>NW_026562385.1:0-4887500 GCF_027474105.1 Poeciliopsis prolifica | reverse complement strand
AGACAGCAAGGTGTACAAATGTTTCTTTTTTTGTTTTTTTCCCCCCCTGTTCTGTATTCATAAGTGGACATTGTCTTAGCCTCTACAGAGAGAAGACAGAGCTAGAAAAAGACACAGCAACTGACAGCACATACTAATCTTCTGCAGCTTTGGTCAGCTCTTCCTTTTGGAAAGGACAAAACCTCTCTACCCCCGGTTCACCAGCAGGTAGTCAAAATGTTACGTCTGACTGATGGTAATAATTTGTTGCAGCACTGATGGTCTGTCTGCTTTGAATATTATGAGCCTGAGCCTCAGTCACCTCAGCATACTTAGTGCTTGAAGTGACTCATCATATGGTGGCAATCATGGACTGTTTATATAACACTGAACTTTCATACCTGTACTGACAGACAATAATTAAGTTTGACAAAAAAGAAATGACAACACGATGGTAAAAGTAACTCACTCTGTCCTTAATAACTAACCTGTGAGACTTCCAGATACAAACAGGCAAACTGGTAAGAGTCAACCAACTGGACAATGAAGTTTCAGAAAACACTCTACATTTTATACTCTTTGTTGCTTCAATCATCTGTTTGGCATAAAGTAATGAATTTCTGCCTGTAATTACGTACTTGTACATATAATACTAACTGCTCATAAAAGCACCACAGAAACACATCTTCAAGCTCCTGTTTTAGTTTTAGGTCTCTACCACTTTCTTCAAAGCGACATCAAAGAAAAATCTAATGACAAATTCCGGCTTCTGCAACATGTTTTGATGTCTTCATATAATCATGAAATGGCAAATTTGTTCAAGTATCAATCTTTTTTTAGTGATGTTTGGCTTTGGTGTCAGAGTTTGATCAGAACAACCACTTTGAATGAGTCTCCTGTCTGTCAGATCATGTTCCTGTCCCTCTCTGATGACTTCCCCCAGCCAGTTACAGGGAAACAAATTGCAAAAAAAAAAAAGAAAAAAGAGAGAGAGAACTTCAAGGCCTCTGCATCTGTTTTTTATGTGTAGATGTAGAGATAGAGAAGTGCCAGGATGTTCTAATGAACACAAGAAGGAATGCCTGGAGATTTTCCCTTTTCTTGGCTCCTCAATGAACTGATTAGCCATTCCCTTTTTGAATTTAAACTCCAACTAGTTGATAGAGCTTAATGACTTGATGTTTCCTTTCATTTTCACGTATTTTTGTCAAATGACACTTAATTTTTTGTTTCCAGTTTTGCTCATAGAAACTTTTCCTCCTTGGGGTTGCATATGAAAAATAGCTGTCTCGCTGCTAAAGAGCACCAACAAGAGAAAACAAATAAATCTGCTGCGGTCGCTTAATAATTGACACATAATTGATAATTGAGTCATATCTATTAGTAATAATGATAACCTATCATGTGCTTTAATTAGAGAAAAAGGCATTCATCTTTCAATGTGTTCTCTTGCTCATACTGTTTCTCGGTCTCTTAGGGCATCTCTGAGGCTCTTAATTCCTCCTGTCTGCCTCCTCGATCTGTCGTAAGACGATGTAAGAAAAGAGGTGCTCATGGTAATACGCTTCAGTAATACATGAAAATGTAATCATAGGAAGAAGAGCTATTTTTTCCCTTTGAATTTGTCTTGTGGCAACACCAACTCTGCTCAATTATATCTGTAATTAAATAAACAAGACCTGTCTCCTAATTTTCACCAGTGCAAGAGCCATCAGAGAGAAAAAATAGAGAAGAGGTCATGACATGAGGACATTCTTTTTCATTGCCATCCTTTAATGGAAATGTTGGGATTCTTCACACAAAAACACAACTTAGGCGTGATATCTCAGGCCGATAAGGTTTGAAAATTTTGTCATTCTGTGAGCAGTTGAGATTTGCAAGGGATTTTCTACATCACACTCCCAGCTCAGAGTGGAATTATCCATCTTTTTCATCTTTATCTCCAATCAGTTTCAACTTCAAGTCTTGCAGGATTTACTCTGCTAGGTTTTGCTTTGGTATAAAATATAAATTATCTTCACCAAGAATGTAGCTCACCCAGCTTACGGATGAAATGAGATAATATTGCTGTGGAAGTAGTCCGTTGGTTTTTATTTCTTTAATATGAACTCTGACTCCTGGTAGGTGTTTTCTTTTATGTTTGCATGACTGGATGACAAAAATCCCCAGGTGTTACTGAGCACAACACATCGGAGGCCCATCTAAAGTTTGGTTAAATGTTCCCCACTGAGAAGCAGCTCTTAATGATGGCCTCTAAAAAGTAAATGAAAGCACAAAGACAGTGTAGGCAGGGTTTATTGAGGCACAGCATCACTGAGGAAATGAGTCATGCCTCAAAGCAGTGATGGTTCTTGGATGAATGGCACCGTGGGCAAGCCCATCCTTATGCTATCCCCCAACCAATCAAAATGAAAGAAATCATCAAAATTTTGTTTCAGATCAGAATGCAGTGCAGTCCTGAACAAAGCATGTGACATTTTCTCCCTGTTCTAACCAGCAAACAAAGAGTGTCGTCTCTCTCTATTCTGCACATGCATAAAAACAAAAACTAGTTGAAGCTGCAACACCTAAGTAATGCTTTCTATGTGTTTTTTCTACATTTCTCCTTCCTACTGCACATGAAACATATCAGAAACCACCACTGACTCAGAAGCATCTTCATCAACTATCAGAAACCAAACTCCAGAGGAGTAAATAGTAGATATGCAAATTAATAAAGGTTTTACATGTATGAGTGTGACCTTTAGATTTTTTATAGTTGTTTGATCAAAGCACTTCCAGTTCTTAACAGAAGCCAAAGCTACACTAAGTTCTAAAATTGTTCTATAAAAAGAAAGTCAGGATACATGGAGAATCAGCACAAAGCTTCATGTTTGATCCTTCCTCTGGTATGCGTATTCCAGAACTGCAAAGTCATAAACATCGATGAAACTACAATTAATTCAAAAACACAAGACTGTGATTTTAAAAAGCTTTTGAAATTACAGTGTATGTGTTTAGAAAACAATGGCAACTGTGATGGCAGATCTATATGTGTGAAGGACCATGATAAATCATTTCCAAACATTTTTTTTCACTTCTAACAGGACATGTATCCTGTTTTACCAAAAACCATAAGTGTAAACTGGCTGTGCAAACTGATGTTTGCACAACCTAAAGCTAGCACTTTTTTATTCAAAACATCTTTTGATTTAATTTGAGAAGTAAATCAAAAATGGCTATTTTGGTGAAAGCCAGTCTCCATTACAATTTTAGGCTTGACAATGTTTGTCCTTGAAAAACTTCTCCAAATCTAATAGATTGTGAGGACATCTTTTGTCTACAGACCTCTTCAGATCACAAACACATTTGTATATTTTCTGCAAACTGTTACTTCACCTAAATGATGTAAAAAGGAAGAAGAAAACTGAGGGACAGTAAAACTTTAATTTAGGTGCATAGAGCAACTGATGCCTGCAAAGATTAAATGCTGGCATTAAGTTGCTTCAGCAAAGTTTGCTCACATTTGTGCAATCAGGTTATTGCAGCTTTTAAGCTTTGTTAAAGGACTTTTTGCAAGAGGCAAATGTTTTGTTCAGTTGAATTGAACAGGCTATTTGTCACATCTAAGGTGGAGATAGTTTGGAAATGATTTCTCGAGGTTAAATTTTTATTTATCAAAAATCTGAAGCATTACCTGGGCTGTGCACTTTTGAGAGGTACTCTATCTAAAATATGTGATGAGTGATAAATAGAAGTAAGCATTGAAAAATAATAGCAGGGTTCTGTTATTGCAATGGTATTTTAACTGAGGGTAGTTTTATGCAGATCAAAGTGAAACTAGCCAAGGGCTTTTTTCTTGACATCCCACCTTGTTGATGTCAAACATTTCCACTCCTTTTCAGTTTCAGTGAATTCCCCTCTAGTACTCGTCAAAAGGAGCTTTTTCCTCTGCCCTAACTAAAAGGTTCTACAGAGGGAGCATATAGTTTTAGTGGTAAAGGCAGAATAAAACTTCTGTGACACCAGCACTGGTTTTGAACTGGTTCAGTTCAAAACCAGGCTGTGAACTGGTTCAGTTCAAAACCAGGCTGTGAACTGGTTCAGTTCAAAACCAGTTTAAATTTGTATTGATATGAAGTTTTGCAATCGATTGAAAACCCAAAAGATTATTCTTGTCTGAATCAAAAAAGGTACATTTTAGTGCATCACTTATATTTTGTCATTAGCATGGCATAAATGTCATTAGGAACAAGCAATATTGAGTCTGTCCATTTTGTATTCTTTGCTAGCTTATCTGTATAAGGTGTCAGGGATATCATTCTTGTCTTCAGCTGTCATCGGTCGAAACAAATGTATATCCAGGACAAGTCATCAGTTTATCAAAGGGCTACACAGACATACACAACTATGCTTGCACACACACCTGAGGGATATTTAGAGAAACCACTTAGTTTAACAGGCAAGGTTTTGTGCCCAGGTATAATCTGTGGATGCCAACCCTGACTTGGATTCCAACCCAGGACCTTCCTGCTAAAATTACAGGCAAAGAACAAGGGTTTCAATTGTGTAAACATTTCAAACCCTTGGCTCAAGAGAAGCTTTTGTTTTAATCTACATCTCTGTTTACTACTAAAGGGAACGAATCACACGTATGAGGCTGTAAAACGTTAGTGAAGTCTTGCAACTAAGCAGGATCCTGACTTAATAGCAAGGATAAAAGTTTCTGACCCAACTGCTAACATCTGAACAGCAACTTAATTTTTCTGTTTTGAATCTTTGCCTTGTTTTAAACCCAGAGATTTAGGTTGTTGGCAATTTGCATTACAAAAATGCATAATTTATTAACTTTACAGGGACTTTTTTGGGTAGTTTTTAATCTAATGTTCTGCTGGATCAGCTCATAACGTGACTATTAAGCTAAATTCTTACAGTGGTGTACGATGTGTGGTGTTCATGATCCCACGGAGATATATCACTGATTCTTCTTTTATTTCTGACAGCTATGCTGTTTCTTTCAGACAGCTTTCATCAGCCTTGTTTCCTGCACCACCAGGCACAATAGATTATTCTTTTTCTTTTTTAGTGAACAAGCTTGGATTGTTTCCAGAAAGCACCTTGCCATTTGAAACTGCACAACCATATGTAACAGTTACGGTGTTATATATTTCCCTTAGGGAGACCAAAATGGAGCCAAACAAGGAATGAATTTTACAGTTTTATAAGGTGACGTGGAAAATATATACCACAACCTCTAAAGTTGCTTTGTGAGAGTTATGCAGCTGTAGACAACTTTATAAGATTATACATCCAGCTACTGCTTACCCTTAGGTTACCTAAAACATAAAGGTTGAATGCATAAAAGCGATGTAGCTCAAATAAAAAATAAAAAATCTTACATCTCTTCTGCTCATTGTTGCTGAAAACTTCCATAGAAGTTTTATTTTCAAAGTTATTTCAAACTCACTAAAATCTGTATAAATTAAACAGGAAGGCGTGGAGATTGTTGATTGCCCTATCCATTTGTGGCAGCTGTCTCCTGGCAGCTGTAATATATGTGATCCTGCCCATCCATGACATTTAGCAGGATAAAGCAGAAACAGAAAACAAGCAAATATTTTTAAATGCTTAAATGCTGTTGAGCAATTGAGGCCAACTCTGGAGAGCAGCACATCCATGTCTATTATTACTCAAATTTAATTTAAAATGTTTATTATTTTGTATAGACTGCATGCTGGAGGAACAACCTCTCTCCACTGAATCTGAACATTGTGCTATGCATAAGATGTCCATAAAAACACCGTGTGGAACCCACAAGGTGATCCACAAGATAACTTGGTGTCAGGAATCCACGGTGTTGCAACCCTTGTGTAGTCGATATGGACTCAAAGCTGACCTTTTCAGACTATATCAGCGCAAAGTTACATTTTTACGACAGCATACATGCACTCAGTGTTGCACAGTAAACTGCTCAGAGGGAAACAGTGTTCACATCAAACTGTCGTGTGTATGACACCAAGCTGATAAGGTTAAGAATCGCTTGCAAACAGTTGCAAAGACAAGCAATACCCTCCTGAAAACTTCCCTTTGGAGATTTTCTGTGCAAAGTAAGACCCTGGAAACAATCTAGAACTCACAGGTCTTTCCCAGGTTGGAGTCAGGAAACCACCTGACACCAAGTTCAGAACAATCTGGAGACTTTTAGTCCAGAATCTCTACCTGCACCTTTGACAAGGGGATGATAGTTAGCGGACAGATTAAACTAGTCATATAATTAAAAGGTACACTGCATAAGAAACCACTGAAACAAAAGTCATGTTTGGAATTCATGTTTAAATGTAAGATTATAAACGGTTGCCAACGTAAAAAATTCAAAGAGGCTTTGAGTGTTGCAATAGCTGTTGCTGCTGTAATGTCACCATTTTAAATGAAAAATCTATTTCATTAATCTCTAAGTCAAATTGCAGGAGCACACTTACACACATACCAAAGTCAGCTGTTTAAACCAACATTTTTCAAGTAAGATGAATATTAAGAAGGTGATTGAAATTGAATGAATGCATGTTTCTAAAACTGAGTCACATAAAGGTACTTGCAGTACTGTTAGATGGATTTAAACAAAACAAAAGAAGGAATACGCAAGATTTCTTTTATATTTACAATGTGTGTATTTTTTGTTTGTTTGTTTGTTTTTTGTTATTTTACTGTAATTTTGGGGCTGGTGTAAAGTAGCCCTAAAAATAAATATCACAGTTCTTGAGTTGATTTTATATCAAGTTCCCAAGAGTAAGAATGAAAAAAATGGAGTAAAGCTTCTTCATCTGGGTTTGATCTTCAGGGTTTTTTTTCCACTTCTGAGAATGAGGTTGTCCAACAAAATGAAGTCTTGCTTTTTTTGATGAAAGGGAAATTGGATTTCCCAGAATGCTGAGCTGGTGGGCAAGACTCAAAATCAGCTGATCACTGGATTCGAGAAACATTTCAATGTTCATTATGAAAATCTCTAAAACTGTGGTTAGGGCATGTCCATAGAGATCTTGTTTGCTAGGTTGGAAAATCTACACTCAGTTTGTGGTTAAGGATTCTTTGAAAATGATGAGTAAACAAGTCAGGCAGTCATGTGACCTGCAAGTGAAACTAATAAGTTCAGCACATTCACTGCCACAAACAGAATTAAAAAAACAATCTGATAAAAATGATTGCAAATGGCTATCTTAAAGCTTATAGGGTAAGCGTGAGTCTATCTCCACGGGGTGCTGGTGTCCATTTCCAGCAGTCAACAACCGAAAGGCTGAAAAGTTTTGTACAGGGTTAGACATTAAAACAATAATCCAAGTTTTTACATCTCAGACACCTCGTCATATAAAAACAGAGTATAGCAAAAGTGCAAACACCGAGGCGTAGCTGTTTACCTTAACTGTGGTCTGCAAACCCAGGCTCGTCTCTGCATGAACATCTTTTTTGATTGTTCATGTATTTTTTTGTCAAAATATCACAACCTACATGTTTTTAATCCTCTTCCATAAATATAAATTGTTTTGTAGAAGGAAATTTGATTTTCCTTGCAAACATTTTACATATTGAGAGAAAAACATTCGAGAGGGCTTGTGTAGTTTTTTTTGTGGTTGTAGGCAATTTCTGTCAGTCATGGAGCTTTGCTTTTTGAATAGCAAAGGTTACTGACCCCTGACCAAAACTGACAAGCTGGGAAAAAATGGCATTAATCAAAGAATCAGCCAAGAGATCCATGCTAAAGTATGGGATGTGCAGAGATACAAATCTCAGAAGTGAGAATATAGTGACAAGACAGCGACTCACCTCCGTATATCTAGCCAGCATGTTGAGGGGCACAGGAATGGAAATCGGTCTATAATCACTAGGAGTATGGATGGAAGTAAATAAAGAGAATACTGCAAGAAAAGGTTTGAGGCACCGCAAAAGTCTTGAGCCTGGGTTGAAGGTCCAACCTCTAACGGCACAATAACAGTAAACATAAAGGAAGAGCAAACAATAGAATATTTCAGGTTAAAGTATTCACATCGATTGATCAATGTTCTCTGTTTAGTCAGACTGACCCGAAGCTTTTCTGCAAATGATTGGCACTGAATATTATGCAAAGACATATCTCAAATAACGAGATAAGAAAAATATGCATGCAGCACGTTTTAGAGTTTTAAATTCAAAAAACAAAACAAAATAAATAAGTAACGTGTAGTACGCTTTTTCCAATTCACTGCTGTCTGTCACACAATAAGATAAATTTAAGTTTGCTGTAACTGACAAGTGTGAGAACATTTTCAAGGGTTCTCAAGACTTTAACCATGCAGTGCAACTTCCAGATTGCACTCAATAACTTGATCAAATATGACACAAAAAACATTTCAGTGTGCCAGACATTTGGAAGAAATTTGACTGTACAAAAGGTCATACAGACTTATGCTATCTTGTCACACAGCACAGAATCACAGGTCAATTTCTTTGGCCTGATTTCTTAATAGATACACCGTTGGCTGGAACACAGACTGCTCCTCATCAAACATGATACACTTGTCCAGTTGAAAGTTTTCAACCCTGATCAGGTGAAACATTTTTGCTTCTACTATGAAACCAAAACCAATGAAAAATCAATTGTGAATGTGTCATAAACCTAAAAGTAAAACCAAAAGTAACTATTTGTGCATGCCTCCCGTTATTTAACCCTCTGAGGCTCAAATTACTTGCAAAGACTAGCTATGTAGCATTTAGCTGTTGCAAATCTACAACATCTGCCCGGAGAGGGTTTTATTTTTTGTGTTGAATTCCATGCTGCTTATTTTTACACTCAGCTGAAATATTGATTCTGCTGTCTACATTCTTGCCACATTCATACCCAAACCTCTGAGTTTGTTCCTCACAGCACTCAGCAAAGTTATTGTTTTTTCTGGACCCTTTAAATTTTGAAATGGGTCATTTTGCTGAGTGCTGAGAGCAGGTTGTTAAATTAGCAAATTTAGTAAATAATTTACAGCTGCTTAAGCTCATTTTAGAAATGTATGTCTTGTTGTTTGGGTGTGTAATTATACCCCCGAAAAATTGAAAAGATATTTGTTGACAATTTCATAGTTAACTCCAGCTGTCATGGTCAGATGGTTGTCTCAGTGTTTGCCTTGAATAAACATTTTTCCAGCATTTGTTTTTATCTGACATCTCCCTATTTTTTTCTGCTGCAGCAGTTGTATTTTTTTATTTTTTGTGTTGAATTTTTTATTTATTTATTTATTTTTCTTTGTATTGGGCGCTGAGATTGAATCCATCTGATTCTCAATAACATGACAGTATTCCCACTCGTCCCCTCTCGGCAATTTTGCCAGCGACTGGATGCTCTCTCCGCCGCGAAAAGTTTTGTATGTTATGGGGGTTATCAAAAGATCCCAAGTGGTCGGAAGAGACGGGGGGATGGATGATACTGAAAGATTCATAAGGCCTTCGCTCAACAGGCGTTTCCATGGCAACACAACACTGGCTTGAAGAACCGAAGGCCTCGATGCAGATGCAGCTCAGCCGCCTCAAAGACCCTTTGATTTCTGCGTGCACAGGAAAACGCTTGCACGCAAATACAGCTTTGTGTGTGTGTGTGTGGGGGTGGGGGGGGGGGCGGGGAGGGGGTGTGTGCGTGTGTGTGTGTGCGTGTGTGTGTGTGTGTGTTTTGTTTTAACGTAATGTCATGAAATATCCGCTCTCATTTCTTGCCTCCCCTTTGAAATCACCTTAATCTCATTCCTGCTCTGCAATAAACACTTGACTTGATTTCCAACAACTGAAAGGCAAACATTGTTTCTCTCTCTCTCTCTCTCTCTCTCACTTTTTTTTTTATTATTATTTCTGGCTCATCTGAATTCAGCATAGGTGTTTAAACTGATTTTACAGAGTCATAGGTTTGATTGGATGTACTGTAATTGCTTTGAAATAGAAAAAAAAAAAAAAACGGGTTAATTGAGTTTTAAATGATCTCACTGAAATCTACCATCATTCAAATAAAAATAAAAAACAGTAACACATCAACCACCACTGGGGTTGATTGGTTAAAATCTGACTGCAAGTAAGGATTGTAGTTTTACTTGTACATTTCTTCTCCAAACATGCAGTGACGGTACACACAAACACACACAAAGACATAATGCACTCAATCGTCCGCCCACAGAGCAAGTTTTCTTTATTTCATGAATAAACCATTCTCTTAGTGAAACGATTTAGTGCATAAATAAGGGATTCTTGTTGCAGCAGCTCGTTACCTCCAGCTAAGATTTCACTGAGGTCTTCTTGCATCTGTCTTAAACTCTGGCTGCTGCTGACTGGCACGGAGAGCACTCAGAGCAACATCTGCTAACAGAGAGCTCAGCCTGAACTGCAGAATGCTAAATATGTTTACGCTTGTGAGATGAGACAATCAGGCCATTAGAGTAGTAATAAGATTTCCTACATTACTGCAGTTTGTGAAGCCTGAATGGGTAAAGGTTGCTCTGCATAGTAAATATTAAATATTTTCTTACAGCATTTTATGTGTTTCTGGGCAACAATAGACATGCTTATGGATAAATACGTATCAGGTCATCGACAGTTTAAATTACTAGTCTTGTAGAAGAACAATAATTTAAAACAGGTTTTCTCAGACACCTTACAGTGATTTGTAAAAAAAACCCAAAGAAACCTGGCAAATATCCACTGAATCTTTCCAATTTGATTGTGTTATGACAAAAGAAAATCTTTAAAGTCATAAAAACTTTTGGGAAAATATTCAGAAGTGCGATTTTGAGGCAAAAGGAACATGAAATCTTGTTCTCAACATGTTTTCAACTCCATGGTTTTTTGGAACCACTTATTATTGGTGCACTTTCAGGTGGAAGTCTTTTGAACTACCAACTTTGAACATGTACAGACTGAAATTTTATTTGTTCCACTTACCAAAATAGTTTGAACTCCATCCGATTGGATGAAAACCATCCATCCTAAATCACTGGCAGAAAGTCTTAATTACATCCATTTTTTTCTTCTTTTTTTGTCATTTTAATGCTTTGATCTAAATCTCGGATGTCTAACTTCAGTCCTCTGGGGGCGGTGTCTTGGATGCTTTAGATTTCTTCCTGCTCATAAAAAACATTAAAATTGCACTGTCCAAAAATCAAGTACAAATTAACGTGTTAAACACATGGATATATCAGAGGTCATATAGCTCTGCTTTGTCCTCTGCATCACACACCCACCCTGATTCTCACTGGACAGATTAAGAGATTACAGAACTCTCTCGATCTGTGCGTGAACAGTGCGTGGTCTGGGATGTTTGTGTGTTGGAAGGAGGGAACTGAAAGAAGAGGGCATTTAAATCAAGGTGAAAAGGCTTGGAAAGTCTCCTTGTATTTCACCCCTAGACCACAGCAACAAAACCTTAAGGGTCAGAGTCATTGGTGTCTGCAACATGTATCCAGACTAGCACTTGTAGCTCTCACTGCAATAAAATGAGATTTGTTTTGAGGTTGTTTTTTTTTTTTTTTAGAAATGTTGACACTATAGAAAGAACACGCATAAAAGTATTTTGCAGAAACTTGTGAGAATGACTAAAGAAGAATGATGACACTGAACTCAGATTTCACATTCCCTAACACGAGCAAAACAAATTACAGAAGCTCAAGGACAGATTCTTCTCCAGACTCTTTGTATCGGATAAGAGGATGAGTTTTTTTATGCCAGTGATAATCTGTAGCGGCAGCCAGAAAAAAATGCTTGGGCTTGCACTGACCCCTGGTGTTGATTTTTAGACATTACAAGTCCGAGTTTTTTATTTGTTTATTTTTAAATGCAGGCTAGTATTACGTCTCGTAATGCCTGTCAAACTCTTCTGTATTTGTGTTCTGTATGATTAATTCAAGCTTACCCAGAGTACATGTATCTGGTTGCTAGTGCATTGTTATAAATCTTATATACATTCACTTGTTACAAATCTAGCTGAAGGTGGATGTTTCAAGCAAAGCCAAAAAAGTCATGTACATGAATGACGGCGTACTACAATGATGCAGATTATTTAAAAAAAAAAAATCCCAATATTTTCAGAAGTTTAAAATAATTGTTAAAAGTCCGCTTCTTGTTTAAAGGGACAGTTTTACAAACATTGCAATTATAGCTATATGACAGGATTTCTTTTTAGGGTATTATGAAAGTTGAATGATGATTTTAAGAAGTTTATTCCCTTGATATAAACCTCCGTATTTTAAAAAGGATCCAAAGTAGTTCAACAGTTGACTCAACAGCTATTTATTTTATGGGCAAGTGTGGGCAATTCCTATCAATTAAGCATTGATAGGAACCATGGCTGAAGTTAAGTGCTTGCTTTTGGAGGATTTTGATGTGAAAAGACATCCATTTAAAGGTGCTCTCCATGCAGGGGAAACAAGCCATCTTTAAGGTGAAAAAACACAACAGTCACCCCCAAGAAATTGCTATAAACTACAGTTTGTTGTATCCTGAAAAATCAGGCAATTCTATCCCTTAACCCTATACCCTACCCCTAACCCAGACGTCTATGAAAAACAAACAACTGTGGTGGATGACCACAGATTCATTTCAGTAATTAAGAAATATGGACCCAACCATGTATGATCTTATAGTGCTGCAGATTGTTTATCGACTGCCTTGCATAACAGCATTTATTTGATCCAAAACTGTTTGGAAACCGATGATTTAACAGATGGGAAGATTTGAATAAAATCATGCTAAGACAGCTGGGCATAATTTCAGGTCAATCTCTCACAAAACTCAAGACTGAGTGCTGGCATTAAATCAATATCTTCTGAAGTATTTGCTTAGGGTGTGCAGGGTGGAACCAGAATCCTGTGCATTTTTTCCCCACTTTTCATTGTAAACCATTTGTTCTTTTCAGCTGCAATATAAAGAATGAATATCACATTGAAGGTGGAAAAATCTGAAGATGATTTGCCTGGATCTCCAGTTTTTAAGTTTTCAAAAACAGAATTTCACTTTCTTATCCCCTTGTATAGTAAAGGACAGATTTACTTATTTAAATTGCCAGACATTCAGAAATGTGGTTCTTAAAACTGAGATAGCAATATGGACTGGTGGGATAATCTTGAAGGTAGACTAGGGGTGTCCAATTGCAGTAATGCCAGTTTTGGATTCAAATGGCCAAACTTCCTCCTCAGCGTCTAAAGTGCTACAGGATCTTAAAACATTACTTGATTCAGGTGTAGTGATCCAGGGAAAGAACTAAAATATACAGGATACATCCCTTTTAAACTGACTGTGACTTTTTAGTCATTCCTTTTCATTATAATAAGCAACTATGCTTAATTCTGGAAACATTAACATAGCTTACCAAGAAATAATCATTTTACTTTGCTATTACTTTTAAACCACATCAACATTTTAAAACTGTTGCATTAATCTTGGAGTAAAAATTATCAAGCAAAACACAAACATAGCACACATATGACATTTTGCCACATTCTACTGTGTGGAAAATGTGCATTCCTGTTATCAGTGGTTTCTGTATAACTTAAGGTTGTTACGTGTCTCAAAACATCCTGTTTAAGTTGATTTTACTTTTGTATTTTCTTGATTTAAAAATACCAGATGTTGGATGGCCAAATATTTTCTATTGTGAGATGTAGATGGGAAACACAGCCGATTCTCTATTCTTGGAAAATATTGAGTACAAAAAAAAATTTTGTTTTTTTTGATGAGGGTTTGTGAAATTACATTTTAGCTGGAAAAACTGCCAATCACAGTCGGCAAACAGAACTTCAGCACTGCAAAACGGCCAAATTCATTTTTCATGCACAATTTGTAAAATTGCGAAAGATAAAGTGGTTTCTTCTCTTTTTTTGAAATTTACCTTTCTCCCCTTTACTGTTTCGTATTGACAAATACATGCTAAACATATAATTAAATATGTATTATTTTAATTATTTTTTCTTTTGTTCATTTAAAGTGAAGAAAATGATATTATTTACACCATAAGAACCATAAATCTTGACTAAGATTGTATAAAATGTCACTGCTTTAACTCACTATTATTTCTGCTATATGGCTATTAACCTTCTTATTAAATTTAAAACACTTTTTTTCTAAGATTTCTTAATTTACATTGTGAAAATGCTAAGAAACTTTTGTTGGAAAGAAGATTTAATCAGGTTCAGCTGCCCCCATTTCTGTGGGTTTCTCTCTGTCACCCCAAATCTTTGATCCCCTTTCCTCTCCACTCTTGACAATTGTGTCCCATCTCCTTAATAACAAGTCTTTCTCTCCCTCCTTCCCATCTTCCTGCACCTTAGTGACTCCACATGTCTCATCCTTCCACCTCCCTACAGTTCTGGCTCTTTCTTCCTCTGCTGTGCAGCAGGATCTCTTGCTCTTTTTCCTTCCTCAAGCCTGTCCCAGACCGAAGGCCGAGCCAATTAATGGCTGTCATGTTTGCTCTCTGCTGGAGCTGCCGTAAGTGGTGCAGACAATTTGTATTACAGAGGGTCCATCACATGCATGGCTGAGCTGGGTGATGGGGCCTGCCTGTGCTAATAGGCTGTGAATGGAGAGGCCGTAGACCCCGAGCACTACATAACTGGGAGGCTTAAGTTAGTTCTTGGAAAAAAACCAAAGCATCAAGCTGGGGGGGGATATAAGAAACTCACAAGGCAAAGCAAGACAAAGGCAAATAATTTGATGTATGCTTGCTATTCCCTGTTTGTGCCTCTGCCTTGCAGGCTCTCTGCTGTTTTAAGTCTGGCAGATCAGCTGTCATTACTCAGGCTGACAGGGCCTGTCTCATCAACTTTGTAGGAAGACAAAGAGAAAAACAAAGGAGAACAGGCAGTACCATATACAGGTGTTGTGTGACTGCATTCTTTGCACAGACCACAGTAAATGCTGTTGGACTGAGGGGTATGCAGTCAGACCGAAAAGAATGATGAGATACGTGCATAACTTGGCACAAAACAGGGACATTTTGTCATGCTATTGCATGGAGGAACAGTTCTTTGAAAAAGTGTCTGACCCATAATATATATATATATATTTTTGGTGTTTGCTTTCTTGCTACACTTAAGTGTTCCAGATAATAAAACAGATACCAGTAAAGAAAAACCAGAGTAGCCACAAAATGTCCTTTTAAAATATGTAACGTCTTTTCTGGCAGGTTGTGCCAGTTTAAACACCAGATGTAATGCTCTCCATTTGTGAATTATGGTTCTCACTTTCATGAGCCACATGTGTTTGTGTTTCGCATTTTTATTTATGTGTACTTTCTAAATATTATTGTTTCATTATTGGTATTGAGGTCTCACCATATTATTTAAATCCTTTGTCATGGAACTTTTTAAGTATTTCATAGTTTTCTATTTTTGTTGACACTTTTATGTCAGTATTAGGCTTCTTCCCTTTGTTTTGCGGTGCATAAAGGATAATAACCGGTTTGCTTTAGAAAATCCTTGTCACTGAAAAAATTAAATCATCATTTGAAGAAGAATTTTTTTATTATTTGTCTCAAAACAAAACCAATCATTGATCAGGGGAAAGGTTTAAATGTGAAAAAAAAACAACAAATAAACCCAAGAAACAAGAGATCTATTAGGGTACGAATGGTTCTTCACCACATCGCTGTAATTAAGGTTACAGCACTTTGTAATACAACAGGCAATGCAATGGTTTTCTTGATCACATTAAAGCAAGCGGCACCAATCAGTTATTTACTGGTCCCACACAAATAAAGCTTCACTTACAGGTACTATGGCTGTCTTGTATCAACCTTATTGACTATCTTGTTTGTTTTATTCGTGGGTACATTTGTAGGCTGTCTCCACAAGCAGCTTTTAAAAACTACAGAGACCCAACGGTTTGCAAGAAAGATTAGACTATCTGCATAATTTCATATTACAAGTAATATGAGAAGTGATTGGATTCAGTCAAGCAGCAAGTGAAATGACACAATTTGTTATTTCATGTGCCTCCAAATGAATGATTCATCACCAAGTTGAGAGTGCGCTTGATGTGCGCCTGGAAGTGTTTCCACAGAGCCGAGTGTGAAAATGGAGACAGCGCAAGTGTGACAAGCTCTAAGAAAGATTTGGGTTTAGGCCAAAATAGCTTATGTTTTCATTCTTTGAGACTTAAACAGTTTAGTAACACTTCACTTTAATTGAACAATTATCCATTTGGTCTAATTGGTCCAGATTTCAGATACTCTCAGTAAGCAAACTTCAAACTATGGGTTCAATCATAGTCGATGCAAGTGTTACTTCATTCTGAAATGCTATATGTGGTGTCCAGATGTATTTTAGGTGTTTGAATGATATGCGATAAAAGAGGCAAACAAACATTTGATTCAGTTTCTGATCATCGATTGGTGAGGTCATACAGAAAAAAGAATCCCTGAGTACTACCAGACCAAAGTCTGACACTTCAACCTGATTCCTTTGAGTTGGTTAACATTTGCAGTTAAAGTACCAAGATCTTATTAATTTAATTTTGATGTGCTATATAACTCAACCTGAATCAAAATGATAAAGTCACAACGCATCTAAAAGTACAAGAATGTTCTTCTTTAAGCTTCTTTAACCAAAACAAGCCCATCAACACCAAATCAAAACCAACAATGGAGGCTGTTGGTTTTTCCTTATTCCTTTATGACATCTTGTCATTTTACATAGAGACACAACATTGATGAAGTCATTATATCTATGTTAAATTTCACTGAAAGAAGATTTGTTAACCACCAAAAGACATTAAATCCTGCAAGAAAACACACAGAAATCCAACCTATTGTGTTCAACTTACACTAATGTAGAGGAAAGGAAATAATTCAAGTTTTCTTTTTTTTTCTTTTTTTGATGATTGTACACTTGCGAAACTTGTCTATTTCCACTTCGTCTCTCATTTAATTAACTTTATCTTGTTGAACACCATTGTTTCACAGTTTTAGAGATTTTCAACAAAATGTTCTTATTTTTACTCTTCTGAAAGAAGAGCCAAGCAGGTTGAATTTCATTTTTCTTTCTTTTCTTTTTTTCCTCATCCTGTCTACATGTCAGAGAGGAACAGATTGAAGATAGAAGTGAGAATTTTGAAGGGAAGGTGATGCAGTCAAAATGCATCATGAAAGAAAGTAAAAGGGCAGGCTGTATTATAGCTGGAGGGAATTATTTCCCTTTACAATTTTCCATCTGTGTATTTGTCTTAATGGCTCTATCAAAGTGAATCCATCACTACTGGACAGAATAAAAGATGCACAAGTTACCCATGAGTCTGTGTGCAGATTGTGTATATATTCTGAAAGTGTTTGCAATTATGAGACAGAAAAGACATAAAGTGAGTAGAAAAGAAAAAAAAAAGCTAGACTGAAGCAGTATTGAATTTATTACACCGTGTGATTTGCATCATCCATTAGCATCATAGTGAGTCATATTCATCAAGGAGCTGCTGTGAGGCTCCCTGTGATTTACTGTAACTGTGACCCTTTTTATGTCTTATGATTACTTTACCACGTTTCCTGAAGGACTCCATTACGTTCCAGAGCAAAACTTGGAATTGAAGAATATAAATATGTTTAATTTATATTGACGTGCTTCTATGATATTTTACACAATTTTACACAATCTTATGAACCTGAGACATCATTTTAAAATAACTTATTTAGTAAAACATGCAGTTTGGAGCCGCTTGTGCTTGCATAGCAATAGATTGTGAAGGTGTGTTGTTTTATTTCATTTTATGTCAATCGTCCAATGAGGTTTTCAAACATGGGATCTGTGACAACAATGTCAGACATCAATGCGAAGCAATTATTAATAATGTGATGGCTGAGAGATGCCTCCCTGGACTACCATCTCCCACCTTCGTCTAATTAGTCTGATATATTTGACATTCACACACTAGAGGGCGCTCATAGCTTAGATCAGAAACTCACATAGAGCCAGATTTCTTATTCTGTTCCTAAACCGAGCTGTTGAATCCATTACACAATTTTGTGTTACACATAATGTAATCCATATGCAAAAAAAAAAAAAGAAACACTTTAACCCATGTATCAGGTTTGCAAGAAGGTCCATCAAGGTTGCAGAGAGCCAGAACTGTTTGATAGAGCCACATGCTGTTATTCTCTGGGGCATGGCAGTGCGCTTGTTTCTCTCCTGGCATGCTGATGGGCCTAACAGAAGAGCTTTGCTGATCACGCATGGAGACATTGTGCCACCTACAGGCTTTCTACAGAGGTTCAACAGTCGCTGCAATGAAACAAGAAACACAGGCACTGAGAGACAGAGAGAAAAAACTAGAAATCAGCTGCAGAAAGGCTAGGAACTGTAGGGGTGGAGACAGTGACAATCATATTTCTTTACAAACTTAGATTGTCAAGAAGGCATACGTAGTTCAAAGTAACGTACAAGGAAAGGTTCAGGTATCTTTAAGTGTCGTTTTGTGGAAAGGTTATGGACAGTTAGTATCTTACCTGACATCAATTTGAGTTTTAACAACCTCAAATTGGATCTGACTGTAGGGCACAGCAGGAGCAGAAATTTCTACCAGCTTCCACATGAAAAGCGTTAAAATCCAGATTATGTGATGCTTGACTTGTCAGAGTGACTATCTGATGAAATTTTATGAAATATACAAATAATGTTCAGATTAACTGCTTTAAATTTTCAGTTTTAAACACATCAATTTTGCATCTGATGGTTTCTCTGCCAAATTATTTTTAATGTTTCTTTATTTCACATACAATTTGAATTTTATGTAACCATCAACCTTGACTGCAGGTTGATGGTTGACAGGTGACTTCTTCACAGAATCCTACTTTAAAAGAAATCCAAACCTTGTATTGTAGGAGGTGTGCCATAAATTATTGCTAAGTTGCCTGAAAAAATTACAACGGTTTGCAAATAAATCCATTGTAAGTTGTTTCTTTAAGTCTGGATGATATTCAGGTGGGTCAATATAGTTGCATCACACAGGTACTTAACCTTGATGCATCCTACTACGGAGACAAAAGAGAACCAGTATGGATATCCTCGTTATATAATCTGAGTCACGCTTGTTCAGAGCACAAACTTACCCTTTTGTCATTCTAATTGTGGACGGAAGTCTAAAATTACACCAGTCGCATAACATGATAGCCATTTGCCTTATTATGTCTTTCTTATGTCTTTCTTTAAAGATTCGATCTGACAAACCCCAGGCCTTAGGTTTCTAGATGAACGTGCTGTAGTATTTGGAACCAAGATGTTAGCAGTGGATCATCTGAAGGAGGATATTTTGTAAGATCAACTTTTTGTTGCTTTATATCATGCTATAATGTTATCCCCTCATCAAAATCATACTGGAGCAACACTCCAAAATCATACATGAAAGAATGCATGAATGATTCTTTCATTCATGCATGTTAGAGGAACCACTGAGTCTCCTGTGGAAGCTATTCAGGCATTGCTTTCACAGGGATTGCTCTCACAAAGAGCCACCTATTTCCACAATGCTCCTCTTTGACTTTAGACTCCTTTATTGTCCATTAAACTTACGTAAAATGGAAATTTTCCTTTGGTAATGGCACAAAGACACACAACACAAACACACATCACAGTCGACACAAAAGGAAAAAATAATAAATGTATGTATAAATGATAAAAACAAGATCTGTGAAATAAAATCAAGTCATATTACTCTACCCATGTCATTCAGTTAAATATTAAAAACTATTTAAAATTTACCATACTACTGCTAAGAAGAGCACACAAGAACTTCTACACTAAGTTACAATGCACTGTGTTACCATGTGAAATAAAAAAAATTGTGGAATACTACTAGCAGACTTTTAGGGAACACATAAGCTTACAATTTGGAGCTTCATCTTCCAGCTGAGCTTCCAAGTCACAGAGGAAACTCTCTCCCACATTTTCTTCATTCAATTGCACAAGACTAGTGGCAGTGGCAATTAGTGAAAACCAGGTGGAGTCTGTTAATCTTATCTTCTGAGACTTCTTAAAGAAACAGAGGTCAATTTCAAGGTTTCAAATTGTGACATCAATTTTTTTTAAGTCAAATTGTATAAAGAAATTAAGCGTTCTTCCCGGAGTATATCCAAATACCATTCATTCCTCAGGAAAGTGACACACAACCACACAGTCAATTAAATGACTTAAAAGAAAAAGTAATTCATCAGCAGTGTTGGGTGGGTTATTTTAAAAATGCAACTGTTTAGGGTCACAAGGTGTATCATTTGAAATGTAACAATATATATATTTCAGTTACTTTATCAAAGTAATTTAACTGGTTGTATTCAGTTACTGTTATTTAGGCATTTAGCTCTGCTTTAACTATAAAAGCTTGCAGACTACAAGCAGGTGAATGGCAGCGGCGTATATTCAAGTTGCTTAGTGGCAAGTAGAGACACAGTAATACATCCTTATGTGGCAGGAAGAAGCTAAAATTCAGACTGGCAACTTCTGGAATGCAAGGCAAATACTCTTGCTACACCCTAATCTTATTTGTCTGTTGTAAAGCCTGTGAAATGAATGGATATATGTTACTGACCAAATGTCAAAAAGATAAATCAGAAGAGCCATGTCTGTTTGCTCTTAATAAAGATGTCACACATAAGTAATGTTTCACTTGACACAGTGGATTGATGGGTGAGCTCTGTAAATCCTGTTTCATTTCCTTTGTTTGGTTTTGCTTCACCAAAACATATGATGGTACCATATGTTCAGCGCATAGACTGTGCTGCAGTCCAAATGGATTGGTGTTTTAGGCTCTATTCACACCCAACACATGTGGGTCACTCTATATGGACCCTCATTGGTGTTTGAATACACTCTGGTGCAAACAATTGGATCAAGACCCACTTTCAGAGGTGGTCCAAACAAACTCTGGAGGGGTTAGTTTCTGGTGTGAATGCAAACTGGCATCAATCTATAATGACTTCAGCTAATGTATATATTTTTTTAAACTTCATAAGCCACCTCTGCTGGGCATTAAGGTATAAAAGAGCCCTTCAGTGTTGCTAATGCTGCTGAAATCATACCTTATCCGCTGGTATCCAGGAGCAGAACGCAATTTTTCCACTAATATCCAGAAACCAATTTGTTCCCATAACAATCATTGTTATCAGCCAACACCTGACATTTGCTTTTCTCAGGCTGACATTTGATCAGCTGACTCAACGATTTAACATAAAATGCCACATACCACATATATCTAGACTATCAGGTTTGTGTATCTGTGGTTGATTTTTCCCTTTAACTGTTTTATCTTTTTTTATCAAAGTTTGAAAGTGAATCATCATCAGCATTGCTTGTATTTATATATAGTCTTTTGTGTAAAAATAAACCTGTTAAATCTGAAAAACAAATGCAGTTGCATGGAATTTGGTTAACTAATTTAAACATTTTTTTCATGTAAAAAATTGATACGTTATCAGGCTAAGTTTTTTTAATTCTTCTGTCCTTTTAAGCCTGGATATATGAATGGACACTCGTATCCCTTCCAACAAAGTTGACAAATAACTGGAAAATTTATAATTGTCAACTACTAGACAATGTTACAGGTATGGGAAATCAGCATTCTCTAGAATTTATGTAAATTTTTCTTTATTTCTTATTTATTTATGTTCTTGGGCTTAAATCTTTGTTTCCACTTTTCACTTTAATTAGATATTTTTCATCTTATTTCACACTTTTACACCTCAGTAACCAGTTATCTATTTTAAATGTTAAACAATGACTTGTGAACCTTTTCTTTTTTTACTTCTGGGTGTAATGCGTGTGTTCACCAGCTTTAGAGCATGCTAAGCAGATGTTAATATCAATTGATAGAGATGTTCTTAAAACAGCAATCTTCAATTAAAAGTGCAGCCTATTTTAACTGAACAGTGTTGACAGAGAAGTAGATAGATGGATAAACTTTAGCTTCAGAATGACATATTATCGGGGGTAAACAGGAAAGATTAAAATAATAATTTTCCTTCTACTGTTTTAGAAATTATTATTTCTATAATTGAAAGGAGAGATATTTGAACTTCAGAACTAAAACACAGTGGAGACAAAATACCTCTGTTAATGTGCCTCCCCTCTTCCCTGACATATTGACGTTAAGTGTTTCAGGACTGCAGATAGAATCCAGGTCCTGGGTGTATTACAAACAGTGCAGCTGAGTGCAAAGAGTTTTAAAGCTTGGAGCTGGAAGGAGGTGACCGTTTAAATTGACTGGGTCAAAATGTGAGCGTGATGGTGGGATGCCACAGGGAAATGGTGCAGCAGTTTGACTCTTGAAAGCAGAGTGGAGAGCACTTTGTAAGTAAATTACCCTAATGATTCAGCCAATAGAGCTATAATTACCAGTACGCAGGGATGCATGGCTAAATGAAGTAACTTTTCTTCCTTACAGAGAATATTTGCACCCAAGACATTCAAGAAACTAGAGCACTATAAAGTCAATATCAGCAATATACAGTGTCATCCAAAAGTGTGCGCTGCTATTTAATTCAGTTCTTTCACATTTTGTGATGTTACAACCACAAAATTTCATGTGCTTTTTCAAAAGTTTTAAGGGAAAATACACAGAAGGAAAATAAACACAATGTTCTTAAGCATATCCACATATTAAAATCTGAAAAGTGTAGCATGCCTTCTTTGCAAAATAGCTCAACTTCTGTCACCCTGGATGGAGAGTGTCTATAAAAAACAATAATTGCCTTGACTGAGGCATTCAAACACATGAATACACTTTGACCTAAACAATTTTGCTGTAGCTCTACCTTTATGTTTCCCACTGGAATGTGAGCCAACCCAGTATCAAGTATTTTCTTCCAGGATTGTTCGGGATTTAGCTCTATTCATCAAAAGAGAGACATCCTCTCACCTTGATGCTGTCACAATCTGGCAAATTTTTTCACTACTTAGATTTGCAAATGTAGGGAAAACAGAAAAGCATTAGACTTGAAGTTGGTACATCATTACAAGTGTGAAATTAGCTGAAACTGTTAGATATATTTTCTAATATTTGTAAACTTTAATTTAATTTTAATAGCAAATGTACACTGCTGATCTAGTGTGTATAAGAATGATACAGATTTGTATTTTATGTTGTCATAGCATTTTTAATCAATGAAATCTCCAAGCTATCGGAATAATCTGTGAGGATTAATATATAATGGACAGTTACCTGCACAAAGTTGCCTAAAATGAAGCCAATGGCACATTATATATAACTTCTCAAGCTGCCCACAAATGGAGAACTGAATATAGCTCAAGAGTGCAAACAGAAGAGATGACAACTGTGACATGCCAACTCTGAAGAGCCAGGCTGGCTCTTTGAGTGATGAGGAGACCAATATGGCAATGTAACAGCTCGTTAGACTATCCTGAATTCACCCCAGGCAACATACAACTTTAGAACAATAATAAAAATTGTGCCCTCAAGCGGCCCAATGCAGGTTCAGGCCTCTGTCTTAGGAAGTAAGAAGATAATAAGGAAGCGAGACAAAGATCATGACTGAAACCACTTATGTAAACCCTGTCCAGAATAAGTCTGAAATCTTTGGTTGAGGTTTTCTGGAGGTTACGTGTTTCTTTGGTGTCTCCAATGTTTGCGAGTTTTGCCCATTTGCGTCAAAGTAGTTCTAGAGTATTGCCTTGGGCTCGTTGCTGTTTTTCCAAGTCACTTCAGTGTAGCTTTGGTGCATTTGTCACTTTGCATCACAGTAAAGTGTTGTTGACCTGGTTGCAGTGAGTATAAGGACAGTGGAATCTGTCAAAGAAACATTGAGATGTATGCTTGAACCTGCATGGAATTGCATTGTAAGGAACAAATCAATGTTTCTCACTTCACCTGTCAGTGGTTTAAAATTGTACTTTCTTTGCAAACTAAACTAGTCTATTTTAACAAATTGAGTCCTCCTTTGGAATCGGTGCCCCTTTATGCTTCTCCTTTGCCAACTCCCACTCACTGCAGGCTCTCATGGTGCTATTGGTTCCCTAAATTGCCTCTCAATTTTCATTTGGCCCCGTTGATTAGTCAGTGTGCCTTCTCCCCTTGTGCACTCCCAAACTACTAGAAACTCTGCTCTCAGACAGATCAATGGGACAGCCCCTGGAGAGGGAAGAGTGGGGCTTACTGACAGTGTGCAGTCTCACCTTTTCCTCTCACTGATGGTTCTCCGCACTTGTTTTAGAGAGACTACAATTCTGTAAGACATTCAGAACCTTTTTGTCCATCGTACTTTGCTAATTCAGAAGGTATTTGTCATTTAAACAATAATGGATATAAAGAATTAGAGGCTTGTTTGTTCACATATGTATACTAATTACTTACCTAATAATTAATATAGAGAAAGTATGCATGAATAATGCATGCAATGTCCTCCACAAGTGACTGGCAGCTACCTATGTAGTTCTTAACTTCCTCAACCTGTCTGATAACACTCCTTCAGGTCTACCTCGACCCTTTTCAGGGTTCCCCAAGATTAGGTGCTGAAACTTTGTTTGTTTATCAATCATCTTTATTGTTTTAGACCAATTCCAGTATTAACGTCAACTGCTATGCAGATGACACCCAACTCTATATTTTCAATTCACCAAAAGTATTTCCCACGCTGTTGTTTTTATTAAACATACAGTTCTCAAACAGCATCTATAACACTGACATTTTCCTCAGAGGATCTCAATGCAATTACGATCATCAGGAAAAAACAAACAAACAAAAAACACTATTTGTAGATTTTTGCCTTGTCCATCCCCTTAGCTGAAGAATCTGGGTGTCATCCTTCAATACACATTACCTTTTTACTCTCATATCAATAGCATCCTTTGTTCTGTATAGATAAGTCTGCTTTATATTATCTTAGTCTATCCCTTATAAAGTCAGTCAGCACAGAACTTATCTGTCCATCTGATTGGCATTGTCCTATCCATCAGCTACAGCACTCCTGTATCGTGGCAGTCAGACTGACACCCAATCAAAAATCACATTAACTTCTAAATTTTTCATAGGATATTGCTGTCAATTAGTAACGTCATCCCTTAATACCTCGATTAGCTGCTTTACATCACCATAACAATTTGCTATCTCACATCTTAATCCTCAATACTCTTTTCCCCTACACAACTAATTATTTGTCTAATTTAGGAAAAAAAAATAGTTGTAGATTGATAATCAAAGCTATGCTCAATTTCGAAATGAAGAAAAGTATGTTTTATGAAAAGGCTTCAGTTAAATTGTATTTATAAGAAATATTAGGGGTGGCAATAATCATTTCACAATTATTAAAAAGAGCAACCTGATATTAATTTTAAAAACTATATAACAAAGATTGATTCTGTTATTATTCTACTGCTCTGTGTGTCTTCATGAGGAGTGCAAAAGATTGTGGATCTAAAACAGTAAATATTTAAACCACTGCTATATTTCATATCCAACAGCTGTGTTTATGTCTGGTGGATTAACTTCTATGTTTGGTAATTTTCCAAAGTGCTCTCCTTTCTTCTTATAATGCAGCAAAGTGAACAGGGTGAACCATTTTGAGTAATGTTGGACCAAAAGAGCTGTTGACTTTAGGTTACAAATGCATTCAAGGCAGTTATTTTGCCTCCTTTCAGAAATATTTTTGTTGAATTATTTTCTGATGCCAAAAAAAAAATAAGTTTATTGGGAAACAGCTGTCATACATACACATCAGTTATCTTGCCGCATTTAGGTACATACTGGACCTCACCTCATGCTGTGCATTTTACATCACACCTACCTCTGATGGAAGCAGCTGTTAAATAATGATGTTCATTGACCCATAATATTTGACACAAAGCAAGAAGTGTCCCTTTCCGTTTTTGGAGGCCATGTTCCTTCCTCATCTCCGAGAGTGTTGTTTAGATATTATGTCAGACAAAGGCTGCATATGATTTAAGACTGCTGCATGTATGGACGAAGCAACTCATCTATCACATCTGGAGCTGTACAGGCAAAAAGCCCTGAAAAAGGACTGACACAGAAATAATATGAAGCAGAGAGAAAAGAGGCAATTTCTCCAGCTGGTTTCTACTTATCAAGCTATTTTCCCATCACATGAGCTCCACCCAAGGCTCCGTTCCAGCGGAGCTACACAGTTACACTGGAAGTGTAATGAATTGGTGTGCTCACCTCAGAGGTTCAATTAATTTTTAAATATTTTTTGGGGGGAGGGAGATTGAACAAGAAATTTGAGAAGCACACAAATGGATGTAATAACATTATTCCATACCTATAATTATAAGGGACTGTGTGCCCTAAAGCTCCATATAGATGTGCTGTATTTTGTTGAGTCAAAGCTGGTTTCTTTTGCACTTGAGTGCTGTACACTATCTCTCTAGAAATTTGCAATCATTCCTAAAATATTCGTGAGTGTGCATGGAGCAAGACGGCTGGAGGTAATTTCAGACACCTGAGTTGAATCGATACAGCTTTAAGAACAAGAGTAGAAATCAATGTCTTAATTTTGTCGGTAAATAGAGAAGATGGAGGAGGAGCATGTAAGGCTTTCTCTGCAGCGACTGACCAGAACTGCTGGTGAATGTATGTGTATAAAAATGTGCAAGTATAACTGTACATACTGTTATGGGTGAGTGATTCGGTAAGACATTATTGAAAGACATGCAGTTCTTTGTTGGATTAATCGGAACCGGAAATGTCGAGACAACATTTTTCTTAATTGCCTTTCATGTTTGCAATTGCATCGATAGTGCTCTAGTTATACACACAGTTAAACCCAGAATTATTCATACACCTGGCAGATTTAGGTTTATAGCGACCTTTTAATTTTATCAACATGACTATGTGTAAAATATGTATTTCGGAGTGATACAGTCAGAGTTCTGACTTTTATCTGATAGGAGGGAGCAAGAAATAGCAATGAGGTTTTCCAACCTTAAAATGTTGGAACTCATCACAAAAAATTAAATATAGAACTCCAGTTGAAACCAGACATGTTCACAGGACATCTTTTCCAAGTCAAGTTCAGACTTTAGGTTGCAATTCCAATTCCAGTTTCAAGTCGTTCACCTCTAGTCCAGGTCAATTTTTAAGTCTCCAGCAACTGAAATAACATTTTGTTTTTCAATCCGTAATATCCACTGTGCCACTAAGCCTGCATCACTGTAGATTAGGAATCTAAACCTGTTCTATTTTTCATAAAATTAAAATCAAAGTAAAACATGAATGTTTGATTATCTTTAAGAATCTTAGTATTGTAACAATCTTTAAGTCCTTTAACATTTTGTCATGTCATTGGGTCTACCATCAATTTATCTGTGTAACGCCTTTAAAAGCTCTGTCCAGGCTTTGTTCTCAACCTAATAATCATTTCATCCATGAAGCTGAAATCACTGTAAATTCAAATTCACTAACCATCCAAAAATTCATTGCAATTCACCAGTTACTGGAAGTTTTCTGCAAATCTGAAAAAAACTCCTTAATGTTTTCCATATTTCCTTATTTCTGACCAATCACTGCAATATGATTGAATTTCGACCAATCCCCTTAGCTCGCTTCTAATTTAACTTCCCGTTTCATCTGGCTCCTGCACTTCCCACGCCCTCTGCATCCTGTGCTTTCTTCAGATTTTACAACAGTTTGACCAGATATTAAAATGTGGTAACATGATTTTCTGTCCTCAAGTGCACAATGAGCGTACGCATACTGAGGCTGATTATACCTGTGACTTTGATCACAGAGGAAAGACCAACTACTGAACAAAGCTACATGGTCTGTGTCATGTTCAGCAACTGGTCAGAGCCAAAAGGGAAAAACCTTTGCATAGTTTTCTTCCAAACTATCCAAAGGTATTGTTTAAGTTGAGAGGATACAGATAATATTAAGTAAATGATGATCAGTTAACTGATGCCAATATATAACATTAAGCTTGTTAACAAGGATGCTAATGTTGTTCTTAATTATTTTATTACATCCCTTACCAGTTGTCAGAAATAAATACAATCCTCTTTAATTCTTGTTCAGAAGTTGTGCTTGCCATTGCTTCCCATGTATTGAAAATGAATCCTTTTTTCCCACAATAGAGAGAGCAAGAACTCAGGGGGGCAGAGATATTCGACCAGAGGCCAGCAGCAGGTTGATGATGCAAGGTCTTTTCAGGTGGAGGGATTATAACTTGAGAAAAAGAGAAGTAAAGGAAGGTTATGAACAGCAATTTCAACTTTCTTCTGAGATTATGTTATGGAAAAATGAAAAAAAAAAAAAAAAACACAACAACTTTGAATATAACTTTGACTGCATCTTTTAAAAATTATTTTAGGTTGCATCAAAACAAAAATAAACATCCCATACAGAAAGAATGATGTTTACAAGCATCTCCGAACACCAGACCTCAATTCCTAAAGAAATCCTCTTCTGGTACCATAACAGAGCTCTACATAAACAAATGTCCACAAACGTCAATGAATTGCAGGAAGAATTTCCCTACCGTGGACAATTACTTTTGATCATTGCTTCCAAAGGTGGCTACACAAGATATGAAAAGGGATTCATAATTCAGTGTATGAATCTGCTCACTGTTTCAGTCTTGCATGTATGATACCAACTATCACACGTTTGTTTTGAAGCAGCTCTTCAGTGGGAGCTGTCCGCCCCTCAGGTCTGTGTTTCTATGGAAGCTGTTTGTCATGTAATAGTTATCAGCTTTTTAATTGTCTCTGTGTTTGATCTTCAGAGAATAATCTCTGTGTGAATGCACATTCCACCTCATGTCCTGACTCACTTAATCATGATTAAGTGTACTCATAAGGGAATTCTGGTTTGATAAAGCTTTGGCATCTGTTTACTTTCAGCTGAGGTCTCAGGTTTCACCTCAGGTCTCAGGTTTAGCCCCAGGGGATCTCCACTTCCTGACTAACTTTTGGTTGATGATGATGTTGATAATAATTGTGAATATCACGTGTTTATTTTCAGACAATGTGATTAGGTTCCATTTTTGATACTCTTGATCTAACATGAATAACATTTATATGTTCATATGTTAAGTCTTATGTCTTACATACAAATGTGCAATGTGTAAATAAACTGTTTAGGGTTTATTCACCAAAATGCATATTTCTTCATCTGTACCAGACGACCAGGGACCATCCACCTGCAGTTCAAATTTTTGTGCTGATGCAGACTGCGTTGCACTAACATCCAACATTATAGGCTGTAGCTCAACTCATTAACAGGGAAAAAAGAAATAAAAATTGCAATTTTTTTCAGAAAACTTTGTCTGAGGAACTAGATAGGATTCAGTTCACCCCCCAAAAAATATAAACATGGGAGTTTCTGTGAGGTCCCAATGGTTTGCACATGGGGAACAAAAGCATATAGACGTTTTAACTTCCTAAAGTAATTTGAAAATAATTTGGTTTTGTTTTTAATAAGTTTGCTTTGCTTTCCTATTTTATTGTGGAGTTGTAAAGGTAAGAATACCATGCCCTGTGGCAGTCTTATTCAGCTGACCACCTAATCACACACACACAGACACACACACCCACACACACATCTACACACTTACACACACACAACTCTCCAGTCTCACTGTGGTCTATTTGGCAGGTAGTCGTCTATCAAGGAGGTTGTTTTTGCTTTTTTGTGTGTGTATTTGTCTGGATTATAATAGATGGCCTGCAAAACACACTTCAATTAAATTTGGTTAATGTGTGAATTAAAATGAATCACAAAAATTTCTATTTTCTTTATTCATGTAAAAATAAATATGCACCACAGTCTGATTTTGATTGATTTTTAAAGGCAAATCTAAGTTTTATTTTTAAGTAAAACAGGACAACAGATATATTTCTGTGGATTTGGAGACAGCAGAAACCTTCCACCCAGATGCTTTTTGAGGCTATTCATGAGTTCGATGCAATATTTCTCTATCAAAACACAAATAACAAAAATAAGCTTAACATTGCTCTATGTGAATTCAAATAAAAAGTAGAATAATTGTATTTAAATGTGCATTTTCTACTGCTCTGTGAGCTTTTGCAGACTGATTCTTTTTACTTGAATTTCTTCTGAGTCAAAATGTTCACAGGGTTCAAATTTATATCAACAGTATTTCCTGCCCTTTCTGTTTTAGTTTTCTATCAACTACTGTAATACAGTTGCAAATGTCACATTTATTTTCAGCTAGCAGTCCTTTAATGGCATTTCATACTGAGACACAGTTGTAGCCTGTACATTTATATCTCAGTGACATATGTGAAAGGAAGTTGGATGTTGACTGGCTCAGTTTATTTTCAGACACTGAACAGTTGAAAGTGAAATAAAATGAAGGTTTTAGAACATTTGCTGCGACCTTGACAAAAAAGAAAGAAAGAAAAAAACAACAACAAAAAAAAGAAACATTTTCAAGTAGCCACTCAAAAAACTGATTTTGAACAACTGCTTATATTTGATTTTGATTCCAGTTTGTCCTTTGGTTTTCTAGCTGGTTTTGGTTGAAGTATTTGGAGCTTTGGTGATTTCTATTGTTAGAGAGCACTCATGCTGAGTCACAGACTTTTATTTTGAATTTTTGGATGATTGAAGGTCAAATGGACCCGCTGAAGTCAGAGTAACACAAACAGTTTTCATACTGACAAAAATCCTTGAACATAAAAAAAGTATTTTAGCAAATTGTGAAAAAACTGCAATTAACTACAACGGCTGTTCATTAATGGTGGCAAAATTTGAATAAAAACAAAATAAATAATCCCAATATACTAATGATGATATGAAAGTATCAAATTAGGAGAAGATGGTTCCAATTCAGGTTCAGAGGAACAGCTCATAATAAATTAAGCAAACTTCATTTTTATGTTTTCACATTTTTCAGGGTTATTTTGTGGTAACCACACATTTGTTCACTTTTTATCAGCAGGTGGTGACATAAATCTACATTAATGACTGACAGAAATGGTGAAATGGTTGGGAGTTAGTTGGGAGGATAACGTGTATGGATGGGAGGGAGAACGACTGAAAGGCCATAGCGCTCCACCTCCCTTCTCCCCCAATCCTCTGTCCTTGTGCAAGAATTTAATAGAGTCATAAATACATGAAGATGTCCTGCACTTCACAATTGCAGCAGTGGACTGCTTCAGGGTTATCATACATCCATGCGACAGACAGGCCAGGTAGACTGGAGCCAAGATCTATCAGAAAACATCACAAGGCAACAGTACCTACGTGGGAGAGGTTGATGGGGGTGGCACATAATGTGAGGTATTCTGAAGGCCTAAATATAATGTGTGAACACATTTGCTAAAGTGTTAGAGTCACATATTCGCCTTACATTGTGCAACTTTTATATGGAATCCAAAAAATCCCTAGTCAATTCCCTCTGAATAAACCCATTTTGCCCAAAATTTCACATGCCGCTTAAAAGATTAAGCTGACACTCAGAGAATCTTGGATGCTGGAATTATTTTCTTACCTCCTCCAAGTATTCCTCATTGCACATGACTAAACAATAACTGTGTTACATGCAGTTTAAGTTATAACCAGAGAGTCACTGCTCTACTTACTTTCAAAGAGAAAACAATCCAGAGGACGCACAAGAAACAAGCAGCGCACGCAATGGAACTGGTTACTCATGCAAATTGCATTGAGCACAGTCATCCGAAAATAACATCTAAACAAAGTAGATGAGCTGTGTAGCGTGAAAATGATGGGATGAATGCATGTTGAAGGAAAACTATTATACAACACTAAACGAACTATAGTGTTCAGTGAATAAAACTAAATATCAGCAACACATGCTGCAGTTTTCATAAGAGACAATGTATCCTTGTCTCTTAAATGTCCTCAAATTACGCAATTATCACTATGCAAGAGACCATTGTTGATACTTTGGGATGTTCTTCCAATGGCAGGAAGATTTTACTTTTTTCACTCAGAGCTTATATTTTGGCCTAATTTACCAGTTACAAGTGTGGATGGATGGATGGATGGATGGATGGATGGATGGATGGATGGATGGATGGATGGATGGATGGATGGATGGATGGATGGATGGATGGATGGATGGATGGATGGATGGATGGATGGATGGATGGATGTCCTACTTATTTCATTATGCCAAGATGAGTATTTTTAAATAAACTTGCTGGGATAATCATTGTTAAGTCTTTCATAGGTTATTGCTAATAATAAGCATGGAAACATTTGTTGGTGATGTGCCAGGCTGCAGCAGAAGGCTCAAGCCAGCTGCCTCTATCCAGAATATGACTGCTAAGGTTGACAGATGGGCTCTGTCCCTCCATCTTTACTTCTCTTTGATCTTTGCGGTCTGTGACTGTCGGTCTGCGCCACCTCCAGCTGTCGCGGCCAGAGTGAGTGCCAGACAACGCCAGTCGTTTTGCAAAAAATTCCAGATGCCTGGATGCCCTGAGAACAGTGTCGTGCAGCAAACCTGGAGAGAAGATCATCACTACACTCAACGTAAACACAAGGAAATAAAACTTAAAAAATAATAATAATAATAAAAAAAATATATATATCCTGCTGTTGTTCTGCTCTTTTCAATTGTTATCTGTGTAGGATAAGCTGAAACTTGTACATCATACATCTTATCTATGGCTACATTATTTGTCTGATGCTCATTTACAACAAAGCAGATGCTTAAGAGATTTTTATACATTATAAGTGTATAAACAAGAACATATCTGCGTCTACATAAGCTTGCTCGTTCTTGATTTTGCTCGGGACATAGATCCAGGTAGTTCAAATTTATTTAGCAGTTGTTGGGGCCTATGTGTTAACAAACAAATACAAAATTGTTCTTCCTGTTGAAAAAAAATGTTGCACTAGTTAATTATGCTGCGATTACTACTTTTCAGTTGGAGGAAACCTTCACTGCAGCAATCGAGGAAGCTGCAGCAGGATGCCCAGACACATAGTTTTGCTGCTCTTTTCCGCTAATATTTTGTGTGAACTTGGGTGATTACTGAGATGGCCTCAACCAACAGAGTTCAGGTATGTTAAACTGATTTTATTTATCTACCAAATAATGTGAATTATATAATGAAATTTTGCAACCCATGCATACAAAAATAGGTTATTAGTAGAAGAAAATAAGTTTTTAAATCCCCGACAGAATGCAAGGATTTAATGCTGTTTTGCAATAATATTAGATTTGTGTCATTATATGTCTGACACTATTTTGAGTGCATAAAATAGATAGCAGGTAATATCTTGCTGCAGCAATAATTATGTAGAAAAACTGCTGGAATTCATTTAAAGCATTAAGAGTGGTTCAGGACTTTTTAGAAAACATGATATTGCAAGACATCTGTTTCCAGAAATTTAGTTGTAAGAGTGGTTCCTCCACATGTAAGAAAAACTAAAATTGTGTCATTGATGCAGCTAGGTAATAAATCAGCCTGGAGAAAACAATCTCCAGTGAAAATAATCAAGTGACATGTTTCAGCTCGCTCGTTCCTGAGAGCATTAATTTGTGTTTTGAACTCACATAAACTTGTACGTCTAATAATGGCAAAAACTAAGCTGATCAGTGGAAAGTCACTGAAAAGAAAATTAGATTGTTTGATAGAGCTCTGTGGTGCATGACGAGGCTTTACTTATTTAATGTGGCCTCTCTAACTTGCTGACAGACACATTAAAAAGACATGACAGCCTCAGACAGCTGGGACTCACCATCTGACTTTGAAGGATGTAACAGGGTCATGTACTGCACTTGCATACAATATTTACAATGTCTGTCCTCCAGTATGAAATACGGAACTCTCATATGTGAACGCTGCAAATTATGCAGATAATTTTGTCGCACGGTATCATTGGCACTCTAAGTAGATGCAACTTAAAGCAACAGGGGGTCATCTGGAGGGGAAAAAAATCACAGATGGATACAAAGAAGGTGAGAGCTCTCAAAGCATGGACTATCAAAAGTATCAGCCAAGAAGTGGGTGTGAGGATAAGAAAATAGAAATAGAAAACCACACAAACAAGTAACGTGAGAGCCTGGTATTATAGAGACAATATTCCTGCCAGGCCTGGTGTGACTGCTGAAATGGCCTCAGCCAACAGAGCTCAGAACTTTACTGCGTGCTATCTTTTTTTTTTTTTTTTTTTTTTACAAAAATCTCTAAAATCTTTGTTCAAACTTGTTGTTTTCAATGATACTTGCTTTGTTTTCTATCATTCTTGTGGTTTTTTTGTCTTCTTGTCTTTCTTTCTCTTTGCTTTTATTTATTCTCCTCGAAGTGCTTTCTCTCCTAATCCTTGTGCACCTCTGAGACTTCTTGCCTTGTCTCGCTTCATTTCAGGCTTTAGTCTGTTATAATGCATGAATTAATCTGTTGTCTTGACTCATAACAAATGAAAAGAGGAGAATGTTTAAATGGATTCACTGGAACAAAAGCAATATTTTTTTACATCCTTTTAGCACTAACACATATTTCAGCAGAGTGAAAAGTAAAAAGCAAATACAAAAAACAATAAATCAGCTTTTTGAGAGGGATTAACAATCAAGTACTAACACGAAGTTTCTAGGACTGAGTATCGACTCTTAGCAAACGAAACCTCTGACCTCGGTCTTGGCCAGATGGAATCGATTTGATTGGCCTTTAGCTCCGTTCAGCCTCCTACCTGCCCGGGTCAATGATTCATTGACCTCTTGCAAAACCACGGCAAGCTCGGGATCGCATAGAAATCATCTGTGGGCTGCTATCTAACAAAATCCGCTGAGAGATAAATGCTTTCAAACCATGACCTGCCCCTCTGACATCTTGGAAGATACCTTATGCTGGTATGAATATGGTCATGAATATGCAACAGTCACTTTCACTTTCTCCTGATGGAGTCGAGAGAGGAAGCGTTTCACCGGCTGTTCTTCCCAGCACACTTAAAGAGGTGCCATATGCTTTGAAATGTCAGTCCTGACTGCAGATGTCTTTCTGGTTCTTTAACAATGTCAGTCTGAGCTTTCAGAAAACTGCTGCTGCTTATGCAAGAACATTTTTTCCTGTACTCCTTTATTCTGTGATGGATGTGTGCATGAGAGGTCAAAATTATGTTCATCAACACTTGGTGTTGACATTTATTTTGTAACCTCAGACTGCCTTATGTTGCCTTATTTTTCTCTCCTCTTGGTTACAGTTTTGCCTATATTTCTCATCCATTTCTACAAAACGACATAAAAGAGAAAGAAAATGAAAGGATTTAATACAAATTTTAAAAGTTAGAATATATCATGGAAGTATGATAATTCAGAAGCTCAAAGTTTCTTTTTCCGAGCTTTCAGTTTATGCAATTTAGAGTTTAATTAACATATTAAAGACCCTCTTTGCCCCCCACCTCTACCCTCCACCCTCCAGCACAGTTATTGATTCCCCAATTCATTATTTTTAACATTTTGAAATAATTAATGTCTGGTGGTGAAAAAAATAATTCCCCTCTCTTCTCGTCCTTCGAACACGGATTTACAACTAGAAGGTATCTATCTCCTGATTCACATAAAAATTATGGTAAAGCTAAACTACATGCAGTGGACCTTAATTGCTCAACGTGAGTAAGTGACTTCTATTCACCTATCGAGTATTCTTGGAAATATTCAACTGTTTTCTTGAATAGTTGTGTAATTCAAGGAAAACACAACTACTCCGATTTTTTTTTTCTTAGAGCACATCTGAATATTCACAAAAAAAAATGTCAGCTGAGGAAGCTTAAGTACCTTCACACAATTTAGGTTTTGGACTACAAGCCTTAACATACAGATTCTGTCATTTCAGTGCCTTAATCATCAGCTTGCTGTTTGCAAACTGCACAATTAAGGAGTGTAATTTATTTCCCCTGGTGCCGATTGGCTGTACCCTCATGAGAGGAAACAAGGAAGGCTGAAGATGTTTGCATGTTCCTGATTTTCCTTACCACTATTTTATAATACAGATTTTGATCATACTAATGCTATAATCCATCGAGCAAACACTTCAAAATGTGACAGTCCTATTATTTTGTGGAGGCATGTGTGTCTCTACAACCATGATTTTCCACCATAACACTTAACTCTGACACAGGACAAGCTTGTAGTCTGTCATAACCCAACTTCTTCAGGCCAGTTCAGACACCAGATAACAGAAGCACAGATGAAAAGTGATGAAGGAAGAGAAAATGGAAAGAAAACAAACTGAAGGAAAGTGCTCAGAGACCCATCAGATCCCTGGTGTGTGTTGATATATTAGCCTAACCTTCACGGCAAGACTTCACCCTCTCTGTCTTGCTGCTGCGCCCCCATTATATTAGTCTTGGACCGAGTGTCTGAAGTCTCTGTGCGATGGGAAGTAATATTGTTAGTTTTAATCTCAGATCCTTTTAAATCCATCTGTCATTTCCAACTGCCATTCTTGGCTTGATTAACAGTTTCATAAATCAGTATCTTGATTGGGCAATGGAGACTTTGAAAGAAACCAGTCCATCTCCAATGCTCTCTACCGAAGGTCAAGTTTTGGGTCCAGAATGGATATAAAGTTGTCATTATCTCATAGGTGTCCTTCTAGTTTACGCACATATTGTACTCGAAACGGCACATTCTAGGGAACACAAACATTGGCTCTGCAAAGATTCAACACAACAATAATTGAAGACAGAGGAAACACAGGCCTGTCATCAGATAAGCAGATAAAACAAAAGGCATAAAGCAATTTGTTATTCTATTTCTCGCAGGTTCACTGTTCATGCTGATCTGTGTGCTGACATGGACTCAGCCAGATGTGAGTTTAGTGAAAGCAATTACATAGATTGAATGTAAATCAATAACAGGCAAACACAGAGGCATACATCTACACATTTATACATGGAGGCACACACTCACACAAACACACACCACATAAATAAGAAATTAAGTGATTACTATATTGAGTGATTACTCTAGGAAGTATCTCACTCTTGTGGAAGTGACAAAGTGATGGAATGTTTTGCTTGTCTTTTAATTAACAAAAGACTGATAAGACATTATTAGGTACTAAAGTTAGTTGTGTGTGCATGTGCTTTAGTGTAGTTGCATTTCCGTATTTGGTTCAATGACGTTCTTGTCATTTGGCCATTTCACATAATTAACAGGCATTTGATTTGAAGGACTTACAAAGACATTAACCCAAGTTAATCCTCCAAAAACATTTACGCTACAGCTCTGTTTTTTAAAGCTGATGCTTTATGTTGTATTTGTGCCTGCTTTATCAGCGAGGGGCCAACGCTTTGCTGGAAACAGTGAAGGAGTTTTAATGACACTGATGCTTTTTTTTTTTTAGTTTCACATTGGGAACCCAGGTCTCTCTGAAGTTTAGAGACCATTTTCTTTAGTAAGGTTTCAGAAAAACAACTTAGTAAGACTTTGTTGACCCATAGACATACTAATCTCTCCGGAAATTCTCCACTTTTGGACAATGTAGACTAAAATAATGCAAAGTTTACACTTTTAATGGACTTTCAAGGCAACCTTTACAGCAACTTTGCATTAAATGTGTCATTAGTTACTGAATGACTCTTCATGACAACAGTCATAGAGATTCATAAAGTCTCATTCATGTTCATGCATACCCTGTCAAATAAAGTGATATTGTTTATTTATTTATTTTTGTTTTAGATTAGCATCATCTAGCATGTTAACATGGAGAACTATGTAGTTAAGACCAAAATCCCTCATATCCTTGTCAGATTTAAGTTTAAAGTAATTTTCTAATTTTTCTTTTGATCAGAAATAATAACATTTCTGAGCAGCCAGAGTCCTGGCTGGAATCCAATACAAAATCTGTGGAGAGGAGATTAGGGTGATTGCAAGGAGGCCTTTAAACCTTAGAGACTTGGAACTCTTTTGACAAGGTCGGGCAGAACAGCTGAAAGTAGCTTGACCTAATTCCCTCTGTCTCAATTTAACTCATTATTTCTGCTCAAAATGTACTATTGAACAAAAAATATATGTCCAAATGTTAAGAGTTGCATCCATTTTCTCTCACCAGTAGGTTTCCACGTTCATTAAACACTAGCCTTGTGTTTTATTTATCATTTTCTTCCTTTGTTTTCAGTCTTTTTCCAAACTTTGAACTGGAACAATAAAGCCTTCAAATGCTCTCTACTTGTTGCATGTTTTCTTTTTTTATATAAATATGGGTACAAGCTATCTCTTCTCACATCTAGTCTGTTTTCTTGATGGGAAACAATAAAAGGGATTAAAAAAGAAAAGGATGGTACAGAAAAAACTTTGGAGCAGCTGCCAACCTCCCAAAAAGCTGTAATTACTTTTCCCTTCATCTTTCTCTCGTTCACCTTCTCCCTGAGTCTGATTACTTACCTAGGAGAAAATCTAATTGACACAGCAAATTGGCAAACACACTGTGAGAACTTCAGCACCTAGCCAGTCGATCCCAACTAGATAATTGGGAGAAATATAGCTTTGCACGGTCCCAGGTCTTTGTAGGAGGATTTTATAGGTGGGGATGTGGTATCTGTCTTTTCAGCCTGGTGATTAGAATCAAATAGAGTCTGTAATTACAGATTGGAACACCACTGGGAAGGCTAAAGAGCAAGGAGGAAGAAGAGTGGAGAGACTTTTTTTTACTTCTTTGTCAAGGTGCACACAGAGCTTAGTTTGGAGCTACTTTATAAAGTATTTCTTAAGCTGGCTCTTTGTGCCTGTGTAATACCTTTGTTTTTCTGCTTGTCCTTAGCTTGTGGTGGTTGGAAGTGGGAAGTTTTCTCTCAGATGCCTGATAAGGTCAGTCAGTTTAACTTGAAGGTTTCACCTTCAGGTGGAGTTTTTAAGTCACCACAAACGTAAACACAGTTTTGTTTTGTTTCATGAAATATTTAATATGGTGCCAGTTCTGTTGCAATTTGTTGGCCTTCTGAGCAACTTTTGCTTGAACAAAGTATTAGTGAAAATTATTTTTGATCTGAAACCTGTAAACGTGTACAAAGAAGTAAAGCATGAAATTATTATTTCCATAATCAAGACAAAGACAGCTTGTGTAAAAGATTCTAAATAAAAATCTAATCACTTTTAAGACACAGAGTGAGGCAAATCAGTTATTTTTAATCTCGACAAGTTTAACATGAAAGCTAATCTTTCAATAGCTCAATGAAAAGATGCATGACAATTAGAGGATCCAAATATTTTGTTTGCATATTCACTTTAAAACCTGGTTGCTATAAGGCTTACCCTCCTCAAGTTTACATCCACACAAGAAGCTCAGGGAATAGTAAACCTTGAAAACCATTTTTTCTCCTTAAGAGAGGTTTAAATCTTTTGTCTGTTTATTTGACTTGCAAAACCCAAAGAGTAAGAAGGAAGGAAATGTTCTAATGAAAAGGCGTATTAACCATTTTATGTAAAAAACAAAAACAAAAAACAAACAAAAAGCAAAAGAAAACAAGAAGAACTGATTATTGCACCTCAGTTCAATGAGGGATTACCTCTCATTACATTGCACATGCTTTTCTTTCTGTCATTCATCAGTTTGACTGATCCATTGAACATCCAAAATCAAGATATTCAGCAGAAGGGGCCCAAACAGCAGCAACAAATATTTTAGGGCTACTTCAAGTTTACAATATAATTCCTCCTGGAGTATTTGACCTCTGCTTGCTCTCTGTTTCCTGCTTTCTACACAGCAGAGCTAAAAGGGTGGGATCAGTCCGGTTAATGCAGAAGACCCATGCCTTCTCTCTGTTCGTTCGAGCATGTGGCAGCGGATACCAACCCCCAAAACCCACCCCAAGGCAGCCTGGTCAGCAGTGACCCTGCTGACAGAGAGAGCAGATGAGACTGAAAGAAAAATAAAATAAAAAATGAGAAAAGCTATCAAACAATGAAAGTGAGAGGGAAAGCTAGACAGGAGGGAGAGAATGTGAAAATGAAACAAAAATAAAGAGTGCAGAATGAAAAAGCCGCAAAGAACAGTGACGGAGAGAAAGAAATGTGTGACAACTAGAGACAAAATGCACAGAGACAAAGGACAAAAAAAAAAAAGAAACGGAGACCAAGGGAGGAGTAAATCCGAAACAGGCTGGGGCAACAACTGCTGCTGCACAAAGCAGCCCTGAAGGCCATCACAGACCAGTCCTCCAAATGTCAGCCAAGTCAGGACCACCCTGGGAAGCCTGTGAGACCCTCCAGGGAAATCCACTAAAGCAGATAAGTTCTGACAAGAGAGAGCTGACCAACATCTTACCCACACTTCCATGTTTCCCAGAAGTTACTGCTTCTGAGGCACTTGTGTTGCCAAACTTCATTTCACCTCCTAATATTCAAAACAATTCTCGCAGCAGCCAATGCCTGCACAAGTCATCTTCTAAACCTAATGTCATGAGACTTGAAAGACCCTGTGTCTCAATAGATTTAAACGGGGAAAAACACATGGATGGTGGAGGGTGATGCTAAAATGGCCCCATTCTTTCAGTCACCTATTGATGCAGAGCTGAGAAAAAAAAATTGTTCAGTCAAATGGAACTGTCGAGGAGCATGTGGAAGAAAAAGTAATGAGCTAACATGGAGATGGAAAAACACAAGCAGGGACAGAAAAGCAGAAAACAAAAGAAAACAAGACCAGAAGCAAGATGCTCTCTCCCTGCTCAAGGGATGGAGATGAGGGCAAAAATTAGAGCCGAGAGGAGGATAAAGCGGGAGGAGGAGGGTAAAAAGTAGGCAAGCTGGAAAGAGCAGTCTGATTAATTGAGACAGAGTCAACTGACCGCAAGTCATTAAGCTGCCACAAGGCTGAGCGCCAGTCACTATTCATTCTCCTCACTACCAGTCTCTGCTTCTCTACTCTGAGCCTGGATCATCCCTGCATCACCTCCCTGCCACTTTCACACACTCACCAAAAACACGGGCGTCCAGACAGGAGGATGCTCTGAAAAAGGGAGGTTTTGTCTTTGATGTGCCCTGGGAGGGATGTCATAAGGGATTGTTTGTCTAGAATTGGGGCTGATGGATATTGATCATTCCACTACTTCAGCACTGAAACTCAGATGACTTTGCAAATCTGAAGATTAATGAATAGTGGCTGAATGACAATAAAGTTTTTTGTCATGCGAAAACTGGAACAACATGGGTTGAGTTGTGAGGCTTTCAAGTACATTATGCAGATGGTTGCAGAGAAAAAAAAATGTTTACCAAAATCAAAAAATGAATGGAAAAACAACTCAAAAATCTTCAAAGTAATAAAATGGAAATTATAGCAACATTTGCCCTTGAGCTCTCACAGTCTGTGCGTTTTTAGGCACAGACTGCACAATCCTCATGAGAGATCTTCTACTCCAGGCTTTTGTACTGGAAGCTCCTCCTACAAGGAAATGGGCCATTCACTGGTACACAATAACATTAGCACAAATAATCCAAAATCATCCTGTTAAAGTGAAGACAGCAACACAAACATTCCAGTGTCATAGTGATGGAGTGCAAAGCTTCACAGGCCTTCTGCTTTAATTTGATGGAAGCAAAACGGCATTTGGGATTTTTTTCCATTGAGATTAAGTAACCAGCAGGTGAAAGAAAATCTTTACATTCTCTATGGAGTACAACACAAATCAAGCAGCAGAATTTTGTAAACCAGCCAGATGTAAAACATTCTAAAATCGTTGGTTGTTTGCATACAAATGTGCTCTACTAATCATTTTTCTTAAACAACTTGACCAGCCTCTAAACCTAGTAACCTAATCTTAACCTGAAAATTGTGACACTGCCCATTTCCAGTGTCAATTTCTGATAAGATGCCAGTAGATTTGGCATCATGGTAAAATGCCAAAGGATGACAAAATGTAGTTAGTAATTTGTTAATTTACTTTAACTGGATTAAGTAAAGATAATAATAAATATATATCTAAAAGTTCTGATACATACCCATAATTGATATTTTCTGCAGTCTCAGAGAAGGCACTATTGCTCAGTATTTTACAACTAAGATGACACCAGAAAGCAGGAATAAAATATTATGTGATTTGACATGTTTGAGTGAAAATTATAATTTCTCATCAGTTTGAACAGTGTGTGTTTATCCCCTGCAATGCAGCGTGATGTGTTTTGTCTGTCTTTGTGGGAGTAAGTTCTAGGTGAAGATGTCTCATTACGTTGTAGAAGCTTGTTCTTTGCCCTTCCTACCAACACCTGACGAGTGGATTTAGTTACTAGCTAATGGGTCTCACCCACCTGGCTTCTTCACTGGGGACAACATGACCCAGTTCTTTACTGCAGTCTGCAAATTACACCATCGAGCCAACTCAGGGATAGCTGGATAACACAAGTAAAAAGAAGTAAAAAGAACAGATCGTCAAAGATTTCCTAGATCAGGTCTACTGATCCACTCCTGATTTAACAGTAATTCCAGTTTTCATAAGTTAGTTGACATGTGTTGTCCATGTGGCCTTACTTTACTATTGTAGTTACTGTTTTCTAATTGTTGAAATGCATTTCTGATTGAACAAAAGAAGGAGAACTTATCAAAATGTCCCTTTCGAAGCTTTAAAATCTTGGGTAGTGTTTAGGTTGTTTCTGCTTAATTTGGCTTCTTGAGCTAACTACAGCACAAGGGCTAATTTCAGCCATCAAATTGTGTCTTGGCATCCACCAAAACCAGATTTTGCAAGAAAAATGTAGTCACACTGCCAGTTCTCCGACTGTATATAAAACCAAAATGGCAAATTGTGTTTACTGATAAACACAATCTTTATGAGACTGTCCAAGATTTACTTATAAATCCTTGACCTTGTTGATCTGTTAACATCCACAGAGTGAACACATTTATCCATTGATGCACTCGAATGTGTCTTTTAAACAGATTCAAAAGCAACATAATTACAACACTTCATACTGGATCCATCGTGGCACCAAACCTATAAGGAGAAATACTGAAAAGCTACAAAAAAGAAAGATTATGTAGAAAATAGCCTAACCATTATAATATATAAATGCAACTATTCATAATTTTGAGTGATGGAATTTCCCTTAAGGAAATGCTCCAGAGAAAAGTTAATATATGCTCTTGCAGCTAACCCATTGAAAGTGGCTGCATTTAAGCATCCTGCAAAATGTCACAAAACACGCTGGGTCCAGGTTTATTAACTCTGACAGAAAGCATTCCGCTTCGGAGTTGGTTGTGCATTTAAACGTTTCAATATTGGCGCCTTCATTATGCAATATGTGATTTGCAATGCAAAGCCTGAGGAAGAACATGCCGTGCTGGCTTGCATAATGCTTCCTAAAACCTTCTCTCAGATGAATAAAGACCTTTAAACCTCAGCACACCCAGTATAAAAACATTCCAACTTCTTGGCAGTAAAAATTTACCATCAGGATCTTCAAATTAACTTTGACCAAATGTCCAATAAAAGTAGTTTTCTAGTTAACAGACAGAACAAGTGCCACACGAGGCATGCAAATGTCTGAGCAGAGCCGAGCAAAAACGTGGCACAGAACTAAAGATGAGTTGAAATTGTGATGTCTTAAACAAAATATCAACACTCTATAAGAAGATTTACATCTTGCCTGTTTGTATTTAGTAAAACTAAGGTATGAGATTGTGTGGTCATTTTGTTTTAAATGTTTCCTTTTTCACCAAACGCTGCATGAGGTTAACCTTAACTCCTTAAATTTTGTGGTCTTTCTATTAAAGCTGAAATGTCTGATACGAGATAATGTTATTCATGAAGCGTTTAAACACAACAATGAAGGTGGTCAAAGTGCTGCAGACTTTGCTAATATTTAGTAGACTTTACATTTTAATATGAATCACCTCCAGTTAATCACAGCTATGAACTGACAACCTCAAATAGGATATAAAAAACATGTTGGTATTTCTCTTAAGTGAGGCTGCAGCAATAAGGCTTTTTAGAGGCGTAGCTATTTAGAAGTGAAAAAGTTGATAATATTCAATAAAACTGCTTAAAATAAAATAGCAAATTCCCATTCAACAGATCTATTTACAGAAAAATACAATCAATTTACAGAAAAATACAATGTAAACAATAATTACTTTCCGATGATGTATAATTATTAGTTAAGCTTGATGCTGCTGGTAGTTAGTTTCATGCTAAGATCTGCCGTAAATCTTTTCACAGGGAGTGAAAATGGGAACACTTGATTTCAAGTCACTTTCTTCTGCTGTAACTCAGAAATAAACATAAAATCCAGAAGGAAACATGAATTGTGACCTCAAAACTGAAATAACTTTCTTCAAAGCAAAGTGTGCTGTGTTCTTTGTCAGCTACAACGGTGAAAAAAATTGGCATCTATATGGGACATACATTTTTGTGTTCTGTTTGAAACTTTCTTATTTAAAAAAATTACTTGAAATCTATACACTTTAAACTGCACTTTTTTTTTTTCTTTCATACTTGAATTTCTTTACTGCTGCTTAAGGTTCAAGATATGGAACAGGGTTTTTTCTTTCTCTTTTTTTTTTACTGTTTTTTTTTTAATACCTACTTTATGCAGGTACTTCAGCTCACATCCAGAGGTGATATTCAAGTTTGAGAACTGCCTTACTCATCTTTTCTCCCTCATTAAAGCAGTTCGGAATTTCTCACGGCAGCTAATGAAAGCTGTTTCAATTAGCTGTCCTGCTCTGATGTAGGCTACATCCACTGCTCAGCCTGAAGGGAATCTAAGTGCAGGCTGCTTTATTTCACTGGAATCCCTGAATCCGATAGTAATTCTTGCTGTTCAATGCTGGGATGAGTAATCAGTACCCCAGGGTGGGAGTTGCTCCCAGCTGTCTCGCAACACGAAAGCTCTATAAAATAAAAGTGAAATCCCTATCCCAGCAGCTGCATTAAATAGCTAACTAATACAAATCAAAATGATCCAGCTGGATGGCCATTCTAATATGTCAGCAGGGGAATTAAATCAGCCTTTAAACACCATGGCATAGTTTGTTTCTGTCTCCAATATTATTTCTTTTGTTTTAGTATCCATTTCTCTGTGTCGCCGCCACCATCGTTGATTTTTCTTTGTTTTAAATAATTTTTCAGTCATTTTGGTACCATCTGCGTGTATTATGACACACAGAGATATCCTAAAGCAAAAGCAAATAATAATAATAATAATAATCAAACTCTAAATACCTTTCCTCGTTTACCTGCATATATTTCAGAACAAGTACTGTTATTTTCTTAAAAGTAGTGATCATTTCTGAAGGTGGAATGTTTCACTTATTTTTTATTTATTTTTTTTTTTACAATGAGTCTCTTGTGATTTAAAGGCATACATGTTTTGATCGGCCAGACCAATGGGGATGGATCCAGAAAGACCAAATTAATTAAGATAAGAAAGCATGTACAGGATCCGCCTCTAGTCTTGATTTGATTAACAGAAGGGGATGTCGATAAAATAATTGGTCTGGCTTCATTGCCTTTGGCATGTTTTAAGATGAAATAGTCAAATAAGCATAAAAGAACAATGTTTAACACCAATCAGCTGAAGTGTGACTGCTGTTTATTTATGCATAAATGTCTTTTTTTACAACAGTAACATTTTTTTGTTTTGTTCTTGTTTTTTTGACACTCTCTTTTTGTTAAGTTTTTTTTGTTGTTTTTTTTTTTTTTTTTTTTTTTTGTTTTGTTTTTGAGACATCCATTTGTTTTGAATGTTTTAAGCAGCAAGTGGCACCAAATCCCAAACACTTGACCTTTAACTGCTAGCAGAAGTGAGCAGTAAATCCTCGGTTCATTGACCGTCAATATAAATTTTTAAAATCTTCAAAGAAAATTACTAATTTAACAGACGGTGCAGATTGAACAAATAAAAAAATCTGATATTTTGTCAAAAAACAAATAAGAAAATGTAACAAACATAAAATTCACTAATTCTGAGACAAAAAGCCTGCAAAATAAATACTTAAGCAGCAGTCTATTCTATTGAAACCTTATTTTATTATGGAAATTGGTCGATTTAGGATATTTCAAGATTAAATGTTATACATTTTGTTACCTAATAAGGAACCTAATAATTTATTAACACATATCAACTGCTGTAAAAAAAATAGTGAAATAAACTCTAAAATAGAGTTAAGAAAACCAGAGTTAAAGGAACTGATCCCATGATATGTAGCATAACAAATTAACTCTAATCTCAAATATGTCAACGTATTTGAATGTGTATGCAGCAAATTGCCCTCATTTGTGTAAAAATAATTCCCCAATTACTGCAAAGTATATTGTATTTAGTTGTGTAATAATAATTATTTTCAACATAAGGGATTTTAATACATGTCTTTCTGGGCAGTCTTCACAGGTTTATGAAATATTTTGTTTTCATTAAGATATAAATTTGCAGCTTCCACAACAAATTACACAAGGGAAAAAAAAAAAAAAAACTAGGTGGATCTGAACCTTTACAAAAAACAGTTCTGTTGTTTCATTATTAATACTCCATGCACTCAAGAAAAGATATGGTTTCAAAGCCTTATAAGAAATATAATATGATGAAATGTGAGCTTGCTTTTGATGTGACGCGTCCTCAGCAGTGTTGTCTCACTCCATCTGCTTCATTTTCAGAGTTATGCTCAGTGTCAGCCACGCAAGATGTCTCCTCTTTGGGGTATTGATGCATAGATCAATGAGGGTGACATATAATCCATGTCAGTGCTGCAGGATTATATTATCCTGTTTTAATCGAGGGAACAGCATCTTACTGTAAAGCCATTGCAGTTCCATAAAAGAGGAAAAATGCATTGATTGGCACACTTATGTAGAAAAAAAGAAAACAGAAAAGAATCCTCTGTATGTTGTTTTTGACTTGGATGAGGGAAATTCCTCGCATTTCTATCAAAGGTAGTGAATATGGGAAATGCTGTTAAGAGATTTATTGTATAACACACAAAGCAGTCTTGGAAACACAAATGTATTCATATAATCTGCTACTCTATTCTGTTCTATGAATTTGTAAGACCTTTAGCTGGATGGATGTAAAAAAATGCCTTATAATAATCCCTGGCTGAGGTGATTGTGAAAGGTGGCATTTGTATTCAAAGTCAAAGTGCATTTACCATCAAAGAGTTTTATGGGAAATCCAGTCGCCGCTCTACTTCATTTAGGCTGCAGAAAGATATGAAGGAGTAGAGATTAAGGGAGAGCAGCAAAGAGGAAGACGTGAGATAAAAAGTAACCTTCAGGGATTAGCACTTTATACTTGAAGCAAATTAACCCTTTCAGTTCTCTTATTTCCTTCGAGCAGTAATTGGCTTTGTATAGGTACAGATGCATTTTCTAAAAGTACTGAAGTACTAAAGTACTATTTTAAAGTGTGCAAGTCCGTTTGGAGGTTAGAATTTTGGAAAACTCAAGCATTATTATGCTGCATTTGTCATCTTATTACCTCAACAACAGGATTTGGATTTGCTAAATCCTGTTGTTGCCTGTGCTCTAATGACACAGGCAACTGGTTATTAGCGCTTCCTTCTAAGACACACCTTGTTTTCAGAAAACACTTTGTTCTGACCTCACCGTCTTTTTAGACATTAAGTGGATTGCTTTTTTGCAATTATGTCAAGTAACAGTGTGGACTTCTCACAAACACAAACCCTTACACACAGCAAGAAGACGTTTTTTAAACAGAGTTGTTTCTCTGTTGTTTGGTGTTCATGTTTTTGTTAGATATTTCAAACTTTGCTCTAACACTTCAACCTCTGCACATTCAACCTATTTCAAGAAAATACATACAGACAGAGTGAACAATATGAGTAATCTCATTATAGTTATTATTTTTTAAAGGGTGGCACATGCCTGCATAAGTTACTTAAGGTAGGAATAAGGTTTAATTTAGACATGCTTTATGATTAACAGCAATGACATTCAAAACATAAAACCACAATTGGAGTCAACACCAGACCTTTATTTATTCCTTTCTTTTGGGGAAAGATAAAATCAATCTATATTCAATATGTCTGATTTCTACCTTTCTTCAGCAGTCATTTATTAAGTTTACCAGCGCTGGTGTATCCAGCCACATGTCCAGTGAGCATTAGAAACAGGCATCAGCCCAGGGTGCTTACACTGACAGAGAAGATCAATGGTTGAATGGGAGAAAGATGCAAAGATTTGTTAAAACAAGATTTGCGGTTTCTAGTAATATTTTTTGCCATTAACACCACAATGCTTGTTAGACTGAAACAGGACGGGTGCTGCATACAGTGAAAGGTCAAGCCTGAACTGAGGTTTTCTATTTTGATTACCAAATTCTTTCACACAGTGTTAGTGATTTATGAAACCTTTACGCCATCTTGAAAAACACTCATGTTGTCTTTGTGAATCCAGCATGGTGTGTTATGTCATCTGTTGGGCTGAATTAATACTTGCACCCCTTTCCACAAGAGATTAACAGCATTTTTTTTTTTCTGATTCCTACATTTTACTTTACAGGTTGCCATCAACTCTGTTTCAGTTTGTCCCATTTTAGCGAACTGTGACGCATGCTAACAGCACAAGTCTCATGGGTGTTTTGAAGCGGCTGAAGGTCAGCTGGATATCACTCAGGTCATGGATTAACAGCCCTCTGGAGGCTTTTCATCTTTGCGAAACAGAGGATATATACTTTGTGGTTTGACCTCAGGAAGGTTGCCTTTGGTCTCAATGGGCTCTTGCAACATAATTTCATTGGTTCAGTGTCCAAGGTGAATTTTCAAGAAATAAACCGGCAAAGTATAATTCAGTTTCAAATTTTAAAACAAGGAGTCCCTTTGTAGAAAGATAAAGCCTTTATTGTACAATTGGACAATCAAAACATGCTCTGTATACCAGCTTATTGTGTGTTTCGCTTGAAAAATATGAGCTAGGAATTGTGAAGGCCTTTTTTTCTGTAGCTGAGCTGTATGTCAGCATTGCACAGTACGGCAAAGGCAAATACTGTGACTTGCCAGGCATTCTGCAGGGGATCAACTGTTCTTAAGGGATCAACCGTTCATTAAACATGGAAGAATTTCAAAAAAATGAATTTCCACATCTATTATGACTTTTCTTCTTTACTAGTTTTATTCATTCATGACAGAAAAACCCAAAGCTTTTGAATTTTCAGGTAGGAATTGAAAGATTTAAAGAAAATCTTGATTTCTAAAAGCCACTATTTTGTTTCATCAGCTTCAAAAAGGAATTTTAAGAAATCATACAAGCCTGCATCGTCTTTAACTAATTGATAAGCTGCCTCTCTATGTTCAACCTCCTGCATGTGAAAACTTATTAGATTAATACAAATATTTGCTTCAGACTTTGCTTACGATAAACTAAAAATGATCTCTTAAATCAAATATGGATACTTTTTTTCTTTTTCTTTGTCTTTCATGTTTTTGCAAGAAAATAATTTATTGTCACAAAAAGTCAATTTTCCATCAGTGACCTCTGAAAAAAAAATCTGCTACTGACAGCAGCCAGTATCACAACATCAATGCTATTAGTTTGTGAAAATGACTTATTGTTATTGTTCTCGGATTGCTGATAGATTTTTTTTTTTTCTTTTTTGTGGTCAATGATAGCCTTGTATCTAAAAGAGAAAGAGAAAAGAAATCAGTTTTAAAAACTGAGTTTGGAATCAGTGCAGAAGGTGCATATGAATTTGCAGATATAAGCAGCAGATCCTGTTATTCAAGAAACAACCGGTGGCACAAGAAATTGGTGGTGTAATTGTTTCCAAAAGGGCTGCTCTGCGTTGGGCCTGGCCAACAGTTCTGCTGGACAGCCTCAGTCTCCAGACACACCTTATTCTGTGAGTTCTTGCTCAGCTGGTTGATCATGCTGCTTATCATAGTAAGATGTCTATCTTCTTCCTCACATCAAATATTATTCTGATTGCTATTGAAAAGATGAGATAAAATAAACAACATGAAATAAAATATGGACATCTAGACCACTGTGAGCGGGCATTCTCGAAATGGTTTGCAGAGTGGACAACTCTTTCCATGTTTAATTTTCATTAACTTTAAACTGTAAAAACTATAAATGTGCCACTTGGAACAATTTTCTATTGTGCTCTCAACTGCATCTTTAGTGCATGACATGTACACAAGGTCTCACTGGATGAAAGTAGGGTGTTTAGTCGCGATGTGACAGACATCTGCCATCTGGTTAACTGGAGACTTTACCATAAGCATAATATTAAAATGCAGTACTGCCATATGTCACATATGCAATTCCAACTCAATGGGCCTATATCTGTGAATATGTATCTGTTGGGTGGTAAAAGTTATTCTTCACTATGAGGTAATCAATAAAAAAATAAGAGATAATAGCACAGCAGCTCAGGATTTTGGTCACTGCAAGCATGAGAAAGAAAGTAATTGCTCAAAACATCAAGGCTGTATCTTGTTTTTCTTTCCTCTGCAGAGTATGCTGTTACAGTTGAAAATAAATTCTTCACTAGTTTACTTTGGTATATTTTTTCATTTTTGTTTTCTATGCCAGATAACAATAAAAAGGACAGCATACAGGTTCCTCATTGATCAATCAGTTTTCTAATCCAAACAAAGCAGTTAATAGAAAAACAAAATCTACAATATAAAAAGAAACTGAATACTGCAGTATGACAAATGCATTTGCTTGTTTTGTATTTCAGCCCTTTTCCTTTTCAACTAAAGGGCTCCTGAGGGCTCTTTAGACTCTTTTGACTGTCTCCATTTTGTACCTTTATCAGAGACTCTTCTCACCAAAGTCCAATAAAAAAGGATTACTTCTGTTGTTTTTAAGGGTTTGCAATAAATTGGGCATTTTACTTCTTAAATAAGCTTTTTTCTCATTCTAAACATCACAAAACAAACTATTTTTAAGTAACAGCTTTGACCATGTCATTTCTTGTCCATCTCCAAAGTCATGTTACACATTTTCTCCAACTTTCTGAGCATTATCTGTCCCACTTACCATGAACGAAAAACTAATTTCATCTCAATGTTGAGCTAAGTACAATGATCACATGATTTATCTTTTTGTAAAAAAAATACCATATTTTATATTTACAACTGGATACAAGAAGCCATTTCATTTGTTACTGACATTGTCAGGCCACTGAACAGGCATCCCCCTGAAGTATTGTGTTATCTGGGTGATATATGAGGCAGAGAGTGAAGGTCCCTGGGTAGTTTGACTGAGATGCAGAGATGGGTTATGGTGTGCATGTGTGTGGGCGTGCATGGGTGTGTGTGCGTGTGTGTACGTGTCCGCGTGCACTCAGTACAAAGCTCTGTGTAAATGAAACTGGTTATAGGGAAGCTGGAATCAGATTCCCATATTGGTTGTGATGAGTGTCAGCCTAACATTTGCTGCTGGCTGAGCAACAGACTGATGCATTTTAACAGCAGACAGCAGCATATGCACAATTTGCTCCTGACAGTCATATGTGATAACAGTTTGTATGATGAGAAGAGATAAGTAAACATAAGGCAGCGCTATCATCAATTTCTCTTGACAGAGTGTAATGCCATTTCGCCTAAACTACACACTGTAGAGAATCATTCATCATCAAATAATAATAAAACATTCATTATGTTTTCTTTTACCTAAACGTTCTTGCAAGAGGCATGAAAAGAAAAGTTTCCAAAGTAAGAAAATGCTGTCCTTTTATACTTTTTTGTAAAACAATGACACTGTTGAGACAAACAACTCAGCTGAGTGCAGCTGTGAAAGTGGCAAGGCCTCTTCAGCACAACAGCGATTCAGTGACAGAGATAAATAAGTCAAAACAAAGATCCATCCATCTATTCATCCATCCATCCCGGCACTCCAGAAGTGATCTGTAGTATTTTTTTTTTATCTGGTATTTTGTCAAAACCCAAAATGTTTGGGACAGAAAAACTTGTAGTTTATTTTATAGTTTATTTTACATTCATTGAGCAAAAAAGGCTTTGTAATGATTTTGGTCCTTTTGAAGGGTAAGCAGTGCACTTCAAACTCTAGTTCAATGACAAATGAAGTAGAATTTCAATAAAGCATAAACAAGACTGGGAGAAATCACCCTAAGATCAAAAAGTGCAAGTGTCAGAGACAAAGTTCTCTCCCCAGGTTTTAATGTCCTCGGTATTTAAGATCTTGGATTTGCTTTGTTCTCTTCTGGTTTCTTCGGTTTCAATCATTAGGCCCGAGCAGCTAAGCGCTGCGAAGGCCTATTGTTTTCCTATTGTTTATTATTATTATTATTAGGCCCGAGCAGCTAAGCGCTGCGAAGGCCTATTGTTTTCCTATTGTTTATTATTATTATTATTAGTATTCTTCCACCCAAATGAATTGGCTTTTTGGGGGCTTTATCATATTCAAAAACTCACCAAACTTGGCGGAGGCCTTAAGCCTGTTTAAAATTTACGTATTTTAAAGTCGTAGCAAAAATTGCAACAGAAATGTCTCTACGGCGCCACCTAGAAATTGGAAAAACACCCTTTTTTACCCTCTGCTATTCACTTACTTTATCGTAGACACATGAAATTTGGTACACTTGTAGAACTCCCCAAGACGCTCAAAATTTACAATTAATGTCATAGTGCAAGTATCACAGGAAGTGAACCATTTTTGATTGAAGTTCCCATTTTGACCCCATTTTTGCCGATTTTTGCCGTTTACAGCCTTTGTATTTGATCTATCTCCTCCTAGGGATTTTGATTGATCGACTTCAAACTCGGTCAGTCTGTTCATAAGGCATGTCCCATCTAAAGTTATCTAAACGGTGAGTTTTTGAGTATGCTGAAGGGGGGTTAGCAGGGGTCAAAGTTCACCTACTCGCCATAAAAAAATAAACTGCTATATCTCTTACACTGAAACTCACAGAAGCATCAAAGTTTCTGTGATTGATCATCATCGGGTCTTCTATAATACCCTATGGTCGAATGATGACATCACTTAGGCCACGCCCCCTGAGAACAGGAAGTGTAATGTTTTACTGTGAACTGTCCCTATCTGACCCCTTTGACCTCATCAACATGAAACTGTGCCCAGACACAGAAAACATGTTGGTGTATTGAGGATTCTAACCCCGACCAGCTTCGATGGAGCAGGTGGGCGTGGTGGCGTGGCGAAGTCACCTGTAACGCCATCGCCATACGTTTGGCTCTCAATTCCACATTTTCGGGCCCAGCTGCTGCAAACTCATAAGGATGGACCCTCATCCACTCCCCAACAGGAATCCATCACAATATTTGGTGGGCGTAGCCTAATTTCTCTATAGCGCCCCCTAGAAAACTTTAAATGATCAGCCCCAAGCCATGCTTTAACCTACAAATACGAAACTTTGTACACATGTGTACCTTGTCAGGACGTACAAAAAAGTCTCTTGGAGCCATGGTCTAAACCCCACAGGAAGTCAGCCATTTTGGATTCAAGTTCGGTTTTTGGATTCCTTTCCCGTTTTTGACCCCACCAGCCTTCATATTTGATCTATCTCCTCCTAGGGATTTCGATTGATCGGCTTCAAAACTCGGTCAGTCTGTTCATAAGGCATGTCTCATCTGAAGTTATCTAAACGGTGAGTTTTTTTGAGTATGCTGAAGGGGGGTTAGCAGGGGTCAAAGTTCACCTACTCGCCATAAAAACATAAACTGCTATATCTCCTACACAGAAAAACTCACAAAGGCACCAAAGTTTCTGTGATTGATCATCATCGGGTCTCCTACATTACCCTTTGGTCGAATGATGACATCACTTAGGCCACGCCCCCTGAGAACAGGAAGTGTAATGTTTTACTGTGAACGTTCGCTATCCGACCCCTTTGACCTCATCAACATGAAACTGTGCCCAGACACCGAAGACATGTTGGTGTATTGAGGATTCCAACCCCGACCAGCTACGATAGAGCAGGTGGGCGTGGCGGCGTGGCGAAGTGACCTGTAACGCCATCGCCATACGTTGGCTCTCAATACCACATTTTCGGGCTCAGCTGCTGCAAACTCACAAGGATGAATATTATCCACTCCCCGACTGGAATCCATCACAATATTTGTAGGGCGTGGCCTAATTTCTCTATAGCGCCCCCTAGAAAACAGCAGCCCATAGGTTATGTTGTTATTAATTATTTAAATATACATTATTATAACTTTTATATATATAAGTTTATTTTGTGCGTTAAAGTACAAACATTCATTCATTTTTGCTAGAAATAATACAAACAAAGTCATTCAGCAAAAACTTATGACACAGCGAAGTAAGAACACACTGGGTCAGTGTTGATGGAGTACCACTGGCACCTTGTGGAGAAGTACTGGTACTGCTAGTGCAATACCAGTATTGCGACAGCAGGAGGCAGTGGTACTCCATCAATGAGAAAACAGATCGACGCTACGTAATAACAGTCAGCCGGCGACAGCTGGAGCTGCAAAGTTTTCCTGAACATTTTGTTTGCTTTTTGGAGCCACAGAACTGGACTACGCTCAACATTTTGCTGATTTTGGAGTTGCAAATACGAACCACGCTTTGGAGCAAGAAGGCTCTGTGGACCGGAGTTGGAGAAGTTTAATGGGCTCTTTGCACCTCAGCTTACACGTTCGGGAAACACGGCTGAAATGTTTTTCCAAGGTAAACAATAATGTACATCGATCCGAAACCCAACAAGTAAGGCAAAGAAAGGTTTAAGATGTTCGCCTCGTTATACATTCACAGATATGAAGGTGAGTTTTTATTTTCTTTAAACTGCTAGCACAAGCCTGCTAGCTTTCTAGTAAAAATCTGCTATTTAATTATCTAAGATTTCTCAGCCATTCTAACGGACACTGTTTGTGCCTTATTTTCAAGCATATTATGTGTGTTTATTGTTAACGACAATAAAGCAGCGGGGAGGGGGAGGGGGAGCAGATTACGTTCAGACTTTATGCTTGAAGTATGACGAAGAAAACGAGCACAGAGCTTACTCTGGTATCGGAGTTCTAGTTCAGCTGACTGTTCAGATTCAGAGTTATTACTTTTAGAAAAATATGGCCGTGTTGCTTAAGGTTTCTGTGTTATTTCGTTTTATTACTTTTGCATGCTTGTTGTGAATGGCTCATTAAGACAGTGTTTAGAGCGGTGTGTACGGCCTTAGCTTCAAGTGGTAGCTTTAACTTGTAGCAACGAATATTTACAAGCTGTCTTAATTGAGGATGCTTGGAAATCCATGAAAACTTAAACAAAGTACATAGTATTGTTTTATTTGTGTCTTAAGTACGACTTTGTCTTTTATAGCAGTCATAGTTTCTGAAAGTGGAAAAAAGAGCCGCATTCGGGTATACAGTTGTGACGTCAGCGCGGCAGGTGCAAAGAGCCATTGCTGTTCGTTTACTTTAAACAGTCGTAACTCGGGGTGCGGTGAGTAATTTATTCCTTCCTGCTGGTTCTGTAATCCGTCATGTTTGGAACAGTTATTCTGAGGAGGATGCTAACCCAATGCCTGAGGCCTGCAACGTTTTTAATGCTAACGAAGCGCTTTACTAATTCAATAAACTGAATAGTGTGTTTGATACATCCAGTTTCATAAATTCAGAGTTGTTTTATTATGTATAGAAGATGTTTAAAATGTCGTTTGAAAGAGCTCTGAGAAATGCTAAGTATCTTTTACAGATCCATTGGGGTTGTAATATTTAGTTGCAGCACTTCCTGTGATTAATACCTAATTAATGGATGGGATTCAGCCTGTGCTATTGTTCTAAAGTGCTGAAAGTTAACTGTGCTCTGTTATTGTGCATTGCCCTTGGTTTATTACTGAACAGTGCGGTTTATTAAACTGATACATCTAACCTTCACCATTTTCCTGACTCATTTCACGATAACGTTAAAGTTGCACTGCATTTACATCTCAGTTGTAGTTAACATCAAGCATGTGGGTGTGGCTTAGTGTAAAACTTTCACTATTTACCATGAAACATCAACATTAAATGACTTCCAAATGCAAGATCACAGCTGCATCATCACACTTCCTCTGTCTTTCTAGAGAACAGCCCTGAACACATTTCCATGGTCACTTGATGACCTCACTGTAGCCCCGCCCATTTTAAGAGGCAGTCACATGTTTTTTCTGCTGTATGTTTTACTGTTATTCTATAATTTATATGGGTTTCATCATGTGAATACTGACTAAAAACGATAACATGATGAACTCTATGAATGCTGTCTGCTGACCGAACCGCATTGGGGTGTAGAAATGACGAAATGCATTACTTCGCCACGTGCATATGATCGGCTCTAAATGACACATGGATCATCCGACTGGCGCCAAATTGGATACGTATGACCTTGTTGACCTCTAAAGAGCAAAACAGCATTGAAATGTATTTTGACTCCACTGCGCCCCTACATTAATCCGCCAGCTGTATTTCCTCTCTAAACCAATGAATCTATACCACATTTTTTTGCATCTTGAAGGATAGCCGCGAACGCATAGATGCGTACCGCTGGAGGACGGGCGCGGAAACTGCGCAACAACTTCTGTCTTAGCACGTGCGCAGCGTTGATGGAAACTGAGCAACTGCTTCCGCGGTGCGGCGGAGGCGCTGAAAACTGCGTGAGAGCTTCTGTGGTGGCTGGCGTGAGGCGGCGGTTGCTCGTACCCCGCGGTGGCAATAGGCCGGAGCGGCGCTTGGCTGCGAGGGCCGTTCGAGGCTGCTTGCAGCTTTAATTATTATTATTAGGCCCGAGCAGCTAAGCGCTGCGAAGGCCTATTGTTTTCCTACTGTTTCTTATTATTATTCTGCCCCCTAAAGAGGGGCCTTTTTGGGGGCTTTATCATTTTCAAAAACTCACCAAACTTGGCAGACGCGTAAAGGGAGTTTCAAAATTTTGTATTTTAAGGTCATTGCAAAAATCCCATAAAAAATGGCTCAATAGCGCCACCTAGAAATTTTCAAAGGACCCTTTGCTATTCACTTACTTTATCTAGAGACATGAAATTTGGTACACTTGTAGAGCTCCCCAAGATGCTCAAAATTTACAATTAATGTCATAGTGCAAGTATCACAGGAAGTCGGCCATTTTGGATTGAAGGTCCAATTTTGAGGCCATTTTTGCCGTTTACAGCCTCCGTATTTGATCGAACTCCTCCTAGGGATTTCGATTGATCGGCTTCAAACTCGGTCAGTCTGTTCATAAGGCATGTCCCATCTAAAGTTATCAAAACGGTGAGTTTTGAGTATGCTGAAGGGGGGTTAGCAGGGGTCAAAGTTCACCTACTCGCCATAAAAAACATAACCTGCTATATCTCCTACACAGAAACTCACAGAGGCACCAAAGTTACTGTGATTGATCATCATCGGGTGTCCTACAATACCCTATGGTGGAATGATGACATCACTTAGGCCACGCCCCATGAGAACAGGAAGTGTAATGTTTTACTCTGAAAGGTCGCTATCTGACCCCTTTGACCTCATCAACATGAAACTGTGCACAGACACAGAAGACATGTTGGTGTGTTGAGGATTCCAACCTCGACCAGCTTCGATGGAGCAGCTGGGCGTGGCGGCGTGGCGAAGTGACCTGTAACGCCATCGCCATACGTTTGGCTCTCAATTCCACATTTTTGGCACAGCTGCTCCAAACTCACAAGGATGGATCTTCATCCACTCCCCGACAGGAATCCATCACAATATTTGTAGGGTTTTGCCTAAGTTATCTATAGCGCCCCCTAGAAAATTTTAAATGATCAGCCCAAGCCATGCTTTAACCTACAATTACGAAACTTTGTACACATGTGTACCATGTCAGGACTTACAAAAAAGTCTCTTGGAGCCATGGTCTAAACCCCACAGGAAGTCGGCCATTTTAGATTGAATTTCAAATTTGACCCCATTTTTGCCATTTACAGCCTTGGTATTTGATCGAACTCCTCCTAGGGATTTTGATTGATCGGCTTGAAACTCGGTCAGTCTGTTCATAAGGCATGTCCCATCTAAAGTTATCAAAACGGTGAGTTTTTGAGAATGCTGAAGGGGGGTTAGCAGGGGTCAAAGTTCACCTACACGCCATAAAAACATAACCCTGCTATATCTCCTACACAGAAACTCACAGAGGCACCAAAGTTACTGTGATTGATCATCATTGGCTGCCCGACAATACCCTATGGTCGAATGATGACATCACTTAGACCACGCCCCCTGAGAACAGGAAGTTTAATGTTTTACTGTCAATGGTCGCTATCTGACCCCTTTGACCTCATCAACATGAAACTGTGCCCAGACACAGAAGACATGTTGGTGTATTGAGGATTCTAACCCCGACCAGCTACGATGGAGCAGGTGGGCGTGGCGGCGTGGCAAAGTCACCTGTAACGCCATCGCCATACGTTTGACTCTCAATTCCACATTTTCGGACCCAGCTGCTCCAAACTCACAAGGATGGATCCTAATACACTCCCTTACAGGAATCCATCACAATATTTGTAGGGCGTGGCCTAATTTCTCTATAGCGCCCCCTAGAAAATTTTAAATGATCAGCCCCAAGCCATGCTTTGACCTACAATTACGAAACTTTGTACACATTTGTATCATGTCAGGACTTAAAAGAAAGTCTCTTGGAGCCATGGTCTAAACCCCACAGGAAGTCGGCCATTTTGGATTGAAGTTCAGATTTTGACCCCATTTTTGCCGTTTACAGCCTTCCTATTTGATCGAACTCCTCCTAGAGATTTCGATTGATCGGCTTCAAAATCGTCAGTCTGCTCATAAGGCATGTCCCATCTAAAGTTATCAAAACGGTGAGTTTTTGAGAATGCTGAAGGGGGGTTAGCAGGGTCAAAGTTCACCTACTCGCCGTAAAAAAATAAACTGCTATATCTCCTACACAGAAACTCACAGAGGCACCAAAGTTTCTGGGATTGATCATCATCGGGTGTCCTACAATACCCTATGGTGGAATGATGACATCACTTAGGCCACGCCCCCTGAGAAAAGGAAGTGTAATGTTTTACTCTGAACGGTCGCTATCTGACCCCTTTGACCTCATCAACATGAAACTGTGCACAGACACAGAAGACATGTTGGTGTGTTGAGGATTCCAACCTCGACCAGCTTCGATGGAGCAGCTGGGCGTGGCGGCGTGGCGAAGTGACCTGTAACGCCATCGCCATACGTTTGGCTCTCAATTCCACATTTTTGGGCACAGCTGCTCCAAACTCACAAGGATGGATCTTCATCCACTCCCCGACAGGAATCCATCACAATATTTGTAGGGTTTTGCCTAAGTTATCTATAGCGCCCCCTAGAAAATTTTAAATGATCAGCCCCAAGCCATGCTTTAACCTACAATTACGAAACTTTGTACACATGTGTACCATGTCAGGACTTACAAAAAAGTCTCTTGGAGCCATGGTCTAAACCCCAGAGGAAGTCGGCCATTTTAGATTGAAGTTCAGATTTTGATCCCATTTTTGGCGTTTATAAACCATTTCAGTAATTTGCCACTTGGGGTCAGTATTGCTCCACAAATGAAACAGCAGATAAACAGGATGAAGAACAATATCAGTATTTCGCCAGTAGGTGTCAGTGTTCCTCCACCAATGACAGATCCACGGGCGGATGGGCGCGAAAACTTTGTGAGACTGTTGCCATGAAATTTCTAAAAGATAGAAATGTCTCAGATAATTTTTGTTGAATTAAATCATGCAGTAAATGTAGCATTTTCTTACTTCTTACAAACCATTTCAGTAATTCGCCACTCTGAGTAAGTATTACTCCAACAATGAAATAGAGTGCTTTAGAAACACAGCTGAAAATGATGAAAAATGACGAACTGTAGTACTTCGCCATGTGTATATGATCGGCTGTAAATGACACGTGGATCATCCGACTGACGCCAAATTGGATACGTATGACCTTTGTTGACCTCTAAAAAGAACAACAGCATTGAAATATATTTTGACTCCACTGCGCATCCTACATTAATCCGCCAGCTATATTTCCTCGCTAAACCAATGAATCTGCACCACATTTTTTGCATCGTCCAGGAGCGCCTCCGAACGCATCAGTGTACCGCCTGGTGGACGGGCGCGGAAACTGCGCAACAACTTCTGTGTTAGCACGTGGCCAGCGTTGATAGAAACTGAGCAACAGCTTCCGCGGTGCGGGCGGAGGAGCTGAAAACTGCGTGAGAGCTTCTGTGGTGGCTGGCGTGAGGCGACGGTTGCTAGTACCCAGCGGTGGCAATAGGCCGGAGCGGCGCTTGGCTGCGAGGGCCGTACGAGGCTGCTTGCAGCTTTAATTAGGCCCGAGCAGCTAAGCGCTGCGAAGGCCTATTGTTTTCCTATTGTTTCTTATTATTATTATTATTATTATTATTCTCCCTCCAAATGAATTGGCTTTTTGGGGGCTTTATCATATTCAAAAACTCACCAAACTTGGCGGAGGCCTTAAGCCTGTTTCAAATTTACGTATTTTAAAGTCGACGCAACAATTGCAAAAGAAATGGCTCAATAGCGCCACCTTGAAATTTCAAAGGACCCTTTGCTAGTCACTTACTTCATCGTAGAGACATGAAATTTGGTACACTTGTAGAGCTCCCCAAGATGCTCAAAATTTACAATTAATGTCATAGTGCAAGTATCACAGGAAGTCGGCCATTTTGGATTGAATGTCCAATTTTGAGCCCATTTTTGCCGTTTACAGCCTTCATATTTGATCGAACTCCTCCTAGGGATTTCCATTGACCGGCTTCAAACTCGGTCAGTCTGTTCATAAGGCATGTCCCATCTAAAGTTATCAAAACGGTGAGTTTTTGAGTATGCTGAAGGGGGGTTAGCAGGGGTCAAAGTTCACCTACACGCCATAAAACATAAACTGCTATATTTCCTACACAGAATCTCACAGAGGGACCAAAGTTACTGTGATTGATCATCATCGGGTGTCCTACAATACCCTATGGTCGAATGATGACATCACTTTGGCCACGGCCCCTGAGAACAGGAAGTGTCATGTTTTACTGTTAACGGTCGCTATCTCACCCCTTTCACCTCATCAACATGAAACTGTGCCCAGACACAGAAGACATGTTGGTGTATTGTGGATTCCAACCCCGATCAGCTTTGATGGAGCAGGTGGGCGTGGCGGCGTGGCGAAGTGACCTGTAACGCCATCGCCATACGTTTGGCTCTCAATTCCACATTTTTGGGCGCAGCTTCTCCAAACTCACAAGGATGGATCTTCATCCACTCCCTGACAGGAATCCATCACAATATTTGTAGGGTGTGGCCTAATTTCTCTATAGCGCCCCCTAGAAAATTTTAAATGATCAGCCCCAAGCCATGCTTTAACCTACAATTACGAAACTTTGTACACATGTGTACCATGTCAGGACTTACAAAAAAGTCTCTTGGAGCCATGGTCTAAACCCCAGAGGAAGTCGGCCGTTTTAGATTTGAAGTTCAGATTTTGATCCCTTTTTTGGCGGTTATAAACCATTTCAGTCATTTGCCACTTGGGGTCTGTATTGCTCCACAAATGAAAGAGCAGATAAACAGGATGAAGAACATATCAGTATTTCGCCAGTAGGTGTCAGTGTTCCTCCACCAATGACAAACAGATCCACGGGCGGATGGGCGCGAAAACTTTGTGAGAGCGTTGCCATGAAATTTCTAAAAGGATAGAAATGTCTCAGATAATTTTTGTGGAATTAAATCATGCAGTAAATGTAGCGTTTTTACTTCTTCCAAACCATTTCAGTAATTTGCCACTCTGAGTAAGTATTACTCCAACAATGAAACAGAGTGCTTTAGAAACACAGCTGAAAATGATGAAAAATGACGAACTGTAGTACTTCGCCATGTGCATACGATCGGCTGTAAAATGACACGTGGATCATCCGACTGACGCCAAATTGGATACGTATGACCTTTGTTGACCTCTAAAAAGAACAACAGCATTGAAATATATTTTGACTCCACTGCGCGTCCTACATTAATCCGCCAGCTATATTTCCTCGCTAAACCAATGAATCTGCACCACATTTTTTGCATCGTCAAGGAGCGACTCCGAACGCATCAGTGCGTACCGCCTGGTGGACGGGCGCGGAAACTGCGCAACAACTTCTGTCTTAGCACGTGGCCAGCGTTGATGGAAACTGAGCAACAGCTTCTGCGGTGCGGGTGGAGGAGCTGAAAACTGCGTGAGAGCTTCTGTGGTGGCTGGCGTGAGGCGGCGGTTGCTCGTACCCGCGGTGGACAATAGGCCGGAGCGGCGCTTGGCTGCGAGGGCCGTTCGAGGCTGCTTGCAGCTTTAATTATTATTCTTCCACCCAAATGAATTGGCTTTTTGGGGGCTTTATCATATTCAAAAACTCACCAAACTTGGCGGAGGCCTTAAGCCTGTTTAAAATTTACGTATTTTAAAGTCGTAGCAAAAATTGCAACAGAAATGTCTCTACAGCGCCACCTAGAAATTGGAAAAACACCCTTTTTTACCCTCTGCTATTCACTTACTTTATCGTAGACACATGAAATTTGGTACACTTGTAGAACTCCCCAAGATGCTCAAAATTTACAATTAATGTCATAGTGCAAGTATCACAGGAAGTCAGCCATTTTTGATTGAAGTTCCCATTTTGACCCCATTTTTGCCGATTTTTGCCGTTTACAGCCTTTGTATTTGATCTATCTCCTCCTAGGGATTTTGATTGATCGACTTCAAACTCCATCAGTCTGTTCATAAGGCATGTCCCATCTAAAGTTATCTAAACGGTGAGTTTTTGAGAATGCTGAAGGGGGGTTAGCAGGGGTCAAAGTTCACCTACTCGCCATAAAAAAATAAACTGCTATATCTCTTACACAGAAACTCACAGAAGCATCAAAGTTTCTGTGATTGATCATCATGGGGTGTCCTACAATACCCTATGGTCGAATGATGACATCACTTAGGCCACGCCCCCTGAGAACAGGAAGTGTAATGTTTTACTGTGAACGTTCGCTATCTGACCCCTTTGACCTCATCAACATGAAACTGTGCCCAGACACAGAAAACATGTTGGTGTGTTGAGGGATTCCAACCCCGACCAGCTTCGATGGAGCAGGTGGGCGTGGTGGCGTGGCGAAGTGACCTGTAACGCCATCGCCATACGTTTGGCTCTCAATTCCACATTTTCGGGCCCAGCTGCTGCAAACTCATAAGGATGGATCCTCATCGACTCCCCAACAGGAATCCATTACAATATTTGGTGGGCGTAGCCTAATTTCTCTATAGCGCCCCCTAGAAAACTTTAAATGATCAGCCCCAAGCCATGCTTTAACCTACAAATACGAAACTTTGTACACATGTGTACCTTGTCAGGACGTACAAAAAAGTCTCTTGGAGCCATGGTCTAAACCCCACAGGAAGTCAGCCATTTTGGATTCAAGTTCGGTTTTTGACCCCATTTTTGCCGTTTACAGCCTTCATATTTGATCTATCTCCTCCTAGGGATTTCGATTGATCGGCTTCAAACTCGGTCAGTCTGTTCATAAGGCATGTCATCTAAAGTTATCTAAACGGTGAGTTTTTGAGTATGCTGAAGGGGGGTTAGCAGGGGTCAAAGTTCACCTACTCGCCATAAAAACATAAACTGCTATATCTCCTACACAGAAACTCACAGACGCACCAAAGTTTCTGTGATTGATCATCATCGGGTCTCCTACATTACCCTATGGTCGAATGATGACATCACTTAGGCCACGCCCCCTGAGAACAGGAAGTGTAATGTTTTACTGTCAACGTTCGCTATCCGACCCCTTTGACCTCATCAACATGAAACTGTGCCCAGACACCGAAGACATGTTGGTATATTGAGGAATCCAACCCCGACCAGCTACGATAGAGCAGGTGGGCATGGCGGCGTGGCGAAGTTACCTGTAACGCCATCGCCATACGTTTGGCTCTCAATACCACATTTTCGGGCTCAGCTGCTGCAAACTCACAAGGATGAATATTTATCCACTCCCCGACTGGAATCCATCACAATATTTGTAGGGCGTGGCCTAATTTCTCTATATCGCCCCCTAGAAAACAGCAGCCCATAGGTTATGTTGTTATTAATTATTTAAATATACATTATTATAACTTTTATATATATATAAGTTTATTTTGTGGGTTAAAGTACAAACATTCATTCATTTTTGCTAGAAATAATACAAACAAAGTCATTCAGCAAAACTTATGACACAGCGAAGTAAGAACACACTGGGGTCAGTGTTGATGGAGTACCACTGGCACCTTGTGGAGAAATACTGGTACTGCTAGTGCAATACCAGTATTGCGACAGCAGGAGGCAGTGGTACTCCATCAATGAGAAAACAGATCGACGCTACGTAATAACAGTCAGCCGGCGACAGCTGGAGCTGCAAAGTTTTCCTGAACATTTTGCTTGCTTTTTGGAGCCACAGAACTGGACTACGCTCAACATTTTGCTTGGATTTTGGAGTTGCAAATACGAACCACGCTTTGGAGCAAGAAGGCTCTGTTGGACCGGAGTTGGAGAAGTTTAATGGGCTCTTTGCACCTCAGCTTACACGTTCGGGAAACACGGCTGAAATGTTTTTCCAAGGTAACAATTAATAATGTACATCGATCCGAAACCCCAACAAGTAAGGCAAAGAAAGGTTTTAAGATGTTCGCTCGTTATACATTCACAGATATGAAGGTGAGTTTTATTTTCTTTAAACTGCTAGGACAAGCCTGCTAGCTTTCTAGTAAAAATCTGCTATTTAATTATCTAAAGATTTCTCAGCCATTCTAACGGACACTGTTTGTGCCTTATTTTCAAGCATATTACGTGTGTTTATTGTTAACGACAATAAAGCAGCGGGGAGGGGGTGGGGGGCAGATTACAGTTCAGACTTTTTGCTTGAAGTATGACGAAGAAAACGAGCACAGAGCTTACTCTGGTATCGGAGTTCTAGTTCAGCTGACTGTTCAGATTCAGAGTTTATTACTTTTAGAATAATATGGCCGTGTTGCTTAAGATTTCTGTGTTATTTCGTTTTATTACTTTTGCATGCTTGTTGTGAATAGCTCATTAAGACGGTGTTTAGAGCGGTGTGTACGGCGTTAGCTTCAAGAGGTAGCTTTAACTTGTAGCAACGAATTTTTACAAGCTGTCTTAATTGAGGATGGCTTGGAAATCCATGAAAACTTAAATAAAGTACATAGTATTGTTTTATTTGTGTCTTAAGTACGACTTTGTCTTTTATAGCAGTCATAGTTTCTGAAAGTGGAAAAAAGAGCCGCATTCGGGTATACAGTTGTGACGTCAGCGCGGCAGGTGCAAAGAGCCATTGCTGTTCGTTTAAACAGTCGTAACTCGCGGTGCGGTGAGTAATTTATTCCTTCCTGCTGGTTCTGGAAGCCGTCATGTTTGGAACAGTTATTCTGAGGATGCTAACCCAATGCCTGAAGCCTGCAACGTTTTTAATGCTAACGAAGCGCTTGACTAATTCAATAAACTGAATAGTGTTTGATACATCCAGTTTCATACATTCAGAGTTGTTTGTTATTATGTATAGAAGATGTTTTAAAATGTCGTTTGAAAGAGCTCTGAGAAAATGCTAAGTATCTTTTTACAGATCCATTGGGGTTGTAATATTTAGTTGCAGCACTTCCTGTGATTAATACCTAATTAATGGATGGGATTCAGCCTGTGCTATTGTTCTAATGTGCTGAAAGTTAACTGTGCTCTGTTATTGTGCATTGCCCTTTGTTTATTACTGAACAGTGCGGTTATTAAACTGATACATCTTAACCTTCACCATTTTCCTGACTCATTTCACGATAACGTTAAAGTTGCACTGCATTTAGATCTCAGTTGTAGTTAACATCAAGCATGTGGGCGTGGCTTAGTGTAAAACTTTCACTATTTACCATGAAACATCAACATTAAATGACTTCCAAATGCAAGATCACAGCTGCATCACACTTCCTCTGTCTTTCTAGAGAACAGCCCTGAACACATTTCCATGGTCACTTGATGACCTCACTGTAGCCCCGCCCACTTTTAAGAGGCAGTCACATGTTTTTTTCTGCTGTATGTTTTACTGTTATTCTATAAATTTATATGGATTTCATCATGTGAATACTGACTAAAAACGATAACATGATGAACTCTATGAATGCTGGCTGCTGACCGAACAGCATTGGGGTGTAGAAATGACGAAATGCATTACTTCGCCACGTGCATATGATCGGCTCTAAATGACACGTGGATGGACTGGCGCCAAATTGAAAACGTATGACCTTTGTTGACCTCTAAAGAGCAAAACAGCATTGAAATGTATTTTGACTCCACTGCGCCCCTACATTAATCCGCCAGCTATATTTCCTCGCTAAACCAATGAATCTATACCACATTTTTTTGCATCTTGAAGGATAGCCGCCGAACGCATAGATGCGTACCGCCTGGTGGACGGGCGCGGAAACTGCGCAACAACTTCTGTCTTAGCACGTGCGCAGCGTTGATGGAAACTGAGCAACAGCTTCCGCGGTGCGGGGGAGGCGCTGAAAACTGCGTGAGAGCTTCTGTGGTGGCTGGCGTGAGGCGGCGGTTGCTCGTACCCCGCGGTGGCAATAGGCCAGAGCGGCGCTTGGCTGCGAGGGCCGTTCGAGGCTGCTTGCAGCTTTAATTTTGGTTTTGAAGTTCTGCTCTCTTTGTGTAATACATGTAAGTTTACATTTTGCTTTCATTATGTCCTCTTGTCAGCAACATCCTCATAAATTTCTGTTACCATTTATGGTAACTCTTACATTACACACGGCATGCTCTCTTTGTCCAGCTAGTTGATTTAGCTGGATAGACACGTCTTAGTAGGTTTGCCATTGTGCCAGACATTTTCTGATGACTTGCTGAACAGATGTTGAACTTGGTATGTTGTTTGTATGACGTATTATTGAAAATGTTCTTCCTGATCTTTTGTTCTGGTGAACTGCTAAGAAACCACTCCCCTTTTGCTGCTTCTTTGTGCTCTGCCTGCTGCAGATGAGAACCAGGTGGAGTCAATCTCCTGGCAATCAAAAAGTGTATTTTAGGTGTGGCTGACCTCTCACTCTTGTTTGAGAAAGTGGCAAAGCATGTGTGACAAATAGTGCTGCTCGCATGCAAGATGCAAACTGTGCAAATCTTTAAAAAACTGTGAAGGACAGCCGGTAAGCTCCTAATACTGTTTTACATGGACTTTAACTGTTTGATTGTTTTAATGGAAAAAAAAGGGAGAAAAAAAAAAGAAATGTATATATTTAAATGCACTTGGTGTTTATTAGTTTAAGCAGAACAAATATTGATAGAAAATGCTAATTTATTTGTTTAATTTTGCTATAAAATGCTTAATATTTATTATACTATAGAATTAAATGATTTAAATCAATGGAAATTTATTTTGGGTTTTCACAGTGTATTTGTCCTGTTCAGTTCACAATGTAATTTAGATGTTTGTTTCTTTTGAGGGTTTTCACCTGTATGATTGGAGCATCATATAAAAATAAATATAACTAAAATGAAGACTCCTTGAGTGAACCCCAGTTATATTTCACAAAAAAGATCATCCTTTTCAAGTTGGGAATGCACGGTGAAACCAAACCAAGAAAAAAGTTGACACCTTTCTTTAGTATTTCCTGGTCTCTATGAAGGTGTTAGTTCACTAATGTTCTCTGATAAACATTTATAGAATAAATACAGATTACTTTATAATGAATTGACACTGTTTGCTCACAGATTCAGAAATATTTTATTTTTGTGGTGTTAAAGAAAACTGGACTGAATACAAACAAATGATATCCTTTTCATATTTTTATTTGTAAAATTCATTATAAATTAATTTTACAATTAATGAAGGAAATTACATCAATTTCTCTCCATTAATTGTAAAATTAGTATAAGGGAATTAGTAGGAAATCAGTTTTACAATTGAAAGTCACTACCTGTTCTCAGTCACTCGCATAATATCTAAATAAAATTATGTGACAAATTGAGGAAGGTTTCATAGGTTATGAACATTATGCACTGTAGTTTTAATGCAAACAAGCCACTGATGATTTTGTAAACCAGAAGCAGGATTTAAACTTCTGCCTCACTGCTGCTTCTATAAAGTCTTTGAAGATCCTGGCAAGAGATGAAGGCTGTGGGTCTGCTCCCATCACAAAGCTGTATAGGTGGCTGAATGCTGATTCATTGCAAATCATTCCTAGTTTTTATCCAATGTGAAGTGGTGCCAGGGCTTATGGTATTAAGACCGGCTATCTAATACCTTCGATCAGAATTTTGTGCTGACTGCGCAGGAACTGGTTAAGAGTGTTTTGAGGGGGTTTAGCCAATGTGATCTCTCTCTCTTCTTTTTTTCTTCCCTGTGAATGGAGGTGGGAGAACAGATTGTAAAATTCTGCTGTTATCCATCACAGACGCATGTGAGACAGCAGGGGTCCAGTTAGCGAGTGTTTTTTATTGTATTTAGCTGAAAGCGTCAGCATAATGTAATGACAGACGCTCCACTGGGTTCTTATCTAAATGCTGCACAGCAAAAAAGAAAAAAAAAAGAAAAATTGACGTCAGTCGTTTGCTTATACCCTTAAGAAAGAAAACTCACTAGCTTTCATCATCAACACATTACAGATCTTGTATAATGCTTGTTAGTGCTGCACAATGTTGTATATTGATTTACACAAGATTCAAATAACTGAACTAAATCAGGAGAAATTTATTATCCGTGTCCGGAAAAATCTATTTTGTTTAGATTTCTGGTTGAGCTAACACAGTATTTGATACAAATATTATTCCTTTCAGCTGAATCTATTGACACGGCTCTTGCTGCGATTCTGTTCAACAGCATTATTTGATTGATAATGCTGTCATAACCGCTGGAGTTCTCTTGGCATTGTCGGCTTGATCTGTGGTTAGTAATTCTTAGCCTTCTCAACTGCAGACTTGGAAAAAGATGTGCTGCTACAATTGAGACAACTCTTTCAACATCATGGCTTTGAAGTAATGCAGAATTTTTCCACATCACCTATTGCAAGTGACAGAAGCTGAAAAATTACACCTTTAGTCTGCTGTCAATCAGGGATGGAGAAAGGGCAAAACCATTGGGAAAAAGGATAAAATTTAGTTTATAATGGGAAGATTAGCTGCTTGATCCCCTTGTTTTTCCAGATTGCATGTCAAAATATCCCTGGGCAGGAAACCAACACCAATATTGTATGTGACACGTCAATGATGTGTGAGAAACGGCAACTTTGTGTGGTTATTGTAAGCAAAACTATATGTGGTTAATTAACATTAGGATTAGTCATACTCCCAGCAGATTCAGGTTTCAGAATAATCTTTTAATTGTTTGTGTGGTTTTGTATTTAACACAGTGTAAGGTCCCTATTTCTAACAATGTAGAGACCAACTGCTCCTTATGGGGCCCAAAGTGCAGGCTTAAAAGAAGAGATACTGTTTTATGTTAAGAGTTAGAATTAGGACTGTGGTGTGAATTGAGTTTAGATTAGGATTAGGAATGCACTGGTAGTAATTTGGTTTAGTGTAAGGACCAGAGTTAGAATGGAAAATAAATGGAAGTAAATGAAAAGTCCAAGAAAAGAAGACATACTGTGTCGTGTGAACGGTGTAGTAATAATAACTCCTGTGATTAACAGTTTTTGAGACTTTCACATGGCTTCTGTTATTCTTAACTGGAGAGGTGTTACCTGAGCAGGTTATAAAACTTTTTCTCTCAATAAAAAATGTTGACCTTTTTATTGGTTGTAATAGTAATAGAAAAAAATCCAAAAACCATAACCTTTTCAAATTCCTACATATATAAAGAACTGGAAAAAATCTTAAAACATTTTCCAAAAAAATGCCAGAAAAAATCTGCATATTTCAAGAAAATCTCTTCATGTGCTGTTCTTGTTACAGTTTGAAAAAGCTCATAAGCTTATCTTGACTCATTGAGCATCTAAAAGAGAAACCTTAAGACACAAATAACGTTATGTCATGTAAATGATAAAATTTCTTCATCACTTTGAAAAGAAAGTGTTGCCATGGAGTTTCAAATGGAGCGCACTGAGAGGTGTGAACGCCTACTCATTTCAAGAAATAACTTTCTACGTAGAGTTGTAATCAAGCAAAGAAAGAAAGTCAAATTAGGAGCAAGTCACAAACACCTACCCTATTCATTCTTTTGCATGTAAATTCATATTACTACAATTTTCTTCTTGATTTGAAAAGTTGTCTTTCGATTATAATTATCACGCTTGTCTTAATGGGCTTCTAACTTTTAAATTTCACTTTTATTCAGGACTTCAGTCATCTAATTTACTCAACATAACTTAAATTTTAGGTTAAACTCCCTTTTTAGCCCTTCTGAGCTACTTTGATCTTTAAACCAGAGTCCAGGTGAGTTGCTGTGGAGGTTCATCAGTCAGATACTTTATTTAGTGAGATGCAGCATTTTAATTTATTTCACTGTGTACGTCATAATACATGTTTAGTCAGCCATTCTCTTTCTTATGGTATTTCTAATGTCTACTGGTCAACACAGCCTGCCCTCCATCATCAGCAGGAGAAGCGGAAACATTGTCCCTCATCAGATAAAACCTTGGCTACTTTTGCTTTCCATTGTATTCGTGTGATGGCAGTGATATAATATAATGTGATTTGAAGTTAAATTGTTGATTAGTATGGGTTGTTATAATTTAGCCTGACACACTCTAAGTTTAGTTGTTAGGCGTTTTAAATTATTTGTTTTCCTTTCTGACTTTGAGCATCAGCTCTTCTTAAAGTCTCTATATGATTGTGTCCAGGATAGTTTAAATGATTTTTTCCCCCCTTAATTAAAATATTAAAATTGAAATTTGTGTTTTGAATGCTCGGATTATATATTTTCACACTTTGAAGCAAAAGGCAAATGTAATAGAGAATTTACATTCTTTGCATTAATTTATAACCAGCTGAAAAACTTAGGTTTGTGTTTCATTTACCTCTATTTATGTTATTTACTTAAGATTTCCATCATGAAGCTCTCTCCACTTCCTTTCTACTCTTGTCTGCCACACTTTCTCTCTGTCTATTTTTGTCTGCCATCTTGTGTGGAAGAACACGCTCTGTTTCTCTTCATGACCTGTAATCCCAGCTTATTAAACAAGGTGTCTGTGCCATTAAAAGAGGAAAATGATCTTTAATAACAACAGCACTGCTAGTGCCTGCTAGCTCTGTGCCATTTTGCTTTAACGGGCAACGCCACATTAAAACCCTAATTTGAATGGCCTTGCATCACTGCCTTTGAAAATGTTTTCATCATTTTCATCTCCTTCTACCAACTCTTTCCTGTGTCTAAATTGGTGGGAAAGGCTGTCCTGGATTACTGAACCGTCAGATCTCCCTATGTGCCTGAAGGTAGAGAAAAACTAGTTGAACCAAAGAGAAACTATGTTCTTATGATGAGTTTATCAAGTAGGGACTCTCTGCCTCTTTTGTTTGTAACCTCCTTTGCCCCATAAGGGAATGACCTCACTGAATCATGCAAGAGAGTAATAAAGGTGAAGTAGTGAAGTAGCACAGAGGGTTGAAGGTTTCATATTGTAGCAGATTCATTTATCTTGTCGTCACTTATGCTTTGGATGCCGGATCAGCGAGGACAGCGGAGCACTTCTGGGAAAACAATCATTATATGAATCCTCCTGTGACTCACGAGGATAAAGTCTCAGGACCTCAAAGGCAATCGAGGCACCATGCAGGGATTTTAGATTGCTATCAGCATCATATCTGACCTTATTAAGCTGATTGGGGAAGACAGATATGAGTGATTCAGACTGAAGTCACGATACTTTTTCTGCTGTGTTGATCTTATTCTAACTCAGTTCTTTGCTGCATTTCACCTAAAAAAATGGAGCAAAAATACATTTAGCAAGATTTTGATGGTGACAATATGTGCTTTAACTGATGGTGACAATATGTGCTTTAACTACTTTAATTATAAAGAATAATCACAAAGAAATGTATATGTTTTAAATTGCTTTAAAACATATACACTTACATAAAGAAAAATACAATTCTTTATGATTATTGTACCTTAGGCTTTGTCTCTGGTAACTTGATTTTAAAAATGAAATAATATAATAAAACACACAGGTTTCTCCTGAGATCTATATCAATACTAAGACCATAAAAATTCTCTTTGATAGAAATATCTCCCTTTTCTTAATCACAGTGATATTTTGTATACAGTTAATTTGTTTTAGATCTGATATTCTAGCAGTTTTGTAGTTTCTGGTCGTTGAATAGTTATCAAGTCACATTTGATCACAAATTGTCCTGTATATGACTTATTTCACTGTTTTTTCAATCCCTATAAAATATCAGCTGTTATGTTACAATAACCAGATTATAGAGCTGTACTTTACTGATCAATATGCCAATATCGGTTGGCATTCTTGTGGTATTTCTTGCAATGTGCAAAATGCATATCTATATAGATATCCTTTATTTGTTGTTTCAGTGGATATCAATTTAATCTCTTTAATGTGAGCAGGAAAGTCAAAGACATAAAATAAGCTCAAGTATGTAGAACTAGGAACTCCAGACATTCGGAAGCTTGACTCAACCAAAAAGAATCAAGGCTTCTTGTCTGACAGCTCCTTATGTGACCTCATATTAGAAGATCTCACCATGGCACACACACATACGAGGGTCCTGACAGTAATTGGGCAGATTGAATATCTGCTGTAAAATAAATGAAATAGTTTGTCCATGAAATTCTATGGAGCTTTGAAATTAGAGCTGTGAGGTAGCAATGATATTATGCATCGCAGTCGGTTGCTAATAATGGCTGGTCAGAATGAGCTTCCCTGCTAAGAGCTGCTCTTTACTGACCCGTTTTTATGATTTTTTTTTTTTATTTTATTTTTTCAACTGAATCTCTGTTATTTGTTAGTTGTTCAGGACACAGTTTTGAAGAAGCTGTGTTCTGAACAATCTTCTTCTAGATATTATGTGGACTGTTAACTCCACATAACCCCCTTCTTAAATGGAAATAATAAAAAAAGACTAACAAGAGACAGCTGGGGCACTACTTTTCATTATTTGCAATAGAAAACAGGTCAAAACTGTACTAGCTCTTCTTTATAAACTTTGGGTTGAATGAATTATGTCATACAAGTTCTGGCAACAATGTATTATGCTTATTAATTTTAGCAGGTCTGTATTCACAGTTGTGAAAAGGAAACAGCAGTTAGTAAACAACAAGTAGACTTCATATATTTCAATGTCACTGAACTGCAGTCAAACAAGAAACGTGAAACAGTAGCGCAGTTGTAGCCTCAAGAGCTTGATTTAATTGTGTTGCTTCATTCTGTTCACATTTGCTTTAAATTTAATTTTGTTTACATTTATAGTAGATTAGTCTGACACTGTTAGCAGGTAAAGTACCATGGCTCATTAATTAAAGTTAATTGGCAGCTAAGGGAGTGGGATGTGCATGCTCCTGTCAAACAAAGTAAGGTTATGTGAAAAATTGCAATCAGCCGCCTTTTACTTTGTACAGAAACACATGATTTTGAACTGAGGCACAGAATCACACAACAGGAGGTTAAAAGTGGGCTGAAGTTAAGAAATGAGTCATGTAGCTTTGGAGGTTCTGAGAGCATGTGTGTGCGTTTACTCTGTATGTGTGAATGTTTTCTCATCTTTGGACGTAGGAGTGTTGGTCTGAGCGTGTGTACAATATGTGAATCGTTGCTTTCATGACTTTGTATGTGCCTGATGTTTCATAATTTTAGAAACCCATTTTGACTTCTTACATGAAAGGATCAAAAGACAGGTCCGTATTCCTTCATTCTTGCTGCACTGGATTTTATCTTTCAGAATACATCTACTGTTGCTTGCATTTGCTGATATATAATTCAAGACAGCTTGGTACATATTGTATAATTATCAATATTCCTGTAGTAGGTGTCTGTGTGCAGTATTTCACACTGTTCACATACAGAATCTATGTCACAAGGTGGATTTCTGCTGTGTTTCTTTAAATGCTTCTCTGGTCAAGTACATTTAAATATTGGTTTATTCGATTTTCTACAGTAAATGATTTGATAAACAACTTTGTGCATAAAGGATGGTTTCTGACTCTCAATGCACTTTTTTGCTCTCTAAAGTGCACTGTATGTCTTGTTTCTTATGAATTATTCATAGCTAGTCTTCAGGGAACAAAGTACAGTATTTAGACCGCTAATTGTTGCATGAGTGAACCTTAGGGGGTTGTCATGCGCTTGGCTTGGAAAGTAACACATGACACTAGTGAATGTACAGCTACTTTACAAGCATAAATCTTATCAGCAATTCAAATTTTTTGGTAATTATTACTAAAACGAATAACCTATTTCCTTAGCAAGTTCAGCTTAGCACACTTCCCACTTGGCACAGCTTCCTACTTGTAAATCAAGCAAATATTTTCTTTCTTGCCAACTGTTTTGGTTGTTGCCCAAGAACAAGCCAGCTGCTCAGCTGTAGACATAGTTTTATTGAACAATTAGATCTTAAGTATCAATACACAACATGTATTCAACATTTGAAGAGATGTTGAGAGGTGAATGAGATTTTTTGTTTATATTTTTATGTTCTTTTATTTTGATCATATAAGCTTTCCCTTTTCTTAAAGCAAAACATTTGCTATTTAAAAGCTGTTCAGAACATATTCTAACTTTCCGATTAGTATTCCCTAAAGTTCAACTTGTGTGTAGCTTAATTGCTGGTCTGATTTACCAGATAAAGAAATAGATAAAATTTCAAACTGACCATGTCTCATGTTAAGAAATTTGACTGTATCACAGCTACTGTTTTTTTTTTCAATCATTTTTGTGTAAGATGTTGTTGTTTTAGCAGCATTATAATATATTTATTAAAATAAAAAGATGGAGCATAGATGGACCAGTAAGTTTAGTAAGTTGCTCATCTAACTGGCACAGTTTCCTCAAGACGTTACTTTCCGTTATACTACAGAGGCCCAATCTATCTGTCAGCCTTTCAACCTGATTACTTCACAGACAGATGGCAGTTTTGGCCTCAGACCCTTTGCCTGAAAAATCAACAAAAAGCCCTGTCACTGTTTAACGTCTTCAAATGGAGAAAAAACACAACTCAAATAATGTAAAAGCTTTTACAGGACAGATGTGAAGATTTTTGCTGATTTCTTTGAGATACTCCAAAGGAATTTAAAAGTAAAAGGGTTAGTCGGAATTGCAAAGTAAAGTAAAAGATTGTTCTTTGACATTGACCGTTACTTACAAGGTAAACTACATTCAGCTTTTTGAAGGAATATCCTTCAATAAAAAAGGTGTGAAAAGTGATATATTTTTATGGTACCTTTGCTGCAGTGTCATAACACTAAATTTTGAGCACAAAAGGAGAAGATGAGACCAAGTGCTGATACCTTGATGCATTACATCAAAACCTGACTCTTCAGGATCAACTAAAATGTTTGTGGGCAGACAAATACTGATGAAATTATCTCCAAATGATAAAGGTTTCTCCTCCTGAGGGGATGTGTTTGATTATTATAGTGGAAGACAATGGTTGTGGAAAAGTAAAGCACTTACACAGGAAATTGTGTCAGTGTAAAACTGAAATTATGAAAATCACAATGGAAAATTAGAAAATGAATTAATAATTAATTAAGCCATATTTTCCCAATCCTCATCCAAAGTTGCTGAACCAAGCACAAGATAATTGTAACATGTGGATAAGGAGTTCTTATTTGTGTTTCTCATCCTACAGTTGAGCTTGTTTCTCTTGACTGCCTTAATCGATCCTTTATTATGTTCGGCAATTACGATACACCAGTGATCAATATTTGTAATAAGCCTCCCTGATATAAGTGTTGGTCAGACTTTCTTGCTACCTTACCTTTTGTTTCTCTTTGACCATTGTTTAACCGTAAACGCTCACAACATGCTTCAAGCCTACACTCAACCATTTTAAAATACACTGAACCATAAACTGCCTGGAAATGATCAAAGATAATTACATTTAACATATTAAAGGTTTTTAAACTAAAAGTTTTTAAAAAATAGAAAAAGAAATAAAGATAACATAAACATAGCACGAAAACAGGATGGTTGGAAATGTGCAAAAGGGAACTGGGTTGATCAGAAGCCCAGAAAGTACTGAAGAGTAGAAATTGAACAGTAGTAATTCAGAAAACTGCTGATTTTTATAGGGACTGTCAGAGAGCGATGAACTGAAAGTCAGGACAGATGAGATTATCAGCCTCCTGACTGAACATCCAACATGAAATGGACTTCTGTCTGGGCAGCCAGGACTAGCATGTTGTGTCTCAGTTGTTTTGATTTTTATTATTTTGTGAGACATCTTCTAGAAATATTTATGTTTTGCCAGATTTTGTAATTATTTAAACAATAGTTTCCATTTACAGCCATACATTCACAAACTGTACATGAGAGCAGCTGCCTCATCGCTGGCATACAAAACTTAAAAGCGAATGACTGAGAATGATGTTTATGGTTACATGCTTAACAGAAGAATAATACTAATAAATAAAAATTTAATTGTGAGAAAATCTACTGGATAATATAGAGGTTTGCCATCTGCAGTTTTGAGCAGAGAAAAATTATCACACTGCTTTTAGCTACAAAATATGGGTCTGGTTCAGTTGCCCCTTTGTGCCTTCCCATAACTTTTATTTTATTTTCATTTTTTTAAAGAATACCATGACTGAATGGTAACACCACCACATATGCTTGCAGATTGTATAGCTCTCGAACTTTGATTTGTGGCACATATCTGTCCTAAAACCAGAATGGCAACTGAAGGAGAGAAGATATTCTTTCAGTGACAGAAGATTTGACAAAAATTGAAAAGTTCATGTACAGTTCGTTTGTCAACTCAAAACCTAAAACATAATTTAGATGGATGGGGATGAAAAAATAAATAAATAAAAAAAAGAAAGATCAAGACCCCCAGATGTTATCAGATGCCAGAAGGAAATCTCTTTTTTTTCATCTTGCAGAACTAATTTTCCACATACACCAGGGGTAAGAAATTTCTCCATCTTTGCAAAATCTAACAAATATTTTGTCAAAATTGTCCAGCTTATAAAACTGTAATGATCTCAGTTGTTCCTGTTATCTTATTTTTGGATTATGGTTGAAAAAAATCAAAAGAAAACAAAACAAAACATAAAACAATGGGAGAATATGTTCCCAAACAAGTCTCACTGGAATGCAAAGCAGATTTGCAGTAATGGGGTGGAGTTTTCATAATAGTGGGTAAGTAAGTGACACAACAATCACAACAATTATTAAACAAAACCGTACATAGAAAGATAACCTCTTAGACCTTGCTTCCCTTCACACTTGATAAAAACTCAGGGTTTTTAAAATAATTTTCTAGACCTACAAAGCACATTGCTCTCTCACTTGAATATGTCCTCAGTCATTTAACTGATGTCTCCTTGATCACTCAAGGAAAACACTTGAGGTGTTTTTTATTTTTCTCAGCTTTTTTTATTTTGTTCTTCGCAGCGAAGAGAGAAAAACCTTAGCTATCACCATAATAAGGTAAATTAGAATGTAAAGTCTTGCATTGCTTCAGCAGTGGGTCTGAGGAAAACTGCTGACAGTGGTGTTGGCAGATCTTCTGGGGGAGAGCTTATAATTGCCTCAGCTACTACGTCCTTTCCTCTTAGAAATATAGGCTCCACATAGCTGCTGTGAGCTGAGTCAGTCTGGGCAGCTTTGTGCCATTGTAAGAGAGCGGTTCTCTGAGAGAAGTGGGTTCTCTTTCCTTTGAAACCTAAAGATGATAGCTAAATGGATACTTCTTTATAAGCGTCGAGGGTTTGTGAGTAATAAGTATCTTACTCGCAATTACAGTCAGTCCAAGCTCTTTTTGAAAGCTAGGAGGAATTTCGTTTTTGAGAGTCAAGCTCAGTGCAACCTATTTTAGGAGTGAATTTCCCTCATTTAAAAAAAAACATCGCAAACGTTTTCTCAGGCAAGCAATATTATTACATATTTGTGCACCTTAACAGTTTTGCTTGACAAAACTGGAAACATTCTTACTGCTTGAAACTGTGAAAGAATTTTTTTTTACATTTAAGTAGTGGCAGACCAGCTGGGGATGGATGTTCAGTGATCTATGGATCCTAAGTCTACTTAAAAATATGTTTTGTTTTATATGTCGTAACCCAAATGTCTGTCACTAAACCTTTGTCTGGCTATTGCCTGCAAATCAATAATTTGTAACTGTGACTTATGATTCCTTGTTTTTCATTCAATCAAAGTGATTACTTTCAATGTTCATGACAGTGAAAACAGTGAGTTCTTGTATTTAAAATTTTCCACATGGTAGATTAGCTTAGTACATGTTGGTCTTGCTATATTACTGGAGTGGAAATAATATATTATTGAGAGGTTGAGTAGTTGCCAGAGAAAATCTTTTGTCACAGATAAAATATGGGTATATCAGTCTGAATATTCAGTTTTTCTGGGGAACGACTTTCTTTTCCTGTCATCTGCATATTGGCTGAATAAAACCTGTTACTGCATCAAACTCCACTCTGCTGTGTCTGCAGTCCTCTACTATTTGACTTTTCCTCTGCAGTATTTTTCTGACTTATTTTTATCCTGAATTTTCTCCATTAGCATAAAACTTTGGCAACAGTGTTTTTTTTTTTTTTTTTTTACCTCTAAAGGAAATTAAAGCAGACACATGTGTAACATGTTTTGATTTAATTAACATTAATTGAGAAAAATGGCACTGTAAACAAATAACAGATTTTAAAATCTGAATGATATAATTATTTACTTGAACTACAATTTTGTATGTTTCAATTTTTCTAGAAGTTGGAAATTTGTCCTGAGTAGCTTTTAAATTAACTTCCTAGTGGGAATCCCTCCAGTTTGTAAAACTGTGCTTGTTTTGTGAACTTAATTAGATGCATAAGTAATAAACATTAATTATACGCTGCATACGCTGAGAACAAAAAACAGTTTGTTGGTTGTAAATATATGCTCTACATTTTAACACAACCAAAACAACATTGGTAGAGATTAAACTATTAACCATCCATTTTGCAGCAAATCACAATTGGAAACAATTTTTGATTTTTCCTGATTTGTTTTTTAAAGCATTTTTCATATTAAAGGAGATGAAAGGGCTCTCTAACAAAACACACAGGCTTTTAACTCATTTTATTAAAATTAGAAAATGCATAACAGCCAGCAGTGCATTATCATAATTACATTTCCTTTTCAAAATGCAGTAGTAAGCAAAATATGAAATAAAGTGGTAATCAATTAATGTCATCAGCAAGGTTTTGGAAATAGCAAGTCAAGCTTTCTTTGGAACTTATCCCCCTGACAAAACAACACATTTTCCCCCATGCTATGAACTCTTAAACCGCTCCAAGACCCTCACTTTCAGGCCTCATTTTGCAGTCCTCTCCATGTTCTGACTTTTAACATCCTGCTGATGGAGGGAATGCGATCCAGGTCTGACTGTGAGCAGGCTGGCCACTCAACCAGGACTGATAATTCACACCCACTGCTGCACCTCCCAGGAGTGGCTCAGTGCCGGCATTAACCTCAACATTTCACTTCTGAGCTCAATCTCCTGTGACTCCATGGAGGAAGGGGTTTTATATGATGTTTGATATGGTTGTAAACAAAGATGACAAATTGATGCGTCGCTCACAAATCTGAAAGCTATAAATCTTTGAGAAGGCCAAAAGATTTGCAGAATGTCCACTTTATATTCTGTCAAGATCTTTAGAAGTTTTCAGATAATGCTCAAAATGCAAAAAATAAAACGAAAAGAAAATTTAACATGTTACACACGGAATGGCAATGAATAAAGCATCCATCTGGCATGTTTCTGTGAAGAGAAATCTCTGAGTGAGTTTTCATCTTTCGCTCCCAATAAGTTCTTAAAAACTTGACTCTTCAGCACCGTTACATATGTCACATTCACTCGTCGAACAGAACAAAATCAGAATGTCCGTTCTCTTGATTTTGCACAAGGCAAATGTGATTCTTTCATTCAGTGTCCCACAGATATTATGCAAGATAAACCAATTAATTTTCTGCACTTATTTTTGAATTATTTATTAAGGTGATAAATTATTAAGGCATTTTAGGCTCCTAGCATTTAAAATAACAGTTAACAGTCATAATTCTTATCAAAAATGTGTTGGGTTGTTGAAACTAGTTTTAATTTCTAATAACTATTTCTTATTTACCAAAGGAAAGAGGATTTCAGATGCAGAATTTTACAATACATCATAAATGTGAAGTTATTTACATTCTGGCTTTATTGATAATAAAAACACTGATCAGATTGTTTGTGGCCCATTAGCAGCAACTTAAGTCAATTCTTATTCCTGTTTTTGAGTGATACAAATCTTTCCAAATATTTCTTCTAGCCTTCCAGCCATGCATGGTCATAAATTATATATATTACCTCCAGGTTTGTGAATGAGTGTTTGCTTTAAAACTGGGCTTATGATCCTTTTTGGCTAAACCAAAAGCTAAGCTCAGTTTAGCACACCTTAAAGTGGTTTTAGCTTCTCATCATAAGAATTAACTCAGTTACTATTAGTAAATGTCTGTATTTATGTATATTCTATTTAAATTGTACATTATCCCCTCTGCCCCAGCTGTGAGAGTTCTGGAAGACTGCTATCATGTTCAAGTTTCTTATTAGACCTAGTTTGAAATCTCAGAAGGATAAAACAGCAACATTACTGTAGTATACATAGCGAGAGCATCACTATGACACTCAAACTTTGTCACTGTAAGAGAGAATAAGAAAGTTCCCTCTTAAAATTGTGCTCTTCTGTTGCTCCCCTAATTTTGTATATATTGTGAAGAGTTCATGTTAATTCTGCCTTATTGAGAAACAAATTTTTCTGAAGTGGAACAACGTTTTAGCGGTCAGAATGGTGTGTTTACTGAATGGAGAATGATTTGATTTTTGGGTTTCAGTCTGCCCAATTTTCACTCAGCCTAAAATAATTTTCATCAACAGTGGTTTTCTGTGTGCTTTGCCATAGCTGTGAAATATCTATCATTGGAAGTGTGGCTAAAAAAAGGCTTAAAAATTATTTACTTATTTTAAATGTAATCGATTCTTCTTATCAATAAAGTTATGTTGTGGTGAAGTTGATGCCAGAAGACTCATCCAAAAAAATCTATTTGATCCAGAATATTATTTCTATATATCTGTCAACAGAACTTTGGATGTTGAAAACTTTTGTGATTTAAAATTAGCATGGGAGATTAATATCAGATACAGGCATAGGATTTGGTTAAAGGTGATACTTTGTAAAAACTGAGTTTTGATTTTTGTTTGAACGAGGCTGGTATAATGACAGCTAAGCAGCCAAAGCCTCTGCTTCTGTGGTGTGAAGAGGAGAGAGGAAAAAAAGGAGCTAATCAGAATGATCACAGGGTAGCTTTGTAATTATTTACTCCATTAGCCACTAGTGGTCGACACGAAGTGCACTGACTCGCAAAATTAGAATCCTTATCTGAATGGTCCAGAAACTTCACTGTATTCTGAAGGGATGTGTAAACGCAGGCTTCCAGGTTCGGGCGCGCAGGATGCGCCCGAACCTGGAAGCATCATGTATGCAAGGACATTCTGAGGACATGTCTGTACAGTACATGTGACACCAGGATGGTTCCTGTCGACATTCAAGGCCACAGCGAAACTGAAACTTTACGAGGTTCCCTACTCAAAACTGAAATCAGGATGGAACTCATGCTAAGTGAATTGAATATTTTGCTTTTGAGTGTACTAACAATCCTCATCATTATGCCGTCATGAGGAACAGATTGCCCAAGTACTCTTTGCAGCAGAGGTCAGAATAATTTATCACAGATTTCCCTTTCTTTTCAGTGGTGAATCTCCTGAATACCAAATATTATAGGTGCCATTTTTACATTTCTTCTTTTAGAAAGAAATGAACAGTAACTTAGCAACCTTACTTTAAACTTACTTTAATTTATGATGGCTTTGTGTGCCATCATAATCTTAGCTTTATCCTGCCTGCTTTTGGGTCCAACATTACCACAAAACTTAACTCAGGATTCACATCTTAGAAAAGCAGCATGTCATTTGTGACTTTCCCAGGACAAATATGACTTCAATAAGAGTCCTGATTTTAGACTGCAGAAAGTCCTTTCTTCTGCTCCCAGAAGAAAATAAGGCTGAAATTGAGACCAGTTTTCAAAGACAGTTTGCGGAATGTCCTGTTTTGTTTTTAGAGGCTGGAGGTAACCATCCCACATGCTGTGCATGATTTATCTCCTGTTGGAGGAGAGCACGAATTAAATTACTTCTTACAACGGTTCAGATTTAATTGCTAAAAATAGACACAAACTAATTTGAAGGAAAAAATAGGAGTGAGGTGCATTTCTATTGAAAAAAAACTCCAGTTTTTCTGTATGAATGTTCATGCAGCTGTTTATGCCATAGAAGCCAACTAAATAGTCCGAAGGGACAACAGAGACATAAGGACCTTGTATGCCTTCTTTTCTCTCTGCAGCCCGAGGAAACAAGGGCCTCATAGACTCAAATTCCCTGGTGCAGCTGATGCTGGATATTGCAATCGTGTGCAATTTCTGCACTTTATTACAGCATACATTAGGTGTCTGATGTGGCTGACTTTAAACTTATACTAACCAGACATGTGGGATTTTGAAAGTTTACTTCAAAGGTTGAAGTATTTTAAGGTTTTATAATGAGAGGATGAAGAGACGAATCGGGATTTGTCCCAACAACAATGAAAGCTTTCAAGCTTTAAAATATGAGAAAGGTTATCCTTTATCAGTTTCTAAAAAAATATGTTCCTGGTTAAACCCACTGGGTATTAAATAAGCAATAAGTACAAAACATAACGTTGATGTTTGTGGTGGGACTCTGTTATAATATGGATTAAAAATTATCCAAATTAATGCTGTAATTCACTTCAGATGGCGTTTTTTGTGCTCATTTTCAGGTGAAAAAAGTTAGAGAAGAAGTGCAATACGTTTACAATGGTCATCCAGGGAGGTTAAAAACAGACAACAATAAAAAAAGAAAGAAAAAAAACAGCACTAACGTCAGTCCATCACCTACAGTTTGACCAGAAGTCTAAACTCAGACTGACTCCCTGCGTTGGAGACCTTTTTAATAATCACAGGCAGTCACAAGAAGACAAAACAAAACAAACAACAAAAAAAAACTGAACAGTTATTTCTAACTCAAGTAAACTCTTATCAAAGTACATAAAATAAATAAAATAATCATAACACTGAAATAAAATAGAAAATTGTGACCAAAAATATACTTAAATTAATAGAAAATAACTCTATTAATAAAACGTATTGGTGGCTTCATCACGTTGTCACGTGACTCCCTCCTGTCACACTTTAATCTGGAAATAGCTTTGCTTGAATATCTGAACCGGGAAAATGTTTGACACTGAAAATTACAAACTAGGATGGTTATGATAATTCTGGCTTCATAGAATACGCAATTTCAAAGAAAAAAGAAAAAGCTTCAGGACCTGAACTCTTAATTTTTCTCTCTACAAGAAAACCTTGAGAAGAAACATCCATCCACCAGTCATTTATTTATTTATTTTTAAACCAAAATAAAGTGAGTTTAGATCATGGTGAATGACCTTAAAAAGGACGTGCATGCTTGGAAACCCATCAGAGTAAAAAAATTAAAGCAAACACGCAAAAAAAGGTGTAAATTTGCTTGTTGAATACTTCTAAATAATTCATCTTAAGATTAAGATGCTTCATAGAAATATGAAAGAAATTAAATATTAAAGCAATTAAAGTAGAATGAGCACTCAAACTAAAGTGCTCGAACACTGGAATCTGTCGTAGTTTATTAATTAATTGTCACACTGACTATAATAGCTGCGGAGCAAGCTGTGGTGGATGTAAAAATGGTGAAACATGAACAATGTACAAGCGAGGTCAGTGGAATGGTGGGAGTTGGGGGGTTTGACTGCAGATGTGACTCCATAAATGAAATTATGCTTGGGGCCTCACACAACCTCTGGCTGCCATAGTCAAGGCCTTTTCTTGAATAAGCGAACATAAAATCAGTGCACATGAAATTAGAAATACTAGCTGTGTTCCAAGGACAGTTTGCTTACAAATTTCAAGTAAAATGTCTTGTGAATGAGTAACATAATTGTTGGTTCCAGAAATTCACCATTTTACGTTGTCTTGTAAAATGTCCACTTTATTTTTTTTAATGAAATAGTTTTGTGTTTTATCGAATATACTTTATTTTTAAAGTTATTTCAAGTGAGTGTCTGTTGACGACTGCAGATCTCTGCAAGCAACTTGAGGCAGGGAGGAGAAGCACACAGAGGGCAGCTCAGATAAAATAAAAAGGTGTCGACCTCAACACCTGGCACCCGCAGGGGAGTTTAAACGCTCGGGCTAAATGAGGGCCGCATAAAGGGGAACACTCCAAGCCCGTCTCCATCTCCGTATCCCCCTGAGCCCCGCTTCAACAGCATGTCTTCCTCAGTTAATGCTCCGTACGGTTGGACACACTCGCTTAATGCTTCCACACATGCACTTTTTGAAGTCGCTCTTTCACAGATTCACAGGAAACTAAGGTTTCTTTCTGTTTTGTTTCGCTGCTGTGCTCAAATCGTTTGTGCTTTGTCACTGCAGGTGACATGCTCGTTTTCAAAGGTGTGAATTAATGTGAAACAAAGCAGGGCTCCTTTTATAACAATAAACTGAATTCACACCTCCGCTATGGACTGGATGTAAAACAGATGAGAACAAAGGTGTTATAGTAAAGCAATGTCATGTTGTGTACAGCGAGCATATGTTTCTGCTTAAAATTCAACTGATGCAAGCTGAGCTTTCTTCTTTTGCCTGGATTGTGTTTAGAGTAAATATAAACTCATTTGTGGCTGGAATATCTGGTAGCGCTGTGGCTTTGCAGGAAGAAGGTCCTGGGTTCAAATCACAACCTGAGGCCTTTCTCATGGAGTTTGTAGTGTTATGTCAAACTTTGTTGTATTTCAATCAATCAAGCAAGCAATCAATTTTAGCTTTAAAGCACCCTTCATGTTGGAGGCAACTCACTGGAAACACATAATAAAGGATATTTCTGAACTGGGTTTGAACCATCCAGGGTCACAGTCTGCTGGTGCAAATACCAGAGCTGTGAAGTAAACTGAAACTGGTGGGATCCTCCCTTCTTCTCCCGTCTTCGTAAGAGGGCTGGTGGATATTAAAAGTGATGCACTTTTATCTTTTCTTCACCTCCCTGGACAAGCTATGGGAGTCACTGTTCATATTCTTTGATTAATGTCTTAATAAAATAATAAACAAAAAGCATTTTGATTCTTTCTTTATTGACTCAGTGTTTCACCTGAGGTAAGACTTATTTATTTCCTTGACAGCAGGTATTCTGGCTTCTTTCAAATTGGTGCAGTGTTTTGCACCAATTTGTTATAGTGTTTGGGGGGGAATTTTTACATTGACTGAACATTTTCACTCCATTTCAGCAGCTTTTCAATATGTGTTGTGCAGACTTTGGCTTTCTTATGCTACTCCTGTTCATTTCATACATTTCTGCAAGTCTTCTGCAGTTTACTTCAAATGTTTTTTGCAATTTTTATCAAAAGTATTCAGCTTGCAGCATTCACACTGCATTTTTGCAACAAATGCACATTTTTAACCTACATTTTAAATCATCTGTCTAGAACTGACTTTTATGCTCATTTATAAGGACAGAATTTTCCTCCTCTGTGTGTTTTCATCTTCTCCTCACTAAAACCTGAGCTTTGTCTTGATTTTGCTGCTGATTCAAGTTGGAAACTTTCTTAGCCATGCTGCTCCTGCGTCTTGTGTCTCTGAGGTGCTCTCTTGATTCACTATTCATTATAAACTTCTTTTTTTTTATAAGTTGGCTTCTCTCCCCTTCACACATTTTCTGAGAGGCATGTATTATTCAGAGAGCAAAATACAGGTATTTCAGAGTTGCCCACTAAATTCTGCACTTTTCTCTCTCACACAGAAAATACTTTGATGGTGTTGGACTGTCCCTCACACAGCACTTAATGATGAGCCAATTATCCTCACTTTGCATCATTTTGCCTCTTACCCATTTCACTGTATTTTCGCCTGTTGCCACCACATTTCTAACATCAGTCTCAATATCATCTGTGGGTGTAAAAGAAGAAAAAGAGGTGCACAATTTCTCGTTAGGTGTATATACATATCAAGTCTAATTGTGCAGATACGTGCTTTTTTTTATCTGAACAAGAACAAACAGCAAAAGTTTTTCTTAAGCATATTTGAAGTTAATATTTAATATTTGTGTATTTTTTTCTTGTCTTCAGTGATAATCTGAATTATTTTTTCATTGAACTCTTAAATAGGAAATGCATAACTTGCTCATCTCCTGTCAGCACCACACCTGTATATAAAATTTCTATCTCAGGTATACCAGTCTCAAATATTTGTAAAGCACTAGTCCAGGAAGGAATATCGCTATGGGGAGTCAATAAATATAGCAACATATGTTTACTAGTAATACATGACTTTAAAATGTCCCCGCAAAGAAGAGCTACAAGAATATGAGTCTATTTTCAATGTTGTGACAGAAAATCCATCTGTCAGACAGGGACCTTTAACATCAAAAAGCTTTTAATAAATAATACACTCTTTATATGTAGAAACACATTTCAACATATCCTCAACTAGGAATTGTAAATTTTAAGGAACTTCTACAATATGTGTAATTAAATATTTTTTTAAATGTATCCACCTTTTAAAAAAAAAAAAAAAAAAAGATCATCCGTTTATTGTCTGTGCGACTTTTTCTTCCAGGATCACAGGGTGGTAGCTGTCTGAGGCCATTGTTAGGTGGGAAGCAGTGAACAACCTGGCAGGTTTGCAATTCAGTGACATTTGAACCAAATTTAATGCAGAAAGATTTCAATATTAGAGATCATCACAATAGTGCAAACCTAAACAAGCACATAAAGTACTGAAATCAGAAATAAAAAGATCAAAATAAGTATAGAACATTTTAAGTGAGAAAATTTCAAAACAACAAATGGACTTAGCTTCAAACAGGATGTTGAAATATCCATAAACCCTTTGTGCCCATTCCTAATCAGTGTTAATGTGCATGGCAACATGAACTGTAACATACTGAAAATAAGATGGTACTCAAAAATAAACATTTTTGGCTTTATATGGTGCTCCAGAAGTAGGACAATCCAAACAAATAAGACAGGTAAAACATTTCTGTATTAAACAAGCCTGAAAACAACAATGTTTTGTTATTTGCAGGCTAAATAACTTGTTTTTTAACCTGCAAATAATGTACCTCTTCTCTGCTGCTGAAAGTAGAGAATAAAAGCCTCTTACTGGGTTGTCTCAGTTTCTTTGGTGAGGCTGTTGAAGCCTTTCTGAGGTTTTTATTCAGAAGAAAAGCTTGCATTGTGCCTTGTACCAGCTTCCTTTCAGAAAGCTTTGATTTGAACTGTTCCTCATTAGCTTTTCTTTGCGTCTGAAAATTGTGCCAGCTATTAAATATTCACCAGTTTCCAAATCGTGTTGAAACTGCTTCAGTTGGATCAAGACTGAGTCGTTTGTCAGATCCAACAGAGTTACGGGGGGATGCTTCACTGTTTTGTTTTTGAACGGTTCTGTTTTTGTGTGTTTGTGTATGATATTGTTTTGTGTCATCTTGAAATCACAAGCTGCTCTCCAGGGAACCAAAACAGCCTGAGAAAGCAAACCGCTTTGTGTTCATTTTTATACAATATCCAAAGGGATGGATTGTTACAGATTAATGAACAGTTAAATTTCTAAAAAAGAGCAGGAATTTTTTGTTTAAATGTCATCAAAACATCCAACTCAATGATAATTTCTTTGTTGATGTTGTGTTAAGGAGATAATGCAGCATATAATTAAAATTTGTTTGTATTGTTTTCTCATTTTATTCTGGAATAAAGTTCTGACTGTTAAGAAATCTTAGAAATCTTACCTAAAATGTTATTTACAAACAATATAACATAAAAATCACATTACATGAATTAATTGTAATCAAATTACACAAAATTTGATTGAATAATATTAATTATTAAAGGGTGCTATGTTGTACACCAAAGCCTAAAAGTCTAAAGAAGTCTTGTACCTAATATTATTACTATTGTTATTGAAATGAACTATTTACCTGATAATAAACTTTTCAATAACTTTCAATAACAGTACCAGTCACTGTTGTTTATTGGCATCCATGTATCAATACATAAATAATGCCACTTTACTACAATTCAATGAACAATTAAAATAAATGGTAATAAAATTGATGTCAAATATCAGTTTGTGAAATTTTCCTGAAGCTCTGAATATTAATGAGTATGTGTGGGTGTGATCTTGTATACAGGCTCATATAGATTACATTATTATGTAATCACTCTAATCTTATAAGAGGGGTCTGCTGTTCCTAAAAAAAGATATTGTTGGACTGGGTGGAAAACATGCACATGAGACCATGAATCCATTGGCATTTCACTGCATATTAGAGAACAATGGGCCTTTGGAAGAATGCAATGTCTGAATATGTCTTACTGCTAGTGTTTGATGTGCCTGGTTAATTATTTGAAACACATCTAATACAGATAAATAACGTAGCCAAAAATGAACATGAATCACAAAACACTGTAAGAAATCGAATCAAAACCTTTTCAAGATGAGTCTCAGTCTTATGCTTACTCGAATAGTGTGCTATTTTCAGCTTCCTTCTTATCGGAATGAAAAATATTATTCAATTGTGGTGATAGCTTTCTTTAGTCTCTGTGTTCACATGTTATCTTTTTAAAGTCAGAACTCATCCTAATAAATACTGGTTTAGCTTATGAATGGCTTAGTGCCACAGTACATGAAAGATTAGCTGTTGTTGTCCAGACCTCTCGGGTTTTCTGGTTCTGATCTGCTCTTCATCCACAGAACCAGAGACAAAAGCGTGGAGAAGCAGCATTCAGCTTCTATGCACCACAAATCTTGAACAAACTTCCAGAAATTAGTAAAACGGCTGAAATACTGTGTTCCTTTTAAATCTCGACTAAGAGTCTACCTGTTCAAAGATTATTTTGAACCATAATAAAAGAAACGCTCACTAACATTTTGGTGTGTAACAATCTCATTTAGCATAATGTAATCTTTCAGTTGTAGATTGTGTATTGTTATGAGGTAAAGCAATTTGAATTGCCATGTTGCTGAAACATGCCAAACAAAAACTTGACTTATTGATTCCCAAAGTCAACTCATGACTCAACTTGTCTGGCAGCTGGGGCATATTTTTTTTCCAACATGCACAGCTTGGTAAACTGAAACACGAAGAAAAGTTGTTTGGTTAAATTAGTTTTACAAAAACTTCAGAAAAAATAAACCTATTTATCTTGCACAATGATTTTCAGGCTACGAATGCACTACAATTAATATTTTTGTCTTTTTTTTTTTTATCTTATTAGCCAAAGGGACCAGTTTATTGCAAAGGCATGTTTTGTCTGCAAACAGTTTCATGCTAAAGATTACTAGAAGAGTGTTTTCACATCATCTGAGCTAGCTTTCAACAACAATTTGCATACACTGTCACAATGAAGTGCAATTGATGCTTACCGACACAGATTTAACCAATGTTTGCTAAATCTGATATTGCTGCTGAGGGAAGATATGTGAGTCACAATACAAATATACATGTTGTTAATGATAGAGAGTGCCCATTCAAATGAAATGTCTTCTATTTGATTTCAATATGCAGCTCTTTGAGCACCGAACAATCTCGCATGGAGCTATTATAAAAGTTTTATTAGCTGACCACGCTTTGTTCTGTCAGTGAATGGCTGTTATTATGTCATATGAATAGAGTCCCTTCTAATCCAAAATGAAGTTAGCGTCAATTGTATTCAGCTTGTTGGGCTTGTATTACCTTTTAAATCAGTCTTCAGATTTCCAGTATTGCTATTCTGGAAAGTCATTTTCATGCTGATGGGAAGAAGCTCGAAGAAAGAGCTGAGCGGCGTCTATAAAGCGTGGTATGGTGAGAAACTGGGAGACTGCCAACTGACTGTTGGGAGATTTCATATTGTTGAGGTAATCTATTCCATTTCAAACGGTTTACGTGATTTTAATGGATGTGCGCTTGAAAATGACTGAGAACGAAACACTTTAAAGCTTGAAGCAGGCTCTTAAATAGAGGATGCAGAAGATGTAAAGAGCCTCTTCAGCTTGACCTTTTGCTATAATGCATCACAGATTAAATGGAGTCTCCCAGTTGTTTTCTTTTTTTCTTTTTGGTCAGTACCTAGAAATTTAAGGGCAACAGCAAGTAAGGGCGCACTGGGAAATGTTAACTGGGCAGCTGGTCAATAAACACGATGAGATTAACTATCTTATCTGTTTAGAAGTAGTTGTCTCTCATTAGAAAAAAAGCTGCCAAACTGGGTATTTCATGTTATCAAAGGGAAACATGCATCATTAAAGAAGATATTTACTGTATTTATTAAAAAAATGATTCAGAGGATCTATATATATTTACGTATTAAAGCTATCTATTTGTATGAAACACATGGTCTTTACATGTCTGCCAAAAATAACCATTCTTGCATTAGCCTAAACATAGTCAGCAATACAGTTTCTTAGGATCTTTAAGTGATTAGGAATGTTGACTTACAGATGGAAACTGTGGGGCAAATTCACAAAACTCCTCTTTTGCAAATTTATTGTCCTTATCTTTGTATGCTATCTGCTTTATCTCTGCCCTGGATTCACAAACTGAGCTGCACTAAATACAAGACGCAAACATGCCCAATAAGTTCAAAATATGCAAACAGTCTGCAATTATTTTTTTTTAAGAATGCAGTTACAAACAAAAATATTTCTCCTTACACAATACAGGCACTCCCTTTCTTGTTTGCTACCCCGGAGGATTAAAACATTTACTTTTTTATTTTTCCACCTGTATCAACCCAAGCATTCTTTGATCAGATATCCAAAGAAGAAAAATGAAAATATCAGGAAAACACCACAATTTTTTGGGACTGGTAATCATTATTCTGAAAACAGGAAATGGATATCTTTCTCAGCTTATTATGTATCTTATGTATCTTGTTGAACATTCCTCACTTTACAAAGTATTGAAAAACACATTGTGTGGTAATTGTGTGTCTGCAGAATTTTAGCTAAGCTAAGCTTGAACATGTAGCTGGAGGGCAGAGATGGTCTGCTGTGTTTTGCCCTTAATGAGAGCATCTTCCAGTAGCTTTAAAAGTCTTGTGAAAACTATTGAACGATTCATTTTGAAGTGCAGCAGATTGTCTTCCCATTTTTGTGTTAAAAATGAAACATTAGTGCTGTTTGCTAACTTTCTTGCTTCTTGTCCTTCATTTAAGCTTGGTTTGAGAAGTAAGTTCTGTTGACATTGTTGTTGACTTATGAGTGTAACAACTTTGCAAAGATCACATTTGCTTTGGGGTCAGTTGAAAAGGTTTTCAAGGTTTTAGATTTTTGCACAGATTTAATATTTCAGCTCTGGAACCCAAAGGAGCAACATGAAGAGGGAGTTGTAGTGTGATTCTCACAAAAGCAATGGATTCACAGAAAAGAAAGAAAAAACACGTGAAAATGGGAAGTGCAAGCTATATCACAATAAACAATAAAAATAAACATAGTCAATGCAACATTGATTTATTGATTTTTTTTTTCTCCAAGTTTTTCATCTTCAGAAAAGGCAGACATGGACATATTTGGACATTGGGTTGGAGTCACGCACACTGTTAGGCCGGCTTTTTAATAATTTCTTCGAGATCTAACGGGACAAACCTCCAAAGGCTTCAATCAAGCGCATTTCATCACACCAGACGGACTTTACACCAAACTGAAATATTGCGCTTTCTGAAATCACTGACATCTCTCGAGCTTTTTCCACTTTTTAACATGCTGCAGACACAAACATCACTGTATTTTTTTTATTTTATGTTAGACAAACATAAATTGATGCATATTTTAAAGTAAAATAACTGTATACATTTTTGATTTGCTTATTTTGTTGCAAATACACATTTTTAGAGTGCAATATTTGTGGATTTATATTTACTATTATTTTCATTCCATCACACGGTACTTGAGCAACAATTTTTTGCTAATTTTTACCTTAAAATCCTCCAAAATTTGATGTATGTTTGTGGTTGTAAAACATTAAAATGTTACAACAGTTAAATAGATTTATGGCTTTTACAATGTATTAAAAAAATTGTTTTTGTTCGAATTTAGTAGTACACAGGTGGGAGGAAATGTAAGGTACAACAAGATAATTTTAATTGTGTAATTGATAACTCAGCAAATAGCTGCTGAGTAATTTTTGGTTGTCTCCAGAGAATGACCAGAGTTACAGGGAAGGTATCATTTCTCAGTGGCAGGCCTTAACAAACACTGACTTATGTTTATGATTCAGTGCTACTGTGGAATCGTTTTTGTCTAATTTACTCATGCTTCAGTCCACACTCGGTTTGTCACATATTCCTTTACAACTACTTAGAGTTTTTTGTTTCACAGTGTTGCCAAACAGATGCCCGTAGTGTGCGTATGTATTAGAATCAAAAATGAACCCATCCATAGTTGAGTGCATATCCTTCAGGCTTTGTAAATATAATAAGTACTCAAAGAGACATTTTTCCAGCCCACTTCCCACAGTGCCAATGAAGAGTTCACAAGCTCTGTCACGTCTGTGATTGCAGCCTACGCTCCCAAGCAGCCAAACATTAAGCTTCAGCACTCACCAGTCTGTCCTCGGCACGTCCTGGCAATTAGGGCTACAGCCCTGGGGGAAAAGCATGACAGATATGAGAAACAGTGCTGCTTTAAAGACCACCAGCTGTTTTTGTAGGAACACAAAGTAAACCAACTTGGAATTTCACATCTGGCCTTCTTTCTTCCCTTCCCTTTTCCGCTTTTCCTCAATAAAGTTCCTGATATCAGCAATCAGACTAAATGCTTCCTATTATTCCCTTTTGAATGAAAGATATGAGAAAAAACTGACTTTAAAGGCTTTGTAATTATGGAGCTAATATGAAAGAGTGAGTCAATGAAAACGTGACAGTGTTTGGTGATGCATACTACAACAACCTTGAAGCCAGAGTTTATTTAAATTTTATTTTTACTCAAGAATAATGACATGAGAATATTTTTGCACAAAGGGAACTGTAAAAATAGTTACTTTTACATGTTTACACAATAAAACATCTTAAGTTTCAGGAACGCATAAATTGCTTGTAAAACATTACTCTCTATAAAGTATTAATATTTTTTTATTGCAATGCTCATCTCAGTTTTCTCTCTTTTCTCCCTCTACCTAAAGGAGTTCCTCATGGTCCCTTCCAGGACTCCTACTCTTTACATTGTGTGACTGATTACTGTGCTAATTTACAATATTATCATGTGTAATCAATTATACATTCCTACTATGAGCAGCATAAATGGCAAAATGTTGTGGAGGTTGAACTGGCAAGAATGAAAATTTTAATTCTTTACGTAGACTCTTAAATTTTAGGACAACACTGACATCGGCCAAAGAATCAATCCTCATAAAGTTGCACATTTGCTTTGTTTTGTGGAAAAATGTGAGGTTTTTTTAGTGGCAGTGGATAATTTTACGATAAAAAAGGAACACCACTGATTTCTTTAATGAAGGTGATCGAAATATGATGCTCAAGGGAGGAGGGAGTTTATTATTTATGGATCTTTAAGTGGTGTACTTTTAAGTTAATCCGGTGGAAACTGATTTGTTCTGACAGTCTCTTTATATGGCAGCACTTTGACATCAGGAAACTAACCTGACTATGCTGCCAGCAAGAACTCCCTTATCCTTCACTCGTTTTTTTTCTCCCAGTTTATTTTTTCAATTTCAAATTAATCCTCTTTCTATTTTTCTGGTTTCAGACTTCATTTGTCCATTCAGTTTTTTTTTGTTGTGTTGTTGTTTTTTATTGAAATGAGGTACATACCAGAGGCTAAATATTTGTGACCATAGGATTCAGCATGCTATACCTTTTCCGTCGCTCTTTCAGGAGTTTTCATTCTTTCGCAGTAAAATGTCAAACTTGCTCAACAGTTCCAAAACAATGTCCCAAGAGGTGGTGCCTCACCTTGTCTTTCAAGGCAACACCACTTATGATTGACATGTCAACACTGCTCCTCATCCCTACAGACAGCAAGTGACACATTGAGTGCAGAGAGGCATCCATAAATAAAACCCCACCATCTTCACAACAACTTTGGTTTCTGGGTTTCATAGCAACATTTATTTTCATATGTGTAAGGCCTTCAATTTTGTGTCATAGATTTGCCATATTTTATATCACTCCTTGGCTATATATATATATATATATATATATATATATATATATATATATATATATATATATATATATATATATATATATATTCTTTTTCATAAAGTATGTCGAATTTATCTGTTTTAAAAGCACTTTAGCAAGGTTATATGTGAACTTTTTCTGTTGCCCTTCTTACTTTAGTCTATATAAGACAGGCCAAGCGTGGAGAACCCCATTTCTTTGCTGCAGCAGGACTCCATATGAGCTGTCACTTCGAATACTGGAAGAAAAAAAATGGTCGATTTGATAGGATTGCTGTCCTGAGCCAGAGATCAATTTAAACTTTTTGCACAAAATGTTTGTTTGATTACTCTCTCTGGATTGTCTTACAAAGCCTTGAAAAAGTAAATATATTCCGTGATTTTTGTTGCACTTTGTCAGGATATAACCACAAAGTGGTGCATGACTGTGAAGTGGCAGGAAGACTTTACATTGTTTTCGGAATGTTGTTCAAATAGAAATTGGAGATAGGTGGCATGCCATGTGAGGTGGAAACTAACTCTAAATCACCAAGAACGCACTGTGGAACCGTGGGGTGACAGCAATGGGAGGATTTTCTGCAGCAGGGACATGCTGGTCAAAGTTTAGAGAAAGATAGATGGAGCTAAATACAGGGCAATCCTGGAAAAGATTTTTTAGAAGCTGCAAGCACTTGAGACTTTGATGGAGGTTCACTTTGCAGCATGAAATGACCCTAAACATACAGTCAGAGCTATGATAGAAAGGTGTAGATCAAAGGAAATGAATATGTTAGGATGGCACAGTTAATGTCCAAACTTCAATTTTACTGAGAATCTGAATCATTTGAGGAATTATTCAAAAAAGAAAAAGCAAAAATGTCTGTCTGTAGAAGTCCAAACTCTCAAGAAAAGGCTGAATTTAGTGCTTGTAGTCATAAAAATGAGAAGTATTTAAAAAGGGATGAAAAGTTTACAATGCACGAACTACTTAAACCCATATGACCAACATTGCTTTCAAATAATAGTTAATAAAAAAAGATTTTTGATCAATCAAAAATGCTTACACTGCTCACTGTTGAAAATCCTTAGAAAGCATGCAAGTATGATAAATGATATTTAATAGCCTATTACATAAAAACAGATCAATATGTTGTTCTTCCTAATGTGAGAAATAAAATTTCATAATAACTGAAAAATATTTTGAGAAAAAAAATGATAAAAATTGTAAAGAGAAATGTCAGTGATTGGTTCCTTGCTTCTATCGCCTGATTTGTACTGCTGTACATGCACATTGCAGCTCAGTCTACTATAAAAATTATTTAAATCAACAGATACATTTGTTTTTGTTATTGTTGTAGTAAGTACAATATACAGATAAGGTTTGGTGCAAAGTCATCCAGCGTACTTTATCTCACTAGCACACCTTAATGTCAACAAGAAAAGTTTCAGATACAGGACAAGCGTATCAAAGTTGTTGTACTTTGAATAAAATGGTTTACTACACAGCATAACAAGCTTAACAAGAAGTAGCAGGGGAAAAAGAAGCATTCCCAATCATACTGCTTGGATTTATAAGTTTGGCTGTTGGGTGTGTTTTTTTTTCTTTCTACATTAACCTTTTGTAACAAATGTTTCTTCCATGGTTGCCGGACGCAAAATATCTACTCTTAAACTGCCATATTTTATGTTTGCTGTCCATGGAAAGTTAGAAAAAGGGGATTATTATCACAGTTAAAAACACATCTGTGAAGAACTGCTCCATTAATTTAGTAGCATGACATTTTTCATGAGATCACATGGCAGTTTCCCTGTTTTGCATCATTATTTTAAGGCAAGCTCAGATTCACATTAAAAATGCCAAGTGAGCAGACCCAGCACAAACTAGTTCAAGTGAATAAATTTTTTTTGTAAGAAAGCTTAAATGTGTTTGTTAAATGTTGAGCATGAAACTGTTACATCTCACCAACTATTGACCAAAGATTATGTGAGTTTGCACTAAATCAGTCACTCAAACAATTCACAGTAATGCGGTAGAAGCAGTTATATTACCATTTGATAATAATAGTAAGTCACAGTGAAAATCCATCATTGAACTTTCAACTCTGTCAAAAAAAGGGGAATATTCTGCAAATCATTTCTGCAAAACACCTGCTTGACTTTGTCTTTCTGTTTCCTGTAGTTGGAGACTTTCTTGGCTCTGGAGATCATAGGCATGCAAACCCTCACAAAAACATTATGCACAATGGACCATGTCATTTCTGTTCCTTTGTTTATTATCTAAATATGCAACCACTGATTTGACTTCCTAGATTCATGACAATTCCCACATTAGCACAGAAAAGCAAACTTAAAGCAATGCACTGATTCTGAAATCTGGGAGTTTAATGTGTTTTCTGGGCATGTAGGTTCACTTTATTTCACAATCAAGTAACTGCTACCTTTATTTCTTATGAAATAAATGTATATAAAACTTCACACTATAGTAGTATCTGATGTCTGTCTCTTTAAGAACCTTCTATCCTTCCCAGCACTCCATCCTGCCATCACAATGATGCCATTTACAACTGTTCTAAGGAGCATGGTAGTCTGTACAATAAGCTCAACAGACACAGAGATCCACTAGTATTTGCTGCTGCTGCTAGTCTGATGGAACTGAGCAGGGTGTGTACAGGGAAGGAGTGCTCTGTGGGGTGAAAGTTCGGCTGCAAACTGAATCTCAAAGGCAGAGCTTTGTGTAAATAGGCAGTGCATTGTATGAACAGGTGCTTAGGCACCCTCAAATGGCTACCAAGAGGATTTCTAAACCACGCATGAATGAGTGAAAGCAACACTCTGAGTATGTGTTGGATGAGGAAATAACGTTGTAACATGACATATAGCTGAAAAAGTCAATTTTGTATATAACCCCCCATTCAAGGAATATTTTTTTAAAACTCATAAACAGTAATTTACTGATTAAATGGCTTTTGAAGGCAATTGGTTCACTGGATTTTATTTAGGAGTATCAGGATAAATGCACTTTTTTTTCAGAATTACATCCTACTTGGTAATGGTTTATCAAATATATATTCTGAATGTGTTTAAAAGGCACTGTTTAAAATCACATAGTTAGCTGCTGGAAGCAGCAAAGTTGCCTTTTTGCTTGACTGGCACAATATAATATATGCAATCAAAATCTATTAAAACAATAAAAAAGTGTCTGCATTACATGGGGAACATATAGATCATTGCCCCTTATATGATGAGGGGTTACTTAGAATAAAGCTTCGAGTGGGACACTGGAGCTCTTGCTCTTTTAAACTAGAGGCCATTAGACTTTCAAATAATGTGCTTGTTTATCATAATAGCCAAGGGTGTCCTGGTCAGACAGGCTTTTTTTCTTTATCCTTGTCAGTTGCTGAGTGTCCAGCCTTGATAAATATCCCATTAACGCTTGTGCTCCTCTTGGTGGCCTGGCCATGTGGGATTATTGTTTGCCCGCGCACACACACTTTAACATCCTCACGTCTATCTTAAATGTTCACACCAACTCCTGTCTCTTAGGGAAGCAGCAAAAAATATCATTAGTCTCCCTGTGTGGTGTTTTGTGACCACACAGTCAAACAGCTATGCTTGTGTGTGATGGTGTGTGTATGTTATTCAGACCACTAAACTCACTTTCACTGGACCTACTTGAGCACCTAGTTTGCAGGATTATATAGTACTGCCCTGCAGGCATTTATTTTTTCTTTTTTTTTTTACATTTCCAAATCCGTCACTCCCCTTCAGTGTGCCCCATAAGAACTCCCTTACAATGTCCTGTTTGCTACATTATAACAAGTAAATATAAAACACTCCGGTTGTATACCACACTCTGTCTCAGCGTTCATGTGGCTTTTACCTTTTTCATAGTTTTGAAATGAGAGGAGAACTCAATTTGTTCCTCTGACACAACAAGACATGCATTTCAAACCCAGATCAGGTCATTTGTTGCTTTGCTCCTGGTTCCATGACGGCTAAAAAACCTGTTTCCTGTAAAGGAAGAAATAAATAATATGCCACTCCAAGTAAAAGCCTGATAATTTAAGTCCAGCGATTTAATTTCACACAAAGCCATGGTTTGTTTGGGTAGCTTTTTTATTTTCTTCAATATATATAATCATTCATTTGAAAATGGTTGTCTCATTGTCTAATAATATTAATCTGAAACATTTAAAAAAAAAAACCCTCTTAAACACAGTCATTTCTTGTTCACAAAACTTCATGTGCCATAATGCAGTATTCATATATGCAGCATGCGAACTGTGCAGACAGAGTGGGTTTAGAGCAAATATTTCGCTTTAGAGACAAAGGTTTTAATATTGGCTTCTCTTGACTATGTTTAAATCTACACTGAGAAAGAGATGCAGCTGGCTAATATCATCTCTGCATGTCATTGTGGGTGAATTAAAACTCTACACATTTGATTGTGAGTTCAGCCTTCAGTCTCCATTTGACCAGGAAGCAGACAAAATGGCAGGTTATACAGTATTTAATATTCCAAAAAGGTGCTATCACAGCAGAGGGGATGTGCCCTGCATTGATGCCCAAAGTTTTCTCGGCCCCATGCAGAGAATAGCAGCAGAAACTAGGAATGAAATCCTCCGGATCATCCATTTTGTTCATCTGTGCACTGCAGATGTAACTGATAAATGGGTATGCGTGAATGTTGTTGTTATGGCTGCTGCTGTGACCATCAAAGGGTGAATTTTAAAGAGGAGGAGATTTTTTTTTTCTTACTGTTTCTGCGCTTTGTTCATCTCAGGGTGAAATGAAGCAGTTCAGTCTGAAACGTAATTAAAATGCCAAGTAGCATCATTTTAAATGAGCAATTTAATTGTGTTTGGATTGCACAACCATATATTTAACGTGTTATCATTATTGTCTTTTTTAAAATAATTTTTATGTTGAAAAGAAGCAGATTATTTGGGCTCTCAGTTGGGAGGCAGTGCTCGCATAAAGTGCTTGTCAAAGTTCATCCTGGAAAAAATTAGTTTTTAAAAAAATGTATACACAGTGCCAGTAAGAGGTTAACATCCACTCATCATGGCCATGAATTTTATATTCACTTTTGGGTTGCAGAAATCCATTTAATTTCCCTGAAATGTACAACTTCAAAGAATTGTAAAAACAGGAACTGGGTGCACAAGTTTGAATTTAGTGCAGATTTCTCTATTCCAGGCACATGCAAAATTTATCATTCAGGCTCAAAAATTATGCATCAATCCCACTTTTATTTTTTATTTGTTTATTTATTTATTTATTTAGACATCATCAACAAGTTATTTGTATAATTCTTCCTGGGTATTTCAGCATTCTTCTTGGCAGAAATAGCTTATTTAAAGTTGCTGGTCCCCTGCCTGGACACCAGCTTTAAGCTTAGCTCATAAATTTTCCATTTGTGTTGAGGTCCAATAGGTTTAAGATCGAAAGTAAAACAGTTTCAATGCGTGCTTGGGATCAACCTCTGGTTGGAACATCCAGTTCTGTCATGACTTCACTCACATGAGAGGAAACTGGTCATGATGTTGATGATAAATCGCCAGCTACAACCAAGAATAAAGCCTAAAATATTTCAGAAGATGTTGAAACATTAGTTTCACTGCCCACAGTTATCTTTAAAGGTGATGTTTTCTATATAGACAAAGGTGGTGCTCAATGTATTTGAACTTATATACTCAATTCTTGCTTTTAAAAGCAAATTAAGTTTTTTTTGTTTTGTTTTGTTTTTTTTTGTATAATCCTACTGACCAAAAAAGAATGGCTCAAATGATTATTAAAATGGCGTTGGATAGCTGGCTAACTTATGGTTTCCATAAAACTACAAGTTTGTTAATCTGGAAGAAATGCAAGGATCAAATGACTTCCTATTATTTTTAAACTGTAGAGAATATTTATTTCCTAATTATCAGCAGAGACTCAATATACAGTCTTGAGCCTCTATTCAAAGTTATCTCCAAAATATTTCTTCTGATTGGAATTCAAATTAAAATGTCTTAGTTTTAATTATACATCTTGAAGGAATATGAATAATTTTGACCCCCAAATGAATGTGGCAATCAAATTTCCAGGCACATTTCAATGAATACTTACTGTAAGTCCACACTTTGCATTCCCATACTACGACAGTCACAGTCACACAACAGGAATAAACAGCATGAAGCTTCTGTACAGAACGAATAAATGTCAGGCCCCCAAATACAGCACTGTCTAGAGAGCACAAGATTAATTGTAGCCATTTGTCAACTTCCCCGAACCAGGTGTCTGAAGAAGTCAATAGTCTGCTAATTACATGGTGTTAGAAGCCAGGGTCTGGCACTGTGAGTTTGGCTGGAAGTCATTATCGGAGGTCCCACGCGCCGTAGATCTATTGGCACGAGGACCAGAGACGAGAATTAGTTGTGAGTACCAGAGAGCGTCAAAGCACAGGGGGTGACCACCACACTGTACTCTGTGAAAAGGCTAAATTATATGCTTTATACAGAATTAAATGCACATCTCATGCACAGGTGTGAATTGCAAGCATTAATAAGCCTTGTGGACACGCATCACATTATTCAATTTGAGTTACAAGTTCCATTTAATAAGGTCTAATTTCTAAACCAAACCACGATCCCCTGATAGTGTGCCACTGAATTTTATTAGTAAGAGAAATACCTCATAAATTATTTCTGCTGTTTGCAAAGAAATAATGCATTTCAGATCAGTGGCAACTGCTTGTCAACCAGATATTTGCTCTGGTTGCAAGAAGGACAAATGCTAGCAAGTCTGGTTTATTACTGCTACATCTGAACATAATGCTAACTCTACATAAGACCGCTCATCTGATAGTATTGCTTTCTCTGCATTATCTGCTAATGACGCCTTCTGTTTGCATGTCATTTCATTTTTTTGTGGACTGTATTCAGTAACTCTTTTAGGTTTGCTGTCATTCAGTATTCAGCAGCACATTATTCTTACCAGCTGAGAGTCATATGTGAGTTTTTGTGCTTTGATTCTGGCAAGATTAATAAACTGAAGTTAGTTTCAGTGGCTATTCATGCTGGGCATTTTGGCTGAAAGGGGCCATTGATGTGTCTGACACCAGAAAAAAGATGTCTGAAATCTATTTTTACTTTCCTCCTCCTTTTAATTTGTTACTCATGTAACTTTGAACATGATATTGTGCTTTGAGGACACAATATCATGTGCTTGTTAACGACACAATATCATGTGCTTGTTAACGACGTTGCCATTTCAGAGGATGCCAGAGATACCGACTGCAACAATACAAGGTCTGCTGTTTACTGAAACTTGGTCCCAAAAAAATAATGATTTATGCAAAAAAAAAACTTTTTTTTATTTTTGTGCTAATCTAATTACAAACTTTGTGTTTTAAGGGGATTTTATAAAATAGATCAACATAATATTTAGCATAATTGCAGAGCAGAGCATTCCTTTAAGTTTCAGCAGCAATGACTTTATGGGAGGAAAAAAAAACAGAAAACCTGTTCAAGTGAAGCTTAAGCATTACTTCCAGAGAATCTGAGTCTCCTTAAAAGCACATTCAATAAATCTTGGTTGTTTGACAGTATTGTTAAGTTAAGAGACATTGCACCTCTCCATTAATATTTTTACATCTCTTTAATTGAGCTGATTTTATAGAAGTCCCATGACTGATATCCAATCAGCCTCACCTTTTTCCTTTTTTTCCCCCATCATAGTGCTGACTGCACAGAAGTGCTGTTCTACCTCAGGGGTCTCTAACACCAGGCATTTGTGTCGTCATATTCACTTTAATCATTAATCAGTTACCTTATGATCAATCACATGTCAGCCACACCTTGGCAAGTCTTGCATTTGTGCGTCATCTATAATATGTAATTGCCTGCTTGTGAATGGTGATGAATTCTTGGACAAAAGTTGTCGCCAAGATGGAACAAAACTTGAAATCCTTCAGAATTGATGTAGCATCCCTACGCTGCAATTCAAAACATCAAAAACTGAATTACATGTACATACTGATGCTGATGTCTTTATTACTAGCATAAATAAATGTAAACAGAAAGCAGAAAGCTTCTATATGATAAAAAAAAAGGCAGCAGGGGGATTAGGTTGGTGGGGACGGTGTGGGTTAAATTCGTGTTCACTTCCCCAGAGAGAAGGAGAAGGAGGAGGAGAGTGGGAGGACTAATTGTCTTTGTAGAGGCTCACATAAAGTGTAGGGTCATTAGTGTTAATTATGCCGTGCTGTCACCAAGGCAGCTGTGATTATCTGACTTCTATTGTTGGTGGAACTATCATTGTCCTCACAGTGTGTGTGTGCATGGACGTCTTCTCACCTGTGTGTGCCTCAGTTCTTCTGTTGTTTTCAGACGAGCCAAATCCAGGCCGTTCACAGTTTCACTTCCTGTCATCAGTTTGTCAGCTCCTCCTCTGGGTATAATTACAGTTCCACCTGAATGTTTATGAAAGCATTCACTATTTGTTTTGCATTTGGTTTGCCTGATAGAGCACCTGCAGTAACTCTCGACATACAAGTCTGTTGATTCTGATAACCCAAGCTGTTTTGTACGTTATCAGATGTCAAATCAGTCCAGTGTGTCACAACACTGACGACTGAAAGTCTGTGCACATACTAATATTTCCAAATGTGGCTGGACGTTGGTGAACTAAAGCAACAGGAATTAAAGCGTGTGTTTCTGAGCAGAATTATCCTAAAACACATTATTTTATTGCAATTCTACTGTTTGTGAAGGTCACAATTTTAGAATCATATGTCTTGAAAAAAAGTTTCTAACTTACCAATATCACCAGAAAGAGCACAGCTTTGAAACCAGTATTTCCAACAATAAAACCTAATATGGAGTGGATGCAGAATTAATATTAATATTTGCAGCAAACTTGTAAAGAAAACAGCATGTAAATTGGTATACACTCAAAAAGTCAATACTACCATGGGGAAATGAAATAGGCTCATTATTTAATTAGTCCATGTGTGTTCACGTTGTGGCAGATTTATATTTGAACTGCCTACAACTGATCACACATTAATGAAAAAGTTTTTTTTTCCTTATATAATCAGAGCCATGAGTGTTTAAAGAGATTAGACATTTACATTATATATATATATATATATATATATATATATATATATATATATATATATATATATATATATATATATATATATATATATATATATATATATATATATATGTTAAAGAACAGAAACTATAGTTTGAAATATAAATTTTGAGTTAGTATGTTGATTGCAGAAATGTACATATATATTATTTAGATCACCATTGGAATTAATGAAGTACCTTTGAACTGAATTGTAATTATACAATATCTGTTATCAGAGATTATGTCATCATTCTTTGTAATCTATCTTGTTTTAATGTATGATTTACAAGGTGAACCAACTAGATTTTTTTTTCTTCAAAGGGTATATGGTAAATTAAATAAAAAAACATTATGAACCAACATGAACCTGCTCATATCCACCTACACTGCAAGACAGTTCTCCAAACTATTTATAGGCAGAGCTCAGTGCTCGATGTGCTGTTCACACTAGAAAATAGCTCATGTTTTTGGAATGTATTTTAGTGTCTATATACTTTTCAATTGTTGCTTCATTTTTGCTTTCATAAATAAAGACATGGCTGAAACATTGATGTGTATGTGGTTAGAAATTTTAGAACCTCCTCAAGCCTGGATAATCTGTATGTAAAACCCTTGGATTTAACAGAGAGCTCACCTTCTATTGTCCATGACTTTCCATAATGAAATTTTTGACCCAGAAAGGGAGTTTATCTTTTAGTCTCTCCAGCCATTTAGTTATCTCTTTTGTACTCTAATAAACATTGTGCTTGACGTTTAAATCACCAGGCATTTGGGCACAATGTCGATTTTAAAGATGTTTAAAACATTTTGAGGGTGTTATAGTTACATCACACCTTAAAGGCAAAAATACTGAGGCTTTGAACCTGTTTTATATTCAGTTTGGTGACAATATAGGAGTTTGTCAGAGTGCAAAGAGATATTTGTTTTAGAAATTTGAAGATAGAACCCAATTAAATATAATTTACTGTCCTTTGTGTGACGTAACCCAATCTGAATTTCAAAGTGACTGTATAGACAATATGAAGAACAATTGTTGACTATGACTGATGTGCAATTTTTAAGCCACAAAACAAAGACTAAATTAAATTTTGCTAAAAGGTAATGTGTTCTCTTCTTTTACAAATTACCTTAAATTTAATTCACCGTAAAGACATGTTTATTAACAGGAGTATCTTCGTTAACCAATGCAGAGAGCTTTATGTACCTCACTTTTTATTTATAAGCAAATAAATCAAATAAAAACAGACTTCTTATCTGTGGTTTTTCTTGTTTTATGTGCATTTTTATTAACATGCATTTGACTTCATTTATCAAAAATAATTTATTTCAAAAATAATTTATTCAGATCTGTTGGTTAATAGGCCTTCTCCAAAGATTTCAGCTTCGTTCCAGCAGCCTCACACTTTTCTCTCTCTCCTCCAGCCTGTGACCCAAAAGCTGCAGACAATAGTTTTAATGGGATTAAAAAGGGCATCAGGAGGAGCTCCCATGGATCACAACACTCTCAACAGATACAACACCGCAAGTGCCAAGGAAGACAGCGAACACGGTGAGATTGTTTGCCATTTCCTGCAACAATATAACTGACCTTCCATCGACTCCACAGGAGTAAACAGCCTTTGGGACCTGGGGACCTGGATGGAGGGTCACGACGGGGTTTTGGGTCTGTGTTCTGGGGGCCTTGAACTAAAAACCCAATTAACCCCACATTTCAGATAGACCTAATTAGGCTTGTCAGATGTGTGGCGAATTCATTATGTTTCTAATTAAGTCCCTATCAGACCCAAAGAAATAATGGCTTTTATGGTGCATCAAAGTGTAGCTGCACTGTGACATGAATGGAAGACAATCTGCTGGCAATCTTCCTGAGCTTATTCCATGGAAGTTGTCTCCTTCACAATGGACTCCATGGCTAGTCTTTGCCCTTATTATTAGAAATGTTATTTTAAACTTTACAAAGTTCTCAAAAAAATGAATTATATATAATTTTGCCTGATGCTCCTTCAACAGTGTGCCACAGAAAAATATTTCCGAGTTGATTCAAGGACGAGCAAACAATTAAAGCATTTGCAAAGACATTTTGACTCTCAAGCCCTTTGCTATCCTCTTCAAAGCAGACTTATCCTTGTGCATTCAAACACAAATTCATTCAGCCCACAATGGGAGCATCTCAGCAAAGATATAAAGCAGTATTGGTAAACATGTCACAACCACTCAAACAAAGCAGCATTGCCAGCAGGGCTCTTACCCTTTATCTACTTCATGAATTTATATGCCACTCAAGGGAAACCAAAGAACGGGAGTCTTTGGTTTTTCTTTAAAGATATAAGAACAAGCAAAATACAAGCTTTGGATGAAAATGTACTTACCAGCGCAGATTTAAATAACTTGAAGATGTTATACTCCAGGGAGATGAGGACGGGGAAATAAACGGAAAGAACCAGCGAAAGACTTAGAATGCAAACAGAAAGATGAGGAAAAAACAGCCCCAGTTGTCATAAAAAATAAAGTAAAATAAACAGCTATTTTGAATACAATATTTTTTGTTGAATACAATTTGAAAACAGAAAATATAAGAAGCAGATCGAACTATATGTAGTAAATTCATATAAAATACAAAAGATATATATTTTTTGTATTGAATTGTTAAAAGAAATAGCTTTTCAAAGGTTCTTCAGTTTACTAGCATGGCATCTGTATGTCATGTTCTGACGTGGGATATGACATGAATGCCAGAATGATGGAAATCAACCTAAAATGTTGAGAGAAATGTATGGATGACCTGTAAGATGAGAGTGTGTGAAGGCATTAATCTGCCCAATGTTGTAAGGAAATCTTCATGACCTAAAGAGCATCCACAGTAGCTTTCATCAGGGGAAAATGAGAGAAATGTAGACCACCAACAGACATCCCACATCTGTCCAACCAGAGTGCTTCGGAACAAAGAGGCTTGGTCATACAAGTAACCAAAAACCTTATGATCAGGATGAATGAGATCCAGTGTTCCTTTGTAGAGAAGAGATAACCTTATAGAAGGGCAACAACCATCAGCTCACCTGTCAGATTATTGCAAAAGCAGCAAAGAAAACGTAATTCTTCACTGAAGAAAAAATAGTGTGACAAGCCAGTCATTATGTGGTGCTATTTCTCTGTAGTGAGCATTTGACTGGGCAAGATAAATGGACAAAGTCTCAGGTAATCTTAATTAAAAACTACAGGATGTCTAGGACCTCAAACTTGGAGAAAAGTGAACTTCTCAACAACAATACTGCAAGAAGACAGTTTATTCAGGAAAAGTCTATGAAGGTTCTGGATATATTAGCTGTGTGCCTGAATGCACCAAATCAGTTGCTACATAACAACTAAACACTTATGTGGCAATAATTAGTTGAAGAAAACTGGAATTACTGAAAACCTATGAATATATATAAAGTCAGAGATACACTATTAAAGAACATCAATTTACCAGTAGAAAAGAGATAGAAAAACATTTGACAAATTCTGACATCAAAAGCAAATGGGTTTTCTGTGCTTATTTATGAATAAGATGCAGTCTGCTCTAGCGCTAATTTTGTTTTGATAAAAATGAGAAAATTGTTTGTGAAATTTTAATAAGATCTGCTGTAAATTTATTGAATTTTTTTACAGAGTTGGCATCAGGCTTTACAAACTAAGATTTTTGCTTAGTGTACAGGGGATTGATCAAATTAGTCATTAATAAGTAAATAACATCAACTCTTGTCTGATTCCTGGGAAGGTAATTGAATATCCAAAGAGGTCTTGCTTTATTGATGAGAAATATATATATATACATATATATATATGTAATTCTGTATATAATTCTGTTTAAAAATTATCTGATTCATTCACACTAATTACTATGACCTCAAACAAAGCTTGTCTTGAATCGCTGACTTGAGTTCTGCTCCAATACGTGGTCACATATAATGTTTGACTAACCACAACTTTAATCGCATGGCCCAGCTAAAACTGCAGTAAGCCCTCAGCAAAATATTTGAAGCTCAGTGTGCCGTGTTGACAAGTGACTTGCTCCACTTCAAGGCAATGGATCACTCAAGAGCCCACTTTTGCATTCAGTAAGAGGAGTCACTGTTCCCTTAATTGTAAATCCTTCTTGCAAGGCTCTTAGTGCTGTATATCTCTGTGCGTGTGTGTGCCTCTGCATGTGAGTGTGTGTGCAGCTGGGAGGGCTTTTATTTTATCGTCCAGTGGAGCAGAAATATGGCGGCATTTGGAGAGCAAAGCTGCTCTGAGACATTTTGGGGAGTAGTGCAGGTTCCTCCTGGGGATAATAGGTACTGGGAAGCAGGTGATTGCCTGGATAGCCCAGAACTATTCTTTGTTTGTTCCCTAATGGCGCTTTCTACTTCACTGAAGGTACTTAAGCTAATTCTGGGTTATATGTTTTACCTACAGGCATAAAAAAGTACTCTCCCTGCCAAAACATGCTTTTTTGTTTTTCATTTTGTATTTTGCTGCTGTTCCATACATTTTAAAGTGAGGATGACACAAATTTAACAGTACCCCCTGTATGGTTCATTTTTGAAGGACTTGGCCTTGCCTGCAAACTTATCCAGTGGCTGTGAGGGTGAGCAGCTGTGCTATTTTTTTTTTTTCATTCATTTGAAAAGGGACTTTTGACAGTTGTGTTTCAAGACACTGGTTTCGTCTGTCAGTGTTAATACAGACACAGCTGACAGCTAAAGGGATGCCTGTCATGGTGATTGAGTGGATTATCACGTTATTGGCAGGTGGCTGTGATTCAATTACAAAAAAATGAAATCAAAAGCAGTGGATTCAGAAAAAAATATGTTCATTCAATATGTCACAAAACAAGTTCTTCTGATTGATGTCTAACCACAAGGTTTTTTATAAATATATTTGAAATACTGTAAGTTTATGTAAGTCAGCTAAAACTAATACTTTTCTAAATCTAGTCAGACATTTCATAAATTGCTTTCAGCTTTTTCTTTTTTCAGTTTTCATAAATAAATTAAAACTCACAATTTTATTTTTTACAAGGGGTGTATTTTCTTTGCGAGAAATTAAAAAAATGGCATTTCATAGTAAAACCCATAACTCCCACAACCCCAAATTTTTTTTTTTTTGTTGGATCGCCAAAATGAATTGCTAAAAGATTAAATAAAGCAAAAGTTTGACAACACAGTTTCAGAGCTTTCCAGGCTGCAAAAAACAGCGCATGTGCAAATCCATTTCAATCGGATCTCACCCACAATTAGGGTCTTTAAAATTGTTCTTGCATTACTGTGACTTGGCCTGCAGCACAAATTGAACCATTGAATTATGAACTCAAAATCAAAAGAATAAAATTCATTTGCAGCATTATTAATGTTGTATTGTTACCCAATATTTCTCTCCAACGACATTATTCTATTCTCTTACAGCTTGCATCAAAATGATATGGATGTTGCCCTTGATGTAAATTAGACCACTGTGTGGTTTTTATTGTCTTGTTTCTGGGAAACTGAGAAAAGATTTGAGTTTTTCATGCTGCAGGTAAAGTGCTAAATGTACGTCAAAGAGCAGCCGTGACATTGCATTTAGCAATGTGAAAAAAGAAGGAGCAAGCAAAAGCTGGACCAGCAGGTTACAGGGCTTATGGCATAATCGATCAATATTTTCCAACATGACTCAAAAATGTCTATTTGAGGTTTCAAAAACCCTTGAGTAATCTATAAGTGACGTGACAAAGGCCTGCTTAGTGAATACCAAGAAGGAAGTACAATCACATTTGCCTTGAAATTGAATTGAGATTCACCAAATTTCCTCCAATCCAATTATGTTTATAATCCTATTAATGTTAACTTGCAGGTGTGAAGAGGCCTAACCAGAAGGTATCTTTTATACTATATGCATTTTTCATTTTCTTTTTTCATTCAACCTCAGATTCAGAAAATGTAAAAAAAAAAAAAAAGATTTGGTGTAAAAGACGAAATAAAACCCACAATGAGAAAGTAAGCCTTCATATCATGGAACTAAGATAAGAGCAAAATTTACAAACCTCCAAAAAATTATTTAACAGTAACAGGGTGATTGTTTTTCCCAAGCAAGTCCTCATTTCTTTTTCATCAATCCAGTTGAGACTTGCAGTATCTTGTAGAATGAATTTTTATTTTAGGTTGAAAGCAGAGTTGTTTCTTTTCGACATATCACAAGCCGATACTGCAATTTGTTGGAACATTTCCTTTGGTTGTGAACAACTTCACACAGCCATCAGGGATTCTCAATTTCCTCCTCTTGAAAGCTTCGGACGAAATCACATATTCAGCTGACCACAGCTGACCTCAATCCAACACAAATATTAAGCAAATCAAAGCTTACTGACATGCTGTGGCTTTTTCATATCAGCAATTTTACACTCCGTTTTGAACACAACATCACTTTAAATTTTCACCACTGTAATGCTGAAGGAAAAAAAAAAGATGTCTGTTTCTTTGGAAATCATTCATTGAATCTTATCAAATTTCCCATAATGATTGTGTCATGGCAACAATTATCTAATTTTGCTGAGTTTTTTTCCTGTCAGTGTAAGGCTCCATCTTACTTTTCATATAAGGGGATTCACACTCAGCTGCAAAGATCCAAACCAAACCGTTCTTTCATTGGCTTTAGGAAGTACTGTATGCCACAATGTAGATTTCTTTTTAGTTTTTGATGAAGATGAACATAACGGTTGATGATGTGAAGTAGTATAGTCAGAAGAGGCTTCGTGGCTAATTGCTGCGGAGGCAGCCACCCAACTGGATTGACTGAATGCAGTTTGCTTAGAGACTGCAGTTTTTTTTCCCCCCTTTCTGATGGTTACGCCTCAAAATCTGTGAAACCTGCTGCAACTATCTCCTTTGTCCATCCAGACAGATGCTGGCAATCATGTAATTTGTTTAAGTTACTGATTCAAAAGCCAATGGATTAATGGAAGCAGTGGAGAGCAGCGACACTTGAGCGAGACTGATGACCAATGGGTCCATTGACTCCTTAGGCAAGTTTTCCTGATGTTTCAGCAAATTATTTGGTCAGTGTTTCTCTGATCTCTAGTAGTATTTGATCATTGTCATCTAAAGAAAGAAACTGCTTCATTGATGGACTCCTGACCAGAAAAATGCTATTAGATCCCACTATATACTTTTTAAATACATATGAAAAAATGCCAATTGAAAGCCAGAGTAGTGACTGTACTTAAGGTTTTTTTATTATTATCATTAGATCTTGCAGCATAGTGATTCATTTCTATTTACCAATATTAATGCAAAGCAGAGAAAGTGAAACTCATTCTAGAAGCACAGCTGCATTTAACTCAATATACGAGAAAACAAGCCATGTTCCATTTCATTTTACAGCTCATTTGGTAAAATAAGCAGACAATTCTTTATTGGCTGGTGGCTGAGGGTATGCAGGAAGCAGAACACAACCCTGGTTGGATTGTAGCAGAATTAGGACAGAAATAGAAAGTGTTTTACTCTTGGAAGATCACAAGATGTCAAAACTGAATTTTAGTTTATTTAGAGCAGTAATGAATAAAATAATCACATTGGTTACCATCACTGTCTTACAAGTAGACATCAGAATAAAGACAGGTATTCTTTATTCTGATAAATTTTATAAATTGGCTGCATATCCTCTGGACCAGCCAGGGCATAACAGCAATGACTGCAGGTTATCCTAATCTGGTCATTTTATTGTCCCATGATCGAAACCAACACTGATATAAACTGTTGTCTTAAATTACAGGTATCTACTGACGCAATTACACACTAAAACACACTTTGTTCTCAACAAGATTTTAAACAAGAGATTGAGAAGGTTTCATTGTTCTGTGGTTCACAGAGGCTCTTTGTTGTAATAACAAGGGGCCTGAATGTGTTGTCTGAACTCTGTGCCAGTGCTCTCTGTGGAAACCATTAGTCACCACCGTTGCTTTTGTATTTGCCTACCAGTGTGGTGACTTTTTACTCTGTGATCCTGCTGTCTTTGTCAGCCGGTTTCACGCTGGCATTTTAAGCTTGGGTTTTCATATTGCAGACAAATGCTAGAGGTCACGGACCAGTGGTTTAGATTTAAGGAAAATCTTTCTTTTGAGCCACGGTCACTCCTGAATACCTGAGATCTGTGAAGATTTGAGAGATAAATGGAAACGATTCAAACTCTGAATATCTATTAAACGTGGTTGAAATACTTAGAGAGGTCAGTGTAAAGAAATTAACAGCAACCATCAGAAATTATGAATAAAATAAAATTGTACTTAGGCAAAATGTCTGTCTGCGCTTTACTTCAGTGTATATTTTTTTCCCCTCTCTTCTACTTTTTATAATGAGGTCCATGAAATAGCCTTCTTTGTGCCACAGTGTTTAATATGGCCACAGAAACCTTGAGGCACTTATCCCAAATAGCTGTTCTTACCTTTCAAACCTCGAGATACGATTACGACAGTATTTTTGTCTGATTTGTTGCTGCTTTCCAGATACACATCTTCCTGTCTGATAAAGAAACGTGGGTAGCAAACCTAAATTTAGGTTTTCTGTTTGCAATTAAAGACGTTACAACGTGGGTTAAGTTTAGTCGGATCCTATTTTCGTCAAATAAAATCAAGTAATTAGCATAGTTTGCATTGTTAGAGTCAACAACTTTAACAGCAGTGTGATTTTCTACATTGTGTGAAAGCCTCCCAACAGGATGCAGAAATTTCCAAATCCTTAGGTAAGGTGTTCATTCTGCACTGACTGCTTTATAGCAGTCAGTGCAGAATGACTGCTAGAATACTTTGGACGTATTTCAGTGCACAAAATGTTATTTGAGCCACATATTAAATCTCTAGAGTAGGATTATTTATGTTATGATATACTGCAACACAGAACCATGCGGTCTAGATTGGTGGACGGATCAGTGTCCTCAGTATTCAATACAAGAATAAAATCTAACAGTCGATGTTACTTTTTTCAGCTTAAGTCAATATGTTTCTGTTTTAATGCACCATTACCGAGTATGTCATCAGGAAATTACTCTAAACTGGCAGTCAACATCTCAAATGTTGATTTCACACAATCCTCTTTGTTCTGTGCAAAAATAAATCCCAATGAACATCATACAAACACACCAACTTTGATACTTATACCAGCTCTAAAATATTTAGCTTATTTTTATTTGTTTTGTATAAAGCCTCAACTGTTTTATAGAAATCTAAAAAAAAAAATCACGTTAAGAGACTGCCCGAGTGTCAGTCAGCTGTGAAACGTGTTGATTTTAAGGGAGTAGAAAAGAAGTTAAACCCACTGTCTGGTCGACTGGCACCACAGGAATTCACAATATTGCACGAGAGGGAGTATTTTGTTTATCTCTCTCAACTAGATCCTTCTGCCAATCTTAGTCCCTCCATAAGTGTGGTTAGATCTCCATCTGTGGTTTATCCCCCCACAGATGTTTCCACCGGCCAAGTGTTTTCTAACAAACCCTCAGCATGTGCCTTGCAGAAATGAATTTAGAGTCTAATATAATAACTCAGCGCTCTTCATAAAGCATCATAATGTGTCAGTCTAAAGAATTTCATGAACAAAACTGCATAAATTTTATATTCTGAACAATGTTTTCCTTGGTGTATCCACCCAACTGCTGGGCTACATTAAAGCTTTAAATTATTAATAGTAGGTTGTTGTGCCTCCGTTGAGATGCTGCTTAGATTATTTAAGTGGCTGTAATTTGCTAAGTATTTTAATAGGTTAACTTTTTATCCAGTATCCTGCTAACTTTTCCATTTAGAGGAACTTAAACCATGACACTCTACTGAAAGATATTATAATTATTTTTACGTTGACTATAACCTAATATGTTTTTTAAGGGGTCCAGATATATATATTCAGAATTAGTAGTGTATCCTGATCACATTTTATTGAAAGATATTTAGTATAATCTCAACTCTAATGCCCAGTTGGTCACATTTTTGTGCTCCATGTCTGTATCCAAGTCTATAGATGCCTGTGCATCTTTTGAGGCTGCATCACTATTTTTATATCTGGGAGGCTGCATAGAAATATCAACTTCTTACAAAGAGTGTTTGCTCTCTGAAATGAGCCGTCATGCTGAGTGAAGCATCAGATCGTGACCAAATATAACCTTACCACAGCTGCTTGATTCTCTGCGGAACTCAAAATGCTGTTTCAGAACCAGTTTAGTAATCCCATTTTAACTGCTTAAGTGGAACATGGGGCAATTTGAAAGACTTAAAAATCTTAATGTTAAAATTTTCTTTGAGTGAGAGGAGATCCTTTTTCTAAATTTAAAACTCACATGCATTTAATTTTGATTCCTTTATGTGCACGCGTACAGTGTGCAAACAGTATTTCATAATATGTTTTTACCAGAAACTCTGAGTGAGGCATCAAAACATGTTTCTATTGTGCCATGGTTTATTTATCAAAAGTAATGTTTCTATATATTTCATAAAAAGGTTCACGTGTCCATGGTCCTGACTATGATCTTTGACTTTCTTTAATATTATTTAATTAATATACTTTACAATTTCATTTTAATGTTGCATTTGAATTTAATTTGAATGTTTGAGGATAATTTGCTAATTATCCTCAAACTACACATAAGAGAACAAAGTCAGTGTATAAGAAACACCGACTAAGGTTACTCAAGTTGCAGGGGTCTGGAAGGTTGTTGATATATGTGCTAATAATGCTGAAAAAAGCTGAACATCTACCTGAATACTACCAAATTCTTAGTGATTTTCAATTTATATTTTGTCACAAAGGTTCTATTACAAAAATAGTTAATTGTAGACAGAGCAGACTCACTACAGATTGCTTTTAAATCCCTGTTTAGGGTGCTGGTCTGTTAAGTCTCTGCACTGTGGCTCTCAGATTGCATTTCTCCTGACTCCTGTCTTCTCACTGTATAAATAACATATTAATAAGACAGTAAAATTAAGATGCAAATCTTAGTTTTAATATCTCAGATTTGAGCTGTGCCTTCAGTACTTTTCTGTTTAGATGACATAATGAAATGCAACAAGGCCCTGTTTGTTATTTCAAACATATAATCACTGCTTTCAGGCAACATTCAGCATTTCCTAGTGCCTCCTTCTTTTTTAACACTTCTTAAACAGACTTCTCTGTTCCTGACAATTTCAGTGTTAGGTTTGCTGTGTTGTTGTTATGCTTCCTTGCCCTTCTCAACTCTGTGGTGTCACCCGCTGTGTGTATGCGGCTGCTCCTCCCATGCTTTCACCCTTTCTGTAAGCAGTCAGGGTCATGGCTGACGAGAGTAGAAATCAAAACTAACTAGATTTATGCCTCATTTTGATTTTGAGCTATTTGATGTTCTTGTTTTTCAAGGGATCATGTCTGTGCTGCATGAAATTTGTTAAGAGCTTCTTGAATTTCATCTGCCACACATTTCATCTGTAAGTGTCATAGCTCACTTAATGACACACAAATTCTGGTTTGCACATATTTAGTTAATCCAGCAGCTTTGTTCATTTGTCCCTGTGCGTCTAACACAGAGATAAATTAAATTTCTTCAACCCAAAATGTTAAAGAAACGTCTTCTTTGACCTTTTGAGTTGATGTACACATCTGTGCTCTCCTCCGTCAGAGCTGCTTAACTGGGTCCCTCTTTACCTGCTCAGGAAGGAGAAGTGGCAAGTGTTGAGAGTCTGACAGATTTGATTTGTCAAGTCATTACCCCAGGTATGTACTGTGGTGGTTTTGCCAGGCGATGTTACTCAATGAAATAAATGCACATTTCCCCCCGCACAGGCTCACAAATTTTCTCGCCGTTCATTGCATTCCTCAACCTCGAACATGGCAAATTACAGTCAGTCAGGACAACTGTTCAAAATCTAGGAGAAGTAAGGAGTTGTGATGAGGAGGCATTTGCAGCAGCGGAGAACACTTCAGCTGTGATAAAAGCATTATTGTCTTCACTAGGGTGGAAACAGCGTGTGCATGTGTGGCAGTGCATGGTTGGGGAAGCAGAAAACTCAGGTAAAGTTTAGGCATAAAAAAATAACAAACCAACCAGGATTATTGCATAATGCTTGCTTGGAAACTATTCTGCAATGGAGCTGTAAATGTACCCAATCCGTAAAGTGCTGTGCAGTTCTGCACAACTTGAAAGCGGTTATATCGAGACAAATTCAGACTGAAATTCGCTTTAAACTGAGAACAGAGGTATTTTTTTCAGCATGTCAGTGGTGACACTGAAACCACATCTATGATTCATGACACATGTTGGGGAACTTGAATGATTCAAGCCATGTCAATGTTTTGACTTTATTTTTTTTTTGTTTATATAAATCATCTAAGTGCACGCACCAAAACAAACTTTCCATATGTCCAAAATAGAAGTAGCACACTATGTTGTTTTTGTAATATTTTGCCTGTGTGCACATGAATTTCCCATGCATGTGTATGTTTGTGGACACATGCATCTGCATGTTTATCCTTTTACAAGGTTAAAATGAGGGCCTTGAGTCACGGAGGTTGTGTGTGGGTTGCAGGTTGATGCTGTTTTTGTTGGCCTATATGTGACTTGCAGTCATAAGTCTGTGTGGACTTGTTTGAGGTCGAGCTGTGGAATCCAGACATGTGGGTGTTTGTGGTCAGCTGTGGTAAACGTGGATTTCCCCACTACAGTCCTTGCCAACCTGAGGTGCTCAAGAGCCACTTTGAACATTTTTGGAAATTGGCCACTTGGGAGGAAAAGAAGAAGAAAAGGCTCATGCAGCTCAGGACCAGGTCAGTGTTTCCTTTCTTTTCGGCAAGCAGAATCAAATATGGTATGCCAACAATTCATTACATTTCTAATATGTAAAATTTTGGATTTTATTTGTTTTGAGCGTGTTGTTGCTGGATCAAGTGAATCATGGTCGACATTGCCAATTGACAAACCACTGAGGCCTTTGGTACAAATGACGACACAACAGCTGTTTTTATTCTGAGACAAATTACAAACAGCTACATCTTTGGTACGGCGTGAAGGCTATTAGTTGAATTCAAAAGCACTGAACACAGTCCATCACACTCTTTTCAGAGTGTGATGGATTGAACAGTTTTGAAAACAATGCGTAATTTTCAGTCAACTTCCTGATAAACTTCCAGCAACGAGGCATTTTGTATTGCTTAGTTACTGAAAATGTGCTATATAAATAAAATTACCTTTACATTTGTACTTTGTATTAGTCTGTTGCACAAAATTTCAATGAAATGCAGTGAACTTCTCATTATTTACATGTAGCTGTTGACTATGAACTCATCCAATTTTCAGACACAAGTGAAGTTGGTGAAGACTTGGGCTTTGCGATAAAGCAGGAAATAAGTTTTAAATTACAAGATGTTTTTTTCCCAGAGAGAAACCTCAAAGCTTACATATAAATCAACTTTATAGTTTTGTATAAGCATATATAATCAAAAACAAGAGCATTTCTAATCTTAATGGTTATGGCTGTTCCTCCCACATAAAGACGATAAAAAGGTTGAGATTCTGACGTACAACCTGGCTGATTGCTGGCATTTCCACCCTTCTTTCAACTCTCCCTGGCTGGCTTTCACAGCTTGCCCCAGACCTGCAGAACACGGAGGCCTAAATGTCACGGCGCCTTCTTCTCCACAGAGGTGAGACAGCAGGGGCACCATAAGTGCTGATGTACCCACTCAGCATCCAGCATCTAATGCTTTTAGAGGACAGAATGGGAGGTGAAATTACATGAATTAAACGATTTAAAATATGAGACTTTGACAGTGACATGGAGTATAAAAGCATTTTACCTAAACATGATGACTCTGAAGATCACTCCAGTCTTATTGCACTCACTTATTTCCAGCTGAGGAGGAAAAAACTTCAGCTGAGTAGACCACTTCGAGTAAATAACATTTTGGAGAAATATTTTTTTAGGATTTGCTTTCCTAAACAATGCACCAATCAATCAGAAATCGATATCAGGTGGGTGGAATAACCACAAGATTTTCAACCGGGTTCAGTGCAGTGATCTTTTAATTTTTTCCAGAGCTTTAAATATATATTTTTATAAGCCAGACAGCAATGGTATATATTAAATATTTTTGCTTTATATGTGTTCTCTTATCCTCAGTAAATTTCACAAGCTAGATCAAAGCTCTGAAAGAAATCAAGTTTGATCCTCATGTGGAAGAGAGTAAGAAGAAGCTAATGAGCAGGTTAGAATAAATAAAAAGCAGTCCAGACAGCAGAGACAGATGAAGCAGCAGAACAGAGCAGATGTTGGGCTAATAGTCCTCTGCTCTCATTACTTTTTCTTTCCCCGACATTATTGTTTGTGAAATTGATATTACAGTAGACATAATAGGCTCCATCTGCAATTTTCTCCTGCATAATTCCCTTGATTTTGCTTCTTCAAAGGCAAGAGGATGTGTTCACTGGACAGAAGAGAGAACTCATCCACGAGTCTAGACACACATGGTGCAATGCATATGAAAACTAAAAAGCCATGAAATCCTTCATGAGTGGTAAAAGACTAATAAGTTCACATTCCGGCACGCCATAACAAATATTGAAAAGTATCTTTCCTTGTCAGAAACGAGACATGATATGTAATGTTGTGGGCCTATATGTCTGTTAGATATAACTGAAAAGGGGCCACAATTAGTTTATTTTGTTGGATAACAAACTAAATAAAGAACTACCAGGCTCACAACAGTCTTTCATGTTTTTTCTCAGTCTTCATCTATCTAAAATTGTGTGTCTTTTTTTTTCTTTGTAAATTGGTGGTTCAGACATAAATCCATGGCCACTTTTAAAGCCTTAATGCAGATTTTGGAAGAAGGAAAATAAATTTCTATCCCTTATCTTTTAATCACCGTACTTTATTTTAATTGGATTGAGAATATCCACAATGGGCAGCTTTTTGAGTTGTGTACACGGTAAAGACAACCAGATTTCTCCCTTAATTAGCGAATAAAAGAATATGTTTAATATACAAGTGCAGTGGGTTTTTGAGGGAGGATGACAAGCTTAGTGTGCTCTTTCATCAGCAGTTTGGTGTGACCAGAACAGCACTTCGGGCCTAATTGGAATAATTTAACTGCTTTCTTTGAAGTGTAAAATACATGTGCGAGAGAGGGAGGCTCCTGAAAGGTCAGTGCCAGAGGCGGTACACGAGGATGGTGGAGCTGTTGAATAGCGCAGTAAGATGATATCATTATTCTGTTCTCTGTTTCATTACTAATACAGGATTGTATCAAAACCACCTCTAATATTCAGATAAACATGCATTTCCTTGCTCTATTTGCACATAATTGCTTAGAAACTATCGGCATCAAACATTCATCTGCAAATTAAATGCTTCATCTAGTTTTTGTGTAAAACCCGAGCTTTGCAGAAGGAGCATAACATTTTTAATGCATTCATAGATGTGCAAATTAGTTCTCAGAAATGTACATTTGCATACAACCACTGAGTCGGCCATTGATGCCCTCTTGACCGAGGAATGTGCTGCGCATAGTTGTTGACATTTGAGTGGACATTTCTGTAATCAAACATCTGTTTACAACTTATTTTAATACAAAATTCTAAGTAAGCACAAATATTCACACAGCACCTGAAATTCAAAAACTAAAGAAATCTCACGTTTTAAGTTGTTCTGAATTTTGGTTTTGGTTTAGCGCTATTCTTTGAGATCCTTTTTTATAATTCTTCTCGCAGCCTCTCTCTGTCTTTAGTTGCCATGTTTGTCTCTGTTTCACTACTAGTTGCCTGTTGTTACCCAGTTCACCTGATGCCATTCAGTGGAAACAACCAAAAGGAGTTGCAACGAACAATCCTTTACATACAACACAGTGATTTAATCCTACACATAACAATTAGAATACACTGAGCTCCATGGAAAAGGGATTTTAAGTGTGGAGGAATGCACACATCTGCAGTATGATTAGTTCTGAGAGGTTGAAGAAAATTAAAGTTTACTGCAATTTGCATTTCCTTCAGTAATATGGTGGAAGAAAGAAACATGACCAGAAACCAACAGGGGTTATAATATAATTTTGCAGTGGCAGAAGCTTTATGGTTATCTGATACTGATGAGTAAAAAAATAAACAAAAGAATGATTTGGAGAATTACTCTGCAGGTTGGAACGCTTAGCAGAAAATCTGTCCTTCCTATGCGGTACTTCTTCCCTTCATTTTGAAACAAAGCCATATTCATATACTTACTTCCTGTATTCCTGTATTTACTTGCAGCTTTGTATCTTTTGCTAAGAATAGGAACATTTTGTGATGTTCTGAAAGTTCTTGTTCCTGTTGTTTTCAGTTTTCAGTCACATTTAATATTTCAATGATCCACAGCCAAACAATAGAATTTATTGTAATCTGTTACAGGATGTTCCAAATGTCCAGGTTTGCTTTCGCATTAAAACAATTTCACATTGGCCTTCAAAAGATTTTGAAATGCCACAAGCGACTCCCTGGAGATTTGCAGTGTTGGTGCTGCTTTGTAGCTACAGTGCTGTCTGACTTCCCATTAAGTCAATATAAATGATGATGCCACTTTCTGATACATGAGATGCTCAAATTTTATAGACCTTCAGGGCTAAAACATTCCTCCTGTTTTATTTCAGTGTTTCCCAGCTACTCAGTCTGCTCTGAGGTTTTAGCACAACTCACTTATGTTTTGTATTTAAAAGTAGTGTTAAAACTAAAGTGTGGTTTTGCTCTTTTTGATTCGTGAGGCAATTCAGCACGTTACAGATGTTCTGACTCACTGGATTAATATATATAAAAGGCTGAAGCAACAGAGAAGAATTTTATAGGTTGTGATATTTATAGTTAGTCAAATATATTTGAAAACCAAACGTGTTTGCATTTCTGAAACCATGCAACTATGGAAATGAAAAACAAATGTTTCTGATTTTTGAAGGCACACAGAAAGAGAAAACTATATCAAAATAACCTGTTCATCCAGAGTAAAAGTTGTCTGATTGAGTTGACGTTGTTGCAGTTCTCTTTCAGGTGTATTTTCTTTATCATAAAAAAGAAATGCCCACATTGATCTATAAACATATCTTATCTATATTCTCATAAAGTGTTTCGTACCAACCCAATAAGGGGCTTTGCAAACTTAATGAACAGAACCTATAAATAAATAACAATTGACATAAACTGTGTAATAAATACATATTGTAAATTGGTATGCTTGTTAGTTCATACCAAGTTGTTGTGAGTCTGCTCTGGGTTTTGATGCATTGTGGGAAAATTAATTGAGGAGACAGTGTAAAAGATAATCTTAGGTTGTGTTTTACAGCAAATCTTGATAGTGTGAATAAAATATTACTTCTCTTGACATCTGATTTAAAGCAGGCAATTAAATGTTTGGAATGTGTCTGAATCTCTGGAATTGTGAAATAGCAGCAGGATGCAACCAGACAGGATAACACGCGTAGACATGTTATCCCACCGTTTAGTCTGATCCCAGCAGTCTGTCAGACAGCACTTTGGATGAGCTGCTTTATCTGTGTGACATTTGGAAATGACTTTTACCTGAAAATATTCTCCAACGCTTTCATAGCTGACAAATACCAGTGGATTTTCACCCAAAGGAATTTGTCTTAAAAATGTTGCAACAAAGCCATATATTTTTATTCCTTACATAACGTCCTACGAACACAGGTATAAGTAGTTAATGTGAACTGCTTGGCCACAAAAAAGGCACCACCTGGTTTTAGCTAAGCAAATATAACCCTCCTACTGGATAATTACTCTGTCTGCAATGATCTTTAAGCAGGCAATGAGTAATTTAACCTCTACTGATACAATAATTGGCTTTTGTTTTCTTAAGCAACCAAATGGAACAGGATGTTTCCACAAAAACATGGTGGTGTTGAGAAAAAGATGGTAGCCTGTTTAAGAAGTGTTCGAATCATTGGCATGCATCAAGCGGAGAAAACCAGAAGGGGATTGCAAAAAACTGTAACTACTTCATAAAAATATATATAATGAACAAAAAGATAAAAAAAAACAGAACAATACAATGGAGAATACACAATAACATACCAGTATAGATAAAAGAACCAAGAACAAGTATTAATTACTATTTATTTACATCTAAACATGGATCTGGGAATAACACTAAACTCAACATAGACATGTTCTAGATGCATTTGGGTTATCCTAACTACTGTGCTCACTTCCAAGATGAATTCATAACACAGACTATCAGACATTCAAATGAACAATTCACTTCTGTGTCTATCCTTCTGTTTTGAACCCACAGTAGCCATATTGGATTATAAGAAAGGCATCGGCAACAATAGTCCCACTTTAAAATCTGACTTCAGTTGACTTCCTGTCTATTTTGTTTTTAATTGGTACATGAAAAGTTATTTTGCTGTTGTCGAGGATCATAACACGGACAGGCGGAGGGCAGAACCATGATTAAATAATTTATATTGGAAGTGAAAGGAAAATTTACAACAGAAGAAAGGAAGAGAACACAGGAGGATGCAGGTTTCCTCCAGGTAGCAACAAAGCAAACCAGCAAGGAGTGACTGAAGATCAAATAATTGAATATATAGATCCAATGTTTACTGGAGTGAGTAACCAGTGTGTCAGCTTACCTGAATACACTGCAGCTGTCAGGGAGGGCATGACTGCAGGAGCTGAAGGAAAATGGCTAATGAACAGAATGAACAGACTGAGAAACACTGAGATCGGAAGCCCAATTAAAACAGAAGAGAAGAAAGAGAACATAACCAAAAGCAAAAGTTAACAAGTGGTGAGCAAAACTACAACACAAAACTGAAAACCAAAAGAACTAAGCTCCAAGTTATAAAGGTTATGACATAAAGTAAGACATATAGACATGGATGGAGGATTTTGCTTCTGTTCTACTCCATGGAGAAACTTTTTGTACTCAGAGAACAGAGAACAAAATAACAATTTCAGCAATTTTGTCCACCTCCTCCATTCCCCCTACAGCCGTATTTGGTGTCAGTATTTTTTAGCATCAACCTCCTCAACTACACTTATCGTTGACATCAGTCATTTTCACTATAACAATTTTTGTTCTCCCTTCCCCGTCTTTTACCTTCCCTTTCAGTTTCATCAGCTGGCCTGTCAGTCATGTATCTGTTCAATAATTCAGAACTATATTTTTCTTTCTTCATCAGATAAAGGCAAAATCACTGCCCGTTGGTGCTCAACCCGGGACTGGGCCGTGAAATTGGAGTGCCAGGCAGGCATTAACCTGGCTGCCTATGTACATATTAATACGCTCATTATCTGCAGCAAGAAGGAGGGACACGTGATCCGCAGCAGCCCCACTGACATTCAGAAAGGACACAAGGTAAAGGCAAGTGTTTGCACAGGAAAGTACTGCAGCCACACAGCGTGTAGACAAAGCTCTCTGTCCAGAGCCAGAGCCACACAGAGCAAACACGACCCAGTTCACTTTCTAACACCTACACTTATTTTTACCAGTTGCCTTTAATTCCCACTTGTAGTAGGTGCCGGACAGTGTTATTAATCACTTCCAGCTCCTGACAAAAAGAAAAAGGCTGCCAAACGTCCCCGGGAAACAAACAGAGGCTTGTTTGTGCTGAAAATTAATTCTCTGTCATGCACATCTTGTTTAAGAATTAAAGAAATTAGCCTGGAGTGAGGACATAACCATGCTTCATCTCATTTGACCTTGTTCTTATGGTTATGCTGCAGGAGAGTAGAGACTGAATGAAATATGCAGCTTCTCTAAAGGACAGGAAATGTTTGGACACAGGGGAGGCATTTCATAACAGCGTTTTGGCGTGGATTGTGTTTTTTGTTACAGTTATGCCTTGGAAGCTATCAGAGAAAGCTTGTTTTGCTGTTTGAGGTCGTGTTAATGTGTCACACTGTATTAGTTTCTGTAGCTGCCCACTTTATTAACTTTACCACTTATGATTAACTCAGGTTGATCTATATCTAACATGTAGAATTTTCCAGAAATAGATGAGTTCTTTATTTGATCCCCTTGCAGTACAGATTGCAAACACGATCTTTGCCAATAATGCTAATTCTGATTCTAGTATTTATTAAACCAGAATGTCATTGAAATTTTATGTTAAGTAAATTAATTGTACAAGAGAAACCAACACATTTGAAACCAGAAGTTTACATTCTATATAAAAAGACATTTGCATTGCCAACTGTCCCATTGCCGCATTTCTTTTCCTCCTTCTCTCTGGCCTCTTCCTGTCAAATTACTTACAAATAAAGGCCACTAGGGCAGAAAAACTCTTTTTAAAAAATGCTGTACTCTGTGAAAAGCCAGCTTCATTAGCAATGACCTTACCTTGCCTTTCCTTACCCTCTGGTTGGTGTCAGTAGCTTGTGTTTCCATTACAAATATGTTGAAAACTTTGTCAATATTCAACAAAAAAAAAACACAATTTCATAAATTCCAGTGTTTCCATTTAATAAGACTCACAATTAAAATCATGTAAGTTTGTCCATGTGATCAGTCAGTGAAAATATGCTGCGCCAAAATCCTCCAAGTATTTTCTTTCTTCTTATTCTTTGTAGTTTGCTGAACAACCATGGCAACAGCCAGTTAATTATCATGTGACTTGCATGTTGTCAGTGCAGTTTTGTGAAATAAATCACTTTTGATAGGCCCAAAAAAAACACCTCATCCTAGCGCCAAAATTTTTCATCAAAAATTGAGAGTTCTCTTGAAATTGGCATGTTTCCATTGAGCAAATGTCAAATTGTGTAATAACATGGTCAGTGAAAATAACATCTGTTGACACTTTGCTGGATATCTGTCAAGACATCCATCTACCCCATTATTGTGTGGGACTAAAGTAATGTTTCTGTCTTAAAATATTCTTAAAAACTGTTTAGCTGAAAGCTACAATCATTAATAATAATAATAAAAATTAATAATAATAATAATAATAACTATTTAACTATATGTATGTAACTGCAGACTTTCAACTCTATTGCATTTGTTGAAGTTCTCTTCTGGTTGACACAGGAAATTAAGCAATCTATTACTTAACAACCTATCAGTGTAGATACGGATTAAGGAGAAAGTTCAATGGTCAGAGATCGACATCTGCAGTCAGATTCCGCTGGAAAATTATCCTGGATGATTTTGGATCAGCGGCAGTCTTTAAAAGCTAGATCTGGAAGTGAAAATTAGACTCACTGAAAACCCTGCAATGTGTCTGCCTGACAGAGCAGCTTAAAAGCAGGATGACCTGATAAAAACAAATCCAGTAAGTGGAGGAGGCCTTCTCACTTACTGGAGATCTTTTCTCTCAATCTCCTTGTCTTTTCCTCTACATCAAGATAACATTTCCTTGCAAAATGGTTATGGAATACTCTTGTGATTATGTCTGTTGTGCTTAAAGATTTTCTATTCTCATAGAGGACAAAGGAGCGTTTTTTTTCTTCTTTTGGCCTCCCTCTTTGTCCAGTCTATCAAATTTTCTCCCAGTAGACGAGAGAAACATTAGCACAGCTCACTCAGGGCTTTTTGGGCCCTGAGGCGACAGCAGAGGAGCGATGGAACACGGATCATAGGAGCGACCGACGGTCCTGGTGAATAAAAAGAATTTAGGGCTGCATTTGTGTTGCTGGACCTCAGGGACGGCTGTGGGCGGAAGGCATTTCACACTTTCTCAGTGAGTTGCAGGAAGCTACTTTGTGCTACTTGACATTATACAGCATTTGTGAATGTTCCGCATGAAATATGCACGAAACACACAAATGTAAGAAAGATTAAATATGCATGCTGAGAATAGCTCGTACGTATCATATCAAAATGCTGTAATACATTGAGGCATGTGGAAATGCACAGTGGTGACTGGAGTTGCATCACTGTAAGAAGGTTCAAAGTTTAGATCTGTTGTTTGTCTGAGTTTTTCTGTTTAGTCTGCTGCTTTTTTTTTTTTTTTTTTTTGACTTCCACAGTCCAAAGACATGCGATCCTGGTTAATTGGTTACTTTGAATTGGCCTCAGGTACAAGACGACAGTGCATGGTTGTGTCTGTCCTTCAGTGTCAGTTCTGTGCAACATACCCGCCTCTCATCCAGCGTCTGATAAGAAACAGCTCCCCTGGGCAGAAGGGTAATGACAAAGTTTGCTGAACCGCTGCCTCTGTGCTGCTGTCATAGATTGCCATTTCTAACTACACAAAACTGTACTGTAACGCAGACACTGATAGAAAAACATCTGATCTATAATTATTTCAGTCCTCTAAGGTGTCATTGTAATCTTTAGTGATATAAAAGAAAAATAAATCTTTTTTTTATTTGAGGAACTTTTGGAAAATCAGAAAAGAGAGAAACTTACCTCATATTTTTAATTATGTAAATTTTGATAAATAGGAAAAGGCATGCATTGAATATCAATGGAATAATAATAATAGCTATTATACTTAAGACTTAAACATCAATAAATTACTGTTGCCATTCAACTGCCTATGAAGAAACAAAATACTTAATCTGATATTATAATTTTATTTATTAAATTGTTGTCAGTTTTTCTTGCGTGTTTAAATTATAATTTTGAACAATAACAGAAAGTCAAGAGAGAACAAATTCATGCAACGGAAAAACATATCAATTCTAAACAGAAAGGCGATGGCAGGGCTTTTCACTCCAAGGCAAAATGAGCAGCCGCATAAAAAATAAAACATTTTAAATAAAAGATGCATAATCTACGGTCTACAAAAGCTTGCTACTTGTACACATTTTAAATATTTTATTATATTAAAGATTTTGGTCACTTAGTGTTTCTGTAAAATTCAACTTTTTGCTCACTGTCTATTCAAATAAGCATGAGATGTGAAAATGCTAAACCATTTACAATGTGCTTTGCATAAATTTATATAATATTAATTTTGGGTTGTTTTTTTGTTTAAGATTCACTTTTAATTTAATCCCCTCCACTTTAAGTATCATTTTACAGACTTTTACTGTAAAATACAAACACATATTTCAAAAATCAGGTTTTTGAGCTTAATCAAAACCCTCCTGCAATCCAAATGCAAGTAATACCAGAGAATGATGGTGCCACCACTATGTTTCACTGAGTGCACCATGGCATGTCATACCCCTCATTGGGTTGTTGGTTCAATCTCTTCTGCAACCAAACCTCAGGGTAGAAGTCTGGGAGTCATACTTGAACGTACTCTCTCCTTTTAGTCCCATATTAATTATATTACCAGTCTGCATGCTGGTACTATAATTAACATTTGTCCCATCTTTACTCTGCATTCTGTTGCCAACCTTGTAAAAAGTCTTATCTCCTTCCAGACCAATTATTGCAACTCTCTTCTTTTTGGTCTCCCATGTCCATTCATAAACTTCATCTCCCTCAGAACTCTGTAGCAGAGGAAATAACTTGTTTTTACCTCTGCTACACATTACCCCAGTTATTCAACACCTTCACTGGTTACCCAGGGAAGCTTGAAAAAAAACTAACATTTTAATTCTCACATTAAAGCGCATCTATATCTCCTTTTGTGACCTGCTTCACATTGCCACTGCTTCCTGCTCTCCGATCTTTGTCTGCCAATCATCTTATTGTTCCTTTTGCTCATCTTATCGCCATAGGGAACAAAGCTTTCAGTCGCTCCCCTCCTCACCGCTGAAACTCACTTCCTTCAGTAATCAGGAATATAGATTCTCTTCCCTTATATCAGTCACAGCTCAAAAAACACCTGTTCAAACTGGATAATGTTCCTTAAGCACAAACTTTAACTGCTGTCAAATCTTATTTATTGACTTTCTGTTATTGATTAAGTATTTATTCTTCTCTATAAAGTGGCATGGGATTTCAGAAAGGCACCCTCAAAATAAAATGTAAATACTACCACTTCTACTACCACCATCACTACCACTATGACTACCTTGGTGATGTTCAGTGTTAGAATTGTGACCAGAATTTCTAGTCTGGTTTGATTTGATTGTCACAATCTTCCACAAGATTTTGAGAAATCGTAACGTAGCCTGGATATATTAGTTCATACGTACAGAGAATACAGATATTATTTATTCATTATAAAACATGAAAAAGGAGTGCTTATACATTTTCAGCTACATCTTAAGTTCTCAAAGTGTAAAAACTTTACACTAACCTCATAAAATAAGGCAGAAGTGGGATAAAAGTTGGGAATTACACCTATATTAGTTGTTTATCCATCTCTGTCTGTTTAAATGAGGAAATATTAAGACCACTCATGTTTTACCAGTCATTCCTAGACACATTTAATACATTTGACACAAATCTTCTACTGAAAAATGTATTAAATCGCATGGTTCATGGTACATAAATGTCTTAACAAATTTGACATATATGACATGATATGAAATGATTAAATTTTATTTGAGAACACAAATTATGCAAATGAGTCATTATGGAGTAATTCCTGGAGTTGGCAGTGTCATAGCTAAGCTGATTAGATTAAAATCCATCTCTGTCTGTTTGTGTTAATTTGATGACGGGGAGCTCGTGTATGACGACATTGCAAATGAAAGGCATGAATGTCCCCTAGCAGCACTTCAATGTAATATCATCTGAAAGTACTTTTACAGCCTGTGATGAGTTGTACTAGGAAAAAAATAGTATTGAAGAAGTTTGAGCACACAAGTTGAAAAATGTACACCATCACTATTCTCAGCTGAGACATGAAGCAGTCAACACTTTCTGAAAAGCTCCAGGAGACAGCAGGTCATGGACAAGGCTGTATTTCTTAGACTCCTTGGCACAAACACAAACGCGCACATAACACACATGCATGGCCCTGCAAACACACGCCCTTCTGTTGGCCGCCCCGCAGCTTTCCCTGGACTAAAACCACTTGTTTATTCTGTGATCCCCTGTTGGCTTCCAGACCGCAGTGACCTGGGAGCGGGGCAACTTTCTGCACCATGGCCTGCCCCGAAGCCGCTGTCCCTGGCTGAAGATCAAAGCTGTCTGGTTTGCTCAAAACACATCCACTATGAGACGTGGACAGAAATACAGAGCTAGTGAACAAGACAGGCAAACATGATGCTGCTGACAGCACAATTACCATATCTGTTACTGCAGTCCTGTCTTCTAAAATACTGGTTGTGCTATGATTTCTAATGAACTATGAAGGAAAGCTATTTTGGGGGTAATAGTGTCTTTCACTATGTTATGAATTTGCTTTCTGTTCCTTTTACTGTGACACCCTTAAATAAAACAAGCTTTTGATTTGGCCCTTATTTTGATAGACAGAGTCTTGAGTGTGATTTAATCTCATTATAAAGCCTTCTGTGCTTTTTGTAAACAAAGCTTCATGAAGTCCAAAAAGCACATGAGAAAGTTCTGAATAACTTTAAATAAGGGTTAGGTTACAAAGCTATTTCTAAGATCCAAAACTCAAGGAATGGGATTTAATCACATGACGAGCATTAGATGTGTAAATCTGGGTTTCATAGGACAGATGTAAAAAGAAAGAACATGGCAGACATCTGAAAGACCTTGATCTGATTAGATTGTCCAAAAGACAAAACTTAGTCTTTTTGGACTTTCAATAGAAAAAGCTCTTTGTGGAAACACTAAATACCAGGAACCAAGGTGGTGGTAGAGAGACTTCCCTTAAGCAGAATCAATCAGAGGGATCATGTTAAATACAGGAAAAAAAAACTGGTGGAAATACTGTGGCCAGAAAGTATTGCCCCTTGACATTAAACGTCATGTGTGGATCTTAGAAATAAATGTCAAGGGGCATCAATCATTTGAGTGATTTAGATGAAACTATATGCAGTTTTTTGAGTGGTCCAGTCAAAGCACAGACCTTAATTACTTTCCAAATCTGTGGTAGAAATTGGAGAATTTCTCCAGCTCATACATAAATAAATAAATAAGCAGCTCATTAAAAACACAACATGTCCAAGAGTGTGGTTCAGTCTGATTTTGGACGACTGTTAAAGTCTTTTTTAGAAACACCAGAAAGCATTTGCAGGCCTTATTTCTACTCTTGTTAGAAGAAAAATAAAGATATATAAAATCATCATGCAGGAGAAATTGCAAAGCCAGGGTGTACATCCTCAATCATGATTGAGTGGTGCACAAGGTGACCCAAGAAATACATTGTTCATATTTATGCTCATGCCTACTTGGCAGGTTTCTGAAAATCAGTTGAAACTTAATTTGACTCATTCAAATTAAAGAGGAAGCAGTTACACAGTTTAACTTCTTTAAATCTAGAACAACACTTCCTTATATGTGTAGAGTAGGGGGCAGAAAATAGTCCTGATCTTTTCCATCTTTTTCCAGAATTTCTGGACTGCGAGACTTTCAGACCTGATGAAATTAACTCACTTAACACAAGGTGAGGTCAAGTGAGTTTCCCAACATTCTGGTCATTGTGGCGTAAACAAGTTTCTCACCTGACAAGCTACAGCTTTATGATTAGCGACAGGCCTCACCCCAGCCATCAATAAGCAATTATTCTAATGCAATTAAACATGACTCTTCCTCTCTTCTTACAATCAATACCGGTCATTTCCTGTAACCACAGGAAATGTGTCACTGAGGTCCAGCAGGGGTGTCTCTCCTATAATTACGCTTCATTTTAAAAACCACAGAGCAAAACAGGCCACTCACTCCCACTCCTTAACCTCATCCTTCCTTGGCAGAGGCTGGTCCTGTCTAATTATGGGCTTCCTGGATGAAAAGTCGTGGCCAAACACAACAGGGGACATGCCATCATGTACACACACTGGCAACTGTAATGGGAGAAGAAATGCCTATTGCTCTCTATATTTGAGTGTCTGTAACATCATTTTATGTCTGAATCTTAGTGCCAAAGTGAATGCCCTGCAATGACCTGTATGTCAACAAGTGAGTGGGAGCAAAGCACTAACAGGATGTGGCCCACGACGGATTACTGCAGAGTTATGACAGACTCTTGAGCAACAAACTGCCTGTTAAAGTCACGGGGAGGCGGTGCGAGTGAATGGCTACCCTGATGTTCAGAAACTGAACTGTAAATACACAAATCAGCGTGGAGAGTGCCACATCAGCACATGGGCTGTTTTCCTGGTCAATGACCATCAAAATGCCATGATGACCCTGCGCTGCAGGTAGAACCTTCAGCGGGGTATTTCATCATACTTTGAGCCAGAGCAGAGTGTCCTTACCTTTAAACTACCATTTCTAAACAGTTTAGAAACTCAGTAGTGTGGGTTGATCACAATACCTTAACACTTTGTCTGAATGCCTTTAAAACTCACCAGACTGCTATACAAACATCTTTTTTAGAAAGTAAATTAAACTTTTGTAAAGTTGCTCTTGTTTCATTAGCCACGTCCTCAAAATCTGGATTGGTGTAATGGGTTTGTTGTGTACTGAAATTATTAATTAAATCTTTAAAAAAAATAAATGTTATTTATTTTAAAATGATGTATTTTTTGATTAGACTGTTATAAGTGGAGTATATGGCTTCAGAGTGAATTATAAAGCCAAAAACAACAAACAAAAGGAAACTATCTAAATATTACCTGAACTAAACTTACCTAATTGAAAGTAAATAAACCAAATGACAAAAACGTACCTCCCAAACTAAGAAAAACATGAGAAAACTAAGAAAACATAAACGCAGCTCACGCCTACAAACTCCAGAACTTTAACAAGGTGTTACAGACGAACAGAAAGGCCGGTGGAGTTGAACTGAGGATGGATGGCTGGAAGCATCAGCAGCTTTTATCTCCGTCACGTCCGGGAGGCCACCAATTGGGCGTCTCTGTCGTCTTCTAGGAACCGATCAGGGATGGGCGCCTGCACACGCATGTTTGCATAATTAACTTTACGACGCCAGTCGTAACACCCCTCATGCATCAGGGGATTCAAATGCTTTAAGACCAACAGAGATGAGAAACATTTTAAGAACAAGAAATTTAGCAAGAAAAAAAATCAAACATCAAATAAAAAAAAAGTATTTAAAAATGTATTTAAAAAGCTGAGACTGGATAAAATGGCTTGATGAAGCAATATTTGGCCTGTATGGGTAAGCTGCAGCTCACTGTGATGATTTCTGTCTAGACTGAAGAAAGCCAACAGTTTATCCACATTTCAACATCTCATGTATTTGGTTCCAGAGCTTAACTAACTCACTAAACACAGTTTCTAAAAACAACTTTGAAAGCTGTGTTAAACCTTTCAATTAAACTTGAGGTTGCATTATGTGTTCTTCTTGGCGGGTCAGGCAGGGCCTGTTGTAAGATTATACAGTATGACGGTTTTAAGTAATGACACCATTTAAAACAAAAGCATTCTACTATTGAATTGCTTTTATCTTAAACAAAAAGAAAAATATTTCTTCTGTGGCAAAAATAGTTGGTTATCAGAAAGATTAATTACAGCTATAAGAAAACAGCAAGTAGGGTTTTCAAATGCTTGTTTAAAAGCAGTATGATACATTTTTTCTGTTCAGTGCAAGCATAATAAGTTTGGATTAGCAAGCCTGCACTACTTTGCACATGCTGCCAACAATTCTTGAGTCAAGTTAAGTCTATGTTACACCAAACAGACATTAATTTTCAGAGTTACACTTAAAGGAACTTTGTGTTTACATATATAGTATTCAAGACATGACAACATCAGAAACAAAATAAATCCCACATTTTGTTCTTCAACAAAATAGGCAACAGACATCGATCACCTGCCCTTTGATTGTGCAATGAATTGGGACAGTGACTAACAATACATTGTCAGCTACACTGTCAGCTGATGAGTGGATGACAGACAGAAAAGAGTTCATGCCCAAGAACTCTGATGACGGACAGGTCAGCGGCTGCAGTAGCTGTCATGTCTCTGGGAACACACACCCGGCCTTTGAAAGCATAAACAACAACACACACTTCAAGGTCAAAGCCTGCTGTCCCTTCATTTCCTTTATCTTACTCTGATATGTGAGGGCTCAAAATGCACCAATCAGCACAACAGGACCAACAGTCTTGTTCTGTTTTCTGTTATGACTTGCAAATTAAGAGCAAATTGGATTATGAAAATAATTTGTTGCACAAACTTCAGTGTATTTTCTTGCAATTTAATATGACAGATCCACACCAATTTATGCACATCTGTAAAATTGAGGAAAAAAAATATCCATGGCTTCCAAATTATTTTTACAAATAAACATGTGAAGACTTTTGCAGCAATTTGCTTACAAATAGATTCAATTTGATACCTCTAAATAAAACCCAATGCAAGATGTTGACTCCGAGGGCTTCCTGATTAGCAATTTGTATTTAACTGAGTCTCAGAAAGTGACCTTTGAAGGCCTCAAAGTCGTGCAAGGACTTGAAACTGAAGCAGAGAATCACCTCAGTGGCCCTTAACAGAACCAGAGCAACATGACAGGGTTTCAATCAAACCATATTAAACATGTGGCATCATCAAGGTTTCAGGCATAAATCCAGTTAGGACTTAATTTACACTCTCTATCCAGTCTTTCAGAGCTTGAACCAATTTGCAAAGCAGAATGGATATCTGTAGATGTAAAAAGCTGTTGGAGCCTTACCGCCAAAAGGTTTTCAGCTATAATTTCAGAGAGAAGTGTTTGTGCAAAACATTGACTTGGGGATGCGTTGAATACAAATGTTTGTCAAAATATTGAAAATCATAGTTATCCATCGACTTTTCAACAAGATGGTATTTTGCAAGATTCTTTTGCATAAAACCCTTTTTGAATAGTTTGCGGTCATAACATGGAGATTTCAAGCAATTCAACGCAAATGAAAATTTCTGCCATGCACTGTAGAACTGATGAATTATTCATTTTTGCTTGATTTCTTTGTTTTAAGCCTTAAACAACAATTAAACTCCCGACTCATAGAAATAAAACGTGTTTCATTGATAAAACAGATTTTATGGAGGTCAGAAGATATTTTTTAGAGTATAGCCTAGAAATTACCATCATCTACGGCCTCCTTTCACACAATGTCCCTCGCATGTCACCAAAGAAGTCCATTTTTCAGCTTGTTCTCAGTCAAGTGAATAAATGTGTCACTGCTCAGCACCCACCCTCACACTCATTTCGATTCTCTCCATTTCAGTCACCAGCTCAGAGTCCCTCAGTCAGCCTTTCTTTTCTTTCATCAGCCTGTTATACCCAACATCGAGCCATTTCTGAACATTTTCATTGCTTTACTGCCTGAGATTAGTCCCCAATTATAACTTCTGCGCCTAGAAAATTTACACACCCATTTATCTTTCATCTTGAAAAGAACTGTTAACAAATCATCACACTCGTATAACTGCCAGCCCGAGCTTGAACTGATGGAGTTTTTATCCTTTCTTGGAAGACAGTCATAAAAATGTTTTTTTTTTTTTTTCTTGTTTGTTTTCTCTCACCATTGCTCCTTTGGGATATGTATGTATGTCTGATTCACTGGATCAGTCCAGTGATGTGGCTTCATCTCGGCCAGAGTTATTGGTCTGCATTACTTTGTAACTTTGCACTTGTATCTTGATCCGTGAGGTCTGGGAAATCAAGTTGAACTTTGAATAGTCTTGCTGCCTACCTCAGGAACAGACAAGCCCTCAGGTCAATCTTTCAGACACAGAGACAGACACAAACATATTTCTCTGAGAACCCCAACGTGCCAAATGAGAACTGAATCTCGAGTAACTTTTGATTTTCTTTTCCCAATCCTTGGTTTCAGGTCATAATTTTTTTTCTCTGCTCTCCGTTTAAATATAAATGAGTTCGTTTATTTTCTGTTCAGTTTATTTATGCAGCACCAGTTCACAAAAATGTCATATTTATTGAGTGTAAATACATAAATATCAAAGCAATCCAGATAAGGACAGAAAAAAATGACAAAGTTAATGTATTCACTGTAAAGTAATTATTGCAGATGTATCGATAGGAAGTTGGAGGAGAAAATAGCAATGTGAGGAAAAAGTGGTAAGCAGAAAAAAAGCAATTAAATTAAAAGTAAACTCCAACAACACTCTACTCAACAAACAAAAAATATAGCCTAAATAAAAATATGGGAGGATTATTGATGACATCTACCGGTATCTGACATTGGTTGAAAGAAAACTTGTTCGACTGCTGACTTTCAGTTGTGTAATTTATGAGGGATTTCTGGCACGTGTGTCTCAATTGATTCGTGCTGGTTGTCATTCTCAGTCATTGAATGTCCAGGTATGTTTTGGGTTGTTTTTATTTTTCAGGGACCACTGCATCCTGTGATTCACAATATAATTCCTTATTGTAGCATAGCACCTCCAAACCATGGCATTTCCACTTCCACGCTTCTAAGTTACTTTGTCGTCGTTCTTTTTCCTGAATGCTGGATATTCTTGAAAGCCAAATATTTCCTCTGCTCTGGTTTCTAAATGTGCACACGTGCACACCTCCAGTGAAGGTTTAACTTGTTGCTTTCTGATTGCAGAGGCATAAATTTTCATATCAACATTAGCAAGAGTCTGCCTTAGATGCCTTATCGGCATCATAGTGGTTTTGGAGACCTCTTTAACATCCTGCAGTCTGCTTTCAAAATAAACTTTCTTGGATTTCCAAGCCTGGACATTTTCCCTGCTGTTTTTAATGTCCTCGACTTGTACAATACTTTATTTCCTATTCTTTTGAGGCTTCTCGGAATCCCTTGCCAGACCTGCAGCAATCTTTTTGTGGTGGTTTCAGAAAGCTCTTTCGCAATATCACCGTCATGTTCATGCCTCACCAAAAGCCTCACCGTTTTTTCCAAATCCTGTATAGCAAGCTTCTATAATGATCATCACTGGATTAACTATTTTCAGTGGAAATTAATTTCCTAATTTCTGGAGAAAAATTTAGGCAGATCCCATTGAACTGGGATACAGAATTTACTGGACAGGATATATTTTCTATCTTGACTGAAAATGCCAGAAAATCCCCAAGAAAAAGAAAGAAAAGAAAATGTTGCTCTGTTTCATTTTTGTTACCTCTGCAGTCTTATCTGGGATAAGTGGAAGTCAATTGAACGGATGGAGTGCTATCCCAACCTATGCGTGTAAGTTCCTGTTTCTCTTTTATTTGTTTTGGAATGATTGTATTTTTTTTTCACACAGAAAATCATGAAGCTATCAAAAATTCTTTGGATTACAAATTATTCTGTTCAAATTTATGCGTTTATTCATTTGCATTATTTTTCTCGCCATATATATTATTTATTGGAATAAATATCTCATAATAGTTTGTCTCAAAAAATTCAAGCAATTTTCCTAAATGCGCTGCGTTGACATCAAAACAAAGTACGACCATAGAGCCAAAGGAGCCGAGTAAACATCTCTCCTGTTTGACAAGGAAATTCTGAAGATTACAAGGTGCCATGTTTCTGCACCATCGATAGAAGAAATGCCTTTGACGCTTGCTTCAGCCTCAAATACAGTTCGTTGTCTCAGGAAATAACCAATAAGCCAACTTCACATAAATACCGCTTGATCACAACAATAATTAGACTAGTCTGCATTAAAAATCTTCTTTTCCTTCCAGATACAAGTCAAGGATGAGCAGTGTATTTACCCAATAGCTTCAAACACAAACTGCTGTTTTATTAACAGCAAAATACATGCTATTTTTAAAATACGGTTTCTGCCATGAGATAAGGAGAAATTCAGTCTGAACCTGCCCTCTTTGAGAGAGACAAGAAAAGTGAAAATGACTGAATCTGTTCTCTTCCCACTGGCAACACACATGGATATTGTGTGGCAAAAGCAACTGGTTCTGAGTTGCTCCTCCAAATGATACAAAGTCCCTCACATGTTTTTTATTATTGGTATTTTGGGTGGACTCTTGTGTGGCTGAAAATTATAGAATTCACAGATAGTAACTTTGGCACTGATAGCATCCAGTCATGTCTGTGCATATCATTTTTCTAGGTGTACATTAGGATGCCAAGCTTGTAATAGGCATATCACTTCATGGGCTTGTTAACGTTCAGATCCTGCTTTATTTGGGTGAACAAATCCAGCTGAACCTAAACACTCCGACTCAACACCTTCGGGAGGAGAGACAGAAGCCAGAAGAAACTCTTCCAGTTTGGCCCAAACCATGAGTCGTGCAAAGCAAGCACAAACAAGCCAAGAAAATATGCATAATTAACTCAGATTTCTGTCCTTGGTATGATTTGACTGAGCTAAATACAAAGTGCTTAACTAGACTTTCGCAATTGGTTTCTGGCAGGAAAAAGTCTGCATTTGGCAAACTGAAACTTTAAGGCTTTAAAGTGCTGGTCATTTATTCCAATTCAGAAGGAAATCTAGCCCAGCCCAGACCCAACTGCCAAATGCAGTAATTGCTTTCAGTCTGTAGCGTTCCCATAGTTAACATGAAAAGGTTTTCCAATTCATCACAAAATAGAAAGATAGCCTCTGCTGCAGCAGGTGGGTGTATTTTGACTGCAAAATGTCTGAAACCAAGGAATAATATGCAAGGAATGTAGCTAACATGATTTGAACCTTTGATTAAAATTGCATTCTTTATATGGACGTCTGACAAGGATCTCTGTTTGAAATAATTGAAATAGTTTATGCTCTTTTGGGGTTTCATTTTTCTGAAAATATTTTAACTTTCTAAGTATTTCAAAGTTCAGTCTAAAGAGAAACTTTCTCTCACAGAAGAACTAAAAGTTTTTGAATCAGATGTCTGCCTTGTACTTGGTTTGGAGAAAATTAACTGAAGCTTTGCATAATATTTTCCTGTTTTCTTGTCAATGTAATGTTCTATTTCATAAACATAATTGTCTACTAAGTTTTTGCAATCTTATGGAAGAAGATGGAAATAAAAAATACAGCACAGTAAAGAATTTTTACTTGTTCCTGTTTGCACCGCACTGTTGTTTGCAATGCAGCATAGCTAGGTGTCACAGGAAGTTAGAAAAGTGGAGGTTTAAATTCCCAAGAACGTTTGCTTAAAAAGGAATAGTATTTTCAGTGAGCGTGTTTGGTGGTCTTTAGCATTTATGTTCATAAGCAGTTATTAGTCATGTAACAAAAGATGAGGCTGCAACAAGTCCCATCCTGCCAGAGTTGCTGGGGAGAAAGGATAAGTATAAACCCTTCCCTTTTGCTAGAAATACATGTGTGTGAAGTCAATAGTTGTGCTATTTTAGTGTGGAATGATGAGCTCATGGTTATTTGGAATGATGTGTAAAAATGATGTGTAAAAATCCTTACGATCAGTCTCTTATTGCTATAGTACATTCTTTTAATTTAACATTTTTGACAAAAATCCACCTTTGAGTGAAATTAATCATTGAGGCAAGGAAACGCTGAAACCTAAGCCTGTAAAAAAGTGTAAACTGAGCATTTTTAAATGATTACATTTTTATGTAACAAATAAACATCGAATTAATTTGTAATACATCAATTTTATGTTCTATGCAATACTAATGTTTCTTTTTGCCAATGTACAGACGGGCGGAAGAGGGCCCACAATTATTTTGCTTACAGTGTGAAAAATTTGGTTAAAAAATATTTTTTTATAACCTCGTCACTGTTAGAAAAACAGGACAAAGTGGCATCTACAAGCCTTTATTCCTATCCTTTGGTAGTCTACGACTTAAATACCGCTTTAGACTTTCTCTTACTGCTTTGCTGGCATTCCTGGAGGTGTTCATTCCTCAGGACGTTCTGGTCTGGAACAAACTGTACAATGTTTGTTGTTATCCACTAAACCTATGAGCCATTTGTGTAAACATTACAAATAGAACGATTACTGATAGAGATTGAAACTTATTCAGGCACTTTCTTGCCCTTGATTAAACAAGTGGCACAAACATCTTTCGTAGACTAACACTAACTCCATTGTCAGTGTGTTTTGTATGTGTCACTTTGAGTATAAAGATTCTTGTGATTCATTTCTTGCTTGCTACGTAATGGTACACTTTTGGTTACGTTATTTAAAATGATTACATTAACAAATCCTCGTACACGTATGCTTTATAACAAAGAAAAACTAAGAAAGAACAAGAAAAAAAACAGTTAGATGGTGTACAATACATAGTTATTTTTGGCTTGACTGTTTGAAATTTAATTGCAATAATTTTATCAAAACAAAAGAAAAAGATAGTTTCCCCATCACTATCATGACCAACCTTTAAAACACAGTCCTCTCCTTTAAGCTTTCAACTGACATCTAACTTGGTCAGTCAATGGTTTTATTGTTTTTGCTGCTGGAAACTCCTCTGCAGCCAAAAAGCTCTTCAATGGTTCTACTTGTGGAATTAACTCCCTTAAGTTTATCCTGCAGAGGAAAACAGACAGTAAATCAGCTTCTGGGTTAACCTGCGCCCACACTCACACACAGCAGCCTCACATGCTCCAGTTTGCCTGGTCACTCTCCTGGGCTGCTCTGAAACGGGCCGTATGAGCTGCTGTTATTTGGTCTCCTTATGTTATGGTCAACTCAACAAGGAGAAATTGTTCATCAGCCACAGCATAAAGCTTTTCCCATCATGCCTGTTTCAGTCCCCAAACAATAAGCTATTGAAACTTGTAAGGAGAACCAAGGAGACGAAGACATGAGAGAGAATTCGGTATTATGGATGATTTGTAGCAGTGGTTCTCCAACTTTACAATTTCTGAGTCAAAAACAGAAAAGAGCAGGAGATTTTTGACTTTTATTGTTTATAGAAGTATTGTTATTGAGTTAGTTAAAAAGAAGTTCAATTGCTGCAGAATTGTCATCAACAAATACTAAAATACTTGCCAGTATATTAATTTTATTTGTTTAAGCTTGATTTTGTATCGTTTACACTATTTATAAAATGCCTGAGCTTTCTTATTTTTGCTTTTTTGGTATTTAGGATATATTTTCAAGAATATCGCACGACTGTACACCTACAAGACTGTACATATCTGTGGCCCCAAGTGGGATCCTGACCTAACTGAGACTGTGTAAAGAAAAACCTAGAAAAGTGGTCGTAATTTTGCTAAATTTTGTCTTATTTTAATGTTGATATTTCTCAAATGTTCACTCCAATAAAATATGAATTTATCTCAAAGCACTACAACTTTAAGAGTTGCAACATAATTGTTATTACACTAAAGTAATTAAATATGTAATGCCCTGAAATCTCACTTTTAGAACCAATAGACTTAACTTGATGATAAACAAATTATTTTTTTTTAAATGGACCTCCGGAAGTTTCAGGTTGCTCCAACGCCCTCTGGCTGCACACCAGAGCGTTGCAGCCTGTCGGCTCCCCGAGCGTTTCATCCCTGAAGCTCGCCTTTCATGTCACAGTGGCGCTGCCTGTATGTGCGAGGACGCAGCCAATCTCTTCCTCATGACGCCACCGAGGCTGGGCTCAGATGTCTAAGATTTAACAGACCCACCCTGGAAGAACACTTGGAGGGAGAAGACAAGGTGGTGCTGAGAGGACAAAATCACGACCTGGATCGCAACACCTGCCAGGCAGCATCTGATTTCACTTCAGCGACGCTCGCAGTAGAAAAAAAAGAAGAAGTGGGGCAGCATCCGAGCATCTCGCCGATAACATCCTCTTTTCACGGAATGTTTTTCCTCTTCCTCTTCTTCAGTTTTTTTTTTTTTGGTTTTAGAAATTAGTTGCACGTAACACTGGAAAGCGGATTAAGTGAAATCTTCCTCTGTTGTGACTTTACATCTGAGCAGAAAGCAGTTATGGCTCGTTTGATGTCTCACTCCGCGCTGGGAAGCAGGTTAAAGGAAGAGCATCGATGCGTTTAACGGGACCCTGCTCCCCTTTGTTACATCTTCTGAAACATTTATCCGCTCTGCCGTCCTCCTGACACAAACATCCAGCTCAAGAAGGCAACACATGAAGAGCGCTTTACATGCAAGTCCACCTGTCAGGACATGAAGATTTTGGACTACTACAAATCAAAAATGACTCTTGAATACGACGGGATTCCCAGCGCTTATTGTGAGTAAAATGGTAATAGAAGATAGTTATATTGCTGCTTTCTCATAGCATACTACTGTTGGACCATAAAAGCCTGATCTGTTTGTAAGGGAGACAAAAAAAATAGCCCCTAAATAACCATGATATTGTTTCGTAAATTCAGAGTGTTGATCCTCATGGTGTTTTTAGTTGCGTGCACTCTGCACATCATGATAGACTTGCTGCCAAAGCTGGAGAAAAGAGCTGCCGGAGCGGACGGCGAGGAGGGCGGCTGCCAGTGCGCGCAGCACCCGGCCAGGGACTCTCAAAGCTGGGGGAAGCTGCGCGCCAGGTCGGCCGCCGAGGCGGGCTGGCCTAACAAGCACACGCTGAGGATCTTGCAGGATTTCAGCAACGAGCCCAACTCGAACCTCACGTCCCACTCGCTGGAAAAGAGCGCGGCGGGCGTGGACAGAGCCGGAGACTCCCGCGGGCGGACGGGACCGTCGGCGAAGGAGCACAAGCCGCTCATCGGTGACGCGAGCGTGGGTCGCACCGCCTCTGCCCAGGCTCTCTCTCGGTTGTCGGCTTTGTTTGAGCATCCCTTATACAAGGTTGACCTTCCTCCACTCACGGATGATGATACTTTGTTTAACGTCAACAATGATATCAGGTTTTACCCGAGAGCCACGGGAAACCAGGGATGGTAAGTTGAATATTCAGGAAAACAGTGATCAGTTCTTTATATGTCTAACTGCTAATGTTAGGAAGATGATGGTAACAGAGACAATACTTAGCTAATCTATCTATCTATCTATCTATCTATCTATCTATCTATCTATCTATCTATCTATCTATCTATCTATCTATCTATCTATCTATCTATCTATCTATCTATCTATCTATCTATCTATCTATCTATCTATCTATCTATCTATCTATCTATCTATCTATCTATCTATCTATCTATCTGTCTATTTTCAGTTTCTGCATAGTCTTAGAATGTTCCTCTACACATTTTCTATAATCATTAAACCTATGTGGTGACAAACTCCTGTTAAACATTGCCCTCCCCTCTCATTCTTGCTTCATTGTGCCCCAGGCATAACGAGGAGGGGAACGAGGACGAAGACGAGTTTTCTCCAACTGCTGAGGCGACAGCAGAGTCCTACCCCAACTGGCTGCGTTTCCACATCGGGATCAACCGATACGAGCTGTACCCCAGGCTCAGTCCTGTGCTGGACGCTCTGCTGAAGGACCTGGTCACTCAGCGGATCACCAGCGTTGGTGAGTCACTCAGACAGAGCCAAGTTGTAGGGAGTTGTAGTTAGACTAAGGCGGTGAATGTACATAGATTTATTTTTATTTATACTTTGACATATTTGCTGTAGAATTATGGAATTTGCATAAGTTTCTATCTCTGGATTGTATGGAAAAAGAAAAAAGAAAGTGTGGGGAATTTTTTTTTTTTTTGCTGAACTCCCCTGATTCTAGCTTCTTTCTGCCATTCAACTGTAACCAGTTTCCCTCTCCCTGCAGAAGACAACTACTCCCACATCATAATGCTGCCATTGTCTTTAGGGTTGATGTGCATTCAGTTTTATCCATCCATCCTTTCATCCATCCATACATCCATGCATCCATTTTGGGTTGTCCCATACTTAAAGCCTGACTGCTGTAACAGACATAATTTTACTTTTGCATTTATTAGTCTTAATATGGCCAAAATAATTAATTAACATGCAATGTGTTTTGTCATGCAAAGTGCTGGATCTCGATGTTTATTAGTGGATAACAGATCAAATTAAAGCGATGTGGTGGAAATATGACCTAATATGAGAGAGTAACATATTGGGGGAAGTTTTAACCCTGAGAAACTCTATCAGGTTATTTCAAGCTGGTTGTCTTGCTTTTCAGTGTCCTTCTAAATTATGGCAATAAAAATGCTAATTGTAGCTTCTTTTTTTTCCACCTGTGGTTTCTTACAATGTCTGCATAATATAATAACAGAATAACAAGAATGGGGCAATGATTTCTCTCTGTCTTCTCTCATAATTTTGTCATTATTTGTCCATAAACTATTCTCTCTCTCCTCCAACCCCAAACTTAATATATTCCATTATTTTGAAAGGGCAGTGTAAGTCTTGTTTTTATTTATTCAGAACCCAGAAGCATTTATCTTTGATCAGATTACTGAAAAGATTTTTATAAGTAATTCTCTGATTTCATACCTTTATGGTGATGGGTCATTGCCCTCAATTAACCTACAAACAAAAAGTCAAAACCCATAGCTATTTTTATTTTTTGTTGTATTTGCATTTAAAATAGTTATAGAAAGACTACATAGAAGTTATAAATATCTATTTCATGCGTTAAGTATATTTTTGATCTACAAATTTGAGTCAAATCTGTACTGAAATGAGCTGCAGCTGTTTTCTTTTTTCTTTTTCTACTATAATCCAGCACTCTTTTGGATTATCATCTAGCAATTGTATTATTTTCATTTATACCCAGGCCTTTTTAAGCTATATGCCTGGTTGTCGTCCCTCCATCTCTTTTGTCTCTTATAAAACCCTGTGTAATCTGTGTGTCTACACAGTTCATGTTCAGCAGTGACCCACATTGTTGCAAACAGCCTTTATACTTATATCTGCTTGACTGAAATTACAAAAACATATATGAGCTACATGGCATTAAAAAGCCTCCCTTGTCAGCATTTTCTTCCAAATCGTGCTTGTTTCTTTTTTCTCCTTTGTGTCTGTCTTTGCTGGGAAGCATTTGTGGCCTTTTGTTCGAGATTCGGCTTAACTCATAAATCACACTCATGGAAGCACAAAGAGGCACAGGTGAAGGTACGATGGATTTATCATCACGTTGTGGAGAGTGGGGTGCAGTTTTGAACACTTCTGGGGGGTGGGAGGCCTGTAGAACAAAAATATGCTGGTAAATGTTATTGTAAATTCATGTCAGCGGAGATAACATCCAAAAAGAAACAATCACTCAAGCTATGCTTTGGCTTTTTGCATGGGGGATTTCATTTAATATTCAAATTAAGGCAACAATTGGAAGCTTGGCTTATAGGACTGAGGTCATAGCTTTCAATTTCTCCAACGCTCCAGGATCCAGCACTTCATGATTACATCAGGAGACTATCCACCCGACCTTGATTGAGCAAATTTATTACATGTAGAGATGCATCAGACTTTTGCAGCTGATTTCCAATCTCAATTTTCTGTAAAGCTTTGACCTGCTGATACCAAGGCAATTCTAATTTCTCTCTAAGAGCTATAATACAGAACAATATAAGAACATCAGTAGTAATATTTCATTGCCCTCCTGTCATAGGCGGTCAGGAATTATTTATATTAGGCAGAGAAGTGCTTTCACACAGAGCTGTACCTGTAAAACAGGGTTTTACTATATATTTTTTTTGTCCAACAAAGACTAAATTATTCATATGCAGTTAATAGCTGCTTCACCACGTGATATTTGCAGTTAACATGATGAGAGTGGCTAACGTAAAAACAGCAGTTTCAGTTTTTGATTCAGATTTTCCAAATTCTGTCAACATTTCCAAAAAAAAGCAATGACGCATACAGAGGTCAAGAGCTAAAAAAAAAAAAAAAAGATGAAACACAGCAACTTGGATGTACTACATTCCCTCTTCCTGTCAGTTGCTGAATGTCTTGCTCTTTTGAGTTCTTTTGCAACTTGAATGAATGACAGACGTATCTCATCATGTGATATAAAATATAACAAACTACTTTCTTTTGAATAGCTCCATCTGGTTGTTTTAGATGGTAATACCTCTCCACAAAGTTTTATTGGTCCTTTTTGTATGTATGTATGTATTTGCCACAAAAGTGAAAGTTTGCATGTATTGTATCATTTTCTACATGTTTACTTCAAGTCTAAACATTATTTTAACTGAGATAAAAGCAACAAAAGGGGCTTGAACTCAAGAGCTCTCAATATCACACTAGATGAGTCATAAATGTGCAAACTACATACAAATAACAATAAAAACTATTTATGTTATTTTAAATCTAAGCTTTGGCCATAAACATAGGTATAATATTCAAGCTTAAATCAGGACTTTGAACATGGAACAACATGAAAATCCATTCTGTTGCTTCATGGTCTGTCTTAATTTCCAATGCTTCACTGAATCTAAAAATAGCTCAAATTGAGATGAGCTCCTCTGGACTGTGTCTACTTCAAAGAGCACCGCAAGTATGACCTGCTGGTGAGTTAAATGTGCACTTAGTGATCTGATTTTTTATTTTATTTAGACTGGGCAGTCAATAGTCAGGGATCTTCAAGCTAGAAAACAGCAGATTTTGGTCATCCTGGTGCATCTTAATTCAATGTGCAGAATTATGTTCTGTGTTCTATGGCTTTAATCCCAGAATGTTTTCTTCAGAAGTAAAAAGGTGGAGCACCTGAGGTTATGTACTGCTGGTTGAAACAGTGTATGTAAAAAAATAAATAAATAAAAATAATCCAGAAGACTTTGAAAATGAGTCACAGCAATAGGAAAAAAGCTTGCCGGCGCTGAGTAGGATGGATTGAGACAGACAGAGCATAACAGAGAGGATGTGAATACAAGGATGACATATGCAAACAAAAAAAAGGAGAAGCAAGGAGAAAATAGAGAAACAGAATGTTACAGCTCTCGAGACGACAGCACTAAGAGAGCCAGTAAACACAGAATACAACTCTGTGCTCGTCCAACAATCTGGATGCACTACAGGGAGCTTACACTGATATTGGGGCTGGGCAGCGGCATGGTGTTTTGTAATGTTCTCAAGTTAATATGCTGTAATAAATGAGCAAATCCCTTCAAAAAGCGGGTCCATTGTGACAGGAACACAAGGCGTAATGGACTAGCTTGGCCTGGCGGTCCTTTTGTTTGAGTCAGAGGGAGGCAGGAAGCTTGCCGTCAGAATCCATCACCCCGTGGGAGACAACGCGGATATGACTGATAGTCAGAGACATAAGCTTCCAGCGTTCAGGAGGTCAGCATGTCTGAGTGACAAAGGAAGTGGCTAATGTGCACAAGACGTCACGAGCGATCTGAGCAATCAATGGAGGTTTGCAGAGAAATGTCAAGCTATTGATCCTAAAAGGAGGAGGAAACTTCTCTGATTAATTCAGATCATTCTTTATTTGCAAGTTGTCACGTTTGTTGTACATCGCACACAGCTTCAAAAACCCTAATTGTTTCTCTTTTGTTACACAGAAAGAGAAACAAATTGTTAACAGACACGCAGATCTGTTGTGAATTCTATTAGCAAACACAGAATCATCTGCGCAGATGTGATGCCGTCCCACGTTAGAGTGTGTGCTTGCCTTTGTTTACACTTTCGACAGTGTGACTTATAGTCTAACATCTCACTTGTTTTCCTTCCAGCCATGAAATCCGGAGGCACCCAGCTGAAGTTGATCATGACTTTCCAGAACTATGGACAAGCGCTTTTCAAGCCCATGAAGTAAGTAGAACCAGAATGGCTAAAATGATTTAATAGGTACGCAACAGTCACCTGAATTTTTATAAACATTGGCCTTGCAAATGTTTTCATACCCCTCAGAATCTTTTTTTTTTTTTCTTCCATTTTGTCATGAATTTTAAGAGTAAAAATCTGAAAGTGTGGTATGCAGTTGTTGCCAGCCTTATTGATATCACAGTTAGATTAAACTAAAATTATGGTCTATCATGTAGAATCTTTTTAAAGCACCTTAAAATTTGTAACTGTAACATGACAAAATGTGAAAACACTCAAAGGGCGAATCCTGCAATCGTAGGTGAGTTGAACAAGGTTATAAGTACTGAATACTGACACTGTCTCTGTTCATATAGACATCTCTCTCCTCTTTGTGAGTTTTTATTCTGATTGGGGAATCGCCTGTCTCCTTTTTAATTAACATCAACAGGCTTATGTGTTAATTAAAACGAGCATTGAGCCATCCCATAGTCGTCTTTGGGGAGGCCCGATATGCTGGCAGAGGCACATTGCTCTTGAAAAAGAAATACCTTTTAACTCTCTGCTGTCTTGAGTTTTTCCCCATGAATTCCCATGTCGGCACGAATAAACAGAGTCCAGGCCAACTGTGCGGCGATCAGAAGTAATTGCTCACAAGCCCAGTTTGATTGCTATGAAATGCAAAAAGGTTTTCTGCATGAGAGCCCCTGTGGAGAACATTAGATATGGGGAGTAAGAGGGAAAAGGAAAGAGGTAAAGCAATGAAGACATCCATGAGAATATGTGTGTATGTGCGTGCTTGTGTATGCATCTCCCTGCTCCAAGAGTTATGAGTGAAGCTCTGAAAGGTTCAAAATAACCTGGCTTGACAACTTGATCTTGGGATTGGCTTTGATGTTCTTTATCAATTCAAGAAGAGAAGAAAGACATCATTGAACCAGCCAGAGCTGGCCCGAGGCATAAGCAAACTAAGCAAACTTTGAGTCCCCAAAACAGAAGCAGGTTTCCCCATTAGGTCCTCAAAAAGGTCCCAGGAGTTGTTTTGTTGTTGGTTGCACTGAGGGCTTCAATGACTGGGAAAACTTTTTAAATCTGCTCCAGTGTTTAGATAACCACACAGTCTGTAAAAGTCTTAATTTAAATAAATTAACAGTAAAATGTAAATCAAGGTTCAAAGGTTGCCTATTACTAATTGGTGCTGGCCCGGTAACTGTATCCAGGCCAACAAGAGTACACCAAGAGCTTCAAACATTTAAAATTACAAACCCACTTGAGTTTTTCTCTTTCAAGTCCTTAAGTCTGTGACAAAGTAGTTGTCAGAGTGAGTATAGAGTAATGTAATGCTTTTTTCAGGTGTTTAACAGAAAGTGACTACTTTTGCATGTTGTCTTAAATGTACAATGTTCACACACTTAAACAGAGTGGCTCCGTGGCGGCTGGTTGTATGAAATTGGGATCCCAAATCAAATTCTGCTCGGGGCTCCATTCAACATTGAGCCTGCCTTAAAAAAAAAAAAAAGCCAAAGTGACATTACATCAAAGTGGCCTGATGGAGTCAGAGAGTTTGTCAGTCTAACACTATTTTGAGAACAAATCCATGAATGTAGAGAAGTTCTGGTAGGAAATGTTTTGCGTTTATTCTGAGCAGTGGTTCCTGAACACACAGAACTCCTCAGGAAGTTGGTGGAACGGTGGCCCCTGAATAGGGCTCAGGCTGTGACAACTAGAAGTCGATGCTGTACTGTAACATCCATGGATGTGAATCTTTTTGTCAACAACAACACCCGCGAGGCACCATCAGCGTAGTCACATTTGACAAGAACAAAGATCACCCTAGGTTTATGCCATGTCTGTGTGGGTGATTCACAGGCAATCGGACAATACATGTATGAGTTGAAGAGGAGTGTAACTTTGGTGGTAGGCAAGAAAACAAAGGAGAACTGCAGGGTTTGTTGAAGTCCTGGGGTGGTTCTCAGTGCAGAGGTTGGTATTAAACCGCATTCTTAACGGCCTTGTTCATTTTTGCCAAGCAGTTAAATCTCTTTGGTGCATTATGAAGATGCATTTGCAACACTGAAATATGATTCAAGAAAAAGACAACTTCAAACAGAATTGTAATGCAGAGGTTAAATGACTGAGTACAATAAATGCTATCGTAAAACTCAAATTACCATAGGACTGATTGAATGAAAATTATGCATTTTAATTGGAAATGAAAAGCTCTGGTTTCTTACTTTAGACATGACCAAAGCTGTCTTTCTCAGATACTGCTGGAAACCGTTTTGACAGTAATTACATGTCAGTTTCTGAACCGCGAGCTACAGATTCCTGCAGCTCTTTGTTTGGCCTGTCATATTTTATTCAGGCTTCTTGCTTTGACTGTCACAGTCATCTGTCTGCAGAGTGTACAGATATTATACAAAACTCCTCGGAGCGAAATTACTGCAATAAAGACCTTTCTGAAAAACAAATCCTTGAGAAAAAAAAAACCTTTTCTTCCTGTGTTGTGAAAGAATACACTGAGCTTTTGTTGTTTCTGTCATACTGATCCAACCTCTATTTATTTTAGGAATTGTAGGGATAACGGTGGTTCAGAGCATCCTTGTAACGCAGTGTTTGTGTTGACCCATCCTGCTATACAGCATCAAGTGTTGCTTCAGAGAGGGTTTGATGTTTCAGGCCTCCTTTGAGGTGGATGCAAATCTCTACAAAGCCATAAGCCTGGAGTCTACACAAGTTGACAGCTTGCCAGCCAACTCCACAAGATGTCTTCCCTGTGGAGCCTTCAGAAAGTATTTGAAGCTTTGTTTTATCTGGCTAGCTAACTTTTTCACTGAAAGTTTGAGTCCACTTTTGAAGAACAAATCATTAAGATTACGAAGTACATCCTCACCCACCAAAAACAGTCTCTCCATGTGAAGCCATTTTTGCTACAAGGTGATGGTATAATTGGTTCTGTTGGATGAGACCCAAACACAGTTCATGCCATGATGATGACACATTGGGCACAGTTGACTACCAGAACATGATGGATGATGATTGCGTGTGGTGTTAGCGAGTATAAAGATTATCTAGCAAGAATATTAGATTTTTGCATTTTATATAGATCCTTTGTCAATAAAAATTCTCTCCTGATGTATTTTGGTCACTTTAAGTAAATTCATAAATGCCTCTTCCACTGCATATTTACCAATAATAACAGTCAGTCAGCAGCTCATGTTTTTGTTCAAAGTTTGAGCCAAATTAATGAAAGATTGTGTATCTGAGTTTAGTTTCTCTTCTAAACAAGACATGTAAAGCACTGGAATAGGGTCAAACAACATTTTTGTGAGAAACCTATGAAGTTGTCATTGAAATAAGTCTTTGGTAGTTATATTACTATGAGGCTGTTAAACTATAATGGTATAATATGGACTGATATTTGCAGAAAATTTACTTTTTTACCTATTTTAATTCTGTGTCCACCAGCCTTGCCACAGTGAACTTTTCAATCCCCAAGTGAAATGCCAGTTTGTTAGATATCCAGCACTGCTTCTCAGATAATATTTCACCTAATTTCCTTCTTCTCAAAACTCAAAAAAAACCTTATAAACCATCACATTTGTGCTGGCTGCTTTACTACAAGACCAAACAATAGATTAGGTGTCTTAACCAAAGCAGAGAACAGAAGATGGCTGTATCTTGAGATAATCAGAAGCTGTCAAAGACTGAGGAAGAAGTGGCATCTGAACAGAGAAGAAACAGATTTAGGAAGACATTCGAGAAGTAGTTAAACCCCAGAGGGCTGTAGCACTGCCAACCTGTCAGGGAACTGGGTCTTCCAGCTGGAGCCAGGTCACAAACCAAGCAGACCCCCTCCCTATGCCAGATCTTTGTGTCTGTCTGGCTCATGTGTCTGTTGGCTATCTGTCTCTGCCAAAATCCTGGTTTTAGTGTGCATGCAGGACCTTAATGTTCATGTTCACTCTAAATGGATTTGTCAGATGGCAGGTGGAGAGGTTGAAGGAGGAGGTGTAGACCTCTGGTATGTAAAGTACAGGCTTACTTTCACTCCTTTATGTTTTTGAATATTTCTGTTGTTCAAAATAGCTCATGTATTACAGGATTCCTTGAAAGGGATTTCTTTACTGATGCTGCCTTTCTGCCATCAGCTGTAAAATTAATGCATGTAGCAGACTTCATTGTGTACGCAGATCTGACATACAGCGCAGGTATATCGGACACACATGGCAAACCCTTAATACCACAGGAAATCTAAATACATCATCTACAGAAACCGAATCAGTTTTGACATGCTTGAGCTCTTTGTATTTGTGTCTTCTCTGAAATCTAATAGCTGCGACAAAGAGGCAATTTTCTATATCGTGTTCAGACAGTTTGTGAGCAGGCACATTTATTGTAGCCCATTGTTATATGTGGCTGCCCCCTTAGTTCAGTTATAGCATCTTTCTCAAAGGTATTCATGGAGTATTAAATTATTAAATCAGGAGGAACGAGCCCTTCTTTGTCTGAAACAATGAAACGTCAGTGACTTTATTATGAATTTTAATGCTTTGTTGGAGAAGCTTGGGATTTTTTTTTATCCACTGAGGACAATAAATATTGCTACGATGTAAAACCTTTGATTACCATACAAAGATATGAAGGCCTTATAAAGTGGCTCAAATGACAAGCAAGCCTGGGCCAATTAACTATAAAAAATTGTGTTGCAGTTGAATAAAGATACAACTTACCATTAATTTGCTTAAATAGTCGGCTATTTAAGCAAATTGACCTTTGACCTTTTATCGCTTTCTATCCCTATCATCCAGCAGAAGGTCATTCACTTCTGCTGGATAATTACCTTCCTCATGATTGCCGGCCTTAAAGTTTTTCTGTACATCCAAGTAACTTTGTAATGAATTGTGATGCACCTGCATTTTTGATGCATGTGAAGTGAAAAACGCTCCTGACATCTTAGATTTCGAGTTGTTTTTCCTCTGCTGCTCCCATCTCTCAAATTCTTCTCAAGGGTCATCGCAGCGCCGCCGGCTATCATAAGTTAGACACGGTTTTAGGAGCTGCTGTCTGAACTCATTGTTAAATGTATGCACGATCACAGACGAGTCACATTACTATAGACAGCTGTCCATGCAGCTGCTGTGCACACGCATGTAGAAATACACACATACAAGCTGCAAAGAGACATTCTCTGTGAAGGTTACGGAGTTTGTGCACCCCCTGTCACCCACAACTGGTGCCGGGAAATGCACGAACCTCGAGCCAAGTTGCAGCTGTAGCTGCTCACTCAGAGCGCCCGCTCTGGGCATGAGGTGATGACTCCAAACCCACACTCTGGATATGACCACAAAGGAATACCAGCTTGCTTGCTCCAAACCGCACATACGATTTAATCGTGATTATTTTTCCTGCGACAAGTTAAAAACTCTTGAAGATCTTAAAATCGTTCTATATTAGCAACGTAATTCAAAATGGTTTTCACCCAGCTTGTTGTGCAAAAAGCCCTAGCTGAACTGTCACATCCATCTTTCTCCTTATTTGCTACTTGCGTACAGCTCTACTCTTGGATTTCTTGCAGCTCAATCAGCCTCTCAATCTAAAATGTGCTCGTCAGGGAAAGAGTCTTCGGCTTGTCTGCAGCCTCTGCTTTTGCTGCTTTTGCTGCCTTGGCTGCCAGGGGGACGGAGCAGCACCTCAGGATGCCAGGCAATTTCTCTGACCTGGCTGTTCCAATCAATGGCAATCTGCAGAGAGCAGGTGTGGCTCATTCATGAATGGGAAGAGATGAAGGAGGCAATAAATTTCAAGTGAAGGGTGTTTGTTTGTGTGTGCGCCTGGAGAATGTTAGTTTCACTGCTTTAGATGGGGAAACATTCCTTGTTCATAATTCTGTGTTTGGAAATAATTTTGTGACCAGATGACTTTATTTTAGAAAAAAGGATGTGTTGATTCATGAATGATAAACAAATGTTCAAAATTTCTTTAATTTGTGTTGTTTAAAGCCAATCTGACTCACAGTTAAACAAAGCCTTGCAGTGCCGTAAAACATTTCTTAATGAATCCAGTGGACAGTTTGATTGCGCTGTTTGTTTACTTGTTTACAGTTTGGTATTTAAGACGAGTCAAGTGTATTTGTATAGTTTATTTATTTGTACATTTCAGCAACAAGGCAGTTCAAAGTGCTCCCTGTGATTTAGGAGTAGAAATAACTTTTGAAATATTAAAACTCATATCTTCAGGTAGTAAACATAACAATTGTAGATAAACTGTTTATTTAGATGATTAAACTAAGGCTTATTCTAATACCTAGTGAGGCAGTGCTGGGTAAGGTCGTACAGTGTTTGGAGCAAAATGTTACAGCACATATCCTGCGGCATATTGCCCATTTATTGCCTTATCTGTCATTTTGATCAGACTCTGTCATCTAATGGCTCTGTGGCTTAAACACATGGAAAACAAGAAATAATTAAAATAGATCATTGTTTCACAACCCTGGTCCTCAGGGCACACAACGGGTGTTCTACGTGTTTTCCTTCTGACATAAACCTGCCTTAAATAAATCCTTGATTAACAGACATCTGCAGCACTTGACGACATGTTGAGGTTGTTCAAATCATTTGAAGTAGGTATGCTGAAGCAGAGACACATTTAAAATGCAAAGGACTGTGGACCCGGAGGACCATGCAGAAACACCGGTAGAGATTATAGCTTTCGTCAGAGTAGCAAATCATACTGTTTTGCTTTTACATTGTAAACATATTTGTTTCTTTTTTGACACAGCATTGCACCATTAGGTATGTGCTCTGAGAATCAAGCAGAAAAAGCCAGCCTAAGGCACATGCAAACTGAACAGCCATGAACCAGAACATGTCTTATTTGATAGTTTTCACCGTTTCAAGTTCAATGTAAATTTATATTCAAAGTGATCTCAGCATCAAAACAATTTTTGTAAATTGATTTTAACTGATTAAATTTTTTAAATAAAAGATCTACAGGAAGAATTAAGAAAAACAGAGTATGACAGCTGTAACACTGGGTTTTATTCATATATCAGACAAGAAAATATATTATTAAGGAGATAATTTTTTCACAATTATGGCAGTTACCACCATTGGAACCATCATTTGTAATTTCTATTATAGCAGAAGGGCCTAAAACTTCAACACTTGATGTCTCATGTACAGGAGCTTTACTGCATGCTGAGGAGGCAATTCAACCTTTTTAAACATGTATGTAGGACGAGCGTATGAACATTGCAGAACCTTAGCCCTTGAGAGCCTTGCTGTAAATGTTGATTCTTTCATCAATTTTGAGATTTCCATAAGTCCAGAAATCCTAAACGTTTTTGGCACAACTCCCAAGACCCATAAAGATGCTCAAGGATCTGCTAAATAAAGATTCCAGAAACGTATTTTGGCTTGTGGCCTTCATGATGACCCATAAGTTGTCAAACTTTTTGAAATCCAGCATGTTTTATGTCACAGAAGCTCAAAAGGACAAAAGAGAATAACTTTGCTTTACTGTGTAAAGCCTTCCTGTTATCTGCTTCCAATCTTGTTCTCCTCCCCAGCCTCAATGAAACCACAGACTTGTCTTTTAAAACCCAATTATAACAGTAGATGTATTACGCACAAACATTCAAACATATATGATAATAAGTTGGTATTAGTTGAGTAGTAGTATTTCAATTATTTTCAAGATTCCTTATTTGCTTGGAACTACTCCACAAGCGAACAAAACCTCAGGAAGCTGGTTTAGCATCTGCTATCAAACAATATTTCCATTCTTCTCTCCTCTATCTTGTACTTCTAATGGTCTTTCTCACTCACATACTCAGGCACACATATATTGTATTCTAGTCTGAGGCATCCTCAACATCTGTTTCTCCTGCAGCTTTGTACTTGGATTCAGGCTGCCAGCCCCAGCAGCTCTTCTCCAGGCTCAGAGCGTTGCTGACTCCCTCCTTAGGTCTTTAAGATTAATTTGGGTTTTAAGCCGCTCTAATGTGGATGAGGCTTGCTCATCTCACAGCACCTCCTTCTCCCCCACCCTCTCTCTGCTCTCGTCTTTCATCCCTTCTTCTCCCCACTCAATTCTATTTGTTCCATCAAAGACTTTTGTGTAGTGCCGCCTGAGGCTAATACCGTTGCAACACAGCCTTCTGCCACGAAGTTGGTTTCCAGTATTTTTCTTTCTACCTCCCCTTGTTCTTCACTGTATTCTTCCTCTTTCAGGCAACCATGTAGACAAAGTCTTTTAATAAAATTTGTGGCTGTGCATGGTGTTGCTTGTGTGTGTTTAGCTATGTGAATGTGTGTTTGCTTAGTGCAGTCCAAGTGTGTGGGCGCCCTGACCTCTTGTGGGCTCTTCTGAGATGAGCCAGTTAATTAGTGCTCAGTTAACAGTCATAAAACCAGCCACATCGAGTGGTCTGTCATATTTGCATGTACATCATCACACACAAACAAACACACACACGCAGTTTGAATAGATAATTTGCATGGCAGAACTTCAGCATGAGATTCTTTAATTGAAGTGTCAGTCATCTTCCTTCGTTCTGTGCATTATCTTATTATGTGTCACCGTGCGTGTGTGTGTGTGTGTGTGTGTGTGTGTGTGTGTGTGTGCGTGTGTGTGTGTGTGTGTGTGTGTGTGTGTGTTTGGGGAGTTTCAAAACTTCTGAATCTGCAAAAATTAGTCATTTTGTATCAGTCACATGAGTAATGATTATGAATGCTGTTTGTGTCATCATCCCGTTCCTATTTTCTTCTTGGCTTCTATTCCTGGTTACGCTTGACAGAAGAGCTTCTACCGCTGAATGTACCTGTTTGTCATCTTAAATCTCAAATAACTTTTGTTTTTTGACAGTTGCACTCAGACACAGTCTTGCTGAGGGCTGTCTTATTTTAGACTCTCCTCTTATCCTTCTCACACACTTGTCTCATTAATGTTTTACCCGGTGAATTCCCGAGGATGAGTTGTGTTTTTTTATCGCCATCCCCACCTTCTTCTCAACCTTTGCTGTCCATGCTCCTTCCTGTCTCCACCTCCCATCCATACTTCCTTTCGGGTGCTTTTGTTTGATTCACCGAGGCGGCGCTAATCCCGGCTTGTCACTCTCTGCCTCTCAGCTCTGTATTTTTAGATCCTCGCTGTTTTCGCTCTTGATTTAACAAAGTGTTTATGCACTCACAGTATACTATGACAGAGCTGGGAATGGCCCTCGCGTAAAGTAATTAAATGGCAGCCGGAGACACCATGAGTGCTCGGAATGGTTGCTCGTGATACAACAATATGACCATCATGATTACATCGCTGTCATTATTACCATCATCAGGACTCTAATTATAGGCATCCATTATCCACAAATTCTCATTACTAAGCCGAACGTATATGAATCTCTAAAATACAAACTTATAATTGTAACTTTTTGTGTTAGGGCTTTAAAGAAATGATATGGTCTCCAAAAGATTTGAAAATTATTCAATTTAATTTAAAAAGTTTACTGTTTGCAGGTATGATGCGTACAGCTGTTGATACAGCAGTGTGATTTTTGAAAAAGGAGTTACTGCATCAACCTAGGCGTATTTGTCATAGTTTTAGTCGACAATTAACACTAATTGCTACTAAAGGTTGCTCTGCAAGCTGCTGAATGGTAGTCACACTGTGCTTTTAGCACAGAGAATTTCCATTTTGGCATAGTTTTCATTTGATCAGATTCCATTATCTTTAGAATCTGGAAAATATTTATTTATTTTTTTTTTTTTAATGTCTATACATGTGAAACCCCAGAACTTACAGAGCACTATGTTGTATACTTTTACTTTTCCCATAATGCATTTGTGCCTGTATACAATCTTACTAAATCTCTATTAAGTGCAGCTAAATGTGAATATTTAAAATGCCAGAAGAAAGTAACAAGGGGTGTAACAAAATCTCAATATTAAAAAATTACAATATTTCTTGTTGAGGTGACTGCATACTTACAGGTACTATGCAGCTTCGGTCAGCATAGCGTTGCTTGACACCGTTGTATTAGAAAATGCCCCGACTTCCTTTAAATGATTGTTTGACAGCATTTTGGGTGTTAATGGCGACAGAGTAACAGACAAGTCATGATCAATATGTAAACATCGCTATAACAACTCATGGTCGGATGTGGAGGTGCATTGAGCTACATCACAATCACAGTGGTCGCTACCATTAGCAACTGGGAAATGGTAAAAGTTGTACTGGGAGAAGACACTAGCTTGTTCACTCTGACGTTTCTTTGTAAACAATATTAAAATATTTTACTGTATCATTTTTATTAACACAGTATCATGTCTCATTTTATTTTGTGAGTTTTTGATATCATTACTTCCTTAATAGAAATATCTTTAAGATATAAAGCATTTTAACTGGTTTTGTGAAATACGAAACCTACTTATGAAATTAGTGATTATTAGCAATTAGCTCTCTGTTTTTATGCCTGATTATAACTTTTTATATGTGCTTCATCTTGTCAAACACTGTCTCTACTCATTCTCTATGCATTTTTGCATTTCTGTGTGCTTTTTTGGCAGCTAAACTGCACTTGCTTTTGCTTTGTGTGGGTCTGTTTCTTTCTTCTGTGTCATATGATTATGGTTTTAAATCCTAAATGGGTATTCCTAAACTTCCCACCCCAAGTTCCACATTTGAATGGAATGGAGAAAACTTACTATATACAGCTTAAATGAGTATTTATCTAAAATACCAGGAAACGGAGGCCAAGTTTTGCCTTGGATAAAAATATCTAATTTGAGCAAGCTGCTGAAATGTTGGAAGATTTCCCTAGGTAGGTATTTTAAATTAGAATTCAGAAGATTGATATCCGTCCTCTAAAATGGTTTGATTCTTCCTTATCTATGATTAGGAAACTTGCATATTTGCAGTAAGCCTAAGAAAATAGGACTTCTTATTGTGGGGCCCACAATATTGCTATTGAGTCTTTCTGAAAGGAAAATTGTGTGAGGGACACAAATTGGACGATTATCTTTGTCATTGCAGCTGTTTGAAAATAACAGCATACACCTGCTTCGTTCTTCTTTGTCACCAAGTCTCAACAAAAGGACTGCATAGTCCGTAAAACTAAGTAGCATCATTAGTGAACAACCTTTCTCAGGTAGATGTGCTGCAGCCTTGCTGAATGTCTGTCTGAGCTGCATGAATGAAGCAGTTCTTCAGCAGAGAGAATGAGAGAAAGCATTGTAGCTCTGTAAAACTCTGGCTCTTTATAATAACTATGCAAAGGTTAATACATCCATTGTGAGCCAGGCCTGTGCCTGTCTAAGCCTGTCCCGTGCAAGGTGGTAATTAGGATGTGTGTGACTCCCCTGTCCCTTCTGACAAAGGCCAGCAGCAGAGGAGGAAAATGCGTTCATTGTTTACCAATTAAACCAGAGAGGAGTGGGGTTTGCTTTGGCTTTGCCCATTGTCAGGGCAGGATGTGGGAGGGTCTGTATTCTCCAGGTCTGATATCACCAGGAGGGTGGAAGCAGGAACCTGATCCAGGGGTTTCCCTAAGTTCCCCCTCCTCTTTCTGCCCTTCTTTTGGTAGCTGTACGTAGAAGTGATGCAAACAGAGGATTCTCTGTCCTGGTTCAGAGGCCCTCAATTTTGCCACAGACATAAAGGTCATTCTTCTCTCCATCGAGCTCCATTTATCCTGGAGAAAAGACCATATATATATATATATATATATATATATATATAGAGAGAGAGAGAGAGAGAGAGAGAGAAAGAGAGAGAGAGAGAGAGAGAGAGAGATAGATCATGGATAAGTAAAAATGACATACTTCTGCTGATATGTGGGAAATGCGTAGCTAACAGGGTGAGGATGTTGTCAAATAGCAGCTTCTGTACCACATCAGGCCTAAAAGCTCAATCCATACTTAGTTGGAGGGAGTCTTTGTTCAGCCCTTTTCGGTCCATCACCCAAATATGATCAGGGTTTGGCGTAGTCCTTCCACCTTTCACGTGTCAATGAGCCTCTTAGCAAGGCATTTAACCCTAAGTTGCCAACTGAACTCTGTATGAGTGTATAAAAGTGTGTGTGTTTATGACCTGGTGAAACTTTTGAAAGCTAGAGTGCACTGTATTTAAGTGTAGGATTATGGTTATGTTCCTATCATACCATACACACAAGGATGAAACAATTGAATTCCACAAAGCTTTACAATGCTCTCTCACCCAATGCTCAGGGGAGCAACCAACCTCTTGGTCCTGACAAGCAATAAGAATTATAATGCGTTTTTCAAATGCAATGGATTTTTTGTCAGAGTTCATACAGTACTGCCTTTTTGAAATTTGATCCAATGCTTAATTAACTTTCTTCTAATCAGAACAATTATGTCGTGCAAGAATCTTTGAGTCACGGCCGAACATCTTGAGATTTGTAAGAAATTAATTGTGGTTTTGGTGGGAAGTCTCCTCCTCAGTTGTTGCACATACTCATTAACTCGATTTATCCACCAATGCACTGGACGCATCCCATCCCACTGAGCTCTTACACAAGCATAAATGCAACCCCGGAAACTGTTTTCCAGATCTTTCACCACTTTGCCCTTTGCCACCGTCACCCACTCATGACCACAATGACATCTCTCAGCCACCACTTAGCCTCTGATAGATGGTTTCTATTTAGGAATGGCATCTGGCCTCGAACCACAGAGCACAACAAGCTTGTTGACAGATCTAAATAGAAAAGTTCATTTATGGAGGAAACAAAGCTCAATTTGGGGGTCTGGCAGAGAAAATAGCTTTCCAGAAGGGTCTTTCGATTGCTTTCTGGGTGAAAGTATCAAAGCTTTGAGTTTTATTTAGTTGTGTTTTATGTTGCTGTATTCAATCCATTTTGAACACAAAAAAGCCATCCTAAAAATATCTGACAGCCTGGTAAACCTAAGATTTTCACTCTGAGCTGCTTCCTGTTGGAGTGTGTACATTTTAGCAATGAAAACCACAGGGTTTTCTAACTCAAATAAATGTTTTCAAAAATGGCCAGTTTTGAGCAGTTGGCCAGTTGTTTCAACAGCATCATTGAAACATATTGGTCGAATATAAACACTCTTAGAATAATGTCTTCAGCAATGATGGAGTTGCTTTTGTGGGCCTGTTTATTTATGCCTGTGAATGCAATCAGGTTTGTGCCTAATGGTCACTGTGGTGAGTTTAGAAAGGAAATCAGAAGGAGGATGAATGGAAACTAAGGGAGAAGAGGAAATGGGTGCAGGCCGATGGGTTAGCATTGCGGATACAAGACTGTCAAGTATATACTTAAAGGATCTTGAGGGATAATTCTTGTTTCTTCAGCCAAATGTACTAAGTGTAAAACTACCACAAAATTTGGTATTCATATCCTTTTTTGGGTCACATCTAAGAAGTTATTTTAAGAAAAACGCTGCAACATGGAATAAGGGATGCAATGTGAATGATATTAAAACTCCACAACTGAGTTTGGCTTCCTTCTGTTACATGAAAAGAAACAACTTTCAGATTTAAAGTAAAAGTTTAAATCACCACCAGGGATGGAGACGTGCTGGACGTTCTCTCTGTCAAAATGACTGACAGCCTTGCAAAAATAGAAAGTTTAATGCAGTTAATATTTCAAGCAGTTAAAGTAAAGTCAAAAAACACATAACCTATCTGGGAAGTTCACATTTCAATAAAAATAATAATTCACCCCTGAAACTATTGAACTTTTGATGCTTTGAAACTATTCTGCAAAGAAGAGTGGGTTAAGATGATCACAAAGGACATGATGCCGGAAAATATCTGAAAGCTGGCAAGGTGTTTCACTGCTGCCCTTGAAAAAAGCAGCGCTCATCGTTCTGTCTAAATGCTTAATTTCTTATAGCAGACCTAAGGTGCAACCTCTCTTTTTAACTAAAGACTAAGAGAAAGAACATTGCTCAAGAAAAACAATTGCATGTGTCTTTGTCTGTGGATTTCTTATCTTTGTGTTGAGATAATAGGATTGCTTTCATTGAGACATCTTGAGATGCTCACCACACCGATGGGCAAAGATAAAGGAGGTCCAAAATGTTTTCACAATCCGACTAGCTCTTCTGGCCGCAAGCCACACACACTGCATGAACTGGTTGAGAGGAATGTTCTTGTACACTGTAATGCATGTGTTGTAACAGGGTAATAGGGAATGTTTCTAATATTAGCACTAATTAATTTATGCACATTTTTTTCTTCAAACTGCTTTGAAGGTTGGACTTCCTTGCTGAGCTTCCTAGAGAGAACGCTGCAAATAACAGAAGATAGTTTTACTTAGCAGATGTCAGATACAGTAGTATCCTTACTATCTGCCCTTCCTAGAGAATGAAGAAAATCCGCTGCTAACCCTGCACATTCTCAACCTTACTGACGCGCTCAAGCTGGGATTTTTCCTCTTTTTTCCAACGCCGGCAGCTTACAAGCTGAGCTAAATACCACGGCTTCTTACTCAGCCTCTGTGACATGAAGACCGATGCTAATGCTCAGTTGGGATTGCAGCTATAAACAAAACCTTTTCACACACATGAAAGAGGGAGAGCCTCTTTAAGAATCACCACAGATCCTTGCAGGCAGAGAGATTTTAAGTTTATTTTCCATTATCAAGGTAAAGTTGGCCTTCACAAAGAATGCTGATCTCTTGTTTGCTCTGCAAGGTCCCAAACGTTTCAGGGTGGAGCCATCCTGTGCTTTTTTCCCACATAATTAGGTTTATAGCTGAGATCTGAGTACTTTGAAACTTTATTCCTTTTCTTTTTCTCATCCCCCGGCTCCCGTTATGAATTCTTGAGTTCTGAGTGATGGAGACAACTGTTTGAGTGCAAAACAGTGGAAGTACTCTGTCTTGTTACCCCTCCTGTGGTCCTTGTCCTGGAAGGTGTTAATGCCTTGAGCTTGAAAACTTTTTCCTCATCCTAAAACAACCCATCCTTCAACTCCTATGGCAGCTGATAAGAACCCGGCCTGCTCTCCTCTTTGTTCTCATCTCTGGAACAGAGTTGACCTTTAAACTCCTCATAAGTAGACCTGATAACAGATATTTGAAATCATTACAGAATTATTATTCTGCTACAGATGCATAGCCATTAGGTGTGGTCACCTAATATTTATTGTTAATAGCAAGTCTGGTTTTCCAAATAAGAAATCACAGCTTGATTTAGTGATTATATGTCAGGTAGAGAAAAAATGAAACAAATAGCAAGAAACAATAGTCTTATTGCTTCAGCTCTGTAAGAAAAAGAGCAGACATTGTTTCTTGGTTCTGGCCTTGGGCCTTAATCATTCATAGAACCAATACTTTCTGGCTAAACTGTGCAATTTGTTATAGTATGCATGGAAGCCAACATTCACTCACCCAATCTTAAAATATGTAATGATGATTCTGTGTAAACTTATGACTGAAACTCCACGCAGTTCAGCCGATGCCTTCTGAAACAGACTTACTGCAGATCTTGGCTATGTATGAAAACCAAGATAAGAAAATCTTCACATGGCTTGACTTCAGTGTCACATTTCACGGCTTATTGTTATAAATATTCTCATGCTTGTGCTTTCTGACATCAAATCACTGCTGACCCAAGAATACCCTTGACATTTTGTGCGCTCTGCATAATTCAGAGTTCAGATTGTGTGCTAAGCCTGCTGTGAATCTCACACTCTAAAGGATTGGCTCAGACTATTGAAAACAGTTAATCCACTGTGTGAATGTGGATATGTAAATATAACAAAGTACAGCTCTGCATTGCTGGAACACTTCCGATTGTAGGGGATAAAAACGATGTGTATTTGTTGTGGGCGATGGTGTGGGAGAAAAAGACAAAAGAAGTAGCTGCAAACATTAAGACTTGCTTTTCTCTGAGTAAATAATCCTTTTCAGTGAATAAACTCAACATATATTTACTACATACATTATTTCAGTATATGAACCTACACTAATCATATCATTCTCTGCAGCATCATCAAAACCTACACTTTCTAACTTATGCCATGCATGTATAGGAGCTCTGCAGAGATGAGTCCCCTTCTATCTAGCTTCAGTGCTATGAATGTTAAATAGCTAAAATAGTTCTTCATAAGTGAGTCAAAACAGCTGCAGATAGGGGAAACTTTATAACTTTGCAATGTTTAATACTCCAAATATCCAATTAAGATATAAATATGAGCAATTATTGCATCACTGAACCTCAATCAAAGTATCTTGTGAATATTCTGAATGGCAAAATGCATGCAGTTTAGTCATCAACCTTTATTCCATTCATTCAAGAAGGCTACTATTTGACAGCACATCTAAAAGCAAGTCACTAGTAAATATTTTTTTTTTTAGTAACAAGCTCAATGGAGTTATTTCAACATGGAAACATAAGGATGCATTCAGTGAAATTGGGCTTTGTGGAATTGACTATTGCACAGCAAAACTAATGAGATTTCCTGCTTTTGCATACATATTTAAAAATGTGACTCAGACCTGCACAGTGACTGCAGGTTTTAAGCATTATGCACTTTTGAGGCATAAGCAAGCTGAATTATTTCTGGGCTGGTTAAAAAGTGCCAAGAAAGAGGCATCTGGGAATCTCCTGCGCTGTGTTTTGGAAAATTAGCTAACCCAGGTTTTAAGTCAGTTTGTAAAGGTATTGCCTGTGGAAAAAGTATTACTTTTTTAAAAAAATACGGAAAGACATTTATTATTATTATTATTAGTAGTAGTAGTAGTAGTAGTAGTAGTATTGTTTACCAAAGATCAGATTATATGATTATACAAACACCTGATTAAGTGTGACCTGCTTTTCTCTCTACCTCCTTCCCACAACCCAACAACCAATCATTACTTTGCAGAAGCACTTATTGCTGCTTTTCAGTTAAGGGTCTGATAGATTGAAACGGGAACAACTACTGGATTAATGGGCTCATGCAGGATATTTTAACACAAAAAGCAACCTAAATAAGTTCAAACATCTGATTTCAATGTAGCTCAAAGTTATATGTTATCCTGCTGGAGGGTGAGCCCTCCGCCCTAGTGTCAGGTGTTTTTCACGTGAACTGTAGCGTAAATCACATCTTTAAGACCTGAAATAGTGAAAATCTTTGATGACCATGTATCAGTTTCCCTCCATTTCACACTTGTCTACTACTCTATGTTGCTATAGTCTTTAAAATTCCAGTGAAACACAATGAAGTCAATAGTTGACTAACTATAAATATGTTTTCAGAGTAATATGCAAAGAGAAGGAACAATAAAGCTGCAACAAATGCAGCAAAGTAAACAATGTGCAGTGGCCTATAAAGTGTTATTTGTCTGTATATGTAGCAGAAAAGACTGGCTCTTTAAATTTTACTGCACCAGTGATCTATTTAAATCTGAATCATGGTGCCTCTCTCCTCTTTCATTTCAGTTCACATTTGCAATTTGTCATTCCACTCACAGTTTGATAATATATATTTTATGATAATGTAGTTTTTACACTACCTCAGGTTTTACACTACCTCTCAGTTGTTTATTTTTTCCTATTAACCAAAAATTTATTTTCTTTTTCTTGTCACTCTTTTGCTTTCAAGGCTCCAGTGTTGAATAAAAGTTCTTGAGGCTCTCTGAAGGCTTAAAAATATTTTTCATTGGACTAATTCTTTTAGCAGCACAGAACTTGTTCTTTGTTGATAAAATAAATATTTACTGAAGAGATATTGTTAATACTGTATATATTATATTCATAGTATGGTCCAAGTCCTCCTCAGGGTTAAGAAATGTTCTTTTTAATAACGTCACACATTTTGAATGAAAGAGCTTTTATTTTGATTCCTTCTTATATTGAAGTATTTCTCCTGATCCCCGGCCTTTTAGTAGTAATGCAGTCATTTTTTTGGTTTCATTTTTTATTTTTTCCACTGCACTGTTGAACAGCATGCATAGAGGGTAGTTAGAGAGCAGCAGGGATTTGCAGGCCTGTAAGCCACAGCCTGATCCCTGACACATTCAGACAGAGATTTGCAGCCATCTGGCCAGATGAGACGCTTGTATTGGCACATCCTCTTTGACGCTCTGACGGGACTCCACCCCAGGCGAGCATGAACGCACTCTCACACATGCGCGCACACAGAGAGAAAAGCTATTTCCAATGGTTACGAGGGCTTGTGCCATTTACCTGAAGGGTTGCCAGGAAGTTCTGGTGGTTACAGATAGTGACCTAGCCTGCAGCATTGCCGCTGTGCTCAGAGATGTCTGCTTTGATTCCAAACTCAACCTCACAGATTTTGCTCGCAGCCTTTGTCTCGGACAGAAGGTCAAATACACTAAAGTTGTGCCATGTGTGCAGCCAAAAAAGTCATAATATGTGCATCAAGACTTCTAATCTGTTTGGACAATTTTGGCTTGGCCACACTCTACTGGAGCTGTATTGAATGCATACTTTTAACACAGCTATATGCATAATTCCAAACAAGATCATTTAAATTCTATGAATGCTGAACTAAACCCTTGTAATTCAACAGGAAGTGAGTGGGTGACATTATGATGTTAAATGACTTTAGGCCCTACCATTCTCAGTCCTTTTCTGGCTCATTTATTTACCAAATTAATTGGTCTGGCTCCCTCTGGCGCTTATCGGAATAACCCTGACCTAAACACTTATTAAAATCTTTGTACTTCTTTTTTATCAATGTTTTTAGTAATATAAAACCATCACAGTGCAATCCAGTCTGTAGGTACGAAGGTGTTTGATTTATTGACTGCTACATTTTGTATCCTTGCAACCATAATCCCATGATCCTCCAGTCAAGCATCATAGGATCACCTTCAGTGATCCGTGTTTCTTAAAAATACCCCTGTTTCTTCGTGCCTGCCCCTCTTAGTTGGAAAGCTGCCCTCAACTCCAGCTAAACAGTGTCAGCGTTTTCCCCTATTTCCCTTTCTGTTTCTCCTTTGTTTTTAGGCCTGGTCTTCATTAATGGTTACCACAGATAAACATTTCAACCTAAGTCTCATTAGGCCACAGCTCATCTCCACAAATGAAGCTTTTTGTCCTTTAATTCTAATCTGGCTTTTTATGTTGCTTTTTGATAGATTGCTTCTTTCTCAATGGGTGACTTTTCAGCCCATGTCGATGTCAGACTCTTTCTCTCTGGTCAATGATATTCTCTTACCAGCTTTACCAAGCGACCTCCTTCAGTTAACTCTAGCGATGTCAATTAACTGTCACATCATCACCTATTCTTTTTCCCAAATAGTTTAAAGGCAAATGGTAAACTTATTTACAGGAATTTATTTATCAAGACCTAAAATTTATTACTACTCTGGTGTTTAGAAGACAAAAGTAATTTGGCTGATTCTGACATGAAACAAGAAATCTGTTTGATTTATTGTCAAGCAGAAAATAAAAATATGTATGCGTCAGTTTTTACAGTTTGTATAAAACACTATCTAGTTTGAAATGTGATCAACAAATTGTCAACTTTCTTTTGTAACGTGGTCTTCCACCATGCTGCATCGTTTGCTTCACTCAGCAGCACGACCCCAATGTCACGAATTGCTGCCATGAAAGCAGGCGTTCCAATTTCCTTGGAAAGATATTACATTTACTGTCTAATGTGTTGTTTTAATTATGGTGCTAAATGTTTCATATGGAGGGCTGCGGCTTTAATTGATCATATAGTTTTAATTGCGGTTCATTAATGAAGCAAAATAGCTGTCCAGTACTCTCTTCTATCAAAGCTCAATCAAAAGACTTTTCCACCTCCAAACCAGTGCTTGGTGCAGCCGAAGGATAATCACTGATGGTCTTTTTATGCTCTTATTAATTCCAGTCTATCTCCCCCTCCATATGAGCATCTAATAACTTTGAAATTGCAGCACTGACTTCAGCCTTCATCCATCTTCTTCGTGTCAAGTCTTTTCCCTTTTGCATTCCTGTGATGATATCACGCACACTGCGTCCCACACATGCAGATGACTTGCCTTTCCCTCGCGGCACCGTCTCACCCCATGTGTTGAAAATAGCTGAGGCTAGAACACAACTTGTGCAATGCTGATTTGAAATTCAATCTCGACAGCTACCTTGGGGCCGTGGGCCGACTCTTAGATATTTCTCTGGTGACGGCGTTGGAGGGCGGAATAAAGGAAAATGAGCTGACAGAGAGTGAGGAATGAACCACGAAAAAAAAATGCATATCACCCACTCAATAAGATGCTGTTTGCAGATGTAAACACACGTACGGAGTTGCAGAGCCTTGACAGTTACATCTCTGATAGGCCCATGCTGGATACTACCTGTAGAGCAGCACACTCTGACACAAATCACCTTCCTGAAAAGCTTTTTTTTACTACTGTCCTCCATTCCTCTTACCTATCTGTCTCCTAAAGGTGATGTGAGTCCTTAACAAGCTGTCATTCACCCAGAGGTGCTCTGTATTAATCACACTAATCTCTTCCAGTTCTCCCCAGAAGACCTTTGGGGTTTACACCCCTCAATGGCGCCCACTACTATATATCTTCTTTAAAGAAATTTGATACATTTCAAGTGTAAGAAAATGCCCATATCCAGTGCCTTGCAAAATATTTCTGTTTTAATTGAGTGTGATACAACAGTGGACAATAATGTAAAGTGAACAAAAAAGGTACATGGTTTTAACATACATTATGACTAGAAGAATGCAACCAGTTGCCTTCAGAAATCAACTAATTAGGAGTAGAGTCCATGTAGGTGAGCACATACCCCACAATGAAACAGCATCGTGATGCCATAACGCTTTTCTTCTGAAGATCCAGAGAAGGTGGGAAAAGTTGATTAGGTAAATAGACTAAAATACAGGAGAATAATGATAGAAAAACCATCTGGAGTTAACTGTAAAGTGATTGCCATTAAGTTCCAGGGTAAACCAAATACATCTCTGTGACCTGGATGTGCAGAAAAAATATGACTCATCATTAGTCTGACGCACATGTAAGTTTGTATGAAAAGAGAAAACAAAGGCTCATATCAAACTTGCAACTCCAACAGCAGTGTGGGCGAGCAAGTAATAAATAGAGTAGTAGTGACAAGATATGCCATGCTTGTTTCATTCATTGTTTAAATTCGATTATACCACTTTCTGTCTCCACCGGTGCAAAATGGAAAGTCTGTCACATCCAATAAAGTAATAGTCACATGAAATGTGACACAAATTTTTATACATCTCTTTGAAAAACAATGTATCTGTTTTAGGACTACATTTGAAAATATCAATTGTATTGTTCAGCTGAGTATGTCATAAAATAATCAGATATAAGGTTAAAATGGCCATAGCAGTCAGATTGTGATCATTTTTGCCTGTAGTGCGAACATAGCCTTTGAGTGGCTCTGCTTAAATCACAGAGGCTCTCGCTACAATCTGGATGAGCTTAATCAATTTTACAAAGAATAATTAACAGAAAAAATAATGTCTCGTTCTCCATCCAAAATTGGGAAAAAAAATAACAATTAGGTAATGGGAAAGAAGTACATATTTTTAATTCCTTAATGTAAAAAAAAAAAAAAAAACTCTATAAATCCATGTATCATTTCCCCTAACTTTACAATCATGTACTGCTACATAAAAACCTCAATAAACAGAAACATTTTCCAAAACAGTTCTCTAATGTCATTCAGTTGTGCAGGCTAAAATTAAGAGGGAAATGTTGCAACACTGTGAGAAAAGCAAAGCTTGTATCGGGCAGTCGAGATGCAACACTAAGAACAGGCACAGGAGAAAAATGAAACGTGAAAGAACATTTGAGTTTGGAAAAGAGGATGATGGATACTTGATAATTAGTGTTAAAGAGGGTCAGACCACTTGAGAGGGTTGGGTTTTGCCACCCTGTAAGAACAACTACTAAACTGGTGCAGGTAAGAGGACACTAAGCAGGCTTCAGTCTTCTTAATAAATCTTCTCTTCTGCTCTCGCTTTCTTCTGAATATGAAAGCAGAAGATTAAAGCTACTTAAGCTACAAGAAGTGAGTTGTTATACCCTTCAGTCGCATTACCTTTAGTAGGAAAATGTTCCATCAGCAGGAGGCTTTCAAGCCTGCTATTTGGTGTTTATCTCAAAATCTTGCCAACCTGTCTGTGTATTTATATCTCTTTGTTCCCCACTTACATTAGCAGCACCCTGTCCACGTCCTCACAGGCTTTTAGCCCAAAACCATGTGGGATTCAGGGCCAGACAGCAGCACAGCAGCTCGCCAGTGGGGGGTCTCAGATCGTCTGTGGATTACTAGTAGAAACAGGTTTCTCATGTACCCTCCTGCTGTGTCCTTGTTGGATCAGTATTTAAGTTTTTTTTGCAGGACTGAATCAGATTAATTTATGGATTAAAGTCATTAATCATTCATTCCCTTCAACTTCCCCAACTTTCCAGTGAAATGCTGATGAACTTTTATGTTTAGAGTGGACCAGCTAGTGAGCTTTGAATCATTTCCTTGTTGCTTAATCCAGTGTTGGTTAAGCTTACGGACTAATAGCCGAATAATATTCTTCTAGGGTTTCTGCTAGAGAATACATTTCTTAGTTCCCTCAATTACAGCAAGGTTTTCAGGTCCTGGAGCACCAAAGTGGGCCCAGATCATCTTACAACCACCACCATGTTATGTAGTATATAATATTCATTTTCTGAAATGCAGTGTCCAGATGTAACTGGACACACACATTAAAGAAGTTCAGCATTTGTCATGTTGGTCCACACAATATATTCCCAAAAAATCTTGGGAACGATGAATGCCTCATTTCCACTGAGAAGCTCAGTACGTTGTTTTGTCTCCATTGTAAGTCTTCTAATATAACCCTCCATTGTGCACGTTTAAGCTCATGAAAGGACATTAAAATCGCAGAATCAGCACAAACATGGTCCATGTAGGCAAGTAGTTCAGCTTTATCACTTCACACACACACACACACACACACCCACACACACACACACACACGCACACACACCCACACACACACACACACACTCCTGAGCTACATGCAGAAGCTCTGTGGCACACTCAGCTCACTCTGCTTCAAATAAAGGCCCCTTTTTATTATCAAGGACACTTCCTCATGGAGGGTATGTGGGTGGGTGCATTACTGCAAGGAAAAAACAAGATTGACTCGGCATATTGTTTTTAGATTTGTTGTCTTGTTAATAGGTTTTCACATCATATCCATTCGTTTCTCTTGGAACCAGGGAAACCAGATCTGCAGTGACCATTCTTTCAATGGCAGTTCATTGAAAGATTACTTGCAAAGAAGCTCAGAATGAAGTGTTTTTGGAAAAAGCATTCAGAGACATTGAGGTATTGTTTCAAGGCAATACCACGGTTGTCTTAAAGCATGCATTAAAAAAACATCAATTTGTTTGAGATTTTGCTTCTGAAAATGATCTTATTTCATTCTGATTTTGTTTAATTTAAATGTTGTTTTCATCCTTGAACAACATTTTTTCTATATGATTAGGATGTAAGGCTTTGATTTGACTTGGTTTGGGTAATATTTATAAAACATAAGTCAGTTTTTAGATGTCCCTAATGACATTTATGATTATGTAACGTAATCACAACGTTGTGGATTTGAATCCGTTTGGTTCATTTCGATTTCCCCAGCAGAGCAGTGGATGTGGGTACTTCCTCCAAACTACCAAACATCACATGTTGATGATTGTACCATCCTTTTTTATCCTCGGGGTTGTTGTGTTTAGAGTTATAAGACGGGTTAGGTTCCCACCATGCAAAATGTACTTAAATTTTAAAAGTTGTGGTACTGCTTAACATGCTATGTGCGGGTTTATTTTAATGGTTCCAGTCTCAAAAGGCACTTAGAAACGTTTCTTCATCTGAAAGGTGCTATGTAAATAAAGCTCTGCTGATGATCTCCTAAAACTTGCTGCTGATTATTTCCTTCTACGCAGAAGCTACCATGAAAATAAACAGATCATTAATCCCCTAGTTGCTTTGGGTGGCAAAGAAAAGATCTCAAAGGCATGAGCTGATTTATGGGTAAATGGTTGCTTCGATGACAGGTAAAGTAATGGGAGGAAAGATTTTCTTCTTTTTTTTTTTTTTGCTAGCGGTGTTTTGTTTCTGCGGTGCGACATGAATATAAGACGTGAAAGAGGAGGTAACAGTAGCACTTGACTTAACCATGTAGGTTTCACTTTAATACAGTGAAGAATTGGTGTAGACATAAGAGATGGGTGCGTGAACACTTCATCTGGTTTCTGCTGGTGTAAGCTTTTACGGAGAAGGTTATTGGCAGGTGGGTCTACATATGTACTGCCGAGATAAAGAAAAATCAAGCTAAAGAGACAAGTCCGCTGTCAGACAGCCGGGGTGAGCGGAAAGGCAAAAGGGAAAGACAAGAGAGTCAGACACAAAGAGGCTTCTAACATTTTCTGACTCAGATCCATGACTTGGTTGGCAGAGCTCCATATCTCCTGAATGAAAGTGCAACTGGGTTTGCGTGCGTGTGTGGGTGTGGGTGTGTGTGTGTGTGTGGGGGGGTGGGGGGGGTGTTAGCTGAGGCTGCAGGACGTGCACGAGAATCCCAGCCAGTTTTCCTACAGCAGACTTGTTCACACAGGCTTTGGTCTCACACGTCAGCTTCTGCCCTAGAAATGGGTGCAGCCGTTGAGACGTGTTTCACCTCACAAAAGAGTAAAAAAAATTATTTAAAAAATAAATTGATGGAGGTGAAGCAGTTTGCAAATAGAGGGGTGAAAATGTTTCAAATTAAAAAAAAGATTAAAATGATATCAAAAGCATAAATCGTTCATAACATATTTTTATTCAAAAATACGAATTTAAACGAAACTATTTAAATTGTCTCAATAAAACAAAAACATCCCAATTGTTTTCCAGGCAGACCAGAGAGCAGGAAACGCCTCCGGATTTCTTCTACTTTTCCGACTTTGAGAGACACAATGCTGAGATTGCTGCTTTCCACCTGGACCGGTGAGTTTTTTCATGTGGTTCGCATCGTTCGATCCACACAAATAATCTGGAAGTGGTGGATTTGTCCTGCAACAATTTCCATAAGATTAAGTGCGAGGGATTGGATAACGTGCTCGGAGAAGGGATCATCCCTTCTTTTTGCAATTGAGCACATTGATTTTAGTGTGATCCTTCGACTCTGATGACTTCAGGGTACACAAACTCAGCACTAAGACGAGCGATAAATGAGAGAGGCGGAAGAGGAGGATGCTGGGAGCATAATAATTATTTTAAATGTGCTTACAAAGTCAAACTCTCACTCTCTCTTAAATTTGCTCTTCCTTGCACCTGTTTCAGTGGGCAGGACGAGCCAGACAGGAATATCACAGGTGTGTTATTATCCACAAAACACGAGTTTAACCCTGCAGGGAGGCGTTCTGAGTTACCATTAAAGAGCAGTTTGCCTGCACCATGCGGAGTTGCCTTCAAATTAAACTTTGTGCATAACCATTGAAGCTCAGGATACCTGTCTGAGCCAATGCTGTCTTGTTAATTCAAACTGGATCACAGAGGAATGGATGTGAGAACGCCTAACTCCTACAAACAATGAGTATATACTTCATTTTTGCATTTCTGTCACACTTAGTTGTATAGACTCGTGATATCAGTTCAAATATCAGAACAAAATACCCTGGGTAAATTCAAAATAGAAGTTCTTAAATGATTATTTCATTAATTTAAGGGGAAAAAGTTATCCAAACCAACTTGACTCGATGAGGATTAAAAGTCGCCCTCATTGTTAAATCACAATTTTACTCTTCTGTAAGTCCACTGAAGCACAAAGAGAGCTACTATCTAAAATTAAAGCAAATACAGCTGTCTGACATTTCCAAAAACAAATTAACACATAGATGATCCTGAAAATATTATTTTGGTTAAAGACACAAGGTTTTAGAAAAATTGTAATGAAAATTTTTTATGACAATTTTGGTATCTGTAAACTGGTACCTGTAAAAGGCACAAAAAAAAGACAAATAAAACATGTGAATGTTTTGACTTAAATCTTGACATACATGACTGTGACCTTACAAGGGTCATTGATTGTTGCTGGATTTCAAAATTAATAATATTTTCACACAAAGAAGTGTGGGCAAAATTTCTTCACAATGATGTAAACAAAGACGTTATAGCAGTTTTTGCTGCATTGGATGAAAAAATCTTATTAGAGGAAGCATTTACTTTTCTATAGATAGTTTTATTTTATTAATGAACAAAATCATTGTTTGAAAAGTATATGTTTGCATTTACTCAGGTTTCTGTGGCTGATGCTAAGATAAAATGTGTTTCCTATCCCTGAAAGCATCGTAAAGAGTAAAAATTTTTTGACATTTCACAAATCTGCTTATTAAGACATTAAGATAAATATTTTTTCATCAAAGCAGCATAGTTCACATTCATTTAGGCTAAATCTATTCAAGAAGAAAAAATGGTTTTAAATGTTAAGAAATACTTCTCTAAAAAACACTGATGTGAGAACTAATTTAGAATAGAGATAAGATGAGCTTTTTTTAATTTATGCTTTACTCTATTCACATGATTCAAGGTTTACATGAATTTCTAATTAGAACAGCACGACCCTTCAGGATAAACATGATGTGAAAAAGAGGCTGATCACTTTTAGCCACAGGCCACATGAATACCAAGCAGGATTGTTTGTAGAGTTATATATTTTTTTTAAAAACTGTCTCCACAGCTCACACCTTAAGCAGACGGTGGCATTTTGAAGTTAAGTCTTATCATCAAAAATTAAAAGAGATCCACGTAAAAATCTGTTGTTTGGTAAGAATGCTGGGGGGAAAAACAACAGTTTTCTTTGCAACCGTCACAAATAAAATATTAAGTTTACTAAACTGGTGCATTTGAGACCAAGGTTGAGATAAACATTGCAGACACATTGTGGATGTAACAAAGGGGAAAAGTACCTGATGTCCACTGTTTAGCATGAACAGTGGGCATGCTGTGGGCCGGTTTTTCTTCAAACAGATCTGGGAACCTCGTTTAGACTCCAGGGTTCCATCTGGACCTTGAAACAAAAATCTAACAAACTACAAAACTGACAGGGGGAAGTTACTGAATCGTTCATCAGAATAATGATACATTTTCACCATTCCCAAACCTCCATCCTACAGAAAAGTCACTGCTGATTTAGTGAAAAAAAAGCAATTAATTCCTAACTTATTTTTTTTCACCACTAAATAAATGTACTTAAATTGAAAGTTGTTCTTTTGTCCAGTGTGACTTTCAACCCAATGCCATAAAATATAAATTATTCCAAGGCTCTTTTCACATTTTAACTAAGAGTACCCAATGTATGTTGCCAATAGACACTCATGCATGCATGCATACACACAGGTGCTCCTTTGTCACTTGGACCCAACATGACGGTGCAGTTTGCAGGCGCTGAATGATATCTTCTGTAGGGTAAAGTTTCACACACTCAGCCGGGCTGTTTGTGTGTCCGCCTGCTCCCAGGAGGCTCACTTTTGGTCTCAAATGGTTTCAGGGTCATTGGGGGCGGCAAACATACAGTGACGCAGGCTGAACAGGAGCTGAATAGGTATAGTGTTCAGCTATAGAAGCATTAAGGAATAAAACGAAAAGGAACAAGAACAAAGGACTGGACCTGTGGAGATTATGTTAAACTTGATGAAGCTAAAGAGGAAGAAATGAAAATGTCTGTTTTTTTTGGAGATCTTGCTGATTGTGCTGACTCTTTGAGAAACAATAAAACTAGACCATAACATGCTCAATGGCCTTATGGGTTGAGTTTAACTTGAGCAAAATCACAGAAACATTGTAGGATGACGAATTATTAACATCAACAGATCAAACATGTAGCCATAGATTTTCTCATGGTTACTGTTGGGTATCTTTATTTAGATGAACATAAAGATGTCTGCACATGTCCACCAGGCAAATCAATATAGTTGTAAATTTAAAAAAAAATATCCCATTTAGAAATTAACTGCCTAAAATGTTTAGTTTTCATTTTAGCTTTAAATTCTAACTATCATTTAGTATAACTCCCAGCTTTGTCTGAAGATCAATGCTGGGGTGCAAAGTTTTGAAACCTGGATTTTGCTGCAATCAAACATTGTCATAAAGCCGAATGATCTCTTAATGTCTGTTTGTCCATCTTTGTCGTTTTAGGATCCTTGACTTTCGCAGAGTGCCTCCTGTGGCGGGGCGACTGGTCAACATGACAAGCGAGATCAGAGACGTGACGCGCGACAAGAAGCTGTGGAGGACCTTCTTCATTTCACCAGGTAGAAACTCCTAACTGATGGGTAGGAAGATGTGTTAAATAGAAACAAACACAGAGGAGCCATATTTAACTTCTGCTGCAAGTAAACTGCAAACACAAGCAGTTCAACCAGTCAGGCCGACAATCTGCTGAGCTCTTCAAAGCAGTGATGCAGGACTGAGTGTACTGAAAATAACATAGCAGAGCATGACAGAAACTGTCCACATGGTGGCACTGTAAGTCCACAGATGCTCAGTGAGATTCTTTGAGAAGGAAATATAATCATGTTCTCGTTAGGTAACATAAATAAAGTTTTTGCAAATAAAGGAAAACAAAGGTAAACCATTTAGAAGATCACTGTTGAATAAGACTTTATGCAGATGTTTCCTATTATTATAGGTACGTTTAGTCAAAAGGAAAAGAACAAGCTGATCAGAAATCGATTGAAAATATGACACAGAACAATTATGAATGATTGGCAGGTTTTCCTTAAATGACCCAAGGTTTATTTTGCTTTTCATCATCCTGCCTCTTTGCCATTTTCTCATAATTCACTTCAACATTTTTCTCCTCTTTAGTATTACATACAAACAGATCTGACATTAATGTGACTAAAACGTTTCCTTTGCCTTTCTCTGAGATCTGACTCTGTCTCCCCTTTTCCTTCGTCAGCCAACAATGTCTGTTTCTACGGCGAATGCTCCTACTACTGCTCCACTGAGCATGCTCTGTGCGGTAAGCCAGACCAGATTGAAGGCTCGTTAGCAGCTTTCCTACCTGATCTGAGTCTGGCCAAACGCAAGACATGGAGAAACCCCTGGAGACGCTCCTACCACAAGCGCAAGAAAGCAGAGTGAGCGAGTTTTATCATGATTAAACAAGCTTTGATTTTGTAAAAAATAAAGTTAGAAGTTATATTTTAAAATGTATCAACACCGTTTTCCTCTTTGCATGCTTTTAGATGGGAAGTGGATCCAGATTATTGTGACGAGGTGAAGCAGACGCCTCCTTATGATCGTGGCACCAGACTGCTGGACATCATGGACATGACCATCTTTGATTTCTTAATGGGTAAGGCTTGATAATTATTTTGTTAAATTCATGGATTTTTTTTAAAAGACATTCCACTCATGATTTTTTATTACACAAGATAAAAAATGTTTTGTAACCGTAACCCTCTGCTTTTATACAGGCAACATGGATCGTCATCATTATGAAACTTTTGAGAAGTTTGGAAATGAAACTTTCATCATTCACCTCGATAATGGAAGGGGGTAAATACATTCAACTATTTCTTTGTTGCATCCGTATCTATCTCAATGAAAGGTTGGTGGCAGCATAGGATTTATCTCTAATTCAAATAATATTGAGCTTTCTGAAAATATCTTGTGACTGATCACACTTTTATATGTTTTTCCTTTGCTTATAGATTTGGAAAACACTCGCATGATGAGCTGTCCATCCTTGTACCGCTCAGCCAGTGCTGCAGGTCAGATTGTTGGTCAATTCTGTGATAGATTTCCATAAGGTGTAAATCTGAACAAAGTAGTTCAGATCAAGACTTTGTAAGGGCTGTTGTAAATGTATTCTATATTTTACTTTCTGCAGTTAGCCTTAATAGTGTGTTTTAGTGTTTGAGTGCTGTTATCACTATTGCTGGGAACTATTCAAAGTAATCGTCTTTCCGTTCACTTTGTGCAATCTAGGGTTTTGTAATCGCTTCACATCTTAATTCTTTCGATCATAATTTCAAGATGATTTTTTTTTTCAATTCCAATTAGATTGCCATTGTGACTGCAATCTCAACGGAAGACCTTTTTAATCTTGTGCCAACCAGTAAAAACTAAACAGCAACGTCTCAGCCGCGAGACTTAGCAAATATTTCTCAATGGAGACAATGACATTGGTTTTCTTTCAGGAATCTTCCCATTCATCCAAACCTTGTTTTTTATTTTATTCCCCATGGTAAACGGTTAGTTATTCTGGCAAAAGTTGTCAAAAAAAAAAAAAAAACTGTTTACACATGTGCCAAGAAGCTCCAGTTAATGATGATAATTTAGTGCCACTTTTAAATTGTCAGCTAGTTTATTTTAATTAAAGAAATTCAAATAGGTGTAATAGGGTCACAATGAAGGTCTGGATGTATAGAAACATCTGGGTTTGTTTTTTATTTGCTTCAGGGTCAGGAAGTCCACTTACCTGCGCCTGCAGCTGCTGGCCAAAGAGGAGTACCAGCTGAGTTCCCTGATGGAGGAGTCTCTGCTGCGAGACCGCCTGTCCCCTGTCCTGATCCAGCCTCACCTGCTTGCCATGGACCGGAGGCTCCGGCTGGTTCTGCAGGTTCTGACGGGCTGCATAGATAAAGAAGGCTATGTTAATGTTGTGGAGGAGGACCTTTCTGGGGACACAGTCACTCACAGGGGCCCAGCCCACAGGTAGTGGGGGCGAGGATCCTCCAGGGTGACAACATGGACCCCATGCAGCGTTTGGCTGTTTACTTGTTGGGATTGGACCAAAAATCCCACCTCTGAAATCAAGCTGAATTCAGTGAATTCCAAGACTGCCGTCATTGCCTCTATAGAAAGTGCTTTTAGGTGTGTTTATATAGAAAATAATAATAATTTTAAAAAAACATGCTCATGTGGAGGCTTTATATTTGTCACTTACAGCCATATTTTTTTTGTTTGTTTTTTTGAGACAGAGAGGATCTCCTGCTGTGTTTTGATTTTTTTTTTTCCTGGTATGTTTCATGTGTTTTTATAGATACATAACCAAATGCAACACACTGACTGACTGAAGGGCATATAGTCAGACAATATAAGCTTTATCATTTATCACGATATATCAGAAGACTTTGTTAGAAGCTAAGCAAGATTTATTGTTTTTAGTGAATGTTCCAAAAACTCTGACAAACTAACATCTTGTAGCCAGGAGAACGTGGGTGTGTAAAAACATGCTTTGGTAAGCTTTATTTCCCTTGGCACACACTTACAGAAGAACAAGCTGAATATTACTACCTACTTCTGAAAAGTATAAATCACAGATTACGTTTGTATTTTACACTGTAGTACAGTAAGAATTTTGACTTTGTTTTTCTTGTTATTTTGTTGTTCAGATTTTTCCTTATTTTATTTATCTTGCACTACATGCAGGAAGCAAACAACATGAAGCATGAAAAAATGACTTTAGCAAAACAAACAAACAAAAAAAAATTTCTGGAATACAACCTTTAATTTATAAAAACAGATCCAAAGTTTGTGTAATCAGTTTAGATATAATCTCAACCTCACTGTCATTTTTCCCCTATATTTTTTTGGCTTAGTAAACTTTTGTGGTCTTTTTTTATTATTTATTTGGTGCACCAAAAAGGGAATACTTTGCTGTCATTAATTATATATTGTACTTTTGCTTCAGATACTGGAAAAATAAAGATTTCATCATAATTACTTTAGCTAAAACAACATAACAGAACTTAAAAGTTACTTTTCATAACTTACCTGGAACTTTCTAAATCTTTCAGGGAACCTTCCCATTACGTATCAGGTACTCTCATTGATCTTCCATTGACATTTCTAGATACTTGAAGGAACTCTTGTGATTTTTTTCACCATGGTTTTTTTTTAGGAACATACAAGGTACTTTCTGGAGCTGTCATGAGACTTACTGATTTCTTCCGTGCATTTTACTGCAGACTTGTAGGAACTAGGCTAACAAAAACCTTCACTGGGTATTCCTTTGACTGTCCCAGAACATTCAACAAACCTTTCAAATGCAATTACCAGGTTCCATAAAAGTTTTGGAACCTGGAAAGTACCAAATTACAAGTCAGCTTCTAATACAGTAAGTTTTCTGAAAGTACCAAGTAGTTTCTAGTAAAGCATATAGTATTTGTCAGGACAGTATTTGTCAGGTTCGGAAAGGTTCCTGAATCTGCTCTCTAAAATTAGAAAAGTATTAGCAGCATCATGCATTGCTATCATTCTTTGTAATGTTTAGCATTGAGACTGACATTCTATTTGATCACACATTTCTGTTCAGATTATACAAATTTACAAAAATGTTTAATTTTAGAGATTATGTTGTGCAAATGTTGCCAGTGCAATTGTATTTTTTTCTTCTTCTTCTTCTAAGAGTCCAGTGTATTGGCTAACCCAGTACTTGTGCAATGCCAGAACTACAGTACTTGAATGTGTTTGGGTTGACAGTATTAACGGGATTCCCAGAGCTACAAACAGTGTGAAGTCATCTTAAAAGAAGTGCTTCTGGGCGAAAACAAGAAACTAAATGCCTCATCCAGACACAGGCATATCCATGGGGCACTGTTTCATGTTTTTGATATTTTCTGTGTAAATACCTATAAATATTTTGAAGAGCTGTTGAGCTGCACTGCACAGTGGTTTGCTTCTGTTTCCTGCTCTTGCATTGTTACTGTGAAGTTTACGACATGATTAAAGTGTGCAATAAAACAAAAAGGGACCACAGTTGTCTTTTTATGTGGACGTTGCTGGGGATGTGTGAAGTTTTATGCCCAAGGTGTAGCAAGTTGCTGTTAGTGGCGGGGGCAGGACGTATGATGCTGTCCATGGTGCTGAAAAAAAAACACAGCGACCACTCTGTTGATTTACAGATGCTCTGTCCATGGTGCTGCTGGTCCATCATCTCACCATCAAAGGCTGAATAATACTGCAGTGACAGAGACCAGCAGCATGAACTGTCTCTCCTTTTGATTCAATTAAAACAGAACCAGACAGAGCATCTTAGATTGACTTGAGTAATTATGTTCCCCATCTGCAGTGGCACAGTAAGATGCAAACTAATAAAGTTGGGGTATATTTTGAAACGTCTATTATCAGATGTTTGTTTGTTGATCCTGTTTTTGCATTAGGACACGTGACTTGTTGCAACAGAAAAATATATATGTTAATGACTTCTGTCTTTTCCAATTTGGAGTGAAAACAAAAAACTATGATGTTTCTTTGCCAGTAGAGGGAGCCAGCGGGCAGCTTTTCTGATTGAGAAAGAAGTACAGTCATAGCTCACTTGGTGGCGGTAGAGCTTGGTTAAGATGGCTGCCTTGTTTACATCTGTGACGTGTTTTTGTTGTCCTGAATTGACATCATAGCCAGAGATTTACGTTTGCGCTTCACTTTAAGTATTCTTCGTGACCTTCACCTAAGCTCAAGGTCAGACTTTAACTGAACCCCAATTTAATGAGGTAGCACGACGACACTACTAGCAAAGCTTCTTCAGTTTTGTGAACAGAAAGACACCTGTTGGCTCAAATTAAATCTGAATATTAAAAATAGGCAGAAAAGCCCTTCATAACCTACCCAGGAGGTTGTGTACTAACACAAAAGTGAAGTTGTCAAATTACATGTAAAGAAATAAACCATTTGCTTCTTTGTTATTGATGTCTTATATTTTTTAGCACAGTTTTTTTGTAGGCTAAAAAATTTGGAAGAGAAGGTGAAAGTTCTCGTCTTCTTCAAACACATTTATGGATCACTCAAACTGAGTATTGGTGTTGTTTACCCTCCACAGCACAGGGGCCATGTCGTCTCACCTCCTCCAGAAGCAGCTTATCCTGCCTAGTAACAGCATCAAACGCCACTGTCCTGCCTCTATGGCAACAGAGAGCCACCCCTTCCTGCCCTGCATCTGATTGATCTGAGGTATGTGTGTTTGGATCCTCAACCAAACCCCATTTTCACCTTCATCCTTATCCATCACCTGGTAACTTGAATAGATGTTTCTTTAACACTTGTGGACAATATGTGAACAAAGTATTTAGCAGATGTTCAGCAGAAATGCTTCAACATTTTGGGAGTAAATATTCAGCGAACTGTAAGGCAGGAATTGGAGGAAAACCTTGCTCCAAGAAAAATGCACTTTAAGATGCCTGCCAACATATTTTGATCAGCTGTAGCATTAACAGATCCACTGAAATCCAGTTTCCCCTTATTGCTGTTTAAGTGGAAGCTGATGTTGCCGATGCAGCACAGCTAGCTGCTACAGGAAGTAAAAAAGTAGCTGTTCAAAACTCCCATTACTTTGAACGATTGCTAATGGTACAAATGACATTGCTTGGCCACAAAATTAGTATTTATTGTATTTAGTAGAGTAAAGATGCATTCAGCTGCAGATCCAAGTCAAATAAACACAAATTTAATCTAATTTATATTCAGGCTGGAATTATTTAGTCTCAAGTTCAATTTTTTTCCCTAATAATTAGTGATAATCAATAAAACAGTCCTTTAGTTTAGTGCCAACCAAGACCTAAGAATAAGATACCAACTCATTGGAGGCAATAACAGTAAAACTGATTTGTGTCAACCAGCCTTGCAGAAAGTTTATCTTAGACTCTGACTGTATCCACACAGCAGGGAATCTATTTTCTATCTTACTTTAAAATAAGAGTCTCAAACAAATATAATAAAGCAGTCGACCTTGAAGCACAACACAGTCATATCCAGGGGTCTCAATAACAGCATGGATTTATTACAAATAATAGTTTAGTATTGTGCAAGAAGATCTCAGGATTACCGCAGTACGTTTAGTGGATTTTAAACATCTGCACCGACTATATATATAACTAGAAAATAGTTATATATATAGTTTCAAAACTGAGGGAGCCTGTCTGTGAATGAGAGGGAGGTTGATGGAAGAGTTACAGGATGGAAGAGAGTAAGTACCTGAGTTCAACCATCAAAGCACCAGGTAGTAGACTAGAGAGGTAAGGGCAGGGTGAAGTGACAGAAAAACAGCCAAGATTGTATTGACAGAAACTAACCTTGTGAGCTTTCTAAATGTATTTAATATTTTAAATGAGGTTGGCTCAAAAATCTCCTAAGGGCAGTGGGACAACAATAGTAAGGCGAGTTAAGTTGCATACAGGAGACGTCCAGATACTTCCTGTGTGTTTTGTCCTCTCCTTTGTTCTTCTACTGCTAACCTTGTGGGGTCACTCACATGGCAAACTGACTTCAGAATATAACATTTGCACAAACATACATAGCAAAGCACACATACTATTATGAAAGCAAACAAATAGATGATCTGAAACTCTCTAGCTCCCTAATATACAGCAACATAGGTATCAATATATCTGGCTCTCTTTGGCACAGTAGGTATGAGCAGTTGAACATTGCCTTACTTTCATCTTCCTTCTGTAGATGTATTGGTTGTATTTGGGAGAAAAAAACTTAATAAAGAAATATGCTGAATGCAGTTCTACAAAGTGAATAGTGCACACCTGTGTGCGCATGTGCTTGTGCGTCTTATAAACTGAGATTAGATGTGCTTTGAAACGCTACTTCAGAAGCAGTCGTGTTTAACCCCCGTCCATCTCAATTGATGGCAGCGCTGTAGGCAAAATCACGTCTAGCTCAGATTCACATTGATCAAAACAATTGCATCCCGTGGAGGATAACCGCGCCAAAACGATTTGGGCGCGTGAGTTCGAGCAAGTTCTGCATCTATACGCATTGCTTGGTTCCGTTAGTTTGTTGTTATTGAGCTGCAGGCTGCACAATACTCTTCAGAGCATTGCCTTTAAATTAGATTGATGCGATTTGATGCTTTAACGGCTGACCAAGAGAAAATAAAAGAGTAGAAGGCCCATGATGTGGCTGACATGCACACAGGCCACAACACCTTGTTTTGCTTCTCAAGGTGATTGGTCAGCCTGATTGGTTTTAGGAGTAGCTTCGATGAGAAATAGTGCCTGTTTTTTGTTGTTTTTTTGAGTCAACAACACAGCTCATCTCAAACTGCGAGTTATTAAGACGGCTATGTAATACCTACATACGTTCCTGTCAGTCTGGATGAGATTTACGCTCGTTAACCAAACGATGATGCTGTTTGTGTGTCCGTGGCGACAGAAGCAAACCTGCAGTCTGCTGTCAAGGTCAGACTGAGGCGCATCCTCTTGCGTCAAGAGCACCGGAGGAGAAATTAAACACCGAATCAATCGCCCTTGAACGACGCGAGTTCGTCACACGAGGGTGCGAGCAGACGCCGCTCGTCTCTCCGTCGCTTGCGTGCGTCTGCGCGCCGGGAGCGATCACGGGTCAGCACCTCAATTGCACGCGAGCGCCATTTTTTATTTTAGGGGTTTTTGCTCTGGTGGCTTAGCGGGAGATATTCAAAATGACGCTGCGACGTGCGCACCTTCTGCTCGAAAGAGCAGACTGAAACAGGAGAGCGGCGCTGATGCACCTGGGCAGCCCTTAACACCCTGGGGAGTTAGTGGAGGCATGAAAGCTGCCACACACACACACACACACACACACACACACACACACACCCACACACACACACACACACACATCCACACACGCACACACACGCACACAATCCTTCATACTTGATTTAATCCATTGTTAGTTGCTTAAAATTCTAACAAATATCGATGGGCTTTTATTATGTGTATATATAAGATGGAGAACCCACATGAAGATTAGGATTGTCAACAGAAAAACACTTTTGCAATCTAAGTTGGGACAGTTTTACAGAGGCAGACTCACAAAACCCTCCCCCCATTTGCAGCAACTTACTAACTGATGGCTGACTACAAAACCTGAGATGTTGCAGGAAGTTTACATCACTTGTAACATGGCAAGTTTTGCCTTTAAGGGCACCTTCTGACTGTCTTTAGTCACAATTACTACTAATTAATTTATTAATTTATTTATAATGTGGCTCTTTTGGCAGATGGAGACGGCTGCAAATGGGAGGAGAATCTTCCTCCCCTCCTCTCCCTCATTTCCTTCCTATTTTCATTCATTGCACAATCAGTGACATGCACATATCTCCCTCATACAGCGCCTGGCTCAGTCCCCATCCATCAAAAGACAGACTCACACATCTTCACACGGGGACAAACACGCGTTCTCACTGCTTTTTTCCCCCCCTTTTGTTATCTAATTTTCTCCTAAACGCAGAAAAAACATTGCGAGCTCCCACTCATCTTTTTCCTATCGCCGTCTCTCACATTGGGATTATGGTCATCTCTTTTCATACATGAGTAAACAGATTTGAAGGAGTTCTCTTTTTTTACCCATAGAGACACACACATACACACACATTCAAGTTGATCTACAACCATAAAAAAAAACCAAAAAAAACGAACGGAACCAAAACAGGCTTGCAACCTCCTCGCCACTCTCTCTCTTTTTCTCAGACACACACACACATGCACACGCACAGCAGGGAGAGGAGGATGAGGGAGAAAAAACTGGAGATGGAGAAGGCTTTGAAGCAGCCGCCTCCTCCCTCCAAACAGCACATCAGCAATCTCTCCATCTCTCTCTCTCCAGCCCTGACACACACACGCACACCACACACACACACACACGCACACACGCGTACATGCACAAGCACACAAGCAGGACGAATGCAATCACTCCGCACACATCCTCCCATCTGCTCTCTCCCACTTTTGCAATTGGTGGCTGCTAGACTCCCCAGCAGAGGCTGCAAGAAGAGGCACCCCAGCCTCCCTCTCCTCACCTCCCCTGACCTCCAACCCACACAGAGACACACACTTTTAGAGCTAATTCCATTATATATTCTTGACTGGAAGGAAGAGGGGCTGTCTTCTAATTGCTTTCTTATCCCCCTGTGTCCCCCTCACTGTTTCCTCCTTTCCCTTCTCCCCTCTCTCTCCTCCTTTTCCCCTCCTTTGAGCCCGCCCCTCACCCTACGTGCACTCAACATGGCAGCAGACAAGCAGAGGAGTGAGGCAAGCTAGAGCGCCAGAGAAAGAGAGAGAGGAGAGAGAGAGAGAGGCAGGAAGCCTGCTGCTGTCAGGAAATATTGGTGCCATTTTCAGCATCGCAGGGTGAAAGGATTGAGCCTCGCCGCCGTACGCTTGGCTCGGCTCGCCTCTGCTCGGCTCGCCTCTGCTCAGACCGGCTGAACGAGAGGGCTTTAGGAGGGAGAACTACAAAAAGGAGGAGAGAACGGCTGACCCCCGCCCCCTACCCCTACACAGGTAAAGAGCTCTCACCTGTCATTTGTTTCCAAACGTTGTTGGGAAAGGCAGCGGGATGCAGATGGAAGTAATGGCAGTGAATGCAAAAAAAAAAAAAAAAAAGGGGGGGGGGCGTGTGTCTGTCTTGCTGTCTATCTGTGTGTACATCTGCAAGCCAAATAGAGGACAGCCGGCTCTCTCCTGGGACTGCGTTTCTATTTTCATTTTGCTGGGGCAGTGCATTTGCCTCCCACACGAACACAAACACCCACACACACATCCAAACATACACTCCTCGACACCTGCCTCGACCTTGTTTTCCTCCAGCATCTGTTCAAACAACCAGCATGGAAAAGCAGCTCTGTAAACACATGAATGTGGGAAGGATGCAAGCTTTTAAGCCTCAACTCTTCCCTTGCAGCAGTCAGCATCTCGAGCGTGTGTTACGTAGCCTCATAACACGGCACTATAAGTCAGAGCAGGGATGTGTCATAGCATGGATGTTTACTCTGACCATTGCATAAGCAGGGATCTGACACACACCCACACACATGTGCATCCTGTATAAGAAGGAGTGAATATATTTCTTTATGGTGTGCATTTCTCTCGCTTGCTTTTGAGGAGTTTTTCTGGCTTGCATGCTATTTTTAGTACAGCATGGTCTTACATGTTTTGCCCCTTTCCGTACGATTTGACTCATACTTTTTTTTTTGTTGTTGTTTTTGCAAAAGCTCACTTCGGATGCAGCTTTTATTACTATAGTGGCATAAAAAAAAATCTGCACTGAGACTGCAGTGTCACCGCTGACTGAAAGTGATGCTGCCCCACAGCCTCACTGACCCGGAGGAGACAGGAAAGGAGAGGATCCGAGAGGGGTAGAGATGGATGGAAAGAAAGAGGTGTGACGGAGAGGGAGAGTAAATAAAGCTGGGAGGGAGGTGGAGAACATGTGAGAGCGTGTGGGTGCGCAGCGCAACAGGGAGGAGGGGAGGGTGACGGCCGAGATAACGCAGAGAGAGGGTGCATAGAGAAGCGTCTGGGAGAGAAAACGGGTGAGATAGTGTTTGTGTGGGTGTGTGTGTGTATGTCCTGAAACAGCGGAATTAGGCAATACTGGTGCATCTCTATGAATTATAATATATATTGCCTACAGATAATAAAGTAATGATATTTAAAATTTAAGTATTGCATAAGAACGGTATAAAAGGGATTTTTAATGCTGAAATTCAGCGTTGAGGCCAATGCAGTCCGTCACTGGCAAGGACGGTTGGACACAAAAGGTCATCGCTGATGAAGCTTGCTACGCTCAGAGCGCTGTATCCAAGAATAACAACGAAAAGTTTAGTGGAAGGAAAAACTGTAGCGCTCAAGCAATAAAGAATCATTTGGAAATTAAGATCCCAGGATCTGGAGGCAGAGTGAAGGAATGCGGGATCCAAAATTGGAGCAGGAAGTGATGATATAGGGAGGCCGGCTTCTTTCTGTTGAAAAACTTTATGGAGATACTGGTTTCCAGTATGATGGAGCACAGCCAAAACTATCAATGTCTGTTTTAATATCCGTGGTATAGTTCTGCTTGACTAGCAAGCAAACTACCCGGACCTATATCTCATAAAGAATCTTTTGAGTATTCTCAAGAGGAAGATGAGCGTCAGCAGTGCCGCAGGCTGATCGCCTCCATGCCACACTGCATTGATTCAGTAATTAATGCAAGACGAGCATCTAATATTGAGTCCATTTGCATCTAATATTGAGTCCATTTGGTGGTAGCCACTGCAGGCCAACATTTCTATCATAAAAATCCACTTACTACTTGTGTAGTATTCAAGTTTTCTGAAAATGTGGAGTTTTAATAAACTCAAAGCCACATCCATCAAAAATGAAGAGAAATAAATACTTGAAATTCTCCCTGTGGAACAAATGTCTATTTTTGAGTTTCAACTGTCGAACTGGATTATTGGGATAAATTAGGCTTTCAACTGTATTCCGATAAACTGAGAGGCGCGTGTATGAATGGATGTTTTGGTGTAAAATAAAGCACGATAACGGTAATAAATATCCCCGTTTTGCTGGTGTTTCGCATGCAGCTGATGGTGGGTGGAGAAAGCATGTTTCTTAGAGATACGTGGAGCAAAGTTTGGTGTGTCGGAAGAGGCCGATAAGACACCAAATGCACAATCACAGACACAGACCACAACATCAAAATGCAGAGGAGCGCCCAACTTCATCTCCCTCCTGCATGATGCAACGCAATGAAAGGAAGCGTCACTGAGATCGGGAGGAGAGTTGGAAGAAGCAGAGAGCGGGTGTGTGTTTTTGTTGTTGTTGTTTGTCTCTCAGGTGGTCAGTAAAGGACATGCTGAAATTGGAAACATGCTGTTGTGGTGAAATGAAAAGCGAAGGCTGCCCTCTGTGTTTCTCTCCTCTTCCGCCTCCTCTTCCGTCCATCCTCCTTTCCGCTCCTCTGTTCCAGATCAAAACAAATACATGAGGAAGGGAAAATCAACTTCTTTTCTTTAAAACCCCAACATCCTGTTGCTGTCTCTCCTCTTTACCCCTAATCTCCCTGCCTGCCCATGTCTCTGCACCTGCACCTGCATTTAGATCTGCTTGCTCTGTCGCTTTTACATCAATTATAACCAAGTTCTCCGTTTGTGTCTGTGTGTTTCTAAGCAACACACTATAAGCCCCCAAGTGCCCATGTAATTGCCCAGATGGCTCATGGTCATCTTTTTGGGCTTGTTATTAGGCAAACGGGGAGATAGATGGAACAAAAAAAAAATGTTTGTCCCTCATTAGAGAAAAGTGCCACAAACACAAACGGGGAACAGCACATCCACGTATGACTCACAGCCGTTCATTTTTATTCATGGATGCTGACAATTTGTGTTTCCTTTTTACAAACGGGTTCCCTAAAATCATCACTCTTTTGGTGTTAGCAAATTATCTCCGCTGATTTTGTGATGCAAGCGAAACCGAGCTGCTCCCTTTCAGCTTAGCATGTGCAAAGAGATGTGTGAACTTTCTGAGGGCTGCAGAGGGTGGAAAACAGTGTGTGCTAATTTCGCCCAGAGACCAGCAGCCTCAATTTATTAAACTTCTCAACGTATTTGCTACGCTGCAAAACCTGGTAAATGACCCCATTTGGTAATCCGGGCTTCTGCATGCTGCAGTGGGTTTGTGCTTTGAATTTCTGTCCAGGAAGCAGCACAACGAGGGCTTATAGTTTCTACAAGCAGAAGGAAGATAATGTGAAACGAATCAATTAGCTAGTGATGTCTTTAACTTTCTCACATGCTGTCACGTTTTCTCAACAAAACAAACTAATAATGCACAATCGTCAAGTGGAAAAAAAAAACAATATGACTTTCAGTATTTTTTTACAGCTAAAGATCTAAAATGTCCAACTTGTATTTTTTTTTACCCTTGTTATGATACCCCAAATAAAATCAGATTTAGTGAGACGTTACTAAATACAGTCAACCTGTGCATAACTTTATATCTGGACAAAAGCAGGTATTTTCTGTAGGCCTCAGACATTTGTTAGAGAAGACTAGATACTAACAGCATCACCAGACCACAGAAGACAGATCAGGAAGAAAGTTGTAGAGAAGTTTAAAGCAGGTAAGCAACCAAGAGATCAATAGCAATCCAGTAGATATCCACAGCTCAGGGAGGAAAAACAATTTTTCATGCTCTTCCCAAGTTTGACCCATTAAAGAAGAAAGAAGGTGCTCCAGAAAATCAGTGCGTCACATCATTCTTACCCACCGTGAAACATGGTGTGGCAGCATCATGCTGTGGGGCTGCTGTTTTTCTCCAAGGAGAAAAGTGTTGATGATAAATTGACAACAAACTTGTCACATGGGTGTCCTCAGTATTCCTTTAGAAGTACGAACTAAAGAGGACTACGAGTTCACACTTAAAGCGAGAAAATAAAGGCTCCAGGCTAGACTTACACTGATGCTTTTAATACCGACATAACTCAGACTCGGAGTCTGAGTTGATCAACTTGGAATAAAGTTGTTCTTTCAAGCAATCGGGCTTTGAGCAAGTAATGAATGTTGCCCGCAAGGAGTAATCTGTACAAATTACTTTCTACAATGGTAAAATACACCACGCATTTCAGATTTTGTCCAAAAATCACAAACTCTCGGTTTATTACTTAAAATCCCAGTAAAATACAAGAAAGTTTCTGGTTGCGTTGTTAACTTTGCAAGGCGCTGCGGCTTGCATAGTCACACGGCAGCTTCTGTGTTTATGAAAAATAACGCAGCACTTCAAAACTGCCAACACGGAAGTGTGTTTTTGTCGCTTTATTGTGAACTACAAGCAAAAGTGTAAAACACATGGTGTTGGCAACATGACGTCGCACCCGAAGCCCAAACACAAGTACAAACCGAGAGAGATTTTGGTCTCTCGTCATCTCAGACGTTTGGCCTCCATCTTTATGAGCGTCCTAAGAACACACGGTGTATATCCGGGGCCTCAGATCGGATGCAGTGTGACAGAGCCGGTACATGCTGTTCCAGTGAACAGAATGCTATCTCTGCTAACCTAGATCTGATTACATACAGTTGCCCCTTCGCACACACACACACACACACACACCCCCACACACACACACACACACCCCCACACACACACACACACACACACACAGGGCGTGTTTGTGTGTGCATCTGGCCCACACTTGGGCCTTAATGCAGTTTGCAGGTAATATGTTTTTATTGGACTATCCCGGGCAGTGTCAGCGCAGTGTGTTTGTTGAGTGATGGCCGATGTGTTCCCCTCTGTGAGAGGAGAGGGAAGGAAGGGGAAGAGGAAGAGCAAGAGGTTACTGCAGGGGAGGAGAAAGAAGAGGAGAAGGAGGACAGGAGAAAGGCTCATCTGTATGCTGGTTACTGTGAGCTGCTTGTTTGATCTTGAGGGAGTACTTAATGCTGGATGGCGGGATGCTGCAGAGTATGGGAGGCAAAAATAAGCTTCCTGCATCAATGTGTATGGTTGGGTGTGTGTGTGTGCGTGTGCAATTAGGTGTGAGGTGTTGGGTGCAGCACTTTGCTCATTAAAAGCATCTGGCTGGTGTCCAGCTCTGTGCAGTTCATCAGCTGTCCTTCAGGTCCCTCACCGTCTTCCTCCTCGTTCCTCTCCTCCGAGTTGTTTTCTACCTCTTCATCGTCTCATCCCAGCCCCACTGCATCAAAACAACGCTTTACATCGCGGCTGCTGATGGACAGAATTAGGAGGAGGCTGGTGGGGGGATGAAGGGTGGAGGGGTGTCGAGGGGTGATGGCGGGCCATCTTTCATCGCTGATGAGTATTTGATCACATGTGTCTCATTAGAGAGGAATAAATAGTGCTTGTAAAAGATCAGTAATCAACACATTTGGTGTGTATCCATGCTAATAAGTGTCGGCGCGAGGCCTTAAAGGCACCTCACATGTGACTGTGAGCACTACATTTTGCAAAACAGTGTTTTCATGAGAATGACAGCTTGTTAGCAGGATGCTGGATTTGGAAATTGCTAAATGTTCAAATGGAAAAGTCTGTCTACCTCATGCGTGAAAAACAACACATACAGGTGTGTGTTAATGGCTTAATGCTGTGTGTGTGCTTTCCTCTGAGGAAAGCATAAACAAGGGGGAATGATGCACCTGAAGGCAGTGACATCACTTGCACGCCCCTTTTTTCTACAGTGTGAAGAATTGTTTCTGCATTTTTTAAAGGTTTTTGGTCAAATTTTGCATATGTAGGACACATCCAGTTGGCTGTACCGCTGTCAGCGCCAAGCGAGACTGTAATTATAGTAATCTAGTAATTTTAGAGTGTGTTTTAAGGTACTTAAGTGCGAACGCATGAATGTGTGGGAGCGTGCAGGGAAATGAGAGCAGCAGCTGGTTAGCTTTCTGAAACAGAAAAGGCACCAAAAGCAAGACGAACTAATTCAGACACCAAAAAAAAGACATCATTTAAAAGTGGAGACAAGTTTTTCCTTGCCAATTTTCTAAAAAAATATTTTTTATAAGGTCTAGAAGACATAAAGGACAATTCAGTCTTTTCACAATGTGGCACAGGTTTGTTGAAGAGCAGTTTAAAATTCAGCAGAAAATGAAGGAATTACAAGAGTGTTTCCATTTGTGTGTGCTTAAAACTTATGCTTTATGCTTAAAACTTATGTTTGCAGCAGAAACTCTTTACCTCAGCTTATAAGAGTAATGTGCAAAACACTGACTGGACTGAAGAAAAACATAGGTCTCAATTTTAGTAGATCTAAATAATAATAAAAAAAACACAAAAAAATTTGATTCGTTATAGACTTTATGTTTTATCATTCTAATCTAAGTGTCTAATAATTCAAAAAAGGTAACGTTCTATATCTGGTGTTTTCTCATTTCTAAGTGCATTTCTTCAGTTCGGACATTTTAATCTATAGTTGTTTAACTTGTTAGATTTTAAAGTATCATTGATTGACTGAAAATAGGTCAATTCAAAGCTTTTGTCTATTGATTGGTGCAGTTATTGTTTTTCATCTTCCATGCATAAATGACCCAAATTCAAAAAAAAAATCTCCTTTTTTTAACCTTTTTCAATTTTCATTGTTTCAAAGCATAAACGTTTTAGTTTTTCATCTGTTCCTTTACGAAGTGAAATTGCAATAAGACTGAAATGTGTCTGGCACAACAACAACAAAAAAAAAATAATATGAAATATCTGACATTACTAGAAGGTCCCAGTCCTTCTTTTCTCAAGTAGAATTTAGGGTTGTTCCTTCTTTGCAGTTTTGGATCTTTCACCTTGTGGTTGTTAGTTGAATTGCACCTTCCTGTGGTTTCCTGCAAATAGTTTGACACACATTATACGCAAATCGTCAGGCATGCAGATTTTCACATGTTTGTTGAAAAGAACAACAAATAGTTGGGTATAAAAACTGAAGCTCACGGGCAGAATGTGTGATGGGACCAGGCGTTTGTTTTGGAAGCAGACACTGTCACTTGCTTCTCCCCTATGCTCTGATCAGCGGCAGCAGCAGCACTTTGAAAACTTTTCTACCCATCTTCCTACCCTCTTGCGACTTCAAACAGCTGCTGCGGTTACATAACGCAGCGTTAAGAACAAGTCAGAGGAAAGATAAAAGGAGCAACGAGAGAGAAGTGTTGAAGAACATGACATGCAAAAAAAAAAAGCATCCTCTCTCACATTCCTCACCTGATCAGTCACGTCTGAATCACAAACAGCAGGTTGTAAAAAAAACTATTGCTTTGCATTGTCTTTGAGAACAATTCCTCCAATTTTATCATTGCTAAATTTAGGAAAACTTCTAAATGACAAAAGATGGTGAGATCTGAGCTTTCTTTTATTAATTAAAAGTTTAAGAATAAAAGGGAATTTGACTGTCCAGTGATTGTGAGTAAATTCATCTTTTACAAATGTGAACATTTCTATCCTTTTTACCTTAGTTATGTATTAATAATATGCTTAGTTTTAGTGATTTTACTGATGTAGATAGATTTAAGATATTCTCTGAAATAATGATTTAAGATGCAGCAGACTGTTTTTGGTTTTGATTTTCTTATTCCCATCATAACCTCCAATCTACCGTATACAGGGGTGGTGGAAGCACAGCCCATCTGGCTGATCTGGAGTTGTTTTGCAAAGAAGAATTTGTAAATGTATCAGATGTTTGATGCTTAGAGTTGGTACGGACATACACTAAAACGTTTGCAGCTGTAAATGCAGCAGAAACTGCTTGTTCAAGGTGTTGACTGAAATGCTTGTATTTTTCCTCCAAAGATATTAACTTGAATTTTCATCTCAAACCTTAAAAAATGACAAAAGCCTTCTTTAAAAGTTGGAGGTAGTTTTGCCCAAAATGTCCTGATTTTGATCAGCTATTACTGTAAAAATATTAAGTGTATTTACTAGTTGAGGAGAATAATTTATATCTTTTGAAGCAGAGCCGGCCCAAGTCATTTTCAATCTATTCAGCTATTTAGTGCTCCAACAAACCAACAGCTGTGGCAAAATGACGTAGAAGTACTCATGAATATTTTTTCAGAGTGCTGATTCAGTGGCAGTAATGCGTGTGACGTCTGATTTTCAATAATGGATATTTTTACTGCTTCAAGTATCTTTGCGATACCCTGAAAATGAAATCTAGTTTTTGGCCAGCTTTGCAGGCCAGCATGTGAGCATTTCCTTCAATCCTTGTGTACGTGACAGCTCCTCCTGTGATCTGCTTGTGTCTGCGCTGCAAAGCGAGTTTCCTGCCTGTGAATTAGCTTCCATAGCAACCGGTGGCACACAGTAAGCCAGCCAGGTGGTGAAACCAATGAACGCTGCTCTGCATGTGGGATCTGGAAGTAAGCAACGGCCCGACGCCAGATCTCCATATAGCAGCCTTGCTGGCATGCTGATAGGGTTTGACAATACGGTGTTGCTGTGGTGATAGAAGGGAAGCTGGGTTGAAATTTGGGCGGCGGACAATATAAATAAACAGCTGCCAGTGTGATAATGGCGTCTCTCGAGCTGACTCTGCTTCGGCTTGTTTTGCTACCGTTTCTCGCCCTGCGTTGCTATTTTAGCTCACTTCTGTTTACAGTCATGTACAAATCAAATTGCCCCCCTGCAGATTTCTTCTCTTTCTGCAACTTATCAAATGTAGTTTCAGATTATCAAATAAATTTCAGGATTGGATAAAGTAAATACAGAAAAAAAATGTGACCCGGATTTAAATTATTTGAACAAAACTTGACCCTAGGTGAAAAAGTTATCACTCTCCAAAAAAAAAACATCTATAATCACATATATATAAACTTAGGCCGCCTCTTCTTTGCTTTATTTTTTTTAATTTACCTACATTAGAAGGTTTATGAGCTTGAACAACCTGTTTAAGGTCGTGCCGCCATAGTAACTCAATCTGATTTATGTCCAGACTTTAAGTATCACACTCCAAACCCTTTGGTGGTGTTGTTGCTGTTGCTGCAGTTTCAATCATTTAGAGGTCGACTTGTTGGTGCTTGTAAAATCGTTTTCCTTCTGCATATTTTAAATACACTTGAGATTATGGCAAGTCGTCCTGATCATGAAGAGGCTAAGCAGCCCCAGGTCACCACTACCGCCGCCATGCTTCACTATGAGTTTCTGAATTGCTGGGTTGATTTTAAACTACACATTAAAAGAAGCAAATTTTTCCAAAAAAAAAAAAGAAAAGTTTCACTTTTGTGTCATCGGATTTTCAAAATGCTCTTCTGAACATGTTTGACTGATCTTTGTTGTTTTGGTTACCTGTGGTATTGACCCAAGGAAACAGATGCTTTTTTTTTGTTTGTTTTTATTATTGAACCATGAACACCAGTGAAACTGACGCAAGAGAGCTATGAAATGCTTCAGATGAGTTGTCAATGCACTCTTGGAGTAATTCTGGTAGACTATCAACTCCAGGAAATGTTCACCATTGCTCAATGTGCTCTCTTGTTTGTGGACAATAGTTCTGGCTTGGTTCGGGTGACCGACCAACCCTCATAGCTGCACTATGTAACTTTATAAAACATGTTTTTTACATATACTATAAATGCTTACTGTATTGTGACAGTATAACATGAGATAGATAAGTTTTGAAAAGATCACTTTCTTCTGCTGTCTCTCTGTGGTCCTACTGCCATCTGCAGAAATACACAACTTGGTCAAAAACAACCAATCAGAGCCAGGAGAAGCGTCATTACATGGTCAGTGATGCATATGGACAGCGTTTTAAGACCCTCCTCTTGGCTCTGATTGGTTGTTTATGACCAAGCTGTGTATTTCTGCAGATAGCAGTACAGGGAGGAGGGAGAGGAGCTTGATTTTCTCACAGATTATCTGTCTCATACAGTACTGTCAGGACATCGTAATTGTTTTAACCAATATATAAAAACATGTTTTTCATAATGTTTTTCCATTTTAAAAATGATTTTCTGACCATAGTGTACAATTCCACATAGGACATGGCTAGGTTTCATCGTAAATCAAACTGTATTGTGTTTATTCAGGTCATGTTTATCTGAAATTATTTTATTTCTGAAAGTTTGACCAAAAAAAGGGGGATAACACAAGAAACTGGCAAAGAGGCAAATCATTTTTCAAAGCTCTGCAAGCTTGTGCTTAAAACCTTGTCCTTATCCGTTTTCTTTCCCTTCTTGTTTGCTTTCTCATCTATTCTCTTCATGACTCTCTGAGGAAAAGGTTGCCACACTGCGGAGGTAGATGCAGAGCGGGGGCAGAGGAGTTTTTCATTTGTTTGATTTTTATTTCTTAATCAGAGAGTTATTATGAAGGCTGCCTCCTTACCTTGGGCTTCCAGAATAATCACCCTCACATATACACACTCGCTTTTGACGTCAAACACGAAGAACTAACCATCTCCCATAAGCTGGGCCCCGGTTTCAACAAATCACATAATGAGTTGTGTAGATTCAGTCAAACTTTCTCTTACACAGAACAAAGCAAAACGTGAAAAAAAAAAAAAAACAGGTAAACAAAGCAATCACTCCAAACACGTCAGAGGCGAACCTGCATTCGCATCCCCAGGAGGGATGTTCAGTCACCTAGATGGACAGAACGGAGTATGTTTGGGGTCTGGCTAATTGCTGATGTTCTTATGTAGAGAAAACATGAGAGAGATGCTAATAACCTCTTCCTCTCCGCCTCAGATGTCCATCGACTGACTGAGCTGTAGTCATGGTAGCCGGAAGGAGAGTACACGCATGCACACACACACCCACACACACACACACACACACACACGCACACAAACCACCTGAGGCTTAAACGGATAAGCCTGAGCCGAATTTTCAAATTTAATTAGAATTTTGATACGATCAATTATCAGGGTCTTTACAATATATTTCCACCTCACTGAGCAAAACATAACTAATACCTTTCTTTAGTTTTGGGTGAGAGCAAGCAGCAAAGCAGAGGTATAAAAAGGAAGGGCAGAAAACTCAAAGTAGCAGTTGTGTCTGTGTTAGGCTTTGGCTCTCATGTTTACGCATGCAAACAGAATCAGGATCAAGACCCAAATCACGATGCAAAAAGCCAACCTTAAGCCTGGATTTTCATGTATGCACACTCCTGCATTCCTCCTCTTACATTCGCCCGTGAACTCCAGCAGACGCAGCGACTCTCACCTACACAGGCCACACAGCAATGCATACTAAAAAGACCAGGGGAGAAAGAGGGCCAAAGAGCAACAGGAGATGGAGTGAAGGCTAGATGGATGAAGGTGGAGAGGCCAGCGACAGGGTTTCGTCGAGCTGGAGAGATCTGTAATGAGATCTCTGTGAGTCAGACAGGATGCTGCATGCATATCCTGCACGGATAAGAGACTGGCAGCAGAGAATGCATTAGAATACATTAGCCTCGCTGGCTAATAACAAAATCTGTGTCGATCTCATTAACATGAGGCAACATCTAGCGCAATGGCACACATCGATCACCCTAAAAAGTAACCGAGACGGTAATCGGGGTGGTGGGATTACTTTGGGCTGGCAACACGTCGCAGCTACCTAAGCAGTTTTCCCCTTCAGCGTTAAATTAGAAGAGGTAAGCGCTGACCCGGAGTTGCTTTTAGCGCGTTAGCTTATATCAGAGAGTGAGTCACGAGCTTCGCCGGGACAAGCCGCGGCACAAATTTAAACATCAGAGCAGTCAACAAACCCTGGGCTATCTCTGTGGCAATATTTATTCATGTGGTTCGACACCCACGCACACACGTACATGCACTCACAGCCGCACCAACTTAAGAGGCACATCTTCAGCGTATATAAAAACTGAAGCAGGAAAGCAAGTGTGCAAAATGTGTCCAGTACAGGACTGAAAGAAATATTGTAGTGATTCCATGTATCATTTCATCTGCCATAACAAAGTCTAACTAGATCAATGCACCTGGTAGATCTGAAGCACCAGTTCATATTTTCCATTTTATCCCAGTCAAAACATTTTCGTCACCTCCCGTTTTTCAGTGCCATTGGTGTGTTTCAAACACCAGCCGATCTTTATTCTGAAGCCTTCAAAAACACCTCTTGGTGTTTAAAATAGTCTAAATATATTAGGATGGTGATATTGAGGCTTTTGTTTCCACAGACATTGTGATAAATCATCAGTTTGTGGCCTGGCTTATCCACAAAACAGTCATAGGAGACCGCAACCAGGAATCAGGTCTGCAGTGGGGGTCAACAGGGCTGACCTTTGTTCTCTCAAGGACTTGGAAACAAAAAGGGTCAGAAAAAGGACCAACTAGCATCTTTGCAGACTCCACACATCCTGGACATAAATTCTTTCAAATTTGACCTTTAGATCGGCACGATAGAGCGCTATTTGCCTAAACCATCCATCACAGAGACAGTTTATTTCTCCAGGTTGTCTCTCTGCTGAACACAATGAACACCTTACAGCCTGAGTAGTCAGATACTCTGTTGTGAAACTAAGTAAGCCTTATTGCATTATCACAACAATCATTTTTTTCTTTTTTTATGTATATAAAAATGGCTGAAAATAGAGTTACTGTCTGCTATTTTATCCTTCTTTATTTCCATTAAAATTTATATAGTCATAGCTAATGTCTGTGTGCTGTGGGGACTTGAAAACCAAAATAACATTTTTGTTTGGTTTGTTCAAACAGCCTTGACTGATTCTAAATCTGATTAAAAGTGTTCAGTGAACTTTCCAACAATAAATGAATGTTGACGTAATTTGATCAATTAGATTTAAATCTGGACAATTTTAAAGATCAATTAAAAGGTTTTGTTCTCTAAAGAAGGCATGGCCTGAAAACTATTAAAGTTGCTAAATATAGCCATCTCCCAGAGGGACGGCCTCTAAACCCTTTTTAAGCGTTATGTTGACCGCTGTTTCTACCCTTTCAGCTTCAAACTGAAAACATAGCTCACCACAGCACCTGCTGCACATAGACGTCAGTGTTATTGGAGATCTAATGGTGTGCTTTCCAAAGCTCTGGAAATGGATTTCCTTTTTATTTCCTCACCTGGCACCCTCTAGGCTCTGTTGATCTGTAACAAGTAGACTTTCCTTGCTCACTGTTTAAAACAAGTAAGGAAGGTAAGTTTTAAAGCCTCACCTTGGCGATAAATGGGACTCCTTCTGACTCTTCCTCATGTAACTGTCTTCCCTGCACCACTTCCTTTCTGTTTCTAGCCTGCAACAGATCCATCTTTCCTCGTGGCAATCTGCTTCCACCCTTCTGACTGATTCCTTGCTTCTTTTTGAGTCATTCCCATCTCACCCCCTGCCTTCTCCCTCAGAGCCTCCGTCTTCCACTGTTTCTGTCTGCCTCCTCCTTGACCCAACTTCTCTCCCCAGCTCCCTTTCCTTTAACCTTTTATGCTCTCCACTGCTCTCCTGGTGTGCACAGATGCCGCTCTTTCTCTTTCTTGCAGCGTGTCTCTCTGTTTTGCTCCGTCAACATCCGACACCACGCCTCCTCCCTCTCGCTCCTACCCCTTCTGCCTCTTCCTCTCTGTTTTATCCCTCCTGCTTTTTTTCTATCTCCATCTTACATCTGCTGTTCTAACGCCAATCTTCTTCCCCTTTTGGTATGCTCCCCTTTTGAATATTATGCCACATTATTTGGTCTGCTCTCTATTTTTTCGTTATTCATCATTCTCTCATATCCCTCTATCTCTCTCCTGCATGACGCATAATTACACATTCCCGTCTCAGCGGAGTTTACAAATCCACATTCCTTCTCCTCGTTAATATATTCATTCTGCATTATGTCATTATTACAGTTAATAGTTGAGGTGCATCCGTCGGAGGACCCAGCGCTTTGAAGGAAATCGAAATGCGTCATTCAGAATTTAGCAGCTGATGTCTCTGCGTTATGGAAAAAATGTTGGCCGATTTTAGCCAATTCCAATTTCTCTTTGGGAAGCTAAACTTAAACAAAGACTATTTAAGATATTTTATTCATTGTTAAGGTTTTTTTTTTTTTTTAGATTAAGAGCAGAGATTACGTGAGACAGGAAGGATTGTAAAACATTTACTTCACGGCGTAGACATTTTCACTTGTCTTCAGTGTCCTAAATTAGCGATTAGCTCTCGTAGCATAGCTGCCACTGCTAAAGCAGCAGTCTCTAAGTGCATTTTTCTAGAGAATGGAGATCCTTACCTTAACTTAGCCAACATTTTCCAGATCAAGTCTGTTTCAGGTTGAAACCTCAAAAGAATAAAAAACATCTTTGTTGCAACCTGTGCTGCCTTCTTGTTATCTGCTAAAGTAGCACTCTCTCACAGCCTGACTGAACTACAGACATGTCTGAACGTATAGAAAATATATTTTCCTTTTAAATAGTTACTCATTGTTCTCTTCTTCACCTTCACCTTAACCCTTCCATTTTAAAAACCTCACTGATGCACAAAATAGCTACCACCAAGTAATTCTGCCTGCAGTAACGACATCCACACCTAAGTTTATTTCTGTTAAACCTGGTTGCATGTGCCCGGTGCATTTGGAAAGATTTTATAGTTGTAGGTTTCAGAAAAGTCAGCTGAAGATCAGGGTTTTCTACTTTAAAAGCCACACAAATACCAAATATTTGCCCCAGGAAATATTTGGTATGGTCACATTAGAAATGTAAGTATTCAAAGGATTTAAAAAAAAAATTGAATGGCCTTCTATATTCATGGTGTTTTCTAATCAACTTCCCGTAAATGGTTGGAACTGAAGTAAATCAGAATTTCCTTTTATTTTGCCACCCTGCCTCTTTTGTTTGTCTCATCCTTAATGTTCATTAATAATAAGGAGGCACCATTGTTCCATGGATAATTCATTGTCATGCATGGCAGCGGCATCCACGTGTTTGTTGTGCGTGCACGAGCAATGAGCGTCCATGTCCACCACAGCAGGCGACCAGATGCAGAAATCTTACAAGAGAGGAAGAATCTTTTACTTTCCTTTTGCTTCCTCGTCTCTTGCTCTCTCTTCCCCCTCTATTTTTATCTGCTTTGCACCCCACGCCGCCGCCATCGCCCTCCTTCAGTCTGTCTCACTCTCTCGGTGTCTATGTCCTTCGGTGTCTGCAGCCAGCTGTGTCTTCGGGCCATTAGAGCCGCCCACCCCAGCTCCTCCCCCAATCCTCCGTTTCTCCCCTCGCCTCCATCCATTTTCCCCATCACTGATTCCCCCAGCAGACCTCTCTCCCTCCCCCCATCTCGCTCTGAATCCTCCACCACCCATCGCACTCCTCTGTCCCTCTGACCACCGGGGCTCCATTGTCACAGCAGCTGCTGATTGCAGTCTCACCTTCAGTCCAGCTTTCGCCACTGCACCAAATCAAACATCTGGGTGCAGATTCACATTTCTTTTTGAATTTACAAAGGGATGAAAGGAAATGCGCCACAAATCCACCGTCACATACAGATTTCCTTTTTTTTTTTTTGTCAGAACACAGCATCTCCACATTGTGCTCTTGGAAGCTTCACATACCTCCATAAACTGTCAATTCCACGCAGTCAGCATCCTTTCCGTTATGTTTATGTAAACATCTCATTGTGCTGTTCGCCTCTTGCGGCTGCCTTTCTGTTATGGAAAGTTATTGCACTGCATAATGTAGCACCATTTACTTTTCTGCGCAGCCACCCCAATGCACTCATCATAATAAAACCGTGATTGATCCACTTCCTCGGTGGCTTACTGATGCTTAGATAATCTTGGGCTTTCAGACACAGCCAAGCAGAGCGAAGGCTGCCTTTCAGAAAATTGGCCGTTGCATATCCAGTGAATCTGTGTGGTCAGCAAGAGAGAGTCAAGGCCGATAAAAAAAAAAAAGAAAAACGTTTAATAAGATCACAGCATGCAACTATGAATCTTTAAAGTTTGATAATTAACCGTCGCAGTAGTTTTAAGCCCCCTCTTCATTTTTTTCAAGAAGGAGTCAGTCTTTCTCACAACCATTAAAAGTTTCTGCTGGCCTTCTGAAGGTCTTTCTTTTTTTTTCCTTGGATTTGCTTTATCACACACTTTCTGCCCTGTCCTTGTACCTCACAGTGGCAGCTCCCTATGCAGTAGACCTCACCCCAGCAGGACCCAGGGTCATTCTTCAGTGGGCCTGCAATGCCACGTTGTTCAAGCTCTCTTGTGGGTTTCCGTCTAAACACAAGGAAGGAATAAACCGATGCGAGTGCGAGCTGGGGACCATTTTGTTTCAGCTTTTACCACCAAAAGCAGCAACCCAGGCACCAGAACAATGGTGCTTACTCATCATAGTTTGTGTGCTCAGGGCGAGCTCACAAAGATCAACAACGAACCAAAAAAACATTGTGTTGAAAACTCCTGAGACCGGTTTGTTTTGAATCTGCCCTACTGAAGACCGAAGCGCTCTGTTAAACTAAAATGGATTTAGCCGTGGTACTTCTTTAGTGGGAAAAACCATCTTAGTTAGTTGGTGCTTAAACTGTGTTATTGTTGGTATTTTTCATAGATTCAGCAACATGACTTCTACTGATGTCTGACTTTTTTTCCATCAGATTACATAATTGATTACAAAACGCTTTCTAACTCCTCATGTTGAAATATATTTTCAATACAACCTTACAAAGCACTAGTAAAGTTAATTTGTCTTTATTTTAATTTTTTTTATGTGTGTGTCATCCGTTATCCACAAGGGAGCGAAGCTCGTTGTCGATGCTTTCTTGCATCTACACAACAGGTAACTTGTGTTACATCTTTTCTTACATAAAACGAAGAGTCTCGAACATAGATGGAAGCACCCAACTCTAGATTTGGGGCTTCAATTATTAGTTCACACTTAGTTCATCAGATAAAGTTGGATGCCCTTTGTTGACAAGAAACACCATGATGAATGCCACAATTTCTTCTTACACCATTTTATGCAACTAAGTATTTAAAACTGTTTGCCTTCTAATTTTTCTCTTCCTTCTATTTTTTTTATGTAACTTGTTGAGGAAGTGTGTGTACTCGTCATGGTTAATATGCATACACTGAGCTGTACTTGTATGGCTTTAATCTGAAAACACACAAACAGATTTCAATTTGTACCCAAAATGCTGGTCCATTGCATCATCTGAACTCCGATTTACCATCAGCTGACACGCCCCTCTTCCTCTTAGTTCGCTTTCTCCTGATCTCCATTCTCCTCTGTCTGTCCTTCCTTGCATCCATCCATTAAGTCCACCATATCGATTAGGTCATTCAATCACTGTAATTCAACCACACTTCTGCACTTGAATATGTAAATGAGCCCATGGGGTTTGCCGCTGTTGCTGTTCTCATGGAAACCTCTCATCCGACACTGAGACGTGCTCTCACATTGGCCTCTTTTGGGCTGAGGAAGGAGAGTCAAGGTGAACTGTGTGCATGCATAGATAAGTGTTGTGCTCATGTTAAAGCAAAAGTAAAGCGGAGCTAAAATGACCTCACTGCAGCCCTGGGTGAGTGTTAACATTCGGGTGAGTGCGTCTGAAAAACAGAGGCAGAAATGCTGTACGTGTCAGCCGCCTGGCCGCATGCTCTTTGAAGACTCCCTCCCTCAAATCCCCCGCCTCGGTTGAAAGTCTTTCCCCGTCTCTCCGCCGCTTTCTATCTCTCCCTCTGGTCTCTCCATCGCTGCTCTGTCAGTGCAGCCGTCTAATCACACTGACAGGAGAGCAGCACTCTGTGTGGCTTCTGCCGCCGCACAAGCTCGGTAAGGCACACGGACATAAACACATGCAGAATTAATATATTCTCCGGGTTTTCTTACTCTCAAGCTCGCACGTAACTGGACTGCAAAACATGAAGAAACACGGCAAGATGCTTCCTCTCAGATCCGCTCATTCAGCCTGCAGCCCGTTAATGTCTGTCTTCCGCTTGTCTGTCTCTATATATAGGTTTTAAGGACAGTTTTGGGTCAACAGAATGTAAGTGCGAGGCCAAAATGCACAATGATGTGATAATGAAGCAAAAATTGATCGACAAAAATGTGAAAACCATCAGAAAAGCAACTACGATTAACTCCAACACTACACAATATATGTTTTGGTTTCCAGTGACTCTTTCAAATCAGCCTATCATCCCATTTACTTAATACAATGTTTTTAGTGCGCACTGTAGATATTTTTATAGGTTAGCGTTAAAGTTCTCATTCAGTTTTAAGTAATACATTGAAATTTAATAGTGCCTGCTGGGAAAAGCTAGCAAGAAGAGTAAACCTTTATTCCAGTCCTTCTCTTCTTAATGTAACAATAAAAGACTCCAACTTTATAGTGGCTTGCTAATTAGTCAGAGCATTTGCAAAATTACCAAATTTGGAATGGTCTGTTTATTATACAGATGGGCCCAATATCTTTCATAGCTTGATGTGAATGTTTGGTCAGTGTCATCTTAAGGAAAGTGATGAGTGGCATCTTTTCTGAAATCATCACTGTGGTCTTTTTGCTATTGGATAAATTTCCAAACATTCAACTGGAGGAGTGGGTATTTTTCTCTCTCTAGTCATCATACTTAGCTGACCTGCAGAAACATTAGGAGGGCGAGAGCTACGTATATTTGCAGTCTATATAACCATCTATATTACCAGAGAAACCCCTTCCCTATCTCTGATCTCTCATTAAAAGTCTTTATAACCAATAAAATGCTATGACGCATAGATGTATTGGGCTCTTAAATGTCTCACTTTTTAAAATTGTCATAAAACAGACCATGCCTATGTGGATACCTTATAATGTTCACTAATCAGACACTAATCAATGTCTCCATATGGTCAGAATTGTAAGATGGGATTATATGGAGATTTAAATTAGTCAAACCCAACTATTAGATTTCCAAGACTTGAATGGACAACTGTGCTTGAAAGAGTTAATTGTCTGATTATGGAACAATGTTGGGGACAATTATCATACAAACTCGAGGTATAATTTTCTAACTTCATTAACAAGTAAAAAACAGTTATGACTAATGAAAAGAATGCTCCTGGCAGTACGTATTTAAGCATATTAATCATTAATCTGACCAAATACATAGTACCATACATTCAAGCTACATGTCATGCAGCTTGAATGGAATAAAAATACCTTACCCCATCTTGCATTTCCAAAATTCCAAACATTGATACTGTGATGAAGTTTGTGTTTGAAGATGTTGCAGCACATTTCAATATCATCTGCATAAATGCATCATACAGATGTTAACAAATGTGTGGATCATCAGTCCAAACAGGCCATAAAACAAACAAAAACAATAAAGAGTGGCTCTATATCAGAGCCCTGTGGGACTATTTAACAAGGTAATAGTATTGGAGGTGGTCTGGTTTTTACACGCACTGCAACTATGTTCAAAAAATTAAGTATAAAATGAAACCACTGCCAAATAATGCAAATTTTTACTGTGGTGTGCATGAAAGGCATGTAGGTAAGATCTACCAAAACAAGCTATCACACATAAATATTTTTTGGTTTATCTTGCTTTCTGTTACTTTTAATTTTTAAGATTCAGAAGAATCACTTTTGAGTCAGTTGCAAAATGCAATGAATCAAATATGGCAGCACATCAGAGATTGGAATCAGTTCTGTTCTCTGATCAATGGAAAGCTTCAGTTGCCATCAACACAAGATAAATTTTTAATGCAACTCGTACAGGGCAATCTTAGCAGTAATAAGTAATATTTGATGATCCATTTGGGTTTAAGGTGTTCATCTGACTGTGGTGTGCTGGAAGAAAAATGACACTTCAATTTGGCGAATAAAAAAAGAAGGAAGCATTTTTTTCTCACTTGCACAAAAAAATAAAAATCCAACAAATGTCTCCCACAGTGGTTCTATTTGAACTCAATTTTGGGAGAAAGTGGAAAGCCTGGAGGGCATAAGTGAGCGTGCACATGCTCGTGCGTGTGTGCATGCATGTGTGTACACAGCGCTAGGCAAATGAGCTTGTCAGTATGCAGTGCAGGCCTCTCTCTGGTGGCAGGCAGATGACAGTGCAGTGATTGGGCTGATTTCACCGAGGACGTGAGGGGAAATCTGAAGGCCGCCTCGGGGCTCAGGTGCTTATCATCTCCACACATAGGCTCCCGCACAGATTTAGATGCACGTGCGTACACACAGATACGCATGTATGTACAGATGCACAGCAAACTTTGCGACTGATTGTCAGTGCAAATAAGTGCCCAGACACACATATTAAAGTCCAGGCAGCAAACATTCATCAGACATTTATTGGATAAATAAATGTGCGTCACATTTATTGTGAATGTTGGAAGAGTGATCACCCAAGTAAACCACATATACGTAAGAATGTGTGTTTCATAATTCAGTGCATGTGGCTGTTAACCTATTGCCCTTTTCATAAATCTATTTAGGTGCTTCTTTCTTGCTTCTGGAATGTAGAGTATTCTACAAAATGTTCAAAAAATGTCTCCAATAAGACAGATTCATAAAAATTCATTTCAAGACCTCTCTGGATGTCCAGCATCATAACTTGACTTGTAAACGTTTATCTGAAAGTATTTCTTCATTTGAAGTTTTCAAGGCCTAGATAAAGTTGTGTTTTGCAATTATTTATCAATAGATGTCCAACCATGATGGAAAATGTTTTTTTACTCTTTCGTAAAATGACTGAGGCGCTAACAGTTAATGGTTAGCGCCACTCACCCCAGAGCCATCCTCCCAGTAACACTCTGTCCTAATGCCTAGCTTTGCATAATTTGTTTCCAGAAGCCATTTGGTTCCTGGACCTTGCCCAAGCCAAGACAGTTGTCTTCTAGTTCCAGAAGTTGCAGCTGTTCGTAGTAGATTTCCTGAGATGGCTCTTGAGAGACTGAAATGAGAGCCCCGGAAGTTGCCTAGAAGAAAACATGACTGACAAATGACAGGAGATAAATTGAGCATAAAGAGGCTGTGAGAAGCCTCTGATCTCTCAACGTTGCTGTCAGACAGAGAGGGAGACTGAGATTTAGGGCAAACGGTCTTCACTCTGGATGTCTGTTGATGTACCTGCCTTGTGTCCATCTTTCAGTTTATTTCTATTAGCTGCCTTTGTCAGCTCTGCCACATCGGTCTCCATCAGGACATACCTTTAATTATACATTTAACATTCAGTCTTCTCACCCCTTCTTTGGCTCTTATCTTTTTCTCATCAGTTGCTCTCATCCCTCTTGCCATGCCTCGCATGCTCATTCGGCGCTCCCTGGGTCAACCCCTGAATGTATTCCTTCTTGCTCCTTTCATCTCCTTCCTTCCCGTCTCTTCTTTCTGGGCTCGATAGATATACAGCGAGAGGCCAGGGGACGGTGTGAGGAGGCGGAGGACTCTGGTGGGAGGAGATCACAGAGATGAGGCTGCGCACAGCGAAAGGATAGACAGATCCATTGATAAAGGCTGCAGAATGCTTGCTCCACACCCAGTCTCTCTCTCTCTCTCCCTCTTTCTCTCTTTCTCCAGATCCGTCTCTCTTTTCACTTGGAGACTAATGCTCCTGCAGCCTTCAAATGTCAGTTCAGTATGGGAACCTATTAGATGCTTAGCCGGAGCGCCTGACAGCTCTCTTCCTTCCTTCCTCACTCTCTTGCCTCCTCGCACACATCCACCACAGAGTGACGGTCTGAGCTGCAGTCATTCAGAGGCGTAAAGGAAGACGTGAGACAGACAGTGAGGGAGCATTACGGCCAAAGACTCCCATCTGCTTTAGGAACAGCCACTTCAGCTTCTCTTTACTGTAGCTAAGTATAGCACATTTGCTAAACCACGCTGTTGTATATAAAGCTACAGTCATCCATTACTAATGTTAACAATAGAGACAATGACTATTCTTAAACAAAAAGCCAGAAAATAGGAACTTCTGTAAACCTTTAAAGAAGCAATGAGCAGAGTTACAGCAGGTAAAAGCAAATAGGAATGGTTATTCCTTACTTATATACGTGAATAACAGTAATATACCCTGCTATAACTTAATGATCCTTCCTGAAATTAACTGAAATATTACCCTCAGAAGCCTCAAGTTGTTTTCAGATAGGATTGACAGCTTTGAAGTCGGTGTAACCTAAAAAACGGTTAGTTGGACTTTTAATCAAACATCAACAGTTTGAAAAACTGTTTTTCACTGTCTGCGCCCAAGTTCACGCGCAAACCGTGTTCTGATTAAAAGCTTTTAAAAAACAGTTTTAAAAGCATATTTTTTAAAACTCTCTATGTAGAGTGTATATGTGGATGTGTGGCCTGATAAAAACCAGCCTCTTGTTCTACACTTTGCTTCGTACAGAAGCTGGTGAGAAATGATAGCTTGCTGGAGGCGTGGACTGTGTTGAAGTTTTACCCAATCTCTAAAGTTTGGTCGTGGTGTACTCAATGTGAAGCTCCAGACTGAAGCCTGAAGCTTACAGAAAACTGACTGCGCTGCAAACAATGGCCCTCCACTGCGAAGAGAAAAGTGCCAAACCGAACAAGACGGCTGTTAATGTTAATTCAGTATTTGAAAGTGTGGCCAACACGGACTCGATCGCTTCCGCCGCTGTCATTGTTTAAACTACAAGAAGACTGCGATTCCTAAACGGCACTAAAATGAGCAGCAACTCTACGTACTTCCCGCTCCCCCACTGTGATGGAGCTCCTCACCCTTTCTCAACTGCTGACTTTAGTCACCCTTCAAAGGAAGTTTTTTTTTTCATCCATAGTCTCTTTCAGTCATGATCCATTTCTCATGACCAGAGAGGAGAGTCTGAAAATAGAAGAACCACTAAATATTGGCTCAGCTCTTTCTTCACTATGACAATCACATAGATGAGTGTATCAATCAGTAATTATTTAATGTAAAGTATTAAAACTTTTTGATTTATTAATATAATCTCAAAGCTAAGGTGAAGACTGGATGGCACAGAAGTTCAAATGGATGCTTCCATGACACTGACATGGTCATTCTGTTTCAGTGCATGCCGTTTTGGACTGCAGGGAATAGGATCATATTTGTGTATCGGAATACCTCAGTCAAAGACCAGCTATAAAGCCAAATGAGAATGTAGAATAAGACTTGAAGGTTGCTGTTCACAGGTGGTCTCCATGCTATCTGATGGAGCGTGAGCTAGTTTGCAAAGAAAAATGAGCAAAACGGTCAACAAACTTTTCTGATTTTTACTTCTAACAAATGATAATGTGCTATAATACCCAACAGACTCAGTTGTAACACAGCAAAATGTAAAAATGTTCAAGAGATACAAACACGTTTGCAAGTAACTATATGTGTAAACCTTTTAGGATCCGTGATTAGCCTCAATTCATTCATTCATTCATGGCTTTGCCAGAAATCTTTACACACTTTATGCTGATTAGGTTAGCAGCAAGCCTAGTTACTGAATATCTACAGATTCGAATAATCTTAATACTTCTTTCCGCCATGGCAACTTGGTGAAAACGCACAAATTTCAGTAACCCAAAATAGAGAGAGTGAGACAGGGAGACTGGCATGAAACAGGGGATTAGGGGCTTAGTTAGCCTGCATGAAATCCCCTTTTCCTCTCGCGCCCTACAAAGGGAAGAAGGCAATTGGTCACATTATGCAAAAAAGCAAAGGAGAGGGAGGGGAAAAGGGGAGAGATTGAGCAGAATTGCAAGAAACTCGCTGAATACTGTACTACTGTTTTCAAACATGTGACATTACATTGATACATGTGATGTCACATTTACCAGTACAAGCGTTTTGTTTCCTGCTTTTATTTTTATTTTATATATATATATATATAGCTATATATTGTGTTGTTGGTTTTAGACAGAAAATGGGGAGTAGAGAATGAGGAAGGGTAGGAGTAAAAAGTGACATTGGCCTTGATACCCGCTATTGTCTCGCCTCCAGGACAGCCAGCCAACCAGGCGGCTCAGTCGGAGAGAGACAGAGCGAACCGGTGAGGGGAATGAAAGAGAGGGAGTTGCCATGGTAACTTCCTGGGAGATGTGAGCGAACTTGTTTATCTGGAGCGTGCGTGGTGGACGCTCTCGTCGAGCTGATGTGTGCAAGTTTGTGCGGATGCAAGTGAGCGCAGGCGTCCAGAAGCACCGGTGATGGCAGAGGACTGGCCCTTCCCACAGCTTCCCAAAGACTGCTTAACACAACTCTAGCCTACCCGCTCAAAGTTATCAAGACATCGGGAGTGGACTGATGTAAGCTAATGGGCTGTGGTGTTAGGCCGACAGACGATAAAAGGACAGAAAGGGAAAATGTAGCAGAAAAGAGAACAACAGGTGACAGGGACAGGGGCCAAGCGTATTGACTGGAAACCAGACGGGAAGGAGGGCCGGTTGGAATAAAAGCCTACCTGGTTTTTAAATCCAAAAATAGCATATGAATGAGGTGAAATGGGAAAATGAAGATGCGAGGGGACGGACTTGACGAGATGCGATGCGGCGAGTGGGAGCGGAGGCGTGCTGCCGTGCTCTCAGAGCGCAGCCCGGGTCCCGTGGAGCAGACACTGCGGGCACTTTAGTATGTCAAATGTCACACAGAGTAAGTCACAGGCCTGCACGGCTGCACCAGCGTCTCACACACGAGTGTGCACACGTCATCGCATGCAGACGTAACCCCCCTCCCCCAACCAACACACACACAAAGATGCGCAGGATGCTGGCATACTGATGAAATTTCATGCACGCGGTTTCTAGAAACAGATAAGGTCGTTCATATTCGCACACAGGCCTAGGTGTTTGTGTGATAAGGGGTGAGCTCACAAAAGTTATGCAGAAGGTGACCATTACCTGAGACAGATAGATCTCTGCCTGCTGCTGGATAATGTGCTGTCAGCCTATTTTGCACAGTGATAACTTGTGCAGCCTGGACTGCGGCGTTCCTATTTATTCTACGCGTGGTGAAAACCAGTGTCACCCTCCTGAAATAATGAGCGAGCCCTTTCTTTCCCTTAGGACAGCAGACAGACACCCTGATCCTGAGCCGCCCCAGATCACAAGTCGATCCATCTCCCTCTTTCTCATTCTGTCTCTCGCTCCCTTTGTGTCTTCGCTGCTCTCCCAATGAATCACATGCACGCTGCAGCCAGCAGTGCCCTAATAAGCAGACTTTCTCTTCGTCCGCTTTTGTCTCTCTCTTGATCTGCTGCTGTTTGTTCTGTGGACTCAAAGTTGCAGTGAAAACAATGCAGACAAGCTCTATAAAAAAGGTAGAATTCTACAGGTATGCTTTTCTGCTCTGCCACGATAAGGCAGGTTAGTTTCGACTCCTTGTAATAGACTGGGTTCAACATTTAAACTCTATGCACCCGGCCACGTAGAGGTACTGGACGTCAGTGGCACAGCCCTAATTTCTCAGAAAAAGAACAAGTTCCAAACTGTCAGTCATTTGCTTTCCGAATGCATAAATCTGAACCAAAGCGAATGGCATAGATTTTTGCACACTCTATAACTTCAAATGTCAGTGTTTTACATCAAGATTTAATTTGATTCAGTAACACAGCAGCAATACATAATTGTGAAAAGTGACGTGTTTTCCAAAATGTTGTTTTTTTTAAGTGTAGCAGCTTACCATCAGTGTGAAGGTGTGTGTAATTTTGTGAATGCAAGCGAAAATCTGAAAACTGTGACATGAATTTGTATTTAACCCCGATTTACTCTGATACCCTTAAATAAGACTGAGCACAATCTTCCCATCGCAGGCTCCTTCTCCAATAAATACTCTCTCCATCTAGCCTCTTAGCTTAGCTGGATCTTACTTACGGCTCCACAGATCTTCATATCAACTCTAATCAGCTTCAGCATGATGCTTCACCTGCCATGTTTGACAGTAGAAGGTGTAGTTTACTTCAACAGGTCAGCAGTAGGTGAGATGTATGGAATGCACAACTAATAGTTGTCTGACCTGCAGATTATCCCATCTGAGTAGTGAATCTTTGCAGCTCCTCTTTACCAAAATCAGAGGTGGTCTTGGCTTTACCTCTGAATGATGCTCTCTGCTTGCTTGGCTTTTCAGTTAAGCTTTAGCATGTAAAGACTGAATACAAATGAAGAAATTCATGTATTAAAATGATAATCATAATTGTTTTTGTCATGCTATCTTCCAGTAAAGTACAAATAACTTGTCCATCCATCCGTCCTGGGTTCGATCCAGAACTTGAAACTTTAGCTGCATGTCTCTCCCTCCCCCCTTTCTGTGTCTATCCATTTGATGTCTGGTAACTGTCAGGAACGCCTATTGGCACCAAAAAAAAAAAAAAAACATACCAAGTAAAACAAGAAATACAAAATAGGAAGAATTTAGCAGACAAATCTCACTGTATAAAAGACCTGTGCGAGTGCATAAACACTTTCATGTGCTCATCTTCCCTGACCTCTACGTTTCAGGATGGAGGAATGTGTGCTGCATCGATTCGTGCGCATGTGTGAGGAGCCAGGCTGGTTTGCCTGCTGCAAAGCTCTATGGAAATGAGGAGATTCATGGCTGAGAAGAAGGTGATGGAGGAGCGAGAAGGGGGAAGGGAAAGAAAGGAAAGGAAGAAGAGCGGTGGTAGGTGGTAAATAATGAGGACTCCGATGAGAATGAAGGCGAGCCATGAATAGGGACATCTCAGAGTTGACGAGGGGGAAAAAAAGGACAAAGTAGAAAGATGAGAGCAAAAATATCAAGACAGTGGTGAGGAAAGGGTTTATGAATGGAGCGGAAAATAGGAAACAGCTGCCACTAGTGGCGGCATGCGGAAAATTAATTATTGATGTAGGGGGAAAGAAGGAAGAAGAGAAGAGGACTAGAAGATTATAAAAAAAATTAAAAAATGGAGAAGGAAAGTGGTTCATTTTGAGGTGAAAGGTAAAAGCAAAAAATGTTTAAAGCAGGGAAAAACAGAAAGGCTTTCATGAAATGTGGCGTTGGTGCGTCAAATGGACCGCAAGTGAGACAAATTAGAGGAGGGCAGGTTGAGCTTCGACTATTAAAAAGATTCAAGGATGAGAGGGCATCAAATGAGAGGGAAAAAGGGAAGAGCCGTCTTGCCGGGCAAAAAATAAAATAAAATGTGAAAAAACAAAGCGTTTTAGCATAAACCAGGGAAAAAAGAAGCTGGAAGGATTGAGAAAGATGAGAAGGAGGAGGCCGACAGAGGGAAACGGAGAGATGAGAGACGAGGGGGCTGGCAGTGGCGGGACACGGGTTGCAGGCGTGGAGACTGTGGCATGCAGCTCCAGTTGGCATGGACTCTATCAGTCACTCGCAGGCCTGGGCAGGGGGCCCTGTGTGCTGCACACACACACATGCATGCATGCACGGACGTATGCACACAAGCAGATCAAACGCAAGGACATTCTCTCTTTCCCTCCTCATTACGTGAACACACACATACACACACAGCAGACCGAGACAAAAAACACTGCGCCCAGCCTGACGCACTCTCTCAATTAGTCTCAGCCACACACGCGCACAGAATCAGGGAGCAGAAAGATGGATGTATGAACGTGTGCGTGAACGTGTTCGCTTGTGTGTGCGTGTGTGTAGGTGCGTGTGTGTTTGCGTGTGCCTGCGTGCGTGCGTGTGTGTGTGTCTAATTGTGCCAGCGCTGGCAGAGCAGAATGAGGGATGGTGTCTCAGAGCTGCTGCTGCCGCTAATAGCCGCTGACTAGAGGTGACAGGCTCTTTCTTTCCCTCCTCTGCTCTCTCCCTCGCTTCTCCCCTTGTTCTCTGTCCAATCAGCAGTCAGTGCATCTGTCCTTCCCTCTTTCCCTCAACCCGGCTCGGCACATCCTCTCCCCTTTGTTTCTCCCTTCTCGCATCCCTTCTCTGCCCTTTTTACCCTCCATGCTTTCATCTCTGCTCCTTACCCCCTGCCACCTTTCATTACTTTCTCTCCCTTCCCTTCCTCCCACAGACTGTCCTTTCTCTACCCGCTCCTGATGGTACCCAGGAGATGCCTCACACACAAGCGATTACACATGTGTGTGCACACACGCACAAACATGTACAAACACAGATATTGTAGCGCGATTGGTCCGTGTAGCATTCCTCCGTAAAAAGGTTTACAGAAAAGTCTTCTGGAGTCCAAAATTTTTAGTTTGAAAAAAATCCAAACTTTGTTGGTTCAATGCTACCAGGTTACATGGACCTAACCACTCTTCAGAGCAGAAGTTTTTACTACAAAAACTTTAAATCAAGGACTGGATCTAAATTATTTTTGTCTGTGGACATTTTCTCAGTCACAACTGCTGCCAAATTATAGAATTAAAGGAGCAATACTGGTTGACCTGTAACATATAATAAACCTGCAGGTTTTTTGGATATTAAAAGAAGAAGCCATTTTCTTATGAAGCCGCATTTTACATAGGCCGAGCGAAAACAGAAGTGCGGCTCTGTTCGCAAATATTTACCATGTTCGTGTTTATAGCAATCAACAAATAAAATGTGAAACAAAAGAACAAGTTGAAGTCACTTCAAATCAGGTGTTATTAACAAATATATGCATTTTGAGTAGAAATTTACTTAGAAACCATGCAATTTTTTAAGAAATCCTTGGCAAGTCAGTGTACTTAGGCCTATCAATCATTAGAATGTAAAATAGCAATTTGTTTATTATTTTGTCTTTCTTTTAAACAAAAAATATTGTTTCAGTAGCAAAAAATGTCTAAGCTCTAGAAAAAACAGAGGACAGAAATAGGTCACAAACTGATCAGTGCATTGTTGCTCATGTCTATGCATGTGTGTGGCAGGAATGCTATTCCAGTTTCGCTGCACCATTTTGGGCCCGGCTGTAGAGATCAAACAAAGAGCAGAAGACGAACGCGCACACAAACACACAATCAAGACACAATCATCTGTATCTGCCCTTCTCCTATCTCCAGCTGCCTTTTCATATTCCTGGCTTCTGCAGTTGCCTCACGTCTGGACTGTGTCCACGGGGAGACGAGAGACAAGAGAGAGCACTGCTCTGTTTTCTATCTGCACCAGGTTATTAGAAGCGTGCAATTAGCAGGAGCGAGCGGGATAAATATGGCTGTTTGTGTGTGTAAGTGCGCGTGTGTCTGTGTGTGAGACGCTAAGGTATTCGTGTGCAACCAGGGACAGATTTCATAGGCTGGATCTGGGTCGTCCTGATGTGGAGACGTAAGAGACAGGTTGCTCCTCACGTTTTCCTGAATGTTTCTCGGGGTTTTTATGAGCGGATGTGCGAGGATATTTTGCTGCACCCTCGGTGTACATGTTTAATGTGCAACTGAAGCAAAGGGGCTTGTCATGTTCCGTCCTTTTCAGAGGGAAACAGCTCACCCCGCGGGGCTTACAAAACGGGGGGATTTACTTCACAACCAATCAATGTTGCTCTGCCGAAGCAACCATCCATCGCCACCACAGCAACAGCAACGCCGCAGCAACGCAGAGCCAGGCTGCTGCAGGGAATAGATGGCTGATACGTACACACAAGCTCCTTTGCCGTATTTATCTGTCAGCTTTTTCTCTTTGTTTTTCTTTTCTCTTCTGTTTTTATCCCCCTCTTCTTACTTGGCCCACGCTGCATTTGCTCTTTTGCTGGTTATTTGTTCCCCTTTTTTTTTCTCTCTCCCCCTCCCCGTCTTTGCCCTCTTCGTCTCTCGGCCTGATATTTCACGTTAATGGGGCCTTTGCAGGCGCTCTCCAAAGTGCGACCTAAAGGGCGAGAACAGAATTGAAAGAGAAAAGGTGGGAAAAAAATCAGGAGCGACAGAGAGAGAAAGAGAGGGAGAAGGGTGGCGGATGCAGCTTCCTCCTGAAAGGCCCCTTTTTCATTTCTTTTCATCAGCAGCCGCCTGCCTGCATATCTCGCCTCCTCCTCTTCCCCCGTGTTTTCTTTTTTTCCTCCAGCTCCCAAATCCCCTTTCTCTTTAGCTCATATGTATGCAAATAAGGCATCCTATGCAAATGAGACAGGTAGGAACAGGCAGCAGAGAGGAAGAAGAAATGGACGTCGGATGGCGGGAAGGAGAAATAGAGGATGTCTGGGGGGTTAAAATAGGAAGTGATCATCTCTATGGTGGTTTAGGGAGTCAATGAGACTCTTTGCCTTCTTTTAACATGAAGCCATGAGATTCATACATAAAAACCGAAATGACAGCTTGGTTCATTTTGGGCTAAGCTGACATTAAAGGGGCAAGGAGAAGGGAAGACATGCGGCAAATATCATCGGGTCCGGGAATCGAACCCGCGACGGCTGCGTCGAGGACATAGAAAACGATGTCTAAGTGTTTGCTAACTTTAACTTAAGCAAGCAGCAAAGAAGGAGCTTCTTTAGCTTCCTCCTCTTTCATCCATGTGCACTTAATTTTCAGCTTATAGAAGAGGATGAGCGTGTTGGAAGATAAATTTTCCATCAGCCTTTCTTTCCGCCATCTGCCTGAGTGCGAAGCCCTGAGCAGTGCACTGCCACTTTTTACTAGAAGAAGAGCAGCATTTCCTGCGAAATCCCACCCTGTTGAACAGTTTGGAAACCTCAGCCAATCTTTCCGAGATGTTTGTTTATCTTCGGTACACTAATGTCCAAAATTTAGGTTTAATCCTGCCCAAAGTCTGGCTCTCGCCAGCAGAAAGCCAGTATGGGGCCTGCGTGGATGTACATTTGAAGAATCGTGTTGCGTTGTCAAGGATATGTGGAAGGAGGTGAGCTGATTGGCTGCAGATTGGTTGCTAGGTGCCGAACGACGCAGTTTATAATCCAAACACTTAACAACATTCACAATTCTGGTGAAAAGGTTACCTGCAGTCATCATGGACAAGATTGGTGTTCACTTTTGGGTTTTCCGCCAAAGCATTTGAGCTGCTCCTTCTCCAGTGGCAGCTAATTATAAAAGAAAGTACTTAGTCTATTATTAAAACAAGAATTGGTTGCGCAAGTCTGAGTTTATGTTGAATCTCTATTTGCTTAAAAGTAATCCTACAACCATAAATATATCCATTAAGCAAAAATTAAAGCTATCCTTTCAAAAGTCATTGACGTTGAATACTTTGCAATGCAAAACATATAAGTTAAAATGCATTTTTTCCCTTCCAGGGAGTCTTTTGTGGGCTCTACTGTCCTTTATATGAAAGTAGGACATGAAAGGGGCAAGAAGAAGGGAAGGCATGCAGCAAATATCGTCGAGTCCGGAAATCGAACCTGCAACTGCTGCGTCCAGGATTCAAGGCCTCAAAACGTGGGTTGCGCTATGCCCTACGCCACCACAGCACGCCCTCAAATGCATTTTTAATGCATTCTAAAACTTATAAGCATTTTCATGGTGAGTGCATGCAATATCTAACCCTAAATAGAAAATTGTCAGAATGGGTTTGATGTTCTGATGTGGTTACATCAAAAGTTTTAAAATCAACAACCTCCAAATCACACAAGCTGCTTGCTGGTCTCCAGAGTTTCCTGCTAATGAATTTTCAATGGCAATGCTTGCTCTTCACGTCTCTCTGGATTAAACTAAAACTTGGATGTGTGTTAATGCAGCTGCACGGTGTTATGATCCAAATGCCTCTTCCTACAGATTTGGGAAACGCGCGTGTGTGTGCGTGTGTGTGAGAGACGCTGATAATGTCTGTGGGTGTCCAGATGACGCAAGCTGCATCTCAGTGCATTGACCAAGCCACCTTGTGGCAATGTCAGCTCAGCACACAAACTCACACCTAACAGACATCAAGACGGATCCGTACTAGAGTCTTATGAGCTTAATGTTAAAGAGTTAGGCTGCTTAACTAGATGCATGCATTTCATGGATAATCGGAAAAGTTGTTTTCTGGTGTTGCAAAGTTAAATGAGTCTTCTGAAAAACAGACGCACGGAACAAGCTCGAAAAAGCGGATGGAAAAGAGAGACGCATACGTTTTTTAATTGCAGGGATTATTTTTTTCTGGCTTTTTTTGCTTGTTATTTTGTTCCCTTGTTCTTGTTCCTGCATTAGCAGCATGTTTTTTAGTAAATCAGCTTCACTCGGTGCCCTCTGTGCCTGTAGGAGGGATGAAGTCATGCACCACAGGCATAGTGCACATCCCATCTCCGTTCATTTTGCCCTCCCCGTGCCCGCCACTCAGTCACAAGCATATGGGCACACCGCTGTGCCAGCACCCCTCCCAGAACACCTAACTCTGTCTAGCCACGCATGGCAGGGAATGCGCACACACACAAACACACACACACGCGCATGTGCACAGAGACACAAAGAAGCTAACTCATACACAAAATTCCACACACTACCATCCTTGCATGACGGGCGTATCCTTGATTGTCCCTGATACAAAACCTCACCTCCAACTATATGTAGCAGGAGTTGTCTTGAATGAATAGCTGGTATAAACGGGTCAGGAGGTGGTAAGTTGTCTTTTGTTCTAGCCTCTGGCTTACTTTCATAGGTGATAGAACATGAAAGTGTTAATAGCTTTTAAGGTTTTGTATTGACACTGCAGCTGTTACGAGTGTTGTCTTAGCGTATTGGAAATGCTGAAATTGTAATTACAACGCAAATTCATGGCTAATAAAAATGATATTTAACTTACCAAGCAAATGGAAAGAACGTTGTGCAATACTACAGAAAACAGTTGCTGTAATATGTGGGAGGAGAAAATTTTAATTTTGAAAACTCGTATAAAAACATCATCACGTTAACAAGTTTTAAAGTATGTGCTGATAATTTTATCCCCTCATGATTAATTTTTTTTGTTTTACTTTCTATGGTATGAAAAGGAACCAGCTGATGGGTTTTGACTCGACCCAGGACTTTTCATTTCTTAATTCTCAGTGGATTTACTGTTAAGTTTTGGGTTATTGTCATGTTGCAGGATCCACTTCTGCATCAGCTTTTTGGGGTTTTTTTGTTTGTTTTTTTATACAGATGCTCTTAGATTTTCTTTAAGCACCCTCTATAATACACAAGAAAATGTATGATGTGCTCTAATATAGCGAGTTGGTCGGGACTTTCTGGATCAACGTATCCCCAAACCTTGAGTCTTCTTAGTTCTAGGCTTCACAGTTGGCATGAGGTTGTTTTCATGGAATGATGCATTTAGTTTACACCAAACATGTTCTGAGACACAAAGAAACATTGTTTCAGAAAACCTGATCTTTGTCTGTGTTCCCTGGTGAACAATTAATATACTAAGTCTGTTAAATTTGAAATCACTTGAGCATACTTTAAGTTAGACTAATTATGAGTATACTTCAAGTTCATTTAGGATTAGTCAACTTAAAGTGTGACATTTTGGAACAACAAATTTTCTGTAATTTTCACTCAGTTATTCTGAATTTTTACTGTGGTTGCATACAATGGGGGTTTGAGTATTCCTTTTGTGTGTGTTTGTGAATCTGTTTTTTTTTTCCATTCATGTCTGTTTTCCGGAACAATTTTGTTATGCCTCAGTCCCGCAGAACAGAACTGTATTCCTCTCACACAAATACTCTCTCACAATCTGACATTAATCAACTAAAAAATTATAAAAGACTATCTAAATTCTTTAGTCTGAAGAAAAATATAATTTCCTTTATATTGTTCATTTTCAGTAATGTTGTAGAAATAAAAATCTTAAAAAAAAAAAAAAGGCTCATCAGGCATCAATACAGCAACTTTATAGCCTGGGGATGGAAGATGTTTTTCTTGACTGTAAAATGATGACAACTGTTTATATTATCCTCCACATTGGTGGAAAATGCATCTTCTCGCTTAAGGCATCCAGATTCAGGATTTTTTTTTTTTTTTTTTCACATTTCGCCACATTACAACCAGAAACTAAATTTTTCTTTTAAAATAATGTAAAAAAGAAATAAAATAAAAATAATCTATTTTGTAAAAACAATCATGTGCAACCAGTTTCTGTGAAACTTTGAAATATCAGTTGATAAATTCTCTCATTCCAACGTGACTAAGCTTGAGAAACTTTGAAAAGAAGATGTTTCTGGTTTTCATCGAATCCTGGAGCCCATTTTGCGTTTTTGTTTGGTTTAAAATATTTCAAACATTTAGACACGCATAGTTGCTTAACTTTCATAGAAAGAGTTTGATGCAGCATGTAAGATACTGATCATTTGTAAGTCTTAACTTAACTTTTGACCAAACAGGCTTTTATCTCTGCCACTGATGGGATTATATGAACTATACAGCTGCTAATGTGGCATGCGGGGAGAGCTTTGGGGTTCCATGTCGGTAATTTTGCCTGCCAGTGGTTCACTGATGGACACTCGACCCACAACCAAACATATAAACTAACCTTCCAGCTTGGAAATAGAGGACTGGATGGAAAATGGTCGTAATTATCATTAGTTCTTCGTGATTAACCAAGTGCCACACACACACACCATCATGCACACACACACATACACTGATGTGGCTGTCCTCTGCTGTGTGGCACAAAATGGCGGAGAGTCTGTGTGTCCTAGCAGAGGATGTGCCTGGAAGAAGAGCGTAATGAGAACGAGGCCAGGAGGAGGAGGATGTGAGGACTTGGCTGCAACTTTGCATGTGTGTGATAACATTCAGGTGTGTGATGCAACATTAAGGAGTTCCCAGCCTTCTCAACACACACACACACACACACATAAAAGAAAAAAAACCATCTAAACACCACGGTAATGGATGTTGGCATACACACACACACAGATGCTCATTGCTCATACAGAGCCAGAAACGCACGACATTTCATTTTATCCTACAGGTAGCGTGACCTTCAATGCGCCTCATCTGTCCACCCCTCTCTCGCTCTTTCTCTTCACGTATTCCTGTTATCCAGCGCTCAGTGGCGTGGCAGGTAATTTGTGCGCAGCTATTGGAGATTAAAGTTTAATTAGTGAACGGGGAGTCATTTGGGTCTTTCTTGAGTGAAATAAGGCCGCTGTGCGTGCACTGTTGTGTGTGTGCGCGTGAATGTGTGTGTGTTCGCTCTGCTCGCTCGCTCGGCCCTAACGCATCAGGGCTCATCAGAGAAAGCTGGAGTGGGAGTAGAAGATCCGAGTCCGTCTTTCATCAGCGAAGAACAAAGGATGGGATCCCTCCCACCCCCTTCCCCTCCAACTTCCCCTTCTTCCCCACCTTCCCTCCATCTCATCTCTTTTCCTCTCCCCCTCTCCGGTGCTCAGTTGGCAGAGTTCCACAGTCATATTCACACTTTCCCAGTCCCTGGTGAGACACACACGCTCATATCACCTCCACTGCCACCATCACACTGCACCACTTGCGGGAAAAGAGAGGGATGACAGGGTGCTCACTTTGTGTTCCTTCATCTTAGTGTGAGAAATGACCGATAGATCTGTCACCCCAAGTGAAAGGAACGTCACCTGAAACCTCGTAGCCTGATTGCTTCTTCTTCTTCCTTTTTTTAAGCATCTTTGTCTGTCCGTCATTCTTCCCGCCACAATCTGCTGGTTTCTCCTGCAATCTGCTTTTACCCTACCAGCAATCTGTTTTCCTCTCCTACAAAGTGCTCAAACTTTGTCATCTGTCTCTCTCTAACGTGCTTACTGGTCTCGATCATGGGGGACATCAAACGTGCCAGATGGTCACGCGCTGCTGACACGGGCGCGAGTCCCCGCCGCACACCCAGGTGTCTTCGGAGCTATGTTTTTTAGCTAATGACGGCTGGTGCCTGCATCTCAGCAAGCGCTGTTATTTCACCAGGGCTCGAGACACTGACGCAAATCGATAGGCAGCACGGCCCAGCGATAACGATCTCCGTTTCTCCTCTCCTCCCTGCATCTCTCCATTCGCCTCGTTGCTATGCCCTCCCCCTTCTCGCCGTAAACCCTCCCTCACATCTGCCTTGATCTTGCAGCTTCAATCTATCTCTCCCCTAACCCTCCCACTCTTTTTCCTCCCTTGTCTCTCCCCTCCTCTCCTCTTCTCTCTCTCCAATCTCCCACTCCCTCCCTTGTCTCTGCCCTCTTCCTCCCCCCTCTCCTCTCCTCCCATCTGCCTTCCTGCCCCTATCTTGCCTCTTTCCCTATCTCTTCATATCTTCCATATCTCCCGTTGCTCCCTCCGTTTTTGGGGGTTTTTTTCACCCTCGCTTACTCTCATTTCATATTTTCCCTTCTCCTTCTCCATCACTGCACTGTTTCTCACCTATCCCCCCGCTGGTCCTCTGTTTCTTCCCAATCTCCTCTCATGTGCTATTTCCCTCTATATTTGGCCTCTAGTTCCTCAGTAATCCTTCTCTCCCACATTTGTTCATCTCCTTCCCATGGCTGTTGGTTCACACCCTTCACTCTTCCCCTCATGTTGCTCTTTTATTTCAGTGACCCACCATCACTGATTTGGTGACTTGTCTGTGTTGGATAGGCTACAAATCCAAAATTGTTAATTTGGGGATTGATCTTCAATGGTTTATTTTACCAAGTTAGAGTAACTTTACAGCTAACAACTGCTTAAACTTTTCAAAGCAAGTAGGATGCTCAAGTTTAAACCTTTTTTTTTTCTTGTTTCAAATCCACAAAGATTTAGTTCACTGTCCTGAAGCTCCTATAAAATGTTTATCTTAACATTTTCAAAATGGTTTGTAAATGGGGAAGTTCTCAACTTCCAGAAGCTTCATGTGAATTTGCTTTATAGCACAAGAATATATTTGTGTTTGTGTTCAAGTTTCATATAACTAATTGTTGATTTGAGGTCACCAGTTGTTGACCTTAAATCAACTGGTTGTTGATTTGAGGTCAGTACCCTCAGTATGATGCTTTACAGTTGGTACTTGACTGCCTTAACTATACTTCACTCACCAGAAGGCATTGGGTTTGACTTTAAGAGCAACTGCAAATTTCAGTCGTGCCTGTTGGTTTTGGTTTTGGGTCTGGGGTTTCTTTCTGAGTCCAAACTTTCACTGTCCTCACTGTGGATATTGAGACTGTTGTAGCAGCAGTTTCCAGATCACAGCTGGCTTTTTTCTTGCTGGTCTAAGCCAATTTTCTTTCTCTGGAGGGTGGTAGTTTGTGTCAGATGGGTGAAACAGAGGTGTTCCAACATCACAAAGATCCCAAAACACACGTCAAAACTGATTTTGGGATGGCTTTAGCATGCTGACATTAAGCTCCTGCAATGACCTCAAAGTCATTTGATTTACATGGTCAAATAAATCATTTGAATTTCTCTGTTAGAAATTCAAAGTGATAGAGTCTATATCAGTGCTTTATCATTTTTTTTTATATCAAGAGTGATCAAATATTCAGACAAAGCTGTTAGAAACTGCAAAAAGTTTATAGTTGAGGTTCGACGTGCCCAGATATGCTCTAGATATATGAGGATAAATGTCTGTAATTTGTCACTGGAAATATTGCAGAGGGGGACAAGTTTGGACTCAACATATAGCATTTAGAAATCATAATGTGTACAAATACAGACATAAACACATTGTTATCTGCATGCACAGTCACCCACAACCCATAAAAAAAACAGCTGCTGGGCTTTATTGGGATGGTCCAGGGAGAGATTGTAGTTTGCACTTTGGTTGCTGAAGCGTCCTGTTCAGCAGAATGATAGGCCCCTTAAGAATAGGATTTTTTTTTTTTAAACTTAAACACTGTGATAAACTCTGGCTCCTCAAAATTGTTCTCATGCGTACACAGCCCATGAAAAATATTAGGACTGTTAGGAAGGACTGGCAGTGCAAGACACTGCCAATCAACTCTGGTAGATATCATCCACTAGATTCTCTGTAAACAGATGTTGGCAACATCTGTTGGTGGTGTTGAAATTTTGGGTGCCAAAAGCTTGTTTTTGTTGCGGTTCGTAATTGGAGAAATATTTTCTGATGAAGCCATTTTGTAAGTGCTTGCAGTTGTCTGCCAGTGGTTAGTGTTGTTGCTGTCAGATGATCACAAAACAGGAAGTAAAAAAAAAGTTGCTCGGCCTTTAAATATTAAATATCACCTACACGTTCACTCAGTAGACCATAGTGTGATTTGAGCTTCTACTGGATGACAATATCCTCAACAAAGAACACTAACCATTAAACTAACTAAATAATCCCTGTCAACTCATCCATCTGTTTAGAAAATAAGCTAATAATAAACAAAATCTTTCTGCCTCTTGTTCTCAACACCTAATTGGACACAATTGTGGTTTGCTCTCGCAGAAGATTTACTAAAAACTCCACAAGTCAGTAATGATAGTATCTGGATGCCTTTAAGAAGTGGAGGTCCACATTAGGCTGGATGCATGTGAAAGTAAGGAGTAAAGGAGACATTCTGATCAGATGTTTGACCCCCACCACTGATTCCTTTCAGTGCAGAGGATCAGTGGCTCTTCTACAAGCTCCCACTGTTTAATCTATCCAGAATATATCTCGAGAATCATTAACTGTGCCTTGGCTAGCATGAAAGATCCCCTTTCCTATTTTTATACTCTGTTTTTATGCCCTTGCCACTGGTATTTTTAGCTGAATTGTAGACTAGATGACTACCAATGGAGTAGTAGTTTTGGATTTAAACATTTTTGTGAGGCTAAAACTCTTGTTTCGCCAGTTAATGCTTAAGCCGGTTAATAAAGGTTTTCTATCATGCCTTACCTTCTTCTTTAGAAAGAAAAAAAAAACAAACAAACCCGTCTTATTTTCAGACACAAAAGCAACAGCCACGATGGAGGACGCCCATCGCCAAAAGCTTGAGTTCAGTGCGCCAGACCAAAGAGAAGTCTGACCTCTCCCAATCCAATTCAAGGTCACACACATACACACCTCCAGTCAGACAAAGAGCATCTGCACATTTGCTTCAGGGCAAGGAATCACTGTTGAAGACAGAGGTCATGGATAGGACAACCCAGAGAACAAAAAGAGAAAAAAAAAGAGAGCAGACAGGAAGAGGTAGAATGTGTGTTTTTATGCATGTCAGAACGCCGACACAGAAGGAGTGACGCAGCGTCATCAATGAAAGGTACTGAAGTGGCACAAAGCTGGTAGCAGGTGCAGATCAGTGTGTGCGTGCTGTCTGGATGTGTGCCGGTGAATTTGTGAACACTTGCACATGTGTGAGAGCCGGGTACGTGCAAATGAGTTGAGGGATGAGCAGACATGGGAGGGGACCGCACTGTGGAGCCCAGCGGGGACGTCACACCAAACCTGCCCCGGCTCGGCTCCCTCTACCGGGGGGTGCGACGCTGCATCCCATTACCTCGAAAAAGACATTTGTGTGGCGTTTGTCTTGTGTGTGCATGAATGCATCGCTGGGAAATGGATCAATGTTGCATTTTCCAAAGAATCAGCTTGTATTCTAGCCCTTGATGTTGACGGGGACTGAGCACACGCTGATTACTTTGCTTTGTCTTCACTTGTCCAATCTTCCTTCTGCATCCTATTTCCTCTGCTCCAAAGTCTCCTTCACTGGATGATTCTGATTGAATACCAAGTAGGCTTGTGCCCCATTTTACAAGATCCCAACTGCCTCGTGTGTGTTTTGTGTGCATCAGAGAGAAGTAAACCATGTACACTAAACGAGAAAGCGTGTGGGCATTAGTGAGGTTATTGGCACGTCATAGAAACCACACAGCATGTTTTTCATACTCTGGAACAAGAAAGGTTATTCAGTCTAAAATTCACAAATACCTGCATGGTCATGTCTGGGACATATTCCAGAATGCTTGCACACACGTTTGTTGTCACCTGGCTTCAGAAAAACACAGACTCTCTTTCACAAAAGCACAAAGACGCACAACAGGGAGTGAGCAATCAGTTTTCTTTTTTCTTATTCCCATCACATGCACAACCTGTGCCTATACCAGAGAAAAAAATGCCCTTTGCAGATGCCATGTGCTTGATTGTGCCTGCGTGCCTGTAATTCTCGATCGCTCATTCCTCTCTCCATCCCCGCCCCATCTCATCACTCTGTCACCATGTCAACAAAGACCAGGTTTAGTCCTTCAAAGGGCAACGCTCAACAGCTGCCGGATGGAGGTGACCGTGCCGAAGAAGACGCCGAGAGAGACGAAAAGAAAAAAACGGATTGTGGAAAAAAAAAAAGAGACAAATGATAGCTGTGTGGAGAACCAGAACAGACGAGGGCCGAATGATTTTGGGTCAAGGCTATAGGAAAGGAAAAGAAGGAGAAGGGATTATACAGAAAAAATAGGTGAACAGCATATTGTCCTTTCACAAATCACATGCTCATCTCCTGCCTGCCCATTGTGCAGCACCAAGCTGAAGTGCTTCTGTTTCTGTCTTTTGAAGAATCCTAAAGTGATCTATCCTTCTATATAAGCTTAGTTCTGATGTGTCCAAGTGACTCAAATGACTCAAATATTAAAAAAAAAAATGGAGGTAAAATGTGTGACTTGACGCTTTGCTTTTTTCCTACAACTTGAGCGATCAAATGTTTTATGGGGGGACAGGATTGGCTGTCACACAAAGGACAGCTGATTACATCAGGTGAGATGACGTAAGATGAAAAATAAGGGGAGGAAAATGTGAGGGAAAAAAATCATTGCCATACGTTTAGGACAACATCAAACATGAAGCAGGTAAATTTACTCTGTCGTAAACATCTATTTTAGCACAACAGCTAGACGTCATCAAAGCTTAGATGGATTTAAAGAGGAGAAGATTCTAAGGGCCTGGCCCGTTTTTTTTTTTTTATTCTGTATACATTTTTATGGTTACTGCCCTCACTTCATCTCTCTCTTGGTGTGCGAATACCATGGAAACTGGACTCTTATGTTGTTGTCTTGACATGCTAAAAAAAGATGCACCTCTCTCAAAGGTCACTGGACATCACCTGAATGTGTCAGTCAAAGAAAGGCAAAGAGATGCAACGTTCATAACAGAACCCCTAAAGAATGAACGTTTTTGCGTTTTAATGACTGATTTAGAGAGAGATTGTTTCTATGTGCATCAAATCAGGCTCATTTGTGCATCCTTCTATGTGCGAGGTGTCGAAGATCTGCCGCTCCTTCTCCAAACTTTGTTGTTTTCTTCCAGAGCTAAAGCTCTGTGTCTGTGCTCCTGTTGTCTTCTATTATACCGGCTTTGTGTACTTAAATAAACTGTGTGCAGTGTGCACGGTTGGTATTTTTGGTTTTGAGAACGTTTGTGCAGACATCTGTGTCTCCGATGTCGTCCTGCCTCTGTAACGGAAAAGCCAGCCATGTCTGTGGCTGTGGATGAGTCATCCCTAAACTCCAGAGAGGAGGAAAGACAACATCGCTCAGACACAAACCTCACATTAGCTGGCCTTCCTCACCCAGTCAAAATGCTCTCCTGCATCAAGGCTTGTTGTTTTCCTCCCTCATCAGGTTCACAGGAAGACAAATTATCATTAGAGGCTGTGAACAAACCTGTCCATATTTACATATGGTCAATCAAAAGAGATGTTTGCTGAAAAGCCTGTGAATTTTGAAGGATTACTGCGATGGACTTTTAAACTGCAGTGGTTCTGATTTATCCTAGTTCGTGGATTGTAAGGGTGTAATGGGTACAAAGTGGACGATTTGGCTCTAGATTTTGTTTATAAGGTGAGGTTTGGTATAACTACAGGATAACCAATAACTACGAGCAGCTCATATGCAGCACTAACAAAATTTTTGTAAAGCTAAATGTTTGTGTGTTTGAAATAAACATGTTCTTATTTCAAATGATTTAGTCAACATGGAGCAATTTGAGAATCTTATTGGTGTAGGATGGAAATTCAATGTAAACATATATAAATCAAAAACCTGTTTCTTACCCTTTATTACAGTTTGTCATTAGGTTGCAAATGCAAGATTTTATCTTGCATTTTGTGGTTCTGACATATTTAATGAGGTTACACCTGATATCAAAGATTTGAATAAATACACAGTTTGCACAAGTAGAACTTAACATGTTTTTTTTTCTAAAAGGTAAGATTATCATCATCAATCTCGCATTCATTTGGCATGGATTGTTTTGTTGTGTCACTGAACAAAATGCCATAAAAATATACATCCAGGCGTGACATCTGTTTTGTGATTTGCTTGTAAACATACTTGTACCATGTTAGCTTTTACATAAATGAGATCAACTGAAGATTTGCGATAAAATTCACTAAGTAATGCAGCTTTGCCTTTCGCTGTTTTTGGTCACCAGATTCGCAAACATATCTATCAGTTTCAACAGACGCAGCATTTTTCACCGATTTTTGCATTTGCTATTGTTTTGTGGCAGAAGGCAAGACTCTTCTCAATACTTCAAGGAATGCCTTAAATCAAAGATGTGCCCACTACATAAATGATCAAAACACTAACTCCACTGTTGCTATTCTCCTTGGAAACCAAAAAATAAATAAATAAATAAATGTGCATTTCTGGTTTATCCACCCATTTTGCATTATTTTGGTGTGCATTGCTTTAGGCCATATCTTGCTCATTTTCAGCCATGTTATTTAACAAAAAGCTATAAAACATTATACCTGTAAGTTATGACTGTGCCCATAATCGTTCTTCACCAATACATCGACCCTGACACCCCGGTTTGCTGGTTAGTAAACAAGACTAAATGAAGATATTGGGGAGAATTTACAAACAAACTGAATTGCATCACATTGCCTGTTTTGTACATGAATCTGCTTTATTTCTGTATCATATTCACAACTCAGATTGTAGAGGCAAACACATGTATGAAGCCCACATGAGTACGTTTTTTTTTTCTTTCTAATTTTTAGGGATTATCTTGATTAGTTTGGTGCAGATTACTTTAGATTGTAGTCAACTCATTTTCTGTCATGTCACTTAACAAAAAGCAACAAAAAATGTGTCCTTGCAAATGACTACAATGCATTTGGGTTTGGTGATAATCCACCAATGTGAGCTTGTATTTACAGAATACAGACGTGAAGATTCTGGGAGAAATCCACAAGCCAATTTGACTGGCTGCGTTTTGTACATGCTCTCTAGTTTATTGTTGCACCAGGGTCACGATTCAGATTGCAGACACTAGCAGAGTCCAGTAGATGCAGCAATTTTTCACCATTATTATTTCATATTTCTTTATTGTGACTGAGGAAAGGACAAGAGTCTGAAACTCAGTAAAATAAAATAGAAATCTTAGTGATTTGGACTGATTTTAGGACAGATGTACGTACCGTTACAATCTTAATTTCTTGAATATAAGAAAGAATAAGTGAGGATTCAAGAGGCAGGCCACAAAGCATTACAATTTGATCCACTTTGAACAATTTTGACTTGCTATTTTATTTCTGAACCAGATTTGCAATGCAAATTGCAGATATATGCAAATAGGAGCACAGCCATCAAGTCCAGGAAATGGAATAATTTTGTGTTTCCCTTTTATATATATATATATATATATATACAATACAACTTCTGCATCCTGTGGCCTCACATCAGCATCCCTTTGCCTGTCTTTGGTGGCGCATCTCTGCGCTCCTCCATGTGTCTTCCAATAATCTATGTGACTGGCTGCTGGTGACCCTCTGTGACCTCCAGCTGAGTGTCATGACAACGGGACACTGACAAATGTCGGAGTAGATATTGGCTGCCTCAATCTCCTAAGCCTCTCTCCTGGGTAGGAAACCACCCACGCAGTCTGGCCGCTACACTGCAGAGGAGCGAGACGCGGGGAGATGTTGCGTGTTTGCCATCCGGTCAGCCTGTCAGCCCGTCCGTTGCATTGAACCCGAGGTTATCGAACGAAAGGGCACGGGAGGTGCAGAGAGGCGAGCATGCAGACAGGAAATAAGAAAAGGGAGCGTGATGTCTGAGGCATCTGAATGCTCTCCGTGTCGCGTTGCTGAAGTGTGTGTAATTGGGAAGGGGATTGCAGCGTGCTGATTGGAAGCAGCGGCGGGGCGGGTTTCTGCGTTAATTTGGAGCGCGTTGCGTTAAGCCCAGTGTTAAAGGCAGATGTGTTAGGCACGAGTGTGTGCGTGTGTGTGCTAAAAGAAAGAAGGTAGAGAGCGTTGCGTGTCTGGTATATTTAAGTGTGTTGTCAGGTTGTTGAGGAGCATGCGAGCTGAGCTTTAGTGAACGTGTGTGTCGCTGGGCCGTGTAGTTCCAGCGCTGGTGTGTGACTTTTTTTTTTTTATACCGAATACATGTGATTGAATGTGCAAGCGTGCGTGCGTGCGTGTGCAATTCCTCCCAGGCCGCTCCACCTTCCCAGCAAACTGCCTCTGCATGCATAATTAACCAGGATGACTGGGGAGGTAAACACACAGAGAGACGTTCCATCCCTCCACTCTCTGTGTGCCTCCGCTTTGTGCATCCGCACGTGTGTGTTTATTGGTGTCAGACAGACAGACGGACCAGGAGCAGGAAAGAGATTTGAAGCCAAAGTGCTTCAGAGCCAGATTTGATGGAACGAGTGAGCTCTCTCTCTCTCTCTCTCTCTCTCTCTCTCTCTCTCTCTCTCTGTCTCTCTCTCTCTCTTTCTCTCTCTCCCTCTCTCTCTCTTTTTCTGTCCTTTTGTGTGTGCATGTGTGTTGAGAAAGCAGATAAATCCCATCTCAAGCTGCCTCTGAAGATGATGTGATGAAAAAGAGGAAGAGAAAGGATGGGGGTGTGGGGGGAGTACTGGAACCAGCCACAGTTCTGCGCATTATGAACCATTCAGCGGAACAATCAAATTCACCCCTCTCTCTATTCCTCCCGCTCCTTCTTTTCCTTCTCCCCATCCCTTCCTGGCAGTGTTTAACTTGGAGGCAGATGCATTTTAATGCTACAAACGAATAGATCCTCTCCAGGTGTGATGAAGCACAAAACTGTTCAAATTATAATAGTAAGGCAGCTGAAAGGGGAAAAGACGTTGGATGCAGCAGTGGTTATCAATGTTGGGTTTTGTTTGAAGGGCTCAAGAATTTGTCTAATTATCAATGGAGAGAGAACCATTTGCTGTCAAACTGGAAGGAGAGCTTCCAAAAACATACATTTTCAGGTCTCACCACAGATAACTTGCAATCAGATCAGTTCTAATTAGGTCTTGACTTTGGCCAAACCACTCTAACTCATACTTGGCTTTCATCTATGGTTTTTAATAGGAGCTATGGTTGAATGTTGTTTTTCTTTGCCCCACTTTTAAGTCTTTTGAAACCAGTAATAGTTTTTTTTTCCTAAAATTGCCTTGTATTTAGTTCTATGCAATTTTCACTCAAGAAATTCTCACATCTTGGTATTATTATAACTGTGTTTCAAAATAGGGAGAGTGTGTATAGGGTGATGGGAAGTTCTAGGTTTTCGGAGGACGGCTTGTCATGTGAGGCATTTTATTTAATTTTTCTTTCCTTAGGCCTCCTCTGAGACGTTGTGTTGAAGGAAAACGGTGGCACCAGACATAATCTACAGCAGTGGTCTCAAACTGCAATCCTTGAGGCGCCAGAGTCCTGCAACTTTTACATGTGTCCCTTGTTCTACACACTTGAATTAAATGGTGAAATTGCCTCACTAGCATGCAGTCGAGCTCTACAGATCTCTGCTAATGAGTTCATATTGGAGCCAGGTGTGCTGAAGCAGAGACATCTAAAAGTTGCCGGTCTCTGGCCCTAGAGGAATGCAGTTTGAGGCCACTGATCTAGAGATAGCAGAGTAAATGGAGCTAAATATAAAACGGATACCACTTTTTTTTTTCTTATTTTTATGAGAAAAGTCAAATATCTGGGTTTGCCTAAATGAAATGTTATTAAATAAGCTTTGTGGTTAAATTTTCAAAAAGTTCAATCACTCAATACATTTTTAGCTGCTGTGTAACAAAGTACTTCACAATGGATAAAAGCAGATGGAATAGCAAAAGAAAAACTGCTAGAAATTATACAGATGCAAACATGCGCAGAAAAGTTAAAACAAATAAATCAATCTAATAGTTTTAGGATATGAGAAATTGTGGGAATGTAGCAGATTAGCCAGTTTTAAGGGATATGAATGTGTTCGCCAAGCACGATATAGACCCACCTTGTGTGTAATGTGGATGCAAGCGGATGTGTGGTATTTGCTGCAGTTTGTATTTCCCATGAGCTCAGGCTGTGAAGCCCACTGACTAAATCATGCATTCTCTCCTCTGTCCTCTACAGCCCCCCTTCTCCTTGTCTTCCTCATCAAACTTATCATTCTATCACTTCTTCCCTGCTGTTGCATCCCCTCATCGTCCGTCTCTTTAGTGGTTTGCATTTTCTCTCTCTTTCTTTCTCTCTCTCTCACCTTCTATTAGACCACCAACGCCATGTTGTCTTTTCCCCTCTCGTTGCCACCCCCATCTCTAACGGGAAGGTTGAAGAGAAAATAGAAAGACGAGGAAAACGGGGGAGATAGTGGAATGGGAATAATCTTTCTCGTGCAGATATCACTTTGTTGAAAGATGAAAAATACGATCAGCTTGGAAAAATAGAAGACAAGAATAGAGGGGGGGAAATGTGGGTGTATTGCTGGATGTCTGTAATATATAGATGTATAGGCCTGCATGGAGCTATTGCAAAAAAAAGTAAACATATGCAAGTTTGCTTCTCCTTCAAGCCTCCTTCTCTGTTCTAATGCAAGCCCTGAAGAATGGGCAGACAAATAAACAGGGAGGATTTGGTGATCTCAGCATGTGTGCTCCATCCTCTCTCCTCTCTGCTCCTCACTGAAGCGGAGATGTTGTGCATCCACACATACGGCAATCGGTCGACACCATGGTGCCGCGCTTCTGTGCGGAAGATAACAGTGGAAAGGGAGGGAGGTGCCGAATGGAGGTGGAAGGGGGACGTGACGGGAATGTAGACGCCGCCATACACACACGGTGTGTGTGTTTGAGAAAATGCAAGCATGAAGTTAATCGATTCGAGGGAAGGTGTCTTTGGTTTCTTTGTTTTGTTTGATTGCAAGATGCAATCAAGCACACAAAATACGATTACAGTGTCATGTCTTGTGTGCCCAGCCCCAGGAACTTTTTTTTTTCCAATTTTGTCAGGTTACAACCACAAAATGCCGTTGATTTTATTTGGATTTTACGTAATAAACCAATGTAAAGAAGTGCCATAATTATAAAGTCCAAGTAAACTTAAACATGTTTTCCAGTTCTATATAGAAAGAGTAAGGTAATTAACCCGCCCTTTAAACTGATACACACACATAAATTCAGTGGAGCCTCTTAAAAGGCGATTAGTATATAGAAATTCTTTGTTATTTCATCTCAGTATAAATAGTTTAAACACATTTAGCTGTGTTTCTGCTTCAACACGCCTGAGTCAAATAATCAGGTCATTAACAGGGCTTTCAAAAACTTGTCTGCATACTAATGAAGTAATTCAGCTGTATTGGACCAGCGACCCATCTTAAAGTGGCAGCCCTGGAGGACTTGAATTGAAGACCTCTGGTTTAGACCAAAACACATTCTTCTTTTAGACCTGACCCAGTTCAAGTTCAGACTCCAATCCAATTGAGAATCATCGCTCACAACTCTGCTCTACATCCATTCCAACTGAGGCTGAGTCATAAAACCGCCTCTACAATATTTAGATATAACTTTTTTATTCCACATCAAATTAATCACATTATGTCCCGAAACGCACAATAAGGTTTACAGTTGTAACTTGGAAAACATTCAAGGAGTGAGAAATCTATAGCAAAGCAGTCAACACTGAAATATGTTCAATGTGGAATGAGAGAGCTTACTCCAAATACAAATAATTTGTGTCTTTGCTGAACCCACCTGCTGTTCTCAGCATGCTTGGTTTTGGAGAATCCTACGTCTTTTCCTTGATATTGTGTAAACAAGTATGCCCACACGCACGTCACCCCAGGTGGAATGGTATTGACCTGAGAGTAGGGGAGCAAGGATGGGAGGAAAGCAGATATTAGGTCTCCATGGGAATTTACAAGTGTCTCTTTGTCAATAAATGTGAGCATTTGTTTGTAGTATTTTTAAAACGATAGACCAGAGCTTTTCTGAACAAGAAGTGCACAAATTTAAGATAGTCTATTGAACTCAAAAACATACACCGAGTATTCATAGATGAATAATGTTGTGTCTGGTGATATGTTATATGGTCCCAGAGTGGATTGAGAGGGCAGATATTGTACTAAAACGGACTCTCTCAGACACACACATACACACACACGCACTCTGATGCTCACTCTGATGCTCACTGTCTCCTGGTGACTCTTTTACTTTTATAGATCAGCAAAAGTCTCCACCTCTTCCCTGTTCATCTCTGTTCTGTATAAACACATTCACACACTTACGTACACATGCATGCAGGTGAAACCGTATAGTCCCAAAACGCAGTCACATACTGGAAGAAATGCATCTTACACTATCAACACAACCCCTCTGCTGCATTTGGAGCACACAAATGTTAGTGATCACTTCTCCTGGGAGTGAACTAGAGTTTCTATGTGACCAGAAGGGAGTAAATAGTATGTGACCCAGCTGAAAATTTCATAAACACCCGACCAGGAAATAACATAAAATTACTAAAGGGTTGAATAATTAAAGAAATTAACATTTTTAAAAATGGCTTAATTATTACATAGTTCAAATACACTTGATATGTGTACAGTTAACACAAACAATGGCACAGAACTATATGAGAATAAAAAATAATACCAAGGATCGCTTTAGGTTTTACATTGGTCAGTCAAACCAGACCAATAAAGCTGAATATGTGTGTTTGGAAATGCATGCAACACATTATCTTCTTTGGATCTGAATGGCTGTGTGTCTGCATGTGTGCTTTTCTCAGAAAGAGAAATTAGTTGTTACTTTAAGTGTCTCTTGAAATGCATACTCAAGTTTTCTTTAGACAAAGAAAAATGCTTATATCCCAAGAACCTTCCTTCATGATTTCTTGTCTTTTTTCTCTATTTCCTCTTCTTCTTCTCTCCATACCTTCAGAACCCCAAATCCCCCTTCCTCTTCCTCCCGTTTCACCTCCCCCTCCCTTCTCAGCCTACAGACGGAGTGAGTTATGCAGTCCTTTCGTGAGCGCAACAGTGGTTACCACAGCAACCAACCCTGCTATCAGCAGGAGCCCCATGAATTATCTCGCCTGGAGACCTACCGGCAACACCCACATCATCCCCATCCGCAGCATCCACACCCAGGCCCTGGTCCACATCCAGGCCCTGGCCCCGGGCACAGCAGGTCAGGCTATGAGGCTATGTCTAACGCAGCAAACGTGCCCACAGGTGGAGCAGCTGGAATTGGAGGACCCAAGGACTGTTACAGCCAACAAAATTATTCTGGGTACCCAGGAAGTACTGGAGGCAGTGGAAATGGAAATGGGAGCTCATCAGCCTCACAGGCAAAAAAATCTTTTAGAGGAAGCAAAGTTCCCCCACCAAACCCCAGTCAACACCTACAGGGCCCTGGAGGCTATAGTAATCACATGGGCCCAGGAAATTATTCCGCCCAGTATATGAGCGAGGGCCATCTCCAGCAGAAATGGGAGGACCCTGCACAGTTAGCACAGTATGAACAGGAGCTGGTGGGGCGACTGGAGGCCGGAGCTTCCCCTGCACCTGGATCTTCCCAGTACATAGACTCAAACTTGTTGGGGCACTCCCAAACCCCATGCCACCAGCCTTCTACCCCAAGTTATACAAGTCCACACCACCAGCCTCACCCTCCTAATCCTGCTCCCTCACCTCTCATGTATCCCCAAAGTCATCTACACTACCCTCAACCCTCCCCTTCTCCATCCCCATACATGGAAAAATGCAGTCCCATGCCCCATTGTTATAAAGGCTATAATATACCTCCAAATGCTCAGTATAGTAGACAGCTAAGTAGTCATAGCAGTTTGAAGCAGGGGACTTACAGGTCAACCCAGAACAGCTATGGGTACCAGCAGTCAACACCCAGAGGTTATGAGCAGCAGACCTCTTTACAGGCAATGACCAACCCCCAAGAATCCCACCCTAAATACCAACATTATAACCAACCCCAACAAAATTACTGTCTGTCAGAGCTCCCTGTTAGATCTCCAGAACAGTATTATCAGACTTGCAGCCCCTCCTCAAGTCATTCCCCTGCTCGCTCTGTTGGACGCTCACCCTCATACAGTTCCACCCCTTCACCACTGATGACTAATCCAGAATCATTCCAGTATGGCCAACCACCAATGACACCGGGGGCAGCCTCATCGTCGTCATCCTCTTCAGCTGGTATGCAAGATCAACCCAGTGCAAACACCATGCTAATGCCCCCACGGTCCCACCCTTCACCCAACATATCCCACACAGCATCCCACAGCTACACTTCAACACCACAAGCACCCACAATGAAGGAGCGCTTCTCTGAGAAGCTGTTGTCAAACCCTAGCTTGTGGAGCCTGAACGCCCTCACCTCTCAGGTGGAGAATATCTCCAATAATGTTCAACAGCTCCTGCTTTCAGAAGCCCTGGTTGCAAACAAGAAGGGCAGCAAGCGCAGCAGTGGTGGGAGCAACAGCAGCACTGGAAGTGGGGCCTCCACCAAGAAAGGTGAAGAATACAAAAGCCCTCCATATCCAGACAGTGGTGGCAATGTGGGCGGGGCCCCCATGCATGAACCTTACTCTACCCCACAGCACCAACCATTGCCTATGGAACTCCATGAGGGTGGCTACTCCAGCAGTAGTGATGAACCATTGGACAGAGGTTTCTATTACTTTGGCCAGGGTAGAAGTCCAGCCCAGGCCCACAACAACACACAACTCAGTCTGGACACAGCCTCCTCTTGCTCCATTGCGTCTCCAGATGATATGTCTACTAGGTCTGGGGACTCGGGACTGCACAACCTTACCCCTGATCCTATAAGATGCACGGCAGGGCAAGGGAGAGATGGCATGAGTACCCCAGTGAAGAGCATTGGTGATGAGAGATCTCCAACAAGCATTACAATACCAAGTCCTATGAAACAAGAAAGTGATTCTCCATCAGACATACAACACATCAATCAGCCTGTAAAAGAGAACTTTGAAGAGTCAGCTTGGACTGAAAAACCTGCTGGAAAAGAAGAGGAAGCAATGGAAAAAACTCTTGATTTTATACGTAATTCAGACTCAAGCAACCCTACAGAGAAGCAAGAGAAATGGACAGATGAGGAAAAATGCCCAGATTTCTACAGCAAAATAAACACGAACATGGCAGAAAAAGGCTATTGCTATGAAGACACAATGTACCAAGAGGTCCAGAGCAAATATGACTCAGATGCAAGAGATTCAGTTGAACAGTCCCCAGCTGATCTCTCTGATTCCAGTAACAAAGATCACTTTAGTCAAGAGATGAAGTCAGAGGTATTCAAGTCTGAATCTCCAACTGCATCTGAGAGTTCTGTGAAGACGTTGCCATTCATTTCAAGAGGAGACCTTGAGCAGGATCCATATTCCACAGAGAAAGATGACAGTTCAGCAAATAACTCTCCAACCCCACAAACTAAAGACCTGGAAGAGTTTAGCTGTGACAAGAAGGAGAGCAGAACTCAGGAGAATGACAAAGACATAATAGGAGAAAGGGAAGAGGATGAGATAAATGAAGATGAGAAAGAAGAAACTGAAAAAAGTTCTCTTTCACAGCTTCTGTCTAAAGAAGTTAGGGAGGAAGCAGAGGAGGAGAATGAGAGTCAGACATTGACTGAAGAGCACACAAATAATGAAGACATTCAAATGAGTTCCTCTGATGATCTCTGTAGCAGAACAGAAATCCACAATTTAGTTCTTAACACTGACAGTGATTTTGCAGGGGGACCCGGTCATCTTAATGCAGCAGCAGCAACGACAGTAACAGATGTTTCAACAAGGGAGTCAGCCATTGGCGACACAGCACCTCAGCCACAGTCCGCTATGCCAGTCTTCTCTGCTCTCAATGACAAGGCAGCTCCTCCTCTTCAGGCTAGAGATCATATTGATCATAGCGATGCTAAGGTCCTGGAGCCAGACTCTCCTCAGCTGCCAGGGAAGTCAATACTTCCCTCTGCCCCTTCCTGGGCTGACACTCCACCATCTCCTCAAAAAGGGGATGATGATATAGAACCAGGCATAAGTTGCTCCAGTGCTGTGACACCACTAGCTAAACCAGAGCCTATGGTTCCATCTGCTCAGCCCAGGACATATGGCCGTAAGCATGTTAGGGGTAGAAGGAGAATCATACATTCAGGTGTCGCATTAAGGCGACAACTGAGCTTGAAGAAGGAGGAAGAAAAAGAGGATAAAGAAACAAATTCTTCTCAGCAAAAATCGAGCATGGCTCCAAGCAAGACTGTTTTATTCTCAGATCAAACTCACCTTGCTCATCAGGGATCTATGATGAGCCAGACTCCTAAAATGCTGACAGATGGTTTTCAATCCAGAATGTGCACTCGCTCTTTCAATGCACCAGATATGCAAACAAAAGTTGAACCTAATGTGAAGAGAAAACCAGGCCCAAAACCTGGATCTAAGCCAGGGTCAAAACCCAGTGCAAAACCAGGATCTAAGCCCGGTGCTAAGCCTGGTCTAAAGTCAGGTCCCAAACCTGGACCAAAACCTGGGAAAAAGGCAGGACAAAAGCCTGCATCACATGAATCAGAAGTGCCACTGAAAATTGAAACTGTTGTAAGGCAAAAACCAGGGCCAAAACCAGGTTCAAAATCTGGACCAAAACCAGCCCTAAGACCAGGTCCAAAACCTGGACTCAAGCCTGCTGAGGTTTTGGCTCCTACTGAGGCTGCTCCCATCAAAGCTCCAGTTGGTCGCCCCAGGGGTTCAATTTCAAAAGCAAAATTGATGGACCGGGAAGATCCAAGACAACAAGTCCCAGAAATGCAAAACAGGACCAGGAAAGCTGTAAAACATCCAACACTGCAATATAACCAAGACGGAAGATCTCCTACAGAGGAAAAGCGATCTCTCCCAGAAATAAAGGTACATGAAAGGGAAAACAACAATATGGTCTTAAGATCCAGAAAATCCTCACAGGATAAGCTAACAAAAGAGAAGGAAAGGGGAGGGGAAGATATTCAAACTTCAACAACAACAGAAAATAAAATTAGCAATATCTCTCTGAAAGTTAAAGAGGTCATAGTTGTGAAAAAACTACTAACTCCAAATCCTGACACCATGATGACAACAAATGTTTCCCTACACTCACCTGTACCGCTTGCAAAGCCAGTCCTCTCTGAAGAATCTAAAGAAAAGACATCAATACTAAAGCGCACCTCTATCCCGGACATTTCCACACCCCTTGTAAAAAAGAAGAGAGGTCCAAAGCCCAAACTAAGAAACTTACCATCTCAGTCAGTCCTGTTTGAAGAGATTCTACCAGCATGCAAAGAGAAAAGTGTCCGAGGCCCCAGAAGAAAGCGAGGACCACCTAGGAAAGCTTCTCTGGTCAGTGCCTCAACAAAAGATGCTCCTGCTAACAGCAGCGGATCTACCAACAGTGACATGCCTGTGGTGCCTCCTCAGTGCCCCACCAAAACAAAAGTTCTCCCCCCACGCAAAGGCAGAGGGCAGAAATATGAGGCAATGGTACAGAAGATTACATCTCCCAGCGCAAAAAAACATTTCCCAGCTACCCAACAAGACAGTAGTCTAAGTGAGGATTTTACGTCGAAGGCTTTTTCTGAATTTGTCTTTAAGGAAGGTGAGGCTTTTATTCAAATAAATAACACAGAAACACTAGAGTTTACAAAGGAGGAAATGAAAGAGCAAGAAGAAGCAATGACAATTGAAGATGTATCACAACAAGGTGGAAAGCATGAGTTAAGTCAAGAGGAATCAGCAAAAGATTTAGTGAGACCATTAGCGGAAGAAGAGGTTACAAATAAGAATTATGGAAGACAAGAAAAGGGTAAAGTAGAAACCAAGATGGAGGTTGCTTACAATAAGGCTTCATCTTCAACAGAGACATCATTAGAAGTTGGAACTCTAGATGAGAGGACACACCAGACTTCCAAGAGTGATGCCACAAAGTCTGTCAGAACAAAGAGAAAGAGATGGGCCATGGTGGAAAGTACAGATGCGTCAGTGGTAGCTTTGGAAGCAGACAGCCTCATTATTACAACACCAAGACTTGCTAAACAGAGAGCTATTAAGAACAACCATGAAATGCACCTTAAACAGAGGAGGAAGAAGAGAAAGGGCGAAGCCAATTTAGAGGAAACCGAGACAGTAGATGAGCTCAACACAACAGAAATGCCAGAACCTGTGGAGAGAATAGAGGAAAAAGTCACCACCACAGAGTCCATAAAGTCCACAGAACCTCTAGGAACTAGTGAGGATAAATTCACAGAAACCCTCCAAGCCATCTCTGCAGAACTTATTCAAAAACCTCGAAGAGGCCGAAAACCATCCGCAAACCCAACGAAACAAAAAAGAAACCAAGCCTCAATGGAGTTTGCTCCTGGGAAGCCAGTGAAGATCCACAAAAAACCTGGGCCAAAACCTGGAATGAAAGATGCCATTGAGGTAATTGAGGCAGTTGTAAGGGCAGCCGGATGTGAGCAGGACCAGAAAGAGGAAAGAGCAAAGGAAGAAAGAGAAAAAAGAGAACGAGAAAATATAGAAAGTGAAGAGACTAGTATTGTTGGTCCTGTGGTGACCGTTACAGAAAAGCAGATGGAGTTCATCTCTGTGAAAAGAATCAGAAGGAGACCAATCAACAGGAATTCCAAACTATCTTTTTGTCCTTATGTACGGATTAACAACTCTAGAGACTTTTCTTCTTGGTGTGCCATCGTCAACAAGCCTGAAGATGCTGTTGTATTTCAGAGACGGAGAAAAAAGGGCATACTTAGAATGAGGAATCCTTTCACAGTTGCTAAAGTAGTGCCACACACTGCTGCCATGCAACTAGGACCATTGGTCAACACAAATCTATCTGACATGCGTCTTATGTGTTGCTTGTGTGGGAAACCACCAAACTACAAAGACCTGGGCGATTTGTGTGGCCCATACTATACAGAAGACAGTATTCCACGGAAAATTTTGACTATCACACATACGCAACTCTTCAGGGAAGACGGCACCAAGACTCACGGGAATGACAGTAACAGCAGTGAAGAACCAGGGACTTCCTCAAAGACTGAAGATGGAGTGAATACAGAAGAGGAGGGAAATACAGAAGCTACCACTGAAGAGGCTGGAAACAGCAGGCACCATCACCGGCACTACAGACGGCTACTGAGACCGGAAAGACCGTGTCAGGAAGATGGTCCGAGAAGAGTTACTCTCAGAGAGAGATTCAGGAGAATGAAGCAGCTTCAGAATCTCTGCACAGCCACTACAAAAGACCAAGAGGGCAATGAAACCATGTTCCAAAAGCTACAAATGGAGGCAGTGACCAAGGAGCACTGGGCTCATGAAAACTGTACCATCTGGACCAAGGGGATAATTATGGTAGCTGGAAGGCTATATGGACTGAAGGAAGCTGCCAACAAGTCAGCTCAAACGGTATGTTAATAATCATAAAGTGGTTCAATATAAAGTCAAGACATTCCTTCTTTGTGTGTTATTTATTTCAGAATGGTGCTTTACTGGTTTTGTTCTCTGTCTGATGAACCCCAGAGCTGTCACAAGTGCCAGATTTCAGGAGCGTCTCTCAGCTGCTGTTGGAGAGGCTGCTCTTATAAGTACCACTACATCTGCGCCAAAGAGATAGGTAAGCAACTACGGTAGGAAACAATACCAGAGAACTGGACTAAAATTAAAACCAAAGAAGCCAACGTGGACAGAAGAAAGTGAGGTCAAGCATGAGTTAAAATAAAAAAAGAGTGAAAACTTTAACGGGGAGTCTAGAGAAGATGATGTGGGTAAACCGAGAGAGAAAATGCACAGCATAGTAGCAGTACTGAATGCAAAACGACATTTAGGGGGAGAGAAAAACCAAAAGAGAGCTTTGATTAAAGAGGGTGATGAAAGTGTGAGTATGAAAGAAAGAGAAGGGAATGAGACGGGGGTAACTGGGGAGTGGGGGGTTTCTATGTGTGCATTATTGACCGCAATCCCTGTGGCTCCATCTGTCCACGTGGCTGTCGGGGCACTAAATGTGGGTGTGTGAACCTCTACTGACGTGTGCAATGCTTGCTTAAATACCTTCCATTGTTCATCTCAGGAGCATGTTACGAATATGTCCGTCCCCTCAGCTCACCCATTTGTGTGTTCCTGTCTGCTGTTGGAAGTGTCAGCATGTGTGTGACATGGCTTACCCTTGTGAAACTTCATGCCAGAGAGGTACAGTGTGAGGATTAGAAGGCCTGCCACGTCTGCAGAGCCAGCAGAGGGAGCGGAGTGAGGCCCTTTTTAATCCTGCTGAGTGCACCAGCCATATCTGCCTGCCCGCTCTGCAACTCATCCACTCACTTGCGCCCATCTCTCGTTCTTCTTACTTTCTGTGCAATTCTTTCTTCTGCATTTTCATCGTTTGCTGGCTTTTGCCAACTACGTGGGGTGCAAGGGCGTCGTTCGTCTGATTCATTTCTCTTGTTTAGCTGCGACGCAAGCTTATCTTCCTCTTTGCCTTTTCTCTCGCTGCCTGTAGGCTGCACATTCCATGAGGATGATTTTTCCATCAAATGCCCAAAACATGAGGTAAGACAAGAAAACTGTTACTAGTAAAATGTATGCATATTAATCATTACAGTGTTTGTGACTGATGACATTTTACAAGACCTGAAGATTTTTTAGTCGACACTTTATAGCATTGTGTTGTAGAGTATCTTACAGTGTTTTGCAAAAGTATTTATACATTCTAAAATCTTAGATACATTGTGACGTTACAACCAGAATGCATTTCAATAATATTCAAAAGGTACTGCGTAATTATTTGTTGGAAGGGAAATGATAAATGGATTTCAGCAGTAGATTACAAAAAGAAAGATCTGAAGGGCATGTTATGTATTTTTTTTAACCCCTTTTTACTCTGATACCCCAAAATCAAATTTAGTGCGCGGAAAGAGTCCATGTATGATTCAAGCCTGAAAGAATATTGTGGAAGTTTCACTTTTATTTTTGTTTTCAGAAGACATACGTGAACAAGCAGAGCTCATAATTTAACTTTTCTTCTCATGACTCCCTTCCTGTCCTACTTTTACTTTTCTAAAAAGGAACAGTGTGCACTTGAGCACATCCAAAATGGGAATCGACTAGAAATACTGCATGTCACAGGCAGTTCAGTTTACGCAGCTCTTCCTGTCCCCGTTATTGTCGTTCAACTACAAAGGACAGATTTATCATTATCGTCCCAGACTCACTAATTGTTAAAAATTTCCAGCAGCCCAGACCAACCCAACACCCGCAGACCTCCGCAATTACAACGGCTTCCTGCTTTTCTGGTGAACATTAACAGTCTGCACCACACCTGCTTTTCCTGTGGGACAGACACCATCTGCTGGTGATGAATGGACAGTGCAGCACAGCGTGGAAGGTCAAATGCGAGGGGGGTGGAGGGACTGGTAGAGAGAGGCAGAGATGCTGACATTCTGCAGAGAGCAGCAGTGCATTGAGGCAGCGGTGGCACCAGCCTCACATCCGTCCTCCCTTCCCCCCCTTCTCTGCATCTGCATTTTCTGTTCCTCCCTCCCTCCTTTGCTCCCTTTTCCTTTCCTGCTCTCCTCTGTGCAGACTGGCAGGGATGAAAAGCTGGCAGCTGATCAAAACACCCCACCCACCATCGCTGCCTGTTATCCTCCCCACATGCTCTCTCCACCATTACTCTCTACTTCTTCCTCTCATTATTTCTCCTTCCTCCTTCTTTTTTCCTGTTAGCCTCATTCCGCTTCTTTGCTCCCCCGCTGCTGCGTCTCTCCCAGCGTCTCAATCCGTTCACCTTCTGATATCCTATAAGCTCCCCGATTTGTTTCCCCCCCCACCCTTCCATCCTCCCTTCACCCTTCCTCAATCAGCCCCTTTCTCACCCGCTTCTTTCCTCATCCTCTCTCTCTCTCGCTCTCTCCTTCCCTCTCTCCCTGCGCCTCCCCCTTCACCTTCACTCCCACGTCTGAGCGGCAGAGACGAAGTGTGAGAAACAGAGAGAAAATGAGAGCAAGTCAGAGAGAGAGATTGTTGTTAGCTGCGCCGAGGCAGAGCTGTCATCAGGCTGAGGGATCTGAGAGGCTGCATGTCTGCGCCGAGCCAATTTAAGCTGAGCGGCCCAATCAAAGGGAAGAGGAGACACAGATAAACATGCAAGCGCCCCACCCAGGGGTTGCCACGTCAGAGGACTCTCTTTATCCCTGTGTTCTCACTTTAAGGCGGGATAAAAATTCACCTAAACGTAACGCATTGATAGTGCATCAGCACGGGATGATGAGCAGGTTAGCTGTAAGCTCACATATATCCACTTGGGTGCAAAAAAATATATTTTTTTAAAAACAACTAAGGAACAGGGGACATGCAGACAGTTCCATGCTAAGGCTGAGCTGGAATAAAAAGAGCAGAATCAGGGCAGTTACATCAGAGAGCGGCAGACTGGAAGACGTCAAGATGGTGCAAGAAAGGAAAAGCTACAAAAGAGGAGAGCCTTCGTGTAACGGCGAGGTGGAGAGACTAAAGGTGGAAAATAAAGAAAAAGTCATGTATTACTCCAGAGACAAGAAAGCAGAGAGAGAACAGGAAGACCATGAGGATGGACAGCTGGCAGGCTGAAGTCAGAAGGAGGAAAATAAATGTATCCAACTAAATATAGAATCAAATCTGGACGAGACTATAGAGATATGATACTGGACGGAGGCCTTTCAGCAGGTTTTTTTTCATGATTATGCAACACTTTATTTGTGTTGGCTGATAAAAGTGTAGGAAAATACTCAGAAACTTGTGGTTGTAGCTCAACAAAAACAAGAAGAGGCTCAAGTGGTGTGAAAACTTTTGCGAGTCACTCTAAGTGCATCACTGGCTCTTACATGGTTTTCTTTTTACAGCCAAGCTGGTCAGCTGAATTCATCTCCTCTTTCATGCAGCAGCCTCGCTTTGATGTTTTCTGCACATTTCTGCAGAAAAAGCTTCAACTCTCACCGCTCAGAGAAGCCTGGAGGCTCTCTCCACCTGCATCACAGCTGCCTGAAGCTTTTTCTGGTTCAAACCAAAGGGGGGGGGGAAAAAAAGGGGTCATTAGACAGAATGAAGAGAGTCGCTCTGAACGTCTCTAAATTTCTCTTTTCTTCCTTAACAGGATCTGTAAGATATCCCTGCATTCCATCTTCACCACCAAAATCATCACTCTGCCACTTGTCCTGCAAGCCAAATAAATAAATTAATAAAAATACAATACATGACAGTAGACGAGCATGACGGCGAGAGACTGCATCGAGGTGTGGAGCCATGGAGCCACTTATTCCCTGGAGAGTTGAACAGCTGCTTGCTGAAAAACGATCCCTGGCAGCCAGGCAGGGGGTGTTGACGCCGTCTATCAAGGGGAGGGGGACGTGCTTTTTGTCTGGACCCCAGCGGAAACGATTTGAAATGCAGAGCGTGGAACATTTGTGTGTGTGTGTGTGTGTGTGTGTGTGTGTGTGTGTGTGTGTGTGTGTGTGTGTGTGTGTGTGTGTGTGTGTGTGTTTTCTGCTTTCGGAAGGCCTCAGAGAACTGAACAGAAAGCTCCCTTTGGCCGCCTCGTCCAACAGGATCCCACAGCAGTGTTCTCCCTGTGCGTATGTGATTACTCATTCCACAGCCACACCCTCGCCATGTGTTTGTGTCTGAGTGCATCTTCAACTCAAGATCTGTCTTGGTGGGGGTCGGTGGGGGGAAAGAAGATTATATATATAAAAAAGAAAAGGAAAAAAAATAAGAAAACACTGTACCAAGTGTCAAACATGGTGGCGGTGGCGTCATGATGGGCTATTTTGCTAAACAGCCTAATGAACAAAAATACAGCAACCAACCAGTGGATGTACCATCTCAATGTCAGCATTTGTGTTTGGAACACGAGAAGAAACTAAAAAAGATAAACGAGGAAACTGTAAATTACGTGCTTTACAGGTTCTAAAAGAAAAAAAAATTGTATTTTAATATAATGCTCTTATCTTTAAAGGTGTATATTGATGTGCATTATGACTAGGCAACATCATTGCGTCACCCTTGTTATATGTCAGACTTTGTGTTACTCAGAAATTAAAATATATAGATATATATGTATAAAGAAAAAAAGAAAAAAAAAAGAAAAAGAATAAAAAAGAAATAAATTTGTTGAGTTTAATTCAACTGTGTGCACATTCAGTATGTACAGCAGACATCCTCATCGCACCGGATCAGACGAGGGCTTGGATTACGGAAGCGGACTTCGGATTCATGTCACTTCATATCAATGTACAGCTCAGAAATATCCAATGATGTGTAATTACTCCACAGCCACGCAAAGAGACGCTCCACCTGTCTGTTTGTGTATCAAAAATGTAGCCTTTTCTTCTCTCTGCCAGGCAATATAACGCTGCACGGCGCAGAGAGACCGTTAACGTTCTAGTCATTTCAGAAAGAGACATATTTAAGTATTAAAAGCAGAAAAGAAAGTGCAACGTCACGCCAAAACATTCTCTTTTCGAAGCTCATTATTTAATGGTGTACAGAAGTATTTGATGCTGTTTAAATGTAAGATGTGATGTACTAATATAATTGTGTATAGTATTTCCTAGAGATGTTTATTTTCTATAAAATGGAATATGTTATTGCTTATAAAACGTTATTAAAAGAATCCATTGATGATACAAAAAAAAAAGAACTAATAACCCCCGCCCTTTTTTGGAATGTCACTTGTCTTAAGTGGGAGCATGCCGTTTTATTGATTTTCATGTCTGTTTGTTTTGGACTCGATGACACTACAGCATCACTTTGTTTGAAATGTTTTTTGTAACGCCAATGTTAAATATACCAGCACCTTTCAATGCTGCTACGACCAATGCCTGATGTTTTTGTCTTCACTCCACACGCACACGTTGATACACTGAAGAAGAACCCTGGACTAACGGCGTACAGCTAATTTATGAAAAAATAAGGTGTGGGGAGGAGGGGGTAGCATGTTTAGGAGGGGGTAGCATGTTTTCCTTTTCAATACGTCAAAGGTTTGAGATCATAAAACTTTTGGATTTTTTTTTTTTTAACAAATTTTTCCCATCCAAGGATGAATATCCACTGAGACTTTCTGGGAGTGTTTAACCTTTGTTGTGTGTGTTAAACACAACAAAAATCTGAAAAGTGTGCAGTACAATTCTGAAACAGCTTAACGGAACTAAAATGCCAAAACCTACGAAGTAAGTACATAGGTCACTCTTCAAAAGAGGAAACACAAGAGAGCATGTCATTTCTGTTTAACACATATCCACAGAAGAGTTTTTGAAGTTTTAAACTATTAATTACATTTTCTAATTAAGATTGACCGAAAAAAAAAGTTGTAAGTTTTCTTTAAAAAAATTATTTAATATTTACATGTAAAGATGAAATAATATAAGAGAAGGAAGAAAAAAAACAAAACAAATGTCAGTTATAAGACAATACCGTCCAACAAGGTTGCTACACAAGCTTTCACCTCAGTTTTCAGATTTCACATGACCAACTACATAAACATACTGTTATATTGCAAACATTTTGTTGAAACTTTTTACAATCTTTAAAAAACAAATCATCAGAAAATGACGTGGTCCATCTAAAATATGAGGAAATGATATTTTCTTGTATGATAGTGTTACAAATGGATATATATATATATATATATATATATATATATATATATATATATATATATATATATATATATATATAAAAATAACTTTTTTTAGGGCCACAAATGATCTTCAGAAATGTCAAAGCTATGTCATAGAAAACTGTTTTTGATTTCATACGTTTACAAACGTCCAAGACCTAAAGAGTCGACCAGCTCAGATCTGTGCAGTGCAGTTCTGACTCGACTAAACCTGGTCTAAGAATACTCCAGATGAATCCAGGGGGAGCAAAAGAGCAATTACCACTCTGTGTATGAAGAAAAAAAAAAAAAAAGAAAACGCCTCATCAAAGTTCCTCCAGATTATAAATATGGTGTAAAATACGTACACAGCAAAAAACAAATACACAATACATATGAAAATAATTTCATAAAGCCTTATTGTTATTGTTTTTCATTGAGAGCAGCCTCACAGGCCTAATGCAGACAAGACACTGAGGGGGATTGAGCCAGATGATGACCTCAAACCTTTACAGTATGTGGATTTGCTTTTCAGCGCGCATGTCCACGATCAAACCATTGAGTTTGGTTACCTTTCACTCAATAATTTTCCCCCCCACAAACAAAAGAGACAGGGAGATCTCCACACGCCAGGCCGTCCGACTTGGGGAGAAAAGGCGCGGATCTGCCAGACGGTTGGGAGGAGACAGGGAGGGGCGACACGGTAAACATCTCCGCTCCCACCTCCGGGAAGTGGTGGCTCCTCACTGTGGTCAGAGAGGGACACTGCAATCAATTCTGACAAGGGAGTTTGGCCTGATAGGAAAAAATTTTGCTTTGTGTTTTTTCTCTTTTTTTTTCACATTACTTCATAAATTAAAAAAGAAGCAGAGTGCGTAAACTCTAAAAGTGCCTTAAGATGTGAGGCCGGGTAGGCAGGAGGAGCAACCTGTGAGTTTCAATAGAGACTAGAAGGTTTCTACGGAAGCAGGTCTTTTGTCCACCTGCTCCTGCGCGCGTTTGTATACAGGAAGTGTTTTAGTACACAGTGTCCATGCCAGTCTCCCTCGCCCCACCTCTCCCTCGCTCTAGCTGCTGGTGACGGTGGTGCCGCTGCCCAGCTTTATGATCATCTGCTGGCAGTCGTGGAGCGTCCTCTTGTCGCCGAGCTTCTCCAGGGTGCGGGCCGCGTCGGCCAGCATGCCCACCCTCTGGCCCGGGGCCGACAGGAACGAGGGAGGAAGGTAGCGGCAGGCCAGCATCACAGCCTCGGCCTGCTCCCGCTGGCCGGGCCGCGCCTCGCACTCCTCTGCACACAGAGAAACCAAACATCTGGTGAGCGATGGAGCTCCGGTCAACTATCTGGATTATGTGTGCTTTTATTTATTTTTTATTTTTTCCAACAACTACCGTGACATTGATATATTTTATTGTGATTTCTGTCACGCAAATAGTAGTAAATATAAATGTTAAGTGGGTGCGTTCACTTAGCTCGCAGTGAAATTCAAGGACTTTTCAAGCATTTTAGAGGGAAATTTTCAAACTTTTCTGACACTACGTTAGGAGATAAAAGCAATACAATTTAACTAAAAAACTGTTTTAATTAATCAATGTATGACATAATTTATTACTGTTATTAATATTTTTTATTATGGTATTCTACATTCTACAGCAGGGAAAAGGTGACGTAAAATATAACAAAATCTTATGTTTTGAAATGTCTCACATACACACACACAACCTGAACACCTAACACATCTAAGAACAAAATTCTAATTTAACAAAAAAAATTAAAAATCCCCCAATTTGAATAATTTTGCTGAATTATAAAATAATACAACCAATAACTTGTTGAGCCATTGGAAATAATAAATGTTGATTACTATGAAACAAGCCAAACAAAAGTAATGTGAAGCTAAACAACCTTTCCGCTCAAATTAGGACCAGAGGTCAATAAAGAAAATACAAAGAAATTCACAAAAAAAGTGTTCTCTTTCAGTTTTCTGGCGTTCAGTAAATTCAAATAACTTTGGTAACTCTAACTGACCTAAAACATGAAATGTTTCATGTGATTCAACTTCAGACAGTCAGAAGAAATGAATCTGTCTTTTATTATGTGTATGAAAATATCTGGTCTCAGCTGTAGACAACAGTTTCCACATGTAGGCTTTTAATCAACTATTAGATTGAACTTTATTGCAAAACTATCAGGTTTATGTCAAGCACTTCAAGGACTTTCCAAACCTTGAAAACACCAAAATAAAATTCAAGCATTTTCAAGGATTTCAAGCACCCTGAGTCTGACATATATTTGCATTCGGCCCCTTCGAGAGGTCTCTCAAAAAAAACTTTTTCCTATTGTTTTTTTTTTTATCAGACAAAACAACAGACCGAGCCAACCCTCACACTGCAGATTCTCTGACCATAAAACATTCGTCTCGCCAAACGCGTCCCGATTACTTGCACGGGTCAGATGACACCCAAAAACCCACCGAAGCCTCTCCATTGACACGAACGCACCTGTCTTGGCTCCGGGTGTTGCTCGGCGCCGCAGTGAGCGGTCCAGCAGCTGATGGGTTCTGGTGGGACTGGCCCCCGCCATCAGCCTGGCAGTAGCTTCGTGAAGGAACAACTGGAGAGAAGCAGAGGGCAGAGAGAGATCAGAGCCAAACGGGAGGAACAAGAGCGAGAGACAATGACTCACACCTAATGCTCAGCTCTACCTCAGAGAGACTCTCGATGAACAATGCTGCCACACACTTGCCTAAGGCAATGTGTGTGTGCGCGTGTTATAAGTGGAAGTGAGTAGAATTGTACTTTCTTTTTTACTGAGAATTGCTCCACAGACTCCTTGTAAACGAGCAGCTTCAGTCAGAGCTGCTTTGGTTTGTGTTACCGATTTAAATACAGGGGTTTAAAATTGGACAAGTTTGTGTTTAAAGGAAGCGACAATGTGCTCACTATCTCTAGCGATTCATTACGACACAAAGCATATTTATGTGTTCTTATAGAAGCTCTTTATGGGATAAGAAATCTGAAAAATCCAACTTTCAATTTGAGTATATTTAGGCAGAAAGGCAAACAAAATTCTTACAAAATTTAAAAGGATTTTAAAGTTAAATAGATTGCCTAGTGTGGGAGTTTGCTGAGCTGTGGGGGCACTAAGCTCAGGTGGGATTAATGTGAAACAAAGGATAAATATGTAGAAAAGCACCTTAAACACACTGATAAGCACGGTGGAGGATCTGTGATGCCGTGGGCCAGTTTCTCTTCCAAAGGAATGACCATGTTAAAATGATTAAATCTTTAGCAGAGTTTCAGCAGACTTTTGATCCAAACCAACCGTGAAATGGTTCACTAAACCCAAAAATCTGCCTTTTTGACTGGCTCATCTTTACCACTGGTCACATAGCAATCGATTTGTTAAAGCAGTTTGTCAACCACCTGAAAACACATGGGTAAAAATGGCACATACTCTTCGCATTGCAGGTCGGAAGCTGTGTGCCAGCTTGCGCAGGGAGCAGAGGTCTTGCTGGAAGCCCTGAAGTTCTGGTGGCGACGCCTGATGAAGGCCGGCAGGACCGCTGGAGCCCACCAAGCCGGACCCCGTAGGACTCGTTCCTTGCTGCTGCAAGCGCCAGATGTTGGTCCTCAAAACCAGCAGGAGGTCGCACACCATTAACTCGACGACCTAAAGAAATATGGACCGGATTGGTAGAAGTATGCAAATAGGACGCGCTTTTGCGTCATGGAAATGATGAGAGATTGACCGGGTCACGAAAATGTGTTGCCTAAAATATTTAATAAATTTAATGGTTGTTTTTACCTTCCACATGCAGACTGAAAGTAAAACCTACAGAAACTTTATGAAGCAGAAACAAACCCTCCCTTCTCCTCCATCCTGTGTGAGTGTGTGATTGTGTGTTCAGCTGCTCTTGGTCCAGCTCTGTGTTGCACTGCAGGTACATTGCACTCTTAGGAGACACACATGCAATGCAACTACAATGCACTGCAGCTCTGGCCATAGACATACACACACACACACACACACACACCCACACACACACACACACCCCCACACACACACACACACACACACACACACACACTCATTTTGAGCTGCCAATCCACCAGAATCACCATCTGGTAGAAACCACAGGGAGGGCCACCTCAGCGCCCCAAAGAGGAACCAAGGAACTACTGTAGGGGGGAATCTGGAGATAGGGGCCAGGTAAAAATCCTATGGCTTTGTGTGCAATAATATCCTAAAAGTATTTTTTTTCTTCTGTTGTTTTTTTTTTTTTTTTGTATTCCACTATAGGCTTTTAAAAGATAAATCAGCTCGTCTCCAGCATGTGCGTACCTTGTCTAAGCTGGAGCTGTGGCAGTGCGGTCCCAGGTTGAGGCTGTCTCGGAGCAGGGTGCTGGCCTTGTCAGTGTGGCTCAGACTCAGCTGGCAGTTTTCTGGCTTGGACAGCAGAGCTCTGACTGCCCTGAATGTGTTGAGGCACGCTTTGGGCAGAAGACTCCTGCCAGAACCAGTGGCAAATCAGACAAAGGACACAGGTCAAAGCAGTGCAAGTGTGTAACGGTGATCATGTGCGTGCGTGTTTGCGTGTGTGGAGCAGTAAAAGAAGGTCAAAGTTCCATAAAATTCTTTCAAATCGGACACAGAACTTACTCTGCGTTCTGCAGGCTGCGGGGCAGGTGCTCCACGGTTGGATACAGCCTCTCTGCTGCAGCATCATCTCCTTGAAGCCAATTGATGATGACTATGGCAACCGAGGACCACCACTTAGAGTGGGGATCACAGCCTGGTGATTGGAGGAAAATATAAAACAAGTTAAAAAATAAATAAAAATGAGACACCCTCCCATAGACAGGCAATTATGCAAATATTCGAATCCCCTACTGGCTCTTTTTTTCCACATTTAACATGCATCACAATACACAAAGACAGCTGCTGCCTACAGTCTGGGTCCTGAATCATTCTCTCTGGTAGAGTCCCACCTTGCACGCACAGCGAAATCTTTTAAGGAGGGTAATATATTCTGCTGCACAGCCATGCAACCTCCACAAGCACATTTTAAAACACCAAGAGCATCCTGAAGCTCTGCCAAGAAAAAGTTTCCGATTAAAAACCCCGGCACAGCCTCGCTTCCCTTCCTTCTTTCAAGGTGATCACAGATTTGACAGTGCTGAAGATAAATGAAGCAATCCGACAAGCCTTCATTTTACCAGGTTCCTTTTTCTTAAATTTCTTTTCTTTTTTTTTAAGCTTAGATCAGCAGAGACAAAAGGATGTGCTGCGGGGGTGAAGTCAAGTGGAAATCAGACTACGTGATTTCTCAAGAGTATAAATGGACTTTGTCAATTGATTATTTGACTTAGAAAAAACGCCCAGGTAATGACACAGCATGTAAAGGCAAAATGAAGCAATGCACTAAGGAGTACAACTAAAAGCCATTTTTCTGACGTGACTTTCCAGGAATGTTACAATTTGTAATTCTGATTTATCAATTGCTTGAATTATTGCAGAATGGAATAGAATCAGCCTTTACTCTCCCGCAAAGAGGAACCTGGATATAAAGGTTCTCAAAAAAAGTTCTAAAAGTGTTAGAAACACATTAAATTAAAAAAAAAAAACTAGCTCAATAATAACATCAGCATAATCTACTGTACAAGACTGTAACATGAATAAATACTGTGCAGTTGCAAGGAATTATGACACTGTTATAAAATAAAATAATAATAATGCTTGTTGTAATAATTATTACTGTATTTCATGCATTGTCTGCTCAACATTAAAACAGGTTCAGTTACTTGGTTGTTATATTTTTATTGTACAATCATATATTATATAATTACAGCATTACTATTTCCAAAGGCGTGTTTTATTTACAGATTTTAAATATTTAATTCAATAGGGTTATTATTATTTATAAAGAGGCAGTTTTTCATTATTATTAATACTATTAATTTCATCAAATTGACAATCATTTTGTATTCTTTTTTTTTAAAGTGTGAATATTATAAATTAATAATTAACTATGATAATCATCATCATTTACAGAAAACAAAAACAGAAAGTTGTCACAATCAACATTATTTCCAAAAACGTTTTAATCAAACTTTTAATATTCTAATTCCTTTTAACCTACCAGTCACAGTAGCCATGTTGGAGCCGATTGCAAAGGATTGGGACTTTGCACCGGCGGCATCAGACGCACTAATCAACAGCTGGAGGTACTCCAAGGCATCGGCGTACTCCCTGATAGCAGAGACCAGTCAAAAGGTCAACAAGTGCTCCAACATTCTCATTTATTAGGAACATTTTCAGAATACGTAAACTAGAAAAAAAAAAAAAGACTACTGGTGAAAAACACAGAAATGTTTAAAAGCCCCCGGTGTTTTCTCACCCGTCAGCCTGGTTGGGACTCTTCTCTCCGTGCGGCTGGGCAACACAGTAAAGAGCCTTTTCGAGGAGGTGTTCTCTGAAAGCCTGAGTCACCTGGGCCAGAGGGTCCACTGTAGGAACGCCAAGCCATTGACATTATTTTAGCATAGTTTTCAGGGGAAGTGGCAGACAATTCAATGGACTGAATTAGGCGACATTAGGTAACTTGCGGCCTACCAGTGTTTCCAGCCTGGCTGTAGATGCTTTCTTTCGGCGTGCTGCGGATGGCCCAGTCCCCGTCCACGAAGAAGCGGTGGCCGAGTGGGTGACAGAGCCACTGCATGGCCGGAGGCACGCAGCCGCTGGACGACAGGCACGCCTGGCGGGCGCTGCTCAGGAACACACGCTGTCGGGAGAGAAGACGGAGCTTGGTTCGGCGAGGTTCGCTTGATTTCAGTCACTGAAGGCTTTGACTGATTAATATAAGCTTGGAAATGACGACTCACAGAGGTAAAATGTAGGATCCTTGGCAGGCTGGCTTTGACTCGTAGCGCTGCAGAGACGTAGACCTCAGCCAGGCTAGCTACAGGCAGGCATGAGCCAGCACATTCTGCCAGGTTCACCGCACTTAAAGCCATGTGAACTGCTGACAGGTGGCTGCCGTTCAGCTTCCCTGCACAAACACACAAAAAAAGGTTCAGGACCTCCACATTTTTTCCTATTATTGCAGATGATATTAGGGTAGATCAAAAATTTTGTTTTAAGAAGTCAAATCTGATTAACATAAGCTAAGTTGTGGCGTTAAATCTACCTGTCATGTGAAGCTGGTGCAGACGGTGATAAACCAAGGCAGCATCACGGCTGCTTTTACATGCATCCTCCTGCAGGGGGCGATCGCTGCGCAGACCTCCAGCCCTTGCGGCAAGCCAGCGGCCGACCCAGAGGCGCTGAAGGCAGAACCTCAGCAGGGACCAGAGCACTGCGCAGGCCAGGTCCAACTGGGAGGTGGGGAGGGGGCGACCGAGTGCCTTCAGACAGGTTCGCAAGTTATGACTGGCCTGAGCAAAATCCCCCTGAAGGGAAAGAAGACAGAAAAGCTAATGTAAGGCATGGATGAATCGTTATTTAAAAGGCTGATTAAAAACCAGACCATCTTACTCTGGCCAGGTCCAGGTCGGCCTGTTTGCGGTGTCTCCAGAACAGCACAGATGACCCTGAATGTGGACGGGTCACGGGCTCGCCGTAAACCAACAATCGGATCAGAACTCCTGACACCAGAATACCGTTCAGCAGCCACACCAATATGGTGGGGAGCATCCAATCCATCCAGCCCCAAGACTCAGCTACGGACAGAATGAATACACTCAGTAATGAGCAAAAATAACTCCGGTAGACAACTGCTACAACAAACCAGCAGGTTTACCTGGAATATCTACACCCAAGACGCTTCTTCCTGCGTGATGGGGAGTGATGTCGGCAGCGTTTCCTGCAGAGCTGCTGCCGGATGAGCAGAGCAAAGCAGCCAGTGGGTTGAGGGAGAGGAAGAGGAAGGTAAAGGCGCACAACGCCATGCGGGAGCGGTCTAGCATGCCTCCGACCACACCACCTGCTGCAGATTGGTCGATCAAGCCTAAATGGGACTGCAGCAAAGGAAGATCCAGAAAAAGACAATTAGTGTAAATTTAACCTAAAAATATTTTTTATTGTCTCGCAACTTTCAAAACCGCTGCCTGACAAATTAAATGTTCGCCACACACCTTTGTGTCCTCTCCCATGGGACTGTCGGGCTCCGAGTCACTGCTACAGTGCGAGAACGAGGTTGGGGAGCCGACGTCAGAGGCAGGCGGAGTGGGCAGCTCGTTCTTCACTTCTGCCTGAGTGTCCACCTCCATGGCAACCAGGTCTTTTAGAGACTCTTTGAAAGGCAGGAGAAAGAAATCACAAAAACCAAGAACAGTCAGCGTGTCGACCAACAGCTCAGAGGGCTTTAGCCCGGCTTAACAGGCGCAGAAGAACACAGACAGGATGAGAGTTCAAATGCTCACTGTTCTTCTGAGCTGCCATTTTCAAAGCCATGTTCTCCTGTTTGAGCATCTGGTTCGTCTGCTGCAGGTAGCGGATGTAGTCGATGGCTTTCCTGAGGACAGCTGACTTGTTCAGCTGACGTTGCAGTAATAAAGATTAAACACAGCAACTACACCAGTTAGCCATTACATTATGACCAGAACCAAGAACATCAAGCAAATCCTCTGCTTTTATTACAGTGAAATAGCAATGCAGCATAGAATAGTAGAGCATAGAATAAATAGTTTCCAACCTTGGCTTCAGTGCCAGCGACAATATCTTTCAGCTCCACTATTTTATCGTTGATGGAGGAACGATAGCGCTTCTCGATGGCGTTGTGAGCGGTGCGCTTCTCCCCCTTGTGCGGCTGGCCCGAAGGCTTGCCGGCGATGGCGATGCGGTTGATGGGAAGCTTTTCCGCATCCACCATCACAGGCACGGTGGTCAGGATGGCACCCCCATTCATAAAAGCCTACAGACGGATAGGAATCAGAAAAGTTTTCTCGAATGTAAAATTTACAATATACATTGGCATCTGGCCTCTTCTGCTACCTGCAGGGATGTGCTCTGTACTTGGCTGGTTGTGGTCGCTATAGACGTAGGAGAGGCCATGGTTGTGACCATACAAGGGTCGGGCTTTAACGTGGTGAGCAGCACGGATTCAGCCTTTATGAATTGGGGCTGCAGCAGCACCTGATGCAAACACACACAGGCCAAAGACCCATAAATAAGGCATCTTTTATCCAGTCCAGGAGCAATCAAGGAGAAGCCTCACACACTTACAGGTACTTGTTGTACTTGGGTTGTGATAGTCTGTGCTGGAGGGCTAGCTGAGGAGGCTAGGAGGGGGGAGGCAGTGGTCAGGCCTTGAAGATGGGTCTGAATGGTCACTGGCTGGACGCTTGGAGGCGAGGTCGATAAGCTGGTGGCAGGAGAGCTCGCGCTGTTGGGGCTGACGGCTGAAAAACATGGACAGCGCCGTTAAACCAAGCAGATTAAACTCAATAAAATATCTCTTTAATACTTTTTTTTTCAGATGAATTAATATGGGTGTTTGCTGTATTTTTTATTGCAACTGAACTGCTGCAAATGTGGCATATCAGCACTAGTAATCAAGCAAAGTCTAGAGGTGGCCAAGGTTTTGTGAAAAAGAGAATCAGTTGGATGGAAGCTATTCAAATTCTAAAACTTTTATGTCTTTATGCCTACTACAAAGTATTTATCGTAATCTTTTGTTATCGGTGTGTATCTTATCAATTCTTTAAGAAACCTCTTTCATTTCGCTTAAAGAAAGGTGGCAAATGAGTAAACTACTTATTATGCCACCTTTCACAGACAAAAAGCACAAAGTGCTGTAAAGAGTTGAAGAAAAACAAGCTGAAACAGCTGACAAAAACAATAAATAATAACTAAAAGCTTGTCTAAATAATAAAAAAAGCACCTTAAGCTACTTTTCAAAGGATTCTACAGAGTTATAGACAACACATCTCTGAGTAACACCATCTCCCAGCAAACAACTAATTGATTTTAGTTGTAGTTTTCTAAAAAATGTGCCCTTTTAGCATAAGAATTATGCAAACAAGCATGAAGAATGGAAGCAGTCTTGGATCAAAGTGGTCTAAAAACTAATATACAAGGAGAAAGCAGAGGTTCGCCTACAGCTTTAAAACTTTTCTGTCATTAGTTGGGGTGGAAAGCAGTTGGAAAAATATCAGTTGAATACCAGGTGAGAACATTAGAAGAGTTTGCTCAGAATGGGCATTTATTATTTAGCGATCATCAACACTTTCTCTGATGGGCTAACAAAAGTCAAATGAACATAGAAAGTGATTCAACAAAAATCCCAAATCTAGACATTGCGAAATGTGAAAGAAAAGCACCATGAAAGTAATTCAGACATAAGCCAGAAATGCTCATTTGCTATCAGGTAACAGTAACAGATGAAGGACTTCATGCAGCAACACAAGAAGCAAACCGTTTTCAGCCTGTTTGCCAATATTCTAACTAAGGCTGTAATTTCATAAAACGATTTGTTAATAAGTGTGCAGACTGAAGATAACCTTTTACCTATTTAGATATTTCAGTGAGTCAATCCATACCTCCTCTTATCACGTAAAATTGAGATAACAGTTACAAGCACCAAACCACATCTGTTTCAGAGTCTTTAGCCATGTGGTAATAAAAAAGGATTGAATCCAATAAAAAAAGAACTACATCAACCTAACCCCAGTTAGGTTCTCAGAATATCTCCTCAAATCAGAGATTCAGAGAGTTGCTTCTTACCGTAATCTAAACTAATTATTGCATATGCATGTATAATGCACTAAACAGTAGCTAACTGCACTCTGCTGAACCTATATCTACAGAACTTTGATAATAGTTTGCGACATTTATTTAGCCAGGGTTATTAGACAGAAATTAGTGGCAATATCTAAAGGCTTCTTTGTTGTCACACCTCAGCTTCTAATTAATGATTGCAGTAGAAGACACACGACAAATGTCAACATTATTAAAATGAACAAAAATTATTAAGCGGATATGAGCAAAGGATAAATTGACAGCACTGGAAGAGCTTATTATGTAATTAAGCAGCTTTACAACACTAGTCATTCTGAGCCATTAACACAACGATTTGTACAGCAAATAAGCTGAGACACTGGTGGCATAGGGACAACTTATTTTCTTTAACTCAAATTAATTCTATAGAGCAAATCAAAACATTGCGAACGTCAATTTGTGATGGACTGACACATACACACACAAAAAAAAAGATCGTGGAAGTGCACTGCATAATATCAGAACAATTTTTCCCTTACAGAAAATGTCTGATTTTCCAGTTTTCCGAGCTACACGTCTTTCTCTTCGCACGTTCGTCACCCTGCAGAAGACTTACCCCTAAAGCTACTCTGGCTCTGAAAGTTGCTCTGGGCCTGAGGTTGTGCCTGGGGCTGAGACACAGTCTGTGGCGCAGGGGATGTGAAGACTGTCTGTGCCGTGGAGCTGAACGTCGGACTCGGGCCTGGCGAGCCGTGAGGGGACGCTGCTGCCTGCGCGGCGGCAGGCGGGCTGACGCTCGGCTGGGGCTGCTCCACCAGGGGCTGTCTGAGGCTCTGAGCCTGCTGGCTAGACGACGGTTGCTGCTGCCTCTGTGCGGAGCTGGGTACCTGAGCCAGGGGAGACTGCTGGAAAGTGGCAGGCTGGAAGGCTTTGTCCGGGGCCGAGGAGCTGCGGCTGATAGGCGGGCCCAACAGGGCGTCTAAGTGGGGGTTGCTGCTCAGGATGGAGGAAGTGGTGGTGGTGGAAGAAGGTGTGGGAGTGGTGGCAGGAGGTGAAGCAGAGGTGATGGTCTGGGACAAGACATTCATCTCTTGGGTGGAAGGGCTCCCTGAGAAGGGAGTGGGATCAAAGAGTCCTCCAAACTCCATGTCCTGATTGTTGATGAGCTGAAGCATGTCTGTAGAAGCACAAAAAAAAAAAAAAAACAGAAAAAATTAAGAATTACCCATAAACCAGAAATTAACCTTGTAATTACTTCATTAAGAGCTAAAAGGGATCTGGTAAAAATTGAAATGCAAGTGTGGTAAAAAGGTGAAAAGGCAGCGAAGAGGGCCCAGCAGATCAGAGGTTTAAAAGACGACTGGAGCGTATCTACTCTCTGTCCTGGATCAGGTCCAGTGTGGCTATGGCAGCCATGTCCTGATCATTACCAGTGGCCCCTCACACACTCGACAGGAACGTCCTGGAACTGTTGCTACCAGGCAAACAGTACCACATCAAAAGCAGAACCTTCCAGACGGACGCACGGCTTCCTGCCTCAAGCTGTTTAAACGCCAAATTGAAGTGAAGTATGTGCGCTTCATTTTATGTGTGTCATGTTTCATCCATTTGTGTTTTTCTTTAATAGATTTTTTACACTGGTTGAAATTTTGAGAAAATTTTGCCTTTTTTTTTTCTTTGCTAAATGATATGCAATTAATTGGTAGTATATCAGTCTGGGGGTGGTGGAGAACCTGGATGACTTGCAACCTTATTTTGAGTAATTTTTGTATTCAATGTATAATAATGTGCAATAATAAATGATATATCCAGCTGTTTGCATTTATTAAGATTTTTTAAAACCAAATTACTGTTATTTCATTGATAAATAGTCAATACCAAAGCTCATAGTGATCACTGGATGTCCATGGTATCACCAGTTTGAAAACTCAAAATCTCTCTTGACAAAGATAACCTGTTCTTTGCATACATTGAAAATGATCTTCCACTTCGAGATTTGACTGGATAAAGTATAGAATAATCGCTTCCAACCCGGGTGTAAATGTTGTGTCTACTGTGCAACGCTGAAAGCCTGAATGTATAAAACCACTGTTGTGTATGAGGTGATCGCTCTCGACCAATCAGAGCGCGGCTCTCAGACTTGCTATGCCGATCAGACCAAGACAGCGAGCAGAGGGAGAGATGCTCGGTTTCCACGAGAGGTTACCGCCGTGCAGCGTCACCGCAGGGTTACAGTCGGTCAAATTTAGGAGAGCGCGACCGAATACTGTTTGCCCACAGCCGTTTATCGTGTTACACTTTGGCTGTACTCATAAAACACACATTGGAGAACGGTGGGAAAATCTTTAGGAAACAGAAAAACTGATAAAAAAAAAAAAAAAAGCAGTTTCCCCCCTCCTTAATAACACAAATTGAGGAACATTTTATAATCCACAAGGATTTTAAGATAGAATACATAACTGGGTGTGATAATGCAGATTGCATTGTATTAGGGAAAACAGTAAAAAAAAAAAAAAACTTGTTAGTTCGTTTCAACTTAAGGAGCTGAACCCAGGAAGGAGGAATGAACGGCAGTAACCCCTGTCTGCGAGGCACGCTGGGGGCGGGGCTCACTCACAACCGTTAGAAGCACGTTAGCCTCACTTGCTAAAATTAGCAACTGAATAACCCATTTGTTATAGTACATTAAAGTTGTAGTACAAACCACTCACAACAGAAATCTGTTCATTTGACGTATAAAACCAAAGGGAGGCCTTTTAGAAAACCCAAGAGCTGAATAGCTAATTCTGTGTCTTACTAAAGACACACTACAAGCTGTTGGAGTCATGAAGTTTGTTTGTTGCAAAGTGCACAGAACACATTACTAAAAAAAAAAACAGAGAAAAGTCCACGCAGCGCTTACTCTTGCAGCTCTTTAAACATGGCTGACTTAACAGTTATCCATATAAATAAAAGTGCAACTCCTTACCATCAATGTCGTTTAAGAGGGCCGAGTCAATTTCGCTTGGGTCGTTAAGAGACAGCGTCGGATCCAGATCCAGCGAAGGATCGTCAAAGGACAGGCGGTTCATCTTCTCTCTCTTCTGATATTATGGACCACAGAATCGGCTCGACGTGTTACCTGATCTCAGAAAGCTGGGGGGGTCTTTTGTCGTTTACGTCCCTACATTTGATAAACTATCGGATCCCAAGTCGACCTGAAACTTGTCCAGGATGCGCTGTTTCCCGATATGTCAACGAAAGTATACACGCCAACCCGCCATGATCGTCGCTGGGAAACTTAGCAAACCGACTCAAACAACTGAGCCTCATTCAGCACCAACAGAGGAGCACACGCATCTCCGAAGACTGACAGGTGAGCCAGCCAATCAGCGAGCTTCTAGCAGATTCCCACGATTCTCATTATTGTTTTGATTGCTGAGCAAACGGATGAAACAACGTGGAGTGCATTTCAATCATTTTATGAGACAGCAGGAGAGACGTTATGATTATTAATTTGTGATAAACACGGCACACTGCTCGACCGTATTATTAATCTAATGACAAGAAATAACTGAAAACGCCAACAAAGCCATAACTGCTTTACGTACTGATATAAATCCTAATATTCAATTCAGTAATTTTTACTCCCATCTTAAATTATGATAACAAATTATTAAAATTGAAGGCAGCAGCGTGCATTTGTTTATTATGGGCCTGTCTCGAAACAACCAATCAAAATCCGAGGAGGGCGGGCGCTGCCGGTAGTTAGTTTGTCTGACCGGAATCAGCGCCTCCTCCTGTAGAACCAGCGAAATTGTCCAATGAGAAGCTGAGGATCGGAGTGGGGTGATTCGACGTCACAGCTCTGAATCTGAGCGATTACATCATGTGCTGCTGTCATGCTGGAGTGGAAGTAGCAACACTAAATTAAAACGAAGGTACTTTTGTGAAAACGAAAACATATTGAGAATGTAACTTATTTATCGAAACTTACAAATAATTTAAATCCCAACATAAAAAATAACTGATAAAAATAGATTAAAAACGATGTAGTTCAGCAAAACAAAATGTTAGTACATTTGATTTTTAACAAAAAATTAAGCAGGTCATGCTTAAAAAACAAAAAGCAAATAAATGCTAAAAAGATTGCTATTAAAAATATATATATTCTATAAACAAATAAGTCTCTTTAAAATTTTATGGAAATAGGTCAGTGACCTACAGTAGCACTACATTGACAGTGGCTGAGTGTAATAACCTTGTATTTTTGGGTGGGTTGTTGGGCATGTCACGGAAATTTTCCACACAAAACTAATTATTAACACAAATGACAGATTTAGCTTTTATTCTAAAATGTATATTTTACCTTCATGTTTCTCCTGTTATGAAGTAATGTGAGAAAGTTTGGAGTGGCAAAGGTAGTTCCAACTTGAATCAGAGAATCTGTGAGTGGAGTTGAAGATTTGGATGATGGCAAGACTCAGAAAGAGCTCATTGCCAAATAAATTTTAAACATATCAGTGGAAACAGGTAAAAAGTTATTCAGCAATAATAATAAAAAGGTTGGATTACTGTAATGTTAATTTAAAAAAATCTTCCATTGGAGAGGATTAATGTACTTTAAGACATTTTTAGTTTTGTTTTTATAAAACAGATAACTGATACGTTTTTTTTTTCAAACCAATACTCTTTTTACGCATTATCTTGTCAATCTCAATATCAGTATCAGAAAAAAATAACCATGAAACTTAAATCTGTTTAAATGATTGGGGAAACGGAGTGTCTTCCTTCAGAAGCTTCTTCAACTTTGATGTAATACAAAGCACTACAAGAAATCTTTCCTGCCAACAGCCATTACTATTTACAATAACCCTTTGAAGAATTTTAATTAATATAAACTACAACATTTAATTTCTCTTTGGGATCCATCTTTACACTACACACATACATGCATTAATTAGATCATTTAGTAAACAAAATAAACCAGTAATGTACTGCATATCTTTTATAGTACCTCTGGGGAGCAAGATGTATCTGAAATGTCTGAAAATTTTTCTTAAACATTATTCCTTAAGGTTTCCTGGAGGCCTTTTAAAATGTATCTTTATAAACCAGTGATTTTAAGACCAAGTCAAGAGAGATGAAGTTTGATTTTTTTTTGCACAGCATCATGTGAACAGAATTTGTTGCTGCCTACATGACTTGTAGTTAAATGGACAACGTATCCATAACCAATAATACCATAGCAGGAGGAGGACACATGTGACAGTAATTGACCAGTAAGATGCAAGATTACGGCTTGGCCGCATTCAGCATTAAGGAGTAGAAAATGATCACACAAGACAAAAACTGAAATAAAAACAGAGTAATGAGGTAGAGGTCACACATCGCTAGTGTTTTATTGGACAGTCACACACACGTGCAAAGAGTCAAATAGAAATCTGATTGTAAGTAATGGCAGCAAAACAGTAAGGTACAGCCAAACAGACATTGAACACCTGAGATGTCCAAACTTTAGAGTACACACATTGTGTATTAATCCAGTTAATGACAAACTGTATCCAAATATAGACAGCTAAGACATTTGTGAAAAACATTTTTGCAATCTTCAAAGAAAGTAACAAAAACACTGTTACCATTACTTATCCAAAGACTTGTAAAACACAAATACTGAAAATAGCAGAAGTTTCATTTGAAATCACCTCTGTTGACTTTCTTGGAATTTGTCATTGAACGACCTGCACAGTAAGTTTTCAAAAAACAAAAGGACTGCAATTAATATTTCAAGTTATCTGGCAACCATATTAAAACAGTTGTAACGATACAGCATTAATAACAAATAAAGATCAATACTATATTCGAACCAAGTTACATATGAATGTTACAAGGACTATGGAGAAAATAAAATATTGATACTTTAGTAACTTTGTGAAAATAACAAATCATAATTGTTTCCCCGTAGCTAGAGGTTCCGAATAAAAACTATTGATTCTAGTTATTTATTAGGCATTTATATCAAGCAAGAATAAACGTCTGCCTCCCACCGCAACCAACAATGTTGTGAATGATTCATGAACTATAATAATAAAATATGAAATAAATTTTAAATATTAAATCAGGAGAGTATTTTGATGTTTATAGATTTTATAGCATTAAATGTATGGGGATCCATCAGTGAGGATGCACATTTTTAAAGCTTTCTTTTCTACGTTTGACATGTAATGTAGGCAATTTTAAAGCCAGCACTATTCATACTGATCATAAAAACAATGGAGGTTTTTCTATACGAATGCCTAATTTTGCCGTTTTATCAAACTTAAACTTGATATCCTGGTGTGAACCGAAACAAAAACCGGAGAGATGAAGAAACAAAAGTAGTGTGCAAAGTGAAGTCATTTTTAAGATTCTTTCCCATTTCTAAAAAAATATTAACTTTACAAACACAAAAGACAAAAAAACATTAGTTTTTGCATCAAAGTGCAGTATATTCTCATTACTGTCCATGCATGTTTTGGTAATTAGATCTTATCTGAATATTAGGTAAAAAGTGGTTATTATGTTTGCTTTTAAAATAGAAAATGTTCAATTAAAACATACTGTATTTTTAAGCATATGTACCCAATATATGGACAAACATTTAAATTTAGATTGATTTACTTTTTTATTATAAAATGACATTAATCCCTAGCAAAAGTAAATAGAAAATCATCCCTTTTTTCCATGTCTTGATCTTACATAAACTGATGATGAGCAATGTGGGACACCTAAAAAGGTACAGTTCTACCCGTCAGAAAACAAATGTGAATGAGCCCATTATTTGAAAGCTGTAGCCCAACTATATATATTTGCAGTGATGTTACGATATAAAGCATAAATTTTGCTTGTGCAAACTGATGCTTGGACGGTATCATAATATGAGAAAACAAGACAACATATGTTCATATGGTTCATGTTATATACGAAAAGAAATCTGCTCATTTATTATAGACCAAAAATGTTCATACTTGATTTTAATTTTTCATACTGGATTTAAATTTTGTCAAAAAAAAGAAAAGCAACTTCAGAGCTTTTTGTGCATGCCCAGAGAGGCATGTCATTCTTCAATCATCACATTCGCATATTCGGAGGAGCTTTTTTCTTATGTAAAGGTTTATTTTTCCTGATATTTTGAAGAGCTAACAGTAAGATGCATATTAACCCAATCCCATGTTTTCTTCAGATTGTGAGAATGATGTCAAAAACATTCACCCGTCTTATTTATAAGCTTTGGAGGCGCTGAGCTGTACAGAGTATAAAAAAATCTGGCCTATTTTAAAATCACTTTGCTTGTGATTTTATGGTTTAATTACTTGAAGTACTAAAAAAAACAAATATGTTTTTCAACCAATCACCAAAACATGCACTGAGCTCCACAGTTTATCCCTAACATTTTGTACATTCTCTGCGTATAAATTAAAATCTTAGTTGGTCATTAAAGCCTTAACATTCTTTGGAATGGCTAAAAGGTGCTTGTAGCTGGTTGTTGTTCCTACTTCGTGCTTGTACATATTGTTTCTGAATCTATAGAACATCCAATGGACAACTCTCTTCCCTTCAGTGCTTTGAAATGCGTTAATGTGTTTCCTTTTGTTGCCATTACTGTTACATTTCCCTTTGGTTAGAGGAATGTCATGAATGCTTGGTTTATTGTGTTTGTCCAGAATATTCATTTTTAATAATAAATAAGCCTCTTGTTTTGCAGTGTTATTGGCAAGCAGGATAACACAGCATTTCTATCCACATTATTAAAATCCCATTATTATTAAGGATTTTTAAATGGAATATTAAGGTTTCTCAAATGGAATATTTGCTGATTTAAAGACTTAATCGATGAACGACAACCACCACTGTAGTACATTGTACAGCTTAAACCATTAGAAAAACAAATGCAATTAGCAATTAGCTGAATGTAGTAAAATAATATTCTAACAATATGTTTCCATACAAGTTCAATGCATGAGCCTGCAGTTTCTATTCGTCTTAGCAGTAATATACCACATTCTTACAGCACATGAGACAAGATAGGTTGTCTTCATTTGGTGGGACTGTTGCAAAAGAGCTGCTGGCCTGCGAGTTATACGATAAGAGACCTATACATCCATTCTTAGTAAAACTCAACACGGCAGAGTGTGCAGTAAACACCGTTGACCTCAGCGAGGTTTAAGCATAGGAGGCGCAAGGAGGTGGAGCTCACTTGCCACACCACTTCCACCCCAGGCTGCAAGAAAACGGGACTAGAAGAGCTGCTTTGGAGGGAAATTGTTTGCGATGACCTTCCGATTCCCCGCTGGAGAAGCTAATGTTCGCTGCAAACAGTCTACAAGGCAAAGAGGGCGTCCTCCGTCCGCTCAGACTTCTTGTGGGAGCTGGTTGGGGGACGAGTGGGGTGAGGAGGGTTAGCTCCGGGGGGAGACGGCAGAGTGTCCGCTGCCTTAGCTCGCTCTTCCAGGAACTTATCAAACTCTGTCAGGCAAAAAAAAAAAAAAAAAAAATCAATTAATCTTTGTCACAGATATCAGTGGAAGGACAGTTCCTACAAATCTGCACAATGTTTAGGCAACAATAATATACGCTATTCTATACAAATAGAAATCTGAAAAGGATGGCGTGTTTATGTATTCATTCAAGTACCTTCACTGGTCACTCCCTCCTCAGCAGCATCTCCTTTCTACTCAAAAGAAAAAAAAATGCAGTTACAAAGACACAAACCTTTGTGAAACACAAGGAGGTCACACAAGTCAAGGCGTAAAAGTCACACCAAGTGGCTGATATTCATGCAAACTCATCACACCAAAAAACCTCCCTGAGGCCCTTTATATCCTCAACAGCATTCAACCAGTTAAATTTAGTAGGACAGACCCAAACGCAGTGTTAGCTCCAACATTCGTGGAACAAACAGGCTCAAAATGAAAAAATAAATAAATAATGAAGTTAAAGGAAAATATGATTAGTAACATAAAATGGATGGGTAGCATGTGCTACCAGGAAAAACTGGGTAGCATGTGCTACCAGGAAAAACAAGAGAGATGAGGAAAAGAAAAGAGGGGGAAAAAAACAACAAGAAAATCAATGTATAAAAAAACAAGTCTCACCACGTCAGCACAGAGCCACTCCTCTATATCATCCATGACAGAGGACTGCGATACGGGGATCTAAAGCGTAAAGCCATGGACGAACCACAGGGTCGCACCAAAGCCACAAAATAAGAGACAAGCAAACCCCAAAAAACATAAAACAGAGATACAACACACACAAATAACAAGAAGAATCACCAAAACCTCACAGGCCGAAGGGATTTAAAAAAATAAATAAATAAAAAAGTGAAATTATCTAAAAAAACAAAACAAAAAAAAACAGCTTCTCTAGATAGAATGAGCAGCTAATTAGCCAGCCTACATGTGAGAACAGGATCTCCCAGTTTGCATATGGCTCTCATAGATTTCACTGCGCTTGCACAGCTGAACAGCCGATGACTGATGTTGCACAGCCTCAGTCCTTATTCCACATCATTAGTTAATCAGCAAATCGCTTGAGCGGGGATTCAGAGATTGATTGGATGCGGAAAGCTGGGAGCAGGGGGACAGTGAGGAGACGGGCCAGTCGTACGGAGCATGCACGCTCCCGGCACGAAGCGCAGGGAGCGCGAGTGGTGCTGCATGGCGGGCGGTGGTGGTGATCATGGAAGCCATGCCAGAGGGGATAGCATTTTGGCTCTTTTATGTCTGAATGAGGAGCTTGCTGTGGAAAAGTTGGAAAACCTTTCACCAGACTATGAACAGAACATTTAAAATCACATTGTATTTATTTGAGCAAAATTAACCTCATAAACCCCTTTAAAATGATCCAGATCTTACAAAATATTATCAAAATCAAAGTTTTTAATTTTTTGCTCAATCTCATTAAATCATCACAGGTAACAAAAGCCTTATTCCGAGGCCATGTGTTACCGTACAAAATGCCAGGGGTGTTTTTTTCTTTTTGTGAGAGCATAGTTTATGCAAAGGAGGAGCATATTAAAACACAGCTTGAGGCAGTAGGGCTCAAAAAAAGCCCTTCAAAAGAGAAGTAAAAAATAACACATCTGTCCCTAACACAAGTTGGAAATGCAACATTTGTTATATAAAGTGAGATTAAATTAAAAGAATTAAACTCATACAACTATAAGTATCTATGTTAGTTGTTTTAAGATTACTTACAAGTGAAATGTGCAAGATCTTATAAATCTCCCCACAACACAGCAATCACCACCGTAGCATTAACTTTCTTTTCAATTATTTTCCAAAATCCCAGAGAGAGTGAAAGCCTGTTTGATTTTATGTACTACCTTGAGGCAAGTCAGTGTAGCCTGACATAGACCAGAACCTTCAACAGAACTCTGTCTGCTTTGTCCTTGCACTTTTAGAACAGATACACTTCATTGTCAGGGCCGGCCCAAGGTTGAACGGGGACCAAAGCTGGATTTCATTTAGGAGCGCGTCAGTAGAGTTTTAATTAATTAAGAAGTTTTAATTCTTGACATAAAACTATGTATTTTACTCAACTGCAAAAATAAGTTGGCTCATTTACTTTTGACATATACTGTTTGAGAACTCAATGACTCTTCACTGCCCCCTGTTGGCCTGGGGTCCTATATCTTATGTCTCGGGCCGGCTCTGTACGAGATCGTTCTTGGATTTTTCCAAATTCTGCTTTTTAGATGATTAAATCCTCAAATTGTTCACAGATTTGCACCAGGAAACCTCTACCATTTGCACAAAAAAAAAAAATGTTTATCGTTGGTGTGATTTTGCTGCAGTAGGGTTATTGTGTAAGGTGAAATGAGTTATGTTCACCCATTTTGTTTTAGCTCATGACTGCTGAGTGATGATGGAACATATAAAAGCTTGAGAAGAACCATTGGGTGCATTGTTAGAATTTAACATTGCAACAATGAACACAATGTTTAGTGCTCTGTCAATAAAAGAAAACAGACATTATAATAGAGGTGGGCAAAATTTGTTTTATCTTGAATAATTTTTCCATATTTTAAAAGAGAAACAACAAATGAAAACTTTGTATGGATACAAATGAAATGTTTTCTCACAGCTTATCCACTTAAAATAAATTTGATAAAGTTAAGTTAGTATTGTCACTTTGCATTTGACATCGTTTTCATTTCATCATAATTTTCCCCCACCACTAGAACACATCTGCATTTAAAATGAAACTGAACATTTAAGGAGATTAAACACTGTTATTGGGGTTGGTTAAAGATTTCAAACCACAGTGGTGAGGCGAGGCAAAACAGTAGCTGATGAAGATGATGTGTGATGCTAGCGTAGATGCTGGTAAACAGGACGGGAGGGCTAGGAGGACACACTGTGGATAAGAGTCCTCACCATTCCTTGGGTAATAAGCCAGCTGTCTATGGGCAGCTCCTGATCTGCTGGGTTATCATCCCCTTTTACCCTCAGCTGAATCAACAACAGAATAAGACCTTACACAAGAGAAGAAAGGCCCCGCCACAGCAAAGCACACAATCCAGAGGAAGAAGACAGAGAAGTCAAAAGTACAAGAGACGACTTTCATTCACAGAGCATAACGAAAACAGGAGAACACAAAGAGAAATGCATCATTCTGTAAAGATGGAAATGAGGAAAACAAAGTGGGGAAAAAGAATTTGAATTCTATAAAAAGTGAAATATCTTAAAAGGAAAAACTTGACAAAAATTACACAGAGTTTCGAAACACATGGCGAGATAACTTCCACATAAACTCCAACGTTTGCTGAGAAAAAGGACAGAAAATCTTGAAACTAGTTTCAGACTCCTGAGTTGAAGTGTTTGGGAGAACCAACTGGTATCATCCATTTTTAATCCATCCTCTTCAATAATAAAAAGATCCAGAGTCAACAAGTCTCTAACTTAAAACATGTCACTGGTTTAATCTGCTTAGACAATCCAAACTTGTCCACTTTCTATCATCTGGAATTAATGTTGTAAATATAACCAACAGCTCCAGTTAATTACACAAAAAAAACACACACTTATAGTAATATGACCTACTATGAACTGTAGGGACCCAAAAATCTGACAGATTGACTTCTAATATAAATATCCCCCTAAACCCCACATACATGGTAAATCTGACACAAAGTGGACGCTTTGATGTACTCACCCCACTTGTGTTTTGTTGCCTCACATCTAAAGCAGAGGCCAGGCCTCCCAGAGCATGGGGGTCTTCATATTTTACACTGTGCACCAAACCAATGAAAACTAAAGTTAACACTGTGGCAATTCAGAAACGGAAAAATAAACAAAAACCAGGTTAGATCAATTCTGATGCAGGCAATCGGACCTCTAACCTCTGTGGAATTGGTGTTAGTGCTATTATTGTGTAAGGTAAACATCATAAAGGGAAAAAAAAAACAAAAATGGGAGGGAAAATGTGGCAAAGAAACAAAAAAGCTTCAGGCAGCATGTAAAAGATCCTGCTTCATGGTTTGAGGACAATGATAATGAGAACAGTGAGGGATCAACCCATAACTGCATACTTGGCACTTGGTATCAACCTGACATCTATGGAAATGTCCACAAGAAAATGTACGGAAGGAGGAATTTGCTAATTTAACACAAAATAAAGACTTTGCTGATGTTAAGACTTACTTTTTGCGTTGCTCCGCCAGTGAGCTGGTCCTGGTTTGGGCAAACATGTCAAAGTCGTCCTTGTTGTGGCCCGACAGAGACGTGAGGGTACCGCTAACACTGTCAGAACCTACATCTGGAACAAGAGACGAAGAAGGGAAGTAACAAAATTATTTTTGTTACTTTGACAAAAATAATTAGATCCTGAATAAAAATACACTTAAAAAAAACTAAATCAGGAACTAAACATGGGCGGAAGAAGATTCTAGGTATACTGACTAAATTATATGAACTGACGCTCATTCAAAGTCCTCCTAACAGGTACTTCTTCCTGTTCTTTGGATCTTTTAGAAAACTAATCCTAACTTTGCCCCTACCAAGACTAGCGAGTGCAGTAGATATGGAGGCTGTGGAAGGGTTGTGGGCAGGGGAGGCTATGGCTCTGTGGGCGGAGCTGGACGAAGGGCTGGACATAACTCTGGGTGTAACCACGGCAGGGGAGCCTGGGCCGAGGTCTATGAGGTTGTCTTCTGTAGGCTCCGCTAACATCTGCGAGGACAGACAGGAAAACAGAAACTTTAAGTATAAATAAGCGTGAATATGCAATGTTGTAGATAAAGAAATAATGGAATCCGATAACTGTTTTGATTCAGATACTAATGAGAACAAATTAAGCTTGTAAAGTCTCAATTAAATGTTAAAAACGTGCTGCTTTTTTTCCACAAGCACGGTCTCGCTCGATGACACTTACCCCGTTGTTTTGTGCAGCCCTGCCCGATCTGTATCTCTCATACCTGTGAGCAACGGAAAATCACTTTCATATTCAAACACCATACGACTAAGGTATTTACCTAAACGAACGTTTCAGAAGAATGAGTCCAATAATGAGAGCATGTTTGCGACATTTATGCATTAGGGCACCTCTCATATCGAAGGAATATATTGTTGAGGTCATCGTTGACGTGCAGCAGCTCCTCGGTCACTTCCTCGTTGGACACACGACTAATCAGTTCAACCACTCTCTGCTGCATGGCGCGGCACGTTCTGTTCAGCTCCTGGGTGGAGGGACACGCCGACAGATTGGCACGCGCGGGGAAGGGACACAGAAAACAAAAGAGCTGTGAGGATCACACAGCGCGGTGAAAAAAAACCCCCGGCCAATCCAGAAACAGAAATCATGCTTGACGAAAACAAAACTGCGCCGAGGTTTAACAAACAAACATCCGTAACAGAGATGAGAATATTTGCTCAACTTCATTAAGTGTGGTTCTGTAGCAAAAAGATATTAACATGATGATTAGAAATGGCAGCAGTTTGTGAGCAGCAAGCCAGATCTGACACGAATACCTGAGTGGATTTGGCCAGAGGAGATTAAACTCTGCATGGGTCCCTGTAACACTGGCTGATTGCCAGTTTAGAGAATTTCACCTCAATTCCTCAGTCTCACACCTCTTTGAACTGCTAATGGTGTGAAAACTTGACACACTGCACCCCCTGGTGGATGCTTAGTGCTATAACAACTCATTTTGGATGCGACGATGGAAAAACATTTTTGGTCAAAAAAGGTTGTAGTAACGCACACCTCCCAATTCTGACTAAGTTAAAGTATCTGCTGACACTTAGCAGCTGCTCAAGCTATCAGATTCTGTCTCAGAAGCCAAAACTTTTGTTCATTTCTCCCTGTTAACTTGTTGCCATAGTTACACAAAGGTCAGTTCCTGACTGGCTAATCAAGTTTATTTCCACGTGGACAGGGAGAAAACATTGGCTTCAAAAGAGCAGAGAGTTTTTCTTTAAAAGCAGCCTGACCCGATCTGGTGAAAAGCCCTGATTGATCTGTGGGGTATGAACTGAACTAAGTGCCTGTTTCCATTGAGTGGTACACTGACATGCATCTTGTTTTAGCGAAGATCACAAACCAGTGAAGCTTTCCAACTGGCAGCTCAATGGCTGGGGTAAAGAATCCATTGTTTCTGAGATTATAAGACTGTTCACATGTGAACATTAGTAGAGTTTGAAGTATCTGAGGACAAGGTTCTAATGTTACCTGGAGCAGTTCTAGGTCAGAAGCGTCTTCCTGGCCGGGGACCAGCTCCGTCAGCATCTCTGACATGACTTTGATGTTTCCTCTCACAATGTCCAGCTCACTCCGCAGCCGGGCGATCTGAAAGCAGAACAACTCCATGAAGGGCATCCAGTCCGCTTCTGCTGACAAATCTTCCAATCGCATTTTATTCATTGCATAATTGAAAATCCATGGCTAAAAATGCAGCTATGGAGCGGTGGGTCATCACCTGTTCAGGGGTGGCAGTGACGGGACTGGGGATGTTGGAGGCCTGCGTGGCGGTGGGAGTGGTCTGAATGGGTTTCGGATTACCAGCAGCCGACGCATTAGGAGCGAGGTACTTCATCATCGCTGGGTCCACTTCAGGTGTGCCCTGCAATTCGAGAGGAAAAACTGAGCAAAAAAGTCCTCTGCTAACTAACATGCAGAAAGAGTTTTTATTCTTGCCCTCTGTGGCGTGTGGATGGGAGACAAAGCATCAAGGTCGGCCATTGGAAACTCAATGCCTTTCCTCTTCAGCTCCTCATAAATGTGGACCACGCCAGTCAGATCAGGACTGCTCCTGAAGGCATCAGCCCAGGACTGTTAAGAAAAATAAATGAAGGAGGCATTTGCTGATTAGGGCAGCTGTGAGCAGGAAAAAATAAATGTACTTATAATATTATAGAAATAGTTACAACACACAGGATTTTTCTTTTTTTGAAAAAGCTCCATTACTTGTATGAGGGACAGAACTTTGTCTTGCACTATTGTGGGAGGATTGGCTTTGGGGGAGATGATTTTGACCAGGACGCCGTCAATGAAATCTCTGTGTGCCACGTGGATGTGAAACCTGTGACCGCAGTTCTTTACACACGTCTCCAACACCTGCAGAAAGCAAAACAATCACGCAGGGAGACGTTACAAACTGAGAAACAGAGGAGGAAGTTGAGGAATTTGCACAAGCAACAAGTTTGGTTTGGCAGAAGCTCAGTGTTCTGCTGTTTGGCATAAATGGTAACTGCGTTTTTAACAGGGATCCAAAGTATTCTAGATGCTTTTATATGAGGCACAGAATGGACAGAGGAGATAAAAGAACACAAAGAAAAAAGCGGAGGAAAAAAGAGAAGGATGAATGTAAGGAAGGATACAAGTAAGAAAGAACACAAAAAAGGAAAATGGGACGGATAAAAGGATGGAGTTTGTATGACAACAGACATGCTTTCCTGTCAATACACAATCAAACACATTTTTCATTCAAATGTGTTTGTGTACATTCAGGCTTTTCTGCAACACATTTAAGTGCATCCGAGCTTTCTTTGCACAAAGCTCAATGTTATCTCTGCGAAATCGCCAGATAGGCCTTCACATCCAGTTGAACGTATGAACAACCTACCGTTAGCGCCAGCATGACCTCTCTGTAGTTCTTGTTGCCACTCAGTCTCTTCTTCAGGGCCCGCATGGCGTCTTTTGGCCTGTAAGGAAGAACAGCATTGAGTGCCCTTGTTGCGAGCGAGCAGAACACCACGCACTTCGCTGGAATGGAGTATTGTCGGGGTCGCGACAACAGATGCTGGTCTGTCTGCGAGTGAAACTATTTGAGTGAGACTGAGAAGAACTGTCACACCATCTGCCTGTCTCTTTTCTTTTCCCCCTTCTGAATGACGACAGAAAGCCTCTCCCAAAAGGCAAGATCAAAGCTACCCATGCATAAAGAGCTAAGGCTGGCTTCCTGCCTAATACTACCCATCCCTTCAATGAAGATGGGGCATAATAGGCTCTTATGAGCTCATTCATAAGTGCATAACAGGCACTTAACAAGGCTGCTGAAATTGATAGAGATGGATGTAGACCAAAAAATACAGTCAGAATTTTCTTCTTTGTGTGTGCACGAAGCACACGAGCGCAATCGGAGAACATATTTCAGATTCTTTTGCTATTGGGCGTTGGATCTGTTTTGTTTTATCTTGTTCAAGTGCATACCATCTGCTGTCACACTTTTAAAAAAGCTTTGTGTGCAAAAGGCACACACAGCATGTGTTAGGATGACAGCTAACAAAGGTTACTCGAAACGGAAGCTCCCAAACTTCAGGGTTTTTTTGGAGTTTAACAGTTTCGCTGAACATCTTGAAGACAAAATGTTCTTTTTTTTCCTCTCCAGATCTGCTTTTGTTGAAAGCTGGCAGTGAGAGTGGCGAAACGAGAAGGAGAGAGAGAAGAAGAGAGAGAGAGTCTGCACTAGAACCGAGCTGCTAAATCTGCCAGCCTCATGCTTCACTGCAAACCGGGCCCAGCTGAGGATGTGAAATCTTTCATTCATTCAGTCAGTGACACAGGAAAACAACAAACAAAAGGGGGTTTTGTCCGGTGTGCCGACTTCTGGCAAAACAACAGTAGGCAGTGCATTATTTGCTTCAGTCGCTTGCTCCGCCCGTCCGTCCGTCCGTCGTATGATAAGACGGTGAAAGCTCTGTCACAAGCTGCTGTGGGAGATTCAGTGTTTTTGGACCACAGAGCGATAAGAATCCAAGACCAATAATAACACTGTTAATGAACAAAAGTTGCTCACCCCTCGTCTGTCTCGTTTATGATGTCACAGATCTCCATGTTCAGAGTCCAGTCCTCACTCTGTAGGCCTCCGTCTGTGGCTCTCTCTGGAGGAAGAACACAGAAATGTCAACCAGACCTCTAGTGACTTTCTGTATACATAAAAAATTAAACCACATAAAAAAAAGTAATTTTATATTATAATGTAGTATTATATTAACCAATATAATAAGTGTTATGGTTCCCCTAAGTCTACAACCTAAAGATCAGCAACACCAGTCAACCAATTAGCCAAATGTGTTTTGACCAACAATCAGCAAGTCAAATAAATAAAAATACTACAGATTGTTTTTATTTATTAAATCCATTAAAGCACTTTTTTGCAAGTCTGTTAACACAACACGGTGCGATGTACTTGGAAGGTGGGGGAAACAGGCGTGTTTGGGAGCAAACGTGTTGACAGGAGAATATTTTGCTTCCCTGTTTCACTCAAAGCAATCAGCAAAACATTTTTCTTTTCAAAGTATCTTTGATAGAATTTTTGCATTAAGCCATAATTTCAATAAAAATATGATGCCTTGAAAGCAAATATGAATTCTAAAAATGTGCGGATTAGACTTTTCTTGTCTGACATTGATTTCCAGCATTTCTGAGGTCGTACCTATCGATTCAGTAACGTTTTTCCTCTTGAGGACTCGTATATTTCAGGAGCAGATTTTTTCACACAGGGGAAAAAATCTGCTCCATGTTCTGAGGTAGATGTTGCACTGTTAAATCCAACACCTTATTTAGGAATTATAACAATATGTCCATTTAAACATAATTTCTGCTTATGTCGCTAAATTTGATCAGGTACTTACTGAAATCATGGATCAATGCATTCTTAACAGAAACAGTGATAATTTAAATCCATTGACTGAAAGTAATTACTATCTCCAAATACACTAATCCCTCAAAGTGCTTTTCACCTAGCTGCACCCACAAACATACACGTTAATACACAGATATAGAGATAAGTAGGCATTGGGGACACATGCACAAGAGCTCTTCCTACTGAATCATACTTGGTAGCACTTAATTAACAGGAAAAAAGAATTTGGGATTTGCCAGCATTAGGGCTGATTAAAAAAAAAAAAAAAACGGATCAAAGATGCTGATCAGTAAAATCCTGATTGAAGCATGTCTAAAAGTCACACTTTTTAACCAATCCAGTAAGCAGTTAAGAGCAAATCAAGCTACAGGAAGTACTTTATACCACATAAGATGAGAAGTTGCTGCAAATATCAAATATTTTTATGTATTTAATTGTTGAACATTAAAGCACAAAGCCCCCATCAATGCAGTCAAGTAGAGTGATTGTTAATGTATGTGTAGAAATGTTATGCAAGTGTTAACAACAAAACACGTTAGTTATATTGCGCTGAGGTTCCTCTTTTAGAGGCCATGTGTAAACATAATTTGTTATCCGTCCTTACTGGGAATGACCTCCTTTTGTCCTGTTTAACTTACACAAACTGCACACCGGCTTTAAATACTTTAAAGCAGTTGCCTTTGAAATGAGAAGACAACACACACACACACACACACACACACACACACACACACACACACACAGACACACACACACACATTCACTCTTCTCTTATAAAAGCATTTTGGATAGAGGTAGGGGATGATCATGAGAACAATGCGATGAGCTGAAACTCAGGCTATTGTTGTTCCTCGCCTCTTTTCTTTTTCTGTTCAGACTCTTATCAAGCTGCCTGACCTATTACTAGTTACTATTTATTGCAATTAGTTAGGCTATAAGTTACTCCAATTAGAAATAAGCTTTGCCTATGTTTCGTTTTTTTTCAAGTTGGCTTGCATTCGGTGTTGTCTCCCGGCCTATCTTTTTTTTTTTTATAGGCCGACAGCAGCACGCATGTGAAGTTGAGTCGCCGATCGCATCTGCAAAAAAAGATGGAGTCATGTAGGAAAATTAAACCAAAACGACACCTAACGCTGCGTCCAACTTCTGCGTCTTAAGAGCATCTAGAAGTTTTTGAGTTTGGAGGAATTAACCACAACACTCTTACTTTAAGCTCCTCAAACGGATTGTGGAGTCAGGGCGGGACAGGGCGCGAAAGGCTGAGAAGGAACAAAGAGGAAGAACAAACAGGAGAGACGAGTCGCAAAGGCGTTAAACAAGTGCAGCTTTGGTAATGAAATAAAGCGTCAAAACCCTCCCAGCCCCCACAGGTCTTAGTAAATGATAGCAAAACTGAAGCCAGCTGATCACGTGTCTCCGATGGTGACGAGCTGTACCATGTACTCGCTAACAAAGCTGCAAAGTTCCTCTCCAGCCCATCTCTCCTTACAACTGCTTGCCTTGTCCACATAATTGTCATTTTGTTCAAATGCTTCATCTTTGCAGCCCTAGCCAGCGATATTAAATCTCTGATTCCAGTCGTTCAGAGACAAATGAACAACTGTTTCATTAAAAAATAAAAAATAATTTAAAAAAAGACCTGACATGCATCTGTTGTCTAGAACCAACTTTGGGGCAAGTAAAATGATCGGTTGCCCGTCCCCTGCAGGGTACAGATCACAATTACTTGGTCAGAGCCCCACGGGGTGCAGCAACCCATCTGCTGTCTGCCTGGGGATGCAGACAGCTCTGTGAAGTGGTGAAACTCAAGATGTGCAACACAATGCGAACTAGTGCACGAAGCAGAGGGACGACGCCACTGTAAAACACAGGAGATAATGATTGTCCCTTTTTATTTACATTTGTTAAATTACCAAACAATGAGTAAAAAAAAAATTATTATAAAGCCTTGTAAGCTGTTTTCTATGCTTAAACCGTGTTGCTCATAAGAGTACAAAAAATAACCAATAACCCAAAGCTAGTTTAAAAAAAAAAATAAAAAAAATTATTATAAAGCCATGTTAGCTGTTTTCTATGCCTAAACTGTGTTGCTCATAAGAGAACCAAAAATAACCAATAACCCAAAGCTAGTTTAAAAAAAAAAAAAAGCTTCTCAAATTTCTTAGTTCTATAAATTTCCAGATTTGCCTGACTGTTTTAGAAAAGTAAATGTTGGACATGTAACATAGTTCCACAACACATTCCTGATATTTGATTTTGCTTGTGAAAAAGAAAAAAAAAAAAATAGGCAGGTAACGCTCCTTAAAATGATACAGTCAGTCTGGACTTTTGTCTCTGTCTGCTTCTAGCAAATAAAGTAGTGATTTCGACAAAAGCCTAGACTTAAATATGGCAAACTGAAATTAAAGTACACAATCTAACTAGAAAGAAAATAGAAGATATTCTGATCTGCAACCTTTAAACAATGGAAAAACGAATATTCTTTTTTCCTTATTTGTCAAGTCTGGGAAAATGATAATATCAAATGCCATATTTTTTCAAACGTCATGAAGTTAGTCAATGCAAAGTTGGCACTACTAATAAAAATATCATTTTAAAAAGCTCAAATGAATGTGTGTAGATATAAAATCTACAGTATAAAATCAAAACATTGAAACACTGCATTCAGAGTCTAATCTCTTGCATTAAGATTACAGATATGAGAATGCATTTCAGCAAATTATTAAGTCATTAAAAGGTTAAGCAATATAATTCTAAAAGTTTTATAGTTTTACTTACATCAGTTTCCCAAGTTTTCAGCCTCTCAAGAAATAAGAGTTTAGGACCAATGAATAAATATTACATAGCAATGCGACTGTCTGATGACTCCCCATTTATAAAGAAGACAGGCATTGACACCCTCTATAAGTATTGAAGAACAATAACGAGAAGCTTCGTGGAAGGAAAAAGTGTGTTAGAAAAAAGTTGCACAAGTCACATGGATAATCACAGCCTCGAAAAGAAAGTGAAGCAGAGAGAAGAAAAAGGACTGGACTGTAAGTATATCTATTCATACTCCACCTCAATCAACTGATTGAGGTGGAGTATGAATTTTCAGTCAAGCGATAATTTAGGGAGACATGTCATCTATTGATGTTGGTCTAATGTGTTTTATGAAGTACAAAGTTGGCAAAATGGCAAAATGTATGTTGGCACTAATGCGATGCCAACTTCATTTTCCAGCAGCACTTGCGACCTGTTTACAAAAAGTGTATCACATTTGATTAAATGACTGCTGTTCTCTGGCCTAACCTAAACACCATACAGATTCTACAGAATGTTGTCAACAGGAAGTTGCAAAACATACAATCCAACAATAAAGACCAGCTGAAGCTTAAACAACCTGAGCTTTCTTGACACTACAGCATCTGTGGAAATATTTCAGATTTAATGATCATGGATCCTCCTCATGAAATCTAAGGAAAACTAAATGTTGTTGTAACTTGTACTATCCAAGGCTCTTTAAAGAGTTATTGTAAATACTGATGGCTGTGGGCAGGAAGGATCTCCTGTAGCAGTCTGTATGACAGCAGTTCTGACAAAGCCTCTGAAGACTCTTTGTGAAGAGGATGCTCAGGGCTGTCTGTAATTCTCTTAATTTTAGACATAATCTTTCTTTGCACCATAATCTCCAGTGGTTCTTCATCAGGTTGTTCAGCCCTGCAAGTCCCTGGCTCTGATGCTGATGGCAGAAGAGATTACACTCTCCACAAACAGACCGATAGAAGATATGCAGCATCTCAGTGCAAACACTGTCGGACCTAAGCTTCCTCAAGATTACAGTCGGCTCTGACCCTTTTTATAGATGGCTTTACTGTTGCACATTTATATTCCTCAACCACTTCCGTTTCTTCTCCTGTGATGGAAATAGCAATTGTCTTCTGCAAATTTCTTTTCTACATTGAAATCTACAATTATCTCCTTTGTTTTGTTTACTCAGCTTCTCGTCCATCTATGGCACAACTGACGATTCCAGCTCATCTGAGTATCAGGAGTGTGATTTGTGCTTCAAGTACTGGACAAACTTTTCATTTGCTCAAAGTTTCTGTATTGCAAATCATTCAATATTTGTTTGATGTACTATTATTATTTTTAAAGAAACTTAATGTAGGGTTTTGATTTGATACAAACCATATCTATCACTCTTACTAGAAATAAATACTTGAAATATACTCTGCTTGTAGGGGGAAAAAATTACATTAGTTCCACCATTGTTATCACATTACTGAAATAAATAAGCGAATCTACTGATTTGCACCTGTTTCATCTTGCTACATGTTTATTTTTTTTTTTGTTTTTTTATATGATCAATCAAAACAATTAACTCGCCTATATAGTGCGCAATTTAAAACTACCCCAGCATGGGGTGTGGTACACCAAACTGTTTCCTTCTCTGCTTCTGCTCTGCAATAAGTGCCACATTATTAGACCGTCTGGGTGTTTTACTTTGAAAACGTCAGTGACCAAACAGTCTGGTCAACCTCGGCAATTAATTTAATCAAATATCATCACTTGTCACCAAATCTCAGTAATTTACTTCCCTTAAAACCTCCAGGTCCCTAGTCTCACGGATAAAGGAGGATTTACCAGAAAGAGAAAAGACAGTAAAGAGAAGTTACTCAGATTTTCTGGCTAACGTTAGCTGAGCTCTTTCCGAGGGGATGACGTTGGCTCGGAAGATGCCAGCAAAGCTCGCTCTATTCTCCCAACGTGAGAGTGAACTGTAAACATCTAGATGTATCGACAAAACATCACATCTCTAATAAACACCTTCGCAGCCTCACCTACCTATACACTGGCCCACAGGCGTGCTGTAAGGATTTCCAAGTAGAAACTCCATTTTGACAACAAACGATCCGCTTTGGAAATGACGGAGGCTGAGGCCCAGAGGTTGCTGCACGGGTAAGCCCCGCCCACTACTACAACTTATTGGATGAGCTGACATAAGCCCTGAATTTGATTGGCTGAAATTGTGTCAATTGTAAATATATGGTAAAATAAATAAATAAATAAATAAAATCTACGTAGTCCTGAATTTATCAAAAGTATCTAACGAATTAAACAATACGCAAAGTAAGCTTCAGCATAAGAGATATGTAATAGTTTTCCTTCAATTTTAAAAAATTAAATAAAATAAGCTTGCGTTTTAACGGCTCGTGAATGCACTTGAACGCATCTTGAAACTCAACCTGTTGATTGAGGAAAAACCGTTACAAGCCAACCTTTTTTTTTTAGAGATTTGACGTGAAGGTGAAGTTTCACAGTCAACTTTACTGTTCAGATTTATTTTTGCTTTTCTCAGTTATTTAACAACGTTAAAATAATTATTTGTTTGATTAATTTACTCGTGGCGTTAAACTGTTGCTAAGTAACAGTGTAAACAAAGGAAACAACGGGACACAAACGTTTTGGCTGTTTAGACTGTACATTGATACAAAGAGTTAATTCGTTGTTTTTTTTCTATTTATCGGTAAGTAAAAACATTACACATTCGGGTAGTTACAATGAGGGCTGTAGTAAACTTGGGACTTTTCAGCTGGTTCAAAGTTTTACTTTAGAATAATCTCTGACTCACCTGGTTGCCTTCAACAGAGTGAAAACGGCTAAAAACATGGACACTGAATCAAGCTCGTCGGACGATGAGTACACCTTGCAGGAGATGTTACTCGAGCAACACACCTCAAAAGAAAAGTACGCTCTGCACAATTACAACCTTGGGAATCTGGATCACAGAGAGCACATCAGTTTACAGCTGGAATTCAAAAGTATAAGGGATAAAACAAACAAAAAAATACAATCTTTTCAAAAGTTTTGGGTCTAATTTTATGCACTGATTCAGATTGTTGTTGTTTCCAGACTTGATTAAGATGGATTTCCTACATGATTTTACATCGCTGATAAGGTTGGATCTCAATAACAATATCATACAGAAGATATGGGGCCTGGAACGTCTGACTAATCTGACTTGGCTTAGTAAGAGACAATTTCATTTATCTTTAGTCTGTTACTATAGTGTGTTGGACAAACAGCAACAAAAAATAGAAAACATTTTTTCAAGCCTTTTAAAAGTATTCATACCTGTTAAAACGTTTTGGGTTTTTTTTATTTACAATTGGTCATGTTACATTCGTACACATGACTGTATTTTATGAGTGTTTTATATAGCAGATCAACACAAAGCGGTGCATAATTATGAAACATGCTAACAATGTGAAGCATACAAAGTTATCTATTTTGTTCCCCAAATAAAAATCAAAATTTATGTTATGTCCTTTAAGCCAGTACTTTATAGTACATTATTTTGCTCAGTACAGCTGCTAGTGTTTGGGGTACTTCTTTAACAGTTTCACATAACGAGAAATGTAATTTATTCTTTAACTATGGACCTTTCTAACACGTGGGTCATTCCTTTTTAACTTTGTATGTTTAGTGATGCTGTTCTGCAGCTGGATAGCTTTATAGTTCTTTACCAAGTCTTTTATATATTGCCTATAGTTTTTCTCCAGGATTTTGCAGTTATATGCCTGACCTCTCTGGTGTGTTTCTTGGTCTCCATGTTGCTATTTAGTCATTAATCTTTATGAACAAACATCTGAGAACTTCACTGATCAGGTCCTCGGCTATTGAAATTGATTTACACCTTGGTCAACTCTGTCTACTGCGTTTACTTATATGTTCCTTTTCTTTTAAATTCACAACCATGCACTGCTTTGTGTTAGACTATCATTAGCAGTAAAAAAGAAAAACCCAAATAAAATATTTTCAAAGTTGCGAGTTTAACTTATCGAGGGATATGACGGCTTTCACAAGGCTCTGTACTTTCACACGTTATTGATGTTTCTTTCAAATGTGTTTGCAGATCTGTCATTTAACAAGATCGAGGACATTGAGGGTTTGGACTCCCTGCGGAAGCTTGAATTGCTGAATTTGGCCTACAACAAAATCTCTGTCATCAAGAACATGGATACACTTGAGAACCTTACTCACTTCTTCATTTCAAAAAACCAAATCACACACAAGGAATGTGTAAGATAATTTTCTTTATCCAAATGACTGCAATGCCATGTTATGGAACGTTTGCACTGCACGACTTTGTGTCCGTCTTGTTTATTCATCTTCATTTTTTTAAATTAAAGGTGCACTACCTCATGAGATTTAAAAAGTTGTTCAAACTCTCCATCGGTGGGAATCCTTTCACTGAGAAGGACGATCACGCGCTTTATGTTGCTGCCTTTATTCCAAATGTGACCCTCTTAGACAACATTTTAATTCGCCCAAAGATGGTAAGTCTATACTCATGCACATCTTTCGGGATTTTTCTATTTTCCACATCAGTTTTGCATTTTGTTTCTATTTAAAGCATCAGTCTATCCACGTATGTGGTCCCATATTGATGCGTCACACTGTAAATGAGACATTTCTGTCTTGTGCAATTACAGCGAGAGGAGGCTGCCATCAAGTACAAATTTGAGCTTAAGAAGTTCCTTGAGTCACAGACCGTTCAGGAAAAAACAGAAGAAGTATGATGATGATCATATTTTTAAAGCCAGTTTTTGCAAATGTGCACATTTTATTTCTTGTATTATGTTGTCTGATTTAAGCTCTTTCCTAAAACAGGATGCAGGCGTGGACAGTGCTGCGCCAGTTACGTCAGCAGACGAAGCAGAGGCAACGAGGCGAGACAGCCTTCCAGAAACTCCTCCCACACAGACATATCCTCTGCTTTCTTTGCTGATGTGTTATTATTGCATCGAGTTGCGCAAACTGACAAAATGCCTCAGATTTCTTAACTTTGCATTTACATCTCAGAGCAAAATTGCGGAGCTGTGCTCACAAATATTTGCTATAGACTCAGATGAGTACAAACAACTGGAGACAGAGTTGAACTCTTTCTTCACTGGCCAGACTGAAACTGAAGCTCACTATCAGCAGAGGGCGTCACAGATGCTTGCAGTCTTCGATGAGCAGCACACAATGGCAAGTAGAGCAGATATCTCTAACTTAATAAAGTTAGAGTTATCTAACTTTATTAGAACAAATTTACAGCACATCTTTGTACTTATTCACTGCTGTCTTGTTCTTTTTTATTGTCATCTAACAAGTTTCAAATGTTCTAGAGGATAAAAGATATAAAGAAAATACAAGACCCCGATCTGCACCGTATCAAAATCATCGACTTAAGAAATTTAACTTCCCAGCTGTTTAAAGATCTCATGGCTCTGGAGTTTGAGTTTGTCAAAAATATGGATGTGAGTCTTCATGAGATTGTGTTTGAATTTTTTTTTCTATCACCTGGTAATCTAATACGTGTTTTTTTTTGTTGTTGTTTTTTGATTTTTTTTTTTAATGAAATCCTTCATTTACATTGTGCTGCTGTTTCTTTTTATGTTAGGACAACATCATACTGCTAGACAGCTTCATCTCAGACATGGTGGGTAACGCTTTGTGATAATCTGCAGTGCATATACACTTTTCTTCTTTGCTACTCGAGAGGTGAATTATGCTACGTTTAGAAAATATTGATCTTCCTTTCATTTGATTAAAGCGAACTTCCCATTGTCCTGCAGCTAAAAAAAATGGGGCTGTGTGCAATGTTTATATACAAATAGTCACTAATAAATACTTAGCACTCTGTGAAACCTCTAATCAACCTGAAAAGTAAAGTATAAGTAGAAGCATTATACTTACTCAGTTTTATTTTAAAGGGTATAAGTATAATACCCTTTTAAGATTTTTTCATGTTTACCAGAGATGTCAATGAGTGTGGTCCAAAACGTGCTTATTATTGAAATGTAAAAGGAATTGCTGCTGAGACTGAAAATGTCGTCATATGTAGTTGTCTACAGACTTTGATTCACCCAGTCAAGTTGAGACCCCGGAGACCATCGGTGACACAGAAAATCAAATGGATACGCAAGTTAATGACTCGAAAGAAGCTCTCATCACCCAAGTAAAGACCCTTGTAGAAAACACACAAGTGTATGTTGAACTGAAATGACAACCCGTCCGCAACCCCCATCTTTATGCACTATTGCAGATTCAGGAAGAGGAGGAAAGGAGGAACCGTGTGCGCATCTCAGACATCTACCGATATTATGACTTTTTGATGAAAACTGTGGAGGAGTTGGAATGAAATTTTGCTATATTTCACTGACAGCATCTGCACTGTTACGATAATTAGCAGATAATATGTGTACATCTATTTACTTTTCCATGTTTTACGTAAAATATATATATAAATATGTCTATATAAAGATACAAAAATGTCATGTTTTATGCATGATTTACTTTATTTAAAATTATTAAATTAATAAATTGAAAATGTAGAATGCATATTCAGCCCCCTGTACACTGATTCTACTAAATAAAATTGCACATTTCTACCTGAGTATTATTTAATTGTAGTAGCAATCCACTTCTGTGAAGGTTAGGCAGAGAACATTAGGAAATAAATCACATCATGGTTTTTAATTGTTTGAAACTCTGCATATTTATGTGTTAGAAGGGCTCAGTCAAAGCCCAGAGTTAAATTCAACTGAGAACCTGCTTCTAAACTCTAGAAATTTAGATAAAATCTGATCGAACTTTTTCTATTTTGAAAAGATGTTGGTGTGTCGGAAAATTCCTGCACATTTCGATTGAGCTACATTGAAATGTTCAGTTGTCCCATAAAAAGAAACAGTTCAAGAGATGAGTGACAGTAGATAAATTATTGCTCTTCAAAACAACAACAAAAAACCCCTACTAATCTCAAATTTTCAATCAGTTATTTTAGCTCTTTTCAAAAATACATATTTTTATATTTAGCAAAAAAATGTAAAAGAGGAAACTCACAACACAACCTAATAGTTTAAAGCGATTTTTATCCATCTATTAATTTATATCCTCTTTTTCTCTGTAAAGAGATTTAAAATGTTTATAGATTAATTTTTTGTGACTATTCTGAATCAAAAACTAGAAGCGTCGAACATACAATTCCCAGAATGCATATTGACACATCATCCAATAAGAATCGTGCTGCAACCAGACGTTTGGTGTTTAGCCAATAAAATACAAGAAAGCTGAGCGATTACAGGAAGACTCGCAACATTTATTCAGTCCGGCAGTCTGATGAAAGCTAATACTTTTGAACAGCCCCACTGTTATTTTTACGGTGATAAAACTTCCGTCAGTACCGTTTCTTGTCTCCGGTTGTGGCGTGCTTCTTGTTGACGTTCATGACGGTTACTGACGGTGTTTCCTTAGCGCTCATCATGCCTGTCCGAGCAGAGTGCCACTGTGGAGCCGGCGCGGCCTGTCCATCCTCGGCCTGTCTTGTTCCCCCTGCGCCAATCAACACCCAGCAACCCGGGGTGGCCACCTCTCTGCTCTACAGCGGCGCGCAGTATAAGGGTTATCAGAGGAGCAAAGGGAACTCGTATGATGTCGAAGTTGTTCTGCAGGTATTTTGATAAATGTATATTTTTTTTATCCTAAATTTAGCTTGCTAAATGTTTTTCATTTTTTACATTTTTATATTTTTGTTTTGAATGTAGACTAAAAATGCATTTTTGACACTTGTCTTGAAAGTTTACGTTCTGTGCACCAGACTATATGTACTTCTTTTTTTTTTTTTTGTAATATTCTAGCTGCAGATGTTTGTTGAGTAGCAACGAGAGCAGATTTTCAAATATATAACTTAATCCGTACTAGATTTTGTGTTTAAATGGGTAAATCTTTGTTTCAGTTTTTACATCATGCACTTTTTATGTGAACCCCGTGAGACATTACTGAATGTACCATAATCTGTTGGACAGCATGTGACGATGGACGACTCATATCTGTGTGGATACCTGAAGATCAAAGGCCTGACTGAGGTAAGCTTTGCAAACAGGGTCAGGTGCTCTAAGACTGACCTTTATGCTTCCACATGCTGAACACAGACTGGTCAATTCTTGCTGCAAACAGGCTGAATCCAGAGAAGGTGAGATTGGTCAAAGTGAGATATTTTCTGCCAGATATGTGTTAAGTTATGCAACCTGTAGAACCACTTTTGCTCAAAGTGCTCCGTCTGTCAGAGGACCTGCAGTTTGGAACTCACTTCCTGTCAATTTAAAGTCTGTAACCAGGTTTAGTATGTTAACAAAAAACAACAAACAAAACTCTGGTTATGTCAAAAATAGACATAACCATAAAACTTAATGTTTTATGTCTCCCTGTTTTTATATGCATGATTGTGTATATGTTGTCAACATTATGTCCTGCTACTATGATTATTACTCCAATTTCTACTAGTTTTAAGTTTAAAAGCCTATTTAGGGACAAGTGGTGTGAATTAGCTGCTGCTATAAGCTCTATAACACAAACATGGAACTGCTGTTCTGTTTAGTTTATCTAAGTTGATGTGTGTCTGTCCCTATCAAATAAATTTGAATAAGTAAATGCCCCAGTAAGGTTGGTGTGTGGAAGACGAGCAGTCATGTCAGTGAATAATGGTCAAATTTGAATGTTTGTTATATGAAAATAAATATTTCTCCTTTCTGAAGAAGAGCATTTTCATTCACTTCAAGGCTAGAAGGTTCAGTGTATCATCTTCATGTTGGCATGTTAGTAATAAACATTGTCCCAGAGATGAATATATTTCAGTGCAAAATGTGCACATAAACTTTAGAACAAAAGTTTATGCTCACTGATATTATTTCTTATTGAAATCTGAGAACAAAATCTGAATCCTGTGTTAGTCATTCTTGATTACTAGAAGATCTGATTTACAGCTGAACTACAAGCGTAATCATTAATTCGTTCCTTTCGGTCTGTGATATTTTTTTTCTGACAAGATATGTAAAACTTGACCTCTGTTCAACTATCTACCTGCAGTAGATAGTTGTTTTTTTTAATTATTATTGTTATTTATACTTTAAGTTTGAATAAAAGATGGCAGAAAACTATGCAAATATGATTTTAGAAGAGTCTGGACTGTTGACCTGAAAAATATGTGTTTGAACCCTGCAGTTTATTAGCAATATGAACCTTTTTGTTTTTCTTGTCCTTTTATATTTTGTAGGAGTTCCCAACTCTCACAACGTTCTTTGTTGGTGAAATAATCAGTCGCAGGCGGCCTTTTTTAACCCGGAAGTGGGATGCAGACGAGGATGTCGACAGAAAGCACTGGGTATGCCTGTCATTTTTTTGAACCAACTTTGTACTTCACCTAAAAATAATTAGAATTTTTTGTGCCCTGTATTGAACATTACTCTAGTGAAAAGCAAATAAACAATAATCAATATTTGGCGTCTTTTCCCTAAATTTTGGAGTTTGCATTTCAGATGATATATTTTTAAAGAGTATAAGTTTAAAAATGTATTTGAACCTATTGTTGATCCCCATATTTCCTATTCTCTTAAAAGGGGAAGTTTCAGGCTTTTTACAAGCATGGCAAAACCTTTAACTCGGACAACTTCGACTACAAGGCTTTGGAAAACAGTGATTACATCTTCATGAGGTGGAAGGTGAGCAGATTTTACGTCACTGCAGGAATTACGTCTCTTACTTGTTCGAACTATGCTTTGGCTTCAGCTGCTGTTGGTCTTCTAGGAGCAGTTTCTTGTTCCAGACCACACAATCAAAGACATCAGCGGCGCCTCCTTTGCTGGCTTCTACTACATCTGCTTCCAGAAGTCCACAGCCACCATTGAGGGCTACTATTACCACAGGAGCTCAGAGTGGTAATAAAAGTGAAATTTACACAAAATAAAAGTTTTTTTTTTTTTTTTGCGGAGGGGAGGAGATACGATTATAAATGTGAGTTTTTATATTTCATTTCTGCAGGTACCAGTCACTCAGTCTGAATCATGTTCAGGAGCATAGTATGCCTATTTATGAATTTCGGTGATATGAAGAATCTCTTCGTCAAGGTACGGCTAGTACCGCCCTGGAATTAACTGGAACATGACGCCACAACACCGATGGATAACCAGTTTTCCTCTCTAGGAGGAAGCTCACAAGTGGCAAGGTGCTCATTTCCTGATTTGCAAATAGGAAAGCACGGATTGAAGAAGAGCTGGACAAAAGATTGATAAGGCATGAACAGTCCAGACAGAGCTGCTGACGAGAAAAAAAACCCATTGTTTCTCGTTTGGCTTTTTTATTATTGTTATTATTCTTTACCATCGAGTGTTTTTTGCGCTCTATGTTATTGAACATCGCAATAGATCACAATCGATTCCTGATTATGGAGACACGTTGCACTTTTAGTGAAGGTTTGCAAAGGAAAAGACTAATTTTGTTCAACAAAGAAAATCTTATATTTAATAGAAAATGTTTAATTACCCATAGTGATTTCTTGGTGGTTTATGGCTAAAGGATTCTATTATAACTGAGAGGGTTTATTTTATGCAAGATGACAAATGATTTTGATAAGAGAATGTTAGTTGAAGTGGAACAGCTGAATGGGTACCAGCTGGATCAGAACAGGTCGGCGATAATCATGGTTTCCTCCCATGGTCTTCTATGCAAGCCAAAGAACTTGAGTGGAAAGATTTTCCCTTGCCTCTTAAATGTTTAATTTATTATAATTGAGACTGCTGCTTTATTTATGCTACAAGGTATTAATGATTTGTCAAATAACATGTTTCTGAAATCCCAGACCCAAAAATAGAGTTTTCTAGGTTTTGGGGGTAAGGACAAGAAAACATTTGGTGACTTATCCTTTAAGAGTTTTAGAGTTTATTTATTTTTTAAAAAAGGGTGAAAGTAGTAAGGAAGTGACAAGTAGAAACAAAAACCTAATATCTTATTTTTCGAAAAATCTGTTGCCTTACACTTGTAAAGCTTTTCTTCTTAAAGATACAGTTTTCCGGGATGACTTAGTGCAAATGTTTGGAAAATATCTCTTCGTCGTCTTTGTGGGATCCTTTAAGTTTTCCTGACCTGGGATGACGTAAAAGCCAAATTGCGTTTGGCCTGGTAGCCTACAGTTTTACAGCTGGGTTAAAGCAAGTTAAAGTTTCTTTTAAAGCAGTGCAATTAAATGCATAAACACAATCAGAAAATGTTTCTTCTTTTTATTTTTCATTCATTCATTTTATTTATTATTAACCATGTGTCAAAACAAAATGTGCAATGTAACCGAGCAAAATGTTTAGGAGAGTATCTCAAAGAGAGTGTTTCTAATTTGACCAAAACGGTGAGCTTCGTGAACTTTGGAAGTTGAATAAAATATTTGATATAAATGTTTGTATGTGATGTCCCTTCTGTTTCCTAACATAGAAATAGACTCATTACTTCTTGTCGGGAACCCCGGGTTATTACATTTTCAATTTGGGATATTTCCTGGATTTTTTTCCAATGAATGAATCCTAAAAAATAATTGTAATATGTGAAGAGTAACCACAATTATATAAACAGGACAATATTCCTTTTCTCTGATGGCATTATATAAATGGTTCTTATATTCATGCTGCCCATGTTCTGTCATACCATCTCCTTGAAATCCATGAACCTTTTTCATAAAATCTGCTCTTTATGTAGCGTAATCATTAAATGTTCTGGATGTTTTGATGCTGTCCAAGTGCAGCTAGATGGCAGCAGCCACAAAGTCAATCAAGAAACAACCAAAGTTTAAGTCATTCACAAACCGGAAAGTGTCGGATGTGAACTTGGCGCAAGAATACCTTCATACTTGGTATGAAGTGCCTGCTCCAGAACCAGAATGTTGTGGTATCACAATACTCTGAATTCATTTGACTTCTTCACTGGTTTGAAATATTCTAGCTATATGGAATATTTTATTCAAAATTTTCAAATTGACTTGCCAATACGAGGCATGCACTTCTAGTTTTTGGAGGATGGCAGAAGCAGGGGCTTAATTCAATTAAATAATATTTAAAGTAATTTGTACATAATGAAACTGAGGAATATATTTATATCTAGGCTTTTATACATGCTTTACTTTTTCACTGATTCGTTCTAAAATGTATTTATTTAAATGGACATGAGCGATATGTGTGACATAATTGGATATTTTGCATAAGAACTGTTTCATTTTGTGTATGTTCCTTGTATATGTTGCTGGGATCAGGCTCAGATGACATCCAGAGTTGTCTTTGCGAATTAGACTTCAATTTAGAATTTTAAAAAGTTTTATTTGTCTTGCGAAAATTTAGAATTTTAAAAAGTTTTATTTACTTTAATTCAAAACTCAGCCTGTCACACTTTGTGCCAATGAAAGTTCAAGTTCTTTGTTATTGTTATGGTTTTGTAACTCCCAAACTGGAAAAAAAAAATCAATATCCTAACTTACATAAAGAAAAATCTATTTTTAGACACTGTATTTAAGAAGATTATTTGAGCTATTGTCTTCCTGTAAGGGCACATGTGGGTGTGGAGAGTAATTGCAGTGTTTAGTGGCTGACGCTTCACTCTTGTCATTTCTACTTTGGGTTTCATCCAACTCAGATCAGAGATAAGTAAAAAGCGTTCTGAGCAAAACTGTAAACGAAAGCCAAATTTTTCTCATACCATGACGCATCTTAGCTCCTAATAAGCCAACCTGATTGGTCCTTTACATTTCTCATTGTCAACCATGGAACACTTTGGAACACTTCAGGAATTCCCTTTATGCAGAAGATCATTGATTCTGTCTGCATAAAGGGAGTGGCTGCCTGAGTGGTCCAACCACGCCTGTGTGTTGCGTAAGAAATATAAATTCACCTGCACGACATCTCCTGCACATTCCTGAATGTGGCTGAGAGACATCTATTGCACATGATCTATCCAGCTGTCATGGGGTCTGAGCGTTTCCCAATCAACATCCGTCTTACCGGAGTCCTTCAGAAGGAGAAGAACAAGGTAAGGAGAGATGGTGCCTTTGTCTGTTGGGTTAAACTGTAGAGGAATTTTCTTCTTTAAGAATATGGTGTATCTTCTTTCAGATGTACATAACATCTGTGCTTTGGTCGGATCAGAATGAAATTGTAGTTTACAGAAGCTTTAAAGATTTCAGAGAAATGCATGTAAGTATTAAGAACTGCACTATTTACTCCCTGAGCTTGTGCCAAATGACTTATTTCATGTTTTTCTCTCTTTTAGAAACAGCTGAAGAAGAAGTTTTTCTCTGGAAGTGAAATGAAAAGATCTGACAGAATCCTCCCTAAATTTCAAAGTAGGTGAGATTAAACGATAAATAATAAATGTCTAGCTGGATACAGTTGTAATTAATTAAATATTTTGTTGTTGTTGTTGTTTAGGCAACAAAATGAAGCAGAAGAGCCAAGGCAAGGGCCTTGATAAATCACTGGTGCACCTTAAGCATTTGCAGAAATACTGTAATGAACTCCTGAGGTGTGATCAACAAATCTCACAGTCTGCTGACCTGGCAAAGTTCTTGCAACCAAATGAGAAAGAGCTAAAACCAGAGTTCACCAAAAACAGGTAGGAGTTTCTTCTGCAACAATTGGAGCTGTTAAAATCCATCTAATGAGACAAGAAGACTAACAACATAGAAAAAACTTTTTTAAAAAAAATCAAGTAAAAGAAAATATTGCTACTTCTATTATTTATCAGAGCTTAATTAAAACATAAATCTGTCATTTTCATGTAGTTTGTGCATTCCGTCTCAGCTCCTGCTATGAGACACCATATCAATGTCCATAAATCCATCTGATATTAAATCAAATCATGTGAAGGTTTTGTAATTGTGAGGTTATTGTCACACATTTAAAAAAGAAACAAAACCTTTTTTTTTGTTGTTAAAATTGTAACTAAATAGTCATTCTTATGAAGATTTCCGAACTTCCCAATTCTCAAAATGAGATCACTCATACCAGAGAACTCCCATAATTACTAATAAGCATTTAGACAAAAAAAATAACTTTGCCGCCATCATAAAAGCAATGACATTTCAAAATTTCGGGAACAATACTTGTGGTAAATAGAAGTTGTTGTTTTTTTGTGGATAGATCTGATAAGTACAGAGCAGACATCTTGATTTGATTTGAAGGGAAGGTAACACAGGTGAAAAATGTCAGGTAGTGTTTTTGTGTGCACTACAGCACATGGCAAGGACAGTTACTGTAATTAGATCTGATGGAAGAAGTTTGTATGTATGCATTGCTTAATTCCCATTTCCGGAGGAAAAGGCAACTTAAAAGTTTTGATTTCTGATTGTACAACAAACTGACTGTCTGCAGATGAAAACTAGATTTGTGTTTTCACCTTAGCATCCTCATCATGCCCTCTGAGGACGAGATCAGGAGCTTCGACAGACAGGACACCGGCAGTAATGTGACCCAGCCATTTGTCACAGAGACCTACCGATGTATCGCCCCATATGAGACCAAAGACACCAAAAACAAACCTTTCAAAGTAGCTGTGAATGAGATGCTTGACGTTCTGATCAAAGACAAAGCAGGTGAGCAAAGCATAACCTGAGCAATGTTTAGATCGTTCCCAATCCAATCGGGGATCCTGTGAATGTGTGTGCAGGGTGGTGGCTCGTAGAGAACGAGGACAAGAGGATGGCCTGGTTTCCTGCACCCTACCTGGAGAACCTAGAAGATGAGGAGGATGAAGAGGAAGTGCATGGTATACCATCAAGAGGTATGAGCAGAGCTATTAACATTTTATCGACATTAATTGATGAGTTAGAGGAGATTATTCCTTAAGCTCTTTATGCCTCCCATAGGGGCGCTTTACATAGTTGTCAAGAGCCACAATTCCAACATAGTGGATGAAATAAGCGTGAACATTGGTGAAGTGGTCGAGGTCCTGCGGACCCCGGATAATGGCTGGTGGTTCATAAGGTAATATTTAATCCTTCTACAAAGGATGGAGATGTCCTTAATTACTATTATATGGGATCTATAATGTTTGTGATTGCTCAATGAAAGCGTTTGAAGTTTGTCAGAATATATCAGTGCACATAAGGCATTGTGAAGATCAACAAACACACCTCACAGGTTAGGGATAAACTTGTATCAGGTTTAAAGAACGTTTAAATTATAAAACAAGCAATATCCAAAGCTTTGGACATCTCAAACAGTTTTAGTTTTGGGCCTATGAGCAAAATGCTGCATATCACTCCAAAAAAACACCCCCGTTGTGGAACATGCTGGCAGCTGTCTGATGGTGTGTGGACGCTTTGCATCAGAGAGGACAGGAAAATTTATCAGAATTAATAAAAAGAAGGAATGAGCTGAATTCATAGCAATCCAGCGAGAAATCTTGCGCAACAGGTCTTAAAATGAAATTATCAATGCATAATTGTGTGACAATAAGACCCAGTCAAAGTCCAGAGCTAAAAAATGTGCAGTTGTAATTGGCCTGAAATGAGGTTCCACAAAATATTGACCTCTGACGGCAATTTGGGTGCACCAGTTTTTATTCCGGGGCATCAGATAAATGGGGATTGCATATAAATGCACACGAACTTTAAATGTTTTGTATAAACATGCTTGTAGTATGTTTTGTTTTTTCTGATTGCTGTTAGCTCAGTTCTGAGAAGCTCAGTGTTATAGTAAACATCTTCATGTCCTCTTTTATCTTCTCTGTCTTTTGACAGACACAAAGGGAAAATGGGCTATGTCCCATCTCTGAACCTCCAGCCCCACATATACCCTCGGGTTCAGATGGGGTCTCAGTGTAATGTCCAAAACTCCTCTTCACTCCTGCCCCCCTCCTTTACCTTACACCACAGCAATTCCTCTGGCAACCTAGCCCAGCATCCAAACCCCAGGCCCACCTCCCCCAGCCTCTTCCCAACAGAAAGAGGCTGGTTCAGAGACAGGTCCCAGTCTCTGAACCAGTTGTCCGAGGAGCCTTACGCTCGGCCTGCAGTGAGCCTCCCTGCTCCAGCAAACGACTACCCCGCCTCCACAACATCTCCGGTGCAAGCCCCCGTTCCAGTCATCCTGGTGCAGAGTGACGCAGAGCAGGAGCAGAACGGACAGATCCTCAGAGCGGAGTCGGTGGACAACTATGAAACCGACAGCTTCAGCGATGATGCCCTCAGCCTGAGCTACGGCGCCAACTACAATCAGCTGCGATTCTGCCACACGGCACAGCCCATAGTGTCCAACCACCTCAGCCCAACGAGCAAACCTGAGGGAACTCTGGTACCCAGCGTCTCCGACCCCAACCTCTACAAGGGGCCCCAACCCCCGAAGGTTCCCCCGAGACCCCGGCCCAGGAGATTCTCACCCACTGTTCCTCAGTCACCCGTAAGAATGTGACTAAAAGAAACCCCTGTCACCAACTTCGACTGAGGTAACGGGTCTATGAAAATTAAAGCTCTTTGTTATTCTTATGCTATTTTGCAATAACTGCACACTGGATTCTTGACTGCCTTGGAACATAAAAAAACAATCAGATATATCCTTTCACTTATGTGATCAATACTTTAATATATATAAAATAAACAAGTAACCAACAACTGGGTGTATTTTGTCTGAATAGCTCTGTGTTTTAAGTTTTATATCAACTCATACCAGAAAATCCTCTCATCTGATATCTGTACATATTACATTCAGTTAACTGTAAAGATTAAATGAATAAAATGATCTTGTGGGTTTAATACTGAATGCTTTTGTGTCATACCTGAAAGAAAATGTTCAACGCATGGAGTCTTCACATGTAAAAACATTATAGTGAGAAGAGTCTCATTTTTTTGAACATGTTGACTCATTTTTGTACATTGTTCTTGGTGAAGTAGCCTGGACCTACTTAATGAAGTTCTGTAAACATCAGTTTTCAATTTTTAATTAAAGTCTGGACTTTGGCTTTGACTGAGTTTTTAGTTGTGTTCTGAATATAAGGCGAACCTCTGCCTCAGTTGCCAAGGGCAGTAAACCCAGAACATGATGCGGTACTGAAATACACAACCCTAATGTTACAAAATGTGAAAAAGCTAGAGGGGTATGAAAACTTATGCAAAGCACTTTGGTTGCACGAGAGCTTGTGGAGTCTCAACTTTCTTTCCCAGAGATTAATTTAGATGTGAATCAAAATTTCTGATTCTTCTCCAAAGCTTCCTTCAGACATTTCAGAAAGGTAAAACTGACATCTTTTGAAATGCAAAGGGCTTCAGAAAACAAACAGCAGCAACATCCTGTTAGACAACAACGCTTTAATTTTTATTTAACTAAAAAAAAAAACAAGCTGGTTGTCTGCAGGATTTGTTTCTGTGGTTTTCTTCATTGGTTGATCACAATTTGCTCTCTAAATGCTGACATAATTCTATGTCAAGAATAAGGCAGAAAGCTGCTTTTTGGTTATTTAAAAAAATGGATGCCTGAATGCTAGATTTTGCAACAACAAAAAAAAAGAAAAACAGAAAAAAAAAATTCTCCTGCTTAACAATCAGACAAAATAAAATAAAAATTCAATATTCAGTACAAAACCTTTAAAAATAGGCCCATAAAACAGAGATTTATTCATAAACATGAGTCACTACATTAGAAAAATTTTCGTTTGCAGGTTACATGAGGAAGCTGCAGATTTTTAATCTTGTAAAAAGGTGTTCTGTACTGCTGCATACCTACTGCCTAGAATCAGCTTTACAAAAAATCACCCTGGCACACAGCCTCAACACTTATACAACCAGTTCTTCCTCCCAAAGGCCTCCTTGACGTTATGTGAAATGAAATCAGGATGATTCGCTCGTTTTGTTTCCCGTCTAAAACCTGCATAGAGGAACTGATTAGGGGTTTAGGTAGCACAGAAATAGTCACAGTGAAACCTGTTATCTGCTTTGCATCAATTCCCCCTAACGGCTGCAGTCAGTCAGTCAGCTAATGATCTGCAGAGTTGAACCTCAGGAGGTTTCCTTCTAGAGACAAACTCATTGATCCTGTTAGCTTAAAGTCTGGAGCCGGGGAGCAGATGAAATCGGGAGATTTTGCATCACTTGCATTATGTGATCGTCCTCCTCTTCCTCCTCTGAGCTCTCCTCAATCTCTGATCGGTGGCACCCGTTGGTTTCTCCCTTTATTCCCCGTGCGTCGTTAGCAGAGGCTTTCTTCGAGGCACTGATTTCTTCGTCCTCCTCTTCATCTTTCACGGCAAAACCAGACTCCTCTTCTTGCTCTCTATCCCCGTCATCGCCTCGGTCTTCCCTCTCATCGGTGCTGCCTCTTGCTTTCCCTTTATTGAGAAAAAACAAGGACTGCATCTGCGTGAGAGGAGTGGTGTCCATGTCTTCATCCTGCTCCATACTAAAAGAGATGGAATAAAATGAATTAAAGATCTAGTTTACAGAATGTATGAAGCAATCACGTGCAGTATTTCGTGCCAGCAAGTTCAGAGTGGAAAACCTTCAGCTAGGTATTCATGGCTTTGCAAAAATGCAGCTCAGCTAGCAATCCTTGATCACCATGAAAATGAAACACTGGCTCACTGTCTGTGTCGTAATTCATGTAGGAGACAAGCTGCACATACTCATCAGGAAGTAAAGTTATTGGGAGGCTCCACATAAACCAGCAGTCAGTGCAGAGTAATTTCTTCTTTTTTTTCCTCCGAAGAGTTTTTGCGATGCAAGTGGCTTGTATTTTTGACAGTAGGCAGACAGGAAACATTGTGAGGAGAGGGGGGAAGACATGCAGCAAAGGTCGCCGGGACCAGGAGTCCACGTTGAGGACTGAGGCCTCCAAACATGGGGCGTACTAATCCCCTGCGCCACCACAGCACACCCCAGTAAAGAATAGTTTCAACCTGAGAAGTGAAACAGCTCACCCAGATGAGGCTCCAGCGACTCGCATTTTCTGCCACATGTAGTTGAGAAACATGGACGCCTGTTGCAGGCGGCCGATCCTCTCCATGTGTCTCTCTGTGGGGAGAAGAAGATAAATAAACGACCCTTTTAGTAAATAAAATACACGTGAAGACCAAATTAAGGTGTCAATATGCCTAGTTACTGATTAAAATACAACAAAATACTTTCACCTACACTAAAGGCTGTTTTATTATTATGGTTTCAACAGGAAGGAGAATGAATAACTAGGGTCAAGCTTTCCATTAATAAAGTTCACGTTGCCGTCTTTCTGACCTTTGTGTTTCTAATAGAGAGCAAAAGATTTTCTACCTGTCATTAAATTTACATTTGCAGATCTTTCCTTGATTGTCTGCTGCTATTGGGATCTAAAATGTTGCATACCTAAAGTTTAGGTTTTATGCTCATTAAACAGATCAAAATTAAGAACTCAGACAATTTTCACCTCTAAAAAAAAAACCGATCTGTGCATTTTTAACTGCTTTCCGTTTCTACAAATGTAAACACACACTGAATGTCAGTGCCAGTGTTTTACTCTAGATGTAACACTTTGTATCCATTTTACCGCCTGCTGACCTGTGTACGGGATGAGACCCTCTAGGTGCGTCCGGGCCCCCTGGAACTGCAGCAGCTCCTCGGGCGGCAGGTGGGTCAGCAGCACCTGGAGGACCGCGTGGGCGTCCAGACAGTTCCTGGCGTTGGTGTTCCACACGACACAGTAGCGCAGGAGCGACTCTGAGTGGGACAGCAACCAGAAACATTAGATGCTGAAGAAAAACAACATTTTAATTGTCTGTTTATTATTAGAAAATTTAAGACATTAATTGCTTCCAAATAAATCAAACTGCAGTTATGGTCTGTTTCAGAACCTTCTAACAATCCAAAACAGATTTATTTGTTTGTTTGTTACCTTTTTGATCTACTCGCAGCCGCAGCAGCGTCGTTTCCATCAGATCGCTGCTGTCCTCCACCTGACGAATGGCTAAAACAACACAGCAATAAGCAGCCAGGTTTAAAACAAACAAAATATTTTGCATACAGAAAACGCACTGGCTTCTTTTTTTTAATCAGATAAATATACACATGATTTTTTAAAGCTGTTAAAAGAAGGATAGTTTGTCGAGATTTCTGCAGCAAGTTTGTCTCTTTTCAACACTCAGAAATCTGAATAATAAGTCATGAATATATTTCTTCACTTCCTGTTCAAATTCTCCAGTACTATTGCAAAACAACAGCCGTTGTTAGAAAAGTTTGTCCCCTGTATGCTTCAATGAACAAGTGAGTCAGTTGGAAGCCATTCGTGACAGACGGAAAATGAACGCAGTGCAGTGGAAATACGACAAAGACAGTGTCTGTATTTACTTAGCTTTGGAGGAAAACAAAGCTAGAAACAAGGTTGAAAAAACAAGTTAAGGTCAACCTTTGATGACAGTGAGCACTGTGTGAGGCTGGTCCAGTGAGATGGCGAGACCCAGGGCCTTCAGGTATTTCTTCTCGTGCAACAAGTTGGACAACTCCTGCTGCCTTTAACACAATGGAATAAAACTTTAAGCCATAATTATCAATATGAGCAGAAATAAACAGTTGAAATAAATCAATATGCCAGAGTTTCCCCTTTGAACTGAGTTTTTGCAATAAATCAATCCTTTGATGATATTTTAATTTAGATTATCATTGTAAAATATACTAACTCTCAATCTCTCCCACACCGTTTAAAAATGTGTAATGCAAAGGACGATTTGGATGCGATATTTGATAAGATTACTTACAAGTGTCACTCTTTCAAATCTGTTTTTCTATAATGTTTTTAGATTTAGGAAACTTTGGTTTAATCATAATTTAAACTATTACAGTATCCAACAATAGTATCACAAATCAAGCTTCTCTGCTTTTCAGTTTTTTTGTGCATCCCTTCACATTGATGGAAATGTTCAGGAAACATTTGGTGATTTAAAAGATAAGTAAACCACCAAATGTCTGCAGTTTTAGTGAAAGTAAAAAGACGGGGACGAAAACCAAATTAAAGCAGCTTGATCTGTGACACAAAATAAAAACAAATTGTTGTCCAAGTCTTACTTCAGTATCTGGTCCTCTTGTTTGGCTTGCTCCTCTGCCTGCTCCACTTTAGTCACATCCTAATGCAAATAATGACGTCAGCGTAAAAAACAGTTGTTTTGTAGAGAGTAAGAACTATATGGTAGTATATTAGTGAACCTAATCCATTCTGACCTGCTTTTTTGACCATAAACTCTGAACTCACCAGCCACACGGTGATGTTTGAGTCTGCTGAGCCTGTGACCATCTTGTCGTCCTTACGGCTGCCGTGGAGACCCCACACTTTGTCCTGGTGGGCGTCCAATGTTTTCACACACTCATTGGTCTTAATGGTCCACAGCTTCACCAAACCGTCTGAACCGCTGAGGGGGAGGAAAAAGTCAATCAACAAGGTTTTCAGGCAGCTGTGTGTATTGAAGACAAGATAAAAAAAGTATTTAAAAAAAAGCTTTAGTGAAAATCTCACTGCTTTGCATGTATACTTAAATATCAATTCTGCTTTTTATCCAGTTATTGGGGCTGAATGCAAATGCAAGCCACACTTGTCAGATGTTTAAAAATCAGATTTCTTCCATTAGATATTATAGGCTACATTGTGTTCTGATCTGTCACATAAAATCAAAATAAAGTTTGAGAGAAATGTGAAAAAGTTAAAGAAGTATTAAGTATTTTTGCAAAGCTCTGTGTAGCTGACCTTTATTTTTTTTACACAATCATTCTTTAAGCACACCACAATGAAGTCATACGGTGACCTCATAAATAATGGGAACAGAGGTAAGTTAATACCTGGACAGCAGCTGGGTGCCACGGCTCACAAAGATCACTTTCAGAACTGATGCATCATGGCCCTCAAATGTCTAAACAGGAAGTAATTTGAAGAGCAGTTCTCAGTTAACTTATCGTGCTTCAAAATGAAACACACATCCTAACAGACGTGAGATGCCCTGATGCCGTCCCACCTTGAGGCAGCTGAAGTCCTGCAAGCTCCACAGCTTGGTGGTGCCATCTGCAGAGGAGGAAGCCAGGATCTGGTCCACGGGAGAGAAACACACACTCCAAATGCCCCGCCGGTGACCCCGAAACACACCCAGGAGTCCCAGGTTTCCGTCCCCCGATAGGGTCCAGAGTTTGGCTGTGCGGTCCTGCGAGCCGGAGGCCAGCAGTTTGTCGTTGGGAGACACTGAGACACTGTTTACATCCTGTAGAAACAATGAAGAAGGAAACAACAGGTATCAGCTGGAACGGAATCAAAAAACCTTCAGAGCACTGGAGATTAAAATAAGGATGTGCTTCAAAGTTTTTCTTCCTTACTGAAATAGATTCTTATCATTCATGAATTCAAGAGTCACTTCCAAGGTAATAGGGCTTGAAATTTTCACAATGAGTTGAAGGAGAGTGACTCAGGAAAAGGAAAGCTAGGTAACCCTGAACAGATGATAGTCTGATTGATCTTTTGTTCGTCTCATGCCTGAAAGTGTGTGCGTAACTGGAAAAAGTGATAAATGGAAATGTTTCTTTCCGGTATCAGGCTGATGGGAGACAAAACCAGGAATGATCCTGCATTTCCTTCTGAGCAGAGCCACCATACATGAACCTGTTTCCATGATGACAGATGTCTGGACTTGGAATTTTATTCTGCTTTGGATAAAGGCCAAGATCTTGTTATACAAATAAAATCTGTACCTTCTGAGCTTAATTAAAAAAAAACACACACATATCAAACATTTACTTGTTTGTGGATCTGAAAAGGTGTTGCTGAGCTTCTTCTTAACTTCAATATTTGACATGTAATTAAGGTAAAATGTTGGATGGAATATGTATTCAATCAACTACTTAAGACTCTCTATGTCCTGTATAAACATGCAGACAAAGACAGTTTAAAAAATGATAATAAAAGGGCCAAAGAATTAATAATATTTATGTAAAACTTTCTAATATGGTGAATCATTAAAAACCACTCTTCAAAAAACTTGCACAAAAACTGTTCTCCATTTATTGACACCCTTGGTAAAGATTTGCAAAAAAAAAAAAAAAAAAAGTTTTTATTGGAGAATCACAATCTCACATTTTGGGTTCCCACAAATTTACATTTCAAGACTGGTTTCTGGATTTTCAGATTTCATGAGATTTACTAAGTTTTATTTTTATTTATTTTTTAATCAGTCATAAGGTAAAGTACTACTTCAATGTTTTCTTTCAACACCTGGATAAATTTATGAAGACATAAAATATATACAAAACACAATACAATAAACTGACCCTAAAAATACTGTAATTTTTATTATTTTTTGTCTTGTACCTTGTCGTGTGCCTTCTCTGTGGTGCGGGGCCTCAGCTGATGGATTTCGTCTCCAGAAAATTCGGCTGGCAGATCCCACACCTTCACGGTGCAGTCCTGGCTGCCGGTCACAACGAAGGACGCTTTCATCCTAGACATGAACAAAAATGGAAATTCACTCAAACAGCTGGATTAATCAGCAGCTGTCACAATGTGAGTGTGTGTGTGTGTGTGTGTGTGTGTGTGTGTGTGTGTGTGTGTGTGTGTGTGTGTGTGTGTGTGTGTGTGTGTGTGTGTGTGTAAAGGAAGACGAGAAACCTCAGCAGTCAGGGAGCAGCTTTACCTTGAGCAGCCGATGGAGCCAACAGCATTAGTGTGGCTGGATCCCTGAGCTACACATCGGACCTGACCGCTGTCACTGTCCAGCTGCCAGACACGCACTGACCGGTCCTATGCACACACACACAAAACAGCATGCAAATGTATATGGCTTCCCAAAAATCTGTAGGTGCATGACTAAACAAAGTCAGAGTTTGTGTTTACCTTTGCACAACTTGCAAACAGAGAGCCTTTTTTGAACACATCCAGAGTGAGGACAGTATCTAAGGAAGATAAACAAAGAAAACAGAGCAGTGATAAACATTTTCATCTAACCTGCTCAGCAAGTCATGAACTTGACTATTACAGACTTAGTTTGGTGGTGCTGCCCTCTGCTGGTCACTCACCTGTGTGTCCGTAGAGAATCTGGCAGCTGTTGGTGAGCAGCTGGAAGACCTTCAGCTGACAGCTGTTAGTGGCCACCACAATGTGAGTGTCATCTTTACCCAGGAACTTCACGTCCAGCACCTCGTCGTTGTAACCCACAAACTATGGGAAAGATACACGTTTCCATTAACTCTAACATAACCAATATCTTCATAATATAGCAGATGTTACCTTCTTAACACAGCAAAGTCATAAAATAATTCAACATACAACTTTAATGAATTTTATAAACCAGAATCTGGTGCACAAGTTTGAATTAACATAAGTATGTACAAGCAAATTCATACATACACCTGCTTTAATATTTGGAGTAATTTTCCAGATGGTTGCTAAGAAACCTTAAGCTTCTTTTAATCATCAAACAGCATCTGAACTAAAGATTTAAACCATCTTCTAAAGAGAAAAGGTGGAACAGATTTGAAGTGAATCTTTTCACTTTTAAGAATATTTCTAGTCACATAAGGTTTATTATCCACGTGCTTTATCAATTCCAAAATGGCGTCACTTTTCTGCTGCGACACCCAACTATGTCCAAGTTTCAACCAAACAGATGTTACTCAAAGTATAAAGTCAAAGGTTACAAGAACTGTCGCACAATCACTGCAACGAACAACTCTAATGTAATTCTTAATTAATTCTTATATTACTTCTGCAGCAGTAATATAAGGGCATGATGGCACATGAAATGATCTGCCAGTATTGTGTTTTAAACAATCTAGATGATTTATGTTATAAATAACCTTCATTTTATTATTGTATTTTTTTATATTAGCAATAGCAGAATAATAGATCAGTCTGGCAACAGGCTTCCTAAACAAGACAAAGACAGCACATGCAGCATGAGTCATGCATGTAATCAGTCAATAATAAGTAAATCGCAGTACTGACTTGCTGCTGTGTGGTGAGATTGGGTAGCTGGTAGAAGAGTATATTGTGCTCTGCAGTGACCGTCGCCAGTCTGGAGGAGGCAGGCAGGTGGAAAAGGTACGTCAAACTGCGAGGGTTGTCGTCCTCTTTGTCTTCCTCAGAGGAAGGAGTGAGGGTCGAGGGAAGGCTCTGGGTATAAACACAATGAGCAGTGCTTGCCTCCCACACTCTCAGCACACCTGCAGGAAAAAAGGGGAATAAAGGTGAGGTGTAAAATTGCAAAAAAAAAAATAAAAATTTACTTAAAGATAGTTGTGGAACAAACCTTTGCTTCCAGCAGTGACAAAATGCAAGTTTTTGCTTTTTACTCCGATCTCAGATAAGTCTGTCTTCCTAGGCAGCAGCACAACTCCCTCAACAGCCTGGAGACAAAAGTAAACAAACACTAAGTTAATTTTTACTGAAACAGAAAAAAAAATGGGAATGCTTTCTCACGTCTCACCTCGTAAACAGGAACAGTTCTTTTAGCCTGGCGAGATTTGAGGTCCCAAACAGTGCAGATTTTATCCCTCCCAGAACTACAAGTAAAACGTTAAGACTAAGCAGTGCCACATCTGAAAATCAGTCGGGTAATAAAAAGAAACTGCGTTGGTGCTGGCCTATTTCTCCGTACCTGACCATGGTGTCACCGTCTTTGCTGAAGCTCAGAGAGGTGACGGCGCTGTAGTGGCTCTCCAGGACGCACACACACTGGCTGGAGCGCAGGTCCCACAGCCGAATGCCGCAATTCACAGATGAGGAGAACAACTGCAGTCGGCTGATGTCAGGATGGAACTGGACCAAGCTGCACGAGCACACAAACGAAAGAACACAGTTTTGTTTTTCCAATCAAAGTCATGATTCTGTGTGGCTGGATAATGTTTCACCTTCACATGAAGGGTGAGGGGTATGAATAGTGATGCAAAACTATTCAAATCTTTTCATATCTTTTGTCATATTACAACCACATAATACCCAAGACATGCAGGTCCACCTAAACTAACAGGCCGAGAAAGAAAATTATAAAGCAGAGATGAACTGCAGGATTACTACCCCAAACATCCAGAGGTACAATGCAAAGGTTTATTTACAGATATGTGTTAGAATGGCCTAAACCTAAATCCAATTGAAAATCTCCAACAAGACTTGAAAATGTATGTTCAAAGAGGCACTCCTGATCTGAGCAGCTTTATAAAAAAGAATGTGTCGACTTTCAGTCTCTAAATGGGTCAAGCCAGCAGAAAGACTTTAAAGGTATTGTCGCTCTATTTGAAAATTATGGTGTTTTTTTTTTACACTTCACAATTTTGCACCATTTTGTGCTCATCTTATCATACAAAGTCTTAATGAACTGATGTTTGTGGTTGTTTTGTGACAAAAAGATCAAGGCAATAGCAACACTTCTGCAGCAGTAATATAAGGGCATGATGGCACATGAAATTGTCTGTTTCATCCTCATTCTTGGGCCTTGTTCATAGTGACACTTACTGCACTACACCGGATGATCCTTTGAGGTTGTGAGTGCAGTACTGCTTAACCACATCCCAAACTTTTATGGTGGCATCACAACCGCCTGCAGAACAAACACAAATCAGAAAAAACATACTTCTTTTTATATGATGATGTAGCAGAGATCAGATGATTTGTGTTCAAATCATGGCATTGCTGACCTGTGGCAAGTAGGGTGGAGGTGGGGTCAAAGGTCATGCTGGCCACAGGGACGGTATGAATAGCCTTCCAGGAGCGAGTGCAGGTACCCTGCCTCCAGTCCCACTGCTTCAGTAGCAAAGCTCTGCTGGCTGTCACCAGCAGCTGGACACAAAGGAAACATGAGTTTCTGTTTTAACCTGATCTGCTGATACACCTTGAACCTTAAGAGGAAGTATTCACTACCGACCTCATCATCACAGCTCACTGCAAATGATGTGATATCCTCTTGATCATCCTGCGGGGCATATTTGGACAAAGTTAGGAAAGAGACCCCCCCCACACAAAACACTTTTTATCACCACGTGGATCTAAATCTAATTTATTTACATTAACAAATAGCAGACAACTACAAAGGAGTTGTTGTGTTTGTGACAAAAAACCACAAGGGAAAATGTCTGGGAATTTTTTTTATTTTATAACAGGTTCAATATTTAGCTGAAGTGACTGATAAAAGAATTTCAGCTGAGATTTTCTTTTATTTCAGCTAGAATGTGACCAAGTCAAACTACTGTATTGTCATATTTATGTTTCAACGTCGATATGAACTCACATGTTCCACACAGTGGACAATCTTGCCCGTGCTGATCTCCAAAACATTGACACGGGATCCACATGTGCAGAAAATGTACTTCTCATCTTTGCTGATCTGGAAAAAAATACACATAGACAATTTCACATTTAGAGTGCAACTCACTCAGCCTCCAACCAAAACACAGCTTAACTAGGACAAACTTCTCACCTGCACTTTCCCTCCTTTGTAAAACGGCTCAATTTTGCTGGAAACAGCGTAACTGAAATGACATTCAGACGGAAAAGCATCAATGTGAGGTTACGACTCTCCATCATACACTTTCGTTCGGGTAAGAGCGACGCAAGATAAACTTACTTCGTTTTGAACTGCAGGTTTGTGTTCGCCATAATGAGAACTGGAACCTCCGAAGCAAAATATTTTAGAAAACAAACACAATATAAATCACTGGTTTCTCATTTCACACGTTGACTGCAGCCACCACCATCCGTCCCGCATGTTGTTGCCCGTGTCGCACGCGTTGTACGTCATCTGAGTGAGCGGAGCGGTGATTGGTCAAAAGTTCAGGACGTAAAACATTACGTGGTCCTGCTCGAAGGTACGTACGCTAATTCGTCCGCCACGTTTGTAGAGGAAGTGGAGGTTCTTGATGTTTCTGTTATAGAAAATAAAATAACTTAGAAACTTGAAAATTAACCAAGAAATCACAGAAAAGAAGTGGTTTCAGTGTTGACCTCGCAATGAGATAGTTTTAAAATCTTGATAAACTCTTTAAATATGTTATTTTCACAAAATAAACATACAGTTAAGCTATCAGTGGCATTAATTTGCAAATGAAAATACGTTATTATCAATAAATATATGCATTAATTTGCAATAAAAAAACTTTTTGCTTAAAAATATGCGACCTTAGCAAGGTGAATAAAATACAGGATAAACCCCGCTCCCATCCAGAGGTCTACTGAAGATGGTGGTGAAAGACTTTAATACATCATCCCAGGTGTCCCTCTCCAATATGGCGGCTTCATTGTCGTGCCAACCTTTGCTAGAAATAAACATTATCCCAGTCCTAGCTCTGAAATGCTTTTTATAGACTGAGTAAACAGAGTTGCTAAGATTACTGTAGACAGATTCAAAATATTTTATACGGGTTTAGTCACAACATCTGGCAGGTGCTGGTTTTAAAAGTCCCAGTGAGACCCGGGAAGCTTGAGTTTGATGCTAGAACAGCAGGGAAAGGACGCTGCCGACAGTAAGAACTGAAGTCTCCATTTGTCCGGACCCACTCTCTTCTTCATGTTCTGTCAGGAATGTTCATGTGTGTGTTGTATTGATAACAAGGGTGTGTGTTTGTGTGTGACATGTGAGAGATCGATAATATGGAGTAAAGCAGCAACGAGAATGGAAACGCCATAAAGAACGAGGAGTTGTCATGGTAAGTCAACAACAGTTTATTTGCTTTAGTTGTATGTTATTTATTTATTATGGATACCATCAGCAAATTATATTTAAAATATATATATAAACATAGAAAATGGTAAAATCTTTGGGTAAGGAGATATTTGTATTCTGCTCTTAAGTAATTAAGCAAATACTTTAATATTACAGTCCATATTTGAATTAATTAAATACCTACTAAGCCAAACATGATGTTAAATTAATAGGAATTAGTTAATGACGAAAAGGGAAGGAAATTGCTGTGTATAGTATTTATTTTTTTGTAATCATGTGATTGGTCATATGACTTTCCAGAACAATTCTGTTTTGTTGTCCCTTCCTTTATGCCAAAGAGCTATTGTAGGGAGATGTGGGAACATGATGTTAAAGACAACACGCTGCTTCATTTAGGATTGCTCTCAGTTTTCCTATGTCGCTTTTATTCCATAACCAAATGTTCTTCAGCAAAATCTGCGCTATAATAAAGATTTGACACTGCACTAGGCTGACCCAGACGTTTCAGCACAGAGTGGGGGCTACGACGTGGAGCTGTTTGTAGACCCTCCGGACTACGATTTGATCTGCACCATTTGTCAGGGGGTCCTCAGATGTCCAGTAAGAAGTGCATGCCACCATATCTTCTGCAAGAAATGCATCTTACAGTGGATGAAAAGGTCTACAATACTTTACATCTAATCACTTTTGAAATATGAGCCTTAATTTGTTGTTCAAGTGGAGAAGTAACGACAAGCTGATCTTGACCTTGTGCAGGCAGGAGACTTGCCCTTGCTGCAGGAAGCCGGTAAACCCAAGCCTGATCTTTGTCATGTTCAAGCTGAGCAAATCAATTGGACGCTTGAAAATAAAGGTAGGAAATTCAAACAGTTTGAGCGTGTTTGCGGACTGTCATATCCTTTGTTAGACATTTCACTTCAATATCTTATTGGCTGAAGAGTATTTTATAGGGTTTGTTTACACATTATATGACTGACTACTCAAACAAACTTGATGTTGGGAATGTAATGCTTAATTCTACATTTGCTTGGCATTAATTTAAGATGAATTAATTCTTTTGTTTCCTGAGTTATTCTGCCAAATATTGTGTGTCTGATTTAAATTATGTAATTGTTAAAAGAAACCTCTGCGTGTATCTCTGTCACAGTGTAAAAATGAGATCCGTGGCTGTGCAGAGACCTTTTCCCTCTCAGAGCAGTACTGTCACAGCATGACCTGCCTGTACGAGCTCATCCCCTGCCCGTACCAGGGCTGCAGGGCGCAGCTCCTGCGCAGGGACATTGACACCCATGCGCGCCACTGTGAGCACTGGCGGCAGCCCTGCCCCATGGGCTGTGGGACAATACTCACTCACAGCACCCAGACTCAGCACAACTGCTACAAACAGCTGAGGCAGGAGTACGAGGCTAGGCAGAGGAACCACAGGGCCATCGCCACGGCCCTGCATAGGAAGATGAAAAGGATGCAAAGCACCATGGCCCACATGAAGAGGCAAATAGGGTTAATATGTGAGAGCCTGGAGGTAATGGATGACCTACCCGAGGTGGAAGAGGAAGTGGACCTTGGAGAGAGCAGCGGCAGTTCCAGTGGGACTTCAAGCAGCAGCAATTGTTAAGGGAGCAAATTGCTCTTGTGTTTGTTTTCTTCAGGTGGTGTGCTTAAAATGAGTGATTCTTTGGCCCGTTTGTTCTGTAGCCCTAATTATTTTTAAAATAAATGATTCAGTATTAAATTTGATGTGCATTTTGCCTTAGCAATAGACAATGAATCCATTTGTGGTTGATTGATAATTATTACAAATACTTTATATTTAGAATTATGAATACTTTGACTATTTATGAGCCAAGCAATACAAGAAGAATCATTTCAGCAAGACACTAATGAATTAATATAATAAAAAATATGTAATTATGTATGGTAAGAGATGATAATAGCAATAGTAGCATTGTGAATAGTGATAACAATAATACTAAAAATAATAATACATACCTGCAACCTTTAAAACACTTTCCATTAAACATTTTCTAAAACAAAGGTGGATAATAGAATAATGTGTGTTATTCTTCCTTTTAATTGTTTAAACCATAGCAGAGGGAGAAAAAAGAGAAAAATTATATATCTGCAGCAATTACTATATTAGAGTATTTTTATTTGAAATAATAATGGTATTTTTGTGAAATATCAATTTTTAAACTTGTGTAATATCAAGTGGGGTAGGAATCACATTTGCAAAAGCTACCAATAGAGGCAGCAGAGAGCAGATTCTCTCCTCGCGGAAACATCGCGATGACACGATCCAGTCAAAACCCGGCGGAACTTCTCACGGTTCTTCTTCCTGTTATACTGATCACGTAAGTGCACATACATTTCGGCTCTTGTGTTGAAATCTTTAATTATCTAATGCATCGTTCACGTAAAGACATTATTTTAACATCCAGTCAAACATATAGACGTCCGTTCTTATTTATCTGTGGATATTTAAAGGCAAATGGGAACTAAATGTATTCTTTTAAATAAAAGAAAGTCACAAAACATGGCGGCGATGCTCGTGTTTTGCAGAGATGATTAAACTTGTATTGTATCCAGGTATGGCAGTTAGTCCAATGCTTTGGTTTGATTTGAACATTTACAGCAAATGGCGGACGACGCCGGTGGTAGAGGAGGTTTTCGCGGAGGCTTTGGCGCAGGTGGCCGCGGTCGTGGCCGTGGACGCGGCAGGGGCCGTGGAAGGGGCCGCGGCGCTCGGGGTGGCAAGTCCGAAGACAAGGAGGTGGGTTTTTTATTTGGATCAAGCCAAACTGGGTTAATTTAAAATATCGCTTATTAACAGTGACGCTCTTTTAGTGGGTTCCCGTCACCAAGCTGGGCCGCCTTGTTAAGGACATGAAGATCAAGACTTTGGAGGAAATCTATCTCTACTCTCTGCCCATCAAGGTAAGAGGACCAGCTATTTTATATAAAATATTCAGTGACTATTACTACTTGCTGAATGATTCTAGGAAACGTGGGTTTTTAAAAATTAAAGCTTTTGTGAAATGTCCCTGTTAGATGTGTGACAAAGTACCTACTGTATGTAGTTTTTACCGGTTTGTGTGTTTGGTGATAGGCCACATGACTTTTTATTTTCATATGCCACATCTGGAATGCAGTTTCAGAAAGTTATGAAGCGCTGTCACTTTAAATGTATCCTCCTGTCCTACAACTTTCCATTTGTTCAACCAGTTGCTTTTCTGTCATGACAAAATCGGTTACATCCGTCCACCCACATTTCCCATCTTCATCTTTTGTCTACATCTATCAGTTTGTCCAACGCATCTCAAATCTATTACCCCCTTTTATATTTTATATTATATTGTCTTTTCCTCCAGGTACCATATTTGGACTAAAACACATTGGGAAAAGCGAAAAATCTAAGCCTTTTTGAAATATTATTATTATTACATGATAATGAGATGTTGTTCCTGTTTGTAGGAGTCTGAGATCATTGACTTCTTCCTGGGTTCTGGTCTGAAAGACGAGGTCCTGAAGATCATGCCTGTCCAAAAGCAGACCAGGGCTGGTCAGCGCACAAGGTTCAAGGTAAACGTCAGATCTGAGTGTCTCGCGACTCATTTTGTTGAATAGTTGCCCTCTAATTTTGTCCGTCCTCATTAACAGGCCTTTGTTGCCATTGGCGACTACAACGGCCATGTTGGTCTGGGAGTGAAGTGCTCCAAGGAGGTAGCCACAGCTATCCGTGGTGCCATCATCCTGGCCAAGCTGTCCATCGTTCCAGTCAGGAGAGGTTACTGGGGTAACAAGATCGGCAAACCCCACACCGTGCCCTGCAAGGTGACAGGTCGCTGTGGCTCGGTACTGGTGCGTCTCATCCCGGCTCCCCGTGGTACTGGAATTGTGTCGGCGCCTGTGCCTAAAAAGCTGCTCATGATGGCTGGTATTGATGACTGCTACACCTCCGCCAGGGGCTGCACCGCCACGCTCGGCAACTTTGGTAAGCTTCCTCTTTAGGTTTTCTGAGTTTAATGCAGAACAAATGAGTCTTTGAGTTTCTTCATTGCTCAGCTTCACCTCTGCAATGGTGTTGCTGTTATCAGGAGAGAAAAGAACAAATACCATACGTTTTCTCTGTTCCCAAGTTACTGTGTTGAACATATTTCTTTTAGAACAGCTTTGTGCTTGTTTTGTGCATCATCCACTAATTACCTTTATCTTTTATAGCTAAGGCCACCTTTGATGCCATCTCAAAGACCTACAGCTATCTGACCCCTGATCTGTGGAAGGAAACAGTTTTCACAAAGTCTCCATACCAGGTCAGTGCAATGAATATTTTTAAATTTGATTTCTTTTTTCAAAAGTTGCATATGTATAGTTTTGGTGAAATCTTTTGTTTGTTTGTTTTTGCAGGAGTTCACTGACCATCTGGCGAAGACTCACACCAGGGTGTCTGTGCAGCGGGGTCAGCCTGTGCCAGCTCCTACCTCCTAAATGTTTTGTACAGAAGATCGTTGAATAAACGTTCTGAGATACCACTTTATGTGTTTTGAGTTTTGAATCATGTACAAGTTTCTTTTGCAATCGAAAAATAAGAATAGTGCCGCTGCTGACATTATACCTTTAACTTATTTCACTATAAGATTAAAGAATTTGCTTGGAGGTGGCAAAATAGGGATACAAATTCTGTGTTTAACCTGTTTTAATAAGTTGGGATTTATTGTTCCATTTCATGGGCAGATGTTCAGGAGCTCTTACTGAAAAGTGGCAATTTTGAGAAATTGAAGTTTATATACTTTTCAGCACTCAGTTTTTGAGGAAACTTGTGATTTAAACAGAGCATCTAGAAACTAAGCCCTGAAAGGGATACTTATGCTAAACGTGTATGGGAACCGGAAAGACTTTCTACCAAATGATTAGTTTAAAAATCACCAGACTATAATCTTAATGCATCATTAGTTCAAACTTTCAGGGCAGTTTTTAAAAAAAACATTTTATTAAGTTACCTAAAAAACTGGTGCATCTTCATTTTAAGAAGTACATATGTTCCTAGATATACTTCTGTACTGTTCATGAGGAAAAACCCAGAACTAAAGGCATTTTACTCATTTGCCACATTAACCCAAGTTGTTCAGCTGATAAGATTCACTTGGTTTGAGTTACTGGTAGATGAACTGGATTGCAACCATTTTTAGATTTTGGTATAAAATAATTCAGTGCAACTTTGAAAGTGAGCACATCGAAGGTTGTACAGACAGCTATAAAATGGTTGTTTGACACTGAATTAAATGCTACAGCAGAATTCTATATTAATTAAAAAACCGCATTTGAGTCTTGACCTCTTCAAGTAAAAAGAGTATTTTTCTGATTTTGTTTTAATATATACATATTTAAATCTCAGCAATGAAGATAGATATTTTGTATGTGAATGAACTTACTTTAGTAAATGACAAAAACACATCCACTAGAAAACAATCCCAAGCTTAAATAGTACTACAGGAAATCAGCTGAACCACTCAGATTTTTCACAACCTGGCAGCACTGGTCAAGTTAGCAGCCAGTTAACTTTAATGTTGGAAAAACAAATGTCAGGGGGATATAAAAGCACACACAAACACATTTTACTCACATAAACTTTATTTTACAATTCATACGCTGGACAGAAAGGACCGCTTTTAAGCACTTTGGGCCTTAGCTGCCATCATTCGTTCTTTTTGCTTCATTAGACACTTCCTCGCATCAGCGTAGGCCCCAAGGTCTCCATCTGAGGAAGAATTGGGCCACAATTAAAATGTGTAAGGATTCCCTGGGAGAAAAGGTAAAATCTAAACATTCTCTCATGATTTGCTTGAACTCCAAATTATGTTTTTATTTTAATTTCAAAACAAGCAACAAAAACAGGTACTTCCAGTTTTTACTCTGAAAAAAATGAAATGCATACATCTCTGCAGAACGATATAAAAATGTAATGCACAGTAAAACTGGCTTAGCTGTAATCTTGCACTAAATGTGTCCAGGTTTCAGCAGTGAGATACTTACAGCGCAACTGGAAGTTCTTAGCCACCTCATTGAACTGCTGGATTTCTTTGGCGCAGTTCTGCTGGTAGCTGTGCCCTTCTCTCTGCTGACAGGCCCTCATTCGTTCCTGGATTATCTTCAGAATTTCCTGATCCACTTTACTGTGGCGAGAAAAATGATAAACGATCAACAAGTTCACTTTCCACAACGGAGCAGAATGACACCTTTCCTTGATCCTGTTCAACACTGGACAAAAACCCAACACTTTGGAAGTATGCAAGATAATGGCAAGACACACTTGAAAACAACAGTGAGATATCACTGGTCTGTCCACAAAATGCAATGAAGTGTTAGATTTAAATTCTTCACGGCATTCCAGTAGGATCTTCTACTCAGTACGATCTGTGAACTTACTGTAGAGCTATATAGCGAGAGTAGAGCCAAAAAAAAACCATATTGATTCTTCAATAAAAAGCAGTTTATTTCTACAATATCAAATTTGTTTTCCAGATGAAAAAACACGACTTAATATATTTGGGTTTTAGAGCAAAGAAAAATATTAAACTTCAAAAACAAAACAAAAAATAGAGAATACATTTTCTTGAAAACAAAATTGCTCATTTGTGAAAAAAAAAAAAAACAAAACAGAAATGTGATTTGTTTCTGAATGAGAAAAATGACAAAACTCAGAATGAAAATAGCTTTCTTTGCCCCATTACAGTCACTCTGTTGTGGGATTTTTATTGATATACTGCATGGTGAAAATGCATAGAAACCCTGCTGATGTGCGCTAATTTTTGAAAACACTGACTATTTTTATATTAACTATTTAGAACCACATGTAGCCTCAGAGATGCAGGATGAAGACTACAATTTAACTTTGCAGATGTAGAGCCTTAAGGTTCCTTGCGTCAGGGTTATGTTTCATATTCTCACACACGGTGTTTTGCAAAAGTGTATTTACTATTACATTATTGATTCCAACTCACTAGTCTCTCCTCCACTGCATGTCAGCCTCATAGTAGCAGGTGTAGTCTCCCTCCTGGCACTCCGTCAGGTAGGGAACACGGCGAAACTTCTGGTGGTAGTATACCAGCTTATTTTTAGACCGAATGCTGTCGATTTTATCTGGATAAAGAGAGAAACAAGCTTCACGCTGAGAGAAGGAAAACCAAATGCAGGCTATGTTAGCTTGCACTGTGTCCTGTTGTTAGCCCCGTTAGCTTCTCCTACCTCTAAATGTGGTGACAGGAAGGTCCACGGCGTAATAGAAGAGTTTAGACAGAATTAGAGCTGGGTTTGGCAGCAGCGTCTGCTTATCCACGGCCGGAGTTTGTCGCGGAGGTTCGGGGTATGCTGCTTTATTATGGTCGTCTGGCATTTTGTGTCTCGTTCCGCTCAAGATTGCACAGATCCTCCAGTTCGACCTCGACAGAGTGCCTTTCGAGGTGGCGCATGCGTAGCAGACGCACCGCAATGGCGAATTAGAGGTCAACAAAATACATTTTAAAAAATCATTTAACAGCTGCGTATTTCGTGATTATCTTGGGAGAAGGATTTTGGTGAGAAATAATGTCAATAATAATAATAATAAAACTACATTTTTCTCGAATATTATATTTAAAACACCGGGGTCGAAAAATAAAGGTTGAGCTGTTGTGCATTTTAACTCCACTAGATGATGCTAGAGAGCCATAAAGATCTCAAAAGTTCCACAGTTGAACACACGAATAATTACATTTTTAACAAACATTTACATATTTTAATTATTTCATAAATAGTAGACAAATAATTAAAACGTTAAAAGTGTGTACATAATTGTTTTAGTGTTAATTTAATTATCTCATTCTTCAGTTTTGCAAAAAATTTTTTTGCAAAACTTTTTATTAGCTTAAGTAATTAGAGATTCTCAGCGGGTCTCAGACTATAATTGAAAAAAAAAGTTTTACAGTTAATGCTCTGCAGAATTAATTATTGTATTTATTCCAACTTAATTTCAGCCATCACAAACATTCATATTCCTTTGACAAGTTATTTATTTGTTGTACTCTGGCACTGTTAGGTAGATTTAAGGTATGACATTTAAAAAAATCACATGAAGGAGATTCATATGATTTTGTCTGCTGTTTAATTAGGAATATATTTCCTGACAGAGCATCTTATCAATTTTCTTATACATATTCGTACATCAAAAAGTACAAAATTCAACATTTAATTTAAATCAATGTATTCACTCTTTTGAAAAATCCCCAGTGCCCTACTTGGTGTTACTCTTGTGTGTCAACCATTTGGCTTAATTTTCTCTAAATACTACCACAGAAAATGTGGTATCTAAGCATCTCATGTCCTCTCTTACTGTACAGACTATTACCTTCAGGTTATTCTGTTGAAAGATCCTCTGATGACTCCTTTTCAGTTTTCTGATAGAGTCTAACAGGGCATAATTAAAAATGCATAGATTTCAAAAGATTCATGCTTAAATGATTTTAAACAAGGATCCTATGGTTTTTTTGGAAACAGGCCCACCGCATAGTACATCCTTCACTGTGCTTGAGGTACTTTTCTGCATATCCTTAATTCTTCAAAATATCACCTTGGTTTAACAAACAGTTGTTTCACATTTGTGATGGTAGGACACAAGAGACTTTTCCCTGAGGACTGATGATTGCCATAGGTTTGTTTTCAAAGGAAACTTTAGGAGCGAGTTGTGTTTACAGGGAAGCAATTAAACTATTTGATCATATCTGATTCAAGTCTTCTCTCAGATGACTCAGATATTAGTATCACATTGCATCTTCTAGTAGGTCTATCTTTAGCTGGTAGCATGATCATACGAATAAGTACACTCAGAGCCCCAACAAATTGTCGACATTCTAACAGCAGGTAGTTGTAGCAACAAACAAAGTCCATCTCATATTAGAGCAAAAAGTAAAGACTCATCAGGGTAAGGTAAAATATTTAATTTGTTGGCTGGGATAAATAAAGTCTAATGAAACCTTAGTTTCTTGACAGTGAAGCCCTTGTCCTCCCTCTCTCCTTTATTGGTTGTACGTTTGCTGTCGACTGGGCCTCCCAACCCACCTCAGACCTTTCACTTCACCCTTTTCGCTGTAGCTGTCTTCTCCTGTCAGGGCTTGGCAAAGATCCCCTTGTTTGAAAGAGAATATGCCTCTTGGACAGGGCCAAACACCAAGTTAGAGTGCTTAGACTGTGTATCATCTTATGTGTGACACTTGCAGCAGTCCGAGTTCCTTTTTTCTGCTCTCCTTCCCTGGATGGTTGCAAAGTCATGGTCAGTATTGGGTCACTGTTTTGCTCACTTTGGGTTATATTTTTGTCAATTTTTCATGGCTGTATCCCATTCTGTGCTTGACATGAAAGCATGTGTTTTTTTTTTTTGAATGATGGATTTAAAAGAGGACAATGTTTTTATTTGGACACATGTGGGACTTCTACAGCTAAAAAAAAAAGTCCTTACAAAATTACTTTTACTACCCAGGTAGCTCTTCTTTTATGCAAAAATATCAGAATGTGAAGAATGTTTGTGGATTAGTTCACAAACTGTTACTGGAAAAGGTTGTTTTAATGTTTCAGTGCAAATCTCACCCATGTCAATTGAATGGCGTTCATCTGCTTCTGTTCAGCGCTGTTTATGGTGTTTTTCAGTCTCATCGCAAGTTCCACGCCCCACGCCACGGGCACATGGGGTTCCTGCCCCGCAGGCGCAGCAAGAAGCACAGGGGCAGGGTCCGCACGTGGCCCAAAGACGACCCCAGCCACCCCGTCCACCTCACTGCCTTCCTGGGATATAAAGCTGGCATGACCCACACTCTGAGGGAGGTGCACCGCCCTGGCCTGAGTATGCACATATTAGAAAAACAGTGAGGTTGTTCAGCTTCTACACACAAAAAATGTAGATAGTATGTGCTGTTCTGTTATTTGAATGCCAATAATTACCATCTCTTTTCTATTCCCAGTAAATATTCCAGTTTTTTTTATGTGGCTTTCTAATTAATTTCCGTCTTCTATTGATAGATTTATTTAATTTCTTCCAACCTCAAAGATTTCCTCACATAAATTGTCAGAATACCAGTGGAAATATGCAAAAAGCTGAATATCATCTGAGAGATGGCTGCCACGTTTACGTTCAGAAATGTCTTGGTTGAGTAAAAAAAAATTTAAATTTAAATCTCTTAGGGGTTTTGGTTTTGGTTTTAACTGTAAATACATCAGAATTAATATTTGTTGTTGTTTGTTCCCTGAGAAGTTGCATTTTGATGACATGTTTCTGGCATAAATCTTGATGTGAATTTGACAAGTCATCTTGGCAGAGTTTGTAGTTCATTTAAATTTGTTGGTTTACTGGCTCAGAGTTCGCATTTGAGTAAAGTCTCATTACAATTATTGGGTTCTGAGCTTAAAAAAAAAATCCAAATACAGTTTTTATCCATTTGGGATAGTAGTTCTTTTGGTACACTTTATGTCCAAAATTCAAACTATCTAACTCAAACTTTCACTCTTAAAAAAAAAAGTAAATTAGATCCTCAAGGTTGTAATGAAAGTGGCAGCACTGGAAGACCGCTGTTATTGATAAAGGTGGAGATATTTGTCCACATTGACAAGAATACATTTGGGGGAATCAAAGTTTTAACCTAATAATACGGTACTGTACTGTCAAGCATAAGAGTGGCAGCATCTTTACTGGTAAATTGGAAAAAAAAAATTAACTGCTAAAATGTCTCAATTAATAAATTAAATTAACATAAAAAAGCCAATATTATAAGATTTATGCTGCTGATTTCAACATTCGACTGTATGTACGATAAAAATATTTTCCCTTTCTGTCTGTATTACAGAGATATCAAAGCGGGAAGAAGTTGAGGCTGTTACCATCATTGAGACCCCTCCAGTCATTGTTGTGGGAATTGTGGGTTATATTCATACGGTCCGGGGCTTGCGTACTCTGAAAACCATCTTTGCCGAGCATCTCAGTGATGAGTGCAGACGCAGATTTTATAAAAACTGGTGCGTACAATGAGTGGTTTATTTTTTAGCACCAATATTAAATTGAGAGACTAGCTGAGAAGCCGTCCATTTTTACTGAGGCCTTCTGTGTTTTAGGGCAAAGAGCAAGAAGAAGGCTTTCACCAAGTACAGCAAGAAGTGGCAGGATGAGACTGGAAAGAAACAGCTGGAGAAGGATATTAATATGATGAAGAAGTACTGTTCAGTCATCAGGGTTATTGTTCACTCTCAGGTGGGCTTAATTCACCTGCGCCACTGTGTAATGACACCTCTTCAAAAGAAGCAGGCAACAGACAGAACAGCTTGTAAATCCTTAGCATGTTGGCTCAGGCCACGACACTGAGTCTGAGGAGGAGAACTGAGGAATCTAGTTTCAAATATCAGTTTAAAAATATTTTTTCAGGGTGAATCTTGGCAGCCAATGCAGATTATTTGAAGCTTGGAAAAGTTGTCAGATCTTAAAAATGCTTTATGGAGCCTTTTTTTCTGTATAGAGCTGATAACAACATGACATGTTTTTAAATATGACTTCTAATAATTCTAATTATTGCTGTTTATTATGTCTTTCATTCCCACTTAAAGGCAACACAATTGCCTGAGACTTCAGAGCTTGATTTACTTGCCGTTCTTTTGTCGTGTCTCTAGATGCGACTGCTGCCCATAAAGCAGAAGAAGGCTCACATCATGGAGGTGCAGCTGAATGGAGGCAGAGTTGTAGATAAAGTGGACTGGGCCAAAGAGCACTTGGAGAAAGCTGTGCCCATTTCTGCAGTGTTTTACCAGGATGAGATGATTGATGTCATTGGAGTCACCAAAGGTCATGGCTTCAAAGGTAGGATCTATGCTAAAGCTTGTTGCAGTGACAGGACTGTCCATAATACACAACAAGATAGATTGGATCTGTGCTTCCTACATTAAGGAGTTACAAGTCGCTGGCACACAAAGAAGCTTCCCAGAAAGACCCACAAGGGGCTGAGAAAGGTGGCCTGCATTGGTGCCTGGCATCCTGCACGTGTGGCCTTCACCATAGCTCGGGCCGGTCAGAAAGGCTATCAGCACCGGACTGAGATCAACAAGAAGGTTAACCTGATTTTCTCAAAACTATAAATAAATGACTAGTTCAATATGATAATAAATTTCACCTCAGAAGTTTCCTAATGTGTCCTCAGATATTTCGTATTGGCAGAGGCGTTCACATCCAGGATGGAAAGGTGGTGCGAAACAGTGCCTCCACCAGCTACGACCTCAGCCAGAAAACCGTCACTCCAATGGTACTATATGGACTCAAGTCACTGCTTGTGATAACACTCATATTGAGATGAGCAAAAATCTTTAAAATCAATTCAAGAGTCAGCTCAGTTTTCTGTATTTTCTCTCTATAGGGGGGCTTTCCTCGCTACGGTGAAGTAAATAATGATTTTGTCATGGTGAAAGGCTGCGTTGTTGGTGCTAAAAAACGTGTCCTCACACTCAGAAAGGTAGGGAGACTTAGTTTTACATACAACATATCATTCAGGTATGATGTTAAACCTTTCTGATTTGAAATACTTATACACTGAACTTAAAAGTTGAAATTCAACTAAGTATGTGTGTCTTCCTGCAGTCGTTGCTCACGCTCACGTCACGCAGGGCCAAGGAGATCATTGAGCTCAAATTCATCGACACCACTTCCAAATTCGGCCATGGGCGCTTCCAAACGGCCCAAGAGAAGAGAGCTTTTATGGTGAGCGTATTAAAGCATAATTTCAATAAGTACAAAGCAAGAAGCCAGTTTATCATATGAATTTGCAATTTAAGGATGGCAAGATTTTTTTGAACATTTAACATCTCCTCTGTTCATAGGGGCCACTGAAAAAAGATCCTCTAAAGACAATGCCACAACCTCTGTTAGAGGAGGCCTGAAAGAATGGCTTCTGATAATATACTTGCAGAACAATAAATATATTTTACTTATTCACAACATGATTTTTTAGTTTGTCTTTCTTAAAATATTACCAGGAATAGATGTATGTTTTTCTATTATGTACAAGGTCTGCAAATAAAACATGAAAAAAATTACACATTTTGAAATTTTAAATAACTTTTAATTTGAAAAAGAACATAATATCATGCAGGGTGAATGGATGGAATGATGAATGTCTTTTTGTGTTGTGCAGTTTCTGTTGATCAATTTTGCACTACTTAAAAAAAAAGACATTTGTTACTTAAAATGCAACTGAGTGAACTCCCTGAAGGGGGCGCTTATCCTGGTCCCCACAATACTGGTGGTCCCAAGATCACAGTTTGAGTTCAGCAGGAAGCACTTTTCCTTCACTAATTACGAGGTTATTTAGGATGACCATCAACCTGCTGCACTTTCAAAGCTCCATCATAACAGATGCACAACATCTAGTTTTCTTCAACATCACATAATATGCTCTGCAGCCACAAGGTGGTGCTACTCTGACATGTATTCCTGAGACTCCATGGAAGACTGGTGGGAAGTTGAAATCATAGAGGAATGGGGGGATGCAGGTGGGTTTTCCAGGCCGGATGTCATCAGGGGCAGATATAAATCATCCATGTTGGGCATGACAAATATTTTCTGTTCAGATACAGAGAGTAAACACATTTACCAATCAATACAGGGATTATTAAATCATACGAAGGTGACGCAGATGGTGAATTGACAGACTGACCTGGAACTCGCACTGGAGTTTTTTCTCGATCCACTCTGTCACATGAGTGAAGGTGACCTCCCTCTCCCCAAGCATGGGGCGCACATGGAGGTCTAACCTGGGAGGCACTCGAAAACTATACCTGAAACCAAACAAATGTTAGCTCGAACATTGGCGAAAGATGAAAATATATATGCAGTTTTCTGTAAGAATGAAAATCTCAAAAAGAAATTAAGATCAGGAGGGTAAAGGTATGTACCAGATCCTATCAGTTGGAGGAGGAGGAATGTTGATGGTTAATGTTCCAGAAAGCTCCAGGACCTCGACACTGAGCATTAGGGGCATGTTGGAAACCTCGGCTATTTTCTTCTTGATGTACTCATTTTCAGTGGCCTTTTGGAAGTACTTGGATTTTGCTATTTTATCCACAAATCTCAGGATTTTCCTGCCTGTACTACCACCAGTGTGCCTGCAAAGAAAAAAAAAACTGCTAAGTTGGCAATTAAATCAATAGTTTTGCATAGCTGATATGCTGTTCTTTTGTGATTTGATTATGTTTGTGGCAAAAATTCACCCATCAGCCACTGCAGGAGTGTTCTTATCACCCAATGAACTCTGTGGATCAAATGGGGGTATTTCCTCTTCGTCAGAAGACCCAGCACTGGAGGACTCTTCATCGCTATCTGCTAGTATACACAGCCTCGGCTTAGACCTAAAAAAAAAAAAAACCACAGTGGAATGGGTTGCTGTGAACTTCGAGCTCTGAACTTTTTTCTTCATTAAACCCCAGCATATTTCATGTAAAGATCCCTAGGGGGCTCACCCCATTTGCAGGTTCTCAGGAATGTTGTGAGCTTCGGCCTCTCCCTCTTTGCCTAACTTACACAAGTTCATCTTAGTCTCCAGGGTCATCTGGAGGCAGCCCGTGTACACTAATTCCAGGTCCAGCCACAAACCTGGAGGTGAAACGGGAGGAGGAAGTTAAGTAGCGGGTATACAGACAAACAGTGCTCTTAATGGACTTTGATCTAAGCCATGAGGTTGTCTTGGAGCATGAGCCAAAAGCTAATCTGGCCGGAGTGATGCTGGATAAGTAGAGCCTAGCTTTGACATGTCATGGATGGAAATGCTCAATTAAGAGGATTGCTAATCACTTCACTAAGTGAGACAATGAGAGGGTGTGATCCTATTTGTTACACAACAAACAAGATTATGACCTGAACCATTTGAGTGCACTTATTTTGCTTGCTAGATAGAAAGAAATAAAAATGATAAGGGAGTAGTACTCTTTGTGACATAACTATGAACAGATTAGGATTATTTTTAAGAGTAATTAGAATGTTCATGTTAAGCTTGATTATTTTTATTTAAATAAATATTTAAATATTATTTAATTTAATTTAAATATTTGTGGCGTTGTTTCAAGAAATCAATACTAAATCTATTTCCGAAATAGATTTTTTCTATTTTGGGGTACAGGTGCCATTAATGGTACTAAGATATTTTGAATTCTTCTTTCAGAGAGAGCCGGAGTACAACATGGTCAGGTCGCTAATCCATCACAGGCAGCAAAAAGGCACTTGGGATGAATAATGATGCACTGATGCACCAACTCCTAGGGACAATTTGAACTTACATACGTACACTGGGACTGTTGGAAGAGGACAGAATTATATATGATGTCAAATTAACATTGAAGATGTCCTTAGTTGCCTTTCTAGGGTTTCTAGATCACTATGTCATGGATGTTCCTTCTTTCTAACTTACTTATCTGTATAATCTGACTCTATCCTCATCTTTATTTACAGTTTATCTCTTTCTGCAACAATGGTCTACCACATTGTTGTTTGTCAAGTTTTCCAAGTTTGGATTAATCAGTCTAACAAACAAGCTGATTCCATGTTTATTTTTTTCTGTCTGTTTAGTACTTTCAGTCTTCATTAACAAAGTGTTTTGGCTTTGCTCAGAGGCACTAATAAAAACATCCCGCAGGTGATGTATCAGTTACTGAATAGGCAGTGCTGTGTCTTGGATGGATTTTCAATGTCCTTTTTGACACAAAACTAATAGAGATCCTGGTGACCTAAATCAGAGAGACCAAGGAGAGAAGTGTTTGACCTGGGATGATGGGGGAAAAAAAAGTAGAGTTATGAAAATATTACTTAATTTCCACCAATATCGTTATAGTCACATTTAGCAATAAAACTACATTGTCGTGTTTTGCATGATATAATGCAAATCTAGTTTTTAAAATAAATCACATGTAATGCGTAGTCTGATTTTAGTTGCTGTGAACCCCTGTTGAGTTTTTCTTTTGTCTATCTGACTGAAACTGCATAAAAGGCTAAATCTAAATACTGTCTGCCTATTGATGGCTTTTGGAAGTTGCAGGGCTCTTTCACAATTTTTTTTTTTACATTTAATATGACAACAGTGCTTAACAGCCCTACTGATCTGAGAACTGAATTTACCTAATGTACATAGATACTCAGTGGTAACACAATGAACCAGGATTGATAGAAATGTTGAAAGTTTCCAACAATCAAAAAGGTGCATGGCAGGAATGCCAGGAATCAATATAGACTGGCATACAGCATGCTGTACCTCTGCGATCCAGTGTAGGTGTTGATGTGGTTAAGACCTGAGGAAGGCAGCTTCCCATGTCCAGATCAGCTAGGGTCAACTCATTCATGAAGTAAGGCAACTGTATAAAACAGAAGGAGAATTTCATCTGTAAGTATGGAGTATTGATATCAAAGAGAAAAACATCACAGAGGTAGATATCCACCTCTCAAACCAACAAGCAGGAAGGGTTAGCTGTAGCGTGGATGAATGAGTGTGCATGTATGAGACTAAAAGAGATGGTGTGAGGCAAAAAGAAGAGAAAATGAGTAAAGAGTGATGCAGTGTCATCATTTGTCTTCTGTAGTATCCCACCTGCCTTGGGAACCCAGAAGAGTGCATTGTCAGCAAACACTTTCGCTCTCATGTAAATAAATAATTTATTGCATGTCTTCCATTATGGAAGACATGCAATTTATCATTGTTAAACCTTTAACCTGCCCGCTGCCAATGTGATAAAAATATTAATAAAAATAGAGGAGCATCTCATTTTTGCTTTAATGTAGTCGGGATCAACAGGAAGTCCTTGAACACTTGATGTGCATTGACTCGTTAAAGGGTCAAATATTAAAAAAATAAATTAATAAAATAAAATAAACAACTGTCAGGAATACCAAGTTAGTCAGCTTCACCTTGATCTTACTGAGTTTCTTCTGGATTTTGTGAGCCACTTGATCAGCCCAGTATTTTTCTCGGAGAAAGTCCCAGAAAATCCTCCCCACCAGAGAATTTATCCATGCAGGCTGGCTGTCTGTGGAGCATCCAACCAACTCAACGACTGCCCCGCTGTCCTCTCCAGCTTCACCCCCAGAAACACAATCTTCAGTGGAAATCTGTGGAGAATATAAAGAAAGTCATTATATTGGCTGACAAAATAAGCTGCTTGATCTGGCACTTTATTTAATCAGTGGTTCCCACTACAGTGTCTTGCAACAGAATTTCACATTTTAACATTGTTTTACTAAAGCAAATTTGCAAAAAACCTGCTTGTCAATTTAATGCTAAAATATATAGTATTTTTTCAAACCATATTTAAAAGGCCAAACTTTGATATTTCAAATTCCAGATTTATTTGTTTTTATTCCAATAAATACCCATAAATTATGGATTTCCATAAATTCCCAAAAGAAAGTTAGCAACTTTGAAAATTCTCAGGATTTTATGCAAGGCACTATGTGTGTCATAGTGGAGCTAAAGCTAAGGACAAATGTAGCTTCTGGACCTTTTTGCCAGCTGAGGGGCTTCCTTTGTCGCTGCAGCTGGGGCTGAGAGCAGAACTATTTCTGTCTGAGCCAATCAGCTGCATCATGTAGGTGCTGTACTCCAGCAGCGTTTTTGTTTTCATCGACAAGTCGGCAAACTCCTCTGGGGCTTCCTTTACAGCCTCTCCGCCAGTCTGTGCTTCTGTATGACAGATAGAAGACGACAGCTGGTAGATAAAACCCTGATCTTATACATAAACCCTTATCAAAATAAGATAAGTTGCTCTCCAGGTAGCTACATTCTTATTACCTGTGTTCTCCTCTGGGTTCGATTCACTTTGGGGTGCAGCCTTCGAAGCAGACAGAAGGTGCTGAAACCATTCCTCTTTCTCTCTTCCTGTGCGGCCAAATAGATACAGAGTGGCAGGAGACCGATGGCTAGGGATGCTGGGTTTCTCTGCTGTTTCACCCTCTTCCTGCCCTTCCAATAGACTCTTTACCTCCAGCTCCCCCTCAGCCAGAGTGATGCAGATGGGGTACTTCTTGTTCCAAACCCTCTTACGAGCTAAACCAGGAGGCACCAGAGACACCTGGGAGGAACACGTTTGCATCAGCCTCTGACAAATAGCAATCATTTTCATTTTATTTTCATTCTTCTAAACCGTCAATGTGCATGTCAGGGATGGCATGCAAAATGTTCATCCTGTCATTAAGCTGAAACGCTTTGCAAGCTTTCTAAGTGCAGAGAGGTCAAGTTTGTTCAGTGCATCATCACTTGGTCCTGTGGACCTGTCACCTCAGTGTTAGGTGACAAAGTGGGTGCAGACAGGTCAGTGTGAAAAGTTCAGTTCAGAGGTCACTTCTGCTTTCTCCTTTTTCACCCCATGAAGATCTGTGCTCTGTTCTTCTGAGGTAAACAGGTTAGATTTGTTTGATCAAACATTCACCTTGCTGTTAGCCAGCTGGTAAGTATGGCTGTGCAAAAACACGGCTTCCTGGAGTGGTTCATCAAAAGCTGCCCACCGGGGGATGTTGGCACTGGGGTTTGCCAAGTGAAGCCTGCTGCCGTCCAGCGTCACATAAACCGAGTGCATTATGGAGGGGTGGAAAGTGTCAGGATCATAGCTGCGCGCCTCATTCATCCAGCCCTGAAAGTAAAAAGATACACCTCCAAATCTAAAATCATAAATAGCAATGCAAGCAGTAAATAACCTGTGAGTTGGTGATAATGTCTCAGTGACAGAGCAAAATGTAACAGTACAGCTCAGCAGGAGGGGAAACATGAGACCCAGCAGAATGCATCCATCTCACTCCCCAGCAAATGTATCTGAAATGTCACTATATCTCTATAACTCTGCGTTCATTGTGACCTTCTCCGAGATGCTGAACTTGCAGAGCCTGCAGGCAGTTTGTTAGACACAAATAGCCTCAAAAATAATCTATGATGGGCTGCTTATGCTTTACAGCATCTCAAATATCTGCTGCTGTGCAGACCTTCCCTCATGCAAAGCTCATAATACAGCTGCTGACTTGTTTTCATGTAGTCAAATGAGTAATGCGACAAAGAGAAAACTCCTGGGGAGATCCAAGCAAAGGAATAATTTCTAATAATTTCTAAACTTTAATTATAAAAATGGAAAAAAAACTCCAGCACCACTGGAGTTTGATTTTTAATGAGTCTAATTTGTATATATAAATATCAAAACATTACTAATTCCAGAAAACAAGTAGTAACATATAATCAAAGTGTTTCTCAGAAATTACCTCAATAATTTCTGTGTCCATGGACTTTCCATCCAGCAGATCCACGTTCATGGGAGTGGACTTGCCTTGAGACCCCTGTTTGTTTCTGCTGCGGACACGTCGAGGGGCAAACACGAAGACCACCACTAAGCCCAATATAAACCCACATGCAATCCCCATGGACAGACCGGCGAAGTATGGTGGTAGAGGGAGAACAAAGACTCCGTAAGCCAGTAGACCTATGGGGATGAGCCAGTAAAAAGGCAATGATGTTCCCGAAAAAGAGACTTGAGCCTGGAAGTTTGTTTTGGGATATTTCCCTGTGGATCTTGTCTGAAGCTCCATCACATCCCCATAGCTGCAGATTTCCAGATGCTTGTCTCGGCTTTGTATGTTGTGTTTTTGGAAAACTGAAGACTGCATCAATTGATCTTTTTGGAGTCTTTTGAGTGGAGTGTCACACAGAGCTCTGTTCTCACTGTCCGTTCTCTTTCTACACCTGAGGTCTAAATCGTCACTGCACTCGTCTCTTTCACAGCTTCCCTGGGCGGCTGATGAGTCTCCTGTAGCAGCCGTTCTGCCTTGCTTGGGGCTTCCAGAGCACTCATCCCCCATGATCTTACTCAGCATGCTTAATGGATCCTGCATGGCCTCTGAAAACCTCCTCCTGGTGTCTTCCAGTTCAGCAATCAGGGAACTGCCCCGGGGTTCAGTAGGAGACATGCTGCCGGCAGACAGGGGGGATAACCAGTCCTCATTTTCGCTCAACACCCCTGACACAGGCCCACATTCTGTCATCTTTGGATGAGTTACTTGCTTCCAGGGATGCAGATGGAGCTTGGAATCCGACTTTGACAGATTGGTATCAGGCTCACCCCGGCGGGAGATTTCTGTACTGAGGGACTTGACGAGGCTGAGGAGGGGCTTACCTCTCAGGGTGCTGCTTTCCTTTGGCTTCAGGTCTGTGGAGGAGGATTTGACCAAGCCAGTCGAGAAGAGGAGGTCTGCTGATGCTGATGTTAAATCGGTTAAAGAGCCTGGAGATGAAGGAGAGTGCGGCAGGTAGAGAGGGTGGGGGCGGTGGCTTTGGTTCAGGTCTAGATTCATCCTTAAACTGAGGTCCTGCTGGCAATCCAGGGTTTGTGGTTTGTCTTTGGAAAAGACAACAGAGGGACCTTCATCAAGGTGGTCCAGGCTGAAAATAAGCTTGCTCTCCTCCATGATGAATATAAACCAAGAGCTAATGTCATGAATGTGAAACTGTTGGTCGAGCTGCAGTTTATCCAGACGTACCTTGCAAATGGAGTGGAAAAGGGACAATATGTTAAACCATGGCTAATGTATCAGCAGCAAGACATCCACTTTACACTTTACTTTCCCTTTTAATTGCACTGCCCTTGTTTCCAATCCTCTCTGTAGCTTTCCTTCATTTTAAACTACCAGTCTGCAGGCATTCAGGGAACCAGAGATGTAAGCCACCTATTAATGCCTCCAGATCAGTAGAGGCCCTTGTGAGAACTCTTGAGTTCCCCAAAGTGTTTCTCTCAGAGCTTTTTTGTTTTTTGTAATAACATTAGTCTATTGGTCATTTTGGAACCTCACCACAGATTTTTTAAACTCGAAAAGTCATGTTCAGGTGAAACAAAATCTATAAATGGATTGATAACCCCCAAACTGAGACATAAGCAAAATATACCATTGCTAAAAGCCTCAAGGTCAGTAGGGGGCCCCACTCTCACACTATGTCTCAGATCACCATCACGAGAATGTTTTTTCAAATGAACAAGAAGACATTATTTGAAATATGTTACTCTACTATTAGTGATTTTATGTGAATTTCCACTTTTAAATTCAAATACTAGAAAGAAAAGAAACCTTTTGATCATATTTCAATATGGTGAGATGAATTTGTATTTACAGAGCCAATGAAAAATTACCACTTACATGAAAGCTGAGCCAAATCTTCACTTTGTTGCAAACATAAAGAACAAAAATCCCCTGGCATTTAGAAACGATGGCCCATTAAAGCTTTGAAAGCACAGCAATTAGACCAAGCCCTTGAGAGCATACTGATCTATAGCAAGCCTTTTAAAAGTTTGTTTACATTGAACAACCACAGCCTTGCATTATGTCAGGGAGACTGGACAGAGTATGACATTAGATCCAGGCTAAAAGTGGATTCACTGTGAACTTCAATATGTGTGCACTTAAGAGCTTTCAATAAAAGATTGACCAAAAATTATGTTATTAAATCAAGTTTTATTTTACAAGCAATTTCATTTATTTGTTCTATCAACAAATTTTCATGGTGTAAAGATAATTTTTCTCATGTGTATTCAAATATTGCATTTGTGCATTTTTTTTTATCAAAGTGTAAAGAGTTTAGATAATTCACCACATTTACTAGTTTTGCAACAAAACAAAAAACAAAAACAAAACAAAACAAAAAAAACAACAAAAATAATTATTGCTCCAATGCATCATAGTAGGAATTCATTAACAACTTGTTTAGCTTACTATTGCATCATCAGGACATCAGTTTGAACACAAACCTGCTGGGCTTTTTCATTTTCAAACTAATTAACCAGAAGTGCTGCTCTGCATATGGTTAAACTGCTGCTGCTGCAGATGACCCTGCATCAGGCTAATCAGTTTTGACTGAGGAGTCAAGTTGGAAAAAGTTCCTGCTGACATAAGGAGCAAAAACCTTAAATATCTTTGCTGCTGAGTGGAGTCAGCAGAGGCCTGGCATCATCCCAGGAAGGACTCTGAATTATTTTCAGCTCAAATAAGAGGAGAAAGAAAAACACTCCCACCTGAACATCAATAGTAAAGCATTTTTTAAAAATTAAATTATTGAAGACATTATTTTATTTGTTTCAGAGAGCAGTTCCCAGACTATTCAGCTCACTGTGGAAGAGACCCATGACCCAAAATAGAGGCAACATAAAAAAGAAAAGTGTCAAGAGCCAACACACCACTCTTATCTGCAGTCAGATTCCTATAATTAAATCCACTGTGTCAAACTACACATAACATTTCTTTGTCATTGTGTCAAATTAAATCTGACTAAGCATTTACTGTTTTAGATAGATTCCGTTAGGATTAGCAAAATTATTTCTGATTGCTAAATGCTAGAATAAAAGCAAATTCTTTATATTCACTGGTTTACAAACAGTAAAATTATTATGACTTTAAATAATTTGGGAAAAATACTTCTGAGTTTCAGTTTCAGGCTAATTCTCAATGTTTGCGTTAACCAGAGACACAGCCATGGGTGAATTTTGTAAGACTTCTACAATTCTGGATATTTTTTTTTGTTCAATTTCCAGATATTTGTAAGTGCCAAGTTATTATATACAAAAATAAATACATAAAGTTTAAACACCACTGGTATGGATTGAAAGGAAATGTGTTCATGGGACAAAGAAGATATTTCATCTTGCATGATGAAACCACAATTCAAGCGTTTGGTCACAATGACTATGAGGAAAAATAGAAAGTTTCAAGGACTGAGGACACCATCCCAACTGTGATGTACAGGAGGGGCAGAATCATGTTTTGTAGATGTTTTTCTGCAGGAGGAACATGTGCACTCTAAAAACAAATACGGAAACAAATATGGAAAAAAATACAGAAAAAACAACTCAAGACATTAGCCAAGAAATAAAGCTTGGATGCAGATGGTGTTTCCAAATAGACAATGACTCTAAGAATACGGCACATTTAGCCACACTTAGCCACACTTAGCTGCACAGTGCATTAAGGTTAACAAAGACCATGTTTTGAAGTGGCCATCCATCGCACAGGCCTGATCTCAAGTTTATGGAAAATTTACAGGCAGACCTGACAGTGAGCATGAGCAGGTTTGACAAGCAAACCTGAGAAAATAGGAAATATAACAGAAAACTATTCTGAAGCTCGAGGAGAAAAGATACGTTTGACTCAAGGCATACATTTAAAAAAGCAATGACACCAAATACTAAGGAAATGTGTGCAAGATGTTTACCTACACACCCGCGGGCACCCACGCGCGCACCCCTCCCCTAACCCCCCCCACACACACACTCATTCATACCGTCAACTAGGTGTTGAAGGTATGAATAATTGGTCAGAATCAGCATCTGGATATCTGATAATGAATTTTAGTGAGTCATAAACTGAACCGATCTACTGTTATCGGTGGCACAACAACACAAGCCACATTTTTTCCCACACCCCCCAATCTGCCTAATTCACTTCTTATTTTTAAACACAAGCAGAGTCGAATAAGCTGAAATCTTGATGAAACCATCTGAAAATCCCAAACTGACCTGACCCTAAAATCAGCATTGTGAATTTATGTGCGTGTCACTCTGTCTATCCTGGATTAGGAGTTGCAATGGGATAAAATGCAATAAATAAAATAAAACGAAAGATTAGTTTTTGCATAGCAGAAATGAGAAATGAGAGGACATGCCTCTGGGATGACACAGTGATTGCAGACTAAAAATAGGCAGAACATTTATCCCAATGTTATCAGAGTGGAATCTACCTCTCATGTCTGCCACAGACATTTTGATAATTATATACAACCTTAATTGGCTTACAGAGAACCGTTTAGTACTGTATGACACCTTTCATTAAGAAAGAGTCTTATTTGAAGACAAATACATGATCAGAGATGTTTTCTGACTCCACATTTAAACAGTTCTACTAGTTTTAGAAAAACCGCCATCTGCAATGCAAATGTCAGATTATTTGCACTCCGCAATAAACAGCAGAAGGACCTACTCACCTGATTGTGACATGCTTAAGAAGATGGCGTTGTTTATTCGACGCTCTCTCATCGTTAAATGCAGAAGAGTGCATGAAGCGTGGGTCTGCAGCGTTCAGTCCGCCTGCTGCTGCAGAGCGCAGTGTGTGTTGCTGCTGCTGCTGCTACGCGTCGGTCTCCATCCATCTATGCATCAGCAATTACTCGAGCAACTTTAGTGCTCTAGAGGTCCCCCTCCTCGTCTCGAACATTCACTCAAACTTAATTCAAATAATTCAACCGGCCGCTGTTTAAGCGTCGCTGCTGACTGCATGAAGCGCCAGGTCAGTTCGGTTCATCATAAAAGCATTACAGGGACTCCTGACCGCAGGGAGGACTCTTTAATCCAGATTAGATGCGAGCGGCGGCGGCGGCTACTTCTCCTCCTCTCCTCCTCCTCCTCTCTGCTGCCTCAGCAGCGTCAAAACACGGAGCGAATTTAAGTCCAACACCGCAGTCCTGTACGCAGAGCAGACTTATGTAAGTGCGCTCCCCGGAAAATTCTGTCCAGGTCGCGCAAAATCGCTGCTAACACTACGACATTCTCAGACATTCTCCTGTATTAAGCTGCCTTTAAATGCCCACCAGGCTGCGCCACGAACCTCAAGCTTAATATCTAAACAAGACTGCACAAAAGTGGTGTTCATGGTTATTATTTTAGGATTCGTTTCAAGTGCACTTCAGCCTCGTGGCCGCAAGGAGGTGACGCTTTTCTATTGACACCTAATGCTGATTATGTGTAAATTAAAAAAAAATTGTATAGTTAGTAATATTTTAGTAAACGTGTCTGATCTTTGATTGCATACAATTATTCACACCGCGGGCAAATTTATGCGTAAAGTTAATTTTCTTCAACTGAGAAGCTTGTTTCAGATTGAAAATTGTAATTAAACAAGTATCAGTTTTGTCTATGCTTTATGATGTGCATAGTTTTTAATACAAAAAAAAGCCAAAAAAAAATAACAAATCCTGTAATGACAAACAATTATTCACACACTGCAGAGTGATTTACTTTGACAGTGAATATGTCCAGGAAAAGCCATTCATGATAACTGTATTCTGAGTCGACAATAAACAAGCCATCTAATAGAATCCGCGTGCGGGCAAAACTTTTCGTCAACGTTTTACTTTGAAATTCGAACCGAGCCGGAAGTGACCGGAAGTGGCGCAATCTCGTTACGTTTTGCCTCGGTGCGGAGCAGAGCGAGGGATTAAGTTCACCGACAGCAATGTCGTTTTGCTCTTTTTTCGGCGGAGAGGTCTTTAAAGACCACTTCAAACCAGGTATCTTCTTCTCTGCAGTTACTTCTGACGACGTTTTTACGCTTCCTGGCCAACGGAAGCTGTTTGTCTCTCCATTACGTTTATTGCTTGCGTCACACGCTGCGTAACTTTTAAAGTGTGTCCAATAAATAACATTTAAATGCGCCTTTTGGACCGAAACGTGGTGGTGAGTTAGTATTATGCTCGCAGAAAAGCATTAATCCAGCTGTAGACACTTCCTGTTTTCGCTGTTAAAGTTTTGTAATCCGTCTTTTGGCAACTCTATAACAAAACCCTTACGCAACTCTTACAAAACAAGATAGTTATTACTACGAGTTAGAGAATGTTTGGATCTCAATGAGGTTTTACCTGGTTGAAAAAAAGAGAAAATAACAATAAAAAACATATAATCACAATAAAGTTTAAATCTCGTGTAATCTAATCCACTTGTGTATTATTTTCTGAAGACTTTCTATAGTAAGGTCTTTTGTTCCTCATTTATTATGATTCTGACAGGACTCTGTCTTTATCTACTTACAAAACGACACCCTTATTTTCTGTTACTTATATATTTTCATGACTATATGTGACCAAACCGGCCTTAGCTATTAGATATCAATGTAAGCAGTATGAGTGCAAGCAAGATAAGAAAATATACAAACAATAGCGCTCTAAATCCTTCACAAAACCAATAACATATGAACAGAACTCACATGTTCAGGTGTGAGATACTAAAAGCCTTATGCTTTTCTAAATAATACAATTAATGGCTTTCAGTTGGATTTAGATCAGGCCCTGAATTGGCCATTCTTCTAAATACACATTTTTTGCTTGTTCGTTTGTTTATTTGGATCCCCATTAGCCATTACTGTGACAAAGGCTCCTCTTCCTGGGATCCACAACATAAACAAAACAAATTTATTACAAAAACAGTTGCAGACATTAAAGATTGCATTAGTGTCATAGTTTATTGAGTCATAAGTAATTACAACGCTTTATATGATGAAATAATTGATCAAGACTCTTTTAAAAGCATTTCTTACATTTAAAACAGATGAAGGAAGGGAGAACTATGTTTGAATTTCTCTATTAAAAAAATCTTTTGTCCAGCATTCCTGATCCATGGAGAGTAAAATAACCCTTTAAAGCATGCTTTGTACAAAATGTGTGTTATTTGTGAATAAGTAAAAGTTGGAATTACTTGATCCAAGGAATTCATTTTCTACTCTGTTTTTTCCCATTATAGCATTTGGTCCCCACAGCATCATGCAGCCAAAACTACTTTTTATAGTTTGAATAGTCCGCTCAGGTGTCACAGGTTCTATTTTAAACAACAAACTTCTTGTAACTTTTTTGTTTCAACAGCTTTGTTCTTGTCAGTTTTGTGCATGATTAGATATTCCCGTCTGCATCATTTTGTGTGTGTCTGTCACATAGAGTACCATAAATGACATGAAACCTGTGTTAAAAGAAGCTCTTGGTGTGTGAATACATTTGTAATGGATTGAAACCACAACTTTTCTAAGATCCCTTCTTCTTTTTCTCTCAGGGATTTACGTTTGCTCTCTATGTGACCATCCGCTGTTCTCCAGTCGCTCCAAGTACGAGCACTCGTCCCCCTGGCCGGCCTTCACGGAGACCATTCATAAAGACAGTGTATCAAAATTTAAGGAGCGGCCCGGAGCTTATAAGGCATCTTCAAGCTTTGAGATTATTAGCAGAATACTGCAAAATCAATCATTTGTACTTATAAAAAAGACAATATTTACATGTTGTTTTGACTAATTGGTGTAATGCTTTCCCAGGTGAAGTGTGGGAAGTGCGGAAACGGACTGGGACATGAATTTGTGAATGACGGTCCAGCCAAGGGTGTTTCTCGCTTCTGAATCTTCAGCAGCTCACTGAAGTTCGTCCCTAAAGGTCAAATCTAGTTTAGACTTTGTCCCATTAGCAACATCTTACAACAAAAGCAGGCAACCTTTGTGTAGAAATACATTGCCAAACATCTTTCTAATTTGAGTAAGTGGCTGAATGTCTCGTTTTTGTCCCCATCCTCAGACAAGGTCGATGGACTGTAAGGTGAATTGTGATTCAGGAGACTGAAGGAACAGAAGTCTCTCTGTGCTGCTGCAGGTGCGGACAGTGAATGAAGTGTTCTGGGACAAAGTCCTCTCAGGGAGCCCCAGGACTCTGATGAACTTTGACCTCACTGGAGAGCAAGGACAGAGAGGCCATGGAAACCCTTTGATTGTGCAATTATCACTCATTGAGCTACAAGATTGATCACACCAATATGCAAACTGACTGTTTATATCAACTCTGTGCTTTTTATCTGTCTCTCTGAAAGAAATGGGACAAATTATTTTTAGAGATGAATCTACTGTTGAGAAACATGTGACTTTTATGTAATTAGTTTATCAGTTTATCAAATCAGAAGAGCTTTTTATGCAAATTGTGCACAGTGTTTAAACTAAAAGTCAAATAAATGTATTTAATCAAATTTGTTGTGTTTAGTATGATATCTGCCTGTGGAAAAACTGCCATTGCTTTAAATGCAAAATGATGCCACTAGATGGAAGTAGTGACATTAAGATCAGGCATTACACAAGACAGCCAGAGCTGTTGATACTTGACCTGGACACACCAGCTGCTTCCAGTTTAAGCTGGGTTAGTTTCCCCAAATGTTCATCTCCAAACTAAAGCATAACTAATGTAAGATTTAGGCAATTGACATCTGAATGGCTTTTTCTGTGGGAGAAGTTTATAGCAATAACTTCCAGCCAGGTGAGTGTAAGAGCTGCTTGTTGAAATCCCTGAGACTTCCAAGATGTTCTGGTTCTTTTATTTCAGGCAAAAACGGCTTTTCATTGGGATATCAATGTGACATTACATCTTAGTCTCAGTCCAGTCTTTGTTCTGGAGAAACACTTACTTTTAATCTTCCATCATACGATAGATTCTCTTTTAAACTTTTAAAACTTTCCTCTGAAAATGAGCAAATTGGCTGAAAAGAAAATCTGTTGCTTTTCAAGCATAATGGAAAGAAAATGATTGAGAACCAAATATGTTAGTACAATTTTAGGAATTTCCTCATGTCTGTAAGTGTTTTTAAGTGTATGTATGCTCTGAATGTGGTCAAAGGTTATTGTGCAGCAGAGGACAGCGTCTCGAGACATCCTGAGGCATGAGGAGCCTTTAAGCGCCAGCTTGATTTTTATTCTAATAACATCAAAGGTTTTTTAATAACCTTCTAAAACGGCAACCCTCAGATTTGCTGTGGAAAGTGTGGAAATGGACTTGGAGTTCGTACACGATGGACCAGACAAGAGACAGTCACGCTTCTGAGTCTTCAGCAGCTCACTGAAGTTCATCCCTAAAAGGGATTTTAGGTTATTTATTCAAACAAGACACTGACAAAATCTCTGGCATGTTCTCTTTCCATAGAAGAGAGTGGGAAACAAAAAAGAGGAGTGGATGATGTGCTTAAGCACAACAAACCCTCATGGATGTCCTTTGCACTGCCAGCAACAAGACATAGACTGAGAAGCTTATTGAAGAACCCAGAAAAAAGGTTTTCATTAATGTTTTTATGTTTTGCTTTTTTATATGCAATTTAAATTAAATCAAAGGTATTAAAGTGCAATATTAGCAGTATGGTCTATCTGGAAACAGAATCAAATTTATCGGAACATCTTGATTTTTTGGATACTGTCTCTCTTTTTGCCATATTGTTTTTCAAACCAGACTTTTTCTATGAGTAATTGTACAGTCACGCATCACTTTCTAACCTTTATCCATGAGTAATTTCACAATTTAAAGGGTAGCAACGAAAGATAAGTAAATATTTCCAAGTTGGGAATTCAATATACAGTGCAGCCTTCCACTACATTTTTCTTTTTCTTTTTGGAAGCTTTGATTTATCTTTTCAAACCAAAACTTTAAGCACATGGTTACTGTGTGGTAGATCTCCACTGCATAGTGCTGCTTCTCTGCATTATCCCGTATTAAGATAAGCCACAAATGTAAAACCTCTGGAAAGCACCCTGAAGTTAGACTCTTATGAGTTCATGTCACAGACATGAAGGAATCCTTTTCTCATACAGAGAGGCTCTTTCATTGATGCAGTGGTGGAATTTCAAACAAAGCGGGGATGTGGGGGCACGCTCGGCGGCTTTCATGGAGTTTTTAGGTGTCTGGGAGAAGCAGGTGTGGAGCTACTTGTTTTAAAGGCCAGAAGATCAGAGGAAGACATGAAAGCGTCGGTGTCAGCCACAGGATTAGGACAGGAAGTGCAAACATTCATGGAGAGCAACGCTTCGGTGGGTTCTTCATTTGATGTCGGATGATTTTGACTGTAAGGTGCGCAATCAAAACTCCTCAGCTGACTTTGAAGGCAGCACTTGTGAAAAAAAGCATTAAGTTGTTTTATTTATTTTAAGTGCATCCTTCTCCTCACCAAAACTCACAAAACTACCAGTTTCCGTTCTGATGCTGCCTCTGACCTCATCACCTCAAGCTGTCCATTCCCCCACCATTAATCAACCAATAACTTCCATGTGACTGATTGGGCATCTTTGTTGTGTCGTCTATACATGTGGCCAGCTGGAATACAAACACACCCACAACCACACACACACACTGCTTCTGCAGCATGTTTGGAAGTGGGAAAGATTGAAAAAGGAAAGAGGGACATCCTCACAAATGGAGACTAAAGGAAGAACAAGACGAACAACATGTGAGACATAAGGACGAAGAGGGAGGAAGAGGACGTGGGCTCGCAATTAGCCTCTGCTATCTCTGAGAGCAGGCCTTTGTGCATGACATCGGAGCACAGCTGTATGGCCGAGAGGAAGCAAACAGGAAGGAGGAAGTGGTAACGCCTGATAGCATCGCTCTTCCCCTGACCTCTGGGGCTCATCCTGCTTTTAACCAAATAGGATCTTTAATTACATCAAAACCGCTGCTCCTCCAAAGTCTCCCTTCGCTCCCACTGGCCGACAGCCTCGAGGCCTGACCGAACACATTGACTCATGGGCGGGACATCTTGTTTTAATTGGAGCATATTTGAGCTTGTTGCTTAATTTTAGATGTTTACAGGAACTGCACCTGCTTCTGTTTTGCAGCCGTAGAAAATGGCGTGACGCCATAACCAGGTTGGTCTAGAAAACATCTGTCCAGCAGCGCTGAGCTCTCCACCAAGGCTGTGATTACTTTGTTAAAAGAATAAAGCTCCTTAATGCAACATTGTAACAAAAATACAGAAAGCTCCTTTCATCAGAGACTAGCCTGGGATGTCTTCATACAGACCCAGAGGAGGCTGCTCTCCACATGTTTCAGCATAAATGATGCTGGAATGACTTCAGAGAAACCTTCTGGGAGCACAAGCTCATTGTTTTGTTTCTGTCAAGACAGAAATAAAGTTGCCCGTCCTTCCAGCAACGTGCAGTTTACTCAGTTTATATGATGTGAGTGAAGTCGTCACAAAAAAACCATGGAAGGTTTTGAAAAAGGCACCACAGTTTCAGAAAATAAAAGCTATATTATGTGAACCTGTTGTGGAACACACACACAAAAAAAATGAAAGTAAAGTAAGATCTTAGAAAATAGACCAATGCTACATGTTGAATTAACATTTTCGAAATGGCAACAAACTGAAAAAAAAAAAAATGAGGAGAATTAAACAACTCAATGAAGAGAAAGTAAATAAACTTAAAATGTCAAAATCATGACAAAGATTCTACAAGCAATAAACATTTCCATAAACTCCAGTTTTAATTGACCGACTTAAAAACAAATGTATATTGCAAAATATAATAAAAAAAACAAACCGGTTTGTTTGAAATTTTAAATCTTCGCACTCATTACATACACATTTAATCCTCACTCATTTAATTGGTTAGCCAAACACATCCGGATTCTTCCTCTTCTAAAAGTTCTTATGGACATGTGTCATCATATTGACATATCTTTTGTACCCTCAGAAAAGTTTTAGATCAGTGTGCAACAAATCATTACAATCAACAACCAAAAGCCTGAAGATCCACTTTAAGAAATCATAAGGAAATCAAAGTATCTGGAAAGAAAATACAAGAAAAAACTAGAACAATGAACAGCCACATAATGTTGCTTTGTAATACTTGCACTACACTATAAAACTGAATTATAAAAGTTCAGAACAATTTAAGAAATGTCACACAGACATGTTATTATGAAGTCACAAAATAGCAAAGATTTGAATATCAACTCTAAATGGAAACAAGGTTTTACAAAACAACCATGTTCTGCCGAAGAAGACTCAAATCCAGTCACTTAAAACATAAATTAATTTGGGGAACATGTATATATATATTTCCCTATAAAAGTTGTTGTTTTTGTACTTAACAGCTGGCTGGATCCCCCTTAAATCTCAGATTTATTTATTATTTGTTGTCATTTTCTGGCGAATCTTCATATTTTGCACCCTGACCCTAAAGAGAACCAGAAACAAACAAAAAAAACCCTTAAAAACAATAAACTTCAGATTCATAACTGTTTTGCGAAGTATCACTTTGGTTTGCGCAGAATGCAAACCAAAGCCTTCTCGAAAAAAAAGCCCTTTCTTAAAGCACAAGGGCTGCCAGTGAGAAAATAAACAAAATGTAAAATTCAATGCGCTCTCCCTCTGTATTGTCAGCTTTATCACACAGTCATCTTCGTGCTTCTGAGTGCTGGCAGCTTCAATAACACGGACAGCCTTTGGACATACAGCTGTCTGCAAACATCATTTACTATCTGCTCTCAGATCGGTTTCAGGCAGATAGGCCCCTGCAGACGGCGGCACAGTTTTGTCTCAAAGCTTCAAAGGAGCACTTGAGGTGTGTGGTGCTGTTATTGTTCTCTATCATCATCTGAGAGACGGGGGTCCTTGTTTTACTTGGACACTGCAGTGGGTGAGGGGTGGGTTAAAAGAAGTTGAGTGATCGTCTCGAATGTTTAATATCAGACCGTCTGGGGCTTTGAAAGACCTCAAAGGTGAACCTCCGTGAAATCATTTTCCAGCTTTGAGTTCGAGTCAGAGACCGTGGCTATCAAACAGAGTGCAGATTTGTCCGATGAGGGATTTAAGTCACACCAAAGACATTCTGTGGAAAAGGCTGCAGCACATGCCCAGAAATGTACACATCTGCATCTCTTTTTAGGAGACAAAGATTGCTCCTCAAATTCACCAGAACTAACAGCAGTTGCCAGAAATCTAATCCAGGCTAAACGTACAATGGTGTGGAAAAAAAATAAAAAATAAAAAATGCAATACACGAGCAAAGAGGAACTGCAAAGTGCTTTACATAAATTAGAAGGAAACATAACAACACAATAAAACCAAAGCAAAAAGTAAAAAAATAAATAAAAGCAAAAAAGTGTAAAACTACATCTTAGTTTTCCATGTTGAAGAAGACGTAGTTTGTAGTTTATAAAGTAGTAGGAGTTTCTCTGGGTTGTTGTTCTGTCATGAAGTGTGGTGGTGGAGGTGGTGAGGCAGCACGCTGGAGACCCAGATATGGTGAATGATGAAATATTTAATGAAAATAGTCCACAACGTCAACAAAGTAGTCCGCGGCTAGGCAGCACGGCTGAGCGGAAGCCAGGGCTCACACCGGTAGCATCTAGTCATGCAGGCGGCAAACAAAGACAAAAGAACGACGATTGACAATATGACAAGGACCCGACAAGGAACAAAGGACACAGGAGGGACTAAATACACTGAGGGTAATCAGGAGAACAAGACACACCTGGGAACAATCAAGGGGAAGACAGGACAACGAGGAGAACTCAGGACACAGAAACTCGGAATTAAAACACAGAAAAACACAGAACCTGACATGTTCTGATAATACTAGATGGTACTTTCTAAGTTTATTCTAGATTTGTAAACCCACAGGAGTTTCTCTAGGTCTTGCTGCGATATTAAAAATGTTATGCTAAATGTTGACATAAGGTAATGAGTAGTTTCTCTAGAAATCAAAGTTTCTCTGGATTCTAAGTTTGTTCTAATTCTTGTCCTGGGTTTTCCTGACAGATGAAGCTAAAATTAGGATGAAACTATATGAAGACTTGCTAAGAGCTGTAGAAGACGTGTGACCAGAAGTTCCCTTTCTACCAGGAAACCCATCCTAAAACTACAGTCAAAGCTCCAACAGAATGAATTGGCAAAAGGAGTATTCATTTGTAAGAACGTTCCAGTCAAAGCCTAGAAATAAATCCGTGAAAAGGCTTTAAAGCTTTTGTTTCTAGAGGCTCTTATGGTAGTCAAATTGAATTTGGCATATTTTTGAAGAGGCATTGTGATTCAGTCTGGTTTGAAATTGATGGCTCTGAATACTTTTGCAAAGCAATGCCTTTTAAAGACGTTTGCGAAAGTTCCTTTCCTGTTTGGTCTTTCGTTTCCCTCTTAGTGCTCACCCAAACGTGCAACTCACACACACAGACGGAGCTGATCAGACCTTATGACCCCTCCAAATCCACACGGAGACCCCCCTCCCCCACCCCCGATGGGTGGTCCTGATAGTAGAAATTGCTCTTTCGGTTTATACTGATTGCTAACTCCTGTGTCTAGAGGTGCTTGAGCTCTTTAAGCTGCTCGATGATTACAAGCCAATCGCTGCCTTATAATCTACATCACTCCTGGATTTTAAGGAGAGCTAAGGAGGTGTTCTGACTCTGCCTTTCACTCGACGTGATGTCAAAATCTTTGGAGAAAGTATTTCAAACCCAACCTGTGTGAGGGCAGAAAGTGAGATTATGCTTTGAAGGAGCATTTTATCATATAGTGAACTCAGAAGCTGAGTTGTCACTTGCTGTGTTTGTGTGATATATTGTCCATGGATCCTTGTTAAATCAGGGGAATTCCACATACCTTTTTACAGTTTTATGGCCTTCAGCACTTATGTTGTGCAACATTTGCTTTCTAAAGGAACTCGACAGCATTAAATCATTCATCTCCCTCCATATCAAAAATAATCATCATCACAATTTTTTTTTATACATCCTTCCCTTCCAAAAAATCAAATACCCCATAATTTCCCCTGTCACTCATTGCACTGTAACTCTGAAGTAGGTCTTTATTTGCTTGTCAAGCTGAGAACACTGCCAACATTAAACACATTGAAGTTAGTGGTTTGCAGTGCCTATCTGCAACAATTACTGCAGGAAGTGGATCCTTATTAACTTCTAATCTGTTTTGGGCTCGCCTTCAGAAAAACTTCCCTGCTCTCATGTGGACCAGCAGTACTGTCGCGTCCCTAAAAATCACAGACCTCAAAAGCCTAAAGTGAGACCAGATGAGGGCTTCAGGAAGGGGAGGACGAGTTATGTGCTTTTGAGCGCCGCGCTTCCACTGGCGTGGAGGTTGAAAAAGAAGACGACTCCGGATATGTTCCCACAGGAATGAAGCTCCCTGACAACCTCTTGTGATTATCAGGCCAACAAGAAAATGAGCTTGTGGTCACGCTTTGAAGACAGAGGACGGATATGTGACTTCATATTACCACAACTGAAGATGTGCTGAACCTGCGCTGACTTGTGAAATTACATTTGGAGCCTGGTTGGCCCAAAGACCCAACGATTCAGTCAAATGTAATAGAGTTCAGGTACATATAGATATATCTGTTACATCGCTGTGGAGGAATTTTGGCCCCCTCTTCTTTTCCAGAATTGTTTTATTTTAGCCACACTGGAGGATTTGTGTGCTTGAACGTCCTATAAAGCATCATTTCACAGAATTTCATTCAGATTTAAATCATGGACCATCGTGCTATCGTCACCGTATTTGACACCAGGCATGATCTTTTTTCTGAAATGGTTTGTTAGTTTTATGTCAGATGAAAACGACACACGTCATCCAGGAAATTCCACTTTGTTTTGTAAGTCCATGAAGCATATTTTATAGGACTCTTTGGGAACGGCAAGAAATTCTTTATCAAGCTTTTTTTTTGTCACGCTCCTACACTTTAGTTTTTGTAGTTGAATCTTGAACACTGACCTTAACTGAAGCAAGTGAGCCGTGCAGAGCTGCAGATGTTTTGTTTTCTTTTGATGAATATCGACTGTGTTTCTTATTTGTTCTCAGATTTCTTCAGATCAGGACATGACATGTTCTTCATGATCTTCTAGCCTTCTTTGTGTTTTCAGAGGAGTGTATTTCAATTAAAAAAAATTAAACATAAAGATTACTGCTTTTCTACGTCTATATAAAAAAAAGGTGCCTGCTGTTCACGCTCCAGTTGTCAGGAATAACTTTTTTTATAGTAAAAATGAAAAAAAAAAAGAAAGCTATGATTCCTGATACTGTCACCTCTTACTGTGTTGACACTTTTGGAAAGACCAAGATGCTATTATACTCATGGTGACTTGTGAGTGTCAAAGCAATTACATCATCCGTCGCCTTTGATTCATCTTACACAAACTAATCAACGTGTCAATCCTTGAGAAGAAATGTCCCACTTTAACACCTCATTTATCTCCCAGCAGGTCTGTTTTTTCCCCTTTCCCAGGCCACATATTTTGGTACACTCTTGTCCCTCTTGGCCAAAACAACCTTCGGCACCCGAGCTGCTGGTTTGCTGGTTTGCTCATTTGTGTCTCGCACAAATTCACATTCCTGTGAAAGATCCCACAGGGTAGAGGCCTATCTCCTGTTTCTGATGCACACACACACACACATCCCTGCCTCTGGCCTGCAGGATCTAAGAGGACAGGTGATCCTATTTTAGCAGAACTGACTCAACTGTGAGCCCATGAAACGAAAAGATTTTTCTCTCCTCCTCTCTTCTTCTTTAGGATGACAGATCCTTTTTTTTTTCTCACAGTTACTGTGACAGATTGGAATTCGAAAAACATGGGAAACTCCAGGAAGCGGACAGACAAACTGCTGTGGTTTTGCACCAGTAATTACGCTCCGTTAACACCCATCTGATGGCTGTTTGTGTTTTTATTTACAGAAACCAGGCTGGACTTGTTGACATTAATGAACACGCTGGATCTGGCGAAATTACGCGGCTCTCTGCCAGCCGTGCACACACGAAACTCCACTCATATTAGCTGTTTTACACGTTTGGCGAGTGTGAAAGCTGTCACGGGCCCCCATTTGGGTGGAGATTCTGGCCCCAGTAACAGAAGCTCAGTGTTCAATCCGAGGGTTCACGTTAGGGATTCACTGCAATGGAAAGAAAGTTGTTTTTCGCTCACTGGGCGGAAATAGATGGTGACGGCGACACATAAAGGGCAGGACTGAGGTTTTCGGCTGACGTCATGGCAATCAACATTTAAGGCGACGAGGAGTTTCAATGAAGGGAAGCCACACAGAGCAACCCACAGGCATTTCTCTGAGAAACCATATAGAGGACTGGGTACCACAGATAGTTATAGAACGGAACAATAGGCCTCCATGCATATATGTACCAAACTGGGCAGAAGTTTAAAATTGCTCCTAATTGCTTCTTATTTTCATTTCAAAGAACCCAACTTTGTTGTTTTCTTTCAACGTGGCCTTGATGATTGGTTTCATCAATTTAATATTCCAGTCTAGACTCTGGCTAATTGTCTCATCCATGCATGGAAAAACTTGCTAAATTCCAGAGATGAATCGCTATTGTGTCTACATATTGTTTTAAATAATAATGGAAACTTGAAAGTGGATCCGAGTTGAAACTTCACAGAACCTTCCGTGTTGTGAATACAGCTGCAAGTTTTTTTGGGGTTATGTTTCCACTAGATTTAAATGTCCAGACATTGCCATTTTTTGGACCGGATTTTCTTGTGGAGTACCTCAGTCTTGGTCAGTGTGAATGAAAAGCATCTGTGAACATCAGTATTCGAGTCTTACCACAGATTCACAATGGGGTTTAGTAGGTCTGGTCTTTGACTAGGCCATTTTTACAAATGGCTTAGTGCAGAAAAGCCAGAATTGTAGCCAGGTAGCTGTTCTGACAACATTTTCTCCCACCTGAGCTGAGGATCTGTGCAGCTCCTCCAGAGATACCAACTACTTCTCTGATTCACACTCTCCCTGCAGGATCGAATGGAAACTATAGTTTGCCCTTTAAAAATGTCATTCCATTTTCAAAGAATGAACTGAACAGTGTTCTGCGAGACGTTTAAAGCCTTGGGTTTTTGATGACATAAGCCCACTATACACCTCTCTTCAGGTTTCTCCCTGCCCTGTCTGCTCTGCTCTGTTCTCTGGTCTTCATGCTGCTGCTTGTTCACTAATGTTCTCTAACGATCCTCTGAGATCTTCAGAGCAACTGCATCCAATTATGCACATTCAATTACTCACATGCAACATAACGCCGGTACATTACTTTTCATGCATGAAAATGAGGAGCGACCTCACCTCATTTTGACAGATATAAAAGGGACTGACATAAACTCCCGATAAAAGACGTTGAAGTTGTGGATGTGAAGTGGAAAAAGTTCAAAGTGTATTAATCTTGTGGCGAGGCCCAGAGACATTGGATGTCAGTCATTCGCATGCTTCAGTCTGTAACGCCTGCTCTATCTTTGCACCTTTTGTCAGACCTACATGATTAAAACTCCCAAGCTGAGCTCGGGGGCATGAAATTGTATCCTTAGCGAATGACAAGAGCCTCCTCTTGAACATCTCCTCTTTAACTTTGTTGCTCTGTGTCTCCCACTCATCATGCAGGCACAAACACATACACGCCTCCTCCACATCCCTCCAGCCGCCCTCCTCCACCACCATCTCACCCCTGCCCTCTCTCCTCCACCCTTCCTAACACACCCAAAGCCACTTTGGAGCCAACCACCAGATCCCACACTTTTCACCACAGAGCTGAGGATTAGAAAAGAAGGCATTTCCCGAACGGTCTGCGGCTTATGCGATGACATGATTGTCATTCACTTTAATTCCCTTTGGATTCCGTCTTGCCCGATTCTTCTGCTATGATAAAGCACAGACAAAACTGTAAATAACACTTTTGAAACCGTCCGAAGCTCCTGTGCAGACATGCTCTCTCTGGAAAGGTATTTAAGTTTTTATTGTCAAGATGAAAGACATATTGAAAACTGTTCCCAACAGCTGGTTATTTGCTGCTGGAGAAGACTGATATTTCTTTGTGTGTGTGGGTGTGTGGTTTGTTTATCTAAAATATTTTTTTCAAATACAAAAAAATATAATCAAACAAGTTGAACTAGAAGTCAGTAAGCTCTCCCACAGATATAAATTACTTCCATGTTGCACTCTGAGGCATGATGTGGGTCTGCTTTCCAGGCCGCGCAGACGCCAAACATGTCTCCTCTCTGATCTCAGCTCCACTGATCCATCCAGTGATGTCTCCATGAAGCTGCAGGGCAAGAGCGAGAGTCTGGAAGTCAACACGGAGATGAAGGTTTCAACGCACCTGTGTGAAGACAGCAGGACGCGAGCGACAGAGGGTGGGAGGGGAACAGGAAGAGGCTTTGTGCGTGGCCGGAGAGATCAGAGTGACATTTTTCCTACCTTCTTCTATCAGACTTTATCACCGAATTTGTTGGGAAAAGTTGGGGAGGTGGGGCTTCGTAGCTGCTTTGTTGTGAGGCTTTGTGCTCTGAGATCCTCCCTACCTGAGGGCCTGGCTTTTAAACATCTTTCATGTCTGAGAGAGAACGTGGCATCTGTTCTCTCTTCAAAGAGCCAAAGCTGAGACACAACAATATGAGGATTGAAATTTATTTCTTGTGTGTGTTTAACATCCTTTAGATAATCTGCTAAAGGCGAGGGAATCCACAAAAAGCTACAATGCCTTATTCCCTTTGAGCATTTTCCACCTTTTGTCATTTTGCACCTGTGTAGTAGTGAACAATTGTAAAATGGAGGAACTCTTCATTTTTACAACTGTTTATCAGAAAGAAACGTGAACACTTTGGATTTGTATTTTGGCTCTTTTTTGTCTTTTACTCAGATATTCCTAAATACATTCAAATGAGTTGTTTTTAGTAAACACCTATTATGCAAATATTAGAGTATTTGGTCCCCTAAACAGAAGATGTCTAGAGCTACAACAGCTACATAATTCCTAAGATGACACCATTGTCTGTGAATAGCCATCCTAGAACTTGGTTAGAAAATGGACATGTTATAATTGAGTTTTTAAATATTTTTGCATAAATGAATTGGCTACTCATCTTGAATTTATGAAAAATTACAAAACATTTTTTCATATGACAAAATCTTGAAAAAACACTGAAGATTTTTTTTTTTTTACAATTAGATTTCAAATCAAATGGTAGAAAACAAAATACTATGTCTCACAACTTAAGTGTTATTCTGCTGTGGAAATGTAATGTAGATATTGCATTAAAAGCACAGAAACAGCACAGGAAATAGCTTGCTTATCTGTTACATTGGGTTGAAATAAAATAAAATAAAATAAAAACATCTGTTTATCTTTTATTTTAGCTTGAATGGTCCACAAACTTGCAAAGTTGCAAAGGACCAAACCAGCCATGTAGGTTGCAAATCTCAAAGTAAGTATTAATTCAGGTGGGCTTTTCAGATATTTATTTGTAAGATAAAGTTTTTTCTTTCACTTCACAAATGTGCTTCACAAATGTGCTTCACAAATGTGCTTCACTTTGTGTTGGTTTTATTGAAATTCCAATAAAACCAATTGGAGTTTGTTTGTAACATTGCGAAAAGTGGAAGACTTTAAAAAGCACAATAGTGTATTTAGTGGTCAGTGGGAATTGTCTTTATTTTCTATTCCAGATGTTTAATGTGTGGTAATAGCATTGTAGGAAAATGCAGCCATGGATCTGCTAAACAACTTTCTCCTGAGTGGTGATTTTAACACTGACTGCAGTGGCTCCAAGGGTTCTACAGGGAATTGCAAATAGGTGACAGCTTCTCCCTCATCCTGGAAATTACAAAATTGGAGTGGAACATTCACCCATGGCTGCAGAGGATTTCTAATTTGCTGTAATGGCTGACACATGTACGTGCCATCGGCAGGCCTCTGGCCATGGAACTCTGTATCTATTGGCACACGCAACAGGGATGCAGCACCAGAACAAACCTGCGGGCGGGACAGCTGGAAATATCGCCTGGATTGCACACACGCACGCATAAACGCCTGCATATGAGTGTGAACTCACCGACGCTGGATCCAGCTTTGGTCTTGCTGCGTACACTCAGGCGCAGCTCAGAGCTTGCATATCTGTTTTCCACAGCCCTGCCTGTGTGCTTCTTTAATCTCTCTGTTTACACTCCACGGTCCAAACCTGTCAGTGCAGCTCAAGACGGAGCAATTATCACAAAGGGTATAGAAATTAATATGTCTAATGAAAGCAAGGCCGAGACTGTGACCTTGCTCCCGCTGACTGGGCGAGAGCAATTACAAAACATGTCATTATTGTATGTTTGCTTTTACACAGTGCCATGTTTGAGTTGGAATCATCAATCATTGACTTTTTTAATGTTTAACTTGAAAACTTTTTCCATTGTTGAAGTGAAAAGTTTGACATTTCGAAGGGAAATTTTGCAAAGATTTTTATAAAGAACTGGATTCCATTCCAGATATAGTAAAAGCGAGTCGCTCCACCTGACGACTGGGGGGGAAAAGCAAGACTGGCTCTGTCCACTGGTAACATAATACACCTACCAAGATCTCTAAAGCTCTCTAATTAACATTCTCATGTCTTGTTTGTTTGGTTTGTGCAGAGCCTGAAATGAAAACAGTACTTTCACTTGAAATAAGGCTGCGTTATGAAATATCAATTAGTCTTTGAGATATTTTTATTATTCTGATTTCAATTTAAAACTACTGTAAATCTAATTTTATTGGTCCAATGTCACATTCTGGTTGGGAAAATTTCTTTAGTATCCATGAGGTTTCTACATGTTCACCATTTTCAAAATTAAAAACTTCAGACGTTTTTTTTCAGTCTGAGGCTTTCATCACATTATAGACATTTGATTATATATATACCTTACTAATTCTTATAAGACAGACGTTCTACATAGTTGTTGAGGATGGAGTACAACATGTTTCCAGTCACTTTGAGACAATATCGAAAGAAAATCTCCTGCAAATTTTCAAACAGCTCAAAAGTTTGAGCTTGGAAGACAATATTGTTTTTCAAATACGAAGCTGTGAGTTTGATCCACTGAATTCAGTCTGATGCATCATTAGTATCTGTTACATAAAAAACCTAGAATGGAATAATGTATAACAAAGAAAGAGTTAAATATATTTAAAATAAACTGGTAAACATATGAACTGAATAGAAATGCCTGGAAAATTAATACCTATAGGTGAAAACAGCTGTGGAACTACCTCGTCAACAAACTCCATCGTTTTATTGGAAATTTAATTAATAAAGATTAGCAGGATACAGAAATCCTTGCTAAGTTCTAGATTTCTTTTTCTGTAACGTTCTTTTTGTCTCAACTAATAAGTGCTTCATTTTATTGTATCTGAGCTGCAGTCCTAACTTTAGTCACTACAAAATAACAAAGTACATTTTCTCTTCTCTTTTCTTTACGTCATAAAACCTCAGTTTTTTTAAAGACTGTGAGCTAATGCTTTTGAATATGGATTAAAACACATAACAGTCCAACTTTACAGTAAGACTGCAATGTGGATTCATGATCTCTCTCTGAGTATTCATTGCTTAAGGGTTGAGACGCTCAACTCTTCCTTAGATAGATTATCCACCCTTTGCCACTCCACCCTCTTCTTTTTTATCCTCTTGTCCTTCAAAACCGATTCCACAAAGTCAGTTCAAAGTCTGAACTTCTTCTCAATGTCAGAAGAAACCTTACACCTGCTTTACAAAGTCAGAGAAACATCCCAGCGCTGATCCCTCCTGCATGTAGCCTGAAGGTGACAATCTCAACCTGTCATGCTGTATGAGGTCGTGAGCTATTCCTCTGCTTTCCTGGGCACTCCGGTTTTAAATGTATGCTTCAGATGTCTGTGTATTGGTTTCGTGTTGTGTCTCAAGGTGCAACCGGAGCACAAAAGGACTCAAGAACTCTCAAAGGAATGATGTCGATCGAGGTTCAATGAGGGTGAGAATCATAAAGCTAAAACTTTAAAACTTTAAAACTAAGGTGGGTTGAAAAGATATTCCTGCATCTGGAAATGTTCCATATTTGCTCACGTTGCAGCCACAAAGTCCAATGAAATGAGAAAGCAATTGTTGAGAGAATACCATAACTAGTGTGTTTAAAGTTTGTCTCAAGCTATGTAAGAGATACAGCCAACATGCAAGGACAGATGTTCAGTATCATGATGTTATTCTTCATTACCTGCTGGGAAGATGCTCAGAATTGATGGAAAAATGGATTTAAAAGACTTAAAAAGACTCTGTACTGATACAGATATCTGTATCAGAATAAAAGCGGCTGAATAGAAATGCACGCCACACTTCTCAGGTTCTTTGAGAAAGCTAAAAAAAGGTCTAATTTTCCTTTTTTGTGTGTGTTAGTTTTTGCAGCAACGTTTGTGGCATTTCAAAAATGTGGAAAAGTTCAAACGATGTGAACACTTCTGTTAGGACCTGTGAGTGCTTCAGGCTTTCATATGTGTTTTTATTCTGCTTTGGGATTGTTATGATGCATAGCAGATTGTAATATGAAACTTGTTCACACAGCGAACCGTAAGGGCCTGTCATCTGCCACTGGAGCGAAGGGTGGAGACTTGTGAGGCGTGTCGACCGAGGGGCAAATGAAGAGCGCGGAGGAGTGAACACCTCAGAGCGCACCAGCGCGCGACCAGGTCTGGGCATGAAAACAAGCTGGCGTGAAAATAAAGTGATTTCCAATTAAAAGTGATTTTGTGTGCATGTTTCATTTTCAGTTGACAAGTACTGTGAACTGAAATGGACTGCTGAGCTGAGGGAAGTTTTACTTATTTGCGCAACAGGTTCTCCCTCATCCAGATCCGATCCATGCAGGAGGAAGAAGCATGTTGTCAAGGTTTCGGTCATTTGGCGTCCAGCAGGAGATCGACTCATGGGATGTGGCGGTTGCAGAGTCAGGCTTAACTTTGGAAAGGTGCTCTCCAAGGTCTCCGTGTTCCTCACCATGGTCCTAATCTTCACTTATTTCTTTTACTGTCTCGCTGGACTTTGCGATTCGGCTCCGAGGACTTTATACAGCCAACAAGGTGCAGACGGGGGCTATGACAACGTGGACGACCGCAGCCAGGTGCAGGTGGACCTCCGGCCGCCTCCGCCTCACCACTCCGGCGCGCAGCGGCAGCTCCACAGGCGGTCAGACTCTTCGGACGCGTTGCAGGTGGACGAGCAGGGCAGCGAGAAGGAGACAAACAGCATCCCCGTTTCCAACACCTACGGGACTAAAAAGCTTCCAAATGCCATTATCATCGGGGTGAAGAAAGGAGGAACCCGCGCCCTGCTGGAGTTTTTGCGCATCCATCCGGACGTGAGGGCGTTTGGCGCAGAGCCACATTTCTTCGACAGGTTCTATGAAAGAGGGCTGGAGTGGTACAGGTAGGCTCGCATCTAAATTTCATGGAAACACAACTGTTACAGTTGCTTTAAACTATTACATTAAATAAAAAGCAGGAAACAAAAGTGTTAACCAAGTGATAAAGAAGGCTCAGTAGACAGAAATTAACCTTGTTCCAATGGAAGAAGTCTCATTTGCTCATATAAACTATCTTAAAAATTATGTCACTCAAAAAAAGGTCAAAAGCACTGTGCATGCTTTTACAAAAAAAAAGTATAAGCATAAGGAAATGCTACAGATTAAACACATGCCAAGCTGCCAACCTATGATTACAGTACACAAAGTGTGTTGAAAATATTAATGAAATAAACAAACAACCAAAAAATATTAAATATCATAATCTGTGCAATCAATCAACAAACCAGATTATTCTAAGAAACTGAAAATTTGTTCAAATTCATTTTTTTGAGAACCAAACAGTCCAGTTTTGGATGATTTTTCACTAACTGGCAGTTCCTCCTGTTTGTTTGTGTCTCTGGCTTGTTAAATCTCTGGTTTCCTTGTTTGCTCTTTTTGCCTGTAATTTCTATCAGACATTTCTCATTTTTCCTCTCATCAACTTGCCTTCTTCCCTTCCAGTTGCGCACAGTTTCCAATCAGCCACCTGCTTCTTGTTCAGCAATCAAGTCTCCGGCACAAATATTTGCGTTTATGCCACCAGCCTGTTTCCTCGTGCTCTCCTACTTTTGATTTTATTTTGAGTCGCTGCTGTGTTTTAGTTCTTGGGTTTACTTAATTTTATGTAAAACCTTTGACCTTCACCTGCCTGCCTCCTGCATTTTGGGTCCCAATTTACAATTTTATGACAAGTAGCTTCAAAATCTAGATTGGGCTTAAAGGTGCTTTCCAAACAAATAAGCATAGGTGCTGAATTATAAACTGAAAAAGAAATTATCTTCTGAAAATGTGTAGAAGAGATGGTTGTGGCAATTTGTACTCAGAAGACTGCTTAGTTCTGTGTAAAAGGATGGAGTTTAAATCCTACTATTGATCCACAATACCTCAAAGCAGGAATTAAGGTTTGAAAATAAACACAAAATGTTAACCCATAGGGACCACCATCCTGTTAAAAGCTGAGCCCCCTGCACATATGTACTGATGTGTACTGTCAATAAATGAGCCAGAACACAGAAAGACTGATGTACTCAGATCAGCTTCACCCAGTATGATCCATGTGTGCTGCACTGTAGATCAAAGGGTCCCCGGGGCACCAGAGGAGCTGTTCATCATCTTGACGCCCATTTATAAACCATTTACAACCCACACTTCCACCTGTCATCCTGTGTTTGCTCTGGTTGTCCTCCGCATAGGAAACCAACTATGATCACCCTGCAATGTCAACAAAAGGTCTAAGTTGGATGTTATCTTCAGCTTTTGCAGATGTGATGATTTGATTACAGTGCGTGATTTTGGGGGGTTTCTAATTAGCTTCTGCTGTAGTGGCAGCAGCTGATTATGGATTGACCTGTTTGACCAAAACAGCAATTTATATCTGGGTTCAATTAAGGCTCTGAAGAGGGTTTTAGCTCACGATGAAGCTGATCCTGATCATGTCCAGATGTTCTGCAGGCTTCTGAACCTGGTCCCAACTGAGCTCTCATCAGGCTGACAGAACAATAGTATTGTGAGACCTCTGAGCTAGAAAGGTGCCATGAGGAGAGGTGAAGGTTATGACAGGATGAGGAGCATTAACAAACACAGATTTCAGAGGTTTCTCAGATGTAATTCCACCCCGACTTGCCATAAACTCCTCACTCTGCCTTAACGGAGCATATTTGGCCACATGGAAACAGTTTCACCGCTAATAATTTTAACATGTTGAAAGATTTCTGTTCCTCGTCTGTCTCTTTATGCACCGTATGAATTTTTGCCATTCCCTCCCCCCTATCCTACATTTTTACACATAGGTTTCCTCCTGTTTCTAATTACCACATTTGCATCCCAGCTTTCACACATTCTTTTCACATCTTTTACCTCCTCTCTTACTCACCCCCCTGTCTGATGCGCTTCATCCTGATTCCACCTTGCTTCACTGTATTCCTCTCTGACAAAGTTCCTATGTGTGAATCCCTGTGGCAGATCTGATGCTGCTTATATTATGTGTTTTTGTGGGTTTAAATGACCCTCTCTGGTTCTGTAATCCCTTTAATTTTACTGTTTTGATGCCCCTCTAAAAACAATACCTCCACGGGCTATAAAATAGATTTGCCATACAGTAAAATCTGCAAAACAGTACAAAGCAGATAAAATATGGTTGAGGAAAAATATAAGCTATTTGATTTTCTTATAACTCACATGTAAGATCTGCATTAGAGGTGAAGTATGCCACAGAAGGAGTAAAAACAAAAAAACTTGGTTTATTAGTGAAACTTTGGACGCTTGTATTTCTTCAGATATGGGTTTGCAAGATATAATTTAAAAATAAATCTTTAGCTGTCATTATATGTTATATATTGTTGAGATGTGTTTGCAGTCATCTGCAGTGATACCATGTGTGTAAACAATACCGGTTAACGGTGTGTGTATATCAATGACTTACACATATAATATGGCTTATCTATTTGAACAACTAAGCTTTTCACAAAGACTCTAAGACAGACAATTGAAGTCTTTATTCTTAATTGTGGATGCAGAGAAAGTGTTTTAATCTTTTTTTGTGTGTGGTTTTCAGAAATGTTTGGTCTTTGCATGTTCAGATAGTGATTTGGAAAAGTTTTCTTCCATTTACATTTTCTACACTTTGTCATGCAACAACCGCAAACTTCAATTTCTCCAATTGAGATTTATCCAACAGGCTGATGGAAGGTTTAAAGCATATAATGCATGATGGAAACAAACGAAAGCAAACTTTTCAGTATTTTCTACCAATGGTATCTGACAGGTGCATGCATTTTGTATTTAGCCCAGCTGTGATAAGGAGGCAGAGGTTACTATTGCCTTGTATTACTAACAGTAACTGGCCTCGTTATTGTGTACAACAACTGGAAAATCCTGTTTTTCTGACTTGCAGCTAAAACACTGCGGCAGTATCACGTCTTTCAGAGCCTCTCAAAGATTTTCACTGAGGATTAAATGACTCGTACAACGTATTTGGAGATGCTAAAGATTTGTTATATAACCAAACCTTTCTTTAAACATCTGGAAAAACAAACAAACACTTTATTTATGATAGCACAAAGAGTCTGCTACCATGTGTCCTGAATGGAAAAAAATAATTAAAATGACATATGAGTTTAACAGATGGGTGGAATTTGTAAGCTGTCACAATATGAAAGTTTGATGTCAGTTGTTGAAAGTATCAAAGTGAGCTGCAGTGGTGAAGACACGTCATAGATTCTTCTGTACCCTTCAGCAACTGTGTTAGACCCATTCATAAATGTTTTCTCTTGCTTTCATCTTTTTTTGTGATACATGTCTGTATTTCCTTTCCAGTCTCTTGTTTGCATGCGGGCGCTTAACTCATTACTGGAACAGAAAAGCCACAAACATTGCATTTAAAACGAGGCGAAGGTTTAAAGAGTTTGTGATTGTCGTATAGCTTACATATGGGAGTTGTCAGCCATTACAGACAGCTAAAAACCCACAGCTTTTCATGAGACAATGGCATTCTGTGTTTTGTCTTGGCGTATGAAATACTTTAATTTCTCATAAAAGCAGAGTTGTTTTTGAAATTTATTTTAGGTGAAATCTACCAAGAAGCCAAGTTCATTTTTTAAAAGCAACTTTCGATTTTTGAGGGGACATGTTTAGCTGTTTGGAAAACTTGTTTTAACTAAAGTAAAATCAGTAAAATCGGATGATTACAGTCAGTCCCACAGTCTTAAACGTTACAGGCTTAACATCTCAGGCTGTAACCAATCAGATGTTGTTAAAAGATAGTGTAAATCATTTAAGTCAGGACCTGTGAAGGCTGCCAGAAATGCTGTACAAGCCCACTCTAATACTGTATTACTTTTCCAACTGCGTTTTAAACTACTCGATTAAATAATTTTATTTTAAAAAATTGGTAAACCCAACAGAGAAAAAACTGAAACAACACAAGATATGATTATGAATCTGTTATATCAAAGAAAGATCAGCTTTTTCTTTCATGCTTGGAAAAACACCCAAACAAAAATTGTATGTCGATCTCTCTCACATACCTTCTTCTAACCAGGAGGTCAAGTTCAACTAATCATCGAGCCAATCTTCATTTTTGACAGCAGTGGTTTTGGAGGTGGACTTTTATGGTCATGGGGCAACATTTTCCCAAGTGAGGGCAATTTTACCAATGGCTCCTTCAACATTAAGCTCTAAGGTCATTAGCAACGGAGGTTCTGTGTCCCTGATTGGCGTAGCAGACCAGGAAGTGGCTTCCACAGTGTATAGCTGTAATGTGCTTTAATGATGGTGGGTTTTGACCGTAGTTGGGTTTAGGTGGTGTTATAAGGTTTGGGGAAAAGCCCACACTCAAACCCCAGATGGGGTGAATTATTATAATTTAAGGCACATTGTGGTTCATTTTGGGGTGCTTGTAAAAAAATTGGAATAGTTTCATTAGGTCGTTTTAGGTCTGTGAGAAAAATAGTCAAAGAAATGATGGTTCTGTTCCAGCGGATGCCGCAGATGCTTGGTAGCCATGTTCGGTGGCACTGCAGTTTCCAGTGAAGGTAGGATGGGCCAAGAAAAAAGCTCAAAACAATGACACAGTCAAGAGTAGCTTGGTTAGAAATCCTACAGATATGAGTTTCATCATCTCCTAACTTTTTTCACCAGATGTATATCAGAGTAAACCCAGACATCAAATTTCAATGTCAAACCAATTTTTTCACTCTTCCAAGCCTTTACCTTTGTCTTAGCCCAGTCCTACCAGTTAGTCCCACCATGCATGCACCTGCGGGACAGTCTGTATCATCACCATCACTCCAGTTAACTTCAGTGTTGATGGTTCGGTAAAGCTTAAACAGTCCGGGATTCACACTGTGTGTACTATATTGGAAAATCATCCAACAACCCAGCCAGTCCTGAGGGGTTTAATCCGTAAGCATATTAGAATTACTTTTTACATAAATACATTCCTACTAAATACAAAGTTTCCCCATCATCTGCAGTAGTTTGCAATGTTTGGAATCTTGCTGGCATTTGCCAACTTGCGTCACAAACAAAATCACCTGACTAGAAACTAAAATGAAATTCTAACTTTATGATCACATTAAGGAAAAATATTCACCAAAGTTACATTTTTCCCCTGGAGAGGATATGAATGTCTGAGCACTGCAGAATACTCAAAGTAAACTTCATGCTCTTTAATTGAATACAAGAGAATAAACATCCAGATTAAACCTCAGGGGACTGTGATACCTACATTCAATGGCAATCAATTTAATTGTATTTCTGTTCAGATCAAAATGGTGGACCCACTTATACTATCATATTTATAGTTTAAAGATTGGCTATTGATGTAGTTTGCCAGGTTTTCTGCACTGCTTGCAGATTTTCCTGGATAATTGCTAAACTTCTAAAACTTGTCTCTGCCTTAAAGACATTGACATTTTTGCTTTAAAATAATACTTTTACTTGAGGATTTGTAAATTATTGCCTCATCTCTTCACTACATTGCTAAATTACAAGCTCTGAAAAGTCAATATTACCATGTGGAGTTAGTTGGATTTGTTTCTTAGACTTTTCATGATACTCCACTTTAAATTTGTGTTTTAATAACTTGTTTATCAGCCCTGAGGCTGAAGTGATTCATTGTTCTCCTTACCCACCGTCAGCCACTATGCTAACAAATAAAACTCAGCTTTAGTGCAGTCATTCACTAAAGTATTTAAAGTTAGACTGATGTCATTATCATTTATATTGCATTTATATTTTGAGTGCAACAGCTACATACATTATTGAACTTCTCTGGAAAGTCGAAAAACTCCTAATTATAATGGACGGTACTTGTCTTTTCCCAGACATCAACAAGCCTAAAGTACCAACATGCATTACTCCTTTCCTTTCTAAATGGCCACTTCAAGTAGTTTCTGTGAAACTTCAGCACTTGGGTTTTCTCAATTGGAGGTTAGCTTTTCACTTAGTGCATTAATGCATTATTAATCGTGAGGGTAAGCATCTTCTAATGCCTGTGGTATGAGCTAGTGACAATATTATTACTCGCCGTCAACGTCCTGGGACGTAATCATCCACCATAATGAGATTCATATTCAGCTTATAGCATCAGGTAAACATGTTCATACTTCTTGAACGTTTCTATCACTTTACACTTTACAGCCACGAACTTGAAAGTATTTCATGTGGCTTTTATGTGACAAACATAAAAGCCACATTTATAATTGTGAAAGGGGAGGAAAACTCCACATGATGTTCAAATGTCTTTTACACTGTGACATCTGAAATGTGTGGCAGGCTTTTGCATTTTTGTAGAACCATCTTGTATTGTTTCATAAAATCTATTTGTGCTTTAAACTTCACCACTACTTTCTCCCTGGCCTGTCCACTGTCTTCGTGATGCAAGTTTATTTATTAACTAGGTGACTCTTAAAGACAGACCATTGAAACTAGTTTTCTTTAGAGGAATATAAGTAAAGGGAGTCGAATACAAATGCATGTCAGACTTTTCCGACTTTTGAATTTCATCTTTTTTGGGGAAAATAAATGAAAATCGTGTTTTATCTTCCTTCCACTTCACAATGATGTGCTACTTTGTGTTTGACTATCAAACAAAATCAGAAACAAAATGCATAGAAGCTTGTGGTTGGAAGTGTGAAAACACACCAGAACTATGAATGCCTTTGCAAGCCACTGTAAAAGAAATAAGTGGGCTAATTCTGTAAAAAAAAAGTCTTTGTTTTTAGTTTTTTTGAACAGGGTGTTTTTTTTCCCTTTTAACCTGTACATTATGCTGGAAAAACTGCTGACATAAGCTAATCGGTGACTAACTGTGACCAGAATGGATGAAGAATCACCGAAAGTCTAAGAGGAGGAACAGACAACCACATTTAAAAAAAATGTTAGAATAATTTTTGTTTCGAAACCACACTGTCACTTCACTTCCAGTATTTATTTGGCCTCCTCCTCTTTCATCGTCAGAGGTGATGACAAACAGTATTTCATTTAAATATGGAAGTTCCCACTCATCCTGTTCGGCAGTCCATGGCCTTAAGGCTTCCTCTGTCACACTTTGAGCACAACAACTCTGCTGAGAAATGTTTCCCTCACATTGTGTTTTGGGGGTCTTTTAGTTTTATTGCCTTGATTTTCCACCAGCTTTTTTAATTGGGTCCCTGCTATGAAAACATCTTGGATGAAAAGATGCTGATTGTAACAAAACTCTTTTGCAGCAAAACAACAACAACAAAAACAATGCAGTTTTTAAATAAATGGTCCAGGAAATGACGTAATAAGGCCTGAAGTTACCAACCTGTTTTTGATTGAGAAAAGGACATGGTAGATTTAGATTTTTAATGGCCTTGTTTCCTCTGATCACACACAGTTGATGTGCAGCATGCCTTTTGCTAAGGTGCTGCAGGGGTGTAAGCTGCCCCGTAATCTGAGGGGCAGGAAGTCTGTTGGCCACATCCTTGCAGAAATCATTTCTACTCTTTTCTTTTTTTTTTTTTTCATCGAATTGTGCGATCCAGACTGCTTCCAGTATCAGCTTTGTAATCAGCTCTGTGGCACTTCGGGGAGGAAAAAGCGTTACATCCTTTTAACAGCAGGGAGTTCCAGACTCGTATAGTTTGTCAGCAACGTTTTTTTGATGGACTAAATAGAAAACATATTTGCTCCCCAAGCCTCACGTTTAGGCACAAAACTAAGACGTAGCAGTTTATTGGGGGTTACACAAGAATTTTGATTTGCACCTGATAAATAGGATTTCAAATGAATCATCCTTGACAGATTTACAGTACTCCTTGTCGCCATGTGCAGACAGATTTATGACAGAAGTTGCTACTTATTGATTCTGGGTTAATGAGGCTGATTGATCAATAGGGGGAGAGGGACAGGGGTAAAAGCCACAACTCATTAACTATGCATGAGTATGGAAAGAAAACTAATCGTCATTATCCAAAGTGTCACTCAGCTGAAGGAGTGAAGGACAAACCCAAGCCCACGCATGACGAATCAGAGGGCAGACGCTAATTCACTTATCATTAAACACCGTTACCTCTGTGCCCACGTGTGTGCAAAGTGAAAACCACACGCATTGCAAGCACTGAGCACAATCTGTCACACAGAGACAGACGTATTGATCAGACCCAGATAAACAGAGTAAGGAGGCAGAGGATAGCCTCGTGCAATTGGATAGTGATCACTTAATGGTCTTTTATTAAGGGCATTGTAATGGGCTGAGATGGCTCACCTTGAAGTAAACACAAATGACTTAAAACTTTTTTAAAAAGTCCTCCATCCAGAATATATTAGGATTGACAGGATATCCAACCCTCTGTGGAACAATAAAGGCTATTTCTATTCTATTTGTTTAGCAATAAGTCCCGCAAGAATGTATTCACCTTCATCCGTCTCTGCAACCCACATAAAGTTTTATTTGTGTTCCCTCTTTAAGCTGCATCAGTTGGTGTTTATTACAAGCTATAAGTAAATTTAGTGCCCTGTAAAACTTCCCTGAGATGTCTTGAAGCTTACATCTGAGCAAAAGAAGATAAAGTCCTCTCGAACGCTAATGTGAATATTAAGTGAGGGCACTCCCTTTAGAGGAGCATCAGCAAATTTGATCAGTGAGGAATAAATGCAACATTTTCTAGAAATAACTGTTTTTCAACCAATTCACTGGTACTATTGCTGGTGACCTTTATTCAGGTCTTGTTCTGACATGTTACAAGGTTTGTTTACATATCGATACAATAAAACACAGCTTAATAAAATCTCAGTTTATCACCACTAAAAAGGCAGTTTTCCTGTGGATGGGAGACTCAATGTGGCTGAAAAAGTCTGTTTCAGAAAAGCATCCATGTCAGAATGGACTGGACCTTAAGCGTCTTTGTAAATCCTCTCTAAGTAATGATAAACTCATTTGATGCCATATTTCAAGTGATAAAATCAAGTGAATTCCCTCCGATAGTTGAAACTCTCAATCCATATATTTGTCTGTGGATTTGCTTGATCCACCTCTTTTCTGAGATTTTCAAGATGTTTGCTTTTCACATTCATGAAGTTACACTCATGTTCTCATTATTCATCCTGACTAATGCTGCTTTTGACTAAATGATCCCAACTGAGGCTTTAGACCACTGACATCTATCTGCTTCAGTCAGCAACTTAAAAACCATAAGTAATATGTTTAAGTGATATCACCCAGAGCTAAAGCGAAACAGATATTTCTCTCAAGAGCTCAAAAGGTGAAGATTATTTCTTTAATTACTTATCTTCCTGATGCCAACTTATGAAAAGAAGCTGCAGTATTAATGCAATGCAGAGTTTTTTTTGTTTTGTTTTGTTTTTCACAAATCATCAAATCAGTCCTTGATCGTGAAAAGTCTCACAGGGAAAATAAATTCCCCTCAAAACTTATCTACATTTCTGAACGACCTCTTATTATGGCCATTTGGACTCAATTGAGGCTTCCAATGTGAAACAAATAAAGCCCAAATGCTCCCTTACTTGTTTATTTTATAGGAAACCACATGAATGCTCTCCGTTTCCAGTAACACAATAAGATGTATGCAGCCAAAATGGCCAATAGACAGCTCCTCCTGCGTTTTAATCATTGCTCATCGCCTGTTTCTCAGGCAAACCGACTCGCTTCTGAAATCTTAGTCTGCCACAAGTCTGGCTCACACAGCTCTCCTGTCAATCACGAGCACATCTGAGACCTGAATGGTGCCCACAATGCCGGTTTGATAGATGGACTAGAAATCAAACCACAGAAGAAGAAACAATGTGCTCAAACGATACCAGACATATGTTGTTTGTGAGCTACCCATAAAACAAAAATAAATAGATAAATCGGTTTATTGTTCTACAGACGCAGATTACTTTACATAACTAAGAACATATCACAGTATTTGTATTGGTCTATTGTGCACAGTGTTTTTCTCCCCCTCACAGCCATATGTTTAACACACTAGCTGAGCTCAGCAGCTGGACAGCCCGGTCACACTTCCTGCAGACATATTGGACTCTTTAAATGCGTGGAGGAACAGGCAGGGGAGGCGAGGTTGAAACAGGGTGGGCGCTTTGCTCTTGCAGGAAGAAGAGGGGGTGGAAATCTGTAGGAAATTGCTGTTAAGTGGTTCTTGAGGTTTTTGTGGTTTTAGACTCATCAGACCCCAAGTGAGCGGATGGTCCTGCTCTGCAGACCTTCAAGTGAGGTTTCGAAGGGGCTGCAAACAATAACACGGTCTTGGATCCAAAGCTTTAATCATACATGAATTGAGGTGATTTAATGAAAGAAGGGTTACGGCTACTAAAATAAGTGTGTGATTAACCTGGCAAGTTTGGCTGTAGCTTCACTCCTTCAGGTATAAGAGTTTGAAAGCACATTCCTACCCTTTGAACTTTTTCACTTTTTTTTTTTTTTTTTTTTTTTTACATGTATTTATGAGGGGTTTTATAAGACAAAAAATCTCAACATAATGAACCATTCTGAAGTGGACGGAAAAGAGACACATTGTTTTCCAATATTGTTATAAATAAATCAGAAAAAGTGTGGTGTGCTGTATTTGTCACAAGACATCTTATTTTTCAGCAGAGACATGAAAGTTGGTCAGAATTGATGTAGGAAATAGTGTCAAAATCTGTCAAAGATTTGAGACTAGTCTGGGAGTTTAATGACTAAATATTTCGCCTTAATCTTGTGTTAGAATGGTCTAGTCCAAGTCCACATGGCATAGGCATAGATTCCTATGCCATGTCACAACAAAATAAGAAAAAATATAAGAAGTTGACATGAAGGATGTTAGGCTCATTGAAGAAACATTCTGACGAGTGAATGCGTTGAATCAAAATACCTAACTGGACATTTCTTCTTGTCATCTAGAAACCTGATGCCCCGGACTCTGGACGGCCAGATCACCATGGAGAAGACACCAAGCTACTTTGTAACCAAGGAGGCATCCAGTCGTGTTTGCACAATGAACTGCCACACCAAGCTCATCGTTGTAGTGAGGGACCCGGTAACACGTGCTGTATCCGACTACACCCAGACACTCACCAAGAACCCGGGACTACCATCCTTCCAGAGCCTCGCTTTAAAGAACTCCTCCACAGGACCGGTAGACTCCACTTGGAGCGCCGTGCGCATCGGCCTCTACGCCAAACATCTGGAGAACTGGCTCCAGTATTTCCCCCTGTCTCACTTTCTGTTTGTCAGCGGTGAGCGACTCGTGTCCGATCCTGCCGGGGAAATGGGACGGGTTCAGGACTTTCTGGGCCTGAAAAGAGTCATTTCAGATAAACATTTCTACTTCAACCAGACTAAAGGTTTTCCCTGCTTGAAGAAGCCGGAGGGGAGCAGCAGGCCTCGCTGCCTCGGGAAGTCAAAGGGCCGACCTCACCCCCAGATCCCGTCCGAGGTTCTGCAAAGACTCAGGGACTTCTACAGACCGTTCAACCAGCGTTTCTATCAGATGAGTGGACAAGACTTTGGCTGGGACTGATGAACGACGATCAAGCCTGCCTTAAGAAAAGCCTCTTGATGTTTCTTTAAAGTTTTGGAAATCTAAGATTCTCAGGGAGGGGTAAAGGCAAAGATCTTTTTGCCTGTAAATGCAACCTGACATGCAACACTCATAAACTGCAATAGTTTGTAGAGGTGGAGCTGAGATGGACCCAGTGCTGCTAAAATGCAAATATACACATTGAGGACTTGAAACCACTGTCATTTGGTTTGAAGGTTTCATTTTCTTTCTTTTTTCTTATCTCGTTCTTTGTTTATAAGATGGCATCATATTTATAGTTTATGTTGTTATGAATAACATGTTTTTATAAAAAAAATAAACCTTTTATTTATTACCATGTACTTGTTATTACATGGCAAAGAAAGACATAAAATGGCTTAACTGACAGGACATTGGGAATAATGTCATACTACAGCAATGCTTTGACACTTTTATTTTTTTGTTCTGTTTTCTGTTTCACCCAAAACAAGACAATCAGATTATTTGCTACACACTGCAAAAAATTTGTATTAATTGCAGTTGAAATACAGTTTATACCTCAAATGTAAATATCCAATTAAATCTACACATACAGATGTTGTATTAGTGTTTATTGTGATTTTTTTTTTCTCAATTTCATGAGTTTCACAGAGAACCAGGTTTATCTGTTCATCACAAATGGTTATGTAGTCATTAACTATTACAAAAAAAAAAAAAAAAAACATCGGTCAACATCTGCAAACGTCTCCATCTGCCAAAATTGTAGTGGTATACTTAAGATGTGAACTTGAACTACCATTCAGATTCTTTACTGTCTCCAAAGAAGGATTTAGAGGAACAGTAAAGATCAGAATGAATTTTTTTCTTTTAGATGTTAGTGGATTGAAAAGAATGAGAAAATAGAGCAGCATATCAGATTTAGTTAAATGCCCAATCAACAAAGGGGAATTACCTGAGTACTGAGTGTAGGTGTCATTGTGAAATAAACCACTGCCAGCATAAAAGTGCGCTTTGATGCGAACAAGGCTGAAAAGGGCCACATTGAAGGTAACTGCAGCTGGATTTTAAAACAAAGAATAAAAGCTTTTTTTGCTCCATGTAGACAAATAAAACCTTGCGTTTGAATGCGGTTGAGTGATTAAGCAGCAAGTTGGAAAGAAAACACACACAAAAACCAGAGAAAATTTTTATCTAACATTTAGCAAAAAAAAGAAGTCTAATTATTTGATTTGGACTTTTTTTAAATATAAAATTCAGTCATATAAACAATTCCTTTCTGTTTTAACATTATTCCGAGCTAGTTTTGCTTCATGTGGAATTGCACATTGTTTATTCTGTGAACGATTGATTTGTTGTTAATAATCTGATCAAGTAAGTGTACATCTATCCATCCGTCATCTATACTCGCCTTGAGTTTTGAAGTGCTGGTGTTGATGGTGAAGTCCAGGAGAGAACCAGGATATAAATGGTTCATTTTACAAGTATGTTTTGCTTTGGTCTTTCACAAAGCAAATACAAACAAAAACACATTTTTGCTCATGAGGTGAGATGCGAGTGGTTCTGATTTCCTTCTTGAAAGTCTTGAAACAGTGTGGCACTTTGGTATAAATGTTTTTGTTTGTTTGCATTTCGGAAGCTCAGCTTTGTGGAAATAGCTTGAAGGATAAAGGTCAGTACAGGCACTTCTCCAAACCGTGCCATGCTCCAGAGAAAGTAGGAGTGAATTTCGCTGTGTTCCGATCAAAATAAACGAACTGGTTTTTGTTAGTGTGTGCGAGTCTGACTCAGTACCGAGGTCTTTCCCAGCCCTGAACTGGGTAAGTCATGTGGCACTGGCACTGCAGCTGTGTCCCCATAGAGCAACCAATGATCCTGTTTTCATTCATTTGGAAAGGAATAACAGGATGTAATGAACCAAGGCTTTTTTACCAGAAACCATGTTGGAATTCTCCTCAAAAACAGAAAACCCTCAGTAACAGGTCAAGATTTTATCCATCGGAGAATTACAGGATGCAGAGGACAATAGTTTTTAGCAGCGCCATATCAAATAATCACTGTTAAACCTCTGAAGACGTGCAATTTAAAGGGTTTTAATAGCAGTAGAGTGCTTGACATGTTTAGTGTTTTATTGTTGACACTGAACTCTGGAGTCTTCACTTTTCTCATATCACAACAGTTGACCTGCACTTTTTAAGTTTATAAAATGTTTTGTGCTTAAAATTACTTTCCAAAAAGTGACTTTAGCCTCATTTGCTACAACAATGTGTTTTGTTTGTTAGGAGGAATTAAACATGTAAATTGAGACAACCACTTGAATCTGAGAGAGTTAAAGATTCAGGTGATGGCAAGGCCTTTCAGCCACTCCTCACAAAAACATGTGAGGAGTGTGAAAAAAAAACTTGTGAAAAAATACCAAAAACTGGTTAACAATTATAAGGGTGTGACTTTTAAAATGCAATTAAAGGTTGTTTTTTTCTGTTGAATAATGAAAAAGAGAAAGGTATTGTGGTTTGAATACATCTCTTCCTCTTTTAACAGCACTACATCATCGTCGCTCGGCATTTATTGGTTTTTAGCAAAACCAGCGCTCTAAATATTCAACAGGTATTACGTGTTTTATATACGGTGTAATTTTGCTCCGTTCCACATTGATTTCTTAACTTTAGCTGTTTATCGTGGCACCATTAAAGAGAAATCACATGGTCCTCTTCATTCCCTCCACAATGGAGGCCACATGTACAGTTTAAGGCCTGTGTGTGTTGTGGCCTTTAATTACAGTAGATGTGAGCTCACACAGAAACCCCTGCTTCTTTTTTTGTGGGCTTAGAATTAACAACAGAGCTCTTTTTATTCGCGATGTAGTGGCCTGTAAGGTTAAAAAAAGAACAAGCATCTTCACTGGTGAAACAACCAAGAAGGACAGGAACCCAGTGGAAAAACAAAACCTACCCCAGGCTCCGTAACAAGTGGAAATTTGATTGAACAAAACAAAACAAAAAGACTTCTAAATGATTTAGACTGAGCTTTTTTTGTGGAAATATCTGAGTTGCAAATGAAATTACATTTGTAATTATGAGTTTTATGAAATGCACACATCACACACTCAGCACCTTCTGCCTCTGTAAATTTCAGTCAGGATTTCTGTTTTGTTGCTATTCCTGGCTTTAGTTTTTAAAGACCCACACTAAAATTTTAAATATCCAACTCTAACTTCCCTCCTGAAGTGTTTTGCCACTCTGTCGTAATTACACGGCATGCCGACAGAGCTGTGCTGTGCCAGCCCAGCAGCCTGCATGAACAGATACACTCATTTTGCCATGTGGAAAAGACATTAATGTCCTTAAAGGGCAATCCCCAGAAGTAAGCTTTCCCTAAATCAGCATAACATCATGGCACTTAGGATAATCTACAGCTTTCACTAAACACTTTTAATTATGTGAGAAATTCAGCTGAGTTGAAGGACATGCAAGTAGAGGCCTGTTGTGATAGAGGCAATGTTGGCTTACTGCTCAGAGCGCTATGATGTCAATGGGCACCTTGAGTGATTGGGTAAGAAAAAAATTAGTCTGATGTGGCGGGATGTGTTTCCCGTTGCCTTTATCATGTAATGGTGGGTGTTGGGGCAGTGGGAGCCCCATTCATATGATTTATTGAGTCAGATGTACAAATTTTGGGTTTTTTGGTGCAAATACTTTTGCACTATTACAACTTCATGTCACTACCACCTTCAAACTTCTGAAGACTGACAGTTTTTGCCCGTTCATCTAGTTTGTATTTCATTTTTGTTTTCATCTTTTTAAAAATATGGCAACGTCAAGGTGATTCCCATAAGTCTGTTATGATTTCATAGCTCAGAATAGTTTCTAAACAACTACCACTCATCCAGCTATAGAGCCAGGAGATTGGATAAAATGTTTTTTTTTTTAAATAAAAGCATTACAAAGCCAACCAGAGAAATAAAACGCATTAAGTTTAAAAATAGGAATAAAATAATAGGTTTAAGAGGACAGATGTCTGCTAAAAGAAAGAAAAACACATTATAATCTCCTTTTATTTGTAAAAACTGTTAGGATTTAGTTTCTTCTTCATGATCAGGGACTACTACCATCTTGTTAAATCCAGGGGCTCCAACTTTATTTGATGAGAGTGACTTGAGCTGGAAAGATTTTGGTCACAGCAGTTCAGTGAAAACAGGAACTCAAGTATGGGCTTATAGGGAATTTTATTGCAGCGTTTCATAAAAAAAAGTTTTTCTGGACACACATGCTTCTGGAAAGACCTCCACAGTTTTTTTAGCCTTTAAAATGCCAACTCTTGTCTGCTCATGGGGCCCTGATTAGGAAAAGATGGAGGACGAAAATTCACAGACATGCTTCCAGTCAGTTTACGAGGTACAAATGGAGACTCTGCTGCCAAGTAGAGGGAAAGCTTTCACACTAAAAATAAAAATCTGTGGAAATGCTTTTGGAAAGTCCTTCATTTTCATTTGGCTGCGACCACATTTGAACAAAATAAATGCCTCACATTTAGCCAATAAAACCATAACATGTTCCCCTATAATAACTCACCTGCATCTCTGTTAACCAAACCGAAAAGGTTATGCACCAGAATTTAAGGCATAAGTTTTTTTTTTTTCTGTCAAAGTTCTCATTTGTGTAATTATAGAACCACAGAATTTAATGACTAGTGAAATAACTTCATCAGCTTTCAAAATTATTCCTGCTTCTTACACTTTTTAAAACTGTTCATCAGTGTGTTTTATTTTGAATTTTTACCAATAGACTAAAAAGTGTGGTATACCGGTATAGCTTCTCCCCCTTTCCACTAATACCTGAAAATAACCAAATTGATTATCTCTAGAAGTCACCTAAAGTCTTTCTTTGTGCAATTTGATCTGAAGAAATGCAACTTTGGTGTGGGGTTTGTTGGCGAACAAACCCCACAGGTTGAACCAGCAGCATCATTTTCTAAAAGTATCTAAAAGAAAAAAAAAACATCTCTAAGCTACAGTGAAATACTGGCAGTTGTGTTTCCCAGAATTTTATTATACTTTACCAAATACGGCAAAATTCTGCCAACCACAGCTGCTGATATTTTACCGTAAATTAGTCTTCTCTTTTTTCTTTTTTTTTTTACAGTGCAGCTTGCAGTTTCGCTTTACCAACACTGTGCAACATGGTGGTGGTAGTATCATGCTCTAGGAAGTCAGAGTTCATGGGAAGATGGAGCTGAATGTGGGGACAATACTGGAGGAAAACTGCTTAACAGCAGCAAAAGCAGGACAACAACCCCAAACAACGAGCGCTAAAATGGAACGGCTTAAATCATGTGCGATCAAGTCAAAGCCCGAACATAAATCCAACCAAGAATCAGTGGTAAGACCTGAAAACTTATGTTTACTAACGCTCTCCATCTAATCACCCCGAGCCTGAGCTGTTGAAAAGGGAAGGATGGGTCAACCTCTTCTAAAAGACATGTGGCTGCAAGAATGTGGTTCCTCAAAGTACTGACTCAAGGAGGCTGAAAGTGAACACAAAACACAGTTTCAGTGCTTTTTACTGTCACTAAAATACATTAATGTCTACTGCTGTAACATGAAAAGGAAAAGAAAAATTTAATAGGGTGTAAATACCTTTGCGAGGCACAACGTAAACTAGATCAACGGGCAAAAACTGTCAGTCTTCAGATGTTTGAAGGAGGTAGTGACATGAAGTTGTAATAGTGAACAGTGGTTCTAAATTCCAACCAGGTTTTTTTTTTTAAATGTTTGTGGAATGGCACAGTGTGAAGAATTTCAAAGGATGTGGATATGTTTTTTTTTTCTTCTTGCAAAGCATGGTAATTATGCGTGAATATCAGTTACAGCCTGTCAAAATTTCAGGATACATTAGAAGAAAACAGTGGGCATATGGTTAATGTGGTACAACAACACATTTACGGTCCTGACATGCAACATAGCCCCTCTGCGTGTCTACAAAATAACAAATTAAGCCTATTTGCTAACCCTGAGAGCATGATTCCCTGTGATGTTCTATGTCTTCTATGTCCTCTCTGACTCAGAGCCTCCTAAACTTCTGAGTGTTGGTGGTTGTGTCCTCAGAATAGCCACACCACAGACCCGTCTGGTGGCATTCAGAGCAGCACGCAAAGCCAGGCATCACAAATTGCCATTCCAAAAATGCAGAAAGACAAGATGCAGACAGCCAGACAGCAAAGCACTATGATTCTTTCCTCTGCAAAAGAATGGACAGTTTCAAGTGTCATTAATGGATTTATTTTGATGATTTAAGTTTACATGAGGTAACATTGAATTTCGTCAAAATGACATGGAGTTATGCGTCTTTGTCAGGGTTTTTGAACTTAAATTAGACCAATAATGGAACATTTAGAATTAATCCATTTTCCTTTTATTCTGAATTGAAGGCAACCCTAAACAGATGCATGTTTGGCCTCAGAGCTTCAGCACTTTGCAGTTTTCTGGAAGTTTGATCCAGTTTGGAGCATAAAACCTAAAGTCTGCTTGGTTCTGATTCTGGGGATGCCGTCAGATCATTTCAGCCCATGTTCCGATATATTGCTCTATTTATAATTTATTGTAGGAAGTGAAATGGGTTAAGAGTTACATTGTTAATAATAAGTACACAGATGTTGATCTGACCAGATCTCATTTTAAATTCTCTTTTACTTTTGCTTAGGTTTTTATGCTGACCTCACTTTTATTTATTTATAGCAATATTTATATATTTACATTCATATTTAAATTTAGTTGTCAGCCATGAGTTTATTTATATTAATGTTTTTCTAAAAATGTTTATGTATTGTCTTTATATAAATATTTATTATATTTTTGTATTGTTATGGTATTTTCTTTTTAATAATATTTAATTTTATTTAGTTTTTGGGAAAGTGTAATTTTTCTGGTATTGAAATAAATACTTTTATTTATTTATCTATTGATTGATTTGTACCTCTGGTAAAATCCTGTCTTGGGATTGCGTGACCCTCATAATAACTCATGCAGGGACACAGTACCAGCGTTGCTCTGACAGGTGTGTGAAAATGTCCTCTGATGTCTTCGTTCCCCTTTCAGTGCCACGGTTTGTTCTCTGTTCCCCAGGCTGACGTCGCCGTTGGCTTGTGTTAGATCGGAAACCTGTGGTCTCCGTGTAATCCAGGCTCCCCTCAGAAGAGTCAAATATACCTTTTCGGGCCGGGGCTTGATGACAACATCCCCGGTTAATGTGGTGAGCGTTAAATCAGAGCCGGGCTCCGGCTTTGAAGCCTTTGTTAATAGCCGGGAGAAGGTAATACCTCCAGTCACACAAAAGAAGAGGAGTTGTATGATTCATATCTCATAAAAGACAACATCTGCTGTGAGCATAAGTGACACAAAGCTCCACTTTTACTCTGTGGTGGGGGAAACTGGTCTGTGGATATGCTTCCCAGCTCCCAGCTCTTATTAAATTTTGTGATAAATGTTAGAATGATGGACACACGTGTTCCCTGATGACTGGAGTAGGTGAGTCTTCCAGACAACCTGCCCTACAGGAGAGGCATGACAATGTTTTCTGACTCAGGTTACAGCAAAGGAGCCTGGAACAGGCTGATGGAGACTTTGTTTGATGTTGAAAAGAGAGAAGCCCGTGGGAGAACAGCGCCCGAACCTGGGAAAGCTGTGAAAAGGCACCTCTCAACAATGCAGTTGTGTTGTGTTAAAAGCACACATCAATATTGCTATTTAAGCACTTAGGCGTCGCTGACAATTTGTTACGCGTTGGCATTGTTTTGCTCGCTTTGAGCAAAGGATTGAGTGTGATTTAATCCAACCACTGCAGGAAAACTGATCTCAGCAAATCCAGAATATAGTGAAAAAAAAAATAAATTAAATAATAATAATCCTTCTACCGATACAGCTATTTACAAAAATGAAGCTGAAAGCCAAGCAGAAATTTCTGGAAATGCAGTGTCTGATTTTGTAAGTTTGCTTGTTTGCACAGAAACAAAAAGTCTCTTAAAAAAAGAAAAAAGCATTTAGTCATAAACAGAGAAGGAGAAATAACCGAAGATCTGAAAAAAGTACAGTTCATAAAAGTTCAAATTGAGTTGCATGTCACTGAGTGAAAGAGGGTGATTGGTTCCCAACAAAACATGGGTAGCACTTGGCTTTGAGAATTTGTTTTAATGGCAAGCATAGCAGTGAGATGTTTTTATAGTTGGTCGCCAGGTTTGCACACATCAGGGATTTTGGCCCACTCCTTTATCCATCCTGTAATCCTTCTTGGTTTTTGGCAGCAGCTTGGCACCTCACAGCCACAGCTCTTATTACACATGTCCTGTAAAAATGAAATCTGGAGATAGTCCATTCTTTACTGATATCTTAAGCTACAATTTTGTTGCTTTAAAGGTGAATTTTGTTGGTGATTGTCGGTTTTAATTCATTCTAACTATGTAAAAATGAGTAGATTTATTTATATTTTCTAGAAATTTAGCATCAAATTAGTTGGAGGAATGGAAATGTATTGAAGTGACTTAAGGGAATACCTAAAATAATTTCATGTCACGAAAATCACCATTTTTTTCATTAAAAAACAATCGTAGAATCAGAAAAGGAGTCACGTGTAAAAAAATTAATTAATTTCACTTATAGTTGAATTTCAGACATTGAATCTTTGTAATAAAGCACTTTATCAAAGTGTTTGTCAACATTTTTACATCTCTGCTGATACAATCCATTAAAAGATTTTTATGTCCTTGACCCAGATTTGAGTTCAGTTAACAATACAAAATAATAGAAGAGAATAAGAGTCAGGCTTAGATGAACCTGATCACGCAGCAATCTCTAAATCAACCAAATCCCAATTAGGGAAAAATAATCACAGTTCGTGGCTCAGTGCTGCCATCTGCTGGATTTCTCTCAGTCAGTTTGCGCGTTTCTTCCTCCTAGTGGTCTGGTCTCTCCACTCTGAAATTCATAGTCACTACGTCCTCGATGCCAGCCTGCAGCTCGTCGTGCTCCTGCACGGCGGAGACCCCCTTAGGGGTCCCGGTCAGGATGAGATCCCCCTCCTCCAGGCTGATGAATTCGCTGATGTAGCTGATCAGATAGGGTACAGAGAAAATCATCTGCGAGGTGCAGCCGCTCTGCCGAAGCTGGTCGTTCACCTTCAGCCAGAGCCGGACGCTCCCCGGGTCAGGGATGCGGTCTTTGGGGATGAAGTCGCTGACAGGGCAGGAGGTGTTGAAGGCCTTGGCCAGGGTCCAGGGCAGACCCTTGGACTTGCACTCGTCCTGGACGTCCCGGGCTGTCATGTCCAAGCACAGCGCGTACCCCGCTACGTGCTCCATGGCGGCGGACTGGGGAATGGCTGTGCCGCCTTTGCCGATGACCACCCCTAACTCCACCTCGTGGTGCAGGTTGCTGCTGTAGAGAGGCACCAGGATGGGGGAGCCCTCTCTCACATACGCAGATGGCGGTTTCAGGAACAGGACGGGCTCCGTGGGAATGGCGTTTTTAAGCTCTTTTGCGTGGTCCGCGTAGTTTCTCCCCACGCAAATTATCTTCCGTCCCCATTCCCAGAACCGAGAGATATTCCGCGCTGCCATCTTGGGCAAACTTTACCTTAGTGAGTCTAGTTTGAGACGCTGCGATTAGGTCATTCCTGGAAACTTTGACCGACCTTAAATGAAACCATAGAGATAGAGGAATGAGATGCCTCTCTGGCCTCGTTTACCCGAAGAGGCGAGGCTTCAGCACGTCCGCCATATTACGAGTGGCAGGTTTGCATTTGAAAGAAAGAATTTCAGTTCATTCAGTAAATTCCATAATCTACCCATCTGTTAACTATGTCTGTGTAAGGTTGGGTACATACTGGAAAGGTCCCCAGTACATTGCAGGTCAACACCCACCCCCCCCCCCCCACCCCCACACACACACACATGGACTGAGAGGACCATATTATCCAAAGAAAATATGGAGAACAGGCTGGGACTTGAACCCAAAATCTTCTTGTTGCAAGGTAACCAGGCTAGCTGTTAAACCATGCAGCCCAAATTTGAGTATTATCAGGAAATAAATAATTTGTTTCTCAAAATATACTATCCATCTTTTTCTCCACACGTCTATTCTTCTCTGTACATCAGTCAATGTATATATTTGTGAATCACTTTTTTCTGTCTACTCCTCTATACATTACTTTCTATTTCTTTTCTCCATGTAGGGTTATTTTGGGTTGTAATGATGCATTTACAAACAACAACAATTTTAAGGTGATTTGAATAAATAAATAAATCAGTAAGATAAAATAAAAAAACATAAATATGCAATGAAATGAAAATTAACAAATTCAACTGAATATAACAAAAAAATACACCGACACAAATATTATCTAATAATAATAAAATATAAGTTTAGGACTTACTGAGTTAAGTCTGACACTCACAATATGGCGGCGACGTCCCAGCCAGGAGATTATGCGGCGTCTATCGCGCCTGTATCTATGCCAAAGAACTTTACCATCAACCTACGGCAAGCCAGAGGAAACCAATGCGTAAATAAAACCATTCATTTTTCACATTTCATCTGTTTATTACGTAAATATTTGTCACATAAATGCATATCACGTAAACAAAATAAACGGAAAGTGTTGATCAAATGCGTACCAACAGATTGATTATCATAATTTCGACAAAAAAAAAAAATACCTTCGAGATTTGATTGGTAATGTCTTCGAGGATGGCGCTGATAAGGAGGCGGAGGCGGAACTGAACCAAAACCAAACTTTTCTGGTTAGTTCTGCCGTGATAAGATTTCAGTATCTGTAATGTTGATCAAGTCACTTGTGGGGAGTGCCTGCACTCTGATAGGAGCAGCTACAGCCATAAAGTTCGGTATGTCCGAAACGCTTTACAGTTGGCTAGCACGTTAGCCTGATTAAGTTCGATGTCACGTACTTATATGCTGGCGATGTGTTTATGTTTATGTTTGTGTCTCCAGTGAGGTGAGTGAATACAGCTGGCCTGTCTCTGTGTTACTGTTGTGACAAAACTCATTCATAAAATCGCATACAGTAAAGTTGTAACCGATGTTCAAATATGAACTAAAAAAACAACAACAGCAAAAGAAACGATTGTGTCTTTAAAGAGGAACGTTAAGCTAACGTTCAATCTTCGGCTCGTCAACAAACCATCCGTATGCTTTCACTTTTAATAGCATAAAGCATGTTCTTATGCGCAAGTCGCAGCAATAGGTCTAAAGTCAACCTCGGAGTGTTTGTGTCAACACATGTGGTCTTGTGTTCTTCCATGAAGCGCCTGTGGAAGTGAAAGCCCAGACAGCCGCTCTCCTTCACAGCACGGTGAGGAAATCCCACCTGGTCCAACAAGCCAGCATGAGGGTCGAACTGCTGCCTGCGCTCAGTGACAACTACATGTATCTGCTGATCGACGAAGAGTCAAAAGAAGCTGCCATCGTTGATCCAGTGGAGCCAATAAAGGTCTGTGCTTATGATGGCAAATGAAACGTGTAGGTAAAGTTTTTGAATGACAGCATCAGCTGGGTTTCATTTGATTCATTTTGTCCTTGCATAGGTTGATGAAATATTAAATTAGTAGATTTCTCTTGGAACTTGAGAACTTCTTCTTTCATGGTGAATGAAAGAAGAAACATGGGAGATCATGTAAGCTGTGTGGCTATGATGAAATTAAGGGGTTTTGAGAGGATGAATCAGTCAGTCAAATGACTGGAGTGAAAACGGCAACTGCAGGCTCATCGATATTAGCGCATCTGCTTCGAAAAGCATTTTAAATTTGATCTTAGAACACTTGTTTTGGACAAAAGAATGAACAGAAAATGAATGGAAAAGCATCTAAAGTCCAAAGAGAAAGTCAGAACTAACTTCAGATAACTTGGAGAACCATTAATCACACTGAAGACCGGCTGCAGATATGTTGATTTAATACCTAGTTTAAGATTAACTTAAGAAGTGAGTGTGCATGGCTGTTTGCTGTGTCTTTCTGTTTGTCCTGTGACGTTCTCCACCTCTCACCCTATGGCAACACAGACAGACTCTAGACCCAGCTCTCTTCCACCCTACATCAGATGAGGCAGTAGAAATTGGTAGACAAATTGGTAAATGATAAATAAGAGTTTGTTTTTTCTTGGCAGAGGGTGTTTAACTCTGTTATTTTTTGTGTCTTTACTTAAAAACTACTGCATTAAGAACTGAGTAACCTCAGTGTGCCATTACATTTTGAAGAGGCCTGCTAATAAACCATTCATATGGTAAGAATTTTATTTTTTCAGTTTCTTATTTGTCTGGGGTAGGGGGGGAGGGAGGTTGTTTTTTTTTTTCCACTTAGATGCGTGAAACAAGGGGGATGCTGGATATTTAGGAGTGGAGACGGTCATTCCTGGTCTATGCAGTGTATCAAACATGAGATACACTGTTAGATACAGCACCTTGTATTCTCAGTGCTTTTGAACACATTCAAGGCTCTATTGACACAAACTCCTTTTACTTCACATCTTCTTCACACCAGGTGACTCAACCTGAAATGCAAAGCCTCCACCGTCAGTCTTTCCTTGCTCGATTCACAGCACGAATGAATCCCATTTTAGCTCTCACCAGCTGTTTTTGTGGCACTAACATATCCTTACTCTCTAACATAACGTCAGTTCTTTTTCTGCCTTCATCAGGTTGTGGAAGCTGTCAGAAAGCACGGCGTTAAACTCACAACCGTTCTGACTACCCATCATCACTGGTACGCTTCATATTAACGTTTAGCATTAACAAGTTTAACCCAGGTGCAAACATGTACCGGCCTGACACAATTCAGGCTTTATCCATCCATACATGTTTTAAACCTGCAACGCACCTCTTCTTCTGCTCTGGTAGGGATCATGCAGGTGGAAATGAGAAGATGGTGAAGCTGATGCCAGGGCTGAAGGTCTACGGAGGAGATGACAGAGTCGATGCAATAACGAAGAAAGTTTCCCACTCAAACACCCTCAAAGTAAGAGAAAGCATTGTTCTTTCCTTATTGTGATACAACAGTAAGCTCCACCTGGCTAAGGAGCTCACCTTTTATTTATTTTTAATTTTTTTAAAGCTTGGATCACTCAATGTGAAATGCCTGTTCACACCCTGTCACACAACTGGCCACATCTGTTACTATGTGACTAAAGAAAGCAGCTCTGAGCCGCCTGCTGTTTTCACAGGTTTGCAAATGCCATGACTTTTTCTTACACATTCTGTTTCAATGCAATATAAGTTGCAGCTCTCGCTCTTTTTTTTGTTTTTGTCTTTTTCTACATGCAGGCGACACGTTATTTGTGGCCGGCTGTGGTAAATTCTTCGAGGGTACAGCAGAGCAGATGTACAAAGCTTTGATAGAAATCCTGGGACGTCTTCCCCCTGAAACGGTAAATGTAGCACCATGTAAATCAAATATGTGTGTATTCACTTGGGATTTTATATGATAACCTGACACAGAGTAGTTATTCATCATAACTCTGGGACTAAAAAAAGAATAGTGCACTGTTTTAAAAAGTTTATGTTAGAAATTGTAATTACAAAAACAAATCTGAATCTAAAAAACTGACCCAATCTATCTGTGCTTTAATCTACTTTACTACATTATCCGAACTGTACTGATTGTATGTACATGAAGATTTCATATTGTTGTATTTTAAAACAAAAACACATCATCACTGATTTTTTTTTTCCTCCAAAGCATCTTAAAATGTAGACTAATTGAACCAATAAAAGAGCATAACCTTTTATTGTTTGTTTGTTTTTTGTGTTTTTTTTTTTGTGTGTTTTTTGACATAAGTGCCAATTAGAGAATTGGCGCTTATGTAAAACTGAGTCTCCCATGACAAAATTTCAAAGCTAAAAACTTACTTTCTTCCAACATTTTGGAGATAAACTTAAAAGTTATTTCCAAAATCAATAGAGATATGTTTACAACATAACCTGATAGTTTCTAGTTGTTATAACAGGAAGAACCTAACTTTTGTTTTTCTTTGCAGCGTGTTTACTGTGGCCATGAGTACACGGTCAGCAATTTGAAATTTGCCCGCCATGTTGAACCGCATAATGAAGTCATTCAGAAGAAGCTTGCATGGGCAAAGGTACTGGACTTTTGTCAGATGTCTAAAAAAACATCCAAGTCTTTGTAGAGATTAAAGCTTCCTGTGTGTTTGCTTTTTTTTCTGCAGGAGAAGTGCAGTGATGGAGAGCCAACTATCCCGTCCACTTTGGCAGATGAATTCACATTTAATCCCTTTATGAGAGTGAAGTATGTACAGCCTGACTTAGCACTTGTTCAATTAGAGGATTGGAGCTTATTTAAAACTAAGTAAAGAGGTGTTTTTTTTTCTTTTCTTTAAACTCACTCTCATTCACTTTGATATTACTTGTAGAGAGAAATCTGTTCAAGACCACGTGAAGCAGACCGATCCCATTGAAACCATGAGAAGCCTTCGGAAAGAAAAAGACAGCTTCCGGGTCCCAAAGGAGTGAAGTCCAGTGTGTTCCTGTTTTTACCCCCTTAAAGAACTGCAAGTTCTACATTATATTAAAGAATAACGACAATTCAACCTCAACACCATTTAAAATGGATCCACTACATTTACCCCTTACTGAATGTAATAGCACTATAGACTCAGATGTATGAAAATACTAGGTGTTCTCATCCTGCTTTGTGAGGTCTGTTTGGCTGATGGTGATGGAACTGGTTTGAAGAATATATGGCTTTAAGAGATGAATTTATTGTAATTTGTAAATGCTTAAAAAAATATTAATATATTGATACTAACAGTTTCATTCAGTGTTTAAATTTTCCCGTTTCATAAAACAGGGAGCTGTGTTAAATAATCTCATTTAAGATCAATGTTGTTTTACTCTGATTGCCTTTGTGTTGGTTCTATATTTGCTGAAAACCTCATTTGAGTAAAATTCAGCAGAACTTCTGCTTAATTTCTCGTTTTATTATGAGTGGTTGGCATTTCTGGTTAGATTTCCTGAATGCTTGTAAAGCAAAATCTAAAGAGAGCACCGCATGATGTTCTTTGGAAAAAGCAATAAAACACATCGGCTGGAAGAAAGTCAATGGAAGGATGTTTTTTTGATGTATCAGAAATCTCTTTGATGAGACAACATACTTCTTTTGTGTCTTTTGTGTGCATGTATGTGTTTGGTGAAATATGTCTCATAGTTGCAAGGAAGCAAATAAAATTGGACTTTTTTTTTTACCCGTTTTACCATTCAACTTGACTGCCGAGTCAAATTGATCCAAACAGTATCTATGTAATATGTAGATGCAGGGGGGAAGGAGGGTCGCAAATGTGTAAAATGAACCATTTTCAATTTATATGTAGAGTGTATCTATTAAGACAAATGGAAAAAGGAGGGTTAAATATATGAACTGACTCCGAGAGAATAAATGTTTATGTGTTTGTTTTTTGTAAATTTAAAATCGAGCCCTCGTACTAAATAAGTCCCAGTAGGTGTTTACCTGTGTGATTCTATTTTATTACTCATAACTTGATAAACTTGTAAATTAAATGTGAATCAAGTAATCCATACCTAATTCTAAGTTAAATGATTGTGGCTGATCTTCCCGTTTGTAAAATCATAGATGCTTTTACAATGCATTTATTTTTTTATCAATTTTTGTTAAGCCGAGGTGGCTGATTATGATCTGGGCCTCATACAGCCTTAAGATCTCACTGATATCATGTGAAAAAAAAAATACTAATTTTTAAAGCCCAATATAAACACTCAGCACTGATTCAAGCTGTGATTTCTGTGATTTTTACCAGATTGGGTATTCCTCTGAACGGTTGGATTTGTCTGACTCGATTAAAATGTCTGTTTGTGACGTTTGACGCAATGGCTTTAATAGTCACGATAACTTCCTGGTCTGAATGCAAAACTGAGCTTTAAAAACTTCACCTCGATGCGCTTCGACGAAATAATTGTCAAACAAGCCGGAGAAAGCTTTTAATCTGGTGAATAACCTCGCTGGGTTTACAAAGTGTGGACTGGTTTTATAACCAGTCAGCGCAGATATTACTGGAGGCGTGTTGTGGTTTGGAAACGTCGCGTGCCACCGTGCGTGCGCGCGCGCGCGTGGGAGCCATGAAGGTGAAGGTGATCTCCATCCTGGAGGACAACTACATGTACCTGGTGATAGAGGAGCAGAGCAAGCAGGCCATAGCCGTGGACCCCGCTGTTCCCCACCGGGTGAGACGTGGATGGGATTCACGGGGGAAGAGAAAGTAGTGGCACTTTTACAAAATTTATGCAATTTTCAATTGAGAAAAACGTATCTATTGGAACACATTGAAGTGACATATTTTACCAAAAAAAATAAAATAAATGAATTTAAAAATAAAAGCCATCTATAACAAAATATAATATTGCATTTTTATCATTTTATTTGTGTTTCTTTGATGTTATGATTTTTTTTTCTTTTTGTTTGACAGCTGCTGGAAATTGTCAAAAGAGAAGGCTTGTTTCTCATTGCTGTTCTCACAACGCATTATCACTGGTAAGATTAGAATATGGGTCCAAACAAACTACACATATTCAGTCCGAAATCATTTTAATTTGACAAATTATGTTTTTATTCAAGTGTGGTCAGCTATGGGCCATAGCTCATATAGAATTTGATGAGCTGATTAGCTTAGTTACATATCTACGTCATCTTATTAAGAGTAGTTAGTGGTGCTTATCGTGTAGGAACAATATTCAGAAATGTTTGTAAATTTGTTCTTAGACGTGTAGTGTACACACAGTTGCTTTCTGACGAACTGCTCATCTACAGATGTTACTCTCCAGCCTAGTACACACCAGTCATTTAAGTTCTATCTGCAGTATCTTGTGAAAATAGCTTTTCTGTCATTCCCTGGAAACAGTATGATGGAAAGTGTCAGCAGATTTGAAGCCATGACTTTTTTTAAACCTCAGTATACCCTAATATGGGAAACTGCATCATATTTGTACAACTGAGCTGTTTTTCTTTGTTTTTGTTTGTGCTTCCAGGGATCACGCTCGTGGAAATGAGGCTCTGGTGAATGAGGTTCCTAGCCTCAAGGTTTATGGGGCGGATGATCGAATCAAGGGGCTCACAGACAAAGTCACAGACTCTCAGGAACTGAAGGTAGACAGATGTCATCTTTGACAATAAAAACATTCACCAGTCGGGGTTGCAGTTTATGACGACATTTTCTCCATTTGCAGTTTAACTCTATCAATGTGAAGTGCCTGTTTACTCCTTGCCACACCGCTGGTGATATGTGCTACTACATCTGGGAGGATGAATGCACTGATGCGCCAGCTGTGTTCACAGGTCTATGTTTGTACACGTAAAGGGCTGAATAACCAGTTAAATCTCTCATTTCTTGCATTAAGAAATTATGCCTCCGCTAGCTGGTTTTGTTTAATGTAAAGGGAGAGACACCATAGTTCTCTTTGTCATCTAGTTCTCTATTTTGACTTTCAGGAGACACGTTGTTTATTGGTGGATGTGGGAGGTTTTTGGAGGGCACAGCAGAACAGATGCACCACAACCTCACCAAAGTGATTGCTTCCCTACCTCAAGAAACAGTGAGTTAGTCAAACAAAAACAAAAAAAAAATTCCAACTACTGAATCTTAGGCCATTTTTGCACCAAATTAGGACTGGCACACTGTCACTGTTTATTGGCATAAAGATCATGGATGGCTTCAGCTGCATTATTGAAATCCATTTAATTACTTCTGACAGGAAGTAATGTGGAAAGCTCCAATGTCGCCAAAAGTGGTGGTGTGTCTGATATTCTCCTTTCACCACAAACATTTTTCCTAACATGCTCAAATCAGTCGGGAAACTTTTGAGCACAGTAGACAGCGTGTTGAATTCTTGATGCGCCAAAGAAAACCTCTCCAAGAATCTGTTTAAAATGTATTTTTTTTAAAACAGAAAGTTTTCTGTGGACACGAGAACACTATCAAGAACCTAAAGTTTGCACTGCTGGTGGAGCCAGAGAACGAGAAGGTTAAAGAGATGCTGAGCTGGGCCAGGGTGAGTAAAATACATCAAAAATGTTAAATAATAATACTGTTTATAATTCTTTACTTTAGGTCAGTTCAGATAAATTTTTACAACATTTTTGGTAAAAAACAAAACAAAAAACAATACAAACACAAATTGCTTGTGCTTAGAAAAATATGCCTCATTCAAGGGTTGACTGATTAATTTAATTGACTTTATGATCCATAAGACATTTCAATTAACAATACTCAAGCTTTTCATGTTTATTTCTTCATAGTTGTTAAAATACTGCTTAGTATAAATTAGATTTAGTCATTTGTTAATAATCTATGACATAGTAATAGTGTTAGGTGCTTTGCATTTAATTTAATCTTTTTTTTAAAATATCTTTTTTATATATATGTTTTGTTCTCCATTGCTAGGCAAGAGATGATGATGACAAACCCACTGTACCATCCACACTAAAGGAGGAGTTTGATTACAACCCTTTTCTCCGCCTCTCGTGAGTGTTTGTTTAGCTCATATACATTGTTTATGGAACACAAAAGATGAATATTTTTTAATGAAATTTATTTAGAAACGTTTCTTAAAAATTATTTAGCTTTTAATATAAAAAGAATGTGAGCTGGAGCTTTCAGTTTCTCTGTTTTTTTTGTCTGTCTTAATTTATTATTATTATTTTTATTATTTATTGCAGGGAGAAAGCAGTGCAGACATTTACTGGGAAGATGGAGCCTGTAGAGGTGATGCGAGTCCTGAGAAAGGAAATGGATAAATTTAAGAAGCCCAAAGAAAGACTTCCGCCTCAAGCCATGTTGGCTTTGCAGTGGGGTCTGCTCATGAGCGCTAAGGACCATTTAAGTCCAGCGATCAAAGACACTGACTGAATATTGCATCATGCTAAAGACCGTGGGAGTCCTGTAGCCGTCTCTCTTAAATTAAGAAAGAGTAGTGGGATTTTATTTTTCTTATAAATCAGCATTTTTGCACATTTAACACAAGGTTGGGACACATAACTGTGCTAATTAACTCAACCCTGTTCTATAAATCCCTGTTTGCTTCTATGGCTCATAATCTGTGGTCAGATCCATTCATCCATAGCAACACTAATAAATGTAAAGTTTGAATGTGTAATAAATACCTAAATGTACAAGATGAGTTATTTTTATAAATGTTTTTAGGAAATTTTCAGAAGCCCAAATATTGTTTCTGATTTAATTATGCAGAACAATTTATCGGTGAAAGGTCCTGGCATTAAAGTGAAATTTAATGCAATAAAAATGACATATAAGTATTAAAACACAAAAATGTCACAAGGCAATAGAATATTTACTATAAAGTCAGCATGGGCTGATGAGATGTATGCAATATATCGATTCATATAATATTCTGATGCAAAAATATAACAGTTTGGATCACTTTTATGTAATGCAAATATAAAATTCCTATTGCTTCTAAAAACATAGTATGTTGATCAGAAGAGGTACAGCATATTGGCTATTCACATTTTTGGACATGGATAAAATATAGAAAACTCCACTGAATTTAGCAGTAAATCACAATTAAATGTAATTATTAAGCAATTTAGAGTAGACCTATTATTAAGCAATTTAGAGTAGACCTCTAAATATGAACTTATCTGAATTCAGATGTTTACAGATGTGAATGGCACAAACACTAGCTTTATTGTGTGAGAACACCATTTTCTAAGGTGTCCAACCTTTATGGGCCAAAATTGTCAAGTGCTCAAAAAATATTTTTTTAAGCTGCAGAGGTAAAGTCATTGTGAAGTGTTTATTGTTGCAGCTAAACATGCCATGTTTGAATAAAATGGATAAAGTAGTCTGATTGTTGAAGAAATGTGATCTCAAAGTTGCATCAATCTGAATTTTTTTTTAAAAATTGCCTAGATGCCTTACTTAATAAAAAGGGGCATATACTTCCCTAATTCTTTTTAGGTTGTTTTCCTGTATTAGGAAATAGATATAGGTCACCCTTGCTCAAAATCAGACTTGAACACACTGGAATAATTAAATAGTTGTTTATTTTGTTTTCAAACTGTATACATTTACATATAATTAACAAAGAGTGATCATATTTTATGATTGGCAATGACATGTTTAGAGTGTAACAGGTTCCACACAAATTACATTACTAGATAATTAAGAGGACGACAGAAAAACAATTACATTTATTCAGTGCAGAGGCATTGGTTTATAATCTGGTATTCCACCCTACCAGGCTCACAGGAAAAAAAAGACCTAAAAGAACAATCCAAAATGTGCATCTCCATCAGGACCAAAGCTGAATGCAAAATTAACATCTGCAAACATCATCTTGGCCAGACAAGAGCACAGATCACCACTTCATAGTGAGCCCGTTGGTCATTTTCTCCACAGCGTGGAACTGTGTGTGTAGCAGCTCTTTGGCTCTCTCTGCTCCCAGGGTGTGAAGCCAGCTTTCATACAACTCAGCTACGCGGGTGTCGTTTTCTGGCAACAGGGGACGCTCTGCCTTGTAGAGTTGCTCAACTTGTTGGAGAAGCTCCTTTTGGTTTTGACTGGATGAGGGCCTCACCTGCCCACCACCATTCAGACAGCCTGCAGGGCGACAAATGAGACATGTTAAGTTTGACAAGAAGATCTGCAGGAAGCTTCATATATACAGCATGTGTTTTGGAACACGAAGGAATGACTTCATGGCAAATTTTGTCCCATTTACCTGACGGGCAGGCCATAACTTCCACAAAGTGGTAGGGCGACTTTCCCCTCTTGAGTTTCTGCACGAGGTTCTGAATGTTGCGGAAGCCATAAGTTGAGGCGAAACACAGCAGGACGGCACCGTCTTTCTCCAGTCTCACCTCCTGGAAGTCTTTGTTCCTGCGTCACAGTGTGGAGAATACAAAAAAAGGGAGACATATCCATGTTTTTTAAAATTTGTAATGAAAAACGAATCCTTTATGATCAGAAGATGTGAAATGATAATCCGTTTTGAAGGCCTCCTTCACCTGAGCGTCTTGTAGGTGAGTTCTTTCACTTCCTCCCCAAACAGCTGCTTGGCAGCATAAGTGAACACATGATGGAGGTAACCTCCTGAACCACTCCCAGCATGGCTCAGGAACTCATCCTCACACACACTGCTGAACCTGTGTGAAACACACAGCATGTGGGATTACATTCTGCAAGGATTGAGAGCAAGACATCGAGACGGGATGAAACTTGCATTGTGTCCAGGGCTGCAGGCTCAACATCAGAAAGAGAAACATTCTGCTCCTCCAACATTTTCTGAACCTCTCCTGCAGCAGCAAAGAGAGCTTTTTAGTATTTTATTTCCATAAGCGTAAAAGAAACAGAATGAGGGCGGCTGGTGTACCTGAAGTGATGACACAATCCACTTCTCGGGTCTCGGCTTTGTTCAAGTAGAAGTCGGCGCGTGATGCCTCGAGTTTCTTGTCGAAGCAGGGCATCACAGCCACGTGGTAGATCTGCTGTGGACTAAGACCCTAAGAGACAAACAACCACAGACAGATCAGCAACTCTTCTCTATTATCTGTAGTTACATTTAGTGCCTTGCAAAAGTATTCATGTCACAGTTTAACAATCTCTTTCCAAACTAGATTGAGCACAGTCAGATTGGCTGGACAATATATTTTATAGTCCTGCCACAGATTTTCAGTTTTATTTAGCTTTAGACTTAGACTGGGCCATTCTAGCACATAAATATGCTTAAATAAGTCCGTTGTAGCGTGGATTTTATGTACAGTGTGATGTTTTGAGCTCCTGTTTCAGGTTTTTACAGCCTCCAGAGGCTTTTCTCCCATATTCCAATCTAGTCATCTTCCTTTTAACTCTAAACCTTTTCTCTATCAAAAGCTGCACAACCACAACAGTGGTAGTAACACTGTTGTTTGTAACACTGTTACATCATTTCTTGAAAGAAGATCATTGAAGTTGGAGGTCGTATCGTGACAAAATGTAAAAATTAAAGTTCGATACGTAAGAATACTTTTGCTTGTCATTTTATAATCGGGTCCAAAGCATACCTGCTGTTCGGCAAAATAGCTTTTCACCAGAGAGCCCATCATCTGCTGCGGAGAGCGAGTGGTGCTGATGTACGGGAGAATATAGTCGCCATGAGTCTTCTCTGCGTAACAGATCCATCCTGCATGCGTTTATGTAATTTTCGTTAGTTTTACTTTATGAAGTAGTGAATAGATTTAACATGACTTTCTGCTTCAATCAATTATTTTAGTATTTTCTCGCCACAGCAACTTTGACATAATTTGTTGAGTTTTGTGTGCATACTAAGTTTTTTTCCCGCCCTGCTGTACCTGGGCAGGCGGATGTCAGCATGGGCACGGCTTTGCTGTCCTGATCTTTCCGACTGAAACGATCCACAAACTCCTTCTGACTCTCTAGCAGGCTGAACGTTCGACTGAAGCTGGTGTCAAACACATGATGGACACCTGGAAGACAACAATACATCACAAAGGCAAAATTATTCTGCCTTAATTAGGTGTCACTTAATAAATAATTAAAAAAAACAAACACATGCACACACCAAGGCCTTTGAGGAAAGAAGTGAGCTTTCTGCCAGCCTCACTACTGCTGAGGTTGTAATGTGCTGCAAGGGAGGCTCTGGACTGGGGCGATACCGACACCACTACAATCTTCTGTTCCTTCTCTTTGGTCTGCGTCGGAAGTCGTCATGGTGCAGACAGAAAACAATAACGGCAAATTCACAATCAAAAACATCGCAGAACTATTCCCGGTAACACATCACAGCTCTACCTTGTTGTTCCGCAGCACTTTTAAAAGCTCCTCGTGACTCTGCTGCGTGATCAGGACGCTCTCGGCTGAAGTGATGCAGCCACTGCAGGCCAGGCAGTCATTTAGGGTGATCTTTGCTCTCTCCAGCTTCTGTTTCCCTCCATCCTTCAAAACGACAAGTGGGTTTAATTCAAAGACACCAATAAGAGTTTAATGATTCCCAAAACAAATTGTGGGATAAGGTCCAGTCATACAAGATCAAGAATTATCTATTGTTCAAGCACTTCTGTGTCATGGAAAATCTGGACAATTTTATTTAGAACATTCATTGAGAAAAGAATTATGGCGCTCATATTCTTTCAGTACTTTGCTTACATGTCCATAAAACCTGCAGTTTTACTATCATAATGTCATCACCATCGAAATCAAACCTATAGTCGGTTGTGCACAAGAATTTGTACTAAAAGTATTAAAACTGTATACCTCTACCATCACGTTCAGCCAACACAGCTTTGATAAACAGCAGCACCATGAGCAGCCGCAGGTGAACAGATTTTTAGTACAAAGTGCCATGCAATGCAGCATGTGCAATAATTTTGACCTTGCACATTGCTCTGTGTAAATTGTTTGCAAATGAAGTAAAATTGAATTATGCAAACAAAATTCAAAACCAATGTTTGTTTTTTTTAACATAAAACTCTGAAAAGATCCCACTGATGATCTGAATGTGCCTTTTTGTAAAATTGTGTTCATATATTAAAAGCTCTGAGCTGCTTCTCCCTTCAGATGAAGGTTAGCATTAGGCCAACACAACTAGAGTTCCTTTAAAATGTTGTAACTAAGCCATCCAGCTGTGCAGAGCACAAACATGCTCCATTACAGGTAACGGTGAGCACAACACAACGATGATGCAACTTAGAGACTGTTCATGTTCTGGCTGACATGGTTTTTAATGTCATGATGCAGTCGAGCCATGATACCCACCTGGTTGACTTGCACGTAACTTCCATCATCCTCTATCTGTATTTTGGCCACAGATTTACCTTGTTTCTTCTCTACTTTGACTGGTTTGACACATTCCTACAAAAAAAAAAAAAAGAAAAGAAACAAGAGGGCAAATATGAAACAACATATTTTTAGATGTTTTAAAACCACAAAAATAAGGTTTTTTAGTTAGTTAGTAACTTTTTAGTTCACTGCTATAACCTGTAGATATCAGTTCAAGGAGATAAATGGTTTCATCGACATACTAAATGCTTTGTAAGTTACCTCATTATTTGTGTCAATCTACCAGACAAGTTATCAAAAATGTTGATGAATAGAATCTAAACAAGGTTCATTGAACATTTGAGCTTAACTGGAAAATATGTTTTAAATAAACTACAATTTTCAAACTGGCGTGCTGAATGTTTAGCTTGCCTCTTAATATTTCTAAAACAAAAACCTCCCCCAGTGAGTCATCACAATAAAATTGTGAGTGCCAGCGCTAATGTTCTTAAATTAGAGACTTCAAGTTACCATGAGAGTATCATTATGGGCTGATTTCAGTCTTCTTACATCACCCCCTTATCATTAGCAGGCTAACGGCGGTTTTCTAAGCATGTATGTTGGAGGCATCAACGCCCCAACCAAACAGTAAACATCGATTTATGATCATCTTTAGACAACAATCGTTTACTATCGGTGCTACGTTAGGGTCGCTACTCAGTCAACTAACACAGGCGACAAGAACAACTACACATCCGACTGCTGGCTACTTCACCATGTTTTTACGCTGTTAAAATCGGACTCATGAAGCCGACTAATCATTAATACTTATCTCATTCTACTAAAATTAATATCCTGCAATGTTACGCTGTACAAGTTGAGGTTTCCGACCTGCGACGGTGTGATAAAATCGTCGAGATCCGTCAGCTGCAGGACACCGCTGAAGTGAGACGCCATACTCACTGCCGTAAAGTTGTTGTTTATATTAGTGTCGTGAAGTCTTGATTCAACTTTATCCACAACTGGAAAAGCTGCGCAACAGCTCGCCTGTGTTAGATCCTTCATCATATGTAGTTCAATGTACTTCTACATTATTGTACAACAAAATAGTAATTATAATATGGTTAGAGTAACTAAAATATACTTTAGGTGCTTAAATGCTAAAAAAATTCAATATTTGCAATATTATTGGTTGAAAATAACATAAAAACGCCTTTATTATCTTTACTAAACGTCTTCTTTAATTTTCTTTGCAGATCATATGAACGTTACATTGTGAAACGTTAATATCTTTCATCTTCAACAAATGTTTGAAAATAAAAGAAAGAGAATTTGGGGAAACTTTGTCATATTGTGTTGTTTCCCAAAAGCAAGCTGTGAGAACCACAACAAGACTATTTATTTTGACCATTGAGTTGTTCAAGATCACAGCCAATATCACTGATCAAATTGTTTACAGAGCATCTCCTAATTTTCAATTGTCAAAACTTGTTTTTCACCAAAAGTGATCAGGTAAAATGCTACCATGTTAACACTAGATTCAAAATGTTATGTTTGTTTATCTAGGTCCCATCTTTTTATTTTTTTATTTGTCATGTTTTCAAGCAAACACACTAATCTTGAAATGAACAGAGACAGAGATACCTCAACTGAACAACAAATATGTCGCTGTAAAATTAAAACAATTAGCTCAAAAGAGCTAAACCCTATTTAGAGGCACTTTTTTGTTGTCTTCTAAACATTTCTCTGCCTGTCTTTTAACTATACAGCCAGACAGATATTTACAGAGGAGCAATACAAGTAAATGAGGTAAATTAGCAAACTTGCCAAAAACTTATGATGTCACCCTGGACATGTTACTGTGGAAGATCGTCTCTGCTGATCGGAAATTGATTTAAAAGTATGTCATGACACATCAGTCTTCAGTCAGAGGCCTCCTCAGATTTGTTGCAAGACTGACTGCTATACTGCCGATTCATACCCACAGCAGTCCACTTTTTAAAGTTATTTATAAGTTAGGCCAACATTTAATTTATTTTTGGGATAAACAGTGTTTTTAATTGAATGTATTCTTATGTTATTAATACTGTTGTTTTGACCAAGACACTCAGAAAATACCATTGCTTTCTCTAAGTGAAATCAATATTTTTTTATTTTCTTGCTATGATAACTAAACTATGCACAACTGGCTTGCCCAGTCCTTATAAGCTGTTGTTTCAGTGCCCTCTATTTAATGTTGTGTTCAGTGAATTCAAAACAGAAGGGTGTGTGGAGTGTTATTTTAACCCAAAAGTCAGAAAATGTCTTTTTATTTCATCCCACGTGTGCTCGAGCCCCTTCAGTTGTTATGACTACGCGGTCGTAAATCCGCCATATTTGCTCCCGCCCCGCTGCTGCGTTGCGACAGAGACGGAGAAGTCAAACGACATGAATGTAGAAAATAATCATACGGCAGAAACAGAGAAGGAGCAAACGACTAACGGCACCGACACCATCACCATTCAGACAACACTGGGAGACGAAGGTTTGACCCCCGACGACATAAAACAAGATTAAATTCTACCTCTGTTATCACGTTTGGGCCTCGCTAACTTCCTCCATAATGAAATTGTGCTAGTAGCAGCTAACTAACGTTAGCAACATTAGCCAGTTTGCTGCGTCGCTGTAGATTTGGCCAGTTGTTGGCATTTGAAAACGGTGCACCAAACACGCAGCACCTCGCAGTGTTGAGGATCCAAAGTCATAAGAAACTCCAGAAGTATCTCACATTTACACGGTTGCTTTGCGTCCTTTTGTAGATGATGATGTCCACAAGTGCGGGCGGTGTCAGTGCGAGTTCTCCAGCCTGGAGGCTTTCATCCAGCACAAGCTGCAGCAGAGTTGCAAACGCCCGGAGACCAGGCAGGCTTCCCAGGAGGCCAACCAGCAGGCATGTCCTCAGACAGTTTTAAGATCAAATCATTATTTTGTTTTTCAATATATACAAAAAAGCTGTGTTGTTGTGGTCAGTACAATCTTAATCGTCCACTGGAAAATCTTTAAGATTGATTTAGATGAATAAGTGTTCACTTTCGAAAACATAATTTTTATATAAAAACAAAGCTAAATGTAATATTTAATTTCTTCATAAATTGGGGTTGTTGCCAAAATCCAAAAATTGTTTTACACAATACAAATAATCTGTGAATTTCCTTGGCATGATCAATTTTAGTCTGTCAGATAGAAGGGACCTTTTGTTATTGCCTTTAACGACAAATTTAGTTGTCAGATTCAGTCATTTTCCTCACCATCAAGATGAACACAATTTAGAACAAAGATGTACATGTACGGTTATGGTACGACCATGTTTTTCTCTGTGCACATGTAATTAGTCCATGAAACTTCATTAGTATGTCATTTTGTTACGTTTTCTTTTCTGTAGGTCTCTTCAAGTACTGGAAGCTCAGTGTCCAAGGTGAAAACTGAAGGTATATCTACAGTTAAACCAGCAACGACCACTGATGGTAGGTTATCAACTTTAATATGTATTTTTTATTTTTTGCTGCTCTATAGAATCCTTGAGAACCTTTAAAACCACAAAATATGCATATTTTTAATTGGCGTACTTAGTTTGAATAACTAGTTTTGCACAGTTATCTATCAGTTTGTTATCCATCTAAGTATTATGTTTGGTCAGTTAATTTGATAAATGAATTTCTCCGCGGTACTGTGCTAAATTTCTTATTTTGTTCTCCACACAGATGAAAGAAATGGTCCAATGGGTCGAGGCCATAGGAAGAAAATTGCTTCTATTAAAGTCACCGACCAATCTGATAAAAGCGCAACGTTTGTATCTGAAAACGCTGATGGTGAACAGCAGACGTTCAAAGTAAATGAGGAGGGACGCTACATTTGTCACCTTTGTGAAAAGACATTTAAAACTGTGAGTCAAACAGTTGATAAGCCACATGATGTAATTACCTTAGTTGTTGCTTGTTTCTAACTTTCGTTCACTCTGTGATTCTGTTTCCCTGCATAGACAAACATCTTGAGGACTCACATGAAAACTCACAGTGACCAGAAGAACTTCTCCTGTGGCCTGTGTGGGACTTCATTTCGTACCAAAGGCTCATTGATACGTCACAACCGTCGGCACACTGGTGTGGAGAATGAACTGAAGTCACACAGCACTGTTGAAATGAGCTCACTTTGACGTGTGCCAGAAATCAAAACTTTTCTATTTTGCTTTTTTCTCCGCTGCTTGCAGATGAGCGGCCGTATCGGTGTACCCTGTGTGGCCAGTCTTTCAGAGAGTCGGGGGCTCTCACCAGACATCTGAAATCCTTGACTCCCTGCACAGAGAAGATCCGGTTTGTCCAGTACAAGGAAATCCTGGTCAGCAAAGATGGAGTGCAGAAAGGTCAGACTAATTTTAAAGTGAAAAAAATGCAGTGTAGTCACTGCACAATTGCATCTACATCCATCCATCCATCAGTCTGTCGATTTGTCCATATATTCGTCCAGCTATTTATCCATTCATCTAGTCTTCTGTCTGACTGCCTTTTTCTATGCAGTTATTTTCATAAATATTATGAAGTGGAGTTATAATATTTTAACTTATTTCTAAAATTAGCAGTACATCTTCATGTTTAATCTGGCTTGAAGTGCAATGACACAGTAAATGGAGCAAATCCTGAGATGGTGTGAATGTTTCAGGAGTTGAAACTGACCAAGGCCAAGTAGTGACCCAACAGGAAGTGGTAGTTGTGGAGCAGGAAGCTGAGGAGCAGGAGATGGTGGAGTCTCAGACTGCTGTCGTCAGTGTGGTGGAGGCTGACTCCCAGGAGGTCCTCCGTCAGGTTCACTTCACAATGGAGGTGGACGGGACAACACAGGAGCAGCAGGTGAGAGCGCACGTTTTAAGTCTTTTGTGTGTTTCTCTTTCGGTCAAATCTCAAGTTGCTGTATATCTTTTGCTTGAATCAGGTGGTGGTCGACCAGTCTCAGGCGGATGCTCTGGCTGCTGCCGCCGCCGCTGGTGACAGCCTCATCTGTCAGGCCATCATCAACTCCGGCATCGCCCTGGGCACCGAGGAGACAGTGGTAGAGGAATCCTCGCCAACAACACAGGAGATGGACAAAGACGTTCCAGATGCTACTGATGTTGACCAGAGTGTGATGGAGATCCAGGTTAAAGAAGAGTTCGAAGATACGGAGGAGGCATGTGCATCACAAATTCAAAAAGGTCGCTTTGGAGAAATTTTGCATGAATCGTAACCTTTTTCTTGTTTCTTGGATAGGAAACGGCTGAAGATCGAGCACCTTGTAAGCTCTACACTTGTCCACACTGCAGTCGGTCATTCAAAGGCGTAAATTATTTCCGTTTTCATGTCAAAGGTCATTTAGGTAAGCCCTCATTGAATGTTGCAGCTCTTTCCAATATAATACACAAGAGTCGAGATTTCCAAGTAGTGCAAGATATGAGTTACTAACTTATTGTTAAGCTTTTTCACACGTTGTCATGTTACAACCACAATCTTTGATGTATTGTATTGATGTTAGATGTGATAGACCAATAGAAAGTGTAATGTAGCCTACTGGAACCCGATGATGTAAGATTATTCCCCTCCAGGTCAGACAGAGTCAGTGTTGGTTCTTTTGAATACAAACAAAAGCTCCTGTTTTCTGATGCATGGTCAATTTATAATAAGAATACAGATAAAAAAAAAATTTGATTATTTTTATATATATATATATAATTTGTGCATTTATCCTTGTTTTATAGGTTATAAACCATTTAAGTGCACACTATGTCAAAAGGAGTTTCTCACTGGTTACCTGTTAAAGAAGCACATGGAGGTCCATGTCAGCGAGAGGCGGTATAAATGCGGCGAGTGCGGAAAGCTGTATAAAACCATCGGACACGTACGCGAACACATGAGAGCCCACTCTGATGAGAGGCCCTACCACTGCCACAGATGCAACAAGGGATACAAGACCAAGGTGGATTACAGTGGCTGTACATGCACAGCTAAAATTATGATTTTTTTGGCTTTTTTTTTTCTTTTAATTTTAGTATTCATTTTTCTCAGAACGCCTTACAAGTTCACCAACGGACTCACGGCGATGAGAAACCTTACGTGTGCGAGTTCTGCTTCAGAGGCTTCAGAGAGAAAGGCTCTCTGGTGCGACACATCCGCCACCACACAGGAGAGAGGCCTTTCAAGTGCCCGAAGTGTGGGCGGGGCTTCGCCGAGCACGGGACGCTCAACCGGCACATGCGCGCCAAAGGTCAGGGTGACACGCAGAAGCAAACCTGAACGACTGAGATGTTTATGGCTCTGACACAAGCTGATCTAACGCTGGTTGTTTCCACGCCAGGAGGCTGCAATAAGGAGAACTCCAATGATCAGCAGGACGACGTGGCGGAGGAGCAGACGTCTGCAGACAGCCTCAGCGCAGCAGAAGTCATCGCAGAAGATCCTCACGCCGTGCTGGTGGAGTTCTCCTCAGTGGTGGCGGACACGCAGGAGTATATTATAAAGGTGGGAGCAAAAGCTCATGAGTTTGGAGGAAAATTTCACAGAAAAACATCTGCAGCCATTTGTTTATTCCGTGAAATATTTTATTTTTAAACTGATGGAAAAAAAGTCTGTTGTATGCCTCTGTTTTTTACCTTTTACTCTTAAGTCATGCTTTCATTTAATATCTAACATACAATAATTTTTAGAATCGGGAACTAATCAATACTTTTGTGCAAAAATGTATCCAGTCATTGGATCTGGTTAATAATTGTTCAATTAATGGCCTTCTTTAATCTGCTTTAAGCGTCTTAACTGGAACACCATTTATTATTTTCCATATTTTATAATGTCTTGATAGTATTTCAGGGTTTTTTTTGCAGAAAGCCTTCCAGTCCAGAGACTTACATAAAAAGTATAGCTAACTTCCTCTACTTCTTGATTCTTTCACACCATCTAGACTCAAACTGAAGAGGAAATGCAGCAAGAAGTCACACTCATTCAGGACAGCCAAAACGAGGTCAGTGTGCACATTTGGGGAGCGCTATAGAGAACCTATGCATTATCTATATAACTCTTGCTTACTTCAAAACGTAAGCTCATCAATGCATAAAGTTAAGTTCTCGTTAAGCCCGTCTCACAAGTCCTCTGACGTTTTTATGTTTTTTGAATTTCCTTTCTTCCAAGATGGGAACCCAGATCATGAAAGTGGTGCAGCAGATCGTCAGCCAGTCCCACGGCGCCGCCAGCCACCAGATCATCGTGCGAAACGTCGGGGCGGACGAGGACAGCGCCTCCATCTCCGACTGTGGGGACACCATCACCATCGCCACGCCGGAGAGCCTGACGGAGCAGGTGGCTATGACGCTTGCCTCCGCCATCAGCGACGGGACACTGCTGGCCACGACGGGCGCCGCAGGGGACGTCGGGGGGACTGTTACCATGGTTACCACAGAGGAAGCAGTGGAGGGAATAGAGATGGTGCAGCAGCAAGAGGAGTATGTCATCACCTCCCCAGAGGAGGTGGAAATTCAGACTGTAGTTGTATGATCAAAGAGGATCCTACTGATGAACTCATCTGGCTTCATAGTCCGTTTGTGTGTGGATGAGTCAAATATGAAGTTAAGGCCAAAGTTTTTATAAAACTCGTAGTGACAGAAATAATAAAGTACATTTTGGATGAAGAAACAAATGTTAACAGGGAGTAAGTTTACCATACTACTAGTGTTTTTAACTGGTTCAGTAATATAAATGCTTTTAATGTGACTTATTTGTGATCCAATAAACAGTTTAATACATCTATTGCTAAATTCATTTGAATGTCAGACCAGATGAACATTTCCAAATTCATCTTTTCCCCCATATCTTCCACAGGATTCCTACACTCTTCATTAGACAAGAGAAGAAAAAAAAAGAAAATTAGAACATTTACGCTATATTTGTTTTTTTATTTCAGAATCTAAGTATTGCAAATCAGAATTTCTAAAAACGAAAATTCTTTATGTTTAGTTTGCTCCATCAAAACTTGGTAGTGTCCAAAGTGAGTTCTGAATTCCCGGGGTCCCTCATATTTTAGATTTTTTCCTGATTGAACCTGAATAAGATGAATTGATTGAAGGCCTCTATCTAACAAGATGCCAGGAAGGAAGAAAGAAATCATCCAAAATCTGCAAGAGTCTACCTTGAGGACTGAGACTGGATATTCCTGAACTTATTTTGAATTTTGAACTGAGTCAAGTCCTGGACTCAACTCTGCCTAAAGTATGTTTATGCACTCATTCAAATTTTCAATAATCTAACAGCGTAATTCAGTTAAATCTGAGAGAGAAATGTTGAAATGCACATTTTCAAAAATGAGTGACTTCTGAAGCTGATGGTTTGCACTCCATTTTTTTAGGGGTATCTGAATGAAGTACATCACACTTTTCAGGTGCTAGTTTGTCTAACATAGATGCAAGAAATCAATGGGTGTATTTTTAATTTCTACTTCACAATTATGTGTTACTTGTGTTGCTCAATCACATAAGATCCCAGTGAAGTTGGTTTCGATGCAGCTTTAGCAAGATGCTATAATCCTTTCAACAGTTCAAACAACTGCTGAATTGTTGTTTGAAAATTCAGATAAATAACCTGAAAAGCAAAGGTTTTTTTAAACAAATGTGCAGCATGTTTTGAAATCCTCCCAGTGCTTGCATATTATTATTCTTGCATATTATAATTGCATGGGATGTTTTCCCAGTTCCCTTCCTCAACCGCAGTCACGATTTTGAACTTTTTATCTCGGATTTGAAGTGCAGTGCCCTTTAAAGGCTGACATGTTGGGGCTGCTTGTCCAAGGCCGTCCACGATACAGTGTTCCCGTTTGCAGAGGTATTGTGTCCTTTAGCACATCACACAGCTGCTTGAATGTAAAATGTGTTACCCTAAGCACATTTCATTTGAAATAAATGCTATTTTCTTACAGCTCTTGTTTCTAAGGTTTATTTTTGTTTGTTTGTTTGCTAGAACTTCTGGGACAATATTGTTCCAGTTGGTGCTTGTAACCTTGAAGCCTGTCTCGCAGGCGACAGCTCTAACTGCTGCTCCAGTACTAGACGCTATAATCAGAACCGTCCCTGGCTGGGCTGCTTCGCGGCTCGGTTTCTGGGTCACTCCTCAGCCCTCTGAGAGGGCTTCATCCACATGAGCAACAGAGGGAGACAGTGAGAGAGGGTGGGAGAGAGAAAGGGAGGCGAAGGTATTTATAGAAAAATGGGGCTTCGCAGTACCTTTCCTTGCAATGAACCATTTCAGGACCAAGTTACTGTGTCCCAGTTTCATGCTCGCTGCTCAGCCAGAGGGTTTGGACCGAGGCTGAGGTTGGGCAGCCTCACCCAGGATGGAGAGCTCAACTCTCACACGCTCTCAGCTCCTCAGCCTCTCCCAGCTACTTTGCTGATTCAGAGCAGAAGGAAGAATTGGCCCTCACAAGCCACAAATGTGACCTGGGGGGCCAGCATCCGTGTAGGTGGGTAGAGGCTTTAGGGAGGAGGTGAGTCAGGTCAGGTGGAGGAGCAGCTTGAGGGTGTCCAAGGGGCACTCCTTGGCTGCGTCGACCCCCTAGTCGGGGGTTGAGGAAAGGCTGGCTGGAACGTGCCCCGCCGCAAGCCGGGCAAGGATGAGGCGCTTCCTGAGCAGAAAGGGCCGCTTCTCTCTGCGCCAGAGCAAGTCTGGGACCCGGAGTGCCGCCAAAGATTTCTGTAAGTATTATTTCTCTGACTTGATCTTTTTTGTATGATGATATTCCTGAAGGGCTTCTTTTGCGAGAGAGAAGATGAAGAGAAGCTACAGTAGAGAGTGTATCTGGGACGAAGGGTGGAGAAAACAGAAGACAAGTCCTGACAGTACTGCTCAGTGTTACGAGAAGGCAAATAGAGGACCCATCTGTGATGTCCTTATCTATCTTGAATCAGTTTTCTTCTGATTCTCTTTGGTGAGCTGACAGCAGCTTCTCCATCACTGAATCTTTGATTTATGTTTCATACAGTCGGTCTGAAGCCTGGTGTGCCTCTGAGATCTGATTTGCCCTTCAGCAGAAATGACATAATTTTCAATTCAGACTCTTTCCACTTGACTTTTAGGAGAAATTGTTGCATCCTTTTTTTTGTGTCAGTTTTCATGTCTGACCTGCTAAAACTTTCAAAAGAAATAAAACAACTGCATACAATTTTACACTGATGCAACTATGCTCTGTTGTTCTGAATTCAAATTGTTTGACTGCTTTCACTTTACGTAGGCGATTAAGTTACGAAATTCACAAATCCCAAGGACAGCATTTGAACCAGAGTATGGTTTATTTTAAGCAAATCTACAAGGCAAACCCCCTGCCCCCCCATCCCCCCCAAAAAAACAAAAAAACAAAGACACAAGAGACTAGGGCTTGATGTGCTCCTTTAATACAAAAATTGCTATAAAATGTACTGCACCATAACCTGCATATTTTTAATGTACCCAGATTAATGTCCTGTACAGATGAAGTCAAGACTCTATTGGGACACTTTGTACAGCAGCAAAATGAGGCCAGTGACCAGGGGAAGGCCAGCGGTTCAACATGTGGTCCAGATACCAGCGGTCACAAATAACCTCCTTCTCTGTTAAACTTCTCCTCTCGCTGTGATTTGTTCGACTTACAAAATGTTTTTTGTCATTCCAACAAAAAGAGCAGTCTACCTGCTCACACCCCACTAGGCTAATCAGAGCATAATTAGCAGGCCTCCTTTATGGTTTTATTGCAAGCAGACGTTTTCTTAAAAGAACACTACGCAAGAATCCTGATAATGTCCCTTATTTAATGTAAAGTAAAGAACAGCGCCATGCTAAAATATCCCTACCAATCAAAGCTTTTCACATTTTGTCAAGACACAATGACTAATCTTACAGTATTGTTCAGAGATTTTTTGTCGTAGCCAAACATAAAGTGGTCCATGGCATCTGGGTGAAAATCAGCTCAAGTTCAGTCAGACTGTATGTTGATAATCTGTGAACAGCATTTTTCATCTCTTGCCATCGGACTTTGAATAGATCATTCTAATACATAGTTGTATATTTAGCACAACAATGTCATTGTAGCTCTGGGTGTATGTTTAGGGTATTTTCCTTCCTAAAAATGAGCCACCTCCTGTTGCAGCCTTAAACAAGTTTTTGATGTTTTTCCAGGATTGTTGTGTATTTAGCTCCATCAACTGACCGACTTTCCCCATCTCTGCTGCCCCCAAATAGAATCCCAACAGAGAGTTGGGATTCATTGAGACTGCCACGTTTCAATGCAAAAATAACGACAATGATAATAATGAATAATAGTGACCTGGAAACCTGATTTGTTTTAGTGTTCAGTGCACAACTACTGTTGTCCTTATGGTATATTATCCTGTGGATCTGTGCAGCTCCTCCAGAGTTACAATAAGCTTCTTCATCACACATACTGTAGGTGAATCGACATGCCTTGATGGGGTTGTAGCTCTGCTATTCTCTTCCCAGTTTCAGATGATGGATTGAAAAGAGCTCAGTGAAACATTAATGTTGTTTTGTCACCTAACTTGGCTTTATGCTTCTCCCCCATTTAACCCCTGAACTTTCTGGCCCTTGGTCTTCATGATGCTTTTTGTTCAGTGATATTCTCTGTGAACCACTGAAGCCTTCACAGGACGGCTGGATTTATACTACGAGCAAATTACAAACTGAACGCATCACCAATTAGGTGACTTCTTAAGGTTTTCTGTTAGATTAATGGGTATTATAGGAAAGAAGGATGACTACTAACACACACCACATTTATTTTCTTTGTAACAGGAAAATTAAAACGTATCTATTCCTTTTCTAATGCTTCACAGTTCTGCACTTATCTGTGTTGGTCAATAAAACAAAAATAAAATAAGGTAAAACAAATGATAAAAATATAAAATAAAATAACATTTGATTAGTTTTAAGGGGTAGAAATATGTTTGTAAGATTCAAGCACCGTATTAGTTTTAGCCTCTCCAACTTCTGTGTGTTTTTTAGATCTTGGTCTTCCTGCCACCAACCAAAACTGGCCAGAGGCCTTTGGCTTCAGGCTTGGAGGCACTGGGCCCAGCTACATCCTGTCCGTAGTGGAAGGCAGCAGTGCCTTCCTTGCCGGCTTGCAGCCAGGTGACCAGGTGGTGGACATTGAAGGCCAGGATGTGACCAATCTCAGCACACCAGCTCTGATTGCCCTGGCTCAGACCCTCAAGACTGTACCCCCCAGTATTGGCGTTGTTTCACGGATCGAACAGGTCAGCCGACGCCTAAATATTTCAGATTTAGTCTTCGCTTTATAAAATCTGGAATAATTTAGCAAATGATAACATACTTTTCCTAAGATTGACATCACGCCAGGCCCAGATGGACGTTTTGGCTTCACCATTGTGGGGGACAGCCCTCTGATGGTTGAGGAGAGCATGCCTGGCGGTCCGGCTGCACGCAGCGGCCTGAAAGTCAACGATTACGTCATGGAGGTCAACGGCATCCCGGTGAAGCATCATGAAACGGCAGCAGCCATGATCAAGGCGGCGCAGGGCCGACCCCTCCGACTGGGAGTGCTCAGCATGGCCCGCCGGCCCAAGCGGCTGAGCAGCAGCATGCGGGTACTGTCGCAGAGCGGAGACAGCATCAGGGAGAGTCGAGCTCACAAGGCCATGGAGTTCAATAAAAAGGTAAGTGCCAAGCTACTTCTTTCGCTCACATGGCTCCAGTTTTATTCTGTCATCATGAATCCTTTTAACGTCGTCTTTATCAAATCAGGTGGAGGAGGTTCTTTTAGAGGAGCCTGATGTGAAGGAGCAGCTGTTTGAGGTGCTCAAGCAGTACGCTTCTGACAGGGACGTGGAGGTTCTGGCTGAAGCCTTGCCTGACATTTTGATCACAGAAGACCATCAGCAGCTGATCGACAGCGTCAGGTAGCTGCTTACTTCTGACTGTGGCAGTGTTTTTTTGAGGGTCTCCCCAACGCCTGTCTGGCTGGAGGCGTTGTTGTCAGAACAATTAAGGTTGTCAGCACATGTACAGTTGAGAAGCCAGAACAAAACTAAGGTTTTCCACCAGAAAGAAAGTAGTGCGTAAACTCAATGGTGTTTCAAACTGGGGGTCGTTAGAATAGGGGTGGGTGGAGATGGGTATCTCTCTCCAGCAGTCATTGGATGAGAGGTGGGGTGGGCCTTTAAAAGATCGGCTGTACATTGCAGGGCAACACAGGGCATCCGCACACATTCTCAGACAATGAGAGAAAAACCTTTACAAGACATTTTGTGCACCAAATTCTCAATTTTTAAAAAATCACACTAAAAGAAGAACTATACAAGTGAACGACAATACAACATTCATTTCATAGATGACTGTAGGTAAACTTCTGATTCTCTTTATTTTTCTGTCCATCTGTATGGAGCAGAATTAATTTGATTTGATTTGGTGTTTGCTGAGTTGTGGGTGGGGAGGCAGAAGAAAGGACTCAGTCTGGGCAGCATTTATAACAGGTCAATGTAATGCTTGTCATACACTTGGCATTACACTGCCATGTAATGCCAGTAACGCTTTCTTTCACATTCAAAAAGAGTTATGCTATAATAACTACCCAGTTGTTTCATCCTTGAGGGAATTATGAAAGCCATGTTATATAATGTAAAATGTGTACAACCAAAACATAGCGGGGAAAAAATTTGATTTTCAACTCAGCTTCATTCATTGGGAATAGTTTACACGAGTAAAGCAAAAACAGTTTGTAAATATGTGACAAAAACATATAGATGCCTCTCATAGTGTTTTGTGAACAAATAATTAACTGATTGTGAAGTCAGTAAAATGTCAGAAACATTTCCAACAAACTGAACTGAGGGATGTTCTGTTGTCTCTAGTTTCATACTCCTGAACTGTCTAGCAAAGTGCTTCCCATGATAATATAGACTTACATGACAGTGAGCCTCACTGAGGCAGCAAAATCCGCTTAAATCCACAATGAAATAAATAATTTAGACCCACTCCACCCCTTCATGATTTGACTGGGAAATCAAGCTCTCCAGTGGATGAGTTTGCCCAAATACCAACCACTCACCCTTTTCCTCGTATGCGTGAATGTCACTCATCCGTTCTCACCTTTCAGGAACTGTACAGTATGATTAGAAAATCTCTGCCGTGTATTGCATTTCTTCTTCCTCAGCACTGATTAGAAAACCAAACCCCCTAAACACAACACCGCTGCTCACGTTTGCAGTTTTCCTTGTGCGTGTCACTTCGCCTCACTCTGTCTTTTTCGCGCTCACTTTGACTTTCTCTCAGTTGATTTCTTTCTTCCCTGTTTCTCCCTGTCAGCTGAGATTCTCGCTCTGTGAAACGCTCAATCTGTTTTTTATTTATTTAATAATTTTATTTTATTTTATTATTTTTGTGGCTCTCGTCACTGGATGTTCATATTCCCTCCTCAGCAGACAGCTCATAGCTGCTGCAGCCAGTTTGCTGCTGGTGCTTGAGATGTACACACGTATGAATGCAGGGACTCATGCAGATGCTGGTCCCACACATGCAGACGTACTCGCTTTGAAGTTCCACGCTGAGGGAAATTATGGACTGCTGCCTCAGGTGAGTGCTGGGAAACAGTTTGGCGTGGCTTGGCTTCAGTTTTTCAAGATGTCAAATGCAACCCATGGTAAAATTTGCTGTCTCAGCTCTCTGTTCATGAGGCGGTTTGTGGCTTGTGATTAAAAAAACCTTTTATTGCTGTTTTTATGGCTGATTTTTTTTAGAGGGCAATCAGTTTCTGTCTTGAGCTAGAGCACATAGTAGTTGTTGTACCTCAGTTTCTCACAATGTGCTGTCCTCTTCCCCATAAAGCTGCCTGTGAATATTCTTTCCATTCTTTGTTTTGCATATGATTTAATTATGCATAAGTGGTGCTGTGATTTTTTTCCTCCCTGCTTTTTCTTTGGCTGTTTTTTTGGCACATGGAATAGAACATATAGAACCTCTCCCTAAATGAGACCCAGACCGCCTGTAGAGAAATCAAAAGTATATCCAGGTAGTTTAGTTCTGTAAAAACAAAGTGAGTTGGTTTGTTTTGTTCAAATGGGCAAGAACTAATGAGCCATCTTCTCCCCGGTTCATGTGTTTGTCCCAGAGGTCCCAATTTCAAACAGGGTGTGCAGATTTTGCTAAACGCTCCAAATAAGCAAACCTTTCCAGTAGAAACTCGGAATAACAGTAGTTTGGCATGCTGCAGGCTTCCAGGCTGCCCATGAGCTTTGCCTCAGGGTGTTGTGGTGATGTAAATCATTTCCTCTGAATCTTATTTAGAAAAATGCTTAAGATGAACAAGCTCAGTTTCTTGGGAATACTTACATATTCTAAAGGCATCTTTCAGGTTTTCTTGTGTACTTAAAAAAACGTGAGACTGGGGAGGATGTTTGTTGATTTGTTAATCACTTTACACTTGAGATTTTCATGAAATTTATGGAGAAGATGATCATGCAGCTTTTTAAGAGAGATGAATATGCATATTCCACAATTCTTCATCTTCTTTTTCAATCCATTCAGTTTATTCATACGGGGCACATTTTGCACTAATATCAATTCAAGACATGGACAGGTCTGATCATGTCCATTAGAAAAGGACAACCAGTTTCTTACAGGAAAAAATCTATACTGCAAACAGGTGGGTTGACAAAAACTCCAAAAAATTATTGGGTCCAGGATTACTTTTTATGTAATTAAAGATAACACAGAGTTAATGGTAGCAACAGGCCACACAGACACATATTGTTCTTGTTGATGCTGTAAGTTCAAGGCCACGCCCCTTTTGGTTCAGCAATCTCAGCTGCATGATATAAAAACACAAACATGATCTTGCTGGATTGACATGCTTGATGTTTATGACAAAGCAATCTGTGAAGGAGTATTAGTGAGAGTGAGTTTATTACTGTACAATAATATGAAAGTGGCCATAGTCAATGGCATTAATAGATATATTGATTAATCCTTCCAGAAAAAAGACACAGCTAAGCAGAAATGTAATCAGCCAGCCATACTTTCTATGGGAAATAAAAACAAAGAGACTAGGTATGGTTAAATGCAGCTATAACTTTGACAATGAATACACTAAGCAAAGAGATAAACTTAAACACAAATTTGCAGGGTTGTCTCTGGGTTTCCGTCAATGAAAGAAAAACACAAAGTGGGAGCAACAGCTGTGTTAATGAATTTGTCCAGGAAGGAGACAGGTTCAAACATGTAAGTTTTTAGCCAGGATACTGTGACTTTCAATTGGAAAAGCACCCAGAGTCAGTGAAAGAACACAATCATTAACTGCACATAGAAAAGATACATAGTTAAACTTATAATAACTGGGTCAGATATGTCTTCATTGGAAAAATAACACTAAATGTTGCTCCTGTTGGGAAATACCTTCCAAGCCAATGGATTATTCGGCTAAGACTGCGATGCAAAGGTATCTTTAAGTATCCACACGATGAATCTTAATGAGCTTCATTGAGATTCAACCAACTTTGATGAAAAACTGTCCTAAAAGGAAGTTGTCTAAGCATGCAGAACTGGTAAAATATCACCACTGCTAACAAACTAAACTGAGGTAAATGATTTACTGTCAGTTTGAAGAGTCAGAAAAAGTAATGTCAAAATTTGGTTACAGCTATTCTGCATCAAAGCACCGGATCGCAGATCTGTCAGCTTGACAGTCTCAACATGTTGTGTCTGATTAAATCTACAAATTACTCTCCAATAGATCAAATAACCCAACTCCAGCATGGTGAATTAAAGATTATTGGGGCGTTTTAGGTGTCTGTTGCTGTCACTGGATCGCTCTCTTATTTTCCCCGCTGTCGCCTTTCCGTAGCTGTGCATCACGGTCTGTCAACATCTTCCCCTCAATCAGTGTCTCTCCCTGTGACAAGCTTCAGTGACTCGCTCTGCACACAGCTGTCAAAGCGCTCCTGTCGACCTCTGCAGGAGGTCTCGTATCAAAAGACATGAGGTGTGTTTAACAGCTTATATGAAGTTTTACTTTTTGTTTTCATGTCTCATATGGCCTGACCAGCTGGGCCATGCTGTGCTCCGTCTGCCGCTGCCTCCCACAGGATGTTTTCTATTTTTAAGCAGCCTACTTCTTTGAATAAATTCTCTTTTAGGTTTCTGAGTCACTCGCTGGTGTCAATTCTTAAATTGTGGCTGAACTCAAAGGTCACTGATCATTGGACTCATACAGCAAGGGTCTCTGCAGTGGCAAAGGAGGCACACTTGAGAGACGTAGGAGCTTTTCTAATATAGTTTCATTATCTTGTGATGAATTTTATGAATATAGAGAGAAATCGTTTATTGTAACTTGTCATGTTGACAAGTTACAATAAACTATATCAATGTTTCTATATAAATCAGATTCAAAATGTAATAAAAATCAGTAAGACTGATTTTTCTTTTATTTCCTCCCATGAAGCAACTTCCTTTAAAAAATGTAAATAAACAAGAAACACTGGATTGCTGGAGTGATCATGAACACATCCAGGGAACAGGGGTGAGGGGACAAAGTAAAAAGTGTCAATACAAAAAAAAACTTTACCTATTTATTACAACTGAACCTCTGGAGGGCAGTCAGGTTGGACAAAGCTTCTTCATGCATTCACTGGTTCTGTGTTGCTTTCTATCACAGTCAGAACTCAACGTGAGGTAGTAAGGGATTTCAAGGAAGACAATGTCACAACGACTTATTGCCTGATTAGAAGAGCACTTGGAGTAATCTGAGAAACTCAGACTCATAATCTAAGAAAGAAGAGAAACTCAGATGACCCTGTGTAAACAGTAAGTTTTTAATCCACATTCTTAGACTCAAGGAGAAGCCATAGATGCAGTTGTTAAGACTACATCTAAAACATTTTTAAGGATCCCTCGAGGAAAGCAGTTTTTGCACATAATGCATCAAATCTCTGTGTTGGGATTATGGATACATGCAAAGCACACCAAATGTTTGTTTTTCATTCTTTTCTTTCCAAAAATGTGATCGCATTCAATAGAAAATATGACTAAGAAGAGGCAGAAAAATCTGTCAATGCTCCTGCATGTCTGCTTGCGAATGTTACTGTTTCCTGCACTGATCCAGTCATTGTGCTGACCTGCCTATGAAAGTCTACAGGGACTCCTTTCTCTTTTCCACTTCTTTCATCTCTCCCTACCCACTTCTGTTCATCTCATTCTTTCTTTCCTCCTCTGAGGGGCTGGATGATTTGTCACTTACTACCTCTGACTGCAGAATGATGGACAACCTAATAGGGAGAATTAGCTTTCAGCTGTTAGCGAGAGGGTCAACCTGTGTTGATCCTGACCTTTACCTTTCAGTTAGAGCACCTAAAAATGGGACAACGTAAAGAGAGCTGCCCCCAACATGAAGGTGGACAACAGCTGAAGATGCTGTATGAGGATGTTTTGGAGGTTTAGAAGGATGTAAACTACAGCCACTCTTCTGGTTTTCTCCCTCCCTGAGTCCCAGCTCCTCTCTTTCTTCATTTGGCTACTTCCCAAGGCTGCAGCGCGTGCTTTTCAGATCAAGGACACCTTCCCATTTTTCCTTTGCCTTATCTTCCTCCTTTGTCCGGAAGAGTTGTTCCAACTGCATGGAGAGCCACCGTGATAAGGACGAGGCATTTGCATTGCTCGACTAAATTCAAGCACTTCCTCATAGCCCCGAGGAGCCATGGGAAGGGACAGGAGCCTTTCTAGACACTTTCGGTATGACGGCTTTACTTTGATCTCAGAAATGTCCACTGTGCTTTTTTTATGCTTTGTTGTGGGGTGTATTTGTGGTAGCTGACTACTGTCCTCCAATAACATTAATTAAGCCTGTTTTGATGATATATTTCACACTTCTATGTATATCTGTAAACTTACACCGTACTTCAAAGCATTTAACATTTTTAAATCTGCAGAAAGAAAACTTAGCCATTATAGAAAAACTCTAAAAGAGGAAAAGTTCTGATCTTTTTACTTTGAAAGATTTTTTGTTTTATTTCCACTCCTTAGAATTGACGTCTTTGGGCCTTATAATGTGCTATGCATATGCACACTCATGCTTGGCCCAGCTGTCAAACTGGCTGATCAGAAGTGGGTCTGCTGATAATTGGTCTTGCAATGTGCTTCCCAGCTGATTGCAGTTGTCATTCATCCCTCTGTGCATTGTGTCCTTGATCCACCCCTCCCTAAGACCCAATTATAGACTCTTCTCGGCCTCCTTATAATTTAGGGCATCCCGGAGCCTACATCCAACTTTAGTGAAAGAAAGCACTAATGTTTAAAAGGGATATTTTTTCAAGTAAAATCAAAACGTACAAGTCAACTTCCTTAGTTTCATACTTATAATTTATCAGCACCCTTGATTTTAATACTTAGTAATAACAAAATTTTCTCAAATTCTCTGGAAGAGAAACCGGCCTGCAGCATCACAGATCCTCTGCCATACTTAACAAAGAACACACTTTTGCATATTTATCATTCGTTTCACACTGAGTTGATTGTTTGTCTACAAACACAATCTTTGTCTAATCTGACCAAGCTTTAAAGAAACATTTAGCAACATTTGCGTTTGTAATGGTAGGACAGAAATAACTTTTCAATGCTTTCAAAATAACCAGTCCCTGAAATGTCTAGTGGATAACCGTTAGACATTATCAAAGTTGAATGTTTTTTTTTCCATTTAATGCTTATTAACAATGATAATAGAAACATAACATTAGTTAATTATGAAACTAGACATTATAATTTGTTGTTCCAGCATTTTACATTTTAGTAAAAAAGGCAGACCGAGGTTCAGAGCTTTGAGCAAGAGGTAGAAATTAATTAATGAACTCATTCAGTTTCTTTCCCCTGTCCATTATTTAACCAATGATGGACAGCAGTGATGTGATTTTTAGGAAAGTTATATGGCCTACATAAACTGTAAACTACAGGCGCCACAGATATATTTCCAATAGTCACATGACCCTGGCCTAGAAACAGCTCCAGATCTCTGCTGTCTCTCTTTCTGCTCTCGTGGTTCCTTCAGATTCAGCAGCTTGTGCTTCTTCAAATGGGTCTTTCACTTAGATTACGACAACTTCCTCTTATTACATAAAAACAGGTCATGAAGATGGGGCTGTAGCAGGGGGTGACAGATGACCACCCCATCGGGGAATTGTTGACTGTTTTTCTGCAAGAGTACACAAAACACTTAATCACTGTCGCCTACTTACACAATCTCTTAGTTTGTAATTTACAAGGTTTTGCTTTAACATAACAGAGAGCATTATCTTGCAGTACCTATTGTAGATTACATCCTGAAAATGCCCTGAGTAATTAGAGTGAGCATGTTGGCTGCTGCGTGAGGCTAAGGAGAGTGTAGCTGTCAATCAGCTGGAAAAAAATACCCTGGTGAGTCAGCAGTTATTTAAGGATTCCCTTGATGATTGTATTTGACGTTGTGACTCTGCAGACTGACAGAAAGTGTGGAAAGAGAAAATTGCAAAAGTTGCAGGAAAGCTTTTTGCTTATGGGTGACCGTAGGGTGAATCTGTTGACCTAATCTGCAAGGAGCATTAAAAGCACAACAATTTTGGAACTTTCCTGTCCATCTTTTATGGAAGAACTCTATCAGAATCCCTTATCTTAACTTAGTAATATTTGCCCATTCTGTCTAGCAAAAGCATCATGTCACCACTGTATTTCACAGTGGGATTTGTTATTTTTGACGATGCTCAGTTTTAAGCGACCTTATAGAACTGTTGATCAACATTCTCTGTGTGATCAGTTGTCTGTTTGTGGATGCCTATTTGCGTAAATCTTCTAGATTTGACTGAAAATGAGATTTGTGTTGTTGAAAAATACCTAAAGAGGGGAAACATGTTAGTTTTATTTCTCTTTAACAACAGGAGATATAAGAACTGCAGTCAAAATATTTTTTCTTGCCATCTTGACATGAGTGATCATTAATTAAGTCAGAAGCAGATTTAGCACTTGTAGAGTGCTAAACCTATAAAACAGGTTTGCTGCCGTGACCTTCACTTGGGTTATCTGTCAAATGACCCTGATGAAGACCACAAGCCAAAGTGCTAAGTTGTTTCTTAGCACTTCGAGTGCTAAGAAACACCAGACAGATCAGTAACAATCTCCCTGCACCTCAGACGTTGTTATAGAAACTCCTTTGGTTCGACATTTCAATGACCAACAGCTTCCACAACAGAAAAAGTTGAAAGCTCAAACAGACATTTACTGTAAACCTTCTACCTGACATCTGTTTTAAGTCTTGCCTTTTCTCACTGTGTTGCATCCGGAATAACTTTAAACATCTCCGTAGGTCCTTTGACTTCCTTTTAAACATGTCACAATAAAAGGGATCACTTTGTGTCTTCTCCACATAGTAACAAATTCCACACTGAAGAGTGTTGCTGTAAGTGTAATCTGTATGTACAGTGAATGGTGGTTTCATTGATAAGAAATATATCTTACTTTTATGTTTCTGTACTGTTACAGGTAAGAGGTAATCAAACTCAAAATCAGTTGCATCTCGTGAGAGAACATATTTAATTTATCGCAAAGTTTTCAGAAGTAGCTGTTTAAAGATTTCTACTTCATCGCTGAGCCTGAATAATGAGTTGTGCTGTGTATAATGGAGGCACACTGGAAATAATGCAAAACCAAAAGCTCTCTTTCCTCCTCTGCACAACTGAAGCACCCGAGAGACAAAGAGACACAGATAGAAAAGAGAGCGAGTCGTGCTTATGATCGAAACGGCACAATTTTTCAGGTGGGAAAGGAAAGATAGCAAGCAGAGACAAAAATAACTAATAAGGAGTGTTTGCCCTTCATTTACTGAAAACATATACGCCCTGAACCACTTCTCCCCACAGTTTGTGGTAATTCTTTATCTATTTAAAGTGAATTTCTCTCATTTTGTTAATCCCCTTGTAGATAACTGCTCAAGGAAAACCCAGGCAGCACACAACTGAGCATTGGAGATGGAAGCGAATTTGACTTCACCTTGAATTCCTTTGCAAGAAACTTTTCTTTATTTCAGCTGTCGGGAGATGATAAACTGTCCTGTCGGGAGGAAACGGTCTTAAATTTGATCTGAACAATATGATTCCTTCACTAAGCTTCATTCTGTGTTGGAAAATAATTATTTGCCAATTTCTCTTATCGCTTTCCATTTTAGAACCAATATTTTAACCCTGTATATAAATACCCTTTTCTGCACTGGAAAGATATGAGTTGGCTCACAGCAGCACCAAAAATCACAGACCATAATACACTCTTATTGCTTCAGTTATTAGTTTTCTCTTCTTTAAGACGAGCCAAATGTTGAATAATAAGAGGAGGAAAACACTATAAGGGAGGAGTGCAGTGCTGTCTCCCAGAGGTAGCTCATTCACTGAGCTCCCTCCTTTTTTGTTTAATAGCTTTGAGCTGTCACTGATTCTGAGCACTCTTACCTACAGCTGCTGTGATCTCACAACAAAGCTCCCCTCCTGCAAGCATAGGCACTCTTATTCAAATGTTGGACCAGTTTCTTTCCCTCTGTTAAGCATGCAGGCTGATCTGTTTCTCGTGAAACCCTGGAGTGATTCGTTTGCAATAACTTGGACTTAAGAGGGGATTTGCGCCGAAACGATAGAGTGAGCTTTTCCCAAGTCAGTTTGTGATTGTTTGTGTTGTTCCGCAATGTTTGCCAGGATCTTCATTCCCAAAAAGCACCGGGAGCGTTTCGACGAGGTGGTTTCCCAGAGCTTGATGAGCAGGCTGAAAGGCCGCAGCTTCAGTGACCCCAGCCGCAGCCACCTCCGCCGCAGCCGCAGTGAGGACCACCCTGAGCGTCTCCTCGTCTCCACCCGCGCCAGCTCAGTGCCACGCACCCATGCAGAAGAAGGTGTGGTCCCTCCTGCCAGAGGCATGCGCAAGACCACCTCCCTCATAGCTGGCCACTCGGGTGGCACCACCACCAACTGCAGGTTTGCATCAAGTGACAATTTGTGCAATTAGCAAAGGAGGAACGTTTATAAAAAGACATAATTATAGCCTATTAAGCTGTAATAAAAGGCCATTAGTTTGAGTAGCTTTTTATTCTTCATTATTAAAGCACATCATGATTTGAAATCAGCTTTTTGTATCAATCCAGGCTATATTTGTGCGATGTTAAAAATTTATTTGATAATCTGAAGCATTTAAGAGTGACAAAAAAAAAATAAACTACTGTAAAAAAAAATAGATCCTGTTGTGATAACACCATCCCTTTTTAGCAGTGTCAATGTTCTCTTGCACTTCTTCTCAATCATGTTGTTCCAGAATACAAACTAATTCTGGAGATATTTTAAAGAATACAGAGACCTCCACTGTAAACATCCTGTCATCGTCTTTTGGAAACCACAGTCTAAAAACTATCTTAGTAAAACCTTCTTAGGCTGTGGCATCATTAAGCTCTGCTTATGGATATACTGCCTATGCTTAAGTGAAAGAATGCAGTGTGGATGTTAAGATATAATTTCTGCTTTGATAAGGAAATTATGTAAAAACTGTAATTTGCACTTTGATCCAACATCATCACTGTGACAACTGTTAAGGAAGGTGAATACGAATGGTTGCAGTTATTTCATTTTATAGCATTTCAATTTAGTTTTGATTCCCTAGAGACATTGCAGACAACATAGTAACAACAGTTAATGTATGAAATTTTGATTTTTTTATCCTGAAATCCATTTCTGCAGGACAGTCAGAGTTTGTAAGGGCAACATGAGTTTTGGCTTCACCCTGAGAGGCCACGCTCCAGTGTGGATTGACTCTGTGATCCCCGGTAGGTTTCAGTGTTTGTTTTGCGTTGCAAATAACAGTTCACAGAACTCAGTGACCATTGAACAGTGGCCGCTTGAGAATTGTATCCCCTTGCATGTTGTTTTGCTCTGCAGGAAGTCCTGCAGACAAGGCCGGTTTGAAACCAGGAGATCGGATCCTGTTTCTGAATGGGCTGGACATGAGGTTGAGTTCCTGCTCATATTCATTTCAGAGATGTTATCCATGTGCGCAAACAGTTTGTTGTACATCAACAACTTTACCTCAAAATGAGCAAAAAGTGCCACAAAAGATCAACTGTGAAAAATATGTAAACATGTCTGACTGTTGAAGATTTCCTGTTTGTAGGTGTTACTGCTACCACAGTACATATTCCCATTTGTACCTAACAATAGCTCAACTTTAAAGACAAGAGATAAAAAGAACACAGATAAAAGATTGTAGAAGTGTCTTCTGAGAGAAAAGAGAACGTCAGTACTCGGTTGCTATTTCAAGCATAAATAAAGCAAAGTAATCTGCTGCTTCTTCTTCAGTATATTGTGATTTGGGGGATTTTTTTCCCCCTGTCTAAATCTATGCTATTCGAAAATAATTTACTAATGTTTCCACATTTGTTCTTTTGTGAAAAATATTACTTTCTGCAGGACTTCTTCTCATGAAAAAGTTGTGACCATGCTTCAAGGAAGTGGAGCTATGCCCACCCTGGTTGTGGAGGAGGGTCCTCCTACTTTCCCTCTGGCTGAGCAGGACCTCGCAGGAGGCAGCGTTCCCACTGAGCGTGCACGCTCTCCAGTGCTCAGCTCCCTGCAGTGGGTGGCTGACATCCTGCCTCCCAGCATCAGGGTTCAGGGACGTACCTTTGGACAACAGCTGGAACATCTACTGACCATTCAGGAGCGGTATACCATCTGCAAGGCCTTGGAGAACTTCTTCCAACACAGGTGAGCTTTTTATTATCATATTACCATCTAGTCCGCATATTTTAACTACAATATTCCAATTTATTCTATCAATGTTTTACGTTTTTTGTTTTGTTTCATTTTATTTAAATGTCATTTTGTAATCCTTATTCCCACAGATTTAATTTTAAAAAAAGAAGCAGTTCACATTCCACCTATTAGATGACATTTCTCGCTAACATCAAAATCTGGAGCATATATCAGTTTGAAATGAGGCATAAATTCAGTTTTTGAAATTCAGAGAATTCAGATATTTCTGATGCTTATGTTTGTCTTAGCTCACATGTCTGCATAGTCTGTCCCTAAACTTAAGCTAAGCTTTCTTCATTTTCCTCTTAATCAATGTGACCGTTAATTGGACAGCCAGGTGATCGCTTTCACCCTGCCCGTGTTTGCATGGTCACAGGAACGTCGACACGCTGATTGTGGATGTGTTCCCGGTGCTCGATACTCCAGCCAAACAGGTGATCTGGCAATTTGTTTACCAGCTGCTGACCTACGAAGAGCAAGAACACTGCCAGAACAAAATTTCACGATTTCTCGGATACAAAGCACCAGGTTTGTGCACATTTATTGCAACAATTTACATCTCTGTGACTCACTGAGGACTGTCTTGGGAATGTGATGGGAATCTTGAGCTAAATCGGTGGTTTGCTGAACTGCTGCGACCCTTCAAACTTTGTTTCCTCTTCCTCTGCATGACCTGTATGTGTGTTCCAGTTCCACCACCTCCTCCTCCCCCTCCTCCTCCTCCGGAGCCCGAGTCTGCTGCCCCTGAGCCCCATCGCCGTAGCAGCTCCATGAGGGTGACAGGGACCACATACAGGAGTAGTGTTAGGGGACGTAGCTCTGATGACCTGGTCATTGGCACACACTTGGGCATGGGTACTGACATTCAATATCTCTGCATCAGGAACAAAACTAACATTGAGACCACTTAAGCAGTGTCAGTTGTCTTTAATGTCATTATCTCTGTTAACAAAATTTGCACACACCCATGTGTAGAATACCAGGCTTTTGTGACATAAATGAAATCAAGAGGTTATTTCAAAACTTGTATCGTCATTTAATGTAACATAAATAACCTACAATTCTACTTGAAAACAAATGTGTTGACAACAATAGGGGCAAAAAGTTCAAAGGTGCAACAACCTGGCTGCTAGGTGTACACACCCTTAAACTAATGTTGTTGAAATACCTTCTGATTTATTTTAAGGATTCAGTCATCTTTGGTCAGAGTCTATCTGACTCTACAGTGAAAAAAGTTTTTTCTTTTCCGAGAAGAGTTTGTTGTGATGCTTCCTCCACTGCCAACAATATCCCAACAATATTTTATTACACAGTTCCCCTACCTCATCAAATGAACTAAAGAAGACTGAATTCTTATTTTTGTTTTAACATTCATTTTTTTATGTGTTCATTATGGCTTATTTTAGTTCATATTTACCATTGTTTTTAGTTATAGCTTTTTATTTGAACCTTTTCATGTTGTCAGAGTTGCTTTATCTAAAACTGGGATTTGTTCACCTGCAATGTGTTGCTGAGATGGTTCAAGAATTACCCCAAAATTTGTAAATTCAGTAATACTACCAGGGCATATGGGTTGTATTAAAGTTGTTCTAATAAATGTATTGACATAGGCGTGCGTGCAGAGCCAGGACAGGACAGCGGTATGAGGTTGGCTCCTGGAGAGAGACAGTCAGGAGATGGAACATCTCTTCCTGAGACTCCCAACAACCTCACCAATGTGTGTACCAATGCCAGATTTTAACATGAAATATAAACTGTTTAGGTTTCATTAAAAAAAGTCTTACTCTAGTTCATCTGTATGTACCCCTATAACAGCTGTCAGCTGTGTATGCTGAACTGGAAAATATGTACTCAGCCAAGAGGTCCAAGTCTTTGAAAAGTCGCCCTCCTCCTGCTCCTGAGAGTTTGCTGGAGCTGGAACCTTTATCCCGCACAGCGTCTCCTACAGGGAATGCTAACACAGGTATCCACAATTTCAGTATAATGGAACTTTGTCCAATAAAAGATGAGATCAATTCCAGCTGTATATTGTCTCAGGGGCCCGCAAAAGTTCCTCACCCCATCCCTCATGGCCAGATCCTTTACCCAGTCCACCCTCGGGCCAGTTCTACCCGCCAGGGTTGACGAGCCAGACCAGTGGGGAGTCCAACCCCTACATCAGCCTGGACAGTCCCCCTCCCTCACCTCTGGAACCCGACTTTCCATGCAGCCCGCCTGTTCACCGCAACAACAAACGGCGGTACACCTTCTCAAAACCTCCTCGTTCAGAAGACACAGATCGCTTCCTGGATGCTCTGAGTGAGCAGCTGGGACAGAGGGTGGCGATTGTGGATGACTTCCTGACTCCTGACAATGACTACGAAGAGGTATTGTCAGCACAAGAACCTTTGAAAATTGAATGGCATCTTAGCCCCTAAGAAATCAAAAATCAATACCACAGTCATCTCTCAACTAGCATTTCATTTGTCTTTATTTAAAAATTTGGACACAACTCCTTAATCCACCAATGTACAGAATAAGCACAGCCAAATAAATTACTTGCTAAATTAATTATAAAATTTCTTGTCTATAATAAAAATATTAAGTAAATATTAAATCATTTTGTTAGTACTTAATCACTTAAGTCTGTTTTTAATAAAAAATAACTATTTAGAAAAAGTGAATATGATTTTGACGCTGTTTAATTATCATTTTAATGGTTTTGTGTCAACGGACTATATGAAGAGCCAAACATGTGAAATCATTACTGAGTCACTTTTGATCCTTGATAAAAGAAGGAATATTTGAATGAATTATTTTGAAAGAAATATTTGAAGGAAAATTTTTGTTTGTGAGCAAAATCATATAAAATTCAAAGTTTTTCTTCATTTCTTCAACACAACAAACATGGACCACCAAAGTGGTCCATGTTTAATGTATCAACTATATAGAAAGGCATTACTTTATTTATATGTATGTATATATGTATTTTAAGGGAACATCCAGCTTAATCATAAACTAGAATCAGAATTAAAGAAAGTCTTTTGTGCCATTACGTATTGAACAGTTGTCAGATTTGTGTAAAATTTCATGTTTTCACAAGTTCCACTTTGACATCGAAGGTCTAATGGTGTGTACTTGGTGTTAATGTCAGGATGTTGTGCAGATGGACTTCCCAGATGAGGAAGATGAAGATAATGAAGATGAGCTTGGTGTGGATGAGGAAGAAAATGGAGGATTCGTAGCTCCAGAGCTAAGCAGCCCGAGTGACGTTCAAAGCAGCAGTGGTGAAGAGAACGCCTCCTCCCTCACATACTCCTCTTCCTCTGATCACATTCCTCCTCCCCCTATGACACCACCTCCACCTCCACCCGTTCAGTTCAATGACCCGCCTCCTCCACCTCCTCCGGCACCCCCACAGAATCAGCCTCAACACCAGCCACAGCAGGAATCCATTACCTACACCCCTGAGCACATTCCAAGGGCATATGTGCCAATCCGTCGGAAATCTGGGCCCCCTCCACCTCCTCCTCCACGAAGCAACCCACCACCAAAACGTCATTCCTTGCATAAAGTCCTACCTACAAGAGAAGATCTACATGTTCAAGCTACCTTACAAGAGCTAAAAGCATACCAGGAGAGACAACAGGCTTTTGAGGAGAGGCAGGCATATGAGGAGCAAAAAGCTTACGAGGAGCAACAGCTTTATCAGGAACAACAAGCCATTAAGGAGAAAATTTTCAAAGACAGACAAGCTTTTGAGGAGCAGAAGGCTTATGAAGAGCAAAAAGCTTTTGAAGAGCAGCAAATGTATGAAGAGCAGCAAGCCTACCAAGATAGACAAGCCTATGAGCAGCACCAGGCTTACCAGGAACAAAAAGCACACGAGCAGCATCACGTCTACAAAGAACAGAAGGCACTTAAAGAGCTTCAAGCCTACCAGGAGCAAAAAGCCTATGAGGAACGTCGAATTTACGAGGAGCGTCAAGCATATCAAGAGATGCAGCAGATTTACCAGAGTCACCAATCGATGCCTGCTCAGCCAACACAACAAAAGGCCCATTCACCTCTTCCTCTCCAACAACCACACCAGTCTTTACCTCCGCTCCCCTCCCAAGAGACCTCCCATCAACATGCTAACCACCACCTTTATATGATGCGACAAGTACAGCAGCAGCAACTGGCCCACCAAGGCCTCCACCACAGACGCTTGTCTCGTTCAGCGCCTCCACCACATCAGCCATCACCCCATCCACCTCTCCACCCTGGCCAGCAAGGTCAGTATGCAGAGGGAATCTACCAAAGTCATCAAGGCATGAGACCTCAACCCCACCATTCATCAACAGAGATACTCCACCAAGGCCCAGCACATCATTCCTCCTCTGAGATGCTCCATCAGTTGCACCAATCACAGGCCCACCATTCGTCTGCAGAGATGCTCCAACAAATGCAGCAGGCCCAGGCTCTCTACTCATCATCAGAAATGCTTCATCAAATGCACAAAGCCAAGGCCCATCATTCATCAGCTGAGCTTTTACATCAGTCTCAGCAATTGCAGCAAATGCAGCCTCATCATTCCTCAACTGAACTTCTCCACCAGGCTCACCAGATGCACAGAGGCCAAGCCCACCATTCTTCAAGTGAGCTGCTCCATCAGATCTATCAACCCAAGCCCCATCACTCATCTACAGAACTTCTCCATCAAGTCAGTCAAATACACCAACCCAAAGCCCATCACTCCTCCACTGAACTTCTGCATGAAATCCAGCAAGAGCCTGCCTCCCTCCCAGTCCAGTTTACACATGAGAGCCAGTCCCATCAGAGTCGCAGGAGTGTTAAAGGTCATCATCAGACAGATGTGTCATTGCAGGGAAGACTCAAAGACCAGCAGATCCAGCAAATTCACCAACCTCAGCCAACCAAACCTTCTCCCCAAAGACCCCATTCCATCCAGCAGACTCACCACCATTCCAGTACACCTCAGATCCACCACATCCACCACATGACCCCACAACCTCCTCCTCCCCAGAACTACCAACACCAGATTCAAGTCATCCACCCTCCTCAGCAGCCCCACAGACCTCAGCCACTTCTTTCCACCTTTCAGCCCCTCCAGCCTCACCAGCCCACCCTCTCCACCTTTCAGCCTGTGCCCCAACTCCACCAGTCACAGCATCAGGTCCAGTCTGCCACCCAAACTGGCCGTCCGCAGTCACAACCCTCACATCACCTCTTGCAATCCCAACAACAGCATCAAGCCCAACCTCACCACAAGCAATCTCACAACCAGAGTCAGCCCCAGTCCCTCCCTCACTCCATATCTGATCCCACAGAGAATTTGGGACTGCCTCCTCCTCCACCTCTTCCACCACCATGCTCTCCTCCACCATTGCCAAGACCCACTTTGTCAAGAATGGACTCGCACCATATGAGTGTGAAGAGGCTGCGCTGGGAGCAGGTGGAGAATTCAGAGGGGACCATATGGGGACAGGTAAGTTATGAGACATTTCTAAAAGTGACATGAAAGAAGAAACAGAAAATTCCCTGTTGGACAGTAGTATGCCAGATGGCTTGGATCAAATGTTTAAGGCCGTCCCCTTGAACATTATAATTACAAACTTATTGAAATATGTGATAAACTGACACTGTGTAGCTCGTAATTATGAAGTGGCAGTAAAAGGAGGTGCAGGTTGGGCCACAGTATAGCCCAACCTGCTTTGCACATTCACAGGCTAGAAATTTTTCTTTTTACAAAATAGCCCAAACCCTCTTAGATTGAATGGAGAACATTGGGGAATATCAGTTTCAAAACCTTGACACAAGTTCTCTGTTGATTTTAGGTCTTGACATTGGGACAATGGTGGTAATTGTGGTAGGCAGTTTGCTAATCATGGGGCTTCTGAAAGTAGTTGGACTAAAGAGGGAGTACTGCACTTGACAAATTTTACTTATGGTTTTGCTTCTTTCCTTTCACTTTATGCACAATGCATAGCATAATAAAGTTCCAACAAAATACACATTAAGTTTGTGGTTGAAATGTGAAAATGTAAAAGAGTTAAAGGGGTTTGACCAGTTTCACAATCCACTGTCAAACATTTCCACTGAAGAGTGAGACTTGAACCCTATGCATATGGCCAATGCCAAACAACCCTTGAAGGATGTTGTTTTTCAATGAGAGAGCTCACCTTAAAATGCACAGTAGCACACACCAAAATGTTTTATTTTCTTCTTTAAGATTCTAAATTTCTCTTGTTTATACTTTATCAAGACAGATAAGCTAGATAATCTCACCGCAAGACAAATGCTGATTTTCTCTTTCTCTTCCTTTTGAAGTTGGGGGAAACTTCTGATTATGAAAAACTTCACAACATGGTGAAATATTTGGACCTGGAGCTGCACTTTGGGACACAGAAAGGCTCATGTGAGTGGATGTAAAAGGATGTTCTTATCGAGCATAAATTTCAAGAGTCAGCACTCAGAACATTACACACCATTATATAAGACATTTAAATGAATAAAATATAAGTTTTATAAGCCGAATATTATAAGGAGCTTTTGTTTTCATTCATCAGACAACTCTCTACTACTTAGTGTAAATCTTGATTAGTTGGGTTTGGAGGCTAAATTTAAAGTCCAAGAGCAACCAAATCCAAATCAGTCTTCAGCTACAATTCAGCTATCACTTTCATCTTAGAAAAATATTTGTTATTTATGTAAACATTGTTTTATGAGAAGTGGAAAGTCACAGCATTTCCAGGCATATTGATATATATCTTTTCAATAAAAAATGTACTTAAAAAATATTCAATCTCTTCAAATTCAACTTGTAAATTTAGTTTCAATAGAAATAAAAATAAATATCAAATTTGCAGTGCCTGCTCCGGAGCCTCTGCCACATCTAGAAACCTTGAAGAAGAAAAATGTTATAGAAATCCTGTCCCACAAGAAGGCTTATAATGCCTGTAAGTATAGCATTGTGCCTACATTCCAATATTTACATTTTCCTCATTTTAGTTTTCGATCAAATCGTCTGCTTTCTGTTTTTCATCTTATAGCCATCCTCATAGCCCACTTGAAGCTTTCTCCTGGAGAGCTGCGTCAGGTGCTGATGAACATGGCTGCAGACAGACTGGAAGCAGCTCACATTAAGCAACTGCTGCTGTACGCTCCTGATGCGGAGGAGGTGAAAAAATACGAAGCATACAGAGAGGACCCCAGTAAACTCAGTGAACCAGACCAGTTCATGTTACAGGTAAAGTCCCGGCACATTGTGGAGCGAGTGTTGTTGTTGCCGTACAACTGTGAAGAAACAGGGTTTCGTCATGGTGCTGATTTGATGGTTATTGTTGATGTCTGTCAGATGCTGTCTGTACCAGAGTACAACACCCGTCTGCAGAGCCTCGTCTTCAAGTGTTCACTTCAGGAGAAGACAGAGGAGCTGAGGGGAGCATTTGATTGCATCATTAAGGCCTCTACAGAGCTGAAGACAAGCAAGAAGCTAGCTAAGATACTAGAGGTACCCTCCTTCCAAGAAAGTGAATTATAATGACAAATGTGTTACACATTTGTGAAACATTCACACATTAGGTAGAACATTCCTACTCATGACTGTAACTTTACATACAAATCCTTAACCTTCCACTGTACAATTTTGCCCTACTTGGAATTTTTACATTGCCTGAAATCCCAATAAAACAAAAACTTTGAGTTTTGTGCTGGTAATGTGACTAAGTATGAAATGTTCAAGGAAAGTATACATTTTCCTTGTGCTGTGCAGTTAAATATATCAACTGCAAGTACATTTATGTATTCAGTTTGTTCTGTGTAGCCGAAAACGTATTTCTTATACCACTTTTCTCCCCATAACATGAATCTTTTATGTAGTTTGTGCTGGCGATGGGGAACTATTTAAATAACAGCCAACCTAAAACCAACAAGACCACAGGCTTCAAGATCAACTTTCTGACAGAGGTATTGTAGTTTGTATGCCATAAATTGTTTGTTATAGTCGCGGCATCTGTTTTGCTTATGCATCAAACATCCTGCCTATGTCCTGTTCAGCTGAGCACTACTAAAACTGTTGATGGAAAGTCGACATTTCTGCACATCCTGGTCAAGTCGTTGTGTCAGCACTTTCCAGAAGTGTTGGACTTTTCCAAAGATCTTAATATGGTCCCTATTGCAGCAAAAGGTAAGGAAACACATTAGAAGTTCAACTTTTGTTTTACACCCCTTCTTCACACAAACTCACACTCCTTTCCAGTGAACCAGAGGACTATTACATCGGATGTAAGCGACATCCACACAACGATACAGGATATCCGCTCAGCTTGTCAGAAGATGCCTGCAACCGCAGAGGATCGCTTTGCGGTCGTCATGAGTGTATCCTTTAGAGAGAAAGAAAAGCAGCAGAGGGAAGTATTCTCACTTGAAGAAATGAGATGATTTAGTCCCTTAACTTTAATGTGTGAAGAACTTCCTGGAAAACAGTCATCCAGCAATCCAGTCCCTGGAATCGCTCCAGCAGAGGGCCATGGAAGAATTCAGCAAGACAGCCTCATACTTTGGTGAAGATGGCAAAACCACCACTACAGAGGCTTTCTTTGGCATATTTGCAGAGTTTATTAACAAGTTCGAGGTAAGGAAGCCATTTTTTGCCATTAACTATTTAAATGACTACCAACTTTAAACTTGGATGCATCACATCTTCTCCCTTTTTTGTAGTTTGTTTTGCACATGTATCTGGCATAAGCACTTCTTGAACTTTTTCACCTTTTATCACTTATAATATTGAATAAGAATGGTATGCATTCTTTTACTCAAAATCCCCAAAATATACATTGTAGTTACATAATGAAATGTGAAAAAGTTCAGGGAATACAGGTGTACTTTCAAGCCATGAGACATACAATGATTTAATGAATCTAACAGATAGATATATTTGTTTGCTTTGTTTCTCTGCAGAGAGCTCTCAGCGATCAACAAGCAGCAGAAATCCCAAAAAGCCCCAGGAGTCCTCGAATGGCTTCCCCCCAGGCCTGGTAACACACATTCACATTTGCAGATGAGACAGAACATTGCAGCAGCTGAAACACTTCACACACACATTCAAACCCGAGGTAGGCATACCATGCACAAACATGGGCACACAAGCAAAATGAAAAAGAGAAACTAAAGAAGGACATTTTCCACGCTAAACCTGCAAACGTTAGTGTTGTTCATGTTACATCCTGCAGAGAGAACAAAGAGGATCGTGATCAAGAATCTTGTTCAGTTTTCGATATATCTGTCTGAACTGTCTGAAAGGTAGATACTCAGTAATGTACCTTAGTTTAAGTTTCATTTCCATTATCACCCATTAGTGAGGTACGATGACAATAAAATAGAATATTTGTAGCAAATCTTTAAATAAGATGTATTTATATATTGAATCTTGAAATAGATACGAGCTTTAATCAAAACTTGTTTCTGGAGAAATCACAGAAGCTGTGGAAACTTGTTCTATACTTTTGTCAGACACCCACCACTTTGAATGTAACATAAGTTCTTTACTAAGTGTTTTCTTAAACAAATCTCCTCAGATTAAAGGCTGTTTTACTCGCTCTTGTGGACCTTAACCTCACTGTCTGCATACTTTTCTGCGTTTGGATGATACTTTGGATGATTATTACAACTTTCACTTAGGAGGTAATGTCTGCACGGGCTGCAGCTGGTTATTTGTTTCATAGAAAATAATGTAATTATAATCTGAATACAGAGAGAATATTGCAGAAGTAGCAGCCATATGAGTCTTAAATCGGGCGTGTTGCAATTTCCAAATGTTTAGCTGTGCTGCACTGTTAGATACTGCACTCATTAATGTGTAATAGACATGTATAATGTGATATCTGTACAGAATGAGAGTGTAAAACATGTGTGTGGTGCAACTCAGAGCACTGCTGTTTTCTCATTATCCCTACATTTCTTTAATTTTGTTGCATTTAACTGGATTTTAATGTGTTTCTGGGCCAAGCATAGTAATACTCTACTTAAATAGGACAGTGATGTTCTTTAGTTCATGGTGAAATTGATTTACCTTGATATTAAAAATAATTACAGTATTTAAAGCCATTGAGCTTTTTCAAATTTGTCACACTGCAATCATAAACCTCATTGCACATTATTGGATCGTATGTGACAGAGAAAGTGCATCACTGAAGCGGAGAAAAATGAATCAAATAATTTTTGAAAAAGATAAAAGATATGAAAAGTGCAACATGCAGTGGGCTTTAAACACCTTGAGTCAATATCAGAGAATTTAAAAAAAAGTTCAAGCCAAGTCAAATCGGATGGAGAGTGCCTGTGGCGTACCATGGATTCTCAATGATTTGGGTATGGACTTTGACTAGGCCACTCTAACTCTGGATGTTGTCACCCAGACCAATCTAGGAGATGAACTTGTGCATCAAAGTTGTTTTCTTCAATTTCCAGGCAACTCTGACTTGTTTTCCTCTCGCTGCACTTTTCATTATTTACATGAGAAATGCATTCATCATTTTTCTTTCCTTGAACAGTTATGCACTGCCTTAACTGTGCATAACTATTAAGGCACTTAACAGCTATGCATAGTACTGTCATATGAAATTACAAAATAGTTTATCAAAGTTTGCTGTTGTGACATTATATAAAAGAGAAAAAAATTAAGAGGGCAATTAGTATCTTTGCAAGGCCCTGTACATAAATGCATGCCTTAGTTTTTATTATTTGAAGTGCAATTGCAAAAAAAAAATGTTTAAACCACTGTAAGCAAAGTTTTCAAATGTTATACTAGTACATGTTGTTTTTTGCTTGAGTACTAAAAAGCTATATTTAAAGCTCTGCTCTCCATTTATCATATTTAAAATATTACATCTGTATTTTTTATTGTGCCAAATAAATTCAGACAAATATAAAGAGTTGTATGACGACTGCTTTTGTTGCATTTTTGTAACATTAACTCTTGTTGCGCCAAAGAGAATAGACTGGTTTATAACATCAGTTTCTGTCAGTGCATCCTCCGACCTTTTCATTGTATGAATCATTTTCTTTATAACTGCTGACGCGTCTCCCTCTGTCGCTGCAAGCAATTGGTCTGCAGTGGACATAAGTAGTATTTTTTGTGCCTGTAATGTTTCCTCTGATCACTGCTGACATGAACTCAAATAGATATTCCATTTGTTCCGCTCTTACTTTGTCTCGTGAGTAATTTGAATGAATTTGAACCTTTTACAGCAATCATTTGGCTATTTACAGCTATGAGGAAATGCTCTTTCACACACCTCCCTGTGAGGTGTAATAAATCCTTTACATTTTAACTAAACCTTGTTGTGCATGTTGGGAAAGTGGAGTTTGAACCTTATGATGTTCAAAGCCAGAATACACGGATTGTCTATGGGATATTGCTGACATACTGTATTGTTTGGATACAAGGCAAACCCATGGTATGAGACTCAAGAGGACAAATTACTGAAAGGTGAGTTTGTCAAACATTGCAAACTTTGACACTGTTGATTAAAGACCATTTTGTAGCTTTTACTGCAGTAACTAATAACACACATCAAAGGTTGAAGCCGATTCCGTATTTTATGGTACAAATCTGCAAAAAGTGTCAAAAAAGGAGAAGGCTGAGATGACTGCCTTTACCCGTGGAAGGGTTATAAATATTAAATGTCAGATCATGCTGGCAGGGAGTTAAAAGAAACAAATAAAGCAAGCGCCTTCATAGAAAAGACTGCAAAATACTGTGATACTTCAGATGGTTTGAGAAATGTAATGAAAATCCCCTTTTCTGCATTAGCTGAGTAAACTTTCTTCTCTGTTCTTAGTATGAAACAATCTTTGTTGCATTTTCCAGATGATGTTCAAACAGGCAACTGGTGAAAGAGCACCGACAACCATCATGGCCCCAACCCAGAAGCCCTCCTTTGGGAGCAGCACCCTGGTCACTGTGGATATTGTGGTCCTGGTTGTCTACTTCCTGCTGATTCTGGCTGTGGGTTTCTGGGTAAGAAGCCTGTCTTTATCTTTCCCCTCTTTCCTATTGGTGATATAAAAACGGTTAAGATACTTGCCTTTGTTTTGAAACAGGAACATACTGAACCGTGCCAGTTTTATCAGTTGTGTTTACCCTTTTGCAGCCTTTGTCCTCCCAAGTTTATCAGTCTTTAAACTGTTTTATTCACATGTACGAATGTCACAGATGGAAGTGAAAAATCAACTCAAACAGGTGTGAAATCGGAAATTATGTATTGCTTATTGGCTTACATATATGACTAAGTATACATTAATTACTTAGTATCTCGTAGTGAAGAAAATATGGTCATGTATGAAAAAAGTGCAATGGTTCAGTGAAAATGAACAATCTGTTAAAAAATTGAGAAGAAATGTGCTGTTAAATATGTAATTATATATATGGTTATAATAAATGAATGTATTTCAGTTATCAGGGCTAGGGTTATTTAACTATATTTGATTATGTTGCATTTAATAGTCACATGTTGTCATTATTCTTATTAAATATTGTTATTCTTTCATAGTGACTTGTGGTATGTGAATATCATATTTTAGTTTAAGACTTTCATAATTATAATATTTAAGTGTAAGACTTTCATGATTTTAAAACATAACAAATGTTTTTAGTTGGATATGTTTCACGTTTATTAAATTCTTCCATTCAAAAATGATGGACATAATTCAGAATGTCTTTTTTTATACAGTTATATATTATCATAAGATATGTATAGTTAATTAGCGATTGATAATAAATGAATATAGCAATGCAGATTTTACAATCTTCAAAAAGGTTGTAACAATAAACCTTTGTCTAAATATTTCAGATCTGACATGTGCTGCAAGCCAAATGTACCACATGAAAACATGCTTATAGGGTTTATTTTTTTACTTTTTTATGTTTTATAATATTGGAAGTAATTTTCAGAATCATGTCAGACTACAAGATAGAAACTAGAGCTGTTAATGTATCAGCATTCGTGGTTTACAAATCACACATTTTTTATTTGCTCTCATCAAGAAATGGAAGTGACAGAGCAGTGAACCACCAAACAACTTAGGATGAACATAAAGTGAAACAAAACTGGAGCAAACCGGACATCTGTTTGTCCAGATGTCCAGTTTGCCCCAAACACAAAACAATTTTCTCTGTGTACTCTAAATAATGGGCTTTCTTTTATTTTATTAGTCCATGTGGAGAACGAAGCGCAGCACAGTGGATGGATACTTCTTAGCTGGCAAGAGTATGACATGGTGGCCAGTAAGTGAAACACCATCAAATCTTTGGAAGAAAAAAAACGAAAAAATGGTGGACTGATTTTCTGATTAAAACATTTGAAGAAGAGCTGTTTTCCTCTTTTAAAAAAACAAGGCCAAGTTGATCTTAATCCCAATTTCCTCAACTATATTTAGGTTGGGGCCTCACTGTTTGCCAGTAACATTGGCAGTGGACATTTTATCGGTCTGGCCGGGTCAGGAGCTGCAGCAGGAATTGGGGCAATAGCTTACGAATGGAATGTAAGACATTTTATATAATGTAAAAAAGAAAGTGAAGAAGAATAAATGTAATGACTTTGCAGTGAATGTTTATGGTGTTGCTGCTCGGATGGCTCTTCCTGCCCATTTACATTTCTTCTGGGGTGAGTTTCCTGCACACCCAACTTGGACAGGAGTGCACTGATGGTGTGAGAGCAGCTCCCAACACTCTCTCCTCTCCAGGTAACAACCATGCCAGAATATTTGCAGAAGCGCTTCGGCGGAAGAAGAACGCAGTTATTTATAGCCGTCCTGTCCCTGTTTATTTACATCTTTACAAAAATATCGGTATGGCATAAATACAACAGGGATTTCTGTGTCTGGGTGGAAAATTGCATAAATCTGCATGGATGAACTCAAATTGTTTACTGTTTTTGTTGTTGTTGTTGTGGTCAGGTGGACATGTATGCAGGTGCTGTGTTCATCCAGCTTGCTTTGAAATGGAACATCTACCTGGCCGTGGTGCTGCTTCTCGCGGTGACTGCACTGTACACTGTAGCAGGTAACTTTTCTCCCTTAAAACACAAATTGTGTAAAATATACTGTATATTTACATGTGGGAGTCCCATGCGGTGCATCTTCTGTTGTTGTCCCAGGCGGTCTTGCTGCAGTTATCTACACTGATGCAGCTCAAACTGCAATCATGCTGGCCGGAGCTCTCACCCTCATGGGTTTTAGTAAGTCAGACGCAACTTATTTTTGTCACTTCCCACTACTTAATTTTACACACCTATTTTTGTGTCTGTCTCCACTCTGAGGTTTTGTTGAGGTCGGAGGTTGGAATGCGCTGATGGAGGGATATTTCACCGCCATTCCCTCGGTCCGTGTCCCCAACTCGACCTGCGGCCTCCCTCGAGATGACGCTTTTCACATTTTCAGAGACCCGGTGAACTCTGACCTGCCCTGGCCTGGTGTCATCATCGGCATGTCCGTCCCCTCCATGTGGTATTGGTGTTCTGATCAGGTACTGCAATAAGTTTATTTTTGAACATACAAAAACATTTATCTGCCTTGAGCTTCTTCGTGTTTACATATAACCATGATGCAAACTCTTGTGTACTTGCAATGTATTTTATTATTTTACCTGACAAACCAATGCCAAGTATCATAATTAAAAATTATGCTGTTTTCAAAATCTACTATTGTATTCAGTCTTCCTAAGCAAAAACTGTATTGCTTCAATTACAACTGCAGGTCTTTAGGGGGTGTTTCTACCATCTTTGTACATTCGGAGAGTGAAAATGTTGTCAGTTCTCTAAAAAATATCTCAAATTTATGGAGAATCTCATTAGGTCCTGCTATGTGCTCGCTTTACCTCTGAGCTTTGACACATGAATGTGCTGTCAACTGAAAGCCTATTTATGTGTATTAAAGCAAATGATTCAAAGTACACAAAGCTGAATACTGAGTACATTTGCTTTAGCAGTGAAATAAATGTTTCCGTTGTAATTTTTGTTTCTTTTGAGTAAAGCAGAGTTGTAGTATGAAAAGAAGTAGACTTAATGAATGGTGAAGTACAAAATTATGTTTAAGAATCATGATTTCTAGAATAAACATTTTAAATTTGTGTAAAAAAAGTGGAAGTTTTTCATCTTTTAAAGACTGAATGAAAACTTCCATTTATTTATGTGCTAAAAGTTTCTCCTGGATTTAGCTTGTTGACATATTTTTCTGTTAAAAACTTTCCACTTCACAGTATTAGTGACCTAAGAGAAAAATGCACTCGTAGTTCAACTGATCATTTACTGACTTACCAGTCAAGTGACAACATTGGGTTATAGGATTACTATTCCCATTCTGATTTATGCAAAATGGATTCTTCCAACAAAAATCCAAGTTATTCATTCACCAAAGCCAGGAAGCTAAGAGTTTTTCTTGGATCTCTGCAGGTGATTGTGCAGCGCTCTCTGGCTGCAAAGACTTTGACCCAGGCTAAGGGGGGATCTCTTCTGGCTGCATACCTGAAAGTTCTGCCTTTCTTTGCCATCATGCTCCCCGGGTTGATCAGCAGGATCCTCTACACAGGTACAGATTGGGATGTTAGGGGCTCAGTCAGGGTATTTCCCTGTTTCATTGTGTTCCCTGGATGATGTTGTGTCTAGATGAAGTGGCGTGTGCAGACCCTGACTTGTGTAAACAGATTTGTGGGAACTCAGTGGGCTGTTCAGACATTGCGTATGCCAAACTGGTTATGGAGCTTCTCCCTGCAGGTGAGACGCTGTTTCTGCCGTTACTCTCCCTCTTCTCCATCGTCCTTTCGCACAGACAGTTCCCTACTTGCCGCTCTTCCTTCTTAGGACTGCGAGGACTCATGATGGCGGTGATGATTGCTGCTCTCATGTCGTCTCTGACCTCCATCTTCAACAGCTCCAGTACCATTTTCACCATGGATTTATGGAAGAGCTTCAGATCTCGTGCTTCTGAATGGGAGCTCATGATTGTGGGGAGGTATGACACACTGTATCATCCGAGCAAAGAACAGAAACTCAACTTATGAAAAGATTTTATTTTATAGAGAAGAAATAAAGCTTGATATATGGTCGTTTTGTCCATCTAACTCTCTACACACCAAAGTATTCATTCCCCTGGAACCATGCATATCAGTTCAGCAGATAGCTAATTTGTTTATTTAAGGCATTAAACCACATGTTGACCCTGCAGAATGTTTGTGCTCGTCCTGGTGGCGGTGTCAGTACTCTGGATTCCTGTCGTCCAGGCCAGTCAGGGTGGCCAGCTCTTCATCTACATCCAGTCCATTAGCACCTACCTGCAGCCCCCTGTAAGCATCATCTTCCTCATGGGCTGCCTCTGGAAGAGGACTAATGAGCAAGTGAGGAGCTTAATCATCAGACTGCGTTTAAAAATGAGCCCTTTTGTTCCATTTTGCTTATGGGTTTGTTTTGTCGTGCAGGGCGCCTTCTGGGGTCTCGCTATTGGTCTCACAGTGGGCTGCATACGCATGTTGTTGGACTTCATCTACCCTGCACCACTGTGCTTTGAAGAAGACAACAGACCCGGCGTGCTGAAATATGTCCATTACCTCTACTTCTCTATGCTGCTGTCCTTCATCACCCTGGCTGTGGTGGTTGTAGTCAGTCTGGCTACCGAGGAGCCCAGTCCGGAACAGGTGAAGCAGCATTCTGGATTTTTATTAGCTGGTTCTTTGTTTGCAAACCTCAAAGAAATAAAATCATTTACTGGTAGCATCTCTAGGTGTCAAAAATGTGCTAAGATACAGGCAGACTCCAGCTGTGACATGTTCTTACTACTTCGCTTTCTAAACAGATAAGTCGTCTCACTTGGTTCACAAGGTTTGATCCGGTGAAGCCAAAAGAGCAAGAGATCCCAGAAGAACACAGAAGTACAGAAAGCAGAAATGGACAAGCCCTTGATAAAAGTAGAGGTCTGTCTCTACTGCACATCTCCCAACTTCTGCTTCCAAACTGATGAGTTAACACTATTTTTTACTGACCTCTGCAGACTCAGCTTCGTCTGTGTCCAGTCCTCCCAGTCAGTCCAGGTTCATGTCTGCCATCTACTGGTTGTGTGGGATGGAAAGACGAAGTGAGGCGGACAACAACACTGTGGCCCCGCCTGAGCCTGAGCAGATCATCTGCACTCTGGATGAAAAGCCAAGTCTACGGCACCTTGTCAACGCCAACCTCATCATTTGCCTCTCGGTAACGGTCTTCATCATCGGCTACTGGGCTTGAAGGGAAGAACTCCAAACTTTACAGAAGTATTCCTATCCCCTCAGACTGTTTCACGATGCAACCACAAACTTCAATCAATTTTATTGGTCCCTTAGACAAATGTGAATAAAAACATTTTATAGCATGACCTGCATTTCTATTCACCTCCTCCCCTTACTTTGACACCCCTAAATTAAAACCGATTGCCTCTAGAACTTAGCCAATTGTTGTGCGATTTAATCTCAGTCTAAATCTGTTCAGTGAATCCCTCAGAGCTTTTTGAGGATCATAAACAGCAAGAAATTAGGCTTGGCCAAAAGTTGTGGAGAAGTTTAAAGCAGGGTTAGCTTAACTTTGAATGACTCAAGAAGAAGTTTAATCTATTAACATAACAATAAAGAGAATGACACAATCAACACCTGTTAGCACCCAATGTGAATACACAGCAGTAGCAACATACTTTTCTTCCAGCACTGACAGGTGAGCTTTGGAAATACGGTTTGAGAAAATCTTTGTGATATTTTACATATAAAAATGTTTCTAGTTGAGATTGGCAGTTTACTCATCATTTTCTTCCTGCTTCATAATCATTTTACTTTGTGCTAGTCAATGGAAAATAAATTTAATTTATAAAGCCCTCTTCGCATTTAAACACAGATATTCACAGTCAAGTTAGCAGTTTCGCACACAATCTGGTGTTAAATGACAGAGGAGAAAAAAACTGGAATAAAACCCACAATTTTAAGACTGAAACTCACCTATTTTATCCATTTAGTTGCAGTCGCTCATAAATACATTGAACTATTTGGTCAGGTGGCTGTGAAAATGTTTGAGGTGGTACATGTGCTGCACATATCAAATATGTACATATTTTAAAATATTATGTTAACCAAGAGTTAGCCAAAATGAACCAGAATAATAGTATTTTGTCCTCTAAAATACTGTTTCTATGTATTATTTGTAAATTGAATTATTTTCAAAGTAAACTCCAAAGAACAAACTCATAAATTCACATTTAGTGTTTTTTTTTTTCTTTTTATATGTAGTACTGGGTAAAATATCTGTACTTGCAACCTTTTTTCGAAAGATTTGAATAAAACTAATTATATAGAACAATGATGCATGGTGTGCCGAAGAGTAGAAAAGACCACAAACAAACTCGTAGTAAATTGTACTCAAAGGAAAAAAAAGAAAGGATTTTAATGTTTTTTTTTTTTTTGTATTTGGTCGAAGCTTTGATTTTGGAGTAGGAGTGATTACAAAAAGAGCATTGTCCCTTTTAACAATAAAAGCAAATATTGACTCCTCAAATAGAACTCGTTCCATTTAAAAATCGGCTTAGTGGACGTCAAAAAGGAATCCTGATTAAAAATGAGACAATCAACCCTCACCCTGTTGTATTCTTCAAGATATCTCTGTAAAGCCACCTGAAAATGCAGCAACAAGCTCTGAACAGGCCATCAGCAGAAGACAACTGCATCTCTTATTGCACCCTTCCCAATGTATTTGGTCATCGCATCTCTTGATCTGTGCTAAACAACTCACAATTATCTTTGGCCCTTTAGCTATTTCTTAATACCATCCTGCAGACTGTGAACATTTCATTCTGTCCGATGAAACAACCAAATTTGGAAAATGAAAAGTCAGTTTAGCTTCATGATAAATAAGAGACAGTTTGAATTCAAATCTGATGCCAGAGGTTAATATATATATATATATAAAAAAAGCTAAAACTGCACTCAGATGCTTGTCTCCAAAAGGATTTTTTAGCTTTGACACTTTGGCATAAAACAAAGAGAGGTACAAAAAAGGTGAAACTTCTCCAGCATTCTTTTTTTTTTCCTCAGTTAAGCTGCTATGTAACTCAGGTCCTTTAAGCTTTGGCTCTGCAATTCAATTTTTAGACACCTAGCAGAGTGCGCAGCACAAAGAGTTCAATGTTGGAAGCGATGGCTGCACCAGGGTTTTGTGGTTTAAGCCACCATTGTATGACAAGGCTTCTGCATATATATATATATATATATATATATATATATATATATATATATATATATATATATATATATATATATATATATATATATATATATATATATATATATATATATATATATATATATATATATATATATACTGGTCCCTTGTCTTAAACGAACAATGTAAGCTGGAGCACATTCTACAGAGCAGTGTTCTCTGACTCTATTTGGATGGTTGGGTGCAGGGTGGAGGTGGGCTCTTGACCAGCAGAGCCCTTCACTTCTTGCTCCTTGATCACCTGAGGGACTAAAGCTCTTGTGATCCCCTTCATAAGCAGCCCTCCATCTGCAAAAGAAAAAAACCCAGAACGCGAAATCACCAAACACATCATGAAATAAAGCAAACAGCTGCACGTGCACATACACCCACACACACACCGCTACAAACTCAACATTCTTTAAGACACCAAGGACTCTTCCGCAATTTAAACATAGTCAATTCTGCTAAAAATGTATGAGGGATTTTTTTTCAGTTTCCTTGGTGTGTTAATCTGTAAATGCAACAAAACTTTTATGGCACAGATGTGGCTAAGAGCATTGACCACAGAGAGTACAAAAAAAAAGTCTGATCCTGTTTAGAAGCATGTTAGTGTGATGGCAAACAGTTAAGAGACAGAGGCCGTTGGGGGACGGTTAAACCTAAAAGCAAGCAGGTTATGAACAGACAAATGCACAAAAACATCCCTTCACACATGAACATTCAGGTGCATCTCAATAAATCAGAATATCATCCAAAAGTTGATCTGTTAGCTAAATGACAGAGGAGACTCCTAACAGTTTGGCCCACTCTCCTTTCCAAAATGTTAATTATTACACTCTAAAAGAATTTCTTTCAGCTTTCAGCTGAAAAATGAACAGTATGAAGCCACCATGTATCAGTGTCGGTGTGGTGCGATCAAAGTGTTAGTTTTCTGCCACAAATTGTTGTTCTGTACGCAAGTTCGGTTTTTCCACATTTTCACCCCTTTTCATTTGTCAAAGATTAATTACATTATGTTCTTCCTGTTCAAAATCATGAACCATTTACTTCAGAAGTATTGTGTTATGGTCTACGCAATTATGAGGAAGACTGTTCACTTGGCATTTTACAATTTATGGAGTGTAAGCCTGTAAATGTCATTTTTAAAGAGTGCCGTCTCCAAGTATATCATTGGAAAGGTGAGTGGAAGGGGGAAAAAGTGTGGTAGAAAATTGCACACGCGACAAGAATAAATAAAAACCCCTGAGATAATTGTGAAAGAAAAACCCAGACTCATTTTAATATTGGTCTTATGTAACATTTTTATTTTACCAGTCACTGTTTTTTGTCTTTTCTAGACTGTCCGTTTTCAAGACGAACATATTTGAAATACTGACCTCTGTATTCAATCTATTGCTTCCACTTTCTTAATTGAATTACCAGAAACAAATTAACCTTCTAATGACAGCACAACTTATTGAGATGCACATGCACCTATCTGTGTTACATGAGGCAGACATGCAACAAAACTCTAGTTGCTTTTTTCCCCCAAAATAGACAGACAAACATGAAGCAGCAAATAGTGCCAAAACACCCAGCCAATAGGAACCTTACCATCACCTGCCCGGCAAAGCTCATCTTACAGGCAGGTCAGCAGCTCAGACATCTGCAATGTTTACACACATTTCCTGTCATGCTTCAGATCACCACAGTTCAGAGTGACACAAATCGAGACAGTGAAACCAAAAGAAGAAGCTCGAGATCTAAAAACAGCAACACCTAAGAGGAAGCTTCAGACGGTTATCGGCAGACGAGCAGAAAGGGAAGGAAAAAGAATTGCTGGAAGATGGCTGGAGATGTTGTTTTCTTCGCTTCAACTTGATCCAAAAAGAAGAATAATTTGATTAAAATGTCAAAAAAAAAAAGGTTAACAACTTACAGAATCTGACACAATCAGCTACTCTATTATTATAAGCATGCATCTGGAATATTGTTAACAATCCAAAACACTTCAAAGATGTGAAAAAGACCCTTGCCTAATTACAACTTGATGTTAAAAAAAACAAAAGTTTGCCTGATGAATTTAAATGAAGAACTTTCATTTTGATAAATCAAATAGCTTTTAATATTCTGCTTCTGAACCTGTAGAATAATGTCATTACCTGTTATGATCTTGGATGCAGAGCTGCAGATGCCATTACCGTTGTCATTAGCTACGGGCTGTGGTGGCGGTGGCATGCTGGGTCGCACTCTTGGCTTTGGGGCGGGCCTGGAGGGGCGGGGCAGAGATCCAGTGGCGTACGGGGGCGGAGTATCAGGCGGAGTGGGAGTTGTCGGCGGCGAGGGGTCTCCCTGGGCCGGTTGGTGGGCTTGAGGAGGCTGCGGCGGTGGGTGGTTCGGGGCATGGATGGAGTCTTTGCTGGAGTGACGACGGGCTGTGAGGGGTGGGTGACCGGGAGAGCCTGGAGGCTGGGGGCTGCTGGACTGAGAGGCGTACGGGCTCGGCTGCTTGGGCGGAGCCGGTGCCTGTTTTTTGGTGCCTTCAGTACAGAAGAACAACAATACATTATTTATTCCCTTGACTTTTTTTTTAATGTTTTTTGACGTTACAAACACAAACTTCAATGTATTTTATTGAGATGTTAAGCGATAAATCAACACGACAACATCAACATATAGAATAAAGTACAAAAAGTTACATAACTGTGAAAACATTTGCAGAACGCTGTGAATGTTCTGCAAATGAGAGTGAATATGAATATGAGAGTGTGCTCCGGTCTCACCTCTGCGGACCATATGAGGACTCGGCCCTCTTGACCCACCCTGAGAGTGCGGAGTCCCGACTGTAAGATGGAGTGAACCATTCCTCTGCTGAGGAGGGGTGGACAAAGGTTCCCGGGGTTGGCTGTTAAAATACAACAGAGCAAAGCATTAAACCATATCAATACTCTACTTTATATGACACAACACTTTGTAATGATGCAAAATAATAAAAATAAATAGATCATGCACACAAACATCAACATACATTTTCCATCACGAGATTGGACAAAGGTCAAAACAAGAGGAATCACTCAGGTTTAGGCAAACAAGATGCAAAAACAATAATAGGTCAGTAGATGCAGACACAAAACTGTTTCAGTAATGTGTTGAATGCAAAATGAAAAAGCCCAAGAAGCAGAAGAGCACTGGAACGTGCCGGTTAGCAGGCGGAAAGAAGCGCATTGTATTATAAAAATAGATTCAAAATCGCAAGCAGAACAGAGAAAACATAAACGCACGATCAAAATAAAACGTGATTTTCATCGCATTCGTAATCACGGAAGCCAAATTAAATGCTGTGCATGAGGTGGAGATTATGAATCTAAGAGATCCAGAGTGGTTCTTACAGTTACGAATCAAACACAGGGCAAACACAAAGATTGGGCGGGTTCCGGACTGGTTGATTGGTTGCGAGCCGACGGTGGAGTACTGTTGCGACCTCAGCTCCCTCCTTACCTGGTGTCCTCTGCGCTGGGCTGCCTTACACCCTGAGGCTGCACTGCGGCTGCCTGGACCCCACCCCCATGAGCCTCACCGCCTCCATCACCAGCAGCAGCAGCAGCAGTGATCAGACCCGGCTGCTGTGCATCTGGACCTGGCGACTGAACCTGGGGGGACTGCAGCTCGGTCTGGGAGGAACCCTCAGCTTCCAGAGGAGGCAGTGAGGGTTGGAAGGTGGGTGAGGTTAGTTGTGTCTGCTTTCTATTTACAGTGCCGATTCTGCGTGGAGCAGGCTCCGGATGTTTGTTAACAGGGCTACGAAGGAGGGGGAAAGGGAAGAGAGTTCAGGACGGCAAAACCACACGCCAACCAAACAGTGACGGGGAGCAGGAGATTGAGAGAGACAGCTAAGAGAAGTCAGAGACGGTGTAAGACATACGAAAGAGAGAGAGAGAGAGACGGTACTTCCAGAGAGCAGTGAAACCAGGTCATAAGGTAGAACCAAAAGAGCACATAAAACCACACCACAGTCATCTCTGAAACTGAGCAACACTGGGCTGCACTCTATAAAAGTTACAGGCGACACCAGAGATACAAAAAGCAACACAGGAAGCCCACACGAAATATAAACCTACAGAGAGACCTAAGCTTTAATTGGAAATTAAAAAGATGGCAAGAGTACAGAGCAGTAATACAAAGAGAAACAGACAAAATCATGTCCCAACAATAAAAATTTCTTCAAAACACATAAAGAAACATTACCATGAAACAGTACGTGATTAAATTGTCGTAAAATCTTGCAAACAGATCAGGGAAAAAAAGTGCAGCGATAAAAGAAAACATCATCCTTTCTTTCACTGACCAGTAACTGAATTCATTAATGCTACATGCTGCTATGGCACAGCTTTGAAGTCTGGGCTAGGCAGATCTTCAGTGGGCGTCTCAGTGACCGTGATGGACTCGTCGGCCACTATATAAAGGGCCGAGACTGCCGGGCCCCGCGACTCCTGCCTGCTCAGTGTCTTGGGGCGGGAAGGGAGGGCGAGGGGCAGGCTGAGGCTGAGGTTGGGACGAGACGGGTACCTGTCTTTACGGGGCGTGTGAGCGTCCCCTTCGTGCCCGGTGCTGCCGGGGCGCTTCCTGTCCAGCCCAGGCTCCAGGTCTGGGGTCGGCGGGTGGCTGGGCATGGAGAACATGCCTGAAACATTGAACTCCACCTCTGAAAGAAAGAAGAGATAATTGCGATTAACAGAGGTAAAATCTCCTTTTTAATTCAGACACAACACAGAAAGAAATTAAATCAACTGTTTACTGTCAAAACTTTGTATTTGTTGTTTGTGGGGAAACTATATCTGATTAATTAAGTGATAATTGGAGCTAATTTCAATTTACCTCCAGGAAAGAACCAATCAGCATGTTGGATGATGGGTTCTATGATGGCCCCAACATGGACAGACGTAGCTGCTGCCATCTCTGCCAGCGTCCTGAGTTAGCAGTGACATAGCAGCAAAATAAAACAAACAAAGCCGGGAATACATGTGCGTACCAAGTATGCAAGAGAACTGCCACAAAGAAGCTGTCTTTTACCCCTCTGTTTTTGCCCACAGCAGGTTGGGCCCCAAGACGATGGCGATGTTACTGGGAGTCATTTTATTGACCTCACTTTCCTGAGCCAGTTTAGCCAGGAACTTCACCAAATACCTGCAAAAGAAACCACCAGTATCCCAATAAGCATAAGAAACAGTTTTGCTTTCACAATCCAGTTTATAAATTGGTAAATAAGAGACTTGTGGTGGCTGTAATTTAACTAAATTACTGGAGCAACCATGACGCTACACAATCACCTTACATCTTCAGTGACAGGGGCCTTTAATTGTTTTACTGGTATATTCATAACTGACCAGTAGAAAGAGATCATTTGTCTAGAAATGTATTTAATATCTACAAGTTTGAAATGCCTAATGTTTCAGTAGTTTTGAAACACTGGTTCGTGAGGGCTGGATTTGGAGACCCCTGCTCTAAAGGGACACATAAATACACCGTTCAAGTTAAAGGTTGTGTGTTTAAATATTATTTTACCAAACAAAACAAAGCAGCTTTATCTGCACACAACCAGGTTAAATCAATGTTAAAAAGTCATTCAATTTTATTTGATTTTAAGAATTACTCACTGAAGGCACAGACTGCTATTTACTAATCTTTTAACAGACTGTCAATGTATTTTATCAATACATTCTGGCACACCGACCTTAACGCAACATTATTGACTTTGTTGCAAACTACAGTCTCACCACTTGATGTCACTGTTTTCCAGACTAAAACAAAAATTTCCTTTGACCTGATAATTTTGATAATTTCAACTGGTATAACTTTTCTAAATTAATGTAAACTACAACTACATTTTTTGTTAATTACCTTTAGATAACATTTGCTTTTCAATAAGCGCTTTATAAATAAACTGGTTCAATCGCTTTATGTTTCAATTTGGGTCTTGGGACATCTGAGAGAAACTGGCTGACTGAAGCAGTTTGAACTTTTAAGAGTAAGCAATAAAATCTTAAAATCAATTGGGAAGCTGACAGGAAACCAGTGAAGAAATGCCAAGACTGAAGTAATGTGTTCAGGCTCTTTAGCCTCAGTTGTAAAAAGGAGTTTTGTGAAATGTACAATTATCTGTTCTTTTGCTACAACTACAGCCACTTCTTATTGGTGATTAATTTTACAACGTTAAAACTGCTCCAAGATTTCAAGATCCGTAATTAAATTACTTTGACATTTTTATTACCATCAAGTTTCTACAAAGGTGTGGCATTTAAAGTGTAATTTAAGCTCTGGTGACGTAATTACTGAGCGTTCTCATACCTAAAGTTAGCTTTGTGAGCCTTTGGCAAATTGTCACATATCACCCAGAGAGCCTGAAGCCTTTTGTCAGGGTCAGAAATGCTGAAAACACAGAAAACAGTTGCATTAGTTGCAGGAAACATCTCTTGCAGGATATTAAAAATCCCATCTGTGTATGTGTGTGTATGCTTTATTACTTGGAGGCCTGTATCCACTCATCATACATGCTAAACGTCATTAGAGGCTCAGGTAGTTCCCTGAGGTAAGACTTCAGAGCTCCTGTAAAAAGCACAAAAACACTATGAGAAATACATTTTAAAAAGCATCTTGACAAAATGGTTTGACTTTTCACTAGACCACAGCGGAAGTTGTACCAGCGACTGCATGTGGATCTGAGTAGAACTCCTCAAGTTGCGAAGTGGAGCAGTCCAGTGCTGCTTTCAGCTTTTTAAGTTTTGAAGCTCCAGCAGCAATCCGAAAGAGACCCTTAGAGGAACATGAGAAATAAAAGAAAAATGTTATCATCAGCACTGTTGCACCCGGCTCTGGTTAACACCTTAAAAATTCAAGAAGCTAGAGCAGCGCCGGGAATAGGAAAGGAGAAGTAGATATCTGTCAGAAACAAGAGAGGAACCGTCCTGTTATCGTCAGAATCGCTTGTCTCTGTTTGACTGAGCACCAGACAGACGCAGCACAACCGTTTGGTTTCACTTCATAAAAATGCTTTAAATCACAGTCAACAGGGAGTCCAGCAGCACTGTTACATTTAAAGTGTGCAACAGCAGAGAGGCTAATGGCGAACAGATGCCCACACACATACACATGTTTTATCCCTGCAGGACCAAGACTAGCTGACTAAAACTTGGCAACAGATGTTTCCAGTCTGTAGATGCTATCCTTTATGGAGCCTCCTCTCCTTCCAGCTCAAACGGAGATGAGGATTTACTTTTTTTATGGCCAAAGATTTATGTTAAAATTCTGGTTAATAAGCATCAACTTTGACCCTACTTTAGGGGGGTATTTTTCTGACTCATGCCTTCCCCTCATCTTTACCTCTTCCCTCATGCCGGTCTCCAGCAGCATCATGACGCAGGCCTCTAAGGGTAAAGCGATCTCTCGATTGCTCCTCTTCAGGTGTTCCTCCAACATCGTGCCAAATGCAGGCTTCTCGATCCATGTATCTACATAAATGAAATACATTAACATGTTGGAGGCAATCAAATGACTAATGGTTATTTAATGTGGCTTTTAGTCTGACTCAAAGGCTAAAAGAAAGTCCTTCTGCCTGATTTTTTTTATGAAGAATTTGTTATTCAAATTAGGTTTCATCTCAGGCTCCATTTATACTCTCAAAATTTCATGTTAGGTTTCTAAGATGTATCTATACTAAAAAAGATTTTAAAATAAACATGTCTAGTACTTCTGAAAAACTAATTAACTTACTAATTTGTGAGTTTAAACCCACAAATATCTGGAATAAAAAAAAACTTTAGAGAAGAAAATAATCACGAGAAAAGATGTTGAATTATTCCATTATTTTTCCATCTAGAACAATTTTACTTCAGTAATTATTAGGAAAAAACCACAGACATGTCTATGACAAAACTCAACTCCTGATGCCTGTTGGTGACCTATTCTCATTCACTGAACAAAAATATTTGCTGATCTAACAAGTATGTTTTTTTCCCTCTATTATCCAAGCACTTCTGCAGTGGAACAGATAGTACTCTGCTTTCTCTGTCCATACCCTGTGACCTGTCCTGTGCTCAGGTAACCCCAACTGAACTGCACAGTGATCAGCTGAAACAGTGAATTTCATGACTTATGAAGCAGCATGCGACTTTTACTAACAGAACAACTTTTCTTTATGGTTTGTTTGAACACAATATAATGAAACCACAGTGAAATATGTGATGAGCCAAATTATCAAAGAGTTTTATTAAAACAGAGGGAAACCTGCTTGCATTAGCCTCGCTCTTCAGTGTACCATTTCACAGAGCCAGCAGGAGTGCTGTGTGTGTCGACCCAGATATATCCTATATGTAGAAGGTCTGATTAAACAATGAAACTTCCACATCACAAGTTGACAGAACATTATGTCAACTTGCCTTCTTAGCTTAGTCAACCCATGTGGGAGCTGCATGTTATGTCTGCAGAATCTCCAGTTGGGACAAAATGTCTGTTGCTATAAAAAGAATTAGATAAGAGAAAAAACTAGAGAGCTTGCCAAAACCCACATTTAATAGTGAGTGAGTACATTCATTACTGATGAAATGCAGTGTGATATTTTGCTTCAAAGTTGCCACGGCTTCATGTGTCTTCTTTGAATGAAGTATCGGACAGGGAACTCGGTGTTAGCAAAGTGTAGCCTGTCAGCTGAAAGCTCTAGTTATATCAGAAGGGAAAGCAACACAGGACTCCTCAGCCATAAATCGGATCCAAGAATAATATCAGCATCAGACCTGACTGCCAGAATGCGTCGGATCAAATCCAACTGCAGAAATACTATGAGAAAAACTGAAATCATGCTTCCATCCAGGAGGCCTGGGACCTTCCCCAACCAATCATTGGTCGAGAGGCGGGGTTCATAATCACTAAATATGATTCACAGAGCTAATTTAACCTTTCTATAGGTTAGAAATATTGCATCAGCTGATAAACTGACTGATTCTGACTTAGTGCTTTCATTTTCTTCTGTTGGATAAAACTCAATTCTCTTCTGTTTGTAGTGAAAGGAAATGAAACTCACACTGTGATTTCACACCAAGATCTATCGACCTGGCTTGGATCACAAGCCTGGTCGGATTATTTTCATGCTACTGCAGAATAAAGCAAACACTCATGGATCTTATTATAAACAGCATGTCCTCACCTTGCTGTATTTGGATGGTAGGAATAGCTGTTTCCAGAGCTGACAGAGACTTCCTGTGATACTCGGCCTGGGCCTCTAATAACTGCAACACACACAAATGCAAAACGTTGCCATCCATGAATCGGTTGTTTGGATTATGAGCTGAGCTATAAAACTTTTGACACACTCACCATGATATAATAGCGTGCATAGTCTCCCTCTTTTGAGGCAAAGTTGTACATGTCTGCAGACAGCTGGTCCTGCGGGATGAATGAAGGTGACAGCATCCTTAATCTTTGTTCTGAGCATTAACCATAAACTCCTCATTACGACAATGATGAGCCCCACATGACAAAGCTTTGACCTTTAATTACACTAACGATCTTCCTGGGATGATAGCCTTGAGCCATTCTTGCAAGGCCTTCTTTGTTCAGCCACATCAGGAATGTACACCTATTAGCTCAGACAAGCCTACATTAAAGTCCATGCAGAGTTACTGATTATTACCTTGCATATTTCTACTTTATTGAGAGCCTCATCCATCTCATCCTTGAGTGAGTCTACTTTAGCTGCCATGGCCTGGTTGTTGGACTTTGTTGCCTGAAACCACCTGAAGGACATAAAACAAATCATACTGCAGCATACAGTTGAAAACACATTCACATGAAAAAACACAACCTATTTTTCTCATTGACTGATATTAAATCTTTCTTGCTTTAGATAATTTAGAATTAAAAAAAGAAGATGACAAAATAAGACCATATTTAAGATATTTTGCTTTACCTCTCTTCAAATACAGTTTAAGCTAAGAAAAGCTTAACTTAAGTGGCAACATTTTCAACTGGAAAGGTCCAGTTGGTGAAGCTTTGCAAGTTTTATAAGATTAAATAGAGGCACATCTGTGGATGCATTTTAAGGCAACATCTCAATCACATAATGCCTCTTTTTGTGACATCATACAGAAAAGAAAAGCAATCAGCCAAGAATTTAAGAAGAGAATTCTGGATCTCCATAAGATTGGTTCATTCTTGGATTTTCTGATGAATATAAATGTGTTCAAATAATTATATGAAAGACGAAACAACTTGGGAATCTCCAATGATCAATTTAGTCTGAAGGGAGAGGTAAACAAATTTGGAACGAAATGCGTGAATCAATCAGACAAAGATCTCCTGTACCAACATGGACTGAAAGACCACTAAGAGAGAATGAGCCCATTGCTCCAAAAGCCACACAAAAACACAGATTTCAGTTTTTTAAGATGTGTCCTACACCAGGATGAAAGTAAAAACCCTATCTATCCATAATGACAACTTTATATGAAGGAGAAGACTACCAGCCTCAGTACATCATCACAACTACAAAGTATGGTGTTGGCAGTATTCATGTGGGTAGTTTTTTTGCAGGAGGCACTGGTGCACTTTTCAAAAATGGATGCATCATGGGAAATATTTGAGGAACACGTGAAGTCATTATTCAGGAAGTTAACACTTGGGTTCCAGTGGGCCTTCAACATGGACAGTAGGCTTTACTGTATCACTAAAGTAGATGTAAAGCGGAATAAGCATAATAAGGTCAGTGTTTTGGAGTGGCTATCTCACACACAGAAAACTCGTGGGCAGAGGTGAAAAGTGTTTGACATTAAATCAGGCCCAAAATTATTTTTTTGCTTGTTACCAAAGTGGACAAATTAGGTTACATCTCTGATTTCAACCGTATTTACAGGATCATCTCCAAAATTAGCCTTTTTAGCTCAAACTACACCAACAACAACCAAACCTTCATGTCAAGTTGAAGATGTAAAAACTATGAGCTTCATAAATTGTGGATTAATTAATAAATAGGCATCAGTCTTCATACAAATGCACCTCGTCTTGGCCGAATCGTAATCCAGAACTAGCTTGGCAAGTTGCTTCCTCTGTTTCAGTATGTTAGGAATCTCCACCTGTGGGAAAAACATTCAGGAATCATGAGAAAGGCTCGACTAAACTCGTAATACAGCATTGAGGACGTCTTTCCTACAAGTCTGTGAATTACACAGTGAATTTAATGCTTCAGTGTACAGAACAACTGTTACATAGCAGCTGCATGACAGATACTGAATAGTTTGTGGAGCATAAAATGAGTTGTGTCAGTTTTTTCATTTTATTTTATTTTATTTTTTACCTCTGCCAGCTGGTTGAGAGGATCCAGAATATCTTTTTCGATCTGTAATTCATGCTGCATAAGTTCGGTGGCTAACCGGCTCTCGGTCTCCCCGCACGCCTCCAACATCTTGCTGCAACACACACAAATATATGATAATTTCACTGTTTTCACAATTCTGCATGCAGTTTCTACCAAAGTCAGGTGATTTTTCAGTCATTCACATAGTCGCAGTGCTGCTTCACAGTTCCTGAAATCCTGTAAATTTTTTCCCCTTTTGTAACCCACAACCAGAAAACAAAATTGGTGTTTTATGTCATAGACCAGCATAAAATTGTGTATAGATGTGGCATAGAAGCAAACGGTTTTAAAGTGTTATTAAAAATTAAAAAAAAAAAACATCTGAAAGAGTGTGGTTCATGTTGTCATTCAGACATCTTTTGATGCTGTTGCAGCTTATTTGTACATCTCATCAACTTTTGCTCATTGTGTATCTGAAAAGGAGCTTGTGTGAAGTGCTGCTGCAAATTGACTATTTGAAGCTAAATAGTCAATTTGCTGCAGCAAATTTGTCAGATATGGAATACTTGACTGCAGAAGCATTCCCATAGCATGATGCTGACTCCTCCATGTTTTATAACATAGCGAGCAGATCTCTCTCCTCCAGTTACCACGAACCTTTTCTGTGTCTCTGATTAATGCTCTCTTCATCTGTGCATGTTCTTTTTTTTTTCAGACGATGGATTAATCAGAGCTCTGAGTTAAAAGTTTCGAATGTTGTTTCATAACTTTACCCTACTTTAAACTTCTCAGCAGTTTTATCTCTGACTAGATTTTCATGATATGCTTTGTTCTCTAATGTTCTTCAAGAAACCCTAGAAAAACTCACAAAACTCCACAAAAAGATTAAATAGACAAAATCCCAATAGGATATGTTCATGTTTATGGTTGTAGTGTGACAAAACGTGGAAATGTTTGAGGAGTTTTACAGTTTTTCCTCACCCAATCAGGCCCTCATCTCCTAGCTGAGCTCCGCCTTCCTGCATGGTCTGGGACAATCCGGTCAGCGGCAGTTTTTTCTGCAGCAAGACATAAAAACAAAGTTAGGCTATTATGAAACAAAACGACTTGAAGCTGAGTTATAACTTTAGGAAAGTCACACAATGTTGTGTTTGGATAATTTAGGTGGCAACAACATAAACAAGTTTGGCAAAGGAACTCAAGAGCAGTTGTTTTCGATGGTAACACCGACTGCAGCTGCTCCACAGGGATTATGACTTTGGCAGGAAGCCATTTTTCATATCTATGTGTTACATAAGAACAGATGCCATGAGTTCACTGTATAAGATACCAATCTCTGTTACTGCAACCCTCAAAGGAGTACCAGAGCTATAATCTCAGCACATGCCATCCATGTGGCACAGAAACATCTGTAAAGTTTTACAGCAATGTCTCGAATGTTTATAACATGACTTAACAGTAAAGTTGTGTTTAGTTTAAAGTTCAGCTCAGATAACAGAGCAAAGGCTAACAGCAATAGCACATTCTTCTCACATGTCTTTTCTCTGTGTCGGTGCCAAGTTGACCCTGCAGGCAGGACACCAGCCTCTTGTGCATGTTGTGTGACACCAAGCGCACCAGTTCCATCCGCCTCTCGATCTGCATGAACACGACAAGACAAAAAAAAAAGAAAAGAAAAGAAAATTAGAAAACACAATTCAAAATGTGAACAAAGAAAACAGGAGGAAAAGATCAGTGCACTGGTTCGAACCAGGATGAAGGAAACATAAACCTTCCACCTTCCTGTTCAACATATACGACCCAGGTGAGGGCTACAAATCAAAACACAGAGGCTGGATAAGCCCACGTTCATTTGAAAAATGTTCCATCCTGTCCTTGGTATCGGGACGTCATGGAGGATCTGACTGAGTTCTGCAGCAGAACAACAAGCAGCTATGACACAAAGACACAAGGATGAGTCAAGAGGGAACGCAGTGATGGGGCTCTTTAATGAGGGCAGGGAAAGCTTTCCTGACAGAGACATGTGAAACTTTAGAAAACAATCATATAGGCTGTGAATCTGACTTAACAGGTTATCCATGCCTTAACGCTGTAACTTTGAACAGTGCAGTGTACATTATAACGACCATCATTCATTTAGTGAAAGACTTGAAATATTAACTCCCTTCAGATGAAGGATGCTATCTAAACATACATGATGTCACATTCAGGTTCTCTTTTTGCTTTGATATTTTGTTCCAACTTATTATCTAGTCGAGATAAAATCCAGACTCTCCATGCGCACATGCCTCTAGTGACGACACATGAGGTATAACACAACTAGTTTCAGTTCTTTGAGCAGTTCAACTTGTTTTTTGTTTGCTTTTCCACTTTAAGCACCAGTTTTTCACCAAATTCCTCTTGGAAAAGCTGTTTGCAGCTGCAGGAAGGATTTGAGTCATATCTAAGAAGACAGCATTGATTTCAGGATAATTTTATGACAATAAAACACAAGCAGTGCATTGTTAGGAGAACCAGGGAAGAATTGGAACTGAACAATTTTAATTTGGCAATATTAGTTTTGTTTATTGACATCATGATGTACATCAAGTTAGTGGAAAATAGTCTACAGTTGTGTCAGTGATGCCAAGTCTGTCAGGTGAAGAATGCAGCTGTGTGGTTATTCAGCAGGTAAAACAGTGCGTCATGTTTCTAAAATAATTATTGCATTTCTTTCTTTTGAGGTCTGGACAGGCTGTTTTTTTTTTTTTTTTTTTTTTACATTAGACCACAAATAGCTGCCTGCCTCTTGAGTATTATCTTCCTCTTCCTTTCTTGATGTAAACATCCAGCTGCGCCCAAAGATCCGAGTCTATTTGCTGTCAGATCTCATCCTCTTCCTTCACTTTTATCCTCTCTAAATCATTGCTCCCTTTTAGCGCAACATCACAGCTGGAATTCACTTTCTGTCCTGGAAGATGCAATAGATACTATAAATACAATCCCTAACTCTAGGAATATCTGGTCATGACTTGATGAGTTGCAGGTTTTCCAATGATGTCTGCCAAGAAAGAAAAGAAAGCTCTGAGAGTCTGCGGTGTGGGTGAGACGGCTGGGCTACAAACATATTGATCACATCCTGTGTCTTTAGTACAAACTCTTTCCAAGCATATAAGAGATGGAAGTTTACAGAAAAGGTAACACAGAGCAAACAAGAAAATATAAAGATTAGGTACAGAAGTAAGTCCCTCAGAAAGGAAAATTTTGGTGGGTTTCTCAAAGATTTCTGGCTAAGAGATTCTTCGTGTTTTGGTTTCACCGTCCTCCCGAACTTAAACCACTATTCTTGCTCAATTAGATATTCTCAAGCACAAGCTCAACCACACACCCTGATAAGCGGTGGATTAAAAGTTGGATGAGAGGAAAGAAACAGGGCAAATTGCTTGATAACCGTCACAGACAAGCCCACACACACTAAAAATGAAAAGAAATGACTGCTTCCACTCTGCTGTTACCACACTTTCCAAAAGTTCACACTCACTGCCAACTTTTCAGCTTTCTGCTTTTTCTTTTCCAAGCAGCAGTGAAAACTGAGCACAGCAAGCTCCAGTTGCTGACCTCTGACCTACAACAGCAGAAACGTGGAATGTTGAGTGAGTGACTCAGAAGCCGTGTGGACGGCTGCATTTTCATTTTGGTGGACTGAAAAGCTGCATCATCGACGTAACTAGAAGATGACTAGCTGGTTGATCTGGCAGGCGGGAACTAAGAATTACGAATTTAACGATGAACCAGAAGTAAGAATTGAATCTAGAAATATTCTAGAGAGCTCTGGAATAGTTGAAGAAAAGTTGCTTTTGTTAGAAGTAGAAAAAAAAATAGAGCAAGAATTTGGACTCTAAAGTCCAAATTTAGTTAAGCTAAGTGTTTAAGTGTTTTCATGTGATTCTGAACATCAGAATGCAAAAAAACAAGGAAAAAAGAAAGAAAGAAAGAAAGGAAACACATTTTCAGTTTCCCCCCTTTTCTGGGAAATGACTTAGGCTAAAAACCAAGCAAATTTTTCAATTTGTAGTGATGAATCAGATCAGACCAGACACATTTTTAAGTAGGATGCTGACTATCATTACAGCCATCCATCCATTGCTTTCTGCTCATCTGAGATCAGGCTGCAGCGGTAAGAGATCGGACCAACATGTTTCAAGGTCTCCTTCCAGTTGTACAAACCCAGAAAACCATAGTCGTTTCCCTGGATGACGGTGTTCCACATCCTGTCCTGGGCCAAGTCCAGTCAAAATATGACTCATCTGTTAGTTTTACTTTGTTTCTGTTACTTTCAGTCATGAGCAGTCAGAAGAGTGGCTGGCACCCTTTGCTTGCTGCAGAGAATAGGGAGATTATTTTATATGCTTTGTGCAGAACTGAACAGCATTTTCTTCTCTCCTGGAACAGAGATGAAGTTTGAATTAGAGACTAACCCCCAGCTGACAACCACGATCCAAGTGTAAGAGGTGGTGACTAACGTCTCCCCTGAAGAATCACTGTATCTCTGAAAAATCACCTTGTTAACTTAATGAAACATGCATGGACACACTTAAAAAATGTCTTGCTTGCTTGAAATGCTGACCTGCTTATCCCTAAAAATATTTTTGCACTCAGATGTAATGCTTCTTGTAAAAATGTGTTCTGCTTCTCTTGTCAAACTTCCTCTGATTGCGGGCACTTCCGGCTCCGTCCTACATGTTCACGAATCACTCTATGATAAAAACGAGGTAGTGATGTCAGTAACATTTTATCTCTATTAGCTGATACTGTTAGCATGACACAATTGTCCTCCACGTAGATAATCTGCAGGTGCAGACTCCTATTCGAGTCAGTTAAAGCTTGAAGTGCACGACTCGAATAGGAGCAGGAGAAACTTGCTGAACACAGAAACATTTTTAGGGGAATCTGAGCATATTTGTAAACAGGGAAGATTTTTTTTTAGTTTGAGAGAAGAAATTTAAGCAAGTACTGTACAAGTGAAAACGAGGAAACTTGTTCATTAAATAAAAATGTGCACCCATTTTTTTTTTTTTTTAAGGTTTAAAGTTAATCTGTAGATCACATGCCAACCGGCTGGCAATGGATGACGTGCAAAGTGGAGGTTGCCTCAAACAGCATCTTTAAGTAATTTTGGGATTCCAACTCTGCCAGAACTCTCTAATGATGCCGTTAGGCGTAAAGACATCAGTGTTATGCAAACGCAAACTGGCTTTACTAGATCGTGGTCAGACCTCCAAGAGTTTTAAATTCAAACGATCAAGTGGTTATATAACTGGGGTGAAAGCCACTCTAATTTGAGAGAGGAAATCTTAACATTGAGAATTGACTTACTTTAGATACAACAAAGAGCGTTGGTTCTCTTTAACTGCTTCATCGGCAAATGACACCACCTCTGAAATGGCAAGACTTTTATTGATTTGGACTTTGTTCAGGTGTGTTGGAAAGACATCAGAGATCAGTTTAGAGAAGCAATTGTTGCTCCCCAAAAATCCAGAAAGGTTTGAATAGATCTAAATAGATCTCTCGCATCCATTCAACAGAGAGAAAGACTGTTAGCTGCTAATCTTCCTGGAGCGATCGTCCTCAAATTCAGGCCATGAAACGCTCAGAGGCATGGCAACAAGAAATACCTAGATCTATGTCAGATATTTTGGAGACCTCTTCTAGCATAATGAAAAAACGTATTTAATTTGAAAAGTTTTAGATGGAGAAAAAAAAAACAAGACTTCTGGAGAAAATATTGTTTGGATTGATTGAATCAATTGGGATGCTGAATCACATACACAGTGTGATGTCTAATGAAAAGCCTATCACCTACCACGCCAAGGTTAAAGTGTGGTGGTGTAGTGATGTGGGCTGTTTTGCATCCCCAGGAACTGCGTAGGTTGCGGTCACCGAGATGAGCAAAGTAAGAAACAAAAGGAAAATGAAAACGTAGCCAAGGTGTTTCAATGGTCCAGTCAAAGTCCAGACCTCAGTTTGACTGAAATACCCCAGAGAGCTGTGTATGTAACAAACTTACAGAAATCTAAATTAAACGAAGCACCACAGTAAAGAGTGTGCCGATTTCATTACAAGTAAAGTAATAAAAAAGGTCTAACTACTCTAAGTTATTTCTGCCACAGTTTGTTAAACAATCTATCAAATCATGGAATATAGCTTATCTTATCTGCATTTTGGAAAGAAAAAAGTCAATTTCTTGCCCATTTTATTAGGTGTGACATAATATATGACAACGCAGAATGTCCATCCTCTGTTTTGTAAGATTTATTTGTGATGATCAGGGAAGAAAAGAACTATACTGAACTACCACATGTTCTCAGAATTCCTCTGTGAGAACAATAATATATATGATGTAGGTTTAAACATGTGCAAGGTGTTTAAACCTACAGTACATCATACACCATGAACAGTGTATGATGTACACTTTTGGTATATGATCATGCACTTTTGAATATACCAAAAGTATGATCACCAAAAGTTTCTCTCACCGACTGACCCAATGCAATACTCGCTTACCACATAACCGTTAAGTATGAGCATTGTAGAGAATCTAACACCCCATTTGGATATCTCATCTTCAGTTGTATTCAAATACTGACTTCTGGAACCAGTTCCAACTCGATATCCTTCACTTTGAGATGAGGCAAGCAAGGATACAATCCAGTCTGACAGCCTTCTAGACTCTCCCACTGAAGCAGGACGAGTCCAAACAAGAGAAATGTCTTACCCAATGCAAAGCATTATGGAAAATGCAAGAGAAGAGAGTACTATGACAGCATGGAAATAACAGAGTTGAGTTTCATATTGGAACTGTTCGTAGAAAAGGGGGGGATGCAGGAGATTGTGGGAAGTGGGTTAGGAAAAATGATCCCTTCTGGTCTCACGCTTGGAAGATGGAAGAAAAACTTTTCCAAGCAGTGTGATTAAATAATAGTGTTGATTTACTTTTGCATGTGTGTAAGCCACACATTTTACTCGGATTATTGCAGATGTAACAACTGACTATGAGCAACATGCAAATTAGTCGTCAGCAGATGTGCAAAGAGCACACAACCCTGCTAATGTTGCCCGTTTTTCTGATAGTGACTAAAAACTTAACTGAAAGATATGCATTTAGAGAAGGAAATGTGAAACATAAAAAATGCAATTACCTGGTTGCATAAAGTTAAACTCATACCTTGCAAAGAAACATTTTGATTTTGTTTCATTGTTCTAGCAGAATTATCCTGACATTTGTCCAATGGCAAAGCGGTTTCTCTACCTTTCCAAAGCAAAAGTCAATTGCAGCCAAGAATCTGGTTTCAACTAAACAAATAATCATTTGTGTAGTTACTATCCTACAGATTCTTGTCTGTGTTTCAGCAAGTGACAAAAAAAATCAATTCTTTGAAATGCACTGAGTAGCACCTTATTTCTAAAACTAACCATATGGGAAGACAAATCCTGTTCTTGTTTCAGAAGGGTCCAATTATTGCCATGCATCAAGGGAAAAAAACAAAACAAATATTGTATTACAGGCTATTTAATGAGTTAATAAAAACTGGAAGAATTGTGTGGAAAATTTGTGGTCGGAACAAAATGAGTGATTGTGATCGGTGATTACAAGAGTGTGTTCAATAGTTCTGCACACAAAATATGAGAGGAAGGGGCTGGGATTTAACAGCTGTGTCGCCTCAAGCAAATTACTGATGAGCGAAGGTAATTGGGAAAAAAAAGCTGCAATTTGATAGGGAGCACAAAGATTGAACTCTGGAGTAATGGTAGAAGGTTTTATGGTCCGATGAGTTTAGAAATGGCAATACAGAGTTATTGGCAAATCAGTTTAAGAAGAGAAGTGCATAAAGTGTTGCTCCCATTGTGCATATTGCCTACTGCACCAGCCTGGAGAGGGGCCAGAGCTATGAGCTGGGGTCTTGGCTAAATAGCAATAATTGCCCAGAGATATGAAGTTAACAAATGATTTAATCAGTGAATTTCTTATTTCCATATGGCTCAGGCATATTCCTAGATGGCAATGCCCAAATTTAGCAGTCACATTGACTTATCAAAGCACTGGAGTTTCTTTCAACAAACCCCACATACAACAGCCTCACATTTATACATCAATGTGCAGATAAGATGGAAACTTTGCGCTAATTGCCTTCTCCAAGGGAACCCACAACTTTCTAGATGCAAGACAACTATTCCACACTGAAACACGGTGGTGGTTGTAGCATGCTGTGGGGTCAAAGTTTATTGGTTTAGAGCATTGCCGGCCTGAAGATAAAGAGGGATTGTATTAGTTAGTATCACAGCAAGTCCAAACATAAGTCCAAACACACAGAAGAATGAAACTACATGTTTATAGACCAGAAACGAAACAAAACCTGTGCAGGACCAGAGGGAAAATACATCCCAACATACTTGTTCATGTTTCATTGTAATTGTTATGTTTTTCAATTTTGAAGAAATTATCCAGCATTTGTGTCACATTAAAGGCGGAATAAGTTTGTAAGTAATCCACCAAGGTCTGATCTTTTTAGGTCACTGAAACTTTAACAGAGATCTGTGATTGACGAGTTTTTGCCATTTAGAAAGAAATCCTGTCAGAAGCTGGAGCTGCCAAAAGACGTCCAAGCTACTTTAACAATGCTGACCTCCTGACAATAACATTCCTCGCCGAGAGCCGGAGATTAAGGAATGTCTAACGCAGCACAAAACTCCCGACGTTCAGTGCCAAAGACGGGAAAGAGCATTCAGAAGGACGGCTGAGTCTGTTCTCTTTTGTTGGCTTATGAAAATAGCAAATATATTTAGCTAGAGATGACAGTACTATTTATGTGGAAATATTTATGTTTGGCACCAGTTTGTGTTGGGAGTTACTGGGTGTGAACCGCATACGGTTCAGAGTTCACCGCTGCTGGTCATAAAGCCTCCACTTCTGAGGCCGAGAATGAAGGTTGTTGAAGATTTACTCTGCACCGATTAACCTCTCTGCACTGCTTTTCTTCATTTCCGCTGTATTTATTCCCACAATTTTTTTTCTCCAAAGATGATCTCACCATTTCACAAGCCAAAGTCTTCCCATCCCCCAACCACAACACACACACTCAGCAGCGTGTATCCACTTTGATTTCCTAAACACGAAACTGACTTCACCGTTGAAACAGTGAGGCATTTCTCTTGAAGTGCTAACTTTGTGCTGGTGTAGCGTTGCTTGCGCTTGAATCTTGCTCTAAAGTTTAAATGCAAGCGGTTGTACTCAAAGCCCAGAGAGAAGCTTGGCTTGAACAAGCAGCAAAGGCATAATGGCTTTAACAGAGTCTTAGATGGGAACGCTACACTCAAAACTTCTGCAGTTTTTTCTTCTCCAGGAAATGTGCCCCACCAAAAAAAAAGCCTTTTTTACATGCAGATTAGTTCAACTAAAGCTGATGTAACACAAAGCTCAGACCAGATTGCTTTTCAATACAGAGGGATGCTGAATTGCAGCCACATGAAAAAACAAAACAAAATGCTTCAGCTCCTTCCGCTGAGGCCGCAACAGTTAATGCAGCTTACATTTCATTTCATGATAATATATTTTAGAAATAAAAATCTTTATAAAATGAAAAAATGTTTACTAGCTAAAATGAAATTAAAAACAAAACAGAACAATGAATAAAACAAAACAAAAAATAGAAATATAAGCTAAAATAAAACAAAGTCAAATAATAAAATGTAAAATGATAAATCAAGTGAAAAAATGCAAAATAAACCAATGGAAAATAAAACAACAAATAAAATCATAAATAGAGCTATTATAGCAAATACACTTGAAGACGTGATATTTACCTGAAGGAGGTCATCACTCAGGACTTCTGTTTTTTCAGCTCTGTGGAGGAAAAACACAGATCAGAAGATTTATTATACAATGCTGTTACCCAAATGCTGACCTGCGTATTTGCATGTGTTTGTGTACGTAAACGTAGCATTTATTGCCATTTTTCAGAACAATCCAATGTTGTTTCAACCACACTGCTTGGAGTTTACTAAAGCAGGTCAGCAAACCCAGCTCCTCCTGTGCACAGGTTGTTACAAATGCCTGCAGCGAATAGAAACCTGGTATTAAACGTCACCTATTGAAGACCTGTCAGAGAGCATGAGAGCTTCAAATTAACGTGCATCATGTGTTCAGCCAAGCTCCAGGAGTATACACTAGCGGCCAAACTGAACCTGTCAGATTCCTCCACCCAGTCTGAAAAGCACACTTCTTGACTCATCGGCAACCTGTTTGTTGTAGCAACAGGGGCCAATGTGTGGATGCATGTGTGCATGAGGGTGAGAATCGCCATGAGGCTTGTTGATGTCAGAAACACACTACGCTTTTTGTGACACAATCTGGGTATAAACAGCGTCATGTCATCGCTCTAAAAGCTTCAAGGAAATGTTGACAGGGTCGCCTTCGAGAGCACCTGCAGTTTGCAGGCTTTTAGCTCAATGTGTTTTAACCTGTATCGTTTCCAATCGAAGTCTAACAAATGTGCCGCGAGTTGTGTCTCCATACAAAACTCCCCGTAGATCTCGTCTGTCTCTGCAGCAGTCTGAGCGCACGCCGTGAATCTAAACCTCGCAGGGATCAATTAACCATCTCCTGCTCAGACATGAGGTATTACACAATGCTGTTATGAGCTTCTTAGAATATGATCCTTATGTTCCACTCTCTGCATACGGTAAAGGCTTACATCACTGGGGCCTCAGATGCCCTCACTGTTCATAAAATTAAAAAAGGAAAAGCAAGACTACCTCTGCTGCAGTCAGAGATTTAAAAACAATAAAACATTTTGTCAAAAAATAGCTGGGAACTATATTGCATTTGATTTAATTTTAGGGATGTCGGAGTAAATCTAAATGCACATCAGCAAATGAGCATTTGTAAAAAAATTATTTCACTTCCTGATTACCGACTGGTTTGCTGGACAGTAACATGACATCCCAGTAGAAGAACTTTAGTTTCGGTTCTTATCACATCATCACATTAGGCATCAGACTGCAGCGGCGAGCCTCTAAAGGAATGAGCTACAACAACAATCTCATGATTCTTATCAATACTGAATTAGCATTGATCCGGCTTAGAGTTGGGCAGCAGCTACTGTTCTAAGAATAGACTCCTTCAGACAGAGGCTCGGCGCGGGGCGTGTGCTGTGCATGAAGACGTCACGTGCTATACACTAATTTTTTGAAACCACGTTGAGTAAATGAAGAAAATATAAATCCAACCATGTCCCTGCGTCACTTTGCAGCCTCTGATTTTATTAAAATAACTCGGTTAAAGCTGTTTGTAAACACTGCTGTGTTTGAACTCTGGTGATTCAACCGCCTCCTGTTAATCGAATGCAAATCCAGCTGGTTTCCTCCTTTATGAAAAGAAAGAGACTTTCTTTGTTTGAGCCAGCGCCACCCGGTCCTCAACGCTGGGAATGCTTACTCCACAAAATCCCCTCGGTGTGCTGCCCGTGGCAAACTGTCCCAACCTGCTCCGCCGACCACACACTATCTGTAAAGACCAGCTGTGTTGTTGTTTGTGTGTTGTCATACCTTGTGCAGACTCTTTTAGCTGTGGATTGTTGTGCATTAGAACCAACTTTCAATTCAATTTCAAAAGGATTATATCAGAACCAGCTGGTTGTGGTTTTAATTAAGCATAAGAACCTAAGCTATTTATGTTTTTTTTTTGTTGTTTTTTTTTAGCTTGCACTTGTACTTTTTAAGCATTTCAAGCAGGGTTAACCCTTCCCAAGCATAATCCAGGGAGGGCGTGTGCTCGCAACAGTTTTGCTTCCCAATAAAGCAACCTCTGAGCAGGGCTTAGTTGATTTTTACTGCCGTTACACAACGTGTGTGGAGCAACGACTGGAAGGAATCCATGGCCAAGCCCCTCGGAGTGATGGACAAGTCACTCTGAGGAAGCTCGTGCATGGAGAGGAACCACAGATTTATTCAGTGGCGTACAGTAATAGGTGGAAACACCGGCTCAGCTGTGGCTGACGGAGGACGAGGAGAGGTTGCCCCATAGGGACAGCGAAGAGGGCAGAGGCCGGGGTTGGGTAGTCTAATCAGCTGTGCCATCAGGAAATGAGTCCTAAACCAAATCTGAAGAAATTCCACTCCCGGAGAGTACAAAACCTAGATCTGGGACATTTAGATAGATATTTTATTTTTTAGTTCTTAGAATTAAATCAAAAAGACTGATTAAAGTAATCAAGTTAAGTATTAGCCTATTATTAACAGCATTAACACAGTTGATCGTGAAGCTTTTAGTGTTATTTTATCAAGGGACAAAAAAATATATCTCTTTCTTATGGTACATATGGAATATAATATTAAAACAGTTCCAGTATAAATAAAATTAATTTAAAAAACTGTAAATAATATGACTGTGTCTGTGTCTTTTATGTCTTTGACTCATAATTCAGAGTTAAGAAATGCCCACCCTTCATGTCAGATATTTGTACATGTGTTATATGTCTTTATGTGTGGATTTAAGAAAGAAACAAAAATAAATGATTTGATAATACTAATTTATTCATTCATTTTTCCACCATACGCTTTCTTATTATTGCTCCAGTCTTGAATGTCTGTCAATAACTCCTGGCCTCAACTTCTAATGACATCAGGTTGACATATTTTTGGCTAAAAAAAAAATAAAAATTGGAGAAATTGCTGAGTTTTAAAGTCATGAACGAAAGAAAAATGAATACACAAAAACATGAACTTATAAACTACTACAGACTATTTCTACCAGCCCAATTGTTTTTAATGGGACCTATTGCCACAGCTGCTTACATTAAAAAAAAACAGCTTGGGTGTGCCACCACAGGATTATTATTGGCCCCCGTTGCGTCGCCCACTGGAAAAGGCTTTGGATACGCCCATGTCCCATTCAGAAACACTGTTACATACCTGGTTCATTAGATCGGTTAGGTTAGGACTGCTCCTTAGTCATTCTGTTCACTCTAAAATATCCACCAAGATTGTCTCCAGTTTTATGCAATAAACATAAGCTAAATTCAAAAAGGCTAACATTATGAATAAAAACATAAGATGCGAACTTCGAGGAAGCGTTGATTCGACTCAACTTTTACTTGTCCAGCGATCATTTTTAAAGAGTTAAACGCCTCTAGTTTTTTAAACCATTTTACACGACAAAACAAAACATCAAACATGTTTTTTTTTTCCAACTAAACTTTTTTCTTCCCTAAAATCTCCTCCGAGTCCTTCCGACGCCGCCCACAACAACAGAAGACCCAAAGCGACCACATCTAACATTATCACCGTCTGCCAGTTTAAAGCGCGGCGTCTGCCACCAGATCCGACGCTTACCTTCCAACAGTCTGGTTGGCCAGCTGCTTCATGCGATTGAACTGCTTCTTCATGCTGAAAGTTGCCCTCCAAGTCTCCTTCTAGTCCGAAAAAAAAAAAAGTCACCAACAGACCCGAGTCCGACTCTTGATCATCCACCCCTGGATCCAAAAGTTGCGCTACGTCGCAGCCATTGTTATTTTCGCTCCGGTCACTTTTTTTTTTCTTTTTACGCAATAAATCTGAGAGGCTTTCAGAACCGATCCGGCTTGACATTCGCCGCCGCTTCGGGTCGAACCTCCGCTCCCTCAAACGAAGTCAGTGTTTCGGAGCTTTGACAGGCCCCTGGCTCCCCATTGAAAAGATCAGTTTCAACAGACGGGCTTTCGGAACAAGGAGAGGTAGGAAGGAGGAAGTGCCTCTACTTCCCGACTGTAAGCAAGCCGCATGGCCCCCTGCTGACATGTGACACCTCTGCAAGAACAAGCCGTCGGTCTCACTCTGTTGCTTTGTTGTCATTGCCAGAATAAATCTGCTTACAATCCGTGCACAGTTTAATGATAATGGGAAAACACATAAACAGGGCTAAAATGGTTGCTCAGCTGGAACTTTCCAGTTGTTTGGAGCCTCTCCCAAAGTCTCTTTTAATTCTTTTGTGTCGGATCGGATTTATTTTGCAGCTTCTATGTTCGTTTCGAACAACTGAGCAGAAATCATAGTGACCTCAAGCAACTTCTGTGAATGGGAGGCCCCTCACCTCCTTAGTATCTGGGTTTTTACTCCATATTTCTTGACTGTAGCTGCTCCTTCCATGCTTATGATGCTCCCGCTATTATTTTCTGAATAAGAAGATAATTCCCCCCCCCCCCCAGGACATTTGCACAACGTGTTCAAATCGACAGCTGGTTTTTAGAGTGAACTGCTGCCACCTTGTGGATACTGAGTGTAACGACAGCTTCTAGACAACAGCTCTCCATTCTAAGGAGGCCAAGTTGTAATTAAATTCCTAATCAGTCGTTTTGAGAAGCTGGATTGAGAGCTTCTGTGAACGTAAATGTAAAACAAATGACGTTTTTCTTGAAAAGCGTATTTATTTATTTTTTCATCTTGTGGCAAGTTGAGAATCCTGCCACAGATTCTCAACCGGGTTTTGAATCAAAACGATTTTATTTGAAGCATTTTCTTAGCTCAGATTACATGTTCAGGGTTGAAGGTGTATTGATTCCTATCAATCTTACCTTCATCTCCAATCAGCTTCACCCAGAGGAGTATTTCCACCACACACTGCTAGGCTGATGCTTGTTTTGTCAACCAATTAAGATTCTAGTTCAAATCTGACAAAAATAAAAATGTTCACCACTATAAATACTTTAAGTCAGAATCATACACTTTTAAGATTCGTCATAGTTTTTCAAGAACACGATGTTTCTTTCTAGAGCTGCTGATAATCAGCTCAGTCTTTGCTCTGTCTATCAATCCAAAATGATAATATAAATATATTTCCGTGAATGATAAATTACAAACTGACCTCCACAAAAGTCTCTCAGACACAAACTCCTTTCAGCTGTAGATTTATTTAAAGTATTTCAACCACAAATGTTTCCCACTTTTTTTCTAAAAAAAAAAAAGAGAGAGAGAGAGACCAAATAGCAACCTTTTCAAAGCCAAACGACGTGTCTTCTGCAGCTTTGTGCTCCTGCTCCTCTATCCCGCCTCTCTATAGCTGCAGAGGTGAATGCCGGCGTGGCTCTGGAGGGTGTCATGCTGTTTCCATATTGTACCCCTGGGCCTCCCCACAGCAGTGGCCCACATGGGAAAGCAGGCCAGGCAGTGGGATAAACCAATTACTCCCCACGTCATAGCGGACTCCTGCCGCTGCACCATGCCGCGGCTCCGGGCCCCGAGCCCTCCTAGGCTCTGTCCCCTTGAGAGCCAGCTGGAATTCCCAGAGACGGGAATTGTGTGGTCTCAAAAGCCTGCAGAGAAACTATATTTCGCTTGAAAAATTGACATGTGCCCTCCTGGGAAAGAACTGGGGGAGGCGATATCATACTGGGTTTCTGCAGAGTTTATTTAGGGGGAAACATGATGTAGCTATGATGAGCTAGATTAGCCTTCATATGTAAATGTTTAGTTACATTATTATTTGGGATGAGTGCTTTATCTTCACACTGAATGGTCTTTATCACAAATAGAAACAAAATCAGGGAGGAAAACCATGTATGTGTAATGTCGTCAATGTAACTAAGAGTCACATTAGTCTGTTCCCTACTGACTGAAATAGGTAAAAAGAGACACAAAAACAAGAAGACAAAATATAGTCTAATCTAGAAACATCCTCTACAGTAGTAGTTGTGAGAAAACACTTTTATGAATAGGGCACTAAACATGCAGAGTATTTATTATCTATGCTGAATTAAGTGTCAGTTTTAGCTAAGATTTTTTTGTTTTTAGCTCTTGGAAGTTTAAAGAAAGAAGCGTGCATGATAAATATAAATGTATTTAGATGTTAAAAATGTATGAGAGAAAAAAATGAATTCAAAGCTTCAGACTCACATTTTATTGTGGACTTAGAAGAATGTTAGACTAAATAGCCGTAATACACAAAATATGAACTAATGGTTTTTCTTGCGGCACATGATGCATGTTTATTATGATGTGGGTCAACATTTGGGTTCTATTGAACCTGATTAGATAAATAATTGGGCTAAAGCGCCACCCATGTATGGAGGCTTTACTCTATGACACGGCAGTCACAGGTTTGATGACCTTTGCTGTGTATCTTTCCCCTTTCTTATCTGACCACTACAGCCTGTAACACCTTTAAAAACATAATTCAAGTAAAAATAAACAACAACAGGGAGAAATGTTGTTGCGAGCGTTAACCCCATTTCATCCTCCTTCTTTCTTTGACTTTGGAGCCCTGATGGCCTTTTTCTTTGACCACAGCTGCAACAACGGTTGTTATGTCTGCTAGAAGCCTTGTCGCCACAGGGCCATTGTGCGCTCGTCATTCTCCGCTCAGTCATTTACACTTTCATTGGCAGCTATTTAGTTCTCATAAAAAGTTTAGCTCACCAATTTGTGAGCTCAGCCCAGCCTGGGAGAGAAGCGTGGAAGAGCTTAGAAAGCAGTTGCTTTAAAAGTCCATTAATTGTTCTCTTGGCTGGGAGGGGACAGGGGGATGCCTGGGATTTGCGGGGCCTCACATCTGTCTGTTTGTCTTCTTGAGCCAAGAAGAAAACCAAAAAGAAAAGTCCTGATTCTGATTCGGACTCTGACTTGTGGTGATCTGGGAATACTCTTCAAAACTGTTATCATAATCGTGTTATCATGTAGGAAAGGGGACGTGTTGAACAGTTCTCCAGGAAATCCCTTTCTCCTCAACAACCGGATGAGGAGAGAAGGCGAAGATTCTGAGGAGAAAACAAAACGTACACAAAGAAAGAGGAACGAGGGTTTAATTTATTGATCTGGGGGATTCTGAATGAATGATTGGAAATATCAGCTTTATTACTAAATAATTGAATAATCACAAATATACATTTCAATGTTTGTAGGTGGTTCAATTAAAGAGACCAGTAAAAAGTTACAAATTAAACACATTAAAGTACTTTTTTATTATTATTTATTTCCTCAGAAAATAATTAAACTATATTCATCTGATCTGTAAAAAACAAACAAACATATAAACGTACAGGTCTTTAAAAGGTATTCATATTTTGATATCTTTTACACATTTTGTCACCTTACAACAATAAAACTCAGCCACCTTCACTCTGATACCCCAAACAAAAAATGAACTAAAATACACTAACGTTATTTGACAAAATGTGAAAAACACTGTGTAAACTAAAAGAAAATCTTCATAAAATAAAAAGTGTGAATATCAGTAACTTTAAATTTTATTGCCAGTCTGGAAACAAATGCAACTAAACTAAATTGCTATGATGGGAAACAATATAACATAATCTTCTACAGGCATATGTGTGTACAAGCCTAAACTCACAAAGCCAAGCTGTGAGGACAAATAGCCCACCTTAGTCTTCCCTCCCACCTCAGATCATAGAGCACCGTTTGCACAGAGATCGCAAAGAGAACAACTGCTAATGTGAGGAGAGCTTAAAAAGAGAGCAGCAACCCAACCCCTCGTAAGTCTCCCAGGACTAAAGGCAGTGATTGGAGACAGACAAAGGCGGCCACTTTCTGAGCCCCAGTTCAGGAGGCCCTGCTGTTCTTCTCCTCCACATGTGTTTCTCAGCAGCATTTCAGCAGTTTTGTGCCTGCTGCTGAACCTTGATGCCACCTTGTTGGCACATGACAGCTTTACAAGGTTCCGGCAGCGCCTTTACAGAATCCATTTGGGTCCAAAAACCACACACCTCTTCAGTCCAGAGGGAAGTCGCAGGAAGTCCTTCGTCCTATCCTGGCCTTGTGGTAGACAGAGAGGAAGTCTTTGTAGCGTGGGGCGCACCCTAACCAAGCTTCCCCAAAGTGCTCTGACCCTGTGAAGAGGAACTGCCCATCCCCAGGCTTTACGTGGCACTGCAGGAGCGTCCGGATGTGTCCGTGCCAGGACTGAGAGGACATATATGGACGCATTTGTTGCACAAACACTCCACTCCGCTGCCAGTAAACCTTTGTTGTCAACACCTCCATTAGTGATGACTGCCTTCTAGCATCATGGGAGACATTCTTGATGAAGCCTCGAACCACAGCAAAAAATTAAAATGCATTTTTTGAAAAAACATCACAGGTGCCACTTGTGTAAGATTCCTTTTTCTAGCAGGACAGTTTTTGACACCTTGTAGACAATTCGTAGCAAATACACCTCAAAACACCACTCATCCAAGATAGTATAGATATACGACTAATGCCTGCTGTGGCACATTTTACACATACAAAGGAACCACTTTGCTGACATCTAGTGGTTGGAGTTTTGTAAAAAAATGCCTGTTTTTACACATGCTGAAAACCGAAATGTGTTTTAAAACCGAAATGTGTTTTATGAATGATGCTCAAATTGCATGATGCTAATTCATTTCAGGATGTTAGGAAGTTTTCACATTGTTGGATCATACAGGGAGAGAACATTCCACTCTCTATAGTCTCTCTCGATGAGGAGTACTGAATATCAAAATCGCATAGACAGCAGGCCAAACCTAAAAACTTACAACATGCTATGGCCCCGCTTTAATGTTTGTCTAAAATCTCATGTTACGGTACATTTTGGTGTTTCCTCCAAACATAATACTAACAGCTCTGTGCTTTACCAAATATTCAGCTTCTTACCCTCCTTCTGTTTTCCGTCCTTCCTTGGGTCATTTGTTGGAGGTGTGGGACAATGTGACTGGTAGAACCATGAGGTTGCTCATGAATAAGAGGAGGAGTGTGTCAAACTCACCAGCAAAGGATTCTGGGATCTATCTGTGTGATTGTGAAAGTAATTCTGTGGTTTCTCTTTTAAAATAGGATTTATTTTCCCTACTTAACAAATATACTCAAATTTGATATAAGATTATGAGATTATGCTGTTGCAATACAAGATATATATTTTTTCATTATTACTTTTACAAACTCGTGGAGTGTGATTGTCAGTAAATAATAATATTTTGTTGTCTTCTGCAGTTAAAATACAGTATGTCAACAAAGGGGAACCACTTGTTAAGCAGTTGGTGTTTTCAGTTTCCAAAACTTTGCTGGGTTGATTTCTGTGGTGGGCTGCAACAAAAAAGTGATGCAACTCAGAGGTAAAGTGTTGCAACTTTATCTGTTTTTTTTTTGTGTGTGTGTGTGTGTGTGTTTTTTTTTTTACTTTGTTTGGCTCAGCAGCCTGGAGAAATCTGTTGCATTCTGTTTTTAGTTAAATAGCCTATTGCAACTCTGAATTAAACCCCAAAAACCATTCATTTACTGTCTGCCTGGTTATAGTAATAAAATATACCTATTGATTTATTTCTTCAGCTTCACTACAAATATGGAAACGTTTTAATTTGTGTGTGGTTCCTCAAACAGATGTGGGTTACTTTGGGTCAAATCCTGCATGTACTCACCAAAGTCACTGCTGCAAACAGCCACGAGCAATTCTGTGTCATTGCAGGGTCGGCATGAAGCTGTGGGTGGACAGAACGGGCAACGTGTCAATAGAAGCTGTTTTCCACTTTCAATCAATACATTGCTCCTTCCCTCTGAAATGCCTTTACCCATTATGCCTGATATTGATTGAGAGTAGGTTGTCAGCTCTTCCGTGACCTACACATCATCTCCATTCATCTCCAAACTCCATGCTTTAGTTAGTGGAATGTCATTTGGTCCTGCATTTGCGCTCCGCCTACAGCATCACCTCCACATATAAACCCCAGGCTAGTATTGACCCCATGTTGGACTTCTTTTGTGAAGACCTAATTGAATGACCTTGTGCCGAAGCAGAGGAGTGCAGGAGTCAAAGGCTCTGCTAGCCTGCTAATACAGAAAAGATAAACAGGCAGCTGTCTATAAAGGGCCCCGGATGACATCAGCATGCCAGGAATGGCCCGCACACTTGGATGAATGCTAATAAACAGAGAGGCACAATGATGAGGCATTTGTGGAATCTGCAAAGTATTTTTGTGCTGAATGAAGGCCTGGTGGCCCGGTGCCCTCCGACCACCCTGTGGTCCGCTGCGTCCTCTCTGCTTTGTGTCCTGATGGAAACCAGACAACCAGACAAAACACCAGACTGACCAGCAGCTGCTCGTTCCTCTCAGCACGACTCGCCTCTGTTAAATTAGCACTATTTTTCTGCCTGGCTTTAATATATAATCATGTGTTTTTAATCACTTTTGAGTCTGTTTCTCTTTTTGTTTTGGCTTCTACAGACTCTGGCCTTGTGTTTTGTGGTGAAGGAAGAACTGAGACGAAACATCAAAGGTCTTGTTGGTCTACAGCTGAAATTACTTCGCTGCATGGAGCTTGAAGTGAAAGATAACCCTCCTCATAGAAAGACTCTGATAAACATCTGATCAACTGTTTGGGCGTCTTCATTTGGAGGTTTTCTAGACACATACCTCTGGCAGAAGAAACACAGAGGCTGACCTAAAATATTAAATAAATTAAATGTTCTTTCTCACTTGGTAACATCTCCCTTGAACAAGCTGGATGGAACGAATATAGGAAGATAAGATGTCCAGATTTTCCTCCTGGACTTTTAAAACTTTTTAACTTTTGACTATGCATGTTTAGTTCTTTTACACCTTAATGCAAATACTTATGTCAGAGTTTAGCATAAACTCTAACTAAACAGGAATGCTTAGCTGTTCCATTATATGTGAAGGTCCTCAGAGATCTAGTTTATGTCCTATTCTTTCTCCTTTTGCATAAACTCATTTTGTTTCTGCCCAAAGGGAAAAAAAATCATAATATTGTCATGCTGCTGTTCCTTTTCAAATGTGAACTTCGGCTCTCTTGAAAGTCTTGCTGAACTGTCCAGACAATTTTAAAGATCAAATGGGAAATTACAAAGAGCAAAAATTCTGTATTCATGTACATTTTGGTCTTTATGCTGTCAAATAAAAATGATGGAGAACAAAAAAGCAAAACATATTTTTTGACATGAAAACAAACTTGTCATCTATTTTACTTTAAGGACTGAAAGTGCCTTGCTTTATATTGCTTGTGTGGCTCCACATTTCATTTTGGTCTATTTTTTAAAATTGTACTTAAAAGACTAGTTGTAAATCTATTTCATTGAATTAAAAGTGTACTTTGAAGACTATTGATATTAGGAAAGAAAAAGATGACCATTTATTAATGTTATAACAAGATTGGGATATTTTAAAATCCAGGATTCCACATAACCTACTTGTCCCTTTATTTGTTTTAGCCTAATTGTATTTATTTGTTTTGTTTTGGGGGTTTTTGTTTTTTTGTTTGTTTGTTTTTTTTTTTTTTTTTTTTTTTTTTTTTTGCAAAAAAGGATTAGCGTTAGGGTTATTGACATTATTTAAGCTGTCAATAATAAGCTTAAAATAATTAGAGATGGAACATAAAACTTCCTTTCTCAACATGGGTTAAAACTTTTAATTTATTTAAGTTTATCTGTCCTAACCTGCGCGCCGGTTCAACTTCGTACAACGACAATGAACATTATTACACTAAGCTCATACATCTGTTACTTCTAATTTACGTCAGAAAGTGTCCTTACAAAAATGAAAGGTGTGATAATTGTGTTATTGACAAAACACTTTCCTTCTTTCTTCCTTTTTTTATTGACCAAGAAGCTACTCGTTAACTCGAGTTCAAATAGCAGAACCTAATTAAATCTGTTAAATGAAAAGTGCCGACACTCACGCTCCAACCCACTGTAGACGCTCCTGTTGCGCAGCAACTCATATCTGAAGCCCACTGTGCGTCTGATCCACGTTCCCGGACTTTGCGGGCCCGCCTGGAGGTAGATGACCGGGCTGTGCGGCCCATCCGCCCGAAAACAAAACACCTGCCGCCCGGAGCGCCCGCCGTCCTCCGTGTCCAGCAGGGCGAGCTCTCCGGCCCGCTCAATGAAAACGCTGGCCCCGCCGAGGGATGGAGACGGTTGGATGCAGACCGTGGTGTACCGGATGGACGACAAGTTGGGCTCGAGCGCCACTCTGAGTGCCTGACCCGGGTTGACCCAGCTCACGAGACCTTCCGTGCAGCGCAGCCGCACCTGGAGAACGATCCTGCGATCAACGCCAGCTGCAAAACCGCTGCACGCAAATGAATGGGTTTTAGTATTGTTTATTCTATGTTGCATGACTTTGTGTTTTTGTGTTTATGATGTAAAGCACTTTGAAATGTCTTGCTGCTGAAATGTGCTATACAAATAAAATTTTATTGATTGGTTGATTGATTGATTTTAGCAGCTTTTTTTTATTCTAATGACACCAATGAATGGGTAAAGATTATTGCGTTTTTAAAAACTACCCGCTGACGAAATATAACAGCCAATGGTTGCAGTAAAACACAAACTGATTCAAACTGAATCCGTTTTTATATAGATAGATAGTTTTTTTTCTGTTCAATGAATTCACTTCCACTCTGTTAATTTTTAATTCCCCGATTTAAATCTAAGAAGTTGCTCCTCACCTTCCAGTCCAGTTGCACAGATCAGCTGCACAACGAAGAGCCAGGACCGGCAGACAGGCGAGAATGATCACAGCTGGCAACATCTCCAGAGAAATCCACCGAGAGGCCGACAATGGTGCATGGTCTGAAGAGAAACCTGAAGAGCGAACTGAGAGGACGAGCAGAGTGCCTTCTGGCTGCAGATCTCTCTCTCTCTCTCTCTCTCTCTCTCTCTCTCTCTCTCTCTCTCTCTCTCTCTCTGTCTGTCTCTCTCTCTCTCTCTCTCTCTCTCTCTCTCTCTCTCTCTCTCTCTCTCAGAATCCAATTAGTCCCGATCCAGTTGTTGGAGAGTCTGCTGGCCTTTTGTCTTTGCTTCTCTTAAGACCCGGTCAGTTTGAAAAGGCTTCAGCCATCTGTTGAGAACGGTGCGCTTTTCTGCAGCAGCATTCACTCACTCGAAGAGGTCCATTATCTCACTTTTAGACCAGTCCTGAAGTGTCCATTCGGGTTCTTTCAACTCCTGAAACTGTTCTAAAGGCTGCTTATAAAACTGAGTTTTCAGAGTTAAGTGCGACTGTCAGGGCAAACAGGCTGCAAAAGGAGAGAAGCTAGAAAACCGTAAAATTTGTTTATTTCTGGGCAATTTCATTGCAGCTGCATAATAAAAATAAATAAATAAATAAATAAATAAATAAAACCATTAAAAAAAATAAGTAAATCAAAATTTAACTGGCAAACCCAGGACTCAGAACAATATACCCTATTTACAAGAAGATAGTAAGCACCTGATTGATTAAATAACATCAATTATGAGCACACATAGGCAGCATAGAGTGGTGCGTGGTTGCGTTTGTTTTGCGCCTTGTGGCGTGGAGACGCAGGCAGACATTGGGTCACATCTGGAAAGCTCAACCTGCGGGGACTTGAAGAGGAGGAGGAGGAAGAGGAGGAGGAGGAGGAAGAGGAGGAGGTGTAGGGCTGTAACTCATCGGGCTGCAATTCTTGTGGAATTAGTTACCAGCTTTCATCAATGATTCATCCTGCCAGGATCAGCAGTTCCACTTCATTTTAACCTGCTGCTGTTTTTTTTTTTTTTTTTTTTTTTTGCACACACGTACACACAAAGAACTTGGCCATCTTTCAAGTACTTAGTGGTGCATGGCGACATCTTGTGGAGGTTAAACCCAGTGGCGCGTAACAGTGAGGACTGATTCTTAGAGGCTTTAAGGAGACAAAAAAGCCCAATGAAGGTTTTAGGGTTCATGTCATGTTTCTGCGTATCATAGTAATGAAAATATGCAGGAACCTGATCAGATTCGTCGGTTCACCGGATTTATTGAGAGCTAAAGTTAATACTGTTAGATTATTATTATTATTAATTATTATTTTTTTTTTTTGATGGAACATTTAAATAAAGTTAAAAAGAACAGGCATGAAGCGACAGAAAAAGAAACTAGTCAGAGTGATTTTCCAGGATTGCGCAGAGAGAAAACAAAGTCAAATGAATGGCGGCTTTGTGCCCAGAGTCACAGAGACGCCTGGCTTCCACAACAGGCCTGATGGGCCAAGGTGATGCATGACATTAATGGAAAATCCCCCCCGATCTCTGCAGGTTGTCGACCCCGAAGCTTCAAAGATAATTGGATGCATTAAAAAAAGAAGAAGAATTACGCATGGAAAAAGTCAATGGGTTTTCAAACTAGCACATATTATAATCTGGTTCATTTGAAGACGTCGTTACACGGCTGTTGTGTTTACAGCCACCACTGACCTTTGGAGTCCTCCTGAGAATCGCCTTCGGTGTAAAAATTTGTTTAAAAGTTCAAACGTAATCAGCAGCGATTCTATAATTCAACTAAATTAATTAATTTTACTCTGCGTTGCATTGTGCACACCCAGATTCCGCATTACAGTGAAATTTGTATTGAGACGTTGCGACTCTTAAAAAAAAAAAAAAAAAAAAAAAAGAGCATACAGTTCCACAAGAAAGTCTGACTGTCGGAAAGGATTTTCTAAATGTAAGACTAGAGGGTTATGCGTTAGGGCTCTGGGCTGGTAAAATCTTAAAAACTTGATAAAAGAACACCAGGAAAAATTTCATAAGGTTGATAAAATGTTTATTCCAACTGTCTGTCTGTCTGTCTGTCTGTCTGTCTGTCTGTCTGTCTATCTATCTATCTATCTATCTATCTATCTATCTATCTATCTATCTATCTATCTATCTATCTATCTATCTATCTATCTATCTATCTATCTATCTATCTATCTATCTATCTATCTATCTATCTATCTATCTATCTATCTATCTATCTATCTGTAGATTTAAATATTCATGATCATACAAGGAAATAACTTTAGAAATTGTCAAATATTTTGAAAGGTAAATGCCTGATTACAATTTTTTTATATCCTTCTCAGTAATTGAAACAAAAACCTGATAGCAGCTGTTTGCTTGTCTCCATTAATAGTTGGAGGATTTATCTTTGGTGTATAGAGCTCCAGCTCTTTGAGTTTGGAAGGCCTCTTTGCCATCACCCTAAACTTTCTTCCACAGATTCTCTATCAGACCTCTAGATGGACCTGCCTAAAATGTTAACGCAATTAAGCGAGGGTAAGATTTGTGGATTGTTTCAGACCTAAGAGTGGTTTGAATTTTAAAAAATGACATATCAGCATGTCATGGTTCTCGAAAGTGATGCATAGATTTGTCAAAACTTTGACTCCAGAAAATCTGTCTCTGAAAGCTCACTTTGCTATTTTAGTCCAAAAGGGTCTATAATTTGTGATATGGCTTTTACTTCTCTTTAAAGAACAGATTTAAAAACAATGTCGAGCCTTAAGTTTTTCTTTTTTCTTTTTATTGACTTACTGCTTCAAGCATGATATGTGCATTAGTTTTAGTTCAAATTTAGTTGTTAAAATTACTGTATACTGTCAAATAAAATGGTCAAAGCGAACAACAAGTCTTCGTTGTACAATTCATGTTTTTTTTTATTTTCTCCAGCAGCGTATTAAATATCTGTATGTACATGTTTGAAAGTTACATAGAAAAGATATAGTCTTACAGTAGGCCTGTTTGTTGGTTAGTTGCACGTTAATATTCCACAGTGAACTACAACATGAAAATACTCATCTTTTATCTCTGAAAAAGCCTTTAGCGGTGCTGCTCTCTCTGATGGTCACAGTCAACAGGTTCATGGTGACATCCGTCACCGTCACAGTGTCCCAGTTGGTGAAACAGGGGGTCCAGGTTGGGGCTGAGGGCGCAGTCGGGTCGGCCTGTGAGGACAGCACAGCGGCTTGGTGCTTCCGCTCCTCTGCGGAGCGCTTCAGCTTCCCATGCTGAGGAAAATGCAGCCTGCTCAAACTGTAAGTTCTGTGTCCCTCTGGATCCCTTTCACGCACGCCTGGACTGAAGGCGCACGTGTACGACAGCCCCGGGTGTTTCTGCTCGCTGTTGGATTTCGGCGTGATCGTGGTCTCCTCCTGAAACCTCTTGGTCAGCTGCAGGAGGCTGTGATCCGACGTCTCTCCGTGATGATGCAGGCGTCGGGACATGGTGGACTGCTCCTCCAGTGACCTGCTCCGCTTTGGGACCGGCTCCGAAGAGCCGCTGGCGTCAAGTGGATCATAATGCGGGTGTAACTTCGGCTTGCGACCTCGCTTTTTAGGGGACCGTGTGGACTCCTGGTCCAGGAGAGCTTCCAGCGGAACCGGTCTATGCTTCCTCTCCGGCTCTGGGGGTCGAATCGGGACGCTTTCCCCTCTGTTGACCGCGCTCGGAGGGAAGATGGTGGGAACAACTGCCCGTAAACCCTCACGGGCCCTCGGCGTGACGACGGGCTCCGGAATGGGATAGGAAACCTGGATTCCTCTGGGAGCCTCTCTCCTGAACTCATATGTCTTCTCTTTAGCTTTGGCTTTGGCCTGAAAACAAAGAAAGAGTCAGAAAGGAAAGTTTCCCAGGAATAAATTAGATTATCGTCGTCTAGTCTGTTTCAGCAATCCAATTTAATAAGTGAAGCTCATGTATACTTTGAGCACAGAGTTGGATCCTGATATAATTTCTTTTTTCTTATAGCGGTAATAGCTAAAGCAATTTATAAGACAATTAAAATATCACAGAACCCTACCATGATATGTAAAAGAATATGTTGTAATGGACAACAAACTGCTGAGCTAACAATTGTCCAGTCAAGATAAAAAAATTTAATAGCTAAAAAGTTGTTTTCAGCAAACATCATAAAGGAAAGTTAAGCGGAAGGAAGAATGCTCTTGAAAAAGACACAGGGGTTGGTGCTTTGAGCACACCCTTGAGAGAGGATTGTGAAACAAATAACCTTCTATAGTTTGAGAGAAAGAGAAAGCCACAAGAGGTGGACTGCGGTGGGAAGAGCTACAGGAGCCGCACGCATTAGGCTACAACTGAAAGCAGTCCTGAACCAGAGAGAATGTCAGAAGTATCATAAGAGGGAAGGAACTGGACAGTTACTCAGAGGATCCTTTTAGAACAGTTCATTCTGCTGACAAACCAGAGAAACTGATTTAGTTCTCCAGCAGGATTTGGGACCCGCCCACATGCTATCTGACATTCATAGGATTTATTGGCTAGCAAACTGGTTTGTCCTGATTTCAGAAACTGTGAAGTATTGTCAAGACGAAGATGATCAACACCAGGCCAAACAATGCAGATGACCTGAAGGCAACTATTAGGGTAATCTGGGCTTCCATTACACCTAGACAGGGCAATGCAGCTCATATACTTTTCAGTAAGTTAAGACTTATCTCAAAAATTGTCATTAATTTTCTTAGAAACTGTATTACATGTTTTCATGAACTGCAAGTAATTATTATTAAAAGAAGCAGAAATGAAAGCCTGGAGTATATCACTCTGTGCAGTGTATCTATATGACACAACATTTCAATTTTTGGTGGTTATGATTGATCAAAATATTTAACATATTTGCTAGGCTAAATTTGGGCAGAAACATATTTCCATATTGACATCCAGGCTTTGCAGAGCATAGCGACACATTTGTTTTGCTGCTTATTGCCTGTTTGCCCTAAAAATCCAGAATAATGACAAATATTTTATTATTGCAACATATACAAAATATATATTTAAAAAGAATAAAGAATGTGTAGATTTTATAAAATAAAATTAGAGGTTAAATGGAAGATGTTTAGGTTTCAACAGAGAAAGTGATTTGCAGACAAGGTGAGAATTAGGAGCAAGGGTGGTCTTCAACCCCCTCATTAAGGCCTTCGCTTGCATGAAATATTACTAGTATAAATACATTTATTAAAAATTGAATTGGGACTTTCAGTCCTCCCTAAAAGTGGAGAATAGCAACTCTTAACCTTTAATCTGCAACTTTCATCTTCCATCTCTTGTCAGTTACACAAATAATAATATAAAAAAACATTAACATCAACAATAATGATGAAATTGTAGGGGACATTTTACCAGGGAGATAATTGTGTGGTTTATGTCCTATAAAACTTGGGAGTGTTTGATTGTATATATTTTTGACAGACTGTAAAACTATTGCGCATGTCTACTTCGAAAGATTTAAATAAATCAACAACAACAAAAAAAAGGTCAATCCTCTCTTTCACAGTTTGTCCCTTTATCTCCCTGACAGAATCGGTTTCACTATTGTCATGACACTTTAATATAACTCAGAGATTGCTTGAAATGATTCACAGAAAAGTTTGAGAAATGTTTTTGAAAAGATTTCCCCACCTTCAGGAGAAAAGTCTCGGGCTTGGGTCCCCTCTTTTTGGGCCCGAACAACTCCCTTTCGCGCTCCCTGGGTGACACGAGCACAAATCAGAAATCAACTTATCTCATCAGTTCTACAACTATCCAAAAAACTGAAAACATCTACAAAATAAATAAATAAATAAATAGACAAAACTGCTCGAGATTAAAAGTAACGCTTGCGGGGTTTCGATAAAAAAAAATCCCAAACTCTTAACGATTCAAAATGTGTCAACTAAAGATTATGATCTAGACCGAGAGATTTTATTATGAGCGCAAGTTCTTTTTTTTTTTTTTTTTTTTTTTTGCGGTGCAGATTGCACGGTGCCATCTCCTCTCTGCAGAGAGGCCTACTGGTGCGCTGTCAACCATCTCACCTCTCCTCGAAGGCGGCGAACAGCCGCTCGTCCAGGATGTTTTCCTCCGGCTCCCAGGTGCTATACCTGTACCACAGAAACCAGAAGTGCCTTAATTATTTGAGTCAGAACTCGCGTCAAACGTCCTGTCACGCCGTGTGTGCGTGTGTGTTGTTTTCTTTCTTTTTTTTTTTTCTTCCCACACGTGAAAGCTGCGTGAAGCTGCGACCATAGCGGACCATGACGCATGCTGACTTCTTTGCCTCAGCCGAAGCGCGTGGACGTTACAAAGCGACGCAATCGGGTGTTTTTACCAACACCTGACTGGCGCACGCTGCGTCACCGACAAAACGGAACGCAGAAAGCGCAGAAAACGCGTGCAAAAAGAAAAAGAAGAAGAAGAAAAAAGAAACAGCACGCCAGGCGCTGCAGTTGTAAGATCGACCAGGATGGAGCGCTGTCCTTCGCTGCCTCTGCTGTTTTTCTGTACTCACTTCTGCGACCAGCCCTTCCATTTCACCAGATATTCCCAGCGACCCTACAAAAAAAAGGAGAGAGAAGCAGATCCAGAACAACGTTCAGGTTATCGGTTAACTGGCCCCGTCGAGCCCTCACGGACACATGTTTTTGCGTAACAGATGCTGTCGGAGCAGTGTGGGTGGGGGAGAGAAAAGCGGCGAATACCCGTCTGATCCGCCGTTTGATGATGGACTCGGCTGCAAAGACGCTCTCGCCGACAGCCGACAGCTCCATGATTCACCATGCAACCACGTCGATTTCTGCCGCCTTTTATTATTTCTGGCTTCCCCCGTTTCGTCCTCTCCGGGGCTGTTTAATTCCGCACATCCCATAATACGCAATCTGGAGTGGACGTCATCACGTCTCTTTCTTGTTGCCAGGCACCGCGGTCGAGGTAGGACGGATCGCTGGTGGAGCACATTGGCTCAGTTGTTGCTACGTGCTCCGGGTCTCTGAGCGGAGGGGAGGAGCCCTGGCGCTCTGGCTGCTGTACAGGAATGTCTGGCACAGTGCGGGGAGCCAAGCCGAGGAGAGTCCCGGAGAGGGGTCCACTGACCCTCGATCTCCCTATGGGGGTAGGGGGGGATGGGGGGTGTTCAGGAGGAGGGCAAGGGGGGCAGGGGGGAGATCAGACCGACAGCGGAGTGCAAATCATTTTATCATCTTGTGTTGTGAAACTATGGAGAGGAGAATGTGTTTAATTAAACACACACACAAAAAAAAAATTCACAATTAAAAATACGAAAAACATACATGGAAATAAGATCAAATAAAATACGAAAACAAATAAACAGCACAATCATAAATAATATATCCACATTCAACAAACGGTCCAGAAACAAGAAAAAAAATAATAAATCAAAGCTGACTGGCCTCAGAGTTTCACAAATGATTAGTCAAGACATATTATTTTATAAATTGTGAGACAGAGGTTATTGATTAACTCTTCTGACAGTTTCTCGTGCAAAAATCTAACAAGGCCACTGAGATTCTATGCGTAAATGGACGTCTGCGCTTTAGGGATTAATCGGGATTTTGCGCCGTGTCTCTTAAAAAAAGAAAAAAAAAACACGAAAAATTTTAAAAAGACACCATCGCACAGAAAGAGTTCAGGTTGTTGGATTTTGTTATTTATTTATTTATTTCCCGCTATAGAAACTTTCATATTCAAATAATTGTTTTATTTATTTATTTATGATTTAATTTTTGCTTGAAGGTGACTCAATGTAGTGCATAAAAATAAAATGTCAACTGATTTACTTTTTATTTTTCATAATCTAATGAGACAAATGTATGAGACAATTTCCTGAAAATAAACTACATGAACCTTGTATCATGAGGAGAAAAAAATTGTTTAGCATTTCAGCAAAAATAATAATAAAAAAAAATAAATATATTTTTAAAAAAAACCCTGAAACTGTTTCTTATCTCTAGGTCTAAAGTTGATCGTGTGAAGCTGAATGACGGGAGAAAAATTGCATAAAATTTTAATTTTGGGAAACCAAACAGAAAAACAAACAAATACAAGAAATAATACAGAGAGTATAAAAGAAAGGATGGTTAGTGGCTACAACAGTTTAGTCTTAGCGAGTGACACTGAGCTCATTTTTTTTAGTCTGATACATTTCACGTTTAACCCTTTCAATGTGCATATGTGGAGCTTTCTGTAAAGCTCCACATATGCACATTTTTTTATAATGGTTGGGAAAATAATGCAAAAATGTGTAGGGTAGTTTATTTCATTTTTTACAATAATATTTTTCTTTGTTATTTGTTTATTTATTTTAACTTAAGTATTAATTTTCTTTCCTTATTTTTTGTAAATATGGACATAACAGATGTAGATATTAAATGATTATGATTATTATTTTTAATTTAATGTATTTATTTCTGAAAATTATTATTATTATTATTATTATTATTATTATTATTATTATTATTATTATTATTATTATTATTATTATTATTATTATTATTATTATTATTATGTACCATGGTTAATTAAATGTATGAACTTTTATAGGATACCACGATTTGTATTTGTTTCTTCTTGACTTCTTCACAGAGCGCGTTTTGCTTAATTTCTTACTAATTTATCCAGGTTCATTACAGACTGTTTTTCTGTTGTTTTTTTTTAAGCTTGATTAAGCTTCTTTCTGTGTCCTAATTTTCCACATTCCACATTTACAGTTGAACTGAGCGACCACAACAACAGTTTCTGCCTGTGGGAAGAAGAAAGTCCTTTTATTCCAAGATTTGTGCCAAATCTCGAAAAGTCGCGCACAACTCTTTACTTCCCAAAATCCTTACACCGACCAGCCCTTTTTAATTACGCGTTAAAAAAGAATCATAATAATAATTCAAGTTAAATTCACGGATCTGAACCATCTTAAATGTGGCTACGAAAACAGTCTTATTTGAGCTGACCTGCACAGTTTCTGGCGAGCTCCGGCAAAAGCCAAGGCGCTTGATTATGATAAGTCCGACCCAAAGCGAAGACAGCATTTGGACAGTCGTTGGAATATCCTGCACTCCTTTAATGTCTGTGGCATACTCCTCTTCTTCAGGTGTTTCGTTTGTGACGACATGAAAATGTAGGCTGGGCCTGTACGAGTCGATTAAGTGAATAAATAAATGTTATGTCGCTCAGTTAAATAATTAGGTTTTCAGAAGATTGTTGTGACTGTCTCATTTTGGTCAAGTGATGTATAATTTGACTTTTTTTTAAAGCCTTTTTGGGGTTTTGAAAAAGCTAAACTGACGGGGTGACATAATGTTAGGAGAACTTATATTTAACAGTTAAAGAAATGTCCTTAAAGAAATGAAGGGACAACATTTTTTTCGATCTGTGCTCAGGTGATCTTGTTCTTTGCTCTTGGTGTTTGTCGGATGAAGGTGAACCTTGCCGCAGATTTCCCTAAGGTGGCCCTAATGGGAGGTTTTCAATCAGTTGCTGGCTGATTCTGAATCTAAAGCAGATTCAGAATAAATTGATTCAGTTAAATTGGGACCTTGTCTCAGGCAGAAGACAGTCGATCTGCGCCGTTTAAAGCTGCAGGCATGTCTCTGGTTTTATCCCCCGATCGTTAACGCGAAACTGACATGTTCGCAGCTTTATCGCGTCTGATGAAACTGTCTCCGGCAGCGGCGCACACAAAGACGCGGGGCGGCGAGACACGGCGTGGACAAAAGATGCGCCGAGGCAGCCTCCATCGAAATATGAACCACCATTTTGATACTCTCAGCGCGCAGACCGACATTTCCTGTCGGTGCCGGAATGGCTGAAGCCTGCGCGGTTTTGCTGCGGAGGCTGGTGCTGGTGCGCGGCGCGCACACGGCACGCCGTTTCTGCCGCTGCCGCGGCTCTCCATATTTGGAAGAGAGCAGGAGCCGCAATGGCGACGGGTGCACATGAATGCACAGAGCAGGCTCTGTGAGAACATTATTGGCTCTCTGGTTTCTGGGCAACACGCTGCTCTCCGCTCGCTGTCCCACTTACTCTGCGAGCGACATTTTGTGCTGAAAGGTGCCTCAGACACAAAAAACCACACGGCAGAAACCCGAAGCCGCGTGACCCTGCAGCGTTGCATGATTTTCAGGGCAAAGCTTAGCGTCATGCAGAGAATGCACGGCGCTCGTCATTTATCACGCTGTCGGTCTGACATATTCCGACGTGCACCTTGATGACAATGCATCTCCATGACGCATAAGATAAAGCTTAAATTAAATCGTCAACCAATGCAACAGAGGCATTATTCAAGTGAAGCTCCATTTTTATTTCCCCATATAAAAAAAACAAAAAAACAAACGCATTTCTGCAATCTTGAGGCCTGCAGCGGGTCACACATAAGCGTCAAAATAAAAGGACCTTTATGCAGACAGCAGCAGCAGCCGCCGCCGCTGCAGCTTGGTATGATGATAAAAGGGGAATGTGAAACATCACACTTCGTCTATAAATACGTTGGCCGGCTCAGCGATGTTTCAGTTTCCTATACAGCCGCTGATGCATGGCGGGCTGACGCACACATGGTTCAAAGCCACGGACACATGCGAGCCATAAGGGCTCCGATCCAACCAGTTTCACACCTCTCTCCGAAAATGCCCCTGGAACATGGCTTGTAAGAGTTAAATCGTGCGTGACTGTTTTAATCTGCGACTTCAATCTGCTTTACTTGACGCATTTGATACACCTTGTAGTTTTAGTCCACTTCCTGCAGAACAAAACCCGAAGTTTTTTTTTATAGGTTTATTTTCCGTTTACTTTATGGAGGTTGCATAAATTTAAATGTGCCAGGACATGTCATCAGTCTCAAGTAAAATTTCAGTCAAACGCTGAGATACTTCAACAACAACAAAATCGGTGAATATACTCTTTGAAAGTATGAAGAAAATAATAATAATAAAAAAGTAAGAAGGTTGTGAAAGTTAAGAGCATTTCGGAAATGGTGTATAGGCTACTCATGACCAAATATGGAAGTCCTAAAGTGGCCAAAACGCATAAATTCACACTGAATAAGAATGTTTTTACAAAAAAAAAAAAAAAAAAAAAAAAATCACAAAAAGGCAGGTAACAAAACTTTTCTTTGTTTGTTTGACTTCTGGTTTAAAAATGTATTCCTGCTTATTTATAAGTGCATTCCAGTTTCTTTTTTTTAAAAAGAAAGCGTTCGAGAACATGAAGAGGAATGACAGACCAACAGAACATATATGTATAAAAATTTGTGGGGGCAGCATCATGCTGTGGGACCCAATATGGGACCAAACATTAGCAGGTCAGAACTGATGGATGAAGCTCATTACAAGCATTACCTTTAAATAAATAATAATAAAAAAAGCCAAATAGAGATGAGAAAGACTTTGAATAAATTTTGTAACTTGAAAGAAAACTTAAAAAGGCGGCCCCTATCGTTATTGTAGCAGCTGTTCAAACCTCAGTTCAGACAAATTAAGATCATCTTACTTCTTAAAATAAATTCAGATGCTGAGAACATTTTTTCACCTGATGCTGACAAGGTTTTGAGTGCTTCCATCTAACCTTCCCAGCTCAGGAAAAAAGTTCATAGAGATGACATGCACTAACATTTTAATGTTTATATCTAAACTGTAGCCTGATTAGCAACAAGTTAACAATTCTTGAGCAACTTCTTGTGACCGCAACGCCTGCTATAAATGATGAAATAGAATGCTACTTTACCGCATTTGCAGAATTGGCAGCTGGTCCAACTGTAAACCATGCTTGTGTGAATTCAAGTTCTAGTTGGGCACAGAGAAGCTGCGTAGTTCCCCGATACTTCAGGGACGACCCGATCGGTTCAATCCCAGAGGTTTGTCTAAAATAATCTTGTCACTTTAAAACTAACCGGACCTCTGAAAATGCTCAACATTGAGAATATTTTACAGTTTTCTGAGAAATTAAGGCAACAGCTCGTCCTCTATATGTCCACAATTGATGCTGTTTTGAAAGTTTTTTGCCTGCGTTTCGTCCTTTTCATCTGCCTGAGTTGTCTAAGTCAACATTCTTTGATTGGCGCCTCCGAAAAGACACCTTGCAGACATTCCAGGACCTTTCTGTCTGAGCAAATGCATTCAACAGTTAATCTTTCAGCCTGAGATCAGAAAAACAGAAAAACTATTTCCGTCTGTGCTCTGAGAGCAGACTCTTGGCTCCAGGCCTTCAGCGACCTTTTATTGAGGAGGCCCTGCAACATTTGGCTGAGGCACGAAGAGGTCAGAGTTTACAGTTCATTCAGCTTTGTGATCCTGCAGTGAGGATATCTGACAATATTGTAGCGTTAAAAAAACAAAACTGCTGTGTCACTGTGACAAAGGCCACCTAAACACAGTCTTTTACAACAACTCTGTTCCGGGAAGAATCGGCTACATTATAATTAGAAGCCATCCCAGCACCATTTCCTGCAAAGCACACCCACATTGACTGATTATTCACCTTCCATAAAGGTTTTTTCCTCCATGATAAGACTTCAAATTACACAGTCACTTCTTCTGGCCTCTTCCACTTTCCGATCATGTTGGATGTTTACATTCCTGCTCGGGTTCAAGTCGAAGTAGGGAAATAATGCACAGCTGAGGTTTTAATAACACGAGTGACCGGTGCAGTTATGCAACACAGAAAGCCCTTTGTGCAGGATAGTTTGTGATTATGCAACTCGATCTGTTTTTACAAGCTCAGCCTCATAAACACAAGTTGTTTTTTATTTTAGTTCTTGATTTTTTATTTCTTTTTGCTTCACATGTGCTTTTGTTTCTTTTTGGAAATCGGGAAAATACCAAAGTCTGCAGAATGAAGAAAAAATAAAGATTAGAAATACCAGCGCGACAACATGCCACAGGTCAAATCTCCGTCTTTATTGTGAGACATACCATCCAGGAAGCCGGGCGTACATGGTCAGCCAATACAGCATACTTTATAACAATCATTTCCACTTTAAACAGAGTGCAAAGACGAAGCGAAGAAAAAACAAAAAGGAACTCTGGAAAATCCCTCGAGATGAAACTGTTTGGTGAAAACAAAGCCCAGAACGCAGATTCTGCTCGTTTTTCTTTTTAACAAAAACCTTAACATCAATAAATAAGCACTCTTCATTTTCATCAACACAGCCTTTTGTTTTAGCATTCTGACTGGATTTGCATTAAATGTGCAGGAAAGGCCATTAGGACTCAAACGTTGCTGTAGCTTATATCCAACAGCCTTTTAACCAACAGCATCATGAATAATCAAAACAGCTTGGATGCCCAGGACATCACTGGAAAGTCCCATTTAGTCTGGATAATTAACAAACTTCGTAGCTTTCAGAATATTACAGTGAGCTTTGACAGATAAAACAATGAGATGGGCTCTTGGATTTCAAGAAGTAGAAAGCAAAACTTTTATTTAGTGAAACTCAAGTAACAGGAGTCATTTTTACATATATATTTAAATGACACTATTTCTTAGGAGCTCTGGGATTTGGGAGTAGATTAAATATATTAAAAGGAATAATTCTGCTTTTTCTTAAAATTAGGTTCTGAGGAGTTAAAATCAGTAATATCTCCATTTCTGGTAGTGGGAAGAGATCATAAAGGAATGAGTTTGTTAAAGAGTTAATAAAATATAAGATTAGTAGAAGTTAGGCAGACGTGTCTCCCATTTTTGAATTTAAACTCAAACTGGTTGTTCACACTATCATAGAGAAGAAATTTCAAAAGTGTGCCATGCAAACAACACAAGACTACAGAGGGACAGTAGGAGGAAAATATTCACAATTTGCCAGTCATATTTGGTCTGTGATGGGTCTTGTTGAATAAATCTTAAATAATTTGGATATTAGGACAGATATGTGTTTTTGACTCAGAACCAGCCCAGTGTTTGAGGACATTAGCAGAATTTAACTCAATTAATCGTCTTATGTTTCCTTTCTTGGTGAATTTTGCAATTTTCATCCACCACAACTGAGGCAGATTGATATTGTTTAGCAATATTGAAGTCGCAAAGCAGAGAAAACATCACAATTTAACAGCATTTTTTAACAAGTGGCAATTTATATCTGCTAAAAACAGTATTGCATCTTACAGATATAAACATTGAAAGAGTTAAGTTGATAATATAAACTAAAGGCGAACCATTAGCCTCCGACCACTGACAGAACTTATTCTCTGTCCACAAACTTTCAGTCAAATTATTCCTTTCCCAACAATTACTGACACTAACTTTAAAGAACCTCATTTGAAAGAAAAAACATAAGCAATCTCTTTAACGCCTCAAGCATTTCCTAAAATTAAGGTAGATACGTTTAACTTGCAGATCTGATTCTTGTCAGTCTGCAGTCAGATTGCTTCAAAGGAGCAGACGCATGCCTGTGCCCAGCAGCTTGTGTTTACGTTGTATCCTGACACACCTGCTTTTTGAATTTGCATGTCAAGGCAAGTAACTTTTTTTTTTTTTTTTTTTTGAACAGCCCACAAACAAAACGCAAAACTAAATATGCCAATCCACAATAAGGGGTCTGTCTATTACAGCAATAAAATAATCTGTGACCGTTTCTCCAACGGCAGTGACACAAGCAAAACATATGAAAATGCATTAAGTGCTTAAAATTTGATCTGCAACTGCAGTCCACTCACAAATCTTCTCTTCGACCGACATGAACAGATATTAGTAATACGAAACATGTATAAACCTTCATATATCTCAGGTTATAAGTTTGGTACAAGTATAAAAAACAGCGACAGTTCCCTCCTTAAGCTCAATATCTCAATATGACAAAGATTTTTTTTATGTTTGTGGAGAATCCCCCACCAGGGTGATGCATTCGCTCAAATGGTTGAGGGCACTTCCTTGGCTACAACATCACTTAGGAGTTACAGTATAAAATTTCATAGGAAACATACTGGATTTGACTTATAAATTATAAATTTCAATATGTACAAAATTCTTGTGTTTTTCTTCATTTTTTTTTCTACATATGCACATATTCACAGGATCAGCCAATCAGTAGCTGGGAGTCACATATTTTATTTTTTTTATTTTTTTAGAAAGAAACGTATTCCTTAAAGGTGACCGTGAGACTGTTTGTCGTGATGTCAGTGATGATGATGTTCCCCATAAAAGGGGAGATTTTTTTTGCAGGTTCCTCTGGAGATTTTTCACAGGATTTCTGCATGTTCTCCTTCGCAGGAGGTGTGTCTTCAACGACAGGCTCCGCCTCCACCGGCGGCTGGACTTCTGCCTCCACCCGCCTCCTGTTTTTGGGGCAGCTGAGGTCCATCGGCTCCTCCTGGCTTCCATTCGCGTCGTACGTTGCACACATGCTGCTGTGACGCGGCACGCTGCAGTGCAGGTCCATGGGTTTGTCCTGAGGTGGCGTGACCGCAGCTGTCGGGATGCTCAAGCTCCTGGACGCCAGGAGGATTTTACCAACGTTCCTGTCCTCCACTGGATCCGAAAGCTTCCTTTTCCGGTCGCAGGGGAATGAGGGGATCCGGATTTGGTCAACGGCAGTAGGCGTCGGGATGGCCGTGTCGGCGGTCCAAGATGTTGGGGGGGAGCTGGCTGTCAGCTGCAGGGGCAAGTCGTCAGGTAAATCCGCCTGGCCGCGGGCCACTTCGGTGTTGTATTCCTCGGCTGTGCTCGGAGATGGTTTGGAAAAATGCCTGTCTTTGGGGGAACACTTCAAGGGATGCTCTGCAACAGACATGGAGCTGCCCTTACAGATCTCTTTGGGAATCCCGTTCTCCGGGTGTTCAGTCATTTTGGCCCCCGGCGGCAGATTGTTCTCTTGTGTTTTGGAGCTTTGTGTTTTCTCGTCTCTTGATGATTCCCTGTGTTTATCCTTTGCTCCATGGACCTTATTGCCGTCCATGTATTTGCTCATGACAATAACAATGCGTCCGTTCTTGTTTTTATTCTTGATTATCTTCATTTTGCTGCTCACGGCGCTAGGCAGAGTAGCCTCCTTAGGGTTGGGCTTTAGTGCATTCTCACTTTGCGTATCTTTAACCGGTTTCCTTACCTCCACCGCCAACTCTTTGACTTTGCTCAAGCACCCAGTGTCTTTGTTCCGGATCCATTTCTGCTGCAGGGCCAAAGGTAGGTTCCACCCAGGATTCGCAAGCTTGCTGGCTGGCTCCTGAACTTTGACGACCTCCTTGAGCCTCGAAACCTGTGCGTCGTACATGTGTGGGTCGGGCTCGTAATGGTGGTGCTTCTTGCTGTTAAGTTGGTAGATGAACTTCTTTTTGCTGTTGTTCAGAGCGTCGGCAGGGATCTCCTGGTTGTTGGGTTGGTACTGATGGTGCTTTTTGCTGTTCAGCTGGTAATGCTGCGGCTGAGGACGCTGGATGGGATCCGACTTAAAGTTTCCCTCTGCTTCCTGGACTGGCTCCTCAAATTCCGCCGGGATGTTTGACCTCCGGGCAAAAGATGGCACCTTAGTGGAAGATAGAAAAGGTTTGTTAATCATTTTACCCACAATCTGACGCCCTTATTTGACAAAACCTCTGGAAAAAAAAAACGAACTACAGACACCAAAATTTAAAGAAAATAGTAACAATAGCCTCCTCAACGTATCTTGTCTGTAATATGAGAAAACAACCCTGCCAAAGGACGATGAGGGTGATCTCCAGTTTCATATGTTTTTATTTTTCCATTTAGTATTTCTCATTTTTGGGTTTTTTTCCTTTTAACCCCTTTATTTGCTCTAATCTGTTGAACAATCTCACAATAAAAAAGTGGGTCCTGCAAAGAATATTGAGGGGATCTAAACGATCACTCAGAGTCTACACAATCCATCACATCTGTTTCATACACTTTATATGTTCAGGTTTCTTTTAAATCATTCATTTGATGTAATCTGGAAATGCAAAAAGAAGAGAGGCCTGCAAAGTATAAATATATTTTTTTTGTTATTTGTATTTTCATGTTTTATCTTTAAAATCATCCATTTGCCCTAATCTGTTGATCCCAAAAACCAACAGAAGGAATGCCCTGCAGAGAACCTGAACCCTTTGATCTGCTGCCATCAGGCAAATGGACCAACATCAGAAGCAGAACCACCTGCTACACAGATTTCTGCCTTAACATGATAAAACAGTGAACTGCTGAAATGATTATGCACCTTGCATTATTTGACTTAATTAACAGTTTATTTATGACACATGCTAATGCCTTTTATAAACTAGTCTCTTAAATAATCCCAGATAATCTTCTTTTGTTGTGTACTAAATACTTTACAATTAAATAACCGGACACCTGCGATATGAATACAAAATGATGCAACATTTTCATGGTTTGAATGCAATAAAGTCTGTTTTACAGGTGGGGCTGCTTGATTATCCCCATGAAATAAGGTGCAAGAGTAAAGCAACCAATCAGGACACATTTTAAAGCCTACGCCCCTTTCACTCCCTACCCCTGGCTGACCCCGCAGCCGTCAGAGGGGCACTGCAGCGGAACGATCAAGACGCTCCGAACTGCGACCTCCAGGTCACACAAGTGCCACCAGACATGTCACGCTCTGCCCCCGATTGCAGGCCACGTGGCTCGCCTCTTCGGGAGCAACGCTGCACCGCAATTGGGAAAGACTCAAAATATATAATCACACTTGGCTCTAAAAGCGCTACTGTAAATGCTTCAGCTAAGAGAGTCAAAGGATTATTCTTTCTTCGTCCCAAAACATGACGTAAAAGAAAGGAAGCCTCCTGCAAATAGCAGTTGGTGCAAAAAGGAAGATTTATTGAAAGGTAAAAACCAAATCTTGCATGATTGCTTTGCATGAAAATTAATAAGCCCACAGATAAAATTAGCACACTCGAGCAGGATGTTTTGAACCGCAGGCTAGGTTCATAGTTTTAGTTTGAGTGTCAAGATAAATCCACTGTGGAGGGCTCCCTCTCACATTCTCTTTTTCACTTAAAGAAAAGCACACTGACAGCAGGTGTGGCGCACCTGACTGTGCTCCCATTCTCTTGAACCACTTACAAAGTGAAACTCGCTGAAGTGTTTTAAGTAGTCAGACTATTTCCACAATGTGGTGATGAATCATCAAGAAAATACCTGAAGCAGAAGATGTTTTGGTTTCGGCCCCCGCTTTCGGTATCCCATCATCTGCTCCTGCCTCTCTCTGAGAAAAGAAAAGATCATTATGTGAGCTTCACCGGACACCTTCAAAATCTAATTGCACCTTATTGGAAACGACAGGTTTTCACTAATTTTCCTCCACCTATTATTCAAGGTCAAAAGAGCGGTAATGAATGTCCAAATGCTGCAAAACATTTTGATCCCTATTTGCATATCTCTCCATGGTAATCAGCCCATTCCATATTCTCATTATCCACAAGAAATTCAATTAGGGGACGTCTTTGAAACGTTCACCCTTCCTCCTCTGACAGTCAGCCATTGAAATCTTCCACATTTTATGAGGCAACCACAAATTTAATGTATATTATTCCTTTTTTTTTTAGATAGACCACATTAGAATAGCCTGAGTGCACCATTCCTACTGCGAAACATGAGGGTGGCAGCAACATGGTGTTTGTACTATGTACATCTGTTCTTTAGCAAGGACAAGGAAATTTGAGTTAATGAGAAGACAAATAGGGCAAAAAACAGGAAAAAAAAACTTGGAGAAAATCCACATATTTCTTATTTGAACAATCCAAATAAAACATGAAGGTTTGCAGCTCTAGTGTGACGAAATATGAAATCATTTAAGGAATATGAATAGTTTTGGATCATACTGCAAACACGGCAATGAAGGAGCACAGAAAGTCTATGGAAAAACCTTCCAAGACCATTTCTAATGAGAAGGGACTGGGACGCGTGTTATTATAACAGAACTGGTCAGATCAAGGACAGTGCCATGTGTGAGAAATCACCGCCTGATATAAGCCTTGACTCAGCATCGGCTCATAAATAAGCAGCGGTGGGCGAAGGCCAGCTGTAAATATGCTTCCCCCAGGCGCGCTCCAACACCCACCCTCATTGTCGGCCTCGTGCTGCAGATGTTCAAACGATCAGAGCTGCCAGAAGATCGTCACAATAAACAGTCCCCACCACTGTAATGCGTGCAATTTCGAAAATGCCATCTAACAGGGTGACCCCTATTCACACAAGGTTTAGCAATTACAGACTCGGGTCCCCCTTCCCCCATCCGATGAGACTAGAGAGAAATCCGCTACACACACACACGCACAGAAACAGAGTGCAGAGGCAGCTCTCCTTAGCCATCCCAGCACACAGCTATACACTCAGGCAGGGGAGGCAGGAGGACTGCGGGGAATATGAGAGCCGTACACTAGAAGCGTTGAGAAGCGCTGTGTGTGTCAATTAGCCTTTTCAGAAAGGCGAATTCCTTTCCCCAGCCATCACGTCTTCACTCGGCCCCCTCAGCAGGCTGCTGGCCTACAGAGGGAGCATATGTCAGAGGCCTCATGGGTCTGCGCGAGATGCAGTTGTGCAGGATTAAGTGACACTGACTGGCATTTGAATTAATTGACATTCTGGCCTCTGAAAGCAACATTCGAGAGATTCTGTTTGTCTTTTAAGGCCTGTGTTGAGGCTGTGACCTCCATCTTCAAATATCTGGAGAAAAGATATGCTATCTTCTGAAAGGTAGTTGTGAATAATTTGTCAAATAGAGACAGCGGGTCGGAGGCTGGGGCGGTTCAAGGTAATCCCACTTCCAGGTCAGTGCCAGAAAGTTTTGAAATGGGTCTCCAGATGGGAGAGGATCATTTTTTTTATGTCTGGCATCTTGCTGGCTTGGGCATGGTACAGTGGGTCTGGTTGCTGTGCAGCATCAGCAATTTTTTTATGATGTCATATTTAGGGAAGGCTATTATTTATACCCATATGACCTTGCACAAAGACAAACAGACATGTAATACATTTAGGGAAGACAGGGAAGTGAGTGACAGACAATCACAACTGCTACTGTATGATGGAAGAAAACAAAAAGGAGAAATTTGTGACAAAGGTCAATGACAGGTCAGGCTGGAGCACTATCACTGAAAGAAGAAAAAGCAGAACCGAAAACAACAAGACTAGCTAGATGGATGCCACTTAGTTGTGTCTTGATTTTAGTTTTGTCTGTACTATAGTATCCTAACAATGCCTTGGTTGCTTTAAGGCATTAGTTGCTCATTTGCAACGCAATGATCTTCATCAGGCTTTGTCATATTTAGAGAAGTCAGCAGTTGGGAAGGGATGACAAACAGACATACAACACACAAATAAATAACACAGAAATAAATAATTAACAATAAACACTTTTAAATAAATACATGTGTCCCAAGCCTTTGCTTGACCGCTCCCCTGAATCTCTTTGCAAGATGAGATTGTTTAGTCAGCCGCCATCTCCTCCTGTTAAAGCCACAATAAACAACCAGGCTCCTGTCCTTCAATTAGGCCCTCCAGTGCAGATCACCTCCTAAGTTACTACCTGGGATGCAAAAACAAAGGCATCTAATTGTAGTTTGATCCAGATGGGAATCCTCCTTAGCAGGATTTTTCAGTGGGCAAAGCATACTCTCTTACATCATTTACTCTGTTAAAACGCCCCATCAGAACCCACTGGCATTGGTTGGGCGTTAATTAACTTCTGATTTAGGTCCTCTGACATCAAATATCCATGCCTAGTCCCTCAGATCCAGTCCTTCCTTCACATCCCTTGATTTATGAAGTGACACCATCACATTCAGCGCATTTAGAACCCTCCACCACCCCACCTTCCTCTCCTGGGCAAGAGAGCAGGGAATGAGGAGAGGAGGCGGAGGGGGTGGGGAGAGGTTGCGATATTACATCGCCCCTCCTCCCATGCCCTTATACGGTCATGGTTGAAGTAGAGGGCTGTGCGGCCTGGTCCGAAGTCCACCTCCGTGCAGAGTCGCTCACCTGTGTTGAAACGCGACGAGGAGGCGCGGGTCCAGGATGTTTTCCTCCGGCTCCCATGTGTTGTACCTGCAGAGAGGAGAGGAGCCAACAACTGTCATGGAGCTGCGGGGGTGTCACGTGCAAACTTCCTTTTTCAAACTGACACGCACATGTCTCCCACAGACACATTCCTCGTGTCTTCAGCTGTGCGTGGACAGGTGAAGCAGGACCAGAGCGAAAACGGGGGGAAAAAATCCTTGAATACAAACGATCCGCGGATTCAACTGATCGGTTTTGTTCCTTTGTGATTTCCAGTGCGAATTATAAAAACAATTAAGATGTCCAACCGCAGAGCCAAAAGAAAGAAAACAAACAACAACAACCATAAATTGTGTGTGAGTGTGTATGTGTTATCCAAACGCTCCTTCAGCTCCAACATTGAGTCGGCCATTTTACCACCACTATGTCTCGTAAATTCGCTGGCAGAGCAGAAATAATTAAAACGGGATTACATGGCTGTGCCTACCTCCCCCCAACCCCCTCCCTCGCATAAATTAGTGAAGGCATCCACTGAAACGCACACTCACATAAACACCCGCGGATTGGTGCGCGCAACGCCCTTCATAACTAGGTGCAACACTTTGCATTCGTTAATAATGTTTAGATTTCGTGTGTGTTTGTTTAATGACTGAGCTGGTGCAATTCGACGGGCGTGTTTCAGACTTACTTTGGAGACCAGCCGCGCCACTTGACCAGGTACTCGATCTTGCCCTGAGATGTGGAAAAAAAATTGGATTAGGCTCGCATTCAAGCAGATGCAACATTTCGACGCCGTGCACGCGTCGCCCCCCTGTCCCCGCTTGTTACCTTCCGAATGCGCTTCTTTTCGATGCCCTCCACCGCGAAGACGTGTTCGCCGGCGGCAGGGAGCTCCATTCTCGGCTCCGGTCCGATCCGATCGCACAGTGAGGCGGCGATTGGGACGAAGGGGGGAGGAGGGCGAAAACGTTGAAATGCCCTCCGTTCAGTGCGTGCCGCGCCGTGCGCGCCCTGTAGTTTTCCAGTTGGATCCCGAAAAAAAAAAAAAAAAAAGGGAGAATCGACTGTATTCCATTCACCTTCTTTCCTCCTCTCTCTGCACACTCCTCGGTCCTGGCGATGAGCGTAGAGATATTCACAGTGGTGCCGCTGCAAGCAGCTCTTTTCGTGCAGTGACGTCAGGAAGGGAGGAGGGGAGATGGGTGAAGACCTTGCAGAAAGGTTGTGCTTTTTTTTCCATCCAAAAGCTGGACTTCAACGGTCGACGTGATTTGAAATTCAAAATTTATCACCTGATCTAAAGAAAATTGCACACACACGCACACACACTCAAAAAAAAAAAAAAAAAAATCCACAGTAACATATTCGTTTTGTCCAGAGCTGGATTATGTGTCTTTACTTGGTTGCCAGTTCCAATTGCCATTATTTATTAAAATAAACTGGAAACTAATTCCTCTGGCTTACACTCATCTTGTCATTAACATCACCCTCCTTGTTTAACACGGTAGATGCAGCGCCATGCTGCGCAGACGCGTTTACTCAGCAGAAGCAGATCTGGTCAGTTTGATGAGAGGATGGATGAAGCTGCACGCAAAAGACTTCTAAGAAAATGTACACAAAACCACATTTGAAAGCAAACTCGCTCTCTGTGAACATATATGTAACAGCTTAGGCAACAGTGTGAGCTGTTCTGGACCTTAGGAAGATCCGGATAATCATGTAAAACAACAAAGTGCCCATAAATCCACTTTGGGTAATTAAAATAAAGTCCAGCTGTTTGGCAGTGAAACATAAAAGAAAGACACAAAATAATAATTATGCACAGCAGCGTGCTGCTACATAGCACATAAAAACACCATAAAACTTCGGAACGTCTTAGAAAGGTTGCACATGCATGTGCAAACCTGGAATGCATAAGATGGGCAAAATTTGGTTGGACACGGAGATCCAGTTGTACCGAAGAAGGCATAAAAGTCATTGATTAAGACCATAAGAACGTTTTTATTTTTTTCTCTCTCTCTCCAAAGTTTTGGTCCCTTCTATATTTTCCTAACTTGGGGGATCGCTTGTTTTCGAAGCACAAAGACAGACTATTTTACTAAATGTTTTTATTTGGTTAGATCGCGGTGATACCATCATGGTAGTGGCAGCATCATCCTGTGGGGAACTTCTTTTCTTTTTTTCGTCAGAGCTGGTGATGGACTATTATGGAAGAAAGCGTGCAAATTTTATATTCTGATCTCGCAGATCTATGTATACCTACACCCCTGCTGCCTTACAACTTAAAACGATTGTTTCTGGAACAAGACTTTAACAAAGATGGTGGTCGATCTGTGAAAGTCCAAGTGTGAAAAAAAAAAACTGCTGTTTTCACAGTAACCCATGCTGACGCTCTCTCCCCGAAGTTGTAAGTGTAGACTCAGTTTGATTTCACATGAGAGCTTTTTTGCAAATGTAGGTCAGGCACAGTCTGATAGTCAAACCAAGCGGGACACCGTTAATTTGACACGCTGCAGAGTCGCAGTGCAGACCGTCGGTTTACCTGCGGCAACTTTACTAATCCGTTGCCACGGCGCTCCGTTCGTTTGCCACCTGAAATCCATCTTGTTATTGGTTGAAATATCACTATTTAACCACATCGGGACAATCTAAATCCAGCAGCTTAGAGCACAGCACCTGGGAGCCTGTTTTCTGTGTTGTAAATGTCACCAAGTGGACTGATTTATAAGAGAGTTTAACGTGAGCAGAAAATAAGCGCCCCTGTGCGCAAATCATGCCGTTTACTGCGCGCAAACTGCGCGCTGCCTGCACAGCTGCTTCAGAATGAGTAAATTCGTTACTTTGTTTGTCGCAGAAAGGGCGTGAAAAACAATTAAGCGGACGGTTTTCCTTGCTCCAAAAATAATTCAGCACCACAAGGGTTAAAAAAACTGAAGCGGAGGAGCAGAGCGGCAGCGGCCAGCCTATTAAATACAGGCACGATATATCTCTGCCCTGCCATATATGGTAATGGAGAAAAAGCGCCGAAATGTGGCTTTTTGCGCTCGATAATTCCCGGATTTGAGTCATAAATTGGGCGCAGTGAGGGTTGAAGATCGTGACTGTTGCAAAAAAGCTCGACGAAAGCCCCTAATTTACGCATTACGTCTGTTTTTATCCGCGGCCAGGCAGCGAATACGCCCTGCTTCCCTAGCAACAGCATGAAAAAAAAACGTGGGGTTGAGGGGTGGGGGGGAGGAAGAGGAGCGCAGCGGGGGGACATGGAGAGCAAGAATTTAAGTTTGCAATAAACAAACAAGCTCCTCGTGGTAGTGCGCAAAGGAAGAGGTGTCAGGCAAGGTTATTTTATGCTGAAACGAAACGCGCAGTTCAAACGTCAGGATTTTTTTTTTCTTGTCTGGAGCTGCAGTTCTTCATTGTCAGCTCTGTTTATCCAGCAGGTACCCAAAATACAAATTATGTATCATTCCGTGTTTGCACTAAAGGAGAGGGACGCCTGGAGTCTGCGTCAAGACAAAGATAATCGTTTGAAAGGGAAAAAAAATCCTCTGACTCAGACTGTCGGATCAGATCACAGCGCAGTCAGTCTGATAAAACCCTCACAGATCTGTGTCACTGCTCATTGCACTCATTATATCTCAGTAATCTCTCGTTTGTTTGAGGTGAAACAGTCTCACAGAATCGGAGAGTTTCCGAAACATTCGGAAGAGATGAAAACAATCATATTTATTTCAAATCAATACCCCGCATTTCTTCCGCAAACCTGTAAAAAAACCCTGGTGAATTTGTTCTCTGCGTCGCTCAGAAGTCCTGATCACTTCACGAAGTTTTCACATCCTGCTCAGCACTGAGAAAAACAAATAAATAAACCTTCTCACTTTGACCGCATCTGTTTCTCTGCACGAGTGCACATTTGCGGCATTTTTTCATATGCGCTCAGGTGAGCTCATCATGTCTTCTTGCTGCACTTAATCCACCTGTAACTTCTGCGCTCAAGATGGTGAAACCGAGAAAACTCTGCCAAAATATTAGATTACGGAGCATCAAAACAAGTTCTGCAGAGCACATTCGGTGAGATAAAAAAAGAGATTAAAATCAGATGATTGAAAACTTAAAAAAATATATGTGCGTCAGTGTTTGAGTGAGGTTTTTATTTCTTCTTGATATTTTTTTTATTTGTTCATCTCATGTAAAAAGAAAAAAAAAACCTCGTAAGGGATGTGATTATTATCTACATTCAGAAATCTCGTGAAAATTCAAATTTCGGCACTTGACGACCCCCCACAAAAAAAATAAAATAAAATAAAATAAAAAAAGAAGCGCACATGGGCGCGTTTGCACAAACATCTCCAGTTTATTTTGTCTCACATGCGGCTGTCAAGGTTAAATGAACTGTTATCTCAAACGTGAGGCTAAACTCAGGGTCAGGCAGTCCAGCGTTTTTTAATCTCTTGTTTGAAGAGACTCTGTGAGAAAACCTCGATGGTTTTATTTATCTAAACAAAGCTATCAATACAATTTCAGGGGGGCGTGTTATGTTAGAGCTTGTCATTTATTTTTGAGTGAAATAGTTTGTCTTGTAGCGTGTACGTGGAGGAAAGAAAAATAAGTTCGCTGGAGATGTCCCATATGTGTCCATGTAGGAGGACAAGGGCCAAGTTAAGTCATGATCTCTGGTTTAGTCTCTACAGGCAGAACAGAAAACTCAGCGTCATTATTCATTTTCATTTTTTTTTTTTTTTCCTGTTTCAAGACCAAACACTTTCATCATTTTCCCTGTTTCTAATTCTGGACAATGCTTTGCATGTACAGAGTTTTCCCTATTTCTTGTTTTATATGGGGGGCATGGCTCACCACCCAGGGCGGCACAGTCTTTGGGGTACATAAAAAAAAACAAAGAAAGAAAGAAAGAAAAATCCTCCATCAACTGCTTCATGTTGGATGTTTTCACATCCAATCAACGGGGAATCCTGTGAGGAAATATAACAGTCGTAACCATGGCTGGCTGATGTTGCTAAAGTTAGTTCACAGCTTCTGATTAACTTAAAGTAAAGGGGAATTTCACAATTCTTTAAGGAATCTGGGCTTCAGGGAGTCATTGTCAAGTCCTAATAAAACAATATTTTAATCTTGACTGAACAAGCATTCTTTAACACACAGCTTAACGCAAATGAATCCTTTGTTACAATGAAAAAATCTTTTTCATGTTTTTGTTTTCTTTTTTAGTGTAGGGGATTCAACGTTGTAGCTAAATACTGACTCAGGGTTGCAAAGACAGTGGCAAATTAATGGGATTTAGTGGAAGAATTAAGTCATTCTGGTTCCCTCAGGATTTGCTCTCAAGTCTTTAATAGCTTCTTCGTTTTCCTCCAGGATCACCCAGTATTCACCTCTAACAGGCTTTACTGACCCTGTTGAAGAAAGCCTCCCCACAGCAATACTGCCACAAACATGTACATATAATGCACCTAAAACTAGAAAGAACGCCATGGTTCTTAAATTAGGAGCCCCCAACCCCCCGGGGCTTTGACCTGTACAAGACTCGCTGCAGTTACAAGTGAGTGGATGAGAAAATGATAGAATTAAATGATAGGAGACGGGATGGGGAAATCCTTCTCACTGCACTTCTGAGTTTCTGAATAATTCCTCTAAAACAAGGAAGGAGTGAGTTTCTGTGGTGTGATTTACAAAAACACAAGAGTGCTTCAAAAAGGTTTAAAGGGCCCTTAAACATTTTTGATGGAGCTCAGCAGGTGCTCCTCAGACAGGCAGCAGGGACACGAGGACAGAAAAATGAGGTCCGCTGTGTTGCTGCAAACAGATGATAGAAAGTCTGAATTACTGAATCAGAGGGTCTTTAATTACTGTAAATATGCTCCAAGTCTATTCGGACTAATTATAACGTAACAGAAAAAGCTCCCTTTCAGGTGGCTGCATCCCTCCGCCGCCTGAGGTGTTAACACAGAAATCTTTCCCCGTTCCTTTGTCTGCCCCTGACATATGTTTAATTATGATAATTGTAACAAATGAAAGCTATTAGGGACTCATTCATCTTGCCTCTGCTGATTTTAATGCGCTGCAGAGATCGGGAGGGGATGTGTATGTGTTGGAGTCGGTGGTGGTGGTGGGGGGGGGGTGTAGTGGAAATTCCTCCTCCAGTGTCATTGTCATGGCCATTGTTGCACTGAGGCGACAGGTCTGCAGAGAAGAAGGGTACTCCTCTGGCAGGATCCTCTACCCCCCCATACCTCTTCTTCCTCTCTGAGCCGTCGTGTGGGGTTCACCCCCCACCTTCACCACCATACTCTTCTCACAGTGATCCCCTCCACCACCACCCCCTGCCTTGGCTCCTGGGCAGGAGGCTTGGGGTGCAGGGAGCCTGGGAGAGAGTGAAAAGGAGGAGGAGCGGGGGAAGAACTGAGAGCACCAGGCTTTCAGAGAGTTAGGGTGGAGGCGAGGGCCGAGGAGGCGGTGCACTGGAATTCTGGGAGCCGTGGGCGAACGCTCGACTTGTCCGTACCGTATGAAGCTGCAGGTTTCTGTCTCTGCCCTTTGCATTCAGCACGGTCCACGACACTCTGCTGCTACATGCTTGGAAATATTTACTCGCTGCCATCAGTGATAGATAGGCTGCACTCTGCAGCTTTGTGCTGAAAAAAGAAAAAAAAAACACACACACACAATGGCAAGCTTGTTCTTGAGAACAATAGCAGAATAATCCACAGAATAATTGTTTACATTTGAAGCAAAAAAAAAAAAAGACTTCCTCAGGATGGGCTGGTTATTTTCCATCTGTGTGGCATTCACAGCTCATCTAAATGTGCCCGTGACCCGGCGTTCAGATTTAGCTCCCTTCACTCTAATGCCATGCTAATGATGAGTGACACAGGCCCTTATCCTGAGAGCTCCTCCGCTCCTCTCCTCCTTGCTCTCTTCCCTCATCTCCCGGGAACGGCTTATTTGCCCCGTTTTTAATTGCGTTTTAATTTACATGTAAGCCTGGAAGCAGCTGATTTTATACATGAGGCAACCTGCTTCTTCCTCTTTTCCCCTCTCTCTCTCTCTCTTTTCTTTGGTGGTGGAGGAAACACAAACGGCAGCTTTTGCAAGAGGAAGAATGACTGGATGGAGCAATATGAACCTGCGGACCACAAATGGATGCAGGAAACTGTGGCTTGTTGAAATAACAAAGCAACCATAACAAAACAGACATAGATTCCTTTTTTATGAGGTCAACTCGATGCGTGGCAGTAATTAAGCAATGCTGGGACACAAGATAATTTTTCTTTTTGTGCAAATTTTGAAACAGCCTACATAATAACAAAATGCAGTTTTCAAATGATGAGTTTATTAATTAAGGGAAATAAGATATTCAAGCTGACCTGAGTTTATGTGAAATGTAATTGCTCCCTAAGCCTGACAGCTGGTTGTGTTGGCCTTGCCAGCAACGGCTGACATCCGGTATTTGTGATGATCGCTGATGAATTTAGATCTTTGTCTAAAAATCTCAATTGGATTTATATCTACAAATTTTTGACTCTTTTTTTAGCCATCAAAGTAGAGCCTTCTGACATACATTGGATCTTTGTCCTGCTCAATAATCCAAGTTGACCTAAAGCCACAAACTGATGGCTGGACTTTCTCCTTCATTGTTTTCTCAGTTGAATTAAAGATCCTGAAGAAGAATCCAGTTTCAGAATTTCCCACTTCCACGCCATGTTTGACTGTTAGTATGATGCTCCTGTTTGTGAAATGCTTTGCTAGTTTTACACAGAATATAACAAAATAGACTCTAAAAAGTTCAGTTTTTGTCTTGTCTGTTCACAATTGGACACCATCAAGATTGTTTTGACCAAGTGAATGATGGGCCTTGGTTTTGTTTTAGTTCAACAGCTCCGTTGGTGCTTGAGCTCTCTGGTGGATGCCATTCTTGCAAAGTCTCAATTTCTCATTGTTGAATCATGAACTTTGACCTTAACTAAGAGAGTGATGCTTATCACCTTTATTTAGAAGGTGATTCATTTATCACCTTCTAAATGACTTTCTGATTCTCTCTTGGAGTAACTTTGAGATTAACCAATGTTCTGTGTTCTCCTTTTATGAAGGCGACTATCATTGCAGTCTGTTGGCATCCCAAGCCTTAGTAATATTATTTGGACCAAAAAATTTAATTAATCAGCTTTTCTTTAGTCAATAATGAGCAGAGCAATCAGATTTTCCCCCATAAACAGATTTGGTTACAAAGTTTTTCTATCCCTGTGACAAAACCACTATCTGAAAGCTGAATTTTATAATATTCCAGCTGATTTTTGCCTAATCTTATAAATTTGCTTTCATAATGTGATACATATACAAAAACGAAGAACAAGAAAAAAGCATTAAATAATTATTTAAATACTTTCCCCAAGATCTAACAGTATCTATGCCTATCTACACCTACTTCCTTACTAAATTTACTTGTACATCCTTGAAAGTGAATCTTTTGAAACTTTGTTGCGAGACATTTGTTGTTGTTTTTTTTTATTTCAATGGGATTTTTTTTTTCTGGAGCACAGGAGATATATTCTGGGGCAGTAAAATGGGTTCGGGTCAACAGCAGTTCAGGAACAATCAAGTGTCCGGGCCAGATAAGAACATCAGAGGAGTAATGGGATGATGTAGATGAAGAGCCATCTCTCCATCAAAATGTATTGAGAGGACGCAGACAGGCAAGTTAAATAGGCTCCACTATCTATATGGAAATTTAGCCATGCGGGCGTTGACTCGCAGCTGCCTCTTCTTTCGTGTTTTTTTTCATAATTCATTTTGGGGTTTGATTGGCTGCATAGAGAGCAATGACAAAAAGAGAAGCAGGGAGATAAAGCGGGCTTCCTTTACATGCACAACCGGGGTTTTAGATTTCTATTCAATTTAGAAAGAGATAATCAGCCCACCATGAAGCGTCTGTGCATTTTTTTTCTGCAGGGAAGATGGCAAACTGCCATCCGCAGCAGTTTTAAATCTCAACGTAAACAAAGACAGTTGCTTCATATTATCTTTCCTTTTCCAGCTTTGTTCTTCTTTTTTTTTTGTCCAGTTTTCATTTCCGTCAGCGAGTTAACGTCGCTGCCTCTATAACTCATCTTTCCTCCTTTCAGATTTACATAAAACTTCTCCACATGACAGAAAACTTCTCAGACAATAAGCTGGGATTGGCCTGCCGCTGTATATAATCACCTCTCACTCCCACACTGATAGCCCCAAGGCTAGGCTGTCAGGACTCAGGAAAGCAGGGCTGCCAGTGTGTGTTCCTGTCAGTCAGCAGCCCGCCACTCCAGAGTGCGTGCAACAGACATCATACACTCAACACAGGAACTCGGTGTGTGTCACAGGTACTGCAGCTCGCCACATCAGAGCAGGGAAGGCCTCTTCCTCCTGAGCACAGCAGCACAGACGAGTCTTTGTCTGCTGCATGTCCTGTAGTATCCCCCCTAAGCCCCCTCGCACTGCCACCGCAACCTTTTCTGCTGTCTGCGAGGTCCGGCTGTCACTGAACTGTGTGACACTAACACAACAAATACATCAATATTAATATGGCTGCAGGAGGACATATGTGTAATGATGGCATGTGCTTCAAACTTCTGCTGTATTTGCACAAACTTTGTATGAAGCTGCTCAGGAATATGTGTTTCCTCACCATCTGATCCTGGTTTCTGCTTCATTCAACCGGTTATTTTATGACCCAAAGAAACAGTAATAAGCACATGTTCACATTTTGTCAACATGCAAGCACAAACTTTAGTGTAATTTATCAGGATTTTGTGTGGTAGGCCAACATAAATTAGTGCAGAAATGTGAATTGGAAGGGAAAATACATGAAGAACTATCTGAAAATCGCATTTATTTATTTATTTATTTAAGTTTCCTTTATTGTAGTACCTATGAATAAAACATGTTTGTGCTGAAGACAGCTGTAATTTAATCTCAGTGGACATCCTACTGTTCTGTGAAGGCTTTCAGTGTATATAAGAGAGCATTAATGAACAAAGTGCATCATGAAGACCAAGATACACAAGAGCAAGTCAGGCCAGGAAAAAGGTTGTGGAGAAATTTAAAGCAGGGTTAGATTACAAAACAACATCCTCCAAGGCGTTAGCTGACATGCTGGGCTACTTATACTGACAGGCTAATCAAGGAGAGTGTTCATTTGAGAAGCATTTAAGAGATCTACCATAACTTTGGAGGAGCTGCAGAGAACCACAGCTCAAGTACAAAAATATATCTCCACAACTCTCAATTCTTTCTGTTTCTCAAGAAGAAAGTTGTTGTTGAAGAAAGTCGTCTCTTTTTCAGATTTCAGAAAATCGTCAAGGAGCAAAAGGAGTTATAGTTCTGTCGCTCACAAGCAGGCTGAACTTTAACGACTCTGGAAAGACGAATGCATATAAATGTAAATCTTCAGAAGAAATACCCCAAAAGATGTGCGAAAGGTGTTTCTGCAGAGTAATTCATCAAGGGAGCCGAAGATAGCCTGATTCAGCTTTTTATATTTATGTGTAGACAGAGGGAAAACTGAAAACCTCCACCATCTTGGCATGTCACATAAAAATTCAATACAATCCAGGGAAATTTGTGGTTGCAAAAAGACAAAATGTGAAAAAAGTTCAAGGTGTTTGAAAATCTTATTGCAACTGAATGTGGCGCAGGACAGCAAATGTCGTACTTTCAGTTTTGAAAACCTCACAGGAAACCTCCGAGTTCACAGTAGAGATATAAAGCACAAATATGTACCTCATGCATGTACAAGCATGAGTATTACTTTACTAAATTATCGTCTTTGACTTGTACTGGACTCATACATGCACTGTTGCTTAACTGAAAGCAACATCAAGTACATGTGTGCATAAGAAAACTCCCCCCCTTTCTCCACAACAGCTGAATTATTTATTCATTTACAACGTTCCACTCTGTTCAACTCTAATTAGCCCGTTGAGACAACAGAGGGGGCATACATACATTTTCTCGTACAAATCCAGGCTTGGTTCGTCCTCCTCCACTTATTAAAGGGATATAAGCATGTTTATCTGTTGGCGCTAAAAGGAGTCTAATGTTAAAGTGTGAACAGAACTATGTATGATCATTTATTACTCATTTCAACAAAAAAGGGCTGTTTTATCAAAATAAAAACAAAAATAAAAAATCTGTCTCCTGATGCAGCATCCATTGTAGTTATCATGAGTTTAGTGCTTTTGCGACAAGTTATGAAACACTTTTCATTCTTATCACCAGTCCAGAATGTTTGAGTTCTTCCTCCTCTGCATTACTGTAACTGTAAATGAGAAAATAAGCAACTATGAAACAGTGATGTTACCAAACCAGTTTCCAAAAAGGAGTCAACAGGATGTTTTTTTCCTCAGCTACCATTTTATAGCTCCACCCATTTCGATAAAACCTTAAAGGAAAAAAAAAAAAAAAAGACATTCTGTTTGTGTTTTGTCACAAATACTTTCAGGTCATGCACGACGTAATCCCAGCACACAGCAGATTAACCTTCTGTAATCTAACTCCTGTTCAGTAAGAACTGCAGATAAAGTCAGATGTGAAACACATGTTTAGATAATTTGATGCAGTGTGTGTAATTCTATTAGAGACCTAACCCATTTATCCAAGTCAGAACTTCAGGATTTACGTCTGATTTGGCTGAAGATCAAGCAGCGTTTTTGGCAGAACAAAGGCTGTAAATGTCTCCCATTTATAATGTCAAAATCACATTAGAAACTGATTTCTTCTCAGAAAGACAGGTCAAGCTGAACCAAACAATAATTCTGTATTTTGCATCGAAGCAAAGAGGCACTTGAATTTTCATTTGAACCATTCTTTTTCAGAGTTTAATGTCTGTACAACAAATAATTTAAGTGATTGTTCAAAACAAACAAACAAAAAACAAGGTGTGTGTAAACAAGTTATTTGATTTAGCATGTTACAACCCTAAAAATAGGTAATTCCTGCCAAAGATTAAAAACTTAACTTCAGGCCACTTAATCCATCCTAAATCCAGTTTTAAACTGTGTTCGACACTCTAGACCTGTAGGAGCATCACATTGTGTCCCAAGTTTTTACTATTTAACCCAAATTCTATTCAACCTATGAAATGAAATAAGGCATAATGATCAAGAACCATCCAGAAGTGATAAACTTGAAACTGCTGGATCACCATGTGTACATGAAGAAACAAGTTTATTATTGATATAGCCTCATGGTGTGGTGCCAACAAAAGCAAAACCTCCAAAACTAACATCTTCAAGAATGATGGAGATTTGCGGCTACACTCATGCACAAGCCAAATGTGACCTGGAGGAATGTCGGGGGAGACGACGACTGGGTCATTTAGCCTTAAAGACAAGAAGTATGTTTGGAGAAATCTTTCCACACTAATTGAGATCCATTGCAAAAATTGCATAAAGTTTATTTTGTATAGTACCGTTCATCCAATATGTAGTTCTGGTTTTATAAAATACTAGAAATAAAGAAATAAAAGACTCCCCTTCCACTAAAAAGAAGACATACAACAATGGAAATCAAATGCCAAACAAAAATAAGCAACAAACTCAACTAAAATAAATTTAAAAAAAAACATTTGAAAAACCAAGACTTTCAATCAATAAATCAAAATAAATCAATAAATAAGAAAACTTTGGCTTCCAAGAGAAAACAATAGGTAACAGTTTCTGCAAATTTTTGACTCTAGAACTGGAGAGCAAAGAAACTCAGTTCTTTTTTCCTTGTTCAGTTCTGTCTAAGTTTTGATGTCTAAGTTTTGATGCTCTGAAGAGCCCACAAGATTCACACCTGACCACCAACTCTGAGAAACCATCCAAGGCCAAAACCATCCTGTGCCTTTTAGACCATCAGCACATTTCAACATAAACCCTTTGACAAATGTGGAGCCTTTGCAGTGATCTAAGGGCTGGAACGATACGATTCATTTTCCTGTTTGCATGCAAGAGGTTTTCACATGGAACAGGAAGTGCGCTGTAATAATGATCAAGTTTCCAGAAAAATGAAGCGTGCTCAAAACTAACGACGAAGGAGGGTTTGCTCATAATTCTTTGATTTAATTTCTAATTTGAAAAAAAAAATCAAGCAGGGTAACATCGAGGTTGAAAATGATTGAACCATACTTGAACATAAAGGAGTCTGCTCATAGTTGCAAAAAAAAGTGTGGCTTGTAAAGTGACCGTTAGCCCGAAATGAGCATCTGCGTCTGTTGAATTCGGAATTATGAGTAATTTTGACCCAATAATTGCACAAGCTTCTGAACAGCAGCACCATATTTCATGAGCGGACACGTGACAGAAGCACAGTTTCGCAACGCAACATGTCCTCCAGAACAACGTGTCATGAAGAGTTATGTTCTCTCCGTCCCACTGTGTCTTGTATTCACCATGCTTAATGGGGCAGATAACAGCACTCGGCTCTCTTTGGTGTAACGTCTTTGTAAAGAAAAATCCCTCTCAAGTCTACACACAAACAAGGTCTGCATAATATCCTGATTCAGCACGGCTTACCATAATACCCCGAAAGATAGGCGTCCTGAGTGTGCCTGTTCGATATGGTTCCTCTGTGATGTATCTCTCTTGTCTTCGTGTGATGGTTATTTAAAAGGAGACCCATGGATTTTTCTTCCCCACGCAACATAATGGCAAATCAATAGCATACAAGGCGAGTGAGCATCTTACAGAGGAGCCTAAAGAATAGGTGGCTAAATTGAAAAGTTCTTGCGAAAAAGAAAAAGAGTTGAACAATTTTCTAGCATATAAGGAGTCGGATAAGAAATATAATTATATGACATAATTGCTTAAAATGTTCAAATTTAGTGCATCTTCACACCCTTTTGCAAGCCTTTCCAGTTTCATGTAGCATCAAGTCAACAAGTAGATTTTCCACAGCCAGAAAAAGTATAAAAGTGTGTGTGCGCATGCATGTGTGTAAGGGGAGGAAGGAGGAAGACGGCTGTTATCATGACTTATGGATTGGACACTAGTTTCCTACTCGGGCAGAGAACACTACCCAGAGGAATGCTGCTGTTTGTTTAGAGGAGACTGTTTTCATGTATATGCAGAGAGAGCATGGCAAGAGTAAGAAAGAAAAGGGAAACAAATCTCTGCTAACCCACCAACAATGATGAGTACATGACAAGAAAAGAGAAAGCTGTCAAACAGACACGACACCTGGAGGTCCTCTGTGTTTACACTTTCCCCTCTGCCCCCTCCACCGTCTTTATCTGAGACTCGGCTCCCAATCCCTCAATGACTCACCGCACTCTGAAGTGCTGTGAACCTGGCTTTGCACAAGGAGGAGGAAGAGAAGGAGGCGGAAGAGAAGACGGACAGAAAAACAGCAAACCCTGCTTAATCATTCCTTCCGGCAGCGCCTCTGATAGCCTTTGGGTATGAATGAAGGTTGTGGATGCAGTTAGTGGGAGATTAAAAAAAAGGGGAGAAACGCTACATTTCCAGATATGATGACAGCTGAAGTAACATTTTAGGAGCTGCTCAGCTTTGCCCACTCTCTCCCACACTGACAAAGGCCTGGCTGTCTCCCTTGTGCTGCGAGTTGGAGAGCTCTTGTCACGGTGAAAGCTCTCACTGAACTCTTTGGGTAGCAACGGCGGCTTGTTTTAAAGAGACTCTTTCATGTTCTTGCATCCTGAGAAGACCCAGTGATTAACAAGCCTTCATAGTGATCCCATTTTTTGTAAAAACTACAAATGGTTTCAGCTTAAAAATATTCCTGAAATTACATTGTAATTCTTTAAATAATCTGGGTTAAAATGTAAAAAGTTGGTCATTTAAACTTCCCGAGCTCATTTGGATTCGCTTAATAATTGAGATGCAGGTGGAATATCTATGATTGGGCCACGTGATAAACATCCTCTGTGAGGTTTTAAGATTTCCACCAATAAACAACAAAGAGCTTAAGGTGCAGTTCACAAGATTAGAAGAACATCTGTGTTTACAGGCAAATGTAAAAGATTGAAGATGGTACAGAATATCTAAGCTGTTCTGTTACATAGCAATACATTTAGTAAACACAAGAGAAACCTAAAACAAAAAATGAAGCAATGGTGCGTGTGAATGAACTTTGAAGTTTGGTTGGATAAAATAAATTCTAAATGGGAGTATGACTTTGCAAAAACGGTTTTGCTGTGATGAAAAACACTTGAAGCCAGTGATCATAAGATATTTCTGAGAGCAGATAGTAGAGCTGTTGACTTTCCCCATTTGTGTTACTCCTGTTTATTCATTCCCAAGTAGTTTAACTCCTTGTTTAAATATAAAGTTTTTGTATATTAGTCGGGTCTTTATTTTTAACCACATCTCTTGCCCTGTTACGGATTTATGTCAACACCCTTAGCAAAGGGTATGTTTTAAATTATAAAAAGTATATTAGCTTATTTAAATGTGAAGATTGATATGAATGAAAATGTGTACATTCTGTGAATGTGTCTCAATGTAACATCAAAGCACAAGACATACAGGTGCCACAAATCTTTTAACTGTTGTTTGGTCAAATGTATTTTTAAATCTAAGCTAAAAATGTGTTTTCTCCCATTTACAGAAAAAAAGAAACGGATCAACAAAACATAACAGAAACATTTTTGCTGACATTAGCATGACTCACTTTAAGCAACTTAGTTCAACATGTTTCAATTTGGCATTCCTCTTTCGAGTTTTTCATTGAGGTTTAGCAACGACTTATTTAAAACTTTGTTCACAAGTGACTTGTCACCGAACCAGCAGCAGACGAATTATGTTGTTCGTCACTGTGGTTTCTCGGTTCTGTTTTTTCTCTCTGCAGACTTGCAGGTTATCTTGTATTCACTTCATGCTTCTATCTCTCATCTATTTCTATTCTTATTTCCTTCTTTCCCTTTTAACTTTTTGCCCCACCTCTCTCCCTTTCTTATTTCAGAGTTTTCTTCTTTTCTTTTTTTCCTGGAGAAAACCCAAAGCAATTTTTAGAAGTTTTATATGTATGAATATATATATATATATATATATATCTTGATTTATTGATTGATTTATTGATTGAAATCTGTGGAGGGAGTTAAAGATTAGGGTAATGGCAAGGAGACCTTCCAACCTCAAAGACTAATCCATTTATCACAAATAAATATTACAAGTATCAAATAAAGAACCATTTTCAAAATGTAATTTTCGTTCCAATAGCTTCATTATTTTACACCAGGTGCCGATGCTATTTTCAATCATAAACAGATCTATTGAATAAAAATAAGGGTTGCGAATAAATTCCAGATTAAATATACAAGGAGGGATATAAACTGACATTTTTATGACATCCTTATGCTTAAAAAGTGAAGATTTGTTCTGCAGTTTTTAAGATAAGACAAAAAAAAAAAAAAACTGAATTGGTTCCCAACAAACAAAAATAAAAAAGATACTCATGAAAGGTTCTCATTACTGAGTCCATTTTGGCTCAAGAACTTTAATGATATCTTATAAAACAAATATAAGATAACTCATTACAGTGTAATGAGTTATGAAAGATTTGTTTAACAAACATGTACACGAACCTCCATCAGTGCATGCACACCAGCCACTTCAAAGAGCTGAAACTTAATTTTATAAATACAGCTTTAGTCTATCATGCCTCAGATCTTCTGGTGTACTTCACACCTCTGCAAACACGTCTCATCTCTGTGCATTCAATAATCATGAATAACGTTACCTGCACTTGCACACCTACACACTACTGTTACTGCAGGTAAAAGGGAATCATGAAAAGGATCAGGGTTTCTTTCGGTAATTGTCTCTGGCACACAAACACATGCACACAGACGTTCCACTGCCGTGGGTGACGGAGCGGATGGGAGAGTTGGGATGTGTGATGTTAATCTAACACTTTCTGAGCTTGAACTCAAGCACAGTAGCTGAACTCACACTTATTCATCTCCCTGCAGAATGCACCTCATCACACGTAGGGGCACATGCACGCACAACAAAGGTGTGCATGCTGCGCCGTAGTTAACCCTTTTGTCTGTCTGCATAGCTTCACCTGTAATCCCTTCAAGCCATAGAAAACTGGTATTTATTTTCTGTAATATTGCAGATTTTCATTTATAGTGCTAGAAGAATTATATGCTAACCATTTCGCTGACTAGATTGGTTGGCATGTTGCTGTGAAAGTAACACAAGGCAGTGTTTTGTGGCCGTGGCCAACCCAGACCACAGGTTCAACACATTCTGCATGACAATGGATGCAGCTTCTCACGCTACTAACCCAGCTTTTAAAGTATATTCAATGGTGGAACACTGTATGCAGTTTCATACCTGCTCTTATTTTTTCATTCCACAAAAACTTTAGATTTTAACAGAGGCAGAGGCAGGTATACTCTGCCAGAGAAATTAGTTTTATTGCAGTGAGCAAAAGAAAGTGACCCTGTGTTTGAGGGCACATCATGCATTGACTCAAAGTCACAGATCAGCAGAAAAATACAAAATCCATGACCTACACACTGAAATGACAAAAAAAACGAGTCTCATTGCTCAAGTGCCTGGTGGTGCTAATAAGCATCATACATGCATTTACACTAGCTTTATTTATTTTTAAACTTTTATTTCACCAGGAAAACTCCATGAGAATAAAAATCTCTTTTGCAAGAGAATCCTGAACCAGTCAGGCAGCAGCACAGAGAGTTCACAGAGCATTCCCAGCAAAACAGAAAAAGTTAACATCATGATGAACAAATTAGTTTAAAAAATTGATAATGGAAGGTGCAAACTTCAAATTAACAATCTCTAATCAACATGTCTGATCACAAAAACACAAGACATACATTTTTTGGCCAACTGGAAATAGTTGAGGCATTCAAGGGGTTAATGTGACATTAGTACAGTATAAGTCAGCTTATTAAATATTTTTGGTAGTGGAAATTAAACTAATTTAAAAAAGAAAACTTTGCTAACGTGTTCTTGCATCCAGACATAGCCTGCATCTAAAATTTGAATGCACAGTTAAAGTTCTTCTCATGACGAAACAGAGTTTCAGTAACTTAGAACTCTTTTTTAATTTTAACCTGATTTGGTAAAATTGCAGTTCCACACGATGCTGCCACTGTTCACATAATTCATCATCTGCTCAACCCAGTTTCACTATGTGAATGTGGTGTTTGTGTTTTTGCACATGGTGTGTTGTTTTTGTGTCAAAATACCAATAAACGTCAACATATATTCCCCAAAGACTTTGGCCACAATCCCTTTCTGCACATTAGCTTCCAATAAATGATTCGAAATGAGCAAACAACAGGAATAGTGAACTTTATTTCAGGTTTGTGAGACTCAGTCTAACTGATGGGAAGTGCAAACTCAAGAGGACTTGATGCAGTAATAAAATCAAACGGCACTTCAGCAAAGTGTCAAACAAGTGTGCACTCTTACGCAACCTTTTTTAGCTTCTCATACCTCTCCACACAGATAGACTTATTTTGTTTTCTTAAGTTTGAATGGTACTTGACATATTTCACGATAAAGGAGAAACCAGTTTTGAAGTTATTTGAAGTCTAATAAAAAAAATACATAAAATGACAAAATGCTTTGTGTTTGGAAAGTATAAAGAAGTTATCTGATTATTTGGTGAATTAACACAGAAAAGTTACAAGTTGAAACTCTAACCATTCTAACATAAAAACAAAAAAAAACATAAGGTTCTTCTTTTTTCAATTTGTAGAAAATTTTGTCTAAAATGCACAAATTGAGTTATTTGTGTAAAACAATTGTTTAAATATGGGCTAAACTTCAAATGTAAAGTTTTAATTATACATAGCCATGATTTACATGTAAATACAATTTTTTAAATTAAGATAAAGAAAGAGATATTATATTGTATTTTTATTTTAACCCCACATACTGAAATTGTCCCAATCAGACTGCACACACAGGCCCATTTAAACACCCAGCTGACAGCCATTTGTGAACTTCAAAATTATAAAATGAACTGAGTAATGATGATACCTCACTGAAGCGGAGTTTGACTTCAGCTCCCGTGAAAGTATTGATAAAAATGGCTGCATGAATGATTGCCTGGCTTGGATTATTGATGGCCATGAGGAGAATGCATGTAATTAAATAGTCCCCAGAGTGTGCTCGGGTCACCCTGATGGCTATCAGCAATAAACAGGAGGTGGACAGAGAGGGGATGAGGATCAATACGAGAGTGTCAGATTTCCAAGCTGGAAATCATGTCAAACTAATTTGGGGAGATTAAAGGATCATTCTGGATTTTAACATGCTAACCAAAATCATGAAGCGAAGACAAAAACTGAAAACGCAGAAGAACATCAATGAACGTAGGTGATTCTTCTTCATCTGAGCTAATTTTCTGTCATGTTTCCATGTCACACATATGTCCAAACCCCCTCCTCCGCCCCCCCCTCAGGCCTTCATAGAGACCTCCTCCATCATCGCCACCAGAGAAGGACTTTGATTCCTATTTCAGCGCCTCGTAACATCCATCTCTCACATCCCTCCTTTGTCCGAGGCCGCATTTAAATGACAGTGATGCATACGGCGCATTACAAAGACAAAAGGTCGGCACAGCCCGGTTTCTCTGCTGGCATAAAAGCCGTGACAGGACCATGCTGTGGCCAGACTCACATTAAAAATTTATAAAAAAAAATAAAATTTAAAAACTTTTTTAAAATAAATATATATATTTATAAATAAGCAGGCCCTAATGACGGGATACAGAGATTTAGCTGGCCGAGGTGTGTTCGAGGATCCCATTAAAATGCACTACAGAAAATTAGATTTGGGGGAGCCCTGTGAAAAACCATGCGTGTAATCATCTCTCTTCCTCCACCAGTTTATCTGCCAAGGATTTGGAGGAGGTTTTGGTTCCCCCTTCACCCTCCCAAACTCCCCTACACCACATATTAATATTCATAGAGAAGAATCTCTCCTCGCTGTCTGCTGCTGCCTGTGGCCCACAGAATTATTTGGAATCTAAAATATGGCTGAATCTCTGCTGGGAGAAGCTGTGTGAACTATTCATGTGAGGGGGTGGTAATAATCCACAGTTCTGCTAGGCTAGTGGTGGTAATGCTCAGTGTTTGTGTCTTGTTGTTTTCAGTAAAATGTTAAGACTTTGTTTTTGCTCTGCTGTCGGTTTTGTTCTAAGAAGTAGCACGTTCACGGTTCACTGCTGCAACACAGTTTCACAGGCCAATGGGTAGATCTTGTGGCTTGTTTTGGTCAAAACCGCCATGGTGGAGTGAGTCAGAGTGAAACAGAGTGCTCCAGTTTTGCCTTTCCTGCTTTGGTTGAAGATGAACATTAAAGCGACTCAGAGTAGGACGTGACTCATGCCTCCCATGACTGCATGCTCAACTTCTCCAGTGCAACTTGCAGAAGAGGCAGCAGGTGAAACACAAAACCTCAAATCTTAATAATGCTACTCCCGTTGAATGTCTTTTCTAAAATGTTATCCTAAGCTGTACTTCAGTCTCAGGTCTTACTCCCCCCTCACGTCTTTCCCTCACATCCTATTTCAGATTCTGTTTTGGAGGATCAGCTGTGACAGATGCCAGATGTTCATCCACATGCAATATGCAAAGCTTCCAGCTGTCTGTCCACAGTGAAACCCAGGTTCCCATGTACACTCCAATGAAATCTAATACTTCTCCACAAACAGATCCAGCAGTGATACAAATACACTGAGACATTCCCGTTCTTTTTACAATGTAAATTCTCTGCTCTATGAAAATACATGTCGATAGCTAGCTTATTTTCCTTATTAATGATCAACAGTGTATGAGGTTGGTTAGGAGAGGAGGCATAAATCATAGCATTAATACATCTATCCATTTTTAATCTGAGAGTTTCAACCAGGGGTGGAAATTAGCACCCGCCACTGGCCAAGTGCAGGTAAAAGTATGAAGTGGCGTGTAAATTGGACCAACGCACCGCCACTGTGGTGGGTTGACAATTTGAACAGAAAAAAAAAAAAGCTCCACTCAGTCTGAACTTCTGTCCAGGGGAGGACTGACCTTCTGGGATACAGACTAATGCACATACTGTACATGGGGCGGCGCTGGGCAGTCATAATTTAACAAAAAAAGTACATGAAATATAATTTATATCGAATTGTGAATTTCAATGTAAAACATAATAAGTAGGGGAAAACAAATAGAATAGTTATAAAACAGCTATTGAAACCTTTTAAAATGTTTTTTTTTTAAATCACTAGACACATTTTAACTTAATACTATCTGGGGGAGACATAGCCTAAATGTGGAAAAGTTCAACATAGGAAATGATTGCAAGATATTTAGGGTTGTGTAGTTCAAGTTTGCTGGTAGTATTTACTTCAAGTGAACTTATTATTTTACACCTCTGTTAAGTTGTCCATGCTTTGTTATGCTAAATTAGTCTGTATATGTACATACATATTTTTTTACAGTGTAGAACAAATTGAGTGTTGTGTCATCTCATACTGTATGCTGATGACAGTCAGCTTTATTTTTCTTTGTCACCACTTGATCAAAGTCCACTTAACCAGTTTGCAGTAACTGGTTAAGTGGTGCCATTACAGAATTGAATGAATGGGTTAGGCTTTCTTTTAGTTTGATGTGTAACATTTGGAAATTATTGCTTGTGGTCCTAAAACTCCAGTAACTGAGACGAACTTACTACTCTCATGGGCTTTTTATCTAATTCAGGCAGCTTTCCCAAAAATATTTCAGAATTAGGGGGTTTACTTGTTTTCAGCAGGTTAGATTGAGGTTTTGGTGAGTGTTCACAATTCCACAATAAAATAAAATTCCACAATACAATAAAAAGGTGACTAGACAGAAATTATGTCACAAGAGCTGCAAGTTGAAAATCACTGTTGACCAAAAAGAACAAAAACCGTTCTCATTTTTGCCAAAAAGCATTATAATGGTCACTCGTTGGAAGATATTTTGTGAAATGAGACGACATCAACATGACCAATGAAACGATGAGGACGCCTGACTATCAGCTTTAAGCACAAGCACGCTTGGGTTTTGCCAAAGGATAATGATTCAAAACACACCAACTAATTCACCTCTGAAACTGTTGCGATGACTTTGAACAGGTTTTCATTCTCGAAAACCCTCCACTGGGGAAGAATTACAACAAATCTAAATGGAAGACAGGGGAACAATTCCTCCACAGCAGCGTAAAAGACATTGCTGTTTATTGCAACACCCTAATGGCAGTTGTTGCGGCCATGAGTGGCGCAACCTGTTATTGGATGTCGGGTCTCATACTGTTCCACACAGTGGTAGGTTGATTCGGATAGCTTTTTGCTGCCCCCTCACAAATATAATCATCACTTGAAAAGCTGTAATCTTGTATTTGCTCAGTCATCTTTTGGCGAGCTCAGGTTTTACTCGATGTGTAACAAAATGTAGAAAAAAAAAGAAGGAAGAAGAAACTTGTCAGGGTATTACTTTTTCACAAGTAATGTATGCAGAAGCTTTGTGTTTATGAGACGTTTTGCTCCCAGTTGACGCTTCAGACAAACAGGAAACATGAGGAGCAGCAGAGTAGTTCACATGCAGCAAATTACAGGATGAGCATCTCAAACCACAAGCCACACGGGCGCTCACTTGTAATAGAAGCCGGTTCAATGTATTCAACTGCGATGAAGCTAATGCAGAAAGCTATGGCGATTGCATAAACTGACACAAGGGTCAGCGCAATATTTTGAAAGCCAAGCCACACACACTGATAAACGCTAAAGGCCAAAATGTTGGCTAAAGCCTCTGCAAACATTCGCCTGAGGGACTACGTGACCCTCTTCTCTGCAGCACACTCAAGTGAGTTGAGAGCACTAGTTTGTACTCCCTCTCTTCTCCCTTACTGCTCTTCTCTTTCACATGTAAATGAGTCTTTAATCTCCGCTGCTCTAATAGACAACCATGGCAACGAAGGCAGGCCTAATGAGGCAGTGGCGCAGGTTAAAATGAGCCTGCATGTGGGCCTCCACCCCCTCATCCCCCCCAACAAATGCAATCAACAGTTTAAACACACCCTCCCTCGCTTTCTCTCACATACATTTACCTTTGCAATAATCACGTGAATTTGTGTCCATATGTGCATTATTTTAATACCACCAGTTGAGGTTTTTGCATTTTAAAAAGCAGAAAACCAAGAATATGGATGAATTTTTAATGATTTAGGTTGGAAAGTGAGAGACTGGCCCAATGTAGGTTCACCTTCATTGGCATTTACATCTATTTTGGTTGATCTGTTGCCTGAATAATTAATTCATTCAAATGAAGCAATAAATTAATCATAGAACAACAAGAATACATGCTATGTGCTTTGGTGGTTGAAAGCTGACATGAACTTTGGGTAATTTTAAAATATGAGGTGAAAAAAATAACAAGCCTGTAGCTACAGAATAGAATGTACTTAGCATGGATATGAAGATGGAGTGTGAAAACTGCCGAAAAGCACTTGATTGGCGCTCATTTCCATTCGAGTGGCACTGATGCTGCTGCACTCTGTTCGCTGTAATTTACAGCCATATTAAATCTATTAGAACAACATGTGTTTTGCAGAATAGTTCAGCCCACAGACAAGCCTCTAAAGCGTGCTGCATCCCCCAAACCTCAAAAGGGCACAGAGTCGGGGCTGCACAGGGAGGAGATGTTTGTGTGTGAATGCATGGAGCAAGTCTTCTGCTATTATTGACTCCTGATATCGTCGTGAATGGTGTTCTTTGAAAATGCTATTTTGTTTGTGATTTGTGACACATTTCCCCTTGACCTTTACACTCTAATCTCCAGTTAAACAGAGATGAACACGTGCATGTCTGTTTTTTTTATTTTTATGATGGCTTCAATTGACACTAGGTATTCCCAAATTGGGTCAAAACTGAACCTTGAAATCCAGTTTCAGCTCATAGCAATGTATATGTGTCCATTTTATAGAAGGAAACATTTTAGCATATTGGTGTGTGAACCACTGGTTTTAATGGCATGAAAATGTCAGAAGAGCTAACAGAATCATTTGTGATTGCATCTTTCACTATGTTTCATATTCATGGCAGCCGTATTTCACATGTAACTGGAGACTTATTTGTTGATCTCTGACTTTACAAGGCAGGAATTCTGTTTGCTGGAGACGTTTCTTGCATTTACACCTGGGATATAGGGAACGCAGAATAATATATATACTTGGCCTTTCACCATCGATAAAAACAAATTTAATGTACTTTGGTAAATTTGTATTCTCTGTGTTGTATGTTCTTGCTCCAGCCAAAGGATTTGGGCTTTAAACAAAAGAAAACCCAGCATACTTCCTGATTCAAGGCAGTAAACAATCCGGTTGTAAGAAATTTAAAAGCTCAGCTTTCAGTTTTTCCATAGACCTTTAAAAAATGACCCTGCCAAACTTGGCTTATTAGTTCCTTCAGGTAATAAAAAAACAACATTCCTATTAGTTATCCACCAGCAGCTATTTATATTTAACAAGCCTTGTAGTCTTTGGATGTGCAATCACTAGCTTCACATCAGAGCTCAAAAACAGCAACTTAAATTTATAAAACTACTGTATGCTGAAGCTGTTTATGTTATTCAGGACACTAACAATGTTAGAAGGTAATCAAGTTATTGCAGTGGCATATTAAGTTTAAATTTTGAGTGAATAAATAAATAAAGCTTGCAAAAATCCTGTGATTTGTGTCAGTGTCTTTCAGCTGCTAAACCCTTAACTTCTTACAGGAAATATTGATGAAATAAAATACACCCAAATAAAATATATACATATTTTTACACCAATTTAATTGATCTTTGCCTGATTTTTTTTTTTTAGTGCAGCGGTTTGGTGTTTTTATGGGATGCAGTTTGGAAGGCAGAGAATGTGTGTGCAAAAGCACATATAGTGACAGGTTTTCCCCGTATGACCTTACTCAGAACAAATTTATTAGCTTTGTCTTGTTAAATCGCCCCCAGACATCATATGTCCTAGAACAACACCATGGGTTCCCAACTGCATGACAATTTCTGCAATAAAAGCCTTTACAATCACCAGCATCAGAACATTCAGTTCACATAAACCGACACGTGATTGTTCTCAGTGGTTATTTTATGCACAAGTTTGGTGAAAACCACCACTGAGCATTCCCCTCAGTTTTCACCCCACCAGCACGAGCTCACCCTGCCATGTTTGTTCAAGCCCCTCTCGGAAACCTTTCTTTTTTTTTGTATGTGTCTGGCATACAGGGAACAGATGTTGACACGTTCCTCCTGCACCTTTCATTGTAATTATTCTTTGTACAGCGACACAGTGGCATCACCTCATGCAGGAGTCTGTTGCTACACTGGCCTAATTAGCAATTAACAATCATATAGTCCTGAAAGCACCCTCTACAGGGACTCTCTGGGGGATTTGAGGTCTAAATAAGAAAAGAAAGAAAATCTGGACAAAAGGTGTGAAGCTAAATTGTAATAATCATTTGCATATTTTTGAAGAAGCTACAGTTTATCCCCACAATTTTTTTATGAGACTGTTGTTTTGCCTCAACGGAGGAGGAAAAGAAAACAGAACGCTTTCTGTCTTTGGTGTTATGTTATTTTTACCCTGAGGCCCAACACAATTAACACCCACTGCTAACCGGTGGTGAGCGTGTGCATGCATCAGAGAGAGCATGCATTAATCTGTCGACTGTGGCTGCACAGTTTAATCATTCTAGGGAACACAAAGTGTATTTTCTTGGCAAATTCAAAAATTCGTACCAATGTACACGTGCAGATAAATATTTAATACTTTTTTTTACACGTATATAATTTAATTTTAATTTATTTCCCAAATCAAGTAAAATGAACCCACTTAATGTGTATTTCACTTTCAACTAAATAAGAACACAAACACTTAGAACTGCCTGACATCTGATTGAACAAACGCTGATTTCCTCCGAGGATCACTAAAAAAACTAATCGGTGTGATTCAGGCAGCCTGAACCATATCAGTGAATTACTGAGCTGCCTGCAACAAGAAACAATAAACCTTTCTGCAGAGGTAATGGAAGAGTAAACCCACTTCTGTGAATTTATTGCTTCTCCTTCTGTGCTCACATGTGTGCGTGTGTGTGTGTGTGTGTGTGTGTGGGGGTGTGTGTGGGTGTGTGTGTGTGTGGGTGTGGTGTGTGTTTGTGTGACCATGAAATATGAGCAGATGATCATGGGCCAGAAATTCTTCCGGCTGTCCGACAGGCAGGTTGGTATGCTGCACAGAAGAATGCGGAACCTGGACAGCCAAAACAATGTTGCAACGAAGGAATGAGAGGAAAAAACTGACGAAGGACGCAGGGTGGAGTCCTGAAGGACAGTACAGTGTGAGAGGGTGAGGGGAAAAAAAAAGAATGTCCAGAAATGGAGGAGGTGGAGACAGAGGAAGAGCAGGAATGAACTGGGGAGTAGTTTTTATCACAATGGAATGAAAATATGCCCAAGCTCTGAGTGGAGTTGAGATGTGTCAGAGCAATGAGAGAACAAGAGTTTGTACGTGAAGGCTCGCTGGCATTTGGAGCCAAACAGAGAGTCCACCCTGCCTTCTGGGAACATTTTCAGCAACTAAAACAACTGATCTCTTCACTGTACTGCTATGAAAAAGTGTTTCTGAAGGCTCTGGAATTTTTTGATTGTTGTTATTTTTTTACACAGCTGTGAAGTGAAAGGAAAAATAATTCATTTTCAACATTGTACAGTAATAAGAATCAAAAGAATTGCACGTTTTTACATGAGCAGCTGCGTTATCCACTGTAACACGATGCAGCCGAGAGGTGTGGAAATCTCTGCTGCTTAATTCAGAAATCGGTGCAGTGGAAAGAAGGATTCTGGGGCTGTCACCGCTAAGCTCCTTGTTCCCCGGTGTATTACTGGAGATGCAGAAACACTTGGAGGAGGGATGCCACTGCTCACTGCATTGTAAACAGGTTTTAGTGTTGGGAAAAATAGGCATCTAGTGATGCGTGTGTTTCTAGGAGCAACACAGGAGGAACGATGGCATCAATGGCAGTGGAAGCTTATCCGTGTGCTGCATCTGGGGAATATGTGTCGTTTTCTGAAAAAGAAGCTGGAGATAAAAATGTAGTATTTGTGGCTATATTTCTCTGGAATAGTAGAATTATAGGTGGAATTATTCAACATGTTTTTCATCCTTTCCTCTGTGTGATCTGCAGAAACAGTATAAAAAACCCCCCAGCATAATCCACATTTGAGAAAACTGCTCAGATAAATGTAAAAATTACATCTTAAAATCAGAATAATGCTTAACCCTCTACAAGGTATGTCTATCTTAAAGAGACTTTGGGGCTGCACCAGATTTTTTTCCAGGAAAAATGAGTCAAAGCAGAACAGCGAGGACAGCAGTAAAGTGATTCTGGCAGGCAGGAGCAATACATAAGACATGAGCAACACGGAGGAGGTGAGCGGGTCGCAGCTCCAGCCCCGTTCTATTCATAGACCCTGCCGATAACAGGTCGACTTCTCTGGGAAAGCAGCAGGCAGAGTGAAAAGGGGAGAGGGGGAAGGTGACAGAGTAGAAACAAAGAGGGAGGCTGCAGGAAAAATAAAATCACCTGTGGAAAAAAGAGAAAGAATCAAGCTTAAAGAGGAAGAGACAAAAAAAGAGGATAGGTTTTGGGTTAAGGCAACAAAAACTAAAAATAAAAAGAGATAAGAGGGGATGATGGGGAATCTGTGAAAAAAAAGCAGTATATTTCGCCCACACACACCTGACAGTGATGGGGAAAGAATGGATTTCCCTCGAAAAGGTTGGAGTGATTTGAAGTGAGGCGTGAAGAAAACAATAAAAAGGAGCAGGAGGAGGATTTCCAAAGAATCAAACAAATTCTAGCAGTGAAATACGAAGGAGAAATTTGAGGATAATCCAGAAATGAAAAGGGAGATAAGTGCAGGTCAGGTTAAAATCAGACATGTGTAGTGCCAGGTGTTGAAGCCTCAGATTGGGATTGGAGCACATTTCCTAGCAATATTCAGAGAATGACCAAAAAAGGCAAGCTATGACTGCCTGACAGTGCTTATGGTTGGAGCTATATGCTAGAGCTAACAAAGCCAAATATGGGATGCTGTCTGTATGTCTACAAAGAGCTCATGAACACAACCTCTCTATATTCAACTTCAGACCCTGTCAGATTGATGCACAATAGTTTTTTTAAAGTATTGCCCAGGACACTCTTGTAAAGTATGATTTTTCCTAAAAAAAAAAAAGAGATTCTAACCTGGTGATTAAAGCTTAAATGAAAAAAAAATTAAAATGAATTGAAATTCATAGTAGTTCAAAAATGTCTGTGTCAACACAGACTTCTAACTGGAGCGTCCTTAAGTCGGCCTTGTTTGAAGGTGAGACAACACATGCTCTAACACTGCAGTATGTAATATGTTAAATATGTATTTGTTGCGTGAGAGAGATGATCTGTGAAAAAAATCAAGGTCCTCTTCCTCCTCCCTATATTCAGAAAAAACAGCCAATCAGAGGAGGAGGAGGGTCCTAGTGTTATCAATCAGGCTCATGTATGGGCCACTGAATGTGCTAATGGTGGACTAACAACTTACCATCACAGAAAAACTCTTTATCCGCTGCCAACGGTGGCCATGCTAACTAGCCTGAGCATTCATAGCAGACTCTCTTGTTGTGAACAAGCAGAGAGAAAGGGAGAGGATGTGAGCAGCGCATATATGAGAGTGACTGACATCCGTAATCTCAATATTTTCACATTTTATCTGTCTCATGTTATTGTCATCATGGCGTGGTGGCAGTTTCAATAAATTTATAAAAGAAAAAGAAAAAATTGTCCATAAAAGTTACATAGAGCAGCTTTAACACATTAAATAACATTCAAAGAGCAGTCTAGGAGGTCAAAAACAACTTCAAAATGATCAAGTTTGAAGTTGGTAAATAAATGCAAATTATTTATTGGTTTGTGTAGCATATTAGGCACATTAAGCTGTTGTCTTTCCTTTAGGACATTTTTTCTCTTCATCACATTGAGGATGAGCACAAATCTGCTGAGTGCCTTCAGACTGCTTCACGTTGCTGCACATTTTGAGGGGATTTGAGGAGTGAAAAAAAAGCACTTAAAAGAGGTTAAAGGAGAAAAAAAAACATACTTCAGTAAGTACAGGAGGCACACAGCAGGTCAAGTGTTTCTTGACGACTCCTGCTGATCCTTCACAGTTGACTCCAATAGATAAAGACAAAAAGTTGGATGAAGACGTTCTGCTCTGAAGTGAAAGGAAGAGTCTGGTTCCCACTCTGGTTGTTTAAAGCGCTACTTCATCAATGTTTAAAGGACTTGTGGCAACAACTCCACAGCTTAATTCCTTCTATTATGCTGATACTAAAACATCACAACTGTAAGGAACAAACTATCAGGAATACATACCTACAGAAGGACAAAGACCCTGTTGACACACTCATAGCTGTGATGGATCAATTCATATTCAGGTATTAGTATGGTCCAGTCAAAGTCCAGACACAATGTTTCACCTAAATCATGTTTTAAGTTTAATGCTTTGTCTTTGTGAAGCACTTTGTGACTTTTATATATCCTACAATCTGCATGAAAGACGCTTTATAAATAACATTTAGTTATTTACTGGATCAAATTGAGAATATGTGGCAAGAATTAAAAAAAAAAGGCTGCTCACAGATGCTCTGTCCAGTCTGACTTGAGCTGTTGAGCAAAATAAAACGGGCAAATACCCTGACAATGCACAAAACGCAAAAAGATTCATAGCTGTTGTCACCGGAGGGCTGAGTAGATGTTCACATTACACCATCTTCTAAAAAATCTTCTGAAAACAATTCATTTTTTTCTTTCTACTTCGCAATTATGCACTACTTTGTCTTGGTTAATCCCAACACACCATACTGAAGCTACAGAGATATTGCCACTTATAAAAAACAATAGTAATAAAATGGTTGAACCAGTTTGAGTACATTTAAAAAAGGCAATCTAAACCAATCGTTTGCTTATTTTGAGCTTCACTAGTGACCCACTGGTTGTGCAGAGTCGTTTTGTCCTCATTCAGCTGAATCATCTGGTTTTCCTCTGTAGTGATTTGAGCTGCTTTGCTCCATATCGCTTGATGGGCCCCTCTGGTCCCCGTCCTCCCCTCACAACAAGCTCTGCCAATCTAGCCGAGGACCCATGCCAGCGGAAATGGCGACCCTTTCATTTAGCTGGACCGGCTACATTCCTCGCCTGAAACAAAGCGGTTGCTGTTCACCATATTAAGGCAATCTTGCAACAGATACCAGCTCCGTGGTGAAACGGACTCCTAATCCCTCCTTTCAAGCTGGCCTCTTGGTCCTCATCCAGTTGTAGGAGAATTGACAACTGAACTCCCCTGGGGGCATGTGTGCTCAATTTTTTTTTGGTCCTGCCTATAATAAAACGAGCAATAATGCTTTTCTTTTTTTTCTAATAAAAAACACATGTTTCATTAGATACAAGCTCATGGAGTCAACAAGAGGACTAAGATGCATCCTGATTGAAAACATGAGAAGCAAAGAGAACGGTGATGCATTCGTAGTTAGCTTCTAATAAGCTTAGAGTACTGTGAGGCTCAGGTCCCTTTAAGTGGTTCGGAAATGTGCTGCTGCCATGCAAATTCCCTTACGTTCATGACTGACCTGAGTCCAGGAGGATTAGAATGGATGCCCACTCTAAAAGGGATTGCATCTCCCTCTCCTTTTTCCATTCCTTCCCCTTTTTTTTCCTCTTGCTTCCCGTTTCTCCTTGCTTGAGCCTGCCCTGACCCAGACGTCTGTTCCTTGTCTGAGCTCCTGCCAGATTCCTACAAGGAGAAGAATGCAAAAGAGGGCCTCACCAAGGCGCAATTAACATTTTGTCAGTGCCGTGCCCACACCTATGCAAGCCGCTCAATGACAGCATTTTCATGAAAAGCAAATATTTGCACAGAAAAGCTGTCTCCAGGCGACCGCCGAGAGGACGGGGAGGATAATTGAAAGGGAGCTTGTGGCTCTTCTTTCAGAAAGAAGAGGAGCCGAGACAAATGAAGACGAGGGTGGTGGTGGCGAGGGAAGATCTGAGAGCAGAGGGAGGCAATGGGAGAGACCTTGCTCTGTGGGGCGGGGGGGAGTGGGAGATGCTGAGAGAACACCAGGAACGGTAAGGAACCCCTCCTTCTTCTGCCCTGAACTCAACTAAACACACACCAACTCCCCTGACACACCCCAATGGGAAAAAGACATGTACAGGAATTTAAACAACCTCTGACTACACAAAGAATTACCTCCATTAATGAATGGAATAAAGGTTTCTTAAATCATGAATGGCCTTAAATCTTCTGTAAGAAACTTCTGATACCCAAGTTCAGGGTTTTCCGGTCTTTGTACAGTGTTTTTTGCTTGCTATAGCCTCCATGTTGCTTTAGAAATGTCTTTTGGCAAAAAAAAAAAAGGTTAATAAATCTCAAACTGTATTTCAAAGAATCTCTGTTCAGTGTAGATAAACCCATTTGAGGTTTTCACTCATTTACTTATTCATTTTTTTAAAATATCTGGCAGATAACTTTGTATGGGAACACAACTAAGCACCAGGTTTTTTCTTTTATCTTTTTAGTGAAATTTTGATTTACTAGCATCATTAATATGTGAACATTTTGATTTTAATTGGTTTTAATTTGCAAAATTCAGCAAAGCAGATAATGTACAGTATGTCTGCCTGACTTGAAGGGCATCCATCACTTTATTTAATTTCCAACAACTTCACAGGATATGGCATCATTGCACCACACATTACTAATGAGAAGTTCACAAAGCCTCTGATATCTCATTTGCCAATCACATTTGGATTGGCAAATGAGATGTGAACAATTGAAGGGGCGCAAATGAAGGAACTTCTTTATTTTTAAATAAATTTTATCCATTTTATCCCCTGGGTAGAAAGCCACATCGCCCATAAAAATACCTGCCACTGACCAGAAAGAATAGCAAAATAATTCCTGGTGCATCACTGAGGATCATGGGAACATGCAAGAAGACAGGTTTGAAGAAACGCTCAAACATACAAAGGACGTGAAGAACGCAAATTGGAGATTTTGTTTGAAAAAAAAGGAAATTTGAAGCTGACAAAGGACAGAGAGGAGTAGAAGAACTGATGCTTTTCCAAGCAGAGCAGACTGCATATAGTCCTTCATTTCCCCAAAGAACATCCCTCCCTACTGCTGCCCCCAGCTGGGAGAACAAACACGCACACATACACGCACACGCACGCACACACATGCACACGCGAGCCTGGCTGTCAGGTTGGGGGAAGGGTGCACTGTGATGCAGGAAGATGGAGACGGATAGTGATGGAGAGGAGAACAGCAGATGAGAACAGATGCAACAAGGACCAGAGGGAAAAGGAGGCTTGCAGAAAAAGACAAAAAAAAAGACTTGCTCCTAACAAAAAAGAGAGAATAAAGCATGTCTGCTGTTCCACCTGCCCACTTGACTCAATGCAGCCCTCACGTAAACACTCACCACAAATTTTCCTATTTCTCATTCATGTTATCTCCCTACCGCACACGCATAAATACACACCACAAACATTTCAACAGAAATCCCCCTAAGAGAAGTAACTCAGTGGTCAATAATGTGGCGAGCATTGCACTGTACACCCCAGATACACACATACACACACACACACGCACGCACACACACACCATCCCCCGCCCTCGGCAGTGCAGACATTTGCACATGCATATATGTGCACACATGCAATCCAAAACTGAGACAGCTGGAGCAGTCACACCAGAGCCAGAGAGAGAGCCAGCTTTCTTCAGACAGATCTGAGACTTGGGTTTTACCATATCATCTGCCAGGGTGCTGCTGGGAATGAGACGTCACAATCATAACAGCCCACTGCCTTATAAGGCAATTATCTCTCTCTCTATTTCTCTCTGTCTGTCTCTCCCCTCCCCTGTCGTTTTTTTTTCTCCTCTCTTCTTCAGATGGGGGCTGCGGGGGGCAGGGATGAGTGATTTCAATTATCTGTGACAAAGACCAAATTAGGTACCTGGCAATTTCAATATGGCCTCTTTATCTGCATTAAGTAGATGGGATGTGGTTTTGATGGAGAGTTAATGTAGCTGCAAAGATGTCACACTCCAGGATGCTTTTGTTTCATAAAACATTTGAAGTGAAAAGAGAACCTAATTTGTTTATCTTGCATTAAAAAAATTCATGGTAAATATTTATTTATTTTTTGTCTTATGAAGGCAAACGTTGCACTCTGCCATGCACTTTCTTTCCCTTACTTTGGTCACACAAAGGCTCTGCAGCAGCAGGCCCTAATCGATCTGTCAGCAGCAGCTTTGAGGGCACATTGAGACTTTACTCTCATTGACTACTTCACAATCAATACGCACTGATTAGTGGCTGGAGGAACTGGCGCTGGTGTCTGCTCTGCTGCTCTGATCATGCACTCGCATTTCAACAAACGTAAGCCCCGCTGAACACGAGATCCTCGGCACAATGGTTCGCTGTTTGGGAATCACTGTGGTGATGTAAGAAAAACAAAAACCTTTTCATTGGCTTCTCAAACTGTGTTATTATGGATATTTTTCAAACATCCAGACCAGTCAAATGTTCTTTTTTTTGTTCGTTTTGTTCTCATTTTTCACACTTAAATGATTCAGCCCATGACTCTCATTAGAAAAATATGGGTTTTAAATTATTTATTATCCAAATCATCCTAGACTTGTGTGAGAATGAAACGCCCACCTCCTTTTCTGGAAACTTAAGCTCAGTTTTCTGAGTAACACTGACATCTGATTAATGACAGACACACAGAATTGAAACAATGACCTAAATAGTCTGTCAAAAAGAAGTAGGCTAAAGACATCCCAAAATGCATGTGTGTGTTAAGTGTTACGTGACACAGATTGTAACTACACTATTGTTCAAGGGCCTTTTAATGGGTTTTAAAGAAGGAGTGTCTAGTCAAAGTCCGACTGAGTCTTTAAACATGTTGTTCATAGTCAAACTTTTCCAAAGTGTCTTAAAATTCCTACAAAGGACAATAGTTGGAAGAATCATCATTTGAAGCCAAAGAAGCCATTGCGGTGCACAATACACAAACTTTAGCATTTTGAAGAATTTCCCTGCATTTTAATATGGTAATGTCTTTAAGTATAACAAAAATAAAATTTAAAGACCCCCTCAGAAGTTATAGCAGAAATGTCCTAAGAGAGTTGAACATTTTGATATTGTAAAGTCTGAAACAGACTTTACAATATCAATATCAAAATCTACTGCAGTCTGCAATGACTGCAGAAGATTTTGCAGACCAAAACAGCTACAGAGGCAGTTTTGACTGTAATGAGAGAGAAGAGAGAATGTAATGAGAGAGAGAAAACCTTACCCTTTTAGTAAGGTTGGTAAGTCTAACAAATTCAAATGTACAGAGAATGATCAGGTACTGGGCAGAAACATTGCAAAAAGCAGCAAACGTTTAATGAAAACCTCGGAAAGGCTGATCTTGATTATTTAAAGGTTGCACAACAGACTGCCCTCTGCATGATTTTAATCACCATGGAAGGAAATGATAGATGTCTACTAGCCTATGTTGAATGACTTGACAAAACAACATGAAATGTCTCCCTTACTGATCTGCTGCTACAGGCCCAGAGACATGCTATCATTAGAAAAACTATTTGCATCTGGCCCAATTAATCCATAAAAGCCATTGTCTCCCTACACCACATTTTGATCGCTCCAAGTCAAGAATGGAAAAATCAACTCTACGTCGTGTTTAAGCATGCACTCAACCATCCCCCGCCATCCCCAACTGCCATGTATGGTGCTGCAGTGTAGCTGTGAGGGGACCGGCGAGCCTCGCTGCACCTCTCAGGGCAGCTCAGCGTCTGCAGCGAGTCTAATCCACTGAGCTGCTGGAGGAAAGAGTGCTGATGGTGCCCTTTTCCACCGACTAACCCCTAATCCAGCTGGCTGCGGGTCTGGAAGAATAATCCTGGATTAGGAACTCCTCCCCTGTGGAGCGGGCCATGGGGTCCCTTATGAGAGCCCCCTCCGCCCCCCCCCCCAACACTACCCTCCTTCACAGTCAGCTGTGCCTGAGGCGCCCACGAGAGGACAAAACGGCCAATCTGAAAAAGAAAACAGGCAAACACTGACATATTAGGCCTGAATTGCTGCAAATGTCGCCGTGTCACCCTGAGGGGAGCTGCAGTGCTTATTGGAGAAGAATAATGGTTAAGAGGGATAACCTTGGATGGGCCTTGTGATGTTACAAGTGATTTTCTTTCGAGGTGACAAAGATGTGGATTCAAGACTGGGGAAGGGATGGAGCTCCAAACAAAGCTAATTGTTCACACAAGACACACTCTAATTGATGCATTGTTAAAAGTGGCAGCTATTGTCTTAATGAGAACCCTCATACACACACACACACCCCCACACACACACACACACGTGTGTGTCTGCGCATGAATAATCTAAGCGGAAACAGAGCACTATTACAGACACGCATGTGGCAGAGACAAAACTGGAAGAAGACAGAAGTAATGTGTTCATGCAGACGTAACCCAGCAGAGAGCGGGTTAACCACAAAAGGTCACTTGAAAAGCTACAAAAATGTCAAAGCGACACAGGAGTCATTAAAAACACTACGTCACTGATCATAAAGCTGTGACTCACTAAGGTGAGATGAGTCACGAACTCAGACTTATAGGAATAAAGAGAGAATCACTAAGTCCTGAAAAGTCATCCACAGAAGCAAAAAAAATGAAAATAAAAGTCACTGCCTGATTTAAAAAAAAATAAATAAAAGTAGAGAAAATTCCAACAACTGCAAGTTCAAGTTATGAGTTGAATTAGTCAGATTTAGTTGCTCAAGCAGCAATCAGCATGCTCTTTCATCTCTCCCTGTGACGTAGCTCCTCTGCACACAACAACAGTTTATTTACCTGCCTGGCTGCCCACGGGAGACGGCGGCTTGCGTCAGCGCACAAATCCTACGTCCCCAGTGAGCAACAACAGGCGCTGCCGGGAGTCCTAATGCACCTGCATGTGGACACATCATGGCAACGCTGCTAATGGTTGTCAGGATGAGTCATGGCTGCAAACTCTGAATTCGATCAGCATTTTAATGCACTGAATCATCCTCCTAAAAGATGATATGTCTCCTGTTGCTAAAGATAACAGCAACACGTCTTCTAGAAATATGAATTTTTGCCAACAAATCCTCTTTGAATTAATAAAGTTTTAGGTATGAAATCAAACAGCACCTTCTAATGACAGATAAATCAAAAAATAGACATTAATAAACACGAACAAGATCTGACGTGCTCCTGTTGTCACTGTCTGGTATTTTAAAAACGGATAAAAAATGTTGCGTCACTGGTTTCATTTGTGGATTAGTAGATACTGCATATTTGTCACATACAGTTCTATGTAAAAAAAAAAAAAAACATTCAAGAGGTAATACTTCTGCCATCCTCCAACCAGAAACATTACTGTATTCACTACACCAGCAGCTTTGTCCTTTGAGAGAAAAAAGGTCACGCTCTGTCAGATTGACTGGAGAACAGTTTTAAAGCATTGCCATGTATTTTCAGTTTGAGTTTTGGCTGTTGGGGTTCTTTTATGCACAAATGTGTATCTTGCAGTTTTTCTTTAATTTATCCTTCTCAGCAGCTCATTTGTTTTAACCTAATTGTGCTATTTTTTGTTATTTTTTAATGTTTTAAATCTCCTGCATTGTAAAGTTTCATATCCTCATATAATTGTTCTGTTTTGATATATTTATCATTTGACTTAAAATGAATATGCATGCTTCTATTTATTTTTACCCTGCTTCTGGGATATCTAAATTTCCCCACTGTGGGTAAAAAAAAAGATTGATTGTTTCTTATGTTTTAAGAAACATAAGAAACATTCCCTTTTTTTCTGTGAAGCAATTTAAATGACCTTGCGTGTGACTGGTGCTGAATAAACTTAATTTCAGCACCATTAATAACCTGTAGTAAAGGTCTAAATACATCAATCCTACACTTATTTAATGTAGATTGCATTAATAGAATTCACATTTCAAATTATTTAAAACATTCCATTTGACTTCTTCATTTCTCTTATTTTGCCCTCACAAAAATATGACTGTGTGCTCATAACGACACACCGGTCTTCTCCTTCCCCTTCTCCCTCTCTCTTCTGCATGTCACATTTGCACAGTGTGTAAACTGGTCACAAAGTTAATCTGGCACACATGACACCCAGCGATCCATCATAACGCCCGTGACACATCGTTCAAGAAGTTCAACAACGACTGAGCTCTGAAATAAGCAGAAAGCCGCGTAGCACACATAGCTATTTTGAGAAATGCCTCATTTTCATTTCAATCTTCTGTATGATGTGCTGCACAGCTGCCATAAGCTGACTCCTTCACCTACATGACAGTAACAGTTGAGTGGAGCGCAGACGAGGCAGACTTGAAGGAGCGTCTATTGTAATCATGAGAGGCCAAGTCAATCTATTTGCATTCAACAGGAGGCGGAGGGGGAGAAATCTATTTCCGTGCCTTCTCGTGCTCGAACAGAAGGAAGAGAATGGGGGGATAACCACAGCATTGATCAGTCCATGTCTTCTGTCACGCTTGATGAGTATTACTCCAAGAGAGAAATAAGGCGCCTTAAGCACATGACATGCTACGTGAGGAGTAGAATTTGCGCATGGAGGAGCTGCAGCCATGGAGCAGCCTTTCTGTGTGGTTATTGTGTGGTTGTGTGGGGGGGGTTTTGCACGTAATTAAGGAGAATTGTGAAGAATGAATAAAACACAGTGAGAGTTAAAGCAAAGCAGAAAGATGGATTTTTAAAAAAATTCTGTAATGCAAATGTTGGAAAATTTAGGAATTTAGGAAGATTTACCATTAAACTCGTTAAATAGTCTAATGTAGTTTTAAATCTTCCATCTCTTTAACTGAACCCAATTGAATCCCATTTCTCAAGGTCCACCCAATATTATATCAAATGTTCATTTTTACCAGATTCCTCTCCTCAAGTTTGCTTTGGACCGGGTTTGAGGAACACCAGCAGCAGCAGAACCAGAATAAACAAAGGTGTCCAGTCTTTTGCAGCTTCTATCAATTTTTCCTTCCGAGTCGCTTTGCATTTAGCTCCATCAGGCTCTGGCAACCATGTTCTTCCCCTCCCATTTTACAAATATGTAGCACATTCAGATTATCTACTGCATAGAAATCCCCCCCACAAAAAAAAGTACATTTCGGTCTGTGGTTGTAATGTGATAAGCTTTTGCATGGCTTGCATATGAGTCTGTATGACTCTGATTCTGAATTGATTTCACTTTTTTTTTTTTTTTTTTTGCCACAGTATCTCTATTCCCATTCTCCATTCCGGTCACACAGTCTGACTCAGTTATGTGTTTTATCTAAGGCATCCACCTGCCTTGATGTGCTGGACTGAGAATTGGTAGAAAGGACAGGAACACAAACAAATAGCATAAGAACTGCAACGCATTACAGGCAGCTTCTTTTTAGTGCTGCACAAGTGGAAAATATATGATTCATAAATTGTTCTCATTAGCATGTACCAACCAGCCATTTGCTACCAAGAGTGACTTCAAGATTGTGCATTACACAGACATTTAATTTTTTATTTGGGGGTTCAGTCGGGACTTTGTGGGCAGTTATTGTTTAGAGTCTGTAGCACTTTCATTTTACTGTTGGTGTAGAAAAGCTATAACCACAACCAACTCAGTCTTTTATTTAATCAACTGTAAACTTCAATGTCAATAACCGTCTACTATAAATGCGGTGGCACTTTAAAGGTTTATAAAACAGTCGCACTGAACTGCTTTGACATGTTTAAGATTAGAGTTCTCATATAAAGGCTGCTGTCCTTGTTGCCCTTCGCACAGCTTTAAATGTCTATGAGATGAAAATTAGTCTCTGTTTTATTACAGTGAAGGTCAAGAATGTTTCGAAGGCTGCAACACAGCTGGGGATTAGCCCCCATGTCTGTGCAGGAAATTATGTGGTGTGCAGCCAAAACAATGTTATAAAAGGTTAAATTAATTATTTATTATTAATAGTGGAGAATTTATTAGGGAATGTTTTTCAGCCCCTAATAAATTATATCTTCTCTGATTTAGAACAGTCTACATAATTCATGATGTTATGTGTTTCCAATATGTTCATGGTATTTTAAAACACTATTGAACAGGCTTTGTTTCTGTGGTTAATTCTGTTGGTGTTGGAATTTTTACTGTGAATTTTTCACCTTCTATTAAACTTTCCATGAATATGCTTGGATGCATTAGAAATGGAAACATTTTAAGGAGGGTTTAGCTTTTTAAATGCAGTACAGTGCATGCTGAAAACGTTAGGGGAATAATTTCCAAGAAATAAGAGGACTCCGAATAAAGTTGTAGCCGAGTTCCACTTCAAAATATCTAAACGTTTAATTCAAAATGAAAGGTAGAGGCTTTAAATTGCAACAATGAACACAAATATTAAAAGCTGATTGGTTGACATGGATGGATTAGTAAGTTAGGAGAAGAATGCGCACATCTCTTGAATTTAAACTTTTGGTTATGAGAGGTGAATAAGGTCAGAGTTGAGAGCTGAAGGCCTCAATAATACTCAACGACAGATTTATCACATGATGGTGTCTTTATCCTTGTTCAACACAGCAAACCAATGGCAAACAGCATTCTGAACATATCGCAGCTTCATGGTTTCAGGGTTGAAGAGTTCAGATTGTAATCTATCCTGCAGGATGAACTTGATGTTCTCTTTAAGAATTTTTTGAGTCACAAAAGTAAGACCTGGTCAGCTGAGATCAAATCACTCCTGTTTACTGAAGCAGTACAAAACTTTATTAAAAAACTTACTTTATTTCTGTCAATAAAGGAAGGACAATGGTGAAAAAAATATACATATATATATAAAACACTATTTTATTTAACAACATGCTTTTATATGAGGTTGAAATAAGACACTCTCTCTCCATTGGTTGTGGTTCTGATCCCCTGTTGGGCAGTCCACTCATATGAAATAAGATATTATGATGGTTGACCAAGCATTGAATAAATAAATAAATCCTTCAAAATATTCTCAATATGGTTATTAAATCTAATACCATCAAATTCAGTCCAAACATAAATAATTCTGACAATCTAACATCCAGTGAAAGGTCCTCTATCTGAGACGTCAGTGTCTTGTGTCCTGCATGTTTTCGATGTGTCCCTGTGCCAATAATTAATTACCTCCTTAACATCCATATTCTGCAGAGACCTGATGTGGAGCCATTCATCTAAAATGTCAAAAACACACCTAATACCTCTAGGAAGCTTGTCTTCGAGGACAGGAACTGGACACCCCCAGATCTAAGAAGATTACCAGATTGAATCAAATCTTCACATCGATCTAATCTCCCTTCCTGAAAAAGCGCAGCGTCACAGTGGAGAGGAATGGTTCTCAATTCAACAGAAAGAAACATCCTGGAGAGCCAGGCTTTAAACACTAACATCAAGTACAAAACGCCTCTTAGTGTATCCGCATTCAGCGTCCTAACACACTGCAAATATTAACTACTTTTATCAAAAGAAAAGGGTTTAGGCTAAATGTATGATAGATCTTTAAGTCTGTCCAAATATCTAAATGTAGACATATTTATATTTCTGTCTCTATAGTTCAGACTCAGAGCTGATTCCAGAAGATAAGAGCCTGACTGGAATGTATTCTGTTAGGAAAGATGAAACTATCAAGGCAAATCTTTCATCAAGCCAAAGCGATAGATTGTGTTATATATCTAAGACCTTTAAACATCTTTTGACTGAGAGAATTTTTAAATTATTAAACACTTTCAAGTGAACCCTGACTGGATGTCTGTCTTTTCAAGTCTTTTTGAATATGCAAATCCCTTCCTGAAATGAGATGCGTTCATCCGCTGTCTTTAAAACAAAGGGACTTTTATCTGCCACTGAGGATCTCCACTAAACTGGAATTTGCTTAAACAAAGACAAAGTTATTACATTCTGTTTGTTCTTTAAGAGAAGAGTCCATTCAAAACAACCTCTAGATTTTTGCCTTTAAAATAATTTCCTTTTTCCATCTGCCTCTATGCCTGTTTTGGCATTGCATAAAGCACAATGCAAACAGCCCCATGTTACATCGGAAATACAGACTTTTCAAAATGTGAGTTGCAGTAAGACCATGGAAATTCTCACTCTTTTAGATGTGCTGCAATTGAATTCAATCCAAACCTCAATTCTAGAATACTTCATTAACCCAAGAGGGAAATAAAATGTTAATGAAACGGCATATTCTGTCTAGCATTTCAGCTTGCATCTACTTCCTCTGGTGTTAGACGCCCTGGTGAACCAGCCTATTGACAGTATCCCTGAAAGACCCATTAACACCTCCAGAGGGTTAAAGCCCAGCCCCCCCTCCATAAACAGCCCAGCCAGAGGTCCATCCTAATTTGGCTAAGCTCATTCCCAGCCTGGCCTGCTCCAGGTGTGGAAGCTGAGTGCAGTAATTGATAATTAGGGGGTAATAACCCAACATTCAGTGCTGCCCTTGTGACAGGGGACCAGCCAGGCCCCCCACACTATCACCCAGTTGGAGGAGGATGTGGAAACTGGAAAACTGAGGAGGAGGACGATGAGAAGGAGGGGGCAGTGACTCCACAATGAGAGTATTTGATGGGTGAGAGAAAGAAGTGGTTGCTTCAGAGCAGCACTCAGAGAGGTTTCAGTGTGATGTGTATGCAAAAAGACGATAGAGCAGAGACAGGGTGTTTGAGTTGCACTGCCACACAAAGAGCGCTTTGCGTAGGTCACTGATAGTGTGTGAGTGTGATAGTGGATGTAACAATAAAACGGCTGTGGCGCACTCAGCACCACAGGTTAGGCATGTCGTTTGAAGCGCACACATATTTCACCGTTAAACCACAGATGTTATCGATCAAAATGATGCAATGAAATCATTCTAATCTCACGCAGCATGAAAATACCTAAACCGGCTTCAGCAGGGGCCGACAAACTGATGCAACATCTGTTTCTAAGTGGCTTGAAAAAGTACTTACAGCGCTAGAACATTGTCATATTTAATGTGATTTTATGATGCAAATAACACAATTATTGCATAATTATAAAGTAAAAAAAAAGCTATTAAAGTCTTTAATGAATAATGGCCTGTACAATCAGTACATTTAGCCCATTTTACTCTAACACCTGGCAGATGTCACCTAATTGGTAAAAAGGTGTAATTTAATCTTAAAAATGAGAACAGATGTTTTGTAAAGACCCCACACAGTCCTGACTGTGGAACACGGTGGGGACAGCGTTGTGTTGTGGGGATGTTTTTCTTCAGGAGGGACAGAGAATCCGGCTACAGATGATGGGAAGGCGGATGAGGCTAAATTCTGGAAAACACTGGAGGAAAAGCTGTTTGCAAAAGACTAGAAACTGGGGTTTAGATCAAGGTGTCCAACTCCAGTCGTGCAAAGCTACTACCCAAAAGTTACAGGATGTTAGCTCTTAAGGAATACGGTTGGACACCACTGGTTTAGATCAAATCTTATTCGTGTAAGAAGATGGCTCAGTCAAAGTCTAGATCTAAGTCCAGTTAAGAATCTGTGGTAACTGTTAAAATCATTTAAAAAATATATTCAGCCACATTTACTCTCAGACCACTAAGTAAAATGTAACAAAACAAACTAAGAGGTTATATTTTTCCATTCAGTTTTCTCAAACAGAAATGCATTATCCCAATGAGTGGCCATTATTCCAATGCTAATGGATGGTAATTAAAGGGAGATTGGCTCACCAGCAACTCAAAGCAGCAGGGTTACTAAATAAAATAATAATCATGTCGAAAGTACAGGACATCCCCTAAAGACACTGGAGATTCCAGGTTATTGGTTGGGGAAAAAAACTTCCATCTGATTTTAATTTGAAACTCATTTTGTTTATGGGCAACATTGGTCATCAAAGGTGTAAAAGTGGAAGACTAGGGGAATAAAAAAAACAAAAACAAAAAAAAAAACGCTTCTCTGCTTAGTCACAGAACAAAGTCATTAGTGTTTGAAGTTTCCAGAGAAAAACATTTTAAATGGCTGTTTTTTTCCTTGAAACGACAAAGTGACTGGACAAAAACACGCGCACCAGCATAGTCACTCCCCACAGACACCTGCAAACCCAAATACTTCCTCACATTTTTGAGAACCAGCCAGTTGATCATAAGGCCTGATATCATCTCCACAGCTGTTTGTGACAGGCGGTTGGCTGCTGTCATGCGCCTGAGTCGTCACACACAGACTGTCAAAGAGCCACAACAAACAGCAGTGCTGATAAGACTGAAGGGTTAAACTCTGGGAAACGCACCGTCCAACTCCTGCTACTGCCGGGGTTTTTTGTGTTGCTTTTTTCTTTTCCTCGCGTTAGGCCTCCCAGCTCGTTGCTCGTCATATAACTGGAATGCAAATCCCATGTGAGGCAGAGTTCACGCCTCATCTTTTCCGTCTTTCCAGAGATAAAGGACAGGAAACTAGAAGCCATTTCATGTCAAAGTGACCAGTTGCATAGAGCAGTGAATGACCGCAGCAAAGGTGCAGAAATAATGTCAGCTTTTAGGGTTAATTGAAAACCAACATTTGTTTGAAACTAAAAACATATTAAAAAGACAAATGTATCTGTAATACGAAGGCAGCAGTCCCTCCACCAAAGTGTTTTAGGGTGGAAAGTAAATTTGTTTTTTCTCCTCTTTTGCCTGAGGCATTTCAAATCTTAGTGACATCTGGTTCAAAACGATTTCAGGAAGTTGACAACTTTTTCAGTCAGGTAAAACTGGTTTCATAGACAAGGAAACAAACACAACACAACATGTATTCATAAGAAACTACTAAATTACAGTTACTGTGCTTACTCCTAAAGAATAATAAACGTACATTACCTTAAAAATAGGCAACTCTTTGAGAGAAAAACCCTCCTCCTTTGATTGTCAAACCTATTAAAAGATGACTAAATAACCCAGTTTGGGTTCTATTGCTAAACTGAGAAATTATGGACCAACTCAGACATAGGTTGATTAAAAACGTTCATTCCAAAAATTAGCTAAAGCAGATCTTGCAGACATCTTTTGCATTGAAAGTAAATCAAAGAATATGTTGGAAACATGCATTTATATTTAAAAATTTTACAAACGTTTCAAAAACGCAGTGCTTATATGCATTACTTGCAAAGCTTTATTTTAAGAAAATGGAAGAGACACTTTGTTTCTCATCATCAATCAAATGCTTAATCAAAGCATTTGATTAAATGCCTTGATTACACATTTAATCAAACTCAAAGAAGAATAACTTCCTGAGAGGAAAATTTGTTTCGGAAAGGTTCGGCCAGAATCCAGAGATACAACCTGAACTTAATAGAAACAACGAAAATATTCCATTTACAGGAATTATTTGAGAACATCCAGAAAAGAGAAACGTGTTTATTGTATCCGAATATTCTTTTGTAGAGTCAAATAATAGCACATATACAAACTGTGAACAGCATAATTAAAAACTGAAAAATCGATAGAATATTTGGCATCACAAATCAGACCCTTCAGTTTCCTTTTAATCAAGAAGTGTTTTAGCCTCTGCTGAATTATTTGTCATTAATCTTCTAAAAAGAAAACCCTTCAAGCAAGCTACATTTTTTTTTCTCACTTAAAAAGCTTTTATTGCAGTCTGAATTCCTTACTAGTCAAGTCTACAATAATAATCCATCCTTTGAATCATTGATAAAGTATTTCAGTTTTTTTTTTAATTTTTTTAATTATTTCTTTAGTCTTTGTCACTGTAAAGTATGACCTGTTTCCCAACATTTTATTGAACAAAAAAATATGTTTGGCCTCATTAAAATATGAATGAATGCTCAAACATTGGCCAGGCTTTTTTATTTTATTTGAAAAACAGTTTGACAAAAACTTCAAATTGTTTTAGAATTTTTTCTGAGAGAGAGTTATAAACATCTGTAAGGAATTAATCCTTACAGATTATTCTTTGATATAGTAATTTCGGATCAATTAAATAAGTCAATAAAGCATGATAAACTATTAATGGTGCCACCAGTAAAAAAAAAACCTAAATTCATCTCATACTGCAGCAGCATAACCTCATAGCATACAACTGAGAAAAAAATGTATCACTAATTTGATTAGTGTGGACAAGTATTGATACCTTGCTGATAATACTACATATATCCTTCCTTACTCAAATACAAAGACAAAAACCAATTTTGAAGAGCGACTCATTAAATTATAATTGTGGCGTTACCCCTCGAAAAAAGAAAAATCCAGTGTTGAGTCACAAAAGCGCAAATACAGTTTATTGATGTTGTTTTTATTAACACCAGTAATAAGAATAGCCTTTAACTCTCTTGTGAGATGTGCAGTAATACGTCAACATAATATAGAAAAGAAAATGGCAACATTTTACATTCATGACCACAATTCATAATAACAACCCCTTTCCAAAAGGGGCAAGTCAGCAATAACGACTGTGATTGGTGGCTTTTTTGTAAACAACGTGATTTAAATGTTAATAAATCCATGAGGTCACCCTCTGAACATTACCCATCATCGTCTTCAAGACAGCCTCCATGCCATTTAAAGCACTTCATGATCGCTAACAGGAAGAAGAAGCAGGAATAACTTCTCTGCAAAGCTGCTGGAAGGCTGTTTAAAGGAATCTGTGGTACATTATAGCAAAGTTTTGCAGATGTTACAATCCTGTGGGTGTCACTCAAAGGCTCCTCCAGGGGAAATCCTCTTCACACCTGAGGCAACATTAATTTATTGTTTCTCCCTGGATGAAGCCTAAACGACGGGCTCACTGCTCCACTTTCCTCGATGCGTTTTTGGAAAATGGTCGCAACAGTAACTTCAGTTTACAATCACACGTATGCGTGAGTTTCATTGTGTTGACGTGAAAAGCTACATTCATGTGGACTCGTTGCTCGACTCGTGTGCCTTTTCGTGTACTCAGTGTAAAGATGGCGGGGGGAGCTACAGAAAACAGCTCAAAACACCAAGAGTGGAATTCCAAGCAAAATAGAAAAAGTGATCCGAAAATAACTTGATCTACAGCGCTTTGCAAAAATATTCTTACCTCCTGCGTCTTGAGGGCATGTTGTTACACCATTCAAAAACTTTGGTGTATTTTATTGGAATTTCCCTACTATAACATAATACATAATTGTGTAGTGGAAGGAAAATGATTGACTAATGTTTGCAGTTGGTTGGGTTGGTATGTAGATGTTAAACCTGACCTGAATCACGGGCAAAACTTCTGCAAAGACAAATGGGCAAAAATTCCAGGGTCAGGAGTGGATAACTAGTAAAAGCTTTAGGTTCCGCGAAACTAAAACGTCTACATAATTATACACTGCTTTGTTTTGACATAACCCAAAATATACCAATAAAACACACTCAAGTTTGTTGTTGCAACTTGACAGTATGAGAAACATTTCAATAGACAGGAATTCTTCTGAAAAGGACCGTATCTTTGGTGAAACTGCTACTAAATAAATTCAGTACTTTACTCGCAGATATTTTACAATTAATGGTGCTAATGTGCAAATGTTGATGCTCTTTCTGTTCAAGAAAGAGAACTTGTAGGATGGGAAACTAGGAGGAGCCCTGTGGTGATGCTAGTGTTTGTCACATAAACACACTCTGGGATTTTTTTTTTTACCCCCCTCACAACAAATATGTTGTGACCTCTATATGTAAAGAATTGCTCATGCAAAGATAATATTGCTAAATATTTAGAACAAAAACATTCTTTTTTTTAGTTTTTGGGCAAACAAAAGCTAAAGACAAATGTTTTTTCCACTACTTCTTCAACACAAAGAGTTTGGATTCGATGTCAAAAAGACTCTCAGCCTCTAAATACGCATATTACATTTGACATTCACACAATTATACCATTGTGAGAACCCAAAAATATTTTTAAGAGTCCAAGTTCAAGTTCTGTGAAAGACGCCCCCAGTTCGCTTTTTGACCGGTCAGAGTCTGGGAACCCAGTGATGACCCCATGGTGACCTCCCCGGTGCCTACGAATCCTGTGGAAGAATGCCAAACCAGCAGCAGACTTGAACCTGAAGTGGCTCCAGATCGACAAGGCGCCTGGTGATTGTCTGTTGTGCTCCGAGGAGAAAGCAGCCTCTTGACCTCCGATCCGCCTGACTGCAAGCTGCCCTCGTTGCAGATTCATGCGATGGCTGAACGTCAACAGCAACGCCCTGGTAAGGCAGTGTTCAACATTGCACCAAATGAAAAGTTCAAGTACAAAAACAAAAGGAAAAATAAATTCTTGTTATAGATAGTGAAACTAATAGTAAAGTAATAACCCCTCAGGACTGTTTCCGGAAGGTGAAAATATCCCGTTTTTTGGAGCCTCTCTTGCCGTCCGGCGTGGGCGTGTGGTTTGGAGAGGACGACGGCGAGGGGGAGGAGGGTTGTGGGGTGGAGGTGCCTCCATAGGGGCAGCTCAGGGAGTCTGGGTGCTCTCCTGAACACTCCACCGTGGGGATGTAGCGGCTGTCCCACATCCCCGGGCCGCAAAGCTTGCAAAGGTCGTGCAGGCTGCAGGGGATCCTGGGAAGAAGGCGGAACTGGTAGAGGAGGCTGCGGGCCTGGAAGAGAGGGACAAGCGCGATGAGGGGAAGCAAGCTCAAGGAGAGACACTTTGGCCTGTCAGAGAAAGCAAACATTGCAGATGCATGCATTGAAATAAATCAATGCTCCCGTTATCTCTTGGCTGCAAGATAACGAAAGAATGTCAAGGTCAGTCTCATGGAGTTATTTTTTTTCTTTCTCAAAAGCTTGCATGCCCGCTGCTGGGTTATCATATGCAGAATTCTCAAGCATCAACAAAACACGTTACGACAGCTGCATACAAACAGAAATTTGCAGCACAAACAGCATCCATAAAGATGAGGCAACAGGAACAGCGACTGCAGCGAGCGAGCAGATCATTAATCCTCTGCATCCTATTCTTACTCTGCTGCAGCACCGGGCAGGACTCTTCAGTGCAGACTAAAGTGAATTAAAATTTTATCAGGAAGAACTGTTGCAGATGGATAGATGTCTGATCATGTTTATTGACTTTTATAAAGAGATGTGAATCGAATCAACCCAGGATGGGTTGATTCTGGAAAAAAGGAAGGCTGAACTGAAATGTTTGTGATTATTTTCAATACTTCTATTTATGTTTTGATGCTAGATTAAAATGAGCACAAAAAGAACTGACAGAGGCTTTATTAATTCGCTGGATTGCGAGGAATAATCAGATTTCTTTGAACAAAAAAATATATATATACATATATCAAAAACAGAAGTTTGATCCCCCACTTTTAAAATGCCAACTTACAAATGGATGGAACTTTTTTTGAAAACTGAATAGAAAGTCAAGTGTGGAAACTTGTAGTTTCCCGGTCAGCTGTTGAATGAAACAACAAAGAAGAGACAAAACCTGCTGGGTTTACCTTACGCAGCACCAGCTCTCCGTTCATGTGCATGGAGAGGTTGCTGAAGTGGAGCAGCATTTGGTCGGTGGCGAGCTGCTGCTCCGTCACGTCCTCCCCGTACAGGACAATGATGGCCACGCACAGGAAGAGGTGGAAGTAGTCTGTCTACAAAGACGGAGAGTGGGGTCAAAGGCAGAAGATGAATGGAGCAGGATGTGCACACTTAGTACCCGACGTCCTGTCAGACGGATTCGATTCAGCTCATGTAGTTCCTGACACTACCAATGGGCTTTAATAAGAATAAAGAATAATAGAATAAAATAAAGACTTGATAGATGTTAATGACTAAAGTTGAGTTTTTACCTTCTGATTGGGCTAGTGTGATCCTTTTACTTCTATTATGTAGCAGATCTGAGAATGGGACATTTTCTCTCTGCCTCAAAAAAGATTAATAGTTAACAAGAAATTTTAAAAGGAAACTACAAGGTCAGTTGAATCTACAACTTATTTCTTTTCTACATAAACATTAATATTAACATGCTATAAAACATTTATTGAGGACTGATTTTAACCCAGACAAGCTTGATTAAATCTGCACACATTTATCTTAGGAGCAGAGTTATGTGGCAGGCTTGTGGGGAACGTTGAACGTCTAAGCACATTTTGGATTGTTGACTCGCTGCATGATGGAGTTTGTAGTTTTATTTAACAGTAACTACAAATTACAGAACAAATAACTGCACTCAGCTTAATGAACCAATACAGGGAGAAAAACATGAACAACCACAAAAATGTGAAAACTAAAGAAACAAAGAAAATCTAAGACCGAGTAGAGAAAATGTATTTATTTTATTGGTACAAATAGCTGTGTGTATTTTATCAGTATCTCAGTTTACATTTTGCTCCTTTAAACCAACCTGATGACAGTTGCTCTGCAAACTCTAATTCACACAAAAACAGCAGAAAACAATCAGCTGCCACCCAGTGAGAGACGAAACATCCTCTTCACAGAAAAATCTGATATCAATCAGAAATTCTTACTTAAAGCTCAACTGCTGCATGACTTTTAACTGTCTAACCCGAGGTTTCACACACACACATTATCTGCTCTATCGCCACCTGGAGCAGCAGATACGAACATCTCACAGGGTGTTTGAACAGATGGCGTGAAGCAAAGACATTTGACTCGGCCTCAGTGAGTGGGAGTGTTAAACACGAGGAACGCATCGTGGCTACAAGTTTCCAGCGCTTCAAAAGAACTGCACCGAGTAAAATATACCCAATGCAATCACCCTTAAATTAAATGACATTTTAAAAAAAACTAACATGGTTGCATAGTAGGCGGCAAAAATGTGAAATATGCAAAGTCTTAAATCCAACAGGTTTTTAACAATGGAATAAAATTTCTTTAAACACGAATAGACATTTTTACATTCACTCAACAGGATTATAAGTCGGGCCTTGAAAGAACTTGTCCTACTTTTTCCTTGCAGACAATAGTTTTATTTCATTCCTGCACACTTCCTGGAAAAATCATCACACTCTAAAGTGGCTAAAAAAAATAATTACCACTACATTCCTTCGTATCGCTTACCAGCGTATGCAAACCTCATCTTTCTATTTTGTGTATGTGGAGGATCAGTTTGGACTTTGTCCTGACCTGGTAGTGTGCCCAGCAGGCCTCCCACATGCGCAGCGCCTCGGTGTCGGGGAACTCTCTCTTGAAGCAGAGCAGGATCCAGCGGTGGCAGAACAGCAGCTGCAGGCCATCCTCTCCCAGGCGGGTCAGGTGCTGGTGGAAGCGCGGCAGCATGAGGCGCAGCAGCTCCCGCAGGTACATCTGCAGATCGAGAAGTTATTTTCCTCTGTTCCGCTCAAAATCCAACCAAGTTGATGGTCAGAAACGTCGGCTTGTTGAACAGTTTATATGTCTGCACATGATCATTCGCGATTTAGCAGGTTGAGCTCAGAATCCTCAATGTGCCCACAAACTATGGTGTTGTCTGAATGTGTCAGACATCATGCAGACCGTTTCTAAGTTGTTTCAAGTTACCTAAATATATTCTCTCTCAAAAAAAAAAAATAAGTAAAATAATTCTTTTTAGCAGTGTTAAATGAATTTCTTGGCACTTTTGATAAAAATCATTTATCATCATGTACTTTTCAGTGATTATTTAAGCCTATGCAGCCACACTAAATTAAACTGGCACAGATTTGTGTCAAAAGTGTCACATTTGCAGATCAACTTCACATTCATTAAAGCAATGCCCCGATCGGGTAATCACTTATTGATGATTTCATTTACAAAACTGTGAAAAATTTTACAATTTCACATTACAAATGTTAGCTGGAATATACAAACATTGCAAATAAATTAATGAAACTAGACAAAATTGCTCATTTGAACTATTTCTGTTAAACTGTTTTCCGTCACAAACTCTAACTTTAGGCCAAAGCTTCAAATTTAGTTAGAAGCACTAAGAAAAACACTGAAAACCTCATTGTAGACTTTAAAGGTTAAAGAGCTACTATAAACATGTGAATCATTTACTATTCACATGAGGGTTCTTTAAAAAAACACACTTAACAGCTAAAGTACAAAGTCTGGAGAGGAGACAGATTTGATGGTCCGTTAGATATGATGAAAAGGGTGTTAAATGTTTAGTGTTTTCATTCCCTTTTAGCTTTTCACATTTTCAGCTTTTCAGACACATTTTAGATCTGTGGGCAGCGACTCTCGGGGTCTAGAGTGCGAGACCTCAGTGTTAGTGGCTGCTAAAGACATAAAATTGTGGCTGAGGTTCACCTTCCAGCAAATAAATGAAAGAAATCTTGAAATTGCTGCTCACAGATTAAGTTAGTCTAATCTGATTGACCTTGAACTATTCTTCAAAGAAAAATGGGGGAAAAGTTTTGGTCTCAAAATGTGTAAAGACAAGAAGACATGCAGCAGGAATTGCAGTGAAAAGTGGTAGCACTGCACAGCACACTTTAATTTTTATCTTTTTATAAAATACACCCTGAAATACACTGATGTTCACACAAAGTGAAAACCACCAACAGGTTCGAATAGTTTTGAATGGCAATGAATAGACCTGTCACTATAACTAATTTTGCTGGACGATCAATTATCTCAGAACTTATCACGATAAACTATAATATTGTTGTTTTGAGACAATTTCCCATAATAGCAATAATGGCATAATAACGTGAGAACACATTCTCAAGGATCAGCAACTTTAAATTCTAGTGTACATTTAAACACAGGCACTGAAAGACTTTGGAAATATCCAAAATAAATACAGAAAACAACAGAAACAACAAATAAAATGTATTATGAAGTCCGTGTAAATAAAATTATCTTTAAAAAAAAGAGATAGATGAGACCAAAACACCAGACTGAAAGACTTTTATCATTCTATTTTTGGTAGAAAGAGAGAAAAGAGAAAAACAATAAATCAAGCAAATGAAAGTTAGAGTTTTAATGCGATTAACTGATTGATTTATTGTTCATCGCGACAAGCCTAGCAGTGTATGTTCTATACAGAAACTGCTGCTGGCGGCGAGCATAAAGACTCTCCTACCAGCTGCCTCTCCATGTCTTCGTCACGCGGGGAGCTGATGAAGATGGTGTTCTCCATGAGGCCGACGAAGCACCAAAACGTGTCGCTCTCGTCTTGGATCTCAGTGAGCAGGGGGGCCACCAGGTCGGACATGCCCTGGCAGTAACCCATGTCGGGATTAAACACCGCATAGTTGAGCAGAATCCGCCTGGGGCAAGAACAAACACACACTTCTGAGTTCTGACGTAACATCTGCCGACAGAGCTTCTAATGAAGAGGGCCAAACAGGAGAGGAAGCCCTGAAAAGTTTTCCTCCAACCCAAACACTGTCAATGTCTTTCATTGGGGAAAAATAACACAACAATCGCCCCTCCCCACACTTTTTTCCTCTTCTTGCAACCAGGGATCTAATTACTGGCATTTCTTTCTTCCTTCTTTTTTAAGACCTGTTCTACTTTGAAGAAAACTTCCCCGGTCGTCTTCATGCATTAGTAACAAAAGAACAAACAAAGCCCAAAACCCAGAGGACATTACACTGTTCTAGTGCAGCATTAGAGTAAAAAATTGATGAGTTTCTTCTAAACAAGGACATCAGGACCTTCAGCTCCACACCAGTTTAAAAGTAAATGAACCAGACAAACATGGGCGTGACTTATCAGCACTACAAAACCACAGGCTGGCTTCAGATGCAGAATCACTCCCCGACAAACACCAGGAGTCTCAACAAGAGTTGCAAAAATAACTAATTCCCTATTTAAATCCTCTTGCTCCTCGTTTAGAAAGCCATTAGCCGCAAGTACAAGTCGAAAGTGCTCAGACGGCTTAGTCAAAGTCAATAAAGCATGAAACTCATTTGCGGCTCTGAATATGAAATAAATGTTGTCGGTGAGGCTGAGCGTCGAGTGGACGGGTGGGAATGACAGAGGGTGATAAACAAAAGGGGCAGCGTGTTGGAAAACCTCATGATCTCCACGTTCGGGTTGTTCTCTCCTCTGAAGAAGTGGTTGCTGCGGTCCGTTCTGACCACGTCTTTATCCACCGTGAACTGGACTTTCCTCCAGAACTCGCTGTGCTCCTCTGGGCTCATGGATAATCTGAGGAGTCAAGCAAATGGAGCAGGAACCGATTATGAAGGGGGGGGGGAAACGGATGCTTAATGCACTATAATCATCATAAACACATAGAAATGACTGTGCTGCTATTCTACTCCTAATAGCTGCTGCAGAAGGTCCCCAAAATATATGAGCAGTGGACTCAGGCGTTCCTTGGAGGATCCCACCACAGCCATCCATCCATCCTGATGTTAGGGAGCACATTACCAGTGTTCTCCGTGTGTACTAATGTACTCAGGTCCTAACAAGCAGAGGGGATTTAATTAACACTGTTTGTTTTCCATACGGCCCCACCAGGAATAAAGCCACCGCACCTGATGCAACGCCACGCAACTGTTTGGTTTGAGATCTGTGTGTTTGTGTTGCTGGACCCTCCCCAGCCACCGTCCTACGCTTTGCTTTCTCTGGAGGAAGCCGCTCAGGAGTTTGGAACATGTTTGCACCACTTGAGTGGTTTTATGGGTTGTGCCGTAAAATAAGATCCAGGCTCCTGAAGAGCACAGATTAGCTCAGCAAACTGCCTTGCAAACGTGTCCCTACACTTTAAACTTTTTGTGACGCTGCAAACATTAACTATTGTATATGTTAAAGGGGCAAACCAACACAGAGCAGTGTATCTCTAGGAAAAGGAAGGAAAATGATCCAGTTTTTCCACACACATAAAAAAAAAATCTTAAACATGTATGAGATTGAAATATTTTGCCAAGTATCTCAAACTCTGACAGAAGGAATGAAGCCTGAACAGCAATTTTTAAACTTTGTTAAAGGATCTTAATTGGATTTATGCATGGACTTTGACTGGGCAGTTCCAACACATAAGAATACTTTAATAAACCATTCCATATAGCTCGGGATAAGTGTTTGAGTTTGTCACTTTTCTGAAAGGTTTGCTTCTTGTATTTCATCCTGCAACCTCTTCTGTCTTCCCATAATTTTTGACCAGATTCCCTCTTAACGATGAAGAAACCGATCTCCTCAGCATGATGCTACCACTGCCGTCTCTCACAGTGGGGATAGAATGTAACAGCTGGACAGGAAATATTTATCTCCTCCACACTCATTGCTTTATATGTGGAGCCAAACGGTTCAGTTACATCAGGTGACTTCTGATGGCACTTGGATGAACTTTCTTATATCAGAGTAAAATGGGTCTGGATACAAATGTATGCCTTAGTTTTTGGATTTTTATTTGTAAAACTAATGTAAATCCTTCCACTGCACAATTATCTGAAACTTCATGTTGGTGTGTCTCATAAAACTCAAGTAAATGGATTGGAGTTTGTAATCTGATAAATCCAAAGGATACAAATTCCGTAAAAGGGATTGTCAGATATGGATAATAAAAATATACAATGCCTTTCTCTATATGTCTTAGCAATTTACAATATTGATAATGGAACAAATTCACCCATAAAATACTAAAATATGATCTTAGATTGATGCATGACTATTCAGAGATGTAATTTATTCCATCTAACAAGCTGAAATTAAACTATTATGACCCACCCAAAAAGACTAAATAATAGTTCATAAAGGTTTTAACAGATTATCTTTAAAGAAAATCTATTGGAGGTGATTCAACTGATCATTTTCTGTCAAAACTGACAGAAAATGTCTGTTTTGACATTTTCGAAACTGACATTTGAAAATGTCTGTTTTGACATAAGATGTTCTAATCCTAATGTTCATAAGAAAATTAGGATTGGAAAATAAAAATCTCAATCTGTTAGAAAGGATGTACTCTTACTGTAACCTGGAATTTACATTTCAAGAAAAAATAAAACCTTTCAGAATATTTTTTGGAGATAAATAAAATATTATAATTACAGACAATATGGCTGAATTTGTTTTTTGCATTTTTCACAAGTGAAACATGAAAACCATCACAGAAACCGAAAAAACGACAGTGAAAATCTTTTTGTCATTTTATTAAGACATACGTTCTGCCTGAAAAATAAAGCTCTTCTTCAGCAAACCAGATCTCCTTTGTCAAAGGCACAGAAAGAAACATCTTAAGGTGAGAAAAAAACAAAAGATATACAATAACTTTCCAAGACGAAATCTGTATACATTTACCAAATGAAGTAACCAGTAAGGAGTCCTTTGTCAGATAATTATTTACAGAGAAAAGGAAATCAGATAAAGAGTTTCAAACAGGAATGTTTTTATTATTATTTATATAAAACAAGAAAATGAAGAAGATAGGAACTGTGACATTCAGCTGAATCCTTCTGCATTTCTCTTTTACATTTAAAATACTTACTTACAAGTGAACATACCTTCCTCTTCTCTGAAACAAATGTGACTCATATTGGAGCAGTTAAATTCCAGACAAACATCATTATTTTACTGATTCTAACAAACTTAAATATCCAGATTATATCCAATGGAAGCTGCACTCCTACGTGTAGCTGCTGAGTTCTTGTTAGAATGAGGACACAAGGTGGGGGGACAAGGTAAAGCCCACACACTCGCCTCCTTGCTCCTAATGATCAACCAGTGGCCCTGGAGGGCTGCCGGAGGCTCTTTAAAGGAATCAACATCAGCGTCAGAATGAAGAGTCTAATTAGGCGACTTCTGGTGCACTCAAAGCGATAATAGCCTGTACAACTGAAATCTGTCCAATTATCATCATTGTAGCACACAGAGACGTAGAAACCTATAACATGGAAACCTTAACCCTGAGATGGAGTTGTGTGGATAAATAAAGACTCTGGGATCTGGGTCAGTCTGTGATTACCGAAGTTGTGGTTTTTCCCTCCCCTCTCTCTGACATGTGAGCATGATCTGATCTGATAAGCACCGACATGTTTTCTCTCCAGAGACCTTTTATATCACACCCAGCACCTCCCCTTAACACTTCTCTGATTGTGCCTATTGATCGCTCCATGCCTGCGATGGGAAGCCACAACAGACTCACATATGGTTTAATGTTTTACCGACTGAGCTTTTGGCAGCCAACGCTCCAGCCGAGTGTCTCAGACATGATTTCCATGTTATCGAGCTGAGGTGCAGATGTTATCAGCAGGAGATCTTCAAGTAAAATAAACATTTACAGGTGCGTCTTTATAAATTAGAATGCAAGTCCCTCATTACATACACGGTGACATTTTTCTGGTCTTTAATTGTGTTCATTCTGATCTTTATGGTGTACCCCTAACAAAAACCCAAATTTTGTTTCCTAGACATAAGACTAACAGAAATATATTTTAATACAGAAATTATGAGGAAGCCTATTGACTTGATAATTGTCAAACACACAACCTACAAAAGGAAGATTAAGTCACAAAGGAAATTGGATGATGAAAGTTTCTAAGCTTTTAATTGAAAGTTAAGTGGAAGGAAAAGCTGAGGAACAAAAATGTGTTACGACAGCACGATGGAAAACACTGTGACGCAAATGCAATTAAAGAATTCACAAAACCATTACCTGAGGACCAGTTGGCTTTTTTCAGACGCACAACACACAAAACCATTCAGGAAGTGGGATACAGGTCTTGCTTTCATTGTGTTAAATCCAACCTGAACCAGAAAACGCATAAGCCATGTCTTAATGCCATTACCAACCACCACTCATTTTAATGAACAATGGGTAATGGACCATGGGAGGTGCCTGGTTGACAATCATTGTTGCTAGTTGTGGCAGATGTTCGATATTAAGTTGGAACTTAAAAAAAAAAAAAAAAGAAATGTCTTGTCCATTTCAGTTTGGTCCTATTTTATGACCTGCTTTCATTTTTTTATTGCTGACTTATTCAGAAACACACCAGTCCTCTCAGCATATGGTTCAGGGGTTTTCTGCAGTGGTGCAAAATACAAGTGGAGCCATGAATGAATAAATCTGGACATAAACCAGAGGAAAAAAACATTTCACTGAGGATTACTGATGTAGCCCAATGACCTGCATGGAAAGTGGAAGTTCCCATGTAGTAGTTATTTATCCAGTTAAATTACAATTTACAATCAAATAATTGTAAATTGTAATTTTGTAATTGTAATTTGAAAGACTGACTGACATTTTGTTTTATAGAGAGAGAACTACCTTATGCAAACTTGACATTCAGTTTCATTTTGGTTAGCTTGTTGCCCTGTCACAATAGAAGATTTTACTGAACAATAAACCGTCCTACTAATTACAATGATAACATTGAGACCATTTTCAAGTAACATACTGATAATGGCATAATTACGCAAGTTTGCCCTCTCAAAGACCAACAAACTTTTGTTTTGTAAAGAACGCTTAACACTGGAACTGAAAGACATTTTTAAAGCACAACCAAAACTATAAATCAAAAGGATTAGAACATCTCTGTAAACAGATTTTAAAAAGTTTTAATGATCAGAATGAGAATTATCAAACTCATTTTAATTTATCATGCAATTAATTGATTATTCAGCTGATCGTATCCATCCCACAGATTAAGGAAACAGTATTTTATGCTAAAGGCGCCCAGACCAAGTATTGAGTCCATCAGCTATGCAGTACATGGTCATACCTCTCAATAAGGGTATTTTCATATCAATCTTAAACTATGCATAATGTTTCAGGCAGACTTCTAAAAGAATTTTCTTCTTCCTTTTTACTCGTGTAAAGAAAGAGTTGTAAGAGAATGTGTTTTTAAATTAATAATGAAATTTGATTGATTGATTGATTATGTGGCATTTTTTCGTTGCCCACCTTCTCTGCTGGATGTCGTGGTAGTGAGCTCGTTTCTGCAGCCTCCAGGCCTCCCTTTCCTGAGAGCTGGAGTCGTAGCTATAGTAGTGCAGCAAGAAGGGCCACACCTCGCCTCTGATGGACGGGTCGATGCCGCCAAAGAAGATAGCCTGTCGAAGAAGCAACAGGTGGGTAAATACGGCAAACACCAAGGAAGGGCCAGGCTCTGTTGACATTTCTAGCTTGCATGTCTTATTCCCTGCATTACGTTGTGAAAAAAGAAACCAATGAGTGTTTATTCAGCACGTCAAGCAAAAACAGGACTCTTCGGTTTCCTTATTTGAACTTCTACTGAAAAAAAAAGTCTTGGTCATGGTCTAACTGCCACTGAGTCACTACAGTAGACGGGTAAACCAAACAGTGACTCAATTCCAGAGAACGCAAATGACTCAGAGGGGGTACACTGGCAGGGACAAACCCTCCCATTATTTACAGGCCAAGATCATGATTTTAACTGAAACTGAGAAGCTTGCAAGCTGAATTTCATTATGACTTGACTAACAAATATAAAAGAAATAGGTGTGAAAATGGTCACTTTCGTCAGTAGTGAAACATGGTCTGACTTGGTTTCTCATCCATACGATGTAGAGAGAAGGAGCCCCGACTTTCTAGAGTTTAGAAGATGCATAAAATGTAAGGAAGGGAGGAATAAAATAAAATAAAATAAAAGAGTTAGGACTCAAGAGAGGTAGGGTGGACACAAGAAAGCAAGAAGAGGACAGAGAAAATAAAAAAACAAGGTGTGGAGTAAATCAGGGTGGAAAGAAAGAGTCAAGGTAAGACTAAAGGAGAGAAAGGAAAGAAAGACAAAGGAGAAGGACAAACATGAGAAACAAAGAAAAGATAAAAGAAGAGCTTGAGGGAGGGAGGGAAAGAAGATACAAAGAAGAATAGAAGAAACAAATAAAGAAAAAATAAGGAATTAATGAAGGACACAAAGAAGGAGGGATAAGATCGGAGATAAAGTCCAAACTATTTGTCCAGGCTTGTATGTTCCTTATTCAACCTCACCCAGAAATGGGAAAAAAAACACGTCCATTGTCTACGTTCGCTCATCCTTGCAGGATGTTTGGGTAGGGCTATTTTTTTCTTTTGGACTGTGTGAGGAAGCCAGAAAACCCGGAGAGAACCTAATGCACTCAAAGCAGAAACACCCACAGCTTCAGACTCGAACTCAGAACCTTCTTGCAGCATGGCAGCCTTTGGTGGCAAATGTTTTCCGCAATTTCCTGGAAAACACTGAAATCATATTTCCAGACTCTTCAAAAGTGTGTATGAACCGTGTATTTACCTTCCGCAGCTTGTACTCTTCCTCCACCTGCCCGCTGTGGTTGATGTGACGCAGCCAGGCGGCGACGTCCACTCGCCTGTAAAGCCTCTCCTCGGGGTGCGTCTCGGCTGATGGCAGTGTGGGCCTCTGGATGGAAAACTGCATGCAGGACTTTTCATCCGACACCTGCACACAGAGTGAGGAAGAGGAGTAAAAAGCTCAATCAACGTTTTACCAACAAAAACCCAAAAGAGAGGTTGACCTTCGCCTAAGTCTGACCTGGTCTTTAGGTTGGGTTTCCCTGCAGCATTTCCACTGCTGGAAGACCTCAGCCAGTTTGTCCAGACCAGCATGATGGAAGTGAAGGATCTTATACTGGCTCTCCCTGCTGGCTATCACAAGCTGACCACTAGTGCACGCGTCATCACTGCAATAAACCAATAAAAGATGCAAAGACAAGTTCACAAGGGGTTCAACTTCATGACCCTGTAACAATCCCCCCAGGGGATTTTTTTCATTTGCTCCCTGCTGACCTGAAGAAGAGTCTCAGCGACCTCATGTGACCCAGGTCCACCCTGAAGACTCCACACAGCTGCTCCAGAGCCAGCAGCTTCTGTTGCTCCTCCCAGCGCATGGCCTGCGACTGGCCGCCGCCCTCGGACAGGGCATGGCTGTCCAGGCTGGACGCAGAGCTCACAGAGTGGTTCATGGACTCCTCACACAGTTCCCTGTGAAAACATGCCCAAGATTTTAACGAGTTTCCCACTGTGCCTCATATGTCCCTCATAAAGATGTCCATACTCATTGAACATTTCCACACATTGCTGCATTAAAACCACAAACTTTAATGTCTTTTACGCAATTTTATAACAAACCAACACAAAAAAAGTACACAAATTTGGAGTGATTTTCAAATTGTACAAATTGAATTGATGAAGTAGGGGATGGATTTATCTTCAGCTCCCTTTTCTCTGATGTCTCCAAATAAAATCCAGTACAATTAACCCTTCACTGCCTAAAGTGTCGTTTTTGATACAAGTTCTTCAGATGCCTTGAGTGTGTTAAAAGTTTTGTGCATTTCAGCAAACCTCCTGTAAACAGTAAATATGTTACTGATTATACCTCACACATTCTATGTAATAAAACGCAAAATGCATAGAATAAAAGTGTAATATACTTTAAAAATGACTGCTAAATGCTTGTGTGAAATATTTTTACATGCCTCTAGACACATTTTTTCATATGATGATTACAAGATGATGATACATCATAGAATGAAAAGTTGCTAAATAGAAGCTTTTATTTGATTACTCGTGATACTTATTTTTTCAAAATAATTGTTTCCCTTTCAAAAATGACTTATTGTATCAGACTTTCTGCAAATACAGATGAACCATTTTTACTAATGTTTTATTAGTTTAAAAGAAATCCATCATTACATCTCAGTCTGAACACACCATTCTCACCATGAGACATTTTGGTGGCAGCATCATGCGGTGTGGATATTTTTCTTTAGCAAAAAGAAGGAGCCAAAAGAAAATGGATGCAATTAAAAAAGAAACTCAGGAAGAAAACCTGCTGCAAAAATCTAGATGTTCACTTTCTAGGAGGACAGCAACCTTGAAACATTTAGCTGGAACTATATTTTCAGTGGCCCAGTTAAAGTTCAGACTGAAATCTGTGAGAATCTGTGACAAAATATGAAAACAGATGTTCAGAGAGCTTGAGCTACTTAGCAAATAAGAATGGACTGAAATTTTAGTCTGTATAAAAGCAAAACTGCAATCCTACCAGCTGTGAGTCCCTTCAGCAGAAGCTGCTTCTGGAAAGTATTGATTCAGTTAGCTGTACACACAAACCTTTCATATTTTCATTTGGTTCCTCACTATTTTGTGTGTGATAGAGTCCAACAGGTGTAAACACACTGCAATGTTTGATTATTAAGCACATCAGTAAGTCATCAAACCAAAAAAGTTCATCTAAAGAATTGTCAGTAAAAAATTTAAAGGATACAACACAGAAAAAAACAACACTTAAAAACAAGATCTTAAAATTTATTGTACATTTTATATCATGTACAATGAGAACTAATTCCAAACGACACGTGAATTAAGACAGCTCAGGACTGCATCTGCGTTTGCGTCTCTATTACATTCCTGCAAGAGGCTGCGAATAGGAGGAATGCATGAAGGCTACCAAAGACAAATACACACTCGCATATACATACAATAAAATCTGAGCACACACACAAATCACACTGTCCACCGTCCAATTTCCCTTGTCATTCCCCTCATGGTGAGTGTGTTGTTCCCGGCACTGAAACCTGAGCTCAGGGTTCCTCGGCTTGTAGGAGGAGACACACAATCACACACTATGCATACAAATACATGGAAATATGCAGGAAAACAGGGAAAATATGTTGGCAAAAACATGCACTGCACACAATAGTGAAATATATTATAAGAAGTTTAAATGTCTTGCCTACTCTGAGTTTCTCTCTTTCACACACACATGCACGCACACACCCACACATACACATAAGCGAATGAACCATGGCTAATGACCATAATGCACTCTCAAACACGAATCTAGACATGGTAAAGCGGCGAGAGGGAGACGTGTTAAACCCACTGACATTTGAGAATCAGGCATCTGAATAAAGATTTTCAGCATTGCTTGCACAGAAACATACCAACAGAAAACCAAAAACCAGATGTTCCCCAATTTAAAAACGCCATTTCAAATATCGGAGGCGTGAAAAACTAATTATCTCCCAGCAGTGAAATAGTTTTGACATTATTTACTGAAAAGGTGCAAACACATGTGGCAGCTCGGTGCTCATGCGAAAAGGGTGCAGCCAGTTTGATTTTTTTCCATCCCGTCTCTGTCATGTCTGGCTAATCATTTCCCTGTTAGCAGATGGGAAAATAACAAGCCTGATCAATCCAGGCTGCACAGCTTCCCTGTGTTATCTGCTGATTTACTGCGCTCCGTCTCGTGTATCGCGCAGTAGAGTGAACCGTTGGGGTAGAGGGGGGATGGAGTAGAGGTACAGCGAGGTCTGCTAAGGGAGTTAAGTAACATGAAATATGGAGGGAGTCATGTCTTCATAACCCCAGTGACTGTCAAGTTAGGAGTGTTTACAAGGCCCTTCAAGTCTTGTTAATTACATCTGTCCTTCATGCTTGGAGCACATAAAAGTGCTAAAACAAGGGAATGGTCTGAAAAGCACGGATCATGCTGAAAACTACAGACACAAGCTTCTGTCAGAATTAACAAGGCCATTCTAAACATTTATCAGGCCACGCTGTGCAAAGTGTAAACAAGCTGTTTTGATGTCGTCGAGCCGCTGTAGCTGGCACGTCCCATCAGGCCAGAACGAAACGAAACGGCCCTGAGGCCTTTCATCAAAACACTTTTCCTCTCCAGAGGAAAGTGCTGCCAGGTCACCCTGAGAACCGCGGCCGAGCACCCCGCCCCTCCCTCCCAGGACTTCCAGGTCCTTCATCTAATCCCCAAAAGGAACAGAGTGTCAGAGGAGAACAAGAAGGCGGGGTGGTGGGGTGGTGTGGGCCACACTGCAGCCACATGCTGGAAAACGGACAGCGCTGCTCGCCAGAACCCATGATCTACCAATAATCCCACACGGACGCACATAAAAGTCAGATGGAAACTTTAATGGCGTCATGAGTCAAGATTTGTTTTTAAGAACATTAGTTTAACTAAACAGCAGATCACTTAAAACCCCTTTGCAGAAGTACTCGGACTGTTTTTCACATCGCCTCGCCTTACAGCAACAAACTTCAAAGTATTTTGGGGAGAAATTTTCATGTGATTGACAAAATCGTGCGTCGTCGTGAAGTGAAACATCGCATGCTGCTTTTAGGTTTTTACAAATTAAAATCTTATATTGTAGCATGGATTGGTAGTCAATACTTTGCAGAAAAGCCTTTTACTACCATTGGGCCATCTTACTACCAGCTTTTCATAAACTAAAACATTCATCTATTCTTTGCAAAATAGCACAAATTCAGTCATATTGGTCAAGAAGCAACTGCATAAAAAAATAAATAAATAAAAATGACATCTGATCCAAATAATAGCTATGAGCTCGTGCTTTATGTTTCACTATCCCTCAAAACTTTTTTTGCATCTTACAGATTTATTTCCATCCATCTTCATCCTCTCTCACCAGCGTTTCTTTGCTGACACAAAACATCAGCAAGATGCGGTCATCACCACACTTCCCCATGGGGATCATGGGGAAGTGTTTGAAAGTTTGACTCCATTGACTTGTGGAACAGTGCAGCTCGTTCAGAGCTACCATGGGCCAATAAGACAAATGAAGATAATTGGTTTATCTGGGTTTTATTTAGAGCCTTCAGAGTCAAACACAGCACCACCCCAAACTTCAAGTAGTGGTAATACTTTTAATACTTTTACGAGGTACTATACAACACTTTTAAACTTTAAACATTATACTTTCACTCCGCTCAGCCAGAGTTTAAAGGCTTTTAAAAGTGGTTTTGAGCAATCTTCTCCAATAGGTCAGAGTTATGTGATTTAAGAAGACGATTTGAACAGAAACAGAGTAAGAACGGAGTTCAAATAAGGTACTTGTTAAAGATTACAAGACTGACAAATTATGACAAAAATCAGAGATGGCTTAAAGCCTCTTTATGATACTAGTTGTGAACGGCACTGATAAGTGTTTACGAGGAGAACTTGCCTCGTTTTCTAAAGTCAGAAGTCAACACCATCCCAAACCATTGCGCTGAGCTTTAATCACATGTTCACGTTCCTTAAGTAAAGCCTTGGGAAGGCAGTACACACTCACAGCTCCATAATCTACAGTCAAACTTTAAAGAAACTTGTTAAGAATCGTGACAGACATTGCTGTGGATTTCTTCTTTGGTCTCTTCCTCCCCTCTCTCCTTTTCCTGCCCCTCTTTTCATCCACTCTCACTCTCCCATATGCGGTTCTTTCTCTTTGAATGATTCCAAGTGACATGTTTCCAGTTCCTGGCCCCTTAACAGTGTCAATTAAAGCAAGCGAGAGAGAGAGAGAGAGAGAGAAAGAGAGATTGAGTGGGTTCCAGGGTTTTGGCTGCCACTTTGCTCTCTTCTGTGCTCTAATCCGGAGAGCTGACATTCAGCCCAGCACAACAACCCTGGGAGCAGTGGGAATCAAAGGGCTTCACACAGACTTTAGGAAGAGAAGGGGAAAAAGGTGGAGGAGTTTGCGTTCATGTTAGGGGCTGGGGGGGATCTGAGAGGTGGGTGACGGCTCAAGTAAAAGAAGAGAAAAAGATGCAAAGTCGATAGTAGTGGAAAGTGATGGACGGGAAAAAACATCTGAGTGGCAGAGAGTTGCAAAAACAGAGACTCTAATAGCAAAGAAGAGTAAAGGTTTGAATATGCGGGGCAGACAACACTGCCAAGTCACACACTGACTGTGCTTACGCCCAGCTGGGGTCAGAAAAAGAGGTTAAAAATGCTTCAAACACACACACACACACACACACACACACACACACACACACACACACACACACACACACACACACACACACACACACTGACTGACTCACTCTCTCTGACACAGGCACACACATTCTGGGCTGCATGTCAGGCCGAATAGCTGCGTGAGGAAACAACCACGAAGGGAATCATAAAATTAAATGACTCCGAGGTCCAAACAGCAACACAATCGCTGTCCAGATGGCTCCCCCTGATCAGAGCGCAGTCTGCACAGGCACCACAGTTTCAGCGATGTTTAAGCTTCGGATGAGGGGAAACAATCACTGAAACAATCATCCGAAGCTCACAATCGAAAGCAGCTCACAATCGATGTGAGCTGCTTTGAAAAAGTCGAAAATATTTATCATCCCTCCTGCTGAAGTCATCTACCTGCTCTTAGTCCCTCAGGGGCTTTGGGCTGCAGAGCCTGGAGGTACCATGTGGCCTGAGAATAAAAACAGCTCCAAATGCCTTCAATTCTTTTCTTTCTGGCTCCACCTGCTGGACGATCAGAGCAACTGAAGGAAGGGAAACTGGCTGAATATTACAACAAATTATAACCAGGGTTTCAGTTAGTTATTCAGCCATTACTACCTCTTCATATATTAATCTCCAATTTAAAACAGTTGTATGTCTTTAGAATCTGCTTTTGCACTAAACTCATAGGAGGCATATTCAGAGGAAGGAAGTGGCACACCATCTAAAAGTTGATCAAAGCAAATCTGTGCAACTAGGCTAAATTAGTAGCACCTCTGATTTAATTAAACAACTTTATATGACATTTTTAATTTTATATCAGCTTGGATTCACTAATTTTGAGGCAAGAAGCCATGAGCTGGATAACAGGATGTTAAAAAGATATCAATATCAAATCTCTGAAGTTCTAAGTGCATATAAAGGTTTACTGAAACATAACACTCATCAAGTCTTATAAAACTTTTGGTCAGATTCATCTGATAGATCTTTTGTGCCATAATAGCTCTCTGTCTAAAACAATGATGTTAAGGAATGCAAGCTTCTCCATTTTCTATATAATCAAAAGCAAATAAGTGGAAGTAAAACAACAACATATCCAACATATTTTTTTAAATTAACACAAATCCAACTTTGTGGATTTAAAGTAACAAAAAAACTACAAAATTATACAATCTGTTTTGTGTTATAGTTTCTATCAATATGAGGAAAAAACAATACACATATTTTATTAATTTATCTTTTATTTATGCGCTATGTAAAGGTATTTTCAACCTTATAGATTCTGTTTTTGCTGGTTCATTTTGTTGCACTTAAATGTTTCAGAGCATCAAAAAAAGTTTATACTATCCAGCAAAGATAACCCAAGTACAAAATATAGATTTTATATTATGACATACATTATGGAAAACTGTGTGTTATAAGAGTTTTAATAGATATAGTGTTTTAAACATGAACACCAAAGTAAATGCAATTGCTTGGGGCGTTTGATATATTCAATGAACATACAAAAAATAAAAACAGAAACACAACATATTAGTATTTAATCTAACAGTCACCAATCAGAGGCAATGAAGGGAAACTTGGCTGAAAACTACACATGGGGCAGGAACCAAACAATGTATCTACTATCAACACCTATGAGTTGTAAGTACACAAATACTTTAAACTTATAATTGTGGAAAAACTGGTATGCGTCTAGTTTACTGATACTGTTTTGTAGGGTAAGACCTTACAAAATAGTAATAAAAAAAACGTATTCTTAGGAAGGAAGAAGTACAATGAGCAAGATGTTTCTAAAATAATAATATTGCACACTGATGTTTGTAATATTTTGTGCAGAGCTAATTACAAAAAAGACCATGTCATCCAGGGGCTCACTGACCTGCTTTCAGGGTCCAGGAAGACAGAGCCGCTGCTCTCACAGAGAGCCTCGCTGACAGGCGACAGGCAGAACGGCGAGGAGAAGGTGTCCGAGTCGGAGCCCATGGTGCTGTCCCGGCTCACCTCGTCCGACAGCTCGTAGGACCCTTCATCACCCTCCTCCCCGGCAAAAAGAAGCTGCTGCTGGTTAGAGGAGGGGTCCGAGCCGCTCTCACCCACCAGGCTCTGGGCAGAGGTGCTGCTGGTGATGTTCCTCTCCTCGTCCTCCTCTTCCTCTGGAGCGGCCGCTGGAGGACGTGAGCGCGGCCTACAGAGGATGGTTGGTTTGAAACATCACACACTTCGGTAAGACTTTATTTGACAGTCCATAAGACTGACATGACAATGTCATAAACATGACATAAAACCTGTAATGAACATGAAGGAGTCTTTATGAATGTCTATGATTGTGGTCATAAAGTGTAATTTGGTAAATGACACTTCTAATGCAAAGTTGCTCTAAAAGTTTCATTGGAAGTCCATTAAAAGTGCAAATTTTGCATTAAAGTGCCATTATTTACAAAATATTAAGTTGGCACTTCTTTATATGCTTCTTTATTTTCAGAATGTACCCATATTGTGTTAATATGCACAGATCTGGTGCCCACCCTTGTACCTCCTGCCTCTGCGGCGGGCGTTCCTGCGCACAGGCGAACTCTCCGGAGTGATGTATCTCAGCGCCTCCTCGTCCTGCCTCTGGATGCGGGAATTTGGCACCCACGTCAGAATCAGCGTGGAGCCCAGGCACTCGTCTTTCTCCACGTGTACGCACAAGTATCCTGCAAGGGGCAACAAAAACCATGTTGGTGTAATAAAAAAAAATCTTTTATAAATTTTTGTAAAAGAAAATCTCCCTTTTAAAAATGTTTTAGTTAAACTCAACACTAAAATATGTCCCATAAAAAATAAAACCTCGTGCACACTCCCATAACGATCAGGACATTTGTTCACTTTTATTTCCCAACTCCTCCCAGGCATTTCCATTGAACTACATGACATGCTGGTGTTTTCATAAAAACTCTCTAGCCCTGAGCCTCTAGCCCTGAGCCTTGAGCTAAGCTTCAAGTTTTTTGGAGGATGTTGGATTCTCAGTGAGTTCTTTTCGCCATTGCTGCTCAGTTTTTTTTTTTTTTATGTCTATGTGAAGAGGAGAGCTGAGCTGAGCAAACTCCATCTTGTAACAAAAGGTATGGGAGCTGAAGAATCCAAAATACAACAAAATCCATTACATAGCTTTTCCTACTTATTGATATCAACAAATTCTGTGAATTTCTGCCTTATATTGTGGACTCCATTTTGTTTGTCATCCCACATCTCAGAAACCACTAGGTCTTCAAATATGGAGTGTACTTCTAACTGAAACTGTATTATTTAGTACATTTTAGGTAAATTGTTTCAATTTATAGCAGACACAGCCAAATAACCTCCAACCTCACTGGAGCTCTCCATGATAAACAGGTGTAAGAAAAAGCAGGTAGTTCTATATCTGTGCAGCCAAACCTGGGTGGTGCTCAGCCAGGCCCGGGAGGGGCTCCGCAGGGTGAACGCAAACATTATTCTTTGAGAAGATGATCTCGCCATCCAGCCCCGAGCGCAATGATGAGCCCCCCGCCCCGGGATTTAAGGTCAGGAGGTCGGAGGCTTTGGAGGAGGCACGCCGAAGGAGCCGACCCAGAGACATCTCCTCAGGCACTGGGACACTGAGCCCATCCTCTGAAAGGAACCAGACAGCAGAGAGAGACAACGTTAGAGACAACATGTTGTATTTCACAAGGACGGAGCACAGAGAAGAGGGCTGAGTATCAGGCAAAATCATTTCTGTATATTTAATAGGCACAATGTTGACCCAGTTTCAATGAACTGACAATATTGCTATTTAAAACTTCAAGTGTTTCCAAGAATTGTGATGCCATGCACTCTAAGGTTGTCAGGGATGGGAATCAGTCATAGCATCGCAAATTATCTTAGGAAAGACCCACCTTGAATGGTTGCCACTGAAAAGTTCAATCTTTAGAAAGTACAGCTCAAATGTCACACCAAAAAACCAGAAGCTGCCAAGTGAACTCTGATGAGAAACCAACCAAATGAAGTTGGTTTAAACAGGATCTGCAAGCTGTTCTTATTTTTGACCACTAGATGTCACTAAAGAGGACTGTGTGATAAAACTAAGCTTCATTGCTGCAGAAAGCATCTTTTGGGCTTCACTAGAACATAAAAAAATGCCTCAATCTTTCTCATTCTGAAGCAAATTATACTGATCTTTCTGCTACAGCTGTAACAAGGGCAGAAAAAGCAGTGTGTCCAGAAATAAACTAACGTAAAGATAATTTAAAAAGCACAGGTTGAAAACTAATCCCTCCATTAAAATCTAGCGGTTGACAAGGGTCCAGATCCAGAACCCAGCTATGGACCTCTGACCCCAACAAATGTTTGGCAAAATAAGAGACATACATTCACCTAATTAATTCAGTTCCTGTTTTTTGTTTTACAGTAAACTCAAAAAATAAAAAGTCAGCTCTATATGTGTAGTATAGATGAACAACATGCATGTGTAACGATGTTAATGATAAAAAGGTTCCTGGAAATTCTGATTAACTTTAATGTCAAAAACAATTATTGCTTACCACTGAATAGATATGATGAAATTAAAAGGCTGTTTTTTCTTATTTTAATTAAACATCAAATTACTTTACTAGGCATTCCACTAAATATGGCGGATTATGTAAAAACTGAAAACGACAAATGAGGTGTAGAGTTTAAGGTCAAATGCAACCCAGCCTCACCCTTAAGTTGCAGAAATCCTCAACAAACTTCCCCTCCTCAGACACATGTGCTAATATTTACTGCAGTGTCCTTACTGCAGAGCTCCCCTCACACCTTGCCTGACTTGTTCAGCGTTTCTCAGAGCTGTGCACCTGCATCTACTAAAGCAGCATCAGGTCCTGTGTGTGTGTGTGTGTGTGTGTGTGTGTGTGTGTGTGTGTGTGTGTGTGTGTGTGTGTGTGTGTGTGTGTGTGTGTGTGTGTGTGTGACTAAATGTTTCCCACCTTCTGCAAACAGCAGAGAAACACAGTGATGGACAGTGAGCAAACACACTCTGCTCCATATGTGTGAAATTCCAAGCTGTTATCAGAAGCCAACAGATGTCATCCACGTCGACCGCTGAACTGGGACCAGCGGGTTTTGCTGCCTGAGTTTGAACTGTCCGCTCTGGAGAAAGCTTTGTGGGATAAAATAAACTTTCACTTGGAACAGAAGGGACTCCTTTGGTTTAGAATTAGTTTTTTTATTCTCTAGTATTAAAAGGAAACATAAGGCATTTAAAGTAATTTTTCCTTTAGCTTCTGCTTTTTTAATCAGTCCATCCCACTAATCTGTTTTTGTATGGTTAACGTTTTCCATGTTGGATCAAAGTCATATCTGCGTAACCTTGCTCCTTACTTGGCTGAACACTCTGACACATACTCCCCACTCTATCTCAGGAATGTTCCCTCTTTTTTCCTCAGGGAAAGAACGTGGGGGGTCTGGGATGGGAACATGTTTACCACCACTTGATTAAGCAGGCACCTCACTTCCTGGTGCCAAGCCTCATACAGGAAGCGTACCAGCACAAGATCTGGGCATTAACTCAAAGAGAAGCTATGTGGTTGGCAATCATTTCACTTCCTTCTGAAAAAGTAGAACTGTGGCTGTTTTTTAGGTCAGAGATTTACCGTTGGCACAGAAAAAGTGTCTTCTATCTCAAGAACATTGGTAAGCTAATCCTGAGATTCATATCTAAAAGTAAGTCTTAAAGTTTTGATTATTTATTAATGCAAAATTAAAGAAAATATTTTGAAATACTTAGATCAAATTAAAAACAGATAATCGTATGGAAACTGATCAAATAAAAAGTTGAAGAACCTAGCTAAATGCATCGAGAAAAAAACCTCAGGAGCAAGAATGGAAGTGTCCATATGTCACGACTGGCTGGAAGCTAAGAGAACAGGAAGTAGCTAAAAGAAAAAAAAATCAAATACAAACAGTTTAACAGCGAGGATTACCTTGAATAGAAAGGGGAATAAAGATAAGATAAGATAGTGACAGCGTTAGAAGGGTTACAGGTTGGGTTAAGGAAAAAAGACAACTTAACACAGAAGCAAGAATACTTCTGACAGCAATAGCTTTATTGGATTTAGATTTAAAAAACTGTGTGTATACTGACAGTACACACAGTTCATGTCAGGAAGGTTTCAATCAATAGCTCAATCTAGAATAAAAAGAACTATACAAAGAAGCACTTAGCCAGGGATACTTTCTGTGAGACAGGAAACTAATGAATATACATACCTAGTGGTATTAATAGCTTGGTCAATTTACCTGAGCCAGGAAAAAGACACAGCTAAGCAAAATAGCACATAGGGAAGAGTACATTCAACATAAAAAAAGAAAGGACATCAGTAATGGAAGTGAATATGCACTGGTGATAGCAGAATATGCTTGGTCAATATGTTTGTCCAGGAGAGGCTAGCCACAGAAGTACTAAGAAAGGAGAACTTTCTATAGGGAAGAAAAACAAGGAGAGTAAGCACAATTTAGTCTGTGCAAAACAAAGGAGATAATGGAAGCACTGGTATTTGTCGATTGCCTCTGTCCAGAAAACAGATACTAATAAACACAGAACCACTGATCCAGGAATACTTTCTGCTGTACTGAAATATACTAGATAATGAACTTAATTCAGATCAAATCAGACTATGAACTTGACACGAGTCTGAAATCATCAAACTTTTCTAGACAAGTGCAGCAGCCTTTCTATCCCGCAAGCCACCTCATTAAACTACATCTTAGCATAGCAAGGCCCCAGAACTATAAATTTACCCTACAAACAAGGTGCTTTGTAGGGTAAAGCACCTTGTTTGTAAGAACACCACACTAAACTGTTTGCTGGTATGAAAGAGTAACAGCAGCAGCTGTACGGCATGAAAAATGTTGGCTGACCCCATGAACTTTCTGATAATGTAGAATTCAGATCTTTGCACATTACAGCTTTCTGCTGTTTCAGAGCTACGAGGAGCTATTTACTGCTGAGCTTCAATGCAGCGGGGTGACCAGGGTCAGTGTCAGGTTCAGATTCAGGTTCACACAGGCTGATAAGAAGAAGCTTCCTCTTGCTCTCACTTCATTCCTTAATCCCGTCAACAGCTCAGCGTGCCCACAGACAGACTCTCCCCTCTGACCTTTCTGCGTTTCATCAGACATCTCAGGAGTGAGACACCTTCCTAGATTCATTTCCTCTATCCGATAATCAATGGAACATTTTTACCCACTTCTTCCAAACCAACTGTCTGATATATTTTTTTTTAACCTTAAATAAGAGAATAAAAACTACACAAAGAAAGTTCAGCTGCAAGGGCAGCAGCCACAGATAGCTTCTCACTTCTGTTGACATGTGAATGGAAGATCTCTCTTTCATATCCACTATTCACGAGGTTGCCCGGGGCAGCTGAAAACAGATCACCCTACAAAACAAGATCCTTATGGACTCCAAGTCATGAGGAAACTCTTTTGGGTGCTTCAAAAACAGGTTTCTTGTTTCAGGAGGAATGTTATCTTAACAATGACGTCATAAATTAATATACAGCATCTCCTAAAGGTTCAGGACCAGAAATTAAATCCAAAGAAGACCTATAAACTCAATTGCAAACTGAACAGCAGAATGTATAGCCCTGCAGAGGTTAGATAGCTGAGGTAGTCACTAGCTCATTGTTGCAAAGCATTATGTATACGATTGTATCAGGTTTCTTTATCATCATCACAGCTTTTCTGTATAATAATGAAGAAAAAATCTTGAACAAGTTTACATATCTAAGGTACGAGTTTGTCAAAATTTGTGAATCAAAAGTACAAGGCGTAGAATATTAGAAAGCCAGTGCATTTTTCGTTTGCTTCTTTCTGAAGTTATTTCTTTAAATGTGTAAAAGGAAACAAAACCAATTTTACAGTCTTTTGGTATCTGTTCCTGCAACTAAAAAGAAGAACGGCTGAAATTTCAATTTGATATTTATATTTCAAAGCAAACATTTTTGTAAAGTTTTTTATGCTTTTTCTATAACTGGTTTGCAGTGAGAAAATTCACGTTTTCTCACTACACTTAAAAAAAAAATCACAAAATCAATATAGCTACATTAGAAAACAAAATAAAACAGTTTGATTTCACCCATGATAAATATATTTTATATGTTTTGTAGCTTTTCCTATAGCTCCATGAGCCATATGTAAAAAAAAAAAGCACAAACACAAAAAAAGTCCCCTCTCGGTGAAGCAAATACTTTGCAGGGTTAAAGTGTAATTGACTCCCCAATGAAAGCCACATGAATTCCCAGATAAATTTTGAGAAAGTCCACCAAAGTGAACCAAGAGACAGGTCAAGCGTGGGGATGAGTGGAGGGAGAAAACAGGGTGGTGGTCTTCCTGTCCTGCAGAATAACCATCAGAAGTCAGAGCAGAGGAAAGCCATTCCCTTTGTGTCCACACTGGAAATAAATCACACATTTGCTAACCTCAGTAACGCCATCGATCAAAGCCATGCACACTATTCCAACTCCTGACTCTCCACCAGGTGAGGCAATGAGTGAGATGATTTTACACCTGAACTGTGATGAAGTTGTTCTAAGCTTCACCACTCCAACCACTAGGAAAATTCGACTGTTTAGGCACTGTCTGACCTGAGGAGGGCAGCACTGAGGCAGGTTTAGGCAAAATATTGCAGAACTGAACAAATTTACACAAAAAAAGCCCAAATTTGCACAGAAACATAAAGACAGAGCGCTAAATACTTAGTTCATCAGCAACATAAAGTTAATATGGGGGTTAGTTACACTTTAAATTGTGGATTCGAGGGTGTCGACTTTAACAAGAGGGGTATTTTTTTTTTTCCTTTTTGGAGTCTTATTTTAATTCTAAGAAAATCCACGTCAGCAAACCATTCTTCTAATTTGAAGTCATTCAAAATAAATACTTATTATGTCTATGCGTTTAAATATCGAACAAGGAAGAAGTCTCAGCTTTCAGTTCCATGAAGATGGAAACCCAGCATCTGTATTTTTCTCAGCAGCAATTCTTAGTATTTGCTGGGTGAGTGAGGATGTTCTCTCTCTCCCTGTCAGCCTGCTTATGGCGGGACGAGCCTCGGCAGCCTCCGCCTGACAGCAGCAGATGGACACGGCTATTTACACCAGGCCCAACACTGCTTCCTCTGGGTTACATGTCCGAGCAGGGACTCTTGTGTCAGCACCACCTCTAACGTGAACATTTTAGCTGTTAGAGTCTTTGCAAAACACACTGTGTAAAAAAAACACACATGCTTATCGGCCACAGTGAATGATACAGTGACTGGTGTGCGCACACCTGCTCCAGCGACAGGAATAAATGAGCAGAGATAGCAGAGCTCTCACCTTCAGTTCCGCCGCAGGAATCTACAGCCCACTCCGGACAACCATCTCTGCGAGCGGACAGAGCCCCAGCGCTACGAACCGGGCCTGGGTTCGGCTCCTTTCCACGGGTCTAGCTCTAATATCAACTCAGCTCTATTTTTTTTTTTTAATCGCAGAGGTTTATCACTGTATGAGGCACCGCCGCACGCCTAACTGCTGCTATTTCAATGGCAAAAGTATACACTTCCGCTCTGGACTTTCAAAGTAAAACTACCTTTAGGAAGTCATATTCCTTTGAAACACGCTTGACATTTTAATGTAAAAATACAATGGTTTTTACTTCCTGAAATATCTTTGCCTCTTTAATGTCTTGACTTTACGTCACAGCCCCTAACCAATCACTCCTCATTTGTAGCTACTTCCGGCCCGTAGTATTACTGACACATAACTGGAAATGTGAGATTTTATGATGGATTTTAGATGTTTTGGCATGCAAGTTACTTTATAAAGGTGTCCGATCAGTGCTAGAATTCAATTGGTCCACCATCAGGACCAGAGCTGGATTCAGAGCATCATCACACTTCTGCTGTCTCCAGCTGCCTGTTTAAAACCGGTTTCTAACACAACAGCATCCTGCAAAAAATATGTATAAGAGGGATATTTTCAGAAATTTTCAGATTACGACCTTAAATTTCAGTAGGATTTTGTTTACTACATCAAAGAAGAGGATGAAAGAGTGGCATGTATTTGGACTCATCTGTCTTTACTCTGATACTCTGAAATTTATAAATCCATAAATTCTGTGAGGGCAAATTCACTCAGTAATTTGTAATTTGATATATATTTATTATTATTATTATTATTATTTTTTAGTAATTTATCTTGCAGTGGAATGACGACTTTGAGGAGTAATAAAGTGTTATCAGCAAGCAAATGTAGCATCTTATCAAGGTCAAAAAGTAAAATCACAAGATTAAAATGTATTTTTTGCATATTTTATAAACACTATTTACAAAGCAATATTTACAAAACAATTTTTATATATCACTAACTGATCCTGATTTAAAAAATTAAAAATAAAAGACTTTTTAGTTTACATTCAAAGGCTTCAAGAAAATCTGCTGATGTGATGACAGAATAATGCAGCTGATTATTTTAGCAGCACAGGACAAAGGCAAAAAATATGACAAAGTTGGTGCATCATAGAACCCACTGGATTGTAAACGTTTTTGACATCGGCAAGGCCAGAGGAGTCACTGTTAGAACCTAAAAAACAGGCACAAAGAAAATGTGGTTCAGTTTGAAAGATGGTGAACTGGAAGGCAATATTATTTTTGCTGCTGTAATTGAAAAGCATCAGTGAAAAGAGTACTATCTATCCCAAAACTCACCTTTGTGTCAGTCTTATATGTAAAGTCTGTAACTTTCTCTCCATTAACCAAGACATAAAGAGGTTGTGAAGGCACTCCAAACACCTGGACGCCTCCCAGAAGAAGACTGGCCAAGGCTCCACTGAGGGTGAGAGGGTTGCTGAATATCTGCGACTGAAGTAAAGCAGAAATAATTTAACACATCTGTTAGTCAGAGTCCAAGTAAAATCCTGATCATATACAATACTCACAAAGATTAAAACGTCCATATCAAACACATTTTCACTCTTGCCTTAAACAGGATTCAAACATCTTGAAAGGATTCAGTTGAAACGGTACAAATACTTCTGCTGATCTCTGTACCTACCTGTCCAGCAGTGAAGTTAACATAACAATAATTTTGTGTTTCAAAAGTTTTAAGGCTCTCTCCATCGTCCCAGAACAAGTCCCCCTGTGCCCAGCCACCAGAGGACAGCGCCACCGTCAGGAAGAAATGGTTTTCACGTGAAGCTGCAGTGGTCAAAGCAGGTTCCTTCACAGAAAACAAATATTTTGCAGTATTTCAAAATAGTTTTTTAAAATTGAAATACAGCAACACATTACAAAAGACACTATCAAGCTAATGAATATACCAGAATTAGCCTTCAAACTGTTTGTGCAGTTTATCAAGCAAATCCTGCAAACTAAAACACGAGGAACAAATTTTCACTTTATCCATTAAGTTGACAAAAACTGAAATAAAACCCAAGCTACTTTCTCTGTAATTCTGTAGCGCTGACTCTCACCTGTTGGGGGATGATGTGGCCCTCCCTCACATGAACATTGATTGTTTCCAGAGGGGCCAATAGCTGAACGTACTGACCGTCACTGTGGAACGGCTGACCCTTTGAGAAAGCAAGAGATGTAAGTGAAATAAATTATTTCACTTACATAATGAAATAAATCTTGGTTAATGAAATAAATGAGTTTTAGCATTTCTTGCAATTAAAAAAGTGAGAACGTTATTTTGACTTTTAAGGCATTTCTCTACTTGCTTTGTCCTTTTAAAGGTTGATCTTTTTTGCCCAATATTATTTGCAAAATAGCTTAAGATCAGTCTGAATACAAAAAGAGAGCCTGTGAAAATAATTTATTTTAATCTTTAGGCATTATGTAGAATCAATTAGCACTGAACTTTGACTGGACCATTCCAACACATGACAATGATTTCAGTCTTTATTATAGTCCCATGTATTTTGCAGAGGGGTTCCCACCACATATGGGGTTTTGCACTTTACCCAAAAGTTTAATTTTGGTTTCATTTTAGCACAGCACCTTTATTCTGCAATTAAAAATATCCAAGTGGACTCTATTTATTAGTTTCGGTAAGTTAGTAACCAAATTGGTCACACCGACCTTTATGGAGGGCTTAAGAGTGAAGGGAGCTAAACACAAAAGCACTTATCCAGTTTTTTGTGTCAAAGGATTTCCCAAAAAAGAAAAACATTGAAGTTTGTGGTTGCAGTTGTAAAATAAAAATATAAACAGGTTCAAAAGATGTGAACACTTTTAAAGGTAACAGACTGCATTGCTACTTACATTGTGCAGGTGGTACCAAGTGCCAGCTGGTAGATACGCGCTCAGCTCTACTGCCCCTTGCTCTAAAACAGGACTGATGAGAAGTGAACTCCCCCACAGGAACTGTTGGTCTATGGTCTGACAATGAGGGTCGGTGGGAAACCTGAGAGTTACAAAAACACAGAGAAAAGAATGAAAAAGGGTTGAGATATTTTAGTTTCATGTTACATTAAAAGGACAGAAGAAGAAAGTACATACTCCATGAAGAGGGGCCTAGCTACAGTGTCAGCAGATGTGTGTGCACGATGGAAGAGTGTATAGAGAAACGGGAGAAGGGAGTAGCGAAGGTTCAACGCACTCCGCATGGCTGCTTGGGCCTTCTGCCCAAATACAAACGGCTCCTGAGGCTGAGGGACAGGACAAGTGAAAACAGGGAAACTTTTCATGATATGAAACAAACGCTCACAAATCCCCATTACACTACAAAAACAGTCATAAACTTTGAGTCTCACAGCATTGGGCTTGTCATTGTGGTTCCTCATAAACGGATAAAAGGCGCCAAGCTGCATCCATCGGACACACAACTCCTCGTTGGTGTCGCCTTCAAAGCCGCATATGTCGGCTCCCACCAGGGGAACTCCAAACAGGCTGAACTGCAGCACGGCTAAGTAAAAATAGTACAAAAGGAAACCATTGTATTCTGCCACAAGTTTGTACTGAGACCAAATTTCCACAAAAATGCACTGGCATGACCTTTGACACTTGGCATTTACTCACCAGGGATGGAGAACCGAAGTTGTTCCCAGTCACTCCTCACATCTCCTGTCCACACTCCAGAAAACCGCCCGATGCCAGGGAACGAGGAACGAGACAAAACAAAGGGTCTCTTTCCCTGAATGTTCATAAGAGCGCTGAGAATGAAAACATAGTAAACAGGATTAATACACAGCAAGTCCAATACCTACATTTGTATGTTAAGAAGTTGCTTTATTGTAGTTTGTATCTCTTTATTCTTAACACAAATTGGTCAATTTGTGTTATTTTATAATAACACTAATTCAAGTAATAATAACATTGCTGTATAGTCTGACCTGTGCGTTGCATAAGCTTCAGTCAATCCGTACAGATTGTGCAGGTTGTAATGACTGGACAGCTGCTGCTGCGCTGACATACATATGGTTCCTGAGTTCAATTGGCCTCCAATCACCCCTGTTTGTGTGATATTTGGAAAAGATTTATAGCTGCAATCTAATTGGGTAATAAAAGTTGTTGTTTTTTTCCATTTCCATCTATAAAGAATTGCTACCACTTGAACTTTTTCAGAGTTTTTTTTTATCCCAAACTTCAAAATATTTTATTGGAATTCTGCGGCACAAAGTAGTGAAGAATTGTTATGTGAAAAGACATACTACATTAATTTAAATAATTTCACAAATAAAAATCTAAAAAAGCCTTTTCATTCATCCCTATTGTGCGTTACTTTTTTGTTAGTTCATTAAATAAAAACCAAAATATACACAGATTCAAATGGTGTGAATACTTTTTGGGGCTACTATAGTTCCAAGCTAGTGATAAATATCTAATAAACTCACGAGGTGTATATGGTGGTTTCTCAAGCTCGCTGTCAGGGCAGCCCACCACTGATCCTTGAACAAAACTGGACGGTTCATTCATATCCTGGTAGGAAGCAACAGCACAATGTCAATTATTTTAGAGATTTAAGCCTAAATACGTCCTTTAGATCTAAACCAATGATCTGTTTAGTATGCTTTTTTGTTTTTGTGCACTTACAATCCACAGACCATCTACAGAAACTTTAGAGAAGAAGTCTCTGATGCAGTCCTCCCACCACTGCCTGGCCTCAGGCTTAGTGAAGTCAGGAAATGCTGTTGGGCCGGGCCAAACCTGTGTGTACAAAACACTTAGCTTATATGAAGGTAAATTAAGAGCTTGGTACACATGTGACTCAATATAATGATCTAAAAATTGGCTCAAACCTTGCCTATCAGAATGTCTCCAGTCGCATTCTTAATAAACACGTCTCGCTTCACACCATTTTCAAAAGGCGGGTATGTTCCAGGGGGGCTGGTGCTGCTAATGCCCGGATCCTAGGGAAGAAACGAGCCGAGATAAAACACTGGAGTTTCACTGTAAAAGAGTTTTGCTGCCATCTACTGGATGAGTTGGTCAACAACTACTTTTACTTTAATTTCATTGAAGTTGCTGTGAAGAAATGGTTTAGATCCTCCATATATAAAAAAAAACTGTAAGTTAAAATGTCAAATTTTAAAGATGTCCTACCAGAATGAGGATGTACTTTATGCCTTTCTTATGAAACTCCTGGACCATCTCCGGAAGATCACCAAATCGCACAGGGTCAAAGGTGAACACTCTTCGCTTGTCTGCGTAGTCCAGGTCATTCCACTGCACATCCTGGAGATGAAAATCATTAAATACTCTCAAAAATAAATGAAGCAACTGCATCAAAATATTTATACTTTCGATTTTTACAAAGTCCGAGTGGTTTTGGTACAACTGATCCCGTCTGTAATATTATGAAAGTGATAAAATTACTGAGACTTTTGCAATATTTGCAAACTTAATTTTTAAAGTTCTTTAATATATTTCTACAAATTAAAACCAAAAATTTCCAGATCACTTCTGTCTGCATGCAGTTGACATTTATGATGTAATTAAGAATCTAACATATTACTAACTCAATATAATGTAAAAAGCTAAGTATATTTTTTTCTACATACAATTAGCATGTAGTTCTGTTTCATTTACCATGGGAAAGTTTGCACTGTGCATGCGTTCTGCAACCATCCGGGTTGCATTAGTAGTTGTATATCCCCAGCGACAAAGATGAAAGCCCAGAGACCAATAAGGAGGCATCATAGGATACCCTGGAAAAAAAAAAAACAATGTCCATTCAAAAGTCACATACATGTTTGTACGTCTCGTATTATTTGGATATGTGTTACAAGAGCTCAGTAAAACAGGAAAAGACATACCAATGACCTGAAGGTATTGTCGTACCACACTTTGAGGGTCAGGACCCAAGAAAATGTACAGATCCAGGATTCCACCAGTGGATACCCAGGTGAGGCCTGGTGTCGGCTGCAGTATCACTTCTACAGAGACATTTCAAAGGAGTTGCATATACTATATTTAAGACAGAATATGTCTGCACAATAGAGACTTTGAAAACACAATGAGCAGAAGGAAAGAGAGGACTACCAATTGCATTGCTGTTGAGAAGAAAAACTCCATGTGCTAAACCGTGGTCTTCCTGCACTATGTAGAATGGATGGGAGCCATAGAGGTTAGCGTCAGCCTGTAGTGAAAGACAGAAGTTTAAATATGCAGCAGGTATGCATATAATTCATTCTGCTGAATATCATTCTGCTGATAATATTTGGAAACTCATTTGGTGCACTCAGGTTGGTGCACTCACTCTAACAGGCTCACATGTGGTGCCATGTCTCTGTTCCAAAGAGTCCATGATGTCCAGTTGAGGTCCAGGACGAGAGAGGTGTAATGTTCTCCAAGGCCCGACACCAAGGAGGAGGCCAGAGAGGTGGACAGCTGCAGGTATTGGTCAGCAAACAGCAAGGGAGCAACTGTGGTGTTCATACTAAACTCAGAAGGCAAAGACACAGATAATCTTTTATAAATTTCTTACTAATCATGGCAGCAGACAGGAAAAGCTGGGCAGGCACGACCTCCACAGGGATTAAAGACAGAGATACATACAGAACCCTTCCATTGGACTTGCGCCGCACTATGAAACCGAATGGATCGTGCTGGAATTCAGTTGTGTAGAGAACATCCTGGGTATATGCTTCTGTCTGAAAGCTACCAGCAGGGAGGGGGACTTCATACCGCTCAGAGGATGGATCCTTTAACTACAGAGACAACTTATGTCACTCAAACCCCAAAACAACCAAAAACATTCATTACATGGAGGTGAAGAATTAAATGTCCTGAAAGAAGTTATTTAAATAGTTTGTCTTGGAAGAGATATTTATATACCTAAACCTTTCCCTTTTTTCTTTGGTTATTTCATTTGACGTGTGCAAATAATTATCTGCAGAAGTCATGAAATTAAATAACTGAGTCAATGTGTGTTTAATTTAAACAGTGGAAATAAAGGGGGTTCACCTTCCATTATTACAAATACTATAAAAATTAAGTGGCTTAATTCAAAAGCACATCTCATTTTACTTATTTTCAAAACCACATATCATTTTTATGCCATTTTGCAATAATATGCCACATTGTGCTCCTCTAACAAAAAATATTTGTTAAATATATTGAAGTTGATGCGTGAAAAGTGAAAAATGTGGAAAAACTTCAAGGTGTATGAATGTTTTTGAAGGATACTGTAAAACAAACTCAGAAACAGGCTATAGCAACATTTAAATCTAATGCATTATATACAATTACTGGCATAAACCACGAACTGCAAGAAAGCTCTAAACAAAGCACTGAGAAATCGTGTTGAGTTCAAAAACACTTTAAATGAGAAGATTTGCACACATTGTGATCTTAAATACTCACAACAATGTGAAAGCAGCTTGCAGTCTCCGCTATGACTTCCAGGCTCAGAGTGGAGATATCTCTGGGGAGGTAGGAAGGGCTGGCCCTGGTCAGGGTGGCAGTCTGACCCTTCTCGCTGGGGGTGAGGGGTCCCATGTTATAACCTGGGTACAGGGCAGGGAAGAAGCACCAGGGTGGTCCCGCAGACCCAGGTAGAGGAGCATAGCAGCATCCTCTATCCTCACACTCCTCTTGGCTCAACAACCTGTCCCTGGCACAGTCAAACCGACTCTCCGGAGCTGTGGTGCATTCAGGTTTTCTGGAATTTTCGGTTCTTTGGGGACTATCTGAGTGGATGTCACTCTTTGTAATGCTCTTTGGTTCTCTGGGATAGGAATAAGCAAGCTTTTTACGTAGCATGACTTCATAATGATCAAAATGACCTGACCTAACGAGTCTGCCTTCATTGCTGAACAAAAGATTCCTGTATAAACACGCTAACAAAGACAGAGAAAGGAGGAGCGCCGTGGTAGACAAAACACCCATTCTTTTTCAAACACAAATAAATTCCTGTTTAGCACACAGTGCTATGTCAAAGCTGTTGCTACTAATTAAAAACATACGACTCGTTTAAAAAAGTCCCGAAGCACGGAGGGATATGTATAATTGAAACTAAACTGCCATGATAAAAAGAAATGGCAGGGGTGATAAAACTGAACTGACGTTAAAACCAACAGAAGCTACACAGGTAGCAACAGAGAAGCTAAAAATACTAAGGCAAGCGTGCTGGGACAAACAAACTAAAACGCTAATGCTTCAGCGTAAAAAATGGTAACGCTTCAGTAAACGAAAACTCCTTATCGACAAACCGATTAATAAAAACGGTATTTAAATGTGCAGAGTGCTGAATATTATTTTTGTTGCTGCTAATTAGGACTTTTGGTCAACTGTTTCCACATTTATAGACTTTAGTTCACTACTTATAATGTAAATAAATCTGCTTCGTTACCTAATAATGAAACATTCAATCAAAAGTGGAAAGTCAGAGGACATTAACATTCAAGTCACATCCAAGTCTTGGAGGTGAAACAAACATCTAGAAGGGACTGTACTTACTGTAATAATGCTACTGAACAAGAACTTTAAGAAAAAACATTAACAATAAATGCCACTTCCCTACATCTTCAATTACTTTTCTCTCATCTTCTTTATGATTGACAAGTCTATTTTCAAGCTGAAATAATTAGTATTAAATTTGATAATTTCAAAATGATACAACTTCAGTTTAAAATAAGTGCTTTTTATTGCATGCAGATATGTTACACATAAGGCTTTCAACAATAAACATGAGGTAAAATAAACATTTAACATGAAACAATGATAGTGCTCACTAACTAGTTTATAGATTTACTCTGTCAAAATTAGGCCTTTAAAAGTTTTTGTAAAGTATACTCAAGGATGTTCTTGATTCAGTCATGGAAAACATTGTTCTTCAGCTCAAAGTGGTCAACACTTTTTATGAAATGTCATACACGTTAATACATTGAGAAATAGAAAGAAGAGCAAACATTGAGAAATGTCCATAAATAATCTTACCACTAACAAAGGACAGTGCAGTGCTCGATAACTAACATGATAATTTAGATTAGCATTTAATAAAACAATACTTATGTGATTTCTACTTTTTGACAAGAATGTTGCATGCAACGGGACCTCGAAAGGTGAATCCCAGGTAGAAGGTAATGTTTTCATTACCATGAGGCACTGAAGGCACAAAGAGAGGCAGGATATTAAACTTCTTTTTCTGGGGGCCCTCAAGGTACACCACCCTGTCCTCCGTCCATCCAGAAACACGTTTCAGCATGGTGGCAATTTCAGGACTTTTCCAAGCCTCACCGCTGAACCACTTCAGGCGCTTCTCAGAGACTGAGAACCCCTTTGTGATTTTGTCAAACTTTCTCTTGTGGACAAATTTATCAAGCCCATTCCCATTTCCCAGGAAAAAATGGGTGTAGATCCTTCTTTTCCGCTGGGGAATGTCTTTCATCTTGGCCCAGTAGTCTTTTTCAAGGTGTTCAACAGCCGACTGCACAATCTCATATTTTCTTTCTCTCTCTTGGTCTGTATCATTATCCTCAGGCCAGAACAGCATAGTAAGCAAGAACAAGGCACTTGGAAAACATTTCCTTTTATCAGTTGGAAATTGGCGACAAAGAGCCTGTAGCTCTTTCAGTGGATCTGCTTTTTGTGGTTGAGGGGACAGACAGTTCAGGGAAATATGTGCTGCTATGTAATTGACAATATCCCTTTGCGTAAATTTGGCTTTTAATGGATTGCTGGGGTAAAGAGTAAGGATTTGCTCCAAACGACGTACTGCATCCTTTTGGTCAGCTAGTTTTGAGAGGATGGATATGATGTTCCCTCCCCCAAGATGATAGATAATCATGCGTTTCTGAAAAGGTGTAAGTTTGCTTTCAATCGCCTGGCATTTTTTCAGAAGCATAGCAGAATCTGCTTCACTGAAGTACTTGCCATATTCAGCAGATTTCTTTGCCAGCCATGTGAGTGGATGACTTATTTTTTCTTCAGGACTTTCAGGGGTCTCCTCTTCATCTCCTATGTCTGTCTGGAAATAGCTGAGATCCTCTGAAATCCATTCCAGGGCGTCTTGCATTGTTTTGTGAAGTTTCTTCAAACGGCCATGAAATGGTTCCCAGGCACGGTCGAGTTCCTCTGGGATGTAATCTGTTAACAAGTACTTCATACATTCAGCGTGGCCGTTGGTTCTGTTTGCAAACACTTGAAGAGAGGATATCAGTTTGAGTAGGCTGCATCCAACTTCGACCTCAGAAAAAAACCCAGAGCTATTAACATCTTCCATCTCTGCATTGGCTGCCCTCTCACATTCTTGAAAGCACTCGAGGGCTTTCAGGGCAGTCTCCACTGCATCCACTGTATCTTGGGCTGTCTTTGGTTTGCTCTCATTTTCTATTGCTTTGCATTTTGCTTGGAACCATTTTCTGTACACCTGCCCTTTTGTGTCCAGTATGTAGGAGTTATTGGGCAGCTGCTTGGCTGCTGTCTCCGCCCAGTGTTTTGCCTCTTCAAATTTCTCGAAAGTGTAATGAAGTCGAGCAAGCTGTTGTGCAAAGAATGCATCTTGATTGAAACACTCAAAGGCTTCTTTTAACAACTCAATTGCTTGGTTGGGGTTTTTCTCAATGTTACACACATGCTCAATAAGGGGAGAGAAGAAAGTATCAAATGCATCTCCCTTACTTATTCTGGACCGCCTTAGGAAGAGCTGTCTCAAAAATGTCAAATACTCCTCCCTTCCAAATCGGTGGTCAAACAGCACCTTCTCGCAGAGCAAATTCATTGCCAGTGTGCTTTGAGTCTGTTTGCCCCCCAGAAGTTGTTGCAGAATTTCTTTTGCAACAAGGGGGTGGATGATTCTGATTGATTCAATGTGTGTCTTGTCATCTCTGAGGTGCAAGAACACTAGCTTGGCCTGATCACTGAGTAAACTCTCAAACGCATGCTGACGGAATCTCTCTAGGTGAACGGTTAAGGCGAGCAAAGCTTCACAATGAGACTGAGAGATGAAAGAGTTCTGAACATACGTGTTCAGCAAAGCAACATAATGCATGAGACGAGTCACAACAGATTTCTGATCAATTTCCTGAAGTAAATGTTTCACAAAGCCTTGAATGTAATTTTGGGAGAATCCTTCACTCATCAAAACAAATGTTAAAATGAATGAAGGTTCATAGTGTTTCTCGAGAGTTTGTCGTTTACCAGCAAACTTTCTCTTTTCCTGATCAGACAGTTTGTGGGTTACAGACACATTCTGTAGCGGAGACTCTTTGCATTTTTTCTCTGGATCGTGGGAACGTCTGCAGCTCAACAAGATGAAGCAAAGGGTTCCATTCTGGATTTGCTTAATGTTCACTGCAACCTCCAGTTCATTCCTCAGATCATCTATATATTCCTTGTCAGTGTCTTCAAGAAGAAGCAACACAGGGAGGCACAACTGTGGATCTTTTTCTTCATATTCTCTTAGCTGTACAGCATGCTGAGCAACTAGGGAGGCCGGGTAAGACTTCACAACCGCACATCTCAGATCCTTCCTGTTGTGCCACAACACCTGTCTTGCCACAGTGCTACCACCACTTCCTGGGTGATGGTAAATGTTCATACAGTTTACAGGAGTTTGATCAGCGTTGAATTTCAAGACATCATTAAGAAGTCGGGCTGTCTCATGGTAAGCATCTCTTTCAATTACGTCTTCGACATGCTTGTGGTCAGCAAGCCAGAAATTGAGCCAGGTGACTCTCCCACCTCGGTAAAACTGCTGTTCAATGTTTTTTTTCTCCTCTTTGATGAATTCTTTGGTGCTTTCATCACAATGGTTAACGGTGAGAATTTCCAGAGAGTACATTTGCTCTTCTATCTGTGTTTCAAGAAGACATGTCCCTTTCACATAGACAGGCAGATGTTTCCTGACGTGTGCTTTGATGGGCTGTACATGCTGCAAGGTTGCATTAACGTGACTCATCTTCATCCCAACAATGCTTGAGTTGTTAACAGCGTCTTTTCCACAGGAACCCTCTGCAAAGCTCTGCCACTTGTGGTAGTTTTTTTCACATTCACATATACAGATTATGTCCTCATGTCCTTCCATGTCTGTGAAAAACTCATAAAACGTGTGCAAGAGTGGCTTTTCTACTGGGGATGTTAGCAGAAAAATGACTTGAAATGTCCCTTTTGGGAGGATTTGTTTACAAATTAGAGACACAGATTCCCGCAGGAAAGTCATTTTTGTCTTGATCCAGGTCATTTCATCACATGACGTTTCATTCCCTTTGAAATCAGAACGGCCATTGCAAAAGATCCAGCTCGTCTGCTCAAACAGATGCAGGTCGTTAGTGAAATCCTTTATGTTCATGCCAGCAGGCATTCTGTAGCTCTGCAGAAAATGCATGTTTGCAGCATGGTGCTCAAGGTACTTGCTGCACAGACCTGATATCTTTGAATCTGGGTCAAAGTCAAAAACACAGAACACATTCATGTTGAGCAGCCAGTCGATATTACTGAGGTCGCTGGATTTGAATTTGTTTGTGACTAGTATAAACCATTTGTCCTTTGTGATAAATTTCTTTCCACTGGTCAGGAGCATTGTGAGCTTCCTTCCAAGATCTTGGCAGATCTCTGGAGCAATGAGAAACTGCTTTTTCTCTGCTTCATCTCTTTGAGTGTCACGATCCTTGACTCTCTGGTAGAAATCCCCTAAGTCTTTGTCACTCACTGGCTCGGTCTTTGAGCCAACCCTTCGAAAAATCACTTCTTTCTCAAACTCTAATTTGTTAGTGGCCTCTTTAAAATTTGGCAGGCGGACGGTATACACCCTATTCTTCACAATGCTTAATAAGGGCACAATGTCCACCTCCACCACATATCTCTTTTCTGGACTTTCTCGATCCATAACTTCAATGAATCTTGGTGGCCGCACACACTGAAGTATTTGCTCTTTGTCAGAACGGAAACTTTTTTCACTGAGGTCTAAAGCATCTACAAAGATGTCCTTTTCTTTTATGGGAATCCCAATTATCTCACCATGCACATATCCTTCATTCTCCTTGCTGTCCATCACGCCAAAATGTATGGTGCCATTTGATCTGATATTCATGCAACCAGTTGCGAATTTAAAAACTTCCCTGGCAAACTTTGCTTGGAGTCTTGTACGGTCCAGTGTGGCAGCTGTAGCAAAAGACTTGTATTCATGGCAAGGAGATATTAAATTGAAAGCTCCTGATTCAGGTTGGAGGACTCTGTGCTTTAAGTACATAAAATCAATCTCGTCTTTATCAAACGGTCTTGGTTTGCAGTCCTCCTTTGAAGACAACACACATTCTTTCTTAACATTTTGTCTCTCTTTAGAAACTTCTCCATCTCTCACAGGAGATTCAGAACCTTCCTTTGTTGTTTGAGAACCTTCAACTGATTTTTTTTGCTCCAACTCAGAGCTTTTGTCTCTAATGACTTGTTTGTTCTTCTGAGAGTTAAGCAATGCATCTCTTTTTTGGATAATCAAATGAGCAGGTCCCGATTTCATGCGAATCTCTGTTTTTAAAAAGTTTTCTGTCAGAGTAAGCAGGGTTTGTCCATCGACTTCCTCTTCATGGAGCTTTTTTACATATTGCTCCTTCACTCCAATCGACTTTAGCCAGGCACTTACATCAGACTCAGTCCAGTTTACAGGTGACTTCTCAAGGTGTTCTGCTAAAAAGAAGAGATGAAAATAATTAAAGCTCTATTTTTTTCTTCCTTACGTGACATCATACAAAAGCAGAAGAAATCAAGCAAGATATAAGGCAGCTAACTGGATCTCTACAGATCAGGTTCATTCCTGGAGGTGAATTACCAGATGTCTGAAAGCACCACATTCATCAGTTACATGCAAATATGTTAGGTGTCATACCTTTCATGAAAAAGATGGGCTCTGTCTCAGATATGAATGTATTTAGGTGAAAAATTTGCAAATTACCTCCAGACAAAAAGCAAAAGGCCTTGATTAGAGGCTGGCTTAAGATAGTAAAACAGTGTTTAATGCAACGCAAGAAGACTTTATTACTGAAAAAGGGGAAAGAGGCCATTACTCCAAAAGCCAGATTACAGTTTGGCAAATGCATTCAGAGACACAGACCTACATTTTTGGAAACATGTCCTGATGAAACTAAAATGTAAATTTTTTTCTCACAATGACCACTGATGTATTCAGAAGGAAGAAGGAGAAAGTTTGGATTAACAATAACAATTGTATTTGTGGTGGGGGAGGCAGCATCAAATTGTACAAATGTTTTGTTGTAAGAGGGAGCGGTGCACTTTACATGATAAATTGAATCATCGGGAAAGAATATGTGGAAACACCTTGTGATTATCTTAAGAGTCTCAGAAAGTTTAGGGCTGGCCACAAATATGACTTCCATAAAAACAATGAACCCGAGCATGTCATCAAACTAGTTTCAAAAAGGCTGACTGACAACAAAATCTAAGTTTGGGCGTGGCCAACACAAAGCGTTAAACTCAGTCCCATAGAAAATCTAGCAAAGTAATAATCTTGACAATATTAACTGACCTAAAACCAGAAATGCTAAGTCAAAAATTTATGTTAGACAAGGAGAACAAAGGATTGAATGTCCCATGTATATATTAGGTTTCAACTGCGTGCAGGTAAACTTACCCATGGTTCTGTTTTTCTTTTTCACTTCATTTGTGACATTTGCACCTCATTATCTCCACCCTGCAAAAAATAATAAAATATCATAGCATAAAAATTTTTGAATGCATGAATGTAGCAAAGTACGATTTCCAACATCACACTGAGTCAAACGTTTAATTCAATTCACTATATTTGTCCCTGTGGGGAAATTTCAAGGCACAAGTAGTACAAAAAACACAAGAGTGATAACTCAACAAAATTAATAAAATTCACACATAAAAGTTTAAATATATGTACTTAGTACTACAGTAAACATGATGGTATCAGTGTTATGATCAGACACTGCTTTGATGCCTCAAGCGAGGAAAATCCTGATGGAGAAAGTTAAACAGTATGTGCTCAAAAATACAAAATGAAGGTTGTTCTTTGCAAAGAACAACCAGTTATTAGTTTAGGGAGGGGAACAAACATGGAGAAGCAGCCTCAAGCTTCTGTGCACCACAAATCTGGAACAAACTTCAAGAAAACTGCAAAACAGCCAAAACCCCACCCGTTTAAAGTTGCTTTTGAAATCTAATCATAAAACATTAATTAACAATCTGATGTGTAATGATTGCAAAATATAAAGTCGTTGACTGTGTGTTCTATGACTTTGTATTTTTGTGCTTTAATGATGTAAAGCTCTTTGAAATACTTTATTGCTGAAAGGTGCTATGCAAATAAAATTTGATTTTATTTGCATAGCCCCCACATAGGGCCACATAGTTTTTTATTAACAAATAAATGTAAACAAAAAAAGAATTAAGTTTTTTGGAAAACCTGATTCTCTATTTAGAAAAATTATCTGTCTGAAGCATTTGATGGGCAACAAACATTTGCAATCAGCAAATGAGAAAATACTCGTTCACAGGACTTTATGAGAGCAAACAATTCAAATCCTTATTGTTTACTTCTAGATGAAAGAAACAAACAAAATAACAAGCTGAACATAATACAAATCCTAAATATATTATATTACGGACCACAAAATGAGATAAAACTCCCTAAATGTACAGAAATACTCACTTTAGCAAATTTCCAGAGTGAGTCGTGCGTCGCATGAGTCTTTCCCCAAAGGCTATAAAAACACAGAGGATTATATGATGCGGAATGTTAAATATGGAAACAGATGAACAAACTCGTGTCTTACGTTGGATAGAAAACGCGAGAAATTCAGACGGTTTTTGTTACTTTGCTGCCCAGCGCGGCTCTGTCTGACCAACCGAGTCTTTTCTCTCCAGCTGCAACTGGAGTCTTCTGCCGGGCTGCGGACCCTACTGCGCATGCTCAGAGCCTCTGCTGTCTTGAGTTTCGGTTTTGAAGAAACTAACAGGGCGGGAGACACAAAACGTCATAACGGGGCAATTACAGTTCTACAGCATATGTTTACTGATGGGAGCTGTATCGAATCGCCTTCAGATAAAGAAACAAGCCTTTATCCAACTTTTTTTTTATTGCTACAGGCAATTGTGTAGTGGATTAATATTTTATATTAAAGAAACAAATAAAAAATTCTATTGGAATTTAGTATGAACTAGTACAAAGTGGGAGGAAAATGCTTTAACTTTTTCATTACTAAAAATCTGAAAAGTGCAGCATGCATTTTTATGGCGTTCCCCTGCAAGTAGCCGATTATGGGACCAAAATAGGTTGGAACCATCAGATTTTGTAGGTTTGTAGGATTGGCTCATAAAACTGCATGAAGAGAGGTGATCTAGCGTAAGATTGGGTAAAAACTGGGACTGAGCACTATAACAATTAATACCCATCTATGACCTATGTATCCAATTGTTATAGTTTAAATAGGTTAATTTAGTGAACCCAAACAGGTCCCATACAATCCTTAGAAAAAGAGCTCAATCAAAGTAGATGGAGATCACCAATATTGTTTTTGCACAGATTCTAAACTGGATTTAGGTTTGGACTTTGGTTAATTTTAGAGCATATTCTTTGACCTGAAGCTCAGAATGGAATTGTAGCTCTAGGTGTATGTTTACAGTCATTACCCTAGTGGAAGGTGAACATCTGCCCCAGTCTCAAGACCTTTGCAGATTTTTGGGCATTTCAAAAAATTTCCATAATTGCCCATCTCAAAAGTCGAGATGAGCACTTACAGTGTCCATCATTGCTAGCAGAAAAAAAAAACCCTCAAGAATTTTGATTTATCACAACATTAATTAATTATTCAATATTTTTGCAAGTATCAAATCTAACAGTATGGCAAGACTGCCATTTTTGGCTATTTTATCCACTAGTGGTTCCATTAGAGTACCAATACATACCAATATGACTAAAATAATAAGATTGAGTGCAAACATTTATGCCGTTTCATGGTACAATTATAAACCTTATATTACTAATGTGCTTAATTTATTAAAATAAAAAGCATTCCCTAAGCATGATTCTACCAGCACTGTGCATCAAAATGAGGGTAGAATTTTATTATCTATTTAGAGAAAAATGTTATTAGCTTTAGCACATTCCTCCTCGTGTCCCTACATGGCTAACATGACTTATGAGTTAATCTGACTCGGTGGAAAAGTGGATGGCAATCATTTAGTTTTCAGCCAAGTTGAAACCATAAACACTTGATGGGTACATTTTTGATTTACCATTTTATCTAGACAAGATGAAAAACAAAAAAGTTTATTAAAATATTTTGGTGTTTTGTGCAATCTTGAGACACATTTGCCACCATTAAACAGGGAGGACCAATTTATCCAATTTGGTACCAGACAGAAACAGAGGAAAAAAAAAAAGGGCAACAACTCTAACTTGCTCTTACAAATCTGAATCCAAACAGTGCAAAACTTAGTGTGGTTTAGATCCCAACTTCATATGAAGTTAAAAACAAAGAACCTGCTCTTCCATTCGTACACCCTTCTTTTTAGTCCACAATACATAAACATATTTCAGTTTGCTTCAGGCTCTGGTTGTTGAATTCTCTTTTTATCTCCAAAGCACATCAATATTTCTGCCAAATAAATTCAAAACCCTTCTAAAACCACCATAATTTAAATTCAAAACCTACATCAAATAAAATAAAAGAATAATCAAAAGAACAAATATAGGCGTAGACATAATCTATGAAAAATGTGGCATATTTGAAAAACAAATGTAAAGTTTAAAAACAAATTTCTAAAATCTTGTAGCAACCCTGTAAGACACAAGATGAACCAGCAAGAAAAATACGAGTAGAAAACAATAAAGAATTTAATATGTGCAAGTCATCAACATCACTGACACTAACAAGAAGTCATACGTTACCATTTTCTGGCTTCACTTTTTAAATCATTCTCAACATCATGATGAGGATTAAATCATTTCCTGGATTCAGATACTTTGGAACAGTCTGAGTCAGCAACACAGATCAGATTCTAGCAGCATTTAGTGAAATCAAGCACATGAAGCATACCGTAGTCTGTTTAATGCGCAAGACCCATGCAGCACAGTGATGGGTTTATATTTATAATAAAATGTTCTTTTATATGTATATATATATAAAAAGGCACGCAGGTCACATTAAGCAATTTATGACCCAAACTTTAAAATTTTCTGTACAAATCTATACATACAGCATCTTCAGCAAATACCCTTACTGAAGAAACAACATTGCACAAGAAAACTACCCAATAGTTCAACATCTGCAGACATTTCCCACAACAATGAGCAGAGAGCTTTTGGACACTTTTTTTGCACTGTGTAATAAAATAAAATAAGAATTAAAAAGCAATTTCTTTGTGCAGTCCAGCTACAAGAAAATCTCCAACACCTTGTAGGCAGTTAGACGTCTGAGCGGAGACGGACAAACCTGAATCCAGACCAGCAGAAGGCACTTTTGTTTCGTATGCGGCGCTTGTGTGCGACTCCAGGCACTGCAGGCCTGGACCTCACAGCAGCAAACCCCTGAATGTTCTCCACTGTTTTAGGCAAAGCTCCCTTAGTTCTGGGTCCACTTTAGCTTTGGCTCAGTCCGCACTGGCGTTGTTGTCCAGGGTAGTGAGTACCTCCGGCCTGAGAGGAACCGTAGGCAACTGAGAGACATTTTCACAGGGAGGAGTCAGCTCCAGGTCGTCTGGGTGAGCCGCATGAACGGGAAAGTCTGAAGGTACCGGATGCTCTCTGGACGAGGGCAGCGACTGCCCACACAGTGTCAAAGGAGTCGATTCCTGTGTTTGCAACGTAGGTAGTGTGTGATCTGGCAGGGGTGGGGGGCCTGGCTCAGTGAGTGTTTGCAAACCCTGGGTCTGTGTTTTTTGCAGCTGCTCTGCAGTCGGGTAATAAGGCAGGAAAGGCCTCTCAGGCGCACACGTCCTCATGGCGAGATAAGTGTGCATCAAGAGGTGAGGAAAACGTGACGTGAAGTACGAGACAAAGTCGTCGGGGATGGAGCCCAGGGTCTCCTGTACCTCGACAGGCAACTCTCGGTAATGATGTTTCTGTTGAGATGAGAGAAATCCTCAAAACTACGGCACTGAGGAGTTTGATTATTTTAAATCATGCAATAACTGTGCCTCACCTTGTTTCTCATTGCGCGCAGAAGGTCTCTGACTGACCCGCCCTTATAGGAGCGAAACTTCCGCAAATCTACCACAAAGAGAAAAATCAAATCCACTGAGTGTTTTACAAAATGAATCCTTTATGGGGTTAGAATGAATGAAAAAGGCCAGAAATTTATGTTTTATGCTTTATTACAAGAGCTTTTTTTCAGTGAGTCAGTATCAACTCCATCAAAAGCCAAAATATTTTTCTCATAAAAAAGGTGTACATTTATTATGTAAAGTTATTATGGCTCCACTGAGTTCAGAAGGACCATCGTCAAGCTGAGACATTAAAAAGTTGAATGTTGATTTATGGCTCTTTAAACAAGAAACAAAACATTTGAAAAGGTCTTACTTTACATTACAAAACCCTGATAAAAATATATTTTGTATACTTTTGAGATCATTGGTAAATGATAAACAACCCAGTCACTACTTTTTTGTTGTTTTCATGACTTGAATATAAAATAGTGGTTCTGCAATATTTAATTAATCAAACCACTGTTCTAGGTTTTGATCCTCAGTGTGGCACTGCAGACAGAAAGCTGCCTACTTCACAGACTTCTTCTTTCCTGTGACAGGAAACATTCAGCCCCGTCTGTGAGAGCAAATCAAAGAACTACGACACCCAAAATGAAACCGCACCACATGTAAGAGATCAAGGTGCCAAACAACACCACACCAAATAAGGCGACTTCTTTAGAAGATGCTTAATTGCGGTATAGCTTTCACCGTTTAATCAGCCTCATCATACCTGTCTGCAGTGGCACCGTGATGTGCTCTCTCCAGTCGCCTTTGACAACAGCCCTTCCTCCTCGCTCCAGCTGCCTCACGATTGGTCCGTCCAGCGGCTCCTTTTCTATTCTGTCACTCACATCCTGCCAAAAAAATAAATAAAAATAATTGTGATTTTAATCTGCAGCAATATAATAAGGCTGGATAAAATGACCTAATGGATCACTTTGTGCTGTGCTCTAATTTGAAACGTTTAAAAAAAATACATTGGAACCACGTAAATACCTCTGGAGATATGTCGATGGCGATGAATTTTTAGGAGATTACACTTATATATTCCGGAAAAAATGTGCCTTGTACAAAAACATTTTTTTGCTAGCATTAAGCATTAAAATACCAAAACAATACCAAGTCAGCTGGTCTCATACTCCGTTTGACCACGTACATTCATCTGCATTTATGTAATATAGTACAATCAGTCTACGTATGGCAACAAATGTTGCTGCTTCTCTCCACAAAGTGTTCAGGATTGCAGAATCCTGGTTGTAAAGACGTCCAGTGTGTGAAAAGAGCCCAAACCTGGAAGAACTGCAACTCCTTCTCCAGAGTCCAGAAGAAAGGATGTTTGAGAACACTTTCAGCTGAAGGTCTTCTCTGGGGATCCATGCTCAACATCTGTTCTATGAGATCTCTGGCAACAATTTCACCTAGGAAGATACAAAAAGAAGAAAACAAAAAACAAATCTGTTGAGTTAATTATGAAAAGAGAATTTTTTTTTGCTATTCTGAGAACTAGCAACAAAAACAAACTACTTTACTCCTCTTGAGTGCATCTCTCACCGTGTTTGTCACTTTGCAGATAATCAAGACTGTATCCTCCCAGTAATATATTTGCCTGCCTCTGGAGAGACTTCCCAAAGGGGTGACTTCCCTGAGAAACCACGTAGTAGAAGACACAACCGGCAGAGAAGATATCCACCGCATAGGTCTACAGGGATCACATTAAAAGAGTGACACCACAGTTTGAGATGGCTTCACAGGAAAACACTACGATACATTTCAGTAGTAACAGCTGTGACAGATGTGCAATTGCATTCTTGACTCACCGGGTTGTCCTTGAAGTCCTCACTGAGGACCTCTGGAGCAATCCAGCCCTCGGTCCCTGGAACCCCAGACCTTCGACTGAAACTGTGACGTCCCACCGCCAGCTTCTTACACAAGCCGAAGTCGGAGATCATGGCGCGGACTCGGCCGTGTGCGTTCGGCATGGATACCAGAATGTTGTGGGGCTTCAGGTCTCTGTGTACTAGAGGGACAGGGAAAATTATGTTTCAACATAAAGACATGAAGAAAGGGAAATAATTTTAGGTTTGAGAGACACTTACCTATTTTGAGGGAGTGCAGATGGGCTAATCCAGACATGGTCTGCTGCAGGAGCATGACTGGCTCAAGTTCATGACGGTTGAAATCCTTTTTCTCCACATACTAGCAAGAGGAAAGGAAAGGATATTGAAAATAGAATAATAATTTACAATAAAAAGCATTCTGCGGAGAAAACGTTTTGATGGGAATTTTTTTCTTCAGGGTGGTGAGATGGTCAGCCTTGGCTTGGATGAGGCTTTTAACTGCAGCCCATTCATTTTCAATAGGGCTGAGGTCAGGGCCTTTATAGAAGTTTATTAGCCAACTTTATCCATGGATAAATTAATTTTAGGGGGGTAATTGTCCTGCTGGGATGCAGCAGGACAATTTCAACAAACTGACAAAAAACTATCACCCTCATATGAACAGAAACTGGTCAACACATTTAGAAGCATCCCAAGAATCACCAAAGGTCAAGTCCATCATACACTGGAAAGTGTAAAAACTTTCTACAGTGAAGTGAGTTCAACATCACTATAGATTGAGAGAAAGAGGGAACAATGTTGCAAGACATTTTATGTCTCTTTTTTTTTTTTTTAAATAAATGTGGGTACATTTCAAACCCACAAATAAACACAAAACAAAAAGACATAAAAATAAACCAGAGGGAAAAAACAAGTAAATGAATGAGAAAGGGAGAGCTTTCCACAGTTTAATTGTATTAGCTTGTTAAAATGTGTTAACAACCAACACGTATCAGCATCAACCTGTAATGGAATGGTAATAGGTTCTATTAGTCATTTTAATAACATTAATATGTTTGTTCAAATGGTGAGAGAAAGAGCAGACAAACTCATGACAAATAACAAGTTGGGAAAAAAACCTCAATCATTTGTCTTATCAAATGCATTGAGGAGAGATGTAAGATTGTCATTCATAACAGGAAGTTATGTTTCCAATAACTCCAGTCTGGTTGGGGTTTAAATTATTAGTCTTAAAATGATAAGCAATAGTGGGCAATAGCTGGAGGTAGTGTGGGATATTAAACAGGCTTGAGGATAAGTTTATGTTAACATAATTCATATTTGAAGAGAATATCAAGATTTCCTGAATTTCTCTGAGCATCCTTTATAATTTGGAGACCAACAGTGACAGTGAAGCTTTCAGGTCTAGAAGCTCTGCCACTGAGCTCACTTTTAACGGCACCTTAGGGTTCAGCTGTTGTTAAAGATCAGAAGAATAACTATTTAAAAAAAACAAAATAAAAAAAGAAAAATACACGATTGATTATTTACCTCCTGAAGCGTGGCAGCACACAGCTCTATGGCGATGTACTGGAACTGGCGGTCCCGCTCGGTGCAGAAGTAACGGATAACATTTGGATGCTCATCAGACTCTCTGAGTAGCTGAACCTCTCGGTCTGCAAAGCTGAAGCACTCTGGGAGAATTCTTTTCACCGCCACTGGACGGTTGTCAAACTGCCCCCTGTTGGAGAAAAAGCAGAAATGTAATACTGTGATGTGAGAGAATATTTGAAATTTTACTCTGATTCCCTTACTTGTAAACCATAGTTCCTTCGGCACCATGGCCCAGCACTTGTTTGGGGTGGAAGATAATGTTGCCGACTCTGACTGTAGAGAAGTCTTCCTCTGACAAAAACACATTTCAAGCAGTGAAAACAAAGCCACAACAATCCAGCTGATGTACAAACACAGAATTAGAGCCTTACCTCCATCTTCATGCTCATAAATTGAGCTGCCCACCTCAGACACAGATAAGTTGGAGTGGTTGGAGGCACGGGGGGTGACGTTGGGGCTGCTGTGGTCTGAACAGTCAGAGCGAGTGCGAACCACGTCCAGGAAGTCGGCGTCGGGAGCCAAACCCACATCTGCAGGTGAGAAAGGCTGCTGCCGCTGGAGCAGCTCCAGCCGCTCCTCCATCTGTCTCTGGAACTCCTGGTGCTGCAGCTGCTGCTGCTTTTGCACACTCTGTCATAAAAAAAACAACAGAAAACATAAAGGATGCAACAATTACAAAACGTGTTCTTGAACTTTTTTAAGCCATTTGAGAACTAATACATACATTTGTTATTATATAAAGCTAATAAAAAGTCAGCAAGTACAGTTTCCACAGAGAAATGCTGAGGTATCTCCACACTCAAGCACCTTGTCCTCTTCTTATGAAATTTTTATATAAATTGTTCAGTCAAATTTAATGAAAAAAAAAAAAAAAAAACAATTGTTGGCATCCCTTATAAAGATGTGTGAATAGCCTTTAAATATATATATATATAAAAACACAAATGAAAATCCACACATCTATTTGCTAAAACAAAGATGTTAAATAATTGATATATTAAAGGTGCTTGCTGCATGGAACAGTTAAGCCTGTGGCAATAAGCAATAATTCATTTAATCAAATGCTAAATTAAGACGAGCTCAATAATTTCTGTTTGCATGATTGTTTGTTTTTCTCTCTTTTTCTATCAAAGACTGGATAACAAAAAGTGCATTGGTCTTAATTAGCCTCTTTTTGGAAGGACAATTTTGTTTTTATTTGTTGTTTTTGTTGTTTCAGGTGTCTTGTTTATTTATTTTGAATCTTGAAAATATCTTCCAGATTGTGTTAAATGTTCATTATAAATTACATTTTATTGATGTTTGAGAGGGTGTACTTGCATTACTATGCCATTATCATTTTATGACCTGAAAATGGTCACAAAATAACAATATTTTCATTTATCGCAATAATTTATTGTCCAGAAAAATTGGTCATTATGACAGAACTCTACAAGGTTTGCAGTTATTAGTTACAGCTGTGACATAAATCCTCTATAATAAGTACATCTGATGCTTTAGAAAAGGTAAAAAAAACATTTCTTACCTTGGGGTAGATTATAACAAAAGCCACCCAGCCGGCGAGAAGGAAAGTGGAGAAGATGATGGTGGCCATGTCTTTCAGCATGGAGTCCACAGGGGCCTCTGAGCGCGCCGTGCGGCTGCTGGTCCCCGGTTCCTGGATGGAGGTTGAAGGCTGCCTATCGTCCATGCCACTGTCATTGACCTTCTGAAGACAGGAATCAGAGGAGCAGGAAAGATGTTAAACAGAATAAGAAGTGCATTTTACTCTGCATTTTTCACACACACGAGATGACCCGAACCTCCTCTCCTTTCTTATCCGTAGTAGGTGGGATGACGTTGCCTTGGTTACGAGGGAAGTTTTCAGGGAATGTTTCCAGGATCTTGGTGTGAGCCTCAGGGGGCGTTTCATGGTGACCTGAAAACGGAATACAGAAAAAAACTTTACAAACAAAGAAACTCAAGTCTAAAGTATCCAAAACACCTACAGAAACATATTCATTTCAACCAAACAATGAATTTATTTTTAACGAAAACCAGTTTAAGGAGTGGAGACTCCACTCCTCATCACACCGGGTTACAAAGGTGCCATCAACTTTAGAAGAATATTCTTATGAGAATGTGTTGATAAAGTACCATTAAGCAAAACTTGTTTTCTTCAGGTGCAGTAAATATAAAATGAAAGAGAAAAGAGTCACTTTCCTTATTTCAAACGCAAAGTTATACTTTAAATCAGGGGTGCCCAAAGTCGGTCCTCGAGGGCCAGCATCGTGCACATTTCAGTAGCATGTCAGTGTTTTTCTTAGGGTTTCTAATGAGCCATCATTTGATCCAGGTGCATTAAACCAGGGAGAGAATTAAAACATGCAAGACGCCAGCCCTCGAGGACTGACTTTGGGCACCCCTCCTTTAAATTGTCCCATGTTAATAAAAGTCAGCGCCATGAATACAGCCAGCAAAACATGAAGGCAGCTGAAAAATGGAAGGTAGACTTTTTATTTGAGATTTTAAAAACAGATTAAACAAGCATTGGTAAAGAACAAATTATTGCCAAAACATTCCACTTCTGTTCAGGCTAATATTAACAATACAAAAACATTTCTGCAGTTCCATCACTCACCCAGTAGGTGTCAGGCCCCATTAAACTGAAAGCATAAACATCATTTCTAAGTTCTGATTAAGTGCGTCGTCTTTGGCTAAGTGTGCCGACATCAAAACTTGTGTAGGAAAGTGCATTTTTAAACCACTACAAAATGACACCAAATCTCTTTTTCATCCCCCAGCTTCAAGATAAGCAACTAAAGATTTTAACAGCTGTGATTTGTTTTGTGCCGTACCTATGAGAAGCAGATAGTTCCTCATAAAATTGATCCGGTTTCTCTCTCGGAGGCCAGCGTTGAATTTCACACTTGTGCTGGGAGTGATGACACACTCCTTATCCTCCTCTGTCTCTTGGCTATTAGGGCCTTCCAGCAGGGGGAAGGTGCTTCCACGAGGCTAAAGACAAACACGCACTTCCTGTTATCAGATCCCTCATGAGTTTCTATGAAAAGGAAGTCTGTAGAAATAGCAGCCTCCTACTTCAAACAAGTCTCAGTTTATTAACTAAGAAACAACTGAAAACCTTGGCAGAAATCAAACTTCATGCAAATATATAAAGACCTGATTGAAAAGTAATCTAAATCATGGCCATGTTGTTCACGTGATCAATGTTGCACTTGATTTAATATGCAGATTGTGCTCACCACCACTGTGACTCCATCATGCACCAGAGAGGGTGATGCATACAGGCTAGTGGAGTATTTGCCCACATATAAAGTGGCCCTGAAAAGAACAAACAAAAATAAAAACGTCAGTTAAATCTGTTACTTTATGGCCAAAAATATTTAAACTTGTTTGGCAATAAACTGTGCAGTGACACACATAAAATCTTGTCAAGCCAAATGACAAGGCTAAAACAATTCAGATGTTTTAGCCTGGTTAGACCAGGACCAACGAGTCCAGGTCTAACATTTCAGATTTTCCCTCCAGGCTTTTGGAACTTTATTTCCACAGAAGAAATATATGATTTACTTCAATTTGAAAAGAGGTCTCTGGAAGCTCCAATTCCAGCCAAAGATGTGATTTTTCAACCAGCCATTTTCCTTCTACTTAACTTTCCATTAATTTAATTAATATTAGAGTGATCGACCAGCTTTTTAGCTACATTACATAGCTTATTTATTTATCACTGAACATATATGTAGTTCCATTTTAAAATGGAACTAAATACATAAGAAAATGCAGATGATAAAATAAAAAAATAAAAAATAAGGCAAATTAAGCAAAATAATTACTTACATAAATTTATTTTTGGGTTTTTTCTCCTTTGGAAACGGATATTTCCACTGGGTTATTCGTCCTACCTCTCCGGACATGAAAGTGAGGTACCGCAGTGTTTCCACGGCCACGTTGGTGTGGGGAACTTTGCGAAGACCCTCCCGCTGCCATATGTACATGGCCACCACTGGAGAATTGTAGTTCTGCACCCACTGAACGTCTCCCGTCTCACTGTCCACGGTCACCACGAGGCCATCGCCGTTGGAGACAAAATGAGCCATTTCTGTGGAGGGAACAACGAGATGCAATTAGCATGCCCAGTTAAGCCAACAGCGAGAGTTTAGCTAACAACGAGCATGCGTTAGTAGGAATCTTACTGTATTTCAAGTCGTCATCAGGGAGAGTGGAGGCATAGTCGGAATAGGTGGCATTCCAGCGCAGCTCTCTGTTCTTTGTGTCGTACATGGTGATGGTGTACTCTAACAAAGACAGAAAAATGCTTGATTACAGAAGCAGCACACACATCCAGGGTTTCACTGTCAGTTTTGTTATAAAACTGCAAACCTGAGTCGTGTAAAATTTCCTTAACAATGCCCAACAAAAGCTATTGTGAGCTTTCAGCTTGCAAACACTCTTAGCCCCTTAAAATTTAAGAAGATAATTATTGAAGAGGTTGTTGTCTTGTTTGGAAGTTAAATAAATTGGCTGCACTAATGAGCAACGATCTTATAACAGTGTCACCCAAAAAAAATGAAACCTTCTGGTAAACTAGATTAAATCTTGTGTGTCATAGATTCTGGTTAGAATTTAAAAAAAACAAAAAAAACAAAACAAAAAACTGCTGCGCTAGTTTTGTTTTTACCCGTTCGTCCCAGATAGAGAAGGGATGAAGACGGACAGAGCATTTCAGCGAAGGACGACGTCAGTGTCTGCTGTTTTTCACCTGTTAGCAAATCCACCACATACCACAAGTCTTGCTTTTTACCTAAAAGAGAGCACATACACATACACACAGGAAACTGATTAGTTGGGTGATTTCAGGTTTCACTGCACCTGGCGATAGCAATCTTGCAAAACATTTTTGTCACGTTACAAACTTCAATGTACTTTGTTGGGATTTTATGTGGTTGACCAACAAAGTAAGTAAATAGTTTGTGTTCAGCCTCATCTAGTCTGACACTCCTAAATTAACCCTGATTAGTAAACTGATTCCACCTGTGCTCAATTTAATCTCAGTATAAATGCAGGGGTTGAAGGCTTGTTAGAGAATAAAGACCATCCTGGAGACCAAAGATCTCAGCAAGCAGATCAGGGAGAAGTTTAAAGCTGGATTAGAAAACAAAAACAGAAACTGGTGAAAGCTAATGATAAGATGGGTGGCAATATTAAAAAAAAGGAAACACTAGATACAAAACCTGTTGCTGGCTGGAAAATACTTAATACTTCCTTTCAATGAGACTGAATTTAATCAATTTTGCAAAGAAAAATAGGTTAAAATGTCCCTACAGTCAGAGACACACCCAAAACAGCAAGACTTTTAAAATACTGCTGATCCTCAATAAAACACATTGAGGTTTGTGATTCTAATGCATTCAAATGTTAAATTGTTCCACTTGCGAAAAATCCAATTTATAGCTGTCCTGATTAAATGAGGCACTATTTGCAAGACCAGTTATTCAAAATAACCTGCGACAGTTTAACCTTCATGTTAATGAGTTTTATCATTCCATAGTGAGATAGTCCCTCAAAGTTTTGCATTTACACTTTATGCAGTATTTTCACAAAATGTGAAGCCACATAAAAAGTAGTTATCTATTAAACTATTCAACCAGAAACAGTTTGCACCTATATAATTAAATATCCTGACTGATGATGATTGTAAGCAGGCAAATGTGACTAGCTTTTGTTCAAACAATGGCAGATCAAAGATCCTGTGTTAACACTTAAAAATTCAAAAGAGCTGAGACAGTAGATTTAGTGGAACCAGAAGACAATGTGTTGTATTCTGCTGAACCCAGATAACACCCACTCCTTTATGAAAGGTGAGGAGTATAAGCCGATCCACAAACGTGTATGATGAACGTGCATGCCATGACCACATGTAGTGTGGCTAACTCAAAGAGAAATTTATGAATGGGTTTTACCCATGTAGAGGATTCCGTCAGAGCTGCGACACGGTGAGGCTTGGACCAACTCAGGGATGGTGAAAGGTAGTTTCTGTTACAACAAAAAGCCTCAAATAAACATTGGGGTTTTAAGGGTCAACACCAAAATATAGCACCACGTAGTATAAACCACCACAGCTGCAAACTCATAATGAGAAAGCATGACTATTTTTCTACCGAACAAGGAACTGAGCGGTGGTTCACACCAAAGACGGAAGATTAAATGCTTTGACAAAACGCATTTCCTTTTACCGTGAGGCCTTCGTTGTTCTTTCCACCCAGAGAGTACAGGCTGCCGTCGTTGGGGTCCGGCAGAAACGCTGGTCTGGACAGAAGAGTAAAGGCAACAAGTTTATTGTTAAACCACAGATTGAGCTCAATTTGTGGCAATACTAAACAACATACACCGTCTTTTGCTACATAAAGATACAGTAGAACACAGTGTCTTGAAAAAGTATTATTAAAAAATGTTAAGTTTTATCACATTTTGCCACTTTACAGCCATAAATGTGACAGGCCAGCACAACATGAACTGGAACAACCAGAAATTGTGTCATTTTTTGAACCAATAAACATGTAAAAAGTTGAAGGACTTAAACTCAGTCAGCTCAGACTATCAACATCTGCAAACATCAATTTTCAAGTCTGGTTGCATGATTAGAGTGATTGTCCTTTTGAAAGCAACCTCCACCACAGTCTGAAGTCTTTTACAGTCATAGTGGTTTGTTTTCCCCAAGGATTTTTAGACATGTTTCACTGTGAGAAAGGAAGATTTAAACCAAGCCGCTGAGGCCTTCACAGAACACCTGGATTTATTCTGAAGTTAAATTACTTTTCTGTTAATTAGATGGCTTTTAAAGACAATTGGTTGCACTGGATTTTATTTATTCACAATCTAAATGCTGGCTATCTTAAAAAAATATTTTGTATCTTATGTGACAAACTTTTGGAAAGACCAGTGCGTTTAATGGGTGTGAACACTTTTGCAAAACATTGTCTTTTTTTTTCCGTTTGTATCAAACAAAAGAAAAAAAAAAAGATAACTTGGATACGTACTCTGCTACATGTGTCGGGACCTGAAGAACTGGATCTGTGAGGACACAAAGACAATAGTCAGGACTGACAGGAATATCATCTGGCAGACGAAAACATGGCCAGTGGCCGTTGAGTAAGTGAGCAACATGAACGCTGGAAACGTCGGACTGCAGAGGACACAAAGTCTAAGTGGACATGCAATCCCCAGTGGCAAACATGAAGGGCAAACAGATAAGCTTTCTGTGAGTAAATTAGGCATGACACACCAGCAGTGAGAACAAGAATAACAGTCATTCAATGTGATCGGAACATCAAAAAAACCGTCCGACTGACCTATCCCAGTCTTGTCTTTTAGCAAGACCTTCAGCAAAGTCTTGCTAAAATTTGTCCTCAACAACAAAAAAAAAAGATAATAATCTTGTTGGGAGGAGCCTCCATAAGATTTCTTCCATCTTTCAACGGGGTTACCAAACCAGTCAAACCCCAAACCTGAAGTGTCTGTTGCAAAAAGACAAACATACAAAACCCATCAGTGTGAACAAACTGGGTGTGGAGCAGGTGGAGCTGTACGGTGTCCACAATGGCACGGGTTAGGTGTGAGATAATTCAAAGATGGTAAATTACAGTTTTATTCAGTAAACATTAGTCTTCAACAAATGTTTATTGGGGGTTACATCTGACTGGCTGAAATATAAATACATGTCTGCAAAGAGAGAAGGGAGCAGCATTATGACAGGTTTGATATTAATCTGCACTGTTCAATATTGACAAATGTGGAAGATTTCTGCTTCCCTCTCATTGTTTCCTGACTGAAATGCAACAGGTGTGTGCAAAGCCTGGTGAAATTTATATTCAGTAGCCGTTCCAGGAGAACAGATGATGCGGAGGAGGCAGCCTCTGCCTCACCGTCGCAGATTTGGTTATTGAGTGCAGCCAGGCAGGATTACAAGCATGACCTAAATTTGTTTTTACCTTTAAAAAAAAAAAAAAAAAGCAAAACAAAACAAGTCAAGCCTAAAAGAAGTTCACAAAAGTAGGAAAATACACATTTAAAATTGTTAGTTTCTAACAAGACTATAAGAAAAAGACCTCTAAAAATCTTTCTTTCGCTAGTTTTCCAAGCCTCATTATGTGCAATTTCAAAGCATACAGCGCCTTACGATGGTAACCATGGTGCGGGCCATGAGTGCAGGTGACACTACCGTAAAGTTGCTGACCCTGGCCCACTCAGACCTTTGTGGCCCTGGCCCACTCAGACCTTTGTTAATAATTACCCGCTTCCCAATGCCAAGAGAACCTGAATGAACAGCTTCTTCTAGCACCGTCTAAAAACAAGACTTGACTACACAATAAAAATAGGATTAATAAATCTAGGCACAAAGGCAGTATATACAGCTCTGGAAAAAAAAATTAAGAGACCACTTAAAATGATCAGTTTCTCTGATTTTACTTTTAGATATGTGTTTGAGTAAAATGAACATTGTTATTTTATTCTATGAAATTCCAAGCAAACATTTTGCACTTATTTGCAGAAAATGAGAGACGGTCACAATAACAAAAAAGATGCAGTGCTTTCACACATCAAATAATGCCAAGAAAACAAGTTCATATTCATTTAGAAGCTAAAATGCTAATATTTTTCTCAAGAAGAGTTAAGAAATAAACATTTGGTGGAATAATCATGAGGTCTCTTAAATGTTTTTCAAGACTGTAAATATGTTTTTAAAGAAATACAATTGATTCAACACATAATGACAAGCTCTGTTTTTAGATTCCTGGGGTAGGAAGCATTAGAAACTCCTAATTACCCGGGCTAGACCAGACAATCCAGGGAGAGATACCAATTACATTGCATAAAAATGTTCAGGTGTGGACATGCTGTAAGGACAGTTCACATTAAGTAAACACAGTAAAATGTTGCCACCAATTTGATCAATTTATTGCTTTGCTCCAATGAAAGCTGCATCCCAACAAAGCAAAACAAGGATTCCACTGTTTTCAACCGGGCATCAGGACAACAATTGTACTTTGTGTTTGAAATGCAATAACAAGAATAACAAGAAGAAGACCATACAAAGACTTTAACTTGACATCAGTCTTCTCCTCTTACCTTCTTTCAGAGTCCACTTGATAGAGCCAGACCTTTTGCTAACGGCATGCAGGTTTCCATCCAGGGTGGACACAAAGAGCAGGCTTTCAGGAAGGGCAACTGTGCTGGCGCTGCAAAATCCCTACAAAAACAGAAAACAGCTCAAATAAATTATCATCATGCAACACTGACAGGATGTCTGGTTCTTAACCGGTAGATGTGTTTATGCATGCATCCTGGCATTTAAATCCCCGGGTTAAGTTAGAACATGCGCGCCTGCATTTGGGCAGTGGATAAGTCTGTAATCGCTCAATTATTACTCAGCATCACACACAGCAAACAGCATCAAAATTTTGAAATAATCATGTCATGATATGAAGACATCTGGCTCAGGACAACAGACTTGTGTTAGCTGGTCTATTGTGCTGCTGCATGGCTTAAAGCACAAACTAGAGCAAAGGGCAACAATGGAGAGGAAAATGTAACATGCTGAAATCATTCAACCTAAATTCTCATATTGTGTACTTTCCAACTGTAATCAAAAACAATGTCACTTAAGGGAGAGTTAGGAGTGGGGCTCCTTTAGTTTCCATAACATGTTTGTGTGTTTATCACTACTGCATATATAAGCAGCAGAACTTGGCAATGTGCAGAAGGGGCAGTGCTCCATACAGCCACCAAAAAAATTTATTCATTCCTGAATTTCTCTAGTTACTCAACAAGTACTTTAATAGGGGCCTATTCTCGCACAAATGTCTACATGCTATAAAAAGCATGTCTGTTGCATTTCTTTTCACAAAATCATTCTTGGATTATCAGATTTCTCCTGCTCAGTTCTGCCTATTTTTAGCTCCTTTCACAATTAGCCATTTTAAGGCTCTTTCACTTAAAATCAAAATGAGCTGCTGCTGGCCACACCTCCTAACTCTACTGAAAATTCTGCACCTAACCTGTGTTCCTACTCAGAAATTCTGACTTGGAAAAATCAACTGGAACACTCTCTGAAGTTGGATTCCCAGCTGAGAAAAGGGAGCAGCTCTTAAGGCCTAGTTTCCCAGCCAACTTGTAAGGTCGACTTTGTGTTTCAATATGGCTGCTTCTCACATCTACAATGGTAAGATGTAGAGGAAACATTTATTTCACGTCTAAAATTAATGTTACGTGTGTAACCTGCATCTCCAAAATGAACTCATTAAAAGTGTTTTTTGCTTATGGAAAGAAAGCTTAAAATGATTACCTAATCAATCTGTGCAAAAGGAGCTAGAAGACATGCAATGTGGAAGGTTTCTAACACATTGTGTCTCCAGCTTTAAGGTTCAACCATGCTATACTGGTATGGATGGCTGGTAAATCCTTACAGGGTAAAAGTTACATTCCTGCCTTCCAGTAGATCTTGTAAAGTTGGTTTTGTCTTTTGAAACGCATCTAAGGATTTTGCCAAAAGAGCTCTTCAAGTTTAGCACACACAGCTGAATAGTGGGCTGGCAGCCCAGATGGACACTCCTCTCTCCAAGCCCTTCAACGCCTACTCACATACAAGGAATACTGGAGCGCACATGGCACCAGGGGCAGGGTCTGCCTCAGATAGAGCCCTATCTGGACCACATAGACTACCACTAACAGTTACAGAAAGGGATCTAATCTAAGCATGGGCAGGTGTGAGATTTTTGTTTATTTTCTTTTTTAATCTGGATTAAAAATGCCAATCTATTCAGCAACAGTTCTGTTCAAAACTGTTCTTGTTCAGCTCTTCGAAGAGAAGCGCAATCATAAACAGGCAGATGGTATCTGGTTAATTAATCAGGTTATCTGCTCAGGTAGCCTGCAGTTGGCTACAAGCATGTTGCTATGCCAGCATTAGTTTTTAAAACTAATATAATAAGAATGCCCTGGTTCTCTTTCAGTTTTCAGACATTGACTCTCAGTGTTTTCCAGAAACATTTTCAAGTAGCTGAATTCGTCTTTCTTAGTGTGTTTCTACTCCATACACATGTTAGTCCTGCAGAGTTGGTTCTATCGAGAACCAAAATTGCAACATTGGTAACATTTTTCAGATAGTTCAGTTCACTTTCACAATGCACTGCATCAAACTAACCAAATCTGTTCCCCCTCCTTACCTGTTGTGGCACTGCACCAAGAACCAATGAAGGAAATGACACAAAATCCTCGGAAAAAGAGGATTTTTCAGAGGAAAATCCTCTTTTTCCTCTGAAAAAGAGGTGTGCATTCACACAATCAAAAACAACCAGAGTTTGATTAAAGTGCACTAAAGAGGGCTGGTGTGAATCCATTCTTACAACCAAGTTTGAAATGCAGGCGTCTTCTTTCAGCCAGCTGACTACCAGTGTGCAGCTTTCTCCTTCATCTTAAGACATTAAGACATGGGAACAATATGCTGAGAAATGTGGTTTTAGAAGTGTATCTTTTTAAAGCCACAGAAGCAGAAATTAGCAAATGGCTCCTCCAGTCAGGAGTTTGAGAAACACAGTCTACTTAACCATCCCTCCATTTTCTAGCATCTTTGTCCCTAGTAGGGTCAGAAGGAGTGCTGGTGCCTATTTCTAGCCAACATTTCCAGGAAAAGGCAGAATACACCCTGGACAGGTCGCCAGACTGTCGCAAGTCTGCTTACCAAACCGCTAATATTCAATAAGGTCAATCAGATCAGCCTTTTGATGTTTTAAGATGTTTTTAGAATTCTGAAAACAAACATTTAAAATATAAAAATGTTTTTAAAATAACAGAACCAGCAGGATTTACATCCATCAGCCTTTAATGCACGTGCAATGAAGAACACGTGGAACTACTACTGCGGTTTGTCACCACCGTCAGTGACACGACCTACCATTCCTCTGTAAACACTGTCAGTGACCAGTGGCAGACACCCTATAAAGGCCATTTCACAATAAGCTGTGTACTCTAGTTGTTCGTCACACTGTTCTGAAAGTTCTAGCACCAAAATGAACAGAAACTAAGACAAAAAAAACAAAAAAAAAACTGAAAGTTTCAGATCATCTGCAGACAAAAAAAAATATTGCTCAACACTGGCCCTAAGTTCTCTCCCTGTGGTCTCATCCATCCTTTATGAGCATGCATGTCAATAATACGCACCTGCAACTGTTCCCACTGGGCCTCAACCTCACAAGGCACTGTACAAGCGTGCTGCGAAGAGTCATAACTAATCTGTTCTCGCCCCCCTCGTAACCTCCAGCAGCTCTCTTGGTTTCACAAACAAATGAGTTCCCAAACATCTGCTGGCCCTCTAGGTTTGCATGGACACCAACATTTAGCAGCTGATGCATATGTTGAAGTGTTGCACATCAGGGACATCTGCTTCACAGTTTATCAGCTCAGAATGAATGCAATTTACAAAGGCTCAATTAAAGCAACGGTTAAAATAATACACACCCTTCCATTTCCTCATTCTGTGTGTTACACAGAAATAGCATTGCAAAATAAGGGTTGCATAATACTGCAGAACTAGGTATAAAAAACCTCTTCACTCCTGTTCCTGAATCTAAATTTTCAACCTTTTTTTTTTTTTTTAACTGAGGTCAGCTTCAAAAGGGACTTCAATGCTTGTGTTATCATCGTCCGTGGTCAGCGGAGGGTCACCACGCCTTGCAGCCTGTTGCTTGGCAAACCAAACCAAATATAGAGCCGCTCAGAACTGTCAGCTTTCTCTTCAAGTTTCAACAAACATTTTAAAAGAGCGTGAAAAAAAGCCTTGTGGTCAAAGTATGAAACGGCAACAACAAAAACATCAAGGTAAAAAGTGAATTTCTTGTAGAAGCAACCACATTGTCTGCTGCCATCAGCAATTTCTGCAGCTTGCCTGAGTGCAGAACAAACCAACACAGGAACCAAGAAAAAAATATATTTTCACACATCTGTGTATGTCATGGGAAGTGCATACTGGCAACAGCTTCAACTAATCAACAAATATATCAAATTTGTTGATTAAAAAACATATCTACTTTTTCTTTAGATGTAGCAATTCAAAATATGTTTGCACTGAACACCGAGTGTGTAAAATTGACCTCTGTGTCGTTTCGAGCAATTATAAACTTACCACATTTATGACACCTATTAACCATTAAATTAAGTTTGTCTAAGTATGAAGTTATTGATGCGTCAGGCTTTTAAAGGAAGAATTGTGTCAACTGTGACGGATAATACTGTCGAAAATAACTTTTCTTCTCTAGAAATCCCAAGAAGTTTTTCTCAGCATATATAGTTGGACTATCATTTGTCACCCACATTACACCTGCTTACTCTAATGGGCTAAGAGAAGAACCCGAGACATGACAAGGGATTTTAAAGCCACTCTAATCTGCTGCTTAGCTGAGCTGGTTTACTCATGTAGCATTGAAGGGTCTCTGCTCTTCAATGCTACTTGGCTTTTAAAGTTTTGGCTCATTTTCAACATGTTAATTACTTTTGATCAAAATTAAAGCCAAGACATCAGATTACCAATGCTTTATTCCAACCATCAAAAACCAAGGTGTTAATGTACTTCATAGAGTGCATACCCAATACGACATTACTTCAATTTGAATGAACTTATAGATGTTTTTTGTAAATGGCCACAGGTCCATCGTCTGTTGTCGTGAATTCAGTCCTCGTAAACAGAAGGTATACACATTATCAAGGTTTCAAAGTATGAATGACCAGGCCTTTACAGGGTTGTAAATTATTTAAATCAAACCTCAAGTGTACACAACTACATACCACAGATTCCACCTATTCATTATTTATTGAACACTCAAAACAAGGCACATGTTAAGTATCAAATGCCTGAAGAAATCAATGTAACAGTGTAATGCAATATAACTGAAAATTCTGAAATTAGGGGGGTAAAAACTTTAAAACTAAGTGATTATTAAGAGCTGCACTGTTTTGAATTTTTTATGGTTGGCACCAATTTCTAATTGACTTTAATTAGGGACTTTGGATCCTTTAACTATATCTTAATATAGAGAGCAGAATTAGTTTCAAAAATTTAAACTTTCTATTATTATTATATTAAAATTTCCCCAAGAAGTCACCATGTGCTACTTTTACAACGAGCATCCCTCAAAAGCACCTAAACATCCTTCAGGAGTACAACTGTGACTTGTGCACATGCATCAAGTTGTTGAATTCAAGTGTTGAGATAAGCAAGCCTTTAAAACATCATATTGACATTAGTAAACAATTAATGTTGAAATAGGACTCAAAATTACCTAAGATTTTCCTAATCCTGATCAGCAAATGGGCTTTACTGGATTTAAAAATAAGGGTAAACTTTTGATATCCATTGTTTGTGTTAGTTGAGGGCCATTGTGTCCAGTACTACTGAAACAATAGTCACAAATCTGTATACAAAATCTTGCATCTGTTATCAAAAAGGAACCTATCAAAAGTTCTAACCTTGACTGTGTATTTTTTTCTATAATATCACATGGTGTTGGGCTGTCAGGTTTCAAGATTTTACTATTCTAAGCCGATCTGAGTTTGTTTGTTGATCACTGCAAAAAAAAAAAAAACACTGATGGATTAAAGGGCAGGTTAAGTGATGATGGAAAGAAACATCGAGGTTATCACGACATCACAAATGTATATGTTTCTAATAACTAAAAGCACAAGTGAGTGGCAAAAAAATGAATGTGATGAAATTGCACAGCTGTAAGGACAAAAGGTTTTCCGTAATGTCCTGGAACTCCACAGATAAAAAAAACAACAAACGTATCTACTCATGTTTTAATGCGTCAGAGGAGTTGATTTTAGACCCCACAACTTGTCAAATGAATAGTTTAGCAAGCTAGCTAACGTTCGTATTTAGCTAACCGCTGTCAATACGCAGCATATGGACTGAATTTTAGCTTCATTGAAGCACAAACATTTTTATGAAAACGTCCCAAAGTAGAAAAAATAGTCCCACTATAAATTGTTTAGTCGACAATAATAACCTCATCCCGTCATCCAGTTAGTTTATTCGGCTAGCTTTCTTACCTTTCGGGGACCAGCGTAGAAAAACAAGGCTAAAATGCAGCACAGTAGAGCCCGTTTTCGCACTGGCCAGTCCATGTTAGCATCGGGTCTCAAACCGGGACAGACTGGCTGGCTGGTCCGGGGCGGCTGGACGCTACATAGAAATTTCGTTTCTGACTTCCACAGACAGATGGGTCGAAATGTTTGCTACAGCGTTGGTAGAGATGCTTCTTCCTGAAATTAACACTGCGGAGGTTGGACTTTTGGATTCATATCCACAGGAGTGGAGGAGGGGAGGGACGCCATAGGCCTCTCAGCCAATGAAAACGCGCCTCCACACACCGGATGTGCTATAAAAAAGCAGCATTTACATCCGGGGCCATTTTATTCCGCAAGAGTACGCGCTGCACTTATCATGTGCTATTAGCTGAACCCTAAATTTTGTAATAACTGAGTTTAAGTATGTCTCTCCAGCTACTTGCATTCATTTTGGGTATTAATACGGATGTAACGTGAATTCAAGCTTGAACAAATTACATGTACGCGCTTTGTAAATGAGCACTAGCAGCTCACGTGGCAGCAGCGTGGGCAGGCCGCGAACCATGAAGGTAAGACTTGTCTACACGCTTTTTAAGTGTTTTCATATCACGAGTGATGATGTTTTTGTGCGTTAGACTTCTGATATAAAAATGAAGTCAATCTTTAAAATCTGACATGGTTCTACTGAGAAAAGGCTGTACTCTGTCCCAAAACTAAAAACACTGAATAATATGTGTATTCTTTCAGGAGCAGGAACCACAGATCACCAAAATAACATGGTAAGTAATGCTTATAACTCGCAAATCATAATTGTCATAGGTGACTTCGGTGTTAACTTTTATTTTTCTTACAGGTTGTGTGTGGCTCATCAGATGGAAGGTGTCTCGCCTTGAACTGAAGCAAGTTTCCTATGTTGCACATAACTTTACAATGCATATTCATAATAAAGAAAAATATTCCCTTCTACCTGTGTCTGAATTTGATTTCTTTAAACCAATGTTTGCACTTTTTGAACTGGAATGGCCCCTTCCTTAGCCACATCCAGTAGTGAAAATAAGTGCTACATTAAAGTCTTGTCATAACTGGGGTTTCGTGGCATTTTCTACCAAGATGCTCTTTTAAAGCAAGACACAAACGTTGCATATTCTCTACAAATGGAGAATGTTTGCGTTGGTTCAAACAGATTTAATTCAAGGATATTTTTATTGTCATATCACCTTGCTTGTTTGTGGTATGAGATTTGGTCTCGGGTCCCAGATTAAGAAATTTACATCAAAAAATAATGTACCTGTGATATTTGAATAAAATAAAGTGACTTTTTAAAGACATTCACTATTAAGAACCTTTAATTACCACTGCAATCAACACAGTAAATGAAGCTCATTGGTAGAAATAATTTCTTACCAAGGCAGGGCGTTTCAGAATGGTAACTTAGATATGTAATTTTTCTTCTGTAGCTATTGAATGTGAATTAAAAATTGCTGATTAGGCCCAATTTTTTTCATCAGTGTTTTGATTTTGGAGACGGTTTTAGGTCTAAATTTGACTGGCAATCAAAAACATACAAGTTATCTATGGTGTTGTGAGACGGTACAGTTCTAGTAAAGTTCACGTTCACACATTGAATATTATTTTACTTTATGGGGCTCTAAATGTTTGCAACAGTCTTTTTTGGATGTCATAATGCAACAAATTATTACAATGATTTTTAAAAAACTGCACAAGTTTGACTTTTTCTCTACTCCACATGTAACTATACTTGCAGATATCCAGGAATTACTCCTAAATTCATGCATTTTGTATCCCTCAAGAAGCTTTTTGAATAATGGTGCAAGATATTTTATAATATTCTCTATAGATAACATGTAATATTGCACATTTTAGTATTTTTTTAACCATAAATTTGTGAAATTTCTAAAATTATGTCCAATAGCAAAATTATTTTTATTTTTAACTTGAAAGAAATTAAATACTTTTAGAACCATGTGATACAAAATTTGTTTTATATTGACAATTTAAGGCTGCTGAACCAGTATATCTCCATAAACCAAACCACACATTTGATGTATTGCTGAATCGCAAGATGTCACGTGTGTTTGCATGCCTTGCTGCCCAAACATGGGTGCACATCTTGAATCATTTCTCACTTTTTTCCCCCAAAATCAAGACATTTCTTTTCCAAATAAATTGTTTTTATTGATCCACAATAAACAGAACAGTAGCATTTCTGCAATATCACAGAACAGAATAGCCTGATATCTTGGTCAATGTGCAAATGAACTGCAAAGAAAGGTGAAAAACAACAGGCATGTCTTAAAAGACGGTAATGGCACAAGAAGAGTTCAATAACTAATGCAAGAAATGAAGTGGATCACTATGAAGGAATGTTTGATTATCTCAAAGGCACTTTCTGCCTCATTTGTTAGCCAACACACATCTATTTGAACATAAAAAATACATAAAGTCACCTCTGAAGCAGACAGGAAAAGTTTCAGGGGTTTCTAAACTATTGGTGGCGCTGCTTTTTAAAGACAAATAACAGAGCAGCAAATAAATGAAAATGAAACGGCATTCTTTAGCTGTATGACTGCAGACAACACTAAATAATATGGCTGATATCCAGAATGCTGTTTATTTCAATAAAACTAGATTTATTACACCCAAAACTTCCAGCTCTGCGTTGCTGCTTGAGGTTTCTGTTTCCTGCTGTACAGAAAGAGTCTCACTGATTTATCCTCATTTTCAATTGCAGTTGTTGAAACACTGGCTGTGCGTCACCTCAGCGAAAGCAGAAAGTTTTTAACAGATTGCTTTTATTTCACACCTTCTATATTCCCTTTGGCAATACAAAAAGAAAATTATTACTTTTAGTCAACTCTGGATGTAGCTTGAAACATGTTGCTCAGAAACATGTTGTCAGTGAAAGTGTTTGCTTGGAGAGCTGAGGAGTTCCTTTTATTTATACATTCAAGATACCAACAGAGCTTGAGTCATTTTGTTTGCCTCATTTCCTACAACCAGCCCATTTTAGCTCAAATTTCTATTCCACAGTACAAAGCACACTAGCTGTATGATAGCATAGTTGCCATGATGGATTTTAATGGACCACCTGTGTACTATGAAACCATTTATAAACCATGGATTGGTTTGCATATATGTACCAGAAAGCAATGTGGTCTGCTGATAAAAGAATGGTATGAAAAGTGCAGTGGATCTAAAAATGTTCATACCCCTGTTGGGATTTGTGATGTAAAAAAAACCAAAACAAAAAAGGAATCGTCTCCAAACTTTGTCCACCTTATGTACAATTTCACTGAAACAAACTAATAACTCTTGGGAAAATTAAGAATTTAAAAAAGTGCAATAACTTGGTTGCAAAAGTATCCAGACTATTATATTACTATTTTGATGCAACTTTTGATTTAGCCGACTGATACGAGAAACCAACCAGACAACTAACACAATTTTATCTGTTTTTGCACATTTTTTAAAAATGTTTTACCTCAAAAAGATCTGAATTATTTTCAGCCGAATTGTACAGCATAAACAATGCATAAAGGTGGAATATTTTTTTGTGTTGCAAAATCTTACACCTTTGCAATCCACTGTATGCTTGATAAGTGATCGGGTCTAAGGAAACTCCTCAAACGGGCATTTTTAAAAAAATATTTTATCCTTGGTCTTCATAGGTGGCCACAGTTCTAGCAAATCCTCATAACAGTAACAATAAGACACTCATCATTTAGCAACTTCACAGAAAAAGTTAACACTGTCCAACAATCATGTTAGGTACAGCTACACATCACAGGTTATATGGTTCCTCTTGCTGTCTCAGGATGGCTATTTGTTGTGTTACAGTATCCTCCACACTTACTGGTAAGGAAAAAATAAATAAAAAGAACTGCACCTTTTATTGCAGCAGCACAACATCTCTGAAAAAAAAAATAAAACAACAAAAAAATGTATTTGGGTAAAAGTAAATAGGTGGGGGTGACACTTATTTACTTTTCTTCCATTAACAATTTACACAACCTTGACTTTACAGTCCATTTTTAGTTTTCTGGCAGGACACTCCAGATTTCTATATACAACCTCTTAGCATTTCCAGCTTGAATGGGCTGTAGAAGGGAATAGACCCACTGTGTCACATGTCCACCCCCTTGTGTAAGAATGTGCATGAAATGCATTTTAAGATATTCAATTTTTGTGTCATGCCAAATCCTCATGAAGTGTTTGCCAAAGAAAAAAAATCTTATTAGACCAAGCACATAACTCCAAATAAGTGTGTATATTCTGACAGGACAGAAAAAGCTTCTTCCCTGCAGTCCTTTGAAACAACTGGTTGACATCTGCATGGGGTCTACTGGTTGGGACAAAGTCTTGGTAACCCCAAAATGTCACCATTTGTTGCCCTGGTTGAAGGGGGTTAGTTCATGATAAGACATTTTCTTTCCCTCCCTTACAATCCGACTTACGGTGTTGTGGCAAGAAATGGAAGATCATCATCCATTCTCATGAACATTTCCTTTTGTCTCAAAAATTTTAACATTTCTCTCATTGTAGATATTGATGAATTAAGCAGAGTTGGCATGTCTTTAGCTATGCAGATAAAAACATCCCGGTCACATACTATAATGAGATGCTTTCTTGTCTTTCCCATTTTGAAAAGTACTTCAAATGTATATTCTTTTGTGTCAGATGTCTTACATAGACACAAAAGTCTCGTCATACTTACCAAATGTTTCTAAATACTGATCAACCTTTAAAAGTAAAATGTAAAGTGAGAAAAGAATGTTAGTTACTTTTTTAAGGGAAGTGTCAAATATTGTAGCACCAATTATTTTGTGAGGGTTTTTTTTTCTTGTCTTGTCAAATAGATGCTTTCAAATTAAGGGTTGGATTTTTCTGGAGGTTTTCAGCATGGGATTATGTAACAATAGTAATAGATAAATTACATTATTGTGAGGTTTTTTCTCATTTTACTTGTCATTCCAGTAATTGTGGAGGTTGCTGTATTTTAGCTTGACCCGCTTCATCAGACTGAACGAATACTGAATGTCATAAACAGACCAAAGAAGTGTAATCAGATGGTAACAGCGTCACATTCTCCTTCTATTCTCCTGCTTTCATTTAAAAATAAAAGAACTCATCATCTTGCTTTTAAGTTTTTTTTTGGATGATTGTTTTTTTTTTTTGTTCTTTTTTTTGTTTTGTTTTGTTTTTACTGTTAACCATCTATTGAAACAGTAGCATTGAAAAACAAAGAAATTAGAACTGGCCAGGGCTGCAGCTGCACCTTTAGTTTCCAACAGATGTTTTGGGCGTCCTGAATCATCGTATCATGAAATGCCTGCCGCCCCACATTTGAACAACTTTCACACATCAGAGAACTCAGACTCTTCCGGCTCTGGATCCTTCAAGGCATTGTTTGTCACAGTCAAGTTGGCATTTGAGCGCATATCCATGGCAGAGTGCATTATGGGTAGCCATATGTCATCCATGTTTGGCATCACAAATATTTTCTGCAGGAGAAGAAAGACGATTAGCTCACACACAAAAAACGAAAGAAAAATGAATTTTCAAATCCTGCTTTGTTGCCTCTAAAACACAAGATAGATTTAAAATAAATAAATAAAAAACCAGATGCTCATCCACAACACACAACCATGTGCAGCACAGTGCTATATTTTACTGGCGCCCTGATTGAAGGGGGTTGTACATAATAACAGCCCTTGAAGAGACAGGCAGAGGTAAATGTAGACATGTGGTGAACATAACAGAGACCCTTAGCAGTTTGCATTCACATACCAGGCATATCATTTATCTGGTTGTGATGATTGGTAAACAGTCAAGACAGACAGAGAGCTTTTAAATGCTTCTAGAAGCATTTATAAGTGAACTAAACAACTCGCCTCTTGAGCTTGGAAAATTGAGTTTTGATTACCTGGAACTCCTGATCCAATTTCTTCTCGATCCACTCCGTCACATGAACCAGAGTGACTTCTCTCTCACCCAGTTTGGGTCGTGCTTTCAGCTCCAGATGGGGAGGACTCCGAAAACCGTACCTGAAAATCAAATGGACATATTTTTCTTGTCACAAGTTGTTAAAACGTTTAGGTTACAAGATCTTTGACTGACTTTTCATATCTATTGATATATATGACTAACAGAGTGATGCATAATACTGAATTGGATCAAAAAACACGCTGTTGTTGCTGCAGTTGCATTCATATTTTGTGAACGTATGCGTGTCTACAGGTGTCCAGCAGAGGGCGCACTGTTATGCTCTTATTCCAAGACTCCCACTCAATCCCAGCCCACAATAACCCATTTTTTGGTGTGCTCCTGAACATACCATATCCTGTCCGTAGGGGGAGGTGGGATGTTGACACTTAGTGTCCCCCTGCACTCTTGCACCTCCACAGTGAGCAAGAGAGGTGTGTTAGACACCTCCTCCATCTTCTTCTTGATAAACTCGGTCTCAGTTGCCTTTTGGAAGTATTTGGACTTGGCTATCTTGTCCACAAAGCGCATGATCTTGCTCGGTCTGTGGCCTCCTACGTAGCTACAAGGACAGAGGATGGAAACAGAGAAGACGGAGGAGGGGGGGTTTAGAAAAGGAGTGAGTCAGGATCATCATTTATTCATAACAGCATCTCCTGCTACTCAGCACCCACGATGGTGATGGGGAGGGGACTGAGTGATACATTAAATCAGCAGCAAGCCTTCAAACCTGTGGGAATGAGTGGGTGAACGGACCTGAAGTGCTTTAAAACATCACTGTTGATTTAAATCTGAGCAGTTTTTAATTCAGATTTGTGTCCATGTCTCCTGTAAAGAGACACTTGCTCACCCCTCTGATGCAGGCAGATTGGGTTTGTCACTGAGCAGTTCGGGGGGATCCTCCTCATCTGATGAGCCAGCACTGGATGACTCCTCATCGCTGTCGGCCAGACAGTATGTCCGTGGCCTGGACCTGTCGCGGCAACATAAACATACAGTGACTGCTTGAAGGTCAGACCATGATAGCTTCACACAAAACAGGTTTGGACACGACCCACTTCTGTTTAATGAACTGCAACTAAAATAAATACCTAGAGGTAAAATTCCACTGATCCAAAGTAAAAATCCAAAACGTCCAGTGCAAAAAAAAAAACAACCCAAAAACAAAACAATATATTGTTCCGTTGACAGGCACTTGTAGGCATCCATTCCCAAACTCACCATTCATTGCATTGGACAAATCCATGAGTGTAGGCGTCCAAAAGAGGGGATTAGTGTACAAAGAGAGGAGGAGGATGAAGAGTCAACACCAAAAAGGTAGGAATGGTGAAAAACATACAATAGTTAATATGGTCCTATGTGCAGATCTGCTGAGTTAGCTTCCAGTTTGTTTAGGGCTTGGACTTCCTATGGCAGTTTCAATGGTAACTTTCCTTTTATCACTCCTCCATAAGGACAATATTTGTAGAGTGTACATATAATACTTGTCCTGTAACAATTATTGCACATTAGATCTGGATCTCAGTCATTTGGCTGTCGTCTGAATGCAATTGATTGCAAAAAAAAAAAAAAAAAAAATATTAAAGGAGGATAAATGCATGTAAATGCAAAATTTCCTAGATTATTTGCGTAAATTGAGTAAAAGTAAACAAATTTGTTCCATTTCACAATATACTTCAATTAAACTGTCACATATAATACCAGTAAAACACATTGAAAGTAGTACTTGGAATGTGCCATAATCTCTTAAAGTCAAAAGTTAAAATTGTAAGTAAAACTCTCACCATTCTTTGCCATGATCCCCGAGTCCTTCGCCTTCTTTCCCCAGGCGGGCCAGGTTCAGCTTGGTTTCTAGTGTCATAAGGAAGGAGCCCGTATAGGAGACTTCCAGATCAAACCAAAGACCTGGAAGGAGAAAGAGGGAAAATACAGAAAACTATCAAGTGTTTACCAGATGCAGAAAGGTTTACAATTGTCACTCATTGAAATAAGAGAGGCTCTGATATGCAATTGCTGTAAGGCCTTTAATAGATAAAGGGAAGAATAACCATTCCTATAAAAAACTATATAAATGCCAGCTCTGTGGAATTAAGCTTATTGTTAGGTGGGGGGATGATAATTCAGATTTTAATACCTGCTCCTTGCTCAATGAGTCCTCATTTCTGCAGCAAGTAAAATTATTTTATTTAGCTAATCTTCCTGTTTTTTGTTTTCTCCGCCTTGCAGATAGTGCGGAAACAAGGTTTAGATGAAAGCAAGTCGTTCAGATTACACTGTCAGCATTTATGTTGCTTCTCTTAACTGAGCTCAACAAAATCTGAACATTTTTAACATTTGTTGACAATCCTGTGCGCCCTGGTACTTAAAAACTCAATTTCTTGGTCATAACTGTGGCTAAGGGTGGCAGGAGGAGTCAGCATTTCAGTGAAGGATCAAGGGATCCAAGATGTGAAGTTTAATTACTGTGGTTTTATATTGCACAGCACACAAACAGGCAGGACTGCAGTGGAAGCAGGATGTCTTAATCCACTGGGATGAAAAGTAAAAAAAAAACTAAATGTTGAGAAAATAAATATCTACATTGCATTATAAAGTGCAATGCAGATACGTAATTTAATGTATCTTAAACTTTTCTGAATTTCATCACATTACAACCACAAATTGTAATGCTTTTATTTGTATTTTGTGTGGCAGAAGCAACACATATGAATGCGCAAATACACTTCTAATATTTGTTGCATACATATGTATTCTACCTCATTTACTCTCTAATTCTTAAATCTAAATTGCTGCAGCCAGTTGTTGACTAATGAACAGTGGCACAAGTGTAATTTTACACTTCAGAAGGCCTCGGAAGTTTTTTCTTTTTTTTTTTTTTGTTGAACACCAGTGAACAAACATCTTGACAACCAAGGAACTCAGCAGACAGCAGTTGGAAAATCGTAGAGAAGTTAAAATATATATATAATATATCCCCTACCTTGGTGGTCCACTGAGGGCTTGGAGGCACGGAGGATCTTAGGAACTGAGAATCCCATGTCCAGCTCCGTCAAAGTCAGCTCATTCATTACATATGGCAGCTGAAGCACAGGGGTCAAATTGGGAGATTAAGAGGTGAAAAACAATTTATAGTCACACAACTGCTTGTAGCGTTTTCATATGAATTGCTTCTGCGTGTTAGGGTAATTTATGCAGACTTGTGGCATGACTCACCCTGATTTTACTGAGCTTCATTTGGATCTTTTTGGAGACAACATCGGCCCAGTACTTCTCTCGTAAGAAATCCCAGAATATCCTCCCCAGAAAGGCGTTGACCCAGGCCTCTGGCTCTGCAGCCTCCTCTGAACTCCTGGGTAACTGAAGGACATGCACACATCAGCTTTCGTCTTGTTAATACAAGGTTGCCAACACATCATCATTCTCCTCCATGGAGACAGTACCAGACTCAGCTGCCCGGCTACCTCTGCAGTTTCTGCATGCAACCCAGCTCCACCTTATCAAACTGCATCTGATCATGTCTGTGTTTGTTGATGCTTCTCTGCTGCAGATCCCCCTGCCTCAGGCGCTCTATGTTGTGTGTGAAAGGGCAGGTAGCTCTCTAAAAAGGCCAAAGGCTGAATTTAAAAGGGTTAAACAGACAGCGCCTATGAGCAGTGAAGTGACCCTGCTAACCATTTTGATAACCCTGTCATTCTCTATTTCCAACATGCTCATGGAAAATATTACAGTGACTTTTTCCCAAGAAAATAAACCCCAAAGAAATCAAAATATCAAACAAGAAACCAAAACTCCTAATACGGACTGAGCTTGCTCACATTACAACCAATAGAGCTTAATTAATTTTATTGAGATTTTATGTAAAACAAATGGTAGTAATGTATTGTTTAAAACTTGTAGATAAAGAATACATAAGTCCCGTCAACAGACTGCCAAGTGGAAATATGAAGAAAAAGGTGAAATGTGACCAAAATTAAACTTTGTATTAGTTATTTGCAAAACACTGTTTGGTGATGAACTAACACCGAAAATCAAAAATCAAAACAGATAACTGTCACTCTGTATTGTTACTTCTCTTTTTACTGTGGGCATTCAACAACTTTAAACAAACATCAACTTCAGCATCTGTGGTTTATAGCTATATTTAATGCTTACACTGAGCATAACAAAAGTAGTTCCCTTTGGCTGTTAAACATGCCATGAGAAAAATATGTTCAGGGTGCAGCTAAACATTATTTTGTTGAGAGGCTGTGCAGTCCTCAAACAGTGTCATCCTGGGTGAGAGGCCACATTACTAAACAACCATCACTAAACAAAAAGCACTTTCTGCAAAAGAACAAAAACTGAGTCAAAAATTCACCTTCCAGCAGGATAATAAGCCTGAAATACAACCATCAAATGGGTTAGTTTATAGAATGGATTAGGATGACCTAGTAAAAGTCAAGTCCTAAATCAATTTTGTAATCTATGGCAAGATACGGACAACTGCTGCTCAGAGTTTCAATCTATAAGCTAACTCCAAACCTGGCTGAATTTGAGCAAAAAAGATGAGACACAATTTCTAACTCTAGATGTGCAGAAAATGAGGAATAGTTCAAGGGTTGTCAAGAGCTTTGCAAAGCTCTGGATTTCAATCTAACTTATTTAGAGCAAATTGTCAAAGCAGGACATCAATACTATGAAAGCTGGACCCACTCGGAACCCCATTGGTCTGCTTGTGAGCAGCCCCCGAGCAGATGTTCTCACAAGTTATTTTCATTTTCAAATGAACCCATCATACCTTTTTGGTAGCTTTAGGGCTGTTCTCAGGGGTGTGCCCGGGGCTGTCGGCGGGCAGTGCCTGGGGGTTAACATATTTGGCCATGTAGATGTTATAGTCCAACAGCATCTTCTGCTTAATCCCCCCAGCTGAGCCACTGGAGAGAGAGGCGGGGGTCTCTCTGTGCCGAGGCTGAGACAGCTCCTCCTGGCTTCCCCTGCTGCTGCCCCTGCTGTCAGCCTCCGGGCCTCCGGCCGACTGGATGCTGCCACTGCGGCTGTGAGCGGACAAGAAGGCTGGAAGAGGCGGGAGGAAAAAGTGGAATGTAATGGAAACATAATGGAAGAACTGTGATACAGATTATGCATCAGGAAGAATTATTCCTTCATTCATCATTCATTTCTTAAAAATTGTGAGAAAGCCTGACTGATTAGCATCTATTTTGCATTCCTTATTCACAATGCATTGCAGCACAATATTTGCATAATCTATTTATAATACCCCGGAAACAGCACATATTTAAATCATCTACAGTAACTGAGTCCAACGTGTTCTGCTTGGATCCAGAAATGCTATGTTTCTTTTTGTATGAGGTCTTATCCTTACAGGCTTATATCTCACTGAGGAAACCAATGCTATAATATGCTACTCCCCTGTGCATGTAATCCTGCTGACCCATTCACACTCTGCTGTTCGCTCGGTTCAGGGGATTGGTAGTCCCTAAGCTGAGGCTTACACACAGATCTGATTGCAGTGCAGTTACATGCTCAAAATAATGGTGATTCTGACTGTGGGGAGTGCATAGGAGAGAGATGGATAATCTAAAATACTCCACTGTGCACGTCATGCATACACCTCAAGAGCTGTGGCCGTGAAGTCATCTCACCACTCTTGCAGATGCCAGACAGGCTGCCACCTCTCCCCTCCGACTTCATCTGGGATGCCAGAAGAAACCTCCGAAACCATTCCTCCTTTTCCCGACCAGTCCTCCCAAACAGGTAGATTGTCAGATCCCCTCCTCCAATGGTCAGCCTTCTCTGCTCCTCCGCTGAAGTGCAAACGTCTGCTTTTTCAGCTTTGTCCGTTCGTTCGAGCTTCTCACCCAGTCCAGAGGTTCTCTCGTCCCCAGCTTCAGATCTTTCTCCCTCTGCTTTTGACATGAAGTCCTCCTGTTTTGCCAGTTCAATGCAAATGGGATACTTCTTGTTCCAAACCCTCTTTCTAGCCAAACTCTGGGGCATCAGGTAGATCTGTTGAGTTGGGAGTGAAATAATTTAAACATACAGGTTAAAGATTTTTGGACAGTCGAATGGCCATTCTTTATAGGCTCAAGTTTTTGCATACAGGTAGAATTCCAAGGATGAACTGGGTCTTCTTATGTCCCTGTCTGATATTTAGGTGAAATTAAGGTTTCTGTAGGATAATCAGGGTCATCATCACTAATGTTTTCACTTTTGAATGAAGTGAATCAGATAAATTATAAACAAATCATTTAATGAGTGACATCTATGATTTACAGATACATGCTTTAACCAACCTGGCTTTGTTGGGTTTAGAAGTCTCAGACTGAAAGAAATACTCTTTCTAGTAAGACTCTCTGGCTCATTTTGGGACGTTGCCAAGAGTTTCTAGCCCACAAGGAATATAAAATTTCTGCAGCAGATTCTGGGTATTCTACCATTGCTACTGCTTGTATCGGAAATCTTGTTTTTCAAACATGGTCATAGAAATCAGAACAAATATATCAATAAAGAAAATGTAAATCCTACAACCTAAGTGTTCATTATACATTAATGTTTTATGGGCTCATTTTAAAAGTTTAAATGTGTTTTTTTTTCTGGTTTTGACTACCATTCCTGGACCACAGATGGGTCAAGCCAATGGAAATCACAATTCTCCTGTTTAAGCTTTTTCCTTCTGACCTCTCCTTAGTACATGACTTCATGATATCAGAAAGTGAGAATTGCATTGCTCCCCATTGTATCGGAAGAGCTCCTTGCTCCCAGTTTGCAGATATTGAATGAAAACTTTAGGCTTCTAGTGACCGAGTGTCTGCTCTGCCTTCTTGGGTTTTCAGTCAGATGACTATGTGTTGAAGCCCAGTGAAATTTTAATTGCATCTAGTTTTTAACAAAGATATGCTCTACATTAAGTATCACTGTGTGCTTCAAGCTTTGTTGAATTTTATTGCTTTTTATTTTATTGCCGGTTTAAAACTCCCCTGTTAGTAATGTTTATTTTTGAGTTCTGCCTTTGTTTAAATCAATGTAAGCTGAAGAAAAGTTGTTTTAGTTGTAAAATGAATTTTATTCCTAGATAAGACATTAAAAGGAGTAGATTCAGCAATGATTTCAGCCAGTTAAAAAACACACAATCAGGTGAAAGCAAATATGAGGCAACCATCTGCTGTGCTTGTAATCCAACACACAAATTGGACAATAAATATTTCATGTCTTCTTCCATGCAGGTTAAAAAAAAAAAAATAAAACCTATTTTGATGAACCGCATACACCATGCCTCCATAAGCACCTCACCCTGCTGTCGGTCAGATCGTAGATCTTCTGACTAATGTAGGTGACGTCAGGTTTAGGCTCGTTGTGTGCGGCACGGCGGGAGATGTTCCTGTTGGGCTTGGAAAGACGCAGAACGGAACCCTCCAAGCGGATGTAAACAGAGTGGGTCAAGGTGGCGTGGTACATCTCTGGGTCGTAGCTCTGGATCTCATTCATCCAGCCCTGCAGGTTGCAGCATGAGAAGGTTGCTATAACAACCGATACTGGAAGCAGCTACCATCAGAAAGACATTCTCGTAGGTGCAAGACATGAGTTCTCTACTACGAAATCAGAACAGATTTTTCTTATGCCGCATAATGTAAAGATATTGTCATAATAGTTATTCAGGCTTAGAAGAAAAATAAAAGAGAAACTTCATTCTTCCTGCTGCTGCTTCTCTATTCTGATCGCTGTCGGCTCTATCATCAGGCATCATGTTCAACATATCCACAGAGCTCCTGTTTTGGAACAGGCTGTGCCCTTTAGCCACGAGGCTCTCCTTTGCAACAAGCTTGGCACCTACAAGTACACATGCTTACATAACTTTGTCAAAGTACTAAGCATTTCTCAACGTACTTTCTGCAGAGTTCAATGGGTTTGACTAAGAATATAAAAATAATTGCAGTGATGCTCCTATATCAATATTCTATTGCAACTTTTAAGAGGTTGGGTACAATTAGATTCTTAGATTACCACTCCACACACAAAAAAATGTATTGATTTAAAATATCAGAAGGGATGTTGGTACTTTGCGAGACAATGGCAAGGGAAAATAAATGAAGCGTAAAAATCTAAATTTTGAGCATCTGGGGAATTACAGTTAATCCTGCTATGAATTCTGCAGGCAATCACCACACCAAATGTCCAAAAACTGTAGATCAACGTCCAATTAAGCCAAGATTTGAAATGAAACCAAAAGGTGCTTCAAATGTGCTGCACTGAACAAACTGTTCAGGACAGCAGTAGTCAGTAATGATTAAATAAAGTTTATTCACAGTTGAAATAAAAGCAGCGGAAATAACTTTTCATCTAAACAGATCTGAGCTTATCTATGCAAACATCTGAAAGCTTACGCAGCAAGATGTTATCCTAAAACTACCCTGACATGCTGCTGGGATTGTACATAAATGTCACTGAATTTTACTGCTGGTAAAACTTGACTTCCTTTATAGTTAGACTCAAAACAAAGACAAGACAAATCCTTCAAAGCAGTTTTTTAATTTTCATATGATGTCCCTTTGACTATTTTGTTTCCCCATTCTGACTCTGAGGTGCTTCGTTTGACTCTCACCTTGAATATTCCTGGTTCTTTGACATTCAGCTGGGGAACATGTCGCTGGTCTTTCCTCCATCTCCTTGTTCCGGTCCCTGATGAGGAGCATCGAGGAGCAGACAGCCAAAGGACCAGCAGGGCCAGCATGAACCCAACTACTATCCCATGTAACACAGAACATACACATGGAGGCACTGGAAGGACTAAGTACAAATACAACAACTGTGTTAAGAAGATGAGGCCAGTCACAGGCACATTCTCCATTTCTTCCACCAGTCCTTCCTCTTCTGCATCCAGTTCACTATCCAAACCAGTGCTACCAGTATGAGGCTGCCGAGAGATAGATCGTTCCCCATCTGGTGTCTCAGTATCTGTGCACAGCTCGAAGTCCTCGCTGTACAGTTCACAGAAGTCCTCATCTTCCTGTCGAGCGACAAGGGCTGACATGGAGCAGCGTCCCAGAGTGAGAGAGGGAGACCTGTGGAGAGTAGATGACGAGGCCTGGGTGAGAGCTGGTGCAAGAGACAGTGATGGGAAAGAGAAAAAAGACGAGTCAGGGCCCTTTTCCACAGGAGTCTCCTCCTCTTCTTCCCCTTCAGCGCCCTCTTCTTTGATGCTATAGTTGTTGTTAGCTTCTGTATGTCCATTTACCGCAGTTACTCCACTGAGCTCCGACGCACTGGAGGAGAGTGACTTGGCCCGATGAGCTGCACTCCCAGCAGGCCCCACACCGGACTCATCCCCAATAATCTTACTAAAAAGCTGCAAGGGATCTGACATCACCTCTGACAAACGCCTCTTGGTGTCTTCTATCCTGGCCTCCACCTCCTGGACCTTAAAGAAAGATCTCCCATCTGGGGACATAATAGGCGAAGAAGGTGCTGTTTTGGAGTCTCCGCCTGCTTGAGTGACTGCGACAGGGCAGGAAGACAAGCGAGGCTGGGAAAACTGCTTGAAAAGCTGCATGTTGCGAGGCGGAGTGCGGTGGGTTGGCTGCGTTTGCTGGTGGTGAGAATGGTGCTGAAGAGGCCCTTCATGATGTTCGCCCTTTGAAGTGTCCGTGGAGAGGGACTTAACAAAAGATTTCATTAAGTGTCTGTGTCTGGCAGGTGGGGGTACGACAGTAGCAATTACAGGAGCGGTTTCTCGAGAGTCGACGTCATTTGACAAAGATTGAACAAGGCTGAGAAAAGGCTTGGAAGAGGAAAGGGCTGCAGATTTACAAGGGGAAGAAGAAGTGGAACTAATCAAAGGGGGTTGGGCTGGTCGATCGGATGCCCAGGAAGAGCTGGCAGGAGAAGTGGCGCTCAGGTGGGAGTGAGTTGAAACAGGGTTAACAGTCATTGCAAGAGAGGCTGTGTGTGGATGCGAGTCCAATGTCTGCGCAGGAAGGATGGCAGATGAAACGGGCATTAGAGATCCAGAGAAGATCTCCGCATCAACAGACTCCACCCCTAGCTCCTCTTTTGCCTCCAAGCCTTTGGTAACAGATGGGCCATGAGTCCCTGTGCTTTGGCTTTGAGATCCTGCAGCACCATCGAGAACAGATTTAGCAGCAGCACATTCAACAGATAACCCATAGAGTTCTTCTTCCTCATCTTCCTCCTCCTTTCCTAGAGCGGAGAAGTGGATGGTGATAGTGTCACGAGAGTGGGAGCGCTGCACCTGCAACTTGGGTCCTGGTGCATGACGTGGAGGAGGAGTGTCAGCATGCTGGCCACTTCCCTTTCTGCTGTTGCCCTGGCTGCTCATCATCACCCTCCACAGGGCTCACAGCCTGAAAGAGAGAAAGGGAGATAGCAACTGTTGAGCACAAAAACAGCTTCAAAGATGAAGAAAGGTAAGGAGCATTGAGAAGTTATGGTAAGATCCCTAGAGAACCATAGGTGTTGTATGCAAGATTACACAGTGAAAAGAAATTGACATCAATATTTCTGGTTTATTTAAACTGTCAAAAAAATGCAGGAGTTTAGTTTTTAAAGTCATATTTTTGACATGTTCTTCGTAATTCACAGGCTAAATATTTAGCTTTCAAATTAAATATTTAGTCAGGAAGCTGAATGTTGAGTTTCAAACAAAGTTTAAGTCTGAGCTAAATATTACTTTATAAAGTCATATTTAAATACTTTCCAAATTAAACATTTAATCTTCAAGCTGAATATTTAGCTCATAAAATATTCAGGATCATTTAGCTATAATGTAAATTAGCTTGCTAATAAAGACAAATAGAACATAAAAAAAGCTGAGTATTGTAGACCCCTGTATAAACTCCACTGCTCACTGAAAGGCTTCAGTAGCTCAAGTAAGTTTTTAAAAATATAATCAATTCTTTACCTTTTGACATGTTGAAAGCATAGGACATGCCTGTTTATCAGACATACAGCCATTTACTGAAACAACAATTGCTGCTATTATTTCAGAAGCTACAGCGTCTGCATCAACAGCTGCCAATGTGATGAAGTCTTTAGAGTTGCCAGCAATGGTTTTACACAAACAATATATTGTTTTACTTCATCTAAATTATTTTTGCTTTATGAATGAGTACTATGAGGCCTTCAGCTTCGATAACCACTCTCACAAGCAAATTAAGAGTGAATAATAAATTATTCTAATCTGGTAAAACAAAAATATCCATGACAGACATAGGGAAGTGGGCAAATATTCAATAAAAAAATATTAACAGGCAGACGTATGACAATCTGTTGATCTACAACCTTTTAATTTCTAATGATCCAGAAGACAACTACAAGCAAAACTAACCATAAGACATGATGTTGCAGCAAAGTAGCTGTTCAACAGAAAAAAGTATTCACTGAATATTCTTTGTACAGTTGGAAAAGTCATTTGTCATGCAATGAATTTGCAAAACGAAGCAGTCTCATACTATTTTATCAGGCCCGTTTATTCTTCCACGTTGTATAGAGTCCATCATCCTTAGTTAACATTACACACATGCACAAAGAGACACACACTCTGCAAACAGCCTGTGGCTTTCAGGCTTTTGGATTGAAGATAGAAATGGTTCGTAATGGAAGAAGGGGGAGGGACGGAGCAAAACAACATAGCAGTTAGCTCTTGTGATTGCCTGCATTTCGGAGAAAGCCTCAGCATCCCTCGGGGGCTCTCTGGCTGGCACCGCATCTACAGAGATTGTATTTTGCCTGGGTGAAATAACAGAGCATTTGACTTTCCCAGTCAACCTTTCAACTCTATTGTGGTACAATAGGGTTTTCTGCACAAACGTTTTTATTTTGGTATGGGTTTGCTAGGGGCAGATCAGACAGAATGAGAACGAGGAAAGGGAAGATTGGTCAAGAAAAGCCCAAGGGGGTTGAGGAGTCATCAGAAGACCTTTCATGGACAAACTTCTGAAGAGAAATTCTAAGAAAGGCAAGGAAAAAGCAATGACCAAGAGAGAAAGAGAGAGAGAAACGAGAGGCAAAGATGTGTGCAAATAATGGGCAGAGGAGACAAATGGGCTGGAAGACAGGGCCACAGAAATGGAGGTGGCTGTTGTCTGACACCTGAAGGACAATTTGAAACATGGAGTAGGTTGACAGAGAGAACAGAGAGCAGCAGTTTCAAGCTTTCCTGGAGTCAAGTTCAGCAGGGCGCAGTGAAAAGACAAATGAGACACAGCTTTGCCCACTGAATCAATGTAAATACAGGATTCTGAGGAGTAAATATCCCTTTAAGAAAATGGATAAACACAATTTATATAAAGTTTTTGCTTTTTTTAAACCGTCTGAATTTCTTAAGATGTATAACACATTTTGTAGTTTATATGACATCTTCTCTATTAGTATTACATAGTAGCTAAAAGTCTTCTATAAAGGCCACTTGCAACATTAGAAGAAATACTCTTTGTGTGCTGGCTCACCCGCAGCTTCAGTTAGTCCGTGTTTTCAAAGCACCACTTTCATTAAAAGCTTTGTGTTTGTTTTAGCTGCCTGTGGATGAGAAGGAGACAATTGGAGAGCAGTGGAGAGGAGAAGAGACTGGCAGTGAGACAAGGCTCATCCAATTAATCAAAGCAAGCAGGGCCATTCTAATCAGCTCAAGCCAGAACCCGGGAGATGAGAGAGAAGGGGAGGGAGGTTAAAGCAGCAAGGTAGAAGAATGATATACGAGACTGAAAAACTCTGTAAAAGAAGGTGACTATAAGACACTCTGGTTCAAGAAGACAAAAAAAAATGGAAAAAAGGTTTGGAAGGAGTACTTTGCAAAGTAATCCAGAAAATGTCTTTATATAATGTCCATTCCGACAACACTGCTAAAAATAAATTCAAAACATAATATTTAGCCTTAATACTGCTGGGGAGGAAATTAAGGCTTTTAACTCAGGTATTTTATCACAGGAATGCATGTAAAATACAATAGTAACATGTATATGTAGATGTAATTATTGTGGACAAATAGAAACAGTAAGAAACGGTATTTTAGAATGAAATAAATATACTCATGAAAGAATAATTAGAAACTTAAATCAGACTAAAAGTAAATCAGATAATTGCTTCAAAAGTCAACTCAGGATATAGTTTTTAGCAGTACTTTAGAAGAATGGGTATTTTGGGAGGAATATAGTAAATAAAACAACTAATCCATACTTAAAGGGGGCGGTAACGAACTATAAGTTTGCCAACCACCATAAAAATAGAAGAACAAGAAGAAGAAGAAAGTTGCAGGATGGTAGCTCATTATAGTTATAATTCTGTGCACCAAAAAGGGAATGAGCTCCACACTCATGTAACTGAGAGCCTTTCCTAAAGCAGTCTGCTTATGTTATCTTTTACTGTTAAATGAAGCCTGCAAAGTCAAAGATAGTTATACATACATGCATAAGAAACTTGTCTTAAAGGTTGTAAGCTCATGAATATTCACTCTCACTGCATATATCTATATACACAAAAACAAATTTGTCACAATAACAAATTTTGGTGGACTATAAATTGTCCCAGAAGTTATTGTGGGACATATTGTTTTGAGATATATTGATGAAACCGCAGGCAGATGAAAAGGTGTAAAAACAAACAAACAAAAAAAGAAACAAAAACAGAGATACAAAATATTTGCTCGATAGCAACAATATTCTCAATCTTGCACGGCTCTTCTGTCAGTTTGGTTCAGAACAGAAACCACCAAAGAACACATGAAGAAGAAAAGAGGCTGGGAAACAACCGGGGGGGAAAAGGGAAGTTATAGCGACTCAACATTCTCTGCACCTGCACATAAAAGGGTAACGAGACAAAGGTGGAAAAGTCAAGCGAACTATGACAACGGCAACATGGCAACCACAGGAAGTGAAAAAGAAGAAGAGAGCCAAAGCTTTTATCTGTACAAACTCTGCTTGATTCGAAAATAGCTTAGAGTGGCTGTGATGGTGCTGATCTCCTGACACCTGCATGCCCACATTGAGGACTCACTACAGGAGACAAAATGTTAATAGAAAAGGCATTTTATTGCTTAGTGATGATAAAATATTCTCAGTCAGAAAGGAAATCAACTTTTACAGATTGATCAATACCAAAAATGACTGAACATTAAACCATGAAAAAGGCTTAGAAACAATATTGATTGTTTCTAAAAATATTTTCTCAAAGATTTTTAACACAGTAGAAACGGCAGCCGGCACTTAGAGAACACACACACACACACAAGAAAATGCACAATTGTGAAGTAAAAAGAATCTTTAAAAAAAAAAAAAAAGAGGAAAATCTGAAAAGTGTGGCATGCATTTGTATTCAACCTCCCATGAGTCAACACTCTGTAAAGCAACCTTTGGCTGCAGTTACAAGTGGAAATGTTTTTGGATCAACTTTGTTCCATCTGTATGAACATAAATATAAATCAAGTCTTGACACAGATTTTCAATTGGATTCAAGTCTGAACTTTGACTAGGCCATAATTACACATTACCGTCCTCTGAGCGGCCCGTCAGGAAGATGCCGTGCCAGTGGGCCTGGACTCTGAAGCTGACTGGAGCCTCTTGAAGGAAAACCACTTCACTCCTACAGGAAGTGGCAACGCTGCCAGCCAGAAGAGAGTCTCTGCTCTTCTTCTTGAATGACTTACCTTAAATCTGTTTTTCTTGTTTTATACGTACTATCCAATAATAACTTTTGTTCTAAGTTTAGTAATGTTTACCTGGTGAACTTCTAGTAAGAAGCTCTGTCAACTTCCAGTCAACCTTTATCTGCCTCCCCACAGCATAATGCTGCCACCATCATGTTTACAGGTGGTCATGACATATTTAGTTGTTGTCTGTTTTCTGTCACACAAAGCATTTAAAGAGCTGGCCAAAAAAATTAATTATGGTCTCATTTGTCAAGAGCACCTTCTTCTACATGCTTGGCATGACCCCAACATGATTTGTGATAAACCTCAGAAAACAACTATGATGGATTTCCTTCAACATAGTTTTCTTCTTGCAACTCCATAAAAGTAAGATTAGTGAAGTTGCCATTAGTGACCTTGTCTTAAATTGCTCAACATTTTTATTTCCCTGACCTGTCTGCTGTAATCTTTCATCTTTATAATTGTGTTTGTTGATGTTTTCTAACAAACCTCTGAGGCCTTCACAGAGCAGTTTGTTCACCTGACTTGGGAGGGGACTTACTTTCCTGAACTTTGTTTAGGGAGTTTTATTTGTGAAAATACACCGCCTGCAGTGAATCCTTCCCACATGGGAGGAAACACAGAAACCAATCCTAACACTGTCCTAAACCTGAGTTCAGAACGATGAGCTTCAGCAGGCCTCAAAGAAGCGCTTTGACGGTGAGTCTCCATGCTATGAGTCATGAAGCTCCAGCAGGACAACGATAAAAAACAAAAAACAATTAAGCAAACAGAGATGAAGAGCACTGACAGGACTCTGCAGGATCAAGCCAGTTTTCCTTCCCTCCCATCATCACTTCAAACATCACGATGCACATGATTGGGTGGTTGCCAAGCCAACAGCGAAGCTCTTTATCTGTGTCTGCACTTATCCCTCTACCCTCCTTTTGTTCTGTTCTCCTCACTTCATAAAAAGAGAGTTAGAAGAAGATCTGCAGTGAAAGACACACAGCGTGCGTTTTCAAACATGTTTGGATTGCGAAATAAATCCTCAATCTTAGATGAGATGGATGGGAGGAAGAAAGTGAGAAATGTTTTTACATCATTTCAATGAATTTGGGACACACTTTCTCCAGACGACTCCCGCTCTGCACTGCAGTCTTGCCTGTAAACACTGAGATAAAAAGGTGCTGATTTTCATCATTAGGAAGAGATTATTTGCTCAAGAGGCGCCAAGCGGATTTCATGCCAAGTAAAAGATTTGCATTGGATATTGACGCTCCGCGCCACATAACCCAGTTTGACAGTTTAGAGATCAAAACATTCAAACATTCGAAGGCATTGAGAAATTTATAATCTGTGTAACTGCTGCTGATGAAACCCAAACAGCTTCAGGGTTTTGGTTTTAGATATAATCCATCCAATTACTCAACACACAGAGGAACGAAGAAGGAAAACAGGAAAACATCAAACGTGTGTGTGGATTTAGAGAATAGTTAAATATGTTTTTGTCTTTAGTCCACCAACAAGTGCTGGATGGTACTTCAACTGAGGCTTTGATTTTGATTTTAAAAAACGAGGCCAGGCAGTTTTAGTTGTAGTCTAATAAATATTTCTGTTAAGAGCTATGATCCCAGATGTGGAGGTTAACTTTCAACCTTCCTACTCTGAACAAGTTCCTTGCCTATGAGGATAAGCAGCGAAACTTATCAGGTTTATTATAAAATGATTTTTTTTTTTAAATACTCATATAGAGGGCCCATCCTCTTGAGCAACTGAAACCGTTAAACATGAATGGTGAAATAATTCATGCTAATCATGGCAGTTTATTTCCCCAGCAGAGTAGATGACACAACACAGATGCAAAGATAACTTTCTCAAACTGTAACTTTTCAAAGATACTAGATCTCATCAGTGTTATGTAAGGAAATTATCAAAGAACCAAAAGTGTGCACTTTCTGTACTTTTGAGTCAGTTCGCTTGAACTTTATCCCGAAAGGTCATATTTTGTGTGTGGATCAAATATTTGTGTATGATCGAGCAAACTTCCTCGTTTCTATCTGGTGCTGGAACTTCCTGTTTGCTGCGATAGTCGCAACAGGAGGGAAGCTCCAGCCTCTAACTGCTTCCGTTTAAGTTTCCCATTAACAGCAATCTTATGCTTAACAGCTTTGTCTTGCAGCTGCCAAAGATCTTCTGAAAGTAGAAGTGGATTATTTATTTGTCATCGCCCAGAATGATTTATTTCATATCCTGGCAAAGAGCATTCCTCGGCTCTATACGTGGACTAGCACCAAGCTAGCAGCTGCGGCACCATTAAAACTCATGAGCTGTAGCAGTTGTGGCTGCCCGTCACTGTGACAAGCGCTGACGGATACCCCACAAGCAGCTTCATTTTGACAGTGAGAGTGCTATAAGCTCCATGCTCTATGTATACAACTGCTCAAATTGTGTTGCATGACAGCTTCTTTTTAGCAAGATTAAAAAAAAGGAAATCAGACTGTCTGCTGTGTTTAATATCAGAGCGTAAATATATATATATATACAGAGGGGACATTTGATATTTAGCAGCTGCAGAGTAAAACTTCCAATGTGTAGCAGCATTCTGACAGGTTGCATGATGTGAAGCAAATGTTAGGTCTCCCTCAAAAGCTGGGGTTATTTCTTCTCCTTCACAGCTCAGATACATTTATTTTGAGACCCCTAAATCAAATTGGGTGTATCAAATTGAGTTGAAAGACAAGACCATCAGTCTAATCTGACTATTCAAGGACAGGATTATTTAGAGCAGCATTCAAGAGGCCTCACCATGTTGGGGCTCAGCAAGATGGATGTGTTGCACATCAAATATTAAGGTTAAGCATGTGAGTATGTGTGGCACCTTTTCACTTTTGTTCAGTTTTCAAGCAGTGGGGTTTTGTGTGTCACAGTGTCAATGGCAAGAAAGGATGTGCCTCAAATATGAGGTGTTTTCACACAAAAATAACCCAACCAGCTGGCCACACAACCACCTTTCATCACTGCATCCCACACTCGAGATGTCGCCGCCAGCTCATCCTCACTCCTTCAGTGTTGGTAAGTCAGAGGCAAAACCACACCTGGTTGACTTAACAGCTGCCTGAAAATCACAACTTGAAACGTTTTGTGAACGGTGCCTAACATTCGCCCTTAAACCCACCATCTCCACAGTGAAACACGGTGGCATGTGGAAGAAAATTTGATGGAGGCTAAAAACTATATGAGAAAGTTTCACCTTATGGCAGGACAATATTCTCAAACCTCCAGTCAGACCTGGAAACCACATCACGTTCGTTTGTTGGGATGACCTAGTCAAAGTCCAAACATTAATCCAACTGAAAATTAATGGCAAATATTTCAAATATGCTCTCCATCCAGTCTAACTAAGATTAACTATAGACCATGAATACCAGTATAAGAAACTTAAGCTTGTAGCTGTAAGGTAGAAAAATGTATAAAGCTCTAAGGAAGAAAGGACAAAGGACATTTAGACAACCTATATGTGAATAAGAAAAATACACAGACATTGCAATTGTCTTTAGAGAACTGTTTCCAAGAATTGCATTCAAAACATTTCTCGTCTTTGTCCACAATGTGCTGCAGTCAAACAGGACTTAAAAATCTGCACCAGTAAACTTCAAATTCAACACCATGGCAGCATATATGAAATATTCCAGCCCCAACGCATGGCTTTAAAGATGAGGTGGATGGAGCTGACTGATGACTAAGAGACAGCTAGCCAAACACCCTGAGGATGAATTTAACAGCATATGAGCTGTGGCTAAAGATGAAACGCTCACTGCCCGCATCACAGAAGCCTGTAAACACAGACATGGTATAAACACAGGCAAGTCCAATCAGCTTTAGTGTCCTCCACGCCCTAATCTACTGTTATTTCTGTGTTAACTGGACGCATTTCCCGGAATCTCCTGGGTAACAGAGGCCACAACCTGCCGTTGCTGAAGCCCTCATTCAACCAACAACAATAGCTAATTCAAATGGTCCAGATGCCACTGTTTGCTTCTACCCTCACAGCAGTTTATCCCATCAAATACAGGAAACGCTGCTCCCTGTCAACTTGCTCTGCATCCACAACGCAGCGTGGAAACATGGAGAAACGGAGGAGAAGTTAAGATGGAGAAGATTAAAGTGAGGAAAAGCGAGGCTGGTCAAGGCCGTGACTCACTTCCCACACCACCACCAACACACATGAATGCTCAAGGTTAAAGGAGGAAAGCACAAGTGTGTCTTGTTTTCACCTTGATGTTTTAGAGGCATTCACTCTCCTCTTGAGAGACACAATCTGCACTGACAGCCTTGCCACAGATCAGAGTGGGAATGAGCCTGCACATACAGAGAGAGAGAGAGAAAGATAATCTGCTAAATTTGTTACTCGAGGGCAGGAAATTACATAATTAAAATATATTAGTGGCAGTGTGATCCATCTGTCTGAGTTAACTGTAATTAATCTCAATCCTCATTTGCCGTGAAGGGGATTAAAAAGATGTTTGGATCTGAAACGACGAGTTACGTTTAACCCTGTACATCTAGGATGCATCTTCTCTTGAGGCATCCTGATCAAATTCTAACCAGAAGGTTAAAATTCAAATGTAAAAGATTACAAGAAGGCCTCACTGACTGAAAGGAAAATATAAAGAGAAAGAGTGAAAAAGATATAGCTAATGCAAAGTGGTTTAAAATCTAATAATGAAAAAGATCAGAATAACAAGAAATCTTAATTTTAATCCTAAATGAAAATATTGTTTTACAGAAGTATCAAAATGTACGTCTCTGAGGGAGACTTATCTTCATTAGGGAACCATTTGAAGTACTTTTTATAATAAATGTAATTCCCTTAAATCCATTTCTATTTGCAGTTTTAAGCACGTTAATAACAGTCAGAAAACTAGAGTGAATATTTGCATTAAAAAAGGTTTCAGCTACATTGAACAGTTTTCAGCATGAATGGTCCATTTGAGGTCATGTCACAGGACTTCAGTCCTTTTTATTTATTTATTTATTTAAAGGAATTTATAGCTTGGTTTCCTGTTGTGGTTTGAGTCTCTGTCTTCCTTCTTATTCCAAATAGACTGGAGTTTAATCTCTTCAGACGCCACATCCACTGTAACATTTCTGTGCCTAAAGCAATTTAAACAGCTTAATAAGGCTTACTACCGATTGGTTCCTGATTATCCAATGGAAATCAAGATTTAGCCAACTTTATCTGAGAGAGCATTTGGCAGATCAAAAGACATTAACCATTTCAAATGGTGGTATTAGAGTTATTTAATAAGGAAACCTATTTTATTCCGATGAAAAACAACTAAATGTTACCAACACAATCCTCACAGGGAAGCACAGTGGTGGCAGCATTATGCAGTGGAGAGCCTTGTCTTTGGCAGGACAGGGAAACTGGTGAGAGTTTATGGGAAGCTTGATGAAGGCCAATACAAAACAATACTGAAAAAAATATGTCAGTGGCTTCTAAATCCTTGAGGAAAAAAATAATGCAAAAAAAAAAAAAAAATCAGACAGATATTTTAACATTTTCTTGTAATTAATCGCACTTTTGGAAGAAGTCCTCTCCCTCCAGACCTGTAGAATGAACCCACTGCTGATCTGTCCAGTGGCTGTGATTCTGTGGCCTGCTGCTCAGAGGGGAACCCAGAGGAGGAGACAGGACTGAGCAGCAGCATCAGCAGCATCAGCAGCCCTCACCAACCTGAGCAGCTCACAGTGGGCTGCATGGGTAATGAGGAGCTCACTGAGTTCACCGGTGACACTTCCAAGAATAAACCCATTCTCCATGGCAGCCGTGACTTATTGGGCCCCACGCCACAAAGCTAAAAAGACAGTCCATGGCTTACACTGTGCGGGCACAGAGACATGTTCCATGATGCTGGACAGCACTGTGGCATCCAGAAACAGCGAGGCTGGTGCAAAAAGGAGGACAACATCCCTGTTGATTTCTCTCCTCCTATGATTCGGATCTATTTAAAGGTCCTCTCCCCATTTATTTATCTATGTATTTATTGTTTGTTTGTTTGGCGTGTGATCAGTCTTACCTTCCACTTATCGCATCCCCGTCCTCAATCTGCTGCGTTGCCCAGCATCGAGGTTCCGAATCTGCGTAATGCGATGAGATTCCCCGCTCGGAGCGCCTTCTGCTGCCTGCAGCCTGCAGAGGAGAGGAGAGGAGACGGAGGGCGCCGAGCCGCCGAAGGCTTGCCGATCACACCTGGCTCCCGGTTCCGGCTTTACTAAACGCTCCACATGCAAGGGCCACGGGGCGTGTATTGTTTTGGTAAACGGGTGGGTTGGTTTGGCGCCACACCCCCCTCCTCACCTTCCTTGAATGATTCTTACGGAGCGGCTCGGACCGTCGGCGCATTGGCGATTCATATTTTATTGTGTTGCAGCAGCGGAGCGTGGATTGCGTCACGGCTTTGCAGCGTGCCAGTCAGACGCGGATTTCCCTCCGCTGACAAAACCCTGCGCTGTCTTTAAAAAGCAAAAATGTGGACAGTGGTATTCGAAAAAGCCCCCCGCACCCCCCAAAAAAATTTTGGTAGGCTATTTGCTTTGCGCTGGGAGAAAAAAAACCCCACAAACAAATAAAATGTAGAACGAAATTAACACGGAACACCAGCTTTCAATTTTCTCTCAGATCAGCTGACAGAATTACTGGCAGACAGACAGGAGCTGAGTCCAAGTTTGGGTTCGTTTAATCTGATCAGATTTGCTTGGAAATGTCGCCATCTGCTGGTGTCGAGGAGAAACGTCCACCTAAATTTGACCTGGACGACAGGACGTCAGCTCCGACTTCTCTGCGGCGTACACACAAACATAACTTACGCAACAAAAATAACAAGAGTTCGTTGATGATGTGAGCGCAGTTTTAATCTACGTCAGGTGAAATGCATCAACAGCCTGTTTATTCCTCATCAACACGAGAGCAGGAGAACCGCGGTGGTGCAGGGAGACACCTAGTGGTCACGCTTGAGATTTGTTCCATTTCTTCAACATTCTGTCCTGAACTGATTTTGATTTTTTTTAAATATATATTTTTAAAGTCAACATTTACTCAAATGACAATTGATTTGACATAATTGTGGCTCTAATTGCTGCATCACAACAAGCTGGATTTGTATTTTTGTGTTATTTAAGGATTTAGCATTTGTGTATTACATGTGAGAGTCATTAACACCCCTCTCAAGAAAAAGACATTTAAAAATGGATGCACACCAGTGGTAAAAAGAAAACACTGTCACCATGATGGAGTAGCTTGTTCAACAAGTGAAATTTTTAAAAAAAAAAATTATTCATCAGCCTGAATCAGCTTTATGGATTCATTTTGATTTCACCTTGCAGATATACACCGCAGTATTTTAATCAGATATAAGTTGAAGGTTTCTACTTACTTACTTTTTTCGGTTATTCAGCCTCCAAAAAATCCTCTGATGACATCAGCACTCAGTCTTCAGTGTTTGAGATGTTTCTTAAGTGTCTTCAAATTCAAATGATCGAATTTGAAGCCAATTCAATAATTTTTAGAGCTTCTTAAATATTAAATTAAATTTGAAAATGTATAATGAAGCAGTAGCCTTTTTCAGTGGATGCAACACCGAGCATGGATGGCAAGCAAATAAATAAATAACAAGATCAAGTATATTCATCGGGAGGTTGGTGGTGCTGTGGGTGGGATTATGTGCAAATCAAGTTAAGGTCAGATCCTCACACCAGATCTGTCCCGGCTCTGCTGATTCTAAAACGGTTTGGGCACTGAGCTGAGGGTTTATCTGATCTATTATTAACCTTGTAACTTTTTAAATGCAAATACAGCTAAGAAAATCACAAAAATAATTGGTGCAGTAGAGTAAAATCCTCTACTGCATTGCTGCAATAGAGGATTTTACTTACATAGCAGGTGCTTGGCCTTTTGTGAGGCTCCAGGAGCTGCTTCCAGCTCTCAGAGATTATTTAACAGTTTGTTACACATCAAAGCACTCGGGACCCCCTGCGGTTGGACTCAAAGGCCACCGGGCCAATCGGCTCTCAGCTGCTCCGGTAACTATCCTTTAATGAAGTTCATGAAGGCCCTTCTTCCAACAGCAAGGCGGTGGGCTGGGCTAGCAGCTGGGAAAGCAGCTCAGACCTCCACTCTGCTTCAGCTCTTTGAGCACGACTATATGGCCACTGAAAAGAGGGCCGTTTTAAAAAGGTAAACACGTCTGAGCATGCATCTAATCAGCAGTAAAGAAGAGACTTAAAAGTCTTCTGCAGTGACTGGAAACTGGATTCTGCTAGAAGTGACAAACCGACAAGTCTCATCTGGACAATTTCTGACATCTCTCTTTGCTTCAACGCTTTTTCACATCTTATGCTGGCTGACCAGTCAGTAGTTTTGACAGTGTGAAAGTAGATATTAGTGTGTGCAACGTGCTTTCTCTTGCAGATCTTTCTTTGTTGTGTGTAACCTTTTGATCTAAGTGTAAAAAGGGGCTGAGGTAGGCCAATGAGTTTCAGAGGGGAGTTTATGCTAAAAGAGGCAGGGGAGGGGGAAGAGTTGCCACCTTTTCATGTCAGTGCTCCTCCCGTTCGGCTTTATAACGAATGTCAGCCATGATAACAAAGTCTCATTTGCATATCATAATCCCCCATCTCTCGACCTTCTGATCAGGTGTACTTGGAAGCAGGGCTGTGTTCTCTCAAAAAGAGGCAGCGATAGGAAGCAAGAGGAGGGGGCGGGGGAGGCAAAGAACTCAGCTCACTTTGAAAGCTGTTTGAAGTTCGCTGCCAGAGTTCAAATAGCAGTAAAACATGTGCATGACATTGAGTGGCTGATTTGTATAAAAAGAAGAAAGGCGGAGGGATGAAGGGATGAAAGGAGGTCAGGGAGCGGAGACTGAGGGAACTTCTGGGAGCTAGGAAGGCCAAAAGCCTTTGGCTCTTGTGTCACTACACATGTAGAAGAGAAGGCGGTTTTATATTCAACCTTTGAACTTGATGCCCCTTGAACTTGCTCACATTTTGCAACGTTACAGCCACAGACTTCCATCTCCTTCGCTTGGTTTTTAAGTCACAGATCAACACAAAATGGAATGAAATTGCGCAGTCATTATGAAAGAGTGGCATCAGGAGATCTTTTGTTGAAAGAAAGTCATTAGACAGGTTTGCTGATTGCTATAGGATCCAAATAAAAGAAGTCACAGAAGTCAGAAGTTGCAACGTTTGGCAGAAAAAATCCAACATTGTATTCTCACTGTGAAACATGGTGGTGGCGGCCTCATGGTGTGGGATGTATTTCAGGCTTTATGGGAAAATTGATGGTGCTAAATATAGAGCAAACCTGTTGGTGGCCACAAAAGACTCAAGACTAAAGCAAAGGTCAAAGACCTGCCAAATCTACTTGGCAGGTAGATTTGGCGAAGGAGAAGGGGAGGATTAGATCAAGATGACAGCATGTTCATGTGTTTTAATGGCCCAGTCAAAGTCTAGACCCAAATTCAATTGAGAATTGAAGCGAGATTTGAAACGTGGTGTTCACAGAATCTCTACATCAGTCATAATTTACTTACTTTTTCAAAGAAGAATGTGCCAAACGTTATTTTCTAGATGTAGAAAATGTGTGAAGCATTTCCAGTGGACTGCATGGCATCTGTTTTTGCAACCGAAGAAGATTCACAAGACCTTTTCTCACAGTGGGAGGAATGTATCTATATGCAAGACCTTCCTTTTAAAATACATTGCAGTTAGTGGTTGTCTGATTTATCTTTCAGAGGAATAGAGTTCAACACCTTACAGACATATCCACTTTTTCCTCACATTCCTCAATCTGCAAGGACGAAAGAACGTTTCACTAACTCTGAGGATTAGAAAAGTTTTTGTTTTTTAAATTCTAGCAGAGGTGTCTGTGATAGAAGCCACACTTCAGTGGATCTGCCACTAGATGCTTCAGGAGTAAGACAAAGAGGCTTGAATTCATGGCAGCTCTCGCTGCAGAGGTCAAAGTATTTGTCTGAGAGTGAAAGTGAATGTTATTAGCAACTCCACATGTCATGGCAACAGATCCAAAGGTCATGGACCACCCAGCTGTGCGTTCACAAGTTTCATCATCTATATACCACACTGATCAAAACCAACTGTTCACAAGGAGCCAAATGTTTGTTTGGCTGTTAAAACACAACTTTGTGGCGTCTCACTGTACTTGGCTCAAACAGCAAGCTGCAGCCTTTTGGATTCTGAATCCTAGTTGTAAAGACCAGGCATCCTTTCCCATGTGTGGAGAAAGCGTCCAACAGAGCTGCTGCTGCTCTTCAACGTTCTCATAGTCCTCCGTTTGGCCAGAGTTGTAAAGCCGGGCCCTGGGAGTCATTCGCATCTGCTCTGATCCACTCAGCTCAGCTCTGCAGTGGATGCGGTGGCCACTCCAGCTCCTTTATCCCAGTTACCTCACAACCAGGGCAGGCAAAGCCAGACTGACGGTCCCCCGCTGCCTTCTGAGCCCCTGTTTCATTTCCCTCCACAGCCACCCACCGACCCTCTCAGCTTTTCAATCTTCGAAGCAATTAGAAGGAGATCCTTTTCCTTTGTTGTCTATCCGTGGACAGAGAGAAAACGAAAGAATGAGGAAAGGAGAAAAAGGAGGGCCAAGCTGTTGTTGGTGGTGGAGCTCAGGCCTAGCCAGGAGCCACTTGTGAAGCTCTGGGTATTAGGACTCACATGGTTTGTTTGGAAAGGCTTCTCCAGGGGCCAAACTAGGATTACGTTGCAGATTGCGAGTTCCCATGGAAGAGGCCTGGACCAGCAAGGGGTTCAGTGGGTGGGTTTCAGGTTGGGGGCCATAGAGAACATCTTTATGAGTTTGGGGTCTGTCTGAAAGGAGAGGGCCAACTCCCAGCATGTTAGCGCTCCATATTAGATGGACACAGAGAGGCTATTGAAGGTCCCCAGACATCCCCTTTATTTCTCTCCTTTTCTCTGCTCCTCTCTCTCACTTTCTCTCTCTCTCACTACTCTTGAAGCCTAATTTGTTTGTGAAGCAAGAAAGAAGTAAAAAGATTGTTCTGGGACCCGAAATAATTCAAGTTTATATTTTTGTGGTTGGAATATAGTCTGAGTTTGACTATTGGTTAGGTTTTTATCACACTGAAGGGCAACAACGACATGCTTCCAGCAACAGGGAAACTTGCTCTTTATCTGTTAAATTTACCAAAATCATATTTAAATGAACATTTTCACAATTTTTGCATGTCAACTGCCTATAAATTTACTGGGAAAATATTAAAATAATCTTTTTAATAAAAGAAAAATGGCACAAACAAATCAAATGTAGATATACACAGATGCAGATCAGAGTTCGTTCTGTTTACACTCTGTTTACTACCAAAAACTCAGCTCACAAGGTTTGGACAATAACCACTAATCCAAACGCAGGGCAAACATAAGAACTATTTAGGGTCAGTACTCAAGATCCCAATATTTTTTTCCATCAGAGAAACATATTCAGCCAAAGTTATTTAGTATAGGTGGGGACAATAAAAATACAGGCTGCCAAAAAACAACTAATAGTAAGGAAAACTGTGCTACGTGCGCTATAGTTGCTAAACTGTTTCATTAAAGTCTCTTTATCTGTAGTACTTCTCCGCTTGGGCTTCGAAGGACTTCAGGTTGTTGGTCTCGTTTTTCAACTCCTCCTCCAGGTCACTGGCTTTCCATTCAGCGAGATCAGCCCTCTCCTCGGCTCTCTCACCAGATCCCTCCCCAAGATCACCAGCTTACCAGCTTCCTCCTCATATTGAGGGTCAGCTTCCTGTGCGATGTGTTTGGCCTGGTATACAGTATGTAGTATATGTTTGGCACTTCGTAAAGCTATCAGTTGTGTGTACTGACTGTTTTCAAGTATTTGTGTGTATTTTCATTTTCACTTTACTGTCAGAGTCCTTCAGCTCACTGCCATGCAGTCTAATGGGTTGCGAGTTCCACAAATGTCCACAGCACCATAGAGCCTCCACCTTGCTTAACAAGTAATTATGGAGACTTATTGGCTCAACAAACGGTGACTTAAGAGCTGCATGTGGTTCTCAAGGTACTCCACAGTTGCTGCTAATACCTTTGTCTGAAAACAATTAAAAACCAAACAATGCTTTAAAATCTGAAGCTAATAAGTTTAAAAGTATAAATGTTCACAATTCTGTGGCAAAATGTGTCTTAAAAAAAAAACAATTCCATAAACACAGATGTAAAAAAATGCATTCCCTGACTTTTTGTAAAGTTTGATGTTTGATGCCATCCTTTAATTCAGTAATGAAAACTATTTTTCTGTGGAAGGTATTTCAAAAAAAAAAAATAGTTAAGTTGTGATTTTTATTTATTTATTTTTTTTGTGGCTGGACATATTTTATTTAGATGAACCAAAGACATTGAATAAATGTTGTCCCCCGTTTTCAACATTTAAACAATTGTTTTAATTGAAGGACAAGTTGAGTATGAATTTCAACAGATTTCTTACTTAAATGGCACATTCTCTTGTCTTTCCCATTCAGTTAACTCTGTGCTGCAATATATTTACAATCCAGCGAGCAAGAATTCATGCACAACAAATAGTAATATCAAAATTAAAAAAAAAAAAAAAAAAAACTTCAGTTACATCACATGTAACAGGGAGTTTTTGTGGTGCCATAAATTGTTGCACTAGTGATTCTTCAGAAGAAAAAACTAAAATATGTTTGGTACATTGAATAAATAAGTGAGAACAAATGGCATGAGGAAGTGCTGACAAATAAATAGAATATTTGTTATCCTATTTATGCAGTAGCTCATTAACATCAGTACCTTGAACCATTTAAAGTGCTGACCAGCTTGAAGCTCTCGCCCATGAATCAGCGTCATTGCTTACCAGATGTCTCACACCCCTGACCCAGTTCTTCATGCTGTCCTTCAGCCTCTCCTGACACCTTTCAGCTGTCTCCTAACTCATCATTCACCATCTGCAAACCAAGCAACGCTGTTCCCTCGCAATGCATAAATACATAAATCTTGCGTCACAGCCAGTGTGTGTACGGGGGTTCGACAACATGCCGTAAATGGACCAACACTCCCAAAGTCGTTCCCTCTTTCATGTGTCTCTGCATCACAGATGCTCGGTGTTAATGTTGGACCATCCAGACTCTTTAACCCGTGCTCACCCTCGCGCTTCATCCCTCTCAGAATCTGTCACCCTTGCTGGGGGGATCCTTGGGGTCAAAAAAAAAAGTCCAACCCAGAGGTTGCGGTGCCAGACGGGCTCTTTGAACTGGCCGGCTGCCACTGAGCTGATGTGAGATATGACCAGGGGGCAGAGGTCAAAAAGGCTGGAAAAAAAAGAGTCAGCTAACCTGGTCTCATTCACTGTCTGTCTTGACCAAACTCATGTTTCATTACATGTTTCTTTTTTTTTTCTGATTTCACCAATAACAAGGGACAACATCACAAATGTAAATGAAACAAACTTTACGATATGATCTCACAATTAGGTACAAATTTGATTTAATCTAACTCAGATTAGGCTTTAAAAAGTTACAGCTAGGCTAGCCAACAACTAGCCAACCAATAGGAAAGGCAAAGCCGACTTCTTTCCATAAAACTCTTCATCCGAAATAATTCAACATGCTTTACGGGAAAACAACGAAACAGATAAGACACATTAAATACATCAGTTACATACAGATACACCTGTTAAAACATCCCTAAAATTCATATCTAAGCAAACTGCAAAAATTAGATTTTTTAGTGCAACTACCTTAAGCTGAATATTTTTAATAAAACTTCCAGAAGCATTTGAAGTCAACTGCAAGAGACCTGCAGAAATGTGAGAAATAGGCAGAAGCAGCAGAATAAAAGGAAAATGAAAAAATGGAAAAAAAACTGTAGAAGAGGGGTGAAAATTTTCAATCAATTCAAAAATCATCCCAAAAGGTATTAGAAATTCATGCAGAACATGTTTTACAGATCTAAACGGTAAAGTAACAACAGGAAGGAGAGTTGGAATTAGGGCTGGAATTAGATTTGGAAAGAGGATTGGAGTTAAATTTAGAGATAGTGGGCCATTTCTTTTTTTTCCTGAAGATTGATATAATGCAAGCAAAAACTTGAAGAGGGATTTTATAAAATCTTTAAAAGATACCAAAAAGCTGAATCAAACAGACATTTTAAATTTTTAATGCCATTTTTAGCTGAAAGCAAGTGGAAGAGCGCAAAGTAAAAAATTTTTCCAAAAATTAAAGGATGTTCCATTCATATCAGTTAAGTTTAAAGTCATTCATCTCAATGGCAAGTTTAGAAAGTAAATATTTTTCATTCCACCAAAGCATTTCTATCTGATAAGAAATGAGACAGCCATCTCTCAAACAATAAAAAAGTGAAAAGTTTCTGTTGCCTTGTTTCCTGTATTATGTTGCAGATTCATCTGCTGCAATGAGCTCATGGTCATTAAGGCTGGCCGGCCTCCATCCCATCGCCCTAATATTTTCCTCTGGTTCAGGTCAGGAGTCTTGTGGAGAATTTACATTTCTTCCAGTCAGAATAATTATGTTGGTAGAAGGAAAAAAAAATTACTTTAAACCCAGATGTTCCAGACTAATTTTGATCTTACCTGCATGTGGGCCCTATGTTTTCTAGTTCTTTGCTACGTTTCATAAAGAAGTTGAGTCAATCCACCACAAAATTATGCCAACATAAAAAAAAAAGAAAGTGATGAAATTCTTGAATAGAAAAACGAATTAGTAAGTGATGATTATGGGCCAGAAAAGTAAAGCACAAACATGATGACTTTGTGTGCTGACAGACAATTTTTAAAGTGAAAGATTGTATCAGCGCAGATTGAAGCGATAAATGAGACAACGGGAAGAAAAGATGAAAGACATGTCAGATCAAAACTGTGACACTCGATGATAACATCTCAGCAGAAATCCTTTTTGTGGTTTATGAAACATCTGAATCCAACACAAGTTTTTCGCCGTAACAACCGTAAATCGCTGTCTTCCTTCCTGAGACGCAGAAAAGTAAGAGGAAGCGAGATGAAGGGCAAAATGGAAGGAAAACAACAAAGCCAAAGAAAGCATTTTTATCCTGCTGAGTTAAATTGGGTGTGACTGTGAACGAAGCCCCGAGAAGGATGAGAAAACACACCCACGCCGGTGCACGCCCGCACACAACCCGCACACAACCCGCACACAACCCGCACGCCCCCATGCAACAAAAACAAATTAACATCTAAAATGCTCCGACTCGTTTCAACCGTTCACTTCAAACCGTCATCAGGCCTCTAATGGGGGCCAAGTTCAAAGCTCCACTAGACTCCCGCTGCTTTGCTGAGATGGAGGAACAACACTTTCGTCTCCCTCTCCCTCCCCTTGTTTGTTTATCATTTGCTTTGCTCTCTTTCAACATTTCCTCTCCTGCTTCAGCCTCTTTTCTTTGCTTCACTGCTTCCCTCCTTTTATTTTCATCCCTGTTTTATTTTTGGAGCAAACCCCTCACAGTCAGTGCCTTCTTGTTCTTGATTTCCCTCTCATTGCTTTTTCAATATTTAATGTAGCGGGTACAGTGGCTTGCAAAAATATTAATACGTCTTCAGCTTGTCTACATTTTGCCACGTTACAAACACAAATTTCAGTAGGTTTCACTGGGGTTGTGTGTGATAGGTAGGTTAGTACAAAGTGGCACGTGATTGCATAATGGGAAGAAAAGGACAGTTATTTTTTTCATTGTTTGTAAAATGGTTGGAGTTTGTTCAGATTTAATGTGTCTCAGTTTTCAGATCTGGACTTTGACTGGGCCACGTCAAAGTCCAGATTTGGACCTGTTAGATCGCATGACTTGGTGACATTTTATTTGAAGCGGTGTGCATATGACTGATGTAAACATAACACCTGTTATGAACATGATGGAGGCTTCATGAATGTGTATGACTGTTGTCATTAGGTGTCATTCAGCAAATAATGACACTTTTAATTTAAGATTTTACTAAAAGTTACATTAAAAGTCCATAAAAAGGATCAACTTTGCATTATTAGGCAAATAATGACACCATTAATGTAAAGTTCCATTAAAAATTGCATTAAATGTCAATCAAAAGTGTCAAGTTTGATTTAAAATTTTATTATTTACAGAATGACACCTAATGACAACATAATATTCATAAATGTTCATGAACACTCCTTCATATTCATAACAGGTGTTATGTCATGTTTACTACAGTCTTATGCACATGCTGTCAAATAAAGTGTTATTCATGACTCTAATCTAAACCCTTCCATTGAAGTTCAGGCTGTATGTTTTTCATCTTTGTTGTTCTGCAAGGTGAATTTCATCCGAGTCTTTTTCCTCCTCAAACAGGTTTCCTTTCAAGATTGTCCTGTCTTCAGCTCCATCCATTTCCAATAAACTCTGATCGGCTTCTATTTCCCTCTAAAGAAATAGAAGCTGGTCAGTTTTAATATTCTCGACAAATGTAATTTTTGACAAATGAAAAGATAAGTTAAACACAAATCCATGTTTTGTTTTTCATTGGCACAATCTGCCAATGTATTGACGAAAAATGAAGTTGTCTGATTAATAGATTTGATTTGAATAGATTTATATTTCTCTCTCCTTTCTAATTATGGCCTTCGTTATAAATTTAATTCTATTTAAACATTAAGCAGGATTGTAAACATAAACTACAATCCTGGCTATTCCTGAGAGGTCAAGTTGCACAGAAGGAACGCTACAGGTCTCAGTCAGCAGGTCTGCATTCATCAGTATTACAAACGTCCCCGTCTCCACTGTCAGCTCCTTCAAAGATGGTGAACCCACACATATGAAGCTCCTGCAATCTGCTCATTAAGAGATCCATGTAGCTTTCCCCTGACGTAAAAGCAGTATTTCATTTTGAAATCACCCTTTAGTGTTCTGCTGCTGTGCTCAGCTTAAGTTTTTTCCTTCCCAGATTTTCTGATACTCTACTGCAACACGCCAACATCCTGCTTTCTGAGAAGTGTGAAGACGAGAGAAAAAAGGTCTTTATCAGACTTCTGGAGGGAAAAGGATGTAGGTTTTTTTTTGTCTGCTTTTTTTCCCCCCACAGGCTTCAGGTTTTGTTTGTATATGCTGACAAAGAAAGTGAGAATATATAGAAAACCACGTCAACGACAAAGCACATAAGAAGATAAGAGCGGTGAGAAAAGCTCTTTGGAGCCGGATAAGACCGCGTTTGAAGATTAAAGTTGTGTTGCATTCGCAGGACGGCCTATTTCCATGAAAGGCACTTAACTGGTCCAGAAATTGGTTTGTCTATACGCAGTCTCAGCGGGAGTCACTTTTAATATTCTCGTCACAAACTTAAAGGCGCCTGAAACTGTAAGAAAACACACTCTTCCCGCATGAGGAATTTAAATATATGCATATATATTTATATAACCTGTATGCATCCTCTGTAGGTTGAGATGAGGCCAGCTCTGCCACTCCATCACGACACTAAAAAGAAGAAGAAACACGTCAGATCCTTCAGGCAAACGAACATGGCTTCACATCTGGGTTCCTTCACAGGAAGAAGTTTTTCAAATCTAATACATAAACATTATTACCCATCACTGCGGGTTTTATTCCTTCACCAAAAGAAAAACGTGTGTTTCTTCCGAGCCACTTTGGGGAGTCTTTTCCGCAACACCCTGCTCCATCAGTAGGTTCAGTAAGAGGGCTGACTGGGATTTGGCTCCTGCCATGTTTCATCAAACACGCTCGTCTTCAGCCATCACTGCCGGATTGTCTGACAAACATCTCCTTATAAAGAATATCTAGGTGTTCACAACTACCTTCAGATTTCTTTTGAGATCTTGAAACTTGTGTATTTTACTCACATATTTTTGCCAAAATATCCAGATAGATCTGAAGGAAAACGTATGGACACATTTGGCAATGTTTATGCAAGCACCAACAGTTTCCAATGGATTCATTTTGCTTCATTTCTTTTTACTTTCCCAGTTAGTCAGGACAAAACTAACAAAAAACACGTTTATATGCTTAATATCCCAATGTGTGATACAGGCCTGCATTTGCAGTGGCGCTTCCTGATATGGGTGGTTGCCCAAGGTGGCATCAGCAAAGGTAGCAACCATTCAAAACTGATGACAATACAGGTGTTATGTCTTTAAATAATAGTTTATTGCTCTCAGGAAACTTTTAGCCAGTTTGGGATAAACATAACATTTTTACTAAATACGTTATTTGGATTAAAATATATTGTATATATATATTTCGGCACTGAAGGCAACAACCAAAAAAGTATCAGATGTTTTTTTCTGGGAACAATTTGAACTATAATTTTCTAATAAATACTGGCTGTTCAAAGGAAGACTTCTTGTAAAACCAGCTTTAATCAGCTTCCATCACCGGGAACTAAAAGCACCACATGTAAGTACTGATGTTCCTTAGTTCATCCTCGTAAAAACAAGTGAACTTGTGCATCTATTTGCGTGTGTGTTGTGTGCATCCAGGATCATTGACTCCAGCCTAATCCCTTCCTGATGGCTTTTTCTTTAGACACAGATGGAGACTGGAGGCTCTTGACCTCTGACCTGTATCACTAAATCACATCAGTCGTTGGCTGCGACGGCCGCAGGGCCCCACGACTCCAGCAGGCAGATGGGCCGCCGCCGACATGCATGCACTTATCTGACACTCACACAAGCAGACAGAGACACAAACACCACTGAACAATGTTCTTTTATGTGCCGGATTGTTCTGTGATTTTAGCTCTTTTACTCAGTCCACATCAGTCACAGTGTGCAGCTCTGGTCTGTTTTAACTCTTCTCTTTAAGCATTTTGCGGTCCTGTGTCGTGTCTTTTCTCGTCTCTGCTGAATAAAGCACAGGGGATGAATGAAGGGAAGCTGAAAAGTCCAAAAGAGGAAATTGCTGATTGAGAGGAAGAGTTCAAAATGATGAGGTGTGGAGGAATATGTTTCTCTCCCTAAACATTCCAGGTTTTACATGAAAGATTGTATCAAAGTAGGTTCTGCAGTAAATACTAGCTTCGTGAATTTTATGAACATAAAGTACATGGAGGGTTGTCCTGTATAAGCACGTGCGACATGGAAAAGCTGTATTAATGTTTTCCAGTTCAAACAGCTTAGAACCAAAACCACATGTCATGACTGATCATTTTGTCTTCATTCTTCTAAACCTTTTCTTTGTTCCTCAGTTGAGCACTTGAACAATTACAGACATGCTTTAAATCAACCACGAGAACAAATTTGGTGAAAATGTTGAATGAGCAAATCATAAACGTTTGTTATTTATTTTCACACAAAACACTCACAGTCATAAATCAGCCAAACTGCTGGTGAAACAAACTTCTATTTTCCTTCATGTGTAATTATGGACTGATTATTATTTCATGTTAATTTGATCACATTTGCATAACGTCAGGATTTTCTGGTAATCTCACCATTATAGTTGCATTGTAATCTGATTGAATTGTGAATCACATCATGAATGTCTTATAGTAGTATCATTACTGTAAGGATGTTCTTCTTGTTTCTGCTCTGTTACCACTTGTTAACAGCAACACATTACAGCCAGTTTGACCCAAATAAGTCAAGGTGACTTTTCCCTCTGCATAGTCCTTGAAAACATGCTTTGTTTTGATGCCACATGACAGAAGGGCGCAGCTATGCAAAGATGAATTGGACTTAATTTGCGAGCTTTCCAGCGTCACCTGCTGTCCTCATAAATGTCGTCAAAGGTGCCACCTGGTGCATATTAAATGTATAGCGATCATAAATAAATGCCAACAGACGTTTAATGGGCGTCAACTGGTGATTAAAAAGTATAATCCCACCACATGTTTATGAAACACCAGGTGGCGTTAAACGAAGTCCAGGTGACGTTTATTAGTAACTCCTCTCTCTGACGTTTGACAGCCAGTGGTTTTGAATAGTCCTTATCCAATCAGTTGAGCTGAAATCTTTCAAACCTACCACTGAGTCTCACTATTATTCTAGCAAATCTTCAGCTGAACTTTGCACATTTTTGATGCACAACTAATTTTGTGTCTATTAAGACAACCTGACCTTCAGTCATTGGGGTTTGTTTGATGAATTGTGATAATTTTGCCTTTTCAGTTTGATAAACAATTTAAGCACCAGCAAGTTTTAACCCTTGATATTTAACAACCCAAATTAAGGTAATTTTTTTTGCTCAGCCATTTTAAAAGCAGGCAGTAAAGAACAGGGTGATTATTTGCAGTCTGAGTCCCGCTATCAAACGATATCTTGCAACCTCGAACACAAGCTGCGAGCCAAACGTTTTCTCCCGGCTTAGAACAACTCGTTCACATGAGAAGCAGCTGAGCAGAGCAGAAACGTGGGCTCGGTTTCCTCACACCGACGTGCCGCCTGCCCACACTGCTCGGCTTTGGAGGTCCGCACTTTGTTGTCCTCTCAGCAGGCACCTGCATTCTTTGCATAGCTGTCTCAAAAGTTTCAAGAGCCGCTCACTATCTCTCTCTGTCTGCCGGTCTCAGTCTCTCTGCGGGTCTCCCTCCGCGCTCGGACCGCCGTTGCCTCGTTGCCAAGAGATGAAAAGGGCCGAGGACTGGGAAGATGGAGAGAGAAGAAGAGGCTGCCTTACAAGAGGAGGATGAAAGAAGAGAGAGATCAGAGGGGAGGACAGGCCAGCAGGGGGGCAATGAAGTTTATTTGGCATACTTTGGATTTTTACGGCTATTGTGTGATGCCAATATCCGCTCTTTGCTTTCGAGCTCTCAGTTCTAGGAAAAGTACTAAATCCTGCATCAAAAGAAAATCCTTCAAGAAGCCGATAATTAACACTCTTGACATTTCAGATCTTGCTTTGTTGATCACATTTTTGATATAATGTAAACAAAAATGACCAATTTGTATGAGTCTTGGTGAGAAAACATAACAGGATGTCCCGACCAGAACTTTTTGCCCCAGATTCTCATCCAAGTCTCTTCTGCTCAGCCTCCTTCTAATCTGATGCATCTATAAGAAAGTAAAAATAAATCTGTGCACCAGCCTATTTAACTAAAACCCAGTAGGTTTGTAATGCAGAGAATTAACACACTACATTTCCAGCTTTCAGTGTTTTAATACTGAACAGTTTTTTTTTGTTTGTTTTTTTTTAAGGGCAAGGCTAAAACTCGCATGCCTGCTATTTGTTTTGATAGGACTCGTCATTGATTCATCTTGTTATTCATCTATGGAATCAAATGTGCATGAAGTTCTCCTGTCTCAGAAGGTCTTTGATTTTAAAAGAGTTTTATCTGCACTTTTTGATGCAGCTATTAGAAGTTTAATTTGCACCAACACATGTTTTGCAAAAGACAGACGACTTTTTTTTTGCGTTTACGCCTCCCGTTCACATGCAGATTGGCTTTTTGGAGGAACATTGACTCTTGTAGGGGGAATTTGTTTCAGAAAATTATGTTTCTCTTTCGGTTTCACAAAAACCTCATGACTGAATAAGCTGACTGATTCCCAAAACACGGCATGCAGTAGTACACCACATAATAACCAGAACCTTTTCTGTATTTGTGCTTTTTCTCTCCAAGCGGCAGAATGAGCCACATGACGAGGAACATATTCCGTCTCTGGAGGAGAACAGATGCCATAGGCTGTCAAATCGAGAACAAATCCATAACAAACCACTACACCATGTTCCAGGTTTACAAAGCACAAACACACACTTAGATATATATGAAATTTTAGCATTCCCACTTCTGTTTCTCTGTTTGCAGCCATTGTGACTGTTTATCTAATATTCCCAAACATAGGAAAGCTTCACACGTTGCTCTGATTTTATGTACAAAATGACCCTATGTGCCCTCCGTCTGTTTCCTCTCTGCTTTGATTCAATTTCTCTCAAACCTGAAACTTTTATTTTTATTTAACTCCTTCGTGCTTTTGGCCGGTAAATGGACTCAGTCAAACAACCTGTGCCTTCACGTCACTGACTGTTCGTCTCCATCACAGGACTGGAGGTTTGGCATCAGAGCAAAGACATTCACTCCAAAGAGACACTTGCTGTGTTTTTTTGTGCACTCCTTTATTCGGCCCATTTCATCCATCTGTGCAGCTGAGGAATATTCCCACAAAAACATCATATTTGAGCAGTGATGTCACTGCTGCTGGGTTTTATTTGAGGCAAAGTCGAGCACAAAAGGAAAGAATCAATTAAACAGCGGCAAAATCTGCTTAAATAATCGAAAATATAAGGACAACAAGCGGAACCATAAACCAGATTTCTTTCTAATCAAGCACACAAATAAAGCTGGAGCTATGATATCCTTCGGATAATACCGCACTTCGCCTGATGAGGTCATTGCTAATCCGAAAGATAAAAGCGAAGCAGCGTGCGCTGCCCCGACTGGAGCACTTTTAAGTAAATCTCCAGAGCAATGTGGAGCAGGCACGGTAGACGCCCATGTCCAGATCCCAGTCCCTGATAAAGAGCTGACTGTATCAGCGGCGTGCCCACCCTGAATAAAGGCTCCATTGTTTCCTGCAGGTGTGTGTTTGTGCATATCAGGGGCACCTGGCAAGGAGACAGGGAGCAAAGCGAGGAGGGTAAGTGAACACCTTGAGTCAGCATTTGGAGGGCAGGGGTCAGGACGACAGGTACGGCTGACTGGTGGCGAAGGAGGGGGGGTAAAACATTCAGGAAGCAGATGGAGATAATGGGAAGAGATAGAGAAATGCATTTTACTGGAATGTAAAGGATTTAACAATGAAATCAGTGGAGCAAGACTTGAAATGATGTTTATGATGTTTTCCTGCTGGTAAATTCTTTTGTAGTCTTTGAGATTGTGTGCTTTTAATTATATAATATAATAGCTACAATAGATTGTAGTTCAGAAAAGTCTAAACTATATGAACTGTAAGAGTGAACTGGAAAACACTACATCTGGATATGAATTTCTCCTCTTACCCTTTTTCACATTTTTTAGGTATGTCCTCAGGAAATGAATGATTAAAAGCTCAAATCCTCAGCAGAGCCACGATCTCTTTCATCTTAGTTACCTCCACCTCAGTCTTCATGTGCCAAAACAAATATTAACACATTAGTTTGTCCAAATAACCTCACAAAGAAACAAAGTTGTTTCTGTTTATGCCGGGTTCCAAGGCAGACACTGGTGAACCTATTTTGGCCTACTTCACTTTTACTCGTTTTTATTTGTCAAACTTTAATTTCCCAGATCAAACAAATTTTTATAACTACACAAAAATAACCAGATTAAATACAAACTGCAGTTTTCCAGACATTTGATATCTCACTGTGCCATCTTTAGCAGCTGCAAATCCAAAGCAGCTATAATGAGGCTGCAAAATCCTCTGAATGGCTTGAAAACCCTCTAATGTGGTTCAACTAATACATTTCTTCAAAGAATAGAAGGTCAAAAGTCATTTTGAGATCTTTTTGCTGCACTTTTTGTTACATTTTAATCATCTTTGTTGGGTTCTCCTGAAAAAATAGATTTGGGATGTATTTAGGATCAGTCAGTCAGATTTCTTCTCCTGACATACAGCGCAGAAATATACGAAATATTACGTCCAAAAAATAAAAATAAACGTTTCTTATAGCGGATGGCGAAGCACGCGCCTCTGGATTCCAAAAACAGACTGCAGGAAACAAAAAGATGAAGAGGATATGTTTACAATTCCTGAGAGAGAATGAGGACCAAATATGTCTGCGTAAGCTACACCGAAATGTGCTGAAAGCTGGGTTGCTGAAACTCAGTAAGGGCTGGCGCATAATAGGAGGTGGTGGAAGGCAATGAGGGAGGCTAATTTGAGAAGATGTGGGTAACGGTTATCCTACCCGGTCAAACAGGTCTGGCACACACGCAGGTGCTCGGATAAACGGACATGAAGCAGTGCACACACAGCTCGCCATCATGTTTAATGACACAGTAAAGCTTTCTTTGGCGACTTTTTTTTTTCTCGTCCCCTCCCCCCTCCTCCAATTCTGGGATTTTTAGTCTTCATCAAGTTTTTCTTCTGCATACATCCATTTGACCTCTACTGGGCATCTTTAAAATTTAAAGTGGGTTGGTAGATTAAAGAAAATAAAAAAAATAAAAAAAAAAATTGGAAGTCGTGCCAAGCTCCAGTCAGAGACAGGCCCTCGAGCCGCTGCGTTCTCACATTTCAGCGAGCAGGAATGGGCGAAGGTGAGACAAGAGGTAGATTCTCTACAAAGAGTTGTGTGTGCGTGTGCGCGTCTGTTCATTTAGTAATATAAGCCTTCCCCTCCACATAGCTCCAGGGAAAAGGACATCTCTTGTTGTTTCCATTCCCCTGCATTCCTGCCTCCCCTTGACATGTGGCTCCAGAAGGGTGCAGCCGGAGACGAAGGGAGGAAGAGATGTGGCGGATCGTTCCATCCAGGCTGAATACCTCGGCACTGCCTTCCAGTAACTAATCCCATTGACGGAGACAGACACCTGCTCTCATACACAGTACCAAAAGCCCTTCAATTCTATTAGATTTATGTAAAAGGTCCTTTATTATGGCACCCCTGGAACGCTGGCACCCAGTAACATTTGCCTGTGCTGCCAATGCCACTGGTGAGCCCTGCCTGATCAACCAACACAAAGTTGTGAAGCGGAAGGACAATAAAACAGTTTTCAAAATTGCTTAAAAATAATACTCTGAAAAAGTGCTGCTTGGCTACATATAATCCCCCTTTCAAACCAATTCTTTGTAAAAACATTCCTAAAAAACAACATGAAGTGTGTTGGCGTTAGAGGTGCATGCTGGTCTGAGCTGCCTGTCACCTTCCCGCCACGCAGTTCTGCTGTCAGGACTGAGAGCAAACACCGGCTCCAGAGGAGAGAACAGCTCCTCACTGCACTGTACGGTGACAAGGCACAGTAGCTTTCAGCCAACAGTTCAGGGTTGGAGGAGCTAAAAATATACAGCAACAACAACAACAACAAAAAGTCAAAAGTGACACATTGCTCAGGTGTTGTGAGTTAAGCCTTCTGGTGGGTGCAACCGATTCAGAAGTTTGAACGGAGCTCCTGAGGGAAGCTCGACATCAGCCCACATGAACTGAATTACAATTTCACTCAAAGTGTTTCGATACAGTAAAATTGCAAATATATTCAAGTCACACTCTGTGCAGGGGAGCATGTGCAAGCACATTTCTATGAAAGGGGAAGTGATTTCTAAACAAGGTGTTGAAATATTAAAAACACAACACGGCGAGAGCTTTCTGAAAACACTTGGTCATTTTGAATTTGATTCAAGCAGCACATTTGAAGAAGAAATATTGGAACTTGGAGATGTTTACAACCGAGTTGCATCATCTTCTTTCTTTTCATTTTTCTTACAACACACTCCGTTCGCAAACTGTAGAGACCAGAGGTTATGCTGTTGAAAGGGAAATGTTTCCACTTATTCCACTGCAAATGTTTTCAGAGGGGGTAAACCTCAGTCTTCTTTACTCCAGTGTGATACTAATGGCTAATTTCAGAAATGATGCAGCCTGTTCGATTATAGCTACCATTAGATATTGGGTTTTCATCAAACACCTGCAGATATAGAAGAAAGGGGGCCGAGTTAAATAGGTCTGTACTGCTTCCCACCTCGATTTCAAATAAATGATCTAAATATATATCATGGCTTTTGAATGTGAATAATAAATAAACTTAACTGAAATGTTGATGATCCGAGCCAAATATTAAAGTACATGAAAGTGGTAATTCTCTGATTAGTTAGAGCAGAACAAACTATGATGGTGTGTGATTCGTCTGCTTCCTGTTCTCATCTTTGCAAGCATTAATAAAAAGAGCCTTTTTAATGAAAAACGCCAGTCTCTGCTTAGTAACTAAGAGTCGATGTTAATTAGGGAAACTCCTTTTTCTTATCTGATTTTTTTTTTCAGTTTACAACAAATAGGCCAAAAAGTTCAGTTTCCTAACTTTGCGTTATAAAGATGTAGAGGTCAATGAATCTTGGATCAATGGGTCTTAGGAAGAGAACACTTGTATTTTAAAGAATAATGGTTGTGACCAGAAGCTCCCAGGATTCTACGCCTTTTCTCTCAAACACACATCAGAGTGTGACCACTTCCACTAAGCTTTTAATCACACACACATCGGGCAACTTGGTGATCTGACGGCCCCATCAAGTCTTTTAAGACGTAAGAGGATTGTTATTTGTGTGGTTTTTAACTTGCTTGTTGGGCCTTTGTGGGTGCGGTAGATTTGTGCGTGTGCGTCTGTAGCGTTGTCTAATTAAAGCAGGAGAAGTTGGACCTGAGTGAGGCGTCCCTGACATGATTAATTGTGACTGTCAGGGCCCTCAGCTGGGTGTCTCCTTGCGTCAGGACCCAGACAAAGGATTACACAGACCTTCTGTAACCTCGGCTGGCTTTTTTTGTGTCCCTGGGCCCTGCATCAAAGCCCCAACGGGAGACATTAGCATTTTTAATGAGCCGGCCGCTCCCTGTGCTGACACATTAAGTCGGATAGCTTTCATTTGGGCCACTGTGGAGACTGGAGAATGAAGGGGAGGCACTGCTGGAGACGCATAAAACATCTTATGGACTGAACAGCACAGAGTCCAGGCACAAGTGCTAAGGAGTTTCCAAAGATACAGGAGAAATTCTGACTTCTAGCAAATCATGGTCTCACACACAAGCTTGAAATAAACATTGGTTGTTCGTTTCAGCCCAGTTTTAGTCATCAGACCCATACTGACGTGTTAAAAATGATTCAAATCAGCCGATGTCGTTTCATTGAAGTATTTTAGGAACCAGTATTCCCTTTTTCATAAAATCAAAATATGGCCACATGTACGATATAATTTGAACATTACTTCAGGAAATCTTAAACCAGCAACAATGCTGCCTATGCCATTAGAAAAACACATTAAATGTCCGTCACATAAAAAACCGACTTCATTGGCCGCGTTAGTTTGAATTTAATAACAAGAAAAGTCAGAGGAGGAAAACTGACCGCAAAGAAAGAAAGTAGGATAAAGGCAGCAGGTTCAAGGCTGAATTCAGTTTTGGAGCTTGATGGCGCCGTTTTGCTTAGTGAGGTTCACATCAGAGAATTGACTATTTGACCCAAAACTGCAGTTTTAAAGTTTGTGGTCCAAATTCACACCAAGAGACTGAACGACAGGATACTGTCTGCCTTGCAAGGTTTAACATCCCTTTAGACGTTCATTATCTCGGTCAGACAGTTTGCATCTGCCCCAAGCACACGCCGTTGTATGAGGACTTGCCACATCAACAGCCGAGTCCAGTAGAACAAGGATCCTGTTGATGTGGATCTCTGTGAGCCTGCTCCGCTTCTCTTTGCCCGGTGTGTATCTGTCACACACGCACACCGATACCTCCCCCAGTTTTGCCTTTGAGGACGACGCTCAGATAGGAACTTGTTTTGATGTGACCCATCAAAGCGCAGATCGGGGTGTGACAGGAGCATCCCCTGATGTTTCCTGTGCTCTCCTGCTGTCCGCCGAGCAGACGCGCGGTCAGGAGCCGGGAGTGGGCTGCTGGAAATTTTTGACTCCACCGCCTGATGAGCACATCCAGGAGCCTTTAAAACACACATAACGGAGATTGGAAAAAAAATCTCCGCGCTTCAACGCAGGTGCAAAACAAAGCAAGCGTGTGGCAGATGTTTGCGTGTACGTGGTGGCCTTTCTGAAAACATTTGAAAAGAGATCGAATGAGCCGGAAATCATGTCAAACTTGTCCAACCTGCAAATGACAGATGAGATTAAGAAATGTCAAGAGGCCGCCAGCTGTCAGAGGTCAGAGTTTTGGTGGATTTTATTAATATTTAATTATAAATCTAAGCTCTGACCACTTTTAGACCAGTGGTCTAAACCAAGATGAATCTAAAAAGACATTTGTTTTGTAGAGAAAAGCTTTTAACTCAGTGTTTATTTTTGCACCGTTGTGTTTTTAAGCACTTTACACAGCACTGAGAGCTTCTATATTATATCAATAAAGTTTACTTGCACATACTGCACTGGTGTAAATCAGGAGTGCGTATCAACTTAGCATTGACTCGTGTTTTATTTTGATCACAACTTTAAAAGTAAATATTAATTGGTGATAGTTTGGCACTTGTTATGTGGATAGAGTCAGACTACCAGTAGTTGAGTAAAGCCAACATGGTGGCCAATCAGATATCAGCACTGCTCACCGCCTCTTGGCCCCACCTATCATTTACAAAAATGTGTATCTGTATGTTCAAGACCTTTGCACCAATTTTCCACCTTTAATAATCAATACTTTGCTCCATCTTGCCTTGTAAAGGAGTCTTTTTTACTGTGGACGATTTGAGTCACTGTCTTTCTTTGGCCTGACGGCATATAGTCATCCTGAATGGACTTCAAGAAGAATGGATTCTTCTTCTTTTTTTTCCCCAAGAAGAATCCAGATCGGCATGTTTTTACAGTTCATGTTTTGTAACCATCAATGTCCAGTGGGTAGGGGGGTCACAGTACAAGTCAATGTGCAAACGTTCTTCCATCATCAATTGAATATGATTCACAGTCTGCAATAGAAATGTGTCACTGCTACACAACTTAAACCTTTGCTTATTGTACATTTCCTCTAAGACTAATAAGGAAGAGGTTTTAATTTGCCAAAGGTCAAAGTTGAAAAACAGTTTGGACTACAGTTCAATAGTTATTTATTTTTTTCATTCAGTTTCTTCGTTAAAAACATCAGAATGAGCATCTATGGCAGCAGTGTGGTAAAGGGCAGCATAATGGGAACTTTAACTATTCGAGCTAAAGTGGTGAAATAACTGCAGAGTCCACAGCTGCAGTTCAAAGCCTATCAGTGTTTGAATCTTAACAAGAAGGGGGAAAAAAAAGAGACCCCTGTGCATAGGGAGAGAGGGCAGAGCCAGGCTTAGATCTTCAACCTCTGCACACACAAACACGCATAAATTCACATTCACAGACATCAAAAACACAAACATTAAAGGGCACGCAGACAATCACATCAAGACACACAGTGAGGAGAGCCACAAGAGTGCCTGCACACAAACATTCAAAAAGCAAACAAGCTCATGTGCAGACATCAAGAAACCACCAAACACACACACACACACACACGCACACACACACACACAGGCACGGCAAGAGTCCTGTGTCCCCGGCTGGCCAGCTGTGGGAGGTCACACAGACGTGACAGTTCTGCTATCAGGCCAGCATTAAGGCCTGCCGCTTTAAACACAGCCTTTTGAAGTCACACCAAAGTCAGACACTAGGATCTCTCATCTCCCATCTCCCTTTTAACACCGCAGTGCCGACATTTCATTCTGCCCTCCTTTTCATGCTGCCAGCTTTGAATTCTGCCTTTTAAAAGACTAATTTTAACTTCTTCAAGGCTGGAAAAAACAGGCAGAGGCGCACTGTTAAGATTCTTCTTCTTCTTTTTTTTTTTTTTTTTCCAGGTGAGTAACGAGCAATCAAAGGTAGTCAAGGTTCACCAAAGTAACGGCGCGTCTCTGATGCTGGATGTCAGGGGGCTGATAAATGGAGTGTCGTGTTCCTCTGGCTTTGATCTGCAGCTTATTCTGATGTTTGAATTGTTGAACAAAATGATTGAGGTGCACCTTGATTTGCTCGCTCAGATTCTCGCTGGCTAAAATATGAGGAGAATAAAAATCTAATCTTACATGCAGCTACAGGTACAAGCATCAAAAGTCCTGTCAACACGGAGATTCTCTTCTCCTTCATCCATTTGCAAGTCTGCATCTTCTTGGACATTTTCTATGAATAAATATTTTTATACTTCTGGTGTGTTCATGTCCTCTGCACTCACTCACCCTCTGTTCCTTTATCTGGTTACTATGCAGCGTTTCCCCTTTCTTACCGTTCCTGACGCTGTTCTCTATAAACCTAACTCAAGTGATGACGTGCCAAGATCGGGGTGCTAAGAAACAGACTTTTTTGGGGGATGGAGGGAGGTTTTGGACCAGGCAACTTTTTATGAGGTGTAGTTACTAAACTCTCACACTTCATGGCCCCGTCCTCTGTAGCTGACCCAGCCTTATTTTTCTGTTTACTCCGCTCAGCGTTTCGTAGTTGAGCAGATCAAACAGGGTGCTAAGCTGCGGGTTTGTTTACTCCGGCTCTGATCCACACCCAGCCACAGACACACAAGCACGAGAGCTCATTTTTCACATTTGGAGATTTTCTTTTTTTTTTCATCTGGATCACAGATTTCTCCCCTCTCTTCCCTCTTAATCAATCTGACAATAGGTCACTCCTCCTGGCCCGTTTGCCTTGAAAAATATTTTATCCAAAACATTTTCTTAGGATTCTTTTGTAAATTAATTTCATTCCTTTTCTTCAGCATCTGTTCACTATTAGGTGTACTCCTGATAACTTATGTTTAATGCAATTCTCACATGTTGCATCATATTCTCTCCAAAACTCTGTTTTGCAATATATTTACGACCCCTGGAATTGTCACGCAGAGAAATCTTTAGTAGTTCACTAGGAATCACTAAGAATCTGGATTCTTCCTTTTTTTTCCCCAAGAAGAATCCAGATAGGCATGTTCTTACAGTTTATGTTTTGTAACCATCAATGTCCAGTGGGTAGTGGGGTCACAGTACAAATATTTGAGTGAAAAATATCCGGTACAACAGTAAGAGTTTAGTGTGCAAACGTACCAAACACATGCAGCGCTCTTATATGTGTGACAAGCAGAATCATGCATTGTGTAGCAGCTTTAAATCAGGGGATCAAAACAGAGAGGACTCCATTAAATTCTGCAATTTGGATCCATTAAAGTTTTCCAGGCAGCTACAGCGGGAAAATAAAGTAGACCAAACCGAAACATCATATCAGCATCTGCGTCTCTCAGCATCAACAAGGTATGTGTAGCTCCCTCTGCACTCAACTAGAATTACACAGCACCAACAACATCACCCTGAACGTAAACATCAATGGTGCTGGAGAAAAAACCCAAAAAAAACAGAAGATAAATCAGCTGAAGTCCAAATCCAGCTGCATGCAGCATCTGCTGGTCCAGAATGCTGCACAGTTTAAGAGATGAAAACATACTCTGGTACCGTCATGACAAACCCAGCTGACCAGAAGGGATTTCCCAACGACTGCACTTTGTGGTGCATTCCAGTACATCATGTACACTGAAGTGTCTAACTACAAAAACAACTCCAAAGTGATTTCAACCTTTATTGTTGTCAAGTGTTTGTAAAAATAAAAAAAAACATTTTCCACCCATTTTCAAGTCATATTTTCCATCCATCCTAAAGAATGGAAGCTCCAAAGGATAGAAAACAGTAACTTTGCACAAAACGCTAAAGAATCAACATGACCGACACTTGCTGAAGTTTTGCTCTCTATTGACGCAGCCTGGATAATTGATCACCATGCCTCTGCAAGAAAGTACACTTTGCTTTCAAGTAGCTTTTTTTTTTTTTGCTTCAGCTGGCTTTATTTTTATACAAAAAGAACTTCCTGCCATCATAGCCAAAACTGCCAGCATAATGTATAAATCTGGATTATCTGGTAACTTCTCCATCACTATCTAAAATTTCTTAAATTTTATTCTTGATTGTGCTGAACTTGTTTATATGATTCACTGCACATATTGTGAATTCATAGAGCCCAGAGGAATCACGGTAATATGCTCGCACAGCTGCAACCGACATGAAACCTGATCTTGGATATACGTATAGACAAGAGATAAAGTAAAGACGTGAAAGAAAAAAAGACTGCACTTCCGACAGTTTGGTTCCTGTAGAAAAGCGCGCATCTCATGTGTGTTTACCCGTTTCTGGTTCACATCGAGGGAGCATTGAGGGCATCCATATAGTTTAATAATCATCGGGGTGTTTAGGTTGCGAATGCAAGTCAGAGCAAAGAGAAACCAGACCCACCATCGCTGCACGCTGAGCCCCAAACAAGAACCACATGTCCCCCTGATCGGGCTTTCTCTCTCTCTCTCTCTCTCTCTCTCTCTCTCTGTCTCTCGCTCTCTACACGTATTATTCACAAACCCTTCACCCTGGGAAAAAAACATGGAAGCTCAGAGATTGAAAAACACATGTGGTTAACCATAAAACTTCACATGCACTCTATATACCCCAACACCCAAACCCTCCCACCCCCGCTCCATATTTGCTCCAACGCACAAACATCGAGAAGTCATACTTAAGAGGAGGCACTGAAACAATGGGACAAGAGGAAGGAACATCAGGCAGCAATCTAAGCCGTTTGAGGCCAGTAGTAAAAACAAAGATCATGGGGGTCTGTGGAAGGGCAATGGCGGCGGTAAGAAAGAAGGTGACTGCAGGCTCCCAGAACAATGCCCATCCTGTGGCTGAGAGGGGCTGCCCCATGCTCCAGGCGGAATTTAACCCAAAAGTAAACAACAAAGCAGGACAATGACGTGCCCTCGTTTTTTGTTTTTTTTTTAAAGATGTTTTTCCTTCACTTGCGTGTAAGGATGCACGCAGAGTTCTCCAGCAAACATCACATTTCCCATCTAATTCTCTTCCTAAATCTGGGACGATTCAGGTGTTTAGGCGAGGTTTTCTGGAGGCACCGACGGATCAGCCCAAATTATCAATACCAAGTCGATATAATTGTCGGATTGATACTTTAGTTTCAGATTCCCTCCTGAAATTTTTGTTTATTTTTGTATTGGCCTCTCAACTCTACCTCAAAAAGATTTTTGCTTTGATTTGCTCTCAACTGATACGTTTTTGCACTTTGTTTATCTAGAAAGTAATGCACACAAACTTGTTACATCTCTCTATAATTTCGATTAACATCTTAATATGTTATTGAAGTATTTTATAGATACCACAAAATCACCAAAAAGTCAGATGTTTGATGATATATAAAGTAGCAGTGGGGCTTGATTAAAATTTGTAATTGAGTTAATTGCAGGGTCTATAAAGATCAGTATTAATTAACAAATAGCAATTAATCTTAATTAAACACAAAACTATGTACTGGCAAAAAAAGCAACCTTATATTCAAAACCCTTTTGTGTTATTATTTAATAAACATAAATAAATTGTTTTACCATTACATTTAGGTTGCTTTAAAATGATAATGTTTTCCCTACATTTCTGCTTTACTGTATTTTACACAGTTAATCCGATAGGAAATATTTTACACGGTCTATTTTCAGAACTTGTTTCACACAGGATGATCATCGCTGGCGCACAGCCTCTAACCTCCACTTCCTGTGTAAATAATCTCTGGCTTGTGTGTGAATAACCTCCCAATGCGAGTGTGAGAACTGTTTAAAAGTTCATAAAGTCGCCTTCTCTGAACTAGCATGGCGTTTTTTGTAGCTTTTTTTCTGTTTTGCAGTCGTTTCGAGACAGCAGAAGCCTGATTTGGTCTCGTCTCCTCTGGGCTTAGCCGTTAGCTTCAGCCTCAGGGAAAGGCTAATCTGGATCTTTGCTAAATAACGAAAGAGCTCAGCTAACAAACCAAGAAGAGACTGTTTAAAGCACTACCTTTACATTTGTGGAACCTCTTTCCTGGTTTGTAAACAAACAAACAAAACATTAACTTGAATCCCTTTTTAAATTTTGTTCCAATAAACCCGGTGTTGTCAACCCAACACTTACCGCTTTTTAATGTCGCCTCGCCTTAAACGTCTGAACGATCCCTTTAAAACGATCCCTTTAAAAAGCTGCACCGCATGGAGACGATCAGATTTCTGACCCTGAAACCTTCATTGTGTTCATTTCTCAAAGTGACAGGAAGATGGAAATCTCCACTAAAGGTTTGTGATTGGGAATTAAAGTGTGAGGTTTGTATCTGACAGAAGCTCTTTGAGGAAAAACTAATTAGTAAGTAATAAGTAATATCTGAGCAGCTGTTTGTCTGCTCTTCATAGGACTGATTCAACTCCTGGATCTGAGCTCAATGACTTTTACGGCCTCTTGAAAAGTGAACTTTTTAACATTTGGTCACCAGCATCTGTGGATTTTAAAGTGAAGTTGATGGAGTCTCTTTTTTAATTTTGAGTCCTTATATTACAGCTGTCTTATTCTAGGAGCAGGTCTCTTTATGCCTCTGCCAGCTTCGCACATCTATGACTGAAGTTTTTGTCTATTCATCTTGGCAAAGCAGCTCCAACTCTTCACTTTCCTTGTTGCAGCTCCTCAATTTGATTTTGGTTTTCTTCCAGGATTGTCCTGTATTTATCTCCATCCATCAACTCAGAGCAGATTCTCTTTGGCTGCTGAAGAAAAGCATCCCCTCAGCATGATGGTGCCAGGACCATGTTTCAATGTGAACGTCGAGTGTCCAGGGTGATTTAGACTTTTGGCTTTTTTATTCTTCCAACAAATGCCGCTTTGGGGAAAAAGTTACATTTATCTAATTTCTTTTCCACATTTGCTGTGTGTGTGCTGTTTGTTCACGAATGTTTTTAGATGTTATCAAATTACACATAGGAGATCTGTATAATTAGCTAACCCCTGCAGGTGTTAAATCTTATTTAAGTGTACTAAATAAAGGTGGCTGATTCAAAGTTCCCAATAAAAGACATTGACCCTATAGATGTAACATGACGCTTCCTATCGGTCTGTAAAAACCTCTGCAAATGTTTGACCTTGGAGTTTGCCGTTGATTAGAGTGCGGTATCGAACTGAAATCACGTGACCCGGTCACGTGGCGCCGCTGGAACCAGCTTTGTCAGTGGCGCCTGACCAGGATCCAGTCGAGGCCCCCTGGTTGACCACAGTCCTGCGGCTGTCTGGGTCGGTGCCTCGTGTGGAACAACTCGCACTGTCGGTCCAGGTTCTAAATGAAGGGCTGCGGGACCCAAAATTGGGGGTCTCGCTTTCTCATATCCATCCATGGAGGGATGGCTGAAGTGCATTTAAATGAACCTGAGGTTTGTGGTGGCAGACAGTGAGCAGATTTTTCCCAGGGTCTCTACTCAGCTGTTCTTTGACTTATTTTGATTTTCTTTTTTTTTGCAAGCTTTCACAACATTTGCCCCAAATCTGAACAAATGTGGGAAATGAAAAGCACATGGAGATGAACAAGATCGATTCAGCCCTCCACTTTTGTTTTATGCTTCGTTTTTCCATTTCCTTTATCGGGGTTGATTTGGGGGCGGGGGGCTTCGGATAAGATCAGAAGAAGTTGATTTACGAGTTTGGATCGCAGATGTCCAGGAAACCTGTGAATATTTAGACACGCCGCGTTTCCACAATGCCAACACTGGTAAGTTTGACTGTGGCGTAACGGTTGAAAGGATCTGGATCATTCAGCTTACAGAAATAATCTGGTAAAGTTCATGATCAAACCTTTAAGTGCCCTTAAATCTTCATACCTCTCCATCTATAAATATATAAATAGTGGCGTAAAGTTTACCTAACCCTGGGCTTTCTTCAAAACGATGACCCCATCTAAAATAGCTCTCTGCACAAAATGGGTTCAAAAGGCCCCTGACAGCGGCGCGCTGCTGAATGAGAGCTTCTAAAGATGATAAAGGATGGCCTTCAAGTGTATGCACTGACCTTTCCTGATGAAAGGAGTCCAAAATGCTATTTTAACAATATCATGATGCCCTTTCAATATGAAAGGCAGCATAAGCAACTCTCTCGACCAATGAAAGTTGAAAGGACGCCCAGAGACAGCGGAACGAGGTGTGTGAAGATAAGACACAGCAGGTGTGTGAACCTATGAAGCCCAACCTGTGAATGACTTGTGTAAAGTTTTTTTTTTTTTTTTTTTAAGAGGACGCAGCTTCTGCTCGATTCGCGTCGGTCCTGAGTGAATGATTTGAACTTAATCAGCTTCAATTGAAAGGGGTTCCAGAAATGAACCAGTTCGTTGGAGCTTTTTGTGTTGCTGTTCCTGGGAAAAGTCAACTGGTTTGCAAGTTTTCATGGGTTTTCTGGGATGTATTTACACTTTTTCATATCCTTTATGATAAAATGGATTAGGAAGTCTTTTCATTTGCTGTAAATTACCAGTGACTGAAATTGGTCAATTCTTCAAATGTGTGTGTGTGTTTTTTTTTAACTCATTATAAATGGCAGTATTAGCATTTTAATTAACACCGTCGACATGCGTGCGTTTCTTCTGGATGAATCTGCACCTGGAAAACCTTCTGATGTTTCGCTTAAACCTGGGAAAACATCCAGATGTCTCTGATGAATTTACCACTTTAATACGGAAGGCCTTCTGACACTTTTTTTTTGCAAATGTCCGATTTTATAATTTAAATAAACCTTTTTTTTTCTTTAAATTTCTAAATTTACAGAAAATATATTAATTTCACTATAAATTCATAACTTTCATCATAAAAAATTTAAAATTTGGACAGACAAAATTCTACTTTTTCCCTGTAAATAAGAAATCCTCTATTTCACTGAAATTTACCTCCCATTTTCTTCTTTCTACATGGACGCTAACACTCATATGCGCGAATAAACATTTGTTATTTTCGCATGTTTGATTAAAAACTTTGGCACATTTTGTGCTTTTATGGTTGTTTGTCACACTTTTCTGTTTCATTAAAACAACATGACCTTTTATAAAATGCACATTTCTAAGCAAAGTAGATCAAACTAAAAATTGGTATCGGCCATCTAAAGTGCAACCGGTGCATTTATTTTTAAATCCCTCCTGGGAAGATTTCTATTGTTATTAAACCCAGTGAAGCCACTTTTTACATTTGACTATTTACTATTTAAATCACTTCTTTGGTGTGCCGAATTTCATTTTGGAGCATCACCGCAAAGGGGAGCAGATCTAAAAAGGCACTAAATGTAATCAACATCACAACAAGGCACTAATTTTGTTTTTCACATCAAATCTGTTGTAGTGTGAAAGAAGTCAAAGGAGCATTTTAACAAGAAGGGGATTTTAACAAGACACTGCAGTGGACGCCATGTTGCTGATAAAACAGATTCATTCCTTCTTTTACTTTTTGTTTTATAAACCAACATCTACAGGTGATCCATGTGATCTTAACACCTCTCCTCTCCTATTGGCTCTTTTTACATCCTTGAACGGAGTGCGCCAAGCCGTCTCTGATGAAGTAACGTCTGCTGGATGTTTCCCTCCGTTTCCCCTCACTAGGCCGACCTGTTAATGTCAAAACCAAGACGCCGCATTTAACCTTCAACCATCCCGAATCGCTTCGCTGCCGATTGTTTTAGGGGGGAAAGAAGAAAAACGTTAAAGAGGATTAAAAACAACGTCTGAATAGAAACATAAAATGTCGAGTTCATCAAACAGCAGACTGACTTTATTACCCATTTACCCAACAAGGGTCTGGGAAAGAAAATTGAGTTAAATCCCCTTCCTTCATGGTACATAAAGAGCCACAGGAGGCCGAACGTTTAACCATGTAAATAGCCGAGTGAAATGTACTCATGACAAACTGTATAATTACCAAACGTCTCATTAACACACACTTAACTCCCTCCCCCCTCCCCCCTCGCGCCATAAAAACACACAGAGGCTCTAGTGGCCAAATTAATGCTGCATGTTTTAATTTCCAGCAGGGAGCGCGTTAAGAGCTGATAATGGATGCAAATCTATCGGAAATTTCTCACAGGACAAGGCGAGTTGCACTCTGCGCGGCGGGCGCGCGTGGAAACACGAACACACAGGAGGCAGCTTGCTAATTTGAAAAATAGAGCATTTTAATAAAGGCTACATCTCTTTATAATTACAATAATTAAAGTACCGAGGCATCTTTTTAAACGGGAGCTCTATGGAACGCATAATTTACAGTTTACACGTGGAGCTGGAGAAGTCATGGAAAATATCAGAAAACACAGGACGCCGGGGATGAAACAGGGATACTAAAAATAAAAACGGCATAAAAAATATCTTTTTTCTCCAAACATGAAAGGCCCCTTGTAAAAACCAAGGGAGTAAACGGACCCTGAAAACTGGGTAAAAACATGGCAACAACCCATGTACGCACAGTTACTGTACACTCGATGAAAACAGCATGGACATCATCTTCATCTGCAGCTCAAAGTGCAGAACACACACACACACACACACACACACACACACACACTGAGGAGCATAATCTAGAGCTTTTTTGTTGGATAACATTGGTGTAAACACATTTTAGGTGGGGGAGCTCGAGGACCCGTTTCCTCTACATATGTAGGCTGTCTGTGCGATGCCTGCGCCACGGAAACAAAAGGCACTAAGACGTGACTGATCAAGGCGAGCTGGGCAGAGTCCCAAAGCAGGGAATTAAACATTAATAGCATCTTTTTTTTTTTTGTTGGTTTTTTTTTCCATATAGGAGCCCTTCAGAGCAGATGGGGAACACATCCACAAATAGCACTGCAGCAGTAAATATGTCATCAAACTCTGAGTCGACGCTCCGGCAGAAAAAAAATACAAAATTAAAACAAAATGACAAAAGGAAGAGAAAACTTTCCTTTTGCTCTGAAGGGAGGAATCTTGGCATTTTCCAATCCAAGCGATTTGTCTCTGGGATATTTGCAATAAATAGTAATAGATATCTATACAATGTATATGTATATCTGCAGATACATACTAGTAATGTGCTAGTGAGTGCTTGTGGTCAGCACAGGTGGGGTTCCAGGTGGGCTCTCAGTCTCACGGTAAACCCACCGGCCCGCGTCGCTGACAAGTGGTCGTTCTCCTCCAGTCTCTAGAAACTTCAGCAACACACAGTCCAGGTTCCCCCTCCGTCCCAGCCGGGTCCTTTAATTGTCCCGTAACATCCGTGTCTTCGTCTCTGGCCTTTCGCCGGTGCTCCTTCCATCACCCCACCTCCAGTCCTTCAGTCTCAGCTTCGTGACGGGTCAGTAATCCCCGGCGGTTCCGAGTCAGTCCATCCGCTCCACCTTCCCCAGGATCTTCCCATCGTACGTGGGCAGCAAGGAGCCGTCGTCCGACACTTCCTCGAACACGGCGCCGCACTCAAACTCGTCGCTGGCTTTTTTGAAGTAGTACCTGCAGAAACAGAACACAGAGCTCAGCTATTGTTCCTATTCTTTGACACTGAATGTCAATGTTTAAACCATCATTTGATCTGGATCTGCCTCGACTCAAACTATCCTTGAGCCCCCACACATTTCTATCACAAACTGCAATGTAAAGAGTTTCGAGGATGCTTTCACTGAGACTAAAGTTGCAACATTTGTTACATTTTCACCTGGTGCGGTTGGCTTTCACACCGCACTGTGTCAGATGAACCAAAACCTGTGCACCCACCTCGCCTGTGGTGGCGCTACACCAAGAACCACTGAAGGAAACGACACAAAAACCTCTGAACAAACTTCCTTCTTCAAAAAATCTAAACAAGAATGGAGTGACGTCTTTGACACCATGAGTCATTTCTCCCTGCGGCGCGACACTTGTGCTTGTTTTGGTTACATTTACTCCGAATGCCTTGTACTACAGTCCATTTCCCGCTTTTGGAGCGGCCTACGGTCTGCTTGTCGTTCACATGCGCATTCAAACCGCACAAGAGTTCACAGCAACCAAACCGAGACCGAGGTTTTTAGGCGTTTTGTCGGCCCGAAGCGTTCGACTGCGCATTTCTAACAAAATGAACCAGGATGACATGTTGATGTCTCGGCTGGCAACTTTATGAATGCAAGTAAAAGAAAGAAAAAAACAAACACAAGCAAGGAGGAGCTTCTCTTCAGCCAAGACTTCACCACAGCATAGTGACGCAACATCCCCCCAACCCCCCAAAAACACACACACACACACACACATCTCCCAAACCCTTATTTAAGAGGAAGAGAGAACAGCAGGGGTGGGTTGGTTGGAGGGGTCTGGGAATCCACTCATTAACTATGTAATGGAAAAACAGCTCAATTTGCCCCATATGTGGGGGTCTCTGGAATGTACACGAGGTTTAGGAACATGCGATGCGTACAGGAGAGCGGGAGCCCACGTGGTGCAATTAGCACGAGGGTGGTCGCTAATAATTTTTTAGCTCAGGAAGACTTGAAGCAAACGAAGAAGGAAAAGAGAAGAAGCAAAACCACGCCGGCCGTTTTGGAGAAGTCAACGCCGATCCCTCCCACTCTTTAAATACAAGAAGTCTTCAAAAGAGCTGTGATGTTTTTTCGCTAAGAGAGACAGAATTTCCACTGGAACATGTTTTATGTGGCTAGATCCGCACCCCCCCCCCCCCTCCAGTTTGCTCTGACATCTGGCACCAATATCGTCTGGCAGGGCCAAGCAGTACTGTTCTTTGTTGAACCGCTGCCATGTTGAAATGACCCAACTCCACACATTCTCTGGCTGCTGTTAAAGCACCGCGCAGCTCGCCTTCCAAAAAAATGAAGAAGAAGAAACGAGGGTTAGAAGGGAAAGTAAAAAAAAAAAAAAAGGTGGATGGTATGACACAGGAACTGAGACGGCGAGCCAAAGAGGAAAAGAAGACGAGCGAAGGAGCCGACAGATGTGAAGAGCCGGGGGTTTGTCACATCTGTTGATCCCCCAAAAAGAGAGAGAAAGGAACGGCGTTCACATCTGGACAGGAAGAACTTTCTTTCCTCTCGGTTTCATACCTGTAATTACAAACACAACGCCGCGGCCGTGCCTATCCTCAGCTCCGTTAATAGTCTAAACACTAAAATGTTTGATCTTTTTTTTCCCCTTTAATACCCGCTGGATAAAAGCAATCAGTTAAAAAAAAAAGAAAAAGAAAAATCTCTTTCTTTCTGAAAGCGAACGGTGAAGCGGTGGGCACTCGATGGGGCCTTGTGGAGCGAACGGATCTGGCATTTAACTATCTGCCTCTCCAAAATATCCATAAAATGATTACAACATGTGTAAACACCGTGTGCATTCAACCTAGCACAAACACACACACACACACCCCCCACACACACACAGACGGGCAGCGGGAGGAGGGGAGAAAAAGGAAAAAGAAAGAGAGGCCCTGATAGCATCAGTGAAGAATTTGCACACTGGCCATTTGTGTGAGTCTTTGTTGGTTGAAATGAAAGAGGCCGAGGCTTCAAAGCCGTGTGTATTAAGTGTGCCTTAGCATGGAAATCAATACCAGATGGGACCCAAATCGCTGCAGTTCAAACTCTCCCACTAACCCCTGCGCCGCCCGCCCGCTTGTCTTTCCCTTTTCTGTTGCTCAAAAAGCCAGCCACACACACACAAGCACAGAAACAAAAAACACAGACAGCAGGAATCATCACAGAAATATATTCAGATATTTAGAGGTTAGCTGCTTTATCCAACAGGGTGCAGCTTTCTGGAAAAACAGTCATTCCTCTGAACCTTTTTCGCATTTTGATGTATTTAAACCACAAACCTCAGAGCTCTTTAAGGCGATTTTATGTAACAGAGGAACATACGAAGTGCTAAGACCCACCATTCCAGTACTGAGACATGGTGGCGGCAGCATTAAGCTGTGGGGATGCTTTTCTTCAGCAGGGACAGAGAAGCTCAGGAAGATGGAAGGAGGCAAACTGCTCTGAATGATTTCTTGTCATATTTTCTAACAACAGAAAGAGAGGCCTGATGCTAACGGACGTCGAGGTTGCTGCGAGGATCCTCAACACCATTTTTCTTTTGAATTTCACAAACTTCTCTGTCTCTTCTCAGCTTTGTGCAACAGTGGAGGCGACTTTTTCTACTGGGACTAACAGCAGACCGTTGACTGCTGCCACCTAGTGACTGGAGGCTTGTTTAATAATCCTCAGGTCCTACAGACTCCTCACCCCAATATTTGAGGAGGACTGTGTTAGAGGATCAAAAAAAAAAACTCTTCCACCAGAACAAGAAGCTAAAATGGTGGTAGCAGCGTCATGCTGTGGGAATTAAATACTTCTTAGGCTTACAATGGTAGTTTAGAAGAAAGTAACCTTTTAGAGGGGCATTATCAAAATTCAGACCTGTGATTATAAACGACATATTCAGTAAAACACACTGAAGGTCTCGGCTTTAATATGTAACTAATCTGAAAAAGCTCAGGGGGTGTGCATACTTTTGCATTCAGGATTCCAACTCTTTAACGCTCTAACTCCGGCTTTGGTTTGTTGCGTCTCCAGCTCACCTGTAGTTGCCCTTTTTACGGAGCTGCTCCTTGAAGTGTCCCAGGGTGAGGCTGTGGCTCTTCATGGTGCGGCGGTACGGGATCTCCTCGCTGCAGAAGAAATACGTCACCACCGTCTCCCCGCTGCACGCCGCGTGGCCGCCCAAGACCTTCTTACATCTGCCGGGACACAAAAACGGAGACGGAGAGCGTGAGAGAGAGGACACGGACCCAGGCGGTACAGTAACACCACGACGAAACTCATTCAGATGCTGACTATGCAAGCCTGGAAATATGAGGAATGCCAGTGAGTGTGGGAGTCAGTCATATGAGTTTGTGTTTCTTGTGTGTGTTATCAATTCTCCTTCAGCTGGGTCCAAAACTTTGTAGGCCGACTTCAGAGGATCTCTCTGAACTACACCAGCTCACTGAAGGACAGCCAATAATAATACAAATAGATCTCCATGAAGAGGAAGAGCCAGTCCGGTGGTACCGTGGCAACAGCCTCCAGCACACGCGTGACACTGATGCACACGTTAAGACTGAAAATGTGTGTGTTGTTCTGTTTATGGTGCGGGTGTCAAGTAGGAGAAGTTAAAAGGGTTTATGTACGCTGGAAGATGGATGTTAAAGCTCAGAGCAGGAGGAAGAGGAGGAGGAAGAGGAGAGGGAGGCATCGTACTCTTCTGATTGGAGGAGACCCGGGCAGGTGGAGGTGAGGCCGGGGGGGCCGAGAGGGGCGGGACTGGGGAGGGCTGACCCCCCTGCGTGGACTGTGACTTGGTGGGTCTTCTCTCGTGGAAGGCTGGCCAAAGAATGCCTGAATGAAAAAAAAAAAAAAAAGATAAAACTCACTGAGTTTACAATAAAAACAAGTGCATTTTAAATCGGATAAAAAAAAAAAAAACACTTTAAATTTTATTTAATGAGAATCCAACCCAGTAAAGCATGTTTTCACCCCCTTTACTTTATTATTTATTTATTTATTATTTCTAAATCAAATCTCAGGGAATCAACTGGCTCTAAAGCCTCCTAATAACAGACAGACCAAATCACAAAACAAAGTTTGAAAGCCATCAACATTTGATCTAGATTCTAGTGCAAATATGTTACTGCACTTTAAATGAGAACAAACTTCAAAGTGACTTTTCAGTAATATGTATGAGCTTATGTTCAGTCAGTAATTCATTATTATTTAACAAAATGTGCTAGTTCCACTGGATGATTATTTCACTTATATGGTGAGAAAATGTCTTATTAAAAGTGAAATAATGTGCCAGTGGAACTAGAACCTTTTTCAATTAAAACAAAAACTCTTGCTGAAAAGTTACTTGTACGTTAGCTTTGTCATATTTCAAGGGCAGCAAGATATTTAGAGTGAAAACAAGACCAAACATAATTGGTAAGGTGTTTCTGTTGAGCAGAGCAGTTCCTCTGGGGTCCATACCTCTGTTTGGGGGTTTTGGTGGAAACCTCCTCCAGTCTGCGGCAGGCCTCCTCCAGCTGGGACAGGGTGTTGGGAGGGGGCAGAGGCGGCATGGCAGGGTCTTGGATGAAGGGCTGAGCCGGCTGGTGGCTCCGCAGGTGGCCGCAGCTTCCTCCACCGCCCCAGGTGTGCGTCTGTGTTGATGAGCCTCCAAATTTCTTGGCACCCTGGTTACTGCAGGAGAGAGGGGGAAACGTTCACCGACCGAACAATGAAAAACGACGAGCTTTCAGACTCGCTACGCCTGCTCACCTGTGAGACTTGTGTCGGCTCTGCCGTTTGCTCTCCAGGATCCACTGGCGAACGTTCTCGGTGGGGTCGGTTGTGTCTGTGGGCAGCTGTGAGTTCCCGCAGTCGTCTATGCAGCCGTCTGCGACCCCCTCTTCGGCCCCCGAGCGACACACACGTCTCGAAAGGGAGCTGGAGCGCCTGGAAGACGGAAACACTCCAGTCAGATCTTAAGCTAGCTACATTTCCATTGAGGATAAAACTGCACAAAAATAAATTTGCTTAACGGAAACACAAGACTTTTGAAAAAAACATGTTTTTGATTAAAAGTTTTTCGGCTGTACTGAAATTTTGCAAAACCGCAATGGAGACACTTTTTTCACATCATGAGAAAGATCAACAACCGGATGTTACTGGCAAAAAAGCCAAAGAGGACGACAGGAAGTGGTAGGAGTTTTTTAATGACTTGTTGCTTGAACAAACTTATTCACAGTCTTAACTGCTTTTCTTATTTAACAGAAACACTGCAATTACAAAACTAAGAGTTTTTTACATTAGCGTAATATCAAAGTTCGGCTCATATTTGTAATGTAATATAATCAGTTTACAATGGCGTTGGAGAGAAAGACATTGAGTAGGTAATAAGAAGATTGAGCAGTTTTATCATGCTCAAACTCACCCCATGTTGCTGTCGGTCGAGACGGAGCCACACATCTCTCTGCCCAGACTGCGGCTGCGCGGGTAAGCCTGGCAGGACTGACAGCGGCCCGCGGCAGAGCAGACACCCTGCACCCTGAGGGCCGCCTCCCGTTCAATCTGCTCCTTGGACTTTGGACTGGCGTGGTGATGGATGTAGTGGTGGTGGATGTGCTTGGTGCTCTGCCTGCTCAACAGGGTCCTGCTGGAGCCCAGGCTCAGAGCGAAAGCCCCTGAGTCCGGACTCGACACAGGAGAAGTGGATGACCCGGCCCTGGCGCTGGGTTTGCCTCCGCAAGCGTACGGCCGGTTCTCCGGGGAGCTGGAGCGAGGCGAGTGCTGGATGACGGTGGGCGACTGGCAGCCGGGGGTCTTGAGGACCCGAGACAGGTGCTCGTCCAGGATGGCCTGGGGGTCTTCGTCGGAGGAGACTGACAGGAGGGCCAGAGGATGCGGGGAGAGCTGCGGAGCGCTAACGGAGATCTCTGAATCCTCTCGTTCCTCCTCCTGGGAGACAAAAACAAGAAAAACATAAATTCACAGAAACACGAAAGGGGAAAGAAAATTAAGAAAAGTTCAGAAAGAAGTCAAACCTCCTGAATCTGCTGCAGCCGCTCCTCCAGAGAGTTGAAGGTGTCCTGCTTCCTCTTTAAGTTCTCCAGGCGGGAGATCAGCTGGGCTGCGAACTGCGCTGGCTCCAGGGGGACCATCTCTTTTGGAGGACGGGTCATATGCTTTAGGGGAAAGACAGTGGATATATTAGCTTGTGTTTGATTCCCAATCAAGGTAACCTAACTCCACAGCTTCCACACTGTGAAGCAGAAAACTGAATATCTCAGCAAAAATATTCACAAAATTTCCTTTAAGAACAGTGAGCAGCTGAAAATTTAAAGATGATCATCAAGAAAATTTTTGTTTTGCATTAAATTTGCTAATATCACCAACACATCCTTTTGGTGTCAGATCACACAGAAACAGACCCAAAGTAATCGTATTTGCTGACAATGTTTTCTTTTTTCATCATGGTTGTAATGGAAAGTTTATTTGAATGGTTTTGGTGTCAAATCATAGCCAACATATGTTGAACCACAGAAATCAACTCAATTTTGTTTATCTTGTGTTTCCCTTTTCTGGAGAACATTTTTCATTTTTATAACCAGGGTTATAAAGGTGAATTTATGTTTGCACTAAAATCAGCAGCAGCTTTTGCCAGTGATGGACACAGCTGACCAAAACATTAAATTCACTTACCACTAATTTACTAAACAAGAATCGCAGCTCTGCTAATGCTAAACTTTTATACACATTTAAAATGAGCAGAAGCTAATGCTAAACTGTTATGCACACTGAAAAAATTAGCAAAAGCTTATGCTAAAGCACTAAACACCAAAAAATTAGAGGAAGCTACTGAACACATTAAAGAAATTGTAAAAGCTAACGCTAGCCATCAGTCTGCATCACACATTCTCATCTCCTTCCAGTTGATGACTGGAAGGAGGAAGGAAACTTGCAAACAGAATCCCCTGTTTCAGTTTTGGTAACATTCCTGGCAATAATTGGCTTAAAGGCTCAAAAACGGCGGCCATCTTGAAAAATGGACAACATTTTGAAATACAAGAGGCGAACGGTTTATATGAGAAACAACGTGTAGGGTTGAGCATCCAAATCTTCATGCTTGTGTCGACACTTTAAATATTCTTACTGCAATATTCTGCACTAACAGTCAATTTAAACAACCAGCATTAATAACCAGCCTGCTAACTGGCACCCAAGGCTTGTTTTAGGGGGCGGGGGACCCCGGCCTCAGCTGGTTCCCTCTGTCATCATCAGCAGGCCTCCAAAGTCAGCTCACTTCAAAGACTTCCTCGTCAAATATCAAACACTCAGTAGGGGTGGTGGAAGGACGGATGGAGGGATAGATTGATGGGAAGCAGTGGCTTTACATCTAGGAATAAAAGCCGTGCATCAACAGGGGGTGAAAGAGAACTCCGGGGAAGATAGGATAAAAAAAAAGAGTAATGGGAGAAGTTGGGATGCAGAGATGTACGCTTTCAGGTTCAAATAAAAGTAGAAGGAAGAACTGAGAGGAAGAGATAAAGGTACTAAACACGGGGTGGGAGATCAGAAAGGTTGAGGAAATTTATTCCCCCACCTCGTCACACACTGGGCACCTTTGAGCTACGGTGTTGTGACAGTGAGCGGCTGAACACATCTTAGAATATTTGCATTTTTTCTTTCTGCATCGAGGCTTTTTTGATTTTTATACTTTTCCTATCTCTTTGTAGTCAGAATAAACAGGGACAGGGGGCTGACTGATGGTGCTGAGAGCTGATGCATTATGGGAATGGCAACCATCTAAAAAAAAATAAAGAGGAAGTCAGATGGGAAACAAAAACAAGAACAAAGGCAAGAAGAGCAGCCTCATCTAATCTGTGCAGCTTTTTTTTAAAACCCTAAACTTCCTGCTTCTGTTTTTATAGATCTTAAGTTTATGGTCAAGTTCAGAGTATCGCACAAAAGTATTCACAACCTTTGACCTTTGACACAACATAATTACCAGATTCAAACACACTTTATTTAGGATTTATAACCTACATCTAAACTGATGATAAGAAAACCAGCTCAAAGGTGAAATGTAACTCTGGAGGAGAAGCGGAGATCCAGAGCTCAGGTGGGACAATCAGCTGACAGACACTCTACAATGATGGGCTGCTAATGTAGAAAGGAAACCATCAGAAGAAATCTGGAGCCAACGGAAGTAAGAAAACCTGCAAAATACTTCTGACTGTCCATCTTCAAGCTAGACAAGGACCCTGAGAGACACAACAGGAGGGTATCTCATAATTTAACGCTGCTTTGTGTTGGTCTATCACGTTAAATTCAAATAAAACACGTGGCAAGTTTGAGTTTTTAAAGTGACAAAGTTTCAGGAATACTTCTCTGCAAGGTATTGCTTTTATCAAGTTTGGTTAAAGCCGCTCCCCCTCCAGCCTCATATTCTTCTCTCTTCCCAAAAACCTTAAGCTAGCATCTCCCCCCTGACCTGCTGAGAGCTCACATGACGTGCTCAGACTCTTCCCTCAGATCCTTCACTTTTATGTGAGATGGGTGTGTGTGTATGTGGTGGGGGGGGGGGGGGGATTTAGGGTCTGTGTGTGCTTGGATGGGGAAGGAGAGAGGGGAAGGAAAAGGGGCCATCTCAGTTGGAAGTTGTCACTTCCCCGTGCGTTTGCTTCATTCATCTGCAGATCAAAGCGCCGCGTTCGTGCGCGTCACTGCGAGCGTGCTTGTGTTTTTGTTGGAGAACCAGGCTGATTCCAGGGCCCCTGGGATAAGGCGGCAGAGATCTTCCTCATCTCTTCCTTATTCTCCATATTTACAGCATCGGCGGGAAAGAAGAAGAAGTAGAAGAGAAAAAAAAGCGAGCGCTGGGGCGATAAACAGCTTAGAGACCTCCTTCCTTCCCCCTACAGACTTCAAGGTACCCTAATGGGGGGTGTAGGTGACACCAAAGGTAGGCAGGGGGCTTGTGTTTGGATGTGTGTGTGAGTGGGAGGCAGGGTCTTTGACGCCACTTCTTCAGATCTTTGCTGGTGTTGTTGAATCGAGAATGCCAAATACAGTTTGCACAGCACTATTCATAGAAGCGAGAGAGACCCGGAACGGAGGGTGGTATGGAAATTACACTGTGGGACCCGGGCTCAAAAAGACTTCAGAGTGTGTGTGTGTGTGTGTGTGCGCTTGTGTACTTACAGGGAAAGCAGGCAGAGAGACTTGGCTGTTCATCCTCATGTTTCGTTGCATCTCTCTCTGTAGCTGCTTCTTGGAGCCCAGTTTATATGGAGGGATGCCATCTCTGAGGGGGGAGGAGGGAGGAGACATCACAAAGGTCAATTACCCAATCAGATACATCATTAAAGACCGCTTGTTAGCCAAAAGGATGGATCAAACGAACTTCAAGGAAAAGAAAAATCTAATTTATTAATTCCTCTTTCAGGCTTAATCCGAGGTTAACTGAGTCAGTGTTCCGGTCTGTATGTGTGTGTGTGTGTGTGTATGTGTGTGTGTTTGTTGGAAGTGTGTGGGCTTCATCCTCAAACTAAGATAGTTAAAGGGACATTTTATTTGCCCCAGAAAAGACACTCGTTGTCCCCCAAACATTTTTCAAGACCAAACTCCAACCTTTCCAGACTGTAATGAACAGGAATGCCCTGTCCATTTCTCAGCTATAAATGTTGAATAAATGTTCACCAAGTTTTTAGTAGTTATTTCTTCACACTAGCCACAGACAAGAAGGAATGAAACAGAAAGAAAGAGCAAACAAAAGAAAGAAACAACAAAAAGAAAGAAGTGGATGGGTGGATGGATCCAGATCTTGGATAACGAGACAAGGAAGTCTGAAGTTACGCTGAATTCAATGTTTCCATTTTGTTTTTCCATGTTTATCTAGTCTGTTGAGAGGCATTGTGTTCTGACACTTAGTAAATGTTTCTCCCCGAGCAACTGAAGTAAAGTCAAGGTCACAGCTGCTTTTCCCGACTCCTTTCACCTTTCTACAGAGTTCGCAGTTACAGGTTGAATCTGAATTCCTGCCTGGTACAGAGCGGACTTTAGCTTAGTACCTTTACTCCCCAACCAATCTGAGTAGCAGTTTTCTACTCTTGCTATAAAACATCACATTAATGCGCATGAGCAAAAAGCCCCCCTCCACCCCAACCCGTCTCCAAACACACTCCCAATCTTCATTTGGCAAGCTTTGCCGCAGCCAGCCTCTGATCTCGGCACATCAAAAGGCTGGTTTGTAAGATAAGGTAATGTTTGAAGTCTGCGCAGCTGCATTCCCCAGCGTCCAAGCAAATCCATAAATAAGATATAAGCAAAAAAAAAAAAAACTCCCCCTCTTCCCCTCCTTCTCACTCTATCACCGCACACTTTCTCTTCCCAACCGAGCGCCTCCTCCCCCGTTACCATTTTTCCTCATTTTCTATTTTTCCCCGCTGCCTTTATCTGTAAATGTGATTCAAATGTTTATGGGTCTTTATAGCTGTGACCTACTGAGAGGCAGATATTGTGATCAAGGCCAGAGTGGGCAGGAAATGAGGCGGGGAAGTTGGTGTCCCTGCGGCTCGGCCTTTCAAACTGTGCTGGGCAAAGTACAGCAGAGCAGGACCGTATGTCCCTCTGACTGCTGTAAAAAAAAAAAAAAAAGCTTTACTGCTGCCGCCTTTCTGCTCCAGCCAAGTCCAGGGTTTGAACTGAATGTCAGCGCTTTCAGCTCATCAGTGTCTTTAGCTTGGTCATGGCTGATCTGGACGTTGCATCAGCATCATCCTGGCAGATATGAACTAAGGGTGAACCCTGGACAAAGACTCTTCGACTTTCTGTCCCAAAGAAAGACGAGCACCTCGCCAGGTGAAGGTCACGTGATCACGCTGTGTAAACGAGGCCCACGGCACGTAGCTGGAAGAGTTCATACGACATAAGGACAGCCGCGTTCATGAATGATTACCGAATGGTCACTTTTTGGATCAGGGAACCCAAAGAGGGATGATGATTAACGAGGTTGGAAATAGGGCGGGGCATTTATTGGATCGTTTGTCATTTATTGTGATAAATTCCTCATCATGGAAGGAATTTAGATTTATTGTTGTCATAATGAATTCCAATTAAGGAAGGTGAATAAAAACCATCAAAAATGTCCAAATTGTCTAGATTGATAGCTTTTGTATTTTCTCCACATATACATTACAAATACGATTAGATGCAGTTAATGTGAGCACCTTAGTGACACAAATCACACTTTTTTATGTGACCCATATCCTACAGAAACGTATTAGTGTTTGTGGTGCTATGATACCTTCGGTTGCCTAAAAACTAATAGTAAATTGTTCTTATCATAGTTGTTATCACAATAGTATCACAAAATATTGTGATGTAACTTGAAGTCCACATCGATTCAGATCTTTAAACATATATTAAAAATTGGCTGGTGAACAGAATCTGTTTCAGCTTGAAAACACTATGGCGTGAACGTAAGTGAGGGAAGAAGATTTATTGTTAGCTATTTTTAGTATTGGTGAGGTGTCTCAAAATGAAGGAAGATGACTGCAGATATTTAAAAGGAAGCTACATTTCCTACAGAGGGAGAGAAGAAAGCAGGATAACAGGAAGGCCATCAGAGTCTAGCATATTACATCTGGAATAAGTTGGATTTGGAAATGTTTGCGATCTCAACATTTCAGGGACAATCTGCTACATCACGCTAACAGCACTAATTGCTAATATGAGATGCTGTCTTTTAATGCAGCAGCTCTTGAAGATAAATCTATCTTTTCAAATCTGTTTTGAACCTTGACAAAAACTGGTGATCGAAAAGCTAACAAACCTGTGACCCGAGTCATTTCTACACTGAAACAGTTGAGAAGCATCAACAACTTCAGCTCTGATAGACATTTGAGGATATTTTGGACAACACCAAACATAAGAAACATAAGAAAACCCCAAACATAAAATTTTAGCAGGAAATACAGTGAAATTAGTCAGAATATATATTTTTATTAAGCAACAGAATGGAGATATTTCTGAAATGCTTTACCAATCAACAGGTGTTGAAAACTTTAGTTTAGGAATTTTTTCGTACCTTGCTGTAACTGGACTCTAGTAACCGACCTATGCCTGTTTGTCATTTTTTTTTGCACTACTGGTGAATTTGGGATCCAGAACAACTTGATGAGGAGCATTATCGACCCAAATTAACTCCTGTGTTTATCAGGTGTTTCCCTACAACTAACTCGTCCAGTTTGGCTCTCAGCAGGTTGCTTGACCAGAGTCCAAACTCAAATTTAAGTCCTCTTAAAACCTTTGAAAGACCATTGTGAATAAAATTACCCCCTTGTAGTAGTCCCAAGCATCATGGTTTGGCAAAAGATGTGAACTAGTGGCAAAGACCAACCTTGTCCATCCAATTAGTGAGCTAGCTAGCAGGGCTATATTAGCTGCCTCAAGTCACAGAACAGAATGAAAACTCAAACGTTTGCTTCACAGAAAAGTTCTGTGAGAAAGTATAAAAAACCACGTAAATCAAATAGCCCTGAGAAAATTTAAGATCTGTGGTTCGCTAACTTAATGCCAACTTACTTTTTTTTTTCATGAATTTAAGGCATTATAAGGCCTTAATTTTAGATACAAGAATTTGAAGGTTTTTATGGATACGCGGATGCCCTGTTGACATATGAGTGATTTCGATGTGTCCTGGACACACACATGTGTGTGCACGCATGCATGTCTGATTAACATCCACTTACACACTGCCGTCAGTCACAGACATGGCGTCGTCAGTCAAGGCGTCGCTGGAAACCTCGCTGTCGTTGGTGCTGCTGACAGGGGCGAAGGCACCTGCATGGTAGGGGTTGATCTGCTCGCCTCTCTTGTAGGATCTGGGCAACAACAGATTAATATTAATATCACTCCAACAGGCTGACTGAGGTTCTTAAATCAAAACAGGTTGAGGCTTTTTTTTTTTTGTAGAAGAGCTGAAATAAACGTGTGGATATAAGAGCAGCAAACACGAGGAACAGATGTGACAGGCCGGCGTGGGGCCTGGCAAACTTTGTGGGAAACTTCTTAAATGTCTCACAGTTTCTCTTTCCACTCTGCTCATCCACCCTCACTCTTTCCCCCAGCGTACATGCCCCGCTGTGTTTGCATTCTTGCCATGGTACAGGAGGAGGAAAGCGGGGTGGCGGGGGGGACGAGGGGGAGAAGCACAAAAAGTTTCGGCTGGAAGCATGGGAGTGTGTCACAGAAGGAAAGAAAGGGGAGAAAAGGGAAGAAGGGGAGGGTCTCGGTGCGGAGGGAGAGAGACCCAGCATGACTAAAGCTGCAGCCCCCACCCCGCCCACCTCCCTCCAGCTCCAGACTGACCTTCAGAGGGGCTCGCAAAGAGTCAGGTATTTAGCACAGCTGGCCCGGCATTCTTCCCTCCCTGCCTCTCTTTCACCCCCTCATTTATCCTTTCTCCTCCCTCCCTTTCATGAGCTGCAACCGTCCTCCCTCTCTGCTCCTCCCTCCATCCTTCCTTTCCGCTCCAAAAGCATGCCTTGTAGTCCCCGTCCCTTGGTTTTCAAAAGGAAGAAAAGATAAAAGTAAAGAAGGCTGAGGGAGTGGAGGAGGAGGAGGAGGGGGTGAACGGCAGCAAAGGAGGGAATCTGAGGAGAACTGACACAAACAAGAAGAGGGGGAGCAAAGAGTGACGGAGGGGAGGAGGAGGTCTTGAATCTGTACTGTAGCTGCTGCCATTAAGGGTTTGTTTTCGCTTTTAAGAGAACTTGAGTCGGAAGAGACGAGGAGAAAAAGGTTCTGGCTCCGTTCGCTGGTTAGGCACAGCCCAGGTACTGAAATCAAGCTACACAAAGGTTCTCTCAGCTGTGGGGAGCTTAAACTGAAGCAGAGCACTGCTGGTTAGCTGGCTGAAACGTAGCAGCTACACTGGTTTAGAGAGTCCAATTTGATCTCGAGTAGATAGCTTGTCTATTTAACCACTCAATGTGAGACTTGTATTAGCCTATAAACAAAAGAATAAGTTTAAATTGACTATTTATGTAGCGTTCCCACCTGTTGCTGCACACTATGTCAGCCGTTGCAGCTTCGTTTTGCTCTTAAAGTCAAATTCAGCAGTTTGGAAATATTTCCAGTCACAAATCAAATGACAGTCATGATGTTGAAACTTAAAGGAGTACATCTATCCTTGTTATTAAAGGAATGCTGTTTTAAAACTACAGTTTGTTTGAATGAGATGAGTGATTTATCTGTCAGGCAGCAGACTGCAGGCCAGCCACATTCACGCTCTGCTTGTCTGCAACAGATCTGTCCAGATGTAAAAAAAAGACGTTCGCTTTCTTTAATACACACATTGTTTTAGTAGCTGGGAGGCTAACGCTCATGGGAGTGGTGGAGACAATATGTGGTGGTAAAGAGAAAGGAAACTGTCTGGAAAATGACACTTAATTATGTTGTTATTACCCTTGATAACAATGGCATGAAACTTGACTACTTTCCTGATGCTTCATACCTTAATCAAAATAAGAACTACAAAAAACAATCATAACTACATCAACAAATATTACAAATACTTTCAAGTCTGACCTGCTGATTACAATTGTATACGGTCTGTTGCACATGAAAAGAAACTTTGACTCAACCAAAGTGAATCAAAGATGGCCACTGAAGCTGTAGACTGATGATGGTGGAACGGCTGAGTTTTGATGCATCAGCGAATAAGCAAAACAATATTTTTGAGATTTCACCAATCTGACTCTCAGTCAGAGAGCAAAGTAATGAGATCGTGGTTGATTCTCATCTCCAGACGATTGTTTGGTGGAATAGTGGAAATGATAGCAATTAGATCGACTCATTAAGTTTTCCTGTTGGTGAAACAATAACTGAATTCAGCAACAGAGTCAAAGCATTTGATAACTTGTAAATACCCTGCAGTTTTTTTTTCTCCCCGCCCCTAACTTAAAACAAACAGAGTAGGATGGAGCAAAGAAAACACATAAATGAAACTACTCTCACATCAAAGTGGCATCTGAAGAGCCGTGGTAGATTTTTTTTATTTTTTTATCTCTGCCTGAAGGCTTTTAACAGAGGTGGTACAAGAGGAGACATAGCACAGCAATGTCATCATCTATTATTTGCTGGCTGGGGCCAGAGCCAGCTCTGCTCTGTGAACTTTTCCTCTGGAAGACGATCCGTCACTCTGCGGAACCATTTCAAAGCTCCGGAAATCCAGGCGAGCGCCAGCAGAGGGCTGCTGCTGCTGCTGGAGACTTTGGGAGAGGGGGGAAGATGGCCAGAGAGTTTTCTGCAAACTTAGGAGGAGGGGAAAAGCTGTGTTGTACCTCTTAGAGTAAAGCTGTGCTCTCGAGTGTGAAAACAGGGTGCAAAAGGGAAAAAAAGGTTGCAGCAGACATACCTGTACCCCTTCTCCATCATCTCCACTGCTCTCTGCGTAATGGGGACCCTCTGCCCCTTCAGTCCCAGCAGGGCTTTGGGTCTGAAGTCACAGCTCCACTCCTCTTCCTCGTTGAGCGTGGGCAGGTATCCACATACAACTTTCAGGCTGCCCAAAGAGCCCGGGCTGACGTGGCTCGGGTTCTCCCCGCCGGTCCGAACATACTCTAGATAAATGTCAGAGTTCAGGAACATCTGGTAGGCGTTCTCCTCCATGTCGATCTGGATCTCCGTCTGCGCCTGGTCGAACATGGCAGAGTCGATATGCTGCCTCTTGATGTTATCCCGGATGAAGGTTTTGGTGGGCGGCTTCAGCTGCTTGGCCACCACGCTGTGGTTCTCGATGTAGCGCTTGTAGATCGCCTTGGCGACCCGCTGCGTTTTGGTGTCCTTCAGGTCCATCTGCCGGAAGCCGTTGCAGGCGAACCAGAAATCCAAGGCGTCCGCGCTCTTCTCTCGCTCCAGGAACGTCCGGAACAGAACGGCGCCGTCCTGGTCTCCGAGCAGGGAGTGCAGGGACTTGGTCCAGCGGGAGAGCGGCGAGGCGCTGCCCTCCGGCTCTCCGAGACCATCCTCGTTCCTCCGCGCCGAGGAGCCCGGAGAGCCGGCGAGGAGAGCGGATTTGGGGGCGTCGAGGGGCTTCATCACTGCGGCTTTGCTGGAGTAGCGGGGCGCATCGCCCTCCTCCCCTGGCACCGGGGGTCGAGGGGCATCTTCGCGGAAACTACTACTGGCGATATGGTCCATAAGCGGCCGGCTCATGTCTCTGAAAGCAGCAGGAGATAGAGCAAGAGAGAGCGCTGATCGCCTTCCTCTGAGCTCCTACTGTAATCTCCTCACTCTCTGGTGTCAGCGGGGGGGCTTCTCTCAGGCTGCCCGTCTTCTCTCTGAAACACAAAGTATTGATCTAATCACAACCAGATCCGCTCCGACTTCAAAGAGACAGAGGAATGCAGTCAGAGCCTTTGCTGAATTTTACAGGAAAAAAAAAAAGAAAAAAGAAAAAGAAGGGAGAAAAAAAACCCCGCTGCAGCAGCATTACATAAAGCGGAGTTTCTCTCATCTAACCCAAAAGTAATGGGATTTCCACAGAAAAAGAAGAAACAAGGAATCGAGTGATTTAAAGAACGCACTGGATTCACTTCAACGAGACCTTCAAATGGACCAGCGCTGCGCACAGACGTGTCTTCTTGCCTCTCCCTGTCACTTTCTAGTTTTTCATTCCCAGGACTCTCCCCGTCTCATCTGGGGCGACCAAAAATGAAGCCTCCCTCTCTCCAGTACCTGTAGGACATCGATCAACCCCAACAGATGAGAAAACGTGACCAAAATAGTCAACTGGGAGTTCAACTCCCCCCTGGCTTTAGGGCGAAAACACTCAAATATTACTTCCACCTGAGATTCCTGACCACTCTGTGCTAAATCATTTGAGTCACTTTAATCCGAACATTAAAGAATAGAAACCCTTTCAGTTTCTCTAATGGCGAAAATTACAGCCGAAGTCCCAAGAACATCAAAGTCTCTGATCTTGTGGGGGAGGAATTGCTCAACAAGACTCGGGTCGGCGACTTCTTAAAGAAATGTTCTCACGACTATTTCAGCCTAAAACCAATCCTTTTCGAAAATAGAGGAAAGCGAGAGGAACAGACGCGGACCTGAAGGTCTTTTGAGTGTGTAAACTGGAGGAGGGGGGGGGGGAAAGTGGCCAATTTCCCCCTGAACGTTACTTCAAAGGCACATCAAAGGGAACTCCAATGGAGGCGCGCGGTCCTCCAACTTACCATCGATCCACGAGTTCGTTTCCCCCTCGAATTAAACTCCACAAAAAGCGCTTATAATCCACATTGCCGGCGTCCAAACACGGTTAGGAACATAGAAGTGCAGCAAACCAAAAAACAAAAACAAAAGGGGGGACAAAAAAATATATATATATATATGCGTTTTTCTGTATTTTCTCCTCCTCCCTGGTGCGTTCAGGTTGCCATGCCGCACCGTAGGTCTCTCCTGTAGGCGACTCCAACACCAACTGAACCGAGAGGCTGGAGCAGCGCACTTCAAAGTGAGGCACCGACTGCCTGGTCCTGGCAGCGGCGTAAAAAAACAATGGCAGCTTTCCTCCGCCGGAATAAAAAGAGCAAAATCAAACATCCAGCACTCTTAGGTGCGTCTCACTCGTGCGACGTGAGGGACCCTCTAAAGACGGTTCGGGTTATTTAGTGAGGCGCGAACTCTGTTCTTTTCGCAATATCTTCCCCAGATCGCGAAGTTGCAGCTCCAGCAGAGGACCTTATCAAAGACAAGCAATCTTGAGCCAACTCCCTGAGGGCTTGGAGCGTCACAAGTAACTGATCCGCCGCCCCAACAGCATTGTCGTTACAATCCCTCTATTGCCACATGCACTTTAAAGACGCTGAGTTTGTTTCTTCAGAAACACTCGCAGATTGTATGAAATTCAAATCAAACCCCCCACGAACAGTCGCGGAGGTGAGTATTCAAACAGAGGTCAGTGTTCCTGAACAGCCAAGTTATCCCTTCTTTATTCATTTCGGGTGTGCGATGAAAAAGTAGCAAAGCAAGATAAATTAAACAATGCATTTCATCTGCTTGCGACATTTCTTTGACCAGACAGGATCACAGAAGTGTCCTTGGAGCGAGAATAAAAGATCTACTCATCATTTGAAATGTTCTATGTGATCAAGCTGGAAAATGTTGTGATAGTAATAAATGACATGATCACTTTACATTTCATTCATTATCCAGGTTATTGAGCAGCATGCTGAATAACCATAACACCAGGAGCGGTTATTACTCCACAGCGCCCACCAGTGGCAGCAAGCAGACACGACAGATGAAACATCTGCTCAGCAAAGGAAAAGTTGACACAAATCTATGGCAAGTTGTTTTAGCATTTATTCAATTCCTCTGCAAGGTGAAAGTTTCTTAAAGTAATATATTTTCTGTGACACTCGTTGAACGAGATGCTTAGAGCACCAAACAAATTGTCATACAGAACAAATATATCTGGAGTAAATACAAAATGCAATTCGGAAATGATTATTAAATTGATTAAAAACATTTTCCAAATTTTCCAAAGTGATAAAGTAATTATCCCCTCTTGCTAAATTGTGAATTACCCACATTTTTGGAATGCTAAGTAAAATTTCCACTAGACCCATACAGTCCTGATCAAAGCCTGAACCACATGATCAATGTATTTATTCAACAGAAGGTGTCTGACAAAATGAAGTAGGGTGAAAACTCTCAAAAAGCAACAAATCTATCCTCAACCAAATGAAACTCAAAAACACATGTGAAATAAAGTTCATGAAGGCTTACAAAGCCATTTCTAAGGCAAACAAACTTGAAACAGAGAGCTGGCATTTACAGCCGAAGACGTCATGAAACAGTGGCGAACCTTTCCAGGAGGTCAAAGTTACTCCAACACACATCAACGAAAAATACCCATTAAAAAATGAAACTGAACCAAAAAGCCATTCATGGGAGAGTTACCAAATGAAAAACACTTGACAGTCTCACATTTATCAAAAAGCATCTTGGTGATCACCAAACAGCGGAGACAATATTCAGTGGACTGATGAGATGAAACTGAAACATTTTGGCAGGTCAGCACTGAGTTCCAGAAACAACATAATTCTGACATTCAAACACGATGGCGGTAATGTGATGATCTGTGGTTGCTTTGCTACTTCATGCCCAACAACAAAGTCCTGAATTTCTTGTGAAAGCAAGATTACGGTTTTAGAATGATCTAGTCAAAGCCTGGACTTAAATATGAGTCGTGTTCTATGGGGCGACCTAAAGCTGGAAAACTCTTCGATGCGGCAGAATCAAAACAAAGTTCCCAAAGAGAAGTTCACTAAAGTGATGTAAAAGACTCACTTCTACAGTAATACTGATCCAGTCAAAATCATGCCAATGGGTTAAAAATGAAAGCATCTGGAGCTTTAGAGAAACAAGTACAAGAACTTTGATTGCTGAGTATATCTTGGATTTCTTTCATATACGACAGCCAAAACAGCTCAGATGTCCCACAAATTGTCCAACTATAAAAATTAAAGTTTTTCACCCTCATATTTTGGTTTTAGTCAGTAATTTATTTGAGCATCTGGACAAGCAAATATTATCTCTGTTTCAAAACCTCCAATACTCTGAGACTTGTCAAATGTAGATTGGATTTTTCTGCATGAAATGCAGAATATTTGAAGGTCGGCTTGGAACCTGCTACTACTTCAGTCTTTTAGTAATCAAAAGAATAAGGAAGGGTCAGCACTTTGTTTGGCATCTCATCTGTCAGTTTAAATTTTGTAAACTTGACCCATAAAACATCAACTTTTCCAAAATGTCTTCAGGAGACAGTATGGTGTGTATCCTGTACCAAGTGTTGTTTCTTCTTGTGTCCTGGATCTGTTTCTTATCAATCACAAGGCGAAAATCTCAATATTGAAGGTATAGAATAAATGCTCAAATGCTTGCTATACACGATGGGATTCCGTCTAAGCAGCACACGATTCACTCCTCTCCGTAGCTCTGATTTGTTCATAACTTCAACTGCTGATAATCCACTGAAAGGGCGGATGTACGTTATCAATGCTAGTGGCGTTTATTGACCAGCATCAGCAGCGTTTTGATTGGATCTGTGCAGCTTTTAAAGGGCCATCACAGGGGAGCCTTTGTTTCGCCATGACTGAATACATTCTTAAAAGAGCGTCAGTAGGTGCTTCTGGTCCCTTTTAAGTCTCAGTAGACGCAGATCCGAGAAGTACAGTACAAAGACAGCAAACGCTTTGATCAACCCATTTGTTAAAGGTGCTGTGAAACTTTCTCCCTTGATGCCTCCCTTCCCATCGAGGATAATAAAAGGGAAATTTCGCTTGCAGAGGGCAACGGCGACGCTGGGATTAGTCATTGTTCACAGGGCACTTCATTGCCTTCAAACTCTCTCTGTTCTCATTTTGAACAAAAAAGAAAAGAAGCCAATCATCAAACTTACAGTCCCAAGTTAAAGAGCAACAGCTTGTGATATTTGAGCTTCAGCAGGCACTTCCGCCAACCATCAAGAGTTTGTAGAAAAGCTCGACTGATCAGAAAATACAAAACATCCGTTTGACGTGGAATAAAAGGTGAGAGAAACTGGCCTGCACAAACTAAAGTTTATCTTGTAAAAACTATCTGCACATCCAGCTAATATTCGGAGTCCTGCCCAGACAATGTCAGCCTTTGTTAACGTCGAAGGGCCCAGGCTGACCTCTGACAGTAAACACACCAGGGTGAAAACCATCTCCATGGTGATGGCGGGGACCCCCTGCCAGTACCTGGGGCCAGTCGGGCCCTCATGTCCTGCCTTGTCAGCTCCCCGCACGGTTCATGGGAGGTCCCCACGGGTCAGGTCCTCCCTGCTGCCCCTCTGGAGCTGACCCCAGGTCTGTGCCCGGCCTGGGCTGTCCTTGGTTTCTTCCCCTATAAAAAGACGTTTCAAAAGAGTGCTTCAAGGAGAGAGGTTAGGGGATGTTACTCTCCGTTTATGGGGAGATTTTATTACAGGGACAGGTCAAGCTTCGACTTCCTACAAATAGAGAGAGAAGGGGACACATAAATCACAAGTAGTTGAGTCTTTTCTTGTGTGCATCAAAGAGTGCCTTGTAAAAACATTCATCCTCCCCTCAACATTTTCACATTTTATCACGTTACAAATACAGAGTTTAATGTGAGGCTTTAGGATGTAAGGCTAAAAACGTAGCTCACAACTGAGAAGTGAAAGTTTGTTCTTACAAAACAAGAATGAAAAATGTAGCCGCATTTGTATGCAACCCTCCAGAATCAACGCTTCATAGAAAGACCTTCTGACCAGGGCCGGGTCTACAAGGATGTGGCTCCCGGGCTGCAGCCAGGTTTGGTGCCCTAATCACTGAGGACAATGATTTTACTAATGAAAATTAAAGTACATTAATAGTAACTTTATATATTAGCAGGCATGAATTGCTGCATGCTAGGTTTAGTTTGTCCCTTAGCCAATAACTCAAAGAAATCAACCATATTGTTATAATTCTTCAAATACTTGAATATTTCACATATTCATAAAAATCCAAAAACATTAATTCATTTCACCTAATTTGGGCCTATTAGTTTTATATGAAGTGCAATTTTTGCAAAACATCCCTTCATTAAAAAAAAAAAAAAAAAAAAAATCAATAAAAAAAATCTTTGGGACCCCAAAAAATTGGGCTGCAGTTATCCCTCGGACCTTGCTTCTGAGCACAGCTATGGGCTTTTGGGACCTATCTAAAGCAATTTTGCAATTCAAGGGATAACGTATGTATTATTTGGAAAACAGCTCCAGATCGGGGCACACAATCCTGGTTAGTTTTAGATCTGGACTTTGACTGGGTCATTCCAGCACTTTAATTTGCTCATAGTCACCCTTCCAGATAGCGTGAGTGAGTATGAGCCTCCTGGCTGCTTCTCTGTTCAATGTCCTAAGGTGGATACCATGACTTGATAGACGTGCCGTTGTTCCACACTAGTTTGTTTTGTAGATAATGGATTGAGCAGATCTCTGTGAGGTATTAAAAGTTTGGAATATCGCTTTATATTCTGCATTAAACTTCTCCACAACTTTCTTTCTGGCCTGTCTGCTGTGTTCTTTGGTCTTCACGAGAGTGACAATTTTTTCAAGGAGCATCTATTGATATCTCACATAAAAAAACATGACTGTGAGTCACAAATGGCCCCACACCTTCACTGAAAGACGTATCAGATTAAAAACAATCAGATAGCTTTGATGGGCAGAGGTTTTTACAACTAAGTAGCCTCCAACCTGTCGCTGCCGGCCGCCTCAGCGGTGGCCATAAACACTCCCCTCGGCATGCCGTCCTCTGCGCGCCGTAGCTCTGTGATCAGTAACTTGCTCTCAATTACAGTATTGTGTGCTGTTCCTTTTCGGCTTGGGGGTTAAACTCTTCGCAGCAACCCCTTTGAAGTGCTCATCCCTTTATCTCGAGCCAGCGCCAAGAATTTTGGGGGAGGACAATGGAAAATGAAACCAAGAGAGAAGCTTATGGCAATTATCAACCAGAGCACATGAGGAGGAAGTCAGCTTGCTCATAGAGAAGATAAAGAAAGAGTAGGAGTCTGCCAGTGCAGGACAGGGGGTTACTGTTTCAAGTTTGTTTGGTGTGTACACACCCCGGGAGACAATCGACTGCTGAGAGAGAGGAAATGGAAGACTACCTCTTCAAAGTGAGTAACAACAGGGGGGACAAAAGGCTCTAAAGCTGATGAGAGGAGCTGTGATGGTGGTGGTGATGGCGCAATGGGTCAACTTAAGCCAGGACCAAACGCTGGCATGAGAAATATGGGGCGAGAAGAGAGGGAGAAGTGCTGTTGTCAGCAGAATCAAATGGTACGCAGCGGGTTGGGGAAGATACAATTAAAGTGTGGAGTTAAGACGGGCTTTGAAGTCGGACATGGTGCATAATAGCCTTAAAAGTTAAGGAAGGGCAACAATTCGCAAGTACGTTATGGGGGCTGTTTTGAAATAGGAAGAAGTGGGGAATGAAAGAGCCAGTGGTGCAGGGGGTTTGTTTTCGAAAGGGTTCAGTTTGAGGGGAATGAAGTTGGGTTTCAGGCGCCAATTGGCCCAGAAGAATGTTTTCTCTTTCTTTTTTTTTTTTTTTTTTTGGTCAAACATGAAAGCAGTGAGAGCGAGCGGCAGCCGCCGCCTCACCTGTAAATTCTGATAATGGGGGATGAGAGTGTGAAAGATGGAAGAAGACAAAGATAAACGTGTCAAAGAGAGTGGAATTGGAAGGGAGACAGGTGAAAGAGAAGACAGTGCGAATGAGACATGAAAAAGGAAAGGAATTGGTAGGGAAATAAGGCAGAGAATAAATACAAGGCAGCAGCAGAAGAAGGGGGGTTTGGTGGGTGTTGAAGGTTATTTATTGGTTTTTTTCCCCTCATTTTAATCCCATTTTGCGCTTGACTTTTAAGTCTACCAATGTATAGAAACAATGTCGGATGCACTGTCTAATCCCGTTTGGGCCATGAAGCTCACTCTGCACTGACAGTAATGACTTTTATTTCCTCTGCTGCTCGCAGCCAAGCACCATGCAGGCACTTCACAGGCCAGACGCCCCAGTTCTGCCATGCTTGACAGGACGGCAATTTGTCTCTGAATCAGTCTCGACCTGGACTCCTTCACTCATCCGTAATCTATCGCCGTAACCCCATTGGCCTTCTTCCTAACCCCCACCTTCCAACTAGGAAAGGTGATTAACTCGCTTGCCCACACATCAGAGGCCAGATTTGTATCTTTTTTGATACTTCCTGTTACCCCATGCTCTTAACAAGTCTGGCCTTTAAAGAAGAAAGACATAGGAAGTCCAATGTAAGGTTACTCATAGAGAAGATAAAGACACAGGAGAGATGCACAAGAGTGTTTTCAGGTCCAGTAGGAACAAATCTTCTTGGGTGAGATGCTATACGTTGCAGGGGAAACGTAACACCATGGAAGGTGTTACGTTCCTTTATCTTAGGAGTGCCCAGATTGTGGTTGGGCACTCCTAACCTTTGAAAGAATTTTGTGAAAACCTTAATTGAAAAATGGACCAAATTTGGCCCAACAGCACCGCCGATAGTCTAGTAGACCCAGTTCGATTGGACACCAACATGTATACCTCTGAAGAACACATCAGCGCAACATCCTTCTTCACAAAATGTGACCAAAAGGGAACGGTGTGAGATATTAGCAGTTGTAGGATTCAATTAAACAAGCTAATTCTTCTCCATCTTGCATGTTATTGCTGCGTAGGTAAAAACAAAATTGAAAAAAACTGCATTAAAAAAATTATATAACTTTTTGTTGCCTGCAAGATAAAATCCCCTGTTATATAACTTTATTAAGTGAGCAATACTGCATCCACCATCAGAGTAGACAGGCAGGGAAAAACAAAATAGACCAAACCGATGGTGAAGAATCTGATTGCTTCGGCATCCACTACAAAAACTTTGTACAGCACTGATGTACATACTTTTCCATATTATATATTAGCCCAGAACATAAGATACCAATACAATTAATTGCAATGTGATAAAAAAGACTTGGACCATACTTTTGCGAGATCTTGTGCAAACACTTTCCCTAAATATCTTTCATTCGTGTCACTGACCTCACGCCGAAAAGCAGCAGAAATTTTCCACTTGTTCACATAAGTTATGCTGTATTTGCATTTTAAACCAATAAACAAACTTCTCTTCAATCTAAACGCAAAACAGCGAGACTATGTGGGAGTCAGCGGCGATGGACACATTTGGTGGCCCAGCGCGGCTCGGTGGCGCTGAAGGTGTCTGATCAAACTGAGGTTTCAGAGAGGCCGAGGTTCACTGCGTCAGCTTTAAAGGTCTGGCTAAGAACAGACAGACAGAAGCATTTTCAGCTTTCATTACGACGGATTGGATGTCCCTGTGGTCTGCATATCCACAGCCACATTAGGAGCAGACCCTGAGTAAGATAAATAAAAAAGACACAGACAGACGGTCAGAGATGCAGGCAGACAAACCTCCCACACTGTCTTGAACGCTTCTGTCCCTCTGTTCAGCCCACATCATCTGATGGCGGATTTCTGCCACAATCACAAAAACACAACCTGCTGCGCCTTCTTCACAGAGTCTGTATAGCCTCTAACCCACTTGTCCTCAGATCACTCAAAGCCATTGCTGTTTCATGGCCCCTGTTGTGTTTGAGTGACAGGACTGGGAAAAGAGAGAGAGGGGAAAAGAACGCCTCATAAATACCATGTCAACAAAGAGAGAGACAACACAGAAACGGGGAAAGCGCGAAGGAAGACGACACAAACGCAAGGAATGTGTAGCGGGTGCTGTGTGTGAAGTGTTGGCAATAAACAGGTTTTAAATACGCAAACAGTGTTGCTGCAGCCAAGCACGGGCTTCCTGGGGTCTGACTCAGAACAAAAGCTCTATAAAAAGATCCAGCGGCACGCACGCACGCTCGCGCAAACGATGACTTTGTCAATCATCTGCTGATGTACAGTCAATCCCAGGAGCCTGTCACGGGACTGAGGTGCACATATCCACACGTCACATGTTTAAACTTTACAAGAGGAGGAGCAGCAGCAGAGTGCTATAAAACAACAACAACAACAAAACTTGCCACGCTCTAGATCTTCATGTATGTCCTCAAATAATCTCCACGATAAAGACAATCAATGAAACTTAATCCATCATCCAAACACACTTAGGACTCAAATTTATGCATAACTTTAAAATTTTCTGAATTAAAAAAATGATCCAGTGTCACAACTTAAAGCTATTTGCAGAATTATCCATTACACTTTTGTTGTGCTAAAACAACAAACCTTAGTGAACTGAGAACAAGAATAATACGATGTGGATTTGCATTCTGCTCCCTGTATTCTGAAACCCCCAAATAAAATTTGTGGTAACCAGAGCCCACATGCACTTAAAGAAGTTAATCTGTGTGTAATTTATTCCCAAAATAAATCCAGCTGTTCCAAAGAATATCAGAAAACAAGAAGCATCATGAAATCTAAGGAACTCAACAGACAGGTCAGGGACAAAACTGTGGAGAAATGTAAAGAAAGTTTAGGATATAAAACGTTGTTCCAAGCATCGAAGATCTCTCCAAGCACTTTTTAATCTAAGTACATGGTAATCCTAGAAGAAAACCGGTTGGAGGCTGAAAAAAATTCAAAAACATACAAACAGAGCTGCTAGACAATCATCTGGATCAGAGGGTATGTCTTTTTCACAACGGCCCAGTCAAAGGCCGGGCCTAAATCCAATTCAGAATATGCAACTGGAAGAGCCAGGTAGGAATATTTACTCAGTTACATTTATTTAAGAATTTTTTTCTAAAACAAATATAAATACCTTTAGGAGTAGTTTTAATCCACCATACTTTTCACTTTTACTTGAGTAAAATGTCACGAGTGAATGAAGAACGAGTTTAAATAATAAAAAATAAACGACACAAACTCATGCCTGCAGTTTATGTCAAAGTGAGTCCTCTTGTTCATGAAAAAGCTTTGTTCTTTCAATGTTATTTTCTATCTGCTCGACATTTTGTGCAGTTAGGAGACCAAGAAGATGATGTATTTATTTACTTAAGAACGAGTTTCATAAAAATTATTAGGAAGAGTGTTTTTTTCAGTCTGTGTTCGTTTCTTTATTTTGGTCTTGAAATTCACATAAATCTATACTTTTGCATATCAGATTACATTATTTTTAAATAATAAATCAGATCTTAAGATGAGCTACTAGGTACTGGCGTATCATTTTGACAAAATACTTTTTACTTGTAATTTCTTGGACGGCTTCTTGGACGAACATGTTAAAAGAGAGCGACTCTCACTTGAGTGCAGGTTTTGAGTCCCTTGCAGATGCAGATCAACTTGAATCTTCATTGACGCCATCCATCCCATCTGGCTGCGCTTGAAAGAAGAGTGGGCAAAATTTCTTTTGTTTTTTTGATCCATCACATAAAATACCAGCACAGTGCATCGCGGTTGTAGCTGTAATGTAACACCATGTGAATAACACCATGTGAAAAGGTTTCGCCAGGTGCTGTCAAATTTTAAATTGAAAAGTGAGAGAACAGCGGATGAGTGTGGACCTTTGGAGCTCGCCGACGGCCTTTGGACAACAGTCCGCTGTCTGATGTGGAGATAACGGAGAGGAAGCGAAGGCTTTGATCCTTAATGGGGCCGTGGCGGCTCTGTGGAAATGACATTCGAGGCTTGTATTTACACAAGCACAATTATGGAGGTAATTTTGGCGGTAGACAATCAATTAGAGTGAAACTATGTCACAGATTAAAGGAGAGGTTATGACTGAATCCTGTTTGGGTGTCAATGAGCAAAGCAGGAGAAGTCTGCCTAATAAGCCAAAGAAAACAGTTTTAGATCTCTGCTATCAGCAGCTGTAAACCTTAATGGGTCTGGAAGTTTCTAGCAAAGTCTTTGTCTCGTCTGTTGATGGCGGAGTCGACGGGCAAAGTTAGCACAAGGCGTGCTAGCCACGCTAGTTTTGATTAAAAATGGGATGTCTTTTCAAATATTTGATTTCTCAGACCACATCTTTACTTAAACTCAGTGCTTACTAAACCCTTATAATGTTTCTGATTTAAGTCTCTTGACCTTATGTTGTTACTTCCATTAAGGAATAACCTTTTCCCTTTTCCTAACGTTCTGGTGCATCGAGCCCAGAGGACAAATCTGTTGCCATTGATACTGTGGGACATGTTTATTTTTTGGTATCAAAGGCAACGTTCTATCAAGAACCAGGGCCTTTTCTGGTCAATTGTGGGCCAATTCTGCTTTTCTTTTTAAGTTTTAACTTCAAACTCTGTCTGCCTCCTCACAATCATGATGCTTTAGCTGACATCTATAAATACATTTTTATACCTCATTATTACTTATAGAGGGATCAAGAAGACATAAATTTCATTCTTAAAACGTGGAGCACCTTACACACATGACCTCGACCTGAAAGGTAACTTAACTCTCACTTATGCCTTTTAGGAAATAAACATAATTCCACATTTTCAATACTTTACTTACCATAAATGGATTTAACAAAATATTAGTCTATTCTTATACATACTTTAGCCACCATAGCAACAAGCCTGATTTTATGGGTAGCTAAGTATATATATATATATATATATATATATATATATATATATATATATATATATATATATATATATATATATTTATTCTGGGTAATCATAAAGACTTCATTAGTGAGTAAAAGGTAAATAATGCTAATTCACAGTGACTAAATGGTAAGACACAGTCCACGAAGGTTCATAACAGTAAAAAAAAGAAAAACTTTTCTACATCTTGTCACGTTAAAGCGAAAAACATTTATACCAAGTGACACGGAGCTGCACAGGTGAAAGAATGTGTTCATGTCAAATGAACCCAAAGTTAAGCTATTTTGGCCATGATGCACACCTCTGGTGTACCATTGGAGATTGGAGATGCTTTTATTCAGCAGAGATAAGGAAACAGGACAGAGTTGATGGAATTTACAATGTCTTGGCAGTCTGGCAGGAAACTACGCTAGTAGCTTCAGTGCAAAGCGATTAGAGACAAACTGATGACTGCGGCTGCAGCACAGCAAAGTGAGAAAAAAGTTCAAATGGAATGAATAATACTGCAAGACACCGTACATCTGCAAAAGGACAGCCCCCATATTTTTGTGTCTCTGATCAAAATCTGGACAAAGGGAAGAAGAGGCAGTGATGCGTCCCCGTTCTCCCTTCCTCTTCAGACAAAGTCCACAGCAGAACCTCCCTGCTTTTGCAACTTGTTAAAACAACCAGGTGTGATTGAAGCACACAGAGGCTTTTACTCGCAGCACAGCACGGCCACTGAGGCGGTGCATATAAAAAAACATTGCATGCATGCCTTCAGATGTATATAAATGAGCATGCAGCTTGGATGTAACGCTGCAATAGTAATGACTCCTCTGCACCTTCTGCAGAAACAACAGAGTCTACAAAGCCTTTGCCCTGAATGACTAAACTCCAGCTTCTCAGATGTTGGTCTGACAGACTTCTCTCTCTTTTTTTTCTATTCTTCTTCTCTCTGCATGGGCAGCAGAAATCAGCACATCAAATAAATACGGAGAGGGGAAACATGTTTGCTTTGGAGACGGCAGAGCAGGTCACGGACAATGGGAACACGTGAAGTGTGGGCGTGAAAAGAAAGCAATTCCAATGCAAATAAGTGTGGAGGCCTCTGAAATCAAAACCGATCCAGGGATGTAATAACATCTTTAAATTTTATTCAAGGGAGGGAAAATAAATATTGGGATGCTTCGAAAATGATCAGTATTCAAGCCCCTGCATTCCTCGTCGACATTATCCACAACCTGATAGGAGATTATTATAATGCCCCATCGTATGCGCCTGTTATTAAAAACCTATAAATTCCTGGCGCTGAGAGAGGAGGCTGAGAGATTTAACGTGTGAATCTCTGAGTGGGATGGCGGATAAAACACAAAGCGTTGGCTGAAACAGAAACATCAAGGCCTGTGGCTGCAGCCTTAACCTGAGGTCCAAACAATCTACTTACAGCGCACGTTATCCGAACCGACCACAAACCCCTGGCTGCTCTCCGCTCTCCAAACCAGGGTTTGGCCGGAGACACGGTGTCAAATAATGACCGGGGGGGGGGGTGGCAATGGGAATTCAAGGACTCTTGCTGTAGCCTAATGTTGGTTAACGTACACAGTGTGGTGAAAGAGAACAGCAAGACTTCCTCGGATGGAGGGACTGATTAAAGACGATGAAAAAACCACCAAGGGATGGGGAAAAAAAAAAAAAAACCCAGTCAAAATAAAACAAAACAAGGAGAGACAAAGTCTTTTATTACAAATGATAAATTTATAAAAATATGAACATTTTCATGAGAAAGTCAGGCAGCTGATAAAAAAGACACAGAAATGAACACTTTAGCTGGATGAGGACATCAAAATGCTTCATTTAATCAATGTTAAACTAAAATGAGATAAACGAACTTCAGAATGACCGGTCCGGTGGAGTGAAGGATGAGACGGAACGACAATGCTCACGTCTGTTGGCCGGCATCGTCCTTCATGTCCTGGAGGGTCTGAGCTTCATGCGGTTACCTGTGTGAAGAAAAGAATATAAAAGAAGCGTTACTGCTGAAGAAAATCAAAATGGAAACAAATGCCTCAGAATGAGCAAAGTGGCACGTTTTCCTCTTCTTACTTTGACAGCACACATCCAAACGGGCCAAAAGGACACAATGACTTGCAAAAGGATTTGAATAACTTGAAATGTTGTTGCCTTTTATCACGTTACAACCACAAACTTCAGTGCGACTGATTAGTTTTTTATTTTTTTGCGACAGAGCCACAAAGAGGAGCAACATAATTATGAAGTGGGAGGAAAATGAAAGCTTTCAATGCCAATCACAATGAGTGGCATAAAGCTGAGAGTGGGCGTCTCGCGCATTATGAGCGAAGCAGCATCATGCTGTGCGGATGCAACTCTGTGTGCCGCCATAAAAGGAAAGTACTCAGCTTCAAAAGGTGTTCCCCATCTGGAAAAGTTATAATTAAAAAAACCATTAGGATATCAGCTGCATTTTGTTTTGACTAGTGTTAATACAATTTTTTTTTTTTTCCGTTTTCTTCTTCTGTGAACATACTGGTATCATCTCCTCTTATGATGCTGTGGTGAAGTGCAGCATGTGCTCCAGGTAGCGAGGCGACTTTGGTAAGATGGTGTGTATCCTCATTTTAGACCTTCTTACCTCTTCGATGCATCGTCAGGAAACAAATCCCTTCTTATAGAAAAGAGTGAAACAGAGTAAGATACTCTATAAATCTATAAGCAAAGTTGTAAACAAACACTATACCTCCTGTTGCGGCAGGCATCCAGGTCTTCCTGCAGCAAAGAGGCCGTCTTCTGGAGGAAGCCGACCTACAGCACACACACACACACACACACACACACACACACACACCACACACACACACACACACACACACACACACACACACACACACACACACACACACACACACACACACACACACACACACGATGTAAAACATGGCGCAGCGAAATGATGCTGGAAATAACTGTGGGTGTAAACAGAAAGGAGGAAGCAGGAGACCGGTTGGTGTGAGTTAGGTTGTGCTTGTGGCTGGTGTTGGGTGGCACAACAGAGGAGAGTGAAAGAAAAGGCTGCTTGTTAAGTCCAGGGGTCAAGACAGCCGGGGCCGAGGGGTCAGGAGATCAGGGCAGCAGGGTTAAGGCACACTGGGACAACAGGGCACATTATGGGCCAGAGTTTGGACGCTGTGAGTGGAGGCAGCACAGCTCTTTTGTTTGGCTACAAATTGTAAGTTTATTTATGAAGTGCTGCTTTTGGCTGGAGTGAAAATAAACCCCCATCTACATTTACTTGGCATCCAGTGCCTGGCAGAATAATCACAGCTCCAGAAGAATCCGTATTGTTCTGGGACTAGCATACTGGAGCCCAGGGTGCATTCCTTTCTGTGGGGGAGACCTCAGCTCCAATTCTAGCGTTTCATTTAAAATATATGCAAAACTCTACCAAAATGTGGTTGCAATCCTCGTGAGGAACAAAAAAAAACCCCTCTCTGTGCCTAATTTTTTTTTCTCCCTCTATTCAAAAACAATCCATGTTAATGTGTAAGAACCCGAAACGCTGTCAATGAGACGAGAGGCCGCTCTGGTCACGGATTACATTTTATAAACATTTCTGATCACAGTGCTGTGGTCTGTGTGCTGAAATGAGATCCAGGGAGATGTATTTAAACAAGGGAGGGTTGAACATGAGCCCTTTTTACCCTGAAAGCTCTTATTAACAAAATTATTTACAGTGTAAACGCCGAGAAGGGATCCGCAGGTTAAACTAGCTCAGTGCTCTCAAAAAAATAACTATAGAAAAGGGCGAGATTTCACTTCAGTTATAGCTTTGCGCAAATACTTTTATCTCCAAAATCCCTCTCTTTGATAAAAAATATATACATATATATTCAGGAGGTTTTATTACCAGTTTATCTCTCCGTTACATACAAAGTGTTAACTATTTGGTCCCAACATTCTTCCATTTTGGACCGATAACTATTGCCATAGTAGCGTAATTCCTCATGCCGGTCTAGTGTCTTGCTGAATGGTGGTGATTTATGATCACAAAAAATCCTCAAATTGAATGAATAGCAGAAAATAAATGACACGATTATCAGACAAATTTATATTGCACCTACATTCTAATTAATTGTGGTTCAAATCCATATTTTTTCAGTCAACCTACAGAAAAACTTACGTCACACTCGAAACATCTCATCAAGTCTGAATCTATTCATAGACGATTATAATGGGGCTTGAAAACAAAAGTTAGACTGTTTATGTCAGCATCACTGCGAACTTTGTAAACGCTTGTCACAACTTTTTATTCTGCAAAATGTAGTGTGTATGAACACTTCACAGCCCTTCCAAGCTGATCTCTGATCAGTACAGGCGGTGCTGCGAGAAGCAGAAGACGCAGCGGTTATAGCGGGATTTCATAACGCTCCCTGATGACGTTAAAACACCAGCGGTGTTTAAGAACTGAGCTGGAGCTTGTGTTAAAGTATTCAGCAGACAATTGCAGCTTCATACGACACATTTACCTACTTTACTACCCACTGACTGCTGATGTAATAAACAGCAGGAAGACAAGAGATGGTGATCTTGTCTAATCTGACTTTATTTTTTATAGATCTTTGTCTTTAGACATTTTTTTTTCTTAGGCATTGCTTGCCTCATACTTGACTTTATTGAGCCGTAGTTTGACAGGAGAGAGTAGAGGACATGGTGCGCCTGCTCTGCAAACAGAGCTACTCGGCGCTTCAACTCTGGAGTTTTAAACCTGACAGAAGGACAAGATTAAACTGAATCTTTAGATTCGAAAACATTTGACAAAACTTATTTTGTTCCCACTTCTTTAGTTTAATCTAACTCGTATTGTTACACAAGCAACATGAGCCATCAAGAGGAGGGGAGAGTCCATACAAGTGGCCAAATATATGATTAGAGATATTTTCTGCCGGGCCCGTGCTGGATTCGTTTTCCTTTTTCCTTAAGATGATTCTGCTCATCTGTTATAAGTGAACTTTTAGGGGCCAGACACATATTCCTTAATCCTCAGATATCTACAATCCTGATTTATTAAAGCCCACACTAGCCAAACAATATGATGAGAGAAAAAGGCTTCCAGAAACCCTGGAGATCAAGACCATCTTAAATAACTATAAGGAACTGTACTGCACTGGCAAGCAAGAACATAAAACTTGCAGGGCTTTAAATCTCTGCACAGTACTTTACGTTTCATAAATTTATAATGTATGAATTTATTAGACCTATTTTTCAGACAAATCCAGCTTCCAGCAATGAAAGAACATACTGGTAACACAAATAACAGAATGTACTGATAGGTAAAGTTTTCTTTTAAACACCGTTGAAAGACAGTGTTAAAAATATGGATAAAGCAAGCTATAAATTAGGGCACGTTGTGCACATATAATGATTCCATAATCAAGCATAAACAGAAAAAACATGGACCTGTCACCCAGTTAAAATATTTAGCGAATAAAAACTAGAGAAACAAAGGTCTCAAGATATTAGAGCTAAACTTCTACAATAAAAAAAGTCGAATAAATGAATAAAAATTTTTTAACTTAAAGCAACTGATCTCCTCCAAAGTGCTATTGCTAGAGAAAGTGATCAATGCGTGAAAGCAGACATTAAAAAAGCAGAATGCCTGTTAAAATAATAATACAAATAATAATAATGAATCATTCCTGTACTTTAGCTTCTATTTATTTTCACCAAATGTTCTCACCTGAGCTTTCAGGGAGGTGATGGTGTCTTCCAGCTCCTTCCTGAGATCCGCCGGCATCAGACCTTTGATCTTCTCCTCATACTCTTGATGCACCATTGTCACCTGGGAAGAGAGATCCTGTTACATCAAACGCCATCAAATCCCAGACCAACATGGTCACATGGCGATCGACAGATGCAGCTGAACAAGGGCATCTCAGTAACTTAGAATATCCCTGAAAAGTTCAGTCATTTCAGCAATTCAGTTCCTTAGGTGAAGCTCAGATTTTATAGATTTATCACACATTTAAGCATTCACTTAGGCAAAATGTCATGGAGACATCATAATAATATATAAAAATGAAAAAAGAAAAAGTTCAATTCAACATGTCAGCCTACTGAAAGACATGTCAGTGTGGATTTCCTTAGTTTTTCCTTCCACTTAACCTTTCATTAATATGCAGGTAAAAGCCTACTATGTCTTCTGCTGGAAAAACTTTTTTTGTGGACTGTTTGCAGGACAACTGTTAGATCAGCAGTGTCTTTTGTGACTGTGAGGAACATAATACTGGCATGTCATAGCATTCCTGCTTTTAAAACAACAGCAAATTAATCAGTGTTATGGAACACAAACATTTTTCAAAAACAATCACGTTTGTCTTTGCCGCAAAACATAATCAGGAAAATTAGCCGAAATAAACAAATGATATGACATCTGTTTATATAGATAGGACACGCTCTCCGCGCGTCATATCTACACAAGTCTCAGTTTGTGAAATGAATCCCTGAAGCCCAAAACATTTTGACGATATTCTACTCTACAGAGATGCATCTGTGCATCATTAATCTGAGAATGTCCCTGCTGAGTAAGTGTTTCTGCATGTCTTTGACTCCGAGGCACTGTAAGCCAAGTAGCAGCTGACACACACACGCACACGCGCACACACACACACACACACACACACACACACACACACACACACACACACACACACACACACACACACACACACACACACACACACACACAGTGTGAGGGTATCCCCTCTTTATTCATGCCTCAGAGTTCCCTCGCTTTTCACAGCTCCTTCACATCTCCACAGGGGGTCCGGCGGCGTTGGCATGACTCGGCTCTGCACGACACCCCCCTACTGGTTGTTGGCCACTACAGCTGTATCCGACACAAAGCACTGACGGGGGTTTGGAAGAGGATGGATCGCATTAAACCCAGCAGCAGCAGCAGCAGCAGCTCAATAGCCAGCGAGCTATCTCCACTGGGGAGGACGGGAGGAAGTCTGTCTGGGGCTAAATTACACTCTGCTAAACCAGAGTCTGATTATAGAAGTTGAAAAGGGTTTGGTTAGTGCAACCCCCACTTTCTACCCGCAAACACACATGAATGGAGGCGCTCGTACACACGCTGCAGACATGCGAGCACAAACTGAGCTTTTTACGGTACTGTAAAAAGAGTTTATGGCATTCAGAAGAGCCGCTGAATCAATTAATTCAGAGCTCGACGAGCGCTTTAGCAGAGCTCAAAGCGTTAACGGGAGTGGGGGACACAACAGTTTTTATCCACATATTTCAAGGTGTAACCAGGGGGAGAGAGTCTGTGTGTGGCAGAGCCAGAGTCCAGCCAGAGTCCAATCTGCTCTTTCAAATGATGAGAGCGCGAATGAAGTGATGGGGGAGGGCTTAAAGAAGAAGAAGAAAAGATCTGCTCCCCTAAAATAATCTTCCTGTTGTGGATTTAACTGATTGTTCTGGCTTTGGCTAATTAATCTTCCTGGGCACAATGAAAAGGATTGGGGAAGCACTTCAAAGCAACCCTCAGCATAAATGATCCCTACATGAGGCAGCTCACTTTGTCTCGGCACAGTGTGCAGCAGATTAGTCTGGCACAACTTCGCCAATTTCTCCAGCCTCCTTCCAAACCTATTCATTTGAAAGTGTTGGAGCAATTACAGTGGGTTAGGAATCCATCAGTTTAGAAAAATATGTTATTTTCCCCCTGTTGTGTGAGAACGGTTTTGAGGACGGTTTAAAAAAGTGATCTTTTTAAACAGGTTGCAAAACAAAAACAGGTTGTAGAAGCTTTAATTTCAATGTCCTGAAGACGTCTATCTCTATCTATAGCCCCTTCTGTAGTCATAACAGAACGGCAGGCCAAGACAAAACACACTTCGCTGCTTCAGACCGAAGCAATAAACAATGGTTGAATAAACACATCCCTTACCAACCGCTTTGAATGCAAGTCTCAGATTCTTCAAAAGCCAAGCTCCTTAGTTTTGCATTCTTGATTCGTGTATGGTGCCGCCGCCGCCGCGGCAATGAGAGGTCCGCTCAAGCTAAATTATAAGCTCTCTTGTGGCAACGCTGTCTCCATCGTCTGTCCCATACATACATTGGAAAGGGAGAGCCAACAGCAGCATATCCTGAAAAACTTCAACAGAGCTGCAGGGGAAACTGGTAACCTTGTATTACCCTGCGAATATATTCGGACACCTTGTTTTCTCTCCTTTTCTCACTTTATGACATAAAGGATTTCTAAAGGATGCATGGTTTGATTAAAAAATAACAAAAATAAAATAAAAAAGTAGTAGTTAGTGACTCCAACATCAATATGCTTTGATCTAAACCATTTCATTAAAGCTCAGGCTGTATATTTAGAGCTGTTGTCCTGCTGGAAGCTGAAGCTCCGACAGCTTTACTTCCTGTTTTTGTTGCCTTCATTTTTCTATCAGCTCTGCCTAGCTTGCCTGTTCCTGCAGAAGAAATATCCCCACAGCATGATGGTTACAGAGTTTGGTTTCTGCCAAATCTAGAGTTTTCTACATAGGTGAAAGGAGGAATTTAGGTCCTCCTCTATACTATTCCTACATGGCTTATTTTTTTTTTCTTGACACTTTTGCCTCCTTCAGAGTTACTATGGCTCTGTTGGCTGCTTCTCTGTTTAAAGTCCTTGTTCACAGTCAGCTTAGGGGAGTGCCCAGGTCTTTGTAGGTGTGTAACTGTGTCATACTCGGCAGGTTACAATTTGACAAACTGATCAATCTTCATGATGCTGTTTTTTGTTTATTACTGCTGAAAACCTGAGGCAGACAGCTCTACTGAAATTAAATGTAGTTTTTTATTTTGGGGAATCAAAGTGAAGGGAGTTGATTATAAATGCACACCACATTAAGATGAAAGAAAAAAAAACTGAAATGAAACAAGAAAAATTGAGCATTCTTTTACTTCTGTTAGTCAATCACATACAATCTCAATAAAACACATTGAAGTTTTGGAAGACCTCTCACATGTGCTCAGTGTTTGGTTATTGACAAAGTCCATCTATCTCAGAGTGTGTGGACGGAAGCAGCAGTCTTTATGATAACAATATCTCTGTTGTTTAAGCCTGACTGTGGCTAACGCACTTCGCCGTTTCTCTCGGTGGAATTAGAAATGCAAAACAGAAGCATCCGACTCCCCAAAAGACGACAGACTTGTTTTCTTAAAGACATTGTTCCTCCAGCTTTGCATTCTCTTCCAAGGGTCCTCCCTCTGCATCTTCCCTCTTCTTTCATGAAAACGCACAGTTTTTTTCCCCTCTCCCTTTCAACTTCTTTTTTTTTTTTTTTCACAGCAAAGGCATGTTTGTTTTCCCGACAGGCAGAAAGAGACATGCGATGACATCTGAGGGGGGAAAAGGCTTCTCACCAATTGGAGAAAAAGTGAGATGTCTTTGAACAACGCTGCTGATCAAACCCGTCACTAGGACTTGGTCACTGACAGACTTGGTCACTGACAGACTTGGTCACTGACAGACTCCAGATGTGAGCAGAAAGGAAAGAACGGAGAAAAGGAAAAGAGAGGGAGACACTGCAAACAACAACAAAAAAAAGTGTTCCACTATTTCAGCTTGTAATGAAAGACGACTTTGAATGTCTAAAGACACATCAGGTTTGATCTGTTAGATGCCTTTTTAAAAATGGGGTTCTGTTTGTTCCTGATGAGGTGCCGTTTTGAATACTGCGAGGAGCGGCAGTCATTCTCCCCTCCCAGTCATCTTAAAATGACAACATTTCATCTATATATAGTCCTCAGATTGTGGTTTTGACTCTCTCACGTTTAGCGCCGTCACATGGCATGGCTTCTGACAGCTGCCAGCAGAAAGGAACAAGCCCTAAACACTTTCAATGTTCAAATGAAGTTTGTCACGTCGCTGAAGAGGCTTGATGCATGCTAATGAAGCTGGTGTGTGCGCATGAAACAAATAGTGTGTGTGTGTGTGTGTGTGAGTGTGTGTAGAAGGGGGAACAATCATCTATTGTTCCCAGGTGACAAAACCATTGTCAGGAACAAGAGGATACATCAAAAATGCCAATGTTCGCAAAGTTTGCACTTCCACATCCCGAGTTGGAAGTCAGCGAGTTCATGAAAGAGCGATTTGGAATCAAAAACGCTTTGTTACAAGATGAAGGGGGGGAAACTGCTTTGAATGAGCCAGAGGTCTCTGAGGAGGATCCGACTCATTATGAAGGCAAAAATTCCTGACTTTTCCAGACTCAACTTCCCAGAGTTCCCAGTGGCTTACATTCACCTTAAAGTATTAAACACCAATATCCACTTTTGAATTATGTCTGGTATTCATACAGGCAGCAGGGTTTAAATATGGAAAGTGGACAAGGAGGAACAAGGGGAGAAATAAGGAAACAAGGAATATTAAGGTAGGACAAAAGCAAGAAAGGACACAAGGAAGAAAATAAAGGTAAGAAAAAAGAAAGGACATAAAAAAGGACACAAGAAATGAAAGATCAAAGGACAGATTGAAAGTTAGGATACAATAAAGGAAAGACAGAGGACAGAACCACGCATTGAGCTGATGAGATGCCGTTTTGGAGGCGAGGGCCTCTGTGAGTGCGGGGCCAGCAACATCTGTGTGAAGTCTGGGCAGGAAAGCTGCTTCAGCATGTGAGAGATCAGATTACAAAAAATACAAGAAACATCTTGGCAGATAAACAAGAGCAACATGTGAGTGAGGCGGAAAAGGCGAATCGGTGTGGCCTCAACTATTAATGTGCACGAACCGCAGAGGGCACAACTACCAACTGAGAAACATATACAGTAAGAGAGATTAGCACTACACACACAGCAAGCAATGTGCTTGCTCAAAGCCTTTTCTCTATTTATCTCTTAGCTGAAAGTCAGGAGGAGAAAATCTGTTCAGCGTGTTCAAGACCGTGTATCATGAGCTGTTGAGATCCTAAAATGGCTTTGTCACATTCTTCGTGTTGTTTACTCATCCTCTGTTTCAACATGCTTTCAACATACAGATGTTTGGCGCCAAAATGAAAGAACAACAAGAAATTCCAGTCTCCTGTATTTTACCTGACTCAATTTGTTAAAGGGACATTATTATGTAGTCAAATTTTTTGAGTCAACTTTTTTTTATATTGATGTTATAATGTTATTCCCTAGTCAAAAAAAAAAACAAAACATGCCTGGAGTGTTACCTTGATTATTTCAGGCATGTTTGAGAAAACCTTTAATCTCCCATGGCGTTCAACATGGGAGATTGGGTGGACCAAGCCACGTCTTTGAGGCGCAGCTCCTTCATGGAGCTGCAGTGTCAGAGTTTGCGCCTTACAGAGCAGATATCACCCACAACTTCCTCACTCAGCTCCTTCATACTTCATCATTTCAGGCCAGGCGCAATATGGCTGATTTTGTTTAATTTCTCTCCCCAAAAAAATGTGATAAAAAATTGAAAAAAATCAGATCAACAAAAAAAGGATGAATTAAAGAACATCTCAAGCCTGTTGCATGTGAAATATGTTAAAAATGACATAGATTTCTTAATCATACCGCACTACCATGTCTGTCACATAAAACTCTATTAAATTATACTAGATTACACTGTTTTAAAAAGTATAAAACGAGGTCCTAATCGCTTTGCGAGGCACTGTATGCAATAATTTAATTAAACTAAGACCACCTTGGAATAAAGAGCAAGCAGAATCCCCTGCAGCGCAGCAAGGTGGTGGATCAGTGACAAGTGGCTCCTGAAAACCGGTGACCCCCATCGACTCGATTTATGATGGCCCGACAGGGAGACGTGTGACGAGTGTGTGAAGTGTGTGCAAGGGTCAGTGGGCGGATCAGACGGAACACAGGAGAGCGAATGCCTTTGGTGAACATACCGTGGTACAAAGACCAACCTCCTGTGTGAGCACAGTCATTAGTTCTTTCTTCTCTGTGTGTGTCAAGGTCAAAAACATAGTCTGATTACAGGGCATTCTCCACAGCCACGGGGTGCATGTGTGTGCGTGTGCGCACCAGAGCTTCCCTTTTGAACACAGGCAGCGGTGGCATTCTTGGCCCTAGGCGCTGACTCTTGAGGCCAGATCTCAAGGAATTTGGGAAATGCGCAAGAAGCATATCGCTGACTCTGAACAGGAGAAGGAGAGACGGTAGGTGGAAGAGGGCAGAAGAGGAAAGCAGGCCAAGAATATTTTGTCTTTATTTTGCAGCCCCCTGGAGGACTGAGTCAGAATAGTAAATCAGAAAGAAGGAGATTGCAACATGAAGTGATGAAGCAGCAAAAGGTGTTATGGGACAGGATTTTACAAAGGCATGATCAAGAAGAATATAACGGTTGTGTTGCAAAAGGCTGAAGGTGAAGTTGAAAAAAAAAAGTGACACAATGATGACAGGAAGCTGCAAATTGTGCAGTAGAAAACAATGGGAAAGAAGAGATTGAGGGAAGAGGACAAACAAGTTCATTACCCTCTCTTCTGTCTCCAGCTCCTTGTTGAGCAGCTTCTTCTCGGCACTGTGCAGCTGTCTCCGCAGACTCTCCAGCTTTTCCTGCAGAGCCTGGGGACAAGAAGAGGCGTTCAAGTCGGCTGACAGACGCAAACCGAAAAACAGTTCTGCCTGGTTTAACATGTAAGTGACGCAAACTGGTAGACAGTGATCTGCAGTTTGATTTGAGCTGAGAGGAGAAGGTACGATGCAGCTAAATGAGAGGCCACAAGAGAATCACGAAATATGCAGATGAGACAGAAAACCAGAGGAGGAAAAGGGGATGCAGAATTTCTGTTTTTGCATGTGAAGTGAGAAAGCCGTGACATCAATCACGGAAGAACTTTTTCCACAAAGTACGAGCAGGGGGGAAATTCTTCGTAAAGAAAATGGTCAGATTATCATAGAAGATTTTGACAAAATAAAAACAAGTTCAGAGCGCATTTTCAAACAGGTCGGCTCTGATATTAAGGCGTGGTTTCAACACAGAACCAGATCTTTTCAGCACACTTCATCTTTGATTCGTCTGCATGGAAAACAGAGAGAACGATGAAGGGGCGAACACATGCAGAACAGCACAGCAGTGGGTTTCCACTTCCACACAAACACACACCTCTGACAAGTGAGCGAGGCTCTGGCAACAATCAATATCCGCGGCATCATCCCCACCGGAGCTGAGTGATTGAGCCAGGTGTTGGCTTGTTGACTCTCTGAGCAGAAGGAAACACAGTCCAAGTGATAGGCATGACCACCTGATCTGCGGCCCACTCAACTGACATAAATCACGCAGACTACAAAGCTCTAGGGCAAGAATGAGCTTCTGAGCAGTACCTCTGATACTCACTGACTGGTAAACAGCTGAAACTTTAGTCAGGCGTGTTATTATATGCAGTCAAACAAACAGGAGCTGAGTCTGGTGGAAAAATTCCCCTGACCTATTTACTCAGTATTTGTGAGATATAGGGACCTAAAAACATTTATCAATCTACATATCAAATTGTTCATATTTTAAGGTTTTTGGGGGGCAAACAGAAAGTCTAAACTGCCATAACATCAAGTTATGACAGGATTAGATTCTTAGCTTAAAAAAACCATCATGTCTACAATGTGAAATTGTGCTCCTATTTAAAACGGAAGCTCTTGAACCCTGACCTCTTAAGTGGTTTAGCTGTAATGAGTAAAGAGTAAGAAACATCTTAAAGGGGCAGTATTATATATTTTCCGGGCTCATAGCGCCTTTTCATATCGCAAACAAATAACTATGTTACCTTCAGTCGTTATAAAAATACTGTGTTTATCAAACATAACTTAAAAAGCAAAAAGACTTCACAGTTTGATGAATTGAAACTAGTCACTGTCTCTTTAAGAAGCTCGACTCTTTCCAAGTAAATATGGAAAAGGCGGTGCTCAGTGAGAGCAAGTGTTTAGGCATTGGCTACAATGGGTCCTCTTATGGTCCAAGAAGGATTTCTCAAGCATAGATGAAACTCCTGGTATGTTTATGAAGAGGGAATAGCAAAATAAGATGACATAAAGCCCAAGTCCACCCATATATATATATATAGACCCCTGTATTTTTATTAAAATGCTGTATTATCTTGAAATAAATTTTATTATTGAGCAATGCAAAAGTTAAATTGTGTAAGAAAACTAATTTATTCTGTAGGCAGAGTCTACATATAACAGTAGAGCCAGCAGGATAAGCGATGAAGATGAGAAAAATCAACCCTCCCCCCTTTCTGAACCTGCGCCTGATTTCCCGCACTGTGACGCAGAATGTCTGGTCCACTTTTTCTGGGAAGGACGGCTAAATAGAGGGCTTCACATGTGACGTACGCTTTCTTGTGGCATCTGAATTAGACGTGCTCAGAACACATCGGAGTTCACAAGTTCAACATTTCTCACATCATTAGCAGTATCATATGGGACGATTCTGCCGAACAACAGCAGCGCTTTGTGACTCAGAAAGAAAACGGCTTTGGAGTTATTTAGTCATTACTGGTGTCAGAGAGGATGGAGGGATGATGTTACATACTGCTAACAACAGGCAGCTCACTGAATCTAACAGACAGAGGCAGCAATACAGGAAAACAACACGTTTCTGAAGTCACAAACGCCTGCCCTGAGTTTGACTTTAATCAAGAGGAATCACATCTAAAGCAACATGACAGTGGGTTAACAAATTAAGGCTTCGATGAGTTTAATTCACGAGTTTCGATTTTGCTGGAGACTAATAAGGGGTGAAAACATACAGGTTCATACAACTGTTGACTCAAAAGGAAACAGGATCAGCATATTTTGAGGGATTTCTCCTCACAAACTCAACTCAGTTTCTTTGTTTTTGTAGGCCTTTAAAGGAAAGATTGTCTGCATGTTGACAACACTGAAACTTTTCGCAAGATATTTTGCTCAAAGAAAACCACTCTTGGTTTTACTCCTGACCACCTTCGGTCGAGTCCTCGAGGACGTGTGCAGACTGGTACAATTAATAACGTTTACTTTGCACAAGACTTTGCATTAAAAGTTAGTTTTGAGTGTAGGTGAGAAGCTTACATACGCTCATCCTATGACATATGGATATCCTGAGGGCAAGAAAAAATGGCAACAGGTAGCTTTCTCTCCTGATCTAGCAGGTGTTGTACTGTAAAGGTTCACCGTGTGTTGGACAAGAAGCCAATCAGCAATCTGGGATTTATTGACCATAGAGAAAAAGATGATTGTAAGGAAGCCAGGAAGAGGAGTAAATTGTGTTCTTTATGAAGGGATGAAGACAGAGAAGTGTGACAGGAATGAAAACCAGATTAGGGCATGTCAGAGAAAGTTATATGGAAATCTGAAATTGCAAAACAAGCCTTAGGAACATAAAGAGACATGTGACTGGATCAGAAGGGGGAATGAAAGTTAGAAAGGTGAAAACGAGAAGCATCAAGAATTTGAGGAGAGAAAAAAAATAGTGGGAGACGAAGGGGAAAGAGAAAAAGCATGTGGCTGGCTTGCAGAGGTTGGGTCAGCTGCGTACTCTTGCCTTGCAGTTTCACAGTCGGGAGGATTGAAGGTTTCGCTCTCTTTCTCTCTTCCCTCCCTCTCCATCAACAATTGGGCCTCAGCCTCTCTTTCATTCCAAACTTTCACCTCAAAAGGAGCAGCGGGGCACATGTGCACACAAGCACTGACAAACACTGCTTCGAGGGATTCATGCAGGTATAGGCACGCATCAATATTAACAGCACAAGTTCTAAAAATGCGAGCGCCGCGCTCAGTCAAATCAGCACGTGGTTATTGTGTGGCGCGCGCACACAGACGCACACAGACGCAGCAATGCCTGAGTCATTCTTTCCTGGGTGGTCCTCCTGCACAGATAAGGCAACCATGTTTCCCCAAGGGTGAAGCGAAAGCAACAGAGGGCAGGAGAAAACGGCAAAAGAAGAAAGAAGGGAGGGAACGGTGGGAGGAGGAAAAAAGGCCAGGGGCCTCTTTAAACTTGGTGTTTTGTTAGGAGCCAAGCTGCTCTTCATGTGCGGCGGGGGCCTTTCTATTTGCAGCGTGCTGTCAGAGGCTTCTCCCAAAGTCTGGATTAAAGAGATCCTCTAATGACACTGAAGCTGGACGACTTCAGACAGCAGCAAAAACCTCACATTGCACCGCCTCCAGCCAAGGACACACACACAGAGAAAAGCAAAAGATGAGGCAGATACACACAGACATACATATACAAAGCTGTAGAGCCCACACAGACACCAGCTTCAGTAGAACAAGGCTTTGTGTGCACATATGGCTACTGATCTAATAGTAAATAATAAAAGTGGTGCTAACCTCAAGGAGAGATGGATGGTCAGAGAGATGAGCACAGCCTCTCTTTTATCTGCCCTTTTATCAAAGGATTGTGGGGAAAGGTAAAGAAGAAAGAAGCAGTAGGAGGAGGTGGAAGAGGAAAAGTAGGAGGAGGAGAGGTCTCTCTCCTGAGGTGTTTGAGAAGAGAAACTTTTGCTTTTGCTTTGCTGTCTTGTCTGCCTGCGTGTAGTAATAAAAACATGTAGTTTAGCAAGTCGACCAGGACAGCCCCTCTGAAATGTAACTCCGATATTGGTGTGAATTGACTTGCCTTCGCAGCTCTTTGATGCTTTACAGCAGTTTTCCCGCTCACGAGTTGAGCGAGAATGTACACTGCGACGGCACCTGGAACCTTCCCGAAACCGCGAAACGCCAAACACACGCATGGCACAGCTACGGAGGCGTCTTTGGGAGCGCTGATGAAAGTGCTGAGACAATTGTGGTGCTAATGAAGACATGCTGCAAATGAGTTATGCCCACAGGGGGAACACGCTGTACTCTAACTTTCAGCTGCTGGGAGCTACGGTAGAAAGAGAATAGGAAACAACTCCAAAATATGTGCCATATGCCTGTTGTGTTTTTCCTGCTTATTTGTGTGTTGGCACTTATGAATATATTCTGTTTATCAAATGGTATATTGCTAAACAACTAAGTTCAGCTCAAGTTTCAAACATAACTGCATGTTTAAAAACTCCAGGTTAGTGACTAATTCATGTTTTTCATTCGCCAGAAGATGAAGGCCTCCATGAGCTGTTCCACTTCCCACGTTCCCTTGTAACGTCCTGGAATGTAATCCCTCCCTTACTTCCTCCCTCTTTGATATGAGGATCAAACATTCCACAGAACAGGAAAAGTAATCAATCAGCTGACGATGCAATGCACACGCGTTGAGTCGCACGCACATGAAAAAAACATTTGCAGAGAATTATTTTGCGTATGGGAAAAACGGACTGAGATTAGGGATACTGAATAAATATCTAATGGCTGATTGATCAGTTCAACTAAATTATTCAAAGTGAGTGAGCAAAACTAAAGGTTTTCAGTTCTCTATCCTTCAAAATCTAGTCCAGAGAGAGAAAGCGGCTACATTGCGCAGCTCTGCAGATAAAAAAAATTACTACAGAAGTGGCATAGCATGATGAGCCCAGTTATCACAGTTGGAGTTACCTTACCTAACAAGCTATTTCCACAATAAGTTTTATTACAAATAGAAAAAGTTAGGTGCTGTAATACGTTCACCTTCCTGTCCAACTCTCTATTGTAGCAATAAATGTGTGAGAAATTTCTAGAAGTTTCCCACTCCTAATTTGTTTGAGTCTTTTCTTCTTTGTAACAACTTTCACGGTAAAGAGAAGTTTTGTCAGGATTAGACTGTATCAATTATTATTAACCCATTTTTGTTTTCAAACAGCTGATCGTCAATCTGGAAGATCAAGTTTAAAATCACCCAATTCTAATCACTGTTAGGTTTGTTCATCACTCTGTTATATTCACTTTTTTGCTTTCATTGCAGTGTTTAAATTTTGGAGATGCCAAATTTGATAAGTTTCACAAAAAAACATAAAGCGTGTTAACTGAATGCTCAAAACCATATTTCAGGAGCTAGGTGGTCATTGTTGTGTCTGACTCTCCGCTTTTTCAGATGCAGCCAACATTTCCAACAAATCTGTACTGCAAGCAGTCCCAGCTGAACAACTTGTACTCTGTGTCTGTAAGGCTACAATGGACATGTAAGTGATGCAGGATGAGATTGTCTGCTGAAATAACCAAACACCTCTTGGTAGTAGACATTACCTTGGGTGATGTGTCTTCAAAATATCAGTACATGGCTCTGATGTACCTTCTTACCACCCCAGCAGCTGACTTTTACACCTTTCACTGTCTCAACTTTTGTACATACAAATTCTGAAGTCCAATTTATTTTAAGTTATGTTTGGTACATATATAGTTTTTTAACATAACTACTTGATTTGGCTATAAAATAGCACTTTGTGCCTGGAACATACATAATAATGTCCCTTTAACCGATCACCATCTGTGGCCATCTATATAGAAGTAGGTATTTTCACCATTTGCTGATCTCCAAAATATAAGTATCAGCCATGACTATCAGAAACATTTGTACTCATCCATTAAATGCTGTAGTTCATGATACAAATGAGTACATGAGACCAAAGAAGAGACTTTTGTGCATGATGCAATACTCTATGTTTGGAGACAGTGTAAGACAAAATATTAGTGCAAACCACTCTTACTAACTAACAGTCAAACATGATGGTGGAGGGCTGATAATTTGGGCATGTTTCAGCCAATAATTCAGTTTTCTTGAGTAAGAAAATAATGTTGGCCCAAACTGCATCATCAAACAAAAATGTTTGTTTGATGCAGCAAGTATTTGACATAAAGGCAAAAAAAGAAGAAAATAATCAATCTGTTCCAATGGCCCAGTCAAAGTTCAGACATTATTCTGATTGAAACACTGTGGTGAGAACTTAAGGAAGTTTTATAAAAACAAATGTCTATAAATCTTAATAGGCTGAAGCAATATAAAGAAGAGCGGGACAACATTCTTCCATGGCACGTGAAACAGACATGAAAGGTGATTCTGCAATCAGGGAGTGTGCTTTGTTATTCCCATGACTTTGCTAAAAGTAATGGGAACTTATCAGTTTGCCAATTTAAAGAACTACACCTTGTTAAATTGTAGTCTATCACATATGCTACAAAAAGAAATACAGGGAGATAGAAAGATGTTACAATTATAAATTTTATTGCCCTTAAAACATCAAAATGAATTGAACTACATGCATCTTCATATCCCCTGAAGTACTGTTCTACTTGTTCATATTTTGCAAGGTCATGATACATATGTAGACAAAATCTGTCAAACGCAGGGTAAACATGTGCAAAGCCACTAACCTCTCTTGCATTTTCTGTTGTAGTCCACATTAAATCAAGGGCATTTTCCATGACATACAGGCACACAACGCTTCACTAATGTGGTGAAATTCGCATAACAGCACTAAATATAAATTCACACTGTCACACATTTGTGCTCATTCACAAAAGCAAAAAAAAAACAAAGCCACAGAAACACAGATGGCTGAGAAACTTTAGTAAACAAGCGCTTGGCTCAAGGTTGACGCAAAGATCTCGCGGTTGTTTTGAAGGACGTGGATGCACTCTGGAATGGTGGGGGGAGCGGACAAATGCACGTTTGCGTACACAAAATGTTTGAAGCAGCTCTTTGCCTCTGCAGCAGGGAGGATCCAGCACACCTGTTCTTGATCCAGTGCTGCCATTCCTTCCCACAGGCAAAGTCATCCTTTCAACCCTCTCAGAAACTAATGCATATGTAACTACACAACTACAGATGAACTGCTACAAGTAGCCGCTGCGAAAGTGCGCATGTTTGTGTGGCTCAATGTGTACACACAGGACTCCCTGTTAATATTACGCATGCACAAAAGCCCCGCAACTAGTTCACAAAGACTACATCGACCGAGTCTGAAAAAGACCACACTGTGTAGTGCACAAGCAACAGCACACCTTATATATTCCCTCTCATCCTCAAACACAGGGAGACAATGGTCACTGTTGCATTATGTAACATGTCTACTGTCATTTCACCCAGAGGACCAGGACCTTCTCTTTGACTCGTTGCAGAAGTTGCTGCTGGATGTGCTGGGATCAAAAGTCTGTCTTCCTATGTGAGTGTGTGACACAGACTGTGTGAAGGTGTATGCTCAAGAATGCAACAGTGCCCAGAAAAGGGCACTAACTCAAAGGCCTGTTGTGTGAGAGACATAGACAGATAAAGACTTGAGAACCTGAGTTAGGAGAAAACTGGGGAGGCTGCATGTGGGCCCACAAAGACTGGGCTATACGTGGGAGCGCGTGCATATGTTTACGTGCGTGCATGGAAAAGATTCAGCAGGTAGAAAGACAGGAAGCACTGCTGTGGGGAGCAGGAACAGCGGTGCTGATCAAAGCCCAGGCGGGTGACACTATGGGCGGAGTGCCATTGTTTATTCACCAGCCACCTCTTCCTTTTGGCAGGATGAGGTGAGCGTGTGTGCTTGTGTGCAGAAACAGAGTTTGAGACGGCAAGAGTTCGGAGATACAGAGTTGGAAAGATAGGGTGTGCCAGAGAAAAGACTCAAAGTGTTTGTGTGTGCACCTTGCTCTGCCAGGCTAATGTCAGCTACCGTTCAGTCAGGTATGGCGTATGCACAGTTGTACTCTATATGCACGAATAGGTAGAAAGGCTATCTGTGAAGATAGTCATTAAAACCTGAAACATGTTTTCAAAGAACCAGCATGTAAACTTTTTCTTTATCAGATGAAGAGAAAGAAAAACATGCGGGGACACCAGTTACTGAAATCAGACGACAAATAAAACAGGATGTGTCTTGTATAGTACACTTTACAATCTAGCTAGCATCTACATGGGCCAAAACACATTATGATTATCCCACATAATGGCCCTAGTAAAGAAATGGTACTTTGGTTTTAATAGATGGAGTGCTTAGCATTTTGGATGGATTCATTTGTTTCAGCAGGATAATGATCAGCCATTTTGTGTTTATTTCAACGCTTTCTGTCGCAGGACACTGTGCATAAACGTTGTATTTGCAATTGAGAAAAAGGATTCCAGCTGCACATAACTGAAAGTTAACATATCAACAGCACAGGCATCAATTGTGGATGCTGTGTTCTTGTCTTTCTCACGTGAATAAAAAGACAGTTTATTAATATTACAGATATACACAAATTGTGCCCTTTTGATGGCCACACCAAAACATCGACTATGTTGTCTTTTTGCCAACAAAGGTGTGGCCTTAAAATATATCCACAGGTGTCCCTCTAATTCAAAATGTGTCAGTTAACCAATCAGAGGTTTCACATGAAAGGCCTTCACTTGATCATCTTAGCTCTCCCTCGTTGTTAAAAGAGAAAGTTATCATTTTACTTTTTCTTTTGAATTCACAGAAAAAAAAAATGTTTTCACTAGGTTTAACATATGGGAATAATTTTGGCGATTCTAACTAACCTAGAACATGTTAAGTTTGGTCTGATTTAACTTCAGGCAGAGAGAAAAAAGGTGCATTTTTATTTGGTGTATGTAAATATCTAGTTTCAACTGTATGTGTATATTTTTGTTCCTCTATTTCCAACAGAGAAATTCCAGAGGAATATTCTATATGATCATAATACTTATGAATGAACAGACCATTCAAAAAGTGTAATAGACTGTGAGACAAGAAAACCGTTGCAACAACTATAAAAAAAAAAGTGTTCCTCCAGTGATAACATTACGCATACAAAAATCTAAGATAATGTGCATAGTTAACTTTACTGCCGATTAACTAAAAAGGGCTTTAATGATGCGCAAAGGACTTGTGCAGCTAACACCCACATTTAAGAGGTCCAGGAGCAGCAGAGCCACAGAAGGAGCTAAATTCAGGCTAGAAACGACAGAATGGGGCTGCTAAAGAGAGGGGGGAAAAAAGGACATCTGATCCAGTGCAGCATGCATTCAGAGCAACTGTTTCGGGATTATCCCAATTCAAACGTGCGGCTAACTTTGATGTTATTTTCTTCCCCTGCTATTGTCTGAAGCCCCTCGCTCTCTTCATAATCCGAGGCCTTTGAAGTGAGCAGCATGGAAACAATGTCAGCAGGCGACACACTAACTCCGACGGCCCACTGACAGCTCTCCGCCGCTCCTTTCTTCCCCATCTTTTGTCTCAACTTCTAAACTTCCTCCATCCTTTCATTGCTCTTTCCCCCTGTCTTTCGTCTCAAGCACTGTTTGTCACCTCACCTTTTTCCTTTACCTCCTGATGCTTTAAATCTTTCTGTAACTTCCTTATTTTCTCTCTCTATTACCTGTTAGGTCATATCAACCCCCACTCTACCACCACACATATGTCTGGTCTTCACTAAATTATTCAAGCGTTAATTGGAATCTCATTAGCTGGTGTTTAACACAAGGGGATCGTTATAATGAAGACACAGATAATGAAAGCTGTTGTCTGCTCATAACACTGATGCCAAGAGAAATGTAACAGCTCATGATTGAAAGGAGAAAATATGTGTTGCGTCAGTGTAGACTACTAGCAATAAGAGTGTGAAAAATGACATTGTTTTTCTGTGCTGTTTTAGAATTGTAGTCTGCCTGTAATTTCTGCAATGGCAGTGGAGAAAGTGAAAAAAGTTCAGTGTGCATTGGCTAAGCTTCCAAATTCTGAACTAACATCAACTGCCTTTTTGTTTGGCTCAGCACTTCACTTTTCAAATTGGGGAATGCTAGCTTGCAGAGCAGACAATTTCAGGTAAGCTTCATAGCGTCAAACTGGTGCACTACATATGTTATGGCCAAATGTTAGCAATTGCATACAATTTAAAACTTCCACTATTTCAGCAAGTAATTGTTTCTCAATAGCAAGACTCAAATGATCAAGTCATTCGCAGGACACTAGAGAACTTGTCTGCATACTAAAGAGATAATTTAGTCATTTGGTATATTTAGAAGGACCTGGGACAAATCTAAAATGCCTGGAAGGACGAGAGTTGCCCACCTCTACCATATAGGGTTTTTTTAAATGGAGAAAAAAAAAAACTTATTAGTATGTTCAAAACAATCTAAGACCACTTTGACTTCAATATACTGACCCGCCAGAATGCTTTGTCTGCTGATTTTTTCCAATTTGGTAAAGTTTGCATCAGTATGCACAAATAGGAAACAGTCAGCCTACCTAGTTAGCCCTGCTGCGAAGGATAAAGAAAAATATCTTCAAAGAAAAAGCAACAAAACTGACCTTAGCGGGCAGTCTACCAAAAACAATGGGTGATTAGTGATACAATTGCAAGCATGTGTTACAGCCAATAAAAAACAGGGTAGAAGAAATATCAAAAGACAAAGACAACATTGGCAGCAAGCTGACTGTCATCTACATTTCTTTACCTTTTCCTCCTCATCCTTTTTTCCTCTCAACATTTTCACAATAAATTGGTGGATTACTGCCATCAACTGTTATGTCTGGTAATCCCTTCAAGTGTCAGAATCACAAGAATTTTGTCAACAGTACAATGCATTCAGTTGGCCTAAGATGGTGTGACAAACAATGTAACTCGTGCAACCGCTCTTCTCATTTGCCAAGTGTGTAATTCTCAATCTAAGTATTGCAACACAAACATCTGCTGAAAGTGTCAAACACGGTGGTGGCAGAAAACTAAATGTTTTGCAGCCAGAGGTACTGGTACATAGCATAAAGTGGGTGCAATGATAAAAACTGTGAGTTACAGATCAAAACGAGTATGTGCTGAGTGTTATGCAGGAAACTGGTGGACTCAATATAGCCCAGCAGAATTTAATTGAGCATCATGGAAAGGCTTTCAAACTAACAGTATGACAGGAATATATATATCTTGATGACGTACCCCGGCTTGAGCTTGGCTCACTGCAGAGTAAAACCACTGTTGTGTGGCAAATAAAATACTGATAAATTGGTTTCTGAGTGCATAGCAACAATGCTGGAACTGGCTCGAAAGCATCTTACGTCCAAATACCTCATCTTTAACTGCAAAAAAAGCCATTTTAACCCAAGTTTGGAAATGTTTCAGAACACACAAATCAAAACAGGCTTCTGGCAAGGCATTGATCTGAATGTTTTCCAAAAAGCCAGGGAAGCCAGCGGTCTCTAAAATTATTGACATTTATGTTCATGATGAGGCCAACTTCTGACCAGAGACGCTGGTTGTAATTAAAAAAAAACTGAATGATTGTCATCAATCAAATAAAGTTACAGAAGCTACGCTAATTATGTCTAAAAAATTTTTTAAGCTGAAAATCTGTCAAATTTGTGATTTCATACTTCAGCAAGCAATTGCCTCTGGCTGTCACAGAATAAAGCTTTTCTCGTAAATCCTTTGCAGTTATACATACTTGGAATAAAACAGAAGCCTTCCCTATGTGTGGCATATGGTTGTTACTTTCTGTTACGGAGTAAAATGAAAGGCTGTAGAAAAAAAGTTAACTCTGGACAAGGAGCAAAGATCTAAGAGTCGGCTCACAAACCTGCCTTCTTCCTATACAAGGCAGCTGTGGCCACAAACAGACTAAGTTGTGTTTGGAAACATGTACTGATTCCAGACCAGACACAACAACTCTTTATTTAGGGAGCCACACCCACTCAACTGCCAGTGCAACTGTCTTCCAGCCTGCTTTATGCACAATAAAGGACATTATACCCCAAAACTCATCTGGTTGCTGCTTTGTCTATACATTTTAAAAGGGGCCAAAGGGGAACTGGTTGTATTTAAGGACATAAACAGTCACAGCCTATAAGACTGAAGTCCAAATGTGAAATTAAACTGTGAAACAGAGTGACAGTGATGATCAAGGCATTGGGTGCAGCAGGCAGATACATAACGTTCACTCAGACACTTAAAGACACTATGGAGTTTGAAACTAGCCATAAAAATGACAAAGCACATGCAAGCAATGAGAGGGCTTTAACAAAAGAACAGCGACCCGTGTTTACTCTATTAAAGTCAAACCCAGACAGGAGGTTTTTTTTAAAGATTGAAGTTTGCAGACAACCCCCTACTTGAGGGTAAATGTCCACAGCTATGTATATGGAAACAGAAGAAGCAACACCTAGAAGGTATCAACTTGGGCTACGAGAAAGCTGACTTGTAAAACTATTTAAAATCAAGTTAATGAAACTATTCACACAATGATAATAAATTATTTAAAAAGATTATGGACTTTTCTCATGAGCTGATAAATTTGTTTAGCTTAAAAGAAGCACACAGCTATTCTTTGAACATTTTATTTGAGAAATTTAGGAATGTTCTGATGCAACCAAAACAGAACAAGTATCAGTGTTACTTGATGAAATTCAAACCCTAATACCTGTTGTTGCACAATTAGTAAGCCATGAAGTCAGTTGCATTTTGCATGTGAATGGCTTGAAAAGCTGCATTTCACATTATTTTTCACCTTAAAAAAACTCCTTAACAAAACTATTCTTTTGTCTAACAATAGTTGTTTTTTTTTTCAAAATTCCCAATGATTTTCATAGTTAGGGAAATGGAGAACTTGCAAAAGCTACAAATGGAAAAATGAGGAAGAACATGATGACAAGAAGGAAGGACATGATGAAGGAGGGAATCAAGTGAGTGCGAAATGAAAAGAAAGGCATATGGGATAAAACAGGTTAGTAAAAAATGAAGACAGGAGAAGGGAAAAGGTAGACACAAAAAAGGATATAAGGAAGGATACAAACAAGGAAGGATGGAGGGAATGTCATGAATTTAATCAGTTTAATGTAGTATCAGTGTCTGTAAATGTCCACAAATGGTAGTTAATCTGTTGTGAATATAATCCAGTAACTTGCATCATCAGACTGAGAATGTGTGTCAATGGAAAAGACTGATTTCATTGTAACACATCTTTGCTTTGAGAGTTGAAAAGCACTATCTAAATCTGGTATCATTCCATTTCATAAGTAAGAAAATATCCTGACTGAAACATCTCTAGATCAGACACTACTGCGAAGAAGTTACCAGCACAAACCTTGTTGGCCTGCTCAGCATCGTGGGATATGGCCTGTCTCTCTTCGTCCCACCGAGCATTGACCTCCTTCAGCTGCTTCTCCATCGCCTGCCTCAGGCGAACAGCCTCTTCTTTAGAGTCAATTACTGACGTCTGCAGCTCTGCAATCAGCTGTCAAAAAAGAGGGGAACAAAGAAACATGATGATTTTACTTGGGACTCCACAAACCTGAACGAAGGAGTCAATGTTGAACTAGTCAGGCAGCTCTCATAATAAACATTTCACTTTAAAAATCTGGCTGGTGAGCAGTCACCTTGAAAGGCAGCTTTTTTCTTACCAATCTCATGTCTTTTAAGAGACAAGACAGGAGACAAAGAATAGAAAGAGAAAAGGGACGAGGGAAAAAAAAAAAAAAACTTCCTTCTCGTAAGAGCTCGTCGACTTTGTGTTGGTGAACTTGTGGTGCACGCTAAGATGAAAAGGAAGTGGCTCGTCTTTGAAAATCTCCCGTCCAAATTAACATTCTATTTAAGCCGCAGTTCGGGAGAAGATGAGGAAAGATGAGAGTGGGTGAAAGAAAGAGGAGAATGGGGGAAGAGGAGGGGAGCTGTGTGGTGGTTCTGGAGCTAGCTCTGGGCTAGACGGATAATTGTTTACAATTTTCACACATTGGAGGACGAGGCCTGCTGGAATCTGTTGGCTGTGTGGGAGTATAGCAGGTAAGCCTCTACAGGTCGCTCAGACAGATGGAGATGATGAGGGTGGAGCAACAGTGAAATGTAGATTAAGATTACTTTATGAAATCATATTAAAGCAATAGCACAATATAATGGTAGCAACATTTCTCGACTCAGGAATTATTATTAGTAATATTATTATCATCCTTGCGGCTGTGGTTCTTCCAATCCCAGGCAAAAGTGGCATTCTTAACAAAGCCCCTCTAAAGTCAAGAAATACCCAAATCTGTCACAGAATTAGCTCAAAGATATTAATATTGTTAAAGACCTTGCATTGTTCCTGAAAAATAATAAAAATAAATAAATAATTAGCTATATTTGCACATGAACTTTCAGCTCTCGTCCACTGGGCCCCCCTGCACCACCACCCAACTCCCTCTGTGGACGATCATGGATAAAGTAATGGTCTCTCCTCCAATACCACCCACCATAACCTCATCATTAAGCAGCGAGAGAGAGTGCAGCTCTGTTTAGTTCACAGGTCACCCAGGAGGAGCACTCTCAGCGAGGTGCTTAACACACACGGCTGAATCTGAGAGACGTTAATTAGGTAAGTCTCTGTGTGTACGAATGAGCGAAGAAGGGAGACAAAAGTGAAAAGACGAAATATGCATGAGACACGGCTGTGTGCGCTCAAGCACGTAACATATGCTGCTGTATCTACTGTGTCTTTATTCCCCCTAGCATAACGTACAGTTTGGTATGCTTTTAATTGGGCTATTAGCCATGCAGCTGAGCTCATGAGCGATGCCCCCCTGTCAGTCTCTATGGGGTTAACAACTGGGGTTATCCTTTGAGTTTCAAAGACCTCTTGTTTACATTTGTCTGAGTTGTCCCAAGGAGGGCTAAAAAACCGAAAGGCTCCACCTTTACATTTTAAAACAAAGCTGATGAAGCGCTAAAAAAAACACTTTGAATTCATCAAGCGTCTTAGTATTATTGCAAAAACCATGCACCTTTAATGCTATTCTCTTAATAGCATGTTTCAAATCTTTCACGCAAAGACTTTTCTTTAATATCTCATGTGCCAGCTCTTTGCTCCCAAAACAGAGGATTAATCACTTACTGCTCGTCTGCGGTGGCACACTTCATCACCGAAGAGGCCAAACATGACTGAACTTTCACACAGCATTCGACTTCTTTTGAAGTCGAGCATTGTGTAACTTAATAAGCTACCGTTCTTTCACAACATCTGCTTGTCAACCTGGCTTTCAACTTGGAGCTTTTTCCAGCCGACCCAAAATGTGTGTGTGTGTGTGTGTGTGTGTGTGTGTGTTTGCGTGTACAGGTAGCCGAGTAAAGGAGGGATTTACAGGTGGGAAGAAAGAAAAACAACAACCTCCACCCCCCCTGAATCTTCTCTTTGAGGAACAAGGTGCAATTATGGTCAAATGATTGTAATATTTTATCTCGACATAATCAAGACAAAAACCTTTTTCTTCTGTTGTGTAAACAGTACTTCAGGGTGTTTTAGATCTTTAAGGTGGTGAAGGGAAAAGTGCTTGAACTTCCCAAAGCATTTTTGCTGAATGGAAAATTTTTTACAGGAAGCAATAGTTCTGTTTGGAGAGAAGAATTACCCCGGATTTAAATGGGCTGAGGTGACACGTCCTAATGGCAAACACATGGTTCCAAAAAACAAGTGCAGGTTCGGGTCGACAGGAGGGGAATAAAGGTGAAGGAGATGCAGTAAAAGGGGATCAGAGGACAAGGAACACTATAAAAATATAAGAAAGAGAGGAAAAAGACTTCAACAGATGTTTGGGGGGGATCAAATATGGAGGCTCTGGCTATATGAAGAAAGCACTGCAAAATGTTGCAGGAATAAGGCGGGTACAGCAACCTGAGCCGCCATAGCCCTGGGCTAGAACGTTGAGAACTGGACCGCTCTTGTTTTCTCCAATGTGGTTTCGATAATAGCAGAGTTTGAAGGCAGTAGAGGATTCAAATGGTCAAGTTTTTCTGAGTTTTAGATACAGTTTTTCTACTGCTTTCTTTCACCAACACACGAAACACTACATGACACAAACTGGGATACATAAATCTTTTACACCCGGAGAAGTTCAAAATCATCTACTGGTGACTAGAACTCGATGATTTTCAATTTCATCTGCCCTGACTGGCAGTGTGGATGTTACTGAAGACAGAAGATTTTTTTTTTGTCTCAGCAAGATGTTAAAAATAACAGAAACACAAAAAACTGTAAGTAGCTTTTTAAAGTAACACTTCCTATATTTTCATCTCAGTTGAGCTGGTAATCTAGATTTTTGAGGGCATCCACATGGAAATTGATGTCATGCTTGAAATGCTAACCACACAATGACATTGATGCCCTCATGCTTCCCTGTAAAAAAAAAGTTCAACCATATACGTTTTTTTTTTGTGCACAGTTTTTTCCATTAAATAAGTTTATCTGTTATTGTTTGTCTTTTGATTATGCTAGACAAAAAAGAACAGAAACCTTTCATTTGACCTCACAACTGGTCAAATAGCAACTGAGTGGACCTGAGGCCTTGTCTGATGCTAAACTGGTCAAATCAAATTTGGATTCTGTGAGAGTGCCTTCTGTTGGTCAGAAAATAGCATTGGAGATAAAACTCAGAGAGGGACTAGATCAAAACACATAAAACTTGAAAATGAGCATCTCGATGAATGAGTAATTTCTCAGACACAAAATGAACTACAACCACAAATGGAGCCAAGCAACACTCATTGAGCCATTTAGGACAAAAGGGTCTCCATCATCAAGTGAGCTACAGCAAACCCCCCATTTTAGCTAGCAGTATGAGAGCACAAATGGGCTGAACTTGTTCTGATGAAACTTCCAGGAGTAAAATTCACTTGCAAATAAAGTTAAATTACATCCTGAAACATTATGTAGCTCATTTCAGCCTATTGGATTCCCAGGTATCCTGAAGTGTGGCTACTTTAAATGAAGCAACTTGGAAGAATATTTGAAATTTATAATCATCACTGTTTAGGTCTAGGGAATAACAATGCCACAAAGGAATGTTTCCAGAGAAATATTTGTTAGTTGTTCCAAGTGTCAGGAATTCATTCTTTGAATGCCAAGAGTATATTTAGCCCGTTGGATGAGGCCTCACTGCACTTCTTTCTCGCAGTGTTAATAGTGTGGAAGATGCTAATGGTCACAGACAGACTATGAACTATCGTCATGACAGACGCGAAACAAAGGAGTGAGGAAAATCAGGCTTACATAGTGCCATATTTACCAAGAATATCTCTGTTCTATGAATTTCTGATAGTCTGCCCCTTGCTTGTAAGACGATGAATAAACTGAAAACCAACAATTTATTAACCCATTAATGTGTATAACGAATAATTACGTTTATAAAAACATATTTGTTTTTATAAAACAAGAGCGGTCCAGTTCTCAACAAATGCTTAAATGAAAATTTGCTATAATTTAACCTGTAGGTGTGTGGATTTTTTTTTAAAAAAACTTTTGAACATTTTGCTTTTCCTTGAGGCCAGAGGGGCAAATGCTGCAGGTAGAAATTCCTCACCTTTTGCCCCCCCCACCCCTCGCCAGTGAGTTCTGTGACAAAGTTGGGTGGAAAAGGGAAATATTAAATAAAAGAAGGGGCAGAATAAGGCAGGAGAAAAGAAACCGATTACCTGGGCAGACTTGGCAAGCTTTTGACTGTACTCCTTCTCAATCTGCTTCAACCTGCTGTTGGTCTGCAACAAGAAAGAAGAGAGAGACGGGTGTGAGAAAGAGATATGCAGACAGGTGGATGGAGGGACACAAAGAGACACAACTGAGAGGTGAAATTCAATCTTCTGTTAGGAAGTGCACAGAGGAACATCCCCCTCCCAACCAACCCTCTCTCTCACATACACACAAACACACACACTAGTGTTGACCTCTGTCTGTTGGCAGTGTGTCCCTGTGGCTCCTTGGCAGCGCTCCAGTCTTAACGCCTATGTGTGCCAGAAGGTAGTGACGGTCATGGTGCCCAGAGGGCACCAGTCTCTTTTGATCCTCAACCAACAATCCATCACTTAACAAGAAACTGCGTGTTGGAGGGGTGAATTAAATGTCGCTGCCAATTAACGACTGAGGGGAAAAAGAAAGGGATGATCGAGAAAAGCTTCAGGACTCAACACAGTGAATTGATGTTAAGCGAGTGCTGATATTCTGCCAACTATCAAGATGTTTACAATGATCTAAGAAAAGAAGGTGTATCAATGTAGAATTGAGATTTTATTTAAAAGGGCAAACTTCATTATTGTCCCATTTCCTTTGCAGTTATGTCTTGAAGTTCATGTTAAGAGTAGACATTTCAATGTCCAAAATCAAGAAAAAAAAACATGAAAGAAACAAACAAGGCAGTAGGGAAAGTAGATAAGCTGCAGAAAAGTAATGTTAGCTTGGACCTCTAAATTAAAACATCTATGTGTAACACAACAGCAAAGCAAGAAGAAACAAGAAATGGGAAAGTTTTCAGTTTGACCTTGAGTTCATAAAGTGCAGAATGTCAGTCACTGAGACAATCCTTGAACAATAGTTTTTTAAAGACAGGTCAGTCATAAAAAGTAAAAACCATGACCTTCCTTCCCCTAAAGCCACGTTTGTAATTGTTTTAAGAAGGACTCCTAAGTTTTTTGCACAATGGGATGTTTGCAATATGTTTGATATATTCATTTTTTGTTAGAGAAATGATCCAATTTTTTCATTTATAATATGTTAAGCATATAGATGGTGCATCATCAAAGGCTCTTTTTTGTAAGATGTGTAATGGCTTATTATCAGCATTGAAAAACAAAGGCAAATACGTCTTTTGATTTATTTGTTAAATGATAAAAACATAAAAGTTAACATTTCTTTAAATCACTAATAATTTATGGCTTCTTTCAATTTTAAGACAAACACTCTGTCATATCCTGAGAGTCCCTGACAGACAATTCATGAGCAAACACTGCTCCATTGAACACACCCCTCACAGCCATCAACACCTAAGCTGCGTTTGGCCTCTGCACCCAATTCAAACACTTCCTGACAAACATCGCCGTCCGCTCTGAACGGACACACCTGTCACCACGGATACACAGAGCCGTCACCAAGGACACGGACCTGTCTTCCTGCTCCAGGATTCTTTGAGTGGCGGCCCCGCTTGTCCCTAGGGGCCCTGCAGCACCTGATGAGAGCGGGGAGTACAAAGAAGGGTGTAGAAAAGAGGAGAAAAGGAACTGTGCATGAGGGAAAGGGGAGGTGCAAATGGGGCTCTTATTCCTTACATCTAATGTATTTGTTGTCTTCTTTGACTGTGGCAACAGTACAGCTTTACTGAATAAAATCAGGGTTGTCAGTTTGTAAGACAATTTTGCAGGAGACAATATTTCTTAACCGTTTCGCTCAGACAGTAGCTTTGCTGTCTCGTTTACAGCAAAAGATGAGGCATAATGTGGCTGAGGAGTCAAAGTTATACCTCATCATCACCGCAGTTTGTTGTGAATTAATGAGATGTTTGCTGTACTGTAAATGACTTGGCTTCAGATCTAAACGCATTCACAGACACACTGCCATACTGACACGCAAACAGTCTCAGATGTTTCATAAAAACATAAAGAGGCAGCTACTAAACTATTCCCTTTACTTACAGCCACCCAAGGGAAGGCAGCAGAAAGCACTGTACAACATCAAGCATTATAGAGCCGAGCCATGAAATACACATTAAGAAATGGCTGAAAGTAGACTGAGATGTAGATGGAACATGTGAAGAAAATAAAAAAGGCCCTGCTGGACTGTGGAAAAACAAAGCTAAATTAAATGCCCAGCCATATGTGTGCGAGTCTGTAAGAATTTTCAAAGAGTCTACCTGTGCCCTGCCAAAGGCATTTTTGTGCTGAAGGCACTTTGAGGCTGTATCAGGCTCTTCAATCGCCTCTTAATCCTAGCGGTGTGGAGTGCAGCTGCTTTGAAGTATGAGTGTGTGTACAGAAACCTTGAGGATGTGTGTGCGTGTTAAAGAGAGTGGAAGTAGATCTGAAGGCAAGGCATGCACCGCTTACCAGAACTTAATTAATAATCTGCAGCGGGAGCCAGGCCAAACACACACACACACACACACACATGCAAACAGACAAAAGGACACACAACACAAAGACTGGGACAGGAGTGGCAGAAGGCAGAGTGACAACTTTCTCTAACACGCTTAAAGACACACAAGTCACAGTTGCTCAAACACAGATAATGGACAGAGAGCCTGACTTTGATCTATAGCCATTTAGAAAAGGCTCGCTCAAGGTGTGCATTCCAGGAACACTCCATTGAATCACTGCTAAAAGCAGGGAAGAATTTTTTCTGTAGTGTTGACTCTGGTGGTTGACTTTATGAAAACACACACACACACACACACACCCCACACACACACACACACAAACACACACACACACACACACACACACACACACACACCACACACACACACACACACACACACACACAAAAGTATATCTAGAAGAACTTTGCTTCTACTTGGATTTTTTTTTTATACCAATCAAACTGATTGGTATAAGGACAAAAGTCAACAAGAGCAAAATCATGATCCATGTGTCAAGTAGGAGATGCTGAAAAAAACAAAGTTATACTCACTCCAGGTGACAATAGCAGCTTTTTAATTGAGTGTGCAGTATCTTTAGCAAAACCTATAAGGACTGGTTTTAAAGATTAACTCCATAATTACAAAATTTTTATTGAACTGTGTATTGTCTTGACCAGAAATTTGTACCAGTTTTCTGATCTTGTAAGGGTATTGAAATTTGATAAAAAAAAAAAAAGTTTATGACAGATACATTATGCTTACTTATTATTGTTTATGTATTTCAAAAGGGACGTTGCACATTAAAAATGTGTCACTGTTAATTATAAAGGCTATTTTTAATCTGTAGCCTCTCAAGGAACCATCATTATTAATACAATATTTTGAGTGCGTCTTCATTTTATATGCGTCATTGCTATCCTTGTGACATATACAGAACAATTAACATTAACCATGTACAACATGGCATGTTGAAGAACACAATAGTATGAGGATGGGAAAAAAATAATCTTGCTAACTCAAACTACCGAAGGAGGTGGAAAGGATCTAAACTTCTAAGCAATCAACTCAAACAGTCACATGTGTTTAATCCCTGTAGAGCACTAAAAGCCAGAGACTTTTTTCTGCAAAGATTGTGCTCTGCAGGTTTACAATCATGCAGCTACACAGCATTCTGGAGCAGAGAACAGGCAAAACTGGTTCATTGTTGTTCCTTGACATGTTATTATCAAGTGCGCCAATACCAGGGGCATTGTCTTAAGATAACAATAATACTAATTACTACAAGTTCAGATTGCTGATTAATAGGTTTCACACTGACAGTAATAAAACTATAGCTCAGGATAAATGCAATTTACTCTCCAGGAAACATAACATGTCACCTTTTAAAATGATCAAATTAAAAAAAGGGGTTACCACTTTTTGTGACATTAATAATGTGAATCCATCAAATACATCTGTACTTTTGTTACTGCATAAAGATCTAAAGCCAGCTAAATCCCATTTCTCCAGGAAATGTTTAGTGGTTTCCAGTACGTGAACATATTCGGCTGGGATTGTAAAAGGCTGACCCCTGTCACGAAACACTGATGGGTTCTATGTATACACACCTGCATAATATACAAAGCTGATCACCAAGGTTAAAAGTCATTTTCACACCTGGAAACTCATGCTTCAATGCTGAATTTCTGCCAAACTATAAAACGTCTGCATGTTCACACATACTCCTTTCAATAACTCACAGAAATGTACCTTAAAAGTCCTTGATCGGTGCAGTTTTGCTGCCAAAAGTTCCCTAATTTCATTCGGTTTTATTTACAACCCAGTTTTATTCACAAAGTCAAAAAGGCCACAATATATCATAAAACACACTCTTAATTGGTGTTGTTTCACCCTGGTTACAACAAGCTGTATGTTGCATACTAGAGATTTGATTTATGTTGTTAGTCTTTGTAAAACCATAAAAAAAAAAAAAAAAAAATCAGGCTCAAAAAGGTAATTTTCTGAGCTCCACCAAGCTTTTCCAGTGGCAACTGTGTTTGTAAGCGCTGAAAATGGCTCTGTTCACCGCACACGTCTCTCTTAACGATTTGAGTTCAATCTGCTTGCGAGGGAGAGCTGGGGAGATGTTATTTACTCGTTTGTCTGTAATCATCGCCGTCTTTTCCCGCGCATCTTTGAGACTCTGTGCAAGTGAGGGGAGTTGGTGCTGTAATGACAAGAGGCTTTATTTTGCATTTCACAGTTTGCCATCAATGCCTGTCAGTAGTGATTTGCTTCATCCCTGCTGCTCAGTGTCAGTGCTTCATCGTGCAGAGTACAGAAATAATGCATCACGAACACAGGCAGGCGTACACGGATAAACATACATCAAATGCTCCAACACATAGCAAATGTTCAGTGATTATATAGAGCTAGTTCTTGTTGTCAGAAAACCAATTAAACCCAATTCCATCAGAGTGAAAGGACGTGAAATCTAACCCGCACTACAAGGTCAAGGGAGAAAGTATGATAGATGCATTAAATGCTGCTAAATCAGATGTTTAAACTCAAGCAAGTGGTCAGACATTTAAAAATATGTCACAGTCAGGCTTTCTGGTAAACTGTATGCAGTATTTTTATTCAAACAGCCAATGAACTTTGACTTGAGCCTGATGATATTGAGTGTATCTGGGTTTCAGAGCAGGCCAACCTCACTTTCTATCCATTTATATCCCCATCCCAGCTTTGATCAGTAACAGTCCTGATGTTCAGATGCAGGCTGCATTTGAGAGGAATTTGGAAGTCAACGCAAAAAAAAAAAAAAAAAAAAAAGCATCATGTCCCAGTTAAAACTCCACTTCAAACCAAAGTGTAATCTGTAGCGTGCAACATGATGGGAGCTGCCTGACGCCATGTCTTAATGCGATTGAGAAAGTGTGTCGCTTCCCTCCCTCCTCTTGGATGACTTCAAAAAGTGAGCAAGGGAGCTGTAATGTTTTTTTTTTTGGGACAGCAGAGCTTTTACTCTGACTCTTTCATCTGCAGGCTGACTCACTCTCTACTTCTCCTTTTCTTTTCTCTGCCGTTGGGCTGTATTGGCGTACCAAAAAGACAAATAGGCTGACGTAGGTCTGAGCATGCGTATATGTACAAGTATACACAACGCAATTTAGAAATAAGACCTAATAATCCAGATGGCCTTAAAGAAAGAGAATAACATTTATGCCCCAAAGTCAGATTTCTCGCTTTGCCTCCTCTATTTTATTGTCTCGCAGTACGTCTGTCAGGGTAAGCTGAATGTGGGCCCTCTTTGATCATCCCCCAGCCAATGTTTTCTCCTCTTCGTCTAATCCATGACCGACTGAATAATATGATTTGGTGTATCTCCAAATGGCAGGGGACCAAACTATTAAGTCAGCTGTGGCAAAGACATACCTATGACGACAATGACAACACCTCGTACCACCACCTTCTGGCTGAAGGAGTGAATGTCTAAGGGGGGTCAGGATCAAAGCTGAATGGATTAATTTGGATGTTAATGACATAAACATCACTTTAGTTTATGATTCTGGATCCTGACTTGTCACTACAAAGACATGTTAGCATTTAAGACAATGAACAGTGTGACACAGATATATGGAAATGGGGTAGGCACAGTTTTAGAAGCTTTGTGAGAAAGTCCATAGAAAGAGCTCTGGGAAACTTTTAGGCTTCTACATCCAGAACCCTTTTTCAGTAAGTATGAGTTTTCTGGGGCCATAATGAAAATATTGTCAACACTTGTCAGTTCATACTTTCATAGGGAGTTTGGAGTAATTTGCCAAATTTCTAAGAGAACCCACTGTAAACTATTATTGGTTATATTTTAAGACATTGAAGAGAAGCTAGTCTCTCACAGTTCTGTATGGCAGGAAAAACACATCAAGAGTTCAGGCTAATTGTGTTCTGCAGGGATAAAGGTTCAGTGTAACGTAACAGAAACAACCATTAACGGTCCTGACCTTCACATTTGATTCAGACCAAGTTACAGAGTATAAAACCAAAAGAAGCAAATAAGGAGGTTCTACTTCACAATAATGCCCAAATTTGTGTTGTTTTATCAGATCAAAGTGAAATTTGCTGCTGGAGGGTCACAATAAGCAGGATTTACTTATAAAAATGCAAACACTTCTTTTGAGTGATGGCATAAGAATATGGGTGTATCATCTTTCAAGACTTTATTACAGTAATATCTTTAAGAATGAAATCTTATTTTTTTATTTATTCAGCACTGAATGAAGTGTGGAGACCATCATATTCGTGCTGGTCTTAAGGTAATGCTAGCATAAAGACACAAAGCCTCAAGATGTTGATGGCATTATATAAAAATCCTTTTTTTTTTTTAAGTGGAAGAATTTGGTTTGAATTCAGGATTTAGTGATACATTAGGTGTTCTACAACATTATCATAGGGCAAAGTAATATCAGTCATCACAATACTGTGAAAGACAACTAACAAAAGAGGCAGTGATGAGCAAAGTTGTATCAAATATTTGTTAAATTCAGAGGAGAAAGTCACAGATTCCAACATGTTAACAGAACTATTTGTTCTCATCTGAAAATCAGCACTCAAACTATCTTGGGTGGTCTGATCAAATGTGTGCCGGTTTAAATATGCACAAAACCCCAAAATGTTTAAAGCACATTAAAATCTAATCTGTCAAACCGCATTAAAAGAAAGTGTCAGTGAGTTGTGGATGCACTCATGGAAAACTGTGTGAAAGCTGAGGCATCTCAGGTCACTTAGAACAAAAGTCATAAACAAATGGTTTCTCTGAAGCAAACAGCCAACAGGATGTTTTAAAATCTCCGTCCAAGTCGATAAACCAAGAGCTTGCTGCAAGCCGCGCATCCAGCTTTCTACGGTTAAAAACTTTGTTCTTCGCTTAAAATTCTAAAACAAATTTTTAGATATACGTCTTCCACACAAATAACCTAAAAAGCACAAGGTATTATGAACAGAAGACACACATGATTTAATCTAATGTTGAAACATACATTTAATCTGAAATAGATGTAAAAGTTTTATGTCTGCAGGAAGTTAAAGGTAGAACAAAACCAAAATCAACGAAAGTATGGCAAATTTCTTAAAAAGCCCTCTATGCCTGAAGCTCAAAGCTCCTGTTCCACATATAGGATATGGTAATATGTGGAAGAAAACAAATCAACTTCGATGACGTTTAGAGTAAAAATGGTATGGGCCATGTCACAATGAGACTAAATTCTTCTTTCACATGAACATTTTTCCATGGGATACATTACAAAGGCTAATAGTAAGCATTAAAGAGTTAAGGTCAAAGTATACCAAGGTTTTAAAAAAAAAATATGGCAACAAAACTGCTGTAATTCTGAAATGGTATTTCATTAGTGAGATTTAACAACAGTAAGAACGGCTGGTACTTCTCTGTTTTACATCAATTTGATCCGGTGTGAAACCAGAGTGTTATTATTCAATGTTTTTATATCATTAAGATTTCATACCTGCCACAAGCCAACACGTGTGAGACTGAGAAAGCCAAACAAACAGCTTTGTCACTTGCTGACGTTTTGCCACCAGGTGACTGTTTTTTTTTAAATGAAATTCCCAAATGCCCTTGATCTCAAGTAAAATTAGGCACAGACACATTTTCTCACATTTCAGGATAAATCAGAGACTGTTCTCGTGATTATTTCTGTCATCTGTCACCGAGCGCAATACTTACAAATATACAAGGTGACGTATTGGCAATTAAATTCCATGAAAATTGTGGTTCTTTTTAGGTAGCTATTAGTGCGACACATGCACTCGATGAATACTCAGAAGCATGCAGGCTTGCATTGACACGAACACACACAAAGTCATGTGCAAACATCTTCTTTTTTTCTTCCATCTAATCTCCTCTTGCAGTTCAAAGAGCCATCCTCTCCAGACTAAAAGTAAATATAAACTCACGGTTCCAGACGTTATTCATTTCCTCAAACCTGAATCCTCTTGATCTTTTGTCTCACATTATCTCACCTCTCCAGCATGAACACAAATTGTACTGTTGTGTCACACAAAGAAGTTTTAGTCTACCAGCAAAACTCTGAGACACTTACTGCAAACATCTACTCTCCTTAATATGCCACGGAAAGTATGCAAAGTGTGAATTTATACATTTATACAAGATGAGAATTGCTTCCAAACTGCCGAGCTCAGATATGTGGTGAAGACCAGCCTTCTGACAACCACCTGATGTTCTGAGCTTTGCCACAACTTAAAGAGGGTGGTGAGGATATAGGGGAAGACATGAAGATGAAGGGTGGAGGTGTGGAGCAGAAAAAGAAAGTTAGATAAGGAGGTGGTGCGGGTGAAAAGCAGGATTCTTGCTCACTGTAGCCGAGAGATGAGGCGTTTTTATCAGGCACAGAGGCAGTCTCACAGTCCCCTCATTGCAGCATGGGTGATTGAGAGGTCTGAGGTTGTGTGTACTCATTCTCACCCCAGAACATATGCGCACACACACACTCGGATACACACCAGCAAAGATAAACTTCAATAGTGTCGCAACTTTCCCTCAGCCTGCCTCCATCAGTTTTCCCTCTCTGCTTTCTTTCCGGCACAGATCAAATGTGCAGGACTATCTCTCAGTCTGGTCTTATTTCCTCTGATTCTTCTGGTTCTCATTATTTCATTCCAGCAGCTTTGACAGTATACTCCCAATAAGATCCACCACAACATCCAGCCCTTTTCTCTCCACTGCCTATCCCTTAAACTCGCACGTCTTTGATGAGAATCCATTCATGGATTTAATGGATTTCTCCGGCCTTTTTTCCATCAAAATCTTGAAGATGTGTTTAGGAAAAAAGAAGGTGGGGAAAAGCTGCTCTGCTACTACTTCTAAGAGTAGAGTGGACTGCATAGGACAGCATTTCTGTTGGCATCAAAAGACTGAGAAATTTTTAGCTTACAAAACAGGACGTTCAAGTCAATATGGATCTGAGGCCTGACTGACTTCAGTCCTATGGGTGCAACGACAAAGTGAAAAATTTTCTTCCTTCATCTGAAGTCAAACTTGGAGAAAGATTAGAAAGTACAAAAGGCGGGGGGAATAAGATGGTCAAACCTTTGCTGAGGATTTTTTTTAGAAGCATCCTCTTTTAGTTGCCAAAAAAGGAGGGAGAGCTCATTAATCTCGCTTATAAAAAGTGAAACTAGCACACAGTTGGTAGCGTTATCAGTCAGAGTTCAACACACGGCTGCACTGCTTTGAATCCTCTCCAGATTGCTCGACAACTGTGGCTTGTTTTTTTTCTTACACACACAAAAGATGTAAGAGAAGGAGATAAACTGAGTGTTTGCAACAAAACAGCTTTCAAGCACCTAAAGAAGAAAAGCTGGAGGCACTTTTTTTTAGGATTTCTACCACATCAGTACCCTCGGTTCTGTGTGCCATATGGAGCCAAAATGGCGCCTCAGTGTGTTGGAGGTGCATGCATTCCAGAGCTAATGCTGTGCAGCTGATGTGGGATGGTGTCTAATGAAAAAAGCTCTCTTTGAGGGGCCCTGTGGAAGGATTAGGTTCTGATCAACACCACCTTAGGTCAGTTCCTGCTGGACTAGAGAAAGATTACGAGTGATCTTGCAATGTGGGTTGAGTTACGAAGGTAGAAAGAGGAATAATAAAAAACAAAAAGGAAGAAAGAAAGATCTGAAGATATTGAACGGCTGGTTTTAGTGTCCACACCCTTTGTATTATTTCATATTTTAACTGGTAGCAACCATGAAGTCAAATGTTTTTATGAGTGAAACAAAAGAAAAATGATTCATGCTTTTCAATATTTTTAACTCCTAAAAAAATCTATCTTCATATCTCTTCATCTTTCTTATGATGGTCCAAAATGAAATCCACTGCAACCAAGTCTCAACTCCTGTGTGTAATTTATTCTCAGGATGAATAAATAAAGTCTTTATTCATCTTGAATAAAGACAGCTGGAAAGCAAAGAGCATCAGGGAGAGCAAAGATGCCCACCAGGCAGGTCAGGGATAAAGATAAGACATTTAAAGCATGGTGGGTTTACACCCTGCTTTGGGATTCCCCAGTTTTGGAAAGCCCACAGAGAATTGCTCAATCTGAAAATAAATAGAAATGGACACAGGCAGCCACCTGAACTGACTGGCCAGGCAGAAAGAGCAAAAAAAAAAAAAAAAGTCACATTTTGTACAAGTATATGTGCAAGCCAATGCAGTAAAAGTACTTACAAGATTTCCAAAATTCTAAAAAGCTAGTTTTCAGCTTGTGTAAATGTAAATGCAAACTGAAGAAGCATCAATAAAATAAAATAAAAAAAAACACTGGCAAAAAAAAATCTATTAGTAACTAAGTATTTTTTTTTTACTTTTCATTTGACTTAAACATCAAAATAAGCTATATCATTGACTAATTTCTTTCCTGTCAACTGACCAGAAGGGGGGGACTCGTCTGGTTGCATTAAACAAAGCTAAATTATGCAGTGCAGCAGAAAATTATGACAACTTTAATCTGGAGTTTTGAAGTAGAATGATTTACGATCATTCTACTTTTTTGAATTGACTAAATCAATCGAAAAAACCCATAAAATAATCAATTTTACTAGAATGCTATAATTGTTAACTCAATTGTTCATATGCACACAACAGACAAAGATTGGGATTGAGATTACATGAAATGTACAGATTGGCCTTGTACACAGCTATAGAAGAAGCCTCTTGAAATGTCTGGTGCAAATGCAGCAGAATTTTGCAGATGAGTCTGAATGAATGAACTTGCAAAACAGAATATAAAATTACATGAAGATAAAAATACTGTCAGCTATAGCTCAAAAGAAACACTTAAACACATGCACACGCACATTTAAAAAACAGCATTTGCAATTACAAAGATCCACACACTGTTGCTGGGTGTGTTGTAAATAGACATTTAAAATCTTTGTTATACTGAGAACAAACTTAAAGTTGGGGAAATGGCAAACTGATAGGACGAACATGATGCACAGACATTAACACATGTAAACAATAATCTGTAGAATCAAAGCATTTGACATAGCATACATAGACATAGCATATTTCTACATGCTATGCGGTTGTGAAGGCAACCATTTTGGGCTAAAGCTCTTGATGTCCCAGGTTCCTGCTGCAGTAGCAGATTGACATTAGATGAAAATCTAACGTCAATCGAATTCATCATATCTCCAGCATAGAAAGTCTTATTTTAGCCACATTCAGTTGATTTTTCTGCTTAGTTGCCCGTGTCTAGCTCCTTCAGATTCACATCAACTCTGACCAGTTTCTGTTTCTGCTAAAGAATCAAAACCCACAGCATGATGATACCACCATCATGCCTCTTCACCAAAGGATGGTGGGGTCAGAATTTTATAGGTTAGTCAAAAACATTTATTTTTGACCTCATTTCAACAGAGTCGCTTCCTCCACAGTTTTGCTGTGTCCCTTGCTTGGCTTTTGATAAACATCAAACAATATTTATTATATAACATATGAAGTTTTCTTCTTCCCAAACTTCCATAGGGACAACAAATGACTGACAGGTAACCCTGTGAATCACTGCAGCTCCTCCAAACTTACAATGAACCACCTGTCTTGTTCTCTATTGGATGTTCCTCTTGACAAGTCTGTCACTTTAGTTTAAAGACATTAAGTGGTAGGTTTGAATTTGTCCCACAGTCCTCTCATTTTTAGATGCTGGATTGAACAGTTCTCTCTGAGATCTTCAAAACTTGGGATATAGTTTTATAACCTAAATTTGCGTAACCTAAAGTGTTTCTGCAACTCTCTCCCTGATCTGTCTAATGTTTCTATGTCTTCATGACCCAGTTTGTTCCTTAATGTTCCCCAGCAAACATTTAAAGCAAAGGTGGGTAACTCCAGTTCTCAAGGGCGAGTATCATTAAATTCTTCAATGTGTACTTGGTCAAACACACCTAATTAAAGTCTCAGAATAACCTCAGAATATAATCCTGTTATTTTTTGGTTCTGGTGTGTTGGAGCATGACGATATCTAAAAGTAGTAGGACAACATGCCAGGTGCCATCCCATTTTCTAAAGCCTTTATTAAACAGCTGGATCTACATTGACAAATCACACACAGGTGAACTCTATTGACCAATCAGACGTCTTGATAAGGAAACTGACTTCAATTAATTTTATTCGGGGACATGACCCCCAAAGTGGTTGAGCACAAATGCATGACACCTCATTTTGTAAAAAAAAAAAAAAAAAAAAAAAGTCAACAACTTTCCTTCCACTCCCCTACTTGGACTACTTCCAATACAAAAATACTGAGAACTTACAACAAAATTCACTCATATCTTATCCCCTATTTACCTTTTCCAGATTGGCATCCATCTCCTGTTGGTGGCGCTTCTTTAGATCGTTGGTCATCCGTTCCATGTCGGAGCGCAGCTGTTGCATCGACGCCTCCTTAGCATGGATCGCTTTTTGCCTCTCCTCCTCCTGAAGCAATGCCATCTCGACCAGCTTTTGCTTGTGCTGCTCATGGGTCTGCTGGAGCTCATTGTGTAGAGTTGACAGTTGGGCCTCCAAATCGGAAATTGTCTGTAGATTGACATAAAAATGCATTGGGAGGAGGAAAAGTTGCCAGACTTTGTGTATTTTTTCCCACTCAGTGGATTAGGAATGAAAATGCTTAAAAGTTCTTACATTTTTATGCATTTTGCAAGGTAGAAAGTCTTTCTGAACATTTAGTTGATTTATTGATTTAAATGAAAGGGTAATGTCTGAGAATAGAGGTGGGCTGACGGAAAGAGATAATTGGATACAGTATCAGAGAGAAGGAGTCTCTAAGGAGATTCAAGTATTTGTATCGTACTCTGCATGGATGTGGGTGGTGGCCTCTGCAATGAACTCCTCACTTTAGCCCCCCTTTCAAACCTCTCAGCTTTGACTTTTCTCAGTAGAGCACGTTTAATAGTCTTGCCAGTGAGAGTTAACATAACATAGCGGAAATGCTAATATGCACAAGTGAGTGCAAAGACTGCAAAAAATAAACTGCTCTAACATGTGCAGTGGGAGCCATTGCTTTGCAGTTTGGAAAATGTCAAAAAGAAATAGCTGGAAAACAAAGACATCACATGATTAGGAGGATGGAGATTGTTTTGAAGGAGATGTGACAAAGAGAACATTTGCAGTGATAATATTTGTTCTTATAAGGAGCATGGACCCTTAATATTTAGCTAGAGTATTAAAAGTAATTGTACTACATCAGGGTGAATGCAGGATTCAGCAAGTCAAATTTAAGATTTTTTTTAAGGACTTTAAATGTCACCTTGAATAAAATTTAAGACAATACAATCTATAAATGTACAGGAAGGTAGGGGGAGCTCGCTGTATTACAATCAGATATTTTTGCACAGAATGCACCTAAACTCATATGGGTTAACAATAGAAATGAGTCATTGGTACAAATGTACAACGAATTTGTACTTAGTCATGATAGATACAGAAAAGCTAGCTAGCTAGGAAGCAAGGGTTCACTAGCAGCTGGTGACTGGTAGTCAAAACTGTCACAAGTCACAGAAAGCAATGAAGATGTCTGTGGACGACGCAAACTTTGGTCTGACAGTCCCAGGAAAAAAAAACAACACATACAAAATTAAATAGTTCTGCCATGACCAAATTTAAGACTTCTGATAAACATATTTAGGGCAAAATTGTACATTTCTAGCAGGTATGAGACATATCAAGTCCTTAATTTTAGATGCATAAATTTAAGGATGCACAGACAATCTATTCATGAAAGTAGGCACCTGATCCTTTAAGGCATTCTAAGATGACTCCACCAATTAGAAGCAATAAGCAATAACTATTACAGTGAAGTTTTGAGAGGTCTAAGATGAAGGACACTGTTTCACTCCAACATACCTGTATTGCACCTATTCCCCAGTTATTGCACATCCTCATTACTCTCCTTTGTTTCAGCATGTGCTCTTGCCTGCTGCTCAGTCCCCAGCCGCCAGAAAGGCCCGAGCATCCCAGGACAACACCACGTTAAGGCTATCAGACAGCGAGTGTCTGAAGTACTTTTTATTTAGGGGCACTGAGGAGAAGCAAAAGGGACTTAAAAGGAGCCCCACATAAACAAACAGAAGCTATGGCTACCAGCTACCCTCTTGTCTACACTGGTTCACACACACAGATATCCCCGCGTGTACGTGGGCGTGCGCATTGAGACGAATAGTCTCGAGCTGTCACACACACTCAGAATAACAAGCACCAAATTCAAAGAAAACAAACATGAAATCGTGTCCCCTAAATTCTGTCTGATCGTTTGCAATTTTCTCTGCTCCGCTTTTGCAATCAAGGGCAAGAAGCAATACCATGTGAGCCCTGGAGTGTTTTTAATGCATAATTCTCTGTTTGACTAAAGTTGATACTATTTTTTTAAGTCTCTTAATAACTAAGTATATAATCATCCAGAGCAGTAATCTCAGCATTGACATATAGCAAACACATGAAAGACTTTGCTCTGGGTGCAACAGCAATTTATAATGAATGCATTTATTTACATTAAAAACATCACATGTCATTGTCCAACCACAAACTTTAAAATGCTTTATTTAGATTCTATGCTGCAGACCAGCACAAAGTACTGTAATTATGAGGGCTACACTAATAAAAATCTGAAAATAGTGGTGAGCCTTTGTCTTCAGAAGGCCCTGAGTCAGTAGCCTCTAACAGATCAACTTTTTGTTCCGTGGTCTACACGAGGTTAAAACTCTTCTCCATAGCCCAAAGGAACAGGAAAGTCAACCAATTTGTAAAAACAACTCTTGTTTTAGTTACAGTTTGCATCAACCTGTTTTGCAACTGAACATTTTTATAATTTGTCTTTGCAAAATAGCTCAGGCTTGGGCAGACTGGACAAAAAATGTTTTTAAATGTACATTTTCTAATCTTGGTGGAGGTCTGGACTTTTAATTTAGGTCTGGACTTTGACTGGGTCTTTCTAACACATGGAAATGCTTTGATCTAAACCGTTCCTTATGTTTAGGTCATCCTAAGCAGCCTCAACTGTATAGCAATCTCTTGCAGGACTGTGCTGTATTTACTTAGCTTTTAACCCTGAATTGAGTAGAGCTTTGTGAGATGTTCAAGGTTCAAGAAGTTTTCTAACCTAACAATTGTTTTAAACTTCTTCACAACTTTATCACAGACCAGTCTGGTGTGTTCTTCATATTCATGACGACTTTTGTTCACTAATATTCTCTATAAAATGTCTGAACCCTTCTACCCTTTTTATTTGTTATATGAAAGCATGTTGAGCACATCAGAGCACCAGCGTTCACTGAAGACTTCAGCTGTGATCAGAACTGGGGCGATGGGGGAGAAAATGAAACAGAAATCATCTGAACTCAAATATGAATTGACTTTTCTAAAGAAATACATTGATAAACACCACAGAGGAGTAGACTGAAAGAGCCTAAAACAGGAAGCTTAATATTTATAAGACACTGTAGCGCAAGACCCAGCAGCTTTAAATATGCCGTGTCGTCAGAACACACGTGACCTTCTGCATATGTGCAATAGTAAATTATTGCCAAGTAACAAAACAATTTCTATGCAAGAATGACAACACATCAGAGACCATCCCAGTCTAGGCTGTCCTTTTTATCTACGCTTTGACACAGTCTGTCATCATCCTTTTCATTAGATGCGGTTTAATCGCGTCTCGGGATTGTAAACCTTTGAAAAAAAAATAGAAAAGAAAGCAACAACAAGGAAAAAAAAACCCTCATAATTTAGTTCAGCACGACTGAGGCAAAAGAACTCAAATAAGTTCCTACTTTCTCCTCTGCTATTGAAGTCCAGATGGAGTGTTCGATCCTTCAGAAGAGAAATAATTACAGGAGAAAATAACAGCCACCCAAGAGTTTGAGGGGAAACAGGTGGGAAATAATAGGAATGATGAGCTTTAAATTCGAAAGAAAGAAGTTTCTGCAAGTTTCAATGAGTTTTACTTAAAAACTTATTTAGGATCCTTAGGATTTGAATGCGACATATACATAAATTAATGTAAAATGCATTACGTGTGAAGTAATAAGTCTGTGCTCATCAGATCCAGCAGATACATTCATTGATTTTTCATCAATGTTACCTAGCTGCGGTACCGTTGCAGGGCAAACACACCTTCTGCTTGCCACAGTGCATTTTTTTAGAAGATATAATTTGTTTAATAGGAACTGGGGGGAGAAAAGGAAGGGTGAATGGCACAATGTGGACTGCTGGATGGTGTCCAGACGGCACTGCTTTGGGTTGTCATAATTTAAATGAGTTATTATTCATGTGTTTTTGACTACTTCACATGCCACATTATTTTTAGTTTTATACTTTTTTATACTTTATTTTTTGAATTAAATTATTTTTGAAAAAAAACAATTAGATTGTAAATATAATCAGGATTTCAGTGATAATCATTGCTACCTTTTTGGCTAACTAGTATGATTTAATCAAACGTCTTAATATTATGATTCTGAAATCTGTTAAAAATAAACTGATACACACACACAATTATATAAATTGATATACATATTAAAACATTTTTTTTCTATCCAAGAATTAAAAAAAAAAACAATTCCATAATCAATTAAAGCTCTGCGTCTTCATAGGTGTTCGTATCCATATTCAACTTTGATCTTCCACCGGAGGGCAGTCGACAAGAGTAGGAGTTGACACAAACACGCTTTTCGGGGAAAGTAACAATTTTGCTAAAGATGTAAAGGTCATAAAAATAAGCATGTTAAAAATAATAAAGTTGGCATCATATGGCCAGAGTCCTATTTTCAAGCCTAATTTTGTTGCATAAAGTTTTCTGTGATAACTGAGCTGGTAAAGGATCAGTCCATGTTTATTCCCTAAACAAACTGCAAAAGCGTCCAAACCCTGTGGGAAAGACATTGGAATTGCTTAAAAAACGAACCACAATCAATGCTGCCTCCAGTGACATTTTGGAACAAGCAAATGAAGAAACACACAAATTATGAATGTAACCAACTGTAAATGTTGACCAAGAAGAGAAAACCTGGACATATTTCAGACTTTTTATGAGTTTGTAAAAACCCCTCAAGGAGATCGTCTCTTCTTTTTTGGAGTAGAAATCATTTTTAATTTTAATTTCAAAAAGCTTTATGAGTAAGCCAACTTATTGTTTGGGTGTTTGCCCTAACGGAAAAAACAAAAACAAAACAAAAAAAGGGAAAAATATGAAATGGATTGGGGTTAAAATCAGGAGTCAGGAACGCATGCTGGTGTTAGATCACTGAAACAAATTAAGGCACCACTTCATCCTCTGGGGGGCATTAATCAGCTAACAGAAACGCACACAGCAGGCTGCAGGCGCCAAGGTATCACATCATTACGGACTAAGGATTGAAATCTCCTTATCACACTTTAGAAAAGTTTAAAACAAGGTGTTTACCACTGTTAGAGTCCATGCTTACGCAAACCTAATTTTCTGAGCTAAGAAGAGGTCAATGTCCATCAAAATTATAAACCGGAACCCTAAATTACAACTCTAATTAAGCTCTGGACAATAAATAGGAAGAAAGGATATATTTGTGTACATTTAGCAGCGTGCTAAATGATGTAGAAACCCCAAGCGACCAACAGATGGGTGATGCAGCCTTTCTAATGAGTTGCAGCACAGTTCGCTGACTGACGCAGTCTGGTGGGATGAAGTCGTGTCCCTGTTCAAATTTTTTAGCTCTTCCCTCCAGCTGCTGCGACGACACATCCGCTCTCCTGCTCAAACACAAGCCGGGAGCCAGGAATGCTGTTTATTAAGAGTCTTGCCACAACCAGGAGATGAGCAGCTATTACTCATCCTGGGTGAGAGTCACTGAAGTTGGCTGTTCTCCTTTTTTGCCAAGTTTAGACTTATTAAGCATGAGGACAAGCTGAGACTACAGCTTTGTCTATCTGAACCAGAGTTAAAATGATGCAAAACAACCCTTGCAATGTCTTAACTGGCTGAAAAACACTCTGCATGCAAATATTATACTAAAAAATGTCTTCACCCAATCTGTAGTTGTCAGTGTCAGAGAAATTGTCATAGTATATTCCTTCTTTTCCTGGCCTGAAACGTTGATTTTGACACTGCGACATTAGAAAGCCGTCACATTGCTTCTTTAAACTGCTGAACGGGGAACAACAGGAACTGAGAATATGAAATGAGGATTGGGGGAACTTTGTTTTCAGTCCACCCTCCTCCCCAACGTCGTCAGATGCCAAGATCTGTCAAGCCACTTTGACATGAGCGGAGCTGTGGGTTGGGAGCAGTCATGTCCTGTGGTCCTGTGATTTCTGGAGACGGCATCTCCAGAAATCAAATTCTCACAATTGGGTCCTACTTTTACATACCGCGAAAACAAAGCTTCTCAAAACTATCAAATCATGAAAAGAAACAAGATTTTTTAATTACTTTTTCGGAAAATCTATGGAAATATATTACTTTGGCACTTCTGGATGGCTTCACCTATTAAGCATTAAATTTGTTTGCTAATGCTTAGGTGTTTCAATCAGCTGTAGACGAATAGGGAGCGACAAAGTATTTAATGCTTAAATGTTTTTTCTGTTAAGAAACAATTTCTTGAAAAAAAAGTAACAAAAAAATATACAAATTTAATAAAGATTGTTCTGTTTAACTCTTTTTTTTTTACTTTCATCTAAAAAAAAAGTGCAAACTAATTAAGCAGTTTTTGCCAAAAGTGTCATCCCAAGTGCTTTCTCAAATTACCGTCTTCCAGCCAATGTCCAATAAATAAAAATTTTCCATGCTGACAAAATTAATTTCTCCATGAAGCCTGACAAGTCAAAAAACAATCCCGGTTGGGGGCTGGTCTATCAAATAGCTTCGTACAGAGCTCAATCTATAACCCAGGCTGGAGAACCCAGTGGAGGGGTTTAGGCTGAAGATATGCTGGTTTTGGGGTAAATCGGAAAAGAATAGCCCCCTCAATGTCTGACACGTCCATTGATTCAGATAAAGAATTCATACAAGTCATTGTGAAAAAAAATGCTGTAATAAGAGAATAAACTACGCTTTCCGGAGAGAGACGACTTCCAGCGGTGAGAAGACAAAGCCCTGTAAAATAGATACACTTCGCATGCAGATCGGAAAGCTCACCAGGGCGTCTAAAAGTGTAGATTTAAAAATAAAAACACAAGAAAGCTTGGTTGTATAGATAATTGATAACTTTAGTGTTTTAAACCTTTATAGTGGCTTCTAGAAACTTGCTCTGGTAATCAAACACTTGGAAACTAACATTGAAACTTAGACTTCTTGCGTTTCCTTAGTTTTGCCTAGTTTCCTTTAGTTTTCTCTTCATTTTTACCAAAGCTCGCCATCATTTATAAGTATTTTTCTGTTCGCACATCCACATTTAAAATTCTCGCACGAAATTCGCAGCAATCAGAAAAATTATTCACACCCAGAGTAAGAACGTGCCTTGCTTCAAGTTAAAAAGTGTCTCAACCCGCTGTGCTTTTGAAACCCCAGGACAACGTCAATGGGCGAAAAGCAAAATGGTTATCCACGGGAGAGCGGTGGGTCAGCATGTGTTGGTGTGTGTGTGTGGGTCTGCGCCTGTGAAGGTTGATCTGTCGAGACCCCCTACCTGGGCATCGTGCTTCCTCCACTCCTGGGCGTGCTGTTGGTTCTGTTGCAGGGTGGCCCTGGCCTGCCTCTCCAGGCTGCTCGCCTCCCGCTGGTGCTCCTGGACCAGGTTGTCCTTTTCCGCGCTGTGTTGCTGCTGTAGCCGCGTCCTCTCCTGCTCGTGCTGTGCGTGCTGCTCTGCCATCTGATTGGACAAGCCGGCAAAAAGAGACTTCATCAGCCAACACACGCGCTCCAAACCTTGTCGTCATGACAACTTGTCCATGTACGTTTTTCTTTATCTTCATCGTCCCGTTTCCACCAACACTTTCATCCAACCAGAGTGCCGGGCTAATTAAGCAAGATTAGAAGGGATGCGGTAGAACATTTTTTTTTTTTTTAAAGAAAGCGGAAAGTTTTTGTGCATTCTCACATCATCAGACACAAAAACATAATGTGACGTGTTTACATCTATCCTGCTCCCCACACCTCCAACCCTCAAACCTCCCACTGCTAATTGTAGGGACTGGCCCTTAATGTCCAAGTCTCTCCCTTGTGACTGGTCTCATTCGTCTCATTCTGAGGTCGGCATATGAAAGGGTCGTCGGTTTTTGCTATGTAAGAAGGGGTTAGCCATCTGGCGGCAGTAACCACCATGCCCCATGCTATGCGCTTGACAGAATGTGAAAATCGGCTTAGCCAAAGAGTATGATGATTATTATAATCCGAAAAAGTACGAAAGTTTGAGAGGAAGACGCTTAATGATTTTTGACAGTCACTCTGTGACAGTTTCAATTTCAAAGTTTAAAAGATAATATTTGTGTGGATGTTTATCCACCTTGAGGGTGAAATCCAACATTCAAGAGGAAAGATTCATGAAAATATTACAAATGGAATAGTTTGAAACATAAATATCCTGAAGATTTAAGTCTGGCAAAAACTTCAATCCATAACGTCACAGTGTCGTAGAGGAAAATGCTTCTAATGGGACAAAAAGCTTTCATTTTTCAAGGTTTAATCATTCTGTCAGTTGAAGCAAGTCCGTTTTGTAGCTGAGCTGTAAGAGGAGTCACCTGCTGGGATGTGAAGGCCGGGCCGGTGAAGCTCCCAAGCCTTTCCCATACTCCGTTCCCACTCCCCTGTGGTGGAGTGAGGGACAAGCAACCCCCACATCGTCCCGCCGCTCTGGCCCAGCCCAAGCCCTGAAAGGACAGCAGGGGCCCGGGGCCCACTAGCCTCCCTGCTTTGAAGCTAATCCACACACATTGTGCATGACGGCACCCTACCTGGCCAACCAGAGGAGCGAAGATCGACAGCCTCTGTGCCCGATGTCTGCTCTGTCCATGGCACTGGCTGTGGACACCAAGCACTATTCAGAGTGGGCAATGGAAGAGGAAATATCTCCAGGAAGCTGGATTTCAACTTTAAAAAGTAGGCATGGCCATATAAATGCTCAAGTAGGCATCCAAATATTTAATCATCTGATTTTGCTCGACAATGACTTTCAGAGGTTTGCATTCAATCATCTCAAAATTCAAAAACTTTGCCCAAAATTGACAACTCAATAATCTCAAACACACACAGCAAAAAAATATTAAGCTTCTGGAGTGGCCCAGAATTCAGCTCTGTAGAAACTGAGGACTTTTGCTAAAAAGGAAGAGTCTGTGCCAACATACTAACTAATTTAAATGGGTACTACCATTTTTGGCAACAAGGGCTAAAATATTCAGCCAGAACGTCACTAGAAAAAGAAGCTTGTACACTCAATTCTTTCTTTTTTGAAATGACCAAAGTTGACTTGTAATTCATAATGTCAGTCAACCAAAAAAAAAAACAAAAAAACAGTTAAGACAAACTGCTGAAACCCAAAAACATTGAACTCTTTACCCTAAAACTGATTCTTATGCATTTTATATGACCATTTCAAAACTCCATACAAACATTCATCATAATTTAATGTCAGACATGTGTTGTTAGCAGTGTTAGTACATAATACCTGCAGGACCAGAAACGGAAGAGAAAAGAAAGACATGGCGGTGGATAGAAATGCAGTTCGAAGGGAAGTACCACACACAGAAGGAACAAAAGCATCTAAACAAAATTAAGAATAAAACAAAAGGAAGAAAGAAAAGAAATCAGGACAACAAAGGAAACAGATAAGGAGGAGGTAGGGCACAAAACAAAGCGAGGGAAACAGGAAAATGTAAAGAAGAAATACAAATGATGCAATAAATTAACAAATGCATCACCAAGAAGATACAAAGGATGGAAGGAGAAGACAAAAAGAGGGATAAAAGTCATAACAAAAGGAAAAGAAGAAGGAAAGAAAATGAGCATTAAATAATGAGGACAAAATTAAAGACAAATGCTCATAAATACTCAAAGAAGAAAAGAAGGAAGGACAACATTTTGACAAAAATCATGGAATTAAGTCTGGAAATGCAAATGTTTTTCCTTACTTATCCTGACACACAAAAAGGTGAAATCCAATTCTAGACTCTTCCAGAAAATAGCCACCCAGCCATGATGAATTCACGTAAGCTTCTGAATGGCACTCTAGTTTTGCCAGACATCCTGAGAGAAAGGTCAATACTAAGAGGCTTATAGGTGAAAGTGTATTCTGACAGTCTGTTGGATATGTTGCATTTTTTGTTTCGCCTTTTATTCCTTCAAATAAAACACAAACTATTAAAACATATGCTTCGGAAACAACTGGCTTTAAAATGAGGAAATAAAAGGAAAGCTAAAATATGAAGATCTTCTTTTTCTGCTGCTACTGGTGATGTTCATACTATAGAAAACCCAACAGATAAAATGTATCAGCTCTACTAACAACTCATTCAGACATGACACACCTGCAAATCCATTCAGAATATGCTGCCTCACAGAAATCATTCGATTTCTGTTGGAGGAACTCTATCAAACTTTGACAAAGAATGATAGAGTTCATAACATGGGTATCCTGGATCACAGAAAAGGGCAAAATTGATAAAATGTGAAATCAATAATTAGAGGAGAGAAGTAAACAGAGAGCATTCCCGCTGAATTTAAGCTAGATCCAGAAACCGAGCCTGGATGTGACATTACGCATGACACATGCAGTACAGGATGCTGCGGTTCTTAAAGGGACCAACGTGGCAGTTTTCTAGGAAACAGTGAGTCAGTTATGGCACAATTTGGAGCTCCAGAGAATTATGGGGTGCAAATTGAGATTGGACAGTGAGGTAAAAGGGCTTCTTCTGCTCTGAGGAGGACAGACAAGACTGGTCTCAAGCGGAAAAATGGCTGGAGTTAAATTCTGAAATGGAAAAAAGGCAACCGTCTTCTCTTCATTATAGGGTTTGATGGACAGAGAATTCCAAAGAGAGTGACTAGAGACATGTTCCATCTACTTATACGTATATAAACTAGATTTCTTCTTCATTTAATGCGTTAGTCTGACACATGAAGAGTAAAGCTGTAAAGCATTTCCCCTGAGTGTTAAGCTCTCGGCTCCAGACCAGCTATAAGACCGCTCTGAATTTAAGCTAGATCCAGAAACCGTGCCTGACAGCGTGGAGGGTCAGCTGGCCAACAGCTCCCCTCTGATCTATTTCTCCACTTAAAAGTATCACGAAAGCCGCCCTGGAGGGAATTTGCTTCTCCGAACGGACTCCAGCACCATGACCCCTTCAATCTTGTGACACCAATCTTTCTGGAGTGGAAGCAACAACACACACATGCAGGCCTGAGAGACTGGGAACTCACAAAGAAAGTGTCAAAAAGCTCATGTGAATTTTTTTTTAACATGAAATAGCATTCATAAATAATAAAACAGTGTTCTTGTCCATTTGAATGCATTTCCATTGACTGATGTGAAAAACTCTCATCAGAGAGCTAAAATCAATCATCTTATAGAGAAAAGCGTTCCTGAGCTGGGATGTTTGGCCGTCCCAGCTCCACCTCCTCAGCAGATGATGATCATCATATAAATACAACATAAAAATCATTACTTTGTTGCAGCAAATCAGAGTTTGGGGGGAAACAATATTTACTTTTAGACAACTAAACCAGGATCGTTTGATATCAGTCAAAATATGTGCATTTTCCACCAACTCTCCAGAGTTTAAACATTTTTCTTTTCTTTTTTTAAGAACTGGTTAATGCAACTCAACATAACTGTTCAGCCATGGTACATGTTAGTAAGGAAATGGTTTCCCCTCTCCTTGGAAGTAACACTGGCCTCATACCCCTTCATTCACATCAATCTACCGCAAATTACTCGCAGCGTAAACTCCATCTAGCCAGAAAATGAGAGTTAGCATGCTTATTAATGCACAGGTTTGGTGCCAGTTTGGTGCTTGGAAAGCAATCACGCTGTGGGCACGGAAGGGAAATGGAGACGTTACAGCAGTTAGTGGTGCACCCTTATGGTGCATCACATGGTCACACTGTAGATGTCACCATGGGGCAATGCAAGCCTATTATTATTGTTTATTTTTAAACTTAACAATAATTGTGTTACAGAATGAGTCCAGTAAATTCAAATGCAGCACTCTATGCCGTTCATTGCAATTGCATAATCTCACATTCAAAAATCCAAACTTTAATTTGAGTCCATTTATTTAATAAGGAAAAAGAAAACATCCAACAATTAAAATTTTTCATGAAGATGTAATAAAGATGGTTACTGAATCAGGTGTTCCACACCAAACCAACCAGAACTATTTGTATAGTAAAAAAAAATCTATTTGTGCTTCTATTTTTTTTATTCCCCTTTTCTTCCCCTGCACTGAATGTGGGGGCAAGACAAACTCTAATCCTTATCCAGACATGTTCGTCAAGCCCCAGGTTTTTTTTTTGGCATTTTCAGCATGTACGAGAAAATGTCAAATTAGTCTCGAGTGTTTTTCGTGGCTTCAATAATTAATTCAGCTGTGTGAAATAACATACAATCCTATGGTTAAATTAAATATGTTTCTCCATCAGTCAGTGTGTTTTAAAATGTTATCTCGACTCTAAATTGAAAACGACCTAAAGAGATAAAATGACAAATGAACCATGCAGCCCGCATTAGTGTTCAAAAGGCCATGATAAAAATATTTATTGGGTTGGAATCGAAGCGTAATGTAAAGCGTGTCCTTTAACATGAGGAATATCCGGCAGAACAGATAGGAAAGAGCAAAGTATTCCAAAGAGATGTCAGCCCTGACAGGCTAAGCTTTCACTCACAACATGTTACTATTTGGAACAAAACCAGTAAGAACGCAGAGTTCCAGCCTCATACAAACCTGCTGCTCGTATTTCTTTCTCAGTGCATCAAGCTGTAGAGAGAACTCCTTGGCCTGGTTCTCCCTTAGGGTTTTGGAGCGGATCAAGTCCTCCTCTACCTTCTCCATCTGGTGGTGAAACAAGAAGAAGCAACAAGACAAAAAAAAAACTCAACATTTTTTAAACCTGTGAGGATGAAATCCTCTAGAATTCACAATATTGCAAAACATGTGGCATTCACTATGACTACTATGTAGCAGAGTTACATAACATTTAAGTTCATTAATATTCATAAATTGCTTAATCTCATGACTCCATAAAGAAATCTATGTGAATATTGAATCCTAACATTTCCTAATCTAGTCTGTGTCACTCAAAAGACAAAATTCTAAATCTTATTTCTTCAGGATTTCCAATGTACTGAGAATAAATTAAAAAAAAATGTTTTAATGAAATGTTAACTACTCAACAACAGAATCAAGAATCTAGAATGTTAGTTTTTGTTTACTCAACTTGATTTTAAAAAAAAGAAACAAAGAAACCCCTTAAAGATTAACAAAGAAAACAAACATGAACTAATTTGTACATCTAATATGAAATAGGGATGTTATTAATAGAAAACATTATGAAGACTGGTATGTAAATAAATTTACAAGCTGAGAACTGCCAGGAGTATTGATTCGGATCTAGTTTGACCTGCTGAGGAAGATGTCAGAAAATTCAGAAGTTAAAAATCTTCTGAGTGTTTCTGAAGCCTGAAAGCATTTCCTTTCCTAAATTGACCCTTTACATTTAAAGTTGGATGTAAGAACTAGAATTAGGTCACAGAATCTCTCTTTTCAGTAACTGAGAAAAATCAGCAAGCCTCTGATAGTTTTTAGGTTTCTATGCTTGGTGTTCTTTAGGTTGTATGTGTTTTTATTCAGTTTTAGATAACTGCTAGTGATTATTGATTTTGTTTATATGAAGACATATAAACAGCTTTAATATGTTTAAATAGAAAAGGCGGCTCTGAGGACTTAAAACATCTTGTTACATAGAGCCATATAAGCTAATAATAGATCCTAGATTTTTAAAGCTTATTCCTTTTTCAAGTTTCGAAAGGAATATTTAGATATGATTTTCATTTTCAATTTATTAAATTTTCACCTTTTTCTTTAAAAATGTGATTATTTGTTTCTCTTTTCTTAATCTTTCTTTCCACATTTTAAGATACTAGCTAACAGCAGATCAGATTCATTATTTTACTGATGCTCTCCATCAATCTGTACTTGAAATATTATTTTTTGCACCGTTTCTCAATTAATTCTAAATAATACCTCTTTCTAAAATATAATAGAGAAGGTAAGGTAAAATTTTAAGGAGTAATCAGAGTGATTTATGAATTGTAATCTAGTCAAATGCAGTTTAATCCTGCTACAAATTATAGTAACATATTCATTCAATGTGAAACAAATATAAGTTAGCCCAAATCTAGTGTCAGATTGCAATCTTTGTGTTTAGTGTGATGGTAAACACCATCACCTCCTTTTATCCTACCGTTCTCACAGCCAACAATTTTTATTCTTTGTTCAAGTGATGAAAAATAACAACAGAAGCTGTAATTTACAGACACATCTCAACTATGCTGCTTGTAAGACCAACGAAATCCTGAATGTGTTCTTTATTAATCTGTTTAGAATCCTAAAACCTCTTTGAACTCTCCACACAACACAGATTTTATTCTATACAGCAACATCTTCTTTTCAAATCAAAATAGGGCAGAATCTTTCCTTTAACTGCAGTCTGAATGGAAGAGGCAGATTTTTTTTAAACAGAGAAAGAAAGGAGTGACGCAGATAATCCATTTAGATATCACACCATCTGTAAAAAGAGAAACGGCGAAGACGATGAAAGGAATGACGAGAGGATGAGAAAGGAGTAAAAAACTTCTTTTGAAGTACTTTCCACAACATTAAAGCCTTAGCAGGAAGATGCACAAGCAGGGAGGGGAGGCGGAAGAGGAGGAAAGAGCGAAAGAGGGAGAGAAGATGACAGGGATGCAGAGGAGACTGCTCTGCGCTCCCACGGCTTTGATGTGGGCTGAGGATAAAGTCAGATTGAAGATCGGGATGCCAGGGGCTCAATGGGAAAAGAAGGAGCAAGCGAGAGGATGGAAGGATGAGAGCAGCAGAAGCAGAAGGGAGAAGGAAAAGTACTGCATTCAAGAGGAGGAACCAAGACTCCTAGTCCAAATATTTAAAAATACTCATGTTGAGGCAATCCTATTGGAAAAAAACTAACTCTGATGAATCCATCCAATAATATTTGTACCTCAAATGGGGCAGGTCTTTACAAAATGAGAGGAAAATAAAAGATGGCATAATTAATTTCTTTAAATTAAGTCTCAGGGAAACAAAGGTTGTTTAATTTCCCAAGAAATTTCCGAGCGTAAACTCGACTCCCACACAGTCTCTCATATTCCTACGCCCAGAGTGCCCCCAAATGCAATAATTAAGAGAAAAAACTTCACTAATCGGCAACTAAAACTTGCAAATCTCTTTAACACGGAACATTTTAAAACATTTAGGACCGCACAAGGCATAGCTCGACTTGTTCAAAAACAACAACAAAAAAATGCCTACAGCAGTAGACAGCATCAGAAGTTGTACACTGAGTGCATATTGATCAGGAAACTTTTCCAATAAACAGCAGCCCACGCAACGCCGACTCCTGATGGGAAGACACGGCTGCCGGACTAATTAGCGTAACTGCTTATTGTGCGTGGTCTGTTCCCTACTGGAACCCGAGCACCCGGTGTCCTGCCCACTTACAACCTGTCAGGTCATTAAGTGTTAGTGGAAAAATTCAAGTTTAATGAGTAGGATTTGATTTGATTTCATTTATACAAGCTCACCAAACGAGAGCGAATGGCCAGAGGGTGATTATGTTTTTTGGCTCTTGCATATAGATTGTCTGAGCGTAAAGCAGTTAAAAGGTGAAGAGAGTTGAATGATTTTACTGCAGAAATGTTTTTTTTTATATATATATGTATATATATATATAAAAGCACAGAATGAAATAAATAACCCAGAAAGAATTTAAAAAGATTAACTGGTTCAACTAGTGGTGATGTGTGAAAACTCTTAAAAATATATTCAGTTTGTATTGTATAGCATTCCTAAAATTCCTAATCAAGTAAATTGCAGGGTTTGTTCATTTTAATCAAAAACCATATGCTTTTAACAAGCAATATTCTCAATTCAAAAACTGTTTTGACAACTAAATTATTGAATAAACAGACACGTGAGCTAAGCAACAAAGACACACATATATATATATATATACGCATATCTTACTCAGTTAACCAGTCGTAAGATTGGTGACGTTAACTTTGGGGATGTCTGTGTTTGCTGCTGTTTGTTGATGTTTTGTACTGAGATGATATTTTAGGCTTGAATAGGTTGCAAAAAGCGTTTTTCTTTATGTTAATTTGGTGTTTTTGATTACTCTTCTGGCAAAAGACCAACAGTTCATTATGCAATGCACAAAGTTCTCTAGGCTTATAAAACAGAAACAGTCCCACATCCTGCACCGTAAGTGCTTGATTTCCCATGTATTCATCCTTTGTTGTTCCAAACATTCCTGGCGAAAAGCCCAAACCTAATCACATCTGACCAAATCCCAGTTATATTCGAGGGTGAGGATTACATTTATGTGTCAGACCTGGAGTTTCATGTCAGTGTAGACCTTCTCAGAGCTGAGCTCCACCTGCTTCTTGAACTGCTCCAGTGCCAAATCGGCCTGCTGGATCTGCTGTCTTTGGCTCTGTTTCGCCCTGTCCAGCTGGCTCTCCATCTCTCTTCAAAGCAAGCACGAGAACAAAGGAATGAATACACTTCATCCAGGCAAAGAATATCAGCTGCAGAAAAGAGGAGAGAGAAATAATAAACTGAAGAATAGGCCGACTCCAGATCTCAAAAGTGTACAATCGATTATCATAAATTTGAATGTGTTCAAATTTATGAACACATAAATTTGAAAGATCCTCCCCTCTTTGCAGAGGGTAGGATCCACTTCTCATGTTAAGGAACTCTGAAAAACCTTAATTATGCAGTTAAATATGAAGAACGGAAGATTGTTATTCATTTTTGATGGACAATATAGTAATTAAATGTATTAATATAAAACATATATGTTTTATGTATATAGGGAGTTTAGAGGCCATGGTCACACTACACATACACTGACTTTTTAAGTTTTTATGATAAGCTTTTGCACAACATTCTGAAGAGGAAATTTCTTATCTAAACAGAATCCCAATTACTGGCTCAACCTGCTTCCACTTCAGAACTTAGTCGATCTTGCTTAGGAAAACAGTCTATCACAACTCCCCTCTATCGTCTTGCCATCTGGGAGAAATCTTACAGTCCATTTAGAACATAAAAATCCTTAAGTTTCTTTCAACCGTAAAGAGGAAAATGTTTTCATAATTTGTTTTCTCTAATAAAAATCTGAAAAGTGCTTCTGCATTAAGCCCATTTGAGTCAACGCTCTGTAAAACTCCCTGTTACGTTTACAATGGCAATTCTTTTTCCACCAACTTTATACGTCTAAAATTGATATGAATTATCAAACTGGTGGGAATGAATTTCATTTAGTGGTGTCAAAATAAAAATGTAAAAGCTAAAAAGTCAAATTACATGTTGCTGCACACAATCTTAACTATACATTTTCTTGATTTCCATTATTTGTTTAATTTGAAGTTTTACATAAATTCAGTGTAAACTTAATAGGTAATGCATGGATCCTAAGTTATCTTACAATTGTGCACTATAAATTTGTGTGTGTCCTCCATGGTGGTTTGTGATTACAGCTGCCAAATGTCAGGTCACAGAGGAGCAAGTAGAAGAGGATTGACAGGCATACTGAGGGGGACAGCAGCATACCAAGACCTGTCAGAGTGCAGCCAGCATGCCCAGCCTCGACATCATATACAGAAGCAACTGAACAGCTGTCAAGCTTAACAACACAGGAGTGTGTGTGTGTGTGTGGAGGACAGGGCGGATGTCGAGGCGGATGGATGACAGAGGTAGATGCAAAGGTTGGAATGGAAGGGTTTTTTTTCGGTTTCCATTCTAACAACCCCACCCTCCCTCCCAACACGGGTCGTGGGAGGCGAGTTTTTACTCTACCCCAACTGACATCGGGGCAAATGGCAGAGTGCACCCTTGACTGATCAGTCAGTCACAGAGCTAAAATACTCACATCTAGACCTATAGTCAATTCCAGCCCTTCAATTAACCTAAATTTCTGCTCAAATATTGAACCTTTCTGATGTGCTCCTAAAGTGCCACTTCTTGCAAATTCATGCAAAGTGAAATGCATCAAATTCCAAATGCATCGAACCATTTTTACAAACCTGTAATCAACACGAACATCCATCAGTTTATGACTGTCACACAAAAAGTGCAGGGTGAACTCGTGCATTCAGTTAGACTTAGACAGTAAAAAAATACTACTTCTACTGGATCATGCATGTCAGAAAATTATGTGTGGCCGATTAAATGGACTTCTTTGTATTTGAGATGTCCGCCACACCACTCTGGCAGAAACCTGCAAGTAAGCCTATTCAATCCAGTTTTACTACAATAAAGCAGCAGATATGATGCACAACCGGCTCCCCGGAGTTACAATCCCACAGATCCTCATTCTGATGCAAAAATATGTCAGCGTTACAGATAGCACTGCATGACCAGTTTTGCATTCTTCCTTTTCTTTGTTTCATGTTGTGAAATAAAGAACTGGATGCAACATATGCCAGTTGTGTGTCAGTGCACTTTCTTCCCTGTTGTTGTAAGTGAGCGCTCTAAAAAGGTGTGGATAATTATTCCCCCCCTGGACAGCTGAACAACTGGGGGAAGGAATCCTGACCAGTGGGGGATCCATTTAAACCCATTAGAAGAACAGCCATTAAAAAGACGGGGTATGAAATTTCTAGTGTGTGTGTGTATTTTCATGGAGTGTGTAAGGTACAGTGTGTATTCAGACCCCTTAAATTTGTTCACTTTTTCAACATGTTATTGGGTTTTTATATCCTTTGTAATATATCAACAAAATCAGAATCCCAATTAAAAATTAGAAAGTGAAAGGAAAATGTTAGACGGTTTTAGCTTTTTTTTTTTCTTTTTACAAATACACACCCAAAAAGTGTGGTGTAAAGTATTCAGCCGACTTTGCCTTTAATTCCCCTGTGTGTAACCCAGTGCAAGGAATTCCAAACCGGATTGATTCAGAAGATTTCCACCTCACAGATAAGGTGGAAATCTTATGCGTGGTGGAGAAGTAACACTGCTCATCAACCCGAACACACTATCTCTACAGTGAAACATGGCAGTGGCAGCATCATGCTGTAGGGACACTTTTCATCCGCAAGGTGACCATCAATCCAAAAATGGGTGGAGTTAAAAATAAAATTAAATTTCTTTGAAGCTGAAAAATGTTTAAGATCAAAGATGAGGTTCATCTTTCAGCAGGACAGCCCTAAATATAAAGCCCAGGATACAAAGGAATGGCTCGAACAAAGAATAGTGAACCCAGACCTGAAAGCAATTAAGAATTAGCAGCAAGACTTAAAAATTCATCCTCACTGCCACTCTCCATCCAATCTGACAGAGCTTGTGTTATTTTTGAACGGACCCCAAGAGACTTGCAGTTGTAATTGTTGTGAAAGATGGGTCTTCAAAGGATTGACTTGAGGGGGCTGAACACAGATCCACGCCACACTTTGGTAAACCTTTAGTAGACTATTTTGTAGAGTAAGACTGTGATTGTGATGGGAAAACACAGAAGACTTTAACGAGTGTGGATACTTTTGCAAGGTCCTGGAACATTCAAACTATGTAGGGACATCCAATGCTTTAGCTTTTATGTGTGCATAACCATTTGCAAATTTTCATTTTTTAAAGAGAAGAATGTTTCCCAAAATTAAAAGCAATAAAGAAAACTAGAAGAGCAACAGCAGAAGGCAAAGAACAAAACAGCCCAGGAACAAAAGCAGCGGATACAGAAAGGAATGTGCAGGGTTTCTCTCCTCTTTAAAGTGTTCTGTCTCCTAGTAATTTTGGTTTCTCTCATGTTGGACATCAAACAACAAAGAGGCATTTTTTTCCCGTTCCCAATTCTGTGTACTCTGTAATTATTAATCAAACTCGCTGCATGACTGCCTCTCGGACTCAGTCGAACACAAAATAATTTGTGGAAAGAAGCTAAGAAGGAATAAGAAAGGAGAACAGGAAACGGAGAGCATGTCACAGAAATAGCTAACTTCCAAAGAAGAGCAAAAAAAACAAGAGGATTTGAACGTATGCTTCACTTGAGAGAGGAGAGAGAATTCCTGCGGGTGTATGTGTGTGTGCACGTAGGCGAGCACGGGCCTTTGTTCATGAGGCACAGTCCCAAACTCTCTCTGCGACTGACAATGCAACTCAAAGAAAGCACTACGGCTGTATTGGAACTAGCTTCTGGGCTTACACCTCCAAGGATACAAGAGGAAAAAAGGAGGGAAAAATCCACCAGAGCTAACTTTTAAATGAAACTAACTGTACGAGGATGTAAAGGAGGTCAAGAATAACTGTGTGTGAGAATGTGTGTGGTCACTAGAGTGGCAGACAGCGTGTCACCATCAATAACAGAGCAGAGAGATGAGAAGAAGGAGGGGAAAAAAAGGGAGTCAGGGTGGCCTGGCAAGGAGAAGTGGAGAAGCAAAGGAAAAGCAAAGGAGAGGGATGCCAACGCCAGGGCGGCCTGTCGGCTTTAAATGGATATCTGGTCAGAAAAGTGGAAGGAGAAGAGGCTCAAATTAAAGATGTGCCTTCTCTAAAGAGGAAGTCTTCTCATCCCTCAATCCTCAGCGGCTGTTTTAAAGAAGAGGGGGGAGGCAAACTGTAGGGGGCAGGACCGGGGGAGGGTTAGTAGTTTCTGCTATTCAGTCGCCCAGCCGACAGGAATGTGGTCGTTTTCCGGGCTGCTCTAACCACACAATGCCACATGCTGCCTTTGTTATTGTACGACACGTGGTTGATACACAGGGAAGTTATGCACACAGTCAGCAACAAATATTTGTTCCCTATATGTTTTCACTTAAAATATCCAATAAGCAATTTGAGTTCCCATGGCTTTTTTAAAATAATAAAGATAAATGTTCACCATGAATTTATGGTACACATTTATACAGAATGTTGGATGTAGATATGGAAACTGTGAAAACTAGAAATACTAAGTGATGAAAAAAGAATAAATAAGTAAAGTAAGAGATGGAAGAAAGTGTGCAGAGAAAGAAAATAACTATCATAAAGGAAAGAGACAAGAATTAAGATCAGACTGCAGGAAGGAAACATTACAGGGAAGGAAGAACACATTGGGACAAATCAAAAGCAAAGGAAAGACAAGTGAAACAGAGGAAACTGTAGGAGAAAATTAAAGAAGGACACAAGAGAAGACAGAAAAGGGAGACATAGAAGGACACAAAAAAGGAAGGAAGGACACAAGAAAAAATTAGTCGGACAAAGAAAGTAAATAAACAAGGAGAGTTGGATGGAATCCAGCGTAAAGGGAAAGTGGTAAGAAAAATGAGAGGATGGAGGGACAGAAGGAAAGATGAAAGAACTGACAAAAGAAAACAAAAAAAAAAGATGGGGATGGAGAAGGAAGGAAGGGGAAAAAAGGACATAAGCAAAGAAGATAAGAAAGGAGAACATAATATTTAACAAAATAAAGTTGAGAAAGGCAAATATTATCCAAATTCTGCTTTTTTCCTTTACAGACCGGGAAGATAGTGAAATTTGACTCCATACCTTTACAATATTTACAGGAACCCCATAAATATGCAATTATTACACGAGTACACAATGAAGAACCTCATAGCTTATGCAAATGTTCTTTCTTTCCCAACTGAGCTGAGCATTTAGGAATTGTGTGGAGTAATGTGGGTGGAGCAGCAGATGGAAACAACTAGCAAACAGACCTGAATGTAAGCTTCCATATGGATGCCTCTGGTCTGTAGAATCAAAAGAGCCAGAGTGTATGCATACATTGAATGTGTGCGTGTGTGAATGTGTGTATGAGTGCATGCAAGAGCCCGGCATCTGCGTTTGTGAGCTCATCCAAACGGAATGATAACGAATCCACAGACACATCAAACAGGCCCTGAAAAAAGAGGGAGAACATAAAAAGAGAGAAAATGCAAAACTGAAATATTCAGCGCCCTCTGAAGAAAAAAATAAAACAGGCTTCGTTTTCATCCCCATCCCCAGAGAAAGGGAGAGACAGAGAGGAGGGGAAAAAAAGGAGGCTGAAACAAGCAGAGAATGAGAGACAGACCACAAATAAGTGAACACAAAAGAGAGACAACGCAAGGGCGAGAAAATATTAAAGGCAGAACGAGTTGAAAAGGCTGCGCGGAAAAGGAGAGCATCATTGAGCTGGATGGCTTTAAAGCTGCCAACAAATGTGGCCGGTTTGTTGAAAGCAGAGCACTGAAATAAAATGACTACAATGTGTAAGACGAATGAGGTTCTTATTATCCTTCATCAAGAGAAACATCAGTGGGCATTAGTTGTCATCTGTGTGCTTGAATGGAGCGGCTTGCTAGTGTTCCTGCCAGGATTTCTGGAACTTAGTTTAAGATATTCTTTAACAACCATTTACAATGGAAGCTAAAGCAAATAACTTATTACAGCAAAATAAAAGAAACTGATGCAAACTGTTTTATTTTTCATAAGCCCCATGTTGATGACTAACGTGGTATATTTTTGGTTTTTCTCTCTTGTCTGACAGAAAAATGACATGTGCAGACATCACGTTAACTTCTGGGCACCTGACGTTTTATATCTCAAACCTTTCTCCATCTAGGAGCGGAGATATATTTAAGACCAAAGAAAATATGGTTTCAGACTGGATCCAAATGCAGGTCAAAAATAGCACATGTTGAAATCTGGGGGAGTTGCAGAGGGAGAAGGGGCTTAACTCAAACACTGGTGGATGTGACAGATGACATTTCAATTCATCTTTGGAAAGCGTCTCTTTAGGATCCGGCGCTCTGCCACAGAGACTGAAAATGAAACCAGTGTTTTACATTGTGAATGTTACCCAAAAAGGAGGAGGAATAAGAGGAATCTTGAGTACTTTGATGCTGAATTCCTGCATCTTTCAACAAGTCAAATTCAAGCACTTTTCATCCATTTTTTAGGTCACTATTTTGAAGATTTTGATTGCTAGAATCACATTATCATACAGTCACTTTATGTTAAACATTCAACTGCAAACTTAAATTCTCACAGTATACTGATTCACTGGACATGGAGTGATGCGAGTTAAGCATTTGTCTGTCATTTTTGATAATTATATCTTGAATCTCATAAAAAAGCAAAATTATGTTTTACCACTGAAGCAAAAAACAAAACAAAACGATACAATATGATACAATCACAGACACATAATGTATTGTTGGGGCTGTTATCGCTCATCTGGCAAAGATACTTTTAGTGTTGTATGAAACAGAATATTGCAGGGACAAAAGCAGCAGCAGTAACTCATCATATTCCTCCCTCCGCTCTCCCTCATCTGTCATTACAATGCTTCAGCCACTCTCTGTGACCTTCAGCAGCTTGGCCACTGCCATCTCTACCAGGATAAATCCATTGTTGGCATGCAAAAGGGGAATTTCTGGCTCTTTTTATATTGCAGATGTCAGAAGACATAGCATGCATTTATATTAAAGTGTATTTAATTATATATATACAGAACAAGTAGAAATAGTCTATGTATTTAAATATCATTGACACATATTTGAACAGACATGCTCATTTTGATTATGTTTATGTTTAAATTGAATTCAGGTTTTTATTGGAAACACAGATCCCAAAAAATAGTACCAAGGGGACAGAAACCTATACTAAAATGTTTCCTTTTTTCTGTATTAAACCTTACATAATTGCCTTTTGTGGCCATTTTTAGAAATATATATCATTAGCTGTTAGGAGCTGAACAAGATAAATAAGAGTAGAAATATAAATGTCTTTCCTTTCCTGTCTTTTTTCCATAATTATGTGGAAAACATCACATGCAATCCTTTGTGCACTGAGTAGGATAAGCAGGAGACCTTTTAATTTTTGGTTGGATGTAATTAAATAGACAAAGATCTACTTTAAGGGAGCAACAGCAAGATTTCCATTCCCAGAAAAAAAAAAAAACAACTTTTAGAAGAAAGACTGAAATGTAAAATGCATTAAATTTAAGCTACCAGTTCTGTTACCATAAACAGGTCTATAGATCACTGATAATTGTTATTTATTAATCAAAAACATTGCTGATGAAGGAGACATTTCTCACTGTAAAGCCCAGTGAAGGAACTCAGAAATTTCCTTTTTCAGTTTTCTGCTATTGAACTGATGTTTAACCCATCCCCAAAATCTCTTTTCATGCAGTTGCCAAGGGAAAAACTATTGAGCTCTGGATAACCTTTTTATTATTCAGGATCCATACCTCCACCTCCACCTGCACATGAACATTAACTGGGGTTGCTTAGATACTTCTGATCGCTGGCTGGACCAGAGCTTTGCTCGATTCTTCTTGGCATGCTGAGAACAATGAGTCCTCTTCAAAGAGAAACACCCACACAATCACAGGTGCATGATAAGTTTGCAAGTGGAAAATAAAATAATTTTATATTATATATTTTTTAAGGGTCACACTTGGCAGACACAGTTTTGGATGAGGCCAGCCTGGTGCCAAGTGACAGAAAGAAAAACCTGAAACATGAAAACAATGGAGAATTTGAAGAAGAATGGAACTAAAATGAATACAGCTGTTTTTCCCTATTTTTATCAGGCTTTCCGGAGTTGTGAAAACTGGGGTTTTGTTGCTGCAAAAAGTGGCAAGACGCTCCCCCTCTTTATAGACGACCTTCCCTCTCTCTGTGGTGCACCTCTCCATCTCTATGCTAATGCCCTGTAATGATCTAAGGCGCACCGAGGTGAAGGAAGTGGAGAGAAACTTCTTTGTTGTTGTTGTTGCCATAGTAACAAAGACTTGGCATAAATCTGATGCAGCAGTGCCTATTTGCACTGCAAGACAAGGTGCCGTTATCGTCATAATAATGACATGTATACTTATAAAAAAAACTGTGAACTGGTTGTGTTTATGAATTCAACAGCAGCATGGATGCGAGAGAAAACACATGCCACACAGTACCTGGCAGACAGAAAGCATCTTGAGCGGCTCAATTTAATTTTATCATCCATCCTTATACTCACACACACACCCGCACTAACATGCTCTCACACACACCTGCGTGCAGTCTTGCTTTGACTTTGAAGTTCCTCTGGATCGCCTTTAAAGGCCTTGAGTGTTGCCAGGGCAGCAGGCAGGTAGAGGACATCAGACTGCTCGGTGTGTGGGTGAGCGTGTGTGTGTGCGTGTCTCTGTGGAGGCCGAGTACTTAATTAGCAAAGAGCCCGGCGGGCCGGTTGCCGTTTCTCAGTGTTTAGCTCTAAACGAGAAAATGACTGGCTCGTTACTGATGCTAACAACGGGAGTAATTTATGCACCAACTGATCTGTCTGCTGTATTAAAGCCTTTTATTTTCCTACTTGCCGCGTCGGCTTGACAGCGACAGGCAAACAACAGGCAGGCACGGCCAATGATGTCCTCTTGTTTTGTTCCCACTAAATACAACAGTGCTAAAACGTCATTCGTTAAATAGAACAAATGACGGAAACTCACAGAAACAGTGAAATTAGGTATGCCTTAAACCAACAGGTAATTTAATCACAAACAGTAATTAAGTACTTAATTTATTAAGACATCGCAACTAAAACCTTCCTACGGTGGATGACGGTACGGAGCAGCACAGGCTGCACCGTGGGTTGAGCTGTTGTTGTGTTCAATTGTGCAGAACATATTGTGAGTTTGGCAGGGGAACTGTAATCTGCTGCTGACAGAGGTACATGGTTCTGAAGGGGTGAGGAGGATGTTCTGATTGGCTCGGAAGTTTAGTCTTTAGGCAAAGGGTTCAATCAGTGGGTGGTAGGGAAAGTATTTACACCCCTTTGAACTTCATTGACTGTAGCCCAGTTGTTAAGTTGAAATGCATTTTTTATGAATGGAGCCCCTTTGAATTTGATATCCCTCAAAAGTGTAAGCTAACAGATTCCTTTGAACAAATAATTCAATATTAGTGTAAATCCTGCTCTTCTGAGAAGGTTTGTTAGAGAACATTAATGAGTAAACAGCTAAGGGTATATTGCAAAGAATTGGCAAATATTTCATGAGCAATACTAAAGGAAGGGTTTAGGTAAAGGTAATTCCCTTTACATAGCACATTTTCAGGAATTAAAAGAAAATACATACAAATTAAATAACCAAGGTCATTGTATTTAAACTGCTTATTGTTGAATAAAACTCAAAAGGCCTTGAATTAACTAAAAGGAAAAAGGAAAATTTTATAATGGTATAGCGTTGTGTATATTAACAAGCCTTGCTGCTCTGATATCGACTCTGTCATACACGCCAATGGCATTTTTAAGAATAATGGCACTTCAGCGAAGATATGACACACAGTACAAAAACAAAACAGCATCCAAATCTCAGATATTTTCTTTGAGGTAGTCGCAAGAGCTCGGTTTTAAATGTGGTGGTTTAGCGGTCAGTAAAGGTTTCACAAGATTAAAAAAAAAAAAGATAAGAAAGAAGAGACAGATTTGAGACAGGATACATTCTGGTAGCTAGTCCAACACTGGGACGTGCAGAACAAACAACCATACACGCACGCACGCATGCACATGCATGAGGGGCGTAGCTCGTTAACAGGTTACAAGAGGAAGCTGAATTTGACTCTCTTTATATTTCTACAACTTAAAAAATAAGAAGCTATAAATAAAACAACTCTATCATTATAACCATAAACAAGTTTGCCTTGTATTTTTTTCCCAAATGACAGCAATACATCTACGATTACTAGCTGGGTTTAATACAATCACTCACAAGTAAAGGTCTGATGTGAAACACTTTCAAAGCCCTCAGATGTGGCAGTTCAACTCTGTTATATAAAAAGATCAAAGGATTGGCTTGTTAAAGCCATACTCCACCTTAAATCAAAATTCATACCCACTGTTCTCATGATCAAAGACTCAAGTGAAGAGATATAAACAACTCTCTAATAAAGGCAGAATTCAGAAAGTTAAGGCTAAAATGTGTGATGTAACTGAAATAAATAGCATACTTTATGGACTTTATGTACGTTTCAGAACCTATCACCAAAGTTAACATGCTTTGGTGATGTTGGGTTATGATACGAATGGTTAAATATTGCATTGGACACACCCATAAACACATTCACACATGCATATTAACCAACTATTTCTCTGACTGCTTTCATTTCTTTCAGTCATTTGATTAATGGTGTTAAAAAATTTGGCTAACTCATAAAAAGTCTTGTGAAACTTTTTTTGTTTTTAAGCATATTTGAATGCTGCAAATGCATCCCTAAAAAGTACAGTTATTTTATAATTCAAAACATTTTAACTCATGCACATTCTCCACACACAGAGTAATATATTTCTAATGTTGATTGGTTTTAATTTATTTCACTGATTTTGTTTGGTTAAAGAGTGTTGTCCCCATGCATTTGAAAAAAAAATTAGGCGGAAGGAAAATGTGTGGTAGAACAAGACACACGATCAGGTCAAAGGCCAGGATCACAGTGACGTGGGTTTTATTAACACCAAAGCAGACTGACTGCCTCTGTACCACACTGCAATGATGGATAATTGGTCCAAATGGAAGCCCTACAAAGTATTGGTACAAGTTATGCTTCTGTGTTATACATCACTTTTTTTTGGGGTCATAGTACAATTTAAAATTTCTGAGAAAGTGAATTTAGGGTTTTAATTAACTGCAAGTCAGAATCATCTAAATGAACCAAAAACAAACAAAAACAAAATCTGAAATTAATCTTTTTCTTCTGGCAACATTCTTATTTATTAAGATGGACCTAAATTTTGCTCAAGTTTAGCACTGACTATGTCACTTCCAAACTTTTTTTTTTTTTTTTAAATATAAGCAACAGATAACGCTTCTTTTCTGCTGTACCTTAGTGCATCTTCTAGTTTGGCTATCTTCCTCTTGGCCTCAATTTTCTCCCTCTCAGCCTCACTGTGAACTGCCAACACCTGAAAGACAGAGAGAAAAAGTGGGACAGCAATAGAGGTTCAAGCGAGTGCAAAAGCAAGACACCATCAAACATCACCCAGGAAATCCTCTGCTGCCTATGTGACCCTCTACATACGCTCTCGTCTCTTCTCCCTATCACCCCATCAAAAGTACCGTCTGGCTGCTCACAGCGTCTCACACTTTGGATCTCTGGCAGCCATATGGGCTGTTCTAATAGCCAGATACTGAATCATGGCAGCCCACACAACACTCCAAAGAAGCTTAAATAAGAATCTTTACAGAAGAAACCAAAAAAAGTAAAATAAACTATTCTGTAACACTTTCCAAGTCGGAGTCCTGAAACCTGGGACAAGTTAAAGGAAAGGCAGAAGACATGCGGTCTGATTAAAGGAAAAGAATACGAAGCTGACATCAAAAACTAAACTTCTGAGAGGCCTAATTAAATATCTCCCTGACCCTGAATAAAGAGTACAAAGGCCTGCTAAGTTTTTGCAGGTGTATCAGTCAAAGGGCCCCACGTCTGCTGGTCTGCCACCAATACAAACTTTTCAGAAATGGCACTTTGAAGATGACCCAGGTGCAGCACAGACTATAACCAAGAAGTCTGGCCTCCACCGGTCTGGTCCAGCTCAGAGTAATTAACAATGATCCACGGACTCTGTGCTTTATGGCTGCACTCTGACATTGAAGTGGGCTTCAAAAATAGAAAGCACGGGCAATTAGGTATAGGTCTGGGCACACTTAAGGGACAGTTTATCCCTCAGAAAATGCTGCATGTCGTCTTTTGCAATGCAATCTTTAAGACTTTGCTTCCAATTCCGAACAATTTTATACTATACTTCGAACACTACTTGTAAATAGAACCTCTATGCATCTTCCTGTTTATCACAAAGCGGAGCGCATTTCTCCAGCTGAAGAATTCAACAAACCCTCCATGTTTATAATTGTGACTGTTGAAGAGGAATTATAGCTGATCCCTCTTTAAAAACACTTACTGACTATTGTATTAGCTCAAACACCAAATATATATAAAACCTCTTGCCTGTGATCAGTTTTCAAGCATTATTTTCATATGACGACAGTAAAGCAGTGAAGAAGATGGCCCAACCTTTTTTTCACAGCAAGTCTGCAGCTCATCTTTCTCTTGCTGGAACTTCATCTCTTGATCCTGAAGGGAAGCCAAGTTTTAAATAACATGGTGCAACAGATAATCCAACATTAATGCTACACAGAGAAAAGAAAAACTGTGATGTGTTTAAGTTGATATTAAGCCCCCAATACCCTTGTTAAGCTTACTCTGACTTGTTGTTGTCTTCTATACTCGCTTTCCTGAAGCTGCTGCTTGAACTGAGCCACAGTCTTTTCCAAGTTCTCTATCACCTCTGATGCCTGCAAGACATGTTCTTTTTTTATGACAATGATCTGTGAGCCCTACATTTATAGAGAGGACATGCTGTGATAATATAAACCTTGGCAGCAGACAGAGCATGTTCCTGATGTAGGTGGCTCATGTCTGTCTCGTGTTTGGCCAGGAGATTCATCACTTTCTCCTCGTGTTGCTCGCTCTGTTGTTCCTTCTCCTTCTGAAGCATCATCATCCTGCACACATTCAAAAGCTTGGTTAAAACAACCTTGGCGAGTTATTTTCTAAAACATCAATCTGCTCCTTTTCAAAGAGTGAAACTAAACAGTGAGATGAGTCATTAACAACACACTGGATTGCATTCTCCCTGAGAAAATTTGAATATGACTCAAGAAGACTTTCAAATAGAATATTTTATTAATACTGTTATAGAAAACCCCATTAAAGCCATTAGTACTGCTGCCACAGTACCATGAGTCTATCCATACTACCGTACTTTATTTCAGTGCAATTTTTACATGTTAGAAAAACACAAAGTTGTGCATAACTGTGAAGTGAAAGGAAAATGATACCAGACATAGACATACAGCCAGAGCAACAATGTAAAGGTCATGTGTTAGAATGTCCTAGTCCAAGTAAAAGCCAAAATCCAAAGTCTGAAAAATCTAAAAACTGTTGCACAAGTGTTTCCCAGCCATTCCGATCGAGCTTGAGAAACGCTGAAAAGAAGAACGTGCAAATGTTTCAGTCTCTAGATTCTAGATGTTTAAAACCTAAAAAAGGTGCTTCTACAGATCATGGTTATTTGCATTCACAAGTATTTACTCTAAGGGGCTGACAACAGATGAGATTTTCAACAATTTTACACATCTTAAAAATCCCAATAAAATGCACTGAATTTTGGCATAATGTTGCAAATTACCGCTTGTTTGTCTCTTGCAATTCGGCACCAAGGGACGCGACGTGGATCTCCAGTCGGGCCTTCTCCTGTGTCACCTTCCTGCGCAAGTCATTGGCCTTCTCCAAATCCACCGACTGTTGCTTCACACGCAGCTCCATCTCATGCATTATTTTTTCCTGGCCCACAAACATGTCAAGTCAAATAACACATCAGCCAACAAGGGGGGCAGCATGAGATAATGTCAACAAAGATGATCAGTACGCTCCCCAAATCAGACACAGAAACCCGAACTCCTCCATTCCAAAGAAGGAATATTCCTCTTCTGAGAACCGTTAAAAAGTGATTCATATCAAAAATTAAATTACTCATTTTTACATAAGGGTTTTTTTCCAGTCTTGATTAGGATTTGAATAAAGTCAGTGTGACATAGCTGTTTTCAATAAAAAGAACTACTGTCCTTCAGCTTGCACGTGTGTCTCTACATGCAGGTATGTAAAAGCATGGAATGCAGCGTGAGCCTGGTTGATAAAAGCGATGATGGGCTGCGGATAAGAGATGGAGAGTGCGAGCTGATCTACATGCTGACAGGGGCCGGCGATGACAGGAGGAGGGGCCGCCAGTGCCCCTCGTAGGTTGGTGATAGAGATTCTTTTCTTTGTGTCAATGCGGACGGGTGTTAAAAAGAGGAACAAGGGGCCTGTGTTGTGCTTTGGCCGCGTGCTGACACTTAGCTCCCTGGCAGTAGATAAGAGGGAGGCGCGTCTGCACACCGAGGCTTGACTGGGCGCACCTGGACACACTCGGCGAGTGCAAATTAAGTCCAGTAATTAAGTGTTTGAGAAGGAGAATTACTTGGTGTGAAGTGCAGGCTATGTAAGCTGCTTCAATCGCTCCCGCTGCCTTTCACAGATTTAGTGATACAGTCTTTGAAGTTTCAGCAGAAAAAGCCATTTATAGTGATGGACATACCCTCACAATTTTTTGTATCAGAACTGAGGCCAACAACTGGAAGGCAGCCTGCATCAACAGCCATCTCCAGAGGTTTATCAGGCTGTGTGCATGAATGCATAATGTGGATCAAACTCCAGTGTCCGAGTAGGAGAAACAAACCAGAGGACTACAGAGCATTGAAGAATAACAGCAGGTGTGAAACTACTGCTTAGAGTCGAATTCTGTTGGAGGAATTAGCTGTAATACACTTTCAGAATGAATTCTGCTTAAAGGAAGAGGCACAGAACTCCTGCAGTGAATCGAGCAAAGAGAAAAGTTCTGCTTTACATGGTCAGAGTCGACCAGCACAACACGCTTGCAAAGTTTTAATCAGCTTATTATATTAGGTGTTGGATTCATAAATGTAAAACCTTTTCATATTTTACAATTTACAGCCACAATTTACAACTTCAGTTCGTTTTATGGCCTTTTACTTGTAAAGTATAAGAAAAGAAAGTAGGACAAAACATCTGAAAAGAGTGGCATGTCTCTGTATTTAGGTCCCCTCAGAATACTTTGTTTATAGACCCATGTGTCGCTCCAGTTACAGGCTCAAGTTTTTCGGAATATGTCTCAACTTGCTTTGTACATCTAGAAACTTTTATCTTTTCTTCTCAAGGTCACTCGGATTAGACAGAACGTATCTGTAAACAATTCTTTTGACGTCTTACCATATATGCCACATATTCTAATTTAGATTTAGGTCTGGGCTTTGACTGGGTCATTCTGAAACCTGAATATGCTTTTGTGTAAGTCACTCCACAATAGATCTGGATGGATGTTTGATATGTTTTGTCCTATTAAAAGGTGAAGCTCTGTCCAAGTTTCCCTGTAGTACTCCTCTCAGTGTGAGCAAGACATCACTGTGTTGCACTATGGGAATGCTGTATTCCCATAGTGTTTGTTTTCTGCCTCTTAATTAATTTTGGTCGCATTTGAATGGAGCTTCTTCTTTTACGTTTGCCGTTTCCCATATATGAACAACTTTGCTACCAGCAGTTCACAAGGTTTTCCACTTAGTGCATAAGCAATAGCTGTCCTGTCATCAGATTCTCCCACCTGAGCAGCGAGTTTCTGCAGCTCTTCCAGAGTCTTGTCAGCTTCTCTGCTCACTTCTCTGAATATTTTGAAGACATTAAGGTCTAAATATTTAATGATTTATGTTGGATAAAATTCCAATCCAGTGCATGCTCTTTAAAAGAGAATAACTCATTAAAAAGAAATTCCCCATTATGTCCTCTTTATGATGTCAGGTAAAAGCAATTAAAAATTAATTTATTTCTTTGAAGCATATTTTACAAAGCCAGATCATGTGATTAGGGAAAAAAAATAAGTTGTGTCAGATCTGTATTAAGATTATCAGCTAAATGACAATCAACTAGGAGTAAGTTTAAATGTTTTTGCTAGAATATTCTTCAAGTCATTTACGAGAATTAATCAGAGAAGAAACGAGGATGGTTACTCAGGAGCCACGGCTCAGGAGAGAGAATCGGTTGACAGATTATCTTGCACCGTGTAAATCTGACCTTGTTGGAGGTGGAGCAAGAATAAAGCCAATATTAAAAGAAAGTCATAAAAAGTTCCGTTTGCAATTAGCCGCAAGTTAAGTAGGTTTCACGGCAAGCATGTGAAGGATGATGTTTTAACTTCAACCCCCCAGAAAAACAGATCTGTTTGTCCTACATGCAAAATGTTATTTGTGAGGGGAAACAAACAGAGCACATCACCCTGCATACCCCTCAAGAATAATGTGCAAAAATATCGGTCTCTAAATGTGCTGAACACAGTATTTCTTCCAGTTGGCACAAAGTATTGCTTCGTTGAAGCCGCAATAGAAATGTAGCTTTTTATGACCAGTAGTAAAACATGTTGAAAACCATGCATCATTTTCCTTCCACTTCACCATATTTCCTGATGGTCTGCGACTTTAAATCCACACCGAAGGCTTGTGGTTACAATGTGACAAAATATGAAAAACTCCAGTGAGTAAGAATAATCCTGCAAGGCATTGTGTTTAGAAAACTGTTCATCTCAAGAGTTGGATTGATAGACTGTTTTGGTCATCATTTGTCATTACTTCTGAGAATCACAGCGGGTTTGAAGTTTCATCCACAAAACTGTTTCCTCTCAGAGGCATCTAAATGGCCACCAGACGCCTAATTGTCCCGGACGCTAAAGTCTGCCCCTAGGAGGGGCTGCAGCAAGTCAAAGTCCACTTTAATAATGCCACCCTCACTATGTCTGAAGATCAAGCCAACCACATGGCAGGAAGGCAACTAATTTTCAGTGACAAAGAGCTCTTTTTATTCTCTTGGATCTTGTCTGTCCTTAATTATTAAAAAAAGTGCCTTACCATGGGCTCCATCAAGTGTTTGATGCCTCTGAAATGTCAGCCTGTTGATAGATTAAGGCCAGAAGCGATGCATGTGCGTGGCTGATATGTAAAGAAATCCCAGAATGCTGATAACATTAAACCTATATAACATGTAAAAGCGCTACAAAATACTTTTTAACAGCAACTCAATTAACTGTCTTCCTGTGTTGATGAGCCCTGCTAATAAAATGTGCACAATCCCATTTGACACCACAGTCTTTTTTATAACATCAAAGACCCAGCAGCTTTGGAAGGTGTGTGTGAATGTGAGTGTGCCCATCTTTGAGGACGATCTTAGCACTGAGTAAGATTTAATATGGACTAAGATCAAAGACATTTAAAGAGATGACAGACATGCAATATTGCAGTCACTCCCACCCAGATGTTAAAGGATGTCTCCTTTCATTCAAGGCTTGGAATGGAGAAGCTGGATGTTTTATTATTAGATTTGTGACTGATGTATACATGTAGAGCTAAACAAAGCCTGGGATTTAACCACCAATACTAAATCCTCCTCCTGTTCCTGTAGAAGTTGGGGTATTTAGTCTGAGAACAACTGTAGCTTTAAAAAACCTACACTCATAATTATGGATTATTGTAGTCAACTTCATGATCTATGCAGTACTAAGCCAAAATAGAGAAAATACATACCTCAGCAATAGTTATTTTATTCAAGTACCTCTTTTGGAGGTTTTCTATATAATTTTAAGTGCAGTATAACAAAAAATACAACTAAAAGAAAGAGATATTTTTTTATAAGAAAATAACAAATTATTTTCTTCTGCTCCAGAAGAGCAGGAGAGATGAGCTATAGTAATTCACCTTATCTACTGGTTAAATTTAATGGAACATTGCTGATGTAAGTCGCCTAAGGCCATTTGAATGTGATCAAGAATGCCAGAAAACACATTGCATGCATGCTCTGTGGTGAAATTCCTATGCCACTTATTGACCTGCTATTTGTATATTGCAGCCTTCAAATTCCTGCAGGCTGATTAACAAATAAACCGACAAAGCTGCCCTGCAGTGAGAAGCTGCTTTAGAAAACTTTGCCCCCTTTATAAATGAAGTCATCATTTTATATGTACTCATATAAATTGTCTCTATGTGATACTTTTTTATGGTCTGAAACAGTAAAATGTGACCAAAGAGGCAAAATTAGAACTCATCTTCAACAGGACACGAAAGCCTCAATGCACAGTATATAGTTCTTACATTTAAAACCTTATAATATTCTATCGCTTCATTAAACTACTTCCACATGACTTTTATAATACGTACAGTGGCCTGAGAACGAGTGTTGTGCTCAGACTCCATCTTAGCCAGCCTACGGTTGGTGTCGTCCAGCAGCTCCTGGATGTTTTCGGTGTGTTTCCTCTGCATTTCAAACTTCTCCTGCTCCATCTCTGCTATAGTTGCATGTAACTGAAAAGGCAGAGGAAAGCTACAGATTAGACACTGATCTACTTTATTGGCACTGAGTTTAGATCAGTTGTCCCTGTAGACATAACTTATCCTGGAGAGACAATAAGGAACCGTTTGTTCCCACTATGGAGAGACTGCAAAGTATCTATGAAAGTTCCCTGACACTGGCAGCGTTTTTCCTCCGACAGTAATGAACACATGCATCTTCTTCTGCTGGTGAAGGAGATGCTGCTCTTCACCAGCAGAATTAATCTGAATGAAGATGGAGCCAGACACAATCCTGGCAGGCTTGGAAAGACTTGAAATGTAAACAATGGCTGAAGTTCCAGAAAAAACTTACATCCTAAACATGAAGGTAGAACTATAATGGAATGGTTCAGATCAAAGCACATTCATGTGCTACGGTGGTCCAGCCAAATTAAAGTAAACCCGATGTAAAATCTGTGGCAGGACTTGAACATTGTTCAAGCGTACGTGTCAGTATGAAGGACAGTTTGACAGTTATATTATGAATAAGAATGGGAAAAAAACAACAACAGAAATGTGCAAAACTGGTAGTTATAATCCAAAAGGATGGCAGCTGCAATTGCATTGAAAGTACGGACTCAAAGGAACACATTAAAAACCTCTAACACTGTGAACCACTTTTCTCCTACTTCACAAATATTTGTGTGGTTCTATCACATACAATCCCTTTAGATTACAAAATGTGAAAAGCTTCAGGGTATATAAAATTTTTTTTTAAATGCTTCAGATAAAAAGGTTAAGGTGTAAGCAATTTGTATAATACTGCTGCAATATCACCAAAAAGTCTGATTTTTAATCATTCTTAACATTGTGCATATTTAGAAGTAACTCAGAAGAAATTAGTGAATCAATACTCTTACTGGACCTCTAAGCCTTCACTGAAAGCCCAAAGGAAGATAATCAGAAGAAAGAAATGAATCTGTTTTCTCAACCGGTACAGCCTGGCTCCTTGCAGAGAGGTCTCCCGCTAACCCGTAGTTTCCCTCTGGCTTGAGGTGGCTTATGCAGCGCAGGACTGCAGAGTATCCCACCTTTTTCTCCCACTCATTTTTTACAGAGTCAGCACTCTGATCGGCAAGCTTCTTCAGCTCCGCTATCTGCTTCTCTTTGCTCTCGCTGATGATCTGGGATTCACGCAGAACGCTTTGAACTGTGGGAGAGTTTGGACACAAACAGGGGCAGAGGTTGGGGGAAGAGAAATCAAGGATGTAAACAGAAATCTACCTGAAGGCATTGATTGTGTCAGTACATGAAATTAAATCAAATGCTTTTAGTTAACAGAAAACACAAAGGAAACAAAAGTAAGAAATGATTGCTAAACTCTTGGTGAAAAAAGGCAAAAATGATTTGCTTAGACTCCACAGACTGAGCAGCACAGCTGGAGAACATCACTCTGCACCAGCATGATCTCCTGTGGGATAGTACCTTTCTAGGCTTTTTACTCTGAGTGTTCAGAGACACTACTGTAAACATCCTTCCAGTTCGCCTTGCAATCATGTCACCTCTCACCTTTCTTTTCAAGCTTACGGCTCATCTCCTCAGATTCCTTCTGCTTAACTCTGTACACACTCTTTATCTCTTCAATCTCCAGATTTTTTCGGTCCAGAATCTACAGAGTGTGAGAAGAAAAGAACTGTTTTCAGCGCCATACAGATACTGCTAGCATGAAAAGTGTGTTTTTTTTGATAATCTCTGTCATGGCCATATTGAAGTATGTTAAATCTTATAGGAATTAAGACACATTAATTGACATTTCTGCAATGCAAAACTAAAAAATAATAATAATTATAATTCTTAAACTGAATATTCAGTATGTTAGTAGCCAAACAGTGTTTTTGGCAAAACATAGCAAGATATAAGAGAGATTTGCAACTGCTTAAATCAACATTTTCTATCTCTTTTAGCCATTTACAAAATCATAAATCACTGGAAAAGAGTTTCTAAATCTATAAATGCATGTCTTAGTGCAAACTGCCAAAGACAGAGAAAGGATTCATAATGATTCATCCCAAGTGATTAGCCACCTTGCATAAAAGAGACAGGGACAATTAAATGTAGGCTAACTTTCTCTAAGTGCATTCATAATGCCACTTTTAAATGTGGGCAAACTGGATCACAAGGAAGAGGGATTATTTAAAGGCACAAACATGCGTTTGCATATGGTCTTGGAATTAGAAATAATTCACCATGCAGTACACAAATAGCTGTGTAGTTATAGTTTAAGCCTCGCTCTGCAAGTATATCACTTCGTAATTTTCATCAGAATTTTAACGTGTGCAAAAATGCAACAGCAAAACTCTGCTTGGATACAATATTTCAAGTATCATGCGCCACTGAGTCACCAGCATGCTAAAGGTCAAGGAAAGTGATGTAGAGGTACAAAAGTATTAATTGTTTTAAACTGTTTACAGAAAAAATTAAGCATCAATTAAGAAGGAAGCATAAGTTATCCAATCAAATCATTGAAAAATATCCACCGCTGACTTGAATTTGTATCAGATAACTGCACAAGAGATGAAGATTAATGCAAACACAGGATGTAAACCCAACCAAACACTAAATAAGAGTTGGGATGCCATCTAATAGGTTCACAAATTATAGTTTTTGACAATGAGTGCATATAGAGATGTAAATCAATGTTAAAACTTTTAGATCAGACACACAAGTAAAGATATTCTGCTTGTATTCTTGGCAATCAATAAATAAAAATACAAAAAAATTGCTAAAATACAGAATCTTTTATGTCTTTTTTTTATTTGAAACTGAGCCGCTTTTAAGGGGATACATCTGGATATGAATTGTATCATCGGAAAATACTGTATGCATTTCAATTCCTTAAGAGACCAAAGACAAACTGAGTAAAATAGCAGCTGAATGAACCACCTGCACTGAGGTGATGAGGTAAGTGCATCTGCTTGCTGCTGCCATCTGGGTGTCAATAGTTAAATCAGGCAATGACAAGCTGCAGCTCCAGTAATGGAAATAAAGCAGAAAACTTTCCAAGCACTTACGCTCAGTTGCATTGCAAGTGCATAGATAATGCAAAGAAAGCTTTTCCTCAACTTGTGCAGTAATTTAGGCTAGGAATTCAAGTCTCTGGGAACTACGAAACATTAAAATGACTTTTTAACAACACAGATCCAATCCAAAAACATACTTCTCTTGCTGAGAATGGCAGAAAAGCATAGAAGATGTTATTTTTGTCTGACTCTAGAAGCCAATGACGCTCCTTATTAGCCAAGCCTGTCATCATCCCGGTGTGAATGGGATGGAGGAGATGAAAGGACGATTGGGTGCCTGGAGCAAAGTTCACCCAACATTTAGGGATAGCCAATTTTTTCCCATTTCACCACCCCAAGAGATTTCTGTTTTTCTTTTCAGGGTGTACAACAGAAGGCAGATGCACAGGGTCAGGTTGAGGCAGAGTGCATTATTACCCTTTTTTGAGGTCTTTGGAAGACATCCTAATTCAAAGGGAATCCAATGAATTAAAGAGAGAACAGCAGAAGAAGAGAACTAATTTAGGATTACCAACTAAACTACAATGATCTGCCACAATAGCATGATCAGAGCTGAGCTCAAACCTAAAAAAATCTAACTCAACCCAAACCCATAGTCAGTGTGTTCAAGTCCAATTCAACCCAACTAATTAACTTTAATTAGAGACCAGAGCCAGAAATAAACTTGACATATTATTTTAAACTGCTACCAGTTTAAAAGACTTCCAGACCTCTGACTTAAAACTTTTCGGACTGGATAATTGAGGATTCCCTGTTTTTTGCTTTTTGTTAATATCTTCCTGCTCCATTTTATCACTTGTTCCACAGAATGAGTCAAGTGCAAATCTTCTGGATGACTGCCAAAGGAGGCATATTTAATAATCTGCAGAAGGAACCTTTGAAACACAGATTCCCCCAAAAAGAGATGCAGTCTCAATTTCAGTCTGTGAACCGACGTTGCTGCACCACAGTCTGTCTCTAGCTTCTAGCAGAGTAGCTAACGGTTCCCTCGATGCTGTTGCCACAGCCACATGCAAACTATGGCTTCAAAAATGCTGCAAAAGGCTCAACTTTATCCATCCACTGGCCCTCTTCCTTAGCCAATTTGTTTGCAAACGTTTGTCCATTTGAGAGCATCTTGGTACTTAAGCACTACTCAAGTAAGCACAGATATACAAGTTAGGGTTTAAAAATTGTTTCTGAGTGTGTATTACATTGTGCTCTTTGCATTGTTTATGCTTAACACTGTTCCGAATGAAGCAGGCCTAGAGCAAGCCAGAGCTGAGGCAATCAGAAAGCAAACTTTATTTCAATAAGTGGTTTGATCAACAAATAAGAAAAAAAAATTGTGCTGTTCTTCTTAAGTTATGATTCTCAAAAAGGAATAGTATAAAATCCAAAAATCTAAATAAGACTTTACCATGGAGGTCAGCAGCCATAAAATTTAAATCAGAGCATTTCTAACAGCAGTCCTTTGAATAGTGGAAAAAATAACCACAAAAAAATTGAGTACGCGTCACTTTCTATTGGACTTAAAGGTACGACTTTATCATCTTTGAAGCCATATATGTAACAATCAGTTGAAGATATCATACAGTCTATATTTACTCATAGATAGAAAGCTCAACACAGAGTGTGGTGCCGTACTGCTTATTGTGAAACATCTTATCGTCTTAAGCAAATGGTGAACTGTCTTCTTAAAAGCCTCAATGGCAGCAAAGGAAAGTCATGTAAGGACGAGACTGATTCCAGGTGCTTGAGCTGCAGCCTAAATGACAGCACTTGCTGTTAAATAAACCAGCTTTCGTGCTGCTTTCAACATCTGACAAGAGGCTTTGAAGAGATGAGACCAGTGAGATGAACAGAGAAGCATTGCTTTACATTTCACATGCTTTCTAATGGCTTTATGATGGCAACTGAAGAATAAATGGTTGCACAGAAGATTTGCCTATCATGTTCAGATTCCAAACAGAAACTAAAGTTTCCTCCATTACAAAATTCTCTTGCAGATTTTGACTTGATTTAATAAACACTAAAGCTGTGGGCAAATATAAACTATATCAAATTCAATGTCCCTTTCATTTAATACTGAAACTAAAGCCTCTCAGTAAAAAATACAAGTTAAATATTAAAATAAAGCTGCTGACACAAGCAGCAGTAAAGTTAGTTGGTCATGAGCTCGTGTTTTTCGTTCTTGCCTTCTCAACATCTGCATCGTGTCTCTGTTGCATCTTCAGTTTCTCCTCCTGGTGCTTGGCCTCCAACAGTTTGATCTTCATTTCAGTCTGAGAACAGATGAAACATCATGTCATGCAAAAGAAAGCAACACTCTCCTCACACCACGTCTGCTACTCTATAATTTAGCTGTAGTTTCCAAAAACTGAACGTGAAAACGACTACAAATTGATCTGTTCTCTGGTTTGTTTTTGTGGAGACACTGTAGAGAGGCCAAAAAAGATACAATTATCGTGAACCATCTTCCAAACATGGAACAATTCCTATTAAATTTGTGGAAATCATTCTGAAACTATTTACAAATACTTTAAATTTGTGCATATGCATCTCAAAAAGGGAACATAAGCAAAACACAAAAGAGAAAAAGAAAACTGTAATTAGGAACTTGGGTGTCTGAAACTTGATAGCACAAAATGGCTGTGTAATATTAGCATAGCAGTCAAACTGATGACCGTTTTTACTCAAATGCACCATTTTAAGAAGGGATGAGCTTCAACATTGTGTTGGGAAATTTTAGACCATATTCTCAAGAGATAAGGAAGCACCTTGATTTAAGACTACTTATACCCTACAAACAAATCATAGATCACTAACTAAAAGCCTTTTTCTCATATAATTTATTCATGGTAAATAACCAAGATTTAATCATTAATATTTACCTCAGGCATGTCCTGAGAGCCTTTGCTGTACACAACATGAATCGTACTTGAGAAAGACTAACTTAAAAAAATGACCCCATAACTTTTGAACTTCATAAACTTCAGAAAAACGTGAGTCAGAGAAGAAAACTTGCATTAAACATAAAAACAAAGCATATCTAAGTGATAGTATTGTGTTAATTTAAAGGTTGTTCATGTTCTCTCTTATGGTCTGTGTTCAGGAGGGCACTGAGTGAAATTTTGCCAAATTGAAATAAAAAACGTCCAAGATCAACACCTCTATTTGAATCATGAAGGACAGCCTTTTGCAATAAAACTAATGATTTCTTGTGTGGACTAAAGTCAGATCTGAGAATGGTGTTACATCAAACTCATGCTGCACTGCATTTTACACCCTTAAGTCAGAATTTCCAAGTTTCAAGCTTTGCACATAAAATATACTTACAGCTGCAGCAATGAAACAGTTTTATTCACCACTGACAACTTGAATTTGTGTTAAACCAGACACATAACATAATATCAATCAACAAGAACATGTTCTTGAATTTCTAATGATAATAAGTTAGGTTAACTGCTACAATTAGTAAATCCATTTATCAGGTGTTCCTGTCATTACAGTACACCCGATAAAGATGTAAAGAGAGAATTAATTCTGTAAATACAAGTAATTGTCCGTACTTCATTTTCTTTATCCATTCATACCTAAAATTTAGGGATGCACCGATTTATGGGCCAGTCAATTTGTCGGTGACAATTTTCTTAATTTTGGGAGATCAATGATTGGTTGATTTTTATATGTGAAACTGATCTTATCCACTGATCTTTGGCAAAGGTCTAAGAATCAACCAATCTCCTCTTTTGAAAGGTTTAACCATTAGAGCGGCTCACCAAGTCATATCTGCATGTTTACAATAGTGTCCTCAATGTTACCAACTCAACAATTTTCTTGCTATATTGAGAAACATTTCAGACAAAAAAATAAATATATATCAGCCAAAACTGGAATCGGCAGGTTAAACTTTTTAAAAGATCAGTAATCTGCTATCAGCCAGAAAACTGCAATCAGTGCACCCCTACTGAAATCGAAACAGTTGCAATGAAATTTTATATTTTTGAAGTTTCCAGGCTTAGCAGGATCCCTGGCAACATATTTGCCTCCAAATCAGCAATAATGCATTTCAGCTCTGAAGCAACACACTCACTAACAGATGCTAACAATACTAACAGAACTATGGGTGTTTTAATTAAATCATCGCAATGTTTTTATGCCCACAGCAAACTTATCGGATCATTCAGCCTTTCTTGGATTTATTCTGGTTGGGAACAAACACAATTTAGCGACTGAACATTGTCTTCAGTAAAAATTATTTAACCAAAGTATGTGTGTAAATTGGGTTTGATTTCCGACCTTGAGACATTTACTGCATGTTTTCCTCTTTCTTGACTCAACTTCCTGTCTAGCTACTTTCTTTTAACACTACTTAAAGACAAATAGTGTTAAAAGAAATTAAAAAAAAGAAGTAAAAGCCATTTGTGTTTACAAATGGAACACTCCATAACTTGGCAGACTGTTCCTCTACAAACAAATGACCTTAAAGAGAAGGCTTGTAAAGATTTACATTACAATTTTTCCACCATTTGTATTATTATGCCCAACATTATCCATCTATAATAAACTCTGGTACCTCACTAATATATATACTTTTATTTGATCATTGAAAATCTTAGTTTTCCCTGTTTTTTTTAAGCTGCTGTCTTTAATTAGAGGATGTTTCTCTGCACAAACACACAGTACATGGAGGCACAAAGGAAACCTTTGACAGAAAAACTGTCTGGCTGTTTGCTTTGATGTCACCACTCATGTATAGTCTGTGTATCTTCTGGTACGTTAATCAAACCTGCAGCAGGGTGACAATGTTGCTCCTTTGAAAATGTGCTTGAGACTGTGCGTGTGTGTGTGTGTGTGTGTGTGTGTGTGTGGGTGTGTGTGTGTGTGTGTGTGTGTGTGTGTGTGTGTTGTGTGTGTGTGTGTGTGTGTGTGTGTGTGTGTGTGTGTGCGTGAGCGAGTCAGTGGTTAAAAACATCTCGAGGCTAAATCTTGTTTGTTCTAGTCATCAAAACCGTTAAGCTGAAAAATTCCCAAAATGTCACTTGGCACAGGGAAAGCTCATTAGACCTTGTCTCTAAGATAAATATCAAAAGAAAACAACATGATTTAACTGCAGTAATGTTTATGTGTGTAAATAATGACAGAACACAATGAAGACATCAACAGCACACAACTAAATGTAGCCATGCTTCAGGACTAAAACAGTGGAACAAAACTAAAGAGCTCAGGTTGTCACTCTGAAGTCAGCAATTCCCTTCTCGTTTAGCACCCCTTTAAAAATAAAAGTCCGACTAAAATGCAGAGATTGCCTTCTGGATGCCGCTCCTCATTAGAGCACTTGAGCTACATTCAAACTGCATCCTTAACAGAGCTCCTTTAAGTACTCTGTTCTTTCTTCTCCATCATTTTTCTTGATTTAATGCTATTTCTTGTGCAATTGAGAGGACCACAGGAGACTTGTCAGAGTAGAAAGGAAGAAGTCAAAAAGAAGTGAGAAAGACAGAGGAGCAGAAGGAGAGGGAGAGAGAGAGAGAGAAGGCGTTGACTGAAAAGCACAATGTAAGACAGAGACCTGATTCTATCGGTGCCTGAACAAAACAAAAAAAAAAGAAAGAGGCTCATGTGGGGGTGTCACTTTCTTATCCTCTCTTCAAATGCTCTTTGGAGAAAGTTTGTCAAACTAGATCAGTGGTGTTTGAAACTTGTTTATAAAAGCGTCGGTGAAGGGAGGAGGAGAAGGAATGTCGTACACCTAAGGCTTCTGAGATGTCTTCAATCAGCCCCGACTGGGTGGTACAGCTCCTTCCCTTTTCTCTTCTTCTGAGTTGAAGCGAGCGCTGTAAGATGCCATGTTTTTTGACACTTTGCTTTTGAGAGGATGAGAGCTAGGGAGGGAAGAAGAAGAGGTGGATGGGGGATCTGAGAGCGGGACTGCGAGCAGAAGACAGAATCGGTTTCTTTTTCAGTTCAATATCAGAATGCCAGTGGGGGGGGGTCAAGGCCTTTATTTCTAAAGCAGGAATACATTCACAAAATCATCCGCTGCTTATGCCTCACTAGGCCTTTTCTATTAAAAGTAAAGAACTTGGTTGAAGTATTTCTATGGATAGCCAAATGCTTCTTTCCAGACTTTTTTTTCCTTAACTCATAAAAATACAGGCAAAAATGTTATCCATCTGTACACATTCCCCCAGTTAATAATTCAATCATTATTCATCCTTCTGTCTTTCCAGCCATCCATCTAATCTTTTATATCAATTCATCTTTCTTTTCATCTATCAGTCCATATCTGCTATTTTTCAACCATCAAGTCATCCATCCATCCTTCCAATTTTATATTAAAAGCTTGACCCATCTAGCTTTTATGGACTGAACTCTAAACATTTGGGTTGTGAATTGCATGAATTGACAACATGGAGAAAGCATAGCAACAGCTATAGTCCATTTCCTAACCCTAACAGGATGTTATTTTATACCTTTCTGTCCAAGTAAAAACGCTGGACAAAGATTGTGGCTAAAATTTGATCTCCTATAGTTTTTGACAAGAAGCATTCTGAACAAAAACAAGAATGTGCGTATGAAGCAGAGAGACTTCCATTCCAATTTTTTAAACTCATAAAGTACTAAGGTAACAAGAACAGAGGAGATATGTTTGAAATAGTAACTTTATTATTATGAAATAGTAAATCCCTCATGGCTCCATGCCTCAAGCACGATCTTGAAAGCCAGCTGCAGAACTAGTCCCCGCTAAAACTACTGAGACTCACAAGGTTACCCTTTTTTAGCTTTCAAAAGCGATCAGATAAGACAGGCCATGGCCCTCTAAATCACAGGCTCAGAACTCAAGCTTCATCCCAGAGGACCCTTAGATTAGAGAGACTGCATCATTATGGCATCAGAAAGCAAAGGGGTCTGATCCCCAGTTGGGGACTTGCGACCATTAGACCATGACTGCTTGACACACATCTACCAGGCTGCTGCCAACTTTCCCTGAGGTCAGGTGCCGAGGGAAAAGCTTCAAGATGGCATGTACACAGGAAGTCTAAAAGAAAGGCTGTGTGACTTAATCATTCTGTCAGTATCTTCTGTAATCTCTAGCCTTAGGCCTGCGCCGAGCTAAAACTGACTCATCAGTCACAGTTTAATTGAATTTCCAAATAAAGGCCCGGCCCTCTTAACACTAAGCACTTTCAGAGTGTGCAGTAGGATTAACGGGACTTTGGCGCTCCTGCAATACATCCTCCACAACTCACCTATAAGCTGTCACATATGTGTAAGGAAAGCTTATGGGGAAATGCTCTACCTCAAGGCATGTCTTGCACACATAGCCACCCTCTAAAGGGCATAAACAGCAGTCAAGCTGTGTCAACACTGAAGGTGTTTTAGTACTCTTATTTTATTGAAAGAAGCTGTTCATATCTAGCGGCTAAAAATCCAACTCATACGATGGGCTCTGACCACAATCTGATACAGACGTTACCAAAAAAAATAAACGTGTCAAACATCTCCCAACTTAAAAGATTATAAACATCAGTAGAATATGGCTTCATGTTGTTCTGTTTTTCAGTTGTATTCCCCTCCTTGGATGTATTACCCTTTTATTGCTTTTACAAATCAACGTTTCAATGCATTCCTGAAATCTAAAAAAGATCTTTAAAATCAAAGTGAAAAGGGATTTCTACAAAATAATGACATAATATTTAACATAAATCAAATGCTTGCATAAACATTCACCCCCTTCAAAGTGACTGACCACATTCAACAGAGATCCGGTCAAAACATAAGATAATGTAAGATTAGAAGTGCTATTATCACAATAATTTATCAATTTAACAATGAATAGGCAAGATGAATAAACTGAAACACAATGATGTAAAAAAAAAAAAGTTTGAAATTGTTTATGGTTATGACATGAGGACTAAAAGGGAGTACATGGCAATGTTTGAGTGTGAAATGCAGGTTCAAATAGGCAGAGGGGTAAGTTACCTCAAAATACCTCCATACCACCACATACATAACTTCCTCTGCTCCAAATCTTCCCCTAAAAGGCACTGATTTAAGTTGATGAATATAATCTCTGCAAGGGGTAAAAACATTAAAAGAGAAACAAAATCTCTTAAGCGTAAACATCACAAATCTGAACATCAAAGGGAAAAGGTCTTCCCTATTCCTGCCTCATTCCCTCCCATTTCCACTGTGTTCATCCTGATGTTTTTCTTTAGCTCTTTGGAAAAGCTTGAAATTTTGGTTGCTTTTTTTTTTTTTACATCAATAGAAGTGAAACACCAGTTTCTACTTGAAAAAGATGGTCTGCTTATATTGAAGGCTTTATCACACCAGTCCTATATTTTAGCTCTTTTGAAATTTGCAAAATGGTTGGAATACTGAATAGAATTAAATTACACAGGTGTAAACCCACGAATGTCGCATGCAATCGGTGTAAGGTAAACATTCTCATTACATTCATCCATATTGAGCCACTCAGGCAGTTTAACATACAATCAAATTGCAGAAGTTGTTTCTCTAATTTTTGTCTTTTCCAGTGGCTAAGATGCATCAGTGTAAAGACATCATGCCTTGCTGTTCTAGGTTAAGTCACAAACTGTGAACAATGCTCTGGGATGTAACGAACACCTCTTAACAATGCCCTGTGTGTCTATATATCCACGAAACCCTCTCCACACCTGCATTCGTCAGAGCAGTCAAAGCTGCAGCAGCCACTAAAAACCATAATGGTTACATACAAGTCATGCTCAGTTTTATATTTAACACTGCCTTTATGGTGCTTGGTAGAAGGAATGACTGGAGGTTTGGGAGAGTTGGGGAGGGTCAGACGGGACTTCAAAGCACGCTTTCAGAATAGGATTTTCTGCTTAAATCCACATATGGAAAGAAAGAGAGTCATCAGAGAAAGCTGGCAATATTTCTGTCTTGTTAGGGAATTGGCCATTCCACCAGTGTAAGCCATGTATTTGAGTGTTTATAAATGACTGGGGTGTCTTACACCTTAAAGCAGAAAGCATTGGATTTAACTTGTCTATGTGTTATTCTTGTTTGCATATAATCATATAAATATAAAGCATGCCACATAGAAAAAGGCAATGGAAGGAAATGTACAGAACCTTAATATATTTTGTCACATATCTATCACATACTTTTCATTCATTCAAGTTTATTTGAATGAATGTTTATAATAAGTTCAGTAACCCTCACTTCTAAGATATCAATCAAAGGCAACACAATATAAAGCAAGTAACAAATACTAAAAGAGCAGAGTCACAAGCTTAAGAAAAAAAAAAGTTGAGCAACAGACATTAAAGGAAAAAACAACTCACCAACTTTCAACAAATGTCACAAATCAATGACAAACGTATTAAAAGAAAAAATGCTAAATGTACTTTGTTAGAGACACAAAATTATGAATTAAAAGGAAAACCATGTATAATTTATTTGTATTTGTATTCACCCTTCAGTCAACACTGTAGAACTCTGCAGCAATAACAGCAGAAAGCGTTTCTGGTATGGCTCTACCAGATTTGTACATCTAAAAAGGAAAATGTTTTGCCTATTCTTTGGAAAATTGGACGAAAACATTCAGACTGACTGAAGACCATCTGAGAACATCCATTTTATGGTCTTGCCTCATATTCTCATTTGATTTTCAGTGTGACCCAATGCCTTTAATCCATGAATACACCTATGTTTGGGGTGGTTGTCCATCTGGAGTGAACCTCTAAACCTCCTTTTTAAGTCTTTTGCAAACCTTAACAAGTCTTCCTTCAGGATATCCATCCCTGCTGAGGAAAAGTATCCCGCAAAATGATGATGCCACCATGATGTACATTTATACTTATTTGACACACAGAAGTCTTTTCTTTTCATTTCACTATATTTAAATCTTTCCATCTTTTCAACAACTTTGACCAGGTTCCTTGCTCCTATTTTAGAAAAGCTTCTCGATATAGCATGATGCAGGCACCCCATTTTACACAGATATTCTGTACAGAGAAATGTGTTGCAGTTTAACACAAGCTCGGTTGTGTCCAGATGGCCAGAAAAGAGGAAGAAAGTTAATGTTTGGCTTCATCTCAACAGAGCACAACCTCCACATATTTACTTTTGACAAAAATAATTTATTTAGACAACAATGACCTTCTCTGTGCCACTCTTTCATAAAAAAACAGATTATAAAAGTTCATTTTTAGATAGAGAGTTAATTCTTGGTTTGTTTGCAGTTTTGTCAGGTTCTCTGTGAAATGTCTAAACTTTGGACTATATTTTTATTTTCTAGCTCTGCTTTGAACTTCTCCACAACTTTCTTATTGACCAATCTGCTATGTTCCTTCTGAAGGTAGTTGGATTTTAATTAGGGGTACCAGAGTATAGGGAGCTGAATACAAATGCATATCACACTTTTTAGAGATAAGTTCAGAAAATATTGTGAAAGCAATATTTCTTTTTAAAATTTGCATAACACAAAATCAAAGCAGTGAGGTTTGAGGTCATAATGTGGCAAAACAAGAAAAAACTGGGTTGGACATTTTTAAGGTTTAACTATATGCAGCTGCGTACCTCTTTGCTTTGTAGACCATAATCAATGGCAAAGGTGCTATTCGTCTCAATGGTTGACTTTAAAATCTACAGAGATAAAAAGGAGAAGATTGACGTGATGAGAAGATAAAAGAGCTCAAAGACTTTTTTTTTTTCCCCAAGCAACAAGTAAACAACAAAGGACCCCTGACAACTTACAGGTGACAAGGGGCTGGGCTTCTCTCTCAAATACCTGGGATTTTCAATCTGAAAAAGCAAATAGAAAAACATTCAGACTTCTCTCTCTCCTAAGCCTCTCCTAACAAAGCCCTAAAATGACCAGAATCTATCCCTGGCAGTGAGTTTGCCATAAACAATGTGGAAAGCACATCAAAGCCCAGTTTTGTGGCTGAAGTCTCTTCCGTCAACTCCTGTCTGTTTAGAGAGACAGAACCGTCGTGCAACTTCAAGGCTTTGTGTGTGTGGCCGGCTCTGTTTCCGCTCTCAGCTCTCCTTCTGCTGTCCCTTTTGTCAACACTGAAGACCGCTAATCTGTAAGCTATCCCCACTCTGTTTACCATCACATGGAGGCCAATGTGTATACATCCCTGCCAAACACTGACTCGGCATGCTCTTTGCTTACAGTATGAAGCAGAGAGGACTGAAAAGTGTAAGCAGGTTAACCACCTGAAAGTAAGCGGGTCACAGTCCATGTGACATTAGTGGCTTTACATCAATAAGGCTCGCTAACTGTGACACAAGCTGCAAAAATATCATCATACAGTGCTTCTCTCTGATGCTTTAGGGCCATCTGTGGGGGCTCACATCTAACATCGACATCACAGCCTTTCAAAGTAAGAACCTAAATCTCAAAATGAAGGCAATGACTTCCAAGGCTAATCTCCAAAACAAAAAGACAGAGTGGGAACAGGAGAAAATAATGGGATTCAATTCAATGTTGTAAAAAAGGAGAATCAATGCTTTAAGATGGTGCTACCCACACAAAGCTAATCCTGAATGAATGGGAGATGAGGGAACATGACCTGAGAGAATTTAGGGACTTGGGAGTTAAAAAAGCTGCAGCTATAGTGCCAGGATAAAGTCACAATCTGTTGCTTCGGGGTGAGAGATTCACAATAAAAGGAAAGCAGCTCTGCCTTGCTGACATCTACTCAGGTTAAAACGAGCAAGATATTTTGCGACATACTGTTGCCCTTAAACCGGAACCATTTGGTTAAAATTATTACTGCCATACATGCACAAGATCTGCAGACAGCTCCACTGTGTGTGATGAAAACAGTCAAACACAGCTGCATCAGGCATGATGAAGGAAAAAAAAAAAAAATATATATATATATATATATATATATATATATATATATATATATATATATATATATATATATATATATATATATATATCTTTACAAACTGGTGCATAGCATGAGACCTAAAATGGGATTTCTTTTTATACCCACAAACAGCCAGTCATCAGGTTTGATTGAGCACGGGCCACAGGGCAAAGAGGACATGCAGACTAAATCCTGTGGTGTTGTCTTGGCACAGTGTCACCCTAAACTTGGACTTCTTGTATATGTATGCCTCTGAATGTTTGTAAGGAAACAGACAGGGAATAATCACAAGGACTCAACATCGAAGCACATCTGCTGATATCAAACCAATTTCACACTAAAACTAAAAGAGAGGCATACTTTTTTTTTTAACAGAACACTGATTTCATAGCTGCATGAGTTAACTCCTGTTTGAGATTAAATGATGCTCCAACAAAGAAATTAAACTGACATTTGAAAGGGCAACTATGCTTCATACATAAAAAAATAAAATACAAAAAAAAGTACAAAATACAAATAAATCACAATCTATTGTTTTTCCAAGGAAAAATACCTTTTTAGATCCACTTTTGGAGCCAAACTTCTTCAAAATGTAAAGGTACTACACTATGTATGATTACTTGTGAGCATAATACAATAATAAAATAATATTTTTTTTAATTGGTAGGAAAATGTATTTTTATAATAGTTTTTGATTCTTACATGTCCTTTTTCAGTGTAAAACGTCTCTTAATATTGTTAGGTTGCCTCAAGAAATGAATCAAGAAACTCCAAAGTTTCCTCCTGAGTTTTTACTTACAAAAATTAAATAAAACTGCAGCTTTTTTTCTCCATCTAAGCCAAATAAACAATATTTCAGACATTCTTTTTAACCATCACGTATGCAGCCTTAGCTTTAAGGGAAAACAACACGATTCCTTAAATGAAACATTCAGAAAGACATCAATTTATAAATTTGAGTGGTATTACAGATAATGTTTACAGGTTAATGTATTTTTTAAGTAAAAACAGAATGATTGTGTTGAAAAATTAGACTCCAATTAATTTCTATTAACTGCAGCTATGCTTGACTTCAAGTTCACATACACTCAGGCACATAAGAGTAGCAATGCCAGTCAGAACTTGCATCATCGAACAGAAGTACAATTTTTGACACAAGTAGCAATCTACTTGTGACAAAAACAAACTTTTGTCACAACTGCCTCCAGTTGTTTGGAGACAACTGGAGGCAAGCAACTTATATAGTCTCCAAGCAACTTACTTTTGACCTCATTCTGACTTGATAAATCAGTGTAAACTTTTTGCTACATTAAAGTTGGAGACTATCGCTATTTCCATTTTGAGTGGCTTATATGTCACGGATTAAGAGTTTGATGTTTTGTTGTATGTAATGTCACAATCTTCTACAACTTTTGCATGTGGTTTCCATGATACACTAAACTGACTATATTCCATTAAAGTAGAAGTGAATGGCAAACCAATATACCCTGCTTCAGAACATCTAAATGAAAGTGAAAGATGTTCCAGATAGAGCGATGCATGGCTCTGCTGAAATTTCGTAGGAGATGAGCACTTTGAAGCCGTGCATCCATAAAACTTGAGCAGGGTCTGTGCGTGTGTGTTTGTGTGCAAAGGAACATCTGTTGATTTGAAAGATGCAGGCTTGGGGGAGCGTTGCCAAGCAATGCCTCTTATCAGTGTTTCAACACAGTGGAGAGCAGAGCGGTGCAGTGAGCGGCTTCACGTCTGCAGACAGATCCCTGAGATTACCTCAGGACTGAATGTGGCGAGGGCGGGGGGGGCTACAGAGTCCGAGATGCACGGACAGACAAACAAGAAGAGAACAGACAGAAACTGAGAAGGACTACAAAAAGTAGAGCTGTGGGGGTTCTGCAAAAATATCTGTGTGTAGGCAATGTAGGAGAAAGTTTGAGGCAACAGGAAGGCACAAAATGAGAGAAAAAGGGAGTTGGAGTCATGCAGGTGAAGGAAAAATAAAACATATGAGGGCAGATTGCTTATCAAGCTCTGACCTAGAGCTCTGCAGACAGCGGAGATAAAACAGGTGCACACATCTTCCATTGCACAGTTTATAAAACCCTCACAACCTACAATAGCACTGAAATGCCAAAAGGAGGAGACTTCAAGAGGACTCAAGTAAAAGGCTCTTTTCATTATTTACTCAAAAGCATCCAGGCAACACGGCTAACTCAATATCACTGCACTACTGCGGTTAAGAGTGCTTCAGTCAGTCAGTGCTCTGCAGGCTGATAACGTACTGCTGAAAGCACTCAGTCAATAGCAATTACAGGGTCTGTATGATGGCCTCCACTTACTAGGAAAGTGATCTGGCAAGATATACTTCATACCAAATGTGTTGCCCCGTGTATTTTATTGACCAAAAACAAATGTAAATACTTACAATTATAAAATAAAAATAAAAAACATTTATAATGAATTTAGTTGCATCTGGACGAGAATAATCATTTGAAAAACAAGAGGGCTGAGAGAAACAAAAGCAAAAGAAAAACTGAGGGTTGTCAGCTAAGCATCTATCAGGACATCAACAGGTCTGCTGAATGCTTCACAGACCTTCATAGTTCCTAACGCTGCAAACATCACCTGAAATTAACCCAAGTTGTGTTTTTGTACAGTTATTTAAAAAAAAAAACAAACAAACAAAAATTATAGAAAGCTTAATTATGGAACTTATCAATAGAAGTATGAGAAAACTAAGAGTGTAACTAAAATGTGTTGTTACCAGAGCTCAATATCAGCACACTGATGAAGATGTTAACTGTGATGTGAATTTAAATGTGAATTAAACCCCAGATCTGAAACTGGCATTGACATTGGCCTATTTATGACTAGTACGCATAATGAACAAAAAGTAATTCTGATGAAAATAAAGGACAAAATTTTGGGGGAATTCCTAACGAAACCAGACATCTTTACTGACTTTCAGATGCTGCCACCATTAGCAATAACTGCAGGAGAATAAAATTAAATGTACTTGTTGGGTCTTGTACAAATTTTGAGTTTTTCTGAACCTCTGTCCCTGCAGTGAGCCCCATTAATGAAAAGGCTGACGGCATGCCCAAGGACTCACCCCCAGGTTCCAGCTGTTAAGGCGAGACTCCAGCTCACTGTCGCCAGCAGACACATTTGCTTTTAGCATCCCATCCACCTGAGAAGAAAGAGACAGGGTAAATGATGGCATCAACAGCGGTATCATGATGGAAGTAAATAGTAGGAATTTAAACTAGAGGATGTTATTGAAACCGTTTTGATTGGAATTTTAGCCTGAAGAAGCAAAAAGCAGGCACTGATGGAGGTTGTCAGAGCCTGTTGACTTGATGTAACACTTCTAAAAAACAAATGTATTTTATTAAAGTTTAAAGGTTGAAGGTGGAGCCTTTTGCTTTCCTTTCCTTAAATACAAACACTGTATTTGTCTTAGTTATCCTCAATCTTTTCTGCTCAATCTATTCTAACATCCAGTTCTCCGAATATGCACCAGCTCTACATAATATCTGTTCAACAACACATTCCAAGAGCTAAACTGTCTTACATTGAAGATTTTTTCTGTCTTTGTTACGGCTGGGTTCCGGATCTCTATTATGCAATATAATTCAAAATGTTCCTGGCCTTTTGTTGATACAAGATCAGTTTAGCCAAGTCAAGCTTGGGCAGCAGAAGTAGGAAGACGGGAAATATCTTATAAAACTGAAGGAGCAATAGGAAACTGAGAGATGTTGTTGAATGTGATTAGGATCTGATGGAGTGTGGACCTTGGAGGACCTCTGCGAGACAGTGCTGGCACAAAGAAAGAGATGAATGGAATAGCTAAGGATTATGTTCCTCTTTTGATTAGAATGGCAATACAGCTTCCAAGCCTCAACCTCGGACAAACAGAATAAATGTTTTATGTCAACATATTGGAATGCTGGGAATGCAGTTTACTAGCTGTTTAAACCAAATTGTCCTAATCTGCATAGGGGCCAATAAATTTAAAGCACACATTAAAGAAGTTCCTAAACTATTTCTGGCTGCAGATATTAGACAATCACATCACTGACTTGGTCATGCGTTTGTTGACAGTTTATTTTAAGAATACACAATACATGCAGAGACATCTGAGCAACACTGAACTAATCAACAACAATAATGGTTTTTGTAGACTAGTTTACTCAACTCCCTGGTAAATGTGTTTATTAAAAAAAGTTCTAATATACTATTCTCATTAGGGGGTACTCAAAGAGCATTCAAATTTAACTCCCAGAAAATCTGCTAATTCTTGAATGATAAAAATACAAAAGAAATCGAGATTGTCACAGAAAAATTAACTTAGCTCATCCTACAGCTGCAAAATACTGTCAATCCACACACTTGATCCCAATATACATGCAATATTCATGTATATTGAACCTGAGAGCAAAATCTTCTTTATCTCCTCATGTTAAAACCTATTAATGTATTCTATTCAAAGCACTTTTACAGCAAGGTACCCAGCAGCTGGGAAAGTGATTATAAACTAACCATTCTTGATTCTCGTCTCGGACTCAGCTTGAGTGAACTGGAGGACATGGGTTCAGGAAGGACCTTTTCCTCATACAGTCTCCTCCTGAAAGAGAAACATTAGAGGAATGCATGTGAAAAGAAAATAACCTACACTCTGTGAGTGTATAGTCTTGCGGTCTGTTCCCTTTTGTATATGAATGTGCTTGCATCGGCAGCCTCCTTTGACATATGCGCACGTCGACATCTGGCACTGGTTGCATGGTTTGTGGTCTGCAATCCATCCCATCTGAACAATAAATGTCCACACCATTCTTCACTCAGTTTCCATGCACAACACATGGCGAGCATGGCTAAGACTTAAACCATTCCCTTACAATCAGACATGTCAATGACTGTCTCTCATCATGTCTGTCTTGTGTAAAAAAAAAAAAATAAAAGCAAGCAGCTTCACAGAAAATCTATGCTGCCACACACGCACGCAGAAATGCACACACACACACACACACACACACACACACTTGTTTTAACAGTGCTTCCTTATACTACACAGACCCACATACTCTTACAAACCATCAGGGGCATAACTGTGCTAACAATCTCATTAGACACAGGCACATGAGACGTTATTAGTCCACTAACAATAACTGAGTGAATGAATGCGGATGTGGAACCACAGTAAAAGAAAATTAAATAAAGGTATTCTGCCTTCTTATAAAGATAAGGCTTCACTTTCTGTGGAAAAGAGAGGGATTGATTAAAACTCTATAACAAGATCATTGGCTTTTCCTTCTTTGTATATGTACATTTTTTAGTACAAGGACCACTGAATCTCATTATCAAAGCAAAAAGAGTTGACCTGTATAATACTGTGAGGATTATACAAAACAACACTTACATCTTACAAGAGCTAATATTGATTAATATAATAACACTTTAATCCATCCTCCATCTGTGGTAGTATTTTCACGCTTAGATCTCATGATCTAATAATGTACTACTATTATGAGATAAACATACTCTGATCAAACTAAGAGCTAGAAATAGTGCCTTGCAAAATTTCTACTCCTCAAACATTTTTAATATGTTTAGCATGCAGATGTACTACCTCTTCATTCTGACATCTTTAAATAACTTGTGCCTTCCTGTTGCCTAAATATCTTAGAATAAATAAAGCCTTTCAAAGGACTGATAAAGAAAATTATAGAATAAATACTGACATGTGGGCAACATGACAGTACTGGGCATATCAGGGGTAATGTTGTAGAGATAATGAAGGCATCGATCTGTAGATGTAAACGTCTAGTACCAAAAGACTTTCCAGGCCCAACTGCAAGGGGCTACATACTAACATGCACCACACTTGTTATATTTTTATTCATATGAATTTTGAAAACCATGCATCCCTTTCTTACATTTCTCAACTACAAAATATCTCTTTTGGATTTCTTATAAAATCACAGAAAACTACATAAAGGTTTCTAGTTATAAAGTGCTAAAATGTGGAAAGTTTCACATAGTATGTTTTTGAATGGCAGGTAATGTAAATACATGGACAGTGATGTTAGTGCAATAATTACATTATAGGCTTCTAGCAGTGCTGCATGGTCTGACCTAATTATCTGTTGTTCTACAACTTGTCAAAGGAACTCATAAAAAAGATTTAACATTTTCACAGTTTAGCAATTTCACACGTCAGGACATGATAAAAATGATTCAGTGTTTTCCAGATTTACCAAGCGTTAAGAACAGATTCTGAACTTTCATTTTTCACGAATGGAAAACTGAGCATCTGAGAACAAGGACTAAATGCTCTACTTGTTCTCTGAGTAGTCAGATAATGGAAAACCAAATTAGACAGAAAAGAAGTTAATTTCATTTTCAGTTTCAAGCATGCGTGATGGCTAAATGGGAAAACTATTTGGATAGCACACAATGAGATTAAGCAAAGTTACTGTTCATTGCGGTAATACTTGAAATGCCATATTGTAAATTCTCTACCACCACCTCACATCTCTGGATTAGTGATGAATATCATGAATGATCACCGCCATTTGTTTTATATTGAGTTTGATGGCTTTCAATAGATATTTTTAAAATTAATAACCTAAATAAAAACTTGTTTGAGCTCCCGCTGTCATATGAACCACATATCTTCCCTCTGATCTTTACTGTCTGACATTTGGCCTAATTATTTTAATATGAAGGACTCAAAGTGGACCATAACACGTTATTGCCAACTTTGTAAGAACATAAATTCAAATGAATAAAATTTGTGGAGAAAAATTTTTTAAAAATGAACAGTGTAATTGTTAAAAACTAAACATCACATTTGCCAACTTCCCTCTCTAGCTGTTACATTTCACATCTGGCAAGTGTTCAAAGTGGCCAGCAGAACATATCATTATTTATTATTTGAGAATTATGTGTATGAAAACTTTAGGGCGCAAAACCAATTTGACTCAATGAGGAATATTAAACAAAACAGGCATGATACTATGTGCTGTTTATCTCTCTGCATGTGCACGCATTCACACTCACACACATGAAACTATGAAATTTGGATGGGGGGCCAAGCTTCACAATTTTAGGCCTCTAAGTCAACAGGTGGATGAGGATAATTGAATCAGATGTGTCTGGAGTCTGAGGCCCACAGATCAAAGCAGTGGCAAGTCAGGCCAGAGCAACACACACACACACACGCACGCCTGCACACGCACACAAAAGCATCCACCACGTAAACCCTGAGAAGCTGCAGCGTGGTTGATTAAAGCAACCTGACATCCAGCCTGACCTCCAGGTGCAGAGCCAGCGGGCCCAGGGCTCAGCCTCAAGCACCCCCAGGAAAAGTCTGACCTTGGGATACAAACATCCCAATGTCCCTGCACACCCTCCACTACAAACTAACACTGGGAAAGATCAGAGCAAGGGCTGAAAGAGAGCAATGAGAGACTTATACAAAATAAAAAACTAACTGCAAATAAAATGTAACTGTCAAAGTTGTGAAGAGAAAATAAAAGCTACGGAGAATGAAGGGGGCAGTAGGGCTGCCTAAGAGTTTTCATATGTGGATGGAAAGCACACAGATGGAAGACAGACGTCAAGGAGGGAAAAAGAGAAAAACAAGAAAATGAAATGTGCATGGAAGCTCTAAAACAGAGAGCACAGCAAATAGGAAGTAGAAGATTCCATTCCAGATAGAATGGAATATTACGCTTTTTGTCAAATCAAGAACACAGTTTATATTAGACTGATCACAACAAGCACGAGAAGTTGGAGTGACTAAAATCATGAGGAAATCTTCTCAACCTGAGAACTTTTCTTCCAGATTCCTCTGAATGAAAGCAAGCTATGCACAATGAAATACCACCATCTTGTGGTTATATTTAGAATAGCTTTAATAAAGTAATCCCGATGGTTTACACAAAATTCACACATTACAGCAGACCTAATTCTGAGCACCATAGAGTAACACCTGAAAACGTCCTAAAAGTTTAACTTCAAAAGATGGTTAAAATGAATCAAGCTGAAAAGTAGGTCTATCTCACAACTGACAGCTGGGGAGATCAAACATTGCCACATCATAGGGACACACTGTCATACCAGTCCATTGAGATCAATCATATCTAAATAGGACAAAAACATAAAAGGGCTCTTGGTGCTGTTAATTTTCTTTATCTGGATGTTTTTCTGTGATCTGAGAGTCTTTCATCGTCTTATCTCAACACCGTGGGACTCAGCAAACAGAAAAACAGGAAGAAGAATCTTAATGTCTCACCATAGATTTTGAAATAGCACCATTCTATTTTAGTCCACATGCCAAAACAAAATAAATACAGGCCCACATAAACCCCAGAAAAGTTTCTGAATCGTGCTGGATCATAATTTTTAGGCCTCAGAAAGTATTCAAGCTGTTCAAATCCAGTTTGTAAAATATGTTATAAAGACTATGAAAATTAGTTTTGAAAATTGTGGAATTTCAACATTAAAATGTGTAGGTACTTTGGTTGTCAGTGCAATCATACAGGGCTAAGTATGACACCTCCACTCATATGAAACTGATTCTGGTTGCCACCCATTTTCTCTGTGCATCATTACATTCTAGTTAAGAAAGCAAGTCAATGCAAATAAAGTCATATAAAATAAAAGCAAGTAGAATTTGAACATTTATGTAAAAGCCTATTAAAGATTCATTTCTGTCTCTCTCTAAAGTCAAGCAGTTCCACGAGGAAAGTTGTTTTAGCCACTGGCTTCATCTGGAATCTGGTTCTTTCAGTTCTGATTCATATCTCGTGCCTTAGGCTTAGGAGTAAGGGTTATGTCCAAAAATCAAGAAGAGAAATTTAGCATTTTTCATACGTGAGGAAAATCATCTTTGCAACCTGCTAAAAGTTGATGGACAACAAGCAGTACAAAAGTTCAATCACAGGGCTGTTAGAATTTGATAAGTTAACTCTACCATGTCTTTAGACTGTGAGAAGAAATGTTTAAAAGCCACACAGTGAGGCCCCAGCAGGCCTTCTTATTGTCTATATCCATCTTCCTAAGAGGTGACAGCACTAAGTGCTGCTGCGCCTAATCGGAACGACATAATTCCACAGCCTCAACAGAAAACTTTGGATTAAATACGGCAGCAGTGGGCTTGTACTCCCACTTATGCAGCGCCCTGGTGTATAATAATCTCTGCCTACTACAGTGCTCTCTTTTTATGATGCTAATGAGTATACGAAGCCACTGGGCTCCGATTTGCCTCTCCTTCCTAATTAAATTTGAAAAACTAAGAGCCATTGCTAACATCGCTTTGTGGAGCCCCTGGACTGCCTCCAGTCAGAGGAAATATCCCCGAGCATGTTAGGATGACTGATGACAAGTAAAGTAAGCTGCCTTCACATCCAACACATTTAGTTTCAGACAGTAATCAAAGAGACAAGCAAATTCAATTGAATTACTTATTTTTTGGCATATAACCAATATATTTTTTGAACATTTTAGATGTTAAAAGATAAATCGCAGAAAAGATATTCAATATTAAACATCCTAATGATGTATTAAGCTTTATTCTTTGCCTTTTCTGCACTGTGGGGTTATAGCTCGTGTTCAGCTAGTGGAGAAAAGCAACAGAACGATGGGGAAATTTATGAGAAGTTTCTTATTCTCTCATGCTGTTTTGAAGTGTTTTTCTTTGAAAATTCAGAATGGACAGCTCAAGCGGCCTGATGCAAGCACTTGGCAATGTCTTTAGCTCTTTAGATAGCGCTCCTGAGCAAAGACGACAGGCAATCAGTCAGAAAAGCTATTTGTGTCTGTAGCTTCACAGTGCAGTTCAATGTCTTCAGACTGGTAGGAGAAGGTTTGAGTGGAAGGTTCCGACAGATGCCTTATCTATTAACGCAAATTTATCCCGTCTCCGTCTCCCTAACAGACAAATAAAGCAAGTTTCCCTTCAACACCCTTTTAAACATTAACCTACCGGTAATACTTTTCACGGCAGGGCTAAGGTATGTCTTAAAATTAAAATACAAAATAAATACTACAGATGACATAACAGTTGTGCATAGATATTTTGAAAATTGATTTGCAAAGTAAACAGAAATTACAATTTCAAAATTTTGACTTCTGCTATTGTGGCCAGCTTCTTAAGCAGCCAGTCCTTACACTTCCAGGATCAAAAGAGGGTACAGTGGTTTTCACATCAACTTTGAATTAATGCAACTCAAAAGCCTGAAACTTTCTTTCCCGTCTTCTATGAATTATCCTGTCATCCAACCATATTGGGTATAAATTTTTAAATCAAATTACTTGATGTGTTTGTACATTTCAGTGTAACAGAAATTGGTAAAACAGCAGGACATTTTTAAAAAACAATCAACTAATTGCTCTATGAGTGGTCTTTGTCGGAATCAAAGGGTATATTAAGCAAAGCAGAGCAGCAGAGGTTATCCTGGAATCTTTCTCTGCTTGCGTTGTCTCTAGTCCTAGCATTTCGATACATCATTCGAAACTCAACAATCTTAGTTTTCCAATTATGTACAAATAATATGTACAAGTACAAATATGTACATAGAAAGGACGTCACAAAAAAATACATTACATTGTTATGTCATCCATGGACAAAACTGAACTAACTGGGGAAATTAATAATATGTTATGTTATTTGTATTCTTTGTTGTAAAACCAATTGATCCCCAGCTATTGTATTTGAAATTGTATTTGATACGAGGCAATGCTTATGTAAATAAATAAATAACCGGAGAGGACACACAACAAAAAACTTCAGACTGGTCGTGTGGCTCATGTAAAGAGCAGTTAGCTTCTAACTGATATACAAAAGGTTTGTTTCACACCTGTGACACTTTTGTCCTCAAGCAAGATGCTGATTCACAGGATTGCTTCTGATTTGCTTATCACAATCTAACAGTGAAAACAACTGCATATACAATTAATAGGAATATGTGTGTTTGAATGAGAAACATCTTACAAAAGCATCTTACAAAAGCGCTTTAGGACTGCATTATAATTCTAAAATGAATCATCATTGCAATATCAAGAGCAGTAGCTCTACAACAAAGAACCTCTTGGATTATGGTCAATGATGGTTTCAAGTATTTCCAAGTCCCATTCATTTACTCTTTACATAAAAACGCTATATTTAGCCAATCAGATGGACTAATTTTGCACATAGTGTCTGAGAGGGAAAAACTCATGGAGAGAATCGTGATGCAGACAGGAATATAAGCCATTTCCTTATTGCAAAACCCTTATTGCAATATTTAGCAATGATATTGCATAATGTATGATTTCCCATTTATACAACTCTAGGATAAAATAGAATAGATAAGGTTAAACGGCTTTACATTAGGGAGAGAGTGTTTACTGTTTCAGAGATTAATGACTGAATCTGACTGACTCAAATGAATAAATATGGTTCAGTGAGATTTTAAAATGAAAAATATATGAAGTATTATATCGGTTTGATTTCTATTGTCTTTGCACATATCATAATTTCATTTCTATTTATGAAAGCGTTCTAGTTTTTTGACACATGGCTGGCTTATTTGAGACTCAAACTCATCACTAAGTCTGATGCATTAATAACTTCAATCACAAAAGGCAGTCATAAATACCATATAATCCCACAACAAATGTACTATTGCTAATTTAAAATATCTTTTGGGGTTTTCTATAAAACATATAACTCAAATAAGAATAAAATCCTACATTTGAACTGTTCTACTGGCACAAATTAAACACAATGGACAAAAATGGAAGAGGTGAGGCGCTTACTTCAACAGCCATCAAAGTGATACAAAAATTACTGAAACAAATCTGTTTCCTTACACTCCATCAAATGTATTTTGTGTGGTTCTCACAGAAAGTATGTTCAATGTCTTTATCTTTCACCACACAATACGTTTATCAAAGTTACTAAAAAATAATTATTAAAAAAAAGAGGAATGTCCATGTTTTAAGTGGGCTTGGGACAAATAATTTTAAAGTTTTCATTTTGTCGTTGACAATATTGTTTCCATGTCCAAATTTTCAAGATCAAAAGTGCTTGTTTCAAATTCTAATTGCATGCAAGGGTTCTACTGTATTTCCAAGAAGTGTATTCAGAACCAAATTAAGAATCTTTGCACTTAACTGTTTGAAAGGAACTGACAAAAGGCAGACTCTGTTGCTGAATGCTGTAATATTTGCTTTGATATGTAACTTTAAATTGTAAACTCATCATGGAGCACCATAATGGATATTGTGCCAGCAGATTTATTTACATTTTGTTCTAATACTACCTGTATCAAGACGAGAGGTCTGTAAACAAAAACTACAAATATACGTAATGATAGACGTGACCCACCTGTGATGAGCAGTAATGGGTGTAGAACTGGCTCGGTCCTTCAGAAGATCCATGACCAAACTTTCATCAGTGCAACCACTCAGCTCTCCTGTGACCCAGTCAGGAAGACCTTTGTTGCTCTGCTCAGCCGATCGACCATTCAGAGGTTCATCAAAATAAATGGACTAAAAATTTGGATTAGAAAGCAGAGTTTTAGATCAACTGGAAATGTGTTGATGCAATCAATTTCGATGGTTAAAACATTTTAAATCACACAAAGAAAAACAAAAAAAAACAAGATAAGAGTAGACCATGTTTCATACCATGTAGGTAGGAAGTATCTTGAGCTTTCCAGGCTCTGGTTTGGCAGTAAAAGGGCCCTCCAGGATCCCCCTTTTGAGCATAGAAAGCAGCAAATGGGCATACATGTTGCGGTTCTTTCGATCCATCACACCTGAACCACATGTTGTCGGGTCACACAACTTCTTTATCCACACGGCACAATGCTGACGCTCTGGCATGAGATGAGAAAAGGGACATTTAAAATCTATAATTGCATTTAAACAATATGCTAAAATAGTATAAACAGAAGAGGTCTACATCCCAGTTATTTGCATTAAAATACATCTGGAGTACAACTTCCTCTTACATATCCCAGTAACAAAAACGTAAATATTTTATAACTTATAAATGCTACATCGCTTCACAGTCTACTTGCAGGTCATGTTATGTCTGTTTTTAAGTTTAACAGTTATTAATTTTCAGGCCAGACATGAACATCATCTAAATATATAGATTTGGAAAGAGTGTGTAACAGTAATCTTGTCAACTGATTCTGCAATCTATGGCTCTGTGTAGATCTCCACAACTCTTCCAGAGTTACTATAATCCTGTAGAAGGCATCTCTGATAAAAAAAAAGATTTCCTTACCTGACCTGCTATGTTGTATTGTCCTAAATAAAGAACACCAACTGAGGTGTGTGGCCGTTATATGACTAAATGCAAACATTGAAGGCGTGTAAATATTTTTACCAGACATTGTAAGTCTGGTAAAACTAGACACTATGATGTGCTTTCTCCTGTCGCATCTCTATTCGTGCAGCTGTGATGAGATCTCACCTGATTTGCTGGGATGCTTGAGAACATACGGTTTCATGTCCAGCAGAATGTGGTCAAAATCGGAGTCCAGCTTCTCCCACAACTCTTCTTGTTTGCTCATAGTGACCTGAAAGGATTATTTTTGGAGTGACCAGAATACGAAATTAAAGAGCGTTAGACAGATTCACATCCCTGTGGATAAACATCCACCTGAAGCTCGGGTTTGGCAATTAACTTATCTTCAAAGCAAACGCTCTGCGTGGCAGACATGGGAACGTATTGTGTTGCCATGACAACTCACTACAGCACGCGCAACTATCTGTTTAGAGGTATTAGCTTTAATGTTAGCCGAGCTAAAGCCTAGCACCATCGCTCGTCTTCGCTCCTTATGGTAACGATTGTCCTCTCGCTTTCTATGGTAACCTAATGAGGTTTTGAAACGTACTGCAACGTGGACGAAAACATAGCCTCTTACTGGAAAGGGAGATTACCTTGAATACGATTTTCGCCGCTCAAACGGCTTCAAACTCCCAACCTCACTTTACGACACATCCGTTTCCGAGGAGACGACTTCTCCCTCTGTCCAACAGAGGTCCCCGTCCTGCAGCAGTGTACTGTAATGTCTCATTTTCCATTGACTTTTGTTCATTCAGATTTAAAATTGGAAGCCCGTTTCCGCCACTCACATAAAACAGTAAAAAGTCATCATCAGATAGCATCTCATCATATTGAGAAACTATCATATTGGATCTCATTACGTTTATTTAATGAGATAATCATATTTTTAATCAGAGTGACAGAAAACTTTTACTTTTATTTAGTTCTGGCGTGTGTGAATTAACATGCTGTGTGTGTGTGTGTGTGTGGTTGAAATGTTTGCTACCTTGTGGGTCTGTTTTTTGGGGTCAGCCATATTGTGTCCCTGCTAAAGAGGAGGCCCACCTCAAGTCCAGCTTTATATAGAAAATTCAGTGATACAAAATGGAGGTTGAAGATTAACGTAACTAAAATACAATGAATTGTAAATTGTGCATTTTACCATACCGACGATATCTATCTCATATTTTGATAAATTGCCAGTTTATGAGGCTTAAGTCATGCACTGGTCAATGACACTATAAGTCAAAGGTTTCCCAGGCCTGGTGGTAAACTATTCAATTTGAATAGAGAGCAGGCAAAAGTGACCTACCGCAAATAGACAAGTCGTGTTGCCAAAGCAAGGTGGAAACCTTTCCACCTGCATGCCTGTTGTAGCTGACCAAACAGAAGAATAGAGAAGTTGAAAAGTACTGTGGCAAACAAACACACATTAACGATCCCTTATGTTCACAATTATAAACAAGAACTCAAATACCCACATCAACAAAACATACCAGACATTTGGAAGCCATGGCTTCTGACTGAAAAGCAGCTCCCTTTGCTTCTCGGATGCCCGGAAAAGAGACAACGCAAGCAGAGAAAGATTCCAGGATAACCTCTGTTGCTCTGCTTTGCTTCATATACCCTTTGGTTCCTACAAAGACGACTCATAGAGCAATTAGTGTGATTGTTTAACACCACTTACAAATGTCCTACTGTTTCTACCAATTTCTGTTATTGGGGACACTTCCATTAAGCCATTTCAGTCATAAATTTTATTTTTCATTTTTTTAAACCAAATGCCAGCAAAAATGAATATCCGTCACAATGATGGAAGAGAAATGTACCAAAAACATCAAGTAATTTGATTTAAAAATTTAAACCCAATATGGTTGAATGACAGGATAATTCATAGAACACGTGAAAGAAAATTTTAGGCCTTTGAGTTGCATTTAATTCAAAAATACCGTAGCCTACTTATCAATCCCATATGTAAAGTCACCATGCCATAAGAATGGCCGTTTTGCTTTCGTTTAGAATTGACTTTGACGTGCATTTTATTTCTTGAAAACGAATCCAATTAATCTACACTTTATTTGGAAGTGTAGATTAGTACACTTTTCCATCACGTCCACACGAAGGCGCACAACACCTGCAGGTGAAATCATACTTGGTCTGATGTGGGGAGGCGTCGCCTTTAAGAGCGACTCGTATTTTAACTCCTAAACGTCCTTCCGAAAGTGATTTCTAGTTATTTTAAAGTGTACAGTTTCTCCAGGAAAATGACAAATTGAGCTCAGTTAAAATCTGAAAAACAAAATGTACACTGCAAGAATAAGCCGAATTTATGAACATGTGGGAAATTTTAACACCAACTTGCTGAAAAAACATTAAAGGCTTTCGTATAACGCAGATCTTAATTACTGTACCCATCCGGATGCGTCACGACTTTACACTGAAGGCTTTCCTCCTATTACAATAGAAAAAAGCTGCATCGATGCGGCTTTCACGTTTAAGTAAAGTGCATGCGTTTTCATGAGTAAACGTGAAATATTCTCACGCAAGCTACGTAAACGCAGGCTGCTCCTCTCCGGCGTCACTTTGAATGAAAGCGAGCGCTCAGCTGAGGCGCAGTCAGAGGAGAGCGCCGCGCGTCAGGAGCATCACCGACAGCCGTCGGTACTAGGAAAGTTGTGGCTTTTTAAACTTTGTTCACTCCCCCGCGATGGCTGAGCATCTCCTACATTACAATGACTCGGCGGGGGTTGGGAACAGATTCGCCCGTCAAGGAGCCTTGCGACAGAAAAATGTGCATGAAGTGAAGAATCACAAGTTTACTGCGAGGTTCTTCAAGCAGCCGACGTTCTGCAGCCACTGCACAGATTTCATATGGTGAGTTGTTTTTTTTGTTTGTTTGTTTGTTTTTTTTAAATACGAGTTACTACATAGTCAGACGCATGTGAATTTAAAGCTTATTTTAGTTTAGCCAGTGTAAGAGTTGATCTTAAAGCGTCATTCAGCTTCAAAAACCTTATTTTGTCTCGTTGCAGGGGATTTGGGAAACAAGGATTCCAATGCCAAGGTAGGGCATTTTTGTAAAAATGTCCTTTTCGTGGGTTTTTAAGTAGATCCTCTGTGCCATTGATTCATTGATGAAAGGAGACTGGTGTGGCTAAAAGTTTTATTTTTCCCCTTCAAATGAAGACTTCTCAAAAGCAGGCCAGTCTGGAGAGAAAAAGTAGACTGTGCGAAATGTTGTGTTTTAGTGTTACTTTAACTGTACAAGACATACCTTGGCATTTTGCAAGAGTTCCCCTCAAGACCTTCACACTCTTGCCATATTTCCCCTTTGTAGTCTGGAGTCAAAAAGCCTTTGGTGCTGGTAGCCATTCTTGGACTGAATGATGAAGCTTTTACAATGTGGCAGAGGTCTGGACAGCTCAGATTCAATTCAAGGAGCCATAAAGTTGTATGTGAAGTCAGACTGGAAGCGTCTTGAAGGAACATATGGTTTTGGAAACCAGGCATCAGTATGAGGAAAGCCAAGCCAGTTTGGAGAGCACAGTTAAGTGACATATCAATTTCATTACCATGGCCAAATCACTCTGGTGTACTCCAAGATAAACTTTGAGGCTTTGGAATTTCAGGTTCATACTGCTGAGATGGTTGTCTTTGCCTGGGGATATAACTAGGTGAAACCTCTACCATATTTGAACCCTGGTATGAAGAAGCAGTGTGTAGAAATCCTGGACCTGTATCATTAGAGTCAACCTCTTGATTGACTAGTGATAGTGGGTGAACCAGTCACCGGTTCACCCACTCCTTCTCTGGCAGGAGACAGATGCTCCAAAGACTCAGAAGTTGTAGTCTCACCAAGGCTGAGAGGGGCATTCAAGGACAGTTAGAGGTGTGGACTGAGCTTCATAATCAAGGATAGGCTGAGTTTGATCTACCAGCTAGCTGCCAGATTGCAGAGGAACTATGATTGGCTGAAAAACATTTGACTCTCATTGTGTAGAAGTGCCATTAACACTAATGTGTTGTTTCACAACCATATTTTGGGTTGACTGGAAACAATTTCAAGGGTTCGCTGCTGGAGAGTTCTTGTATTCTTAGTTTACAATTCTGGACAGCTCATTACTCAACAGCTCTCCTTCCCCTTCCTCCAAGGACATAGTCTGAAAAGTCATTTACATCCACAAGGTTTATCTTGTCATGAGTTTGGTGATATATAGTCCCTAAAAAAAATAATAATAACAATATAATTATATATATATATATATATATATATATATATATATATACACACACACACAAAGTGTAATACATTGTACATGTAAAAGTTTTAATAAGGTTAAATAAAAGCTTACCTTGCCCCTCAGTAAAGACACTGCTATCCAACAGCAAAGAAATCCAGCCAATCCCACAACAGCTAAGCAAATTGTCACTGATACAAACACTGAACATAATTGGTAAAGAAATATACAACAGAAGGAGTCCAAGAGCCATGGCTTCTGATTGAGAACAACACCAAGCAGATTAGAACTGGACCCGAGACAACTCACTGTCCTGACACTTATAACTTCCTGTCTACATTTTATATAGGCTCCCCAATGTGTTGCTGGTCATGGCCACTTCCAGCTGCAGCTCATTGAGCAATTAGTGCTTATTGTTCAGAGGTGTGGCAGCTGAGCACAGCCACCCTCTGACTCAGTGTGAGAGCTGTAAACATTACACGTGACCTCATGCTGAAGCCATAAGCATATAATAATTTGATACGTTGACTGGCAGAAAGGCTTTTCACTCAATAGATGACAGAGCTTATCCTTTTCTTGCAACATGCTCCCACATACCTGTCCTGTTATATTTGCAACAGATCAATCAACCAGTCTTCTATTGCATTGCACAATGATACTGCAGCAAGATGTCATGGTTTTACCACTGCACACTGAGTTCCTTTCTTCCAGACACATCTTCTCGTTTAATTTTTATGGTTTAACATTATGTTGTGGCAAAATACTCAAAGCCTTCCTTGATGTTACAAAAGGTTGGTGTTAAAGAAGTGTTTATGCGAAAGTAACTCCATTGAACCCTGATGTATCTTCAGCTCTTGAAGGTTTTTTTCTTGTTCTTATAGACTGCATGCATAAAATATAATTTGTAGTAAAAACACATAGCAAGTTCTCCAGTCTGCCATAATAAGTTCTGTATTTGTAGGTAAACTTCACAGAACTATTAAGAGGCAAGAGACAATATTATTACAGAGTATTAGAGTACAGAGTTGAGAGATGTTTGTTTGTGCATCTCATTTAATTGAAATATCAAAAATAATTTATTGTAGTATTTCAGTTCAAAACCGAAACTTGTTTTAATTTCTGTTAATCCTGCCTTTTTTGATATATAAATGGCAGCCTACTGAAAAGTATGTGCATGTACTGGATATTATATGGTCTCAGTATTTGTTTAGGGTCTCTTTTGCATGAATTACTGTGTCAATGCAAAGTGGTAGGCCAATGCACAGACTTTGGTCTTAAAAATAAAACTTGAATCAACAACAGCATCCCTCATCAAATCATCATTGACAGTGGAAATTTCACACTATACCTCAAGCAGCTTGAGTTATGTACCTCTTCACTCTTCCTCCAAACTCTGGGACATTGATTTCAAAATGAAACCCCAAAATTTACTTTCATCTGAAAAGAGGGTTTTGGCTCACCCAGTTCTTGTTGGCCCAAAAAAGACACATCTGACAATTGTGTCTGGATTGGGAGTGTCTGGATTGGGAGTGACTTGGGAGTTGTGGTAGGTCTTGTGAATCTCAACCAAACTCTCAAACTGGTTTTGATTTAAAATCTTCTAAAGGCATCATTTATCTTTGTTGTTCAAGTACCATTTTCTACTCCAGTTATTTCTTGTCAACTTTCTTTAATATTTTTGGATACAACTTTTCTTGGAGAGGGAGCATCTTAAGGTTTGAGCTTTGGAAAAAAACAAACCTATGTACAGTGTATAATATTGTTCCACTTTTTTGAGTTGAGTTAATGAAATACGTTTTGCTTTTGGTAATATTTAATTCTTTTTAGATGCACCTTTTTAGATGCAAATTTTTACATCTGACTCCATGTTAACTAGTTTCAGTTTCCTGAAACTAGTTGACTTACATTGCAGAAAATTCTTATATGGAACAATATAAAGTTAAATACTTATGTTTCAGCAAAATCGGTTGTTATAGTGATCCTAGGGACCATGTTGTAGTGGGTGACAATGTGCAAGACTCGGCTCCTATGCAGATTATTTAAGAGATTTGTAGGCAGAGGAAAAAGTTCTGCTTCTGGTTTCCTACGGTGCATTGAAAGCTTAACAGCACCTCTACTGCTCAGCTATGAGTTCCAGATAAATGTTTAAGTAGAACTAAGTTGCAGGAAATGTTATTATTATTATTAACAAAGGGGATTGTGTGGGTGCAGGACAGAGCTTCTGCAGTCCCCCAGGAAATAGCTGGTCAGTCTTCTTGATTTTGCATTCATCTTTTTCTTTATTTAGGATAGATTCCAACAAATAAATATTTTTGAAAGATTGTGAGGCACATGATTTTAATGAAGAATCCTACATTTAGTTGTTTTTCTTTAATTATCTGGAATATGTATTTATATTGTACAGGACCTTGGTATACAGTTACTTTTTGGCTGTGGGATGATCTGCTGTGGAGAATCAGCATCAGTGACACATCCTGTCATATGGACATGCTGAGTTATATACTACAGACTAATATTATGTAGACGTCACCACTATTCCTTTATGCTGTGCCCATAAGTGGTTTTTAGTTTCTATTTTTTGTGACTCATGCAGTTATTGTGTCAAAAAAAAGTTTTGCTGAAAGTTGAAGGTAATAGTTTTATTTCCATATGATTTAATATGGATTTTTAAAACTTATTTTATTTGCTTAACTTTGATTTCATCAGGAAAATCCCATTGATTTTTTTCTGGGTCCTCTTATTTCTTTCTAAAACAATCTGAGGGGAGTTGGATTTTTTTTTTTTTGATTTTCTAATTTGATAATTTAGCAAAATCATGCTTAATTATTCAACAACACATTATAACATATGGTAATAAAAAATATTATTTCAATTTTTAAAGAGTATATTGGCTATAAGATCCGAAGAAGTGATGTTTTTGGGTAAAGTCCTAAATTTCTATATTTTTAAATGAATTTGTTTTATTTTGGTGATTATTTGCAGTAAATTGTACTGAATATAAATTTTGTGGACTTTCTGTTGTATTTGCATGTCCTTGTGGTGCATAGATGAATTTTCTTTGCATAATTTGATTTCCTCCTGCAAATATTGTGACTGAGTTATTTATCCACACTGGCCCTATAAAGGATCAGTGTTCAAGGTAGGTCCTATCAAGGATTAAGTTAGTATAAAAATCAATGAATCATTGAATGTCACTATTATTTTCTTAAAAATATCTCAACACTGAGATTCCACCCCATTCCGTTGTACTACTTACACAAAAAAAATGTTTGGCATTGGCAGAGAGGATTTTGCAAGTTTTTCACATGTTCAGCCCACATACTCGATTCTGCTGCCTAACATACAAATGAGTTTCGCTTTGAAACGTGATACAATTTAAAGGGAAATAAACAGGTGTTTCAGTGGTATAGGTTTTATTGCAAAGAGGTGTTGCAATAAGAATGACCAAATACAAATTACCTGATTACTTGGTGTGCATAGTTTAGTATCTAAGCTGCATTGTTTTTGTTAGAATGTGAAATAAGGTAGAGGAAGTATATCCTTGTTACCTGGTGGTACTAGGAGTTTGAATGTTCTCCTTTAAGTATGTCAGGACCTCCAGTTTTCTCTTGAAGTCAGTTTAGCCCATAGTTGCTTATTGTTACAATTTTATACTCAGTAAGGCGGTAAAAACTGACATTTTAAAACCACAAACCCACAAAAACAAGAATGTTTGGGGGAGAACAATAAACTAAACAGAAAAGAAAAAAATAAAGAACAGGACCAAATATATGTGACACATATATTTGATGGTAATGCCAGTAAATTTGAAAAATGTCAGCAGCACATATTTTCTCCACTTTTTAGCTTTTATGGTCACATGGCGCTTGTTCTGTATTTTTAATTCCTTTTTGTGTGTGGATATGTGTCCATCATTAGTTTTGAACTTGACAGAAATATATGACTTGTAAAATATTACTTAAAAAGATGGCAAATGATCTACATTAGGGACTTAGATGAGGTCACAGGTGCGCAACCAAAAATATGAAAAATGTAGATTTCTGCCTCAAAGAAGTAAATGAGCACTGTCACGTCAAATGTGACTGAATCAGATTCTAGTTTATATTCTACCTTGTTTCTTTGTTCTAGTTTTTTTTTTTTTTTTTTTGTAGTTTTTTGGTTAATAAATGTGTATTGTGTATATTGTTCAGAAAAACAAAGAAATAGTATAGCTATAAAAGATTTAGCTCGATTTAGCAGTGTTTAGAAATGAAAAATAACAGTTTTGCTCATAAAAACCATTACCCATTCGGACCCTGATTGAAAATCTGAGACACGTTGATGATTATTATTGTTCCAAAGCAGCTAGAATATATATCAGCATATATGAAAAGTATACATCCTCCTCCTACTTTGTGTCAGGTCACTCAAAGAGATTGAATGTCTCAGAGTTAGATCACTTGTCAGCATGGCGGATGCTTGGCTCCTTCCCCCTTGCATCCTCCTTCTGCTCCTTCCCAGTCTTTGAAGTTGAGTTTCTGTGGAAAATGACTGTGCCATCTGGAGAGTTGAGAACCGATTGCTGTGAGGAGAGTCCCGTGTCTGGACACAAGAAAGTCAAGAGTCGGTTGTGAGAGAGGCGATTGGAAGAAGAAAAGGACAAAGGAGTAATAATCTAGAAACTGTGGAAAGAATCAGGGAGATGTGAAGGCATAGGTGTGAGACTAAACACTGGAGGATTTTGCAGTTGTATGTGTGGAAGTGTGAGGGTGAAGAGATTATGATGTCAAAAATGGGCTTTTACACATTTTGGCTTCTTGATGCCAAACTTTGGCAGAGATGAAGCAAACAGTGTGACCACTCAGAGCAGTGAGAAGAGAACTGAATGAAACTGGTTTGTAGTTTGTCTGGCCAGTTAAGTGCGACTTCAGTACATTTTCAATTTGGTGAAATGAAGTCAGACAATATTTTCAAATCAGGCTTGCAGCATGGGTGGGGTGGGAGTTTGGGGAGTTAATAAGGAGATTCAAAGGGACATGGAGTATTAGTTTTCTGTTATACATGTTTATGTTGCTTAGGCGTGTCAAACTATTTGATTTGTTAATGATGGATGATAGTTATGGTGTACTCACACCAGTCCTTAGATCTCCTTGTTTAGTTTGGACCAAAAACAGATTGTATTTACTTTGTTTGGTGTGGTTTGCTTTCACACTGTGCTTTTTTGCAATTATAATTTGTAAACAAAGTCATGTGGGTGACAATCATTGCTGCAATTGATGGGGTTGAAAAAGAACATCTTTGGAAAGTCCTGCTTGCTGCATTTCTGCAATATTAAAACTGAATGCAATAACGCTCGTGCTAGCCAGAAAATGCCAGATCTGGTACTATTTTAGCAAAATCAGTATGCAGTAGCATTAGCATTAATACTTAAGAACAAATTTTTACCATAATGCTCAGCGATGATGGCTTGTGAAGTGCTGGGATTAGTTTGGACAGAGGCAGGTCTGTATTCACACCACAAGCAAACTGCACCAAAGTTTGTTTGGTCCAGTTATTTGGTCCGCACCAGAATTTACTTTAGTATATTCAAACCTGTACAAAAGGTCAGAACCATCTAGGGAAATGACCTGATCAGTTTAGGCAGTACCAAATGTGACAGGTGTTAGATACACAGACTAAACTACAAACAGGTGGATTTTGATTACCAACATAGGAAACATAGATGAGAATTGTTTTTACCGAATATTAATCAGGGTTATCAAAGAGGTTTAATACAAATACATACCACATTTTTCAGATCTGAATTTGTCAAAAAAAGAAAAGAAAAAAGAAAACTAGGTACAATTCTAATAAAATTACTGAGAATTGTGGTTGTAATGTGGCAAATATGAAACCTTTTTAACTGATGCAGTTAACACAAGCAGATTTACTAAAGGGCATTGGACAAGCATAGATAATTTAATGTTTGGAGACCAGTCCTTTTCCTTCCTTCTATTGTTTTCTGTCTCCATGCAGCTCTCTGCTTCCATGGAGACACCTCTGGTGCTACAATCAGACCTATGTTTTGCTGCATCGTCTGAAAACCATTCACATACCTACTCTTGTTTCCAATCCAGTGCCTTTATCGGCTCATCATTAGGTCTTAATTATTGTGTATTTATCACTTGCACAGATGAGCAATGAAGTGTAGGTTACTTTATTTCAACTTGAGGCATTTATCAACGCTGTGGGTGACATTAGCTTGCATGTGTGCTGACGTGACTGTGGTGAAAACTGTCACAGAACCTTAATGGCAGCGTGGGTGTGGAGCCAATCACTCAGGAAAAGATCATTAACCAATCAAAGAACAGAAACAGTTGAAACGGGGAGAGAGCTGAGCAACTCCTGGAAAGGAGTCCCAAACAATGTCTTGCTACATTAGGAGCTGGTGCTGACTTGGGCTGTTGTAGTGATTTGAAGGGCCCTCCTGTGCTCTGATGCAGGTGTAAAGATGTCTTAATGAGTAGGACCTTTTTCATGGAGACATGATTTCACATAAATATTATATTTTTTTCTGAAGATAAGTTGATTCTGAATTAGTTAGAAATTGACAAAAACGAAACCATTGTGTCAGCATTCAAGTAGCTAAAATCTATTATCCCAGAGTGTTTCAATGCCTCAGGGTGAACAAAAAAAAGATATAAAATACTTCTCAAGTCTTGTCAGGTACTCTTTCAATATTGAGTAAAATCAACAGCCTTCTTCTTCTTCAAAATAGAAGGGAAGTAAATTTAACCATTTAACATATATAAATTGGTGTAAGTCGGCTTCTCCTCAGAAAATGTGTCTTTCTAGCATGTCTCCTCCCTTCTTGTCTTTTCTCCCTACATTCAGTCCCTCAGCCTTTCCTTTCCTTTTACTCCTTGCTTTGCCACTGTAACAACAAAGTGGGCCATTTCCATTTTGTTATCATGGCAACAGTTCATCTGGGCTGTGTCAGGTTGTGTTTTATGTTATGAGATCTATTCCACTCCCTTTGGCTACCCTGTGGTGGTCTTTATCTCTCTTAATTGTACTGCATCGTCACCCAGTTAAAGCTACAGTAGACAACTTTTATATAAATATGCTGTTCGCATATTTATCAAAACTGTCACTATATCCGGACAGTGCAGTACAAGACCGATCATCTAGGTCGAAAACCACCACTTTGATATTCAGAAAACACATCTCCTGGTCAGAAACAACCAATCAGAGGCAGGAGGAGTGTCTTAGCAGTGTCAGTCATGCTTGTGTAAGTACTGCTCACAGCCAAGCCCCACACAGAACATATAAGCTATGATAATGGTGGATAGACAACCAAAATAAAAGATACAGGAAAATTATGTGTCATTATTGGCCATGCTTACTAGTCTGCACATTACGGCAGGCTCCACTGTGAGAAAGGAGCTAAGTATTTCATCCAGATATATTAATATTTTCTTTGCTTGTTTAAGTAATTTCAGGTAAACGTGACAATTTTCTGTTACATAGATTGATTATGCAATCATAAATGTCAAGTATTTATACTTGCAAACTTTGTTACTTTTAACATACTCCTAGTAAAAAAAAAATCTATTACTTCAATAGGAACATTTATTTTAACTAGGAATGTCAGGCTGTACATTCAATACTTGAGTAAGGCCACTTTTGTATGAATTACTGTACCAGTTCATGTCGGTTCAATTAGCCTGTGGCTCTGCTGAGTTGTTAAACACAGATGCCATAATGCAACATTTTTCTGTGTAGTTTGACTGTGAGATAAACTGTCTGGAAAAAAAAAAAAAAAACAAAGCTGTTACATCTTAGTATAATTGTGAAGACTTGTTTTGTCTGCACTATTCTTTGGGCAACCCCACAGGTTTTTTGTCACAATTAGTTCTAAAAGTTGAAGTTCTTCCCATCTAGTCATTCTTAGTGAGCTGGAAACTTGACACTGATTAATAAAATCCTTCATTTCATCTTTCTTGGATTGACTGAAATCTTGGTACATCAAAGTGCATAACGATGTGGAATAATTTTGCACTCCCCTCTTGACTAGTACCTTTGTTTAGCTACAATATATAATCATTAAATTGAACAGAAATAAACAGCTCTCCAAGAATAGGTAATCAATCAAACAATAATGGATTTATCAAGTATTGTGTTTGGTCTTCATTTTTGCCATTTTCTTGCTTTTTAAAGGTTTATTTCTTAGCAACTTCAAATTGCCTCAAATTGCATGACGATGTTATGGTCATGTAGAAGAAGAATAAGAAGAAGAAAATTGCTAAAAGAAACCCCAAACAAAGTCTTAAGTAAAACTTAAAAAAAAATTTTCAGATCTAACTGAATACAAGGAAGTAGATGAAAATATAGATAAACTAAGGGCTAGTGTGAAAAGTTTTAAGAAACACTTTAAAAGCATTACTGAATCTTAATCATTTATTGTCTTTGTCCATCAGAATTCTTTGTGACAGACTGCATAATATTCCTTTTGCCATCATCAGTAGCTACTGTCAACTTTCGTTTCGCCAGATTTGACTCTGCAGTGTGCCATCGTTACCATGGTGACATTCCCCGGCCCTCACGCTGCCAAATATTTGCCAGCAACAGCCCCAGGCAAACACTCCTCCTCTAAGAACCGCTTCCTCCAAGTAATCCCCAAATGATGATCCAACATGGGAGCGTGGCATCACATCCTCAGCTTCCATTTACACGAACAAAATGCTCCTCAATAGCTGTGACAATGCTATTGTTAGCCTGTCTGGGTGGATGTATTGTGCTCCCTTAAGACAACGACAATCAAACCCTGAACGAGGCAGACCTGCAGCCCTTGCAGATCACACCCCAGACAACAAACCCCCCACCCCCCACAGTGGATGCATTTTTAGCTCATTTTGCAACCAGTTCATCCTCAAATCGCTTCGGTGCTGACCATTGAAAGTGCAATATTTTTCTTTCAGCAGACTGTCTCAGCAGACCGAGTCACAGTGTTGCGCTTGTGTAACGCAGTGTCATCTGGTGACATTAAAAAGGGGTCTCTTTGGAAGCTCGGCGGCATTACTCAGCTGAGAGTGGGTAGTTAATTGTCAGGGAGCTGCCTGTGTGTTTTTGCTGAGACACAATGCCGTGTAATGTGATGACACATTCTGTTCCCTCGTAATCTCTGTTTTAAAAACACAAAGGCAAAAGAGCAGTTGTCGGAGGCCCTGGAAAGAGCAGTCTCAGAGGAGGCCGTTTTTAAACACATTTGAGGAAATCTGTCAAAAATAAATAAATACAAAATAAAAAAATTAAAAAACCTGTGCATGCGTTGCGTCCAAAATTAATATCACAGTATGAGAATGATAAAAGAGTGCTTTACTTTTTTGTTTCCAAAAATGGCTCAAAGTGGCATCGTAGAAATACGACAAGTTACCTCTCAGCCTGTGGCACAGATTGAACCTTTTCCTGAAGGATTGTATTTTTAGATGCTAACAGTGTTGTGATTTTTGCTCCCTTATGGGATTCTCCTGTTTTTGCCCTTTTTTTTTTTTTTTTTTTTTTGCTACATTTAGTTTTCAGATCTTAAAAGAAATTTAATTTTTAGACAAACATAAAAAGAGATGTATAAGGTGATAATTTATCAAAGAAAAAACCTGGCTTCATATGTCTACTGCTTTAGAATTGTTTTAGTTCAGCCAAATTGGAGGTTTTTCAACCATGGATGCTCTATTTAAGTGCATGGCCCAAAGTGACCCTGAGCTAAAGTTTATGAATTGTTTAAGAGATAAATTTGTGTCTCCTTCAAATACAGCACATTGTCCAAGTCTTGGCTCAACAAAACAAGACCAGACTATAGCACTACTATCTCTATACTCACTGTATATACAGTATTATGTTCTTGTTTTTGTAAATGCTGTGTTACATTTAAGCCAGATGTAATGGGACACACCTGCCAAAATAATCAGCTTTTCACTTGGGGACCATCAAGATGACTTGGGGCAAGGTGAGATGGACCTTTGTGGTCAGCAATAACGAATGCCATTATCCCTTCCTTTCTTGTTGAATCATGAACACTGACTTTAATGTAGGCAGGCAGGCTGTGTTTTTGTGATCTCCTGGATGACTCAATCTCACCCAACGTACTTTTGGAGAAGGTCTGCTTTGCCAGTTATTTTCTCCATTTGTAGATAATTTCTCTCATTGTGGTTCACTGGAGTCCCAAAGTCTTATAACTGATTGAAATGTTTTTCACTTTTTTTCTTGTCTTTTCTTTTTTCATTTGGTTGGGCTCGATGTGTTTTTTTTTTTTTAAAGATATTGCAGCTTTCTTCGTGCTGTCAGGCAAGTTCTATTGAAGTTCTATTGAAGTTATTTATTGATCCTACAGGTCTGGCAGGCTTTGGCCTGGTTGTTTGGTTTGAAAATCTTTTTGACTTTAATACTTAAAAAGATTATTTGAATTGACTTAGTCTGTCTTTGATAGCAAAGTTAGTTTGATTTTAGTCATTTAAATGTGATAAAACACTGAAAAATGTCTGTGGGGACAAATTCCTCTTCATTGCGCTGAATGGTATGAGCTATTCTGCCGCTGATTTTTTTACATTTATTTTTTAGTATAATCTATTCTAGCTTAGTCTGAGCATGCGCTCCGATTCGCCTTTTCTGAGCATGACAGCATGCTGAACCCACCTTCATCCATAATAGATTAACACTAATGATTTATATAAAGGACACAATTAGAACATAACAGATGACCTATATTCCCGCCCCATTCGATGTTCGTGTAAATCTATAACAGTGTCACTCGGACTCAGACTTTAAGTGAGCAGATCAATACATCTAGTGTGTATTTAAGAGCAATGGGCAGCTCTCAGCTGTCTTTTTCTAGACACAAAGACTCCTCCCAGGGGAATTATGCACAGACGTGCTCACTTCCACTCGTCGGGCCGCTCCAGCTGTGCTTAATGAATTTGGTGGTGATTACACCCACAGCTATTTCGGGAAAGGTTTAAGTCAGAAGCATCAGTCTTGACCCACATAAGGTGAGCACGATGTGCATGCAGGGGATTTCAGCATCACTGAAATCTGGCAGTCTTTTTGATTTGAAGGTGTTCAGGTGGAAAGCTTCAAATGCGCTAGAAAAAAAATATTTATATAAAAAATGTATTAACAGTAAAGATCTTTGCTTAGCATTCAAGAAAAAAAAATCAGTGCAGGATACGAATTGATACCCGTGTTCAATAATAAGGAGGCAAACCTATTAGTCATTTCTAAATGTTAAATAGGATGAATTTGTGATGATCTTTCAAGAAAACCTTTGTTATGACATACTGTTGCCAGTATAGGTGCAGCATCTGGCAAAAAATATTCCTTCTTTGAACTTCATTGTTTAACATAACCACAAACTTCAGTAAATGTCCCCATTCTCTTGTACAAAACAAATAAAGCTGAGTAGACTGTGTGAAGCACATCTGTGAACATGAACTTTAACTTTATAAATTCTCGAACTGATTCAAGCCTGTACTTTGACTGGACCACTCTACCACATAAATGTGAAATCTGTTCCTTTGTACCTCAGGCTGTGTGTCTAAAGTTCTTGTTATGCTGAAAGATGAACCTTCACAGAGATTTACATGTATTTAGCTCCATACATCTCTTCATCTCTGACAAGCTTCTCCAACTTTAGCTGAAGAACAGTATGCCTCAACATTATGCTGCCACCACCATGTTTGTTCAGATGAATTATCATCAGTAAATCCAAACCTAATGCTTTGCTTGTTGCTTTATCCCCTTGCTGGATCACATTCTTCCAGATGTTGTATCCACTTCCTGTCTTGCATATAATACTTTCCACAGTGTTGCTTCAACAGTTGACTTCTGCTTGCAGAAAGTCATATTTATCAATTGCCAAACTAAACAAACAGTTGGATTGTCCTTTCAACAGGTCATCCAACTGTGCTGTGGAACAGGGACTAGATCTTTTGGCTGCTTCTGATAAATTGTCTTTGATTTCGCCGGTCAGTGTTGAGCCACATGTGGTTTCCATTTTTTAGATAATGCATTGATCTGCGCTCTTCAAAATTTGGAATACTGTTTCTTTCTCCTAACCTTTCACTAAACTCTACAGCTTAATATCTAGTCTGTCGAGAGTGTCCCTTACTCTTTAGTATGTTGTTAACGATTGTTTTCCAGCCAAACTTGATCACTCTAACAGTACCTTTTGATTTAGTGTCAGCATTCAGCCTTCTTAAGTTAACATTTGGTATTAAGTCCAGGAAATGTAATTAATCAGAAATTAAGTTCAGGCTTCTTGGCACCATAAGTATTATTTCCTGCTAAATATTACAGTGAAACAGCTTTTTATGATTGTAAAATTGCAGATATTGACATTGCAATGAATTTTAGACATTGTACTGTGCTAATTATGCTCTGAAATTTTACATCAGAAGAACCTGGCACTTTAGGTGAAGTCAATAACCACATTTAAGGATACTGTGTAGTAGAGGAGGTTCAATCTGAAAAAGGAGGTTCAATCTGAAAAAGGAGAGCTGAAGAAGGTGCAAATTAAATGTGGAAAAGAGGAAAAAGATGCAGCGTATGTCTAAGGTGGACACATGGGACTTTCCCATCTTTTTACTATTTTTGTGCAAGGACAAAGATGCATGGAGACAGAGCAGCAGGGAACAGCGAGGGAGAGGCTGAGGATGAGGGAATGTGTTCCAGTTTTCTGAGGCGTGTGCACCTCCTTCCTGCTCCCACTGCGTGACTGCGTGTGTGTGTGTGTGTGTGTCTTAGTGTGTATGTGTGTTCAGTTTGAGGGTCACCTGGTAGGAGGCTGCAGCACAGCTCTTAGTCATCCTCTCACCTCGGTTTTTACCTGACGCCCCATCTGTCAACATATTTAACCCGGGGACACAGATTACCGACTGTAAACAAATTGAAGAATGCACACCTTTATTTATTCGCGGGACTGCAGTAGAAACATTGCTTTGATAGACTTAGGTGCAGCAAAAAGGAACTCATATTCAATTTTGGATTTACTTTTTATCTACTCACACTGGCTTTATGAAGCTTTTTGTTGTCTTCTTTTGTTTCTTCAAATTTACAGAAACTACTTTTATGCTGTCACCATACAGACAACCAAACCGATGAATGAAGTTCATTTTAAGTTTAAGTTTCACCTGTACTTTTGAAATTAATTTGCGGACAGTCTAGTTTATTGCATCAGCCACAGTCCATTTGGTGTCCAAATGGACCAATTGGACAATTCTTCCAAATGATTCAGTCTTGAATCATTTGGAAACTGTTATCTGGCAAACAGTTTGCTAACCTTCCCCTGATCTTCTTTCTGTCATCAGGGCCACTCAACTACTGATAAAACATATGCCTTTTTAGTATGGTGAATGCATCAAAAAAAAAAAAAAAAAAATTTTGTCAGTGTGTCAGCAGGTTATTTTATGCACTTTGTTTTGAGCTTTGTAAAAATTAGCTAATTGTTATGCGCTTTAAATTTAAATGGGACTAATTCTGTAATCCTTTAATTTTTTTGTCAGATTCAAAGCTTCTGTCTCTATCAAAGAACCCACGGGACATTTTGTTTTTTTACATGTTATACTTTAATGTTGAATTAAAACAAAGTTAACAGAAAACAAATTTTATGCAAATTGAGGTTGTATGTATAATTATTGTGTGTACTAAATTAGAATTGGCAGCTCGGATCTCAAAGAGAATCACATTAGCCTATAAAAGCACAACGTTGATTCAACCCAACACAGTCACATTCAGCAGATCTTTATATCTGGCCATTTGTATACCCACTCTGATGAATTAACTCATCCTAAATAAGTATAGGGTGACAGTGGAGAGGAATCACTTCCTCTGAACTGCAAGAGAACCAGACTTTGTATCAGTGGACATTGGCCTCGACCAGTTGAGACACAGACAAACCCAAGAGAGCCTCATTTGAAAAATGAAAAAGAACATGAACCTTCTAACAGAAGGACACCACATCTGTTAAAAACCTTTTTATTACTTTTATCTCTTTTATTTCAACTATTAAGTAATTGTCTTAATGGTTTAAATTTATGCAGCACTTTGTAAAAGGATGTTCTTAATTTTGGCCATGTTTTGCAGGTAGAATAAAAGCTCTTGAAAATATTTTTTTTAAGTGGATTTAAAGGTCCTTTGAAATAGACATTACATATGACATTTACTAGTATGTATTCTATACATAAATATATTAGCACAGACTGACAATAACATAATTTGAAAAAAACGATTATATAAAAACATACATATGTTTTTTTGGGTTGTTTTCTCACAAATGTGGAAACCCTGAGAGACCTATTCTCACCTGGCGGTTTCTTGCTGCAGCGGGTGTGAGGGAGGAGACATACTGTAAACCTTGACTCCTAATTGAGGAGAGGTCAGAGTGGCGTCTCCTCTTCGTCGTTCCCAGCCTCGCTGCTCATCTTGGGGCAAATATAGCAACAGGCACCACAGGGGATACTTAGCCTCTTGAAACCATGTTTTTTCAGGCTGCAGGCCTGCTATGCGAGAGGATTTTATCCTTTGATCTGCAGCTTTGGAAACCCTCATGTCTGAGATGGACAATATGTTTTACTCAGCCTCTACGTCATTGATGTGAGACATGCATCTTAATTTATCACCAGAAAATGCCAGACACTGTACATCCTGATGTAAATAACGACTGAAAATGATGAAAGAAGTCTGTCACAGTGAAGTGCATCCCATCACAATCCCACCACTTCTGGTTCTGACTAGGTACATAACCTAATAGTCTTTTCTACAATAGCTAAAGTCAATGCTCCACACAGTTAGAAGTGATTTATTTTCTCTTGCCTTCCTTCCTTCATAATCTTGTGACAATACTGTCAAAGAGTTGAAGAGCATGACAAAGATGAACACCCAATGGTTCCTGGAGATTGTCACCAGCCTCCTCATAACTTTACAAGAATAAGCAGACAATGGATAGCTAGGAATGCATTTTATAGATATTTGTGTTTTTAGCAAGAGTAATGGAGATTTTTTGGATCGAGACCATTTTATTTAGACAGTGTAAATGCATGTTCTGCTTTTAAGAATATAAAGGTCCCTGACCACTGATCTTGGTGGTTAAAAATTTAATTGTTTTTCAAATATTTATAGCATGACCATATGTATCCAAATACACATTTGTATAAATGTTCACATGTTCTACAGAAGCTGTTGATGGTGAAAAAGCACCAGCATAACGGTTTGTAGAGCAGACATAGTAAGCCATACATCATACTCAACCCACATGGCACCAGTCAGCAGTGCAGCTTACAGCTACTCACATATTATAGACACACATCTAGGAGAGTGCCTCTGTGTGTCTTTTTTAACTCCCAGCATAGTCTTTTTCCATCCAGCAGATGTTACTAAAGCAGATCATTGCCGCGGTGCTCTTTGCAGGCTCTGTAGTACAAACTCAGTGTCAGGCAGACGCGGTAGTCTTGACAAGTCAGTTCAGAGTGTGTCAACAACGCTTTGATCCTCACCGGCTGCATGGACAGTGCAGATCCCGCTGGAACAGAGTGATGGTGGAAGCTGTAGAGAGACAAAATTAGACCTTCATCTGTAAGAGCAACTCTTCACCTTCAGCAAGGGAGGGAGAGGGAAGAACACAGTAGCAAAGAGAGAGGAGCAGGAAAGGAGGGACGTAAGTATTTCTAAATGTGAGGTTAACTCGCTTTATATACAGTAGATCATTTCCAGTATCCTAGTAAACCTGTTTATTGAAGATCTTACGTGTGATGGACCAAGCAGTAAAACAGCAGTCAGGCACAGGTCCAAAGTTGTTTTTTATTTAACTTAAACCTGGGTAAAAATCAAATATGACAATACTAGGGCCATAAAAGATGTAAAAGTAACTGAATTATACTCAAACTGACAAAAAAATAAATTAATTAAAGAAACATACCTGCCTAAATGGGACAAAGGGGAAGCTGATCAGCCCACAAAATACAGAAAGGGGAGAACATACAAAAACCTAACTAAATATAACAAAGGAAATTCCATTTCCCCCCTATAGTTTTAGGTTGTGGTATGAACCAATCTGCAGGTCTCCATATGCTTGCTCTGCCCCTTTTTCATCTCTTTGTTCCCCTGAGGGACTGCAGCAGCTGGCACTGAGGTAACTTAAAAAAACTGACAGATTAAATCAAGCAAAACACATAACAGTGTATTGTAAACTTTGCACACTTTTTTTTTGAATAAACCCAAACAACCAGTTGTTAGTATCTCAATAAAATCCTACATTTAATCAACACATCATTTATAACGATATATTGCTACAGTGTGATTACCCCATTTGTGTGGCTGTAACATTAATTATCAAAGTACGTAAAAACAATATTTACTGCTAGATTTGAATACAGTCAGAAATGTGTTCTACAGATGAACACTGAATACAGTTTTTAGCAAGCTGAGATTGGCTAATGTTACAAGGCTGAGGGGTAAGTCACCCACTGAGGAAGACCAGCTCCTTGTAATGAATATACTGTGTTTTTATACTAGCTTAAATGGAAAAGCAACTTTGTGCTTTTCCAGCCATTTGACATCGACTCCTATCGGCACAGTAAAGGTCATGAGGTGTTCATTAACACAGAGTGGTAAAGAAGTTGAACTCTGCAGTTAGATGAAAATGGTAAAGATTGTGCCCCTTGCTAAGGTTTTGTCATCTTTATCCATTCACCTATAGAGGTAGATACAGTATCTTTGTTAAAGGGTATTTAGCCCCCTTCTGATGTGTGTTTATCAGAATGCTCTGGTTTCCCCAGCAGTTCAGATCCCTAGCCCAGACAAGTCATTGTTGTTGAAACTAAATTAAGTAGTTTATAGACAACACAGTACATCAGTAGAAATTTGGAGGATTTGGTGAAGATAGCAGGGTTTAATTGAAGGCATATTGCAAAAATCCCACAATTCCTTTCCTCCACAGCTGCTGCCTTTCGGGTTTCCTTCCCCTTTCTCAGGTCCGAATGTTATGCGAGCTATGCACTCGTATGGCTGACTAATCGCTCTACCCGGGGATGGATGCAGGCGCGTGGATTAACTAGGCCAATTAGCCAAATGCTAAACTGGCCAGTAATGATAAGAGTCATGCTCCTCTTACATAGCCAAGTGCCATTAATCAGCAATAAGGGGGCTGAAGCAACACTGTAGTGTACAGGCTGCTTCAGTGGCCAGGATTTCTGACTTGAACCTTTTGACCTCAACACCACAAGTGTCTTTATGTGAGCTTCTGCAGCTTTTGTGTGATTGAGATACACTTCACACTGAGTAGTATAGAGTGAGATGTGCCTTGGAAAGCTATTAAATGTTCAAATCTTCAAATATTTGTTTTCAAGGTCAGACTAAGACAACATAAGAAAACAAATATCAAATTTCTTTTGCATCAGTTTATGTTTAATATTCAAGATTCAACATTAAGGAGACAGAAAAAAATTGCCTTCCTACCTTCTGTTGCCAGTGTCACATCATTCATCCAGTCTGCAGCTTTATCAGCCTTTTGACATCAATGCCTGTTTCTAAAAATCACACCAAATCTGTTATTAGTTCCATGGTGACCACTGAAATTGAACCGAACAGGAATTTTAAAGTATGTAGTTTCTGTGTAGTGTTACACCCTGGCAATTACTTTTTCACACTGGTTTATAAAGCTTTTATCTGTTATATGTATGTATTCAGATTATCTTTGTTTGGCGTCTCCTGATCCAGTATTGATATCTGATATCACTCCAATATCTGTCAAAAATTAGTATCAGATTATATCGGCCATATCTGAAATTTCTGAAATACTGAAATCTCAGTATCTGAAATCTCAGACTAAATGTTGAAATATTTAGGCTATTTTTTTCTAAATGTTGAGACATTTAGGCAATTTTTTTCTAAATGTTGAGACATTTAATCTGCTCCAGCGTAAATCTCTACCAGTGCATGTTTCCCTCGTGCAGACTCATTGATTAATAATAAATGAGCCTGTTGTTCTTATTGGTATTGTCATTCTCAAGTGATATCCTATCACTTGATCAAACCATTTTGAAACATTCCGCACTACAAAATAAGTAACAAAAATATGTTTGATTTTTATTGATATCGCATGGGGTCAATATTGGTATTGACCAATTCTCAAAGTTCCGATATTGGAAGTGAAAAAGCTGCATAGAGACACCATTGATCTTTGTCTGACATTGAATGTTTTTGATGATATGAAACAAAAGCGTGACGAAGAAATGTCAAGAAATTTTCCCACCACTGTATGTGTGTAAGTGAGAAATATTTTTTGATGTCTGCACCTTCAGACATCAAAAGGTCTGTGCATGTGTAAGTGTCCATCTGTCAGTTTAATCCAAGATTTTTTACAACTGGGCTGTTTGCATTTATCTGCTGATGTACTTTTCATGTATAAATTCATGCTTCTGAGCGCGTGCGTGCGTGAGCTGCAGCAGACTCACGACCGCAGATCTCACAGAGAGAACTGTCCACTCTGCTCTTGTCTTCTTTGCTGACCCCAGCTGACTCAAAGGCGGCTCATCAGCTCAGTAAAACAAGACAAAAATGGAAGCCCCTAAATGTTCTGTGCTTCAGTAGCTTCTATCTTTTCTTCCTTTTCCTGTTTTCCCTCCACTCTGCCCTTTTCTCTTGTCTTTCAGTTTAATTTAACTTTTAAATGCAAACGAACAATTCCTTAAGCTGTAGAGTTTTGTCTTAAACTGAAATGTATCTATTGTATCTCCACATATAAGCTGAGATGCAGTCAAATAAATTGGCATTCTATGCTTTTCTCCAACCTGCTGTTTAATATTCACAGAAGCCCAGCAATCGTGAGCTTAATTTTCTATGACTCTCCCATCACAGTAGGAAGAGAAATAATTTATGCATATTTAACTTCACCATGATTAATGCTTCTTAACCAAAGCTATGGGGAGTTGCACTCAAAGGTCATGCTAAAGCTAAAGTCTTCTGCCATTTTGCTACCTGGAGAATATATTTTGAGTCAGTTGCCATGTCATCATGCATTTGTCACTGATGCAAATTTGACAGTCCCTGAACAACAGGGAATCTGATGCTTGCTTTTCATAGAGAAGGAAAGGTTATTAGCTGTGATGCTCATGTTGAGGTTAAAATTGAACAGAAACGAATACAGCAAGGAGTTGATATGATTAAAAACCTAAATTATAATTTAAGCTTCAGCTAATGTCTCTGCCTGGTTATGGCACTGCCATAAGCATCAGCTATGTAAAAAAATTAAGAAGTCAAGTTTTAAATGAGAGAAAGGTTGATTTTTAAACTTATTTTATCCCCATGAAATTCTCCACATCATTTTTTGACATTTTCTGTCTGAAACAACCTCTGCACATGCACATTCCTTTGCATTTTTTAAAATGAATCCTCCTTAATCCACTCTACATTTTTGGATGTCATAATTGCACATTTCAAAATCTTGCCTGTATTTGTATTTAAACACACACATAAACATATAAAGAGACTTACAGCTGTAATTGCAGCAAAATCTGGCTCTACAGAATATTGAGCAAGCAGAGGTGAACAAAAACATACACCACCTTTATTTATTTATTAAAAAACATTGAAACCATCTAAACTTTTCCTTTCATTTTACAATTTTGCACTGTATGTATATATAACATACATTTGTAGAGCTCTGTAAATACACTCATCACAGGATTTAGAGATTTTGTTTTGATAACATTTCCAAGAAAGCAGATAACGTGTCCAAGAATGGACACGTTTTGGGTCATTTCACTCCATCCAGTCTCTCTTTGATATTGTTGAATATCAAAGATATTTGTTGCTTTAATATGTTTACTTTAAGTAGCACATCATTTAACCTGCCATTAAAATATCCACATCTCATTTCCAGCCCTTGTTCTTTTGGCATGATGCATTATTTTCCAAAATTTTCTATCTAATTGTGGAAATGGTAGTGTACTATATAAGGTTAAAGAAAAGTAAGCCGCTGCATGTAAGTATAATCATGCGAACCTGCTTAGGTCCAGCATTTTGCTCGATGCTCCAGCTGGAACTGCAGCCTGCAGCATCTGAAGCTTCACCTAACCAATCGCCAGCAGGGACAGTTGATTCTATCTTACATAACAGTGGTTTATTTCCCTAAAGTATAATCAATTACTGTTGCTGTTTCAGTTGTTACATTTTCTTTTGCAAATACTTTAATTTTTAATAAAAAAAAAAAACAGTAATTTTTTAATGGAAAGAAGTGACAAAAGATGAACATTTTGCCTTGGTTTCAGTGGTTTTACACAAATGAGTCTAGGACTAGCATTGCTGCAGGAGTAGAAGATGTTCTGATGCTGATGTGCAATTCCAGCCCTTCCCCAGGCAGCAGACTCGAGGTTTGTCATGACCTTTGCCTTTTGCCTGATCGCCCCGTCTGTGTGTAGGCTGTGCAAAAAGAAGTCATTGTAAAGAAATCTTTGACCTCTGGCAGTAGACAGTGTGAAAGTGTGTGTGTGCGTGCACATGCTCACACCACCCACTCACAGTCAGTCTGTTGTAAAGTCTACTTCGGTCCGATCAGTGTGCAGCAGTGTCAACCATAAACTTCTGCACAGACTGCAGTTAGACAGACTCATTGCATTACTACGATTCTGACACTTGATACATGGACAGAGGGGGATCTGAGGCAGACCATTACAGGTGATTCATCACTGGCTGGATGCGTGTGCGTGTGCGTGCGTGTGCGTGTGTGTGTGTACTTATATGTTTTGCAGAATGTCTCTGTGTGTGTAACTGAGAAGATGAGATGAGAGACCCAGACAAAGTTAGTGTGTTCGCTGGCTGGTCTTAGCATCATCTGAGAGTGAAAAAGCAGGAGGGCTCGGGTAGTACTGAGTGTGCTTATGTGCACTGTGTCTGCTTGTGAAAAATGAATGAGCTTTAGCATCTGTGTGCATCTATGTGCATATGTCAGTGTGCAAGCTCTAACATATGCATGGAGCAAGGTGGGTTCAGATGTGTGTTCATGTGTGTGCATAAACAAACCTGTGATGTGTGTCTGTTCTGCGAATTATATTTAATTCATGAAGGAGTATCACTGTTGCCCCTGTGTGACTCAGAGATGCCTGGCAGTCAAAAACTCCCACCTGTATTTTGGAATAATTGATCCTGTCCCACCTGTGGCCATTTTCTATTACAAATACCATTAATGCCACAGGAGGCATGGCTCAGTGTGAGTACAACTGTCTGTCTTTCATTATGCCTTGATAGTAAGTCAGATTGTGTGTTTGCCCATGCAGTAGCCTATTTGAATATGAATATGTGCCTTCTGGTTTTCCAAAAGCTTTGCCCAGTTTTTGGAAAACTGTAAAACGTCAGCGAACAACAACTTCCTAAGTCATGTCACAGATTCTAAAATGGATTTAGATGTTGCCTTTGATTGTGTCATTCTAACATGAATTGCTCTATGTTTAGGATATATGTCTAGGATTATCAAAAGTGCAAATTTGTACTCCTCTGGCAAGAGGACCTTCTTCCACATGTTAACTGTATTCTCTAGTTGTCTAGCAAACTTCCAATTGGATTCCTCGCTGTGGTTTTGTCAACACCAGGCTTCCTTCTTGTCACTTTTCCATTAAAGTCAAATTTGTTGAGTGCCTATCAAATTGTCTTCCTTTCTCTCAACTGAGTTGTGACTATCTGCACCTCTTGCAGAATTACAATGGGGATCTTGGCTACATGTGTTTAATGCTTTGGTTAATTCACAGTTTAGCTGAATGACCTCGTCGTTGTAGGTTTGCAGGTGTTCCATACAATTTTTATTTCCAGATGGCTGGTTGGTTATTGCTCCATGGCATGACTTCTAAGAAGCTTTTGGGGTGTTTATAGTAACAAATCAATAAACTACTATAGGCAATTGTGTACTCTATATTTTATAGGAGTACTAGAGTCAAAGAAGCTATTTGTAATGATAGCTTACACACCATAATTTGCAGACCTGTATTAACAAATACAATGTTTTAACCAATAAAATGTTAAATGTTAAGTGAATGCTTGTAATTAAATTTGAGACTTTTTAAACACAAATCAAAAGCACCTTATGCTTTACCCTGTATTTAATCCAAACCATCTTTTAAGAATTAGCAGAGAGTTTTCTGGAAAAAAAAAAAAGCCAAGAAAAATACAAAGTAAAGGAGGATTGATTCAATATCTGCGCTATTTAGGCCTACCAACATTTCACATGTTGTTTTAAATCATAAGGGAACAATTTGGAGGAAGATAATTATCACTTACAAGCCTTACAAGTGACACACTACACATTTTGCGTGTCTGCTGCCATGAAGTGTTTGGTGTGAAAGTGAGAGATGCAAGTAATATGTGAAACAGAGATGAACTCTTCGCCCGGGGACCACATCGCCGCTGTCTGTGTTTGCAGTAGCGAGCCATTCAGACATGTATAATCAAACAGAGATCTGAGGAGGCTCTGAGCCAAAGGGATATCTGCCATCACCTGTCATCCCGCAGAGCTGTGTGAATAGGGACGGGCTGGGTCCACCTGGCACTGAGATCAAACATCACAAGGCCAAACTCACCTTGGACTCAATTTAAACTCAACTCATATATTCATCCCAACTGAGATGAAATCTTCCATATGAAATGAGCATAAAGCAGGTGTGTGCACCGGTTTGAGGAGCTGTTTTTCTGCTCTGTGTTGAACAACTTTGATTGTTGGGACATTTCACTTATGTGTCACAATAAGAGAAAGAAATGCGCTCTGACTGTTGCTTATCAAATCTCACTTCTTTGTGTTTCTGCTTTAAATCTCTACTCTTGTTTTTTTTTCTTAAAGTTGCATCTTTGGGTTCACAAATGGCTCGATTGTTGCTATCAAGGTGGTACATTCACTGCTTGAAGTCTTTGTGTCCTTGTGGCCCCATTTCTCTCTTTTATGTTCTTACAACATGCATAATTGAATGTATGAGGTGAAATCGAATTTCCAGCCCCTTTGTTGTAGCTGCAACTCTCTTCATTTCCTCCCTCTTGCTTGCCAATATGCCACACATGCACTTCAGCTCCCAAAGGTGGTGGGAAGAGGACAGACACTCTCTGGATATTGGGCTACGTCAAAGCAGCTTGGTCTGCTTTTGCGTTGCCACAGCTTTTAGACACCAATGGTTGAATTTGAAGGTGAACTGACTTTGCTTTCAGATTAGTTAATGTAATTTTATGTTCATGGTATAAAAGGCAGCTACAGAGGAATTTATGAAATTTATTTAGACTGAATTCAATGACCTTTCTTGGTAAACCCAGTATGAAACTGAAGTCAAAGCAAACAAGACAAAAACAAATTGATAGTAGTAGGAGTTATTGCATAAAATCCTGACATATTTTCCTCTTTTGTGGCAGAACATGATGTATCACAGACTTCACCTCATTATTATGAGATTAAGCTAAATTGTGAAGGCATGAATGACAAGTCTGGGCCTCTCTTCTTAAGCTGCTACCCTCGTGACCCGACCCCAGATAAGCGGCAGGCGATGATGGATGGATGGATGGATGGATGGATGGATGGATGGATGGAGGATGGATGGATGGATGGATGGATGGATGGATGGATGGATGGATGGATGGATGGATGGATGGATGGATGGATGGATGATGGATGGATGGATGGATGGATGGATGGATGGATGGATGGATGGATGGATGGATGGATGGATGGATGGATGGATGGATGGATGGATGGATGGATGGATGTTAGAAGACTTTATAATTCTTCCATGATGAATAAATTAAGCCACTGCTGATGACTTTGCGTCTTAGTGTTGGGTAAATACACACCTCCAAACCTCTTTCTCCTGCTGTTATAGAGAAGTGCTGCGATAACTGCACATGGCTGCTACTTTCCTACTAAAATCCTGTGCACTGTGTACATTTTCCCTAGATTATCTTTATATGGACTATTACAGGCTATTACAGATCAGATCAATGAATACAAATTTTGATAAAAAAAAAAAGATTTTAGTGTCCTGGTGTTGCACATTCCTGTAACGTTTAATGTTTTCTCTGCAGTTTTCAAACTGCCCTGTGCAGTGCACACAGGGGATGAAACAACTTGATGTGAAAATACTACTTGACTTTCCGTCATTATCTGCTGAGTTGGGATGACTACTCTGCTTAAGGGCTGCTTAATGTGTTGAGTGTTGTAAACAGTGGAGTAGGATGCACTTTAATGGAAGTGTTTTTGAATCACTCACAGATTCAGTTTCTGCATTTTACTCAGCAAAACAAGGACGTCACTCTAAAAGACTTCTGAATATTTCCTAATTAATAAACTTGGTACATGCATGTACATTGGAATACAAATAAACATTCTCCGAGCGTTTAGTTGAAAATTCATGTCAAGGAAATTATTCCAATACTGCTTTCTCCCAAAACTCACAATTACTATCAAGTTAAGCATGATAGCTTGATATCAAGCATATTATTATTGAAGCAATTAAAAAAGACACAGAATGCAATATGGGACTCCTACCTGCTTGATCTCAGTAATGGATTCAGTGGAAGACATACGTTGTCTCATGGGAAACAAACTCCTTGCATCGTGACTTCAGATAAGCCATTGCATGGTACTCTCTATCATAGACCCACAATGCTGAAATGTTCCAAGTACCTTGTATCGGGGGTTGCTATGATTTTGATTGTTTAACCTATTTTATGTTGTCAGACTGGCCTTTTGTAAGCGATTTGTTGATTCAACAAATCTGGGTGTGGCTAATGAAATTGCACAAATATTATTATGATATAAAGAGATTGCAATTATAATTCCACAGAGTTCTGGGTTGGTTTGAATAGCATTTTTCTTAATAAATTAAATCATTTTTCATGATTCATTTTGCCTTGGCTGATTATATTAAATATTTAAATGTGACAAAAAATAATAAATAAAGAATATGTCATCCATCTTGACACATTTTGGCACATGTAAAAAGTTCAAAACTTTGGGATTGGGAACTTTACAAAAGTTAGAAAGTGTGTGCATTTTTTACTGCACCAAGGAGATACTCTGCTATACACCTGATCCCACAAGAGATAAAGAAGTGAAACAAGTCTTATCTGTAAAAGACGAGATACCAGCTTTTCGGTTAAGATTAAATAAGAGCAGAAGGCTTCTAGAAAAGATTAGGATCGTATACCAGACACGGATGTAGTTTCTTTAGGACCTTCAAACTCTGTCAAAATAGATCAAGAACTTAACATAGACAGGAGACTGCACCTGTATTGTTCTTTCAACGGCTACTTTGCCATGTTTCAATTAGTTTGTTTCCAAACGGATACAGGCTGATGGCAGGAACGGTTTTCATTCATCAGCCATCGCTCTTTCCCATGTATGCCAGCTTCAGATGCGTTGTCATGTTTGCACAGCGTATGTTGCCTGTGTATTTTTAGTGTCCACTGGCAAGGTGTAGAGAGGAAATGTCTTCCCTCACATCTCCACAACGCCGGGGTTCAGTACACTCTGTTCCAGCCCCGGCCAGAATCGAGCCTAAAAATAACCAAGAGAGGACAATGCACCTCTCTCACCGCTCCCCTCCCCTTCTTCTCTGCCATTTTTCTGTGCTTTAAATGACAGAAAATCTACATCAAAAAGACCAAAAGGGTGGCTGCTTGCGGGGGGTAGAACATTTTTTCACAATCACCTGACTTTTTCAGGTGGAAGGAAGCTTTTCTTTGTGTTTGAATGGACATCCAAAAGAGCACAGAAAGAGCAGTGGTCGCCCAACTTCTGCCCAACAACTCTTTATGAAGCATTCACCTCGAGACTAACCCTGCAGCCCTCTGCCAACTAATCTGTTCAAGATTTTATTTCCTTTGCTCCATTTACTTCCTATGAATCTCAGATCAAAGCCATCCTCTTTGTATGTTTGGAGGCACTCTGGGAGATCCAAATCGACCAAGGAATCTGTCTCAAGTCGTTTCGCTGAATCCCCAGCGCAACGCAGTTCTATTAATAGAGACTGTTGATTACTAGATAAAACGGTCTAAATACACTCTCTGGGGAAGTAATATGACCACATTTGTAAGAGTATGTGTGAAACATTCTCCAGTTGAAATGTTATTATGTGCTTACCATGGTCCACCACACAGCAGTGTACTTGTGGTGTAAGCTGCTTTATAATGTCAAAGCTCCTTATCTGTGTGGTTGTGCAATTAAGCAGGCGAAACAAAGAACATAGTAATTAATCATAATATCCCCAGAGAGTGTGTCTCTGTGTCACTGGATTGCCAATGCACAACTGTATCCTCTGCAGAGGCTGCAGGTACTGCTAAGTGTCACATTCTGGAAGAAAAATAGGACAAAATGCAAGAACTAACAAAGCAGCAAAGGTTTTATCCAACAGTTTGACAATAGTTTTAGATCTTTTTTGCAATTCTGAATCAAAAGGGAGTCTTAAAAGGGAGTCAAACAATGATGTAGTTTCAGTTTAAGCAATTATTTTAGCAAACACTTTCTACAGTTCTGTGCAATTTTACTTTTTTTGCATCTTTTATTTGTTAGTGTTTTAAAGTTATGACAGAAATTATTATTGGGTAAAGTCTGCAGAGCAATTCATCAATCTATATTTTTGAGCCAGACAACAAAAATTCACAGACATCTTTTTTTATGGTTTTTGAAAATTATTCTGTAACATAAAGAGCATCTGAAATAATAGCACTATAAAATGGAAATTACACTCACATCAAGCAAGGAAAAGTAGCTGAGCTTCGAGAAAGTGTGAAGTATAAACTTATTTTTACACCCAACTCGTATTTGTTGCATCATCCAATAAATTCCTATTACTTTTCCTTCATATTTTTAGAAAAGTTAGAATTTTAGCTGATTTCATCTACAACTTCTATATTTTTAACCCCTGCCAGTGTGGATCAGAGTAAACTGCTGGTCAGAAATATGAATAATTTTACTATTGATACTTCTAGGAATTAAGCTGTTGAATTATAGTTTTTGTCACAAGAGACCAAACAAATCTGTAGTGAATTAAAAAAAAGACTGGACCTCTACATTGAACCCTTTTATGCACAGGGGAAGGTGCAAATTTGTTCTTCGAGCTGCCCCTTTAAAAATACAGATCACCTGACTTCTTTCTACTCATTGGATAAAATACCTTTTTTTTCCATGACCATTGCGTTCTGTGTTGATGACATATTTCAGTGGTTCAAACATCCCATCTATTTTCAGTAATTCTCAGCTGTGCATCAGCTGGATTTGGGCTTGCTTTCTTTTTTCTCACACGTTTTAATTTCTTGACTATGGAAATGAGAGCTACAAACCTGAACTGAAATTCCAAAAATATTTTTTAAATAATTGAATTTGTTCACAATACCACAAAAAAAACTCAATCTATTTTTGTTATGTTGTTTTTTTTGTTTTTTTTGTTTTTCCTTTTTTTATGGGGGTGGAGCTCCGTGATTATGACTAAACATGAGTTTGCAGAGTCTCTTCTGCTCAGTCATTGCACTACATTAGCTCTCACGTTCTTAACACTGCTTTTAGATTTGTGTACAATTCATTGGGCATGCATGCAGTCAAAAGTCGATGCCAGATTTCAGACACAGAGAGTTATTGTCTCTGTCTTGGATAAGCTTCACTAACACGCACACTGACTCTGACAAAAATGCGTACTGCCTGAAGCTAGATTTATCCTTTCCTATGAATGCTTCTTACTGACCCCATCATATCTCTGAACTGAGATCAGTGTTGAGTCATTCCATTTAATTCATTGGGAGACACTCAAACAGGTCTGAGACCAACACCAAGTAATAGCAAGGATGTGTGAGTGAACTGTGAGCAATGCCAATAAATGGAGGTTAAAATGGAGAATAATAAAACCGTCATTACACTTATGATTCACATACTGTAAGTAGGCTGCAGCAAGGACGACCTGATGGTCGCAATCCCACATCCACTTGTGATTGTACTGAGAGGTTATTGCAATGCAAAATGTTTTTGGTATTTTCATTTTACCTACTGTAATATTCCAATAATGATAAATTTGCTGATATATTGAGAAATCCTACCATTCTTCCAATCTTATCTCTGTCCGTCCGTCGGTCCGCTGTTTCCCAGAATCTGAAATCCCCCACTGTTCCTTGGACTTCTGTGTAAACCACTTTCTGTTGTTTTATCTGCACCCGTCAGATTGTCTGGCAACGGCGACTAAGCTGGCACTGGGAAACACAGAAACCACACGTATTCTGTGGTGAGACATCACAAAAGCACACATGAACAGGCAGGCAGCTTGACAAAGAGCACAGCAGACAGATCGTGTGAGGATAAAAAAAAGACGAAAAGAATAGCAAATTTCAGATAATGACAGAGAAAAATACAGTCAGCTTGTGTGCAAGCTGTCACAGATGTCCATGGGTTTTTTGCTCTTCCCTCTGGATCTGCGGCGAGGTCCCAATGTAAATGTCAGCATTGCTGACACTGAGACGCGTCAGGTGCCATGTCAGTCATGTCACACTGAGAGGCACTTTGGTCAGACGTATCCCAGTCCAGTGGAAGACAATAACACCATTTCCATCAACTCCAACACATTACAAGCAGCAAATTTCTGTAGAACACTGAATATTATGTGCCATTTTTTTTCAATGTGGGAGTGTGTGTGGGTGTCCACATGCATTTGTTTATCTTTAAGGTTTTTCTCCATTGTGCTCAAATAACTCAGTTTTAGGTAGATTGATGATTATTTTCTTGCACAACCAGTGGCTTACCACCATTCCTTAAGTGTTTATCTCACTCGTTGAAACTGTTTGCTAAACAGTTTACGTGAAGATAAAGTACTTAGGTTTCGTTTGTCAGATATTTCCCATTTCAGATGACTAACTAAAGATCATTTTATGATTATAGAAGAGAACGATGACAGAAACACAATTTTGTTTCTCGAATTACAGTAACTAAATACCTATTTTTTTCTTCTACTTCTCTTTTTCAGTTTGTTGTTTTGTGGTCCACAAACGGTGCCATGAGTTTGTCAGCTTCTCCTGTCCTGGTGCCGACAAGGGTCCTGACACAGATGTAAGTTTATGGTTTGTGTTTATTTATTCAGTTGTTGCAATTAATGTCAGAATTCCCGTTGAAAAAAAGAATTTTATGTCAACCTGACAAATACAGTGCTTCCTAGTACTTCATTTATTTCACATTTTGCCATCTTGCAAACCATCAACCCACCTTTCCAATTATTGTGCAATCTGCAAAAGTCACCGTGTTTGCTTTTTCCTTAATTTCAAAATAATACCCTACCCTGTCCTCATCTTTCAATAACATTTCCAACAAAATTTATTGCAGTTTCTTCATCGCTGAAACAAATAAGATAACTCAATCAAGAATAAATACAAAATTATTTTAATGTTTTTTTTTTCTGCCAGCCACCTGTGCATATTTACTGGCAGTCATTACAGCTTATAATGTAATTGTTTTCTGTTGCTGTTAAATCATAGAAGGAAGATGAGCGCAAATGTTTTAAGAAAATATAAGATTTAGGGTGAGAAATGTGGCTTCAGTGGTATTTTCATTCTTATGTTTAAATGCAGAATGGAGCAAATAATTACACTGATCATTCAAAACCAGAAAAGTAAGCTGAGGTGAATTTAAAGTTGTCTATATTAATTGTGAGAGTTCAATATTGGTATTTCAAGGTTTTATTGATTAAATCTGTTACTTCTGCTTTTGACAATGTCAGATATTTTTTGAAGGCTGGTTTCCAGAAAAGCCAAATGTTGGAAAGGATAAAGATGTGTGTTGATATGTGTGTGTTTGTGTATTTGGATGGATGGATATGTGGGCATGCAGGTAGGCAGGCTGGCAGTTTTTATTTTAATGTATTATCTTTGGCATCAATGCAGATCTCTGCAACCAGCTGGATAAATGGATTCATTGCATATAAAGGTATTTTCACATCGGGTCTGTTAACTGAAAATTGTAACTGTCATGGTTTTTGATAAGATTCGGGTCCACATGCAAGGTTAATCCCAGAAGAATAATAACATTTTTTAAATAGTTTATTTTACAATAGTATGCATAGTGAGATGGTGTTGGTCCAGAGTGACATCTTGTTGGCACGGGGAATCAGGAGCAGGGTGGAAGAAATGTCTTCCAGGGAGGAATGAGTGGAGACCAAATGGTTAGCTTGTTTGGAGGTTTGAATGAAGAACCTATGAGGTTCCAAGATGTTGGACCAGAAGGAGAGCAGAAGGCTTGGAGCAGATGACATGGGAAGGACATTGGAGGTTTGCAGCAGGCTGAGCAGGAAGGGCTCAAAGACTTAAAACAGGTAAGTGATTTGGAGAGAAGCAGTAAGTTGAGCAGAGAGAAGGCCTGGAGCAGATAAGTGATCGAGAGATCGTAGTAGAAGGCAGCAGGTTAAGTGGTGAGAGTGTTGGAGGGCTGACAGGTAGTGCGAAGGATGAAGGTGAAGATGAAGAGGATCCTTGAGGTTGCCAGCTGTGAAATAGTGATCCAGACGGAAAACCAAGAAAATGTTCAGACATACAAATCCAGATTTTGGTCCTGTTTTAGTATGTTCTACTAAAAGAGGAGCACAAACAGAGCATTAGTTTTGGCAGGGATCATATGGAAAACACAAGAGAAATTAATGCATTTCGGTGGACGCCTGCTAGTAGCTACCTCAGCCAGAGATGGAAAAAATGACCTTGCAAACACAACACCCCAGAATCCTGATGGGAAAGACATGCTGGCTTTTGTAAGCTATGTCCCAATTTATAGTGGAATATTTCAACCTCCACACCACATGACAAAGACGCATGGGGATAAAATAAGAAAATAAAACTGACCTTTACTTGTACATTCAAAATATCTCATTATGTTTAGTAATGAAAAAGGAGGCAGGGGAGAAAGGATACATGACTGCAACTTCTCTTAGAATTAATGATGTCTTTAGAGAGTCATAGATCAGAATTTTGTAGCTTATTTCATATCTTTTGTTGTGAAATTTTGACCTACTTTTACTCATTGTGGACTATTTAAATTTCTCTTGAGTACCTATAAGACATATTGGTAACTTTTAACATAGATCATTTTCTAGCCTTTCTTATCCGTCCATAATTGTTTATAAAAGCAATGTCACAACAAGAGAATAGAGGCTGCAAAGCAGGGTTTTGCAAAAATTGTAAAGTTTTGAGAACAGAAATTTACAAATATTTGTCTTAGAGAACGGAACAGAATTGTTCAGGATGAATAGATGCTGAAAGACTAAAAACATTAAACATAGTAACTTTTCCAGCTGGGTGCTCAGAGCAGCTCGCAATGCTGCAGAAGACACTCAGATGCATCCACTCATGCTACTGATTAGCTCATTAATCTCTTAATGGTGTTTTCCTCTCCAAAGCAACAACGGTACTGGTGGAGTCACAGAAACCTCTGCTGAAGAGATATTCTGCACATCATGAGGAAACATCCTATTGCAGATGTGATGCCAACAGTCGTGACATTGCATGAGGATTGTTAAGAAATCAGCAGGGAGCTGCATATACACAGTTTGCTCAATTTCTGGCTTTGAACTGAAAACGTGTTTTGAAAATGTGCCACGATCCAGCATTTGAGGCCACCTTAATTCTGGATGAACAGGGCATTAACAGTGAAAATACACTGTGTGTGCTAACACTTGCTCTCATTAGAAGAGTTTTGTTCATCTCCGCTCCATGGCTGCAAAACAGAAAAAGCCAATTAAGTCTCTGGTGGTCCCTCTCTTCAGCTTCACCAGGCTGAATGTGCTGTTAATGAATTTTTCATGGATAAGCCAATTGAAGGATGTACATTCACAATAATAAGAGTGCATTCAAAAAACGAATTGAAAATTGCATTCATAAAAAGTGCATTGTTTTAAGTTCTTTTTATGGAATGTTAGTTTCACATCTCCTAGTGGTTTTCTTTGCTTAACTTTCCCTCATTAAATAAAACCCCAAATAGTTTTAATGGTTAGAAGTGAGATTACTTTATTAAAGCTATCACATATAAGGCAACTATAAAAGCATGCAATTTGAATGCTTTTTGTTTATCAACTTTTTTTTTTGCCTTGTCTTCTCGTTCCCTACCTGCCCTTCATTCTTTATTTTTTATACTTCTGGACCCACTCTTGTCATTCAGCAGCATAGCTCTGTCTTTAAGCCTGCTTAACTACTTCTCTCTTTCATCTCTCTCTCCAGTGCTCACACACCTACATCGATGGTTTAGACTTCCCATTGTGAATCTTTGTATGCCTGTCATTATGCCTATTATCTTTCAAACTGCTTCAGCTCGGAGTCAGTAAGGAGGTCTCTGAAGGATGAAACGCTTTGAATGCTAAATGAAGATATGGGATTCACCAGCAGCTCTTTAAAGATACAAAACACTTGATCTCATTTAAGGTTTCTCGGGATTTGACACTTTAGTCAATCAAAGCGCACAAAGTTTGAAATAATAATTGGAAAAACATCAAACTTTGCTTTCCAATCGCCTTCAGGTCCAGCGTACCACAAAATGATTAACCGCTCAAGAAGTGCTTCCTAAAAATCTGTGAGTAATACGAATGAATTCCTTTAACGTATTAAACAATTTGCCAAACTTTTTGACTCCAACAATATGAACTTATTTAATGGAATCAAAATGAGCAACTCTTTTTATGTGTAATCCATAATGGATTACACATTTTGGAGCTATGAACCAAAGATTTAAAAGATTTGTTACACAATATATTGAGCAAACTGTGTATATGCAGCTCCCTGCTGATTTCTTAACAATCCTCATGCAATGTCACAAATGTTGGCATCACATCTGCAGTAGGATGTTTCCTCATGATCTGCAGAATATCTCTGCAGCAGAGGTTTCTGTGACTCCACCAGCACCAACCATTGTTGCTTTGGAGAGGAAAACACCATTAAGAGATTAATGAGCTAATCAGTAATTTTATTTTTTAAATAGAGCTTTTCAAATTGCATTTACAAATTGTTGGAACATGAATGAAAAAACCTGCTTTCTGATAATTTGTTTCCTGTTTTAAGAGGAACAAGAATCAGGTGAACTATTAAGAATATTTCCTTACCAAAAATATGTCAATTTTTTTCTTTTCTTTCTTTTTACACCTTAACATTCGGCAGAAATCTGCCGGATGTTATTCCAGAAAAGAGAAGGTCTGACCTACATTGAAACAAGATGCTGGTATTGTGGTGGTCTGGGGATAAAACCATGAATTTCACACTCTGGACTTAAATCTGATTGAGATTTTATGGCATGATCTAACTAACACAAGCTGAATTTGCTGATTTGAAGTAGATCTGCCAAGACCAGGATTCCTCTACAGCGATGCAGACAAATCTGTGTCAGATATCACAAACACTTAATGGCATTGTCGCTGCTAAGGGTGGCATAAGTGATTAGATATGAAGGGCAATTACTTTTTCAAATGTTGGTTTCATGGACCAACTTCACAGAATAATCCTGAAATTTCAGAAGTGTTTTGTCATGGATCTCAGATGTTTTTTCTGCAGCTTTACAGAACACTAAAAATGCCATTGAAGGATGAATGTGTTTAAAAACGTGGACAACTACTCTGAAAAGTTAACTTCTGCCCCGTGACAACTCTTATTGAAGTATACAGTCCTCATACATTTGTTTTTAGGAATGGAATAATTAAATGACTTACAGAAAATAACTAAACAAATAAAAAATAATTACCAAAAGATGTTGTTTGAAAGATGACAAGCTACACATAAATAAGTTTCATTAATCTTTCCAAACAGTCTGAGCAGTATTTTTGAAAAATAAACTTTCACCCTTAAAACCAAATGTCCAACTGACTCTTGGGCTTTCATTTCCATCTCTCATCTGTTCGCCGTGACAGAAATGATGATCCGATCTCTGCATACTAATGTACACATTTAGCCGCCATGCATCAGTGCATTAATATGCAGCTCTGTGTAGAAGTGGGACTTCTTGTGGTTCTATGTCCTCAGAGTGAGATGATGATTCACTGAAGCCTACCAGTTCCTCCTTCTCTCCATCCTCCTTTTCTGCCCCAGAGCTTTCTGAATCAGTGTGTGTGTGGTGTCATGATTCGGAATCTCTTGCACACACACACACACACACACACACACACTGCTCCTTTGCTCTGTGGGCGGAGAGTGACCCTGGTGTCAGCCTCAATCTGTGAATGGCGTCATCTGTCCGACAGACGCTTGGATCCGCTCGCACAACGACATGGAGAAGATGGGGAGATGTTTGCATTACCATCACAGGGAAAAGTTTCTCAAGGATTGCAGTTTGTGACCACAGATCTGGATGATCTTGATTGGCTACTGTTAATAATTACATATTCTGTTTTTTTGTTTTTTTTTAAACCCTCTGACACTAAACTTTTTCTGTTTGAGGTTTGCTAAAATTACAAACATTACTTCTATTTGCTACCTGAATACTTGAAAATTAGAGATTTTGTTTTCTTACTTTCTTCAAATTCCTAGGGTTAGGTTCTCATTAATGATATAATTCTCCTTCAAACTCTATGATTTGTCACATTTGTCCCCAAACTTTGACTTCCTGTCTGACATTTGGATATGGTGTTGTAATATTTACATTATTTTTCACATCCATTTTGTGAAGTACACCAGTTTTTCTAACAGCGAAGCTCATGAAGCAACAGGATGTTGCTACTGTTGTACTTGATCTCTGGCTTCCAAGCTTCCCCCTTTTTCCTCCTGATGTGTCAGCGGTCATTATGGCCAAACACTGTTTTAATTTTATCAGGCCACAGAAAGGTTTTTGCCTCTGTATGCATTTATAAAACTGTAATTTTGCTTTCTATGTCACTTTTATAGGAAAGCTTCTTCTACTCTCAGTAGGTTTTCAGCTGTTGCTGGTTCAGCTCCTGTTTCACTGTGGACAATGATGCCATCTCAGCAGATTTACCCTGAATATTCACAAAATTTGTTGTTGTTCTGGGGTCAAAACACACGTTCTGTAACATTCTATCTCTGGTACATCAGGAAATTTGGTTGTTTTCGTTGATATTCTTGTCCTGTGTCTGTAGATTATCCTCAAAGATTGACCAAATGAACAGTTCTCCACCTAAAAGCTTGTCTAATTTCTTTTGATTTTTTAATTATGTCACAAAAATATGGATTTGTTTGGCTTTCAGTGCATCTGCAACTGTGCTGCCATATGACTCAAATGTGGTGAATCAATCTAACCTATCAGTAGATTAACTCACCTATTGATAGTCATCTTCCACTTGAACAAAATCTCTTCTTCATCTGAACTTCCCCAAATCATGTGAAGGCATCTTAGCGTATCTAAGTCGCGTATGCGACTTTGCAGAAAATACCAAAGAAGAATTTCTTATTCAAGCTTCCACTTTTATTTTGCAAAAAAATTTTTTTTTATAATCTTGTTCTATAACAACAATCTTTTTGTCAATGCCTGATTCTGAGAAACAAAAGCTTATAAAGTGTGTATAGATATCTCCTTTCAGCAGTGGAAGTTGAAAGGAGTTTATCTGTTTGTGTTTGATACAGTTAGTGGTGCCACAAATTTAACTTGAACAAGTCTACATAGTCACCCTCCACCAGTTTCCATTTTCTCATCAGGTCAGACCTGAACATTTTACCCTAAGATAACAGAAACAATATGTTGTTTAGCTGCCACTTAGCCTGTGCTGCTTAATCACCATTGCTGTATGCTGCTCAGTCAGAAGTGCATTGAGTCATTCAGCTTCACAGTCATAATGTATGTCGCTACCTTTTCCATTAATTCTGCCCTGACATGATATAACTGAGCAACACACTGATACACTTGTGCAGGTGAAGTATCTAAACTCCTCATTAAGCAAGCATTTGCATAAACTGGTGTGGCTCCACTCTGCCCTCTGTTCCCCATTAAAGCAGTCATCAGTGGTCGGGCCTGTTGACATTCGGACTTTGTTGAAACCTACTCACTCTGCTGAGCTGCTCTGATCAGCAGCGAGAGACACCTTTAGCTTTTAGCTTTGATGAAAATGAGAATATTGGTGAGAAAATGAGAGGGGTGCAAAAGCTTTCATTCTTGGATGTTTCATGACTCCTGTGCCTTTACTGAAAGATTGTCTCCCTTATAGAACTTTTGCTACTTGGTCAGCTTCAGTTCCAGTGCTAATAGTCAACCATCTTTCATGACTAATATGCATTGAGATTGCATGTTAAGTCACTACTGTTTAGTCACATCATAAACAAAGTGTAAATTACAACTGCAATCAAAAAACAAGCAGGTGGATTTCTTCATTAACCCCAAAGAAACCTGTGGTGCCATCAGTTCTCTAAATCTAAATAAGATCTCATGTTCAGAAATTGCTGTTAATTATATAGCAAAAAAGTCCATCTAGACATTTGTGTCCTTTTGCAAAAGGTTTAAAAAATCTGACTTAGCCCATTAATTAGTAACTGTGTCAGTGTAGTGGTGTTGCTGTTTTTGTCAATGTGACAAGCAAGTGGGAGTAAAACCTGATGATATATAAACATGAGGATCTGATCTTAAAAATTAGCTGAGAAGCTAATGCTAATTTCAGCTGTCAAATTTTAGCTAATTTCAGTGATCAAAGTGCTGTATATACTGTATAAAGCATAATTTCTGAACAGACAAACTTATTAATAGAACAAATATGTAGTGGCTAAATGAAATCACTCTTATGTGGTTCTCCATAATAAATGAGAACAAGACAAGGGAACATATTCTACAGTGAAACAGTAATAGCTTATAATAATAGAGCAACATTAATAATAACTATGGACAAATGAAGGCTGATACTCTACATGTGGACACAATAAATCTTTACTATGAGACCACCGAGAAGATACAGCAGCATTAATCATCATCCACAAACCAGGGTGAAGATTTAGAGAAATATTAATAGGGGATTTGCAACAAGACACTGAACAGGAGGGTCAGTGCATTAGCTCAGAGCATGTACCAGTCTGCAAAGATGGTCTGAGATCTTTGTGTTGTACAACTATTCATTCTTGCAGATAATCAAGATCAAAATGCGAGGCAGATCTATGCTTCATGGTATTGTTCGTGGCATTTAAATAACTGTTGAATACTCTTATATGTGGCTTACTTTTTTAATATTCTGTATCTTCAGTTCTAGAATCCTCATTGATAATTTTTTATTGAAAATCTGTTCTGGCCTTCTTGTCTTTCTTTATTCCAGCAAAAAGTAGGAATCAAAACAAGCTCTCTGTCGTTGATGACCACAAGTATCCAAATCAATGCTTTAAATGATTTATGCTTTAGGTTAGTGATGCTGCTGCAAGCAATTTTTGTTTGGCTAGGTTGTTGCATATATTGGTGTTTTTTTTTGTTACTCGCTGGTATAGTTTGTTTTTTGAATAATTTTGGTGGTTTATTGGTTGTTGTCAGATGGATAATTTGCTGGTTTGGTTGTTCATCAGGTAATTGCTTTGTTGGTTGGTTGTTTGGTTGAATTGTTGGAGGGATAGCTATTTGGTTGGTAGCCTGGGATGTTGGTTAGTTTATTGAAAATGGTGTGAAAAGGATTTCTAGTTAGATTATCATTTAATCACCAGAATTAATAGTGGACATAATGTGGGCTGAATTTACAAATTTTACAGTATCCGCATGCCTAAAATTAAAAAGAAAATTAAAATAAATGTCTTGAATTAATTCTAAACCATTTCATTCAGATTCTTCTGACCTTCTCATCTTTGCACTTCAAGGAATAATTTTATGACCGCTGTTGTTCATTTATGCTTAATTCCAACAAAACGTTTGATTTACCTACCAGTGGTTTATTTCACATAGACAATCTCTACCATACATGTTGTTAATGTTGCAGCTAACTGTGCAGAAAACCAACATGGCTTCCATTTCTTATGGAGTACAATAAACTGTTAGCTATTCTTCACTCTCTGTCCGTCTGTGCAGAAAGAAGGGTCTAGCAACTAAGAGGAAACATATCACAATACGTCACTGGGATTTTGAATACGTCAGTGTTGAATTTCTGCATGGCGCTGCCTCAGTTTGACACACTGACAGTTGTTGAGCTGAAACATGGCAAATCCCTTGTTCCTTCCTTCTTCTTATGCTCCTGCTGGCAGCTGTGACAGCTGGCTGATTCTTGTTGTTTTCTAGTTCTGAAAGGTTACAGTCTCTGTCCTCATGCTGTGACTGTGGGAGTATTTTCCTTCTCACAGACAGTTAGGCTTTTTTTCTGCAGCTGATTTACTTTTTAATGCTTGAGTACAAAACTTAACTCTCTCTCCCAGTCATTTCCAGGTGATTTCAGGTCTTTCTCTCTTTGTACACATCAGGGATTTGCATAAGGATCTTGGTAGCCTTTGGCCCACCTATTATGGAGTACAGTTGCCTATATCTTAGCTGTGTTGTGGACAATTTGCTTTCCTTCCTTCCTTTATCCTCTTTGCCACTCAGCTCTGACTTCTAGCAGCAGAAATGGGAGCTAAATAACATTTATATACTGAAAGGATATTACACAATGTCAAATTCCTCTTGGTTTTAATGCTGAAGTGCACAGAGCGCAGATTACCGCTTTAAGAGTCAAGCCTCTCACTGCACATCAACACAAGCTCTGCTGACAAGAAGGAACTCAATACAAACCAGCCAATATGTATGTGAGGCAGGTCAATTAAAGATGGACGTCTGTCTGCGTGAAGATTATTCAGAGGAACAGATCGAGTCTTTAGATTGCAGACGTTTTGATTATGCAAGACCAAAACATAGAGGGACTGCGAGCACAAGGCTCTGCTTTAGTCAGAATTCACAGCATGTCTGTATTCTAAGCAGTAAGCATCAATACTTTAGGCTGACCAGATGTCCCATACCAACGTACCGAGTTGTAATTCCTCACAGATCACTGTCAGTGAGAGAGTTGTTGTGGAAGCTCTACTTTACAGTAACACACTATCAGCTACTCTTTTTAAGAACACTTTTCAAGCATTTGTTTGTAAGTTTTTAAATACTCCTCAAAACAAACTTTCAAATAAATTACTGAAAAAAAATATTTGTTAATCATATTATTAATTAGTTCAATTGGTTAGAGGGTTTGCTGATCGAATCGTTGGTTGGTTGGCAGTTTTTTAGCCAGACTCATAAAACTTGATGGTGTTTGACTAATATGTTGGTTGGACTGCGAGTTTGTTAATCGGTAGGTTTGTTGGTTAAAGAGGTGGTTAGCTGGACAATGAACCAGGTATTTCTGATTATAATATTTCACACACTGTTATTAGTCTGAGTTGTAATTAAATATATTGGCGCATTGGCCATATAGTTGGTTGTTTGTCTGATTGTCCCTGGTTCTTGTTGTGTTGGTTTTCCAGTCTGGGATTCTGGCATTTGTTCTCTTATCTGATTCGAAGCGCACCTTCTCTCTGTTGGTTTCAAACCACTTAACATAAAAATCGAAAATACTCTAAAACACCTAAAAATGCTGTTCTTGGTCAGTGAGAATCCAGTTGATTTTCAGGTTAAAATGTGGAAAGGAGACACCATCCATGCAAAGCAAGCGAGCAGTTTACAATTTTCTGTTTCTTAAAATGCTGTGAAGTTGATATATTTTGCACGAATCCCCATGCTTGTATTATTAAAAAGTAATTGGATTTAGATGCCTGAACAACTGGAAAATGTGTGCGGCTTCATTTGCTGTTGATTCAATTACAGATAAAAAATAGTGTTCTTTATTTATGGGTTGCACACCTCATTACACACCCATATGTTAGTTAAGGGAAATTCCTCTGTTGTACACCAGCTGTCCAAATCCAGAGAAACTAATAAAGACTTGGAAACTCGATATTGGGAGATTATTAGTTGAGTGCAGGCATAAGCTATGAGATGTCTTGTTGCTCAGGTGTGCAAATCTAATCCTCACACAGCACCCTAGATATAATAGATATAAATCTGGCAAACACTGCTTTACACAGAAGGGACTTGGATAATGCATGCAGTCTGCCTGTCCTCACCTCAGGCCTCTGTGTTAATGTTGTCCACATCCTGCTTACATCTCTAAAAAATGGCCTCTTTACCAGAACACCCCCAATGGGACGCCTGTCCTGTTGAGCAGCTACCAGCTGACTTTTGCAAACGCCTGTCTGTGTTGTAGCAGCATGGGTCTCTGCACAGCAGTGGGTGGAGAGCAATTTAAACAGGCCTGAGCTAGTGGGCCAATAAAGCAGCTATTTGCTTCTCGCAGCAAGGGTTTAGTTTTATGAACTGTTTTATAATGCTTGCATCTGGGTCTGCTGCTAATGGATTTTTTAAATTATTATTATTAACAATCTGTCAGTGATATTGATTATTCAATTACTTCCATCCTTTACTCATTTTTTGAAATTAACCAAACCTGCACAGAAGTAATTACTAAGACTTGTCAGAGCGTGTGGTGTTTGGATATTCCTTTGGCTTTTCCACAACAAACTAACTGCATGACAATCTAGCACCTGATCTAAAAACTGATTGCTTCACTTCAAAATACAAAGTTTATTTAATCAACTGCTAAACTTACTGAAGGACGTAAGTTTAGCAAAGATTATTAGCACTTTGTGAAAATATCACCAAACTACAATTTACAAAATTTATTATATAACAAATTTAGTGAAAGAAAAAAAAGAAAATAGGATGAAAACAGTTTCTCCTTCCAACTACTAAACTTGATAACAGTGTATCGTGATTCACCTGCATAATTATGCCCTCATATAAATTTTATATTGTTGTCATGAAACATTTTTTCCTTATTGGGAAAAACATTATTAAATTCACTTTTTTGCAGGAATACCTGCTCTTATACTTTTGCATTTTTAAAGAAGAGTCACCACATTAATTAAAATTTGACGATGGGATCCTGCAACACTTACTAGTATCCTTGCATGCTTTGTTTAACCTATGAAATGTAATTGGAAGCAGATCTGTTATTGTTGAAATGCTAGCAACACCTTTTAATGAGTGGGAAAAACAGTGCTTATTTTGACATTTGAGAGTAATTGAGTTTGGTTCCAAAAAAAAAAACACTGCAGAAAAGATTGAAAAAGTCCAATAAAGATATCAAAGTGCTAAGATATTAGAGGAACAACTATTGAGACATCAAGAAATAGCAGGTAAAATATGTACATGTGGAAGCAGCAAGATCCTGCTTTTATAAGATTAGCCCAAATTTAGGAAATTTTTATACCAGGGGAAGCATCAGAGCTTCTTCATCTTCTCCTTTAAAGAAGAAGAAGAGGGAACGTAGCAGAAGAGGATAATGAGGGACGGCCAGAGGAAACGGAGCATGCCAGGAGAGGCAATGAATAATGTGGGGTAGCACAGAGAGGTCAAGCAAAAAGAGAAAAGCTGCAGTGTGTCATCTCATAAAAACCGAGGAAAGAATTGAAGAATTAGGAGTTGAAGCTAAAGGGGCTGAGCTTGGTAAAAAGCTTTAAGAAGATGAGGAAAAGGGGATTGAAAAATTGATGAACCTTCATTCAGGAAATTTAGAACTGCAGTGTAATTAACTTCAGACCTCACAAGGAGTCCAAATGGTGTGAAGATCCACGCATACTGTGCGCAGACCCCATACTGGAGAGCTGTTACGACAAATTCGTGCTTCGGTTCAGTCCACGATGACACTTGCACATGTGACTGGCATGTGTTGCTGCCAGTGTTGGTGCGTTCCTCCTGTTGGGCCATGTGCGTGCCTGAAAGTGTGTGGGCGTCCGGTCCTTCTGGGAAAATTTTGAATCAAACGGTTTTATTGCTTGGTCTATTGTTACACCAACTGTTTCTTTTTTTTCTTGGTTTGAATGTTTCCTTTTCATTTTTAACATCTGTGCAAAAGGTTTGGAAAACAACAAAGGAAAAATAAATGTTTTCAACAGAATGTTTAGATGCACAAGGTTCAAAACTGAGTGCAGGGACTTGAACATTTGCAAAAGATTACAAAAGCTAATTTATGAGGTCCAGTTTCTCAGATGTGTTAAACAGTTCAGATCCAGCTGGGAAGAAACTGTTCCTGTGCTGTAAGGTTTTAGTTCTTACGGACTGCAGCCTCCTCCGAAAGAGAAATGACTCAAACGACATTATCAAGCCATTTGTGAGTGAATGAAATATGTACACTTATATTTTCTGGGCAAGCTTTATGCGCTTTCAGTAGAAAATAGTCCAGACATTTCTGCAGTGTTTGCCCATTGTTGCCGTTTAGGTTGAGACGTTTTTTTTTTTTCTGTAGATATTGGACAGAGCCTGCTGCTGGTAGGGAGTGCCTCCATCTGTTCAAATTTGGGTAACAGAGGTGAGCAGAGGAATGAAACTGCAGATTTATGCTTTCGGTCACTTCTAACTTTGCTCTCTGAGGACTCCAGAGAGAGAAACATCCAAACAGTACAGATGTTATCTATAATTCATGCGACAGGCTTGAGCAGAAGGAGGAACATATTCGTAATGGGCCAAATTAAAAGACCATGTATGTCAACAAACAGGAGAGAATTAAAAAGATAAATTGCAAAGTGAAGTGATATTATTAGTATTCTTATTGAGACTAGATGCTATGACATAGAACTTTAAACCTCTGCCATTAAAATAATAGATGAATGAATAAGAACTTTTTAGAAACATTAATTCTGAACATAAATTAAATCATTTTTTAATTTAGTTTTGCTTCAGGTCTTGATGAGGCTGAGGCTTGGTTAGAGTGGAGTAGTAGTTCATGAGTTGATTCGGCAGAGCATCCCTCAGTAGAGATGTAGAAATTCAAACAATATAAAGAGAAGTGCAGCTGAGCCAGATTTCCATCGTGTTGGTAGAATGTGGTGTTTGGACAACTGATAGGGGTTCCTGTCTATAAGGGAAGAGGATCCTGTTGAAGACTCTAAACTTGATGATGTGCTGGTGGTAGGCTAACCTGCTTGAAACAGGAAATCAAGCAAAGTTTTAAAGAAGTGCTGCTGAACATGAGTTATCTTGAACATTTGGTTGCATGGCTACTAAAGTTAGCTAATTTTGTTCTGTCCCTAATGCATTTTTATCTAGAGGTAGTCTATTTCTCTGTCAGTGACAAACACGGTTATGCACCAGTACACACACGCACACACACACCCACACACCTACACACACACACACCCATCTGCCCCAGAAATGTCAGTCTGAGCTTGCTTGTTGCTTTGTTGCTCCTGAAAAAGGAGTTGCACAGAAAGGTGGACTGTCAAGGAGTTTAGCCTATCTGGCATGTTTGCGTCTCTGAGGTTAACGTTGTGACCCACTGTGCTCTTACCACTGACCCAATTTGATCTCTTTTAGTAGAACTTCCACTTTGGGGTCCCGTCCTGGGCTTTCAAAATTAAGCATTTATTAACGCCACATGTTTAGATTATATCACAGAAAGTCTAACTGTGTTCTCACTTTGTCAAAAAAGAAAAAAAAAGAAAAGAAACGATCAGTGAAACATGATGAATTGTGTAATCTTGATCAACGTCACTCAGACAGCAGCGGAGTCTTTTGTCTTCTACTCTTCACGTCTAAGGCCTTGATTTTGGCTTTAATTATTCCTCATACACAAACACTTGTAGATAAATGCGAGTGCAGGATGAATGGGAGCTCATTTATTGGAGACAGACTAATGATGCTGCCAGATCCTGCTCCCCGCTGAGAAGAGCGTCGCAAGATAAATTGTCATAAAAACCTGCGCTCTCAGCAGAGAGGTGCTGTTTGGAAGTGTTACAGATGAAAAATGTGCAGCTCGTTGCAAAACTTGCTTTAATAGCTTAATGTTTGTGTGTTACTACACTTTTTTAATCCCATTTTAATATAGTGTCTAGGCATTGTGATGTCTCTTTGAAAGCTGGTTTCACAACTCCCTGTTAATTTTGATGTCTAGATTTAGTCCTGATTTGCTTATAGTTATGGCAAACTGAACTTTTCACATGTATTTTAATAAAATCCTGTAACAATCCTTCCATCATTTCAGTAGAGATTAAGAGTGCTGAATCTCCCTTGTGATCTTTCTTCTTTGAACTATTTTCACATTTCTCTATTGCTGCAGTTTTCTGTCTTTTGCATTGTTGCCTCTGAGACTGACCAGATAAATTACACTTGCTTTACAATTCAGTTGTAAACACACATTTTAAAATGCATGTTCACATAATATGAGGTCTGCAGTGTCTTGTTAAAATGTCCTACAGTCTCTGCACACTGTTTATACCAATGCAATTTTCCCATTTTGTATGCATAGTCAGTTGGCTAATCTAAATTTCACAAAGTATTGTTAGTGTGAGATTGTGATGAATTTTTCTGTTTCTTTAGAGACGGCTAAAAGAGTGATTGGATTTCCGACAGTGTCAGTAAAAACTAACAGATCAGAGAAATATATTCAAATATGATGAGGGCAAAAATATTGAAAACTTTATGCAGTTGGCTCTTTGAAGCCACCGAACAAACATTCATCATTAAAAAGGCCACTGCTGATGCAGGCTGTCTCATTAGCTCCTCAGCTGCAACGCCCTGCAGAACCTGCTGCTGGGCCCCGCGAGCAACGCTTCATCCTTCAGAATCATTCTCTAAAAGACACTTTGACAAATAAAGAATCTGAGGTTTATTTCAGTCATTGTTCTTCTTCCTGTCAGTCAGTGACAAAAAAACATGCTTGCTGGGAAAATAGAAAATTTATTGCTTACTGTCTTTCATTGTTTGGACATGTGACTTATGTGGTAAAATCCTGACATCAAAACAAGCGTAACTTATTTGAACCTTTGTTTACTAATGCCACTTAAAAACTAACTTTATTCATTTACTTGGTTAGTGCTAAATTTTGAAGTCCATGGCATTTTGCTCTTAAAGGTAACAACATTACTCAACAATTTTTCATTTCAGACCGTTATGAATAATTCATGCTTCTGCAATTTACGAGGTGTGAGCAGAAGCACATACATGTGTGTAGCTTCTCGCAGGAGTACTCCTGATTGGTGTGTGTGTGCGAGTGCATTTGTAAACTGTGTGTATTTGCTGGCAGACGGCAGCCAGGGAGCTGACCTATTCTTTAGTCCGGAGGCGGAGGCAGCTCGGTGTTTAATGTCACCAGCAGGGTGGGACCACAGGAGACACAGGCAGTTGCTGAGGGGGGAACTGTCTAGAGAAAGGTGGGATAGCAGGATTTTCATTTCAGTTTTAATATTCAAGTTCCTCTCCCTCATATGTATTGGTATTCGATCTGGCAGAAATGCGCTCTTTCAAGTTTGCTGGTGTCGAAGTTACACACAACCTGACTGTTTACTTGTTTGTGGTCATTTTTATTGAAGTATTTCTCACTTAGACTTACTGTTTACAGCATGTTCACACTGTATTCTCCTACGGTATAGATGTAGAGAGGTCTTCAATTATTTTGTAAACTGAAAATAGAAATGTGAGATGGTGCCACTTAAGCTTGTGAGCAGCTTGAGCATCTTTAGTATTCTTGCTGCTCCCATATTATTTTCTGGATGAAGTGCCTTGCAAGTTGTCTGCTGTTCCACACCAACTGATAACTCAAGTTATACTCACTTGCCTCACTTATTGCATCTGTTTTGTGTAGGTATTGGTGCCTGAAATAGTTTAATATCATCAAAAGTAAAAAGAAATAACAGAATCACCACAACTCAAGAGGAGTCGACTGAGGTGTCTTAGGAATCTGGCTGGGATGGTGAGGCACTTTGGGAACATCACTGTAGGAGGAGACCCAGAGGAAAACACAGGACAAACTGGAGCAACTATGTTTCTTGGCTGGCCTGGAAATGCCTTGGGATTCCCCTGAGGAGCTGGACCATGTGCTGGGGAAAAACACTAGATCTGTCTGCTTATGCCGCTGCGCTTACCAGCCAACCCCAGATGATGAATAAGATGAAGTGGATGAGAAATTAGTTTGCTCTTTTTTTTCTTTCTTTTATTTGTCCCCATTTACTGGTTAGCTCCTAAATAATATCCACTAAAGAAATTGCCTCCCGAAATCTTAAGTAAGTTAGAACATAGTCCCTCTTTCTGTAAATTAATCTCAGTATAAAGCCAGCCATTCTGTGAAAGACCCAGAGATTAGTGAACAAACGTCATCAAGAAGACCAAGGAGCACAGCAGACAGAGGGAAAGTTAGGCTCTGGAACAATGTCCCAATGTTAGCCTACAGACACTTTAAGAGTACTGCTCAATCAAAACTGGACAAAACAAATGCAAACCTTTCATGGCAATGTGGTCCACCTAAACTAAAAGGCAAGAAGAGGATTAATCAAGGAAGCAGGGACCAGAGTATTGCTGGATGATCAGTAGAGATCCACCGCACAGGGAAGACAAAAAGTATTAGTATTAACTGCATTTCTTGAATAATTTGAAAACTATACTTTGTTTTCCCATTTACTGAACAGTTATTTGCAATTTTTTGTTGCTTCTGTCAGTGCATTTCATTTTATGGTTGCAGCTTTGCAAAAAAAAAAAAAAGTACTTTTTCAGTAATATTTATTAGGCTGAACTGTTACAATTAGAGCCTTTCCATCTTAGGAAAACATGCAATATTCCAAAAAAATACTGAATGTTGAGATAAGTATATAAGTTTTTGCTACAATTTTTTTGTGTTTTTTTTTTTAGCAACCAGATAATGAGTAGTCTGTCCAGCTTCTGGGGAAAAAAAACATGCAATATTTCTACCGCAGCAAATAGGTTGTATTGAAAAAGGGGAACTTTGTGATTGTAGCACTTTCCCAGCTTTTTTGCCGCCTAAAACATTTTATGCTGCATTAAACAAGCATCACCAGATGTACATATAGCAAACACAGAGAGCCAGAACACATGGTATTAAAATAATTACCGTACACAACACTAATGGCAATTTTATGAGTTATGTATGTTGTTCCGGGTGGTCTTATTATCATTACTCCTTCTTTACTTTGTAAAGGCAGTTGAGATAAAGGGCTTCCCTCCTGAACCTTATTTTGGTGGAGATTTATGTCTTTTAAAAGAAATGATTCCAGTAAGTGCTCATTAGATCTGCAAATGCACCTCTGAAATTGATATTACAGCCAGAAATCTTCAGCAATTTCAATTACACAACTGTAAACAATGTGTAACCAGAGGCCAAATCTAAGCTCATATTTCTCCATCCTAATCCCATGAGGCTTCCTTTTGCTATCAGCTCCTAGCAGCGTTCTATTTTTGCCAGCGCTTCTTGGGGTCAAAGTTTCTAATCTGTGCAATGACAAGTGGTCGTTAACGTGTACATTTATTAGCCCTAGTGAAGCCATTGCCTCGGTTGAGTGTACAGCTGAAACCGGGCAATCAATTTTCTCCATGAGGCGCCAGGGGTACGAAGCCATGCTGAGAGCCGTGTCTGCTTCCATCTCTTCAAAAAAAGCCAAAGCGGTTTGTGCTACTTCACTGGCTATGTCACCTTACAGGTCCTCCCTCGTCTTCCCTCATCACTGTTTCCTTCCCTCTGTCCCCACATGGCTCATCAAACTCTTGAAATAGGGCTGGAGTAGAAAAAAGTAACTTACATTTGAGAGATTATGATGGTGTCTGTGCGCGATTTCGTCCGGTGTGCATCACCAGGGGATATTAGTTCATTTTTGGAGGGGTGGTTACAAGACTCCTACTATCTTTAAGGGGAATAGGTGTTAGCAACATCCTACTTTACAATCTGTAGACTTAGGGAGTTGCACCATTCCCACCCTCACCTGATCTCATTTGGTTTCAGTGTGCTCCTGTATCTCTCCAGAAGATTAGATTTCAGCTCTGCCACAAAATGTGTGAACAGATAGGGAAATACTCCCCGATGATGTTACAGGCTCAGGCAGATCTATGTTAATCTTTTCTCTGTTCTCCTGATAATTGTCTAACAACTGGCATCACTGCTGAGATCTATTTTTATGTTTTTGACTCTTTTTTTTCCCCAAGTTTTATGGCCCTTGAGCAAGGCTAGTTTATATACACAAAGCACTATAAGACACTTAAATCAAAATAAGGAAAACCTTTAAGCTTTTATAACATTGCAAAAAAAGTTTGCTTAGTTACTCTATGATCAGGCTAACAGTTCATTATTGAAACTCTGATTTAAAAAAAAAAATATGCAGAAAACAATTGGATTTAGTTCTGATTTAAACATAGAAAGAGTTCTTCCACATCTCAGATTTTCAGGGAATTAATTCCCAAACCCTCTGCTAAAATCACTCACTTGATCCAAAACACTGCAGTAGAAATCTCATTTGTCTTGTTTTTGCAGCTTTTCATTAACTCCTTGAATGATCTATATATCTATACTAACTCTACGAAGTCCAAATCTATCTTTTATTAAGGATTTGATTGTTGCATATGTTCCCAACAGAACCATTCACTTTGAGACTGCCGTTTCACTTCTGCTTCCCATATTTTTTGAAAAGTACTGTAGGTTCAGTCATGCTAAAATTTCACCTAATTTAGTATGTTGGCTTTCTATGTGCCACCCACACAAGTCCAACCTATTGAAGTTTATGTTCTCATTTTTCGCTTTCCTTTTTTACTCACTTCAATTTCTTTTTCCTCTTTCACTGGCTCGTTTGTCTGTGTGCAAACATGCTGATGCTGCAGACCTTTCCCCAATAGTACTCCCATGTTCAGCAGCAGTGACTGTAGTGACGGCCCATCTTAACGATTACTGGGGGTGACTCATGTAACACCAACACAGAGAGAAGAGGAGGATAAGAAATAAGAGGCAAAAAAATAAAAATAAAAAAAAAATTTCCCACTTGAGTTGTCACTTTTTGATAATTAAAGTCCCCAAGCTGTTGGGAATGCTCTTCAGCCACACACAGTGAATCCCTTGTGTGTCAGGAGTGGGTGGACGTTAGTGGGAAACCTTATGCCATAAATCTATTTTAACTGCATGGACTGTACTTTCTAATTTATCTGTCTCCAGCCTGTTTCTGTGCTTTGTCTTCTCCTCTCTGTCTGCTTCTCTTCTTCCCAGGTTTTAGAGTAGAACTGCGGTCTCTCCTCATTTTGCCTCCCAACCTTGACATTTTTCCTCTTTAGCCTTCTGCTAAGTATAGAAGCGTTGTGACTTCATTAAGATGTCACTGATCTCTCCAGCTTCAGCCAGGCCCACCGAGTCATTAGTCAGCCATGTTTGAGAAATATAGTGTCTATGAAATAGATTAAACGTACAAATCTTTAATATTTTTCTAATCCCTGTATTGTAGTGGAGGCTGTGTGAACTCAGCTTGTTTTAAAATCAGTTTTAGTTTGTTGTCAGTTTTAGTCTTTAGCAAAAACATTGTTTGCGTTTCCTCTAACTTGCCGCAAGATGTTAGAGTAACAATAGTAATAGTGATCTCATCATTATTAGAATTTCTAGGTGGTTTTTATTACAAATTTTCTGATTTCTATTCCTCAGATTTTTATTCATTTTCAATTAAAACACAGTTTTTGCTTTACTCTTCAAAAATTAATTCTCATGTTGTCAAGGTTGTGTTTAAATAGTATAATTCTGTATCAGAAATCATGTATGAATATCTGAGCTTCCCAGCACTTTATTCAGCACTTTATTGGTCACATGTACAGTACCAGATGGTCTCATCACAATTAAAGCTTATATGGTTTCTGTTGACCGCTGTGTTTCTCTGCGGCGATTTGTGTGGCCAGCGACCCATTTTACCAAACCTAAACATGTTTTATCTCAGCGGTGTCATGTGGCCTTGTCCAGTCATGAGAGTCGTACATATGGATGAGCCAGCTGAGGATGTTCCCATATCGCTACCACCCGCTGGATTAGCAGCCCGCTGACAGGCCAGCTGTTGAACTTTTGCCCCGATCTTAAGGCCGCTTATTTCGCAGATAATGTGAAAGCAGTCGATCATCAAGAACTGTGTAAGCTGGACGTAGCAGCGTTCCCAGGAAATCTGGGTTTTCACCAAAAATAAAGAAATCAACATTAGCTGTGAGAGAAATAGTGTCAGACAGGCTTTCATATCCACATGCACAGAAATGATGGAGGTGCACAGCTGTAATCTGATCATTTTTTTTTCCTTCTTATTTTTGAATGCCAAGCAGAAACATCATAGGCTGGAGTGTTGTCTGTGCCAGCTAGAGAGCATCTGACATAATCCATAGCCGCTCATGCTGGCGCATGCAGGATCTTTGCAATCACACCAACACCCTGAACATCAGAGGGTTTTAGGACAAATGGCATTACACCAAACATGGACAGACGCAGGAGGATAAAAATCAGCAAAGCATCGTTTACGTAACATGGCATGTTTCTTTTTTACTTAAGAAAGCATTTAATAGCATTTATGTGTTATATTTAAATATTTTTCTTTATATATTGAAGTATTTGGTTGTTAAAGCTCTCTTTTAATTTTTTTTTTTCAGCACTACATCTTTATTTTTAATATATTTGACAGGAAATATAAAATACAACTGAGCATGTGTTCACAGTTTGCAAGGCATTCTTTAGCTATTAAAAAACAGATTTTGCTGAATTTGGATTTTTTTTTTTGTTCAGTATTGGCTTACTAAAATAATTACAAATGTCTTAAATGTCTTTCAAACATATTTTTGCTCCAGGTTGTCTCTTGAGGATTACCAGCTCTTTATACTTCCAACTCATATGTGCAACTATAGGTGGGGTTATTACATTTTGGGATTTGTTACAATATACACAGTCCAATTACTGTGTATCTATTGTTTGTAAGAACTATTAAGAACCAGTAATCAAGATAACTATTTGATTTAACACAGTGACTTTCAGTTGCATTTAATTATTTAAGACCATTTTGTACATGCAAAAGTGGAACATGATGTAAAGGATTGACTGACAACCAAGCTCTGCACAGAAACTCAATATCACATACCTAACATCAACTCATAGATGACTAGAATATTAAGAATATTGTATTGATTAAACGAAACATATTTGCACAAATAAACTAGAGTTCATTTTGCTGGACAAATTCTTTATCAGTCCTCAAAACCTCAACTGTCAGAAAAAGACAAATTATGTTGTCTGCACACATCAAACTGTACAACCTCCTATGTGTCACTGTCAACCTCAACAGACATTGTAGAGGTCAGATCGGAAAGGCCTCTCGGTTCGAACACTTGGTATTGTAAAGGTGAATTGCAGCGTCAATAAATTGTGCACATGTGGAAGTAAGATTATTGTCCAGTGGATGGTGCCATGCAGAGTAACTAGACATGCATGTGAAATGTTGAAGTCATTTTTTTTCTTAAAAATGTTGGGGGTCTGGGGATGCAGAGCATTGACTCCGTTTTATCATTTGGCAAAAATAACTTGATATTAATTGTCACACGTTGTGTGAGACTTGAATTATGTCACATGACAGGAGTGGCCTATAAATTAGTATTTTTGTAATGGCTTGTTCATAGCTTTTTAAGGTTGTTGAGCTGCAGGGGAATATTCAGAGATAAAATTTTTGTAGCATTTTTGGAAAAACTATAAATCCTCATTTGTTATATTCAGGAGAGTTCTGATAGAATGGTGTCAGAGCACTTTTACAGAAATCTTTGGCATCATATTTGATGTTGGATTATACCAGTGTTACTCTTGTTACCCTTTATGAATGTTCACATCCTATGCGTTGCTTAACTATAGTTTCCACCTGAGAAGGCCTCCTGGGACTTGTCCTCATTGGATTCTGTACCCATTTCACAGTGATTAGCACACAGGTACATCAACAGCCACTCGTCCACTTCTCTTAGATGAAAAAGCCTTAATAAATACCCTGAAGAAACTGGGTTAAAAAAGAACTGCTGAGAAAAACAGGTGATAGATGAGCCTAGAAGTTTGCTTACTTTCTTTATTTTTCTCAAACTTTTATGATGGCTTGCATTTTTTAATTTGTTAGCTTCTGTTCTTGTAAAATGAAGACTGCGGTTCCAGTAAAACAGTGTGTTTAAATATTAAGTGCTGGACTGAGATGGGCATAAAAGCAGCAAAAAGTGAGCAATTATTTCACGGATATTCTTAGCCAACGATTATTCTCTGCATGCGTGCTTCTGGACTCATTATTCTCAGCTCCACCTGCACAGTAAAGGCTTTCTTGGTTTGTTCTCTGTTCTTCAGTTTTGTGAAGTTGTCTAATTATCTTTAAAGATGTTTTAGTAGCTAATGTTAGGATTTTATTTTTAGTGACACACCAGGAATGGCATATAGAAAAACATTGGATTCTTCTTGTCTGGCATTTCCTAAAAGATGGGTGTAGAAGGTCTGAATTAAATTTGGTTCTTTTTAGCTCTGAGCATAACGTTTAAGTTTGAAACAAAAGAAAATGGTGCATGTGTTTGAGAAGCGAGTCTATCCTGGAAAAGAAATGTTCTTTCAGTCAGTGTTTGTTATGTTACAGGTTAAAAATCAACTAGCAGAGACTTCTAGCATAACTCCATCATTTGTTTATGTAATCATCAGCTGACAGGTACAAACAGGCACAATAAGCCTACCTTTAAACTCTAGATATGCTTGCTCAGGAGAAAGTTCATGGTCCCATCAGAGACCATGTGATTATTGGCTCTCGTTACAGTATTCTTAAATAATGTGCTAGTTCCACTTCTGAATTTTTTTATTGGCTTCAATTTGATGAGAAATACTGTTATACTCCTACTACCAGGCAAATGTCACCATTTTGTGCCTGAAAAGTAAAATATTAACATGAAGTGTTTTGTCCTTTCACAGAAAGCTAACATGTTGCTTTTAGACAGTGAACATATCAGTCATATTTGAGATTGGAATATTTTTATTGACTCCAACTGTCAGGCTTACTTGTTCCTAGTGTGATAATGAAATTTTCAGAGTGTGTGCCAGAAAAGAAAAAAGCACTTTTATAAGAGAGTTCTCCTCTGATCCCGATAGATTCAAACTTCACTCTCAACAATTACCTCAGAGCAAAGCGGCAGCCGTCATCAGACCCCCACTTCCAGGGTGGGGTAAGCTGGAAGTGATCACACTCTCACAGGTTAAAGACCCCCGCTTGGCCTTTGTATTAATAAATCCGACAAAGGCCACCAGACATCGAAGCACTTGCATATAAAAGCAGACCTCATATCTCAGTCAGGCTAATTAAAGGCTGTGTTTGATCATGAAAGCGGGGTTGCGATGAAAGGGTGTGTTCAGAGGTGCAGTCTGAATGCATCCCAACTCTAGATCTGGACTCCTAATTAGAGCACAACGGGGAGGGATTAACAGCCCGACACCTGCGTCTGCTCAGTTTAATATCCCTTTATATGTATCAATAACCTTAACTTAAGTTTAGTTTTTGGGTTATTTTGGCCTTTTTTCTCCTCTTTGACGTCCTTCATCTCCAAACAGATGGCAGCAACATGAAGTGTGGGCAGAGGGAGAGATGAGCATCATTTACTATCATAAGTGTGCGATGGGTCTGCTGTTAATGAGGAAAAGATTGGGTGTAAAGAGGTAGATGAGCATGTGGGATTCCAGCAGGCGAGGACATATTACCTCCTTCTGTGATGATACGGAGCTGACTGAAATCGCTAATCAACAACAGGAGGACAGGACGGAGGGTTAGTGGAAGCTGCTCGTAAACCAGGGGATTCCTGCACTTTCTGTTTTTAATGAGTCCTAAAAAGATCTTTTGAGGCAACTACACTGTTATGTAAGAGTTTATTTAAAAACGTCGTACACCATTATGCACATTTGCTAAACTTTTTCTTTGAAAAGGAGGTAGGCAGAAGTATAAACTTTTTTCAAACTGAATTTTCAATAAAATACAAAGATTGTCTTTTTTTTCTGGCAATGAATGACATGAGTGCATAGTGTTCATAGAGTTCAGCAGCAATGTTAAAAAGCGGATAACACATTAAAAATAACTTGATCATATTTTGTAACAATATCTTAACTTAAAACCATAAAGAGGCTATTCTGCAGCAGCTTTGTGAAGGGCGTTTGATTTGCTAATATTAGATGCAAGCCTTCTGTTGCCTGTCATATATTCATTTTTCGACTAGTTTTAGAAACTAAAAACAATCTGCAAACTATTTCTTATTTATCTGTCTTTCCATCTCCTCGTGTCCACCCTTTTAAATCTGTTTTAAAATGCTTCATAGACATTTTATCCTCTTATATTTTGCAGCAACTTTTTGTGGGTGCGCCTCAGTGTTCTTAAAAAACTTTGCATACAACCAATAAAAAAAAGTTAATGCAATCTGGCCCCCTCCAACTTACAAACAGGCCTTACTTCACATGTTTACTGATTGTGCACTTTTGTCTACCTCATATTTTTTCTTATGCTCAATTTTCGAAAACTGTCCTAGGAAAAAGCACTTTGTGGGGACCCAGTTTCTTTAGTAATTGTCTTGTTGTTTAAATGTCTCATGGATGGTGTTTGTGACTTTCCGCTTGATAGCTACCAGCTCATTTTTGTATTAAAAAGCATTTTTGTCTTTTGATAGTTTTAATTTGCTGAGAAACCTAATGCTGTGTTCTTAAAAGCTGTGCGACAAGATTAATAACGATATTACCTCATTGAGTAAAGATTCACAAGTATCTGTTTATTAATTAAATTAAAATGAAGTTAACTTGTTTGTTTAAAAATAGGAAGAGCTTTTTCGTGATTCGACATAAGTAGGTCACATAGAGGAAACTGTGTGTGATATATCCAGTGTTTTAACACTCTTGTGCCTATTTTAATGCCTCCTCCTTTCCGCAGTGCTTCACTTGTCTTCATGATCCTTCATCTCTATCTGGTTTCACTGCAACTATCGTATAGGGCACTTTCAGCTGCGCGTCCATGTTTTATTCCTGCAAAATAGACTGTGAATGATCTAATAACAAAAATGAAAAGCTCCTGCAGCAGCAGTTCTCCACATTATGACTGTCATTAGTCAGGCTTACACCTGTCCAGCAGCTGTCTGCCGTCCTGCTGGCTGAAAGGGTTTGGTGTTTGCTCATGACAGGGGAGACCGATTAGAGCTGTCACATCATGTGTGAGAATGTTGTTCAGAGTGATAGCAAGGGTGTTAATCAGACAACAAATGCAATCAACAGAAGGTTCTTCTTAATAATTAGCAGTTAAATGACACTTTACCTGTAATTGAGGAGAGGCCAACCTCAGTCCATGGGAGCTAACATCCTGCTTTCTCCACCTCACCTACACAAAATAAACGCCTCCTTACCATCTATCATCCACAGTGACATGTTGGATTCAAATACAAAATGCAGAGTTAATAAAATGCAGTGAGCTTTAACTATATAATTTACTGTAAAGTAAAGCATCTCAGCATTTTCTCCTATTGTTTTTGTAATAATAACATCCTAAAAATATTTTTTAATCAATTCCTGCACTGCTTTGTGTTCATTTATATTCTGTTTTGGTCTGCTCACATGCAGTAGGAGACACATTTGCATGTATGTCAGTGCCAAGTTTGGTATCGTAATGCATTTTGATGTTTAATTCACTAATGAGACTGGAAAGGCACGGAATCAGAAAGGGCACAAAACGAATGACAGACGAAAGGAACCCACATTCACCGCCAGGAGGACATACAGGCCATGGGCAGAAACACACAAACGTACCATCACTTCAAATAACATCAGCGAGGTTAGAAACGGCACAATATTAAAACACGGAGGCTCTCTATGCACGAAAACAAGCTCGTCAGTCCGAGCGTTTCCAGTGCTTAGATCTGCCTTTAATTGAATGGCTTCAGATGGATGATGTGAAGGAGGCTGCAGGTGGTGAGGGACAGAGAATGAGATGTCATCTTGCTTACTAAGTCAGTGATGAATTGTCAGTTCAATTCTGTGATGTATTGTCAGTACAATTCAGTGATGAATTGTAAGCTCTCTAACAGCCATTGTTTGAGAGCTTAGATGAATCTGGTTACGGTAAACACAGTCGCAGTCGTCGGCGTTAAAGTCTCTTCTGATGTGAAGAACGAAGGCCAGGCTGCTTTTAACTCACAGGCATTTCAAGGCTTCCATAATTTCTGCAAAGCTTTCACTGAATATATTCCTTATTTGTACTGTATTAGAATATTTAATGTCAGTTCTCCCATCTTTGTTCATTGCTGATTAAAACAAACAAAGACAACTGATTTCCAGCTACAAGCAAAGCATATAATGGGTGAAAACAAAACTCCCCCATGGGCTCAGGTGGCTGTTTACAGTAATCTGGGTTTGAATCACCTGCTGGGTGTGTGCAGACATGTTTGCATGTGAAAAGGGATGACAGATGTGTCATGGTGAGTTATGGTTGTGTGATCTCATTTGACATTAAACACTTTGAGCTGTAACATTGCAAGCCGAGCTAGATGAAGAGAGGAATGTACGGTTTCTTACAGAAGTAAATTTTCCCTTTAAATTCTTCATTTTTTTCTTATGTTAAAGTTTTTTTAGTGAGGATTTAACACTGTTGTCGAAAGAAAGCTAGAAGAAGTTCTGTTTAAAGCTTGTCATATGCAGAGAGCACAACAAACCTGTGGAAGAAAGAGGTGAAAGCTGATTTCACAGTGCAACAGTATTTACATTGTCTGAACTTTTTCAAAGTTTACAATAAAAAATGTCAATGTTTGGCTGATATGCCAAACATTGCAGGGACATGGTTGCTAGTCAGAAGTCAAGAAAAGGTGGGAATATACAGCTTTAGCTAGACTGGAATAGTTAAAATCAAAGCATGTTGAAGTACTGGAATGACTAATATGAAACTAGAATGAAATTCAAATGAGAATCTCTTAATAGGACTGGAAAACTGCTTTTATCAGAAACTCTCCAATCTGGGAAGAACAGAAGAAATGTTAGTCTCTAGAAGTTGAAAGATTACATTGGCAACAAGCTTTAATCGAAGGCTTTTTTAAATGGTCACCAGAACCACTTTTGATTGGAATGAATCAAAACCGCCTTCTTCTCTCAGCTCCACCGTGGGCTTGTTCACTGAGGACCACGATGGCTAGCTGAAAGAGTGTCAACTCTTGGGTTGTAGGTTTGACGCCACCTGTAGTTATCTACCCACATACACACATCCTCATCCCGGAGATCCATCTTCATCATTTTCCCCTGTTTCCAGCTCTTTGACTCTGCTTTCTTCATTTCTATCTGTTAAATTGAAGCCATTGGTCTTTCTTTTTTCACATCACTCTCTTTCAGCATCTCTGACAGTTTTTGTGTAACAAGCCTCTTTTTTTTAAAATCTTTTTCTCCTTCAAAGTAAAGTTGATGTAAATACAAAACACCCAGGCAAACTGCTTTGCATCTTTTCGCTCACTGAGTGCATTAGACAGTTTGTGCCCTTCACCATCAGACTTTTGGCGACTCAGTTGAGGCTGAAGGGTAAGCCCGACTGCATTTGGTTGTTTTGGGTCGGCGCTGCAAGCAGAGAATTTCTGAGGATCCTCTGGGCTAAAAACAACCCCGTTTGGTCGTTTCATTCAGCCGAACAGCTGACCTTCAGCCTATAGGGAAGGGAGCATTTCATCACATGTATCTCGCTCTCGGTCTGATCTTCATTCCTCTTTTCCTTTCCTTTTATCATCTCACTTACAGATGTGGCTCTCTTCTCGTCTTATAACTGCTGGTCTGTAGATTTGTGCACATGATGCTATAAAGCCACTCAGTGATTTTCCTCTTGTTCTCACAGATTTTTTTTCTCCAGTGACTCTCAATCTATTGCTACATTTTCTCTAACCCATTATCTCCATGGCAACTATTCAGTTGTTCACTTTGCTCCCAAAGGTTTTTTTTTTTCTGACACAAATACACACTGTCACACTATGATCCTCATCTTTTAATTAATTAATTACCGGTAATTAATATCTTTTTTTATTTAACGCCATGTTTTTAGCAAACATTAATTTATCACAAAGTGACTTGATTGTGAAATGCACGTCGTGCTTTGCAACAGTATTTACATTCTCTAAACTTTTTTAACAAAAAAAAAAAAAGTATTTTACTGGGATGTGGGGCGATGTATCAGGAAATGGGGGAAAAAATGTTTTGCAAATAAAAATCTGAAAAGCTTATTCAGTGCCCTTACTTTTTCCACCATTCTCCATTTCCAAAACAACTTAAGCTCAGTCAGATTGCATGCAGAGCTTCTGTCAACATCAGCTTTCATGTCGTGCAAACATTCTCTGTTAGATTAAGGTCTGGACATTGGCCGGACCTTAAAAACACTCTAACAGCGAAAACATTTGGCCAACAGCAGCAGCTGCACCTTAAAAATTTTGTGTATTTTCACGGCTGAGTCTTTACGTGTAATCAAGCCCAGAAGTGTTCATGTGCTTGTCAGATTTAAGTTTAATATGAATTTTACCTTACTTTTTGCATTAACTGTAAATAACATCAACATTTTGAAGTCACTGCGTTCGAGTCTCCAAGATTATGGTGTTGAATTTACACAACAGATAAATGATTAAAATATCAGTGGAGACATGTAAAAGGTGGATAGATGGATATTTTATTTTCAGAACAACATATAAAACCAAATTTAAAAGGATATAGCACAATTACAATCAGGCTCAACTCAGAGATCTTGGTTGTTTTCCAATTCATCTTGTTCAACAAACTATTTGGTCGTTAAATTACTTGATCGCAAATATACAATGTTAGGAATTTTGTTTACATTTAAAGATGAAATTAGAAGAAGTCACAGCTGAATGTTAAAATCAGACGAAATTGAGTAGCATAAAAAGGTAGAGTAGTTTAAAGGACTTTTTTAATTGTGTTTCCTGTTGAAAGTTTTGTCTATTAAAAGAAGCTGAATCTCAATTGTCCCTCTACTTTCTAATTTCACTTAACTAATTTCCAAATGAGGCTAGATGTGCACTTGAGGAAGGCAGCACAGAGGTCATTGACCTGTGAAATAGCTGTATTCAAATTGCCTTTCTTATCCGTGTGCTAAGCTCATGTGCACTGCAGAGCAGCTGAGAGTATGCTGTGCTGATTTAGCTCCATTACTGATATCTTCAGGCTTCGACCCACAATTGTTTATATGACTAAAGGTGAAAATCTTAAAGAGATCTGTTGTTTGTTAAATTAGCAGCTCAAAATCCCACGCGAAGAAGAGCTGCAAAACAGAAATGGAGCAGCTTCACTTTAAAGGTATTCTCAAAACATCAATCATAGCTGTCAGGGCACATAGCTGGCTCAGTGCACGCATAGTTTTTTTGTTCTAAAATCTCCAAAGAGGAGGAAAACGGTGAGCACAGCAGTCTTCACATGCAGTTCATTTAATTTCCAATGGGCTGCCTTTGATTGGGGAGAGTGTCTTTGTTTTCTTTTTTCCTTTCTTTTGTTGCAAAAGCACTTTTTTAAATCTCAGTTGTACTCATTGGAAGCATACCCTCCTGCTGCCAGTGTTTATCGCTAAAGAGTTTTTATTAAGGCAAGAAATAGTTTTCATGTGATGTTAGACTTCAAGCATTCACAGACTGGATAGGTCTAGAAAAGGCAATCAGAAAAAAATTATCTCCAGTTTTTCCATCCATTCATCCATCCATGAAGCAGATGTTAAGTCAGCTTTAGATAATATCTCCTCATTAAGACATGAATCACATAAATCTTTAACTTGCGTGTATGCTAATAATGTCTAATTATTAGGCACTGACAGATAATAGTACATTGGCACATCTGTAGACGCCTGAGTAAAATTAGCCTTAATAATGTTTGAGTCAGTGTGCTTGACTTCTTCCTTGTTCTTCTGCATGATGTGGCCCTTGTTTCACTCGCAGGGCTCATCATCTCGCCTCGGTGCAAACAGTGTCACAGGTTTGCCTGCTAGCATTTTACCCGCACAGCATGATGCCCTGTGTTTGAGTCATTGAAAGGATGTTGTTGTAAAGTTGTTTTTAATGTGATGCTGCAGCAGTTTGCAGGCATGTATTTGTAGCTTGCATTGTCACTGTATTCGTACTCATGATTCGGTGGTATAAATATTCAAGAACTGTTGCAGATAAACAAACAATAATAGCAGTGTGTGCAAATTGACACTACAGCAGAAGCAAATTTCTTCCAGTCTTCTTATCCTTTCGGTCCCTAAAGCATTTTTTTCCACTGATGGATGACTGAACTCTTAGAAAATGCCTATAAGAAGTAAACTTTGTGGTTAAAGCTCTGTTCTGAGAATTTGTGTTCATAGGGTTCAACAGTTTCAAAAGAACAGCAAAAGTGATTATGTTCAATAAAGTGGCATGAATAAGAAGGCATTATGACACTCATTTCACGGTAGCCTGGTAAAAACAAGCCCCTGGTTCTGGATCTTTGCCTATTGTGAAATGATCGCTAGCTAGACTCTGCTGAAGTTTCAAATGATCTGAATTTATTTTGTCCAATCACTAAAGTTTGGCTTTGAGATATTTAATGCATCAGCTTTATCATAAAAAAACTATGCTATGAAGCTTACCAGAAATTGCCTGGTATGTGAACAATCATCCCCCACTGCAATGAGATAGGTGCAGAGCCAAAAGAAAAAGTTTTAATGCCTTAAACATTTTTGTTGTTCTGACTTTGACTGCTCAATATTTTAGAAGAGAAATCCATCTTAATGGGACAAATCCCAGACACAACACTGGAGGTAGATGAGAATCAAATGGAGTGGCATAAGACAATATCCAGGCTTGTTTCACTGAGGATCTAGTATAATTTACTGAAGGTTTTCACACTTAAATATTAAAATGTACCAGAAACCCAAACACATTTAAGATAAAAATGTCATTCAGTTGCTGTGTTTGACACAAATATGTGAATTCTCAAAGCATCTGCATAAATAGGAAGGTAAATGGATAATTTTGTTGACTAATCATGTTTACCGACTCTTTATTTGCTTAAACCTGAACTGTGTTTGTTTTGTTTTCACCATTCGCTCCCTGTTTTGTGTGCATTGCACAGAAGAAGCTTTCCCATTTGTGTGAAACTATTAGTTTTTATGGGTAAGCTGCTAGCATTATGGTCCACTTACACAATTCATGGTGTGTTATTGAGTGTGTCAAGAGCACTATGCTTATTCACAAATTATATCCATTAACAGATTCGTTGTTTTACTTTATTGGCTGTTGCTATAGGGGTTTCGTGCTTTTATGTACTAAAACCACATGTGTTTTAGGTTACTAGAGAAATATGTGTTCATAAAGCCATAAGGGAGCTTGCATGCAAAAGCTTGATAAACAGTCAGGAATTTGCAACAGAGAAAGCTGTCTTTAACTACACAAATGTTTCAGAAAGTCAATTATGAACCACCAGGTGGTTGTAAAATTACTTTTCTAAATTTGTATGTTTATATTTATTTGAATATTTAGTTGTCTTTGCAATTTGTTAGTCATAGAGATACTACAGTAAAAAGCTTTGCATGAATATTTTTGCAAACTATTTGCTTTTTTCACTATCATAGCTCAAGAACATACAGATCATTTGGCATTTTCTGAATGTCTTCTCAAACATAAAAGCTCCAGCACAAATTCTGAAGAAAATGCATGTTGGCATGCACACTCTAACACATGCTGAAGCCCTGGGCTCTGCAAAGATTGTACCTCAATATGCATTTTTCTCCTGTTGAAGACTCACAACTAACTCCTCATGGTTCATTTTATCCAAGACCAAAAGGAGGAAAAGAGACAGTTACTTTATGTGAAGGGAAGATGACATTGCAATAAGCAGTGCAATAAAAGTTTCTAGGTCTTCAAGGTTATTTAGAGAAGAGAGTGAAGAAATGTAGTAAATGTACAGACCAAAAGAAGATTGTCCTCTGCTCCTCAGGTCCCCACTGGACACAGTTATCAAGTTATCACTTATCAAGTTTCATTTAAACGGTTGAAGGAGAATGACCACAATGAACACTTAAAAGCAAATACTGGGGGAGGGAATAGAGTAAAAAATAGATGTTCCCAAATAGAGTATGCTAATAAAATTTTTCAGAGCCTCACGCTCCTCACTCATACCCCTATCTGTCAAAACATAGTACTCAGAAGGCCTTTCTCTTTAAAACGCTGACATTCCCTCAACGTCTCCTCCTCTACCATCCCTCTATTCCGCTCTCTGACATCATGTTGTTTACCTAATGCAGTCGGCTTGTGGAAAAAAGGGCCTTTTCAACGACGTAGGCTTCCTTACTCAGTCGGTGGCCTGTATAATTACACATGCAGCCGTTCTGACACAGTTCAGCATGATGGAGGCGACGCTGATGGGGGTTTATCCACCCTCATTTGCAGGGCTTTAATTAGAGCCATGTTTGTTTTGCAGTGATTGCAAAAATTGGCTAACCTCAGCTAACACTGTGCAGGCAGAAAAATGTATGAATCGATCCACAGCAAATGGGACTAAGCCATGCTGATCAACGGATTTTATAGCAAAAGTTTCTGAAACATTGAAGGTTTGTATTTGTGTAGCCGGATGACTTTCTTTCTTTCTGCATTAATCCCTTATTTCTTATTGGACTGAAATTATATTGGTTTACATTTATGCATTACTTTTCCTCTTTCTTTATTTTTGTTTTTGTTCCTTTTATTTCTTTTTACTTCACTTGACTTGAGTGACAAATTTAAGGACTTTAGATTCGACTTGATAAAATCACAACGGACTTAGGACTTGGACATTTATAATAATGAGTCACGTAGCCATTTTACACATTGTTTTCTTATTCCAGTGATTTTACTCAAGTGTTGCAAAATCCTTCTCTTGCAGGTAAATTTCTCTTATAGATTGTTTTAGCAACAAAAAACACCTTGTAAAATTGAGAAAAAAAATCTGAATTATTAGTAGCTAATAAATTACATATTAAGTAATATTTGTCCACATCACCATATTTTCCCTTTTTTATATATAGGTTGTATTACTTATTTCTATTTGATGTGTTCAGAGACCACATCATGAAATACACAAAACCACGATGGTGGCTATTTTTTAGGAGTCACATAATGCATTTGTTTTTCCCAAACTCGTAATTTTCTGAAGATTTCTTCAGCGTATGTGTTCTCTTCGATGCTTCCCGTTTTTCAGTCAGGATAAATGCGGACCAAAAAAAGTTACAACAGACCTGTATATTTTCATACAGGCTTTTCTCTTCCTCAAAAACACAGGCTTGCTTTTAAATCTAACGTTGCAGTCACTGTATCACATTCTCTCTCCACTCTTGAAGCTGCTCCACTGAGGGGAAACTGTCACAGGTGGTAAATATAAAATGCATTGCTGCTGGTGCACCACTCTGGGAATGTCATCACTAAAACAGATTAGAAATTCTGGCAAGCTGGTGCTGATAGGCTTCCTCAGGCTTGTATGTTGAGAAGCTGAATGTAAGTGGAGCTCATTTATATGTAAAAGTCCCTCAATCCAGTTTTAACTTTCCCTGTTATCCTTGTGGGAGTCTCCTTTTACGTCATGCTCACCATGTGGTGTCAGGGATGAAAACAACTCTCTCTCTCCGTGAGTCTTTTGAGACTTTATTTAAACCTTAATTCAGGTTTATAATGTCTTGTTCAATTGTTCTTTTTGTCTTGTGTAATTTTCCAGGACCCCAGAAGCAAGCATAAGTTCAAGATCCACACATACGGCAGCCCCACTTTCTGTGACCACTGTGGATCGCTGCTGTACGGACTCATCCACCAAGGGATGAAATGTGACAGTGAGTATTACTCCATCTGTGTGTCTGTTAGTGTGTGTGGGTGCACCTGTGTTGAATATGCTGCACTGCTTTTCCTTGAGCCAGTCCTAATGAGAGCAGATGGGAATAGCCCGGTGCTGCAGCCCACAAAGAATTCACCGCTCTGCCCCACAGAGACCTTTCTGTGATCCCATTCTTCCCACACACTCTCCACTTTTGACTTTTCTCCCCGGTCTTCGGCTATATGAAACTATCTGAATAGCCTCAATTCTTGAACTGAAGTCATGGTTTTGCCCATTTATTTCCCATTCTTTATTTTTAAGCTGATCAAACCAATACAAAATCCTGAAATATCTTTAATGTAGTAAAAAGTACTGTATCACCACAGATCTCTTCTATTGTAATGAAATACATTTTATTATCAGAGAAAGATAACCCTCATAAATAGAAAAATAACTTTTCATTCGTCCATTAACAGACAAAAACTATCAGAGCCAGCCTGTGTCTGTCAGAAAATGTAATTGGTACCCTTTGTAAAATTATAGGTAAACTTTTTTGGCTAAATTTTATTAGCAAAACAGAACTAATTTCTATCAGACGAGTAAAAACAAAAGGTCAGTAATGCAGACCTGGTGTAGCAACATAAAATTGGTTAAAATTTTACAATAAACAATACAGCTTGAAATCTTAAGAAAAGATGTGAAAAAAGTTGCATTTATCAACCTGCAAAGGGTCATAAAGACATTACTAAGACTTTGGTACTTTAGTATATATTCCCAGAAGTGACTGGCACAGCAGAACAACATGTAAAGCACTGTCAACCTCAGTTAAGGTTGGTGCTCATGATTTAACAAGAGTAAAAATGGCATCATGGGAGTGTTTCAAGGCCAGAATCTGAGGGGAAAAAAAACACCCTGAGACTCATCTAACACTAAAACGCATATTGATGATCCTCAAGATTTTAGGGAAAAATATTCCAGATTTTTCTGACTAAAGTGTTACTTTTATATGTGTTGAGAAAAAGAAAAAAAGCATTTCAGGAAAAAGATGAGGTGGGCGTCGTTCTCAGATGGTCGTGTCTGATTTGCTTCTTCGGGATTTTGAGGTACAATGTCCTTAGCTTGTAACCTTAAACTCAAGCACACTTTAGTTATTCAGCATAATGCAAAACACTCCAACAAATCCACCTTTGACCTCTCCGAATGAGATGCCGTGGCATTATGATAAACAGGCTTATATTCGTTCTTGATTTCATATGTTGTTTTCCTACCTTCTTTTCTTCCTTGTGAAATATAACGTATTTCTCAGCTGAATTCTTTATTGCGCTTTTCTAGATTGTGTTTGAAAAGCTAACTCCCTGAACTTCTAGAAACAGTCTGGAGGTTTCACATGAATACCTTGTATGCTAAATCTGCATCACTCTCTCATTTTCCTCTCTTTTTCTGTCCCTCACTGTACCTCTTCTCTCCTGTCTCCATCCTCATCTATCACTCTGCCTCCCTTTCTCCTCCTCATATGCGGTACATCCATCTGTGGGCTTCCAGTGGTGCCCTAATCGTATATGGTGATTAGAGCACATTGGAAGAAATGAATGTGAGGAGACCATGGCTATTACAATCTGCTTCAACACATTCTGTCTCTCCTTTTCACTTCGTAGCACATCAGGCAGGTGAATATACATAGAAATGTGATCAGAATAAGCTGTAAATACTGTAGATGAGTCTTAAATGAGAAATAAAGTTATTTACAGTGTAATATCTGCTGTGTCAAACCGAAACAAGAAAAATGGCAACAATTATCCGAGACTGTGCTGGAAAACCTCCCAGTGTAGATTGCCTGCACCTGTGCATTTCTAGGGTACAAATATTGGCAAATGTTGAGAACAACAACCATTTTCCCCAACAGTCAGCAGATTTGATCTGCAGCAGCAGAGATGATTGCATCACAGTGCCTCATAATGTAGAACGTGTGGGAATAACTTCCAGCTGTAGCATGAGGAAGGATGAAACATTTACGAGTCTGGGGATGTTTTGATTTGATAAACTTTTGCAGTCATGTACAGTGGGGTTTGTGTTTAAGTTTGCTCCCTTACAAAAGGAATGTACTCTCTCAATTTTTCATTATACTTTAATTTTACCATAGAGCACAGGTGTCAAACTCCAGTCCTCAAGGGCTTCTGTCCTGCAGTTTTTAGATGTGTCACAGGTACAAAACACTGGAATGAAATGGCTTAATTACTTCTTCCTTGGGCAGATCAGTTCTCCAGCGCCTTGCTTTTTAACTATTCTATCCATTTGGATGTGCAGCAGAAGCACATCCAAAAATTGACCCTTGAGTTCTGGAGTTTGTCACCCCTGCCATAGAGCGATTGCAACAACAACAAAAAAATAAAAACAGCAGGATTAAAAATAAATATGTAAATCATGTCATGGTGTAAAATGAGTATTTGATTTAACTGCTGCACAACAAGTTCCCTATTATTTTAGCAGACATTTATTTTATACATTTGTATGTTTTGCATATTTATCAATATACAATAGTTGACCTATCACTAATATTACATTCACATGCACTGTCAATGATGTGGAGTTTTAAAGTTACCCAGATCAAAGATTTCTTAATTTGTACAAACCGAAGTACGACACAAAGGTTGATGTTTGCCAGACTACAGTTTTATGTTTTATTAAGGCTGAAATTATTTTTATGGTTCCTAAACTACTTTAGTTTAGCTTCACAGTTCATTTCTTTCTCATAACATCAAAACCTCAAACTATTTTTGTACTTCCTCCTGAAAGGCAGAGAGTTTTCCTTGTAGCTTATTGCAAATTGCATGAACATGATTAAACTCAGACGAATTTAAAAATAACCAAACTTTCTCTCTTTATGTACTCAACTCTCCCATTTTATGAATTTCCTCCATTTTAAAACATGGGAGAAAGAACCTGGAAAAAATTAAGTAAAAGATCGCACATGCAGGAATCATATTATCACCTGTAAGCTGAGTTGTTTGTTTTTGTCTCTTGTATCCCTGCAGCCTGTGACATGAACGTGCACAAGCAGTGTGTGGTCAATGTGCCGAGCCTGTGCGGGACAGACCACACTGAGCGTCGGGGCCGCATTTTCCTCAAGATTGACGTCAGCGGAGACAGGCTACATGTCACAGGTTGGTTTTAATCTCCACCCTTAACTAAGTCAGCAGAAACAAACGAACAAACAAACAAAGAAAAGCAGCTTACTCTTAATGTGGAATTAGCCATTAACTTCCAGATGGGTTAGTAAAATGCTGGACAAAAAACTCTGGCTTATTTGCTCCTATTTATGAATAATCCAAACATCAATGGAACTGTATTTGAAAGTCCTGCCTCATACCAATATCTGCACCAAAGTGCTTCTCTTATGGGAATAAACAGCAAAGTACCACTACTTAAACTCTTTGAACATTACAGTAAAATTAATATGCATGCAAATTGTTGAGAAATAGTTCACCAGAAATTGCACAAAATCACACATAGTCACAACAAACCAGCTGATTGGCAGAAGTCTGTAGCTTAAAAACAATGCAATTGACGATATAGATAATAATTTGGTTATTAGATATATGAGGTTTTGCTCAGTGATGCTGTTCAGGTGTTTAATACGCCGCTACTTTCACAGTTCTATCGGGCTTCAGTAGATGAGTTTTGGTGACGTTTTCTTATTGATACTGATTAAAGCCTAGCATGCTCTAAATAAATCAAAGGTGACTCTAATTATGTGGACAGCTGTTGTTCAGAGTGTAAAGATCATACATGTCACGACCCTGATGAGTCAAAACACTCTGTAAGATTAAAGGTTGAAGATGTGGACAGTCGTAACCCAGCAACTGATTCTAAAGAGCTCATTAAAACAAAAACGTAAGTAGAAATAAAAGAGCGAAATCAGAAAGGCTTTGGCTTGGTGCTTTGATTTCTCTGAAAGCACAAAGTAAACACATGTTGTAAAACAGGTGTCTCTGAGGTGAATAAGCAAAGAAGAAGTTAGCTGTTCCCACTCTTCTGCACAAAATAAAACATTAGCTTTCATGCTGCTTAGCGCAGAAGCTGTTTGAACTAAATAACTTTGAAAGTAAACAAAACAGAACTTAGTCATCCTTTTTATTCCTATTTATCATTGTTGGTCTGTTAATATGAAAGCAATTTCTGTATCAATGGTTTAGAAACCTTTTGTTCTTGATTTCAAAACATGCATATTCCTGTCTTTTCCATTGATAAGGTAGTTAAGAAGTTTTTAACAAAAGGAAAACTTGGTAACAGCATGAAAGAGAAATCAGGATGGCTTTTCCAGTCTTCCCATCATGAATGTGTGCCTGTGTGCGTTTCAGCACTTCTAAATTATCCTGTCAGTCAAGAGCAGCACCTGCAGTGGAGAACTCTCCAGTGTTAAAACCCCTTTTGGCAGGGAGGAAAATGACTGCTGGGTCACTTCCACCACTTCCCTCCCCGTCACACTCATAAACTCACATTTTCACACAACAGCTTGGCGAGACAGTGGTGGTCAGGGAAACTTATATCAGAGACCAATAAATAGAATAACTCTGCACAAAGCACGGGAAAGAAAAAAATCTCCAGCTGCTGTAGGAGGAGAGTGACAAGTATGATTGAAATTCAAGTCTGTTGATTTCATAAAAATTTGCTTGCTGTTGGAAAAGTGACAAAGCACGGGGTTTATGCTGATTACACAGTAGCTTTTTAACTGCTGCTAGGTGAAATAAATTTAAAGGTGACTGCTGAAGATGCTTTGACCATTTTCTGTTGAAAGTTACATTTGTATCTTTCAGATGTGAAAAGAATTAGTCCAAAACCATAAAACAGTGAAATGTATTCCTAAAATCTTCAGCTTTATACACCTGGAACATGTAAAATAATGTAATCTAAATGCTCGAAAGCCTGTGGAAAAATGGCTCTAAACATGGCAGATGAACAGTTTGAGTATTTGTTTTAAACTATTTTGCTCATCTGATGGATTTGGTAGCTGCAATTCTGCCAAATGGGATTCCACAAAAAATAAAATGTAAAAATTGTTAACTTGAACTGTCAAATATTTTCATTATTGTCACCAATAAGCAATAATAAATCTAAGCAAGAGGAGAAAGGAAATGCTAACAGAGCTGCAGAGGCAATCATTGGGGCAGGATGGACAGTTTTCTATAGGAGGGAGGAAAGATCAATACTGAGTACAATGCTAGAGGGAACAAATGCAACAAAAACATATGTTCTGAAGTGTTTTCTTTTATTTGTTTCCTCCTTTGTAATGGCAGTGATCTGAACAGTGAGGTCACATCTTGTTCTCCAGCTCCCCTCTGGCTCGCATGCGCAAGTGGCAGGCCTCTGTGGTTCACTGCACCAACATGAACTTGATTAAATCTTTCCGGCCAAGAAAACAGACACATCTCCTCAGGCTCACTCCTCCTAAACAGCTTCTTTTCTGCCTCCAGTTCTTCCTTCTTCTGTTCTTCCCTTCATCTGTCCCTTCCATTCTTTTCTTCCTTAATTCACTTTTTCTTATCCCATCTTTTCTCTTGAGACACTCAGACTCACTCATCCCTGTCATCACCCGTCTTCTCTTGATACCCGCTGAGCTCCTGTCTGTTACCTCGGATTATGCTTTATTCTTCCCTTTTCAGTAGGACATCGGCTCTTTTTTTGGTCAAGAGCCTGTTTCTTTCTGTTTTGGATTTAATGCTTTATTATCTTCTACACTGTGTTCTTCCTGATCCTTCCCTTCATAGTTTAGAGTCGATTTCCTCATTTAATCCCTTCTTTCTCCCTCATTCTGATCGCCACCTTTATCCCGATCTTTATTTATCCTCACCAAAAGGCGGTCTGTGGAAGCCGATGGGCTTCAGCAGACATTTCTCCTGGCTCTTTGATGACGGGGTTGTGACGAAATGTCCCTGGATGACCTGCCCACACACACAAACACAGATCTTCAGACAATGGAGGTTTACGCAGCAGTTTGCTCAGGATGAGATTCCCCAATGCTGACACGCCTGCCTCCGCTTTGAAGCGCAAGTTAAACTGAAATATATTTCTTGTCGGGCACTATTGGATGTCTCATTGAACTAAACCCTTCTTTGCTCAAAAATCTGTCATATTATTTTAGTTCTCTGTAATGTAATTGTTGCATGGTTGTAAACATGAATGCTGTTCAAATGTGGGGAAAATATGAGGTCAGGCTTATTTGTGATTCTTGCAGCGTTCTTGTGTTTCGATGTCTCAGACTGCAAGTAGGCATGCAACTAAAAAACGTTTATTTTAGTAGGAAAAATGGCTTTTATTTTGAATGGAATATCACAATAACATTACAAGGACCATGTGGAACGCAATATTTGTTAGTTATTTCTCATTGCCAGGAATGCAGCCTGGTACAGCGACAGGACATTAAGACTGTTGGATGGAGCTTGACCACACTTGATGCCTTCACCTGGTGAATAGGAGGATGAAGGAGATTGTTGGAACCAAAAATATCACGATCCAATTTTCTTATATTGTGCACATCTACTTTCATTTGCTCAAGGGAAAGGGAAGGGAAGATCTGCTTGTGGAAGGTTGTTGGTTTCAAAATACCATAAAGTACAAGAATTTGTAGGCTTCTCTTTTCTTGGGATTTTTTAAAAATATTTGTAACAATATAAATCTTCAGCTGACAGTATTTCCTGTTGTACTTTATTCTTCAGTTTTAATAGCTATTGCTGTTAGCAGCTAGGACATATCCCATTATCTCATTAAAGCAATGTGAAATCGTTCTCTCTGTGGTTCACTGGAGTTCAAAACTCTAGATGTTAAAGACTTTGTCTCGCCTCTATTCTTGGATTTCTCCAGATCAGAGAAACTTTGAGATCCTGATCCATTTTGCCAGGCAGGTTCTCATTTCCACAGTTTTGACAGTAGTCAGACCTGAGTGGTAAATTTGCTAAATTTTTCACTTCTCAAGAGGAAAATCATGTTTTCATGGGGAGAGTTTGGAGGTTGTTTGTCTTTCATAAAATGAAATACAATAATCATTTAGAAAATGTATTTTGTTTCTACCCAGGTTATCTTTGTCTGATACCTACATTTTGTTTGATAAAACATAAGAAATCTACTTCAGAGAATAATAAATAGACAGAGCAAATATTCATTGAATTAAAATTTTTTATCTTTTAAAATGTTTAAGGGAATTCAAATAACTGGGGGAGAGTTATCTTCTGGAGTTTATTTGCTTTTGGCTTCATTTTTATTTGTATTTTTTATAATTCCCTTAAAGTCTTTCTCCTAATCTGAAATGGACCAATCGGGTCGAGACAATATTTTTGATGCCCCAGAAACAGGAATCATAAATTCCTTCTGATTCCTCCTTCTGCCGCCACTGAGTGCATGACGTCTCCGTTTGGATCCCTGACACAGCTCAGCAGGGATCCGTCCAATTCCCATTTGGCTGTGCAGTCTTCCCCCCTCCACGATTATCAGGCACTCATTGGCTGCACATGGCATTGTTATGCAACAACACATTTAAAACGCAAAGCCTTCTTTCTTTATGAGATTATGCAGTCAGCCCTCCACAGCTCTGTTTGCATTCCCCCCTTCAGCCAGAAAACATGTTTTTTTTATTACTATATTTGATATCTGATATGAAAAATGTGTTTATGTACCAAGGGAAATTATTACTGCAATATTTTGGACGGGAATGACTCAAAACTTAAGGTGCATCAGATAAGATAGCAATAGTTTTGAGGAAATAAACTCTGACCAATTAGAGAGGGGAAAAAAAAAATCAATATTATCGTAGCATTTATTATTTTATATCCTCTTGCTAAAGTCCTTTATCCACATCACATTAATAAAAACATAACATGTCTCTGCTGTGTACGTATCGTGGCTGCGTCAGCCCAAAGCAAGTAGTGACAACTAGAAATGCACACAAACCGGGTAATTTTATTAGCCGCTACCTCATAAGGAGAACACAGGACACAGACAGCAAGCAGCTCTTGTTGTATCTAAGCAACAACTGACACCAGAGATGGTCCTTGATGATGATCTTTTATTTTGTGTATGTGTCCCTGTGTTTGTACGTGTGTGAGAGAGAAAGGCAGTGGCAGAATCAAGTAGGCAAGGAATTGTTCTTGCATAAACGCACACAGAGAACAGAATCCGTAGCGTCCTCTCTCATCGGCGTGTGCGGGTGTGTTTGCCTCATTAGTGTTTTTACAGGCTTGCAGAAGTTTCTTTGGTTTTGTCTGATGCCGGTGTTGCCATGGAAGTGAGTGATGCTTGCGAACGGCGCCACAGCCAGCAGAAGGGAAGGCTTCAGACAACATGGGATGAGATTTTCCGTCTGGTCAACATACTCCGTTGTGTGTGTGTGTGTGTGTGCGTGTGTGGGCTTTCAGGAGGGGGATAGGAGAATAAGGAAAAAAATTTATGAGTCGAGAATTACCTTTGAACAAGTATCTAACTATGGGATTAAAACACCACATTCGTAAATTTGGGGGAAAACAACTTACTGATACAGGGAGACCTGCACTGCCCTCTGCTGTGTGAACCTGGAGAAGCAGGAAGAAGCATCAGAGATGACCACAAACAATTTTATGAATAATTATTTAGAGTATGTTTCCTCATGTTTTTTGTTGGAAATTTAAGGAAGTGTTCATTTTGAAGGTATTTTTGGTGACTTACAACACAGCAAACAAGCCCTTTTTGTCATGTGAAATAAATGTAGCATATTGTATTGATCCTTTGAATAATTTAACCTTGTGAGTCTTTTCTTCTGTCTTATTTTTATCAATCAGTGAAGGACTGCATTAAAGATTAAAAATGTAATTTCTAGAATTTGAATTAGCCCTCCTGGGGGGCTCATATATTTTACGCGTGTGTCATTCGTCCTCTTTCATTGTATAATTTAAGGTATTGGCATGGAAAAAGCATCAATATTTGGCAATCCTCACTCGAAGAAGGGCAGACTTTCATTTATGGGCAGGTAAATTAAAACAGACTCACTTTACATGCAGCTGATCTAAAAGGACACATTTCAGAGGGAAACACAAAGCGGTGCCACAACAAGTAGAAGTAAAACTACAAATCATTATTGTGTGATTCACGTGATAAAGATAGTGGTTTCTTTAAATTTCACACTGTGATCCTCCAAAGCCTCTCTTGTTAGTGGATGCAATCCATATGCAGCCTTTCTACTCCTTCGATGGAGGATTGTAGACGGCAGAGATCAGTATTCTTCTGTAGAGAGGAAATTGATCCAGACACACACTTTCCTGCACAATTACAGGTCCTTGCACTTGTATTCAGACTGCTAAACATTTCCACCTGTTTTTACAACTCAATCTTCAGAGCATTTTGTTGGGATTTTATGTGCCTGAAATAATTCAGTTAAAATGTATTTGTTTATCCCTGATTTTGGTGTGATGTAGTCGTCTGCGTTTACATTCAATTGAAGCTCTTAGATTTGTTGAGGCTTTTAATATCCTCTCTCTTCTGGTTACGATTGCACAGATTCTTTATGTCATATTGTTCTGCATTACTTTCCTAGAATGACATTTGCCTGTTTATTAACATGATGTCAGAGTTGAAGAGTCACAAAGAATGATGACTTCCTCTCATTTCCTCAATCTATTACTATTTTTGGCCTTTTGTTGTTTGCTCTTCCGTTTACTCCATTTGTGACAATGGAATGTCAATTTATACTATTCTATTTAACTTGTAAAGCTTCGGTGCACAAATGACTCTCTTTTACTTGTTTTTTTTAGCTAGAGTGTAATTTTGTCTGCACCTGTTGTGACAGGATAAGTGATGCACACTTTAAGATAATGTTTTGCCTACTTGATTCACATGAGGCCGTGCAACGCAGAGAAATCACTTAGCAATACAGAGTCTGTCATACCCAGCTTGTAAAGTTGTGATGAAATTTTTACTTTGAATCAGTCATCAAACAAAAATGAAGCTGAAATGAAAAACTAGAAATATTTTATACTTTTTAAAAAATCTGCTTCGTGTTTCAGTGTCACACCAATATGAGCTGACTTAGGTAAATAATGATTCAGTGTCTCCTTCCTTCCACTGCCATATTTGATCACCAGATGAGTCATAAGGCCACATTTTTTTGTACTATAGCTCTCTGCTTCTATCTAATGACCTACAAACCATAGACATAAAAACCTTTTAGAGCTTTTTAAGTCATTTAGTCATATTGTCTGTAAATCTGTTTCAGACACTTTGACATTTTCTTTTATGATTTCTTCCAGTGGGCGAAGCCAGGAACCTGATTCCCATGGATCCCAATGGTTTATCAGACCCGTACGTCAAACTCAAGCTCATCCCAGACCCAAAGAACGAGACCAAACAGAAGACCAGGACCATCCGTTCCTCTCTCAATCCCTGCTGGAACGAGTCGTTCACTTTGTAAGCAAATTTTCTTTTTTAGAACATAATTTCCAGACTTTCTGTAAACCAACAGTTTAAGCAGTTTTTCCATTGTGTGTTTCTGTGCAGTAAGCTTAAAGCATCAGATAAGGACCGACGTTTGTCCATTGAGGTTTGGGACTGGGACAGAACCACCCGGAACGACTTCATGGGCTCCATGTCATTTGGTGTGTCTGAGCTCATCAAGGCTTCTCACTGTGGATGGTCAGTTTCCTCGTTGTTATCCTAACCTTGTGTTTCATCAATGTCAAAGCAAATTGCTTTACAGAGCAACAACAAAACTTTTGTAAAAACTGAAACTCAACACTCTTTAAGATTTTAGAGTTTTCATCAGGGATTGTGGCTGACAAAGAGAAACAGTTCAATGTAGCAATCTGGGTGTGAATTTTAACATGTGATTTATGGAATGAGGTGGATCTGAGCAATCTGGTGTTGGCTCATCTGGAGCTGCAAACAATCTTCATTCCAATACCGCACCCTTTAGAGATATTTGCAAAATGGATGAAGAAAAAAACAGTAGAAGAGACAAATAACACCTGGATAATTATTGATAATGATCATTTGTTGATCACACATCTTTTCAGGTATGAAAAAGACTGTCTGCCGCTGCATACTTCAAGGCCACTAGTGGGTGTTTCATACCTATGAAGATGAACATGATTTAAAGTGAATTTCTATGAGTTTTCCCAGTTTTCTGAAGGTAGACAATTGTTAGAAGTACAACAACCATTTATAAAATGTGTAGTTTATTCACAGCTGTTGAAAAATATTTCCTTTTTTCACAAGGTAAAGATTTGTTTCATATCTACTACGCTGACAAATAACTTAGGATGTATACATTTTGTTCATCTTTCATATTATCTGCAGTCAAGTCCAGCTGTCATAAAAGCACCTGTTGGAGCCAGTGGCTTCTCTCTGTGGATCTGTCCTACTCATTCTTTCTCTGTTTGAAACCACATTGGCATTCCTACTTTGTTTTGACCAACTTCTGCTCCAAAAGGAAATCGGGGAAATACCGGCGTGTGAAATGTTGCCAGCCAACTGGGAAACTACTACTCTCTCTGTGTTTGGCTGCAGTCTTTACTAGAAATTACAGTTCATTAGACATTAAAGAAGAAGCAGAGTCAAGCTGGCAAGAGAGTGAAGCCCTGAAAACAAGCAGAAAATAGAAATCAAGTACGTCTAATTAAAGAGAGCAGAAATATGAAGACTTATATACGTGTGTGGGTGGATGGAGGGAGGAATCCAAAGAAGATCATTTAGCAAATCAGTTATGCAATGTCAATGCAAAAAAAACAAAAAAACAATTACCTTTGTGCTTTGCTATTTTCTCAGGTACAAACTGCTGAACCAGGAGGAAGGAGAATACTACAATGTTCCCATTCCAGAAGTAGACGACGTCAATCTGGAGCTTCGACAAAAGTTTGAGGTGGGCAACAGTGTCAAGGCAGTATTATTGTTTTTTTTAAATGGAAAAATATATATTTACAAATGTTTTTTGTAGCTGATTCCATTAACGATGACATGCGACGTCCTTTTCTTTTTTTGTCGCAATGGAAACTTTGTGCTGTTCCCATGTTTTCTGTTATCTATGCTTACAGACATGGACATGAAAATGACTGAAATTAACTTGAACGTATTACCTGGAACGGAAGGTGTTACTCAAATTATCCATTAGATGATTTTATTTCTTTCATCTGCTTTGCATTGCAGTGTCACTTTGAACGAAAAGGACCTGCAAGAAATTGATCAACTTCTTCCTTTCTTTGCAAATGCAGAGTTGATGTTGGCACCGCGTGAATATTCCTGCAGGCTGTCTGGATGAGTTCTCACCATATTCACATTTTTACTGTTTCACTTCCATCTGCATGTAGCAAGAGGCATCATTCTATACATTTATGTTATTTTCTCAACAGCTACTCATATATGTTTATGATACAATGAGGTCAACAGATGCTTAAATAGAACCGTGGCTTTTCCTAAGATGGTAACAGAAAAACAAAAATGCAACAGCACAACATGTTTATCACTGCAGGGTGATGTGATTTACTGAACTTTGAGTGCTTGAAACATTTGTCACAAGGCTGTCAAGAGTGCCTGTGTGATCATTACTCATCCTGATCATAATCGTGTGCTACTACACAGTCGTACATGACATTACAAATGAATAAAACAATATTCATTCCAATAATAAAAATGTGATGTGAACGGGGAGTTGTACAGCGTCCATTATCGCTGCAGTTCCCACACATTTGTGGCTCATGCAGCAACACAAGGGTCTCTATTTTCAAACAAATGCACTGCCATTCCTGATGAAGATGGTTGATCTCCAGTCAATAATCTTTATCCATAAGTACTTTTTAGATGCAGTAAAGGCAAGACACTTTGTGAGCAAAAAAAGGAATAGAAAACACATAACAGAAATGACGTAAATGAGACTGAAAAGAATACAGAACTGTTTAGTTTATTGTAGAAGGTGATGTAAGTTTGAAGGACTTTATGAAATGTAGCCTTGAAGTCCTTCTTCTGATAACTTTAATAATCATAATATGACATTGAGGCTCCGTTAGTAGAGTATGTGGCTTCTAGACTGGAGAAATTCTCAAATTTAAACACCATCTCATTCCCACTGCTAAGTATACCTGTGGAGTGGTGATACTGTGGGCTAATTTCTCTCCCAAAGCACTTGGGACTCTTGTCTGATCATCTGATAGATTCTACTAGTACTCTTGTGTTTTTATTTTTAGCAGTAAATTGATGCAAAAAATATGACTAAATTGTCAAGTTGTAAAGACGATGCATTTCTTAAGATGTAATTAGCTGATTCTTCACCAGGTAATTTAATCAGAGCAGATGAGGATGGAGAAACATGATCAGAAAAGGGCCAGTTCCAGGAAGAAAAAGATGACAAATTGAAAGTCAGATTCAGTTTTGTTCAATACCAACAACCAGACTACAGCTGTGAATTAATGCATCAGATGATATTAGCTACTTTTTCTGTCCTAAATAAGCACATTATTGTTGCTTTACATAATTATCAATTAAAATGACATTAAAGCTGTTCTGAACAGTTCTGTTAGCACTGAAGACATTTTCTGAAGTTAGTTGATTTTTTTTCTGCTCTGAGGTTATGCACCTGGAGGGCAGCATTAAATGTGGCAGGCTCTGCATGCATGGAAACACAGATTACAAAGGTATAGAAAACTAAAAATGTCTAGACAATACTAAAGTGGCTCCTTCTCTGGGAGCCAGAATCACTCCTTATAATGCTTTTGCAGGTTTGACCCAGTTCCCATACTTTGTTCATAACACTACCCACAACATTTGGAGGCCCTCCTTCTGCTTTCCTGTAATCACCCTTTTCATTTCTTCTCGACAGATGAAAATCAGAGTGAAATTATTTTATTGACTTGATGTTTGCTGTACAGTTGTTTTCCTGCCTTGTTCCCATGATTTTTTTTTTGTCAATATAAACAAACTTGCAGATCTTATCAAATCTAGACACAAACTGCAGCCAGTTATTGCTCTCTACTGGTTGCTTTGCTAACTGCAGATGTCATTGAGGTTCGACATGCAACCTTAATTGAACTCGCATCCTCTCCATAGATGGACACATAGATGTATCCTGTTCTGAGAAGTGCAAAACTGGTTGACTCTTAAATAAGAAAGAGAGTAGCTTTAATAAACCCCAGCTTTTAGTGTGTAAGTGTGTGGCCTTGTATTTGATATATTGTAATTCCCACATTAGGAAAAAGTTCTGCTTTGTGTTAGGGGTTAAGTTTGAGACTAAGGTATGATTGAGTTTAGGTTAGGTTTACAGTAAGGATTAAACTAATAAATGTCAGTGGAAATAAATGCAAAGTCCTTGTGAAGACAGAACGACAACCTGACATCCATAAGTGTGTGTGTATGTGTGTGCATTCACGTGTGTATGTGTGTGTGAGGGCACACGGGGTTTAATACTGGACGTAAATGTCTTCTCCTCACTGCACTCCCCGAGGAACTGACTTTTAATTTTCCTCTTTTCTTCATACTGTACGAACCGAGCGACCTTGGCTTTTTCTCTGTCGCTGACGTCTTCGCACAACCGCTGGTTGCCATGGAAACTGGGGCGGGATGCAAAACATGTGAATGTTTTTTTTCTTTTTTACGCTTTGATATTTTCCAGTCGCGGTTTTGATCTTCTTTTTTTCTTTTGTTTTTTTGGAGTTCGCAGATAAGTGGTCGTCAGAGCGATCACTCTTCATGTTTTTTTGTTTTTTTTTTCAGCCAGGTTTGCACACTTTATTTAATCACTGAGCCCACTAATGAGTGAGTTTCTTCTCTTTTCTAGGCCTGCCAGTTAAATATCCACTATCTCAAGGTAGCTCCCCTGCCTGCTTCTTCTATTTCTCTTATGTTTTTTGGCTTACATCTCACTTATTCACTTCCTGAACTGGGATTGTTTGTGGATCTCTGCTGGGATTCCACAAATTAATCTGATTTACTAACAAAGGCCTTCTGCATCATACACTTGTTCCCATTTTATATGTTTTTTTTTTTTTTTATTCTTGTCACAGATTAATCCACTAGATAGAAAACTATCTATCTTGTTTTCTAGATACATAAACTTTCATGAAATAAACAATCCAATCCTATTATGTAGTGAAATTGTCTCGAGGAGAGTCTTATTGAAAGCAAAAATGTATATTTGTACCACATTTGACAAAATATAGTTGTACATTTTATTATTTTTTTAGCTATTTCTTCAAGGTTAAAATGTTTAAACCTTTATGTGTCAGCTGAAAGGACACATCTCATTTATTTTAACAACTTTTCCTTCACCTTGTGCTTGGATTTAATACTTAGAAATATGTATAAAACAACAACATTTGAAAATGGTGACAGCGTTTTGGAAGTAGGAGATCAGTACAATAGCCAACCCAAGCTTTCAGCTTTCAGATTTGGCTCCTAAACAATATTTGGCCTTTGGATCAGATTTGAAGGACTTGAAAACATTTTTATTCAAGTACCATAAAGAAAACAAGCTCAAAATGTATAAAAAAATAAATTTAAGATCAAAACAGAACCCATCCTAAATACAGTTTTCCTATTTCTAATAGTTTCACAGTTTTAGCTGTAAATACACACAGACTGCTTATCCAACACACATAAACCAAACAGCATTGTTGTTAGTAAATTTGTGAAGCTTGCTGCCGTCGGGTTTTGGGGCATTTTCTTTACCTTCCCCTGCTGCCTCTGGCCAGCGGGGCTTCACTTCCACTCCTCACTGGGTGATGACCGCCAACCTTCTACTAGTCTGTGCACGACTATAGAAGGCTGTGTGAACATTAAGCATGTAAATACACTAATTATTCTAACTGTTTGACTGGATACTCACAGCCTCTTATCCTCTGTTGTGTGCAGTATATGTGTGTGTGTGTGTGTGTGTGGTGTGTGTGTGTGTGTGTGTGTGTGGTGTGTGTGTGTGTGTGTGTGTGTGTGTGTGTGTGGGTGTGTGTGTGTGTGGTGTGTGTGTGTGTGTGTGTGTGTGTGCCTGATATTTCCACACAGTGGCACTGTTATATATCTTATAAAACTCATGTTTGACTGCACTGCATCTGGTGAAATGAAACTGCTGATGTATTTGCTTGAAGTGAAACTATAGATGTTAGTTGTGTTAAACTTTGTTCAGTTTTGCATTTGAAGAAATGTCCCTGCATTTTTCTATTGTGTGTCAAATGAGACGACTTGGATCTCAGCTATGCTGGGGTGATAATGAGTTATAACAGGAAGCTAAAGAGAAACAATAATGAGTTAAACTGAAATGAAGATGCATCTTGTGAATTTTTGGTATAAGCAACAGACATTTTACTGAATATTCAAACTTTGTCAAAGATTTCTAACGTATGATTTGCATTTGCACTTCTCTTACTGCATAAGAGAAGTAACCCCAAAAATTGCCAATTTGCAAGGGCAATTTGCAAGAAAAATAATTTTAGGCTCATATTTTGTTCACCAACAGGCCTATTTTGAAAACAATACTTTTGACCATTGGATTTTGTACGTTCTGTGTGTGTGTTTGTATTTTATTAACAATTATTTCATGATTTAATAAAAATGTCAATAACTGTAAGAATTTTTATTCATTTGTAACTATAATGTTTTTGTATTATTTTCAGTTGTTAATTTATTAATTTTTACTAACAAAACTTAGTTTAATGTAGTTTTAAAAATAAAAATCTTACCAAATCATGAATTTTTTTCATTACTGAATAAATTTAAGTATTGTTTTTTATTATCACAAATGGACAGCTGTGTAACAACTTTATCTGACGTAATTGTTGATATGCATGCGTCCTTCACCACCTGTCTCTCACAAAAATGTGGAAACTCAGAGTTTTGTCTTTTTTCTTCTAGAAAGTGATAATATATGTGATTAAAACATCCACATTTTAGGGAACTTCATGAAAATGATTTTGTGTGTGTGTGTTTGTAACAGAAAGCCAAGCTGGGCCACGGTAAGAAAGTGATCACACCAACAGACCACCGGCGGTTCAGTCTGCCCTCAGGTAACATGGACCGGGTCCGGCTCAGCGACTTCAACTTTCTGGCTCTCCTGGGAAAAGGCAGCTTCGGAAAGGTGTGACTTTTATACATTTAATTTAAAAAGCAACAGCAACACTTTGAATAAAGCAGCCAAAGTAAAGTTTAGCTTTTTTTTTTAACCTTCAGTGTGACGTCTTTGTCAAATGCAGGTAATGTTGGCAGAGATGAAATCATCAGAGGAGCTGTACGCCATAAAGATCCTAAAGAAAGACGTCGTGATCCAGGATGACGACGTTGAATGTACGATGGTGGAGAAGAGGGTGTTAGCACTAAGAGACAAACCCCCCTTCCTCACGCAGCTCCACTCTTGCTTTCAGACTGTGGTGGGTACAAAAAAATCCCTGCAGCTTTCTGCTGTCGTCATAGTTAATAATAATGCCCACTTCTGCACTGACGTCTTGTTCATACAGACAAAAAAAAAGCTCCCTATTTAAAGGGAACCATTGTTCTTCCAAAGCAATTTCACTTCCTCTGAGTGTAACTGTTATTACTTTTGTAGTTGTCCTAACATTTCAGGGATGCCAAAGAAATTGGCATCCCCTGCAGGGAAAATTGAGAGTGAAAAAATAGTGACTCTATGCAGACGCAGCCTCACTCTAAGCTTTTTAAATAAAAACTGGAGACATAAGTTGTTGCTTGACAAGGAGGATATGACGTATTTCTTAAGCTTAGGTGACCTTATCTACTGTGTGTCTGTTCATCTGCACTCTGGACAATAACCTGCTGTTTTTATTACAGGACCGACTCTACTTTGTGATGGAATACATTAATGGAGGGGATCTCATGTATCATATCCAGCGTATGGGAAAGTTTAAGGAGCCTCAGGCAGTGTAAGGTCTCACTCTGAACTATGCAAATGGTTTGAAAATGGAGATGCTTTTCTACAGGCAGCTTCAGTGTGTGATGTCAACACCTCAGACTGGTGCTGGGCAGTTAAACTCAAACGTTGAAACCCTCATTATTTCTTTGGATGTGTATACAGAATTTAAATGAAAAATATAAAATGAAATTATCTTCTAGATCTGAAATGAATGAAAAGGTGTTAAAATCCCAGTAGCTTTCAGAAACATACTGGGAAATATATATAAAGAAATATTAAGAACTCTTTGAAAATGAACCTGAGAGACTCCCTGGGAACAAAATAGATAGAAAAGAAAAATATTTAGATAAGTAACATAGTAATAGCAAGAAGATAAAAAGAAACAAGGCTGGATGCCAAGTACTGTATTTGTTACCAATGTTCCACTAAAATCACAGAATTTTGCTTATGAACATTGATACCTGTTTCCTTATTATATTCAAATGAATTAGTTGTTAATTTATTAACAACTAATTCATGATATTAAGTTTATCAGCATGTAAAATGTCTGCTACAATTTGTATTATTATTTTTCAGATTTTATGCAGCTGAGATAGCAGTCGGCTTGTTTTTCTTGCATCGAAAGGGAATCATATACAGGTGGGTTTCTGGATGTTTCATGCAGCTGTGGTTATTTAGACTGAATTAAAGGACCTCTTACATTAATCATAGCTTGACAGACTGAATATAGCAAAACAAGACTTTAAAGGAAAGGCAACAAGACAAAGAAAGTAAAAAGAAATGCGGAGATAAAAATACACCTGACAGCTGCATTCACTTCAGGGCAAATCCAGCATATCTGCAGTTGCACCTCTAACTTAATATTTGATATATGATGCAGATTGTTGTGTTTTTTACTTCAGGTTAAAAAAATAGGGGATGGGGGGAAGTGACCAGGGGAGTGATTTGAATTCTCACAAAGCTGTCTGTGCTGCAGGGATCTGAAGTTGGACAATGTGATGCTGGACTGCGAAGGCCACATCAAGATAGCGGACTTTGGCATGTGCAAAGAGAACATGTATGAAGGGATGTCAACACGCACCTTCTGTGGCACCCCGGACTACATCGCACCTGAGGTGAGACGTCTGATGAGGAAAACAAAGGTTTTACCTCATTAAATTTGAAAAACACCAGAAACTCTTTTTACCAATTACTGCAGTCAAAAGAAAGTTAATAAATAATGGTCAATATGCGATCTTGTGCTGTTGAAATCACTTTCTATCAAATAAATTAGGTTTTTTAAATAATTGAACCATTTTGTGTTGCATAGATAATTTACCTGATTTATTTTACAGAAACCATGTTCATTTTATGTGCGCATCAGGAATGGATTAACATGATTTTGTTTTTTTGTCAAACTTCTAAAATCCGTTGTTTTTCTGATTTTAATTCCCAGAGACCATCAATTGAAAGCAATAAATTTTAACATATGCTTGAGTCCAATTATTTTGTTCTCTCTAGTTGTATGATAACTAATGAATGCAACTAGTCAGTTTTAATTTAAAACTGCTTTTGTGTTTGTGGGACTCTTAACTTCTTGCAGTGAAAGTTGTTTACCCAACAGGATGTAAAGATTGTTTTTTTTTTTTATCACAATTGCAGGAATACCTCGTGATAATGATGTTTAAATCCTCCATCTCTTAAACACATAATGAAGTGTTTGTGCCTTGTATATTGCCGCCTCTGTTGCTTCATTAAGATTTTTCTGTACTGCCCATCTGCACACTTATTTACATTGTTTTTTTACACATTCATGGTGATATAAAACTGTACATATCTTCCATAAATTGGTAGATTTTATCCTCTGATGTAGCCGAATGCACAGCCATAGTTCAGGATTTTTGTGCACAGGAAGCTTTTGAAAAAAGTTACAATTTATGAACCATTTGGAAGCTGTTGAAAATGCTGCATTTGTGCATTTAAATGAAACACAGCTGTGATTTAGCTCTTTGCTTGTGCAACTGTGCCATTATTATGTCTGTGTGTGGAGCGTGTGTGGGAGGGAGGTGTGGTGGGATGGCAAATTGGATGTTAGAAGAAAGTGCCTTTGTCATGGCAGCCTAAAATAGCTGGCTGGGTTTAATGGGGGCTGATTTAGTTTGGTGAGAATGCGGGTAATCAAAATGGTTTTTGTTCCTTTTTTCTTCAGTAACTTTAGTGCAGATCCAATAGACTGTATCCAACTCTACTCTTTACTTGCTTTCAGCAAAGTAAGTATGAAGAAATAAGTTATTGTTTTTGTAAATATATGTGTTGTCTCTTTTTGTCTTAGATAATAGCTTACCAGCCTTATGGAAAATCGGTGGACTGGTGGGCTTATGGAGTTCTCCTGTATGAGATGTTGGCAGGGCAGGTAACACATTGCTTCACTCTTCATTGCCTCTTTGCAAAGGATTTGTATCAAGATCTTAAAACTTGGTAAATAACCACAATTAAATAATCAAAGAATTGTTCTTATTTTAATTTTTAAAAAATCTGTAAATATCATCAATTGATCAGATTTTTGTAGTCAAAAGAAACAATTTGAAACGGCTCCTCTGCGCTCTGAAAAAAATATTTTCACAGAATTTTAGATTAAACAATATGTGTGCATTTTTAATTGTAACTGTTTGTGTTGTTCTCCTTTCTGCCACCAGAGGCACCGAAGAGAACTAATGCATCAAAGCTGTCCTGGGATAGAAAAAGTTTTTTTCTCTTTAATAAATGGGAAAAGGGTACATTTATTCAGAATTGGATAACTGCTCTAGAAATTATCTAGATTTTAATTTATTCAGACAAAAATAGTGTGAAATATCAAAATGCATCTTTAGCACATAAGTTATTGAAGTCTTTCAAAAATTGACTTGCAATGAAAGCAAGTTATATTTCAGGATTAAAAATAAACTCATTCAAATCTGTTGTAATGTTAGCACCACAATAAAAAAAAAACTTCTGCACTGTCTAATATCTGAAATGGGAGATACTTTCATAAATACAGTAGTTTGAAGCAACAAAATTTGACAGATATTCTTATATACATAACTTTCCATCTAAAATTAGTAGTGACATAATTTCCTGCTTTCTTTTCAAGATACGCTAAAAATGTCACTGTTGTCTGCAGATATTCAGACACTTTGACAGCGGTGTCACCTTCATCTGCAGACGTTGTCACCTCGGTGTGATGCACATAACACGCTGTAAATTTTCGTCATTACATTTTCTGCCTGAGCTCTTTATCACTTGTGCTTCTGTACATTTCTAGCCACCGTTTGATGGTGAAGACGAGGACGAGCTCTTCCAGTCCATCATGGAGCACAACGTGTCCTACCCAAAGTCCATGTCTAAGGAAGCAGTGTCCATCTGCAAAGGGGTAAGGAGAGAGAATAAATCCAGTGAGAAGGAAGATGTGCAGTTTTCCAAAATGTTTCAGGTGCAGCATTGTTTAATCTGATAAAAAAAAAAAAAAAAAAAACAGACAGCAATTTTAAATCCAATTATCTGCCTCTCCCGAATGTGCCACACTGTCACCTTGAAAAAGTGGCAGTAGGTTGTGATTGTGTAACAGGTCTTGTCCTGTGCAGAAAGGCTTGTGTTTTCATCGTTTGGTGACAACAGAAGAGTTGGGTCAATTCAAGAGTGAGGAGCTCTGTTTTGGTATTCTCGGTTGTTGCCGTTCATCATACACCTGGAAGTCATGGGAACATAATAACTGAAGCTTTGCAGCTTCTTGCATGAGGCGGTTTTCTGTGTGACAGCGGACATTTAGCTTTGACAGGTAATTTTCAGCACCATCCCAAAAGCGGCTGGCTTGGGAGAAGTTACGTAATCATCAGGGGGATTCGCACATCCATACATTTTTCATTGGCTGTGGAACAAAATTCTGCACAAAAAACAAGAATAACCACAAATGCTGTGGTTATTTTTTAAATTATATACATTGCAAAATAAACAAAGAGAATACAGCATTTATATTGCAAATATAATTTTTCTTATTTGTTTTATAAATATAAGATAATGACTCAGAAGGTAAATAACGAGTATTCTTGCAGTCACTCCATTTTGTCAAAATTCGAGAGGGAAAATGAGAAAATAAAGCAAAGATATACTGTGTGTTCATCTCTTACTTTTTAATGTTGCTTCACCAGAAATATTTCCATCGTCATGGCTCTGCACCTTACATCACCTTTTTCTGTTGTCATCTTTCAGTTCCCACATATATAAATATATTTTATATCAAACTTAGCAGGGTATTAGGTTGCTGGTCTATTTGTCCTTATCAGTCACTTTACTAGACATTAAGATACTTTTCTGATTAAAAAAAGCAGACATTGCAAATCTGTGTCTCAGTGGAAACAGATGTATAAGGTTCCAAAACGTAGAAGATTATGCAGTAGATCTGCTTGCTGATCTAAAAAGGCATTTCTTTTTAAATGATCTTAGTCTTTATTTGATTTGCCACACAGCCATTGAGACACAATATAAATGGGCTCAACCTTTTTCTACTATTGTTTTTATTTATTTTTTGTTCTCATCCTTTAGAAACTACATTTAGTTTCAAAAACCTTTTAGTTGCAAAAGTCTCCAAAGTTAAAAACCAGAAATAGTTTTTTTCCATGAAACTAAAATTATGATTTGAAACATTTGTCAGTATGTTAATGACATCTTAGTGCTGAAGATTATAGTACATTAATATTATCTAATCTATTTTTTTTGTGTGTGTGGTTCAGACGTTTGCTCTATTACAGGAAGTTGTTTTGCTGCAATAGAGTCATAAATTTCCAAGGCATTCAAAAATATCCCTGTATTTATGTGTTCACCTTACATCTGGGTTGTGCTTTCATTTCAGTGCCTCACAGCAGCTATGTGGTGTTGATTTCTATATTATGATTATTTACTGACAAGGAAATTAGCTTTTAGAGTTAATTTACAAACTAGAGAGTGTTAACATTTGGCTGCAGACTGATGGCTATTTCTATTAACGCATCACAGCCTCATTTATTGTGTTTTTTTTATTCTCAAGCCTGTCACAAAATATGTTTCATAATGCGAAAACAGGTGACAAAACAGATTTCTCTCCTGCTATTGTGGGATTCGCTATTTATTAACAAAGAATCACTCATGGTTGAAATTGAAGGTGACTGAATCTCCTTTGTGTAATAATAAATTTGCTGTCAGTTTTTCTAAAATAGTTCAGTTTACGCTCCTTTTTTTCTTCAGCTTTGCCATTTAGTTGTTTATTTTTTAAGTCTTCAAGCTGGAATTGTCTCAGCTGCCATTTCTCATTCGGTTTGTCCTCAGCTGATGACAAAGCATCCATCAAAGCGCCTCGGCTGCAGCATGGAGGGCGAGCGGGACATCAGAGAGCAAGCCTTCTTCAGACGTATCGACTGGGAACGCCTCGCAAACCGAGAGATCCAGCCGCCTTTCAAACCCAAAGTGGTGAGTAAAGTGGATGTTTGTTTGAGCAGAAGATCACATACCAGTAATCCCAAGAATATACTTCAAAGTCTAGTTTTGAAAGTCTAATTTGAAAAAATTAATTGGCCCAGAGAAAGGGACTTTTTACAAATTTCCCATGAAATACATTTTTAGATCATCCAGAGTTCAAGGTCCTCCCGACAAGTTTTCAATAAACTTTCAGTGAGATCTACTCACTGAAATGTGACTGGTTTACTGTTTTGAAAACTAAAAACTTGGTAATGGTAGGGCAGAAAAACATTTCCGGCACCACCCCAAAACAACCAGTTGGCATTTAGAGGCCATCTGTTTGTTGTTGTGGAGGCTTTAGTAAACCAAATACCACCTTTAGCTGCAGTCCAGCTTCGACACCACTGTGATAAATAACTAGAGGTGTTAATAATTGTGTTAAGTTTGGCATTATACTGCTCCAGTCTGATGGATATATTGTAAGGCATTTTACACATCTACCAGCAATGCCAACAAAGTACTGTCGATATAAAACATTTTCTCACAGTCAGCAAAAACTTTCCCTTTGATTTTCTTTTCCATACAAGTGTTTTTGGATTATTGAATGTCTGAATCCAAAACTTAGTTTGATTTTCCCAGACTGTATTGTGTATGCTTTTTGGCTAATGCTATTGTCTTCAGCAGGATATTTATTTGGAGTTTTTCAGACGTTGCATTCAGCACTTCAGTTGCTCTTAATTGTTATATTACATCAGGAAATGAGAAAATGATTCAGAAAACACTCAATCATCTCCTTTGAGCCCTCTAATGTAAATTATTAACAACTTCAGCTTTCCTGGCAGCTGCATAGAGGAATTCATAGCAGCTCAGTTGATTAGATATTTCAAATTTGGATCAGCTGGACTTTTAATTAACACAAAGTCAGTAAAGCTAAATTTTATCGACCACCATGTTTTTACAGCTATATGATCAAAATACTCTGATCCCTTGATTTGAATTGTACATCTGAGCAATTAGCTTTTCACCACATCCTAACCAGCAGGAATGTCAGTCTCTTAAGTAGTCAAATACTTTGTAATTTTTGTTTCACATGTTCCTGAAAAAGATGTTGGAGGTTGGAAAATGTGCAGAAAGCATCCTGCGTAGCGATTTTCTGCCACATACGGAGTGTGATGTATGTCATTTTAAATCGCTGTTGAATAATTGAAGTCATTTCCTGGAGGAAACTGTTTCTTGCAAACACAGCTCTTTAGTGAGAACGCAGGAATCTGAATGCATATTATGTTTTTTTTATGCATTTATTTGTTTTTCTTGCTAAACTGTAATATTTTATATTCACCCAGAGAAGTTGAAGGTTGAAAATTCAGCGGTTAGCACCTGCTTGCCCTTCCTAAACCACATCCTTTGATAGAAACTTCTAATTTTCTGCTTGCTGACCGCCCCATCCTTCATCCCTTCAACGCCCGTGAAGTCTGAAGCGTTGCCACTGATGGTTAAAAATAGCAGAGTTGCCCTTTACTTCCACACCAAATAAATGCAAAACTGCACACTGAATGTCACACATAAGGACTGGAAAACACTTCTAAAAGCAGGTGGTTCTATTAGAGCTGCGCTGTGTGGCTTATTACATTTGTGAGATCGTAGGCTGTGACATAAATTGGTCTGAAGGGACCGCAAACTGATGCATCTGAGCTTTTATGGCTCTGCTTGTGTTAAATTATGGAGCAGCTGAACATATCTGGAATGCTAATGTATCTCCTGAGCAGATGCACTGCAAAGAAGAAGTGCTGAAATTCAATATGACAAATTATAGATTTTTGTTGTGCGTAACATCTGTATTTCATTGTATAGCTTTGCAAAAAGTGGTCAGGCCCATTTGAACTTTTTCATATTTCATTATACTATCACCTTCAATGTGTTTTATAGGGATTCCATGGGATTGCCCAAGAAAAAGTATTGTGCAATTGTGAGGTAGTTTTCCAGAAAAAAACTAATATCTCTGTGTGTGCAAGTGTGTTGTGCATTTGCAATCAGCATCCCTCTGAGGAAATGTGTTGTAATTGCACCTGTTTTTTTCTACACTGACTTGAACTCAGACAAACTTTTTTGTCATTCAGATTACAGAAAGTATACAGACGGGGGGGGGCAATATTATGTTGAGTTAAAAACTTTATATATTACTCATAATATGTAGTATTTAAAAAGGTCTAGAAGCATAAAATAAATAGTGCCTGTTAAATAATATCCATTGTTGGGTCTTCCTCATTGCAGCGTTTGACTTGTTAAACATTGAAATTTCACCCTCCCTGTGGGTCCATTGAGAATCCCTCTAAAGCAGAAAACGTTAGGACGTTTGACCGAACCTCCCCGATCTCCCATCTATCTTCTCATTTCTTACAGTGTGGAAAGGGAGCAGAAAACTTCGACAAGTTCTTCACGCGCACTCAGCCCGTACTGACCCCTCCAGACCAGCTGGTCATTGCCAACATCGACCAGAGCGAGTTCGCTGGCTTCTCCTTCATCAACCCTCAGTTTATCCATCCATCTCTGCACAGCGTGGTATGAGGAGGAAACATCTAAAACATCCCATGACCAACAGACTCAGTTTGTCCTCTAGTTTCTGCATCTGAGAATCATGCAATTTAAGGGAACTGGCACTGATTTCCAACTCTTAATCTGTGGTGCATTAATTAGTCCAACTCCGTGTTTCCAGACTCCCAGCTGTGGTTTTCTGTAGGCCGACAGCCTTTTATCTTGTGAATGAATGTGTCTCGGTATCAGTTACTATCTCTTTTGGTGTTAAAGGTACAATCCGGTTTTCTCTCATGGCCCCGCAATGCACAAAAAGACTGAAGCTATTTTTTCCCCCCGTTTCTGCCTGAACTTTATCTACATGTTTGTTACATTTCTACACTGAGAAAAGAGTTAGTACACTGTTACGCGAGTGCCAAAGTAGAGATGAAAATACATTTCTATTGCTTATTTTTTTTTCCACCTTTGGCCTTTCCTTATCCTGTCAACTCACTAAAACGTCTCAACAAGAGGCTGTTTGTATTTGTCGTTTCGTAGAGCGTGTTACTCACAGTGTATCTGACGCGATTTGGACAGACAGAAGAAAACTGTGTCAATGTTGCAATTCATCCTGGTCTTTTCAGCACAGCAGATGTTAGTTGCAGTGGACAAGTCGTTCAGAAAAAATCCGAGTTAGCGAGATGCTATTTTCATATGCACAAAGCAGATCTCTGTCGCATGCTTATTTTCTGACTCTGTATGAGCTGTAGGGTCTAGGATGCTGTACACGTCTTGTATGACTGTAAAGTTTAGTATACTGGTATAAAATTCAACAATATACATGTTTACTCGGATTAAAGGTTTCTTACTGGGATAAAGGTTTTGTGTATGACTTTTACGTTCAAAGAGGTTCAACCCCGATGTTATTTTTATGTTGTTGTTGTTGTTTTTTTGTGTAAATATGTTCAAGAAGATATGTTACTTGCCGATTTTATACAACACAATGAATGTGCTTTTACTACCATAGACGGTTTGAACATTTCTATGTTTAGATTAGTCCAGAAAACAGACCTATATGAATTTTGGCTGATTCTTTGGTAGCTTTGGTATCAGCAAACCCTGTCTTACATGTATGTATACCAAGTATTTATCCCCTGTTTTCTACTATTCAGTGTCATTTAGAGAATATGCAGCACAACCTGTGCGTGGAGCGATCGAATGCCCCTCTTGCCTTGGTCCCGACAGGATCGACTCCCTCTGTAGACAAACTGAATCCCAATCCGAGCCGTAATGGTGCAATGATTCTGGAGCGCCCTGTGGCCGAAACGTGTCATGTCTTTATATTTATATTGTGTGCATGCGTGAGGCGAGGCCTGATCCGAGCATGAAAAAAGGCCCCTGCATGATGTAGAGACCGTGATGTCGTGCACAATGAGAAAAACCAGCCAGCAATGTGTAAATTTTTTGTTGTTTTTTTTTCCGATCACGTCTTTCCTCTTTCTCTGTCATGTAGCCTAATCTGTTTGGCTAAAATAGCGCAATTTTAAGCAGTGTAAGAAATGTGAATTGTTTGACATGGCTATTTGTATTCTCCGGTGCCAAGCACATTTTTATGTATCCAACACACTTAATTTGTCCTTTTTGCTAATGAGAAATACTAACGTCTAAAGGAAAATCTTCAAAAAGCTGCCATTTTGAGATTCTCGCACAACTAGAAACCCATGAATTAAATCTAAACCTCCTGTCAGAGTTTGCATTTCTTACAGTGTCTTGTAATCATACAACTAGACTTTTTCCACATTTTATTTCTATACAACAAGCAAACTTCAATGTATTTCACTGAGATTTTACATGGCAGAGTAACACACACTGATCCAAAACTGTAATGTAAAAATTATGCACTGTTAGGTCTTTTCAGGGTGTTTGTCTACCAGCTTTACTCATGCTTTGTTAGATTAGACTGGAATCACCTAACATCAAATTGTCTTGCTGCAGACTCTGAGTTGGAGTTACCCCTGGACTTTGACTGGGTCATGTTTTGTTGGAACGTCTTTCTCTGTGCCACAGTTGAGTTTTTTGAAGCCTCCAACAGGTTTATATCCGGTTATTTTGTATTTGGTTATATTCACCTGCACATCAACTTTGACCTGCCTTCCAGTTTCTGCCAAAGAAAACTATCTCCACGTCATGATGCTGCCACCTCCATGGGTTAGCTTGTGTTTGCGGTGCCCAGCATGAGTCCTGTTAGTGTAATAATCTTTAAATGGGTCTTTCAAAGGATTTCTTTCAACAACAACTTATTTCTTGTCACTTTCCTTTAAAGGCACAGTGTAGAGTGGCTGTCAGATCTTTTCCACCTGAGCTGCGGCTCCTCAAGTGTCTGATGCTTGGTATTTCCTTTCACTTCACTATTTTACACACTATGTTATGTTGGTCTGTCACAATCATGTTAGATCCTCAAGAGTTTCTGTTCTGTAACTTTCAGATGCATCTTTGCTCCAACACGCCTGAATCAAAAAAAAATCTTCTCAGAACTAGACGGTATCCTGAGCAGGAAATTCTTTCAGTTGTATTAAAGCTACATGTAAATATTATTTTAAAAAATAGTTTTTTACACATTTGTTAAACCTGCCTCTGTTGTGACAGTATCGTAGGAGACAGATAATCTTTGAAAAAAAAAAAAATCAAGATTCTCTGCCTTCTTGTTGAGCTACTAGAGTGATCTACAAAAATCATGTACGTTGTTTTTAACCAAACAATATATTTCTGAAGATAGCAAAAGAGCTTGATTTTTTTTTTTTTTCACAGATTATCTGTGTTAAACTATACTGGACGACAAAGTGTCAGTTTCAATAAATGTGTAGAAAAACGTTTTCATAAAAGTTACAGCGGGAGCGTCAAACCAAAGATGCAACTAAAAGCTGCAGGCCAACAGCTTTTGAGAACACGAGTTGACGACCTTGGTCTGTATATGAAATCACAATGTAATAAATTGAAGTTTGGGGTTGCGAAGCAACAAAATTCAATGGGTATGAATTTGTTTCAAGGCACTGTATGTATCGGGACCAAAATTAAATCTTTTAAAAGAAACTGAATGTTTACATGTCTCATATTGAGAAACTATGTTGGATGGGAGATTGGAGAAAAACTTTTGTCAATCTGTTATGTGGGTAAAGAATTACTACAGGTTACATGTGGAGCTACAGAGCGGTTTGTACGTTTCCCCTCAATGTTCCTGCTTTGTAACCTGATTCTTCTTGTCCCTTTGTTCTTTGTGGTATGATGGATACTGTGTATAAATAAAGTATGAAATATATATATAAATATATATATATAAATATACATCACAATGTCTTATTGGTTGTTTTCCTTGTGTGGTATTACTGCTCAAATGTGTTTGATTCTCTCCTTGTTCAGCAAAACAGCAAAAAGAACCAAATTTCAAAAGCTACATTTCTTTTCTCTGATCTTAAAATAACATCATATTTCCAGATATTTTATGAGTTGGATGGTTATGTTAGTGTGTAAAAACAAAACAGAACTTGGTGCTGTATTGACAGTAATTTTTTCATAATTTAATTAATATTTGTTTGGAGTCAGGTCATCTTTACATAAAACAAAGCCTTTACCTAAAATCTAGGAATTTCTCTAGTAATTTGCTAATAATACTCAGTCATTTGAAGTTGCAGCTGCTGAGTCTCTGTGTGTGTGTGTGTGTGTATGTGCGTGTGAGTGGGTGTGTGAGTGTGTGTGTGTGTGAGTATTCACACAATGAGCATCAAACGGCAGAGCAGGGCCAAGTAGCTCTCTCTGTCTTTCTTCCTCTCTCTCTTTCTCTCTGTCTGTCTCTCCCTCACCCGTTGGACTGGAGCATCGACACACTGCTTCATCATTTCCGTCAACTCACTGTTCTCCAGAGGATTTTATTGATCACTGGTGAATTTACCTCATTTTTCCATCAGGACTATTTTTTTTTTTAGCCGTGAGCTGCAAGATTTTGTGGTTCACACTTTACAAACAGGTAGGAGAAAACTGAACACTATAGTCATTGTGAAAAGCGTGAAATGCTTTTGGTCATATTCGGGATTTTAAGTGTTTTCACCTTGAACTCGTCAGACATTCTTGTTGAGTTTGCTGTTTCATTCTTGCTGTGCTGTCCAGCCTCTCTGACCTTAATTTTAAGTAACTCTTTTAGAAATGTGTTTCTCATGCTTCTTCAGCAAATAAAAAATAAAAAAATCAATAATACAGATGAAACAGAAATTTAGATACACCTTTTTTTCTCACTGTCAGAAGTTAAATCAAAACAAACTTCTATCATTTTAGGTCTTCTAGAAGTACCAAATTTATTTCTATTTGCTAAATGCCACAATAAAGAGCAAAATAATGTCAGAACATTTTTTATATACATTTTAGTGCTGTAAGATCATCTCTCTCTGAAATTCTTGTAATGTTCACCCTTTTAATATAAAGACATTTGGGGAAATTTCTGCGTCATTTGGTCATTTTAGCTCATTATGTGGTTGAATCATCTAATGATGATCCGGTTTTAGTTAATAGCAAGAATTTCTTTGATTATTATTTTGTATTTCAAAATGATTAAATACATTTTTCTGAATTACAAGGATGAGAACCAGGCCCACAGTATCACACATCCTCTACCCTACGTAATCCACTTTGAAACAAGCTCAATGTTTGTTTTTCAAATCCAGCTGAAATACATGTGGCCAAAAACTTCAATCCAAGTCCCTTCTGAATAAAACACCTCATTCCAGATAAATTTATTTTAGCTATCTCCACATGCTCATGTTCCTGATGGCTGACTTTTTCTTGGCATTCCTCTTTTAACTTGTAATTAACATCTAATGGTTTTGCCTCCCATTTCCTCCTGCTTGCTGTGAGAATAAAGACAAATCCTCGTCCATCCTTTTGTGTCCTTTAGTTGTGCTTTTAAAACTTTTTTATCTGCAGATATAAACAACTTTGCGCAAGTATGCATTTTCCTGTTGCAATTTCCTAGGTGAGGATGTTTATTATCATGTATAACTATTTTGTATAATGAATGCTACAGTCACACTTTACCAGAACTGTCAAAGGTGCCAATAAGTAGTTTTTTTTTTCTTAATATAAACAATTATTTCTTAGTCGGAGATTTGTTGTGTTTAAAAAAAACTTTGTTGTGTTTAAAAAAAATTATGAAAGCGCTTTAAATGTGGAAAAAAATATAGGCTTAAATTTTTGGAATATTGAATTTTCTGTAGTTGTTTTAAATGTGAACTATCTTTTATTCTGTTTATGCTGCTTTACAAGAGATGTCAATAATTGTTCATGCTAAAATTGCTGGTTAATCATTGGTAATGTGTTGGCTATAAACTGTATTCACTCATCACTTACAAACAGCTAATTAATTGGTTCATGAGCACAAGAAACATTTAATGCATTTTATTCCATTGTTTTGATTTTGAATGTTTTTAAAGGTCTATTTTGCATTCATTTTGAGACAAAATAGCTTATTTCTGGTAAATAAAGCAGTAGAAAGCATCCTAGCTGGGCTGGTCTGACTGAGTTGGTAATCACAGCATTCCCAGCTGGCACCCAGGTGGTGCAGGACTTTAATCAGCTGTCTTGTTTGCTTGTGATGATGCATAACAACAGGAGGTTGGGACCCTAAATCTACATAACTTTAAGGAGCTGCTTTATTTAAAAAAAAAAAAAAAAACACACATCAACTTTTGAGATGCTAATATCTCAAGTTGATAGATGAGTGTCTTTGGGCTGTTATGAAATGAACAAAGTTAAGGTTTAACGTATGTTTAAAAGTCCTATGTTGATTCGCACAACCCTCTCTTACTCTGTGCCTTAGTAAATCAGCCCACATTCATATGTGTCCCAGTGGGAGGTCTAAATTACCACTTTTCCTCTTCAGATGACGTCTTACTGTGTGATTCTTCACCCATATCTGCAGACTGATTGTGTCTGGGAGCGACTAGCTTCTACTCACTGGCTGAAAATGTCAAAAACGAGGAGTGGATTTTAAACAAAGTGAGCATTTGTATTCATAGTAGTCTGCGACATATTTCAGGTCTTTTAGTCTGGAGGCTCAAAAGGCTTCATAAATGGTTTCCATTTGATTCTTTCTTTCATGGCAGGTTGCCTGGAGTTACACAGGACATGAAGAGAATTTAAAAAGGAGAATAGATATGGCAGAGGTTTGCTCTCTGGCACATGACTGAAAACAGATCTAAAATAAACATTAAAGGTATTATTGATTTATGCCTGCATCGTTTCAGTGAGATTGCTTTGTAAGAATGGCCTGAAATGTCTTATGGGTAATTGAAAGACTTGGTGCTCATAGAGATTTTCATCTTCATCTTTAAGTCAGTGGTCTGTCATCTTTTCTGCTCCAAATTTTTTTACATTCATCGCTTTTTGCTCAGATGAGTTCACAGAGCTCGACACTTGCAGACACATGTAAAACTCTGAATGAATGAGATTGAGCAATCTTTTTTGAATACGTGTGTAAGATTTTATTATCAGTGCTGTTTTTCTGTATTTGTACATGGATAAAAACAAACATTTATTGTATGTAATCATGTGACCAATACTAAATTATTTTAATTTATTATTAAAAAAAGTTACATTCAGATTTTTTCCACTGATGCATTTTGAATTTTCCACAGCTTTCTAACATTCAGTCTCTCATCACTTAAACGCCTTCTTTGCTTTCTTCCCTGCAGGACCCAGTTTTTCTTTATTATTATTATTTTTTATTATAACAACCATCTTCTGGAAATCATGAGTGCGTGCAGCAGAAAGGCTCTGACTTTACTCAGCAGTGTCTTTGCAATCAGCGGCCTGGGGCTGCTGGGCTTGGCGGTGAGCACAGATTACTGGCTCTATCTGGAGGAGGGAGTTATCATGCCTCTGAACCAGACGGCTGACATCAAGACGTCACTGCACTCAGGTCTCTGGAGGGTCTGCTTTCTGGCTGGTTGGTAACACTAATATGCTTTAAGGAGTGATGCAGAGATTTGTGATGAATTTTGACAAATGAGCCGTCTGCTAATCAGGGCTGGTGAAAATGGATTTCACACTCTCACTCTGAACGATGTTCATCTTGTAACTGGGGAGAACTGATCGTGTCACACTGACGTTTCGTCACTCCGCTGACGCTTTGACATTTGTTTAATTGACAGTCACAGAGGCTGGACTCAGAAGAGGAGCGTCTGAGTCCGGTTTCAGTCACACGCTGTAATAGGAGGCGATTTCAATGATGCACCATACTACACATAAACAACAAGCTGTGCCACCCCACTGTGCCACAGACAGAATGATTCCAGCTGGACTCTGTATTACATCGACTGAGTTGTATCACATCCTCTCTCCACAGCATGCCATGTAATCCACACTTCTATAAAAATAAAAATACACTGAAGACACACAGGGAATCAATTTCCTATCAAGAGCTAAAGGAGAGCTTTACAGGAACTGAGAGCAGATGGATGATATTCTATTATCTGGAAAAAAAAATTATTAAAAAAAGTTACATTAGCAATTATTGTAGTTATTAGCAATTATTGGCACATCAAAATGGGAGAGTAAACTTAAACTGATTGCTTTTGCTGGTTAGCAGTGATTTAAAACATAGTTAATACATTTTCAACACGATTAATTTCATGTCATTCATATTGTTTGCAATTTCCTGATTAATTCATTTGAGACCAGTTTGTATGGAGTTATGGTGCAGCTGGGACACTGAGTTGGTCAAAATTTCAACCATTTGACAAAAAAATATCATGCCTAAAAGAAATGAGTAAGGATTAAACTCCATGATACTCACATAGAGAATCGAAATATCTTATAGAGACATTTTGGGCTCAAAAAAGACAATAAAAAGATACAATTATTTTTCACAACAGCTAAAAGAATGCTTGGAAGAGTCAAACGGAGGCTTTTTAACCTTAAAATACAGCAGCGGGTGTTAAACATGGCAGTGGCAGCATCATGCTGCGAGCTGTGAAATAAGTATAATGTACAAAGTGACATCAGCTGAATATTATTCATGTTTGAAACTGCATGGATCAGAGAAAACTATCATAAATTCATATTTAGGGACAAGTGTGTTAGAAATTGGATGGTTGGATTAATGATTGTGTTGTCATTGAAGTATTTAATTGTGAGATCATTCAACAGTGGAAAAGTCATAAATATTAAATATTTTAAATATAAAATTGCTTGACCTAATCTTAAGATTTGTAGAGAGCCAGTGCAAATGACAGCTCTTCTTCTGTTTTCTACTTTGCTTACCATCCTCTTTTCTCAGGTGAGGAATCCGGCCGCTGCTTCACCATCGAGTACATGATGCCAACGAGTCTCCAGCTGACGTCAGAGTCCACAGGAAATGTACTCAGTGAGTAAAACAGAAAACCGACACTTTAGGGAATTGCGTCCTCCTGGTGTTGTTCAAGGTAACCAGCTGGAGTATTGTTCTGTGACAAGAGTCATTCAGAAATATGTGATCTGAAAGCATTCTGACAAGTGAGTCATCAGAAACCTCCAGTTCCTGCCTGTTTCTCTTCAGAATACTTATCACTTATCATGGGGGGGGGCAACACAATCAACACAATCAGTGCAGCTGAGGACAAAATGTCAGAAAAAATGTTTACAAGCTCAGTCCAATAAAGGAGCAACTTATCTTCACATCAACATGAATGAAAACAATGCCCAATATCTTCTTTTCTCTGCTTCATCTTCTCAGAGATGATCCGCTCGGCGACTCCATTTCCCCTGGTCAGCCTCTTCTTCATGTTCATCGGTTTTGTCCTCAACAACATCGGACACGTCCGTCCTCACCGCACCATCCTGGCGTTTGTCTCAGGAATCTTCTTTATCCTCTCTGGTAGACGGATATAATTATTTGTCTTAAGTTTCTGAAGTGTTTTTTTTTTCTTACATACTGACCATGTTCAGGAAACGATTCTCTGTTTCAGGGTTGGCTCTAGTAGTGGGTCTGGTGTTGTACATCTCCAGCATAAATGATGAGATGCTGAACAGAACGAAGAGCAGTGAGGCCTACTTCTCCTACAAGTACGGCTGGTCTTTCGCCTTCGCTGCCCTCTCCTTCCTGCTCACTGAGGTACAAAAATGACAGTGAAATCTTTGCTTTGCACCATTTTAGCTGTGGTAAAAGTAACATACCATTGATTCCTTGTATGGCTATTTCTTGAAATATTGCAGAACTTGCAAAAATAGTTGTCTATTTTTGCACCTTTATTAATATTCAATAAGTTAATTACTCAGGAAAACGTACTGGACCATTAAAATAATTACATTTTATCCGTTTTTTCGATCTTTATCTTCTCTCTCCACCACTTTAAAACAACCCCTGCTAAAAATTGGTCAATGGGGAGAGTGACCTCTGCTGGTCAGAATGAGGAACTGTAGTGCTACAGCGTTTCACTGCTCTGATTCATGTTTTAAATACCTCCACGCTTTAAATTGACTGGATTTATATAGTATTGATACACAAGCTATTTCAAATCATTTCCTCTCTCCCACTGCAGAGTGCGGGAGTCATGTCTGTCTACCTGTTCATGAAGCGCTACACAGCAGAGGAGATCTACCAGGCTCGCCGCCCCAATTTCTACCGGCCTCGGCTCAGCAACTGCTCCGACCACTCTGGTCAGTTCCTCCACCCAGAGTCCTGGTCGCGTGGACGAAGCCCCTCTGACATTTCAAGCGAAGCGTCACTGCAGATGAGCGCCAGCTACCCAGCTCTCCTCAAATGTCCCGACTATGACCAAGTGTCATCTTCACCTTGCTGAGTCAGAAGAGGTTAATAAAAGGTCACTGAGCAATTTCTTAAAAAGTTAAGTAGCAAAGTGAAACAAAGGAGTTTCATTATATTGAAAAGAGACCAGCCAAATAAGTGAGTGTGACTGGTCAGAAGAATGACTGAGTCTTCTGACAAAGTTATTTCCTATCAGGAAAAAAAAAAGATTTCTTTGTAAATAGTCACAGTATGTTTGCAGCTTAAAAGCGTATGCTGAAAAGTTTTAATTTCGTAAGGATCTTATGTGACAGACCAGGGTTTTCAATCCAAAAAGACATTTTTACAGTCAGTCATGCTAATTAAAATTTATTTAGAGCCACAAATGTTACTGAATATAGTAAATTAATTTAAAGAGCCATAATCTTATTTCTATTTTTACCTTTAGCAATTAGCTAAAACATAACTTTCCAGCTTTAATGCGGTGTTGACATTTGCGGAAAATGAAATATTTGGTTGAAACATTAATTGAAAACTCGATCTATTGACCAATGTCAATAGATGACTCTTCTCTCTTGGCTACTCAAACACCACTGAGAATGACCTTCTGTGGTCCACAATGCAAAACTCAATGAAACATAATAAAGCTTGAGATTGTAAGGTGACAAAATATGAAAAGGTTTGAGAGTTAATTCCTTTTCAAAGTACTTAGTCCTTTGGTTGTACTATAGAACGCTCAAGGAGTATGGTGTGGGTAGCTATGTCTAAAAACATACATCACAATACTGTAGCATCCAGTTAGTGCAGAATATTAGCATTTATTTTACTTTTTTCCATTAGGAAAAATTATCTTTGTCCTGGAGACATGTGTAATTTGTGTGTGTCCTGAAATTTGTGTTAAATTTGATCGTTCTAGTTTCTGTCACATCTGTTGATTTTATTTGATTGCATTCTGTATCAGAAATATGTGTGGTATATTAACGGAAATTACTAGGGTTTTTTGTGTGGTGTTATTGAAAAGGTCAAGTATTTCCCATTTCAAACAGGAAACAACATTATTATGTTGGCAAACATTTCAGTCCTGGCAAATTATAGAAGTCTGTTTTGTATAGATGAAGCATTTTAATAACAGATATTGGAAATCAGAACAAGAACAGATGTTAATTACTGAATGTTCTATATGGTATAACTATTTTTGTGATAAAAGTGTGTAGCACACTAAATTATCCGGGTAATAAATGACTCAAGCGCAACAACATGCAATAGTCTACATTCTTGAGAATTAACAGGTGTAATTTACACTTCAACCACCAGGTTGCACATTTGACTTTAGAGTGAGTACTCATTTCAATGCCATGAACGCTTAGTTAACAACTTTATTGGCAGAAAAAGGGATGGGGGAGTCCTAGTTTTACAAATGAATTTTTATCACAGACCTAAACTTCAACTCCAAAATGGTTTGATTAGTGAATCATTGAGGATTTCTGACTGTGGCAAACTTCAATAAGTCACCTTTTCATTGCTCAACAGTAAGAGGGGGAATCATAAGAATAACAGAAATTGTGAATTTTTTTTTTTAACTTTTTGCATAATCATGACAGGTTTTGCAAGCGACAGAAATTATAATCTTAAAAGGTTAAATTGTGATTTTGGTTTAATCTGATTGTTTTCTGTGTGCCTGTTTTTCTTTGTTCTCAGTCCTTTCCAGTCAATTGTTAAAGAAAAAAATATTGTATATACAGCAGTGAGCCTTTAACAAAAATTATGGATGGATTATGGATGTGCTAATTTGTCAAATTTAGTGATTTAATTCAGTTTATTTCTATGGATGGATAATCTGCAGATTTGTCCATACCAAAGTCAACCTTGTGCAACACTATAAGTTGATCATTCCTTGCCAATTTAGCTGAGCAGTTTTCAAATTGTAATTTTAAGGAAAGCGCCTGTAGAGGGCGCCAGTGTCCCATGTCCTGCCCAATAAGTGTTTTTGCAGAAACACGACCGCTTTTTCCAAACAGATCCTGTTCTGCTTCCTGTTTGCTTACCTTGGCTGCCTTTAGTCAGCCACGTAGCAAAACAGTCTTTCTCTACACTTGAAAAGTAATAAATACCTTTCTGCAACGTGACTTAAAGCTCATTTATGCAAAGAAGTAGGTCAAGACCAGCATCAATAATGAATATCCCAAGCTTTATGTATACTTTATGTAGATACACGTAATGTACAACGTGACCAAACAGCTCTTACAGAGAATATAAAAATTAATGCCACCACATGCCCACTCGGTATGGGCATGTGACTGCAGAAGATAAAATTATGCCCTTATTTCACAAGGCCTACATTTTTATTTTACAATCACATACAAAACTATTGGTGTTTTTTGACATCTTCATCAACTATATAATCATCATCCATAACATGAAACATCATATTCACTATAATCTTTTCCATTTTTATAAATATAACAATCTTTTTCTCATTAGTCATGGCTTTTAAACAGCTTTGTCACAGTTGACCTAGATTCTCTTCATTACTTCTATCATTTTTATTTTATTTTATCAAATGATTGTTTAAGGCTTTTGCCAAGAAGATCCCAAACTTTAGCAAGATGCAAAAATGTTGGTGTGCATACAACAAAGACACTGAAACCTATACAATATATATACACATACATAACTTAGGCATACGTTATTTAAGATTTACAGGAAGTAATAATAAAATCATTTCACAAATAAAAATAAATACAAAAAATGATAGCTGATTTTTAAGAAGAAAATCTTAGAGGAACACAAAAGCAAGCAAGGATCAAATGCAAACAGGATCACAACAACACACTAACGTTCACCAACATATGCAGTAGAGAACTAAAAAAAAAATAAACTGGAAAGAGCTTAATTGGACTGGTACCAACTGGGCTGCTGCAGAGAGAAAAAACAAACCCTTCTTTTAGACCGAGATGGCTCTCTGAAAATGAAAGCGCTTTTGAAATTGTAATCTTTAAGATACTCCAGAAATCAGATCTCTTGATATATTTTAGCACCAGCTAATGCCAGGTATTGTTGATTATAATTTGTCTTCAAAGTATGAGCTAAGTAAGTTAAATGCAAGTTTAAGATGCTGCAATCGAGTGAAGTAGAATAGGTGTTTTTAAAGGGGCAGCTCTGGGATACTTTTCTAGGATCTCATTAAAAAGTTTGTAGACTACAGGGACAGTATAACAGAAGGTTGTTAACAGTTTTGAAACCAATCCTTTAATGCTACTTTCGTGCTGTTTCAGTGTGATGTAGTCTGTCATTTTTTAAACCTGGGGATCAGCTTGAGTAAATATGCAAGATTTTGTTGAACATTGAGTCCTATTGTTCCTTCAAAATATCTGTGCTTATTTTGTCAGACTCTTGTTTTATGTTGTGTGAAAACCAACAACAGCAGAAACGTCACTTCTGCCTGAAGTCACCATCTTGGCTATAATTAGTTGAATTAATCAGACAGATATTAATTTCCTAAGTTTCACTTTCATTGTTAAGGTTTCATTCTCATACTCCTGCTGCATAATGCTACATACTGTAACACGAGTATGTTCAATGTCATGATTGGGTCTTTGAATCACAGTTGCGCTGAATCTTCAAAGGTGCCGTTTACATGACAGGTGAGAGATGAAGAGCTTATATTTTCAAAATGTTCAAAATATCCGACAGCCTGGCTTATGTTGAGATCAAATTATGTATCTATGGTGATAAATGTGTTTTTCAGGCAATGTGGGAATGTGGTGCATCACGTTTTCCAATGACATTAAAACAAAAAGCTGGTGTCCAAAAATCTGATTGGGGAGTAAAGATGACAACTTCAGGTCTGAAAGAATTACATTTTGAAGTCTCATAGAAAAGCACCATTACTAAATTAAAATATAACAAAGTATGCACATTTCAAGTCTCTGCTCCCAAAGAAAAGAACATGGCCTATACTTTGACACCTTTTCTGAGGTTTCTCTGAGCAGGGCACCAGGAGAGACGAGCTCAGCACCAGAATGAGATGACACCGCGGTCCAGCTGTGGTTTGACTGAACCTCAGCCACCATCCCTTAAAAACATCCATCTGTTTCCTCCTCCTGTTTATTCTTCTAACCTCAGGGTTGAAGGCCGTCCACCTGAACTCTGTTTTTTTTACTTCAACAACGTTTTTTTTTAAAAGCACAGTGGAGGAAATACTTTCACACTGTACGCAAACAAACTTAACATGCACACTGCTGCACACACATACAAAACACATACATAGTTCTTTATAATAAGCCACATACATGCATGTGCACCTGAAAGATGGCAGTTGTGCTTTAGGGGGCAACTGAAACATGTTTAGATATGAGTAGGTGGCAGTAAATGAGATGAAGAGGACACAAACAGGCTGGTTCAACTGGATTCTACATTACAGTCGAGGTTTATATGTTCCCCTCATTTATGCAATGTCCAGGTTTGTCTTCAGGTCTTCAGTTTCACAAGTGAACCAGCTTAGCGCCATGCCATTTGTGTCTTCAAGAACCAAAAGAGAGGAAGATGGAGCACTTTGGAGCTCGACTTGATTGTCTCTCTTCACTTCTTGTTGGCGATGCGCCTCTTCCTGGTGGCCAGCATGTCGTAGAAGGGGTCCCTGCTAATGCTTGCCCTGGAGAAGCCAATCAAAGGACAGCAATCAAACAAACAACGCCACATGAGAGAAGGGTCTCAAACATCTTTGATATGGAAATGGGACACATTTATGCAGACCCCTGCCTTAACCAGATCATAAAAAGGGGGGGAAAAGTTTGCGCAGTGACCTAGTTAGGTTTCCATGGTTTCAGAAGATGAGCTCCCTCCCCATCCAGTTTTTTTTTTTCTTACTCCAATTTGGAAGAACCTCTTAAGAGTTCCCTCTTCCAGAACTCTGCCAGGAGAGCAGTAAAACATACAATCCCACACATTCTGTCTTTCTCCCCCGCAGGTTTTTTGGCCTCATTGGAGGGCAAACAATTGTCCTCAAGATTACTGAGTTTTTTCTTTCTTCCATAAAGAGCGTTCACGGAAAGGCAGAGTGAGTCAGGAAGCCAGTTGGGCTCTGCTGAGGAGCCCAGTTTCACGGCTGCTAAATCCTGTTAGCACCAGCCGCAAGAAGAGGCTAAACCCCCCATTGAGCTTATCGCTGATACTCTTTGTAACTCCACAGCACCAACAAGCATGCTGCAAACCATGACCAGGCCCCAGATTCGTAACGTTTACTGTCATTTCTAATGAAACAATTACTCTACTGTGGAGTGATCAAGCACATGCAAGGAAACCCTGACCAATTGTCACCCTCCACCCCACAACAGGAAACCCAATGCATCTAAAGAAATGACAAAGCTAAAGAAAATGACTGTTTCAAAATAGTCTGGATTTAAATGCTTGAGACTCAGGACAAGCAGAGTGTGCTTCCTTTGCCATCACATCTTCTCGGAAGACTGGGGGTAAAAAAAAAATTATGACGATTTCCATAAAAAGCCTTTCATCTCCCCAGGACCAGAGTCTTGTGGACCCCTCTGGTGAAGATGTGGCACGTTACCCTCAGAGGCAGTGAATGCATCAAACCCAGTTCGGAGCTGTTTTGCTGACTCCCCCTGTGTGCCATGCAAAGTCACTTATCCCTTCATCATTTCCAGAGTGAATAGGCTGTAATGGTATGTACACGGTCGATGAGGAATTGCAGCACAAAAGGTGCTCTGTTCAGCTGAGCAAACTACTTTTGACTTCACCATCTTCAGTAGAAGCAATTACACAGCAGTCAGTATTTAGGTCAATGATTGCCTGTCTAAACTGTGAAAGGAATACAGTGCAAAAGCATTAATATTCCTTGAATCTTCCTTTCTTGTTCCACATAGTGCTAGATAAAATGGCTGAAAAACGCATCAAATGCAAATGTAGCAGATAGGTCAAATCTGAAAATTAAACTGAAATGTCTATCACGTATGAAACCATAAAAATGTTGACACATATCTTATCTCTCTTTAAAGCCAATAAATGTCATTTCTGACATTTATTGGTGTAAAGGTCAAATATGTTTTCAAGGTATACTATCCCAATATTTGAAGGAAACTTACTTGATAGATTTAATCCACTCCTCCTTCTCCTCAGGCGTAGGTGCCGATATCCTGTATACCACATGGTTGCCCTCCACAACACGACCGTCTGCCTCAGTTTTGCAGGCTTTGATCACCTGGCCTTTGTGATTAGGGTTGTATAACTCAAAGCAGTTCTGGTGGAACAGAAAAGAGCAAATAATTAGCTTTTTGCCGAGTAATATTCTCATGTACCACTGTGAGACAGACATGCAAACACAGATTTTGAGGAAAGACTCACAGGTTTTCTGGGCTCTTCCACTTCCCTGATGCTGAGGTTCTCCAGTGGGATGATCCCACGAGGCTCTTTGTCCTTTAGGAGGGCAGAAAACGAGACCAGTGAATAGAAAGTAAAATTCATAAAAAATCAATAGTCAAAGTTCACAAGCTGAAAAGGGGGGGGGAAAAGAAAGGGCACACATAGTTTTGTAGAAATCACATTAAAGATCAAGAGGGTTAGAAGACATTCAGTTTGACATGGTCCATTAGCTTTGAAATCAACCTCATGTTCTGTCCTCCGCGTGTCCTCACGGCTCAGATGCTGAAGCGGATAATGCGTATTTCCAGCAGTCAGACAGAGGACAGGATATAATGATAGCATGCTGAAGGATAATTCCGGAGTACGGAGAGGACATTGCTGATGCTGCAGTCAGCACATACAGCCGCTTATAAAAAATTTCGTTGGTACAGTAGGGTGATATCAAGCAATTAATGAGTGAGCAAAATTATATTAGCAATAATTACTAACATTTGAACCTGGAATGTAGGCAGAATTTCCTCTACGTAAGGTTAAGAATTATAATCCTTACTTTGCATAAAAAGTGAAACTAGTCCTTTAAAGCCTACAAATTATGAATGACGTCCTGCTGTAAAAACCTTAATGAAACAGGTGAACTACCTCCTTTTAGGTTCTGGAGAAGTCTGGTAATGCATGGCAACAAACTGTAAGTGGAAAAAAGTCACTCAGTTACTTGTTCCGCTTCTTCTACCAGGAGATGATTAAACTCCCTTTAATAAAAAACGTTCTTGGAGGAAGACTCACTGTTGTGTATTCGAAGTAGTAGAGGCAGTTGTCCGTCAGGATGAACCACCTTCTCTTCCAGGTTTTCACTCTACCCCCTGACAGGAAGAGACAGAGGAAACAGGAAGTGACACAATGGTACTAGTGACAGACTGACTGTCTCCACGTCAGGACAAAGAGCAAAATATGTGGTGCTCTAATGATTTACACCCCCACAGTTTCTCCTAGTCTTTCTTATAATTACATTAGTACTAAAAATGAGTTAATTTCTTTAATGCAACGCTCTCTTTTCAGTGTTATAAACATAAAATGCCAAATAAACATCTAGAATTAATTTTCCCTTATGTATGGAGAATAAGAATGTATGTATTTGAAACTAAATTAAAGATTTGTGCTCAGGGAAATTACTAATAACTACATTATTATTAATGTAGTTATATAAGGTTGCAAAATCATTTTCTATTGATAAACAATAATATTTTTGTTAGAGGTTTAGAGTTGTGTCTATCAGTGTGTCAGTGAGGTGATACATTTAACTATTACTATCTGTCTGTCGGTGCCCAAAGAGACAATAAAGTATCATTTAAAAGGTGCTGCTCAACACATAAAATGACAACAGGCGCCATAGATCAAGAAAGAAAAAAAAACGAGTTTCTTGCTTGGAAGAAGTACCATGACAGAAAGTTGGTATTTCTGTCGTCCTTACATATCAATAGAGTCTGGCTGTTGAATTCGCATGGACAAATTTCCGCTCTGCACTGAGAAATACTTAGCAAAAAAAAAGTTCAGCCTCTGGCAGCTGCTGTTAAATAACAGATATATAATTAGTTATGTAACTTAAGCATGTAGTAACCCCTGGGGTTACCGTTAGGTGATGAAGTGAACTCTAAATTAGAAACACGTGAAGCTATAAAGCAGGACATGGAATAGAAGCTGAACTGTTATCCAATAAGAAGAAGAAAGTTCACTTTGACTTTCAGAAGCTTTTATCCTGGCTTGTTTATTTTACGATTACAATCTAGAACCGCGATCTCTCCAAGCTTCGAGCTTAGTCAAACTATGACTCGCACACCTGTTAAATTGTTACTGACTTTGCGAATTTGTTACTTGTTTTTCTTTCTTGAGGGATCGCAAGAGGTTGATGCAGACCCAACCTGGCGTTAACAAAAATCCCCTTGAGCTTCAAACCCCAACACAAACACATCAGCAAAAGCAACCACAACCCCAGAGCAAGTTTGCCACTTCATGTGTTAATTTTCTGAAAAAAAAAAAAAAGACACAAAAGAAGAGTACAAATAAATGTAGGTTTGCAAGCAAGTTCAGCCTCTGGCAGCAGCTGCAGAAATTTAACGTATGAGCAAAGAGGAGGCTCTAATACCAGGATTCTAGTGTCTTATCAGTTCATGCATAATTGCACCTTTTGCATGAAACACAAATTATGGTTTTGGTCCTCCTTTAACTGTATTTGCATTGCCTAAACTTTCTAGATTTCACTGCACCATCCTGGTAGTCTCCGCAGGGCTACACATAATTACAAAACCTCTCCACTTCCTTACATATCAATAGAGTCTGGCTGTTGAATTCGCATGGACAAATTTCCGCTCTGCACTGAGAAATACTTAGCAAAAAATAAATAAAGGCATTTATTCCTTTGCATCCTCCAGGGTTTATTTTTAGACAGTGAAATTAGAAGTATCATTGTCAAAATTGGCACAGGGAAATGGCTCCAGGGGGGAGCCGTACTATAATGTAATCATGTTAGGCCTATGAGACACACTGTGCTCACCAGCTAGATGAGACCACTGAGACATTACACAGAGTTAGAGGAATGTGCAGGTCAAAGCCAGGTGTGTGAATGGGGTCATAAACCAAACCACCTGCAGTGAATCTGCTCCTTAGCCCATGAGAAAACTGCATGCCGGCCATTAAACATTCTTTATATTTGGTTATAAAGCTCGGTGTTAAATAACAGATATATAATTAGTTATGTAATTTAAGCATGTAGTAACCCCTGGGGTTACCGTTAGGTGATGAAGTGAACTCTAAATTAGAAACACGTGAAGCTATAAAGCAGGACATGGCAAAAGGGAGCGTATAATAAGGGTTCCTTTACACACAATATCTCAATTATCTTCCTTATATGCATTAGGATACCTTCAAAAGCAGCAGAATTGTTAAATTATGTGACACTAATAACAATATAGCAAAGAACTCAATATTAGTAGGATGATGGACAAGTAGTGTTAAGAATGATAATCAGATGTTACTTAAAATCATGATTTTTACTCTGACAACATGCAATGGGTGCCTCACCATACTTCCTCATGACTGCTTAAGCAAGCTGTTGGGTCTTTGCTGTTTTGTTCACTTATGTTTTCACACCATTTATGGGTCAGTTAAACCAAAAATAGGTACTCAGGTCTATAGGTTTCACTGTTTCTGCAGAGGGTGATGCACAGGTTTAGTAGTCTTTATCACAAAAAAAGAAAATACATGTTTATGTTAATTTAGAAGGAGAAATACCAACTTTCTGTCATGGTACTTCTTCCAAGCAAGAAACTCGTTTTTTTTTTTTTTTTTTTCTTTATCTATGGCACCTGTTGTCATTTTATGTGTTGATCAGCACCTTTTAAATGATACTTTATTGTCTCTTTGGGCACCGACAGACAGATGTTATTTAATTACCACTTACTCGTGCATAAATAAATCAGTGTGGGGTCCCTGAGTGAACTCAAATGAAAGTATCTGTTTCTACTCTTGTTATAATTTTCTTATAATTATTCAGAAAATTATCATTTGAAAATGAGTTCACCTTCTGTGGCTCTCCTGACCCAATTGAAAATTTTTATTTTATTTTCCTGACCTACAATAAATCCAGCTTTCAGTAGAAGAAATGTGTGTTTTTTTTCTGGACAATCTCAGCTCTTTGCTTTAGGGAAGACTGTACTGGACAAAAATACTCTACTGTCTTAAATACAGTATGTTATTTCCAAATTAAGGTTAACTGTCTCTTCATCGAGATACTGTGTGTACTCACTGAAACTATTTAAGAAGCATTTTGTTTCTGAATTAGAAAAATGTTCATGTTTAAAGAGCCCCACAAATACTTATGTAAATTTGACCTTACAACTGTCTTTCAATTTGAAGAAAACTGAAAGGCATTGCAAAGGCATTGGGGAACATCATTAAATTTATGATGTTCAAAGCAAAACATCACATTTATGAAACTTTTTCTTCTAGCTTTACAAACACAGGATCAAGAGGAACTAGTGAGGTAATAAAAATAGAGAAAATAACAATATATATTTTTCTACTGAATGATTTCAACAATTAACACTCTTAAGTGTATAATCCAGTTCTTAAACTGGCATCTATTTTTAAAAATTGTGCTAAATTGAGCATATAACTCCCTTAAGCATTGTCGGACATTATGGATCCCAATAAACAAAAATATGTGAATGTTCTCAAATAGCAACATACACAAAAATGCACAAAAACCAAACTGTTTGAGAGGAAGACAAGCATAAATATTGTATGCAAAGTGTACACTAGTAAGTCTTTATCATCTTGTAAAAATGCTTGAATAATTGGGGCCTAACATACTGCCTTTGCGCCATGAGTGTTGGTTTTATCCATTATTGAATTTTAAAACTTTCTTTGTCTCCATAAAATAAGTAGTTTATTGCCCGGTGCTCATAATAACATGAAACCTTTATAAGGTTCCGTTTCTGCGTCAATCTTATTATTACTCTGAATGTTTACCCTTCAGAGGACAGTTACTAAAAAAAGAAGCTCTATTTGGTCTGTATACTGTAACACTTCACTTCCACCTTGCGTGACCACACTTTGCAGTTTAAGCTTTTGTCAGGAAAAAAAAAATCTCCAGCTGTAAGGCGAATAAAAATGCAAGAGTAAACAAATTAATTCATCCAGGATATCTTACACACTCCCCACAGCTGAACAGAGAGAGACTCACACTGACCTAATTTAAGCAGCCATCCTTCTCTGTCTGGGTTGAAGAACGTGTGCGTCAGGTCGTTCCCATCATCCTCTGGGATCTTAAAGGGTTCACTCTTAATGCTGTCATAGAGATTCTAGAAAAGAAAAGGAAAACATATTTTACATCAGATTTAGCTTATTAAAACTCTGACAAACTTGGTTAATGATGAACTTTTTAAAAAATGTCTAACACTTTTAATCCACTATCTTCACTAAAACAACTGAATGAAACAAGTGGATTAAGTTTAACCTAAAATTAATTGTTGACGAGAGTCAATTCTTTCTGTTGCTTTTCATGAATTATATATATGAAAACAAACAATTAAAGAAAGATAAGTAAAAAAAAAAAAGAAAAAAGAAAAGAAGTAACACTTATTGCATTCACCAGCACAGTGATTTGCTTTACAGGGCTAAATCTTTCCAGACATTCAAACTAAGTAAATCACCATTCTTACCCTGAGCAGCTCCTCGGGGAGATCTCCGCCCTCATTGATCCCTCTGTTCATGGAAATGAAGCGCTCCACCGGGGGCTTGTCTCGGACGTTGGGATTGTGAAGGCTGGTGTTCAGCATAATAATGGCAAATGAGAGGACGTAGCAAGTGTCTGTGGAGGAAATTGGACAGTGTGACACATTTGTCCTGCCTTTGGACAGGGTTACTCTTGACATAATGCATACTTGACATGTTCATGATGGTAGAATCCTTTTGCAAAGTAGTTAAGGTTGGAGGACTTTTCATCGCTTCAAAACATCAATAGCAAAAACTACCAAGTTAATTAATTACAATAATTGTGTGTTTACATGACTGCCAAATGACAATTATCAATATGTATAGTTTTAAATTCAGGTTTTGGAATTTTTTCTAACTTCCTGTAGCAGTTAGCTGAGGTGCAATGTTAACAATACTTTGGAGGTAAACTCAAACAGCTAAAAGAGATTCAGTTATGTTTTTATTTCATTCCTGTCTTCATTTTTGCATCAGTACAGCTTCTAACAGCTTCGTAAATGTGGTTCTTGCTGATGCTTGTGTCAGTTCTGTCCATTTAAACACCACAAGGGGGCTAGCAGCACCTCCAGCAGCTAATGAATCATCCTAGACATACTGTGTCTATATCACTGTGGAAATTGTATGCTTTTCTTTATATTGCCAAATTACAGCAGCATAGTTAAGATGAAAATGAAGAGGCAGATGTACCTCATTTGCACAGTACACTCTGTCAAAACAAGCAACTGTTATAAAACAAGAACGAGAGCGACATGACTGTGATTTGTGAGTAAAAACTATAACTAACCTTTTTTTGATAATTAATTGGGAGGTTAGTGAAATAAAAATCAAACTTTAATCAGCAAAAGGGGCTTAGTTTGATATAACTTTCCCTCCAGTCTTTTTGGCACAAACACACACATATCCACGATCATAACTCCTACTCACTGGACCTCATACATCCACACACTACCAGCCCCAGTCAACATCCTCTCCACTTTGATTTATAACACTGCACACCCAGTTCTCAGGAAATGGCCAATAACAGGGTGTGTCGCTGCTTCAAAAGTGATGACCTGAGTTGCCACCTGAACACAGGAGGCTCCATAAGGGATGCAACGAGACAAGACTGTACTAATGACCGCCATTGAACAGAGATCAATACTGCTATAACCACTGGCGATACAGATGCTGATTACACAGAGGTCAGGTGGAAAGCTGCTTAAAAGACCAGCATGATAACTTCAGCTGAAATTTTGACAAGTGTAAATTTATGCCTGACGAAGTGAACTTTATATAGAGACTGAAATACTAATCTTCTTTTCTGAGAGTGAACATTTATCTTTGTGAAAAGATTAAAGATTTGCTTCGGCCACAGTAAAATTTATACTTCACATCCAGCTCTGGCAGTCTACTGGGAACGAAACAGTCAAAATAATTTATTTGAGTTTGCAGAGATCTGTCTGGCTCAAGTTATCCATCCGGACTGAGTTATGACAATGCTGTGTGTGGTTCATGTGTATGTATGCGTGTGTGTGTGTCTGTGTGCGTGCGTGCGTGCGTGTGTGTGTGTGCGTGTGTGTACCTGTGGACTGGAAGACACCAGGATTGCACTGGCAGTATCTGGAGGCAAACGCCTCCATCATGCGATCGATCTTCTGGGCTTCACCAGGAAGTCTGAAACTCCACAGAAACTGCCTGCAACAGCAGAAAACAGAAACATGATGATCTCATCACATATTTTTGATGCAAAATTTATATTGGATTTTTAGCTCAAATCTGGTGCCAGCCAGCACGGGATTTGTTCTAATAGGATAAGAAGAGGAGGACTTCCAAGAAGAGTAAGAAGGTAAGCTAACAAAATTGTTTAAAAAGCTCCTTGGGATTTTTGGCAGGAATGTTAAGAAATTCAACCAGCATTGCTATAGTAAATTATGATGATGGGAACATTGATGTACCTAAACTTATGTGCTTTCCAGTAAGAAAACTGATTAGAGCTTGCCAAAGACTTGAGCCTCCAAGCGTAAATTCACTTAAAAAGTTTGTGGCAAGACTTAAAAGTTCTCCCTTTAGCCATTTTGGGAATAAAATAAATCTTTCTCGATGTGTACTAACTTGGTAGACACACACAGATTTTTAACATCTTAAATATGAGGCTGTAAGTGTCAACTTTATGTTATTGCTTCTCTATTAGCAGAATGATGTTCCTAATGCTAGATGCCACTACATTAGTGTTTAAAAACGTCTACAGTTTTTGTACATGTGGCTGTGTAACATCATCCCACCAGCGTTGTCTACAAAAAACAATATTCACACATAATCCACAATTTGTAGTGATGAAAAAGGTACCTTTTTATCCAGGAGTAAATACTAAGTTTTGTGAGTATAGTTATAAGGTTTGACGGTATACTGATAACTTCTACTGTAAAGGATGATATGTTTTATGCTGAGATCTGACACACAATAGAAAGATCAAATTAAAGTGAGATCCAGTGTTTTTTAGTGTTGTATATCTCACCTTAAGGCTTGAACAAGATTGAGGTCTGCAAATTCATGAAGCTCCACAAAAGCCTGAAGGACCTTGATATTAAAGTCATCCCTATAAAAAAAAAAGAAAGTTATATTTACTTTAAACTGTTAGGAAAAATTGAGATAACAGTGCATTTTGTGGTGCATTTTGGGACTCTTGGAGGAAAGTCGAATGCAACAGCCAGGATGCAGCACATATTTTAGCTCTAACACTGTTGAGCTGTCTAAGCGAGACACTATTGCATCTGTATTTTGACAGCTCTAGCCCTGCCCCAACATCTTTCAGATAAAAACCACATGTCCGCCCAGATTTTTTCTTTCATTTTTTTTTTTTTTTAGTTGCACCGCCTCCTGTCACAGCTCTGCTTCATAAATTCAGGCTACTGAGTTCCAGGAGATTTCTGGTTGGGTCAGAGAACAGGCAAGCAGACAGGAAGAGAGAAAAGGAAGATAAAAAGAAAGCAGAGGGAAAACTGGAGAGGTTACCGTTCCCCTAAGTAGTCCCCAATGACTGTTTTGTTGAGCCCTTCGCCTTTGTAGAGGAACTGTGCGATGTCCTCAGGGGTGTTCTGGAGAAGATCATTTTCCAAAAGAAACTGGATCCCCTGTTTAGATATTATTCTTCAGTTCAGTTGTTTTAAGAAATGTGATGAATTATTTTAGCATAATATATATCACTTCATACAAATAAAATACAAAAGCAAAGGTTATATCAATTCTGAAGTCTCATTCGAAGCTTAGAAACCTGCCTGACCTTTTTAGGATCCATGTTGAATTTCTTCCTTCCCATGGCAATCTGTTTATTTCTTTGTGAGGTTTTGCTGCAACAATAAAGATAATAATAATAATGAAACCTATTAGATATTAAATACACATAGAAATTAGCAGGTGACCAGAATTAGATGATTTTCAGCTTGATTGGCTCTGACTGTGACGTGTGAAAATTGTTCTACTACTGTATCTTTTCATATTACAGTTCTTTTGAAAACCTCTTAATCACCGAAAATGTGTATGCCACAGAGAAAAAACTATCTATATACAAAAAGAAAAAAAGACAGCAAAAACGGACCACAAAATTCTGAATAGTGCAGTTTTCTCACGTCAGGTTGTCTCACATCGCTGCGTTTGCTCTGTTGGTCAATTTTGTTTTACTGCTCAGTCAAATATTGAATCTACAGATACCAAAATAGATAGCAAACACCGCAAAGTGACAGCTGCAGCACTAGATATCAATAAATCAGCTCAACCCTCTCTACAACAGTTTCAGGAAAATATGATTTAATATTTCAATGCCTTAATCATTTGACAACACACAGAATGTACACTCCATGGAAATCTGCACCTTTATGTTTCAGTGGATGCTCTTAGTGCTCACTTGTGCCCAAAATAACCTGAGCCAAGTTTTACCAGCTGCACCTGAGACACACACAGCCTGAGACGTGGCCTCACTCCATCGCAGCCAATCACAGGAAAGTGTCCACATAAAGACTGTTTGACCAATGTTCACTAATCAAACAATAGAGGATTAAGCTGTTCACATAGATCATAAAACGACAGGTGTAATGCTGGGAGTAAAATTAACAATCGCTTTAAAAGAAAAAGAAATACCTAAAGGAACTAGAACAGATCCTGAAGTAAACTTTTTTGAAAAAAATAAGGTGGTAAGCAGGTCAGATGAAAGCTGCTCCAAGTTTCACCAAATTTTAAGCTGAAAATCCTCTTGTGTCACAGGATTTGCTGGACAAAATTAAAATAGCAAACCTTTCTTTGCGGATTCTGGAAAACACTGTTGGCCCTCATAATTCTCTCATATTTTAATGAGGAAACCAAAAAATAATATATATAATACGATTCTTCAGTATTAACATAATCCCTACAATGAGACTCAAAGTAATCCAATTGGCGATACAGTTCAGATGTACAGTATGCACTAAAATGAACCCAAACTCACCTCTCCCCAACGCAGGTAAGCTGTTCAATCTCATTCATTACTTCAGCGATTTCAAATTTCAGCCGCTGCAATGAAAAAAGGAAGAGGAAAGAATTGCATATGAAATTGTTTCAGCATGATTCATGCTAAAACAATATTCTAAGAACCAACCGAGAGACTACATGTGATATGATAGATGTGTGTCTGCATGCAAATAGAAGAGGAGAAGCTGCATGCAGGGTTTAATACAATGCATTATCATCTAGCATAACATCAAAAGAGTTCAAACATTTTTATCCAATCCAAACCTTCAGCTCTCAATTGCAGCTAAATGAAAGAAATCTTGTCACTTACTTCGATATCATCAAGAAGCTCTTTTTTTCTGCGCCGTATGTTCGAAAGCTCATCTCTCTCTTCCAAAGACAAGTCCTCGGGCACTGAAAAAAAGAAGTGGGAAAAAATGAAACGGCATATGAGTGAGAGAGAGAGGGGTTGGGTTATGACGGAGGATTAAATTAATTCATTTTCTGAACAGCCAGTCAGAGATGATGGGGATTAAGCTCACCAGTGCATACCTGGTCAGGGAATCCAACTAAAAGACATTACATATGACCTACATTAGCATGTCAACGAATGGAGGCGCCATTCAATTTTGAAAACAAAGATTAAATGCTGCAAACAGACTGGAAAACAGGCAGCAGTGAGGCACCATGCTGTTTCTACAAATTTGATCTAACCCAGCAGGTGGTCGCTCTGTTCAGGGAGGGCAACATATCTTGGCTTTTGAGTTAACAAGCTAGATGTACGGTCATATTAACTACAACCATGCCTTGCACAAATATTGATACACTATTGAACTTCTCATAGCTTTCCAAAGAATCCCCCACAGGGTGATGCTGCCACTACCATGGCCTCTGTGGGAATGGTCTATTAAGTTTGATGTCTATGGTTAGTTTTAAGCAACACATTTTTAGTTTTACATTAATAATTAGAACACCTTTTTCATCTTTGCTCTGTTTGCCTACATGACATTTTGCAAACACCAAAAAGGATTTCTTGTGGTTTTCTTCCAGCCATATCTAAGATTTTGTGATCAAATATTTGAGTCTGCAGTGTAATAAACTGTTTTATGAAATATTATGATCAAGAGTGACAGAAAGCTTAGAAATCTGTATATGGACTTGAACAAGTGGACTCATATCCCGTCCCTTTGAAAGCCTGAAATGTCTCTGTTATAAAAAGCACTGAGAAATAAGATGCTCCTGATTGGTTCTGCCACCTCCCCCTTTCCTAAATAAATATTCTTGTTTACAAAATTCATTTATTAGAGCTTTGAGAGCTTCATTAAAAAACTGTTCCAATTTGAGAGTTCGAGAAGAATGAAAATATTAACATTTAATCATAAAAGGTAAATAAACAGTGACCACAGCATTACATGATTTCATCTACTAATGAGTGATCATCATTTGACAGTCAGGAGTCAGATTTTTTCAGAACTGGATCTAATCATGCCACTTGAGGCATCAAAGTTAAAGACAAAACCATAACATGGACGAGTGACCGTACCTAATGAAATAATGACTTTATTTGATCTACTTCATATGTAAAAGGAGAATTTGCCAGGGTTTCACTTTTTATGTGTGTACTGCCTACTGAAACCACTGCATATCCTCACACACAAACACATCAGTTTGTGAAGTGACTATCAGAGCTGCAGCCCCCTTTTGGTGGCTGAAGGATATTACAACTCAGGAGAGATTTCCTCAAGCAGCAGTGAAACCATAACATTTATTCAATAAAAGCACAGATGACAAGCAAAATGTTAAATATGTGGTATGTGTCAATATAATACCCCTTTGGAAATTAACAATATAAATAAACCCTCAAACTCAACTATAGAGATTGGTATGATATTGAGCTATTCATATTTTCTTTACATCATAAGCTGCAGCTAAGCTAAGTCAGCTATTGCACAGTTTTTAAATTACTGTACAAAGGGGGATTTATTTTAATTTGTAAATAAGAAAAATATTTCTGATCAAACTTTGATGATTATCTCAATGTTTCTTAAAAAGCATCTATCCACCTTAGACTTTTTGACATTTCCTCTAATTATAGCCATAAATTTGAATATGGTTTACTGGGATTGTGTGCTACAGAACAAGACAAATTAGTACATAATTGTCAAGTTTATTCGCCCCTACATCAACCCTGAGGAACCCAACCCAGAGTTGGGTTCCTCTCAGCAGGAACCCAACTCTGTGGTTCCTGCTGAACAACAACTTCCCTCATCATGATACTGCCACTACCAGGTGCCTGGACAATAGTGTGTTTCATTTGGATTTAATGTTTAAGACTAACCTAAAACGATGCATCAAATATGTAATGCCCTGTATTTAGCTCCATTCATTTTTCAATCCTTGGTCTCAGCTGAAGAAAAACGACCACAAAGCATGATACTGCCACCACCATTTTTCACAGTATTGTTGGTCTGGTTTTACACCAGAAAGTGTTTTGTGTGTGGACCAACAGGTTGAGCGTGTTGGCTGTGTCCCCTGCAGGGCTTACAGGGTAAATTTGTGAGACATTGTATTTACACTCAACTAGCGGACATCTGGCAAGGCCGCCTCTCTCAAATATTGGCTCACTGAGAAGTCAGCTGTCATCAACCCCTCTTTTAGGGTAATTAAGGCCACAGAGAGCATCTCACCATGCAGCCCGCCTGCTTTACTGCATGTGCTCACATAGAGCGTTAAGTGCACATTACGTATACAGTGCATGCAGAATTTACATTTCACACACATTACATTAATTTCACTCCACACAGAACGTCCCAGAGGCCACCTACTTATCCCTCATTTTGCCATGCCACGTCAGCCTCTCCCCACACAGACCCCTCAGAGGACCTCCCAATCGCTCTTCTGCACATCAGAAAACAGCATTCGGTTTGAGAGCGAGCTAACAGGAAGTAGGTCATTTTCACATGGAGCCAAACCAGATTGCACTTCTCCTACGCCGTTTCCCACTATCACACACATGCACACACTCCCCCTCCATCTCACTTTCTTTGTCCGCCTCCACCCGGGTGCTTGAAGTGGGGGTGAGCACAGATTCAAATCCCCCAGCTAAATCATACCACTAAGCAGCTTTACAATCCAGGCGCACACCCCCATGACTGTAAATAATGGTGGAAAAAAAGGACAGTTATTTCCATCCCTCCGTATCTCTCTGCTGCATCTCCTTTTCACATCGTTTGACTCAATCCCCCTTCTTTGTCTTGCACTGTGAGGAAAAAAGTGACAGAAGTAGCAAGTACTATTAGGTTATTAAGTTTGAAGGGTATGAATCTTGTGTTATCAGAGGGGAACAGTTGATCATGACAGCAGGAAACCTTGATGGATCCAGACACTGCAGACAGTCACTCTCAAACTAACCAATGCTCAAGGTAGTGACAACTTAGGAGAGAGAGCGGAGAAGTAAAGTAGTCATTTTAAATATCTGTATTAAAAAATTCACAAAGAAAAGCAACTTTTCCTTTAGGTTATCTGTCCATTAAATGTAAAGTAGGCCAAGAGTTAATGGCTTATAAATGCCAAGTCTAATAAGCAAAGCAAGGCTGATGACTCACTCTTCACATGTAAAGATGTCAAAGGAGCTTTTTAAATGGCTTGGCTGCACTGAAGAAAATCTTATTTCACTTTGAAAGCCGTGGCAGTCTTTAAGAGTGTCCTCTTTTTACTGTTTTTATTGACAAAGAATACATCTTTGTTAAATAAAAGACCAATAAACATATTGCTACATGTAGTTTACCATGCACAATTTAAATCGATTCAACCAGATTATCTGATGGACTGGGCTTTCTGTGCTGATGCATTTGCTCCAGCTGCAGCTATTGTTCCTTCTTACCCCCAGGTTGACTCCTGGTCTTTTCTATTATATATTTCATTGTTCATTTCGGATTGATCACTTCATTAATTGATAATGAAATGCAGTAGACTGATTTACTCAAAATTTCATGTGATTTAACACTAACAGTAATATACAGAGCAGCCAATTAAACTTCCCGAAATTCAAACCTGCAAAAAATAAAAAAAATAAAAAATTGACTCAGTGTGCAATTTCGTATTGGCAACTGAAAAAATGTGTGGATGAACTGGATGTTCCTATGGCAAAGAGCAAAGAAAAGCAAAGAGTGACATGGGAACAAATTTGAGCTCACTGGGCATCTTCACACTCTTTGAATCCATTTGTCGTGTTTGTTGGCTTCAGTTAAGTTGCCTTATAATGCAGCAATTGTAAAGAAAGGAGACCCTGCAGGCCACCTACGTCTGTAATGCGCACAGTCCTTCAGCCCTCCGGCTCTGACTGGAAGTCCCAGGCTGGACTAGAAAAGGAGAGAAACTGTTTGAGAAAACACAAACTGATTTTATTGTGAGGGAAATTACAACCTACAACACACATCTGACGCATCATTCATGAAAGCCTGGGAATCTCAGAGTACGTGTCAATGTCGCTATATTTCCATAGAGAGAGGACCTTCAACAAAAGAAAATCCATATTAGGTCATATACAAACACTCTAAAATTAACCCCATCTGCATAAATTTTCTGGGCCCGACTGCTCAGCCATTTCATACAGTGACATAGAGAGCTGCTGTTCTGGCACAATCAATACATCGTCATAATATTTCAAAGATGCATACTTAGCCTCTTTTCATGGTGACCAATCATTTATGCATGAAAAAATGCCAGGGAGTTAATCTTCTTAATACAGATAGGCTAAAAAGAATTATTATATTTTTGGCTGTCCTCACACAGTTTTTATATTTGGTCAGTTATTTAAAGTGTCTGAATATAATTGGGTTATCAGGAATTACTAACGATGTCTTATGACCCAACTTTAACCAGAATGAGTGACCTATCCTGTGCTAAATTTTAACAGAGGTCGTAAAGAGGAAGAGAGATCACATGCAAATTATTCATGGTAAAGATAAAAGAGGCTGCGTTTCAGTCTGCTAATCATGCACTCCCACACGTTTATATCCTCAAAGAGATTCTTTGTTCAAATTTCATCTGTCTTTAGTTATTAGCAAAACTAATGACTGTCTTGTCATTCAGCTAGGTCATTTTTGCAGGGGTTGTCAATGTAGATCTGCTTAGGAATGCACAGCAAAATGGACTGGTTATCAGTCAATTTGAACTTCAAAAATCTATTTTCTGATTGGTGAATGTTCCGTACTATAGTCTTATTGGCAGCAACGCTAGTAGGATGACACTGCTGGAGATTAAAGATTACCATACTCTGCATTGATGAGGTCTTCAAAATAAAGCCAGATGAACTAAAGAAATGTAATGTTATATTTTGAAAAAATATTTAGACTTCTTTGCAGTTAATTTTGTCTGAAAATAGATGAGGGGAAAGCAAAACTTGCTTCAGAAATTAGGAAGGCTGAACAGAGTTCAGAAAAGTTCATATTATCATCTGAAACTTTAACATAATGCTGTGGAACATGTTGAATTTGAAAAAATGATAGTTCAGGTCAAATTATAAATTCTCAAAGGAATACAGGAAGTAAATTTTACTTTTGTCATACTAATTGTGCAAATGTGCTAATGTTTTAACCTATAGATCGTTTAAAATATCAGGTACATAGTTACCTTGTCTTTGTTTTAAAATAAAAGTAAAATCTGTAGTTTCTGCTCCTCGATAATTAATTTATAATTAATGACCACTCACAGTATACGCAAACATAAAATAAAAGCCTGCTCTGTTTAGTATTGATCATAACAATGACTGAGGACAACAGCTAAGTAAACATTTTTTAATTTTGTCTGACTTTCAAAAGTACAGTGGAAAGTAGAAAATTAACAATGAAACCAGACACAGTGTGGCATGAATTGAGGATAATACGAAACAGTTTAAAAACCTCTACGCACACATCCAAGTCTGCCAGATTAACTGAACATGGATTTTTGTTGTCATCCTCAAACAAGAAAGACATGCCAGATCTCCTGTTGCCTCTAAGATCTCCACTTTTAATCTACAAATTGAACTGTTGACTATTCCATTTAGATAAATGTTGCCACCCTTTTAGCCATACTGTAAGATTATATTACAGCCACACTAGCTTTAACAGCTTGACACAACTGCAGCAGCTTGCAGTTATGTTTGGTAAGTGTGCAATAATTGTTTCGCCCCCTCTGTGTTACACCTACTCATAACTCTCAAAACACTTGCATAGAAAGCACTTATACACACACATGCTGACAGCCTTTTTGCAGGCTCCTGCTTCTTGACAGATGACAGTAGTGGTATGAAAATAGCTGACATTCCTGCAACTAGAGACGCCCAGTCTGGTCCAACCAGTTCGTTGTGCTGACTTTGTATCCATCCTCTCATTTGTTTAATGTGAATACTTGAGTTTTGTTTCAAACCGTGTACATTACGCATACAGAATGTTTTAAAGATAAATCCACAGCTGCTGCTGACATCATAAAGATGTATGATTATTTGCGAAAACACAGACTGCTAGTTTGTTAGAGTCAGGTTATCAGTGAGGTTAGGTAAAGCAGCTGTTGCATTTTAATTTCCAGCATTATTCCCAAAGCCGCTGACACTTCAAGACCGGGATCACAGAAATCTTTTTCACTTCAGATAAAACTCAAGTCCAATAAACTGTCGACTCTCGTCTAGTCTCCCTGCACCCTTTTCTTTGAAGACTGGAAACCCTGCGGTAGACTCATGTATACCCTGGGAGCTCTTTGTGAAACTCCTGGAGGAAGAACAAGAAAGCTGAAATATGTTGGACTTCAAGTTCAGATAAATAATGAAGATAGAAGAATTATTATGCCATATTCTTACAAGAAGATGTTCAAGCATCTCAGAAAGAAAGCCATTTTAATCACAAGACTTGAAACATCTAGCCCAGGAAGCAACTCTACTTCCCTTGATTTTGGATTAGATTTATTCAAAATCAGGTCCAACTATAATCTTATTTCGATGCAGAAGTGAATAAATGCTTCTTACCCTGCAACCATCACTTAGAGGACACACAAACAACATTTCCTTCATGAAAATTCGATTCCAAAGCAAAATCAAAGGGAACATCAAACAATGTGGCCTTTTTGATTCTTCAAAGACTTGGAGACTCCATAACACAATCCCCTTGAAGCAGCACAGTCTCATCACAGAACCCACTAGTTTCAGTCACTTATTTATGAACATGTCTTACATATGCCACGCTCCACTCTAAAGCTTCCTTTCTCCTTTGAATGAGAGAATCTTCCAGTGATTGGTTTGTTTCTGGGTCATCACGCCAAAGGATTATAGTGTTGTTTTACTAATTACCAACTACAACAGCAGAGGCATTTTTCAGATAATCCTTGATCTAGCTTCACTTTTTTTTCTGCATCTTTTATTGCACTTAATGCACTGTGCAATCTTACACCCTGTCTAGACAAGAACTTTCCTAATTGACCATGGATTTGATGGTTACTCAACAATACCCACCTAATCTAAAAAGCATGCCTGCGGCGGGGCCAAACTAAGCCCTGAAGAATTTTCTGTTAGGTGTAGAGTTAGATGTTTTGAGGTGAGATTACAGGTCCCCTCTTTGAAAATCATCAACTCCCACACAACACTGCTGTTTTTGTTTTTTTCTAACACTGGTTTCTGAAGTACAATCGAGGGCAACACCACAGCAGTCTGCTTCAATAAAGCTAACACTGTCACAAGAACGTGTCAGAAAAAGCAAGCAAATGCTGAAACCGATATTTACTCAACCTTTTCTTGAAATGCTAACTGTCCAGACTGTCCTAGGTTTAGCAAATTTAATTTGATAAATAAAAAAAAGAAGACTTTTTGAATACCAGAGGATTACTCCAGTTTTGAGAAAGGGTTTTCCTTTGCTTAGTAGTGTGAAGTTGAACTCATAAAATGTTTCTTTATTTTCTTTTCAGACTTAGAAAATACATACTGCTTAAGATCTAACTCATAAAATTTCTGCAAAGATCTCCACAATGTTTATGATTTAGGAAATAAACTTAGACAAGCATCACAGCATGGATATCAACAACAGGCATGTGCACAACTGGAAAAGAAGGGTGCAAATTGTTGACTGGTTCAGAGTCTAAAATCTGAAAAGCTCCCTATTACACTGATATTTAAAAGGAAGAAAAAAAAGAAAAAAATGAAGAAATTCTTCAGCTATAAAGCAGAAATCAATGTCCATTTTCATCTTTTCCAGACAGCAGGAAGAATAAAAGGAGAAGAAATCGAAAAAAGAGAGGAAAGAAAAACATAACCGGTTCAAAATCTAAGCCAAGACTTTCATGAGACAAAATATGTGGGCGGATCGGATCACTCTGTCCCAGGTTCAGGAAAAAGGAATTTTTCCAGATTTTTAGATTATGGGAAGGCCTTACTGTTTTATTCTAGTTTAGATAATGGGTCACATAACATCCATTAAAATTTTGCAGATTAATGATAAAACTAAACCTTCTGGTTTTTGCAAGGTCATACACAGGCATAAACATGCAAACTTTCATTTGAACCTTAATAATAATATTTTAGAGTTGCTAAATGTATTTACAGCTGTGTTAGGAGAGTAATTTGCTTTATCTTATCTGTACTTGCATTACCTATTTTGTTTTCCCAGATGTTGATGCTAAGTTTGAAGCAAATAAATTAAAATGATCCAGTTTGCATAACTAACAGCAGTTTGTCATAATAATCAGTAAATTGATTTCAATGTAAATGCAAGGCAGCATAAGCACATGTCTGTCCAGCTGATAAGTCATAAAGGATTTACTGTAACATTAAATAGATTATCAATATTTTTTATTAGCCTGTAAAAGGTCATGAGACTTAAAAAGCAGATTAACAATGTCAGACATGTTAAAGAACTTCAGCTCCAAAGGGAGAGGGGACAGAGGAAACTGATGTTCCAAGGTAGATGGTGACAGACCAGACAGGATGGGACTGGCTGGAATACAGGACTGCAAACATTCACTTCCTCTTCAAATGCAATTGCAGAAAATAAAACAAAAAAATACTGACAAAATTGTCATAACATCTACTGTTCCCATCTTACCAAACACCAGCACATTTATTTCCTCATTTTTTTTTTTTTTTGTTTAAACTAGGCATCTGCACTGCCTCCTGATAGCTTGCAGGCATAACAACTGCATCTCCAGGGATTTCTATGCTGTTTTCAGTAACCCCCACATTTTCCGCCCTATGGGATTCACAATAGTTAGCAAGCTGGAGACCACTGACGACAAGTTATCAGGAGATTAATGATGAAGCAGTTGCATCATGTACATAAAATAACCGTAAACATTAAAAATATATATATTTATAGCATCTGTGGTCACGGATGGTGATGCAACTCTAGCATGACAGAGGTCAGCAAAAAGATTGAATGCTTGCATCAATCTGTCCTGGAGCTACAGTAGATCACTCACCCTCACTTTACAGTGGCGCACATGCGTATGCGTGAGTTTTTTACCTACTGGAATCTGCAGCAGATTATCAGTCACATAAATTCCTCACTGATTTATGTTCTATATGTGCTGCCACTGTGAAAATGTGGACAGGCAGAGAGAATTTACACATTCTGAAGAGCAAAGAAAGAATAAGGGTTCTTCAAAAGGGGTCATGAGTTTAGCTGCTACTGTCCTGCTGGAAACAAGTGTTTATCAGAGCTCGTCCGGGTTCTTAAGCCCCTCACCTTTAAGGCTATTAATATAATAAATTACAGTCTTCAGAGCACCAACAATAGTCAACTTTCTTTGAAAGATATGAGGGTATTGAGAGGGTTGTGTAAAAGTAACGCTCTGAATTGTTAAAATGATAACAATGGGTCATAAATCACATAAAACTGAAAACACAAGGAGTAATGATCTTTTTTCTCTCTTTTTTGTGAGCATATGCAGTAACCACAACACTATGTGTAGTTTTTAAACACAAAGATGTTTAAAAATATCCCTGTGGAATAAATGAATGGTTTATTGTATAATACTGCACAAGTTTTTTTTTAAATAAAAACTCATCTTTAACTTTAAAGATGAGTTAACCAATAATTTATCATAAATTGAGTAATGAAATATATTTTGGAAATAACAATTGCCAGAATTTTATTTTATTTATTTATTTATTTATTTATTTTTCTTTGACATACCAGGACATTTTAAAGAAAGACCTGGTGGACTCTTCTAGTTTCAGGACTTAAATCATGTCAAACTATGAAAAATCCCTTTCTTTTTATGTCCCAACCTTGTGAAATGTTAATAGGAACAAAGTAAGTGTTCCACCAGCAAAAGGCGATTGTAAAACTCTTTATAGATCAAAACATGTAAAATCCAAGAATTCATAATAGGTTCCTGTTACTTTAAACAATGACTGCATGTACTATTCTGTGTGGATGTAAAAGTCCCAAAAAGGTCTCCAGTCCTTGACCTATAATCCACCACCATCCGTAACCTTCCCTACCTGATCTTCTACATTTGTTTAATTCTCTCAAGAGGAATGTGCGCACACAAGATAAATGCAGGTGAAAACACTGACAGCCATGCATATACATTTACTTTTGCATACAAGCTTGTATAAATAATAAGAAGAGCAGAACAGGACATGCACAGCCAGGATCAGGCTTGTACTACTGACCCACTTTAGGGATCTGACTGCAGCTGTCAGTGGCACTTTTAAACTGTTCCACTTCTTCATCTCCCTCCACTGGGCATATATAAACTGTCTCACGGTACAAACAAAACATTACAAACACACACGAGCAGAAATGCACAGTAAAAGGTTGCTCAAGAGTCTGTGCTCCTCGGTTGGTGACCTGCTGCCTTTCTCAGTTGCACAGGGTCATTGATGAGACACGATTACACAACTGCAGCATCGTCAGATCTTTTCACTGCACCAGCAATGCAATTACACCCATTATGAAAGCAATAAGAGTTTAAGATCTTACAGCAAACAAGACATGAGAGGCAGGATATTAAATCCGGACCATTTCACAAGCTATGGGAGTTTTGTTACAGTTTACTGACACATTGAGCATGTTAGTAATTCACTGAGCATCACTAATGTCTTCTCAAAAGCTGAACTAGCAGATGGGTTTACCAGGCTTTCGAAGTTGGAGGGTGAGTGGGCAGTGAGAGCCTCTTCAAATATATAAACTAGATGTCCAAGAGTTGAATGGTTACGTAGAAAGGTGAACTGGAATAACAGACTTTGCTTTAGTAAAACTGAGATGAAGGATCAGTCTGTATTTTTGCAGCCTGTGTCCCCATAAGGAGCCTGAGGTCCCATAAAAGCACTAAATTCATACATACATGCAGCAGTCCTCAGATTTGGGGTTTTTGGACAGGATCTGACATGTTGGGCCATATAGTCCGATAGAGCCGGTCATAGGTGCAGCATATGGTTATGGAGAAGTTTTTTCTGTGCGGCTTGCTGCTTTATAGCTCAACAAAAAACGGCAGATAAGTACAAAGTGTGAAATAATTGATAAATGTTTTTATTATTTTTTTCCAAACACGAGTCTGGATATCAAGTAAGCCTTTATTTTTAGTTCATTTCACAACGTCACCTCAACATATCATCAATGATTGGAAAAATGAAAACGGTTAATTCAGAACAATTCTGGCATGGAAACCTAACTTCAACTCCAGTCTTCTAGAATCACCGTCCTGCTCAAAAAACATAATCACGGTCCTGTACAAGCGCAAAATCTCAGTTAATTTATGACCAGCTTTGATATTTTCCCCCCAAATTAGGCTCCCAAAAATTCAGCTGTCAGTGAAAGTCAGGGTCTATCGACATCCTAATAATGTGTTGCATTTGCAGAATGCCAGGTCCTGAATCCACATACACTCTCAAAGGAATACACCTTTTCCTGTAGGTTAAACAATCTTTGCGCTCTTACATAACTGTTCCAGCACTCCTTTTCCTGCCACCTCTGCTCTGGTTTCTCTTTTCTTTTTTCAATAAACCTAAACTGCTTTGCCTACACACACATTTAACACACTCTTTACTGGAAGCCGTGAACCCAGACATTCCGTAAGGGTCCATCAAATTGAGGAGGATACTTCTTGTCCAAGTTTTATTTCTGTGCATGACTTTTGGGAGTTTTCACAGGCACAGCTTACACTTTCCACTGAGAAAATTAACCCTGTTTGCATCCCATCTATGAGCCCCTTGACAGACTTAAAAGTTACAAAGAATCCAGTGTGTGACTATGTTGAGCTGTAGGTCCTTACTGCACAGCTAACTAATGAAGAGGAAACTGAAACTCATTTGAAAACTCTTACTATGTTTTTCTTTCTTCTCCAATTCTTTACATAAATATTGGGTCTAGCCATCGGCTACATGTTGAATGATTTAATGTTGTTTACAAGGCAGAACTGAGCTTCAGAATTTACAGTGGCCTCATGTTCACCTGAAACATTTGCACAGAAGCGCGCAAACTCAAATCTGATTTCCACATGGGTCTGTCTGCAGTAAAAGCCTGCAGAGTCCCATGTAAGCCAATCAGGCAACGTCATGGGTAATTGTCAAGCGCGATCAGATATCTTTTTCAAAGCAAAGCTCAACAACAGGCTCTTTGTGGTAACTGGCCTTTTTGTTAGAGATAAAACGCAAACACTTTTGTGCTGAACTTCCAATCAAGCCAAGACGTCTTTAACCTCTCGACATACATCCAGGTATCGACTGAGCTGTGGTGAGTCAGACTGCTGGTATACAATCACCAAGCAGAAAGACAAGCAAGAGAAAATAGCTGTCTAAACAGTGGATGAGACAAACTGCTAAACAGAGATGAATCATACTGACGGGGTTCAAAATGCAGCCATGCCCCAGGAACCTCTAAAGCAGATGTTGGTTTATTTTGCACAGGTAAAATAATCGTTTTTGGGAAGATCCAGCAGAAGAGTAGACTGAGAGAAAACACATTTCGGTTCAGTAATACGAGTCTGCGTACTGACAGGAAATTTTGGATTGACTGTGGCGGTAAGATAAAAAATTTCCATAAGTTTTGGAGGCAGAATTTTTTAAATGCCTTGACACCAGAAATCGATCAAGGCCCAAATAAATTCTATTGGCAATTTTAACAGAGTGCATGAGTTTGCATATTATTTGGTACATCCAAATGTGCAAATCTCAGAAGAAAGAATAAATTTGGCGGTTTAAGGAGCAAATGTTCAGTTTAGGGAAATAAATCATTTTCATGCTGTCTGTTCAAGTAAATCAGAGCGACAAATACAGTACTATCCCCTAAATCTTTGGGAATAGTATCTGTATCACGCTTGTTGAAATGGTGAAGGTCAGAATTCAAACCAGGTCAAATATCTGCAGCTGATTGTAGTGAGTGAAAGGGACTAAAATGTGTCTCAGTGAGGGCCCCCTGTGTTTTGTGCACGATTTTAGAGAAACCCTCAGCTGAACTATATGCTCCACTGCTGCTCCCTGACATCCTGCAGAACTTTTGTGCATTTCCACAGACTCTGTCTGCATGCTTCTTTCTATCAGTTTACTCAAACCCGCAGTGAAAACCAGGTGAAAACCTCCTAAAGAGTCTAATGTGGACAAAGATAGAAAACAGTCTAGAAACCTGTATTAAAGCATACTTTAATAGAAGGCTACTTGGATTGCTTCTGGGTGTCCCTGTGTTTATTACTGCACAAAATTAGTTTTTTTTTTTTTTTCCATGAAGCAAGAAGCTGCTGGCTTGTTCCTACAGCTGGCAAATGAATGATTGAGATCTTAATGCCAAGCTCATAACAGCCCGAGTTCGCCTGTATGTGTCATAAAACCCTACAAACCACACACTTTAACGCACTGAAAGCTGCAAACTTTAAATGTCTGGTTCCACAGGGTGTAAACACAGTGGTTTGCAGCCAGAATCAGAATAGAGAAGCAAGGCTTTATCATAATAACCCAGAGAATTGTTCAGAATTGCTTCCATCGTCAGCAGGTAATTAAAAGTGGACACTGAAGCAGCAGGAGCAGAGTGGGTGTGTGCATTTGATGGACTATCACAGCAGATCACATAAAACCAACATGTCTTTCAGGATGCTATTTTTGAGTGGTCTGTCTGATTCGAACAATACTTTGTTGACTTGTTTGTCTGCAGAGCATTCATGGACAAGAAGTAAAATAAGCCATTGTGTTGCTGAAAGTTGCACGTGTCAAACCAAAAGCTTTAGAGCTCGTTTTGAGTAACTACTCAGTTTTGCTAATATCATGATCAGCCACAAAATTATTCAGTAGTGCTACAGAAAAATAGATAGTATGAGGGAAAAAATACACTCATAACTGAAGACCCCATGGGATGCCTTTTTAACCCTTTTTCATTTCAGTAAATAATTTCATATGCATATACTTAACCATTCCAGAACAGTTTATATCTCTTTATTGTTCAATATCCTGATGAATTATGGAGATAAATATTCATGCGCATGGACAGCTCTCTAAAGATGCATCAGTAAAACATGCATTTTTTGCATCAGTAAATCATTTAATAATGAAATCAGAGGTGGAAGCAAGGCTGTAAAGAACATATTTAGAAAGAGGCAATTTTTTCTGCTTCGTGCCAAGACAAGTCCACAGTTCAGCCATTCTGTTATCTGCTCTAAATCTTACTCTCTCTTGCTGCCTGAATGAAGTTGTTCTGTTTTAGGTTTGAGCTTTTAAATTCTACCTATTTCGTACACGCTTTTAGAAATGTCAGAAGTCAGTAAAAAGTCACTAAAGGACCTTTAGTGACTTTAGTAGAGAAGTTTGAAATGACAAAGCATTGACATGATAAACACCTGATGAATGGTAGAAAAGGAAAGAAACACAGGAAAAATATATTTTTTTTTTTTGTATTTGTGGAACAAAAATACACTTGCAGTCTTTTTAGGATAAAATTATACCAAAGGGCACTTGCACATGTGGACAGATGAAGATGGGAACCTAATTACAAACCATCTTTTTTGGATGAGCTTCTCTACTTTTATACAGGAAAGTAAAAATAAACAAAAAAACTTGACGGTCCATTCTACCTAACTAGAACAACATAAATACATTGCAGCTTTTCTACTTAAATAGTTAAAAACAGAAGATTGGTTTCACAAATCATTTTTCAAAGAGAATATTTCAGGCTTACGTAGAAGTCACAACGGGAGAAATTGAAAAAGAAATAAATCCCTGTTGAAAGCATGACCTGGTTTGAGAGATGGTCATGGATGGCCACTTGCTGTTCGCCGAGTTAATTATGACTTTTACTGACAGAAACTCTGCAGAATTGGTTCAGTCAGAATATCCAGTCCCCTGCGTCTCTGCCTCACCGCCTTTCCCTGGCATTGCTCCATACTTCATCGGCAATTCTCCATGTTGGTTCTGGCACTTCCTCCCGCCTCCTCCTCACAAAGAAAAACACATCTCACCGCCCAAGTTACAACTACACTACACACTATGTGGTTGCACATGCTTTCCCATCTTGACACTCCGTACTTCACTACGTCACTTTTTAAGTCTTCCCTTGCTCCTGGAGAAGTGTGAGCCATATTGGAAGTGACGACAGTCACATACTGAACCTTATTGACCAAGAGGCCACCAACATTAAGCATCAACCTGTACGGATTCAGCCCTGTAATCGTACCCAGCATGACTCCCCATTCGGTGCTGTTTCACAGCTCGCTGTTCTGCTGGTGACTCTGGCATAGGCATGTTTGATAAGAGCTTGTTTGAATTAAGAAAACAATTAAGGCATTTGTAGGAAAAAAAAAACATATGAATCTATATAGATTTTTGCAGCATGTGGTAGATTATATATTCTACCTATTCTACAGTTTTGCAAATACATTCATGGTCACTTTTCTTGTGATTCACATATCTGTCTTCAGAGCAAAATATTACTTGTGTGCTTCATCCTGTTGCTCTGAATGAATATGTGACAATGTGTTTACATGCGCCGGGCTATGTCAGCACTTCCTGTTCATCATCACAGCAGCATATGTCTCTCTGAGGGGACCACGCTTATGTGCAACACCAATGAAAGTCAGGCAGGCTGAACGCAGCACAATCCAAGCGTTTCGTCCAGGTGCAACTTATGCATCACTCCTGCAATTAGTCATACCCTGCAACTTTGCACGGACTGAACATGTGGTGGGGAGACAACCTTTGATGAACAAAGGAGAGATGACTGGAGTAAGTGTGTCTCACCTGGAGATTATGACTAGGTGTTGATAACACAGCTATATAAAGTTTGCTAAATTAGGAGCAGGACCAGTTAAGTGAGACAGGTTCCCCTTTAGGTTCCCTTTTGCTTGTTATTGGTAGGCAGGGGCGCTGCCAGGAATCTTGGGCCCCCTGACAAAAAATTAATATAATAAAAGTATTCATACTACATTAACTTTTATTCACATTAAAACTAAAGATGTTAATGGATTTATAGGGTTTTAAGTGACACACTAACACAAAGTAGCTCATTACTATGAAGTAAGAGAGAATAGTAAGTTGGTTTTCTATTTTCTCAACTAAATAGTGTTGTGTGCTGTTGTATTCAGATCCCCAGTCATAGAACTACCTTTCATTTCAGCTGTAAGTCTTTGAGAATATCAGCTTTTCATATTAACAGACTGAAATTTTACTCAGATAGAACAAAGGTCCATGTTTAAAGCTAAACCATCTCATTTTGGACTAAGGTGTTGTTGTTTATGATTGTTGTCCTACTGGAAGGTGAACCTTAAGTCTCAATGCAACAGCAGTCCATAAGACGTTTGCTTCCATTAGCGTTATGTATTTAGTCATTCACCTTCTTATCAGATCTGCCCAGTTTTCCAATCCCTATTAAAGACAAACAGGCACACAGCATGATGGTGCCACCATCATGTTTTAAAATATAAATGTTTTTGTTTATTGTGAATTCTTTAATACAATCTGTTGTGCATGTTGGCCATAAAGTATCATTTTGGTCTCTTCTGACCTGAGCACATGCTTCCACCTTTGGTACATTTCATATATGGCGTATGAGAAACTTTAAACAAAACCTGTTTTATTTATTGCCATCAAAATTGTTGTCCTGTCAACAGTCTTGCACTTGAACAACAATTGATCTCTGAAGCCACCTTAGAGTTACCATTGGCCTCTTATCAGCTTGTGTGATTAATATTTGCTTACATTTTACTTGTCAGGTAAAGGTTATGCCTAACATTTGGTATGTTTGTATTTGTGCCATACATTTGACATTTTCAGGCAATGAATAAAGCAATGTGCCAAGGGATGCCTGGGGCATTAGCTTAGATGTGTGAAAGACTTTCTCCCTGCCCTATCTGATGTGTTTCTTGGTCTTCAGGATTATGCTGGTTGAATAATGTTCTCTGACAAACCTACAAAGGTTAAAAACAGTTCATGTACCCGGTCTATATTTAGATTAAATTACTCACAGGTGGACACAATTTTGTGACTTGTGAAGACAGTTTGTTGGATCACATTTTATTTAGGGGTATCAGATATTAGGGGTCAAAATGAATGCAGCACTTTCCATGTGTTTCTTTAATAAAAAGATGTTTGAAAACCATACATCATTGTCCTTCAAGACTAAGTCAAATTTTGTAACAATGAGGTACATTGAAGTTTGAGACAAATTGTGTACAAAGGGTCTGAATACGTTTGCAGGGCACTGTTCCTTTATATAAAAACTTTTTTTTAAAAAAAAGCCTCTGCAAGATGTGTTTATTAAATATTTAAGTTTTGGACTATAGCCTGTGCCAATCAGGTTAGGGGGAATTCCTACTTACTAAACTGGCCATGACTGAAAGATATTTAGAGATGCAGCACAAATATTTATGGATCTAGTTTCATTGCATACTGTTTAGTCAGAGGGCTGGGGCTTGCACATCTGCGTTTACTTTGAAAGTATGTTACACTTCCAAAGATTGCCCTGTATAGTCTACAAAAACACTGACATTTTCCAAGTAAATCTTTTGGAATGCCGTCTCTTAAAGATCTTAAATGATTTTTTTTCTTTTTTTCAGTCAGTATGAATTCACCTCATTTGCTTCGGTGACCATAAAAACATAAAGGAGACCTGTTGGCACAGCTGGCCAGAGCGCAGAGAAACACCTCCATTCACTTTCAGCGCAAACAGTAATGACAGTGACGCCCTGTCAATCACGCATACTTATCCATTCACACCGGATGGCCTTGCTGAGTCTTAATCATCACCTGTCAAGTCCGGGTCAGCCTTCCTGTCCTAATTAAACCGACCCAGCACACATGGCGCGAGCCCGCCCGTCAAAGTGAACCTGGAACCATCTCGCGGGTGAAAATGCCATTTCCATTTGGGACGCTAGTCCTTGAAAATACTATTTGTGTTGCGATGCTGCGTGTACTAAAACACTAATAACGGCAGCAATGCTGATGGAAACAGGTCGAAACGGAAATCTATCAGAGGTGTGAATTGCGTGGAATAATTGAGTCTACCTTGGTTATCCTCGTCCATGTCTGCAGTGGGTAAAAAAATTAAAAATTAAAATCTCCCGAAAAATGGTACAGAGAAACTTCCGATGCGTCTAATTTACTCCTGGGTGAACGTCCTAATTTTCCAGGACGCACTTGGCGTTCAGGTAGTCTCACAGGCAGGAGCGTCTCCTCTCGGGAGATGTTGTGGCCATTTACCCCTCACACACAGTCCCAGGTCCCGTCCTCCGGGGCCCGTGTGTCCGCCCGGTGCTGTACGACGGCTCTCTGCAGCGGCGGCAGATTGTCTTTAAGCTCACAGCGGCGCTCGTTATCCCTCTAAATACGCCTTCACTCCACTAGTATAGGCAGAGCCGCTGATGAGGCGCTCTGCAGTGAAGCTGTGCGCGCTCTGGCCGGAAGTAGAGCCCGCTGTTGAGCCTGTTTGCTTCAAAATAAAGGCAGCCGGGCTTACTATGTAGAATGAGCGACGGAGTCTTAAAATCGAGGCTTTTACTTTGAAGTTTTCCTCAGGAAACCAGTTTCTGATTGTTTTTGTGAGTGTGCATGTTAATCCAATCCCATCTATGCTGCACAGCTCGAGCTGCGCGTCAGCGTTGATCAGCCGTCACGTGATTCACAGCGGCGTTCACCCTAATAAATATTGTAAAGTCGTTTTATTTTAGGCAATGTGAGGTTTGATTTTTAAAAAATTATATATATATATATATATATATATATTTTTTTTCATATCAGAACTTTGAAATTACTCATTTATATTACCAGATAAATAGCAGCAATAAAAATAAATATTGTTATCTAAAGAGTGGATCTTTTTTTTTTTTTAGAATAAATAAATAATTTTTTTTTAAATTCCAGTCCAAATGGTCATGAAAATGACCCAGGACATACCAGGTAGTAGATGGAGGGAAACAAAGTATAAAATGGCTTTGTCTTGGATGGAAATTTGAATAAAGTCAAAACTGATCGAGTTTGGTTTTCATCCTCAGCATATGCTGTGGGGTGATCTTCTGTTTTGTTTCCTTCACAAACTGATGAACATTTTGTTGTTAAAGTTTTAAAACCTTTACGTGTTTTTTGTGAATCAGGAGACGTGGGTTGACTCACTGGACATTTATTGGGGAACATCAGGGTAAGGGGAACAGATGCAGCCACCAGCAGTCTCACTCTGGAAAAACAATGTTTTCTAAATAGATACCTCTATAAATCATAGCATAATCCATGGAGTGACAAGGTGGATGTTCAAAGTAGATACTCCATTGACTAATTAACAATATATGGTGCATTGTCTGGGCACTGTTCAGAACAATATGCACTTCTCTCGGTGTGCCTGTTGGCACTATCTGCTCTAGTCCCGTCCATTCTGACCCATCTGGTTGTATTTATCAAAACCACTGAGTCTCAGCTGATTTTCCACATATTCCTTTCCCATTAAACTGGCTCTTACAAACGTATTCATGTGCAACCATAGATATTTCTGGACCCCCTGTCAATTATGCTTTTACTACCTCAACACTGTTGATAAGTAAATTTATTAATTTATTTGTTTTCCATATAACAATAGAGCACAACACATTGTGGGTTCTGAATGCTAGGAAAACCAACTACTGTGCACTAGGCAAATTATTAAATGCAACATATCAAGGACATATGCTAAAGAAGTATGTGATACTAATACTCGGTGAATCTTTGATCAAAAATCAGGGTCATTATGGTGCAATGTGTCAAGATAAAGAACAGCTCTCCATTTTGTATTCCTCTATTTGCCTGTGAAATCATTAAGTGCTCCAAAACATAGTACTCTTATATGTATATGCTGTGGCAGATTTTAGCTGATTAAATATAAGAACATGCACATAATTGTTTTTTCATCATTAGAATTAAATCTCATTAAATTAACAATTTAGTGGTTAAGTAGCTTTGTAAAATGCCTTATAAGTAAATGTTCTAGATATTTAACATAAAAACTTGCAACAAGTTTTTAAATATCAAAGGAGTTCAATGGATATTTCAGTCCAAAAATGAGCTCTGGTGTTTAAATATGCAACACATTTCAAATCCACCATAGAATGATTTCTGAGGATGCTGTGAGGCACTGGTGCCCAGAAATGTCTCCAAAAGTGATTCATCAAATTAATTTAACTACTCTGCCGCACACATTGCTGCTGGCCATCATGTACCACGCAGACACACAAATAGGTCACAGCCCAGAGTCTGAAAGAATATTTCCAGTCTGGATTTTGGGCACTTCTGGATGACATCCACACTCAGAGATGTTTGCAGAAGTTGTTTCTTTGACACACGTGGCTTCAATTATGGCATTCCTTCCTTCACAGGCAAGGAGGGGGTCTCACTTCCTGTGCACATTACTCCAGTGGTCAAGCATGAACAGATGTTGTAATTTATTCATTTGTTTATTCGTAGGTGTCACTTTGAGAAAAATGTCTCCGCCTCAGTCTAAACAAAAAAAAGATATTATCCAGCCAAACATAAGCAATCTGTCTGACATTATTTCGTCTAGAGGAAGGATTGCTTGTCTCCATTTTAGAGGAAAGATATTTGAACTCCTCCACTTGGGGCAGGATGGATGGATGGATTTTTTTCTTCTGCTTCATATATGATCAGACTGAGATTCCTGATCCTTGATGCAAATGTCCACAGTCTTCTTCACCTTAACCTTTATCTTCAGTTTTGTTTTATTTATTTATGCCTGATTACGTAGAAAAAGGACTAAGCAGATACAAAACAACTCAAACTATTTATTTTCTGCAAGTCCAAATAATTAGACAAAGCATCTTGAATCCAGTTAAATCAACCCTGGTTCATACTGGATAACCCAAATCCAGAATCTGCAATTACATTTGCATGACCCCCATGACTCTTGTACATGAGGGTCATGTAATGCAATATTTGGAGAAAAAAAAGGATCCAGGAAAAAAAAAAACATTTCCACTTAACCATACAAGGAAGGGGACAGAAAAATATAGAAATATATGTGCCAGTCTAAAGGCTTGGCTCTATTAGTTTGGGACTGAAGAGCAGTTTCTATATTGGATTTATAGCACAAATCTTTATCTAATATTGTTACACAACTGGCATGGTCATTAACCAGACGAGTTAGTTAATTGCACTGGTTTTCCAATTTGCAGCTGCAATACAGATAAGTTGGGTTTCATGTGATTGAACTCAGCATAAAAACTACCATCACCGCTGTCTACTTTGACTCACACCGGGAGCTCTCTAAATTACCTGAAATTCTCATTTGAGTATGTTTGAACCAAAGATTAATACGCTTCCATAATAACGTTTTGTCTGTTGGTTCTGATTAGCTCTACATGAATTTGCTGTGACATTGTTCAATGTTAATTCCAACATTTCTAAGGCGAGCTAAAGGACCACTAGGACTTGTGTCACAGTTGGAGAATAATGAGGTTACATATTTTACAGCCCACTTCCCTCACAAAGAGCATGCTTCTTCAATTACAAATAAAAAAAACGAAAATATTTCTGGAGCTTTCACACAATGTTTATGTGTTAATGACTCATACCTCAAATATCTGTCTGGCCCAAATCTCCTCTTTAGTGAACAAAAGTCAACAGATGAATAATTTAATAACAAAAACTATAAATTCTCATTGTGTAAAGTCCATGAGGTTGTGTTGAGATTTTTCAAACAGGAGCCCAAACGTGACCCCAGTTCAAGGGGCTTGAAGTGAACACGTGTGGGGATGCGCGGCGTACTGCAGAGGGTACGTAGCCTCAGGGAGGAGCATGTCTGGCAGATTAGGCCAGACATCATGGGAAACGTCTGTTCTACTCCTGACCGATTTCACGTGACCTGATTGAGCAGTCGAAGCACTTCATGTGCTCCAATCACCACAGAAATGCCCAGAGGCCATTCACCTCTTGCATTTAAAGCCTTTTGCCCTTCATGTTAGTAATTACTCATTCAATCAGCCCCCTGACAACTCTACCATAAATCGCAGAGATGTTTTCCATCTGTGCTGAAATCTATTTTAGCATATTAAGTCTTTTGTTAAATGCCTGCAATTTGAAGCTTATTGTAAAACTCTAGCAATATACTACTGTATATTTACAGTTAGGTACTTCACACACTCTTCCTTGACTTTTCAACTACTTTAATTGCTTTTCTTCAGGTCAGTTCTAAACTACAAGATTCAGTCAAAACAAAACTCTTTTCCTGCAAGTGGTTTAGGGTAATCTTCAAAATACGACAAATATGTTTTTGTTTGAAAGCCGCTAAAAGATAGTAAAAGTTTCTCCTGGCCATATAAAAGAATCTTTTAACTGTATGTCATCATATTTTGTTAACGTCAAACCCGATGCAATCTTTAAATATTTCATGACTAACTATTAAATTTGTCTGCATTATTATTGATTTATTAATATTTGGATGTGAAGATGTTTTGTTTTGTTTTTTCCATGAAATGATTACATGTGTTAGGAAATTAGTCATTCAAAAACCGCCCCTGCTCTGAGGTGATATGTCTGAGTATCAGATATGGCCATATGGTCCCTTAGGCTAAATCATTTAGTTTTGACAAAAATCAAAAATATATATATAAAATTCCTGATGACAGTTTGATGTTTGCTTCTGTTGTTATTTTGTTTCTTTTTGTTTCCTTCAGCAATCTCCTTGTGCTTCGTTTATTTAATCAAGATCACTCAACGGAAAGTTTGGGAACTTTTCTTTTAGACTGATTTGAAGATTATAATACTGATTGATTTTAGATAAGTTGTGTAATTTAGCATTGCCTTATCAGTCTACACATGTAGCCAAACCAAAGGATGTGACCGGGTCTGGTATGTCCTTCCTGCGGTGAGCGTTGATCAGAGTGAACTTCTAGGGTGATGCCGTGTGGGGTTTTTTTGAGTGTCAAAGGTCACAGGACGCTCAGAGTGGCAGGATTTCCTCCTTCAGTCTCCATGTTTTAAAGCCCAGCTCTACACTCCTCACCATGTCTTTCCTGCCACCATCTGACTGAAGGGGAATGTTGAGTTAATTTTCTTGCGTCCAAGGCCACATATGAGTGGAGTCTTTATTTGGGCTCACAAAGGCAGCAGTGTTTGTCCGAGACCTTGAACGTAAAGCTGGGAGTGAGCTCCTCTATCTGAAGAATACGTCTTTCAGATCCTACCTAGATTACGAAACAAGCTATATAGTCAGTACTAATCATATATTTCAGTCTCTATAAGTTCACATATATTCTATTCTGAATGGCAAAAGCATAAAAATAATGAATATGAGCATGTCATTATTGGATACGCTTTAGATTACAGACCTTGAGAGCATCCCAGCAAGAATTAATGCCTATATAAAGGTCCTAAAAGACAACAAATTGCTGAAAAAGTTTTATTTTATATATTTTTTTAAAAAAGAAGAAAGAGACACAAACTGGATTATAGCAGTCCAGCTTTTTCTAATAACAAACAAGAAAGTAATACAAAATGTCACACTGACACCTACCAAAATACACCCATATTTGCATTCTTTTCTTTTTCCTGACCTATTTCAAGGCTGCAAAGTGACTGCTGCAAATAAAAAAAATTACTCCGCCTCTCCCTTTCACATTTCCTTTTGCTTCCTTCGCTTCTCCTCTTTCAGCTCTTTGATTTCATTTTTAGGTCAACTTTGAATATCATGACACCTGATAACCCTTTGATTATGCATCATCTGCCATGTCAATTGAAATGATTGATGTTTATTGAAATTGCCAGATACCTCACAACCTGGTGATTTTGTCTGCTCGGATATTTATATTATCAGATAGATATTATTATAATAGAAAAGACTGACATACAGTTTTGAACATAACCAGAACATGTTTTTGGGAGGTGGCGACACTTATTTATGGATAATACTTGGTTTTGAAACACTGGGCTTTTCATTGGTAGGTATAATATCTCAAGGGAAAAGGCAAGAGCTTTTGCCATTTTGTGAAAAGGGGTAACTTGATGAGTATGTATGATGATCTACATTTAGCAAATAAGCAAATATTAATGTGAAAAGAGCTATATCAATACCACAATTATCCTCAACACAAACATAAAGTCGTATTTGTAAAACGGTCTTGATATTTTGTATAATTAACCAACTTTGAGTCGAAGTTGGATGTTTCTTTTTTGTAAAAAAAAAAAAAGGAAACATCCAATATTCTACTTTTCTTTTATAAAGAAAAGTAGAATTTTCTTTGTAAAAACTGTTTTACAATTGAATAGAGCATATGCATTGAGGGTGTGCAATTCATAGTGTCCAGCTGTGCCAGATCACTTGGACATGACATTTGTTTTTTTTTATTATTTGAAGACTATGGGGATTCAATTTCAGAGCTCTACAGTCCCAAAGTTATCATATAGCTGAGTTAATCAGAAAATAGATCATGACGTCAGTTCCACTTCCAGTACGAAGCATCAAGTATGAAGCATCCAGCATGCTGAGGTGAGGGAATCTTCACAAATGCAGACAAAGATCTCTTGGTTCTTCAATGATTCACTAATGCTATTATTGAGACATTGATTGAGACAAGCTCTTTAACAAATGCAAATGATAAAGGGATTAAATTTACATACGATATTTTTGTCAATAAACTGAACTGAATTTATTTAAACAATATTTAAAACACACTCCGTTAAATAAAACATACAAGCTGCTACAGATGCTAAAAATGCTCAAGGCTTTTTTTCTAAGAGTATAAATGGTGACTGGCAAAAACTAAACAATGTATAATTTCTAGAGCTATTCTTTCATCAGTCCTCTTTGATAACCCTAATAAAATCTGCCCTCCACCACCAAATAAATTCTGTTTTTAACAGAAAAAGAAATAGGGAAGCTGGATAGTTTACAGCGTGCTATCAGACCGAGACACACAGCTGCCGGCTGATGATGGTCTTTATGCTGCTATCTTTACAGAGGACAGTTTTGGGAACTAAATGAGGAAATCTGCAATTATTAAATTGACTTAAATGGGAAGCTTGTTCAGATAGGGCCTAATGATTTAGTTAAGTATGGAAAACAGTTTTAGTTAGGGTTTAAATAGAAAAATTTATTATATTCTAACTCCTATCATTCATTTTGACTAGTCTGATTTAGCTTCAGGAAAACTTCACACACAAAAATGTTAAAAGATGAAAAACGGGACTCTTATTGTGATTAGCTGCTTCCCTCTGGTGGTCAGTTGATGTCACTGCATCATCAAGTCTGAAAAGCACATCTAATTAAACTGGCTCATAGTATAACTTTATAAATGTTAATGAAAGAAAATGTTTCCCATTAACATTCACGTTTGTTCATATGTAAATTAATGTTGGAATATATTACTATGAAAACCAAATGGCTGTTATTTTGATGTGTAAAAATACATAATAAATTGATAATAATGATTTAAAAAATGCTGTTTAAAAAGTAGTACAAATCTAACAAGGTATTAACTGCTTTATTAGTCAGGTTATCTGCTCCGGAAGCCAGCTTGAAGTCAACTGATTAACAAGAAAGAAACTTTCCATGTTGTTATTTGTGAAATAAAGTATCTCAACTTTACAACTGACTATCTTTAAAAACATTATGTTGTTTTAGTTAAACATTGTTTTTCCAGAAGTGTACCTTTTTCCTTTAAAGATTTCTAAAAATAACAATTATTAAAAATATACATATATCAGACATTTACTACACAAAGACAGCTGTGATTTTACAAATTTATTTCTTCCAGTTTGATCATCTTCACAATCAGTTCTGACAGTACAAATCTCCAGAATGACTCGCTAAAATAAATCTGCAGCGTCAAAATGTTTTTTGGGTTTTTTTTTTTTACTAACGTGTCCCCTTTTATGCTACTGGTTTGCAAAAACAGTAACTGTGATGACCTGCAAGTACAATCACCAGTGCAAGACATGGAGCATCCTCTGTGTGAGAGAGAATGTGTACCGTTTGTTCAGCTGAAGCCAACCTCAGTGTCACAAAGACAAATTAAACATGCTTGTTCATGTCATGCTGAGATGTTCCTGTTGTAAAGTAAACTGAGCTGTGTGCAGGTTTGAATTTTGAGATGCAACACTACTGATAAACAAACATGACTGACACACACACTTAAAAAGGGTAAGCTACAAAGTTTCACAGCCGCAATCGTCTTATTTCATGTTTAAGCCCCCACGAAACAGCTCCTGGTTTAGCAGCTGCAAGGCCTCTTTTCCCTCCACGTATCGCTCGTCACCCCGTCTCACATTGACAAACATCCATTCTGTCCTTCTTCAAAGGCACCGAGCTCGTACGACGACTGCTGGAAACGAGCAGCCGCCTCACTGTATTGCATTGTCACACCGGCTTGCAGGATCAGGTGTCCTCTCCTTCGATGTCGCTGTTCAGATTTGTCGCTTGCATGTCTTTTGATGGCTGTGGCATGGCAGTTCTTGCTTTTCACAGATTCAAGTAAAAAAATTTAAAAAAAAGTATGTGTTGAGTTTTCAGTGGATTTCAATATGAACCTGTGAAGAGATAAAGTCTTTGTTTACATTTGATTTTGGAGGTTATTTGCAGGTGATTTGTCAAAAAAAAAAAAAAGAAAAAGAGTATGACAAAATTTTGCAAGCCAACTTCAAGCAAATCCATAATGTTTAAGTGTTTCTAAGTTTAAGGATTTCAGTCATTATTAATTATTTCTTTTTCAAAACAACAACACAAACACATGTAATAGATTAAATGAATACCAGTAAGTTTTTGTTTACTTTTAATTAATTTTTGGTAACCTTTTTTATCAAAATGGAACCTAATAATCTTTAAAACCATTAAGTGAATGGATACTTTTCCTCATCTCTAATCCAATTCAGTTGAAATCTTTTCCTTATTATTATTTGAAAAGTTAATTCAAAATGTTTTAAAACATAGTCCTTAAATTTTCCAGGAGGCTAAGGTGGGGCTGTGGAGGCCCATTCCAGACGCATGATTAAGCCATTCCAAAAACCAGTTCTGATGTTTGGACTTGCTGCCAAACTACGACTGAGTTTTAACTAGGTGGAAACGGGTTAAAACATTCAGGACTACACAAGTACCAGCAAGGCTAAAGAAGGATATGAAATAAAAAAATAAAAAAACCTGCTGAAACACGAGTGCTACAATCCAATTAAAGTTCTTAATAGGGCTAAAATAGAGTCAAGGAAGAAAAAAAATCCTTTCTCTAAAACTGGCACAAGAAATCTCTACTGAAGTTTGCAACTACACATGAACAAACCAAATGCCTTCTGAAGATACGTTTTGGCCACCACTTTTAGAGAAGCTAAGGAGAAGCTCTCAGTTCAGAATATTGTTTCAACTGTCAAGTGTGGTGTTGGCTGCATCATGCTGAGGGACATGTCCTGACAGCACATTTCAAGCATCGGATGAAATCCTGAAACTCATTAGCTTCCCCCCTCTGATCTACAACTAGATGATGAAAAGTTAGACATGATTGGATGTTAAAACACCACAATGATACCAAAACACAGAACAAAGCTGCTTAGGGAAAGGATGGAGTGGGTTAATATTAGGCTTCTGAAATGGCCTTGACATCAGAACTAATAAAAACCACTTAAAAACCAGGATCACAGAAAATCTGCAGTAAATTGAAACTTGTGGATGTAATTCTTATTCTTAAAATTAAATGATACATTTGTTCATTGATGGACCCCAAAAACACTGTAAAAAAAGCATTCAAATTAATGTATAACTTACATTTATAACCAATAATTTGGTTCAGTGTAAAAAGAGACGTTAAATATATCTTAGAATCAAGCATAACACTAAACAACGTTAGCCAGGACATATCTTACATGCCATATTGTAAAAATTTGGTGTTTCGCAATTACATTCAACATATGAGTTAGTTTTGCTACGTTAAATATCCTTACGTGTTTATAACAAAAAAATGGATTTAAAAAAATGAGCTAATCTTCATTAAAATAAATTAAATCAAAGATTACAGATTAATGAAACTACAGCCAGAATTTAAAGTCAATCCAACTTTAACTTCCCTAATCTAAGATGAACTGAAGGTTCAACTTCACTATGCATAAAGGAGACACTTTAAAAGCTCAGCAGACATTAAGTCAGTGAACCACAGAGCAAAACACAAATTCAGCTAACACCCAAGGCCTTTTAAACAGCTGGTGACATGGTGACGAGCAAAGCAGGGCTGCCAAACCAGAAGTTTTTGTAAACAAGAAAGTAAGAGACTACTTACTTGGAGTCTTACATTAAACACCATAGAGGCGACGAGGTATATATAAGGAAATCTGATTCTCAGTCGCCATGCCAGATCGAAAAATATCAACAAAGTCCTCGTCAAGCCTTTGCAAAACACTCCGTACGTCCGACCAGCGGAGCCCGAGAACCGGAGCACTAGGTACGACAGATCCGCCATAAAGGATCAGTCTGCCCGGCGCTACGTTGGCTTATTAAGTCAACTGACAAGGCGATGCGATATAAGCGGCAAATGGTGTGAAATAATTCATTATTTCTTATCGCTGACTGACACCGAGCTCCATTTTTAAACATTAGCTGCTGGCAGGGCTGCTCCACCCCGACAGCTTCTCAGAGGAGGAGAGAAGAGGGTGCGACACACGGAAGAGAACAGGGAATTGGGTTACTACGCTCCGAGTTTAGACTCACAGGCACGTCCAAAAGCGCATAGTTAATATGTTAAAAACACATTTTTATAAAAGTTACCTACTGCAGCTTTAAAGGTAATTTCTTTTATCTACTATACTAATGATAACAATGCTATTATTTCCCAGGTGTTACTGACAATCCATTTGCAATTCCTTTTCCTTGTTTTATCTGAACAGTAAGATGTATTCCTATTTTCCAGTTTCAATTTCTTGACGCATCTGTGTAAATCTGCCTATTTTTAATAACATTCTTGCCCAATTCTATATTGTAGATTTGTCTTCGATAAAAAAAAAATCTTTATCCAGTTAAATATTTCCCAGTAATACCCAATTTATACATTTAATTAACAATTAATTTCTGCACACATATGACATGGTTTATCTGCATAATATTTGAATCTGTAACTTATATGTTCTTTCCATTATTTTACAAATATCATAAGCTAATGCCATATTTTTTTGGTTTTGTTGTTTCACCCGCATGTGTAGTTTTTTATTGCTGTTTTAAACAGCACCTTTAAGACAAAACTTAGGAAATAATCAACTGAACGAATTCCATTGTAATTGGTGAAAACGTCACTTCCTCTCTCCGTGTTACACCCTAAGTCATCCGTATTTTTGTTTTTATATTTCCTCACAAAATACAAGTTTAAGCGTTTTATTTTATTTTAATCAATAAAAAAACATTATATTGAGCCTACATGTTTTTGTAAAAAAAAAAAAAAGGGTATGTTCGGTTGGTTGTTTCTTGTGAGCTTGCAGTGAGTTGGAGTGTCTGAGGGCGTATCGGGCCGGTGTACCGGATGCTCCATCTGCTGGTGGCTGACTTCATTTTTTTTCTCAGGGGTGGTGTCCGCTGTTTTGCTCCATAGCTTCCACAGCCAACCCACGAAAGCATGGGAATGTTGCGAGGGGATTTCTGAGGAAACTTGAGATAAAGTGTGTAATAAGTTAGCGTAAGTTGCTCACGCGGTGTTTTAACATCAGAGGAGCTCAGCGGCGAACACCGGAGGCCGTTAGCGGGAGCCTGTTGGGACGTTTCTCCAGCGAGCAGTTCCGGACAAAGGAAAAGAAACCTGAGCTAAAGCTAGCTGGCTCTCTTAGGCAATGCAGGCCATTAAGTGTGTCGTTGTAGGAGACGGGTAAGTGAACATAACCGGGCTTTCTAAAAAGTTTGTTTCTACCATTTTCTATTTGAAAGGTAACGTGTAATATTAGCTTAAACGTTGTCACCAGACTGGCTAACGTTAAATCACTTTGCTTCCCAGTTTTTCATACGGGCAAAGTTAGCTTCCAAGCTGTAACTACCTGTTAATCTGTACCACTTGAATATAGCAGTTCACTGAAACTTTTTTTATTCCTTATTTTGACTTACTTGACATTCGAGTTTATACATTCTGTGTTGGCATAGAAGAAGATGGCTCATTGTTTCCTTTGGGTTTCCTCATACTTGGTGAATCAGTCAGACTTTAATAGCGTAGTTTGTTTATTCAACCTAAAACCGTTTTTGCTTCTTCTACTGTCTTGGTTAATGAGAGACCCAAGAAGCTGGGATTCAGTTGTTTTGTTGTCTTCTTCGCACTTAAGTTAACTTGGGGCGTGCTTTCATTTTCCTCATAATAAACGAGGCTTCGGCTGTGCTAGTTTGAAGTCGAGGATTGGCCAAGACTACCAGTCAGAAGTGTAATAGTATGTGAGGTAAACATGCGCATGTAACCTCTTGATCAGGGCGTGGTGGAAACCACACAGCAGTCATTCAGTGGACCTTTGATTGAGGCGCTTTTTTTCGATTCAGATTAAAAGGGAAGCTCAAGTTTCGTAATTGGGAAATATCTGTTCCCCTGGGAGCTGTGAACGTCTCACAGGAACTGACCCCTGTCTGGTTTGCATTGCCAGTTTTCCTGAGATCAGGGCTCATTTCTGTTTCGAATCTTCTTTTTTTTTTTTCCTCCGGTCGAAATGAATTGAATTTAAATCGCGTTTTTGTTATTTCAGTTAAAGTAGTCCATAAAAATCAAATTTGATCATGTGAACAATTTTATTATGTCCACGACTCAGGTGTCCATAATATAATAATCTGCATTGATTTAGTGCCAGGTCTTCTCCTGTTTATTTTTATTTACTGTGCTATTAATTTTGCTGAACTAAGTTTAAAAACATCAATGATGATTTTCTTTGTAAATTCAGGGTTTCTACACAAACTGAAACTACAGCATCTTCTTTTAGCAATTTTCAGGTTTGGACAAATAGTGGAGACTGAAACTTGATTATGTAAACATTTTGAAGTTTCCACATTTTTTATTTTTTATTTTTTACATTTCTAAATTTATTTCTGGTTTATCAAGAAAGGCCAATCTGGTCTGATCTGTGATCAGTAAGCCAGGTTTTAAAATAACATATTCAATAAACCTCAACTACTTTATGTAAACGTATATTTTGATGCATCTTTTTGAGTTTAATGCATATATTACAGGCTTGGGACATGTGTTTTGATTTAAATCATATAATCCTTTTTTTAATTGGATTTAAAACATTTTCCCCTTTAAAGTTAATGAGGTTCTTTTCTGTGTGCTGACTTGAAAGAAAATAAGGCATCTATCAGTTAGGAATTGCATGCTGGATCAATACATCAATATCTGACAGCTAACAGCTACACTACTACTTGATAAATATTCTTAATAAAAATAAATGTAAAAAATAAATAAATAAAAGCTTATAGATCAAGTAAGTTAGGAAAAATACATAATTTTAAAATTTTGAACTTACAGAAACTTGTGAACGTTATGTTAAATAATTTTAGATGTCTGGGTTTAAAAAATACATTTTTCACATTTTTCTTTTTAAAAAGAAATTATAGAAATAAACAATAGGCGGAAAGAGCCAGTTGGTTTAAGATTTAAAGACCAGTCGCTTGACAACAGGATTTTCTTTCTTTTTTTCTTGTTGTTCTCCTTAGTCATTGATCAAGTCTCTTCTCATTTCCAGGGCTGTGGGTAAGACATGTCTGCTCATCAGCTACACCACCAATGCCTTTCCTGGAGAATACATCCCCACAGTGTGAGTGTCAGAGACTGCAGTGCAGTTTCTGTTTATTTATTTATGACAAACCTTGCTGTCCATCATGTTTCTCTGCCCTTTGTGTCTGATGCGGCCCTTGAATCAATGACTTCTTTATTCCGCTGTTGTTTTTCTAACTAAAAGTGTCTTGGTTCTATGTTTGAGGCAATGATCAAAGTAGCAGACTAATGCAGATTGAAGAGAGTAGATATTACTAAAGTAATGATGAAATTCTGCTCCTTAAATGATCAAATCTACTTTTTTTTCTGTTTTACCATTGGTTTCTAGAGAAATCAATAAGGTACTTTATATTAAGGCTTTTTTTTCTATCAGAAAAAACTCTAAAATGCAGTGTGATTTTCTCTGGAAAATAATTCACGTTGATCTATTCATATTTCAGTGTATGGTTTTTGTATATTTGCACATCGTCATTTTCCCCAGGTTTGACAACTACTCCGCCAATGTTATGGTGGATGGGAAACCAGTGAACCTGGGCCTTTGGGATACAGCTGGACAAGAAGACTACGACAGACTCCGCCCACTCTCCTACCCCCAGACGGTACAAAAGGGACATAATACAATATTATAATTCACTTATTAACCTTTGTGAATAATCCACTTGGAACATTTGAGTGAAGACGGCGAACAAGGAAGTTTAAAAGAAAAAAAAAACACATTGATAAGACTTTACAGTAAATGAAAATATCAAGCCTTGATTCCTTTGCTTCCTTTGTCTTATCAGGATGTGTTCCTTATCTGCTTTTCACTTGTGAGTCCTGCCTCGTTTGAAAACGTCCGTGCCAAGGTGAGAAGTGCCCGTTTGAACAACATGGAAGATTTTTATTTTATTCTCTTTATCAGCTTTTTAAAAATCTTTCTTCATGTTAGAACTGGATTTTACATTATTTTATTGGGATTTAATATACAGAACAATACACAATAATGGGAGGAGATTGAAAGTGGTTTTTAAAATTTAATACAACTAATGCGAAAAGAGTCTATTTGTATTAGCCTCCTCCATTTAGCATGTACATCATTCAAGAGTTTGTTTCCATTTTGCAAGGCACCATAGCACATCTGCATGTTGCACGTTTTAGGAGAAGAGACCATTAGGACAGTTTGCATCATAACATAACTGTAGGATCAGTTAGTTGGCCTGATCCTGCAGAGAATGACTTGTCATGCATCTTTGCTGCCTAAAGTAGTTTTAAACAGAAACAGAATCTTAGCCTCACAAAACCTTAAAAACTGATGCTTTTTATTGTTCTACACTGTGAATTATCAAGCAATTAAAGCAACAAAATAGATTTTTTTCAACTTTTGTGGTTTGACTCTGCTCCCTAATGCCCCAATGTAGTAATTACAGAAAGCACTTGTATATGTTTGCTTCAAGTCCATAAAGTATTGGATAGTTGTTATTGTCAATTTAGTTTACTTATGTCAGGCAAAATGACAAAAAATTATTCGAAAGTCAAAAGTTCCAATTCATTCAATCTAGGTCATTTCTATGTAGTTGTGTCTAAAGTAGCTATAAGCTCTGATATTTATCAGTGTTTCTTTGCTGCCCTGGAGTCAAGATGGTGAACGAACACTCACCGACTCTTAACGAAATGAAATGTTTATTGTTCATACATAATATACAAATGTTATTTATAACAAGTAAAAGTTACCTAGTGCCATACTAATTTTCAGCAACCATTATAACTTTGGAAATACGTATTTTTAGTTTTTTATGCTTTGAATTTTTGCTTAACTAGACCTTTGTGTTAACCCTCAAACTTTTAAAATTTAAAAATCTTGTTCACTCACAAAGTAATAATCTTTTTACTGGATAACAGTCAGCAGAGACCTTATATTGTTGTAAGAAAAGCAAATATATCATCACCTGTTATTTCAGGACACTGGAATTGAGCCAAATAATTGAATTGTTAAAAATATTTCTTCCATCTTGATTACATTTTGAAAACCAACTCCTTAAACAGATCAGGTTTGTGTTCTTACAGTAAATGCATTCACAGTCCCAAATAGAGTGTCAGTTTCAGACATTGACATTGTGTCTTAGATATTTATTGTACTTCGTCACAGTACTTTGGACAGACGCATGCTTGCAGACGTGAATCACATGATGGCTTGTAAGAAAAGGGAGTTTCTCTTGGTGATAAACACTCAGGAAATTATTATCTGCCCCTGCAGTTCCTCCTCAGCTGTGCAAGAAGGGAACCAACATGTTTTCTTTTTCCATCTCACCAGTATACTACACTACTGCTTTCCTGTTACTGGCTTAATTCTAATGATTGGAATTGTATTTATTTACTTGCTTAATTCACACTGTCTTTGCACTCGGATGAACAGTTTGAATGTTATGTTTGCCCATAATTTACAGCTACACAGCCTAATTCAAGTCCATAAAGGCATGTCTATGGACATTTACAGCCATCCTTACAGATGCACATTTGCGGGGTCTGATGTTGATTGAGAAGGTCTGACTCATAATCTTCATTGTAATTCATCCCAAACCTGCACTATATTTTTGAGGTCAGGACTCTGTGAGGTCAGTCAAGTTCTTCCACAACAAGCAGACTCATCTGTCTCTTTATGAATCTTGCTTTGTGCACTCACGCTTCGTCATGTTGGAACAGGAAGGGTCCATCTCCAAACTGTTCACACAAGGTTGAGTGAAGAAAATAGTCTGAAATGTATGGGCATGCTGAATCATTAATGGTTCTTTTAAGTAAAACTAACATTATAACCACCTCACCATAATCCTCCCTTTACCAGACTTTGCACTTGACACATTGCATTTAGGCCAATGTGGTTCTCCTAGCAGCTGCCAACTCTAGACAAGTTCATTGGATCTGCAGACAGAGAGGCAAAATTCAACTCTCCAGAGAAAATGTTTCCACTGCTCTAGAGTCTGGTGGCAGCTAGAAATTTTGTGGTTTGACTCTGCAGAAATTGATGGTCTCTGTGTATTATATCACAGCACAGTACTTTTCTATCTGTGCAGCTTTATTATAATGCTATCATTATCTGTGGAATTCAATAATTTGTTTGTTGAAGAAAGACTTTTGGCAATGTGAAAAGTGACATACACAAAATTAGATGTAAATCTGAATGAAGCTGAAAAGTGGTTGATTTTTGTCAAACAAGATAACCAGGTCCGCTTTAATTGACCTTCAGTCGGTTTACCTAGAAAGCCTGGTTCATTTGGGGAGGTGTGAATGTGCAATAGAACTCTAATGTGGACCTAAAAAGTGAACTCCCAGCTCAGTTGAATTGAACTCTGGCGCAGTTCAAATGAATATGAGAATGGCAAGTGGACTGGAGACCACTTCAAAAGCAAGAAGTGAATTATAGCGCAGTACAGCACTAGAGAAATGACTCATGATCTTTTGTCAAAGACTGAGAAATCCTACAACTACTAAAATCTGATGCCACCCTATTTTTGTTTACATTTGGAAAGAAGGAAGTTGCTACAGTTTCTACTTCAGGGGTTTTTGTTGCGGCGCCACCACAGGCGAGGGGGTGAGCAGGTTTTGGTTTGTTTGACAGTGCAGTGTGAAAATGTGAAAATGTAACGTGTTGCACCTCTGCTCTCGAGTTGAAAAGTGAAGTTTTCAGTACTTTTTTCAGTGGGCTAAATGAAGACAAAGAAGCTTAAATATGTATAGAAAAGGCACCATTATTTGTATTGTAGTCACAGCCATGAAGTTTGATACGAAAGCAATAAGGAAGCCTGTATAATTAAATGCATGACCTAAAGAAGTTAAAGTTGTAACTTTCTGTTCTGTAGTGGTACCCTGAGGTCAGACACCACTGTCCCAACACTCCCATCATCCTGGTGGGCACCAAGCTGGATCTGAGAGATGACAAGGACACTATGGAGAAGCTGAAGGAGAAGAAACTCTCCCCCATCACTTATCCTCAAGGCTTGGCCATGGCCAAAGAGATTGGTAAAAACTTAATTGAGCTCTTTCTGACCAACTTGGATCTCATGTATTTTTCTTATATAATTCACAACAAAGGGAAGTAAATAAATTGCCGCTTTCTGTTTGCGTTCATTAGGCTCCGTCAAGTACCTGGAGTGCTCAGCCCTGACTCAGCGTGGCCTTAAAACTGTGTTCGACGAGGCCATCCGGGCCGTTCTGTGCCCCCCACCCGTCAAGAAGAAGGGCAAGAAATGCGCTCTCCTTTAAGGCCGCCTGCAGTTTGAACGGTTACAGGGGAACATGAACGCCAGCGGTGAGAGGGTGGCTAAAGACACAGGAGAAACACACCAGTATACACTCACAATCCATGTACTTCAGATTCTGTCCTTAAGTTTAGTTCAAGCAGTTTTTATGGAAATAAATCAGATCCAGATTTAGGCGAAGGGTTTGGGCGATTAACGGTCCTAATAACTCTTTACTGTATAGATAAGACTACGAACTTTTTGAGGCCTTCTAAAATCAATTGGATGTTTTCTAAAAATGGACTGCAGGTTGTCTTTAATTTCCTCTTCTACCTGTTGTCCTCTTTTTTGTTGTTGTTTACAGTCAGGTTGATTGTTGTAAGTTGAAATAATATTGCCAAATACATTCTGCACACATGCTGGTTTTTAGCCGAAAATGAGAGTCTAGATCTGTCGATTCAGATCTGTAACGTTTGCGGTTTGTTCAGCTCCTCCATCAATGGAGTTTTAACTCACAAGTTCACTTCCTCCTTAACAACAAGGAGTATGAAGTAACCTGGAGGATCTGTACAGCTTCAAATGAGTCCTTGAGTAACATAAGCTCCTTACTTACCATCAGTCTGTCAACCCTAGAATGATTAATGACGCCTAAAACAAAACGGGGAGAAGATCAGATACCAACAGTGCTGTAACTCCCTGAAAAAATGTAATAAATCCAGTATTTTCTACATTTTATCGAATTAAATTTGTCATTTTCTGTAGCTTTCCCTATATGTTTCTCAACCGAACGGCTGCCTGCGAGTGCAAAAGCTGAAAACATGATTACATATTGGAACAGAAATGTTTGGATGTCTCGGTGATGGGGGAACAAGAGCACATCTTTTAATGCTCTGTGGGCATTTACCGAATACCTTTTGTGCAACACTTTTGATTTATTTTCTTTACGCATCACTACTGGCTAAGCAATGTCACAATGAAGAGCATCTATGCCTGCTAATAACAGTAACAAAGCTACTGTCGGTTATGGTGTAGTAGACAGTGTAATCATCTTTTTTGTTATAATCGTGATTTGACTATTTTGTATCTTTCTTCAGACGTTACACACTCACTGTATTGTTTAACTAACACTATGAATATCTTTTTTTTTTTATTACCTCTACGGTTAACGCTACCTTACTCTCCCTTCAAGCCTAGCTTTTTGTAATTAATGCTGATAGCATGTCTGTGCATCATATACTGAAAACTAAGATTAGAATTGCTACAGTTATATATATTTTTTGCCTATTTACAAAATGTATTTGAACTACTAGATCAGGGGTTAAGTACATGTTGCTCATCGGTATTCAGAAATCAAGCTGTGCTTTTATCCAAGCCAATGTTGTGACTCTCTTAGTTTTGAGGATTAAAAACTATTGTCACTTTTTGAAAAAGCCAATAAATTCCTGTAAAAACGCTTCCTCTGTTGTAAACATCCATTGTTTACCACTCTTGTGCTTTAAATTAGTGTTGAGTAATTATTTGACAATATTACGTTAGAGGATCTGTCTGAATTTCTAACTTGTTTTATTTATATACCTTAAACAATTATTACCATTAACTAACATAATCCATATTTTCTTTCTAAAACTAAAATCTTCTAGAGCAAAAATGACAAATAAAATAAAATGCCTTTCAACTGGTTTTCTTTTACAAGGCAAATATGTGAGATGCTATTTATGTTTTGACTTTACACAGATTTACTACAACATTCTGATTTGCTTTTCTTGTTAAAATACAGCCAGTTTAGGGTTTTGATATTTCCAAAATGTAACAAAATATTTTACATTTTTGTGGGTGAGTACTTTCAGTTGTATAACTTTGGCCCAGCAGATTAGATTTGGACACCAAGATTCATTTTTCTTTTTTTTTTCTTTCTTTGTTTTGGAATGGGATGATTATTTAGCATTTTTAATTTTTAAAACATTGTTGTGCAAATTTTATTTTATTTTTTGACTCCTTGGCACATACTTATATTTTAGACACGTATAAATCCTCATAGTTGAGGTTGACCATGTCCACTAGGAACACTCCATCAGTTTGCCAATCAGGCCCAAACTGCCACCTTCATACAAAAGAAAATCAGATGTTCAGGAATCAGTCTGACCACAATAAATCCAATTTAATATAATCAAGGACGCAGATGATGCTGATTTTACACGTTATCAGCAGTGGGAATTATAAAATGTTGTAAAATATTTTTAAATATGTGGGCTGGACTTGAGAAACGGGCACAAAGGGAAAAGATTTTACAGCACCGACCTTTGAGACATTGGAGTTCAACCAATCTGGAGTCTATGCCTTTCCACTCGTCCTCCAGACTCTTGGACCTCGATCAAGGTAAGCTTTCTGTGGAGGTTCACAAACCTGAGACTCTTTAAAAATCTCCCCTAAACTCATAAACTCTTGCTGATTTTGAAGAACTGTTTTTTGTGACTACGACCTTATGTGGTTTACAGTGTGGAGGACGTCAGTAACTGTCAAGTCAGCTGTTTATTCACCCACATTTCTCATACTGACTGATTCTAAAGGGAAGTCATTTAACTCAAGACTTTTTAAACTGAAGGCAGTTAAAATGTCTTGATAAATACATATGCGATTGGCACCACATACCAGTTATTCAACTCTTTCAGCTTAGAATTAAACTTGAATCTCAGGGAAATGTCTGCAGTGATTATTTATTACAAGATAACCCAACATTTAACAATCTCATGTCAATAAAATGTACAATTTATTTAACCCACACAGGATTGATAATACATGTGGCACAAACTTTACATCTTAAAGTGAAAATATTATTTACTTAATGGCATCCCAGATGTTTCAGCCTTTGGATGTTTTTCATATTTCTTTTTCAGAAACTCTCCAGCTGCTCAGTAGCAGCTCAGGAATCTGCAAATCGTAACAAAGTCCCCGAAGTTGTAGGTATGCTGACGAGATGAAAGACAAACTGTTAGACAATCTGAATATACCATCGCCAAAAATAATCTCAATAACTCATAAAAGTTCAGCAGAAAAGAATAGACTGAATTTTGTATATTTACAGTTAAACCCACAGCATTATCAATTGATTGGAACGGAACTGACGAAATCATACCTTTCTACCAATTCTGCCCCAACAATGTCATGGACGTGATATTTCATAGGAAATTTCACATGTGAGGTTGTTCGTCGCTCCTCTAGATCGACTCGTAACACTTCGTTATATTTGGACTTCTTCACCATGCCAAGCACTGCTTTACGTCCTGAAAAGAAATGTTTTAGATGGTACCAAACAAACCCCTTAAGACAGAAAATGCCAAAATCTTCCAGAAATTAGATATATTTATGGCAAAGGTGCAATAATTATCCTAAAATACCAACCTTGAATAAAATACTTAGTGAATTTGCCGGAATTGGGAATGGAAAGCCACCAGCTGCCAGCATCCCTCACAGTCAGGACCCCTGACTTCACCAGCTGCCTTGGTGGTGAGAAAATAAACAATCTGACAGAATTAAATGCAGATGAAAAACTAAAATTCATTTTTTTCCAGTGTTGAGAATCTTAGACAACATTCAGAGTTCCCCATACGTTATCTCAGAGTCTGTGAAGAGAAACTCTCTCAGCATCTTGTCTTTGCTGAAGCTCAGATCTGTGCAGGAGGACACCACTTTCTCCAGGAACCTTTCAACAGTTGCTCGTGTTGCTTTCCCCTCTTCGCCAGCCAGTACTTTGGTCTTGTAGTCTGACGCAAACACCAGCCCGAATGCTTCCGAGTCAAACCCGAGCTGGAACATCAGCAGCTCCCCACTCTCCTGGAGTTTATTCTGCTCCGACAAAAGCACGGCAGTCAGAACTTCAAAAATAGTTCAAATCCTTTTTTTACATTCGGTCACCTTTTAATACACCAGGACAAAGTCTTCTATGCTTGAGATGTGGAAGGTTTTGTTTTTTATCTGTTAAACGTTATCATGTGTTGTCTACAATATAAAATCCCAAATAAAATGAGTTGAAATTTGTGGCTGTGGTGTGACAAAATATAAAACTATAAACAAAGATCTGGCTCACCACTTCCTTATCCACCAGGGTCTTGTCATTGTGTACACTGTACAGCTGGTGCTTCAGTACAATAGGAGGCAACGTGTCATTAAAGAGCTTTCTGGGAAATAGAGCCATGAGGTTCTCCAAGGTGGACTTCATGTCAGCTGGTTCTTCAAGAGGAAACACGGAGAGACGTTTGTACGCGTGGCATTCGTTTTGTCTCAATAACAGCACAAACTACTCACCACCACCTTCGTCACCAGCCCCAAACTTTTGTGTGTCATTTCTCCTTTTCTTCACTTTGAAAGCGTCGGAAACCAGAGCCCGTTTTCTATTCATGCCTGTAACAAAAACATAATATAAAAATGGTCCATTCATCAAGTTGACTGGATAGCATTTTCATTTAATGTCTAGGTGTCTTCTTACCCGAGGTACGATGTTCTTGTATGAACCAACGCGTCTCATAGATAAAACCTTTTTCGTTGTCTTGTTCTTTTCAAAGTTTATAGTTAGCCAAGCTAACAACCTTTGCGGCGCTAATTTAAGTCTGACGTTTTGGATAGACACCTAAAACAGTTACCTTTCAATTACTGTGTAGATTGAACGTCGTTTCCTGCAATTTATTACATTAAACAACCTGTTATTTCGTCATAAATGTTCTCATTTAACAACAAAATGTAAAGCTTCCTCTTTTCACTGTTATGTTGGTTCTATTGCGATAAAATGTCGGTGCTGCCACCTCGTGGATGAGTTTGGAATAGTAACACCGGAAGTTGCTTAAAGTTTATTTGTAGCATGTCAGGCTAGTTAGCAGCCCCGCAAATTTAAAAACACGTTAACTTTCTGTAATGGTTCGACTCTGAACAAATATTATACAGTTAAATACACCCATTTTTTTATTTTATTGGTGATAAATGAGCAGTTTGTGTTCTGTTCTTTGATCAGAAGGTAGGTTTTCATTTACTGGTCAAGTATTTTAGTTGCTCAGATGAGCTATAATGAAATTAAAAGAAAATATTAAAAAATATATGCATATCTGTGTCGCCAAATGCAAGTCAAAACCAAACCTCTCTTGAAATATAGGGGCAGACTGTGACATGTAGCCGATTCATTTTTGTTTGTTTAATTTTACGATGATGGATTGCAAATTTTATCTTAAGCTTTCTGAGTTACTCTCTTGTAAAAGACTTTAGTGTGTACTTTCGTTTTAATTGTGTATTTCCCACTCTGCATCGTTGTGTATGTATTTGGTGTTGGATCTTACTTTGTTGTTTGCATTTCTTGCATGTATTTTGTTTTTAGTTGTGTTTTAGATCAATCTTTCAATCCCTGGTCAGTGTGTCTCATAAGTCAAGGTCTTTTCTGCATTAGGAATGGACAGGCACAGATCCCGCAGCCCTCCTACCAGCTCCCACCACCACTATCCACCAAACAGACGGGGAGGAGATAACAGAAGACGAAACCACTGTGACGGTGCACAATTCGGACCCTCAAATCACCACCTGCATCAGTCCAGTGCCACTCCAAGGCAAACCCCACCAAGGTCCCAGACCTTAAGCACAAGAAGGGAAGTGTATGAGAGAGACTTTCCATTGTACAAGCAGCCTGTGGAAGTGGGCTGTTTCTCCCTAGACTCTCAGCGTAGGTTTTTTAATGACAGCAGGCAGATGAGATACTACGTGGAACCTGAGCGAAGTCCCAATTTTGATCTGAGGGATGGGTTCAGGGAACGATATGTGAAGAGGGATGAAAATGTCAAGGAGAAGCTGGATCACATTCTGCGATGGATAGTAGCCAACAAGTCAAAGCTGAAATCCAAGTTGACCACAAATGCCTCATGGTGAGTTTATGCATACAATATAGAGTAAACAGTTAATTTGAGAAGAAAATTGGTTAAATATAGGCGTTTCTTAGATGACAGAGGAATAATATAAGAAACATTAATAAACTGTGACCTACTTGACCCACCTCTGCTCCTCGCAGCCCTTTAGACTTTGACTTTGTGACCTGGCGGGGCCACCTGACCAAGCTGCTTACTACGCCGTACGAGACCAGAGAGGGCTGGTTGCTGGCGGTGACCAGGTTTAACGGCACACTCTACATCAGTGAGGTGGAGACTGAAGCTGCTCGCAGGGAACGAGAAAATCGCCCAGAGAGGAACAAGGAGATGATGTACTGGGGATACAAGTTTGAACAATACATGTGTGCAGGTGAGGGCTGCTTACTTTACTTTTATGTAAGTCGATTAGCGTTACCAGCCTCCTTACTACATAGATTCCCTTGTTGTTTTTAAATAGTTCTGGTTTTACATTCCATCTGTTATTTTCAGCAAAAGAAAATAATTGGGATTAGGTGACACTTCAGATGTCAATTAAATATTTAAAAATAAACAAGAAAGAAGCCCAAAGGAATCAGATGTGGAGTAAATAAAGCTGGTCCAAAGATGGATCCTTGAGGAACACCAAAATGTAAATCATCTTAGTGAGAGAGAATTTTCCCAATTTAACACATAAAGATCTCTTTAAATAAAGACACAAATCATTGAAAGAACTTCCTAATTTCACTTTAGAAGCAATTGTAAAATAATGTTTCACCAAATCAAAGGTTAGTTCTTAAAACTACTAAAATCAGAGTATTGTTTTGTTTGTTTTTTTGTCAGATCGTTTGTCTTAGTTAAAAATAAGAACAGTTCCAGTATATTAGAATCAAAAGTAGAAGGACGAGCTAATGCTTTAGATCAATTTATTTTTGGATAGATAAATTATAAAATAAACACAATGGAATTCTTGTGCTGGACCATAAATTCATGATAAACATTTGTGTTTTTGTTTTGTTTTAAAAGGAGTCTGAACATTCACAAGAAAAATGTGTAGAACTGTGTGACTAAACTCTGAAGTGACCGTTCTCCTGCTTTGTCCTCTCCTGCAGACGATACAAACAGTGAGCCTGACCCCAGAGGAGTGGTCAACACCAACGAGGCCTTCTGCACTGTGGTCCAGACCCGGCTCACAGATCACAAGCTTCTGTTCTCTGGCGAGGTGGATTGTCGGGACAGAGATCCAGGTGCTCCACCTCCTCCTGCCTGCTATGTGGAGCTGAAGACCTCTGCAGAGATCTGCACTCCCAAGCAGCGCAGCAACTTCCACAGGTCAGAGAGATGATTTGAATGACCTGATCAATATAGTCTTAATCTGCTTACAAAGACGCTTATGATGCCTTTTATTATTTTGGTGTCTGTGTCAGGTTTAAACTGTTGAAATGGTGGGCCCAGTCCTTTCTTCCTGGAGTCCCTCGAGTGGTTGCAGGTTTCAGGGATCATGACGGGACCGTCGTTTCTGTGGAGACTTTTCAGATCTCCAAGATTTCACAAGTCATCAAGGTACGAAAAGCTTTAAAAGCTTTTTCTTTTCTTGTGAGGCACAAATGACATTAGTCAACTCCAGCTGCAGATCTGAGCATTGAACAGTGTTGTTTTTCCAGAACGAATATAACTGCTGGAAGCCAACAGTGTGCATGAACTTCTGTTGTGACTTCCTGTCTTTTGTGAAGCGTGAAGCTACTGAGGACAATCCTAGGTGAGTTTAAATGAAAAGGTATGTTTGTTCAGGTATGTGGCAGAATAACAGAAATTGAAGCTGATATCCCGTCTGAATAGGTTTTAGTTTGGGTGAGGATTATTTGTTCAGTGTCCATTTGAAACATGCCTGACCGGACTGTTTTGGTCCAATCTGGCAAAAAACTGCCTGGATTTTTTTTCCCTTTGCAACATTTTATCATCCACATGAATAAATGTTAACTACCAACATGGCTAACATTGCTGTTCCTGGATGGTTAGGTCTGATCTTTGTAAAATATTTCTGTTTCAGTGTGGTGTACTTATTTTCCTGGGAGCCACACAACGATGTGACCTACTCAGTCCACCGGGACTCCCGATATTCCTTCCTGCCTGATTGGTATATTAATGAAATGACCAGGTCTCCAGAATAGCAACAGACATCCTCTTTCAGGTGACGAATGATGTATTTTCCAGATCGGGAAGTTTTTGAACTTGCAGATTGTTCACTCTGTCCCAAAGTTGCATCCTCTTAATTATCGTTAGTAATTGCTTGCGGGTTTTAGAACTAAAACCTGAGTGTAGAAAACGAAAGTTTTGTATTTATATTTCTGAAAATATATTAAAAAAAAAATTATTAATTCTGGAAAACTGAATTTTGAAGTTCTCGACACGAGAAGTCCAACAAATGTAAGAATCTGTCGCTTCATCATCTTCTGGGAAGATTTTTTAAAATAATAAACATTCTTCTTTGTTTAGTGCATGGTAATTCAAAATGAACAATCTGTAATATTTTCATGATTATTTTATTGTTTTCTTGTTTTAACAGTCATTTTGATTCAGAAGCCATCAAGTTAAGTAAAACAAGAAAATAAATCTTTAACAATTGAAGTGAAAAAAAAGTCAATATCAAATTTTATTTCTTTAACAGTACTTCATGTAAATCTACTTTATTTTATTTTTAATAAAATAAGACAGTAACTGACACATATAATTTAATGTAGTAATTATCAAAATGTGTTCTTTTGTCTTGTTTGGATTTATGTATTTCTATTAGACTTCAGCTCTGTACAAAGAAACATCATGAAACAAGTATTACAGTCAGAGAGCAAGAGCACATTGTGATACACACGGCTGCAGCACCAGGAAACCTTGAATAATGGAAGACAAAACACTTAGGATAGAAAACCATTTCGTTAGTAATCCCACACACTTCCAAAGCGCTGAGGCACTTGAGTAATATTAGCTCTGACCTCCACATCCGTACATATTCGCTTGAAGTACTTGCACTGTTAAAGAAAAAAAATGAAGTGATTTCTGTCAAAACTGCTGATCTGGAAACGTGCAGTCAAACATTAATTTAGTTGAAAACCGTTACAAATATCAAAGCTAATTCATGACATTGACATCCTCACTGCATCTACCACTTTTAGTGGTATTTTTCTATGCAGAAAATGTAAACTAGATAGTTTTACATCTTAAACCACAAGTTAAGAAAAGATCCAGTGCCTTAAAATAAGACCACAAATAATTATTACTCCCTTAAATTACAGCCTATCTCTTATAATACAGACATTAATTATAGGTCTTTAAATATATCAAAAACAGCAAGTCTGACACTTTTCAGATTAAACAGAATTGGTCCTGGCCTAGAACTAACTAGTAATAGTTTTGTTTTTTTCTTGAGGAAGGCTTGTAAACAGCATTTGATTTTCTTTTTTTTAAGTACATATCTAATAGTTGCTTTTATTTAGTCAATACTCACTTTTATTTACTATGACAATAATATAGCAGATGTTTAGGAAGACTCTACTATGGAAGCAGAATAAAAAAATAATCTGCATAGACGGTAGTTGTCATAAAGTTAAAGCAGAAATGAGATTGTGCGTCAGAAAGCCACCAGTGGTTTGGATAAGTATGTTATGAATGCCCAGAAGTCAGTGGAGTCCAACTCCAGTTAGGTAAGACAATAATAGCACACATCCAAGCGTTAATATAAATCTGTATCAGGCACTGATTAAATCTGTGCATTCAAGCAGAACCTCTCAGTGCTTCAGCTTTTTACTCAGGCCCATAAGTCTGAAGGTAGCGGCTGTGATCTTCTCATAAACCACAAACATCAGGGCAGCCGTCAGCACCGTCTGCAGCAGCTTGGCCTCCAAGCCTTTGTATAACCCAAGAAAGCCGTGCTTCCTGCAAGAACACAGAACTATCAGTGACCGACAGCCCGTCTGTCCATTTTCTGAGCCCATTTATCGCTGAACTCACTTGATCCGGTCCACGAACAGGAAGAAAATGTTGGAGACGCTCCCCATCAGGCCTCCTTTGCCGTCGCCTCTATACTGACCGAACTGACGAAGAGAAAAGCCAAGATTATTTTTCTGAAGCTAATGAATTACTGTTTCCAGTTAGCATTTGTGACTTTTGCAAAATCAGGATCGCGAGCTAATGTGTCAGAGAAGAAAAAGTATTTACCCTCAGAATGGCCTGGATGGTTTGGAGTGGGTACGTTGCTGTGGTAGCGATTGCCTTGGCGATTGCTCCAATGAGAAAGATCTTTGCTGAGGATATCTGTGCCAGGAAATAAAGATTTAATAGAGTTCTCAGTGACTGCTAGAATACAACAAAACTGAAATCACACAAATGATCCAGAAGTATCGAGGTTTATATTATATATCAAAAATATGTTCCGCATCCTCTCACCTTTTGGCCGCCCTTGCCCGCCTTCCTCTTCATGGCTTCATAAATCATGAACTGCACAGCCGGATTGAGGACGAGAATCAGAGAGGGCAGGGTGCCGTTCCACAGTGTTCCCACTCCCTCGTTGGCAATGATCTGCGAGAAAGCATCTACAAGAAGGAAAGCCAAAATGTTGGGCAACTCTGTGTCACATTAAAAGCACATCTGACGGGTTTTAATTAAAATACAGAGATTGGCACACACCGAATATGCCCCTGTAATGGGTTTGGTGGAGGTCTTCGTTTCTGAACCTCACTCCCTGCAGCTTCAGCCGGGTGTTGACGACCCACATGGGAGTAGTCAGGATCACGTTCACCACACCTGCATGAACACATGACAGTCAGATGGCACGCATCCCAAAATTATAGCAAGGCGGTGGCAGCGTCATGCTTTTCTCCACACAGCAGAAATGTAGCAGGAGGTGTTCAGGTTCAAACGTTAACACTTTGATCTGCATGCTATAAGTGGAAGCAAATAAACACTTATCAATCACCTAAACACACAATCTCCAAATGGACACTTGGTAGTGGCACATCATGCTATAGTGATTCCTTTTTGCTCAAACTTCATACTGGAAATGAAGAGCTTAACCAAACCACATCATAAATTAAAATGGTTCAAATTAATTTTGTGGAAAAACCTAATTAACAACCGTGAATATTTGGATTTAAAAAAAAAAGAATCTAGTCATGGATTAATTAGACTATGAATACTTTATAAAGGTAATGTAAACCAACAATAAGATGAGAGGGGAAAAAAAAGTTCTTAAATTACCTTTAATAGTACAGCATGCTTGATTGACTAAAGTGAAAAAGTGCATCACTTTATCATATTTACCTGCTACCATCCCCATCAGCAGGTCTTTACCAGGTCTGGGCTTGCCTGGTCCAGATGTAGCCACCTTTTTCAGTGCATTGAAAGTGTAGAAGTAGACAAAGTTGGAGCAGCAAAGGCTGGAGATAACTGGAAACCAGCCTCTGTACAGAGCCAAACTGAGAGAAGTGGTGGAGAACTTAAGACATACACCTCTACGCATGTTTACAGGAATCACAGAAAGTTAAGTGATATAAGATCCTACAGAGTTTAACTTACAATCCCTCTTCTTTTGCAATTTCAGCCAAAATGACAGGAGTGGACTGGGCTTTTCTTTTATCATCCACTGAGAAGAAAACGTGAAAATATTATGATTCAAGTCCAACGAACTACAAGAATGTTAAAAAGCAACAATTGCAGACATATCAGCTTACTACACCAGGCCATCTCTACTTGTAACAGATGCTCAGTAGCCCATGGGTATTAAGTCTGTACAATAAATATTTTTTTATTCCTTGTCTATTTTATTAATGATATCAATCAAACGGAAATCATACTGCATTAAATGACTACTTGGTTATTGCTGCTAAAGGTGGTTTTACCAAGCTATAAAATGATGGAGTGTACCTAATTATTGACACACAGCTTCTTCACTTTGGCGTTATTTTTATTTGAATAAATAATGACAACATGAACCACGTTTTAATAAGGGGACAGTTGGAATGGGAATATTTTTAAAACCTTGTAAGACGTAGATTCCATTTAAATCCTCATAGATACAAATCTAAACTGCATGATGGCATGATAACGACTCAAACTCACCCTGCAATCTGCTTTTAGCTGTATCCAGAGGGAAGAAGACTGTCATGGCTGTCACACTCCCCTGGAAGATAAGACATTGCAACATCACCACCTGCACAGGCATCCACTGCTGCTCCGTCTGTCACTCCAGGCTTTCATTTCACTCCTTATTCTTCCTCAAATGAAGAAGCTACTGAAGGGCAAATATTAGGAGCAGTTTCAAAACTCACCGTCGCACCTGCCACCGCATGGACCAGCGTCTCGTAAGACAGGAGGCCGACAACAGAGCCACCATTGTGGGACATCTTTGCAGGATGTTACCGGTGAGAGCTCAACAATTAAAGAACCGGGCGAAAAGTAGCCAGGAAGAGACCCGGAGAGGACAGACGGGCGTCGGCCTGGTTCTGGCGCGGTGGGAGCGGATACTTCTTACTGCTATAACTGCATGATGTTGTGGCGAAAGGTGACAATAGGGAAGAGAAAGGAGTGAAGACAGTGCTGAACTGTGGATCCAATTGACAGGCACGTCTTCTGTTTTGATCAGAACACCACCAAATAACGTGTTGCGCCACCTGCTGGTCAGGAGGGTTGTTACAACACCTGAGAAGCAGTTTTTCTTAAGACTGGTGGATTTTAAATCCCTACAATGAAACATGGTGGTGGCACCATGGGCGCCGTATAGGGGAGAAAGTTATGACAATTCTAAGGGCCCCTGACCAACAGGAGGCCCTCCATAATTTATTTATTTATTTATTGTTCATACAAATTAAGAAATAAAAAATACAAAATTAATCATATTGTGTTTTTGAAGATTGTTTTCAGCAGTAAAAGTTTTATGATCCCACTCCCAGACCAAATAACACACATCCATATTTTCCCTGAACCCCGCTGGATCTGCATTGTTTGTTTTAGATAAATTACAAATTGCAATTAGTTCAAGAACAGTGATTTTGCACTAATATTTTATTAAAATCCTATTAGAATTTTTGGATTTGTTAAACAGAAATCATTCTAATAATATTTTTTTTAAGATATGAATTAAATGTCACGATGGAGAGAAGTACAATAAAGTGTTCAAATGCTTAAGATCAAGTGCTGAAGATCTCATTGTGAGTTCAGGGTAAGCTGCGTCGATAAATGGAGCAGGAAGTGATGCAGCTGACAGCAGGGAGCTGGACTTTGCTTTTGTTTTATTGCTGGGCAGCTCACACACCCAGTGATCACTAGGCTTGTTCGGGTCCAAAAGCTTCTCATCGAGCACAAGTGAAGAGCAGAAAGAGGAGAAATACCAGGATTTTCAAACATTCTTAAAGATGTCTCGGTACCACAAGGCAGCAGTTGATGGCAACGTCGACCTGTTGAAGGAAGCCACAAGGAAGCACCTGAACACGGCTGATGACGATGGCATGACTCCCACCCTGCTGGCTGCTTTTCATGGACACGTCGATGCTCTTCAACTCATATGCAGCAGAGAGTAAGCATAATTGAACTTCTTTATTTCACACACCTTTGTCAGACAAAGTCCTTCTCATAAGTTTAGATGTTGAAATTCTCACAATTTAAACAGTTCAGTTTTCATTAAAGCTCGAAATGGCTTCTAAAGATCAAAGATCACCTAACAGAAAGCAGATTCTACTAAAATATTAACTTTCGATTAATTACTTTGGCAACTGTTATTCGCTACAGTTTCATGAAGAAAAGCCAAATTTTATACACTGGACTCCTCTCCCATCAGCTGACCTAAAAGTTTAGTCATCCAAATCCATCCTGTAAAACAATAAAGCTCTTTATCTTTGCATGCCCACCACCCCATCCCGCTGTCAGGACAACAAAAGATGAACAAAACCACTCAGAGTGAGAAACTTAACTGGAAATAAGCCGCTTATAATAGAGCATGTGGTCAAAAACATTTTCATAATTACAGCCAGAACTGAAATTTATGATTAAAAGAGCCAGTAAAATGTTTCAATCAAGTCTAGATAAACGTGACAAAAAGTAGAAAATAATTAAAATTTCTAATCGCTCATTGATTGTCTTCAACCTTACTCAGTTTTTAGAATACTGGTATTTTTACTAACATATTACTTAACATTTTTAGGTTTCTGTTTGTTGCTGTTTGTATTCTTGGCAAGAAAGGTGGGATCAGAAAGTGATAAGGCCTTAAAGAATGTAGAAGCAGATATATGAGCAGGTTACGTATTGTTTTATGGAAACAGACTCCAACCAGCACCACATTTATAGCTTCGCTCCAGTGGTTGTAATAAAACTTTATTGGCTGACAAGGTACACACTGAAGGTTGCCATCACTTTTGCAGAGAAACGCTTAAACTTGTCATATTCAGTCATATAAAACTGCAAGAAGAGTCTAAGAATTATTGATGTACTCTGAAACTTGTTCTCCACATCTTTTGTATCTGATCACCTCAAATAATAGATGTGAACAAACATTTGGAACCATAAATGGGCATGTTCTACTTGTCTTGGTATTTCTTAATATTTTATTTAAAAAGAAATAACAGCCAGTTTCCAATATTTTGAGTTCAAAAGGAGCCTTAAGTTTATATACTTTGATATTAAACTTTTTTAATATGGATGATTATCCAACTGCAATAAATTAAAGCTCAACAGTAATATCATTACCAGTGCCCTCAAGCATACATACTCCTTTGATGCTTCCACCTTTTTGTGACATATGAACCACAAGTTTTAATGTATATTTGAGGTCACCCTATGTGAAAGACCAAAACGAACCAAGGCAAAATAGTGAAAAGTTGTAAAGTGGAGGGATGAGAATAAATTGTTATATCTATATTTAGCATAGAAATCTGAAAAGTGTTTCCTAGATTTTTAGTCTTCCACCTTTACACTGACGCATCTAGATTACAATCCAGTGCAAATAAATGCTTCCAGAAGTAACATAATTACTGTAGTGTGAAAACAATGTGTATTTTAAAAACTAAAGTCGTAAATTGCTGCAAAATGTACCTTTAGTTTTACTCAAATTCTATTTTAGGTTTTCTGCTTGTGGAAAAATGAAATAAAATGAGTTGTTTTCCTTTCACATCACAATTATGCACTAATGTGTATTTGTCTATCATATACAAGACCGTTAAATGAAATACTCAAAAGTTTGATAGTTATAACCTGATTTAACAAGGCTCAAAGGGTTTGAATACTTTGTCTGGGTTATCACACTAACATCCTTTTACTGTGCAAATTATGTTCATTCCAGAGCATTTACTGCTCAAACAGCACATTCTAACTTTGGGTGTAACTCATGATGTAGGGTAGGCAATAAGGGTATCTGATTTATGGTGCATACCGTAAATCAGCATATTAGCAACATTAATTATCCTAAGTCACAGTTCGTTAGTATTTTTCTTGTTTTGCTTTATCAAGCAAACTGCTTTCAGATTTAGAAAATTTTCAGCAATTTAAACCACAAATTCAGTTTTGATTTTCCCCTCTCTTTGTGTTTCACAGAGGAGATCCCAACAAGAGTGACATCTGGGGAAATACACCGCTACACCACGCATCTGCTAACGGCCACATGCACATCATCAGTTTTTTGGTGAACTTTGGAGCCAATCTTTTTGCCCTGGACAATGATTTCCATACACCTATGGACGTTGCTGCATCTCGAGGCCACATGGACTGTGTGCGATTTCTGGATGACGCCGCCTCACAACAAACCAACCAAAACCCTAAAAAGGTCGCCAACATCAAGAAGGAAGCCCAGAAAGAGGCAGAGAGACGAGTGAAACTCTATGAGAAGGTGAAGAAAAAGCACCAAAACAAGATGGATAGAATGAGCCGCGGAGGAAGCGTGAACGGGTCGGTTTCTGAGGCGAGCATGGGATCGGGTTTCTCAGATGGTGGCACTATGAGGAGTGAACAATTCTCCAAGCTTATTGCTGCAGACAAATCAGGCTCTGTTACAGCGAGATTTAAAGGCACTCTCCAGAAGATGGGAAAGAAAGAGAAGGGTACCCTGCAGAGATCAGGAGGAGGTGGGAATGTTATCTTCCGTAGGCAGGAGAATGAATCTTCTGACAAACCAGAGTTTCTGGATGTCTTTGAAGAACAAGATGAGAGTGATCCGGTCAGCGGAGAGATGGAGGGATACGAAGATGATGACTCCAGAGACGAGCCAAGTGAAGTCAAACAATCCATCTTTAACCGACCTGGCTTTGGCGGCCTGATTTTCATGAAGAAGATGAACATGGAGACAGAAGATATTGTTCCCACAGGGAATAATGAAAGTCTTGGTTACCTTGTTGAGAACCAGATGTTTGAGGCAGATGAGGATGCAGCTGGCTTTGAGGAGGCTGGTGATGGTGACCTTCCTTGGGATCAAGAAGATCTAGGACTGGATGACGAAGAAGATGAGGAAACCTCTCCTTTGGAGGTCTTCTTGTCTACCATCTCCTTGCCAGAATTTGCCCCCGCTTTCAAAAGAGAGCACTTGGACTTGGAGGCGCTCATTCTTTGCTCTGATGATGACCTGAAAGGCATTCGCATCCAGTTGGGACCCAGGAAGAAGATCTTGGAAGCTGTTGCTCGCAGAACAAAGGCAATGGAAAACCCTGGCACCATGAAGGACAGCAGCTTGTGATCTACATATCCATCATATTCAAATTGTGTTGTTGCAGATTAAAATGAAACTGAACATTTTGTAGAGTTTGATTTTCTGTATTGTATTGAAGATGATTCTTTAAACTCTTCCCATAAACACTTTTTATTTTGAAAGCCATGAAGCATAGTGTACAGTCTACATTTATACATAACAACTAGTGTAAATCCTAGTTAAATTCTCTATAGACAAAAATGTATTTTGATTAGTCAATTTAAGCATATTATGGCTGATTTTTGCAGGACATCGCAAATACATAGAAGAGATGTACTAATTCAGAATTTCCAGGGATTTAACTTAAATGTTTGAGGTGCACTCAATCATAAATCATATGACTATTTTGATCATTTTATTAATAAACTACATATTCAAACAGTATGTTTCATTGTTATATTTAAACCTTGGCCACAGAAGGACTGAAGATTAAGCTTCACTGGTTAAATGTAACGGAGCCCAAACCAAACCGGTTGAAATCCAAGAGTATCATACGTTTTGAAGGTTTGATTTCAAAGTTGGTAATTGCATATATTTTTTGTGATATAAAAGGCATAAAATGTGTCTTTGATTCAAACTCTGGATAAAAAAAAAACTTAACACAAAGTAAGACCAGAGTGAATCAACAACTTTTTCAATACAAAAACATTTTTTCTAGGCCCTACAAAATAAAATCTAAATACCACTACAAAGCGTTCTTCAAACATTTAAACAGATATTGAATTAAAATACAAGTTAAAAACGGAGGAGAAGGCTGAATGCCAAAACTGAATAAAACATTAGTTCAAGAAATGATCAGTATGTGGATGTGCACACAGTGCATGCAGGTTATTTCACTGTTTTAGTTTTCTAAACACATTTTGTTCCTTGTTACAGATTTATTTGTTACTGTACAGCAGCCGAGCTTCCTGTCTCTTGATAATTGTCAAAGTAGTAAATAGCTTTGAAATTATTTATCTAAGCCATTATTGTATGTACAAAGATGTCTACGCCTTTGAGCCTCTGTACGTACAATAGATATAAAAAGTTGCATTTTATGTACTGCAATACCCCGGCTATTTTTGGTAGCTGTTACTAAGAGCCGCGGATCAGTGGATAGTGAGCCGGAGACTGCAGAACCCTACAATAAACGAATGAATCGAAAGTATCAATTCTTCCAAAAGGATACTTTGAACCGGGGAGCCGAGCTCAAAGAGTTAATGACATTTTGGGAACATTGGGTAATTTAGAGGGACAACGCCAAAACAGGAAGTACTTCAAGGTGAATCGTCTTGATTAGGCAAAGGCCTCTCGAAATATGATTGGTGTTTAGTTTCTGACGACTTCAGTGATTGGTCATCGCGGTCAGGGGCTGTAACCTCAGCTGATCCAATCACCGAGCAGCTTGGAGTTTATAGTGGCGATGGGCGAGGCTTCGGTTGAGAGGCGTAGCTGAAACTGATTTGTCTTGTATGTGGGAGAGTATTCCTTCTGTTCCTGTCACGACTATGTTTTTTAGGTGTTTTATGTGAGTATTTAAATTTCACAGTCTTTAATATCCTAGGTTTGTTCATGTTATGCGTGGTCTCCGACATTAGGAGAGGTTTCGGTCGACCTAAAGTCGCTTCTTTTCCCTGGTGAATCTGAGCTAAGCCTAATTAGTGGGATTGCCTTTGGGCTTCTGTACGTTCAACGTTCATGTGTATTTAGATTTAAATCCAGTTTATACTAACTTTTAAGGGTGATACTTGAAAAGTTGGCTTATAAATCATGATGTAAGATGTAGTTTAAGTCAAACATAACTGTATTTTACCTCAGGAGTGCCTAACACAGTCACAAATGGCTGAAGTAATACCCGTCGGCTCCCCCTTGCTCTTGCCATCCGTCATGAACGCCATCTTCCAGGCTCCGGAGGACTCGTGCACCGCCGCTGCCAGCCCTCCCGCGGACCCTCAGAGCGGGGAGGACTACTTGTTTCTGGAAACCACGCATCCCAACACAGTCCTACGGGGCCTGAACAGCATGCGGCTGAACAAAGCCTTCTGTGACGTGACTCTGTGCTGTGGAGGACAGGAGTTCCCTTGCCATCGCATTGTACTTGCATCCTTTAGCTCCTACTTCCAGGTAGACATCTCTAGGTAGACATCTCTTAGGTTCACAAATTGCACGTGACGTACTGTAAAAATATTGAATTTTCAGCTTTTCGTTCTTCCTCGCTGCAGGCAATGTTTTCAGCTGACTTGCTGGAGTCCAAGCAGGAACGTGTTGCCATTAATGGAGTTGAGCCCCAGATGGTTGGCAAGCTGGTGACCTATGCCTACACATCTCAGATCTTCATCACTAAAGCAAATGTACAAGTAAGCGATCCCTCTTTTCTTGTTGCCTTTTTCCAGCCAGAATCACTGCTGACGACCGATTTTTGCTCCTGTGTAGGCGCTTCTGGCAGCGGCCAATTTATTGGACGTGATGGCTGTGCGAGAGGCTTGCTGTCACTTCATGGAGCGTCAGATGGACGAGACAAACTGTGTGGGAATTCACTGCTTTGCTGAGGCCCATTCCTGTAAGGTGCTGGAGAAACGCAGTATGGAGTACATTCTGGAGAACTTCAGCACTGTTTATCAACAGGTGATGATATACAATTTTGTTAATTCCTTTCTTAGCTGGACTTGATTTAAAAAAGAAAACTGTGCTAATCACTGTGATCCTTTGTGTGTTCTTCTCTCTCCAGGAAGAGTTCTTGTCTCTCTGTGTGGACAAACTTACAGAAATTATCTCTAGCGACCTTCTCGATGTTCCTAAAGAGGAGATGGTGTTTGAGGCCGTCATGCTGTGGTTGAATAAATGTCCTTCTCGTAGGCAGGGATTTGAAAAGGTAATGCTTCTTTTGAGTTTTTATTGCGTTTTCCATAAAATTAAATTGTTGTGATTACACTAGTTTCATTTGGCAATATGAACAAATGCAGTGTTTTGAGCAGAATACATGTTATATAATTACCTTTAAGGTGTCATATGAAGGCTTATTTGGAGCTTCACAGAATTTTCCCCTTATCACAAATATGAAAGGATGCAAAACTGTCCAAGTTTATAGGTTGTATTCACATTTTTTTTCTTTTTTAATGTATAAAACTGATTTGTACTTCTGCCTTTTTGTATGAAGATTTGTAGTGATTTCAAGGTAAAATCAAACACTTGAGTAAAAACATCATGTATTGTCTAATAAAAGATGTTCCTCCTTTCATTTGTTTCTTAAAGGTGCTTGAGCACATCCGCCTGCCTCTCATCAGCCCTTACTACCTCCATGACCTAATCGAGTCTTTAGATGTTGTAAAAGAGAACCAGGCTTGTCAGAAGCTCATTTCTGAGGCCAAGGACTACCTGCTGCTGAAGGATCGCCGAGGAGAGCTCTACAGCTCCCGAGCAAGGCCACGTAGATCCACAGGTACAGGCAGTCACATCTGTAACTCAGGTTCTTAAAGGAATGGGATCTATGTGTGTAAAATCTAAATTACCAGAAGACATTCTAAAGTAAGGTGCCCAGTGTTTAGCTGCGTCTGTATTCTCCTACTTGCTACCCGAAAAGCACCCCGAGAGTCTGATGTCACCACCATCATGTTTCATCATTGGGGAGGTGTCTTCTGGGTGTAGTTTTAGCTTTGTGCATTTCTTTCTTTTTTTTTTTTCTCTTTAAAATGTTAAACATTATTCCCATCAGAGCAACTTCTTTGCTTTGTCAACCACTTGACTTGTGGTAGATGATGTGCTTCTGTACAGATGGAACTTCTACCTTTCTTTCAACAAAGGCTTTCTCCCTTTAAATCTCCCATCGAAGCCAGATGGTTATGCTGATGATGGATTTTCCAACCTGAGGTTATGGATGTCTGCTACTACTGCGGCATTACCCTACACCTACTATGTGCTCCTCTTTGGTCAGTTGATGTTGACCACCATGCTTTGGTTACAACTACTTTTTTCAAACTATTTTAGGTGGTTGAAAAAGTTTCTGTGATTGTTTGAAGCAGTAAACTGGCTCCCAAGGACAGAAGTTTGGGACCACCACAAAATGAAAGATGGAAGACATTTTATTTTCAGTTTCCTCGAGAAGAAAGTTGGAAGGAATTGGTGATCCAATAAAAAAAAAAAAAAAAAAAAAAAAATCTGACATTTGTGAAACTGGTTAGGAAAAGGCATGATTACCCATTTAGTTATACTGTAAGATTTCAAATGACATGCAAAGATGACTCTGGCTTTTACTCCAGATCTAATTGATGAACTTTAAATATGTTTATTAAAAATACTTCTGTCCAATTTTTATTGGCCATGAGCAGAGAAAGGGAAATTACTGTAAGCTATCACATTTTACGTTCAACCAAAAAATAAAACAAATAAAGTAAACCAAGCATATGTTGGGAATTTAATTTTTGAAATGAAAACTGTTTTGTGAATGTGTCATTTAATTAGTCATTCAAGGCCTTTGACTCAACAAGCATTATATTTTTAAACTATGGCATATCCTGAAGCCATATCCTCTTGTACTTGTTGCCGTGTTGACAGGAACTGTTGCTGTAATAGTAACTGTTGGCGGGGAAGACGACAAGGTGGTGCTGCGCAGTGTCGAGAGTTTTGATCCCACGACAAACATTTGGAAGAACCTAGCATGCCTTCCCTTCGCAGTCAGCAAACATGGGCTTGTCGTCTCAGGTGAGGTGCAGACTCACTTATCCATTACTAAATAAGATACTGCACCGAGTCCTCTCCAGAATTGTTTGTTTTCATGTTCCTCTTCCATTCTTTTGCAGACTCTACTCTGTATTTGGCGGGGGGAGAGTTTCCTGATGGCTCAGCAAGCAGAGAGATGTGGCGTTATGACCCCTGCTTTGACTCCTGGATGGAGATGGCTCCCATGAATGTAGCTCGCTCCGAGTTGGGTAGGAAAACCTCAGAATGATGCATTATGTTCCACCTTGTACTATCAACTTACCCTTAACAAGTTGGTGTAATGCAAATCAATTGATTTGATTTATTAAAGCACAATTTATTTCATCCAAAAAGTTTCAGATTTAGTAGACTTTACAGTGATTATCTCTAAGCGATTACACAAAAGCCTGTATGAAAAAAATTACTTAAAGTTAAATGTATTAAATCAAACACAAATAAACGGAAGTTGGTGAAATGACTAGAAGAGGATTGTGATCTCTAAAATTTATGCTGCTTCTTTTGCCTGAGTTATTCTGACCATGTTTGTGTGGTGCAGTTATAATAAAAGCATATCAATAGTGCAGAAACCTGTTTCAGGTCTGGTCATGCTGGATGGCTTTGTTTACGCCGTCGGGGGATGGGAGGGCCGAGGTCGTCTGGACTCGGTGGAGTGCTACAATCCCCACACAAACTCCTGGCAGTTCACACCGTCAGTAAAAATGGCCGTTACCAGTCCTGCAGTGGTGGCCCTGGATGGTCTGCTATATGTTACTGGTAGGAAACATGCATGTGCTTCTTAATGAATATTTAACTATAAAAATATGTGTATTAAAATTTTCTATTAATGCTGGTAGGTGGTGCAGTTCTTGAGGATGGAGACGGCACTGACCTTGCCCAAGTTTACAACCCAAAAACCGCAGTGTGGACGGAGGTCGCTCCAATGCAGATCGCACGCTCGGGTTCAGCTGCTTGTACGCTTAAAGGAAAGCTTTACGTTATTGGTAATTATTCCTATATCTTTGAAGAGTTTTTTTTTTTTTGTTGTTTGTTTTTTTGGATTGAAGATGTTTTTGATTAATTGATTACATTACAGGTGGATGGCATGCCTCTACAGAGAACACAGATAAAGTCGAGTGTTTCAACCCAAAGACCAACCAGTGGACTATGTGCGCTCCAATGAAGGAACGCCGCTACCGGCCAGGGGCGGCCGTAGTGGACGGAAAGATTTATGTCTTAGGAGGCGAAGAGGGTTGGGACAGGTGAACTGATTTTTTATTTTTTATTTTATTTTTTTTTCAGTTTTGTATTTTAATTACAGTTCTTAGGAACTACAGGTGAGTGCACATTTATTGTTTTGTTTAATGCTGTCAATTCTTTGTACAGATATCATGACACTATTGAGCGGTACTGTGAAGAAACTGATACTTGGGAGATTGTTGGGGAGATGCCTACCAGTCGCAGCTGGCTCAGCTGTGCGTCTCTCCAGCTGAGGAAGAATGTCCACATGTGCAGCCGTCCTGGTACACCAAGCGAAACAGGACAATGAAGGGAGACCCTGCTGTGGTTTTTAATCTTTTGCACACTTAATGTCAGTGTTCTATCATGCTTAAAAGGTGTTGAGGCTTCCCAACCAAGAAGTCTGACAAAATGGTGAATTTTCATGTGGGATCCAGACAAAAATGCCTTATGGAGTTACCCTGGGGCACTTGGGTTACTCCAGGATATTTTCATACAGGATCTCAAGTTACTGCGCCCCACGGTCTAGTCTGCAGTTGGAACTCGTGCTCTGTTTAATGTTGATGTATTTAAGGTACCCTTGTTATGTCTGGGCACCTCAAACTGAAGATGTTCCTGCCCAACACAGTGTATTTTTCTATTGTAATGTATTTTGAAGATAACCAGTCTAAAGATGGTAAACTTCTGTGGGATCTATTATATTGTGAATATTTTTAAAGCTTGCCTGTGGGAGAAAATGATAACCTGTGAGCAGTCTTTTGAAATTGAACTTTCTACTTTAAAATTATTGTCTTTTCAATCTGTGATGTGTAGAATATATTTTTGTAATGTTGTGAGTCCTTCATGTTGGTGAATTTCTGAAGAGTTCATTTACAGTGAATAAATAGTTTTATTATAAATGAGTGGGGTTTTATATTTGACTCTGAAGATTGCCTATTAAAGTTTGTGGACTTTGGTGAGCAAACTGAAAAAAGAAATGCTACAACATCAATTATCTTTTTTCAATATATAATATTACCTGGAAAAGAATTGAAATTGGTTGCACTGGATTTGATTCAAATGTGAGAATGAATGGGGTTGAATCCAAAAACTCAACTTGGCTTTCAGACTTAAATTTGTAGGAAAATATTGAAAATCACACAGCATGGTCCTTTTACAAAACAATTAACACTTTTTATCGCCATTTTCACTGAAGCTGTTAGTTATAATGAAATGGTATGTGTAAAAGATGAAGTGTGAGTTAACTTAGTTTCGTGGAGGGGGCAAAAACACTTGTACAAAGTTCCTCTTTCCCAAACAACTTAATAACTTAACCAAAAACATGTTACAGTATGAGATGGGCGGGATAAAAAATGTTATAAGCAAGTGATAAAACTACTTTCTAATTAGAAGTCTGCATTTAAAAAAAAAAAAACTTTATTAAAACAAATTAAAGTGTGCTTGTGACATTTGAATGTTCTCAGAAATTATTAAGGGATAGCCATAATTCATTTTTAGGGCACTTTTTCCTCAATTACCATATTAAAAATGCAAAAATATTTGTCTTGAAGAAATACCTTTTCCATTATTTCTTTAGTAAAATAAAAATAAAGTGTGCCTCTAGGAGTCGCTGTTCCTTCTGCACATCTTGACTTCTCTACAACAGGAATGTGAGATTAGAGCTGGTTTAAATAAAAGTAAATACAATAAAGCGCTTGTTAGTTCACCGTATCCAGAAACACAAATCAGCCAGGCTTTCAGTGTGCAGACTGAATGCAAAAATATATTTGACTGCAAAAAACAGCTTTTAACAATATTTTCAACAAAAAAAAAATTGCTTTTCTTCTTCAGTATTTCCTGTAATGTCACACATGGATCATGCAGCCACATATAACCATGTTACTTCTGGCTTGCAGAGAAATCATAAAAAATATTTTCATTGAAAAAAAAATAAATAAGAGACTGGCATTTTATTTTGAAAAACGGAGAGGGTCAGAGGGCGCAGTGCATTGTGGGTCAGTCCGCCGCCATATGTTTCTTTCTGCCGGCTGAAGGAGAGAGCTGGGAGTCATGAAAGGAGTCCGTTTGCTGAATAATTTCTCGGTCAGTTGTGTGTCTTTTACTCTATGAATAACATAATAATTCAGATTTATATGCATTTCGTTCTTTTCTCAACCTGTTTATGAGCTGACAGCATTTAACTGCCCTCTGTTAGCACGCTGGCTAATTAGCTCCCCTATTGTTTAGATAAACTAGGATATACTTGGTCTCTGTGAATAGATAATTTAAACACAAGTTAATTCACAAAGTACGAGTGGTTGTTCATGAAGTCCATAATAAATCCCGTAAAGAAAACGGATAGAGGGAGTTCAACTTGGTTTGTTTCTTTTGCTCAGCTGGATGCAACCTGAAGGTCATCTCTGAGCTGGTTTCCCTGTGACAGATTATCAGAGTGAAATATTCAGATTACAATATTTTGACGTCAACCAAGTGGTACCCGGGCAGTTATCTTAGGTTATGTTTACAGAAGAGATGTTATTCTCCAGAAAAGGCTGTGAGGTATTTTCAGGTCAAGAACATTATGCCTTCAATGTAAAAAACAGATCTGTGGATTTTTCTCTCTTTGACACGGACAGCTGAATTTATTGCTTTATGTAGAAAATATTTAGATTTAATTTATCTGTCAAATCAAATGTAAAATAATTTGCGTGCCTTAAACTGTCAACTTTAAACATCAATTTTATATTTGGCTTTAAGAAATAGGCCAAAACAAGCTAGTTAAAAATTATAATGTGGAGGGACAATTATGGTTTTACTTTTTTTTTAATGAATAAAAGTCTAAAAAAAAAAAGAGTGTGCATTTTATTCTGTCCGCTTGTGTCAAGCTTTTGCATTATCATCATTCACTGTAGTTTCAGTCCTTTGGGACATGTCTCGACCAGTCTACACACTGAATATTTGCTTACTCTTCTCTGTAAACCATCTCACCCTCAACCAGATTGAATGGAAGTGTTCAAGCTTAGCCACAGATTTTCAATTGGATTAATATTTTGGCTTTGCCTTTGGAAGCAGAGATTTAATGCTTGAAATATTACAGCTAACAAAAGGTTGCCTACTGGCACTCTTATAGTTTTAATATTGCTATGACTATAATTAACCATTAGAAAAGTCATAACATATTTTCATTAGCTACTTTTTGGATTTTCATTAGTTGTTAAAAATAAAGACTTTAATTTTACTAGTGGCACTAAATGTCTTAAAGTTATGGATTGTGAATTGAACACATATTTAGGGTTCTCTGTTCATATTCGTCACAGAAACGCTGCTACGCCTCTGCCAGGCAGGGCCAGGCTCTAACTGAACCTTTTTCGGATGTGAAACCTACCCAAGCTGCACCTTTTTCTCCTCAAGATGTGCAAGTATGTGCTGCTCTCTTAAAAGTTTGAGTATTTTTATGTGTTTTAATGAGAAGTTTAGATTGCCAATCAATGACATTGGAAATTAGCAATTGATTATAGGCTCCCAATAAAACAATTTTTTTTTGCTTCCTCAGGTGTCGAAACTCCCAAATGGGCTGGTGATAGCGTCGGTGGAGAACTACTCCCCTTTGTCAAGTGTCGGGGTGTTTATAAGAGCCGGGAGTCGCCATGAGAATTCAGAGAACCTGGGCGTCTCTCATGTGCTTCGACTTGCTGCTAACCTGGTAATATATAAAGGAGTTAGTGAGTGATACTCCAAACTTATCACTGTTTAGGTCTATTATTTAATCCAAAGCACATTATTTAGTCCAAATTAATCCATTATCTTATAGCGTAGGTCTAGGTGCAGTACCGCTTTTTATATTTTCACAGGTCATTGAAGTTTTATCAGCATTTCATTGAAGTGTCCTTTTTTTTGGGTAGACCACAAAGGGAGCATCTGCTTTCAAGATCTGTCGTGGTGTGGAGGCTCTGGGAGGAAGCCTGAGGTAAATATAGTCTCTCCACATGCAGTTTCTTCTCTTATTAAAACAAAGCATGACAATTTGACTCAACTGTGCTCTCATTTGTTTACACTCAGTGTGACGGGGTCGAGAGAAAATATTATCTACTCTGCAGACTGCCTGAGAGATGACGTGTAAGTTGCATACTTCTGTTTTTTTTTTTTTTACATATTACACGTAGTTTACTAAAATGTTCTCTAAACTTCAGTTATTGATTTGTGTTTGACCTGTATCGTAGAGGTTCGTTGCTGGACTTTCTGGGCAACGTGACTACAGCTCAGGAATTTCGGCCATGGGAGGTAGATGAGCTGACATCCAGGTTGAAGATCGACAAGGCTCTGGCTCAGCAGTGTCCACAGATAAGTGCGTATCAACCATTCTAACTCCTACAAGTTCTGCTGTATCCTGTTGGGATTTAGAAGTTTAGTTTTGTTTAATCAAACTTTGCAGTGTGCCTTGCAAAAATATTCATACCCCTTTTCACATTTTGACACAACCACATAATTGAGAAGTTGAAGGAAACTTATTGGCTTTGGAAACATTTCGGAAGTCTTTTGGGACATGTCTCTACCAGCTTTACCAATCAAGGGTTTTTCCCAATTCTTCCGAATAAGCTCCATCAGAATGGATGGTGTGGGTTGCAATTGCCAGGTTTTTTCACAGATGTAGGCATGATCTTTGACTAAGTCATTCTAACATGTCCTACTGGGAAACTGCCACAGTCTCAAATCTATGGCAGCCTCAAACAGCTTTTCAGTCAGGATTGCCTGGCATTTAGCTCCATTCAAATTGCCCATCAGCATGATGCTGCCACCACCATTTTTACCACCGTTTTTGGTGGTTTTAATGCAGTGACATCATGCACAGTTTGTAATGAAAGTTCAATCTCAAGCTAAGATACCTCCTTCCAGATGTTTGTTGTGTTGAGGTAACCATGTAGCAGGAATTACTATACCCAACTTTCTGCAAAGGCTTTCTCCCCCAGAGTTGCTTGACAAAGGATATCCTATCCTCTTTTGCTTAAAGTTGCTTCTCTGTTTTGTTTTGAAGGTGTAATTGAGAAGTTGCATGAAGCAGCATATAAGAATGCCTTGTCCAACTCTCTGTACTGCCCTGACTTCATGGTTGATCGTATCTCCTCTGAGCAGGTTTGGATGTGCTTTATTTTCTTTAAACTAAATTGTGATTTACGTCATTCTGTGTAAGCAAATGTGTAATACGAATGTCTGTGCCTGGTGAAACTGAAAAAGCAGTGCTTGGTAGTCAATGTGTGTCTCTAACACACTTTTCCTGCCCTTTCTCTTCCCCTGTAGCTCCACTCCTTTGTTAAGGATAATTTCACCACTGGCAGAATGGCCCTTGTAGGAGTAGGTAAGTGTTTTCTTGTCGGCGCTGCTTTACTCACCTCACTCTACTCTAACTTTTTAACAGGTTTTCAGCTTTGCTGATGTGTTTGACTTATTTGGTTGCTGTCTAAGAAGGCACAAAGATATTCTAGAGTCTAAACCTGGACGTCTGTCTTATTCATGTGTCCAGGTGTCAATCACTCTGTCCTGAAGCAGGTGGGTGAGGGTCTTCTGAGCACTCGCAGTGGAGCCGGAGCATCTGTTGCTAAAGCAGCTTACCGTGGAGGTAAAAGCTTGTGTAAAGCAGGAAAGAAAAAAAACATATTTATTGAAGTTTTCTTCAATGAACCTCTTAATTAGTCAACCATATTCACAGATATTCAGTTTCCTTTTTTGAGTGGAAGCATACAATTTTAACTATTAATTAATGAACTGACTGCATGAGTTATAATTTATTATGACTTTTTTCCAATCCATAGAGAACCAGATTTAAACATGTAGATGCATATATTTACAAATTATTTTAAATAAATTGATATTTATTAGCAGCTGTGCCATAGCGTCTAACGCAGATCTGAGATGAAAACTGGCCAATTTTAGCCTCCAGCTAAGCAGTTGGCACCGATATGCAACAAATTTTCTCTTCGAAGTTGGATTTACAGTTACATTCTGTGTGAAGGTGAACTGCGCGTGCAGAATAGAGATGACCTTGTCCACGCGCTGGTTGTTAGCGAGGGTGGTGTATTGGGCACAGACGAAGCCAATGCCTTCACCGTTCTGCAAAGGATCCTGGGAGCCAGTCCTCATGTGAAGCGGGGCTCCAGCATCACCAGTAAACTGAGCCAGGGGGTTGCCAAAGCCACCGCTCAGCCATTTGATGTAAGCTGAAGAATAGAGATACTGTGCTGGCATCCTGTGAAACTGAACAACGCTCCTTTGTTTTCTGAGAAGTGTGTGGTCAGCAGTTTTTTTTTTTTTCATGGAGTATGCTTTCTAATGATTATGTCCTCTGGTTGTCTTCAGGCCACTGCTTTCAATGCCTCATACTCTGACTCTGGACTGTTTGGTGTCTATACCATTGCACAAGCTAACTCTGCCAGAGAGGTAAATGGCTAATTTCATCTCGGATAATCACAGAAGGCCAGGACGTCATTTGAACATACCCGATCCTTGATTATTATTTTTTTCATTCAGGTAATCAGAGCTGCCATTGCTCAGGTGAGAAGTGTTGCAGAGGGAAACGTAACGGAGGCAGACATCATCAGGGCAAAGTGAGCTCACTCAGAAAATGGAGTAATCATTCAGATGCAGGCTTTGTAGTTGTTCTTAACCATGTCTTTGTCTGTTGGAGCATAGAAACCAGGTGAATGCAGAGTATTTGATGTCCATGGAGAACTCTGAGGGCCTGCTGGAGGAGATTGGGGTTCAGGTTCTGAACACTGCTGCCTACCAGGCTCCTGAATCCGTCCTCCATACTATCGATGCCATCACCACGGCTGACGTAGTTCAGGTGAGAATTCAGAGGGCAAGGTATCATCACCTGCTTCAGTGATTCTTATTCAATGTGTCCAACGGAAGGCTGTTTTCAAACCACTGAGAAACAACATTTCGACAAACATTTCATAACTGACGTTTTGTTTATTTGCAACGCCTCCGCTTCCTCGTTTGACCTCAGGTTTGTTGTCATGGTAACAGCACTGTAATGTGCTCCTCTTCTGAAAAGGCAGCTCATGTCCTTACCTTTTATCATCAGCTCTTAAATTCCTCTTCACAAGTACTAAATGCTTAATATTTTTTAAGATGGTTCCAAATTATCTTAAAATATATCAATTAAATCATAACCCTAATAGTTCTTTCTTATCTTTGTAGGCTGCCAGAAAATTTGTTGATGGCAAGAAGACCATGGCAGCAAGTGGACATCTTGTTAACACACCATTTGTAGATGAATTATGAAAAAGAAAATCATGTAAAGTCCATTTATGTCGCCAGTGTTGGTGCACTGGCATAAATAAGACAAAAAGCGAGAATCATGAAGCATTTTATCTGTTTATCAGTGTAAATTAAAGTACAGGCAATAAAACAGCTGTTTGTTGGATAAACTCTGCGTCTTGATCTGAAATCGATCATATTCTAATGTGATGGAGGTCTGATGGATAAGACAACCACTCTTAAAGTATTCCATGCCAGCTTCTCACATTACATCAGCACTTTATGCTGAATAAAAGCATTTTTGCTTTTATTCAGCATGAAAATGTACTGTTTTGATCCTCAGCCAGTTGAGGGACCCAAACGCAAGTACATGGGATCAGCTCAGGTGTGAAAATGAGGGATGGTTAATCTAAATTTGTGCACCATGTTTGGTTGTTCTTTCTTCAGGTTTTACACCGCTCATATGGTCTGTGACATTTATTAGTTCAGAGTGTCATTATTGTCAAAATGTACATAAAGAAAATAAAATCATGATAGATTAATTTAACTTTTGTGTTTTTACTTCTGTTTTTACATTTTTATGGTTGTTTGCTAAAAGTTTCTAGATTTAATTTATTCTACATCTAATTTTTTGTTCTGAAAATATATGAAACAAATGAAATACATAAAATGAAAAAAACATTTTCATTTTACACACTCACCCAAGGAGTGAGTGTGTTTTAAATTTCTATTCTGCTACCCCTAAATATATTCTCCTAGAACCTTACTGCTGTTATGTGAAGACCTCAGAGGTGTCTTGGAGAACATTGCTGGTTTAAATCATGGGTTAATTACACAACAATATGCAAAAAGTATTTTTCAATCCACCATCTGAAAAAAGAATTGCAAACCATCAAGATGTGGCTGATGGTCAGATAGTTGGCTGACTGGATAGAGCATTAATAGGAGTAATGGCCAGTAAGCCCTTGATAACTGAGGGAGTTGCAGACATCCACCCTTCAGGTGAAAGAAACCGTTAAAGTGAGATGTGTTAATTGTGCACTCAACAAATATGGCCTTCATGCACTCGAAATAGAAACCTGCAAGAATGCAATCCTGTTTTTATCTTGCTAAAGGTCAGGTGGGGGATATGATAAATGTGTTAGTGCTCTATTCACAATACTGAAATGAAATCTTTGAACATGTGGAGATGAAAATTAACACATGGCCTGAAAATCTATTCAACGAGACGTTTTTCTTCAGGAGGAGGAAGAACACACAAAACAGAAGAAGAAGAAAGAGAGTTGATGAGAAGATGAACTGAGCAAAAACAAACCACAAAACCCAAAAGAAGAGCACAGAGGCTGCAAAACACAGATTAAGACTGTGGTGGCTCATTTTCTGGCATGACAAATACAGCACATGCTCGGCTACAGTGGTTAGATCAAAGCATATTCATGTGTTAAAATTGCCTAGTCAAAGATCACACCTCAATCCTGTTTAGTCTGTGACCAATACATATATATATAATTTTCCAACATTACCCTTTTTTGCATGGAATGCACATCAGTGAGAAGCTTGTAACATCACAGATTCGTCCTGTTTAGTTTTTAAATGTTGCAGCTTAATTTGTCCTGTTTTAATTACGTTTTTAAGTCATATTTGGAATCATTATTATTTTTGCGTTTTTGTACATCACTTGCTTGTGCTTTCTTAAATAGCCCTGCAAACTACGTTGCTCTCTTTTATTACTCGTTTTTTGTTTGTTATTTTTAAATGTGAGTGCTTTGAGACACGCTATTGTGTTTTTGCACCATGGGGCTACTGTACATCATGAATAATTGCCTCAACCCTGACCACTCATGAAAACACAACCCCCCATTCTTCCAGAGTATCGCGAGAAGAGCCGCAGCCCCCTCTGAACGCTGTCTGTGTGTGTTTGAGGCTGTGTCGGGGGGGTCCGCCTGATGTCATTCGGCTGAAGGGGAGGCACAGCTAGTGGTGGGCACACGGGTGGAAAGCATAACAATAACGGCACCGATTCATCGCTCGTCTTGGGGCATTTAAACTCACGGTGTTTTTAAAGCGTCTGGCTGAGGTCCGGAGCAAGAGAAGAGGAGGGCAGCTGGCTGGCTAATGGGCTGAAAGTACCAGATGCTATTCCAGCAGAGAAGGAGAACGGACTCTCTTCAGCGAGACAGGGTGATGGGTTCTCGTTTTCCTGACGGGTAACCGTGAACCTACGCTCGAAACGCGGATATTTCGGAGAGTGGGAACTCGCTCCTCATCCCCTGGACTTCAGTAGGTGTGACATTGTGTGTGAAATGCCGTCGAGCAGCCTCTGGGCCGCAGCTCGGCTCACCGAGCCCGAATCTGGGAAATAGCTAGCTAGCTGTCTGCTAGCAGCAGCCGTACCCGATGCTGCTGCTGCTGCAGCGGCTGCTCCGAAGCGGATCCGAACCACAACACAACCAGTCCGGGGCCTCGGCGCAGAGCGAGCCTTTGTTTTACATTACTGGACTTCAGCGGGCTTTTGAGATGTGATGCTTTTGTGCGTCACGTCAGAGCCTTTTGTAGCTGGAGGCTCGCGCTTGCTTGACGCGAAGGGGCTAACATTGCTGCAAAATGCACAGCAGACCCTCAACAGCAGGCTCCTGTTGAAGGGGGCGAGGTTGGACAGATAACAGCCCACCCCGAGTCTCTCTGAACAGCCGGGGCGGGAGGGGGTCGGGTCACGTTTGGACAACCACTACCACATTTCCCCCTGCGCCGAAATTCACCGCTTCTTCTCCAAGCGACATGGATAAACTGACGATCATTTCAGGATGCCTGTTTCTGGCTGCAGATATCTTTGCAATAGCCAGCATTGCAAACCCAGACTGGATCAACACTGGTGAATCAACAGGTAAACCAACAGCCTTCCACGTTCTTTTGATTAACAATATTCTGTCCAAATTAATTTTAGTTGGAGAAAATTGTTGGAATGAATAGATATGAGATATGGACTGCAATAAATATAGCTTGACTAAATAAGCAAATTGGATTCACTGTATCAGTACAATATTTGGTGATGTTTGCTAGTTCATTGCCAAAGTTGCAGTTGTTGCAACTTAATTGAACCATGTAGTTGTGCTGGAAGTAGGATTTTTTTTCTTCATAATAACTAGATGGACTTCTCGCTAACCTAACCTGGATTCTATGGTTAATTTGAACCCTCAGCAGAAAGGCATTAAGTTAAGTATTTCTTTATTAAAAGGCCCAGTAGTTCTCAAGTGTGTATTGCACATTTGCAACAGTTGAGCCAGTATTATCAAGGTAAGCTGACAACCAGACCAGAGTGATGCTCTGTTAGTATCTTGACTAAACTAAAAATGCTCCACATGATCTGTCAGACGCTGACAAAAAATGAAAAATCAGAAGTCATCCAGTTGTACGTAAATGCATCAACTCTTAAAGTCTCAGTTTTTCGGTCTGTAAACCCATCAACAAACAGCATGCATTTTTATGCCCTTTAAGCTGAGTTTAATCAGCTAATGATCAAAGAAATATGCTCTAATAACGCATAAGTAGGCACAATTTTGTAATTCTTTTAAAGTTTATTGTTTCATTCAAAACTGCTACCTCTATTGGAGAATATGCAATTACTTTTTCCTCTTAACATCCAATAGTCCTCAGAACAGTCAGTGAATTCTGCTTATATAGACAAGTGTTGCTCAAAGTGCTTTGTCATGAATGCGACTTGATAAAATCATAGTGAGTTAAAGTCATAATACTGAAAAAACTGAAAAATACAAAACAATCAAATCAAACATTAATTATAATACAAATACAGTTTAAGTGATTTGCACTTGTCACCATGTTCACTCTAAGCTGTTTTTTTGAAGAACAACCAGTTGTAAAAACAATCAATATTCAAGGCCTTTCGTCTCTTGAGCTGTTTATCGATAAAACCCCTTTTTGAAAAGCCATTTTCATTCCTGTGATATCTAATGATATCTTGACATTTGAGAGTGACCTTTGAATGATCAGCTGAATCTGCGAACGTTTAATCAGTCAAATCAGACCTGCTGGTGCTGATGGCGAGTGTAAGCACGTGCGGCTTGCTTTAAATGCACCATTCCTGAAAACACATGCAGCCTATTGACGGACAGCTGCTACTCTTTGTTCTCTTCGCAGAATGACAGCTTAATATGTGGGTCAGGATTGTAACTAAGTGACATGAATAATCTGTGCAGAAGCAATAATGGGATTTAATGAAATGGGCACATTGTCTACAATGCGGCTCGTTTGATTCCGTTGTGCAATCGGCCTCTTATTGTCCACTTTTTCAAATCCCCAGAGTTGCACTGGCTTTATACAGAAAATTGAACCTTTGCTATTTTAAACGCCGGTGTTGTGGATTATGTGGGTGTTCTTATTGGAGTGGAAGTTGTCCAGCTAACAACTTCCAACTCGCTATCAGTCTTCTCACTTCCTCTCACAGAGGCTGCCTTTCTCTCATTTGTCCCATCTTCAATGGTCTTATCACATGTGTGGGTGATAAAGCACCGAGATTCATCTTCACATCTCATTTTGTTTCTTTGGTGGCTTCAATAATGTTCCTGCTTCTGTCTAAAATGTGCAATTTCCATGCAAACAGAATAAATGTTCTTCGTTCTCTGACAGTGCTTTCATTGTAATGTAAATGTGTTTTTATTTTAGATTAATTGCTTTGGGTACTGTGTTTCTACACAAAGCCTAAAAAAGAACTTAGTTGTATAACAGCTTACTTGTAGGAAAGCAAGATATTGCACATTTATATTGAAATGCATTCCTTACTAACTCAGCTCGTTTTGTGGGTACAAACAAGTTATGCTGAATAAAAAAAATCTATTGGCTTTCAGAACACTGAAAAGTAAAATATAATAACCATTGATGCATGGGTCATTATGGTATTTTCACTATATGAAAACCTTGGGTAAAGTACCACAGTGTTAATCATTTTAAAAAATGATATTTAGAATAATTGAACTGTGATGGACACTGGAGATAGGTATAGCTTGCCCTTAACCCTGCAAGGATAAGTTGGCTTAGGTGATGGATGGATGATGTAATAGTTTCAACAGTTTCTACATTTCTGCCACTGAAATTATATGGATTTTTACAGGTATAATTTTTGTCTTTTACATTTATTATTGAGAACTTGTTGACCTTCAGTTACATGACAATGAAGTCAAAAGTTTATATTTATGCATTTGGCAGACACCTTTATTAGAAGTGACTATCAATGAGTTAATATCAAAGCTACTAATAACCAACTTACAAGAAAGAACATTAGCAGGGTAAACATGGTGCAGGCATGGAGGGAAGTGAAGAAAGACACGTTGCAGCAGAGGTGTAACGAAATACAGTGTTGCGCTGAAAAGTTAGGTCTTTTGTCTAAAGAAAGTATCTCAAAATCTGTTTTGTTTCAATAGCTGTACAAATTTACTCATATGTTAAATTAGTGTACAGTTATTATTTCTATAATTTTTTATAATTATTAAATTAGAACGTTTTCAACATTTAGTTTATATTCAGATATTGTTGAATAATCTCTAAATAGCTCTCTTTTTTATCACAGGCTAATTTTTATGCAGTTTTCAGTTTAAACAAAAAGGTTGACGCCAATCAGCTGAGCTCAGCACCTCAGCTTTTGTTGTGTTATTGGAGGTTTTAGTCTGACATGCTTTTATCTGACTGACTTTGTTCTCACATCATTGAGAAAACAGTCGACTTTGATCAAATCTGTCTTTGCTTCAGGTTTTTCCCACTGTTATTAAATCTGTTTTTCTTTTTTATTTTACAATAAACAGCAAGTTAACCATTGATAAAACCTGATTCAGAAATGGCTCTAAAATTTTTTTTTTCATCTACTGTATATACTTTAATGCCACTTAAAAACTCTGTATTTTACAGAGTTTGCAGACAGAATTCAGATGCAAAGCAAAATCTTCACTAATGCTTCACATTTCTTTCGTTACCATCTAAAGCCAACCTCCTGCAGAGCTTCGAAGCAGAGTCATTGTCACAGCAGTGTCAGGCAATTTTCTGCTGCTCAGAGTGTAGGACTGCGTGGTGCACTTTTATGTCCTTGTGGTGGATTTAATGGTTCTGAACATAAATGATAAGTAATGTTATTACATTTGTACCACCAGGATTATTTGTAGCCATTAATCAAAGCCGACTCTTAAATAATTGTCTCCAGAACATTTTGAAAATTGTAAAGCCCTAGTTTTCACTTTTTGATGATTTTTTTTAAATGAATAAAATGTAAGGTATTATTCAACCTTACCATTTCATTCTTGCCACATTTAGATTGTTTATATTGCCTCCATTTGAAGTTTTCCTTCAGATAGAAAAACCCTGATTTTCTCCATGTGCTTCTTATTCATATGTGTAATAAAGTGAAAACATGTTTTGATACCTTTGTTATAGGAACAACCACTTTAGCTCTATCTTGCATGTGGTTAGACAGTCATGTCAGTAACCAGGGCTATAAAAACATTCACCTTTTTACATACTTTTTGTCACATAAATGGGAAAAAAAATTCACTTTTTTCTGTACCATTCACCCCTTGATAAATTATCTTTTGCAGACAGTTTTTGTGTTGACTTAAGTTATTTTTGACATTAAATTTTGCTTGCTTTGAGACATTTGTGTAAGAAATAAAAAAGAAGCAAAAACATACATCTGTAAGAGGGTGAAATAAACATTCACACAAACTGCAGCTTGTTCTAACTGGTCCACAGTTAGTGTGACGGTGATTTAGCCAAAAATAGATGAAATGGGACACAATTAAATTGTCTTATTTTAAGTATCACTTTTCAAAGCACAAGGGCACACAGTGTTATTACTACAGAGCAGCTGAAACCAGGCCAGCCATTATCGTCCAGTTACAGGCCTGCTGTGCCAGCAGTTCTCTCCTGCAGTTTACCCAAAATTGAGAGAGTTTGACAGGCAAGGACAGAGACCACAAACTGAGCTGCCACTGACTTGGAAATGTTTATTGGCCTCAGGTGAAGAAAGTACCATTTTGAAATGTGAAATATTTTTCATCTGTTGACTAAAAACCTGGATGCTGAGCAGCTCCGGCTGAAACCTTTAGCCTGCAGGTGATGGAAATGATCTATGAATTGATTTATTTCTTGTGTTGCAGGTGGAAAATCTAAACTATATTCTAATGTTTCTCAGGGCCTATTATTTTATTTCTCACCTGTCATCATAGGTTGTGCTTCATCCTAAAATAGAATAGATACCCTTTTAACATAAGATGAAAGAACTACTCATTGAAAGCAGGAATCAGATTTTTTTAATTTAATTAAGGTCGATGGAGGAACCTTTAACAATTAATCCGATGGTTTGTGTCATTATTCAATTGAAAGTAATTAGGGCATGACTAATGAAGATATCCATGAAGACATTCATTCATTCATTAATGTTATTTTAAACACTGTATTTATATCTTAATGTTGAATTTTCCCTCATTTCAGTGTAATTTAGAGAGAGACAGCACAACTTTTCAGCAAAAACGTGCTGCTTCATGCGCTGTTTGATAATCACAGCTGAAAATGCATCTTGTGACATTATGATAATGATCCTTAGTATTTGGCATGTATATTTATTCTTTTGTTTAAGGAGTTATTTTGACATCAGATCTGCCTAATTCAGTAATGCTTCATTCTATGCGAGAGACATTCTTAAAAATGTATTTGGGTTATTTTGTGATGACAAATTTATGCTGTGCCTCCATTAAGACACTTTTTATTTATTTAGGTGTTTTCGCAGTTAAAATATGTGGACATGACATGTTTTTCATTATAACATCTCTACAGCCTATAGGTTGATTTTCTGTGTTTTAGTAAAAAGGCAATCATGTGAAAATCAACACCTTCTTAGAGAGAACAGCTTTGCTGCTCAACAAATAAGAAATAAGATGTTTTTTTTGTCAGCCTATAAGGATTTTTAGACTTATTTAAACTTTGAGCATAGACTTATCACAGTCTGTGATTGTAGTAGAGCTACTTCAAAAATCTAATGACTAGATATCACTGCTTTTCAGATTGTTTGACCCTGACTGGTGACTGACTTGTTGTAAACTCAAATCCGGTCATTTTCTGATTGGTGAAGTCACCGTTGTTGGCCTCCCTCAGCTTTCATGATTTTATGTACTGTGTTTAGTGTGCGGATTTTTGGCTCTGCACAGCTGCGCGTCAATGCCCCAATAATAAAAGTGGCTAAAAAGCCTCCAGCTGCAGAAAAAGGCAGTCGTCTTGTACGTTAGCTTACCTCTTGCCGCCCACCACGGTTCAGAGGCCATTTGGACTCATCCCTCCTGAGCCTGCAAACAGCAGCACCCCTGGTGTTTCACTAATGACAGCATCATCATCTTGCAGCTGAGCAGACGCGGCGCTCGTTTCCTCTCATTTGGGCCAAGACATGGTGAGAGGAGTGTTTTGATCATTGTGAGTGCAGAGCTGACGGCAGGGTAGCAGGGCATGATGGGGGCGTGAAAAAGAGCAGGGGCTCAAAATTGTAAATTGGCCCATTATTTTCTGTAAGTAATAGTGAGCACTACAGCGTGAGCGAGATTTGTAGACTATACATATTATTTTTTAGATAATTTTTCTTTATTTCTAGCCAAAAGGCATAATTATGCTGCACTCATGAATATTTGTTCTACCTTGCATTAATTTCAATTGAAGCGTTTCATTTCTGAAAACAAAAACATTCCTGTTTCTATTTAGGTTCAGCACATGTAGGATAAAATACAATCAGATAAAATACAAGCTACTGCTGCCTTGTACACATTTAGATTGCTTGTCTGTGTATTTATTACCAACGCCTCAGCTGGAACATTACATCCGTTTTCAGCGCAGAGTAAAATGAGAGCTAACTGGATGTTATTCAGCACCTGCAGGTTGTTCAATTCGCTCCATTAACTCTACATTGTGTCGGCGCCACAGCATCCTGTCGTCCCCGAATAAAATCAAATCACTGTTGTCGTTTTTCCATTGTCTCTCATCAATGAAAGAAGCAGATTAAGTTTCTGAAACACCTCTTTATAAGTGGCAGTGTGTCTTTCCACTGAACTATCTGACATCATAAGCGTTTGGAGATTTGCAGCGTCATGGGAAATGGGAAATTTTTAATCATTGCTGTCTGTTATTTCTATACCATGCGAGTAAAGTCAAATTGCAATGTGGTTCTAAATTTACACAATTTATAACCGAGTTGAAGGAAAATCTTTGCATTGCTTTTATATAATATTTTTGCTTTTGGAGATTTGGTCTTTTCGTGCCCTATTATTTTAGGTTAAAAAGAATCTGAACATTTTTATACAGACCAGACATCAAGTTATGCTCATCCTGGGAACCCTTCATATCTGCTTTGACAACAGATAATTTACTGCAATGACATATATTCTACTTATAGTTTGCCTTAAAGGAAAACTATAAAGCAACTAACTCCTGCTGTGACTCCAGCAGGAGTTTGCTCATAGTTATTTTAGTTTGATCAATGGTCTTAATCTATTATATTGCATGAGTCAACTTCCCCAAAACTGAGAGCAGAACCACAATGAAGGAAATATGAGGAAAACAAAATCTATTAGAACGTATTACTCATTTAATTGTTCATGAGATTTGTTATTGTTTCTGCACTTTGTGTAGAACAAAGAAAATAAAACTTGATGCATGATAGTTACTTACAGAAATGTACCAATTACAAGAGTTTAAACCTTGTCGAGTTCCTATTGACAGCAAGGCAAATTTTCACTGTCTGGAAAAATACAATATATTCTTAGTTCCTGACTAACTAATTCTCTGTCCGTTAATGACTTTCAGTCACCGGTCGATTTATTTTGGGTTTTCTACATTAAATGAACCATTTATACCTCTATGATATCTTACAGAGTTATTGATTACTTGTCATATAACAAATGAAATAATTTTTCAGTGTTATTAATTTTTGTTAGGCAACATTTGATGACGCCAGAACTAACAGGATTGTGTTCTTTAACTATTCCCTTTGACATAGTGAGTGAACAGGGTGTCACAAAGACAGTTTTGTTGTTGTTTATGTTGTGTGATTTTTGTGGTTTAACACCTGGAATAGGAGTGTGAGCTCAGCTGTCCCTCTGACTTGTAGAAAACACCTAACGGAGCTTCTGTCAGTTTTTACACTAAGGAGGCGTGAATGTGTCTGTTTTGTTTTGGGTAAAAGTGGTCATCCCAGGAGGACTTTGTGGATAAAAGCCTGAATCTGCTGTGTGAAACCAGGATTACTTTATTCAGAACAAGCATTCAGCTTGTTTTTGTCTTCTTTTATTGTTTCATTGGAATTATTGAATTGAAAGGATTAAAAAGATCCTCTTTGGAGGTTTTGTTTTTAAGTGTGACCAGACAAAAGGGGAAAACCGGCTAAATGCGTCATTGTCTGTGCGTCCTGGCTGTGCTCATTACCTTCGTTTCTTTATAGAATTACCCAAGACGCCTGTGAATGCCAGGTGTGAGCAGGGCATGTGTTAGTGATTGTCTGTAAGCTCAATCCAGGCCTTACTCTTCATGACCATGAAGTTGATGTTTTAACCCTTCCAGTTTAATATAAAAGTAAATTTCTCTGACAAATTATTGTGGCTATGTAAAAATCTGCAGCTAAATGTGTCATGAAATGTTTTGTTTTTGGGGTCATATTTTGTTTAACCATCTTATTAGAGAAAAGTATGCATTTAAAAACACACCTCTGATTGATTAATACTGATATTTAGACAGGAACAGTTTGTGTTTCTTGCTCCTCGCTGAATTGTTTACCTGCGTTCATTTAGCATAGCGTGCCTGCCTGTTGTATGGCAGGGATCCCACTGAATGCTGGTAAAACAGCAGGAGGTCAGGGGATGCAGGGAAAACAGTCGTAAACCCTTCTATTACCCGCAGCAATAGTCTAATTCCCCTTCAACTAGTCCCTGCCACTTTCTGCCTTGTTTATTCAAAGTTGTTCTGTAACACCAAAATGACTTTAGAAAAGTGTTGTTGAGTAAACTAAGCCTGTCATGTACCAGTTAAGTGGGGCATGTTTTACATTTTGCGAAAACTACATTAGTATCAAGGAGAGTTGGTGAAAACATCTATTAAGTTGCCACCTTTTGTGCTAAAATTGAAGGTTTTTCAATGTAAGCTCGTGTAGATGTAAAGCTTGCTGTTCCTGCAGTTTATCAGAGCCATTGCAGACATCTACATCATTTTCTTTTAAACCACAGGCATTGTTTTTTTTTCTGAGCTAGCCAAGCTGGGGAAGCTGGTTGCTATACTATAAAAGCGTGTTTTCTCTGGGCGGTATAAAGGGGACAGGATTTCCTCGGTGGAGTCTGCATAACTCTCAGCACTCTCAGGCCAGAGAGAGCACATGGGCTTTGGTTGTTTGTTGCGGTTAAATTGATTTTTGATTCATATTCATTAAACACAAAGTTTAAAACTAACAAGGAATAAATTGTTTATAGATTTGCCAGACGAAGACTGAACCTGAAACTCCAGCTTGCATATTTGTCCCATTCTACCTTCCACCCACCTACTGAGCCTCTGAACTTTTATGATAGTGCCTAGAAAGGCCCACCTCTTAAGTGAAGGGGTTATTTTGTGTTTTTATTGCTCATTTAACAACAAATGTGTTCTGGGGGGGAAAAAAGTTTTGAAACAGGTAAGGATCACTTTATCTGACTCAGATATTCATTCTGGATACCTGTTTGACAATGAAATTAAGTTGCCACATATATTTTGACAAACTCCTGTAGGACTGAGAATTTAAACAGAGTATTTTGTTATTTTAATGAATTGTGCCCTGCTACCTTACAAACTAAACCATAGAATACAGAAAGACATAATTAGAAAAAAAGGTGAGGTAATTTTATTTATTTATATTGTACAAGAAGGCAATTCGGAGTACGTTTCATGATTAGAAGAAAAATAAAATGACAAACAAGCAGGTGCCAGAGTGATTTAAAAAAGTCACTTGAGACTATTTCTTGTTTAATAGAAAACTCAAATTACATTCACTCAACACATCTCTTTAACTGAAAATTAGATTTCCGCTCAACAAAAGTCTATTTAAACCTGTTTTAATTACAAATGCACTTAGCAGACAATTCCTGGCCAAAGAAGTTTTTTTTTTTTTACTCTACAAGAAATATGAGAAAAAATACGGTTTCATCTGATATTTATTAAGCTCAAAAGAAGTGCATCAAGTATGGTTTGTAGTTGTAATTACAGACAAAAAAAACTGTTTTCAGTTCTGATGCAGTTAGTAAAATTAGCTGATTCTGATCTATGACTGTTTGATTTCTGCTTCTGTCATTTTGATGTCTAATGCAAAAAATATATATTTTATCATTTAAAGTTTGACCCGGTGCAGGATTTTTCAGGAACTAATCAACTGTTACTCCAGATTTAGAGATTTAGTAGGTTGAAAGTGCAGCGTTTATGTTTTCTTCCATCTCTGTCAACTTCATTTACATGTTGATGTCAGTAGGGAGGTTTTAATCGTCTCAGCATTTTATAGCAGAGTACGTCCAACTGATTTTTTGTAATGATTGATATAATTGCAAGGTCAGTGCTCATCTTTAAAATGATACCAAGCGTGGTGTTCCCTAACAATCTGATTCTTTTTCACACTTTACAATAAAAGAGAGAGTGCATTGAATGGTCAGTTTCCTCTCTGTCTGCAATGACCTTATCTCCATGTTTAAGGGAGGGAAGGTGAAACAGTGCTTTAGGTTTTCCAGAGTCAAATACTTCATTGTTGAGCTGTAGGTTGTTACTTAAATGCTGACTATGAGATGCTGATGTAAAGTAGCGGGCTTTTTCCTGCACTTTAAGGCTACTGATATGAACTGTTGGGACGGTATTAGGCAACAACTCTAATCACTATCTGGGACATCTGGATCTAAAAGTCCCCAGCAGCTAATGAAGCATTAAGTTGAACGACAGCCTGACAAACCTCATTATCCTCTGTCTTGCAATAGAAGAAATCAGTCTTGCTTGACGGTTTGTTTTTCAAGTGAGTACTTCTTGCCTTGTGCAGTATGCTAGAGGGCCCACCTTTTATTTAAAGAGACCTGTGGTCAGCAGAGAGGTAAACAAAGTGAAGCTGTTCTGCTTACTCAGGTAGAAAATCCCCTTGAGGTTGTGCTTTTAATTGAACAAGACGCCTCCAGAGAAGCATGGACCTGCTTTTAGCACCAGCCTTTACACTCTGTCAGAGCTTGTCTCATGACTCGGTTTGATGCTTGCATCCATTAAACTTCTTGTCTTGATTAATCATAGATAAGTACAGTGGAGCATTTTGATCACAGATGTGTGCTTGCATTTTCCATGACCTTTAACCGAGATCTTAGGAGATAAAGTCAGATAGTTTGAGCTGAATATGAACAGCTTGCACATTCATATTTACCGAGCCTTTTAAAACTGCGGCAGCTCTGTCCAACATGACTTGAAATGTCACAGCTGTGTGGGATGCACTAACTGGCAGGATAGATCTCATCTTCGCCCTCGCTGCAAGTGTGGAAAACATTTTACGCTGCCATAATGGTTGAAATGGTGATAATTCAAAATATCTTTTTTCCCCACTCCCCCTCCTTGAGACAATCTGTCTGACCACATCCATGAAAGTGCTACAGCTACTATAATCTGCAAGGTCAGAGATTCTGATTAGATCAGGTACGCAGGTAGTAGCGTTGCCTTTATTTTGAAAATTGTAATGGCGTTGGGGACAAAATCAGTCAGTCCTTTTTGGCAATAAGTTAGTTCATTGGAGTCTGGAAAATGGGATATTTCAAAAACTTCCAGATTGTTAAGAAACAATCAATAGACACTGCAGCGTTAGTGCAGCTTGTCACCAGCAACCCAGGCTGAACTCCAGCACGTTTGGTCAACTGGTTTGCCTGTATGTGCTGTACAATTGTTCATGGAAAAGACAAGTATTTTGTTGTTGACTTATCATTTAGAAACTACTTTCTGCATTCATGTTGGCTTTACAGATGGCTCCACTTCTGCTTTTCAAACAGCAGAAGTGGAGCCAAGTGCAACAGTCATGCAGAACTCTGCACTGTTTCATTGTGTATAGAAACAATAATTTCTATACATAATGTATAGAAATTGTGTATCCGTTTGCAGCCATTTTCATGTGTCAGTGTAAAAATTGAGTTGGGGAGTGTGGATTTAAATCAGCTTATTCTGCAAGGAGCTTAAAATTGGCAGAACTGACTAGACTCAAATCTCATTATCTAAGAATTATTTGTGCAAAAAATGTAATGGACATGCTTCATATAACCTTGTAACATGTTTAAGGAACCATAACAGAACACCTTATTATGTGACTGTTACCTGATAAAATATAAAAATGTAACACTGTGCTTCTGCTTTATCTGGTAATACAACAAGTAAATTAAAGCAAAGCTTTTCATGTTTTCCTCTCCCCTGCAGGCGCTCTTACGGTCGGTCTTGTCCGGCAGTGTCAGACCATACACGGACGAGAGCGGACTTGTATCCCGCCGCGACTGCCCCCTGAGTGGGTCACTACGCTCTTCTTCATCATCATGGGCATCATATCCCTCACAGTCACCTGCGGACTGCTAGTTGCGTCGCATTGGCGCAGAGAAGCCACCAAATATGCCCGCTGGATTGCCTTCACTGGCAGTAAGTGAAGAAAATTGTATTCAAAAATATGAAATTATAGTTCTTAGGAACTCAGTTGAATTAATTGAGAAAATGTAAATGTATATTGTCCTCTTGATTTTTATGGTTGAATTCATAGAGGGTAGCGGCTCGTTTGGTACATGTGTAGGTGGACAGTATAACTGTAGCTTTTCTTCTTTCCCTTAAACTGCAAAGTTTTTTTGTTTTTTTTTCTCTCCAGACAATATTTCTGTATAGATGCACTTGCAGTACTCCACAATAACTCTTCCATCTCACGCATTGTGCCTGGGCTGGTTTTATAAAGCTGTGTGGGTTGGTGGAATTCGATTGGTCAGTCAGTTCAGGGAAGCGGCAGCTTCGAGCACTCTCACACTGATGGAGCAGTGGTATGTGAAGTCACAATGGCTCGCATTATTGTCTGAAAGCTGGAGGCATTTTTTTTTTTAATGGCTCAGACACAAAAAGGAAAAACACCCTGAGGATTTGCAAAAAGAAAACATTCAGAGGAACATTTGTTCCCTGCTAGGTCTTGTGCAGTTTTATATTTTTTTCAAACACTTCTTAATCACCTGGTAAACTAACACTCTTTAATATCTCAAGTGATAGTGTTGTGTAGTAAATGTCTTTTAGAAGCACTGAACACTCCAAGAAACTCAGGAATAAAGAAAAAATGCGCAAGATAGATTTGATAACAGAAAGTAGTTTCAATTCTGCTTTATGAAACTAGCAGACTATTGTCACTCTGATATAGAAATTACTTTGAGCTTAGCAACACAAAGATGTTTCTGAAGGATGACTGGGAAACAACAACATGAGCTGAGAAGCTGTACTGTAGATTAACTGCTAACTTTCTTCAAGTCAGATTGAAGTTGTAATTGTTACTTTTGTATTTGCTGCCTAATAAGCCTTGTGTGGGGAAAAAAAAGCAGTTTCATATTTCCACTGTACTAAAACTAAATAAAAAAATAAAGACTTAAAAAATGATCTAAATGTTTTAATTTCAGACGGAAAAGTAACAGTTATTCCTGTCGTCAAAAGATAGCATGTTGATTATTGAGAACATTTTAATTATATGTAATATTTGTTACTTTGAATTTGATTCATGGACTTGAGCAAAAATACTGATTAATTAATTACTAAACTTGTTACTTATTGAGCAGAAATTATTTACTATATATATATATATTTACAGTTCTGTACTCTTTAAAATGACACGAGTTTAAAAAGCTACTGTGTACTCAGGTAGCCGCCATTGCTTCTTAACTAATTATTTTATGCAAACAACAGTGATTGTCTTCAATCACTGTTATTAAAATATTTCAAAACAACCACATTTGTCTTTTTTCAGTCAGCTGGCCAGCAGTGCTCTTCTACAATTGAGGTTCTGCATGACTCTGTTGCACTCGGCTCTAAACAGCAGCAGAAACTTCTGGTCATTTTATGATGAAAAATTTTAGAGTTCTGAAATGAAACGTTTGAAATGATTCAGTCCTGACCTCTGTTGACATTGCACAACAATTTAAAAACCTTTTTTGGCTGTGATGATTTTCAATTTTCTATCTGTATCTTTATGCTGCAAATGTGTTCAAGTGCAAAGAAGTGTAGGAGACATCACATTCAAATGATTGTGTTCTGAATATACCTTATTGTCAGGATGAAATGAGTTGAATTTCTTTATGCTTGATTTGCTGTGCTTGCTGGGCAAAAATTCTGCAATTAGAAAAGCATCAGTAGCATGGAAAGTCAGATGTTCTGAGCTAAAATGATATTTACTTTATAGCGAGAATATGCAATCAATTGCTAGACAAGGGTGGTGTTTTGTAGATGTATGCCCGGTACGATAAACCATCATGCTGATTAGGACGCCTCAGGGTTGTTTCGTGGGTAAAATATGAGCCGAACACAATATTTTTTAGTACCCTGCTTTGTGGTGGTGAAACTGTTTCTAAATTACATCAGGCTTGTCTTTCACAATTTTTTTTATTTATTTACCATTTGACAGATTTATAACACACAGCGCTGTCCACAGAGATGATTACTGTTAAGAGACGCATTGTCTTGAACCGCACACTAACAAGTAATGTAGCTGTCACGACTCCTATTAGCAGAACCGCTGCTTATTTAGGCATGTTTTAAGTCATATTTTTTGCATCACTTTATGAAAGATAGGACAATTTTTACTGCATTTTATGAGCTAACCCTTTAATTTTAGCAGTCTTTAAAGAATAAAAGTGTGTACAGAATATACATACACAATTTTTGCATGACATTAGAAATTTTCATAATGGAAACAATGTTCACAAATATTGAGATATTTGAGATCTCAATATTTGAGATGCTTTCTTTTACTTTAGCTTCTTTCCTCTTTTTGTCATCTGTGCTTCCATCATGCTGTCATCTTTAGCATTTTGGACAGTATCGTTTGTGTCCTGTCTGGATGGATGAAATTTCCACTTGATTAAACCTGCTTGAATATTTTTTTTTTAAACAAATTAGATTGAAAAAGTTATAATTTTAACTGTGAAGGCAAGTCTTTCAGCTCTCTAAAGTCTATTTTCTGGTTAATTTGAACTTTTTGTCTTAGAAATATAATTCAGGGAGAGAAGTTTTTTATGCAAAATTAGATTTCCTCTGCTTTTTCATCCTCGGCTTCTCTTTACATCCATTTGCATAAAGATTTTGCTCAATAATGAGACTTTCATTAAGAATTAATGCCTCACACTGGTTAAAATGTCAAAGTTCAGCCTCATGAAAGCATTTCCCGCCTGCATTGCCTTTGCTATGAGATTAAATAAAGCAGTGTGGCTCTGAAGCAGAGCAGACGGTGAAAAGCTATTCAGACAGCATCTATTTATTTTTAATTAAATGATTGTATGTCATACGATAAAACCCAGTTGATTCACATGGTGATTTAATTTGCTGCATAATTGACTTGTGAAATCAGGAGTAAACATGATCAAATATTGATGTGGCTTTATTAATGTAAAGACTCAAATAGAAAAGATATTTAGAAATCACTGAGAGTTGAAATACTTTGAACTGTGTCTGAATATCCTTCATCCTCACAAATGAACACGTTAATGATTTGCAGGATAAATATCACAGTAATATGTATTTCTCAATGGGCTGTTGAGTTTTGTGAGTAACAGTTTATTTTTCTGTAAAATCTATTTGAGAAAATTATATTTTTCCTAATTTTATACTCCAGTTATGGAAAGCTGCTTTTTCATAAATGTTTAAATTTGAATGAAGCAGCTCTTTGGTGCTTGATTTAGTTTGCTGTTTTTATTTCTCTTCATGGTCTTCCCTTATGAGCTTCTTCATGAGATTTGATTAATTTTTGCTGCTATTAATGAAGCTTTATGCATCACCCATGATTCTTTTCACAAACATTAGTTGAGGTACAGATGCAACATGGTTTTACGTGAAGTCTGTGTTGGCGAATTTGTAACATTATGAAGAAGCTTGGTTGGGATTTAACATTACATTACAGATACTTCTTTCTTTTACTTTAGCCGAGTTGTTTTCTTGTGAAACCTGACAGTCTCACACATACGAGTGCGAGACTTCTTCTGAAAGCTGTTTTGTGGTAAAACATTTATCTCAATTACTTCTGAAGTCAAAGGTGTGGAAAAAATCAAATTATTTTTTAACTTTGTAGTAAAAAGTGAAATGATGTAACCTATGAATAACATGAGATTTTTGTTATTAGAGATGGAGGTGGAAAGATGTCCTTATAAGTCTTGCATAGGAAAACCCCTTTAGTTTAAGGAAAACAGTTTGTTTAGTCAGATGTTTGCTGCTGAGCTGCACACTTTGGTCAACAAAAATCTGTAGTGACGGTGGGTTTTGTTTTTTCTTTTCTTTCAGTAATTGTGTGCATTCAAACATACAACACAGTCGCACTAGAACAGGGGTGTCAAGCTCATTTTTGTTTTGGGTCAATTCCACATCATAAATGCTCTTACAGGGCCTGTTGTGCCAGAATATATTGATAAAACCTGTTCCCGAACTCTTAAAATATTAGTGAATTCTTAAAATTACAGATTATTGAACATCTTTTTAGTCCCTCCACGATTCTTTTTATAATTTCTTGTGTTTGTGGTAATAATTTGGAATTGTTTATGCTTATTTATGATGGTAAATGCAACTTTCTATTATTTGGTATTTATACCATACACTATAATCTGACATCAATTAAGGCTGATGCAGGTGTTTAGTACAAGTAAGAAAGTTTTTGACAATCTCTTGAGAAAAACTCAATTGCGAGTGTAATTTGTTGATTTTGTGTGAATAACCACAACAATTGATCTAGTAATGAGCTTCTGGGGTTGAAATCCTTGTCTTCACTCTACTGCAAAGCTTGACTCAAGTAACTACAGATTCTGCTGAGAAATATTTTGAAGGTGTTTCTATTTGAACAAATCTAAAATTAAAAATCAACCGTTTAAATACATCTTAATGCCCAGTGTGTACAAATCTTATATAAGTATCCATTTTTATTTTTTATTTTTTGCTAAATACTGCCAATTACTGCATGCATGCTGTGTAGAACCCTCTGTGTTGTTTTTAGCTTATCTCCATAGGGTTCATTGCAGACTCCCACAGTAAACACCGGGAGTGCTGCTTTCAGAGTGCAAGCTCTCTTCATTTGAAAACATTAATCTTTAATAGATTTTTACATAATGAATCATTCCTGGAACTAGGAATCCGCATCATTCTTCCGTCACTATTTTCACCTTTCGGTTCAACTCTAATTGAACTAAAACCTTGTTTAACGTGAAAAACCTATAGAAAATAGCAGTATCTTTGAGAATATTTAAAGACTTTATTGACATCGTCTAAATTTTCTCTATACAATCTGCTTGAAGGTTAAATCTCTCCTGATTCAGTTTTGATTGAGCACAAAGCAAGTTTTGTCTTGTATCTGTTTAGACACATTCAGTTTTTATTCTGTGCCATATTTCTGATTTATTTAATACTTCTGCTTGACGTTATTCGCAAAGTAGGGTGTCGATTTTTGCATCTGAAATATCAACAAAAGAGCGGAGAACGCTTCTTCGAGCTGTTTGAAATCTCTCACTCTAAGCTGTCCTTGGGGCAGGTTTCACATTCGGTACTGGTAAGAACACTGAACTCCAAAGTTAAAAAGAGCTCATCTTTTTGAAATCCTCCTACAGACAACTTCTGTTTAAATGATCTCTTGGTGAAATATGAAATGAGCAGCGATGTTGAGACGCTCCATCAGTTTTGAACTTAACTTAAATGACACAAATGCCAATTTAATCTCGCCCAGTCTTCCAGGTATTCAGGAAGGATTAATCGTTTTTAATTTAGCTAAATTTGTATCTAGAATCTAATCTCATCCTGAAAATGTAGATGCCTTTTTGAACAACCTTTTATCTGAGTACGTTTGTTCAGCAGGAGGGAAAAACAATGATGTTAGAATATAATTATCTTTAATAAAAATGACTGTTGGTATAATACTTTGTCTTCTCTTGTAATGCTTTACAAACTAGGAGCAGATAGAGAGACAGATCTTTGATCATTTCTCTTTTATGTATTTATTTATTTTTATCTTCCTTACCGACGTTCTCACTTTTGCATTGCGGTAAAATAAAATGGGGGTCCTTGTCGAGCCGGTAACTAAAAGAATTAGACTTTTTAAAATATTTTAGTTATATTCCAGGAAAACAGAAACTAATAAGAAGTTCTTAGTAACTATGATAAACAAAAATAACAAGGTGCAAACAAACAATGACTTACATTTTTAGTGTTAGTTAATAGTCATAGCATATTCAATCATTTTATTTCATAGTTTTTTACACATCTTTTCTCTGACAGAAAATGTTGCCTGCACTTGGAGTATTTGAACTTGGAGAGCAGCATCTGATTCTTGTTACATGATCTGAACTGTTTAGCGAAACAAAAGGATGTAGGGAAATAAAACAATATTTCATATGACACAACCAATTACTGTTTTTATTTGCACATTTTCTGCTCAAGACTTTTTCCAATTGAAACCAGATCTTTCCTTTTAAGAGGAACTACTGATTCCTCGCTTTTTTATTTTAGGTTAGTTTAGGAAAGTATGATTCATCAGAATCATACTTGCTAAATGAGAAAGTTTTAAGAGATTTAGTTGAACTTCAAAATGTTTATATAGAGCTTTTATCGTTATATCCCTTATTTTGTAAAGTCCACCAGTAACCAGAAACAAAATAGCCACACATCATGATTTATTGTACTTCACTGTTGGATTGGTGGTCTTAGGCTTGGAGGCTTCTTTCTTCTTCCTCTAAAATGAAGAACACACTGGCCGTTATGGCCAAGCACTTAAATTTTAATGTTATCACACCACAGGAAATGCATTTGTTTTCCACTATATTTCAAATGTTTTATGGCTTTATGTTGTTGTGGAGCAATGACCTTGTCATTACTCCAAAATAAGTAACGAGGAGCCTTTCAGACCATGTTCAGACAGAAGTAATTTAAACAGTTTTTGCATTTTGATAAGGGGAAGGAGATGGTTGAGGTTGATAATTGTCTTCCTGTTATTATGGATGATTTCTTTTGTTTTTTCCATGATGGTTATCCGTAGGTGAGACTATCTAACTCAAACCCCTTTCCTGCATTCATAAAATATAAATCATTTTGACCTAAAACAGGTTTTGTCTGATTTAAATGTCAGATGCTGAGGGGGAAAAAAGGTCATGTGTGTTTTTAATTCAGCCTAAGTAAACATCTGGGTTTTACACTGTAATGCTATTTTTAATAAATGATTCAGTTTAATAATTGCATCCTTGTCCTCCTCCCTGCAGTGATTCTGTTCTGCATGGCAGCGCTCATCTTCCCAATAGGCTTCTACATCAACGAGGTGGGAGGTCAGCCATACAAGCTGCCCAACAACACGGTGGTGGGCTCCTCGTACGTTCTGTTTGTCCTCTCCATCTTCTTCACCATAGTGGGACTGCTGTTTGCAGGAAAAGTTTGCCTCCCAGGCTGAGAACTCCTCCACCCTGGCCTCGGGTCTGACTCTGGAGGCTCTGAAAGTATTATGGGATTTCCAAAACTTCAGACTGAAAATCAAAAAACGACAAACTTTTGCCCTCAAAACCCGAGACGGGGAAGGCGACGCTTACGTTTCAAGGGACCGCAGCTCTACGGAGAACTACTTAGAGATGAATAAATGAACAAAACACTAAAAGGGGACATGAGCACAACAGGATGGAGGCTGTCGCAGTTCCCTACAGTTCGCTGCTGATTTTAGATACAGCCGATTCTCTTTCTCCCTCTGTGTTGTCGCTCTGATAGAACGGGCGCTTAATGTGCCGCTGTCATGGCAGCCGCAGTAACAACAATGGCACACATCTCCGAAGGACCACTACAACCACTCCTCGACTTGATTTCCAACCGCCCCTCAGCACACATTTGCTTCGTCATGGCCGCTTCTGTTGCTATTTATAGCTTCTCTGTGCTATTTTCAGTTTTCTGCTTTTTTTTTTTTCTCTCTGTACAATTTCTTCTTTCCTTCTTCCAGCTCCCACCACCTCTCCGCTGAGGTAGTGTTAGTGTTGTTGAGGTTCTCTGAACTCAATCCTTTAAACAGAATCGGTTGAGGGGGGTGTGAAGTGTCTTTGTCTGCCATATTGCACGGCCCCAGGCGTGTAGCCGAGGAGAGCTGCTGTTACGGCTCACACTTTCAGCCTGCTGTGGAGGAGACATAGATGCAGGTGTGCTTCCTCTTCATCTTATCCAGTCTGGTAGGTTACCTGAACAGGAGGTCAAGCATCATAAAGGAGAATGCCACTCAATCCAAGACCATGCATAATGTCATTTCTGCAGGCAGCAAAGTAATAGTTAGACATCTCAGTTAAGCCGGTCATTCTCTTTCACATCTTCAACATGAACACACCTCTTATATTTATGACATTTACAGCAAACAGAATCTTCTCTAAGGTTGTAAATCTCTGCACATTGAGATGGACCCCTATAATTTTGACAGTACAGATTTTTTTTCCAATAAAAGATTAAGGAAACATGTAAAAACTGATATTAAGTGGTATTCTCCTTTTAAGTTTTGACGATTGATAAAACGTGAGCCGGGGAAGGTTTTTCTGATCTTGTTTTGTATGACAGTGAAGGCACTGGGACTGCAGGTCAGGTCCATGCATGGCGCTGTGCCTCGTAGTGCTGCTCGGCAGGTCTGTGAACGCAACACACACAAACACACCTTCACGCTGTGCACGGAAGCTGCAACAGTGGGTTTGCTTTCATTACAAAAATACTTAAGATTCTTCTTCCTGGTTTTCACAAAAGAATTCACGCCTCTAGAAACTTCAGTGTTGTGTTAGGGAGATTTTATGTGAAAGACGAACACACACAGGCATAGTGATGAAGTAGAAGGTTCAGCTTTATTGTCCCTGCTGATTAAAAGCTTCTCACCATAACAATACTGCCACTGCCATGTCTTAGGCTTGATGTCATGCTGTCCTGTGAACATTTACTCAGGTCACTTGTCTTTTGCACTGTCTAAGTGACTTCCCTCTTGATTTTTCTTTATTCAGTCTGTCTTCCCATCATCTATCACCTTCTTCCATGTCCCAGCTGAAGAAAAACTTGCCCCTTGTTATCTTTGGGGTCATGTGTTCAGGGCGTTGGTTTCCCACAATGACCAATATTTCCATGTAGCCTAAAAAAAAAAGTATCTCATTCAACCAGAATTCCTCGTAGATTTTAAATAATTAAGTCCAACTTTATCCTTTTGATACATTTTATGTGTCTTTAGTTATTAAATTGAAAACAGAACATTTCTCAACTTGGTTTCATATAAAATACTTTCACTCTGCAGCTGAAACTTTCTAGACATCTGTCAAGAACTGCATGCAATATAACACTTCTGCGTTTGCCGCAACAGCTTTCTTTGTCAGCAGTGTTCAAACGTGTTAATATAACAAGCTATTACTGAGAGAAAAAAGCGGCGCAAGCGTGGATGTTAATGAGTATTAATATTTGATTCTAATGCAAAAATCGGAAATATTTTAAGCTCTTTTTTTGAAACATCACATTCAGTTTTATTGTTGGACTTTCTGCTTTCACTGCCTTTCCTCAGCTTAAGTTAATTCTGGGCTTCCATTTGAATATTTTACTAAACTTGGACTTTCTGTCAGGAAGAGCCATTGCTTATCTGTTGATCTCAAGTCGTACTCCATCCTTCGACTAATGCAAACACAGAATTTCTCACTTCCTCTGGCTTTTATTTATGGATCTGTGTTGCATTAAAATCAATGTTCTTTACAATAAAGTTCACAGTGAAATAAGACAAGGAGGAACATATTTATTGGTTCAGCTTTATGCCTGTGTGATGCAACACTTTTTAGGCTGTTTTCCTTCTAATCTAGCAATTTTTTCCTGTTGGACATCTGATGAGCTCCACGTTTTTGACATTAGAAGGCCTCATTGTCATCACACATTTTTGTTAGTGTCCTCCATAGATTTTCTATTGGAGAGAAACATGTTTATATTTCTTGCAATCAGAATAAACATTAGTCAAATAAAAAAATACAAAATTAAAGCCTAAATCTGCCATTTACTTAAGAGGAAAATTAACTTCATTTTAGAGTTGCACTGTATATTAAACAGTAGTCACCAATGCAATAGAAATGTGTGCATTGTTGTCGTTACAAAGGACAACCTGCTTGCAGAATTTGGTAGGAAAAGCTATTTGTTTACCAAAAAATAAAAAAATTGGTTGGGCTGCTGGGAATACTTTTACAATACAAAGAAAGACTGAAAATGTTTGGCTAGTCATGATTTATATTGTCAACACAATATTTAGCACTAATTTCTCAGACGTATTTAAATGTAAAAAGAAATATTTTTAGGGTTTAAAAAAACCCCAAAATGCTCTTTTCAGTGCAAAAAAGCTCTTTCTGTTTCTAAACTTCAGGATAAATCAAGATGGATCGTTATAATTTCAGCTGTAAGCAAAACAGACTAGACTATGAGTTATTTTCTGTAATCAACAACCCAATAACAAGACGTAGAAATATGCACATGCATATTTCTACATTCGCCGCCTTTTCAAGTGATTAATAACAGAAGACATTAATTTAATCCTGTTAATGTTTTGCTCATTAATCATTGCCTTTACAAACACTTTGCTCTGTCTTGCCTAAACATGCTTTCTATCTCAGGCATGGAGTGATTTCTATAAGTTTCAAACTGAAGCTTCTTCCTCATCTGATCATCTACCATCGAATCACTTTGGATAGTAGATGGCCTCCCTGAAGTTGTTTATGTTTAAGCACTCTGAATCGGGCATCATATAAGCTACTGAGACGCAGATCTTTCATTCACCGTGTGTGTTTGTGTGTGTTGAAGCGGTCACAGCCGCTCTGTTTGCTAAGTCTTAGGTATTTGTTTTCTATTTCTGTTTCCTGCTCGGCTTCTCTGCCTCTCGGTCTGATGATGTGTACTGCTAAACTATACACTCTGCCTCTGGTTGGTCTAGTATTGTGCCATGACCTGTTTCTGTTTAATAATGTACAGACACAAAAAAGGCAAGATTTCTGTATTAGGAAGCACTGTGCGTTCAACAGTATAGGTAACAGACATAGAAGCACCACAAATGTATAAAAAAAAGAGAACTTCTTACCTCATTGTTTTTTTGTTTCTGCTATTATTTTCTAATGGTGGCAACGTGTGTGCCCTCTAATTTGTCTCTTGCCTTGATCGGATGTCTACACATAAAGCCTATGTTGATAGGAAATTATTTATCACTGAATAAAAAGAGAAAAATGGGTGTGTGTGACTGACACAGTCTGTTTTGTGCTCCTTTAAACTGTTAATCTGAATGTCTTTTTTTTTTAGCCCATTTAAATAGAATCCCATCAAGAAGTTGTACATTATTGTGAAGCTAAAGGAAAGCTATACATGGGCAGTTATATTCTTCACAAATTAAAATTTGAAAACAGATTTTTATTCAGATACTAGACCTTATTCTTTCATAAAAACAAATTAAAATTTATATTTGGAAGACATTGTAAATGTGCAACATCCCCTCAGACACTGAATCTTCACTGCAGTTAAAACATAAATACTGTCTAAATCCAGAGACCTATATTAATATCTGAGCACTAATTAAATCAGGCATCTTAAATCAATCGTATCTGGATGGATTTATTCATTCCTATGAATCGAGCTCCACCATTCTGGACACAGCAGCTGGATAACAGTTTTTTTCTCTTTTTTTTTTGGCAGATTTTTTTTTTTCTTTTCAGGAAAAAACATCTCATTTTTTTGGCTGCCTTATTACTGAAAAACTGGCCGTTATGTTATTGCTTCTGGCAGCGGTCACTGTTTCAGCACCATAAGCATTTCTACTGCTGTACAGCAACTGAAAGAAAACATCTAAATTATAGCATTTTCTGAAAATGCTGAAAACTCAGATATTTATTCTACCGCATTATTCATCAGCCATAATTGCAAACTTATTCATTCTTAAGAAGCTTTAGAAATATGCCTATTAGGAAAATGTAAACTGTTTCAGTTCATTTCTTTGCAAAGACATTTTCCTCTTTTTTTATTTGTTTAGTTTAATAGATCAGACTTGGTAGTAAGTCAGCAGGAAATGGTCGTACCTGCTTGTTTTCTACCTGTGTGTGATGCTCAGTGCACCTCCATTAGCCTCATGAGTCACCTGAACCTCCAGCTCAGGCTTTCGTGGGATGTGCATTAAGTTGTTTTTTTTGTTTTTTTTTGTTTTGTTTTTTAACGCAGTAATCGGCTCCATTCACGGCAAACCACTGCAAGCGGTTACCGGTGACATCTCTCCCAGCTGCGTTTCAATCCAGGGATTTAGATGTTTTCCTGGTTGATGGAGCCAACTGCTGATGGTGTTTCTAAAAACAGTAAACACATCAGGAGCCAAACTCAGAAATCTATAGTAATTACTGATGCCATCTGCTGCTGCTGCAGTTAAAACCTGAGGCTGGATCTCCTCAACTTTTGTATAATCCTGAGCACCAATTATTTCTCAACACATGATGCCCCCTTCACTGAAAAAAATCAGATTAAAGAGAGTTTTTCACAAAAATTGTTGTGGTGAGTTTATTTACTTTATATAAGATTTATTACACACATCTTATCGGACTCAGCTGTAAACTGAATCAACGACTGGCATCGACTGACATTTTAAAATTACCCCAGGTAAGTTCATCTGCAGACCATCATTCATGCACAGGGTAATTTAAAATATTTTAGATTAAAAAAAAAGGTATTAAAAAAAATCATGTGAAGAATTCTCTAAAAATTTTAAATGTAGGCATCACAAAAACAGTAAAATGTTATACAAATAAATACAGCTTTATTATCTGTTGTGTTATCTGTCTGAGTAGATAACACAAAATGCTCAGACATATGTCTGAGTATATATATATATGTGTGTATATATACTCAGACAATAATACAGAGACCAGGTTTGATTCAGGTTGTTAACAGTTTTCGAAGATTGTTTAATAGTCTGAAGTAGCCATTGGCTTTGCAGTGCGTCATGATGGATCACTGCAATATGACTGATCCAATTATAATCCAAAAACAGTAAACCTTCTGCTGAGAGCTTCAGGTTTATAACGAGACATAAATCTTTTACTGCTGTTTTTGCTCAGTCATCTGCAGAGCTAAAGCCTCATTTCTGCCCTGTTTTGACCACTACTAACATCCTTTCAGCTCCATAAAGCAGATGAAATATTGCTTTCTCTTCAGTCTGCTGAAGACCTTCCTATCAGGTGCCTCAACATGATGTAGGAATGCAAGATATGTGGGTGGAGGCAGAGGGAAGAAATTTCTCAGTGTGCATTGGATGCGTGCATTACATAACATCTCTGAATACGTATACATACCATGTTGTTTTCATGAGTTAGAATTTGTTGTAGCTTTTGTCAGTTTGATAAATGACGGTGTCAGTTCTCTGCCAGGTGCAGTTCGATGGAGATATGGCTGCCATCTGATAGTGAGAGGCAGCACAAAGCAGGCTTGAATTGAAGGTCAACTCTTGTGACGATGGCATAATCTCTCAGTCTGAATAGGTCCAGTTTTCATTGAAATGCAAGTGCAGATACAGAAAAACCGGAATATATCTTCAAGGCTCTTTTTGCAATTTAATTCTTTATCTAATGTTTTAATGTCAGTGGCTTAAAGAGGCTTTTGACAAAATTATAAACAAAGTTTTAAGTTTGCTGGTTGGGTTTTTAAATTCATACCCAGCTCTATTCTCCAGGCCTATTTTTTGGCATTGGTCTCCATTTATCTCCATCTATCTTCCCGTCACCTCTGAACCGTGTCTTAATTTTGTCAGAAAGTTTCAACATGGTTTTTGTCAAATACATTTTTTCTGATAAACATTAGATTAAAAACAGGACAAGATAAAATAATTAGCCAATGATACCTAACATTTTTGAGCTGAAAGTGAATGATGTGATAACAACAAAGTTCTTAATAAAAGGAATATTTCAGGTGGACACTTATTGTCAGGTTCTGCCAGCATCAATCTGCAGATGCAAATTTTTTGCACTATCTACATGTTTTATAAGTCAATAAAAAAATATTTTTTCCAGTTTGAATATTTTTAGGAATATTTTCTTCTTGAGCATTTTTCTAGTAAAAATCGGTAAAAATAAACTGATATCTCTGTGAAATTCCTTTCCATCCAAAGATAAAGGAATCGGTGTAAAGAAATCATTTTTCTGAAGGATGCGTTAAAAATGCATTCCTCAGACATTTTGGTCTGATCTGAATACAGTGTAGTTTTCCCATGTTATGTTTCCTACAAGCCTTTGGACAAACTTTAAACTTGCTTTCAACAATGGCTTTCTTCTTGTCGTTCTTCCATTCGTAAATAATTGATAGTCATCCTCAGAAAAGGATTCGCTCTCTTGATCTTTTGATCTGCGACTGTTTGCACTGGATTTTATGTAGGTGTGGAAGAGTAAATGGGGCGGACTCACTTTTCAACTTTTTATTTGTAAAAGATTTTCCCACTTCATGAACATGCAGCACTTGATATCTTTTTTTTTTTTTTTTTTTTTTTACAGTCTATCAAGTAAAAATGTGAAAACGTTTAAGTGTCACTGTGTAGTGAAGTCTCATGGACAGGCAAAAATTATATAAATAACCTTTTTCATGTTTTGGTTCAAGCATGTTTTTTGAAACTCAAACGTGGTGTTTGTAGACCTGGATCATTATTGTCAGTACTCTGCATATAGTCTTTCACTAAAAAGAAAAGATCTTGCTGAATTGAAAAACCCATTAAATAGATAAGTTGAAATCTTCCTCAAAATCAGCTGAGCCAGAAAAATGTTCTACAATTTTCTCTCTTTCAAGCAAACTCTGAATTTCAAAAATCACTTAGATATAAAGGTGTGCAAGAAAAACTATGAATGTTTATCATTTGAAGAAGCATCACGTTGCTGTGCTTATTTACACAATATACCAAAGGGCCTGAATCCCATCGGTTTCATTGCTCCATTAATCTTAATACCATTAAAAAGCCTCAGTAAGTAGTTTAAGTGCAGTTTACACTCAAATTCAGAGCAAAGCACATTATTTGAAGCCTTGGGGAGGCTTTGATGTTGCTAACTTTAGCTGCCCTCAGAACTGATTGATCTTAAAGTGGGCGATAGATGCAGTGACGTTCCCTCCCTGCCGGATGTCTGTCTGCTATGTACGTCAGCATGGACCTTAAAGCAAATCTGCTGCTGAGGCAAGAAAAACAGAAAGCTGGGAGGAAAGGGCTTTTAGTGGAATGACCACAATGTTTGCAGAGATTTATCATTTCACCTTTGTTAAAAGATTTTGTTTTTGAAAACCCGCTCCTACATAATTTCATGTTAAATTAGAAGAATGAGAATAATTGCAATACTCTTTTAGATTTGCATAATGCCATTCTGCCACAAGAATATACTCTGATTTAACCTGTTACATTGTAGGTCTTTAGTACCTTTTTGATTTTTTTCCAGGTTCTCCCTGTAGTTGGCTCCTTCCTTCTTCTCTTTATCTATCAGCTTCCTTGGCGAGAAAAGCTTCTCCGCAGCTCAATGCTGAAACATTTTAGCATAAGAATAATGCATTTATTTGTGAAACCGTTTACTTTTTCCTTCCACTTTGCTATTATAGGTTATCTTGCGTTGGTCTTTCACATAAAACTCCAATAAATACCGCAATGTTTGTGATTGAAGCGTGACATGCTTATTAAAGACACTGCTTATCTTCAATCGTTTCCTTGACCAAATTGCACTAAGTGTTTGGTCAATGTGCAGAGCCCAGTTGTATGGGATGACAAGCTGCAGCACTAATTTATAATGTCTGATCCACGTCTGCAGCTTTGACAGATGCAACATTCTCATGTGGCTAATTTGTCTATGACTGACTCCTGCTGAGAGCATCAGAAGGACACAATCTGTTGTTGTATGGAGTCATCACTGCTGCAAGTGCATCTAATAGGAAGAACCGTTAGACTGGGACTTTAGGTTTCTTCAACCAAACCTCACACTTATGTGAATTTATATGTTGGAAATGTTGCAGTTTATGCTTAAGAAAGGGTGAAAATTTGATTTTAAAAAGCACAATTCTTGAATTATAAGTTACTTGTATTTCTCAGCAAAAAGACAACTTCTCTATGTTGAAGTTTCATCTGAGACTGACAAAGTTCACTGCAGAGAAAGTTGCAGAGGTCATGATGGATCGTTCTTTCAGACTTTAAAATAATCCGTCCGTCCATCACTTCCATGCCAGCAGCGTTTTTTATATGTAAATAGACAAAATGTTTTTTGAATCTCTCTTTCACAGTTGCACTATTGTCTGTCTTAACATAAGAAGGCAATCTCTCTCGAATCACTGAAGCTGAATGTTTTCCAAATCTTTTGCTGAACATAAACAGTGATTGACAAACACAATACATCAACTTCTTGCAAATTTTGTTTTGAGTTTTTAAGATACATTTATTGTAAATCCATCAGATGCAGAAATTTCCTTATGATGCAGCGTTATAATATGTTTACATATTTTTAATGCTGAAGCGTATAGACACACAAATAATGAGATTAAATAAGAATATGCAATAAAAAGACCTTGCAAGTCAATAGTGCATTTTAATGCTATGAAAACATTTGGCAATTTTCTATGCAGACATTTGTGGTTTTGATTAAACTTAAAATTCTGTTTTTGAAGCACAATTTGGTGGTTTTTATAGTGACTTAGGCTTTTGATCAGATAAATAAAAAGCAAGGTAAAATGTACATTTTCTGATCCCTTTTACCCACAGAGTGCTTTTGGTCATTTTGAAGAAGATTCTTGAAGATGACTGCTGGTCAGTATTTGCCACACATGTTGTGGTTCCTCATATAATTTCACATTTAAATGTCCAGTCAGTCAAAGGTGCACTTCTCTGCAACTTTTTCTTTTTTAGTAGCCCCAGTAGCTGCTTTACCTTTAGCCCAGAATAATCCAACCTTTCACCGCTCTCCTGCTGCTGATCAACATGTCTCCAGTGGTCCTGCTGACACATGTCCTTCCCGTTATTAACAAAACCTTGTTTTATCCTCTAAAGCTGCTCGGTTCCTTAAGCCAGCTGAGCCGGTGCCTGTGTGTTTGGTATGTTGTTTTAACAGTGGGAGCTGCACTCTCATGGCCCACAGGACCAAGCCTGTTGACCTGGGGTTATTTCTGCAGGGCCTCCCTGTTTATTTTCAAGAGGATATTAATTTCTATTTTGATTTGCCTCTTGTGTTATTTTAGATGAGTCATTTGGGAATGTGTGGGCACATGTGAGAACAGTCTGTGCCTCGGCGAGAACGGCAAAACGGACACACCACAGGGACGACTGTGAATGTGTTTGCTTGCTCCAAAACATGCATATGATAATTTTATGTATCCTGCTGCGAAGAAGAGACTTTTGTTTTTCATCTGAAGTCAACAGACAGGGATGATTGCTTGAGTTCATTATGTACCAGGATTTAAGAAACTGAGCTTTTCAACTATTACATAATAAATTCATTTAGAGGATATTTTAAATACTTTTTTTTCTGTGAAACATACCATAATTTCTCCAAGCCAAATAAACATCATTACCCTCAAGACAGGATTAAACAGAAGAGTCCCAGAGGAAAGGGGAAAAAATATTTTAATACCTCATAATATGATGTGGAGTTAGCCTAGGACTGAGTAAGTTCATTTTCTTACCAAACTGGAATGAATTCATAAACTGTGCAGTGGTGTTTAATTCACCTTCTAGTTGGAAAACAACACTAATATTTGCAAATTTCTGGGGGTTATTGTAGTTTTATGATAGAACCAACACAAAGTAGATCACGATTGTGACTGGGGTATCCGCATGAAAGAGCTCAGTTTTTATTTTAACCTTCTAAATGATAATAAAATACTTTGAGGTGAATGGTTATAGCTTCACAAAATTAAAATCTGTTGTTTAAATAATGTGATTTAAAAAAAAAAATCAGTTTGGCAATGATCAAAACAAATGGGATTACAACACAGCCATTTAGTGGAGAAGCGTAACCACACCTCATTTTCACCTTTCTTTTATTCTCATCACCTTTTCCAGTTATTCTTTCCTTTTGTTTCACCTTCAGTGGCGCTCCACACACCGAACTCGCTCTGGAGAAGTGCATGCTGGGACTGCAGCAGCAGCTATAATTAACAGACGTCTGTGTCACAAACGATAAGTGATGGATGTTCACAAAATTTATGTTTTTTCCCCACTAATAGATGTGAAACATCATTATGTACTCTGTCTCCCAAAAAAAGTGAAATTATCTCATTTAGTTTAAGATACAAAGAGCCTCAATCATGGGATGTGACTGTGTCATTTGTGTGTGTGTGTGTGTGTGTGCGTGTGGGGGTGTGTGTGTGTGCGTGTGGGGGTGTGTGTGTGTGTGCGTGTGTGTGTGTGTGCCGTGTGTTTGCATCATGGAGAGAGATCGGATCTGAGCCAGGCTGATGGTGTCTGTCAGGGACGCCTGGAGGACGCCGCAGTCATTATGATAGTAGACGACCATAATCCTTTTTGTCCTCTCTCCTTGTCTTTTATGCAGACTCAAAGCTCTTCCGTTCTCTCGCTCTTTGTTTGTGTTTACATGTCTCTTTCTTACAGCAGTAGATAAATCAAACAAATGCAGCATTCAGGCTGAGGGCTGCACACTTCCATCAGGTACATCAGGGCCGCTCCTCGGCTGGTTGGCTGCTGGAGCGGTGGACTGAAAGTTACCTTGCCAAATATTGATTACCTGCAAATCTGTGACTTCAGCAACAGCAGAGATGGAGTAAAACTTGTCACAGTTTGCCAGGATGTAGGCAGTACTGGTTTTCTGCCCCCTTTCAGTTGGATGAAAATATTTTCCATTAAAAGCATAAAATGAGGGTCGGGAGATACGCTGCTTGTCAAATTATTTGCTTCTCACACATTTAGGAGCATTTTTATTGTCTTCAGGTCAAAAGCGAAACTGGCTCTTAAAGAAAATGTCAATTAGTTCCTGGAGCGGACCTCTTTCTTGCTTTTTCATCTGTCCTTGAAGCCAGCTAGCTCCCATTATCATCTTAGTCCCCAGACTCCAGTTCTTTCCTCTAAGGAATTATATGCAAGCTTCAATTTAATATCTATCCTCTGTGTCTGTGAAAGAAAAATAACACGTGTTCAAAATAGATGTTGAACTCTAAAATCTACTGCAGCAAATTTCCTTTCCATGCACATTTTTCAGATATTTTTTCCTGTTGGAAGAGTAGCACTGCAAACACCTTGAAAACACATTCCCAACAGAGAAATACAGCGCTGGCAGCTTCATGTCGGGATACGTTTTGTTCAGCGGAGCTCAGGATGCAGAATGTTCTTCATTATGTGTTTTTGTATGATTTGGAGAGAAGCCAGAATTGCACAGTCTGATTGTTTTAAAGTTTTTTTCTGGTGATCTTTTGGGTGGATTTGAGAAATAATTATGCCTCCTAGAAAACTCTGACAAGAAAATATTTAGTTATCCAAGAGGTTGCAGACCAGGTTCAAGGCAGAAGCGAATGTTTGCTGCTTTTAAACAGCCCCAGAACCACAATCATCACTGTTGCTGTGAAATGCACATTTTCATTATATTGTTGTTGACCCAAGGGACTATAATTTTTAAAAACTCGAGTATAGAGATGTCAGAAGATGCCAACAGAGTAGCCAAATTGAGGTAATTTTTTTTATGTTTGCCTTCGATGAAATGTGGGTATTTCAATGTTGTGATCGACTGTGATAAACAATGTCAAAATAAATAAATAAAATAAAATGTATATAGCACATTTAAAAATGCAAGCGTTGATTAAAGTGCTGTACATTAGAAATAAAAATAACGTTAAAAATAACGGTAACACTTCATTTGAACGGTTGTGAATAAGACTGTCATGACGTCGTCATAAACATGACATAACAACAAACAACTGTAAGTCATGAAGTCATGATAAATCACAATTTATCATGATTTGATAAATCATGACACTTTTTATACAAAGCTGACATTATTCAAAATGTCTTTGTTATGACAACTTGACATTAACTGAGAAATCATGATGTGACATAAAAAGTATTGCTGATTAAACTTTCGCTTTAATAACATAAAGCCACATCATTTTTAAAGTTTAATCAGTAACACTTTTATAACAAATTTATGTCAGATCATAATTTCTTGGTTAATATCAAGTCATTATAACAAAGGCATATTTGTCTAGGTGGCATGACAGTCTAATTCACAACCCGTCAAATGAAATAACTTAGACATGTCTCTTATCAAACCAGACATAAAATGCTTCCAGCCTTATGTGTCCTCTTATCTGATTGGCTGTAAAGTCTGGATTCACTGACAGCACTAAGTCATTTTTCACATTAATGTATAAAATATTCATTGAGCAGCCACAATAGTCTAGTCTAAACTTACTATTTGGCATGTTTTAGAGATCTGCTGTCATTACAATGTCATTACATTGTTGCCTTGGTTTATAATTAGCCTATCTTCATCAAACAACTGTTGTTGACACTTCCTTGTATTTGTTTTCCTTCACACATAGTCTTCTGCTATTTGACGTCCTGCACTGTGTTTTTTTAAGTACTACCGCTTAAATACCATCCTTTTCTAATATAGTTTTTTTTTTGTGTGTGTGTATGGTAAGGATGAACAGCTAGATAATGTCTGGCAAATAAATTGTAATGAAAATAAGTTGCATTTTTCATGTTTGGATACAATAAGACGCAGCAGAGAGAGCTGGAAAATTAGGTTTGGTTTCATTAACACGTATTGCCGCTGGCTCATTGTAATTTCCTTCTGAGTCGGAATGAGGGTCAACGAGGATCACTTCCTCCTTCCTGCCTGTCCTCAATCCTCTTCCATCTCATTTATTCAGCTGCATGAAGAGTCTGCACCTTTTCCCCTCCTGCTTAAGCTACTGGATCAAAAGAGGAAAGAGTTTGAATTATCACAGAATAAAACCAAATTCCTATCCTCACGTGTCACAGCTCTGATGTATTTCTCTCTCTCTCTTTTTTTTACTTCTATATTTTCTGTATTGCAGAGTCCTTTTGAACCAGCTTTTCTCATCGTTTCCACCAGTCCTCACATTGTGGTCAAGGCTTTAGTTGGTGCAGCTGGTTTTCCTTTCCCACCATCAACTATTCACTGAGCTGCCTTGAACTTTGCTGCAGACATACTCAGTCTCCCCCAGAATACATCAGACTGACCCTTCATGACTTTTTAATCTGACATCATCACAAGTCAGCTCTTGTAGTTTTCATTTCCACCGATCACAAATAAACACAGTTAATCAGAGACTGAAATCTCATTGGATTATTAAAGATGTCAAACCAGATCTCATGTTTCTATAAGTACAATTCTCCTTCTTTCAGCCAACCTGTTGTATTTTACTCAGACTGACACGAGGCTGTCATCAACATAAACATGGACGACTCTTCTAAAAGTGTCAACTTTGTATTATTCAGTAAATAATGACACTTATAATGCAAAGTTCCATTAAATCTGGCATCAAAAGTTATTTAAAAGTGTCATTATTTACCGAATGCCAGTTTATGACAACAATCGTAAGCATTCGTGAAGTCATATTTATGTTATGTCATACTTATAACAGTCTTATTCAGTCTTAAATAAATGTTACCACAAACCATCTCCACAGTTATTCTGCACTGAAAAAGACCTAACAAAAATATTTAACCACTTTGTATCAGCTGTGGTTGTTTTGAAGTGCTTTATAAATAAAGTTGGTATGGTATGGTATGGTATGAATTGTCTGTAAACTTCTGACCAGAACAGAAATACCTCTGGTATTTACTAAAACGTTACAACAGGCGGTCGTCATAAAGTTGATCACATGCTGGAAATATATCCTTTATCAACTTTTATGGTTTCATTTTGGCTCAACTTTCCCCTGACAGGTTAGAGTCCAACATTAAATTAAGAGAAAAAAATGGTGAATCCTTCTCTTCAGGAAACTGTTATGGCTTTTTCATAGAGTGTGAATGTTTTGTGACTGAGCAGCTGTTTTTGGATGCTCTGTCAGACTGTGACAGCTCTTTGTTGCTGGCGCTCTCTTTGGCCATCTCAGCAGCATCTTGTGCACAGCTTGGAGAAAAAAATAAATAAAATAAAAATCTCACCTGCAGAAAATTCTCACTGAAAGTTTTTACAGAATTTTGTCAGTGTTCAGCATCTGACTTGCAGTTTTCAGGGCTTATGAAAGTAGGTTTCAATCAGCAGCACAGTGCCGTCATTATGTTTTGTCTGTCACTGCACATGCAGCTCAACATTTCCTCAAATATTTAAGTCTTTGAAAACAGTAGACACTAATCAGAGGTCTGAAGTAACACATAATAATAATAATAATAATAATAATAATAATAATAATAATAATAATAATAATAATAATAATAATAATAATAATAATAATGACATTATGAAGTGGACTATTTATGGATGTACAGTAAACGTTGTTGCTTAGCGCCCTCTGCTGGTTAAAGCATCTGAAACGTCTCTGGATGTGGATTCAGAACTGCTTTTCTTGTGAGTCAATCATAAAAACATGATGCTTTTCTGAGGATGATTTTAGATTTGTGTTGGATAAATGTGCAATTGATCTGGTAAAGCCACAGCAGCTTTACCATTTAATTCAGTTCTTGGTCCTTAATAATAACAATATTATTATCATTTTATTTACCAGATCAGCTCTGTCTGCAGGGGGTTGGAGCCAAATCCATCAACCTTAGGACAGGAGACTGGATACACTCTGGACAGTGAAGACCAGAAAGAGATTTTCAAATTCACTTAACCTTCAGTAAAAACACAATTATTTCCTGACACCACGGTAAATAAAGAAACATGTAGATCAGAAATATGTGATCAGTTGTGTTGTATTTAATGCAGAGGCAACAATTACTTCTACTGCTGCAACATTGTTGTTTTTATGTTGATACACTGACTATGAGTAGTTTTCAAGTAAACATCCCTGTTTGGCATTCTCATTCTTAACACAAGCATTCTCATTCTTAACACAAGTACAGCTGCAACTAAAGTAATTCAACGCCCACGGCTCATTTATAAATTTGAATTCAAATGAATAAAGCAGGCTTAGATATTTAAATAAAACAAATGCTACAAGAAGACTATTCAAATATACCTCCAGACATTCAATGAATTATTTAGTCTCCTGAACAGAAATCATAATTGGCTGTGGTCCCAGATAACACCGAAAGTAACCGATCAATGGTTTCATTGGTCGCATCAGGAATGCTTTGTATTGAACATCTGAAGGGGCTGGATAAATCCCATTGCAGTGCTATTGCTCCTAAATGTTTTGGACCTCTAGGGAAGAGGGGGTTAAGTCCAGTAAGTTATCGCTTGCCTTGCACAAACAATATGCAAAAGCTAACAATGAAAGTTTCTGTAGATACAGCTGGAAGCATAATTTGCAGGTTTAAAGGAACAGTGGAACAGAAAAAAAACGCCATCAATGATTCCTGAGTACTCGCGGTCAAAAACCCTAACACATTTCCTGTCTAAAACTGCACAAAGCTATGAAAACGGTTGGATTATCTGCTGAGTAGCTATCTACCAGTTAGCTGCTTAACAGAGCTTAAGATGATAGCTTCACAACTGTAGATTTAAAAAAGCATGAGCCAAATACCAGTGATGGGGAGTGATTATTTAATTTCTTTCCATGAGTCCTAAGCAGCCAAAATGACCTATTCTGTAAGAAATTACAAATATTGCCATTACATCAAGGTGGATCGTGGTTAACTTCAAAATACAACAACATCTAATTTAGAGGTGTATCATACTCTCATTCTTACATCAACTGCTGGCCAACTTGGAGTTAAGTAGATAGACGTGACAACAGGAAGCTGTTCTTTATACATCTCTCATGTCCTCTGTGGTTTCACCCTCCACTCTTTACTTGAATTTCAGATTTATCGCTCCCTTAGAGCCCCGGCTGTACCTGAGCACCGCTCCCAGTGAGCAGGTCAGCCGGGGTGACGGTGAATCAATTCAGTGCAGAACATTTAATGAGGAAGTAACTCAATTCCACCATTGTCACACCGAGTGCTGAGGTAACAAACGAAGAACAGCAGACAGACGGTACATATCTGATGGTCAGAAGAAGCAGTGTATAGTAATTTAATGGTGTTAAAAAATAAAGTCTTCTCTCCTGGGGTGTGTAGGTGTAACTACATACCATGATATAAAACAGTGTTTTGAAAAGACCAAAAGAGACTAATTGGTCTCTTCTGTGTTTTTATGTCAATAAATGTGGTTGGGATTAATGTACAATACAAATAGGTTAGAATTCAACAAAGTCAGATTTTGGCACCATTTGTTTCCCTTTCTGCTCCTAAATAAAATCCAGTCTAACTGTTTGCCTTCAAAGGTCAGCTCCTTCGCAAATAAGGTCCACATGTGTACAATTTGACCTCATATTAAATCAAGCTGTTTTGTGCAGGCCTCACATGTGTGTTAGAGAACATTGGTGATCACACAGCATCATGAAGACAAAGGCGCACAACAGAGTGAGGTTTTAAAACAACATTCTGGTTTGTGAACATCTGAAAGAGCATTGCTTCATCACTGATGGAACCAGGACCAAATTAAATAAAAGTGTTGACGTATACCTCTAGGTGAGATCATGTTTGGTGCTGCATTATGCTGCCACTGCCTTGTTTCATAGTGAGTATGGTCAGTTTTGTCTATTTTATATCCAGTGTTATTGTTCTTTTGTCTAAAGCGTTTATACCGAAAGGTTCAATTTCTATCTCATCTCAATAATGCTTGTCATTAACTTCTGAACTGAATTTTAAGGTTTTCAGATTAAACAAACAAATGTAAAACTATTTCTACTTCGCAATAATTAAGTCAGTCATCTTAATATTTTTTAAAGTGAGTTCCTTTCTGGAAATTATTAGAAATATAATGTATTTAAGAATAAAGTTTTGCAAAGGGGCAAATGCATCTGCATTTCAGAGTCCTTCCATTAACAACAGACTGATCAAATAAAAAATAATAGCATGCTACTAAACCCTAGCTGAAGATCTAACTAGATATTGCATCACAAAATAACGAGGGCATAGCAATAAAAAGGGGGTTTCAGAACCGTAAGTGTTGTTACATTTCCTAACTGCATCAGATCCCTGCAGCTTAAAGCATTTTCTCCTCCTCTCTTTAACTACTCGCAGCGTATTCAGCCATCATCTCAGGTTCAGCTTCTTGTCGGCTGCCAGCTAAATAAAACATTAAGCGTCTATTTCTGTTGTCCCCAAAACCACTGGGCTCAGGAAGTGACTGTGGCTGACGATTTGGCCTTGGTCGAGTTACTTGTCCTCCAAATGATACGGCTTTATTCTGTTGTCTTATGTTTTCCTTTCCATCTCGTCACTGTTTCTATCATTTTTCTTTACTATCATCATGTTTCTCAGCAGATAATGGAGGCAGAGGTAACATGATGACATTTTTCTATCTTAATGATTACAGCCGCAAATGGTTTATTATCATAACCCAGGTCAATCTCATGAACATTTTTGACAAATTTGATTTTCTCCCTCACTTTTTATTCTTTATTAATCAAATGTTTGGAGATTCATAACAAATATGAAAACTGAAACCTGAAGAGGTTTTCTTTGCTTGGCATGCCTTTTATTTTTCCAAATGTAGATACTCTACAACATTGTCTACTTTATAGTAGGTAAAGTTAACGCAAACCCTTTAAATCATCACAATTTCTTTCTGCTTTTTGTTGGCACTTGATCCTGAAGTGAAAAATTTCACTTTTTCACCAAACCCTGATTCATTTTAATGTATTTTTTTGCAATAAGCAAAAAGTGGTACATATTTGTAACTCCAAAGGAAAATCATACAAGATTTTCTAAATGTATCAGTTTCCTGCAGTTGCAGCCGCGGATCTTCTGGCACGTGTGTGCATTAGCTTTCCTGAAAATGGTCTCTCTGCAAAATAGTTGCTATCTCAATTTTTTACACAAATGCCAATACATGTAATTGTGTCCCAATGTGTACATTATTTTGGCCTTTTCCGTCTGGAGATATGGTTCTTTGCAGCTAATCCAGAGTTGTCTTTGACAGACACTCTCCATGCTCCTCTCCTGTTAACTTGGTTGACAAAATTTTGTGACAAATTTCCAATTTGCAACACAGCTTTTGCATCTATGTAGTTGTACGCCTGTCATGTGGTTGGTAAGAAACCTTTGGAAAAAGAAGAACTTATGAAATATAGCACAACTTTTATGCTTGGACATGTCCTCTTTAACTCTTTAGGTAAAAGGAGTAAAAGATTTCTGAGATCAAAATAGAAAAATCTCTGAATTCTCGATGACTCTAATAAGAATAAAACTTTATTAATAACCCATTTAGAGCATTATATCAGCTGCTTTGACCCACTAATGCATGTGACATTTTTTAATCAGTTCCTCTTGTATCAGAGAATGTCAGTTCTGATACAAGAGCCGTAAAGTTATAATACGAGATAAAGTCACTGATTTTTACACAACCTCAGCAGACTTTTCCAGCTGGCCTCCTATTTGGGGTTCTGAAATTATGATACGGTAATTGCTGACAATGTCGCCTGAACGATAGACAAGTTTGTTGTTAGATCTCCTGGTGCTCCCTTTAAGAAGACACACTTTTATAAAGCCAACTCCTGAGTTTTACTCAAAGTTTGATATGAATCGGTGGGGAGGGGGGCACTGCTTTTACAGCAAGGATTCTCCCTGTGCACTTCATCCAGACATTACGGTAGGAGTTCCTTCAGGTGGCTGATGGGCGGAGTGTTTGGAGGGCCCACAGATACAGCAGAACTAGAATTTCTTCATAAGACAGCTGACAGACACAGGTATGTATGTGAGGCGAGGAGGAACACAGTAAGGTGAGTCAATTCATGAAAAAGGTTTCCCAGCAGCTTAAGATAAATTTCAGGAAAAAACAGCAGACATTTGGAGTTATTTAACAGGAGAAGTTCTTGTAAAATGTTCTTTGTCATGTGAAAATTTAAGCTTTTTGTATTTACTGTATAATTATTTATATACAAAGCATCTAATAATAACTTATGTGTGAAAGCAGCTAAGACAGTTTGAACTTGTCACATTCAGCTAATTGCTGGAGGTTAAAAATTAACAAGATGAATTTCTGTGAAAAAAGCTGAAGATGCATGTCTAACAAATAAACAAGTACCCCTCAGTACTTTCCCTGTTCCCTCCCTCAGGATGTCTATTGACCTGTACAGCCCCAGCATGGGTGACAGTGGGGCCTCCATGTGCCAGATGAAGCAGCTGCCCTGCCACGGCGCCCCGCTGCTTCGCCTGCAGGCCGGTGGGCATCACACACTCAACCACTCAAACCTCCCTCACAAGCAGTGCTTGAGCGATCCATCCTTGGTTGCTTCCTCTGGGGGTGCGCCAGCCCTCCGCCACAGGGTCAGCGGGGCCACGGCTGGCACCTGCAACAGCCCCAACTGTGCTGCTTCAAGACTGGGACTGGAGGTGGGAAGAGCAGCCTGGGACAGCTGCAAAGGGAAGGTGTTGGTGACAGGAGGAGGGGGATATTTTGGCTTCAGGCTGGGGAAAGAGCTGGCCAGTGAGGGGATGACTGTGATCCTTCTGGATGTCAACAAGCCTCTCTGGGATATTCCTGATGGAGCAGTCTTCCTTCAGGTGATTCTCACGGGGGGAAGAAACCCCAATCCTTCTGTTTTTTCCCCACTATCATGCCTTTCTTCTTACAGGGTTTCCACCAATAGAACTATTCCGCACTTATTGATTCAATTTTATTTTTTGGCTCTCATTAATGTGCTGTACTGGGAAAAATTACTTTTTTGGAGTGATGAAACAGGGGAGGCTGGTGTTTCTTATGAATTTTCATCACATAATATAATGAATACCCTTTCTTACTCTCAAGTTGAATGTTTTCACCACTAATGTAATTCAGTGAAGGTGAATATATAACATTTTTATTTTGTTTTTTGTTTATTCAGTTTATTATTTATTTATATAGTGTGCATTGTTCTTCCTAATAATTTCTTTCTTCATTATTATTATTACTTTGCAGGGACATGTTTTTCTTGAATTAATCAATTTATTCGCTGAGATGATTTAGCTTGGTTCGTATTGGGTTTGTAGTATTTGCTCTCTTGCAGCCAAACAGTGCAGCTCACTCAGCTGTTAGCTGTGAAGTTGAGCTCTAGTGTCACTGTGTGTGCATCAGGTCAGTGTGCTGGCTGGAGACGCAGGTGAGCGATCTGTTTCAGAGCGCCAGCTGCCTGCTGGGTCACAGAGGGTGGAGACATGAATCAGGTTTCACCTGCACACCGCTGTCGGCAGGCTTTCACTTGACAAAAAAATATTACCAAATGTTTGTTTGGTATTGTTTTTTTATTACACATGCAGCAGACACTACCCCCTATTTGCAAAAAAATAAATAAATAAAATAACCTCAACATGGTTTTCGCTGTTTCTTTCAGAGCGACATTCGGGACTATTCCTCCCTGTACAAAGTGTGTGAAGGAGTGGACTGCATATTTCACACAGCATCTTATGGCATGTCTGGACCAGAGCAGGTGATCTTCCTCTTCCCTATTTGAACATGAGCTAGAGTTGGTCATACTGAATGTCGCTGAAACCCACAGCAGCCAGACAAGCCTCTAAATTGTTAACACATTCTCCTTGCAATGAAAAGTCCTCCAACCTGAATGACAGGGCGTTTGCTTCTGTGCCCTTCAGTATGTATAGCCACGATGCTCTCGGTGAATTAGGCATAAAACGGCTTCACAAACAATGAAATTGTCCAGCTCTTTGGGAGTTATAAGCTAAGGTCACTGTGAAGTAATAATAATTAAAAGAACTGCTGATTTTGCTTTAAAAACTCACAAGGAAATCTTGATTTGAGTCATGTACACCACACTTTCCAGTAAAGAATGTGGTCTGAATTCCTGGTAGACATTGTGAAGTGACGAGTCAAATGTGATCTGAGATACTTGAAGTACATGTGCGTTCATTCCTTACAAAAATTTTGCCTCTTTGTGACTGAATACATCCATTTAAAGATGCTCATAAGCCTTGAACTTTATTACTCTTTCAGTTTGTTTTTGTTGGAAGGTGATGTGATAGACCAACACAAAGTTGGTAGAACTGGGAATTGAAAGCAAATTAAGTCATGGTTTTTGACAATTATTATGGATAAAATTTAAAAGATTTTTTGTTTTAAATGTAGCATTTGTTATTAGTCCCTTTAATCTGACACCCCCAAATAAAAGTCAGTGATTTTGAAGAAATCACCTGTTGGTAAATGGAGCCTAAATGTGTGTAAATTCACCTCAATGGAAAAGCAGCTGTACTGTGGCAGCATCAGAGGTTTATCAGCTGGCAAAATGTAACAAAAAATGAAAACTGGAACTGCAGAGATCGTGGAAGAATTTGTTGATAAGACTTTATTGATGGGACAACGCTTCCAAAATATGGAAGAGTTGATATCGACCTTGTCGAAAGAAAACCATGAAAAAACAAACTGGAGAAACAACAAACAAGTGGAAAGAGGTTGCTCTGATTAGATCAGGTCAAATTGGCCTTCTTGGCTTATTTTTAAAATCCAATGCAAATCCCAAAATCAGGACTCCTCATGAAGTAAGAGTAAGAGTGCACTATTAGCTTTTCACACAACATCTTCTAAGAAATGTGACAAGGTTTTGTTTTGTTTTTATTTATTTTTGTACTGTTTCTCTGAAACCCAGCTGAGGAAGGAGCAGGTGGAATCAGTCAACGTTGGAGGAACCACTAATGTCATAAATGGTGAGATATTGCTCTTCGACAACAAGTGCCGCTCTAACTCCTGTCTCATGCTTAAAATATGTGATCAGAGATGGTGTTTCCCAAAACCGGAGTCTACATAGATGAGAGTAATTTAGCACTGTCGTGTGAAGAAGTCACCTTTACCAGCTGTCATTTGTCACAAAACTTTGCTTTGTGGTGTGATCTGCTTTCTGTCAGTGTGTAAAGAGAGAGGAATCCCCAGACTGGTCTACACCAGCACCATCAACGTGGTGTTTGCTGGGAAACCAATTGTGGATGGAGATGAGGCTTCAGTGCCATATGTGCCCAGTGATTTGGTAAGCAGCAGTCAAAACACGTCTTAAAATCTTGTACATATACTGTATTTTTAAACACCAGGACATGTAAGAAATCAGTGGGGTTTTTTATGTTTTTTTTTTTTTTCCAGCACATCGACCACTACTCCAGAACTAAAGCGGTGGCAGAGCAGATGGTCCTCTCGGCCAATGGGTCCTCAGTGAAAGGTGCAGAAATATCAGTGAGAGAAGTGACAACCTGAGCGCAGATTTATAGAAACAGGTTGCACATAGGGGAGAATCCAATCAGTCCTGTATATTCAGATGTGAGAACTGAGAGTGAAGTTCAACTCATTGTGTGCAGAAACAGTCACTAGATGACTTTTCCAGTCATTTGTAAAAGTAATTTATCTGAACATTTTATGATGTTGCAACAAATTTGAAATTGTTCTTTGACTTCATGTGTTAGACCAACACAAAATGTTGCATAATCACGAAGTGGAGGAGAAACAAAAAAAAAAAAAAAAAAAAAAAACTTGTCATTTTCAAATAATGCTCTAGATGTCCAGTGCTTGATATATTGTTTTATGAAGTAATCCTACTTTAAAGCTCTCAACAACTTTCCTGCAGTTTTCCGGTGAAATGCCTGAGATCTTCAAAGAACGTCTGTATTTACAATGACTGACAGGTGGCTTACGCTCACTTATGATGTGACTTGTAAAGGCAATTGGCTGTACTGGATATTTTTTTTACGCAGGAAACTAATGAAAAGGTGCTGAATGTTTATGCAGACCATACTTTGAGCTGGTCTATCACAAAAAACTAAAGTAAAATAAATTAAAGTTTGTTTTACTTTAGGAAAATTGTGCCTTATGTCTTTGCTATATAGTTTCTTATTCCATTCCTCAGTGTAATCCAACTCACTATGACTGATCATTTTCCCATACATTTAATTAAGCATAAAGCATTCAGGTGTCACGTTATATACTGCAGCTTAATGTGCGTGTATCTGCTATCAGAGGACGTTTTTTCCACTGGCATTAAGTCACCTCAGCAGCAGGAGGATGTAGCAAAGCACATTTACATTCTTATCTCACTGTAGTTGCCCTGGTCTTATGCTTTCATGCTATATTGTTGTTCTTGTAGGTGTTAACGCTTATTTGACTGTCAGAATGACACCTTGCATAAAAACCTGCCTCAGCTCTAAGCCCTTTTTTTTGTTTGTTTTGTATTATTTGCATGAGTCTCGACAATTCATCAATGCAGTCAAATGATTGAAACCGAGTCTTTGTTGACATATTTTCTTACATTGGATGTATGAGTTTTGTTTAGTTTGATCCCTCCCAAAAAACTGGCATATTCACTACTGCTCTTATTTCTAAAGGTGGAGGGAAACTGGAGACGTGCGTCCTGCGGCCGTGTGGCATCTATGGACCTGGAGAAAGGAGACATCTTCACAGAGTGATGGTGAGCAAACAGCCATGTCTGAGGGCCTCTCTGGCAGCACACACTCCTGTTAGAAGAGTTTACATTATTGATGGAGCTCTCCAGGCATCCAGTTACGACGCCTTTTCTTCTAGTTCCCCTCCTCCCCCTGCATGGTAGCAGTCGTTTGAGTTTTGGATGTAGGAAAGGATTTAGCATTTGGCCAAGATTATAACTTTTAATTTTCTGCTAGTGATGTATTGTTGTAGCAACCTTGGCAAAGAATTTGTGCTATACAGCGTTAAATCTGCTAGAATTTAGCCAATGAAGTTTGGTTTTCTTAAGGTACCTTTTAATGAACATAGAAATTATTTTGGTTTGACAGCTACAAAGACACATCAGCAAATTATTTATATTCTAATCAGCTTCTAAATAACCAGATGAATTACATCCGTACTACCACAACTCCGACTAGTGATAGTAATATTTATTTACTTATTTTTGTATAGTTAGTTTGCAAATTACATTTGCTAAAGTATCAAAATGTAAACACTTAATCATGGGCTAATATGTGTCCTGAATCATTTAAAACTGGTATTTGAGAACATCTATGTACAATTTAACTTTCTTTTTAATAGAAAAGATACAAATCTCTGTACTCATTGGATAAAATGTTCATAAAAAAACTACTTACACAAAACGTTAAAAGAGATTTTTTTAAAATCTAAGAATGAAACAGCATAAAGTTGGATACCTTCTGTATCTTGGTTTGCTACATTTTTTTTAAATGTAGCAAAATGTATACTTGGTGAAGTCTGTTATGTTCAAAAACGAAAAGAAATTGTGCTTCAAGGCAAAAATTTGTTGCTGAAATTAGGTAGTTGTAATAGAAAATACAAGGTTGTAAATTGTGAGATTTTTTTCTGACATACCTAAATTACATCCACAAGAGATCTATGTTCTTGATTTTGTCTAACTTTTAAAAATCAAATTGACTTGAATTAAACACTGGTAGGTACATTTTATAGCTATGTCACATGTATCTGGTGAAAACTGGATCTTAAGTTGCATATTTCTTGTTCTTTGTGTCAGATGAACGTAGAACGGCGCCTGTTCAGCTTCAGGTTTGGAGACCCAGCGGCCAGGATGAACTGGGTCCACATAGATAATCTGGTCCTGGCCCACAAACTTGCAGCTGAGGCTCTCACAAAGACGAAAGGCTGCGTCGCTGTGAGTCGTAAAGACACAGTTCTACACATAGTTTTATGTCTGCCACAGTTTGAGTTACTTACGTGTCCTTTTAAAAATGTTTCTGCCATTTTGCAGAGCGGGCAGGCGTATTTCATTAATGATGGCCTTTCAGTCAATCTGTTTGAGTGGCTGACACCTTTGGTGAGTCAGAATCTGTGGGTTAACTTCAACCATTATTGTGATGTAAACTTACAAGGATTTGTAGACTAAACACAATTTATTTGAGAGTTTAGTCTAAGGTGATTTTTTATTATTTTTTTTATCTTCACAGTTTGAAAAACTGGGCTACAGCAGACCATCGATAACCGTCCCAGTTTCTCTTGTCTATTCAGCAGGTAGCTCACCACTCCTCTTTTCTTTTCTTTTTTTTTTTTGGACATTTTCATTCGAATGCAAAGATTTACCTCTGATTCTCTGACTGTCCCCTTTTCAAGCTATTCTGGTGGAGTTTTTACATGTGATTCTGAGTCCGGTGATCGAAGTGCCTCTGCTTTTTACCAGGAGTGAGGTAAGCCCGCTTCTTTCTATTTTTTCTTAGGGTTTCTATTTGACTTAGGAGAAGTCAAAGAGTGGTAAAGACTGCGCTTCTAGTCCTAAATAAAAAAAAAATACTAAAATAACTGTGATTGTGGATGTCACAGTTATTTAAATAATATGCTGAGACTCCTGTAGAAAGATCACACACTAATCGACTCACTATCAAGACGTAGAAAAACCAGCTTTTACCTGTTTGTGATTTATTTCCTCTCATGAAAAAAATATTTGCTGTTTGTTGTAATGCTTGAAGAAATAACATTCCAACCGAAATATCATCGTGACAACTGCAGAAATGATTGTAAGGCAAGATAAAAACCTGTTTAATTTATCTATCTCTATTCACATAAACTCAGTTTTCAGATGTTAATCCTCCAGAGTGGAGAGTAAGAACAATTGTAAATGCCAAAACCTGAGGATTGATGCTACTGCATGCAGTAAAGAATAAGAGGTTTCTTTGCTCAGAGTCCAGATTTATGGTTGTCTTCTCTCAAAAAAAAAATTCATATATCCAACTGTTTTATATTTTGCCACATTACAAAATTTCAAATTTTTTATAATTTAATTTGATGGGACAACAGGGAAGGGATACATAAAAATCTGAAGAGCTTTGTGTGCATCTTTACTCTTATATCGCTGAATGAAGTTTGGCTAACTGCCTTCGAAATAATAATAATAAAAAAGTAACATCATTGATCTTGATGAAATTGTCACCTTTGCAATGAGGCACGGTGGGGCGGCATCATGCTGAGGGAAGGCTTTCCCTCAGAAAACCAGGAAGTTGGTAGGAGCTGACAGAAAAAAAAACCTTTTAGGTAAAACATGCAACAAGAGCCAAAGTTGGATGGTTTGGATAAAAATTTGTTCATGTGATAAGTCAAAGCCCAGACCTAAATGAATTTGACAGTGTTACACATGCTTTTCTTCAAATCTGTCTGAGTTTGAGACACGTTCCATGAAGATGGTTCAAAACATTCAGATGCGGTATGAATATTTTAGTGGAACACTGTATTTCCTTTTCCTTATTTTACCTTCATAATTTAGGAAAATACATTTTAAAAACTGTTCCACACATTATTTTTGAGAGATTTTATTGTCATAAATCTGAACTATGGAGTTTAGAAATAACATGGATTGTATCATTGTCTATTTAATCCAGTCTGAGATGCAATCAGTTGATTGAATGGATTATTTCTTAAACCAAGCAGCACTTTTGTCTAATATCACTAAGTAATAATAGTGAATCCTCCACGGGACTCACTGTAAAGTCCTCCTGTAGCTGCTGTGAGGCTGAATAATCATCTGGAGGCCTTCACTGTGAGTCCTGAGGAGTCTTGGTTGCAGCCCCGTCGGGTCTTCATAAATGCAACATGAAGCCGAAACCAAAGCTGAGCGCCGCAGACGTTACCTGCTGCTCATTCTGTCAGACTGCGGCTTGCAGGCCACTCAGATCGATGGTTGCCCCGTGAATAAAACATAAAGTGCTGTGGGGTCAAAACAGGAAGTTTTTACATGCTGATAGCAGGAAGTGATGTCAGTGGAGTGGCTGTTGCTTTGGTGTCATGTGGAGTTTTATATTTTTATTTTTGTGTGTGTAATTCTTTAGTCACATGAAGAAAATTTCACATGCCAAATTGAGGTATTTTTAGTAAGTCTGTGCTGATCCAGACTCTGTAGTCCTTCACTCCTTGACTGTAAAATGTCTTATGCAAGATCATATGGATAAACTGTTAATGAGTCATACAGAAAAAAAACCTTTTGTTGATTTTTCTGTAAAAGGTGAGCTTTAGAGAATGGAAAAAAGCCAGTTATGAAGACACAAAACTGGAAAATTTCCCTTCTCTGTCTGGACTTCCCCCGATGACATAATTCTGCGAGGTTACTTTTCTTCAACATGAGGGGATCAGGTCATCAGAGTTACAAATGAGAATGAGATGAATTTTTCCTCCAAATGCTTCAGGAGCTTCTTGAAATGATTTCTGAGGGTCCCATCTTCTTTTGCAGGTCCGAAACATCACAGTGAGCCACACCTTCAAAATCGACAAGGCCCGTCAAGAACTGGGTTACTGCCCACAGCCGTACAGCCTGGCGGACTCCGTGGAGCATTACCTCAAGATCCGACAAAGTCGTGACACCCCAATTTCTTTATCCCTGCCCTCTGTCAGGCAGCTGGCTGAAAGAGGCGTCCTGCTGCTGCTGATGGGACTCGGCCTGGTGCTGCTCATGATCTATGGCATCCTCAGTTAGAGTTAAATAGTTGCTGCAATGGAGAGGCTTTCACACCTAATTGTTGCAACAACTTTGAACTCTTTTCTCACTTGCGCAGAGTTCAACTCATCAAGAGTCCTTTTTTCTTTTTCTCCTCTTCAAATAATTTGTTGAATGTAGACAAATTAGACAAATTTCCTTTTCTTTTAAAATTATGTAAGCTTGAAAGTATTAAAGGAGATTTATATTTATGAATTTAATAGTTTAATTTTTGGTCTGTATGATTAATTGTCATTTATTGAAGCATGCTTCCAGTTTGTATGATAACATTCTTTAGTGACTATTTACTACAGAGGTTGATATTTTGTACACTTTTAGAAATAAAAATAATTATAATGAATGAAATGTTTAATGGATGCTAAAATAAACATTTTATGTTACTAATAAAAGTAATGAAAATATTTATAATTTAAATAATTTATTCCTATTTAAAGAAAACTAAATCTTAACTCTTGGGCTTGCTTGCATTTTGTGCTACACCTCCAAAAGACGCCCTTCTAAAGATTGTCATAGAAACATATTTTTCATATATTTTATTCCCCAGCTTTTTCCTGATTATCCTTTAAAAATTCTGTTCTCACTATATAGAAAATAACTGTGAACATTCTGTAATTCTATCTTTTTAAATTCTATATTTAGTGAATAAAATACCTCCATTTTTTCCTCTCTTTCTGATTTATTTTGTAAATAAAAATACTTTTTTCCTAATGCATATTTATTTATTTATTTTGAACATAATTATAATCTTTTAAAGTAACCTTTGCAAATTAGTAATTATGAACTAAATAATTATACTAAATACTAAGGTAACCTTTAAAACTATGACTTCAAAGAAACCTACTGAAAGCTATAAAATAAGACATGAAAAAGCGCAAACATGCATACACCTGAATCAAAAATAGAAAAAAATGCAAGCATATTGGATCAGATTGAAAAAAAATAAAAAAAAAACATTAGCATGAAATGTCAAAGTCTGAAAGGGTTTCAACAATAGGGAATGAAAAGAACAATCAAAATCAAATTAAAATAGCTTATTCAAAAATTTATTTTGAATTGGAGTTAGTATCACAACAAATGACTGATTGGTGGTTTATTTCAAATATGGTTTACAGAAGACTTTAAAATAATGAATAAATATTACCAAAATACACAGTCTTGTCAAATCGTCTGCTATGTGCATCTACCAAAGTTGTGAAAGCATAAAATAAATATTCATAGACTCAGAAGAGTTCTTTAAAATTTGTACTGTCATTCTGAATATACCCACCAGAGAGCGCTGATACACTTTCTAATCATTTTAATGGCCAACATAGCTATTAATATGAAGAATTTATAGAAGACAGCACAGGTTTTATGCTTAACATACTTAATAGGCATCATTAGTTATAGTAACACGTTCAAGTAAAACTAATATCAAAGTAAAAAAAAGCTTCTTGGCAGCGGTGGGATTCGAACCCACGCCATCGAAATGACTGGAGCCTAAATCCAGCGCCTTAGACCACTCGGCCACGCTACCTCGGCGGTTCAACCGCCGGAAACAGTTTTAGATAGTAGAAAGGGCAGAAACGGTGCAGCGCAACGGGATTTTTACTTTTGACTTACATGGATGTTAGTTAGCTTACTTTGCTTCCTTTGTAGGCGGTGCACACAGGCTCTTTTTGTTCGTAAGGAACTAACGAACAAATTCATGGAAATTCATGAATGAATAATGTGAGGAATCTGCGCTGAGTTGGAGTCACAAATACTTGTATCACCAGGCGTGCAGAAATGTGGTTAATTCAGCGTAGGGTGGCATAATAAAGCAGAGACAGTAGTTACTTTCTGTCACCCATCCTTGCTAAGCTAAAGGGACAACTGCAGCTCTACAGTAACAAAACTCTGCAGTTTAATTTTCAAAACAGTTCTACATCGAAACAAACGATTTAATAATTGTATGAAATCTGCTTTTTTGTATTTTCTCATGTTAGCTCTGCCTTATTGAAATTTGTTTCATTATTTTTTAAAAAAGAGAAATGATTCAAAGAATTTTTTTATACTACTTACCAACTAAGAAAACCAAAGTACATGTTGCACATGAAATAAAATCTTGGACAAATTTAAAGCTATGCTCAATCTGATGTCTGCTTTTTTGTTGTGACTTTATCCCTCCTGATTGTTTTGTGCTCTGAGCCTACATGCTCAGCTTTTGCAAAGACTTGTCTGTCTCTGTGAGCTTGGTATGCAATCCTCTTGTTCAAAGGTTTAGTGGATTTGGAGGCTGATAAAAAGTAGGGTAGGATGTTGAAATCACTTTTATGGAAATACAAGTGGCTCCCAAAACAGGTCAAATGACAATTTTTGTTTGTTGGTAAAGTAAATGTCATGTGGTATGACGAAAAGGACTTAATTTCCACTGCTTTCCTCTCATGATTACCTGGCAGGAATTTATGCAGGAAGGAGAACTCAAACTACTACCCCAAAACACAAAACCCAAATACTCATGTTGCTACATGCCAAATAGTTTTATTTTCGAACAAAACATGTAATGAGGGGGCAAAAACATTAACTGTGAGACATAATTGTTCTGATTTCAGTTTTTCAACAGCTGAGGGTCTGAACATTTATAATTCATCTATTTTTGTTAGACTCGTCTTAAAGATTAGAACAAAATCAGCTTATATTTTTTTAATAACATACATTTACAACACAGTGCTGCTATGCTGACTCGTTTCATTAGTTACATACAAAGAAAATACATTTGGTAATAAATAAGCAGAAGTTGTGCAAATCTTTTGCATCTTGTAGTTGAGCAAAAATGTTGCTACTGATATGAAAGTAACAACAAAAAAAAGAGATTTTGCCCTAAATGCTTTATATTAACACCACAACAAAGGTTTAGAAACCAGACCATCACCAACTTTCGTAAAACCAGCCAGTATTTCAACTTTTAGAAACCTCTGATTACATTTCTACTCTTTTCCGGCCTTATGCAACATTTCTACTTACACAATGCATCCATAAGCTCTAGCAACACGTAAACCTTTCTACTCCAAACACCAGAAAGATCAAGTGAGTTCATATTATATAAATACAGCAGAAAATAGTAATACTTCTGGACTGTTGCACTGAAATGCAGTTTAAAAATTTTTCACAAACATAATTTCTTTATGTACTATATTTTTCTATATTGTTTTCTGTTTTGTATAAAACATAACCATTACATTTTATTTTTAAACCAACCATTTTTTCCCCATTAGGACAGAAAAAACAAACTGTGCAAACTAACAAAAGTGTCAAACATGTAGCTTGTGCACCCTCTGTAAAGCTTTACAGAAAAGCAGCCTCAGTGCATCTCCTGAACAGAAATCAAAGTAAATCCAGGGAAGATGAATGCATGAAGTTCATTCTGCAGAATCACTGCTGCGTGTCGGGTGCCTGTCGTTGCTGAGGTCCTCTTTAGTCTTTTGGATGCGGGTGAAGATCTCCTTGAAGAGAACCTTGTACTCGGGCTGGTGCCCGTCTTCAGGTAGAGCCTTTAGATCGGATGTTGCAGCCGAGCTGGAGAGGCGGCGGCGCACCCAGGCGGTGGCAAAGGAACCGCTGGAGGTCTGGACGGCATTGTGGCTCAGTCCATCTTTTAGATTATGGTAACGCTGCAGCAGCTCCTCGTACTTTACCTGGAAAACACCAACACATTCATAATAATTCTGCAAGAGTCCTGCCTAATACTGTATAAAACTTGTGGGATTAACTCCATGTCTGCTTCTCCCACCTGGAGGGCACTGTACTGTGCATCCACCTCATTGAGCAGAGAGATGCCTCTCTGTTTCACTGCTTCCGCCCGCCTGATGCACAGCTGCTCATGACCGCGACGGAGCTCATCCGTGTTTGTGGCCTTTGAAACGCCTTCGCTGTGACACCTCTGTCGGCGTCGCCTCGTCTGCTCCTCTTCCTTCTCAGATGTCTCGTCTGCCTCGCTCTGTCTCTCTTCGGAGCCAAAGAACACAGTTTCGGGCAACAGCAGCTGGCTCGGTCTCCTCACACTCCTGAGAGCAAAACGAAACGGAAACATAAACAAGATGAATTTACAGTTCCTTGCTATGAGAGTTAACTTTTTAATATTTGGATGAACATTGATGATGGCAATTGACAGAATCATGCTTTTATGGTGTGATGCACTTTGGACTGCTTTGTTGCTGAAAGCTTAAGTGCAAAGTAAGAAAAGCAATAAGGATTATTATTATTATTTTTTTTTTACAAATCAGAATCTAAAAACTGCAGCATACAATTGTGTTCAGAACCCTTTACTGTGACACTCCTAAATAAAATCCAGTGCAAACAATTAGCTTCAGAAGGTACACAATAAACTTTGGCTGACATGCAAAGTGACTTTTATCCCTTAAATCACCATCCATAATGTAAAGCATGGCAGGGGAAGCATTGTGCTGTGGAGTTGTTTTTCATTACCAGAGACAAGAAAACTGCTGAGTTGATTAGAAGATGGTCAACTCTAGATAAAGGACAATCCTGGAAAAATAGAATGAAAAACCCAAAGTCTCACTAAAACTTTATGGTTTGAATCAAAGAATATTTATGTTTGAAGGGTCTAGTTAAAACCTGGGTCAGGGGTATTTTGCAAAGCAGAACAGGCAACAAATGCTGTCTCTAAATATGTGAAACTGGTTAACGAGGTGAAGCTTTAATTGCAGCAAATTCTGGTTCTACAGCAGTACACATTCATCATGGCTGAACGCTGCAGTTCTGACCTGCTGGCTCGCCACAGAAGCCGTAGCTGCTCCACTTCCTCCTCCAGCTCAGTCTGCCGGGTCCAGCAGCCCTCCAACTGGGCCAGTCGCTGCTCCAAGCCTCTGTTCTCCCTGGATGTGAACTCGATCTCTCGCTCCACAGCCTCCCTTCGGCTCTGCTCGGTGGCGATCTGCCTCTGGAGGGTTTGAATGGAACGCTGCAGAGCTTGGTTCTCCTCCTCCGGGTCCAGACATCTGTCTCTGTCACTGAGGAAGCTCTGAGGCGACCAGAGTCCATCGCTCTGAGTCAGATACCTGGAACAGAAATGTTTGTTTATTGCATGTTTACAGTGACACATAAGGTCTTTATGTAGAGTGAAATAAAACTGTCATTAATATTAAAACACTTATTATTCTTAAGTTTACTTTAGGTGAAGAGAATATAATCTAAAGGTGACCTCTTGTGTTAGGACAAGTCTATGGTTTAAACAAAACATGCTCATTACATGTTTTGCACAAAGTCATTCTTCGTTAATGATATTTCAGTCTCCTCAGTTCTACATATTTTGAGCTCTTTTCAGAACCTGGCTCTTGTCTCTTTAAATTCAAATAAGCTGCAGTTGGCCACACCCCTCCAACTCACAGTTTCTGTGGTTAGAGCTTTCTGGTTGGTAACTCAACAACAAAACACTTGTCTTTTCCAGCAGCCATTGTACAGAGCATACAGCATTAAAACCAGCTGACCAAATGTTCTGGAGCGCTGCTTGGGTTGAAAGACGATGGATTGGGCTCGGCTGGGGTTAGTAGGGAGCAGCAAACTGTTACTTTATATTCAGGAGGTTATTAACTTGAAAACTAAAATTATTTGACATCACATGGTCTGATACAAGTCCCAAGAGCAAAGTATGGAAATGGTACTTTTGCAGAGCAAGCTTAGTGGTTTCCTACAGTGGCCGCTGTATGTCTGAATGCATTTACACAGTGCTGACTACAGACAAGGATTAACTTTCCTGTCCTGCAGATTAGCTCTGAGGTAATGGCTCTGCTCTGGGTGACCTGCAGATGTCAATTCAGCATTCAAAGGCTGAGAATATATGCGGATCACAGAATAGGCCTTAGCACCATGTTGCAGTTATATTACGCTCTTATGGACAGAGTTGGGTATAGAAAGATGCCTCAGCAGATGGATGTTTCTGTTTTTTACACAACATCAATAAACTTATAAACAGAGCTTCTATGACACAACAGTTTTGCTTCCGTCTACCACATGTCTTCCTCTTTGAGAAGAGTTCCTTTGTCACAGCTTGAGGCTGCACCTGCATTAGCATAGGGTGCAATGAAGTTCTCTCTTGAGTATTACCTGTCCCGCTGGAGGTCATACAGCTCCTTGAGACAAGACACACTCTGTGCACTGAAACCACGCCGCTGCTCTGCCAGCTCTCTCTTGTTTCGCTCTGCCTGAGCCGCCTTTAGCTCGTCCATCTGGGTCTGCAGGTCCTCTATGAGGGTCTGAAGGGCTTCGATCGTATCCGTTAAACTGGTGTGAGAGAGAAAAATTAACCGTAAGGATAGATGATGAAAAAAATAACGGAAGGTTTGCAGGCAGAAGGTTTGGTTAAGCAACCTGTTGATCTTGGTTTGGGCCAGGCGGTTGTCCTGCACCAGCCTGTGGTTGCTTTCCTCCACGTCCCTGGCGGCCATGTCCAGCTGCTCGTACAGTTTGGCGTGTTGATCGTTCATCTGACGCAGTAGCTCCACCTGTTTGGTCAGGTACTAATGCACAAGAAAGAAAATTAAAATTCAACTCTTGCTGATATTCTATTAATAAAACAGCATGTAAATGTTTAAATACATATATTAAAACACTCCAGCATCATCTCCATTTTTACTCCAATTAAAGAAAAAAGAAATACAGCCAAAAGTTTCCATTTCAAATCTAATTATTTGATTTACTATGGGGATTTTGACTTTTAAATACAGAGTCCAACAGCAAATATACTGAAGATTAATTCAAAAATATTTTATGCTTTAAATAAAATTTAATAACAGCTAAAATTTGGCTTTGGAATCAAGATCTATCCAATTTATCACAATAAGGCTGAATCAAACAAAAAATGCTAAACAATAACCTCCACCAGGGAGCTAGAAAAAAAATGAGAGAGTAACATAAGTTGGTGGTTTGTATTTTTCTCAAAATATACATACTTTCAGTTGTTTCCAAGATTAACTTTCAACTGGAAATAAGTTCATGCTCGGTCTCCAGATCTGATAATCATAGTTTGTGAAACTGACACTAACATCAGCCTGGACATCTGTCTCTAAACACACATCAGGTGCTGCAGAACTGGGTTTAGTCAAACACAAACACGCTCTTGCGCCACAGAGCCCCAATCACGTGTTCTCACAGCTTTGTGGTACTTCCAGTGCCAGACACATTAGTACGAGGGTCACGGAGAAGTATTAGGATTAGCATATCAACTTCAATAAATCCTCAGACCGCAGCCCTCTCTATGCTGTAAACACATTAAGACGCTTACATTTGCTGACCCACTGAGTGGCGTGTTCTCCAGCTTGTACAGAGCAAGCTCTGAGACGTCATGGCAGTGAAATATAAAACCTAATTTTGACCTTTTTTTATTGCAAAAAAAAAAAAGGTCAAAATTAGTGGCCCAAACCAACATCAACAGGTTGCTTAACCAAACCTTCTGTCAGCAAAAATATTTTTTTACAAAAATAATACTATTCAGCCATAAAACTGTCTGACTTTACTAACTGTTATAGCCAATAAATTACATAAATTAAAATATTGCATATCAATGGATGCAAAGAGGTGGCAAGGGATCTGCAAAAACTTTTATACATAATTAGGTCAACTAAGATTGTTCCAAAAGGTTCATTAAGTCAGACTGGCTTAGATTTTACTTGACCCCATTTTTCAGCTTTTTTGTTGATGTAAACTCCTCTCGATCCCATTGCTGCAAATTGCATCATGCTCACTAGTGCAATTTTATCACAACTGGAGGGTCAAAGCAGCTGTTGTTTTCCCTTCTCCAAACATTCCTGACCTCGATCTCCTGCAGCTGCTCCTGGTTGGTAGAATACATCTGCTGCAGGGCCTGCTCCAGGTCATGGTTCCTGTCCAGGAGAGTTTTGCCCAGCTCTGCTGCCAGATGGAGATCTAAACAAAGCAGAAACAAATTCTCAACCACAACCTTTACAAGGGAAACTCACAAGTATAGGCTTATATAAGGAATACATAAAACAAACACATAACTTATTGTACACTATAAATATTCTGCACTCGTGGAATACTCCTCAGAATGCCTTGTGACTCCCTTTGTCTGTTTCATTCCCACCAGCTCTGGACCTTGTTAGCTGTCAGTGTTTCCTGCAGATCTGCGTTGAAGCAGGTCTTATCCAAACATATCAGCATATTTTCAGTACAGCTGAATTTCCTTTAATTCCCATGTTTACACAAGACATTGTCTAATTGTAAAGGGGGGGGGGGGGGAAGTATCTTTAAAACAAGGGTTAATCATAGTCAATATAATGTTTTGCAGTTTTCACCATTAGTATCACAAATATTTTTCTGAAATTATGCAGACCTATTGAGAATAACTACTACGCTCTGAAATGCTTAACTTAAACCTGTCATGTCTATATAACCTTGAGCTCTGGCCTGATGGCAGCAGGTGGACGGTTCGGTATTAAATTAGTTATGAACATCTCGATGACTTCTTACTAATTACTCTCTCCAAACTCTGAACCCAATAAGGTTCATTCAACCTCCAAAAGTAGCTCCACTTCTGAAACAGCATGAACATAAACATTTTAAGATACGTTTATAATAATAATCATCAAAATAATGTACTGATACATGTTGCTGAATAGATAGAGCAGGCTTTATTGCTGATCTGGTACAATTCTCATTTCAAAATATTCAGTAAGTTATTTTCACTATTATTTCACCAATCATCATTATAAGACCCAGATATTGTAAAAAAAAGTGTAAACATACTACACAATTGCTATGTTTTTGTGATTATTGTCAGTGCAGATAAAAAGATAAACAAATCTATGGAAATGTGCAAAATAAAATGCTGCAATCACCTGGATGCATAAGGGAACAGACACATAAACTACTTCTTGGATTAGGGCTTTAATTATATTGAATCTGATTAACTAAATTGTTCTAGTACGAATTTCAAGGAATTTTCCCTGCATTTGCATCCAAATGTCTAAGTCCATAAGTTAGCAGACAAGACTAGATGGACTTTATTGTAGAAAGGTATCAGTCAGAAGAAAATCCACAGTATGACATCATAGCACTGTGGAAACAATAATCAGTCATTGGAGAAAATATGGGCAACACTAAGCTTCCAAAAAATAGATTCTTCTTAAAAAAAAAAAAAAAAAAACAGAAGAAAAGACAATTCAGAAACTGGTCAACAAAGCTGCCAAGCAGCCAACAATGATACTGAAGTAACTGCAGGAATTTCCAACAAGTGCTGTTTGTGTTTCACATGCGATTACAATCTTCTATGTTCTCCATTTGTCTAGATAGAGAGACAAATGGACAAACACAATTATTGGCCTCTGAAAAAAAAACTTACAAGTCAGGCTACAATCTCTGATTCAGTTTCAGATAATGATTGGTATAAAAAACACTGTACATTATTGAAGAAAAAAAAAAAAAACAACAATCTCCATGGAACAATTTAGTAGATTTGGAGGAAATAGTGAAATAAAATAGTTGCATACTGACTGTTAATATGACATTTGCTCTAAATCGGTGCTACAAAAATAATAATAAATAATAATAATAATAATAATAATAATAATAATAATAATAATAATAATTTACATTAATTCCAAGTAAGACTGAGTGTTGAAGTTGAATCAAAAACACTAGTTTTAAGGATGCACACACTTATTCAACAGGGTTGATGCTTTCCCCCCCTACAACTTTAGGTCTGTTTACTGTTGATTTTAATGTCAAATATACATGTTTCATATGTGAAAATATTTACGATGGCGTCAATAAATGCAGAAAAATGCATTCTATTTGGAGTTTTAACAATGTACCCTAGTTATTTCTTTCACTTCCGTCTTCCATTCAAGATTTATTCCTTATATTTAGAAAACAATGAACACAGGATGCGACAGCCTGGGGAAATCCTGAGCCTTCCCATCTAATCATCAAACTCCAAATGGTCCATTATTTTCCAAATGGAGACTTGTGTTATACTTGTTCTTGTGTTGGAAGGCAACGATGACTACAATCTGTTGTGATTTAAACACTTTAGTTTGCACTATGAAGCTTGTACTGATGTTATCGTAAACAACAACTGTTGGCGTGCATAGTCCCAATCAGACGCGGGTTTTAGGGCGCGTCCTTACCGTCCTCAAGGTCCTGCTGGTTGTACCAGGAATCCCCCTTCTTCTCAAACTCTTCCTCCAAAATCATGTCTGTCAACATCTTTCAGCCTGATGAATCTCCTCCTCACAGAAAGCGGGAACTTAAACCTTCACGGCTCAGAGTCGCCCCGTGTCCTCCACCGGCTGCAGACCGACTGCATCCTCTAAGAGTCCGAGAGAGAAGCTTTAACTTCTGTTGTCCACGGCAACGTGGCAAAATCCTTCACATACACCCGGCATCCAGTAGGAGGCAGAAGAGAGACACAAAACCTGTGCACTTATTTTACCTTATCTTATTTCGCCTCATTTAAATTTATTCTCAATGAGTCCCACAATAATGTCAAACTGTCTAAAATGTTAAAACAGTTTTTGTGTTCGCAACTTCCTGCCTTCCTTGAGAGGCATTTAGAGGGCGCCAACTAGCGGATGGAAATGAAAAACCGTCAACGTTGCCGCCATATTGGACAGGGCAAACGATGAATAATACATGGTCTGTGCAAACAACTCAATTTGATCACTGATCAAATTCATTTTTGTTAGCTTTATATAAATCATAGAAACAATCAGTCTTTATAGAAATGTGTAATTCTGGAGATTTTTGCTTTTATTGAGCTTGTCCCATTACGGCGGACAAGCTGCGTCTCCAGTGTTACGGGATTGGCCTGTCTATCATCCAATCGCAGAGCACTTCGTGCAAGTCGTTTCTGCAGCCAATCAACTGTTTTGTTTATCATGAATAAGGTCCAGTCAGAAATCGAGTGAAACAGGATCACGGATATCATGCAGTTTGTGAAGATTTTTCTGTCAGACAGCCTTTCATTTGTGTCGTTGACTGGAACAGACGCACGAAAAAGCGAAAACTACCAAAACTACCCTGGGCGTGCTTTCCTCCATAAGATCAACCCACTTTCCCATTTTGAGAATGCTTTTTTTTTTTTTTTGCAATACATGACGTGAAGCATTTCTTCGCCCATGACCCATAAGAGAAACCTGTTTCCGCCTGGTGCCGTCGAGGAATAACCAGCAGGATGGCCCGACAATGGATGAACTGTGGGATCAACCATGCTGCGTTTGCATATGCCATGACTACACTGGGGTCATCCATGATCAACAATATTTTTAGCTTCTACTATGTCAAACTCTTTTTGAACAAGTACAGTATATCTGAGGCAGCCTTCCACCAATCACAAGTGAGTATGTAAAAGTATTCATCTGTTCAAATGTACTCGTGTTTGCACAAAACCACTTCCTGTTTATGCACGCGTAAAAGTTTTGGTATAGATTATGAAATATACTCTGCTGTTTCTTAAACCGGTTACTTATACAATTAATCTTTCACAATCACGTGTTCTATGAATTAGATATTTTGTCCAAAGATAATAATTTAATTTAGAGGTTTACAAATGCATTATTGTCTGATTTGACCATTTCCACAAGTCTTTATCATTATAATTAGGTTCACTTGCAGAAATTATATAACTTCTATATTTTTAGTAGAATTCCGCATAAAAGATTAACAAGGAAATGAGCTACAATGATCTTTCTGTGAACTCAGACTGCACTAAAAATATGTACATTTTGTATTTATTAGAAATATATATTTCTCTGTAAATATGTCTTACCTGAATTTTCTCAATTTTAACTTCACCCAGTTCAAATTCACTAAAGAAGTGCTGTTATTGCATGATGAGTGCATTATTATCTTATGTATCACTTAAAAATGGTCTCAAAACATTGTCATATTACTGAGACAGTAACGTGACGTCTCTGGAGGACCGAGCTGCTGGGAAAACAGAATCTTCGCTGGCCGGTGGAAACTGCTTCAGAGCTCAAATGTTGGCAACACAATGGGTTAGCTTCAAGTTTATCAACGCAAGAAATATAAAGGGGTCAGAGGTCAGGGAGCCAAAGAAATGTTAGTTTTGTATGCTTGTGGCGACTTTAAATTGAACTTCCTACTCCTCAATGGATGAAAAATCAGTGGACAAATTAAGATCCAAGTGTGTTTTCTTCATGCTATTGAAGGGGATTTCTGAAGCTCCAACCAGTAATAACAGAGCAGCCATCCATCCTTTCAACATGTTCGTGGAAAAACTAACCTGATGATCTGATTACATCCTATCTTATTTGTTTAAAATAATATGTGCCCACAGGTGGTGTACATGGTGTGGAATGCTGTCAATGACCCTCTGTTTGGTTACCTGCAAGATAACTCCAGGGTGCCTTGCTGTTCTCAGCGACGTCTCTCCATCCTTTATGGCGCTCCTCTCTACTCGCTGTCCTTTCTCATTGCCTGGTTCCCTTGGAGCACCTACTCTAGTGGTGACTGGTTGAGTGGCCTACATCTGACAGTGGCGCTGTGTGCCTTTGACGCGCTGTTGACTTTTGTGCTGCTCGCACAGTGTGCCTTATTTGCAGAGATTTCAAGCAACCATCATAATCGTTTAAGACTTATAAAATACAACCAGGTAATCCCACTGTCTCATCCCTAAACTCTTCAAAGTTAAAACACCACATCCTACTTATACCTCTTCTTGTCTTTTTCTCAGCTGGCTTCTCTAATTGGGTCCTCCAGCGTTCTTTTCTGTGGCATGGTGTCGACAAACATGGAAAACTTCAAAGCTTTCCAGGCATTCAATGTGCTCATTGCTATAATTAGCTGCATCTGCATGATGTACACTGGTGTTTACAGCAAAAGCCGCTTTGATAGCAAAATGTACGAGTTAGTTGATCAAGAGTGTGCCGACAAGGGGGCAAGTAAAGCGGCGTGCTCCGTCTCCATGTTGAAGGCGCTGACATGGCAGATTCTCACCAACAGGGACTTCCAACTGTTTGTGGTCATGAACTTCTTCCAGGTGTTCATGTTGGCTTTCTTTAATAACTTCACCATGATATTCACTGAGCACCTGATTCCCCCAGATGCGCTTCCATCGCTAGCCAAGAGTTTCATGTATGGAGCAGGATTCATCTTACCACAGGTAAATATTCTTAGACGCTTCAAGCTTTTGCATGAAAGGATCAATTACAACCCAAATACACAAGTTTTATTGGTTAAAACACATTTTTATGTTGTTGTTTTTAAATGTCCATCTGTAAAATTTCTACATATTTAAAAAATGTATATATCTATGATTTTAACCCCTTGTTCTCTCTGTAGCTTTTGGTTTTGAGTAGTCAGAGTTTACTGCAAAGTCTTGGCTACTACAAGATCATCCTCTTCACATTTATTTTCGAGGCTGGGATGGCAGTCCTCATGTTGATGCTTGGTCCTCAGCGTTACTACTTCTTGGCCTTTTTCCTCACTATAAATATGTAAGAAACTTCAGCTTTGATTGCACTGTAGACTGTCCACTTTATAAGCTTATTTTGTGATCTGATTCATTTATGCAGGGTTATAATCCAAGCAGCTTTCAGTCTCTTTGGCTTGCCTTTGGCAGACATTATTGACATGGATTTGCAAAAATACAAACGCAGGTAAGAAAACATACAAGTACTGCATTTATTCTAAGGCATGTGTGAACATTTGGTTTACAGTATTTCCCAGATTCCTTGGAAATACCTTAATAGGTGTTCTTTTTTTGACAACAAATGTTCCCCAGCATTTTCGCGTAGCTTCCTTTGGAACTTGCGTAACTTAACTTTCCATATGCCTGCTATCAAAAACAAATTCACTGTAGTTTGTTTTTATTTACTTTTAACGAATTGTGTTCCTAATATATCTCAAAATCCAATTGGATTCCTGTATCGGCATCAGATCAGCATTGTCTTGATTTGGTGTGGAAGAAGACATGGTAGAAAAGTTATGCAAAATATAATCTCATTTTTGCAAATGGAAACTTTAAATAGTAGTATGATAACAAAAAACACAGAGCATATGTGCAGTCCATACATATAATTCATATTTCCACTCAAACTCTTAACCAAAAAGTTTAAAAAGAAAATTGAAATGTGACAAATATTCTTGTTTACAGACTGATGTTTATCTTCCACCATGCTTAGTGAAGAGGTTTTTAAAGGATATAAATAAATATCTCCACAGCCCTTACCTCACCCACTTTCCATAACAACCATTTAGTTTAGAAAAGCTTTCCACTGGCGTCCAGCAAAGGTGGACTATCATTCAAATTATTGTAACTGGTGTTGTTCTTTGTGGGTTTTTTTTTTTTTTAGCTCCCCTCTCTCCTCCATGGTGTTTGGAACAAATGCTCTGTTCACCAAACCAGCTCAGTCTCTGGCTCCCATGATAGTCCTCAATATCTTGAACCACTTTGGATATGAGAAGCTGAAAGATGTGGGCCAGGAGCCGAATCAAAGGTAGACAAGTCATTGCGCCGACAATTATTTATTTTATAAATAGTAAAAACTTTTACTAAGCGGTAAAAGTACAGAATTGAATTCTTTTGCGCATAATTACTCTGCCATATATGATTTTTTTGTTTTGAAACTTAAATTGTTTAGAATGAAAACTAGTAAAATCAACTTTTGCCAGATAGTTCCAAAAATTAGAAAACATTTCACACAATTCTCAATGAACCATATTGATTGTGTTTAAATGACTACAAGTACTGAATTTAACCCCTTAATTGTTAACCCTAAAACACATATTTGCGAGTAAACCATCATCCTTGTGATAATTTAAGAAGTTTTAAATTTGAATTTATTAAACAATTTCTAAGTTTATGTCCTTAATTAAGTAAATTTTCTAAACTATTTTTTTTAAGTGTAATGGATACTGTGTTGTGTTTTTATGGTTAAAAACTGCTATTGTTCAAATCCCACAATTGATCAATATGCTTTAAAATGTGAAATTTGTGGAAATACATTCTGACAACTGAACCAAACACTGCTCCACTTCCGTTTATGGTTTCATCTTCAACTGAGTCACAGTTAATAATCTACAGAGTGTGTCCTACTTCTTTCAGTTCAAAGGTCGCTGGTAATATAATAATTTAGACCTATGGCAATATTTACTTTGAAGTTCAGCATAATTAACGTGTAGAGAAGAAATGGCACAATATTAATGTAGTATTATTATAGGAAACAAGTGTTTGCTGGTAAACCAGGTTGAAGGAAGGACCAGCTGCAAATGAAATAACCTATGACTGTTTGTATCTCCTTGTTTCTAGTGCTTTGGAAAGTCTCCACAGTGTTATGTTCTACTTGGTCTGTCTGATACCCATGTGTGTCGCCATTCTGCAAGTTCTGGCTTGGAGGCCATTTTCCATCCGCAACAGTCACACAGTTGATTCCAAGTACATTGACACCTAATATCAGTATCCTCAAAGTGTAAAAGATGGTTTCTTTTGACTGCTGAAGATTGGCACCAGCATTCCTCACAACCCCGGAAAGATAAACATGTTAGATAACGGATGAATAGATGGTTTCTTTTTGTTGGTGTTTGGGGGCCTCCTTAATCAATCTTGCTAAAATGTATGTATTTTTATTGTGATAGATGATGAGGGAAACATGGAAAAAGTGCATTCTCTTTAAAGACATAATAAGGTAATAATTTAACCTTTAAAAGGTTTTGACGTCTAATGACAGGTGCTGGTCACACTTGCTGCTAATCAGTTAGTTGCTGCTTCGCCTGTTGAATCTTACAAAAGCTGAAAGGGTTTATGTCGGCTTCCGTTTTGGTGTTGCTTTTCTTAAAAACTGGAGTCTGATGTATGTTTTGCACACTTTGGATATGTAAATTATGCTAGGAGCTGATACAGACCAGATCAACAAACAGGCTGTACTTTCTTTCCCTGTGATTATAACAGTTTTCAGTGAAATAATATTGAGTTTGATAGAAATCAAACTTTTCTTAATATTTAAAAAAATAAATAAATAAATCTATCAAAGAAGGACAACTGCCACTCAGGATTTCCAAAATCCAGTGTCAGGTTTCTGCCAGCTGTGGTTTAAAAATAAGATGCGTATTAACTAACTATGACTTTAAATAATCTGTCCTACTAACCCAGTCATAATTCTAGGTTTATGCTTGAAGAAACGGAATAAAAATGTCTGCTGTACAACATCTGGTAAGAAAATAAAATTCACAATCAGGTACCTCACCCACACTTTTTAAGGAAAATATCACTTTTTATTTTAGTCTGAGAAAAGAGTCCAATGCTTTAAGTCGACAGAGCAAAATAACTCAACAGAACAACTGTATAAATCAAACTAATTTCGTTGCCAAAGAAATGCATCTTGAAATGTTTTTGAGTTTACAATCCATAACTTATCAAATGTTTTACCTTCACACTTTTACAGTCACATTGCAGGTTTGGTCTTCGTCTTACTTCCATTTTATACCCTAACATAAAACTAAAAACTGTTATTTTAAGTTTCATTGAAAGCTATGCATTCATAAAATGGAAAATTAGTAGATTTTGTTTTACTTATGTAGGCTCTGATAGCTATATTCTGTTGAAGAAAATGCATATAAACAATGCAAGTTACTTTTTATAATAAATGACAGTGAGCTCATTTGCATGTTATATTGACAACACACTCCAGCATGTGTGTAAAAATAGGTTAATCTTTATTCACCTTGAAGAAACTGAATAAAAATGCAAAAAACCTTTATGAATATAACATACAAGTGAAATTATGCAATGCACGGTTTCACAGGAAAACAAAAGTTTAGTAGAAAATGTCACAGTGATTAAAAATCAATTTCAGAAATAAAAATTAAATACCAGATTTAATTCAAAAATGGATTAGAACCATTATTTTGTAGGAAACGTATATGTCAAATGAAATTTATGCTTATTGACTCCGTGTTGTGTATGCATATGAAACTTTAAAAGTACACTGGACTGGATGCTTCAGAGCTGAATTGTTATTGACTAATATAAACTGATGCAATAAAGATGATACAGTATTTGCTTATCTTATAATGCCAATATCAACCTGTTCTGATTTTATCATTGTGAGGTATTTATAAAGAGGTTTTAAACATGTTTCTAATTTTAAACTCGATTCTTAAAGTAGAAAGCAAAATTCCCCAAGGTAATCATTTTTTTTTTCTTTTGTTTTATGTACAAAGAGCCAGACTTCCTGGTGTGTCTCTATAGGCAACAGCTCCTCTGACTGATATGCTATCGTTCAGCATATGAACCAACCAAGTTTGATGCCAACAACCTGATTTTGAACACCAAAATAGACAAATTATTGTCATAGTCCAGTACTATGTGACACAGAGGGAACATGGCGTGTAACCAGTTTTAAGTTCTCAAAGCGAAAGTTAAACCAAACCTTCCACTGAAACTCCTGATCTTATGACAAATGCACAACAGAAAGCATTTTAAAGAACAGCATGAAATATTCGTATTGCAGCAGCACCAGACTATTAAAGGAAAAAGGGTAGCACTTTATTTGACGGGTTGTGAATAAGACTGTCACGACAACGTCATTAACATGACATAACATCTGTCATAAAGTGTCATTCAGTAAATCATGACACTTATTGACATTATTCAAAATGTCTTCATTATGACAACTTGTCATTAAGAATTCATGATCTGACATAAATTTGTTATATAAGTATAACTGATTTAACTTTAAAACTTATGTAGCTTTATGTTATTAAAGCTAAAGTTTAATTAGTAAGCAGTGTCTGACTTCATTAATGCACTTCTGGAATAATGATTAAAAACAATTTTCATGAACAAACTCCTAAATCTGCAATTGAAATGGGACATCATAAAAGTTCATATTAAAAGCAAGTGACCAAAACTTTTTGTAATACAGTGTCAATCATTTACAGAGCGTGACAGGATTTTTAAGATTCACAAATTGAATTTAAAAAAAATAACAAATCAACCTTACAACAAAATATGAGACTGGCAGAGGATCTTTGCATTGCACAGTTGAAATATTTTTATTTTACTAATGTTTCTATTTAAAACCACCTATTTCATGTGCCATGTTCAACTTTTGGATCTATGTTGAACGCTTAAAAGAACCATTTCTCATTTAATCTTCCAGGCTGTGCTGCATAAATGTCTCCAATTACAGCTCAAGAATAAACTTGCAAGGGCTAGTTCATCTGAGCAGAAAGTTTGAACAGAACTCTGGAAAGAGACAGTCAATGTGACGCTGCTGAAAACACTGAGACAGCATCATTACTGTGCAGTAAATGACTCATTTCATTGGTAAGCTTGAGCAAAGGGCCAACCAGTCTCCTGACTCATTTGGGTTTCTATTTGCAACAGAACAGTCGCCTCGAACACATGTTTCATAGCTTTGTAACATCCTCCTGAAGCTGTTATCTAACAGGGTGAGAAGACCATCAGACATTTTGGTAGATGTCGTCGGTAGAGATGTTGCCGTCTGCACTTACTGCCTGGAAAGACATTAACACATTTCTTTTTACTGTTTAAACCTAATGCAACAGCAGATGTTATTGCAGTGTTTCTGTTGAGTAATTTTGACACTAATTTGCTGCAACAGAATTTACCCCAACTTGGGAACCATTTCCTCTTGCGCTTTGTTTCCTTTTGCTCACAGTCGACCTGCTGTGGAGTTCTTGCAGTACATCTCTAAACTGTGTTTTCTTCCTTACGCTATTCTGCTGAAAAATGTTTCAAATGATCAACAGAACATATGCAGAGGTTAAATTTTCTTACGTGCATTTAAAGGTATGTCGAGGGTTGCAGTCGTGGTGTTTCGAGAGCTAGGGATTTACTGCGCCTTCGATTTTGTTCCTCTTTTTACGTATGGGCTTTTCCCTCCATTTCAGTTTACACGTAGTTTACACAATAGAAACGCAATTTAAAAAAGAGACTTCAATTACCATTTCGGTTTTAGGGCTCTTTTTGCCGAAGGTCAAGTTACAGTCACGCTGAAAACAGAAAAATAAAAATTTATTGCAAACTTTCAGCTTTTGTTTTGTATGCCTCATTGTTGATATAAGAGATATTCATGATTTACCTTCCTTACTATGATGAGCGCAACCAAAGCCAAGCTGTAGATGGCTAAGAGGGTAAATAAAACCCACACAAGAATCCTCCACAGCATTACCCTAGGTTTTTCTGAAACATAAAAGAAGAAATTAGTTATCTAAGTCACGTCACCAAAGCCATATTTTTCCCAAGGCGATGGTCTCCTTACCTCCCACGACAAGGAGTGTCCCATTTCCTACAAAGGGTTGGCAGCATTCTGCCTCTTTTGCAGCACAGAGGTAAAGCCCAGTGTCGTTGCCATCAACAGAATCAATGTTTAATAGATTTTTATAAATTTTGTACCTATGGGTCTGCATAAGACGCTTATGGGAATGCTGTTTAACAAGAAACCATTCAAACTCTAGCTTTCCAGCTGAACAGTGTGAATTAATGCTGCAATTTAGAACAGCTTTTTCACCTATATTTCTCCACATCAACTGTTGCTGCTGAAACAAGCATCTCTCTGATTTTTGACCGTGTCCTGGAATATAGAGCAACAAATAACCTTTGATTAACTTCCATCTTTAAAGTCTTTTAGAACAATAGCAGGGTTTCTGTCAAATCAAAGTTGCTTTCAAGGACTTACATTTTACTAATGTGAAACTGGGGAATCAATAGATATGTAATTCATCAAAGATATGTTAATTTCTTACCTGTCCCGGCTCGGTGCATAAGCAGGAAAAGCAGCCAAAGCACTCGCTTCATGTCTGTAGCTTGACAGCTTGTGAGTGATCTTATGATTTCCTGAATGAGGTGAAGAGAAATGACTACATGGGAAGAAGATTGTACTAAACTTCCTCATCTCTAACTTCCTTATTTAACTCTACTAAGCAAATTACAGCTACAACATTTGAGTTGAATATATTTACAAGCTTATCACAATGTCACAAAAGTATTCTCTGCCGCTTAACTGTTTCACACTAAAAATTTTACAAAATTTCAATCTATTTATTAGGATTTTATGGAACATATATATGTATTTAATATTTCCAAAATTTCTCACTTCCAGTCAAGTTGAATGGGGAACGTTTGTGAATTACAATTTTTAATGATTGCAACAGGTTTCCTGCTGGAGTAAGGCCTGTGTTTTGCCTGGATTTGCACATGGATTTACTTTGGCCTGAACCTTTTCATTAGCGCTCCAGATGTTTATTTTGTGGTTGTTTTTCTGCAAGTTTCTGACAGAATTGTCCTTTGTTTATATCAATTTTTCCATTAGCAGAAACATTAGCTTCTTACTTCCTTTTCCCCTGCTGAAGAGTAATCTGCAGTGATAATTTTGTTCCACCTTCTATGATAAGCCAGAAGGTTTAATTGCATATATTCTTGTCGGTATACCATAACTCTGTGGCTTTCCTGTGTAGAAAAACATTTTCACAACATGATGTCGCCACCCTATTGTTTCTAGATATTCACTGTGCATGATTTGTAATAAACCTTTTTTTTTTTTTTTTATATGGATTATTGACACTTTTCCATAAGAATCAGATTTGTAATCTACACTGCAAATAGTTGTCCTGTAGGTTTCAGGATATCTTTTCATTGATGCTGTCCTTAAATCTCATGTTCTTTGTTGTGCCATGCAGTCATATGCAGGTACACAATTTTCTCTATAGCTGCCTTTTTAAGACAATTGTTTGCACAGGATTTTATTTTGGGGTATAAGAGTAAAAGGAGCTGAATACAAATGATTACTAGACTTTTCACATCATTTGTTCTTTTGTTTTTTAATTGATTCTTCTTCACTATTTTACTCTACTTTGTGCTAATACGAATAAAAGATTTGCTCAATATTAAAAGATGTAAAATTATCAAAAATATGAATTCACCCTGCAAAGGAGCCATCATTAGTACTCTCAGAGCTGACATATTGGCTTGTAATGTGTTGTAACCTGCCGCGAAAAGTTCCTTTATCAGCTGTCACAGTAGTGCAATAGAGCTCTGAAACAGTCTGTTTCACAGAATAACCATATTGTGAGCGATGTTACTACTATTGCTTCTCCTGATCTTTACATTACTACTACTAATAATAATAATAAAGACAATAATAACTATAATAATGATTTGCTGTAAATTGATGCATTTAGTTAAAAAAACTTAATATTTTCTTAGCATTATTTTATTTGTATTATTTTAATATTAATTTTATTTATATTTTTATTACTATTGAAAGAAAATGTACCCAGCTATATCTCCTTGTATACTAATTATAATTACCATGCAAATGATGAAAACATTAACTAAATAACTGTCCCTCTTCTGGACGCTTCAATTTCTGTAGGCGGGGCCATCTGTGCTGTCAGTCACGTTTTCGTCCAATCAGAGATGGTCTTTGTGTTACCAGCCCGCCCCCTTCCACGTCGACCTGCACCTTCGCCATATTTTCAACCCTGTGGATCCCGCAGATTTTTGTCCCCCTCTAAGTTACTAAGGGAAGACTTGTAGGGCAGCAAGACGCGTCGGTTTGAGTCGGAGTAAATAGTGAAACCTTCATCTTCCCAGCTCTGCCCGCTTGCATTCCCGCTCCGCAACAATGAACATCTTCAGACTGACAGGAGACCTCTCTCATCTGGCTGCTATCATCATCCTGCTGCTCAAAATATGGAAAAGCAGATCTTGTGCAGGTGACCTTCCACTTTATTATTCTCTTGTTATCATGTACCATAGTGTGGCATTCCTGGGGACATTTGTTAAGCTTGACTTATGTCTTCAACCAGAATGTGTGTTATGAGTCTTGCTCATTAGCCTTTCTGCCAGCTAGCTTCACATGCTAATGGTACTGGTCATTCATTTGAGCCAAAGGCTAACGGCTAAAAGTAGAGCTAACTGTTAGCAGTCAAAAACTGCTGTTTGTAATCTCATACCTCCACAGAACAGCTCACCTAATGCAATAATTTCTGTTCATTATTTTGAAGGCAAATCTTGCAGCTTGGGGGAATGTCTGCTGTTGTAACGTTAAATCGATGATATTTGCTGAGTAACTGTGGTTTGATTTGCTGCGATCTGCATTCCGTTGTATTTGTGCTGCTTAGAAGAGAGAACTATTATCATTATTACTCTTTATGATTAGGTTAAGATAGTATTTTAAATATAAACTGCTGAGTTCACACTGAGTGGGTTTGCCAGCTCTACACCCCCAGTGATCCTGCTTTGAGGTTTAGGGATTGACTTTTTTGGTCTGCTCTCTGACGTGGCGCTCCAGGAGAAGCTACGGAAGTTAGCGACATGCTAAAGGTTTTTTTTTTTAAATTAGGGCGAGACGGATACTGTAACAATCCAAAGAGGGAATTGGTTTTTGTCACAGTAGTTTATAACATCATTTGGTGCAAAAAAAAATACAATGTAAAAAGTTTAAAACGTCACAATATCACACGATATCCAACATCAGTGGCCAACAGCAGAGACTGTATGAAACGATGCAATCCAGAGAACATCACTATGTACTGGACATTGATTCAGATTGTTGAACATTTCTGATTAACACATTGTTTGTACACAAAACAAGGTTTTCAAATAGTTAGATTACAAATTTAGGGTCAATATTTTATAAGGAATGTTAAAGTTGAGAAAACTGATTTATAACCTTTTTAATATTTGCTTTTGAGATGGTTAAAACAATTATTTAAAATGTATTTTTCTGTAGGAGCAAATATTGAGACTGTAATTTCAGAATTATAACTGCCTATTTTGCCCATCAGCACCCTTAATATCAAACCAAGATCATATACTCCCATTGCTTCGTGTAGAAATATTTACACTTTTATTCATCTACCCAAACCTATCTCAGATATGAATTTTAGCAAATTCCTGTTGTTTGCACACAGTGAACATATCCATATTATAATTTGATATCTATTTCTGCAGTCCTGTGGTTAGGTCTTATTGTTTTATACGATTACCTGAAAAGAGATGGATTCTTTGTTTCCAAATAAATCACATTTTTGCAAGTTATTGTGTTCAAACAATTTGATATTTGATATGTGAGCATATGGTCAGGTAGCCTGATTAAGGCCCAGTTTTCAATAATAATAATAAAAAAAAGCTCGAACTATTTTTTCTTAAATTGCTTTACACAAGTTTCAAAGAAAATTGATGATCATATCCCAGGGCTTTGATATTATAAAAAAACCATATTTTTGTGATGAAGTCATTTCCAGTAGATGTCAGTATCCTACAATGAAAAGCCTGACTTGTGAGTTATCCAGACTGTTTTCTAGCCCACAGTTTACTGAACTTGAACTTTGTATCTGCCGATATTTTCCTGTTAAAGGCATCTCTGGGAAGAGCCAAATTCTCTTTGCCCTGGTGTTCACCACACGCTACTTGGATCTCCTCACCTCTTTCATCTCGCTGTACAACACATCCATGAAGGTGAGGTAATTTAACCAAACACACCAGTGCTGTTTCTTTGTGCGTCGCCGCTGATGAGTGCTTCTTTGCTGCTCACCAGGTAATATATGTCGGCTGTTCGTACGCCACTGTTTACCTGATCTACATGAAGTTCAGGGCCACCTACGATGGAAACCATGACAGTTTCAGGGTGGAGTTCCTGATTGTTCCTGTTGGGGGTCTCGCTGTTCTGATAAACCATGACTTCTCTCCCCTTGAGGTGCGTTTAAACTGCTGTGGGGAATACAGACTAACTTGTTTAGGTTATATATGGCCATTCATACATCCATTCATAAATTTCTTCCTCCCAGAAGAAATTTTAAATATGAAAGTGGTGGATTAACAATATTGACTTTGACAACAATAATTATTCAGAACATATTGCTGACTTGCTTTCTGTGCTGTTTTTAACTAAAATCTTTTTGTCTGCAGATCCTTTGGACATTCTCCATCTACCTGGAGTCTGTGGCAATCCTGCCACAGCTCTTCATGATCAGCAAGACTGGAGAGGCCGAAACCATCACCACCCACTACCTGTTCTGCCTGGGCCTGTATCGGGCCCTCTACCTATTCAATTGGATTTGGCGTTACTACTTTGAGGGTTTCTTCGACATGATTGCTATTGTGGCTGGCGTGGTCCAGACTGTCCTCTACTGTGACTTCTTCTACCTTTATGTTACCAAAGGTGGGTCATGACTCAAAGGATAAAAAAAAAAGATGAAAATCTATTTTATTGTTTATAAATGAATTAAAAGTGAATTCTTAGTCACTTGTTAGGATAATTTACTTCTCATTAGATGGATGGTTTCTGGAATGTCTTTTCCTAGAACAACATTCATTCATGAGAAGGGTTATCTTCTCTGCTTCGTCCCTGAAAAACATCACTGGAAAGTTCATCCTTAGCTGATCGGAGGTTTCAGTCATCTAAAAGTCCTGAAAGGAGCAATTATATTTTTTTCCAAGGTCTCGAGTCATATTTGCCGATTATGATCCTATCATTCTGCAATAAATCAGAGGATAAATAGTCCCAGTTCCTCACAGAAGAATTGTTGTGCTCAAACACTTGGTATGCTCTGTAAATTTCCTCTCATATGCCTGAGATGTAGCTAAAATAATTTGCCTCAGTTCAAGGTCTTTTCAAGGTATTGACATCACTGGATACCACAGCCAGAACTTAGAAACATGCTGTATAATCCAAAAATTTTTGGGTTTTCACTTACTTTTCCTATTTGTGACTTACTATAGACAATAATTTCAGTAGAGATGTTTCAGAACCCTTTACTTATTTATAAGTTTGCATGCAGGGGTTTGAAGAAGGTCGAGGTGTCAAGTAAAACTGGTAAATAGCGCTTAACCAAACTGTCAAATCAAAATCCTCTATAAATATTGTACTGTTTTTAAGATGCAGATAATAAAACTCAACTAGTCAAATGTTTAATAGTGAAATGTGCTCAATTAATTTTTAAATTGCCATAAAAATTCAAAATTTGATGCAGGGATTTTGAAATGAGAAATATTAGTAAAACTGTGCTGTGTTTTTAGTTGTCAGAGGTGATTGTACATTGCTTAAAGTAGGTAAGTGAAATAAGAGCTACCTAAAAAAAATATTGAGATGATTAAAAACAATCAGTTCCATTAGTGCTTAAGTTTTTAATGCTTTTGAATCTTATGTTTCCTTTTCATATTCTGCACTTTGCTTCAGTTTGTGGTTTTAAGTAATCTGACAATGATTTATGAAAAGGGCATCTTCTAAATCTAGATAGTTCTAGTCATGGTTTCTAAGTGACATCTATGTTTTTTTGTTGTTTTTTTTTTCTCCCTGCAGTGTTGAAAGGTAAGAAGTTGAGCCTGCCGGCATAAAGACAGACTGGAGGCGACGTCAGTCCCAGCAGACTCAGGGGGTGCAGAGATGATGTTGTGGAGTCTCATGAACAACAGCAACAGAAGCCTGAAACAGCCAACTATTTGGGGGAATAAAAACACTAGTCGTCTTGATGATTGCTCATGGAACTGGTAAATGCCAACAAAGCACCGGCGCTGAACAAAGATCATCAACTTTTGGATTTCTGTGTTCAGCATCTTGCCTTAAAACTTCTTTTCATTGCTGTTCAAAATAGGATACATTGCTTCTTCTATTTTTCTTCTTTTTTTTTACATGTGCGGTGTATACCCTTGTTTTCTATTATTACATAATGTCACACAAAAGGTAGGCTTTGAGTACCTTGTTTGACTTTAACTTGGGGAAGTAAGAAAATGCACAAAATGTACAGTCTTATTAAAGAGTGAGATAAAGCATAATGTATCAGAGTGCCTGATGAGGATTATGTCCATTTTCTCAGTGTTTTTGTTCATTTATCTAAATTTTTTTTATTATTTTTGTGACTATAAGCAAATATGCTTTGAGGAAAAAAAACATTCAACAAAGCCAATATTAGAAGTGCATTTTTTTTTGTGTAAATTTTGCTTTAATAAAATGAAACTAAACATTTTAACAGGTTACACTTGTTTAAAAATCACATATTTTTATGGGGAAATCATAGAGGGATTTTGACTATAAAATGTAATGTATAGACTGGATGAGTACCAGCAATTATTTTTGGCACATCAGTATTTTCAAATGGTGCTCATTTTGTTTAAAATTCCATTTCAGATGTGTTGACTAGTCTTTACCACTTACATGTAGACCGCATTAAAATCCTAAAACGATGCATCGTCACATTTTTGGAGCAGATGGAGCCTCAGGCCTGGTTTTAGCTGTTATTGCACTCCAGAACCAAACTCATGAACACCTTCCAGTAGTTTCTCCATAGTTTTTCCAAACCTGAAACTGGGGTAAAAAAGAAAAGATTGCCACATTTCTTAGAAAAATCTTCTGGCTTATTGACTAACTTTTGTATCTCAGCTGATTGGTTTCTGTTCCAAATGAGCTTTTGAGCTCAGTTCTGCCTTTTTTTGTTGCTTTCTTGCTGAGTAGGTGTGATGTTGTTCAGCGAGTGCATTTCTGTTAAATCCAAAGGCCCTGTCAACTTTATCTCAGTAGGCATTCCTGCAAGGGTTTCCAAATTTTGTCAAATTTTTTTTTTTGTTTTCTTTTTTTGCATGATATCACCTCCATTAAAAATTTTCTTATCATCAAACTTAAGTGGCTTGGTTTGATTACTGAAAAAAGACTGGATATTCACTGCAAATAATTGTACAATTCATTATGAAAAATATTCATAATCTTTTTAAAATGATCTATTTTGTCACACAACCACTGATCTTGAGGGATTTTATTAGAATTTGATGTTTGATAAATAGTGCACAATTTTATTTTTCACTATTTCTGCATTTTTGTTCAGCAGCCTTTATCGTAATACAATTTTTAATCTGGTAGAGTCAGCTGCCTTCATAAATCGTGTATATAGTCTTGTATTACAATTTGAGCTCAGTAGAAATCCAACTGCTCTATGAAAACCTTAATGGTTTGTCAGGAAACATTAGCGAACCAACAGGAACAGGAAGACCAGGAAACACAGCAGACCTAATTATGTTTAACCTAAGTGAAACATAATAAGGTTAGGTTAATTAGAATATGAGAGATCAAAAGTAGCTTTGGAAAATTCACTGAGGTCCAACCTCAGGTTTTATCATTTGGCTCACACTTCAAATCCTTGCGGAGCAAGCAAGCACAAACTAGGTGCAGCAAATTCATCCTAAGGCGAATTCATGGAAAGAGACAAACATTAAGGAGAACCAAAGAATTGAAATGAATATGGTGTTGGATGATGACGCAAAACCAGAGAGAAAGACGCGAAGGAATGTCCTTAAATTGCTGAATCAGTCAGCTGACCTCGACAGAAGAGAGGATGCTTTTTACAAACTTAAAGAGAGGAAATCTTAGAAGTCAGCTGCTGGAAAATCAAAAATACTTTCATTGATTTTGACTTATTTTACCTTTTCTGTTCAATTCTTGTCTTCACTTCATTAAAGTTTAAAGTCTGCATTTTAAGCAAAATTTAGGTGATGGTAACATTACCATTTCGTATGCAAAAATTCAAACCCCGACTTCTAGAATAAGAAGCTCATGAAAATGATAAAACTTTTAAGAATGTGCAGCATTCAACACAGATCGAGTAAATTATATTTTGGCTAATCACTCCACAAATCCACTGATAGTTTTTTTCATAGTAAAGCCACAAACTTTGATGCATTTCCCTGGTGTGTCATGTGACACAAACACAAGGCGTGCATAATTGGGAGGAGGAAGAAAAATTGCATTGTTTCTCAATTTTTCACAACTAAAAATCTGAGAAGTGTGTAATGAAATTGTCTTTTATAGTAGCTTTTCAAAGCACCTGAACCTGCAATCACAGCTGCAAGTATTCCAGTTTTTTTTACAGGTAGTTAACATGTTATATTTTTGGTTTGACCTAACACCTTCTACACGCTTCCCCTGTCCCATCCTTGTGTTGTGGCAGAATGGAAACAGGACTTGTGGCTTTTTTTTTTTTCCCCTTTATGAGACAAACCAAATTTGTAGCAAGCAAAACACATTTCTCCTTGTCAAGCAATTCTTGGTTCTCTGCAGCTGCTCCTCTTGACTCATTCTCTTCATATTTTGTCTTTTTCTACACTATCAGGGAACATATATATATATATATATATATATATATATATATATATATATATATATATATATATATATATATATATACACATTTGTGTGTGTAAAACTCATGAAAACCATATAGAATTTTTTCCTTTCTCTTAAGTACTTACTACTTTGTGTTTGTGTGTCTTCCAGAAGACCACCTCAAAATCAGTACATCATTGTGCTCTATGAGTGCAATTGCAAAGTACTGCATATGAATGCCATTTTAAACAAAATCAGTTTATTTCTTTCCAATATGTGAAAAACTCAAATGAAGAAATAAAGCAAAAAATGTTAAATATGCACAAAATGTCTGAAAACAGATTTTTACAAAACTGTACTTCAAATCCCGACAACCAGTGTTTTAGAACAAATCTTTAGAAAAAGCAGCTTAGTCTGAAGTTCATGATAATAATCGAAAAGTGGAACACAGAATTCAATGAACGTGTTAATAGAGATTGAAATCGCTGAATAATTTTTTGTCAGTTCATTTTTTCTATCAACATAATCATGATCATATGTTAAAGCAACTTTCCGCTGGAAAATCTTGGCTTTTATCCCACGTAATGCTGGAAGCAAACACCACATGTACATGGTAGGCACTCCTAATGTTTTGACATTTCGATCACACTACAAATTATTATTATTAATAGAAAAAAAATCTCTTGAATCGTCAGTATCAAATGATTTGGACTGGTTCCCTGAAGCACTAGAATAAACACATTCCTTCTAAAACTGAGCTGTAATTGTCAGGAAATAGTTTTTCCTCATGTGCGTCTTCTTCAAAAACCTATACAATCATGAATGAAAGAACGTAAGATGAAAATACTTTTACTTCATTGACTGATGTGTTAGTATTAAAGCATTGAGAGCAAAATTAAAACTTGGATGATAAATATGATGCAAGCAAACAAACAAATACCAACAAAAAACCTGAAACAATTCTTCACATAAATGTAGAAATTTTGGCAGGACACATAAACTCTGGGTTGCAATCTCTCCTCCTCCAGGCCAGAAAGCATCAAACATCGGCTCACATGAGGATGACTAAATGTTCAGTGCTATGATTACTTTAAGTATGGTCTCAGCTCTTAACACCACAATATTTGCCCCTCGGATTTCTTGTAAGAAAATTATTAAATTACCATAAAACAGCTTTGTATGCTTTTTACTGTGTAATATTATTATTTAACAAACTATATACATACTATTTGTAACTACAAATGGACTTAGAACAATTTTGAAGAAATGTGCTGCTGTAGCTACATCACTGTCCTGAAACAGGATGTAGCCTGTCAACGGAGATCGATTCTTAAGTCCAAATTGGAGAAGTGAGCAGTATAAAACTCATACATATTGCACTGTAAACAAGTAAAACTTCACATTCCTTTCACTGAAGCAGCAAGGACACTTGGTGTTCATAAAGAAGCGACCTTGGCAGAGGTTTTGAGCTCAGCGGGTCAGATCCTGACTATCTTCTGTTGAGCAGATTGAGAAGATCATTTCGCTACTGCTACTGCTTCTGTCCTGGAGCCTCTTCTTCACTCCCCTTCCTCTGGTTCAGGAGAAAAGGAAATAAATGATGATCAAAAGTTAATAAAAGAGGCCACTACTAATACAAACTGTAGATTTTACAATACATTTTTATTCTGGCCGTTTTTCACTACTGAAGGGTGTGATCAACACATTTTTCCATTGTAGGTCTGGCTGCATCTTCAGGGATGGAGCAAGTAGACCATCCACTCCAGTTTCTAATCTTTTGCATCTTCTTGGACTTTTCTGCATTTACTTTAAGCGATCTTACCGAAGCATGTTTCACCATGGAGATAACACATGCAGAGTTATGTGCAGTGTGAGTTTTCTGCTGGATGGTATGTGTGCAGGCCTGCAGAAAAGTTCCCCTCTTGTCTCATCTGACCAGAACCCTCATGGTTTCTACACATCTTGGGCCAAAATGCAAACATGACTACTTATAGCTTGCTTTCAACAATTACTTTCTTCACATTCCCAATAAAATAAGAAAAAGAGTCTGGTTAAAATGTCAAAAACAGACACTCTACATGTGTAAGAGGTTGTTCCCTTTACCTTTGTCACATGAGGGTAGTAACGTTTCAGCAGGTTGGGAATGGTGATGAACACGCCGGTAACGATGATCGAGACCACCAGGGAGAAGAGGGCGATGCCAGAGAGCACAGACAGCAGAGTCATTCCTCCAACAAACAGCAGAAACACTAAACAGAAGAATTAGAATCAGCTTGAAGTAGAAAGAAAAAGAAAAACACACATTGTTCAGTTTGAGATGTGCTACGTACCCTCAAAGAAAACAAATCCCACAACTGACATAACTATCGTAATGAGGGCAAACAAGAGGAAGAGCCCAACAGGTAGAGCACCCATGGCGCTAAACATCAGCAGGGCGAGAGCTAAGAAAGGCCGACTGCGGAGGTACTGCCCGACCTTTGTACTCATCATCTGTGCCATCTGTAGGAGAGGAAACAACACACCTGGAAGCTCCACTTTGCCAAATAAATAGAGAAAAAACAATGGATGACAGGGGAATATCAGTCAAACACAGGTGGGACATTTGGGCTTACCTTGGGATCCTCCTGAAGGCGGTTCATCAAGGTCAGCCATCTTTCTCCGAGCTGCTGAGTCAAGCTGCTGTTGCTGCTGCTACGCTGCATCTCAACACACCTGGGAAAACAAAATCCGGCACAAAAAAACTCAGATTTATGGTTCTTGACTTGACTGTGCCTCTGAATTCTTGTACAAAACTTTCAATTGACAAGCTTTCTTTGTCTCACTGTACAGTAACACCAGCTGCACCTTCTTGAATACACAACTCAACCTTGATGCAGACGGAGAGACAAAAGTATAAAAATGTTCTTTTGCAGTTGAATTCTTATTCAAAGAGTAAAACTCTTAAGTAGATTATTTACACAGAAGGTTATATTTCAGTTAATTTTGATGAATAGGGTTTACATTTTATAAAAACTCAAAAATTAGTCACTCAGAAAACTTGAATCTCCATTAGGTTAATGAAAAGAGATTTTGCTTTTTGGAGACGACTGACTACGGAAAAGTATCCTTATGTCATGTACTGCTGCGTGGTTTTTATATAAATTACTCCATCTTTTCACCAGAGCATGGTGCTGCTCAAGTGTTGCATTAAAAGCAACCTTCATTTTGTCGGCACTGTTTGCTCAGGCGCCTCATCTTTCTCTTGGTAACATTCACATAATATCTGTCAAGTTAAGTCAGACTGTTGCTATTAAAGCAGGCAGTGAGAGCAGAAACCAAGAATATTAAATTAGCATCTCCACAAAGTCTTTGAGCAGAAAAGGGTATCAAGTTTTAAAATTGCTGCCCTGAATTTGGACCTGATAAAAAAAAAAAAAACTACACAAACATGTTTAAATTTCACAACAGAAACTAGAAAATTCCTGAAGAAATTTAACCGGGGCCTGCCAAAGTGTGCCCGTCGGTTTGGACCCAGCGTTCTGATGCTAAACATTAGCATTCATGCTAAAGAAAGCTGCAATGTCATCAATACCATGTGGAGAGTCACAAGCATGACTTACTGCATTAAGTAAGGGAAATAGCGAATACCTCATGCAAGGTGAAAGGCTAATGCTAATGCTCTACCTTGCTGCGCAAGACAGTGCCCTAACTTGAGAGGAAAAGATAATGCAAGCTAGTATCATTGCAGCGCCCGCGGCGCTGCATTAGCCCTTAAGACGAATCTTAAGGCTTTTATTTTGAAATTTTCAGAATGCTTAATTTTAAATGGTCAATGTAATCCCATGTACAACAGTAATTTGGTTAAATCAGACATATAATGGTCAAAAAAGCACTTACTTAATAAAAATTGTCAAGGCTTTTATTTTGAAATTTGTTTAAAGCTTAATTTAAAATTGCCAAACTAATTCCATGTGTAACAATGGTTGGTTAAAATGAGTTATAAAATGCCCAAAACACAAGTAGTTCTAAAGGCCAGCTCCTTCCTCAGAGCTCTGCTATAGTAAAAACTACAGTGATGCGTTTTTGTAGTTCTAATCAGCTGCTCGGCCCTGCTGTGCTTCGTTGCTATGGTAATTAATCCTCTGCAGCTGTCGTGTGTGAGACAGAAAGAATTCTATCTTTGTGAGACACCCAGTCAGTTTTCACTGAAAAAAGCAGTCTGAACAACTCCTTCCCATTCGGAAACCGTGATACATATCGGAAAACCGTTTGAAGCGTATGAGAGGGCTATCTTTCGTCTCCTATAGTCCCGCGATTCATATCTGTACATCACTCACAGTAATAACAGCGACGAGATAAAAATGGTGTGCGCTGAGGTCTGACATTTTTCAGAAATACATGGAAGTGAACCTGGCTGAGCGAGTCGAAATCCTGTCGCATCACTTCGCTCTGAAGCCCCTAGACAGAAAACCATAAGCCCTAGAAAAATTTTGAAAACATTTTACCGGAGCAGGCATGCGTATCTATTTCATGACCGAGTTTCAAACCGATAGGGCGATATTTGTGGGCGTGACAGCGATTTCAAAATTTATTTGGGGTCAGAATGGCACTGCTTCCCACACTCTAACGAATCGTTGATTACACTCTAGTTTGGGCAGTTTCTAACTGACAAGAATTTTTGATGGTTTTTCGCTTTTTACTTTTTTATCGTAACTCCGAATCCCACCAAAAGTAATAGCACCCCTCCCGGCGCCGAGCCGCACGATTTGATACCACTTTTGTGGGTGGGCTCGCAGCGGTACGAGCCGCATTCCGGTTGACGGAAGAAAAATAAATAAATAAAGAGACATTCTATTGGGTGTAGATTAATAGGTGCCTGCCATGCAATGCATGGAGGCAGTTACTGACTTGCTTTGCAAGTCAGTCACTGCTCTCCTTATGCATTGCTAGGCAGGCCCCAATGAATGATATGCTCCTGTGTATTCTTCTGACAAATTCAACTGTGCAGTTTCTTTCTTTAAATGCTTAGTCACATATTTAAAAGGGAAAAAGAAATATACGTTTTCTGATTTAAATATTGAGAATCTTAGGTTTAAATGCAAACAATTAAATTACTAATACTGCAAGAGGAATTGTAAACAAACCTGAAGTGAAACGAGTTAATGTCTGAAACAGAAGAGCCTTCACTGGTCCATCCAACAGGTCTAAATCTGAATTAGTATCTATTTAATTCAAATAATCCTGAAACGAAGTCTTGCGCAATCGGAGACACTTTCCTGACACGTACACTATGAGAAACAAACCTAAACTTCATAAAAACAGGTTCTGGAGTCCCGACGAAGTTCTGCTGGATCCACGTACCTGGATGAAGCTCACAGTGACCCGGCTTTGACCTTCTGCTCCTCGCTGCTCTCAGCACAAAACACCAAACCCTGAAGTTCCCACCGCGCTTACCAACCACGGTGAGGATCACGCCCTTTAAATACGAGCTCTCCTCTTTGTTTCCTCCCCCATCTTCTTCCTCCGGATTCTTCACGCTGCGGCTGCTGGGGTTCACTGCTGCCCTCTGCTGTTGACTATTGATACTGCAGCACCACCGGTTTTCAATAAGACTTTAATGAATTATTTAAAATCCGATTGAGAATATTTAATTTTACATTAAACAGCGAAACCTACAGGTTAGAATGTTTACCTAGCGATCGGGTATATATTTCAAATTATTATTATTATTATTATTATTTATTTTTTATTTTTTTAAAGACACAATTTACCATAAACTGGTTTGCCCAGCCCAGTGTTTAATGCTCTCCTGCCACCTTGTGGTTATTTTGAGCTCATATTTTCGTCAACGAGACCTACAAACCAAAAAAGCAATAATTTCATATTAATAATTGTTTTTTCTTTCCCACCGAAGAAACAAATAAACTGCAGCAGCACAAGTGCAAGAAATAGATGACAAGTACAGCAAAAATTATTCTATTTAAACATTTTTAAATATCTTTGCGCTGAAAACTTTTGTATGTATTTTACTTTTAGTATCAGGAAAATTCAAGGAATGATGCAAAAAAGTTGCACATTTTTAAATTGAAATGAAATAGAATTTTTATTTGGATTTTGTATATTTTTTTTATTTAATTAAATGCCAAGTAACCCTTTCAAATTAGCCAAATCTGCTCTGAGGATTATTTAAATTGAAGGTATGATTAAGAAAAGCAATTGTGACGTGAATAAATTTGCAATGAAGTGGGATCTTTGTATGATAATAATGCTTAACAGTTGAAATATGAACAATATAATAACCACGAAAGTCGAATATGGGCTTTGAACCGGATCAGACATTTCAATTTGACCATTTAGATACAAAATGACAATTAAAAAACACACCATCCTGCAGCTGGTACACCATCATTTAGACATGAAGTGTTTTTCAATAATCCTGACCCAAACAGGAACTCACTGCTGTACAATGTTCCCACTGTTAACGGCCTGCAAATTGAACAATTATTTATTTGCCCGATATTATTAGAGCACGGGCAGGCTACCAATTAAGCAAATGGTTGATAATTGTTACGTCCCAATCTTTCCCTTTGGATCATTTCCCACACATATATGATTACTTGTTTCTAATAAAACGTATTCACATGATTTTCTGATCGTGAGAATTGTGGGCGTGGCTTCTGTCGACGTTCCGTCAGCAGGAACGCAACGAAGCAACCCGTCAACTTCATTCTATCGCTTGTGACAGGATGACATTCCATGTTCTCTTCCACACTTGCTTCAGAAGAGCCAACTCAAGACTTGCACTTTGCTTTTGACATTCAACCCAGAGATAGCGAATTTGAAGAATATCATGGAAGAAGAGATAAAGCTCAATATTAAACTCGAGAAATATGTGGTTCTTCAAGGTAAGCTATCAGTGTACCACACTGAAGGGTTCCTGGGTGAGGGCTCCTACGGGACAGTGGTCAAGTGCACCAAGCTTGACAACGAAGAGCTTGTGGCCGTGAAGGTTTTGCGCAAAGACTGCTTCAAAGAAGGAAAAAAAGAGGCAAAAATACTGAGGAAAATCCTACAACTCGACCCTGACAAAAACAACTTGCTGAAGTTCATTGAAAGCTTCAAATATAAAGGCTACCTCTGTTTGGCCTTTGAAATTCTGGATGTGAGTGTCTTTGACTTTATAAAGAGCAGAGGTTTTGAACCGCTCAGTCTTTCTGAAATCAGAGTAATTGCTCAACAGTTGCTTGCAGCTTTGAATGCTTTGAAAAGCGCAGGTCTGGTTCATGCTGACATTAAGCCAGACAACATCATGTTTGTCAATCATAGGTCTCAGCCTTTGAAAGTGAAATTGATTGACTTTGGGTTGGCTGTGAAAGTATCCAAATTGTGGTTTGTGGGCACTGTTCAAGCCATTGGTTACCGGGCCCCCGAAGTCATCTTGGGTCTAAAAATGAATGAAAGCGTCGACATGTGGTCTCTGGGTTGCAGTTTGGCCTACATGTACCTTGGTTACAACCTCTATCCTACACACTGTGTATATGAAGTCATTAGGGCTATCGTCCAGATTCATGGTCAACCCCCAGATGATGTGTTGAAAGATGGCATGGATGTGCAACACTTCTTCACTAAACTCAGTGACTCTTCTCACTGTAAGTTCAGACTGAATACACCAGCTGAATATACAAACGCAACAGGGTATGGAACGCAATTTAAAAGCGGCATTTACAACCGCCTACGCAACCTTGATGACCTGCTGAAAACCCGCCCAAGGCCTATAAACCCAATGGAGCGTGAAGATTCCCTTGGATTTATTAGCCTGCTAAAACGAATGCTGTTGGTAGATCCAGATGCCCGGATCGTCCCAGGAGACGCTCTTGGTCATCGTTTCATAACTATGACAAATTTATCAGTGGGGAGAGATAACTCCTATGGAGGATCAGCTTTGAAAATGATGACTGACTGCAAAAATCCTGAGTTTGCAGTAAACCATTATGTCACTTCAAGTGAAGAAGCTGAAAGAGCAATGGAAGATGCAGTCGAAAGACAGCCAGGTGAAGCTATAGATTCTGTTCTCATAGTTAGAACAAAAATCCCATCACCAGACATTGCAACCCCTTTAATCAAAGATTACAAACCCTCTTTTTCAGGAAGAGAACAGCCAAGAAAGACCTTAATGAAAGTAAGACCCTGTTTTAGAGCTCAGCAAGGAGTTGCTGACCAGCCAGACACTGCAGCCAGTGGAAGTAATGATGAACCCTCAGGTGAAGATGCACATTCCACTTTTAATAACTCTGCACCAGCACAGCATACTTAATTACACCAATAGAGTCATAATAGCAAAACAATAGGTTGACTACCTTGGACAACTATGGAAAAATAAACTTGTTTCAAATGGTTTAGAAAGCGTAATTAGAAATACTAACTATAATGTAATTTAAGTGATAAAGCATGATGTCGCTCACAGCACAACGCATAGAATTAGACTGAATAGATCTGCTCTTATGGATTGGGCACATTGACCTGAGTGAAGCTGCCCCCCACTCACCTTCTTCAAATCAGAAGAAATTGGTATCAAATGTTTGTGCTAATTTTTTGCTGATTTGTGCAGCAAAAAGTTTCATTTGTGCTGCTATCATTTTAAAGATATTAAGAAATGTTTCCAGAGGTCAGGGAAGGTCAACCAGCTCTCCCCATCTTCTTCCAATCAGACAAAACTGGTGTCAATCAAGTCGACTACGTTTTGTATTGGCTCGTGCATCCAACAATTGTTTGTGCTGCTTTGGCTTTGAAGGTATTAATAAAAGTTTAAAGGTCATAAGGTCAACCAGCCTCCTCTTTTCATAAAATCAAAATGGCCTTTAAACTTTCATTAATATCTTCAAAGCCAAAGCAGCACAAACAATAATATTTGCTGCACAAATCAGCACAAACATACTTGAGTTGATTGACACCAGTTTGAAGAAGGGTGGGGCGTCTGGCTAAACTTTTATGACGTCTGAAAAGATTTTTTAATGTCTTTAAGATGATAGCAGCACAAACAACACAAACATTTGACACTAATTTTGCTTCTAAAATTGAAGAAGGAAAGGGCAAGAGGCAACTTCACTCAGGTGGCACATTGTCACAATACAAAATCCAGAAGTTTTTTTCAATATCAGGATCAATACAGATATTACCGGGTCAGTGCATCTCGACCTAAAACCGTTGAGAATATACATACCTCAAATGCTAAAGTCACTTCCAGTACCAATGATAAACCTTCTTTTTCCAGATAAGGAACAGATGGGGAGGACCTTCATCAAAGTAAGGCCTTATTGTTTTGCTTACCAAGAATCAGCTGAGACTATCATTAAAACTTCAGGCAAGGGTAAATTTATACCCCCAGGTAAGACCTTATCTCCAAAACCCTGGAGTATTTTTTTTTCTTTTGCTTCAAGTTTAAAAACAACTTCTTGCATTTCATTTGATCCAGCCTTTGGACACAGAAGTGGGCAGAAGGGGTCTGAGTCAAAAGTCTCTCGAAAAGCTCTGAAAAATATAGAGTGGAAAGAAAGGACCATTATCAAAGTAAAGCCATATTCTGCTGCTGATCAAGAAAGAAAAGACAGAGCTGACACGAAAGATGCTTTGTCAGGAAAAGTCATGTTCACTGATATGGAAACTTCCAAGAAATGCTCTGCTGCAGAGAGAGAAGACATTTTCTGCATAGAACGGAACCCCTCTAATTTTGTAGAAGTCAAAGCTGGCAAGACATCAGGAAAGAAGACCTGGAACTTCTTCTCTTGGTTGATCAAATTCATCTCATGCAACAAAAAATGTGATTGAAACAGTGCACAGAACTCCACAGTCTCCTGGGCGTTGCCTAAAGGCTCCAAAGATCAAGAATTGTGTATCTCTGAGCATAATAAAACCTTAATTCCATTCAACGTAAATACAAAGATGTGGTCCTTGTCCTTCCTTTATCACAAATGGTACATAAGTAAAGGTTGAACATGTTGTGTCTTTTCAACAGTGAATACAAACAGTACTGTGAATTTCTGACCATGTAGAAGTGTGCAAAACTGAATATTTTGGTATTGATCCAATACCAACACCAATACATTTTATTTAGGTTTTAACATATCACTAAACCTGTGGACCCTTAGGTGTTTTTGTAGTTTTTCCTTTGAATTATTTTAGTTCAAACATAAGACAGAATTTTAACAAAATTTGTAGGTTCCTGGGGTTCATTATTTTTTCTAATTAAAGTTAAAAATAATTCACAATAATGTTAGATACTCTTGGTTAATTATAGCAAATGCTTGGCACAACTAGATGCTATTACTTCTTCTTATTTAAACATACAAGGTTGGTTTGGATATATTTTTCTTCATAATAAACTAAATAATGATTTCATATGTGTAAGTGAAAATCTTAATATTTTTTCAAGTAGCCTCTGATCAATAACAACTGGAACATAAATCAATCTTCTGGTTTACAACTTTTCATTCTCTTTATTTTGCCAGTCTAATATTTTTATTTGTTTTTCTGTGTTAATTTTTTTCTTTTATCAGGTGAAGCTCTTTGAGTGCTGTACAAAAAAACCTGACTTGACATTTATATTAAAGTCAATATGCTGCCTGACTGTCTAGGAGTATGCCTCCCTCTTGTGGCTAGTTTGGGAAGCTGCAACAATACATTAAGTTAGTCCAGTTGTTTTAGTTTTCTTCTCAATGTCTTGTACTCTTTGCTGGGTTGCTGGTAATCGGTGTGATTATCACATTGTTTTACCGTGCAACCAGAATAAAGCAAAAACAAAACAAACACAAAATTTGAGGATATTTTAAAAGGTTTTATTTATTGTCTGTTGCATTTTCCATGTGCAGTGTAAATTATTTACAACTTGATCACCACTTGTTGAAACAAATGTATTGTTTTCCATAAAAACAATACTAGCATGCACACTGTTTGCCTAATTGTGCTAAAACACATCAATTCATGGGGACAATGACAAACTATAGGATTATTTGTGTGTGTATTACTGAAGGCAGATTGTACATTTTTAATTTATGAAATTAAGACAATAAATCAATTATAAATGACATCATATTCCTTATATGAAACAGAAGCACATAATGTGCAAAATGCCTTAGGTTATATGTGAGGCAATATGTAGTTGCTGTGGAAGGTTTTTCATGAGGGAAATCAAAGCAGTCCTACAGGAAATTGAGGAACAGGGCTCCATTTTTTGCTTTGCAGTCATCAGGCTGAAACGACCGTCAGAAAAAGAGACGTAGAGCTGCCTTCATACGATACCAGAGACATTTCACTACGAAGACAGTGGCTGATGAGAATCTCCAGGGACTGAACTGCGTCATCACCACTCATTACTACTTCAATCAAAGAAAGGAATTACTCCTAAATTAAGCCGAGCCCTTTGAGTTTACAGCATTAAATGTGTGCTGGTACATACCTGTAAGGTCTGAGTGAGTGAAGGGCCAGTGTGACTGGTTTTGAATCACACCAATAAACACCCCGAGGGTCCTGCAATGACAACTTATTTGGAACCCTTACAGCTGCTGGCCTTTCTAATTAATCACAGTGGTTTGTATTGAGTCGAGGAGAGGAGGTTTTGGAGAGAGAGAATAGGAGCGAGCAGGCATCCATCCCTCCAGACTGTTAAACACTGTGAACTCAGTGAACCAAAACTGCAGGAGTTACAGAAGAGAGGGTTGTGCAAATGTGTACGCAGTTACCAATTATTACTTTCAATATTTCTGCTGCTGTCGCCTTGACTTCCACAGTATTACTTTTGTGGCTTTTTCTTTTTACATAGCGCAACTTTTCGAGAATTTGTACTGACTTTTTCATTGCCATTGGTACTTCAATAGAGAGAAATGTGGCAGAGCACTTCAAGGGACATTTAAAAATATTTATTCACAATGTGCTGTTCACTTAGAGAAAGAGGTTGAATAAAAGCATTGGAAACATGGGTGCTTGCCTCTTTATTTTTTTTAAAACATTTGATCAAGTTACAAATACAAACACCAATGGGTTTATTTGGATTTTACTCATGCATCTGGATTTCTTGCCCATTACACTGTAGAACCACATTTCACAGCATTTATAGCTTCAAGTCTTTTGGGTATAACCAAAACAGACATTATTGCTTATTCTTCTACAGATTGGAAAGAAAGCATACCTTTCAAGTTCTAACACAGATTCTAAATTGGGCTTAGGTCTGAACTTTGACTAGGCCATTTTGACACATGTATCTAAATTATTCCACTGTAGCTCTGATTATATGTTTCATGCTGAAAGGTAACCCTCCAGCCCAATTTAAAGTCAACGACTATTTGAAATCCACTTAGTTTAGAATAGCCACAAATATTGACGTTTGCTTTTCAACTAAATTAGTCGTTTCTCCAAAGGAATCTGGTGATCTCTGAGACTCACAGGAATTTAATCTGTCAGATGTTACGTTTGTGACGTCGAGCAAAGAACACTGTTGTTGTTGGGATTAATGAAAACTGAAAATATTCAATGAGTCCTACAAAGAAATGTATTCAACTGTCTGGGAGCAAATTGAGTGTATGATATATCTGCTAGGTTGCTTTGCCCTGTTCAACAGATTGCAACCAAAACATGATGGATGGGCTGTCAGCAAATTCCAATTTGCATCCCGTGATTGTAAAACCTAATTACTGCCTGGAGGAGAGGCAACGAGGAGCTGGAAATCTCCTGCTATAGCCAGTCATAACCAGTTCATGTGCAATCTTATGTGTGGTTTCCAGACATCCTGACATCTGTCCCTCAATGACACTCTGCAGTCAAAGCTTTCTGTGCTTAATGAGAAAAATTAGGGCAACCTGGTGCCTTTTCTTCTCCTCTTTATACGTCACACTTGATACCCAAAACTCTCCATCTCACTGTCTGTTCATACCTTGTACCTCTGCCTCTTTGCAAGTGCTCACTTTTTTCATCTCTCTTTGTAGTTGCAAAAGGGAGTTCAGCTGACAGCTGGTCCCACAAGAAAAAAAAGATCTCCTTCAGAGTCATCCCAGTGTGAAACAGAAAAGTTTTTATTGACAGTAGTGATTTTGTTAGATGATAGGAGTTGATTTTGGTACCTGAATTCTGTCTGGGGGGAGTAAATGGCTAAAAGGAAACTCCCTGGAGAGTAATAAAGGGCACTTTAGGATGAGGTCAAAGACATAATCAGTACTCCAGTGATTGAATACATTACTTTTCAAAAGCATTCATATTACTTGAACTTTATATCTTCTCGTGTAACTACACAGACATATTTTCATGTTTTTTGTGTGACATCAAATGAAGTTAGATTTTCACACTTTTGTAAAAATCTAAATTTTGAGGAAAAATTGGTTTCAGTCCCTTCACTTTGTTAATCTAAAATAAAGTCTTGTGCAAGAAAAATGGCCTTGGAAGTCACTTACAGTGCCTATACAAAAAATAAATAAATAAATAAATAAATTACTGCGACATGCTGACGCTATCTGGCCGGACCTCTGTTGAAATTAAGTCAGTCACTTTAAAAGAGGTGAATATTTGTGCAATCAATTATCTTATGTTACATTTTTTTAAATCTAATTTTCATTATTTCAGATAAATCAGGTTTCACTTTGATATCAAAGATTTGTTATTGCTATTTTTTTGTACAAAATCTCAAATGTTACAATAAAAGCATCCAAGCGGTTGAATACTTTTAAAGGAACTGTAAATATTAAAGAGAGGCCACATGGATGTGGTTTGTTCTCAGTATAAATCAAGTTGTTCTGTGAAGGACTCAGATTTGACAGAGAACATTAATGAACAAACAGCATCATGAAGGAGCATTCTGCAGACAGGTCAGGGAGAAGGTTGTAGATCTGTGTAAAAAGAAGGATGAGGTTATAAAACAATATAATCTGACTGTTCAATCCATCTCCAAGAAAATTGTATCATATGTTACAGATGCAACTGTACCAAGGAAAGGATGTTCATGGAAACGGACAGATTATGAAAGGAGAACATTAAATCAGAGAGCCAGACAAGAGTCACATAGTAGCTCTGGAGGGTCTGCACTGATCCATGTCTCAGGTGGAAGGATTTACCTATGGGATTATTAGTTGTGAACTCCATTGCTGGTCCTCCTTTTTTGGAGGAGAGGCAAGATAAAAGCCATTAGAAGTCTTTTCGCGACAAGTCATGTAAGGACACAAGTAAATAAATGTGTTAAACAACTTTCAGAATAATTTATCATTTTTATTAAACTCACAGACATGTTCGTTGTGTTGATCCGTCACATGAAAGCTGAATGAAGGGGTGTGAGTACTTTCCTGTATTCTGCTGCAGAGGAGGAACTTCATTTACTGCTTTAAATAATGAATACACAGTTTTGTAATTTAAGAGGTAAGGAGAAGAACGATGGAGTATAATAAAATCTAATCTAAAGCTCAGCATCACCCTAAATTCATTTTTGTGTTATCAATTTGAGCTTCATGTATATTTCATGAGTAATTTTCTTCTGCAGGAGCTCTTAAGGTATACTGTGTCATTTCTTTTCCAAGCATGCTCATCTGATACAGTCAGAGAAACACTTGTTAGACACTGTGTTGAGCCAGCAGGTAATTCTTACAGTGAGAAAATCACCCAGCATCAATGACAGCAAGATGATCAGGAAATAGGATTTTATTCCCTGTGGAAATTATACACTGACATGCAAGTGCCATCAATCTCTTTATGAACTCCTTTCCAATTAAACATCCTTCTGCATGTATGCTTTAGGTTGCCTGTTTGCTTCCGCCAGCAATCTGCGAGTCTCTTTTGCTCAACCATCCTGTTCATCAAGCTTTGCAATTAAATTTGCAATATTTAATCAGTGTTTTTCACAACATTAAATTACAGCGAGTCAACATTGCCAGCGCATCCCGTCCAAAAACACTTTCATCTGTTACAAATTCGACAAGATCTGATTGAATTACAAAGCATGAGGGGAAACACTCAAAAGCCCTGGTTATCGGGTTTGAAAAATAAAAAAAAAAGACTGAAGCCGATCAGCAAAATCTTGTTGCCTGGTGTTGTTTCCAAGCTTCATCACATTTGCAGTTTGTCTCTGAGCGTCTGGGACTTTGATGAATCGCTGTCGCGGCCTTGTGTTCTCGCATTCTGATTTACTGCTTGAATTATAATTAAATGGGGAGATGTTTGAAAGTTGCTGCAGGATGAGAAGCCAAACTTTAAAACATAAAGAAGGAGGAATTAAAGGTGAAAGCGGGTGTGCAGGGGTGATGTGGCCCTTATTCGCTGGGCCTTTTGTGTTTTACAATAAGGAGAACAATGATGGATCACAGTAAAGACAGGGGAATGGATGGGGTGTCAACATCCTGTAGTTCCCGTCACTTCATAACTCCCTCAGGAAGGCCTGGATGCTTCTGTGGCTATAAATCACAGCTTTACTGTTAGATCGCTGGACTCACGCAATAAAACCTTGACTTGATTGTCTTGAACCAACAGGCAAAAGGATCAGATCTGCCTCTTTTGTGTGGATTCGAAAAAGATTATTTTATTGTAGTTTGTAGAGTAAAATACACATAATTACATGCACTGCAAGTAAACACGTTTTTCACTGTCTTAGATTAAAATTAAATGAAACTTTTCTTGTTCCAGGTCAGTCGGGAAAATTCAGAAACTGAGTCAGATTTGTAGGCCATCTTGCTCATGCACACATTTTTATCCATGCCCACATGTTTTTTAAAGGGTCTAAATCTTGATATTACTGCAATTAAGCCAGTTCATTAAAAAAAATAGTATGATGCTCAGGACTGTTGTTTATTTGGAAGACCCTTTGGGGCCCAAGTTTTAAGCATCTTGCAATGTTTCCTCAGTATTTCCACATAATGATCTTTCCCATTTATACCATAAACATGATGCTGCCACCTCTTTGCTTCACAGTTGGGATGACATCATCAGACTTGCAATCTCTTCCCTTTTTTCCACAAAACCAAACATTATCGCCCAGGTTTTTTCTAAAGTTTTCTATGGCATGGTAATTGTGGCAATTTAAACAAATTAATGAAAAATATCTGAAAAGATCATGTCCTGAGCCTTCAGTAAATAAAAATATTTTGAATCATCTTAGCTGGTCGAGTCTGATTTAATGCCAGAACAGTTAAAAAAAAGTTATTTTTCATGCTGTGTATCCATAGGTCTGTTTTCAACTGTACTGTTTGACAAATAAATCAACCCACCAAGCTGCAGAGCTTTGTTGATTTCCAGTGTTTAAACAAATCCTTCATGATGCAAACAGGCTGTTCAGGTGCAAATGCTTATCATCATGTGTGTCATCTTCACAGGTGATCCTTTGTTTCTGCTTAGAATTGCAGTGTGTTTGATGCCCTGATGCTCGAATGAAGCGCCACTCCAACATCAAGGTGATGTGGTTTGGCCAGATGAAAGGAGAGGGAACTGCGTCGCTCGTAATACACTAAACAGGCCGGCTTTCACGGTCAAAAGCAGGGCAGCTGCAGCAGGGATCTGTGTTGCATGAAAAGGAGGATTAGCATGGATTCATGATTCTCCACCGCGGTAAAAACAGAGCCATATGAAACTTGACTGTAAATGAGAGAGATGCAGCAAGTTTGTTTGTAGATACAAAACACAAGTAACAGGTAAACCCTCCTGCTAGGGTAGATTAACGAAATAAACGCACAATTTTGCAGGTTTTATTTATTAGTATTTGGATTATGGTCTATAACAGCTTGACACTTCGCTAAACACATTGGAGGGGTTTGAATTCCCTGTATGATGTTTTATCAGGCTTTGACTCCTGGCGGTGTCTCCAGTTGCAAATTGGCGTCAGGAGAGGAGTCAGGTGAGGTGGGATTCAAAGACCATGGCGGCAGATGATTACATGGATAGATGAACATATGCCAGAACAGGTGGACCACCTGCAAAATAAGTGCATAAATTTCAATCCATAGATGTCCAAAACACAATATTTGTGAATTATTACGTTTTATTTTGGACATGATAATGAAAATTTCTTTATCAACTTTGGGAATGACAGTGATGTACAACACATTATCAGGTCTGGAAGATCTCAAACATTTTTAAGCTCTGTGAAACTTTTGTTTAAGTTACGTGGGAAAAATTTGATAAATAGAATAAACACCCAAATCTTTGACAACTGGCATAGCGCTTTCTGCGTAGCATGCTAACAGCAACAATCGTTGTCATGCTTACTTTTATTCTTCTTATGATTAAAAGATGCATGCAGGGATACAATTCTTATCATACATCAGCAGAAGATGTATGATACAGTACATATGTACAGAATGTACAAAATATTTTAGTTATATTTGTTTTTCCAACAGATTCACCTCCAGCAGTGCATGCAATAAGTAAAGAGGTCTGGTCATGTGACCATTTATACTAGTTAAATTAAATGAATGCTGCTTAGAGTAACTACCTTTTATTTTATTTCTAAATTTAAATGAGCTGCCCAAAGCCAAACTAACAATTTTAGAGCTTCAAACAACCATTGTTGCCAGTGGGATTAAATGGGTTTTCAGAGAGATCTACAGTGATTTCTCTGAAAGAGGTTGATGTTGAAGGAAAGGTTTTGGCCTAGGAGTATTTAAAAGAATAATCTGAGTAAATGTAACTAGTTTCTGTCTATCTCAGCTCATACATCAGGGATCTGATGGTTCAAGCTGTTCCCAACAGAGCATTTTGTTCTCACCAGTAAATCACAAGTTTACTGGTGATTTCTAAAGCTTTCAGAAAAAGAATAGAGGGGCAGATCTTTCAGTCTTTAGTCTTCTTTCCTGTGGAACCAGCTTCCAGTTTTAGTCGATGAGGCCTCTATGTTTAAGACTAGCCATAAAAGCTTGCCTTTTGATAAAACTTATAGTTTGAGTGGCTTGGCTAATCTGTATGTAGCTAGGCTGCCACAAGCCAAGGTTGCTTAAGGACATCGCTGAGGTTGCTTAAGACATCGCTGAGGTTGCTTAAGACATCGCTGAGGTTGCTTAAGGACATCGCTGAGGTTGCTTGAGGACATCCTGGAACCAAAAATGGGAACATTAAAATCTCTATAACAGTTTGGTTTGGTCTGTTAGGGCCCTTCAATTGAGAATAACACGACTTTTTCCTGTTCTCTAAGATAATCACTTACTTTATTTCTTTCCCCAGTGAATTGTTCATGAAGCTGCCTGGAACGATACAGCATGTTTTGCCTGAGTCACTTCCTCGCTGAAAGCAGGATGAACCTCTCTGAAGAGAAACATTACCCCAGATTGTCATTTTGTCGCCCTCAAAGCGTAATTTCCCACCTGCGGCAGACACAGTCAGAGTGAGGGCTCAGGTGTGACATGCAGTGACTGTAATTTTGCAGATTACTGATGTGGATGATGTGCAAGGAACTGCCTCAGAAATCTGTTTCAATATTTTGGCAAGGAAGCGTGAGTCACATTATTGCAGGTCGTCGCAAGCGGAAAGGCTCCATTTTTGCATCTTACTTGATTTATAGTCATCATTCTTTTTTTATATCAAACTCAAGGCCTGCACACACAAAAAATCTTATGGTTATTGCTCAATAAGGAAGATTACTTGAGTATTTCAGAGAGTGAGCCGGGAGCAATCGCAGGCACAGACACCTACTGTACATCACAGACAAAATGTAATACAGCGCTTCAACATCGCTGCAATAAAGATAGCCTCTGAGAAGAAAAATATATCAAAAGAAAACATCCAGAGATGCTCAAAAGCTGCTCAAGATGAAATCTAAACAGAAACAGTTTTGCTGTATTTAAACTGCATGTTCTAACATTTTTATGAGTGTCCTTGATCTTCCATTAGCTAATTGTGGATCAAGCTTTTTTTTCTTTTTGGGGTGAAGTATTATTGAGGTTAAGTGGATGTGTTTATTCACTTTATACAAACCTGCCAACCTCTTCCTCTGAGTACTATCCTGTAGTAAAAACTGCAAAAAGAAAATGACTTTGCTCAGCATATGAATAATGTTGATCAGCGCTTTAATTGAATCACTAAATCATGACAGAAATCTCCCCTGTTAGACCTCACCGTCTGCTCCTGGTGGTAAAAGTTCACTGTAAAACTTCCATTACGTACATTTCTGAGTAGAATGTAGCAGCTGTGACATTTGCTCAGTCCTTTGCTTTGTCAATGGCATCATTTCTTCTGAATTATCCACGTTATCATTTCTGTCAGAAGCTCTGAGGACTTCAGCATTAGGCATTAGGTGGTCTCATTAAAATTTCACTCTCATTTTTTCATCTCAAACTGCTTAAGTTATACATTTTTGGGGACTTTTTAAGGCTTTTAAAAAAATGTTTAAGCCTAAGATGGAACTGAAAACTAAAAGTCTCTTGTCCACAAGTGCAGATGTTTTTTGTTTCTTTCAAGTACTTGTTTTGGGAAGATATCAACATCCAGATGGCTGACAAGAACTCAATCATAGATCAGCCTGAAGAACACGAAACAGATCGTAAACAAAACTCTGAATGTGGAGACGGATTTTACCCCTATCATTGTTTTTCTTTCCCCTGTTTCACTTCTGTTAATTTTACAGTTTCATAAAAACTTGCCAGAATATTAGAAATGATGCTTACTTTCTTTCTAACTAAAAATAACAACAACTGAAATTGATCACACAGCTAACAGTTTTAGAAAAATGTTGTATTTCTGACAAAACAGCATTTCTATGAGGAAGTAAAGTGCAAGTTTACTTTCCATTGATCTGTGTTGCACCAGCTGGTCTGAGTGTGAGACATGTGGTACATTCTGGGCAGAACAGACCCTTTAACCCCAGGATAGCACATTGTTGCACTGGAACAACAACTGAGAACACACACACTCACACCTTGGACTGGGCTGCTGGAGTACATGTGAGCAGATGCAAACTCTATGCACAGAGACAACGGCTGGAAAAATGCATGTTGTAACCTGGTCAGGAGTTTGTATGTTCTCTCTGTGCATGACACTCAATGCAGTCTAAAATCATGCATTTTAGATTACCAAGCTTAATAAGAATGATTCTGATGTGGAGTGAGAGGATGTAAACTATACATGAAGGACATTTTATCTGCATATTAGGCTTGCGCTCAGCTTAAATATATCCATATCATTATGACTTCACTGAAATATTTACAGTCTTTGATTTGAATAATAACAAACAAACAGCAACCTGGCCCATGTGTCTAATGGTCTTTCCATGAGCCTGAGGTGTACAGGAATTGATGAATTAAGAAACATTTGCTCGTGCACTCATGCACGTGCGCTCTCGTACGTGCAATCAGTAGCAAACCCCATCACAGTGCGTTCAGGCAGCCCCATCAATCTTTATTACTGCAGCTGCACACCAGACATAAAGCACAGACACACACATGAAGCCACATATTCCTCGATTTTCTCCCCGTCTCATTCTCTCTTTTCTCCTTGTTGCTCTCCTCACAGAAGCAAGAGCCTCTCCCGGTTTGGAGTCGACAGGACATTTATCAGATCAACCCGTTTTATATTACCTTGAGATGAAAAGCACAGTGACCTCAGCTCATATAATCTACAATAATGTGGGTTTATTGAAAAAAGGGTTGTGAAAGATTGTCTCTCTGAAACAGACAAATGTTCTTATATTTCACTGCTGGTGTTTTATGCATAATGCTCGAAAATAGCAGAATTTTCTCCCTTGCAAGAGGTGTTAATTGGTTTATCCTGAAATCTGTGATTAACAACTGGCTGACTGTGAATATGGTAATAAGAGAGGCTGACTCTGTGCCTGTGGATGTTGTTTTGGAAGGTGGAAAAAAAAATGTGTTGCTGCTTCAATTTAAATCTGATATGATTTCTGCTGAGCAAAGTGCTGTTTGTGTGCGTGTCATCTGATGAAGATGATTTTCAACTTTTGCACTCAGCTGAGTCAACACTGTCCAAATACTGACATTTATCACAGACGGAAACGCCTACTCTTGTTTCTAATTGTCAAGTCACCTTTCCTGAAACTGAATGTAAACTGGAGAAGTAATGAATTCATTATGTGAGCATTTGAGGTTTTGTTTCAAAAGGATGGCAAGTTCCTACCATACAGTTAAATAAAATATAAAGTTTATGTCCAAATCTGCCAGCTCTTTTCAATCTTTTAATAATAAAAACTAAGGTGGTGGAGGGGACAACAAAAGCACTCAAGAGGGCAGCCATGAAGTTTAAACTTGGACTCAAGTAGGTCTTTCTAATGGACAAGAGGCAGCTCTCTGATAATTATAGGAGCTGGCAAACTGGCTAAAAACATTAAGAATTAGAACTGATTAAAAGCCTTGCAGTGAGAAATAAATTGATTGTTTTTCAAACAGTAAATATCAGCTGTAAGCCACATTTAAAAGTAACAAGAAAACGCTATTAGCGTCTTCATATTTTATGATTGTGATTAAAAAAAACATCTTCTATACTTATTGTAGAATAGCTTATTGAATTGAGACAAAAAGACACATTTCACCAACAGCTCAACCTTTAGACAAATGGGTATTTATTTCTTTATTCAAAAAATTTGAGGCAATAAGTCACTTCATACTCTATACAGCACGGTAATACATTTTGATACATTCATGAGGCAGAAAAAATGTTTAATTATGCAAGCCTGTACAGTCACATAAAACAGTTTTAAATACTGCCATGAAGAAAAATAAAAAGAAAGTACTTCTGTAGAAAATCACAATCCCATAAAACACTGAACTGAAATGCAAGAAGCTTCATTTGCACATTCAGGTATATATAATCATAACAATGTGCTGTGTGTATTCATCTTCGTCTTATATTAAATACGTCATAGATTTCATATATTACTAGTTCTATGGCACAAACTGATTTAAAGCTTCAGTCTAAGACAAACTTTATTTGTGCGTACACTTGTTCACCCACGCACACACTCACTCACACTCACTCCAAGGAGCTGAGCACGAAGAGAGAGAAAGAGAGGAAACTGAGGATGTGTGGAGAGACAGCACAGTTTACCCCTCTGACTGACCTATGCTTGTTTATCTTCTTAATATCAGGCTCCAGAAAATATAGATCCCCTATTTTTTTCCTTCATAATCAGAAATATTTCTTGGCAATGACATCCCCTCCCACACTTGTTCCCATCCTCTATGAAAGACCTCACCTTGCAGAGTGGAGGGGACTGCTGGATGTTACACTTTACTACTGTTTTTGGTTTCCCAACATGTCTGCCTCCCGCATGGCATTCGGGTGCGAGTCCCTCACAAATGTCACATGAACATGAGAGAAAAGCTGGATGGAGCCGACATGGAAGTGAATGTCAGGTCAACGCCGATCTGGCACCAGCTCCTCAGGGCCGAGGCAGAAACAATGTTTCCGCAATTTTACCTTCCTAATGACCACAACCTGCTCATTTAGCAGTATTGATTAAAATAAAGCACATATTTTAGCTCCATTACATTCAGTGCTGGGAAGAGTGGGGGGTAGTTAAGGATCTCACTGAGTGATTATTGGTTATTGACCCGCTGGTCATTCATCTCCATTAAATAATGCACAACATCCCCTGGCTTCCCCTCATGGTCTTCAATTATGGGCATCAATTTTCTGATGACAAAACATGGAGTAAAATCATTAGTACGCCCATAGCATGAAAGACTCCGAGGTAATCAGTGAAGGCGTAAAAGAGGACACTTGAGAAATTAACTTTGAGCAAGGGCTTTAAGGCATAACGTGCAGGAAAAAGACGAATGAGATGGAGGAGGTGAGAAACAGATGGCAATCGCCAATACTTCATTCAGTTCGCAGTTGTGGAGAAAATCAATTAGCGAAGCACAAAAAAAAATTTGAATTTCACAGAAGACACGTCAGTTTTAGGCTGTGTGAGCAGCAGAAAGCAGGATATTGGAGATTTTTCCAAATGAGGTAAATTAGAAAATTGGTTCCTGCAAAGGTAATTGTTAACTCATACAAATATTTCCTCTGTAATAATAACACCTTTTATTTTTTTTAATAGCCGTTGTGGCATTTTGCAGTGAAACTGCGAAGGATTTTCAAATCAGTTTTCTAGAAAGTTCAATGCAAAAATATCTTTAGACACAATGTTGGCAACCTGTTCTATATATATATATATATATATATATATATATATATATATATATATATATTTATATATATATATATATATATATATATATATATATATATATATATATACTGTACAGTAGACCTATTATCATGGACCTCTTGACTGATTACTTTAATCTATATATATCTTAATCATTTAAGATGTTTTATGTTATGTTGAATTAATAAACAAACTCTTGTTTCTCCTTTTTTTTAAATTTAACTTGTGAAAATACCCTTATTTTTATTTTAATGTTTAGAGACTATATTCTCATTAAGGAATATGCTTAAAATCCACTGTAAAGCCTTAAAAATCCTGATTCTCGGATCAGTTTAATTATAAACATTTCAATAACAATTTATTTTTCTGCATTTAACTAATAGAGGTTATTAGGAATGTTCCTGTCAGGAACATTTGACGACCTCAGATGATCAAGATTGGACGTTTGCTAAGACCGCAGGTCCTGTTCAAGTGTGCATTAATGAGATTAAATTAATGGTTTCTTTAAGTTTGACAACAAAATAACTATAAAGTGCAGAAAATACCCAAAATTTCATCAGTATTATATGGTCATCATCAGTCAATTACTCACCATTGATTCTCCGGTCTCTAGTAGCTGTTTTCTATACAGTAACCAACATTTATCCAAGCTACTACTTCTCCAGGTTTATATATAGATACATGTTTTTTTCTCCAATATTAAAACTAGCATTATAGCCAATTTATCTGTAATATTGTCCTGACAATGCATCACCTAAGATGAGCATAGCTTTATCATTTGTTTGGAATCTTTCCTTCCTCTGTTTTTGTGCAGCACCATTAGGCTGCAAAGCTAATGTTGGCATGATTGCTATCTGTTTTGATTGTTGATAATTTTGTTTGTAGCACTTCAGTTTGGTTCCAGTAATTGTGTGAGGAGTCTTACAGAAAAGGATTTTCTCCTATTTCACAAACTTGGCGCCTATCTTGCAAATTGTAAAATATAATTTAGTCCATGTTTTGGATGTTGATATTTGCTCAGACAACTATGCCAACATAGTTGAGTTTCATCAGTATTTTGGACACAGATGCATTGAAACTGACTTGATGTGGAACCTAAATCCAAACCTGAGATCTGACTTTCCCACAAGTTGTGCTATAATATTATGCAAACCGCCAAGTAGGACGGTAAAAAATCTTAAATTATTTTGTACATGACAGAACTATACTGCATGTTGAGATTTTGCTTGTGGATGGATGCTTGTGAGAAAAAGAAGATGTTATTTGACCTATAGGGGGCAACACTTTTGATTTTTAACTCAGAAAGTCAGACTTCCAATCACAAACAAAGCTATCATTATATGTTTCTCCTAAATCTTTCATAAACATAGTGCAGTCCAACTTCTACTGGGAATCATTATGGTACTTGAATTGAAAAAAATGCAAGATAATAGAAATAAAAAGTAACCATGACTGATTTATATCTAAAGTAATATTTTAAATTTAAAGACTTGTTTCCTCTTCCTGTCCAGCATTACCATTTTGGATGGTAAGGAGACATTGGGGCACAATACTAAAGACAGAGTGTCAAAATACCAATGAAGATTTATAAAAAACCAATCAATAATCATATTCAGTAAATTTTTATATTGTTTATGAAAAAGTGTATCCATTATTTTTACATGCTATTTTGAATAAAATATAAAGTAAAACTGGTATTGTTTTCAAAGTCTATAAGTGTAATGTTTTTCATAAATAAATACATAAAAATGTATATTTAGTTTTGCTAATGAGTATATTTTTGATCAAACAAAGCATCTCCTACTTTTAAAACTCTTCATGTAAGTTACTATACACTATATCATTATGTTATTCAATTTGAAAGTCAAAATTAATCGTTTGCCATAATCAATTACTCTGGCAGTGAAGCTGACCTGGTAAATGATTTAATTTTCCACTCCATCCCATATCTTCTACATACAGGATTCCAGCCTTCTAATGTCTGCAGAAATGTAGAGAATTTGATTTTCATTCAAAAAAAAAAAGAAAAAAGAAAACAGTCTGAACATTTCTTTCAATTTTAAGACTCCGATCTCGATTCAGCGGCCTACAAATTCTATCCATCCATCCATCCATCCATCCATCCATCCATCCATCCATCCATCCATCCATCCATCCATCCATCCATCCATCCATCCATCCATCCATCCATCCATCCATCCATCCATCATCCATCCATCCATCCATCCATCCATCCATCCATCCATCCATCCATCCATCCATCCATCCATCCATCCATCCATTTTTAGATAACTCTTATATCTATTCGTAGGAACCCATCAGAAGGTCTTGTTTAAAGAGTACAAACAAAGATGGAGCAACGCTTCCTGAGGTGTCTCAGACATAGAAGCACTAAAAAGGAGTTTATTTGTCTCCTAAATATGCTCAAATTTGCTGCAGGCTGAAAAGCTTAATGTGTCTGATCCCTTTAGACATGTTTTAGTGGAACTCTGCCTTTCAGCAAAGCTCCATTAGATAGATGATGCCTAATAATGTACAACGGAGGGTTAAAGGATGAATGTGCACTGATCTCAGTGTGCTGTCTTTGGGCCATACAGCAAAAAAAAGATGGGAATGTCTTTATTTAAATGTGTTCTTTCAACACCCCAACAATGGCATAAAGTTAATGTAACTGTGGTTTGCTGTAAAATGTGTAGAGCAAGCAGGAGAAAGACACGACCTGTAATGTGTCGTTTTGGCCCTGAGACCGAATTCAGTGTGGCATAATGGGACAGAAAGCTTTAGATGGGGAAAACAAACCAACAAGAAGGGAGAGCAAAATAGCTAGTCCTCTCTACATCTCTCTGAATTTGGTCTCCTGGAAAGATAAAGGGTTAAAGACATCTTCATTTGCTTTCATTATATGCAACTAGATGATGGCTAACAGCAAGTCATCAGGGACCATTAATAGTTAATAGAGGACTATCTCCTAGTTGCAGAAATTTCCTCATTCTAATAATGGAAAAGGTGATAACTAGTCTAATAAAACCTCAGTGCTACACTGACACCAAGTCTTATTTCTTTTCTTGTGTTTTTGCAAAGCTACAGTAACAGTCATCTCTACCATGAGTAAATATTTCACCAACAAACAGAAGAATGGAAACTCCTTCATCCAATGATGGTCAGGGTTGAGTCCTAAGGCGAGCGTTGAAATATAGGCGAACTATGAGCACAGCACAGTCAGGAGAAGAGTCAGAATGTTTTGTTCATTTCATAAGAGCCCTATTTAAAATGCATTTGAGACTCCTCTGCATATTAAAATGGAAATGACAAGCTGTTTTACATGTCTAGAGAGACGGTCGCGACTGTGGGCAGTGGGCAGTCTGTCCGTGGTTCTGCCTGAGTGAATCACCCCTACAGGTGAGATGTGCAGGGGTCAGACCGGCAACAATTTCCCCAACAGATAACAGACTCATCTGTTAAAAGCTCTTCCTCATTTTCTGCCATGAACATCCATGACCAAAACATGTCTGATGATTCAAGGGCTCATCATCTTGTTTTGTTATTTTATGTTTTGCAAATGGCGGCTCATTTTCACTGGTGGGTTGTGGTGATATGCTTTCATCTGTCCTAAAGTTTAATCCTCAGCAGATGTTTTTTTGCATGAAGGGACCAAACAGCATCTAACTGATGCTGTTTGCTGCTTTATGATAACCTTGTTGATCACAAGAGGCTTTGAAATTTTGCACCATGCTTCTGATGTGTGTTGTTGCACCTTTTAAGCCATCTATTTTATTATCGCTGACCAGGTAAACTTGTGTGACCTCAATGAGTCCTATGTGGCCAAAGTTTGCCTGAAAGATTTGAGGGACCAGTGCTGGTAGTGTGGACTCAAGAGGAGATGCAGATGGGCTTTCCATTTTTGTCATACTGGTACACCAACATCTTGATGCAGTGAGAGTTGGCTGGTGAAATCCAAGGGCTGCTTGTGATGGAGAAGTTGTGACTGGCGTAAAATGGCTTTGGCTGCTTCCGGCAGTGGATGAGGGCTCGGAGCATGTTGGTCGCCATGGCCCGGAAACGCTTGCTGATGAAGCAGTACAGGAAGAAGTTGACACCAGTGTTGAGCAACGCAAGCATGTTTGCCACGTCGGTGAGCACGTGGAGCAGGCGGCCGGCGGTTTGTGAGGTGGGCGGTGGAGAGTAGAAGTGGTAGAGGATCAATAGGGTACGCGGAGCCCACAGGACGGCAAAAACAGAGGTGATGGCGAGGAGAATAGCTGTGGTCTTGCCGGTGGAATAGCCACGTAACCTGAAGCAGTTGCGGCGCTTTCTCAGCTTCCGCACGATGCCGGTATTGAGGGAGAAGAAGACGGTGCAGGGAAGGAGGTAGACGGTGGCGCAGTGAGCCCAAACTAGGACATGCTCGGCCACTGTTCTTCTGCTGCTTTCTCCTCCACCTCCTCCTTCATCGCTTTTCCCTACCCCAGGTAGACTGTGCCAGAACTCAGGCCACCAGTAATAGGGTGCCGCAGATAGCAAACAGCCGACGTACACCGCAAATATCACTTTGCGTGTTCGAGCGGGGTAGGACACCGTGTGGTAGCGAAGTGGGTGGCAAACAGCGATGTAGCGGTCGATGGTGAGCGGCACTGTTATCCAGATAGAGGTGTGGATAGAGGAGAACTCCAGAACCTGCACTGCGTTGTTTATGGATGGGGGGAGGAAGGAAGCCAAGATGAAATCCTCCAGGATGAAATCAACAAACACAATGAGGAGCAGAACAAGGATGTCAGCAGCGGCCAGAGCCAGGAGATAGTTGTAGGAGGACTTCTGACGACGCAGCACCAGCTGGGACAGGATAACCACAGTCAAGATGTTAGCTAGGAGTGGTGAGTAAGAGGGTGATTGAAGGAATTGGGAAAATGGAGGTGAAGGTAGAAAAGAAATGGGCATAGGTTAGGGCAGGGAGGGAAACAGAGAGATTGATTGTTAGTGGACTCTGGTGATTACAACAGCCAGCAATAAACAACACAGAAATGCAGGAGCAGCTAACGGCGACAGAAATGCTGCAGACATTTATTGCAAATACTGACACAAGTTGCACAGGACAAAAGCATGCAAGCAATTTTAATTTGAACAAGATAAAAAGACCCTATCTGTCTTTGTTCATCCTTTTTGTTTCTTCACTTCATTGACACCTGCTGGGTAATTCCAGGAGCAGCTGCCTCTCCCTTTGGCCAAACTGTTATCTCCAATCAGGAGTAAAGTCACAACACAGTGACAAGGGCAACATGCAGCCTCACAGTCTTGGCTCTAATGTCTGCCGTCCATTTGGCAGTGATTTAGCTTCTGAAATGAAGCCACCTCCTCCTGTCTGCCTCACCTTACTGGTTTCCCCAGAAATAATCATTAAACATTCTCACTGATGTTGACAATGTTTAAATTAAATTTACAATGGCCAAATTTACAATGTAAATTTGGCCAATTTGCATCTACCTTCCATTCAGAGGTCAGAAAGCGCTGGTAAATTAAAGGGTTTTGAAATTGTAATAAATGATAATGTGAAAAAAAATATCAGAAAACACTCAGAAAGCCTTACATTTTTCATAAAAAGGGATAAATAATACAATTGATAAGAACACCTCCACATTTATTCACACTTAAAATGGTTAAATCCCACACAGGTATGTCATATTATGAGTGTCATCAGAGGACCTTTACTAAGTAATTTGAAAGTGACTTATTCCTTATATTTAAATATTTTGCTTCGACAGTCAGTGTTATCCTAACTGTTGAAGTGAAAATGAACACCATTGTGACAGCAATAGAACAGTTTGAAGCCTTACGAAAGAAAATTGTAGCAGTTTAATTGTGTATTATTAGATGAGGGACTTAGGTAGGTCTCAAAACAATTTGAAAAAAATGGAGGGCATTAAAAACAACTGCCAACATGCCCAGGGCGGGCAGTTCACATGAGTTCACCCTCAAAGCTGGCTGCAAGAAACCACTAAGTCTGTGTCAAGAAAATCCTAAATGAAAATGTGAGAAATTAAAGCCAAGTAGTGCTTGACCCAACAGCATAAAGATGACACTCAACAAAGCAGTGAATCCAACACCAACACACTCAAGTACTGGGCTGAGTTTTGAGATGATCAACCTTTTGAAACAAGGAATACATGAATATATGTACCAAGCATATATTGTGAAGTCACTACAATTTCAAAGCATTAGATGTGGATGTGATGAACAGTCAAATTTCTTTTAAGTCATTTTTGATTTATACAACACTTTCATAACAACTGAGGGTAATCTAGTAATTTATTTGTTCTATATTGTCTCTTATTTAAGTGCAATTCACTTCCTTCCATAAAAGGGTATAGCCATTTTGTGGGCTGTATAAAGAATTTAAAAATATTGCAATTTAGGATTTTTTTTTCTTCACAAACATTTACAAAATAATTAATAAATACCTCAGAAGGATAACTTGTAGTTCTGCTACCCAACTAACAAAAACACAGTACTGTACCTATCCTTTTTTCAGTGAATAAGACGAATATTTCAATGCAGCCTGTTGGCACCATGTCAATCATGTCCAGTGTGTTACCTCAAACAGAGACACTTCTGACATCCTACTTTAGCTTCGGAGACATTAATCCACTTAGCAGCCATCACTGTACATGCAAGCTTGTGTGATCGTGTCCCTGTCTGCAATAATGCATCTGGGATTGGATTAAATATGGCAGCTTGGAGTCTGGGAGATCACACTTCACAGCCTCAGCCACTATCCAGTGATTACAAATTACAAAGATGGCTCTGGATAATGATTAAAGATGTGCTTGCAAGGCTGGGAGGTTGTGCAGCAGCGAATGTTGGACTCTGAACATGTACACACAAACAGATCATCAGAGATGAGCCAATTCATTAGGGTCTGATCTATCAATAACTGTAAATGACATGCTGAAGCTGTTTGGAAGATTTAGCACACCAATGCATGAAGGGCTACTGAATGCTGCACTCTCCAGCTTGGGTAATATCCAGAAAAGGATTTGGAAAATCATCGTTGGCACTGGGAGTTTTCTAGAAGACTTGAGTTATTTTTTTTTCATAAAATGTTCCTGTAGTCTATGATGTATACTGCTATTAAAAATACACATTTTGTTTATGTTTTTGTGGTTTGTAACAAATATATTAACACGATTGTAGTCCACATTTGATTTGGAAAGTAATTAGGTCTATTTCACGCATAATTCTTTCACAAAAATATTGAATTAAGTTTTCGTTGGTAGATTGGCAGCTTTTATTCTGATGTCCAATGCTAGTCCTTGGTCGTTATTTATTTTGCAGTGGGTGCAAAACTAAAGATAAAGGACATGTGAAGAACAAAAGAAATGTTAAAACTTCAGTAATTATTGGAAAAGTCATTTTTCCTTCAAGTCATGCTTCAGGTACTTACAAGCTTTTTGTCATGTGTCGATTCGCGAAAAAAACTGAAATTCAGATTGTGGACCTCTTGTTCTCATGGGCTGTTGTCTGTCCACCTTTAACACATTTTACATATTTTATTTCTGGTTAAGACCATTTTCCAAGATTATACATCAACCGGTTCCCTCTGCATCAAAACATAAATAAATTAGGTGTGATTTAAACACTTTTTTCTGCATTTTAAATCATTTATGACTGGACAGCACTTTGCCACAGGGACAGCAAAGCAACAAGAAAAAGAAAGTTTAATCATAATTGCATTGATTGCTTCCTTCCTATCAGATTTGCCAATAACGTCAAAGCCTTTGGATGACTAATCAAATGAAATAGTTGTTCTGATGTAACAAATGACTCAATATGCTATAGGGATTTCTTTAGAGCCTCATTAACAAATTTGATTTTATGTCAAAAGTCATTGTTGGCTGTTGTGTAACAAAACTCAATCCAATGTCCTCAAAGCTAATAGGATGACTCTTCATCCGTGTAATTTTGTATTAGTTTTGTATTAAACGGCTTTGAACAGCTCTTGTCACATCCAAAACTGGTTAGTCCTTTGTCCGGCAGCAGAAGGAATAACAACTGCAAGCCTACATGACCGTCCACCCAAACTTGCAGACTGGGTGAGCAAAGCATCAATATAAACAGCTGCCACAGGTAATTTGGGAGAATATATTGACAGGAAAACTAGGTGTGCACTCCACAAATCTTGCCTGTAGAGAGGAATGCCAAAAAACCCCTGGAAGATGCATTTTCAGTTTGCCACAAGTCACAAAGAGGATGCAGCAAACATGTGGAAAAAGGTGCTCTGGTCATATACAACACTGTGTATTCACTGAACAAACCATCTCAGTGAAACATGGTTGCAGTCAGTGGTCAGGGGTAATAGGAAATGAATGGAGCAATCTAGGAAGAAAACCTTTTAGTCAGTAAAGTCTTGAGATTGGAGCAGAGGTTTCAGTTTCAGCAGGACAAAAACCCTGAACATACTGTGGAGTTACAAAATGATGGTGTGGGTTGAAGATTGTTCACCTTTTAAAAAGTGAAAACCCAGAAAAAAATCCAATTAAACAGATGCCCACAGCCAATCTCCATCTCCTTCCAATCTGACAGAGCTTGACATGTTTGCTCTAGATTTGTTGGTGTCATTGCAGCAAACACACACTAATGCTGGAGACCAGAAATGGAAACCTGTCGTGGCTGCTGGGCTGCCTCCAGGACAATGGCTGGTTCTTTTATTGCTCAGGGCCAATAAATAAACCAAAAATGATGTAAAAACTCATTTTTACATCTTCTTGGTTCAATAAAATATTGATTCTTGAAGGGATGAATACCAGATTCACTCACACCTTCCGGATTTTTATTTATGAAACTGTACAATTTTGTGCTAATTTGGGTTTGTACATTTCAAATCCCCTCTCTATAGTATCTCCATCTATCAGAGCACTTGCAGTTGAAGTGACATAAAATGGGGAAATGTGAGATATTTACTGTCCCTGCCTGCACGTTATTCTGTTTGGGCTGCAGCAGGGGCCCTCTACAGATGAACAAAAGGGATCTCTTGCGAACTTGACATTTTCCATTTAGCTGCAGCCGCCCTGCAACGGGGTTGCCCAGCCATTTCAATTGATTCCTGCTTTTTTTTTTTTTTTTTTTTTTTTTTTTTTTTTTTTTTTTAACGTTGTCTTTGTGGATCTGCTTGGCATTTAGCAGGGATGTTGGCGCAGAGGCCAGGCTCGTCTCAGCGGGGAAAGCCGAGGCGCTACACACAAATCAGACTCACAGATTGATGAATCCAAAGTTTCACCTTCTTTGTTTAGTTTAAAAAAAACAAAGGATCTCTGACTGAGAGGAAAAATAAAACACAGGGTTTATCAGACTTCATTTGTCAAGGTGGGTGTTCTATATTATAAGGACATCCATGGCCATTGACGTTGTGTTGCGGGAAGAGAAAAGACACAGAGTGCTTCCTGATGCGTGTAACGAGGCTGACTCATGCCGCCATTAGAGGCGGGCTGTCGACATATGAACCTGCACCGTTCAATCCAGAGAAACAAAAGTTAGAAACATGAGTGACTGATGCTTGCTCATGGGTCTCGTATCAAACACAGAAAAGAAGAAAGAAATAATGTGGAAATTATTTGGAGCAATTTGCAGCTTGACAGCATTACTGGATGCTCTGAAGAGCAAAGAAAGGCAAAAGAGGAAGAGAAGAAAACCTTGTTCTGATGAAGGTCGCAAAGTTAAGGAGAGAACAAGAATAAGAGGGAATGAGAGGTAGGATTATAAGTACTAAAGAAGACAAAAAGAGAGGTGCAGAGGAGAACTGTCCGGGGGGAAAGAAGGAAGGCAAAAGACACAGAGAGGAGGTGAATATCAAAGCTGGCTTCAAAGGTCACAGACACTTTGTTCCTGATGACAACCATTTCTCTTTTGTCTTCGCTTAAGTGTTAGAGCAGACATAAAGCCAGGCGATCTATTAAATCCTCAGAGCAAAACCAGGGGCACGTCCTCAGTGCAAACCCATTGAAAAGCTTTCATTCAGTGTTTAAACTCTGATTTATACGCTTTCATCGCATGCAAATGGAGTGATATCAGTCCAGAATATTTTAAACTGAAGATAAGTTTAACATGCGGTGACAGGGTAGCACAAAAAAGGGAGGAAAAATGGGAAGCAGAGATTTGTGTCGAAGCAGGAAATTGAAGAATATCTTACAGATTGGGAGAAAAAAAAAAAGAAGCTGCTGCATCAAACTACTGATGCAGTATTCTGCCTGCTCACCTCAGCAGCTATTCATTTAAAAAGAGTCGCACTTCTGGATCAAGGGGATGCTTAAGACTTGGAAACAAAAAGTGCTAGCAGGAACTGTTTAAAAATCCTGAAAACAGCAGACCTTGACTGAGACATTAAGGAATGATCCAATGCTGAATCAACAAATCAAGGCGGTGCAAAAACTGCAAACGACAGTCAGATGAGACAGTGGCTGGAGAGAAATACAGATAATTCAGAGACATTTAGAGAAATGTCACTAAAGAAACAAGTTCTAAATAATAAAATGGGATGTGATATTAATACTCCAACAAGGAATAAAAGAGTTAAACCAGAAGAAATGAAAATAAAAAAGAACATAAATCTAAAACAAGTATTGATGTGAGGCTTTTGTACAATACTGTAACTCAAAAGATAAAATAAGAACCAACACTATTAGTAGTGTTCAAACTGTATATTTGATAACCGTGAAAAGTAAAATTTTTCAATAATTTAATCTAAACAAAAAAATAATTACAGGTGAAGCAATGCAGATGAAGCAGAGTTGAGGAAAAGTCAGAATTAAATAGAGATTGACTGAAAAGAGGAAAGCGAATGACTTACTAAACTAAGCTCCAGATCTCTGTTATCATCCTCACATTGCTACTGCTGTGAAAACCAACAAACAAATACAGAGGTTTAGCTTGGTGCGTTTCCAGCAGCTGTGACAGAGTTTTCTGTCAGCTGGCCAAACAAAGTCGGCTCTGTCACAGCAGATCTCTGATTTATTGACTCAAACACCTCCCTCGATGTTTTTTTTCCCCCCTCGCCGGCTCTCCACCCTCTCCTTGCAGTCCTATATTTTTCCAAACCACTGTTTCCAATCTCAGCCTACCTAATTTATTCATTTGCAATGCTCAATCTGTTATTGCTCCCCCTTTTTATCTCGACTATCTCAACCAATTTCAAACCCTGCTTCGAGAGTAATAGCATCTATTAACAAGACACCATCCCGCTCCAGATGCCCCGTCACGGGTGCAGATTGATGGATCGATAGTTCAAACTGAAAATCGATGGAGCCCATCTCTTCATTAAGTAACGGCTGACACTTGGCCCGCACCGCGGCGCGGAAGAAGAAGCGGTTGTTGGCGCTGACGACTCCCGACCTTTTCCCCTTGAACGGGTGGATAAGTGGGCGTGGGAGGAGATGTTGTCCAGATTGCTCAGACACCTGTCACCCTGTGGAGGAGTCACCAAGCCGTGACAACTGTGCAGGATCGGATCACTTTTTGTGCAATTAGTTAGAGAAACGTTCACTTTGGCAGAGCTGGTTGTTTTATCTATATTTCACAGCCCGATTCTTTAAATTGGGGACACTTGCAGCTGTAAAAAGAAACAAATCGGACATGTAGGTGGCATGACTGCATGGAAGAAGAAAAGGAGAGACACAATTTGATTGCCTGAATGTTTCAGTGACATCAGACTTGTTTAAAGGAGTGAAATCATTAGGCTGCACTAGAAACAGAATAATGAGCTTAAAGAGCGTAATTTAAAAGAAATGAAAGAACTCAGATTTAAAAGGACAGAGCACATCTTTCAGAAACCGATTTCCTTTTTTATATTAGTCTGTCGCTCCTCCAGATTTAACACCTCCACTCCTCCTACATGCGGCTCTATTTTCTCAAGTCATTTAACCTTTTTATTTAAAGAGAAGTGGGGGTTAAGCAGGCAAAGCACCCACGTGTCACTGAAATGATCTCCCTCCTCACCAGAGTGACCGTGCACCTTTAAAACCTCTTTCTCTTGACCCTTTTGCGACTCTTACCCGCACTCTTCCAGAAAATATTTTACCTAATATCAGTTTTATGCTTGCTCCCCAAATTACACATTGAATGACTATGTACATCAACACTGTCAGTTTTACAAAAAGATATTTTATGTAATAGCCTAACAGTCAAATTTAAGACTTAAGTTATTGAATGGAATACAGACCTGCACTGAAACATTGTCCGTTCATCATTACTACCTTACATTTTGCTTGATTAGTGACCGGTTCCTTAAAAATAAAAAATACAATATTTTTACAGTCAGTTTGACATAGTGAAAGTCTGATTTATGGTTATTATGCCAAGCAAGCAAATCTAGTCTCTTAGGGTTGAGGATATTTATTTATTTTCTGATCTGTCATCCTGTAATGCAGGGAGACAAACAGCCTGAATCTTAATCAGTAACATCTAAACTCGTATTAGAACCTGGTCTGGGTCCATTCTAACACAGACAGAACACAGTACTGTACTTATTTGCTTCAAGCTCAGCACAGATAAAATTACAACTTTATTGCTTTATAAGAAAAATTTTAGAACATCATCGCCTCTATTTTGAATAAAGGCAGATGTATATAATCGCATGTCATGACTGGATTAATTATCATTACAGTGTTTCAAATGAAGTCAGACAAAGTAAAAAGATGTAACAAGCTATTCAAAGAGAAACTTGATGCAAATTTGGGTTTTGTACAATAAATGTGCGCACAGACTCTTTTCGTGTCCTGTAGAGTTGCTCATCAGCTAATGGTTTCCTCCTGCACACAGCGTACTTTAGCACCCAACGTTTTAAGACAATCCAAGACGCAGGCCTCACATCTACAATCATGTTAACGACAACTTCATTACGCCGTTTGCCCTGCCTGTACATATCTCCACTGTCTCCAGTAGCATGGTGTGGCATGTAGAGACACAAACAGAAAGCTCAAGTTAGCAATTAATTAAAAATGTGGCAATTAGTTTCAGCTCTGTCATCTCAGCCGCTCTCAGTTCTCTGAGGTGCTACTTCTGCTAGATCTCTCTGCCTATTAGCCTATTATCCCTCTTCTAACACCAATGTTCTTCTCCTCTGTGCCCTTTCCTTCCCTTCTTTCCGGCCTTTAATTTTCAACATTTCCTACTTTGTAGTTTCCTCAGGTCGAACTGATTTATTTTGTTCCATGACTTGAGATGTATTATCCCTCTCTCATCGCCTTCGTACTTCAAATCTCCTCTTCCGATGTGACCCCTGCCTGCCCCGCAGCATGCAGTGTTGAGTCAGTGTTTGGATGCATAAGGGACCCCAGTTAGCTGATGAAAAACCTGAATCATAGTTTCCTGTCAATAAAGAGGTTTCGTTGCATGTGTGTTTGTAGGTCATGTGGCTGCTACTCGTTCCTGCTGCTCCCATGAAACATTCATGATTCAGCTTGATTGGAATAAGCTGTGTCATAATGACTGAACAAGTCACTGCTGCATAATATCAGCTTGGTGCACTTAACTTGGCCATCAATTCAGGCACCTTGTTGTTGTACCCCCTCACTCTCCCCTGGTTACTCTTACTAGGTGATTAAATAAACAGCCTCGGTTGCATTTCTACAGGCAACCCAGCAGCAGAATCAAAAGAAATGACAGCGAGGCAAATTGCTGGCGGCTGACTTAAATAATTAGGCAGGATTTGATCAGAAAGAAAGACTTATTTTTACAAGACAGCAAATCTCTGGGGCAACTGCAATCTTGGCTCACAAAAGCGCTGGACTTTGCATTGCAGATTTATTTCCGACCGAAACGGCTTACGCTCGTGATAGCATCTCATTTTCAATCTTTATCAAGGGAAAGCAATCGGATCTAAGGGAGATTTGCTAATCTGCAGCAGAGGGCTGAGAGAGACATCAAAACTTGTTGAGTAAATTTGTAAATGCTGGGTACGTTGCAGAAGTAAGCAAACTCCTTGAAATGTTTAATTTGTCTCATATTATAACAAAAAACTGCAATAAATTTCACCGGGGTTTTGTGCGCAAGACCAATAAAAGCTGATTATTTATAATAATTGGTTAATAACTGTGGCATGCATTTGTAATATCCCTCCTGCTACATCCATCCTCCCATCAACTCCAATCAGCCTCTCTGGCCCTGCTAAAAAAATGCCTCCACAAAGCAAGATGCTCCCACCACCATGTTTTAAATATGGGGGTGGTCTCTGATTAATTGGGTAAGTTTTCTGACACACATAGGGTTTTGCATGTAGGTCAAAAAGTTTTATTTGGGTCTGAGTGGAGCCCCTTTGGTCACATGTCCTCCTTGGCTTCTTACGGTTTTTCTTCAACAACGTTTTCCTTCCTGCTCCTCTTCGATAATAGCCAGATGTGTAGAGTGCACAATCAATGGTTGACATGTTGTCAAATTCTCCCTGCTATGCTGTAGATCTATGTTGCTCCTCCAGAGTCACCACAGACCTTTTTTGTTGTTAATTTAGTCTTGACAGATTAGCTTTGCCATAATCTTTCCATTTCATCAACACAGTTGATTGCACTGAATTTGATCTAATGTTTGTCTTGGTTGATCACATACATTCCCAATAAAATATGTTTAAGTTTCTCCAAGCAGCATGATAAGCAAATATCAGTAAGTGCTCAGGAAACAAGTTTTGTTTAATTATACATTTCTAATGTATTGGTGTCTTTAAGTAGAGTGGATGTGTATATTGGAAGGGCTTTGACGTCTAAACCCTGACCTCCATTCAGACATCAGCAAATATAATCTTTAGTCTGACCTCAATTATTTTTTCTGTCTGTGTCCTTGTCTCTCTGTTTCACAAATGCACAGACGTCGTTTTGCCTCCCTGTGTGAGAGCAGGTCATTGTTCATGGATCACGCAGTGGCACAGAGGCAGTAAATGAGTCTGACAGCGATGGTGAATGGACTAATCATTCAACAGTGAGGACAGATGTGCTATCAAATCGGCTCCCTGGAGAAAAAGCCATGCAGTGCACACCTGTCCTGGAGGTCAAGCCAGTAAGATTACTCACACAACTTCTTAAGCTGCTACTCGTACGTATTTACGCCTCATCTGACGTTGAGGGAAAAAAAGACAGTAGTGGTGGAATTTTGTGCTTATTGTGATGTTTTACATCAGGGGGAGAAAGAACGACAGGCATAAGTAGAAACAAATACAAATAAAGCAGATGCATGCGTGACAGCAACAAGGTCAGAGTGACAAATCAACAGCGCGTGTGTGCAGCGGTGCACAGCAGTCTTACTCGGTCCTGCAAACAAGTGCACAACAAATCGAAATGCAAAGCGTAACTCTGGGAGAGAGCAGCGATGCAGGCAGCAACGCAGACTTTCTTACCAGGCAGGCCGAGACAGAGCAGGACGCTGTAGTAGATAACGGGCAGGGGTCCGAGAGGGCATCCCCCGGTGCTTCCATTGTGGTGGGACACAGGGAAGATGTGGCTGTGCTCCATGCCTTCTTTCTGTCCTTGTCCTCTTCCTCAGCTGAGCTCAGTGTCAAGAAGTCTAGCCAAAAAGATCAAACCATCGCCGGTTCAGACGAGAAGCTGTTCTGTCCTTGGGAGCCAATGAGGATGAGTGTGTGAATAGTGGGTGCCGAATGTTGTGAGAAGGAGGGAAAACCGGCGGGAGATGAAGGAGGAGGAGTAGAAGGAGGAGGCAAAGACGAGACTCGAGGAAGAGGCGAGAAATAATGTGTGTTAGTAGGTGATGGAGAGGAGGGCGGCAGGCAGACGGAGGCTCGAGGAGGTGAGTGTGAAGGTAGAAGAGGTGAGGGAAGGATGCTGCGTGAGTGTGAGAGCTGGAAGGGGAATGGGAGCGACAGGAGACAGCACAGCAGGAGGAGGAGGACGAGAGACGAGGAGGGAGGGAGCAAGGGAATGAGGGATGAAAAGGGCAGAGAGGGAGAGAAAGAGAGGAGATTGCAGGTGGGAGGTGGAGGTGTTGGAGGAGAGAGATAGAGAGATAATAAAACTGACAGGAAGACAGATGTGATGGATGAAAGGAGATAAAAGGAGGGTTAAGTTGACTGTGGAAGAGGACAGAGCTGCTGGTTGCCTGTCAGTCAATCTCTTTATTGGTGGGTGAAATTTTGCACTTTTAAACGATTCAGAAACATCACAGCTTCCTTCACTCATGTACAGACACCTCTTTTTCAACATAAACATGCAGAAAACATACAAGTGGTCAGGGAGGTAGCTGCCATGTAACATTAACAAGCTGAACCATAAGCTGACCATGGATGCTTTTTTTCCCCCAAATGAAACATTTAAAAAACATTAATCCTGTGGGTCTTTTTTTTTTTTTTTTTTTGCTTTTTGGACTCCGTTGCTGCGACAGCAGGCAATATGTGTTCTTCCTCCCCAAACTCAACCACAGCGCACTGCCATCAATATCTTCATGAATTTTACTTAGCTGGAATCACTGGGGAGTTTCACACAAAGGAGAGAAATAGCAGGCAGCACTGCTTATTCCTTTGCTTCAGATAAAATAATTAAAATGTCTATCTGAAAAAAGAAAAAAAAAAAACAATACCCAAAACTGCAGGAGAGGAATTTTTATGCAGTAGCTTCTAAGACTATTCACAACCCATACATTTTTCATTTTCTGTCCCCTTGAAGCCACAAAATGCATTTTATTGGGATTTTATATGATTGCCAACAGTAAATAGTGAACGAGCTCATAGCAGAAGAGAAATTATAGACTGGCTGTGTATTTATTTATTTTTTTAACAAATAAGATCTGCAAATTTTGCATAAAAAGCTACTCGGGCACCATCTTTCTGATACATCTTAGTAAAATTGAGCATGACCGGTTGCTTTCAGAGTCCAATTGTGTGTCATTTTATTTCAGTTTAAATCCAGCTGTTCTCGGAAGGCCTCAGGGGTTTGTAAAAGAACATTAGTGAACAAACTGCATCATGAACACCGAGGAACACAGACGACAGGTCAGAGAGGAAGTAGAGGAGAAGTTCAAAGCAGGGTTAAGTTATAAAATCCCAAGCTTGGACCGTCTCATCAAGCAATGTGTTATCTGCATTCATGAAAGAAATAATAAAAAAAGAAATAATAGTTGAAAAAAGGCCATGAGAAGTCCCATTTGAATTCTGACACAACAGGTAAAATGCAGCATGGAGTGAAAAATTAAAATGGCATCATGAATAGACCACTGCCACTGTGACATAGAGATATGGGAGTCTTTTCTTTAGCAAAGAAAGGGGAGCTGGAAGATGAATGGTGCTAAATACTGGTCTATACTTGAAGAAAACATATTAAAGATGGGTTATAATGGTGCAGTCAAAGTCACAGGTAAATCCAAATAAGAATCTATTGCAAGATCATCTAACATATCCTAAGCTACTTAAGTGGGTAAGAATTTTGTTCTACAGCTATACAAAAATGGTGCAGACATACCCCAAATGTTTTTATTTATTTATTTTAACAAAAACTGACCACACCTGCCACACTTTATAAATATGTATTCATTAAAAATGTTGAACATTTTTAGTTTTTTCCAGCTCCACAAACATGCAAATTATCTATCACCTATAATCCCGGACAGCTTCCTATCCTGGACAGGAAAATATTAAAGAGTTCAAAAGGTTTGTTTAGAAAAAGTGAGCTTGTAAATAGCACTAACAATCAGCACTTAAAAAACTGTGTGTGGTGAATAATTTAACATTTGGTGTCTTTACTTATATTCTAATGAGAGAAAGCAGAAGAGCACATTCTTGAAATTGGCACAGTGTAAATGTTAATTCTGAAACTGAACTACACTTCACTGAAACAGCTAATTAAATGAAGCCATTTTACAGATTAGAAAATTACTTTTTTTCACCATTTGGTGCTTCAACAGCACCAAGCGTTGAGATTTGAGCAGACTCTTCCCTGCTGCTCAGGCTACTGTGTGGCCATGTAATATAATGTAACACATTTCTGTGTCAAATCAGAAAGAAACAGTGGAGACAGTAAAGGTCAAAATCCAAAGGGGCTTTTTGTTCTTGTGATCACAGGTCTAATGTAACCTCCCACAGCAATTACAGCAGTTTGTGTTGCTGAATGCAATCAATTTCACAGGCAGACAATTTACTCGTCCTGAAGAGCAATAGTCACATTTGACTGCTGCAGTAAGAATCAGTACATAATGGTCTCAGGACCGTTATACTGCCATTGATGTACTACTGTGAAATAAACTGTGTTTTTCTTGCCCCACTTGCTCCCTTTTTCAGCCTGCACCAGTTTCAATCACGCCGTTGTGCAGACAAGTGAAAAAGATTGCATTTTGGGGTCATACACAGTTTATTTGAACCGATCTTTAGAATAGGTCACTGGGTTTGCAACTTGAAAAAGTGAGCAAGACTGAGCTTTCAGTAAAATATAGTTTCTATAAGGGGAAGCAAGTGCAGCAAAAACTGTTTTATTTTAGCTTTTATTTATAGGTTCAGATATGGCATCTCAGTAGTGAGTTATTTGAAACAGTGGGATAAATAAACATTTAACACACTCTCAATTTTTTATGTTTCCTCACTCCCAAAGAATGAAGTGGTTTGTAGTTTTTATTTCTGGTACTCTTCAACTGCGAGAGACAAAATCTTTTTTTTTTAATCCTTTAAATCAAATTGTATGATTTTTTTGAAGTTGATTTGCTGTCGTGTATGGAAAATTGGACCAAAATTCAGACAAGAATTTGGGAAGTTCATGGTGAAATGTTTGGTAAATAATAAATGAATAACTTATTGATTAATGTCGAACCACTGCAAGATAAAAATGAGGAAATGACAACGAATTACAGAAGTTGTTACAGAAGGAACCATTTGGGGAAAAAAGTAAACCAGAGAGTTTGAATAGTGAGGGAGGTGGAAGTAATGAAGGAAACCAGTGGAGCTAATCAGAAGAAAGTAGAAGCAGCTGAGGGAGAGCACAGGCAGAGGGATGAGACGATGGAAAACTGCTAGACAGCCTGAGCACAGATGAAAGATAAATTGAAAGAAGACTATTGAAACCTTAAATATAAATCTGGATGCATAAAATAATAATAAGCCGACCTGTAAATCTGTCTGTCTTCCACTTATCACTTGTACTAATTGCTCCTGTTTGAACTTCTTACATGTGTGCTGTCTCTTTAAGGCCATGTGCTCTCCAAGGGGATAGAGGATTGGCTCCTTCTGTGACAACTACTGTAGTGTTTGGGGATATAGGATAATCTGTCTTTTCAGCTCACAGATGGAGTCGAATACCTGTTTAAATCAAAGAGAGGATTGAGGCTTGGTCACCTGTCCAGTCCGCTGTGTTTCATTAGAGGGTTCAAAATGACCCATTTGGCCCAATTGCAACCTCAGCATCTCTCCCTTTTGTTGAGTATTGCTGTCTCTGTGCCATCCTTCAGGCCCTGATGGTAGATCCTCCCAAGCTTTCTAATCAGATCTTGTGACCTTGAGTTCACAGGATGGCAATCAACCTGAACTGTATCCCCAGTTGGAATGGTATTTGGCTTTGGCCTTTTTATGCTTCAACAGAAGAAGGAACTTGTGTTCATTGTGTGGTTTTGTCGTGTACGTTCAGTACTCCATGTCTTGCATTGGGTCCTCATTTGTGTTGTAGTTGCTATTTTGGTTTAATCATCTATTCTTTCTTGGTCCATTTATTGCCATCGATCCTCTAAAACCCGCTTGTCCCAACTATCAGTGTCCATGTTCATTATTCCTCCCAGTTCATTCTGTGCCTTCCATATCTTCTTTTTCTTCTCTATATTCATTCCTAGTTTGCTATCTGTCAGGCCCATTTATGTTTCCTGTGTTGTCATTTGTTATGTCCCTGCTGCTGCCTCTGTTTAGACTATGTTTTGCGGCTTTAGTTCACTGAACTCAAGCACTCTGTTTTCTTTGCAGCCGGTCGCTTACGTTCTCTTGCTTTTTGGTTCTTATTGCTATACAGCATCACAGCTTTTTTCATGCATTCTGACTTAACTAAGCAGCAGTATCCAACTTCATAATTATGGGACAAGTATTGACAGTTAAATGCTATCTGTATTACTTATTGTGTTGTCAGAAAACAATAGATTTTTTCAGTGTTATTTATTGTACATATTGAGGGAAATATGACAAAAGGATGACAAGTAGTGTCTCCACCCGTCCCTTAACTGTCTTGACTGAAATCTTTTGAAGTCCACTGTCCAATATAAAACATTTCTATATAAAACAACTGGTGACTTTTGATGTTTTATAAACTGCAGGAAACTTGAACCAGAACGTTGCCAGGGAAAACAGCAGTGGCGTTGACATATTTTCTAAGCTATATTCAATTCCTTAAGACTTTATAATGTGTCAACTGGTTGTGTGTTGATAAACCTTTGCAATTTTAAATATGTTCTACAAAGCTATCTAAAATTAAAAACTAAACAAATGTGTCCTTCCTGTTTGAGTTTTCAATCTGCCACTTGTTTTTTTGCACATAAATAGTTAACTCCATTAAACTAATTACAAACCCAGTGTGGAACTCTGAGGTACCCCAACATTAATTTCAAACATTAATCATTATCAACATGCTGTTTTCTCTTTTCAGTGAGTAACATGACAAATTAATTTTGGATAATGTGGCATAAAAACCTCATGGCTGAAAATAATACAGCTTGAATCTGTGACACTTTCCACCAAGTGAAACTCTGCTTTTCACAGAATGGTCATAGTTTTAGTGCACTGATGTTTCTATAATGCATATTGCATGAAAAAGGAGTATTCATAAATTGTTGAATTAAAGTTAGATGAAATGATTTACAACATTTCTGTATCATTTTCACCTCCCGCATCCATACCACATAACTAATTTATATGCCATATAACTAATTTCTTTTTGCCAGTGCCCAGCATTCATTTCTTATTATATAATGATTTACAATCCAGACAACCTCAGGCTTTCAAGATTTGCTACTTGTGCACAGAGTAGCTCTCAGAGCAGCCTGGGCAATGTGCACAGCCAAACATGTCCATTTAGAGCGCCGTCAGCTGAGTCTCTGCTCTCTATATGAGCCTCTTCAGCACAATCAGGGTCTACACTGCATCTCCCCCGGGTCTAAAGAAATAGAGCTAGATTTTAATTTTCTCCTCCATATATAATAAAAGTTGGGATGGGGCTACCATAAGGACTCGAGGGCCGATGAGTTCAAACTGTTTTGCACAGGGAAAGTGGAGTAAAAAGTTTGCTTTATGGAAGGAAATGTGTCAGACCAGTGGAAAAACAAAAGGAGAAATGTTCATCTTTACATGTGTGGTGGTTATTTCATGACATCTTGATCCTTTATGAGCCCGCCGCTGTGTGAAATGAAGAATTGATTACAGAACCTGTCCAATAATGGATGGCCTGTTTCTGCCACGTGCTTCAGACATGGGACGTAGTGAGTGAGGGAGAGAGGAGGCACATGCTCCTAATTCTTTCTTTCTTCATGGGAACAAATGAGGTGCAGGGGACGTCGGATGGAGAGCTCCACAATTATGTGTTAAATAAAATATGGCGAGATGACGTGAATTGATTACGGGGAAATGTGGAACAGAATAAAAAGTGATTCTTCAACTGTAAAATACCCCTGAAGGGATGCGCATAGCCATTTTTTGTGCATTTCCAGGCTGAAAGCTTCCTTTTGGTTGCTATGTTTGAAGAAGGACACAGCATATAACACTAATCTACAAAAATGCATGTAAGGGGAGAAATTAACAGAAAAAAAATGTTTCTATCAAGACTTTTTTTTTGTGCATATTTTAAAATATTAGGACAGCTATTATTATTTTTTTCTTCCATTCGCAGGTGAGACTCGACCACCTGCTTACCACACAGTTCACTGCAGCAAGAGTAAATGAGATGGAGGAGCACAATATTTTCTGGTGGAAGGAGAGTTTAGCTTCCATCTGGATGAGTTCAGTGGAAATAAGCTGGAGTTTGCTCTGCAGCTGTCAGATATCAGGCAGGGAAATGAAACTAAACGCATTTGTTGTTTTCCAAAGCTCAATAAAATGACTGGGAATAGGCAGCAGTGGAAAAGAAGAGAATAAATAAGCAGCTTCACTGAATGTCACATTTATTGTAACTAAACTCTAGGATTTCTGATTAAGAAAAGAGAAAGAAGAAATCTGGCTCTTATTAAAATTTGTTGTGTTTATTTTTCTAAACATGCAGTCAAATTTGTTTGTCCACAGCTTGTAGTTGGTCACACAACCAGTAAAAAAAATCAAGGATGTCATGATGATGGGTGAATCATCATTGTTGTCTAATTTCTTAGAGAACTATAATAAATATAGGAGACACTAAATGATCAGTTATTGATGTTTTTTTTTTAAATACTTGGGGATATATTTTACTTTTTGTCCCCCAGTGTACTATACACAAAAAGTAAACATCACACAAACTTTAAAGAAGAGATGGGTTGAAGTTCAAGAAAGATATATCAAAACAGAGAGGAAACATGCTAGCATTAGCCTAGCACATTCAGAAACTGCACTTACAATTATCATAATCGGGAGAGGGAGGTTTACTCAAGATCTATCTGATATACCTATGTTTATTTAAATATGATAAAATTATGCCTGACTTTGTGGCATGTTTTCAGAAGATTACCTTTGTGTGTTTTGCATGTTCAAACTGTACGGCAGAAACCCTACTTGGGTTAAATTACCTGTTGCTGTTCAGGAAAAACAAGAAGAGATGATTTGCTCTGGGTGTAGAGCTTCTGGGTTTCAAGCACATACATGAAGCTGATTTTATTAACATGGTATCAAACTGGGACTTGCTGTAAGCAAATGCCTAACCTTGTGTGACCTAGATTGGTACAAAATAATCTGGACTGAGACATCCATGCTGTAAATCACATGTACCAACAATACAGTTTTTCTTGATTGCTCTGACCTGCTTTAACGAACTGAGATGCACTCGCCTCTTGGAAATGTGTTAACCACTTCTCACTGGTTTGACACATTTTGCTCTCTCTTTTGCAGAACAGTTAATACAGATGTCATTAAAGCATTCAAAACTCAATTACTTAATGTATGGTAGCTAAACATAAACCATCAGTTCTTAATTATTAGACGCTATCTAGATCTGTGGGATCTAGATAGCAAGACACAGGATCATTAGTGAAAATTTCTGTTATTGTCATTGACTTTTTTTTCTACCTATCTTATTCTGTAAACAAAACTAATTTTGTGAATGTCAAGACTGAAGAAAACGGAAAGTGTTTCAGCAATTTCCACATTGTGGGAGAAAAAAAAGAGAAACATGATTAATGACATAGCTTCCAGAAGGCAGGTTATTGCAGTACATGTACATGCAGACTGTAATATAATAACCTGCATTAAGTGGTTTCTCCTAGCATTGTGCCTTCAAGTGCAATAGATTGAGCTTATGCTACACTGTTTAGAAGATCACCCTGTAAAAAATGACCTTTTCCTTTCATTAGGTAGGAAAAAAAGAGGTCAAATTCTCTTTCCTATGGCGTTCAATAATTCTGCAGTGAATTAGATTTGAAGACAATACTTTTCTCCCTTAATATCATCATCCTACTCACCCAAGCTCTCTAGAGTTACATTATAGTGCCGAAGTTCTTTCAATAAAATCTGATGTTGTGGCTTGAGACATAAAGACAGACTCTTGTAAGTCGTAACTGAATAAATTTCACAAAATAAAGACACAGTTGTAAGAAGACAGAATGTGTTTTTTAGAGTTTCAAGCTAATTTTAATCTTGACTAGTCAAGCACACAATTAATCATCTATGTCAATATAAAAACTGCTAAATTGTAAAATGTTGTGTCAGTGTTAACAATAAAAAAACCAAACAAACACTGTTTTACTTCCTTATTAGGTCTCAAGAGGAGAATGTGATATATATATTTTTTCCAGAGAGTGATGTAAATGCTGTCCATTTCAAAGCTTAAAGCTTGAAGCCAGTCTGTTGTCCTTTTGGATAATGAAATAACTATATGTGTAATAAATTACACAAACGTAACCAAATACCATCGAGATAACTGAGTGTGTTTCAGCTTGTGGCCTTCGTTAGGCTCATGGGCCTGATGACAAAAGACCTCCCTCACTCACTCACCCAATGATGGCAGCAACAAAAAAATTCAAACGGAGAAAAGAAAATTGTTCTGAGTTCTTACCAGCAGATGACTCAAAACCTCAGGCTATGTCTGAGTTTAGCTCAGCTGGACTTGGATAAAAAAAATAAATAAAATCACATTACTACCGTCAAAGAGCATGAGCCAATAAAATTAATAAGATGCTGATGAAGCAGGTGAGGTACTATACAGAGGAAATTGAGAACAATGTGGTGACTATTGCAGGGCTAATGTTGTTAAAGAACAGCAGAACTCCATTGTTAAAATCAAACCAGATGGTGGGGCTGAACTGCAAGCCGCAAGGTGGTGATAATGTAGAGATAGAAAATAGCAGGTATTATAACTAAGCACTGGGAACACATGGAACCTCCAAGCAGGTGTCTTTTTAAAAACCTACATTTAGCCAGATAAAAACTCATTGCGATGGCCACCAGCATGTTATAGTGGACAAGACTTGTCCAGTGGCAAAATAGCAAAAACAGAATTTAAAAATGTATAAAATACAAACAATGCATTAAAAGGATAAAAGCTGAAATGTTCTCCAATGAATATCCACTCATATCGCCAGCTGGAGTTTGACTTTTAATTTTTTTTAATCCATTGCTAGTTTTTATTTGTTTATATGGATTCAACTGATTTGCCTACAAAATATTCAGTAGAAAAACTGAATTCTCTAAAACAATGGTTTTCAAAGTGAGCGAGAGCAAGCCATCTTAGAGCAATTACAAAATTGTACCCCAAACCCAGCTCATGAAAATCCCAAATTTAAGTCATTATGATCTTATATCTTTTTTATTTTATTTTTATTTTTTTGCTTGGCCCATATCAATTGTCTCTTACATAGTCTTGATGAAGTTGGGTAAATGTTTGCAGTTACATTTTCAGTTTTTTTTTTTTTATGTGACTCTTAGCCCCTTTCTGAAAAGCTTTGGACGTTAAACAATTACATTTGACGGAATTCAGGGGCGGAGCCTATTGATCAACAGGCAACATCAAAGGCCACTGATGACATCATCACTGACCTCATAGAATTTTTTAACAAAACTTTTTTAAAAATTGAAATTCAGACTGATTTATGAAAGTTGACATAAAATATTGGTCATATTTACAAATAAATCTTTGCATCGACAAGTCTTGTCAGGATGGAAGCTACTTTTGAGTGGGACAGAGTTTTGTCCCTTGACCCAGCAGCTCTTCGCAACTTGAAAAAAGACAAAGTCGACATGATTGTGGACATGTTTATTTCCACAAAAAAGTGGGAGGTTGAGGATAAAGCTCCAAACAAAATCATACATATTTTCGAAGTATTTCAGGCTCTGTTAAGGATAAAGAATAATGAAATTTGTGAAATGCAACGCCTCCTTGACAAAGTTGGTGAAGAGCAAGTTAAAACTGAAGTCAAACTTCTTTCGAAAGTGGAGACGCTGGAGCAACAACTTCGAAGGCATCCTGCAGAAGAGAGGAAAAAACATGTCGTTGTTTTAGAGACTGACGAGCTCAAAGACCAGCTAGAAAGTGAACAGGCACAATTGATCAAGTCAATAGAAAAAGTTGACCGAGAGAAAAGCAAAAGAAAACAGTTGTCCAGCGAGCTGCAGGAAGCAGACACTAAGATCGGTAGGCTGAAACAGGAGGTAAGACAATATGAACAAACAATTTCTGAAACAGAGGAAGAGGTCAAGAAGCTGCAAAGAGAAATTAAAAGACTGAGGATGGCTAATTTGGACCTCAAAGAGGGCTTCAGAACTTATGGTGAAGACCTAAACGCTAAAAGTGGAAGGTTGCTCAGGAGTAACAAGAAAGACCTTGAGGAATGTACAAATAAACTTCAGGAAACTCAAAGTAAAAATAAAGTACTACAGAATGACAAAGTACGGCTGACAACCCTTCTTCAGGAATCAGAAATGGAAAGAGAAAGGATAATACTTAAATTAAATTACGTAAAGGGCCAGATCCTAGAAACTGATAAAACTCTGGACTGGCTGAGGACAGAGAAGGAAGCAGCAGAAAATAAATTCAGAGACTTGAAAAAAGATATTTACTCAATGACTGAAAAGTTTGATGAAATTGCAGCTGATGCCAGTGAAAGAGTACAGGAATGTAAGAAAACGCTCCATGAGAAGGAACACGTGATTTTTGAGCAACAGAGCATAATCTTTGAACTGAAACAAGATCTACAATTAGCAAAAATTGACTTGAAGGACAGCTCTGTTGGTGTCTTGCAGCAGGCCATTGAAGACCGGGATAAAACAATTGATGTCCTTTGTGAGAAACTGGAGGACTACACTAGGCGAATTGAGAAAAACGTGCGAGCCTTTGAACTGCGGGAAACAAAAGGAAAGAAAGCCAAACTCATTCGCTTCCTTGAGTCTCAGCTAGAAGTTGCAGAACAGAGGGCAAACAACACAGATCAGGCTCTGTATCAAGCCAAAGCTATCATCAAGGAAAAACACAAAGAAGTCCGGAAGGTTTCAGATATTTTGAGAAATTATATGGCTGGTACTATCGGTCTAAATTCAGCCTTTAAAGACTTGGAGAAGTGGAAACATAAACTGAAAGTGAAAGCTTGTGACAAGGAAGCATTGACCTCAGCATTTAACCATCTTGAGATGAGAGTAAAAGACCTCATGGAGGAAAATTCAGATGTAAAGAAGATGCAGAAAGAAGGGATATATGAGTTCTACATGCCAAAAGGCTTTAGACGTCTGACACTTAAAGAAGAAGACAGGACTGAGCAGCCAACACGAGACTTAGCAGCAAGGCGTAAAACTAAACATTGGGAGAGACACAGTCCTGCAGAGTCACTATTAGCATTGAACAAAGATGTCCAACAGCAATCTGTGCTGTATTCATTTACAGATACCAGCAGCAACACAGATGAAGAACCCCAACCCAGCCACTTCCTTCTTAAAGAGATTTATAACCTAAGCAAAGAAATGGAGCTTGTGAAGAGGAAGCTGGACAGATTTCAGAAAATATGGGAAAATTTTAGTCCAGTTCACAGAGAAAGGGCTTTTAGTAGGGCAAACGTAGCATCAGGTAGTTCTGGGATGTCATTTGCACCAAAACAAGTCTCTACTTTAGAGATGGATGAGAACTATGAGAGCCAGAGAGCAGTGGGTGGACCTAAAGTCATGACTACCTCTCTCAGCACTTTGACAGAGCAAAATGCAGCACTGGAGTCTCAGGTTAAAGACTTAACAAAAATACATTTGGATGATAAAAGAGTGGAGCAACAACTCAGAAGTGAATTGGCACTTAAAAACCACAGAGGGGTCAGTGAAACAAAGTCTGGTAGAATCGCAGAATTGGAAAAGTCTGAGGCTGAGCTGCGCGTGAAGGTTTCTGAACTTCAGGGGAAGTGTTCCACTTTCAATGAGAAAATACTAAGCCTTAAACAATTCAATAATAAAGCCCAAGAGGAGCGAAAACAGGCAGAAGATGGACGAATGAGAGCAGAAGAAAAGGCAGAGGAGCTAAAAAGCAAAAATGCAGAACTCGAGAAGTCTATAGCCAAACTGAAAGAGAAGGTGGCTTCTCAAGACGCGAAAGTAGGGAAACAAGAGGCTCAACTACAAGAAATGAGGAAAAGGGAGATGGATAATGATAAGGTTATGGAGGGCCAGAAAGAAGAAATTACGTTCCTGAGGAGTCATGTGAAAAAGAAAGAGCAAACAATTCATTCACTGCAAGAGAACGAGATGGCTCTTCAAGAGGCGTGCAAGCTGGCAGAGAGTAAGCTCCAAGCGGAGGTGAAACAAAATCAGCAGAAATATCACAAGATTTACATAGAACTTCTGAACTGTGTTGCAGTTTTAGAGGGAGATACAATGCCCTTTAAAGACACAACCCTACTACCTGTTGTTGACCAAGTAATGTATGCTTTGGGTAAACTCAAGGATTGTCTGAGCAGCACTATGGGCTCAAAAGCCACACGCAAACATTTGGAAGACAAATTAAAGGAAAAAGAGGATAAGCTTCTTTCCAGTGATTGTGTCATCAATGATCTGCGTCTGGAGCTCTCCTCTTTGAGCAGACAGCAGCTGCAAGCTGACCAAACCATTGCCCAACATCTAGCATCACTAAGCAAAGCTAAAGAGACCATGAAAGATCTTCAGCATCAACTAGAAAGAAAAGATGACATGATAAAGAAAACCACCGAGAGATTTAATCGATCCTTGGATGAAAGAAATGAGCTGATAAACAAATATCAAAACGAATTAGCCGAACTTCAGCACAAACTTAATTTGGAAACGCACAATGGCAAGCGTCACGAAAATGAGAAAAAGCAGATGCAGCAAGAAATCAACAGTCTAAGCAGTAAACTAAATGTCCAGAAGGGGTTAAACACAGAGTGTCTAAATGACAAAGCAGAACTACAAAACAAACTTACCCAAAAGGAAATAGAGCTTGAAACTGTTAATAAAGACTTATTGGAGCTGAGACAGACATATGAAGATATTTCTGCCAGACAATCCAGAGAAAGCTCTTCAGCTAGCTTCAAACTGAAGCTAGCTGAAAAGGAGATTGATGAGATGAAAATACAGTTGAACTATTTTAAAAAGAAACTTCAGGCAAGTGAAAAGACGGTCATAGAATTCAAAATGAATGAAGACAGCCTGAAAAAGAAAATGGCAGACCTGGCACAAGAAATTGACTTTTTTCAGAACAGGCAGAAATCCGATGAGGATGAAAAGCGAATGTATCGTCGAGAAAGCCATCGGCTCTCAATACGATTAAGGAGAATGACCAATGTCAGTCAAAGGCACCTGCAGCAACCTATCACTGGTCCAACCGTTGAGGAACTGCAAGGCAAGATCAGAATGTTAGAAAGTGAATTTGAATATAGATTGAAAACTAAAACAGAAGTGAACAAAGAATTGATTGAATTCAGGATGAGAAAGGCATGGCAGAAAAAGGTGGAGAATCTGGAGACAAGTCTTAAGCAGAAAGAACAAGAAATTGAATCTCTTTTAAAAAGACAATCTACTCTCAGAAATCTCCTTGAGAAACTGGACAAAGACAAAAGAATACTTCAGGATAAGCTCAGGGCTCAAGGGAGATGGTGATGATGTGATCGTTTGCTTACCCAAGAGGGCCAACAAGAGTCTCTCCAAGACCTTTATGATGTGGAATGTCAGGACAACAGGTATATAGTCCCACCAGAACAATGAGATGTGAGTAAAAAAGACCCTTCAGGGAGCAAGATGGAGAGTGACTGAGGAGCAGCAAAAGCATCTCAAAGTCAAGATTAGAGACGGTGTACAGGAAACCCTAACCATGGAGAGCAAACCACAAAAAAAAACACAATTAGAAGCTTCGAGCAAAAGGAGAATGAGATAGACGAATGTTCAGCAAATGAGTTGAACACATTCATCATATTTAGTTCAGAAACAAGCTCATCCTCCTACTCCTCTGCTGCCTCCACAAGTTTGTCTTCAACAAAATCGGGAGATGCTACTGCTCCCTTTGCCCCTCCCTCAGGTGAAGAGGCAGCTGAACCAGGACAAGGCTGCAAGTCAAGATGGTTTCAGCACCAGAGTCCTGAATGTATGCAGAGCAGTTCTGTGGGATTCTGCAACACCTCTTCAACCTTAGCTTGACCCAGAAGAAGGTTCCATTGTTATGGAAGACATCCTGCTTGATTCTGGTACCCATCAGTCATTAATGACTATAGAATCGCTGCCCAGATGTTTCGTATCAAGGTCCTGGAGAAACTCCTGTTGGCCCACCTGAGTAAGCAGACAAACGCATATATGGGTCTCCACAGCAGTTTGCTTTATGCTGTGGAATTGGAGATGAAGACCCCGTCATGCACCTTCTTAACAAACCCACAGTCACCTGTCGCTGCTGTTGTATCGACCATCCAGACCACTCAGGTCTTCTGGTTCTGGTCCACTCTGCAGCCCTTGAATCACAACCAAACAGGAATAAACACCATTGAGTTGTTATGCTCCACTAATCTGGAACAAGCCCCTAGAAAACAGAAAAATGTTGAAACAAGTTCCTTTAAATCAATGTTAAAAACCCACATTTAGAGTTGCTTTTAATTTATAACAGCTGAAAAATCCTAAAATGCTGTTATTTTTTCAACTTGTCGTCCTGTTAAATTTTTTATTTTATTTTGCTTCTGCAATGTAATTCTTTTTAGCTTGCATAGATTTTGAATCACCTTGTTGTTGAAAATGTGATGGTGAATTGATGATGATTTTTTTTCTTTTTATTTCAGACAGACATTTCACCAATAAAAAACAAAACATAATAAAAAGCAGCTAGATGAAATAGTACCTGAGATACAATTTTATCTAGCATCTGGATAAAATGTATCTAAGTGCAGATACTTAGATATATTTTCTAAATATCTTTTCTTAGAAAATGTGTAAGTTCTACGATCGCCAAAAGTACATATTCAAATACATGCAAACACACCACTTGTTTGATGGCAGTGAGTCTCAAGAGGAGTTTGACAAAGTTTGACTTATTTAATAATAGCTATCTGTAGTTCATGACATAAATAATCTTTCAAAATCCAAAATAGTTTCTGAACCAGATATAAATAATATATACACATATGTATACATATGTACACACCTACCTACATAAGATATACATACATACACACGCACACACAAACATCAACCTACAGACATGTGCCCAAGCGATCCACAGTGTTTTAATTTCTGTCTGAATTATTCACCCCTCTTCATTCGTATACTTTTGGATACGTTGACTTCTCTTAAATGGTTGATTTGCTTCAACCAAGCAGCAATACTTGAAGCTATTTTACATTGTTCATATTTAGCATGAGGTTTCCAGCAGATCATTAATTAAAATGCCCAAAAACCTAATTTCAGTGACTCTGACATTAGGTTCCTAAATAACAAAAAAATTGTTTTTATCTAAATTTAGTGATAATATATTCATATCAAACCACTTTTTTCAAAATACATGATATTGATTTCTGTCAATGTTTGCATCATTTACAAATAAAACAAAATTAAATATGTCTGATACCTTACATGTAGAATTGATGTATAAAATAAACAATTTTGGACCTAATACTCAGTCCTGGGGTACACCACTAACAATGTCTGATGGTGCGTTCACACCAAACGCGTTTTGAACGTCAGGTGTGTCTAGTTCACATTCAAAGTCTGCATGGAGGCGCGTCGAGGGCCGTGGAGGCGCGATTCAAGCGTTTAGCTGGTTTGCCACATCAAGAACGTCCAACGGAAAAGACCGACGCGCCTCCACAGACTTTGAATGTAAACCGAAACGATGAGTGTAGAGCAAAATGTCAAGAATCTGCATTCAAAGTGCACATGCGTCAAACTTGAAGCGTCGGAGGTGTTTTTGATGCACATAACATGTTTGGTGTGAACTGACCAAACGTCCTCATCTAGGATGAGAACTGGAAATCATCCATTTGCACAAATTGTTGCCTGCTGTGTGTGTCATGGTCTGCACAGTGGCGCAGTTGGTAGCACTGTTGCCTTGCAGCAAGAAGGTAATTGAGAAGAAGACAGGGATGCATCCCTCAAAACTGATTTTAATAGGTTTTTGATTTAAAAATTAAAAAAAAAATAACATTTAGATTAAACATAAAGTATGGTTGTGTGTGGTACTCCAGGTATTTCATTTTTACCCTTATTAATTTATCTGTAAGTTGTCATTAACAAACAAACAAACACCTCCCTGGGGTGTTTGTTTTGTGTGCTTATAAAACTGGACTGAAGAAGAGCAGGCTAGACATGTGCAATGATGTGCTCTTTTCTTAGTGCTGCCCTGCAATTTAGAGCTGGCACTCAAAAAATAATGAGTGCAGAGGGAATAAATGGGAGCTACAATAATAGAGAGAGAGAGAGAGAGAGAGATATGAGAGGGTAATGTTGAATAAAACATAAACAGTCTGAGATGGATCAGATGATTAGTGGTGCTTTCCACCGCTGCACACTGGTAGGTTAGGTACACCACTGAATATACCTGCCAGCATGCAGGTGCATAGCTTCAGTGTACAAGAACTACAGCCTGTGCAACATGTGTTCATGGATAGGTATCTGTTGCACAAATCTCCACTGAGCCACGGTTGAGGTGATTCGATTCACCAGAGAAATTACTACGTTAATCACTTATGCATCCAGCTGCAGCTCTCCATTCTCAAACATGCTCTTTGTCTATTCCACACACCAGTGTCTGGTTGTTCTCCCTCCTCTGGCCACTTCAGCTCCTATCCCCGTCCAGCACCAGGGACCAGCTGGTCTGAGCAGGCTCCTATCATTTCTCTGTTATTAGACTGGGGAGATGGAGACATTTAACATGGTTGCTTCTAAGACCAAAGCCCCCACGGCCTTGTGTGTAAATTGCATTGCTCTTGCAAACAGTCTTATTAAAATATGACCACTAAAATGGGACTCTGGCTCTGTCCTTCTGGTCCAGTTTCAGAAACATTTACTGTTGGATGGTTTAATTGTTGTTTCAGAGTCTGATATCAAATATTTAATAACTCTAAAGCATCCTTGGATGAGAATTCTTTAGGAGAAATAACTAAATTAAAAATACTATTCTTACCAAAACTATAGATTTGATTTCCTGATACCAGAAGTTAGCTGCCTCTAAAACTGGTTCTCAGCAGCTTCTATCTGATCATTTTGTTCACTCGGATTTTCCCTCCTGATTTCATTTGTGAAGAGCCTTAATTAGTTTTTTTGTTTTTTCCAGGCTGCTGTGCATTTGTTTGTAGCTATACGGTTTTCCTATTGATCACAACTGATTACACCCAGTTTTAACTGATCCGATGTAAACACTGCATCATGAGAGAGGGAGATCACACTGCTGAGGGTTATAGCAGCAACAATGTTTCATCTTTAAAGTGTATTACTTTTCTGTATGAAGAGATTTCTCTTTTCCTTTTTTGTTAGCATGTAGATGTCATTGCGTACTCTGAATTGAAATCAGAGGCTGAAATTTGAATGTCTTCAAAACATTCAAATTTCCTTCACATATATCTAGTGTTTAAGAATTTAAGCTGTATATTTTGTTTAATTTGTCAAAAGGTTTAGTTTGTAAAACAGTCAACTGATACTGTTTCAGTTCACTTATTTACATCATAAATAAGTAATTTTACATCTGTAAAATTACATATTATTGTTTCTTATTTGCATATTGTTTTTTTCTGTTTCCAATGAGACTTTTGTTCATCACCAGCGTTTTACCACTTTCATTTTCATTCAGGTTTAAGAGATCAGCATTGTACAAAAAAACAGAACTATTCAAACGTAATATATTATTATTTTTGTCAGAAGCATTTAAAAACTGACTGCTTGGCAGTGATGAGATCCTAAGCTGCTCCACTATTTAGCAAACTGACTGTGATGCAATGTGATAGTTATTTTATTTTTCAAACATAAAGTAATTAATTATAAACAGGTTTAGTTATGAATGTTCATAGACGTGTAATCCCTATTTCTTAGTTGGCATTTTCGCCAGTCTTTTGGGTTTCATTGAAAGTTGTTCTTCTTTCAGGTACTTTTTTAAAATTATTATTTCATTTGAACGATTGGTCAAAAAGCATAGAACCACAGAACCACAGCACATGACCAAACCAACAAACTATACAGTGTGGCACGTCACTGAAGATGAGAATACTTACTGCAAAAATTAAAAGTAAACAAAACAGCGACTGTGTAGTTAGTCGTGGTAAAAGATGTATCTCTTTCAAAGCAGTACCCTTTTTGCTCCAGTGACCCAAACTGACTATTTGGATGCACATTATTGACGATAGGACTAAAAACTTAAATTAAGCTAATTATTTTTGCTCATTTGTTTTCGACAAGTTTTCTTTGATCATTGCTGTGTAATTATCCACCTGCTAACTCTGACGAGTCTCTATGAAGAACAAAACGACCCCACATTCACATGGTAACATCGTTCGCATCAATGTTCATTGTGACTCATTAAGATTCTGTCACGGCTCATGTCTCAACACTGTGTAACAGTGACCTCTACCGGCGTCTCTTTGTCATTACAAGCATTACAAACAGTAAACAGAGGAAGGCGGACGCCTGGGATGTGACCAGAGCTCGTTATTTTGGACGGACAGGCCCGAATCCGTCCGGTGGGGTTCCTGATATTTTTCCAGAACCAGGGGGGAAAGAAGCAGGTCATTGATTGGTTTTATTTCTCCAAGTAAGTGTCGAGTATTTGTTCTCTTTTTATTGCCATCATTGTCGGCAATGTTAAATGGTTTTCGGCCTCCGAGACTAACCCGCCCTGTCATAGACAAACGAGGGGTGTTTATTGTGCATCACAGGAGTTTTCCCCCCTAAAAACAAAGTACTTTTGCAGATTTTGTGTTGCACTGCAGAAAGCTGCTTGATGAAAAGGATATTTTTGAACAAAAACATTTTTTTTTTAACTGTATTCTAAGCCTTCTTAGTGTAAAACATGCTGTATTTACGCAATGAGTGAGACATGGACAGTTATTTGTTTCAGAATATATAATAAAATGAAGCGCCACAAACATGGAAGCCCTCCAACAGGATGCTGAATCATGTCAGATGTCTCATCACCATCTGTATACAAAAGATATGAGGTCAAATTTCTAACATTAAATAGTTCCATGAAATGTGGATAAAAACACCAAATTATTATACATTACATCATCATAGTGGTTTTTTTTTCGATGTGTAAAAACAATTCAACTGAAGTATTTAAATAAAAACGTATCTCTGACTTTAATAGGGAAACTGTCAGCATGCACAGTAACTCAAACCTCTAATAGTCCAATCATACTTTTCCAGTATTTATGACACTGTTATGATTACAGGGAGAATAACAGATCAATTACTTTGCTCAGGATTGTGCAGTTTTCCACCTGATTTCCATGTTGATGAAAGTGGTCACCAGGACACTTGAATGAACCTTGCAACGTTTTAAAAATTAAATTATGAATATAGTATTTCTAATGAATTAAATCCTATTTCTCAGATTTCATTTAGTTTCCTTTTATCCAGCTGTTAAAGTTTAAATACAAAGGATCACTATGAATTTGGGTAAAATGATCTTATAGAGGGTAAGCTAGAAGGATGTATGTATGTACGCATAGATAGATGGCAGATCATTGATGGACAGATAAACAGATTTTATTCTTTTGCATTCTTCATGCTCTTGTTGTGTTTCCAGGATTGCACATAGATCCCTGCAGTACCGAAACGTCAGACGTCTGGGTGTTAACATGCATTCCTCCACTACATACGCTGCTGTGCTCTGTCTCCTTGCTGGGGCAGTGACAGCCATTCAGACCCCCCAGACAGGTGAGAAAGGCCACCACAAGAACCAGATGGTGCTGTAAGCTTCAAGAGTGGGTCAGAAAAAATACGAAGTAGCAGCATCTGTAGCACTGACCTGAGAAAGGCATTAAATAAACAGAAGCACAGATACTGTTAAAATGTGATATTTATGAACAAAAATGTGCTAATTTCCAAAGAAGCTTACTGGCTCTATACATGAATTGGCCGTGCTGAGTAAAGTCACTGTTCCCTCAGTATTTCTGGAGAAGCAGCAGGCCACCTCGCTGATCTCCCGTCAGAAGAGAAATGCTGGAGCGTCCACCTTGGAGCAGGCTTGCATGGAGAGGGTGTGCACCTATGAGGAAGCCAGGAAGTATTTCCAGGACTCGTATCGCACGGTTAGCTTGCTGCGTATTCCCTTCATTTTAAATTTCTCTGAGCATCCTCATAAGAACTAACAGATAAGGCCTTTAACGCACCTGCTTCTCGCTTATCATGTGCAATTTTTCTTCCAGGACATTTTCTGGTCTGTCTACATCGGTAAGTTATATAAAGAACCTCCTGTTCAACAATGCGTTGCCTCTTCTCACAAACGTGTTCTCTGTTTAGATGGGGACCAGTGTGCTGAAAACCCCTGCAAGAATGGAGCCATGTGCTCAGACAGTGTTGGAGGCTATGACTGTGTCTGCAAGTCAGGTTTCACGGGAGTCCATTGTGAAAAAGGTACAGATCTGTTGTAGGCATCATCTAAAAACTGCTGTTTGTTTATTACTTATACGTTAGTGTGCACTCTCTGCTACATTCTGCAAACCAGATGAGACTCTTTGCACACTGGAAAAGGACAAGGGCTGCTCACAGTTTTGCAAACCAGGCTACACATCCTACGAGTGTTCTTGTGCCCGAGGCTGGAAGGTCAAAGACAAGGTCAAGTGTGAAGCTGCAGGTATGTAATCGGTTTTTCCTTGTGTGTATTTTTTGCAACTAAGACAAAGTGAAGCTTCTTATTTATTTAATATAGGTTATTCTTATTTAAGCAGTCTATTTTCACCTGAAATGTATTTTTAACAAATTGACTGTTAGTAAATTAACCTATCTGTCCAGTTTGTGAGGGAGAGACAAAAGCAGAAATATTTGGTTTTGACAAAGAATTTATTAACATTGTTTGGCATTAAATCAGATTAAAGTTGTATGTCTTGGCCCAAATGTTTTGGTTTTCCTTCCATGAGCTTCTCAGTATAGTTTTCTGGATTCTTGGTCCATTCCTCCTGACAGAACTTTTGTGACTGGGTCAGGTTTAAGCTCTTCTCACACATTTTCTATAGAACTTGGTTTGGGGTTCCAAAATACCTAAGGTAATTTTGAGGGCATATTCTGGAACAAGCTTCAACCTCCTGGCTGATGTTTTGAGATAAGGCCTCAACATTTCAACCAGATATTCTTGATGGTTTGCATTTGCAAACTGTGATCTGGTGTTTATTATGTTGCTTTTGGAATAATGGTTTCTTCTTTGATTGGCCTTATAGAAATATAATTTCTTACACTGCAGATACAGACATCCCTTTTACCAGCTTCATACTTCTCAATCACAAGGTCCTTTGCTTTTGTACTGGAGTTGATTTGCACATTTTGCAGGACATGTCTTCTTTCTTCACAGGATGTTTCCAGAACATTTCTATGCTTTTTATTGTTGGCTGTAATTGTTTGAAGTGATAAATGTGGTACTGGTGACATCTGGAATTTGTATCTGAGAATAAACCAAACCTTCAGAGGTTCACACTTATGTTCCTGATAATTTTGCCAATTTTTTATAGTTTCATAATGTCGCACAAGAAAACAATGTGCATGAGGTGTTTCCTTAAAATACATGTGAAAGAGTGCCTTCATTTAATTGACATATTGTGAGTGAACTTGTGACTTATAGAGTCTTCACATCAACTTTTCTTTAAAAAGAAAAAACAACAAAACTCTGTCTTTATTGTGGAATTTGGCAAATAGATATAATTTGGCTAATCCTAACTAACAAAGCTTTTGGTCATTTTAACATCGGAAAATGAGTTTAAAAAATCGTGTTTCCAAATGCAAGTGAAAATCTGAATTCAACTATATGTAGTATGTTATGTATATTGTTGCACAAGATTCTGGTGTTCACCAACAGAAGCTACTAATCTAATCTAATCAGAACCGTCTTCCCTTCTTAGTCAGATACCCATGTGGTCGGGTTAACAATCTGTCTCAGTGGAAGAACAGACAGTCAAGTCTTTCTACCAATAACTTCAATGGACTTTCTTGTACGCCGTCTGAGTGTCCTTGGCAGGTAAGGGGAGCCTACTCTAATGGATCACCTTGCACAAACTCCTGTAGATGCTCTTTTTGTGTTCACACAGTATCTCAATCTTCTTACCAGGCTCTCTTGAAGAGTTCAGAGTCTGCTGGCTTCTGTAGTGGAGTCATTCTGAAGGAGAACCTCGTCTTGACTTCAGCTCAGTGCGCCAACAAATACAGCTTCTTCCAGGTTGCAGTCGGTAAGTATAGTGAACATCAGTGTTGTATTGAATTCAATACTTTGCACAACTCCAGAAACTAGTTCTCTCCATTCCGTCGTCTCGTCAGGAAAGCGCAGCTCCGACTTTGAAGACGGAGAGCAGACGCTGTATGTGAAGCAGAATCACATCCATCCTCGTTACGTGAGAGACCGTCCTGAAAATGACCTGGCTGTGATCGAGCTCCGCGACCGCATAACCTTTAAGCCAGATGTCGTTGCGGCCTGTCTGCCAGAGAAAGACTTCGCAGAGAGCATCTTAATGTCTGGAGATTTGCCGGCTGTTGTTACCGGCTGGAAGGAATCCACACAGATGTCCAGTTTCCAGGGCCGACTCACTATTAACCAGTTGGTGTACAATAAGCTGCCTCAATGCATGGAAACGTACCCCAACCTGATGACCAATAAAATGGGCTGCACCACTGCCCGGGCCAATGCTGACTGCAATATGAGTTCGGGCAGCCCCTTGCTCACAATGTACAGGGATGTGTTGTTTCTCACTGGGGTAGTGAGTCAACAAGAAGGGGCTGACTGCACTAAAGGCTACATCTTCCAAAAAGTGTCCCGCCACCTCAGCTGGCTGCAGGAGTTGATGAATTCACGTTAGAAAGGTGAAGTGAGGGAACAAGTCAAGCTTCATTATGAATTTAGCTTAATGCAGGTAAATAATTACTTAAACACGGAATCCGTTGTATATATTTGTTTTGTTGAAACTCAGTCATAAGCTTTTCTGCATGTGTCTTTTTAAAATATTCATAACATAAACACTGTAGTTTGTTGGTTTTTTTTTTCCTCTGTGCACTTCCTCTTTTATCCACAAGATGGCTCTCTGTTGCTGTCAGTAGAGAGCTTTCCTCTAGCTAGCATGTGTTAAGTACCCAGAGATTGTGAGACCTGTAAATTATTCAGCACGTTTGTGATGTGAACATAGCTTCCAATAGATTTGAAGTTATATCAGCAACAATGTAATGGCTGACATGCACCTTAAAGGAGTCCTGGTAAATACAGTTTCATGAATGTAATAAACCATAAAACCAAAATATTTTATTGTTTTTGTCTCTATAGTAATGTAAAAGGTTTTGAGCAGTTTTGCAGATTTATGGATATCTGACATAATGTTCAATCATCAGGTGACTGTCAAGGTCAGAAATATGGATATTGTACATTATGTATGTTAATATTCTACAAAACAGTCTAATCTACTGTACTGTCTGCTTGTCCCTAAAATAGTTAAAATAAGTATTTCCACTCACACAGATTTTTTTTTTGCCTCCAATATCAAACATAGGTAAAGACAAAAAGCAGTTTTCTCAGTTTATAAGCACAAATTGCACATTATTAAGAAAAGCAGAAGGGAAAAAAGTATACAAAATAAACTTTGAAAAACCTTAATGAAGCATGAAGACCACTTTAAATATAACAGATCAGGTTTCTGGTAACAAAGTTTAGGTGTGACTATGCCAAAGTATGAATACTAAACCATTGTAGTCATAAAACAGAAACATGAATGAGCCCACATTCTTTATCAAGCTTAGCTAATCAGGGGATTTATTTAAGACTTCCACAGAGAAACTTTGAAGAACAAGATTAATAGTGAACAAAATATAATTTATCCGTTGAAAAAAGTTGGCCTGAGTTGCTCTGTCCATTGTAATGTTTTCCCATTTTGTCCCACACAGACATTATTAGCCTAGCCTGACTGTCACATACCAGTGTGTTGTCTGGCAACATTTTCCCACGGACACTCACCCTCAGCAGTCTTCTCACAGCCTCGATGGGCTGGTGAACAAGGCTGGGGCCATGTCATGCAGGCAAAGAAAAAAAAAGAAACAGAAGAATGGGCTGGAGAGACTGAAAGCAGTAGAAGGCCCATAACAAAAAAAAAAAAAAAACTGGCCTGCCACTTTAGATTGGGAGCTTGAAAAGAACAACTCGGGAAGTTGGGGCTTGCGTTGGCTGTTGCCATGGTACTCACCAGGGAGATGGCTCCTTGCTCCCGAAAAATGGCCGCCCTCCTTTACTGGGCCGTCCAGAGGAGATTCATTTAACGGAGCACCTTCCTTCCTGAGTGTGGTCCTGCTCTCCAGTTCTACCAGCTCAGTTTTCAACAGAGAAAGTTGAAAGTTTATATATGCATACGAATATATACATAGTTAATGTATCAGATTCTGTTGTTAATACTAACACATTTTATGTGCTAGAGTGGCCCAGTCAACGTCAAGGCCTAAATCACGTCAAGAATCTGTGACAATACTTTGGCTCAAAGATGAGCAGAAAAGTCATTCACCAGATATACAAAATTCGTAGAGACATACAGCCCCACATCCTAATTCTATCCTAATTCTAGAGATTACAGATTTTATATGTAGAAACATTTATTTTCCCTTCACATTTGCTTTGGTTTCTCCAAATACAACACTATAAACTAAGGTTTATAGTTGAAACCAGGCAAAATGTGGAAAAAAAAAAAAAAAGTTGCTATGTGGGCTATGTGGGAGTTATTTGACAAACTGACAAAGTGCTGAAATTCAGACAGAAAACAGCCTGAAAATTACGTTTAGCCAATAAAACTATATACAAAATGATCTGGTGATTGCAGTGTTGATGCTGAACAGAAGCCAGTCTTTAAGTGGACAGATTGAGAGATCTGAGAAACTCTCAGAAACACTATCAACCTGATCACAAGGCCTGCAAAATAAATGGCAATACTATTCCTGTCAATAAAAAAAGTCATGACAAACTTTTAAGAAACCTACGTTTTTCTCGACCACATCAGCAGAGCCCACATCTGACCAAATCCCACAACTTCAGTAATCCTTAATTCTCCCCAAACCTAATAACAGTCACATGCTGTGACCTCATATTCTTGCATGTATTTTGTGTGTGTTGGAAAACACACTTATGAAAACATCTCAAAGATCTCATTGTTGGAAAATCTGATGATTTTAATTCATTACTACTTGCTCAAACATGTCACCTGATCTTTTCCGGGAACCCCATTCTCAAAATTTATGTTCCCAGTCTCTCTTTTTTTTTTTTTTTATCCCACATTAGCTTGTCTCTTAGTTTAAATCAATGGGAAAGCTACTTCCTTTCGTTCCACCCCCTTTCAGACTCTACCCCATGCCAGACAGAGCGGCTTCTACTTCACTGGGCAATTGTTCAGACGGGCGGAGGTAAAACTAGACCTCAAGAGGTTGTAGCTTGGGCTGAAAGAAAATTTTGAAAGCAAAAGAATTAGACAAGCTGAACAGTTTTATGTGACACTGCTATAATCTAACATCTCTTTATGTAAAACACTGTACAGTAGAAATGGGTCCATCTTCACTTGGCCTTATGTTTCTCTCACTTGGCTGAGTTTGGCTGGGTTTAGCTTTAAATAATGAATACATTTTTGGATAAAAACTTTATAAAACCAGGACTTAGTCTTCATGACTAATGTATATTTTCATTTATTTGTTTTTGCAGGATCATCTGTAGCATTTTGGATCATATTTGAGCTAGCAGAAGTTATGTAAAAGGCTGGAGGCTTCTGCTGACTATTTGTGAGTCTCCCATTATGTGTCTTATGAATTTTATATAAACATAGGAGGAATAGGACCCTGGAGACAAAGAAATGACTCTGTGCTATTATTTTTAAATCCACTTGGGGGTAAATGTGCCAGCATACCAACTTGCTCATGATGAAATTTTCATAAAGCCAATGTTTAGCAGCCATTCTGTAGGACTTTCTCACAGTCTTAGAGCACAATAGCATGTTTAAATGTATTCATTATGTCCATTGCCTCACCTACACCATTCATAAAGCTGCATTACATCAGATCCCACTGAAGTCTAGCCAGATATTCATTTGACTGAACTTCATCTCTCCAATTTAGTGCATGAGTCTCTGGCAAGTTTGTTTAACCTTACCTGACACAAAATCTGAGGAAAACAATAGAGCACTCGACATAGATGAAACAGAAAACAATAATTATATGTGACAAGGTTTCATTTATTATTACAGGTATGGAGATCATCAAAACTGGCTTATTCATACTTCAACTTAATTTTTGTTGAGCCAAAAAGTTATTTGTCCTGAAATGTACAGGTGTATAGGTTATGTGGTTCTTAACAGATGGTGGTTACCATATCAATCAGTAACTGCCAGCTCCTTATTCTGTTGCAGTCTGTGGTATGTACTTTCTTAACAAGTATTTTAACATATATCATAGGCTAATTTGGGTAAATTTGTGGTTTCATGTGTAATCTTGCAATGTTTTGTATATTTTAAGCATCTTTGAAATACATGCTTTGTCTATATTAAAAGTGCTGTATAAGTTTGGTGTAATTTATCATTATTACTTTTTATTTATTTATTTTTTTAACTGTTATATTGAGTGTTGTGTGTTTCAGATGTGTTCAGTTGTATATCTATAAACTCTTAATTTAGAACCATTTCTCTGTAGTCAGTTTAGGTTTATTATTATTTTTTCTTTCTTTTTTTTCATGTATAGGGCCAAAAGCTGCAGGACTGATGATAACCATCAACTGGATTTTCTCTGTTTCTCTCTTCATTGAAATGTTTTGCCGATCGTGTGATAGTCTTTGAATGTTAAACATTTCCTGTACTAAAAATCGATACATTTATCGCTATTTATGTTAAGGATAGTATATGTTATGCAAACAAATGATGTAAATTTATGATCACACTCAGCTTGCCCCTTTTTCTGCTGCCGTCTGTAATTGTGGGGCAGGAGCTCTGAGACTGATGTATTTATTTGTTCTCTTTAGAATAAGTACTGTGAGCCTGAGTCAACCTACTGGACCAGAGACAAACAGAGAAGGGTCGCATATACACAGATATAGATAAATAATTTAAGAATATTTAACACATCAAGTAAAGTTTTCACTATTTTCTATGCATGTGTAAATACTAGTGTATGTAAAAAAAATAGTGCAGCTCCATTTACTGTATCACTCATTGGTGTAGGATCCTTTAATATGGTGGCTTCCTGGGTACTGGATGCTACTTGTGAAGCATTTTGTACTTTAAAGTTACATACTAGATATTGTTTAGTATCCAATATAGCTGTCATTCATATATTGTAGTGAAAGTTGCAGGTTTTAACTATTTATTTGCACTTATTGCAGTTTGTATCACAATAAACCAATGGCACACATGGTTTATTTTGACACATTTAAAAGTCTGCACAGCTGAATAGTTGTTAGCTTTGTTGTCTCATGGCAACAGGCTCCTTTGATTTTAACCAGACTATGGAAAGCTGATCAAAGATGCTTTGTCTGTTAACAACTCTTGTTTACTTGTGATAACACTTAGATTTTTTCTATATACAGAATCCCACTTAACTGAATTACCAACATTAAGGGAAAAAGGAAGAGTGTATTTCCTTCTGAGCAGCTGTATGGTTATAATAATAGCACAGCATGGTGATAAATGCTGTATTTCCACAGCAGGACTTTATATAAAAAAAACTTAAAAAGTCCAAAAAGCCCTTAGTGAACAGCTGGATCTTGACAGCAGAAAGAAAAGTGAGCACTAATAGTAGACAGTGAAAATAACAACTGTACTTGACAGAAAGTAATAAGTTTCATGGTGACTTATCAGTTTTAGGAAGCACTGTGCAGGACAAAGATCCTTTGACAAATTGCCACTTGGATCTTGAAGCATTTTAATCCAGTTTCATGGAGTTTTTCTCTGAAGAATGGAAATGGATACGTTGAGAATGAAACAAGGAAGCTTTTCAGCTACAACCTCATCTAAAATTTATGGATTTGACAATCCAAAAATACATTTTTATGTCTCAAATTGGTCACTTTTTATGCAAACAACTGCATTGTGCTGGTGAGAGGTATTATGAAGCAGTTTTTCCTCAATTGTTAAGGCTGAGAAGAACTGGAATATCTGTTGAGCTTGTGAATCAGATGAGAGCAAAACAATTCATGAAACTTCTATTAGATCTAATGTTTCAAATGTTTCCTCCTGAAAAAGCACCGATATCTCAAACTCACATCAATTCCATTACAGGCTGAGTAAAGTGGGATACATATATGGAAATAAAGTTACTCTATATAATTAGTCACTCTTCCTGCTAATTTGGACACCTGCATCCTGTCATAGTTAATGCATCCTGTAAGGTCACAGGATCTCATTGTGATGCCAGTCGCTGGAAACAGATGCAGCGTGCGTGTCTCCATGTGGGCCACCCTGCTGTCACTGCACTGTTTGTTGTGTGGAGGCCAAAAGGAGGCCTTGACGATGAGACGAGGCAACCTCCGGAGAAGGAAGAGGAAAGAAAGGGGGAGGGGAGAAAAACAAACTGCAAATGAATATGAATGGAAAGACAGAGATTACTCAAACATATATATATAGTAGATGAGTCAAAAATAAACCCGGGCAGCACCTGTGAGCCTGCTGTTCTGGTGCAAAAGAAGGTTTAGGAGTAGCAGACAATAACTCACAAGGCTGAGCCACAGTTAGTACAGGCTGTCAGTACGGCTATATTAGTCAGTGACTGAGCCTCGCATGTGATCAGTCGGATCCAAGTTAGTGTAGAACCCGTTATAAATACTCAGACGTTCTTGTCTAAACTTCAAACTAATGATAGGAACAAGCATGACGTATGTGTTCAATTTCTATCTGAACCAGCCAGTTCAAGCAATCAGGTGTGAAATATAGACAAACTAGTATTCACAGTTCACAGTCAATTTCTGAAGCTAAAATACGTCACAAACAGCAGCTGAAACCAGATATTTGCAAGCACTCAATGAAAATACATACAACCCTTTTTCTCACTGTCTGACATTCAGTTCCATTTCCCAAAGCTAAATTAAATGTTGTTATGTATATCATCCAAGTGTCTTCAAAGAGTCATGGGCAGTCAGTCTTGCAGCAAATCTAAAGAAGCCTCTGACTGAAGTCACTGCTGACAAGTCTCATGACTGCCACACATGATCGTCATGACATACCAGAGGCATTATTTCACAGTAACATGTCCTGGAGGATATGATCGTCATGAACTGCTGGTCCACCTCATTTGCTTTTGGTGGTTGTATGGTGAGAGACCAAGAAAAGAAACACATTTGGCACAGATTTCTGTTGCAGTAACTTTTATATTCTGAAAAAGATTGACTAATCACCATATAACACATGAAACATGTTCAAAGATTTTCTGCATTCTAGCTTCAAAAGTAACCTGGAAAAAAAATTTAAATGACTTTTTTACTCTATATTCTGCAGCAAGTCTTTGCAGAAAGTTGTTGCATCCCACAATTCTAAGTAGTCATAATAAATCTGTGTAAAGATTGCAAAAATAAATTAATATTCATTCGCAGCAGTCTAACATCATGTTGAATATTTTTTGTGATTTCTCTTACTGTGGATGTGGGTAAATTTGGGATTTGGGTGAGCTGTATTTTTTCCTTCTTTTTAAATTAAAACAGCACATGAATCATCCATTTACCTTGAGGAGCCTGACCGCTTCTTTCCTATTTTAAATGGCAACTAAACAGGAAATTATAGATTGCTGATTAAAAGTTCCTAGACAGGGTGAGATTTATTTAAAAGGTATTTTACACATTCTTCAGGCACCATAGACCAGAGTGTTATGTGCAATCTAACTGGGTATCTCAGTAATGTCCATGTGTAGTAATTACATGGTCATAAGTCTCTCAATTACCTCATGACTTTAACTTGATGAGGGATGTTTCTTTGAAATCAATTTGCCGTGATTAAATACGTGTGGTTGTTCAATGATTTCCTGTCCCTTTCACATCTTCCACGGCTCATATAAAGATAATGAGAATGGCAGCACTACCAGTGATATACCGCAAGTGCCTGTCTGCTGATAAGTGAAAGAACCATTAATCTCTCCCAATCCTCCTGTTTCAAGCACTGACCCCTCCTCCACAAGGTCCTCCTCCACCCCCTCTTCCCATGCTGTCACTCTCTCAGGCTGCACCTGTCACATTAGTCTCACATCTTCAGCTGCCATTACATATGATACGCCTCCTTCCTGCTCCCAGAGACTATGTGTCACCCCTTTTTTTGCCCGGATTTATGAGTATGAAAAGGAAAAGAGCAGGAAAACAAGAGATTAAAGCGAAAAAACTGCATGTGTCAAATGTAAGTGTGCATAGAATTTTCTGCTGCAATTGGACCAGTGCCAATTGTATGTCCAAAAGCCAAAATATGGATTAAATTTAAATCGGTGGATTAATTGTGATAAAATCCGGCACAAATATCAGCTTCCTGTATAGAAGTGACAAGGCTCCTTCTGTTTGTCATGAACTGAAATGGTAGGAGAACGACAACAGATTTGTGCTGTGATAAAGGCAGAACAGGAATCAGAGAGGAGGAGGTGCAGTAGTGGTGGTGGTGGTGGTGGGGAGGTGAAAGGGGTCACCACTGAAATCCTCCCCGATAAGACGGACTGGAGCAGCTGTGGCAACAAACGTGTGATGAAATCGAGAAATAATAATCCTCGCAGCAGTTTGTTGCTCCATCAAGACCCTTAGATAACCAGTGGAAGCATAAAAATGTATGTATGCTATTAAAACAATGGAAGGCTTGCATGAAACTGCTTTTTTTTTTCGAGGTAAGGATATGAAATATTAATAATGTAAATCAATCAAATCGGTGGATTAATTGTGATAATCACAAACTTATGTTTTATGTCATAAATTGAATTTTTGAAAGTCAATTTTATTGTAATAAGGTAGACTTAATTAACTTATATAGAATGATGTGTTCAAATCTCGCTGAATGTGAAGCTAAAAGCAAGAAAGTATGAAAATATGTTAGATGCTGCAATGAAGGTGTTCATCTTCCAGCAGGGCCATAATGCTGCATGGACCAAAGTCTGTGTTGGTGGCCCAGTCAAAGTCTACACCTATACAACTTACACACAGCAAGACTTTAAAAGTGCTGCTCACAGATTCTCTCCATCCGCTGCTTTGTCTTTATGTAACAAATTGGATTCCAATGAAATCTATTTCAAAATAAAAATAGAACAAAAAGTTCAGTAGTTATGAATATTTTTTGATTGGCTTCGGTGGCATTAGGTGGAAATTCAACAGCGTCCACACTTTATTAGTCTGAAAAACAACAGCTTTAGGAGCTGACACTCCGTCTCCAGCTGGGAGGTAACTTAGAAGCTGAACACATGCCAGTAAACAAGTCATTTATCAGAGTGAGGCGGTTTAACAGGGAAAGGACAGAGAGACGTCCGCGCTGAGGGTGTGGAGAGATGTCACTTTCCGTGCGTGTGTGCGCGCTTGGCTGCGTAGCGGGATTACCATTACGCACTTTATGCGGAGCGCTGTTTTGGTGATGCGTTCAGTCGGGAGAGGTGCAGCGGGGAGCTGCGAGCGTCGAACCGGGGACTCAGCGGCAGATTCAGCAAAATAAATAGAGTAGGAGGAGGAGGGGCACGGTTTGTGATGGGGGGAATTTTCACTCGTTTTCAATCTCTCTATCCTGGAGAAGATGCGCACCGTTAAACAGAGGATTTAGTTCTTCTTGTCCTTCGTGAGGATACGGAACCTGTCTTGTATTTTAACCCTGACACCCTCTCCGGTTCGGACTCGCATCAATGCTCGTTTTGGCTCTGAGGACCGCGGACACTGGCTGAACCTCCGGGCACTCGTCTGCTTCGGAGTCCATGTGGAGCCTCTGTGGAGGAGCGACAAACGCAGCCAGCTGAGCTCAGTCCGAAATGTGACATTTAAAAACAAAAAATAATATTTAGCATCCGATCAAACCTGGCGACTGTGAATCCCTCTTTATATTAGACCACATCTGTTTACATCGATCAAGGTAGGTGTTGAACGTAGAATGCTGATTGATTTAGTCGTGGGGGTGGGGGAGCAGTGTGGACGTCCGTGCGCCTGGTTTATTTAGAGGTCTGTGTTTTAAATGTCCTGAAGAAGATCTGGTTTTATTTGGAATCCGGTTGCTGTGTCGTAAATAAGAGAAGAGCCGCATCAGTTGCAGTATTTGGGGGAGAAAAACGGCGATGTCTATGCACCAAATGCATAGGTGTGTGACGTGGAGAAGCTGTATGGACACATACGCTCTTGCTCTCTTAATGGTGCATTTAACAAAAATAAATTCAACACAAATCTGTTTAGGGCTCCACTCGTTGTTGTTGTTTTTTTTTTTTTTTTTTGCACATTTGTTTCTGAGATAAAGGCGTCTGTGTCTTTTGGCTGCGCCTCCATTTTCATCACACACTATGGGGGTGGAGGGGAGGAAAGGAGGTTTCAGGGGTGTCAATCATTTCTCTATTCTCCAGCTCGGAGGTTGGAAACCATTCCCTATTTTTGGATCACACACAGTCACGCACCTCAATAACAATGGTTCATAGCTGCTGCTGCCCCCCCCCCCACCACCCCACCCCTCAAACAAACACACTCTTCTGGAACCCCCAGGGACCCTCCCATGTGGCCTTTATTGTTAAACGAGATGGGGGGGTCGAAGAGAACAGAAAAGAAAAATAGCTTACTCTAAATGTGTGATTGGATTTAGCTGTTCTTGCAGGTCAGCTAAAACCTTAAGGGAGACACCTTGCGATGTGTTCCTCCCAGCTCTGCACATTAGAGTCTTAATTCAACTGAGGCATTTTGTATGGAAATGGATGTTGGACTTTCTGTAGGTCAATATATGACATAGAAGCCTGTTGTCAGTGCAGGATTTGCGCTCTGAAAGCTCCCGGGCACTTTTTTTTTTTTTTTTACTGTGTTCTGTTTTCCCTCATGAATCAATATTCAGCTGAGTGGAGCTGTTTATTCTCAGACTGTGCATTCATCAGTTAGTTACCCCCCTCTTGGGAAAAGATGACACGACCATGTCCTCTGGGCTGAAACCATATGGACCCAGTATGGATTACTACACTCTGTATTCATTCTCCCATTTTGCAACAATAAACTTCCATGTGTTTTATAGGGATTTATATGCGGTAACTCAAGGTAACGTATCAGATACCCATGGAGTGGTAAGAAATTGATACATGCTTTTCAAATGTATTTATTTTGTAGAAATTGTTGTGCTGTGCATATATGCACTCAGCCTTAAGAGTCAAGAATCTCCTTTTGCTTCAGTCTCAGCTGCAACTTGTTTGTGTCGGTCATTACCAACTTTGCATATATAAAGACAAGTTCTGGCACATTTTAGATCAGTCATACTGGTGAAGGAGAACTTAAAAAGTTCTGTCGTTATCCTCTTCCATCCATTTACAAACACAATTTCTGACTGGCTTCCTTTCAACAATGGTTTTCTTCAAACCAGATTGGTGGATGCAATGTCAACATATTCTTCCGCCTGAGCTATGGATCTCTGCAGCTCCTCAAAGGTTATCTAGGGCCTTGCATATCACTGCATGTAGAGCTGAAACTGTTTTGGGGTTGGTCTTCGCATTAAGACTGAAATCTCAAATTATGTCCAATTGGACTTACTACGGAGAATATATATTTTTAACTCTTGTCACATATTCCCAGTGGATTTAGGTCTGGACATGGACTGGGCTATGATCTCTATCCTTTCATTGTATCTCTGGCTGTACGTTCAGAGCTGTTGTTCTGCTGGAAGGTAAACCTATGCCTAAGTGTGAGGTTTTCTGCGATCTCTAATAAGTACAATAGTCCTATTTGTCTGGATCAATCCGTCTTCACAGCTTTCCTGTCCATGCTGAATAAAATCACTTCCACAGTGAGCTTGTTTCACTGTAAGCATAGCATGTCCTGGGTGATGTGTTGTGTTAACTTTCTGCTACACTAAACATTTTGTGTTTTGGGCAAAAAATATTTTATTTTGGTCTCATTTGTCTTCAAATGGAAGAACTGCGGCAAAATGTAAATTGAACTTCTGATGATTTTATTTTAACAATGGCTTCCTTCTTGGTCATAATCCGTAAAGATTATCTTAACTGACCTCTGGATCTCTGCAGCTTCACCAGAGTTACCCAGAGTCTACCGACTGATTCTTTTATTAATGCTCTTCTTGCCTGTCAATTTAGATGGACATCTGCGTCTTTGCAGGTTTGCAGTTGTTTTACATTTTCAAATGATGGACTGAACTGAGCTGTCTGAGTTGTTCAGAGCCTGGAATACTGATTTATAACCTAACCCTGATTTAAACCCCTCCATTCAACGTGTTCAGTAATAAAACTAGTCTTTACAGAACATCTGTATTTACTGTGAGATAAAATTACACACAGTGACTTCTGAAGGTGATCAACTGACTAGAGGAATCGGAGCACATGCGTAGGATTTTTTTTATGCACAGTTAGGAAAACATTGATCATTTTTCATAATATTACAAGGAACAACATTTCTGGATTATAAAGGAACCTGATGTGGTGTAAAATGTCCCTTTTGTAAGGAACTGCTTGTATATGTGTTTTTATAAGGACAGGTTGTATTGGAACTTCGCTGCTTCATCTCTCATGTATGCATTTGTGTTCATGCCTCCACTCCCTCTTCCAACACACATGCACACCCACGCATACATGTGTGTGCGCACACACACACACCCACACCCACACCCACACACACACACACACACACACACACACGCACACCCACACACACACGCTCGCTCATGCTCAGGGCAAGTGGCTCACTCCTATTCTTCCTCCGAGCATCCGGCTGTTCCTCACTCCTCCTGCTCCTCTGATCACTATCGTGCTCTCAAACCCAATTTGATCCCCTCTTACCCCCGCCACCAGTCCACCACTCATCCTCTTTCCGGATGTCAATCTATAATTGAAGATGCTTAATCATATCGCAGTGAAGCAGAACACACGACACCTGAGCTGTGCATGCTCAGGATACACTTTTTTGCGTGCCATCACATCCGACCCGTCATCCCATACTGTATCTGTTATGGTGATAGAAGAGGAGGGAGGGGGTGGGAGGGTGGACGTGTAACACTGGCTCTGCTAATTGCGAAGTCAATTAGCATATGGTCTTGCTGTAAGCCCAGTCACATGATAATGAGGCATAATTAGGGGGACCAGGGATCTGTGGGGAGGCAGGGGATGAATATGTGCACTGACAGTTTCCATAAAATGGCTCCCAAGAGGTTGGAAATACCTTATTTTTTTAAGCATGCATTCAATCATCTGTTGCTTTTATCCTTTCATATTTTTTTTTTTTTTACTTAACCTTATTTTCCAAGCTCCTTCTACATTTAAAAGCAGGTTTGCATCCAAATGTTACAAAACTCAGCAATTATGTCTTGGTAAAAAAAAAGAAAAAAAATCCATGGGAAACGACCACATTTGCTCACACCTACATTCATTTTAAAAGCACCAGTTAACCAAGTGAGCACATTTTGGGAATGTGGGAGGAAACAGTAGTACTCAGAGGAAACCTACGCATGCAGAGTGTAAAAACTGCACAAGAGATTGGAGCCTGGTACAATCGGCAGCCTAAACTTCTGTACCAAGAACTTATCTGTTTTCATTTACCTTACGATTATTAAAAGTACAATTATGCACCTTTAGATGGGTGCAGTTATGCTTCTATCTTCAAAATTAAAGACTCACAATGACTCAGACTTTAGTCTACTGCCACATTTTCACATCTGTACTCCTATTTTGAACTTTTGTAAATGTCACTGGCTGCTGCGAAGGACGAAAGAAGAGCTAACTGTTTTTACTGCAAAGACACATGCTTGCATTCTCTCTGATAGTCAGTCTTCTAATTCAGAAACTGAAATGATAAAAAATAATAAAACAAAATTTGACAAGGGATCAAAAAGAAAACAAAAGATGATAAGGGTAAAAGAGTTTGTTCTGATTTAATTTCCACTGAAGATACCTTAGAATTTTAAATAAATATGAACCAATCCTAACTTATGACAGACAGAGTTCTGTACTGATATAGTACAAAATTACATGGAAACATTTTAACTTCTCAGAACATCTATGCAGGAATTGTAATTAGCTTCTCTGTTTGGATATTAAGCTAAACTTCTAAAAATCTTCAAACTGCAAATAGAGATTTTATGTGAAAGAAATATAACTTATCTGAGACAAAATCAAACTGAGAGTACTATTTAAATACAAATCTTTATTCTGCCATTGTTCTGGCTGTGTGTGAGCCTCTGTGTGATGACATTATAAACACATTTGATAGAATTTATCGTATGTAAGGTATACTACTAAAACTATATTGTATAATCTGAAACATTGGTTCTATCGTTGTTGTTTTTTTATTGCTTCTGTAGTTTGTCATGTAGTTTTAAAATACTGCTGCCATAACAATAGTGATAGATTTTCCCTTTTGTTTCCTGCAAAAGGACAATTGCCCAAACTGCAGAATTCAGCTTTTTTGTAATATGGAAAATATTTGGTAATCACCATGGCACAGCAACATGTTGGAGAGGGGCAATGTAAAATCTTGGAATACCTTGATGTAGTTTCAAGTCTATACTGAAAATCATCTTGTGTTTACATCTATTGCATGAAGGTTATCACAGTGAAGGCTTGTTTCTATATATCTTAACTTCTAGGAGAAAAATATTTAGGATATTTCTACACTGATGTTTCTTTGTTTGTTTTTATTTTGGCGCTTTCACGCCTCATCAACATTTAGATTAAACAATACACAGCTTTCGCTACAGATATGCTTTCTTTTGTCGAAACTAATAAAACCCCAACAAACCAAATTCAGCAAGCCAAAATGTCGTCATCCATGGAGACAGTATGAGAGTTTGACGGTATGATAACCTGGACTGACAGCTTTCAGCCAGCTAGCACGTAGTGCACAGCAGCAGTTGGCATAAAGCATTTCTCTGGCATCTCATCAAAATTGCTATAAATTGTCAGAAGGATTTGATGGAAGGTTTTTACAGTCTCAAAATTTTATAACCTTATTGTACCTTGACATTGGTAATCTGTCCAGGGTATAAAAACGAAAAATAACTTCCTTCAACAGGCAGAATCATTAAAAGATCCCCACTCTCCAAAAGTAGCTAATGTCTACTGCGGAAAATTATTTGGAGAAACCCCCAGAAAGATTATAATGGAAGCCTGGGAGTTATTACATACTCTGCAGGTTACTGCTCTTCATTTAATGAATCATTTTGGAGCAATTAGTAGGGAGCATTTATTAAATTGGTTTAAGTAAATTAGACATTATAATTAATCATCCCTCAATGGCTGTTTCACTTGGAAGGCAAACTAGACATGCTTTTTTTGAATGATGATTCAGAGGCAGCTAAACACAACTTCACTCCTGTAAGAAATCAAAAAAGCTTAGCACAAAACTTGATGATCTGATTTTATTTATGATTAATTTGTGAGCTAATAACTCGGCTCTATAGCGGTCCGGTTGAATACTTGCACATTTTTAGAAACTCTGATATTTTGTGTGTTGCTGAGCTAATCTGGCCAAAACTGCTGCAGAACAGAAAGACATGAAGCAAGTCGTTAAAATGCAATAATCGTTCTGATCGTTACCACACTAATTAGACAGCATCTGGCTGTGTGTTGCGTCTGATAATTATAGGAGTCTGTAATTGTTCTGGACCGCTTGACTCATCGCCTCCCCACCGAAACCCCCATCCTTCTCTGTCCAGCCTGGAGCTCGTCTGAATGACTGCAGTGCTGCACATTTGTCCTCTCACGCCTGTATTCCTGTTCAGTGCTGCAAAGAATGCATGCTGCATTCGCGTCACAATGGGGATTTGTGTTTCAACCATGCATGTTGTCCTCACGAGGACATATAATGCATTCAACAAAGCTGAATGTCAAACCTGCAGCATGCCAGCAGAGGCATGTTGGACATGCGTGCAGCACGCATGCAAGCTTGCAACCTTGTGAGGTGCAGAATAAAGGAGCTCAGTGCCGCCCGGCTGTTTGCACTTGCAGCAGAACTGGCTGGAGCTGGATCTCTCCTGAATTACATAAGAAACAGAATGAATGAAGACAAGTGGAAGGAAGTAGAGGAGGAGGAAGGACCACAAGGATCTAAGATGGAAGAAAAGGGAAGATGTAGCTGTTTAGAGGTCTTTTTTAAATGAGTAGTGTTTGAAGGAGGAGGGGCACGGAAGTCTAGCAGAACAGAGAATTTGAAATGGAGAACAGAAATGGCGACAGAAAGAAACATGTATGGCGAGGCAGGAGGCCATAGAGGATAAGCAGGCTATATCATCCTTCCTTTTCATACGACTCACTAATATGAAAGAAATATGAGGACTTAAGTAGTATAATGTGCTGCATGTGCATGTCACGCTTAACATGTGGGATTTTACACACGCATGTGCAGCTGATGGCGTTCATGTGACCGCGCGTGCGTGTGGCCTTTGGTGATTGGCTGGCTCACAGGTTTTGCCAAGTCCCACTCAAAAAGCAGCCAGTGCAGCCATCTGTGTGAGAGGGAGTGATGGGGCAGGAGGACGAGTGTGTGGAAAAGCCACTGGTGTGCAGGACGCAAGCCTCAGCCTCTTGTTCTGCATCTTGACTATGTGGCTTTATTGCCTCTGTCATTTGGAGTGAGACAAAGAAGGTGATGAAGATAGAATAAGGAAGGAGTGTTATGTCCTTTGCTGTTCTATCTCTGTAATTTAGAGACAAGAAAGACTAATCTAAGATGTGATGTGCCACATTTACGTAGAAATTTTGTTGTGCATAAATCTGTGCTTAAAAGCTTTGACTGATGACGGATTAATACTATGTGGTTTTGAGTTGATGCAGTATTGCAGGAAGGTGACAGAAGGAAAAGGGGGAGCTTTGACCCTTAAATGATAATCATGTACACATATACATGCATGCAACTTGCACAGTTAGGCCTGCAGAGGCTTCCTGGGAAGTTCACTGGAAAACAACAGCTGCCTGTTCAAAATAGATGTAGGGGCACACATAGCTAAAGCTTATAAATAAATATGGAGGAGTTGATGTGCAGTGGAAGTAATAAAGAAGAATTTCAGTTAAGCCATTAAGTCAAAAAGTAGAAATCTAACCTTTGAACCAGTTGTTTTTTTTTCAATTGTGGCTGTACATTTAAAAAATATTACAATATGGTTTTATGATTTGACCACAGAAGATATGTAGAGACGCTCGCCATGCCACCACTGGTAGCTGGTATCTGTGATCAACACCCAGCAGGATGTACCAGTACTGCTGTTACAGGAGAAGACACACTTCTCATTGACTCAATGGATTGTTCAAGGTAAAAAAAACAAAAAAACAAAGGGTTTGTTGATGCCTTATTATTGATTAATTATTTCTAAGCATGGGATTTTTTTCAAATAGAAATATAATAAGTTATAAGTTTAAATTCTTTTACAATTTGCCTTGCAAGACCATGAGTGATTGATTTAATTGGACCTTTATTGCAAGTTACTAGGCATACTACATTTACAACTGGCTTACACTTTCTTGTAGTTTAGTAAATCAGCCAATCACATGCCTGCAAGGCAATGCATTTAGGCATCTGGATGTGGTGCAGATTTTTAAAACCCTGCAACTGGTTGAGAGAGAAAGTGGATTTAATGAATGTGTTATGGTTGTAGGTGCCAGACAGGCTGGTTCAAATGCTTCATAAACTGGTTGTCTGCTGGGATTGCCAGACACAACCGTGTTTTAGGTTTCCATAGAATGGTCTGGAAGAGAGGAATGGTGGTATAATAGTGTAGTGTATATTTGTTTTGCAAACTTTGGGTCAAAACTCTTTGACACCTTGATAAAACATTGATATACCTTGAAGAATTGAGCCAGACCCAAAAGTGAGTCCAACCCAAAACTATCATAATATACTTAATAACAATTTCTACTGCAATACCTGTAGAGACTGGTATTGCACAAGTATTTGTTTCATCCCTGGTTTTGTAATTTTGGGGTTTGTCTTCTTCTTGCAGTCACCCCATTATAGCAAAGTATTAGTCTGTATAGGTGACATGCAGGCCTGCATGTGTAACCAGACTGTTTATCTGAACCTGACCCCCCCAGCAGTCTGCCTACGTAACCCACTCTGACTCACTGACACTGGGAGTGGGAATGTGAAGCTCGGGATATCCAGTGTCCTTTGTGTGGTATGCAAATACTGCAGTAGTCTATTTGTGGATTACTTTTCTCATGTCAAAGTTACATCTCCCTGAAGCAAACAATGGAAAGTTTATCTACAAGCATTGCAAAGAGCAGAAAGCACTTTTTTGACAGCTGACTGTTTTGCTCACAAAGAATGCCAGGACACTTTGTGACAGCAACCTGCCAAGAGGATATGTTTATCTGTCTGGTGTTTTGGTGCTGTTCAACACACATCAGCCTTCTACAACCAGACAGTGTGTCAGGTGAGACAACAGCAAAGATCTTCTCTGCAAAGCCAATAATTAAATGGAAAAACTCATGTGTGTGAATGTGTGTGTTATGAACAATAATCCTGACAGAGGGCAAAATGGTAGATTGACAGCACTGATGTTGCACCCTTCAAAAAGAACGAACAAGTACTTGTATTTTTGCTTGAGGTGCAGTGTTCTTATGTGTAGTGCAATATGCAGTGTCTCACACCTTGCAAAAAGCCGGATAGTGAGTCACAATCTTTTCAGTGTATCTGTATTTTTTTCTGGAAATATTCATGAAGTTGCAGCTCTTGTTTTCCCAGTGTTGTAGCTGCTCAGACTCCAGTCTTACATGGTGAAAAGGTTGAAGCCAGCAGATCTGAGCTCCGGTTGCACTCTAAGAGTTGCTATTTTTAAGCTGCAGAAATATTTTAAAAGAAAAACGGCCACAACCTGCCACCAGAATACGAATGTGTACTTTGTCTGTGTGTTCAGAGAAGCTTTAGTCATTCACCCAGCATAAAGTTTGGTCCTTTGTTCCATTTCTAAAATGCAGCAGAAGCAGATTGTCTGCTTTGTTTCAAGGACAGGCGATTGCTGCAGGAATGACTGACGGCTCAGCTTTAATGGCTCACCAACATTTGTGACTCATGACCCTTTTCCTGTCTCTACTTTCTGCCCTCATGCTCTGCATCATCTTCCTGTCCATCCACACTTCTGTTCACCTCTCAAAGATGGCGTTCCCACCTGTGGTCCTCCTGCTGCTGGCTGTTACTCATCATGCCCACGGTCAGAATCCGGCTGACTCCGAGGCTCTCCCAAGAGGCTGCGGCTGGGGTCTCGTGCGACCCTACACTCTCCTGTGCGACCTGGAATCCATCTGGGGCGTAGCTGTCGAATCTGTGGCTGCTGGTGGGACGTTGGCAGCCATCCTACTCGCTCTGGTCCTGTTGTGTCGTCTGCGCCACATCAGTGAAGCAGAGAAGCGAAGTGGCGTAGGGCCCATTCTCCTCCTCCTCCTGGGGATACTTGGCTTGTTCGGCCTCAGTTTTGCCTACCTGATCGAGCAGGATGAGTCTCTCTGTCTGATCCGTAGGGCTTTGTGGGGTCTCCTTTTTGCTGTCTGCTTCTCCTGCCTGTTGGTTCAGGGGGTTCGTCTGCGCAGGCTCGGCCGAGAACGACGAAGCCCCGGCGGATGTGCTCTAACCGGTCTGGCATTAGGCCTGAGTGCCGTGCAGGGCATCATTGCCGCTGAGTGGCTACTTCTGACCGTGCTGAGGGAAGGTAGAGCAGCCTGTCAGTACATGCCTTTGGACTTCTCATTAGCCTGCAGTTACGTGCTAGCCCTTCTTCTCGCTGCCCTTACTGCCGCCTCCTTGGCCCTGTGTGGAAAAACACGTCAGTGGCGTTGCAATGCCGTCTGGCTGCTGGTGACGTGCCTGCTGTCATTGCTGCTGTGGGTGGCATGGGTGGGCTTCTACCTATATGGTAACGACTGGCTCGGCAGGTCCCCAGAATGGAACGATCCCGCTCTGGCGATAGCCTTGGTGGCTCAGGGCTGGCTCCTGCTGATCTTCCATGCTATTCCCGAATCCCACATCTGCTTGAGGCCCCCACCGCAACCCACCGCCCCAGACTACTTTGACACATCCCAGAACTCAACACGGATGAGGGAGACGAGCTTTGATGAAGACATCCCTCTGTCTCACCGACAGTTTGTGGAGAACCAGGGCTATGGATACAACGACGAGAACACAGCAGGTACGCCATCGTTCAATATCCTAGAGAGCATCATTTGTGTGGGCAGCTTGTAGGATGAAAGTAGGCCAAAGTGAAAAATGAAACTCCAGGAAAGGTTTGCCTGAGAGCCTAGAAATAGTTGTTGGAGGAAAATTTCTGTTGCGTAGGAAGTGTTTCAGGAGGAAAAGCAAAGTGATGAGTCAAAATGAGTAATCTATGTTTCCCTCTTAGGCTTGAGGAGCGGTGGCAGTGCCGCCCAACACAACAGTAACACGGGTGCCAGGCCCAGTGCTCCCTTCCGCAGCAACGTGTACCAGCCCACAGAGATGACCATGATCCTGAACGGGGGAGCGGTGAGTACATCTTCCCAGTCACAGGTACACGCCGCTTACACGCCGCTGTTACACTCCATCACGCCGACCAGACTGCATGTACGTTAGTTCCTTATGGATCATGCGTCATTGCACAAGGAGAGAGAGGTGTGTGCTTGCATGCTCATGTCTCTGCAAATGCATGGACTGGTTTGGTCGCTCATCACTCAAACTCACAAAGTGGTTTGTGTGAGTGATTGTGAGGGAGCCTCAGTGTCTTTAACTCTCCCATTAATTTTATTTATTTGTTGAGTGATGCAACTGCCTGCTGGACTGTAACGTCAAGAGGAGGGTACATTCTGGCTGGCCACTTTCACAGATAATTTTCCGTTAAGTCCAAAATTATTCAAACCCCGGCAGGTATAGGTATAGAGATCTTTTTTTTTTTAACAAGTTTCTTTTTACTTGAAGTAATATTCAAATTTGGATTTGTCCAGTCAGAGAGCAGATTTAATTTTTGACAAAGAACATGTGGTAGGAGCTAAAGATTAGGGTGATGGCAACGAGCTCTTCCAATCTCAAAGACTTGGAGCTCATCACCAAAGATAAATTGTCAAAACATCAGTGGAAATAATGCAAAATGTCGGTTCACAGCTATAAGAAGGACGTGATAGCTAAGGGTCTGAGAACTTTCACAAGCAATATTTTGACAAAATGTATACAAGACTGTTTTATATTTTTTGATATTTAAACTCCTTTTACTTTGCTTCTTCTTTGAGAAATAACCGTCTCGTTTCCTATCAAAAACCAAGTTCTTGGTTGAAAAAAATAATTAAAAATTCAAATTTGCCAGTGGTTTGAACAATTTGGGATTTAACTATAGGTTCCCTACACAGCAGCCCTATAACTGAAATCCTACATCAATAGCCTCCTAACTATTGTTTAACTAGTTTACATAATATTACTAATTAATGCATTAGCAATACTGATTTTACTGATTTAACCTGCTTTGTATTAAGAAATATACATAGCAGATATTTTATAATGTGCAAAAAAAAAAAAAAAAGAAAATCATCTAAATGTATGATAACTTCAAAAACAAGGATTGCATTCTACAAGCCTTCAGTTAAACCCAAATACTCTTTAGTTTGGAGGCAAAGTTCCCGTCTAAAACTTTAAGCTGGTGTAAAGAACCAGGGGAAATGTAGCATTTTACAATGCAACTGACCCTTTTAGCAAAACATATTTAACGACATGATGTTTCCAGGCTGTTTATAGTTTACACACCAATTTCATTTCATCCACAGGTGCCCTCCGCCCCTCCCACTTACACTGGCAGGCAGCTGTGGTGAATGAGAGGAAAGACGAAGTTTGATGGAAAATGGCGAGAAGAAGAGGACGAAGGGAGGAAGGGGTCCGGGACTGTTTGGGTGGGGCAGGCATCTAGTTGGACTGGACTTTAGGCTTGTGTGCCTGCAGGGCCCTTTCATGTATAGACTTTAACACTGACTGTGTGCCAAACAATTATGGAGTGAATGTGAGTGAGACTGAGAGAGGGCCGCATATGGAGGACAGAGCTAAAACTTTTCTAGTCAACAAGTATTTATGGAAGAGTTGCAAAACTTGAACTGAGATGTCCAGTATGATAGTGGCCAAACAGAACTTACAATATTATCTGAAATTATTATTATTATATTATTACAATACATTATCTCTCTTTTTTGGTATGATTGGTTCCGTTGACACTCCAGCACTGATCTCCAGCATCTTTGAAAACTGTGAACGCAAACTTCGTCCTGTTCTAGCTCTTATCCTGTCAGTTGCAATGTTTTTCTGCTTTACGGTGCTGGCATTGAAGCGGAAACCTTTAACTCTGTCCTCCATCCATTCACACTGTTAGGGTTGAGCCAGATTGCAGCTCTCTTAAAAACAAGTCACCCTCTGTTGGTGTCTATATACGGGAATGAGTGCGTTTGTGTGATCTGTACAGCTCTCACACTCCAAACCTTCCTCCTCCTCCTTTGGACTGTTAGCCCTGGCCTTTTCCCCTCCTCTTCCCTGCACTGTCTGTGACTACAATACATAACTCTCGTCACCTTGCGTCATCATCCCACTTGCATGGACACATTGCGAGTACAAACTGTGAAGCCTGACTGTAAAGGGGACAGTTACATGAAGTGAGCACAGACACGACAAAAGTAAATCTGGAGGGCCTTACCCATCATGCTGCTATTGAACCGATACTAGCGATTTGAAAAGACCAAAAAAAAACAAAACAAAAAAAAGCAGTAAGGATTGTGATTGGACAAGGAAGGCGTCGGTCGTCAGCAGGGGAGGTGCAGCTTTGGGAATCTGGGTCAGACTTCTGCACTCTCCACGCATCTCCGGTGGCCAGTGGTGGATGGAAGCAGCCAGGAGAAACCGTCACATTAGATCAGCAGGAAGCGGAGCGAGGAAATGAATCGGCCTCTTGCTCCCGGTTCCTCTGTCTGTGTTTGTGTGCATACTGTATGTGAGCTTTGTGATTCCGTGAGGGTTCACGAGTTGTTTTCTGGTGCTAAAATTCTTTGCAGTGAGGTATAGAAATGACAGGAACAACGGCAGTGTGGATCCACTCGTCAGAGAACAAGTGGCAGACTATATTTAGAGCTGCTTCTGCTGTGTGGAGATCTTCTGGAGTCTCAGAGAGATCAGGTTTACACTGTGTGGTGGAAAGAAGAGGATCAAATGCAGAAGAAGATGTAGGAGGGGGCATATAGAGAGGGATGGTGCTGAGACCAGATTTTCTTCAGTCACTCTCAAATCTATATGAGAAAATAGCCTTCCAGTCTCTATGTGTGCATGATGTGGGAGCCTCTCCTCTTCCTGCTCCTCCTCCTCCTCCTCACCTTCTCCCTGTCTCTCATTGCTCAAGTCCCTATGCCAAGAAGGACTCCATGTTTCACTGGAGTCTCTGTTTTACACGCTTTCCCTACATCGTGACACCAGCTCTCTGTTTCACCTGAGAAACTGTGTACATAGTAGTGCTGTAATGCTTTGCTTGCTCGTTTACGTTTTTTTCTCCTTTTTATTTTAATACTAGGCTGAGTTTAGACACAGGTCATGCACTGGAGAACTGATTTTAATTTGGATTAACTTGCTTGCTTTGTGTTCATGCTCTGCCTTGTTTTCAGACGCTTTTATTTTTCTCTTGCTGGTGTCTTTAAAAAGTTTTTTTAGCTAGAGCTTTGAAAAAATGTTTTTGCCAACGCTAGATGTGCTTTTATTTTTATTTTTTTTTTTGGACTATTGTTCATGAATATTTTGCGATTCATTTAAAGGGATTTATGTTGGTTGTATCTACTGATCGCTGTTTTTATTTTCAGGAAAAAAATGACAATAGCTGTGAATAACTTTGGCACTTCATGCAGTAAACAAAGACTATTTTTATGAAACTCAGAGCAGAGCAGGGTGGGTCGACCCCACTAAATAATACAGTCCCTTGCAGAAGTATTTTTATTCCCTGAACATTTTTCACAGTTTGTCACAGTGCAACCATAAACTTAAACATATTTTATTGTCAAATCATAGCATATGACTGACCAACATAAAGCAAAGACGACTGAGATGGGGAAAGATAAATGTTAATTATATTTTTATGAAAGATTTACAAAAACTGTAAATAGTGGCATGCATTTGCATACTTGAGTCAGGGTCGGGTTAGTCTTTTGGAGCCTCTAGTATTCTATTTCCACATACTGACATAGTGTTATGTTTCACTGTGGACATGGTGTGTTCAAGGTGATGTCCAGTATTAGTTTTCTGCTATATTCAGCATTTTTCATGTAAGCTTAAAAACTCTATTTTGGTCTAATCTCTTCTGACAAGATTAAATGTCCTTTTTTTCTTGTCAGTTTTCAATAAAGGTCAACACCTGAGTTGAGGATCTCTGCAGCACCTCTAGAGATCCAGAGAATAACAATGTAGTGTTGTTTAAAAACCTATGATTGATCATTGGTCTGTCTGGTGCATTCATGCTGTGAGGCATTCATAAAACAGCTGGTCTTACATTTATTTTAAATTGGACTCTATTTTAATTTAGTGGATTCTGCACTAAACTATTTTAGGGAGGGCTAAATACAAATGTATGCGACATCTTTCTGAATTTTATTTGTGAAATAATTTGAAAGCCAGTCATCAATTTCCTTCACTTTACAACTAAGCATTACTTTGTGTTTGTCTGTCAGATAAAATCCCAAATGGAATACATAAATGTTTGTGGTTGTAATGTGAAAGTTCAGGAAGTATAAATAATTTTGCAGGGCACTGCAAGATCAGAGCAAAAGCCATGGTAGTGATATCTGAACTTGCATCAGCCCTGAGCTAAGAAAACTTTGGGGGGTTCGCCCCTGACTGCTGCTGCACGTTTATGTCTCAAACTCTGGCTACTCTAAAACAGGACGACTACTTGCAGGCCAGCTTCACACCCAGACACAGCTCGTCCTCGCAGCCTGAGCCGTGTCTGGGCCAATCCTGGTCAGAAACAAATCCGTGCAAGGAGAAGAGTCCTCAGGGGTTTTCATGGTCACCAGTACATTTCTCACAATCAAGGAGGGATGTTTGAGTTCTCGTGATGTTTTCACTCGGTGTGGATTACAAAAAAAGGAAGAACAACATGTTGTGACTTTGTAGATTTTGCACTCGTCAACTACCTATCTGTGCATGCTTATTCACCATTTCTACATATAAGATCTTTCTCAGACGTACTTTTCAATACTAACTATTTATGTAACGGTCATGTGACAGCAATCATAATTTCAGTGTATATCAGAAGACACACTTAATGTCTGTGCTTTGGAAAACACAAAAGCAAACTGCTTGTTGTGAAGTAAAGAGATTAAAATCAGAGGTCGGTCCAACATGGAGTGATTTCCAATGAAGGAAACAACATGCCATCTTCAGTGGACCTAAGAATACTTTCCTCTGCTTGAGTTTGAAGACTTAAAGGTTTTTAAAAAACAGAATTGTCTGACTGATATTGTCTCTGTGTTACAAATCAAGTAGACTGTGGTGAAATTTGCACAAAACTTCTATGTTGAGTTTGTTGTCCCTGGGCAGCCTATCTGAACAACGCCCCACCCTCCTGGGTTTTCCTCTCCCGATTTTTCTTGCCTTCAGACTGTTCCAGCAGGGCAGCTGACAGGGGCAATATTGGTTTTCACAGCTATGACTGTGCAGTGATGAGGCATGCATATGTATAGAAACTTGATTTCTTAATTAGAAAAAAAAGAGAAAAAAAAATAAAACAGTTAACTCTGTTGTTTCTGTAACCTATTCAGGACGAAAAAAAGCTCAATAAAAGTGTCATGTTTGTAGTGAACTTTTACCTGGATTTGGTGTTTTATTCTTGTAATTTGGAATTGTTTTGAAACCTGAAAGAAGAAAAGCCAAGATAATGTTGAACTTTGGGAGGAAAGTAAAAATTGCAGTTTTTTTTTTAAAGAAACGTAAACTATTAAAAGGTGATTTAAAAAAGAATGAAACATTGTCTATCTTTGTGGATAGTTTATAAAGCTAAACCTGTTGTTTCATAAAAGTAGTTAGACATTTTTAAAAGGAGTATGCCTTTTTGTATAAGTTTTGCTTATTACTTTATGTTTTGAATTATTTTCAGCTCCTAGGTGCCATGGATACGCAGCATCTTGATGTCCAAAAAGCTTTAAAATAAATCCATCGTTCACTGCAGTGGCAGAAGATCATAAAACTAGAGCTCATAATAACCTTCATAATACATAACCAGGATTTTGGCAATTGATGCAGAATCATTTTGCATTGGACTGAACCCACATTTTCAACCAATCTGAAAGATGCTCGATGTGTTCATAAAGTAATGAAGTGCTTTACTAGAATTAGATTATATTTTCCCACAAAACAAATAGATAAAATGGTTATTTCTTCATACTTGCACGCAATAATTTTAACTTACACTTTCACCTCTCGCCTGGAAACCAGACCCTCCTGATCTTTAGCTATGCAGAGTCGACCTTGTGCCGCTTCAACTCTAGCACCATGGGATTTAGTTTCAGTCTGATCCACTGATGCCAATTTCTCCAGAGCTGGGTCCAGTATCAGATATCCACAGAATAAAATGGGTGGTTTTATTAGCTTACCCAGCGGCAGCTGTCTACCATCTACAGATAGCTACTGCAGGAAGATGAATGTAGATCCTCTAAAGGCCACACTTTAACAAAATCAGAGAAGGCAAGGATCGAGAGATCCTTCCATCACGGGACCGCAGAGGATCCTCTCAGGTATGTTCAGTTTGTGGAGCGGTGGACATGTGCCAGAAGAGCACTTACTACATGTAGCATTTCAGGTTAATTTGCAGTCAGGGCATAAGGATAACAGCTCTGACAATTTTCATTTTAAATGAAGATCAAAGAAGTGAAAAGTCCATTGAGCATCATGTAGGGTTTTATTTTTGCAAATCACATTTTATGAACTCATTTAAGGATGAGTTCATGAAAAGATTGAGACAATGCTTGATCACCACAGGGATTGCTGATAAATGTATCTGTTAGTGTTAAATACATATTATTGAGCAGGGCAACATGCTACAACAACACAAATAATAAATATTTCAGGAGAATATTAATTAATGTGTTCTTTCATGCAGACAACAATCATTCACCTGTGACGTTTGGAGTTTGAAACATTGTTTTTATTTTCTGATTCCCTGACAAGGACATTTCCTTTCCTGATAAACAGGATGGCAAGTGCTGCTGCGAAGGCCAAGTCACTCCTCACTCCGGCCTTAATTGTCTGCCGGAATGGAAAAGCTCCGACCTTTTTTATTCCATGTATTACTGCGATAAAAAAGAAGAGACAGAACGAGGAAATACGGTCGTCCTCTGGTGAGATATCAGCAGGAGGTGCCAAGAGAAAATATCAGGTCTGTTCCAAGAGGTTTCCCTTCTGGCAGCATTATGGGAACTAAGTTATATGGAATTCATTTATTGGGTAAGACACATGAAGGGAAGTGATAAGTCAAAGAGGCAATGGGAGCAATAAAATGATTGGACATGGATCAGATCATAAATTCTTGCTTGACCCTGTAGGCCTTTGTATAGCAAGTGCTATACAAGGGCACTTGCTATATCAGTCATAGTTTGACTGATTACTTTGGTCAGTTTGACTTCAGTGTAACAAAGTCTAATAGCCCTTTAACACCATAGAAACATATAGAAAAAGGAGATAATTATTTCACAGAAAATACCTAACACAACTTAACTCAAGTGTTATTTTATCCTTTAGTGTAAAAGTAAGGATGTTGCTCAGTCATGTCGAGGATGTTTCCGCTTCCTCACCCAGGTTGGTGGTCTCCAACTCACTGGGCCCTGGGGTCGCCTTGTTGGTGGGCTTCATGTACAACCGAGGGAAAGAGCTATCAGCATCAGGATTCTCTGGAAGCTTTGCCTTCATCATAGCAACTGGAAACAACAGCAGTAAGGTATCTTTACTATGTTGGTTACTTTTCAAACAAATTAACAACAAAACATACATGCATTAGTGCAAGAAAAAGTCTTTGCCTTTGCACTACAACTGTACTATCAAAAACAAAAAAAGGACTAGACAGAAGAATGCTGATTAGTTTTTCCCTCGAAGCTTGTTCCGGTCTTAAAGTGTGAAGATTAATTTTTCACATTGTTGGTTTCCAAACAGAAATTTTCAATTGATTTTGTTAGTTAAAGTTAAAGAAAATATAGATTCAAAACAGTGTAGTATACAGCTTTAAAAACAAAACACCTTTAAGTTTAAGCATCTTGTATTATAAGCTATTATACAAGTACAATTATACCATGGCATCATGGTATAAAGCACACCTCATTGGACTCAACAATGGAGACATTTCCAATGCAATAACATCCCATGTGTAATGTGTTTGAAGTCCTTTGGGAGAGTCTGGCTTAAAGTGTTTCTAGGACAACAACTCTTGGCTCACTGCATTGTGCTAAGTTTGGTGGTGGGAGGATTGTGGTATTGGACTGCTGGCCCATGACACTTCCAGTGAAAGAAATGTCTAATGCTTTCAGCATACCAACATGAAAATGGCTCCTGTATGATTAATGTGATTGTCCACCAGTGCACAAAGCAAGACCAGTAAAGACAAGGGTGAGCATAAATTAGAGGAGTGGTTCCAATCCAGATCTTCTCATCCAACATTAGTGTCTGACCTCACAAATTAGTTTTTCCTTTTTTTTTAATCTTTGGAAATGGTCAGAAATTCCCACAAACACATAAAATAAATATATATAAAACTCTCCCCAGGCTAAACTCCCAAAATAAATCTCACATGGAAACAAAAACAACTTTTCCTTTCAGGATTCATTTGATAAAGTACAATCCAAACAGGGCATGTTCCAAAGGTAAACATCCCACTAATGATAGTCATGTGATGATGCATGTAGTGCCAACAGCTGCACCTGTTTATGGAGCTCCAACCCTTCAGAATTTTAACAAATGACTCTGTGTCTGCTCTTTGCCCTTTGTCTTATTGTTTTTAGTTTCCTTCTCAGGCTAAATCCAATTTCAAACTGAAAAAATACCAGAAGACTTGATGCACGTTTGCTCCTTAGGTCAAATAAGGTGAGTGCAGTTGTTCCTGGATCAACTTAAAGAGCTTCCATACACAAGGGGGAGCTTCCCAAAATATTTTTTGCTCACACTCTGCTTCTGTCGCAGTGGTAAACATGGCTCATTTATCTGTGAGTGCTCTCAACCAAAACAACATGCAGCACAGCAAAACCACCACTGTTAATCATCTCTACCCTCCCTTCTTTCACTCCACTTCCCTCCCTTCCTAGTCCAGTTCATATTCTGCTAAAGAGGTCAGAAAATGATTTCCATTCTGGACGATGGGCCGGTCATACTTTTTACTTTGCACACAGGGTGTTGCATCATGCACACACACCCCCATACCCCCTCGTTTTTATGTCAGGTCAGCAGCGGTGGCAGTGATGGTACGGCACCACAGCACAGGAATTTTTAACGGCCTGCTGTGGCTGCAGTGGGCCCTTTTGTTATGTGGAATGTGTTAGTGTGGAGGCAACCTGCAATCATGGTGGTTTTTGGCAGTGTTGGTAAGAAACACAAGCAGCAATATAATCATGATTGAGCTGTAATATGCATATTGGAGAGGGTATGTTTGAAATAGCACACCCATAATATGAGATCAAACCTACGGAGAGAAAATGTGTCAGAGTTAAGAAGAAGTTTTGGATTTGTGAAATCTTGATGTCTTCAAAACCATCACAGAATGCATATCTGTGTGACAGAGTCACACAAATATGCATTCTCAGCTGCTGTGAATGAAGTGGGTGTTATCAGTTCATGATAATACTGTTTTATTTGTATTAAGCTCTTCCTCATATTTGTATTTGGTGGTTATTTACACAGAAGCTTTGCCACCAAAGTAAACAAAATTTACTTTGTTGGTAAATTACTCTTACTAGAAAGGGTCTTGCACGTTTAACATTGGAGAATCACTGATGGTGCACGGATTTCAATTTCCCATATAAATAATTAAAACTTTCACTGTAAATAACAAACCAGTGTAAATAAGACTACGAGTGCTTGAACTGACCAGAAGTTCCCATCGCTTTATTACTGTTACTTTCAGAGACTTTAATGTTTTCCGGATTAAATTTGATCAAATTAGTTTTCATCTAATTTTTTTTAATTGTGAAGGATTTTAGGGTGCAGTAAACGTTACTAGACACCTGGTTAAAAGATGACATTAAAACCACATCTATAATGATTAGTGAGATTAAACAGCAATCCATCCAATAATGCATTATATGCAGCATCGAATGGTTACTGGTATTAAAGTTTTAAAAGTTATGATTTCAAATTGCTTTAAGTTTTTCTTAGTAAAGTACTTTCAATGAGGTATCAGAGATCATTTCTCTCTGGTTAGACAGAGAGATGTACCGCTCCCTCTTCTCCCACCCGTTTCTGCACACTGCCAGTCATTCCTACACTTCTTCCTTGCATACACAAAAAACAAGTCTGTCTGTTTCTGAAATATTTCTGAAATATTTCGGTAATAATGGGTTGGAAACCAAAGAAGCAGCAGGGTTAAAGGTAACCCTGTTATCTCAAATGCAGGTTGACAACCACAGCAGATACCATTCATCCTTCATGCTAACGAGCAGAATAGCATAAAGGAAGAGGTAAGCATTTTCAAACTATTACTCAATGAAGTGGGTGTTTTCCTCAGTCTATAATTTTGGCCTGAGCATCAAAATAAATGTGTTTATAGAGCAGTAACGATCAAAATACAGCACAATTTCACAAGATTTGTCGCTATAATTCTCAAATGTAGGCAGTTAGATCGGGTTATGCATTCTTTTCAAAATTTTACTATGAAAATTTGATATTTTTCCTGACAGCTGTCATACAGTGAGAATCTCAAACCAGTCCATGTTTGATCAATTTTGATCTTTTATGGCTTCTTGTGTGCAAAAAACAATGAAAATCACATTAAAAGACACTTTTTTCTTGGTCCTGCACATTTCAAATACCAAAGATTAGCCTTTTTCCTTGAACCGTAATGCCAGTCACTCTGTCACACAGATATGCATTCTCAGCTGCTGTGTCTCATCCTTCATGTGTGCGAACTACAACTCTCAAACACACACATAGTCTTCTACTTCTCTGTCTTAATCCCTATGTAACGCCCTTCTGTCTTCACATGTACCCCTCCAACCCCCACACTCTGCCATCTCCATCACACAAACACACCCCGAGCCCTGCAGAGATTCTTTTTCTTTTTCATGCTGTGTCTTTATCTCCGCCGCTGGCCTCATTCTCACTGTGTGCCGCTGCCGCTGCAAGAATCCTCGTCTTGGTTTTGACATCAAAGCCGTGTTAGGATGAATATTGTATTTCTGCGGCAAATTAGGTGCATGATGGGGTTGGCAGTATTATATAAGCATGTCTTTGCATAATGCATTTACTAATACTTCTCTACTGTATAAACAACAACTACTGTCAACGACAGCAGTAGCAATATAGTCCAAGGACTGGTAATCAGTGACTAAAAGTGAGTGAGTGAGTGCGTGTGTGATTTGATATACCGTAAGGACCATAAGGACCAACTGCTCCTTATGGGGGTTGAAACCCAGGATCCATAAGAAGAAGTGCTGCTTTGGGTTTAGGAGGTCGGTTGAAAACTAAGTTGTGAATTGAGTTTAGTTTAGGTTTAGGGCAGGTCTCTCTGCTGAGAGAATCAGGGTTAGGAAAAATTTGGCGGTTCAGCGTAAATGCGTTTACTAAAACAAATGGACACAATACAAAGTCCAGAGGTTGTACAGGAGTAAAAAGATGTGCATGTATAGGTTTGCATGCGTATGTGTGTACCTTTGGCCTCTTGCCGGGCCCAGAAACGTGCAACCGTTGTGGTAATGTCTTTTTTCTCCCGCTGTTCCCTTTGCCATCGCCGTAATTCCTGCACGTCTGGCCGTGCTCTGACCTGACAACAAATTATACACGTTAACCACAGCAAATGTCACAATTAGCATTTAAATATATTAAGCTATTCATTACTAAACTGTTTCAAATATTCAGAATACATTTTTTTGTTTTGTTTTAGGCATACCACCTGAGATGAAAATCAGAGAAACTCAAAAACTTCTTACACATTCACAACATAGTCCTTATACCACTTTAGAGGTTTATCCTTTAAACAAGAGTTGTATGTTGTGTATTGTGAGGGTGCAGCTGGACCAAAAATCAGACAATGTTATAAAAATGGCCTGGTGAGTAGAAGGGAAGAAGCTATAAGTATAAAATGGAAGTGAAAAATTGATATCAGGAAGCTTAAATGCAGACAAGATGTGATCAATGACATGTGGACCAGGTGAGTTAAATCAGTAGAATGTTGATCAGCTGTACGAGAACCATTAAATTAACTTAAAATGTTTAAATGGATGTTTTAAAATAAAACATTTGAGTACTTCAAGTAGCTGATCTTCCATTTGTTTAACTGTTGAAAAACAGTGATGATTTGTTCATTTTAATGTCATAAATACAGCAATATCTTTTTTAATTACTCTCATACATGTAGCATTAATAAGTCAAAGTTATAACATGTTTAATATTCAGTGAACATGAATATTGACTGAATATTCATGAATATTGTGATTCTCTTGTTTCAAGTTGCTCACTACACATTTGTAAAAATGGTTTCCATTTAACAGGATACAAATCCCATCCAAAATTTATTACTATGCTGAGGCCATAATTGTAATGATTGGCTGCAACCTTTCTCCCTATTAAACTTTTGACCTTTGATCTCACAACAGAGGTTAAAATTTGTCCTGAATTAAAGCAGGAATGAATGAACGACTTCCAGTTATTCACCTTTGAGGACAAGTGATTGACTCTGTGTAACACCAAATGAAATCTGCACAGTAGAAGTCGCTTATGGGGATGGGAAGATTAAAAAAAGTGACACAGTGATGTGATGAAATAAACTTTGTGTTATAACTTTTACTGATAATAAAAATTAAATGCATGCCTTGCATACCTTATTTAGAAATCTGGGCTGCACTTTGTTGCAAGAGCAGGCTCATCTCATCACTCATCACTGTACGTCATACAAATCCTCTCAAAGATAAATTAGCCCATCTATCTCTACCCTTTTGTTATTATACAAGTAGTTATGTTACCAGGGAAACTACATAAAAAATACATAAAAATTCAGTAGGGATATTCAGGCCTGTCAGATACAGGATATATAAATAACATGAATAGAACCTGTCTGGCTACGTTACAGAGGCTAAAAGGTGTCAAAAAGTCACACATGTCCTTATCTGAATGAGTCAGATTAAAAAGACTTACAAAGCCGAGAAGAAGCTAGGTTGTCACCTATATTCTAAAACAGATAAAAATAACTATAGCTTCACAGAGCAGTTAGTCATTTTATGAGTCACTGTTAAGGCCCATGTCTGAGTATGATTGTGTCTGAATTGTGTGGCTGGCTAAATGGGTGAAATTCACACAGCCTAATTGTCAACAAGCTGGCTTTTGATGCATCTCCGACTTTAAGTTGTTGTTGACATGACTCATGCTGTTGTTCTTGGAGGAAACCCCTGTAGTTGTTTTGTGTTTGTGTGTGGGCTGCTGAGAGATTGACTGAATGTTTGCTGTTTAGGATGAAAAGGAAATGTCCCTGCAGGGCTCACTTGCCTATTCCTCTCCCACTAAAAAGGTTTTATCTTTTTTTCACTCAGAAAGATTTTCCTCTCTGCCTCTACTCCCCTTCAGCTCCTCAGTGGCTCATATAACAACACCTCAGACCCTCTTGAGATTCTCCCCACATCAATGTTTCATCCCTCTCTGTCCACCTCTGTCCTCTCTGTTTTGCATTCTCCACGTCTCCTCTCGCCCATCGTTTTACCCTCTGCTTCCAGTGAACCTCAACATTCTCTTGAGTGTCTGGTTGTGAGGCTACAATAGTGTTCATACTCAGGAGTATAAAAGTTGCCCTGTTATATAAGGCTGGCCGCGAGGCTGACGAATTGGTAAAACCAACCAAACCAGTGAGCTCCAACAGTTAATTCAATGGGTGTCATGGTGTCGCAGCAGCCCCAGTCCTGATGGGAGCAAACCATAGAAATGGAAATCAGGGGCGAGGGTCAGGACATGTGGGGGGTTGGAGCCGCTTGTGTTTGCTCACCATTGCTTGTTTTCTCTGTGTGTGAGACTGAATGTCAATTTTCTCTGGCTCCCTCCATAAATCTTATACCTTATATTGTGCTTCTGCTGCCGTAATCTGCTTCTAAATAGAAAAAACTATTAAATAGAAACAACTCCGTAGAAATAGGTCACACGTTTAAAATGCAGAATGTTTTAAGTGTGTCTATGACCGACAGATGAAAGAAGCTGAGCTGACTGAGAGGATTTCATATCCCGTCTGTGTGAATGAGACCAGCTTGAATAGTGGTGATAAGTGCTGTTTGGGAGGATAAGTGGAAAAAAACAAAAACAAAAGAACAACAAAGTTCTGGCACATTTTTTATGTCAAAAATTCATCTCTTTCCCAGTATCAAAGCACTTGGTCATTTCTGAAAAACATTTTAAAAAAAGAATATAATACTTCAGGATGAATTTATGGTGGATAACTTTACTGTCATATGGTTTGAAATATAAAATCCACAAACCAGAGACAGTATGGACAGAGAAGTCTGTTATTTATGGATGGAAGAATGAATATGGAATATGACAAGATGTACAGCTTATAGAAAATTCTTACATCAACTTTTTCATAGTTTTTCTGAAACAAGTAATCTTTCTGTGTACTATAATGCAGTCTCTGACAATAGCACCTGATCTCAGGTTACGGCTTTGGAAATTGATATTTTTTCTGATGTCATCCAAGTTGGAATCGTTTATGACTGTTTGCGGACACAGTATGCTGCTGTTGTGATCAATCGTGTCACTGCACACATGGCCAAGTTTAGTTCAGTGCCTGTGAGTCACTCCTCTCATGTTGTGTACAATGCACAGAGGCATGGATTAAAGTGATTAGAAAAATCGCCAGGACACTGTGAGGCCTTAGCCTTCCACATGCATTACTTCAGATGTAAAATGCTAACACGAGCATCGACACACACCACTGAACTGAAAAAGAAGAAGAAAATACTGCATGAAGACAGCCGCCAACTCAAGTCCCACATATATCTTCATAAAAATCACAGCAGTGTCAGCACAAGAAGAAGCCCTAGATAAACCACACTCCCACAAGTTGCATAACTCCAACAAACAATGTACACACTCCTTCTAACACACATGCTTCAGCTCTGCTGCATAGCCTCTCAGGCTGCTGTCCCTTGCTAACTAAGTTAATCATTCTGCAGCAGCACTAAGGTCTGTGTTTACTGCAGTACTATCACTAACATAGACAAGTCACACAGAGTCATCCACAAATCTGCTCTTCCCCTTCACACCTCATCCACCCATCCATGTTCTATTTGTTGCCCGATGCTTCCGTCAGAGTTCAACCAGCCCAGTGACCTGCAGTCTGATATGTGCCTCTGCAGACTTGAAAATATTTAGTGGCTCCAATACATTCCCACTGTTCTTTTTTTTAAAAGACTGACAGAAATTCTCTTTTTTCCATGGACCATATTGTGCATAAAAATCCCATATCATTTAAACGATGCCTTGAAAGGACCTTTGATATAAGTTAGTAAGTGGGCAGTAAGCAGAAGCAGACAGAATGGCTATTTAATGGACTGAGTGCCTGTGACATTTTTTCTGCATGAGTGTCGCTGCACGTGGTCAGTCAACTGACCTAATGCAGAAGCTCAGCTCAGACCTTTCAGCTATGGCTGCTCTTAGACCGTTGAGCTGGAATCCCAGACCTAATTCTCTGATCGACTACACTGCTGTCTGGCAGAGATTCTCTGGGCAGAGTGGGTGTTAATATGTCAAACCATCAATATCAGGTCATGTCAAATGAAATATTACTCAGCACAAAGAGTGCCCCATTTCTTTTTCCATTCTAAACCAGGCCTAAAAATTCAACAATGTTAAACTATTAAAATGAAAACATAAAAATACATAAAACCAAAGATTCTAAACAGGAAAAAAATGTGGATTTCTTTCTGTGTTGCTGCAAGATTTAGCAATGAATGTACAGTGGGAAAACCTGTTTTGATAATTTTTCTCATTTCTAAAAAAATGCATTTTGGGGTTATAGAAGGATTTATCTCTCTATCAATGCCTTTGGGCAAAAGCAAACATCTCATTTTGAAGTGAAGATAGCTTGATAAGATGCTGGTACAAAACATTATTTTAAGGATTTCAGTCTTTTTGTCCATATTTATATTTTGGAAATATACCATGAAATATTTAAAACTGTTGGTGAAGAGGCGGGGTATTTCTAACCAAACATCACACTGAAAATAGTGACCCGGTTTTTGAGTTTACAGTTGAAAAAGCCTCAGCATTCTTTAATGATAGCCCTTTTAAACTAGGGAGCCCATGACTCCTAGTGGATTAAGCAGGAATGAGAAGTCCATGAATTGCTTAATTGAATCTAACCATTACTTTCTTAGTAATAGATATTGGTCCTGTTTGCAATTTTTGGGGTTAAAACATAATTTATAATGCTAGATTTTCTAGATTTATTCCAGGGAAAGTTCTAAAAATATCACACACTGTGTTGTGTTTAATGAACCTACCTAGTGCATAATAAACAGCAAGGAATAGGATTAAAATTTGTCTTTGTTTCAAGTTATTTTATACACACATTTGTATAAGTTGTTTACTTTTTAGGGTGTTTTTATGTTTATGTTTGAAGAGTACCAATAAATTCCTCTGATACTAATGTGCAGCAGTAGTCTATAGAGAAAATAAACCTCTTAGCATAAGTCACCAAAGTCAGGTGATTAATAGTAGAGTGTGTGCATGCTAAATAAATCGTAATAAACATGACATGGAAACAGTGGAAAAAGACCTCTGAAACACATGAACACAACTTTATAGTATCAACAAGCTAACTGTAGTTTATTATACAACAGCTACACTGCTCCAACTCAGCTCACCACATTCGAGTAATCCTAATAAGTCTTAGTGATCATAAAAAGTGTCTGTGTGTGCAAGAGTACATGTGTGTTACAGCAGCAGGCATGGATGAATGGATTATGTCCGGGCTAAGGCACGTAGTTTAAAGAAGATTATGCAACATGTTATGGTCTTACGGCTCTTCCTGGTTATTGTGCTCATACCTCATAAACATTTTCACATATGTCTCATTACAGCAACTAACTTCACTGTGTCTTATTGATATGTTTTGTGATTATCCACCACATAACTGGGTGGTCAAAGAAAAATTACAATTAGAATTTCTTTTTAAACCAATAATCTGAAAAGTGTGGAGTGCTTTTTTTTTTTTTTTAAAATATAACTTTACAGAACCTTTCACTATAATTCCAGGTGCAGGTCATCAGGTTTATGTTTAAAATCAACTTGAGATATTTACAGACCTAAATTTTGATGGCCCGGACTTTGACTGGGCCATTAAGACACACATATATGCTTTGAACAACGTCAAAGCACATATGAGTTGTGTTTTAATGCCTACAACAAAGACTAGTTTCTTTGTTGTAATTGCTTTCCATTCATCTCCTACTTGCTCTTTGGTCTCAGTTGAAGAACGGCACCCCGTAACATAACACTGCCATTTCCATGATTTACTGTGAAGGATGACTGTATTCTGAATGATGTAAATACCTGAAATACTAAATAATTTGTGTCAGTCCATCATATAAAATCCTTGATTTGTCTGTCATGTGACATTATGTGAAAATGTTCAAGGCGTATGAATGCTTTTGGAAGGCCTTGTATATGCAGGAGAAATGAGACAGTGTCATTGTCTAGGTCATTGACGGGAGTTTTTGCGTGCGTGCGTGTGTGTGGGTGTGTAAATGCCAGCTTCACTGCCTCTCTACTACAGTTTGCAGAATTGCGATGAGAAAGATTAATTGTGATGGGATGAAAATTTAGCTCTGCAAAAATACTCTTGGTCTCTGCTTCCTGCGCTTTTGGCCAGTCTGTGTTTCTTAACCAGAACACGCATACTCGCACAAATCCATGTCGACAAGCACAGATAGACACAGGGAGTCAGTGCTGCGTCAGGCGGGTTATATAACAGTTTTGAGCGTGAGACTGAGGGGGAACAAATGTAGGGATCAGTTTGGGGGGCTTGATCATATACACCGGAGGAAAATCTCAACATCAGACAAGGATTTTTTAGAAATTCAAAAACTACTTGCCATTACTTGAAAATCTCATACAAATACTGATTTTAGTAAACATATATTACATGTAAATATATACGATTTATGTCTGGGTGGCCATAAATCATAAAGGTTCTGCAGGACTTGCACAACTTCACAAATTACTTTATACATCAACTCCGGTGATGATACACCACAGCCTCTGTCAGTATTCTGCAAGCCCAAAATATCCCCATCCTGCGAGTGTTTAATAAGTTGTGATCTTGCGTCTGTCAAAACCCCAATCTCTAACTTCCGACACTGACTGTACCGCATTTTTAATCCTTGATCTCTGCTGACAAAGCTGCATTTCCTTCCATCGAGCTTCAGTCTCTAATCTGACACTACTCTGCAACATCAGCATGCCTTCTTTCCTCCCCTTTGTTACCCACCCCAGAATTTTCCAAACATAGCTTCATCTTTTCACTTAATCCTTCCCGCTCTCCCCCTATCAACTCAGTTTCTCTCTTTGTTATGTGGCTCTGCCTCAAGATCTCTGGGGCTGACGGTCTGCAGTGCCATCAGTGGCCTTTCTGAACAGTCTCCTAATTCAGGGTAAACACACTCACTGTTGCCAGAGATGAACACCGCTGAAAAGGAGAACAGTGTCTCCCCCTGCTGGCGGTAAGAAGCATCCAGAACAGAAAAATTGCATCTGCACTTCCAGCAAAGCTTTTAAGGCACACACCCATAAATTCAGCTACATGTTTGGATCGGTTTGCTGATTTATTTAAAAGCAACTGCAGATGACATGACAGTTGAGACAAACAGAACACAACCCTTTTACTTGGCCTCACACCACAGAACATTGTGTTTATCTTTTGTCTGAGAGTGACGAAACTGCTGCTGTTTGCCTCTGGCTGCATCTGACTATTTATATCATGGCATCGCAGCACCCACACAGGAGGGAATTAAAGGCTGGCATCACCGATGACATAACCACGCCGCTGAATGAAACTACAGGCCCCAGTGTAAGAGAAGGTTTTTACAGCGAAATTGGATTATACAACAAGATTATGGTTGTGGGCTAATTTTCCCACAGGCAGGTCTATTATATTCTAACATGACCACACACACAGGGTCACTGCAGTCTTGTGGACTGACTAAGCTGTTCCTTTTCTGTTATAAAATGAACCTTTGTATGCACTTTTGGGCCATATGCATTGACCAACTGTCAATGGTCAACTTACAGTAAGTGAGTTGACCATTAAACAGCAGCAAAATGACTGGATTCTGTTGCAAGTTCATTTTAAAAATTGATTTCTGGAGATTCCCTTTGGTTGACATCTGTGTAGATAGACGAATTGACTTTTATTTGTTTGAGTTTTGGTCAGAACTGCCTGTACTATGAGAAAAACTGCATAAATTTTACTTTTATGGGCAGTGTGCAAGGAGACAACCGCTTAGTGCTTTAAGAAAATCATGAAGACCAGACTAGACTTTGCTGGTGAGAATTGACACCAGGACTTCTGCAATAATGTTCTTTGGACTAATTACACAATAGTTAAATTATGTGCACATCAGAATAGAGAACATATTTGGCTTAATCAAACAATAAAGCATTCCAGGAGAAAAGAATATGTATCAGCCTTCATAAAATGTGACTATCCTCTGAAGCAGGATGTGGGTGATGAAACCAACCAATTTAAATGAATGTTGCCGTTTCTTCCCACAAGAGTGATCAAATGTTCATGCAGACTTATGCGAGATATTTGATAATGGCCACAAAAATCATGTGAAGGTCCATCGTAGGGAGATTTATGTAAATGTTAGTGTAGGTGTATGTATATAATGTTAGCTTGTGTTGATAAACAATAAGGATACAAAAATATTCAAACTTTTGCACTCAATTCTTGCTTTAAAAAAATAGAATTCTTTGTTGTACAGCCATTTAATGTTGGAAAAAAATATTTAAATGCTTCATTAAGATGGTGTGATGCACCTTATATCCTCTCCAGAAAGACTGGACAATCAGGGCAGCCTCCTCCTCACTGAGCAGTAGAAACAAAGGTATGGGAGGCCTAGGACTGGACAAATACAAGACAAGAAAAATGAAGAAGAGAATATTGTAGGATATGATATTAACACATCAGAAATTAAATCATAGGCATTGCAAGAAGAAATGTAACCATGTTTACAAGATTGAAACACACTACTCTTTTTGACTAATATCCATCTTACCTGATTAAATATGCACAACATGAAAGAGCAAGTTTAAAGGTTTTTGAGTTCACATCTCAGTGAAAGGTGGTAAGACCCTCAAAGGAGTGATGGGCAGTGATGACAAAAAGGCAAAAACTGTCCAAGTATTTCCAGAGCTAACACTATCCCAAATATGTATATGTGAATGTTTGCATTATGTAAGATACTTACTGCTCCTTCAGCCAGTCACTGACAAAGGGAATGTCAAAAAAGTTCACTGGATCCTGTCCCTGCCTCTGGGGGTTATGACTGAGAACAAATAAGACATAGCATGAGCTCAGAAAGTTATTTGGCTTAGGAATGCAGTGTCGTATAAATATATGAGTGCAGGATTGTGGGGAGGGCTCTTACTTGTAGAGCCACTCAGTTAGGAAGTCACAAGGGAGAAATTTGGTCATTTTTCTCTGGAATAACAAAAACAATTTTTTGAATAATTATAATCTCTGTGAAGAAAAAGTAGACTTAAAAGTAAAACATACCGGTTTGATACAAACCCTATCATCTAAAAAAATATTTTAAAGTCATGAGATATGCTGCTGGGTGTTTTATAAGATAAAAGATTCTGCGATATTTATTTCACTGATGATATAAGTTGCAGAATGTTGTCTCCACAATATTCAAATCACTCTCAATAGTGTCAAGTTCTGCAGACTCTGCTCTGTCCAAATACTTTTTGAAAGCTGTGAAAAACACTTTTATTGGTTGTCGTCATAGCCGTGGCAGTAAACAATAAATGCACTTTTGGGTCAAATTAAACATAACATTTTTTAAATGTGTTTAAATATTTAGCGTGATGTTTATCAGAAGAAATGCAGACCTCAAAACAGTGAGCTTTCTGGGCTTCGCTCAGCAAAGCTTCAAGACCGGGTAATAACACAGGGAACACTATTTTCTCCAAGAACCGCTTGACTGGCCCTGAAACACATGGCTGTTAGTCTTTGCAAATACAGATCAGGAATGGAAGAATATTTCAGGCAGGCAGTAAATCTTACGTTCATTATTCTGTGGAGATGGTGTCGTTTCGGCTGTCTCAGCATGCTTCCGATGAGGAACAGCTTTCAAGTCACCAGTACCAGCGAGAGGTTCCGGATGAGCATCATCCACTGATGTCTAATAAAGCCATAATTACTCTAAACAATCTTAAAGCAGAAAGGATATGTTCATCAAGCACATTGTAAACAAATTCAATCCCTTTAAGCGATTTTTCCCAAACTTTCTCATATTAAAGTCTCAGACTTTATCTTTTCAAACTAGTCATATAATTTGTACTCCTAACAAGTGTATTTACTACTAAAGGGCAAATTGGTTCCCCTTAGAGTAAATTAAGCGGTCACACTTTTCAGAATTGTATTTGTGGCCTTTGAAAACCAGTTGTGTTGGTTTGCTATATGAAATCCCAAGAAACTTGAACTGTGTGATTACCTTTTCAAGGCACTAAAAGCTCACCTTCAGCTTCTGTTTAGGAGGACTGGGCTGCTCAGCTTCAAACTCTTAAAATACACACAAGCAATTCATTTTATTTACATTAAACTCAGACTTATATAGGCACATTCATCTTACCTTGGCAAACTTGTTCCCACAATGACAATTTAGCATCTGTGTGCTCCATTCTTTAGCTTGTGTTCATTAGCTGTTGTCAAGGAGTGCTGTTGCTAGGGAAGTGCGTAGAAGTCGACTTCCGATGTAAACATCATTGTCAATCGGAGCTAGCTTGAGGTATTTAGCATCATTTCTCATACAGGTTGTAGCTTGAGGTATTTAGCATCATTTCTCATACAGGTTGTAGCTTCAAAATGTAGCTTAGCATCCGTCCGTCCACATAGCAGCTGCTTCGTGGTCCAAATTACGAACTTGGATGCGGAAGTGACGGAAATGCTCCTCGGATTTTTAAATTATTCACGACATAAAATAATAAAATTCGCAAAGGGCATTTTAGTACTCCACACTTTTTATACAAACTACCAAGTGAATGAAAACTAATAAATAAATAAATAAAAATGAAAAAGACACACTTTAGCTATTCTGGCCATGTACCACAAGATGGAGACACATTGCCATTCATAAAAAAATGTATAGGACGTTGAAATAGAATCCAGTTGATCACGAAAATACATGCTCACTTTTTTTCTTTTCTTTTTTTACTATGATGACAGTGTATATTCTGCTACCAGAGCTTTTGCTTTTTAGAAAGTACGTCACTGTTTTAATACATTTCATACCATTTCTCTTGATCAATTTGTCATTTTGTCAGCCAGTCATTTCTGTCTAAATAATGCCTAATACATAATTCCTTCTGGAGTAAATTCTTAATAAATATTTTTTGTGCATTTTCCCCCCTGCTACATAAAAGATTTTTCCAATGAATATTTTTCAAATTCAAACTCAAATTTACTAAGTCAACTGAAAATAAATGAGCTATTCAAATGTCATAAGTTCCCAGTATCTACAGCTTTACAACTTTTTAACATTTTATATGCGTAGGCTTGATTTCTTCCTATCTTTTTTTTTTTTTTTAATGTCCTGTAAAACACACTCTTTATACATGAATGGTGATAGACAAATGAACCTGCCAGAACTTTGGTTTTGAGCTACAATCATTCAAATCTAATATAGAATCCAGAAAATTTCTTCTGGAGAATTCAAATCCCTTAATGAGTATTACCCAACAACACAATCATGCTTATAAAATCAAGTAACACGTGAATGGTATAAAAGATCAAAATTAAAGTCTTTATTGGAATATATTCCAAAGCAATTAAGTCATCTCATGACTAAACAAAAATAGCCATTTATCTTTAAAAAAAAAAAAGATTTCCAAAATGCACTGAACAACTTTTAATAAAATATACACTGCCAAAACTCATAATTTGCAGCCACTAATAACTTGTTAATAAATAAGATTGTGAGCAAAACGTTTTTACAAATAGTATTTTTGACATACCCAACCCACAACTCTTTACATAGCCCCATTTTTAACAAAAACACCGCGTGCCACAAACCTTTGTCTATCAAGTTGTTGCAGTGCATCCTGTGTTGTGAATAATTCCCCAAATTAAAACAAAAAGAAAGCAAACACAATGAGAAATTTTAAAAATAGCAACATGATAATAATTATGACTGGCTTGGTCTTAATAAAGCAACACTGATAAAAGTAGGCATAATAAAAAGACCAACTATAAACAATGAAATATACAAATTACATTCCTTCAGGGTTTTAGAGTTCTAAGAGCCCATGTGAAAAAGGACATTTAGATCAAGTAAAGGGTGAGAGAGAAAAAGATAAAAACCAATCTATAGTCAACATGATCTCACAATTCTGGTTAGGATCTGAGCTCCAGACGCCAGATTTAACAACACTTTCATATACAGTGCCAAATAAAAGTTTTCATGTTCCTCAAACTTAACATTCTGTCATCTTATAACCACAAACCTCAGTGGATTTTTGTGATTTACCAACACCATGACTTCCAAATGTTTTACAAATAAATGTGTAGCACTGTGATCTGTATATGTATTCAACCAAGGAGACACGATTTTGTAGTTGCCTTTTCCTGTGATGGTTTTAGAGTATGGGTCTAGGCTTTGCACATCTATTCACAAATGTTTGCCAATTTTTATTTTCTTTTTTACAAAACAGCTCAAGTTCTGTGAGATTGGAAAGAGTGTCTGTAAACATTGCTTTTCAATTATTGCTAGATTCTCAACTGGATTTAGGTCTGAACCTTTACTGGGTTGTTCTAACACAAATATATTTCTGCCTAACCTGAGGCGTCAAAAGCCAATTCTCAAGAGCTGGCAACGCAGAAGTTTTAGAAGTGTCCCTGCTTCAACACACAAAAGGCTGAATGACTTCTTCAGCATGTCATCCACAGATGCATTTGATCCAAGTGTGTTGAGCCAGGGAGATATTAAAAACATGAAGAGTGCTGACCTAACCCTTTCCACTGTAACTCTGGTTGTGTTTAAGTCCAACGTGCTGGAGAATGAATCGTCACCCCAATCACAAAAAAAATCCTGAAATTACTTGTATTTAACTTTCTTTACTTTGATTCATCCAACAAAAAATCCTGTGCAACAAACTCCTTTCAGATGATATCTTACTAGGAAAAACAATTCAACATAGTGTAATATCAATATACTTTATATCCAACTGTCAAGGTGCCAGACGTTAGACATAAACTTCATGACCTAGAACCCCATAGAGAGGTCAGAGATGAAGTTGTGGAGAATCTTAAACACAGGTGTGTATTAAGAAATGGTCATTCATCTAAACCAATAAGGCAAGCAAGAACAGCATGAACACAGAAAAGCAGCAAAGAGGTCCATGCTAACTGTGGAGGAGCACCAGGTAGCCACTGATTAAACTAAAACTATTCTAGAGAAGAGAGACCAGATAAAACCACTGGTGAAAGAAATCATTGAGGAATTTCCCACTAGCCAAACCGAAGCCGAATTTTTTGGCCTACAGGAAAATTCTGTCTGACACAAAACTAGCACTGCAGAGCATCATGAACACAGTTACCACGGTAAAATCTGGTGGTGGCAGCTCCTTTCTTCAGCAGGAACAAGACAACTGCAAAGTAGGATTGAGTTCAACAGAGTAAGCGTGAAAAAAAAAAAAACAATTAGAGGCTGTGAAAAGTTCAACCCCAATCTGTCACTAAACTTGAAGATTGATATTCACAGATGCTTTTCTTAAAATCTGACTGACCTTGAGGTGTTTTGAAAAGGATTTAGTCTATAAATGTGCAAAGCTGGTAGAAAAGTACTCTCAGAGAACTTGCAGTGGTAACTGCAGCAAAAGGTGGTCCAACATCAGAGCTTCAAATGCAAATGAACACTTTACTTTTGGAGTTTTATTTGTAAAAATGTGAAGACTAGGTATCTTTTTTCCTACTTCACCATGTCTGGATCTATCAGTTAAAATCTTCCCCCAAAAATCTCACTGGAGTTTGTGGTTGTAATGTGATAAAACGTAAGAAAATAAATAAATAAAATAATGCTTTTGCAAGGCATTGTACATGATGGATGTATAGTCAATGTATGTTTCAGAGAAGGAGCCACATGCTGGCATGATTTCCTACATTTAGTGTAGTAAGGAGCCTCCTAAGGGTTGCATCGCATAGAGGTCAGTGTTTTATAGCATTGCTGTATGATTAAAGGAAACTTGCGTTGAGCCTGCACTTAATCAAACATTCAGAACTTGTTCACAGGCAGCATGTTCAGTTCTTTAAAAACAAGTCTTATGGCTATGGGAAAGCATTCGGAACCCATCTGTGGACTTCTCGGTTTAGCTGCTGCAACTAAAGGAGTGACATACCTGGCAAAGACAGAGTGGTCTTGTTCCTAAAATCAGCAGATTCTATTAAAGATTACAAAAGAGAAAAGAACTAAAATAAGTCAGATGCAGATTGAAAATGTGGTTGAGATGAGTCTGTCATCCCCGCCCTAGTAAAGGCATCCACCTTCCTGTGGAGGTGGGGATGGATTTGCCTGCTCAGGGAAGCCTCGCTACCCTCAAGAGCAACTCAGTGCAATGAAAAGGGGACTTTTAGCTTCTTTCGTGGTTCCACTCCTCTCTGCGTTCCTTTACAGTCCAGATACAAAACTTCCCAGTGACTCTTCCAGGATTTCATACACATACTTTCCTGCTTCCAACTCGGCACATTGCTTTCACACTCCACAACCTCTCTGTTTGCATGGCTTTCATACCAAACTGTCCCCACTGTCAGGTGTCCTTCGTTTTAAAGAAGCTGGTGAGAGTTATTTACAGACAGAGTAAAATGATGATTTATTAGTGTGTCTTTGGGTGGTTGCTTCATTCGGAAAGCGGTTCTCCATGGACCCTGAAGCGATATAAGCAGGTGTATTCTGGATGACCCCAGTTAGATAGAACCCGCACCTCTATGATCTGGAACGCCTTGTCGTTTTTCTCCTGGACACCAGAAAAGAAATTTTTATTGATTTATTTTCTCCACAACCGACGGGCTCATTTTTTTTTTACAGTTTTAAAGTTACCTTAACGGGGAAGATCTGCAAAGACTCGCCATCTTCCTCGTATGTGTAGTGCCCCAGCAGCGTTCCCTCTTCTTGGTACTCATCATCGAGACCCTAAAAAGGAAAAAATAAATAAAAATCAAAGACAAGTCAGAAGAGGACACTTGGTGTTTCTATTTGATTATTCCCAAGCCTCTTAGGTTTTTGGGTCAGTTTTCTTACAAAGACAGTGAAGTTGCGAGGAGCACTGGCGATGTTTCCTGTTGGAGAGAGCGTCTTAGGGATGTGCTCCACACAGAAGGATGTTGGACGAATCCTCAGGGAAAGCCTGATCACCAGATAACCTTGAGAGCCTTTAAATGCCCAGCAGTTGCCAGGATACACATCCGGCTGATGGAAAGGAGGAGCACAGTATTATTTTTAAAGTCAAAAGTCAGCAGTTTAACAGTTAAATGTTGTTTTTAATACACGCTTTTGTTTTTCCATGGTTATCAGATTTAGTTCCTCTGGATATCTGATGGTGGGACTCACCTGGATCACAACACGTGGAGACTGGGAGAAGTACCAGAGCGGAAGGCCAAATAGACTCATGAGGGCTGTCTTTGTCTCATAAGTCTCGGAGCAGCGTGTGCTAAGGATGCTACCACCTGATAAAACAGAAACTATATTCATACCCAAATACATACAAGTACCGTCCAGGGATCAGACAAAATATGGTTTTATAACCTAACCCTACTTTGAACTCCTCCAACACTTTATCCCTGAACTGTCTACTGAGTTCTTGTTCTTCATGAACATCTAAGGCATTCAGCTAAATTTATGCTGATCTCTTAAATCAGCATAAATCTATTCTAGACTCATGAGTAAATTTTCTAATTAATAGAGAATTTGGCAAATTCTCTACTTTTTATCAATTTAATCACTAAAAATTAATTAATTTTATGTGTAAAAATCATGACAGAAAGAAACAAAAACTACAAGAAGCCACCTTAAAATAAATCCAACATTCTGACTTTATCTTCTAGCTGGAAATGAGACATTCTGGTTTGTTGTTATAACATATGAAAAGGATAAACAAAAAAAACTTTTGCAAAGCATTGTGCTGCCTGAGAATAAGTGTTAACATCAGATGAAGGCAGGTTTAGTTGCTACAACTAAAGTAATACAACAAGAGTTTATTCATTAAATCTACACGCCAAAGTTTTTTTGTTCGTTTCTAAAGACAGAAAATATGAGGAACAAAAAGGAAGACTGATTTCAGTTTCAGATCAAGTTAAATCAATAGTTTTCTCTACATTGCCCCATATGTGCGTCGATAATTGATTGTACAAAATGGACAAATGGATGGAAAAACAAAACAGCAATGTTCCAGCACCCAGCCCAACTATGACTGTTAGAGGCATGTAGCTTCACAACTTTTAAATACCCTGCAGACCTCGATGCTGCTAATGCCTTAGTCCTCATTGCGCAAGACATGCATTACAGAGCGATAGAAGTGCTAGACTGCTAATCTTCTTAAACCACAACAGAGTTATCTACTGGTCTGGACACAAGCTCAGGGTGGACAGGTTTCCTACTTACCTCCAGACTCCAGGGCGTAGTCCACCTGACCCGTCCGGTCCTGAGAGTAGAGCTTCAGTGCGTTTTGAACAATCAGATTCACGTCCTCATTTTCAAGAAACAAGGAAAAACAAAATCATGTGAGACAAGCTACTAAATTACATGGTAAAGATGAGAATCTTAAATAGAAAGTTTTGTGCATTACTTCTTCAGATAGCCCCTCAGTTGTAGAAGTGTGCTGGACCGTCCCTCTTACGGTCTCAAAGAGGCTGCTGGCTCTGGACTCTGCCTCGCCCAGAACCTGGGCTCGACTGTGCTCCAGCTGAAGCGAAATGTTTTTCAGAATGCTCATCTCGATGGAGGCCAGCGCCGCCTGCAGGTCGGGTGTGCTCACGTAACGCTGCGACAGCCATTGGATCAGCGACTCAGGGATCTCACCCTGCTGCTGGTCCGCTGATTCATCGCTGCCGAAGAACAGATTTTTCAACTCCTTCCGCAACTGCGAGGACACTTGACTAGATATCTAAAGGGGAAGGAATATAAAGTAAAAAAAGAAGGAAATATTTGAACTCGATAAAGTTTAGATCATTTAAGGAGCATTGCTGAGTGACTAGGACGTTTATACTGCTCACAGTCTGCTGCAGAGTGTTCAGCTGCTCGCATTTGCCCTTACATCCTGCAAAGCCCTGCAAGTCTCCCCTGATTTTACTCAGCTCTGCCTCAAGTCTCTGCATCTCCAGCAATAGAGCATTATGGTCCTCCTGCTTCACACCCACACTAAAAAAAAAAAAAGGACGAAAACTTCATGTTTTACAGCATATTGGTCTATGTAGTATAAGAAATAAGATGTTCTCATGTCAGTTAGCATGTTTAATCATTTCTCCCTAGTACCTGACAGGAGCTGTGTCGGCAGCCGATTTAGAAGCCGCTTTCTCCCGTTGCTTCGCCTCATCCTCAAACTGCCGTTGCTTCTGCTGCATTTCCTACAATACAAACATGAACACTTTAATTTGGACCACTCATTCGCATCGTAAAGTTTGTTGTTTTTGCTCAATCTTAAGGAATCTCGATCCACTGTGTTCATTTGTGGAATTGCAGGAAATCTGCTGTGCATACCTCAGTCTTGGTTGTCAAAGCTCTGAGCAGAAACTCTAAATTAGCCAGACGTGCTGCCTGACTTTCCTGTTGCTGTTTTTGCTGCTCTGAACTCTACAAAAGAAAGAAATCGAATCTTCACTTTCATACGCTCTCATAATTTTACACATTACAATGTCAGGACTGTTGAAATAAATAAATAAAATAATGGAAATAAAAACCACTTGCATCCAAAACCATTAAAAATGGGTTATTATTGTTCAAATAATAATCATCAGGATGGAAACTGAGCTAATTCTAATGTACTAAGCGATTAAATGCTTAATTGTGACAGGCTTACATGTGCTATGTTTAAGTTCTCACGCTGCAGTTCTCCTCGTAGCACACCCAGTCGCTGCTCCATCATAGAGGACACCCACACTTCGAAGCGCTCCCTTTCGTTCTGACTGTGGACCTGCTCTCTCAGCGAGCTGTAGAGACCGAAAAGATTGCTGTGACGCTGATCCTGCCTCTGGTCTCCTTCCTGAACTTTCTCCCACAACAAGGCCAGCTGTCGCTCAACATGTTCGAGACGGTCCAGATCCATGCCACTGTGGATGGCGGCTGGGGGAAGGATTGGCTGAGAAAGAAGACAGAGGAAATTATTATATTTATATACTCTAAAGTCTGGCTCAAAGTCAACAGTGTATGTTTTTGTCTCTACTTTTTAATTATCTGCTAATGTCTGATGGTCCAATCATTAACGAAATCTTGTGGTTGTGAGGAAGTTTATAGGGTAAACACACTTTGTGAAAAACTGGTCTATAAGATAGTGCTACTCACTGTTGCTTGGGAGACCGGAGTGTTATGAGCCTGCTCCATGGGAGTCTCTGTTGCAGGGACAGCAGCGGGAACAGCGGCCAAGTTAGAGAAGAAATCAAACCTAGATTTAGAGCTCCACTCTGTGAGGTTTATGGCTGGAAGGTAGGTAAGCAGGGCACCGATGAACGGGAGGCACCACCATAAAACTGCAGGAGAACAAAAAGAGTATGAGGTTAAAAGTAACTCAAGAGGAAATACTCTTTTACAATAATGCAAGCTATTTGGTTACATATTAAACAGAAAGAATATACGTTTTTGAACCCTTTAGGAGGATCAAATTAGTGTTAAAACTAAACTATATAAAACTAAACTACTATTTTATTTTAATTGCAGCATGATTCAGCAGAAAAACAAGAAACTGCTTGAGAACAGCTGTGCTGCAGTGAAGACTCAGAAAGGTTGACCTGAATCTGCAGCTCGATTTACAGCAGACTCTAGAGATCTGTGCTGGTTCTAATAGCCATATATCATTCTCTCTGTGCTGACTAGAGTAAATGGGTTCAATCTGTTTAAAAGATGGTCTGTTTACTCACGCAGAAGTAGTAAGAGGAGCAAAAGAGGCAACAGGAGCTTCCAGAATTTGGGAAGGCATCTGAAACACAGAAGAAAACTTCAAATTTTACAAATGATTCAAATTTCATATTTTTAATGAGAAAAAAATATATATTTCTTTACATTTAGGCAAATAATTAAAAATAAATAATGTGACTGTTTAAAAAATACTTTAATTAAGCGATAATTAAATTCACTTAATTTTTCTTAATACTTGAATTTTTTTACATTATATCAATTAAAACACATTTTTTCACACATCAGGCAATTGCAACATTGAGCAAAACTTAATTATACTTACAGTCGAATGCAGAGCAGCTATGTTAATTTTAATTTATTATTTCTGTTAAACTATTAAATATCTGTGCTTAATTCATTGTCATAAAAGATAAGAACTCTTACCGAGTCAGAAAGAAGACGTTGACGAGAGACATGAGAGAGACCAGCTGGTACCATCCTCTTGCAAGAAACCACATCAGTCCCTTTCCTGCTTTTGCTAGAGAAGAAAAAAAGAGAGAATATATTCAAACTTTCAACCTGAAGCGGATAAGTATCCTAATTTGTTAAAAATGATAAAGATCTGAAATCTACCTGGGGCTGCTAGGATTGCCCAGAAGCATGAGAGAAGGCTTTGTGTTGCTGTGACAATTCTTGAACCTAAAGCTTTACCTGCTGCAAGCAGACAGTGACCAGGCAGCAGCAGATAGAAACCTGTTAAAACAAAGCGAATGATGTTCACAACTACAGCTACAGTTTTTAAGGAGGTTAGCTTACAAAATAACAACAAGAATATAAAAAAATATCTTTGTAATGGAATGATCAGTTAAAAATGATGAAGCTTCCTTTAACCTGTGTAAGCTAGGATGCTCCACAGCGCCCCCACCAAGCGCTGTGACCTGGGGAGTGGTGCAACGGTGACAGTGCGAGACTCAGAGTACTGCTTTCCTTTACAGTCGTCACCTGTGTGCGTCCAAAACGATGGAGAGCAGACAAGCAGAATGCAAAAAATGAGCAAACAAACAAAAAGACAATAAGCAGCATGAATAAACTCATTTATTCCACAATGATTAAATATGACTGATAAGCAAATTTGAGAAAATTATTGCAAATTATAGCTCATTTTACAAAGGCATGTGCTGCAAAGCTTGATGGAAAACTAAAACAAACAGAAAAATCTAAATGACATCTTTCTCCAAGTAACATTTTCATTGGTTTTAGCACATTAGCTTGGTGTCAAATTATTTTGAATAACACCCCAGGTCTGGTCCCGGGGACTGACGGATTATCCTGGTGGCTTTAAAATTTCCCGAGTCCCCCCACACACCCTATTCTTTTTACATATTTTATCTTCAGTTAAAATCTGGCATGAAAGTTCAAATAAAACTATTTAAATAACCTTCAACCTGACATTTGAGGGTCAAACAAATTTATAACAAAGTTTTTAATCAGCCTTTGTTTTTGGGGAAAAAAAATCTTCCTACTGTGTTTACCTTATTTTCTGCCATTTTGCAGTTCCACAGTAGTGAGGAGACATTAATTGAATAAGAAAATACTTTTTCTTCCTCCCACAAACTTCAGTAAACATTTAGATTGTCAGTTTTGGCCTTTTCAAACATTTTTAATGTTCAAAAAATAAGGAGTGCCCTTCATATTTTAAGAGCAACTGTAAACTAAATAGAGAAGTACATTTTCCATCTGAAAAAGTAATTTACAAAATTACTTGTAAATTAATTCTGTCAATTTTTTTGCTTTGAATTTGGAATTCTTATTTAAAATATCAAACTAACCAAGACGAAGATCAACTGAAAAGCCGTTTCACATCTCTCCTGCTTCTTTTTCATTTTGTCCCCACTTGTAAGTATAAAGTATATCAATAACCACTATGCATAATCAACTTTAAAATAATTATTTTCAAATACTCTAAATTGTGGATTAGAAAGATTTGGCTTCACTTTCTGCAGGTCGAAGTTCAACAGGCTGCTGAGTAGTTAAAGCAGTTCACACAACCTCTGCCTACTGAGGCTGACACAGGGCACGCATATCATTGACATCGTCAATCAAAGCAGCACACCAGGAACCCTAACAAAGGGTAAAGAGAACATGTGCTGTGTGTGCTTACACAGGGAACCATTGAGGTTAAGATGAGATGTTTCTTCAGTGACCAGGTCTTTCACATTCATACTTCCACAGAAACTTGAGTGGCCTGCAACACACAAATAACATATTTAATTGTACATCAAAAGGTTTGAATCAAAAAAAAAATCATAGCAGAAACGAAGATGAAGTTGAGACAACCACCATTCCAGAACTACCAGTATGAATGTGGAGGAAGCATAGCTCCTAAAGACGAGATTACAAGTAGAAGTTACGCATGCACAAAAAAAATAAATAAAGAGAATTCACACAAGAACCTGGTTGAAACAGCAATGAGAGAGGTTAAACTAAACCATCAGAGCAAATGCATATCATCCACTGTGGAAAAAATACAATTAGGAAATATACTGGATAAAAACATTTACTTTAAATACTGAAACCTCAGCCAAATAGTTGGAGCAATGAATGGTTTTACGCTATAAAGAGCAAATCTGAAAAGTTTAGTTAAAGAGTTTTGGAAGTTCATCTTAAATGCTCACTTAAGTGCATATCTCCTCTCAAGCTCATTTAACAAAATGAAGAAGTGGAACACATGTTGTCTGGAGTTTTTAAACAATGGCATGGTTACTTATTTCATTCCAGTATAGTTCCCCTTTCAAAAAGAGAAAAGTGTGAAAGTGAAAACTGGGTGAATTCAGGACAGAGAGAGGAAAGTTATGACATTCTTCGAAGGCACACCTAGTTTATGAGAAAGCAAGCGTCTCTATCTCCTAAGGAAGGAGGACTCTTTGATTAAGAAAATAGTCGACACTTAGAAAGGAGAAAAAGTTAATTAAAGGAAAAGAGGCAGCTGAAATCTGGAGCTGTGTCTCTCCAGTGGACCGACAGCAGATACCTTGTTCTTCAAAGGCAAGATCTTTGGAGCCCATCATCCTGTGGAGAGCGGTCTGCTTAAACAGCCAAAGTTTGGACAAACTCGAGGGCCACGCTTGTGTCAAGGAGTCTGAGTACGAGGTTTGGACTCCTGTTGACACACCCATTGACACCCCTGTCCACACAACCATTGTAAGTCAAGATGGAAACTTGATTCAAGATCAGAGGCATGCAAATGTGTTCATCCCTCCTCAAGTTTTCTCAGATTTTGTCTATGTTTTTTTCCATCCGTTTTCCACTTCAGCCTGAACATCTTTCCCTGTCTCTCCTGAAGAAAAGCAACCTCACAGCAGAATGTCCCACTATTATGTATTCAGGGGATGTTGCAGTATTGGTTTCTAGAAACACATTGTTTGGCATAGAGTTCAAAATCAGCTCCAACCTGAGCTGCTCCTTGCACGGCCGGTCAATTTAGACTTCACAGGCTGGTTTTTGCTTGGTACTCTTTTCATTTTCAGATGACTTATTGAACAATTTTCTGCAAAATGTTCCCAGCTTGGAAATTTATTTTACAACCTCAGCCTGATTTAAACTTCTCCAAAACTTAATCTCTGACCAGTCTGTCTGCATTCTTTGATCTTCATGATGTTGTTTGTTTACCAACGTTCTCTAAAAACTCCCGAGACCAGTTTCTGACTTTCTGAGATTAAATGACTCAGAGAGGGATTCTTTCTATCATTTCTATAATTATGTGAATATTGAAGGCAATTGGTTTCAATGGATTTTATTTTGAGTATTGGAGTAATAGGGGTTGATAAATATAGGTAACACTCTTAAACCAGTATTTGTAATGACCTTTAAAAACCATGTCATCTGGCTTTTGCTTCTCAAGGATGTCCTATTTTGTGTTGGTTTTCACATAAAATACTAATAAATTACATTGACAATTGTGGTGATAATTTGGAAATTGCAGGGGCTACAAGGGTACGAGGGTTTTACAAGAAACTGTAGAAGAAATAAACCTCATTATAAAAAAAGATATAGTAATTGAAATAACTGAAATTCCCCAAAACAAATTCAAACAGCAAACTTAGAGGAATGTAAGAATGACTGAACAACAGGGAAGAATGGAAAGAATCAAAAATGGAGTTAAACATCAGAAGATTAGATTTGGAAATAAAGTATTGATGTGTAAATTATCAATAAAAATTCAGAATACCTTTTTCAGCTGAGTTCCTGGTCTTTGTACCCAGCCAGACTGCTGAGTTTCTGGTCCTTGTTCCCAGCCAGACCAAAGTGCTGTAGACAATGGAAACTAAGGACACAATGGGGGACAGGGCTTTTTTGCTGTAGTGCACACATGAGTTAGACATCGACATCAGGACACCTGAAGGGAGATATCACCAATGGTTAAACATTCTCTTCATCAAACCCTTATTATGCCAATATGACTTTAAACTATAAAAATTCAAGTTCCCAAATGTGGAAAGTATTTTCTCACCCGACTTGTTCCTTCGACTCCTGTCTCTGGTATAAATATTTGTGTAAGGTGAAGATACGGAGGTGAGGCCATCAGTGGAAAGTTCTGCTGCTTGGCAGGATGGTGATGATGATAGCGAAGTCAATGATGACCGTGTGACACGAGAGTGACTTTGCTGAGAGTGAAACGAGCAATCTTTGCAAATGTAACCATTAGGGACCGAAGCGTTGGATTTTGAAAAGCTGGCTTCTCCGTTGACGTTTGATGAGCTCTCGCTGGAGTGTTGCTCTGGAACAAGACAGCCAGGCAGCAAATTTAACCAAATTTGATTTTCAAAATAAGACTTCCATTGCAAATTGTAGCTTCCTGGGATAATGAGAGAGCATTCAAAATTCCTTTGTGATTAAATCTATAATTTTTTGTCTCACCCCACTGTCCATCCACAGTAGTTGAAGATCTGATGGTGGTTCCTCTGCGCTGCCTCAGGTGATACTGCTCTCGAGCTGATACGAGCCGCGAGACGTCGTATGTTGTGACGTTTTCATGACTTGTTCTGTCAATCGGGGTACTGGCATCTGAGAAGGACAGGTTTTGTCTCGGTGTTGCAATTTGGCTCAGGGATAAAGACACAGAGCTGGATGTGGACTTCTGCTTTCTATTTCGTGGTGTCCTAGAAAAGAAAAAAGACTGTGTGGTTACTACTTGAATAATATAAGATATAAGAATAGTTTTCAATTCTGCTTGAATGTTAAACTAAAACAAAAAATTGTGGAAAGATGTGTATTTATTCCATGTTGTCTTGATCATGTTTTTTTATGATGTGCTGATTTTGTGTGAGTAAGGGAGAAGTGAGAATTTGTTGGATAATGTTAATGTTCGTTAAAATGAAAAAATTTCTAATAAAGACATATCATTTTACTGGTGCACAATGTCTGCAACATAATAATAGAAATAATAATAAGAAAGATACTTTACTGATATTTTTTTACTCTCCCAACAAATACTTTATTGTTTTTCCAGCTAACGGTTTATAAATATGCAGTCTTTTTTCAGCTTAGTAACTAAAAGTCTGTGTCTTCCTTCCCTTTTCATAATAGCATAGTGTCTATAACAGAAAACATAAATGCTGGGATGCAATGCTTCCCCCAACATTACGTAGCACCAACATTAAGAAAATTATCAGGAGCTTTAAAAAAAAGAAACAATTTAATTGAGTGATCCACTTTTACTGCCTAAATTGCTTACTTTCATGTACAAACAGCCAAAAACAATTCAAGGCAATTTTGTGTGATAAACCAACATAGAGTATTTTATTACTGTTAAGTGAATGTACATTGACACAGTTACAATTATTTTGACAAATAAACTGAAGTTTAATGCATCGTTTGTATTAAAAATGAGAACAAGTTCAAGATTTATGGATGCAGGTTACTGTAAAATGATTATGTGAAAAAGAGGAAGGAAAATAAGCTAAGTTAACGTATGAGTTTTCAAAACTTTCAATTTCATAGAAACAGAAAAAAATATTCAAATACTTTCACTTTGGTTGTGAGATTGGGAAGATCTTGTTTAGTCATGGTCTACAAGACACAAGTCTTTAGCAATGCAGCTAGTCAGTCAGGTTGAAAGTGTTCACTCACCGCGTCTCTTTCCTGGTGTCGATGTAACTGCTGCCATGGTTCAGGGAGTAATCAGTTACACTCTCGGTGTTGTAATGACTGCCGCTGTTCTGCAGACGGAGGCTCCGCCGTAACATCTTGGGCGATTCGTACACAGGAGAAATCTGGTGCTCCTTCTCAAACTCTAATGCTGCAGTTGAGTAACTTGAACTAAAACAAAAGCGAGAGACAATGAAAAAGAGTGTTAGAAAGTTTGCAAAAAAATCCCAAGTCATGAGGCCCTACATGAGACTTAATAATGATTTGTCTCTCATATTTACTGAACTCAAATTTTGTTCAGAAACACAGTTGAAAGAGGAAAGGTTTCAACCAGCAAAGCATTTTAACTCCTAGTTCCTCATCCTAAACATCTCAGTGTCAGATTTCTTAAATGAAAACAAACAGGCTTTTTATAGAGTTGCGATGCTGGTGGGTGTTGGGTTGTTCCTCACAGGAAATGACTCACTCACATGGGAAAGAGAAAAGAAAAAAGATCAGGATGTGTTTCTAAAATCAAAAATCAAGGCAAATATACCAAGTAAACATCCCCAACTATGCAAGGAGAAAGAGTTCAACTCAGTTTGCTGCAGTTTCATACGTTAAGAGGAAACATGCAATGAATGTTCGGTGCCATGCCTTACTGTGACTCAGAGGGCCACACCCACCCCAATGAACAGAGTTTTAGTGCCAAAATGCAGGCATGACTAACAGGCAACATCTGCAACTATTCTCTCAGTTATTAGTTCCTCTTCGCTGGTGAATACAGAACATTGTTACTGTAAAGATGAAATGTCAATGCTTTTTGCTGCAGTAGTAAAAAAAAAAGGCTTAATATTGATAGAGGTAAGCTACTAGGAGCTTTTGAAAAGATGAAAGATAGTATTCTTCCAGTTATGCACCTGACAATCAGTTAGGCTCACTGTTTACACTAAAGCCACCAGTTTTACGGTTTGGGCACAAAGTTGCTCAGTGTGCACAGGAATGACAATATCCTGCCCCTGACTTCCCAGTGCAAACTAATCAAGCTTTAAAGTCCTGCAGAAGAGCACATATGTGTTTGTCCCACACAGATCTTGTCTCTCTGCTAGCCTGTCTGGGAATAAAACTTGGGGATTACTCACCCTGACCAGGCCAATTATGAGCTTTTGTCTTGAGTCTGCCACCTGCCTGTTCAGCCAACTGCCACCTCTCTCAAAACTCGACCAGGACCATTTTCCAGCTCTGGGAGTCGTGGAGAATTTATTTGCTGCTTAACACTGGCCCAAGGATTAATAATAAAAGCAAGTAAGTACGGCTGTTTAAAAGATCACAAACCCAGACAAAAGGGCTCCAAATCTCCAACTGTACATATTTTTATATTTGTGCAGAAAGCTTGTTCACTACAGTCAAGTACCACCTCATCCATACTTTTTGTCAGACCACTAAATTATTATTCTTGCAAACTGTCTGGTAGATTCTTCAGGACAACAGTGTCCAACTAACAAAAGTTATTGTTTTTGTTTATGTTTTTAAGTTTTATTGTGATATATGCTGGCCTGGAGAACTTCTTATGGATAGGTTTGTGTTTGTACATCTTTGATATTTTGTTGCTTCCTGGCAGCACCAGAGAAAAAATTTGCTATAAAACACTTCATCCATTCTCTCTTCTCTGCAGCTAAAGACATAGAACACCCGATGCATGATTTCAGGATATGTCCTTCAGACCCAAAACAGCTGCTGTACAAAGAACAAAACTTTGCCAAGTCATGTGTGTCCTAGGCACTGTTGGGAGCAGGGCTGTCTGATAAGGAAACAAATATGTCTGTCTGTGTAGCCTGCAGGCACATGCAAACATTACAATACACTGTTCTTTAAAAGTATCCACAGCCACTGAACATATCCACTATTCGTCACACTGCAACCAATTTAAGTTGAAATGTTATGTAATAAACCAACAGAAAGGAGTAAATAATTGTGAAGTGGAAGTAAAATGATTCATGATTTTCAATATTTCTTTACTTCTGAAGGCAATAGGCTACACCAGGGGTAAGGGTGGACAAATAACGGATAGACGGATGGACATTAAAGTAAGGGAGGCTAAATACATGTGCACCCACATGTGCACCCACATTTCTAAAAATTTTAATTGTAAAGTAAAATTCTGTTCAGCTTTGTGTTGGCTTGTCATATAAAACTATATAAAACAGTGCTTCATTTTTCATGGAACCACTCCACATTATCTTTATAGGATTCTCAAAACAAAGACTGTCAGATTAAACAACGTTATGAAGCTGGCTCATGTTTCCTCAAAACCTCTTACGAATTTACTCCTCATTTGCTCTCATTCTCTACGTTGTCGCTTTTCTACTATGCAACATTCACAGCTCACATCAGAGATTCAGAGATAGCGATAGACAAAGACAATTTACAGACAAGAACAGACAACAAGCCAGACCTGAGCAGAGGGAAAAAACATTCCCATCTTGATAGCAAACTTGCTGGAATTTTATCTTGCATATTATAGATTCAAATCCTCTTTCCACACTCTTCTTGGTACAATCAAATTTTTTTGCCTTTCACAAACTCTTGTTTTGTTGTCATCATCATGAAATATGACAATCAACAATAACTTTGCTGATTGACAATATTAGTTAGTACTTTGCAATACATCCTCATTTGAGCTAAATTCTGAGAAATTTCAGAGCAAAGTACTATAAATGATGATGATTTTTTTGGGCAGAACCAAAGAATTTAATTTGATTTTCCAAAGTTGTGGATTTCCCAGCAGCTGCTATTTTAGCTGAGGAAAAAAAGAAGGTTTTGATTTCTGTAGGATGTATTCAATGAGCGTGTCATACATTTTCTTATTTGGTATACAAATAGACTTCTATCCAAAAGAAACTTGAAGGACCTAAGATGATTTAGGCAGTCAGCTCAGTTGGTACATTCACCCCACAAACTCTGACTATCATTTGTGAGATATGCACACATTTATTTTAGCCTGGGATTATAAGAACCATGTGGGTCGTAAAGCTCAGCAGCAAAACCACAGAGTGGAGTCAAAAGCTAGCCAGAAAAGTTTTAAATCTCACACGCAGAAGTAAACAGAACAGTGAAAGGTTTTTTTTCCAGGCAATTTTTAAAAATGCGGAGTTGCCAAACAAACAAGCAAACATGTTGCAGTTCAGGCTACTGCAAAAGGTCACACTGCATAGATTGAAAATTGTGTACAAGAAACCAAACATTACAACTGTAAATAGTTTTGAGAGGATAACCTGTATTTTTAAATAAATTTGTGACTGTCACTCGGTTCAGAATGTATTATATAGATATTACACAAGCTGACACTGCTGTGCCAAATGCTGAACATTTCAGAGTGATGAGATGTTGTAATTCAGAACTGCAACACCACATGTCCCTGTTGCATTTGCTGGAATAACAGTTATTTTCAAACATTTGAACAAGGAAATTCCCTGGGGGAAAAAAAAAAAACAGGATAGAGGTTAAAAAAGGGGGGAAAAACTGTTCATTTCCATCTCCAGAACTGTAATTGAGTAGAGAAAGTAGTTTACCACAAAATGTTGTGCCCTACATTTACTAGAGGACAAGAATTGGAACTTGGGGGCAAACGGAGAGTGTTCAAATTTCCACCCTACCATCTCTGAGTAGGAAGGATTTGGCTTTGTGATTAGGATCAATCAGGCTGGGCCTCATTTTCCCTCCCACTGACACTGCTTCCCTTCTGCCTCGCTGTAAGAAAACGTCCTTCCTTCACCCGAACTGGAGCACAACAACCAATGTCACATGTTACTGCTGTTACTATAGAGACAAGAATAAACTACTCTTCAACTCGGAAAGACAGATCAGTAGATGAATCCCCCTCAGCAGGAAGAAACACAAATATACAAGTCACACTTTCAGTGGTTTGCAAAAATGTTCATACCATCTGAGCATTTTGTCTCAATACAAACAAACTCCAATACATTTTGCTGGCATTTTGTGAGGAAGGAGACTATACAGACATATCTACAACAAAAATCTGAAAACTATTAGAAGTTTACCAAAAGCAATCAACATCATACCACCCAAGAAACATGGCAGCTTCAACATCATGCTTCTGTTAAAGAAAGTTGTGAGTACCGCTAAGAATGAGGATGAGCTATAAATGGAGCAAATCTGAAACATACCTGCTTAAGAGCTACAACATTCTTAAGACTGAGCAGTCAGTCTTACAGAAATGTGTATCATTGACCAATTACTGTTACAAAAAATATCTAGGTTAAAGGCTTCATCTCCCTTGAATCCAACTGATGTCATTTGCTTGCCACTTGACCAGGGGTGCATGCACTGAAGCCTGCGTGAAGCAACTGTAACGATAGGGCGCACCACAGCAGTTCTGCTGAAACTGAATAGATTCAAATGCAGTTTGATGGAGCTGCAGATCGACAGACAAGAACAGACAACAAGAAGAAAAAAAAGACAGCTAGAAGGTTGAATTTACTAGTCTTAGTCGCTATATATTATCATTCACTTAAATGCAACACCTGATAGCAATCAGCTTTAAACAGATTTTAGATAACCCAATCACTACAGTTCAAGAATGATGGTAGAAAAAGGAAGATACCATCCAGACGCCCCGGCCCCACTGACCCACTTTCACAATCATAAAATATGAAGGCTCTCTGGGAGGATTCTCAGCACACACACCTGTTTTCAGAGGAACATGGGTGCAGTCTGTTTTTCTGGAAGACAAGCAGCTTGATCTTCTATGGTTAAGATTAAAATACCATTTCTTGCCCACAACAATTTAACGGTGTGCTTAGAGTTTCACTTTAAAACCAGTTGTGCTGTTGTGTTGTGATAGTGGGAGGGAATGAGAAACAAATAATGATTGAGAAGTGTCAGTTTTTCTTGTGTCATTATATTGTTGCCTTCACTTGCAATGGAGCAGTTCTACGAGGGCTTGTGTTGCATTTTACAAAACTAATTCAAAAGCGACAGAATTACAATTTGACCAAAAACAAAGCTATACCCCTTGTCATGAGGACAAGGGTGTTCTCTTGAGCTTTGGGGGTGACAGTTAGGTGGTTAAAAAAATAAATAAAAATAAAAATGCATTGAAGCATATTCTCGTTGTTGATGTGTTTACAGACTAAAACAATTTTGATGCATTAATTTATCATGGGACACGATGCTTGGCAGATTCTAATCACTGATTGATTGGATGGGACAATATATATCGGCATTAAAATCAGTATCACAAAACTGACCTGATGATCAATGTTTATTTCCATCCTGTTGCCGTTTTTGTTATGGAGAGAGTGGGTTAACTGTTTGGTGATGTGACAGTGATAGTGATGCAGTCTATGATTGTTGGGCTTTTAACTGAAGTAGAAAAGCAATGTCAGCAGAGTTGTAATTTTTTCACCACCTTTGAAAGGGAACGAAAATGTAAATGTTTAAATATCACCCACAAAGCAACATTAGCAGATACCATACCATACCAACTTTATTTATAAAGCACTTTAAAAAAACCACAGCTGATACAAAGTGTTGTACGTAAAATAAATAAAACAAATAAAAACTCTTACAGTTTAAAACAAACAAACATACAATGTAAAACTAGATCTCTCTGGGGTTGAAAGCCAAGTAAAATAGATGGGTTTTAAGATGAGCTTTAAAAGTGGACAGTTAAGGGGCCTCTCTAACCTGCACAGGCAGGTCATTCCATAACTTAGGACCCACGACAGAGAAAGCCCTGTTCCCTCTGAGCTTCCTTCTAGATCTCGGTACCTCCAGATATCGGACAAGATTCAAATGCAAGAGCATCCTCAGTGCATCACTTACAATAAATGACTACAATAATATCCTTGACTCCATATTATATTAAACTAGAACTCAAGGATTACACACATGGTGCATTTTAAAACTGCCCTAAAACTTTTCATAAAGGCCAAATAAACTTCACTTTTACATGCTATGAGAAGTCAGCAAACAACAAACACCTGCAAGTCTTGCTTCCAAACATCTGCTTTACTGAGTTTAAATGAAATTAGGGTAACTACCTCTTAATTCACAGTTGGGATTTTTATCAAAGCTTTCTGACCTTGTTGCTTATAGGTCTGTAACTGAGTGTCTTTGCTGTAATAGTCTCCCTGAGGACAGAAACAGAGCATAGTCCTTTTCCTCCTACACTTGGTCTATTCAGTGCTACAAACCTTGTCACTGCTCCTTTGAGTTTTGACAACAGATGGACCAACTGTTTTTGTCACCTGACCTTGTCTGTTGCTGCACTGCTCTCTTATACTCACTGCAGACCATGCACACCCACTCCATTCGCAACTAGATTAATTAAATCTAGAATCTAAATTCTTACTGCATTTGAGGTCTGTTTCTAAAGTTCTCAGGAAAGGAGAGAATTGTTACCAACCGATTCAGCAGCCAGAAGCTAAAAGAATACCACAGAATCCTCAACTAGCTCGTCAAGAAGCATAAACGATTAGTCTAATCCGAGGATCAAGGCCATATCAGAAGGCTCATTTATAGCCTTACAGCTAAATTCAAAGGAACACGCTTGCTACTTGAGTTTGACAACCTTAGGCAAATCTGTTGTGTTCTTTGTCTGTTAAATTCCAGTTTAATTTTAATTCTTCTCGTTTCTCCTTCTTGTTTTATTGTTTGAAATAGAAGTTAATCTGTTCCAGAGTTTGCTTCAATTTGGTCTAACTTTGGAAATCTTAGAACTGCTTGATAAATAACTTGACATCAACATTGACACCAACACTTTTCTTAAGGTAACATTGATTTAAAACTACAGATAGGAAGCTAGAAGCATGTCGTAAGAAGCTGACAGCAGGCTCTACCTAAGTAAATAATTTGACCAACAAGCCAATATTAATTTTATTCTATTAAGAGTAGAAAAGCAAAAATATGATATAATGCCCAAGAAACATGCTTAACAAAAAAAAAACCTGTAGTTTTAATGAAGCATAGACATCAAAGTCTATGATTAAAAGGTAATTTGCAAAAATGTATAAGATAACATAATTGTAATCTATATTTCAATATGCTAATATATGAAAGCAAGCAGATCATGCACATTTTTCATCTTCTATGAAAGTCAATGCTATCATACAGTGAGAATCTTATAGGGCCCCATGCCTTAAGCAGTATGCTAATTAGGATCCAACGCTCCAATCTTTCTCAGCCCAACTTTCCTCAGACAATATTTTCTAGAAGACAGTGCAGTAAAACTGATGAGGTCTTTGTTGAAACTCGATTTTATTTTTACAAGACACTTGCATACTTTCCCTTGGGACCTGGCTGAGAGAGGGGGCATGCCTTTAAAGTCAAGCAATCACATGTCAATTCAAGGATTGTCAGAAACTGCAGCATACATGCGTTATTTCCTCACTCCCTGACCTACACACCCAAATGCCTTTCTGTGGTTTAACAGCTTCTGGCGAAGTAAGGTAACAGCTCTGGAGACAACGACATTCCTCCACATGCAAAAACTTTGCTGATAAGATGCTTACCACATCTAAAGCATGAGATGATAAAGGCGAGCTAATGAATGATAGTGGATTCAATATGCCTTCCATTTCTATTTATACAACAGAAATAAACTTCAAGATGCCACTAAATGCAGCAGCATAAGCATCATTTTGCAAGAGACTCTCAGATATGTTGTTTGGATTCAAATTGATTAGATTTCTATCAAATCCCGATAAATAAAAGATACCAGAAACAAATGATGGAAAATCTTGCAGAAACTTCACTTGCAAGGTTTTAAAGCTCATAAAAGCTGTTTGAAACACCAGCAGAAGGATCTCTGAGTCAACAGTCATCCATTCTGAGTTAATTGCTGTACTGCCCTGACTAACAAAAGATACAGGCTGTACTACTTTTAATGCCATAACCTGAACATTTGATGCAACAACCTGTGAACCGCAGAGCAACACTAAGATCTCACCTGAGAGAATACGTGTAGCCGGTGTTCTCTGGAGCACACTGTGGAGGTGTGTATGTGTGCAGCTGGGAAAAGTCCATGGTCATTCTTCTTTGTTTAGACTGAAAAAGTTATTGTGCAAAGGACAGGACTCCCTTTAGTTTCAGGAGTAGAGTTACAAAGAAAATACTACTTCTATAATATATTTGCTGCTTTGTTCAGTCTGTCTCTTAGATGTACTTTTCTTGGTTGTAGCCATACTAAGCTGAAGTTTTGGAAATGACTCACTACTCCACAATGAAAAAAAACAAAATGACATTCCCCAAATCATGTCTGGTTTGAAAACAACTAATAAGTTCTACTCCGTACAGCCCTGTCAGAAAACTCAGTCCTATCTGACACCTAGTGAGTACACATCCATCCCCATTTCTCTGAAACACAAAAATGCCACTGTAATAAAGAGTTGGCAGACCTCTTCCTGCATGCTGGCTCTTGTTGATGAGCGGTATGGACACCAGTGAAGCCGTGATGAATGGCCAGCCTCTTCTGCTCTAGTACAGGGAATGGTAGAGACAGGGCGATCCTATTTCCGTTTGTATTAAGCAGACTCACCATGAGGACAGCCAGTCCCTACAGTGGAGATTTCAGTAATGCTTGGTATTATGAAAGCCCACAAAACGGCAGAGGGTGGGGAGGATCCTGAAGCAATGGGCGGGAACCAATGGGCGGGAAGCGATGTGCCTAAGAGCTGAGCTTCTGTGAGTGAAGCCTGCTTAATGTGAACAGGCATTACTGCTACACTGACTATTTCTCTATGAAAATTAAGCCATACATACTTTCTCCTTGCTGGTTCTGCTTTATAGAAGTTTTAGAGGACATAGCAGCACGTGGAGTACTGATAAAGACTGCTGTTATTTTGTACATCCTTTTTTTCCCAATCAATCATTCTCAACAGGAAAGTAGAAACACTTTCTGTTTAGAGGAAATACCAGTAAATGCCAGTCCATAATCATTTGGAAATTAACTTTTAACAACAGACCCCTGCAAAAGCATTGATACCCATTTAAACTTTGTTGGCCAAAACAACAATGTAACTAATTGTACAATGAAACCTAAAGCAAGAATTGTTTTTGCTACTTTAGAAATAATTTGGCAAAAAACGTCTGGTGTACAGTAGATTCCAGACGTCTTTTAGTTGTGCCGTCTTTTAGTTGTGCCGTCTGGTCTTTTAGAGATTTGTCTCTACCAGTTTTCCACAGTTGGAGATGAAAATATTTTCCAATTATGTCTTGTAAACAGTTAAAAATTAAGATAAACTTATAGGACAACAATAAACTTTAAACAACAATTTTCTTGGAACATAAAATTAGATTTTGTTATAAACCTCGAGTCGTCTGTCCTAAACTAATTTATCGTTTTATGTGTTTTTAAGCAAAGAGGGACTCACCCTCAAGGACTTATCTAATTTATACTAGATAACTATGAATCTAGTACATTCCTAGATTCATACTAGGGTCAAACCTTTGATTAGGTAGCTGGTCATGCCTTGGTAGGTTTGCAGTAGGACAGCATAACACATTACAAATTTCTCATTTCACCCTTAGAGCAATATATCACTATATGTAATGTGGGCATAGCTAACACTATGACTTTAGTTGAGAAAAATTGTACAATCAATTAACAGGAAAACAAATCTCCACCAAAATCCTTACACATAATCTTAATCAAATCCACACTAAAGTCCCCAAACCGAAAAGGAGGGATAAAGGGAAACAAATACCCAAAAGCCAAGGGGACTGATTAAATTCAGCTAAGGATTAGTTCGTTTCTAGACATGTAGAGAAATTCAATGAATCAATTCCAAAATTATCATCAGTTTCAATTTTGCAGAGCAAAGACTATGAGACAGGCTGAACAATAACAGCAAAAAAAAAATAAAAAATAAAAAATTAAAAAATTAAAAAAGGCACCGCTACAGTTAACAAAGACAGCTTCCTTGTAGTTAGATTAATATCCTGGTTCACCTCATATCAGATATTTTGCTGCCTCCTTTACGCAAACCACCTGCGACGTACTCTGAAAAAACATTAGGCCACCGACCATCAAAACAATGACCCGGACCAAAAAGAAATTTAAATTCAAACATGTTTACTTTCAGATTAATAAACAGCAGGCTGTCGAGTCAAATGACATGTCAGCCTCGTAACATTCTCACGTTGCCCTGCGCTATATTTGGAGCAGGCAGTATTTAGATAACAGCGTCACACACACTGCGCCGCTCTGTCTTTATATCCCCCGATGCAAACACACTTCAATGGAAATGTGCATCCACATAGGTTGATATATGACACCGTGAATTGAATAGATTCGTGTAGATTCGAAATAAATTAAATAAATAAACAAAGGCCGGATACAGCGTTCGCTGTCGAAGCAGTTAGTAAAGGAGAGCAGCAAGGTTTATTTGAAATCGATTCAAATGCACAACAACACAAAACTGTGGCAACAACAGGGTGATCAACTTGCCCGCGTCAGAATCCATGCATGTTATTCTTTAAAAGCGTAATCCGAAGGAACAACGCAAGATGCGCAGAGTTCCGCCAGCATTCCGCTGCGGGGATCCTCACAGGTTCCCAATCGCTGCGGACTAATCGATCCGCTCCGTCACCGCAAATTTCTGACAGAAACACTCGGAAGTTTGCAGGTAGCAAGTGTCTGTTAACTGCTACGGCACAACAAGCTGACTTCCAAAATGGCTTCCCGGGCGTTAACAAAGCCAGAAGGATCGCTCCCGAGCTGATCCTCCCACTCCCAGGCCCTCCATTGTCGGGCCGGAGCGCCCAGTTTGAATCTATTGGAGGAAAGCTGCAAAGGCTCGCACCGCACTGGAGCTGCAAGTCTGTGCACGGACAGGACTCACACTGAACCCCTGAGGAGCTCAGGGTCAATGCATGACAAGTGCCACTTCCAATGAATCCCATCTATTATCAGTCAGTTATTTATTACGAGCAATGTGCAAGCAGCTGAGTTACTATGGTCACTTCTCTCACTGTAAAGCATCACCATTATAGAGGTGAAGCAAAACTATTAGAAACCTGTGGAAGTTGTCCTGTATAAATGTAACAGATAATCATACTGTTCTAATATATATTTTATAGTCATTAGGAAACAAATTTTTGAATTACACCTGTCTTCTTCTCAAAGTATTATCCTAACTATTCCAGTTCATTTCATGTTTAAGCATCACTTGTAACAAAAAGCGCTATTTTAAAGATGTATGTAAAGCTAAACCATAAATTATTTGCTGCTTCAGATTTAAAATATTTTCAACTCAACAAGAAAAACAAACTCCAGACCCCACCTCAAAACACATTAAGAAAAAATAAAATAAAATCACACAAACCTGATCTTTGTTTTTAAACAAAACAATAGACTTTCTCCAGAGAACAAGAAATGTAAATAAAACTCTGTATTACAGGTTAAAAGGAATGAAGTAGAAGAATGAAGCACAGTAACAGGAGCTTGAAGACATGGTGCGATGACACAATTTTCTAATTATATATCAGTTATGATGTGGGAGCAGCAGTGTTTATTGTCATTTCCAAAAATGCAATTTATTGTTTCAGATGTTTGTCACATCTCATTTGTCTCCAGTCATAAGATTCCTTGCTGATATTATCTGCTTTTATCAACACAACAGATAAAGTATCTTTTTAAGCCTGCAGGAACTAACTAAATAAATTAACAGAAAAAAACAAAAAGGACAGACTTTCACTGTTAGCCAGGAAACACTATTCATCCCTTTATATATGTGAACATAAACCGATATGTTGCAAATTGAAAATCTATAAAATTGCATAAAAAATAAACACTTTGAATTAATTAAAATATGTTTTCATTTATCCACTTTTTTTGGTTCATCTAACATTTTCATTTGCAAATGTATATTTAGACAAATGTTTTGGCATGAGTTGGCTCATTACATAGCTGGCACCGGGATGATGTTTCAAAAAAAAAAAGACAAGAAAAAAAAAAAAGAAGTGCAAAGGGAGTAGCAGGAAGCAGTAAGAATAGAACTTTGTTTAAAGCTTGTTCCCCAACGGATTAATAAACCATTGGACAGTTTTTATGTTTGGACAATGGGCGTCTTTCAGCTTAGTGCAAAATATGCCCATGGAGAAAGTTCCACTGCTCTTCTCTGGATGTTTGATTTTGACAACAGAAGGTAATATGTTCTGTGTGAAGCTTAAAAAGCTCAACCTTTATCACAGCAAAGAATGCAAGACTACAGCAAAATCCAGATCAAAACAATCCTACTCCTAAGAGTCTCATTACATTGCTATTTAGTTCTGCAGCACAAATTCTTGAAATATAGCACTTATAAATAAGGAGCCTAACAAATAGCCATTTCTATTGTAAGGGATAATGTAGGCTAAGAGTTTTAGAATTACTTGTTTTTAGTAGAGTCACTAAATGACTCAACAATTGCTGTCCTTCAAAATTATTAAGGTTTCAGATGTGAATGACAGCTAATCTTGTTTTGGACAAATTGAAAAAAGAGCCTTAGTTATGAAAACCTATCTGCTTGACAGCTAACTTTTTTTTTGGACTTTCTCAGACACTAAAGATAGAATGCAGCTCTTCCCCAAAGAGTAAACATCTGGAGTTGGACTTTCTAGTCAACATAATCAATGACGCTGATAATAATAAGCTGTGGGCTTCAACATTTTTAGCTGCCATTAGACCTTTAGGGATATAAACTTTTTTGTAGGGTATTTACACAAATAATGTATATACTTCCTTTAAATATTTCTCTTTTAATTTTTAGCCATTTTTCCTATTTTTATGTGGGGTATGATACTTCTGATTCTTAAAAAAAATCTAATATAATTCATTCAATTGTTCATTTTGAAGGAAATAAAATGAAATAGCTGGTATGAAAGTTCCACAAGAGAAAACGCCATGGCTTTACAGGAATTACTGGAGTTCAACCTAAATAAGAAAAGACTGGCTCGTTACAGGACTGGTCGTTCTGGAACCAGTTTGTCTTTTGCCAGCACATTGTCTCATTAACATGATACTGTTGCTTAGCAAACAGTACTCGTTATTAGTATCAGTTGAAATGAGAAAATGGGTTTGTCACCAAGCAAAACAACGATACAACCAGGCTAACAGAAATGTGAAGAGCTGCAACATTAGCTTCAGCTATTCATGACAGCTCAGAATGAAACGTGAGTAATTAGTTGAAAAAGAGTAACAGAAATGAGGAAAAACTCCAATGTTAGCTTCAATTATTCATAACAGCTCAGAATAAAACGAGAGTACAGTTTAAAAAGTAACAGAACTTTGAAAAACAGCAATGTTAGCTTAAACCATTCATAACACCTGATAAAACACGAGTAATCAGTTTGGGTGAAAAAGTAACAGAAAACACACAAAAAATAGACGACTCACTGCGTTAACTCTGCCTGAGGGTGTTTTTAGGTCGTATACGAGCTATATCCTGAGCTCACTCGTACACATTGTCTTTTCCATTAAAAATATGTTTGGTCTAACGTTCGCTTTTCCCGCACACATGATCATACTTTCCGTTCGGACACGTACGTCACGCAGCCAGTCCATATATGGTGAAAATGCCCAAATATGTTAAATAGTCTAACGCCTCAACAAATACGGTGACGACGCTCTCAACGTACAACAGTGCCACCTAGTGACCGCTCTTGAGAACAGCAAGGGACTTATTTTCTGAACAGTTTAGTTGAACTAATTAAAACAACGTGTCAGAAATTATATTATTATTATCATACAAACATTATGCTACTAATAAAGATAATCAAAATAAACTATTTTTTCAGGTCTGGTACTTTAAGGAAGATTTGTATCAAGTAAGAGGTAAAAATGTAAAATAGAAATTTAATTGGTAGTTTGAGTTTAGGTTTAAATTTAGAAGTGTTCATTGCTGATAAAAGGATTCCTTCACAGAACCTCATCTGATGTTCCACTCAGCACCTTCTCAAACCCCGGGCTGTTTTTCAAGCATCCAGACAAAACCTGAAAAACTGGACAGTACAGTTGGCATTCGTCTGTGGTTGTGACGTGAACTCATTGTTGTCAAGAACACATGACCAGACTGTTTAAAAGGTAAAAAGCTTGTTCTTCTGTTTAGGTGGCACATAATGTACACATCGAAGACCATGAAAACAATCATTTTTCTTATGTGTATGGGATACTATCTTCCTGTGCAGGCTCATGCCACAGATCGCTGTAAGTAAAAAAAAAACCCACACATTTACTGTGTGGGTTTTTAGCTTTGAAATAATTTGTTGTTTGCATGTCTCAGTGTAAGCTTACTTCAATCTTCAGTCTGTTGTTTGTTTTTTTATTTATCAGACTCTTACTGCGAAAGCTGCCTAACAGCAGCACAAGGTATGCAGGACTAAACTTGCCTCACAACTTGTAAATGATTTATTTATTATATCTGGGAGGCACATGTTTGGGGTATGACTTTTTATTTTCTTTAAGGCAGAGGAAGCAAATAATTTATGCTCAATGCTTTCCAGAGATTGCAGAAGGAATAAAAGAAGCCCCAGCTGGGAGCAGACACAGGACGATAGAGAAGCTCCTCAGTTGGCGCCTGTGTGAGAAACTTCTGACTTCCAACCATGACCATGTCTCTAAAGACACAATGAAATCAGCCTGCATGCACTTGTTGGGTAAAACTGTCACAGAAAAAAGAAATGTAACAAACCCCCCGCCCCCCTCCTCCTCCCAACTAATTCACAATGTTAATATGACTTTCACTGCTTATTTTATTACTGATTTTTTATTCTTAGATTCTCACCGTGACCAGTTCCGGGCTGCTTTAGTGAAGGAAGAGCCAAAGAATTTGGATATAGTGTTGTGTTATGAGCTGTCCCAGGCATGTGTTGGGGTCAAGCGCCGGACCTTTCAAGTAAGATTTTGATATATTGTTCTAACTTTTTTTACTTCGTTCTGTCATTATTTGTTTCCATTGTTTTGTCTTTGTGACAGGATTCGAAAGCCACCTTTACAGATGATGAAATTGCTGCCATGCTTCGAGACAACCAGGAAAATGTGCGCATTTCTCAGCCAATATATGCAGCTTCTCCTGACCAAAGAAGAAATGAGTTGTGAAGCTGAAACATAATTTTGTTTTTTACTGTGTTGTGTTTTGCATTTTTGGGGCATCAGAATGAGAAAGAAGTCTGATAAAATATTTAGCTGAATATTTTGTTGCATCTTGTTTGTCTGTTAGTGAATATCTTTGTAATGTTTCACATTATGGAAATAGGTTCTCTTGCATCATGCAACATAACAAGAAAAACATCTACAATGTTTAGGAGACTATAAAAATATCCTTTTCCCCTTTCTCATGGGTCAAAGAAAACTTTTTTTTCTCTTGCTTTCATAAAAAGTTAATTGTGCTTTTGCATAACTTGCAACATTATTATTATTTTTTTAAAACACAAGATGGTTTTTCAACAGCATAGAAAGCACAGTAGACCTTACAGCATCTCATGTGTGTAAAACTTATAGAGAAATTGAAATTGTTCTTATGCTTTGTACAAAATTCCCAAGGTTATAATTTTCTAAATTAGTTCAATAAATGTTCACCATATATTTACTTTTAAGTAAATATATTTCCTGTTCAAGGCTTTCATTCTCCCTTACACAAGGTTTCACTACTTTGTGTTACACTAAAACAGGAACTATTTGACGTACGTAATGCATGTATTAACATCATAAGAAATGCGTTTAGAAACAGCGACTGAACGAGGAAACGCTGGAGGACTGTTCGGCGCGCGCTTCCGTTGCTAGGAGGCGCTGTTGGAGCCCGGAAGGGTTGGAAGAAATCATGACCGTGATGATGGTCAAACCGTCATTAGGAGCACAGCCGCTAAACCATGCTGCTAAAACCTCCCATATTTAGCATCTCCGCGAGATTTTTTTGCGTGTAAGACTTCCCGTCGGGGCAAGACGACAGAAGACAGTCGGCCGTTTCCCTGTTTCTGAACTGCAGGTATGGTTACTCGTTGGTTATCTGCTGTTATTCGATGTGGCACATCTGGATTGAAAGGTCTCTAACGCTTTCAGAAGCTGCCGGCGGCGATCATTGAATTACAGTGAACAAATTCGGCGAAGCATGCTCTAGATTAGCGCGGGACAAAAAGGAAAACCATCCCCGCCCATGTTGTGCTGCCGTGGGCTGCATGAATCTGTGCGGTGGTCAGAGGTTACAGCTTTATTAAGGCATTGTCTTTAATTTAAACTTTATATACCTACACAGGTGTTATTACGATTATGTTCCATATATATATATATATATATATATATATATATATATATATATATATATATATATATATATATATATATATATATATATATATATATATATATATATATATAGGCTATATATATATATATATATATATTTGTGCCAATTGTCTTAGGATGTAAATCTGCATGAACTACTCTGTTCTCACAATGGAACAGAAGAGTTGATTGAATCAAATCAATACATTGTATTGTTCTGACACACAATCCCATCTGCATTTGAAACGAGTCATCAGCTAAGTCCTTCAGAAAAGAATGGCAGGAATGTGATGAGACAATATGAGAGCAAACTGAGCTTCATTCTTATCTGGGACTTCTACTCTCCTGATTACAGATGGTCATATAGTGCCTTTAAGAATGTTGACACCCCCTTTTCACAAAAATAAATGTATTTATTGGAGATTTTATCTGACAGGCCAGCACAAAGTCATGCTTGACTGAAAAGTGGAGTGGGAGAGGATACTTGGTCTTCATATGGTTTAGAAAATAAAAATTAGAAAATTTTGGTGTGTGTTTGTGTTGGTTTTGACTGACCCACTGCCACCCATGATTATGCTTTGATCTAAATCATTTCAGTGTTGAATTGGCTGTAACTTTATCTTCATCTTATTATTGGTTTTTACATCCATCTGACCAGCATTCCTGTGCTTGGTAAAGAAAAGCATCTCCACAGCATGATGCTGCCACCACCGTGTTTTACTGTTACGGTAGTAAACACTTTTTAATACTGTAATGGTAGTAAACGTTACGGTGTTCCGTGTGATGCATAAATCAGGTGGGAAAATTTGTTGTTGAATTGTTCTACCTGAGCTGTGGCTCTCTGGAGATCCACAGCTTATTGGATGCTTCTTTAATAAATGTTTCTTCTTCTTTTTCTGTTAATTTAGTTTTAAATAGGTCTGCAGTAGGTTTACTTTTTCTTGTTTCACGTTATGCTTGTATTAAAATATAATTATGCCTTAAACCTCTATCTCTGGCCTCCATGAACTAAATACAAATGCAGATTTTTATTTGTCCTAAACCTCAGAAACTATATATTTTCTTCTTCCTCTTTCCAGTTATGCACTACTTCATGTTGGCCTATTGCATAAGATACAATGCTGACTTTTGAAGTTATGTGTGGCAAATATGTGAAAATAGTATGTAGTCAAACTAAGAATACAGTAAACCAAAGGGTTTGCAAACTTTTTGTAATTCCAAGTCTGTATGTGATTTGATTTAAACAGCTGGGTGACAAGGCTACATGGTGTGTATTTCCTGCCCAGAGAGTGGATGTGTGGTCATCCAGGGATGGAGAGCTATGAGGAGTTCTGTATGCGGAGTTTGGCCATGCTGCAGGAGGGGAAACTCAAGAAGAAGATATGTGAGCCGCTTTGTTCCCTGAAAACATGCTCTGTCATCCGCTTTCATGGGAGACCTATACTGTTGCCTTTGGTAAGCAAGCCTGAGTTGTGAAATAATGAGCTTTTTTATTAGTTCAAAACAGAACCCATATCTAATAATTTGATATGTAACCAATGTTTGTGAGTTCCAGTTCCAATGAGAAGTTTATGCTTTATATAGATGAATATCATATTTATTTGTGGCTTTTATCAATTTGTTTGACTACTTGTTTTCAGAGTGGAATGAGCAGCACAATACAGTTTATAAAATGAAGAATCTTTTCCACTTCATTTCTAATTTTTATAGAATAGAATAGAAATATCATTTTTTCCCTCAATAGAAATTCAAGTGTAACAACAGCTGAGAGACAGTCAAAATGGAAGGATGCATCTTCAGACAAAGAACAAAAAATAAGACATTTTATCATAAGGGCAAAATAACAACAAAAGAAAATAAACCTGTAAAGTGATTAAGAATAGACTAAATCCTCCTCCTTACTCTTGCTATTGTTGCAAATATGTATCGTACTGAGAAATGTAATACAGTAAGGTGTGTAAAAATATACTCAAGCATTTCTTTGTAAGACCTTGAGAATCTAACATTTCTGTAAATTATGGTAATTCATCACTTCAAAGCCTATTTTGGCTCATTGTTTGGCTTCCCTTAATAGATAAAGCATGAGTCCAGTTTGTAGCTTTAAAAACAACTTTCCATTTAAGGCATTCCACTATTTGAACTTGTGATTTTCTTGCAAAATGAAGTCAGGAGTTCTCACATAAGAAGAGTCTAATTACATCAGCAGTTGGCACAGAAAATAGAGAAAAGGTAATCGATGAGGAGCTGAATCAGGACTGATTGAAAAACCCATTTGTTCCTCACTGCTGACAAAAAGTGTTCAGGCATCATCCCATTTCAGAAACTCTTCCACTGGATCTCAGAAAGATTTTTAACTCCAAAAATGTTTTAAAAACACTCTTTGGTAAGGACTTTAGCTAATCCTTTATATGTGGACACCATCAGAGTTTGTGAATCACCTTAACAGAAGATAAAAAAGTGAACTTTTTCTTCCAGCTGCGTGCAGAGCAGCACACAGAGATGCATGGCTACAGACAGAGGGCAATCCAGCTGGAGCAGAACAGAGAGAACCTGCAGAGAAACAAGCTTATGGACCAAGTTCAAGTCATTATGGACCAAGTACAGGTCAGTTTATAATGCATGTTCCTAGACACATAGCGACAAGTTGATATGAAGAAAATGTTGCACTGGCAATAAAGTTTCCAATGAAAACAAATCAGTCAAAGACATTCTGAAATGTTTATTACAGCGAGAAAAGAAAAAGGAACATTTTCCTTCATGTGAAGATCTCACATTCATGCCTCAAGTGTAAAAATAGGTGCATCTGTGCCAAAAACTAAATTACACATTGCTGAAAAATCTCTGGTGACATTTGCAGAGTTAAATACAGAGTGTCTGATTTAAAATCTGCTCCAGAGAGCTGAGCTATTTTTATCTGATTAAAGCCATGTTTTGTTAACTCATTTTGTAAAGAAATGTTACTCTCTTGCTAATCTGACAAACTGGAACAAACTTATAATATGGGAGGTGACTGACAGATTATTCAAAAATGGGTGGAATGATGATACATTTTGGATGCATTTAAAGAAACAAGGAATAAATATGAATTTGACAAAAACTCCATAATAAGTTTATTAACATTTTGTTTGATTATTCTAGCCTGAAGAATGAATAGTACAACCAGACCAATAAAGACTTAAAGTTGAAGATATTCAAGCCTGTTCTGAGTGCATTAAAACTTTTAATGCAATAATAGTTGCATTCACTTTATTTCTGAAGTCAATTGTTGGAGCCGGAATTGACTTCACACCCATATTCAGTGGAACTTATTTTAATGTCAGAAAAAAGTGGGATTTATCATTTGTTTTAGTGCTAACTACTGTTAGCAGTGCAAGCCGATTGTACAGCTTTATGTGCCACTGGTTTATTCAGAAACAAACTATCAGAAGTGTAAATAGTTTCAATGAACAATTTTTGTAACATTCTTTATGTCTGGACCAAAAACTCTGGGCTGCTTGATAATTTCTGACTTTCCCCATCTGGATTCTCTCTTCTTGTAATTCAAATGAGAACCTCAAAAATCTGATTTTTTGTACAAGGTGAATGCACAGTAATACTCAGTGCTTAAAGAAATTTGTGTGTATAGTATTCCCTCTACTTGAAAAGCTTTTTGTCTGTATATCTTCTCTTCAGGTGCAAGATGTGCCACATGAGAAAGACATAAATCCCCCAGTTTGTAAATCTGCGACTGTCAGCGGCTACACTTTGGTCACTGACTCACCTGGGCTTCCTAAAGTTCCTGAATTTAGGTCAAACGCAGTAGAGCCACCTTCTCATTCTAGCTCTGAAACTCCCATTGTTAATGGATATAAAGAAGAGAAGGACTTAAAGGTAGACAATGGAGAGAGAAGTGAAGATGAAGAGGAGGATGATGAGGACATAAGCTTGGACAGCCTCCTTAAGAGATCAAGGGAGTACGTGCAACGGGAGCAGAATCAGCAGAGATCATCAGAGATGGTTGACCCGATCAGCAAAGCTCCCCCAGCAGAGAGTGTTTCTCTTAAACAGCAGCCAAGATGTAGCCCCATCAGGGACTCAGGTGTTGAGTCTGGATTCAGTCTGCACCACAGCCCAGTTGGCCCATCTCCAAAGCAGCAGCAGCCTCTGTATGACCCCAGTCCCCAAAAGTCTGCCCCCCTCTCACCTGTCACACCAGAGCGATATGCTCACATCCCTAGTCCGGAGTCCAGTGTTAGCCCCCGTCCTTGTAGGCGCAAGCCACGGCCAGTTTCTACAGGGAACATCCACATCTCGTTTCCTATTGGCCCTGCAGACCTAATCGCTCGAAGCCCGGGGAGGGTAGAGGATGGCGCTGGACGGATGGACTGGTCAGAGGCTCTCTCAGCTGGTTCCATCTGCAACTGGGGCGTAGAGGGGAGGGATAGCAACCGTTGGTCCAGTCACTGTGGTACCAGTCCAGTGCAAGAGAACAACAGCCCTGTGAGTGCCTCTGTTTCCAGCGCCATGGCACGCCACGATCATCTGTCTTTAGGATTTCGCCGGCGCTGCCACACACTGGACAGCCAGCTAAATACCTTCCAGTCTGGAGCTGAGCAGGTTGACCGGAGCCAGGAAAGGCTCCCTCGCTTCATGGCAGGTGTTACATGGTTTGCTCCAAGTAGGCACACCCCTGCTGCCCCTTTAAACCAATCATACAAAGTAGAAAGCCCTTCTCCGTGTCTGCTGAGGCCTCGTGGGAGTCCAGATGAGCCTCGAGTGCCGAACAACAGCAAGAAAACACCAGTTGTCCTGAAAAATACTACTGAGTTACAAGCCAAGCCAGGTGAGTTTATTTATTGGATATTTTGTTTCTGAATAGTTCCTCTAAATGCAATTCTTCCTTGTATTCTAAAGTGGAATAAGAGGATTTTGCTTGTATTTATGTTTGGAAACAAATAGAGGAGACGCAGTGGCGAGCCCAGGCTCTGGAAGATATGCAAAGGCGTTTAGAGGAGGAACATGCCCTGCAGATGTCCATCCTCCTAGCTGAGCAGGAAAAGGAGCAACAGCGCCTTCATCTGGTGAGAACAAAGTGTCATAGAAGTTCTTTTAGCAATGCAGTGATAATTTTATCTCTCATTATGTCTCTCAAGGTGCAGAGGCTAAATAAGCTAGACTCTGATAGGAAAGTTATTTTATTTCAATAATTTAATTTGAAACATATAACACTGATTCATCCGACACTAATATAATTCAAACATTTATTTCAAACTATTTGAGATAGCTATAAGAAATTTAATTTTGTCAGAACACAAAGGAAATTAGTTGAAATTGTATTTTTAAGTCATAACCTGTGCATGTTGAGTTCATTGTCTTGTCTGTGTGTCTTATTCAATGCAGAAAGCTTTAATTTTTTTCTCTGATGTTCAGGAGCTCGAGGAGACAGAGAAAAGACTGAAGAGGCACGAATGTGAGAGGCCAAGAAGTGGGGACACATTTGACTGGAGCCATAGGTCTGTGAGTGGCAGCTGTCCCATTATGAGCCCCTCCTGTCCTGGACTGAGCCCCATTCACACATCAGAGCGAACGTCTGGGCACACTTTAGGTACCAGTTAATTCATTGGTGTCTTGTTATTTTAAAACATTTTGTTGCAGATAGTAGTTTGAAGCTATTTTTTTTTCTTCTTGAAAGTATATTGTTTAATGTTCTTCCAGGTTTTCCCAGTGCAGTTCCTGCTAGTGTGATGACTCCCCCCGTCCAGCCTGCTGCTTATCTGTGGGGCTCTTCACGGACAGCAAGCAAATCCCGGGCGAGGCTAAGTCTGGTCAGCACAAACATGCTTCCTCCACACTGAATGAGTGAAACCTAGTATTTCATGATGCTGACATGAACATGTCACACTCTATAAGTTCAGTCACGCCCAATTAGGGAAAATGAAAATATTTTTCAATGAAAATATTGTAGGAGCCCTGACCCCTGTTTTATTTTTGATACATTTGTACCAGTTAACTCAAAATTAGCAGGTTGGGTTCCAAATTGATGAAACCACAACTGTCCAAAGTAACTTCTCTTCAAAATTTCCATTGCTGTTTATGCACTATTTATATCTCCACAAGTCAGTTTTTTTACAGATCACATCTTTGGCATTGAGAACATAGCTGGTTTTGTCCATTGTCTATGTTCTGGTTTATTTGATTTGATTTGAAAACAGTTTTTAGTGGACCTTGTCCATTTTTATGATTTCCCTCTCTCTGTGAACTCATTTGGTTTGCAGGTTCTAACAGCAGAGCATCATAAGGCTTTTTGTAAAATTGGTGCCATGATTCGTGGCTTCCTCGTACGCAGGCTGCTCAAAACAGAGAAGTTGAAACACCTGTGCCAAACCGTTGTGGTAAGAGCACATCCAGACAAAAAGGACTTCACAAATAAAAACATTAAAACTATTCGGAAAATTAACTAGGCCAAAAAATACTTTTATAAATCTCTACCTTAGGATACGCAAGAATTCATTCAGTCATTTGAAACTGAAGCTGCACAGAAGAGAGGACCCTACACAGCACAAGATCTCTCCCTGCAGGAGCGAGTCCGAGCCCAGGTATGGCTATATATTACTGTTTGTAGCCAGAAGAGGTCCCTCTTGCCTTTTGTGTTTATATTGGCACATTTGTTTTTCAGCTACGTGCAGCCTTGTATGACATCCATGAGATCTTCTTTGAAATACCTTTGAGGGACCGACTGGCCCTTCTGCAACAGGACAGGGAGCTGCGCGCAGAGAGGAAGCTTCGAGATCTGGTAATCAGAAAATGCTGGCCAAGTATCACATAGAAAAATAAAGCAGAGGAAGATATTTAGGGAGAATATTTTTTGATTTTGCTCTAGCACCCCATTTTACTAAATTTCATTGTAAAATTTTATCTCCCCTGCAGGAGAAAGCCAAGACCCCCAAAGACAGAATGTCTCTCTCTGCTGCTACACAGAGGTCTCTGGACAGGAAGAAGAAGTAAGGAAAAACACACATTCATTTATTCCTTACGGATAAATGGAAAGTTACTTACATTCATCAGTAGAGTATCTCTTGGGATTTTCCTCCCAACATTCCTTTCTGATATCAGATAATCCAGATGATTAGCTCTGTTTTGTTCTTTACATTTGGCCATTGTTCAGGGTCAGCAAATCGTCAGCAGTGGCCAGGAAGGTGCAGCATAAGCCAAAAAGCCCAACTACCAACAACAGGTTACTGATATTTATTTCCTTTTACACTTTCTTTGACATCATGTTCTTAGTGTTTGTGCAGTTTAGTCTTTAAACTTTTTGTTTTTCAAATTTTCTTGAAATTTCTGTTTTGCTTATTTTCCAGAGTTCAAAAGTCAAGTCAGGGACAGACGTCTTCTACTCCAGGCCAGCTTAACCGCCAGGGGTGACTTTTCTACCTTTTATGTTTTCTTTTAAACCTGTAAAGTGCTTTAAATCACATAAACAAATGTTTAATTTTTATTTACTTTTTTCCATTATGAATTTATTAATTGATTAGTTTATTGCTGTTACTGAGATTAGTTTGATAAATTCAAACTTGACTCAGTATATCTCTTTTAACCTAACTCAGTTCTTGATGTGTTTAATTGTTAGTTTGTGCACTTAGTTTTGTTTACACATCTTTTCTGAGCTAGTTCTTAAGGTTTGTTCAGTATTACTCCAGGAATGTACTTATAGTCAGAGTCTTTGTATCCATTGAACAGCAATGTTCAAGTCTAGCTGAATGTTTAGAGTTGTCCTTTTCTCTGTGTGCACGAAGGACTAGATAGAACCTTGACTTGTAAATAAATTACAAAAATAGAAATCTTTTTAAGTGAGCATTTTGATAAAGTAAAATTCTCACTATAGTATAATGCCTTTTATAGTAAAGGCATTATAGTAAATGCCTTTACTATAAGGACTGACAGTGTCCGTTTGTCTCCAGGAGCTGGTACAGAAAGACTCCAGAAGAGAGAGTGAGGCGCTTGGACACCTTGAAGAAGCAGCACTCTTTGAGTTAACAAACACATTAATGCCTGATGATCTGCTAACTTGAATTTTTAAGATATTTTATGAGATATATTGTACAAGTGAAGCCACTACTGTCAGCGCTGCTAAATTTCACTCCTGTCTGTGTTCACCATCTCACTGTAATGCCCATTTGTAATACAATCTTATTGTTCACATTTGTTGTTAACTGCTGATGCTGTCTTTTTTTTTTTCCAACAAATGATTGTAAAACAAGAATGTAATGTATGTTGAGGAATTTTATAAGCAGGCTAGTATTTAAGATAGAGAAAGGCAGCTGCTCAATGGCTGAAAGTTAGTCAGAGCCAAAACACTAAAAGTCAGAAATCTATCTGTGCCTCAGAACTACACCTTGCTGCCAGCATGTTTATTCTCTACTATCTCCTGTGATCATAAAGACTAAGTGCTCATGATGGTAAGATTTTTTTCTACAAATATCAGTTTCATGATAAAATGCTTATCTTAAAAGTTATAGTACACAGAGCCTTGCAAATCCATTCATATCTTGACTTTACCAGTATGCACCTAATAGCCACAGACTGAAATGTTTGTATTGGGATTTTACATGGTAGGCTGACAAAAACTGGTGCATAATTGTGAAATTACAAAACCACTTACGGGTTTTAAATCTTTTTAAAAGCATCTACAGGCTCTCATCAACTTTGACCAGTTCTTCCACCCCTGCCAAAACAAAATCATTCCCACATCATTACTCTTGTTAACATTTGACTAGAACAACTACTCCCACATCTCTGCTGTATTCCATACTTGGCTTACATAAACTGATGTTTTTTATTTCAAAAGTGGATTTCTTTTGGCCTCTCCAGTTATTGTGGAGTGCACAACTAATAGTTGTCCTGTAAGGGTACTCCTCCAACTGAGCTATGGATCTGTGCAGCTCCTCTAGAGTCACTATGAGCCTCCTGGGTTGTTTTAGTATTGCCGTCCTTGCCTGGTCTGCAGTTTTCTCACACTCTCTTCATTTTTAGATGATGGATTGAACAATTCTCCATAAAATGGAGATAATGCTAAGATAATGTTCTTCAGATAATGTTCCTCCAGTGTTCTTTAACAAACATCTGACACCTTCACAGAACAGCTGGATTTCTACTAAACTAAACTAAACACAGGTTGACTTGTTCTCACTATATATGAATTCTATATATATTTGTTTCAGGGAATTTCACTTTGGCCTGGAGTGAAGAGTGCAAAGAGTACAGTACAGATTCATATTGTGCTATATAAATAATTTGAATTTAATTAATGCAGAAAAACTTGTAATAGTGTAGGTGAAATGAAACAAAAGCAAAAATGTGGAACTTGGATATTTGGCCAGGGTTCAACCTGACTTTAGATATAAGGAGAAGACATCTTAGTTATGTGGGCAAAAAAGTATTATTGGAGGAGAATGGTGCAAGGATGCAAGTATAGAATGAGAGGATTTTACACATAATCTTTCCAAAATGTAACTATTTTATAAGTCTATTTACAGTAAATATTGAACACTATATTTTGTGTTTCTTTCACTCAGTAATTTTGCACTAATTTGTGTTTGTCACATAAAATCTCAGTAAAATACCGAAATGTGTGTGTTTTGCACGTGAAAATGTGACATGAATAATTTTGCAAGGCACTGTTGATGTGTGTTTAATTAAAAGATTTGTTGAAGGGCTTTGAGTAACTTTCTGTGCTTTCTGAGCTCATGGTGCTGAGTGTACTCTGAGACATTTCTGTGTCTCACTGCTTATCTCAAAGTCTACACTGCTGTGGTATTTTATTGTAATTTGAAAATGCACAATAAAAGTTTTTTTTTTTCTCCGAAATGACTCAATAAGAGATTAGTTGCGACTAAGGATTTTTAGTTGAGACTTAAAAAGTTAAGGTAAGCATAACTATTTAAAATCATACGACCACAGCTTACCAAATTTGAATATTGTGAAAAAGTTCAATATTCATTTTCACTCATTTGGCTGCATTGACTGCAGACTTCAGAACACAATGAAATAATGCCAGCAGATGACGCAGCTTCCCGCATCATCACTGACAGTGGAAATTTCACACTTGACTTTAAGAAACACATTCAGTGCCTCTCCACTCTGCCTCTCCATGGGACCTTGATTTTAAAATAAAATGCTAATTACTTTCACACTAGATACAAGATATGACATTTGTAGCATATGTGTAGATCAACCCATAATGCCGCTTGATGAGCTGACTGCAGTTTCAGTCCACTCTTCATGAAGCTTTCTCAAACTTTTGAGTAGATTTTGCTTGTCATTTCTTTAATAATGCAGTCACTCTTATTCCACCTTTCCCTAATAGTTTTTTCTTCCACTCAGGCTTTGTGGCTGCAGGACAATGTAGGATTATGCACAGTGTATCTTAACAGCTGGAGATGTTAAAGATCCACCCTTATCGTTCAAACACTAAGTTGGTACCTGCAGTGAAAATGATATAATGTCATATTTTTTCAATAATTACATTGAAAAGAGAAAAGCACAAAGTGTCATACATAGTTTTATTTGTTTATGTGTATTTCAGATCTATTGTAGAAAGTAGAACAATAATAATAATAGTTATGAATTTCCCAGTGAATGAAACTCAGAAAATTTGAGTAAAAAAAAAAATCATCTGACATGTTCATGTACATCTTATTAAATTTTACTACAGGCTACTAAACCACACACACATGCATCAAGATTACAATTGAACAGCTAAAAAAAATATATAATTAATCTTTAGCAGGCAGAAATAATTCAAACTTTGTTATATGTCTTTACATTCTTTAAGTAAGCTTAACAAAAGAGAAAAAAAGTTTATTGAAAAAAAAAACTGAGTTAAAAAAAAGTGTAATAAACATGCTAGAAATGAATAACATTTGTCACGTATACAATATCAAAGAAAACTATTCAAAATGGAAATGTCTTTCATTTTTCCTGCAATTAGTCTGCAGTACTAGAAAAAGACACTTTGATTTGATTTTTATTTCAAATGTGATGCAAACGTTTCTAAAATTATTAAAGAGTAAAGAAGTGTAAGCAACGTATACTAAAAATTCATCAAAACATTTCACACATAAAATATCAAACAAAATTATAAAAAAATTAAAATGTCCTCTATATCTTTTTCTTGTAATTCTTCCTACAAAACTATGTAAAGACACTTTGACTTGACTTTAATTTCACTTTCTAAGTTTTTCCATATTCAGACTCTAATAAACAAAACAAAAATTGTTGCAAGGACCCCTCCAAGTGAAAAAAATGATGAATGAAGTGGCAAAGAAAATTATATATTTTTCATAATTATACAGTTTCTCATCCTGTAGGATGTTATGATGCAGCATGTTATGATGGTGAATCCTCCAATGAGAACAGCTGTTGAATTAAAAGCCACAATTAGAGCTGAAAGTTTTTGTTGCATCATTCAGTAAGAATATAATTTATCGATTATGTTCTTTACCTCAAACATGTTCTGTGTTTTAGTAGCTTTTCAGCTCATCAATTCGCTTTTGGACCATCTCAAGCTGTGCTGAAACATCTAAGAAAACAGTTTTAATTAAGATTTCCTGTGAAATATCTTTTTAAATATATTTTTTAAGAGATGACATTTTACCTGGAAATGAGAAGGCATCAGTCTTCAGGGACACCTCAATCGATTCCCTCATGGTATCCTCTAGAGTTTTCAGGACGTCCATCTGATTTAGAGTTATACCTTTTATCACTTGGTTCAGTTAAAAGTGAATTTCAAGATTAAATGGTATGTGATTATTGTTAAAATGGCTGAAACATGTATTCACACCATAGTGGAGGAATACTTTTAATAAAGCATCACATTTTAGCCATATGTTCTCTCACATATCAAGAATCTCTCCACTGATCTATAGATTGCACATGCATAGGATAATTCCTCAAGACACTTTAGAAAGAGAGAGCAAACAGAAACAAGCAACAAAAGGCATATACTTTTTCATAGCTTTGTATGGATCAGTATTTGGGTATGATAACAGAGTGGAGAGTTCTGAGAGGGAATGTAATTTATATTTCACTGTTAACATATTAAAAGTAAAAACCATCAAGTAGTTCAGTTGGTTCATCATGACCTTTTTAGCACTTTCAAACATGGTGTTCTTTGATCCATGTACATGATTCTCTATAGTTTCCCGCATGTTCTGAAGTGTACCAGTTCCTGTAAATGCTGCCGCTTCTGGAAAACACAATAACGTTTTATGTGTTAATAAGTAATACCTAAGAATAAATGTAAATTATTGTAATAACTTGATCGTTTTGTTTTACTTTTATAGCAGTCTTGCATTGCTTCCTCAATGGTTTTTACTAAACTCCTGTAGACTATTTTTTTGCGCTTACGAATTGTTTTGTTCAGACTTATCTTCAGACGTTCCTCCTAAAACAAAAATTTGAAATGGACAGTGATTCAAAAAATAATTTAAGTAACACAGTTTTAATACAATGTTACAGTATTATGCTATTGTCAGAAATAACTCATGTATGTTTACTTATTTATTTTTGACATATTTTGTTAAATCTCATTTTTAGCCGCATAAAAGCCTTTCATAATTATATGTATTTCTAACAACTTATGCTTCTCATTTATTACCTCTGACTTGAGAAATGCCAACTGCAGTTCCACATCTTTGTACTTCTCTTTCAGTTCATCAGTGACAAGTGAAAAACTGTAGATCACTCCTTTGAATGGGCCACATTTTCCATCATTTCTGAAACATAAAAAATACAGAATATTGTCAATAATATCAAAATGTGAAACTCATTCGCGCTATCATGAATTATTTGGGGCTATACACAGATTTTAAAAATGTAATGTGGTATATCATGGGTATTTTATATATTTTATAGATGGAATTGGAAACATTGAATTTTATTCGTGATTGATGTTGCAGTTAGATATTAGGAGAGGACTCTATGTTCTCATAAAGGTCTTACGGAAAAGTGGTTCTGAATTCCTCGTCAATGCTGTCAGTCAGAGCGGAAGTCAAGTTTATGTTGATGTTCATTTCTCTTCCTTTCTTAGGTCGGTGGACTCCTCCATTTTCCACAGCTTTTTTCAGTTGCTTATGAAATCCCCGACCATCCCTTTTCTGGGGGAATGAAAAACAGAGAGAGAGAAATGAATAAAATGTAATAACATATGTGACAAAAATATGCTACATTACAAAGATGTACTTTCTTATCAGCACACATACATGGGGATAGAGGGTCGTCCTCAAGATTTTTTCATAGGATTCTTTGGATCTCTCAACTCCCTGTTTAAGATGTTCTTCAAAATCCTTGCGAATCTTCGTCATTTCATTTTTGATGAACTCAATTTGAAGCATTAGATTTTTCTCAAGAGCTTCAAACACTTCCTTAATTCTGTCATCCTAGAAAAACAATGTTAATTAGGACATTTCAGACTCTTCAAATCTATTTTGAATATTTGTGCTGTATTACAATTTTCATAAAGCAAGTAAAATAGCAAAACACACTAAAAAACAATTAGCTTGTTGTTCTTACCTCTTTTCCTCTGCTGCCCTGAATCAAAGAGAGAATCCCATGAGCTCCAGACACATAGTTCAATATCTCTGAGTGACTGTCGTTGAGATTTTGCAAAAATTCTTGAAGCTTGGGTATTTCTGTGAAATCAAATCATATCTATCACTATATTTATATAATAAATGTCACAGTTTGTGGTTCTGCATATCTGTTCTGTGATAAATGTTTCACACAGATTGACACAACTTACCAGTGTCCTCTGGATTTAGATCTCGCTTTCGGAAAAATTCTCTGGAGCTCACAGTGAACACCTGAAAACACTCATCACTGAAGTGTTTCTAGGAAATATCAATATGATTTGTTAATGTAAAATTCATTTTATTTTTAATTGTAGACAAACAATGTGCCACACATTGTACCGGTATACAAAACTCACTTTAATTTTGCCCAGTTTGTTGAATTCTCTTCTCACGCTTTCTTTGGCTTCTGCATTTCTCTTAAGTATCAAGGCCTGAGTTTCAGGTTTGGTGCTAAAAGAGAAGAAATGATCTACTAGAGCTTAACAGACCCATGAATCTTCTGACAGTAAAATAAAACATGAAAACAAACTGGAAGATCATCTATGGCTTTGTTCCCTTTAAGTTTTATTTAGTAATATACTTCCAACACAGAAATAGACTCACAGTTCAGCTGAATCGTCAATATCATCAGACTTGGTGCAGACAATGTGAAGGTGTCGACACTCGCCACCGTTTCCAATCTGACTGCCAACATTTTTCAGGATGTCCCATGATTCTTGCTCTGATGCTGCTCGATTGATTTCAGCGACAACCCAGACGGTAGAACAGTCTCCAACAATCTGAAAAAAAAAAAGCATTTTATATTTAGGTGCTGATCAAAAAAAATAGAATATCATGAAAAAGTTGATTTAAATCAATAAAAAAGTGAAAGTAACAAGTAACAATGTAGTACTGAATAAATTACCCCTTTCCACATTGTATCTCTGCTTTTATTGCGGTCTCCATTTCCAGGAAGGTCCACAAGTGTGACATGTTGGAGAAAAGGATTGTTTGGTACCCTGACAGTCACACACTTCACAAGTGGCCAATACCACTGCTCTATTTCGCTATACTTTTCATCCTTAGCAGCGTCCCTTGTATATTTGACAATATATTTAGATAGGTCCTTAGCCTGCAAAACATAATAATAGTTATAATATTAGTAATAAAAGCTGTGTCATATTGACAGCTCAATGTAATACACATATATTGCTGAATTGCTGCACAAAGTTACTGTTAAAATCTTTGCATCTTACTGATTTAAAGGACAGGGTTTTGCTTGTTGAAAGATTAAATTCTGGAATTTCTTTGAAGTACTTTGACTCCATGAGTTGTTCACAGGATTTTTCCCTCCATTCTTCCTCATACAGAGCCGACAGCTTATCTACAGCATCATGGTATTCTTCATCAGAATCATCAACATTGTCTTGCGCTTCTTGATTTCCCTTTTTAATGATACAAAGCAGTGATCCCAGTTCATCTTCCCAGTCCTAAAAAATAATAGTAAAAAATAGAATTGCTTTTCAAGTGATGTGTAAAATTACTGAAGTTACATCTTCATCGGATTCTTATAAGTATATTTTTAGTTTACCTCGGGTGAAATGAATTCAATCTCTGCCTGGTAGTTTTCATTGAGCCTGTTACCCTCCACTTTAATCATGACTGAGGTACAAGCATTGACACTTCCAGAGGGCAAAAGATTCCTCTCTTCAAGGACAGCATTTATCAGAGATGTTTTTCCAGCTCCAGTTTTACCAAAGACACCAACCAACTCCTTCCTTTCCGTCTCCAGATTCCTGATTTTAGTTCTGTAGAAAATGTAGTCATTGTTGAGCAACTCAGCTTTAAAGAGCATGTCAACATATATATTCAATATTTAAACCATCTGAGTGAAAGGAAAAAAATACAGGCAGGTTTAACAAAAGCTTAAATGCAATGTCATCTTTGACCGGCGGAGGCTCTGCATTCAGGAAAGGAAGCGAGGCAACATAATACAGTGGAGATGGATTATTTGAAGCTGCAGGTCACATTTGAACCAACAAAGAAGCTGGCTGTTATACTTTGGGCTATTCCAACTCTCATTGCAGGTAAAAGGGTGACAAAACAAAACAAGAAATAAACATTTACTAAAACCTACTAAAAACAATCAAATAAAGATCCATCAAAGAATAAATTTAACACTTCCGCGGATTATCCTGCTTAATTGAAAACGAAATGCTCAGGGGCCGTTTAGCAGCCTCTGGAGCCTTTGTCTCCTATTGCTGCTCCATCCTGCTGAGAAGACACACCCAAATTCAGTTGTTTGAGGTAAGACTCAAACAATTAGCAAACTCAAATTAAACCAATAGAAATCAGGAACAAATTGACATTTCCCCCACATTCTCCCTGAACAGGAAGGATGACCAATCTCTCTTCCCTAAAAAGAATGTTCAACTAAATGTCACAATGCAACTGAAATAAAGAACTGAAACAAAACGCATTTGGTCTGTAAATAAATATAATATCAATAATCATGTATGAGGGATGGAGCCCTGGTCTCCATCACAGTAAAAAAAAAAAAAAAAAACTTGGTGAAGTATAAACAATTACAATACATCAATTAAGAAGAGGCAAAGCATTAAGTGTTCTGTGAAATTTCTTTAGATTTTTAGGAATATTTTATTCCAGTTTAAAACTTTATTTTGTTTATTTCCAACAGAGAATCTACTTACTTCAATAACTTATTGAGATCACTGTCGTCTTGCAACATGGCATTGATGTTCCCCATCGTGTTTCTCACGTCATTTAATATCTTTGCTTCTGTTTTGAGGAATAAATAGATAAATAAATAACTTTAATGTAAATAAAAAGGAATTTTTAGACTTTGTTAATTTGCAGGTAAAACAATGTGACATACATGATGTTATTTGTGAGATAAAATAAAAAATATTTTTCTACACAAATATCCATGTTGCTAAAATTTGTTTAGACAATTTTTCAATTAGAAGCAGAATTCAGCTTCTAAGCACCATACATCTGGAACAAACTTCAGGAAAATCATAAAACAACCACAACTCTGAGTTCCTTTAAATTTACACTAAAACCTACATGTTCAGAGTTGCTTTTGAAACATGATAAATGAAACATTCATAATTATTAAATTATTAATAATTATTGATGCAAAGCATCTGGAGATTTGCAAACTGTTAGTATGTCAATCAATGTGAAAACACCAATGCAATAAAATCATCAGTGACACTCCTAAATGAAAATGTAATCCCTCCTCCCACAGCACAATAAAAAGAAATCTGGAGGAAAAGTTGAGCTGTAATTTAAATATCCCAATAATATAATTTTATGTGTTACAGTGTGTATAAAAAGAAATACCTGCTGATGAATTTGTCTCACACTTCCTTTTTGCTGCTGGTTGTCCTTTGCTGCCCAACTGTTGGCCAGATTTTCGCTTTCCTAGTTTAAAAACGTTACTCGTATTTTTTTTATCACTACCTGTTTTTTTATGTCAATGTGCATGAAAAGGTTTTGACTAAGATCTTGTATTTCTCACCCGTGTCACTTGTAGAAGGTAAAACCTGAAGATGAACAGAAAAGTTTGACTATAATTAAACACGATTTTCCGTTATGACATACCTTAAAAGTTCATAACATTTGTTTTATTGCACTTGCATTTTCATTATATGGATGATAATATTGATGATAAATTAACATAATAATAACATACTTATGATGTCATCCTGTATGAGATATAAGGTGAGAATAAGAGAATTGCATTATGACTGAAAAAGAGAATTGCATTTCAATTCTCTCATTCATATGTGTATATATATATATATATATATATATATATATATATATATAGAGAGAGAGAGAGAGAGAGAGTGTGTGGATGTGTGTGTGCGTGTTTGTGTGTGTGATTATTCCTTCTCACCTCAGTGATATTGGTTGCTTCTTCATCATTCTGGTGGCCCTGTAAATAAAATAACTCTGGTAAAAAGCTTTAATTGAACACTGAAACTAAGCAGCCATAATCACAGATGTTAGGATAAAATACTTCACTTTAAACTAGAATAAGAATATGTTTGACTTACATGTGGTGGAAAATGATGTGTACTCTCATTTGGGGTTTGTTCTGCCTTTTTACAAAGCCAAAGTACGGGAAGAAAATCTGTTCAGCCCTTTTTGTCAATGGACTATTTTAATGTAAAATAATAATAATAATAATAATAATAATAATAATAATAATAATAATAATAATAATAATAATAATAATAATAATAATAATAATAATAAGGACATACCTTTAACTGACTGAGTAACTTTTTAAATTTTAACTTTGGTCCCATTCTTGGGATCAACTTTTCAATGTCTGCATCCTGAAGCATATAGAAACTGTCTCTATCAATCCCTTCATCTGTAATCAAACAACATGTAATTAGATATCAGTCATGCCAATATTTAAAGAACTGTTTAAATACTGTGTCCTCTGGGAGGCGCTATGTACTACTAGCACTTGAACACCTTATTCATGGTCACATTTATCTTTGTGTTCAAAACATTTTTATTGTAATATATTTAACAGGCATATATATGAATCCATGTCTTTTTACCTTTCTTGAGACATTGTTCTATGACATGTAATTTATTCACTTTTACATGCACTGGTACAGAACCACATGTACATTGCCTCCACAGTTTTTGTCCATAACAGTTACACAGTGTAATACATTACCTTTAAATTTTTCAATTAAGTCACTCAGACCACCCCGGGTTAGAATGTCACAAACAAAGTCATCCATGACCAAGAACAGAGACTGGAAGATAAATTATAATATCTTAATGATATATCTAAGTATTGTTTTACATAGGCAATTACATTTTTAAATATGATTTTAAAAACCCACCTTGCAATGAATGAAATTATGGCAACAACACTTCAGTCTTCAGATGAAGAAGAGAAAAATGATCTCAACGCTGATTCACAAAAGTAAAGTTGAATGCTCAAAGTTTTACATTCAAAATGGTAGAAAGCAGGAGACTGAGGAACAAGAAGGTGTGGGTTGGTAAATGAAAAGAGGAGTGGCAAACTGTAAAACAGGATAGGCTTCCACACTGTAAAACAAACTGCTTGAGTTTAGCCAATTCAATTGGTTCAGGAATATTAATACTGTATGAAAGCTGGACAAATATTTTAATTCTGACTCTAGTGTAAAAAACAAAACAAAAAACAAAAATATTTTATGTCAAGTTCTTAATGTCTATAAATGTATGACAAGTCCATACATTTATAGGCAGCTTAGAATTTGGATGTTTTTAAAAGCAAATTCGACACATTTATTCAGTTTGGGTTCTAGATGAAGTTTATAACTGTTTTTATATTTTAAGATTTTTCAATTAAATTTTTATTTGAGTTCTTTGCAATTTTGTCAATTTTTCTAATACTTCTATTTAAGTTCTTAATAGTTTGGCAAGTATCACTTTTGATATTTCAATTCCAAAATGTATTTTTGTTATTTCCTTATTCCTCATTCCTCAATCATTTCCTTAAGTTGTTTGATCTCTTAGTCTCTTTCATTTCTTCATCTGCTTATTATTTGGCAGGATACAAAGTGTTCTTGATCACTCTCTGTTGACATGAGATCAGAATCATTCCCATAACTTATATCTGTTTCCAGTTGGGACTTGTCAAGATGAGTCACAACCGGAATTTAAACTGGCAAGTGAATTTCTCAAAGCAATTAGTACAAACTAATCTCGTTGATAGTTCATTCCTCAAAAACAAGAATAAATGAATATTTTGTGAGGAACTGGAGGAAGGACCACGGTGAGTCTGATGGATCGATGACCAGGCATGACTGGACTCTCTAGGTGACAGCTGTAGATGTATAGAGTTCTGTTTGTCAGGGATGTAACAAGAACAAAGATGACACTGTACTCATGATGAAAGAGGGATTTGTTTTATTCATGGAAGTGGTAATAAATAAAAACTGCCCAAAAAGAAAGAAAAGCTGAAAAAAAAAATTCATATAATTGCAGAAGCAGCTCAAATATATCTTAACATTAAGAAAGGACATACTGAAGAAGTCAATCTTCTCAACCTCAGTTGCGCAGTGGTCTCTTTTCTTTGTTATTATATTCCAGTGAATTGCCAGAAGTCTTAATAGTAACAGTCAAGAATAAAAATTAAAAAAAAAACTGTTCAGATTTGACAGACAAACCCCATCTTATTTGTATCCAAAAAATTTGGTTTAAGCCTCAACTAGATTTTATAAGTCAAGTATATACAGCAGTAAGAAATCACAGTAAGAAAAGACAAGGTGAATAGCAACTTTCATGCTAAATTTTTGGGAAAAAATTATGAAGAAATATATAATATGGACAGATTTTGATAACGCAAAACATTTGTGTGTAATGACCCAAACAATGGGATTATGACTTTTAGTTTTACAAGGAACTCCATCCATTAAATGTTAATTTTACTGACATGAAACCAGTTATGTCAGTTCTGAAGCAGCAGAGACTTGTATGCAAGCAATTAATGCATGTCCAAACATATTTACAGCTTGTCAGAAGAAATGTAAAACTGCTGCTTGGAGGTGGAAATAATAGTAAAGTACATTTTGATTCTGTTTAGAGAAATTCACCATTACAATTGAGAAAAACTAACATCCAGCCAATAAAATTATATTTTGCTCTGTAGAATGTCTTTCCCATGCATTGTTGTAGGTACATCATCTTTGTAGCCTGTCTATAAATGAATCTGAGATTTTGTCAGATAGAATAGAGCCACTGATGTTTGGAAGAAGATGAAATTAGAGTCTGGACAGTGGCAAAGTGACAGTAAATGAAATCAGTTTGTGATCACAGATGAACATTTCTGATGCTGTACAGCTTGAAAGTGTTAAAGCAGAGCAGCAGACAAGATCCAGAATGTGACCGTGGCTGTGTGTAGAAACGTCAACATATTGCTGCATTCCAAAACTGTCCAACAAATAATAAAAGTCCCGCGTCAAAGTCTTGCTGAATTTGTCCATGTGAATGTTGAAATCACCCACAACAATAATATTTGGGGATAAGGACCACAAAAGTGTTAAAAGAGAGGAGAAATCGTTCAAAAAATCCTTGTTGGACTCAGGAGGGCGATAGATAGTGGCTAAAATGGTGGGTACTGATAAGTGGATTTGTAGAACTGTAGATTCGAAAGATTTGTAAGAAGGGGCACTGACAGAAGACACAAGCCACTTGTCCCTGAAGAGCACTGCGACGCCGCCTCCTCGTCCTTCAGAGCGTGGTTGGCTGATGTGAGAATACCCATCCGGCGCAGCCCTTTTTAAATGTGTAAGATCATTTTTCTTCTGCCAGGTCTCCGTCAGGCATAAGAAGTCAAACTGCTTTTCCCTTAGAAGTTCGGAAATGAAAGACTCTTTCTTGGTGAGTGAGCGGATGTTTAACAAGCCAACAGAGATGGTGATGGTGCTGACAAACTTTATGCTGGACCTGGTTGGGCGAGATGTCGCATTGCTGTCAGTGAGGAGACATTGTCTCGGTCGACCAGGTGATGATGACCCAATTGACCTGGTAACATCCTGGGTTGAACACTGTTCAGACCCAGAGTCAATGTGGCACTGTGAAAGACAAGCAATAAAGTATTATCTATCTATACTCCTTCTGCTAGGAAATGTTTACAGAAACATAAAAATAATTGTAGAATTTAATTAATTTAATTTAATTTAGTTAAAAGTTTAAATGTTAGCTACTGGTAAGCCCAGAATTATTCGTACCCCTGGGAGGATTAGAATTAAAAAATTCAATTGACTTTAATTAAATTAAATTGATGGGAAAAAGAGAAACTAATTCATTAATGCTGTAGTCCTTATTCCTTGGTGAAATTCATTGCTTCTTCATTCTATACTCCACATATCAGTTCATGAAAAGAATTTAACCAAGTAATCAAATATTATTTCATATTTATCCAGTGTAAAAGTGTTTGTACATCTTCATTACAAAAGCAAGTATCAAGAAAAAACATTCATTAAGCCAAAGATGAGCAACAAAATGTCATAAATCAGGGCATTACCTTTAACATCTGAAATCCCTGTTTGAATTGGGTCCTTTGGTCCACTTTTGGAATCAGTGTATCAATGTCTCGATCTTCAAGACAATAAAAACTTTCCATGTCCATTTCTTCTTCTGTAATCAAAAGATGTGTTTAGTTATGCTGATATCATTTAAATCTGCTGCATAATTAAGCTTCATAAACATGGTACAAAACTCATTGCAAGACGCTTCTGCTGCTGTGACTGAGGTTTATTAACATCTGAAATCGGTGTACAGTAAACACTTGTTAAAAAAACTGCTAATTTCATTATCCGGGTAAATGGATCTAATCATGGCCACGCCATAAAAGTCAATAGGTTTCTATGAAAACATAATTATAAATCACACATATTCAACTTTTGCCTGATGTTGAGGTTGGCAATCAATCATATAGCAACATAACGACAAATTGGACAACAAACATGCACACACTCTTCACCCTTAAGATGTGGCACAAGTACTAACATTTTTGTTATTTATTGCTACTTACTAGTCATTTTTATGGTGCAGCTTAAACACACACAAAAAAATTTAACCACATTTTACTTTGCAGACTCCCCAGAATTGCTCTAAAAATTGTCCCTGTTTATGGTTCCCCCCAATAATGAGATGACTACAGGAACAACCGTTAACTTTAGTACTTTAGGGACATCATATGAAAAACTGCACAAATACATTATCTGTGTTGTTTTGTATCCAGCAACAGTACAGTGCAATATGTTACCTTTAAATGTTTCTATCAACTCACTCAGACCCCACTGGGTTAGTTTTTCACAAACAAAATCATCCATGACCTAGAACAGAGATCATAATGATGGGATTTTATACATGTATTGTTTCAGCAAATAGTCATTTAGAGCTTTGAAGTCAGATGAGAAGCTTACCTGGCAAAAAAAGTTATACTTCAGTCAGCAGGAAGAGAAGAAAAAAAAATTCAATACAGATAATTTGGTGAGATTTCTGAGGTAAAACTGATTCCACAAAGGCTTACAAACATAATGGTAGAAACCAAGAGTTAGAAAAGACGAATGGGAGGGTGTGGCATGTCAGGACTCGGAAAGACAAATGAGGAAATGTGAGCTGGTTGAAAAAAAGAGGGACGGCAACACTGAGACGCTTCTACACTGTTGAACAAAATGTTAGATTAACTCATTAAATTAGTTTAGGAATATATGTGTGCAGATTAATCAGTTTCTCTCTGAAAAAATAAGTTTAGCACTTAAATATGCATTAATTAAACTTATTTATTAAATTCCAACGAATTGATGAAATGTACTTATTTGAATAAATAAGTTAAATTCAATCTAATTATTAAGATTCTTTTGCTGATCCGTATTGCCCTTCTTTGTCAAGACTGAAGTCGAGATGTAATGCTGTTAATAGTTAGTGCACACTACTTATTATACATGCTTGTCCTAAAGGTGTTCTTGTCCACTCAGGGTCTCGAAAGGTCCTTCTGTTACTCCTTAAAACAAAAGTATGTAACATTTATTCAACAAAATGTGTCTTTTACATATTTGTGAAAATTACCACCAAACCATGATTGTATTATCTGTGGATAAAATCTCTTCTACTTTATCCCGATGGTGCTGTCACATGCACAAATACAATGCTGTGTCAGAAACAAACAATTGGAGTCAGGAGGAAGATCTTGGTGCTGTTAATAAACCTTTTGTACGTGCTGCTTATACCCCACACCTTTCCCTCTCTGATGATGACAGAGACAGTTTTTTCTGGAATGGTAAGCTATTTCTCACATTAGCACATTCAGCAGTCAGTACACGAGCAAGACTGACATCAGTAAAACGTCCACCTGCCTAAGGGTCATTGGTTGTTTTTGACTGGGAACACTGCATTTCTTCAGGTTGCTATAGTAGCACTAGAAGCAGATGTTTTTTTTCACATGTTATCTGTCTCATGGAGCCTAGGCGAAAATTCAAGCTGGGAGACTCGACCCAGCTGACACTCATCTCTCAATCACCACGTCCTACCGCAGCCAATCAGGTCTGGAGAAACGCATCGCTGCATGCCAATCGTCACCCAGGAACGCCTTCAAAAGTCAAGCTACCTGCTCGTCGGTGCGCTTGTCCCACCTCCCTCCCCCTCATCTCCGCCTTCGTCCTGATGGTCGTCCTCCAGGATCCTTCCGCACCCAGCTCCACCACCTGTTTTCGGTCCTGGGAGAAGACTGTCCGAGCTCGGTCGAACACCTGAGTGAAGTTGGCCCCTCCACCTTCTTCAAATCAGACAAAATTGGTGTCAAACATTTGTGCTGCGTTTGTGCAGCAAAAATTTTCGTTTGTGCTGCTATCATTTGAAAGATATAACGAAATGTTTTTAGAGGTCATCAAAGGTCAACCAGCCCCCCCACCTTCTTCAAATCAGACAAAATTGGTGTCAATCAACTCGGCTGCGTTTGTACTGGTTTGTGCAGCAAAATATTTTGTTTGCGCTGGTATCATTCTGAAAATATTAAGAAAAATATTCTCCAGGGGTCATCAGAGGTCAACCACTCCCCTGGCCCCACTCACATTTGGAAACATAAATAAATTTGGTGTCAATCAACTGTGCTATGCCTGTGCAGGACTTTTTTTTATTTATACTGGTATTACAAATTATAGCACTGTAAACTATTATCAGTAATATAAATAATAAGGTCCTCAAAGGTCAACCAGCTCCCCTACCTTCTTCAAGTTAGGTAAAATGGGAAGCTTTATTTTTTTCTGTACTTTTTAGCACATTCTGAACAGAAACACTGTCACAGAAAGCACAGCACAGACCTTGATAGTTTGACTACCTTGACAAGTTAGGGGAGCTGGTTGACCTTTGATGACCTTATTATTTATATAACTAATAATAGTTAATAGTGCTATAATTTGTAATACCAGTATAAATGAAAAAAATTTCCTGCACAAACATAGCACAGTTGATTGACACCAAATGTATTTATGTTTCCAAATGTGAGTAGGGCCAGGGGAGTGGTTGACCTCTGATGACCCCTGGAGAACATTTCTCTGAATATCTTCAGAATGATACCAGCACAAACGAAAATTTTTGCTGCACAAACCAGCACAAACGCAGCCGAGTTGATTGACACCAATTTTGTCTGATTTGAAGAAGGTGGGGGGGCTGGTTGACCTTTGATGACCTCTAAAAACATTTCGTTATATCTTCCAAACAATAGTAGCACAAAAATTTTTTTTTTGCTGCACAAACCTGCACAAACCAGCACAAACGCAGCACAAACGTTTGACATCAATTTTGTCTGATTTGAAGAAGGTGGGGGGGGGCAACTTCACTCAGGTCGGCCGAACTGATGTCCTGCCCATGGTGATCCGCGACTCAATCTTCTGCCAGGCCCGAGCGCCAAAGAATTTGTATCATTAAATCTTCTGATTGCTATTTTCTTCTCTGTGTGAGTCTCTCCAGATTAAAATATACTTTCACAACATGGTGACAGTTTTAATAAATATGTGAAAAAGAGTTTATTCTAAAAATTACTGCAGCTTTAAAGTGAGCACTAAAACACACAATTAGGCCTCTTTTTCTTACCTGTCAGCTTTGCAGTAACCTTCCTGAAGATCTGAAAGTTTAGATGTTTTTACTGTAAAATTAATGCTTTATGGTTTAACTTTTAAATTTGAGAGTTTTGTTTGTTTGTTTTGCAATCTTAGAAAGAATTCCACAATCCAACTACGTTTTTAAGAGTTGGGCAAGTTCTATGATGCTGTTGACAATATTGTTATTTTGGATTTAGCAATTATCTTGAATTGAGCATTTCTATAAATTTAGTTCATTTAATGCATTTACTATTCTAAATTTATCTTCAGAGTTTCCACAATTGGCACATTTGTGTTTTCTCAGGTCATTCTCTTCTGTATTTGATTGAAGTATCTGACACTTTTGTTTCTTCCTCTGTTTATTATTAACATTTATGTAAAAGGTGCTCTTCTGTATGAAAGGTCACATCAACATCAAGCAGAGAAACTACTACTCTCTGTTGGCACGCTATCGAAACTATTCGACAGCTATTTACATCAGTTTCTTGTTGAGACTCGACTTACTTCTTTAGAACAAATCGACAAAATATAAAATTGCATCCTCCTGTTTCTTCCTGGCAGCAGTTAGATGCTGAATGTTGGCAGCTGGTTTGTTTCACTTCACTGATCAGTCATGATGAACTGCAACAACTGATATTGTCATTAAATTTCTCAATACTTAAAAAAAATAATTTAAACCAAAAAATTCAAAGGAAGAGGGGAATGGTTTCTTTTTGCAGAAAACGAAACCATAAAACTTCAAAGGTAAACAGAGAGAAAAGACTGTTTTGTTTTTTTTTCATCTGAGCCCAGGTTTTTTCCATGATGGTTACTGCCATTTGAATTTCAAATGTTATTCAATTGAAATTCAGCGACCAAAGCAACATTATGTTTCCTATGCTGAGTCTTCTCTCAGTCATATTGTGAGTTTGAGCAAAGAGATTTACTGTTGTAAGGCTTCTCTCTGCCTGAATCAGTTTCACCCAGAGTGGTAGAAATGGGAAGCGACTCAACTATACGTTAAAGTTACTCATAGATCTCAATTAGACATGAGTCAATGTCCTCCAGGGGTGGAGGACATTGACTCAAGATATAACGAAATGTTATATCTTTTCTGTTCAGTCCAGCTGAACAGAAAATGCATCACTCACAGGGATGTGTTGAAACAGGCAGCATTACACTCAGCGTCATCTATAAATTGAAGCTTAGGGTTAGCATGTCTGAGGCCAGTCATGGAGTAAGAGGTACTGCCTGATTGCCTGATGCCCAACCAGAGCCTGTCAGAACTTAACCAGTTTTTGTGGACATCGATGGGCCATTGATTGATTTTCTTGAAGGACTTTGAGCTTCTTGCCCACACCTCCCCTTGTCTCTGAGTTTATAAATTGAGCAATTTCAGCTGAGGGGAGTTGGAGAGAAGTGAATGGATACATGATGGGGCGTACCCATAAGAGTTGTGAGAACAAAGGCTATAAAGAGCTGAAGAAATGCAGAAAAATGCACCAAATACACACAAACTTTGATTACTGGAGCAGATTCAGGGGATTTGTCAGAGGAGAATAATGAGAGAGATGTGACCCAGTGACAGATTGAGGAAGAGGTCAGATTAGCTGCTTTCAGCCCATTAAAATATAGACAAAATGTTTGTGCAGATAGAACATTTTATGGAGGAAGGAGGCCTTTAACCAAGCAAACAAGCATGGTTTGTTTGCTTGGTTACTTCAGACAAATTAAGTGGATAAGGAGATCAACATATCTTAAGGAAATCTGACCTGTCTCACTTCTGTTTAATCTAATCACTGAATAGAAACAGAAACTGCATTTCCATCGCAAATGTTTGCAAATTTTTGATATTTTTCACTGTGAAGTACATAATTCAGAGACTGAGGTCCAGACAAAAGTCAGGGAGCAAAAACAATCTTTAATACATCTGCAGACGGAGAGCAAAAATACACTGCATTAGGCGAAAATCATTCTGCTCTAACGAACTCAGAGTTGCATAGTTACTTTATTGACCTCTCTCTGCTAACAGAGGCGGAGACTCAATCTTCGAAGATCAAACAAAAGAAACAAAGGAAAACAGATGGAACAGTTCAACCTTACACGCTCATTCACTATCATGTCTACGGGATGCAAAAACTAAACACTCTGTCGCCATGCAGGGAAGGCCACAGGAAAAACAGCAAGTTCCCAGATAACCCGTCTGGGAAACTTCAACAGACACATCTTGTTCAATTAGTTTGTACACCTCTGCAGCTGCATGAAAAGCATGCTACTGTATGATGCAAATACAAGATTTTCTCTTTAAAGAAAAATGTACTTCACACCTCTAATGTAGAAAAAACAATTTTGGAATTGAGGTGTTTCCATTGAATAAGAAAGGGAATCTAAATTGCATGTGAAATAGAAGGCACAAACAATAAATCATAAAAAATCAGCAGCAACTCATAGAAACAGCTACATGAGATTATATTCATAATTCAGCCATGGCGCTAGCGCTCGTCATGTATCAGCCATCAGAGGATAATGTCTAAATAATGTCTTATTCAGCCTTAACCCTTTATTTGGGAGTGGCTAAGTATGCAGCATTGCGGGGAAATTGTATTTGGCGATTTTACATAGGAGCTATAGATTCAACGTGTTTGAATGACGCATAACTTTTCATGAAAGCTCTGAAAGCTGCACATTGATGAAAAAAAACCCATCATACTCCTGCTACTTCCTGTTATTTTTGTCAGTGGTAACATCTGGTTGTTGATTTTATGACTTGTGTGACTCAAAAAATGTATATTTTAATACGAATGATCAGGTAAATTGGCATGAATTCATATGAGCTGCAGGTAGTCTGAGCTTCAAGCTTTGCCTGATGATCTGCTAACTTGAATTTTTAAGATATTTTATGAGATATATTGTACAAGTGAAGCCACTACTGTCAGCGCTGCTAAATTTCACTCCCATCTGTGTTCACCATCTCACTGTAATGCCCATTTGTAATACAATCTTATTGTTCACATTTGTTGTTAACTGCTGATGCTGTCTTTTTTTTTTTCCAACAAATGATTGTATAACAAGAATGTAATGTATGTTGAGGAATTTTATAAGCAGGCTAGTATTTAAGATAGAGAAAGGCAGCTGCTCAATGGCTGAAAGTTAGTCAGAGCCAAAACACTAAAAGTCAGAAATCTATCTGTGCCTCAGAACTACACCTTGCTGCCAGCATGTTTATTCTCTACTATCTCCTGTGATCATAAAGACTAAGTGCTCATGATGGTAAGATTTTTTTTCTACAAATATCAGTTTCATGATAAAATGCTTATCTTAAAAGTTATAGTACACAGAGCCTTGCAAATCCATTCATATCTTGACTTTACCAGTATGCACCTAATAGCCACAGACTGAAATGTTTGTATTGGGATTTTACATGGTAGGCTGACAAAAACTGGTGCATAATTGTGAAATTACAAAACCACTTACGGGTTTTAAATCTTTTTAAAAGCATCTACAGGCTCTCATCAACTTTGACCAGTTCTTCCACCCCTGCCAAAACAAAATCATTCCCACATCATTACTCTTGTTAACATTTGACTAGAACAACTACTCCCACATCTCTGCTATATTCCCTACTTGACTTACATAAACTGATGTTTTTATTTCAATAGTGGATTTCTTTTGGCCTCTCCAGTTATTGTGGAGTGCACAACTAATAGTTGTCCTGTAAGGGTACTCCTCCAGCTGAGCTGTGGATCTGTGCAGCTCCTCTAGAGTCACTATGAGCCTCCTGGGTTGTTTTAGTATTGCCGTCCTTGCCTGGTCTGCAGTTTTCTCACACTCTCTTCATTTTTAGATGATGGATTGAACAATTCTCCATAAAATGGAGATAATGCTAAGATAATGTTCTTCAGATAATGTTCCTCCAGTGTTCTTTAACAAACATCTGACACCTTCACAGAACAGCTGGATTTCTACTAAACTAAACTAAACTAACCACAGGTTGACTTGTTCTCACTATATATGAATTCTATATATATTTGTTTCAGGGAATTTCACTTTGGCCTGGAGTGAAGAGTGCAAAGAGTACAGTACAGATTCATATTGTGCTATATAAATAATTTGAATTTAATTAATGCAGAAAAACTTGTAATAGTGTAGGTGAAATGAAACAAAAGCAAAAATGTGGAACTTGGATATTTGGCCAGGGTTCAACCTGACTTTAGATATAAGGAGAAGACATCTTAGTTATGTGGGCAAAAAAGTATTATTGGAGGAGAATGGTACAAGGATGCAAGTATAGAATGAGAGGATTTTACACGTAATCTTCTTTCCAAAATGTAACTATTTTATAAGTCTATTTACAGTAAATATTGAACACTGTTTTTGTGTTTCTTTCACTCAATAATTTTGCACTAATTTGTGTTTGTCACATAAAATCTCAGTAAAATACCGAAATGTGTGTGTTTTGCACGTGAAAATGTGACATGAATAATTTTGCAAGGCACTGTTGATGTGTGTTTAATTAAAAGATTTGTTGAAGGGCTTTGAGTAACTTTCTGTGCTTTCTGAGCTCATGGTGCTGAGTGTACTCTGAGACATTTCTGTGTTTCACTGCTTATCTCAAAGTCTACACTGCTGTGGTATTTTATTGTAATTTGAAAATGCACAATAAAAGTTTTTTTTTTTCTCCGAAATGACTCAATAAGAGATTAGTTGCGACTAAGGATTTTTAGTTGAGACTTAAAAAGTTAAGGTAAGCATAACTCTTTAAAATCATACTACTACAGCTTACCAAATTTGAATATTGTGAAAAAGTTCAATATTCATTTTCACTCATTTGGCTGCATTGACTGCAGACTTCAGAACACAATGAAATAATGCCAGCAGATGACGCAGCTTCCCGCATCATCACTGACAGTGGAAATTTCACACTTGACTTTAAGAAACACATTCAGTGCCTCTCCACTCTGCCTCTCCATGGGACCTTGATTTCAAAATAAAATGCTAATTACTTTCACACTAGATACAAGATATGACATTAGCATATGTGTAGATTAGTCAGCCCATAATGCCTCTTGATGAGCTGACTGCAGTCTCAGTCCACTCTTCATGAAGCTTTCTCAAACTTTTGAGTAGATTTTGCTGTCATTTCTTTAATAAATGCAGTCATTTCTTATAATGCAGTTTTAATAGTTTTTTCTTCCACTCAGGCTTTGTGGCTGCAGGACAATGTAGGATTATGCACAGTGTATCTTAACAGCTGGAGATGTTAAAGATCCACCCTTATCGTTCAAACACTAAGTTGGTACCTGCAGTGAAAATGATATAATGTCATATTTTTTCAATAATTACATTGAAAAGTGTTACGGCCCGGCTCGGAAAGCCGCAACAAAATTAGGGGGACGCGGCAAGCAGTCAATGTTAATCACATGAAAGGCGTTTGTTTTTAAAAGAATGAAGTTGTCTAGGAGACATCAGTAGACGGCCCAAGGGGTGATCAGTCCGGGCCCCTTCAGTCTGGTCTCATCCTGGCCTGGATCTCCGGGTCGTCTGCGCGTGGTGGCATCTGACAGTCACACACATGAATGGAACGGCACTCCTTATATACCATCCAGGTGTCTGTAATGGAAGCGCCTCCCACATTGAGGACCTTAATTGATAGTAAATCACATGACACTCACAGGACTGCAAAGCAGGGCCGTCACAAAAGAGAAAAGCACAAAGTGTCATTCATAGTTTTATTTGTTTATATATCTATTGTAGAAAGTATAATAGCAATAATAGTTATAAATTTCCCAGTGAATGAAACTAAGAAAATTAAAGTTAAAAAAAATCATCTGACATGTTCATGTACATCTTATTAAATTTTACTACAGGCTACTAAACCACACACACATGCATCAAGATTACAATTGAACAGCTAAGAAAAAAATTATAATTAGAGGTTCAGTCATCTTCAGCAGGCAGAATAATTCAAACTTTGTTATATGTCTTTACATTTTTAAGTAAGCTTAACAAAAGAGAAAAAAGTTTATTGAAAAAAACCTCACAGTTAAAAAGTGTAATAAACATGCTAAAAATGAATAACATTTGTCACGTATACAATATCAAAGAAAACTATTCAAAATGGAAATGTCTTCCATTTTTCCTGCAATTAGTCCTGCAGTACTAGGAAAAGACACTTTGATTTGATTTTTATTTCAAATGTGATGCAAACGTTTCTAAAATTATTAAAGAGTAAAGAAGTGTAAGCAACCTATACTAAAAATTAATCAAAAAATTTCACACATAAAACATCAAATGAAATGATCAAAAATTGAAAATGTCCTCTTTATCTTTTCTTGTAATTCTTCCTACAAAACTAAGCAAAGACACTTTGACCTGACTTTAATTTCACTTTCTAAGTTTTTCCATATTCAGACTCTAATAAACAAAACAAAAATTGTTGCAAGGATCCCTCCAAGTGAAAAAAATGATGAAGTGACAAAGACCATTATATATTTCTCGTAATCGTACAGTTTCTCATCTGTTGGATGTTATGATGCAGCATGTCATGATGGTGAATCCCTCCAATGAGAACAGCTGTTGAATTAAAAGCCACAATTAGAGCTGAAAGTTTTTGTTGCATCATTCAGTAAGAATATAATTTATCGATTATGTTCTTTACCTCAAACATGTTCTGTGTTTTAGTAGCTTTTCAGCTCATCAATTCGCTTTTGGACCATCTCGAGCTGTGCTGAAACATCTAAGAAAACAGTTTTTAATTAAGATTTTCCGTGAAATATCTTTTTACATATTTTTTTTTAAGAGATGACATTTTACCTGGAAATGAGGAGGCATCAGTCTTCAGGGACACCTCAATCGATTCCCTCATGGTATCCTCTAGTGTTTTCAGGACGTCCATCTGATTTAGTTATACCTTTTATCACTTGGTTCAGTTAAAAGTTAATTTCAAGATTAAATGGTATATGATTTGTCAAAATGGCTGAAACATGTATTCACACAATAGTGGAGGAGTACTTTTAATAAGGCATGACACTTTATCCATATGTTCTCTCACATCAAGAATCTCTCCACTGATCTATAGATTGCACATGCATAGGATAATTCTTCAAGACTTTAGAAAGAGAGTGGAAACAGAAACAAGCAACAAGGCATATACTTTTTCATAGCTTTGTATGGATCAGTATTTGGGTATGATAACAGAGTGGAGAGTTCTGAGAGGGAATGTAATTTATATTTCACTGTTAACATATTAAAAGTAACAAACCATCAAGTAGTTCAGTTGGTTCATCATGACCTTTTTAGCACTTTCAAACATGGTGTTCTTTGATCCATGTACATGATTCTCTATAGTTTCCCGCATGTTCTGAAGTGTACCAGGTCCTGCAAATGCTGCCGCTTCTGGAAAACACAATAACGTTTTATGTGTTAATAAATAATACCTAAGAATAAATGTAAATTATTGTAATAACTTGATCGTTTTGTTTTACTTTTATAGCAGTCTTGCATTGCTTCCTCAATGGTTTTTACTAAACTCCTGTAGACTATTTTTTTGCGCTTACGAATTGTTTTGTTCAGACTTATCTTCAGACGTTCCTCCTAGAAGAAAAGTTTTAAATGCACAGTAATTCAAAAAATAATTTGAGTAACACAGTTTTAATACAATGTTATAGTATTATGCTATTGTCAGAAATAACTCATGTATGTTTACTTATTTATTTTTGACATATTTTGTTAAATCTCATTTTTAGCCGCATAAAAGCCTTTCATAATTATATGTATTTCTAACAACTTATGCTTCTCATTTATTACCTCTGACTTGAGAGATACCAGCTGCAGTTCCACATCTTTGTACTTCTCTTTCAGTTCATCAGTGACAAGTGAAAAACTGTAGATCACTCCTTTGAATGGGCCACATTTTCCATCATTTCTGAAACATAAAAAATACAGAATATTGTCAATAATATCAAAATGTGAAACTCATTCGTGCTATCATGAATGATTTGGGGCTCTACATAGATTTTAAAAATAAATGTGGTATATCATGGGTGTTTTATATATTTTATAGATGGAATTGGAAACATTAAATTTTATTCATGATTGATGTTGCAGTTAGATATTTAGAGAGGACTCTATGTTCTCATCAAGGTCTTACGGAAAAGTGGTTCTGAATTCCTCGTCAATGCTGTCAGTCAGAGCGGAAGTCAAGTTTATGTTGATGTTCATTTCTCTTCCTTTCTTAGGTCGGTGGACTCCTCCATTTTCCACAGCTTTTTTCAGTTGCTTATGAAATCCCCGACCATCCCTTTTCTGGGGGAATGAAAAACAGAGAGAGAGAAATGAATAAAATGTAATAACATATGTGACAAAAATATGCTACATTACAAAGATGTACTTTCTTATCAGCACACATACATGGGGATAGAGGGTCGTCCTCAAGATTTTTTCATAGGATTCTTTGGATCTCTCAACTCCCTGTTTAAGATGTTCTTCAAAATCCTTCTGAATCTTCTTCATTTCATTTTTGATTGACTCAATTTGAAGCATTAGATTTTTCTCAAGAGCTTCAAACACTTCCTTAATTCTGTCATCCTAGAAAAACAATGTTAATTAGGACATTTTCAGACTCTTCAAACCTATTTTAATTTAGTACCCCTGAAAAATATATCCTTAACATGGACATTATGATTAAGTAAATTATGTTTATTTGCACTGCATTACAATTTTCATAAAGCAAGTAAAATAGAAAAATACACAAAGAAACATTTAGCTTGTTGTTCTTACCTCTTTTCCTCTGCTGCCCTGAATCAAAGAGAGAATCCCATGAGCTCCAGAAACATAGTTTAACGTCTCTGAGTGACAGTCATTCAGATCTTGCAAAACTTTCTGAAGCTTGGGTATTTCTGTGAAATCAAATCATATCTATCACTATATTTATATAATAAATGTCACAGTTTGTGGTTCTGCATATCTGTTCTGTGATAAATGTTTCACACAGATTGACACAACTTACCAGTGTCCTCTGGATTTAGATCTCGCTTTCGGAAAAATTCTCTGGAGCTCACAGTGAACACCTGAAAACACTCATCACTGAAGTGTTTCTAGGAAATATCAATATGATTTGTTAATGTAAAAATTCATTTTATTTTTAATTGTAGACAAACAATGTGCCACACATTGTACCAGTATACAAAACTCACTTTAATTTTGTCCAGTTTGTTGAATTCTCTTCTCACGCTTTCTTTGGCTTTTGCATTTCTCTTAAGTATCAAGGCCTGAGTTTCAGGTTTGGTGCTAAAAGAGAAGAAATGATCTACTAGAGCTTAACAGACCCATGAATCTTCTGACAGTAAAATAAAACATGAAAACAACATCGAAGATCATCTATGGCTTTGTTCCCTTTAAGTTTTATTTAATAAGACACTTTCAACACAGAAATAGACTCACAGTTCATCTGAATCGTCAATATCATCAGACTTGGTGCAGACAATGTGAAGGTGTCGACACTCGCCACCGTTTCCAATCTGACTGCCAACATTTTTCAGGATGTCCCATGATTCTTGCTCTGATGCTACTCGATTGATTTCAGCGACAACCCAGACGGTAGAACAGTCTCCAACAATCTGAAAAAAAGCATTTTATATTTAGGTGCTGATCAAAAAAAATAGAATATCATGAAAAAGTTGATTTAAATCAATAAAAAAGTGAAAGTAACAATTAACAATGTAGTACTGAATAAATTACCCCTTTCCACATTGTATCTCTGCTTTTATTGCGGTCTCCATTTCCAGGAAGGTCCACAAGTGTGACATGTTGGAGAAAAGGATTGTTTGGTACTCTGACAGTCACACACTTCACGAGTGGCCAATACCACTTCTCTATTTCGCTATACTTTTCATCCTTAGCAGCGTCCCTTGTATATTTGACAATATATTTAGATAGGTCCTTAGCCTGCAAAACATAATAATAGTTATAATATTAGTAATAAAAGCTGTGTTATATTGACAGCTCAATGTAATACACATATATTGCTGAATTGCTGCACAAAGTTACTGTTAAAATCTTGCATCTTACTGATTTAAAGAACAGGATTTTGCTTTTTGAATGAAGAAATTCTGAAATTTCTTTGAAGTACTTTGACTCCATGAGTTGTTCACAGGATTTTTCCCTCCATTCTTCCCCATACAGAGCCGACAGCTTATCTACAGCATCACGGTATTCTTCATCAGAATCATCAACATTGTCTTGCGCTTCTTGATTTCCCTTTTTAATGATACAAAGCAGTGATCCCAGTTCATCTTCCCAGTCCTAAAAAATAATAGTAAAAAAAAAGAATTGCTTTTCAAGTGATGTGTAAAATTACTGAAGTTACATCTTCATCGGATTCTTATAAGTATATTTTTAGTTTACCTCGGGTGAAATGAATTCAATCTCTGCCTGGTAGTTTTCATTGAGCCTGTTACCCTCCACTTTAATCATGACTGAGGTACAAGCAATGACACTTCCAGAGGCAAAAGATTCCTCTCTTCAAGGACAGCATTTATCAAAGATGTTTTTCCAGCTCCAGTTTTACCAAAGACACCAACCAACTTCTTCCTTTCCGTTTCCAGATTCTTGATTTTAGTTCTGTAGAAAATGTAGCCATTGTTGAGCAACTCAGCTTTAAAGAGCATGTCAACATATATATTCAATATTTAAACCATCTGAGTGAAAGGAAAAAAATACAGGCAGGTTTAACAAAAGCTTAAATGCAATGTCATCTTTGACCGGCGGAGGCTCTGCATTCAGGAAAGGAAGCGAGGCAACATAATACAGTGGAGATGGATTATTTGAAGCTGCAGGTCACATTTGAACCAACAAGAAGCTGGCTGTTATACTTTGGGCTATTCCAACTCTCATTGCAGGTAAAAGGGTGACAAAACAAAACAAGAAATAAACATTTACTAAAACCTACTAAAAACAATCAAATAAAGATCCATCAAAGAATAAATTTAACACTTCAGCGGATTCCCCTGCTTAATTGAAAACGAAATGCTCCAGGGGCCGTTTAGCATCCTCTGGAGCCTTTGTCTCCTTTTGCTGCTCCATCCTGCTGAGAAGACACACCCAAATTCAGTTGTTTGAGGTAAGACTCAAACAATTAGCAAACTCAAATTAAACCAATAGAAATCAGGAACAAAGTGACATTTCCCCCACATTCTCCCTGAACAGGAAGGATGACCAGTCTCCCTTCCCTAAAAAGAATGTTCAACTAAATGTCACAATGCAACTGAAATAAAGAACTGAAACAAAACGCATTTGGTCTGTAAATAAATATAATATCAATAATCATTTATTAGGGATAGAGCCCTGGGTCTCCATCACAGTAAAAAAAAAAAAACTTGGTGAAGTATAAACAATTACAATACATCAATTAAGAAGAGGCAAAGCATTAAGTGTTCTGTGAAATTTCTTCTCTAGATTTTTAGGAATGTTTTATTCCATTTTAAAACTTTATTCTGTTTATTTTCCAAGAGAGAATCTACTTACTTCAATAACTTATTGAGATCACTGTCGTCTTGCAACATGGCATTGATGTTCCCCATCGTGTTTCTCACGTCATTTAATATCTTTGCTTCTGTTTCTAGGAATAAATAGATGAATAAATAAATAACTTTAAAGTAAATAAAAAGGAATTTTTAAAATTTGTTAATTTACAGGTAAAACAATGTGACATACTTGATGTTAATTGTGAGATAAAATAAAACATATTTTTCTACACAAATATCAGTGTTGCTAAAATTTGTTTAGGCAATTTTTCAATTAGAAGCAGAATTCAGCTTCTAAGCACCATACATCTGGAACAAACTTCAGGAAAATCATAAAACAACCACAACTCTGAGTTCCTTTAAATTTACACTAAAACCTACATGTTCAGAGTTGCTTTTGAAACATGATAAATGAAACATTTATCAACATTTTGATGTGTAACAATAGCATTTGAAAAAACTTACCGGTAACATTTTAATTGTTAACTTTGTGTTCTATGAATTTGTATTTTAAGACATAACTTAGAACTGTCTTGTTGTTGAAATGTGAGATATAAATAAAGTTGATTGATTTAATTGAATTAGAAATATAATCTGTCATTGCTAATAAACAATTAATTGTAATTGATCATTAAATACCTTGTCATATAAAGGCATTAAAGTATTAATAATTATTGATGCAAAGCATCTGGAGATTTGCAAACTGTTAGTATGTCAATCAATGTGAAAACACCAATGCAATAAAATCATCAGTGACACTCCTAAATGAAAATGTAATCCCTCCTCCCACAACACAATAAAAGAAATCTGGAGGAAAAGTTGAGCTGTAATTTAAATATTCCAATAATATAATTTTATGTGTTTACAGTGTGTATAAAAAGAAATACCTGCTGATGAATTTGTCTCACACTTCCTTTTTGCTGCTGGTTGTCCTTTGCTGCCCAACTGTTGGCCAGATTTTCGCTTTCCTAGTTTAAAAACGTTACTCGTATTTGTTTATCACAAGCTGTTTTTTTTATGTCAATGTGCATGAAAAGGTTTTGACTAAGATCTTGTATTTCTCACCCGTGTCACTTGTAGAAGGTAAAACCTGAAGATGAACAGAAAAGTTTGACTATAATTAAACACGATTTTCCATTATAAAGTTAACATTTTTTTATTTCACTTGCATTTTCATTATTTGATGATAAATTTACATAATAATAACATACTTATGATGTCATCCTGTATGAGATATAAGGTGAGAATAAGAGAATTGCATTTCAATTCTCTCATTCATATGTGTATATATATATATATATATATATATATATATATATTATATATAATATATATATATATATATATATATATATATATATATATATATATATATATATATATGCATGCATGGGCGCTTGTGCGTGTTTCTCACCTCAGTGATATTTCTTCATCATTCTGGTGGCCCTGTAAATAAAATAACTCTGGTAAAAAAGCTTTAATGAGAAACTAAAACTAAGTAGCCATATCACAGATGTTAGGATAAAATACTTCACTTTAAACTAGAATAAGAATATGTTTGACTTACATGTGGTGGAAAATGATGTGTACTCTCATTTGGGGTTTGTTCTGCCTTTTTACAAAGCCAAAGTCGGGGAAGAATATCTGTTCAGCCCCTTTTATCAATGGACTATTTTTTAGTAAAATAATAATAATAATAATAATAATAATAATAATAATAATAATAATAATAATAATAATAATAATAATAATAATAATAATAATAATAATAATAATAATAAGGACATACTTTAACTGACTGAGTAACTTTTAAATTTTAACTTTGGTCCAATTCTTGGAATCATCTTTTCAATGTCTGCATCCGGAAGCATATAGAAATTGTCTCTATCAATCCCTTCATCTGTAATCAAACAACATCTCATTAGATATCACCATCCATCCATCCATTTTCTGAGCACCCTCTCCCTAACGGGGTCGGGAGTTGCTGGTGCCTATCTCCATCTGCGTTCCGGGCGAGAGGCGGGGTTCACCCTGGACAGGTCGCCAGCCTGTCGCAGGGCAACACAGAGAGAGACAAACAGGGCAAACAGCCATGCACACACACAACTCACACCTAGGGAGAATTTGGGAAAGCCAATTAACTGACAGTCATGTTTTGGACTGTGGGAGGAAGCCGGAGAACCCAGAGAGATCCACGCACGCACAGGGAAGAACATGCAAACTTCGTGCAGAAAGACCTGGGCCGGGAATCGGACCCAGGACTTTCTTGCTGCAAGGCAACAGCGCTACCCACTGCGCCACTGTGCCCCATTAGGTATCAGTCAAACCAATATTTAAAGAACTGCTTGTGACATTGTTCTATGACAACATGTAATTAATTCAATTTTACATGCACTGGTACAGAACCACATATACATTACCTTCACAGTTTTTGTCCATAACAGTTACACAGTGTGATGATACATTACCTTTAAATTTTTCAATTAAGTCACTCAGACCACCCCGGGTTAGAATGTCACAAACAAAGTCATCCATGACCAAGAACAGAGACTGGAAGATAAATTATAATATCTTAATGATATATCTAAGTATTGTTTTACATAGGCAATTACATTTTTAAATATGATTTTAAAAACCCACCTTGCAATGAATGAAATTATGGCAACAACACTTCAGTCTTCAGATGAAGAAGAGGGAAAAATGATCTCAACGCTGATTCACAAAAAGTAAGTTGAATGCTCAAATCTTTACATTCAAATGGTAGAAAGCAGGAGACTGAGGAACAAGAAGGTGGTGGGTTGGTAATGAAAAGAGGAGTGGCAAAACTGTTAAAAACAGTTTGCCACACTGTAAAACAAACTGCTTGAGTTTAGCCAATTCAATTGGTTCAGGAATATTAATACTATGAAAGCTGGACAAAATATTTTAATTCTGACTCTGGTACAAAAAGACAAAACCAGAAATAAAATAAAAAATATTTTATTACAAGTTCTTAATGTCTAATAAGTCCATACATTATAGGCAGCTTAGAATTCGGATGTTTTTAAAAGCAAATTCAACAACAAACATTTTTTTCAGTTTGGGTTTTAGATCAAGTTTATTACGTAATCTAGATTTTTCTATTAAAATTTTATTTGAGTTCTTTGCAATATTGTCAATTTTTCTAACATCTATGTTTTACTCCTATTCAGGTTTTAATAGTTTGGCAAGTTTACTATACCTTTTGGTATTTCAATTCCAAAAATGTCTTTTTATTATTCATATAGAATATGAATAACTTCTATATGAACAACATATGAAGTTATTCATTTCCTTAAATTGTTTGATGTTTTAGATTCTTTCAGTTCCTCTTCTGCTTATTATTTGGCACTATACAAAGTGTTCTCTGTTGACATGCGATCAGAATCATTCCCATAACTTATATTTCTTTCCTGTTGGGGATTGTCAAAGTGAGTCACAACCGGAATTTAAACTGGCAAGTGAATTTTCTCAATTCAATTAGTATAAACTAATCTTGTTGATAGTTCATTCCTCAAAAACAAGAATAAATGATATTTTGTGAGGAACTGGAGGAAGGACACGTGAGTCTGATGGATCGATGACCAGGCATGACTGGACTCTCTAGGTGACAGCTGTAGATGTATAGAGTTCTGTTTGTCAGGGATGTAACAAGAACAAAGATGACACTGTACTCATGATGAAAGAGGGATTTGTTTTATTCATGGAAGTGGTAATAAATAAAAACTGCCCAAAAAGAAAGAAAAGCTGAAAAAAAAAATTCATATAATTGCAGAAGCAGCTCAAATATATCTTAACATTAAGAAAGGACATACTGAAGAAGTCAATCTTTAATCGTTTGAGCCTCAACTATTTTATAAGTCAAGTATATACAGCAGTAAGAAATCACAGTAAGAAAAGACAAGGGGGGGAGTAGCAACTTTCTTTCAAATTTTTTTGGGAAAGAATATGAAGAAATATATAATATGGACAGATTTTGATAATGCAAAACATTTGTGTGTAACGACCTAAAACTATGGGATTATGACAAGGAATTCCTCATCCATTAAATGTTAATTTCACTGACTTGAAACCAATTATGCCAGTTCTGAAGCAGCAGAGACTTGTACGCAAGCAATTAAGTATTTTAAATGATGTGGACCTCAAATATGCCAAATCAGCCTCTGTAGTAAGCGGCATTAGTTCATTTTATCCCAATTAATAGAAAAACCAGAGAAACTGCTGAAATTGTTGATCGTCATCAAAAGAGGAGACAGTGATTCTGTGGGTTAGAGATATATAAAAGTGTATCATCTACATACAGCAAAATATGATGTTACAATTAAACATCTCAAAAGGAGATATTAAGAGGTTTTACTAATTCTGGTGGCAAGAGATTCAATAACGACCGAAAAGAGAAATGAGGAGAGGGGGCAGCCTTGACGTGTACCACAATGAATTGATATTGTAATTATGTAAAACCGAGGCAGTTTGGGGTGAATAAATTATTTCAATCCAATCCGTAAACAGAGGCCCAAAACCTAACTTTTTAAGAACATACATCATATAAGGCCATTCTACTTGATCAAATGCTCGTTGTGCATCTTGCGAGACAAACGATGGACTCCTTTGAATGATTTGAATATAATATATTGAAAAGATTACGCAAATTAAAAAACATATGCCTACCTGGCATGAAGCCAGTCCATGATCCGGGGATGATTAAACCTATGTGCTTTTTAAGTCTATTGGCTAGAATTTTCCCAAGGATCTTGGTTTCTAGGGGTAACAATGATATTGGGCGTGAGGTAGGATGTAACAACTTCTGGTTTAGGAATGAGCGAAATATTGGCTCTGTATAGGGTGGGAGGCAGTCTTGTCGCTTGCTTAGAGTAGTTTAACATACGGAAAAGTAGAGGTGATAATTTGGGACTGAATACTTTGAAAAATTCAACACTGAAGCCATCAGGACCAGGGCTTTGTTGTTGGGAAGTGTAGAAATAACAGATTCAATTTTCTGTAAAGTTATGTTGGCTGATGGTAGTTTTGGCAAATTCAAATTTTCAAAAAATCTGTCCATATTTTCAATGTCCAATTTTCCTTGTGACTGATAGACACTGGTGTAGAAGTCTGCAAAGCAGTCGTTGATTTTATCCGGATCTGTGAGAAGTTCCATCTTCAATCGAAAAAGAGTAGCCTGTGTTTGTTTAAGCTGACGGGCTAATAGCTTATGGGGTTTATCACCTAACTCAAAGTATCTTTGTTTGACTTGAACCAATAATTTAAAAACGTTTCTTGACATAATAGAGTTATATTCATATTGTAGAGTTGTTATTTTATTCAAAATGTCAGGGCAATGTTTGAATTTATATGCGTTTTCTAAGGTGGTCAACAAGTCATCTATTTTATCCAACCTTAACTTGGATTCTTTACATTTTGCTGCTTCGAATGAGATTATACATCCTCTTATAACAACCTTCATTGCTTCCCAAAGCATTGAATCATCCGCATCCCCCTTATCATTAGAATTCAAGTATGACTTAATTTCGTTTGAGATATAGGAGCAAAACTCCTTATCTTTCAACAGTGTATTATTGAAGCACCAGCTGTCTCCCTTTTTAAAATCTGGTTTAAGGTTCAGCAACACAGGAGCGTGATCTGATATGTGAATATTGTGATATTTGCAGCTTGATACTGATGCTAGCAACCTAGAGTCCAATAAGAAGTAATCAATCCTAGAGTAGGACTTATGTACTGCTGAAAAGTATGAATAATCTCTCCCAGTAGAATATAGCAGTCTCCAAATGATGATATTCTCCTGCGAAACCGTTTTGCTGTTGATTCTCTCCTCCAGATCCAACTTTCTCTTTCCTGTTTTTGTGTCTTCAGACCAAAAAAAAGAGAAATAAATGTTTAATGGATTTCTAACAAGGATTTATTTTTGTAACAGGTTACATATGTAAGAAATATGTAAGAAACTTTAATTCTCACCTCCATTGCTTGTGGATGGCTGTAACTGAGAATGAACAGATTTATTTAACTGCTTTCACATCATGTAATGGGACAAACACTTTTTAATCTTTTGTTATGTAGCAAACAAATCACCTTTTAGTCAACGGTAAAGAGTGATTTAGTATCTCCAGTAAAGTTTTTTAAAGCTAGATTGCTGAAGGTTTTAAAAGGCCTCAGGGATCATAATTACAGCTAAAATGTAGAAGTGATATTAATTCATATTCAATGTCCTTTTGTTCTCAGTTAACAATGCAGCATATTGTCCTCAAAGTTTCACAATAGCCAAACTCTTAGGTCAAAGCATTTAAAAAGAAGCAAACTAAACTATAAGTTAAGGATCATGATACAATTTTCTGTGAACAGAGGAATATTTGCCCAGGAGCAAGTAATCCAAAAAAGCAGTGACTTGTAAATTGATGCACAAACTATATTAATAATATGTTATATTACAGTTGTGGTGAAAAGTTTACATACACTTGTATAAAACATAATGTCATGGCTGTCTTGAGTTCCCAATAAGTTCTATTTTTCTGTGATAGAGTGATCGAAACATATACTTGTTTGTCACAAAAAACAGTCATAAAGTTTGGTTCTTTCATAAATTTATTATGGGTCTGCTGAAAATGTCACCAAATCTGCTGGGTCAAAAATATACATACAGCAACATTAGTATTTGGTTACATGTCCCTTGACCATTTTCACAGCAACTAGGCGCTTTTGGTAGCCATCCAGAAGCTCCTGGCAAGCTTCAGGTCGAATGTTTGACCACTCTTCTTGACAGAATTGGTGCAGTTCAGCTAAATGTGATGGTTTTCTTGCATGTACCTGTTTCTTTAGTACTGTCCACATGTTCTCAATGGGATTTAAGTCAGGACTTTGGGAAGGCCATTCTAAAAGCCTGGTTTATCCATTCTTTACCACTTTTGATGTGTGTTTTGGGTCATTGTCCTGTTGGAACAGCCAACTGCGCCCAAGACCCAACCTTCGGGCTGTTGGTTTTAAGTTTTCCTGCAGAATTTGGAGGTCATCCTCCTTTTTCATTATCCGATTTACTTTCTGCAAAGAACCAGTTCCACTGGCAGCAAAACAGCCCCAGAGCATAATACTGCCACCACCATGCTTGACAGTAGGCATGGTGTTCCTGGGATTAAAGGCCTCACCTTTTCTCCTTCAAACATATTGCTGGGTGTTGTGGCCAAACAGCTCAATTTTTGTTGAACTTTCCTCCAGAAGGTTTTATCTTTGTCCATGTGATCAGCAGCAAACTTCAGCCGAGTCTTAAGGTGCCTTTTCTGGAGCAAGGGCTTCTTTCTTGCACAGCAGCCTCTCAGTTTATGGCAATGTAAAATACGCTTGACTGAGGAGACTGACACCTTCATTCCATCAGCTTCCAAATCCTTGCAGACCTGCTTTTTGGTGATTCTTGTTTGACTCTTGACCATCCTGACCAATCTCCTCTCTGCAGCATGTGATAGCTTGCGTTTTCTTCCTGATCATGGCAGTGACACAACAGTTCCATGCACTTTATACTTGCGAATAATTGTCTGCACAGTTGCTCTTGGAACATGTAGCTGCTTTGAAATGGCTTCAAGTGACTTCCCTGACTTGTTCAAGTCAATAATTCGCTTTTTCAGATCCACACTGAGTTCCTTTGACTTTACCATTGTAGCTTTTGAGGCTGAGTCTAATCACAGGGTCAAATGATCCCTATTTAAATGGGCTCATGAGAAGTGAACGACTGTAGTCAATCAGAATCACTTACAAGAAGTGAAGAGACCATGACATTAAACTAATTTGATTGACACAACTCTCTACATCACCAAAATTGACAATTTATGTTGCTGTATGTATATTTTTGAACCAGCAGATTTGGTGACATTTTCAACAGACTCATAATAAATTTATGAAAGAACCAAACTTCATGACTGTTTCTTTTTTGTGACAAACAAGTATGTGTTCCAATCACTCTATCACAGACAAATAAGAGTTATAGAACTTATTGGGAACTCAAGACAGCCATGACATTATGTTTTATACAAGAGTATGTAAACATTTGACCACAACTGTATATATATACCTCAGAATTTGGTATATATATATATATATATATATATATATATATATATATATATATATATATATATATATATATATATATATATAAAATGTTTTTTGACTGTGATTCAAAAAACATTACATTTATATGATACATAAAGGAACACTATTTAACACGAATAAAACTTCTTCACAATATACAGACAGAAAGAAAGCAAACCAATACTTATACCAACACACACTTGAGTTTGAGTTTGAGTGGAAGAGAAGGAAATTAATACAAGAAAATTATAAAATCATTGGACATGTTGACAGACGTGATTCTCCTCTAACCTTAAAAATGTATTGTCATTTTACATAATCTATAAAACAGCACCAGTGTACAGTGTGACAAATATGTCTCAGTGAAGAAAAATAAATAAATTTGTGTGCTGTATAAGTAATGCTGAATGTGTTCACCAGTTTGAACATACTGAACAGATTGGACCCCATCAGATAGGAATCAGATAGGAGCTGATTGATGTCGGATTAAAATCTGTTTCCATAGTAAAGTTTTTCTCAACAGGTCTCTGAATTTCTATCGGCTGTGCGACTTCACTTAAGTCACTTTATATTATTGCACACTGCATCCAAGCTGAGTGGATCGTGGTGCAGAGATGACAGAGAAGCAGAGTAAAGAAATACTGATGCACACATGTTGAAATATAAGAGCTCTTTGCAGCAGGTTCTGGTGCCATGAAGGGGAAAAGTTAGAGCATCTCTTGATTTTCTTTTAGCTAAAATAGGTGAAGTGTGTTGTGTGTTTAGTGTGTTTTATTTCTGACAACACACACCAAGATGATTTCATAACCAGACTCATCCATGGTCCCAAAACAATGGCTGAAGAATTACACAATATTCAGGAATATATAACTCTTCATTGTAGCAGTAACTGTAGCTCATAGAACAGACTTTAAAATACTGTTGTTAGTTTATAAATCACTGAACAGTTGAGCACCACAATACATTAAAGATAAGCTGTTGTTTTATCAACCTTCCAGACCGCTCAGGTCTTCTGGTTCTGGTCTGCTCTGCATCCCCAGAACCAGAACCAAGAGAGGAGAAGCAGCTTTCAGCATCTATGCACCAAAAATTTGGAACAAACTTCCAGAAACTGTAAAACAGCAGAAACCCTGAATTCTTTTAAATCGCAATTAAAAAAACACACCTGTTTAGAATTGTTTTTGAAATTTAATATGTAACAATATATTGTTTATTCCATGATGCATGACTTTTTTCTTGAGTTTATGATGTAAAGCATTTTGAAATGCCTTGCTGAAATGTGCTATACAATAAAATTTGATTGATTGATTGATAATCTTATATGTTGCGTTCCAAGTGAGAGGCAACTATTTCTAAAATGTATCACTGCAGCTATCAGTGACAAAATTCCTACACCTCCATCTTATCAAATGTCCCAATATTAAATGTATAAAGTTTCCTCTGAACACTGAGAGAATGAGGCTGAAAATCCACATGTTAAATATTCTGAAGAAGACGCTCATGATCACTGACCTGGAAACCCTTCTTCATACAACATTTAAACATATTCTTAGAGGTGTGAGACTTTCCTTTATTGTTAGGTTTGTTTTCAAAAGATGGATTTTATTTTAGGGAGAAATTGTCATGTTCCATGTTTTCCCGTGTGTTTATTTTGAGTTTTCAGTGTCCGAGTCTCGTCGTTGTCCTGTCTCCCCCTTCATTACTCCCAGGTGTGTCTTGTTCCCTTGGTTACCCTCAGGGTATTTAATCCCTCCTGTGTCCTTTGTTCTTCGTCGGGTCCTTGTCACTGTTTGTCGTTGCTTGTCTTTGTTTGTGCCGTCCACCTGCGTCACCAGTGCTACCGGGTTTGAACCGTGCTGCCTGGCCATAGACCTACTGAGTTTTTGTATTTTTTGGTTCATTATCATCATTAAAACCACCTTACACCTTACCTGGGTCTTGAGCATCTGCTTCACCACCAACATCCACACCATTCCATGACAGAAATAAGGTTTGTGTGAGTGTGTCCATCATACAGAGTGAAAAAAAATCAATTCAAGCCATATTATTTATTCATCTTTTAACAACACCAACAAACAGCTAAAAAAAAAAACATGTACAGGCAAAACTGTCTATTTTTAACACAGTTTGAAAGTAATTAAAATCTTTATTTGTTAAACACAAAAATGGTTATTTTCCAGACATGCTTGAACTAGTTTTGTGTAAAATAAACATAAAACCTGAATTGGACAAGCTAAACCTTGAATAAATGGTTCTAGATTAATTAAAGAAAACTTTGATAAACGTTTGTGAAACACTTAAAACTCTTTATCTTTATTATACAGTAATAAAGTTCAGTCTTATCTAAAGCTTCACTTGTGACATGTTTCTTTCTCCAGTTTAACAAACAGAAATCATTCGCTACAAAAAGACTTTCAAAGTAAAAAAAAGACTTTTTTGTTTACTTTTTATGATGTTCTTTAGAGATTATTAATTACTTTGACGATTCAATATAAGCATTATTTCTCAGATAATTATGATCAAACATACAGAAAGTTTTAATTGTAATATTTTTTTAAATTAATAATAATGGAGCAAAGTTGCTCATGAGGTTAATGTACAATATTAGGCTAAAATAGAGGAAAACGTCGCTGTACCACCCTGAAAGTTGTTACACAAAACAAGTAAGAACTGCAAAGGATCTGCTGATGGAAACTATTTCTCCTTCAAACGTTCCCAAAATGAGCAGAATGAGAATCATTGATGTGAAGACATGAAGACAGAGCAGAAGCTTCCCTTATGGAGATCCTTGTCATGGCTTCAGAGGATCTGTTAATTTGAAAGGATGATGTTTCATTCAAATCATATACACCATTGATCAATGTTGAAAACAAGATTCAATACTTTACCGTTTTCATGAGCTTTCTTCATTTGAGCTGTTTTTAAGCTCACTGTAGATTTTCTCTACCATTTCAAGCTCTGCTGAAACATCTAACAAAGCAGTTTTTGATGAGATGTAGCATCAAATATTTACAGAACGTATTTTAAGCCACATTTCAAAGACAAATAAGTTTTGCTTTACCTGGAATTGATTGACAATCTGTCCTGAGGGAGAGGTCCATGGAGTTGTTCAATGTGTCCTTCATTGTTTTCAAAACTTCCACCTAATTTAACATTAAATTCTTTATTTTTAAGTAGAAGTCTAAATTAAAGACAAAGTAATTTACTCATACATCAATCATTCATGTATGTATTCTTTTAGGTAAGGAATTAGCTAAAAGATTCATTTTAATAATTTAAATTCTGTTTTGCACAAACAGAGTTTTAATAAATTCAGTTTATTGAAAGATTTAAAACACTTGGTTTTGTGCAGTACTATAATCTAACAGAGTGCCACTGGTCTAATGAAAAAGCAGAACTTTTAGTCAGAGATGTTGTCGAGGATCATTTACTACAAATTTATTACCAGAAAAAAAAACCGCATTAAGTTTTTTGACTGGAACTGTGTAAATTAGTCATATAGAAATTGATCTTTCCAAGCATCAAACACTTCAGGTTTATGAGAAGTTCAACAAAGAATGTTCCTCATGCCCACTATTAGATATGATTTCTAATGCTGTGGGTCTTTTTATTCTACTGAATACTGTGGGAACCTTATTATAGTGCATGTTATCATGAACATGTTAATGTCACATTGATACATTTCTTTTCAAGACAGTTGAAATATATTGAGTGCGAGTAATTGTGGAGGACTTTGTTTCTGATATACCTGTTACATGGATAGTTTAGATTTTGCTCTGAATGAGCAACATAAATACTGTTTTAACATTTAAATAAGGACAAACCTTTAAGTCCTGGAGGTGGTTCAACATGACGTTTTTGGCCATTGTAAACATGGTGTCCTTTGATTCACGAAAATGTCTTCCTAATGTTTCTCTCATTTTCTCCAGCATACCAGATTTTGAGTGTCCTGCTGCAGCTGCAACAAAAAGATCAAAAAGAAAGATTTTAAATAATTTTTTTGTAAAATAAAGTTTTTGTAATGATAGAAATTCTCACTCTTGTAGCATTCTTGCATGGTCTCCTCAATTGTCTCTGTCAGGCTGTTGTACATTATTTTCTTTCGGTCTCTAATCCTTTCATTCAACATTTTCTTTAATTTTTCCTCCTATGAGACATGTTAGAAAAGCAATTTTACTGTGAAAACTAAATAGAATTGTTTTTATTAAAAGTGATAAATTGTTGCAATGCTTGATTTGCATATTTTCTCTGTTGTTTACCTCTGTCTTGAGAAATATCAGCTGCAGTTCCACCTCTTTGTACTTTTCCCTCAGACTTTCAGTGTCAAGTGAAAACTTGTCAATGACACCATTAAATGGGCCACAGTTACGGTCATTTCTGAAACATTTTGATATACTGAAGTCATTCACAAATAGAACTTTATCATAATTTTCTTTTAATAAACCCTTGAATTATGAATTTACAAATTTCAAACTTTCATCAAAGTTGAACAAGACTTTTCATTCGTATTAAATTCTTACGGGAAGGTTTTTGAATTCTCATCAATGCTGTCAGTCAGGAATGAAGTGAGTTTCATGTTGAGGTTGATTTGTTCTCCGTTTTTGGGTTTGTGGACTCCACCATTTTTGAAAACGCACTTTAATGTTCTGTGATAACCACTACCACTCTTTCCCTGAAAAATAAGGCATTATTTCAAACGCAACAGAAAATTCAAATTAACTCTGTTGATAGTGCCAAGAAACAGACCTCAGGTTTTAGAACGTTATCCAGCTTTTCTTCACATGAGCTTTTTGATTGTTCAACCCCTTCAGACAGGCATTCCTCAAAAACCCGGTAAGCTCTTTCCATTGCTTTTTGGATTGTATCAAGTTGGAGGGTTATGTTTCTCTCAAGCATTTCACAACTTTTGTGTGTATTCCAGTCTGAAAAAAGGCAACTCCTTGTTAGTACATGTTGTAAAAACTGGTAACTGTTTATGAAAGAGTCTTTAATCTTTCCTCTGAAGCTTGTTTTAATAATAATAAGAAAAAATAAGCAGGTTATTCCAAAATTTCTTCCAAGAGATAAATTAATTAAATGCACGATATTCCATCATCCAACACAGAGACAGAAAGGACAAACAATCATGTTCATTCACACATACACACCCAAACACCTCAGGAGAATTTATAGAGATCAGTGAACATATTTTTTGACTATGGGAGGAAGCCGGAGTACCTGGAGAGAGCTGCACAATAATTAAATTCATATATATATATATATATATTCAATAATTAATTCACCATTTCACACTTACTGTTTCACATGACAGTATCTTTTCTGTGGATTGAAGAAATTCTGGTATTTCTCTGAAATATTTGGGGTCCATTAGTTGTCCAGAAGATTTTTGTTTCCATTCCTCTCCATAGAGTGCAGACAGCTTTTCAGCAACATCCTGATAATCATCATCCTCATCCTCTTTTTTCAGATCTTCACTATTCTCTTGAAACTGACTCACTGACCACAACTCATCTTTCCATTCCTGGACATAAATTTTTTTTTGATTAGCTCTATTACATTGTGATTCTTCAGTTTATGTGAAATAGAAGGAATTATTTCTTTAGTTCTTTTACCTCTTTTGTAATAAATTCAATATGTGCCTCATACTTTGTATTGGACATGTTTGCCTCCACTTTAATCATGACTGAAGTGCATGCATCAACATCTCCAGATGGCAAAAGTTTTCTCTCCTCAATGAGAGCGTTTATCAAACTGGTCTTTCCAGCTCCAGTTTTACCAAAGACACCAACCATTTCTCTTCTGTCTGTCTCCAGATCCTTAATTTTATCCCTGTGAAAAAATAAAGATGTTTTGATTTATTAACTTTTAAAACATATGACTTAATGTGTAAGTTTTAGCATTTATATTAATATTTAAAATTGTATTGCAAGAGGAATCATAATTTGAGAATATTAACTTTTAAAGTCTTTTGTAAATACGAGGAGATTGGAAAAGATTTTGATGTCTTAGCAGAAAACTATGAGTAAGGAAGAGGAGGCATTGAACTTGTTTCATCATTATTCAGCAAATACAGTCAACAACAATGGGAGAAAATATGAACAAACATCATCATCACATAAAGACTGAGACTCTGCCAATAGCTTGGTGATAACAAAAGCATAGCTTCAGAAATTTTATGATAATATTTGTGAGTTGTTAATGTAACAATAGTTACAATAACAGCTATTGTTGCATTGACAATAGTTGTTACATTAAAAACTATTGTTGTTACATTGTATTCTCCACATGCCTGGATCAGTGGGATTGAAATACAGAAACATCTTCAGACTTGAGTCAAACCCCCACAAAATTTGAAGATGAGCAATTTGTGGTTAAATAGGTAGTTTGTAAAGGGAAGTTTGGTGTGTGCATTACAAATGTGTTTGGATCTTTCAGGAGTTGGGGTTTGGTTACAGGAAGTGTAACCAAAGTAAAAAACACAAAAAACTGTGACACTCTTCATCCGTTCATTACCATCCGGACGAGTTCTTCATAATTGATGCATCCATTAGCATCTTCATGTCAAAAAATGTTTTACTTCCTCAAACTTAAAGTTTGAGGAAGTTTTAATATGCTGCATATTAAAACTTCCTGATTACTTATCAATACCATCTGTGTTTCACTGCAGTGATCATATAATGCGGCAGGTCAAACAAGCTCTCTTGCCTCCAGACTTCCTTAAGAGATGTTGATCCCCTTATTTACTACATTTACCTAAAGTGATCTGGCAAACAAATCATTCTTTACTAGAGACTTTCAATATGAACATCATTTGGTTGGCAAATGCCCACTTTGTTTAAATTTTAGAGGCTAAAACGAAGGTCAGACCTTCATGTCTAGAGAAGGAAGAGGAGTTATGGAGGAAGCAGTGGGAGAGAAGCTTGTGCTTCAAACATGATCTTGAGCCTCACATATAAGTGTGCATGTGGTAACCTTATTGCACAAGTCGGCATGTATAAAAATGATCTTGCCATGAAATTTTGCGTACATATATGCAAACACTTTACCTGCAGTGAAAATGTGCTGAAGCCACGCAAACTGTTTTTGTGGACAATAACAAACTACAAATCACCAGAGTTCTCCTAAATAAACTGAAATCTCTCATTATTTACTGCTCTTTAGAACAAGAAGCATCAAACACACAATTTTCATCATTTAAAAAATGAAACTGAACCACATTTATCCTTGAAAGATAACATAACACAAACACACAAAATAAATAAAATAAAAATAAAAAGATGTTGACTGAAAGTAGTAAATTTTCTAAATTTTTGTCAATAAAGATGTAATTGATCCATGCCGAAGCTCAAGAAATGCATGTCATTTGCAGGGTAATTTCACTCTCACTGAAAAACAAAAAGCAGGGCTGGATCAGCAGCTGAACTACAAACAGGTGAAGTTTGATCAGTTTTAATGTGATGTGAAGGTGTGTAGTCTACACATTATTTTAATGTGTACACTGTGTTTGTGCAGCACACCTTGGTGGAATTATTCGGAGGAAGCATATGTTAAGAGATCATATTGATCTGCTGGAACATGATGGTTTATTAGCATTTAGCTCTGCACAGAACTTATATTATTTTTATTTTTGTGAGGTGACCTTATGTACCCTGAAAACACAAAAAAATATATAATAACTATTATAAATACTTATTCTGCTGCAAGCAAGGACCATTGCCATGGTTATTGCTTCACATAGCGGCAGCCTTCCGGGTACAGATACTAACTTACAGATGTATTTATGGGTGGCGACAGGGCGGATCTGCAGCTGTGCTCATTTTCCCCACAAATTGGGATTTATAAAAGAAAAGTGAGCAGGAATGCATACGCACATATTTGTTCATCAGAACTTTTTTGTGTGCTACAATTTTCTACATCTGTCCATATGGCACACTTTGGTATGGAAACTGCAAACTCTTGTCAGCATGAGACCCTGAGTCAATTCATATGCAGATGAGAAAAGAGGCTATAATGGATAATGATCTTTGTATGGGACAGCCAATAGACTGATCAGATCTTGTTCTGGTTTTAACTCATATAGAAGTAGCCATAGACCAAAAGATTTAGGTAATCTGAGTAAAAGCCATAAAAACTAGTCAAGCAGACTTCATATGTACTCACCTTAGGAAAGAATTCAGCTTTGTGTTTTCTTGATTGCGTAGTTTATCCAGAACATTTCTCATTATATTTTTCACTTCAGACTGTATTCTTTGTTCTATTATTAAAAAGAATGAGTAAAATTACATTTGCATGAACTATGAATCTAAACTGAAGGATTTTGAGTCCCAGGCCGTTGATACTGGCTTTAACATGGTGATAATACATATCATAAACCAGACACAGTTTTGAATATTGCTTTGACAACAAGTGCATCATAAACTATGTGATGAAATTGGTTTAACACTGAGTTCTGCGTGGTCTGGTCTGAACAAGATGCTGTTCCTATTATCTATGTCTGAACTTGCTCACATTCCTGTGGTTTGAAGTTTCTGTTATTTTGTTTTGCATTCGATGTGTTTCTAAACAAAATACAATTCTAATTTTTTGAGGATCACAAACAATACAAATCATCCATCAAAATTTATTTAATTTGCAGCTGACATCTGCAAATTAACATCTGCAGTAAAATTAGCTAAATTTTACTGCTTTGTAAGTTGGGTTGTGACAAGTTTTAATTCAACACAGACTGTTGTCATTTTTATGAAGAATTACCTGGAAAAGATGCTGTACTCCTGCGAAACCGTTTTGCTGTTGGTTCTCCTTTCTTAAACTCCTCTAGATCCAACTTTCTCTTTCCTTTTTTTGTATCTTCAGACCATGAAAAGAGAAAAAAATGTTTAAAGAATTTCTAACAAGGATTTATTTTTGTAACAAGTTACATATTTGAGAAATATGTAAGAAACTTTAATTCTCACCTCCATCACTTGTGGATGGCTGTACCTGAGAATGAACAGATTTATTTAACTGCTTTCACATCATGTAATGGGACAAACACTTTTTAATCTTTTGTTATGTAGCAAACAAATCACCTTTTAGTCAACGGTAAAGAGTGATTTAGTATCTCTAGTAAAGTTTTTAAAAGCTAGATCGCTGAAGTTTTTAAAAGGCTTCAGGGATCATAATTACAGTTCAAATGTAGAAGTGATATTAACAATTCATATTCAATGTCCTTTTGTTCTCAGTTAACAATGCAGCATATTGTCCTCAAAGTTTCACAATAGCCAAACCCTGAGGTCAAACATTTTACCTAAACTATAAGCTGAGGATCATGATATAATTTTCTGTGAAAAGGGGAATATTTGCCCAGGAGCAAGATGTCAAAAAAAGCAGTGACTTGCAAATTGATGCACAAACTATATTAATACTATGTTATATTACTGTATATGTGTTGTGAACAAGTATTTTATCAAACAGCCTCAGTTTTCAAATGCCACTCTAAGCCTCAGTGTTCCTTTGTGGAATATTGCCTACAATCTAATGAAAGGAGTTAATTCTTGTTATAGTCTTATGCTTTTTTATTATTGTTATTATATTTGGAGACACTAATGCTGTAAAATAATTCACTTACATTCATTTTTTGGCCAATTGAGTTAACCTTCAACTTAAAAGATATGCAGGATCTGAAAATTTAGATGTTTCCTTTTGCTTCTGCTGAAATAGATAGTTGAAACAATCTGGTTTCCATCTATGTTAAATTTCTAAACGACTGACCAGAAGCAACACCGTCATCAGAGCCACTAAGTGTGACATATAAGATGATGAAAATTGGTCTTCCTCCAAAGACAGTCAGTATTCAAGACTTTCAGAACTACTGGTTTAAGGCTTGGAGACATTTATTGATGAAGAATTGCAGTGACAGCTTGTGGTTTAGGCTCAACTGCAGTGCAGGAATATTAAGGAATAGTTTAGGGATCGTTTTCACTCAATCCAGGGGAGAAGATAAAAGGCTCCTTGTCTTTATTTGGTGTGAAGACCTTGGATGACATATTTGATTAAGAACGTAATGAAAGATTAGTGATTTTAAAAATTATATCAAAAATATAAACACTTTGTGTAAAACAGCCAGTTGTCCATTCAACATAGACAACTGAAATTTAGTTAAGGACAAAACTCTCATACTTACCTCAGTCTGAACAGTTGCGTTTTTCTGCTCCTGATCAATCTAAATTACATAATGTAGTGATGTACAAGTAATATATTAATGTCACAATTTTAATCCAACTCAGTATTTTTGTTGATTACTGTAAAAAACATTTAGTTCAATTTGTTGAACTTACTGGCAAAGATAAGGTGATGTGTCCTTATTTTGTTTTTACTGCAGACAACACAGGAAAAATGTGATGACACATTGGTATTGATGCAAATGTGTCATCAATGCACAGCACTGTCTATAATCTGAGGGTTTGTTGGACATTTGCAAATGACATCAGTGTGCATTGATGACACATTTGCATCAAGGCAAATTTTTCATCAATGCAAATGATACATCGATGTCATTTGCAAATTTCCAAGAACCCATAAGACTGTAGTCAGTATTAATCAATCAATCAATCAAATTTTATTTGTATAGCACATTTCAGCTACAAGGCATTTCAAAGTGCTTTACATCATAATTGTGACCGGTATTGTGACCGGTAAAATATATTTAGTTTTACTTATAAGCACCATCTAAAAGTTAGGGTGCAAGACAATATATTTACACAGGATATGAATGTTGTGATTAAAAAAAATGCATGCTTGTCATGTACTGTAGCAAATTACCTTTAACTGTCTCAGCTTCCTTCTTAAATGTGCTCTTGGTCCCACTATGGGAATCAATTTTTCCAAGTCTTGATCCTCAAGGCTGTACAGATATGTCTTGTCAACTCCTTGTTCTTTAATTAAAAAAGTAATTTGTTAACATGAAGTGATAAAAATTACATTTTAAAGTTGAAAAATATGTTTCATAAAGAGTGGAGAGACAAATGTCTTTCACTGAAAATGATAAAGACCATAGCTGGTCCCAAACATCAGTAGTTAAAGAAATGGCTGATTTAAGGATATTTCTATTTTCCCAAAAGCGAAAGATGACATTCAATGATTCAATCAGGGCCTTAGGTCACATTTGAATTGACATTGATCAATTTTATTTACTATTTAACAGCAAAGTCCATTGGCTTTGCTGTTAAATATGTATGTTGTTTGCTTCTCCTAATTTCATATATGCCTTGTTATCATTCAAAAATACCTTCTTCATACAATCAAGAAAGTACAGAGAGAAATTTGTGGTTTTGAATCTCATTTAAATCAAACAATATGCACTCTAGCAAATAATATGCACTCTAGCACTCTTTTCATATGAATTACTAAAATTTGAAGCAATAATTTATCCAGCTGTAGTATCTTGCAAAGGTAACCCCTGTAACATTACAGCCAGTCTCTTCAATGTATTTTGTTTGGAGTTTATCTGATCAACACAAAGTTGAGGGTGAAAATGATTTCAAGATTTTCTCAGACATTACTTACCTCGTGTTTCTTACCCCATCTGCTGGAGATGTTGTGATGCAGCAGCCATTTTTCCTAAATGTTTTTTCCAGTACTGTACCTTATGTTTAGTGTTTCTGCTAGAATAAAAAAAAAGAAGTTGTCTAAATGTTTTAATCTCTGACTACACCTTTGTAACAATCAGTTGCACCAACGTAACCAGAACACCTAGATTGTTATTGCCAGATTCAACTCATGAACACAATAATGCAGCAGTCTATTTATTAGGCCCTTATAAACACAAGCTGGAAATCTCTCCAGCCACTTTTTTACTCTGTACACTAGGGGGCAGCAGTAATCAACAGCTGACTTGAGAAACTCACCAACCATGTTTAGTTTTTCAAAGGTTAGGTGCCTTATTATCAACATTTTAATTATTTAACAAAAGAAAAATATACAAAATAAGCAGAAGAAACAGATCAACTAGTATTTGTTTTTCTTTTAACCGAAAATGACATGACCTGTTACTCTTCATGTAATGTAAGGATTCTCTAAGGCTGTAAGTGGATATATGATAATGACTCCATACATTGTGAACCACAACATACATCTGGCTGTATATTTTGTGCCAAAATTGTACAAATTGGCTTTCATGTAATTTATATTTGTTGTAGGACATGAAAGGCAACAGCATACACATATTTTTATTACATTTTTCTATAATTTTTACATTACAACAGATGATTAAATTTTTCAATGAAAAATAGTAGATCAAGTACAACAACATAGTAGAAGAGGTACAATTAAGAATGCCCAACTGTCCACAATATTAATTTATCAAACACTGCACAAATTTTTTCAACAAATTAGAAATGAGATTCATGTAATTTATATTTGTTGTAGGACATGAAAGGCAACAGGAAACATTAGTTGCTGTTGCCTTTCATTTATATTCATACACATAAATTCAAACATCATTTATTATTAATATTCAGAAAATACAAATGATAACAAAACAATCATTTTTGTGAGGAATAAAGGTTCTGACCTGTCATTATTATGACATTATATTTATATTATTGCTTAGCATTGACTTGCCAACCTCTTGCTTAACATAAATGGGAATGCTGGCAGTTTTAAAGAACATTTAAACCATATCTGCAACACAGGCGCCAACAAAATCAGTACATAAAATCTATACAAAGAGGATTTCATGTGGCCAATCAGAGCATTTACAACTTGTGATAAAACAGAAACAAAGACACACAGATATCAGAATATTGAGTCATTACAATGAGGATGATTGAAGGTCTAAATGTCATAAATGAAAGAAAATACAAAGTATCACAAATCTTTGCTGACATGTCAGGGAAACAAGTTCACAGTCACTGCCACTTATAAATGTCAGTATATTTATGCATCCATGCTGCTGCTCAACTCCTCGCAGAGATTCTGAACCATTCCAAGCTCCATTGACACATCTAAGGAAGTAAATTTTGTCATTAAATGTTTGTTGTGGTGATTACAGGAATGTTAGTGCATATTTTCATTTATGACCAAAAATAATTCACAACCTTGGCAGATTAATATTCAAAAGTATTTTCAATCATTGAAGATGTTTATATTTAATAGGAAATGAAAGAAGCCTCTCTCAAAAGATAAGACATAAAAACAATTGATTTTTACTTCAGTTTTAGCAAATAAGTCCAAGCAATAAATTATTTACAGTCTTAGTTAATAAAAAAATATTTATATATATTAATGAAAATATCTATTGGTATTCCACCAATCAAATGTTCTCATAATTGCTGACTAGAGTTTCTTTCACCTGGCTTTTAGACAATTTAATGAGCTCAAACTTTTCAGGTTGGTCGACCATTTTTACCCTCCTCCGCAAGATTAAAGCTAAAACTCTGTTTGGATCACGTCAGACAAAAATTTTGTTTCCACTCAGAAGAAATATCTTAAACCAAAGATTAGTTTTAGCCTAAAACTGCCAAGAACAGATGATGAGGTAATTTACCTGGAATTGTACAGTCGTCAGTGTTGAGAGACACCTCAATAGATTCCATCATGTCTTTTTCCAGAAGCGTCAGGATATCCGCCTAATTCATCATCATAACAATTAGTAAGTATTTATTACAAATATGATACAAGTTTACAAATGCTGATAATTGTTAGAACACCTCTTTTCAACACTCATATAGAAACAGTGAAGTTTAGATAGAATGTAGCTAAAAACAGAAACTCCTGGAAAACAACTCAAAAGAGGCTGCAGAAAACTGAACCTCACCATCCAACAGGACAACAACACTCAACATGCAGCCAGAGGTACAGAGGAATGCTCAAAGTCAATGAACAGATGTAAATCAAACTGAGAACTAGTGGCAAGACTTTAAAACTGATTTTCACAGACAATTCAGTCTGACAGAGCTTGAGGTATTTTGCAAGGAAGAATAGGGAAAATATTTAATCTCTAGGAAAGCAAACTTAGTAGAAAAATATTCTACAACATACTATTACCTCAGTATAACCTCACGGGAATGAATACAAAATCAAAATTACCCTTTTCAGAGTCATACTCCTGAAGGATATTTTAAAAAATAATGTTCCTTCCACTTCACAACGTGCTACACTACAAAGAAATAAATCATTCAGTCTTAGTGGTTGTAATCAGATAAAATATCAAAACGCCGAATAGATATGAATGCTTTCCAAATACATTATCTTTTCAATGTAATCATGCAATTTTAATGAATAAAATGAAACAAACCATCAGTTTGAGGAGAAGCTCCAACATGTCGTCCTTGGCTTTCTCAAACATGCTGTTCTGAATGTTGAACACATATTGCCATATTGTTTCCCTTATGTTCTGCAGTGTGTTTTTTCCTTGAAACTGTGCAGCTACTGCAAAATGAAAGTTAATTAATGTCCAAACAATAACACAAATTAGTAACATATGCTGTTCTGATGAAAAATATAACTGTTGTTACTTTCATAGCACTGTTTCATGATTTCCTCCACTGTTTTGGTTAGACTCATGTAGATTACTTTTTTGTTGTCACGAATTATTTTGTTCAGTTTTGTCTTCAGATTTTCCTCCTAAGAAAATAAAAAGTCAAGATTCAAACCCGGAGAGTCTTATTACAAATATTTAGAGCAGATGGATTCGGTATAAATGTTTTCTAATACCTCTGTCTTGAGAAAAGTCAGCTGCAGTTCTGCATCCTTGTACTTTGGTTTTAGTTTTTCAGTGTTAAGTGAAAACTTATTGATCACTCCATTGAATGGACCACAATTTCCTTCATTGCTGAAAATTTTCATCACATTTAAATTATTTTAGAAGTGTAAATTCCTCAGTTTCAGGAAATAAAACATGGTATAAAGTTCTTACGGAAAAGTTTTTCTGAATTCCTCATCAATGCTTTTACTCAAGAATGAAGTTAATTTCATGTTGAAATTTATTTCTTTCCCCTTTTTTGGTTTGTGGATGCCACCATTTTTAACGACACTTTTCAGGATGTAGTATTGAGCACTTCCACTCTTTCTCTGGGAAAAAAAGATATTATAAAGAAATAAATAAAAAAGACAAAAATAGAAACAGTCTAGATTCAGACAAATACAACCATCAGATTACGTACTGTAGGATATAAAATGGATTTCAGGATCTTTTTATAAGAACTTTTGGAATTTTTCACTCCTTCATCAAGACATTTTATAAAGGTGGTGTAGATCTCCCGCATTTCATCTCTGATTCCATCAAGTTGACAGTTCAGGTTTGTCTCAAGGTCATCACGGACAGCTTTATAACAGCCAGCCTAAAAAAACACACATTCTTTATTTAGGGCATCATTAACTGAGTCATTTTAAGTTCACTGCATCCTGGGTCTCCACACAACAACCAGCTGAATTTTTACTTTATCCTGTATTCTGGGTTCATGATATTGGGACAGAAGTTAGCAAGTTTTAATCAAACATTCAGTCAATAACCAAAGTTTGTTAGGTTGAAAAAGAAACTGGAACAAGCTTCAAATATATAATTGCTAACAGATCAGTAATAAGTAAGAATTATAAGAAAAGTATATTTCATATAGAGGATGTTAAGCCACATTTAAAGTAAAATGAAGTGACTAATACTATGGTAGAGTAAATGGCTTTTCTTTGCACCATAAAGTGTGCATCTTCTTTAGAAATTCAAGATTACTGGAAAAATTAAGATTTTTATTTTCTCAATCTTACCACTTTTTTCAAGTTGGCCCCTTGAATCAAAGACAGAATCCCTTGAGCTCCAGAAACATAATTTAGTGTCGCTGAGTGAGAGTCGTTTAGATTTTGCAAAAACTCTTGAAGCTCAGGAATTTCTTGGAAAAGACAATAAGATCATATCAGCATCAAACTGAAATTAAATTATTGAGGAATCTTCCATTTTAAGTTGTATCGTACCAGTGTCCTCCGGCTTTAGGTTTTTAGGTTTCAGAAACTCTGCAGAGCTCACTGTGAAGACTTTGAAACACTCATTGCTAAAATATTCCTGTGGAGAATTGAATTTGTTCATGTTATTTAATTGTAGACGATCAATTTGAAAATCATATGCAGTTCAAAGCTCACCTTTATCTTGCTTAGCTTGTTGAATTCTTTGCCCACTGCTTCCTTGGCTTTTAAGTTTCTTTTTACAATAAAGGCCTGAACTTCAGCTGGTGAACTAAAAAGAAACATTCACTAGTGAAAACTTTATGGCAGAAATAACGTCATTAAATAAAGCAACTACTACAGATATAAATGTAGCACCTTGAAAAGTATTTGAATCTTTTATTATATTTTGAACTGTGCAGACTTAGATTAGCAATCAGGAACATTTTATGAATGAACTTTCACTGACAATAGGCTTGAGTGCATGATGATAACATTTTACTTTTAAAATTATAAATAAAGGATAAAACAAAAAATTCACACATTTATTTTCCTTAACTGGGGACCTTATACTTCCCGTAGAGTATCTATGTGTTTTTTTCGTCAGCTTAGTCATATTTTTTCTATTATTTTAAACTACAAATCTCTATTCTAGTTTCACTTTACTGAAAACCTCTGACAGATATTTCTTTAAGAGTCATTTATCTACACTCATAAACCAGTGAGTCGGTTTTGGTGGATGTTTAACTCAATGTTCGTGACAATCATTCTCAAAATAAAACAATGTACTTCATAGCATTGTTTTGTTGTATTTTTTTGACATTATGTACAAATATTGAGCCTTTGAACGATCCTTACTGATGTCTGAACTGAATGTTCCACTTTTAGTGTGTTAGCAAACTTACGGATCATGCAAATCTCCGAAAACATCAGACTTGGTGCAGATGAAGTGAATGTTTCGACACTCGCCACCATTTCCAAGGAAATTACTGGCACTTTTCAGGATCTCCCAGGATTCTCTGTCAGATGCTGCTCGGTTGAGTTCTGATACAATCCACACCGTAGAACAGTTTCCAACAATCTGAGATGACGTTGTTACAATAAAAATGAATGCTTTAAAAATATTTAAAAATATAAAAGCTGAAAGACTGAAGACCACGGTTCCAAGACATAATGTACCTTTTTCCACATTGTATCTCGGCTCTTGTTGCGGTCTCCATTTCCAGGAAGGTCCACAAGTGTGACATGCTGGAGAAAATTATTTTGGGGTACTTTGATAGTGACACACTTCACGATTGGCCAGTACCACCTTTTTATATCGTTGTCTTCTCCTTGTCTGGTGTACTTCAAAATTTTTGCAGACAGCTCTATAGCCTGACGGTGCAAAACAAAGTAGTCCATGAAATGGAAGGTGAAGCAGACATGGTGTGAAGAAAGCTTTTTATATACAGTTAGAAACAAAAGGCGTTCTTTGAACTGAGCAGCTATCAAACAACAATTATCAAGTTTTGCAACAAATTCTCATTCAGAGTAAGGGATGGACTTTGACTTATTAGTTTTAAAACATGAGTTTGATTCAGACACCTCCACATTTTGATTACATGCATTATATGAATGACCCCAAATGTTGTTTATGTTTTTGACTGAGTCAATGTAGAGGGCCAGGTGACGCCAAAAGTCTACTGTTCAAAACCACAACAATCTTTCCAGACCAAAAAGTCACATCTTACCGATTCAAAAGTTAAAATCTTCTTGGTGGACCGAAGAAACTCTGGAATCTCGCTGAAGAATCTGTTATCCATGAGTTGTTGGGAGGATTTTTGTTTCCATTCTTCTCCATATAGTGCGGTAAGCTTCTCAATAAGGTCATGATAGCCGTCGTTCTCTTCATCATCGTCATGCTTCTCTTGCTCTTCGTCATCCTCAAGAAAGTGATCTACAGTCCCCAACTCATCTTCCCACTCCTAAAAGAAAATATTGTTTGGTTTAAGTGTGTAACTGCGATGCCTAATGTTAGATAAAATATGAGCAAACAGTTTCATGGTTCTGTTTACCTCTTTGTTGATGAACTCGATCTCTGCTTCATAATTTGAGTTGTGAGTGTTTGCCTCCACTTTGATCATGACTGAGGTACATGCATCTACATCTCCAGATGGCAAAAGTTTTTTCACACCAATGACTGCGTTAATCAATGAGGTCTTTCCAGCTCCAGTTTTACCAAAAACACCGACCAGCTCCCTTTTGTCTGTTTCCAAATCTATAATTTTGGTCCTGTTTAAAATGAGGACAAAATAAAATCGCTTTCACCTGTGCACAGAATTATCTAAAAAGTTAAGACCGGCATGTTTCTCTCATGCTTTCACATTGGCACACTTCTGTAGATCACATGGTCAAGGCCATAATTTGCTTGTATTCCTAAAAGCTTAACAACACCAGTGCACATGAACGTCATTATGTAATCACCCTCCACCAGACTAATTACTCTTCACAATCACAGCCATCATGTTATGCAAACATTCTGTTTCATGAATTTCTGTGGAATTACCAGAAAAGCTAAATGATGACAGGAAATAGGAAACTATGTCTTTAATTAAAACAAAATTAAACAAACCAACAAAACTCAGAGAAGATAGAAAAAACCGACATAAACAGGAAAATAACTTGTAATTATTTGTAAGGCATGACAAAAAAAAAAGAAAATTATACTTACATAAGGAATTTATTAAGATCTGTGGTTTCTTGATTTTGTAGTTTAGTATGAACATGTTTCATTATGTTTTTCACATCATTCATTATCATTGATTCTGTTAGTAAAAACAATGCAAAGGCTTAGCAACAAGATTGAACATTTAATGCAAAAGAACTTAATTTTGTTGCTCCTCTCACTTTGCCAATGCAATCTTTTACCAAAGATGTTCAAACTACAAACTGTGTGTAGTTTTCTTAAACTACTTAAACTAATTTAAGCAAAATAGATTATCATCATTATAATACACTGATAAAATATTTTATGCTTACGTAAAAATGCATCATATTTCTACATCGACATTATTTTGTTACATATCAATACCTGTGAATTGAAATCTTTCATGCTGTCGCTTTGGTTTCTTTATGCTAGATTCTTCCTGAAGATCAAGTTTTCGCTTTCCTTTTCGAAAAACATAAATAGATTAGTTGGGTCTCTTAAAAACAATAAAAAATGTGAAATATGGATTAAGACATCGTATTTCCCACCTGTATTACTAGTGGAAGGTGAAATCTGAGGATTCACACAAAAATGTCATATTTAGATTTTGTATGTTTAAATTAAACATGTTTACTTGGTTTTTGGCTTGAAATGATAAGAAATGTTATTTTATTTGACTTACAGGTATAAAATGTTACTCTTACTCTTTACATAAACATGGCGGTCACAGGGAAAATCTTTAAACAAAAATAGGACCAAAATGGAGCATCCACTACATCAGGAGTTCTGGTTAGGTTACTTCAGAATATTTATTCAGGGGTGTCAGAATAAGGAGGCCCAAATATAAATGCAAAAGATGCTTTTCCAGTTTTGGTTTGCACTTACGTCCTGCAAATCTGTTGCATCTTCATTCTGCACTTGACACTAAGATAAAAATAATTTATTTTGTGAGGCAAACACAGTTTTACTAAATTAAAAAAAAATATTTCCATTCTCAGATCATTTATATATTGATATTTAATGGATGCAATACTTGACATTTGTTGTCAGAATAGTTTTGACTTACTGGTTTAGGACAAACTTCCTTTTCACTATTAGTATTTTCTTTTTCCTAAGATGAAAATAAAATGTTACATACACAATATTTTTATATAAGCACAAGCTGTGGTAGTGAATGATTAAAAACATATTGCATTACTTTTAACTGCTTGAGTCTTTTCTTGAACCGTGCTCTCGGTCCCACTTTTGGTATCAGCTTGTCAATATCTCCATCCTCAAGGCAATAAAGGCTCTCAGTGTCAACCCCTTGAACTGTAATCCAATGAGACTCTGTTAACCACAACCTTAGAAATATGACTTAGCGATGCAGAGATCTATTTTATGCAGGAGAGGAAATGTTATCAACAATGTTATTCACTCCTAAGAGACCATTTTTTCCATGCCACGAAGAGATTGTATGAGAAAACACTTTTTATAAAATAAGTGTAGAGCTCTTGTATTTTCACCTTTATGACAGTGAAAGGAAAGGGAGACTGTCACCAATAAATCTTGCTACTTTCCCCAGTTCATGTTGTAACATCACAAGCCAGAAAATGACTTTGACTGGTACATTAGTTTGTTTAATTTCTCCTCAAACTTTTCACAAAAGTCATGCTTCATGTTTAAATCTGGACATTTTACATGATGCTGCCTGGCTGTAAACAATTAAAGTAAAATTTGGCTCTCAAGAGTTGAGTTAAAAAATATATATCAAAATCATTCAAATGGTCAGCATATTTTACAGTGCCATCTAATGGAGAAACACAGGCTAGACCCTTTAAAACACATTAAGGAGAGGTTTGAGAAGAAAAAAAAATGTTTGAACAAAATTATATGTGCAGTTCACTTGTTAAACAACAGCTGTGATTGTTTTTAAAACTATGTCCACTTTTATTATTAAAGCTCAAGTTATGCCAATGTTGTTAAATCAAATAAAATAGGGAAAAAAGGACCTTTCCTAATTAGTAGTCAAGATTTGTCATACTTTACCTTTAAATATTTCAATAAACTCACTGAGACCCCACTGGTTCAGTGTGTCGCATACAAAGGTATCCATTTCCAAGAACCGAAACTGAAAGTGAAAAAAACTCTGATTACTATACGCTGAATTACAGTTTACTCCCCGTTTCTTCCCCGTAAACTGGTGCTGAATAAATGCAGATAGAATAACATCTAAGAGCTGAAATTAGCACATTTGAGATCCTCACCTGTTTCTGAAGGTAATGCAAAGACTTTAGTCAAGCAGGAAGGGAGGAGAAGAAAAGAGCAAAACGACAGGAGGAAAAATCCCTGAAAGTAGCGCGAAAAAAACACAAAGCGAACCTTTTGCAGAAGATAACAGGAAGTGTTTTCCCACAGAGAGGCAGATTACTGACAGGAAAAAAACAAAAACAAAACCCCATTAAAAGTAGGGGGCGTGGTCTGCAGGAAAACTCAGACACGTGAGGAGGCGATCAGGAGAGAAACGCGGTAAAATGGCAGAGGCAGTAGTTAGAAAAAATACAGATGTCATTTTTACATCTAAAAAAGTAAAGATACAAATACCCTGGCAGGTATGATTTTAGTTCATATGTTGCATATTTCTTAACATGTGTTTGTTCAGCTATAAAACTTGCTGCACAGCTTAGTTAAAGGGGCAAAATGTAAAATCAACTTTTTTTCTGTTTTAGCTTTAAATCATGTAGATGTATCAGAGTTACTTTGATTCTTTTACCAGCATTGCACTGAGAAGTAGCTATTTGTGTTGGCTTGTTTGGGATCTGGGTGGAGAAGTGACAAGGAGTTGAGCTGCTCTGGCATGGAAACTGCAGCTCGAGCGACAGTTTCGGAATAAAGAGAATGAAGAATACAGGACCAGTGATATAAAAAAAACAATTCAAAGGAGACTATAAAACTAAAACTAACTAACTAAAAATACAGTTAGAACCAAACAACCACGTGATGATCATTTTCCAATACCAACGTTTTTGGTTGTCGCATACCAACGTATCCACAGAAGCTATTGGAGCAGGAGATGATCAAGGATAAATGACGTCAGATAGCATAGAGTTGATATGTGTAATGCCACTGGACTGAGTTTATTCAGGTTCTTTGAATGATGATGGACTCTTTGACTTCTGCACTGAATGAAGGTGTGTCTACCTGCTGACTCAGGACCTTTGGGTCCCATCATGGTACTTTGACTGGACCTGTTATCTGATCATAAAACATTATATCTTTGGAGGGAAATTATATTTATAATTTAAATCTGACTGGAGGTCATTTATTCCATCACTTATACATAATTTAGTTATTTTACGCACGTTCATGAACACATTTCTTTTTATCCCAACTCTTCACTTCACACCTCTGATTTGTGTAAAATCTTATTTGTATGTCATGACAAAAAAAATCAGATTATTTAATATCAGCAGTTCAGTGTACCTGAACCAATCCCACAAAATCAAAACTTGTTTGACTTATTTTCCAAGTTTTTTGCATAAGCATATTCAGCAGGTTCTTAATTACCTGCATCCCATGACAACACACTCTCTGTTTTGCACACAAGATAAAGACTCTTGTATTCTATCTGTTTCCAGTTCTAACTTGTCTTAGGCCAACTATGGGCTGCTGCATACACGTTCTTTAATTTCTTTGACGCCACATTACATTGTATAAATGTAGTACATCCACATATATGATTGAAATGAGAGCTTGAGAAGAAGTTGGTGTTTGCCAATAGTTTTTTTTCACCCACACAATAAAAGACTTGGACTCAAGTTGTTTTCTATCCACTTCTATCAAAAAACATACAATAAACTGCAAAGAATTAGTTTGTCTTTTTATAACCAGCAGAGCAATGAGATCATTAAATCATTAAATGTCACTTCTAATATTCTTGATTCTCCCACTGGTGCATTGTGAGTTTCTGTTTTGGTACAGAAGATGTTTATCATAACGACTACTCTTTTAGTTAGAAATGAATAAGGAACTGTTTTATGAGTGGTTCTTTGTTTTTCTAGGGAGTGGTAAATCAAAAGGTTTCAGGCTGGTATCATCAGGTGCTTATTGTAATGTCCTGGGGCAAATGCTTTATGGAAGCATTTGCACATGTTTGCATTTCCACGCAAGGGCTCTCACCCTTGCCTGCAGCATTTAACCCTGTGGTTTTATTTTCCTTAGTTTCTTTGCACCAGGAAACATATGGAAACTTTGCTTTGCATTAACAGGCACATTGCACACACCTCAAATTCCAACCTCATACATGGTTTTGTTTTAGATTCTTAATTTGGATACATTTCAGCTTATTAAAAGAAATAGTCTACAAGTCTTCTCTTATGTCGTCACCTCAGGATTTGGTTTGTATTTGTTTTTGTGCATTTTTGTTTTCTTTATTCTGTGTAATTAAAATGTACATAAATGGATAAAAATATGACCTGCTAGTGTTTTAGAGTCCTTCCTTTCCTATGTCAAAGCATGCTTGATCTCACTTCATGTAGATACTAGAGGACATTACCAGGACAAAAATGAGAAGAGTTTGAGTGGAAGAGAAGGAAATTAGTACCAGAAAAATGTAAAATTACTGGATATGTTGACAGACGTGATTCTCTTTTAACCTTAAAAATGTATTGTCATTTTACATAATCTATAAAACAGCACCAGTGCACAGTGTGACAAATATGTCTCAGTGAAGAAAAATAAATAAATCTGTGTGCTGGATTAGTAATGTGTTCACCAAGGTTGAAAATACTGAACAGATTGGACCCCATCAGATAGGAATCAGATAGGAGCTCATTGATGTCGGATTAAAATCTGTTTTCATGGTAAAGTTTTTCTCAACAGGTCTCTGAATTTCTATCGGCTGTGCCGATAATTCACTCTATATTATTGCACACTGCATCCAAGCTGAGTGGATCGTGGTGCAGAGATGACAGAGAAGCAGAGTAAAGAACTACTGATGCACACATGTTGAAATATAAAAGCTCTTTGCAGCAGGTTCTGGTGCCATGAAGGGGAAAAGTTAGAGCATCTCTTGATTTTCTTTTAGCTAAAATAGTGGAAGTGTGTTGTATGTTTAGTGTGTTTTATTTCTGACAACACAGACCCAGATGATTTTATAACCAGACTCATCCATGGTCCCAAAACAAAGTCTGAAGAATTACACAATATTCAGGTATATATAACTCTTCATTGTAGCAGTAACTGATAATCTTATATGTTGCGTTCAAAGTGAGAGGCAACTATTTCCAAAATGTATCACTGCAGCTATCAGTGACAAAATTTCCTACACCTCCATCTTATCAATTGTTATAATATAAAATGTATAAAGGTTCCTCTGAACCCTGAGAGAATGAGGCTGAAAATCCACATGTTAAATATTCTGAAGAAGACGCTCATGATCACTGACCTGGAAACCCTTCTTCATACAACATTTAAACATATTCTTAGAGGTGTGAGACTTTCCTTTATTGTTAGGTTTGTTTTCAAAAGATGGATTTTATTTTAGGAAGAAATAAGGTTTGTGTGAGTGTGTCCATTATACAAAGTGAACAAAAAAATCAATTCAAGCCATATTATTTATTTCACCTTTTAATAACAGCAACAAACAGATAAAAATAAAAACATGTACAGGCAAAACTGTCTATTTTTAACTCAGTTTGAAAGTAATTAAAATCTTTATTTGTGAAACACATAAATGGTGATTGGTGTTCAGACATGATAAAACTAACTTTATGTAAAATAAGCATAAAACCTGAATTGGACAAGCTAAACCTTGAATAAATGGTTCTAGATTAATTAAAGAAAACTTTGATAAACGTTTGTGAAACACTTAAAACTCTTTATCTTTATTATACAGTAATAAAGTTCAGTCTTATCTAAAGCTTCACTTGTGACATGTTTCTTTCTCCAGTTTAACAAACAGAAATCATTCGCTACAAAAAAGTCTCAAGTCTTTCAAAATGAAAAAAAACAATTTTTTTGTTGACTTTTTCAATGAGTTTTTTTTATTTTTAGAAATCATTAATTACTATAATGATTTCTATACAAGCATTATTTCACAAGAAATGATGAACAAACATGAAGAAAGATGTAATGGTAATATATATTTTTTTAAATGAATAATCTTGGAGCAAAGTTGTTTCAGTTGATGATGTCAGGAAGTTTCTAAGTAGGTTAATTTACAATATTAGGTTAAAATAGAGGAAAACGTCGCTGTACCACCCTGAAAGTTGTTACACAAAACAAGTAAGAACTGCAAAGGATCTACTAATGGAGACTATTTCTCCTTCAAACGTTCCCAAAATGAGCAGAATGAGAATCATTGATGTGAAGACATGAAGACAGAGCAGAAGCTTCCCTTATGGAGATTCTTGTCATGGTTTCAGAGGAGCTGTTAATTTGAAAGGATGATGTTCTATTGATGTCATATACACCATTGATCAATGTTGAAAACAAGATTCAATACTTTACCGTTTTCATGAGCTTTCTTCATTTGAGCTGTTCTTAAGCTCACTGTAGAGTTTCTTCACCATTTTGAGCTCTGCTAAAACATCTAACAAAGCAGTTTTTGATGAGATGTAGCATCAAATATTTACAGAACGTATTTTAAGCCACATTTCAAAGACAAATAAGTTTTGCTTTACCTGGAATTGATTGACAATCTGTCCTGAGGGAGAGGTCCATGGAGTTGTCCCAAGTGTCCTTCATTGTTTTCAGAACTTCCACCTAATTTAACATTAAAGTCTTTATTTTTAATGTAAAAGTCTAAAGCTCATAGATGCATGAGTAATTGCAGAGTTAAATAATTATACGTTTTATTTTTACATTCTTTTAGCTAAAGAATCTAAAAGAATCAAACAATGTTTTAGATTCTTTTCAAGAATTTGAAACTATTTTTACACAAAACAAAGTTTTAATAAACTCAGTTTATTGAAAGATTTAAAACACTTGGTTTTGTGCAGTACTATAATCTAACAGAGTGCCACTGGTCTAATGAAAAAGCAGAACTTTTAGTCAGAGATGTTGTCGAGGATCATTTACTACAAATTTATTACCAGAAAAAAAAACCGCATTAAGTTTTTGATGGAATGTGTAAATTATCATATAGAAATATATCTTCCAAGCATCAAAACACTTCAGGTTTATGTGAAGTAAGAATGTACCTCAGCCCACTATTAGATATGATTTCTAATGCTGTGGGTCTTTTTATTCTACTGAATACTGTGGGAACCTTATTATAGTGCATGTTATCATGACTCTGACATATTTTTGCCACATTGATTTTTTTATCAAGACCATTGAAATACAGTTGTGGTCAAAAGTTTACATACACTTGTATAAAACATAATGTCATGGCTGTCTTGAGTTCCCAATAAGTTCTACAACTCTTATTTTTCTGTGATAGAGTGATCAGAACACATACTTGTTTGTCACAAAAAACAGTCATAAAGTTTGGTTCTTTCATACATTTTTTATGGGTCTGCTGAAAATGTCACCAAATCTGCTGGGTGAAAAATATACATACAGCAACATTAGTATTTGGTTACATGTCCCTTGGCCATTTTCACAGCAACTAGGCACTTTTGGTAGCCATCCACAAGCTCCTGGCAAGCTTCAGGTCGAATGATTGACCAATCTTCTTGACAGAATTGGTGCAGTTCAGCTAAATGTGATGGTTTTCTTGCATGAACCCGTTTCTTCAGCACTGTCCACATGTTCTCAATGGGGTTAATTCAGGACTTTGGGAAGGCCATTCTAAAAGCCTGGTTTATCCATTCTTTACCACTTTTGATGTGTGTTTTGGGTCATTGTCCTGTTGGAACACCCAACTGCACCCAGACCCAACCTTCGGCTGATGGTTTTAAGTTTTCCTGCAGAATTTGGAGGTCATCCTCCTTTTTCATTATCCCATTTACTTTCTGCAAAGAACCAGTTCCACTGGCAGCAAACAGCCCAAGCATAATACTACCACCACCATGCGTGACAGTAGGCATGGTGTTCCTGGGAAAGGCCTCACCTTTTCTCCTCCAAACATATTGCTGGGTGTTGTGGCCAAACAGCTCAATTTTTGTTTTGTCTGACCACAGAACTTTCCTCCAGAAGGTTTTATCTTCATCCATGTGATCAGCAGCAAACTTCAGCCGAGTCTTAAGGTGTCTTTTCTGGAGCAAGGGCTTCTTTCTTGCACGGCAGCTTCTCAGTCCATGGCGATGTAAAACACACTTGACTGTGGAGACTGACACCTTCGATCCATCAGCTTCCAAATCCTTGCAGACCTGCTTTTTGGTGATTCTTGTTTGACTCTTGACCATCCTGACCAATCTCCTCTGTGCAGCATGTGATAGCTTGCGTTTTCTTCCTGATCATGGCAGTGACACAAATGTTCCATCCACTTGAAACTTGCGAAAATTGTCTGCACAGTTGCTCTTGGGACCTGTAGCTGCTTTGAAATGGCTCCAAGTGATTTTCTTGATTTGTTCAAGTCAATAATTCGCTTTTTTCAGATCCACTCTGAGTTCCTTTGACTTTCCCATTGTAGCTTTTGTGGCTGAGTTTAATCACAGGGTCAAATGAGCCCTATTTCAATGGGCTCATGAGAAGTGAACAGCTGTAGTCAATCAGAATCACTTACAAGAAGTGAAGAGACCATGACATGAAGCTAATTTGATTTACACAACTCTCTACATCACCAAAATTGACAATTTTGTTGCTGTATGTATATTTTTGACTCAGCAGATTTGGTGACATTTTCAGCAGACCCATAATAAATTTATGAAAGAACCAAACTTTATGACTGTTTTTGTGACAAACAGGTATGTGTTCCAATCACTCTATCACAGTTGTGATAAGAGTTGTAGAACTTATTGGGAACTCAAGACAGCCATAACATTATGTTTTATACAAGTGTATGTAAACTTTTGACCACAACTGTATATTGAGTGTGAGTAATTGTGGACTTTGTTTCTGATATATTTGTTACATGGATAGTTTAGATTTTGCTCTGAATGAGCAACATAAATACTGTTTTAACATTTAAATAAGGACAAACCTTTAAGTCCTGGAGGTGGTTCAACATGTCATCTTTCGCCTTTGCAAACATGGTGTCCTTTGATTCCTGAACATGTTTTTTTACTGTTTCTCTCATTTTCTCCAGCATACCAGATTTTGAGTGTCCTGCTGCAGCTGAAACAAAATCAATCACAAATGGTAAGAAAGATTTTAAACATGTTTTATCGTAAAATAAAATTTTTGTAATTCTCACTCTTGTAGCATTCTTGCATGGTCTCCTCAATTGTCTTTGTCAGACTGTTGTACATTATTTTCTTTTGGTCTCTTATCCTTTTGTTCAGCTTTTTCTTTAATTTTTCCTCCTATGAGACATGTTAGAAAAGCAACTTTACTGACAAAACTAAAGAGAAATTGATTTGATTCAAATCTGATAAATTGTTGCAATGCTTGCATTGCATATTTTCTCTATTGTTTACCTCTGTCTTGAGAAATATCAGCTGCAGTTCCACCTCTTTGTACTTTTCCCTCAGACTTTCAGTGTCAAGTGAAAACTTGTCAATGACACCATTAAATGGGCCACAGTTACGGTCATTTCTGAAACATTTTAATATGCTGAAGTCATTTAAAATGGTACTTTATCATAATTTTCTTTTAATAAACCCTTGAATTGTGGATTTACAAATTTCAAACTTTCATCAGAGTTGAACAAGACTTTTCATACGTATTAAATTCTTACGGGAAGGTTTTTCTGAATTCCTCATCAATGCTGTCAGTCAGGAATGAAGTGAGTTTCATGTTGAGGTTGATTTGTTCTCCGTTTTTGGGTTTGTGGACTCCACCATTTTTGAAAACGCACTTTAATGTTCCGTGATAACCACCACCACGCTTTCCCTGAAAAATAAGACATTATTTCAAATGCGAGAAAATTTCAATGAACTCTGTGGATACTGTCAAGTAACATACCTGAGGATGGAGAAAGTTATGCAGCGTTTTTTCACATGAGCTTTTTGATTGTTCAACCCCTTCAGACAGGCATTCCTCAAAAACCCGGTAAGCTCTTTCCATTGCTTTTTGTATTGTATCATGGTGGAGAGCTATGTTTCTCTCAAGCTTTTCACAAACTTCTGTGTGTATTCCAGTCTGAAAAAAGGCAACTCCTTGTTAGTACATGTTGTAAAAACTGGTAACTGTTTATGAAAGAGTCTTTAATCTTTCCTCTGAAGCTTGTTTTAATAATAATGACAATAAGAGGAAAAAACAAGCAGCTTATTCAAAAACTTCTTCCAAGATCTAATGTGAATTAAATGCACAATAATCCATCGTCCAACACAGAGACAGACAGGACAATCATGTTCATACACACACGCACAACCAAACACCTCAGGAGAATTTATAGAGATCAATGAATCAATGCACAATAATTAAATTCATAAATAAATAAAAAATCAAATGACAGATAGAAAATGGCAATTTAGAGCACTGCATATAAAAAGTGAACTGGCTTTGAAAGGAGATAGAAATGCTGTGTTTCAGCTGATACTGGAGATTATATGGCCAACTCAACTTTAAATTTTCAATCTAATGGTATAAAGGAGAGACAAAGAGATTGGGTCTCGGAGTCTGTGAAGAAGGATGATGTGCAGAAAAGTCAGAGTTATGTGGAGGTCAAAGGTTATGGAGAGACTTGGAGGTTTGAGGAAATTCACCTGTTTTTCCAAGCTGGCTCCATGAATCAAAGAGAGAATCCCATGAGCTCCAGAAACATAGTTCAGCGTTTCTGAGTGATCGTCATTGAGCTTTTGCAAAAAATTTTGAAGCTTGGGGATTTCTGTGAAAGCAAAAATATTATTAACTTTTATTTCAACAGTGTCACAGCCAGATTGCTGAGAGGATCTGAGTTACCAACAAAACATTCAGAGAAATTACAAATTTAACATACCAGTGTTCTCTGGACTGAGAATCGTTGGTTTCTGAAACTCTTTGGAGCTCACTGTGTACACTTTGAAAGAGTCATCACTGAAGTGTTTCTACGTAAAACAGATTATATTTTCCAGAAATTAAGATTCCAGCTAGACCTACAGAAACTCATTCATCTTTAGTCACATTGATTACTTCAAGTGTTTTCACAGGTTTGTCTACAAAAAGCAACTTTACAGAATGTGTCTGTTCACTTTCTCACTGAAACCAGGAGGATAGAGCACATCACCTCAGTTCTAAAGTCCTTACACTGACCCTGTGTAGTTAAGACAATAGGCTTCAAGATACTGTTGTTACCTTATAAATTATTGAACAGCTTAGCACCAAAATACAAAACAAGTCTTTTGGTTGCTCTGCAAGCCAGAACCAGAACTAAACAGACAGAAGCAGCATTAACACTTAAAACCCACTTGTTTAGAGTTACTTTGAACCGTAATAAAATTATTAGAAAGTATTTATTTAGTTGTTGTCTTGACATGCAAAGCTCACCTTAATCTTGTGTAGCTTGTTGAATTCTTTGCGCACTGCTTCCTTTACTTTCATGTTTCTTCTGAGGATTTCAGCCTGAAGTTCAGCTGAACTGATGGAAAAAGACATATTGATCCTTAAAGTTGTTTCAGCTGAAAAAATTAGATTCTCCACGTAATCCTATTTATTGACAAGTTCAATTTTTATAGAGTTTAGTGGAAAGAGGATGAAGATTTGCGAACGAAACTCCTGTTGAGTTTTCCAATTACTAATTTTTAAGAACATGTCTTCAGTATTAAATGTTTTGCACACTTTTGTTTCCTCATTTCACTTACTGATCAGTAGAGTCTTCGATAACATCAGATTTTGTGCAGATAAAGTGAATGTTTCTGCACTCCCCACCGTTTCCTATGAAACTACTGACACTATTCAAGATTTCCCAGGATTCTCTCTCTGATGCTGCTCGGTTGATTTCAGTGACGATCCACACAGTAGAACAGTTCCCAACAATCTGGAACAGCAACAAATATATTATAATGATCAATAATATGTGCTGATATGTTTCTGTTTTCTTTAGATAGCAGCACTTTACCCCTTTCCACATTGTATCTCTGCTCTTGTTACGGTCTCCATTTCCAGGAAGGTCCACAAGAGTGATGTGTTGGGGAAAATCATCTGGCACTTTGACAGTCACACACTTTACAAGAGGCCAATACCACCTGGTTCGTTCTGTTTCCCCTCCATGATTTGATTCAGTTCTTGTGTATTTAATCATTTTAGCAGATAGCTGTTTAGCCTGCAAAAAATGGAAAGAAGGTAAACATGGGAAATTTGACTTTAAATCAAAAGTTCTTGTTTAGTTTAATTTGCAAGACCAAGTTATCAGTTTTATGAAGAAATTGAGTTAATAGCAGGGTCTGTAATTAATTTATTGCAAATAATTACATTTCAGTTCAAAACTATATACTGTATATAAAATAAGCAACATTTTTAATTCAACACCCCATGCTGCTGCTAAATTATTAAATAGACAGATGAGCTTGAGAGGAAATATATTTATTGTTTTCAGTCTGTTATTTAGGTTCTTAACCAGAAACAGATGGATGCAAAGTGTTATTATACCCATTCAGCTTTCAAACATTTCAAAAATTCCTAATAATTTCTGTAACTTCTATGAAAAAATAATTCTTTAAAAATATGAACTGTGGACGCTGGCATTATTTATTGACAAATTAGTACTTAAATAAACACAAAAATACATGAGCTGCTTTGCATCAACAATTTATGTTTAAATGTTGGTTTGCAGCTGTACTAATATACTAATTCAAAGATCCTTCACAGAAGGAAATGGAACCTTCTGTGTAAATATTTAGCTTTAGCTGAGATTTGTAGAACAAAATTGAAGAGTCGTGGTCAGCCAGGTGTGTATGTAAACACCTTTTGGGTATTTATGCAAATATACTTTTAGAATGGATCCTACACAATACTTAATAAATGAGATCTCTGGTGTTTTAGTTAAAGAGGATGAGCAGCATTAGATGTTCGGCCTGCACATTGTTGTCAGCAAACCCTCTCTCCATATTTAATAAGTTCATAACATTTGTGGCCATTTTCAAGTGGTTTAATTACATAAATTAATAAAATATGACTAAAATACCATTCTCTTTATTATTTGTGGCATATAAATGATTAAATGAAGCTTCTTATATATTTCTAGTTATTCCTGATTTTGGCTTTTCTGGTTTTACTTACTGTTTCACATGACAGTATCTTTTCTGTGGATTGAAGAAATTCTGGTATTTCTCTGAAATATTTGGGGTCCATTAGTTGTCCAGAAGATTTTTGTTTCCATTCCTCTCCATAGAGTGCAGACAGCTTTTCAGCAACATCCTGATAATCATCATCTTCATACTTTTTTTTTTATCTCCAGTATTCTCTTGAAACTGACTCACTGACCACAACTCATCTTTCCATTCCTGGACATAAAAAAATGTTTGATGAGCTCTATTACATTGTGATTCTTCAGTTTATGTGAAATAGAAGGAATTATTTCTTTAGTTCTTTTACCTCTTTTGTAATAAATTCAATATGTGCCTCATACTTTGTATTGGACATGTTTGCCTCCACTTTAATCATGACTGAAGTGCATGCATCAACATCTCCAGATGGCAAAAGTTTTCTCTCCTCAATGAGAGCGTTTATCAAACTGGTCTTTCCAGCTCCAGTTTTACCAAAGACACCAACCATTTCTCTTCTGTCTGTCTCCAGATCCTTAATTTTATCCCTGTGAAAAAATAAAGATGTTTTGATTTATTAACTTTTAAAACATATTAATTGATGTGTAAGTTTTAGAATTCATATTTATATTTAAAATTTCATTGAAACAGGAATTTTGAAGTCTTTTGTAAATACGAGGAGATTGGAAAAGATTTTGATGTCTTAGCAGAAAACTATGAGTAAGGAAGAGGAGGCATTGAACTTGTTCCATCATTACACAGCAAATACAGTCAACACCAATGGAGGAAAATATGAACAAACATCATCATCACATAAAGACTGAGACTCTGCCAATAGCTTGGTGATAACAAAAGCATAGCTTCAGAAATTTCAGGATAGTATTTGTTGTGTTGTTAATGTAACGATAGTAAATTGTATTCTCCACATGCCTGGATCAGTGGGATTGAAATACCGAATCATCTTCAGAATTGACTAGAACCCCCACAAAACTTGAAGAAGAACAATTTGTGGTCAGACTTGTACTTTGTAAAGGGAAATTTGGTCTGTACATTACAAATGTTTTTGTATCTTTCAGGAGTTTGGGTTTGGTTAAATGAATTGTATTGCTTTTGCCAATACCATCTGTGTTTCACTGCAGTGATTTTATTGTGAACCAGGTCAAATGAGCTCTCATGCCTCCAGACTTCCTTAAGAGATGTTGTTCCCCTTATTTACTACATTTACCTAAAGTGATCTGGCAAACAAATCATTCTTTACTAGAGACACAGGTACAAGAACTTTCTATATGAACATCATTTGGTTGGCAAATGCCCAGTTTGTTGAAATTTTAGAGGCTAAAACAAAGGTCAAGCCTTCATGTCTAGAGAAGGAAGAGGAGTTATGGAGGAAGCAGAGGGAGAGAAGATTGTGCTTTAGACATGATCTTGAGCCTCACATATAAAGTGTGCTTACGGCAACCTTATTGCACAAGTCGGCATGTATCTAAATGAGCTTGCCGTAAAATTTTGCAAAACTATACGTAAACTTTTTACCTGCCATAAAAATTTGCGGAAGCCGCGGCTTTGTTCATCTGAACTTTTTTGTGTCACACTTTTCTAAATTTGTCTGTACGCCAATATTTACTATGGAAGCTGCAAACTCCTTTCAGCATGAGACCCTGAGTCAATTTATATGCAGATGAGAAAAGAGCCTCTAACAAATAATGATCTTTGTATGGACAGCCAATAGACAGATCAGCTCTTGTTCTGGTTTTAACTCATATAGAAGTAGCCATAGCCCAAAAGAATAAAGTAATCTGAATTAAAACCATGAAAACTAGTCAAGCAGACTTCATATGTACTCACCTTAGGAAAGAATTCAGCTTTGTGTTTTCTTGATTGCGTAGTTTATCCAGAACATCTTTCATAACATTTTTCACTTTAGATTGCAGTCTTAGTTCTGTTATTTAAAAAGAATAAGAGGAAAATTACATTTGCCTGAACTATGAATTTGAACTGAGAAGGATTTTGAGTCCCAGGCCGTTGATACTGGCTTTAACATGGTGATAATACATATCATAAACCAGACACAGTTTTGAATATTGCTTTGACAACAAGTGCATCATAAACTGTGTGATGAAAGTGGTTTAACACTTTTGCATGCTCTGGTCTGAACAAGATGCTGTTCCTATTATCTATGTCTGAACTTGCTCACATTCCTGTGGTTTGAAGTTTCTGTTATTTTGTTTTGCATTAGATGTGTTTTTTTGATGATCACAAACAATACTAGTTATAATTCATCCATCTTAAATAATTTAATTTGCAGCTGACATCTGCAAATTAACATCTGCAGTAAAATTAGCTAAATTTTAATAAATGTGTAAGGCTGAAATAAAATGAAAAATAAAAAAGGGAGGGGTCATTGCTGTATATCAGAGGGGATCTGCATAGCAACTGGAAGACAAAGGGACTGGACACTCACCCATTACAGAGGGTGAAAAACGCGGGACGGCGTAAAAGTTGGCACAAGATGGTCGACTTCTGTAGAGTGATCTACTTTATAATGTAGCGAATCTATTTAAAACTGTTAGTGTGAGGTTTTGATGCTGTGGAGCTCTAGCCTAGTGTTGTACAATGTATAGGTGTGGCATGATCTCCAAGTATCTGGCAGTTTGAGTTGGTGCCATTCGGTGGCACCAACTCAACTTACTTCTTTGTAAGATGGGTTGTGACAAGCTTTTATTCTTTTAATTGCCTGTTGTCATTTTTATGAATAATTACCTGACAAAGATGACATACTCCTGCGAAACCGTTTGGCTGTTGGTTCTCCTTTCTTAAACTCCTCTAGATCCAACTTTCTCTTTCCTTTTTTTGTATCTTCAGACCCAAAAAGGAGAAAAAAAAAATGTTTAAAGGATTTCTAACAAGGATTTATTTTTGTAACAAGTTACATATGTAAGAAATATGTAATAAACTTTAATTCTCACCTCCATTACTTGTGGATGGATGTACCTGAGAATGAACAGATTTATTTAACTGCTTTCACATCATGTAATGGGACAAATACTTTTTAATCTTTTGTAATGTAGCAAATAAATCTCCCTTTAGTCAATGGTAAAGAGTGATTTAGTATCTCTAGTAAAGTTTTTAAAAGCTAGATTGCTGAAGTTTTAAAAGGCTTCAGGGATCAATAATATTCTCAGTTAATAATGCAGCATATTTTCCTCAAAGTTTCACAATTGCCAAACCCTTAGGTCAAAGTATTTAACAAGAAGAAAACTAAACTATAGGTTGAGGGTCAAGATATGATTTTCTGTGAACAGAGGAATATTTGCCCAGGAGCAAGTAATCCAAAAAAGCAGTGACTTGTAAATTGATGCACAAGGTTGGTCCATTGCTGATGAATCAAGTTTGTTAACTGTCATGAAAACTGGTATGAGGAGGTGAGATCTGTCCACGTTCACGTAAAAAACAGACCATAACAGGCCTGAGAGACTGAAGTAATCTTGCATGCTGATTTAATGTTGATTATGGGAAAACGTATTATGTTGAAGTGTCGGTCAAGTATCGGTGATTATGAAGTAAGTAAATTCTGAAGTTTATTGTTGATAATTATGTAAATCAGTTAAACAACGAATTACAAGTTGAAAGTATAATCACATTGAATCAATAGAAATGAGTATTAAGAAGGTAGGATTGAAGAAATGTATTAAAAGTGGTTGTGTTGATGAGTATAAAAAGCATAGGGACAGTCTTTGAGTGCAAAGGCAAGCCTGGACATGTTCTGGTAATGGGTGTGGACAGGCCTGACTCATCGCTGGAAAAGGACATCTGGGCAATGGGCCCAGAGGCCTGGGGCAAGTAGAGGATGAAGTAATCAGGGGACCTGGTGTAAGCGAGCAGGCCTCGTATGAAGTAATCAAATACTTAAGAAATCATGTAATCTGCTCCCCATACACACAGTGGGGGAATAGAGTATAAATAAGCGGAGAAACAGAGAACTGGGGTTCTTCATCTTCAGCAAGTGGAACGAGCAACAGCGGGCCAAGAAATCAACGAGGAAGCCTCACCCGGACCCAGAGGGAAGACAAGCTTACACTTCGCTGGAAGGAAGACGGGACCCGATGCTCAATAACTCTGACTCCTAATTCGACCGAGGCTCTACACTCAACCCAAAAGATCTCAAGAACTGGCAAGGATTTGGGGACAGGACAAAGATCACCAAGGTGATGAAGATTTGGGATGTTTGAAAGATAACTACCAGCTCAGCTTTGTTCCTGTTCAAGGAGGATTCATCACACCAAAATAAGATTCTAACCAAGAAAATGAATTCTTTTGCTGCTGAGATCCACTGTCATCTGGGTATGAGTTGCCTGCACCCAAAAGACTTCTTTAGTACCTACAGTTTAGGTAGACGTGTTAGGAGATATGTATGTTGATTTTATTCAAATATAATTTTACTCTTTCAAATTTGTAATCATTAAAAAATAAATCTGTTTGCCATTTACTCCTGCTTAAAGCTTGCTCAAATAAATACATATATATATATATATATATATATATATATATATATATATATATATATATATATATATTTAAATTCTCATGAGGTTTGTAAACATTGAAATTAATTGAGTCATATTAGTAATGGTTCTTCTATTTAATGCAAAATCCATGATCATTGTTCTAGAAAAGTGGTGGCTTTGGACTTTCCTTTAGTTGACATATAAAATAATGACTCTGGGACTTACAAAGTCACTGAAAATATTCTAGCCATTAACAAGTGCTCGTTATTCTTAGAGAGAGGGCTACTGTTAACAGAAATGGTTATTGGAGTTATGCAGTCGTGACTCTACTCAACTGATTGCTTCTTAACTGAAAAGGGTCATAACTTCTGGATAGTAGGTAGTTAGAGCTAGACGATTATCTCTCGACACCTGCTTAGACAGATTGTTCCTCTCAGACCTTCTACAGGGTAAAACCCAGGCTTCAGGAACTTTCCGGACCGGTTAGACGGAGAGCTGGTCATTAGTCAGGGCAGAGGGGTTGTGAGGATTAGGGCGGGGCTGGCTACTGCATAATAACCAACATAATCCTTGTGTTGTGTTTTTATTTGTATTAATGTGTTGTGAACAAGTATTTTATCAAACAGCCTCAGTTTTCAAATGCCACTCTAAGCCTCAATGTTCCTGCATGGAACATCACCTGCAGTCTAACGACAGGAGTTAATTCTTGTTATAGTCTTATGCTTTTTTATTATTGTTATTATATTTGGAGACACTAATGCTGTAAAATAATAATTTTAATTCATTTTTTGGCCAATTGAGATAACCTTCAACTTGAAAGTCATGGAGGTTCTGAAAAAATTGATTTCTTTTTGCTGCTGCTGAAAAAAGATTATTGAAACAATCTGGTTTCCATCTATGTTAAATTACTAAATGGCTGACCAGAAGCAACACTGTCATCAGAGCCACTAAGTGTGACATAGAAGATGATGAAAATTGGTCTTCCTCCAAAGACAGTCAGTATTCAAAACTTTCAGAACTACTGGTTTAAGGCTTGGAGACATTTATTTGCAGTGACAGCTTGTGGTTTAGGCTCAACTGCAGTGCAGGAATGTTAAGGAATAGTTTAGGGATAGTTTTCACTCAATCCAGGGGAGAAGATAAAAGGCTCCTTGTCTTTAGTTGGTGTGATGTACAAAGACCCTGGATGAGATATTTGATTAAGAACGTAATGAAAGATTAGTTATTTTAAAAATTATATAAAAAATATAAACACTTTGTGTAAAACAGCCAGTTGTCAATTCAACATAGATAACTGAAATTTAGTTAAGGACAAAACTCTCATACTTACCTCAGTCTGAACAGTTGCGTTTTTCTGTTTCTGTTCAATATAAATTACATAATGTGGTGACATACAGGTAATATATTAATGTCACAATTTTAATCCATCTCAGTGTTTTTATTGATAACTGTAAATAACATTTAGTTCAATCTGTTGAACTCACCGCCAAAGAAAAAGGCGATGTGTCCTCATTTCTGTTTTTTTTTTTCTGCAGGTAAAACAGGAAGAATGTGATGACAGATTTGCACTGATGCAAATGCCTCATCGATCCACAGCACTGTCTGTTATCTAATGGATTCTTGGACATTTGCAAATAACATCAATGTGTTATTTGCAAATGTCCAAGAATCCATAAGTTTATAGTCATTATTGTGACCGTTAATGATATATTTAGTTTTACTTATAAGCACCATCTAAAAGTTAGGGTGCAAGACAATATATTTACACAGGATATGAATGTTGTGATTAAAACACACATGCTTGTCATGTGATGTTGCAAATTACCTTTAACAGTTTCAGATTCTTTCTGAAAAGTGCTCTTGGTCCCACTTTGGGAATCAATTTTTCCAAGTCTTGCTCCTTAAGGCTGTACAGACATTTCTCAACAATTCCTTGTTCTTTAATGAAAAAATTGTTTGTTAGCAGTAAGTGATAAAAATTACATTTTAAAGTTGAAAAATATGTTTCATAAAGAGTGGAGAGACAAATGTATTTTTGTGAAAATGATGAAGACCATAGTTGGTCCCCACAACATCAGTAGTTAAAGAAATGTATGAATTGAGGATGTTTCTATTTGCCATAAAGGTTGTGTCAATGATTTCGTCAGGGCCTAATGTCACATTTAAATTTGCACTGAATTTTATTGACTATTTAATCCAATTATTATTTTTGTAACATTGTTGATAACACAGTGACATTCAGTGTTTAACACTAAGATTGTTTGTCATAATTTGTAACCAGGATGCAGAACTTCTGGGAGGGTCCACAATGTCCACACTTAAAGTCATTTTAATGCTAATGATGTGTCCACAAATCTTTTGTTTTATATTTTTAAAGGAAAAAGTTAATTTGTTTATTAAACTTTACAAAAGTATGTTAAATGAATAGAAACAGAAAATCATGCATCAAGAAATATTACGTTTTTTACAAAATTAGTGTTTCTACAATTATTGGCACCCCTAAAAACTTTGCTTTATTTTATCTTTTATGGTCCTGCTGTATTTCATATTATACAGCAAAAGCTTGTAGCCATTTCACCTGCTTTTGTGTCTCAGAGATCTGACCCTGTTGATGTGACTCATGTGAAGTTATCTGACATCTTGATGTTTTCAGTTTTAGGTCAGGTGTGTTGCACACTGACTTTCCTGTGATTATCTCATTGTCTTGCTTAATAACTCATTTATGTCAGAGTCTTCCTTTACTTTCAGAGCATTATGAGGTGTAAAGTACATGCTGTACCAACCATGGCTTGTGCCACATTTATGCATAAAAAATTATGTCACAGCTAGTGAAGTGCATTTATATTGATGGAATTTCTTTTGCAATATAAAGATCTTGATTTCCTCAAAACACTACAACAAAGAAATGCTATACTTAACCTCTAAATGTTTCTATCCATTCGCTTAGGTCCCAGTCAATTAATATCGCGCAAACAAAGTCATCCATGACGCAAACATGCAACTGCAAGAGAAACCATGATGTCTTAATGAGCAGCTTAACATGACATTTTTAATACAGTTAGAATCATCTATATAAAAATCCAATCTATAACTTAAAAAGGAAAAGTCTTACCTGTTAATGAAAATGATGAAGACAGAAGAAGTTTGGCCAAAAAAAGGTGAGAACAAATGAAAAAGCCAAAAAACAAGTTTTGAAAACAATTTAAAATTTAAAGTGGAATTTCACCAGATTCTTTGCAAAGAGGCCGTTCACTATTTCTGAAAATGGAGATGAAGGAAGGTGGAATATAAGGCTTCTCACAAAAACAAGGAGGGAAACGTTAGAGAGGAGTGGCTTCATAAAACGAAAGTGTAGTTGAGTGCTTATTCTTTACAACAACGGTACAATGACTAATCTTTTTAAGAGTTTGTGAGGATAAGTTTTGCTTTCCTTGTCTTTTTTCCTAGTTAATCATTTGCATAACTTCTTTGAAATGACCTCTTTAAGTTATGTTTTCTTGACAAATACTTTGCAGAGGAATTGTTGGCATGTAACTATACACATGCAACTAAATGTTTCATAATATAATATGCATCACTTAAATAAACAAGAAAGTAAACAATAAATAAGATGTAAACAGATTCTGTTATTCAAAGCTTTCATGATCTCTTCCTTTTCCATATTTGCTGGAGTTTTGAAAACAAATCAGAGAAGCAAAGCAAAACAGGAACATCAACTGAACATTTAGCCGTGGCACTTAACATCTAATGATGGTCAATTACCTCATGCCAAGATGAAAGAACATAATCATATCAGATAATAAACATAATTAAGTATATGGTAACTCAATGCCTAAAGAATTTTGAGTGGTGCATTGTTTCCTCCATTTACAAACTTATTTTTGATATCCTGTATTATACTGTACCTTCCATACTTTACAAAGGACAGGTGTTTGAATGAAGTTGTTCGGTATGTTGTTTGCGTCTCCTAATTTCATATATGCCTTGTTATCATTCAAAAATACCTTATTCATTCAATCAAGAAAGTACAGAGAGAAATTTGTGGTTTTGAATCTCGTTTAAATCAAATAATATGCACTCTAGCACTTTTTTCACATGAATTACTAGAATTTGAAGCAATAATTTATCCAGCTGTAGTGTCTTGTAAAGGTAACCCCTGTAACATTACAGCCAGCTTCTTTAATGTATTTTGTTTGGAGTTTATCTGATCAACACAAAGTTGTGGATAAAAATGATTTCAAGATTTGCTCAGACATTACTTACCTCGTGTTTCTTACCCCATCTGCTGGATATGTTGTGATACAGCAGCCATTTTTTTCTAAATGTTTTTTCCAGTGGCCCTAATCCTCTTCCGTAGTTAAGTGTTAAATGTTAGATGTATATTTTAATCTCTGACTATGTAACAATCAGTGGAACCAATATGACCAGAACACCTAGATTTTTATAGCCATGAACACAACAATGCAGCAGTCTGTTTACTAGGCCCTTAAAAACACAAGCAGGAAATCTCTCCATCCACTTTTCTGCTCTGTACACTAGGGGGCAGCAGTAATCAACAGCTGACCAGAGAAACTGACCAACAACGTTTAGTTTTTCACAAGTTAGGTGCCTTATTATCAACATTTTAATTATTTAACAAAATAAAAATATACTAAATAAGCAGATGAAACAGATCGACTAGTATTTGTTTCTCTTTTAACCTAAAGTGACAAAACCTGTTAATGTTCATGTGATGTAAGGATTCTCTAAGGCTGCAAGTGGAGATAATGACTCCATACATTATAAACAACGATATACAATGATTGTTAAATTACTCAGTAATATGTTTATTAAAATAAGTTTCAGCGAATCAATCTAATGGAGCAAATATCATGTGTAATTGCTCCCAAAGGGAATTGAATTGAAAGTTTAAATTACCATGATATGAACAAACATCTGGCTGCATCAAAGGGTTTTTCAATTTTTGTCTCTCTGAGATGGAAAATACAGGCTGTATCATACAACTTTCAATTCTAACTGCATGATTTAATCTGTGCAGAAATGATGATTCAAAGTAATTTAAGATCTGGCACATTCTGGAACGTGTTGATGAATTGAAAGCTGATTTCATCTGACCCAGATTTTGAAGGTCCAGAATTAAGGACAGAGACGCAGAAAAGTAGAAAAATCATTCTAGTTGATAGACTTCAATATAAACAATGGTTTGCACTACAAGTGCACGAAGGCAAAACAAAATTAAACTTGCAAGAATATTAAACTTTGTACAAAAGAAAACAACCATTTATAAAACAATGTAACCCCATCCAACCCTGGTTTCCGTCTTCCTCTGATTCAGGAGTACAAACAGATCATCAGTGTCTCTGCAGAGACAATGATGTGGAGGAGTTTAGAACATGTTTGTCATGCAGTGGCTTAAAATAAATCTAACTCTCATTAAAACTCTTCTATTTATGTTTTAGAGGAGATTGTTCCATGGTAATGTTAGCATTGAGTGGAGGCAGGAATCAAACTCAAAGTTACCAACATGCAATAATAATAGAACAAGATTATTCACTTAAAGAGCAATGTTTGACATGTATTCAGCTGTTTGTCAGAGTAGTTAATAGATCTAGCATTTGAACATGATTAAACAGTCTGATGAGCATTACAGTCTGCTGGTCTTTTCTACAGATCTTGATGAGATTGTGAAATGTTTACACTGACATCAACATTTATTATGAGGTACTTCATAGAAATATGAAATTTTATAATGTCACTGTTCATAACTTCACACAGAGGTTTTGAAGTCAAAGATTGCATTTGACCTTGATTTTATATTTTGTTTACCTCTTAGTAGTTTCAATCTGATGCTCTCAGCATTGCAGGCCAGCTGTGTTCATCAGCGCCGACTTTACCGACAGACTGAAACTTCAGTGTGACTCTGCGAATGAGCGCCTCTGTTCACCTGTCCTTACTGACCGAGCCCAGCTGACCAGACCTTTCCGTGAACCTGCTCAGTGGTGACAGCTGTACACAACTAATGCGGAACAGCACACCTCCTCAGAACCGGCCGGACAATGGTTCCTTCAATACCAGGTCCCCCAAGGCAGACCTTCAGCCAAGCCAGATCGTGATGAGGAGCTGACTCAGCAACAGCCACCCAGGTGTGTCATGCTCCTGCAACACAAGAGCTCCTCTATGTGCCACCTGTTTACCTCATTTTACCTCATTTCCCTGCATTTCCATGGACTATATTTGTAGTTTGCTAAGCAGAGAGGGTATTTTCCTGTTGTCAGGTTAATTCTCAAACATTGGAAAGGATAGAGAAACATAAGAGGCCACCTTCACCCAAAGTCACTGGGGAGCAAGGCGATGCTGGGAATCCATGAAAGTTAAGTTAAACAGAAAGCACAAGTGGAATAAGAAAAAGAGTTGTGTACTAAATTTGAACAGTGTTTTCTGTTTGTTCGGGTCAGTCCATGTGTGTATGTGTCTGCTCTTCTCCTGGACTCCCTTAGCAAAGGTCATTTTCAGAGCACGACTTATTAAGAACTGCTGTAAGCAATAGGAAACCAAACCTAAATTTAATGTTGATTTTTATCTCAATGATTTAATTTACCAATTAAATTACTCTCATCTTATCCTTCCCAAATCTTAAGTAATGCTGCTCTGGCTATCATCACCTGAATATTAATCAAAGTAATGTAAGCAGCACTGCTTTTCTGAGCTACTGTGATTGAATTAAGCCATTGTTCATGTCAGTCTATAAACAATTTGAGTAGTGTATTACAGTTTAAATCTCTGGGTGCACAAATACAAGGAGGGGTTTTGAAAGGGATTCTTTGAAATACTTATAGAAACGCCTTAATTTGTTGCATTATCTCCCATTTCAACTACAAACTTTTATATTTTCACTCACGTTCTTCCAGAGTACAGGAAATGATCAAAATGGCATTTCATACAGATATGTTCAAAGTCAACTAAATTCATTCCAACTATTAAACAATGCAGTCAAGCTTTGTTCACAACTCAAATGTTTAAAATGTTTAAAATGTTTTCCATCAAAGCAAACTCCAAAAGACAAACTCTGTTTTAAGAGGAGGAATTATCCATCTGAATCTGCCACAGTGGCCAGAGTGGCCATCTGCAACCAGCAGCTGGGGTTTGATTAAGTCGATTTAATCTAATCCTCTGAAATAAAGTGAAACCAATTGTCTTCAGACATAATCTAATGAGTAAATGAAGTCTGAAATCTCAGAATAAATACTGCTGCTCTGTGAAGGCCTTGAAGGTTTGTTAGAAGATATAAGTGAACAAACAGATGAGATGGAAAATACAGGCTGTATCATACAAGATGGAAAATACAGGCTGTATCATACAACTTAAAGAAATATGGGAATAAAAAATAATTTAGGAAGAAAGAAAACATGTACATTGTGTTCTTTTTGTTTCTTTCCTTTCCTTGATATTCCTCTTCTGTGTTTTCAGTGACAGTTCTACAGAATGTCAACATTTCCATCTTTTTCACATTGAACAACAACTAGCAGGAACCAAATGTCTGTCCAACGTGCTTAAAGTGACTTCCAGCCACGATTTGGTTCTACCTTAAAAGTTTTGGAAAAGGTCTTGGGTTTGAATAAACCAAGAGGCTTGAAAAGGCATTGTGTCTTTAGACTGTTACCATGGGATATAGAAACAAACGGCCATATGTATGTGTGAACAGACATTTGCACGACTGTATCTGTCTTCTCACACCAGGTAAACATGGCATTCAACCAAGAAGGATGGCTTGGGAGAGATTTGTACGTGGCAACTGGAGGAAATACAAATCTTGGCCAGGCGTAGAGCACTTTGATTAGCTGAACGTATTTAGATCCAAGAACAGCACAAGAGGGTCTGGGATCTGTTTGGAAGAGAGACAGTGGAGGATGCCAGCGTTCGACCGAGGCATCCATGGAATGATGCTTTAATAAACTGAGAAGATGAGAATAACTTAAGAGGCTCTTTGTTGGATCCAAATAAATTAGATGGCATCGCTTGTTGCGACCTGGCAACCAGATCCAGCTGGTCAAGGAGGAAAAAGCCCATACATTCTTAACGTTCTTCCTCTCCTTTCAGGCCGTAAAAGGCAGGAATGTTGTTTAACAAACTGCAGTGGATGTTCTGAATGAACAGGCTTCTGGGGTGCTGCATGCTGTAGCTTCACTCTTCAGGTTCATTCAGAGATGACAGCATGAGGGAAAGCCCCTCTCCTGCTGCGTTAAAGCACCACATCCTCCTGTTTCCCGGATCCCCTCCCTTGTCGTCAGATGCAGACATAGTAACTCCGCTATATTTTTACGGTGTTTGACAAACTGCTCCTTAACAACCAAACCCAAACGCGCCAGGGGTCCCATCAGTCAGACTCTGCAGCTATAATCACTTTCTCGCTGATAAAACGTGGTGATGTTTTCCTCTCATGAAAACCAAATATATAACTTTCCAAACTTTTTTTTTCTTTTTCAATGTTTAAAGTTCATTTTGCCTGCCATAATTTATTTTTATTCACCCGCCAAATGTGCAGTTCAGTCACAATTAAAACATAAAAAAAATATTGGGTTATACATCGTTGACAGTTCAGGCATATTTTATGTAGCAATTAATACATAAACAGAGAGTACTGGTAGACTTTATTATTCTGAGTGGAATCAAAAACTACTCGCCCTCATAAATCTGGCCGGCCGAGAAGTGAGAGCAGCTCTGTTGACAGCCAGTGTTACACTGCATGGAAAAGCCAGCTCTGAACACACAGGGAAAACACACATCCGCACCCACACATTAACAAATGTTGATGGAGCCGCGGCTGTCCCACAACTCTGCGGGACTCTGGGAGCATTAACAATGTCCCCTTTGCTCCTGAAAGCTCTTCTTCCATCCCCTCTTTCCTTCCACATCTTTCCTTTCCTAACCCACATCCACCCGCTACTGGTAGCCTCATCACCATTGCCATAAATATCAGTAGCCTGTCTTCATTTACATATGCTGCTGGATGTGTCGTATGTGAGACTTTCTGACATTTTAATATGAAAAGTCCTTCATAAACTTCTTAAACCCTTAGTTGGTCACAGCTGATGACCATTCACACTGAGCCAAGTTCTGTTGGAGGAATATTCCTGTTAAAAAAGAGTTTTCCTTCCCACTTCCGCATCATTATGTGCTCAGTATGTTGGATAACAAAGCTTTTTAAACCTCAGTAAAGATTTTTAAGGTTTTTCTTCTATGGAATAAAATTTATTGGAGCAATTCTTTTCTCCCATATTTGTTGTGCTGTTATGCTGATGATATTCCTTTTTATTTGTATTCAAAACCTGACAAAGCAAAAGTAGAACTGATGGTTTATAAGCTTTTCTTTAATTGTTTCCATTTTTCTGGTGATGCACTTTGACAAATTTAGTTCTTCCAACAGCTTATTAAGTTATTAGTGGCACCGCTCCTGTAGCATCTTTAAAATAATAACAATTTTAAAGATGTTATGTCCTTCAACCAGGTAAGAGGGTTTTTCCTGTCATAGCCATAGCTAGTCAGTAATTGGTTGTGTAGAAATGAAGTTGAGTTGAGTTTATGTGTATCTTTCTAACATTATTCCAGTATTTTGCTATGATTCAGTATAAGAACTTTATCAGTGAACTCCATTCATACTGAATCCACATGATCATAGGTACCATTATAGCCTTCCTAAGAATACCTTTTTAATTTTCTCTCACACCCACCACTTTCAGTAGTTTCATCAGCTGTCAGGTTTGTACTGAGAGTCCTTGTTGCCTTATAAAAACAAAATTCCTCCTCTCTTAATGGGTCAGCCTGGCACCGGATTATTTTGGCAACAGGTTTCAGACATCCTGTGTTTGGCAGAACATCAGGATCCATCCTATCTTACGTTACAATACAAAGCATTACACAAGCTATGATTTATCTTGTATTTGTTCATTACTTTAAACTTCCAGGCAGAGAGGACTGACACTCGTCTAAGGTGTGGAATCATCTCCTTTTATTCATGCTTTTTGAAGACCCAACACTTGTCCTGACATCACTGATATAAAGTCAGCGCATACCTGCTCTTAATTACGAAAATGCCTCCCACACCAATCATTATGTTGTCTTTTCAACATCAAAAGAAGATCAAAGTGATGCTGCACTTTGATTTTTAATCTGTAGTTAGAATTTCCCAAGAAATAATTTTAACTTTTAGTTCAGTAAAAGGAGTAGGGTAAACTGTTGTCTTCCAATATATGGAAAGTTGGATTTCTGTTGAGATTAATTTATCCTTCTTACAATCAAGAGTAGATTTTTTTTCTCTTACATTTTCTTCAGTTGATTTTTGAGAATTCTGCAGAGACCGGGTTAGTTGTGTTGGTCAGATGAGTTAAAAATGTTGCATGAAGGTCAACAAACAGGACTCACACAAATAATTATACTATTATGCTTCATTTTTCATTCAGTCTACTGGACACGGTTGCAGTTTAAATCACTGTCAATGTACCCACTTTTTGCAATCTGGAATAATATATTTCTTTTCTTTCTGGGTTCTTTGCAGAAGAGGTTAAATATAGATCAGCATTGTTCATTAATTAAGTGACCTCTAACGGTGACACTGAACTATATTTAGGAGTATCAGAGTACATGGGATGGATCTATATATGTGCCACCTTTTAGATTTGCATTGAGCAAAAAAAATTAATTAATATCATTCGTCTTGTTTTCCTACAGTTGGTCAAACACATAAAACCGCAATAAAATATCAGTGCAATATCTTTGATCTGTCCTCCTCATTCTGAAACCTTCACTTGTCAAACCCTTCTCATTGAGCCTCCTTGAGAGATGGTTTTATTATTCTGCACCTTTGGCACATATGGATGGAGGGAAAATTGGAGGGACTGGGAAGGAGAGAAGGCAGAGTTATTTTCCTCATAATCAAAATGAGACACGTTATTGCAGGCCATTAAAATACGTAAACCCACCAAAGAAAAAACATGCTTTTATAGAGCGAGAGAACACATTTTATTATTAGTGGTGCAAAGTATTTGAGAGGCCTATTCATGGTCTGACCTTTCCCCCCGCCCCTGTCTCTTGTCATACCTTTCCTCCTGCCATTAACACAGAAAACTAATCCAAAATTATTCGGTGGGAAAACATAAACGCGGGCATATGGAACTTCACTGCTGAATGCAGCACACAAAATACAATATGCTGGCTTCAGTGCTCTCAGAGAAATCCTCGTTTTGTGGGCGAGGCTGTGTTTGCATTCATTTACTTTATTTAAAACTTTCCGACATCGCTGCTGCATGTTTTAGAAAAAATGAAAACTTGCTGTGAATTATTAAAGGTGTAAATGCAGAAGGCTGGGAGGAGACAGCATCAACTTCGTGCAAAACTTTGACAAATGGAAAATCTTACAGAGGCATTTACAATAAGGAGTCACATGTAGCTCATACTGCTCCTGTGTGTGTGCTTGTTTTTTGTGTCTATGCACAAGAAAGATAGGATTTCATTCTAATTGGAGTTAGAAACATACAGGGGAAGCAATAAATGACCAACAGATGGCGCAAGATAACCAGTCATTAAGCAATACTCCTGGAACTCTTTTTGTCATTTAAAAATTGAACCCAGACAGTAAATGTGCAATTTGGTTGTGTGTCTGTATGTAAGTAGGTAGGTATGGAAGTTAGAGCAGAAGTTCATTTTGACACAATTCCCAGGAATTACAGCAGGAAGTTATTGGGGTTTTGTCAGCAAGCGCTGCAATTCTTTTAACCAAATGTTTGTTTTTTTTTTTCTTTTTTCTTTTTTCACACATCTTTGTAAAAACAGTTCAAACTCAGTCAAACTGCAGAACCTCTACAGGCAGCAAATTTGAAATGTTGCCTAAGACCAGACGGTTATATCCCATTTCATTTTATCCAGCTTCTCTATCTATATTGAACAATTCATCCCGCAGCATGATGATGCCACCACCTTCTTTCTCATATTTGATGTGTACCCTGCATGACTGATGTCCAAATTTAAAGGAAATCAGTCAAATTTTAATGTGTTTGAATGGCTTTATTTCCATGGTGCCATGCTTCCTCACATATGATCATCTTCTTTTTTCCTACTGTAGACAAGTGTTCCCAATGCTTGACGCTGCCATCATCAGTTTGATGAGCAGAGTTAGTTCATCAAATATGGCATTTAATCGAATAGACATCTGTTATTACAGATAATAACTATTATGTAGTTTTACTGCTATTGCTTTAGGGTGACTTTTATTATCTGTCTAGGAACTGCAGTTGAAAATAGCCTTCGAGCGAACTGGCATGTGTACAAAAATGTTATTAATATAACAAATTAATGAATTATAATTCAAAATGTATGACTTCAAGTCATCAGCCACCTCTATTATAGCTTGTTCTATTATTTATTTTCCCCTTTGAAAACTTTCTGGAGGTATCCCTGCTAGCATAGCAAAAGGTTATAGCAAAGTAATATGATTTTGTTTCACTTCTGAAATTAATGTAGTGAACTCGTTTTATTTGTTGCATATTGTTTCTAAGTGAAATTTTATTTCTATTGCAAACAATCGGTCATTAAAGAGACTGATTAAAATAAAATAAACTCGAACCAAAGTAAAGTACACACGCCTATTACGTTTAGATATTTGTACACGTTGACATTAACATAGACAAGACTGCGCACGTTTCCCCTCAGCAGTTTGTGTACACGCAGTCTCCAGTGACGGCTAAATGATTTCTATCTTCCCAGTGCAAACATATTAAAGCTATATCTGACTGTGGGAGCTCCTCTCTGGCTGTTTCAATGTGGAGCTGCAGTGTTAGTGGAGACTCTACTGGCTACTCTGGTATCCTCCTACCAGCTCCTACACAAACAGAGTAACAACCACAAAGAAGAGCAACCGATTGATTCAGTTTCCACATTCCCTTTTGCTGCAGAAAGACTGAGGACGCAGGCTGGAAAACTAAATAAGATAGCGTGAGAGGCTTCAACAAATTATGAGACCATTAAAGCACAGAGTGTCTCAAGTAGGAGATGTGCTCCTTCAGGAATTCCTCCAAACTGTCCTAGATCTTACCACTAGAACCATGAAAACACAGCAGAATCTACATATGGAAAGCACCAATGTTTGTAGTTCCAGAACACGAGTCTCTTCTTGTTTAAGGGTGAGCGAGCGGCCTCATGGTACCTATCTGTCCCTTCTTTTTCAGGCCGTACTTTAACACATATTGATCAACGTGATGATTGAAGAAGCATTCGAGCATGCTAAACAAAAATAGACACTCCTGAGTCATTTTGTTGCTTTTTTGCTAGGAAATATATCAGAATTTTGTTTCTTTCTTGGACACTGAAAGGACATTTTGTTCTCAACATAAATGTTGAGAACATTTATGTTCTGAGTCATAAAGCTTTTTGTACAGTCACCTCTTTCCATCTCTATAGTCAGTCTTTCTGGCTCTAAGTTGGTCAACTATCTATGTTTAGGGGCATTTGAAATACAGATGACATGCAACAAAAGCAATCACAGATTGGGCCTCTTTGGCTGTGAGCCAATCACAATGTCCTGAAGCACAGCTCTTGGTGTCCAAAAGGCCTCCCACCCAGGCTAGACAAACGAGCTCACATCAGCTGTGGGCTTGTGGGTGGGATGCACCTGAGTCATAAAGCTTTTGTATGCAACCACCGGCCCTTCAGCTGATGGCTCCTCAGATTGACTTGCTGACCCAGCTTAACTGCCCAAAGGTTCAAAAATAACAGGAACTAAAAAGGAGCAATTAAACAAGAAAGGGAAAGAGTCAGGATGGGGAAACGGCAAATTGATATAAAGCTCAGAGTAAACCAAATGCTCCTTACAGAAGATTCAAAACCAGCTCTGGACTTAAAAGAGTTTGAGTAGCACAAGAAATCAGAGATTTGAGATTAAGCTTCTTTGTTAACAGATGAGGCTTGGCTGTTGATTATAAGCAGGACATTTTTAAATCTGAAATTAACACAAAAAGGTAAGCTCTTGCAGAATGAGCTGTACCAGATATCAAACCAAACAGCTATCTGCTTCTAATTAGCCTTGAAATGTTGCAACACTGAAGTTACATAGGTAATCATCTCAACACCATCATTTTTGGACTATATGCTTCTGATGTCTCAAGGGCTGCAGAGATGAAGGAAAACATAATTTGGAGCCTTGATTTATGTATCAATAAAAAATGTGTTGATTTACATAAAACTTTTAAATATATATACCTTTCCAAACCACAAAGACAAATTTGGGTGATTAGAATATTTCCAGGTTAGTGAGGATATTGAAAAAGCTACACCCATTATTCTTATTGTTAACGTATCTGTTAACATATTTGTGAAATATCTGTTAAATATCTGATGGAAGTCTCTACCCTGAGCTGAGCAACTAAGCAGCTAACATAAGCTTAATACATCCTTGTGTTTCTTTATGAAAAGTAAAACATGAAAAACATGCAACATTCCCCACTCTAAACATTTGAAAACAATTACAACTGTAACAAGTGCTTTAACTTAGTTTTTAAAACTAAAACACTTATTGTCACATGTTTGTTTTTTTTTTATCAAATTCCAATGTACAAAGCAGCAACACTTTAACTTGTTCTGAGGAGGAACATTTACATTACTATCATGTTTCATCCTGTGGTTTTGGACACAAGTGCCTGAAGTTGTTTTAAAGTGTTTCTCCTTCTGTTTCTTTGACACCTGTCAGATCTCAGGAGATCACCAGTGTGAAAGGAAAAACACACCAAAACACTAAATTCTAACACGTTGCAACAACAAAGTTCAATTTATAATCTTTTGGATTTTATGACAGACCAACAAAATTGTAAAATGGTAGGAAATGAAATATTCTCAAGGATAAAGATGTGGTGAAATTGCCGGTTAAAGGTTTGAAAATGACATCCCACCTTTGACCATTTAAAAAATGCTACTGCAAACTCAAGACATGACTGTCCACCGAAACTAAGAGGCCAGACAAGAAAAGCTCTGATCAGAAAAGCAACTGCAAGAATCAGGTGGGAAATTTCCACTCTGTACAATTATTAGCCATTCAGTACATAAATCTGGCCTTAATGGAACTGCAGCTTTTAAAAAAACCCCATCAAAAGTAAGTTTGCAGTTTGCCACTAGACATGCAAGGTGAACAATAAACATGTAGAAAATATTGACCAGATGAGACCAACTTTGACTTATTTGGTCTGAAGGCCAAACACAATATGTGGCTGTAAGCTGCTCAGAGTTGAAGAAGTGACTAATAGAGCTAGACCAGGGCAGGCCCGGAGGAATATTTAGAAGCTGCAAAAACTTTAGACTCGAACAAAGATTTTGCAGCCAGAAATGGAATAGAATTGTTGAAATTGATCAACAATTTGGCAGCACTTTAAGAGAACTTCATCTCTTAATTGAGACCATTACATTGGTCCAATTGGTTCAAGTGTTATGTGACTGTGGCCAAATATTCTGGTGGTAGCAACATATGCACAGAGAGAAGTTCAACATGATAACAAACTGCACACAGGCATGGTGTAAGACATGTATGACATGCGTGCTGCGCATGCAGTCACAGATGCTTACATGTCTGCGCTGTTAGTCATCATGACTGCAATGACTTTACTGCTTGATCAATTGTTACAGCTGCTATTAGATATCCAGGAGATACATTCCTTGAGGCTGGAAAGAGAAATATATGTGTGTGACTGGAAAGGGGCATGTTTTTATTCTAAACAAAAGAGAAGAGAAAAGTTAGTTTAGCTAAGAATAACCTCGGAGTGAAAATTTCTTTTCTGTTTATTTTTCTACGGCTGTGGGCAAGTAATTCTTTTTGTAAGATCCAGTTTCTCAGACTGCCTAGCTCCTTTCATGCTTTGTGGAAAATAACTGGTTAATGTAAAACGAAAAAAAAAAGAATCAAATGCTAAAAAGAGACTCCTTAAAAGATGCCTCTAGCTCATGTCATGTCGATACATGTGTTGAATCCTGATTCCTAGAGAAGTAGGCAAGAGTAAAGCCTCTCTGGATAAGCTACTTTATCTCCGTGCAGTCTATATCTTCCACCCCATCCCTCCTCCCTCTTACTCTCCTGCTCTTTGATTTCTCTTTTTCTTCTGCCTCCTTGAAGAACTAAGAGTGCTGATCTTTTGTATGCGCTCCATGTGAGCTTGTCTGTCGTGCATTGTTCCCTCTCTTCCTCAATATGATGAGAAAAGCTTGAAATAACAACGTCTGAGGGAGGAGTAAGACCCTCTGCTCTCTGTTTCATCTCTTCTCTCTGTTCTTTCTTTTTCACATGACAGTGATGCTCTCTGCAGATCTCCTGCAGGTGTGGGCCTTCCAAACCCCTTTGAGACAAATTGCACATTTATCCCCTCTCAAACGCCCACATGAAGGCTGCAGCATATGCATGTACTACAGGAGAAATGAGGTAGGAAGCCATCTGTCTTATGAAACAGGGAGTGTGTTTTCCATCTTTGTCTGGGAAAAAATAAAACATCTTCATTAACCCTTGTGCAATCTAACAATCAGTTTACTCCCCTTGTCCTAAAGGTCAAAAATAACCTGCCCCAACAAAAGCCCCAAAATAAAGCAAATTAATTGAATTTAAATCCAAAATCTATTCTGAATGATGAAACAATCTGATATTTATCAAATCAGCTCAGCTTTGAACATAAAATGAAAAACATCCTACGTTGAACACAAAACGTTCTTTAATTTAAGGATGAAAATCTTGAACATCATAAGAAGACGCTTCGACGTTGAACATCTTCAGCGCAAGAATTTGTTCAACATAAGATGTTCAACTTCTTATGCTGAAGATCTCATGTAGGACAGTGTGTGCAGACATACAATGTAGCATCTATCGAACCGTGAAACGTCTACTCATGGCTTCAACAGGAAACCAACTAGCGGTACTCAGATTCAGCATACCTTCAGATTTGTTTTTGTTACGTATGAAATTTGTTTTCTGCTGTGTTGGGAACTTGTGTGATGTGGGAGGTTAGCTGCAAACTGACAGTGCAGGTGCAGGTAAAATACAAGTTCAATTTGCACATCAATCCAGTGTCTTTGATATGTGTGCGCGTGTGTGCGGGAGTGTGTGCGGGAGTGTGTGTGTAGGGTGTGGGGTGTGCAGGTGTGGTGTGTGTGTATGTATTAGAGAGTTTGTGTGTGGCCTGTGAACTCTTTTTCTGGTGTTTTAATGCTTTTATAATGCAATGGGTCCAAAATGACCCACAAGACAATCCTTGTTCCTTTGTGGTGTTATAAACAAAAAAAAAGTATCACTTTTTCTAATGATGAGGTCAATTAAGGAAAAGTCATAAATTTCAAGTCAGAAAAAGAATGTTTAGGGTATTTTTTCTGCACCTAAACATGGTAAGGGGTCACTTTTGACAACACAAGGGTTAACCATTACATGACTAAGAATAACACATAAAAAAAAAAAACACGAGTTCAATAACTTGAATGTCTGTCACTGGGAGACAAATGCATGCACGCCATGCAGCTTTGAGACAGGAATATCAGGATCTGACCTGCTGACTGTGGCGAGGTCATGTGTGAGATGAGGCCTACAGCCGCTGCGCCCACCAGCACCAGAATGTGTGACGTTTCAGGAATCTAAACAGCCTCGTTCTGCCTGACCACACAGGAACAACACAGGACATCATGCATAAACTTTTTAAAAACTATGGAAAGGAAACGGTTGCAGTTGGAAATTTAACAACGTTTGCACTGTCTTTTATTTTATTATTTTTTTTATTGAGTTCTTACACTGCACACTGAATGGACAACATTCAGCAGATCAACATTTCCACTTGAAAAATATTTAGTATTTGTCTTTTTGGGCTTTTACTATTTTACGAGAAACAAAATTTGGATGTTTTATATGACTTCAGATCATAAATTTGATTTGTTGAGTTTAAGCACTGCAATAAATTAACTTTATGGCAATATGCTTAATCACTGAGATGCAACGCCTACTAGCACAGAGTAGATCAAAGCAGATTAAAGCTTCCTGGAGATGCAAATGTTTTCTGCATTAATATGTGCAAAGGTAGCAGCTATGCTGTACATGAAACCTCATATACATTTGAAGACGGGATAGAGTCCTTCTTGAAAGACTGAAGAAATGGTCAAAATCTCAGATTAAAAGCAAACTAAATTTGCTGACCTGTGCAAAAGACATTTTTTAAACCTTTCTGTTATGAAACACTATGCTGCACACATACTTCCCACAGGCTGTGCTGTCTGTGTTCTCAATTAGCAACCTGAGCTCACTAAAATATCAAAGAGTAATGTGATTTATTGGAAGTATGTACTTAATGTTGTGTATATATTGTCAGGTGACCTCACATACCAAATTGGTTAAAACTCAAAACCTTCAAAGGCATTGCAGTGGTTACACATGGCTTCCCAAACCTCCCTGCTTCTCCGGAAAGCACCCCCTCGTTATCCCGCTGCCATCTTACCAACAGCCCCACAAAAGTCCCCCCGCTTCTGTGTGAGTGTGTGCATGCATGGATATGCATTCAGCATGTGCTGTCATGTGTGCAGGCTGGCATATGTGTAAGTGACATAATTGTGTGTGTATATATCATGCTGTGTTTTTGCAGGAGCTCGTGCTGGCCGCAGTCACTTTTGATGGATATCTACTCTGGCTTTGGAGAGCTGCACGTTTTCCAGTGGGTGACTCATGGGGCTTCTGACAGATGCCTGTACCAATTTACTGCTACTGCCACTGCTGCTGCTCCTTCTCCTCTACCCCACATGTGTGTGTTTGAGTGTGTGCAGAGCAATGAATAAGTGTCCTGTACGTTTGCTGGTTGTGGTTGTAGTTTCCAAATTGTGCTTATGGACTTTCCACTCATCTTTCGAACAGCAGACGAGGAAAGTAAGAAGGGAGAGCAAGGTAGCAATTAAGCTGTTCTTCAATGAAATGCCATTCATTCTCAGATATTCACAGAAATGCCTCAGTCTGTTTTGGTGTTCTGTTGGTGTCAAACAGAAAAACTGTTATTCTTTCAAACAAGCCGTGTCATATTGTGTTAAAATTGTAAATATTCCATAACAAACACAAAAGTAAAAAAAGGAAAAGCTGAAATGTTTTATTCCATAAAGATTACATGGATTGACATTATTATCATTAAAATTAGTTTTACAAAAAGTCTAGAAATAGTTGGTGATCTGTGCCATGTGTTTCTCAATTTCACCATTTTCAAGAACTTTTGATATGAACAATATTGTATTTTACATGTAAACTTGAGGTGAAAGAGAGCAGCTGTTTCGGGAAAAAAAGGTAGAATAAAAAAGGATTATTTTTATTCTCTCATATGCATCTTCAATGCTTCACAAACTATTCATACTTCATTGTGTTTTATTGTATGTTATTTAGCATAGCTCTGTGTGATTGGGAATGACATACAAATGATACATGCAACTCGAATATTTCACAAATTAATTCCTAAATATCTCAAGACTTCACTTCATTTAGATCTGAACTTTAGACCAGAGTTGTGGATTATGTTTGTTTTTTTCCTGGGAAAACAAAATTTAACATTAATAATTCAGGAGAGACTGAAAAAAAATATGTAAACCATTTCTAATTTTATTGATAATGATTAACCAACGACCTTTGTTGTGATTGATTAACAAACTACTTATTGATAATTAAAAGGGCTTGGTTCCCTTGTCTGACTCTATTATCAGTACTGGGATTTAGAAATACTTTAATTTTAAGGATGAAAATTAAAGTCATCCTTAAATAACCCCAAATGGGTTTTTGGAAACAAAATTAAATATTGCACATCACTGAGCTGAAGCAGTTTTATTTACTTTGACTTCCTCTGTGGACCTGTGTCTTTTTGGATTTTGTACAAGAGAATGACAACCCAAGCAAAAAAAGAAAACTTATATCCCCAAAGTTGACATGGCGATAGAAAATTAACTTCAATCGGGATTTTGTTACTAATCATGGACTAATGCACAGTAATTAAAAATCTTGCTAAACCTTGTGGCCTGCCATGAAAGTGTCCCACCTGGGAATCATTCGGAGGTTACGGAAACACTGCTCATCCCCAGCACAGCGCATTCCTATTAATACGTCTGTCATTTTTCCAGGAAATAGCAACAGGAGAGTGAGTGAAATCTTCTGGGTTTGCTGCGTGCGTGAATGAATCGACCACCTAAGGCGGGAGTCCTGGATAATTCTCTCCAGACGAGAAATGTCAAACTTCATTTGGCTGTTCCAACTGAGCTTGACATGAAGCCTTTTATCAGGGATAATCCCTGGGTGGAAACATTTAGTTCTGTTCAGCCTGTTTCAGTAAATCCTATCCTCATCTGTAAGCAAAGAAGTCACCACTTTTACTCCTGTTTTCATGGCGGACCCTTTTGGGTTGAGGTTACCCTGGACACCATGTGACTACAACCAGATTTAGCTGCCCACAGAATGCTTAGGTTATATAATTTGTGCTTGTTATACAAATACTAAATATTCATTAATGGTTCTTCTATGGTTCCTGAAATGCTTCCTCATTATTTTGTGTCAGCTCTGTAAGAGGGACTTATCCCTCTGGATTTCTAGAAATAATCCTAAACCAATATTGACACATGCTAAAGAAGTTCACCTGCGGTGGAGGAGCAGGGCCAAAGGACTGTGAAGAGGGTCGTGCAGCCGAGGCCAAACCACAGGGAGGATGGTCCAGCGGAACAACGCTGCATCAAAGACGCCAAGTTTGTCCACCAACCTCATCTCCACGCCTCTCCACCTCTGAAGCTCGTGTCTATTTTCAGAAAGACAAACACAAGAGCAAACACCACAAACTCTATCATTGTTGCTATCATTTCCAAACAGCAATTTTCCGAGGGAAAAAATTATTTTAGAGAGCTGGTATGAAAACCTATGTGTGTACTTTGTTGCGAGGCAGACACCTTTTCATAGCTCTCCGTGTGTTTACTCATGCAGGTTTAGAGTCAGTTTTGCAACAGCCAGTCAACCCCTACTTGGTCAACCTGTGACTCTGGCTCAGCTGGATGTGGACTTGGCCGGGCACTGCCACTCTGGGCGCCAGTTCCAACCTAGCACCAAGGTGATGAAGGAAGACTCTGTCCCCTGTAACCCTTCCTTCACCCAGGTCTACAGAGGTGAGGAGGCACCCAGGGGACGCGTTGGCTGGAATCTATGGTTACATTCATACAACTCAAAGAGTGTGTTTGGGTGTCCTGAGTGGGATGGTGCCAGCATGTCTCATCTCCTTCTGCTAATAAGGTTGCTCTGCAGCTGTCAGCTGTCGTTAACCAGCTCCATCTCTTCATGGAAATCTCAGGATTTACTCATCCTGAAAAGCTGTTCTTGAACAGCTTTTCCAAATTTTCTCATGTTTACAAGCATGAGAAAATTTGTAAACTCTATTTGGAAAACAGAGTTTGTCCCTAAACTCTATCAGTTTAGGAAAAATATCCCTAAAGACACGGAGCATCAACTTCTTTCCACTTCCCAACAAGTTTCACATTGAAGTGAAATTATTTGAATTGAAATTTGCAGTTGGAACATGAGAAAATAACCATTATGGTGATTGAATTTTGGATGATGTCTAAGAAAGATTCCTAAAAAACTGTTATTATTTGTATTCTTGTTGAACTTATTTGTTTCCAGAAATAAGAACACGAAAAATGATCCGATATGAAGTTGAGAATATCCCTCTTTCCCAACTTTTTTCTTTCTTCTTCACTCAGTCTCATCTAAATTTCCCTTTAAATGGGGTCATATTTGTTTTCATAGCGCATTGATGTGCTTTAAAGTGTGGCTCTGCCCAGGTGCTACTGAATAAAGACTTATAACAATGGTCCATCATCTGAGCCGCATATCAAAGCGGCCAATGATGATTTGATGATGGTTGTTTATCCCACCATAAGGGTAGGGCCTCTCACTTCAGAAAGTTGTGAGTTCATCATAGAGATGCCTTTTGTCTCTGATTGAAGCCTTAGTTTTAATGTGGTGCCTGGTTTTCCTTCTTGTCATAATCTGAATGCATTTCAATAGAAGAACTGAAGATGACAGCAAAATGAAAATGAGATTTATTTCCTTTTCTGCTTTGCTGTCCCACCAGGTTTCAGTCAGGGCCCCCATATGAGCACCACTGCTCGCCACCTGCTTTGTAGGAAAACAATGTTCAGCACAAGCATTCCCAAATCCAAAAGGGGATAAAGGGAAAGGATAGGTAAAGGCAAAGCATTCGGTTTGAGCATGCTGAGCGCATACCGGGGCTCAGCTCACAGATTCCAAAGGCAAGCTGATGGAAGCGAGCCAGGCTCCTTCACACGGGACAGGAGGAGAAATGAAAAATGAGGGAGAGGACAGACAGAGATGGAGTGAGCAGAGCTGCAAGAAGGGGGCATTAAAAAGATTATCTCTTTAATCAAAACCCCAGGATGCTGATGGGATGGGAGGGGAATGGGGAGAATGACAAAGATAAAGGGAAGAAGATCGAGGAGAGCTGCAGCTGGAGTGTCTCAAAGCCTCCCACCTCTCACCCCATAACCCCTGTCTGCCTTCTGTTTGCCCTCATACCCAACTATTTCAACCCCCAGCAAAAAAAAACCCAGTTACTGTCTCTTTGCTAATGCCCCAAAATGTAGAGGATGAAAGCGAGAGATGAATCCGGCAGCTCGTGGAATAAGGATGAAGTGTGAATTGTTGACCTCAGCTGCCAGGTGACAGAGAGGCTCTGAGGGAGCCAGGCACCGCTTCACCAGGATTGATGGTTCCGGGAGATTCAGCAAGACAACCGAGCCGCGAGTGGTTTGTCATGTTCTCTCCAGTTTGTCTTTCTCCCACACACGGTCACATCACAGCCACGATTCCCCGGATCCTAGACTCTGAGCCCTTAGGTGAGACTTAGTGGACGTGTGGAGGACAGGTTGTGCTCTTTGTTCAGCGACGACACTATTCTTCCTTCCACAAGTAGCTCACTGACAGACTGTTCCGCTGTCACAAAAAAGATGGATGAAAACACTTTGTGCTCAAGAGCGCAGAGGACAAGAATGCCTCAGATTTGACCTTTCACCTACACAAGCGCAGCTTTTCTCAAGATTCCTTCAGAATGTCCTTGCAGGACCTTAAATTTAGTCAAAATAAACTTCCTATTACTTAGGTGGCATCCAAAAAATATCTACAAGTTTGTCTGACATGGATGTATTGATTTTTCCAAATACTGAAGTTTAGTATAATAATTAACAATAATTTCATATTTTGTTGATAACTTGTAAAGACATGAATATAAATTTTACAAACATGAATACATGTTTGTAGTATTCAGTCTACAAACATGTATTTGGAAAACATTTAAAAATTCTAAATGTTGCTGCTTGTTTGACGTAATGTATCTCTCTCACATGACCTCAAATATGCCTTGAAAGATCTGTAGCAGCATAACTTATATACATGAAGCTGGGAAATTTAATTGCTATTTTGCAGCTATGACTGATGTTTGTAAATTGTGTCAAATTAAAATTTTGATTTTAATTTATATCTATTGCATGTTTTAATTTCCAACAATCCCTTCATAATCTGGCATCTGCTTGACTGCAAAAACACATTTTTTTTATGTGCATGCATAACTTTTTTATTCTGAGAGTGGCAAAGTGGAAATCCACTTGTTCCTTTCAGGTGGAATGAATATTACTCAGCTTTTATCACGTTTTGTCCTTCAGACTTCATTTGTTAGATTTCAAGGCTGATTTGTTAATCCACATTGACCTAACTGACACTGAATTTTGCTATTGAAATCAGCACAATGTGGGAAATGGTGGAAAAGAGAAGAAAACAGAGAGTCAAGGAAATAAAAGATGCTGCATAAATTTGGGTTTAAACTGAGACCAGAGGAATATGAGCTCCATCCTTGTGAGACAGAGCGTCATCTCAGGCCAGATTACTGTCTCCAGAGCCAGTCAGCTGGACCCCTCTGACAAGGAATCCTCCATCTAGGAGTCGTTGTAAGCCATGCCATCATAGGGTGGGGTTCGGGTCAGGGGTTGGAAGTTACAGGGTTGACAGACAAGAGAGATTGATGTCCGTTGACAAAACTTGAGCCCAGCAGACCTGCCTGTTCCCTGGGGGTCAAATGAGAAGGGGATCAGAGAAACCGATACAACCCTCCCCCCTCATCCACACACACACACCCACACACACACACACACACACGCACACACACACCCCCACACACACACACCCACACACACACACAGTATGATTGCCCCCAGTGAACACAACCCTTAATGCTACCCTTACTGTCCCGTTCTGTCTTGTTTGATCATGTACTAAACTGTACAGGGAGACAGCGGAAGGCCTCAGTAAAATTAGTGCCCTGACATATCATTACTTGTGAATGCCTGCAGTAAGTGTGGCTGTCAGCTAGAGCAACAGGCTGTCACAGGGAGAATGTAAGACGTGAGGAGCTACAGCCCCTTCATGCATGCCATCCAGTACAGTGGACAGTCACTCAGCCCTAAACCGAACAACTTTAATACTAACGATTAATGGTGATGTATGGCATTTGTTAGCAATACCTCAAAATTAGCAGTGGTGGAAATCACCCTGTCATGTCCAGGATAAAAGACCTGCATATTCATTGATTGGGTGATTTATATATATATTTTTTTTTTGTCAAATAATAGGGTGGTATATTAAATGTCAATGTTTAAATTTAAATGAATTCCTTGCAAATTGATGTAAAGCACTTTTTTTCATGGCAAAACTAAACAGTCTATTTTTGTTGCTTACTATGTGATAAATAGAAACTATTGTTTAATTATGAAGTGTAATGAAAAATAATTGTAAACATTTGGTTCAGGGATTCTTAACTGGATCTAGGTCTTGACTTTTACTGGGTTATTTCAACCCAGGAAGCTGCTTTCATCTGAGCTATTCTAATGTTTATGTTTTGCTTACTAGTTGCCTTCCTAGAAGAAGTACCTCCTTATTTGTCTCAATCTGTTGCATCAACCATTTTTTATTAAAAATTCCACCAATCTGGTTTTATTTCTTTTTATAATAAATGGTCTTCATAAATTATCAGATTTAAAGTTTCTATAGTTTTTACTGTGTCATTAGAAAGGCTATTCTAATCCCTCCATGTTAGAACATTTTATTTTATGTATAAAGGATTTAAAAATTAGCATTAGTTTCCAGAGTTTATATTGTATAACTCCCCCCAAAAAATAATAATAATCCAAAAAAATACCTGTAAAAATATAACTTTTGGCAAATGTGTCAACTCTCTTTTAACAAAATGCTTCTCAAATTACTAATAAAAAGCTAAGCGTAAGCTCTTAGTTGTTTATTATGGCTATTATAAATTGGAAAGCTCAACATAAAATGATTACAACATTTTGTCTTAAAAACTGAACAGAAATGTAGCTAAAGAGGGACAGTGGAGATACAAACTGTAGACTGGCTGTGCTCCACAGTTTGTTGTGACATTCGATTGATCTAGCACTTCCCCTCGGAGAAAAAAATTTGACGAGGATTCTTGGACATGTAACGCTGAAAGGCTGCTATTAGAGCAGATCCTGCACTCACCCGTTCTTTCTCTTCTCCTGTTACATGAAGTCATCAGTGTGGAACGCCAGAGCCCTCTCCAGCTTACTCCTGAGGGAAAGCGACACACTGCTGGATATATATCGTTTGAAGATATGTAAAAAGCTGTAAAATCTCGTCTGCATGGTGTGGGTCCATGTCCCTTGACATGCGTGTCAGCGCAAGGCTTGTGATGAGTGACTGCATTGACGAGACATCAAGTCTAGCTATGCATTCAAGGGGGTAGTCCACTGTTGGGAGTGAATGATGAATGACCTTTGAACTTAAAGCACAAATTTTAAATGGAATTTGGATAACCTCATAAATATAATCAGAAGCATAAGAAGCTCTTGGGGGAGAAAATTTGGTGTACAGATATTCACATGCACCGATTTCATGAATATTAAGAACTTATTAGTTACTAAAACATGAACTTTCTTTTTTTAAGAATAAGTATGCTCATTACTAATCTTTGTTGTAAATATGTGGAGAACTCCTTGAAAATGAATGTTTTGTTCTTGACGTTTTCCACTCTTGTTCCATCAAAATACTTCATATCAAGTAATAGACCGATACAAAGAGACAGGAAGGAAAAATACAATTTTATTAATCTTTAATACTCATAAATGTAGATAGATAGATAGATAGATAGATAGATAGATAGATAGATAGATAGATAGATAGATAGATAGATAGATAGATAGATAGATAGATAGATAGATAGATAGATAGATAGATAGATAGATAGATAGATAGATAGATAGATAGATAGATAGATAGATAGATAGATAGATAGATAGATAGATAGATAGATAGATAGATAGATAGATAGATAGATAGATAGATAGATAGATAGATAGATAGATAGATAGATAGATAGATAGATAGATAGATAGATAGATAGATAGATAGATAGATAGATAGATAGATAGATAGATAGATAGATAGATAGATAGATAGTTCCAAGAAGGAGATTCAAGATGGAGGTTGGCAAAGCTGTCTGAGCAAACTGACAGATGCTTTTCTCAGTTTTCAGTGAACAAATTAACAAGTGGGTTCCACTTTGTAACATTCTCCTGTTTGAACTACTTGACCTTCCTCCATCGCTTGGCAGAGCTGAACCAATCAGAAGAAAAAGGTGAGGATTTAGGTGTAAACAGAGAGCCGCTGGTTGTTTGAAGCCAACCAGAGAGGTCATGTTCGCTTCCCCGGCCACTTCCACCCTGCTTCCTCCATTGATTGGGAATGTTTATCACATTAGAGAGAGGTCAAGGAGGGGGTCAAGTCAGAGCAGGGCTTGCGGGTTGCCACCTTGTAGTCTGGGTAATGATACTGTCCAGAACCTGACCACAGGCTTGGAAATATTAGTGAATGGATAGAACATGTTTGTAATTAATTGAGAGTGAGGAAAGATGAAAAGAATAATACACAAAGGAGAAAAGGTAGCAAGAAATATCAAGTTTCTAATGTCATGAAGTGTCAGCTCTTCAGTCCAATCCCCCTAGCAATTATTTATCTCCTAATAGACTCAATTTGCTATTAACCCACCAAATTCTATCCTTACTCTGTCATTTGCACCATCCACCTGGCCTCATATCAGCAAAATAGATACATGGCGCTTTCATCTACAGGTTCAGGGCCTCTCTGTAATCCAGGGCCTGCACTGGGTTCGCCCAGGGCAGAAAACCCTTTTTATGAGTGACAGGGCAGGAACCTCCCCTGCCTCTCTGTTTGACCTCCTTGTTTCCTTAATTGTGTGCAATGTCAGGACTATACTCCACCCAATCCAAGGTGTCCCCACCTCCTTAGGGGCCCATCACAACTGGGCCCACTGGCCACAGAGGCCAAGTATTTTCTTATTGTTGACACAGACAGCCAAACATTTCCCCTCCCACATAACTGTCCACCCCGGTGTTTTCTAGTTCCTTCTCCACCAAAACCCTTTTCGGGACCACCTAGGTGTTTTTAAGTCCTGGTGCTTGATGTTTCTTCATAACATGTTGGCAAGATTCTCTCCGTTCATGCTCTGCATACCAGTGGAGAGCCATTAACAATGCCGCCTCAAGGCAGGTCTATGACGACGGGTGTGAGGGGGTCGAAGGTCATCTGCTGTGGGGCAAAATCCTTTGTTTGCTTCTTTCCCCCCCAAGGGTAAAGTAGCAGGTAATATTATGAGAATGATATCTTCTTAAATATATCTCTCTTGTTAGATGATAATTCCTCTCTTACTTTATGTTCATTCTTGTATTTGGTTAAGGAAAACAAAACAACAACGCTCCATTACAACAACATAAACCCAATAAATACAGTGACATCTTAGTTTCTTGTGTGGGAGGATCTATTATGAGCAGCAGTAAAGCAAACATCTCTTCACTCAAGGAATGGCAGGTTGGTTGGACTGGAAACTCATCCTCTATTTTCAGCAAATGAGCTGTGTCAAGTTTTGTCCTTAGTCAATTTAAGTCCCAGAAGCATGAAAAAGCATCAAGTCAGGTTATTTTCTTTTATTCTTCCAATCTGAGGAAATATCCCGTTACACATCATTTTAACCAGGCTCTTTTGTATGACCTGGTTTGGACAAGCTTAGAGTTTTGTTTTGATTGGGGTTTTGTGATTATCCTGTCTTTTCAGTGATTTCAGGCACCGTAGTGCTGACTTTACAAATGGCACCTTGTATTTATACCAGTCAAACTGTTCCATATTTAGCAATCTTGTATGTATGTTATTTGAATGTTTTGTCACGGATCAAAACAAAGTAGTGTATGAAATGAAATATGTTTCTTGTTTTCAAAAAAAAAAAATATTTGGAAATTATGCCATTCGTTTGTTGGAACTAGAACAGGTGTCTCAGAGTTGCTTTGGTTTCTGGTAAAAAAAAAAAAAATTATAAAATAAGATAAATGATAATAAAATGAAATAATAACAATAATATAATAAGACAGGAATATGACTAAAATTTAACTGGTGGCGCTGATGTTTGAATACAGTATAATGCTGACCTGGTCTTTCTGGATGGAGTTTACATTCCCCTGTCATGCATGAAGGTTCCCGTCAAAAGTTTTATGAACACCTGCTTTCTCGCAATTTCCTAATGAAGTAAAGAAAATAGTAAGAAAGTGGGCTTGTGTGCATCTGTGTGTACATGTATGTGTGTGTGTGGTGTGTGAGTATGTGGGCAGAGGGGGGTGAAATATGGTTCATAGATGCAAGGAAAGGGGCTTGCAAATGTGTAAAATGAATAAATGTTCAATTTATATGTAGAGTGCACCTATCAAGACAAAAGTTTAATGCAAAAAAAAAATACTTCAAACTATTTTTAAAAAATGTTTAACTTTAAAACGGGTCACTTTCACCCTCAACCTAACAGGAGGGTTAAATTACCAGCCCTTCATCCGCAGCGGACTGAACGCAGAGCCGCGTCCGCATTGGTTGTGCAGCGCACTGCATATCTTACGGTCTAACTAACTTCTGCACCTTCATTTATTTCCTCAAGATAAACTGATTGATTTTCGTTGACTTTGGTATTAACTAAAGTATATAATGTCTGCGCATGTGCACCAGTCAAGGGTGTGAATTATAACCTGTCAAATGACTGACGGGTTTAAAATTTTTCCATCATTTAAAAAATAACCGGTCAAATACGAAAAATATTCCTCTGTATACATCAGTAATCTCTCTGGAGAGAAATAGAGGGACTTTAATGCTGTTCAGAAAGTAACTCTTGTCTCTCTACAGCAGAAGAATAAAGGGATTTGGTAGCGTTTGTAGCTGCAGGAGTAAGGTGAGTTTAGAGGTTTGCATGTTTAATTTTATCCCCGAGAGAGTTGTCCTCAGTGAAGACTTATGTATGCACAGCCAGAAAAGTGAACACAGGTTAACTGGAAGGATCAGCCACCAGGATCTAGATAGTGGTTAGTATTCTTATGGGTATTGCAGTTTGTGTGTTTTTCTCAGCAGGGAAATCTGGAGATTTCCTCTGTGGGGAAATTTGAGGAAGGTTCCAGGTAGATTGGTCGCAACCACATCTGACAGTCTGCGGTCGACAGGATCTCATGTATGTCTTTTTATCCTATGACTCAGTGATGCTTGATCGTGGTTTTCATTTGCTCCACATGCACCACTTTATTAACCTTTGCTAAAATGCAACTTTAAACTGTGCATGGAAAGCCCTGATGGAAACACAATTAGCATTTTCTATATCCACTTCAGCTTCCAATGACTTGGTGACATTTGAAAATAAGAACCCGTGGAAGCATGTAGATATGAATGACTCATTTCAGGGAAATTTAATCTTTTTTTTTTTTTTTCCGTGTGACTACGTCAACAGAAACACAGTTATGAACATTTCTGCCAAGACACACACTCCAAGCTGCCAATGCCTCATGCTTTGTGTGAGAACTTTACTATTTTAAAATCCCCCCAAAACTACAATTATACACAATGTGGTGTCTTGCAGAGAGGAAGTAAATGTTAACTGTTTTTGCTTGAGGCAAGTTGTCCCACAATCCGTTAATAATAACAAGAAGATAATACATCATTGTTACAAAACTACTTCCACATTAGTTTTATTTTCTGTTTATCAATAAAAATATTAAGCTTTTATATCAAATAAGGTGATTTACAAATAAATATAATTCAATTCATGGTTATCTGACTTGTTCTGCAAATAAACACAGCTGCATCTGTACTGTACAGGTTCCTTATTTGACTTAAGTTGTCAGATTGAAAAGCTGCAAAACGGTTGATTGAATTTGTATGCATATCTTAGTTTGAACAATTATGGCTCTCATTTTTCAGGTATTTGAAAGAAAAATAGGCTTAGAGTAAATCTCTGCATTTTTCCATTTAAATGTAAGCACTGGATATGCTCAAGCCCTGTGGAAAAGTCTCAGACTGTAGATGTAAATATATGGTAGTGTAGACTTGCTGTGCAGCAGAGAAAATCCAGCTGCTTTATTGAAATATTCTGTGTAAAATGTTTGCTTTGCACAATAGGATTTCAGCCAATATTTCTAGGGTGGATTTAAGTTGGATTACAGGAATGACTTTTGCCTTCAACTTAATGTAAGATAAGAGAGACTTCTGATAACATACTTGCAAGCTTAAAGTTGAAAATATTGAATCTGTTGGATACTGGGTTGACCAGAAAGAAAATAAAGCAAAAAGATTTTGGAAATATAAATATTTATTGAAACTTAGCTCAGTAGTTTTGAACATAAGAATACTATAAAGCGTTGCTTCTGGATACAAAAGTTTAAAAAGAAAAAGGTTACTTTTGGTTTTAACGTAACCCAATCAATCAAAATGCAGGTAATCATCATGGATAAAATGCAGTGCTGAACAACAACTTCATAGATTGACTTTTAAATACATATATTAGTCTATTGTGCTATTATGATTACATGTTTTACATCAAGATGTTGCGAAACCTCATTGACCAGACAAATTATAGTCTTATAATCTTTAATGTGTCTTTAATCCTTCGCTGTGGTGTTTTCTCTTTATAATACGAGAGGTATCTTTTGTTTTTTTTGAAAGTGTCTTTTCTTCTTCCATTTCAGAAATTCTGTAAGTGAAACCCAAAATTTAGGGTTGTAAATTATTATATTACAGTCAATAGGAGAATGTTTACCGAAAATAGCTTGAGTGTGCATGCTTTCTTTAAAAGAAACAGCCTTGATATAATTTTTGAACCAATCTGTGTCTGTTTTTTAAAGTGTGTGAATGCACAACCAGTTAAAAGTGGGTCTAGTTTCAATCTTCACTTCCAGACCTGTAGCAGAAAGTTCCACCTCGAAAGTTAACTTTTTTGATCCATTTATGCCTGGTCCCTCTTCATCATGCCCTTCTGTCTCCTGTAGACTCTGTGGCTGAGCTGGATGGTATCTGGAGCACAGTGTACTTTAACAAAGCTGCCTTTGTACGGAACCTCTCTCACTGTGGTTTGAATCCATAACCACCTCTGCAGTCTGGCCAAGGTTGAGTGAAAAAAAGTGTGTTGGACATTTGCTGGCAGGTCTGATTTGATCCTCCTTCGTCTGCCGCCCTAAACTTGTCTTTGCACAACATCCAGAGTGTGACATTTATTGTTCTGCAGGGATACGTCCCACCAGGTGTGTGTGATGACTGTCACAGCGCCATGATTTAGCACCGCAGGTCTGTGATTTTTAACGAGTTGGAGGAGCATCTGCAGACAGTTGGATAAGTTGTTCCCATGGGAGCCATTCAGACTCCTATAGAAAGGCCACCTGACTCTGGCCAAGTGATGGTACTGGGAGCACGGTGTTGGTCCAGAGCAGTGTGGGCCAGCGCTGGTCTGCAGTGTGACGAATGCGACACTTGAGCCAAACTGTAGCGCCGTCAGTGTGGTGGGTCCCTCTAATCACTCTGGCTTCCCAACTTTCAGAATCAAGTTTCAGATTCCGAGTCGGGTGGGGGGTACTTTGGCCTGTTGGGACTGAAGTGTCAGGTTCACTTTAACAACAAACACTTACAGACACTTCTACAGTTTCCCCACAAAATTTATGCAGAAAAACCCACAACAGACAGAAATTAAAACATCTTTCCACTCACCTCCCAGACTGGATCTGGTGTTTACAAGATCACGTCTCCTCTTGCAGAGGGTGGAGAATCTGCTGAAATGTGATCACGTTTATGCAGAAAGATGGCCTGTCCATAGAAATAAATTTAAGTAGAGAAACAGCAAGTTGTTTCTCAGCAGGAAAATCCTATTCAAGACTAACTGAACCTTAAAATGGCAAACTGATTTGTATTGACACATCTTTTTCAGAAGCCTCTACAAAATCAAAATCAACAAAGTTCATGCACTAATGTAAGGATGCTATTTGTACAGAAGACAAAATCTAAAATAGACATGAGGATAAATGTCTAATGCATCTCTTGTAATACAGGAGAATGTGTGTTGTGTAAAAAGAAAATACTTTTTTGTTAAAAACATCCAATACATAGTTCAAAATGAAGCAAATAAAGGATTTTAAGGCTCAAAGTTTTGGGAAGCTGGCAGCATTCTCTTAAAGTATTTGGTAAATAAACAAAGAGACAAAAATTTGTCTCTATGGTTAAAGGTTGCTTTAAACATGTAAAGCCTGACTCTCGATGATGCAGTACTCTGTTGACACGCCATACTATCAGTTTACGATGTTAATTGAACATCTAATAGCTCGGTAGAGCAGATGGCCTGAGGTTAAACGTGTCCTCTTGCCCCCTCTCTTTGGGTTTTATTTCAGGATCAGCTGGAGGAGGCGGGGATGAGGTGGGGGCAGCAGACGGTCTGTATGCCCAGAACTAAAGCCTCCCTGTTTGGAGACATGAGACCCACACCTCCCTCATCTTTGCCGACATCCACCGCAACCAGATTTAGGTGAGAGGTGGGGGGGCGGTAAAGTCGCACTGTGTGTCAATACCAACGTGGGCCAAACCAAACTCCATTTGCACTTATTTCTCTACTTAATCGCTCATCTAAACAAGCTGGAGGGTTGGTGGGAAAGGAGGAAGAAGGGCAAGAGGGGTGGGAGGTGGAAAGGTGAGGAGGAAAAAGGAGGCGGGAGGAGTGAATGGGGTTTGCCAAAATAAATGCATGAATGCCTTCTTTGACTGACTGGCATCTTTGAAGTCAGCTATAATTGCAGGCCTCTTGTCGAGCAGTGGAGCCTGTGGCAAGCCAGGTCGTGGGCAAATAAGATGTTTGGCCGCGTCGAGGAGGAAACGTCACTGCTGAACAATAAACAATATCACAAGGCTTCAGTTTGGCAAGAAATATGGCGTCATACTTATTTGACAGCAGCTCCAAACCGCAAGAATAAAAGTCCTTTATTGCCTGTGTATACACAGCGCCTTTCAAAAGGAATTATATGAAACCAACTTTTTTGCATTTGTCACCGTGCAACCACAAATTTTGTTACATTTTATTAGGATATTATATGATGTATTAAGATGGGGAAAAGGATCGTTTTAAAGTGGAAGAAAAAAAATATGCGAAGAGTGTGTATGTGTCCAGCTTCTCTTAGAAGGAGTGATATAACTGGTTGCATAGTCCATCAGCATCCAGTGCAATCTCTGAATATATCCAGGTGTTTAGTAAAGGCCTTGGGGTTTGCTAGAAAAAATTAATAATCAAACATGAAAACAGGTCGAGAATAACTAGGGGATAAATTTAAAGCAACATCCCAAGCTTTGAATATCTCAGGAAGCATCGCTTAGAATCTCATAATGCAAGGCGTATGACACAATTGCAAACCTACTAAGACATGGCTGTCCACCTGAACTTAGAGGCCAGGGTAGGACAGCATTGATCAAAGAAGTAGTCAGGAAAACCTTGGACTCTCTGGAGGAGCCGCTAAGATCCACAGCTTAAGTTGGAGAATCTGACAACAAGAAACTTTGTGTTTTAAGAACAATGTTGCTCATGAAATTACATCACAGACTTAATCCCTGCACAGGGCAACAACTCATTCTTTAGAAATGACAACGAAGAAACAAGTCATCTCATTTGGTTGACCAATTTGTACTGTTCTCCGAGAACACAGTAACCATGCAAGTATGAGCTCATGCATCCTCATGGTAAATCAGCAAGGCAAATGTGCGCTCCTGGGATGCGAGAGTTGGTCATGAAGGGTTTAGACCACAATGTGGGTTTTCCATTCGGGGAGGAACTGTGACAGGGTGGTGTAATTAATACACAAATCCTTGATGTTTTGTTTAGAAAATAAACCCACCCAAACCAGTGATTATTAGACCTAAATCCCTGAAGAATATCTCACACAATGCACCTTTCAGTTGGTCTTTATGACATTATTTCTTTTGCCAAGGGTGTGTTGTCTTGTTATTTTAATGTTCCATTGCAGTACTTGTGAGGGGAAAACCAAATGCAGCCTTCCCTTCAAATACTCGCTTGCTTTTGCAGTTTTTTTGAACACCAGAGAACCAACTGTTGCAGGTGTTGCAAGGCGCAGAATATGCTTGTAGGGGCAGCACTTACAGAGCCGGCAAGGTGTTTCTTGCTGTTTGTTTGAACTATGTACAGATGAGAATCCATGTCTGCTCAGTGTGATGAGAAGATGGAATGGCTGATCACGCTGAAGCAGCTTTTTGATGTTTTCCTGAATTCCAGGTCCGTGCCAAACACGCATTCCTGGTCCTGCTAGTGTTTTGTCCCATGTTCAGCGTCTGAGTCTTTTCACACCCTTGGGAGGTTAAATTGGCTTCTGTTTAGCATGTTTTCATGAATATACAATGCAGTCATCCCTGCTGTTTTAATAAACTTTTATAAAATGTATTCCTTTAGTTACAGGGAAATTCCTGAGGCCAGAGACATTCTGTAAATGTGCAGAGATCTAAGCAGAATTTGATTTCAGCCTTTGTCTTTCAGTAAAGCACATGGTTGTAAATTAGATTTAAATTTCTGGGTACTATCAGAAGCTGATTTTAGCTCAACAACTTTCACCCTGCCATAAAACCAAACGATAGAACAGATAAAGGCAAATATGTTACACAGCAATCACGCTTTGAAGAAAAGAACACTGATGCAGATAAAGAGAAAGACAAAAGAGATGACAATATAGCAAACACGATCTTAATCAAGAAATGTTGCATGGGAGCCAGGGAACAGAGAGATGTCCCCGGACAGCTATGATGCAGTGCAGAGACGGCAGTATAGCACATATATTCCAGAATTGCCAGCAGTGCAATGATGTTGCCTTCATACCTGCAGTGAATCTGTATGATTCTTCACAGACCTTTATATGCAAGGTCTGCAGCAAGCCAAATTTGCAACTAGCAGAAGGAATCAAGGGCCCATGTTGGGGGCTGGTGAGAACAGATATGGCATCCTGCCAAAAGGTAACTTATCCTCCAACAGCTATACAGAGTCCTTCTCCTTTGAGTATACACACCTGTGCATGGGCCAGGGCTTTTCTCAGTAGCCTTTTTCTTCTGTTTGATCTAGCAAAGCCTGAGATTTTCCTCCCACATTCAGCTGTGGGGCAATAAGAGCAGACCAACAGTTGGATATTAACATGAACACATGAATTCAACTATAAATTTTGGTTGCAGAACCAGAGCACTGTCTTTTTTATATAATCTAAGTGATAATACACAGTTACCATTAGATTGTGCTATTTGCTATACACTACACTGTACCGCACAACAACTATTTGAGAGACAAAAGTGGGAACATTAATTCCCAGATATGGTTGTGGGTTTGTCAGTTTTTTCTGCAATTGCTTTGAGTTTTCTTTTGTTTGTTTGTTTGTTCTTGTACTTGGATCGTCTTCATTTATAAGTATAATAAGTATTATACACAAACCTACCACTATGTCTTTCACTCTATTTTACAACATAGGTCTTTTTAAAATATATACATCTATATGTGTTATTATCCATCCATACAACCCAGATAGTTATTATCCAGTGATTTTCTTGTCACTTTTGTTTTGCAACTGGATTATTTGGTTGTTTATTTGTTTCTTTTGCTGTCCGGTCTTGAACTTGTTCAGTGCTTTGTTTTGAGATTATTAGCTCCATCCTTGTATTCTCCACTTTATGAACTCTTCAGCGCTAGTCTTCAGAGTTTGGTTTTGTTCAATTCAATTTGTGTCCTGTTACATCTCTTTAAACTGCTCGACATTTCCTCTTGTTATTGGGCCTCGTTCCGTAGTGATTTCATTCAATAAGTCTTCAAGAGCTGCAACTTTAGACTTCTGCTTTCCTGTCGGCACTTGGGTCTGCAAACAACAAGTTCTCCAAAATGACAAATCAGGAGCAAGATTAAATGGCTAACACCTTGGATGATGTTCTCAACATAAACATAAAATATAATATTCAATTCTAGTGTATCCCAGAAAGCTTTCTTGAACACAATATGACATTCAGTGTTTAATAATTGGTGTTTAATGATGAGGGAACAGCTATTGCAAAAGATCAAAGCAGGAACAACAAATTGTTATATTCTCCCAAATCTGAAACAAAATAAGCAACAGTTTATTTATTTTAATTAAGGTTGCATGTGAATGCAATACTAGCATTAAATTAAATGTACGTACAGAGGACGCATATTACTGCTATCTGAATTTGTGCTCTCTCTGCCTCCTAACGCATGCATATTAAACTAAATGGCGATCATAAACAGAAGGTTTATTATCACAGTAAATCAATGTAATTTGTGATTTACTGTGATGGACTGAAGAAAACATGCAAGAAACAAGACTACATTTTGATACAACCCAGATAGTCCTATATTGGGTTGCAAAGAGGTGTAACATATCTTAGCACTTACTGGGAAAATCTGGACAAGGTCCACGTTCCATGTTATAAGGATTGGATGATGAAGAGTGCACCCTTGGTCAGCAGATAGTCCAAAGCAGCTGCAAAGTTTGCTCACCACAGGCCAGCTCTTGCTGAGGGGTTCATGTGATGAGTGAACAACAAACCTTTGTGGTGTTGTGAAGAGTTTTCCATCTGTGCCATGTATTCTGTCAGCAGCAGTGTAAGTAAATGCACAGTGAAGTCACTCAGAGCTATAAAAATTAAGATCTGACCAGCAGCTCCTGAACAACAGAAAATCACATTTAGCAAGCTGGGCAGCAAGTATCAGCATATGCACCTTCTCACGCCCGCTGGTCTCTTCACCACAGATCCAGGATCCCCTTCTTACTCCTCTTGGCTCACTTAGATGCTGAAAGCTGAAATTACACCGGCGCAAGCTTCAAAATCTCCCTCCATTCTCCACACATGCCAGACAGGGGAGGAAAGAATAACAGGCTTTAATGCGTTTGGCCTGCTTTTCTCTCAGCCAGCGCAAACCCTCAGCTGCATCAACTGATAATTATTACAGCTCATAAACATGTGAGGGAGGCAAAGAAAATGCAGAGAAAGACAGGGAGGAAAGAGGCAAAGGTGTTGTAAGGTGAAGGTTGGAGGAGGGAATTGAGGAACTGCGGCCAGAAAAAAAAGGATGTCATGTGGAAATGGGAGTGTATGGGTTAAAAGTTGAGAAGCAAAAAAAGTGGAAAATCAGAAAAATTGCTTGAAAAAGCAAAGTCCATTGTGGATTTGTAAAGAGAAAGAAAGAACAAACACCTAGTGCGGATTTTGATTAGAACAAAAACAAGAGTTAGAAAAGATAGTCAGGGCTGAATATCACATCAACTCAAAGAAAGAGGAACATGATGACAGACGACAGATCTGGATCATGCCCAACGTAAATAGAGCACACAACTGGGTATCTGTGCTGTAAAATGTGTGTTGCGTTGACTGCTTGTTAATCCCATAAGCCAGGAGCTTCACAAGTTTTCTTTCATCGGTAGAACTAAAGCCGAAGTCAGCACACATGAAACTGGGTTTCTAATAAAAAGGAAGGCAAAGGGACAGCTCTCCAAATCATCCATAGGTGCAGACAGCGTGCAAACAGATAGAAAGCCTGCATGTAAGCAACAAAGATGTCATACCTGAGTGGCAAGCAAGTGGAGACAAGATGAGGCAGCAGTGAAAAAAGTGAAGCAAAGAGAACAAGATGAAAACATCTGGAAAGCCCAGGCTTTATCCCAGATTAATGAGTACATCATTTTTGAAACATACAAGAATAGTAGCTAAATTCTGAAGAAAGGGCAAAATTACCCTGCATTGTAAATGTAGGGATGTTTGTGTATTCTGCTTTAGAGAAAAAAGATGAAGGACTTCCCCACACTTAGCCCACCATGGGAGATAATCCCAAACGTGCACGTCACAACAATGTAAAAACATGTCAAAGTCATCAAAACATTTAAAAATGATTAAAATAGCACAAAAAAGAGGTAGTTTTCCATGTCTATTTTCTCTCTGTAAATATGTTTTTAAATGCATTGAATGCCTCTACAGCGGAAAGGTTATCAATTGAATTCCTGGACGTTCAGATCATGTTTGTTAACAAATGTTTTCTCCGGGCCTTCTGAAGCATGCATGTCAGGCAAAGCAGATGGTACATGCTTGTTTTTTATGTATTTGTGACACACTGTAATGCATTGGTGAAAAAAATGTTGGAAAACAATCTACCTAAATTGCAGTAGACATTTAGGGTTGTAGATGGATGTAGCATATCCCAGCAGTTACAGGGAGGCAGTTCAAGTCAATAATCCGTTTTATTTAGAGTTTTATTTTTAATTTTGACCAAACCTACTGCATTTTTGGATGTTACACTTGAAGGTTAAAATAAATAATAATGAAAAAATTATAAGCAATTATAAGAGATACTATGTAAAAGTCTGAGCAGCACAAATAAACCCTCCGTGTGAGTGCAGTGACATTTGTTTTTACCAGTCAGCCCTTCCTTGCCCCTTAGGAACAATAACATTTATCTAACATTTGCAGAAAAATCCTAAACAGCAGTGTAATTCAGAAATATGTCTGGAAATATGTTAGATGTTTTTGGTGATAACATAGTGAAGACAAGAGCTCTGATTTTATGCAGCTTGTTAGTAGATAAATTATTCTTAGGGAGATTTTGCTGGAAAATAAATAAATAAAATACATATCATTAATGAATTAAATACTGTTTAACAACTGAACAAAGGAGGCAACTTTTTAAGTCATGAGACTGAAGTTAAATGTTCATACAACAACTGAATGGTTTCGATCACATGATATTTATGTATTAGAACAGCATGGTCAAACTTCAGACCTAAATTCATCCAGGAATCTGTGGACAGACTTTAAAACATAAAACACTCTCCGTCAAAAGTACTTTGCAATCAAAAATCAGCAAACATACCACGAAGGATTCTGTCTCTAAAATAAACCAATAAATAACAAATCGAAATAAAACAAATTATTCATGATAGATCACAGTCGATAATGTAACTGAGTAAAAGAATTCTTCGCAGCCAGTGATTCCTAGAAATGACTCTGTATCTTCAGACTCAACAGTACAAAAATAATGTCCAGCTGTCACTCTGTCGCCACCATCAACAAATTTTGGTGTCATTTTTGCAGAATGAGGCACTACCTGCAGTTCTGTATCGATGGCATGTGTAATGTCTGTATCATTGTGTTTTTTTGTGGTGACAGGGAATGTAAATGAGACAGTAACCATGGACAAAGCGGTGGCTTGAGGTGGTAGCGTGAGCAAACAGACGTGTTTTACTGATTTTATCTGATAGGCTCTAAACATTTCTTACTCAGTACAGATTGCCTGAGACACAAGCACAAGCTGAACACCGAGACTTGCTGATTGTAAACTAAAACACACTGAAGCATGAATGAAGGTTCTGATGCCCACAATGTTGTTTTGTCTAAAGTTTAAAACTGTATGTGCTTGGGCCATTTTTCATATTTTTCTTTGTTGGCATTTATTTTAAATTTTCAAATTTTTGCAATTTGTTACTCTCGTGAGTATCTTGACTCTGATGTGGATGTTATCGTACCGATTATGTTCCCTTTTTTCTCTTTCTCCAGGTTGTCTTTCTGTGTCGGTCACAGCTCAGTGCTCCTCCATCACACGCACTAACATCATACCTCCTGCCATTATTTTGAGAAAAAAAGCTCCATTTTTCTCCCATCTTTTCATGCAAAACTGTCAGATGAAACATAATCGCTTTCTGACACATGACTTGCAGAGTAATGCAAAAGTAGTTTTTTTTTCTTTCACTTTTTGTAAAGTGAAGTTTAAATTGTGAAGTACATCACAAATGATAGATATTTTTCATTTCCTCAATGGAAAGAAGTGTGCATGATCTTAGAAAAATCAGTGGAATTGGATGAGAGCATATATTTTTTCATTTTCCCACAGACTCTTAACTAGATTACGATCTGGACTTTGCCTGGATCATTCTCACATATGAATTTGCTGTAATAAAAACTATTCAATTTTAACTCTGGCTGCATGTTTAGATTTTGCTTGTCAAGTCTTTTGCATTCTTCAACAAGTTTTCCTCCTAGACTGACCTTGTGCTTTGCTCCATTCATCCTCCCATCAATATTAACCTCCATGTCCATGATGAAGAACAGCACCATCATGCTTCACTATCGGAATGCAATTTTTTTATTAGAGATATTTCCGATTGATGCCCCACATATCAGTTTGCATGTTGTCCAAAAAGTAATTTTTTGAATTCATCTGACTGCAGCACCTTTTTCCACATGTTTGCCTTGTCTCCAGTACTTGTGCCATACTTTAAATTTGACTGCCATTGTGACAAACAAACATCCCTCAGTTTTCTCTCTGGACTGGCTCGTCTCCATGATGCTGTTTGTTCACCAATGTTCTCTAATAAACCTCTTAGGTCGTCAAAAAACAATAGAGTAACTTAAACTGGGATTAAATATGCACAGATGGAGTCAGTTAACTAATTATTTTACTTTTAAAAGTCTGGTTGGGTTATGTTGAGTTGGTCTGTGGCAGGAATACTTAATGAAACACATTGACATCTGTTGTTTAATGCGTCAAAACGGAAAATCTTTAATGGGTATAAATGCTTTTGGGGGAAGCTGTGCATGTGGTTTTTACCTTTAAACAGTCTACAGTTCCTATTTCTGCAGTTGGTTCATGCCTCTGTCTGTGCAGGTATGTGTTTGTTTTAAATATAATTTAAATGCTCGCAATGCTGCCAAAGCCTTGTCACATGCTGCAACAGATTCACTGCAGAGGCCATGCCTGGCTCACTCCAAAGCCCAAATGCAAAGGAACAACTGTGCCAACCGTTTCCATTTAAATTTGTTGGTTTTTTCAGTTTTTGTTTGTTTGGGTTTCTGTTCATTTCAGATTTCAAATATGATATAATGACTTGATCTGTGGTACATTTGGTGACCTTGCAGCATGGAGTTGTTGTTTTTTTCTGAGCATGCATGGGTTCTCTTTGGGTACTCCAGCTTTCTCCCACTGAACAAAAACATACATTTCTATGTCAATCAGTCTCTCTAAATTGCTCTTTGGTGTGAATAGGTAGGTTAGGTGAATGGCCGTCCACCCTGTGTTTCTCTGGCCTGATGATCCTTCCTTGGTGTACTTGGCTCTCCGTCCAATGGCCGCTGGATTTGGAGACAAAATCCATCAAGGCTTTGCAGAGATGAGTTGATATAGACAATAGATGGAAGGATGGCTTGATTTTCAAGGCAATTGGACAAAAAAAATGTAATGAAGGAACATCTTTTATCTATTAACTAATTTCTGGCGTGAATTTGTTTAGCATCTGAACTTAATCAGACACAATTAATGTTTCCTGTGCAGACGTTTCAGCGATTTATTGAAATGTCCTCTTCAACCCTTTCTTATCATTTGACAGTGCAAGCTCATCTGTACAATAAATGTATTGTTGCAAATGTTCTGTGTTGCTTAATGAGAATTATTGGAACAGAATTGAATTTGTTTGCTAGTTTTTGCACAGTAATGGCATTCCTCGCTGTGTCTGTTTCCCTTCTGTGACTTGCAGAGTTGCTTAACTCCAGACCTCAGCTTTTTCCATTTCCTTTTGATACAAAATACAGGGAAAAACAAAAAGACTGACGTGTTAAAATGACTTATTGGTACTGGACATGATGTATTTGGGGGGAGAAATTCTCGACAGGTGGGAGTGAAAAGAGAATCCAGTGTAAAACAAATGAGAACAAGTGGGAGTATTATGAAAGTGACTGGTAAAGTGATGAAGGCAAAGTGTTGGAGGAAAAAAAGAGCAAAATGATCCCAAGTCCACAGATATTTTGGTTGTTGTTGAACTTGAAGGTAATTCTATAGCCCATCAGTGTCTTGACATCTTCTGGCTAAAGTAACAACCCTTGACCATCAGATGATCATGCCTCTTTTGCCAGCCATAAATAAACAGCACAAAGTCCTGCATTTTTTCTAGTTAACTTTTTTTCTAGTTACACTCATGCAAAAAAAAGTACAACCTTGTTTTACTTCTGATGTTAAAAGAATAGGAGAAAAAAGTGATGATCTGCTTTTACTTGCTACAAAGTTAATGATCATTCTTTATCTATTACAGATCAAGCAAAAGTGGGAAATCCCTACAAAGTGTGAATATCCCAGGACTTTATTTCCCTGTGTGGCATCTTTTGTCTCTCGTGTTGCTATACAGAAATGTGGATTATCTCTTTAGTATCACTTCATTGAGGCTCGCAGGCGTTTTCTAGGTCTTTAGATCTGCTGCTGTATTTGTAATCATCCTCTTTGTTTCATGGCCTAATATGGTCCAAACTTCAGGCTCCAGACAGATGGCCCCACATTTGACTTTGCAAGAAGTTGGAGTTTGTAGTACCTTGACTCAGGGCTGAAAAACCAGCCCAAGTCTTGTTTGTGGTGTTTTACTTGTGCTTATGTTGACGGCAGACATTGTGTCCATTGCGGCTGGTGTTTCCGCTTTAGTCTCAATTGTTTCTTTTTTCTAAATCATTCAGGTGTAACTAAAACCAATGTTGTGCTACTGTTTTCGTTTTAGGCAGAAGAGTCCTGCACAATCTGTAATTAGGATTTACATCGACTCCTGCCAAGAATAACAGTTTCTTAAAATTTTTTCCACCAACTTTCTCTTTGTAGATTGTTAACTTTAAACTGTTCAGAAATTACTCTAAAGCCCTTTCTCAGATTGATGTGTGGCAACAGCAGCTTTTTTATGGTTATTGCTGATCTCTTTTTGTCTAGACATTGTGATAACTCACACATTTATTCTCAACAACACATAAAATCCCGACTTTATTTTATTCTTCAAATGACAGAGTGAAATCTGTTGTTTAGTTTTGGAGACTGAAGTTAAATAAAATTTATCTAAAGTTGGTTCTAAAACCAACTTTACCTGGATCTTAAACCAGGTAAAGTTGAGTTGAATTTCAAGTCTTGAAACACAAAATCTACAGTTAAGATAATTACTTTCTTTTTTTTCATAACTGCAATTGTCACATCGTTTAGTTTTACTTTGCAACTTCTATGTAGGAACAATAAAAAATCCAATAAAATCTTTAAATGGTGAGCACTGTGTCCGTGTTTGACTGGAATTAGAAACAAAATGACAAAAGGGTTCTCAGTGGAAACATGTCTAAATCAGATATAGAAGGAAACTGTAGGTGGATGGTTGAAGGTGCAATGAATGAGAAAAACATGTTCAACAATCATCATTAGAATTGTGTTTCAATGCATCAGCTCTTTTAATGGAAGAAACAAGAGTATCTCTCATGGGTAAGAAATGTGATTATGCATTGTTCATATGAAAAAACAGTTACACAGAAATGCCTTACAAAGCAAACTAAAGCAAGGTTTCAGTTCAGTTTTTCACTTTCACAAGTCCTATCTCTTTTTCCTATGCCCAAGTGCCTCTCCTATCTCTTCTGTTATTCAGTTTTTAGCGTCTGATTAGTTCGCCATACTTCACAGGAAGCTTGGCTACTTTCCCAAATCCGCCCATCCACATTGGGACCACGCAAACCTTATACAAATAAACTCACACTTCGGCAAAGTAAAACTTAGAATGTTGTACAGACACTTTAAGTAATAGTCTGAATGAAAATAGTTAAACTAGTAGGCCATATTCAGAATCAGTAAAACGCAAGTGACATGTAATATAGTCTCTCAGTAAAGTCCTAGTGGTTGTTTCTCTCCAGAACAAAGTATTGATTGATATGGATACTGCACTGTCTCTGTGATATTTGTTTGCATATTTGTCAATAGAATATAGACAGGTGTATGATGGAGTGTGAACAAATTAAAAGAGAAACTGAGTAACTTGCAGAAGCAAACTTAATGCACAGATACAGTGGAATCCAGCAATTAATCAAACAAATCAGAGAATTATTGTGGACATACGATCTGTGGCAAACCAGGTGAGCACAATCCCCAGAATGAATGGTCGCTGAATGGGAAAGCAAGGTTAAGACTGGAGTAGTGACACCACAGAATCATGAAATAGAAGGAAATCCACCAGGATCTGCAAAGCATCTTCAGTATCAATCTGAAATGGCAAAACTGCAGACGGGACATGACTACCGCAAACTCCAACTTGTTATGGCCAAGATTGGACATTAAATCCGAAACTCAGATTTTGCGTTTTGTTGGTTATCTAATGTTTGTATCGTTAGATTCTTGTGACAGCTGTTCTTCCACAACACATAATTGAGACAACACCAGTAGAATACAGCAAGTGGAAAATGTGCAGAAAACAAGAAAATTAAAGTCATAAAATTGGAACGATACCTAAGTTTTAGTGTTTGAAGAACAACATGCTAGCAATAACATGTTTGCTCATGCTGCCATCAACCAAATAAAAATTGTACCTTTTATCTTTTCATCATGGCAGGTTCCAGAGTCCTGGTGCGTTTTAAAGCCCAAAGTAGAGGTCTTTCACGTCTAACTCAGCAACACAGTATTTGCTATGGGGCTTGTAGATATACACCAAGAGGCAGGTACCAGCATAACTTTTTCAGGAATTTTTGTATTTGTCCTGTTCCTGTTATCTTCCTCTTCCATTCATGAAAAAATATCATGACTTCTATGACACTATGACAATGACAAATTATTTATTAATGAAATTTTTATTTGTCATTTGTTCCTCTTACTGCAGTATTGTCTTTATAATCGCTTTCTTTTGCTGTATAAAATCACACCGGGGGCTTCGTTCTAACAGAACCATGAAACATGACATGACACTTTCCCAAGTCTGAGAGCTGTAGTCTATCTTTCAAGTGCAGTATCGTTCATCTGATTACGTCCTGGAGACCACTGGCATCTCTCAGATATGGGTGTTGTGGTCGTTGCCTCCCGACGTCTCTGTTGTGGTCGTGTTTCGAAGATAAACCATGTGGTATCTTGTTAGTCTTTAGGAGAGGTGACAGAGAGTGACTTCATAGTTGAGCTGTAATATTATTTTGCGCTCATGTTACAGGTGATACTCTTTGAACTCAAATAATTTGTATTCACTTTACTCGGGAGAGAATTATAGTTTATTGCTCATTGTGTTGCAATTTGTTTGAACTCCATATAAACTCTTTGACGCCCTGATCCTTCAGGAGCCTAAACTTCAAAAGCTCACTGTTCAAACATCAATTCTCAGACATACCTTTGCACTTTCCAGCTTGCTTTAACCTCTTTCCGTGTGAACATCAAACCCCCTTCCTCTGTTTTTATATCTCTGCCCCCCTACTCAAAACACAGGAAACCTGTCCTGGAAAATTCAGCTCATATGTCACTGCACTTTAAAGTGAGAGTTTCAAGCAGGAAAAATAAATAGGGGAAAGGGAAAGTAGCTGCAGAACAAAGTAATGCTAAATTGGTGCGGCTGCATAGCTTCATTCTGGCTGATGTCCATGCTGATAAAGAAGCTTAGGATGCTAGTGTTTCTATAAAGCTATCGCTGATGTTATCAGAGACATGCTATTGCTTCACTATTAGACAGTGAATGCTTTGATTGTGGCTGTGATTATGCTCCTATGCAAGTAAGGCAGTCATTCTGTGTGTCTGATTCCTCACTGAGTAATCATTTGGAAAGCCAACATGGATTAGCATGTGCTCACAAAACAACAGCTGACTTTAAGTGCCTGTATGTTTCATGTTCCAGCTCCATCTTGTGTTTGTCTCCTTTGTAATCATTAAAAGCTGTGTGATTTCATTGTGAGACAGAGACAAAGTTACATTTCTCTGTGACTTGGTTTCTTATAACAATTTGCTGTAAGCTGTGCCACAACTTATAACAATATGTGTTGTGTCACAATGCCATGCCACAGCGTATCATTGCTGTGGCACATTTTGCATTTGTTTCTTGCCGTAAGCATTGCTTTGTTTCTTGCTACAAACAAGAAACAAAGCAACGTGAAGGAGCATTAATTGGTGGCTCAGAGAATAGGATGCTTTTTCAGAGTTGATTGGAAGATTGATGTTAAATAAATCTAAAAGTAAACCTTTTGGAGGCTGCAAAAACAAACCCCAGAATACTCATGCAATATATATGGAGCTATAGGGTATTCTCACATCTGATAGTCTGGTAGGCTCCGTTCAACTTGGGATCAAAATTGCAACAACTGTGACATTTGTGTCAAATAAATGATCCAAACTAATTGAAAAAAACTGTTCCCCCTCCTTGCCTGTGGTGGTGCTGCACTAAGATCCATTGAAAGAAAAGACACAAAACTTATGAAGAAGACACTGGGCGGAAGAAATAAACAAAAATGGAGTTGTGTGACATTTTAGCAGTTTTAAGATTTCTGTTTTGTCTGTGGCACATGTTCCAACCAAACACCTTTCAACAATTGACTCAGGGAGAGCAGAACTACCTACTACTTCTTTGTATTTTTGTCCTTCTAGGACCTTGTGGCCTCAACCACATCATCAACAAGGTGTGAAGCTGATAACACCTGCTAGGATGAAATGGATTGGCAAAACAACATCAGGATAAGAAAAACCTCATTTCTGCATTTTTGTGATATACTCTAAACACATTCAACAAGCCAGCACAGTAGATATTGTAGTCCACTTTCTGTTGAGTGTGAATGCACCCACAGATAGGAAAAGGTAAGGTTTATATTAATACCAAGAGAGAATCCCATTCTGAATCCAGCTGAGATTCAGACAATCATGTTGGATGTCTCCATCCAATCTGACGGTTCTTAAGCTGCTATTCAAAGAATAATTGGTAAAAAAAATATTTATGATTGCACAAAGTTGGTAGCAACATACTCAAAAATGTTGCAGCATAGGGTGGTTCTACAAAGTGATGCGTCTTGAAGTGGCTGAATGCAAATACATGGCACACTTTTTAAATTTTGAAAATCATTTATATTTTTTCCTTCACTTCCCAGTTATGTACTAACTACTCTGTGATAGTCTATCATATATAATCCAAATAAGATACTTTAAAAATTGTGGTTGTAATATAACAAAATCTGAAGAAGATCAAGGGATATGAAGAAGCGTAAACAGAGACTGCAATCTCTGAAATCTAAGATCATTCATCAATACTGGCAGCACGCAAATAGAGCACCAAGATGTTACCAGAAAGATGTCTGGAAAATAATAATTCAAAAAAAAAATCTCTCCAATTATGTATGTTGAGGCCTTCAAAGTGTGGAGTCCATCACAGAAAGTTAAACACTGCTCCTTTAATCATTCATCAAAGTCGTCATTGTTGTGGCACGTTCTGTCTTGTGCACTTCAAAGACAGAAATCTGCCCTGCTGCTACTTCTCCCGGAGTCTCTAGACATACACTAATACACTGGGGCAATTTCAGAGGTTTACAATAACAATGCAAATATTCGTCTGTAGGTAAACTGAGAGGAGTGACTTACAACATAGATTGGCAGGTGCTGAGCAGAAAGGAGGAAGATTTTCTAACAAGTCTTAACGGCTTTGCTCTCCAACGATGCAGAGTGGATATTTGTCTGGTGAATTCACAGCCTGCCTATTAAGCAGCCTGGCAAAAGGAAAAGACGATGCAGAGGACAGACATGTTTAGGTGGAAGATGGAGGCGACAGTGGGGGGGTTAAGCATTCCTGTAGAGTTGCTGTGGGGACAGTTGAGGCTGTGTTCCAGGACTGTGTCCACATGTTGACAGCTTTACGCCTGTGGTCCTGGACTATAACTGCTGCCTCAGATAAACGCAGAAGCCTGCTTCTTTCACCAATTGGTGTGAATACTGAAAGGAAATTTGGTCTGAAACTTGAAGCTCAGTAGAGAGCACTTTAAGGACAGTGAATAGAAATGCATTACAAGTATGTATTGTTTAAATAAGTTGAAAAACGTTTCCTACTAATGCTCTGTCTAATGTCCAGACTACGACAGGGAGAACAAATCAGACGGCCATATTGCTTGAACATCTTTTCCAAGTATCTTTTCTCAGATGTCGTGTTTGGTTACAGAAAGGAGCCATTATAGTCTTATAGGGGGGTTTTCCACCAGCAGGTCACTGTGGAAAATTTGAACTAAAGGTTTACTTAGGATCAGTTCTGTTTCCCGCACCACAGAGACTGAAAAGCTGTTAGCTGAGCCAGAGGAAAGTAACATTTTCATTGCAGGCTGGAGATAAGGCACAATCAGAACGTTGTGAGAACCATTTTCAAAACTCTACCCCGAGATTGATGCTGCCAACTTTTAGACTTTGTTGCTATATTTAGCAACAATAGAGACCTTTAAAAAATATGTTTGTGACATATCTATTCACGTCTGCGGCGCTATAGGCGACGCTGATGTGATGAGCCCTCCTAACTAGCAACAGGTGCGACTCTGGGCCTCATCTCAAAGCACACAGGTAGCTCTGTCCTTGCATGAATGTTCCTCCCTCCCACATGTATTTAGTCAGACCAGGATATGTTTTCCCCTTTGCATCCAGTGTGATTATGGCCACAATTTCCTCACATTATACTTTTTTCTATTCTCTGTTTGGTTACTTTATTTTGTTCATGTCATTTGTGTACAAAATATCTTTTGGCCAAAACTGCTCATGTGATCTTGTTTAACTGCAAGGTCCTAAGTGGACCGTAAGGCTGAAACCCCAAAAATGTTCCCCACTTTGCTTTTAAGCATGTATTTGGTCTCATCCGCAGAAACTTTATAGATGACTGAATAAGTATTAAGTTCCTCTCTATGTTAATTGAGCTGTTAAGACCATTTATTAGCTATAAACTTTTTTTTAATCACTGAAGTTACAAAGTTATAGAGCTAGAAGAAAGTTTCAGTTTTATTCTGAGATTTTGTTTCACAGAAACAGAAAATTGAGGAAGATTAAACCCAAAGAACAACTTGGATTCATTAAATCCAAAGTTTTTAACGTATCACTGCATAAAAATAAATGCCTTGTAACTAATACTCAATATATACATATGGCTCTTTTAGTTAATCTACTTTAATTTAGCCAGACGACGTCACAGTTGTATAACTTCAGTCATGCCGTCTCATATTACTTTTTGTGCATTAGCTACTTGGCCGGCCAGCTGACTGAACATCTAAATATACAGATAGGGCATCTGTAATAATACACTGTTGTTGTTGTTTGTGCTCATATACATACCGGTACCAAAAGGACCATTTCTGAGGAGAAACCAGTTAAGCTTACAGTCATGTTTTTATGCTGTGGGAAAAAAAACAAAGTACCTGTATGCAATACAGATAGAACCCAGGCTGGGATTTTAATCCATGATCTTCTTGTGCGACTCATTTGTAAAATATTAAAAAAAGAAAACTTTGGGGGAACCCCCGAAACTTGGAGGCCATACTGTTTGTGTAAGCCCGGCCCAGCGTGTGCTACTAAATCATCTTCACAAAATCCTGTAGATTTAAATACATAGGAAGTGTATTTAAATATGTTCTCTCCCATTTTTGTTGGTCATCAATCAGCCTCTCAGCATCACTCCCTCTGTATATAGCCTATCCAGTTTGTTCTCTCATCCAAGTCTAACATACACGTTGATCAAAGTATTACATTTTCAAACGTGTATGGTTCATAAGTGAAGCTCCCTGTTTGGATGGGTTCATCGTAAAGCTGCAGGTGTTAATTTTATACTCGTAAAGTTGTTGCTTTTTGACCTGTACGTCCTCAACGGGTGTGGACTGAAAGGCAAACATGCACAAACCAAAGACAAATACACACCTCACGGACGATGTTTTACAAAGTGTCAGCAGATGTACTCAAGTACTTTTGGTGCATTTTAACGGGCTACTATTAAAGTTGAGGGGGAAACACATTCTCTTGAATCTGGGAGGGAACGGTATTTCAGGCCAACTCTTGGTTTCAGCATCTGTTTGTGTAAACCAAATGGAACTTTGGAGGAGAACACACAGAGCTTCTTATATTAAACATTACACACAAGTAATGTTATCTCTGTTCTACCCTACATACATAAAAAATGATTCCTGAAAATATACAATTTGGGTGGTTGTGGTAATGGAAAAAAAATGTAATATACTGTACAGAGTGATAAATCTGTGAGAAAAAGACTTCCTTATAATTATTAGCGCCGCTGGTGAAGATTGGCACAGAGGAGGAGAAATAAATGACAATGAAGACTGTTTTTATGCCACCATTAATTCAAACTTGTTCTTATGCAGATCTATTTTAGGCTGTTTAAACTCATAAATTGCTGCTCTATCTTTAGCCACTAGCAACTAACCGCCAGGCATCTTCCACAAAAAGCAAAAGTAAGAATCAACAATTGCTTCAAATACTTTTATTTTAAGGAAACTATCAAAATTTGAGGCATTATTTACAAAGACATCTTGATTGTGTCATCACTGTATAAATGTAACTAGATTAAAGGCTCACATTTAATAGTTAAGAACTACTTTTCAATGAGAGATTATATAAGTGCAATAAAAGATTCGTTTATTTTGGGACTTTTTCCACATCTTAATCACCCGCAGTAGCATAGTCAGAAGGTGACATAGTCAAAAGATGTAATCCATCAGTCAGATGACTGATAGATACATTTTAAAAGTGTATATCAAATTATGTAAAGCAAAACTAAAATGTGAAAAATTACTCAAATATCACCAAAATAATGTGAATAATGCCATAAAATTGTACTCCACAAGTATTGTCTATAGCCTGAGCAAGACAGCACAGTCTTTCCTTTTATTATCACAGGCCAGAACCAACTGGTTGGATGCTTTTCTGGTATCAGTTAAGGACACAGATATTTGAGTATAAATAGCGTGAAAAGAGGAACAGTGCCAGACAGGAATGTCCTCCTCAAGGGCATTGCTTGGATAATGCCCAGAATGCCATGATGGGTGTTAAAATTTGCTGGACTGCAGCCAAAGGCAAGAGCGGGAAACAGTGGTCTGGAAAAAGGCAGAGAAAATTGTCCACATGGAGGCCTGTATAATATTTTCTCTCCTCTTTAATCTATTTGGAAGGGAGAAACATATCAAGACCCATGTGGCAACAGGTTCACAAATCTGTGCAGCTAAGACATAGAAGCAGGAATAATGACATTAAAAAGAAAAAAAAAATTGTAAAGAAGAAGCCAAAAGAAGTCAATTTGAAATAGACACTCATGTAATTCTGATGGATAAATATGCAACAGCCAGAGTGTAAACATTGTGCTTAAAAGGCAGAATACAAACCACCCAATCAGAAGCTGCCATGTTGATAAACAGACCAATAAAAACTCAATTTTAAAAAAGTAGTTCCAGCAAGCTCCATTTTAAGTATGCCATATGTATTGTATCTTATTTTAAAAAATGCTTTGATACACAGCTTTAAAAAAATTTCTTTTTACTTTTCTTCTTGGTAATTTTGAGCATTTTTATCTGATTTTAAAACTTACATATTATGTCAGAAGAAAATCTACAGGATGGTATTCAACTGGTTTCCTACTTGGTCTGGGAGACTGGCTTTGCTTTCACTCAACTCAAACAGCCGCTCAGCTGTTCTGAGTCACCATTACCTGAATGTGAAAATCATAAAAAATTCATTTCTTAAAGAGAATTTTGGCCCACAATAAAATAATGTGCCAGGAAAGCCTTTAAAAGGGCACCATTATGCATTTTCCAGACACATAGTGCCATTTTATAGCACAATCAAGTAACTAAATTGACTTCAGTTGTTATAAAAATGCTGTAAATATAAAACATAACATAAAAGAAATTTGACTTTGTAAATTGAAGCCTAGAAATTTCTTCTGGCTCTTTAAGAATCTCCTACTCTTTCTGACACTCTGGAGAGGAGCATCACAACACTGCGCCTCCATTATGCCATTTACAACAGAAGTATTTTTGCACGATGAGCTGAGTTTGCTAATTGTTTACTAATTGCTGCCGCTGCTTGTCTGGTATGAAGACTTTTAAAAGACATTTTCTGATAGGAATTGGGGATTCATTTGGTGCATACTATCCAGTGTCGAAGTCCTGTGAGGTTGCACAGCTGTGCATCTATATGCATGCAACCAGTAGCTTTGTAGCCGTGTTTGTAGCACCAGGAGTTCCTGTCAGTCGCACAGTGAGCCTCCTATGTTACAGAGGTCAGGGGTGAGAGGTCAGTGATGTGACACTGGGATTGTTGGAAGACATATAGAAAACCAGCCAAGACCTAACTTGACAACATAAGACCTTTGAGCTCATTCTCTGTCATTGTTTTGACATAGAGATGTTGAATCAATAAAATACCAACAGGAAATTTTGAGGAGATTTGATCATTTTGCCACTGCTGAAAAAGCCTGAGTGTAAACGAACAGTGTCATTGGCGTGTTGTAGCGTGACAACTTATGAATCAAACTGCTGACAATGTGGAGACATTTTGTGAGTTCTGGCAAAAGCTATTCACTGAAAAATGAAGAAGTTATTGTCAGTGATTGTGAAAGTTGAGATTATTTGATTGCGACACCAAAGAAGTCATTGACCTGGCAGCTCTAGGAGGAGTTCTAACTGTTTTCACCATTTCTTTTTTATAGTTATTGTGAGGAGTGACTTTCCTTTCAGTAACCAGTGGTTTATATTTTCACTCCAAAATTACCAATATGTTTTGGGGCAAGATTTTTAGCTAGATATTGCTGTAAGTTTAGTTAATTGTATTAAGAAACCTGAAATTAGTCAGAAAATACAAAACGTATAAACAAATAAATAATAAAGAGCAAGAAAGTTCTCAATTAAATGTTCAGCAGATTTTTTTTGCACTAGGCAAACAGCAACAGAAAAACTCAGTCAATAATCACACAAAGCACAAAAATATCTTGCGTTGTTTTTTGAACAACGTCTGAATTAAAGGCTGAATAAACTTATGTGATTCAGAAAGAAAAACTGAAAGCTTTGGCAGGTGTTTTCTGGTTTTTGACAATTGTTTCCAATACAAGTTTCAAAAACATCTTCTCATATTTACTTTATTTACAAAGCACAAATTCATAACAGATGTCATGTCAATACACTTTACACCTAAAAGGTTTATTAATTTATTTGCAAGTGCATTTTGCCAAACTTAGGTTGCAGCAAAATAGCTACAGAAATATTTAAACCCAGGACATCTTACATTACAGCTGCTCTTTCAGCTTTTCATTCAATAAATTCACAGGCATCCCGTATACTTTGTTTTGCAAGTTCATTAACCTGTCTTCAATTTAACTGGGGTTTCTCTTCTTTACTTCCTCCTCTCCTCTTTCTTCCATGTACCTCACTTGTATCTCATCCTGCTCTCCTCTCCTCTTACATGTCATTATACTGTACATTTACCCAGGTGGCTGCATGCCAAGCGTTCACACACAGGAGCCATTGTTCCGATTTGCTTTGAGACAAGCGTTTAAAACCTTAAATATCCTCAAATCATAAAACATAAACATTTACCCATTGAAGTATTGCTTTCTGCTGTACAAACATGCTATCACTGTCTTTGGACTCCCATAAACACACACACACACACACACACACACACACACACACACACACACACACACACACACACACACACACACACACACACACACACAGACACAGACATAAGCCTTCAAGCATTCAGTGTCTTGGATGAACTTAGCATTGAAATGTACACTTGTGCCACTGGCAGTGGAGCAACAAAGGTCTACACAGGCCCTGTTGTCCTGGGACAGTAAGGTAGTTATCTGTGCCACAGTGGGAACATAAAGCAGTCAATAGATGAATGCTATCTTTATATCTACTGCACCAGAGGTGAATTGAAATGCTGCCACTGGACGTCATGGAGCCCCGCTCTGAAGCACTGCCTTTGAAGCACTGACAGCACAGACAGAATCAGGCCAGCTCTTTGATACGGGTGTCGGGGGAGAGGAAAACTTGAACTTTAAGAGGGAGCATTATTTAGTTACAGCTTCATTTAAAATTCAGTACGTTACAAAAAAGCGCTGGAATAATAATAATAAAAATTTAAAAAAAAACCCTGAGGGAATTGAGTTTATAAAGGCTTTGCTTCCAAGTTTGTGGCTTTTACAAGTAAAACAACAAGAATTTAAAATCTACTTTGGAAGAAATAATCTAATATACAGAAAAGAGGTGTGATATTGCAATTAACATAATTGTGGAAAAAGTTCAAGGGTTACATACTCAATTAGCCCAAAGGAGTTTAATTATCTACGTCGTCTTGTTTTACCCCAACTTCCTGTTTTTCAATCCTATACCGTCTCTTTTTTCACTTCCTGCTAGCGGGGCTTCAGGTAAACCAAAACATTACATCATTACAAGAAAACCCTGAGGGCCTTTCTGAGAAGAAGGATAAACACCACTGCTGGCACTCAGAGAGAGTTAATTGCGGCGGCTGATTCACTTGCTAATGGCTGGACCACTTTCTGCGGGGTGTTTTTAGAGGGCTCCAGGAGTCAGGCGAGCAACAGCGTTGTTTTTAATGGGACTCTGAACAGTTAGAGCTGGGAACACAAAGTGAACCACTGCTTTTACTTGTGGTGCAAAGAGAATGATCTCATTAAAGGCCTGGTAATAAAAGAATCCCGGAGTGATTAGATCATAAGGAGCAGAACGAAACTTAACATCATTAACTGTTTTTTGCTACTTAAAACACACCCTGAAGCATTTCTCTCACCAAAATCACTCTTAACTTCTATTATTGTACAATTACTCATAAAACTTTCACTTTATCTCAAAGTCATGCTGTACAGTTTCTTGTCTTTGCAAAGAGAATACCATTTGGAGGGTGAAAAAGTGTACACTACACATTTGACAGGCACATTTTTAGTATGTATATCTGCCATAAATCCCTTAAACCAAATTAAAACGAACTAAACCAGTTGTTAAAAAGCATAATAAATTGTTTTATACATTTAAGAAATGACTGCTTGAGATGAAAGCAAATCAGCATGGAAAAGCTTTTTAATTCCACAGCTGTTACCATAAAGCAATAAAATCTAAATTTGGAAAGATGAAAGCTAAAAAAAATACAGCAGCTACAATATACTGTGTGTATCTTTTCTAAGTCTGGTCTCACAAATGTAAATTTACTTTTTAACGGCAGATTTTGTGGTGGAGGCACGTGATGAGTTAAATTGATGTGCCAGGTCCACAGAAAGCAGAAAGAGTTTCCTGTGTTCACTCAGTTACCAAAGTGACAAGTCCCAACCACAGGCGGCATAAACCTGTTGTTTGAAAAGTAAAGACAATAGGGAAGTGCAAATTGTACGAAGGAAGGAAGTAAATGCTGTGGTTGAAAAAAAGGATGTCAAATTCAACAGAAGCATACTGAAGAGTTACTTCAGTTCTTGCTTTATTTGTGACTTTTTGAAAACATTACTAACTGCTAGCTCTTGTTGTATTTTATTATGCTCTAACCTGCTTTGTGTATTCTATCTAAAGAGTTGAAAATAGATATTTACATGCACTGTCTAAAAAGACACCCATTTTTTCTTCTGCAAGACTAAATATTTTATTTTAGGTAATTTATGATTACTAAAACTAAATGTGTTTGCAAAATAAGTAATTTAACTCAACACCTCCAACATTCTAGCATCTGTTGCAAAACATTTCCATCATAAACAAATCCTGCAAAGCTGTGAGCTTTCACAAATTAATCCATCAGTGTGACACACCAGGAGATGGGAACAATTTGCAGATGGCTGAAGGTGCCACATTAATCTGTTCAAATAATTATAAGCAAGTATAAACAGCATGGGGATGTCCAGTAATCATACTGTTAATAATGTTAATATAAGCAGAATGTGTTACATCCTAAAACATTTTTAAACTTCAACTCCAGTGACCAAAATGTTGGTTGAGAAGTCTCCTGAGTTCATAGTGTTCTGGAGTTTCTGAGATTGATCTAATGCAACAATTTTAAGACATACAGAAGACCACAAGTCTTAAAGGAGAACTAAACTAAAATCTACAAATACTTGACACCCTCTTTAAAAATGCTAATAGTTGCTTGTTTTAACTGTTCAAACACCAAAAATACCTTAATGTACACTAATACCCTCAGTGGAAACTGCCTGAGCCTAATATTTACATTCTTCCTTATTTCCGCACCACAGTGACAAGAAAAATGAAAGCAGCTGCAGGATTGGCTGCTTTGCAAACACCAACCAATAGCATATTGAGTATCATTGCAACTGGGTCTGCCAGCATCCAAAGTTGGATTTTCTTCCAAATATTTTAGACGTTCTCTATGAAAAAAAATCTGTGAGTGAATGTATTTTCCCCGCAATTAACTTGGAATCACATTCCACAGAAAAATCAGCAAAAAAAAAAAAAAAAATTCATACAATAAGAAAAAAATAATCATGCTGATTTCATTTGTCATCATCAGAACCAAAAATGATTAGGTTAGTCATTTTTCATTTTAAATAAAAACATTCTAAAGGACATTCTGTAATATTCTAAATTTGACACTAAAAGCAAATATAGTTTAACGTCAGAAGTTGGAACATCAAGTCTAAACATTGTCACAGGTCTCAGTTGTGTTGAACCATTTGTTCAATGATTATAACATACCAGTTCAGCGAAGACAACGCATCAATTCACCTTCAACTTCTCAGTGTTTGCGAAAGCAGATATTCATCTTGAATTTACTGTAAGGGATGATGTCAGTGCTTCCAGCAATGAAAGAAATGATTATGAAAAAAAATCTGTTGACACATTTACAGGTGAGGTAGTCACTTCACATCGGCAGGAACGCCCCTTGTCTCAGTTCATTCTGCAGGTATTATAGTCTTGTTTATGCTGAACACAGCTTTTCTATTTTATGGGAGTATCCTGAAATCACTTCTGAAGTCAATTGCTGCCTCTCCTCATGACTTACCTGTGAGTCATGAATCTTCACTTTAGTCTGAGCACGAGGCACATTTCCAAGTGGAAAATCACATTACAGTCTGGTTGTCAACAATAGCTTTTAGAAACTTAATAGTAACAAAAAGAGCCTGTTTAACCTGGTTTGGGCTCATAGGAAGGAAAGATTCAAGACTGTGTAGTACAAATGTGAAATTAATTACGTTCAGCACAGACGGTGTATGTAATGTCTGACTCTGACAGTAAGAGACGTAATGAGCGACGTACCAGAAGCTAATTAAAAACATGTTCATTGTGTCTCGCTTTTACTTTGAGAAGAGAAAACAAGTCACGTTGATCTGAACCCAACACCTCTGCCTCTCTGACTGAACAAACTCATTTGCTTATTTACCTCCAACTGTCTCCTTCTGTACTTTGTGGTGTCTTTGTTCAGGCTTATATGAGCCTTAGCGTCAGATCAAACTGAGACTGAAAGGAATGTTGTTTGTTTTTTTGTTTTATTGAGTGTGTTGAAAGACCATAACATCTTGCAATTTTCTAGGCGAAAATCGCATTAAAACTGCTTATGACTGAAGACAATAATTGTGCAGAGTTCTAAAGGATTTTATGAGACATCGCTAAAGTAATGTTTTGATTTTTAAAGACTCAAAATCTTGGAAGTTTAATTTTGTATAAGTCATGATGACAGCTGTTGACAAACGTAATGAGTTTTTAGGCGGGTGTGAATCTGCCTAGATGCTGAAAATAGGGCCCTTTCCTTAGAGGATGTTCTGACAGCTTTTGAAAACAGATTGCTGTAAGTTTCTTTCCTATACTAACTCCTCACAGCAATCCTTCTCTTTAACACTGACCTCAATAAAATGATATCCAAAGTTTTGAGTTGTATTTGAATCAAACGAACAAGTCGTATAAAAATGGAGGCAGCACGCTAATGTTAGCCTAGCAGTTCAGAAAATTTTCTCTGACATCAATTGGAGAAAAGTTTGCCCCACTACTCAATTTCAACTCTGAGACGTTTGAGGGATTTCTTTTTGAAGCTTAAATTACCCCACAGTATCTTAATGAAATCAAGATCGGGGCTTTGACTTGTCTCAGCATTTTCCGTTCCTCATGTTTTTGTCATGTCCTCTGTGGATTTACTGATATATTTTGGGTCATTATAATATCGTGAGGTCCAGTTCTGCTATAGCTTTCCTTTTTTTCAGATGGTTTCAGATTTTACTCAAGCATTGTGTGATACAAGGTTGAATTCATGGCGAGTGAACTCAATCAGTAGATAGGTCCTACTGCAACTAGGAATTACATGCACCACAATAAAAAGTTTTCCTGAGATTGTTGTATTTGGTTGAAGCCAAACTTGAGCTGTGATCTGTTTTCAAAAAGAAAAAAATAATCTCAGACTCACCTCAAAAGAATATTATTCCTAAAGTATTGATATTGGTCTGTGCTTTCTCAGACAAACCTTAGTCAGGTCTTCTTCTTTGTTCTTTGAGAGCAAACGATTTCACCCTCACACCTCAGAAATTTAAACTTGTGCAACCTGTTTTTGCCATTTTAAATGGTAATGAATGTTGGTGTAGCCTAATACTTTAGCTATGTCTTTTAGTTAGTTTTTGTTGCTTATTTACATGACTTGAATTTGCCATCACACATTCATGTGTTTAAATCGGTTTGTCGTAAAGCATCACAATAATACAAAGCTGTTTTAAAAAAAATAGAAATAGCAAAAATTCAGGACATTATATAGTAACATTAAGAATCTCTATGAACAAAAATATTGATGAAAGTTTATAAAAATGTGGAAGAAACAGCAGCAAGTCAAATCATTGATGTGGGGGAAACAGGGAAACAATCACAATGTTTATGTAATGCTCTTACTGCACTCTACAGCAGCAGACGTTTCAAGAAAGCACGTCATTGATTTTTTTTAATTGATTTTTTTTCATTATTATTATTTTTAACTGGATTGGGTTTTTAAATTGGGATTTCTCATCTTAAATTAATCAGATTTCTACCTGAAACATAAGAAACATAAGTAAAAAAAATAACTTGCCCAATTTTAAAGCTGCTTGCTCTGATTCTTGTTCATGTTTGCTATTTCACAGAGGGAATCCCAACAAACACACAAAAAAATGCTGACCAGACAAAATATATCATGTGACGAATAAATGTGTCTGCTGCTGAGTAGAGCTCAAATATGAAGGGAAGGGAACGAAAAGGGAATGCTTTCACTGCTCGTAGGGTCAGGGACGTCACTCACAATGATTTACACTTTCAACTCAGCACAACAATGAATACATCATTTAAAATAGCAGGTGTTCACATGCTGCTTATCTCATGGAAAGCAAATTAAAGAGGAATGGGGGACAGTCAGAAGGGTGTGGGTGTCTGTGTGTGTAAGGGAATGAGGACAGGATGCGGCTGAACCTGAATTAAACTCTTTAAATTGGTGTAGTCAAGCTGGCATGCAGTTCACTGAGTTTCCCAACCACCGGCGGGCCTGTTTCTCATCCCACCACAATAACTTTGCCAGGCGGCTTCCAGCAGCCCTGGTAGCACTTATGCTGCTGTTATTAACTTTTGGTGAAAGTCATCTCAGAGATATGCGGGTCAGACTAAAACCGCTGAATATAAAACACCAGGGTTGGTGGGAACTGTGCATGCATGCGTCTGCGTGTTTTTGATTTTACCCAATCTGCAATGACATCACCCTAAGTATTCCAGCAACAGACACATGAAAAAGAACTGCAGATAGAAGCAGATCAAATGAGTCACTGGACAAAACTGCCGTTTTATTTCAGGGAGGGGTGAGGGAGGCTTGACAATATGACGTTAAATGGAAACCCTGATAGAAAAACAAGAGAAACTATAAACTTTCTTGCTATTTAAGGCATGACAAGGAGAACAAATGGAGTTCTGTGAAGTCGGAGAATCACTAATGTTACCCATCCCTCCATGCCCCTGGCACAGAAGCCGCCCGTGAAGGCGACCTCCACTCAGCATCTTTCAGCCTCACCTCCCATCAAAGACGGTCATATGGGGGTTGTGGGGGGTAGTCTTCAGAAGATAAGTTCACAGAAACACATCGCAGCTTTTAAGTGGATGTGGCAGGAAGTCCACGGCCAGTTCTGGAAGGTTCTCCAATACGAGAGATCAAGAGGTTATCAGGGAAGCTCATTCTGTTGCTCTCACACTGAAGTTCACAGGCTTCCTCCACATGTCAGACTATTCAAATTTACATAAATTATTACAATTATGTTTTAAGAGCGAACTAGAAGACAGATGTCTGACATGTGTATCTTTTGTATGTGTATGCCACACAATCACTTTGCATTTAATTTGAAAATAGGAAAAAATCTTTCCTTAAAGTGGCTAAACAGTTTTCACTTAGGGTTGTACTCGTTTTTGTTGTCAGTGGTTAATAAATAGATGGCAGTGTGTTAAGTTATTTTGAGAGGACAGCAAATTTAGAGTATTAATATTTACGTAAGGGCTCTACTCATACTCACTTTGTTAAAATGACTACGTGAAAGCAAATTAATGAAGATAAAGAGATGTGACAATAATAATGAAGCAACCATTAATAATTAGTAATATTTGCTCTCTTGATTTGAAATAGCCAGAGTCTCCAGATGTTTTTTAAATGGTCTCAAACTCCCAGTCAACTATTCGCTTAATAAAATAAAAAAAATCTAAATCCGGACAGGCATAAGCAATGACTGCAACAACAGGACCTAATGAAAAAACTAACTAAGAGAGATATCTAGACTGGATAGTTAAATACTGAACCATGAGTAGGTGGTTAATTAGAAATAGGATGCAGCTGAAAAGGAAGTGAAGCCGGTTTAACACAGGAAATAGGAGAAATTGCAGATGCCATACATAGAGAATCAAGAAGACTATAAATACCAAATTACAACGAAGCACAAAAGACTGAGCTAATTTCACACTGAGCTAATTTCTGGTAAAGGGAAGTTTTCTTTTCTTCTGTTTCGTTTGAAATGAGGGACAGTCTACTGATGCCACATGCCTGTCCAGAACGAACGGATGCTCCAAGTCAGTAACTTGATGCAATCTGCTTTGTTTTGCTAGATAGGAAACCTCTTGACCAATTTGAGTAATAAACTGAACTTCACTGCATTGTTTGATAACTACAGTCAACTTGAAATGTATGGAATTAAGTCTGAATCTGTCTGTACGATTGGATTGGATTGACTTGTTGCTTTGCAATGTGCCTTGAGAGAATTTTTTTTTTTATTATTGGTCCAATATAAATAAAATGAACTGAATTGGTTCCTGAGCTGAGGAACATAATAACTAAATGCCGCCTCTTCATTGGTTTTCATCCCAGAATGAGCAAACGTTGGACGACCTGAGGGTTTAACATGGTTCATTTACCAGCAATGGAAAGACCATAGTATAACAACAATTTAAAGCAGAGTTTGGAAGTGAAACATCCCAAGGACAAATAATTGCTGAGTACAAGAGCTAGAAGTTCCTGTTTTTCAGTTTACCACAGGCCATATAGAGGAAATGGCAAACATGTGGAAGAAGGTGCTCTGGTCGTATGAGACTAAAACCATACTTCTGTAAGTGGTGGAACACTAATATATACCATGTTAAGTGCTGTCTTGAACATTTCTTTTTGTGTTCTTAGCCCTGTTTGTTCACCAAATATTCCCTCGAGGGACAACAACACCCTAAGTATGCCATCCTAACAGTAAACCAGGTTGGAGGTTCATCTTCCAGCTGTAACCTGAGCTATTGTGGAATGGTTTAGCTCAAAGCATTTTTGTGTTAGAATGTTCGTTTTAAATACATTGACGCTTGTGGTTGTTGTGTGACACAATGTTTAATGATATAACAACAGTGAAATCTACCCATAAAGTAAATGCCCTTTTTTTGTTATTCTCATTTAATTTGCACTTGAAGAGAAAACAGAGCAACTCAATTTTAAAACCTTGGTCTGCTTTGGGAATGTCCACAACGTGTGCTTAACAATAGGTCCCATAGAGATGGATTTCAAATCTTTCTTTTCTTTTTGAACATTGATCCACACTTTGGCACCAGGTGTGTTTGCCACCTGCCTGCTGGGCTGAACAGTGTGAGGTCTGTGATGCTCTCATCATACCCTCATCAGACTGATAGGAGGGCGCCACTTCTTCCTCATGCCATCTTTTCTTCTTTTTGTCAACACAGTCAGGTCTGTGTGTGTCTGAGCTTCAGCCCAGTTTACTGACAAGATTTTTCCTTGAAGATAAGGGAGTGCTGGGTTTCTGTCTGTGTCCCTGGCTGCTAAACCAGGTGGTGTCATTGAGCAGCTGAGTTATGGGACCGTTCGATTCATGCTTTTACTTGGACTGCATCTTGACGGAGCTAGAAATAACGAGGCGAAGAACATCCTGAATATCATCATCTCAATGAAGTCAAGCATCTCTGGGAGGCCAAGTTCAGCTGAGTACATTACTCCTCTGATGATGACGGATCAAAGTAAACACTGATAATGGTTACACTGCAATCAATAATACTGCCGGCCCAGGAATGTCGGTTGCACTGGCTACTCCCGACCTCACACATACAATCGCACACACGCACACAAGTCCTTATTTCTCATCAGCATTGACAGATTCTGAGCTCTCATCTTTTCTTCCCAGAAGCCAAACACTCCTCACTCCTTCCTTCTAATTGTAGACTTTTTGATTTATTTGACGTACAAAGAAAAACTGGCTTCTCCTGCTGCGCTCCCATCAGAAAACGTGCACCCTCACACACTAATCCTCTTTCGAAGCAGCCACTGGAAAACGGCGCTTCTCCCTTTCTAATTACAACAAGCTTCTTCTCCCATTAGAGGCTGACTTATCGCTCTCAAGAGACATCCACTCTCTGTAGTTTCTGTTCTACACCCTCTCTCTCTCCCTTCTTCTCTCGACTCTTCCTTCCTTGAGTTTTATTGGGACCAACAGCAGCCCTGTCACATTCACCTCAGCCAGACACAGAAAAAAAGATATATTGTAAAAGGAAAAGAGATACAGTTTCTAGAATTTCAATACTGCTGCTAAAAAAAAATCTGCGTACACAAACATGAAGGAATCTGTGCTACTTGGCCGCAGGTTCTTATCTTTATGAGCGCCACAATGAATCTACCGAGCTATGGTCCAACTCCAGTTTATCAGCATTCAGATGCCTCTCTTCACTTGACCGAGGTCAACACTGAGTTTCTAGAGCTCTTTCTTCCCTTATTTTTCCTTTACTGCTTTAACTTGAGTGTAGTGACTTAGCAGTGTTAGAAATCCATTAATTTCACTGCAAGATTATAACTTGGTTTTATTTATTCATTTTTGCAGGTGAAGGGTGAGGCGAGGAATGGACAGTGTGAAAGAGGAGTCTGGACAAGCTAACAAGGTTAGCCAGAGAGGAATAGGAATCAGTTCAAACTGAATGTTAGATATTTCAAAATGTTTCAACATCAAGTGCTATTTCAATAGAAAATGGAAATTATTTGAGATATTTACTAATTGTTTAGATAATACATTGACATGCTTCCATACCTTTTAATTGATTTTGTTGCCCTCATCTTTATACAATTGATCAGTAAGCAGTAAGGTGCTTATATTATAAACTTGTGAATGTTATATTTAGCTAGTACCCAACATTTTGTGGCTTTTGGAGCAATGCAACAGTAATTCTCCATAATGAGAAGGTGAAGGTTTTAGAGCCCAAAAGCTCATAAAATAGTGTTTTGCATCAACACACATCTTTCAGTGATTAAAAGTTTGACTTTTTTTTTAACAACACAGTCAACATTGCTTCACCTGAATGAGGTATAAGACGTAAGTGTTTCTGAGGGAATTGCCACCCAGAGGTGAAACCAGAAAGTAGAAACTCCAGGTCACAGTCAAAAACCATAACCTCAACTATCTGTCGCTTGAATAAACCTTTCCTGCCCTAATCCAGTGTTTACATTCATTGCTGGGCAGTAATGATAGCCATGAGACCATGGACCACACCACGGGCCTTATACACCTTCCCCTCTCCAACCGCCTCGCCACCTTCCACCACTAACCCCCGAAGCTGTTTCACAGGAGCCAAATACCTTAAATACATAATTAGCGGGGTCATTTGTACAAAGTGGGCCCCAGCAAGGGCATGAGTGTATTGGTGTGAGTTTGTGGGGGGCAGATGGAGGATACTGAGTGAAGCAGGGGGGTTGCGGGGGGGAGTAGGATATGAAGACGTAGGAGGACGGCGAACAACAAAGACATTCATTCATGGCTGTGGCCCCGGACAAACTTGGCTGCCGCCTTCTTCAAAGGCCACCTCTGCCTTTCCTCAAAACCCGGAGGCCACAGGTTGGGGAAGAGAGGAGAAACATAACAGGGGGGAAATTGGGAAAAAAAAGTTAAGGGGCAGATGGCAGGATGTAAGAAATGATGGTAAAAGCTTTGGCTAATCCTGACAATGTTGCTCATTAAGATCTAGATAACATCGTCAGCGGCAAGCATTTAGAGTATTATGAGCTGTAATACAGAACCAGAGAAAGCTTGACGATTCATTTAGCAGCACTTGCCACATCCTCTTATGATCTGTGAACCCTGAACTCTGACCCTTTGAATTGTAGGCATTAAAATCCCAGTTTGCTCTTTGGAAGAGCCTAAAATTCCAGTGGGCCATGTTTCACACTGGGAGACCTCCTCGGTATTGTTCATATGCATGCACAATCACGCACATTTGCAGACTTTCACATGTAAAGGCGTACATGCCCACAGTAACATAAAGCCCATTCAGCAGCCCGCTCTTCACACCTTGCCTGACCTTTGTGCCCCTCTGGTATTGTTTATAGAAGCACGTCCACTTAAGAGGTGACCTGTCTGGCCTCTCTTGCCGTGGTGCCGATTATCCACATCTTGAGTCCACGCTGTTCCCTCTTTTCTTTATTTTCCAACCCCCGTCTCCATCCTATTGCACTCTCACTCCTCGGGGTATCCCCACTCCTCCTCCCTCTTTCCACACCATGACATATTGCTTTCTTTTCTCTGTGTGGTGAACACGCCGTGCACTCTAAATCCCCACTTCAGCCTCTCTTCTCGCCTTTTTAAAATAAAGCTGTGCATGTCAGATAAAAACAATAAAATCAATCAATTCCCGTGCTCTTCCTTTTATCTCTACGTTTTTTTACTTTATCCCTCCCGTTCCCCGAGCTTGTCGAATTGCTGTCTCTCTGATCCTTTTTTCTCTTTCATGTGTTGCCTTTCTTTATCTGGCTTCCTATTGAGGTAATAAGATGGGTGTATAGCGGGGAAGTGGAAAGGAGAAGGACTTTCATGTCCCTCCACCCTGGGATTAGGGTGAGCTCCTTGGGAAAAGCAATAAAGCTCCTGAACCTTTCGTCTGTTGCTGATGTGTACCGGAGTAAAGCTCAGCTCATGCTCACTGTGCAAACCTGAAAAAGCTCTTATTTCCTTTACATCACCATCCTCACTTGTGGCTTTCGGGATGCCAGCAGCTGCAGTATTTGTTTAAGTAAACTTCACACATTTGAGAAATAGTTCACAATGATTAATCCTGTTAGAAGATTTTAAGGGCCTGAAGTTAATAAGTCTCTTCTGTTTAAAAAGTTTGCTGACTCTTGCTCGATCAAACAAGCTACACTGGCCTTAGCCAATGTAACTACAGAGGAGTTACATTCAGCAAGTTTTTTTTTTTGCAAGAAAAGTTGCAAAAAAAAAAAAGTTCTGCTATAGATAGCTTATCTTACCTTTTTGTTTTGCAACATTTTATTCTAAATGCATCAGGTCTTTTTTTAGCATGTGATGGCTTTCAAAAATATGTGTCATAAGTTTTGGAACTAAACGTCTGTAGCAGTTTTATTAACAGAAATACATTTAGTACTGAAAACAAAGGAATTATGATTATTTGCACATTTGTCCAATGGAAGTCTACCAAATTGCATAATGGCATTGTTAAATCATGTATGAACGGATCAGAAGCTAGAGGAAATATGACCGTACATTGCTGTAATCTTAATGTGAACAGTGTTAAACAATCCACCTTGTAAACATGGCTCTAGTCAGCTTTTCCCAAAATCACAGGCTGTTGTAAGATTTTTCACGTGATTCTGCTCTGGTGAAATTCCCTTTGCTTTGTAAGAATAATCCTAGTTTTCTGCTGTTGATCCACATTCATCACTGTTAACTCACTGGTAAAGGAAGCGGTTGTTTGTTCAGATAGGGTGCAAGGTCAGGCCAGCACTGTAATGTTTTCAGACCACCCCAGTGAACTCATCATTTGTCCTGATTGTACATGAGTGCATAAAGAGCAAGTCCCCTCCACAGGGTGGAGTGATTTGTTCTCCTGTCAACACTGGGAGTAAAGCCTGACTAAACAAGGAGGGCATTCATGCAGTCGTCGATTTGCTGTGCTCACTCATTCACTCTTTCAAGGCGGACTTTGCTCTTTGAGGCATAACATGTGCACTTGTGAAGCTGATCGGGCAGGCATCTTCCTTATCAGCTTTCGAGATATGTGTGAAAAACAGCCTCTTGTTACAAATACACAATCTAGGACTATCTATGGAACACAACTTACCTTTTGTGTCTTTGTGGAAATGTTTGCGCTGCAAAAAGGTTTTGCTTATTGTGCCCCCAATCAAAGAAAAAGCAAAGCTAAACCCAGAGTTGTAAACATGACAGAAAATCAATCCACAGGTATGTTCACACAAAGTGTGAGCTCAAAATATACTTCTTAAACGGGACATATAGATTTTTACTTTCAATCCAAACCAGGATATCATAGATGTGTCAATCAATGTTAACCATTACATTTTGCTCAACAGCAAGCAACACTCTGTAACCTGGATTAATTTAACCTTGAATTTATTTGAAGACAGGGACTTTCAGCTTGCAGAAAACAATCACTAAAAAATATGTGTAAAAAAAAAAAAAAAGAAAAAGGACTTCAGTGACTTATATAGTTGTGTTTTATGATATGGATATAAAATACCTCTAACCAAATGTTTCTGTTGAATTTAGATACATTTTGCATACCATAATAAGATCAATGTTATGGTATAATTTTATGGGGGGGTTGAGGGGGAAATTCGTTAGTTTCCAGGCATCCCTGGAAACTAACAAGAAAGTCAGTATTCTAGTTTAGTCAAGGATTCTTAACTGGATTCTCCACTTTGCATGGGCCATTTCAGAAAATAAATGTGCTTTGATCAAAAACATTCCATCCTACTGTAGCTCTGGTTATATTTGTACTGGATAATGAGTCTCTGCTGCATTTATGTCTTCAGCATTCATTAACAGATTTTTTATCTACTGGTATGCTTACACAAAACAAGGAATGTATCTTTAATTCAACACAAGTCCACATCTTTCACTTCTGACATGGATGTCATATAGATGACCGCAATGTGGATTCAGCTCACCAAACTGTAGCATTTTCTTGACTGGCTTAATGGAAACTATGGATTTAGAGACAAAGGATTTAAATATGCGAAACTAAATCCAATGAAAGTGAATCTTGAACATGAGTTTAAGACACCAAATATTGCTTCATTGTAAGGACACAGACCCAGCTCCAACCACATGTTTACTTAGATCTGCACACTGTGGTACCTTTTCTGGTGTAGTTATGCAATTGTCATCAACGTATTGTGAAATCTATGTGATATTTGCTTGTTTGTTTGTCTCAAAAATGAAACATGACTGCAGCATAAGGAAATATAAGCCACTACTAGCTATTGATTCTCCTTTTTTATACCCTTTGCACAACAGTGATGCAAACAGATTTCAACCTTACCAATTTAACCATCTTCTAAAATTATTTGCATTGTTTTCCAAAAGAAAATAAAGAAAACATCATTCCTGCTTGGATATAAGTATGCATAATATATTTCATAACAAAAATAAAACATCTTCCTTTACTGACTCTCACATCTCCTCCTTGCACACATACATCTGAACCATATGCAAAACTTGACATCAATCAGATATACTGCAATATAATACGAAACATGGTTGACGATGGAAAAAAACAACAAAAAACAACTGGTAAAAAACAAAAATGACACTGAGATTGTGATACTAGTGAAAGCAAAGGACTGCACCAAACATACCAGTATGTCTGCGGGAATTAATAAAAACATATTTTTTTGTCCTTTCGCGAAGATTGAAAGTGACAAAAGCAAATGTCCACACGCATAAATAGTTTGTAAGCAGCGGCGCATCCTCCGTTTTTTTTTTTTTTTTGTAGATTTATATGTACAAGCAGGTAAGGCAATTTCAAAACTGGAAGTCTCTGAGGCTGTTTCTTCCTTAATTAGAACAAATTGTCCACCAGTCACAATGTCTGCTGCCTCTTATAGTTCTGCAAAACGAACACTCCCAATCTGTTTCCTTGCATCTTTATACCAATCTTCCTTTTGCTTTCTTCTTATGAATGCAACAGTTTTTTATACAAACAGGGCACTTTGAGTTATAGCACTGGATTCTCAGAAAAAAAGTCTGATCCCACAGTCTACTTTCCTTTTGCGTGTCTTTTGAATTGTTCATCCCAAATTCCTTCCATCTTCTTGAAGTCTGAGCTTCATGGCATCTTTTTTTCTTCGTAATCGTAGTTCAGTTGCCCTCATCATTACTAGTTTTGAAAGCACATTTGGCATTCTGTATTTTAGTCTGTTGTCTACTTTTCAGTCTCAAGACTTTTGAAGTATATTTTCCTTAATCAATGTTTGCATGATGGGTGGAGAGACAGACAAAGAAGATGGTGTCCTCTTCTGGTTTAGGTCCATCCTGTAATGCTGCCCCTAAGTCTGGGAGGTCTCACCTCACATCTGCTGTAGGATAGAGAGACAAAGCTGAAATTACTAACACAAATGCAAAAAGACTCCTATTTCAGTATTACAAATAAAATCTTTGCAGATCTCTGCAATCACATCCCAACCTCAGCATTTGAATCCATGCAATTCCTGCAAACTGACACAACACACATAAAACCAATAATGTTCTGAATTAAGTTTCCCCAGATACAGAACAACTTGATCAGTTGAAGCACATTTATGCTCAGGATGATTTTTCTGTGTACAAAAGATAGTACAGAAAAAAAAAGTGATGATACAGTGAATCCCAAAAGTATTTACACCCCATAAACTTTGTCACATTTTGTCTATAAACCAAATGTATCTTAATAGTATTTTATACAATAAACTGTTGATTCTGAGAAATGTGATGAGCATTTGTTTTCAGCCCCGTTTACTTTTGAACTCTATGTACTAAAACAATCATTAATGTCCCAAGGAGGATAATTTAAAACATAATCTGAAATAGAAAACATACATTACAACTGTAATTGGCAAAAATAACTAAAAAAGCACATTACTCTAAACATACTATGCTGACAGAAAAATATGGAGATTGTTTTACAATGCATTATTTGTCTATTATGTAGAATACCAATTAATGGAATTGAGGGTTTATTATTTTTAAAGTGAGAAGTGAAAATGTTCAGGGGGTATAGATGATTTTGCAAGGCACTGTAACTTAAAGAGGAGCAAGAGATAATTAAGAGAGAAGGGTGCCTCTTTAGTGGTTAGACAAAACAAACTGCTGATGCACTCAACAAGTCACAAGACCACTGCTGTGAAACAAAACACACATACAAGGTGAGCATGCTCAAGAGGTCACAAATTCAACATGCACAATTGGGGCCTGGAGGTAAAACTTGGTAGCCCTCCTTCTCCTCGCACTGTGATTGGTGACGGTGATTGGCAGGCCCAGTTTTGACCTTGGTTGGGCCAGTGTGACACCAAAAGGTGACTTCAGTGCTCAATTCCTACCTGTGTCCTGTCACAGCCTTGCAGTGGACTTTGGGTAATAAGAGCACCTTAATTATGTCACCAATAAGTCCTTGGTGGGCCTTAGCTTTTTAGGTTTCCTTTTTTTACCTTTAACCCTACGATGGCCTGAAAACACAAAAGTTGGGGAGGGTGAAAAGGAAGGAAGATTTAAAGCAAGAAGCAGGCTTTATGGAAACCGAAGGTACCGCAACAGCCCTGGGACAGAAGCAGAGAGTGCAAAAATTTAGCTCAGTTTAAATTCTTCAGGTGCCTTATCTGTGCACATTACAGGGCTTATCTGCACACAGATATAGGAAACCTTCAGATCAAGGCACGTTAACTGCTGTCATGCCAACCAGCCTTTGAACACACACCCTTAACACACAAATTCTCACAGAGCAAGGCTCAAACCTTTACAGTTTTCAAACAGAGAGTCACCTTGCAGGTGTGCATGACTGCTTGGAAGCATTTGGAGGTAAAGGTTCATTAAATCCAAAGCAGACCAAGAGAATAAGGAGGTGTGCAGAGTGACAAAAGTGTAAGTGCAGAATTTTGGCCATCAAACTTTAGAAAAACAAACAATATTTGAAAGGGACTTCAGAAACATCATTTAAGGAAGGTGTGAAGGAAATCCCAGCTTGCATTTATTTACCTGTTTCTGCATCTAAGTGTTCTACCACATGATGTTGCGATGTGCACACACACTCCAGGTGGTCCTCTAACCTCACAAAGACCTCCTTCAGCTTGGGTCTCCTCCTCACGTACTCCACCTTGGCTACCTAAGGAAAGAAAGAGGAGAAAGATTAGCTATAGGCTCCTGCACATTTACTCTTCCCTGTGTGTGTCAATGAATGCACACTCTATTTGCCCACTGGCAAACATCAAGAGGTGTAGTCCCATGACTGATGGCACATGCATAAACCAATTCATAAAAAACTCAGCTAAGGCTTTGCTTGTTGTGTTTGGAGTGTGACAGGAGCATTCCTCAGAGCCTGATTCATTAGGTTTCACTTGTTGTATGCTCTATGGTCTTTAAGCATCTGAATGGAGTGTATGACCCCGCTATGAGTTGAAGGATAAGGGGTAGGACAGAGCATACTGCACCCTCAGGCCCTGGGAAGGTTTGCTCTGGCAAAAGAAAAGAAGCTGGGAGATCCCCTTAGCTCCGACCCAAAGCATCCACATCCAAACAGACACCCAAACTCATTCACCTTGCCTCAACATGTTGATTTTAAGCCGTGTTTCTACATGGATTATAGAACGTTCTGCTTTGCTTGCATGTAGGAAATCTACTGTACCTTCTAAAATACTCATACTACTTAAACCGTTTTATTTTCTGTCACCATACAACCACAGACACTGCTGAAAGTAAGCCGGCCTTGTTTGCAACTTCCCACAAACTATGCAGAGCACACTCCTGACATATGGAAGAAGGCACTCCTTTGCACTCCATTATATCAAGCACATCAATGGAGGCAGATGGATGCTTTCAGTATTACACACACTATGCTGCTGATGGTCACACTGTTCTCAAATTGACTGGTTTGGGGACTTCTGTGTTGGGAGGTAGAAAAGATATGTGACAGACGTTCCCCATTTAACAGGACAACAATTCCAAGGATGCAGCCACGGCTACTAATGTAAAACCTTACATCAAAGTGTATTATTAAGTAATAGATTGCCCTAGTCAAAGTCCAGACCTAAATCAATTTGGTTAGCAAAGAATTTGGCAAAAATAAGGTTGCAAAGAGGCCAGAGACACAACTCAAAACACTATGAATTACTTACTTTATTAACTCAGGGAAATCAAATGTGAGTTTGCAACAGACAGTTCCATGTAAATTATTATACATATTTTATTTCTACAATAAAGTATGACTGCAATGTTACAAAATTTGTATAAAGTTTCTAAAGAATATTTTTTCTGGACTCTGCACAATCAGAAAATGGTCAAACAAGCACAAAAAGTGCAACAAGAATTCCAGTCATTCCAAGGCACAGCTTGTTACAACCACCAATCCAAGAGTTATGAATGTTCTGAGCCTTCATCAACAATACACTACTGATTAAAGCTCAGATGAAAGCTGAGTAGAAAAGGTTGCATGGAGGTTATGATGATATTGTTGTGCAACCGAGAAGGTGGGCACATGCTATTGCCTCTCTGATCTGAACACCAAGAAAGGTAACATCTCAAATCATCCCTGAAGGCTTTGGAACCACAGGGAAACAATTTCCTCGGCTTCACTTATGCCAGTTGCAGCACGAGAAAGGATATTGGCTGACAACCTTCCAGCACTCAGCAGCCATATGAGCAACACAGTCCTGTACTCAGCATGAAGCTTCTGCACGCACAAAACCAATGAGTCTGTTTTCCTCTATCCCATGATGGCACAGTGCCAAGCCTGGCTCTTGGTGGTGAGTCAGTCATGCAGACAAATCAACATACCAATCCCTGTCTGATAAAACAAACAATAATGCTGAAATTCAAAAAGAGAGAGAGTTGCTTTTTGTGGTACCGGGGGGGAGGGCGCAGTGCGACTGGAACTGAGGCAGCAAAGAGCCAAAGGACAAGCAGTTTTTAGCAGCCACTCATTTGCAACAGTTTCTATCTGTGGAAAAGAAGAGAAGAAGAAAGGCAGTGAAAAGAGGATAAGCAGGCAGGAGAGGTATGTGGAGAGCAAACAGAGGACAATGGTGTCTGGGATATTGGTGGTGTGTTTGCTGTTTCCGAGCCATGAAACAGAAGAGGAGCGGGTAAAAGGCCAGAGTGAGGAAGAAACTAGGAGAAGGAAGGTTAACCACCATTCTCATTAGCTCTCACAGGGGAGAACACATGTGTGTGTACAAATAGAGGTGGTTATTTAAGGACGAGGAGGAGCACCTCACCATGATCATGACTTGCATTAGAAGGCGTTCATGTGTTACCTATTAACACTGAGTTTCTGGGTTACCCATTTGGGAAATATATTAAACCAACACAGACACGACATAAAGAAAAATTATCAAAGGTTTGCATTTATCGACAAAAAGTGTGCTAAACATCCCCACATGGCGCGACTTTCTCAGAAAACCGCTGCCAATGTTTAATCCGATTATCTTACTGGAAAATACGGATGAAAGGAGAAAGAGATGAAAGATGCAGCTGCCTCCGCGGACAGCTTGTCTGCTGATGCCGGTTACGAGAATGTCTGTCAGGAAGCAAAGAAGACAAAGTCTTGTCTAAGACTTACTGCTGACGCTAATCCTAATGACTAAGACACACACAAGCTCTGCCGGGCCGAACGAACAGCTATTGACAGAAGCAATGGTCTCCTTTAATGTGGAGCCCAGCGGCACATTTGTTTCAATGACCTGCACATAGCAGGACCATAATCGCTCTCATATCAAGCAAACATGATTTCTAATTATTGGTATACTTTCCTACACCTTGTTCCAAATTTGTCAGTTGCATGTCCATGAAATCGATCTCAATTTCAATTTCACGGAGTTTGTGTAAAATTCTTCCCTCTGATCTCTGACCTCAATAGGTGTACATACAATTGCCCCTTGTATTTTTTTGTATGATTCTCTTTAAATCCACATTTTAGTTGAGTCTTTAAAAACCAAACATATCCAACAGTTTCTGAAATATGCTGGGCTGGCAATGTGATACGAAAAGCCATATCACGCTTCAAGTCACATACATTGCCTTACTTCTCAATCCCGGTGGAGTGTAAACTTCAGAAAGTTGCCTTCATCACATCTAGATGCTTAGATGCATTGGGTTGCTTTCTTGTGTTAGAAGGTAGAGCTGATGAGGACTTTTGCTGTAGCCTTTCTGTGCATTGTTGTCTTATTAACAGAGACTTACACTCTGTTGCACAGTCAGTGACTTCCCATTTAAAACCCAGATAAGAAAGCACCCCTCTCCCATGCTATGACACAGGGCCCCATACTCTCTTTGTATAAATCAAACTGCTTTAAACTCCCTGGAAATCCAGGCCCTGAGAAAGAGTCCCCTGAGTGGCAGTGGAATGATATCCAATCCAGAGGGTTGGGGGTGAGGCTTGAGGGTCTGGGAATCACACCCCCTTTTGGTTTTGGCTTGTCCCCAGTGTCACCAGCAGCCCTTCTGTGTGAAGCCGTTTGTCCGAGTCGGGGCTAATTGGGAATTCCCTGAGCACAGAACACTGACGATGAGAGCATGATGAAGGAAGGGGAAAGTTTTGCTCCGGACTTCCAAGCAAAACACAGCAGGGATGTGGATGTGCACTGCGGGCCATGGCAAACTGGAACAGTGACAGATTGGAGCAAAAATAAATAAAAAGTGCATGTGTATGTTTGCAGAATGGAGAGGGGTGGAAAGAGGCTGGGCAGGGTCACAATTCATCCATCAGGAGGGAAAACAGGCAACAGAGACAGTCTGTGTTTACTGCCCAGAAAAAAGAGGAGAAAGGAGAGGCTTTGTGTATCTCCATCTGTTACTATTTCTGTTTGTGCAATGAAATAAATAAAAGAAAATAAATCACATTAACAAAGCACATTTGTTTTAACAAACATGTAAATGATTGAAGTCTGAAGGTGCTTTTCTTGCAAAATGTTGCACAGGCTTCAATATTCCCTGAAAGCAACACTTACAACGTAAAACTGTGTGACCACAACTAGTTATAGGAAATACACTTGTTTTAAGTTCTTCTTCACTTATGAATTACTGTTTACAGACTACGCAGTGACATCTACAGTTTGAAATAAGAGCAACGGTGAGCGTAGTGCGCCTGACGTTGATGTGCAAGAACTAGCTCGTGCATAAAACCAGTCCAAGCCATACTCAAAACTTTACGGTTTCAAAAATACAAAATTTTTCCTTCAATTCATCCGTATGATTTCAACTCCTTTTAAGGGGCAGCAAGGAAAAAATGACTAAAGTAACCTGAGTTTTATCCAGCTGTAGGGAGCACAAATTAATGCCCCACCCCTACATGTTGCTCCATCCTGCCAGTCAGCTTGATAGCTTTTAAGAACAATAAATACAACTATTATTTACTGTCCCCTGTAGGACAGTAAATAAAAGAATTGTTGTAGTTATTGCCTGAGTGATAAAATGTAAAATTTTATTTTACATTTTTGTATTGAATTATCTAAGCAATACTGAAATATCGTGAGAGTTTCATACCAGCCCATGCCTTGTTGCAGTAATCAAGGGCGAAAAAAAACTGAAGCAAACTCCAAGTGCATTGACAGAAACCATAATTTCAGAAAGGGACATTACTAAGCAACGCAAAGGATGAAAAGTGAATGAGATTTAATGAAAGAGAGCACAGATGATGCAGAGACTTGACAAGTGGGGTAAAATTAGAGAGTTGCAGATTCAGGAGAGACATAGGGAGTGAACAACTATTTCACACATCAGACAATCAGACTCCAGCATTGAAGTGTACAGAGAGGAGATCTGGATGGGCTGAAGCATGAGGAGCAGGAGGGAGGACAGCAGGGGAGGAGTGAGGTAAAAATACAGTCTATTGAGTCAAATATGATTTTAAAAAAATACTGCTTCTCTCCCTGCTGAAGCGTTCCAGCCGCTGCAGCAGTAGCCAACATCTCAGACACTCCCATGGTCTGCGACCTGGCCCGCCATGTTCACACAAACTCCCTCACCCTGCTTCATCCACCAGGAGAGTTGACTGAATCAAAGGGTAAATAATTCACAGCTGCAAGAAACTTCAAACACAGAGGCCCCTCACTCCCATCCAACCCTCCCCTACCCTGTCCCTCACATAACCATAAATCATTCTCACTGTATCAACGCCACATTTTTATTTATGAAACACCCTGTAAGTCAGAGTCCCACAAAACCACAGGGGTACAGCTACCGCTACCCCCCAGTACCCTGCCATGACCCACCGTCTACTGGGGTAATCATGTGTGAGTATGTTTGCGTGTAGGGGTCGAGGACCTGGAGGCTGGCGCTGAGAGATATGTGGGACCCCCACACTCTGTACCGGGCCATTTCCGCCTGGCCTCAATTGTCCTCCACTTTGATCCAGTAGCCATCAACACTTCATTACTCTGCGGTCTGTCTTCCTCTTGCTGCAGCTTCGCACAAATGGCCTCATCTGGGTTTGCATCGTGTCGAGGACTCACTCTCTCTCACCCACACTCATGTAAAACAAAGATGTGCCCTGACAACCCATTCTAAACACCGCAAAATGCTTGCTTGGAAGCCGATTACAGGTTCCCAGCTATTAAAAGCTACTAAAAGTTAAAAGTGATACACCCTTTAGATTAGATTAGGAACATCATGGAGCTAATTTAAAAGGTTGGTTCTCGTGTTCTGCTTGTATTGTTGCAATTGAGTCTCCAAATGTCATTTGTAAACAACATGTAAACTCAACTTTTTACTCATTTCTTTCGGTCACTGCTGTATAATATTTTTTTCTTTCAGAAATCTACTTGGTTTGTGTGGCAGGCGTTTTTTTTTTTTAGTATGATTTTTCATGGGAAAAAATATATGTAGAGGTAATACATGTCTAAATATAATTGTCGCAAAGCATGTGTCAGTATGAGATGACCACAATATCATAATCTTACATAAAAATCCAACTTTCGCGGCTTTCACGGCTTTAAGTTGAATTATTAACCTTCCTACATTTTCTACAAAAAATGTAGATTTCACCAGCTCAGTTCTGCCTATTTTAAGCTCCTTTCTCAATGAACTGTTTTGGGCTATGACACTACTATGAAGATGTGCTTCCTCTCACTAGACCTTTGTAAACTCACTACCATGCCTATGAACAATAGAGGCTTGTACAGAACAGGGCCTGCACAGACCTATCGTGCTTTCTTTAAATACCCAGTCTCAAGTGAGTGGGCAGAATAAGAGCAGATGTAGAGCTGATTTAGACAAATCTAGGTTGGTGTAAGGTTGAAAGAAAACACCAGAAATCTTCTATGCTGATCCTTGGCTTACAGAAGAAAAACAATCCAGACCCTTTGGCAGTCAGAGAATTTTTAGCTTTCTAATAAAAGAACGAAAATGAACAAACTGTGCCTCTGTTCAAAGTCAAACCTTACGCTGAGATAATGTTTCTTACACACAATGTGATGAGTGTCACTTGATCAGAGAAAGCCCTGAGGGATGCCTTCCTTTGGGACACAACGCTTTTCACCCGCCCTGCCACCCCCAAAATATTAATCTGTTGTCTGTGTGCCCATTTTTTCACCCATGTCATGAGGGGAACACAAACAAAGCTGGATGGAAGTTTCCGGGAATAGCTGAACTGAACGTCTTGAAATTCTGTCGCCAGCGTCTTTCCATCCCCACATCGCTCCAATTACAGATAGAGCTCCTATTGAGGATGACATTCACCAACTGTTTGGCAAACAGGCTGAGTCGCTTCCATGCAGACAGACTCAGATGATTGTGAGGTATATCAGAACTCTCGACTTTGACCGCAACATGAGTCAGCATTTCTGACCAAAAACCTGATGACCTTCGCCCCAGTCTCAAGACTTTTGCAACCTAGTATGCTTTCTTCTCGGATTGATCTGAACTTAGATCCATCCATCAAACAAGTAACTCTGTCCAACTTCAGTGTATCTGTTAAAGAAAAGCTTGTTTGGTAATGGGGATGTTATGTTGCAAGTGATGTTGCAAGTGTTTTAGATTTTCAGGAATACTGAACATTTTGAAAATTGCCAAAAACTTTAAATTTTGTCCCACCTGGCCAGAGCACCTTCTTCCACAGGTTTGCTGTATCTCCTACATAGATTGCAGTTAATTCCACCTGAGCTGTGGTTGTCTGCAGGTCCTCTAGCATTACAAAGAGCCTCGCGGTTAATTAATTGCAATATTGCTCTGTTTATGTTAAAAGTCATATATTAGAAGTGACCGTTTGTTATTATTATTATTTTGGGTGATGTATTGAAAAACACTGCATTAAATTTTTGAAGTTTGAAGTACTTCTAATAATAATAAACTTGTATTTGTCTAAGCTGTTGAAAGCCATGCATCCTCAATGCAGTTTTGTAACAGTCTATCACACAAAATCCCAGTAAAATACAAAAACTTCCATTAATAAAACCTCCATAGCCCAGATTGGTATTTGTTTTATGACTAGACTAGTCTATCAGGCGGAGATCTTTAAAGACTTGGATGAAAGGCAAAAGAAAAACAACTCTGGCAGTCCCAGTAACTGGGCAAGATCAGGCTGTCTGCAGCAATAATTAAGTACAGATATAGACAAACACAGTCAGAGTATTCTTGGCTACGCTGTTTATACCTTGGTTGTCTCTAACTTCCACAGGGCAGACCACATAGTCCCCATACCTCCGAAAAGAGCAGTTCACCAACTCAATACTGCCACTGTAAATATAATGAGAAGTTCATCTCATGTCCTGCCACCATGTCTCCTCTGATCCTACGCAGAGGGACATGTTTTCAAGAAAGCTATGCTCCTCATTCTCACTGTCATTTTGTCTTCCGAGGGCACACTGCTTCCAGAAAAGACAAAAGGATAAACAACAGGAAGATGTTGAAGCAGTCCTGCAGCATGTGACACTCCAACAATCTCAAACATTGTTTTATTTATTTTTTTTATTTCTTGAATCCTGGCATGAGCTTCCCTCTCTGGGCAATTCCTTCAACAGATATCCCAGCCAGCAGCTGCCTCCTTCCTTTCTTTTTCATCTTCTCTCATTTGTACCCTCACCTTGAACTTACACCAAGCAAGAGACAGAATGATGGGAAGGGGTTTGAAATGGTAGGGAATGACGTTGGTAGAGGTCAGATGGACATTATTTTGGGAAGACATCAAGAGAGGTTCTCCTAAATAAGATATTGACATGTAATTTAGTGTTCTTCAAATTTTTCATGTCAGAATTCCAGATATCCCAGCTCATTTCAGTCAAATTTTAAAGTAGAAATATAATTTCACAATGACGTTGAGTTTCATAGTGTTTTAGATATTTTTTAGATATTTAAATATCATGCTGATGAGCAACTCTCTATTGTTGAATACCCTACAGAGTATCTATTTAACTTCTTTGGTGAATGAAATTAGAGACTTTTGCAGATCTCAAAAACTCTGAATGCTAAAATGTTAAGGTGTTGGATTTAAATTCACAGATTTACTTTCCCAAAAAGCACAGAGAAGTGTGAGTTGTACAAACAACAAAGCCAGACAGACTTACCACTTGAGGGTAAGAGACATGTTTATACTTGGCCTGATGATGCTAACTGGTTTATTAAGGAATCCAGTCTTACCTTAACGGTGCGGTGGTGCTTGCGGGAAGGGTGACAGCGCATGTTGCTGGTGTTGCAGCATCCTGTGCAGCGCTTCACCTCCACACAGGGCGGCCATATCAGGAAGTTGGCAGATGTGGGATCCACCTGGCTCCGGGGGATCTCGTAGATCACCGTCCGCGTCTTGCATGCTGCCGGGACGGCCTCTTCGACTGGAAGTGAGATAGTGGCTCAATGCATTTGTTGTGCATGTTACAACATCTGGTGACGCATTTCCCGACCTCAACTAAGTGCTTATGTATTGCTGGAATCTGATCTTCACACACACAGCTGCTTGTACTCTTGATGACTCACTTGATGTGAGAGCTGCTTGTCTTGCCTCATATCGTACCTACCATCTTTTAAGAGTGTTAAGAACACAAGCTTTCCAAAAGCCTGATCTCATATCAGCTAAAAGTCTAAGGAGCATGTGGAACTTGAGAAAACAGCTGCACTTATAGGCCCTCGCTGAAGTGAGCATAGCATGACTCAGCAAGACACCCATTACTTCAACAGGTGGGAAATTTAATAATCACAGATGTTTAATTCAAATGCTGCATAAAAAGGATTTTTTGTGGGTTGTATCATTATTTAAATGAATCACAAAGGTTTGAAAACATAATAGGGAATTATTAAATTCTTACAAGTTAGTTTATGTCTGTAAAAATATTGTACTTAAATGTATTGATTAGAAATTAGCGCCAGGTGTTGGTTTATCCAAATGGGTATCTTATCTCATTGTTTATGTGTAGTGTCCAGCATTCAATAGCAAAGCAGGTCATCCTATATTTTGGATGAAAATTTAATTCTGTTAAAAGTTAAAAGCCATGAAAAACTTGTGAATGGGAGAGTTTTTGTGTTGGAGCAAAATATTTGTATCCAACGTTAAACAGTTAAGCAACAGGGGTTGGTAGTGGATGCATTAGGTGTAGCCATGGCATCCGCAACCCAGATGGGGGGAAAAAGGAGGGGTAAGAGGATGAGAGGAACAGGGGGAGGTTTAGACAGGGGGGTAGGTAGGGCAATCTCATGCCAAAGATGCTGCTCTGGGAGGTTGCCCATTTGTCAGTCAAACATCTTATTTTGTTTTTCTTTTAAACTTGTAAATGTAAAGTTGTCAACTTAAAGTTAAATGTAAAAGAAAAAAAATTATATAAGATTTTCTTAATTTAAAACACATTTTAGATTCTTAGAGTTACATAATTTCTTTTTAGAAATGCTGATTAAAATATGCTTACATAAAATGTTGCAAATGTTACACTAAATTTGTTTTGTAGTTTGTTTTATCTGTGTCCAATTATAATAATTATCCTGTAAAGACGAAATGCCAATCATGCATTGAATGCAAGAACCTCTGTGGAGAGCAGCCAAAATGCTACACTATCTCGTAATCCTATGGTGCCAGACAAATAAACGAAACATGACCAGCAGCTTCGTCCACATCCAACTTCTCCACTGCTGGGAGTAAGGTGGAGAGTATGCACTCTGCAGGCTCCATGCCTCGATCAGATATCGTACCGCGTGGCATTTTAGGAAGAAATCTGACTGAGGGAAGAGGCGAGCTGCAACTTGAACCCTGAATGTCTGGAATTTCCACGCTCGGGGATATATTTCTCCCCTGACGCGTGTGTCTTTAGATCTGCAAGCCTCGGGCCAATTAAAAGGCTTGGTGTCAGACGTCCCCGTCAACGCCGCGCACTTGCCTCCCTTTCTCATGATTCCTTGATTGCAAATAAATACTGGGTAGATGTCTTCATTAGGGTGCCTCTTATCCCCCTTAAAAAGCAGTATAAAAACCACTAACTGTTAGCTTTGTTGGAAATTAGTGTAAAGCGATCTGTTTCATGTCCTGGGAACTTCCGTTTTAGAAGTGAGACTTCAGATTATTTTCAGGGCATGTTGACGCTGTGTGTGCCAAGTTGTCCCGCATGTAATGATGCAACTTCTGAGCTCCGACTGGTCTTACCAATGCTCCTCTTGCGTCGGCTGTGCAGCTGGGAGCTTTTCAGTTCGTTGTAGTAACCATGATGATGGGACGAGTTCTTATGGTGGTTGTGGTGCTTGTGGTGCTTATGCTCCTCAACAACATCGTTTCCCGTACCTCGTCAGAACAGAAGGACGGCAAGTTAATGATGTCACAAACGGGTTATTCAAACAAACAAGTTCAAGTTCAACTTTTATGCTATTTATCATGTTCACAGGAGAAACACTCTTACCAGAAGCACCTAAACCCCATTGAACAACAGTGCTGTTTGGCTTGGTAGATCTAAACAAAGGATTACATTTGAACTGTGACTCAGTTTAAATAAGTTAAATGTTCTGTACAATTTTATGTCAGATCCATTTTTACAGCACCAAATTCCAACAAATCTTGGCAATGAGCGCCAATTCACACACATTGACGTAAAATAAAACGAATGCCGTTCATTTCATTTCAGTCTAGTTACATAGTCACATTGAGATTCAATTACATAGTGCAATTCAACCCTAGTTATAACACAGTGCAATCAAGATAAGTAAATGTTTATAAGATTGATTTGCAACTGTTTATTCAAGAATTTTAGATAAGTGGAAGTAGGAAAAAAGACAATGATTTCTTAAGAATTAAATTAAGCATTCTTGTAAGCCTTTGACACTATATCAATCCTAACACAAAGCACAGGTTTATCACATAAAAATAAATCAAAGACCTTTAAAACTGTTTAAAACTGTTTAAATACAAATAAATTTCTACATTATTTTTATTTCTGATTAAACAAATTCTATACGTAAAGGTTTCTATGAAGGCACTGAGAGTTCAAGGAACGCAACTGAACGTTTCTATGACTGGAAGCTATAAATTGGTGATGCACTGGTACCTATACTGGAATGAGTGCTAAGAATTACATTTCTCAAAAAAAAAAACACAATGTTATTTATTGAGAATCCTGTGTCATCACCACAGCTCAAAGTTAAAATGGACATGCATCTCAACAAAGTTATGACTCAAACAATGTACTGGGAAATACACAATAAATTGTATTTCTGATAGAGACAAGAATGTCATGAAGTCATCACCGCAGAGATAAAGGAATACACGACTAAACAGAGATGTGACTCTTTACTAGTTTGGCGGCTACTGGAAAAAAAGACACTCTTGTTTTTCCCTTAATGAGGAGCAATACTCTGTTATAAAAGTATTTTCAGCATCGAGTAAGAGTCTTCAACTGCAATTCTAACAACCAAGTATTGGTTGGCCAAATAGCCATAATGAAATAAAGTATCTTTTATGTTCCCAGAGGGTTTATACAGTTCTCTTAAACATGCAAGCATGGTAACTTCTAGTACACTGGCTGCAAGTAGGAGGTTCAGTTGTACACTGGTTAATTGCTGGCATTTTATGTCAGCCTCCCTCAGTGACTAGGCTAAACTTTTTTTTAGCTGTAGCAAGATGAAGGTGAGTCAGCACTGGCTTGAAAAAAAAAACAACCAGACACAGAGGCTTAAAGTGGTCATTTGACAGGTAGGGCCCAGTCACCTTTATTTTAGACCTAATTAGTGGTTCTGTGTCCCTCATTTACTGCAAATGTTTGCTTTTCAATCACTTTGTGGTTTTTTGGGGAAAGTACATGTTTTGCTAACATAGCCAGTTCAGTTTTTTTCATGTTCACGGTCATCTGATAAGACGTGCTTGTTTTGGTCTCCACCCAGACTTTTAAGGTGGATTAAGAAAAAGTGCAAGAACAGCAATAAAATTATACAGCTTGTCTGCAGGATTCCAAGAGCGTCTGACTATATTTGCAAACAGGGTGGGTCTGCCTTTCTTATGGTATATCATGCTTGTATAGGATTATTCTACACATGTACACTGAACAAAAAGACTGTATAACAATTGGAGAAACTCTTCTCATCATCCTACATAATGTGGAAAAGCCTAAAGTACACATATGTGAACAGAGTTCAACACAGTCCACTCTTTGATCTTTTTTCGACCAAAGTAATTTGAAGGGATTTCCTCAAACTATACACAGTCCACCATTGGGATCGGTTGTTTATTTGCTTTTTGATCATTTCTTTTTTCAGGTCTGTCTGTCAGAGACAGTTCAGGGAATTTCCTTCCAGCTTGTCAGAGAGTCAGTCAACCAGTTGGCGACCCAGAACTAAAGGTTCACTGAAGGGAAGTGTTGCCTGCAGCTGAAACTGGGAGTCAAACAAAGGGCTGAGCTATCATTCTTTCAGACCATTACACTCACACACACATACTGTACATAACATCCCAATCTATCAACCTTTTCATCTCCTACTGTCATAAATACACAAAAGGTAGAAGAAGAATGTAACAAATATGGAAAGTTTGATGTAAGGGAAAGTTATATTCGATCTGACAGAGAGGCTGCAGAAGAAACAGGAAAGAAAATGAGGTGGAAAGACTACAGCAGTGGAGTGAGGGGGTTTGATTCTTTCCTGGTTCCAGGTGACTAATATGTATGCACACGCCCAGAGTCTCTAGACAAGAGACCAGAGGACAGGAGACAGTCTCTTACCATGAATCAGGCTTTCAAGACTGGCAAATTACTCCCTCCATTAGCTAAGGGCCCTCACTCCCTCCTTTTGCTTCTTCTCCTCCACTCTCTTTCATTCTCCCTCTCCTTGAACAAACAACCAGCATGTTGTTGACTTTCAGTGTAGGGGACTCCCTTCGTCTGTCATTCTTTCTCATTTGTCTTCTTTCTTTTTAACAGTTATGTGACTGAGTTGACAAAATGAAGGCTTAAGCCTAATAGGCAGCAGGGGACTTGTGGTTGTGGGTAATAACAGGTGGCAAGCAACTCCCCTCTTTAAGTGTCAGAGTTATCTGTTAACTGCGCAGGAGACAGAAGACAAAGCAGATTGCACAACAACCTGCGGCTTCTCCGATTGAAGCCGGAGCACCGACTCAAGATGTCTCCGACTCCCTCCTCCACCTCTGCCCCTTACCAAGAGTCAGGTTCCCTTTTCTGTCAAAGTTCTTCACTGAGAGAGATAAGAGCAGGCAGGCGAGGGGCCACCTCAGAAGGGAGACGGGGACAGAGAGGAGGAGGAGGAGTATAACGAGGAAAGCAGCACCTCAGGGGCCAGACAGCCATCTGCAGACTTCAACAGGGTCATCTCATCTGACAGTCAGAGCTGAGGACAGGGACTTTGTAAAAACAAATGCAAGCCTGCACTGAGCACAGGAGTATTGCAAGCCAGCCCTGGGTGCTCTATTTATCCTGCCAGCCCCCAGGGGACAGAAATCACAGAAAAATTAAAAGCTAATTCTGACAAGTTCACCTATGTTTTAAAATCTCCCCTCCTGGATGATGTCATTTTGCCTCACACTGATAACTTCCCTCGTTCAAACAATCGGCAACAAAAGCTCTGAAAATACCCCTCCGGCTGGCGTCTGGGGTCTTTTAATGGGCTGGCCAGGGCTGACAAAGCTGACCCTCAAGACAGATTTATGTCCTTGTATAACAATAATTAGCCTACTGCTGTTACTCTGCAAAGCATTGATCTGTTTGAAGAAAGACACGTTAATACAATTATAAACACCTTTTCTCATCCATGAGGCACCAAAGTGGTTTATTCTGGGCTCAGAGAAAAGTGAAATGATGCCTGCTGTGGAAAACAGCCCAGTTTGATGTTAATTAAATCCATCACTGAGGTTGTTCTATTAATTAAATCCTATAAAACTTTGCAAAAACTTTCCCACATTTTGTTAGGCTCCAACCACAAACTTCAGCATATTTTATTGGGATTTTATGGGATTGGTCAGCACATAATTGAGCTAAATTTTAAAGTGGAAAGAAATGACAATATGGTCTTCTGAAAAGCATATTTCTTTCCAGGCCCTTTACTTTGATACCCCCAAATAAAACGTTCTGCGAAATTATCTTCAGAGGTCACCTAATTCCAACCATGTGCAATTTAACGCCAAGCACTTGAGGCAGCTGTAATTGCAAGGCTTCAGAAGTTTGGTTGAGAATGTTGGTGAGTAATAAGCTTGATGAAGACTAAGAAATGGAGAGAGTTATATAGATGTTTAGATCAAGGTGAGGTTATGGATAGAGTTCACCATCGCAGGATGAAAAAGTTTTGGCACACCTCCAACTGGTTCAACCATCCCAACAGTGAATCATGGTGGTGGAAGCATCATGATGTGGGATGTTTGTCACAGTTGATGAGAAGACAGAAGGAAACATGGGGGTAATCCTAAAGTTGAGTTAAAAGTTTCTGGACTGGGGCAGAGGTTCTCCTTCTAGTCGGACGGCAACCTTAAACATACAGTCGGATCAACAAGAGATTGGTTTAGTATGTGTGGGAAAAGCCTAGTCAAAGTCTAGAGATAAATTCAATTAACTTTGTATCTGTAGATGCTCTCCATCCAACCTGATTGAGCTCAAACTATTTTCCAAAATGGAATAGACAGATTTCAGAAAACATGCATCCAAGTATTGAATTAAGAGGTTCTGAATAAGAAAAATCTCAACATAAGCACATGTCATTTTCTGTCTATTGTAAAATTGTCCACTATAAAATACATTGAAATATGTGGAGGAAGCTCGAGAAAACACAAAACATGGCTATTATAACCCATAATAACGCAAATTCCAGTCTCTTCCCTTGTTTGCCGAATGTAAAACGTAGAGAGTTGTAAAGCAGGAGAGGTAATTACCCGTTTCTGTTGGCAAATCTGCACAGTGGGAGCCCTGAACTTGATATATGACAGCAGCCTGTGTAAATAGAGGCTCATGTGAAGGCAAACAAGTTCTTCCAGTGCACAGATGTAATTTAATCAGTAAGACAGTCTGGGACACAGAGGGAGAAGAAGCCAGCTAGACCTGCAACCTGCTACAACTTTTCACCAGATTTATGGCATAAAAAGATGAGGCCGTCTGGAGGCAACAAAGCAAGTTCACTGAACTCACCCTTCATCACATGTGTGCAGTAAATGCACTTGTCTTGGATCATGCATTTCCAAATGTGCAAACTATTATTTAGGTTAATCATAAAGCCACGACATAAGAATCTTGACTTTTCATGTTAGGTTTAATCAGATTAGTATCCAAAAGCCGGGGGTATACTACCTGCAGACACTTGACTCGAAAAATAAATAAATAAATAAATAAATAAATAAATAAATAAATAAATAAATAAATAAATAAATAAAATAACAAGAGGCAGAATTTACCTACGGAGTCAATCTCCAGTAACCGCTGGAGGTCGCTGATGCTGTGGATTTCACTGTTGGAGAGTCGATCGATCAGCTCCTGGGGAAACTCCACTTCCTTCTGTGGCAGGGAGCGGGACAAAAAAAAAATCAAAGAAAATAAGGTTAGAGATGAGTCGAGTGATTGGGAAGCACATTGGGATTTGTCTGGCTGTATAAATAAAGGCTCAACCGAGGAAATGTTTTTCAGAAGCCAACTCTGCGACAAGGTGCCAGAGAGATCCGTTTGCGAATTTAGTGAATAGTCAGCGACATTAGACCTCAGAAATACACATCAGTTTCTTCCTCTGAGCTGGAAGGCGAAACTCAGACCGAAAGCTGTAAGACTGCGGGAGCGGCAACCTCGCACCCTTTGCACTTGTCGCGCTTCATCCAGGCACCTCGGGTTGAGCAAGACGTGCGCAGCCCTTACAGGAACAGCAACTATTTTTATCAGCCAGAGCGGTTCCCATGGACGCGCTTGGTCCAACCAAAACGTTTGCCCAGTTGCCCTCAAGCTACAAACAGATTTGGCACCAAAAGAAGACCAAAAATAACTGCGTTGTGCGTCCAAGCGCGTGCAGCGGTGTTTACTTTGAGACGCGCACTTGTGCCTCAAATCATCTGAGAGGTGGTTTTATTGTTTTGATTTTCTGTGCAAAGGCATTAATTCAAACTTCATTCCTATGGAGTTTAAATTAAACTTCGCGTTTCAGTGTTATGCGTATGTATGTGTGGCCCTTGAGGAGAGGACCTTTGCACTCTGATTTGGAATAAAACCTGGTTGAATCTGGTCACTTTACCTCAGCAGTGGCCAGCAGGTACGTCGTCCACAGAAGGAAGCAGCAAATTGTGGCTCTCATCTCCTTTTACTGTAAAGTCTCCCTCAAACACGAAAAATGTGCTGCCGCGTAGGAGCCCCTGACTCGCTCCTGGCTCCAGAGGATCCACAACCATCCCCTCAGGGAGGGAAACGGTGTAGTCAGAGCAGCTCGGCCAGACGCGCTGCTTGTACTTGCTTGAAACTCTCGGGCTGAGCAGTTTTCTTTTTATTCACATTGAGCTGCGTCCTCTTGGAAAAAGCCCTGTGCTCCTCCACAGCATATACCTTCCTTACGCACGCGTGAGGCAAATCCAATAAACAAGTCTAGCGCACATTGCACTTGTCCTTCACCTTAGCAAAAAAAAAAAAAAAAAAAAGACTTCACACTTTGACCCAATGCAAAGAGAAACCACACATTAAAAACAGCTGCTTGTCTCTGAGGACAAGTGAAAGCGCACTGCTTTTTCTCTGTTCTGAAAGTCTTGAATGAAAAATAATCCAAAAGATGCCCTAAGGAAATCTCCAATGGAGAAAGGCGTCCGTGACGGGCTGTTCAGAGCGTGTCTGCGCGCAGGTCCTTGGACGTGTAGGACTCTGGAGTGAATGGTGTCAGAGCGCCTCTGAGCCGCTGAATATAGAGAGCCAGCAGCTCTGTGCCCATTGCGCCTCCCCTCGCGTTTGGGTGATCGTGCATCCATTCAGCAAGGGGAGCTGGTTGGCTGATGACTTAAAACTCCATGATCCGTCCCCATACCCCTCTTACCGCCTCCCCCCTCCATCCTGTGTGAGGGAGTGCATGAGTGTCTATGTCCTTTGAAAAAGAAAAAAAAAGAACCCTTCACAGATTTGGTGTTCAGTCTCTTTTTATTTACAGGAAGACTGGAAAATAGATCCATTTTTCAAAGACATTTCCTTCATCTTATTTCCCACCACTGCACGGATCCATAACTGGATTAAGAAGTAGGATGCTCTGGGTTTATCTTACTGCAAATAATAGATAAGTCGCTCCGGATGCTTTGACTAAAGGACACGGTGGTGAATCATATTTTCAGCTGGTGGTCATGACTCATTACTAGAGCTGTCTGGGTTTCTCTGTTTATTCCTCCCAACTTGTTTTGCTTTGGAAAAATATTTCACCCTCATTATCGCAAGTTCAAAGCTACAAACTTTAGTTTAATTTTGCTGTTAATGTGACCACCAGAAGCAAAGCTTCATTGTCAAATGCAAAGAAAGGCATACATCTTTCTGAAAATACTTTTTGAAGTAAATAACGTAACAGTCCATGATGCAGTTTTTTTTTATCAAGTCTCGCCAGTTTCTTTGTGTGCAGAAGAAACACAGCATCATTCATCATTTTGTTTTCCTGCAATTCAGAAAGATTGGTCATCGCATTGTATCATATGTATGTACCGTGTTTATTTACTGCATGACGACTGAATAATTCAGTGATGTCTTTTTTTGTTTGTTTGGGTTTTTTTCGCCAGTTGTCCATAAAAGCTAGTTTGAAATGATACATTTTAACAAATAATTTGATCAATGCAGTTCCTTCAGAATTGCCTTTTCACAACTTCAGTTTACTTGGATTTGCAGTTGTCAATTTATTTCCATTTTTGAGGATGGATTGAAAAGTGCTACCTGTGAATTTAAAACATGTTGTTTAGCCTTTAAGCTTCTCCCCAACTTCATGCCTTGACCTGTCAGGTGACCTTTGTCAGCAGTTGGTTGCATTCATTTAACAAAAGTTATCAGAATAAATGGATCTGAAGAAAAAGCTTTTAAAAATCACAACTTTTGAAAACCACACATCATTGTCCTGCACCATCAGAGTTACATAATATAACATTTCAACAACAAACGTTTATGTTTGAGGTTATAATTTGACTAAATGTGAAAATAAGACAAGAAACTGTACTTTCTTGATTACGTAAGATTTCTGGACACAGGGAGCCACTGCCTGCCTAACATGCAGATTCACAACCAACTGGTCTTAACTCGCTCGGGGTCTCTTGTCCTTTATTGTGAGGTCTGGGAATAAAGCCTGAGGGTCATCACGGAGGAGACATGCATGCAGAAGCAGAGACACAGACAGACGGAGAGCTTGCAGACACATTATCAGCCAGAGGTGACGATCGGCAGGGAGGCACAGGTCAGCCGACCAGGTGGTCCAGCTTACACCTTGTCCGCTCAAACCTGGAGGGTGTTGTGGCTGGAAAGCCTGCAAAAAGAAATCACTCCAGCAGATGGTATGGTAATTAATTCAGCCATTTTAATAGGCCAGTTGAGCTCGTTTGGTGTCATAAAATGAATCAAATATTTTTACAGTGGAATTCCCTCGGCTGAAGTAATTTATGACAAGTTGTTGCAACTGAACCGCTTTTCCTGAGGAGCATGATTCCTTTTAAGAAAGGTGGTTCAGACAGTGAGTATACAAATGCTATGGCAACAGGCTGCTCCATGATGTTAACATATTCATTTTACTCAAAAAGGTTTATTTCTAAGTTTAAGACACATATAAGTGGTGCAGATGAAAGATGGAAAGCTTCCGATGCATTATTCTCTAAGGTCGAAACATAATCTCAAGGGAGGAGAGATATGTTTACAGAAAGAAAAACCAGAAAGATCTCGATCCTTCTTTTGCTCTCTTCTGTGTGAGCTAATAAGCAACATGTTTACTGGCAACTGAGGCCTGTGTACCTAACAACATTAACCCCATTAAATGACTTTATAGATGCTGCTGCACAGTAAATAGAGCTATAAAGACTGCAGAGAGGACATTGGGAGTGAGGTGATGATTCCTATTTTGCCCCCGGGCCACACATAGTTCCCAGTGATTGAGAGAAAAGAAAACAGGGGAACATTTTTGAAGAATGCGTTAGATATGAGTTGCATAGCCTCTGGAGAGCCTTTTAGTCTGGATGATCTGTCAGTTTGATTCATCTATTTCCATTCTTGAGGGATATTGAGAAACATTCAACTCTTTTTTTGACATCAAATTTTTATTCTTATCATCAAAGACCAATTTTATCTGGTATTTGGCATTAGAGTGCCCTCTCCAGTCAGTTTTGTATTTAGTAGAAATCAAGAAAGATTGGGATTGCGCTTAGATTGTTCAAGCATCCACAAAATAAGATGAACTTTAAATACTGAAACTGAAAATGAATGTTTTTTTTTATTTGTGATATATAAAAAGAGATGATGCTGGAACACCATTGTCTCCTGTCCAAAGCTGAAACATGTTTTTAACTCTGCCTTCCAATAAAGAATCTCCTAAATCTATGCCTTCAGGTATGGAGCTCACTGCAGCTCACTGACAAATCAAAAGTCTAATGAGCTAAAGTCCTGGTCTAAGATTGAGTTATTTATCACATCACAAGAAGTACTCTTAGGAGGAGGTCTTCAAACCCAAGAGACTGTGCCAGCTGTCAATCATATTGGGCAGCAGCAGCATCATAGCATGAGTCTGGTTTCCTTCCTGTAGTCCGGGTTCATTGCACTTTCAAATCCTGCGACTTCCCATTTACTCAACAGGTAACTGTTGATTGTTGTAGATGTGCAATTCTGTGTTTGCGTCACTCTTCCAAAAATAGTACTTCAAATGGTTTTGTGTGTGTTTTAAATGCTTTAGTAAACGTTTTGTGACCTGTCATAGTAGTTGTGATGACAAAAACATAATTATCTAGGGCTTCATTTTAGATTGAACTCTGACCTGGCAACGAAAGCAAGGAATCTCACACTTCAGTGTGCCAGAAAATCATAAAAAGATAGCAGGACTGACAATAGAAACTCCATGAACTGATAGCCTTGTGTCCCTGACTTGTTTTATAGCTCTGACTGTGATATTTCCTTCCATAGAAAGTTAAATGTTTTCCACAGGGCATCCCCCGTCTATAACACCTTCTGATGACAACAGAGTCAGAGAGTGGATTGCCTTGCAACAGAAAAACAAACACAGATTTTAACCTGGTGTCCCCCCCACCTCGAGCACCACCCAGCCGTATCATGAGCATGAGTCAGGCCCTTTGCAAACTACTGAGTGATTCCTTCCCTCCTCCCCAGGGCAGAGCTTACTAACTCGAGCCATTGCCAGTTCATCACTGTCCATGATGACAAGGTTGATGTCATTAGTGGTTTGATGTTTTGTAGTTTGGAACTATATTACAAGTGCTCCTGTTATGTACAAATTAGGAGCGGTGGTACCGTTTATGGTTAGGTTACTCATGTGCACGTTCAAAAGCACACGCACACAAGCTTAAGTCATTCAGGTGAAATTTTCCAGGAGCAAAGGTGCATTCCACACGCTGGCCGTAATATAGATTGGACTTGGAAATTATCCAGAGCAGAGTGCATATCCAGGGCAACCTCTGTATTCATAAGTAAACACACAGTCTAATTTAAATTATTGTTGAGTATTGGAGACAGTAAAGGTGCAGCAGCCGCATTTGCAGTTGGTTCTGGATACAGCTGCTCTTTTATAGGGACAATTACTAGAAACCATTTAAGGGACTTAATATGTCTAACATGCACTGCAACCTGAATGCTTTGCTCTGTGGGGCCTCTCAGTAACCCTCCGAACCCGTTTCCTTCAAGGCGCTCTAGGTGTGCAGCCATTCGGGGGGCACAGTACCCGACTGCTCTTTCATAAGCCACAATACAGTCGTCAAATCGGCCACAGGGATGAAAAAAAAAAAAAAAGACACCGCATGCACACATAAACGTACAAAGATGTCGGTGCAAGGTATGTGAGGCAGCTTTCCAGCTGCAACACATTATACATTACAGCAGCACACTTTAGTTGTTAAGGGACCACAGCATCCTCTCTCTGCGATCTGCAGATCTGTCAAAGTGGGTTCTGGTCTTGTCATAACTCTGACATGATTTTTTTTCACTTTAACTTTCTTTGTGAAATGTATCCTCTGAGAACTATCCTTTGTCAGAGGGAAAGAGAAACTGTAAACACAATGCCGTGCAAAGGTATTTTTGAACCCCTGAAAACCTGTAAAGATTTTCACATTTTGTCCCATTGCAGCCCCAAATTTCATTGTAGTCTCTATAGATTTTATGTGCCAAAAAAACAAACATGAAGTTGACCATAAGTGTTTTTAAAGTATGGTTTAAAAAGATACTGAACATTTCTAAACAAATATTTTCAAAACTGTAGCATACATTACCAGTCCCCTTTACATGGCACCAATAATCCCCAAAATAAACATCAGATTCAGATCAAAACACACTGAAGCAGCAAATAGAGAAACGTGTGTGTGCGTGTGTATGCATGTGTGTGCGCATGCGTGGGCTCGCGTGTGTGTGTATTGTCTCGGTATAAAATATAAAATTGAAGCAGAGGTTTCTTATCTCAAGATCATCAGGAAAATTGCGAGTATTCTACAACTCTAAGCCTAAAAAAGACATGACAGTCAACCTAATCTTAAAGAAACAGCTAAGACACCTGTGGTAACTCTAGAAGAGCTGCGGAGATGGAGGAATGCAAAGCACCATGTATGGTGGAAAACTAACGCTGTGCACACAGCAGCATCATGCAGAGTGGATGATGTCTTCTGCCTGAAGAGGAAATTTGTTGATATCTGTGCTGATCTGAGAATAAATGGAGTTAAACACAAGACAAATCTGATTAAGGCTGCAAAAGATTTGAGACTGGACGGAGCTGTGATGGGATGGTTTCGATCTAAACATATTTATGCGTTTGATTATACCGATTTTGCTTATAGTTCAAGCTGCATGAATATTTTTGCAACGCATTTTTTATTTCATTGCTGAGTCACCATCTATGTCCCATTTGACCCACAGAAATGGACTTTCAACCACAAAAGTATAAAGAAAGCCTCAGGCAGCAAGCTTCAGTCAAACAAAATTATTTAAGGGATTTCAGTTCTCTCACACTTTCATATAGGCTACATTTGGGAAACTTTACACATTTACACACCTCCAATTTCTTTAACTGGACAGACAGACATGAAGCAATGTGGGCACAAGTCCCTGCAAGCAGCTACCCGTTCCCCCTGTCCCAGCTCATTTTCCCCTTAAAACACTGCCTCTTTATTCTCTATGAGTGAAAAAAAAACCCAACTCTTTCTTACTGCACACACACAAACATGCACACACGCATACACTTTCTCGCACATGAAACAGGGGACTTCCAGCCTCTAAGAAATAGCAGTGTAATTGCCGGTGCTCTGTTGTCTATCAAGACCTGACCTTTTCAACATGTGTGCGTTGTGTTGGGAGCGATGGGAACCGGCGAGGAGGAAGACAGGGGTCTCCCCGACTCTGCGGTGGTCTGACCCATATCTCCCCTCCTCCTTTTCCCCCCACTCCAACTCCAACGAAACTCTGGGAACTCCCAGTGTGTCCGGGCATCGGGTGAGTTCGGAGGCTAGTACAGGGAGGGACGTGGCTAACCCACAAATCAGGTTCTTGGCGGGGCAAACATCAAAGCTGGGACAGGACGATGTGGAAATGGCAGAGAGGGCACAGAACTGCCCTGTCTCGATGGAGTCTCAGGGGACAGAGGAAAATTAGAAGTCTATAAGTAGAATCCAGACTTTATGGTAGCAAGCTCTTTTACCAGTGCCAATGGGAAAGTTGTGGACTAGTATTGCCTTACATTATCTGGCCCAGGAATAAGTGCTTTACAGAATGAAACGTATACAAGGAAACATTCATAATAAATACCTAACAGTTTGCAAGATTTTGCATCAAGAGAACTCAAAAAACAAGAAGCAACCAATACAGAGGGTAAAAGAAAAGATGTAGAGTTCATGGGAGAGCGTTCCTGAGGATGCGATAAATACAGCACAGGCAAAAGGGATTGTCCACAAACGCAATGAAAGGTCATCTTCACATCAAGACATGACAGACAAGCTCTGAGGGGGCACACACAGCTGACCTCTGTGGTTTATTTGGAGACTATAAGCTCATGATTACTCCAATTTACAAGTGTGGTTTCGACCTTCTTAACTTTCATTTCACTTGTCTTTCACTTGCTATAGCATAGGCACAATTTCTTGGACTTTAAATCGAGGGCATTAGACCCAAAGCAATGGTTGTGATGACGGAGGTGATATATGAAATTAAGAAAAAGATTCCTAAGCTTGGTTTAAGGGACAGAGGAATGAAGATGACTTAGCTGAAAAACAGAATGGGGTAAAGAGACGAGAAATGGTTGGATTCAAAGACATCTTGAGAATCCAATTTGGTTGCTTTATGTCCTCAGCATCAGCACCAAACGTGCCTGGAGGCAGTTTCACAAGAGAGTTAAACAGAGATTTTCCTCAACACACTGCGACTCCTATGGCAACCACACCAAACTTAGCTCAAAAAGCACTTAGACTCCAGGAGAGAAACCCCTTCCTACTTTACGGGCTGTATAGCGAAGCTGTTTCGCACGCATCACGCTAACGATTAACTGAGGCTAATGTAATTCCTCGACCCCCTGCCCAGGTAGCTGCTCTGAAAACAGCACCACTGCTGCTTTAAAAAAATAATTACAGAAGGTCTTTGGTGCTTTTATTGTTGTTATTATTGGAGGCCATAAAAGAAGTAGCTGCTATGATCCAACTTCTGGGATCAGAAAAGACTTTTTCTGGCATTCTTGTCTTTAGTAGAAGCTGCCGATGCAGGCACAAGTGTACTCTAAAATACCCTCTATGGAGTTCGCTGGAGGACCTGCATTAGAAAAACTAAATATTTTAGGTTTTATTTGACAGAAATCCATTCTGTCATCAAGGTGTGGCGAGGTCAGCCGTCTCTGGATTCAAACTTTATTTATTTTTTTTTCAGTTTTTCTCTAATACACCTCAAAATGTCTTTGTGAAAACTTGGGTCTAGTCAAAACAATGTTTCATTTGCCCAGGTCATGAGCTGCTATGTTTAAGGTGTATATCCAAGTGTCAGACAGCAGCTATTAAAGGTCCTCATAAAAGGGATTGAAGTAAGCTGGTTCAGTAAAAGATGCCCAGCGCATGTGATCCGGTTTGAGTCTGTTCAGCTTTGTAAAGGTGGCTCTAGAGCAAAAATCTAACAAATGATCACTATTTTTTAGTTAGTTAGTTAGTTAGTTAGTTAGTTAGTTAGTTAGTTAGTTAGTTAGTTAGTTAGTTAGTTAGTTAGTTAGTTAGTTAGTTAGTTAGTTAGTTAGTTAGTTAGTATCAATAAGATCTTAGACCAAATCATGAGTCACATTTTTTAGGCTGCTGTGAGACATTTTAGTTAACTGATAAAATCCATAGTGTGGCATTGGAATAAAGTTTATTATAATATTATAACCACAGAGTATAAAGTACTGTTAAAATAATGATTTCTCCAGGGGAAACAAAAGCTTTCCAGAAAAGTTGCTCCCTAAACCTAATCACTGGGTTTGGGTTTTTTATGTCACTGTGGACGAATTGTGTCCTCCTCTCTTTTCCAGCATTATTTTAATTCATCCTTGCTGGAGGGTTTTCAAGCAGGATGGCTGTGCAAAAGCATCTACAACTCTATTTAAGTCTGGACTTTGAACGGGCCTTTATTTATTTATTTATTTATAAATTGACTCATTCTCCTAACCAGAACCCGATGGATGTGCACACTCCTTCATGATTCCCTATGAGACAGTCCTGAAAAAGTATAGCAGCCTAAGACGTAGAAGTTCCATCTTTGTCTTATCAATTCCATATTTCCTCATCAGTCTTGGGGATCGCCATGTTATTTTTTTTGGAAAACATTTGCTGGGATTTTGCTCACTTTCTCTGAGTCATTTTGGCAATATACTGCTTTAAAGATTCACCACTGACTCATGTTTCCACCTTTTGTGGATAGTATGGCACTCGCCCTGGAGTCCTGGAGTCCCAAAGTAGTAAACATGGCTTTCTAGCCTCTTGCAGACTTTATTTCTCGTCTGTTATTGAATTTCTGTAGGCTGCTTTTTGACTTCTGTTGGCCTACTTCATGTCGTCGGACATGAAGTAGGCTAACATGTCCGAAGTGATTTCTTAAACCTGGATGTGGCTGGTAAGGTTAATAAGGTGGCTGATTAGTTTTTCAGCTTATTTTGGACAGGTTTTATATTATTATTTTCAAACTGTTATTTGCATTTATTCCGGATCACTTCGTCTGATATTAAAACTTAATTGATGAGCTGGAACAAGTCTGAAACAGAGTAAATAAAAAACATACAAGGATATTCACTGTTCTCATTTTCTACAAGTGAAGATGAAGTAACTAAAGAGAGAGATCACAACAAAGCGATTATCAGCAGGAAGTGGCTCCATTATGGGCTTAAAGATGGCAGAGAGTGCTCTTTGGTTACAGCTCTCAGTCAAATCCACACATTCCATCGGGGTTTAGGGTAGAGCTGGGTCACCCCTCTGACGGGTCCTGCGGGGTTTTAGGGATAGGTGGGCCACCCTCACTCTTTTCTCCACCTGCTGTCCTGGGACCTGGAGCGCTGCTTTGGGCACAGCGGAGGATGCTGGACAGATTCTTGGACACTTGAGGAGGAAACAGAGGGTGTGTGGATGTCTGTCAAGAGACACTTGACAGCTTTTTTAGGTTGACCTTGTGAGAGCTGGTGTTGTGAAGGATGAAGGTTTTCAGAGGCGTTGGGAGGGGAGGTGAAGCTCTCGCACTTAATTATCCCTGAAATGTGGGAGTTCCTGCGGGGGCTGAACTTCTATGCATCAATCAGTAAAGATATACTGTATCCGATTCAATCTGGAGAATCGGCAAGAGCAGACAAGTGGTTTGAAAAACCAAGGTGCTTCAAGAGTGTTAATCTGAAAATTATGAAGTAAATCACGTCAAGTTCTAGAATATCTCATCTTCTGAGTCAGCCTTTATGACCATTATCCTAAAAACTCAGCAGGGACTTTTTTTTTTCTTTCATCGCATTCCTTCATCTTCCTGATGTGATTAGAAAGAGTGTGAGCACTTTTTACGATCTGTACTCCAATACCCAACAATTCCTCTGAGAGAAGCAGCAGGGGAAAAAGAAATAATTGAGACAACCGCCGAACTGCCTCCCCTGGGAGTGAAGTCAGACCCCGACTGAAGAGATGCATTGTTCTGGGTTTGGATCGATGTAGGCAGGAGACTGCAGAATCATGTGCATGATGGAATATCTTACTCTGAAAGCTGCTTCTGACTCTTTCTTTTTTTTTTGTTCGTCTGCCTCGGCGATGCAGAATGTCGGGGGAACATTGGGTTTGTTTTCTCTACACGTCGTTTGGAGGCTCCGCTGACTGGGAAATAGCTTTGAAACTGAGGCCAAAACTGAGGCAAGATGGGGAGGCCCGGCCTCAGTGTTGGTACATGTATACATGTGAATTATTTACTTGTCGTCCAGCAGGAAATGAGGAACGATAACAAGCTTGGGAAAGAAAAGCAGAATAACAAACAGATGCTATCGTATCCACTTCTCTTTTTTTGTAGCTTTCTCTTTTTGTCTTTTTTTTTTCTCTGTTTCTATTCTTTAATTTCTTTTATGTGCCTCAGTGGGGTGAGTTTGCTAACAGGAAGTGGGGGAAAAATAACTCCCTGTATCTGATTCCCAGCTGCAATTGCTTGGTTACATTGACCAGAGGCAGAGAAACACCTTTAAGGCTGCGTCACTAAAATTTGAAGTATTTCTTCAAGCAATTTAGAAACAGGCTGAGTGACACAGATGTCTAAAACCAAAAATGCCCAGAATTTCAGTAAATGGGCAGATGTGATCCTTTACGGAGTCATTGAGCTCCCTTAATTTTAAACATAACCATTCAGTTGTAACTCTGACTGCATTTTAGGACCATTTAGGTTCCAGGTTTTCTTCCAGCATCATATTGTATTGATTTAGATCAATCCATCACATCACAGACTTTGACCAAAGATCCTGCTGAACAACATCCCCACATTATGATGCTGCCATCACCATGTTTAACCATGAGGAGCATTTAGTGTTAATTTTCCACCACACATGGGGTTTTCGCATATAGGTTGAACGTTTTTAAAGAATTGTTTGTGCTAGATATAGTTCTAGGTTATGAGACTTTACAAGTTTTTCTTAATTTCCTTGATAATCCATCTATTGCCATGTTTAATAATGTTGCTTCTTTGAATATGCAGTGTAAAATAGACAGGGACATTTTTAACTATACACAAGAATATTTAAAAACAATGCAACAGAAAAATGGAAGTTATAAGCTCAATGAGAAAATAAAAATTTAAATAAAAAATATAAACTATTTTAACTTCTGAACTGATGACGCTGCAGCAGGATTTTTGAATGGAACCTTTTATGGGAAGTTTTTGAACAATGTTGAGGTTTATTGAATATTTTTAGATTATTTCTACAGACATACTGACAAAACTAAATAACTATGTTTTTGCTGTAGAGAAATTTTTTCTTAACTCAGTTTGGAGTTTTTCTCCTCTTGACATTGCTTCGCTCATCCTTAAAGTCTCAATCCTATCAACCTCACTGTTGTTCAACCACCTGTGACAAGCCTTGGTGGTGGCCTTTGACCTGAGAAGGTCACGATTAGAGCTGAGAATTAGAACTGGGGACCCGGCAGAGGAAGAGGACGCCGCTGGACAGAGATTTTTCAACTAAACCGGCTAAACCCGGCTCTGAAGCCAACAGGTCGCCACACCCAATATATCCTGACAGCTGAGTATCAGAGTCGATCATTAGTGCAGGTGGTTGGGGTTGAAACGGAAAGCGGCAGAGCAATGCTGATCACCAAGCATTTTTAATTAGCCTGAATCCCTCTGGTGGAGAGGAGGGGGGGACGGAGGAGAGGTGGCATCTGTGGGAACACGGAGAGCAAGCGAAAAGGGCAGAAAACAAAAGACGGAGTCAAGAAAAAGACATGGGGGGAGGTGATGATGCTAACACACCCCATGGCACTGTGCCAGGTTTAAATATCTTCTCATAAAAAGAGTGTGGGATTATACAAAAAACAAAATGCACAAAAAACACTCAATTCCTACCGGATGGTTAATCTTGTAAATTTTAGGCACTCGTTACATAAAACTTGGAATTTGAAGGGACGTGCATGAGAAGCCACGCTGTAAATGAGTGGGGAAAATGTTTCCACATCGGAATAAACTCTAAAGTGCTTATGTGAGTTACTCTCAGAGGAGTTCAGAAAAAACTAGAAAGCCATTATTATGGGTCCCAGAGTGAAGCTTGTGTGATCTTCCACTTCTGCCTCTTGATTGCTCATTGCCTCCTCTAAATCTGTCCTCTTCCTTAAGTCCAGTGTTTCGGAGACAAGCAGTCAGCAGACTTACTCGTCTGTGGATGTGACTATGGAACGCCATAAGAGGTGGGAAAGGTTTAAGTAATAGTAGATACCAAGACCATCAGTACTTGGCATCATAAACGTATCTTAAAAGTTTACCAAACTTCAATTTGTTTTGGTGACTTTATTTATGTGATAGACAAACAAAAAGTAATGCATGTTTTTCACATTTTCACAAATGACAATCAGAAAATTTAGTACATTTTTATTTTCAGCCCTCTGCACTGCATTATACCCAACATTCTCCAGTGGGAGACTTGAGGTGGGCTGGATATTGACCTTCTGCTACTCAACATGCAATCAGAGGTTCAAAAATGACTTAAAGATGTATTAAGGTCTCAAAACTGACTACTCAAAGTCCAGACGTAAATCCAATTGAGAAGCTGGTAGCTGTAGCAGCTCAGGGTTGTTAAAGATTTGCCTCAGAAAAGCTGAACACAAACACACTTCCCACTTTTTTGATTTTTATTTGTGAAAAGAAAGCAGAAAAAAAAGAGAAGAGGAAACCATCTTTCGCAAACAACTTTGCACTGAGGTTGTCTTACAGATTCTAGAGCTGCTATTCGTGTTTTATGTACTCCAACAAAGTCATGGAGAGTTGCGTGTCATCGAGGACCTCTGCAGCAGGACCAAGTGATCTAATATAAAAGCAGCACAGACTGAAAGTGTGTGTTTGTGTTTACTCCTATACTGGCTCTGTTTCATCGTGTCAGGGCTTCATAACACTGCACATGTGACAGTGCCAAGATTTGTCCTTAGCTAGCCCACCCAGGATTAGGCCGTGTCTAATCTGGTACTCTGAACACACACACGCATGCAAACACGCACACACACACACTCACATGCACTCAAATACAAAAGGGAAGGCTTAGGTGACCAGTTCCTCTTTTGTTAATTTAGGCGTACCCTGTCATACAAATGCTGCATTCTTCGGTAAATGCTTGAATAATACTGGCACTTATAAGGTTCAGTTTCATGCTATTTCCAGAACTTTGAATCAAAATGAATGGGCTGGGCTGTAAATTGGTTGGTTTGCACCTGTCCTGAGGTCAACCAAAGAGCCTAAAATACCTGGTAGCTAAATTCATCCTTTCCATTTCCTCGCAATAACTTTAGTCAAGTTTTAACCCATCAACAATCTCATTTATTGTCTTCCAGGCAGTCATGCAGAATGCTGTGAAAAAGATCTTCCAGACAACTAGACAACATGTACTTTTAAATTATTATTTCTGTTAACTGAAAATGGACAGAAGAAATCTATCCAAACCTACGCTTCCCTGTGTGAATCCCCTTCAAGCCTAATGAACAGCTTTGCTTAACGGAAACGGATCCACTCTTATGAGCAGGATTGTTTTAATGAAGACACATTGTAAAGTTTTCAATACCACAGCATCTCAGTCAGATTTAAGTCTGCACTTTGACTAGGCCCCATTAATACCTTTAATTTGGCTTTTGTGAGCCAGTTAGAGATGAATTCGCTGTTGGATTTTGGGTAAGTGTCCAGCTGTGAACCCTTAATGTGCTTGAGCTCAAGGTCAAAAGCCTGTGACTGGACTTTCTTCTTCAGAGGTGAGAGTAGCTCAGGAAATAGCAGAGGTTTTTGTAACTACTAGGTTGCTGGTTTGAATGCCAACTATTTCTTTCCCAGTCATTTTGTCCTTGGGCAAGACACTTTAGGACCAAAATTGCAGTCAGAAAATGTTGAACCAATAGTTTGACACCAACCTGAGGAAAAACCCAAACTTGTAAAGGTCTGTTAGCATACATTGCAAAAGCAAAGAAGTTGTGCCTGTGTGGCAAGGGGAGTATTAAACTCAATGTCAGCGAGTTGGGGGCACATTCCTCAGTTGATTTAGTGGACATTAAGATGAAGAGGAATGTGTCAAAGCTGCAGAGGCTTTAGTCCACGGTGGTGTAAACCGCCTGGGAGGAGCTCCGAGCTTTTCTGACAGTCCCGCTATGACGGATGACTGACACTTGGCTTAACGTGAGAAGGAGAAAGATAGAGAGCAGACAAAAGACAAGAGAGGAAGGTGGAAGAAAAGAGGGAGAAGCCCGTAGGAAGAAATATGAGACATGGCTGAGGAGGTAAGCAGAAGAGAGAAGGAAAGTGATCAGAGATACAACAGCTAACAGAGGTTATGTGCAGTCAGGAATATGAGGTGAGGTAAAGAAAAGAGTATGAACTAAGTCCAGTCAGGGGAGGAGGAGAAGGTGCCAAAAGCCAGGATAAACGGGAGGAAAGAATGTGAGGAAAAGTCACACTCCTCCAGGGACCAAAAAGACCAAGAAGAAAATAACGTCAAATCAAAAGATTTTCTGAAGCTTATCTTTATTTGCTCAAGATGGTTTGATAGTTGAAAAAAAAAAAAGATACACAGAAGAGAAATACAGAAAGACTCTTTTTCTTAAGCTCCCATTTTTACATCAGGTCATTGTGCAACGCTGGCAGAGCTGTGGATCAAAGGAAAACAACACAAGTTCTTAGTTTTCTCAACTTTCTCTTATTAAGAACATTTCAAAACATCTGAATCAGACTACGATGCTGACCCAACGTTTTAAACTTGAAAGTGGTGCAAAAGTATGAAAACATCAAACAAAATCACCTCAAAAACAAGCAGATTTCTTTATTCAGTCCTGAGACGGTGTAAGACTTTCAGGTTCAGTCGCGTGGAGATGACACGACTGAACCTTTGGAGAACAACAGCTCACAGAAACGTTAGAATCCCTACATATTTTTGTTAATTTTCAACTAACCTGATAGAAGAGCTAAAAACAAGTACTGTCTGTGTGTCAAAAGTGTGATGTAGATCAATGGTAATGCTGGGCTGCAGTTTCTCATGAAGGGGGAAAATGGAAATCATATCAAACTGAGAAGATGCTATTACTCTCTTCACAGAACTGACACCTTCAGGCTTCAGCAACTAATATATATATATATATATATATATATATATATATATATATATATATATATATATATATATATATATATATATATATACATACATATATTAGTATATATATTGACCAAGACAAGCTTCCAGTTTAACATTGCTCAGACCATTGAAGTAAAAGTTTTAATAAATGTGTTTTTCCCCAAAAAACAGTTAGAAAATTCTTTAAAAAAACTTATTTTAGAAGTGAATGTCACACTGAAAATTTAGAAGAAAAACTTCAGTACATTTATTTAAGGGGGAGAAAAAGTATGTTTTAAGTATCCAAAAGTTTGATTATTTTTTTTGCATATCATAAGATAACAAGAATGTCTCTAAAGTTTTGATGAGTAACTCAGTAATCTTGTATCACTGGGAATAAATATGATGTGACTCAGAAGCCAGGTTCTTGCTGTGCAGGGATAGTCTCTGGGGAATAAATATAATAAGAAACAGAGCATATTTCTCTCAGCCACACTTCAAAATCAAAAATACATGAATATCATTGAAAAGAAGCTGGGTTTTCAAAGGGCAAAGCTGACTTACGAAAAATATTAGTCAGTGTTTTAAATTTTAAGGGGAAATTTATAAAAGCTTATTACTTTAATAATAGGTGGCTCCACAATGTCTTCTTTTCTTCGTTCTCCCCTCCTGTCCAGAATCCAACTCTGTTTTCCCATCCAAAACTTTCCATTTCTCCAATAATTCTGCATTTGCAGCAGCCCTGCCTTATGCCATAATGGCAGTGTTACCAACGACCTATTATATAATCAAGTTCACACTGTCTGACAAGGTCAAAATCCATTTCGGAATCACTCTGTGTGTGCCTGTATGATGTGTGTTGATCTTCCTAATTCAGGAAATGGCTACAAGTTAATAGCTTCTTGCCTTGACTTGCCCACATCTGCAGTGAGAGTAATAATTAAAAAGATTACAACACTTGGAAGTGTGACAAGGATGGATGGATGGATGATCCAAGTTTATCTGAGGGGATTATGTGGGAGGTAAAATTCAGATCGAAGCTCTGCAAAGTGGTTGCATGGTTTAAAACAGGCCCAGTGACCAAGAAATCACCAACTGAAAAAAATTGAACGGGCAAAACAGATAAAGTACAAAAAAGATATGTTCCTACACTGCAGAGTCTGACAGTAATTATCCATACCTAGAGTTAGGAAAATCAGTGCAACAAAGAGCTGCATCACTCTTTGGATGCACAGACATTTTAACACATATTTAATTGGTTTCTACTGTTGTGTATGTTAGCAATGAAATAATCTACAAAGTAAACCTCCAGCTACATCTAACAATCTTCAACCTGATAAGGATAACAAAGTTCTTCCTTCGATGCAACGAAAATATTAAAACAGCCGACAAAAGTTTTCTTCATACCGCTCTAACTACAGTTACATTTCATGGAACAACGATCTGTGTAGTGCGTGTTTGTTTTGATCGAGAAAAGATGCAACGCACAAGCAGAGGTAAAATAAAAAAAATATAAAATAAAAAGGCATCAAAAAGCAACAACATCCAGCAAGCAAAGAAATGTGTACCCACTTCCTGACGCTGTGCGTAAACATGACTTCACTTCCTCCATGATTCCTGAATGTGTCCGCATGCTCCGTAAAATACATCAAAGTGCAAACACCATTTTTATGCAAGTCCCCGTGCATCGTAAAGCGACTCATATACATTAGATCATGATTTAAATGGTTTCTGTCCTCTTCTGATTTTTACAGCTACATGACAAGTAGATTGAGTCAAAGTGCACAAGATCAAAAAACAAAATGAACTCAAATCGAAAGAAGTAAAGGTAGGAAACAAGCTTTTTGTGTCATTTTGTATTTAAAATTGCTGTTCACCCTGTGTCCCAACACTTCCTCTGGTTCCCAACCCTGGTGCTTAACCTCTGATGCTGCTGATGATGGTGCACACCCGTGCTGGTGGAGTGGAGGTGGAGGCGCTGAGTTCTCACACGGTGAGGGAGATGAAGCTGTTGTATCTCTGGATGTTCCTCTTGAGGATCTCGGAGCACGGCCCCAGCACGCGCTCGAAGCGGGGCCGGTCCAGCTTCACGCACTTCAGGGGTCCGCGGGCGACGACGGTGGCTGCCCGGGGACGGTTCAGCAGCAGGGCGATCTCACCTGGATGCAACAGGAGTAGAAGGCCAAAATCAGAGACAGATGCATTTCAGTAAATAAAAACATCACTAAAAAGTTAATTTATTTTATAAACTAATTCCATTCGGAGTAATGCAGATTGGTTCTCATCATAGGCCTAGATATCAGTAAAAATGCTCAGATTGGTGCATTTCTAAAAAAGCTCTAATTATGAAAAAGTAATCAACCCTCACCAAAGTAGTCTGAGGGTCCAAGGCGTCCGACCTCGACATACTCCTCATTGTCAGATCGGCGCTGCAGAACAGAGGCTATTCCCTGCACACACAGAAACAGAAAGGTCCTCAGCTATGTAAAAGAAACACAAAACTGTGGAAAAAGTGGATAGGAGACTGAAAATCATTAGGAGAATTAGGCTGAGCAGAAAGTTCCTCTGCTTCACAAGAACACAGGTGCACTAGATTTAGTCGTCTACGCTGCGGGACGAACACCTGTTGAGTGGGACGCACACGGACAGGAACGTCCAAGACAGGACGGAGAGAAAAATCCATTATTTCTGCCCTGATCCTTCCACTGAATAACAAACACAAACATCTAAGCCCACTTGGGGATGAAGTGAGTCATCACTGTCTCCATCATAAAATCCTCTAAATCAGAATTAATCCATGAACTGGAAACTGCTGTATTGTCCAACAAAGAGGAGCTTTAAGTCCTTAAATGACCCCCAAAACACTGCACACACATGCATACGCACGTACACACACAAATTCTGAGTTAATATTAGAAAACTCTGAATCACAAAAAGCACTTTAGAGTGTAACAACTCCAGGCGATGCATACATTCATCAGGCATTTTTGTTGTTGTGGGAAGCTTGAGTGTGTGATTCATCTAACAAGCAAAGGAAAGGGGAAATTATTTGGCTTTATTTTGGCCAACAAAGGATTAGTCCTGCAGCTGTTAGCAAACTTCAAACTACATGCCTGAAAATGTATGTTTTTCCACAATCTCCCAGACACACGTCAGCATCGAGTGCAGCTTTGACTGCATCGAAGCTGCACTCGATGCATTCTTTGCAAGCATATTCAGCGGTAATCTTGAAACATGCGACGTTTAAAGAGCTGCTGTAATTGATGGCAGGTAAGAAAAAAGAAAAGAAAAGAAAAGTCAGGAAGGGAACTTCCCGGCTTGTCTTTGACTGCTTTAGAAGACAGAGTTGATTGTTCCAGCAATCCCTCAAACGTTTCTAATCCCTTTTTGCTTTCTGTGCTCCTGGTCGCTGGCCAGGCTAATAATGCTAAATATGAATATAATGAGGCTTAATGAGAACCCCCCTCAAACTGCCAACTACTCACTGCTGGCAGACAAAGGTGAGACTGTATTTCAACCTGAGCATGTGTGTGACTCTGTGAGTTTACGCGAAAAATGAGCTGTGCAGAGTATTTCAAGCAAGGAGTAATTTGCAAATCCCCTTTTCAAATCAGTGCTGGAAAAGTTGTACTGCGCAGTTACCACGTTGACAATGCAACACGTTGCAACAGTTTCAGCGACAGTCTGAGAGACCATAGATAGGAGAGTCATTTATGCTTTTGTGCAGCAGCACCGTCTTCATATGGCACTTTATTCAGACGACTTGAATGTGATAAAATGTGATTTATTCGATAACTAATCAAATCAGCCAGGAAAAGGAGAGTGTTAAAAGAGCAGCCATGATGCCTGGAGGAACTCTGGTGGGAAAATCTGTTGACACGACAAACACAAGTCCTGAACTCAACAAATTTGGCCTTTACGGGAAAATGGAAGATGCGACTTAAACTGTTTTGCTTAAATTCTAAAAACACTGGATATGGAGAAAAATTAACGCTTCACATCAATGTAGGGGGCAGCATCATGTTGTGGGGAGGTTTTCATTTAGAATACCGAGGGGAACGCTGAGGGGAAGATGAATGGAGTTAAATCCTGGAAGAAAATCTACCTGGATTTAGAAATTTTGTCACATTATCATCTTAGGCAAGCAGGTGATGCGCTATATATAAATATACTCATTTCTTTTTTCCTTGTTAACACCTGGTTGTTCTTCATAGTTTTTTAAAGGTTTATTGGCCTTTATTTAGCTGTTGTTAGACCGAAATGTGGATTATGAGAGAGGGGGAAGACATGCGGCAAAGGTCGGACCAGGATTTGAACTCGCAACTTCCACGTCGAGGACCAAGGCCTCCATACATGGGTCGTGCTTTTCCCCTGCGCCACTGATGTGCCCTAAGATTACTTCACAGTTGCTGATGAGAAAACAATTTTAAATCCCAATAAATGGTGAATCTCTTTCAAATTCAACTCCTCATTATTGTTCCTTCACATTTTTAGCCCATTCAAGCACTATTTTTGTAACTTATAAACTGCATTTGTAGGATTGCAGTTGGATCTTTTTCAAGCTGAAGGAGAAATGAAAAACTGGAAGGTAGCTCTCCTGTGTTTACAACCACTGTAATACTCTCCTTTCCATTCATGTCCAAACAAAGAGAGTGAGACAGTGCAGCGCTGCAGCAACAGTTGTTCATGAACAGGCCTCATCCAGTGTGGTCTCGATAACCATCTCATACTGTACCACCTCAGGGGGAGTGCTCTGCTCCACAGATATTTCTTTTATAAACATTTAAGAGCTTCGCCTGCCTAACAAAGGCCTCTCCAGACTGCCGACAACAAAAGACGGCAGGAGAGGTCAGGCATAAAGAAAAACAAACAGAAAATAACAGGGAAACACGTGAATAAAGAGTTCACTCCAATTAAATAAGAGACAAGCGGCCGTCTGTCCCTCAGCGGGTCCTTTGTAACAGCTCGTGCACAGAAATACATATTCACATGCATCAGCACTTAAATAAATACGCCACAGGCGGAAGGTAATGAATCAACTGTGGATGACAAGTCAAAATGTAACAGCTTGCTTGTAGCAGAAGCATTGGAACGCCAACGCGCTCAGAGAAACACAGACAGGGGCACAGGCCGAGATGGAGAAAGGTGATATCCGGAATAGCCTGTTCATGGGGCCACCCAGCACCAGGAGTGTCTGCACCTTCTCATTCAAACACACATAGCTCACAGACTGCAAGCAGAACCATTTCTAACTAAATCTGCTCTCTTCCATCCACGTCTGAGGGCTACGCTAAAGCAATTCTAAAAATAGCTTTACTCCGTTACGACCTGGTAATTTTTACTTTCCTTCGACGCACCTTTCGATTTGAAAACCTCAAATAAAAATGATCTGCTTTATGAACTTCATTGATCTTCCTTCACTTAAATCAGGCATCAGCTGAACCGCACGTCAGGAAACGGGTTTGGAATACAGACGAACAGCAGATGATATACGCTGTTGGAAATCCACAGAGGGTCTTTGTTCTGTGTGACCCACAGGGACCCTTTAAATCCCGTCAGTGTGATTACTCTTGTGGGAGGTCAAAAGACAAATGTGAGACAGCTTATGAAATACTGTTTAGAACGATGACTGGGGGAGACGAGGGCAAATATATGAGCAGAGAAGATGACTTCATGATGTCTTACCTTTACAACCTCTGTGTTATTTACATACTGACACTTATAAGAAAGTCATATATATATATTTTTTTTACTGAACTAACTTCATATTTGGAAATAAAAATATAGAACCTTAAATACTGTCACATCCAATTACATTATAACCACAAACGTCAGTATATTTTCGGGGATTTTATGTGACGAATCAACATGAAGTAGGCTTCACATGATTTCAAAACACTGTGTGTGGGAGGAAACATCATTTTCACACTGAAACACAGTAGTGGCAGCATCATGCTGTGGGGGGGAGGTATTGTTAGAAGGATGGTCAGAGTTCATCATAAGGAGGATGGAAAAGACTCGAGACTCAGAATCAACTTCCAGTTGAGCAACACTTTAAACATGTAAAGCTCCTTTACACTTTTACATCAAAGCAAATATTTGCAGCCAACTCATTATTTTGATATTGTTAATAATAAATAATTTAACCATGTGAAATCACATGGCAGCATACATTATATAAGGCACAAAAGTATATAAGTCCAGGGAAAAGTATTCACACCTTATTAACTTTTCCACATTTTGTCACATCACCACCACCTCCTACAAGTTTTCTTTCGGGATTGCCATGAAAGTAGTTCCGTCTGTCTTCCCATCAACTCCAACCCTTTTCCCTATCTCTGATAAACTCAGCCATTACCCCAGCACAATGCTGCCATGGCCTTACCTTGCATAAGGATTACTTTATTTGTATTCAAAAATGAAAAGCCTTCCATTTATGACCACGGAAGAGGATAAAGAAGAAGAAGGGCAGAAAAATGTAGCAGAAGTGGTTGATGTTAAGGAAGTTGAGATTCGACACCTCGTGGTCCCTGGAGCCTGTGAGGACATGTTTGTACAGCGTGAGAATAAAATGTAAACATGTCCTCTTTCATTAAAGCCTCAATCTTCCAATCAGGCCTCAAAAACATGATGTCTCTATAAGCTTCTTCTTTTAAAGCAGTGAGTGTTTAAAGGTGTTTGTTTTTTTTCTTTCGCTGATTCACAAATAATAGTGAGAGGAGACAGATTAGGACACAAGGGACGTATGAGAAAAGGCATTGCAGTCGTAAAAATAGCAATAACACCCATATGTGCACATGAGAAGACATAGAATAAGGGAAAATATGGTGAGATTGTAGGGAGCTTTTCTTGCAATTAGTCACACTTTCAAAATCCTCCTTTATTTTGCGGTCTGCCCACACGTCCTGCCCTCCTTTTACTCATCCCTTTTTGCCTCTGTCTGTCTCCCTCGCTCTCTCTCGTCTCCCCTCCCGGGAGGCTGGGTCTCCTGACCCCGTGTGAAAGTCAGCAACACGCATTCCAGCCCAGTCCACGGCGCTCTGGGAAAGTTGGGCTGCCATGAGACATGAGGTTACAAACAGCATCGAAACGCTACTGGGCGCAAAAGTAGGTGGAAAAACAGTGGGTGTGTACAGGCCCCGAAAGATTTAAGGTGGGAAACAGCAATAAATCTTGTATAAAATGTAGTCGTCGTCCTTAATGATAAGAGCGACTGATCTGTGATAAGCACAAGCTAAAACTTGTTTGTTGAGTCGGAAAACGCATTCCCTCTTTGCTCCTACTTTTACTGTTTCTCCATCTTTTATTCCCCTCAGTCCACAACATATTTTCCTCCTTTGGCATGTTCAAACCCCCAGATCGGTGAGTCATGCAAAGCTGATTGTTTTTTTTTTTTTCTTTTTCTATTTTCTGCAGAGTCAAATTGACCTTTGAGGGATGTCTGCAGCTAAATTTGGAGGCATCAGACACGACTAGCTGGTGAAATACAATGTTAGGAAGTTTAAAACACTCATTCAGCTAAAACCTTCCCAAATACTCTTGCATTATGACACACATCAATGCACTTTCTTGGCATTTAAAGTAATAGACCAACACAGAGCAAAAGTAACTGTAAGGTTGGAGGAAAAAAAATATTTTCAACATTTTTTGTCAATACAAATACAAAAAGTATTGTGCATAAAATACTTTTGCTGCAATGTCTCTGCTCTCTTTGAACATCTACAGGATGACAATTTTGCTCATTCTCTTTCACAAAATAGCTAAGGTTCATTTAGATTTAAAGGAGAGGATCCCAAGTGTTGCCACAGAATGCCAATAAGTTCCCAATCCACTCTGGATTTTGATTGGGTCATCCTAACATATGAATTTGCTTCAATCTGAACTTTTGCATATTACTTCAGATCATATCTTTAGTCTTGTTGTTCTGCAGCAAAGTGAATCTCTGTCCCAGTCACAAGTCTTCTGCAAGATTGCCTTATAAATCATCATTTATTTGGGCACTGGCATTCTTTAAAGAACATGAGTAAGAGGAAAACCAGGAGAGGTGGGGAAGTGACACAGATACTAAAGTCACTGCTCAAATCAAGAATGGCTGCAAGCGCAGTGGCAGCTAAATATAATGTTTCACCATGTTTGCTAAAGTACAGCCTGTAAACATTACATGTGGCCAATGTTCACAAAGAGCTCAATTTATTGTGTGTGAGATTACAACCTGCTAACCTCATTTTACTGCTCCTCAATAGCTGGTTTACTCAGTGTTGTGTGTGCGTATGTGTGGCATCCCGGGTGTTGGTCATTAGGGAAACTGGTCTTCATTGCCACACATTCAATTTAACAGAGTGTGCACTTCTCAGTCATTATGCTGTCAAGCATTTTTCCCCCCAATTCTCATGGCTGAACTGGAGCCAAAAGCGAATACAGGTCAGTGTCAAGATGAGATTTGGAAATTTTACAGCAAATTTTACAGATCTGGAGGTCCTGTCAGAGTGACAATATGCTCTCCTTTAGAAATATTATCTGCTACTTGCAGGTAAGGTAAGGGACTTGTGGGGTGACTTTAAAACATCTTACAGCTGAAAGTGAAGAGTGGGGAAAACTTTCCACAGACTGACGTCAGAGGCTGGTGGATGTCTGCCTCACTGAAGTTGTTTCAGCCAAAGGGAGTAAAAATAGCTGTAAAAAAGGTGTTCTAGCTTTTTACTCAGTAAAGATACACATTTTTTTGTTTATATTGCTTGACTAGTAAAACAAGGCTGTTTAGTTGTAATTAAATCTGTTTATTTGCAAGAAGCAAACAAAAGATTACATATTGAGAAGGAAAACTTTTTTTTTGGGTGTTTTTCTATTTATTTGGACTTTGAATTCAGGTCAACTCTATGATAATATTTCACTTTCACAGAAGAAATGTTAAGAGTCACTTTCTGAAAACATTTTCTGTCATTTACTTTTAGAGAAAAGAAAGCGAAAAAATATTAAAATCCGAAATTGGATCTGCAATGAAAAAAGTCAGAGATTTTATTTGTAAGCCTCATTGCCCAGGCCGAATTGGAGTTGAAGGCAGGCACAATGATGAAAGTGAAAAAAATGAATGAAAAGAGATGTTGTACATCTCCACACAACACATTCTGGAGATGTGTTGTGTAGGAAGGATACAGGTGAAGAGAAAAAAAACTTGATTCAGTAAAACATGGGATAAAGTCTGACATGATTCACCCTCCTTCTTACATTTTGCCTCCTCCTTACCTAATCTTGCATACTTTAATCAAAGCTAAGAAGAAATCTCGACGGACATGGACATTATTACTGGCATGTGATGAGGTGAGCATCACCTGCAGGAAAGTCTGAAAAGAGGAGAGGAAAGAGAAGCAGGGTCTCCCTCCCATCAGGAGACCTCCAGTCAGAATCCTCCTGGCCTGACCCCGCTGAAAGCTATACAAGTATGGAGTTAATCAAAACTGTGTTAGGATGACAGGCAGGGGGCCCTCTGAGAAGCCATGTCAGGGGCCTCTTTTCCACAAAGCTTGCACTGTGATGGGGGCCTGCTCTTTGCACAGGAATTGTGGTTGAGGGCCGGGGCAGGTAATCTGTCTGCTGGTGGCAATAAACTAAAATCAGTTCTGATGTCAGCGGAGCCGTCTTCAAGGCTTTGGCTCAATGACATGAACGTCAACCCTTCTGCCCAACTGATGACACATGCATATACTCAGGTCCTACATGTCAGCACTTACACTTTAGAGGAAATTAGGCAAAGCGTTGAAATTAGCCAACATAATGGGCAGACATGATAGATCCTTACCTCTGTAATAATGAAGAAGTCATCTCCAGGCTCTCCCTGCACCACTATCTTCTCCCCATCCTCAAACTGGACTGGCTCCAGAGCATCAGCCACAGTCAGGCGCTCCCACTTATCCAAAGACTCTGTGAATGAAGCATGTTAAACTGTGAAACAGTGGACGCACAAACTCATATTTAAACAGTGTATGTTTCACGCTCACAGACACTCTCTTCACGGTCCTCCAGGGAAGTTGTGGGGATAAATCCCATTCCAGGCTAATCCGGTTATTCATCAGGAACCATTACATTTCAGATCCTTTGACTATTCCCTCGTTTCATGGAGGCCCAGGGAGCTTAAACACCTTAAAATTGAGCCCTAAGTCTGTTCTACTTACAGTGGCTTGTGGTGACAGAGATATGATTTATCCCCCAAAAGAATCTTTTACTCAGCAATAAGCTACGGTATGAGAGCGTGCTGAATGCAGCGTCCCTGCAAAAGTATTCAAACCATGAGAACATTTTAATATTTTGTGGCATTGCACCCACAAACGTAATTGAGATTTGATGTGAAACAACAAACTTTTGAACTAGTAAAATAGAAAAGCACACATTTGTTGTAGAGAGAAAGTAAAAACCTACAAAACATCCTGCTTAAAGTTTGCAAAAAGCCACATATGGATTATGCATCTTTACAACATAAAATATTGTAAAGATGCGTAACATTGGAAAAACAGAATGCTAACCAAATATTGCAATCAAGTTCTTTGTGATTACAATTTTATACATTTTCTGGGCTGCAACTAATTATTTTAGTAATCAGTTGATAAGAAAATGAGAACCTTTTTAATATAATATAAAAATCCACTAAAATGTACATACATGAAGAACTTAAATACAGAAAAATCTTTGCAAAAAGAGAGGCTGCTAACAACTTGCTACTGGGGTGGAAATTTGCCTCCAACAGGAATGGAACATCACATTAAACACTAACAAGTTTGTGGTTGCAAAAAGAAAAAAAAAACTCAAAAGGAAAGAGTACTTTTGAAATTAGACCAATTAAATAAATAAAACTTCACGTCTATTTAGTTCCTTTTACAACCAGCAAATTAGTGACCAAAATAGTGGCTAATTATAATTAAATATTTCCAAAACATTTTACAATAAAGCAGGATTTAGTGTCTAATGAATCAAGCCTGGAAAAAGGAAAATCCAATCAGTATTTTCTTTCAGTTTCTGGGAGATTTTTCAGCCAGTTGGTTGTTCCAACTGTCCAACCACAGAGACATTGACGTGGTTAGCCCGAGATATTCCTAGAAGCTGTTGGTTATTTCACAGAAACCAAAGTGGATAGTTTCTCATCTCTCTCGGAAAAAAAAAAAAATGCTTCGACCAAAAGAGGTTGAAGCCACGCAAAATTTGATGTTTAAGGAAGAACGATTGGCCGGTAATAACTGAGTATCTCCACACAGATGTTTGACCAGATGATCTCATCCTTCATTCACACTTCAGCAGATCAGTGTGGGCTAATCTTCCCCAGTCCTATCCATCTGCATGTGGAATGTGGCTTATCTGCACTGAAAACACTCCTCATCCTCAGCTTTGTCTAGATGAAAAGATGATTCCCTGTTTTTATTTGACTTAGACGCGAGTTAGAGGCGTAAAACTGCGGCGGGCTCTCTTTGTCTGGCAGCATTGTCTCCTGATGAGCTCACAAACTGATCCTGTTGTGTCTATTTATTTGTGTGTATAACCGTGTATGCATTTAGGATTAACTAGGATAGGCCTGGCAGTTTGGAGGTGTCCAGTGTCCTCTCCGGTGGGGCCATGCTGTCTGCCGGACCCAGATGGATGTCTTCTGTCTGGCTGCAAACTAAAAGGCAGCAGGTCCTGTAGAGAGGTGATCCTTAACGGCAAGGCAAGTAACACGATACAGAGATGTCTTAACTAAAGGAGCTACATTTTATGCTTCACGGAGCCTGCACCCACTTGGATCGGCTCGTTGTAAACATCCAGGGACCTCACTGCTAGGATGTTGAAGCCTGTTTAAGTGGGAGTGCGACAAATGTGTTATTTCTCACTTAACACCAAAACATCAAGGGCTTGCACCCAATTTTGTGGCTATCTCTGAAATCAAAGACAAACAAAAACACTACCGCCTCCTGTCCCTCTTGCATTTGACAGAGAGGCGAGCAGAGAGGCGAGCAGGGAGGCGAAGCAGCGGAAAGGGGGACTGAAGAGAGGTATTCTACCTCAACGAGGGAGGCGGGTTCTCGAATTCAAGCCTCAACAAAGCTGTCAAAAAGGGAGAATGAAAATAAAAAGAGCCGACTTCAGAGAGACAATCTCCTGAGTCCTGAATTGAGTGTATGTGTTTACTCACCCAGCTAATAACTCTGTACAGGGGGCACGGCCTTACCCTATACACCACACACGCACGATCAAGCCGATGGAGATGAGACGTCACTTCCAATTGCAACTCAATTCGAAAGTCAGAATGAATCTCATTCACCTTCCCTTTAAATCCAGTGGCCTGTGTATGCTCGGTGTTATCCAAATTCCAGCAGGAAAGAGAGGCTTATCCTAACCCCCTATACTTTAATTGTCCACACAGAGACATTACAGAGTGTGGCAGGCTTAAGGGTGAACACTGTGAGTAGATTAAGACTGTAAACACAGACCTTACTCAGCTATAGGCCCCGTGTGACAGCGTATGACTGTGTTTATGCAGGCTAGTCTATATGTTCATTTAACTGCCTCAACTCTGGATGTTGGGCCTTTTAAATCAACTTAGACCACAGGTTATTAATACTTGTGCAAAAGTACCAATTCTTTATTATAGAAGAAACAATAAACGACTTGTCTTAGTGTAAATTTCTTCATTAAAACCGCAAACCTCAATGTATTTCATGGAATTTTGTGATAAAGCAGTAAGAGGTGAATACGTATCATTTATAGCTTTCCAGTATTTTGAGAATAAAACATTGAGTGAGTCAGGCTGCCTGATGCGCAGCCGACTCTGGTTGAAATAGTAGGAACACCTTTAAGTTTTCTTTTTGAGAGAATGTGTAGGATCACAGTATACAATGAGGAATTTAAAAACAAATAATTTTAAAATTAAATCTTAAAGAAAGGGAGTCAGTGGTGTGGTGCCAAAACTGAAGCAATGTGTTAACTTTTTTTATACCAGTTAAAATGTATTCGACACATATAAGACTCAAATTTGATGAGTGCTGAGGGTTATTGGTTGTGCTGGATTTTAATTTGTAGCATTAAAAAGAAATGTAGCCCACATTTTCAGAATTTTATTTAGAAAATAAATTGAAAGGAATGTATATTTCCCACAATTTCACAAATTGCCCATGACCCATTAGAAAATCTTGAAGGCTTATGAATACTTGTAAAAGGCACTGTATTGAGCTAACAAATGCACTTACCAAGGATGGAGACCTTGCTGAGGAACTCTTCATACATCTTTCTCTTTCTCAGAGTACTTCCCTGTGAGACAAACAGAAAAAAACATTATCTGATCGATACAGTCCTAAATCAACTGGTAGCACAGCAGTTTCATTGTGCTGCTAAATACTGAAGTCATTCTTGGAGTGGCTCAGATTCAAAAAGCACATTCTGATTCATTTTGCAATGGCTTTTAGTTTTCTCTCACTTTCATCACTGAAGGATTAGCAAAAGCAAGTGTCAGCAAAACGGGAATTAAGTTTTTAATATCTAGAAATATTTGAATGGTTGTTACTTTTCTGGTTCCTGCATGAACATTTTTGCACTGGCTATCAATCACACAACAAGAAAAGTCCAGTGTCCATAAAAGTAAACTACAATACAAGGTTTTTTAAGATTAACGTGTCACAGTTCACGGGGTCATGCTTAGGGAGGTTTGTATGAGATATGGAGTAAAGTTTTATTGCGTGTGTGTCTGTCTGTGTGGCCCGCCCCACCCACCAGGCAGGGGACTTTCCCCTCCCTGGTTTTGCCATGAAAATCAGGTGCTTCCTGACAAGTCCAGACCCAGAGGACCCCTTCTCTAATTGTGTTTCTTCTTCACTGCACAGAGCCACTCAGGGAGAGTGGGAGAATAAAGAAAGAAAAAAAAAAAATCCGGTGAGGACAGGCGATCTTGTCCGACCCGTTTCTGCTGTTTGCATGCGGTAGGGATATATGTATTGAGGCTTGGGGTGTTTTCAGCACAAGTGCTTGAGTCCCACTGCTGCCTCTAATTTTATATAATTTCACATTTTGTCTTAAAAGGGGAGAAACTCTTCCCAAGTGAGTCAACGTCAAACTGAGGATCGTAAACAACTTGATTAAAGGAATTCTAGGCTGCTCTGCCTCCCTCCTGGATAAATGATTTGAGTGTGTGCAGGCAAGTCTGTTTTTAGTTCGGCCACTTATGTTTCACTGCTATCTGAGCAGGGACAACATTTTGAGGCTCTACTGTTGAACTTTCACATGCACACTGTGCTCCAACTTTTACAGCCTTTCTGCGAAGCTTAAGGATTCCAAATGATTGCCATGCAAACATAAAATGTATACAGCATGTCTGATTTATGTGAGTGCTGCAGGAACACCATGGTGGGCCCAAGTAATGTGAAGGATTTGCATTTCCAAAAGTTACCAAATAAAAATATGACACTACTGAATGTCATACTTTCTAGCAGCCGTCGTTATTGGCATCTCCCCTAATCCATCCTGTCTCCCTGGGAGGGCTTCAGCACACGACCATGTGTAAAAATGTCCTACTTCTCTTTGACCTACTGCCTTCACCATTTATGTGGTTAAAGATGAACCAGCATTTTTGTCTATTTGCCGTCTTTGAGATGGAATCATCAAAGGCTTGAGGTGTGGAGCCCAGCCAGACTAAACCAACTGTATCTTAAGCCCCATCGCTATCGCCTTCATCTCCGTCCAATGTGAAACATAACCGCTCCCTCACCCTTCATCGTTCCTTTTTCTTGCTATAATTTCCCCTTGTTTCCTTTCGTCTTGTGTTCTGTTTGTTGACAGTGGTCTGTCAGTTTGATAATAGCTTTGGATGTAACTGTGTCTGTTTAAATACCAAGATGACACAACAACGCTGGTATTGTATGACTGATGGCAACACAATGGGGAGAGTGTGTTTACTACAAGTACTGGTATTACATTGTTTGCTCAACTTTTGAATAAGGAAAGTGGTGGGATATATGGGTGTGGTGGAGTTTGAAGGGGCGCCTTGGCTTTGCTTTACAACATCAAATGAAATGTTACACATATACTGTGTCGTTAAAATGCTCATTGGTTAAAATTATTTATAATAAGTTTAATAATGTGATTTACTCTTTACTCTTCCAGGAATAAACTGTGGTTTTCAACTTTAAACCTTAAAAATCTGTAGCTTTCCCTCATCCTCCAGTCTCTGTACAAATCATAAAATATTTTACTAAATTACTACCTCTTTGAAAATTTTTTATAATTTTTTTAAAAGTAACAATCACCTTTAATCTTACACAGCTACACTATCATTTGTAAATCTACAGAGCTGCGATGCGGAGTTCCTCAGGGTTTCGTTGTGGGACCTGTCTTGTTTTTGTTATGAATTCTCCCATTAGGTCAGATAATTCAGCAGTTCAAAGATGTCTTTTTTTCTGACAAGACTGATTAAAAGGGATAAGGTCTGATTTTAAATGTCTTAGTTTAGGATGAATGTAAAAGAATTACAGCACTAAACAATCACAATTTAGAGATATTTTTCTTGAAAATAGATAACTTGACCAACATCAAATAACAATGTTATACATGTCTGTAAATAAATAATATCTGAACTGACAGTAGTATAGTCTTATAGTACTTGTACTACAGTACTTGTACTCTCTTTGACCAGTACATTGCATTTGTATCAGTTAATACTTTCAACATTTCAGCATTTTATTTTGAAGCATACTGCAAACATGCACTCCATTAAAGATGCTTCATCTGTAATGAACTTTGTCGTAGCTGTGATTTGATGTTTATTTACTTCAGCTTGCTTATGTTGTTTGATTCAGGGTACTCATCTGTTTGCTGTTGAATTCCCAGACAGTGTTTCCCTCCTCAGGGAAGACCATAATAATAGAAAACAGATCAGCTTGTTAGCACAAGCTTTCTTCACTTTAAACAAAACCCTGTAATCAATGAAAACATAAAATCATTTGTAGAGGCTAGTTCTGTGTACTACTTTGTGTAAAATTTTTCGCTTATTACATAATCAAGGATGTGTGTTGTTTTGCACAAAAGCATAATTGAAACATCTCTGACCTCCAGGCACCAATTACTTCACTAAGGGAAATAAGCCATATCTACAGAAAATATTTTAGGAGCTCATGTTATGTTATATTCACTTTTCTGTAGTACTGTCAATCAATTAAAAAAAAATTAATGAGGTTAATTAGATTCTGATGCTGTGATTAACCATTATTAACTACAATGTATAACTTTGTGAGTTCCTGCCGCACTCCAATTAAAATCAATTATCATTTTGTAGCAGAAATTGGCAACTGAGGTAAATCTACTACCCTACAAATGCATTCATGGTAGCAAACTTGTTCAGGGAACAACTGACAGATAAGATATGTCTTATTTTCTAGTTCTTGGGTGGGCTCCATTTCTGATGTTGCCCTGGGCAATTGCCCAGATTGCCCATGACTGGTTGTAAGTAATCAAATAATTATTGACTAAATCAATCAGAAAGTAGATCCAAGTCCATAGCTACGCTAGTCACTTCAAGCATCTGGGATGCTGAGGTGAGTAAATCTTCATTAGTACACACACAAATGCCTGCATAGCACAACAGGAGAAGAACATTAATGGGAAGGCTCTAACTGAGAGGAAAAAGCAGATGTCTCGAAGTCGGAAAGTCGAGTTTCCTCCACCATCTGTTGAAGCTCTATTGGCCAGACGCTTAACCCCAAGTTGCCTATCAATCAATGCTGGTGAATGTAGCTCTAGTGTGAAAAGAACACAATGTAACTTCAGTCAATTTATCTTGTCAATGGTCTCCTATTTGTGTAGCATTTATTGAAATTTTATAGCACTGGCACGTATATGTAATATACATGGCATCTCGAGAGTTTGGCAGTCATGTTACAGAATATTTCAACATCTCTTAAAAAAGGTGGATGCTTTCGTCAGCTAGAAATAAAATTTACTTTGCTTCACAACCAGACGTGTGCAAAGACAATGTTGTGTTCTTTAATGTAACCACATAAGTTTGCATGTTTTTGAATTGCCAGAGTAGGAATGAGAATGCTAATGAAATAATTCTGTGACAAATATATAAGTATTTTTTTTTACTGATAAAAAAGGGACCAGAGGGATTGGATTAAAGTAAGGTATATCCTAATACCACTGGGGGCCCTTGTGTTCTGATGAGTTCTCACTGTGTCTTAATGAACAGATTGTGTTTTTGTCCTAGTTGTGAGTCCTAATCTAGTTTTACTCAGCCGCATACATCCATCCATTTTAATTTCTTTCCTAATCATATTCGGGGTGTTTAGGAGACTGCATGCTCCCCATCAGTCCACTGGCTTGTCCAGCTAAATAACTCCAAAGAAACATCAGCACAAGTCTGTGCAATTCTACAAATGAGTTTGTCTTGAAATCAAATGGATCAGTGACAAGTGCTAAAGTGGTTAAATATTACTTTATCTTATAATTTGTAAATTATGAAGACAAAGAGGACGGGGGAGCAGATGTGAAAAAGTCAAACAAACAGCAGTGCCAATGCACATTTCAACCTCAGCGCTAACTAGCTGCAGACCCAGAAATTCAGCATAATTTTTTTCGCTGGGAAACACACATATTCTTACACAAAGAGAGAATGTGCATTGTGTTAGCCAAAGAAGCTGCCAGAATACCACACTTTGTAAAAAAAAAAAAAGCTTTACAAATCACTGACAGCAATAATTAACTACAGGTTTGTGTAATTGAATTCTGTTTTGAGTCCCGCCACCCCCCCTTCTATCTGCTGCTGCTGCTGCTGGAAAGAACGAAGGAATGAGAGCAGCGGAGAGCGAGAATCCTCTCAAAGAAAGGTTACCCGGGCAGATTGAGCCGTCACTTTAACTATGCGCTTAAGAGGTGACATGAGTGCTTGGCAGATTGTTGCCAACTTTACAATGAGCTTAAATTCCACTTCTCAAAGAGAAAAAAAAAACCTTCTTCCATCTCCATGAGCTCTGTTTGACATAAAACAGAATTTTCACTGCTGCCGATGGCAAAGTTTAGATACACACAGGAATTAGGAAGGTTAATTGGTGTCTGACTAATTTATTTGAAATAAAATGTTAGGAACGTCTGAAGTAATGTTTAGCTGGACAAGGAGGTCTTACAGAGACATACTCAGACATGTGCAATAATTAGTCATTCTTACAGAACAAAAATATGTCTGAGTCTGACAGCCAGGGCAGAGCACCTAATGTTTCCACTTTAAACATTTAGACATTCCTACTAGATAAGCTCCTGGAGTGGGAAGTGCATGTACAGGGCTGACCCTTTCTCTCCTCCTCAACCCCCCCTCACACACTGCTTTTACTTTTTTCGCTTTCTTCATCTAAGAAAGAAGAAAGAAGACCTAGGGAGATATTAAAATGGGAGGATGGACTCCTGTGTGTGCATACATGTGTCAGAATGTCCATGTAAATGAAAGCAGGTGCTGCAAGTGTTTAAGGAGTTTTAAGTGGCTAAGTAGGAGGAAATATTGGAAGCAAATGAGCATGAAAGATTAGTGTTGAGGACCTACTGCAGAAGATCTTAAATGTGCCCACATATATCATACTTGCAGGACTTCAGTATTAAATTACAGTATGACTGATGTTTCTCTGCATTTTTATGGTTTAGTGCAACTTTTATCTTCATTAAAATGTCAAATTTTGGTCAATTTTAAACTACAAATGATAAAAGTTCAAAATGTTTCTCAGTCAATTTTGTTTTTAATATGTGGAAGTGTTTCATATCTCTTAAACTTTTCCAAATTTTGTCCCATTATAACTAGAAGCTTAGAAAAACGTATTGCAATTTTATGCTGGAAAGTAACACATTGTATGCAGAATGCATACAAGAATGATTTAATAAAAAAGGAAAACTATACAAATTCACTAGTCTCAATCATTTTGCAAACTCTAGTAGGTTTTCTTCCAGGACTGTCCTGGTTTTAGCTCCACCTATTGTCTCACCTACTATGTCCCTGTTAAACTAAAACCTTTGCACAGCATGACATTGCCATGTGTAACCACAGGAATGGTGTGTTCCAGTGATGTGTATTTACACTGAGATTAATATACACATCCATGCTGGTTGCATGGATTTTATTTAGGAGCATGAAAGCAAAGAGATAAAGAGACAAATGTATGCAACATTTTTGTATTTTCCTGAAGTTGTGTCATTTTCTGTCCACTTAACAATAAGACAAAACTTGTGTTGATCTGTTGAATAAATTCATTAAAAGTTCATTGAAGTTCTAATGTGACAAAATCTGAAATAGTTTAATCTGAAATAGTTCACAGTACATTTGCAGGGGATTCTATTCGCAATTTAATGAGAGTTTGATATTCAATTAGTTAGAACAAATTTAATTTATTGTATTTTATTGTGCTAAAATGTGCTCTGGTGTGTAACGATATTGTTTTTTGATGTTGGAGATTTGGCCAATTCAAAGTAATTATAACAGCAACAGTGGCTTCATCCAAACTGCTCAGCACTCAGTATGTTACTTACCATGAGGATGCGGCGGTAGCTGTCCCTGTCAATGCCCCACAGTTTAAGATCTGTTTTGGCCTTGACAGTGGCAGCTCTTGGAGTCCCATAGATCAGGGCCAGCTCGCCAAAGCTTCCTCCCTCTCCGATATTGGTCACCAGCTCACCATTCACATAAACCTGCAGAGATAAAAAGAGAAAGGAAGGATGGACAGGCCATGAGATTGTCAGCTTCAAAGAGTACTGACAAATCAAAACCAGTTGCACTCTAACCTTTTGCACACAAAGCTATCGACTCTTTTATTCTACTCTAACCCTTCAAATGAGATCCTCTAAGGGAATCCATCCCATCTATTTCTTCACTTTTCTCTCCAGTCATCTGAAAGAGACCGAGTTAGACAGATGTGTAAAACAGGTCTATGCTCAAGTCAAACTCATCCACACTCCCTCGCTTACGTCCAGACCTCTATTTAGGCCAGCTGGTAGAGCTTTAAAGACAATACAACCTCAGTGAGGCCATCTCTGGGGCTGTTACAGTTTCAACTGTCAACACGCTATCCACTATCTTGTTGACTTAATAACACAGGGAGGCAGGAGGGAGGGAAACAGAAGGAGGGTTTATTCCTTTGCTCTTTGCTATGAATTGCGAAAATAGTTAGAAGACATTATTCAGACTCTAAGGGAAACCACAGGGGACCCATCCGTCACCATATGCTGGATTCTGTTCAAAGGGATGCAGAGTACTGACTGTGGTTACGTCAAGCTTCGAAGAACAATTATCCGAACGTTGCAAAAGCGTTACATCAGAGCAGAACGGTGGTGGTGTTTTTACGACAGTTTCCATTCCTGTTCCCAGGTGGCAATTATTTTGACTTAACTGTTGTACTAGCAAACTTTTATTCAGATCCCTGGAGTAATCGAGTAAATTTGAGGTTTTGGTAACAGTAAGTGCAGCTCCATAAAGAAAGTTTGAAATAAAGCATGTTTTGCAACTTTTACAGACTAAATATGACCAGAGAGTTGTGTGGCTGGTTGAACATAAGAAACAAACTCAAAATTTATGAGGAGAAAGCATGAATTTGTTCTTAGAGTTACTTTGTTTGCAAAAAAAAAATAAAATTAGTTTAGGTTGAAAGTATCAAGCCTGCTATTTTACAAATTTCTTATATGCTGGTTTCTCTTGGATAAGAGACGGTGCCTAAAAGTAAATAGATTTGTGTGTAAACATAAGGGGGATTACATTAGTAGCAACTTTCAGGCAGTTTATGAGTCGCTGGCTAATTTACACCCCAGTCTAATGAGAGACATCTTCACTCTCTCGCACTGTTCTTGACGTAGTTTAGTGCCAGGGTTGTGGCTGGGAGGCAGCCGCTGTCTGTAAGGGATGGAAGAGAGGAATATGAGGTGAAGTAGATGTAGAAGAGGGCGAGGTTTGGCAAAGAAGGGAGGTGAGCTTGAGGATAGTCTTCCCACAGCTTGGATGCAGGCAAAAAAGAGTCTGTGGGAGCAGATTCAGTGGTGAGCAGGACACATCTGGTTTAACACATTGAAGGAGGAGCAATCAAGGCAGAGCAAAGCTGCAGCTGTGGGGACGCTGCAGCTGTTGAGTCGAAACAACTTCATGGAAAACTTTAGGAACAAGTGGAAATATGACAATTTAAGTTTGGGATATGTAAAAATTAAATGCAAAAGACGAAAGTCAAAAATACAGAAAGAAATCTAAAAGCTTAGCATGGAGGAATTCTGACTATATAATTCACATTTGTGGTGAAAATTTTACAATGTTTTAAATCACGCTTACATTTCTTTATAGACTATAATGTGAAATGTATCGGCTCACACATCCAAATGATCAAGGTGTTCCAATCACTTCCACGACAAGAGGTATAGAATCCAGCTAATTGGTATCCAGACTGCTTGTACAATCATTTGTGGAAGTACATGTCACCTACAGTGAACCGTGAAACCGCAATAGAATATTTTCTTTATAAATATTCCAAATTAAAAACAATGTTAAAAGCATCTCCAATGGGAGCAATGGTTATATAGTTCCAAACATGGCTTTTGATTAGCTCAGGATCAGTCTTTAGAGTGCTTCATGGAGTGGCTTCCAAGGCCAGGCAGCTGTTTCCTAACCTTATATCATCAGGTGCAAAGCAAAGCCTCCGACTGGTGAATAACACAACACCACTGGCCTGAGGAGCAGTGAGATATGTTCTCTGGGTGGACAAATCAGCTCCAGCTACATGGAACATGTTGCAAACAGACTGGAAATTAAGTGAACATGATTCACTGAGCACTTTTAAGTCCAGACTGAGAGCACTAGAGATGATTCCTTAAATTGTGAATGTTTTTAATAATCATTTGTAAGGCATTTTTAATTTCAATAGGACTTTCGTGGTTAAATGTATGTAAAACTTTTTTTTTAAAAACCCCTTTCTCCAGGCTACTTTTAAATTGGACTACGACTTTTACACAGAACAATATCTCAATGGGTTTATTTTGGCTTCACCATGTCCTTGTCTGCCTGACAGAAACCAGAGACAGTGTTGAAACAGTTCCTGTTGAGCATGATATCTTACAGGAGTAATAATCAAATTTCTACTTAAGTCCTTATCTTCTATCTAAATACACTTTATGAATAAACACAAAAACTCAATGTTTTGGGCAAAATTATGGCTCACTTCTCTTTCACATGAATCTCAGTATAGTTTAGATTACTTATCTAATCACATCAATAAGTCAATGTGAAACAATGCCAGTCAAAACAGCAAGATTAGAAGCCATTTAAATTGTGGTTGTTGTATCAAGGCACCATCTCAGGGCTTTGCTTCCTACTTTCAATTTAGGATGGATTCCTGATGTTGGAAACCTTTAAAAAACCTCACCAACCTGCCTCTCTTCTCTTATCCAGCTTTTTTTGCTGTAAACTGATAAGGTCACTTCCTGTTTAACGTTCCATCAGCTCCTGTTTTATCTCTCCACTTAAGTTTATCGGTTGGTGTCAGGCTCGCAAAGACAATAGATCTTCTCAATTTGGGAACCGTCACGGGGCGCTCACCTCTGAAGCGCCATGTTCAGATTGTCATCAGACCAGAACCAGACTTTGAAGAGGACAAAACATGAGGGCAGCTCAACAAACCAGCTCATCTGCAGGGGTGCAATTTTGTCGTGACATGACTGGAGAAGTAAGGTTTCTTAAACCGGGTCACAGTCTTGTTTTACGAACTATCTTTAAAAAGAGGGGAATGGAAATTGACTGGTAAAATTCCAACTGGAATACCTTAGAATATATTTTTTGTCTGTTTTTCTTTTAATATCAGAAGAATTGACTAAGTGAGAGGACGCACAGAGATACAAAAAGGTGTTTCGAAGAAAACTGTATTTTCAACGATGGTTGGAAGAGAGCATCCCTTTCAACAGATAACAGGAAGGCTAAATGTATCACACCAAAAGGTCCGATTTAACTTTTTCAATTTTTAAGCTCTGTTTGTCACTGAACATGTCACATGTTGGAAGTTTTTGACACAATGTGAAGATCTGCATTCTCTAAGAATACACATGACACTGCTGTTTTTGCAATGGTAGTTGTGCAAATCGCTAATATCAGAGCTAAACTTGTTTTAATAATTTAAAAATTACTACGAACTTATCTAAAAGTGACTAGTCTCTTACAACCTTAACCTCACGGTATTAAAGCTAAAAAACAAAAAAACAGAGTTTTGCAAAGAGATAAAAAAATTCTAATTAGTGTATCTAATTAGTGTGTAAAACATATGTTACATTTAACAGTGTTTATCCCACTGCTAAATTGGGTGGGATAAACAACCTGTAAAAATTTTGCCTCAACATTTCAAAGACATCTAGACATTATCAGAGATGTTTGTGACATTTTATCACCATCTCATCCACATGTTCCTGCTGTTCGGACAGCAGCTTTTTGCTTGAGGTTGTGTGTTTGTGTGTGCCAGACACTTACATCCACTTCACCTTGGTCAATCACATAGAAGTTGTCTCCTTCATCACCTGAAAAGGAGAGAGGAATCATTAGTTAGTAGCAATAAAAAAAAAAAATTAACAGGCATACAATCTAGCTTACTTTGTTATTTCCTATACAAGGTTCTTGACAAATAAATCCTGAATTATATATTAGATAGTAGTAGGTCTGGACTGGACTCAAATGCAGACTTGTTGGAGTAAAACTGAATCTTACTGTTGTACGTATCCAAATTGAGCTATAATTTTAAACTAAAATTGTTTAAAAATACCAAAGGACACAAATAACTTAACTCTTAAAATAATAACAATGCAAAATTGAAGGTCTGTCTGATTTGTTTATTTCCCAAAAAGAAATAAAACAAATGAAAGAACAGTTCCAGTACTTCAGGTCCTTATAAATAAAATGACTTCGAGCTTCTGGGTAGTGCTAAAAGTACTACTGCCTTATTGAGAATACGTATTTCATAGGCCATGCCAATAACTTTGTGCAAATGTGCTCTTGCCAGCAGAAAGTTGCAGCAATGACAGTATTCATTACTTTGGTTTAATAGCGGAAACTTTGAAACATAAGTGTCTGAACATGCAAAGCTTTAACACCTCAGTGGGTTGGAAGAGAACAGTGTCTAACTACAGGTGGTTGCTTCATTCATTATGGTCTTTATATTACTGAAAACTATATTTATACTTTAAAAGCAACATTCAATCCATAAAATGTGGTCGAATTGCATCACTGTCATAAAAAAAAGCTGTGCTTTTAAGGTAAACTCTCAAAGAGAGGAATGGGGTATGTGATTGATGTATTCTAAAAGCATCTCTGGACAAAACAGTAAAACATTTAGAAGAAAAAGTAGGCAAAGTGAGTAAATGAGACATATTTTGAACTGCAGCCTTTTGGCACAAGTAAGATGCAACTTTGAGTGTATTTTTGATCTAAGTTTACCTGAAGACTTAAAGTGTGGAGAGGACCATGTGAGTAAAGTTCACATAAGTTCACAGGGCTAATTAATTCTGGGAGGGTTGGAGGGCTTGTTAATCATAGTGCCCTATTTGTCACACGAAATGTTCGTTGTCTGTCTGAAAGCCTACCCCTGAAAAGACCCTAAAGAGCCATGGACACACACATATTCTGGCAAACCTGCTGCAACCTGGCCCTGCCATAATTTTTCTTCTTTCTCTCTCTTTCATCTCATCTATCCCTCTTTCAATTTCCTCTAACTGTGTCTGTCTTTTCTTGTACTCTTCCTGTCTTTTATCACTTTGGTGGCCAGCCCTTTGTTTTGTGTCTTTCACTTGAGAGTGCAGGCAAATATTTAACCAGAACCTGCACTCACAAACACACACAGATATACGTCCTCACACAAGTTGAGATACCTCATGTGGCCTTGTTTCAACAGATTAATTTTTATATATACTAATAATGAACCAAAGGACAACATGTGTTATGTATTTGATCTCCAGGCTGCTGTTATACCCAAAGTACCAATATTAATGGTTTAGAAGAATAATATTAAGAGAATAATTGATTAAGTAGTAGTATGTTTCAATCGTTTTGCATTTATTAATATTGAAAAACATGCACGCTTTAATGACACAAGCAACTTATAGCTCACTATTGGATACAGCTTTATTAGTGTGCGTCTTAATTGAGACATTTATACAGAAGTCATAATACTACAGAAATTTTGATTAATTTCTGTCATCTATAAACAGGCTACATTTAACAATTTTACTAGCATCTCAATCTACTAAAAATGAAAAAATAGTGCAATACATAGTTTTATTTTTTAAATCCTGGGTAGGGTTTATATAGTATAAGTAGCTAGTAGTAAGGTTGGTTTTGTTGAAGCACTAAAGTAGTCTAAACACTAGCTATGACATCAGCACTTTATACAGTGCACTTTTGGTGTATATAAGAATGGGTTGTCTGGGTCAGGGGGCCCTGCATAGTAAGACTTATTATCACCAAATTAGGGCTGATATACTCCCAAAAGCTGTTTTAAGAGGTAGGTGGGAGGCACCAGCAGTTATCCTTCACTTAGTGTCTGTTTATGATTTCTTTAGTTTTTTTTCCGTTTTTTTTTTTTTTTTTTTTTGAGTACTCTACAGCTGTAACACCAGGTGATTTTGTGCAGGTGTAAACATGACATTATCTAAAGTGGGGGATTGTCAAGAATGTGTGTTTTTTGGTGTTTTAAAAATATGTGATTAAATGTCTGTGTTTGATAGGATTTTCAAAGAGGGAAATACAGAAAAACACGCAGTCTGGTTCTCCTGGTCTGTTTTTCTTCCAAGGCTAGGGATGATTACTGTGCAGGTTTCTCTGTAAAGCAAGTGGGAGCAAGTGGTGCATGTTTGAGAGGAATGTGTGAATAGGGCAATGAGGGGAAAAGGGAGTGGTAAGAAAAAAATAAACATGGTCAATGGTGGCAGTGCAACTGATGTATACTTTGAGATAAATCTATTGTGGATAATCAGTAAAAGTAGTGGTGTCTTAATTGCTTCCTTTCCATTTAAGTGGTTTAGTGGTTCAAGTTTATGATAATAGACCATCTATTATCATATCAAGGAGCTAGCACTAAAATAGATTCTGTACATTGTTCATCGCCAGTCGTCATTCTAATTTCATAAAAATTTCAAACCTATTGTTCTCGACTAGAATTCTGTGATTTAAAAGAACTAATATGGGAAAGTACATCAAAAACACAAAAGTTTTCACATCCCTTTAACTTTTAATTTTTTTTACATCATGACTAATTTAATTTGTTGAAATGTTTTTTTTTTTTTTGTGAAACTGATTTTTGTCTGGAAGGTGCTACATGAATCAAAAATAATGGTAAACTTCTATGCACGTTATTTCCTTACTTTTACGCCCACCAGCTGAGTGCTTGTGGAAGAAAACCCATATTACGGATCCCCTACCCTGCTTTAAGTCTGGAATCAGAGACTAGAAGGCAGAACATTTGCAGTAGCCTTCAATATGTGCATGTCTTCTGACTTTCTTTCAGAAGTGTTTTTTATTTATCCAACTTTCATAAAAACAGATTTGATAGATCAAGTCAATAGGGTGGGTGGCCATGTTTTGGTAGGTTTGCAGTTGTGCCATTATCTTTCCATTTTCACATCATTAATTATGATCTATGAGATGCTGAAAGTTTAGGAATATTTCTTTATTACCAAACCCTGCTTTCAACATGTCCACAACTATTCAGTGTTTTGTTTTCATTCATCCCACAAAATCCCAACATGATCAAACATTAAAACGTTCCAGAGTTAGAATACTTGTGCAACACACATATGCAAATGTTCTCAACCTGTCATACAAAATCATATTTTAACAAAATATTTTCCAATCAAATTGTTTGTACTAACCTTGTTGGATGACCGTTTCCCCTGCAATGTGGGTGACAGGGAACATGGCATCGAATATGTCACTGCAGAGAAACAGGAAAAAAGGAAACAATTAAAACACACATGCTTTCATTCTGTACATTGTATTTCTTGATTTCATTATAAATTCCATATGCAACACTTTCAAAACTGCATCATAAACTTGCAACATGAATGTTTTTCATCATTCTCTGAATGCGACCGAATACACACTATCCCCAGTTAAAGCGATCATAAAAAACCCACTCAAATACAGTTTCACAATTCATGAATTAACATTTGTGAAATAAGTTGTTATGGTTGTCATATGAGAAATCCATCAAAGGCAGTCAAATGTTTCCGCCACTAAGTCTGGATTTCTGCACAATACAGGTACAGTACGTGGGCCAGTTTATGGCTGTTTTGTTTCAGCTTATGATCAAAGTGCGTATCTCTGAGAGCATCTTCCTTCAGAGGCACAGAAAAAACAAACAAAATGACAACTGAACCCAAGTACCCGATTTCTGCTCCAGCCCGCCAGGTAAAAGCGCCTGTTAGACGGCTGCTAATCACACAGTTTAAATGCATGAGGCCTCAGAAGATTAGAGCGCCACTGTTGAAATGTGATGGGACAAAAGACATTATCCTCCTCTCTGGGTGTCTCTCCCCTCCAGGGTGTATTTTTATAAGTAATCAGTTGCATATCATTTGTCTTATAGAAAAAAAATACAAGAAAAAAAAACAATAAACAAAGATCAATTTTATCAAAGACAAAAACTGTGTCTTTGTGAATTTGGGGCAAGTTTGAGCTTGCTCTGAGTTATGTCTCTCTATGTGTGTGTGTGTGTGTGTGTGTGTGTGTGTGTGTGTGTGTGTGTGTGTGTGTGTGTTTCATTGAATCTGCATGTTTAAGCCAGTATGTCTGAATCTGAGTTCATATAATCCAAACACAGGTTTGGACAAAATTATGTGTGGGAGAGGGGTAACTGCATGCTTCTTGACCTGCAGCACACAAAATACACATAAAACACAGGACGGGGGGGGGAACTATATGTCAACAGCTGTTACGTGGAGATCTAAGGATGTCAGTGAGTGGTTTGGAAGGGAACGTACCATGCTGGTATTTATTTATGTGACACAGAATAGAAAACAGACTTAAGAAAGTGGATTTCAGCCAAATGCACCCACAGGTAAGGCCAGTACATTGCAGCTGGCCATTGACTCACATATACACACAAACACACACACACACCCACTGGAGGAAACACTTACACAAGCACAAAAAAATCATGCTTGCTCTTTGAAGTGTAGAAACCCAAAAATAAAAAGATAAACAACCACCATACAACATGTAAAGAAGTTATAAATTGAATGCAAGCCGTTGGTGCAGCTTTGCATGTCGGCACACTATTAACACACATTGGGACAACAACAACAAACTTGTAGACAGGGATTTTTGATGAAAACGTCCTAAATGGCAAGATGACACAAGAGCTCGAACACTTTGATGGGGATTAGTCAGAGCAACATCTGCAGGACTGCCCTCAGTTCTCCTCACATCTGTGACCACCTGTGGTTGGTGTGACTGCTTGAGCAAGGAGCTTGGGGCAATCAGTTTCAGGTCTCAGCTAAAGATGAAACTAAGTTTTTTGGTTTATTTTTTAAACTGAGAACTAGGCTGGTCACTAGAATCATTCCTCATCTGGCTTATTTGAAACTCAACATCACTGAATGTAAGCTACCTAAGCACCACAAGATCACACTAAAAACCACATTCTTCACTGTGGATGATTTGTACTGAGCCAGAATGATTCATTTTTTAAGAAAAAAAATGAAGTCAGTACAAGCAACAATGTTCTGGATAAAACCAGGACAACAAATGGCCAGACAAGAGTCATGTTCCCTTTTGTAAGGCTGGCAATTAATTTCAATGCAAAGCCATCGAGAGTGTGTCATCAATAAACTGCAAGAGCAACAAAGAAAACCAAACCTGACTTTAAGTAATTACACTTGACCACCTCTTTCTTTCAGTGCCCCACCTCTCTGCATCCATTTAGTGTATGCATCAGAGAGTACAACAAAGAAAGTCATGATGGTAATTACTTCCCCCTGTCTCCACCCACCTCTCTATTCTCAGTCACCTTTCTCCCTTCCTATACTCTCTGAATGCCCCCCTGCTCTTCCCTTTGATTCATTTCTGCCCAACACTTTACTCCCCACCCTTCTGTCCATTCCCCCTCTCCATGTGTCCTAGAAGAAGTGATTAATCTTGTCCTTTCCGCTACCTGTTGCTCCCGCCTGACCTTATGAAAAGGCAGAGTAACTCAACCAACAATGGATGTGCTGTTCAGACAGAGACAGATAGAAAAACAGGGAGGCAAAGACACCCAGCAAAGAATGGTGATGATGGTAGTGAGGCTATAAAGTTCTTTCCAATTTGCAACCTCCGTAAAGTCCCTGACCCACACAATCATATATCACCAAATTCAAACATATAGTGTGTGCACAATGGCATTAAGGATTAATCAATTAAGAATTTAAAAATGTGCAAATTGTGAAGCTACTCATAATGCCAGACTAAAATACTGTTGCCTGCTGTTGCAACTTGCACTTTACAACAAGTGTGTGTATCTATGCATGTAATGTGAAAGAGGGACAGGAACATTTTATTTTTGCCCTCCACAATAGCTTATTAGTGTTCTGCAACACTCATAATATAGTTTTTAGCTCGGGGCATTTCAGTCATTAATGAAGTCTAATCAGGCTTGCTTATTGTGGCTGGATTGCTTGTTGTTATTCCAGGTTGGCAGTGACAGCCGCCCTCTCTCCTTCACCTCCTACTCCGCCGCCCTCCTCCAGTCTCTCTTGCAGCACAGCTGTTTATTTGTTCAGCAGCAAACAGCTTATCTTTTACATTACTATGTCAACAGACGGCGCTGCCATTATTCCATTAGCACCAAACAGTCCCTTTGACGCTGCCGCGTGCCGCCTGTTCTTTGGGTTTCTAAATGACCCGCAGAATGTTGACTAAAACAGCCAATCCAGACTCATCAGTCCGTTTGGGTGGAAGAGATTTTGTAATAAGCAGAACAATCAACAGCTTCACCGCGTATTGGGAACTTCCCTGTTTTTCAGGCCGTGTCTCAGCTTGGCAGCGACGTGCCACTGGTTTGGCTGTGTTTATGCCATGAGGGCCTGAAGGAGTAATTTTCACTGCCACTGTTGATTCCAATTCGTTGTGCTGATTGTGCCGATTCTGCACAATACTCTTTGTTTTGCCAGCATAAACAATACCAAGAAAAAGGCGATGGGCTGAGATTTGAGAAGTTCCACTACAGACCAAAAACAAACAAAGCTGTCTAATATGCATATAGAACAAACTGCATATTTTATTAATGTGGTAATTTTGAAACATCTTTTTGTGGTTTATATGCTCCTGAATGTTAAAAAAGCCCCCGTTAACTACACTTTATCCAGAATCAAGAGTTTTCTGCACATTTTCAAAAACCTAAGTGGCAGCTCACCATGAATACCACACAACTACATGCAGATATTTCTTTGACAGTTGTTACAATTAGCTAGCAAAACATTTAAGGCTTGACTTAATTCACAAATATGGCCAAGCAAACATAAATTAGACTTCTACTGATAAGTGGAGGTAAAAAAAAAAAGTTAGCTGGAAAACAGCTTCATGAGAGCTGACTAAGAGCTGCAGTTTAATGTCCAGTTCAAATTTGTGCTCACAAAGCCAAAGTTACCCACATGGAACAACCAACTCACACCACCTTCAGCCATCCTGTTAGTGTAGGTACAATCATTTTGCTTTCAAACTGCATTTTCAGTTATATGACCTTTCAAGTAATCACATGCAACAACATCCTTACATGTAGACAGATACCCTGTTAACACAGATAGAGTGAGATGCTCAGAAAATAGGGAGAAAAAAATAATTACAAAGTGTTGAATCATTCCGTGGAAATATTTATGACATCAAAACTTGCGGCACGCGGTCCTATTCATTCTGGAGACCAACATTTATAAAGAAAAAAAATCATTATAAGGCTACTGCCCCTTGTTTTTGTTCTGCCACTCAGGACTATGCAAAGAGTGTTAAATGGTAAAAACAAAAATCACAACTGCAGCCCATTTCTTAAACAACTGTTTATCAGAACAAAGTTAACAAGAAAATAGGCACATGGTTATGTTCACACAAATCTAGGGATTTATCGGTTTGGATTTCACTTGGTGTGAGTGACTGTGTGGAGTCACAGTGTAGAAGAGAAAATCAAGCTGTCTTAACACAATTGTTGTCAAAACTAGAGCGATATCATATTTAGCAGCACAAGTTTTCAGCTAATACAATTTTTCTTCATCAACATAATTTGTAAGGCTGATGGTGATACTATGTCTTAACTCTGGATTTCAGGGCTGTCAGATAGACAAATCCTCATCCAGCATTTCAAACTCATGACTATTAAATACTTATGTTTGACAAGTATGTTGACAAAATAAGAAGACATTACCTCTTTATTGTTCTTACTTTAAATCGTGGGGTTTTTATTTTTTTTTAAATGTCTTTCATTGATCTATCTCAAATTCTATTGACAAGAACACCAGAACTATGAATAGGAGCCTATTGTTTCCAGATGTAAAATTAATTTGTTCAATTACTTGTAGACAGTGATTAGCCAAAAGAGTTTCACAATATTCATTGCCAAAACTTGTCCAACCATTATTTCTAAGACCAAATCTTTACCAGTTATTCAAATAAAGCTGATTGAAATAACATATATGGAACAGTTTCTAATACAAAAGCGTCAGAGGAAAAACATAGTTGAAAATGTGACTATGGAAGTAGATGACAATATTATAATTTTCTCATAAAGTTTCAGGTTTGTCTAAGCATAAATGTCTGGACGAATAATTTGATTTTTATTTTAGGCCATTTTAGATGCACAGCGCAGACTATAAATCAAAGATGAACTGATTTTGTAGTTCAATTCCACTGTAATAATACTATTCTTACAGCTTCCATATAATGGAATAGGCTCTATTAATAACAAGAGTTGGTCCATAAGGTTTAGAAATGGACATTTGTCTTGATAAAGGCCAGAAACACATGGATGGAAAGGATGTCCTAAAAGGACACGAGAAAGGCAACTTTCACTTTTAAAAATTCTTAATTCCCGTGGATTTGGAGCTCGATCCTACAAAAACCCTTGTTATTAAATTGCAACCTGCAAGTCAGTTTAAACAGTGAAATAAACTATTGGTTTTCTGTCTCATCCCTATAAACAGAGGTTGTAATAATATTTAAAGATCGTGGTTGAATAAAACAAAGGCCAGAGAGCCACACACCTGGATCTTGTTGTTTATAGCGGTGTAAACCTGAACGCATCCTGTTGTTTTTAAGTGTGAACATGTGCCTCAGGATGTGTGTGTGGCAAAGCCAGAGCACCTGAGGGCCAGTGCTTTCGCCTTATGAACTGAGTGACCTCTGAACGCCTACTTAAACCAGATGACAGGCACCACAATGATCAAACCAACTCACAGACAAAAAGATAGTCAGGTAGGAAACAAGCTGCATTAAGTTAACATCAATAGATAATGGCTATAAATGCCAAACTAACACGAGGGTGATCATAGCACTAATCAACAGAGCAAACTTGGATGCTGTGCTTTTTATTAATGAATCAAGTCCAAAACAGTAATTTTGTTTAATTAAATATGTGTCATAATACTTTCAGAAATTGCTACAATTTACATTCATATTAGGTGATGTAAACTTATGTTTGAAACGAAGGCATGTGGGGAGATGCTGCTGACCAAGGATTTAAATCAGATTATAGAGAAGCAGGTGCTGTTTCTGCTTTTTCACATCAAGCGCTGTCACTGGTGCTGCTGCTTGATCTTATAACTTTCAAAGCAAAGGTGGGTTTTTTTTGCTCTTTAAGGACCAAAAAAAAAAAAAAAAAACAAATGGCACTTTGTGCCAAACCTTGCGTAATATAGTTGTTAGAAAATGAAGAAAAAAAATGTATCTTCTGTCTACTTTATTTTATACTTTACTTAGAATAAGTTAAGTTTTTCTTTTATCTTTTAACAAAAGACATCTGAAAAAAAAAAAAATTCTGATTTGTGCTTTATGCATGCTTTACTTACAATTAATGTTTCTACACGGCAAATTAAATTACAAATTTCTTGTTACTTCGTAATATTGTAAAATGGAGCAGTTTAAGGCCACTTTCTTAAAGTAAATTTAAATTAACTCTAATTTCATAGAAATCAGAAATATTTAAAACAACTGCCACTATTTATAGAACATAGTTTCTATTTTTCATAGAAAAATGCCAAACTTTTTAAAACTCAACTTTTGATCCTTCCGAGTTCTTTATGTTATAAAACAAAAACATTCTCACCAAGAATTTATAGCACCTATAAAACAGGTGCTGTTTACACATGGTATTAGCAAGACTAGACAATGCAGTGAAGGAAGGACGTAAAGGAAAGAGTGAAGGTAGCACACAAGGATAGAAGTTAAGGTGGAAAGAAATAAGGAATGATGAACATAAAAGAGCAACAAGAAAAGATTTGAGCCTAGATATAAGAAAGAGAAGAAAAAGGAAGAGCAAAACCAAGACACAAAAACAGCCAGTCAAATGAAAGAAAATAAAAAAGGACACATAACAAGAACAGAAAGAAAGGAGGAAAGTCAAAGGGGGTAAAAAGCACAAGAGAGGGAAAGAAGAAGGGATATGAGAAATTGAGAAAGGAAGGAAGGACATAATGAAGGAAAGAACGGCACAAGCCAAGACACAAGCATGGAAAAAAGCAAGGACACAACAGCTGGAAAAGGACAGTGTATAGTGTGAAAACACACTATACACTATTATCTTTACGTCCTTTTCCATACAGTATAGAGCTGTTAATACAACAATGACAAAATATTTAACATATTTATATTTTTACTAAACAGGTTCCTGTTCAGGTGGGGAGAGCAACTAGTGAATTCTACGCTTACTCACACAGTAGCCTTCTTCAAACCTTTGAGCCAAAGTTAAATCAGGAGCCCCAAGATAAAATACCAGACTGAGCACCTTGGACCCTGCAAACCTGCCAATAACAACCTCAAGAAGGCTAATAACTGCCTTATCACCTCTGGTTGCCTTTCCAGCTTCCTAAACGATGAAACGCCCTTTTTACACGTCCAGGAAAAGCACAGAAAGAAAGATTTTATCTATCAGCAGAAAAATATATGAAGATATATAGCTGGTGCCATATCCAAATTTGATTTGCATGTTTCTCTTATATAACGTGGTAAATTATCTTAGTAGCTGTGTAATGACATAAGTCCAGACTCTGCTCTCTTTTTAACGCATTGTTGCATGTATCAAGAGCGACAAGCCTGTTTTACATCCCCACTTGTGATCCAGCACACACCACCTGCTGGTGAAGCATGATGTCAGCTTACAAGCACTAAAAACATCACAAGCAGGCCCCGTCCTGCTGCCTCTCCTCTGGTTTCCTCTCCCTTTTCTCTTTTTTTCTTTACCACCAAACTGCCGTGCTGTTGCTTAACTTTACAGGAACTTCTTTTTTTCTCTTCTCCTATTTCGGACCTTTCTCCTCATGCTGTCAGTCGATATCACATTTTCAGCAATCAAGGATTTTCACACTTTCCTAATGCCCCCCGCTCTCTGTTGTTGTTTGCCCCAGGGCAGGAAAAAGCGAGCTCTTCCTCCACTTAGAGACAAAAAGGGTCAGGTTGAATCAGGTGCTGACAGGACTAAGCCTCTGCCTCTCTGATGTGTCTGCAGCAGACATGTCACTGCAATGAGGTAAAACAAGAGAGAAAACCTCTTCCTTGCCCATTAAGAAGACATCAAGAAAAGCATTTACCTCAAGGCATATAAATATAATAAGTTTAGTTAAAGTAAACATAAAATATTAAGTGTACTGTATGCGGCAAGAACTTTATCCCCTTCAAAGGGAGAACACACACATTTCCTGACATGTTCCTGAACATCACAAGGAATGCCGCGATCTTGAGGGAAAGTGTTTTTTTCTTTTTTTCAACTCTTCCTTCTCCTCATTACCTGTCATTCTCAGCTCAGAGGACAACACCTACAATGGGATAAGGACTGAAGAAGCAGATCAGGACGTAAATTGGTCTTTGTAGGGAATTAGACCTGCGAGGTGTTTACACAGGTATGTGGCAGATTACACATACCTGCTGGAACACATTCACATGCTGAAACTGAGAAGGAAAGAAACAAAGAGGCAATTAAACATAGATGAGTAAATGAGTAAAATGAGAAGACTGAGGGTAAAGTATCCATGGGTGAAGTATTCATACCCAATGGACATTTTTATTCTCAGAAGCTGAGACAAGTTTCAGGATGCTGAGACCGAAGTGTGAAACTCCTTATCTAACACAGTGTTAGTTTTGTTTATGGTAATTGTCCTGCTGGGAGATTAACTTTTATTTGGTCACTCCAAAACATTCATTCTGTTAATTTCAGTAATTCAGAGGTGGAATCAGTGAGTGAATTGATGCCACCAACACTGCCAAAAATAATAATTTTACCTCTTATTTGATCTAACTGATCTATGACTTTACTAAATAATTTTGCACAGTTGTAAATTGAAAAATGTAACCAGTTATAATTATTTGCGATTCTTCAATATTAGAAAAAGAAACTTACGCAGCAATAACAACTTTTTTCAGGAGACATTGGCGACATGATGACGTGCAACAAATGTGAAATACAAGCACCATGAGATGCTTCTTTCTGAAAGTCCTCAGGCGTGGTAACAGACTGAGTGCCTCTAAGAGTGACACCATTAAACCAACGAGTAAGTCATGGGAGAATTAACACACTTTAACAAGACCGTTGTCTGTGTCTGTGAACTGAAATCTAACGCTGTGGCATAGACAAGGCAGACATGATGTATACAATAGAAGGCCATGGGGCAATCCTCACAGTTTTGTCAGATGCAACGTTGCTCTGTCCCAAGCTGATGCATGCCGGTCAGTGTGTGGCTTGTTATTTGGGCCTGATTGAGCTACAAAAAACACAGAAGGACTGCAGGAACATCATGTTCCCACACTGAAGGAAAACAGAGCAGATTTATTCATTCAAATGAAATAAAAATGATCACAACTAGCATGAGTGACTTCTACCAAGTTTACCTTTCCTTACTCCGGTGCCTCTTAGGACTCTGTCTCCTAAGAGGCAATATATTCTGTTGGCTTTTGACTCTTGAGCAATTTTTAAAAGTTGGACTATGTCTCTAATGACATAAGCTCAAATGGTCAAGTCAAGTCTACAGTTCTTTTCAAATGAGAAGCTGTGGCACGACTTGAAAACTGATGTCCATAGATACTTTACATGTCATTCAACTGAGTTTGTGCTATTTTGAAAAGATAGATGTAAGGATTTCAGTCTCAAGATGGGTAAATGTGGTAGAGATAAACCACATTTACATGTGTCACTACACTTCCACTACTTTGTGTTGGCCTGTCATCAAGAAAAATGGATTGAAGTTTTTGGTTGTGAAGTTAAAAAAAAGGTGTGTGTATAGGTTTGGAGGATACTGCAAGAAAAAAGACAATATGAAACTGCAAAAAAAATTACAAACATACACAGGAATATAAAATAATATTTCTGTGCAGTTTTGGGTGCATTTGGAAAGAATACAAAGGTGTAAAGAGATTCCAAACACAAATACTGCCACACTTCTTACTTGTTTCTGAGGACTTGACACAGAAACCGATGCAGGTGAATGATATGGAGCTAAAGTTTTCAGTAATCTATCTAAATACTTGGTTATGTCTACATGTGTGCACTGGCTGTAATTTAAATATGAGTTTGTGTTCAACAGCATACACAGATACAGCTTGTCCAATACAACCTGCCTTCTGATGACATGTTTGCATGTACACCTAATGATCAGTGTGAGCGTTAAGATGAAGTTGTCTAGACCTGAATCAAAGACGGGACAATCTGGGGAAGGTAAAAACTGCTGGCTTGTCAGTTGTCTGTGCGCTGGACGGTGGTGGGGATGGTGGAGGTTCAGTGAGGCCTGCAGCTCTCCTGTGGTGAGTGACCTCACTGCCTGGCCCCTGGCATTGTGGCAGCAGCACAAAGCCATGCAGGGGACAAGGACAAGGGGCATATACATCAGTATGGGGGGAGGGAATGGGTGAGAGTGGACGCGGACATGAATGAGCAGGAAACAGAGAGAGACGGGGAGCAGAAACAAGGGAAAGACAGAATGTACTGAATAATAAGAGATGAAAAAGAGGACCACCAGACTTCCAGGAAAAGTACACATAAGAGCATGTGGGAATATAGAGGGAGAAAGTAACAAGAAATACATGTTTGCTGTCTGTTTCTTGTGCATTTTGTTTTACTGTCCTCTGTGTGCTGCTTGAAAGGGAGAATTTGCAAATTGTCCCCCGACTCCAAGAGGAAGGACTAAGTCAAAGCCTAAGTCCATCTTGAATAGATGCACTCCTTTTTTAATGTCATTACAACAGATTAAGAAATGCTACCTGTTTTATCCATATGAAGCTAAAACAGCTATAAGATAACAACAACAGGCATTACCTTTTCTAGAGATTAATGATCAGCTGTGGTAATGATAGCTGATTTGGTTAAATGCTGGGCTATCCATCTTCTCACCCTGTTTGTGGCTTTGTCTTATCACAGAATAATTCAATAAACTTCTAATAAAGCAACAAACTTGTCCCTCTTGTTTGTTTAATTCATTAATGCACCCATCGCTAGTACACTAAAGATGTTCCCCGTCAATCTGCACAGCCTAGTGATGAAGGTGCAGAGGTCAGAGTTTAAGGGGCAAAGGTCAACTAATCAGTCACTTCATCAACTCATTACTCAGCTTGTTAATTAGAGGATTAAAGCAGGCAGGATGAAGAAGCAGCACCTCTTCTAAAACCCTCTTCATCACTGTAACTTTACTTTAAAGTTTAACAACATTTGTCTTTATGTATCTCAGAAAAACTTTTCTATAAGGAATTTAATTATTTACCCTGTGAAGTAGTGTATACATTACATTGTGAACATTATATCTCTTGAGCTACAATGACTGAATAACTTCTTCATTTAGTTGGATTTGAAGAGGACACACGCAAAAGGCAATGAAAGAGCTTGGATGTCAAAATTTAACACATTCATAGACATGCAAAAATACATGTCAAGTACCAGAAAAACACAAATTGTGAGAATCTGTAGAAAAAAGTAAGAATTCAACAGGAAAATTTTCATCTGCGGTATTATCTTTATAGAAATGTGCTTGGAATGTAGTATCAATAAATATGAGCATTGATTTTAATTTAAGTATCCAGCATGTAGAGGTGAGCCTAACTTAATCAGCCCAGAAACAGAGTCTTCTTAATGTCGCCTGATGCTAAGTGATGTTATTGAGTTACTGCAGCAATATTTGCGCAGCAGTGTTGCATATAATGTGCGACCACAGTGTTAAATGCTAAGGAGAATGATACTGACGTGTTCTTTTCCTAAGACAGCATTTTTCCTATTTTTCAACTTATTGTCCCATGTCTAGTATTTTCTGTCATTTTTAAACTAATTTCCTACGTAGGAAATATCTTAAAGGGAGTAAACGATTAATGCTCATTTAAAATGTAATGCCATCATTACCCAACATCGATCACATCAAAACCACAAGCTTTTCCATTTCGAAACATATTTACATTATATAACGGGTGCAGCAACTAGATTGCAATGCTATTTTTAACGCTTCTGGGAGAATTTCCTCATCCAGGCTTAGCAGACTGTTTATATGGACACAAAGAACAAGACTTTAAGAGTATGTTTTATTCCCCAAGAGTGGTTTGTGGTAGGGGGTAATAGAAGACTGCCGACAGGCAGTAGGAGACAACTTGATATGTTAATATGGGTCTTTGTTTTATCACAAGAAAAGCTGGAGATCATCGAGGTGTGTAGAGAAAAGCAAACCAAAGCCCTTGAAAACACAATTTATTACTATCAGATGTCTCATTTCATGTCAAAATTTGTATTTGGATAAGAAAGTAGTTACACATCAGGCTCTATGGAGAGGTGATAGTGCCTCCTCTGTCCATTTCAAAGCACATATTTTAAATTAGTTTTAATTTGGGGAAGTGATGAAAGATAAACTAGCAAATTAAGTTGCACCTGGACAACATGGCTATTTATACATCACAGTATAGAAGCTGAGGCCTGACACCTAACTTCATTATCTTCCTGATATCTGAATATTTATACTTTTATCTGGGGCATTTCCTTATCTTACTGAAACTTAAACACATAAATCACGTATGCAGGTTATAAAATCATTTCCTCTGATAGGAGCATTTTTGTACACCTCTATCTTTACTGCAACAGGTGGCTGGACACAATGTGAAATCAGACACCTGCTTGCAGCTTATCTTGAGAAAATATGTATGTTTGTGAGGGCGTGTCATAATGAGGTCATTCTGGCAGCAAATGAGCAGCAGATAGACGGGCCTTTCCTCCAGTCTGCTGGCAACAACACTCAAACAGATGTTCAGATACAACTGCAGAAACCAACAACTGTCTGAAAAATGAACAGATTACCATAGATTCCTCTAAGGGTTTGGCGTTTGCTTATTTGCGGCTTTTAATTTAAAGTTACTGTAACAATTAAGTTCTGATGGAGCTGGTCTGATTTGATCCAGACAACTAAAAGTTTAGAGAAGCCAAAGTTAACTTGAGGCAGCATGTCAGTTCAGAATGTGTCATTGACTTTGCCGAACTGATGTTTCCTGATACATATGCCACTTTTCAACATCTATTATGAGACGTAGCCATGCCAACAAGAGATTTGTTTACATGTGGGAGCAGCTGGAGGAGCTTTTCAAGGCCAAAGTAATGCCTGGAATGAGACCAAAATCTTTGACAGGCTGAGTTGGAGATGTGACGGATGTAGGGCAGGGGCACAGCAGAAAATAATAAGGGGAAAGTTTAGCCTTTCTTTGCCTGATAGTCACAGAAATTGTGTGATGATTGACAAGAGGACAGAGCAAATGCTGTGATATATATATATGTAATATTCAGCTTTCAGACAAGGTGAAAAGCCAGAAACTGCAGAGCAAAGGTTGACAGTATTTGATGATCTTTGTATGCTGGACACAAAAACAGTGACTGTGAGTTTCCATTCAGATTGTCCACTGAGCCAGTTCACCTATTTTTTCTTCCTGAAGGTGACGTTATCAACCCGGTTGTTGCCAGGCCACAAACAAAACCCCAAAGCATACATGGAAATCTCTAAAGATTTTAATAAAGCTTCAATCTCTGATACATTTAAACTTCCCTAAGGTTTGTCAACTCATTTCTTAATCATGCTTTTCTATTTCATTTTAGTTTTCCTTTTTTGTCCTTTTTCCCTTTTATTTAAACAAGAATATGTAATATTTAACTTTAATGATAATAGTACAATTTAAAAAAAAGTAAATTATGACAACAGCAAAGGAAAACTGCATTATAACCAACTTTATGTAACCTTCAAAGAAAAAGAAATATTCTTTGAGTCAAATTATCACTAGTAATATGGACATTACTAATTGAAGATTCCAGCTGGTTATCACTACCACATTTGCTTTTCATCCATCTTAATCTATTAATGTTCTGTCATGAAACTTTTTGACATGCAATAAAAACTTGTATGATCTTACAAATGAGATTCCTATGATTGATGGTAGTTTTCATCAGAATGCAAGTATCCATGAGTATTGGTTATACAAATTCATGCAATATTACACCCCTGGATTAAAAATAAATAAATAAAGACCTCAGGTTTTATTTTTATATTTCATTACATTCCTTTCGATCACTATAAATGCTACAAACTGGAACTGGAACCAACACTGAATAAAAGCAGGTTAATTAAAAGTCTGCAATGCAGCAACATTTTATTTCCAAGCAGCTGAGGAGGCAATGACTACACGCACGCATTGGCGCACATGCGGCTGGTGGAGCTCAAAAACTTTGAGCCATAAAGTTTGACATATGGAATGGTGTGTTAATCAAAGACTCCACACTCCCAGCTGGAGCAGACACACTGGGAAAACATTCTGACATGCTTACTTGAGAATGTTCTTATTAGTGTGTGTGTGTGCGTGGGGGTGTGTGTGCGTGCATGTGGACACATCACGCATGTGTACACAAGTTCCTCATGATATTGTCCTTTGAAGCAATGGTGGTATGTGCGCCTGGTTATGTGCTAGTGTATGTGAGCGAGTTTTACACTTACACTATAACTATTAGGAAGAATCAAAAGGGTTTAATATAATAAACGTCAACATGGGGAACTTTGTGAAACAGACTTTAATGGTCATGTTATAAAACTGTGTTCAACCTTTGGATCAATTATTTTCTGTATGACTCTCTGCTGTGATAATGCATTTTGTTAGACCTGTGCAAACATAAAACTAAAGGTTCAACTTTTCCTAACCAAAAAAAAAGTACCATCACACACAGTGAAAATAACATATTATTTAAAGGTCTTAGGCATAATACAAAAAAACAAACCAGTTGAAGTAACAAAATGATTTCATAAGGAAGAAATTCTGACTGTCTTGTAAAACACAGTGATTAAAATAAATGCTTAGGTTGCTAACATTGTCCCTGAATTCCTAGAAAAGCAGATAAGTAAGTTGAGAAGATGAAATGGCTTATGAATGACAGATATGATGAGATGGGATAGTACAACAAGAAGAAACAAAGCCACATGAAAAGAAATGAAAGCAGAAGAAGAGCTCTGCAGACAGCAGAGAAACAAAGAGGCCTTCATTGTTTCTAATCTTGCTCACTACTGAAAGGGATGATAGCATAATATGTTTGCTAATGGGGGAACAAATCTTTGGCGCTCAGCTTACATAACTGCTGACTGACTAATCATACATGCTGCCTGAAACACACACGACTGTCAGTCAGAACATTTCTCCCCTTGTGTGAGCTAAAGTTGAAACAAGATATTCAGAAATGCTCTACAAAGAGAGGAATAATCGTTTTCTTCTCACTATCTGACATTAAATCAGACTAAACATTTCCTGTTTTACAGTGGTAATAATTATAACAATTACTTCTTTTTGCTAAATGCCAGAATGATGAGGGAGAGAAAATTGCTTAATTTCAGAAGTTTACATAAACTGACTCGGTATTGTAAGTATGGCTTAAATTCACTCAAAAGGTTAAAACTTATTGTTATTAGATTACAAACTCATGCTATCCTTTTCCACTCTTTCAAAAATTGTTTGAAGGGACAGTAACATTAACTTCCTAGACTTCCTACTCAAGTTAATGTATTTAGCAAATAGAAATAATTATGTTAATTCTGTCCTACTACATGAAAAGTTTGGCGTGATTTTGTTTTTTAAAAAGTACAATTCTATTTGGTGTGCATAAATATCTGGTTTCAAATATACCCAGTCAAAAGTATTTACACAATATATATACATATCACTATATTGCCTAATATACTGACTGATCTAAAGAAGATGACATTTTAATAATGTACAAGTATTATGATGTAAAATACAAGCTAATACCAGAAGTAATTGTCAACTGTCACTAACTTCTCACACACTAGTGCCAAATCTGCAAGAACATCTGACAAGCCAAAGAGCCAGCTGCTTGCAGACTGAGAGGAGAGCAGAAATGAAAGGGTAGGAGGCTGAGAGGCGGCTCCATCTGCTGATCTGCGTCAGTCAGAGGCAGCACTGGCACATCTTGAGAAAGTCAACATCCCTCACTCTCCAACTTGGCCAATGCTTGCAGCAGAAGACATCAACTTATTCTTTAATTTGAAGCTTTGTTCTGTTTCTCTCTTGTGGTTTGTTGTAACTGTGATTTTAAATTAAAGCAGATTATCAAAACTGTGCACCATGGTAACATGTTAAACAAAACTCCGCCTTTCAACTCTGTTATATTCTTGGATTCTAACGCGACTGATTCATGTCGACAGGCACTCTGGGTTTATTTGTGCAGTTTTACATTTGTCCAAGTCTACACTTTTGAGCATAACTGGTTCAAGTTGACCGTGAATTTATGAAAACATCTTAGTCATAAAATATTATCATGGCTACAAGTGAAACAAAGAATAGAAAGGACAATAAAACAAAGAGTAAAAAGTTGCCAGCTTGCTACTTCATAAGTTATTATTGTAAAAAGATCATTTGCTTGGGAAAACCACTTTAATTCTCTCCAGGAGCAACCCAAAGTTTTGTTTTCAGAGTTAGCTGATGTCTTCAAATACATTAAATACATTTTTATTATAATTTTTGTCAAATAGTACCTGTTTAAGATGTTCTATCTCATGGCTATTTGATCAAAACTGCAGACGAATCAAATTAATTTATTTAGCCATTTTCCATCTGTGTGTCTGTTCCTTCCTTTCTTCCATCCATCCATCCATCCATCCATCCATCCATCCATCCATCCATCCATCCATCCATCCATCCATCCATCCATCCATCCATCCATCCATCCATCCATCCATCCATCCTCTTATGTCGCAGGAGAAATCGTACCTTTCACAGATTTAACATTCCCCTGTAGTTTCTTTCCAGTAATTCACATGTTCTGATATAGACATTTTGCACTATTTTAACATAAGTATGACTTCAGAACTCACAAGCTGCTTCAGAACAAGAAAGCAGATCTAAAACTGCATGTTTACCCAAAACTTTCAAAAGAAATTCCTGTATGAATGATATTAATGGTATATGCTAACTACCCCTTTTGGAGAAAGCAAACAAGACAGCCAGTCAAATAAAATCTTTTTCTTGCATGGCTTCATGAGATGATGTCAACTGCATTACATGGCTTGGCATTGCAAACAGCTTCGACTATATTAAAACCCGATGCCTTATCGTCTTCTGCTACGTATTTTTCTTGTTGGGCCCGTAATCTGCCATGTCAAGCACTCAATAACGTAGTTTTTTAAACTGTCCGGACTCATCGCATGTTGCAGCCCAGTCGAGGCTCCTTCAGAGGCAGTGACAGGCAATCAGAGGCACGCTTGCTAGCGCCAAGGGAGCATTGAAGACTGTCAGCTGATGAAAGAAAGGAAAAACTGTGTTTTGGGTTTGGTCCGTGTGGGCTCTAGCCAACAGGAAAGCGCCAGTGTTTTCCTCTCCATGGGGTATAATGGATTCTCTCCGCCAATGAAACCCTATTCCAGCTGGGACAGATGTAAGCATGATGAGAAGACGGCTAAAGAAGGGAAGGATATGAAAGAAGACAAGCAGATGGTGAAGAACGGAGGGATTGGTGAGGCTTGCCAGCTTTATGTTAAAAAACAAATGGAAATAATTCTTGGTTTCCAACTAACCTATAGACCATTGCTATATCAGTGTATGCAACATGATCATGTTGCCCAGAGAGGTTACTATATCAACCAAAAACATAACGCAATACAAGCAGACAGGTCCCTGCCCCAATCATCAATGTATCACTTCCTTGGCTAATTCTGGCAATGCCCAGCTCCTCGGCTTAAGTCTTCAACATTCAAGCAGCATTGACAGGCAGTGGTCACAAGGTTAAAACAGTGGCACTCATACATATTTAAAAGAAAGTCAAAGTTTCATCCATCAAAACTCATTCAAAGTTGGTGTACACTGGACTAAGAAAGACTTTGTACCTTCTCTCATTGTCATCCAAGTGAGCAAACAGCACATTCTTTGAGATGGCTTTGGCCAAGGCAGTCATGGTCTTGTAATCCTTAGGAATCACCTGCATAGACAAAGACATAATTGCAGTTAAGTGGGCAGAAACAACAAAGCACAGGTGGAACCATGATACAAACCAGGGCAAACCGACTTCAAAAGCTGACCAAGATGAGTAATTAAAGAGCAGCACATTGGCAAACCCTAAAAGACATATCCCACACATGCAGTATTTTTGGGAATGCCCATCTGCTCAACCATAACACTAAAATGTCACAGATCTTAGAAAAAAAATTCACAAGAGACCTGAAATCATTTATAAAGCATGCATTTTTTTTTGTCCCAGATTCTGCGGTACATGTTCAAGCAAAGGGGAGAACGGTAACATCTGAAGCCACAAAAAAGCAGCTGAACACAGAGGTCTGTGTTTATGGTATCTAACGTATGCCAATTAGAAAAATACTATAGAGAACATAAATAATACTGAAAACATAAAAAGGAAGAAAGTTTTATAAACCCAGTATCTTTCTAAAAGACCAAAGAGATGTATACTATGTGTATTTGCCTTTCATTCTAGGAAAGAGGAGGGGTTAGGCTGTAATTAAGTTAAGGCAACAGATGTCTCCACATGAAGACAACCACACCGCAGTGTACAATATGCACACAAGTGCACACACAGCCACATCAGACACAAATGAAGGAATACTACATTTGTATCATCTGTAGGACTACAAATATGACGATACAGCAGCCAGAAAGAGAATGATGCTGGTCAATGATGGAAACTGAATTGAGGAGGGATACACATTTTTAGGTTGGATTTTATATGCAGAGATTATTAATTATGAGGATTCTGGGGTTGTAGATATCCAGGACAAGGCTTTTGGTCACAAAGATACATAGTTTTCAGACCAAAAGTGGCATCCACAGAACTCCCTGCAGGAATCAGCACTGAACCTCTCATGTTATGTGTGGTAGAAAAAATAAGACTAAGGCAGAGTTTTTTCTGTAACCGTGTGGAGCCTTGATGATGCATATCTCTCTTGCTTACACTAGCAACTGAGCTTCCCCTGCTAGTGAGAAAAAGAGAAATGATAAGACAGGATATAAATAAATGATGATTGCATTGAGCAAAAAAGTACTGTTTTACCGACTAAATCAAAGCTGTTCTGCAGTACATGTTCAAGCAAAGGGGAGAACGGTAACATATGCGTTCACACCTATTTTCTTAGATGTGATAAATCCTGTGTTTAGTGACTGTGAAAGGATGTTGCACCGCAGTCAATGTTCAACCATTTTTATCTTTGGCCACAGCAAAGTGCTGTGTGTTGAAAGCAGTATTAATTTTATACTGTTGCATTGTGCACGCAATACAAATGAAAGACTTTCTGGGTGCAGAGCCACATGGAGCCACTTGTGGTCTTAAAACTTGAGGTGCCCAGTGGACATCGCTACAGAGGATACCTGCAGAACTTGCAGCAGAAGAAGAATCTAAAGGATGTACATTTCTAATATTGAAATATAACTGCACAATTTAAACATTTGCTGAAATGTGTGTTTATTTGAGCTAATGTTGGTTTAGCTTTTCTCTTTTTTCTGTCTAAATGGACTGTATCACTTCCATTTAATTGGCTGATTTTCTATTTGTGTAAACAGACACTACAACAAGTGCAGGTAGAAACCAATAAGGTTTAAAACTCTAGTCTGCTACTGTTTCTGCTTGGTGAGCACCTTGTCCCCTTCCAGCGACAGCTCCATTTTATATTAACCTACAACAAAAGTTGTTGTTTTTTTTCATCAAAAATGTTCAACACATTCTGGTTTTAGCAATGAGACATGCAGTCTGAGCTGTTCAGTCTGAAACCCCGACTGAGTGGATTCTACATTTTAAGACAGTCTGCTTTTTATGGCAAAACCATTTTAATCAGATGAGCAGAGTTGCTGGTTGTTAAAAAGCAACATGAAGTTTCACACTGGATCTGGCTTCATGTTCTAATTTGATTTTGATTAACTTTCCTCTGACGGGCTTGTTGTGTAAGTTAAAGACATGCAATAAATTGTCTATAAACACCACTGATGTGGTTTTGTGTATTGTGTGTTGAGGTATACATTTGTGAGAATGTGAGTCTATAAATGGAATAAGGGGCGTAGAAAATACACTAATTGAAGATAAAGGCGGAGCTTTCACAGCAGCACATGCTGTGCCAGCATGTGCTGCTGTGACCGAGAACTGCTGATGCATGTCAGCGTAGGCCACGTGCGTGATACAAAATTAGTGTGAAAAGATGTTCAATATTATTTAATTTTAAGGAACGCTTACTGAATGCTGAAACAATTATTGACATTTTAACAATTTAATGGGTTCTATCAATACATTCTGGCACAACCGGCCCGTCAAGAACATTCAAATTGTTGATTTGGCCCAAAATCAAACTGAGTTTGACACCCCTGGCGTAGACACACACCTCTCTCCCTCCCTCTCACACACACACGCACACAGACAATATGCACTTCACTGGTCCTGCAATTACTATGTGGTGATGTCGGCTTATGCTGTAATGTCATTACCTCACAATTCATGTCAGGTTAATTACAATTTAGAAAGTGTAGGACTGATGCACCATCTATGTTTCACTGTACATATGTGCAGGTGAAAGCATGAGTAAACGTAAAATATAATTCCTGCCAAACGTACAAGCTACAAAAGCCTCAAGGACAATGTAGACATGTAATACTGAAAAAGTCCTAATATTTCTTTCATTTGTGTGTGTTCATTAGGGCTGCTGTAAACAAACATTTTAGTAATCACATTCTATCAGTTATTCTTATTATTAATCAAGTAATCGGATTTTAAAAAAAAAAGAAAAGAAAATAAGATAGCAGTTTGAAAATCAACTTCAATCCAATCTTACATATTTGAGCCTCCCTGACAATTACTTTCTGTAGTTTAGAAAATTAACCAGAAACAATAATAACTCACTTTCAAAGTTAATCTGAAGAAAAGTAATACAAAGTAATTACTTGAAAATTGGATGTTATGATGAACGAACTTAGCAACAACTCATAGGTGGAAGTGAAAGTGCTGCCAAACACAAATAATAACCCGGCCGGAACACGGTGTGCTCATTAATAAAATTTAATTTAATGAAGCTTCAAGACATATAAATTTTCCTCAAGAAATTTTAATAATCGAGGTACTCGAATCATTCAAGGAATTGTTACAGCCCTAGTGTTCATGTGTAACATGAACATTTTTTTGAGAACAGCCCTATTAATTATGTCAGCACATTTTAATTTACTTGGAGCAAAGACCTTTTGATTAAAATGCATTTTAGCTTTAGCTACAATTTAGCCATCTGTAAGTTTTATAAGACTAAGATCTAATTTTCACCTATCCGGATATCGAGGAAAACAAATACATTTTTATACATTTTGGTCTTTTATCCACACAAATACTAATATCACTAGAGATCATTATTAAGAACATCTCTGATCAAAGTGAAGTTTTAAGAAAACTATATATCTGTGTTTGCTTGTATACATGGCAGAATGGAGAATCAGGGTCCCATGCATTTTCAGTCTTCCCCTATCCATTTGGCATGTTTAAAACAACGCTCAAGGTGGATTTGGGTGGGTTAATGGAGATAAAAACTTTTCTGAAACCAATCCATGTGCGAGGTGTTGTTTTTTTTTGGTGGCTGTTTTTCATTTTTACAAAGACCTGGGTACGTGTGTACAAGGCCCTCCATCATTTGTGTATCATTTTATTCATAGAAAAATCTGTTTCATCTACTTTAATCATAGTTCTAGACATACTATATCAGTTTTTAGTCCCCTTTCAAGTTCTGTCACATAATACCCTAACCATTTTAGTTTCTGCATCAAATATTCATATTTCTGTAATCAGATGGATTTGACATGCAGTGTGCCTGCTCCAATTGTGCACAAACCTGAATATTGATGTTCACACATACTCTGCAATTAATTTTGAGCTATTTTGCAAGTTATGAAGATGTGTACCCCAAAATATCTGCAGCTGCAACTATTTTAAATGGTGGTGATTATAAAGGGATGGCACAATTAAAAAAAAATTTATTTGTAAAAAAATAAGTGCATCCATAAATAACATGCTCACAATCACAAATTATGCATTACTTTTTGTTAGTCTACCCACTAAAAAGTCACATAAAATCAAAATAAAATCCATTAAAGTTTGTGGCTCTAAGGAGTCTTGCAAAATTGGCATGAAGGCACTGTAGCTGCATTGTTAAGTAAGTGCTGATAATGTGATGCAAATGTAAACGGTCATAAAAACAGTGATTATGAAATGCAGATACAATCTCAGCGTTGGTCCCGCAGATTTGTTCAGTGAAACATTCACCATGTGTGAAAATAAATTGACTGATGTGGCCAATTCTGTTTCGTGACGGCTTTCATAAATTTTACCCTGATTCTTCATCTACTGCCATTCTGCTCTTTGGTCCCACCAAGACGGTAAGTTGGAGGTTTTGAGCTGATGTGTAATCTGACCTTGCGTACGTAGCTGACAGCATCCTCCTCAGTGTACACTTCTGCGCTGACTCCTCCCCTGCGGCGGCGGGCCTTGACGACCGGGTTCGGAGGAGGAGGAGAAACCTCATCGTCATGAGAATCTGACTGGCTGTTAGATTTCTGCCGTGCCATGATCTGCTTGCATTCTTCCTGTAAAATGAAAGACATAAAGATGTTAAGCAGCCACCGTCTTCAGTGCCTGAACAAGAAAAGAAAATGCAAGCAGGCATTGCCCCACTTTAAGATAAAGAACAACAGGCAGCAAAAACATCAGAGAAGACCCAGGAGGCATGAGGCTGGCTGTGCTTCCAAACCCTGAACACAACGGGTGATGAGTTATTGACTACTTTCTTGATTAAACCATTAGCATACAAACTCAATTAAGGCACCGTAGCTTTGACAAAATGAGAGTGCTTCAAGAGTGGGATAATACCTTCTACAAAAGGAAAACAATAAACTGACCGCAGTGGTCACTTTACAAGTGAAGAGCAAAACTTTCAATGTTCTGCCATAATTGAATTTTTTTTTAACAGAGTAAGAGTACTATTTATTTGAAGTTGCTTGTTCAATCTTTCTTTGCCAGAGTAAGTCAAAATAAACAATCAAAGCTATTGTTTGTGCCTCCAAGCCAGTAGATGGCTCCAGAGAGTATTTTACTTCTCACACATGGTACATGTACTAAAACTTCAGAGTTTCATCACTAGGTTTGTATAGAATAACCTTTCTTTCAAACATGCTTTTGTGGTTTCTGGACATCATATTTGGAGCGTGATTTAAAATCAAGATTTAGTTATGATTCAAAACAACTGAGAAGGGCTGAAAACTGTTGATGTTCATTTTTAAGCAGTTAATAATAGTGCAGAAACCTTATAAAGTGATATGTCAGTTACTCAACATGTAGTTGCCAGGTAACTAAAATGCATGCTTGCAATGTTGTTAGTTGCAAATGTTAGTTGTAGATTGTGAGCGATATCGCTAACTAAAAGTGGGGCCCCTGAACACATTCTGTGTAATCTTGGTACGTCTCTTTTCTTTTCAACTCAGGCAGGCAAGCCTTAAGAAAAAAATTATCTGGTAAAAACTGTCACAGCAAAGCTGATGTAAGTAAAAACCTCGCAGACAACAGACTGCAGTAGGAAGAAAAACACATTTTCCAAACTGAGAACAAACAATCTTTGGTCATCCGAAATATGGAGATGTGTTGGAAGGGAAAGAATGACTACTGAACATGGTCTGGCAAAATCCATTCTCCATTTTGTCAAGGTTCCCATCAACAAACACAGAAGCTAGTTTTACCCTGAACGTGGCTATATTTCCGATCATGTCTCCGGTTCTTTTTGAAAGACAAAGTTAGAGCAACTGCTGTGTCCAAACCACAAGAAAATGCATTTTCAGCAGGGAAACTTTTTTTTTTCTAATTTTAGCTTTTCAGAAAACTAACCTTAAATAATAAATATGTTCAACTGAGCGAAGCTGAACCTTATTGAAACAGTCAACAATCACGTTTGTGATTTTACTGTAAGCAATCACAGAAAATGACTGAACATATAAGTAGAAATAAAGCATGTATATTTCTTCATCTGTAAGGTTATTGTCTAAAAATCTAATATATTTTTATGCAGAACGTCAGCCTTCATTCCTGACATCTCATTGCAATCATGTCGTATAAATCCCTTAACATTTTCCTGTATGCAGAACATGTACTGTGAATCATATTATGGTCTGGTTCGTCAGTTCTTCAGGCTTAAAAGTTTTAATTCAGTTTTAGTAGATCATCACAAACTAACATTGATCAGTTTTTATTGCTTTATAAATATTATTATTTGAATTTGGGTAACATGGTAACTTGACAAAGCAGATCGTTTTGAAGGCTACAAACAGCAAGACGTGAGGAACAAACATGTTAAAAAGCTCTGTGATTTGCTTGATCTTAAGTAGCTGAAAGTTTCTCGTTATTCAATGTTTTTCGCAGCATGGTACTTAAGTTGCATCTCAATGCTTAACATTTTTGTCACGTAGCCATTAAAACCACAACACACCTTATCTATAACTGTGATGAAACGGTAACATTTTACTAAAGGTCTTCACACCATGACCATTACGAAGCACCCATTCCTGTGATGAGTATCTACTCAACTAATTGATTAAGCTTAAAAACGATCAATTTGTTGAATCTGGCTTCTTGCTATTATGAATGATGCATTCTTACCATTTCCAAAACACGTCTATCCAATTTTATGCCTCATTCATACACAATCTCACTGTTCAACATAGGCAGAGGACAGGAAGGAAAGAAACAGAGGAAACAGACGAGAGATAGAGACAAGGCCCGTTTTAGATCTGTGTTTAAATTCTGTAAAAAATGTCCCAGTTCAAAAGTCAACAAGGAATTCATTAGCTTGCACTGTGACCCAGTCTCTGAAATAGTACCCAACTAATAAATTAATCACAGAATCGCTCAGTTTCACTGCCTGTCCTGTCTGAATTTAAATGTTACTCCTCCCAGATTTACACTTACAAACACGAATCAGAGAGGCAAGCAAAAATACTCCCAAGCACACACTTTCACATGCTTTTTGCTTACGCACAATCGTGAACCTGAGAGAACAGAGCCTGCAGCATGAGAAGACAATAACACAACTCTCTCTCGCCAACACATGCACAGACAGACTGCAGAGCGAGACGGTGATCACACAAACACCATTAAATTAGGACGACAACATCTGCAATCAGGTAACTTACTGCATAAGTAAAGGAGTTAATTTAAGAAAAAAAATATGCATGGAAGCATGACTCTTTCAGCTTCACATTCACAAGCACTCGCTGGAACTATTCGAAACATGGTTACCTAATGATAAAACCCAGGTAGCAAACTCCAAGATAGGTTTGTCTTCAGAGGTATTTACCATGGCATGTAGGGCCCCCGGTCAGGCCTGCTGTGTGTCCCCCTGCAGCATCAAGTCTCACTGTGCGTTCATGGGAATCAGCACACATGGATTTCCATCTCATACACACCTGACACACATGCCACAGTGCATCAGCATCCTCCCCTGAAGAGCACAGGCAAGCAGCAATAATCCAAGCTGGCTGCGTTAGACGAAGAGACAAAGAGCGACGGAGAACCTCCGGTCCCAACGGCGATGAAAATCTGATCACAGCAAAAAAAGAGCCCGACTTCCCATCGCTGCTGCAGCACAACTCTGTGTCGCTTGCTTTCTGCCCTCTGTCTGGCTCTCTTGCTCTCGCACTCACAATCAGGTGGCGCAGTGAGCGGGCTCTTCTTGCTGCCCTCCGTCACTATGACAACTGGGTGCTGAAGGAGTCTGAATGGGAAGACACAGCAGCTCCAAGAGGCGCTCTCATTCGCGCACGCACAAGTTCTTCTGACGCCCGGTCTGCAAAATCTCTCTGATCCAAGTGAGTCAGTTAGCAGAACGGAAAACATCGCTTTTCCTCGGCACGCACTTCTGTTCGGACCAAATGGTGCGTCTGCATGTTGAGCGCCACATTCTCTCACTTCCAAACCTCCTCTTTATGCCAGAAACTTCTTTCTGACCTGCTTATTGATCTCTACTACCGCCTTTCCTCTCAGATGAGATGGTCCAATAACACAGCTAGTTATCTGCCAACACTCTATATCTCATTTACTTTAACCAGCTATTGGTAGGTCAAATAAAACAAACAGAAATTATATTTTGGTATTTTTTTCTGGTTCAGAACTAGAACCTTTTCACAGAAAAAAAACTGATCAGAAAAAGCTATAATTTTGTAAATTTCAGATTAGAGATGCATTTCCATAAAATGGATTAGAATAGCGTTGCAAGGTTGTATTTTATAGCTTCCTCACACAGACGGACATGTTTTATTATATATTTTCTGTTATTTTTTATGATGATGACTTACAGCTAAAGAAAACCCAAAATTCAGTTTCTTTAATAAGCACATTATTGGGTATGATGTTTTTAATCTTCCCCTTGAAAACACATTAATTCCAATGTACTGGTACTAGAGACAGTGTGGGCTGGAAAACACAATCAGCATCTCTAAACCTATCAGTAGAGAGAAGCATGAAGGGCTCTTAACTTCCTGGATTACAGATATTCTATCAAGGGGGCTGTTATGCACTTATTGTTTATGCTGCTTTTTCTACCAGACTTTTTCCTTCCAGTTAACCTTCCATTAATGAGCTTGGACACAATCACATTAATGCTTGTGTCCAAGCACTCTGTCACAAGCAAGATACTTCAACTGTGACCTTTTGTGGTTTACCCTCAACGACCGTCTGCTGGACAACTGTGAAGTCAGCAGTCTTCAGTAAGATTGTGTCTGGCATAACATAACATTTCCGAATTAAAAATACTTTTTTATTGGTTTAATGTAATATTAAATTAATATTAAATATTAATTGTTTAAATTCTAATATTCACCCATAAGCATCTAAATTACAAGAAATAAATTACTGAAATAATTTAGCTTTTTAATGGTATTCTAACTAATTGAGATGCAGCTGCTTGCTTTGATGTATGAATCAGGATAATCCAGGTTTATGTTCTGTTAGATTCAAAACTACTGCTTCTAAAAACCAACCTGCCCCACATTTTGGACGCCCTTTTAAAGCCAACGACTGATTTAATCTGTGAATTAAAGCAAAACATTTCCTCAAATATGTTGGTATGTGTTACAGAATATTGGAGCAAGCAGTCAATTCCTCAAAGAGAGCCAGAAATCTGTATCAGACAGGAAAAGCTGATGTGTAAGGTTCCACACAGTAGGCTACAGAGACATATTCCTTTTCAGTGTTCATATTCTATGCTTGTATATCCACTATAATAATATTTTATGCTCATATTTCTGAAAGTTTTCATTTCATGTTTGAATTTGTATCTGTATATTATATCTTCCTTCAGCTTTAAGGCTGAATTAAAAAACTTTCTAGCTGCCTGTTTTATCTTGGTTTCTGGATGTTTCAGTTTTTCTGCTGATTCTGTTTTCACTTTTCTTTCTGCAATCAGGCTCAGGCATATTAGAGCAGATAATATGAACAGCAAGATAAAAAAATAGACAATTTGTGTAGGTTTTGCTGCAGCTTTCATAAGAAGAGCAGCAATAGAGTGTTAATATCATCCCTTTGGCTCTGCTTCGTTTTCAGCTAAAAGAAACCACGCCATTGCCCTACATTAGGCTCTCTCCTTTCGTCTGTACTCTGCTCTTCCTGCGTCATCATCTGCAGCTGTGTGCCAGACAAGAGAGGACGGGACTAGGAGAAAGACGCTAGGCGACAGAGGACATAAGCACAACCAGTGCTAAATAATAAAATAAAAACTCTCTTAAAAGTGGGCTTCCAATTAGCAAAAAAGCATAAAATACAAACCCAACCGCTAACACAATCGCTCTAAAAAGTCACTCTTGTTAAAACCATCATCTTTTCCATTTAAAACTAATTCATGGATGATGAGGCTTATTAAAATTGATATATTCTGCTTCATTTGTTCCTTGAAGCAATTTGCACCCAACAGACATAAACAAAAGTTATGACTGACTCATTTTAAAAGCCGCGACTAACAATTAATCAGCACAAGGACCCTACATGCACAAGAACAAAAGCATTTAAATCCTCAACGCAGATTAGCTAGCACTGGCCATAAATACTTGAAAACATAAGTCACTCTAAAAAGTTCATTTCTGATCACAGAGAGGGAAAAAATTTACACAATCCTAAGTGATTACCTTCCGTTTACCTCCTCCAGCGTCATCCACAGTTACATTCTGGGACTGCTGGAGTTGAAAGTATGTGAGTGAACCAAAAACAAACACTCACACACACACACGCCCACACACACACAATCACATGCAGGTAATGAAGCATGCAGGGGCTGATCCACCGGCGGAGCTAACAGTCTACTCATCACGCTGTTCCACACCATTACAGCGCCACAATGGGCTGAATTTTCACTGCTGCGCTGGCTCTGACAGCACTGACAATGTTCGTTCTGTTCTGTTTTTCAGTTCACAACATCTTGTCTCCCTGTGTAGTATACGTATACTAAATCTAAGATTTAGATTTAATATACAAATCTAAAATTACCTACATCTGAAATCTGCTGACTCTGACTAAGTGGACTAAATAGAAAAAAAAAATCGGCTCAATAAGAGCTGATTTTCCTCCACTGCACAGATTTACTGAGAAAACAATACAATTTACTTTTTGAAAAAACAAATGAGTCTAAAAAATCCCAGGAGAAATTACTGCTGGTTTTGAGCATTGTTTACCTTTGTTGGCTGCCATTTCTTTCTATAATCAGTTCTGCACTATTCTTCTCTCTCACGCAAAGCAGAAACTAACAGATGAAAAATGGCAGGAGGAAATGGACAGATGAGAAAAGAGAAAGAAGGACCACCATGGAGACAGAAGCCGAGGGTCCTGTGTACCTTTAGGGGCCTTCAGGTGAGCCATGGAAGAGGATGTTTGGCTTCGGGTCACTGCGTGAAACCAGGGGAAAGCTACTCTGCTCAAAGTGCAGTGATGAGCGTGAATACATTGCTTCACTGAGTACTATAACTTAGAAAGTCCTTTTGAGCTTATGATCTTAACCTGACCTCCCAATTTTACATCAGTGGCACTAAAACCATCTGAAACTGTATTCCCACGCATTTCACGCCCATTCTTCAGCAAATTTTATTGTAATTTTATGGGATGAACCAACACAAAGTGTGGCATAATCCCAAAGTGGAAGAAAAATATTACATTGTTTTTTTTTTATTCAGCACCTTTTCACTCTCACACACCTAAATAAAATTCAGCATCACTGAATTTAGCTGTTAGGCTTTTTTCACAAATGCACACCTACTTTGAGTCCATCTATGTATAATGCAGTGTAAATGCAGCTGTTCTGTGAAGTCTTCGAAGGTTTGTTGGAGAACATTGGTGAATAAACTGCATCATGCAATTTCGACCAAGAAACCAACTTTAAATTTCTTCAGGAATAAACGTAGCAAAAAGTTGCTCTGGTCGATGAGACCAAAATTACTTCCTACATCCAAAATATATATAAAATAAACTGTTACGTTATTGTTTTCTACTTCACAAGCTTATAGCAGTTGGCAATGGTATATCACATAAAACCCTATAAAATATTTTGAAGTTTGTGGTTGTTCCTTGATAAAACTCAAGTTTTTTTTTTTATAAAAAAAAAAAAACAACAGCAGAAATAGATAGTTGATACAAAACTTTCCAGAATTTTCAGATAAGCTGCCTTTAAAGGGACGGGTTGATTTGTTATGATAGGTTCTTGGCGATGGCAGAATGGCTGAGAGCCCAAGGCGTCTTCTCATTACACTGAAAAAGTGATGACAGCATCTGACTGACTGACACAACGAAGGAATCCATCTAATGTAATCTCACAAGCCGTCTTAATGCAGCAGAGTTGCCATTCGACATGATGCATTATGCAGAAATATTACTTTTCTGCTCCCTTCTCTTTGGCTCACTTGGCAAAATTTCACTTCTGTTTACTGAATTTGATTGCAGTTAATATTTTAGCATAATTTTTGCACACATTAAATGGGTGGGTATCAATTATCATTACATATCAATTAAAAGGCTAAAATTATTTTTTTAAATATTTATACTGATAAGAAAATGTGAACTATTCTCTTTTTATTTCGTTTTTCTTCCCATGACGTAAAGTGTTGTGTATTCCTAATGATCCCATAATCATAAATCTGTTTCATGCTTTACTCCCAGCACTATATATTTTAAATCTTCATCAACCATTTTCCCATCTCTCTGGCTTCAGCATTTCAAAACTTGCCTTTCTCCATTTTGCTTTCTCATTACTTTTAACTTATGAAAGTAAAACTGCAACTTATTTCATCTCAAATCAAGACAGAAAGAAACACATTTGAAATCTGTTTCATTTGAGTAAGGCTCTAAATTAATTAGTTGTAACTTACACAAGCACTGGCAAGAGAGACACACTTTGTCCTGTTTTAACCTCTCTATACCTGCTTCAGAATACATTTCAAATTACAGTGTATTGGTGACGCAAGTGAACATGAATAAAAAGTTCTCATTTGAATTGTCTATTCATTAGGCTGTCTTTTCTTCAACTCGTCTCATTGGATTTTCCAGGATTTGGGTCTGGTGGCTCAGATGATCACAGAATAGGGCTGGGTTTGTGTCTAGTGAATCAATTCTGTGTTGACTCCTATGTTTCAGGACATTGTCCTCAAGAATGGTCCAAAGAAGACTTTACTGGTTTTAAAAAAAGTAATTTAAAGAGTTTATTATGCATCATAGTATGGTTCCAAGTACCTTTCGAAGATCCCCAGCATTATGGATCCGCCACTGAACTTATCCTGAACCGTACTTGGCATGAAGTTCTTTCCTACATCATTATCTTTTACATTACACCAGAAACTTTTGGGATGCTTGTTGCTAAAAAGACTTTTTTTTTTTTTCCCAAAACACACAATCCCACTGAAGCAAACTCCACATGTTTACATTTGTGGACAGAAAAGGATTTTACCAGGCATTTGTCACAAACAACTGCTGTGATTAAAGAGACTTTGTGACTCCAAGAGGCTGCTTTAACAGTTCCCTAATACTGAGCTTTGGTGATTTCTTCACATCACTCTCACTGTGTGAATAATGGGTCTTTCCCCTGAGTAGCTGCCAGGGACTAAAAGAAACAGGCTTTTGTTTCAGTTCGTATTTATATCTGAGACACAAAAAGTCATGGGTCCCTCATTATGAGTTCCTGGAAATGTTAATAACCTTAAAAAATTTAAGCATAAATGTAAAAAAAAAAATGCTTTGACTATATTTATTGTAAAGGGTTTGTGTTAGGAATATTAGAGAAAAAAAACTATCATTTCAGAACATAGCATTTTTTTCCTAACCGAATAAATGGACTCAAATTGAAGGTTGGCAATTTCTTCATTCCTAGTGTGAGACTCAGATTTTACTTTAGGCTTTTTACACGTGTTTTAAACTATGAACAATAAATGTGGTTCTTTCTGTATTAGAGTTATAGCATTCACAGACCTCATCTTATCAGAAAGACACTAAGTGCTCTTCCTAATAAATCTTAATAATGATGCAAATTGATATTTCTTATGCACAACCCCAAACACCACTAAGATCCCAGAAGGAAACTATAAAGCCTGCAGATGCCAAATGCCAGAAAACATCTGTAATGCAAGCTGCTTAATGGGCGACACATTCACAAACACCATTATAGTTTCAGCAGATGCAAACTGTTGCAATTACTGTTGTGCAATATACATTTAACCATTCAATACAGATGGTGAGAGCAATTATCTATGCACAGTTGAAATTTCTGTTAATTTCTAATGTATCTCTTTAAAACTAATCCTGTCAGACAAGAATTCAGTTATGACAAAAACAAATAATGCTTTGCGTTTTTAGGCTAAACTGATTATATCAAAAATTAGGGGCTGTCAGTCAGAGCCAGACAGAACACACTGAGCTGATAGACATGATGAGATCAGAACACCCATCTGAAGCCTCTACTGTACGCACAAAAGGATCATCACCATGCATAAATGAGCAGGAAGAAAGGAACCGAGAAGCCTTTCATTTACACATTTACTCTGTAGGCATGTAAATGTACAAACGCAAAGGTTAAAAACAAAGTACCTACTGTGATGATTGCAATCAAGACAGAAACAAGAAAAATGAAGACAGAGAAAGAAAGAAAAAAAACAATCATGTATATCAGTAAAATATGCATGGAGAAGGTTTCTGAGAGTGGACAATGGAGAAACCAAAACGAGTAAGGCTGCCTGCGCTGTATGAATCCTTTCAGGAGGAAAATGAGGTTGGGTTTGACAAACGGACAGAAAGATTACATCCAGGCGATCTAATTCACACACAGAGAACCCTGACCAGATTAGGGAATAAACTTTGTGAATACAGGATGGATCTGCACTCCATCTATCCTCTCCTGTTGCCTAGGTTACCGCCTGTAGTGGGCGAGGAGTGTTGACGGAGGGCCCTGAGAATCACGCAATCATGAAAGGGAAAAAGTAAAAAGAAAGATTTTCAAAAACATCTTCTTTTGTTGTATTTTGGAGCTGAAAGAAGCATCTTCCTAAGGTAAAAAACAAATAAAGTCCAACACCAAGAATTATGACAACAGTTGAAAATTTACCATTTTCTCTGAATTTCAGAAGTGGCCCAATGTTTGCGCAAGTAATCGAAAAAGATGAATCATAAAGATTATGATCTTGAAATAAAATGCTGGTTATAAATCAGAGCTGAAGAAAAGAAAAAAACATTAAGCCTCTTAAAAATTCTGGGACACCACAAAAGCTTGCATGGCCTGCTTCAGCTCCACCAGTGATTAGCCTAGATTTGAACTGGTTCACTGCAATCAGGTTGGGCTTCTGTTCGTCGTACGAGGCTAGAAAAGAGCAGTTTTTATTCCAACTACTTACAGTTCAATTAATTCAAACAGCACAACTGTAGGCACTCTGTTTCGTATTGAAACTAAAAAGAGAGTACTGCGATCTTGCACAAAAAGTTACAGGCATCATTTGCAACTTACTGTTAAAAGTCCTTTTGTGATAATATGGGTTCATGGCAGGACTGCATGATGGCGCAGTTGGTACAACTATTGTTTTACGACAAGAAGAATTTCACATTGGTTAGAATTTGACTACTTAAAAGAATAAAATAAGCTACTTTTCTGTAGTACCTTCAGTTACTTATATCTCCCTGCTCGTTTAAATTAATTGGTTTGAATGAACAGCTGCTATGTCTCTCACATTTCCAAGAAGCTTCCTCTATTGCTCTTAGATATAAAGAGTCAATTCTCAACATATCTCTTCTCAAGGCACAAGTTTAGTATATTATGAAAGCAACTGCTAAAATGTTTTCGGTGTAAGAAAACCAAGCCAAATGCATCAGTCTTTGACTTTGCAGCAATCCCCCTTCCCAAACAAGAATGTAACAATCACCTTTGTGCTTCTTACTACTTCATTTTCCATCAGCTAGTTTATTTTTAACATATTTAACTTGGAGCTTGCTTCATTCAGTAACAACTTCCAAACTTAAAGAGACTCCAGTTGATACTTAATGGTGCATTCACTAGTCATAAAAAGGATTGGGGTTTTGATCTCCTGTACGCCAAGAGCTAAGGGTCGCTAAGCGATGCAAGCTGTTCCCCTGTTGGTTCCAAACACCAGCAAATCATCAAAAAAGATCCTGGTACTCAAAGACACCGAGAAGTCCAGTACTTGTCAGCAACAGGAAATGTACCACAGGGGTCACCACCTCTTCACCCACTTTGAGATTTTTTTTTTTCAGCTGATCCCAAAAAGCTCTCTCCTCTCTGAAGGTTGTTAGCTTTTAATTAACATGTCATCTCCATTATTTCTCTGCTCTGATGTAGACTGGCTTACAAAAAGAAAGATACAAACAGTCCGCTGTCTGAGTCTGCGAGCAGGACATTGGCCTTTTATGGGAATCTCTCTCGCATCCACTAATGGGTTCTACTATTGTAGCAGAGAAAATAAAGGCTCTTTTATAACATTTCTTTTTATGTTTTGCTTTGGGTTTTTCCTCTATCATCTCTTCTGCTACTGTGAAACTGAAAATCTCCTAACAAGGCACTAGAAAGCCTCTGTTGCAATAGAGTAATCCAACAAACAAAAACTGCTGAATAAATTATTGATGTACATTAATCATTGCAAGGATACCTAGCAAATAAAATCTGTCTAAACCTTTTCCAAACTCAACCTAAAAAAACACATCAAATTCCCACAATGCAAAGAAGAATCATAAACTAAAGACTTTTTTTTTGTTTTCACTAACCTTCTCCAGCTTTTCAAAATGCTCCCGCAGGAACTTCATAGGACGCTCAGGCTTGGCAATGCAAAGGTTCACGATGCACTCTTTGAGGATCTGCTGGATGTTGTGCTTCTGCACAAAGATTTCACAACCCTTCAAACTCTCGTCTTCTTCCAGAGCTGAGGAGGAGGTGGCCATCTTATCTTTTATCTCTGTGGTAGTGAGATATAAACAGGGTGGACCATGAGAGGAGGGGAAGCAAAGCAGACCAGAAAGGAGACAGGAACGCTGTAGCCAGCTTGGGTAAAGTAGGAAATACTGATTGAAGGGGCAAAAATGGAGAACTCATAAAACACAAAAAGAGGAGAGAAAAAAAAAGGATAGCAGGAATCGATGTGCAAAATTAATTGCAATAGTTATGTTGAAAAAAAAAATTGTTGGCATACTCCTGAATGTGATTACTTCATCATCAGCAAGAGACAAAGCACTGAATGTAACTAAAGAACTTGATATGTTTTGAGTCTGTTGAACTTTCCAGTTTATCAAAAATAGTAGCTTCTTCCAAACATGTAACTTGCATGTCGGACCCTGTTGGAGCTAAAATAGTGTTCCTTTTGATTACTTTTAGATGCGATTTATCCATATTTAGTAAACCAATGTATACAACAGGCTTTTGGGGCAGCTATCATTACACTTTTATTTATTCACTCTGCTATGAATTGGCCCCAAATAATTAACTTAAATTGAATTTAAGTCTGAAGAAGTCAATGATATATGCAATCGTTTCTTGGCCATGACTTTCATGTGAATAGTGAAGTAAAATGTTGTAGGTCCTTTTTACCTTTATTTAATGAGGATTAAAAGAAACTCATTGAGAGTAAAAATGTAATTCTTGATTTTAGTTACTAGCTCTCACTTTTAATTTTTTTAATTTTCATTCAATCAGTCTCACTTGTGTGACTGAATGGCTAATGAACATAATTTAACAAGGCCTAATTTGAGTCCTAGATGTGGCATGTTCCATGGATGTTATTCAAGATGGTGTGCTTTAGGGCACAATTATTAGTAAACAACATCTGTAGATTGATCAGCATGTACTTATGTTTGCCCTGGCAGATGATGGCTTTTAAGGTTCTGGGTTGTTTCTGCATGATAATGTCAAACTATAATGACCAAACATTACAGCAAATTGTCTGTTTCTATCTGTAATTCAATCAAAAAGGTTTAAAGCGCTGTGGTCTGAAAATCATTTGTTTTTAGATAAAGAGTAGGAGTCATACGGCAGTAGCAGGTTACCTAAATCACGGTTTTAAAAAGTTATGGTTTCTATTTTACATCATACCATGTCTTCAGCTAAAAATAGGAAGTGACAATATACACATTGCTATTGGCCCCTGTTGCTCATTTTATAACGTACTGGCATCAGTCCTATAAGTATAATTGAGCCAGCAACATTCTATCCTGTTGCCATTCGTGGATGTAATTCAGGATAAAAGGGGGTTGGCCATGCGCAAATTTTCAGGCAGGTGTCAGTGTCAGTGATGCTGCGGAGGATTGTTGGGTGGTTACCTGAAGCAATTTCAGTTGTCAGTGTGGTCATACTTCAGAGGCAAAAGGACAGGAATACACTGATATCAAAAATAGATATCGGTAAGTGTTTACTTCGGTACATCCCTAGCTTAAAGTCCTTTTGAATGATATACCATAGAAAGTAAGCTGGGAATTTCACTCGTCACTTGAGTAACACAGAGCTACATCTTCTCCTCCTAATGTTACTCACTGCAGGTCAGCTGGATGAAATATTGCTCCTTATGAAAGATATATAAAATTGTCTGTTTGGAAAAAATACACTATTATTCTGAGTGCAATAATCGATATATAAGCAACATGTTTTCTGCTTCAATTCACTTAAAGTAGTTTCATTGAGTTCTTATGACAATTGTGTTTTAGTTTCCTTTGCTCTATATTTACTCCTTGATTGTATTGTGCTTGTTGTATAATTCCAGTTATGTTTTATATAAGTATATAATTTTTTAAACAGACAATAATGGCACAAGCAATTTTTATTTTTTAAATTATGATCTGCAAGCCTTAAATTACTTGGGATCCTTTTCTAATTGTTGTTATTTACATTCCTCCCCATTATCTATCCAGCTTTTAATAGTAACGTTATAGATGTGCATAAAATATTATGTTTCAATCATAAGCAGTTTTGTTTTCTTCTAAATTTGGCTAATTCTATATTACTTAATTATATCATGTTAAGATGCAGGACATGTGTCAACAGCTCTGATTGTCAGACTACAAATAGGCCAGATCAAATAACATGCTGAAGCATTGTATATCTTGACAATCCAGGAAGAGGAGCATAGATAACCACCCTGTTTCACTTCCTGAAAGGCATATCACGTTTACAATGCGACTATTATTGCATAGTGCATCATCAGATTATGACTTTGGTAATGACATCTACAGTGTTTTTTTTTTGTTTTTTTTTTCAGAGTGCATGGTGCAGCACCGTCCATGAGTAGCAAATTAAATGCAAACAGTGTCGCTTGTGAGTGAAGCGAGCACCTGTTCAGCCGCATTCAAAAGGAAGCTAACAGCTAGCATTTAGCCCCAAACCACAACGATGGGGAATTAAAGCGACTACCGACAACATAAAAGCAAAACAGCGACTCCATCCATTGTATAAGCAGCTAGTTTATAAGCACGGTTCAGACGGAGTTGTCGCGCGTGATCCCTACCGTTTGTTTGTGGAGGATGCTCAGGTAGAAAACACCTGGGGCTGGCGCGTTGATGATGTACCGCTGTTTAGCTGGGATACCGCTACTAGAGCTGTTGCTGCTCTGCCTCTCTCCTGTCCGCTCACTCTGCGTCAGTCTCCATGACGTCAATCTGTCATCCCCCAGACCGCAGCGTCTCTCGAGGACAGCGGCACCTGGCACGCGGCAGCACAATCAGCCCGAAGAGGGGAAAACGTCACACAGACTTCAGTTAGATTTGAGCCATTTTAAATTTCTACCAGTGCTCATGAATAGAAAAACAAAGGTCAGGTTACTGCAATAATTTTGACTCAGATTTAGTCAAATTTGTGAAAAATCAAACATGCAAAAATGTATTAAATTGGGTACAAATTCTGTTATTTTAAAGAATGAAACAAAAAAAATTACTTTACATCACTGTAAAATAATAATTAATGGAAAAGAGATCAATATTTACATTTTTTCATCATATTAAAACCATTATAGATACAGTACTGTTTATTAGGCCCGAGCAGCTAAGCGCTGCGAAGGCCTATTGTTTTCCTATTGTTTATTATTATTATTATTATTATTCTTCCACCCAAATGAATTGGCTTTTTGGGGGCTTTATCATATTCAAAAACTCACCAAACTTGGCGGAGGCCTTAAGCCTGTTTAAAATTTACGTATTTTAAAGTCGTAGCAAAAATTGCAACAGAAATGTCTCTACGGCGCCACCTAGAAATTGGAAAAACACACTTTTTTACCCTCTGCTATTCACTTACTTTATCGTAGACACATTAAATTTGGTACACTTGTAGAACTCCCCAAGACGCTCAAAATTTACAATTAATGTCATAGTGCAAGTATCACAGGAAGTCAGCCATTTTTGATTGAAGTTCCCATTTTGACCCCATTTTTGCCGATTTTTGCCGTTTACAGCCTTTGTATTTGATCTATCTCCTCCTAGGGATTTTGATTGATCGACTTCAAACTCGGTCAGTCTGTTCATAAGGCATGTCCCATCTAAAGTTATCTAAACGGTGAGTTTTTGAGTATGCTGAAGGGGGGTTAGCAGGGGTCAAAGTTCACCTACTCGTCATAAAAAAATAAACTGCTATATCTCTTACACAGAAACTCACAGAAGCATCAAAGTTTCTGTGATTGATCATCATCGGGTCTTCTACAATACCCTATGGTCGAATGATGACATCACTTAGGCCACGCCCCCTGAGAACAGGAAGTGTAATGTTTTACTGTGAACTGTCGCTATCTGACCCCTTTGACCTCATCAACATGAAACTGTGCCCAGACACAGAGAACATGTTGGTGTATTGAGGATTCCAACCCGACCAGCTTCGATGGAGCAGGTGGGCGTGGTGGCGTGGCGAAGTCACCTGTAACGCCATCGCCATACGTTTGGCTCTCAATTCCACATTTTCGGGCCCAGCTGCTGCAAACTCATAAGGATGGATCCTCATCCACTCCCCAACAGGAATCCATCACAATATTTGGTGGGCGTAGCCTAATTTCTCTATAGCGCCCCTAGAAAACTTTAAATGATCAGCCCCAAGCCATGCTTTAACCTACAAATACGAAACTTTGTACACATGTGTACCTTGTCAGGACGTACAAAAAAGTCTCTTGGAGCCATGGTCTAAACCCCTAAGGAAGTCGGACATTTTGGATTCAAGTTCGGTTTTTGACCCCATTTTTGCCGTTTACAGCCTCCGTATTTGATCTATCTCCTCCTAGGGATTTCGATTGATCGGCTTCAAACTCGGTCAGTCTGTTCATAAGGTATGTCTCATCTAAAGTTATCTAAACGGTGAGTTTTTGAGTATGCTGAAGGGGGGTTAGCAGGGGTCAAAGTTCACCTACTCGCCGTAAAAACATAAACTGCTATATCTCCTACACAGAAACTGACAGAGGCACCAAAGTTTCTGTGATTGATCATCATCGGGTCTCCTACATTACCCTATGGTCGAATGATGACATCACTTAGGCCACGCCCCCTGAGAACAGGAAGTGTAATGTTTTACTGTGAACCTTCGCTATCCGACCCCTTTGACCTCATTAACATGAAACTGTGCCCAGACACCGAAGACATGTTGGTGTATTGAGGATTCCAACCCCGACCAGCTACGATAGAGCAGGTGGGCATGGCGGCGTGGCGAAGTTACCTGTAACGCCATCGCCATACGTTTGGCTCTCAATACCACATTTTCGGGCTCAGCTGCTGCAAACTCACAAGGATGAATATTTATCCACTCCCCGACTGGACTATTTGTAGGGCGTGGCCTAATTTCTCTATAGCGCCCCCTAGAAAACAGCAGCCCATAGGTTATGTTGTTATTAATTATTTAAATATACATTATTATAACTTTTTATATATGTATAAGTTTATTTTGTGGGTTAAAGTACAAACATTCATTCATTTTTGCTAGAAATAATACAAACAAAGTCATTCAGCAAAACTTATGACACAGCGAAGTAAGAACACACTGGGGTCAGTGTTGATGGAGTACCACTGGCACCTTGTGGAGAAATACTGGTACTGCTAGTGCAATACCAGTATTGCGAAAGCAGGAGGCAGTGGTACTCCATCAATGAGAAAACAGATCGACGCTACGTAATAACAGTCAGCCGGCGACAGCTGGAGCTGCAAAGTTTTCCTGAACATTTTGCTTGCTTTTTGTAGCGACAGAACTGGATTACGCTCAACATTTTGCTTGGATTTTGGAGTTGCAAATACGAACCACGCTTTGGAGCAAGAAGGCTCTGTTGGACCGGAGTTGGAGAAGTTTAATGGGCTCTTTGCACCTCAGCTTACACGTTCGGGAAACACGGCTGAAATGTTTTTCCAAGGTAACAATTAATAATGTACATCGATCCGAAACCCCAACAAGTAAGGCAAAGAAAGGTTTTAAGATGTTCGCCTCGTTATACATTCACAGATATGAAGGTGAGTTTTATTTTCTTTAAACTGCTAGCACAAGCCTGCTAGCTTTCTAGTAAAAATCTGCTATTTAATTATCTAAAGATTTCTCAGCCATTCTAACGGACACTGTTTGTGCCTTATTTTCAAGCATATTACGTGTGTTTATTGTTAACTGGAGAGGGGGTGGGGGGCAGATTACAGTTCAGACTTTTTGCTTGAAGTATGACGAAGAAAAACGAGCACAGAGCTTACTCTGGTATCGGAGTTCTAGTTCAGCTGACTGTTCAGATTCAGAGTTATTACTTTTAGAAAAATATGGCCGTGTTGCTTAAGATTTCTGTGTTTTCGTTTTATTACTTTTGCATGCTTGTTGTGAATGGCTCATTAAGACGATGTTAGAGCGGTGTGTACGGCGTTAGCTTCAAGTGGTAGCTTTAACTTGTAGCAACGAATATTTACAAGCTGTCTTAATTGAGGATGGCTTGGAAATCCATGAAAACTTAAACAAAGTACATAGTATTGTTTTATTGTGTCTTAAGTACGACTTTGTCTTTTATAGCAGTCATAGTTTCTGAAAGTGGAAAAAAGAGCCGCATTCGGGTATACAGTTGTGACGTCAGCGCGGCAGGTGCAAAGAGCCCATTGCTGTTCGTTTAAACAGTGGTAACTCGCGGTGCGGTGAGTAATTTATTCCTTCCTGCTGGTTCTGGAAGCCGTCATGTTTGGAACAGTTATTCTGAGGAGGATGCTAACCCAATGCCCGAGGCCTGCAACGTTTTTAATGCTAACGAAGCGCTTGACTAATTCAATAAACTGAATAGTGTGTTTGATACATCCAGTTTCATACATTCAGAGTTGTTTGTTATTATGTATAGAAGATGTTTAAAATGTCGTTTGAAAGAGCTCTGAGAAAATGCTAAGTATCTTTTTACAGATCCATTGGGGTTGTAATATTTAGTTGCAGCACTTCCTGTGATTAATACCTAATTAATGGATGGGATTCAGCCTGTGCTATTGTTCTAAAGTGCTGAAAGTTAACTGTGCTCTGTTATTGTGCATTGCCCTTGGTTTATTACTGAACAGTGCGGTTTATTAAACTGATACATCTTAACCTTCACCATTTTCCTGACTCATTTCACGATAACGTTAAAGTTGCACTGCATTTAGATCTCAGTTGTAGTTAACATCAAGCATGTGGGTGTGGCTTAGTGTAAAACTTTCACTATTTACCATGAAACATCAACATTAAATGACTTCCAAATGCAAGATCACAGCTGCATCATCACACTTCCTCTGTCTTTCTAGAGAACAGCCCTGAACACATTTCCATGGTCACTTGATGACCTCACTGTAGCCCCGCCCACTTTTAAGAGGCAGTCACATGTTTTTTCTGCTGTATGTTTTACTGTTATTCTATAATTTATATGGGTTTCATCATGTGAATACTGACTAAAAACGATAACATGATGAACTCTATGAATGTTGGCTGCTGACCGAACCGCATTGGGGTGTAGAAATGACGAAATGCATTACTTCGCCACGTGCATATGATCGGCTCTAAATGACACGTGGATCATCGGACTGGCGCCAAATTGAAAACGTATGACCTTTGTTGACCTCTAAAGAGCAAAACAGCATTGAAATGTATTTTAACTCCACTGCGCCCCTACATTAATCCGCCAGCTGTATTTCCTCGCTAAACCAATGAATCTATACCACATTTTTTTGCATCTTGAAGAATAGCCGCCGAACGCATAGATGCGTACCGCCTGGTGGACGGGCGCGGAAACTGCGCAACAACTTCTGTCTTAGCACGTGCGCAGCGTTGATGGAAACTGAGCAACAGCTTCCGCGGTGCGGGCGGAGGCGCTGAAAACTGCGTGAGAGCTTCTGTGGTGGCTGGCGTGAGGCGGCGGTTGCTCGTACCCCGCGGTGGCAATAGGCCGGAGCGGCGCTTGGCTGCGAGGGCCGTTCGAGGCTGCTTGCAGCTTTAATTGAATATTGTTCTCTAAATGGTAGACTCCACAGATAAAAATAACATATAAAAGCAATACGTTTTTTTACGTGAATTGAGAGGATATTCTTTCAAGGTCATCTGAAGTTTAGAAAATCTAACCATTGAGGGAACATTCTCTGTAATTTCCAAAGGTATTGTATGATGCAAATTTAACTGAGAGTTGACGATTAATATGCCAATTCTTCTTCAATTTGCTTATGCGTTACACATTAAATGGTTAAATGTAGTTGAATTTCAAAAGGTAAAAAAGGCCTAAAAACATACATGGTAAATGCCCTGCAAATTGATGTTACCTTCTGTCACTTTGTAAACGTCAATTAAGTTTGAGATTTGTAATCGATTAGAGTTGGACAACTTAAAAGAAATTCAGGGACAAAATAGAAATGAAGTTATTTGGTGTGCAGATTTTAATGCCCATAGCAATTTATAGGAAGGAAAGGGAACTGATACAAATAGAGATATAATAGAACAGCTGTTGGAAGACATTCAATTAGTGTGTACGAATGAGGGGAGGGGAACAAGAATAGATGAGCATACAGAAAACTGCTCAGCTATAGATTTAACTCTGGTGTCCAGAGATTTAGATGGATTATGTGAGTGTGAAATAGAGCAAGAAACAACAATAGGTAGTGATCATTTTCCAATTTTGGTGGTAGAAAGGCAGAAAAAATTTATATTTGGTAAGGCAAAATGGAATATATTTAAATACACATGGTTGAAGTCAGTTTCAATCTAGATATAGAAAGTATAGAGGGAAAGATTATTGAAGTTATATTGAACGCAGCAAAAATAACCATTCCTGTGAGTAAAGGTGAGAACAAAAAGAAAGAGGTACCTTGGTGCACATAAGAATACAGTGAAGCAATAAGGAAAAGGAATTGACAACTCAGAGCTTTTTCTAACATCTTCCTGTTCAGAGGGGACTATTTGTTTTCTGTTTTTGTTGCGGTTGCAACAGTCTGTGTTTTTTCTGCTGTTGTTGAAGCTTACCTTCAAACTAGAATCTATTGTTTAAAGCTAAACATGCTATATGTATTGATGTATGTGTTACTAAAACAGATGTCTATTTTAGATATCACTGGGTGTTGGAAAACAAAAGGCTGAATTACTGGATTATTCCTGCAGCTGTGCAGCTGATAAAGGTTTTTGCAATTATGTAGTTGCACTTCTTTACTAGACTGCACATTATTCCCCACTCCAGCTGCCAACTGTTCCTCCTGCACTGGCCTGCCCAAAAAAGCAGCAGAAACACCAGAAGGAGAAGAAGAAGAAACAAAGATGGCACAGACCAAGAACACAGGTAAGAAAAAACGAGTGGAACACATTGTCCTATGGAATGTGATATATAAATATACTAAATTATATACATTGCATATACTGTCATACACATATGATCTTAAAATAACAGTACTATAGTTATGTACACAATTTATTTCTCCTTTAATTGTGTCGCACTGCCATTTATGTTCCTTTCCCACCTGTATTTTATAATCGCCATATAAAATTTGTTGTAATCTCAATATTACTTGTGTCAAATATAATTTCTCTCACAGTTTGTTTGGAATATTTCTTTTATGTAGGCAATGAAAAAAAAAACAGGCTCAACTGCTATCAATTAATTTATTTGCAAGTTGGGTAAAACTCTAAACTGTGCCAAATCAGTCCCATTATGTCCTAACAAACTGCTCACTCATCCATTTATTTGTTCTTTAGTTTGACATCTTTCTGTGTATTTCTTGTAAGGGGATACATCCTGAACCTGCCAGCAACATGGTGGTGCGGAAGCCCAAAACTATGGGGAAAAGATATCTGCACTCCACACTTTTCACACTTTCCACGCTTGGAGTAGCATTGAAATTGTCTTTTTATTATTCAGAGTGGTGTGGTTCTTGTAGGCAGAGAACGTTTCAGACTGTAAGGTGAGGGATGATGGCGTTTCCAGAGCAACTTCTGTGCAGTCCAAGATGACACGGACATTTGGAGAGAACTTCAGAAATTTCTGAGGCATACTGGCTTTTACCTTCTCACGACTAATCCACAGGTTGATGGAAGAGAACACAATGAAGAGGTAGTTGGCCCAGGTGATGGTCACTCGGCTGACAGTAGCTATGCTGACTCGAAATAAGTCAACAATGAGCTGCTCCTTCATGCCCACTGCTACCCTGAATGAGTACATCAGGAACTCATCAATCAGAGGCATGCAGCGGGCAGGGCTGGCTTCAGCACATGCCTCCTCACCAAGTTTCTGTGCTCTGGTCCAGTACACCAGGCGTGATGCAGAGGGTGCAATGGACTCCCAGAAGATCCGGCACACACATTCAGATGGAAATTTGGTGTAGAACCAGATCTGCTCATCAGAGGCACAGTAGCAGCTAAAAAGTGTGGCAGACAAATCCACTTTTTCTGGCCTCCAACTCCTTAATATAATCCAGAGCTTCATCAAGTGCACCTGCAAAACCACAAAATAAAATAGCAAAACATACGGTTAGCAATAAGTTTTAATTATATATTTGAAACATTACTTCTGTGAAGATCAATACATGTTGTGAGTCGGAGCATTTATGTATACAGCCATTGACTTAATCTCTCCACAAAATACATAACCACATAATCTCATAATTTCATTATTATGTGATAATAATAATAATATTATTATTATAGCAACAGCTATATTTTACTGAAATTCTCTTACATGGAAAATATATACAATATACTATCTTTTACCTGCGGGTGGATGTGCCGTGTAGTCATCTTCAGCCTGGCTAGCTTTCTGATAGAGGACAAACTGCCGTTTCTTAGCCCTCTCGAAAGCAGACTCTCTCATTGCTGGTTCAGTGAAGTTATTCCAGGAAAACAGGGAAGGAACAGCTCCACTTTTAAGGCGGCTGGTGGTGGATCCGCTAACAAAATCCTCCGGTGTGAAGTGACGGCTACATACGAAAGTACTCCCCGTCTTTATGCAAAAGTCCGGACCTTCATCTCTTCGGATCGCCTGGATCCACTGCCTCCGTTGGTCTGGGTCCGTCGGGAACGCATGATATGACAGATAAGGCTATTTTCTTGCCCCACATGAACAACCAGAGACTGAACAAAAACAACTGCGCCGAGACTGAGCCGTTATTCTAGCCTTTTAATGCTAACGCTATAGCCACCGGATGTTGTCCGACCCCACATCCGCCCCGGCCCCGCGCATGCGCACATCCACCCCGGCCCCGCGCATGCGCACATTTACCCCGGCCCCGCGCATGCGCACATCCGCCCCGGCCGCGCGCATGCGCACATCCGCCCCAGCCCCATGCGCACAACCACCCCGACCCCGCGCATGCGCACAACCGCCCCATCCCAACGCATGCGCACAACCGCCCCGGCCCGCGCATGCGCACAACCGCCCGGGCCCGCCCATGCGCACAACCGCCCCGGCCCGCGCATGCGCACAGCCGCCCCATCCCCGCGCATGCGCACCACCGCCCGGGCTCCGCGCATGCGCAAAACCGCCCGGGCCCGCGCATGCGCACAACCGCCCCGGCCCCTACTGGTGGATGTGCTGTGTAGTCATGGTCCGCAGTATCATCTTCAGCCTGGCTAGCTTTCTGATAGAGGAGCAGGAGGTGGGGATGGAGTCGGTGGAGGGACTGGAGCAGGGGGAGGTGCTGCAGCAGGTGGAGATGGTGATGGAGCAAATAGTGATGAAATGTTTTCAAACTTGCTGTTTGCCAACAGCCAGTTTGCTGTTGATGATTACTGTTGATAAATACATTTGTTTCCATGTTTTTGAGGGGGAACGGATAATTTCAGTCAGGTAAAACAGCTAAAATATTTGGTTCCCCCCCATAATTCTGGCAAAAAAGGAGCAAATGCTACCAAATTCACAGTATTTATTGTTGATGATGAGAGGAATAAGCAGATAAAAAAATCTTGCTGGTAAGTGCAGTTGTTCCCATTTTATGGAGGGGGAACAGAATATTTTAGCCAGCTAAAATATATGGTTCCCCCCTCATAACTCTGGCAAAATAAGAGCAAATTCTACCAAATTCACAGTATTTATTGTTGATGATGAGAGGAATAAGCAGAGAAAAAATCTTGCTGGTAAGTGCAGTTGTTCCCATTTTATGGAGGGGGAACAGAATATTTTAGCCAGCAGAAATATATGGTTCCCCCCTCATAACTCTGGCAAAATAAGAGCAAATGATACCAAAATCACAGTATTTATTGTTGATGATGAGAGGAATAAGCAGAGAAAAAATCTTGCTGGTAAGTGCAGTTGTTCCCATTTTATGGAGGGGGAACAGAATATTTTAGCCAGCAGAAATATATGGTTCCCCCCTCATAACTCTGGCAAAGTAGGAGCAAATGCTACCAAAATCACAGTATTTATTGTTGATGATGAGAGGAATAGGCAAAGTTAAGCATTTGCAGGTAAAATAATTTGTTCCCATTTTATGGAGGGGGAAGAATATTTCAGGCTGCTGAATCATCCATTATTTCCTCTCCTTACTCCATAACCTTGGGGAATAAAGAACAACTGTTTCCAAATTCACAAAAACCTTTACATACACACTACGTGTTGGGAAAACTGTGTTTGGTGACTGACTTTTATTTCTGCCAGGCTTACGTGAGAAAAGAGCGATTCTCTTGGTGTTTACAATAACACAAAACAGCGTCAGAAGACCTCGTTTATTTATTTATTTTACAATTTTTTTAAACAACAGCTGCAAATTAAACTGAGTGTTACAACATTGACATGGTTGTATTAGTTGTTTTTTACCGAGAAATCGATCAGAAGCGACGTGAAAATGATCAGATCCGCCTCTTTCGCCTCTCTGGCTGTAATGCGCGCTCCCGACGCAGGGGGAACAGATTTTCACAGGGGAATCGAATTTCGCACAAGACCGGAAACGTGAAAAAGGTCTATTGGGGAGATTCCTTTATATTTAAGACAAAAGCAAATTATGCTGAATTATTGGGTGAGTTTGCAGGGACATCACAGCAGTAAGAATCCTGAGACCTTGCTGGGAGCGTGAAAAAGCTTAAATAGCCTGTTTTGCATGGGCAGCAGATGAATGAGTTAGGGAAATAGGTATACAGGAAAGGAGATACTGTGCTGCAGTGCCTTATCCAATTACATCTTTTTGGTTGTTTCCATGTGTGAAAGTTGATGTAGAAGTTTATATAAAAAAATGCAGGTTAATAAAGATAATAACTGGGTAAGTTTTGTAAATGACAGAATTAAGAATATGTATAAATACTTTACAATTTTATATCCAGATGGTTCAAAAGATTTAGTTTCAAATAAAACAAGATTTGCTTATGCTATTCCTGAACTGGGTGTATTTATGAAACAAAGAACATCTGACCATTTAGCTGTGTATACAGTGGAAATGTTAGCAATACTGATAGTGGGCAGAGCAAAATAAAATTGAAAAAGTTCTTATATGTTCAGATTCATTATCATCACTAATGTCTATTTTAAATGTCTCATCTCATCTGAAAGTCGTATGGAGTTGGTATATGACATTAATTAAGCATAAAATAAATTAAGCGGTTATTAAAGTTTTGAAGGAAATAGGATCACATATAATAATTTAGATTCAAGGGAGATACTCTGGTCTACACTACAGCATAGTAGATGGCGATAATACATCTTAACGTTAGATGTCACCCGCCAGGAAAAATCAGAAAGAAGAAGAAGAAGAAGAGAGTTTTGGCTCTAAAGCTGTCGTAAAGCAGACGTTTGTTTGTCGCGAAGCAACCGGTTGTCATAGCGATAGTTAAGATGGCAGCGGCTGGAGACCAGCATGCTGCCTCTGAGGTTTTGAGAGGTATCAGCAGACACTTAAACTGCTTGAACGAGGACAACAAGGCGACACGAAAGAGGGCTCTTGAGTCGATCAGGAAGGAGACTGTGAATAAAGGACTCCCCAGCGGCATTTTACAGGAAGTATTCTCTTCTCTCCTCAAGCCTCTCCTCAAGTGTCTGTCAGACCCAACGGAAAAATGCAGAGAAACCTCCATCGCGATCATAACAGAGTTTATTCGTTGTGTCCCCAAACCGGAGGAAGCGTTGCCCTATCTCATGCCCTGTCTGGGTCAGCGGTTCGGCGACAAAGACATCTTGGAGCCGTCGGAAGAGCTTCGGCTGTCGGCTGTGGAGTTGTTGACTCTGACGGTGGAGGTGTGTGGTAAACATTTAGCGCCTTATCTGAACGAAACGATCAACATTCTGCAGAGAACCATCGTTGACCCGTTTCCGGATGTCAAAAAGGAAAGTTGCAGATGCACTGTGGGCTTTGCAAAGTCTGTGCCAGGTTGGTTACCTTGGATTCATACAACACACGCTTACAGTACTCTCTACTGCGCAGCCGCAGTTCTTTTAAGGTTTTTTTTTCAATTCTCGGTTAGTAGTTCTCAAAGCTGGTTGATGATTTCAGGCCAGACATGAATATCAAAATGACAAGAAAGGTTATTTTGAAGTAAGGATGGAAAGAGAATAGTATCACGGGTGAAGAAGTTGTTTATGCTGCCATGACTTTTTGAATTTAAAGCTACTGGTAAGATTACTCAGTCCAACTTACCTTGGGTATAGATTTTACTTATTGAATTCAAATTATTTATTGTTTGGGATTGCTTCCTTATGAAATTAATTTATATTCAAATCAGAAAGTCCAAATGTCACAATTATAATGTAAACGCATTGAAATCTGCTTTCTTTCTTTCTTTTAGAACATTTTCACATGCAAGCTGAGAGTCTGGTAAAGCCTCTCATGCAGACTATAAGTCATCAGCATTCACGGGTCAGAGTTTCAGTCATTGAAGCCACTGGAGCAGTCATACAGCATGGCAGCGGAAAAAACATGGATGATGTGCTGTCACACCTCGCACAGAGACTATTTGACGACTCACCACAGGTTTTTCTTTTGTTATTCAGTGTCTTTTAGAAAGCTTTACCTGTGTGCCTTCTATCGCTTGCTGTTTGTTTGTTACTATCTGGCTTTATGGCTTGTAGAGAAACTACATTCTAACCTTTCAGCAAAGATTTTCTTATTTAATATGTGAAGTAAAATAAGCAAAACAAATTTTTTCTACTGCTCCTCATTTTCTTTTATATTTCAGGTGAGAAAAGCTGTGACTGCAGTTGTTGGTGACTGGCTTTTAAACATGAGAGATCGGTATTCATATTTCCATAAACTCACTCCACTCCTGCTGAGCAGCATCAGTGATGAGATCCCAGAAATCAGGTTTGAATTGACAATACAATATCATTTACCAAATATTAAACAGTTGAGATTACGAATTTAAATGCACCCGCACTATACATTTAATATAGAATTCCTTTATTTATTATCCATATTTATTTATCAAGCTAAAAAAAAAAAATAGGGTTTTAAGTATTCCTCCTGTAATAATGGAAATCTCAATGAATTCTATGAGAAAGTGGTTAACTAAAGATGGGATGTTTGTACCAAATGTTACAGACTGTTAGCAGCTGATTTGTGGAGACAAGCAGGACTGCAGTGGGAGAAGGAAAATGAGAACGACATAAAGGACAAAATGGATTTCCTTCTCAGCCCGCCTCCTCACTATCCACCCGGAGGTCAGTCATTGTACCAATAACATGTTTACTTTCAACTTCTATGTATTTCAGTGAAAACAATAATGTGTCACTTGTTTGAAAAATGCAGAAAAAAGTTTGTACTTGCCTCAAAATTACTGTTGTGTTTTCTGCACTAAAAATATCAGCCTTCCCTCTAATTTGCTGCAGGCCGAAGGCTTTTTTTTTTTTTTTACAGTCAACATAGTTTGGAATATGTTATGATTTTTCTGATTGAACTTATTTTAATCAAAAGTCTGTGCACCCTCCAATTGTAATATTTTTAGATTGGAGAACAAAAATGTTTCATGCCTTAGATTGATGGAAGAACTTAAGTATCAGAGTATTTGACCCTGAACTGGAGCTGCACAACAAAGGGGTTTCTCCAAAAAATTGGAGTATCATTTAAAATTTTATTTCTTTTAGCAACTGGGTTTAAAAAGTGAAACTGCACTATGCCAAAGTATAACATAGATGTCCTTAGTGTTATTTCTGAGAAATGTGTAAAGCCAAAGATCAGTACTAATGTTGCCACTTTGAATTATGATGTTTATTTATTTTCTTCTTTAAAGGGTATAATAAAATCCTAATTGATATAGCTACAATTAAAAAAACAAAAATCTTGTTTTTTTTAACTAATACAAACCAATAAGAAAAAAATAATAATTTGAAAGTTTAATCTGATCTTTTTTCATATGTTCACATCTGCATATTGAGGTAATGTAATTGCACCCACATAAAGTAAGCTTTACATTTTTGCTGTAGCTTCTCCTTTAGGAAAATAGACTTTCTATGACTGTTATGTTGTCAGGGCAGGCACTGGCCTGCAAAGATTAATGTTTGCCTCAGGTCACAGAATGAGCCTGAACCTGAACATGGTCACCACGTGTTACCTAAGAGCCAGGGGTTAGTGTACTCAGGACTGCAATAAAGCTTCTGTCCAAACCTCAGAGATAGCAAAGCAACATTATGGATGAAAACCAGCTCTGCCAACAGAGGGAAAAGAAAAAAAGAGGAGGCTTTTCTTTTCCTCCTCCTTTTGTCTTTCACTTTCTTGCCATCATAAATCTGCCGGCTCACCCCTTGTGAAGAGGTCACTGTCAGACAGCAAAAGACATCCAGAAATGGTCTTGTTTGGGCTTGTTGTGGTTTGCCTCTTTGATTTATATCCGTCTGCTGTTAGTCTTTGCTTCCTTGCTCATCAGTGTGCCTCTGCAAGAGAGAAAGGAAGCGAGGGTTGGCTAAATCAAAATTAACAATGAAATTTATTACCACTATGCTCCATGTTTTACAGTGCTGACATTTTTGTACATTGCTTAATCTTTTTCCACATTTTGCCTTATTGTAATTACGGAATTTAGTGTATTCAGTTGTTTTTTTTATTATTTGACAAACCAACACAAAACAGTGCACATTTGTGAGTTGGAAGGAATCAGACACATGCTTATCAATATTTTTGCAATGTGTGAATTGATTTATTTTTAAGCACTTTCATAGAACTGGATTTCACAATTACAGCTGCAATACTTTTAGGATGTTTCTACCATGTTTACACACAGAGTGACTGAAGTACTTGCAGATTGTTCCACCTCCAATTGCCCAGAGCTATTACCCTGCTATTTTAAATGCATCTCTTTTCTAACACACCTGAATTAGAAATACCTCATTACAGGGCCTCTGACCTGAATGAGAATATTTTGCTTAATCTAAAAGTTGCAAGATAGTTGTTCTGGACAACTGGACTCAGGCACCACTGATTTAAATCATTCCGTAGTTATAAGTTTTACATCAATTGTTCTGTGGCAAGGTACAATTTCACCCTGGCTGTTTTACAGAAAGCTTTCACTGACAAATTACAATCTTAAAATTGAAAATGTTTGGAAGAACGCAAAGTGTTTGTCATTTACTAACCACACTTTTCGTTTTCATTTCTATTTCAATCGCAAAAACTCAGAGGCTATTCAAAAATAGGCCTAGACACAGCCACCAACTAAACTTGACTAAAGCATTTTCAACGAGTGATTCATGTCTTTTTTGTGTTTGTGATCCAATTGACCAAAGATTGTTACTTTGATAAAGTACTTTTAGTCTTACAAACGAGCCTTGTCGTAATCTGAATGTCTATTCTAAGTTTTCAATTATGATAAAAACTTTTTTCCTTCAGTGGAACGTCCAGGACTTGGCTGCAGAGAACTGGTGGTTAGAAACCTAAGCAGGCTGGTTCCAGCTATCGCCCACGATGTGACTGACTGGCTGGTGCCGACCCGGGTCCGGACATCCCAGCTTCTCTGCGTGCTGCTGCTACATGCCGAGGACCACACCACTCAGCACCTGCAACCTCTGCTGGCCCTGCTCTACCGGGCCTGTACTGACACAGAGAGGGATGTAGTGAACAATGTAAGACCCAGAAAACCTTTGATCAGCTGGGAAGAACGTGCTACATTATTTTTGTGTGCGTTTTTTTTTTTTTTTTAATGAATCCAAATTAAGGCAATGATAAAAGTTTTAGTGAGACAGAGGGATTTGTTGAGTCAACTGTTTAGCGTTCATTTAAGTGATTATTATTATTATTATTATTATTATGATTATTATTATTATTATTTTAAATTAGGCCAAGTAGGGTTCAAGGACTTAGGATGCAGCTGTTTACAATAATGGATTGTCAAGATCTTTGATGTGTGGCAGATTAAAAAAAGGACTTCCTCCTCTTTTCCTTCCTGATGTCTCCTGTTTTTTTCTGTCTTCTTTCCTGTCTGTTCTCACTGACAGTGCCTGGCTGCTGCTAAGCTGATTGGGACTTTTGTCCCCCCACCTGTCTTCCTGAAGTTGATGCTTGAACATGTAACAACTCCAAGCTCTCCCTCCCACCCTTGGACCCCCCTTATGGTTCTGGCTGCAGTCCTGGGAGGCAGCTCCAAACCGCTTCTAAAACCACATCTCCAGCAGGTCGTAGACACTCTGGTGCAGCCTGAAGTCTGCCAGGAATATCAACAGGTCAGCGGAGGATAACTGGAGTCTGAATAAGAATGTGGTCTACCAGTTTTATTTACCAGACTTTCATAAGTACTTCAGGCCATCTGAGTCATTTGTGCCCATTAAAACACATAGTGGTATCCAAACGTTTACACAGACTCACAGTCCATATATTTTTAATAGAATTAAGATCAGGGCTTTCCAGAACTTTAACATCAACCTCATTTAATGTGTTTTGGGATATTTGTCCTACTAGAGCATCAAATGGTGTCAAAGAGTGCATTCAAAGTAGCCCTGTTTAGTCCGCTTTAATCAAACTAGTTCATTTGCCTGGTGACCCGAAACGCCAGCTGGAGATAGGCACCAGCACCCCCTGACCCCAGTACAGAACATATAAATGGATGGATGAATTGATTGATTGATTGATTGATTGATTGATTGATTGATTGATTGATTGATTGATTGATTGATTGATTGCCTTGAAAGTCTAGGCAAATGAATCGAACCAGACTAAATTTGCAAAAGAACTTGTGCTCATGTCTTCTTCAGTGGTTTTTGGTGGAGTGGTTTGTGGTGCAGTGCCACCTCGTGCAAGGGGATGAACAGGTTTTTCAGAGAGTTTGGATTGTTTGACACTGTGCAATATGAAAGCAAACCACATTAACGGAAAATACTGGTTCCCAATCAAACCAAGTCTACTGGACTGTAAGATGTGAACACAGCCAAAGTTTCAGCCATCAACCTCAAACTGTCCCCAGTAAATGAAAGGAAGCCAATTAGAATGACCAAAAATGATCCAGAAATCTTTACTTTAGGGCCATGCATGCATGTTCTGCATCCCAATAATCTATTTGACCTGCCTGTTTAGTGGTGTGATTGAGAGATTAAGGAGCAAAAAGAGTGTTGGGAACATTGTTTGACATGTAAGTTTGGGTTATTTATAATCAAAACTCAGCAGTAGTATCACAATTTGATGTTAGGGTTTGTTATGCTGTAAGGGACTATTGTACTTTGCAAATAGTATGTGGAATAAAGATCAAGGACTCCTTATGAAGTCGCCGATTTCCTACATGTCTGAAACTTGTAGGAGTTGATGTACTAACAGGACAGTTAGAAACGTGGTCAAACATTCAGGATGAACATTGCCAGAACCTAATTGGTGACTTCAGTAACTCCATAGCTTCTTTGCAGCATAAGAAAAAATGTACCAAAGGTATTAGTGGTAATGGATGTATGTATTTGATCCATGGTGGGTGAATTTGAAAAAGAAAAAAAACAAATAGATTTGTACACTTAAATAATCATTTAAGTTCCATCTTCATAAAATGCATTTATGCTGATAAAAGAGCGGATCAAACACCTCTTAAAAAGCATAACATTGGTATAATAATCCCGTTTGTGAAAACTGTTTACAATGTATTGTAGCTCTTACTTTAGCCCATTTGATCAAGTATAATGATAGATAGGTTGAAACGTTTGATGAAGAGTAGGTTATTATGACAAGGTGGCTAAAAAGGGTCACACTTTGGAGACTATCCAAGAACAGCAGTTGGTTCATCGGGTTTGCTTTTCAGTAATTCCAAAAAACATGCCCACTCCGGTAAAATGGTTGCCAGCACATGTGATGTTTTTCTAATCTAATATTTCAAGACTTTGATCAGACCGCCGCTGTTGTCACGCATCTCTTATCATCTGCATCTACATTGCTGCACTTTTTAGAAAAAGTTTCCTTACTTGTGGAAAAATCTAGACATCTTTTTTTGATTTTACACCAAATAAGTTTCTCTTGCTGTTGTCTGGCAGAGGGTTATTTTTGCCCATTATTTTAAAACTGACTCATCTGTACCCATGACCCCATTCCTCTCACTCAGACTGGGCTTCAAGAATTTCCTCTGTAAGACAATAATAACAAAAATCCACTAATTTCGCATGACCCCATCATGGACCTATGAATCAGGCGATGCAGCACACAAGATTCACCGCTATAGTTCAGCTGTGGCTTCAAATTTTAAAGCCTACCACGGTCAAGGCCTGTGATAAATGAGGAGGGGAAATTGACCTCCTGTCGTCCCCCGTTGCTGTCCGGCAGAGGTCGAGCGGACAGAGAATTAACAGGACGGCAGAGTCACACGCTGCCGCACAGATGTGGGCAGACCTCTGCTTCCTCTTCGTCTCCTTCTCAATCTATCTTTCTTTGTCGCTGTTTTTGAGGACAAAGCACAGCGAGCGCTGTCCCTGAAGAGCGTTGAGCTTAGATAAGCCCTCCTGCGACATTCTTTTCATAACAGGCATTGTTCACAGCAGAGAGCTGAATCTTTATCTGTAAATTAGACCACAATAGATGGGCAAACCACTATCAAGCATCATGCTTTTTGCTTGCTTTCTGTTGTAAAATTATTTTGTTAAATATGTTTACCTTCAGACACACAATATCAGCTCTCAGTCCTGGAAACTAAACCTTTCATTTTATTTTTAATAGCTAAGACATTTATGAAGTGTTTGGATTTAACCTGATAGAATTACATGCCACTTCAAACAGGAGGCAAAGGGAAAGTACAGCAGACATGATGTTTGACTTGGATGGAAATATATGCCTGTTTAGAAATTAAACAGAAATAATCTTCAAAGTGAGCAGAAGTAGTGGGAACCTTGAGGCCCAGCTGGGAGCTGAAAAAAAAAAGAAAGCTGATATACGAGGCGTCTGCACGACGTAAGCTCTCAGGCTGTTTCAACTCTTGTTTTCTTTTCTGTATTCATGTTAAGAGGGAAAGGCAGCATACAAAAATAAACGGCAGGATGCTCAGCGGGAATTAAAAATATTGGTCGTAAATTGGAGACGAAGAAAGCCAGCAGCTATAGAGGCCTTCACAGTGATATACAGTGTGTGCTCTGTCTTCTTTTTGAATAACAGAAGAGCTTCTTTTATCAAAGTTATTTCAGACAGAAATAAGAAAAAATAGAGCTGGAGTTCAAGCTTAAATCGATGCCTTCTTGAACTTTTTATTTTTTCACGTTACAACCATAAACTTTTATTAGAATTTCACATTCTATAGATTCTTTTTGTAAAAACATTTTTATGTTACTACCAATGAAAATCATCCCCATAGCAAGACACTGCCGCCACCCTGGTTCATAGGAGGTTGATGTATTATTAAGCAAAATATTTGTTGATTTAGATTTAAAATAATTTTTTATTTATTGTAAGAACATATCCCAACAGAAAATGAGATTTTTAGCTCACTTGACAAGTTTCAGCCATCAAGAGTCTGCATGTCTGCAGGAGGCCGTCTTAGTCAAATAGTCAAAAAAACTTCACTTTGTTGCAAAAGGATTTGCTGATTGCAAAAACATGTTTTCAAAGGGGCATGCCTTGCACGTGTATACCAGCTGGAGTCTGCTCGCATCCAGTGACACTCAGTTCCAAAAAGGGCAAGTGTTACCCGACTGCAAAGGGGTCTACCCACTCTCTCACACCCTGCTGGTGTTTGTTTTCCTGTTGCTATGGCAGTGTCTCTGGCAGCATGGGGTTAACTCCCCGCTGGATGGGAATTCAACGCCTGCTAAGGCTCCTTACAGAGGAACTGGCTGGATGTAAGTGATGTGCTATCCAGTGGTGGACAGATGCGCCACATGGCATAATGAGGCCCCCGGAGCATGCCTATTACAATATAACCAGGTGTATATCACCTGCCTCCAGGTGTCAACCTAATCATTAAACTGCAGCACTTTTTCCGCTCTTGGTTTTTCTTACCCCGTTCTAGCCCTAATGGATGTTTTCTGCACACATGTAACCTGTGTATCTGTGTTTGTTCACTAATGTGTGTAAAGTGCCTTGCTAAAAGTATTCATACCTCCTTTGCTTTTTCATGTTTTGTCACTTTCCAGTCTTAAACTTTAATGTAATCAATTGGATTGTATGTAAGAGAAAAACAGAGTCGCTCATAACTGATAGGAGGAAAAAACTGAAGCTTCACTAAGTCGTTATTGTTAGATCAGCGTTCTGCAGTATTTTCAACTGCAAGCCTTGTGTGATATGTTTCAACCTGCTTGGCATATCTAGAGATTCTGACATTTTTGGCACAAATTATGAATTTAATTTAGCTCTGGGCTTTGATTAGACGATTCATAATGTGTATACATATCCTTTGGTGTACACATTGTAGCCCTGGCTGTATGTTTAGGGTTTTGTCCTGTTGAGAAGAAAATGTCTCCCCCATTTTGAAGACTTTTGCGCCCTTTAACATATTTTCTTTAAGGATTGACATGTATTTAGCAACATCCTAAATACAGGATGCACAATGCTGCCATCACCACGTTTTGACATAAGAACGGTGTCATTTATTCATAATTTTTCCACATTCTTGTTGTAATGCATACGAGGCCTGAAAAAAGAAAACTGGAGACAGAACATCTGACGGCTTTCTTTCAACAATAGATTTTTTTCTTTCAACTCTTCCATGAAAGCCAGATTTGTAAAGTGCATGAACAGTTGTTCTGTCAATAGATTCTCACACATGAGCTCAGGATCTCTGAGTAAACAAGGAATTTTTAAGTTGTTGAAACGTGTTTAATCATTTTTCTTCCACTGTTCCACGATTATGCGCTACTTTGTGTCAGTCTATTACATACGAGCTCAATAAAGCACATTGAAGTTTGTGGCTGTAATGTAAAAAAAAAAAAAAGCTCAAGGGGTGTTAATATTTTTGTAAGGTATTAAAAGTCAGCAGCCACTGAGAGGCTGATTCATACTTGAGGATTCCCACATCACTTACTCACAGCACACAGCAGGAAGGCATTTGTCTTCCTATTTGCTGTTCAGCGGTACACGACAATAGGTGTGTAGACCTATTAGACCGCTCACACAGAAGAAAAACTCTATTATCTCATTGTGAAACTCACTTAGACCTTTCTGTTACAATCACTCCGTCACGACAGCCCAAAATTGACAGGTGAAAACAGGAAAAGAGGTCTTGATCCCAGTGATGGCATGGAAATTAGCCTGAGCTGCAGCTCTTTGTATAAACATGACCTCACCACAATAGCGGACAAATGATGATAATCGCACATTCCCAGACGCTCTCTGCTTCTATTTTTTGCAGGAGGAAAAAAGGGAGAGTTGCTGCTTGTCTATTGCATTGTGGAGGTTTTTCCATGCTACATTTTTGTTTCCCAAAAAAACCACAAAAAAAATCAAGTCATTTGTGGCATCTTCTCAGACTGGAGAAATAAACTCTCTACGAAGAACCTCACACTGGATGAACAAATCTGCATGGATGTTGCATGGTCCAAAAATGATGACATAGTAAATCATGGACAGTTAATTGCAATATAATGCGTGGTTGAGGGTGCTTTATGCTCTGTGGCTGCTTTGCTTTAACTTTAACATTGAATTCCTTACTGAAATCAAAAAGAAGATGAAATATTTTAGCCCTATTTGATTTTTCCCATAGTAAAAAATGTTTATTTGAGAAGATCTTTGTTGCAAAGTTGTAGCATCATCAATAACTTGGGGTGGAGGGGAATCTAAATATTTAGAAATTCTATTTAAAAACCTTTATAAAAATCCAAAATAAGTAAAACATGCAACATTTGAAGAACGAGAAGCCACAAATAAAATGTATCAGTTGCTTAGGTGACACCAGAGAACTTCTAAAGTAATAAAGCTACTGAGATACATGGTGGAGGCTGCATCATGCTATGGGCTGACTTACTTTTCTGAACATTTATTTTGCTTGCAGTTAAAATATTACTTGGAAACACAAAACTTCCAACAGCGACAAATATTGACAAGAAATACATCTTTTTATAATGTTGTTGAAATGGTTGACCAAAGCTGAAATCAATGGGCACAAAACGGGAATCATGTGTTCTTCTAAGAAACTGAGTACGTTTCGACTCAACAATGGAAGAAACTTTCAGTAGAAGTTTGTAGGAAATCTCTAAATGGCTTCATTTGTTACAGAATATTAGGTTCATGTTTTTCCAAACTTCAGGCACATCTCAATAAATTCAGTTAATTAGGGTGAGCAGTTAAATATAAAGAGTGACACTCATTTGTGTATCTCAAGCTGTTATGCCTGTTAATGTTGATAAACATGACAAAGCTAATGAAAAACTAAATTAAGTTAATCAGAAAATGTGAATATTACATAAGGCCAATATTTTAAAGAATCTGCCTGGATACAACAGTTTTAACACTCTGGTTTTTTGTGTCTTACTCTCTTTATGGAAGCATCAAAGCAAAGAGAAATGTGTGTTTCTCTTTTCAAATTAAATAACTTCAAAAAGATTGTAAGTGTAATTTATTGAGATGCGTCTAAAAGAATCAACAGATCAAATGTGTGTGAACTTCTATTGGTATGAAAGATTCATGGTAATTAAGCTTTCTGTGTATTTCTCTCACAGGTTACATACGTGGAGCAGTTGTTGGCATGTGTGGATGTGCTGCTGCATCAGTGTGAGTCTGACTGTGGCTCAACCAGCCTGCAGCTGCTGCAGGTGCTGGTCACCATCCAGAGCCTCTCCACCGATCCGCAACTCAGTGCAAAGGTGAGGAAGTGCACCACAACAGAGAATTATTCCTTCTGTTCAGATAGAAAAAATGTCCTGGTTAAAAGCAATATCGGTCTCTAACGTTACACTTTTCACAATTTTTTTTTCCTCCTGCTTTTTATTAGAAAGGTAAGCGGGTTTTATGAAGCGAGAGCTATTCAAGGAATGTAAGCATTTATACAGTTTCAAAGTGAGTACGACCAGCTGTATAATTACCCACTTTGCCAGGGAAGCTGAAATTGCACCTTTGGTGTGGAACTTTAAAACCAGTCTTGGGTGAAAGGAGGTGGATGAAGTGTGCAGAATGAAATGAGAATGACAGGAATAGAGGAAAAACAGATGCGGAGAGATGAGTGGTGTTTCTTAGTAGGTTTGTGTCATCCGTTGAGCTCAGTTTGCTTTCATAATCGGCTTCACAAAACCCAATTCATTGCTTGACATTAAGGGTTTGTCGAGCGGTCAGTCTCCAAACCCAAAGCGGCCGACAGGAGCAGTGAGAAGTGAAGTCATCGGTGTCTGAGGGCAACGTGTCATCCAGCTGCTTGTCGCCGATGTCGACTAATGACAGGGAGAAAAGCGGGAAGAAACTGGCACAGACGCAGTGCAGACACCACACCGGCCACCAGCGTGACTGTATGTTTACGTCTGTCTGCATCCAGTGTGTATGTTCACACAGGCAGCAGTATTAAAGATGAGAGGGGAAGGAATGGATTAGGAAGGAGAGGGAGGGTGAAAATTGGCCCTGGGCATTTGTGGACCCAGAGGAAAAGAAGTCTTGTTTTCCCAGAAATGGGGAATGTCTTTCCCATCAGTGGACAGCTCAGCGTTGTCCAGATTTGTGCAGAGGAAGTTAAGCGGTGACTCAGACAGTTTCTCTGTCACCGTTCAGCCCCGAGGGACGAGAAAAGGAACTATGAGATGCTCTAAAGGTCAGTTTCTCTGCCCTGAACATGAGCTAATAGTTGGTGAGCAGCCCCATCATGGATTGCACAGCATTAACTAGTACATGGAGTAAATGTTAGCTAACCCACTGGTGTTTGCTGAGGTTTTATCATTTATTAGCTAATGACAGCATATAAACAGTTATTCATTTAACATGCCGATGTTTATATTTTCTAAATAAAAGTCTTCCTTTTTTATGGTTTAACTATGGCTGAAGGATGTCAGAACTTGTAACGGGTTGTAAACGAACCCATCAACAAAACCTTTATTATGGTGCCAGGTGGTATGATCCAAGACACAGGGACCACAAAATAACAAAATTCAGGACTTTCCAACTTCACCATGCTATCTCATGTTCTCCTCTGCTCTTGGTTTATAGAGGTGTTTTTTCTCCTGTGCGTGTTTAAAAAAACAAGTTCTGGAGGCTCTTGTGTTTTTGCTGCCTTCAGTGCATGAGTTTTGGTTTGATTGATTTTACTTATAAAACCTTTTTGTCTCTCCATTTTTGTTCCATCCATAACTTTATTGATTGATTTTGTACATCTACTGGGAATTAGATCTTAAAAATCAATGGACTATGTTCAGTCGCTGAAATTACAGTTGTTCTGTTCAGTTGCTTTATTTTTTTACCAAACTTAAGTTGCTTATAGAAATGCTTCTACCATTTTTTTCACAGGCTTTGGAGAGTGTACATTTTTTGAGTAAGGTTCAGGGCTTGGACCTCTTGGAGCTCTATAGGCGACATATGGGACAGTTGCTGGACTGGTTGTCTTCCTCTGTCAACACCTGGTCCAGCTACTCCCCACAGAGACTCCAGCTGCATGTCCTTCTCACGCAATCAGGTGAGATTTCAATACATAATAGAACAGAAGTTATGTCAGAAAATAGGTAAGGTGGTTAAAAAAACCTAATTGATCTCAACATGATCACATTCATACATCTAAAACTTTTTAAAATCCTAAAATGAAATGATTTTTATTAGGATCCTATGTAACAGACCAAGACAGATTAGAGCATATCTGTAAAGTGGACGGCAAGTGAAGCATGTCTTGTTTAAATGTGGTGCAAATATATATCTAAACATTGTGGCATGCGTTTGTATGCAAATGTGGCAAAACTTTGTAAAACACATTTTGCTGCAATTACAGCTGTGAACATTTTGTGGTATGTGCAAGAGGCTGACATTTCTGCTCTTCATTCTCTGCAAAATAGCTCAAGCAAGATATAATTCATTAAGGATTAATAATGATGTTATAGAAAAAACACTCAAACTTTAGGTTTGGCATGTATTTAGCTATATCCATCATCTCTTTACAGCATGATACTGTCACTACCTTGTTCAATCAGTTGGATGGTGTGTTGGGGATCAGTGCTGTTTTTCCTCTAAAGTAGCATTTTCCTTATCTCCCAGAAACAGTTTGCACTGTTTAGTAAAATATTCACCATAACTTATAAGTTAGAAAGATTGTATTATTTTTAATGAACACAATCTCTTGGATTTGCCATTTGGAACTGTACCAAAGATCTGATGTAGATCTGTATTCTGAAAACCATTAAACCCGCAAAATTACCTGAAACAAAGATTCCAAGAAAATATCAGACATCAAACCCTTGTAAAATCATACTGCTGTAATAAATAAGCTGGATGCATATATATATATATATATATATATATATATATATAGTAAAATCATACTGCTGTAATAAATAAGCTGGATGTCTATATATGTATATATATATATATATATATATATATATATATATATATATATATATATATATATATATATATATGTTACTTGTTTAGAAATGTGAACATATAACTCATCTCTGATCTCTGACATCTGGCCCTCGTCATGTAGACTGATATTTTTCTGTAGCATTTGAGATGTTTGAGTTTGAGCCAGATCATTTTCAGTTTTAATCCATCAGACCACAACTTTGTACTTGAATGCAACAGAGAGGTTTGAGGTCTTTAGTTTAGTTTTTCTTTAACTTTTTGTTTAACTTTATTTGAAGCGATTTGGTTTTTTCTTAAACCAAAGACGGTGATTCCAGCTTGACAATTGAGTTGCTAAAATAAAAAAAAAAACTTCAATCTTTCATGAGACGTGTGCCCCAAAGACTTGAGACTTGACTTCTATGCTGGTCTCAGACTCAAGGCTGAGTAACAGAACAAGCACCGTGTAGTCTTATCACTGGACGATTGCAACAACCATCTTCATCATATCCCTCCTTTGACCCTACGGTCAAAGGAGGGATTTCTTAGAAATCAGCTGATGTGATCCTGTGACTACCTGGCATGGTGACACAGAGACATTATTACAGAGGTGGCTGGATTTCTGCCTCTACCACACATAAAAATGGCTGAAAGGCCCACTAATCCCAGCTTGAAGTGCTTTGTGAAAGATGCTAGAACCACCAGTGTGCTTTTTATTGTTTTTTAATTCAATCTTATTCCTCCAAGTGGACAATTTTGCATTTGCTTTGTCCAAAACGTGGTCTATGCTACGTTTAAGACAATAAACAGGAACAGTAGGAACATTAATCGCACAGGCAAATTTAGCTACTTAGGTTCTTTACATTTCACTTTTGTAGATGAGATCTTTATTTCCTAAAAACAACTGAGATAGAAGAAGGAGACTATATCAGGATTTTAAACAAAGACTTTGACCTTCTTCAAAACATCAGATGGTGGTTCTTAGACAGCTGAGATCTGAGATGGGACAGATATTGCTACACTCCTTTGTTCTTCATCTGATGGCTGAATAATCCCGTAGGTTGTGATGTGGCACAGTTTCATTTCCCTCCTTTGTTTGCAGAGAGATGGTAGGTCTTAGCAGATTAGTATATATATATATTTCATTTATTACATTGAAGTATATTCCTTCATCTGCATTTACTCATAAAGAAATCCATGAAATCCCTTTGTTTAATTCTTGTTAACTCATTCCTTTTAATTACCAGGATCTCCTGTTGTGTTTTCTCCTTTGTCTTTTGATCCCTTTATGAGGCTGGCTTACATCCTCAGTTGGTGTCAGGATTTCCCCTGTCTCCTCTCATGCTGGTCAACGCTCAGTCCAAACAGGGCACAGGGACTTATCACTAACTATAAACATTCTGCTCACTATATATAGCTGTGTAAACATGTAGGTGGACTGTTGTTAGATAAGTGTGTGGGCATGAATGGAACTGGAAATACTTGCAGGTTAAGTTACTTTCCTGTAAAAGGTGTTTGTTTAAAGAAAAAAGCACTCCATCAAAGGGCTGGGTATTTCCTCATCACTCTTTGTCACCGTCTGCCTCACCAGTCCGCCGAGGACTGATTATTGTTTTTAAATAGTGCTCCAGTGGTCAGAGGAATGGGTGTGGGTTTTTTTGTTGCCGTGTCATTTTGTCATCCGTCCATGTAGAAAACAAATTAAAAACAGTTGGTATATGCTATTTTTGCTATTTCTGAGAGTTACTGTGACTGGTAGCTCTCAGGTAGATACAGGCTTTGGTTTCCCTCAAAACCCTGAAAAAAATTAGTTATAAGTTTAGAGTAAAAAGTAGAATTAATTTCACTTTGACCAAATGGTTTGGTTGGCCATTAAACACCAATATACACCCAAGGACTGTTGAAAAAACTGTTTTTTGGGGGTAATTAATGTGTTTCTATGCACTATTGTCCTTAACCCACAAATTGGAAAATAATTACTATGAATAATACAAAGTTAAGTTGGTGACTTGACTGAATTTCCTCTTAAGTTTTAATTTGATGTAAAATTATGACAATATGAAAAAAATATGATGATTTGATTCTGGATAAAGTTGGATGTTTCATAAATGTTTTATTTTCTATATCTACAACTTAAAAGTTTACTGATTGTCAATATATATAATTTTTTTTTTCTCAGAGACAAAACAACTCTGCAGCCATATTGCCTTAAAGGAGTTGAAATGCTTCATCAGAAAGTACAGATGTGGAGACAGTGTAGTTAAAAAGTTCCTCTCTGTTTTCTACATAATAGATTTGCATAAAAACTTTCTGAACGTTTCTGTGTTGTAGGTCCAGTTATTGGGGAGTTTTTGAACCAGCTGATCCCTCTGCTCCATAACTGCCTGCAGCCAAACAGAGACATGGAAATGAGGATGAGCATTTTCACGATGCTCGCCAAGCTGCTGCTGGATGCAAAAAACACACTGGATTCCCAGGGGTGAGAGAGACGCTTTACACACACTAACTATAAAACCAGGTGAAACAGTTTCCACCCTGTTGTCACTGCAGAAAGACATGAGGGGTGTCAGCCTTTGTCTGATTCTGTCTTGTTTTTCTAGTAGTTACCATTAGCCCTGCTCATTGCTCAATCCTGTTGATTTTTATGATGTTGGCTACTTTTAGTAATGTGTAAGAATAAAAAGCTGTCCCTCTCAACTCACATTATAAATAGACCCATGGCTGCATCTTGCAAAGGTTTTCAACTATCCTGAGTTTTTTTTTTGGGGGGGGTTACCTCTTGTTCCCTTTTTTTACATTTTCAACCATGTTCTTTAATTGATTTTATTGGGATATTGGAGATAGACCAATGCAACACTGCAAGATGTAAGAAAAAATATACCTTATTTTTATTTTCAACTCTGGAAAAAGTGGTATGCACATTTCTCTACCTCCTTCGATCTTTAATAAACCTAAATAAAATCCAGTGCAATTAACTGCTTTCAGAAGGTACGTAATTACTAGACAGAGTCCACCTGTGTGTGATCTAATATTTGTATAAATCCATCTGCAGTGTGTAAGCATTAGAGATTTGGGTGAGAAAATCATTTTGACTAAAAGTTATGCTACAATGTTCAAAGAATATTAATTTCTTAAAATGGCCTAGTCCATTTCAGACCTAAAGCCATTTGAAAAACTGTAGCTTGTTATTATTGGCTTACAGGGGATGAATACCAACACTTTTCATCCCTTTCCTCCCACCTCTTAATAATACGCTATATTGTGTTCTATCACATAAAATCCAAATAAAATGCATACAGGTTTGTGCTTGTAAGATAACAAAAAGAAGAAAGTTTAAGAGATATAAATGGTTTTCCTGTAGAAGGATGACAGCCGTCTTAGAAAAAAATTTAAACAGTAATTTAATGGTCATTGACTTATTAGGGAGCTGGGACGACAGGAACATCTTGACACAGCTTTAGCCTTTTCCGCCTCCCTCCTTGGAGTTCCCAGCTGAGCGGCGGCCAGCTTGGACATCAAGCTCCAGACTGAAAGAATGCTTTAAACGTGGGGGCCCTCTCTGGGCCTCAGCAGTCATAACAGCTGCTCCTGTCCATCCAAAAGACAATCGGCACACTGTATGGCGAAAGCTAGAGCTGCAGCCAAAAGGTTTGTTTCCACTGGTTGCAAACAATATTAGAAGCACAATGAAACATAGTGCAAGGAGCCCAACAAGAAAGAATATCGTTGTCACTTAAACAACAGAAGGAGCTCTGGAGCCAAAATATTCTGCCAAAGATTGTGCAAACTGGAAGTTCTACATTGGTCTGATTATTTTCTTCCATCTATAAATGTTGATGTAAAACAAAAGAAGCCTCTGTTCCTCGTGCACTCCCTGCTCAGCCATCTGCACTCTCATTCCTTAGATATATCTCTGTTAATCACATAACCACCAAGAGACAGAAACCATGTTATACCTTCAAAAAGGTTTCAAACAAATGCTAAACTCACAGCGTGCAGAGCTGTGTGGTCTGCCATAACATTTCCATTCATTCCCTCCATTCATGATTTATGGCTGGATCTTTGTTGGGCAGATTGCAGGGCCACACGCGCGCCGCATGTCATCAAGAAGACAATGATAGTCATGCAGAAAACTTTGGTTCTTTGTTGTGCTCCCAAAATGACATAATGACACCTCGGTATAGAACCTGAAAGGGAAAGTTACGTGGAAGGTCCTTTCATCCGCACGCACTCATAATGTTGCTTTTCATGTGGATTTGCGTGCCGTGATTAAAAAGCTGAATATGAAAGTTAAGTACAAGAAACAAAAGTTTATACCTTTCCCCCCTGGATGTGGCAGACCAAAATAACGTGCAGCTTGTAAAGAGATAAGAGTGAGCTTTCAAGCTTTTGTAGATGACTAAATCAAGCTTCTGTAATTTCAAGCTTGGAGATTTACCACCAGAAAGAAAGATATATTCAGATATGGATTTCTTTATAAAACAAGCCATAACAAAGCAGTTAAAACTGTGCCCTTATCCGTAATGACTATAATCTGTAACATATCCAAGAAAATTGCGGAAACAAGACATTCCTGTCTTTGAAACACATTTTAGTCAGTTTTCAGAAAGAAAGACCTTAATAGCTATTAGATGTTCATAGTGGACGAATTACAGTACCACGTTTTTTTTTCATGTCAGACAATGAATCGGCATTTTTCACGTACATCATGTTACAGTAAATTGTATTGAAATGTCATTTGATAGACATAACTGAGAAGTGGGAGCTAAATTATATACGGATTACAATTTTATATTCATGTAATCTGTAAAAAGCTGAAAAGTGTGGATTGGTTTTCATCCGTTCTGTCGATGCCTGCAGAAGGTGCATGTATATATATTTTAAAGAAATCTCGCTTCAAAAAAGAAGTTTCAAGAAAGAAGTAATTGCTGAAGGAGAGCTTTAAGATTCCTTTTATTTCTAGAAGTCATTGAAAATTCCATCCGCCAACCCCATGGGCAGGGCTAATGATACTAGATGGACAAAATCGTAGTCCAAACTAAAACATGTGGACCCTACGTATTCACAGGGGCAAAAGGCCACAGCTGTTCATGAGTAGCTAAAATCCACAAATACTTGAAACATGAAAAAAAGTCAGAAATGATATGTTAGAGATTTCTTCTCAAACATTCCTGAAACAAGCAGCATCAGGAGGAAGTACAACTGGAAATAATAAATATTAGCACATTAATAATATGAATTAACAATGTACTATTAAGCCAATTACCAAAAGATCAGTGATCTATTCAAACAGCAGTGATCTCCAGGTGTGTAACAGGTAATGGCACCAATAATTTAAAGCTACAGCAAATCGAACCGAGAGCAGGCAAACTTTGGGAGCATGTTTTTGTCTCTTGAGACAACATTGCATTTGATAAAACCAGATGGCATTTAGCTTGCTTAAAGTGAATCTGGTCTGGGCTCCAGAACAGTGGGGAGAAGCACAGAGGGAGTTTGGGAAATCACATCTGAAAATGATCCAATAAATGTCAGAACTTGGCCTGGATGGGTCGTAGCTTTCTTACCTTGCAGTTAAAAAGTCCAGAATTTGAATCCCGACCCTGGACTTTTTTACATGGTTCTGTGGTATATTTGACATTTCTGGATCTAGAAAACCCCTGAAGTTTATTTTAAAGGATCGTAACGAGCTACCATGAGATTGTTGAGCTGATTCTTTTATTCTCCCTGTTGATTCCTGGCTGGAAATACAAAAAGAAGAAGCCAGGTTCCAGTTTGAGTTTCTGTGACATCTTTAGGAGTTTGAATACATGCAATCACAAAGTGGGGTCCGACTCCTCAACACTTGGCGACGTTCTTGACAAGCTGTCAATACATTTCATGTTGAAGAAACTTTGCTAGGGAGGTGAGAAAGTTCTGGCTGTATTTTTGATGCACAGTCGCCCCCTACTGGTGCTGAAGTCATTACAGCTGCTGTATGAGACAGGGAAATCACCAGTTGGATTCTCAGTCCAACTCGAGAGCTGAAATATGGAGGAAACACTGGTTGGGGGATGGAGAGAGAGCGCAGGTGCAGATAGTTTGATATCAGAGAGTCGAAGCCAGCATGGAAAACAGAAAGAGAGGGAAACCCAGATGTTTTTTTTTCTTTCTTTCTCCACTAGTCTGCCTTCCAGAGTGTGGGAAAATGACTGAATCACATCAGTTATGTTGCAGCAATGAATTAGTGCAAATACCTGCTGTTTGCTACTCAAAATCAGTCAGATTGGATGGAAAGCATCTGGGAACATTCATTTTTTTAAGCTTCATCATAGATTCTCATTGGACTGGACTTTGACTAGGAAAATGTTCTCAATTCTTTCGCAGCCTCTAACACACGGCTGCAAAAAATTTTTTATTTGGACTGACTCGATCATCATGTCATCGCAGGCATTTCTCTGATGAGTCGGAGAAGTTTCTGCGGGACATTCTCCTCCCTAACCTGGTGTGGCACGCGGGCCGCACCGCCGCCGCCGTCAGAACCTCAGCACTGAGTTGTCTGCTGGCCCTGCTGCATGGAGGGGCTGTTACACCTGGACAGGTGGGTAAACACACAAACACAGAAGAATTGACATTATGACGTCATGATTTCAATACCAGATGTGCTGAACGACTCCTGCTCTGGAAGCAAACATCAGTTTTGATCCCTTTCCAGTCAAATGATAACCTGCAAGAATACTTTTTATTGACTCAGACGTAATGAAAAAGGTGCATTCTTGAAACCCCTCAGGGGTCGACTTCAGATTTTCTTTTTCAACTCTTTTTTTTTTTTAATCGTTGAGGTAAAACACTTTTTTCCACCATCTTTTCTTCTTGGCTCTAGGAGTTGGCCTCAGCAGGTAGCAGGTGTGCGAGGAGGCAAGCGGGTTCACATACCTTTGTCCCAAAGGAACAATGCCGGCGCTGTTCTGGACTTTGGTTAAACTTTGGAACTGTTGCCAAAACCCGGCCTCGCACCTGCCTGCTGGGTTCCAGTACGCGCACAAACACATGCACATCTGGCAGCACTTGTCCCTCCATTTGCATGCTGACCTGTCTGTCCAAACTAGGTCAAGCAGCTTAATTTGGTGACACGTCCTCAAGTGCAAGTTGGTGCGAAGCCCTTGGGGACAATGAGAGAATGGCGTAGGTGTGCATGATCGAACCACTGCTATCTCGTGTCACTTAAATATCCTCACAAGATTAGAAAGCCCCGAAAGGTGGAGATTAAGTAAGGCCGGGTGATTTTAAAACCGGATGCTTAGAATGAGCTTACAGTAGAGATGAAGTAAATAACACGTCCTGACAGATGGAACCGCAAAGAGTTGTGTGTGAGTGTGTGCGCGTGTTTCCACAGGTGAATCAAGCAGCCTTTCTTTTTATAAGAACATTGTTTCCCCTCTTACTCCCTGTGAAAACAATTTACAGCTCCAGTTACACTTGGCGCTCTCAGATTGTCACTGATGTAATGGCGGATGAAACATCTGCCAAGTTTTCCTCCTCTTGTATCCACTGTGCCTCAGTGTGTTTCTTCTTTTTTTTATTTTTTTATTTTATTGTTTTGCCTGCCCGGTTTCGATAGCAAACACACAGGGCGACAGAGGTTTAAGTAATCACATCGTAGCTGTTGGCTGAGTTCACACAGCTTCACCTTGTTTATCCATTACCACTGTTTCACACTTCTGATTAAAACGTTCCCTCTCAGCGCTTAGGGCTCCTACACGCACCATAGAAATCTGGAGTTTGAATTCAGTATGGAAAAAAAAAAAAAAAACAGAAAATAGTGATTGTATTTAAGACTTTTTCTTGAATTTTCTTTCTCTAAGTTTGTTTCTTTCTTCCTCGCTCTATTTCTTTCTTTGCCACACAGTCATGGTTGAACTTGGACTATGTTTTAAAATCTTATACTGCTTTTAAAATGCAGATAAGATTAGTAAAGGTTATATTTGACTTTAAATGTAAAATAAAACATTATGTCCCTAACACCATTATGTGAGATTGATTTGATGATGCTTTAAAAGCATGTGCTTCACTAAGCTGCAGGTTCAGGTTCTGAACTTCGATGCCTAAAAACACATTTGGTCGGTTGCTGACCAGATTTATCCTTTATTGAGTTCCAGTCGATGTTTTCTTGCAGCTCCTGAGTCTGGAGGAAAAGCTCAGCCCCCTGGTGCTGTCGGCCCTGGATGAAGACTCTCAGATGAGCCGACTGTTGGCCTGTCGCTCTCTTTCTGCCACTCTCCGGCTCGTCGGAACTAGTTTACACCACGAGGCTCTGAACAAGATTTATCCTGGTAGGAAACTTTTTTGCCTTATTTGCACATGTGGCCGCTTTGAGTGAGCTGGCCTGTTTTCTGTGGGTCAAACGGGGGTAGAGGTTATCTCTGCCTTCTAGTGGCTCTCCACACTTCATTTGGAGAGCGAGACAACCTCTTCCCCATTGACACAGCTGGACGCAAAATGAACTTTTTACGGCTTTGGAATTCATAACCCCTTGAACTCTTATCGCATAAAAGCCCAATAAAATGCATTGAAGTCTGACACTGTAAAATGCAAACGTCCTGTGCCATAAAGGTCACCTTGACAGAGGCAGGTTTCTCCCGCAGAGCTGCTGAAGCGTCTGGACGACAGCAGCCAGGAGGTTCGCAGCGCCGCCCTGCAGGCCGTCGCTCTGTGGCTGTCCAGCCTGAGTGGAGGCTACAACCCGGACCTCTGTGCTCCCCATCTGCAGCTCCTCTTTCAGCAGCTCCTGCTGCACCTGGATGACCCTGACAGCTCCGTGCAGGACCAAGTGCTGGGTGAGACCGGGTGGGGGTGTTGATAGCTGGAGATGCCTGAGAAAGACAGCTCTTCTTCTTTTGGCTCTTTGAAAGAAAGGTGCAGATTCATATTTAAGAAATTAGTTGGGGTTTTTTTTGAGAGAAATTCAGGATGACCTCTGTCAAAACATTTTCTTCCTCTGGATTACAGCCAGCAGGACCTACTCTCTCTCATTTCAAAGCTCTTTTATTCTTCTTTTGCACTCAATTTATCACCCAAACCAGGGTGAGCATTTTCTCCTGCCAGAATACTTCAGATCCGTCGAGAACCGGACTGGTCAGACACCAACAAACAATTAACTAGCCGAGCGGTTTCACTGATCAAAGTCGTAATATCTAAATAAGTTGGTGTTCAAACACTTGTGATAAACGGATTTAGTTGTGTGTTACCGACCTAATTATAACCACATGAGGAACCCCTCCCTCCCCTCTCTTTCTTGCCACCTCCTCACATCTGTCCTCACGTTCATCCCACTTAATCCCTCCATCTTTTATCTGTCGGTATCCCTTCCTCTTCTGCCGGCCCCCGTTTTCTGCAGCGGCTCCGATTTACGACCCCATCAGTGGAAAAAATCTGAGCGGCTTTTCCCAAAGTGTGCGGCTCCCCGGGACTTTCTGCTCTTTCCTGACTTATCAGGAATGTTAGCTGTCATTACTTCTGACAGGATGCAGGCGAGCGCTGACGGCTCGGCCAAAGCTGAGAGGCCTCTTGATGACATCTCTCATCTCTAGCGCTCAGGAAGACAAAGAGAGGGTAGCGTATTCTCATGCTCACCAGATAAAAGACGAGCTTCCATGCATTGTTTTCTAATGTGACTCCAACATTTGAAGGCCTTTTAAAAGGGTTGAGTAATATTTTTTGTACATCTTTAAAAGTTAAGTTGAGTTTTTTTTTGTTGTTTGTTTTGTCTTTTTTAAAAACTGTTCCCCGGCAGTGTAAATGTACACACCTTAATAGATTCCACATGCCATGAAAGAAAAGTAAATCATGATGTCATCGATTAACAAAAACGATCCTGGTCATCCCGGATTCTTTAAATTAGAACTGACCCCCTTGTTGAATCAAAAATGATGTGAAATGAACAAACCTTTTTAGTTTGAGTTGTACCAGTCGTGTCTGTCCTGCACAATCAAGAAAACAATTATAAAGAACTTTTCTGACAACACGAAGTAGAAGAAAGTGGGGTATCTTAGCCTGATCTAATAAAAATTGTGAACAGGTTAGAAAATCCAACCTTTCCTATGAATTTGTGGCCTACCAGAAATATTTACATCAGTAACTCACCCAGGAAGACACAACACTACCCAGAACAACATCTGCGAACTCAGTCGCTAGGCTAGGCTAGCTCTCTGTGAACTTTAAGAAAGCACTTGCATAATAAGAAACAACAGATCTATTAATTAACATAATCAGGACTTGTAAAAATCACATAAATATCTCAAAACTTACATTTATTTTGTTGGAATTTATATGGTAGAGCCACAGTAAAATTAAGTGGCTTCTTTGTTTTTATTTCTGAGAATCAGAGTAAAGGGGGCTGATTCCAAATGCACTCAACAGTTTTCAGATTTTAATTTCTAAAGGTTTTTGAAATCAATGTACTCTCACCTAAAAGCCCAATAAAATACATTTTGACGATTGTTGTAATTTGACAAAAAGTGAAAAATGAAAGGGCCATGAATACTTTTGCAAGGCTCTTATAAAGTTTACATCGTCCTTTGCCTGTCAAGTGCTTCCATCCCATTGTTCTGAAGTTAATAAACACATGGGTGAGCTAGGATTCTCTAAAATAAAGCACGGTGCGTCCGCAGACACCTCGGAGTCTCTTTGTGAAACGGGAGGACCTCACATCTTGCTGAGCGACCATCTCCATCTGACCGCTCCCCAAACGTGGAAGCATTCCTCCCTGGTGTTTGAAGCGCTCTTTGTTCCCTCCCCGCTCTTTGTTCTGCTTTGTCTCCCCCTGCTTGTTTCGGTTAACAGTTGATCCTTTTCTTACGCTTCTTATATTTCAAACGCATGTCTCTGAAGTGGCTGGATGTCTGCGCCGCATCCTGACAGAATGATGGACAGCGTTCCCGTCCTCTCCCTCTCATCCCTCCTTGTCTCACTGTTGGCACGAGTTTAAATCACTTCTCACAAGCCGTCATTGTTCTCCTTTATCTCAGAGTCCGCTTCTCCCCCCTCCCCATTCATCCCTACTGGCACTTAAAGAAAACCTGAAGAATCCCCTAAACAAAGTATAATGCAGGCTGAATCCTTCAAACTGGTGGCATGTCACCACTGAACTTTTCACATCTTGATCACTGAAGAGTCCACCTGTGTAGGAAAACCACGACACCCCTAAAATCTACAGATTGTTGGAGAAAAAAACGAGAGAAGAGACGGTTTTATCGCCTCCCTGTGGAAAGGAAAGGAAGTTTTTCATGAGTAAGCGAAAGCGCTCTACTTCCATCTTCTGGTGAGGTCGCTCCTCTAGAAAATTCATTCAAGTTGATTCTGCTGTCACTTGGAAAGAAATAAGATATTTTGAATGGTTTAAATATGTTATTGAATAAAAAAGAAAACATGTAATGTAAGATTAAAAAACATGTGATCAAATTATAGCATATATAATATATTTAAATCCTTTTAAATGTGAAGATTCCTTGTTACTCCTCATTCTTTATAGTTTTTATGATAATGGGGTGAAAACAATCAGACTCAATTTTGATTTAGGTCAGTTCAGATTACTGAAGTCATGGCTGTTAGCAAGGTGCCAGAAGAATAATGTATTACTTTCTTTTGAAGTTATAAAAGTGTTTACCTAAAGATTTCTGGTGTGTGTCTTAAAACAGTGAAAGTCCAGTTGATAGGCTGTGTCATCTTTGTGTGTGTGTGGTTTCTTTGTTTGTGCAGAAGTCCTGAAGAACGGCAGCTCGGTTCACCCGTCTCTTCTGCAGAGGGAGGCTGAGGCTGTGAGGGACAAACACAGGAGCCCCCTTCACTGTGACCTCCTGCTGCAGCACATCAGCTCTCTGCACACACACACCTCGCACCAGCAGAACGACGCAAAACACGTCCAGACTGAAGCCGGTGCCTTCACTCCTCATCAAAACCAAAACTCTGTATTGTAATTTACTGCTGAGTTAATGTTGTTTTAATTTTTTTCCTTCAGTCATTCCTGACTGGAGGAATAGTACGTTGTTTGTACTATTAAGATATATTAGATGGGATTAATGTAATGCCACAGTGCTTTTTTTTTAAACATCAGAAGTGGCTTAGTGCGATTTGAAAATTAAAGAAAAACGTCTAATTGAATGTCAAAAACAATTTCAAAGTGTATTGAAATGCAGGTAGCTTAATGATTTTCTACTGTGATTTTAAACTTTGTACGTTTTGTGTGTGTTTTGAATTTCCAGAACAGATTGAAGGTAATGCACCTTGAAGTATTTCACAGTTCTTATAAAGAATTCAAAAAATAAATGATGGGAAAATGTTTTTGTTTCTCTTTTCCTTCCTTCATTCATTGTGCTATTTCTTCCCCTTTATTATGTTCACTTTTTTTATTTCCTTGTCTGTTACCTATTTCTTTCCTCCTTCTGTCAAAAGTCGACCCTTCATACCCTCATCTACGTGGATTTCAGAGGAGATGAGAAACAGACATTTAGAAATAGAGAAAACATTACATTTTAGCGAATTGTTCGATTTATTACCTACAGATGTATGTTCTTCTTTACTTTAAAGAAATTTTAAGACTGGTTCCATTGTAGTGATTTCTGGGAATCTGGCAGTAATCAGGGGTTCGTTTGACTCTTGAATTTAAACCACACAATTCATTTATGATTAACACAAGATTCTGTACCGCAGAACCAGGATAGTCTGGACAGCTTTAAGCCCCTAATCAAAGAAATTGTTTATTCAACAATAAATTATTAAACACAATTTTTTGTTCATTCCAAAACATGTTTGTTAGAAATAAAAACATCTGAACGGGCCAACTACTTTTCTATTTTATTTTTTTTTTTAATCATTCTATATTACATCATTTGAGTTAAATGTTTAAAGTCCTTCTGAATTTTTACATTTACTCATAAAAATCTGGCCAAATATAAGTTACTGATAATTATAGTAAAATGTAAACAGTTATCAGCTTGTGTGTTTGTGTGTGTGTAGCTATTGGCAGATGGGAGTGTTGAAGAAAAGTTTTCTTTGTTCTATGCACAAACTAAACCAGATAAGTATCCATTCCATTAATTTAGTTGTTATTAATCAGCGATATTTGTTGGGGGTTTGTTTTGTTTTGTTTTGTTTTGTTTTGTTTTTTTCCCTCCTGAAATAGTTTGCATTATTCTGTGGCTGCAGGGGGAAAGGCGTAAAAGAAGGGGGACGCTGTCTCTTTAAGGCGTTAAAGGAGGCGTGTAGGGGACGTCGGCAAGACGCGTCCAGAGTGAATGACTGAGCTGCGTGCGGTTGCGTGACATTGTGACAGGACGAAACTCATCAGAAACGGAACGGCTCGGATTCGCGTCTGCAGGTGAAGCGGGAATCAGAGGGACGGGACGTGGGGATCCGGAGACGCGTCACGGCTGGTTGGCATCTTTACGCACGGAGGAGCTGCGCGGCGCACCGCTCACTTTCAGCGAGGTTACAAAACAGTTCAGCCACTCTGCAGCCAGCGTGTGAAGATCAGCCTGACTGACCTACATCCCCGGAGTTTATTTTTTTTTTGTTTGTTTTTTTTTTTGTTTTTTTTTCCCCCTCAAATTTTAGAAGAATGTTTTCACCTTAAAGGCGTGAAACAACAATTAACTGTGAGCAGCGCAGGTGGATTTCCTCCCGCATGATGTACACAATCACAAGAGGTCCCAGCAAACTGGTCACGCAGAGGAGAACAGGTGAGTCTGCCAACTGTCAGCCGCCTCACACCTTCACCTTTCAGACACGCGTGGCTGTTTTTAATCGTTTCTGCAGGACCCACTCAGCAGCTGGAGAGCAAAATCAATGACTTCAAGCACAAGCAGACGTCCTGGAACATGCCGGAGTGAGTAAACCCGTTCTTTAAACTCATTTCAAATTAGAGGAACCTTCAGGTTGCCAGAACAGCAGGGGGTGTTTCTCCTTCTTCTTCCTGAACCTGAGGAACTTTCTGCCTGTTGCAGTGAATCTGGGTGCAGCGGTTTAAATCTCCTTAATCCAGAACACACTTTAACTCTACCTGTTGTTACCATGATGACTTTGAGGCAGCAGACACGACCCTGAGCGTGTTTGAGTGTGACCTTGGCAGCACATGCTCCCTCTCTCATTCAGCTGTTGCAATCTGACTTTCTACTGAGGCAAGCATGCTTGAGTTTAGGTTCAAAGGGCAACTTTTTTTGTTTGTTTGTTTTGTTTTCGTACAGTGAGAATGAACAGAATCTCTGATTTTTCTCTTTCCACTCGTCAGCCTTCCTGCACCCAAGATCGTTTTCAACCGTCTGAACGGGAAGAAGCACCAGCAGGCCGCTCAGGCGCTCCCCGCAGACGGCGGCCATGAAGAGGCTTTCTCCCCGGAGCACGAGGAAAACGTGAAGTTCATCTCTGAGGGTGAGGAAGACCGAACTGAGCTTTTTGTCGCCTGCGCTGCTGGTTTCTGTGAATGACTTGGCTGCTATCAGTGTATTTTTTAAAAGGCAACGGATCAAACGCCTCCTTCCCTTCCTTCCAAGGCGACTCCCAAACAGCTGCTCTGACACTGATAGAGCAGAGAAACTCTCTCGCACACACATTTCACACTCGCCAGGACAAAAGTGCTGAGGGAGCTTTTGATTTCAACCATTTCAACCCACAATATGGTCACACTGGACTTTGAAGGAAAGAGAATTTGTTTGAGTCAAAACAGTTTTGTTTTGTTTTTCTTTTTCCCCCTCCCTACAGTCACAGAATCCCTGTGTCTCTAGGAAACCTTGCTTGGCTCAGCTGTTTTTGCTTTCTGTGTCCTGCCAGTTGTTGGCATTGAAGCTCAGCCACAGCAGCCCATAAACAACTCCAGTAACCTTGTGTTTGATTGGACAAGGCCGTAAAGTAGAGCCAGCTCTGTAAAAAAAAATACCGCTGTTTCATTCCCATCACACCTTTTCAGTTTTTCACACAACAACCACAAGCTTTAGTGTGTTTTAATAGACTATTACAAAGTAGTTTATTGTGTTTAAGAGGAAGGAAACTAAAGTCCAGTAAATAAACTCCCTCTAAAAGTCCTGCAATTGTTCATCTGTGTGAAATCTAATCTGAGCATAAATGCACCTGTTCTGTGAAAGCTGCAGGCTCTTCCTAGAGAACATGTGACACAGCAGAATTAAATGATTTAAAAAAGTATTTGAAGCTTTGAATATCTCGCAGAACAGTCAGAAAACAGTGTGTGGCTCAGTTACCAACATGCCAAGGCAGGGCCTTTCCAAACTGACTGGTTGAACGAGGACCAGCAGAGATCCAGAGTCCAGGAGAGAGAGATTTGATCGTCCTTCCCAGGATGACCAACAATGTTTGTGAAATGGCCCTGTCAAAGTCCAAACTTTGATACAATTTTTAATCTCTGGAAACAATTGAATGTTCAGAAGGTCAGTGTTTAGCCTGCCTGAGCTTGAGCTGTGATGCAAAGAAGAATTGGGAAAAAAATTCCCAAATATTCATTTTAGTTTTTAAGACATTTTTCAGATTTGTCAATGTTTTTTTTGTTGTTGTTTTTTAATAGAATGAATCGTTTTTCTGTCACTTCCTGGTTCCTGGTCTATCATGTAAATCTCATTGAAATACACCGAAGTTTGTGATTACGCGTTGATACCGTTGCAAATCCCTGCAGCTACCATAGATTTCATCAGTCACACTGCATGTGTCTGAGACTCTGAATGATTAAAAAATAGAAACATTTCTCTGCAGTGGCCTTTGTTCTGGTGGACTTTACCCTGTGGGTGTGTCACTCTGATGCAGAACCGTTTTCATATTTCTTCATTAAACTCTAATTGTTCGACATGCGGTTGTTAAAGAGCTGCTTTCATTCAGCCTGGCAGGAGGTGCTTCAGGCGGAGGAAGGTCGAGGAGAGCAGGACTCCCAGACGGCAGTTTACTACAAAGAAACGTCTGCTGGGCCACACATGGACAGTGAGTACAGCTGCTTCTCTTCCTCCACCAGTTCGGCTACAAATACATGAAACAGTGGCCCTGTAGAAAATTAGAAAATATTTAAATCACTTGCACATTTTTTTATTGCTTTATTCATAAATGTATCAACACTAAAGACACATTTTAATAACCATAGTTTTGAAAGTCATTGCAGTTAACAGGCAAAGTTTATGCAGATATTTTACATTTTATGTTATCAGAATGAAATCTGCAAAATAGTGAAACATTTTAACTTTTTAACATTTGAACAGCAAAGCATATCAATTGTGTATTTATGACTTTGTTTTAATTTTTTTAAAAAGTACTTGATTCAAACATAGTATTGAGGAATCTTAGAATAATGTTCTAATAGTGGACATGTTAACTTATGTAGTTTCTGATTACGACCACTAGAGGGCAGTAAAAGCAGCATGAAAGTCTATGGAAAAATGAGTTTCTTGTCTTGGTTTTTATTTCAAACCGATGAGTCCGATCCATATTTCTTCCTTTCCAGGCTTTGTGCCCATAGATCTGGACGAGTGGTGGGCCCAGCGCTTCTTGGCCAACATCGACAAGCGGTCCTGATGTTTCAGACTGGATTGGATGCTGTTTGCCAGTCGGGAGGTGAAAACTGAGGAACGGCTCACTGAGGGGAGAAGATGCCTGCTTCTGTAGGCGCGGCGGCTCAGACGGCCCAGGAATCCTTTAGATGGACCGACGGCGCTGGGGCGCTGACCCCAAAGCTGCCGAGAGCTACTTTAGTGTCTGAAAGACCAGATGTAGGATAAGGTTTCTGGGGGTGTTTATGGTCACAGCAGAGACCATTTGAATGCAGTAAAATTGTGTTTTTCCAAACTTCTGGGTTTTATTTCACTGCATTTGCGGTTTCCACTTTAATAGTTAAAAGAACCTTATTTGGCAACTGATGGTAACATCCCTAATCTTAAATGTGGCTTATGAAATATTTGGAGATTTAAATTTGAGAACAAGACGAGGAAACTTTAAAACTGACTTTCACACACCAGACATGAACGGAATGCGAGTCCCATCAAAAATAAACCGTCTCAAAATGGATGAAACTTCTCCAACACCACAACCAGACAGAGAAGCTTTGTTTTCAGTGATTTGTGCAGCAACAAATTCCTCCACAGTAGTCTGTATTGATCTCCTGAACTGTCCTCGGTCAGCCTGTCTGGGTGCTGCGAATGCTTCAGTCGGCATCTGGAGCGAGGCGAGTCGTCAGTGTTTCTCCAGAGCTCTGGCCAGGAGCTCATTGAGCCGTGAGATCATGGGCCGGGGGTCGTCATTCAGGCCAGCTGCAATCATGGCGTTGTCGTAGATCTGAAACGAGCGACGGTTTAACATCTCATCGGTCACAGCTGTAGATGTTTAACAATTTGTTTAAAACCAAACAGAAACAAGATTCAGTACCTGTTCCAGCAGCAAACCAGCCAGTTCAGAGTTTGTGTCCTTCAGTGAGTGCAACTTCTTGATCAGATCGTGTCTAACGGGTGAGGAGAGGGATCATAGTTAGCAATTCTTACTTGTTTCTTTTGAAAGGAACAAACTGGTGAAATCCGTGTTTTACCCGGCGTTGATCTCCAGGGTGGGCTGCAGAATCTGGGCCCTCTCCTCAGCAGTGCGCGCGAGCTGCTGGGTTCGGAGGAAGTGGCGGGCCGCGCCCATTTCCAGCACCGTGATCATGGCGGGATGAGTGTCGAGACGAGGAGTCAGCTGAGCGTTACGAAGAAAATGACATTTGTGGAATGTCAGACATTTGATATTCGTGGAAAGAGATTTTTTGGATCTTTTCAGTCTTTGTTCCCTAATGTTGACTCCATTCTTGCGGTTACCTTTATGTTTGTGACCCGGGGACCCAGAGTGTTCTTCATCCAGGCCATCAGGTCGTCCGCCTGCTCCTGGGTCAGCCGCTCAGATGCTGCGGTGGAGAACAGGGCGGGATTACAGCCATGACAGAGATCACGGCCCGCTCCGCCTGACCTCTACCTGAGGGTGGGGCTCACCTGGTTTGCTGTCCTCAAACTTCTCTTCCTTGTAGTGATCCACCACGATGTCCGTCTCCACCGAGATCAGCTTCTTCTTGTCAAACTCCCTGAGGTGAAGCAGGGTCAGCTCGTCGAACTGCTCATAGCAGAACAGGACCTGCGAGCACAACAGAGTTATCCCTCATCTGGCCTCTCACTGCATAAAAACATTTTCAATCACTCATCATGTCTCCCACCTCCATTTCTTTCTTCTTCATGGCCTCAAAATACGGCGAGTGCTCGGCCAGGTGTCTGTTGGGGGAACACAGGTAGTAGATGTTGCGCGTGCCGGCCTTCATGCGGGATCCGTACTCCATCAGGTTGGTCTGCTGGCCGGCCGGCAAAGCAGACGACTCGAACCTCAGCAGCTTGGCGATGTCTTCCTGCAGAGCCACAGAGCAGGCGGTGAGGACTGAGAAAAACCTGCTGTGCGGGGAGCAGCATGTCTAATGCAGCACCTTTACGTCCTGTTCCTGGGTCGTGACGATGCCCTCGCGCATGAAGAGCCCGTAGTCCTCAAAGAACTTGTTGTACTTCTCCGGGTCCTTCTTGCTTTGGTCCAGCAGGAAGCGGATCACTCGCTGCTGCAGGACATTTCGAAGCTTTCTGAAACAGGAGATGCACATATGGTCACCAGAATTCAAAAACACTCCTCTGCTCACAGGTTCAAACCTTTCCAAGATGGAAATTTCCAAAATTTCCATCTGGAAATTTTGGAAACTCTGGAAACTCTATGTAATATTTACACTGCAAAAACATAGATTCCTACCATGTATTTTGTCTAGTTTCTAGTGCAAAGATTTTACTTTACGAAGGACAAGTAACTTTTGAGCAAGATATCAGAGCATATTTTAAGTAAATAAGTCATTAATATTGACTTTTTAAAAAAAAAAAACACAAAAAAACGTATCTTTTGGAGATTAATTTACAACATTGGAAAAATGTCTTAAGACTTTGTTCTGGAACAGCTAGAAACCGGAGAGGAAGAGTGGATCCAACATTAATGGATCAATCTGGTATAAAATATCTGGCCAAAAATTAAATTCACTGCTTTGAAAAGAGCATTAAAACTCTTTTTTTTAAAATAGAGCTGAAACGTTTCCTCAAGTGATTCGGTACCTCAATTATTAAAATTCCTCAAGGAAAACTTATCTGCCTTGAAGCTTCGTTAAGTTACAATTTGTTATTTAGCGCACCATGTCTTTTCTCCTGCCGGAGCCGCTGCCTGGTGGCCGGTGTTCAGAGCGAACGGCGGGGACGAGTGCAGCAGGTTAACTATTATTGTTGCAAGTTCATTTTCCCTATCAAATCACTACAGAATTAGGGAAGCTCAAATATGAAAAATTAGATTGATGTTGATATGTGATTGTAATACTGCCAATATTTTATCTTTTTCTAATCTGATTACTCGATTAATCGTAAGAATAAGTGACCGATTAATCGATTACTAAAATATTAGTTTACAACAGCCCAATCTAAAATAAATATTTAATCCCAAAAAATGCAAACAAAAATCTGAACCAAAGGAGCTTAGAGAGGCAGATTTGGAGAAACCTGATATCAATCTTACAAATTTGATTTCCAACAAGACAGTAAACATACATTTTTTTGAACGCAGTAAAAAGCTCCACAACATTAATCTGCATGGACTGTATGCTTTAAACCTAAAGATTCTCAAGGTGAGAATGAGCCACAATCAGAAACAAAAGGTCTGAATCGAAAACTACTCCACTCTACCTGATGAGGGCGCTCTCCTGCAGCAGTTCTCTGCTCAGGTTCAGAGGGATGTCTTCGCTGTCCACCACACCTACAGCCGCAAAAACAAATGGTCACATTCCTGATGTGAAGTGTGAGACGGAACCGAAAGGGTCGACCAGCGGGTGGAAAAGTTCAGGACGACGCAGAACCTCGAAGGAAGCGCAGCCACTTGGGCAGGATGTCGGCGGCTTTGGTCTGGATCAGGACCTTCCTGCTGTACAGAGCCACGCTGGAGCCCATCTCTCTGCTCACGTCAAACATGCTGGGTTTCTGTCAGATGGGACCAGGGTTAGTTCAGTTTTATACGATCAGAGCCAAAATCTAAACTTCATTCAAACATTTTCCTTATCGAATCAGCTAAAACCGTACTTTTTCCTCATTTTATTCCCCAACTTTCTCAGCTGACCTGAAATTCTCCAAACACTGCTCACCGCGTCAGGGACGTAAAAGATGCTGCGGATGTTGAGCGGCGCGTCGGCGCGGTAGTGCAGCGTGTAGCGCGGCTTATCGTAGGCCTGAGCAATGTAGCGGTAGAACTCCTCGTGCTGCCAGTCGCTGATTTCTTTAGGCTCCATCATCCACAAGGCCTGGTGGACAAAACCCAATCAAGAAATCCTTTTGAAAGCAGTCAAAAGGTCACAGAGTGTACTTGGTAAGTTTTACATTAAACACTGAAGATAAGAGAAGGACTGAGGCTCACCTGCAGAGTGTTGAGCCTCCGTCCGTTCAGGAAGATGGGGAAACTGACGAAGTTGCTGTATTTTGTCACAACGTCTGAAACAGATTCATCATGGAGTTGCTGTATGAATTTTATTGTACACAGTTGTGGTTCAGTACATCATGGTGCGGTTGGAGATTTACCTTTAACTCTGTCCTCAGAGGAAAACTTCTTACAGTCGTCTTTGAGGTGCAGCACAATTTTAGTTCCCTGTTGAACGCCGCTGGCTTCAGCGACCTCAAACAGTCCAGAGCTAAACGGGGAAGTGAAAATGTCCATTTGAAGTTTAACCGTTTTACAAATTAAAACAGAATAAACGTGGTCTCAGTGCTCTCACCCATCGGAGGACCACTTGTATCCGGGAGCGTCCGGCTCTGCAGAGCGGGAGAAGACGTCCACGCGGTCAGCCACCATGAAGGCGGAGTAGAAGCCGACACCAAACTGACCGATGATGGTGCTGCTGGCCTCTGCCTGGTTCTGCAGGGCATCTAAAAACGCCTGCAGTGAAGAGGGGAGAGAAGAGCGCGAGAAGGATGTGAACACAACACAGAGCCAAAGCTCAGTCACATTAACATTTAAAGTCATTTGCCTCCATAATAACCGCCAGTGAGGCTCACTTTGCTGAACACGAGCACTGACCTTGGATCCAGAGCGGGCGATAGTACCCAGATTGGCCACCAGATCCTCTTTGCTCATGCCAATTCCTGTGTCCTATCACAAAAACACATTTTTCACTACAAAGTTTTATTCAAAATGCAGCAGTACATTACCACCACCAGATGGCAGCACATATGAGAAGTAAAACAGCAGCATGTGTTTTATATTTGTAAAGGTTAAAATATTCCTATATCTTAACTTCACACAAACAAGTTTTCAAACCACTTGAAAATTTCAAGTGTTTTATGCAACAGAAAATATGTAGAAGTAAATGAGAAACATCCAGGGTTTTCAAAATGTAGGAATCTATAAATATCAATTTTCTCACCTATCATGTCTGAATTTTTTCATACATACCTGAGTACTTAAAAAAAAAAAAACTATTTCTTATACCATCATCAAAAACTGGACTGCTCTAGATTACTTCTCAGAGCAAAACATCTTAATAATAATAATAATAATAATAATTGGGCTTTATATGCATTTCAGGGAGTTACAAAACACTGAAATTCAAATATTATTAAAACATACAGCGCTGGAATTAATCCAACAATATTTAAATCACATACAAAAGCAATAACAATACATTTAAAGGTCAAGATAATTCTCATCTGGCATTAGATGTGGGTACCTGAATGGTAAAGGTTCCTTTAACTCCATCAGTCTGCAGGTGGATTTCCATCGGAGCCGTTTCCCCGCCAGCTGTGATCATTTTGTGTCGCAGCTTTTCCAAGGCGTCGCTCCCGTTAGAGATCAACTCCCTGATGAAAACCTGGTGGAATGAGGGTGAGCCAGGAAATGGATACAAAGGAGCGCTGACAATACTTGAACAAAGTGAAGGAACTGTCTCACAACTTCTTACCTCCTTCTCTGAGTACAAAGATCTGGCAACAATGTCCAGAAGTTTCTTTGTTTCAGCCTGAAACTCATGTTTAGAGCAACTACCTGAAAAAAAAAAAATTAAGAGTGACACAGAGCCAAACGTTAAGGCTTATGAGCCCTGAAGTTCAAGAAGGAGAGAAAGAATAACTTTGCAGCTGCTCAGGCACCTTGTACAGATTCCGTATCGGTGATGATGGTGTGTAGAGGTTCTTCTTCTGGCTCTTTCTCCACTTCCTGAGTGCTGTAGAAGGACTGCTGTTTGAGGCCCAGAGAGGACCACTGAGACCTCCACACAGCGGGCCGGCTGCTCCACCTCTGCTGCTGTCCAACCTGGAGATCTAATGGCATGAAGTGCACAAAGGAAGAAAGCTGCAGTATAATGTACACACAAGAAATATAAACATACATTTTGGACTTCTCGGGAAGAGCTGTTTTGGCAGTCTCTTCAAATATTGTGTAAATTTGCGATGTTCTTTTATCGCATGCAATTGTTCTGTCCTGACAGTTGCAAAACAAAAAGTACATCTTGTAAGTTATATGTATGTTTAGCCAGTCAGTGATGTTTCAGTGCAGCATCCAACAGGACATTTTACAGTTTTTACTTTATTTCTTGCGTAATATATTTAAATTTTGTGTCGTCATGAGCTACAAAGCATGCTATTTAAACATAAAAATACAACATAGAATATACCACTGTTTCACTTGGTGAATTAAATAACTCAACATTCAAATATAGAGAGTTGAATCTGTTTTTTCAGTTAATAATTATGCTCGCAAGGAGCTCAGTCAGTATTTTTTTTTTTACTCGGTTTTTTGTTTCCGAGTGAACAAAACTAATATTTAACCTCATTAGCTGAAGGTTATCAGTTCAAACATGCAGCTCCCAGCTGATGGAGCGAGATTAAGCTAACTGCGCTACCCCCTACCTCGCGAGACATTTAGCGTGCTCAGTCCACGCGCACAAGACGTTAACCGTAAATTGGTCCTGTGGGAAGAAGCGAGGATGAGGCGAGCCAGGCCGAGGCAGCGGGACATTTTGACGGATATCAACAAGCAGGTGGATACCAAAAGTCACTAGACTGGGGGACACACGTTGACCGGTGAAGACCGAGGATGAGGCTGCGCTTGAAGATGACGTCACCAGGGTGTCTAGAAATATGCCTGATCAGAATTGCAGAAGGAAGGTTTTATATTATTTTTGTTTGAAAACAAATTTATAAGCATCTATCATTTTAATAGGTGTGTCATTGAAAGCAAGCTTTTATTTTGCATTTATTTTGAGAAGATACGGTTAACTTTAAAGCGTGCTGGCGCAGTGGCGTTGTTCTTCACTTACACAGACAATAAAAACAGCTCGGTGATAAATTGAAGGCACTTCCTCGTGTGAATCCCGTTTCCCCAACTCACTTTCACATTTGGGGCGTATATTTGTACGAAATTGACATATAACTGAGCCCAAAACAGGCTTGTTCAAAAGGTTACATAATGGTCCTATCGCGACTGGCTCCGGATAACCAGGTGAAATAATTGGACCTATCTGAGTCGCGGTTCTGTCAGGTGTTGATGTACTGAAGAGATTTACATATATAATCCCCGGTTTCATTTGGCACCGACTATATAACATCGGACAACTCAAAATCTCAGGGGTTCCTCAAAGCGCCATTATTCTACCGCTTTTATTCACTATATATCCTCCCACAGCTCCGATTGGGTTGAAGAGATTTAATATTCATATTAAATTTCCTCCAGCTTGAGGAGGGAAGACATTGACGAGAGATCAGATACTTTTCAACATACCTCGACACTTTAATAGACTAGACTTCAACACCCACAAAGATAAAACCCCAAACTGTCTGCCAGTTCTTTAAAACAAAAGAATGCAAGAATTAAGGGTTTCCTGTCAAAACAAGCCTGGTAAAATATTGATGCACGCTTTTTAATTTTCTCTGGTCTTCTTATGCCTTTACTCATAGGTCAGCTCATCTAAAGTGGTGCTCCTATAGTGCTGACCAAGAAATTACTACACCGGCTCACTGTTTGTAAAAGGTTCAGTTTAAAATCTTAATGGTTTATGAAGAACTGAATGATCTTGAGAGTAAATTCATTTGAGAGTTGCAGGACAGCTCCCTGAAAAGATGCAGAAACTGTTTTTAAGATCTGAGACTTGAAACTATAGTTTCCTGGATTGTTCCTGTAAAAGTTCATTTAATCAAATCTTAACCTGTCAGCATTTTAAATTTACAACATACATTTTCATTTGATATTTAAATGCTGTCATTACTCTTCTCTCCCTCAATACAAAATGAACTTGCTTTGCAAAGCGAGAACTTTTATATTTCAGAGAAAAGGGTGATATATCCTGCCTGGGTGAAAACAGTTTATGTCCAGAAAGTGGAAGAAGGGTTGAGCTGCAGAGAATCATTACAGAACCCCAGACAGATGTGGAAATGGCTGTAAAGATTCTGTGACCACTTAGACGTAGAAGGACCTTCGTATCCTCCAGGAAGTGTTGCTGAGAAGAACGATGTCTGGGTTTCCCACCTGGACCGGCTGCCCTACGACTCCATCTTGGATAAGTGGAAGACAAATGAAGAATGGGACCGGAAGAGCAATTTCTAAAACCTCTAAACAATCAGTTTCTTCCTAAAATGCTTTTCCACCCACTTTCAATGTTTTAATGTTTGGTTGTGATAGGTTAAGAGACGGATTCTGTGGCACACAGGTTTATTTAACAATAAGGTATATAAGTACGAAATGAGCCATTTGAACCAGTTTATACAGTGATTTCATTCTCATTTTCTGCATATTTACAGTACTGTCTAGCTGCTTGATTTACATTAGAGAATAGTTCCTCATCAATTCAAGTTTAATGCGAGAGAAAAATGCTGCACAAAACTCTCCGAACACAAATCAGCAGTCAAACAATTACATATTTCCCACCACAGGCAAAACAGCTTCAGTACTTAATGACAATTTCTTTAGCATAAAGAACAGACAAAAGCAAGGTTTGAAAATCTGCAAGACAATCACTGGGATTGGGCCAGGTAAAAAGAACATTCTGGCACCTGTGAACAAGTTTCAATGCAAGCTTCTCTTTCACCAGCATGTTGTGTTTGTGTGTGCAATAGGTATCCTAGATCTATACAAATACGTTAATCTCCTTTAGACTCTGCAAGCAGGAAAGAAATTAAGGCTTTCCTGAAGGCAGTCCTTTTGAAAAAAATGGCATATTAGAATAAATTAGCCAGGAACAGGAAAAACTGAGAAACTGGCGAAAAACTTCACAGACAACTTTACAGACTTCGCAACACAAATACAATATTCATCTGCAAAGGTACAAAATAAGGATTTTTTTTTTGTTGTTGTTTTCTGATATTTTTTAAAAAGTCAATTGCAAATCATAAAAGAAAAATAAAATAAACCAGCAAAGACCAGGGCGAATTCTTACAACGCTGGTCTGAACCAAAAATATATTCTTTGTCTTTGTTTTCATTTCAACAGCAATTATTAAATCACTCTGTTTTCAGAAAAAGGAGTTTGTGGTGTAAGGAAAGTTCACAGTCCGTAGGCCTCCAAAGACTTTTTCTAAAATTAGTAAATAGAAAAATCTCAGTGGAAAACTGGAGCGGGCCTTTCTTCTGTCTCAAAATGCTACAATCCTTCAACGAACCTCTCTAGCGTGTCTCCTGTCGTGTCGCCCACCATGTTCATGTCGTTGCTCAGCCCTCCTCGGTTTGGTGTGTTCAGCTGTGGGAGCATTGCGCTTTGCTCAGGCGTTCCCATGTGTCCCTGGTCCATAGAGCCCGACATGGGGCCGAGGCTCGGGTGAGGGGAGCTGGAGTGGAGAGCCCCGTGCTGCGGCGAAGGCTGGGGTTGTATCCGTGGGGAGGAACCGGAATGGGGGGCTTGTTGTGAAGGCGGCCGGGGCGACTGCACCGGAGCCGGGGAGCGGACCTGATTTCCCAGGGTGTTGGCCATGGTCTGACCAGGTAGATGAGCTCCGGTCTGGCCTTGGCCCTGCAGCAGATGAGGTTGAGGACTCATCGGGTTGGCCTGCCCGGGAGAACCCATCTGCTGCTTCATCATCTGATGCTGAAGCATGCGCTGCTTGAGGTGGTTCGGGATCCCTTCCATACCCATGCCGGGCTGGCCCATCTGTGACATGGGAGGAACCGACCCCATCGCACCAGAGCCCCCTTGCATAGCCATCTGCTGATGCGCGCGGAGCTGGGAGAAGCCTGGGGGCCCCTGCTGCTGGGGGGGGAACTGGCTGTGGCCCTGAGGCATGCCGCCCTGCTGCTGCATCTGCTGCATTCGGAGCTGCAGCTGTCTGTGGTACTGAGGGCTTCCGTTTTGAGCCGTATTCATCATCTGGCCTTGAGGACCCATGGGGGGCATGCCCTGGGGGCCCACCAGCTGAGGAGGCTGCTGCTGCTGTGGAGCCATCCCGGTCCTCTGCATTTGGTTCATAGCTGCCATGGCCTGCATACCAGGCTGGGAGCCCAGCAGGACCTGAGGGTTCTGCTGCTGGACCTGTTGCTGCTGCTGCTGTTGTTGCTGCTGCTGCTGCTGCGGCGGCACCACCTGGTTGGCCTGGTACTTGGCCGCTCTCTGTTTGATGAAAGCCGCCATGAGGTGGGGATTGGACTTAAGGATGGTCAGCACCTGCTGCTGTTGCTGTGGGGAGCTTGGAGACTTGAGGGTGTGCAGTAGTTCCTGCACGGCACTTGGCGTAATATTTCCAGGCATTACCCGGGGCATGTTTGGCTGCGGCTGCTGTGTCATTCCCTGTTGCGGGGGGCCCTGAGGAGGCATGACCCCAGGCATTTGGGGACCTGACTGCTGTGGTATCATGGGCCTCTGCATGAGTGGGGACTGCTGAGACATGGGGGTTCCCTGAACTTGCTGGGAGGGCATGGGGCCTTGTTGAGGAGGGACCAGTGGCTGATGGCCTTGGGCATTCTGCATTCCTACACTCCACTGACCCTGCGACACAGCCTGCATCACCTGGGGACCCCGGGAACCCGGCATCATATGCATTTGGTTCTGAATGGGGTTCATCATGCGCGACTGGTTCATGGGCATCCCGTTCATGGTGTAACCCTGCTGCTGCTGCTGCTGCTGCTTTGCCTTTGCCGCCATCTCAATCTGTTGTGCCACTTTCATTGCTGCCAGCAGCTGATGCTGTGGCTGTTGAGGAGGAGGAGCCTGCTGCTGATGCGGCATGTTGGGCATAGGGGACAGCTGCTGAGGGAGCGGCGATGACTGTGGCCCAGGTTTACCTTGCGGCACAGGCGTGGAGGGCTGACTGCTGCGGCCGTTGCTGGGGAACCCTTGGCCCATGTTGCCGGGGTTTGGTGGTGGTTGTTGTTGTTGCTGAGGGTGGTTAGGCATGGGCTGCGGAGTCTGGGGCGTGTTAGGTTGCTGCACAGATGTGGGGGTTTCTGGAGCAGCTGAGGTAGGTGGAGATGGCATAGGCATACCTCTTCCAGCCATGGTGGCCATTCTGCGGCGCATCATCTGGGCCTGCTGCAGCCTGTGCTGCAACTGCTGCTGACGAAGCTTCTGCTTGATGTTGAGGCAGAATGGAACCGGACACTTGTTCTCCTGACAGTGCTTGGCGTGGTAACAGCATAAAGCAATCAGCTGCTTGCACACAGGGCATCCACCATTGGTCTTGCGCTTGCAGCCCTTAGTGTGCTGAACCACCCGCTTCATCTTCTGGCAGGATGCGAGCGAGCAGTTGGCGTTCCTGCACTGACAGGCGTGCACCAGAGACTGGATGCAGCGCTGGATGCTGAGGCGCCGACTCTCCTGAGGACTCTTTGAGGCCTCGCCGCTCTGACTGTTGCTGTCATCGTCGATACCCAGGCCCCACTTCACCATCTGGTGCTCGTGGCCCTTAGTGTTGTAGCAGTTAATGCACAGGTCGTAGTCCTGATGACAGATGAGGAAATGCATGTTAAAATGGAAATATGAGCATTTATCCAGTCTCTAAGCTCTGAAATGTTGTTGCTGCATTTTTAACTTTCTCTCACATTTATCCACAGATAAATTAGGGTCTTACCTCACAAACAGTGCAGTGCCAGCGAGTCTCCACATGGTGCTTGCATTCGTTGCATGTGTAGACAAAGCGGTCCTGGCCCTGGTTGTGCAGCTCCACCAGCATGCACATGGAGCTCCACTTGCATCTTCTGAGTGAGCTGAACTCCCAGTGCTTGTCCCTGGCCAAAGTCAGGAAGGCGTCACGTCCGTCCATGAGGTCACAGGTCAGCAGAGGGTCAGGGTCCATGATAGGTGGGAGGGTGTTGATGACAGGCCCCGAATGGAGGTGAATTACAAAAAACACCTAGAAAGAAAAAAAATATTGTAGCATTTAACAGCTGCTTGGCTCAATTATCTCTTGTAGGGTTCCCATTAAAGTCAACCTAAACTGCAGGTTTCCCACCTCTTTGTGTTTCTCCATGGTGGCGTAGAGTTTTTGAGACAGATCATTGGCTACATTTGGCATACCAGGCTTCTTCTTATTGGATCGGCTGACGCTGCTCTTGTTCTTGTTGGTTTTCTTATTATTCTTCTTTTTGGCATTCTTGCTGTCAGCCTGGACTCCCTAGAAGGGCAAACATCAACATTTTGGAAAACAGAGTCAAACCACGGTTGTGTAATTAGGCTGTGTGGGTCTACATTAAGCCAACACTTTAGGGTGATGAAATCTTTAGTGCTCAGCTGATGGCATAAAACAAAGAGCTCATCAATCCAGCCATCTAACATACCTCTGTTGTCTCAGAGGAGGCAGTGTTCTCCTCTTTCTTTCTCTCCTCCTCTTCCTGCTCCAGCTCCTTAATGCTCTCCTCCAGTACATTAGGCCAAAAGTCGCCCTCAAAGTATGGCAACTCGTTGGCACTGGTCAGTCTGTCTTCTGTTGCCTGCTTGAAAATGTCCTGGACAGAAACACAGCAACTTCTTATCTTAGGCAACGGAGAAGCAAAACCACCACATCAGAGAAATCACTTTGTTTCCATTATTGTCATATTTGTGCTTGAACTGCATTTTTTAAACTGAAATGAACTCTAAAGAAGGCTTATACTCTACAGGCACAAATGTCATGGGTAACCAAAATGGGTTGTAAAAGCATAAAATATTAAAAGCATAAAAAAGGACAAACTTCCTGTTGAAAATAACCACATTCATTATAGAGACTGAGAATGTGCCCGTTTGCCACAAAGCATACAACATAAAAAAAGAAAAAAGTTATTTTAATACATATATTTTTCCATTATACCAATCTTTGCATTACAGCAAAAACAGGGTGAGTTTTTTCCGATTTGTAAATTTTGCTCATTATCTGTTTTTCCACTTGAATTAGCTCCACTTACACATTATTCCCAGAGATTTAATATGAAATGTTTAAAAGTTCAGATAAAATGCTCATGAAAACTATATTCTTGTTGAATGGGGCAATGTTAACAATGATTACTATTATATTGATTGTTGATAAAGACTCAGGCCATTTTTTTATGTTTATGTTTAGGCACAGTCACCAACTTTCCTCTTATTTCTAAAGACAAACTCTTCAAACTTGCTTCACAACAGAAATTTCCACACAGCTTTCTAAAATCCATTGTTTTGTATTAAAAGTCTCAAAGTGAATTATCTCTGTCCAAGTAAACTTTTTTTTGTTTGTTTTCTAACCTTGTAATCATGAATGATCCTCTCTGCAAACGCCTTGTCAAGCATCTTCCTGTACCACTCCTGCAGCCTTTTGGGTTTAGGGATCTTCTGATCCGGAGGGTGGCAGTGGAAAATATAATCATCTCCTTCACTTGGCGGGCAGGCCCAAATGTGACCCATTACATACCTGCTCAGAAAATACACAATGAGCACTACACTCCTTTATGGGATAGGTGGTAGGTGAAAAACAAAGGGTGCTTGGACTTACCCAAGTTTCCTCACATACTCCAGGTAGCCTATCAAGATCTCGTGGTACACTGCAGTCCTTAGCACACGTGGCTTGAAGAAGTGAACACTGTCGAGGTATGATATGTAAACCCGTCTGAAAGGAAAAACAGGGGAAAGCATTACAAACCTAAATAAAATGACAAATTAACATGACATCTGTCAAGATTTTTATTGAACTGTAGCATTACCTTGTGTTTGGAAAAGGGCAATCTGAGCCATACTCTTGTACATGCATGCCGAAGAAACAAACGTCAACGCCGTCGATTTCCTCGAATGCAAAAAGTGCTTTGGTTCTGTAAGGGAAGCTCGCCACCATCTCACCGGAGTCTACAAACCTGTGGACGCAACAACAAATCCTTAGCCACAACAATGCAAACAAAAAAAGAAAGGAAAACACAATGCATACAAGATCAAAGTGCAATGTAATTTATCCAGCTGGGGTGTGAGCTGCCTCACCTAGACTTCATGCCAGGCTTAATATCCACAGTTTTATCGGAGCTGGCGACTACTCGCACAAACACTTCACCAGCTTCTGGGTGGTTCTGTCTTTTTAAGTACTTGTTTACTCTGTCTTCAATGTACGTCCCCAACCTTGTAGTCTGCAACCCTAATAAAGCAAAAACAATTTAAAAATTAATTCAGATCAATTTAGTGGGAAAATATGAACCTTTTTCTTTTTTCATCAAATGTTAAACTCACTTTTTGCGGAGAACTTGTTCTCCTTCCTTGTTTTTCCAAATTTTCTCAGGCAATTATCACACACGAAGCTGGAGACAAATCAAAGATTTGGTCAACCTGCAAGGCTTTTGGAAAATACAGCGCCTTGCAAAAGTCAATTGATTTTTGTCAGATAATGAGTAGGGCATAATAGTTGGTTGATGCTTTTTTTCTGTAACCAATAAAATGCTGTAAATTGTGGTGAACATTTATATGTGGTCATCCTCCTGCAGCTAAATGTTTCTGAAGATTCTTCTCTGTAAATTACCCAAAACTAAGTCACATTAGACAGAGAGTGTCTGTGAATGGCCATTTTCAAATCCTTCCACAGACTGTCCAATAGATTTTGGCCAGGACTTTGACTAGGCCAGTATCAAACATTAATCCAATTTGATCTAAACTATTCTAATGTAGCTCAGGCTATATGTTTAGGGCCACTGCCCTGCTGATGAAACGTCCTAAACAATTTTCTTTCAATATTTAACAAAACTGACCAGTTGTCATCTCCATGGTGTCGCCACAGCGTGATACTAACAACACCTTGTTTTGCTGGGGAAGCTATTAAAGGAACTAGAGATGTCAGAGTAAAAGGGTGAATAAATGTCTAAAGAACTCTGCTTGTTTGTCTATCACATAAAATTGTCAATAAGGTCGTAGTTGGGAGTATCAATATGTTTATTAAGAGCATATTTTCTGTGTTTTAGTCACAATGTTGTAGAACAAAACTCACCCAGAGGGCCAAATGACATCGTAGTGCAGCACACAGATCTGATGCATTTTTCTTCCACAGTCTTTACATTCAACAAACCTAAAAACAGACAAACATATTTCATTTTCACCAAAAGCTACAGTGAAACATTTCACTCAAATACTGTTGAACTTCTTGTACTGGCCACAGTCCACTCACGGTTCCGGGTCCAACGTATCATTTTTCTTCTTTTCAAACTGATCTTTAGATATTTTCCTGCATGGAAGAGAACATAGAAATATGTTGACGTTCAATCAATCAATCAATCAAATTTTATTTGTATAGCACATTTCAGCAGCAAGGCATTTCAAAGTACTTTACATCATAAACACAAAAACACAAAGTCATGCATCATGGAATAAACAATACATTGTTACATATTACATTTCAAATACAATTCTAAACAGGTGTGTTTTTAGTTGAGATTTAAAGGAAGTCAGGGCTCATATGAGACAAAAAGATGAGCCAAAGCAGGTCTTCAGGATTGGGCCACTCACGTCTGCGGTTGTGCCGGGTCGTCCCCCAGGTTAACACTGTTGCCCTGGATCTCATTGAAGCACTTCTCACAATAGTGATACCTGTCGGCAATAAGGCCATATTTGGGTGAACTGCAGCCAGCACACACAGTAGCAGCACAGGTGGGAGAGTGCAGAGCGAATGGAGCACAGGGCAACAAGGACGGACCGAGCATGGGCAGATAGACGGACAGATAGATGAACGGACAGACGGACACACACAGGCAGAGGTACAAGTTAGTCTCAACTGAATTGGTCATGATTCAGCGACTCATGCAAACTGGAAAAATGATGAGGAAGGCAAAAATACTAAAAACTGTACGTTAAGGAAAAAGTTGTCAAAAAACGAGAAATTATTTCAAACAGCATGCTGGTGAATGGACACTTTCACTGTAATGGTTTATGACATGACAACATGCACCAGGGATGGTGGGAATGAATATCACGATGGTCAGAAGGGGCAATGATGCATTAACAAATACACAAGCTTTTATTTCAAACTAACACAGACACTTTTCATCTATACATGCAACCTTTATGTAAAGACTGGCTAAAGGGAACATTACATTTTAACAGAATTACATTGAAAGCAGATAGGTTAAACAATGATTCATGTAAATCTGTGGAAAATACTGGATATTAAGATGTCAAACATCAAAGTATTTACAAGAGCAGGAAACTGTATTGTGTTGCACTGAGGTGCAGCAGCACATTCAGAACAGAAGGGGGCGCTTTGGTGCCAGATTCTTGTGAAAGTAAACCTTTGAACTGAGCAGACTGATAAAGAAAGATACCAGCCCATGGTGTCTGCAACCCTCCATTATACGCTCATTACCTGAGGTTCTTCGGGGGGTGTAAAGTGTAGAGATGTTTTCTAAATTTTTACAAATATCCAAGTACTGCCCCCCCCCCAACCAGTGTAATAACACCCTCCTACCTGTTCTGGTAGCTGTAGTAGGTGCTGTCTCTGGAGATGGTACACAACTGTTTGCCGTAGCAACAAAGCGTCTGAGGTGAAAACTCGTACTGTTGACAAAAACAAGAAAATAAACTGTTATTGTCCAGAAACCTCTGAAAGATTTTATCTGCAGTCATGGAAATATGGAATGTTTTGGAAAAGTAATCACACTAGAGCTGGGTCAAGTGGACGAAATAAATCACAATATTTTCCCCAGTATTGAACAATTTTGAATTTTTATTGTGATATAGTTTCAAATGAACAATCCGGTACCTAATTTAGTATGTCCCTCATTAAAAGCAAAGAAATATTTTAAATAAAACATTATTTAGTAAATAAGCTAAACTGCATCATTTCTTTAAGCATTGGGGGGTGTTATGAATTGCAAGTCCACTTCCTCAACTAGAAAAATATTGACCAACAAAACCTGCAAGCTTAAAGTGATGAAAATCAAGTTGACAGTTTGAAATACGGCATCCATCTTGTATGAGTGCTTTCAAATAATATCTCCATGCACTGCCTGAAAGGCCACGTGTATTTATTGAATTTTTAAGCATACATTTGTATATTTTCATTTCAGTTGCTCTGTAAAATGTTGAAATTGCTCAGCACTCACTTCCATGCTCTTAAAGTTATTCCAACTCCAACCACAGACTTTTTTTATTGGCTCAGATTCTGAATCAGATTTCATTGTGGATTTTGACTAAGCTATTCTTAAAGCTAAATATAGTTTAATCTAAACCACTGCGACCTATTTTTTCCTTCCACCTTGCATTGTTTTTTTTTTTGTTAATTTATCACAAAATCTGTAATACAACAGATTAAATATATTCATAATTTCAAAGAGTTATGGGAATATAAATCCTTCTTCAAAGCACGGCAGGTGTGAAGATGCTTTTAATAAAAAGCAAAGCACATAGGCATATCTGTGGCGTTGTGTTGCAGTCTCACCTTCCTGCCACAGCAGTAGCCCAGAACTTGCATGACTGGATCAATCTCTGCTTCAAACACCTCAGCCAGCTTGGTGCAGTACTTGTAGACGCGTGACGTTTTGCGGTTGTACAGCCAGGCGTTGTTGAACATGAGCCAGATGTCGTCCACGTACTGCCATGGCTCCTGGTACTGACCCGTGTCCAGCTTACGTTTGATGGTGGATAAGTCGATGGGGTTCTTCACTATGTCAAAGTAGTCCTGCAGGAAGAAGGGTGTGACAAGGATCCCAGTTCTATCTGTGTCTGTGTTTTGGAATAAATAAGTTTGTTCAGAAAATTGCTGACACTTACAGGAATGCCGAGCACCATGGGGTCTACAGGTTGCCTGAAGGGTAGGGACTCAGGGTCTTGTCTGTAGAGGGCCTCAAGAGTGGGCATCAGTGCTTGTCTCAGCTCCTCTGGCTTGAAAACTGGATGGAAAACAACTCTTCAGTGGAACTAAATAACAGCTTTCTTAAGTCAGCGTAAACATTTATGTACACCAGTGTTTTCCAGTGGAAACAAGCAACAATCAGGATTTATTTAGGCTTTTAAGGCAATTTAGGTTGGGTAAAGCCTTTAATAGTTGCAGTAATACTGCTTAAATGTTCACAAATTCCAAAATGCGTGTTTAATGATATCAGTTTAATCTACTACTATTTAGTCCAGGTTTAATCAGTTGGAGTATTTTAGATAGTGATGAAACCTAAAGTTCTTAAACGCTAATAAACTCTAAAGTTTTGTCCTGAAATTAATGCCGACCTTAACTTGTAAGCAGTAAAATGTCATTACAGTCTCTACCATTAATTATGAGGGTTTCAGATGGATGTGCACTGAAGAGCAACAATTGGAAAAAGTGCTCAGCTTTATGTTGCCTATTTACTAACAGAAACATTGCCTTGGTGCGTTGCTTTTGTATCAATCTTTAGATTGATATTTCTACAGACTAGATTTTTCGAGTCAATATAATAGATTACGTTGAACCGCTGCAGTTCTAATATGATTCAGAATCTTTATCTGTACTCAAATTTGTGTATTTAACACATTTTAATAACAGTTTAACCACAGGGGGATTGTATCAGATCTGGGATTTCCTGAAAAATCTGAAATCTGGCTTTTTGTCACTCAGCAAACTGGTCATTCCTGTACTGATGAAAACAATCCTCACAGAGGTTGCAGTGACTGAAACTGGTCCTAAAATGTTAATATTATCCACAAATAAAACATCAAAGTGGATGAGTGATCTTACTTTTCTTGCGGTTCTGAGCAGTGGAAGTGGCTGATGTGCTGTTGGACGCACCGTCCTCCTCTTCTTTGGGTTCCACCTTTACCTCTGGCTTCTTCTCGTCTGTCTCCATCGGTTCCTGCTTTGGTTCTGCTGCATCCGTTTCCTCCTTCTTCACCAGGGAGGGTTTGGTTTCATCGTCCTGCTGGGTAACAAGAAATAAAACCCACATTTACCTTCATAGCTTTCCTCCAATTCCTTTTAAATACAAGGTAAATAAATGTACATACTTCCATCTTTACATCATTTTGCTTTTTCCCAGACTTGCTGTCCTCCTCTTCCTCTTCTTCCTCCTCTTTGACTTCGGATTTGACCTCAGAGCTGCTCGTGTCAGGCAGGGCCTGCTGGGAGCTCAGTTCAGCCACAGAGCCAGGAGTGGGTACTCTGTTATCGATACCAGCAGCAGCCTGGGACAACTTCGAGGAGTTAAAGAGACAAAATGATCACTACACTAATAATTTTATCAAATAAGGACGAATGATGTGAAGATTTAAAAAGACCAGCCAGGAAGTTGAATTTAAGTCAGCGGTGGTATAAGCAGGGTTTGTACACTTTTCCCACAGCAAAATTTAAGAACTTTCCAAACATTTTCAAGGTATGTTTTCAAAATTCTTCTGCTTTGGAGATAAAAACAAATTAACTAAAAAAAAAAAACTGTTTCACTATTATATCACTTCAATTATTATTACTATTATTAATGTTTTGTGAAAGTATTCCACAGGAAAAAGATATATGAAAAAAAATAAAATTTTACATTTTAAAATGTTTCTCACACACAGCCTAGACACCTGACTGATGCAAAAACAAAACACTAACACCTGAGAATTTCAATAATTAACAGAAAATTTAAGTCAAAGTTAATTTCAATTACATTGACCAATACGTCCTTGAGCCATTAGGAATAATAAATATTTGTTACATTGACAGAATCCCAACAAACCTTAAGCCTTCCTGCTTATATGTAAAACTTAAAAATAACTTACAAAGAAAGTCATAAAAAAAAAACTTTTAAAAATATAAATAATTTTAGTCATTCTAACTGACCTAAGCCAAGAAACGTTTGGTCTCATGTAACATCAGACAATGAGGAAAAACATGTTTGTATGGTTTTATGAGGTGTATAAAAATATCTAAGTAATGATTTCCAAGTTTAGGCTGTTAAACCTAAACTTGGATTCAATTGCACTTTATTACAAAACTATACTGTTCGAAATTTGAAGGACATAATACAGAAATCAAGAACATCCCAAACCTTGAAAATACAAAATTGAAATTTAAGCATTTTCAGGAATTTTAAGTGCAAACCCTGTAAGCCAGTTTTTAGCATTCAGGCAGAACAAGGATCTCACCGGTGTACTAGGGTGCTGAGGCTGCACAGAGGTGGGCTGCTGCACCTGGCTGGGGGGCTCAGAGGGAGGCTGCAGGGGTGTCAGAGGCTGGGAGGGGTCAGGGGGAGTGCTCAAAGCTGCAGGGGGGCGAGGAAGGCTACTTGGAATGTGGGTTGGGGTGGACGGGGGTCCTACTGCAGAGCCAGGAGTGGAGGGCTGCGGCGGCACCTGGGCCTGTGTGGGAGCATGCTGCTGCTGCTGCTGGCTGATGCTGGGTGGAGGGGGCGTGCCCCGGGCGGGTTGGTTGGAGGGTCCAGAGGGCAACTGAGAGCCCAGTGCATTCAGAGGGAGGTTAGAGGTTTGTTGTTGCTGGGGGAAAAAAAGGGAAGCTCACTATTAGCATTGCCTGATATTTATTGGGCAGACGACTAGTTTCATCCAACTTCACAGATCATCTCACCTGTGTGACGGCAGCCTGTGGAATAGTCTGACCCATGCCCATATTCACATTCATGGCTCCACCTGCAGCACCAGGATACTGACCCTGCTGCAGGTACTGGCCTTGGGGGGCTGGTTGAGACATGCTATTAGCATGATTACCCATCATGCCTTGGTTCAGGGGCATCCTGGATGGAGACATGCCCAGCTAGAGAGTGGTAGAGATGACACAAACACATCAGAAAATCAACAAATGGATTTTTATAGAAAATGTAGACTACACCGCTAGAACCATGACCAAAGAACACAATATTCAATAAAAACAAAATTTTAAATAAACTGTATTAAAATGCAGAGGAGGAAATCAGTTTGAGATTTTAATGAAGTTATCATGAAGGAAAAAATTTAATGTTGAAGGTTATTCTTTTTGAATGGATCTGTATAGCTTAAATACAAATTATCACTATTATGAATTATTTATCATTGCTAAAAATAAATTGAGGCTTCACTTTCCTTTGTTTCTTTAGAACCAGGACAAACTTTTTTCTTGATTTATCAAAAAATTTAGCAAAACGTTAATGGAATGTGTTTTATCATATTTGGAGTATTGTTAAGTAATATCACTCCCTTAATATAAATGCAATGTCTTTCTTTAGTCAAATCAAACACTATGAATATAGAAAAGTCCAAATCTACCAGATTCCAGGAAAGGCCCAAAAAATCCCATTTAAAGTAATTTATCTTTTCTCTTTTTTCCAAATTATCTCTCTTTTTTTTTTTTTTTTTAGATCACAGCTCCCACAACTATTACTACCCATTTGTTCTTAACTAAAATTAATTTTATTTCTACTTGATTTTTTAATCTTTATTGTTTTTAAGTATTATATTGTCACTAGTCTGTAACATCTCATTTCCTTGGCATATGAATATGAGGGGAGTCTTCAAAATAGGAATAGTAAGAGAACATTCAATTCAAATAGAGCAGATGATACAAAATAGTAGATGCCAACAAGAACATTCCCTCCTCTACAGCTGGAGCTGCAGTGGGAAAATTTAAACCACCAGAAGTTTGAACAGCCTTAATTAAAGGCAAATTACAACATTAACAAGACACTTTCGACCTAATGTATCAAAAGAACTGAAAAGGGGATTTTTGCAATGTGGAATAATAATTGTAAAAGCTGGGAAACCAATCTCACCACGGAGTTCATGTTCATCTGCTGCGAATGGCTCATTGGGGAAGGAGCCCTCGCTCCCATGGGTGCCTGAGGCATCTGTGCATTCTGCATCACCATAGGGTTAAACTGACTGATTCCTGTGGGAACATATTTATGTACAATTACATACCTCTTCAGGGGAGTTGATGTAATTTAATATTCGATGCACAAATGGGCTGGCAGGGACACTAAAGCAACTAACCGAAAGAGTGGTTCAACAATCTCAGCCTTTACTAAACAGCTTTATTAACATAGTGTTTACACTCTGATATAAATTAGAAACACATGTAACAACTTGATAGATATACCTTGATCCACCTGCATACGGTTCATCATCTGATTTGGCATGTTGGGCATTGTTGAAGGTCCATCTGCAGGGAGGTAAGACAGAAATATGCTTTATTAAAAGTTGCTTTTAGTATCAGGAAACAAAGTGAGTAGCTTTAACCAATAAACCAAGGTGTTAGGGGTTGTTTGTACTAACTCGGAGGTCGAACGGGCTGTGTAGGGCCCATGCTGTTGGGCTGAGCCATACCAGACTGCTGGGGTCCCGGCGCGCCCACCATGATGGGCTGTTTTTGCAGACGCGAGCGTCTCTTCTCCTCTAGCTCCTTCTGGATCTTATAAATTTTTTCTGCTAGGAAGTGGTAATACTCATCCTAATGAGATGGACAAGAAAACCACGAGACCAGAAAAGGTTAAAAAAAACAAAAACAATCATTGAGTTGAAATGATAAGTAAAACAACCAAGAGTATCATCATACCCTGCTGTTTGCTGACTCATACATGTCTCCCTCAACTTTGCGTGCGTAAGCCACTAAGTTCTCCATTCGCCTGTCCTTCAGAGCTGCAGGGTCTGGGGTTGGGAATATGGCTTGTACTCTGCAGGACGAGAAGCTGAGTTTATCTGCTGAACAACAACATATTCTACAGACACACCTCCTTATGTAGTAGACTTACAGTTTGTGCACCAGATGGGAGCGCAGGCCCTGAGTGACATGTTCATGCCAGGCCTTTCTTACCCCTGTAGCAGAGAGAGGGGTGGCAGCGGGGAGGTTTCCCATACCTTCTACCTCTGATCCATCTGGCAGCAGCTGCCTGCTGGACAGAAAAGGTTTCTCTTTAGGCTCATTTCATGAAAGAAGCGGAATATGGACAGAGACCATATTCTGTAAGGATTGAGTCAACTGAGAAATGATAGGACTCACTTGTTGAGTGAAGAGGGGAGCGATGAGTCGGAGAGCAAGCCCGTCTGATCCGAGGAATGGCTACCCAGGCCTCCTGCCATCTGGTTCATCTGACTAGTGCCTGATATCAACACACATTAACAAAAGTTTACATACGAGCACAGCAACTGAACAGTTTTGGTAAAAAAAAAAAAAAAAAAATGCAGCTAAAGGCATTTTGGTTTCATACCGAGTTGGTTCATATTTCGTAGCTGCTGGTGTGCCTGGGGGTTCTGCTGAGCTGGACCCTGACCCTGGACCTGAGCAGGGGAATGGTTCCCATATGGGAGGCCCAGAGCTGCATAGGCCCTCTGCATAGAGCTGGGGTCAATGTGTGTGGGAGCGCTGTTCATGGCTGTGGCGCTCGGCTGGCCGGGTCCGACTGTACTGTTGGCATTCTGCAGGCTGGGTACGGGAGAGCTCAACATGGCTGGAGAGAGAGATTAACACACCCACTGTTTAGTAAGACTGAATAAAAATAATTATTATGAGGTTATTAAGTACATAAGCAAACTTTGTAGTTTGTAATTTAAAACCTACAAATGGTTAAAAACAAAAAAAAGAAAAAGTGAGTTAGAAAACTTTGCATCTTGTGCTTTTGTTTGCTTATTCATTAAAATTTCAAAAATAATGTTGCTAAATGGTTAATATCATTTTGAATCAGACGGAATTTCCAGATAATTTAATTTTATCTGCAATTATACATATTTCAGATAAAAAATAAAAGCATATTAGAGCCATCTCCGGCCTTTGTATGTTTTTAATTATTGAAACATACATAATAATGAATATAAATGATTTATTCAGTGGGAAAAAGAAGTTTTTAAAAAATAGAGTAAAAATTTGAAATTGAATTATGAAAAATTTGCATATTTTTGGCTTTGTTGATTGTTAAAAAAAATAATGCTAGCAAATGATTAGTTTCCACATATTAAATCTGCAATTTTATTAAATGAACAAATAATAAATAACATAAAAATTAAGAAGTTAAAAGACCTATAAGTACCAAAACATCTGGCATGAATGCATTTTTGTCTGCTCTTAATTATTCAAAAATCCCAAGCAAGCAAAAGGTTAAAATCCCAATATTACTTAATAAGTGGAAAAAATATATAATGTAACAAAATCACTAAATTAAACTAAGTTTATCAAATGAAAAAAATTGCATCTTTTTCTTGTATCTTCTCTTGCTAAGCATGTTTTATTTCAATAATTATTAAAGTAAAAAAATTTAAAAATGAAAGAAAGTTAGAAAGATATAACACTCCACACGGAAACTTTTCTTCTTTTGACTACTTTAGTCATGTAAATAATTTTAGTGAATGAGTAATAACATTTAAGAATGTATTTAAAAATAATAATAAAAATAAAAAAACAGAAAATGGCAGCTGAAGAAGGTCTCATGAAAAACCAGTGTAGCTCCCTGCTGTGTTGATTGCTGACAGTGAGCATGCTGCCTCTGTGGGGGATTTAAACCTGTCATAGTGGCTTTTAACCAATTAGAAAGCATGCTGTCCTGAGACCCTGCCCCCTCTAATAGCAGAGCCATCAAGCCCCTCCCTTGGTGTCACATTACAGGCCCTCCCTTTCTAGAGGAATCCTCTCACCATTGGAGCTCTGAGCTAGCAAGCCAGCACAGTTGTGCAGCAGGAAAACTCTGCCTGCAGGTGGCACCACTTCATGATACACTCACTTCCTTGAGGCTCACTACTGTTTGTTAAGCACTTCTTAAAATATTTTAACAAAAGCAACAGAGCAAACGTTCCTCGAGTTACTTACGCTGCTGATTTCTCTTGTCACTTGCATTCTTTAAAGGCAAGCAGACCGGGCAGTCGTGCCGCGTACAGTTCTTCCAGTGAGAGATGATCTGTCTGGATGATGCACAGTGAGCCACTGAAGAAAAATGAAAGCACACAGTAACTCTCAGTGAGAAGAATTAACAAATAAACCAACACACTGAAATAATCCTGAAAATATGTGAAATTAGCAATAAAAAATTAAATAATCAACATGTTGTAAAACCATGAATGAACCTTTTAATTAATTTAAACAACTCAAACAGCATAAACATTAAAGTTCAAAGTTCATAGACCCTTGGTGTTTGATGGGGACCAGTGTAAACATATTAAATGTAAAACAACCGTTCTTCCAGCTGTTTAAAATGATTAAATTAATGTTTGCTGATGTTGTCAGTCACTAGGATTCAGCCAGTCAGCTGAGGTAACCGGCTCCATTAAAGCAATAAAACACAGACGCACAGACGTTTTGCTATATACTCTGGGAAGTGGGGTAACTGCCTAGAAATTACACAAAACAGGCATCAAATAACCCTCCTTCAGCATCTGTGCTCAAATCACTTCACACAAAAAATAACTGCTTTCTGCATCTTCTCATTTAAACAAGACACGCACAGCAGCCGTTTTATTAGGCAAGTTTACCGGTGTAATCACTTGTTAGAGCAAAAAGTCAATCTACGGTAGCACCTCTGTTCATTAAGGCATCTAGACGTGGAGAAGAAGAAATCAAACGATGGACATTCTCAAGGGAAAACACACTGACAACACTGTTTTAGTAATGGTAGCCATGCTAATTGCTCAAACCTAATAACAACTAGCAAAAATATACGTCAACTTTAGTTTTTGGCGTTTTTAATATTAGTAAATGTTTATTATTGTAATTTTTTACTCACCCTGGCAGGACTTGCCAGCTTGGCAGTGAGTCATGTGGTTGAGTACGTTCTTCATGGTGCGGCAGTGAGGCAGCGTACAGGCCCTCACTTCTCCATTGGCCTGTTCCCGCCGTTGGCACTTGTGCGCGTGGAGCAGCAGGACCAGCTGCTGCTGAATGAGTTTTCGTTTCTCGGGGTCAGCAGTCGGCCCTCCAGATACGCCGCCGGCCCCCGGGACCATGCCCATCGATGTTACCTGCTGCTGCATCTGGGCCTGCAAGGGCATGCAGACAGACATGGTTATTACAATACGCCATTGTCAAATGTTGCTAATTTCAAACTTTAAAAGTGTGTAAAAAGAAAATGATGTGCATAATAAAACACAAGAATTAAAACTTGAGGTTTGGCATTCGCAGTTTAACGAGAGAAGCGGTTAAAAATAAAAAAGGATCAACACAAAAAGCATAGAAATTGAAGCAACAACAAAAAATAAACTGTAAGTCTGATGTATCATTATAGTAGCAATGTTCATTCCTAGAAATTGAGGAAATGACCCTTAATTCCAGAAAAGGTCAGAATTAAAAATCACCAAATTTTCTGTTTTCTTCATATTTAAATTGCTCTCAGTGAAGCCAGTGGTATGAAATAAATCAATGAAGTGAACAATTGAGGTTTCTACACCCCAATTTTAACTACAGCTGTATGCAGACATTGTGAAATTAAGCTGTTGAGCAAAAAGAGGAGTACCACTTAGCCACACTTTAATGAATTAATTGGTCATTTTAGTCTTAGTTTGAAATGACCAACAGAGCTGCATAAATCCTGCATTTTGTTTTGAGAATTCTTAAAACCTATAGCTTATATTTGAAAGAAATTATAAAATAAATAAAACCAACGCTGTATTTCTTTTCTTTTCTACAGCATTAAAGAATGACTTCAGAAAAGCAAATCAGACAACAGGCAGAAGGTCATGTAGAGGCTAAAACACTCACCATGTTTGGCACATTCCCAGCTCCCTTTAAGTCAGCAGGGAATGGGGGCAGGTTGTTAGGAAGGGCCGACTTGTTCTGGAGTTGTTGGGCATTGACCCCTGCTGTCCCCACCTGCTGCACCCCGACCTGGCCATACTGCTGGCCGAACGTAGCTCCTGACATCATCTACAGAGAGCAAACAGGAAAATGGCTGGTCACAAGCCGAGTCTCAGCATAGCATAGTTTCTCCATTCTTGTCCAAACATCCGACTGGTTAAAATTGAGGAGCTTGGCTGGCTTTCTCTCACAACAAAATAGAACTCCTTAAAAAAAAAAAAAAAAAAAGATTTTAGGATGGCTACATTTACTCAAACTGCCAAATTTTGGTCATGTGCAATGAAGTGGAAGTAAGCTAAACCTATCATCCATGATGGAACATTTCTGAACTCTGATATTCTTTTAATTTCAGCTGTGTCAGGGGTGCCCAAAGTCGGTCCTTGAATGCCAGCATCCTGCATGTTCTCTCTATGGTGACAGCAAAAACTTTTTCAGCATGTCAATGTACTTCTTTGGCCTTCTAATGAGCCATCATTGGATCCATGTGTGTTAAACCAGGGAGAGCACTGGGTGCTGGCACTCAAGTACCGACTTTGGGCACCCCTGACCTATGTCATTGTCTAGTAAGAAATATACACAATTGTGCAATTAAATGGTGGCAACTTAAGGGGAGTTGGTGGGATTTGTACTGATAGAAGTGAATCAAATCTCCCAACATCATTTCAAAAGAAGGGCTGTGGTAATATCATCTACCAAAAACAACTGTAACATACCAACTATATTAAGCATAAGATATTTCTCCATTTTTATTTTTCACTAATAGCTCATAATGCAGCTAGCACACTAGTGAATAATTATTTCAACTTACTAAAACCTAAATACATTCTCTTTAGCTGTGGTTGCATGTTATTAGGAAATATAGCATTGAGACAATTTCATTCAGAGTGCAATGATGATGCTGACTGCCATTAACCCACAGTGACTTATCTTAGGTCCTCTCCACACAGGGATGTTACCTAACTGGTTGTAAGTTTCAAAAATACCCATGTCAACACGAAAACACAGAGACCATCCCAAAACAGACATGTACATAAAGTCTGAACACCAGATTAGAAGTAAACACCACAAGAAAACAAGAATGCCAAAGATGCAAAGCATCCCATCAAAAATACTTTTGAGCGTTTCTCCTACCAACATCCCAAAAAGATCAAGGTTCAAAGTTATGACGTATATCTAAAATATGTAAATAATGCCGGATGCCACATCGTTTCTATCCCTAAGTGGTCGCTCCTCTACTTTCAGCTCGCTATTGTGAAGTTATGAATTTTATAAAAGCTGGATGAAAACACACGCTTCATACACTGTCATCGATGCTAACACACTGCAGATCATGTGCTTCCATGCTGGTGAATACACACAAACAGAAAACAAGTTGCAAAACCTTGCAAACAAAGCAAGCATATCTGGGTCTTATTAAACAAGCTCAGATTAATTTTGATGGAAGCACTTCCTTTCCTGTGAGAAGCAGCAGGAGCAAGTCTCAGGTACAAACATATAATCTAGCCCAAATGCTTCATGCCCTGCCCCTGACAAACAGTGAAAATCCAGTCATCACTGAATAAAAGGTTTTGACCTGGCTTGGCTGACGGAGGGGAAACGCTCCCTTTGGCTGTATAAGACTGAGCTTTGTAAAGAAATATATACACGAAAGAGAGAAAGAAAGAGAGAGAGAGGGAGAAAGAGAGAGAGAGAGACAGTAGACAAAGACTGAAAAGCGCAGAGATAGAATCAGGCAAAATATGAGAAAAAGACATAAATATGAAGATAGATTAAAAAAATATATAGACATGAAGAGAAATGTGTAAATACAGTAGAGACGATGAATTATGAAGATTTTCACATTTGTCTTCCTTAGGAATATTCTGTTGAACATGTAGACATATTAGACATGTTCAAGTACTTCCTCAGTCGCTGTTAAATGTGTTTAGTTTGTATTTATGGCTGTTACCTTGATTACATCAAACAATTTCTCTACAAAGTGATTGCTGCTATTAAATGAAAACAATGAAAAAATTACCTGTCTAGGTTATTTTTGTCTTTGCAGAATCCCTGCCCCTAAGACAAAAGTACCAGGGGAAACACTCTTCTTTTCACTAAATCCAACATAAAGCCTATTTTGAAGTGTCATAATAAGTTTGGTACCCTTGTACACACGTCAGATAGCAGCCTAACAAAGGGGGAATTTCCCAATTCAGAAGCTTAATATTGTGTTTTCTTTGGTATCAAATTCATTCTTCTCAACAGGCATTAAAAGATGGTCAACAAACTGAAATTGTTTCCATTTTCTAAATGCAGAAATAATGTGAAGTAATCTGTTTTCATTTTTCAAAATCCAACATTTACATACATTTCTTCAATATTTGACAAATAAAATAGGGACCAAATTAACATTTTTCTGTCCAAAAGTCATATTTTGGCATTATGCTTATGGTCCGTGTCACATTTACTCCGAATCTTTTAACTTCTTGAAAATGTCTGGAGATTTTGCTATATTATTTTCACCTCATGTTATTTGTATAGCACTAGACTGGTTCACAAAACAATTCTTATGTATTTTAAAGTTACTGTTCCATTTCTATTTAATATGAGGAACAAAAGCTTTTTGCCGAGAGATTTGTTGAGCAGTGCCTCCATAAAAATTAGCTTGTGTTGCTAACAGTTAAAGGCATGCTGAGCCTCCTTACTTGTTGGCAGGAGGTTCAGCATTTTTCTTTCTCAATTAAGCTTTTCTATAATTAGTTGTTCAAAATGTAAGGATTATGTATTTTCTTCAATAACTGGAAAAAACTAAAGGCACATGGAGCTGAAATCTATGGGAGAAAAACAGTCCAAAAGAACAGCAGTGGATTGCTGCTTTTATTTTTATAAATGAATTAATTCAACAAATTTAACAGACGTTCCTGGCATAAACGTCTGTTAAAGTCCCGACTTTCTTCTTCTGCCGTGGCTTAAGCGGCCCGACAGAGCAAGCCCTGCCCAGTCTAAAGAAAAACGGTACGTGACACACAGAGAAAGACCAGCTTGCACAACAAATGAGCACTGCACTGCTGCCTGCCTGCCTGCCTGCCCCTCCCCCTCCCCTGCACATAAAACCCGCAGATGCTTGTCTGCCTCTCATTCACACATCCAACCTCTCCTACCAATGGCTTCTCCCACTTGATGAACTGCCTTTATCAGGGGATTGTCGGCGGGGAAGAGGAAGGCAACACAGCAACCGAAAGCCTCCAGTACCTCCCCTCCCTCAGCTTGTGAGCCTCATTTCTTCAAGTGTTAATAATAAACTCTTACAATACGTATAAAACTTTGCATGTTCATTATCCTCAAATGTTGGGAACTTCCTAATCAAGTTCTTCAACTTAACCTAACCATTTACCTCCATAGAAGGACAGATCAAATGGACAACTGAAAGTGATTAACAATAAAATGTTGTATTTTACACATCGGTCTTTGACCATTTCAAACATTAGAAATGGCTTCAGTTTACTCAGATTTTTTTTTTATTTCTTCAAAAATTGTTTTCATAAAGAAAAGAAAGAAAACTTCAGTCTTTTCAATTTCAAAAAGCAGCCAAGAACACAGGCTGCACAATGTTTTAAACATTTTTGACACTTTTATGCAATCTGCCAAGTAAATCAAGACGATGCTTTGGTCTCGCGCCATTTGCAGCAGTTTTTAGTTGTTCCACAGTCATTTCATTTTCAGATTATAGACTGACTCTGTGAGATGTTCTGACCTCGTTTAAACTTTCTCCCTCACCTCTCTGATGCTGATTCTTCACTAAAAATCTGTAATAATCACTTATGAGGCCTTCCCATAACAACTCCGTTTAGACTTTAAGCTATGCAGATGCGAGTTCTATTTACTTATTTAACTAGCGAGCTGTAGGCGTAGTTGGTCATATGGAATTTAATTTAGGGGCATCACATTAAAGGGGCAATGAATACAAATGAATGTCCAACAATTCAGATTTTTATTTGTTGCACTGTGTAACTTTCCTCTCTCTTTTCTCCGTCCCAACCAATTTCAATAAGACGTTGTGCAAAACAGAATCAAATCAATGAATTTCTGAAGCACATAGTGAAAAATTAAGGTGCATACGTCTGCACAGGAAAGGAGGGGCTTGTTTTATGTGGTGATGTCTGCTTGTAACAATGTCAGTGAGACCTAGCCTGTTGGTTTTAATCTTGGCTTCCTTTCAAACCACAAAGTCCTGTATCTCTCAGACAAGCGGAGGAACAATTTCTCGCATTGAGCACTTCAAAGTGCTTGAAACTGTAGATATTCGGAGACAATAAAACCAGCAGAGTACAATACAAACCGCTGCTCATTCAAATATCGCAATGCATAAATGCCAAGGAGTTTTCAGCAACATTTTCACAGCTTAATCAAATTTTATATCACTAAGATGTGGAAAATGCCATAATTAAAAGATTGATTATATGACTGAATATTAGACAAAAACAAAATATAAATCCAAGATTACAAAGTAGAACAGGAAAGGTCTAACATTATGAAAAATTGCTGAATGACAAATCCATGACAATAAATTGTTTGATTTTAAAATGAAAAAAAGTTTTAATGTTGGTTGTAACTTCAGTCCTACACACAGACTGTTGACTTGACTGTTTTCTAGCAGACAGGTACAGACATCCTCCACAAGGAGGCGGAGCCAGAAAGGTCATGGTTGAACAAACTGGCTGTTCACAATATGTTGTATATGAACTTAATAATGGAAACTTTAGTAGAAGAAAAACAGTGTGGTTTGTAAAAAAGAAAAATTTAAAATGCGTTATAAAATTATTGATGTCATTAGCTGTAAATCAAGCAATAAAATGAACAGAAATGCTAAAAGATAGCACTGTGTTTGTGATAAATCTATTTAATGAGTTTCTCTTTTTAAATTAATTAAAAAATGTGCTCATATTTTTTCAGACAAATTCCATTTTTTTAAACTCACCTTGTTCATGTTTCCAGCTTGTAGAGTATTCATGGTGTGCGATGCACCAACCTGAGGTCCTCCTTGGGTCAGAGTCTCTGCCAGCACACTTCCTCCAACACCAGGTCCAGTGCCTCCTTGTGTTGCTTGGCCTTGGTACTGCATGCCAGGCCCAGGTCTCCCTCGGCCTGCTGGTCCCATAGCACCATTCATGACCTGTCCCCCTGGGCCCATAACACCATGACCCTGACCAACGTTCAACATCGTCTGGTTAAAGCCCAGGACTCCATTTCCTTGTCCAGTGGAAACACCTTTCTGGCCTTGGGGCGACTGGTGATTGGGCGAACCCTGGCCCAGAGGCCCTTTGCCCAGCACTGCACCCAGCTGGCTCGGCACCATGCCTCCCTGTTGGGGACTGCCAGAATTGCGCGCACCCCCAAGAATAGATGTGATTCCGGGTCGCAGGAGCTCCGAAAGTTGCTTGTGTTTGGAGGCGGCATCAGGCATAGCTGAGTTGTGACCAGGTGGCACGCCACTTGGACCACAATTAGCAGACGGCCCATTTCCCAAGTCTCCATTGAGGATAAGCTCATCAGGAAGATTGTTTTCCAGATCGAGTAACGATACAAGATCTAAAAAGAAACAGGAGGGAGAAGGAAAAGTTAGCCACCCCACTTTTAAGGACTTTAACTAAAACTTACAAAGTAGCTAAAAAAAAAAAAAAACACATTACTAATACAAACCTGGATCAAGCATTCATAATCTTTGCTCTTACTAACCTAACCTAAAGTACCAAAAGATCCTCATCCAGGAGTGAAAGACAATAAATTACCAATTTGATTTAACCCAATTCAAAAACATGACATGTACAAAATGATACTCAATGGGAGAGATGACAAAGTTTATTTATGTGGAAATGCAACTCAGCCATGATGGTATCGTTCATATTTCAAATAAATTAAATTGTTGAAAAATCTTTTGGTCAGACAGGTTAACCTAAAAATACCAATTATACTAATTTTACGGAAAGGGTTAAAATGGAATAGAAATAACCTTTAATGTTCATAATGGGGATATTCAGGTGTGATAGCAGCAAAGTGATTCCTTTAGTTGTTGAATTAAAACATTGTGTACTTAGTTTATTGTTGAGCAAAAAAAGAGCAAACCATGTTTGTGATTCCCTTTTTTAAAAGTGTGATTTTTCTGGGCCACAAGTACTTTTTATGATTTAACCCATGTGGCAAAAAGGTTGAACAGCTCAGGTGTATAATGAAGGCAAAAGTAAATGCATGTCTTAGAACTAAATATATCTATTGGGAATTCATAAGATTATAAAATTGGACTTTTGTTCAAAACATAAAAGCAGTTAAATTTTTTGACATGTTATTTTAAAATAAATCAAATTTTGGTCATTTTTAATATTAGTAGTGACATCAAAATAGCATGCTGATGTACTCTCATATTTGTGAAACCTTAATAATTCAGCTGATGCAATTTGTCAGGAAGCCTTTTCATTTGAGAAAGAAAAAAAACATCAACATGTATACATGTATTTATTCAAACAAAAAAGGAACTGGCTATTTTCTGTGTATTAAAATCATTTTTGTAACTGTCGTGTACTTAATCAAAAACAAAGAGAGAAAAAACACAATCGAGTGACATGTTATGTTTGAACTAAAAGTTGCAATAGAGTGACAGAGAAGCAAAGCTTTTGTCTGCAGTTGTGCAAATAACACACCAACTACCAATAAAATACTGAAGTCTAAAGCCTAAATCACGTGGCAATGCCAAGGTCCTTCCTGTGTAGGTGTGTGCTTTTGTATGCAAGCCAATAAACAACAACCACACCCCAACACACACCTTATTCTATGTCGCCACTGATTTATAACAAAAGAGGAATCCAACCAGCTTCTTAATGATGCATTTTCACAGTAATTAGGAAAAATAGACACTTCAGTTTTCCAAAGATGAAGTCTAAAACCACATTTATAAATTTCAGCTGACCCCAAAAGTGTGCTGAAGGAAATCGAAAGGCTAAACACGGGCCTTTGACATTATACGCTATGCAGCCATACGGTGCCGTCATACCTACAGCCAGCAAGGTAAACAAATAGACAATCTGGCATCTAATGGAGGGAGCAGCTTAAAAACAAGAGACGTTACATTTACTGGAAGCAAAAGCCGATCCACTGAGAAAATTGGGCTGCTTCTAATGAGTCAATGAAACAATAAGTCATGAGAGTTGGTACTAGCAAGAAGCTACATTGTGGAGTTTAACTTTACAGAGTAAACATTCAGGGTTTTTTTTTTTTTTTTTTTAGAAATTCAGCGTTTATTAGTTGTCATTATATGCACATTAGGAATGACTCATTGGAAAGTCAACTAACCATTAAACAGTATGAGAGTAAATGTATAACCACAAGCAAAAAATGCAGTTGCTTTATGGTAGTAAATCAAAAAATAAAAATAAAAAACCATATACGTTCATTTTTGAGAAATTACAATATGTGTTCTGATTTACCTCATTAGAATAAAAGTTCCTTTTAAAATTCCAAACCTTGAAGAAGGTATTAAATATACTTTTCTATTAAGTCCATATTTCTGAATTAAAAATGTTTCCTTTAATTGTTTTTTATTAATGTTCTAATTTTAAATGGGTTTTTTTCTGTGAAAATTGTTAAAGTGGGAAGAAAACTCCAAGTTTTCTTTCTTTCTAAGGTGTTTAAAAACTACATTTGAGAAAGCCTAAAATGGCAGCTTTTCATTCATTTTAAAACTTTAAAACACACAGCTTGAATTCAACAAAGAAATACAAGTTCACTCATTTTGTTTATACATGAAATCTCAGTAAAAACCGAAGAGCTGCATTCTGCAAGTGATCAACAGACTGCTGTTGACATTTGTTAGTGTTTAGTCTGCTAATTGTTTGTAGAAGAACATTTTAAGATGTTGACTAAGAAATAATTTTGTTGTTTTAAGTTTATCCTAATAATGGCCATTTTACTCCATCATTCTTTTTCTTCAGATTTTGGCCTTTTCAGACAAATGTTTTGGATATGAGAAGGACATTAAAGGGTCATTTTTGATTATTCTGTACAAATATTTCTGATGCTTTGAAGTAATTTCTTGTATTCTATTTGTCGTTTATAAAATGTAAATGTTAAGTGACCACAACAAATATTTATAATCTGTTGCTGAAAATTACTTTGTTTTGATCAGGTATCATAAATGCACATATATTTGAAAGGTCAATGGGCCCAAATGGGATCATATTCAAAATGACTTAAGAAATATAAACTCTTTTGGAAAATATTTTGCAACTACATTGGATTGTAAAATGAGAGAAGTTTTATCAATATTAATCTCCATAATTCAGCAAAATACTTAATTACCTAAAGAAATAAATGAATAAGCAACGATTAAGTGCTTAAATGGTAACAAGTGGTGTGTTGATGGTCATAAAGCTGGATATGACATGGATAAATTGTCTGAAGCTTTTATTCAATATGGAATTTCCTTTCCCACTGTCACTACAGTTGACTAATGAACCGTATTATGAAAGCAGAAATAGTTGTATTTCTAAAACGAGAAAAAAAAAAAGAAATCTATATGACAATGGAGTATTCTCAAGGTTTGTTTTCTCCATGCTTTTTTTGTTTGCTTTGGCATCACTTCATGTGTTTCAACTTTATCTCTGAACATAAGCATACAAGTTTATGTACAATATCATACATAAGCTTACAAGTTCATGTTCAGAGATAAATGCTGTGTCGTGGGGTGAATTAAACCCATACTGAAATTTTTCCGTTTGGATGTTACTATCATCCTATATTCTTTTAAATTTTTTTAGAAATGTGAGGCAAACATTATGATTTTGGCTAATTTATCATTTAGCCAACATTATTTCTTGTCACAATTTCTAGCGACAAGAAAAAAATCTTTTTCATGTCTTAAAAATTAGACTGAGCAGCACTTTTACAGCTGCTGGTTACAAGAACTAATAGCTATAAAATCTAAATCATTTAGTTCATTTTGAAATCTTATTTGTTATGAATTGCAATTACAGGACCAGGTAATAAACTAGGTCATATCTAACTGTCCTAAAGCAGCACAGTAAGTTTTTACTGCTAAATAAACACACATAAATCTTTGATTTTACACACCGATTGTTCAAAAGAAGCAAAGCATACAGTCAAAGATCAAAATGAAAACCTCTAAAATTAACACAACTAAGCTGAAAAACAGTCGCTGTCCACTAATTTAAAGACAGCTCACAGCAAAATTATCTGCTACCATCAAATCATGTATCTGAACAGAACATGATATATAACGTTCATATTTATGTCACCTTCCCTTACATTTTTAGCGCTCATCACTGTATCATGAAGGCTGCATTTCTGGTTCTGCAAAGGTTTGTGGTTTTACTGCCCTGCTTTGAGCTCCTAAACAACCATCATGAGAAAATGGTAAAATAATGCCAACTTGTAAATGGCTGTCACACACACACTCTGTCTTCTTCTAGATGCAGAAGCACACATATTTAAATGACAAACGAATAATAATCAATTTCCTTGTCAAACAAATTTGAATAGAAGTTTGCTTTAAATGTCAATTTATAAAGTAGCGTCTTATTGTCTTCTTCCCTAGTCAAGCACTGGCCTTATCAATAGCTTAAAGAAAGCTAAACATCTGCTAATCAAAGTCTGGATCTTGAGTCGTCTTGCATTTATGTGACATATGCTACATCCGAAGTTGAAGAAACAACTGTGAATTTATTCTTATAAATCTAATTGAGAAAAACATCTGTAAAACTTTATACATGCAATTTTAATTTCAAATTTGAAGTTAAGTGTACAAAATTTGTAGCACACAACACAAGTAAAGCTGTGAAAATACAGCTCTACTTGTGGAAACAACATCAGACAAATCATAACTACTTAGAAAAATTTAAATGAACACTAAACGTTGGAGAAAATAGGAAAGCCATCCCTTCTTCACACAAATATTAATGAATGAAATGCTCTCAAAAAACATAACAGTAATATTGGCGCACACGTGTCAAATGCAAAATGTTAAAAGAAGTGTGGAGAGGAGACAAAGAGTATCTGGGTGGCTTCCAACGACACCCACCCTTCATCTCGATCAGTTCCACCACAGCAGACATCAGCTATCTGCCAAAATGTTACTAATCTTGCAAAAGGGAATATTTTTATGCTCCCCACCCCTCTTATTGTTCAAATGCTAACATATATGTTGGTCCTCAGAGACAAAGAAATCAAGCAAAAAGCCCAATAGGTGAGCAGTCCCGTTAGCAAGTGGCTCAAACTTGCCCATGGTGTCGACGCGCCGATTCAGCTACACAAATGAACACAAGCCTGACTCTGGCCCGTGGCCACGGGCACAAACACATACTGACACGAGTCTGGAGCCCCATAAAAAACTGTCACACATTAACATAAACATCAAAGACTGCTAATCTGTGTCCATGAGCAACAGCTCAGCATGCATGCTCCTCCGTCCTGATGCCAAAAATGAAAATGAGACCCAAGTAGAATCAATTTATGCTTGCAGATATTAGGAGTACGCCAATCATCAATTTTTTTACTATTAATTTTAACAGAAAAGAACAAATAAAGAAAAAAAATTATTACAGATTTACTATGTAATCTTAGATAAAACTGCATTCATTGAATTAATAAAGTCTATGTATACCATCTACAGGCCTTCACATTAAATCACTTGTCCTTCATACAATGAGGGATTGCGTGTGAGTTGCCCAGAGGCTGAACTAACATGTAGAAAATGCAAAACAAAAGCTCTCGTTAAATACAACCAATCTATAAATCAGGCATAAACAAATATTAATTCATTAGCTGACAAAACATAGGAAGTCTGGAAAAATGGATTCTTGCTCAATACCAATTCCCAAAGAAAAATCCCATTTAATAACCAATCTAACAGAGAGCAATTAATTTTGTTGGTCAATGCCGCTCTGATCTGCCAGGATGTGAAAAAAGACAACTTAGGGGTATCCTGCAGTCTCTGTGTTAATTCTCTCTGCAACATTTCGCTTTGACCAAAATGAAATGCCAAATATTGGACAAAAAGAAGGTGTGAATTCCTGTCTTTCGAACTGCTGAGGTCTAGTTTGTTTAAAAATTGCTGTTCATACACATTTTGTCATGCTATTCTGCTTCATATTTGATGCAAAAAGTCCATATTTGAGTCAGCAAATATTCCCACAGATGCTGCACCACATGGAAAAGGGAACTTATTACAATAAACACACTTCTTATTTATTAAACTTCACCAGCTAAATTGCCTGAAAAGTTGATGTCAAAAGATGATAAATCTATGCTATGTTAATTTAAAACACAGACTTGACCTATCAGAGGACAGTCTGTAACTGCAGATAATTAAAGTTGGGGTCGGGACTTCACCAAGGTGTGGGTACTTGTATTCCTCTTCAGAGGTAAGTAAATAAAATATAGTTGCAAAAGCAATTTCTGTTATTCAAAAAGTCAAAATCATAAAAAAATGCAAAAATTATTTTAAATGTTTTTTTTTTTCAACAGATTTCTGTGTTACATCCTAAAGTGGAAATAGAACGCAACATGTAGAAAGTTACATTTTGCACCAGAAGACGTTGGGAACTAAACGGCAGAACTCAGTGGGGTACAAAATGGCATGGGCAAAAAAAAATACTGCCAATATGTTGGATGACTCTACTGTACTCAACCAACAGTTGGCATCTTTTCCAGTTTAGTTTGTGGGTCAGAAGTTGATAAGTTTGGTAACAATGGCCTGAAAGACCAAAAAGTAAGACAAAAACAAAGACAGAGGCATTATAAAAAATATTTAAAAAAAACGCCCTGTAAGAACTATTAAGAACCAGAGATAGCATATAGAATACAGCAGCAGGACAGAGGAAAAGACTTATCCCAGACTGTCATGCCATTGAATGGGTTGTAACTGACATGCTTGTAGTAAATCACACAACAACATGGTACACACGTCTCTGCTAAAAAAGGTAAATAGTTAAAAATAATTAAGAGATATCTAAGGTACTTTAACAGCAAGGCAACCTGTTTTAGCTGTGAAGTCTATATCTGCAGAAGATAAGGGCTCATCAACGCGTTCTCTTATGATCAAACCACAACCACTTTTAATTTTTTATCAGCATGTGCATAATTAACTTTCTTTAAACCAGTGTTTTTCAATCACTGGAATGATCCAATTTCACCTAATTTGTCTAAAAAGATTTTTTGAAAACGAATTAATTATCTGCAGATAATGTGCCATTTTCGAGTGTCTGTGCTGTAGTAGTGAATAGTGACATAATAATGTAATTTCCTTATCAATAGATGGCAGTAGGTACATAGCATTGTACGTTAAAACAAGAGACTTAATGATACATGAATGTGACAGGTAGCTTTGAGAGCATTGTATCTAGCAAGACTGTAATGACAGTAATGGAAAAGCTTTGGAAAAGAAAAAATGCTAACTCCAATCTGGTCCCTGGACAAAATTCGGACCCAGATGAAGGCCCTACTATGGGCGGATATCAAAAGAAGGCAAATACTGTGAGCTCGAGACAGTACAGTGACAGTTACATTTCATTTGGATTTACTTTTACCGGGGATGCAACGACACCGACTCCGTTGTGTTTGGTATGCAGTGAAAAGCTATCCAACAGTTCTATAGTACCAAGCAAGCTTAAACGGCATCTCCAAACAAAACACCTTTCGCTTCAAAACAAGAATGCAGACTATTTTGTTCTCTTGTGTACCACACAGAGAAACAGGCAACGCTCATGAGGAAAACCACAAAGGTAAATGAGAGAGCCCTTAAAGCTAGCTAGCACGTAGCTGAACTTGTAGCTAAATCAGAAAGGTCCCACAGTGTGGAAGAGACATTAATATTACCCCCCCATAAAACCACTGTAAATGAGATGCTCGGATCTGAAGCAGTTAAGAAAATAGCATATTGATGACAGGTCTCCAGACATAGAAAGTGTGGTCTTAGAAAAACTCTGTATCAGTGAGAAATGTGCGTTGCAACTTGTCGAGTGTACTGATATTAGTGGATATGCTCAAGTCTTGACCAATGTACATTTTGTGGATGGAGACGCAATCAGAGAAAACTTCCTATTTTGCCGGTAAGGACAACAGGAAAGGAAATTTTTCGGGTTACATCAGACTATCTTGAACAACAAGGACTTAAGTGGGAAAACTGCACGAGTGTCTGCACTGATGGAGCTGCAGCAATGGTCGAGCGCACCAAAGGCTTGGTAAGCAGAGTGAAGGAAAGAAACCCAGATGTAATTATTACGCACTGTTTCTTACACTGTGAGGTCCTCATGGCCAAGACTTTACCAGCAGACCTAGCCCCGGTGTTGAATGATGTTGTGCAGACGGTAAGCTTTATGAAAGCACGACCTGTGAAAGGCCGCATATTTGCATCTTGATGTGAGGAAATGGGAGGGGAACATAAGACCTTGCTGTTTCATACGGAGATCCGATGGTTGTTGCGCGGCAAGGTACTGGCCCATGTGTATGAGCTACGGGAGGAACTCGGGAGTGAATCTGACAAATGAGGGGTCCGATTACACAAAGCTGCTTGCAAGTGATGAGTGGTGTGGAAGGCTGGCATACCTGGCGGATATTTTTCATCATCTGAAGGAACTGAACACACAAATGCAAGGCCGAAATGAAAACCTGCTCACAAGTACGGATAAAATAAACGGATTCCGTTCAAAGGTGCACCTCTGGCAACAACATGTGGAAAGTGGCAACCTTGAAATGTTCCCACTAACCAAGAAATGGCAAAATGTTCACATTGCTGCCCTGTGTGAAGAAATAGGGACACATTTAAAAACTCTCGAGGAGAAGATGTCATTTTATTTCTCTTCAGCCTTCAATGAATTCCTTGACTGGGTTCGGGACTCAGTAGTTGTTGGAAAGAACATGACTTTACAGGAGCAGGAAGAACTAACTGAACTGAGACAAAATCGTGGTTGAAAGCTGAGCTTTGCTGATCTACCTTTGGACAGTTTTTGGTTGACTGCTGCCAAGGAGTTCCCCGTTCTGGCAAACAAAGTTATTTTGACATTGCTCCCATTTTCCACAACATATCTGTGTGAAGTGAGCATCTCAAGCCTGTCTATTAAAAAACTAAAAACAGAGAGACTCAGAGGTAGTGAGGAAGACCTTTGTGTGTGTCTGTCTTCAATTCTTTCCAGGATATCAGCTCTGTCTTCATCCAAACATTCACAGGTTTCACACTGAGTAAAATATACAGATATTGACATTCTGTACATGCAACTCTTCATTTTGTAACAGTGAAATCTTTCCCAAATATAATTTCTTCTCTCAGAATAAGAATTATTTTCTGTATTCCACCTAACAAAATGCTTGTGGACAAAATTAGTTTGCAAAACACTGAAGTTTTCCACAACTGCTTTAAATTTAAGACCACATTGTTGTGGCACTGTTCAGGTGTATTTTTGAAGTGGACATTCCTTTGATAAGAATGACTATATATTCAATATGGGTGGTTACAGAGTATCATTTGTTTACATTTTTGGTTGGTGGTGTGCCTCGTGATTTTTTCACAGAAAACAATGTACCTTGACTCAAGAAAGGTTGAAAACACTGCTTTAAACTATGTGTCAGTTTTACAACAGAAGGCTGTAATATGTTCAAAGAACAGATGTACAAATTAAGTTTTTCTTGTCAAACAGAGTAGAGGTGTGCAATTAATCAAATGTACAACTCAATTTGCTAAAACAATTTAACCACTAAAAAAAAATCATTGGCTTTTTGTTTTTGGATAATTTGTAAGTGTGCTATTATTTTACAATATCTCCCAAATGAAGCATGCTTCCATGCCTTTCAAAGGGTGAACTCCATGAGATTCTTGTTTTGAAAAGTTCAAAGGATGGCAGAAAGAGGAGAAAAGGAGCCTCAAAGTATCCTCCCAGTGGGATCTGAATTAACACACTTATCAGGAAACATTAACACACTTTAATCAGGAAACATCCTAATGTACACACTGCTGTTTCACACCTGGAAAAAAGTCTGGCATGAGACGACCATGTCTGCAGAGGTCTGAAACAGCAGAGGAATGGTTTACCAAAACCATCTGTGAAATTTCTTGCCAAAATCTAAATGACTTCTAGAATCTTTGAAAAGTTGCATTAAGAGGCTGAAAAGTTTGTTTGAAAAAAGTAATACATTTATATAATAATTTTGCAATATGTTGATGTACAGTAACTTTTCAACTGAGCATCTTTTTCAGAGATTGCAGAAATACATAATATTGCTATATGTATGTCTATATATACATATACATTTTTTTTTACATATAGTGTATTTAAATTAAAAACTGGTTATTTTAAATAATTTTTTTGCATTTAAGGCATTTCAATGACTTAATCCTAATAGGTGACTACATTTAACAACTACAAAATTGCAATCCAATAGTTTTCAACAACTGTGCAGCTCTATTTAGAGGTTGGGCATTTGAACAATTCTGGTTCACATTTTGATTCCTCGTTTCGATTCCGGTTCTCAACAGTTATCGATTCCATTTTTAATTAATTTTACTTCTACAATCTTTTTACCTTTTGTAAAACTTTACTGTTTTTTTTTTTTTTCATAGGGCTTCTTCCATGACTTAGGAACAGGTCCAGGTAAGCAGCATGTACAGTATATAATCATAAACGGTGCTAGGCTTAAAACCCGAACCGGAGCAAGATGAACACAGAAATCTAAGACCTGGAATTTGGTGGCTTCTGTCAGAGGACTGGGTTATCAAAATTAGGAATCAAAATTTAAAAAGTTGGACAATTCCAGGAGAACCGAAATGTTTGTACCAGTTACAATACATTCTTGATGCCCAACCCTTCCCAAAAATATATATAACATATATATTTCTTTTAAGCCAAACTAGTATATTTTGCCTATAATTGGGCAACCCTCATCAAACTTCTAGTCAGATTTTTGACTATATAGTTATTTGTGTATAAAGTAAAACAAAAAAAGAAAAGCACAGAAAAACAGAAAAAATCAACATAAAAATGAATGATTTACAAGATTAGTTTATTTATGTATCAAAGCGTGTCTCTAAACTTAATCTGACTTTTATCCTCCTCAGAAAATCTAAGAAAGCAAAAGTTGTTTTTCAGAATTTATTGCTGTAAAATTGAGCTCCTAGCTCAATGAATAAGCAAAATATGTAAATCTAATTGTTTAGCATTTGACCACCCAATCAATGACCACCACCAAAAGAAAAAAGGTGATTCTGATATCTGGCTACTTGATAAATCTGTGTTTTATACAAGAGGCCAAAGCAAAGGTCTAAAAATCATCCACTGTCATCTTCTGCTCTGCAGTGAGAGGTTTGACTGATAGACCAGCCTACCAGGTCATGCCTGCAAGCTTGTAGTTGTCAACAGTTACCCCACTATTACCACCTCAGAGACTTTCTTCCTACATTTAACGACATTTCAATCAAAAAATGGCACTGGCTAAAATCAAAATCGGCAGGTCAAACTTTTTATGGACTGATAATTTATGATCTGCGAGAAAGCTGCAATCGGTGCACTGACCCATGTAAGATGGCGGCTCATGCAAAACTTTATCCCACTTACTTGAAGGTCTAACTGTGACTTTTTCTTGACCAAAAACAGGAAGCACAATTTTAATGCTTATCCTGAATCCATAAGACTTAGGATATATATATTTTTTGAAGAATATCAGTAAAATGCAATTACATTCCAATTTCACAAGCCAATGTTTTATTCTCGGAATATTAGTTTGCTACTAATTGTCAACACAAGGACAACTTGATAACAAGGTTCAAGGGTATTATATTTCACAGGTCATTGAAATTCGGTGACCAACATACCCTCAGATCATCGTTATAATTAGAGCAGCTGTTTAAATTAGCTAATCAACCTCTGCTGTGTTCAGATCATTTTATAATGCCAAAATAAACATCAAGCCTGAAAACATGAAACTGTCAAGAACTGCATGTGTTGCCTTTTGTGTGGGAAAAGTTTGCGGGTTTTATGCTGATGAATCCTCATATATATATATATATATATATATATATATATATATATTTATTATATATATATATATATATATATATATATATAATGGAGCTGTTTGTTGCAATGGCAACGAGTCTGCGCGGAGCTAGCGACAATGGCATCAGCTAATAACGAATGATAACCTCGTACGTAAAAGTCCTGCCACTTTTCCTAGTTTCACTTTAGAGTTTGTTCACGCTGCAGCCTGTTGTTAGCGGTGCAGCTGGTGTTATTTAACTTACTTTAGCTGCTGCGGCGTTCAGAGCAGCTCTGCTCTGGCTTTAGAGGCAACAGGGTCTGCGGCCTGTCTGCAGCTCCCGTCGCGTCGCCGGTAAAACTTTAGCTTGTAGCTGAGCTTGAGTTTGAAGTTACATCACTTCGTCTGCCACCAAAAAAACGAAACGGGGATCCGCTCCACGGTGAAGCTCCATCCGCTGATGACGAACGGTGGACGCTCCGCTCTGTCTGATTTGATCGCCGTCACCGTCCTTCCAGGTCAAATTTAGATTTTTGTTGTCCTGGATACTTTACAAAATGTCTTTCCGTCATTCCTAGTCTTTGAATCTCGGATATAGAGCCAAAGTTGTGAAAACTTATATTTTCCTATGTCGAAGCGCAAAATGACTAGCTAGTCTCAACACGTTAGGTGAGGCGGCTCCAACACAACGCATGCGCACAGCAGCTTGGAGTTGGAGCTAAAAAAAATTTACACAGATTTTAGTAAAACTAACTTAAAACAATAAGTGAGCATCAATGGAAATAAAAAATATTTTTGCAGGGATGATAAAAATTGTACTACCTTTTACTACCTTTAGTTACTGGCCCACATTTTTACTTCCTTTTGCTGGCCCCGATTTGAGCTCATTTAATTTACTACCTTTCACTACTTTTGACTACCGCGGAAACTGATATAAAAGCTGCAATGTATAAAACACTTTGAGACATTCTGTTTTAAAAGGACAAAGTATAACACTGAACTCAAAAGATTAAACCTGGAAAAGTGTAACTTTTTTTTTTTTTTTTTTGAAAGAATCAGTCAAATCCCCTAAATGTACTGCAAAGAGACGATATCCACATCGCTCACAATATACACAAGCTTTTTCTCCTCCCCACTTGAGTGACAAAAGCTGCTCTGCAAGTTGGGCAAGTGAAGACACGGACCCTACGGCTAATCGGTAATATTCAGCCTTAAAATGGCAGGCAGTTTTTATAAAGTCCTGAATGTTTCCTCTCCCAAAAAGAAACTCAACAAGTGACAAAAAAAAAGGAAGTCTCATCTTACCCAAGTTATGTTTTCCATTTCTTTCCTTCAAGCACTCTTTTGAGTGATGGACAGATGTTTACTTTTTCAAGACAGGTTCAAATAGATTAAAAAAACTATTCAACTGGTAAAATAATGCAGGATTTTTGTTCATCTATGCAAAGAGATTTTTTTTAAGCGCACAAGCCCAGAGATCAGAAGCAAAATAATAATCCAAATAGTAGCCTTCATATAAAAGATGTAACTATATTTAAAGTGCCATAATGGCTTTATTTTTGTAGCAATGCAGAAGAAGTTGGGGGGGAAATGAGTTTCTGAGATTATCAGGAGTTTGAAACTAACTGGTTTTTAACACTGTTATGAGTTTATTCATTTGAGGAATCCAACAGGAACTTCATGTACAGTTCCTCTTAATATCTGCGCATCCCACGACTCAGGTGGCAAGGCTGGTGTTATTTTACTCGTTCCTTTTCTCTGTTCTAGTCATCTCCTTGTTACGAAGCTATATGAGGGCAAATCGGTGCTGCGTCCTTACCTGGGCCGTCGGATCCCGGTATGGGCGAATTAATCTTGGGTCGCTTTGCAGTGGGGGGTCCCGCATCCAGCAGATTGTCAGCCATCCTGCTCGGCGAAAATGGTCAATGGATGTTGATGCCGGGAAAAATAACAGCCGGGTCAAACCGAACCTTGAGTCTCTGGTTTGTAATAATACGTAACTTTTTTTCTTTTTCCTCTTCCAATGTTGCGTGCGAAGAAGCGACGTTAGTAGTTTATTTTTTTCTTGACTGGCAGAGTGGCGAAATGCTGCCCGGAGAAGACGGATTTGAAAAGAAGGGCTACAGCGCCACGCTTCGCAACCGAAGATCACCCCATGATAATCCAACACCCAACACCCACATAATTATCCCCAATTACCGCGTTCAAAAAATTATTTTAGTTCGAGCAAAATAAATAAAAAACAATTATAAAATATTACACGGCGTACAGGCGAATCCCTTAGCTCGCAGATGGCCGGTTTCACCCACGTACAGAATCATTTTTTAGCAGTCGAAATAAGCGGCGATAAAATCCGATTTTTGCTTAAATAAAAAAAGGAAAATTCAGAAAATATTTTCTATGAGGCGGATATTTTTTCTCGTCGCTGTCTCCCCAGCAAATACAGCGTTCCATGGACGGAGATACGGCGACAACCAGCGGCGCTCTCTGAAAGGGAAATCAAATATACAGTGGCCTTTCAGGACGGTAAAAACCCCCGCAACCCTCACATGTTTGGCCTCATTCTCTGCGGAAGAATCTCGTCTTCGATTTTCGACAGAAAAAATCCCGTTTCAGCCGGCTATGGGTGGCTCCGGTCGGTTTTAAAAATTGTGCTCCCCCGAAATTCCTACTCCGAGCCGCGTCAAGATGGCGGCTGTTGATTCCTCCGATACAAAAAAAAAAAAGTTTTTTTTTTTTTTTGGTGGTAGGAGGGGGACTGCTCCGACGCCCTGACGTAAACCTGTATCCCACCGTGCGTCATGTGAACGTATAAGAAGTTACCTTTAGGCGTGAAATGACATGAAAAATGAAAGGTATTCAATCTGTATTAAACTTTAACGATATACATAATGCATTTTATGACGTAGAATCGGCAAAATAAAGCAAAAGCGATGCATTTTCGAAAAACAAAACTGTAACAAAAAGCTTACAATAACTCATTTGACTTTTCATTACCTTGTCACTTTATAAACCTCAAGGTATTTCATTGTGATCATGTAATAAACCTACAAAGAAAACAAAATCTGATTCCAGATGGAAGCTAAAAAATCCATTTTCAATTCTCAATTTATGCGTGTTTATGTATTTCTGACATCTTTGGTTTGAAGTTTGACAAGCTATGTGGCAAAGGTAGCAAATATTTATAAAAATAGTGCTTAGGTTAGATAAAGGTGCACTAAAAATTTACAGATTTTTCCCCAACATCTACAGATTTCCCTTTCTCCTAAATGTACCATAACGTGGTGATGCTACATTTCAAAAGGGGACAAAAAAGCTAGTCTGGTTTGACAACAGAATACATGGCAATCTTGGAAGAAAACCTGAAGAAGCCTGCAAAAAAATAATAAATCAAGACTAGGGCAGAGGATCACCTTTCATCATAGTTGTCAAACTCAAGAAGATTGAGCGCTAGCATTTAAATGTTGGGCTCATCAAAACACCTCTGAATTAAATTTTGCCTTTACTGGTTTCTTTTGCTTGTAAAATATGGATAAATATACTATCTTCGTGTGTCATGAATATACTGGAATTTTATTTCCAGTATGTTCAAATTCAAGTCAGAGTCTGACTGATTTGAGTCTATCTGACTCTGATTTGAGTCTATCTGACTCTGATTTGAGTCTATCTGACTCAAATCCTATCTGAAAACAGTGGTTTGGCTTGAAAATGTCGTTTTTTAATGAGACAACATATGCCATTTGATAAAGTTTGAGCAACGTCCACAGATGGAGAAAACTTAAATAGACGTACTCCAAAAAAAAAAAAAAAATTTTCCCAATAAAAGTTAGTTTGATAAATTGCTGAGTCAGTGGTCCAAATATAAATTCACCATTATGTGTTAATTATGTACAGATTTCTGTATGTAAACAGAAATCTGTACATAATTAACATTGCTAGACTAACACTATTAATCGAGCACATTAAATTGGTCGCAGCACATTAAAATGGTCGCAGTGGCAAAATTAATTTAGTTTTTGTGTTTTAAAGCAGTGTTTTTTTAATAAGGGGTTTAAATTTAATTACACATATTTTTAGAAAACGTCAACATGCAACATATAATAATCTCTAAGCTTAGTTAAAGAGTACAAGACACAAAAATGTGTATGACGGACTTACAATCTTTTACCTCCTAAAACAGGTTAATATAATGTTTAGGCTGTAAATTGAATCGTCCTCTTTAATGTTCAGCAAGTGATTTTTATTTGAAGTTAAATTTCACTTCACCTATTAGCGTGCCTTATACAAAACATAAAACAATTTATTGTGTGGGAGTAATCGCAAGCTACTCCACTTTTAACTATCAGCAATATTAGCTGAGCTCCGTCTGTTACTGTATACTATGAGAAAAACTGGGCCCTTCAAGATATTAAAGAACCTCACACTTTTATCAACACCTATACAGATTTACACATGCAAGTCAACAAAACACACAAGCATTATTCCAACATTGCTTAAGTTGTCCAGTTCTAAACTATTTAATACCCAATTTCATGCTCTTATACAAATAATAGAAAATGCTTTACAGTAGAAAGGCATAATGTAGATAAAAAATGAAAGCCTTGTGCAATTTCATTTTAACAGTGTGTGTGTGTGTCTGTGGGTGGGGGGGGAACAACCAGCAAATGGAGACAACACACAACAAAACTGCATGAGATGGCAATGACACTCTTTGGCATCAACATTTTTCTAGTGCACTATTCTGCTGGTTCAGAATGTGACCAACATCTCAATGACTCCAGCTAAATCAATACACTGTATGCTCATGTACAGGCAAGAAAACAATAAAGGGGTTCAAAATCAAAATCTGGGAAAGCGGATGTTGTTCATTGCTGTACCCCGATATAGTCCAGAGTTCAAAAAGTATAACTAAACGACCCCCAAAAACAAAGGCTTGTCAAATTCATGCTTTATCCAAAACATTTTTACTTTTACCAACACCTAACTGTATAGTAATACTTTTTCACTTTTTGTAGTGTCAAACATATTAAGCTATCAGGGTTGTGTGCTCATGAGCAAAGAAACAGAGGTTTGCTTTTCATTTTCTATGTTTACATATACACTACACCATATCCATAAGGCATGCAATAGCAAAACAAAGTGAAAAAGGTTGTTACCATCAATAAAAGGGACTAGGCATTTTTGAAAATGATCCAAATAAAATTTTATTTAAGCTATAGATTCACATTTTATGCTTTGTTCTTAAATATGTTGTAATAAATCAAATCATCTCAAAGTGAAAATCTGTAAAAAAAAAAAAAAAAAGTTAAAGCACAACCCAAGCATCAGAGACATAACTTAAACTATGAAAATATTAAATATTCATACAAATGATTTACAGAAATAAAGGCAAATTGGTTTCTATTTATAAAGCTAAATTGCAAGTTGAAAATATGAAGTGGCAGTTTTAATATTTGAGGATTTGCTACTCATTATTTTTGAACAAATCCAAATTAAGACAAGTGAGTGAAATTGTATCTTTTTGCTCTTGAGCACACAATCCTTTTTTAGCAAGAACAATGACAGAAAATGCAGTGCATGGTTATTTTAACATTATAGCATGAAAAAAAAAGCTTTAAAAACACCTAAGTATATGAATCACATCTGAGACACGCCTTTTGCATTTACAGTGCTATCACATTAAGTTTCATGCCACTAAAGGTTGTAAGCAGCAAGCGTCAAGCTGTTCACATCCAGTAATGTCTCTGAGATCCTGGAGAATTAGACGTCTTAAATGAACAGCTAAAGTTTCATGTAACAACACAAACACATTTGTGACATTCCATATCAATTATCCTCGTTTTGAGAGAACTAAGAACTACTTTAACACAGTGTAATGCAATTCAGCTTTAGGCAGTTATTCTTTTGTCTTAAGTCTTTCTGAAATCATGGCTTAAAACGATCTATAGATATGTTAGCTTCTTCTAAAACACCAAACACATCTTGAGCTCCTACAGAACTAAATTGTTGGCTGAGGGAACAACTACGAGAAGCCTACAATGTTGCAAGCATGCCAATAAAGTATATCTGAGGAAACCATGTTTTAGAAATATAACTGTAGTCAGAAAAGAAAAGATGCCACAACAGCAAACGAGTTTGTATTCCAGTCATCTCAGAAACTCTAGGGGAGCTTAACCATTACCTGAACATATTGTCCAATAAAGGTTACACAATGTTAAATACATGCAGATATCCTCACACAGTTCAGACTCATCTACTGTGTCCTTTACCAATTAGTCCTGCTGATGCCATGAGGACTTTTCTAGTTTTACACAAACTGAGGCACGGCAGCAATTATTGTGCAGATTTTCCCATGTTGAACTAGCATGTTTTGTCATAGCTTTCACTTAAAGGGATACTTCGGATTTTTTTTTATGAAATGTCATCCATAAAAGCTTCCTCACTGATGTCAGAAGTTTATAAAAAAGTGAATAAGTCCTCATAGCGGTGAAAGGGTAATAGCTAATAATATGGGGGAAAGCGTTTTCGCCGACTTCAGCAGCTTAAAACAACTCAAGATGAAAATGTTTCCATTTGCGGGATACAATACTAGATTAGTAGACGTTAACTGCCTGCACTTTCAGTTAATATCTGCTTATGACAACAAGATAGGATCATATTTGTTGCCATTTTCTATGCTGACAGGTCCATGTGTACTATGCTAAAGTTACATTAGTTATATTTGCTGTCATCTGCCGTCACTTGCTTTGTCATCTGAATTAATTTGCCTCATCAGCTTTGACTAGTCAGTTTGCTCCAAGTCCACCAAGACCAGAATAAGCATTTGGATTCAATAGCATTGAAGATTATATGTTATCCATGTCTCATAAGAACTAGTCAAATGAAGAAATTAACTACAGAAACCTTCGCAACAGGCTGTTTTTGCTAGTAAGCTGAACAATGTTTATGTTACTGTGCAGAAGTTTTTATGTTAGTTAATGCAGGCTGTATCAATCTTTTCACCAAGCCCTGCAAGATGCAACTAAACTTCTAGTGTGTTACATAACTTGTGGAACACCTGGTTTTTATAATTTAACACATTTTCAACCACAACAGAAAATGTTTAAATACCTGGGATAAAAGGCAGTAACAGAAGGTATTAATCTAGAATTTTAAAGAGATTGCTGTCAAATTCGTTGGTGTTTTGTTGAAGTTGGAATAATCTGTTACCACACTGAAAGTCAGATGGTTTTGCTACATTAGTGATGGGTCAGCAACGACTGCTTTGGATTTTGTCAGACGGCAGTGAATATGCTAGACTGGTGCTCTTCCTCATCACATAGTCAATATCAAGTCGTCCAGACAGACTAATATCACAGAAACCTCTGACAATTTTGCCTGGTAGTGTGAATGTTGTTTGGCTGAACAAACAGCAACAATCTTTGCAGTAGCTGAAAATGTTGATTGGTAATATCTAATGATAAAGTGGCACACCCCACATTTGGAAACATTTCCAGCTTGAGTTGTACATTGTTGGATCTACTTGGTAGCTTTCCTCCATTCTTCATGTCAACTTCACATAATTAAAATTATCCATTTATTTTTGTTGTATTTTGTTTTACTGATTTCCTCTTGGATAAAAAGGCAAAAATAAGTAACTGCAAAATATTGTTTAAAAAAAGTAAACCAATAGAAAAAGCAAAGCTTTATTCCCAAAATGTTTTCATGTGTAAAGTTTTCCCTTTTAATTGTTAAGAGTTAAAAAGGCCTTGCTTAAGTCTGATTCTATTCTAAAGGCACTTAAAAGACATTTGACAGAAACAATCAAGATTAAAGGTGCAAAGATAATCAAGTAAGTTAATGACAAACAATGGGGTTGCTTGGAGGCAAATTTCCATTTTCTCTGAATATCTTCCCAACACCCTATGTGTGGTCCACCAAGCACCCTTGATGATATCAGCCAATCACATTTACACTACAAACAACCTTGTTCTTGGCAGATGGAAAATCTGGTCTGTTTATGCAACTCAGATTTCTAAATCTGTCCAAATCCACCTCCTCTACCTGAAGTTGGACAAAAATATAGCTTCTATACATGCCAGCTAGCAGTAATGAGAGCTTAAAGGGATGAGAGTTGGTGGTAAAAGTGCTCCTATAGCAAATGCTTAAAGCCTGGTTAAATCGACACCATTATAGACAGAGTTATCCTCTAGCTTGTCTTTTGTGTCTTTTCTTGGTGAGTGTTGTGGTGGATATTGTTGGATTGAGGATGAGACGATGAGCTGTTGGTTATTTGGCGAGTGTCCCTCAAGACTGGTTACAGGTATTGATGTTAAGCCACTGTGTGACATGGATCGTCTGGCACAAGAAGCGATCATGGAGGAGCATCTTCCATTGATGTCTGAGTCTTTCATTTGACTAAGCCCTGTTGTGTTTGAGGAACCAATGCTGGCACTGGGGACCATCATTTTGGTACTGCTTCCATTCTTGCTGGTGGTTGGCACCATGCTTGCAATCTCGTCAGTGGGAGATCGCCCAATGCTACCATCCACCTGAGCTCGGATCTCTGGTGAGACTGAGAGCTGGTACTGAGGCACAGGGCCACTCTCACTGCTTTTAGGATAAAGAAATGTCTTCATTTGACCTTTCCCTTTGACATTAACCGTTCCCCGATAATCAAACTCGTAATCCATGCCACTGAGCACGCAGTAGCTTTCCTCGCTGACCTGAACACGGCACTCCACACCTGTTGTGTCCATGCGGCTGGCGATGTTGACTGTGTCGCCCCAGATGTCATAGAGAAGCTTGGTGGTTCCAATTACGCCGGCTGTCAGGGGCCCGTGATTAAAGCCAATGCGAAGCTTGAAGCCAAAACCAAGCATGTTCTTGTTGAAGTCGTCCACCACTCGCATCATTTCCAGGGCAAATTCAAAAAGAGCTCGAAGATGCTCTTGAGGATGAGCTGCATCCGCGCACTGCTGAGTGTTGAGTCCTGCTGCAGCCATGTATGTTGCACCAATGGTTTTGATCTTTTCAATATTTGCAAAGGCAGGCTTGCGTAAGAGCTCATCAAAGTCACCAATTAACTCATTGAGGACGCGATAGCACTCCTTGCCTCCCTCGTAACTTTCTTCATAAAACTCACTGAAGTTGACAATACTGGCAAATATGACTCCCACATTGTCGTGGTTCTTGGAATAACTCTGGGTAACCTTAAGTTGTTCCGCTACATGGATTGGAATTATGTTGCGGAGCAGCCAGTCGGCCTGGTCCCTCATGTTCTGAATCTTGATGCGGTGCTGATCAGCTTCCACGTTGCCGTGGTAATGCAAACGGTAGCTGACCTCAAATTCACGGTTAAGGAACCAGATGAGGAGAAGGAGCAGGAAGAAGGCCACACAGGCTTCAGGAATAAGACGTTTGTGTGGGTCAAAGTTGGGTTGTTGATCAGAACTTGTTGAGTTGTCGGACAAGATTACATATCCGTTTGTAATGTTGCTTTGAGCATGAGACCTGGTGGAAAGACAAAGAAAAACTAAATTAAGAATAACAGTAAAAAGACATAAATGCAAGCATGCAACCAAAGTATTACTTGGCAATTGGAATTTCACATTTCTTATAAAAACAGGAACATGGGCAATTCTTTTTAGGGATTGCCAAAATCTCATTTCCTGTGGCATTTGATGACAGCATATTAAAAGGTAATATTTTTCATATTTATTTTACATTCAACTTTATCAAAGTTCTTACCAGAAAAAACTCTCAACAACACTGGAAGAGACAAAGACAACAATATTTATAAATCAGCCTAATACATAAAGTGTGCAAGACACAATATGTAACACCTATCTTTTCACACATTATTGTGACTCGATACATTTTATGAATAACCACCATACAGGCAGAGGAGCAATCTCTCAACATAACAGCTGATCTAAAAAAAGTGTAATTGAAAGATAATGCCACAAGAAGGAAAAAATAAATAAATAATAATAGACTTATAGTGAAAAAAAAAAGTATAAATCACTGTGTGAAGAGAAATGATGGAAAAGTCAAATGTTGCTTCTTTCACTTATTGGTAATAAATAACTACATTTCATTTTTTCATTACTTTTGAACAAACTTTTTAAATATCTCAAAAAGAAAAATTTGAATTAGGGATGTTTCCATCTGCTGGTTTGGAGCAAAGCCAAACCAGCTTTGCTCCAAACCATCTGACAAATTTTGTCAGATGTTTACATTACTAATGGCTGCAATGAATGAAATATAGAAATATGGACACCGCCCTCCAAGGTAGAGGTTCGGACTCATACATTTTCCAGATTTTGTGCCTCTGATTTGGCACAAACCCACAAGTGTCACATTAGCTCTTTCAGAAAAGCCAAAAACCATCACAAGTGAATACAAAATGTTTTTTTTTTTTTTTTTTACAAAATCGAGGACGTTATTTTGACCATTGACCTTTGATCACGGCAGAGCAGATCATTGCTACTTTGACTATTCTACAATCTAATGGACAGAGGTTTTTGTTTTCTTCCATATTTTCTAAATTGTGGACAGTTTCCATTTTAAAGAAATTTACATAATTTTAGATGAACTATCATTTTCTGTACCGACTTATACATTTGCTGCTGCATCTGCTCTAGTGAAAATTGTCTGCAAAAGCCCATTCCAATTTTCAGTAAAATGCATTATAACCAGCAACATTTCCTGCCTTTCAATTAATGATTCAATCACACATAATGAGTAGCCTGCAAAATTATAGCTTTTCGGTCTGTTGCTTTCTATTTCTCAGCTACACCTTCAAGTAAATTACTTGCTATCAAGAAATAAACTTATGCTTAACTCATGACTGACATGACGTCATTAGGGATATGAAATGAAATGTAATATGACATTAATATATGTGCATGCACCTCCACCAGGGCGGCATCAATTTGAAGCACATTAGAGTTTACATTTTTACACCTTCCAATATTTTGACCAACACAACATTTACCATGCATTTGTTAGCTGTGTCGTACCTGCAGGGGGACCAGCAGAGCAAGGTAAGCATTGCCAGCCCCACCAGGGTGGCTATTGTAGAGCGCATCCAGTAGCTGAGATGGCAGAAGTTACAGTACTGAACAATAGCTATGATGATGGCACAGCAGATGAACATGGTAAACTGAGAAGAAATAAGAAGAAAAGGAAAATATTATTTAAACATCCACACTCTGTATTTAGGATCCACACTCTGTATTTAGGATGCCATATAGATTTTTTGATATAGTTAGGCCTGGCCCAACTTTTTTGAAAGGTTGCCATGTCCCCCACCTGCTTCTTAAGCCTGGCAGTTCCAATGTTTAGAAAAGGTCAGATACTTTTGCTTTTCATTGCTTACAAGAAAGAATCACTATATACTTGCTGTTTCAAAGAAAAGCAATTTATCAATTAACACACTGTTGCTTGTACGGTTGGTATTAATACCATAACATTTTAAAATTATGGTGTTTTTAGTCAAGACTATTTTACAATGAGAATCTTATTTCAGCCAAGCCAAACTACTGTCAAAATAAAGATTAAACGTTTGATTTACAAAAAACAGGAAATGGTTACGAAAACTGAATTCTACCTGGATTGAATTATACATCTCACAGGTGAAATGGGAGTAGACAGCCAGAGCAGGTAGAGACACCAGGAAAGCTCCAATGAAGTGGCGAACTATCCAGCCAGAGACGGCCCTCATCAGCACCCGAGTGCAGCTCAGCATGCTGTCCAGATAAAAAGCCATCCTGAAAAAGGAATTCAATTGAAAAAACATAACATACACAACCTTTCATTGCATTCAACATTCATATTTTAGAGGATTGTCTGGAATGGGCGACCTGGTGCAACATCTTTCTGCATGGAGTTTGCATATTCTCCCTGTGCATGGATGGGTTTTCTGTGGGTATTCCAGCTTTGTCCCATAATCCAAAAACATGATTGTTAGGCTGCTTGGCCTGAACTGACCTCAGGAGTGAGTGTGTGTGTCTGTGTGGATGGCTATGTACCTACTTGTCCGTTTTATCCTGTGATTGTCCAGAGAGCAACCTGCCTCTCAAACCATGACTCCTGGATTTAAGATTATGCTATTGTAAAGAAAAATCTTATTTTAATGCTTTTTCAAAATCTTTTACAATGTTGCCAGTAAATGCAGGTGGTGCTGCAATTGTTCTTTTTTTTACTTCATATTGATACCAGATATAAGGCTGCACATTTTAATTTGTCCTTCTGCTGTCTGAAAACAACCCACAGCCTGCTTGTTGAAGACCCACACTCTGTATTTAGTATCTCACCGAATGGCAAACAGCAGAGCCAGAGCCTCCAGCAGGGCGACTACAGCTGTCAGAATGAGCGTCGGAGTGGATGGACTCTGCTGGGTGACAAGAGGTCGGAGGAAACAAGCAAGAGAGAGCGCCAGAACGACTAAACAGCACAGCAGCATGTCCAGGAAAGAGCTGAACGTTGGACTGGCGAATGTCTGAACCGCTGCTTGATTCTCCACCTGGGAGGGAAGACAAAAACGGAAATTAATAAGAAACGAACAGCAAATGCTTCCACTTTTTGTCGCCTACAGCTGCAGTCATGCCCTCATGAAATCACTTCTAAAGTTGCACCAGCAGAGGGCATTGTAACCTAGCGCATAACAACTTTCAAGGTCCTGCAGTCATTTCTCTTTGCCGCAGTCTGACCAGTCTGGTGATAATGTGGTGCTAACAGGCTTCCGAAACAAGACTCAAGACAGAGGAAAACTCACACAGATAAATACACAGAAATCTAACCTGATAGCAGCATAAATATAAAAAACTGGAAAAAGAGATTGACATCACGAAAAGATACTAACGTTGACAAAAAGGAGAACAGCAGCATGTTACTAGCAAAGAATACAGCACCAACAAATTAAAGCTGCAAGCAGCCTCGAACGGCCCTCGCAGCCAAGCGCCGCTCCGGCCTATTGCCACCGCGGGGTACGAGCAACCGCCGCCTCACGCCAGCCACCACAGAAGCTCTCACGCAGTTTTCAGCGCCTCCGCCCGCACCGCGGAAGCAGTTGCTCAGTTTCCATCAACGCTGCGCACGTGCTAAGACAGTTGTGTTGCGCAGTTTCCGCGCCCGTCCACCAGGCGGTACGCATCTATGCGTTCGGCGGCTATCCTTCAAGATGCAAAAAAATGTGGTATAGATTCATTGGTTTAGCGAGAAATACAGCTGGCGGATCAATGTAGGGGCGCAGTGGAGTCAAAATACATTTCAATGCTGTTTTGCTCTTTAGAGGTCAACAAAGGTCATACGTTTTCAATTTGGCGCCAGTCCGATGATCCACGTGTCATTTAGAGCCGATCATATGCACGTGGCGAAGTAATGCATTTCGTCATTTCTACACCCCAATGCGGTTCGGTCAGCAGCCAGCATTCATAGAGTTCATCATGTTATCATTTTTAGTCAGTATTCACATGATGAACCCATATAAATTATAGAATAACAGTAAAACATACAGCAGAAAAAACATGTGACTGCCTCTTAAAAGTGGGCGGGGCTACAGTGAGGTCATCAAGTGACCATGGAAATGTGTTCAGGGCTGTTCTCTAGAAAGACAGAGGAAGTGTGATGATGCAGCTGTGATCTTGCATTTGGAAGTCATTTAATGTTGATGTTTCATGGTTAATAGTGAAAGTTTTACACTAAGCCACACCCACATGCTTGATGTTAACTACAACTGAGATCTAAATGCACTGCAACTTTAACGTTATCGTGAAATGAGTCAGGAAAATGGTAAAGGTTAAAATGTATCAGTTTAATAAACCGCACTGTTCAGTAATAATCCAAGGGCAATGCACAATAACAGAGCACAGTTAACTTTCAGCACTTTAGAACAATAGCACAGACTGAATCCCATCCATTAATTAGGTATTAATCACAGGAAGTGCTGCAACTAAATATTACAACCCCAATGGATCGGTAAAAAGATACTTAGCATTTTCTCAGAGCTCTTTCAACGACATTTTAAACATCTTCTATACATAATAACAAACAACTCTCAATGTATGAAACTGGATGTATCACACACACTATTCAGTTTATTGAATTAGTAAAGCGCTTCGTTAGCATTAAAACGTTGCAGGCCTCAGGCATTGGGTTAGCATACTCCTCAGAATAACTGTTCCAAACATGACGGCTTCCAGAACCAGCAGGAAGGAATAAATTACTCACCGCACCGCGAGTTACGACTGTTTAAACAAACAGCAATGGGCTCTTTGCACCTGCCGCGCTGACGTCACAACTGTATACCCGAATGCGGCTCTTTTTTCCACTTTCAGAAACTATGACTGCTATAAAAGACAAAGTCGTACTTAAGACACAAATAAAACAATACTATGTACTTTGTTTAAGTTTTCATGGATTTCCAAGCCATCCTCAATTAAGACAGCTTGTAAATATTCGTTGCTACAAGTTAAAGCTACCACTTGAAGCTAACGCCGTACACACCGCTCTAAACACTGTCTTAATGAGCCATTCACAAGCATGCAAAAGTAATAAAACGAAATAACACAGAAATCTTAAGCAACACGGCCATATTTTTCTAAAAGTAATAACTCTGAATCTGAACAGTCAGCTGAACTAGAACTCCGATACCAGAGTAAGCTCTGTGCTCGTTTTTCTTCGTCATACTTCAAGCAAAAAGTCTGAACTGTAATCTGCCCCCCCACCCTCCCCGCTGCTTTATTGTCGTTAACAATAAACACACGTAATATGCTTGAAAATAAGGCACAAACAGTGTCCGTTAGAATGGCTGAGAAATCTTTAGATAATTAAATAGCAGATTTTTCCTAGAAAGCTAGCAGGCTTGTGCTAGCAGTTTAAAGAAAATAAAACTCACCTTCATATCTGTGAATGTATAACGAGGCGAACATCTTAAAACCTTTCTTTGCCTTACTTGTTGGGGTTTCGGATCGATGTACATTATTAATTGTTACCTTGGAAAAACATTTCAGCCGTGTTTCCCGAACGTGTAAGCTGAGGTGCAAAGAGCCCATTAAACTTCTCCAACTCCGGTCCAACAGAGCCTTCTTGTTCCAAAGCGTGGTTCGGATTTGCAACTCCAAAATCCAAGCAAAATGTTGAGCGTAGTCCAGTTCTGTGGCTCCAAAAAGCAAGCAAAATGTTCAGGAAAACTTTGCAGCTCCAGCTGTCGCCGGCTGACTGTTATTACGTAGCGTCGATCTGTTTTCTCATTGATGGAGTACCACTGCCTCCTGCTGTCGCAATACTGGTATTGCACTAGCAGTACCAGTTTTCTCCACAAGGTGCCAGTGGTACTCCATCAACACTGACCCAAGTGTGTTCTTACTTCGCTGTGTCATAAGTTTTGCTGAATGACTTTGTTTGTATTATTCTAGCAAAAATGAATGAATGTTTGTACTTTAACCCACAAATAAACTTATATATAATAAAGTTATAATAATGTATATTAAATAATTAATAACAACATAACCTATGGGCTGCTGTTTTCTAGGGGGCGCTATAGAGAAATTAGGCCACGCCCTACAAATATTGTGATGGATTCCAGTCGGGGTGGATAAAATATTCATCCTTGTGAGTTTGCAGCAGCTGAGCCCGAAATGTGGTATTGAGCCAAACGTATGGCGATGGCGTTACAGGTAACTTCGCCACGCCGCCATGCCCACCTGCTCTATCGTAGCTGGTCGGGGTTGGAATCCTCAATACACCAACATGTCTTCGGTGTCTGGGCACAGTTTCATGTTGATGAGGTCAAAGGGGTCGGATAGCGAACGTTCACAGTAAAACATTACACTTCCTGTTCAGGGGCGTGGCCTAAGTGATGTCATCATTCGACCATAGGGTATTGTAGAAGACCCGATGATGATCAATCACAGAAACTTTGGTGCCTCTGTGAGTTTCTGTGTAGGAGATATAGCAGTTTATGTTTTTATGGCGAGTAGGTGAACTTTGACCGCTGCTAACCGCCCTTCAGCATACTCAAAAACTCACCGTTTAGATAACTTTAGATGAGACATGCCTTATGAACAGACTGACCGAGTTTGAAGCCGATCAATCGAAATCCCTAGGAGGAGATAGATCAAATATGAAGGCTGTAAACTGCAAAAATGGGGTCAAAAACCGAACTTGAATCCAAAATGGCTGACTTCCTGTGGGGTTTAGACCATGGCTCCAAGAGACTTTTTTGTACGTCCTGACAAGGTACACATGTGTACAAAGTTTCGTATTTGTAGGTTAAAGCATGGCTTGGGGCTGATCATTTAAAGTTTTCTAGGGGGCGCTATAGAGAAATTAGGCTACGCCCACCAAATATTGTGATGGATTCCTGTTGGGGAGTGGATGAGGGTCCATCCATATGAGTTTGCAGCAGCTGGGCCCGAAAATGTGGAATTGAGAGCCAAACGTATGGCGATGGCGTTACAGGTGACTTCGCCACGCCACCACGCCCACCTGCTCCATCGAAGCTGGTCGGGGTTAGAATCCTCAATACACCAACATGTTCTCTGTGTCTGGGCACAGTTTCATGTTGATGAGGTCAAAGGGGTCAGATAGCGACAGTTCACAGTAAAACATTACACTTCCTGTTCTCAGGGGGCGTGGCCTAAGTGATGTCATCATTCGACCATAGGGTATTGTAGAAGACCCGATGATCAATCACAGAAACTTTGATGCTTCTGTGAGTTTCTGTGTAAGAGATATAGCAGTTTATTTTTTATATGGCGAGTAGGTGAACTTTGACCCCTGCTAACCCCCTTCAGCATACTCAAAAACTCACCGTTTAGATAACTTTAGATGAGACATGCCTTATGAACAGACTGACCGAGTTTGAAGTCGATCAATCAAAATCCCTAGGAGGAGATAGATCAAATACAAAGGCTGTAAACGGCAAAAATCGGCAAAAATGGGGTCAAAATGGAACTTCAATCAAAAATGGCTGACTTCCTGTGATACTTGCACTATGACATTAATTGCAAATTTTGAGCGTCTTGGGGAGTTCTACAAGTGTACAAAATTTCATGTGTCTACGATAAAGTAAGTGAATAGCAGAGGGTAAAAAAGGGTGTTTTTTCCAATTTCTAGGTGGCGCCGTAGAGACATTTCTGTTGCAATTTTTGCTACGACTTTAAAATACGTAAATTTTAAACAGGCTTAAGGCCTCCGCCAAGTTTGGTGAGTTTTTGAATATGATAAAGCCCCCAAAAAGCCAATTCATTTGGGTGGAAGAATAATAATAATAATTAAAGCTGCAAGCAGCCTCGAACGGCCCTCGCAGCCAAGCGCCGCTCCGGCCTATTGCCACCGCGGGGTACGAGCAACCGCCGCCTCACGCCAGCCACCACAGAAGCTCTCACGCAGTTTTCAGCACCTCCGCCCGCACTGCTGAAGCTGTTGCTCAGTTTCCATCAACGCTGCCCATGTTCCAACACAGAAGTTGTTGCGCAGTTTCTGCGCCCGTCCACCAGGCGGTACGCATTGATGCGTTCGACGGCGCTGCTTGACGACGCAAAAAAATGTGGTGCAGATTCATTGGTTTAGCGAGGAAATATAGCTGGCGGATTAATGTAGGGGACACAGTGGAGTCAAAATACATTTCAATGCTGTTGTGCTCTTTAGAGGTCAACAAAGGTCATACGTATCCAATTTGGCGCCAGTCGGATGATCAACGTATCATTTAGAGCCTATCATATGCACATGGCGAAGAACTGCAGTTCGTCATTTCTACACCCCAATGCGGTTCGGTCAGCAGCCAGCATTCATAGAGTTCATCATGTTATCGTTTTTAGTCAGTATTCACATGATGAAACCCATATAAATTATAGAATAACAGTAAAATATACAGCAGAAAAAACATGACTGCCTCTTAAAAGTGGGCGGGACTACGGTGAGGTCATCAAGTGACCATGGAAATGTGTTCAGGGCTGTTCTCTAGAAAGACAGAGGAAGTGTGATGCAGCTGTGATCTTGCATTTGGAAGTTATTTAATGTTGATGTTTCATGGTAAATAATCAAAAGTTTTACACTAAGCCACGCCCACATGCTTGAAGTGAACTACAACTGAGATCTAAATGCAGTGCAACTTTAACGTTATCGTAAAATGAGTTAGAAAATGGTAAAGGTTAAAATGTACCAGTTTAATAAACCGTACTGTTCAGTAATAAACCAAGGGCAATGCACATTAACAGAACACAGTTAACTTTCAGCACATTAGAACAATAGCACAGGCTGAATCCCATCCATTAATTAGGTATTAATCACAGGAAGTGCTGCAACTAAATATTACAACCCCATTGGATCGGTAAAAAGATACTTAGCGTTTTCTCAGAGCTCTTTTAAACGATATTTTAAACATCTTCTATACATAATAACAAACAACTCTCAATGTATGAAACTGGATGTATCACACACACTATTCAGTTTATTGAATTAGTAAAGCGCTTCGTTAGCATTAAAACGTTGCAGGCCTCAGGCATTGGGTTAGCATCCTCCTCAGAATAACTGTTCCAAACATGACGGCTTCCAGAACCAGCAGGAAGGAATAAATTACTCACCGCACCGCGAGTTACGACTGTTTAAACGAACAGCAATGGGCTCTTTGCACCTGCGCTGACGTCACAACTGTATACCCGAATGCGGCTCTTTTTTCCACTTTCAGAAACTATGACTGCTATAAAAGACAAAGTCGTACTTAAGACACAAATAAAACAATACTATGTACTTTGTTTAAGTTTTCATGGATTTCCAAGCGATCCTCAATCAAGACAGCTTGTAAATATTCGTTGCTACAAGTTAAAGCTACCACTTGAAGCTAACGCCGTACACACCGCTCTAAACACCGTCTTAATGAGCCATTCACAACAAGCATGCAAAAGTAATAATGAATAACACAGAAATCTTAAGCAACACGGCCATATTTTTCTAAAAGTAATAACTCTCAATCTGAACAGTCAGTTGAACTAGAACTCCGATACCAGAGTAAGCTCTGGGCTCGTTTTTCTTCATCATAATTCAAGCAAAAAGTCTGAACTGTAATCTGCCCTCCCCGCTGCATTTATTGTCGTTAACAATAAACACACGTAATATGCTTGAAAATAAGGCACAAACAGTGTCCGTTAGAATGGCTGAGAAATCTTTAGATAATTAAATAGCAGATTTTTACTAGAAAGCTAGCAGGCTTGTGCTAGCAGTTTAAAGAAAATAAAACTCACCTTCATATCTGTGAATGTATAACGAGGCGAACATCTGAACTTTTCTCTGGCTTACTTGTGTGGGCTTCGGATCGATGTACATTATTAATTGTTACCTTGGAAAAACATTTCAGCCGTATTTCCGGAACGCGGAAGCTCAGGTGCAAAGAGCCCATTAAACTTCTCCAACTCCGGTCCAACAGAGCCTTCTTGCTCAAAAGCGTGGTTCGGATTTCCAACTCCAAAACACAAGCAAAATGTTCTGTGGCTCCTAAAAGCAGGCAAAATGTTCAGGAAAACTTCGCAGCTCCAGCTGTCGCCGGCCGACTGCTATGACGTAGCAGCTCCACGACAGTTACACTTAACTGACCAGTAAGGCACAGACGGCTGGAATTAATGCATTTACTTGCGGTATTAAATATCAGTCATTAACAAAACGCTACATTTACTCCGTGTTTTAAGCCAACAAATATTATCTGAGGGCTTACATAAACATTTCAAGTTAAATGTAACCGCTATCTCACGGCAAACGCGCTCGAAACATTTTGACGGATGTCCGCCGTAGATCTGTTTTCTCATTGATGGAGTACCACTGCCTCCTGCTGGCGCAATACTGGTATTGCGCCAGCAGTACCATTACTGCGCAACCAGGGGGCAGTGGTACTCCATCAACCTGACCCCATTTTACTCAGCGGAGCTGTCATTTGTGTAGTGAATAAACGTTTTGCTGAATGAGGATGTTTGTATTATTTCTAGCCAAAATTAATGAATGTTTGTACTCTAACCCACAAAATTATTTAAAAAAATAAAACTTTAAAAATAAAATTGAGAGCCAAACGTATGGCGATGGCGTTACAGGTGACTTCGCCACGCCGCCATGCCCACCTGCTCCATCGAAGCTGGTCGGGGTTGGAATCCTCAATACACCAACATGTCTTCTGTGTCTTGGCACAGTTTCATGTTGATGAGGTCAAAGGGGTCAGATAGCGACCATTGACAGTAAAACATGACACTTCCTGTCCTCAGGGGGCGTGGCCTAAGTGATGTCATCATTCGACCATAGGGTATTGTAGTAGACCCGATGATGATCAACAACAGTAATTTTGGTACCTGTGTGAGTTTCTGTGTAGGAGATATAACAGTTTATTTTTTTACGGCGAGTAGGTGAACTTTGACCCCTGCTAACCCCCTTCAGCATACTCAAAAACTCACCGTTTAGATAACTTTAGATGGGACATGCCTTATGAACAGACTGACCGAGTTTTGAAGCCGATCAATCGAAATCACTAGGAGGAGATAGATCAAATATGAAGGCTGTAAACAGCAAAAATGGAGTAAAAAACCGAACTTGAATCCAAAATGGCCAACTTCCTGTGGGTTTAGACCATGGCTCCAAGAGACTTTTTTGTATGACCTGACAAGGTACACATGTGTACAAAGTTTCGTAATTGTAGGTTAAAGCATGGCTTGGGGCTGATCATTTAAAGTTTTCTAGGGGGCGCTATAGAGAAATTAGGCTACGCCCCCAAATATTCTGATGGATTCCTGTCGGGGAGTGCATGAAGATCCATCCTTGTGAGTTTGCAGCAGCTGGGCCTGAAAATGTGGAATTTAGAGCCAAACGTATGGCTATGGCGTTACAGGTCACTTCGCCACGCCGCCACGCCCACCTGCTCCATCAAAGCTGGTCGGGGTTGGAATCCTCAATACACCAACATGTTTTCTGTGTCTGGGCACAGTTTCATGTTGATGAGGTCAAAGGGGTCAGATAGCGACCGTTGACAGTAAAACATGACACTTCCTGTTCTCAGGGGGCGTGGCCTAAGTGATGTCATCATTCGACCATAAGGTATTGTAGTAGACCCGATGATGATCAACAACAGTAATTTTGGTGCCTGTGTGAGTTTCTGTGTAGGATATATAACAGTTTATTTTTTTACGGCGAGTAGGTGAACTTTGACCCCTGCTAACCCCCTTCAGCATACTCAAAAACTCACTGTTTAGATAACTTTAGATGGGACATGCCTTATGAACAGACTGACCGAGTTTGAAGCCGATCAATCAAAATCCCTAGGAGGAGATAGATCAAATATGAAGGCTGTAAACGGCAAAAATGGGCTCAAAATCCGAACTTCTATCCAAAATGGCTGACTTCCTGTGATACTTGCACTATGACATTAATTGTAAATTTTGAGCGTCTTGGGGAGCTCTACAAGTGTACCAAATTTCATGTCTCTAGGATAAAGTAAGTGAATAGCAAAGGGTCCTTTGAAAATTTCAAGGTGGCGCTCTTGAGCCGTTTCTTGTGCGATTTTTGCAATGACCTTAAAATACAAAATTTTGAAACTCCCTTTATGCGTCCGCCAAGTTTGGTGAGTTTTTGAATATGATAAAGCCCTCAAAAAGCCAATTCATTTGGGTGGAAGAATAATAAGAATTAAAGCTGCAAGCAGCCTCGAACGGCCCTCGCAGCCAAGCGCCGCTCCGGCCTATTGCCACCGCGGGGTACGAGCAACCGCCGCCTCACGCCAGCCACCACAGAAGCTCTCACGCAGTTTTCAGCGCCTCCGCCCGCACCGCGGAAGCTGTTGCTCTCAGTTTCCATCATCGCTGCGCACGTGCTAAGACAGAAGTTGTTGCGCAGTTTCCGCGCCCGTCCACCAGGCGGTACGCATCTATGCGTTCGGCGGCTATCCTTCAAGATGCAAAAAAATGTGGTATAGATTCATTGGTTTAGCGAGGAAATACAGCTGGCGGATCAATGTAGGGGCGCAGTGGAGTCAAAATGCATTTCAATGCTGTTTTTGCTCTTTAGAGGTCAACAAAAGGTCATACGTTTTCAATTTGGCGCCAGTCCGATGATCCACGTGTCATTTAGAGCCGATCATATGCACATGGCGAAGTAATGCATTTCGTCATTTCTACACCCCAATGCGGTTCGGTCAGCAGCCAGCATTCATAGAGTTCATCATGTTATCGTTTTTAGTCAGTATTCACATGATGAAACCCATATAAATTATAGAATAACAGTAAAACATACAGCAGAAAAAACATGTGACTGCCTCTTAAAAGTGGGCGGGGCTACAGTGAGGTCATCAAGTGACCATGGAAATGTGTTCAGGGCTGTTCTCTAGAAAGACAGAGGAAGTGTGATGATGCAGCTGTGATCTTGCATTTGGAAGTCATTTAATGTTGATGTTTCATGGTAAATAGTGAAAGTTTTACACTAAGCCACACCCACATGCTTGATGTTAACTACAACTGAGATGTAAATGCAGTGCAACTTTAACGTTATCGTGAATGAGTCAGGAAAATGGTGAAGGTTAAGATGTATCAGTTTAATAAACCACTGTTCAGTAATACACCAAGGGCAATGCACAATAACAGAGCACAGTTAACTTTCAGCACTTTAGAACAATAGCACAGGCTGAATCCCATCCATTAATTAGGTATTAATCACAGGAAGTGCTGCAACTAAATATTACAACCCCAATGGATCGGTAAAAAGATACTTAGCATTTTCTCAGAGCTCTTTCAAACGACATTTTAAACATCTTCTATACATAATAACAAACAACTCTGAATGTATGAAACTGGATGTATCAAACACTATTCAGTTTATTGAATTAGTAAAGCGCTTCGTTAGCATTAAAAACGTTGCAGGCCTCAGGCATTGGGTTAGCATCCTCCTCAGAATAACTGTTCCAAACATGACGGCTTCCAGAACCAGCAGGAAGGAATAAATTACTCACCGCACCGCGAGTTACGACTGTTTAAAGTAAACGAACAGCAATGGGCTTTTTCCACGTGCCGCGCTGACGTCACAACTGTATATCCGAATGCGGCTCTTTTTTCCACTTTCAGAAACTATGACTGCTATAAAAGACAAAGTCGTACTTAAGACACAAATAAAACAATACTATGTACTTTGTTTAAGTTTTCATGGATTTCCAAGCCATCCTCAATTAAGACAGCTTGTAAATATTCGTTGCTACAAGTTAAAGCTACCACTTGAAGCTAACGCCGTACACACCGCTCTAAACACCGTCTTAATGATCCATTCACAACAAGCATGCAAAAGTAATAAAACGAAATAACACAGAAATCTTAAGCAACACGGCCATATTTTTCTAAAGTAATAACTCTGAATCTGAACAGTCAGCTGAACTAGAACTCCGATACCAGAGTAAGCTCTGTGCTTGTTTTTCTTCGTCATACTTCAAGCAAAAAGTCTGAACTGTAATCTGCCCCCCCACCCCCTCCCCGCTGCTTTATTGTCGTTAACAATAAACACACGTAATATGCTTGAAAATAAGGCACAAACAGTGTCCGTTAGAATGGCTGAGAAATCTTTAGATAATTAAATAGCAGATTTTTACTAGAAAGCTAGCAGGCTTGTGCTAGCAGTTTAAAGAAAATAAAACTCACCTTCATATCTGTGAATGTATAAGGAGGCGAACATCTTAAAACCTTTCTTTGCCTTACTTGTTGGGGTTTCGGATCGATGTACATTATTAATTGTTACCTTGGAAAAACATTTCAGCCGTGTTTCCCGAACGTGTAAGCTGAGGTGCAAAGAGCCCATTAAACTTCTCCAACTCCGGTCCAACAGAGCCTTCTTGCTCCAAAGCGTGGTTCGTATTTGCAACTCCAAAATCCAAGCAAAATGTTGAGCGTAGTCCAGTTCTGTGGCTCCAAAAAGCAAGCAAAATGTTGAGGAAAACTTTGCAGCTCCAGCTGTCTCCGGCTGACTGTTATTACGTAGCGTCGATCTGTTTTCTCATTGATGGAGTACCACTGCCTCCTGCTGTCGCAATACTGGTATTGCACTAGCAGTACCAGTATTTCTCCACAAGGTGCCAGTGGTACTCCATCAACACTGACCCCAGTGTGTTCTTACTTCGCTGTGTCATAAGTTTTGCTGAATGACTTTGTTTGTATTATTTCTAGCAAAAATGAATGAATGTTTGTACTTTAACCCACAAAATAAACTTATATATATATAAAAGTTATAATAATGTATATTTAAATAATTAATAACAACATAACCTATGGGCTGCTGTTTTCTAGGGGGCGCTATAGAGAAATTAGGCCACGCCCTACAAATATTGTGATGGATTCCAGTCGGGGAGTGGATAAATATTCATCCTTGTGAGTTTGCAGCAGCTGAGCCCGAAAATGTGGTATTGAGAGCCAAACGTATGGCGATGGCGTTACAGGTAACTTCGCCACGCCGCATGCCCACCTGCTCTATCGTAGCTGGTCGGGTTGGAATCCTCAATACACCAACATGTCTTCGGTGTCTGGGCACAGTTTCATGTTGATGAGGTCAAAGGGGTCGGATAGCGAACGTTCACAGTAAAACATTACACTTCCTGTTCTCAGGGGGCGTGGCCTAAGTGATGTCATCATTCGACCATAGGGTAATGTAGGAGACCCGATGATGATCAATCACAGAAACTTTGGTGCCTCTGTGAGTTTCTGTGTAGGAGATATAGCAGTTTATGTTTTTATGGCGAGTAGGTGAACTTTGACCCCTGCTAACCCCCTTCAGCATACTCAAAAACTCACCGTTTAGATAACTTTAGATGAGACCTGCCTTATGAACAGACTGACCGAGTTTGAAGCCGATCAATCGAAATCCCTAGGAGGAGATAGATCAAATATGAAGGCTGTAAACGGCAAAAATGGGGTCAAAAACCGAACTTGAATCCAAAATGGCTGACTTCCTGTGGGGTTTAGACCATGGCTCCAAGAGACTTTTTTGTACGTCCTGACAAGGTACACATGTGTACAAAGTTTCGTATTTGTAGGTTAAAGCATGGCTTGGGGCTGATCATTTAAAGTTTTCTAGGGGCGCTATAGAGAAATTAGGCTACGCCCACCAAATATTGTGATGGATTCCTGTTGGGGAGTGGATGAGGGTCCATCCTTGTGAGTTTGCAGCAGCTGGGCCCGAAAATGTGGAATTGAGAGCCAAACGTATGGCGATGGCGTTACAGGTGACTTTGCCACGCCACCACGCCCACCTGCTCCATCGAAGCTGGTCGGGGTTGGAATCCTCAATACACCAACATGTTCTCTGTGTGTGGGCACAGTTTCCTTTTGATGAGGTCAAAGGGGTCAGATAGCGACAGTTCACAGTAAAACATTACACTTCCTGTTCTCAGGGGGCGTGGCCTAAGTGATGTCATCATTCGACCATAGGGTATTGTAGAAGACCCGATGATGATCAATCACAGAAACTTTGATGCTTCTGTGAGTTTCTGTGTAAGAGATATAGCAGTTTTTTTTTTATGGCGAGTAGGTGAACTTTGACCCCTGCTAACCCCCCTTCAGCATACTCAAAAACTCACCGTTTAGATAACTTTAGATGGGACATGCCTTATGAACAGACTGACCGAGTTTGAAGTCGATCAATCAAAATCCCTAGGAGGAGATAGATCAAATACAAAGGCTGTAAAAGGCAAAAATCGGCAAAAATGGGGTCAAAATGGGAACTTCAATCAAAAATGGCTGACTTCCTGTGATACTTGCACTATGACATTAATTATAAATTTTGAGCGTCTTGGGGAGCTCTACAAGTGTACCAAATTTCATGTCTCTACGATGAAGTAAGTGAATAGCAGAGGGTAAAAAAAGGGTGTTTTTTCCAATTTCTAGGTGGCGCCGTAGAGACATTTCTGTTGCAATTTTTGCTACGACTTTAAAATACGTAAATTTTAAACAGGCTTAAGGCCTCCGCCAAGTTTGGTGAGTTTTTGAATATGATAAAGCCCCCAAAAAGCCAATTCATTTGGGGGGAAGAATAATAATAATAATAATAATAAACAATAGGAAAACAATAGGCCTTCGCAGCGCTTAGCTGCTCGGGCCTAATTAAAGCTGCAAGCAGCCTCGAACGGCCCTCGCAGCCAAGCGCCGCTCCGGCCTATTGCCACCGCGGGGTACGAGCAACCGCCGCCTCACGCCAGCCACCACAGAAGCTCTCACGCAGTTTTCAGCGCCTCCGCCCGCACCGCGGAAGCTGTTGCTCAGTTTAAACTTCTCCAACTCCGGTCCAACAGAGCCTTCTTGCTCAAAGCGTGGTTCGGATTTGCAACTCCAAAATCCAAGCAAAATGTTGAGCGTAGTCCAGTTCTGTGGCTCCAAAAAGCAGGCAAAATGTTCAGGAAAACTTTGCAGCTCCAGCTGTCGCCGGCTGACTGTTATCACGTAGCGTCAATCTGTTTTCTCATTGATGGAGTACCACTGCCTCCTGCTGGTGCAATACTGGTATTGCACTAGCAGTACCAGTATTTTGTCACAAGGGGCCAGTAGTACTCCATCAACACTGATCCCAGTGTGTTTACTTCGCTGTTTCATATGTTTTGCTGAATGACTTTTTTTGTATTATTTCTAGCAAAAATGAATGAATGTTTGTACTTTAACCCACAAAATAAACATATATATATAAAAGTTATAATATGTATATTTAAATAATTAATAACAACATAACCTATGCGCTGCTGTTTTCTAGGGGGCGCTATAGAGAAATTAGGCCACGCCCTACAAATATTGTGATGGATCCCTGTCGGGGAGTGGATAAATATTCATCCTTGTGAGTTTGCAGCAGCTGAGCCCGAAAATGTGGAATTCAGAGCCAAACGTATGGCGATGGCGTTACAGGTCACTTTGCCACGCCGCCACGCCCACCTGCTCCATCGTAGTTGGTCGGGATTAGAATCCTAAACACACCAACATGTCTTCTGTGTCTGGGCACAGTTTCATGTTGATGAGGTCAAAGGGGTGAGATAGCGACCGTTAACAGTAAAACATTACACTTCCTGTTCTCAGGGGGCGTGGCCAAAGTGATGTCATCATTCGACCATAGGGTATTGTAGGACACCCGATGATGATCAATCACAGTAACTTTGGTCCCTCTGTGAGATTCTGTGTAGGAAATATAGCAGTTTATGTTTTTATGGCATGTAGGTGAACTTTGACCCCTGCTAAGCCCCCTTCAGCATACTCAAAAACTCACCGTTTTGATAACTTTAGATGGGACATGCCTTATGAACAGACTGACCGAGTTTGAAGCCGATCAATCGAAATCCCTAGGAGGAGTTCGATCAAATACGGAGCTGTAAATGGCAAAAATGGGGTCAAAATCTGAACTTCAATCAAAAATGGCCGACTTCCTGTGGGGTTTAGACCATGGCTCCAAGAGACTTTTTTGTAAGTCCTGACAAGGTACACATGTGTACAACGTTTTGTAACTGTAGGTTAAAGCATGGCTTGGGGCTGATCATTTAAAGTTTTCTAGGGGGCGCTATAGAGAAATTAGGCCACGCCCACCAAATATTGTGATGGATTCCTGTCGGGGAGTGGATGAGGATCCATCCTTGTGAGTTTGGAGCAGCTGGGACCGAAACTGTGGAATTGAGAGCAAAACGTATGGCGATGGCGTTACAGGTCACTTCGCCACGCCGCCACGCCCACCTGCTCCATCGAATCTGGTCGGGTTGGAATCCTCAATACACCAACATGTCTTCTGTGTCTGGGCACAGTTTCATGTTGATGAGGTCAAAGGGGTCAGATAGTGAAAGTTCACAGTAAAACATTACACTTCCTGTTCTCAGGGGGCGTGGCCAAAGTGATGTCATCATTCGACCATAGGGTCTTGTAGGACACCCGATGATGATCAATCATAGAAACTTTGGTGCCTCTGTGAGTTTCTGTGTAGGAGATATAGCAGTTTATTTTTTTATGGCGAGTAGGTGAACTTTGACCCCTGCTAACCCCCCTTCAGCATACTCAAAAACTCACCATTTTGATAACTTTAGATGGGACATGCCTTATGAACAGACTGACCGAGTTTGAAGCCGATCAATCGAAATCCCTAGGAGGAGTTCGATCAAATACGGAGGCTGTAAATGGCAAAAATGGCCTCAAAATTGGACCTTCAATCCAAAATGGCTGACTTCCTGTGATACTTGCACTATGACATTAATTGTAAATTTTGAGCGTCCTGGGGAGCTCTACAAGTGTACCAAATTTCATGTCTCTAGGATAAAGTAAGTGAATAGCAAAGGGTCCTTTGAAAATTTCTAGGTGGCGCTATTGAGCCATTTCTTGTGGGATTTTTGTGATGGCCTTAAAAATCAAAATTTTTAAACAGGCTTAAGGCCTCCGCCAAGTTTGGTGAGTTTTCCAATATGATAAGGCCCCCAAAAAGCCCCCAAAGAGGTGGGAAGAAAAATAATAATAATAATAATAATAATAATAATAATAATTAAAGCTGCAAGCAGCCTCGAGCGGCCCTCGCAGCCAAGCGCCGCTCCGGCCTATTGCCACCGCAGGGTACTAGCAACCGCCGCCCGACGCCAGCCACCACAGATACTCTCAGCAGTTTTCAGCACCTCCGCCCGCACCGCGGAAACTGTTGCTCCGTTTCCATCAACGCTCCCCACGTTCTAACACAGAAGTCGTTGCGCGGTTTCCGCGCCCGTCCACCAGGCGGTACGCATCGATGCGTTCGGCGGCACTTCCTGACGACGCACAAAAAATGTGGTGCAGATTCGTTGATATAGCGAGGAGATATAGCTGGCGTATTAATGTAGTTGGCGCAGTGGAGTCAAAATACATTTCAATGTTGTTGGGGTGTTTAGAGGTCAACAAAGGTCATACATATCCAATTTGGCGCCAGTCGGATGATCAACGTATCATTTAGAGCCTATCATATGCACATGGTGAAGAACTGCAGTTCGCCATTTCTACACCCCAATGCGGTTTGGTCAGCAGCCAGCATTCACAGAGTTCATCATCTTGTCGTTTTAAGTCAGTATTCACATGATGAAACCCATATATATGATAGAATAACAGTAAAACTCACAGGAGAAAAAACTGGTGATTGCCTTTGAAAAGTGGGCGGGGCTAGGGTGATTTCATCAAGTGACCATGGAAATGTGTTTCAGGACTGTTCTATAGAGAAACACAGGAAGTGTGATGCAGCTGTGATCTTGCATTTGGAAGTTTTTTAATGTTATGTTTCATGGCAAATAGTGAAAGTTTTACACTAAGCCACACCCACATGCTTTGATGTTAACTGCAACTGAGATCTAAATGCAGTGCAACTTTAACATTTTCCTAAAATGAGTCAGGAAAATGGTAAAGGTTAAGATGTATCAGTTTAATAAACCCTTCTGATCAGTAATAAACCAAGGGCAATGCACATTCAGAGAGCACAGTTAACTTTCAGTACATTAGAACAAAAGCACAGGTTTAATCTCTCTCAATAATTAGGTATTAATCACAGCAAGTGGTCCAAGTAAATATTACAACCCCAATGTATCAGTCTTAAGAACTCAGAACGTTGTAAGATTGTCGCTCTCAACAATCGTAACCGATCATCCTGTAGTGTGTGGTGTGTTACGACCGATCGGGTCCAGTCGGTGGAACATCGGGACCGCTTTGATCTAAAATCGGGGATATTGACTGTCTTTAATCATCTTTGCTCATTCATCCAATCTCTGTGGTGTTCCTCCGACTTTTTTTTTATCTTTTAATGAAAGATAATTATAAAATTATTGCACAGAGTACATCTGGTTGAGAAGCACATTCCAATCTTTGGTTGAAATGGCGCATTTGATTTTATTCTGCAGTCATAATACAATTTTAAACAATATAATAAGTTTAAATTAAAGGAGCTGGAATAGGCTACGTTAAGCTTTCGCGGTCAGTTGGGGGGAAAGGATAACTCCCATTTGATTTTCTAAAAACATTGAAAACAGTTTTTTTATGAAAAAAAAAACTCACCTCCATGTTGCGATGCAACACATATAATCCTTGCTTACGATATCTCCAGTTCTTAATCCAAAGCTTTGATTTTTGGTTACGTCTTTTTTGGGTTAAAATAAGTCCGCAAACTAAAGTTACCAATTCAACGTCGTTGTCCATGTTTGTTTGTTTACTCCAAATTCAGCTGTGGTAGTGCAGAATTTTAATTTGAAGGTATTTCGTAGCTGGTATTAGAATGTGTTCGAGTGAAACCTCACACTCTTAGAACGAACCCGTTACACCTACGATTTTAAATAGGCTAGTGTGTGTTCTCTCACGTTTTCAGAATTGGCCGACTTTTCTAAAATCGTGTAGTGTGAACTGAGCTTCACTCACCGCATCTCCAGTTACCACTTTTAAGACGAACGGCAATAAAACTCGTCTCCAACAGACAGTTCCGGCTCATGAGCGTCATTCGGGTCTGCAGCTCCAAAACCGAAGCAAACGTTAGCGTGGTCCGGTTCTGTGGCTCCATAAACCAGGCATAATGTTCAGGAAAACTTAGCTGCTCCAACAGTTTAGCAAAAAAAATGTACAGTCCACAGCGTAATGCGCCGAACCTCAACCATGTACGATCTCCTGCCGACTGCCAGTACTTACAGTAAGTATTAGCACAGCTACAGAACGTGCAGTCCTTCTCAACCAATCAAATTGCTTAAATTTGTTTTTGCCCTTGACTGGCCATTAAGGCAGAGACGAGGGAAATGATGCATTTACTTGCGGTAGGAAATAACAGTCATTAACAAAACGCTACATTTACTCCGTGTTTTAAGCCAACAAAAATTATCTTAGGGCTTACATATAACATTTCAGGTTAAATGTAATCGCTGTCCTTTGGAAATCTCACGGCAGACGCGCTGGAAACGTTTTTCACACGGCCGTCCGAAAAAAACCGAACTTGATTTGTTTTCTCATTGATGGAGTACCAGTGACTCCTGCTGGCGCAATAATGGTATTGCGCCAGCAGTACCAGTATTGCGCCACCAGGGGCCAGTCGTACTCCATCAACACTGACCAGAATGTGTTACTCAGCAGAGCTGAGTAACACAATAAAGGTTTTGCTGAATGACGATGTTTGTATTATTTCTAGCCAAAATTAATGAATGTTTGTACTCTAACCCCAAAACAAAATTATTAAAAAAAATAAAACTTTAAAAGAAAATTGAGAGCCAAACGTATGGCGATGGCGTTACAGTCACTTCGCCACGCCGCCACGCCCACCTGCTCCATCGAAGCTGGTCGGGGTTGGAATCCTCAATACACCAACATGTCTTCTGTGACTGGGCACAGTTTTATGTTGATGAGGTCAAAGGGGTCAGATAGCGACCATTGACAGTAAAACATGACACTTCCTGTTCTCAGGGGGCGTGGCCTAAGTGATGTCATCATTTGACCATAGGGTATTGTAGTAGACCCGATGATGATCAACAACAGTAATTTTGGTACCTGTGTGAGTTTCTGTGTAGGAGATATAACAGTTATTTTTTTACGGCGAGTAGGTGAACTTTGACCCCTGCTAGCCCCCCTTCAGCATACTCAAAAAACTCACCGTTTAGATAACTTTAGATGAGACATGCCTTATGAACAGACTGACCGAGTTTGAAGCCGATCAATCAAAATCCCTAGGAGGAGATAGATCAAATATGAAGGCTGTAAACGGCAAAAATGGGGTCAAAAACCGAACTTGAATCCAAAATGGCCGACTTCCTGTGGGGTTTAGACCATGGCTCCAAGAGACTTTTTTGTACGTCCTGACAAGGTACACATGTGTACAAAGTTTCGTATTTGTAGGTTAAAGCATGGCTTGGGGCTGATCATTTAAAGTTTTCTAGGGGGCGCTATAGAGAAATTAGGCTACGCCCACCAAATATTGTGATGGATTCCTGTTGGGGAGTGGATGAGGGTCCATCCTTATGAGTTTGCAGCAGCTGGGCCCGAAAATGTGGAATTGAGAGCCAAACGTATGGCGATGGCGTTACAGGTCACTTCGCCACGCCACCATGCCCACCTGCTCTATCGTAGCTGGTCGGGGTTGGAATCCTCAATACACCAACATGTTTCTGTGTCTGGGCACAGTTTCATGTTGATGAGGTCAAAGGGGTCAGATAGCGACAGTTCACAGTAAAACATTACACTTCCTGTTCTCAGGGGGCGTGGCCTAAGTGATGTCATCATTCGACCATAGGGTATTGTAGGACACCCGATGATGATCAATCACAGAAACTTTGATGCTTCTGTGAGTTTCTGTGTAGGAGATATAGCAGTTTATTTATTTATGGCGAGTAGGTGAACTTTGACCCCTGCTAACCCCCCTTCAGCATACTCAAAAACTCACCGTTTAGATAACTTTAGATGGGACATGCCTTATGAACAGCTGACCAAGTTTGACGTCGATCAATCAAAATCCGTAGGAGGAGATAGATCAAATACAAAGGCTGTAAAAGGCAAAAATCGGCAAAAATGGGTCAAAATGGGAACTTCAATCAAAAATGGTTGACTTCCTGTGATACTTGCACTATGACATTAATTATAAATTTTGAGCGTCTTGGGGAGTTCTACAAGTGTACCAAATTTCATGTCTCTACGATAAAGTAAGTGAATAGCAGAGGTAAAAAAGGGTGTTTTTCCAATTTCTAGGTGGCGCCGTAGAGACATTTCTGTTGCAATTTTTGCGACGACTTTAAAATACGTAAATTTTAAACAGGCTTAAGGCCTCCGCCAAGTTTGGTGAGTTTTGAATATGATAAAGCCCCCAAAAAGCCAATTCATTTGGGTGGAAGAATAATAATAATAATAATAATAAACAATAGGAAAACAATAGGCCTTCGCAGCGCTTAGCTGCTCGGGCCTACTTAAAGCTGCAAGCAGCCTCGAACGGCCCTCGCAGCCAAGCGCCGCTCCGGCCTATTGCCACCGCCGGTACGAGCAACCGCCGCCTCACGCCAGCCACCACAGAAGCTCTCACGCAGTTTTCAGCGCCTCCGCCCGCACCGCGGAAGCTGTTGCTCAGTTTCCATCAACGCTGCGCACGTGCTAAGACAGAAGTTGTTGCGCAGTTTCCGCGCCCGTCCACCAGGCGGTACGCACTGATGCGTTCGGCGGCTATCCTTCAAGATGCAAAAAAATGTGGTATAGATTCATTGGTTTAGCGAGGAAATACAGCTGGCGGATTAATGTAGGGGCGCAGTGGAGTCAAAATACATTTCAATGCTGTTTTGCTCTTTAGAGGTCAACAAAGGTCATACGTTTTCAATTTGGCGCCAGTCCGATGATCCACGTCATTTAGAGCCGATCATATGCACATGGCGAAGTAATGCATTTCGTCATTTCTACACCCCAATGCGGTTCGGTCAGCAGCCAACATTCATAGAGTTCATCATGTTATCGTTTTTAGTCAGTATTCACATGATGAAACCCATATAAATTATAGAATAACAGTAAAACATACAGCAGAAAAAACATGTGACTGCCTCTTAAAAGTGGGCGGGGCTACAGTGAGGTCATCAAGTGACCATGGAAATGTGTTCAGGGCTGTTCTCTAGAAAGACAGAGGAAGTGTGATGATGCAGCTGTGATCTTGCATTTGGAAGTCATTTAATGTTGATGTTTCATGGTAAATAGTGAAGTTTTACACTAAGCCACACCCACATGCTTGATGTTAACTACAACTGAGATGTAAATGCAGTGCAACTTTAACGTTATCGTGAAATGAGTCAGGAAAATGGTGAAGGTTAAGATGTATCAGTTTAATAAACCCTTCTGTTCAGTAATAAACCAAGGGCAATGCACAATAACAGAGCACAGTTAACTTTCAGCACTTTAGAACAATAGCACAAGCTGAATCCCATCCATTAATTAGGTATTAATCACAGAAGTGCTGCAACTAAATACAACCCCAATGGATCTGTAAAAAGATACTTAGCATTTTCTCAGAGCTCTTTCAAACGACATTTTAAACATCTTCTATACATAATAACAAACAACTCTGAATGTATGAAACTGGATGTATCAAACACACTATTCAGTTTATTGAATTAGTAAAGCGCTTCGTTAGCATTAAAAACGTTGCAGGCCTCAGGCATTGGGTTAGCATCCTCCTCAGAATAACTGTTCCAAACATGACGGCTTCCAGAACCAGCAGGAAGGAATAAATTACTCACCGCACCGCGAGTTACGACTGTTTAAACGAACAGCAATGGGCTCTTTGCACCTGCCGCGCTGACGTCACAACTGTATACCCGAATGCGGCTCTTTTTTCCACTTTCAGAAACTATGACTGCTATAAAAGACAAAGTCATACTTAAGACACAAATAAAACAATACTATGTACTTTGTTTAAGTTTTCATGGATTTCCAAGCGATCCTCAATTAAGACAGCTTGTAAATATTCGTTGCTACAAGTTAAAGCTACCACTTGAAGCTAACGCCGTACAAACCGCTCTAAACACTGTCTTAATGAGCCATTCACAACAAGCATGCAAAAGTAATAAAACGAAATAACACAGAAATCTTAAGCAACACGGCCATATTTTTCTAAAAGTAATAACTCTGAATCTGAACAGTCAGCTGAACTAGAACTCCGATACCAGAGTAAGCTCTGTGCTCGTTTTTCTTCGTCATACTTCAAGCAAAAAGTCTGAACTGTAATCTGCCCCCCCCCCCCTCTCCAGTTAACAATAAACACACGTAATATGCTTGAAAATAAGGCACAAACAGTGTCCGTTAGAATGGCTGAGAAATCTTTAGATAATTAAATAGCAGATTTTTACTAGAAAGCTAGCAGGCTTGTGCTAGCAGTTTAAAGAAAATAAAACTCACCTTCATATCTGTGAATGTATAACGAGGCGAACATCTTAAAACCTTTCTTTGCCTTACTTGTTGGGGTTTCGGATCGATGTACATTATTAATTGTTACCTTGGAAAAACATTTCAGCCGTGTTTCCCGAACGTGTAAGCTGAGGTGCAAAGAGCCCATTAAACTTCTCCAACTCCGGTCCAACAGAGCCTTCTTGCTCCAAAGCGTGGTTCGTATTTGCAACTCCAAAATCCAAGCAAAATGTTGAGCGTAATCCAGTTCTGTCGCTCCAAAAAGCAAGCAAAATGTTCAGGAAAACTTTGCAGCTCCAGCTGTCGCCGGCTGACTGTTATTACGTAGCGTCGATCTGTTTTCTCATTGATGGAGTACCACTCCCTCCTGCTGTCGCAATACTGGTATTGCACTAGCAGTACCAGTATTTCTCCACAAGGTGCCAGTGGTACTCCATCAACACTGACCCCAGTGTGTTCTTACTTCGCTGTGTCATAAGTTTTGCTGAATGACTTTGTTTGTATTATTTCTAGCAAAAAAATGAATGTTTGTACTTTAACCCACAAAATAAACTTATATATATATAAAAAGTTATAATAATGTATATTTAAATAATTAATAACAACATAACCTATGGGCTGCTGTTTTCTAGGGGGCGCTATAGAGAAATTAGGCCACGCCCTACAAATATTGTGATGGATTCCAGTCGGGGAGTGGATAAATATTCATCCTTGTGAGTTTGCAGCAGCTGAGCCCGAAAATGTGGTATTGAGAGCCAAACGTATGGCGATAGCGTTACAGGTAACTTCGCCACGCCGCCATGCCACCTGCTCTATCGTAGCTGGTCGGGGTTGGAATCCTCAATACACCAACATGTCTTCGGTGTCTGGGCACAGTTTCATGTTAATGAGGTCAAAGGGGTCGGATAGCGAACGTTCACAGTAAAACATTACACTTCCTGTTCTCAGGGGGGCGTGGCCTAAGTGATGTCATCATTCGACCATAGGGTAATGTAGGAGACCCGATGATGATCAATCACAGAAACTTTGGTGCCTCTGTGAGTTTCTGTGTAGGAGATATAGCAGTTTATGTTTTTATGGCGAGTAGGTGAACTTTGACCCCTGCTAACCCCCCTTCAGCATACTCAAAAACTCACCGTTTAGATAACTTTAGATGAGACATGCCTTATGAACAGACTGACCGAGTTTGAAGCCGATCAATCGAAATCCCTAGGAGGAGATAGATCAAATATGAAGGCTGTGAACGGCAAAAATGGGGTCAAAAACCGAACTTGAATCCAAAATGGCTGACTTCCTGTGGGGTTTAGACCATGGCTCCAAGAGACTTTTTTGTACGTCCTGACAAGGTACACATGTGTACAAGTTTCATATTTGTAGGTTAAAGCATGGCTTGGGGCTGATCATTTAAAGTTTTCTAGGGGGCGCTATAGAGAAATTAGGCTACGCCCACCAAATATTGTGATGGATTCCTGTAGGGGAGTAGATGAGGGTCCATCCTTATGAGTTTGCAGCAGCTGGGCCCGAAAATGTGGAATTGAGAGCCAAACGTATGGCGATGGCGTTACAGGTGACTTCGCCACGCCACCACGCCCACCTGCTCCATCGAAGCTGGTCGGGGTTGGAATCCTCAATACACCAACATGTTCTCTGTGTCTGGGCACAGTTTCATGTTGATGAGGTCAAAGGGGTCAGATAGCGACAGTTCACAGTAAAACATTACACTTCCTGTTCTCAGGGGGCGTGGCCTAAGTGATGTCATCATTCGACCATAGGGTATTGTAGAAGACCCGATGATGATCAATCACAGAAACTTTGGTGCTTCTGTGAGTTTCTGTGTAAGAGATATAGCAGTTTATTTTTTTATGACGAGTAGGTGAACTTTGACCCCTGCTAACCCCCCTTCAGCATACTCAAAAACTCACGTTTAGATAACTTTAGATGGGACATGCCTTATGAACAGACTGACCGAGTTTGAAGTCGATCAATCAAAATCCTAGGAGGAGATAGATCAAATACAAAGGCTGTAAACGGCAAAAATCGGCAAAAATGGGGTCAAAATGGGAACTTCAATCAAAAATGGCTGACTTCCTGTGATACTTGCACTATGACATTAATTGTAAATTTTGAGCGTCTTGGGGAGCTCTACAAGTGTACCAAATTTCATGTGTCTACGATAAAGTAAGTGAATAGCAGAGGGTAAAAAAGGGTGTTTTTTTTCCAATTTCTAGGTGGCGCCGTAGAGACATTTCTGTTGCAATTTTTGCTACGACTTTAAAATACGTAAATTTTAAACAGGCTTAAGGCCTCCGCCAAGTTTGGTGAGTTTTTGAATATGATAAAGCCCCCAAAAAGCCAATTCATTTGGGTGGAAGAATAATAATAATAATTAAAGCTGCAAGCAGCCTCGAACGGCCCTCGCAGCCAAGCGCCGCTCCGGCCTATTGCCACCGCGGGGTACGAGCAACCGCCGCCTCACGCCAGCCACCACAGAAGCTCTCACGCAGTTTTCAGCGCCTCCGCCCGCACCGCGGAAGCAGTTGCTCAGTTTCCATCAACGCTGCGCACGTGCTAAGACAGAAGTTGTTGCGCAGTTTCCGCCCCGTCCACCAGGCGGTACGCATCTATGCGTTCGGCGGCTATCCTTCAAGATGCAAAAAAATGTGGTATAGATTCATTGGTTTAGCGAGGAAATACAGCTGGCGGATTAATGTATGGGCGCAGTGGAGTCAAAATACATTTCAATGCTGTTTTGCTCTTTAGAGGTCAACAAAGGTCATACGTTTTCAATTTGGCGCCAGTCCGATGATCCACGTGTCATTTAGAGCCGATCATATGCACGTGGCGAAGTAATGCATTTCGTCATTTCTACACCCCAATGCGGTTCGGTCAGCAGCCAGCATTCATAGAGTTCATCATGTTATCATTTTTAGTCAGTATTCACATGATGAAACCCATATAAATTATAGAATAACAGTAAAACATACAGCAGAAAAAACATGTGACTGCCTCTTAAAAGTGGGCGGGCTACAGTGAGGTCATCAAGTGACCATGGAAATGTGTTCAGGGCTGTTCTCTAGAAAGACAGAGGAAGTGTGATGATGCAGCTGTGATCTTGCATTTGGAAGTCATTTAATGTTGATGTTTCATGGCAAATAGTGAAAGTTTTACACTAAGCCACACCCACATGCTTGATGTTAACTACAACTGAGATCTAAATGCAGTGCAACTTTAACGTTATCGTGAAATGAGTCAGGAAAATGGTGAAGGTTAGATGTATCAGTTTAATAAACCGCACTGTTCAGTAATAAACCAAGGGCAATGCACATTAAGAGAGCACAGTTAACTTTCAGCACATTAGAACAATAGCACAGGCTGAATCCCATCCATTAATTAGGTATAATCACAGGAAGTGCTGCAACTAAATATTACAACCCCAATGGATGGTAAAAGATACTTAGCATTTTTTCAGAGCTCTTTCAAACGACATTTTAAACATCTTCTATACATAATAACAACAACTCTCAATGTATGAACTGGATGTATCACACACACTATTCAGTTTATTGAATTAGTAAAGCGCTTCGTTAGCATTAAAAACGTTGCAGGCCTCAGGCATTGGCTTAGCAATCCTCCTCAGAATAACTGTTCCAAACATGACGGCTTCCAGAACAGCAGGAAGGAATAAATTACTCACCGCACCGCGAGTTACGACTGTTTAAAGTAAACGAACAGCAATGGGCTCTTTGCACCTGCTCGCTGACGTCACAACTGTATACCCGAATGCGGCTCTTTTTTCCACTTTCAGAACTATGACTGCTATAAAAGACAAAGTCGTACTAAGACACAAATAAAACAATACTATGTACTTTGTTTAAGTTTTCATGGATTTCCAAGCCATCCTCATTAAGACAGCTTGTAAATATTCGTTGCTACAAGTTAAAGCTACCACTTGAAGCTAACGCCGCACACACCGCTCTAAACACTGTCTTAATGAGCCATTCACAACAAGCATGCAAAAGTAATAAAACGAAATAACACAGAAACCTTAAGCAACACGGCCATATTTTCTAAAAGTAATAACTCTGAATCTGAACAGTCAGCTGAACTAGAACTCCAATACCAGAGTAAGCTCTGTGCTCGTTTTTCTCGTCATACTTCAAGCAAAAAAGTCTGAACTGTAATCTGCTCCCCCCTCCCCTCCCCGCTGCTTTATTGTCGTTAACATAAACACACGTAATATGCTTGAAAAATAAGGCACAAACAGTGTCCGTTAGAATGGCTGAGAAATCTTTAGATAATTAAATAGCAGATTTTACTAGAAAGCTAGCAGGCTTGTTCTAGCAGTTTAAAGAAAATAAAACTCACCTTCATATCTGTGAATGTATAATGAGGCGAACATCTTAAAACCTTTCTTGCCTTACTTGTTGGGGTTTCGGATCGATGTACATTATTAATTGTTACCTTGGAAAAACATTTCAGCCGTGTTTCCGAACGTGTAAGCTGAGATGCAAAGAGCCCATTAAACTTCTCCAACTCCGGTCCAACAGAGCCTTCTTGCTCCAAAGCGTGGTTCGTATTTGCAACTCCAAAATCCAAGCAAAATGTTGAGCATAGTCCAGTTCTGTGGCTCCAAAAAGCAGGCAAAATGTTCAAGGAAAACTTCGCAGCTCCAGCTGTCGCCGCTGACTGTTATTAGTAGCGTCGATCTGTTTTCTCATTGATGGAGTACCACTGCCTCCTGCTGGGGCAATACTGGTATTGCACTAGCAGTACCAGTATATCGCCACAAGGCAGTGGTACTCCATCAACACTGACCCCAGTGTGTTCTTACTTCGCTGTGTCATAAGTTTTGCTGAATGACTTTGTTTGTATTATTTCTAGCAAAAATGAATGAATGTTTGTACTTTAACCCACAAAATAAACTTATATATATATAAAAAGTTATAATAATGTATATTTAAATAATTAATAACAACATAACCTATGGGCTGCTGTTTTCTAGGGGGCGCTATAGAGAAATTAGGCCACGCCCTACAAATATTGTGATGGATTCCAGTCGGGGAGTGGATAATATTCATCCTTGTGAGTTTGCAGCAGCTGAGCCCGAAAATGTGGTATTGAGAGCCAAACGTATGGCGATGGCGTTACAGGTAACTTCGCCACGCCGCCATGCCCACCTGCTCTATCGTAGCTGGTCGGGGTTGGAATCCTCAATACACCAACATGTCTTCGGTGTCTGGGCACAGTTTCATGTTGATGAGGTCAAAGGGGTCGGATAGCGAACGTTCACAGTAAAACATTACACTTCCTGTTCTCAGGGGGCGTGGCCTAAGTGATGTCATCATTCGACCATAGGGTAATGTAGGAGACCCGATGATGATCAATCACAGAAACTTTGGTGCCTCTGTGAGTTTCTGTGTAGGAGATATAGCAGTTTTATGTTTTTATGGCGAGTAGGTGAACTTTGACCCCTGCTAACCCCCCTTCAGCATACTCAAAAACTCACCGTTTAGATAACTTTAGATGAGACATGCCTTATGAACAGACTGACCGAGTTTGAAGCCGATCAATCGAAATCCCTAGGAGGAGATAGATCAAATATGAAGGCTGTAAACGGCAAAAATGGGGTCAAAAACCGAACTTGAATCCAAAATGGCTGACTTCCTGTGGGGTTTAGACAATGGCTCCAAGAGACTTTTTTGTACGTCCTGACAAGGTACACATGTGTACAAAGTTTCGTATTTGTAGGTTAAAGCATGGCTTGGGCTGATCATTTAAAGTTTTCTAGGGGGCGCTATAGAGAAATTAGGCTACGCCCACCAAATATTGTGATGGATTCCTGTTGGGGAGTGGATGAGGGTGCATCCTTGTGAGTTTGCAGCAGCTGGGCCCGAAAATGTGGAATTGAGAGCCAACGTATGGCGATGGCGTTACAGGTGACTTCGCCACGCCACCACGCCCACCTGCTCCATCGAAGCTGGTCGGGGTTAGAATCCTCAATACACCAACATGTTCTCTGTGTCTGGGCACAGTTTCATGTTGATGAGGTCAAAGGGGTCAGATAGCGACAGTTCACAGTAAAACATTACACTTCCTGTTCTCAGGGGGCGTGGCCTAAGTGATGTCATCATTCGACCATAGGGTATTGTAGAAGACCCGATGATGATCAATCACAGAAACTTTCATGCTTCTGTGAGTTTCTGTGTAGGAGATATAGCAGTTTATTTTTTTACGGCGAGTAGGTGAACTTTGACCCCTGCTGACCCCCCTTCAGCATACTCAAAAACTCACCGTTTAGATAACTTTAGATGGACATGCCTTATGAACAGACTGACCGAGTTTGAAGTCGATCAATCAAAATCCCTAGGAGGAGATAGATCAAATACAAAGGCTGTAAACGGCAAAAATCGGCAAAAATGGGGTCAAAATGGGAACTTCAATCAAAAATGGCTGACTTCCTGTGATACTTGCACTATGACATTAATTGTAAATTTTGAGCGTCTGGGGAGTTCTACAAGTGTACCAAATTTCATGTGTCTACGATAAAGTAAGTGAATAGCAGAGGGTAAAAAGGGTTTTTCCAATTCTAGGTGGCGCCGTAGAGACATTTCTGTTGCAATTTTTGCTACGACTTTAAAATACGTAAATTTTAAACAGGCTTAAGGCCTCCGCCAAGTTTGGTGAGTTTTTGAATGTGATAAAGCCCCCAAAAGCCAATTCATTTGGGTGGAAGAATAATAATAATAATTAAAGCTGCAAGCAGCCTCGAACGGCCTCGCAGCAAGCGCCGCTCCGGCCTATTGCCACCGCTGGGTACGAGCAACCGCCGCCTCACGCCAGCCACCACAGAAGCTCTCACGCAGTTTTCAGCGCCTCCGCCCGCACCGCGGAAGCTGTTGCTCAGTTTCCATCAACGCTGCGCACGTGCTAAGACAGAAGTTGTTGCGCAGTTTCCGCGCCCGTCCACCAGGCGGTACGCATCTATGCGTTCGGGGGCTATCCTTCAAGATGCAAAAAAATGTGGTATAGATTCATTGGTTTTAGCGAGGAAATATAGCTGGCGGATTAATGTAGAGGCGCAGTGGAGTCAAAATACATTTCAATGCTGTTTTGCTGTTTAGAGGTAAAACAAAGGTCATACGTATCCAATTTGGCGCCAGTCCGATGATCCACGTGTCATTTAGAGCCGATCATATGCACATGGCGAAGAACTGCATTTCGTCATTTCTACACCCCAATGCGGTTCGGTCAGCAGCCAGTATTCATAGAGTTCATCACGTTATCGTTTTTAGTCAGTATTCACATGATGAAACCCATATAAATTATAGAATAACAGTAAAACATACAGCAGAAAAAACATGTGACTGCCTCTTAAAAGTGGGCGGGGCTACAGTGAGGTCATCAAGTGACCATGGAAATGTGTTCAGGGCTGTTCTCTAGAAAGACAGAGGAAGTGTGATGATGCAGCTGTGATCTTGCATTTGGAAGTCATTTAATGTTGATGTTTCATGGTAAATAGTGAAAGTTTTACACTAAGCCACACCCACATGCTTGATGTTAACTACAACTGAGATCTAAATGCAGTGCAACTTTAACGTTATCGTGAAATGAGCCAGGAAAATGGTGAAGGTTAAGATGTATCAGTTTAATAAACCGTACTGTTCAGTAATAAACCAAGGGCAATGCACAATAACAGAGCACAGTTAACTTTCAGCACTTTAGAACAATAGCACAGGCTGAATCCCATCCATTAATTAGGTATTAATCACAGGAAGTGCTGCAACTAAATATTACAACCCCAATGGATCGGTAAAAAGATACTTAGCATTTTCTCAGAGCTCTTTCAAACGACATTTTAAACATCTTCTATACATAATAACAAACAAGTCTGAATGTATGAAACTGGATGTATCAAACACACTATTCAGTTTATTGAATTAGTAAAGCGCTTCGTTAGCATTAAAAACGTTGCAGGCCTCAGGCATTGGGTTAGCATCGTCCTCAGAATAACTGTTCCAAAGATGACGGCTTCCAGAACCAGTAGGAAGGAATAAATTACTCACCGCACCGCGAGTAACGACTGTTTAAACGAACAGCAATGGGCTCTTTGCACCTGCCGCGCTGACGTCACAACTGTATACCCGAATGCGGCTCTTTTTTCCACTTTCAGAAACTATAACTGCTATAAAAGACAAAGTCCTACTTAAGACACAAATAAAACAATACTATGTACTTTGTTTAGGTTTTCATGGATTTCCAAGCCATCCTCAATTAAGAGAGCTTGTAAATATTCGTTGCTACAAGTTAAAGCTACCACTTGAAGCTAACGCCGTACACACCGCTCTAAACACTATCTTAATGAGCCCTTCACAACAAGCATGCAAAAGTAATAAAACGAAATAACACAGAAATCTTAAGCAACACGGCCATATTTTTCTAAAAGTAATAACTCTGAATCTGAACAGTCAGCTGAACTAGAACTCCGATACCAGAGTAAGCTCTGTGCTCGTTTTTCTTCGTCATACTTCAAGCAAAAACTCTGAACTGTAATCTGCCCCCCCCCTCCCCCTCCCCGCTGCTTTATTGTCGTTAACAATAAACACACGTAATATGCTTGAAAATAAGGCACAAACAGTGTCCGTTAGAATGGCTGAGAAATCTTTAGATAATTAAATAGCAGATTTTTACTAGAAAGCTAGCAGGCTTGTGCTAGCAGTTTAAAGAAAATAAAACTCACCTTCATATCTGTGAATGTATAACGAGGCGAACATCTTAAAACCTTTCTTTGCCTTACTTGTTGGGGTTTCGGATCGATGTACATTATTAATTGTTACCTTGGAAAAACATTTCAGCCGTGTTTCCCGAACGTGTAAGCTGAGGTGCAAAGAGCCCATTAAACTTCTCCAACTCCGGTCCAACAGAGCCTTCTTGCTCCAAAGCGTGGTTCGGATTTGCAACTCCAAAATCCAAGCAAAATGTTGAGCGTAGTCCAGTTCTGTGGCTCCAAAAAGCAAGCAAAATGTTCAGGAAAACTTCGCAGCTCCAGCTGTCGCCGGCTGACTGTTATTACGTAGCGTCGATCTATTTTCTCATTGATGGAGTACCACTGCCTCCTGCTGGGGCAATACTGGTATTGCACTAGCAGTACCAGTATTTCTCCACAAGGTGCCAGTGGTACTCCATCAACACTGACCCCAGTGTGTTCTTACTTCGCTGTGTCATAAGTTTTGCTGAATGACTTTGTTTGTATTATTTCTAGCAAAAATGAATGAATGTTTGTACTTTAACCCACAAATAAACTTATAGATATATAAAAAGTTATAATAAAGTATATTTAAATAATTAATAACAACATAACCTATGGGCTGCTGTTTTCTAGGGGGCGCTATAGAGAAATTAGGCCACGCCCTACAAATATTGTGATGGATTCCAGTCGGGGAGTGGATAAATATTCATCCTTGTGAGTTTGCAGCAGCTGAGCCCGAAAATGTGGTATTGAGAGCCAAACGTATGGCGATGGCGTTACAGGTAACTTCGCCACGCCGCCATGCCCACCTGCTCTATCGTAGCTGGTCGGGGTTGGAATCCTCAATACACCAACATGTTTTCTGTGTCTGGGCACAGTTTCATGTTGATGAGGTCAAAGGGGTCAGATAGCGAACGTTCACAGTAAAACATTACACTTCCTGTTCTCAGGGGCGTGGCCTAAGTGATGTCATTATTCGACCATAGGGTAATGTAGGAGACCCGATGATGATCAATCACAGAAACTTTGGTGCCTCTGTGAGTTTCTGTGTAGGAGATATAGCAGTTTATGTTTTTATGGCGAGTAGGTGAACTTTGACCCCTGCTAACCCCCCTTCAGCATACTCAAAAACTCACCGTTTAGATAACTTTAGATGGGACATGCCTTATGAACAGACTGACCGAGTTTGAAGCCGATCAATCGAAATCCCTAGGAGGAGATAGATCAAATATGAAGGCTGTAAACGGCAAAAATGGGGTCAAAAACCGAACTTGAATCCAAAATGGCTGACTTCCTGTGGGGTTTAGACCATGGCTCCAAGAGACTTTTTTGTACGTCCTGACAAGGTACACATGTGTACAAAGTTTCGTATTTGTAGGTTAAAGCATGGCTTGGGGCTGATCATTTAAAGTTTTCTAGGGGGCGCTATAGAGAAATTAGGCTACGCCCACCAAATATTGTGATGGATTCCTGTTGGGGAGTGGATGAGGGTCCATCCTTATGAGTTTGCAGCAGCTGGGCCCGAAAATGTGGAATTGAGAGCCAAACGTATGGCGATGGCGTTACAGGTCACTTCGCCACGCCACCACGCCCACCTGCTCCATCGAAGCTGGTCGGGGTTAGAATCCTCAATACACCAACATGTTCTCTGTGTCTGGGCACAGTTTCATGTTGATGAGGTCAAAGGGGTCAGATAGCGAACGTTCACAGTAAAACATTACACTTCCTGTTCTCAGGGGGCGTGGCCTAAGTGATGTCATCATTCGACCATAGAGTATTGTAGAACACCCGATGATGATCAATCACAGAAACTTTGATGCTTCTGTGAGTTTCTGTGTAGGAGATATAGCAGTTTATTTTTTTATGGCGAGTAGGTGAACTTTGACCCCTGCTAACCCCCCTTCAGCATACTCAAAAACTCACCGTTTAGATAACTTTAGGGACATGCCTTATGAACAGACTGACCAAGTTTGAAGTCGATCAATCAAAATCCCTAGGAGGAGATAGATCAAATACAAAGGCTGTAAACGGCAAAAATCGGCAAAAATGGGGTCAAAATGGGAACTTCAATCAAAAATGGCTGACTTCCTGTGATACTTGCACTATGACATTAATTGTAAATTTTGAGCGTCTTGGTGAGTTCTACAAGTGTACCAAATTTCATGTGTCTACGATAAAGTAAGTGAATAGCAGAGGGTAAAAAAGGGTGTTTTTCCAATTTCTAGGTGGCGCCGTAGAGACATTTCTGTTGCAATTTTTGCTACGACTTTAAAATACGTAAATTTTAAACAGGCTTAAGGCCTCCGCCAAGTTTGGTGAGTTTTTGAATATGATAAAGCCCCCAAAAAGCCAATTCATGGGGGGCAGAATAATAATAATAATATTAAAGCTGCAAGCAGCCTCGAACGGCCCTCGCAGCCAAGCGCCGCTCCGGCCTATTGCCACCGCGGGGTACGAGCAACCGCCGCCTCACGCCAGCCACCACAGAAGCTCTCACGCAGTTTTCAGCGCCTCCGCCCGCACCGCGGAAGCAGTTGCTCAGTTTCCATCAACGCTGCGCACGTGCTAAGACAGAAGTTGTTGCGCAGTTTCCGCGCCCGTCCTCCAGGCGGTACGCATCTATGCGTTCGGCGGCTATCCTTCAAGATGCAAAAAATGTGGTATAGATTCATTGGTTTAGCGAGGAAATACAGCTGGCGGATTAATGTAGGGAGCAGTGGAGTCAAAATACATTTCAATGCTGTTTTGCTCTTTAGAGGTCAACAAAGGTCATACGTTTTCAATTTGGCGCCAGTCCGATGATCCACGTGTCATTTAGAGCCGATCATATGCACGTGGCGAAGTAATGCATTTCGTCATTTCTACACCCCAATCGGGTCAGCAGCCAGCATTCATAGAGTTCATCATGTTATCGTTTTTAGTCAGTATTCACATGATGAAACCCATATAAATTATAGAATAACAGTAAAACATACAGCAGAAAAAACATGTGACTGCCTCTTAAAAGTGGACGGGGCTACAGTGAGGTCATCAAGTGACCATGGAAATGTGTTCAGGGCTGTTCTCTAGAAAGACAGAGGAAGTGTGATGATGCAGCTGTGATCTTGCATTTGGAAGTCATTTAATGTTGATGTTTTATGGTAAATAGTGAAAGTTTTACACTAAGCCACACCCACATGCTTGATGTTAACTACAACTGAGATGTAAATGCAGTGCAACTTTGACGTTATTGTGAAATGAGTCAGGAAAATGGTGAAGGTTAAGATGTATCAGTTTAATAAACCGCACTGTTCAGTATAAACCAAGGGCAATGCACAATAAGAGAGCACAGTTAACTTTCAGCACATTAGAACAATAGCACAGGCTGAATCCCATCCATTAATTAGGTATTAATCACAGGAAGTGCTGCAACTAAATATTACAACCCCAATGGATCGGTAAAAAGATACTTAGCATTTTCTCAGAGCTCTTTCAAACGACATTTTAAACATCTTCTATACATAATAACAAACAACTCTGAATTTATGAAACTGGATGTATCACACACACTATTCAGTTTATTGAATTAGTCAAGCGCTTCGTTAGCATTAAAAACGTTGCAGGCCTCAGGCATTGGGTTAGCATCCTCCTCAGAATAACTGTTCCAAACATGACGGCTTCCAGAACCAGCAGGAAGGAATAAATTACTCACCGCACCGCGAGTTATGACTGTTTAAACGAACAGCAATGGGCTCTTTGCGCCTGCTGCGCTGACGTCACAACTGTATACCAGAATGCGGCTCTTTTTTCCACTTTCAGAAACTATGACTGCTATAAAAGACAAAGTCGTACTTAAGACACAAATAAAACAATACTATGTACTTTGTTTAAGTTTTCATGGATTTCCAAGCCATCCTCAATTAAGACAGCTTGTACATATTCGTTGCTACAAGTTAAAGCTACCACTTGAAGCTAACGCCGTACACACCGCTCTAAACACTGTCTTAATGAGCCATTCACAACAAGCATGCAAAAGTAATAAAACGAAATAACACAGAAATCTGAAGCAACACGGCCGTATTTTTCTAAAAGTAATAATTCTGATCTGAACAGTCAGCTGAACTAGAACTCCGATACCAGAGTAAGCTCTGTGCTCGTTTTTCTTCTCATACTTCAAGCAAAAAGTCTGAACTGTAATCTGCCCTCCCCACCCTCCCCGCTGCTTTATTGTCGTTAACAATAAACACACGTAATATGCTTGAAAATAAGGCACAAACAGTGTCCGTTAGAATGGCTGAGAAATCTTTAGATAATTAAATAGCAGATTTTTACTAGAAAGCTAGCAGGCTTGTGCTAGCAGTTTAAAGAAAATAAACTCACCTTCATATCTGTGAATGTATAAAGAGGCGAACATCTTAAAACCTTTCTTGCCTTACTTGTTGGGGTTTCGGATCGATGTACATTATTAATTGTTACCTTGGAAAAAACATTTCAGCCGTGTTTCCCTAACGTGTAAGCTGAGGTGCAAAGAGCCCATTAAACTGCTCCAACTCCGGTCCAACAGAGCCTTCTTGCTCCAAAGCGTGGTTCGTATTTGCAACTCCAAAATCCAAGCAAAATGTTGAGCGTAGTCCAGTTCTGTGGCTCCAAAAAGCAGGCAAAATGTTCAGGAAAACTTTGCAGCTCCAGCTGTCGCCGGCTGACTGTTATTACGTAGCGTTGATCTGTTTTCTCATTGATGGAGTACCACTGCCTCCTGCTGGGGCAATACTGGTATTGCACTAGCAGTACCAGTATTTCTCCACAAGGTGCCAGTGGTACTCCATCAACACTGACCCCAGTGTGTTCTTACTTCGCTGTGTCATAGGTTTTGCTGAATGACTTTGTTTGTATTATTTCTAGCAAAAATGAATGAATGTTTGTACTTTAACCCACAAAATAAACTTATATATATATATAAAAAAGTTATAATAATGTATATTTAAATAATTAATAACAACATAACCTATGGGCTGCTGTTTTCTAGGGGGCGCTATAGAGAAATTAGGCCACGCCCACCAAATATTGTGATGGATTCCAGTCGGGGAGTGGATTAATATTCATCCTTGTGAGTTTGCAGCAGCTGAGCCCGAAAATGTGGTATTGAGAGCCAAACGTATGGCGATGGCGTTACAGGTAACTTCGCCACGCCGCCATGCCCACCTGCTCTATCGTAGCTGGTTGGGGTTGGAATCCTCAATACACCAACATGTCTTCGGTGTCTGGGCACAGTTTCATGTTGATGAGGTCAAAGGGGTCGGATAGCGAACTTTCACAGTAAAACATTACACTTCCTGTTCTCAGGGGGCGTGGCCTAAGTGATGTCATCATTCGACCATAGGGTATTGTAGGAGACCCGATGATGATCAATCACAGAAACTTTGGTGCCTCTGTGAGTTTCTGTGTAGGAGATATAGCAGTTTATGTTTTTATGGCGAGTAGGTGAACTTTGACCCCTGCTAACCCCCCTTCAGCATACTCAAAAACTCACCGTTTAGATAACTTTAGATGAGACATGCCTTATGAACAGACTGACCGAGTTTGAAGCCGATCAATCGAAATCCCTAGGAGGAGATAGATCAAATATGAAGGCTGTAAACGGCAAAAATGGGGTCAAAAACCGAACTTGAATCCAAAATGGCTGACTTCCTGTGGGGTTTAGACCATGGCTCCAAGAGACTTTTTGTACGTCCTGACAAGGTACACATGTGTACAAAGTTTCGTATTTGTAGGTTAAAGCATGGCTTGGGGCTGATCATTTAAAGTTTTCTAGGGGGCGCTATAGAGAAATTAGGCTACGCCCACCAAATATTGTGATGGATTCCTGTTGGGAGTGGATGAGGGTCCATCCTTATGAGTTTGCAGCAGCTGGGCCCGAAATGTGGAATTGAGAGCCAAACGTATGGCGATGGCGTTACAGGTGACTTCGCCACGCCACCACGCCCACCTGCTCCATCGAAGCTGGTTGGGGTTAGAATCCTCAATACACCAACATGTTCTCTGTGTCTGGGCACAGTTTCATGTTGATGAGGTCAAAGGGGTCAGATAGCGAACGTTCACAGTAAAACATTACACTTCCTGTTCTCAGGGGGCGTGGCCTAAGTGATGTCATCATTCGACCATAGGGTATTGTAGAAGACCCGATGATGATCAATCACAGAAACTTTGATGCTTCTGTGAGTTTCTGTGTAAGAGATATAGCAGTTTATTTTTTTATGGCGAGTAGGTGAACTTTGACCCCTGCTAACCCCCCTTCAGCATACTGAAAAACTCACCATTTAGATAACTTTAGATGGGACATGCCTTATGAACAGACTGACCGAGTTTGAAGTCGATCAATCAAAATCCGTAGGAGGAGATAGATCAAATACAAAGGCTGTAAAAGGCAAAAATCGGCAAAAATGGGGTCAAAATGGGAACTTCAATCAAAAATGGCTGACTTCCTGTGATACTTGCACTATGACATTAATTGTAAATTTTGAGCGTCTTGGGGAGTTTCTACAAGTGTACCAAATTTCATGTGTCTATGATAAGTAAGTGAATAGCAGAGGGTAAAAAGGGTGTTTTTCCAATTTCTAGGTGGCGCCGTAGAGACATTTCTGTTGCAATTTTTGCTACGACTTTAAAATACGTAAATTTTAAACAGGCTTAAGGCCTCCGCCAAGTTTGGTGAGTTTTTGAATATGATAAAGCCCCCAAAAAGCCAATTCATTTGGGTGGAAGAATAATAATAATAATTAAAGCTGCAAGCAGCCTCGAACGGCCCTCGCAGCCAAGCGCCGCTCCGGCCTATTGCCACCGCGGGGTACGAGCAACCGCCGCCTCACGCCAGCCACCACAGAAGCTCTCACGCAGTTTTCAGCGCCTCCGCCCGCACCGCGGAAGCTGTTGCTCAGTTTAAACTTCTCCAACTCCGGTCCAACAGAGCCTTCTTGCTCAAAAGCGTGGTTTGGATTTGCAACTCCAAAATCCAAGCAAAATGTTGAGCGTAGTCCAGTTCTGTGGCTCCAAAAAGCAGGCAAAATGTTCAGGAAAACTTCGCAGCTCCAGCTGTCGCCGGCTGACTGTTAATTACGTAGCGTCGATCTGTTTTCTCATTGATGGAGTACCACTGCCTCCTGCTGGGGCAATACTGGTATTGCACTAGCAGTACCAGTATATCGCCACAAGGTGCCCGTGGCACTCCATCAACACTGACCCTAGTGTGTTCTTACTTCGCTGTGTCATAAGTTTTGCTGAATGACTTTGTTTGTATTATTTCTAGCAAAAATGAATGAATGTTTGTACTTTAACCCACAAAATAAACTTATATATATATAAAAAGTTATAATAATGTATATTTAAATAATTAATAACAACATAACCTATGGGCTGCTGTTTTCTAGGGGGCGCTATAGAGAAATTAGGCCACGCCCACCAAATATTGTGATGGATTACTGTCGGGGAGTTGATGGGAATCCATCCTTGTGAGTTTGGAGCAGCTGGGCCCAAAAATGTGGAATTGAGAGCCAAACGTATGGCGATGGCGTTACAGGTCACTTCGCCACGCCGCCACGCCCACCTACTCCATCGTAGCTGGTCGGGGTTGAAATCCTCAATACACCAACATGTCTTCGGTGTCTTGTCACAGTTTCATGTTGATGAGGTCAAAAGGGTCAGATAGCGACCGTTCACAGTAAAACATGACACTTCCTGTTCTCAGGGGGCGTGGCCTAAGTGATGTAATCACTTGACCATAGGATATTGTAGGAGACCCGATGATGATCAATGACAGAAACTTTGGTGCCTCTGTGAGTTTCTGTGTAGGAGATATAGCAGTTTAATTTTTTATGGCGAGTAGGTGAACTTTGACCCCTGCTAACCCCCCTTCAGCATTCTCAAAAACTCACAGTTTTGATAACTTTAGATGGGACATGCCTTATGAACAGACTGACCGAGTTTGAAGCCGATCAATCGCAATCCCTAGGAGGAGTTCGATCAAATACGAAGGCTGTAAACGGCAAAAATGGCCTCAAAATTGGACTTTCAATCAAAAATGGCTGACTTCCTGTGATACTTGCACTATGACATTAATTGTAAATTTTGAGCGACTTGGGGAGCTCTACAAGTGTACCAAATTTCATGTCTCTATGATGAAGTAAGTGAATAGGAAAGGGTCCTTTGAAAATTTCTAGGTGGCGCTATTCAGCCATTTCTTTTGCAATTTTTGCGTCGACTTTAAAATACGTAAATTTGAAACAGGCTTAAGGCCTCCGCCAAGTTTGGTGAGTTTTGAATATGATAAAGCCCCAAAAAGCCAATTCATTTGGAGGGAGAATCATAATAATAATAATAATTAAAGCTGCAAGCAGCCTCGAACGGCCCTCGCAGCCAAGCGCCGCTCCGGCCTATTGCCACCGCTGGGTACGAGCAACCGCCGCCTCACGCCAGCCACCACAGAAGCTCTCACGCAGTTTTCAGCGCCTCCGCCCGCACCGCGGAAGCTGTTGCTCAGTTTCCATCAACGCTGCGCACGTGCTAAGACAGAAGTTGTTGCGCAGTTTCCGCGCCCGTCCACCAGGCGGTACGCATCTATGCGTTCGGGGGCTATCCTTCAAGATGCAAAAAAATGTGGTATAGATTCATTGGTTTAGCGAGGAAATATAGCTGGCGGATTAATGTAGAGGCGCAGTGGAGTCAAAATACATTTCAATGCTGTTTTGCTGTTTAGAGGTAAAACAAAGGTCATACGTATCCAATTTGGCGCCAGTCCGATGATCCACGTGTCATTTAGAGCCGATCATATGCACATGGCGAAGAACTGCATTTCGTCATTTCTACACCCCAATGCGGTTCGGTCAGCAGCCAGTATTCATAGAGTTCATCACGTTATCGTTTTTAGTCAGTATTCACATGATGAAACCCATATAAATTATAGAATAACAGTAAAACATACAGCAGAAAAACATGTGACTGCCTCTTAAAAGTGGGCGGGGCTACAGTGAGGTCATCAAGTGACCATGGAATGTGTTCAGGGCTGTTCTCTAGAAAGACAGAGGAAGTGTGATGATGCAGCTGTGATCTTGCATTTGGAAGTCATTTAATGTTGATGTTTCATGGTAAATAGTGAAAGTTTTACACTAAGCCACACCCACATGCTTGATGTTAACTACAACTGAGATCTAAATGCAGTGCAACTTTAACGTTATCGTGAAATGAGCCAGGAAAATGGTGAAGGTTAAGATGTATCAGTTTAATAAACCGTACTGTTCAGTAATAAACCAAGGGCAATGCACAATAACAGAGCACAGTTAACTTTCAGCACTTTAGAACAATAGCACAGGCTGAATCCCATCCATTAATTAGGTATTTAATCACAGGAAGTGCTGCAACTAAATATTACAACCCCAATGGATCGGTAAAAAGATACTTAGCATTTTCTCAGAGCTCTTTCAAACGACATTTTAAACATCTTCTATACATAATAACAAACAAGTCTGAATGTATGAAACTGGATGTATCAAACACACTATTCAGTTATTGAATTAGTAAAGCGCTTCGTTAGCATTAAAAACGTTGCAGGCCTCAGGCATTGGGTTAGCATCGTCCTCAGAATAACTGTTCCAAAGATGACGGCTTCCAGAACCAGTAGGAAGGAATAAATTACTCACCGCACCGCGAGTAACGACTGTTTAAACGAACAGCAATGGGCTCTTTGCACCTGCCGCGCTGACGTCACAACTGTATACCCGAATGCGGCTCTTTTTTCCACTTTCAGAAACTATAACTGCTATAAAGACAAAGTCCTACTTAAGACACAAATAAAACAATACTATGTACTTTGTTTAGGTTTTCATGGATTTCCAAGCCATCCTCAATTAAGAGAGCTTGTAAATATTCGTTGCTACAAGTTAAAGCTACCACTTGAAGCTAACGCCGTACACACCGCTCTAAACACTATCTTAATGAGCCCTTCACAACAAGCATGCAAAAATAAAACGAAATAACACAGAAATCTTAAGCAACACGGCCATATTTTTCTAAAAGTAATAACTCTGAATCTGAACAGTCAGCTGAACTAGAACTCCGATACCAGAGTAAGCTCTGTGCTCGTTTTTCTTCGTCATACTTCAAGCAAAAAGTCTGAACTGTAATCTGCCCCCCCCTCCCCCTCCCCGCTGCTTTATTGTCGTTAACAATAAACACACGTAATATGCTTGAAAATAAGGCACAAACAGTGTCCGTTAGAATGGCTGAGAAATCTTTAGATAATTAAATAGCAGATTTTTACTAGAAAGCTAGCAGGCTTGTGCTAGCAGTTTTAAAGAAAATAAAACTCACCTTCATATCTGTGAATGTATAACGAGGCGAACATCTTAACCTTTCTTTGCCTTACTTGTTGGGGTTTCGGATCGATGTACATTATTAATTGTTACCTTGGAAAAACATTTCAGCCGTGTTTCCCGAACGTGTAAGCTGAGGTGCAAAGAGCCCATTAAACTTCTCCAACTCCGGTCCAACAGAGCTCTTGCTCCAAAGCGTGGTTCGGATTTGCAACTCCAAAATCCAAGCAAAATGTTGAGCGTAGTCCAGTTCTGTGGCTCCAAAAAGCAAGCAAAATGTTCAGGAAAACTTCGCAGCTCCAGCTGTCGCCGGCTGACTGTTATTACGTAGCGATCTATTTTCTCATTGATGGAGTACCACTGCCTCCTGCTGGGGCAATACTGGTATTGCACTAGCAGTACCAGTATTTCTCCACAAGGTGCCAGTGGTACTCCATCAACACTGACCCCAGTGTGTTCTTACTTCGCTGTGTCATAAGTTTTGCTGAATGACTTTGTTTGTATTATTTCTAGCAAAAATGAATGAATGTTTGTACTTTAACCCACAAAATAAACTTATAGATATATAAAAAGTTATAATAAAGTATATTTAAATAATTAATAACAACATAACCTATGGGCTGCTGTTTTCTAGGGGGCGCTATAGAGAAATTAGGCCACGCCCTACAAATATTGTGATGGATTCCAGTCGGGAGTGGATAAATATTCATCCTTGTGAGTTTGCAGCAGCTGAGCCCGAAAATGTGGTATTGAGAGCCAAACGTATGGCGATGGCGTTACAGGTAACTTCGCCACGCCGCCATGCCCACCTGCTCTATCGTAGCTGGTCGGGGTTGGAATCCTCAATACACCAACATGTTTTCTGTGTCTGGGCACAGTTTCATGTTGATGAGGTCAAAGGGGTCAGATAGCGAACGTTCACAGTAAAACATTACACTTCCTGTTCTCAGGGGGCGTGGCCTAAGTGATGTCATTATTCGACCATAGGGTAATGTAGGAGACCCGATGATGATCAATCACAGAAACTTTGGTGCCTCTGTGAGTTTCTGTGTAGGAGATATAGCAGTTTATGTTTTTATGGCGAGTAGGTGAACTTTGACCCCTGCTAACCCCCTTTCAGCATACTCAAAAACTCACCGTTTAGATAACTTTAGATGGGACATGCCTTATGAACAGACTGACCGAGTTTGAAGCCGATCAATCGAAATCCCTAGGAGGAGATAGATCAAATATGAAGGCTGTAAACGGCAAAAATGGGGTCAAAAACCGAACTTGAATCCAAAATGGCTGACGTCCTGTGGGGTTTAGACCATGGCTCCAAGAGACTTTTTTGTACGTCCTGACAAGGTACACATGTGTACAAAGTTTTCGTATTTGTAGGTTAAAGCATGGCTTGGGGCTGATCATTTAAAGTTTCTAGGGGGCGCTATAGAGAAATTAGGCTACGCCCACCAAATATTGTGATGGATTCCTGTTGGGGAGTGGATGAGGGTCCATCCTTATGAGTTTGCAGCAGCTGGGCCCGAAAATGTGGAATTGAGAGCCAAACGTATGGCGATGGCGTTACAGGTCACTTCGCCACGCCACCACGCCCACCTGCTCCATCGAAGCTGGTCGGGGTTAGAATCCTCAATACACCAACATGTTCTCTGTGTCTGGGCACAGTTTCATGTTGATGAGGTCAAAGGGGTCAGATAGCGAACGTTCACAGTAAAACATTACACTTCCTGTTCTCAGGGGGCGTGGCCTAAGTGATGTCATCATTCGACCATAGAGTATTGTAGAACACCCGATGATGATCAATCACAGAAACTTTGATGCTTCTGTGAGTTTCTGTGTAGGAGATATAGCAGTTTATTTTTTTATGGCGAGTAGGTGAACTTTGACCCCTGCTAACCCCCCTTCAGCATACTCAAAAACTCACCGTTTAGATAACTTTAGATGGGACATGCCTTATGAACAGACTGACCGAGTTTGAAGTCGATCAATCAAAAAATCCCTAGGAGGAGATAGATCAAATACAAAGGCTGTAAACGGCAAAAATCGGCAAAAATGGGGTCAAAATGGGAACTTCAATCAAAATGGCTGACTTCCTGTGATACTTGCACTATGACATTAATTGTAAATTTTGAGCGTCTTGGTGAGTTCTACAAGTGTACCAAATTTCATGTGTCTACGATAAAGTAAGTGAATAGCAGAGGGTAAAAAAGGGTGTTTTTCCAATTTCTAGGTGGCGCCGTAGAGACATTTCTGTTGCAATTTTTGCTACGACTTTAAAATACGTAAATTTTAAACAGGCTTAAGGCCTCCGCCAAGTTTGGTGAGTTTTTGAATATGATAAAGCCCCCAAAAAGCCAATTCATTTGGGTGGAAGAATAATAATAATAATAATAATAAACAATAGGAAAACAATAGGCCTTCGCAGCGCTTAGCTGCTCGGGCCTAATAATAAACAATAGGAAAACAATAGGCCTTCGCAGCGCTTAGCTGCTCGGGCCTAATAAACAATAGGAAAACAATAGGCCTTCGCAGCGCTTAGCTGCTCGGGCCTAATAAATTAAAGCTGCAAGCAGCCTCGAACGGCCCTCGCAGCCAAGCGCCGCTCCGGCCTATTGTCCACCGCGGGGTACGAGCAACCGCCGCCTCACGCCAGCCACCACAGAAGCTCTCACGCAGTTTCAGCTCCTCCGCCCGCACCGCGGAAGCTGTTGCTCAGTTTCCATCAACGCTGGCCACGTGCTAAGACAGAAGTTGTTGCGCAGTTTCCGCGCCCGTCTACCAGGCGGTACGCACTGATGCGTTCGGAGTCGCTCCTTGACGATGCAAAAAATGTGGTGCAGATTCATTGGTTTAGCGAGGAAATATAGCTGGCGGATTAATGTAGGACGCGCAGTGGAGTCAAAATATATTTCAATGCTGTTGTTATTTTTAGAGGTCAACAAAGGTCATACGTATCCAATTTGGCGTCAGTCGGATGATCCACGTGTCATTTACAGCCGATCGTATGCACATGGCGAAGTACTACAGTTCGTCATTTTTCATCATTTTCAGCTGTGTTTTCTAAAGCACTCTATTTCATTGTTGGAGTAATACTTACTCAGAGTGGCGAATTACTGAAATGGTTTGGAAGAAGTAAGAAAACGCTACATTTACTGCATGATTTAATTCAACAAAATTATCTGAGACATTTCTATCCTTTTAGAAATTTCATGGCAACGCTCTCACAAAGTTTTCACGCCCCCCCGCCCGTGGATCTGTTTCTCATTGGTGGAGGAACACTGACACCTACTGGCGAAATACTGATATTGTTCTTCATCCTGTTTCTGCTGTTTCATTTGTGGAGCAATACTGACCCCAAGTGGCGAATTACTGAAATGGTTTATAAACACCAAAAATAGGATCAAAATCTGAACTTCAATCTAAAATGGCCGACTTCCTCTGGGGTTTAGACCATGGCTCCAAGAGACTTTTTTGTAAGTCCTGACATGGTACACACGTGTACAAAGTTTCGTAATTGTAGGCTAAAGCATGGCTTGGGGCTGATCATTTAAAATTTTCTAGGGGGCGCTATAGAGAAATTAGGCCACACCCTACAAATATTGTGATGGATTCCTGTCGGGGAGTGGATGAAGATCCATCCTTGTGAGTTTGGAGCAGCTGCGCCCAAAAATGTGGAATTGAGAGCCAAACGTATGGCGATGGCGTTACAGGTCACTTTACCACGCCGCCACGCCCAGCTGCTCCATCGAAGCTGGTCGGGGTTGGAATCCTCAACACACCAACATGTCTTCTGTTCTGGGCACAGTTTTGTTGATGAGGTCAAAGGGGTCAGATAGCGACCGTTCAGAGTAAAACATGACACTTCCTTTTCTCAGGGGGCGTGGCCTAAGTGATGTCATCATTCGACCATAGGGTATTGTAGGACACCCGATGATGATCAATCACAGTAACTTTGGTGCCTCTGTGAGTTTCTGTGTAGGAAATATAGCAGTTTATGTTTTTATGGCGTGTAGGTGAACTTTGACCCCTACTAACCCCCTTTCAGCATTCTCAAAAACTCACCGTTTTGATAACTTCAGATGGGACATGCCTTATGAGCAGACTGACCGAGTTTGAAGACGATCAATCAAAATCCCTAGGAGGAGTTCGATCAAATACAGAGGCTGTAAACGGCAAAAATGGGGTCAAAATCTGAACTTCAATCTAAAATGGCCGACTTCCTGTGGGGTTTAGACCATGGCTCCAAGAGACTTTTTTGTAAGTCCTGACAAGGTACACATGTGTACAACGTTTCGTAATTGTAGGTTAAAGCATGGCTTGGGGCTGATCATTTAAAGTTTTCTAGGGGGCGCTATAGAGAAATTAGGCTACGCCCACCAAATATTGTGATGGATTCCTGTTGGGGAGTGGATGAGGGTCCATCCTTATGAGTTTGGAGCAGCTGGACCCGAAAATGTGGAATTGAGAGCCAAACGTATGGCGATGGCGTTACAGGTCACTTCGCCACGCCACCACGCCCACCTGCTCCATCGAAGCTGGTCGGGGTTGGAATCCTCAATACACCAACATGTTCTCTGTGTCTGGGCACAGTTTCATGTTGATGAGGTCAAAGGGGTCAGATAGCGAACGTTCACAGTAAAACATTACACTTCCTGTTCTCAGGGGACGTGGCCTAAGTGATGTCATCATTCGACCATAGGGTAATGTAGGAGACCCGATGATGATCAATCACAGAAACTTTGATGCTTCTGTGAGTTTCTGTGTAAGAGATATAGCAGTTTATTTTTTTATGGCGAGTAGGTGAACTTTGACCCCTGCTAACCCCCCTTCAGCATACTCAAAAACTCACCGTTTAGATAACTTTAGATGGGACATGCCTTATGAACAGACTGACCGAGTTTGAAGCCGATCAATCGAAATCCCTAGGAGGAGATAGATCAAATACAAAGGCTGTAAACGGCAAAAATCGGCAAAAATGGGGTCAAAATGGGAACTTCAATCAAAAATGGCTGACTTCCTGTGATACTTGCACTATGACATTAATTGTAAATTTTGAGCGTCTTGGGGAGTTCTACTAGTGTACCAAATTTCATGTGTCTACGATAAAGTAAGTGAATAGCAGAGGGTTAAAAAGGGTGTTTTTCCAATTTCTAGGTGGCGCCGTAGAGACATTTCTGTTGCAATTTTTGCTACGACTTTAAAATACGTAAATTTTAAACAGGCTTAAGGCCTCCGCCAAGTTTGGTGAGTTTTTGAATATGATAAAGCCCCAAAAAGCCAATTCATTTGGGTGGAAGAATAATAATAATAATAATTAAAGCTGCAAGCAGCCTCGAACGGCCCTCGCAGCCAAGCGCCGCTCCGGCCTATTGCCACCGCGGGGTACGAGCAACCGCCGCCTCACGCCAGCCACCACAGAAGCTCTCACGCAGTTTTCAGTGCCTCCGCCCGCACCGCGGAAGCAGTTGCTCAGTTTCCATCAACGCTGCGCACGTGCTAAGACAGAAGTTGTTGCGCAGTTTCCGCGCCCGTCCTCCAGGCGGTACGCATCTATGCGTTCGGCGGCTATCCTTCAAGATGCAAAAAAATGTGGTATAGATTCATTGGTTTAGCGAGGAAATACAGCTGGCGGATTAATGTAGGGACGCAGTGGAGTCAAAATACATTTCAATGCTGTTTTGCTCTTTAGAGGTCAACAAAGGTCATACGTTTTCAATTTGGCGCCAGTCCGATGATCCACGTGTCATTTAGAGCCGATCATATGCACGTGGCGAAGTAATGCATTTCGTCATTTCTACACCCCAATGCGGTTCGGTCAGCAGCCAGCATTCATAGAGTTCATCATGTTATCGTTTTTAGTCAGTATTCACATGATGAAACCCATATAAATTATAGAATAACAGTAAAACATACAGCAGAAAAAACATGTGACTGCCTCTTAAAAGTGGGCGGGGCTACAGTGAGGTCATCAAGTGACCATGGAAATGTGTTCAGGGCTGTTCTCTAGAAAGACAGAGGAAGTGTGATGATGCAGCTGTGATCTTGCATTTGGAAGTCATTTAATGTTGATGTTTCATGGTAAATAGTGAAAGTTTTACACTAAGCCACACCCACATGCTTGATGTTAACTACAACTGAGATCTAAATGCAGTGCAACTTTGACGTTATCGTGAAATGAGTCCGGAAAATGGTGAAGGTTAAGATGTATCAGTTTATAAACCGCACTGTTCAGTAATAAACCAAGGGCAATGCACAATAACAGAGCAGTTAACTTTCAGCACATTAGAACAATAGCACAGGCTCAATCCCACCCATTAATTAGGTATTAATCACAGGAAGTGCTGCAACTAAATATTACAACCCCAATGGATCGGTAAAAAGATACTTAGCATTTTCTCAGAGCTCTTTCAAGCGACATTTTAAACATCTTCTATACATAATAACAAACAAGTCTGAATGTATGAAACTGGATGTATCAAACACACTATTCAGTTTATTGAATTAGTTTAGTTTAGCTTCGTTAGCATTAAAAACGTTGCAGGCCTCAGGCATTGGGTTAGCATCCTCCTCAGAATAACTGTTCCAAACATGACGGCTTCCAGAACCAGCAGGAAGGAATAAATTACTCACCGCACCGCGAGTTACGACTGTTTAAACGAACAGCAATGGGCTCTTTGCACCTGCCGCGCTGACGTCACAACTGTATACCCGAATGCGTCTCTTTATTCCACTTTCAGAAACTATGACTGCTATAAAAGACAAAGTCGTACTTAAGACACAAATAAAACAATACTATGTACTTTGTTTAGGTTTTCATGGATTTCCAAGCCATCCTCAATTAAGACAGCTTGTAAATATTCGTTGCTACAAGTTAAAGCTACCACTTGAAGCTAACGCCGTACACACCGCTCTAAACACCGTCTTAATGAGCCATTCACAACAAGCATGCAAAAGTAATAAAACGAAATAACACAGAAATCTTAAGCAACACGGCCATATTTTTCTAAAAGTAATAACTCTCAATCTGAACAGTCAGCTGAACTAGAACTCCGATACCAGAGTAAGCTCTGTGCTCGTTTTTCTTTGTCATACTTCAAGCAAAAACTCTGAACTGTAATCTGCCCCCCCCCTCCCCGCTGCTTTATTGTCGTTAACAATAAACACACGTAATATGCTTGAAAATAAGGCACAAACAGTGTCCGTTAGAATGGCTGAGAAATCTTTAGATAATTAAATAGCAGATTTTTACAAGAAAAATGTCCGAAAATAATCCCTGCTAGCACAAGCTAGCAGGCTTGTGCTAGCAGTTTAAAGAAAATAAAACTCACCTTCATATCTGTGAATGTATAACGAGGCGAACATCTTAAAACTTTTCTCTGGCTTACTTGTTTGGGCTTCGGATCGACGTACATTATTAATTGTTACCTTGGAAAAACATTTGAGCCGTAACGCGGAAGCTGAGGTGCAAAGAGCCCATTAAACTGCTCCAACTCCGGTCCAACAGAGCCTTCTTGCTCAAAAGCGTGGTTCGGATTTGCAACTCCAAAATCCAAGCAAAATGTTGAGCGTAGTCCAGTTCTGTGGCTCCAAAAAGCAGGCAAAATGTTCAGGAAAACTTTGCAGCTCCAGCTGTCGCCGGCTGACTGTTATCACGTAGCGTCAATCTGTTTTCTCATTGATGGAGTACCACTGCCTCCTGCTGGTGCAATACTGGTATTGCACCAGCAGTACCAGTATTTTGTCACAAGGGGCCAGTAGTACTCCATCAACACTGACCCCAGTGTGTTTTTACTTCGCTGTTTCATAAGTTTTGCTGAATGACTTTTTTTGTATTATTTCTAGCAAAAATGAATGAATGTTTGTACTTTAACCCACAAAATAAACTTATATATATATAAAAAGTTATAATAATGTATATTTAAATAATTAATAACAACATAACCTATGGGCTGCTGTTTTCTAGGGGGCGCTATAGAGAAATTAGGCCACGCCCACCAAATATTGTGATGGATTCCTGTCGGGGAGTTGATGGGAATCCATCCTTGTGAGTTTGGAGCAGCTGGGCCCAAAAATGTGGAATTGAGAGCCAAACGTATGGCGATGGCGTTACAGGTCACTTCGCCACGCCGCCACGCCCACCTGCTCCATCGTAGCTGGTCGGGGTTGAAATCCTCAATACACCAACATGTCTTCGGTGTCTGGTCACAGTTTCATGTTGATGAGGTCAAAAGGTTCAGATAGCGACCGTTCACAGTAAAACATGACACTTCCTTTTCTCAGGGGGCGTGGCCTAAGTGATGTCATCACTCGACCATAGGATGTTGTAGGACACCCGATGATGATCAATCACTGAAACTTTGGTGCCTTTGTGAGTTTCTGTGTAGGAGATATAGCAGTTTATTTTTTATGGGGAGTAGGTGAACTTTGACCCCTGCCAACCCCCCTTCAGCATTCTCAAAAACTCACCGTTTTGATAACTTTAGATGGGACATGCCTTATGAACAGACTGACTGAGTTTGAAGCCGATCAATCGAAATCCCTGGGAGGAGTTCGATCAAATACGAAGGCTGCAAACTGCAAAAATGGGTCAAAATCCGAACTTCAATCCAAAATGGCCGACTTCCTGTGGGGTTTAGACCATGGCTCCAAGAGACTTTTTTGTAAGTCCTGACAAGGTACACACGTGTACAAAGTTTCGTAATTGTAGGTTAAAGCATGGCTTGGGGCTGATCATTTAAAGTTTTCTAGGGGGCGCTATAGAGAAATTAGGCCACGCCCACCAAATATTGTGATGGATTCCTGTCGGGGAGTGGATGAGGATCCATCTTTGTGAAATTGGAGCAGCTGGGCCCAAAAATGTGGAATTGAGAGCCAAACGTATGGCGATGGCGTTACAGGTCACTTCGCCACGCCGCCACGCCCACCTGCTCAATCGAAGCTGGTCGGTGTTGGAATCCTCAATACACCAACATGTTTTCTGTGTCTTGGCACAGTTTCATGTTGATGAGGTCAAAGGGGTCAGATAGCGACAGTTCACAGTAAAACATTACACTTCCTGTTCTCAGGGGGCGTGGCCTAAGTGATGTCATCATTCGACCATAGGGTATTGTAGGGCAGCCGATGATGATCAATCACAGTAACTTTGGTGCCTCTGTGAGTTTCTGTGTAGGAGATATAGCAGTTTATTTTTTTACGGCGAGTAGGTGAACTTTGACCCCTGCTAACCCCCCTTCAGCATACTCAAAAACTCACCGTTTTGATAACTTTAGATGGGACATGCCTTATGAACAGACTGACCGAGTTTGAAGCCGGTCAATGGAAATCCCTAGGAGGAGTTCGATCAAATATGAAGGCTGTAAACGGCAAAAATGGGCTCAAAATTTGGCATTCATCCAAAATGGCCGACTTGCTGTGATACTTTGCACTATGACATTAATTGTAAATTTTGAGCATCTTGGGGAGCTCTACAAGTGTACCAAATTTCATGTATCTAGGATAAGTAGTGAATAGCAAAGGGTCCTTTGAAAATTTCTAGGTGGCGCTATTGAGCCATTTCTTGTGGGATTTTTGCGACGACTTTAAAATACGTAAATTTGAAACAGGCTTAAGGCCTCCGCCAAGTTTGGTGAGTTTTTGAATATGATAAAGCCCCCAAAAAGCCAATTCATTTGGAGGGAGAATAATAATAATTAAAGCTGCAAGCAGCCTCGAACGGCCCTCGCAGCCAAGCGCCGCTCCGGCCTATTGTCCACCGCGGGGTACGAGCAACCGCCGCCTCACGCCAGCCACCACAGAAGCTCTCACGCAGTTTTCAGCACCTCCGCCGCATTGCAGAAGCTGTTGCTGAGTTTCCATCAACGCTTCCCACGTTCCAACACAGAAGTTGTTCCGCAGTTTCCACGCCCGTCCACCAGGCGGTACGCATCAATGCGTTCGGCGGCGCTCCTTGACGATGCAAAAAATGTGGCAGATTCATTGGTTTAGTGAAGAAATATAGCTGGCGGATTAATGTAGGTCGCGCAGTGGAGTCAAAATATATTTCAATGCTGTTTTTCTCTTTCGAGGTCAACAAAGGTCATACGTATCCAATTTGGCGTCAGTCGGAAGATCCACGTGTCATTTACAGCCGAACATATGCACAGGCGAAGTACTGCAGATCGTCATTTTTCATCATCATTTCAGCTGTGTTTCTAAAGCACTCTATTTCATTGTTGGAGTAATACTTACTCAGAGTGGCGAATTACTGAAATGGTTTGGAAGAAGTAAGAAAACGCTACATTTACTGCATGATTTAATTCAACAAAAATTATCTGAGACATTTCTATCCTTTTAGAAATTTCATGGCAACGCTCTCACAAAGTTTTCGCGCCCATCCGCCCGTGGATCTGTTTGTCATTGGTGGAGGAAGACTGACACCTACTGGCGAAATACTGATATTGTTCTTCATCCTGTTTATCTGCTGTTTCATTTGTGGAGCAATACTGACCCCAAGTGGCGAATTACTGAAATGGTTTATAAACGACAAAAATGGGATCAAGATCTGAACTTCAATCTAAAATGGCCGACTTCCTCTGGGGTTTAGACCATGGCTCCAAGAGACTTTTTTGTAAGTCCTGACATGGTACACATGTGTACAAAGTTTCGTAATTGTAGGTTAAAGCATGGCTTGGGGCTGATCATTTAAAATTTTCTAGGGGGCGCTATAGAGAAATTAGGCCACACCCTACAAATATTGTGATGGATTCCTGTCGGGGAGTGGATGAAGATCCATCCTTGTGAGTTTGGAGCAGCTGCGCCCAAAAATGTGGAATTGAGAGCCAAACGTATGGCGATGGCGTTACAGGTCACTTCGCCACGCCGCCACGCCCACCTGCTCCATCGAAGCTGGTCGGGGTTGAATCCTCAATACACCAACATGTCTTCTGTGTCTGGGCACAGTTTCATGTTGATGTGGTCAAAGGGGTCAGATAGCGACCGTTCAAAGTAAAACATGACACTTCCTTTTCTCAGGGGGCGTGGCCTAAGTGATGTCATCATTCGACCATAGGATATTGTAGGACACCAGATGATGATCAATCACAGAAACTTTGGTGCCTCTGTGAGTTTCTGTGTAGGAGATATAGCAGTTTATTTTTTTACGGCGAGTAGGTGAACTTTGACCCCTGCTAACCCCCCTTCAGCATACTCAAAAACTCACCGTTTAGATAACTTTAGATGGGACATGCCATATGAGCAGACTGACCGAGTTTGAAGCCGATCAATCGAAATCCCTAGGAGGAGTTCGATCAAATAGGAAGGCTGTAAACGGCAAAAATGGGGTCAAAATCTGAACTTCAATCCAAAATGGCCGACTTCCTGTGGGGTTTAGACCATGGCTCCAAGAGACTTTCTTTTAAGTCCTGACATGATACAAATGTGTACAAAGTTTCGTAATTGTAGGTTAAAGCATGGCTTGGGGCTGATCATTTAAAATTTTCTAGGGGCGCTATAAAGAAATTAGGCCACGCCCACCAAATATTGTGATGGATTCCTGTCGGGGAGTGGATGAAGATCCATCCTTGTGAGTTTGGAGCAGCTGGGCCTGAAAATGTGGAATTGAGAGCCAAACGTATGGCGATGGCGTTACAGGTCACTTCGCCACGCCGCCACGCCCCCTGCTCCATCAAAGCTGGTCGGGGTTGGAATCCTCAATACACCAACATGTCTTCTGTGTCTTGGCACAGTTTCATGTTGATGAGGTCAAAGGGGTCAGATAGCGACCGTTCACAGTAAAACATTACACTTCCTGTTCTCAGGGTGCGTGGCCTAAGTGATGTCATCATTCGACCATTAGGTATTGTAGGACACCCGATGATGATAAATCACAGAAACTTTGGTGCCTCTGTGAATTTCTGTGTAGGAGATATAGCAGTTTATGTTTTTATGGCGAGTAGGTGAACTTTGACCCCTGCTAACCCCCTTCAGCATACTCAGAAACTCACCGTTTTGATAACTTTAGATGGGACATGCCTTCTGAACAGACTGACCCAGTTTGAAGCCGATCAATCGAAATCCCTAGGAGGAGTTCGAACAAATACGAAGGCTGTAAACGGCAAAAATGGCCTCAAAATTGGACCTTCAATCCAAAATGGCCGACTTCCTGTGATACTTGCACTATGACATTAATTGTAAATTTTGAGCATCTTGGGGAGCTCTACAAGTGTACCAAATTTCATGTCTCTAGGATAAAGTAAGTGAATAGCAAAGGGTCCTTTGAAAATTTGTATGTGGCGCTATTGAGCCATTTCTTATGGGATTTTTGCGATGACCTTAAAATACAAAATTTTGAAACTCCCTTTACGCGTCCGCCAAGTTTGGTGAGTTTTTGAATATGATAAAGCCCCCAAAAAGGCCCCTCTTTAGGGGGGCAGAATAATAATAAGAAACAGTAGGAAAACAATAGGCCTTCGCAGCGCTTAGCTGCTCGGGCCTAATAATAATAAACAATAGGAAAACAATAGGCCTTCGCAGCGCTTAGCTGCTCGGGCCTAACAATAGGAAAACAATAGGCCTTCGCAGCGCTTAGCTGCTCGGGCCTAATAAGAAACAGTAGGAAAACAATAGGCCTTCGCAGCGCTTAGCTGCTCGGGCCTAATAATAAACAATAGGAAAACAATAGGCCTTCGCAGCGCTTAGCTGCTCGGGCCTAATAAACCCTAACTACATTAATATGCATGCACACTTGCAAGCAAATTCAGGCAGATGGAGACCATTACATCACAGAAACACACCTCCTCCTGGTAGCTTATCCGGTAGGCAGACTCTAGGCTCCTCTCCAAGAAGGTGAGGCTCAGCTTGTGTAGGGGAGGCTTGTAGAAATAGTCCTTCATAAGACTGTTAGAGTTGCATAAACAGCAGAGAGAAAATTATGTCCACTTCAGACTAAATTGTTTTATATTTTATCATGCTACACCCACAAAGTTTGATTTAACTTTTAAATTGGAGAATGTATTGGATGAATCCACACAAAGTGCCCAACTGAACTGACACCCAAGCCCTTTGCAAGAGGATTTTCTATAAAAGGGACAGACAGGGTGGTGATTACCTATCCTCCTTGATAACATCCACAAAGTGAGCATCACTCCTTTCCCGGAAGTTCTTTGATCGGAGCGGGATGAGCGCCGAGTGGTCCATGCCCATGGCTCCTCCACTCCAACTCTTCTTCTCTTTTTCCTGCAGCATCTCACACAGCGAGGTCTGGCTGTTATTCAAGGCCTCAAGCTGAGGACTGAGCAGGCCATTCACCGTCTTGGGGCTGCGGCCAACTGATACTGCAGGGGAACACTTCAGATTTGAAGAGTCCTAAAAGAGAGGAGAGTTCAGAAAGAAACAGATCCAAAACTCTGAATTCAGAAGGTGTGATGGCGTAAGCTTTGCTCTCTGGAGAAGGTTTTATGTAGCGAAATAAAGGGGACATGAAAATGAAAGACGGCGCTCCAGTCAGATTCATTCAAAGGCAACAGTTTAAATCAAATTCATCTGGGACCCATTGAATTCTTCCTCAGAACTCAATATTTTCTGAAGCTTTTATTACAAAATATAAACATGCCGAACAGCTTAAATTTGTTTTCTGTTCACAATTTAGGTACACATGTTCACACCCTTCCCTTTCTTACCTTGCCGTTATTGCTTTTGTCATCATGGCAGCTATTATGTGCCATTCCTTCTTCAAGAACCTGATCCTCTCCTGCTATAAGGGTCACACTGCAGGACAGGCAGGGGGACTGTCCGGAGATTAGAGACAAACATTTGTAGTCACACAACAAGTGAGGCAAGTAATAAATTGCACAGAAGAAAACATGAAAAGTCAAGGTTGAGGAATCACAAGAGTTATGTTACGTATTCCCGAAATATCATGGAGACAGTTTTTTTTTTTATAGCTTCAGTCTTTGTGTCCACATGGAAATGGTGGTAACAGAAAAAATGCTTTGTTGGATCTTCCCTTTGTTTGCTATAAAAGTTACTGATGTTGAGCTGAGAGCTTGACTTTTAGTAATAAATTAGGCATAAAATAATCTGGAAAAAAAACTAAGATTAGCAGAATAAATTATTTTAAAACAAGACATTTTTAGTAAGTTCAAGGAAAATCCAACTGAGATAACATTTGACCTCAACTTTATTTTATTTTAAACCTCTTAAATCAATTGAAAGGCTGTTCTCTACTTGCAGCATATGCAACCTCTGCTTAAATTATCTCTCAATTACAAGAGTTGAATGCAGATAAAATTTATTTAGGAAATTGGTAAGTTTTTTATCAACCTCTGGTTTTTGTTGTTGTTCCAAAACATTACAATGTGCATTAAAAACGAAAGATAGAAGAAATCTACATAAAGTAGAAAAAAGGTTTCACAGCAATGTGTCAAACTAGCATGCAGAGTGAGAATGCCGGGAATCGCAAGAACAAAACAGCCCATTATAAATAAGATTCATGGTGCCCTTTGGTATTGCAATACTGAACCCTTCATAACTTGATATATTGTGCAGCTTACCTGAAGTCAACGAAAATAATTATTCATTTGCTTGTTTTCTAAATAGATAAATGTGTAGTAAAACAAAACAAAAAAAATGTCAAAGACTGCCTTACCCCTGAATCCAACTGCAACATTTTTTATTTCTTCTCCATTTTGGGAAACAGGATTGTCATAACCGCTAAAGAGTTATAGAATGTTTTCAGGTTATGAATAAAACCTTTTTCAAAAATAACCCAATCTTTTTGAGGAGTATTAAATATATAACTTGAAAAAATATAATGTGTGTGCATGCTGGAATAATTAAAGAGAAAGAATATTGACAATTTCATGTGTCTAATCTGAGCATAGTTGACCTAAGCTTAGCTGACACAAAGATAGTATGTGGTTCTCAATGGGTGCATTTATAAATCATTAAGCATCCAAATAATGCTGTCTGACATGAATAAAAAATATTTTAACACATTCAAATATCATCCACTAATCTATTTAAAGATCCCCCATCACTTGATACGAGTCTGTTTTTTGAGGAACAGCTTCTCAGAAGATGAATTGATCTATATGGAGAAGTCAGACTTGAAGAGCACTTCTCTGCATGAGCTAACCCATTACATTTGCCTCCCACTGTGCCCTTGATTAGTCGACTTGCTACAGTTAGAATGAATCTAAAAAGAAATGCTACACATCCTTGTTTAAATGGATGATTATCTCTTGATAAAAAAAAATAGATCTTTAATGTGACCTATGCTCTTTACAACACAACTGAAAAACAAAATTGAATCTTTTACGGGTAAAACAACAGACTGAAGTAACGTGAATGAATAAGTGTACATGCTCTTTTCTAACTGGGGAGGTGGCTACGTTTAGAATAATCCACTATATTTAGAGAAAATATGGTGCAACAGTGGCATTACATAGAAGAACTCAAGACAAAAAGGAAAAACTGGTCAGGAAGTCTGCCAGTTTCTGAAAAGTACAGACTGTGTGGTTTGTGTAACATCAATCCCCTTATGCTCTTAATATATCTGGGCTACACTATAGGGTGACGAGAAATCAAGTTTTTGCTTTTTAAAAAAATTTTTTTAGTTATATTTTTTTACACATTCAATGCAAAAGATTCTCCCCCCCCAAAAAAAAATACCACCCCTTATCATTATCCATGGTAGCATTATGGTTGGGTGAAGACAGCTTACTCTTTCATATATCAGCATTGATAGAAAAGTCTTATGGTCATGGTAGATAGCTAAGAAGAAGATTATTAAGGTTTTGAATAGTTCATCCTCAGTCTAAATCTGTACCAGATTGAAAATGTGAAGATTTCTACCCAAATGAAACACTCTCAAATATGACTTTTGTTTTTCCGCAGATGAGTGTACCAATGTATCAGAATAAAATTTTTATATGGCCATTCATAATTACAATGACGAAAGTGATTGACACACATTTTCCCAGTCATCTGGTTTCCCTACCACTTTATGTGAAATTGAGCATTTCCAGCTCTGTAATCTGTATCACAGTTGTGCATCAATGTTAGTAAAATTCACCCACATGGCCAAATAGATTAGTTGCAATTGATATTGGAAAAATGACTGGACGTTACTGTACTCTACAGATATAAGGACAATATTATAAAGTGCTAAAAAAAATCATTAGCTTTAAGGTCTGTGCACAATTTTCTCTTTTTCCTCGAAAGGATTTCTGTTTTACATGTGAAAACATTTCAGTTATTTTTTTTCCTGTCACAAGAAATAGATTTTCTAATTGGTGCTTGCATCCTTTTAATATCCACTACACATTGGTGGCCCGTATTTTTTGAAAGTAGGCAGACAGGAAAGAGTGGATGGAGAGAGAGAGGAAGACATGCAGGAAATGTCGCCGGGGCCGGAAGTTGAACCGCGACGGCCGCGTCGAGGACTAAGGCCCCCATACATGGGTTGTGCTAACCCCCTACGCCACCACAGCACGCCCAAAGGTATGTTTTTTACAAAAAAAATACATGCCAAAAAAATAATATATTTCTAAAATTGTTTAAGATCTTAAATTGTTGCTTTCAAGTCTCTTAGCAATACAGCTATGACTAATGGAAGCATGTTTAATGGTAAATCCTTGTAGGTGTATAAAAAGTGAGCTACTCCTACCCCAGAGGATGCATAGGGTTATATTAATGTAGCTAGCAGGAACACAGAAAAATGATGCTACATGATGATACTAGGCTGAAAGTCAATGCAAAGACAACGTCTCTGCATCCCCCAAAAAAATCTAAAATATTTATGAAAGCTTCTGATACACCCACGGATAGCAAAGGAGGTTGTAGTAACACACCGTGTGCCGTGTTCTTCCTCAGGCGGTGAAGCTGTGCAGCTATAAACAATACAGAGACGGTTACTACTCACCTTGTTTTTGTCAAAGGGGAGGGTGCAGGCCCCATCAGGTGTGTGCAAGCTGGGCATTTGGCACTGAGAATCAGCATCCCCTGGTCCAGACAGCCCCGTCTGGGTGCAGTTACAGAGGGCCTCCGCCTTTCTGCAGGAGATGAGATAGGTCCTCATGCCTGGAGAGGTGTCAAATAGATTAGATCAGAGCACGGTTTAGTCTTCTCTCTGTGTGTGTAGAGGAACCCTGGGGTTGCATTAGGATTCAGCTAAGGCTCAGTGAATTCCCTCAGTCATTTGTCTATGCAGGAAAGAGAGAAAAGAGGCAAATATAAAGCTCACCTAATTTAAAAACAACCAAGGTCGCATAAATGAATCATTCTTTTATATCCATGTGCATGTATATCCACATCATGTCTGGTGCTTTATCCCCAAGTGGCTTTTCTATATAATGCAATATAGAACAGATTGTTCAGACACACACAGAGAAAAACTTTAATAGAATAGATTTCTCTCTTTGGAGGTTAAATTTATGTCCTTCACTTATCCACTTTGATCTCCAGTTCCTCCACAATGTGAGACTCGTGCAGCACCTTGCACAAGGATTCATGCCCCTTGAATGCTTTTCACATGTTTTAAGGGCATGTCTAACAATGTCACTCATTTAAATAAATGCTAACATTTCCTCAAAGGTTCTTTGGACATTTCCTAAAAGCAGACCCACAAACTAGTTTGACTCAGGTTTGGACTTTGACTGGGACATGAACATGCATTGATCTAAAGCTCTGACTATACTTTTAGGGTTGCTGTCTTGCTGAAAGGAGAGCGTGCATCCCCAAACTCTTTTCATCTGCAGCCTCCAGCAAGCTTCATCTATCTTCCTTTAAGGTTTTACAACCTTGGTTGTTCCCACTCAACAAGACTAGCCCTCCAGCATGATTCTGCCGCCATCATGTTTCACAGAGAGGATGGTCGACTCAGACACGCACAGAACAGCTGTACTTCTTCTGAGACTCTGTTGGCCCTAACAGATTTATTTAAGAGAGACTTTGGGGATGGTGAAAGGAAATCCATGCCACATTTTTCAGATTTACACTACTTTATGGAGGTCTTGTGGTTGTAACATGACTGAATGCAAGAACGTAAAAGGTGTTTGACCAGGCATGGTACATTAATATGGTCAGAAGGTTTAGGGCTTATGTCATGTTCAAACACCTGCATGTTTTCAGTTTTATCAACATCTTAGTATTTCAGATCGTACAGGTTTTCGGCGTATTTGTGATGATTTTTTTCCCCAGAATTTCAGCTCTGAAAACAGGTCAGCTCACTATAACAGCTAAGCCTGGCTGTTTTCAAAAAATATAACTGATTTGTACAAATGAGAGAATATAGAGCAAATCGCTTAAATGGTGCTTGTGGGATGCCACAGAAGTTAGTCTAAAATAATTCTATTTGTAAACTTAATTTATACAGCAGTGTGTTGCATTTGATGATTTGTCAAATAGTTTTCAATATGGGGTAAAGATGTTTACATTAAGATAGTCAAAACAGGTGTAAACATATTTTACACACAGTATTTTAGCTTAAATTGTCTAAATAAAGCCAAATGTAATCAGGTAATTACTACTTCTGAGCAGTCAAAAGAGTGGACTTTAGATCAATAAGAAAGAAATAGTTGCATTTGTCTATTTAATTTAAGATGTATTAAATGCACTACATGGTGCAGATGGTTATAACATTTACTAGGTGAGAGCAAACAGACAAAGTATGTCGTCGACTCTGTTCATTTTCCTCTACTCAGTCAATGTCATTTTGTTGTCACTAGACACAACTTCAGTTATCTGTTTGTTGTCAGAGCAGGTAACCACATAACTCAGAGCCAAGTAAAATCACGGCCTCCAGCACCGAGCATTGTCTGCACTCCAGACAGACCTACCGCTGCCTGTGAGGAACCACCGCAGGGCTGCACCGCACAGACACAGGCCACACATGACACCAAGGTACAACAAAATGTTGGATAAATGGTTGGAATTGAATACGAAAGCAGCACTCATGTAAAAATGCAAATGAAAAGACAAAAAAATATATTACATGGTCATAAAAGCGCCTCTCTGTCCACCTACACGCTCAGTCAAACACCTATGCACAAAGTGCGTGGAGGAGTAGGAGGATAGCTTCGCTGTAGCTGTGTCAACAGGCCACGTGGATGAGATTCTAGGATAAGAAACCAGGGAACTCAAAGGCAGAAACAACGAACTAATTCTTCGCACCAGTGATGCAGAATGGCACAGCGGATGAGAACAGGCAGCGGGAAGCTAAGAAGAGCTTCTGACGGCCTCTGAAAATCAGAGCAAGTCCCTGTGAGTGTGTTAAAAACAGAGTCGGGGAACGAATGGCTAATCGAATCTCATTCTGCCTCCCACCGGGATACACACATCGACTTCTGCTTGTGGGTCAAAATTGTTATTTAGCTCCTCTATTCACACAAACTCTAGCCTTTGTCTCAATATCTGTGAGGAAATAAATCAGCTGAGAGTGAACAGAGGTGCACTTCAATACCTTTCAACATCATTGATTTGTTTCTGTTTGTTTTTTTCTGGTAGTTCAATTCAAAAAGTGAGACACATGCAGATTCGTCCCACAGGGATGTAGAGCAAACATTTATAGTTTAATTTATATTATATTATATTATATTAACCCATAAAAATGAAGCTTTATGACTGAAATTACAGCTTCTATAGTCAGGGGAATCATTGTTGATGACTTGATCATTTTCCAACAGCGTCATAAACAATCTGAAAAAGAAAGGTAAATAATGAAGAGTGTAATGCAAAAGAGGCTCACTGTTAATGTGCTGAATCTAAAACTATTTCAAAACAGTTGTGTGGAAGAAAAAAGATGCATACCAGCCATCTTCATTTTAGACTGAAACATGGATATTTTAATTCATGCCAAGACTCCAAGATATTAGAAAAATATGAGAAGATGTTGATGCAAGTATGGCTTGCAATAAATTCAGAAGGACTGGCCTGTACTGTGCTCATGCCTCACTGATTTCAGATAGAAATCTTACATTGGGTTGCAACTGTACTGTTGGCAACAAAAGGAGTTTCATACTGACTGGAGCAATGAACATTTTAGTGCCCTCTTCAAACATGTTTCACAAAATATATATTACTGCCTACAGAACAGGAATGCAAATATATATAAATAGTGAATATGTTTTGCTGTCTAAGCGCCTTTTGGCGATATTGATGCTGCTGTGCAGATTGACAAAGTGATAACTATAAAGTGATGAGATACTACGTAGCTCAAATTCACGAGTAAATCCGTGAATACTAACGGCACAAGATGAATTAGATGTTCTGGATGGAGACTAAGCCAAATCTGTTTTAAAGAAATTAATTGACCATTCAGTCTCTTTTCACAATTACTTTAAGAGCTTGTTTAGCGCACCAAACGCTAAGTATACATTTTGGCCTTATGACGTCTTTGAATACTTTCCTCCCGAAATTCTGGAAAATGTAAAAGCTTGTAAAGATCATTTGGCATAAACTTGAAAGATTAAAGCTACATTTCCAATTACTATAAAGTAATTAACCCTTCAGAGTAATATCAGCATTAATTGTTGGGCATCCTTTTTTATATGTCTGGCTGCAAAAGGTTAAAAAGTGCAACTGACACTGAAAAATGTCTGCAAAAAAACCCAAAAGACTAATGGATGCTTTTTATAAGGTCAAAACAATAAATTTATTAGTGATGCTTATATTGACAAAGTACCAAGATGGAGATAATTTGACCTTTCAGAGGAAAATATAGTATAGAAACTTCCCTTCCAAACAAATTCCCAGTCCCAAAACTGTATTACTAAGAAAATAAAAAATCCTTGTTGAGGTAAGGTATTGTTCAGTCACAACCATCTAAGAGCTCCAGAAAAAAAAAAACACTAAGAGAGATTACCTGTCCTCTCTTTTTCACCCGACTTAAATATCATCAAAGAAGGCAGGAAGGTTCTGAATTGGGACAAGAGAGAAATTATTCAACCCTAAAAATACACACTTATTTAAAAAAAAAAAAAAAAAAAGAAAAAATGCTCATGGAGTGAGGAGGGAAACAAAGTGGGACAAGCTAAGAAAAAAAAATCAAACCCAAAAGTAGTTCAGAATTTGACAAGCTGGAGGCAAAGTAGATCAGATGTGCTTCTGCTTAAAGCTTCGAAATAAAGAAAACATACAATGCCTTTTAAAAATATTCTCACCCCTTGAACGCTCTTACATTTGTCCCATAACAAAATATGAAGACTGAATATAATTGCTAATAGGTTGTAAAATGATACATAATTTTAAATTATCATTCAGATATAAAAATGTGAATAGTGACACACTTGAAATTATTTGTGGAAATGTTTGCTAGCTACGCATCATTTTCCTTTCATTTATTAATCATGCGCAGCTTTGTTGAGCCATAGCATTAAATATTAATAAAATATAGACTATTGTGTTTGTAGCATAACACAATATGTGACATATTGAAGGTAAATGTAAAAAATAGAAACCGTGTTGCTCAGTTGGTTTCGAGACAGTCTGTCACACCGAAGCAGATCATCATAGATCATCTTAAAAGACAGGAATCCATAACCCTGTTAACTTCAAATGTCAAAGCCCAATACGAGTGAGACAAATCAGGGGCAAAAAGCCTTTCAAAAGCTACACAACGAATAGTTTGTGCGTGTGTGTGTGAGGAGCTGCATAAGCTTTTAAACAGATTATTGCGTTGGTGCCCGTTTCTTTCCTGTCAAGGAGAATCTCATCTACAGTCTTGACATGAGGTTGCTGAAATGGCTGCATGGGGGATCATGGATTGAAGGTCCTACATCTTCAGCTCACTTCAGAATACATATGAGCTCAAAAAGCCTCACGGGGAAAAAGGTCAGGAAGCCCCAACTTTTGTTAATTTATTTTCAGCTCTGTGTGGATGTTCGGCTTGATGTCAGTCCCTCTGCCAAAACTTTTGAAGCTTTGTGAGGCAGATCCATATATGCGTTTGACCCTCTCACTCTTGGTTGTCCTTGGGCTAATTGAAGAACACCATTACTGGCAGGCTCCGAGCATTACGGGACGTGAAGTGTCCTGTCGTGTGCTATCAGCAGACTGGGAACAGTAAATAACCTTTCCCCGTGAGAGCCCAGTAACATTATCTCCATCTCTTGAACCTTTTTGTTCCAAACAGATGAGTGCAAAATGAGAAAAGCCTTTTGTAAACAAATCTATTACTACCTTACACGGCCACAATCTCGTGGAACAAATGTCCCAGAGCCCTCAGTGCGATGCAAAGAAAGAATCAAACAAACACAATAAAAGATGGACGCACACACAGATGCATAACAAAGTGGTCATTTTAGACACTTAAACGCACCCAACCACTGGTCTGAGCAAAGAGAAGGGCAATTAAATGGCAGCCCTGCATGATGGCACACTTATAAATGCCCTTTATGTAAAAATGAAGACCGAAGAGATGGAAAATGTGACGCACATTAGGCTGCCACTAATCTCCCATTTTTAGAATGACTGATGAGGCTCCCTGCCCTGGGCGTCATTCCACCTGGGGGCAGCACTGGAAATCCAGAGAGAAGTTCTCAGCTTTGCAGGTCCTGCAATAGTTTTCTATTGCTCACTTGCGAGTTGAATAAACATGAAATCTGCCAAGAGATACTAGCTGCATGTGAGAAGAGACAGATAAAACAAATTTGAATAAGGCTTACTGTTAAATGAGACATCCAAAAAAGCCTTTAAAATGATAAACCGTACACTAAATAATGCTTATTAAATACTTTAAAAGAAAACCTGTTATGAAATGCAATAATTAAATGCTTGAAATGGCTAAGAAACAATTTTATTCATGAAATAGTTACGGCTAAATATTTAAACAAGGTAAGCATGTTAACATATTCTGACTATTTACTTTTCAAGAACTCATTTTTTCCAGGAAATAACTGCTACAAGCTTGGCATTGCTAATCTGAATTGAATTTAAATGAAGAAATATGCACTCTGATGACACTAGATGCCATTTAGACCACTGCATTTTACGAGTGGAGCATTACGGTGTTTGCTATAGTGCTCCACTTGATAAATTTATTAAAAACTGGCTTTGGGTTTATTTCAAATAATTTGTAATTGCAAAGTAAAGGGCAAAAAAGAAAGGGAGAAAATTTGGGTAAGGTTAAAAGGGAAAGAAGAGAGAAACAGGAGAATACAGGATGATATTGTAGAGGTCTGCTTCTACACCTAAAAGAGAGGAAAACACTAGCAAATCAAGAAAGTATAGCGACAAACATATGCATACAAAAACAGCTCCAACATCCCTGTTAAGTCCCTGGTACTAATTGATACAAGAATGCATGCAAATGTGATACTCACTGATTTATTAGATATACATATTTCTTTCTTTCCAACTATATTTGCAGCCAGAGCTTCACAGAAAAAAAACAACAAAAAAAACTATATATATATATATATATATATATATATATATATATATATATATATATATATATATATATACACACACACACACACATACACTATCACCATCCCAGAGTGGCTTATTAAAAAAAGGAGAACAGAGGGCAACAAAGAGAAAAAGAAGGTTTGGCAGATTTGCTTGCTTCAGCACACAACCACATGAACACAAACACATTGTGGGTCTGATCTCCTCATAATGACAGGTTTGCCTTTCAGGGCCAGGTGTCGGAGCAGGAGGGCAGAAGAGCAGGTGGCGCACAGAAACTTGCACTGCTATGCCGAGCAGATCTCTGTGCCATTTGGCGCGTCAGCAAGAACCCTTCCTCCTTCTCATATCACACTCTCCCTGTCCAAGGATGTACAGTATGTCTTCTTCCCGTTGATGGGGAAAAGAACAGGAGGGGAAGAAAAAAAAAAAGAGTGGAAATTTGTCCAACATTACAAGCTGTTTAAGAGAAACTATGGAATGGTGTACAGGGGATTTAAAAGATAGAAAATATGCTCAAGAAAGATTTGAGGGCTTTCATTAGTAGCACACATAAGAGTCATCATGTAGTTGCGGATTGATAAAGTAGATACTGTAGAAAATGTTTCCGGAATTAACTGGGATTTTTTTTCTCACTTGCTATTTAAATTTTTGGGGGACGGTGGAATTATATCCACAAACCTGTGTTCTCCATAGATTTGTAGAGAACACAATGAACTGAGTACATAAATAATGGGGCAGAATATCAATGCACAACACTTTTCCAACTTAAGAAATAAAATTAAAAAAAACTAGGAAAAAGTCTTAATTATGACTCATTTCTTCCTTTTTACCTGTTGCTGACTCTCTCCATATGTCCCAGTGACATACATTAAAGTGTCTGTAACAAAATGAAAGGTGATACTGCTCAGTAGATATTAATGTGTACATACTGTAGCTGCATTTACCCACTGATAGCTGCAAGAACCCAATAAATATGAACCCTATTTTTTCTGCAGGAGTCCCCCTTTTATTCTTTTGTTTTATAATTCAGATCAGGAGGTAATTTAAAAATGTGTTATAAATAATAGAGAGACATCTAGCAAGATAAAGTTAAAAAGTTTGGGAATCACCTCAGTAGATACTTGACGGAGTTACTCCATGTATCACAGGCACACTGAGCCAGGAGTTACAACCAACACCACACCTAATGTGTTTGTCAAACAGAGGCACAGGTAATTCAACAAAATTTCTTCTCACACACCCTCGATAACCTGCAGTGACACCTGGGACAATTTATGCAACCCTCTGCATTAATAAGAAACAGGAGGTGTTACACACCACCTGGCCTTTCTCAGCCTGACCTTTCCCAGTGTGGCACAAAAACACTGTCCTAATCTGAGAATAGTGCCCTACTTTCTCACACAAGCACACAGCCCTGAGATTTCCCTTCCTTCCTTTTCCTGTTGCAATCAACAGAAATGTATCAATATCCTTCCCCTCTTTATGTCTGTGTTCTGAACAGAGGTGGACACAAGGTTAAATGTTCATATTTGGGCCCTACATTTTTCCTGGCTCCAAGCCGACTCCAGCACAGAGCACTCAAAAAAAGAAGAAAAAAAAACAACTGAAAAACGGCAACAAAAAAAAAAAATCCTCTTGACATCTCTCCAGCGTGTTTAACTCTCACTTGGCTGCTCCTGTGTACGACGCTCCGCATTCTTTTTGTATTCTGTGCCTGTTATCCTTCCATCCTCGACAGTCTGTGGCTGTCATGCTCTGTTGGCTGAACAATAGATACAGTTGAAATCCCTCCAAAATCTTTGACATCCTCACTTTCTGTTGCTCAGTGGCCTGCATTCACTCTTTGTTTTGTCAGCTTTGCTCAGTCTCAGTGCCCTCCACTTTCTCTTCCCATCCATCTGCAGTCTGACTATCGTCTGTGTTCCTATGTGTCCAAGCCCATATCCGTTTACTTCAGCAGCACAGAGTTCTTATCTCCACAGAATTGCTACAGCTGACATCATCTGAAGAACCATTGCTCATTTTCCTTCTGGTCTTTTTTTTCTTTTTTGCATTCTTTTCTTGCCTGTGTACTCATCATATTCTGAATGTTAAAATTCTCCTACATCGCTTTGCTCCCTCTCACAGCTGTGACCATATGGCCAGATTGGCCATTCAGCACGTCTGTGCAGCAGAAATGTCCACACTGCAGAGATCATTGATGCTTTTGAAAGAAAACTTTCTGTTGTTTTGCTTTTAGCTGATTTTTAGTAATTAAGATAATTTATTTCTAATTTTCCCTAAAAATAATGGGCATATTTGACTAACATTATTTCTCCTGCTAGCAGATTTATGTTTATATTAATCTTTTAATTTGCTCAACAGCTCTCTTCTGACGGGAAAGGATCAGAAGAGTATGATGCTAACATGTGTAAGAGATTTCACAAAAAAAAGGCAAACAGCATGTTCAAAATATCAACATGCAAAGCAAACTGTGGGAAAACAGTATCCTTATTACAATCACTAAAAATAATAAATAAAGAACTCATTGAGGAGCTGCAGGCAGGGCCATAAAAATGTATAAGTACCAGTGGCTACAGTAAAAGGTCTACACTTAATGAAAATAACATAAGGATAGGCGTTGTATTTAGGGAAAAAAATAAGCATTGTTTACCTCCGCGCACACACACACACACACACAGACACGCACACACACGCACACACACAGAGCTTCACATTTACTTGAAATGGTGGAAATATCTCAGCCTGAGATCATATCGATGTGCGGCTGTGAGCAGCGCCACCCTATTGATTTAACAGTGACCAGAGATGTGAGAGTGGGAAAACGATCAAAGCTCACAGCAAAGCAAGACAAAGCTCCTTTCAACCTCTGATTCACCACCTGTCCCTGGTTTTCTGCTCTAATAATAACACATTCTGAGTGATGGCATCTCTTCAATGGGGGGCTGATGAGGAAAATGTGCTGGATCCTCTGCAGTAAATGAGGATCTTAATTATCTCAGCGTCTAGTCTGAACAAGGGATAAGTTATGTATACCGTCTTTGTATCGCCCTGCCTCGCACTCCTAAAGAAGAAGAGTCGACGGGTTCAAAGTGACTCATGGATTAGTAAGAAGAGCAGAAACAATCTGATACCAGGCCTGCTCAGAAACACTCCTGTAATGTTGCATTGTTGATGATGGTGCAGTTTGAAAATAGCAGAGGCAGCATTTTGACACAGTTACTCAATGTGTAAGACAGAAGCAGAGAGAGAAAAGTGGACAGAGTAAAGAAAAGGGAGGAGATGGACAACTATAGAGTGATAAAAGGACAGGGAGTCACCTCTGCAGGGAATATATCAGGTACTTAACACTCTGACAGGCCAAGTCAGTAGTGGCCTTTGGGACTGCCAGCATAGGAGATTCCTCAAGCTATGGAGTCTGGATGGAGGAGCAGCTGACAGCTAATGAGACACAGAAGTGATGTGCAGATGGAAAAGAAACAAGGGCATCATCTATATAACCACCGTCTGATCTTCAGTCAAATTAAACTGAGTCCCATTAGGTTATTCTGCCACACATTAAGTAATGGCACCATCCAATGTACATGTACTGAGACATGTACATTTTCAGAATCATTTCTAGAGATCTTTTTACCATTTTAAAGAAACACAATGACAGTATTCTACATAGTCTCTTCTCTCTACAGACATGCATGGAAGCACAAAGCCTACAATATTTTCACTCTCAAATATTTACATTTTTACTGACTCAAGATCAGTACTGACTGTTAGTAATTCCTCTTTATGCTTCATCTCACTGCAAGTCATGCAATAAATTGGTGTGGGTTGTGAAAAGACAACACATTAAACACTGATTAAGTAATGGACAGCCAGGGTTGGTTATAATGCAGATCCATGTAGGGATGAAACGCATTAGAGAAGCGACTATGACTACAGCACTAAAGCCAAACTCCCTTCTGAAAATCTTCAATTTGGGGTTTCTTTTTTAACAGAAAATTGAAAAAGACAAAAAAGAGATGTCAACACAAGTTACTGAAATTCTTACTATCCTTCATAAAGATGAAGATACTGTCAGCAGGAAGAGTCTCCTGTAGATTTCTGTATTGCAGCGACTCTGAAGAAACCTCTGACTAAAGACAATCTTATGAAGTCAGGGTTGTTTTTAATGGTGTTCATTTTTACTTTTTTCAGCAAAAGCTCAGTGGTTCCATGTCGTCCTCAGAACAGACCCAGCCTGCTGCTACAACAGATGGTGGCAGAAGACACTGTACTCTCCGCAACAGATTAATAGAAAACACGCAGCTTCTTGCTGCAAACACTGAAGGATCTAATCTTCCTCAAGATGGGACCTCTGATGTACATAGTGAACCAGAATGGTAAGAGTTGGACACGGAACCTTTTATTCTTTTATTTATTCTGTTCGTCAGGTAGTCATTGCTTCAGGTGATTGTTGATGCATCTGCCTGTGTCTTTTGACAGTAAATCAGGCTAATTTTGCTTTTTTTCAATTTTTCATACATTAATATTATGCAACCAGGTCCCATTGTTAAATACTCCACATCTTAAGTTTCACCCAGAGAGTAAAATGCCATGAGGGACTTTGATTAATGGTAAGTGAACTGCAAATTTGTCTCCATCCTCTTCTAATGTTCTTCCTTTAAAACAGCAACTAAAGACGTAACTGTGAACAAGTAAGACTGCTTATGTAGGTTGTGCATTTAGAACTTTAAGGAGGTCAAGTTAATTTGTGTTGCTGCATATCCATTTAGAGTTGCACATCCATCCTCCACAGAGGTTCTCCTTCTGACAGGCTGAATGCTCCACTGACCTACATATAAAAACATTTATGGAGCAATTCATAGCTCCAGCAATCCGGTTTTTATTCTTTTCGTGTGCCATACATGAATGAATAATGCACCATCAAAGCTGACAAGCTGCTAAAAGGATATACAAAAGCATGTCTGAGGAAGATATAAAAAATTCAGAAGGCAGTTAGGACGTGCGAAGTAAGTACAACTGTAAATGTCATTGTGATATTTTATAAAATGTTAAGAAAATAAAGACCTCTTCGGAGAAAAAGGCTTGTGACATTTTAGTGTCAGTTTTGCCTATCACAATATCAGAGTTTGCTTTGAATGGGTTGCAAGAATATGGTTTAGTCTATTTGGCAACACAAACTGAGTAAAATTTGCACTTCTGTATAGCTTCTGTTTAAAGCTGTTTAAAGCTTTACAGAAGAAAACACAGGTTAGACTTTATAGAAAATCACGGTATGGACCAATAAGAACCTGATTAGTACATTTCTCATATGTATCTGCAACAACAAAATGGAACAAAAAGAGTACAAGCCCACAAAAAAATCAAACTGTCAATGAAACGTGCAATATTTTACTAGATTTGTGGAAAACGTTACCACGTCACTTATAAACCACAGGCAGCGAGTTCAGAAAATAATGCAACGACAGGGAAAAAGAACCAGAAACAAGTGGTCAAACGGAAAGCAAAGATGATTGCTCAAACAGTTTTAGAAGTAACACAGGAAGCGTGTCCGAGTCCAGAATGTGAGAGTGCTTCCTCGCTCTGAGACTGGAGAGTTTAAAATGGCGTAATTCAATTTCGCATAGTAAACCGTCAATAATGAAGCAGTTAGCAGTAATTTATTTATAGCGCAAGCAAAAATACACAGGCAATCATTAAGGAAAGTTACTTCCAAATTGTGTCATCAATCCGTGCAACTGAAGTGCAGCAGCAGCAGCGGTCTTCAGCAGGCACCGGCAGCCCTTCATCTTCACTCATTCATAATTCACACCGCTATTTATCACATGCTCGCTCCCCGCTGAGCACAGAGACGAGTCCCTGCAGCCAAAGACGGGGTGTGACTGCTTGTCAAGCCATCTGCAGAAAGACAACTGGAAGGGCAAGAGCAGAATTAGGGGTCTAACATGGAGAGTTGTGGTGGATCAAGGGGGAGGTTACAGTGCGTCCCCTCAACAGTGAGCTCCATCTGTCAATGTCACTAAAGGCAAAGTGTGTGACTGTTGAGGACTGCTGGCATTTTCTGCACCCTTGATCACAAAAGCCGGGGCGGTGGGGAACCCTGAGATGGCATAAGTGACTCATGAAAGCAATTCATCATCAGAGCTTCCACAAAACAAATGCTGAACCAGAGGACAGTTAAATGACAAACCACGAACAACGCACTGAGAAAGGAAGAGAAAAACACTTTCCTTACACCTTATTCCAAGGCTTTTGATGCTTTCAGAGGCATTTTTGCTCCATTTGAAGATGTACATGTTTGGCTACTTGTTTTAAGACTCAAGAAAAAAAACAGACTTTACTTTGCAACAATCTGGAAGTCTGAGATTCAGTCGAATTAAGTCAATTTGGCTCGTTTCTCTCCATCGTAGCACCAGTCCTCCTGTCTAAAAAGAGTCAACTGATCCTCACCTCATTCAATGGGTGGTTGCCATGGCAGTTAGCCTTCGTATGCACAGATCGAGTGTGTTGCAGGGGTGATGCAGAAAAAGCCTTGTATAGGACAAGTCTTAAGAGGCAACAGTCCATATTTAACTGCATTCAACCACCGTTCAGCATGGCCTTGTCTCACCTCTTCGTTCACTGAATTTGTCAGTCAGGAAGCAAAACAACAAACTCGTCTCTGAGCTCAAACTGCACACATAATAATATAGCATTGGACTGGGCAGTTTCCTTTACGTTAGTACTGCTCCACTTTCCTTAATTTATATCAGATTCCAAAGAGTTTTGTTATGTTATTAGTGAATGTAATTTTAATCGTTTAAGGACTCCTACTTTCTTATATTTAATGCATTTCTATTGCATCATGTAAAATTTAAGGGATAATCACTTATTTTGTAAAATCAACCTTTTTCCATATTTTCCGAAAATAAAAGTGAAAAATATAGAACAAGCCATAAAATATTCTGTTCTTTGTCAAGAAATATAGACATATTAATATTGAATATTTTAAACGGAATAACAATATCACAAACTTTCCAGTGTGAGGGGTTTGATGCATGTACAGCTACTTTAAAGTCACCCCACAGTCTCTCAAAGACATCCAGATCTGTTCTTGTTCATCATTACTTTATTCTCAGCCAGTCCAAAAATGGAATCAATAATATATTTTATATTTTTTCATAATATAATATATTTTTTCACAGCAACTTTGAGGTTTTATTCCAGGAATGCTGCATTCGGTTTATGCCAAACACGTCCTCAGCTCTTGTGTCCAAACAATAACATTTTGGTTTAATATGTCCAAAGAACATTATTCTAGAAGTCCTGGCGTTTGTCTGTGTTCTGTCTGGTATAAATTAGTCTGGTCTTATTGTTTAGTTTTCTTTTTTGTAAGAATGCAATGATGGCCCAAAACCTATTGAAAGCAATGACTGCTTTTTAATGTCCTGTCTGTATCATCTCACCAGTTCCATAGTGGCTAATGGAGCAGCTAAGGTACATAAATGGAGCACACATTTCTCTCCTATTTCATCAGGACAGATGCTACAGCTCATAAATGGATGCCATCAATATTTATGAGACAGAAAAAAAATGACTTGATTTATCAGGTAGGACCGGATTTACCAAATCAAACATTGTTACAAAATGAAATGTGTACAAACCTTTTTTTAAAAAAGTTTTTTTTTTAAATTAAATATCACTCAGTGCAACAATATTAGCTTAATAGAAACCCCACTGATATAATACAGAAAAGATAGCACACATCTTTTACTGCTCAAGACATTTCCTTACCTGTGAAAAACCTTGAACATGTCCAGGTTTAACATCCCAACTGAGTGAGTGTGTAACACAGCAGATAATAACAATTTCAGATATGAAACATCAGCTCTTCTACACATCCCAGCCCTTCAGTAACCTTCCCACAATGCCACGGTGTTTGTGAAGCCTGACAATGGTTCATGACGCCCTGCATCCCAGTTCAGATAAATGATACAGAAATTGCTGCCAGCGACAGTTCCATGCTTTGCTGAAGTAAAATGCGCAGTACAGTGCAGTGCGGTGGGGTAACATTGCTTTCTGGGTAAAGCTGTAATCTACTATGCAGAACCCAGATACTGTAGCTGGGAATTGGTTGGATATATCACAATTTAGAGTTCGGCTGGATCTTTCACTCCTCTGACAGATCTGTGGAGTCGCATCGTGCTCCGAGACTCGAGGGAACGCCAACTATGAGTCAATCTACTTAACACTCATTCATTTTAGAAAACGCCATGGCAACTGCAGCCACACCATCCTCACACTGTCTCAGTATCTACTTCTAACCTCCACTTAGTGCAGTTCATCATCAACACCTCTTGCCTGTCTACCGCAGAGATATGTGTGTGTGTGTGAGTTTTAGGAGAGTAGATATAAATGATGCAAAGGGTTTGATTGTCACTGAAGATAAAAGGATGGCTGACTGTATATTGGGGTGAAAAAGCCAAACTGTCTAAATTTAGTCAAGGGGAGTAATATGTAGGCAGAGCACGGGCCCAAACACTCTGGCAGATGGTGTCTTGGGAGAAGTGTGATACAGAGGTTTAAATGTATATGGCCTCATTTTACCCCAGAGCTAACTGCCAAGAACATTCACACACCGCTCCTTAGCTCAGACATCTATTGGACTGAAAGTCGGTCTCCATCAGAATCATCCAGGGGTTAATCTAATCATCATTTATTGGCCGCTGCTTCTTTAAGTACAGCTGGAATTAGAATAATGTCACCTTTGACTTAGCGAGCCCTTCAAAGTACTTTTATACTGAAGCATTTTAGTGCTACGTGCAGAGCTGTGTAAACAGTTTTGTTATTTAGAGAGGTTAAACAAAACCTGACAACATGGAGGCCATAATATCTCAAAAAGCAACACATCTAAATTTCAGAACAAATGTGAAAAGAAGTACAGTGTTTGACATCATCAGTTTTAGAAAGATTATGGTCCCATTTCTGTGGCTCAGGGACTCAAACAAACCATATTTTTGGTATTATCAAAGTTTGTTATATCGCCAAACTTCTGACCATCAGATATGTTTTCTTTGAATTAATAAAACCAAAGAATCTGTGCAAAGTTCATAGGTGTCAAAAAAACATAAAAATTATCAATTGAAACAATCGAACAACAAATCTTTGTGCACTTTTCTGAACAAAGTACAAAAAACAGCATTTGACAGCTAATCAAATCATCTTCCAAGTACATTTGAGAAACTATAGTGCAAACATAAAATGCATTTCAATAGGGAATCAAAGTAATTAATCTTACCACACTAGTATCAATCTGATACTGACTTGGTATCAATGTTTTGGATCGATCTGCCCTCCTCTAGTTTATAGAACATCACTTGAAAATCAGCTAAAATATATGAACTGTCTTGCTAAGCAAAGAAAACACATTAGTGGATTCTCCTGTTTCAGTACAAAATGACACTGAATTGCTTCTAAATTGATCTGCTCAAAATTTTCTTTAACAAAGCTGAAGTAAAATCGAATGCATTTAAAAAAATAAAAAACTATAAATATAGCTCAGTTCCTTTAACCATACAGCATTTACAATACAAACCATTAGCCTGGGAGAAAAGGGAATTGCTACATAGAGAATAAAACACTTGGCTAAAGCTTAACTGGCCTCATTTGCTGTGATCAAGGTCAAATGCTACAGCCAGTACAGTGAGCTTCAGGCATATATTGTACAATTTCCAAAGTGACAGTGCAGCCCAATGGGACAGCATTCACATGGTGGATGTGTGAAAGCGTCTGCATATGAATCTCCCCGTTTCTTTAATCATAACAAAGGACAAAAGTTGCATCATCTAATGCAACATTTGCAAGTAATATTATGATTTATTAAGATATTAATAACGCTTTAAAAGGTAGAAATCTCACCGTATTATACACAAACTGTCTTCTGTCATATTGCACGCTCTGCCTAGGATTCTTTTCTTTTATATCCGACATGAAACACTTTCTCCTTCTCCACCTCATTGTTGCATCATCGTAAATAACCAGAGTCATGACAGTCTAATTATAGGCAATCAATATCATTTCCAGTGATAAAAATGTTTTGCTGGGCAGGCGTTTGCTGTGTTCGAGGGTCAGAATAACACCGGGTTAGTGTGAGGAGATATGTCGAGGCAGAATTACTAACATTAGTCACTTTAGCCACAGAGATTATTCAGTCTTCCGTAATTAGAAATACCCCTCAGGCCAAAAAAAGCAGAGCGTGGTGTGGGAGGAGGTGATACAGCCATCCAGTAAGCTTTACTGGGCTGAAGGGAAAGACTGCACACTTCGAAACAACTGGTTACTGAAGATCCTGCCTGATAATTATGCAAATGAGCTGTCACAAGTTGCAATGAATCAAAGCCTTTTGAAGATCATCAGAGTGAGGAAGACTTCATGTGGTTTAATTAATTCCTCCCAACTTCAAGCATCAGTCTGGAAGGTTCACAGCATACATACCAAACAGCATAATTCCCAAAAAGCATAAGAAATATGTCTAAGCCCCTTCAAAACAGCGAAGTATGCACAGATAGTATAGCCCACCCTCGACTAATTTTGCGTCTCAACCAAAGAGCTTTGGCAGTTTTCAAAAAGACACGGTTCTCTGCAGGGTGAGACCAAGCAGGAAGTTTTCTTTTTTAAGACAGCAGCAGCTGCCATGTGTGGAAAAGGTTGTGGCATGACTTGACAACTGGAAAAAGCTCAGACTATAAAAGTCCACAGAGAGAGAGAAAAAAAACAAACACTTTACCATGATTGTCTGAAGCAAGTTGCAGTGGACTTGAATGACTTGATACCTGAGGGATCATTTCAAAATGTTCATTAATTTGTAATGTTTTTATGGAGCAAAAGGATCAAAAAGAAAGGAAAATGTTATATCCAGTCAAACTATCAGCAAAAAAACTTAAAAAAAAAAAAAACTGCCGGAAACAACAATTCCTTGAAAGAAGAGAACAGTGTTGACTCTTATCTGCAGCAGAATACAGTTAATCTGACATTTCCTCCAGTGGGATGACATTAACCAGGAACCATTACTCTGCATTTAGCACACAATGGAAAACAGATGAGTAGTTTCCAAAAGAAATTGAATATAGCCGACTTCTCCTAAGAAGGTAAGAAGAAAAACACAATGCAGCACAATTTTGATGAGAAAAAAAACAAAAACTTCTTATAGTTGTTGCATTCAGAAGCCTGTTTATTATGATTCTTCAAAATTATTTTACAATTTTTTTCAACCTAATTTATGTACAGAATATGTTTAGTTTGCAGGCTTAAGCAATCATTTTCAGAATAAATAAACTTTGAGAGCGGCAATGGGAAACATAAGCTTGTATGTTTCATATTACCTGTTTTAAATAGATTTAGTATGACCTTGAATAATTTTTAAAGGCCTCAGATGTCACCATCAGAATGCTTCGGTGCATTAGTGACTGATAAAAACACTATTTTGTACAGCAAAACAGATTCACAGGAAGAGCTATGAATCTTTGCACACATTCCTGAAATCAATTAACAACTGCTGACCAATTTTAAATGTTTTTAAACTGCAGGAGTAGCCCAGGGAGAAACACCAAAACAGTAAGAACAGACAAACTCTGAACAGAAAGGCCTGCATAAACACCACTATAAGTTAGGGATGTTACAAAAAGACAATATCTGATCAGAATCACATTTGAGATTTAATTAATAAATACAATTAAAAATAATCTACATGATTAAAAACAAAAAAGCCATAAACTCCAGCAAAGACACTATGAATGTCATTATTATTACACGGTTTAATGTTGAACCTGACATATTTACGGTTGGCAGCCAAGCCAACATGATGGCATGATTCTATTTTGCTGTTTTGTTGATGATTGAGCTCCTGTCTTGGAATATTATTTAAAACGGTTGCATCTCCTGTTTACAAAATATACAGGAAAAGTTGTCTCCTGCTCAATAAAATAAATGCTTTTCATCTCAGGAGCACAGCGAGCCAAGCAGGTCGCATGATATTTACCAAGAATGGACCAATACAGTTTTCTAAGTATGCAAAATTAAAATATGAACAACAACAACAACAAAAAACTTCTTTTTTTTACATGGTGCACAAAAAACTGACTGTACACCAAAAATGTATATTTGGTAGTGAGATTAGTTTGATACTCCATTTTCAGTCACTCATCATTAGATCCTAGGTTGAAATTTGGGATCAGATCAGGACATCTGTCAATAGAATGTTGTTACGATACGGCACCATGTGCACCAGAGCTAAAACCACACTTCTATAAGCTGCTGAACCGCAGGCCTCCGATCAGAGCCCAGAGAGCAACAGGACACAGCTGTAGCCGTCAACTTACCACATGTGGTTAATCTTTTCACAGTGTGCTGAAACAAAACTGTTCCTTTAGTCTGTAGTAACTGGAGCCAGTAACATAACACACTAACTCAAAAACAAGAACATCAAAAATACATTAACAATCACCTGCACAGAGATCCGTATTTTTGACAACACAATTTTGGAGGTAGGGGTAAACTACAAGGACCACAGACAGATGGGACACTGAAAAGTTACACGAATGATTTACACAGACTGAGTCAGACAGCACAAAGATTTTTACAGCCCTGGCGAACAACCGCCTCCTGACAGCCAGTTTTCTCATTGGCACAGAAAACCTACAGGGAGTGAATAAATCTTCAGAGGGAAGCTAAATAAATGATGAAGGCAAAAAAAAAGTCAGAAATTAAAGGAGGAGACAGATGACGAGGAGGGGGTGAATATACTACAGGTAACACATTAATCCTTGAGAGGAGAAAAAAGGAGCTAGACCAAGGATGGAAGTGACTAATGTGAGAGTTGGGGAGGAAACACATTCATAAATCACTGCTGCTCTCTAGTAAACAATATCCAGTTCACTCAGGCATGCTCCTTTCCTATGAACTGAAAGGATTTTAAGGGAAATTTATTCCATCTACAACGAGTCAAGTGGTTATTTAGATAAATTGATCATTTATGTAGCCCAAATTATTAACATGCACAAGTGAATTGGTAATGTGCGTGAATTGCAGGTTCGTTTTAATACCTATGGAAAATCCAGACACCACAACAAAACAAAAATGATTACGGCCCCTAATTTAAAAAGAGCAAATGGAGACCCCCTGAAACACCTTTCGACAGATGCCGTCTCTTCCCTCGCGATTAGCGATAATGGATCAGCAAGCTTTAAAGGAAGAAAGGAGCCATTAAGCCCCCATTTGGCAACACTAAGGTGATTTGCATAGATGTATAAAATAAAACCCCTGCAGTGAAGCAGCTTGAAGGTGGAATAATGACAAAGGTAGATGAATAAGAATGAGACTGCAGAAAACTCTCTATTGGGATAGGGGTATAGCTTCAAAGCAATCCTTCAGGGTCAGGGAAAGGTTAAAAGAATGGGATGCTCTGAGGACGTTTGAACAGGAACGTAATTGAGCAAGAGGACAAAGAGTGAGCTGCGAGGGTTGGGGAAAAGATGGCGTCTGAATGTGATAAAATCTCAATAGTCTAAACATTACAGAAAAGGCAGATAAACTCAAACCTTTGACAGAAGATCAGTGCACGGTACAAAGCATGTTTGTAACCCTGCATCAACCTTGAAAAGTACCAATATGCCTCACAGCTGCTTTAGTAGAGGAAACGTTCATATATTTGCAGTGTTCGAATTTGCAAACAATTAACAGCAATGACTGAGCTTGTTGGTTCACTGTATTGTAAAAATCAGTGAGAACGAGTAGAAAAATAAAAAATAAATACTGACCTTTGAGTTGATCAGCCACCACACTCTGTCCAATCCTCTCATTGACCTGTCCATCTTCATGCTGGTATCGGTCATCCAGGAAGTCAAAAGTGGCTTGCGAAAGGTGGACTTTTCCGGCAACACCCAACTGCTCCATCAGATTGGCCAGATTTACATCGTTTGACCAAACATCAAACTTGAACCGTTTCATTCCCAGGATACCGCACAGCACTGTACCAGTGTGGACGCCCACCCTCATGTTCACCATCTCCCTCTTCTCCTGGCAGAACTGCTCAATAGCCTGAATCATCCCAAGGCCCATTTCTACGCAGCAATAGGCATGGTCTGGTCTAGGTTCTGGACAGCCAGCTACGCAATAGTAACAGTCTCCCAGAGTGCTGATCTTCTCACAGCCGGTGAGCTCACAAAGTCTGTCAAAACGTCCAAACAAGTCATTTAGAAGCCCAACAAGGGCATGAGCAGATTTGTTGGCTGACATTTTTGTGAAGCCGACAATATCTGCAAAGAGGATGCTGACGTGGTCCATTCGTTTCATGTTGAAGGGTCTGAATATTATCTGGCCTCTGGGAATTGAGGTTTTCTTGCGTTTGTTGTTCTTTGGGCTGGAAATGGCTGCAGCTGCACCACTGGTGGAGTAACGTTTACCACAATTATCGCCAATCTCTTCGTCACCTTGCTTCATCAGCTCATCTGCCACAAGTCTTGGCATCACCGAGTGGATCATCCTCTCTTTCAGGGCTTTTTCCACCTCCAGATCTTTTCCGTGCATAATAGCCTGTCCGACTTTAAGAAAGGTGCTGCGCGAGCGCACTTCAGACATAACGAACAAATGGATGCCAATTGCATGAGCGCAGAGATGAAGCAGGGCTTTGGCTGGACCCAACCAACTGAACAACTCCAGCTCTGTTGAAAAAGCCCAGCTCCAGTTCCCTCCTGCCTGAGTTGGGAGTAAACAGCCCAGGATCTCAAATAAGACCGAGTACAACAACCCAAGCATGAGAGATGCATAAAGCCGAACGTGTAGAACACTGTACAGCAATAGCAAAACCTCAATACAGAGAGAGAAAGTGCCCACAGGAGAAAGACAGGGGAACTTATTAGAACTCCTAACGAGGTTGTCGTTGGACGTGTTGTATGTGGGCCCCATGCCACTGAATTCTTCCTGATCTAAATCGGGTGACATGCCATCTGGGTTCCTGAATCCTAATGTCTGAATCTGAGGGGCCAGGGTCAATATGAAGGTTACAAGGATAAGCAGCAGAGATGCTTGATTGTAGCAGCGGGAATAAAGCCTGGTAAAAGTCATTAGGAAGAGGAGAAGGCAGAAGATGAGAAAGAAAGCAGTAGGGAGGAGAAAAACAACTACGTCGCAGCAGGAAGGATGGGCAGCAAAATACAACCCCCAGAGGAAGCTGGCAGCCACCAGATAAAAGAGCACATAGCGGAAGCGCCGCCGGGTCTGAGGGAAACATCGCTCTCGACAGGCCTCCTCCAAGATAGACGAGTCAAACTTTGGGTCCCAGAAGTGACCTGCTGACCTCTCGAATAGCTGGGGCATCCCTTTATGAGCGCGGAAACTCTTCACCACGGGCCTCCTCACCCCAGACTCCCCGGAGCTGCAGCTCGAAGAGATGCTGTACTTGCAGTGCTTGGTGGCCCCGATGAGGCCTCCCCCGATGGAGCCCAGCGGCCCTCCTCCGTGCCTGTGCTTGACACTGCTGCCAATCCGCACCGAGACGCCTCCGTCTCCGCTCGAGTCACAGCTCACTTCTGTGTTGTGTGGCAGCAGTTTCTGATGCTGGGGAGATGCCATGTCGTCTATTGCTCCATTCGAAATGAAAACAACTACAAGAAGGCACAGTTAAATCATGACAAATATCTAGGCAGAGAAGTAAGGCAGAGCATGTGGACACAGTAGAAGGAGACGAGCTCAGTGCTCTGGTTGCAGCAATACCAGAAGATTATTGAAAGTTTTTGAGTGGTTCATTATTGCCCCTCTTGACGTCAATCGCTGCATTCCTCTACATTCCCGTCTGTTTAGACGCACTTGAGACTGCAAGGTTCATTCGCTGCCTGCTCTGTTCCACTCCACGCAGCCCAGAGATTTGCTCCCGTCATTGGAAAATATTACATAAAACTGTAAATCTATCCCGAAAGTAAAGGTTGGGGAGCAGGAAGTGGCTTAGAAAACTATGAAAGCGTAACCGAGAGGTTTTTTTTAAGCGCTTTCTTTGGACAACTCAACACAATACCTCGTCCACATTCAGTCAGTCTTTAGCCCCCCTCTTCCTCAAGTTGTCTATGTAAAGCAATGCTTCCTGTAAAAGAGCATATTTTGTTTACAAAGTTCAAGCAAAGTAACTCGTCCGCGGAGCTTCGGGTTCTCATATTGCTAGTTGTGATCAAAAAGACGGTCGACTTTCCCCGCACCTGAGGCGACGTGCGCGCAGAGACGCACACACCGAAAGCTGTTCAACGCATAAAGCCACATGCTTCTTGCTGCAGGGGCCTAATCCCAAATGTTCTCGCGCGCGGAGCCCCGTGTTTTCCTGCCTTCCCGCTCCGGCGTCTCCGGACTCCGTATCCAAACTCACAGGGGGTTTCTGCGCGAGCTGCTCTTGCAGAGGAGCAGGCGCGCGTGGAGGAAACGACCAATAGGAATGTTTGGATTCTTTTGCAAGAAGCGCGTCCGCGGGCGACTCCTGCCCAAACACGCTGCTTAAGGGCATTCACCGAGCACTTTTTTTACAATCCCACCGCATGTCACCAGCCCGCCGTGACAGACACAAGAAAAATATTCTCTAAATGTATCCGGAGCGCAGGGAGTCCACCTGGCAGCTGCGAGGGAGAAAAATCAAAGCCTTGAGCGAAGTGCAGGACTATTTCCTTTTGTCTGAAGTTTCCCTGGAAAAGCTGGGTCGCCCTTTGCGAACGCAAGAAGACAAAAAAGCCCACAGAGACTGAGTGGAGCTAATTAAAAAAAAAAAAAAGGTCCCCACCTACGCTCCCCTTCCACACCTCGGCCCCACAGGTCAAAAAGCAGAGCCCCGCCTCGATCCAGCCACTTTAATTGAATCAGACAGGAGATGGTGCTTTAAATGATCCCACTTTACCCCGAGACTAAAACGATATCAGAGCCTTTCTTTGAATCCCTCATTCCGACGAGAATGTCTCCTCTCGGGGTTATCTGGCCATGTTTGACACGATGGAGCAGCTGAGGCGATCAGAGAGGCAGCAGCCGCCACCATCTTCAGAGCGCTGACAGCCGCGACCACGGAGAGACGAGGCGCACGCGCGCGCGTGTGTCATTGAGAGAGATAGAGAGAGAGAGAAATTTACCTCAGGATGGAACAACAACCACTTCCGCCTTTTCCTTTAGCAATAAAACGGTCATCCTTGCACGTCATTTCCCAAAGGATTGTACAGGGACCCCTTTGCATTTTATGTGAATGACCAACGAATCAAATTAGTATAGTCATGCATGGTGCAAATTTATTTACAAATCTATTTAAAAAAAAAAAGAGAAGTAATAACACCTGGCAGCTGCGAGGGAGAAAAATAAAACTGGAGCTTTGAGCAAACACAGAGTTAAAGTTCAAACCCCCTTAACTCTGTGTTGCAATAACAAGACGCACGTCTTTGTCTTTATCTTTGTTTGTCTCTCAAAACTTTGCAATTTTGAATCATTGGTGGGCTGACAGATAACTGAGTGACATGCAGCAACTTGCTCCTCACAGTCAGCACTGACAGCAGCACGATTTTTCAGTTTGTCTTTTCAATCTAACAGCAATTAATATTTTTTTTATGAAATGTCATTCCTTTATTTCAGTCTGTTTTACTTTTCAAGCTGTTATCAATCGGCAGAAATTAGTGACAGCTGTTACTGATGTAACTGCCTTAACATCAATTCCCTTCCCTGAACTAACAAAGAAGCTATTTAATAAGTTTGCAACGCCCTCATAATGTACATTATTTAGGTTTATTTTGAAACAGCCTGACATCCGGTTTGCTGTTTGCTGTGTTTGGCGTTCACACGCAGAGGAGCTGAGTGCTGGGAGGGAGGGCCAGACTAAATGCATGTACCTGAGGGAAAAACAAAAGCATCAGGATGATTTCAATGACAAAGCTTCACAATAAAGATGCATCTGCAGGTGCATGACAGGAAAGGGAAACTGTGTCATTTTCCCTTGTTATATTTATTAAATCCATGTGGGTATAACACATATAATACCTAAATGGATTTAACAAACCTGATGGTCAAAATTGCCTGGAAAACACAGAGGCGTACCAAAGAAATGACAAGAAAGCTAATTAAATAAGTGCATAAGGTGGGACAAAAACAAGACACAGTGTGTTCTTTTTTCAAATGTTTAAAGATTGTGTGTTTTCTGCTTTCACAGTCTAGTTTATGTGCTGGGCTTTAGTTTGAAAATGAACAGAAGTGTGCCACTTACAAAGTGATTTGTCACACATTTCAATCAGCGTGTTATTAACGTTGTTGTCATTTGGGCACTGTGAAAGGACTTCTTATTAACAAGCAGCAAATGTTCACTGCAACTAGGCTGCATAAAATAGAAAAATAAAGCTCTGATTATTTGAAAACACCCAGTACTTGAGGATTAAATGAGTAAAATAAGTTTGTTTTTTTCATCGATGTGTATGAGAAGTGCAACTTTATGCTTGTGTCATTTTAATAATTCAGATTTAGACCCTATCTTCATTCATCCAGCTGTGCTGTTCCAGAATTGAGCCTTTCTTGCTTAAAAATCTAAGACATTTGTTCGCATTTACAAGCATCCCGCTGTGTTAATAATGTGGAAACACCTCTTTGTTCAATATAAAGCTTTAAGGACTCCTGGCTTTGCACATAAACTGGGATTTGCATCAGTCTTCAAGACTTTCTGCATCATCTCAGTTGGATTTCGATCTGGACTGGCTTTGATCTCAACCACCAGTATCCAACTTTCCTCTAATATGCAGAGGACTTTATCAAGGGTTGAAATTAGATGTTAATCCTAATAAATATTATTTCAGAATGAACTCCACCTGACTTCGCATCAACTCCAACCAACTTACCTTTTCTCACAGAAGAACTGCAGTCCCACAGGATTATGTTGCCATCACAAGATTCTATAGGACTCCTGTAGGAATTGCTGATGTGGTATTTTGACCATATTTGATTTAGCTGTGTGGATATCTGAGTTGCAGAAAACTGGACTGGATCAAATGAATCAAACCCACATTGTAACACCGTGCAGTACTTATCCAGCCTCAAAACTCATTCTATTCTCAAGTGAGCCGCAGTAAGATAATTTTTATTAAGGACATTAAAACAGTTACATTAAGCATGTTTTTTTAAAAGCCAGCTTCAGTGAAGGATGCTTTTATATGCTTAATCATGTGTTTGATGTTCTATTTGCAATAGTTGTCCTGTTATTTTTTGGGGTTTGTTTTACAGTCTGATGTCTATGGCAGCTCAGAATGCTGTGGCATGGACTCCTGCTGAACCACATTCCTCTCCAATTTATGATTGACTAATTTCAAACACATATTGAGACCTTATTTTTTCTGAAACACGAAGGGGCAAAGTGTGAGAAAGGAACTCAACAAGTGGGGGGGAAAAAAGGTTATTAAAATCTTTCTGCATTTTAGCTACACAATCACATTTTTCTCAACAAGTCAATCAAATATTTTTTTATTCTTTTCTGACAAACATCCACAACTTGGGCCAGTGATAACATCAGTGTTATACGAAAGGCCGAAACGTCAACTATATTCGACAGGACACACATCCATTCATCATCTAAAAGGTGAATAAAACTGACACTGAAATAGATCAGAGGCACAACCAGTTTTTGTCTTAAACCGCGCGCAGTTCACAAGGCTGTTTCTCTTGGGGTTTTTTAAACAGCACCCTCTGGCGGCCATGTTCCGCCTTTGCAGCACAAAGACAACGTCCAGAGCACTCACTTGTGAACAGAGTTGGGAAAACGGGTTTGTTCGAGCTTGATTTTTGATGTTCTTTGCATCATGCTTCAAAGTGTGGATGTGTAAAGCAATAAAGGATGTTAGTGAGGTCAGTCGGAAGTTCCTGTCTCCTCACTCAGCTCCCTTTTGTGCAGAGCTCTTGCAGGACTCAGAACTGTTTTTCACAGACTGTGAAGGCTTTTTAAAACAGCATGGATTTTCTCTCCTAACAAATGAGATAGGTTTGTCTTACTTGCTCTTCACATAAATTAAGTCTGTTGGTAACAGAATATAATATGCTTGAATCTCAGACGGTTGTTACTATTTGGATTTGTACTTTAACAAGATAGTTTTGCAAAGTTCTTTGGGATAACAAGGTTAGACTCTATCTCGTTTCCATAGAGGTCAGGGGAAAATTCATGAATCTTCAGTTTTGCATTTCCCTGTTTTGTGCTATTTTACAAGTAATTCACTCCACAAATTGTAACACTTTAGAAAATCTACATTTAGAGTTTAGTAGAATACTGCAGAAGAAAGAAACAGATTTTTACCTTTGTAGAGCTTTTAAATGAGTCATAGGAGTTAGGTTGTCCAGTCTACATGTGCTATGTGGACCTCTAAAAAGCTTGTATCAAATGTTTTGTGGAGATCATGGGGAGTTTGGGTAGATACAGAAGCCTGTAAGGACTGTCACAGTCCTTAAATCACCAAAGCAAAAGTAGTATTTTGTATTCTCCTGTTTCCATTACATACTGAATTTAACCGGTGCGGCTCATGGTCACCAGTCCTGCATCAGACATTTGTATACTATGGTATTCATGATATGTACATGATATGGTACTTATTGCACATGATATGGTTCTGCTTAGATTTTCAGCGTGCATTGGCCTGGTCAGCAGCAAAGTGTGAGGTAGCCAAAAAAAGTGTCAGCTCCTTTAAATCTGAGACCTGAAGAAGAGGTTGATTGCATGCTTTGGATTGTAGCTCAATCCTTGCCTTGAATAGAGTGATTTAAGTGTCACTGTGTCTCTTTTGTGAGTGACAGAGACACTGTGTCTGGCCTGAGCGAAGGTCAGACACAGTGGGAGTTAGAAAGATGGACTGGACCCTTGTCTGCAGTAATGTGTCCACTACTCCAATCTGTGGTATGGAAGAAATGGGTCAGCTAAAAAAAAACAAATCTCTAGATTTCAATTTTACTTTTAACTCCTTCTTATGTTCATGAGTTATAGATGATGGTTGAGAGTCCAAAGTTGATCCAGTCATGTGGTGGAAGCCAAGTCACTGCTCCTTTAAATTGAAAGTAGTCAGATGTAGTCTTTGGACCATATTATTTGGATGTTTCTTTGAGCATGTCTCATTGGTCTTGGATGTTTTCTTTGGGAGAAGACTTAGGGGAAGATCAAAAACTTACTGGAAGCACTGCATGTCCTTTCTGGACTGAGATCACCTTAAGATCCCACAGGAACAAACTGGAAAATGTTAGAAGAAGTAACTTAGGTTCCCCTCTTGAACCTGCTGCCCACATGAAATGGTCTTGGATCAGCGAAGGACAATGAACAGATAAATGTGCAGAGAAAACAGTAGAGTAAATGTAAAAAAGACAGCTGCAACTCAAGCACATCTTCTCCAGCTTCCATTGTGATGAATCAGCAACAAAAATGAGAAGCAAAATACGCCTAAAAAAACTTTTAAAATTCTACCAAAACCTGGCAGGTTAAAGATTCAGAACAATCAGAAATAAAAAATAAAATATTTAAGAAGAGTAGCAGGCTGAACGTACTCTCTCTGCTCCAAAGACTCTTGAACCCTGACCTCTGTTTACTTTATTATCAAAAACCAAGAGTGATGAGCATACCAATCTAAGAGAAAAAAGGCCTTGTTTGATGCGTGGACAGTTTGATGTTGCATGAGGGTTTTTTCTTTATGGCAGAAGAAAAGCACACATATTGGTAGATAAAAATGGAAAGTCTAACATGCAAAGATAATCATTTGATCAGATAGACATAAATGCTTTTGCATAGCACCCACAAGAAAGGCTACTTCAAAAACAACCTCTGAAGAATTTGGAATTGACCTGCTGCAATGCAATTCATATATTTTTACAATACATTTATCTGTTTCCACCTTTTGTTTTATTCACATAGAATGGAACTGGTATCATTTTTCATGTCAACTCACTTGTTGATAGCCATTTTCTTGCATTAGTATCCTCCCAACCCATTGGTGTGAGATAGTCCAGAAATATTGTGCCATAAGAGAGAGAAGGGTGTATGTTTTAATATACTTTGATATCAGAGAGATGTTCTCATTTCTCTTATTTGTCCTTAAGCTGCCGTATCGAACGATGGCTTCCTTCTCCCACTATCATATCAGCTTATTCTCCGGAGGACAACCCCCCCCACCCCAAACATTAATCCTCACCATATCTCCTCAACAATGCAAATGTCCAGACAAAAGCAGGGCTGGCTCCCACCAGAGCCCCCTTTCTCTTCACCTCCTCTGTCACCATTCTTCCTCCTGACAAGTTATTTTATGTTCCTCAGTTCTTTCGGTAGCGATTCTTTGGCTTCTCACCACAACCAGTGACCTCACAGGACGACAGGCCGGGCTGCTTGCCAGAGTTAATGCTGCTCAGGAGAGCGGGCAGCTCGTTGGTGATTGCCTTCTCAATCTTATCCAAAAGACAGCCTCCGATGTAGGAACATTGAGATGCCAGGGACTTGAAGCTGGCAATTGGATTAATGCCAAAGAAGTCACGGTAAGCATCCCGGTTGGGTAGGTCAAACTTGCTGACGTTGGTCTTGGCTAGAATTGATTTGAAAATGTAAAACTTGTCCGGCTCATCTACAATCTCCTGGAAAACCAGTTCTGGGTCACTGAAAAAGCTCATCTTCTCTTTGAAGGTCTGAACGTAACGGTCCACAAGCAGGGCATGGATGCGCACACGAATGGCGTGTTGGCGGATGAAGGCGATCTTGTTCTCCATTCGGTTCTCAATCACCTGGTTAAGATCTTCCAGGAGGGAGATTTCCTCTCTCTTGAAGAGTTCCCGACTGGTGTCTGGGGCATAATCATATGGCCAGAAGGAGCTGACGTAGACACGAGGCGGTTCAGTCACATTAATAAGTGGAGCCAAACTCCAGAAGAGTGCTCCATAAACTCTCATTAAGTCCTGCGTGGCCAGATTGTCCGCCTTGTTTAGGATGATGCGGATCTGTGACTCCCGACCTTTCAACTGCCGGAACAACATCTCAAGCTCAAGACCAACATCCAGTTTGGTTGGGTCAAACACAACAAAGATGAGATCGGCACGGTCAATGAACCACTGGCAGACATCATTGAAAGGATAACCTGGGTGGAAGAAAAGAAATTGCATTACAATTTATGTTGCACTGTGCAGTGCTTTACAAAAGCATAGACATGTTAAAAATAATCACAAGTCCCATTGGCTTTGATCAACATGTCCACAGCTTAATGCTGTTTGGCCCTGTGTTGGACCAGTTCAAGATGATGCGCACCATTAGGGTGTATGAAAAGCTGCAAAAGCAAAATGCTGTCCTCTATTTGCAGCATAGGTTCTAGAGTTTTACAGCTTGTTATTGTTGCTTATTCTGGGCAGAACATTTTTCCTGTATGGTGTCAGAATAATAATTATGTAGTGGGTTTGCTAAAGTGCATAGGAAGACTTCTGGGAGCTCTGCATTGTAGCTCTTTTATGATGTTTGAAAAAACACTGTTGCTGTTTTTGTAATCTTTAGTAAAAGATCAATTTCTCACGCATAATTCCGATGAACAATATGAAAGACTGTGGTATATTGAGAGAAATGCTAAAATGTTCAAGAGATGCTTTCTTTTTGTTTTCATTCTGATATGGATATACAAAGTGAACTGTCTCTATCACCTCTTTCCTGCTGCTTTCGGTTCTCTATGATTCCCGGTGTGTCCACAAAAGTCACACGTTCTAGCAGCTTGTGAGGCATCTCGATGCCGATGAGCTTTTCCAGGAAGTTCTGGCCAAACTTTTCAAGGGGAGAAAATGAGCGAGAGCTATCTGCTGCCATCACGATACCCTCTACAGAACGGATTTTCTCCCCGTGCATTATAACAGTAAACTCAGAGGTAGTGGGCTCAGCTCCTGCAGAGCAAAAGATATTAAGAAAGAGAAGAAGTTAGCAAGAAAGGTGGAGCAAATGGCCAACATATTTTTTTTCCAGGCAATAAATATGACAAACGTTCACCAAAGAAAGCGTCAACAACATTCAGCAAATGTTGTTAAACATCCATTTGTGAGAGTCAATACTACTCTTCTAATCTTCCTAAAGATGTTCTTGTTCCATTTTCTCCAGAAAATGACCCACTAATATGATTCATTGGCAATACATAGCTGCATGGTATACCTGTGTAAAGCTGATATGGGCTGTCGTGCAAGCCCAGGAGGTAATTGATCATTGAGGACTTTCCTACACTCCAGGGTCCAAGGAACAGCACCATGGGCTTGGAAGTAATCTCTCCATCTGTTAGGTGGGAAATGAAAATTTGAGTGAGGTTGCAAAAATCATCAAGCGGAAAATTCCACATTTATTCTAAATGGAAACTGTTTCCGAACTAAAGGAAATGCCTCTATGCGTACAATGTTCTAATCAATCAGCCCCAAAATTGTTTTACATGATGCTTAATATGTGACGCCATATTAAAAGATCAAAAAGAAAATTGAATAATTTTGAAATGCATCATTTTGCATATGATGATAGCAGCAACAAACAACTTTAGGATGAATAATCTCCAAAGACACCATCTGGTTCATAGAAAACAGGTCAGAGTAACAACGGTTTTCATAGCATCTACCATTTACTGTGCCTTGCAAAGGTACTCTTACCATTTAAACTTTTCCAAAGTTTGGCATACTACAACCACAAGCTTCAATGTATTGGAATTATATGTGCTAGAGAAACACAAAGTGGTGAATAATTGTGACATGGAATTAAAACCATGCACTTTCCAATCTGCAGGATAATTGTTTGCTCCATTTACAACTGCAAGTTTTTTTTCTGCAGGTTTTTAAAGTTTTTCCCATTTGTCTTTTTTTTATAAAACCATGAATATCCACGATCTGAATTATTCCATTGTAGCTCTGGATGTAGGTACAGGATCACTGTCCCGCTGGAACAACAGTTTCAGGTTTCATTCCAGTTTTCCACTGTATTTAGCTGGATCTGTCTCCTCATCAACTCTAACTAGCTACGTTGTCCTTGTAGAAGAAACTCAACCCCACAACGAGATGCTGCCAAAAACATATTTCAGTGTTCAGCGCGATTGCACTGTTGGTTTTCTAAAATAATGTTTAACATGGACACCAAAAAGCTTCTGAAGACAATTGACTGCACTGTATTGTAATTGGGAGTATCAGAATAGACACAGCACCTAAATACAGAAACAGGCAGCACTTCAATAATTTTTTTATGTGAAAAAATCTTTAAAAACCATGGAAATTTTTCTTTGATTTCAAAAATATATGTTACTTTATGTTAATCTTTGTTTTAGAACCTCAATAAAATACATTGCAGAGACTGGATGTGACATTAAAAATGTGAGGAAGCTGAAGGCATTTGAGTACTTTTGCAAGGTACCATAGTAAGTATTGCATTCTGTCTGTATTGTTGCATCACACTGCATACCAAGTTTTTCAGGAAAAAGAGGTTCATACATTATTAAAGAGCACTGGAGGAGCTCTGTCAGCCTCAGTCATGCACATGGAGGCTGCAAAGTTAAGAAATACAAAAATGAGCCAAAAACACACTGAAGCTACAGCTGACAGGTGTTAGCAGCAACAAAATATTTTTTTGGAAATGCAGCCACAGCATAAAAAAGAGGATAAGAAATTCTGAAACAGATTCAACACTGTAAGTTGTGTCTCCAGGCAATTTTCCATTTGTTATGTGGAAATGGTTAAAGGTAACATGGTCTGTAATGATGCTTTGTAAAATGAGCCTTTTGAAGAAAGTAATGTAATGCATGTATTTCTATAGCTAAATCAGGAGCAAAATGTGTTTAATTCTATCTGAACACAGACCACCCAAATCCTGCTCTTCAAAGCTAAAGCCGAAACTGCACATTCCCACTATGCTTTTAACACTTCCTGCACAAATCAAAAGTTCTCCCCAGCCCCCAAAATGAAAGAGCAAAGCAGCTGTGGAAAAATGTTTATTTACTTAATGTCCTCCCCATTTTAATTTGCACAGCTTCCAAAAACAGCAGCGTTCTGTGGACAGAAACGTTAAATGAAATATTGTTTTGATGACAATCTAATGCAGGACATCTTGTTTTATACAAAAAGAAGCATGTTTGAAATATTTACAGTGTCATGAAAAAGCATTGTCCCCGATAAAGATTTATTTTGTTTTTGCTTTTTTTGTCACACCGAAATTTTTCATCTCATAAAAAAAATGTTGTCAGACATACATAACCTGGATAAATGCAACACATATTTTTATTTAGTGATTTAAAATAAGCAATTACCAAACAGGTCGTTTGTTATTCTTTTGGAAGTAACAATTGCCATTAAGCATATAAAAATATTATTACAAAATTAACAAAAAAGTTTCTTTAAATTAAATAAATATTTAGGAAATATTTATTTTTTGACCATTTGTTGAAGGCATCAGACAACAGCTTAGTTGGTGTCTAGGTTAACCAGTCAGATGGTCTTGTTTATTATAATATATACATATAAGTCAGGCAGAACCCCAAACTCCACCAGTGGATGCTGCACCTTCTCAAAGTGTATCTCCAAATGATGCAGAGTGGTCTGGCCAGGGCAAAGAAGTTGACAGTTTGTCTGTACATGTCTCTCCTCCACAAAACCCTTCAGCTCTAAATCAAGCAGGCCAGCCTTCCTACAGAGACTGGATGAGCATGCCTTTTTTCTGACACCTTTAATGAAAACCTGTTCTTTGCCCAAATGGGTTTCCAGCCAGAAAATTCTGTTAACTGTGACATGTATTGGATTCCGATGCACTTTCCCCAGATGGGCCTATCAACCACCCCTACCTCCTCCTCGTCCTAGTCGTAAAAGCCTGATCAAAATGTCCAATCCAACGATGCTTACTGGTCAGATGTTGGAAAGAAACAGATGAAGGATGCTGAGAACTTTGAACCCTCACCGGGGTTTTGAAGTGTTTTATTTGATGCTTGCAACCCAAAGAATCTTAGGGGTTAGTATCTGTGGGTGTTGCAAGAAGAATGGCAAAAAGAAATGTCAGCAAATTATTGAGACTGAAAGTTCAAGGGGATCTTCCAAATGACCAGTGATCCTATAAAGGAACCCAAACTAGCTACACAATAGCATGGTCAGCACAAAAGATGACTCTCAATATTTGCGAGTACAAAAGGGTGCAGACCGGACTCAGTGTGAAACTCCATATTAATGAGGTAAACCGCCTGTTGGGAATTTTGTCATGAATGTCGCTTGTTTATAATATCTTGCTCTCAGTTCACTTTCACATATATAACAAAAATATTTTTGGTTAAACCATTTTAATTTGGGAATAGCCACATGTCCAAAATTTTACTGCTAACTTTGTCTAAAAGTTAGCTGCTTCTCGCCACAATGTTTTATTTCATCAGAATGAGAAGCTGATTTACGTCCCCCACTAATGACAGACTTGTTCCTAAGTCCTTGCTTACGCCTAATCAGATAATATTAAAGTTGTTTAAATGTAGAATACTGAACATTCAACCTGAATATCTGTCATATCTTGAGGAAATTATTGTAGACTTGAATCCTGTGTGCTCTTTGTTTCAGCAGTGGATTGAAATTGAGGCAAAATGTGTTTCTGCTTCAGATCTTGTCTACTTCATTTAGTCAAGCTCTGTTCAAGTAATTTCTTGGTCCTTCAGCACAGGCAGTAAACAAGCCTTGGTGTGACTAAAAAATCTAAACTGTGAATAATCACAATTTATTATAAGGTAATTTGATCTGTACTATTTAAAAAAAGAAAAGTGGTTTACATTTCTAATGGGGCAAATGTTTTCACAACACTGTAGCTACACAGACAGGAGATTTGTGAAGGGTGAAAGGAAGGGGCTTAGCTCTTCAGGCAGTGCCATGCACAGGTAAGCCCTGCCCACACCCACCTGTGGCCGAGTCGCCCAGGGTTCGTCCGGGGTATGCTGTTAGATGAGGGGAGATGGGGATGAGGGGAGGACAGAGAAGTGAAGGTGAGAGGAAGTGAAGGAGAGCTCAGTAAGGGAGTAAGGTTTCTACAAGCAGTGGGGAGGGGAAGAGTGTCGATGTACATGAATGAGTTGGAGATCATGGCTGGAATTTACGCTGGCATATTTGACCTACAAGTCGTCAAACATGTCTGTCAACAAATGCATGGTGTGCTCATGTGGTCAGGCAATGACGGGAATTTACTGTCCCTCACAAAAAGGACATTCTTAGACCCTGATAGAAACTAAATCTCTGCATGCAAACCAAGCCTAGAAAGCCATATGAGGGTGAAATTTATTGTATTTCATTCTAAAAAGATTTCTGGTCTCCTCCTAACTCAAAGCAGGGCATAAATGTGAAGAAAAAGGATTATTTTTATTTATTTTTTTTACAAAATTTGAAAAGTGTGGTGTGCATTTTTATTCCTGAGTCAACAGCTTTTAGAGTGTTTTCACACCTGAGGTATTTAAACCTCCATTTAAAACAAACTCTGATTAGCTACCCTTCATTCTTCTTTGTTTGTGTAGGTGTGAACACAGCGTAGGGTATAAACCAAGACCACCACCTATCTGAGGTCAATCCAGCACAGTTGCCAGGTGCCCATTAAAGTCAAATTGAGTCAAATCAATTTGACTCTTCGCATTGTCTTGTTTATGTTGCACTGTAGCAATGCGGAAGAGTACACAAACAGCTTTTCATTTCCATAGAACATAAAGGCCTGTGCAACTTTCAAAATGTTTTCTCAAAATTCATTCGGTGTACTAAGTTCTAAGATCTTTTTTTTTTTTTAAATCAGAAATGATACCCAAAGAAATACTAAGAACTACAGACTCCATGTTTTTGACTAGCTCAGAAATGTTCAGAATGCCAGTTTTCAACCACAAGATACTTAGTTATCATAGAAACCTCGGTGTTTATCTCACTTGACCAGAGCGTCTTCTTTTCTGTGTCCCATGAATGGCTTCTGGCAACCTTTAAACTCAACCTGTCGAGGCTTTCATTATGCCACTCTTCTACAGTATGTTTGCTATTTGTTCACGCCACACTTTTCAGCAATTTAATTGTAGAAAACATTCCACATCACATAAAAGCTTCCTTCACCTTCACTCCAAATATGTGTTGGTTCATTTGATAAATTCCCTGTGAAACAGATTGAAGTTTGTGGTTGTGACAACTCAATGTGGGAAAGGCCTATCTGTACTTTTGCAAGGCACTGGAACAGAAAGGAAATCTTCTAAACCTCATTGGACAGTGTCAAAAAAAGTGTGCATTAAAAAAGTTTATCAGTAGAATCCACGCAACAGATAAAGCGAAGACAAACTGAACACTCGGTTTGAGTGATACCTGAAATCTCATGCTGCCTCAGCTCGTTGTACTTGTAGGCCTGCTCCATTGGTTTGATGGACGAATGGTAGATCTTCCGCAACTTCTGTATAGCCGCTGGAGAACGAGATAAGAGAGCAGAACATAGTGGACCAGTGTCAGAGGAAGTGTTAACAAAAGGATTATTTACATAGGAACAAAATGTTGGCACAATGAGATGCAACTTTTATTTTTGGAATTGCAGCAACAAACAGGAACATGCTTATTTATTATAGATGTAAAATCAATGTTTTTTCTATAATGTAGTTTCTAAGACTGTCTAAAAGCAACTTTGTTAAACTATTCAGTCCTCTGATCAGCGCAAGATGATGAAAACAAACAAACTCTGTGTTCCTCACCGGCATAGTCTGCTGCTTTTTCCTCAGCTGCAAGCCGCAGCGTCTCATCAATATGAGATCTGTCTCTTAGGACAGAATCAAATTCTTCCACCTCTGAAAGAAAAGTAAAAACACAAAAACAACACAAAACATGAGTGCGAGTCACCTGAATTTTATGATGCCCATTCACAGCATCCAACAGAACATTAGAACAATGGGTTTAAGTGAGGCAGACTTTGTTGACATCAGGAGTTTGTAATCTGAGGTTTTAGATGGCCCAAAGCCTCTTGCTAAGTGAAGCACCATTTGTAAAATACTATTATTACAAATAAACGTAGAAACTGTAGGAGCAGCGACGCCTGAATGCTTCATATTCAGTCAGTTTGTCTGTGGGATTTAATGACCAAAAAAAGACCTGAATGTGAATTCTTTACCATAACTGGCCACTGGCTGTTTGTGTGAGGGAGAACGAGGCAGAGGATCTGACAGGGACATATTTGCTCACTTGTCATGTCCTCTTCTGAACCTATCGGGTTACTTAGATCACAGCTGTTAGTACAATCAGCTCTTAATTTAGAAAGCGAATGCTGAAATTAAACACACAAAGACATGGCACCGCCGGAGGCTTTAATGATGACCATCAGCGATAAGCCTTGGGACTTCCCCGGTTTCATAAAGAGGTGAGCCAACGTGAGTGTTCCCTGCAGTCACACGCATTCAACAAGGATTTATTTTATTTTACAAACTAGGCACAGACTGATAAGTTCTGTTCAAGTGCATAAACATCAGAAAGAGTTGTATGTGGGATGTACCACATTAAAATAGTCTAAAGGTTTCACATTTTCCTTTTCAAATGAAGCCGCACAGTTTGACTTTAAAATGAATCTAAAAGTTTTTACAGAATAAACAATCAAAACTAATATCAAAAGATATCAGTTTAGAGTGACTGGAAAGTATTCAGAGCACTTCACTTTGTCCACATCTCATTACATCAGAGCCGTATTACACATTGCATTAAACTTACATCTTTGCTCAAAATACTACAACTAAATATCAGATTATGACAAAAAGGGAGCAGTTTTGAGTGTTATTGTTGTTTTTTTTGTACATTTATCAAACATAGTAAAAACCAAGGCAGTACATTTACACAAGTATTCACAGCCTTTGATTACGAAAGGCACACACCTATCTAATTAAGATACCACAGTTGACAATACAGGTCAGAGGTCAAACACCCAGCGTGAAGTCAACAAACTTGTATGTAGACTGCTGAGGCAGGATTATCTTTAGCCACAAATTTTGGAAAGAATACACATTTCTGCTGGTTTGAAGGTCCCAATGGTCTCAGTCCATCATTCATAAATGGTCTCAGTCCATCATTCATAAAATTGGAGAAGTTTGGAACCATCCGGTACAAAGTCTATGGTCTGAAGAGACAAAGCTTGAGCTCTATGATATGAATGTTTGGAGGAACTGACAATCTCTGGAGAGATCTGTCAGTGGCTGCACAAACGCCTCCCATCCAACCTGATGGAACGTGACTGTAAAGAAAAACAGGCAAAACTGCCGCAAAACAAGTATGTTGAGCCTGTAGCAGCAAAAAGACTTGAGGCTGGATCAACAAACTATAAAGCAAAGGTTGGGAATTCTTATGAAAATTTGATTTCTTGGTTTTCTTGCACAAATTTCTCAACAGAAAAGAGATTAATTTAATATAATGTATACACAGTACATACTTCCCAAGTGTATTGTAAACTCACCAGGGCTTAATTTGTCTTCAGTCAGTAAAGTTTTGTTTTACAATCAAAAACTTCACCTTGTCTCCTGAAAACTAAAGTGCCCAGTTTTTGTCCATCTTGAATGTAAGCATTGTAATAATTTATTTCTGTAAAGATATGTGTAGACAATGTTTAAATACTAGCTCTGCACCAGAAAATATACTTATTTAAATAACCTCTACTAATTCTGATGAGTGTTCAAATAGCTAGGTAATCTAAATACTACCAGTTATGTCAAAATTTGTTGCTTGCTATAACATCTTCCAGTTTCTCTGCAGCCTTCTCAGACAAATATAAGAACATTCAAACAAAAAAGACCTTATATTCAAATCTATGAACATTTGCTGTAAATGGGAAGTTTTACAACCTGTTTTAATCTCAAGTGCACCATATTATAAAATCAAGAATTTCTGCATGGGAGGATCAGAAAGCATGAAAACGTTTATACTTGTGCTCAAAGAGCAGCTCTCTTATCTCAGCAGGAGGCTGGCAAGGAACGGTGGTGCCCAGGCGATTTCTGTAATATTCATCATAAACTCTTTGTTGTACATTTCAGACACCAGGAGGGGGAAAAGTAAGATTTATTTTCTGCAGATAAAAAGTGCAGACTGCTGAATTCTGGCCACTGGAATAAAACTTTGATCTTTCCTTGTTCAGTTTTGTCAAAATAGACTGTCTCTTGTAGAACGTTTTTTCTTTTAAAATCATAAGTGAGTTCTCCTTTTACAAGATTTTTTCAGGGGTAGTCAGTAAAGGGGGCAGATAATAAAAGTTTATGCACCATTGATCATTTTTTGTTTCGCTAAATAATTCGATTGAACAAATGAACAAATGAAATATTATGTCTTAGTTCTGATTTCTAATTCCTAACTTCACTATGAAAGAGAAAAGTTTAAACAGTTTTCTTCTGGAATATATGTTTTTCCATGACAACCAGACACAACCTCAGAAGAAAGAACAAAAGGACAAAAGTTTCTATGCATCTGCACTTCCCTCTCTCTGTGAGTTGGATATCTGGATGGTCCTAATCTTAGTTCATCTGGGAACTGGGTGAAAACAACTTCGCAAGGTAGTTGATGTTTTGAAATGACTGGCTGCCATTTGCATGACTACATCTATCACCCCACAAGGTCATTTAAATGCCCTGCAAAAAGAATGGAATGTTCTGTTGGTTAAAGATCACATCCAAGATGACTGTTCTTTGCTTCATTGACTATTATTACACCCCAGACCACGATAGATACTATTGTGCATAGCAAAGCTGAAGCAAACGGCTGTAATAATAAAGATCTTCAGAGCTTTAGCGGGTAAAAACCTGTACATATTGCTGTTTGAATTTTCCGATTATATTTTTGCCTCAGGATAATTAACTTAAGTAGTTGGATGATTTCGCAGTAGACTAATACATCTTCTTGTTAGACTACTTTGTCTTACCTAAACAATTTATTCCTCTATATAAATTTTTTTTTGATAAAATAGTAAAACAAATTGTAAAAACTGATTATGACATATGAGTTAAACTGTATTTAAAGTGAATCTAACTGATCTTTTTAAGCCTTAAAAATACTCAATGAATGCTTAGCAATCAATTATCAACAAATCTCAGAAGCTTCTGTTTTGCTATAAGGCAGCAGGGATGTACACTTGGTTGAATAACGTAACGGTGCTGATTCCTATGCTGTCAGCCAGCTAAAATTAAATCTGTGCAATGTTGCTGCCAAACCTGTGCACGACAAAGAGAAACCAAAAGGTCAAAAGGTTATCAGCGACACACATAAAGGCATACACGTCTATATTTTGCTAACTATTTTTTTCGAGCATATTTCATCATATTTAAAACAGATTGAAAGAGTCGCCCTCCCAAAAGGGATCAAGAGAACACACAAATTAAAATGTTCATAATGTGTTCACAGATTCCTTCAAAAGTATTCATTGCCTTTCGACTTGTATCTGCCTCGTCCTCGCTATCTGTGGCCAAAGTCCTCAACCGTAACCGAAGCTTCTGCAACGTCCCTCATCACTCAGAGCTTCACGTCTTTTAACACCAGCTCTTAGAGTGTGCCAAGCTGCTGTGAACTTGTTAGCACCTTCCTCAAGAAGTCAATACCTGATTGAGGCTTCCCAAAAGCCACAGAAGAAATGTTGTGCAGTGGGATGGGGAGAGTCTTGGTATCGCAGAACAGAATTAACCCCGGAGGCGCCAGAGGATCTGAGCCCCCCTGGACATCTGCTTTCTGTTCTCGTTGAGCTCGTTGCCACTCAACGCTCGCTCAGTTTGGAGAAACATTCTGGTGGCATCGGCACATTCTGCAGGAATGCCGGCGATTTAAGCCTACCATTACTGCTCTGTGACACGGAGTCATAGGTCAACTATAGACTTCTCAATAGGGGACCGTTCAGTCAGGATATTTTAAAAATGAACAGCAGTAGAGCTCAGTTTTTAGGACTAAGCATTTTAAACATGAATAAGATAAATCATACTTGTGATAGTAATTGAATCATTCCATTTAGTATTCATTGAACTTTTTAAAATGTTATCTTTAAAACTGCAAACCTTGCTGAATTTAATTGATATTGTATGTTAAATACCAACACAAAGCAATGTGTAGCTGAAAAGTGAAATGCTTAGAAATATTTTATATTACATATAAATGTTCCTTTTAGCATAATATCTCAAGCTCAGTCATATTGAGTCAAGAACATTTATGAACATTTTTGAAGCCTTATTACTGATTCTTATTTGAATTTAGCTTTGGAATTTCACTGGGCTATTCTAACACATCAATAGACTTTTATCCCAACCAATGTATGTTATCTCTGACTATGTTTAAGTTTGTTGTTGTTGAAGCTCTGACCAAGTGTCAAGTCTTCATCAGCCTTTACATATTAAAGCTATTATTCTAGGATTGCCCTTTATTGAACTCCATCCATCTTCACATCAGCTTCACTGACATTGCCAGAAAAAGAAAAAAACATCTGTGCAGCATGATGCTGCAGCCACAATCATTCGCAGCAGAGGTGATGTGTAAAAAGTGTTCCCAGCGTTGGGAATGCCTTTCCAAGAAACTAAAATAATGCCACGTTTCACAAGGTGTAGATGAAAGGGCAGGTAAGGTGCTAAATTAGAAAATGTGTATGTTTGAATCTGCTATGAGTATTTACACAGTATCAACATGGACAAATGTTTCTATCCATCTGAAGACCCAGGATTATATTTCACTCACAGCAGAGTGGAGGAAAATTTAATGAAACTGAACACGACAAGAGCCGAAAGCACAGGTTAAAGGATTTAACTTGAGCACCGAGGGATTCAGACGTTTATTAAAGGTCAAGACATTGCACCGGAAACCTCAGTGGAATTGCATTGATCTTATTTTCATTTTAACAATCTCGAGTATGGAAAAGGTATAATTTGTTTTATTTGGAAAGACAACTTGTAACAGTGGAAATGCACAAGATTTTTCCTTCAGACAGTATCAGATGTGAAGCTACTTAGCAGAGTTTGTGCTTGCTGTAGTGAGGAGACGTCACAAATGGGAACAGGTGGCACGGCTTGGGCAGCCAGTGCTCCCCCATAGTCAGAAATAGACTCACAATGGGTCAAAAGATGGACAGAGAAGGAGGAGGCAGAATGACTACTGCCTATTTTAGGGTTTACACTGTCAGTATGGAGACGCAGAGACATCAATATCCCACAAACCTGACAGTGTAATCAGCAAAACAGAATAGACCGGGGAGATTTCCGGCTGCTTGTTGTACTTATTTGAAGCAAATTAAAGTGAATTTTTAAGGTAGGTTTATATTAAGATTTTGTGAGCAATAGATAAGTCTCAATATAACTGTCCGCAGTTAGTTTAATCCGGACTAGTTGGACCTGAAGACTAACAGCTGGACCAAGACCAAACTGGACAAGTGGTCCCAATCAATGGTCTTCCTTATGAAACATACAGAAAAAAAGAGCATTATAAGCTTTTCTGGTTTATCTCATAGTAAGATTTATTAAGTAAAAGAAAAAGAAATAAATTCCTCAAAGCATTGTGACAATTACTGGATTGGAGTTTATAAAGATGTTACAAGATCATGTTAGTCTTGGCCCCTCTTGTGTATTTTCTTCCACTACGAATGCAAGTATTTTGATCTCTATATAAAAAAATATTCACTTTAGGGGTCACAGAAAGAAAGCGTGTCAGCTCACAGGGTAAATCACTTCATGCTGGGGAGTTTCTGCAACATGTTTCACTGTTAGAAAAGCATCCAGGTACATTTGATGCCCTTGGAACTTAGGTGCTACTATCAGAAGCGTTGTAAGGTCATGTAGTGCATCTGTTCTTGTCCTCCTTCTACTACAGCCAGGGGTCTCCCAGACATGCCTCATGCAATTAGAGGGACTCACATATCACTTGGAGACTGCTTTAACTTTCAGTGTCTTTCCTGGATAGATAGTGTTACCTCCAGCTATAAACACACCACTTAGGAGTTATAAATGCCAGTAAATGTCAGTAATAATATGACATGTGCAATAAATGTTTAACACGAAATGCTCCTCGATTTTTCTCAAAAGAATTTGAATTGTTGTGTCTTGCAAGCACTTTCAGCTTTCCGATTTTGGTCCACCTGGCAAAAATTATGGATCCAACTGTTACATTGATTTTATTACATTGTCGCCATTTAACTGATAAACTCTATGTTTGACATCGGACACACAACGCAGCTTAATTTATTTTTCTGTGCCATCAAATTCATCCTACGACATAAACATTTTCTTGCTTTTTCATTTAGAAATTTGTGACCTCCTTTAAAAGTGAATATTGACCTAAAGTGGATGAAATATGATAAAAAGATCAAATCAGATGAAAACAATGAACACAAAAACCCATTGGGTTAGTACCTTAGACCAGATTCTTGGTATACATTGTTAGGACAGATGTGTTGATCAAAGATTTAATCAAATATTGGATCAAAAACAGAGACCCAGTTTGTTCACTCAGAGAAGAGACCAGAAAAGGCCTTATTGTCCTTTACAGGTAGATTACAATCGCTTTATAGTTCAAGACTTTACTGAAACTCTTCCACAGCATGGAACAAGAAATAAAACAAGACTGTGTAACAATACTGATATCATTTCACATAGAGAACATATTTATCCCTTTAAGATTAACCTTTTTGCTGCAAAGTGCTTCATGAAAGCTACAGCTACAGCTAGCTTGGTTCAGGCTTGAATTCAATATAAACAGGCAATATTTATTTTAGTGGTTTATACTGAATATGACTTTTTAAAATCTAATTCAGGTGTTTTTCAATCACTTTCTTACTAGATACTATCATGCTTTGGTGTTTGATTCTTTATCCAAAAGGTTTGAACACAGAATAAGACAAAAATAATAACAAACAATAATTTCTCTCCAAGTCTTACTTGCTATGTAATCCAAATTCCAGGTAATTTTTAAAACCACTCTGAGGTAGCCTACATAATAATAATAATAATAATAATAATAATAATAATAATAATAATAATAATAATAATAATAATAATAATAATAATATTTTAGAGTCACATTATTTTTTTATATTGTCACCATTTAACAATATAAATGTTAAATTTATATTGCCCACTGTTAAGTAAGGTGGAGGTAACATCATGATGTTGGTTCACAATGTGTCAGCAGACAAAAAGCAAAGAAATAAAAAATCTTCCCACCTCTACATGCTTTCAATAAAAAGATGATGGTGTTTGTGCTGCATCAACAGGATCTGTGTTCATCGGTATGTTTTTACATTGAAGATTACAATATACAGATACGATATACATTTTTCTTCAAAATAGTACATCATTGGCTATTTTTGTTGTGAAATGTTTGTGTGCTGAGAAAAAAAAAAAGAAAAAAAAGATGGTAAATCAGTCCCTGGCTGATGATTCCCTGAAATGTTTATATTGTAAAGAGGTGAATTCAGATTCTGAGGAACCAAAAACACACCTGTGGGGTCTGTAGAGACAGTTTAACCCCTCCTGCATGGAGAATGCATGTCCCTAAAAGGCCAGTTGCTGGGAATAAATTGCGATTGTGACAGTGCAGAGTGACAGCAGCTGCACAGCATATCTAAAGCGGACCATCATGCAAAGGGGAGGGAGGGAAGAACTGTGGCGGACAGTGTTGGGTTTCAGGAGGTCTTCCAATCTTAGGCACCTGACAAGCCTGGAATATAGAAGCCTGGTTACAGACTGTGGAGGGAGAAACGGCACCCCAAGGACGGGCAGGGGTGACAGACAAGGGTAACAATAACTCCACCAGCGGAGACGGAGAGGCAGGGCCACAGGTTTAGAAAGTGAGCCAAGGCATCAGAGCTGCTGAACAAGAAATGATCTTTACTTTGTTCCACATTATCTAGCTTAGGACAATATTCATAATGGAAAAAATGCCGCACCAGACAAACAGACTCTTCAATGCATAACCTAATTTTTAGGAATGAAGTGAGGAGAATGATTCAGGGTCTATTAAAGGTCCCCACACGGCCACTCCACTCTCCTTAGTTAGACTGATACTTTCCATCAGCTGGTGCCATGCCTTTGGACAGCTGACATGCAGTCATGCCACAGCAGAGTCTGAATACTTCTCATTGTCCCTCCTTCAAAAACGTAAATCAGACTTTCACTTTAGACAATTAATTAAACTATAACTTAGAGGCGAATTAACGTGACCCAACTAGGGCAGCATTCCTGTGGTTTTCATTCTATCTCAGATTCAGTTCAGCTTCTCATTTTACCTTCAGTAAACTGTAATTACAACAGCCGCTAAACTTAGAGATGTTCATCAAATTCATCCACCAAAAGGCAGTAGGGAATAATTTTATGACGTACCATAAATGCACCATCAGATTCAAAACTTTTATCTACGAAAGCGTCCGATTCTTACCTGCTGTGGCCTGCAAAAGCAGCAGGGTGAGGAGACAGCAAATCGAGACAGTACCCTTCATGATGGCTGCCAGGAGAACTCTGATAGCCTCACAGACTATATATACCAAGGCAGGAAGGTTAAAGTGCACGCAGAAAGAAGAGGTGGAGCAAAGAGAATGCACCACTCCTAGCATGACTGGTGAAGGGGCTGAAACCCATGTGTTTCAGAAGCACCATGGAGACTCTTTATGTACAAGAAACTGGCTTTGTGTTTTCACTTTCATGCAACACTTAGGCTTAGCCAGAGTCACAACAGGTTTTTTTCCCTCACATGCATCTTCATATTTGGTAAAGTAATGTCAAAAAACTTCAAAATAAATAGATATTTTATTGCACAAGTATATTTTCATGTTGAAATAAATTTTAAGTATTTCTTAAGTGGAAAAATAAAATCCAAATTAAATGATCCAGAAATAAATTAAGGAGTTTATACATTAGTTTATATTCCGCTTTTCAAATAAATCAGTTACTCTGAACTTCTAACTGGTAATCCAGGACCTTTGCTTTTACAAAAAAAATATTATTTAACTCTTGAAAATATATTGACACCCTACATGTCAGATAGCCATACACAAAAATCAGCACAGCTGTTCGACTGCAGGTCTGACTGCTGGTTGGTCAACAGGACCTTTGCTGCATGCAATGCCCAGTTGACCAGGACTCCCTCGCAGAACAGACATTGTATATCATTTTAAATGCACTTAGAAGCTGATTAAAACAGGATACATACACTTTCCTTAATCAAGTGACTAAAATGGCTTTAACACCATCATCCACAAACTTAAATATCACAGATGGGGCTCCAGGCTGTGTTAATGTAGATTCTAAAACATCCACGCTACACTTACTCTGCTGGCATCTTAGTGGAAGTAATCACCATCAGCAGAGTGAAAGCTGAGAACAGTCCGCCTGAGTCAGCCGCGACTCCCTCACACAGCCCGGCGCTGGGCGGATTACCGTTTTATCATCCTCACACAGACACAAAGTGGCGAACATAATCTCACCATTCCTCGGGAATCAACATCTTAACTGTAAATTAATCCTCAAATATGGCAGGAAGTTTCTCTCTTTGACCACGTCCATCCCAAATGACTCGCGTCCAAGCAGCACAGCATGATCATTTTGAACTTTCTCATGTCTGGAGGAGGGTTCCTAAAGGCAAGATGGCTTTTTATGGATTCTAGACAACATGAGCTTTTCACTTAAATACACATGACAAACACTAGCATTAATTATGCAGACTTTAACTTAATAGTAGCCCATAAGCCACTGTCAAGAAGTTAAGAGACATCAGACACAAGGAGTTGATCCTTCCAAATGTGTGGTTCCTACTGAGTAATAAGGCCCCTATTTTCAGACATCCAGACAGAACAGTCAACCAGTTATTGATGTGTACAAATAATTAAATGTAAAAATAATTAAATGCGGTTTAAACTCTTGAAATTAGATTGTATTATTTACTTCAATTATTTTTTTTCAGAAAGTGTAGAGTCACTACAGAGCTCTCAAATGTGTTTTAGACAATTATAGTTTACACCTAAGCAAAAACCAAAACAGTTTTTTATACACATAACTAAATTAAAAAAGAGCAATAAAAAGCTGATTTATTCTCACACTTTTCATTTTATTTTTAAGTATAGAAATGTAATTTTATGACCCATGAGATTATGGGAGGGCAACATTCACAACAAGGGCAGGTTCCAAAAGGTCACTCATTACCAGTCACTTAATAGTTAATGGAAAGTTGAGTGGAAGGAAAAACAAGTCAAACAAAAAAAAAGATCTTCCAGGTTTCTAATAGCTGATCATCACAGTGATCAGACAATAATGCTTAAAATATGCCTCTGTGTATCATTAATTTACATGAGTTTCACTTTCTGAAAGAAAATATTTTTCTTTCTTCCATCTCATTTTAGTTTACACTTTTAAGCAATAATGCTGAAATCACACAGAAAAGCATATCAAAATATAACAAATATATTTTGAGATATTTGTCAAAGCATTTTTGACAAGTCAAATGCTTCATTTGCTATAAAGACTTCAACTCTTTCAGAGACCGTTTGCATGAAGATAAGTTAAAATAATCATTTAGAATAATAACTTGCGACATCTTTGGGGAAGAAGGAGCTCATTGCATGTCAGGAAATGACAAAAGATGCCACCCACTGACCGTGCCGTGCATGGTCGCCGTCACAGAGAAAGTGGTCACTCTTAATTTAGCTGCTGTAAAGAGAAGGAGGCGCTGGAGGGGGTTCGTCCGCAGCCCATCTACCAATCGGCTGCAAACACTTGGGCTTTACGGCCCGAACGATGCCAACGAGAACTGGCAGCGAGACAAACAGAGCTGTTCATGTCATTGCTGGTGCTGTAGTAACAAAAGAAAACACACATGAGCCAAATGTTTAAAAAACAAAGTACAAACTTTATTATTTTGTCTTTACAAAGGCACAAGCCTCTTTATCCCCGAAACATAAAAAAAAACGTAATAGCTTCTTGATGACCATATGCACTGACAAAGTAAAAAAAAAAAAAAAAAATGAAAAAATTAAAACAATAGGGAAGAAACTGAGCTGCAAAATAAAAGAAGATAAAATACATAAAATGACAGGATAAAAGATGCAAGAAGATGTGAAAGGTAAAGTGGTAAATGTAGGAGGACTGACATGGAGGGTTGGGGGATACACAGCTGTGCGGTTTTTTAACTCATAACCTCAAGAGCTTCAGCTGAGGAGATCCTCCTTTACACATACAAAAGAGGCAAACTCCAGTATATTACAGTAAGTGCTTCGTAATCTTCACCCTATTTAGTGATCCTTAGTCCCTCCCCCACTAATCTGACAGTCTGATATGCCCATATAATAACTTTGTAACACAAAACACAGAATAAAGACAGACGCAATGGAGAGCAACCAGTTCTGGGATTCAGCAGGAAAACTTTCCAAAGCAGACACTGGGAGAATAAAAAAAAAATTAAAGCTGCAAGCAGCCTCGAACGGCCCTCGCAGCCAAGCGCCGCTCCGGCCTATTGCCACCGCGGGGTATGAGCAACCGCCGCCTCACGCCAGCCACCACAGATGCTCTCACGCAGTTTTCAGCGCCTCCGCCCGCACCGCGGAAGCTGTTGCTCAGTTTAAACTTCTCCAACTCCGGTCCAACAGAGCCTTCTTGCTCAAAAGCGTGGTTTGGATTTGCAACTCCAAAATCCAAGCAAAATGTTGAGCGTAGTCCAGTTCTGTGGCTCCAAAAAGCAGGCAAAATGTTCAGGAAAACTTCGCAGCTCCAGCTGTCGCCGGCTGACTGTTATTACGTAGCGTCGATCTGTTTTCTCATTGATGGAGTACCACTGCCTCCTGCTGGGGCAATACTGGTATTGCACTAGCAGTACCAGTATTTCTCCACAAGGTGCCAGTAGTACTCCATCAACACTGACCCCAGTGTGTTCTTACTTCGCTGTCATAAGTTTTGCTGAATGACTTTGTTTGTATTATTCTAGCAAAAATGAATGAATGTTTGTACTTTAACCCACAAAATAAACTTATATATATATAAAAAGTTATAATAATGTATATTTAAATAATTAATAACAACATAACCTATGGGCTGCTGTTTTCTAGGGGGCGCTATAGAGAAATTAGGCCACGCCCTACAAATATTGTGATGGATTCCTGTCGGGGAGTTGATGGGAATCCATCCTTGTGAGTTTGGAGCAGGTGGGCCCAGAAATGTGGAATTGAGAGCCAAACGTATGGCGATGGCGTTACAGGTCACTTCGCCACGCCGCCACGCCCACCTGCTCCATCGTAGCTGGTCGGGGTTGAAATCCTCAACACACCAACATGTCTTCTGTGTCTGGGCACAGTTTCATGTTGATGAGGTCAAAGGGGTGAGATAGCGACCGTTCAGAGTAAAACATGACACTTCCTTTTCTCAGGGGGCGTGGCCTAAGTGATGTCATCATTCGACCATAGGGTATTGTAGGACACCCGATGATGATCAATCACAGAAAGTCTGGTGCCTCTGTGAGTTTCTGTGTAGGAGATATAGCAGTTTATTTTTTTACGGCGAGTAGGTGAACTTTGACCCCTGCTAACCCCCCTTCAGCATTCTCAAAAACTCACCGTTTTGATAACTTTAGATGGGACATGCCTTATGAGCAGACTGACCGAGTTTGAAGCCGATCAATCGAAATCCCTAGGAGGAGTTCGATCAAATACGGAGGCTGTAAACGGCAAAAATGGGGTCAAAATCTGAACTTCAATCTAAAATGGCCGACTTCCTGTGGGGTTTAGACCATGGCTCCAAGAGACTTTTTTGTAAGTCCTGACAAGGTACACATGTGTACAACGTTTCGTAATTGTAGGTTAAAGCATGGCTTGGGGCTGATCATTTAAAGTTTTCTAGGGGGCGCTATAGAGAAATTAGGCCACGCCACCAAATATTGTGATGGATTCCTGTCGGGGAGTGGATGAAGATCCATCCTTGTGAGGTTGGAGCAGCTGGAACAGAAACTGTGGAATTGAGAGCAAAACGTATGGCGATGGCGTTACAGGTCACTTCGCCACGCCGCCACGCCCACCTGCTCCATCGAAGCTGGTCGGGGTTGGAATCCTCAACACACCAACATGTCTTCTGTGTCTGGGCACAGTTTCATGTTGATGAGGTCAAAGGGGTCAGATAGTGAAAGTTCACAGTAAAACATTACACTTCCTGTTCTCAGGGGGCGTGGCCAAAGTGATGTCATCATTCGACCATAGGGTATTGTAGGACACCCGATGATGATCAATCATAGAAACTTTGGTGCCTCTGTGAGTTTCTGTGTAGGAGATATAGCAGTTTATTTTTTACGGCGAGTAGGTGAACTTTGACCCTGCTAACCCCCTTCAGCATACTCAAAAACTCACCGTTTTGATAACTTTAGATGGGACATGCCTTATGAACAGACTGACCGAGTTTGAAGCCGATCAATCGAAATCCCTAGGAGGAGTTCGATCAAATACGAAGGCTGTAAACGGCAAAAATGGCCTCAAATTGGACCTTCAATCCAAAATGGCTGTCTTCCTGTGATACTTGCACTATGACATTAATTGTAAATTTTGAGCGTCCTGGGGAGCTCTACAAGTGTACCAAATTTCATGTCTCTAGGATAAAGTAAGTGAATAGCAAAGGGTCCTTAGAAAATTTCTAGGTGGCGCTATTGAGCCATTTCTTGTGGGATTTTTGTGATGACCTTAAAAATAAAAATTTTTAAACAGGCTTAAGGCCTCCGCCAAGTTTGGTGAGTTTTCCAATATGATAAGGCCCCCAAAAAGCCCCCCAAAGAGGTGGGAAGAAAAAATAATAATAATAATAAACAGTAGGAAAACAATAGGCCTTCGCAGCGCTTAGCTGCTCGGGCCTAATAAAAATCCTAAGTTTTCCAGCGACCCTCCCCTTCTTCCTATAACAATAACCGACACACCTGACATCAACAGGTTTAAAGGGGAATTCCCAAATCTCGTCAATCGTGACGTTGGGGTTTAACGTGCAGTCTGTCCAGCAGTTCAAAGCTCAAACAGTCGACTCTAAATGCTGAGATGAGCCGAAAGTCCTAACTGTGATTTGATTTTTTCTGCAGGATCTCAGGAAACCTTTGATACGGTCTTATGGAATGTCTTTATTTTGGAGGTTTTCCCCCCCCGCCCCCCCCACATATTTTGCAACAAGGGCTCTCAAACTTTCAAATATAGACATACAGTGCTTTGCAAAAGTGTTTACAACCCTTGAACTGTTTCACACCACAGTCATTTAGTTAGGACTATGTGATCATAAATTTCAACATAAAGAAGCACACAACTGTTGAGAAAGGAAAAACATGTTTTGTTTTGTTTTTTACTTTGCAAGTGCTTTGTAAACCACTTGTGTGCAAATTTGGACTTCCAAAAATAAAAAAAATAAAAAAGAAACCACAAGAAGTCAGCAATTGCATAAAAACAAGTCATGAATGTAGAAGAAGGTGCTTGAGTCAAATGAGATGAGAACTGGCCTTCATGCAAATCAATAAGTGGCAGAAAACACACACTATATGCGACCCCCAACACAAAGTTTCCCTGGTTTAAACAAGGTAGTGGCAGCATCATGTGGTAGTTCTTGTCAGAACTGATGGGAGACAGAATTAGCCAAATCATGTCTAGAGGAAAAAATAACTCCAATTAAATGGTTTATATCAAAACACATGCGTGTTAGATCAGCCTAGTCAAAATCTGTGGCAAGCTCACACTTTCACATCCCAGCCAACAAACTATCATCGCTCTGAAGCATGGCAGCAGCAGGATTATGTTGTGGGAATGTTTTTTTTTTTAATAAATAGAGCAAAACATATGAAAGAAGCATATATATGCTTTAGTATATATGTTTTCTTCCAGTTCATTATGCACGACCTTGTGTTGACTTTTCTCATAAAAATCAAAAGAATGATACTATGTGAAACAATCGAGAAAAGTTAAAAGGTTTTGAATACTTTTGCAAGGCACTGTATAAACCAAACAATTTTTGCATTAATTTACCTTTAGCATAGTTTGTAAACTACCAATATGTTTAATTTCTGGGGCAAACATAATAAAAGAAACCCAAAAATAACAATATAACTGGGAATATATATTTATATATTGAATGACATCTGCCCGGTGTTTACAAGCCTGATCAAAGAGGTGAAAATCAGTTGCCCCCAAATGAAAGGCGTCCAGATTGTTCTCTGAAGCTGTGTGAAGGAATGGCCTTCCTGCAGCCAATAAAAAGGACTCATAGTAAGGCAAGCTGTAACCTCTCTTTTCTATAAGTTGCCAGTCATTACATTAAAAATTAAACAGAAAACTTACGAAAAAGACAAATGCATAGAGCATTTGTAGTAAATTCAGTCGTCACCATGAATGGCACACTAACTAGTTCTCAGGGCATTCTTCCTCAAATGTCACCATAATCCTCCTACGTCCCAAAAGGCGGAACAAACAACAAAACAGGCTCTCTAGGCCGAGCGAATAAGTGATTGTATGCGTCCTTTTTGTATAAATGAGTCGTGCATTTCAAGGCTAAGGTGGTGGAGTTTCAGACTGCCAGAGTCTCGGGCACCACGAAGTCCCGCTGCCTTAAAACACTCAGACACACACACTCCTCAAAAGTACTCATCATGGCCCAACAGATTAGCTTATACGTCAGGCCAGGGGCTCTTATACTCAGAAGTAGAGGATGCAAACAGTAAAACAAAAAACAGGCAAGATGTGGGATTACTGGGATCCCAGCCCAGCAAAAACAAACATAAAAAAAAAAAAGAATCAACAAAACTAAAGTTGTGAACCAGTAAGTGTACTCTCTTATTGTATGAGCACCAGTCAGCCATATAAACAGCCTTTAGTTCTTTTTTTTTTTCTTTTACTTACAAGTGGAGCATTTAAGAGAGAAACATGAATAATTTGACTTAATAAAATAACAAAGAACTTTTAGGACAGTCTTGCAAACTCACAGTGTGTTTGCCAACAGCCCGGATGGTTCTCGAGCGGAGCTGTTTGAAAGGGCGTCCATCTTCATAATAATCACGCTCAGTTGGCGGCCGCCGACGTCACACCCGTGGGCCTCTTTCCCGTTTCTTTGATCAGTCACACGACTTCAGGACAGCGCTGGGAGGACAGTCCTGGCGGCTGATGGACATGTCTAACAGGCGTTTGAAAGTCCAGTTTCCAGTTTGACCCAGAGTTCATAAAATCAATTAGTAGCTTTAATAACAGTCCCATGGAGTCATGAAGAGACAAGAGTTTGTTGTAAAAAGAGCAGAGGTTTGAGTTAAGCCAAAAAAAAAAAACAGAAAAAGAACGAAACTACGGGTGTGAATGTGTAATTGTAAACCTTCTCAGGTGCCTATTTTTGTAAAAATCTGATGTAGAGAAGAAGATGGGGGGGAAAAGTACGTCAAAATGGGTGCTACCAGCTCGGTTTACGTACACAGAACAAGAGTGCTGTGAGTTTGTAGTCTCCCATAACCCTGGTCTGCTTCGGGGCCCTTGTGTGTGAGTGTGTGCGTGTATGAAGGTGTCGGGTACACGAGCCTTCAGGCAGGCGAGCTCAAGGCAGCGAGCAGTCGTCGGGTCCGTCGCTGTTTGAGGCCGTGTCCGAGCCAGCAGCGTCGGAGAGGATGCGCCCCGAGCTGACGATGACCGCCCTCCTCTGCTCCTCCTCAAAAACCTTCCCCTGGGTGCCCTCAATGTGCTGGATTGCCTGGAGGCAAACAGGGAATAACAGAGGAGGCATGTCAGAGACTAAGGCGCCCTCTAGTGGTCAAATGTGGCGGAGAAAAGAAAAAACAAACAGCAGGAGTCATGTGAAGGAAAGATAATTTGAATTTTGAGTGACGTTACTTGAACGATGGTGTCCAGGTTCTGCCGAGATGTGGACACGGAATTAATGACCGATGTCGGGCCCATGGTTACCACGGTGACGTGATGGGGCTGGGGAGTTGGTGCGGGCGCAGGAACGATGACTGTGGCATGGTGTGTGGGTGCGGGCGGGGTAGCAGGAGCAAACACCTGAAAGAAAGATTTTTACACATCAGTCTAACGATCCCAAACAACATAATCTACAAAAAGTATTCCTGAGGTGCCAAACAAACAAGTGAATCAAACACTGTTTCTGACACACAGGCGATAGAAATCTACAAACTATGAGATGCATTTTTGTGTTTATTCCCCCCTGTCACTGCTGCCCCGAAAAAAGATCCAGGCAATCAACTGCCTTCAAAAGTCACCCAGCAAGTAAAAGTTGTGTAATTGAATCCCAGTGTAAATACAGCTGTTCAAGTGAATCCCTCAGTGGTTTGTTAGAGAACAAATGAGATAATAAAGAACAGGAAACACAACTTATAGGTCAGGAAGATTATGGAGGAGAGACCAGAGACACCTTCCAGCAGGACAATGACTCTACACATACAGCCAGAGCAACAATGAATTAATGTAGATGAATACACATCTATACGCTCATATGGCCAAGGCTAGGGCTGGATGATATGGCTGAAACATTTATCACAATAAAAGTGCTTCATATCAATTCATGTTGATAATCGTCGATATTGGTAGGTAAGACTTGAAAACGTAATCTATTCAATGTGACAAGTTGAAAGCGCAAAAATCTTTGTCACTGGATATGAAATACTGAACCAGTCAAACCCGCAATGATTTGGAACTGCAATTACATCAAATGATGGCCCCATAAGGAGATAAATAAATACTTTTACTTATTTTTTTTAACCACTTGATGTGAGATGTATTATTGTATGTTTCATTGTAAGCTCTACAATTTATTCTTGTCTCTGTAGTACTTTGAGATTTCTTTGAAATATAAGGTGCGTTACAAATAAAATTTATTATTATTATTATATTAAAAATGCACTTCACACTATTAATGCACGCACTCCTTTGTACTTGTCTATGACATCAAATCAGGAGTTGGCATTTATTGTACAATTTATTGTGAAACTGTTTTATTGACAGGCATTTTGATTTATTGATGTGTTGATCAATTCCAATTAATGATGTAAAATAACAAAACAAAACTGCGACAATATTAACGGACATGTCATTTTTGCTACTTTAGTTAAATAAATTTATGTTAAAATTCATTTAACATCAATAAATATCAGTGAAATGGAAAACATGACTAAACACAGTTACTGTGTACATCTTAGTGATATAAATCACACTTGTTTCAGTAACTTGCACTCTGAAGAAGACTATTTCCACACAGCATTTGTGTGTGATGTTATGAATGCTAATGCCAAGCATTCACAGTAATGTAAAAAGTTCTTTAAATTATAATTTTTATCGTCATCACAATTGCACCACAAAATATTGTGTATATATTCTAAGTCCACATTGCCCACCCCTATATCGAATTTCCAAAAAATCTACGAAACTTTATGATTGTTTACATGACATGTGAGAAAGTTTTTTAAGGGCTGAAAATGTATTTTCCAAAGCTCTGCATGTGACAGTCAAAATTATTCTGAGTCTTTTATCACAACAAAGATGCCGACATATATTGAAGACAAACTCAATTTCAAATATTTTGTGTTGATAAAGTAAAGCACCTTTATCAAAGCTAAATTTAGTCATTAAACAAAAGCTGAATTCTTTATAAAACGTTGGTGTTGAACCTGAGGGCTGTGTGCTGGAGTGAGGTCCCTCTCTAGCTGCTTCTGCAGACGAACAAGACTCTGCGTCTGGACTTGTTGTTCCTGGACCTGCTGGGCGATCGCCTTCAGCTTCTCTGGGTACAGCTGAGCGTCCAGGGAGCGCATCTGCCAGGAGGGACGCATGGGGAGAAAGGTGCATCAGTCACGCACTTAAAACAGCTGCGTGTTCATTCCCACCCGACTGTCACCTGATCCTCCAGCATCATCCTGACTGTGCGCTCTTTTTCCAGCTGCTGCCTCAGCTCAATCATCTCTCTCCTCAGATCTTCAGTCTTCTCCTCCTCCAGGATGTCTGGAGAGCCGATCCCTTCATCTTTCTCCTCCGCCCGTCTCCTCTTCGGTGACGAACCACTTAACTCCTGGGGAAAAAAACAAACAAAGATTGAGCTATCTGGTTCAGATGAGTGCTAAAAGCAAAGAAACATATGGAAGTATTTATGCAACTTGCTGTACCTGTACCTGAATGATCCGCTTCAGCTGACTGTTTTGCTGCAATAGCCGCGTCTTCTCCTGCTCCAAAGTGAAGATGTACTCTGCCGTCTGTTGCAAGATTGCAGCCTGAAGAACATCAAAGTGAAGCTGTAACAGCGAGTTCAAACCCGTACAGCAACAGCGACTTCAAAAGTATTAATGTTCCTTTTTCACGTTGCCATTTTCAAGTTTTGCCGCAAATCAGATTTGTGGCTAAGACTTAAATCTTAGCCATTACATCATATCTCCAGTTGTGGGCTTGTCCTGTTGGAAGGCAAACATTTCCTTAGTCTCAAGTTCCACTTGTTGTTGGTCAAGAAAAAGATTCCCACAACACAATACTCCCAACACCATGTTGATTCAGGCTGATCTTTAGCCTGAATCGCTAGTGTCTTTTATGTAAAGACATAATGTTTTTCGCTAGTGTCTTGTATGTAAAGTCAGAAGCTGAATTTACTCCACTAGATTGTATTTAGTGGTGACAGAGTAAAGGGAACTAAATAAAAAAGCACAAGAGAGATTTTTGTTAAAAAAAAAAATAGTTCTAGAACCAAGAATCATTTTCTTTCTATTTTAGAATTAAGACCTTCATGTGTTGGTCGAGCACTTAAAATCTAAAATGTGAAAAAGTTGAAGCAGGATAAATACTTTTTCAAAGCACGCTGGATCAAGCTCATCACCTGATCTAAATCAAGCCCGCAGTTTGTGACCTACCTTGCTGAGCTTCTCCCCATCGCTGTGTGGGATGAGTGTTTTAAGTGACTGGAATCCAGCATTGATGCTCTGCATACGCCGACGCTCGTTGCTGTTGGCAATCTCCCTGCGAATTCGCCTCTCTTGGTCCCGGGCTGTTTCTGGGGTCAGAGGAATGTTGGCCAGACTGAGGGGGAAACAAAGCAGGGAGGGAAGCAAATCCGTTAGTTGATAATAAATTTTGAGCACAGAGGAAGCCTTCAGATGGGAGTCAGGATCCGCTTAACTTCAGCAGAAACATTTGATGCATACGGCAACTACACATTTATTATGAAGCACTTATTAGTTGCAGTTTTAATCATTTTGTTACCTGATTTTTCCTGCCAATGGCATGACGAGTGTAAAAAAATATTTCCATTTAATTAATTACTTAAACAAAAAAGTAAACTGATATTTGGTTCTACAAGCAGCACACAAGCAGTGTTTGCCTCTAACCACTACAATTTTAATATGTTTATACTTTAAAACAGTCAAAATGAGCCTTCATCCCAGCCAGGTACTGGGATTTAATTTAGGGGAAATTCTAAGAGCGCTTCCTGCAACATCCTCTGCTTCCACCTCTGTATCTCCTGCCAGGCTCTTATCTGTACTGACTCAGCTGCCTCAGTGCAAACACTGGGAACTGTTGTGCAGACACAGATGAGAAAAAAAAATGTGCATGCGCGTTCTGAGTGTTAAGTGTGGAGATACACACAGACACAAAGCATCACTGCAGCACTGCCAATCCAACTGGGCTTTGCCTTCCCTAACAGTAGATTACCACCAAGCTGTATTAAAGTGTTTTTTTAAAAGGGGAGCAAGACAAAGTAAGCAAATAAGGCCGTAATGACTGATTTGTTAATGTAATAAATAATAGACTGTAAACAGATGAGCGGCAGATTTAGAAATTGAAAATCTTTCACCAGTCCAGAGACATAATATTCTATGACTCCCATTCATTTTACTGTTCAGTCATTCTTTCATTTGCAGAGCCAGGGTCATCTTAACCTGGTGGCACAGTCAGTCTATCTTGCATTGCACATCCAATACTGCATGAATAAAGCCTTTTCTGATAAATATCAATTTTACATACAAAATAAAATAAAAAAACCCTGCAATCATGGATGAAGTAGTATCTCCTTAGCCTTTACCATATTTTTTAAACTTAAAAAAACAAAAACAAAAAAAACCCCACTGTGCATAACGTACATTCTGTACATTGATGCCCAAAACAAATATGAGTTGATAGGAATAGGACAAAAATATAAAAATATATTTTCCTTGTTTGTCCTATGCATCAATAATCAGAATCAATCAAGGGGAAACTAGCTGATTCAGATCTGGGTGATTGATTGATGCATCGCTGGAAACCAATGCAGAAAAGGACGAGCACAAATAAACAACAAACTCGTTTTTATTTAATTATATTATGATTTAAAGATATTCAAACAATAACTCTTTATCAGCTAGTCATCACATGGTGCTTTAGAGAAACTGATGTTCAGATACCATTTTCAAAGTCTCAATGGATTCCCGTAAATTCATAAATGTACATTTTCTCCCCAATTGTCTTGGGAAAAACTGAAAGGTTTCGGATGATATTTTGTATTCTTACAACAGTGATAAACAATTGAAAATTCACAACAAAATGCTAAGACAAAAAAAAAAAGCTCCAATTCTGACATTGAAAAATAGACCACATAACTGAAAATCTCAATAATAAACTTAAATAGGCTTATGACACTTTACTTTTATATCAGCATAACAACATTTATTACACTATCTTATTTATTGTATATTTGCTAACCAAACAGCAGCTGACTGATGATTTGGGACAAACAGCAATAAGACTACATTTCCCAGAATACCCGTGCGCCAGCAGCAGTCGCAGCAGAAAGCAGCACAAGATTCCTCCGCCTCCTTCAACTAGCAGGGCTGCGGACGTATCGACGGGCCTTCCGTGACATACACACCCCCTTATTAATAACTCAACTTTTAACATTCCTGCCTCCCCTCGAACACCAAATATCCCGTTATCTGAAATGTATTAAAAAATAATATTTGTAACCGCTAAAAGAAGAGCCAGGCGTCACCACAGAGCCCGAGAGCACCTCGGCGCTCGGAGCAGACTTTTTTTTTATGTCCTCCGCCATTACAACAATGCGGCAGGCAGCATGGCAGAGGTGCGGGATGAAAAGACGCAGTGGAGGTGGCTCGATAGAGCCAGCGAGCCGCTCAGAAACCCCAATTATTTTAACGGAACTTAAAATAAAGGCAAATATGACGACAGCTGTTATATTTTACATCAACAGAAAACGGTTAGAAGAACATACAACGCGAGACTAACACCAGACCCCCCCCATCACTTTTAGCTCAAGCCACAAGCATGGCCGCACTACCCACAATAACTTCGGCTCCCTTTCAGCGAACCAGCTCCTTCCAGTAGTATGTGGAGCGAAAACTGGCCTTTTAAAGGACCGCAGTGATCGGTAGCAAAATATTTCATTTTCGTATGCAAATTACAGCGCCTATATAAGAGATTATTTGAGGATAAATAGATGTGGGATGTGCTCTGGAGCGGAGTAGCAGCGTGGTGTGCACGGAACCACGTGGTTTATGTTTGTTAGACACAAAATGCGTGAATTTCTATACTAAATGAGCAAAATACAGAACAGGAGACATTGCACCGGCAGCACGAGACACCCAGCCGCTCATTCGCAGTGTAACGCTGGTGTTTGGTGTTAATTAGTGCCCGCAGTTCCCCCGTAAGCGGGTCGTGTACACAATAACAGATCACATCAAACATGTTGCCTCAGTGCGTGGACAGTTCCTACAGTTATAATCATGCTGAATGGAGCACATGTGATTTATATACACACCTACAGAGACCGCCAATCACTTCTTTCTCCGTTTTCCTGAAATGTTGCAGCGGGGGCACCTTCTGAGCTGAAACCATGAAATACTCCATGCTCGTCTCTCGCCAGTTTGGCCCCCCTCCCTCTCCAAAATAAGAAGATAGAATAAAATGAAAACAAAACGGCAATCTCCGCTGGATTAAAGGGAAACAGATGACAAAAAATCCCGTGATCCGAGGCGCGTTAAATCCACAAAGTAAATCCGAATCCCTCGTCCGTGTATTGTAGTTCTTTTTGAGGCGACCGAGAGTTGTAATGTTACTCGACTTCCAGCTGATGGGGTTCCCTCGTTGTGTGTGGCGCTCTACCTCTCCTTCTCCCTCCCCTTTGCTTTCTCCCTCTGCATGACCGTGTCTCTCTCCGTGCGAGTGTGTGTTGGTGTGTGTGCAGCTGATCGGATTGCTTTCAAGGCGGGAAACAGCTGGTAGGAGTCACACACCGCACCACCAAATGCCTCCTTCCGCAGAGAAGGGGGAACTGCGTGTAAACAAAGGACTATTTAGTGCAGAGAGAAGCCAAAAATAAAAAAAATAAAAAATCCTGGTAGAATGAAAAATGCCAGAAAATATTGACGTATAATTTATGATTAAATACGCTGATTAAATTGCGACAAATACTCAGTCGGTGATTCTAAAAACATTGACGTGCAAACAACACAACAATGAGTTTAATCAATAAAACCATTGTAAAAATTTACAGATTTTTTTTTTTACCGCTATTACTTTCATTAATATTTCTGAGTAGATACAAGTATAAGCTAAAAAAAATGAGTGAAATGTACACAGTGTATGTACTTAACAGCAATAGTTAATTTTTAATAATGAGGAATTGCTCATTTAACTTTTCTTATGGTTAAAAAAAATAAAAACAGAAACAAAAAAGATTCTGATTTGGACGTGAGATGTTTGTGAAATAGTAATAAAGGTTTTAAACCAATCCCAAACATTTTAACTGAAGGGTAAAGATAAACAGCAGCCTCGGGGCATATGGGAGCATTTAACTGCCACTGAGAGGACATAAATATGGCCAGAATCTCATTAAGACAAGAAAATTTCATATTATAACAAGATATAAACAAGATTTAAAACCTGTTGAAACATGAAACTTTCTTGCAACTTGTTGCACTGAGTTACTGTGATGACATGTTTTGCTTAAGCCAGAAACTATTTTGGTTGTAGTAAAACTCATAATAACCAGATTTGCATCCGGTTAAAATTACAATTTTTCATTACAGACTCAAAACTTGTGATGATTTACAACCTTTTTGCTTAAATGACATGGTTTTAATGACATATAAAACTTGTTATAACCATATTTGTATCTTGCTTAAATGAGAATGTATCTCATTTTAGTGAGCTTTATATCTCCTTATAATGGGAAAGTTTTAATCAAAATGTTTAAGTAGGATTTGTCCCTTCATTAATGCAGTAATTTGTACAAAATGATCCTCAAACCAGACCTCAAACAAGTGTATCTACTATACAATACGTCAACCTACTTTTTCGTAGGCTAACACTTATATTCTAAAACTCTCTTTGATAATGTCATATTCTAATTTTGCAAGAAACTGAGTAATTAGTGTTTACTTTCTATAGGCCACACTAATCATCTAAATTAACGCTTAAGAACGACCAGTGTAGTACATTGAGGACATGAAATATGACATTTTTAATTGAATTATTGAAAAAAAAACTTTTTAATGACATTCTAATGTGTGGGGTTGCACATAACTATAAAAAATATAGTAATTTTAGCTTTTTTTTCTTTTGCTGTCCATGCTGAAGTGCAACATTAGTAGTGAGATAGTAATAACATCTTTTTGTTATATTTTGACAAACAAATAAGCAATGTTTTCAGGTTTGTGTTTTTTGTATTTTTTATTTTTTTAATCAATTGAAAAATAATATTTGCCCACGGCTGAATGGTGGCACTCACGGTGCTCCATACCACCTGCGCCCTGGCGATTAGGTAAATAAAGAGCGGGAGAAGCCTCTTCTTCAGGGGCGGACACTCCAACAGCTGCGATAAGAGAACAACAGCGATCAGCTGACCAGCTGGCAGCGCTGCACAGCAACAGCGCACCCAGCAGAAGGGAGGAAGGGAGGAAGGGAGGCCGTTCAGGGACACACTGCTGCTGCTGCTGCTGTCTGACACACACCGCACCGGCTGTAGGTAGGAGGGTAAATATCACAATGATTTAACAGGCTCATCAGATGCAAGGCGCGCGCGAGCCACTTCAAGTGCTGCAAGGATTTGCGTGAGAGCACCGCACCGCATCGTTCGTTTAACACAACAAAAAGCCAGTGCGGAAAACTGAGATAACAAACACGGCAGGTTTTAAAGCTTGAGGAAATCCAAAATAATTTCCCAAATTCTTTGGATTATCATAATTTGCTTGAAATAGATTGAGGCTGCTTATTGCCATCCAATCTATACAAACTCAAATTCGACAGACATAGAAATCGATTCTACTTATTACTATTTATGATGTCAAGCGCAGGTGTGGACTCTACACTCACAGGGCTTGTCTGTGGGCTTTTTAACGACATGTGATTTTGTGGCTGGAATGTTGACAGTATGGCAGGCCAGCACAGTTCGATTCTTGTCTTGAAATTTTTCTGGAGTGAGATTTTTATTGAAAAATGTAAATCTTCTAAAAGTGGATGATATTTGGCACAAGACAAAATATTGGCTTTTGGAATCAATTTGATGGTATAATAGATGACAACCACCGAGAGACTATAATGTAAAAGACCCCTATTCCATTTTTATTGCAGAGAATAACAGTTATTTATTTACAGTACAATAGAAATTTGCAAATGTCATAAAACATGTTGCGCAAAAAGTGTAGCTGCCAAATGCTGAAATTTAATTTATTTAGCAGGAGGGTCAAACTCAAGATGACAACTGGGATTTCTTAACATGTTTTACTTATCAGCAAAATAAACCATCTTCCTTTGTGAAGAGGGCGGAAGTGTGAGGCCTGAAGGTTCCTGCATGGTGATCTTGACAGTTACATAAGCAGAACATTTATAAACCTTTTATCCATATCTAGTTTGTCAAATATCTGCTTTAGAAAAGATTAAAAAAAATAAAAAAACTCAAGTTTTATTTTGTAATGAATAAAGTCATTTTTGATGAAACCTTAAAAAGAAAACACTAGAATTAGCTCCAACAAATAGCCATTAAATGTTATCTGAGGTTTCTCGACGCCCTCTAGTGGCAGCTGGTGAGAACTTGCTGGAGGCCAAAAACGGGCAGCTTAGGACATTGATTTCTTATACAAAGTCCAACAGCTGTAGACTGACAGTATCATACTGAGGAAATATCATACTTACAGTTTTATATGTGTCTCCTGTTACCTGGGGTGGGGAAAAAAAGGTGTTACATGTGTTACGGACACATTCAAGGTGTCCTCTTATGTGGACGTCTCCATAAAAAAGAAATCACAGCGAGCAAAATCTCCAAGTCCTCGTCATACAACTGTGCCCTTTTAATGTTGTAAATGTAGTAAATCAACAGGATTAAGTGGAAATTAAATGAAGTAGCTCTTTAATTAAATAACCAGTGATAAATGGCTGGAGCAATACACTCTAGACAGTGATTTATTTTCAAATCATTTTATGAAATAATTAAAAAATTTATAAATGTCTATAGGATTAAGTCATTGACAGGTTCAAATTTGCAAGGAAAAATATTTTTTTCTATGACTGCAATCACAGTTTTGGTCTAAGTTGCAAACTTAAATATTTTGGAATTAATTGCAAAACTGAAAAAAAAAAGAATCATCGCATTGGGTTCTACGAAGGCATCAGATGTTTGTTAAAGATCATTTTGAACAAACAGTATAATGAAGACCGAGGAACATATCAGACAGATCAATAACAACGCAGGGTTGGGTTATATAACCAATAGTAAAAAAAGAAATAGGAAGGGTATGGCAAACCTAGCAAGATATATCTGCCCTCCTAAACTGACAGGCCAAGCAGGGACTGAATTAATCAAAGAAGCAACATAGAGGTCCTTGGAGAATCTCCACAGCTCCAGTTGGAATAATACGTTGCCAGCTATTATTCATTCATGCAATCCTCCAATTCTGCATTCATGGATGGACGGCAAGAAGAATTCAATTGTTGAAAGGAACCTATAAGAAATCCCACTTAAAGTTTACCACATGTTGGGGATGGAGCAAACATGTGGAATCGGTTGTTCTGGACAGATGAAACCACAATTGAATGCTGTGACTTATACATGCAAAGATCTCTGTGTGGCAGAAAACTGACCTCACCACAACCACAACAAACCACGTGGGAGCACGGTGCTGTGGGGATCTTTTCCTTCAGCTGGCACTGGCAAGCTGGTCAGACTTGTTGGAAAGAATCATAGAGCTAAATGCTGGAAGAAAACCTGCTACAGACTGCAAGACTCAGTATTAGGTAATAGGTTCACCTGCCAGCGGGATAATCACCGAAACATACAGACAGAGCTCCAGTGGTTGGGTTTGCTTTAATTTAAACAGTATTGTAGTTTAGTTAAAGGTGTTTAGCCAGGTGCACATTTCTGAAGCCAAAGCATGAGATAAATGTAAGAACGACTCTTCATCTGCTTCGGATCTACTGGTCCTGTTCCTCGTTAAAATAGAAACAAATCCCATGAAACTATCAGAGACTCAAATTATCCTACTTGAAAGTTGGACTTGTTAACTTTCACCCACTGTACTGGTCCATTGAGCAATCTTAATTAAGTGGCGAGATTCGGTCCCTCTTTCTCATTTCCACTGGATCAGGGATATTATGTCTTCAATGCATCTGCAGAAGATCTGTTTCACTATTTGTTTCTTGATTATTAGTTCATTTAGTTTAAAAAATATCTTTTTAAAAGACTGTCACTTTATCACATTTTAGATGTCCCTCCTAAACCCCCATTTTGTTGTTATTTCTATTGTTGCATAATTGAATAATAAAATAAAATAAAAAAAACAGTTGAAAGATTTGAGCTACATAGAAAATCCTTGGAGAACCTTGCAGTGAAGACTGCAAAGGACTTGAATGTGGTGCAGGTTCACTTCCCAGTGACTATTCACATACAACCAGCTCCACAGTGGAATGATTTTAGAGCAAAACATATTCATATTGCGTTAGAATGACCCACTCATAGTCCAGACCCGAATTTAATTGGAAAATACTGAAGGATGTTAAAAACTGATGTTTCCAGACTCTTTCCATCCAATCCAATTTAACTTTAGCCTTTCCGGTCTGCCTTATAAGAACTGATACATTTCTAATTACATAATTATCCATTTCTTATGTTTTTACTTAATGCAGAACTCCTTTTCCAATCAAGCAATGTGGTAACTGTTACTTCTCTGAACTTTTTTTTTTTTGTCTCATGTAGCCTAATGCAGATTTGCATTGCACAGGTAATGCAGAGGATGTGAGCAGGCTCAGTGTGGACACACTGACTAACATTGAAAAATGCGGCGTTTGCTCTTTGGCGATATGGCTGGCCGTGCGCACAGACAGACAGACAGACCGACGTTTTGGGAGAGGGGGGCCGGGAGGGAGGCTTGGAGGAAAGCCGGGGACTGCCCATGATGGATGGGCGGAGCAGTAAGCATGCGCTGAGGTGGCAGGCTCTGGGCTGGTCCTGACGGGCTGGCTGGCTGCTGGGCTCCGGGCGGATGTCTGTGTGCGTCAGACGACGGTGGGGGAGAACTACCATCAACACGCAGCGTCTCCGAAGGAAAACACGCAGAGGAGACGCGGAGCGCTAAAAAAAAAAAGAAAGAAAGAAAAAAGAGGGGGGAAAAAGAAAGAAAACCAACCGGGCTAACGTTGGCATCTGGAAAAGCACCGACGAGAGAAGGGAGACGGTCCTCCCACATCCAGCCCCACACCCCGTCGCCAACCCGCCCCGGCGTTTTCCTCTCGACCACTTCGTGCCATCCCTCTGGTCCGACCACCCCAAAGGAAACCCCCCGTTAGACCAGCGTTGCCATTGAGCGATGCGCTTTGAATCTGGGAAGAAATCCTCTCTGCGCTTTTCGATGCGTAGCACAACCGGTGCTCTTCATTTCCAGGCTATGGATTCGGGTGTTTACACTTTTCTGACGCGTTTCCAGCTGTAATATAACATGCAAAACATCAGCCTGTCATTCCAGAGATTGGCTGGAATCTGAACAACCGGCTGTCACATACGCCGGGGTGAGCTCTTATGTGATTTTTTTTCTTCTCAAGCTTGAAAACAACTCCGACAATGGTCTTAGAACAGACCGCTTCATTAAACACTTAGTAATAGTCTCTAAAGATCTGTCAGCTGGATATTTCGATCCCACCGGGGGGAAAAAACGGCAGAAGTGAGGAGGAGTTTGATCCTGTAAGGACTTCGGGAAGTTCTTGCTCCGGAGGGAAGACGTGGATCGGACGTGGATCGGCCACATCCACGGCATTTTCGCTGCAAAGGTAAGTCGGGAGCGACGCTTTCCTGCGTGTCACTTGTGCATGTTGCGTTCACTGTCCAGGCTTAGAAAAAAGCACTGGTTTAAACAGGGCAGTGACCTATTTTCCAGCACGAAGTCCTTCTTCCGCCGAGAGTGCTTCGCACTGTCACTTCCAAGGCCGGTGGTTGCGTCTCAGTCAGGGATATGTGTCACTGCCCTTTTCAACACTGGACCAACCTTTTTCCAGATGTAAACATCCTTGCCTTCCACCGGCACCCATGGGAGACGTTTTAAGAGCACAATCACAAATCCCGCCCTCCATAGCCCATGGTGGAGCTCATCACTTGCAGCCAGGCCAGATGTTGGGCGAGATACAGGTTTCTGCTGAGCTCTCTGATGCCTGCTACAAGATCTGATAAAGAGCTCAATGTCTGCAGATTCCTGGCTGTGATTTAAGCTTGTGATATGTTGGTAAACAAAGTGTTACAGTGCAGGGATGTTGTCTGACATGCAGCTTTATTTTCCATATTTCTTCTCAATTCTCAAACTTTGTTTCAAGTCATTTGGAGCCTGTAGTGGGTTTTCTGACAAGATTGTCCTGTATTCAGCTTCAGTCAACCTTCTATAACTCTGGGTAATTTCTTTAACCCAGAATGCAAAAAAACACGCATCCCCCACAGCATGATGCCGCCACTACCAGCTGAAATCTAGGCTGCTTTTGGAAATACATAGGGGGGCTGCATTTAAGAAAAGTAACCTTGATACTTGCTAAAATATAGAATGGATACTTTATTTATTTATGTTTTTTTTCCCATAAATTATATTATTAGCTACAGTTAACAAACCTAATTTGTCTTTCCATTTTAAAGAAGGAGCTCAGCTCTGTGATGTCCTTCCCGGATTAATACTTTGACTCACAAAGCAAATCAAACACACAATTTTTTGCTACGCTACTAAAAGCAAAACACCAAAAAGTAAAAGTACTCTTTGCCCAGACATCATGTTATACATTTTTATTGGCCTAATCACCATTGAATTTTTACTAGCGGTTATCATACCATGAGGTTCTCTACTGACCCAGTCCTTATAATTGTATGGCTGAGCCCAAATGAGGATCTCTTTATCATGGCTGTTCAGCTCTGCTCCAAGCTAGATGAGGCAGTACAGGGGGCAAGGATGGGCACAGAAAGAGAAGCATAAATAAAGACCTATTATCATCCAATTAAGCAATTTTTCTGTCCCTACGCCTGATTGTGCAGCACACAGGGACTTAGTTTACGATGGACCTTCTCCCCATTGGCTGCCTCTCATGGGTCTATTGTTCCTGGAGCTGCCAGGGGAGAGAGTCGAGCGCTGCCAAGGCAGATCTAACAAGGCAAGGGCCAAAGGGGAATCAGGTCTGATCATTAAAAAGGTCACAATGCACATCAGAGGCACATAGGAGGGGATCAGATGAAGAATGATTGTAATATTTCCAAGGTGTGTGTTGGGTATTTTCCATGCAGAGACGTGTAGGCTCATGAGGTATCGGTGTACTGGGTCAATCCTATAAAACAGGAGCTGTGGAAGAGATCCCACCCTCCTTATTGCAAGTCTTTTTTCTTTTCTTTTTTTGTTTGTTTCATCCTGAAACCTTCCCTGAACTCATAACAAAGGAGATCCACACATCTACAGCCTGCTCTGGCCATTGTTTATCCAATCAGAAGATGAACAGTTCAGCTGCAGGTCAGCCTTAACATTCATCCAAGGGAAAGTCTGGGGTCAGACAGAGAAACATCTATAACCACTGGTCACTCTAAACTTCACTGATAATCCAGATGTCCACGAAGTTCCAGCTGTGCATCTCTGTCGACAATCAAGGATGCATGCGTGTATTTGAGCTGACAGCTTTAACTAATTCATATTTTCCTGCACCAAGTACAGACTCAACCATATTTAGACCAGGTCTCTGTCCAGTCCTTTCTACAAAAACCATGCTAGGTGAATATTGGTTCTGCTGCAGGTCTATTCATGTTGAACAGAGAGTTATCTTCATGCAGATGTTCTGGAAGAGAATTTAATCACTCCGCTTCATGTGCTAGTGGACAAACGCTTTCCACCATGTCATTCTCTGAAAATTAAAACCATGGGTGTCGCTATCGACCCCCTTCTTTAATTTTCCATCCGCCTATAGATTGCGCCCCATGCTACTACCACTGTATGACATCATTCACTCGGGATCCAAAACTGTAAAGGGACTGAACAGCTGCAGGATTTTTTAATTTATTTCTTTTTGGGGGGGTGGACAAAAGTGGACTCTCTTGGTAATTTCCTGCGTTGGAGAGCAACGGTGATTAGTAAAAAGAAGATGAGAAACACCTAATACACTCCTGATCAAAACTTTAAGACCGGGGGAAAAAGTGTTCAAGTTTCACACTGATGGATCACAACCAGGTTGAGTAAAGCTTCAAAATAAGAAAGAAAAAGACAAAAATGACAGAAAAAAGAGTGGGAAACATTTCAGCTGAAGCAGAGCAAAAAGTGTCAACAAAACAGACCCAGTTAGTGGCTTCTTGTGGACAAATGTTTCCAGGCAGAAGGAGAGATGTTTTTGTGGTTTAACTGCAGCGTAGTCCTGTTGAACGATCCACTCCTCACCTCACAGACGGAGGAGTCAGTCAAGAAGAATGCTTCTCCACAACATCTGCACATGACTTGATTCCTTCTGCACGACCTAAAGCTCCGCTGTTGCATCTTTATTGTGGCCCACAAAAAACATCTTCAGTTGGATCTCCCTCTCATATCAGAAATGTTGGAAGCCATCAGGAAGTTTCCCTCCAGCTCTTCCTCTTTTCTGTCTTGTTTTCATCTTTGGTGTTTCCTTGCAAATTTAGAACGGTGTGTGAGCCACACACCATGGCTCACAAATAAAACGGGGCATATTTGTGGCGTGAGAGAGAAGTGTTTTCAAAGCAGGTAGAGTTTTGTGGTTATTGGGCTGCAGGCAGCATCAGTAAGGACCGTACCATGGGTTGAGGATCTGCCTTTTTCATCAAGAACAACACATTACATCCTCTAGTTCAGCACAAGTGAAATTCTTCTGCTTTACCACATAACCTCCAGAATCTTTTAAGAAGACATTAAGGAATGTTGTGAATGGCTCTGCCAGTGCATCTCAATAACAGTGTCACTTTCAAAAGCAAAAAACCTTTTTGCCTTCGCCATTAGAAGTCATAAAAATGTCGTTGCCTGACAGAAAACAACAAGAAAGGCAGATTTATGGGCAGCTTTAGAGTTTTTAAGGCTAAAGTCTTTTGCCTAAATGATAAACAGCTTGTTTGGGTTTTAATGCTGTTTTCAATTTGTCTATTTGTTTTGCCTGTTGCTCCGGTTTCTTCTTTTCGCCTTTTGAAGCTTAACGTACAACCTGGTCCTGATGCAAACTCATATACTTGTTATTACTTCTCAGGATTTATACTTTGATCCAGAGTCCACAAGCTTTTCGCTCAGAGCGCACGTGAGTCCACAGCAGCATGTTTACCAGTCAATCAGAGCAGCTCTGGACATCGCAATCGATGAATGAAACGCTAACTTGTTCAAACTTGGGAAGTGCTTGAATTCATACTGCAGCGGGGCGCCATAGCTGCTGTGGATTACGGTCAAGCTGAAAGGCAACCGAGCAGCAGGGGAGAGAGGATTATGGTGGTCTGTGAATGAGGCAGCATGCTGTGAAAACGAGGCACCTGATCCACACTTGCATCAGGCTTCACAGAGATGCAGAGTGTTATTTTAGATTCCCCATGACAGAGCTGGATATCTTGTGATTGCACACAAAAACAGTTATTAATATTACTATGAAAAGCTTTGCGACCGCATTGCAGCTGTGGTTTGGTTTAGTTTTGACTTTTATGTCCACATCACAATTCACTCCATTGTTTGACTTGAGTTTGCATTTCCAGATAATGTGAAAGAGGTTTAAAGCTCAGTGTGTATAGTATGGAGTCACCATGCTTATGCCTCCTTTAAGGGGATATTATTGACTTTGACTGAAGATGTCCCTGGTACCTGTGCTGATTTTTGTTGCTGCAGATTGCTAATTCATGCTCAGTGTGACTCAACTAAAATTTACCTGAAAAAGAGCTGAGTCAGACTGAATCACAAGGCTCTTAATGTCACTTATTTTTCCGTAAATGCTCTTATGTATAATTATTGCCACATGCCACTGGAGTGACAGAGTCCTCATTGGTGGGTTACGGGATGTGTTTGTGGGGCGATGGTCGGCTCCATGGACCCATATAGTAAAAATAGACAGAACGGACGCAGCGCAGCGCGGAGCCTGACTCACGCTCACTTGGAAGTCAAAAGACACTAGTGCATACCTCCTTGTCGCCTGGCTGGCGTGGCTCACACACCGTGCATTTTTCTCCAGTTAAACTGTAACCACTAATCACCTCACCGCCTCACTGTTTCCTCTCAGAGCAGACAGCTCCTGGGTCCCCATGGTGTGTCAAAAGGCTCCCTATAGGAAACCACTCTTTTGCTTTAAATCACCCGTATTGAACATTGTAAATGAACGCTCCCATCTTGCTCTTGTACTAGCAACGATCAGGGATCAGTTCTTCAAGTTCAGGTCTGCTGGGCTGCATTTCCAAAATAAACACCGACAACTCAGTGCTCGAGTCCAAATACCCCACCCAGGCTCTTCTCATTTTCTGTAAAGTGCCTTCTGCACTCCCAACTCAATGATTCCTTCGTGAGAGGATTTCAGCTTGCAAACCTCTTCAGACAATATGCAGAGCATGTCTGGAACAACGTGCTCTTGATGGGAAGCAGTTGAATAAAGAGGAAAAGAGGAAAATTAAGACATAAAAGCTTAACTTTAGTGTGAAAGAGCTCACCAAGAAGAATGTTTCTGATTAGTTTCTTGGGCTGTTCAGAGCTTTGCAAAAATGTTTATACCCCTTAAACCTTTTCAGCATTGGATTTGACATCATACCACGAAACAACATATAGTGGCTTGATGAAGAATTCATAATCCTAACTTTTCAACTATTGTGTAGAATTATGTCCATATAATTTAATTCAATTTTGTAGAGGTTGCCTTTTAGCTACTTTTTACTACAACCACAGCTGAAAATCTTCTGGGATGTCTTCACTGGATGGCAAGAACATGTGAACATCAATTTTATAATCTTGATTCTCAATTGGATTTAGGTCTCGACTGTAACTAGGTCATTTGACGCATCAATATGCTTTTATCTAAGCTATTCCTTTGTACCTTTGTCTGTGTATTTAGGGTGTTTTTCTTAATGGAACAAAAACATTTCTCCCAGAATCATTATTTATTTAGCTCCACCTGTCTTCCCATCAAACATGAACTCCATGATGCTGCCAGCACCATCTTTCACCATGAAGACAGAACGTTCAGTGTTAGTTTTGCATGCATTCCAGAAAGTTTTAAAAATTTTGGTCTCCCCTGACCAGAGCAATTTTCTCATTTGTCCGTTCACCAGGCATTTCCGACAAAATCTGAGGCCTTTTCTGAGGCCACAGACAGCTGTGTTTACACTGAGATTAAACTACACACAGGTGGACTCTGTTTTCCAGGTGACTTCTGAAGGCACTTGGCTGCACTTGACTTCATTTAAGGGAGTCAGTGCCAGGGAGCTGAGCATAAATGCAAGCAAAAAGTCTTTGTAAAGAAACTGGAAAACCAGTTACATGCTACCCTGTACCGCTCTATTAAACTAAACCTCAACGACATGAAAAAAATCTGCGGGGTAGGAATCCTCCAATAAGTGACAGCAGAAGCAGATGTAGTGTTACTGATTTTATATGTTGTGAAGCTCGAGCCCAAAACTGCACATTCAGCAGAAACACAGCTGGTTTGTGTTATTATTTACTTGCTTGGTCAACTCCCCGGATTCTCTTGTATATCCTAAATAGCTCCATTGGCAGTACAGTATGGCTAAGGTATGTATGTGCATGATTTCTTGTTTGAAGAGAAGAGAAAGGGAAGAGTCAGATGAAGAGGAGCTCTGTCTGAAAGCACGAGTGAGGAATTACTCATTGGCAGGCAGAGAAGGGGAGTGGGATTGATGGTGGGGTTTTTTTTTTTAGACAGGGGGATGAGGGAGGGATGGGCGAGGTATTTTGGAGATTCAAATAAGGCTCAAGTCTGGGCCTGGGCCCTGGCTTTCTGTCTGGGCATATCCATTCCTGTCAGTTAGCTTCCAGACTTTGCCCCCTCCTTCCTCTGTCTTCTTCTTCATCCCCAATTCAGACTTCATCTCCTTACCTCTCTTTCACTCCTTTGAATTTTTCTTTTTCCATAAGCCCCCCCTGCATAGCAGCTTCACAAGCAACGGATAAATTATATAAGAGGTTGTCCATCCTATAGAAGCTGTAAAAGAGGGAGGAAGGGAAAAAAGAAAAAAGCCTGGCCTGTGAGTGTTTACCTTCTCCGTGGTGGTTTGGATGCGTTTCCAGCACTAATTTATTTCATATGTACTGACGTTTGCTTGAGAAGTAGCCTTATGTAATTTGGAAGCGTTTTAAGGTTGAGGTTGCATTTTGAGACGCGTTCTGGTTTAAGATGCTCTAAGAAGCAGCCTTAATGTTTTCATTTTGGTTGCTAAAGGTACAGTTGAAACCAGATATGTACATACACACTGTGTAATCTCTCTCTCTTTTTTTCCCCCCTCTTCTCACTGTGACATTAATCTGACTAAGCGATTCCTCTTTTAGGTCACTATAGATTATTTCTTGTTGCTGAAAGCCAGACTACTAAGAGACTCAGAAGTTTACTGACATTGAATTTATTATATCTTTACATAATATTGAAAACTCTTGGCTGTGTGAACTTCTGACTGGATTGGATCTGTTGATGGATTTTAATTCGACACCTGAAACACATGGCTTCTTGTTTGACATAAAGGACAAATCAAAGGAAAGAGAAGAGAGTTGTGGATCTCCATCCTGGAGAAAACTTCCAGATGCCCAAAGGTGCCACATTTTTCAGCTCAAATAGTTACATGCAAGCATAAACACCATGGGAATGTCCAGCAATTATACTGTTCAGGACGGGTACATCTTTGTGTCCCAGAAATTAACAGTAAAATACGTTCAGAAGATGCTTTCAAAACAAGCTCAGGGACAAAGACTTACAAGACATATCCTGTGGACTGATGAATCTAACATTCATATATCTTGTATAATCAGTACAAAAACTACAGATCCTTATCCCTGCTGTGAAGTATAGTGATAGCATCATCATGTTATGTGCGTGCTTTGATGCATTGAGGGACTGGTGCGCTTCACAAAATAGGCGGCATCATAAAAAAGAGCACTGAGTGGAAACACTGAAGCAACATTTGAAGACATCTGTGAAAAAGTTCAAGCTTTGGCACAAGTAAATCAGCCAAGTGGGCAATGGTTGAAAGCATACCACCACTCTAGTTGAAAAGTGTTTAGAGGCAATAAGATCAAGGCTTTGGAGTGGCCATTTGCAATTGTGAGAAGCTTGTTGAAGTACCACTAAAATATCTGATCTAACTCATACAACTTAAGAGGCAAGTCTGCCAAATGCTAATACTGCTTTGAAATTTGTGATTTTGAAGGAAAGTCATCAAAAAAATATCACAATTCTCAATATTCTAGCCTATTCTATAAAACATAACTATTTTTACCCAACTTGTGTAATTTAATGTCGACTGTAAATTAGCTTCAGTGCTGTCTGATTGCTGTTACCCTCAGGCTGTCCTTGTTTGAGTCCAAATTAATGACCTTAGGGCATAAGGTTGTGAATCAGTTTGGGTAAAATATTTGCTCTCTCAAAGTTTCAAAGTCTTTGATTTTATGTACGATTGAATTTATCGGGCCTCGATGTTTCACCAAGAGGAAACCAGGAATCGGCTCCAGATTCTTCTGCTTGCTCGTTTCCAGGAGATCACACAAATTGGAAGTGTCAACAAATTTAAATCAAGAATTTAAGTGGTGCTCCGTTTTGCAGCATTATGCTCAAACCATATCTGTCGCCATCTCAACCGTCCCCCATCTGTCCCTTCGCATCTGTCTTGTCTCTGGCCTCTTTCTGCCGTTTCTCTTTCTTGGATGGAGCCACGAAAGATGAAAGCTGCAGGGTGGAGCATGTCACTTATAGAGGAGCCAGAATATAGGAATATAGCAAGAGGGAAAAAAAAGAAGAGGATGAAGACAAAGAGAAGAAAAAGAAAGAAAAAAGACGAACTGACCTTGTTCCTTTGCCAATGGTGGAGGCGACGGCGGGTAGAGGGCTGTTCAGCGAAAACAACTGCTACCATTAAGTCAGACAGACCTAATGAGGATAAGACAACATGAGCTTTGTGTGTAAATGTGGGATCAAATGAGACAGACATGGGGCTCAAACAAAGACAATCTGAAGGGCACACCCAAGTTTAAAGCAGCAGCAGGAATCTTGGCCCCATATCACGTACTAAAACACACATCTCCTACTCTGCTAATTGCTCTCTTCTGTTTTTGTATTTCTTCCTTTTCCTGCGTTCCTCTCCTTTCAAAATGCTTTGGTTTGGAGAGCTGTAGCGCTGCGCTGTTCCTCCTCCTCCTCCTCTGTGCACACATGGACTCACATGATGAAGCTGTTTTATTTTAGTATGTTGCGATTCTAACTGGAAATGCATTTTTTGCACACAAAGTGGTGCACAATTGAGCTAGAGTTTTAGTTTATAGCACCATTGTCAGTCAGTTTTTGTTGTAAGAATTAACTTCATTGATCACGGTAACTAAGTTCTACAACAAACAATATCAATATAGGACAATCTTGGAGTTTGAAGCTGCATAACATTTGAGACTCAAGTAGAGAGTCATCTTTCACCTGAACAACAATTGTTAACGTTCAGTCATAGTTACAATAACATGGTTTAGATGCACTAGAATGGCCCAGTCAAAGGCCGGAAATAAAGTCAAAGAAGAACATGTGGCAGGACTTAAAAATTGACATTCAAAGACGCTCCCCATCCAGTCCTGCCTTCCTGGAGCTGTTTCTCAAAGATGTGTTGGAAAATGACAACAGACCCCAAAGACTTGCATCTATAACTGGTTCTTAAAAGTTTTGGCTCATAAATCTAGAATGCCACGCATTTTAGATTTATGCTTTTAATTAAAATCCATGTTTTTCCTTCTCTTTCCACTTCAGAATACGGTTCTGCGTGTCTGTCAATTGTCAACGTCTGAGAACAAAAACAAATTGGGAATGTTTGTGAATCAATAAAATATGAACATATTTTTAACAAACCGCTCTGGATGGCTTCACAGGTGTCAGTCTCCAGCAGAGACCAGAGTACGGGTTTGGGTGGAGATTCAGGAATTCATTGAAAATATTTGAACTCTGAATGAAACATTTAAAACTCTAAGCACATTATTTGTGTCTGATAAGTTGAAAATGCTTGTTTGTTTTTTTTTTTGTTTGTTTGTTTGTTTTTTACTTAGATCTGACTTCTTGACCAGTTAGAGTGTCAATCCAAAATCCAGAGTGGAAAAGGCTGAAAAGTTTCAACTCTGCAGAGATGTGCTTCCCCACCTCACGTCTCTCCTCGGCCTCAGCCTCCCGGAGGCCGTGTTGCATAAAGCTGAGATCATATTACTGCAGCTATTGAATATAAAAAACCCTGCTTCCTTGAGATTTCCCTGTGCTCACTTGCTTTATTGAGTTGCAAGCGAAAGGAGAGCGGCTCAGGTCGGCATGTCAGTGTGAAAGGGGTTTGTTTCTCATGCGTGTGGTGCCATAATATTCCCGTCCAGGAAATGACTGTGAGACAGACTTCGCCCCTCCCAAAGTTGGAGCGCAGATACAGTACCCTGAACGAGCCTGAACTCCACACAACGCAGTCAGTGCTGCAGGTTGGCAAAATCTGTTTAGATACAGTATTTACTGTGTTCTAAGGGATGCACAGGGAGTTTCATACACTGCAAGTTCACTCGCCGTCATTTTTAAACCTATAAACTCTACTTAGGTGTTTGGGAGAGGTCTGTGGGATTTTTTTGTGTGTTCTGAGTGAGCCTGGTATTTCAAAGATTGAGGCAGGTGTCTGTGCTTTGCATTCTTGACCTGACTTAAGGCTCATATCCGCGTCTTTCAGTGGCGATCTCTCGTTATAAATCTGGCAAAGTGTGATTGAACGTGCTTTGCATGCCGCAAACCATTTCAAATGAAACAGGTTAAGAACATTTGGAACCCTTTAAAGGTTTACGATCTGGCGCTCAACATGCATTAAGCCCATTTTCTTCGATAAGGCCACTCTTTTAGTGAACACACCTCCGACGTTAAAAGAATGTGGCATACTGCTGTGCACACACACTGTGCTAACATGTTATTTGCCCAGCCCCAACAACGTAATGGGGAGAAAAGGACATTTTTTAATCAGACAGAGAGTGAGGGAGTAGCGGAGAGGTGTTACTTCCAAACTCCACTTCCAGCAGTCTCACTAAAACAGATACAGCTGTTTTGTGAGCTGAAGCGAGAACTGAGTGTCACGGTCTTAAGACTTTTGAAGCCTCCGATGGCGTTTCTTCTGGTATTTTCCTTGTGTGGAGCCCCATATATTTTTCCATGAGCTCTGGCCAGCTTTCTTGTCGTAAAAGAAACTCTGCTCAGAATGATGCAGCCATTGCCATGCTTCAATATTTGGGGTGATGTGGCCACATCAATATGCCATTCAGTTTAGATTTTTGTTCCAAACAAAAAAAAAAAAAGGTTTTTTACTTGAATTATTTTTGCATTTTTCACTTGTGCTCTTATTTTGAAATGCCTCTTGACTGATGTGCCATTCTCCCTCGTTTGGAAGTTAAAGAAAAGCTACTAACTTATTAACTTTTCAGATTCCACTAGATTTTTTTTTTATTGACCAGCAACATTTCTAGATCAATATTCTGGTGTTGCTGGAAAATTTAGGACACTCGAAGATGCATATAGTTTTGTTCTTATTACTCCAAACAGGCATGTATTTCACAGTTTCTGCCAGGTTTTATTGGGGAATATAATAATAATATATTAATGTTACTTGCATTTCTTGAGGCTGTAATGCTAATGCGGTGTGAGTCAGCAGGAATGACAGTGATCAGTGTGGGAGTAGTGAAGAGCTGTCACTTCCGAAATCCAGTTCCAGCAATCCAAGCAAAAGAGACACAGCTGGCCTGTGGGCCGACGAGAGGACCAAGAGCTGAGATGTTGTGCTATTTGATCATCGAGAGTCATGTTCTTTCCAAAGTGCCTTCCAGAACATTTAAGGCAATTTACAACAACCCCACACACGATCCCGCTTGCACAAAACAAAGTCAGGTTTGCCAGACATTTACTTCTAAAGAAGCAGCACAAACTGTAAACTTTTTATGACGGTACTTTTTGGTTTTTTTTTTGTTTTTTTTTTTTACCAGATCTCCCACTATGAGCTCGCACAACTTCAGACTCTCTTTTGCTCTTTCTCACACTGGCTGCATTCCCTCTTTTCTCTCGCCTCCCATCTTTTCCCCTCCTGTTGATTTCCTGCCGAGCGTGGTGTGGATACGCCCCTGCTTGGCTGCCGAGCCAACGCCAGACCCTGAGATTGCACGCAGGAGTCGGTGGATTGCATCACTGGCTGCGGGGGGAGAGCCCACAGATTTTGATTGAGAGGGAGCGGAGGGTGGTGTGTGTGTGTCTGTGGAAAACAGACGGCAGCGATAGACGTGGTGGGAGTCTGTGAAGAAGAGGAAAAGAAGAGAGCAATAGAAGGGAATGAGAATATAGCCTGAGAAAGTGGAGAGGAAGTCAAGAGGGAGCAGAGATGAGGCAGGTTGTTTTTTTGTTGTTGTTTTTTTTACGTGGAAGTGCTGGAGGACAGAGATGAAAGTTGAGGAGTAAAGGTTGGAGGGACTGAGTTCGCCGCTGAAGGTGGAGAGGGCCACCGGAGTTACAGGAGGTTAAAATAAAGCAGTTTTGGGGACGGCTTCTCTTCTTTTCTCTTCTCTTACTCATGCTGTGCGAACTGCATCCTGCCGTTTGGCACCCTACAAAATTGGGATGTTGTGAAACGCCCCGCGTTATTGTAACATTACTCATCGCCAATCTTCAAAGCCCTTGTAACCACTGTGCAAAGTGCTGCACAAGTTGACGGATGGGATCATTCTCCTGTGGATGCTGTTCTGAAATGAAATGCCACACACTGTGTTGCGGGAGAAATTTTATTCCAAAAGTCGCTTTGTGTCTTGCTTTCATCCGCTTTGAAAAGCCATCCAATCAAAATGATGCTGACACCACATGTTGCTGTGTTACAGTGTTAGTTTTCCTACCAAACATGGCATTTTAGATGCAGGCAAGTTTTTGTCTCATTTAACCAGAGAACATTTTTATAGTTTTTTTTTTAAAGGTTTTTGACTAAATAAAAAAGTTACACAGGTATGAATATTTTTGTGCGACACTATAGATTTGTCTCTTCCATGAAGGCCATCTGACCAGAGAATGAAAAGACACGTGACCGCATGTCCTCTCAAGTCTGCACTCGAGTTGGACAGCATGTTCACTGTGAAGGGCCAGAGCGAGACAAGCAAATTAAGTGCAGCCAGGGGAGTTTTCCCCTGCGCAGCAGCGTTTTCCAGCTAAATCTGCCTTTTCTATTAATTTGTTCTGTCAAAGCATCTCGGAAGAATGTTTTATTGCCGAACTGATTTCTTCCTGATCATGTTCTCTCCTGAGAGCACAGTGTTCTTTTTCTAATGACCTGGCGAATAAAAGAAGCACAAAGATCAAAAAAACTCTTGCCAAACCATCCATCCATCACCCAGGCCACCGCATCGTGCCACAATCCTTATCCTTCCAGGGCACAAGGCTTACCGGCACAATGTGAAATCTCAATCAGGCTTTTTACAGACCATTCATATCCTAATCTATATATGGTAGGGCAACAATTTCTCAAATTAAAAATATATGGTTGCAACCGCTTAGTTTCTGCATCTTTTGAAATTCTCTCCATCTTTAAAGACCATAAAACGTTGTTAGATCATCATGACACTGTCACAGATCTACTTTGTATTTTGTTGACACAGAAAGAAAAGCAGCAATACCTCCAGCACAATTTTTATGGACTGGGTGCTTTAAATGACTGTGAAAATATGCATAAAACCTAAAGAGAATATTTAATAATATAAAATAATGTTATGTGAAATAATTCCTCACTGACGCAACGTGGAGCGTTTTAAGAAGAATGTGCTGCGTTTCAGATGTATTCTGGAGTGTTTTTCTATTCAGTAATTTCAAATAGACATTTAACTTTCATTTTTATTAAATCGTTTTAACACTGAACCTAAAATCAAAAATTTATGAAGCTTTATCAATCTGTCAGGAAAATATGCAGTATCATAACTGATTTGATTTTTTCTTTCTTACTGACTGACATACTGCTGGACCAATTCAACACATCTTGAAAGCAGTCAGACGCATTAAGCATGCTCTCCTTCTTTTTCTCGCTGTAGTCTCCCTTTGACAACAAACCACAAGCGCGACCCGCCCTCCATGTTCGGCTGCTCCCTCCCTCCTGGCACCTTCCCTCCTTCCCTGCCTTCTGCCTGGAATTCCTCCGTGTCTGAAAGCTCTGGCTGCAGGCCATCGGTAGCTCACTCAGAAGCTTCCTGTTGCACTATTTTCTTACTTTACTAAACCTATCCCTCCCTTTTCTCCCTTCTTTCACTCACTTTTTCTCCTTTTGCCCCCATTTGCTCCATTTCGTGCTCATTTATTCCTGCTTTCCTTATATAAAATCCTGAGAGAACTGGTAGCTGTTTTGGACTGCGCTAATGAAAACGTCTTTTCCCGGGCTCCACAAACTGTTTTCCCTCAAAAGCCCTTCCCTGGGGTCTGCATGCATTCTGCTATTACATAATACCGTCCAAGATTCAGTATATTTGCGACGGGCCTGAAAAAAGACGATAGCAGGTTCAATTTAATGACAAGAACAGTCGAAAACTTTAAAGCCCCGATAAGTTTCTTAGAAAATATACAAATGAGAAATAATCATTTCATGCTATGGTAAGTGATTAGGGGTAGAAGCACACAGGAACAATCCATAATAGCCACACATGTGAGTTTAAAAATTCAAACGAAGAATGCAAGAAAAAGAGAAAGAGAGAATAAGAGGCCCAAAGAAGGAGGAGTGGAAACTGAGGTTTCCTGTCTGAGGAGGAGGCTGAATAAGGATGACAAAGGCCCGAAAAAGAAACCTCTCAGCTGTCCGACTGTGTGTGTTTGTGTGTATGCTGGGTGATCCGTGAGAGACGAAAGACGCGGGTGCGTTCGCGGACCAGCATAGGTGGGGTCCCAAGCGGCTATTACCTCAACCCACGTCAGTAATGACAGAAGAGGGAGGAAAAGAGTGACCTCATACGGGTCTGATTTCTTCAGTTTCTCAGTGTGAATGTATTAATAATTCAGTAACTCGCTTTGTTTTTTCACAGACTTCATTGCTAGATCAGAAGAGTTTGATCTGTTAAACCAGAACTATTCCAGAGATTTTTGCCTATGAGAGAGAAATGCTAACTCCATTTATTTACTCTAGGTCTGACTTAAATATGTGGATCCCAACTGTAAAAAGTCAGGGGGTCGCAACTTACCCACGTCTCAGTCATATATTACTTACCCAATCCTTGTACCTGTTGGATGGAAACACAAGAAGTTTTTACTCTTTCCTTTTAAGTTTGTTAGTCTAAGTGCTGCTATTGACGACATGGGCCATGTTCTTTTCACACATTTAACAGTGTTTAGGAAGAAAATGTTCTGCTCTGCGGTGATTCATGTCATGGACTCAAGGGAGTTTCTCTGTTCACATCAGGCCCGTTTCCACTACATAAACCTTTTCCAGGAACTAGGGCAGCTTTTTGGGTCCCGGCATAAAGGTTTGGAAATTTATTAAGTGGTTATAACTGCAGTCAAATGTGACTGAAGCTCAATTATATTAATTCATTAATGAGGTGTTATTTCACTGATTTCTTGAAAAATCTCTAGTTTTTTCCCCTCCATCTCACCTTGAAATCCGGGATTTACTGGGAGGAAGAAATCAGCCTAAGACGACTTTGTGTTTTTATAGTGTTGCTTGGATCAGTTGGCCTCTGTGCATGCGTGTGCATGTGTGTGAAAAGGAAAATGAGAGTGAGCGCACAAAGAGCCCTGGGGAGAGATGGCTTACCTCCTACAGACCACCTCCCAGAGTCCCAGCAGGAGGGAGATTAAGTTACAGCCAACCTTAGAGGGGGCCGCACAAAATCTGGAGACATACACATTCTTTCACCCTCCTAAATACCGCTTGGAAAATAAAATATTGCACAATATGATTTTATACCCTGAAGCATAATCATCTTTTGGTTGATAGACATGTTCTCTAAAGCAGACGGGTCTGAAACCCAACCCTCCCTGTTCTGATCTCCTCAGATCAGATCAGGTGAAAGATCAGGCGGTCAGGGCCGGGTCAGCCTTGATCCGTGTGCTTTTAGCCCCAGAACACAGAGGTGTTGAAACACGCAGCCCTGCCTTTGACCTGATGCCCCTTCTATGCTGTCTCAGTATGTTAACCCGCCCAACTTTCATCCATCTTTGACCCAAACTTACCCTCAAACACACACACACACACGCACACACACACACACAGAGACTTAAGAGTCTTCAAAGGGACTTGTGTTTACAATTCAGGACTCAGGTTGGAAAGATTTACACGAGGAGATAAATGATAACGCTCGCAAAGACACACACAAACCTCCCTTTGAGGAATCTTCCTCCACCACTTCCTCCTCACCCTCATATATCCTCGCTGCGGCCCCTGCGATCTTCCCTCCTCTCCTCCCTCCCACTCAGCTGCTGTAGTCTGTGTTTACTCGGCGAGAGATTGAGAGAGGGCCCAGCGAGGGACAATGCTGCCTTTCAGAGACTCTGCCGACCCCATGGCTGAGCGAGGAAGTCTGCATGGGGGCCAGCCAACACCCCTTCCTCAAACTTCACAGCCACCCACAGCAAAGCTTTACACACACACACACATCTCACAAGCATGCACGGACAGAACGCCATAATCTTCCCTTGCCTACATCACTCCCACTCTCTGCTGCACGGCCCTATTTGTTACACTCTTTCTTACAAGCCCCTTCTCAGTGAATGCTGTTTCAAAGATTTAGCCAAAATCCTGCAAGTCCAGTCCAAGATCCACACACACATTGAGTCACTTCCCACTCAGACTGACTGAGGGTAGGCAGAGGTGAACTACATCAAAGGGACTCGCTAAGATGAGTATAAATAATAATAATAATACAGCTTATAAAGATGCTTTCAATGCATTCTTCACATTTATAAAGTTATTTTCAGTTATAAATCCAAATTATTATGGGTGAATATTTGTTTGTTGCTATGTTCTACATATTCTGTAGTAAAATTCAACACTGCACATCAGTGTTGAATACAACATCCTCACAGTGAAACATGGTGGTGGCAGCAGCATGCTGTGGGGAGGCTTTTTATCAGAAGGAACAGGGAGGCTGCTTATATACAGGGAATTCTTGGAATAAGCTGCCAGAGGCTGCAGAGTTCTTGAGACTGTGGGAAATATTCACCTTTGATACAACCAGAAGTGGAATGGAAGGTTTAGATGTATTCATATCCAGGTTTTCAAATGGCCTGTTCCAAGTCCAGACGTAAATCCAATAGGAAAACTTGAAATGCTTTCAACTCAGATTGATTTTATCCAGCAAAAATCTTAGTCTGAACACTCGCAACTGTTGAAAAGCCAAAGTAATACGACTTTAATACCACTGTACATAGGAGGTCAGTGTTTACTTTATCAGGCCTATGTTTTCCATAAACTCACATGGTAATCTTTTATAATCAAGAGACCTGAAACATTGTTCTAAATAAAACAATAAAATGAAACCTCAAAACTGCACAATCTGCAGACTTTTAGAAATTGTTTATGCTACCAGGTCTCATATCCACAAAAGATAAGTAGCCAAAACATACAAACAAGTAATTCCATGCACAATTTACGCAAAAGAAACTAATTACATTCATCAGACCTGTCTAACCTCACCTTGATGCTCCTGTCTTCTGTTACAGCACAACAAATATAACACTTTTTGTCATGCGGTCAGCTGAAAAAGTGACAGGTTGTTTGTTTTTAACACATCACGCTGCTTCTCGTGTATTCATCTGGTAAAATTGACCCCGACTGAAGGCTGCGCAATGTTTAGATTTTGTCTTTGCGATGAACACGAGTGTCTATTTTTGCTGTAAGATCAAACTGACAGAAGCATAATGCAGCTCTGTGTATATACACACTCTGCTTCCCTGCTTGCACCCCCTCTGAGTGTATTATCATCGTCTTATCTTTGGCTGACGGGGGTCTCTGGACCCTCTGGTGATCCCCTTTGTCTGGATATGCATATGCAAGCCGAGGCCATCACTTGTTGGGATGGTGAACCTGCTCACCTCCATGCTCCATGCCTCCCAGACACAAGGCCATCGACTCGTGTGGCTCCCGGCCAGTTGCTCTTAAAGCCCACCATTCACTGCAAACTGTGGCCTGTATGAGTCTGTGTCAGCATTTGTGTGAAGGAGAGCGGAAGGACACATGAAATTATGGCTTGATTAATTACTTCTGTGCATGGATGGATTTATTTGAGTGCCTGGTTTAGATGTGTGTCAGGATGTAGGGCTGCATGTCTGTTTGTTACCGTGTTGTGAAGAGGCTTTTGAGGAGATGTGTCCATGTTTGTTTGGTGAGGTGGAGCAGTGAACCCTAAAGCATTGCCCTCTGAGGTTTTGGCTTTAAATCAGCAATACAGCAGTAGTACCGCCTGGATGTGTTATGTAGAAAACTTCTGACGATGTTAAAGAACAGAATCACCTCTTTATGTGAAATCAGTGTTAAATCAGTGTGCCCCAGATTTATTGTTATGTACTCATACTTAATCAAAGTCTTGTAAAAGTATTCTTACCTCTTGAAAATGCTCCCATTTTTTGTCATGGTAAAACCACAAAATTCACTGTGTGTGATAGGAATTTTAAATGATAGAGCAACACAAAGACAGAAAAAACACTAATATTTGTTTCAGATCAAAACTGAAAATGTTTGGCACATTTGATCTGATTTATTGTCATATTTGTTTGAATTTGATGCAAGTCTTTTACAGAATCACCTTTTCTTTTGGGATACATCTCTTTTCTTCTTTGCAAAACAACTCAAGCTACGTCAGATTCTGCTTCCGATCATTAACTTGTTATTATCTCACATATTAACATACTTTAATTGGGGTTTTTGTTCTGGTGGAAATGAGTCTTAATTTATTTCTTTCTCATTCGTTAAGCAGTTTCTTTTATGTGGTAGTGGCAGCATCATGATGTGGGGTTGCTTTTCTTCAGAAGAGCAAGGGAAGCTGGTCAGAGTGTTTTACCGTGTTTTACTGTAGGAATTGTGTGTTCAGGGTAATGTGCACCCCTGTTGTCTGTGTAAACCAAAAGGTTTCATTTTTCCACATTTTCGGTGAAGATTGTGATTCTAATATGCCGTAAGGTGAAAAAGCACAAATTAACGATATAAAGGAATGCTAAAAGTCCTGCGACTAAGGAAGAGGACAATTAAAGTCCCAAGTAACAGCAAGGCCTCTGGCTGGATTCAGAGGTCAGTGTGCTTAGAGCAGAGAGGAGGTGAACTGAGCGGGTACAGCTGGAGCTGAAGGCCTGCGGCGTTGGTGGCGGGTCTCAAAGGTCCAAGTTGGAAGGTGCACTGGGGGGATGTTGGGATGGGTTACACTGGTGGAGGGCCTGATGCGACAGTGTTTAAAGGCCAGCAACTGGCCATGGGGTGAGGTGAAAAAGGCCCAGTGGAGGGGGTGACCATCTGGATCGGATTGTAGAAATTCCTCAGGAAGAGTGTGAGAGTAAAGGTCAGGGTGGAAAAAGAGAAGGGGGTCACTGAGTCCTCATCGTGTGTGTATGTGTTTATTTTTCTTTCTCAGTGTTTCAGATTTTGATTGTGGTCGGTTTGCCATTGTTGGAGAGTGCTCCCTGCCCAGTGGGGTTGTGGAATGTGAGATACTTTTTAAACAAAGTTCATGTGGGAAAAGTTGCAGGTGTGAGAACCTGCCCTCTGCTGTCTGATGCTCATAATCTTGGACTGTTGAATTTCTGTATGTTAGTTACTAAGCGATTTGAAAATAGACTAATCTCCAAAAAGTCTTCATCCATTTTCTCTTGCTACAAACACAAACCCCACAAAGTGGCACACAAGTGGAAGAAAAATGACAAATGGTTTCTAAAGCTTTTTTATATATATATATATATAAATAAAAAAGTGAAGTCTAAAGCATTGAAAGTGTGATTCCTTACCTCAGTCCCTGTTTTTGCAGTTGGGAGGTCAGCGGGTTGCAGCCATGCTGTCGCTGGACGAGCCCCTGGACCTGAAACTACCTCGGAGGGCAAACGGGAAGGACAGGGGAACCCGCTCTCCTCTGCTCTCACCGCTGCATCCCAAGCGGGTCCGCCAGTTGCATATGACGGATGATGGGACAGCAATTATAGAGCCCGCTTCACCTGCATCTCCACAATCAGGTAAGTGGTACCCAGGCGATGCCAGGGACCAGACACACTGATGTTGGCTAGTTCACTTGGCTGAGTCACTTCTGCACAAAACTGATGGAAATAACTAGCAGTGAAGAAAAGCTATAATCAATACTTGGGCCAGACAACTATGCAGTAGTTTTTGTAATTACTTTGTAAAGTCCAACAAACAACAGGGAGAAAGAAAAGCTCTTTGTGAGGAAAGGTGGTTTTAACCTCATGCAGTGTCCTTCACGTTAAGTCTATTGCAGTTTATGAGAACCTGGGCAACTCTGAATCTGAAAGGCTGGTGTCTCTCCTGTTTTAATGGTTTTCTTGTTTCAACACAATTAACTTAAAAATGCTTCCGCAGATAATGTCAAGGGCTATTGCAGAACATGACCTCTCTTAATTGTTAATAACTTTTCCAAACGTTATTTCTTTGAGAATTAGCATTATCAATCTTCGACAAATTAAGAATAAACCGGTTTTTCTACGTCACTCTAGGACAGATTTTGTCAGTAATCATGAGAACTGTGGAAGAAAGCTAGATTCAAGTGGAAAAAATGTAACTAAAAACCTGGAGGTAAAACCTTTATCCCCCTGAAACATGTCATATCTGAAATAGGGTTGAACAGGACAAGTTAGAATAGAATAGAATAGAATAGCATTTATTGTCATTGAACAGGATTCAACGAAATTTCTATTGCAACTCCCATGCAAAAAGTCAAAATATACAATATTAAATAAACAACACACAATAATAATAATAATATATACAACTAAAATTAACTAAAGGCACTCAACCACACCAAGAAGAAGCAGCAGGTCCAATTATGGTAAAGTGCAGTTCAGTGTCCCTGTAACAGGTATCTCAAGAGTGTCATCACTCCAACATGAGTGGAATTTCTCAGGTGTGCAGGTGGTCCCTTACGACCGGACTGACACCCCAACTCCTCCTGCGGTGGACCTGAGCATGTCTCCCTCCTCCAGACACACCCCCAGCTCTCCAGAAATGAGCAACGGCAGTTACGTTCCCTCAGGCGTGAGTATGACATCCAAGTTCCTGCAAACACTCCAGTGTAGGACAACTCAACGATGCCACATTTTGTCACATTACTACAAATACAAGCCACAAGCATTCAACATCCAGTCGCATTGTTCAGCCCGTCATCTGAAAACAGAAAGAGTATGACACAGTGGAATGTTCTGTGTTGCTAATTCAAGTTCAACTCAAAAATACTTTATTTTTTTATAGATCCTCTCTGTCCAATTTGACTGAGCGTGAACCATTTTGCAAAGATGTAATTACATCTAAAAATACTTACAGTGGTAATCACAGTTAATTTTGTTTTTACAAATTTATGAGCAGCGTCGAGATTGTAAAATTTTTAGGCCACTGTATGCAGTCAAAGTTTTACGCTGTCCTTCTGTAGCCTGACTCAGGATGTTTGGGTCATCAAATCAGGGGCAACATCAAGTTGTGTCACACTGTCACAGGGGAATTCAATTATGCAAGGTTAGGGAGGCCTCTGCCCCTAAGAGGGGAAGGGAAGCTCTTATCAAACCCGACTTGTGTCCCCAACAATTGCCTTTGTCTGTGCAACATGCACTCATTGGCCCCGTTGGGCTGTTGTGTGTGTGCGCGTGTGTGTAATCAGATTTAAGACAAAACTGCGGCCATGCAGACCTCATGCCGCCTAATTTAATTTCAGTGCAATTGAATTGAATTGCTAAGGCAGTTAAGCCACTCCTCTGTGTTTTACTTAACGCCCTGAAGCTACCGCAGCATCCTTATTCTTAGATAAACCTCCATCACTATCTTTCTTGCAGTTTCTCACACGTTTGCCATCAGGAAAACACTCGCTTTCTTCTTGTAAAAAAAAAAGCACAGTATGTGTGTGTGTTTCCAAGATTTTAGATTTTTAACTCGTTTCATTGAGATATCTGCTTTTTGCTTGAGCAAGAATTCACTGCAGGTTACTCTCAGCGTGGGAAAGCCTGGGCATTATCTCTCTGCGGCTCAGAGAGTCTCTCTGCTCTTCGGCAGAGGTTTGGGATATAGTGAGATTTGCAGCAGGACACTACTTGAAGAAAATGGAATGGGTTATAAGTTTAGTGGCTTTTTTAGCTTTTTAGTTAACTGGCAATCAAGCCCTTATTACCTGTTTTTCAGCAAAGTATCCACATGCTCCTCCTAATGTGAAAATTATCTTAAATTAAGTTTATATAGGATTGTCTCAAAATGTCAAATTTAGAAAAATCCAACCATTTTTAGTGCATAAAATACTGATAACACAGGTTTGGCAATAGTTTTTAGTCTTTGCCTTTAACATTTCACAAAGTCGCATTGAGGCAGGGATTTTTAATCAATCCTCTGCATATTTTCTCAGAGCCGCTCTGTGTTGATTTGGTTATTTGGCCAATGCATAAGGCTTACTGAGCCTTTTGGAAAATATACAGCCCCCAGAATCATAGATCCTCCACCTTACATAAGTGTGGGAATGCATTTTTCTGCTTCATACAACACCAAACACACTTCGAATTTTTGTTGCAGAAAAGTTCAATCTTACCAAAAAATTCAGTTCTAGTTCCTTAAAAAAAACTTAGCAGACATTCTCTCTCTCTCTTTTTTTTTTAACTGTTCATCAGAATTCTCACATCTCGCAGGCGTTTCAATTCTTTGTGCCAATTGGTCCTGGAGCAGGACTTCACCTGCCATCCTCCATGTTCATTGGCCAAACGAGTGACAAGCGGGCTTCCCCTGACCTTTCAGCGGATGAACAACTTGCATGTCGCTGGAAAAAGGTAGACAGGGATTGCAGTTTGATATTGAGAAACCTTTATCACCTTTTACGGTTTTCATACAATGTTTCCCCTCCTTTAGTGCCACCTGCTCTTTGACTCGCTACAAGATCTTGTGGACCATGTCAACGACTTCCATGTGAAACCTGAGAAGGACTCTGGGTACTGCTGCCACTGGGAGGGCTGTGCTCGCAAAGGAAGAGGGTTTAATGCCAGGTGAGGAAATCATTCGCTGAGGTCTATAAGAGCAAATCAGATATTCCGTTTTAAAACCAAGAACGTTTTACGTTTCTTTTTTGCTTGCAGGTACAAAATGCTCATTCACATACGTACTCACACTAACGAGAAACCACATCGTTGTCCCACCTGCAACAAGAGCTTCTCACGCCTGGAGAACCTCAAGATACACAACCGCTCGCATACAGGTCTGTGTTTGGCTCCCAACTATCAATAAAGCTAAAATACAAGAAAAATAAAATAAATCACCTTGGACAGTGTTTGATACACAGCTAAAGATATAATTATTTTTCAAACTTTTTCTTTTGCAGTTGTGATTTGGTGTTTACCTTACATAAGTTGTTTTCGTGTCCAAAGTCAAAAACTATATTAAAAAATTATCTGCAGATATAAAACGATATTGTGTACCAAGAAAGGACTTATAAAAAGTAAACCTGAGAAACGTTATGGTGGTTAGTCTTTAAGCGCCACTGTCTTGCATGTCTTAGACGTTGCCCTGGTTCAACACGTATGAATCAAACACATGGTTTATTAGCAGACCTCTGCAAAGATAAGTGACATCCTGCAGAGGCAATTTGAATCAATTGTGTTGGATCAAGTAGGCATCTTATACCTGAAACACTGTGAGTGAAGAACTTGAGCTACTTATCCCTACTAAATGTTCACAAAAATATGGTTGTATATGTGAGAGAGTTGAGAGCTCCATAGGCTCTTTCTGTGTTAGTAAAGGTTGAGGGTGATTATTTTCTTTTCCACACTTAGGGTTTTTGAATTTATGGCACTTAAAAGCAGTGATATTTGCCGTTTATAATTAGTGTGTAAAGAAAGCATTTCTTCAATGTATTTTTTGAAGGATACACATAAATTCTCATGTGGAAAATCTCTCCCCTCTGCAGGTGAAAAGCCCTACATTTGTCCTTACGAGGGTTGCAACAAGCGCTACTCCAACTCCAGTGACCGCTTCAAGCATACACGCACACATTACGTAGACAAGCCCTACTACTGTAAGATGGTAGGTTGCTTGAAGCGCTACACAGATCCCAGCTCGCTGCGGAAGCACATCAAAGCGCACGGCCACTTTGTGGCTCAGGAGCAGGGCCCTCCAAGCGGGGTCGGCTCTCTGCTGAAGGGAAGCCAGAGTGGAGGACCTTCTGGCACTGGCAGTAAGGATTCAGAATTGCCCTATGTCAGCGGAGCGCACATCATCATCCCCGGAGCAGCTGCCGCTCTACTGGGAGGCCACACCTTGCAGGGCGTAGGCGGTACACTTCCCTTGTCCCCTCTTAGCCCAAGGCCCCTGGACCTCACCACGCTGGGGAGCCCCAATTCATCTCCAGCCAGCCTAGGAGGCACATCCATCTTGTCCTTTAACGGCTCCCCTCTGGGCCTGGCTAAGGCTCCTTTACTTTCCTCTGCCTTTCCTTCCTCGGCCCTTGGCCTGCCAATGGTCCCGGTGCTGGGCCCCACTTCAGAGCGTCGGCCCCACAGCCACCAGGCAAAGAGAGGCAGAGGAGATGAAGCAGAGGATGAGATGGCGGGGAGGGTCCTGAACCTCTCCACAGGTGGGTCTCATGATCCCCTATCCTGGGTGGTCATTCCCCCAGGCGCTGTGGTGCTCAAGCCAGCTGTGGTTAACTGATACAAACACACGCACACACACTCTCTCTCTATCTCACACACATTCCAGAAGAGCTCAGGGGGTTGATGCCATAGGGAGGGTGTTGGATGTCAAAGGTGACATGGATTGGCTTGAACAATCAATTCCAGGCAATGCATGACAAGGTAGGAGTTTGGAAAAAGACACACATCACCTCACACAATTTAAGAATAAAACGCAAGCCTCTTGTATTGTTGAAGAACTAAACTTGAGGCCCAAGATCTGTGTTCAGGAATATGTACGCTCCTGGATTTATATCACAAAGCCTTAAAACAAGGCTCCTCTTTGCTTTCTTATTTTACACTTTACTCATTCTGGTTGGTTCTGTGGAAAGGGACCGAAAGCATGACAGTCTTAGTGCTCTGTGTTTTTAAAAATATGTATTTTTCATCTTTGAGTATTTATATGACTGTACTTTGACAGCTTAGTGCTGCGGTAGGGTGCCTCACAAAAATATTCACACCCTTTGAGGTTTTACACATTTTGCACCAATGCAACTACTCCCAGGCATTAAGCAATTCAGATTTACATTAAAGCAACTGCGTTGCAAATGAAAAACTAAAAGTGTGATGTATCTCTATTTTACTTTGATTTTCCAGTGCAACCAAGTACAGCAGCATAAGCACAGCTGTTCTGTGGAGGCCTTTAAGGTCTGTTGGAGAACATTAGTAGAGTTTTACGAAGACCAACCAGCACAAGACAGAGATAAAATGATTTGAGAAAGTTGTAGTGGTTTTTTTCCAGGAAGACAACAACCCTAAACAGCAAAAGCTAAACTATTCTTGTTAGAATGGTCCAGTCAAAGTGTAATGACTTTGGCAACGGGTAACAAGACCTAAAAGCGTACATTCAAGGTAGATACAATGTATTACTATGCAATAAATTGTGTTGGTTTGCATGACAAAAAATATATATATAACAGTTTTGTTGTTTAAAAAGACAAAATGTTAGGAAGCTTAAGGGGTTTGAATGCATTTTGCAAGGCACTGCAGGCACCACAAAGGAAGCACTCATACACCCACGTGTAATAGAAAGATGATTCAAATGTTGTGAACATTTGAAACATTTTTCAACATAAATTTGACAAACTTGCCGAACCAAAGCAAGTGAACTTATTATGTCTTATACTTCATTTAAACAGAGCGCTTAACAGTGTCAACTTATAGTATTGAAACTTCAGAACTGCTGCTAATATTTCCTGCTCCTCCTGCTTCATAAACAGAGCGAGAGCACTTTTGACAATCCGTCCCCGGTCTTGTGGAGGGTAATGAACACAGACCAGACCGGGGGCCGAACGAACAGACAAACGGTGTTAAGCCACCTTGCAATGACCAACCATTACTTCCTCCCTTTTTTCACAAGTGAAACTTTAGGCACTGGTGTGTCCGAATCCCCCTGCTGGCAGGAGTCAGGCCCTCCCGACTCACAAAAACCAGCACTGTTCAGCTCCTGGATTGTTCAGCTGCTTTACTGTAATTCAATCAACGGGATCTGGTTGTGTATAAAAGGCCCTCAGTGGTGATGAACACTACAGTCTTGTATTTTTTAAGCTAAAATGACCCCAAACCAGCTGTGAAAAACAGGTGGTGGGCCTATCTACATGAGGTTTGACCCCAATGAGTTTCAGCCGTGAAAAAAACAAAACAAAACAAAACAAAAAAACAAAGAGGGAATGTTCACGTTGTTCCACAGCGGGAGATGGGATACACTCAGTGCTGCCTACAGCTGGACTGACTAGGACGCCACACTATCTCAAACTGCCTCATTTCAGTCTGCCCCAAAGGGCAAACATGTAAAAACAAAAACAACTTCTGGGAAACACTTCATGGTTCGATTAAGCAGTAAACATGCACTTACTAAAAGCTACATCATTTCTAAAATGTTATATTTAAAGAAAATAGCTCTTATTTCAGTCCCCTCACAAAATTCAGTTTTTTGTTGGGCGTTTCGTCAGACTTGAGTTGCTCATGCAGCCATAGTGTTGACAGAGGATGGGGAGCAGAAGAGGATCCTTAAAACTAAACAGACTTGCATCTCTCCTCGCTCTTCGTCACTCATCCGTCTCTTTGGTCTATGTTTGCTGACGTTGGCTGTTTTTGAGTGTGATTTTTCATTTTCAAAACTTAGGAGCAAAAGTTTTCAATTTGAGAGCAAGACATTTTATGCCATTGCGCTCCCCTGCATAACTCTCCTTTTTTAAAGCATGAGGTGTAGGATTCATACAGGAGCAGAAGATAGTTGTGCAAAAGGGAGAAAGCAGATTATGCAGTGCCTCTTTTGCAGCAGAACATATAAATGTAATCAGATAATATTATTTCAAGGGCAATATAAGGGCAACACATTATCCAAAATCAAGAAAAATTCTCCTCTCAAATTGAAAATAATATGCTCATTTTTTTTTTTGCAGGAAAATCCCCTTATAACTGTTTTATTTACCCGTTTCTATTTTATATTTTTGCCATTACTATGACTTTTTTTTTTTTTTTGCAGATGTTCAGACGAGACATTTTCTTTGTGATGTTGAAGTTGCCTCTTGTGTTCTGCCATGGCTGCTCTACAATCAGGTTTCTGCTGCCGGGAATGAGTTTGTGAAGGGGTTGAAGTTGGGGGAAAAATTTTTTTGGATGGCTTTCCAGAGCTGTAGATTCCAACCCGAGGCTGGCACTTCAAACGGATGGTTAGATCGATCAGAAACATCAACAAGTTCACTTAAATTTTAAACTTGTGGAAGTTTAGTTCTGCAAGAGCCACAAAGACACTTTTTACAAACGGATGGTCAACTTTTTCGACTGATTGGCAGCTTGAGAGAAAAGAGAAAGGGTTATCAGGATGAGAGAATGGTCAGGGGAGCTATCAGCGTGTAGGCTGCGTGCCAGCAGAGGAAAAAAAAAAGAAAAAAGCAACTTGCAGCCATTCTGTGCTGCCGCTCTCCATCTGGCCACCCACCCACCAAACGGCCCTCTCAGCTCTGAAGTCACCGGCTGCGCTGGGCCCACTGTGGCAGCCTCTCACAGAAATACCAGCCTGCAGAAAACTAGGCCACTGAACTCTTCCTGCCCTCTCTCTCTTCTGTTACCCATCTTCTTTAGATTAAACCCATGGCTCAATTCCACCACCTCCTGGTTACAAAACATTTACCAAAGAACACTAAAGTACACCAAGAATTAGTCTCACATTAGAGCAGAAAAATGTTAATAATGTAACCCATTGAGGTTGTTTTTTTTTTTTTAATCAGAATGCCTGCAGGTCTTTCAAGGCTATGGCAAGCCATTATACCATATAACCAAAACATGCTATATCAAATTGCTATTGTGCATTCTATTGTTCTCTGTATTCATCTTAATTTATTAAATTACTTTTCTTTTTTTTTTTTTTTTGCTGACAAACTGACATTTCAGCAATCAAAATCCATTAAAACTGATTATTTAGAAAAGTTCAAGATGTCTGTTCCTTAAAAGTAAACATTTTACCATTTAATGTCTAAGCTTGGCACGTTATGCACACAAACCATTCAACTGCTAATGCTTAAAAAGTACACACTCATTTTGATTAAATTAAATGCACTTTGAACATGTCTATTACATGATAAGTGGCTTGCCATACAAGTTGTGCTGCAAAGCTCCTTCCCACCTCCACACACAGTTTGGAGCCGTCTGACATTCACTCTGCGGAGTGAATGGACAAACCTCGCATGTAACGTCGTCAGAAAGAGGCGTTAAGTAAGCTGGACATGGTTTCCATGGCAACGGCAGCGCCAACAGATGCTGAAAGAGGCCAGGGACAGAGACTCGGTGCCGGCAGCAGAAATCTCAGCACGACACGGGTCCAAACGGGATCCACACATTTTCGATGTTAAGTAAGCTGTATGATCCATTAACCCTTTGAACTCAGCCTGTAATAATCGGCACTCCCGCACCCTCAACTGTATACGTTTGGGGATGCCGTCACATTATTTTCCAATGTCTAAGCTGTCTTTGTGTTGTTTTTTTTGGGAAATAGTCGCTGCAGAGTCTCAAGTAGGGCTCTGTTTTCTTATAATTAAACATTTTTAAAAGTGGTACGGACTCCTGGAGTTGCTACAAAATCCCAGATGCCAGGAGACAAAAATGACTCGCATCAGAGGCTCGCTTTGCTGGAAGTGCCACAGTGTTGCACAAAGGGTTAATGATATGACTAAGGCCACAAGAGGCCTGTTCAACTTACGTGTTTTATTTTGCACATTTGTGAGATATTATGTCAGTATTTTAATTTTTCCAAGTGCCTTTTTTATTACAGGTAAATATAGAAGCTATACACTATATGAGAAAAAGTTATATGAAAATATATTTTTCCTGGCACCATGTTCTGTGGTTGGACATGCAGAATTTTAAGCGTTGTAAAAGTCTCCAATTGGTACAACATAGCGGTTTTCTCCTGTTTTAGAGGAATTTTATTACGATATTGATAATAATGTCAATGAAAACAAAATGTTTAATAAAGTTGCATTTGATAAGTGTGCTTGTATTTTTTTTTTTACATTTCTGCATATACTGTTTCTTTCACATGCTGACAATCATATTATCCTAATTTACATTCAACAAAAAGCATTGTGAACCAAGTTTCCAACGCTGCAGTCATAAATGTTATTTTTACAGACACCTATTGTCTATAAAAATAGACAATAATTGCATATTGTATAATGGGAATTCACTGGCACATACAAAAGACTAAAGAAAAGACTTTATTGGGTTATAATTTACATGGGAGATGGGGGAAGAAACTCGCGCTCCAATTTCATCCTTTATGTTTCAGGATTTTGCTGCGACTGCTGATTTTGTTCTTGTTTCTGAATACTTAGCTCCTCATCCAGACGCTCTTTAGCTCGCACCACCTGCAATGCAAGAAAACGGCACATGATTGACCTGCAGTGCAGGATAAAGCAGCTAAAACACGAACACAGCAAACTGTAATTAACAGAATAACTCAACCACCTGGTGTGAGGTGTGAGTCATATTTTCTTAGTGCAGAAACCTGGCATTTTGCTGAGGAAAAATAATTGGGAACATGGTGCACACATCTGCTTTTATACAAAACATGTTCCATTTCAATATTTCATGCAGTGAAGAAGGAAAAAAGGAGAGGAGGGAAGGAAGGGAAGGACACTAGAAAGGAAAATATACAACAAAGCAAGGACGACTAAGGAAGAATAAAAGAATAACAAGGAAACAACAGGAAGGAGGACATGCGAAAAACAGACTACTCACTTTTGATTGCAGATAAAATGAACCTCCCACTGATTTTTCATTGGCTTTGAAAAGGTGCTCATAGTTCTGCAGGAAATAAACAGTTCAGTCAGTGGAAACACACTCTTTTAAATGTAAAAACAGCAAAAAAGAACCCACAATAGTTGTATTCATAATCCAACTCATAATTAACCAACTTGATTATAAACACAGTTAAAGATTTATGACATTGTATAATTTAAAAAGCTTTGTGTATTATCATCCACTAGGAAAAACACATGACATCTGAAGTCAATCCTGATATTTAAACCACCAGTTTCTTCGCTACGCTAAACTCCAAACCAAAAGTGAGAGGCTTAAGTGTGGAACATTTATAAAAACCTACCCCACTCTGATTTAAACATGTCAGTAAGGAGGAAACAACGGTTCCTGGTTGTACCTTCTGAATCTCTTCAGGGCTGAGCGTGGAGATGTTGAGGATTTGTTGAGCCTCCTGTAGACTCATCCCAGTGATGCTGGACGCTGCGGCAGACTGCTGCCCGGATCGGCCCCTGGCCCGGGCCGCTGCCTGACTCGCTGGGAGAGGGAGATGCAACAGAGATCCATCCTGAAGAAGTGATGCTATGCCAACATGGCTTGTGTCGGAGAATCCGACTAGCAGACAGATTGTTGTTTTTGCAGAAACACTACAGCTGCTTCTAACTTGAATAAAACTCCATAGTTTTCCAGGCTGTGAAGAGATCTACGTCTCATTCAGTTTTGCTACTGCCATGAATAAACAATGGAAAGAAAACATCATCCAGGGGCAATTTTTGTACATTATAATAAGATTGCTTTTGGGCTGTTATGCAACATGGCTAAGCACTTTCTTTTCAAGGAAAAACTTAGTGGGCTTCATTTAGTCCATGGCACATATATATATGTTAAACATGTTAACATGATCTTTAACAGATCAGGATATTTTTTCAGTCTTAAACGTGCACCTCCTTAAAGGTCCCTTTAAAGATTACATATTCTTTCACAGAGTTGTAGTAACATTTTAATCAAATCCATGACTGCAGACGTCAGGCTCAGGATAACAGAAGCATAAATACCTGCATACTCCTGCTGCAAAGCCCGGGCAAAAGCTCGTCCCACCACCTGAACACCCATCACCACGATCTGAGCGAGGTATTTAGCCTTAAAGAGTTCAGATTAACACAGTTATTAACAGTGTTAGACAAAAACAAAGATACAGTCCTCAACACACAAACCTTCTTATTACTGAAGCTCTTTTGAAATGCGTGAGGTTCGTTATGTAGAGCAACTTAAAGACACAGTAGCATTAAAAACACCGCATTTCGTCACGACATGTTTCAGAGTTAAGGTAGTACATACTCGCATGAGACCTAGCAAAAATAACATGTTCTTACCATTTGTATGTCGCTATACAGCTTACACGGCCGATGTGCCGACTCCTGTTGTCACACATGCACACTGAAGGTTACAGAAGCGTCATAGTTCAAGGAAGACCGACAACTAAACGTTCAAGACGAGTCGTCTTGGTGGCACAGGTTTTAAACATCTCCCTCTGCTGGCGGGGAGGGATGAATGCAGAGTTGCATCATTTTTGGTGACTATCAACTCTGGTGACTCCAGAGGGCGCTGTTGAGAAGCAGCACTTCTCAACATCTCCACTATAATATACTATAGTCGTGATATAGTCGTGATATACTATAGTCGTGATACTAAATTGCAAATTAATCAAACTGAATTATGTGAATATGAGCCACTGGCTTGAGAAATTATCAAGAGAGCCGTTACAGAACATGTGAGCATTTTAAGGCTAACTTTATAGTTTTCACTGTTTAGTATGTCTTTAGGGAAGCAAAGAGTCCAAAAGGACATTCTATGTGTCTGTTCATCATGACAGACCATCACAAACTCCAAATAAATAAAAAATATTTTAGACCTTTCATAAATACAAAGAAGGATATGTCATGCATTTGTATTTAACTTTTAAGAGCTTTTTCTTGAATATGGTCTAGGAAGTAGTTTGAACCTAATGGGAAGATGAATGACGCACATTTGGAAGAATCCTGAAAAACAAACAAACAAACAAAAACATACAAGATGCTGCAAACGACTTGAGACATTGGTGGAGTTTCACCTTGACTCAGCGAACTGAATACAAATGTATGCCACACTTTTAAAATTTTGACTCAAAATTTTTTTTAAATAAAGTACAGTGAACTTTGTGGCTTTAATGCAAGATTGATGAGGTTATAACTAAGAAAATATTTTTGTCTGATGTGCATTTATCTAGTTTGCCATAAATGCAATAGCAATGCTCACCACATTGAGTTAACTGCAGAAAATCAGAGTTCATATGGTGTTTATTGCAAGACAGTTTTTGAAAAAATCCACAAACCACTACTACAAAAACAAAACCACAATGTTGTACTTACTATATGAAAACAAATCCCAAAACCAGTTAATTCAATCAAAACATACAACAGACCTTTAAAAATCACAAGCACATACATCCAGTGACATCCACCACGCATGTGTTCAACATGACAAGCAGAAAAATGCATAACTGATTTGGCCGGATCACATCAGTCATTCTGAGGATGTAAACAACGTTGTTGGATCAATAAATGGTTCTCAACGACTCCAACTCAGCCCTGAGTGATGATTACACAATGATGGCTTCACTCTAAGTCGCTAACACTGTGCTGTTTGCCTAATTAACACTATTCAAAAGGTATTATTCCCTAAACTGTTAGAATATTAACAAGGATTCAAGTTAAAAACATTCGACTACCCTGCAAACAAAATGGAATGATTAAGTAAAAACATAGAACTCCCCATTTTTCCCTCCTCATACAAACATTCCTTAATGGCTAAAGTGTTAATCAAACCCGACTAGGACAAATACACAAATACGTAATATCTACCATCTATCAACTGTAATTCAATTTATACTTAAAAGAAAAGGAGTCTATAGTTCCTAACATCTGGGACTCCCCTGACTCTGTTGTGTCCTTAAGTTTAGGGTGGTATGTACTGCTGAAGCTCAAACTTGTTACAGTAACTGTGATTTGCATGATCATATTGGAAGACAATCAGTCTTAAGAACTTGTGCTGTTATAGTGGGCAATCAGGAAGCAAAGCAGTGGTCGCATGTCGAACCAAATCAAGATTTGATTTAAAAATCTACAAAATAATGCCACTAGAAGATAGGAGAAACTAGCCTTAATTCTACATTGTTTACTTTAACAAGCTGTTAGAGAGTTAACTGATTATATATAAGAAGTTGGACAGGCTGCAGATTTAGTCACATTTTCAGATTTTTTTTTTTTACTTTACTGTTGTGTGATTTTATATGATTATCTCATGAATTCATCAAATAGATGAATCCTTTAAATATATACCAATGAAGACATTTGTTGGCACCCCTGCTAAAAATCTGTAGAAAGCATAGTGTGATCTCACAATGAAAAAAATCAGAAAAGGGGGAATCAGAGCTTTCAATATCAGTACAATTAATCAATAAAGTAAGATTTTACATTTGCTCTTGAAAAAAACAAACAAACAAAAAAAAACAAATGCTGACATTGTCCTTTCCAAGAGGAGATCTTTTCTTAAATATATGTCCCATTATTTGTAAAATCAGATGTTTTTCTCATAAAATAAATATATTAAAATGAAAGGTTGTATTTTTTTTTAATTATGCCACAAAAACTCAAGATTCATTTATATTCAGGTTTTACATTTTTATCAAGGGTGCCGACACTTTTGTCTATACAGAGAAAAAAAAACTATTTTAAGCTCAAACTGAATGTGGAATTTCCTACAGAGAAGTGCTAAAACTTATGGAAGTTTAATTTACACCTTATGAGTTTTTTATGTAATGCAATTTTTCTCTTGTTCGGTAGGCTGCGGTGTTTGTTTTCCCCAGAAGATTGTCTGGGTGACACATTCAAATACAAATGGCAAAATAACTCTTGATCTGTCCTTTCCTCTCTGCTGTAGACACCATGACTTGAAAGAAAGTCCAGATGACAACATCCTCTTTAATCATCCTGAATAAAACGGAGACAAGAATGAGGTTACAAAACAAAAAAAAAAAAAAAAAAAAAACAGATAAGAAAACTAGTATAATTTCTTGACAATCTGCTCAGTTTATATTTATTTGATTTTCTGAATATATTAAACTGTGACTTCAAGTTAAGAACACAACTAATGCAAATATACAAACACAGACTTCAGAGAAAAATTTCCAAGAAAAACACAATAATTTTACAAGAAAAAAAACAGACAAATACAGTTACTGGATTTTTTTTTTTTTTTTTTTTTTTTTACATCACTTGAACTTAACTATTTTGCTGCACTTGAGCCAAAAGTGCAATATTATCTTAGATTTTATGCGATAAACCAACAGAAAGTAGTGACATTTTGTGACATGGAACATGTTTTTTAATGTTCCATGAAAAGCTCAACAATAATCCAGCTGCTTCTTAGGGAACAGCAGCATCATGCAAATTTTTATCGGCAAAAATTGATTACATCTTTTCTTTCACTACATCAATGTGCACTACTTTGTGTTGATCCATCACACAAAATATTCTCTTGTGTTTTATTTTCAAGAAGTTGTGACATGTACTCACCCATTCCTCGTCATCCACACCCTCAAAGGATTCCTGTGGCAGGGGGTCGTCCATGTTTCCCAGCTTAGCCACCATGGCACTCAGGAGCTGGATCACACACACGCACACACACGCACACGTACACACTCAGTGTTACGATTTCAGGAGGACTCAGACATACTTTTGTTCAGGTTCTACCAAAGGTTCATACATCTGATCTACAACAAACTAATGCAAAGTTTACCTCCTCTTTTTTCTGTTCATCCGTTTTTTCCTCCAAGTAAACAGACGAGGGCAGGTATTTCCTCACCGGAGCCTCTTTGGGGGCCTCACTCACTGAGAAAAAACACAAACACAGCTTCGCATGAAGCAACCAAACGTACCAGGACATGTCCAGAGTCGACATGCGGGTGTAAAGGCGGCGTCTTGATGAACATTTAACAGCTGTGTTGTGTCTGTAGCTGCACCTGGCGTCATGTCTTTGGGCTTCAGGCTGAGCTTTTTATGCTGGCCATTGGAGCCAGAGAGCCAGGCAGAGGCAGTGAGCGCAGGCTCCCACCAAACTGCCGTGTCTGGGTACACATCGTCCTGGAAGAACTCTTTCTGGAGAGCCAAAAAGGAAAAATGTTCTGTTCATTAGAAGTAAACATGAGTAGAAAAAAAGTAGACAGTGTTCCTGGAAGTGTTTGCAAGGGGGTACGGTTGCCTCACTTTAACCCGGGGGACTCTGAAGGCCACCGGCTCTATGGTGGTCTTGGTGAGCATCAGTCCCACAGCTATCTCCACATCTCGCACGTTGCACTCCGTTTTAGGCAAAAAGGCAAGTCCCTGCACAAGGAGCACAGAATCCATTACTTTAACTTCATCTTCAATGATGATAATTGTCGATGATGATTAGGATAAAATAGGTAGCCTTAGTACCTTATGAGGCTCAGGGGAGTTAAAACTGCTGCATTCAATAAAGTATGGATCTTCTGGGACCAACTCATAAATGTAGACTCTGGTGTCACCCTGAAGAAAAGCAGGAAACATAATTTAATGCAAATTAGGCTTTAGCCATGACACACTCTGCAGCGACTAGCACCAGTTCATCTCTCTTCTTACTCACTTTCCCAGTAAGAATTACAACGCTGGTGTCGGGGTCGTAAAATGGGATAAGAGTGGAGGGAGATACATTTAAAGCAGCGTTGGCTACTGGCCCGGATGACAGGGAGTCAGCGGAGAACAGGTAAAGAACTCTTTCGCTACGACTACAATAACAATAGAAAAGAGGACAAGAAGAAGGGTTACTTTGGTCAATCTTGCTCAGACAGTAAAAAGAAAGGTAAATTAAAATAACTTAAGGAAACAGCCATGCTGAACAAAATAATAAAAAAGGTTTTAGTTTCCATTACCTGTCAAATCCTGACACCAGCAAGTACTTCCCATCACACACCCAGACCACACGAGCTCCTCTGTGGCCCTCTGGACCCGGCCCCTCCTGGGAAAATCAAAACAACAGCAAATCTTTGTGAGTACTGAAGCCAGGTTACAATACGGCTATCATCTAAGAATTGAGAGACAAATATTTATTACAAAAAAGGACCAAGTCAAAGTATAAAAGTATCCAGACCTCTTGAAATTTTTAATGTCGTCATAGTACAAATGAAAGGCCAGATTATTATTATTATTTCGTAAGGCGCTGTTCTATAGTTTATTGCCGTACTTGCACAGGTGCTGTAGATTTGCGAGGGTCATAGATGCGAACTTTCCCATCCTTGCAAACTGTGGCCAGCAGCTTTCCGTCTGGACTCCACGCCATTCCAAACACCTGAACAGGAACATCAGGAAGAGCCAAACCAGGGGAAAACCTTCCATAAGTTTCCCTTTGCTTTATGGAAACATCTCTACTCGTTCAAATTATGTTTTTCGAAAAGATTTTCTTTGCTACTGTAACAACCCACCTGGTCCTGGTGGCCGGTGAGAATCTTGACCTGCTCTCCGCTCTCCAGGTTCCACAGTCTGACTGTGAGATCGTAGGATGAGGACACCAGGACTCCACTGGCCAGAGGGTGAAACTTGATGGAGTAGATCTTCTCTGTGTGGCCTACAGGGAGTCAGGGTAGCCATCAAAACAACTGAGACTTCAAGAGTCACACAAGGAATGTGCAAGTTTGTTTCCGGATGCATTCCAAAATTAATACTGAAAAAGGTGCAAAATGCCACTTCCTGTCCTGCCATTTATTGACATTTTTTCAAACTCCTGCCCAAGCCAGAATCATTAATACATAGATTTAGGTTGAATTTGTTTCTCTATGCAATATGACCTACCTTGCAAGATGAGCTTAGGCTCAGTCAGCGTATCTTTAAGCCCGCCCTCTGGTACTTGCCACATCCTGATTTTAGCATCATCTCCAGCTAGAAAGAGAGTTTATTCAAATATAAACTCAGAAACATGCTCAGATAAGTTTGTGAGGAATACGTTTTTATCTGCACCTTTGCAAAAAAAAACCCAACAAAAAGCGGTGGAGGCTGTTGGTAAAGATATATTTACTCACCCACTGCCAGTCTGTGTGTGTCAAAGGGATCCCAGGAAAAGTCGGCCACATTTACAGAGTTTTGGATGGTGGGCAGAGCTGTGTCTGGCTGCCTCCCGGGTCCAGAGCGCTGAGAAGAGAAAAACAGCTGGAGTACAGGAAGATACCAGCTGTGGTTTTACATCTAACAAGCACTAACTAAACTAAATTCTCCGGGGGTTGAAGGTACTGCTAACTCTATTGGAAGTCTCCGAGTCAATTTGTACACACCGTCAGAAAGCACATTAGTTTTGCAAAAAGGCTAGTTACTGCACCAGGATTAATAGGGAATGTGTGAATACTTTTGGTAAGTTTCATTAAGTGTGACAAATAACAAAATGTTTCTATACATACTTCAAACACAGCAATCTGGCCTCCTGCAATGGCGAGCGGAACGGCCACACGTTGGCGGTTTACACAGAAGCCGTCACACTCGCCTGGCGTCGTCAGGTTGAGGTTCCGGATGTTGGTGATGTGTTTGTCCCGGTGCATCACTGCACCCTGGATGTGTCGGAATTTGGATGTTGGTCCTGATTAAAAAAACAGAACAGTTTCAAAAAAACATCTAAAACAGATGATTATTCTAAAAATATGTGTGCATTGTGTTAGTTTTTACCCAGCATGTTTTGGATTGTCTTTACGCTCTGGCTGGGACTGGGAAGGAAGCCTGAGGAGAGACCAGAGGTGGAGGAGGGAGAGCGGGACGGAGCAGCGGTGCTGCTGGGGGTGCTCAGAGGACTACTCGAGGTGGAGCAGCCGTGAGGCTGATCCTGGAAAAGCAGAATGCTGTTTTAAATTCTGCTAATCAAACATTAAGCTTGTCCTGCTTTGGAAAAACAAAGACACATTTTTACCTCTTTGCTTCCTCCATGGGGTAGTTCCTTCTTAACAAGTGTCTGTTTTTCTGCTGGCTTGGGTCTCTTGTCAGGGTGGAGGCTGACTTTATCCACCTTGAGACAAACGGAGATGCTTGTCTGAGCAACCTGTGTGGCCTTCAAACTTTCCTAAGCTGTTGTGAGCGAGGTTCTGTTACCTGTTTGTTTCCTCCCTTCCACCACTCCTCTGCAGACATGGCTGGAGTCGTGCCCACCGTATCTGGGTAAAGGTCATCATGAAACTCCTGGCCTGAGGTCTGCAAAACAAAGAATGGGGTTCCAAAAGCGCAAGCAATCAAACATCCGTGGAAAGGAAATCAAGATGTATGTGGATGTCATAAATCTGTGTTTTGCCGGCGATACCTTGCGAGGGACTTGGTAGCTGATTGGAATGATGCAGCTGTCTGTCAACTGAAGAACACGCACCACTTCACAAGAAATGACATCCAGTGCCAATTTTGGCACCATGGCAATGCCTCGAGTTGAAGCATCAGTCAGACAGTGGCTCACTGTGAGAAAGTTAAGTTAAAAAAAGGGTACAATATAGGAGAGAATTGGAAAAATAAAACATTTTTAAGCATGCACAAAAACAACCACATTTTACCTTGAGTCAGGAAAGGCTCAGCGGTTGAGACTTCAAAACAATCAACTGCAGTGTCTCCCTAAATGGAGAAAGAGAAGCATAAATAAACCAGAGTATCTTCAACATCATCTTTACAAGAAGAACAAATTTGCAGATATACAGCTTACAATGCCAGCGAGCATGAGGAGACCAGTGTCATCATCAAACAGAGGGACCAACGTCCTGTAGATGGAGACAAAGATGAACAAAGAGAGAAAACATTGGGAATCTTTTTCTTTGGTTTTGCATCACTTAGGCCTGTTCAAGTTGAAAAGTGTTGCCACTAGATGGTGCAGTTGACTCAGCAAAAGGTGTCTTCAACTCCTACAAACTCAGCCGCACGGAACGTTTTCTTTCCACCTGTAACAATACTGTGGAGGCTACACACAGAACAAAAATGCTGTGTATTTCTGTTTAAAATCCATCAGCTCAATATAAATGAGTCGCAAAATCTTCCCCAAAACAATAATCGGGTCCTGGACAGAAAATGAGAGACCTAGCCAAAGTACATTTTAGAAAGACCTTCAAAAAAACTTCATTGAAGTTGCTGCTTAGAATAAAAAAAGCAACATGCTTCTATATAAAAAGAAGGTCGTTTCCACACTGCAGCACAGAATTGGCAAAATGTACAAAAAAATCTCTGGTAAAAATGTACAAAAAATCTTAAAAAAAAAAAAAAAATAATGTTTTAGTGCAACCTCCCACTTAAAATTGTAGAAATAAAACCTTTAATAAAAGTAATTTTTTTTTCAGTTAGAAACAAAATGTTTTATGAAGTAATTATTTTCAACAAAATCCCTTGAGACTCAAAATTCCTGTAAAATAAGTGTTTTTTTTTCTGTTTCTGGTGGGTATCAACAGAATACCACAATAGAACATCGTGATGATCTTTGGGAATTTTGTTGTTATGCTTCATCTTGGTATCCTGCTTCTTCGTTCCCTCTGTGCTTTATTAGCCATTTTCCCACCTCCTGAGTTCAACTTGTATTCCTTCACAGCTGAACCCTGTTTGTTGAATAATCAACTCCGCAGCTTCAAGAAATGTCTTCACTGTAAATTTATTTCATAATATTGACATTATCAATGTTGACAGTAAATCACCCATTTTGGATTATTTGTTAAATAAAAAGAATAATCAACAGAGCAAACTGGTGTGAAGCTCAAAATAATCAAAGTCAAATACAGAGAGATTTCTTCTGAACCATTTGAAACCGTTTTCTGTTGGCGTACTACAAACTTTGCTCATGCAGGTCTAAACAAGTCCAGAGTCACCTGCTACCTCTCGTGATATAAACTAAGAGGATTGAGGGCTGCAGAACTTAATAAGGAAAGTACAACTAATTTCCTAAACCAAACGGCAAATAGTTCCACAAACAAGTGAGGTAATCTAGGCAAATCTCCCTCATTCTTCACTGCTATTTATTATGATTTCCTCTGCAGGTCGCAGTTGGGATAAGGACAGAGTCCAGGCTGACTGAAGTGGAGAGACTCATTTCCAGAGATGGGTTTATGATGACAACCTTGTGCAACGCTTCTATTCCAGGGCCACTTGATGCTGAGAGACTGGTGATGTAATGCTCCAACTATGACAGGGTAATGACAGGGTTAGTTAGAGTATGTAAGGCGACAACAAATGGTGACACGCAAGGGACTTTTTTTTGTTTTCTGTGAGTAGCAAAATATAAGAGCATGTGACAGCATGTCGTGGATGTTTGTATGAAAATTATGAAACAACCAATTAGCAAAGAAATAAAAGTATCAGACGAGAGTCTATGAACAGCTAACAGTTTGACATGTTCACAATTTTCCTTTCATCCTTAGTCTTTAATAAATGAGTCCAGATTTATTCAAGAAACTCTAGAAGAGAAAAATGGATCCATCAACAATTGTCAAAAATCAATGACTAAAACAGTCCGCAGTTTGTGAGGATCAAAAGTTACCTGTTTGACCAATAGAGCAGCAGTACAGGAGCACCACAGGGCTCTGTACTCTCACCATTACTTTTTACTTTGCACACCTTAGGTTTCCAGTAAAACTTAGAAATAATAGTATCTAGAGAAATTCTAAGAAAACTCTCCAGGTGTATTAAAGATGGACAAAGGGCTGGGAGAAAGCTGGTTTGGTTTGTGGCATGGTGTGGATACAACCGTCTTATCCTAAATGTCAATAAAACAAAGAACACAATTGTAGATTTAGGAAGTAAAAGAATTAGTCAAATAATATTTCTGTCATCTGATAAGAAGTGGAGGTGGTTAAAGAGTATAAATAGCTGTCTACGAGAAGGGACAGAGGAGACTTTACATCTTGGGGAAGCTTAAGAATCTTTATTGTTTGCAGCAAGATACTGGAGATCTTCTATAGGTTTGTTGTGTGGAGTGTGACCTATTCAATCATCATCTGTTGGGTCAACAGCATTAAGCCAGTCAGTCTTTCCATCTAGATTAAATATTTTGAACTGTTCATGTTCGTTTTCAAAGATCCAAGGGGTGTTGGGATTGTGTGTGCTTGGCTTGTTCAGCAGGATCACTATGACCTTACTGTTCAATGAAATCTACACCAGGAAATACAAAAAAAAAACAACAATATTTGGAAAAGTCATTAGCCATCTATTCACTTGTTTCGCTTTTATATGTGTTCAGTCTCATACCTTGTCATATTTATTAGCAGTAGTATTTCATATTGCTAACATCAGACTGGCTATGTGCTGTCTCACTTGTTGTTTTTGGCGGGGCTGCATGTGAAGGATGTGGTTTCTCTTTACGCACACTACAATACAGACATTTTTATTTCTTTAGAGATTGCTTACCAACTTATTTTTAGCCTGGCTTTAACTTGAATGTCACAGTGAAAAGATAAAAACAAGTGTATGAGCAGTGTTGATTACAATCCATCTAATCCATAAGGGACATACAGTAAGAGACATTCATTGAGCATTTTAAAAATTTCAATCTCAAAAAAAAGGTTGAGATCTTGAGGTTTTTTAAATCTTGTAATTGATTTAAGAACAATTCAAAGCAGGAGACAAATAATACCTGTGCCTCTTTTTGACCTCTCTCCTCTCTGTTGCAAGGCAGTGGAGTCAGCAATGGCCACACTTCGTTAGCTCGAGTCTCTGTTCCTATGTCCGAGTCTGTCCACAGGGAGTCCACCTCCAGTCCCACACTGCTCTTCTTTGCTCTGTCCTCCCCACACAAAACTACCTTGCTTTGTCCCTCAAAGCAAGGTCCCCAGCACCGTTTGTCCCAATTAGCTGTCCAAAATGCCTTCACTCTCTCCGACGTCTTATCTCCGCTTTTCTCACAGTAAAATGTACAAGTCAAACAGCCATATAATAGAAGCAGAGCTTTATCTCTTATTTTGGCCACTGTGTGCTGTCATTTTCATGGTCCACCTCCTCACTGGCCCGTTTTCCCACACAGCGAAATGCAGACACATGCAGGTGCATATTTACACACGCATAAAGGGGAGCACACATAAGTGCTGATGATGCGGATTTAATGACTTCATGATGCGGTATTGCAGAGTTAATCAATTAAGAGTCTACTATGCAAATCTCCTTCACACAGGCTCATTGTGAATGAAAAAAGAAGCTATTATTCTCATTCAGCAAAGACAGAAGCATTTTCCTGTTTTTGGTGTGCAATCAAAATAAGTTCACCACCATAATCATGATTAAATAACATGCCAAGAACAATATTCCAACTTCTATCTGCACCTAATAATGTCTCATCACAATCCAAACTTCTCTAACTATCTGCAAAGAGCCATCAGAATATCAAACAACCCACCTGCCTCCTTTCTGAGCTGCCATCACCTCACACTGCTCATCTCGCACAGATGCCAAATGAAAATCAGAAAATGACCTTCTCCCTTTGACAGCTGCCTTCAGCACCAGTAGATACGATGGGGGTAATATTCCTGCTCTCTGTGTTTAGGTGTGCATGAGACAGCCAGGATAAATTCAGATCATTAAAACGTGTTGTCATTTAATAACGTGTGTTGCTTCCAGTCTGTGCCCACAGACCTGGCCAATAAGGCAGATTCTAATTCTGAGAAAATCTAGAGACGAATGTTTTACTTCTGATTTTGATGAACCTGACAAGATAGACCATACCCCCTTCAACTTGTTCACATTTCTCCCTCAAAGTCTTTTATAGGGATTCTTAAAAAAAAATTGGAAAAAGGATTAGGAAAAAAAATAATCCATGGCTTTTACAGAATCACATGTAATTGCAGTTACAGCTGCAAGTCTTTTGGAGTATGTAGCAGCTTTGCATAATACTTAGAGATAAAAGGTTTTGCCCTTGATTTTTTTCAAAAGTCAGAGGCAAAAGATCAGAATTAAAAACTGAGCATATTTAAACAAGCTTTGACATAAATCCTCCAGGATTTTCTGTATTTAGTTCTGTTACTCTGAGCAGTTAAACACGGTGGTGGCAACATCAGACTGGAGTGCTGTGGAGTGTTCAGGCGGACATTCAGTTTTTGTTGTACCTGAATGAAGTTGTCCCTCCTGCCCCCAAACGTTTGTGTTACGTTAATGCAGCAAAAACTTTTGTCTGTGTCAATATCATTTTAAAGATAATGAGAAATGTTTCCAGAGGTCATGCAAGGTCAACCAGCCTCAAATATTTAATTTGGGCTTCACCTCATGAGAGAATCTTCTTCCATGTGCTTCTTTGTCTTTATGATGCTGTTTGTTCAGCAAAGATCTGAGAGGAAGCGTCATTTTTCTTCTACTTCACTTATGGATAGATTTTTAGTGGGCAGTGACTCATTATGGTAACAAAAGTATGAAACTCTGCGTTCCGATGTGACAAGAGGTGGACACATTTAAATTGAATCAATAGTTTTACAAGGTACCAGAAAAAATATGAAAATTGTATTATAAACATGTTTTATACCTGATTTTTACAGTGAAATACTTCATGCTCTTTTAGAAAAACACACAAAAACCAATATGCTATATACCTCAATGAGTCCAACAGGCACCAGCCTTCCCTCTGATACCATCAGACTCATCCAGTGGTGTAATGTGCTCTGGTGTAGGTGGAGCTAATTGAAGCAGCCGACAGAGGTATAAAGTTATGGGTTTGAGCTACGACCAGATGAGTATCAGTCAAAGGGACCTTTCTCTGTCGTATCAGATCATGACCTTCAGCAAGGCCTGCCTTAATAATAAAAACATGCACTAGATATGGCACTAAGCTCCAGATGACAGGTAGTGAGCCTGACAATGGAAAGAACGGGGAGGTGGAGGCCAGTAAGGAATGGAACCCCCACTTTTTAAAATTTGTATCCTAGCAATATAAAAAATACTGTTCTGCACATTCATTGGCCTTAGAGTAAGTCAAGAGTAGGATGCGTCTTCTGGATTTCTAGGAGATAAAATGAGACTAAATGTGGAAACGTTCACATCAAAGAACATCTCTGGAGACATAAGAAAGGAGCAACTACACCTTGATGTTAAAAACAATCTTAAATCACTGTGAAGGAACCTCTTTTTTATTGCAATCTAAGACATTCATCACTCACTTCAAAGTGTAACCATGCAGCTATTTAGGCTTGAGATATTTTCATGATCAGTATCTGATTATGAAACATAAAGCAGCACCAGTTAATAATAATAATGTGGCTGACGTTTTGATGAAAGTTGCGCTGTAGCAAAGAAATTAGCCTTGCATTTTATAGCAGGGCTCTTAAGTGATTCCTGTAATAAGTAACTGATCAAAATAATTTATGTAAGCCACAGATCCTCCTTTTTAATTTTCATTTTTTTGTTCCCAGACAGAAGACAGACTTATTGTCACGTTGTAAAGAGTTAAACACACTCATGCTGCAGGCCAAAGACTGATAACATCTCCTCAACAATGAAAGAATGAAGCAAAGTAATCCGCTTTGCTTCATTTTGGACCATATGTTCCTTTAAACAGAAAATAAAGACATGAGACTGACAATGTGAAGTTAGCAATTTTTAAGATAGGAGTTCTCCCTCAGCAACATCTTGGTAATTCTGTATGCTTACATCTATCAGCCGTTTTCATGCAGACATAAGGTCAGTTAGTTGGAAAATCAGAGGCAAAATCGATACTCTAATCCTTGTGAAACCTCAGTAAGTTTTATAGAAAAACAAATGTCAGGGAACCCGCCCTCAATAAACTGAAACTCCCTCCCAAAAAACAGCAGCTTTAAGTGAACTAAAACAATTACAACTGCGAATGTTTTCACTATTCTTTAAACTGCAGACTGAGTGAAGTCTTACAATGAACACACTGAAACGTTCCGTAATGAGCCGCACACTTTTTCCACTGACCAGTTTCTGTGTTTCCACTATGTGAGTTTAATGAGTGCTTTGGGTCTGCCTGCCTGGCTACCTTCAGAAGCTAGTTCATTAGAAGGGAATTAGAGCTGACGCTCTGCGTTCCTGAGAGGAAAAGAAAAGCAGGAATTGTCAGCGGAGAGACCAGCTGTGGCCGTATCTGAGCTCCAGTCTCAGATGGGCTGCCAAGCTTCATATCAACCCACTGGTTGATATGAGTACCATTATGTGCACTCATACCACACATCGAGTGCAGGTATGAATGAAAACATTGATGACCTTCTCATCAACCTCCAACTTCAACATATACCTGCAATCAAAAATATCACAAATAAAATTACAACTGACTCCATCCCAGCCTTAAGTTGTTACACGTCGTCACTTCAGCTTTCTTTTTTTCTTTCCCAGATGTAGATCATTTCTACACATTGGACAACATATGAGTATAAGTAGATTAATAGAATAAAACTATAACAATATTTTTTGGACCGTTTTTAATTTTAACATAAAATTCCAAAGAGTCTTGAAATAAAAGTCAAAGGAAATGATTGACTTTTTCCTCAACAAATTAAAAACATAAATCCAATCCAGTCTCAGGAGAGTGGCGTGAAAAGGTGTGACTAGTTATTCAGACAAGAGGTGACATATTTCCTCTTGGGGCAATAAAATTATTTTCTACTTGAACTGTAAAAGGATCTAAACAATCATTCTTTTATGATTCTAATATCTTTGCCATTTAAAGTCATTGAAACAAGACTAAAACTAGTACAGGTGAGTAAAATGCAACTAAAGGTAAATTAGATAGTAGTCAAAAGATTAAAATTAAAACTAAGATTACTAGACAATTTTTAGGACTTTATCTTCAAAATGAATCAAAAATACCAAATTAGTGGAGGGAAATCAATTAATCTGCAATGTATGAGTGACGAATATTACTACAAACAAGCATAGACGTGAGTATAGACTAGTGAAGAATGTTTGTGCAAACTGGAACAAGTGGAAGTAGGATGTGTTGAAGAAACATGTGCTCAAACAGGAAAAGAAATTAACTGATATGGAAACCTTGCTGGCATTAGTATCTATTAGCATTAATGGTTTACATTAATACAATAAGAAAAATAATTATAAGATTTTAAAATAAACACATTATTTTGTTATATTTAATCTTTAGGTAAACAAAACAAATGTAAAAAAAAAAGCAGTTTAAAGGAAAAACAGCTTGAAAAACATGATTCCTGAATTGCATCAGTTTCTGTTTCAGCTGAAGGTGATGAAACACCAAAATCTTGTTTTTATTCGTCTATGCACAAGGAAACAATCAAAGCTTCAACAGGTCTGATTGTTATTTACCAAAAGCAATGTGATACAGACACGATCACACAACAAAATCGCTTAATTAGGTCGAATGATTCAAGTTGTGCATATTCATGTTGGCTTGCACATCGAAACACTCATGCAGAACTTTTAAATGCCTGGTAAACTGGTCCAGACTGGCTTGGTTATAAAACAGGCAGGTCACTGGTTGTAAATTAGCAGGAGGGCTCCTTCCCTTCGCATTCAGAGCTGGGCGAGGTTGGGAGTTTTGCAGAATGTGGGTGGGCATGAGGAAGTTGGAGTATGTAGGAACCGTAAGAGAAATTGGGTGTTACAGCACTAATGGGAAACATAAACCCCTAACGTGCACATTAAGCCAACTCAGAAAAGTCAGAATGCTTTGGGGGCGGATGATAGAAATAAACAGCACATTTACTTTCAGTGTTGGCTTGTGAACAGGGGGGCCGTATCTGTAAGGTGCTATTGGCTGAGAAGTCCTGGACAAGACGCGTTCTGCATTAACCCCGACTGCCCCGGCTATATGACCATGTAATGACCTGTCGCCAGGAGCCTGAGAACTGCTGGCACTCAAGTCAAAGTCAGAGAAGATATACTAAAAAATCCTCTACAGTAAAATCTTGCCTTTGACATTTTTTTAAAGGCAAAATTAAAAAACATTTGCCTCAATCATTTGTGCTTAGGAACCAAATTTGTACAACTCTTGTTGTCTGAGACCAGAGAAAATTGTTCTAAATGTTATTCGGGCTGATTTTTTTGTTTTTGGACAACAATGTCCTAAAATGACATCTGACTTAAATTTGAATCTCCTGCAAATGACTAACTCCTACCAAATTACTTTTCCGTTAGTAGACCTAGCTGTTATTAGAAAAAAATGTGAATTGGTTATTGTATTTGGAGCAAGAGTCAACCCCCAAAATGCTCTCCATAATTTGATTATCTTCAAAAATAAACCACAGAACAAAAATTTCATGCTCTAAATGAGAAGAATGTTTCAGCACGCTAGACAGTTGCTGATGAAGTCAGTCTTGGTTGTTTACTCAGTTTTATTATTTCTGCAAACCTCAAGCAAAGACTGAGTAGTTGCTGTTCGAAACTCGGCGAAGCTCCAATGCAGTTGGTGTTCAAAAAACTCGATGACTGATTTACTGTCTTAAGTAAATATTGAACAGTGACCAACATGATCACATGGAGGTCAATGTGCTTAATAGCAACAGTCCATCCAATAGTTGGAGCCTTTCTTCAAACAAAGGAGGCTTTGACCTTACAAATAATACATGATCTATACCTTTAAGAACGCATTCACACCGCTTTAAAGAACTGCACATGACTCTTTCCCTCTGGCACAGCCAAGTAAGAGTTATTGAAAACACTAAAGCTCTAAAAATCAGTAATTTATGGACACAAACACGACTGCTTTATGGGTATTTTTAAAGCCTCAACACACATGTGCAGACGAGAGAGAAGGTTGACTCAAGGAGTAGGAAACAAGCAAAAATACGACCTTAAAACACAACTGAGTATTTCAACAAAGCATCGCTATGTTTTTAGTTCACCAATGTTTTGACTAAGTTTTGTCTTATAGTTTCACTTTATCAGATGGCTTCATCTTTGTGGCTTTTCAGCTCATGTCAGTACAAGACTTCATTCACTAAAGATGATGACACTCTTCAGTAAGCATCTTCATAAGGTGTTTTGCTTTTGTTTCAAGGTAGATGCACCCATTTTACACAAAAACATATTAATTTCTTTCCTGAAGGGTGCAATGACTGGACAGTTTCATAATGTTTCTTCATGAACCTAACATTTTCAGGCATCTGGAAGTTGCACCTCAGGATTAACCAGACTTGTGGAGTTCAATTCCCTTTCTGATATCTTACTTTTTTATATGTAGTAAATTATCCTATCACAAGCTTACAAAACTATGACGTCATCATCTGGGCTCAGAAGCGGAGTAGTCTTGTTGGTTGTTGTTCTGATTTTGAAGGAAGCATTTTTTAATGTTTTTTATTTGATTTATTTTTTTTAACTTTAGAAAAATAGTTTGTTTTTTGTGTTGTTTTTTCCCCCACCAATGTACTCCTTGGATTTCCATAGTTGAAAGTGATGTCAGATCACCCAAGAACTACCATCTTGTTTAAGAGACATGTTTTACAAATTCTGCATATTTGGAATTTGAATTCAGGTCAACTCAACTCAAAGAGATGATTGGGGAAAAAAAGACAGTTTTTGAAAATATTTTCTTTCATTTATAATTTCTTTTAAAGAGAAAAGTGGGGTTGAGTGGAGAATGTAATAATTAGAAATCAAATTGGACATTTATTTATTTTGAGGCCATATCAGTCCGACAAGTGATAGAAAGAAACATTCTTCCTTTCGAAGCTAAGAAAAATCAAATATGTACATGAAAATTGTTTATTCATTTCTCCATTTTAAATCAGACATCAATTTTACCCCATCTCCATTCAAATTTCTAAGATTGTTCTGATATTACCCCAAAATCATAAACCTCTGCCTTCTTCATAACTCCAGTACTTTCTTGGAGCCCTACACACCTATCATAAATCATTTACTTTAATGGCCGAGGCATGAAAAAGGTAAAGCAAAAAAAAGTCTGATTTACAGTTGCAAGATGGTCAAAGACAGAAAGAAGAAAAAACAAAATACCCAATAGAGGAGATAAGATTGCATCACTTGCTGTTAATCATCATGGTTATGCATGTCTATGTATATATGAGATCGCATGTGTGTGTAAAGGTCCTAAGAAGGCGGCTTTGAGATCTATCATGAAACATCTGGGAGAGTTATAGGTAGGACAAAGCAAGAGACGATTAAAGAAGACAACACAGCTGCAACATGATGATCACCTTGATGAATTGTGACTTTTACAGCCAGATCTGGTGCCATGATGCAGCCATGCATAAAAACACACATTTTTTAACTGTTCTTCTGCTCTACATTTCTGAGTATATCTGATCAGAGAAGCTATGTTTGCGGCAACATATAGCGAGAAAGAGAACAAGTGATGAAAAGGTTAGATTCACAGTCTTTAACATTGCTTACTCAAAGAATAACGTGTTGTAACAAAGCCAAGGAATTATGTAACGTGATCATTGAGATATAAAAAAAATACATCGCAGAGAAAGAAGCATACCAACATATTTTACATAAAGACAAATTATGGGTCACAATATAGTTGGTTTATCCCCAAATTATTTAGAAATCTGTTCTTACTTATATTTTAATAAAACTAGAATATAGAAAATGATTTGTTTATTATAGCATTTTCAGTCAAACCAACCTTTTGATTGCTGATGAACTTTTTGTTTGCTTCAACTGGTATTTTGATAAAATTATCAAAATCATCTTTGCTAAGGAAAGTCTTTGAGGTTGGAAGGCCTCATGCCAGCAAACGAATCTGTAGTTCACTCCACTGATTCTCCATCAGATTTAACTTGAGAGAATCAGTGGAGAACTTGGGAACCATATAAAAATATTTATAGAATAAAAAAAAAAAAAAAATATATATATATATATATATATATATATATATATATATATATATATATATATATATATATATATATATAAGGTAAAGATTGGCTCACATTAAACCTTAATCAACAAGGGGTATGAATAATTTGGGGTCTTAAATATTTCATATTCTTGACAAATATTTTTTGTAGTTTTCTTTTTTACCTTTTCTTAGCTGTGTTCATTCAAATACTCATTTTTATAATTTATAAGATGTGTTTAGCTCGTTTTCTTTCTCAGTGTTCCTGAGATGCTGCAGTTTCTACTTTGCAAACAGAAACCTAAACTGTCTGCACAGTCTGAAATCCACCACCTTCTCACAATAAACAACCCTGAGCAGACATTTACAAGCCTACATCCAGGCTCTGTCCACACTTTTCCAACAGCACACGATGAAGCAGCTTCGAGCAATTTATTTGCAACACAGACTCATCTTCCTCTGAGGAATAAAACTAAGAGCTGCTCAAGTTACAAAGAATTACATCAAGGTTAAAACCCGACTGGAAAATGGCAAGGTCGACAAAAAGGATCCAATGTAGTAATCTGCAGACAGAAACAAACCAGTGACTATTTGTATCTTTTCTATTTAATCAGCTACTTGACCTCGTTTTAATGTCAAGACCTTTCCAAGTCACAGTGTGTGAGTGCTATCTGTGTGCCTGTACTTGTATTTATCATCTTTAGTTTGACCATGCAGGTCATTTTAGAGGCAAATTACTAAATGACTGTCAAGTTAAATTAAACACTTTAAAAGGACCTTTAGATCATAAAACACAGATGAGCCGAAGAAGAATTAGTGCAATTAGCCTAACCCAGAATATGTAACATGCATTAATCATCTACCTATTTTACTCAGATACCCTTAAATAAAATGTAAAGTAATAAACAGTCAGACTCCACCTGTATGTAAATTCAAAGAAATCCTGATTCAAGTCAACTACAAGCCATGTGGGTGACACAACAAACACATCGCAGAAGATGTTCTGAGCAACAAAGACGAGGAAATTTGGAAGAAAACCTGTTAGAGGCAGAAAAACTATTTACAGAAAGAGAGGAAAAAGAAAAATTAACCCCCAGCCTCCATCACCGTTTTATGTCGGTGAAATTAAAACACATTACAGTTAGTGGGTATAATATGACAATATGTGGAAAGGTTCATGGGATTTGAATACTTTTGCATAACAATATAACCTGTAGCATGGTGTGGTTGTAGTTGTACGGTGAAAATCAGTAGGATCAGTTCTTTAATAGATTCAGTAGGACAATGAACACCTGAGTCTCAGATATGTTTCCTTTAATCTATTTATTCATTTAATCCCTATTATCTCCATTTATCTATTGAACTGAATTTAGTTCACCCCAATGATTTGACTCATCCTTGAAAAAAAGGGATATCCAAAGGTTAACATAAAACAGGCCTCAATCCAGATGCAAATTTACATATTTTATTTGTCTTGGATTTCTGTGTTATATGGTCACTTAGAAAAAGAAAGCAAACATACAGTAAAAAAAGAAAAAAGGATAAAACCTTAAGGTGTGGCTTTTTGATTATAAGAAGATTCTGGACTGCTAATCTTGCACGGTGCAGGGATTCGACAGGCGTTTGTATGACGGTGAGTTAACCTCTCTGATCCTTGGCATTTATTGGAAGTAATTCAATCGTTGAAATACGCATCATGACCTGAAGTGATCTGTGCCGCATAGCTGCTCTCATCTCCTTCAAAGAGTGTCTGTGTAGTCATACTAAACATACCTTAGCTGAGCTGCTGTCTCTAACAAACTCAACCACAGGCATGTTTCTCTTACTCAATACCTAGAATACCAGAGAGCAGACTGAGAGTATGACTAGAATGAAGAAGTAAGCAAAAGAAAAGAGAATGAACTGAGCAAATAGCTTGCAAGCATCTTTCAATAAAACCAAACCGGTTACGATTGCATTTAATGGACGAGGAAAGAAGTCATCAAAACAAATTATGGTAAGATACAATCAGATTTTATAGTGAAACTAAAGATAAGCAAAAAACAGAATCTAAAATAGGGAGCATTAGTCTGAATTTATTTGAGCTCTGTTAATGATGATCATGGGAAAATGTCATTTCTGTATGACCCTAGCTAAAAGTAACCAAGGGAGTGGAGGTCAGCAGGGTCTGCTAACCCAACCTACGCCCCCCGTACCTCACCCCGTCACTGTAAGATCACTCTGCACTTCATCACCCTGAGTTTCTCAAATCAGAGCTGCAACTAGTGCTTACAAATATATACATACTTATTAAATCTTTAAATCTTTCAACATTTCATTTTGATAAACCAATTTAGAGTAATTTACTGCTAATTTTTTTCTACTTTGTAAAAAAAAAAAAGCACCTCAGATTGGACAGAATTTATGCAAAGATTAATCTTCAAGTCTTGCTTTAGATTCTCAATTAAACCTATTCTGGTCTTTGACTAGGCCATGCTAGCACCAGAAGATGCTGTTTGGCATCAGACAGGTATAACAGTGGAATTGTCCTGCATTTAGCTCCATCCATATTCCAATCAATTTCCCTCTCCCATCTGAAACAAACCATTCCCACAACAAAACATGGTCACCACTGTGTTTTCTGGTGGGCATAGCGCAGACATGACGATTGCTGAGTTAGTTTTTAAGTTTTATAAAGTAATATTAAGCTTAAATGTGGTCTCCTCCGTGGGTATGTGTTTGCAGTGTCCTCTGCATGACTTGTGGTAAACTGCAAGTCGGACTTTGTGCTTTGTTTTTGGCACTGCTGTATTTAGCAATTAGGAAGCTTCTGAAGGAACTGGATGTTATTTAGGGATGTCAGAAAAAACGAGCTAAATAAAAAAATCAGGCCACAATTTTCAGATGTTCATTCCTGAACAGTTTGGACAACCATATGTTATGGGTTATGTTTAAGGGACACCCGTATGGGTGTCAACACTAGTTTATGTTGATTTATCAAATAAAATCTCAGTAAAACTCTTGGAAGTCTGTCCATTGTGTAGACAACATAAAAAGTAGTAGTAAATATTATTGTAGTTTCTTTTAGCAATTAAATCCAGGTTGCTGCAGCTCACATAAGATCCAGGTAAAATATAAACATCATAAGGTAATATCTTTAGTTGGTTTAATACTGTAGGTTAGTGAAGCACGGATTGCTTTTTGTGTATATTTTCTACACTCACCCCTTCTGTATGAAACAAGCAGCTCATGTGACCTTAAATTTTTAAAATACAATATCTGTGCTTATGGTACCATTTTGGAATGGCAAAAAGAGCTCTGATGTGTGCCCAAATTAAGCCAAGAGAAACAACAACTATATATAATGATTGTGGAAAAAAATGAAAAAGCCAAAACAATAAACAGACAAAAACAGGAACCAGATTTCTTTTAAAAACTTGCCCCAAAGTTAGATCCAACCCCCCAAGTAGCTCCCTTTCTAACTGAAAGGGGGCAATTAAAAAATCATGAAACCCCTTTCATCATAAATCTAAGCTGAGTTGAGGACATCCACTGATCCCTGAGCCACACTGGGTCTGACTACCAGATGATGCTGAATTATTTTATTCAAACTTCCTCTGCAGAGGACAGCTTTATGAGGGGCACAATGACTTACAGCAGGGTCAAGTTGGCCGTGAAGCTTGGATGGGAAGAGTCAATATTTCAACCTTAAATGATATATTGCATTGGATAGCAGGATTAATTGTTTGCTCTCACACAAACAGGAACAACTTCTGCTTTCAGTATACTCATTACTCCTCTTTCCACTGGCCATATTTTATTCCCTCATATCCAGCTTCCCAGAACTGCATCTAATTAACCCTGCGTGCTCCTAGTTTGTTAGCCAGGTTCCTCCTCCTGTTTTTTTGCATGGCACTGCATTTTTCTTGGACATTTTTTTTCCAAGCTGCAGGGTTAAAAGGTTCGGTGGGAAAAAGGGCAAATGGAAGATGGCAGTCACATCATGAGGGAGCCCACACATGCAGCTGTCAGAGCGCATTTATGTGTGACTGCAGATGAAACGCGTGTCCACCAAACTCAACTGAACACAGCTGACAAAACTGAAGACAAACAAAGAGAGTGCCTTTCTCAGCATCTAAACAACAAAGAGATGAATGATAATTATTCAAAGACTATCCTAATAGGAACTTTTGAATTGGACTAATCATCTGTTTTTATATACTAATTGTACAATGCCACACATATAAATATGTGTGTACAATGCCATATTTTATCCCTCAACTTTGTTCTTTGGTCTAAATAAAAAATACACTTTGAAAACACAAAGAGATGCAGAGAATTTTAAATGTCTGGATATGTGAAAAGAACCTCATGTGCACTGCTGGGTACGGTGGAGGATGTGTGATGCGAAGAGCCTGTTTCCCTTTCACAGGTCCTGGGACTTTTGCTGTATTCTTACAAGATGATTTTAAAGAACAACTTCATCTAAAACCTGAAAATGAGATTATATTGAACCTTTAAATAAAACAACTGGAAACATATGACCAGATCCACATAGAAATGTCCCATTTTTCAGAAAATCAACTAGAGTTTAGATTTATGGCCCAACCATAATGATTTGCTTGGTGGTCAGGTCGAGCTCAGGTGTGACTCCCCTTGTGGACAATGGATGGATACTTGGATGGAACTTGAATGTGTCAATGTCTGATGAGCTGCTGCTTTGCAGCAGGAAATATGGTCTTATTTGGCCTCACAAAAAGTAAAAATTCACAGAAATATTTTTAAGAAAACATACAAATCGCAGCAATACATGTTTTGCAATACATATTTTACTTTTAATTTGGCTATAAATAAGAAAGTTCCTAAAAAATGTAAAAAATAAATATAAAACAAAAAACTCAGTTTTGTTTTGTATCTATTGTGTTATGTCTCCAGACCTTCGAGGTTCTCACGTAGAATTTCACTTTTCAATAACAATGCTTTTTTTTCCTTTTTGTCCTGTTTTTTATGGATTCTTCATGACAGTATGATTCCAAACAATAAATCTCAAGCCAATTTATACGCACTATGACCTGTATGGAGAATCCATAAATGTCGGCTAAACCTGAACTTATAATAAAGATGGAACAAACTATAAAAGTAACAGTAAATTATGAAAGTAAAAGGTGAATGAGGTCAGAAATGACAGAGCATATAAAACAGAAAAAGGGGTCACACAACAACTAGAATGAAGTGAGACAGTTGGATGATTTAAGCACAAGTTTGCTCATCAATGCAGAGAGGCGAACAGCAAATTTAAGTGCAGACATGACTTGAGAAGTGATTATAAAACAGCCTGAAGAAATTCCCATCAGCCCAGCTTGACTCTACGTGGCAAAGTGCCTGCATTTAAAACTGTTAGCAGGCAGGAGTTGGCTCCAAGCTTCATGAGAGTTTTATAGGTTCCCCTGGGCAGAGCTATAAGCTGCCTCGCCATCTTTTACTGAACCACGGTGATTAGGAGCCCGATGTGGTGACGGCCATGCAGCCACCGGACTGTGATTTACAGCTCAGACCAAATGCATGTTTTTTTTTTTTCCACTGTTTGTGATCACTACAAGAATTTTCTCCCCTTTCTTTCTATCTATTTGTTAAGTAGATATCTATTTATTTATTGTTGAAGTAAGGGCAAGGAAATGTTCAAATGGAAACATAAAAAGTATTATTGTCAATCTCAAGAATGAACTAATTTACAAAGCAGATGAAATGGAACATCAAGTCAATAAATGTGAAATCAATATAAAAAAACCCAGGAAAGAGTTTTTATAAACTGCTAACTACAGATAAATGTGAGAATATGGGTTTTAAAAACTAGCCCTTTGTTGTATGCTTTGCTTCTGGACTCTCGGCTACTGGAGGCGTGGACTGTGTTGAAGTCTTAGATTCTACCCAATTGCTAACATTTAACCAGATCAATGCTATGAAGCTTACCAGAAATGGCCTGCTTTATTAACAACCATCCTCCACTACTAAGAGTGAAGTTTAGAGCTGAACGAGGCAGATTTTAATGTTAATTCAATGTTTGGAAGTGTGGCAAACACACTGAATGGCTTTGTTCACTTCTTTTGCTGCCACTGCTACAACTTTTTGATCACAATTCAAAAACTTTGCAGAACATTTGTCATTGTTAAATTCTCCTTCTGTTTGCTGATTTCTTGTAAACAATCTAATTCAAAGGGAAAAAGCCCAGAAGAAGCAGTGAAGAGAGATTAGAATTGAGCGGAAATGTGCATAAGGCAGTGGCCAGGTTATGTCTTAAAGGCTAATTCAGGAAAAAAAAAGTAATAAAAGAGTTCGTTTCTGATCATGTAGAATCAAAGTTAATAAATAATGCAATATCTCATTTAAAAGTATTTTATTTTTTGACTTTGGATCTGTCAGACACTCCTAATTGTGTAAAACCCTTCAATAGAATAGCATGACCTGAACCAGGAAAAAGACTGCAGAAGGTGTTAAAGTTGTGAGTCTGAAAATGGGGCCTCATGTCTCAATGGGACTTTTTTGTGTAAATAAAAGTTAAGTAAAATAAAGTAATTCTTGGGCATCTTGAAGCCCAAGAAAAACAACCCAATTTTTCAAAATCCCCCTTTCCATACTTCTGTGTGCGCAGTGTCAAGATAAATTTTCTCTGGTATTTACCCAGTCTTGTTTTTACTGTTCAACCTTCCAATTGCAGATACTGGAATCGTAGGTAAGTACACATATATCTTGTTGTTAACTCCTGACTTATGAAAAATGCTTATAACAGTAACTTTATTGTTAATGAACCCACAAAATCCTTATCTAAGCTTTTATTTATTACTTCATAAAGATTAAATCAAACAATAAGTGCAAAGATTACACTTGAATTTGAATTATTATATTTAAATTATGTTAAGTGCTATTATTGTGCTTTATTACTTGTCACTAATGTAAGATTTTAATTTTAAGGCCCCAGTTGCAAGAATCCTTCCTAAAGTACAACAGAAAACCCAGATCTTTGGGGGCCACCATAAACAACCTGAACCACTGATCTAAATAATTCACCAAGAGTGCAGCTGGTAAACTTCTAGTCTGCTCCTGCAGATAGGAAAAAAATACGGACTCAATTAAACACAAGATCAACAAAGAACAAACTTTCTTTTAAGCTAAATGTAAACAATGAGGTACAGAAAACTGTAAGGATGTATCTTTCCTTTTTTTGATATTTCTAAATATGGAAAACCTTTCCTCTGGAATAACTGAGCAGTTTTATCTGGACCTTGTGGGATGTGTGTGAAATCATTTCTCTATTCCTGCAATTGACTGTAATATCTTGCAGATGGTATTGCAAATGTGTGCCGCATTGATAACTCCTAGCAGGAGCAGAAGGAGAGCAACCAAGAGAAAAATCATGAACCACAGACTGTGTGGAGGCCAGTATGAAAAAACAAATGGTAGAAATTACACAGCGAGCACGGTTCCACAAGTGGAACTAAAGCACCCCTTGTCCGGAGGATCCCGGGGTTGAGGGTTGGTTTCGGGAGACACATGCGACCCGCCTCAGGGTCAGACACAGCACTGCATGCTGAATCATTTTCTTGTTGAGAGTTTCTACACCTTCGGCCACGGTAAGTGAGAAATTTCAAATGGTTTAAGTTAGTTTTTAAAGTTTGGTGCGGGGGAAAGTGATGCTCTGCAGGAATGCACGTGGCAAACCAAGACAAATATTAGGCAGAAGCGGCTGCAGGGTGCTGTGTAATTTAGTGACATGTGGCTAAAAGTACACACTGGAAGTGTCACAGTTCTAGTAGCTATCATCTTTCTGTACCTGGCTTGGACAAGCCGACATCAAATTAGTCTCTCAGCTGCCAATGGGTAATTTGTCTCTGGTGTTACGAAGTGTTTGATAGCTCTCAGTTTGATGATGGAGCAACCATATGTGCACTACATGCACACTCAGATCAGGACCTACTCTCAATTTATTCAAACTTTTTGGATATTTTTTTTTGTTATTTTGCCATTTTACCACCACACACTTGAATATTTTTGAAAGAAGTCCAGTTTAAAGCTGACCAAAAGCCACATACGGGACCATAGCTGAATTTTTTGTCCTGCAAGCAAAAACTAAAAATCAATCATTGAGTGAAACATTGGGGTGGCAGGATCATGCTGTGGGGATATTTTTCTTCTGAAAGAAAAGGGAAATTGGTCATGAATAATAGAAAGATAGATGGAGCTAAGCCTAGTGAAATATTTCAGGTTTACAATGTCTTACCAGAAGCTCCATCTGTCTTTCCAGCAAATCCAAATTGACTCTCTGCCCCTACTGAAAAAAAGCTTCCCCATACCATGATGCTTCCATTGCAATGTTTTCCAATGGGGATGGTGCACTCTGAATGATATGCCATATTTTCTTTTCTGCCCCACAGTGCCTATGAAGGTCAGAGAGTTAAAACTTGGTCTCTGTTTTCTGTGTCTTGTGGTAAACTTCAAACTTTTCAATGTTTTTCTTAAATGTTCACACAGGTGGAAATTATTTTTTACTGACCTATTTCAGGAGGCTACTTGTTATTTTAAATTGTATTTTAGTTTATTACAGTAAAGGCGGAGAGTACAAATGTACACCACACTTCAGACTTGTTTGTTTAAAAAAAAAGTAGTAACTCATACATACCTTTCAAGTTGGTCTAGATTATGTTGATCTATGGCATAAAAGTCTATTAAACTATATTGAAGTTTGTGTTGTAAATGACTCAGAGTATAAATACTTTTCCGGAGCACTTTAACTGAATGTGAGAGAACACTGACCCTACAGAAAACAGTACATGTCCTGTATTTTCAATTGAAATTTACCTCTGGATCAGATAAAACTTAAAGTTGTAACGTTTCTTGCTCAGAACAGGTCCTGCAGGGTAGGTTTAAGACCAGGCTGGAATTTCTTTCCTGAGCCAGGCTGCAAGGTGAGTTGTTTGTTGCCTTTTAGTCAGCGCAGGAGTGCGCCTGGACTCGCCCCTCCCACCTCCCTGCTCCGCTCCAACTCTCCCTTTGCTCTCCAATAAAGCGCTTTTTGTCCAGAGGAGTCGGCACTTGAGCGCATTCCTTGACGTGGAGGCTGGTCTACCTCTCTCTCTTACCATTTGGTGGGGACCGTTCTTGATAGCCCAGGTCAATACACCACGGAAAGGAAAGAAAAATACTTTTTGTTTACTTTTGCGAGATCGCGCGCACACGGAAAACTACCAGGTTTGGAGTTAACGTCGGTGAAGTACTCTGTTTGGATACGGACACAAGCGCGACAGCGCTCTTACAACTTCACCTCTACAAAGTTACTGGTAAGACACTGCTGCATTTATTAATAAAGTATGAGCAAACCATTCTCAGGACTTCAAGGCAGTTTGTTGTGGATCAAGACGCGTAAACCAGATGACGCGCAAAGCAGGACTGTGTAAAATATAATCAGCGAACGAATTGGGATGAATTAAATCTTAACAGATGTCCGATTACGCATTTTTGACATACACGTGACTTGAGTTGTTATATTTTCGTCTTTAGTTGCAAACACCTTTAACTTAAAAAAAGAGGAGCATTCTTTTTTTTCCCCCAATACATTTTAACGCACGTGTGTAACGTGACGAGATTTCTTATCAGAATTGAAATGCATCAAATGTTTCTAGGTTTACGTGAAGCTGCACGGACGCGCGGCTGCCTTACTGGGATGATAAGTTAGGGGATGCGGTTGCCTCTAATGGCTCAGGTCAACAATCATTGACAAAAAAAAAAAACAACAACAACAAAAAGAAAAGACAAAAACAGCGTGTTGTTTTGTAACTGGACCAAACATAGCGTGTGCGCGGTGCACAAAAGTAGCCGTCGGGGCGGTAACGAGGCGGGCTGGCGTTGGACCGCAGGACGCCGTGCAGCTCGCAGGGACCGAGCCGAGCGTCTGGACCGCACCGAGCCGTGCTCACCGCAGAGGACAGCTGTTTTTGGAACATACAGCAGGGAGCGTCCCACTACATGAGAAGCTCAACGGGACACAACGCGCACGATTTACATGTGTTTGAATTTGGGAAGTTTTAAATGGCAGAGGCGGTCAAAGGTTAGAAGGGACCCGAAGATTAAATTATTTTTAGGGCCCCCTTTTTATATTCAGCTCAGTTAACTTGCAACCCAACAATGGACTGTATGGCAGAAACCGACCCTTTACAGTATATATCAAATAAAAACAATTTAAATGAACATGCTTTCACTTTTTGGTCAGTTTTCTAATTCTGTTATAATTCTATTAACTTTCCAAAGCTAAGATGATCAGAATACTCCCATATTTACTCTGTAGGTAAACAGTAAATTCAATTACTTTTGTCCATACTTCTGAAGCAAATATTTATTATTATCATCTAACTCTCACATTAACGATCCTTGGAACAGCAAAAGAGAGACTTCCCACCCTGCCCCCCTAATAAATGGTATCAGATTTTTACCCAGGAATGTAAAGCAAACAAAAAAAAAACTAAGTGATTCAGAGATTCAGGTTACACACATTTCTCCATACTGACAAAACCTGAAAAAGTTATTACTGAACTTAGTGTCATTTCATATTAATCTATTAATGAGCTTTGAAACAGTGTATAAAATGTGTAGAAATTACTAAAATTACTTTGAATTTCTATTAGTACCCAAAGCAGCCACAAAGTTTGCATTTACTTGTGATAAATTAGGCAAAGAAAACTGGCATGGATTAAACTTCCCTCAGGATAAACATGATCCTTTTCAGGCTGCTGAATAATAATAAACACTATTTTAAGCATGTCTTATAATAAGATTAACTTTTGGGCCAAGCTTCAGTCTTAAAGCGATGAATTATGCCATTTGCCAACATTAAAAATATGCACCAACTATCACTACTAGTGCTGCAATGATTCAATTACATCATAACTTGATAACTCCAAATAAGCGCCCATTACAGAGCTGCCAAAACGTATAAATGTTTGCACATTTAGCTGAAGGTGTTCCGGAACAAGTTGCTCAGATGCAAGTGAAGGTAAAAAAAAAAGTGGAAATCAGACAAATGTCAGCTTCCTTTGCCAGGCGTGCGGCAGAGCTGCGAGCGACGGGGTCAAATTCCTGAAAGATTAAATCTCTGGGTGACCTTCTCCAGGTTTAAACCTGGAGAATAAAGCGACGTGACTCGACATGCTCAAACTGATCTCTGCTCAGGAGCGTAAAGACACAAGTAACTGTTCCATCTTTTTTCCTGCTCACTTTCCAAATAATGGTGCCAGTATAAACATGCATAGATCAAACTTGCCTTTGTTGGAATCATGACATCAGACAGAACAACAAGGAAGGTTAATGTCTTAATAGCTAAGAACAACCTTTTTTTATTATTATTATTTTGTACGGCCCGATAATGAGGCACAGAAAACCGCCTCCACTCTCCTAGGGGCAAAAAACCCCAGACCTAACTACTCCAATAGCCCCTCTATTAACCCGTCACTGGAGCTCTGCTTGTTTCATTGCCAAGTGCTCCATTGCAGGTACTCATTATGTTGTAAAAAAAAGCTCCTCTGTCATTGACAGTATGTAATGGTTGCAATCTGTTAATATATTAGGCTACCAGTCATGGTGAATCAGCCACAGGAGGCCAATTACTCCTGCACTAATGTGAAGAAATTTGAGGCTCCGCATGGTGACAACAGCAAACCGGAGGGCTGCTGGGCACTTTCTGATGTTGTAAATAACACAGAAGTGTGCCTGAACAGTCACTATTGTATTCTCAGACCGTGGTGTATGCTGATATTTTGACCTCTCAGAGCTGAGACAGACCAAACGATCTCTGAGGGAGTGAAAAAAACAAAAAGCAGTTACTTCTGCATCTTTCTTGCAAGTATTTCAAAGTTTAGATCAAAGCTTGTCAAAACATTCATACCACTCGTGTGTGTTGGTGTGAACATGTAGGAGTGGGTTTGCTGTGTGCACAATGAACGGGTTATTTTAGCCGCGTCTGTGTGTGGTCGGGAAGCAGACTGAGGAGAACAGGGACTCTGTCATAGAATCTGATTCAAACAATTAAGCACAAACCCGGCTTTCATGAAGTTTGTTCCAGAGATGTTGAAACCACATTAACAGGACTGGCTGGCAACACTGGGTCAGTGAGAGCGTTATCTGGCTTTTTTTTTTTTTTTTTTTTTACAAAATCAAGGCTGGCATTTCGTTATCTGTGCCAAAGAGCTTGGGAGGGAAAGAGCGCTGATGTCTAAATCTGCTGCGAACCACAATCATAACATTTCATTTGTTGTTTTTAAAGCCAAACTAAAAGCAGGGTTTCTTAAAAGTTAGGCTTTTGCAGTGTTTTCCAAGTTTGGAAGAGTATGGAAACATTTCATATTCAGATGTATATCACTTTATCTAAAAGTTGCATCCATCCATCCGTTTATCTGTCTTACCTATTTATGGTTGGAAAATGGAGTGTAATGAGAACTTTTTGGAAATTCTGGAAGAAAAACAGGTAGAAACTCAACTTATTATAATGTTGTATTAATCCATGACTTCATTCCTCCTTTTCCCAAACTTACAGACTTTTCAGAGCTCAGTTTTGCACCAATTAGGGCGAGTGCCTGAAGCATTCGACCCTCAATATTAGAGGGATTAGAGGGTTAAAAGTCAGGTGCTAAGGCGAGGAGGCCTGGGGAAGGTAGAAGAGCGGGGCACGCTCTCAGAGGGGAGGGGGGAGTCAAAAGGGCGGAAACTTGGAAAAAACATGTTACAATTAGCAAGGAGGAAATTCAAGAACAAATCCTTTTTATGTCAAAACTTGATGTGTTATTGTTCCTCTCCCCTCAGAAGTGCCACAGCAGGAGGGGTGTTGCCATCCTAGGAGTTTTTACTTATAAGAGGAGTTTTGAGTAAAACCCCCGAGCTTCAAAGGCCTCTGCCTCTAACATCAGTGCTGAACTAGCGGTATGTGCAGGCAAACCCCAGCCCATACGCCTGCCAAGCTAAATTGAAGAAGAGCCCGCCGATGCAGCCAAATGATGCGTTCAGAAGAACCACTTCAAAACCCTCGCATAAATATACACACACATGCAAAGGGATCTGAGGGCTTTGGAGTGGCCCGGTTTTAGCCCCAAAACCCCCTCAAATAACGGCTGCCCTCCACGTCCGCTTCCATACACAGTCCCACACAAGCATTGCGAAGTAAACTGTCGAAGGTCTGCAGAATTCATTCTGCCAAGTACATCTGAAAAGTTCTGAATCAAGATGTAAAATCTGTAGAGATACCCTCCTCCTCCAGCAGAAAAAAAAAAAAGATTCCAGAGGGACATGAGGGAAAGAGTAAGGAGAACAAGGATGTTCATCTATAAAGAAATACACCACAAATTGCTGCATTTCAGCACTGGTTTGTAAAAAAAAAAGGGGGGGAAAAACTGAAGAAATGACTCTTAATCTAAGGTTGTAATTACTTCTGGCCTGCACTGTAATTAGGAGATGAGCCATGAACTAGATCTAACTAGGCAGAAGGAAAGCAAAGATCCAAGGCACAAACGCACACAGACAGTGCAGTGCAGTTATTGGCATCCCTGGGAGAGATGTGTTACGTGTCTTTTATCACGCAACATAATAGAAAATGTGACCTTTAATTTTTGTACATGCATACGGAGGAGGTTTTTAACTAAATCAGCACCTACTGTCCTGCATGTTGCAGGTGTTAGTCTGCTGCCACAGGCTTCTGGTGACATGTTGAGGAGCTAGTTCAATAGTTTAAATTAAAAATGTTGGAGAAGAGACACATCGAACACATAAAAATCAAAATGCCCTGAGGATCAGGATTGGGAACCACTGCTGTACTCTATCCAGGTCCTTGATATATGTTACCCACAGCATAATCCCTTGTTTACTGCAGAGAAATGTAGAGACCTGTTGTCAATTACTAACAAAAAGTTACTTTTTTTCCTCCGCTAGATAAATGTACACTTGCTTTTTGCATCTTTTTACCAGGGGTGCTGATAAATTCCAGCTACAATTAAATAGAAGACAGCTGACTCCCTAAGTTGGCATCTAAGAGCTTTATCATCACTGAAAATATGACACATTTGAAATGTATGACTTACTCAAAAGTCAATACCTACATACGGACAGATCTACTTTCTTTCACTGAGTTGGTCGACACTTTTGTTCTCTGGCTCACTCTTTTCTTAATGTCTATTTCAGTCGCCGCCAGGGTGATACAGATAGCGCTGCTATCTGTTGACGCTCTGTGAGTTACGCAGGCCAAGAGCGGGAATCTGTTCCTGTCTGAATCTGAACGGCAGCAAAGATCAACCAATCACACAATGCTGCAAACAGCACAAGAGTGGCACAAGTTGCGACCTGTAACTGGTAGGAAGTCGAGCAAGAAGGAGCCTCACAACTTCTTACATCTTAAGCAAAACAAAAAACTGTATCTGGGTTTAGCTGATCTTGGTGCTGGGCTACATAATCGGCCTGCTGTTGTCAGTAACCTAGTGCTACAGCTGTTTCAGGAGCTTCATCTGAAAGAACGATGCATCGTTTTGGGTTTTGAGTTCCACTTTGAAAGCTAAATATTTACTCTTCAGTCGAGGAATCGTTTGAGAGGCAGCGACCTCGAAAATCTAACCACAGAAGTGTCAGGACACACGCTTTCCCTGATTCAGAAGCCACTCACACAACTTGTCTGCACGGTACCTCTACCTGTGAGGTTTTCTATGCAAAGAAGTATTAATAAAAGAACAGGGCTTCTGTGCGATGGTGTAAAACACACCATACATCGAACAACAACCAGTTTCACATGTAAATACACTGACGCATGTCATGCAAACTTACGTGTAAATATATGTCTCACAATCAGTTATAGTAAAGTTTATGGGATATTTTTAAAACCTGATTAAGCTCAAATGTCTATGCATTATGTTTTACAATCCACTGCTTACTGGAAACACAATAGTAAAGTAAATACTGTAAAATATTAATAAAGGTCACCTGTCATAGTTGGTAAAAGTAGAGGAAAGCTCAAATAACATATGCATAAGATATACTAATAATTGGCTTTAAAGCAGCTTAAAATATTGCACCAAAAATTGGTATGCATGTGGGGCTTTTTTGTCCGATCTTCATCCAGTAATTGAAAATTACATGAGGAGATGAATATAACGACTCTGATCAGGATTTTTTAGGGCAGTTTATATTTCCAGTTTTGCATGAAGTCTGATCCGCTGATTTTATTCTAAAGACTTTAGATAAAAAGAAAAAACAATATGATGCAAGATCTTTGATAGCGATAGACGTCCCTTGTCTTTATCTGATTTAACAAAAAAACGTTCACCACAGTACAAACGGCTGCAAGAGGTGGATTTAGATTAAAAAAATTGTGAGATTTTTTAGGTTTAACGTTTTTATGGAACAGAAGTAGAAACTCATCCATTTATGTTCATATTATCTTATACCAGCTTCCCTGTCTCTGCTGCCACCATCGTATTTGATGGAGCGCTGTGTTTAGTTTCTTCTGTACTTGACCGGAAGTAGAGTTACCTCAGTCAATCAGAGCTGGCTGAGTCATACATCCATTGGAACATTTTTTAAGAACCAAATCAGATTTACTGCATCATATTGTTCATTTGTATGTATAAAAAGCTGCATTTCATGTTCTAACATCAAGGATGGGGAGAAAATTTGTAAAAGATAAATACATTGTGGCCAGTGCTGAGTTTTAGCAGCAGAGGCACATAAACATGTGTGAAGCAATAAAAAGAAATAAATATGTAAACTGCAGAGAAATGTTTCAGCTCAAACTGGTTGAACTACCCTGGTAAAAAAAAACAACAGGACACACTGTGTGAGGGCATGGAGTTTAAATTAACACATGCAGACGATGGGTTGATGAAGCTAAGACAAGGAGTTGACAGATGCAAGAGGCAAGCGGTCGACCCACATTCTTGCCTCCCTTCTTGTGCTCCGTCATATTGTTGTGTTGCCACATGGTCGGCCCGCTCAGCATGCTTCTGCACACAGCTGGAATTTAACCAATTAGCAGCAACAAAACTTCCTGTTTTGCTTGTGGGATATTAACAGTGCATGACAGAGGGGCTGGTTTCCAGCTAAGCAGAGCGGTTGTACATGGTAAAGGTGATTTGATTAAAAGATCCAACTGCTTTATTTCCAGGTGGGGGAAAAAAAGCAAGTGAAGTAGAAGAAGAAGAAGAAGAAGAAGAAGTGGGGCATAGGGGTAGAAGAGGAAGCATCGTGACTGGGTAAGTGAATCTGGCAGCTTTTACTACAGAAGTGTCAATATAAATAAGAGGTGGCCAGCTGCTATAATACAAACACATGGTTAAGATCAGGAACACTGTGTATTATTACAGAGGGAAAAAAGCTTGACTTCATAAATAATGTAGAATTTCTGATGTGGTTATATTAATAGGCACTTGGAATATTTGAATCCAGCATCCCAAACAAGCCACTGTTGGCGGTCCTTAGCGCGTTAACTCTAACACCCCGCTTCCTCAAGAGGCCTTTTCACTCTGAGCCTGTTAACAAAGACTGGCAGGAGAACAAGAGCAGCTCTCTTACAAAGCATACAGCATTTCAGTGACACAAGGAGGCTGTGTAGGAAAAGTACATTAGTTTGTTTCTTTGCAGAACTTAAGGAATTGTTGCAGTCCCTTTTCCCTATGCCACCTTCATTTCATCCCTAAATATAGGCAGTTTTTTCATTCCCATTTCCCTCTCATAACTATTTAAAACAATTTCGTGCACATGTATTGTACATCTATTTCTTTTTGTAGGCACCCAAATGCTCAAATTTAACAAATGACTGAAAATGACTCTTGCATAACATGACGAATAAGGGCCTTCATGCGGATCCTGTTGATATAGAAGTCAAAGTGACAATTCCTTTTAATAACCGAAAATATCAGGCACTGAAGTTCTAAGGACGAATTATCTTATTAATAGGCTCCACAGTTTCCCTAAACAATCTAAGTGACATTCACAGTAGATGAGAAATCATACAGGCTGCCGCAGCTACCTCGGTCTCCTTTGCACATTGTATCTGGGCAGCTAATGGTAAAGCAAGCTGCACTACTCATAATGTTCATGAGGTTCAAAGAGTTTTTTCCCCCCCAAGATCTCTTCACACATCACCAGAAACTGCGTTGAGACATGTTAGGATCAACAAGTTGTATAACAAAACAGCCGGGAAACATGCTAACATTAGCCTAGCACTTCTAGAAATAATGGTGACATGAAAACAATACCAGGAGGAGTAGGAAGCAAGACTCAGAAATACACATGGAGACAAATTTCTGTCTAGCTGACTTTTTTTTTTTTTTGCAGAATATCTGTTGTTATTAGCAACAACAAAATTGTGCAAATTACTTAATTAGCACACAATTGCAACACCATTATAGTCTTGTTATATTACAATGCTTTGAAGCTACTGAGGGCTCAAACGTACCAATAGTTTTGATCTTATTTACTTTAATGACATCTCAAACTGGGAATTGGTTTCGGGGAATGCTTTTTTTAATCACTCACACTATACAGTCTCAGTAATTGGATATCAGTACACAACTTATCCTCTGTTCACCTTTTCCTGACCCTTCACCCTCTGTCCTGCCTCTGTACTGTTCCAGTTTTCGATGAGCTGTGACAGAGACTGTGTGGGCTTGTAAAGCCAAACCCACATGCACACAGTCTCCTTGGACGCACATCGCTACTCCTGCTAATTGCCTCCCTCTCTCATCCTCACCCACCTCCTCCTCTTCCTGTCTGATCCCTGTCTTGCAGGCAGAAAAAGACGCAGCAGTGAAGTATTGATTTCTGGCTGTAACCGCCACATTCCACATCCCTTTTTCTAAATCTTGTTGTAAATTATTTGCAACTCACACATACTTCAGTATCAACACCAAACCCATTTCTGCCTTCGGAGTTTTACCATCAAAGCTCGTCTTGAATTACAATGTGTGTCGACAACCCTGTGGATCTTTTAATCATCGATTTCCAGATGCATGCCTGTATTCCTGCCTTTATCTGCAATGATTTCACAACATGTTGAAATACGAGTGAAAATGACTGAGCTACAGCTTCTTATCAATGCTCCCGACTACAAGCACATTAGGATATTATTGTGGGTTAATAAAGTTACTATTTCAACCCACAGGCAAACACTCAAGAGCAAACAAGGGTGTTCCAAGGTAATACCACACGGTAACTCTTCAGCATACTTAAACTCTTTCGTATCAAAGCTCTGAGCCCAATCACACGTGTGTGAGCAAACATTAGAGAGTACACGCTGCTGTGTGTTTTTCACCCAGGAATCTGCTTCGATCACCTAGAGAGATGTATGAGGGGACCTTTGGAGCAAACAAACTGCTCCTTTTGCTGACAAAAGTTACTATTTGGTTCTAACAAAGCAACCATTTGTATCTTCTGTCTGAAAGTACGATAAACATGTCATGTGTACTGAAAGAACAGATCTGGGTCATGAACCACACAAAGGGCCACTATGTGTCTTAATTTCCTTTATACTTTTAACATTTGGTATTCAAACCGTATTGGATTTATTGGTCTGCCTAAAATACAATTAGACAATATTGTTAACACATATAAAATGAATGTAGATGCCTTATTTTCTTTATGCCAGATTCGAGGAGGCGGAGCTCATAAGCTGTAAAAGGTCAGCACTAAGGACTTTAAACATCTAGGGATCTCACCTGTTTGGGTGGTTATTGTGCTTACAGCTTCTATAAATCAATTGTTTGCTCTGATTTGTATTTATTCTTTGGACGTGACCTCGAAGCTTTCATTGTGTATTTCCCTTACGCTGCATGGTTGACCAAGGAACCAGCATATTTGATTAAAACAACAAGGAAATTAAGAGTTTTGGTTCATAGGGTGACACAGAGTGTACCTGAGGCCATGAAGGAGAAGCCTGTCTATGTTAGGAGTGGGGAGGGAAAACTGTACCGCCTGACTGCTGCCTTTTCCAACCTCAAACCTCCCCCAGTGCTGGAGCAGCACCAATGTAGGCAACAGTTTCACAATAAATTCCTTTGTCACACTGTAATCAGCACCAGTGATCTCCAGTTCACATTTATCTTGTGTGTATGGCACATGTCTGGACTTTCTTTTTTCATTATTTGTTAAAGAGAAGATCAAACTGTGGGGCAGATTTACAACAATCTCAAACAGTGTGTTCTTAGAGCAGGAAAAGTATTGTTAGGTGGATTTAGTGGCTCCCTGTAGCTTTGTCTGTCACATACTCAATATGCACGCGTCACTGGCAACTTACAGGTCCATACTGAATAATCAACAAATCTGAAATTAGCTCAAAGATGTTCAGTGCTTGGGATGTAGTTTTATAATCTTACATGACTTTAAAGTTCTAATTTCTGACCTCTAGCTGTGTTCCCTGGTCTATTTGTTCACCAGTACACTTTTAGAAACTATTGAGGTCTTCACAGAACAGCTTGATTTATACTGAGGCTAAGTTAAACACAGGTATGTTTTATTTAAGAGTGTCAGCATCACACTTTTGAGACTTTCATTTATAAGAAATTAATAATTATACGCTAATTTGTATTGTGTTTATGTGGTGAAATTTGACAAAGTTTTTCTCTAAACAGGCAAAAACTTGTAGTTTCTCCCCAAGACTGCAAAGTCTGACAAAGTGAGCAAGTAGTTGTCTGCCCATCACACTACTTTTGAACTCCCCGGAAATTTTAAACCCTCACAGGGTAGATTTGGCAGGTGGAGAAGACCTGCCTTCATCGGATTCCAGACATTCACGTCATGAACAAACCAATACCGAAAATGTTTTTTTTAAAAGGTTTTGAGCGGGGGCGTTAAGCAAGAACGGTGCAAAACAGGATATTTTAGTGCTTCTAGACAACAAGATTAAGCAAATGTGACTTCTTGGTATCTGGAGTACACACTTGGATAAGGCAGACAGTATGTTTGAATACAGCAAGAACATGACTCAGACATGCTGACAGACAAATAAAGAGGCAAAGGGATAATTTTCCTCAGTGAGTACGTGTGACATTGTTTAACAATAATGGTCGGGCTGTCACTCATTCACTCTAGTAAGCCTGACTGAGTCACATAGCTTCCAACTCTTTATTGATCCCTTACATGATGATTTTCCACAAAGGGGGGGAAACTGTCAAAATCAAGTTGCACAAATAGACATAACTCCATGCTACATCTTTTCATCGTTATTATGATTAATGTGGAAATCCTGTCTTGTTTGTAGTGGTGCTGAGGAATTTGTACAGGAACCCACTAATAGGTAACTACATAGCAAAAGAATTATGCATGGTGTGTAATGTCAGGTAGACAAGCATCTTAATAGCCAGGAAATAAACTGGCATTATGTAGAATGAATGTCACTCAGGAAGGATGACTGTCGGCATGTGAATGTAACTGTAGGCTTGTGGCTGAGTGAACTAACTGGTCCTTCCGGCTTCTTTAAACAAACAAACAAACAAAAAAAAACAAGCACAAAACAAAGAATTTCTTTCTTCAAACTTGATTCTTTTTAGAACCTTTAATCAACCTGATTCAACTGTGGCCAAGCTTGTGTTACATGTCTGCACCAGCATGGCAGAACACTCTGAAAAATGCTGCCAACAAGAACAAAAAGGTTTTGAAAGTGACCGGACGAACGGAAAATGAAAGCACAAGGCCAAAGTCTGGAAAGGGTTCAGATTCGTCACAACCAGTCGCTGCTCATACGGTTTCCTGGTGATGTGAAGCTTTTGGCCTAAGCAGGCTGCGACCTCTGCAGTGCTGTGGTTTGTTATTGTGTCTGACACAAAAGGATGAATAAGAAACGCGAGGCACAGGACTAACAAAAGCTGTGGGTGTAAAACACTACTTTGAGAAAGCGGATCAAAGGACAGGTTGTCAGTGGTACGCTGGAATCCTGTGTCCTCTGTGTAACGTGAGCGCCTTGTGGTGAAGGTCTTCAGCAGATGTGCAGAGCCGTGAGACAAAAGCAACTGCGAGTTGCTGTCTTCAGAGGGTCACAGGGCAGGAGACGATGACGAAAGACTCGTGTCGTGACCGAGGGGAAACAAGTGGACAGTGTGTCTGGCCTCAGCCGGAGCCTTTTTGCTTATTTAAAAGCAAAAAATGTGATTTAGCATCTACTAAACCATATGTCATATCCTTCAGCAATAAAACAAAAGGAAATGATCCACGTTTCCGTTTGGAACGCATACAACATGACCTCTGCGCTCCAAAGCTCAGAGGAGGCAGACGCAGACTCCACAAGTGCTCTCTTGCAGACGAGACTCTGCCACCAACCTCCTCTGGCTTCCCCCTCTGGCTTTTCAGTCCTGGTTGCATCATTTAGTCAGACACACTCCAGAGGGTTTGGGATTTCACATCTTCACTGAAGGAGCAGAGAAAAAAAGGCACCTGTCGAGACGAGGCGCAGGTATATGATTGTAACTGGAGCTGGGCGTGCGACTCTGTCCAACAGAGGATGTTAACTGTGTTGTGTGGATCAGCGTTGCAACAAAAGTTGCTGGATAGAGTGCAGAAGTGGAAACACTAATCTGAGCCTAACCTCTGACCCTGAGGAGTTGCTCCATGTCTCACAAGCTTATGGGCTTTGTCGTCCTTTGAACTGATGCTATCTGGCTGTTGAATGACTGTTTGGCTTTCGGGTCTCGTTTGTAATTTTATAGCAGATGAGAACGAGCTAAAATGTAAACCACTCACTGGTATCTCTACATCAAACGCAGAGGTGCCCTGAGTTCTCATATAGTGCAGCAAATGCATCCTGATCTTGAGATTTTTACCGTGAGTCTACCCTCACATTTACCCCTGCACTTGTATATTATGCTCTCTTTCAAGTCCTCCAGCTGTATGCTCGAATGGTATTGCTTCACACTGTTCTTAAAACAGTTCCAAATCATAAATCTTAGGATGAAAAGAACTTCCTTTCAAACAAAAAACAAACTAATTTACCAGAAATTAAAGTTGAAAAGTGGAAAACGAGTGAAAATAGTTAATAGTTTGGAAAGAGCATTCCCAGTGATATTTTAAGTGTGACTATTACTATGCTGATGGTAAAATCTCATTTTTTGTTCCTGTTATTTGACAGATCTTGATGCAAAGTTATGTTGGTGAACACATATTTCGAGATCTTTGTTCTGTTTAATTAGATGGTTGTCTTTACAAGCATAAAATCGAAAGTCAGCCAATAGTTTTTTTCAACTTATTCTGAGCATCTTTCCATATGGTAACATTATCTAACACAGTTTGACACATACAACCAGAAATAAAACACTACACAAGAGACACATCAGTCTCTGTGCATCGGCAGTCTGACAGTAACATGAAATTTTTACATATATAAATGTGCTAAATGTGTTGGCTCTATTCTCCCTCATGTTGCTTCTCAAGTGATCTTTTTCAACTCAGATACCGTTGCTTCACCTTTCCAATTCTCCCTTGGCTCTTTTGTCATGATGACGGATAACAGAATCCATCTGGTGGCAAAGACATTGCTGGAGGTGGAAGGGGACAGGGACGACATAGAACATGCACATAATCCACATACCACAAACTGTTTTCTTGTGAAAAGAGATGGCCACTGAAATAAAAAGTCTCTTTGATGAGAGTATCTTGTCTGCTGTGCACAACCTTATCCAGAACTGTCAGCCAGCATCATTCGCTCGTTTAGTCTCTGGCCCAACTTGTCCACACATTGTCGTTAGCTTTCAGCCCTAAAGACAGGGACTCTTGACCCTGTCTTTAGCCCGCTGGGCTGCTGGGATTTAATTGCTGAAGCCCACTTCACCATTCTAAAGTCAGACCTTATTGAATTTGAGGCCCCGCTGACAGAAACTTGTTCTTATCTCTGCTGGATAATAAGAGAGTTATAGGAAAGGGGAAATGTGATTATCCCTTATGCCTCTTCTGTTTTCCAAAGTGCTGAATTATGTTTGTCACTTTGAGAAACACAAAAAAGTTCACAAGCTCTGTAATTCAGAGTTTTGGCACATTTTCAGGCCCACATGTTCACCTGCCAACAAGTTTTTCTTCTAATAAAGCCAAACAATGTCAGATTCACCAACAGATGTTAATGGATCTGCAATGAATCCAATCCTTTGTTTATAAACCCCCAAAAAGCTTCCTGCAAATCTTAAAAAGTCAACCACAGAGCCAAGCTCACTTTTTTTTTCCAAACTGCCTGCCTCAGGAATGTTTCAAGTGCACGGGGGAGAGAAAAGGAAATTACAAGTCGAAAAAGGAGGACGACAAGTCAGGAGGGGGGCATTCCTCCGCTATGTGCGGGATTACAACTTGCCTTTTTACTATCTCTCTCTGCACCTCCACTCACAGCAATCACTCACCACAGCAGCAACGTGCCAGCTGTGCCGTATCTGAGCTGCCGATCAGCACGGGCCTGCTGCAGCCAAAGAGAAAAGACAACAGCAGAATCTAACCTTTCAAGTTCCAGTTTATCTGAGATCGGCCTGAATCCCTCCCCCTCCGCCACAGTTTCTCCTCCGCTGGGTTTTATCAGATGTGCCTGGCCCAGTTTGGAGTGAGGCACACTCAAATAAAGATTCTATCCCAGAGGAAGCAGCAATAGAAATACCGCAATGATTATTTTAAGGGAAATATCCTCGGTTTTATCCTTGTGGTGGTTTTGTTTTTCTAAAGCTGCTTGATGTTGCTGTGTATTCTGGCTCTGGACACTTTCCTTTTGCCCAGAATATTGGTAAAGTTTTGCTTTAGTTCTTAGGTTTCAGAAAACAAGAATCCTATTTAGATGTTGTTTGATTCTCCCTTTTGATATCTCTTAATTTCCATAAGCTCAAAAACAAATTATTTCATGATCCCTCATTGTACTGGACACCTTTAAATGCAGTATGATGACTAGTGAAATTTCAATAAGTTTTTATATCAAAAACAACTTTAATTCCCAAAACAAGCATATAAAATGCTGCTACTTTGGACTCTTCCTGAGCTACTCACTCTGAAACACGACTATTATAGAACTCTGTTTAACACAAACCCCTGCAGGCCCCTGTGTGTAAATTATGGGTTAACTGCAAACCTTCACCTCTGCTGCTCATTCATTTGTAGCCAGCAGCGAGCTATTGCCATCAGATGCTGTCATTACTTTTTCAACAAGGTTTTCCATAAACAAATCTAAGTCTGAGTGGAGTTTTTGCACAGTTGCGGTGCAGATCTGGAAAGGATTTCACTCCTGTTTGTAGATGGTGACTCGAACGCATATAGATACACACCACACTTTTCAGACTTTCTTTGGGAAAAAAGAACATTTAAACAACTAAGTAATGATATGTAGACCAACCCTAAGTAGCAACTGTTTGCTACTTAGGGTTGGTCTGTGACTAAAAAGTACGATTGGAACATGTTTTTGCTTTGGTGCAACAGAACAAAATATGAAAAAAGACACAGCAAATCACAATCCAACTACAGCAACATATTTTATAGATTTTTTAAAATTTTATTTCAAGGTTAGTTTGTTCTCCATACAAATGAGATACATGAAAAAAACACCAATCCTTACATTAGTTTTTTCAATACTTAAAGAAACAAAATTGAGAATAATTTTGTCTATAAACTATCTGACTTGCACTTCATGAAGAATTTCCACATATATTAATATGCTTCTGAAGTAAATATTTACATATGGAAATGGAAATGAAACAGTTTCCACATGAAAAGAGGAATGGATGAACATTTCCTTTAATATTTCTGATGAAATAGGCTGCATCAGTCGTGAGAACACAATGTTCTCATTGTACTGTGTATAAGATTATTGGTTCCAAAAGTTGGGTGCTATTGAGGTGTTTGGCAAAGTCTCTGTGCAGGGAAAGTCTGCACACAGAGACTTTGTGCAGGCAACAACTGCACCTTTTAAAGCCTGACAAATTCCCTTTTGCATTAAAACTGTAAAACATACAACATTTCATAAATGTAACTACATATGTTTGGAAGTGAAGTCCTTATTCTTAAAAAAATTGAGTTGGGATAGGAAAGTTTAGAGTGACTTTGGAGAAATCAAGCAAAAGTGCATTTAATTATCTTTTTCTCTTACTTTTGGGCAATGTTCAGCAGATACATGTTGCTTCTTCCCGCATGCTTGTCTCACTTGATAGCACTGGATGATAAACGGCTACACAGACTTGTCTGAAACTGGTTTCTTCTTTATCTCCCCCTCATTCCTATTCCCCTCTCCTTTCCATCATCCTTTGAAGTAGCGTGCTGACACTCCACTTCAGCATTTGTTTTAAAAAGCTTGGACTCAGGTGAAATGGCTTAAAGCATGGGAATATATCTTTTTTTAAAATCTATTCATCTTTTTCAGTATATTTCAGTTCTTAATGTTGTAGAGGCACTTGTTTGGCAACTATCACAGGCTGTTAGTCTGGATGACACAGAAAATGTTTATCTTGCGCCTATATGTGGGAAGGCAGTTCCAGAATATCAGCCCTTCTTCATGTTTAGCGTACTACAATAAATCATCTGCGGATGCTTTGCAACATGCTGCACAGGATTCATGCAGCCACTCAAGTGACTTTATATGACGAGACAAAACTGGAGTGAACAGAATGTTGTTAATTGTTACTTTTACCAATTTCACAGATTCTTGAGGTTTAGAGAACTAAACTAAGTTAAGAAAAGTATATATGTAATTTTTGACTTAGACCAGTGTCAGCATGACAAAAATCAGTGTTGTGCTTCTGAATCTAAAAGCAGAAATCACAAGGCTCTATTCTTGGAGTCAGAAGTCTTTGATTATGGTCCTAAAATGCAAGGTTTTAGTATTCTTAGTGGACAAAATTAAACTTGCCTTTGTCTAATTACACAGTTATGTAAAGGCTTTCCTTATCTTTCTTTTATACAGAATATTTCTAAGAGCCCAATTGCTAACTGTGTTTGTTTTTCATGTCTTAGGCAAACCATGGCCCAAGAGAGATTCTGCACCATGAAGGTCTTTCTCAGCCCATTGATGTCCTTTCTGCTCCTCCTCATCCTTCCTGATGGCCTCCTTTCTGGCAACTGTCCAGAGGACTGCTTGTGCGCCATTCCAGGGAGCATTTTATGTTCCCGAAGACGCTCCTCTACCATTCCTGGAGAATTGGATTCATCAACCAAAAATCTCTTCCTGTTTGCCAATGGGATTGAAGGCATTACAGCTGAGGACTTCAATGGACTACTTAATTTGGAAATGCTGGATCTGAGTCAAAACAAACTTACTGATCTTCCTGAAAGAGTGTTTGAGCCATTGAGCTCTTTAAAAAATCTGGACTTGTCATCCAACCAGATCACCTACATTTCAGAAAAATGCTTTCATGGAATGCGGCAGCTGGAGCGTCTTTATTTGTATAGCAATTATATAGAGAAGATCCATCCAGATGCATTTAATGGCTTGGAGAACCTTCTGGAACTCAAATTGCAAGGTAATGCGTTGACAACTCTGCCCCTCCTCTCATTACCCAAACTACTACTGCTCGACCTTCGTTTTAATGTCTTACCCTCTTTAAATACTTCCAAGCTTCAGACCCCCAACCTAGAGTCACTCAGACTTGGTGGTGTTGGACTTACCAGCCTAAATAATGACCTTATAAGAAATTTAAAGAATCTTCATGAATTGGACATTTCGGAAAACAAACTCGAGTCTTTCCCCTCAGCACTGAAAGAGACCCCAGGGCTGTTTCATCTCAATCTTGCTGGCAACCCAATGGGCCCTCCAAAGATTGAGGACCTGCAAAACCTTGGTGAGTTAACAGAGCTGGACATAAGCAGTCTCAGTATACAAGGTCTTCCTGAGGAGTTTTCCCAGCTCTTCCCCCATTTAGAAAAACTAGCAATTGCCGAGAACCCCTTCAACTGTCTTTGCAACCTAGCATGGTTCCCAAGATGGCTTAGAATGCAGAGCATCACCCTGGAGAGAACAGAGGAGACACGCTGTCATTTTCCACCCATCAGTGCTGGAAAAGTATTAGAAAGACTGGAAACAAGAGATTTTGGCTGCCCAACCACAACTGCAATGACGACGACTACTGTCAAAACTACAACTACCACCCTGCCTCCTCCTGTGACCACATTACCAACTACTACCAGACCTATCCAAGTCCACGGAGGCAGTGAAAAGACAATTTGGAAAGTTGGTGATATTCCTCTGCCTTCTGTCCCTGCATCTCCAAGTAGCAGCAGTATTGACCTAGATGAAGAAAAGCTGTTCTGTCCCAAGTATCCTTGTCTCAATGGAGGCACATGTCAGTGGACTCTCCGTGGTCCATTTGTTTGTGCCTGTCCAGATGGCACATCTGGACAATTTTGTGAAATCCAGAGCCGCTCTTCAACCTATCCAACTGAAGCTGTTCCATCCAAGTCCACCATTGTCACAAAGACACCAGACATCACTTCACATCAAGCGACAGCCACATCAATTCTGATAGATCTTCATCGCTATGTTAAAATGCGGCCACACATCCGTGGAATCCGTCTGACCTATAGCAACCTCTCTGGGCCGGACCGCAGACCAATTCCACTCAACCTTCCAATAACATTCCAAGAGTACACACTTCGAGGTTTGAAACCCAATTCCACCTACAACGTATGTGTCAGTCCTATAGGTGCTGCTAGTGATGCTGAGAGTGTTTGCACTCAGGCTCATACCAAACCTGGATCTTCTGGCCCTGGTGCACAAATTGACACCAGTGCATATGCAGGCACTGTACTTGTGCCTGCATATGCTATCATGATACTACTGTTCCTCATAGCGATAGTAGTAGCAATGGTTTGCTTTCTTCGGAGAAGGAGAGCCAAGACCCACCTGGATCTCGATTGTGAACCCTCCCAGTTGGGGATGGATGGAGTTAAAGCTGGTTTGGATAATGGAGCACTGTTTCACAAGCAGCCACAACTTATGATCCCTGAACCCTCTGTCCAAACAAGTAGTCTGGAGTACGAAGTCTTAATAATACAAGATCATTGTTCATCAAATAACAATATGTCCACGCACAAGCCTTCTTACTTTTGACAACAGGCCTTGATGACTTATGTCTAAAAGATGAGTTGTATTTCCTCTGCTGTGACCTGTCAAGCGGAATAATCAGAACATATAGAGCAAGGTATTCTGGTTGAAAGTGGAGGACACAGAATCAGGCAACTAATCCGCAAAGAAAGAAGCTGGACTTACTATCAACTCACTGCTCTATGGTTGTCCAAGAAGAGACTAAAACTTGGTAACACTTTATGCTTGGACTTTAGAATCCACCAATGGTGTTTCTATGCTAAATGCACCTATGACTATAAACCAACATGCTGTGATGCTGAGACGATTGTTTTTGGCTGCAACTTAGGGTTGGGACACTTAAAAAGCTCATGCACTCCTTTATGTGCACTGCATGTGCACTGAAATGAGCTTGGACTGCCGGTCCCCATCACAGAAAGCAGCATGAACAGTCTCAGTAGTTGGTTTTGAGGCGCGGTGCAAACTCTTCAGTACTTACCAGAAGGGATCAGTGTATGCTGTGAATGATCTTTTAACCCACCAAATGAAGTTGTACAGAGAAAATAACTGATGCTTGTATTGCTTTATTTGGATGAAATTGTTTTATAAACATGTTTTTTTAAATACTTGTATTTTTTTTATTATTGTTAAGTATTGTGATATTGAAACCCCTCAAAACACACCGTACACCCCTTCCCCAACTCACTTCTTGTGACTAACAGACGAAACATCAGATTGAAATCTTTGAAGATTAAAACTCATTTGGTACCAGTAAACTCAGTCATAGGGTTTTAACCCCAGAATATCAGACAGTCTGAGTAGATGGGAGTCTGGAACAAACCAAGACTAAATCTCCCCATTATAAATAGGAGAAAAGAAGCAGGATTACAACAAGGTACAGAAAAAAGGAAAGAACTGAAGGTGTTGTAATTCTATGTTCAATGCACTGTTTTTAAACAGCTATGACATTTATTTTGCTGAAAATGTATCACATAAGTCTCCAGTGACTTTATTTATTGTTTTTGTCTCATTTTAAGGTAACTCAGCTATTTGTTTAAGACAACTTTAGAACAACACAGTTAATGGTCTGGTGGTAAGATGAGCAAAGCAAACAGTTCATATGTACTATTTTTTCATTTGAGGAAAAATAGTGTCCTCGATTGCATGCTACGAGCTGTTATAACTTAATAGGGGAGACACCAGCTTTGCATGCTTGTATCTAGCCACGCTATGCAAACGTCATTTGGTGTCCATACTATTTGAAAAGAAAATGAGATGTACGGAGATCCACTGGAACATCATCAAAAAGACCCAGAGAGAGCCAAGATCAGTATCTGTGAATCTTCCAAAGAATGATAGTAAGTACTGTTTGTTTAAGCAACTGTGATAACCCAACTACATGTTCTGTCTTGTGAAAACAAAAACAACAGACATCAAGTTGCTATCATTTACTTCCTTAATATGCCCGCATTCATACTAAGCATGCATATGGCACCAATGACACATCCGTGACTGCCATTTTACTTCTGTCGTATTTCCCTTACGGATTCTACACAAACCCAAAAGCCTTTAAAACAAAAGAGTAGCAAACTGGAATATTTGTCTGTAAAATAGATAACATTGAAAATAGCCAAAAGTATTTTCAATGTGTTATTTTTTTCCTTATTATTTAGGGAATTTTTTTATTGCATATTGCTTTTTTATTTTTATTGTGTGAACTTATTTGTATAAATGGAAAAAAGTGATATTTACATTAAATGAATACCTAAAAGTAAGTTTTTGGTGGATTTTTTACCCCCTGTATTTAGAGTTTGGTCATTGAAAGGATGGTTCATATTAGGAGGGAGGGAAAGTGGGAATGTAGAGAATGTGTTTGTCATTAACTCCTCTGTTACACCATCACTTAGAGTGAGAGGAAGTCATAAATGGAGGGGGTGTGCAATGAAAGAAGGGAAGAAAACTCCAAATGCAGGTATAAAACAGCAATATATCACTCATCAACATGTTTTGGCTTTTAAAATGTTAAAGTAAACCCATGCAAACAGTTTCAAGTGCCAAAATCCATAAACTGATGTTTAAAGCTAGATACTTAAACAAATAAATCAACTTCTAAACACAAAATTCCAACAACCTCATTTCATGCTTGTGAAAAAAGTTTAGTTAGCCTATTCTTGAATCAGCCAATTCCAAACACTCTGGAGATGCCTTAACATGCCTCCACAATCACTCAAAGTCACTCTGCAAGCAAACAACCTATCACTTAGTGAGCTCGCTATTTCTTAGCTGGCACTTTGTTGCCTACTTCTTCCAGAATTTTCCACTGAGGTAACTGAAAAAGGAAGCGAAATAGTTTTAGCAATTATAGAAACGGAAGCTATTTTGGTCTATTTCAGAAAATACAATATAAAACAGGAGCTAAAAAATCTATTTATTTTACCAGCATTCATTACAGCTATGGAAGCAAAGCTCATGTCAAAAGACAAGGAAGCAGGAAATGCATTGCAAATAAATAAATAAATAATACCACTGGGGACGTTTTCTACCATTTGTCTCAGTAAAACCACAAATGCATTTAATGGGATTTTATATCATACACTCACACAAAATAGTGCATCATTAGAGTTGTCTTTAGGTCAGCCTCCCACAAGTACATGTTTTATATCAAATTCACTGGAACTACATCAGGGACTCTATCAACTCCATGGCTTGTGGAAAATCTCTTAATGCAATTGGTTTCACTAGATGTTATTTAAGGATGAACACAATGAGGAACAGTTTTTTTTTTCACTTCAAAATTATGCACTATTGTATGCAAAAATTTAAGTATAAAGATTAAAAAATATCCAACAAAATACCTTATTCATAATGTGAGGAAATGTGAAAAAGTCCAAGGGGTATGCAAACTTTTGCAAGGTGCTGAACGCAATTAAATCTACACTGAAACAACAACTACATAACTTCCTGTCACCCCTTCTTGTGCTAAAAACAACCAGATTTGTACAATTATAAGTTTCCTTTTTCCAAGAGTACAAGTCATTAAATGCAAACATTTTAAAGCAAAAATGTTGTACAATATATATATAAATATATTTACCTTTCTCTCCAGCAGTGAGTGGTTTTCCTAAGCAAATTCAACCCACACTGCTTGTATTTGCTCAGCAGTTTTTGGACTTATGCCTAAGCTGGAGGCAAAATGGAAGTAAAACAATATAATTAAAAACATTCAGATTCAGGTAGTAAGTGAATGTAACCATTGTGATTGCTGTAAACTGAGTGAGCATTGTTTGCAGACCCTTGTACTGAAAAGGATGACCACCCAGGTGTTTTATAGGTCAAGGGAGTTTGTAGGGGCTGGACATAGGAGCTACACACACAAAAACAGAGAAAAACGCAAATATAGATTTTCCCATAGCTTGGAGCTGTGGTGTGATGCTCCCCGCCAACAACACAAACCCATAAAACAACAGCACTCCCCTCATGCTGGCAAAATTTGTTCAGTTTTTTCAGAGAAAAGACGTATCTTGGTGAATTACGAGATACAAGAAACCCACTCAATGATATCACTAAATTAAACTTTCCCTGCCTCCCAAGATACTTGTAAAATTCACCCTTCGGCCAACCTATTATGAACCCTCTAATATACTGATACTAATTGGTCATCATTATCCATGAGGGAAGAATAAAAGCATTACTACTTTTATCACACCCAGACCTGGGTGTGAACTGGGGTGCTTCAAACTGGACTTTTAGCAATGGATGTATTTGTCCTCTGGGTTGTAAGGAGGGACACTGTGGACTAGGTTCATAGAAGCAATTTGAGACTATTAAGTTGAATCGTCAATTAACTGTGCTTGGGCACTTTTGGTGCGCGTTTCCTTAGACTGTCTCAGGCCTGATTACTTCCTAACTTATAGAATCAAGAAATTACATACATAGGACCTTTTCAACAGTATAAAGCTGGCTAAAAGATCTAGAAAAGCAACACGTCCCAATTTAAAGACGATTCAAGGACAGAATTCAAAGAGGTTGAGATCTAAGAGTGCAGAAAGACTGACTTTAATTTATTGCAAATGACTGACGGCAACAACTGCTATAATCTAATGAAATTTCTCCTTAATAAATAAAATACATTTGAAAAATGCTGTTTTATATCTGATAAAATATGCAATATTTTATCTGATATAAAAATTTGTTTAATGATCTAAAACATCCAAATGTGAGCTAAATCTTAACACAGACAGGGAGAAAATACTTTAAGACCCTTAAGCTGACTGTGTCTAACAGTTCAGGCAAAGTAAGAAAAATAAAAATATGAAGATTGTGCAAACAAATCACGAATGTTTTAGTCCAACAAAAAGGATTTGTTTGTACTCTTTAGTCTGTTTCTATTCCTTCTTTAGTTTTATCATTCTTTGTTTTGTTGAGCTTTTAGATAATTCATGCCTCTGGGACTTAACTTTCAACTTTGCATCAAATCTCACATTAAATTTGTACCACACTGCTAAAAGATCACCATAAATTGTTCAGGGGAGAAGTTTCCTGCTAACTAAAAGTCATTGTGAAATTAATTACACATTTATTTTACAATATTCTTTTTTCACCTCCTTACTATTCAAAGAAGAAACGACTGTGGGCCATAAATCTATGCACTCTGGCTCAGGTAATAAGCAGCTTTTGTATTTTCTCTAAACCCCTCAGTCCATCATCCCTGCTCTCACTGGCCTTTTCGTAACCTCAAACCACCTCTTCAGCCATAGAAAGATTATTTAAACTCCAGAATTTGTGAAAAAATTACAGAAAAAAACAAACAAACAACAAAGCTAATTATGAAGAATGAAAAAATACAATCTTTAATTTTAAAAAAAACTATTCAGGGAAATAAAAATGAAAAAAAAAACTGTTTAAATGTTTCAATACATTAAGCACTCATTTTACTAAATGAAGAGGAAGATTTATACTTTTATGACTCTGCATTTATGTTCTGTGATTATCTGTTCTAAAACGGAAAGTCAAAGACGAGTCAATAGAAGGGGGAAAGCTGAGCAAAGAAAAAAAAATAGCACCACTTTGTTTTTGGAATCAGATTCTCTGGCTCCAGTTTTTGGCCCTCGCCTCATTTCCCCCCAGCTCTCGGCGCATTCCACCTTCCCTCCATCTAAATCTTTCTGAGGAACTAATAATAATGGATGAAGGGTGGTGTGCCACCAGTTCCTCTCAAGCTATATAGCTGCCAAAGTGTGCCAGCAGATGGCCTGAATGCTGCTGCAGCAAGGGAAAATGGCACAGAACAGGGAAAGATGAGAAGTCAGAAAGAAAGAAAAACAGGAAAGGAAAGCAGAGGAAGAATTTGACTTTGGTTAGTTTCTGGCAGCATTCATTGGCAGGCACACATGCAATTCATTTCACATGCTCAAGATTATTAAATATAAAAGCAAATGCATCACAGAGATTTTTCTACCAGAATTAACTTTTAATAGTCTTCTTCAGTCATTTCTGATTCAAGTACAATGCAGGCTGATGCTGCAGGACATTATGAATTAGTTGTGTGTTAATGCACTGAAAAGGTTAATGAAGCCCTAAAGTTGCACCAGTAAGCTTTATGGGGCCCTGTCTGGATCTAACGTAGTGGTGGATTTGATTTGTTGGTGAGTTTATGTGGCATCTGATTCAGTTTCACCTCTTTAAAAAATTATCCAGGTAGAGCAGCATAATTTTGTTTTCATAGATTTTTACTGAAAAACTGAAATGTACTCAATTTTAATTATCTTGATTAAATAATTGCTTTATTGTTGCATGACAAATTTACAGAAATGTAAGCAAACGTTAAGAATAATTGAGTATAACTGTAATTTTTGACTGCAAAATAAAGATAAGTTTCTTCTCTACAGTGACATATATTCATACAAAGCTGCAGTTTTGTAACCTCTGGACACTCTACCACTTCTGACATCTCATTAAAAACAGTTTGACCCACAGAAACGGTATAATGTAAAACTTGATTACGTTTGAACCCATAATTTTTATTTTTCATTGCGCTATTAAATCTTGATAACTGTAGCTAACCTATGCCCAGTTATAGTTTTATGAAAATGTGATGAATTTAATAAGGCTAAACCAATTTTTTCTGCAACTAATCTGAGTAGAATGCATTCATTTAATAAATCAAGACTCCTAAAAAGTGTTCAGACCACACAAACTGTGGTATGAAATAAATTAAAACCAACTACAGAGTGACTTCATAGTGCCAGTTTATTAATGGTATAGAAAGCATTTATTTTGCTTTTGCTTCAGCAAAATGGAAGGTTGTTTGTTTATCTGTTGTAATATTTTGATTCTACAACTGAACCAGAAAACCACATCACAAAAACCATCAAACCCCAATAGGAACTTCAAGTAAAAAATTTCATATTCGAAATAATGATGGTTTGGAAAAGTTTGTTTTACCATAAATGAGGAAGCCAAGTTGGAAGGTAACCATCTACGAAATCATGTACAATAAAAAGCAGCGGATGGAAGGAATTATCTGAAAATTAAAGAGGTGGAGTGATGATGAAATGGGTGGACCGATTAGGGGGGAAGGGCGCTGCTGCAGGCTGAGTTGAAGCAGGGACACGTGCACTGATAACTTTATCTCTCATTGAAAACATCCGAACGACAGGCTCTGAGGGGGGCAGCTGTCGAGGTGTCAAGTAGGTGTGCGCATGTGTTAGTGCAGAAATAAAAAAAAATAAAAAAACACAACTAAATAGAAACACCTGCCATCTTTTGGAAAGCACCAAATGTGTCATTTCGAAAGAATGGAGGGATGGTGAGTGGGTGGATTTTATTTATTCAGGAAAGCATAAGCAAAGGAGCAATGTGGTATTAATGAAAAGGATTGGTGCCTGCCTGAGAGAGGTTGTAACGGGCGAGAGGCGTGCTCAAGTTTTAGAGATAGTGCACGGAGCACGAGACTGCACCAAGCATGTGTAAAGATCCTAATAAGCTCCATAAGGCTGGCAGAAGCAGCAGAGTCTAAAACCTAAAACAGATTCATTTTGTTACCAGGACTAATGCATTAAATTGACATCAACAAATAGGATGCAATCTGATTAGACATCTCAGCACGTATTTTATGAAAGTAGAAATAATTATGGAAGATGAAGCAGATGTCGGATTGGTTTGTGTTGCCTGAAACAGCAGAGGTAAGTGTAGTGAACTTTGAATTTTTGGTGGATTATTAGTCTTCCAATAAGCATTAGTCTTCTGTTACAATAATACCCATTTTCCCTACAACCATTGCAGCTTGTGAATCTTTCATGTACTTACATAATATTAAGGACATGAAGTTGGAAAAAAAAATCTATCATTTTCAGAGGGTTTTTTTGTTTCAAAAAAAAAAAATAAATAATAATAATAATAAACAGCTGGTGACCAGAATTTATTAGACCTGATCAGAAACTCCAAAATAATGTGAAATTCATAAATCTGTTCTACCAGACACTACAACAGTATTTGGTGTGGACGTTCTACTAAGTGAGGAAGACTAAAAGCTAACTATTTCAGAAAAGTTTTCAAAATAAAGTTACAGAAATCTGATCAAATATAAGCAGAAACCTTAATTTCAACTACATGCATGTTAATTTCGAGGCATGCCTGTAGTTTTATCAAGCAGTGAAATCCAGAGGGAGCAAGACCTTAAGCAGATGACAGCAAGGCTGAACATATTAAAGAAAAGTTGTTCTATTTTATCTGGCTTGGCTTTCACCTGATGTTATCAAACATGCTGGATTTGAAAATGTTTGCAACCTTTTGGAAATTTTAGTGTTTAAGGTTAATTTTAAGACACCCCAAAAAATGCTACGTTAATAATGTTAATCATCTCAAGCAAGCTGATAACTAGCTGCAGATAGCTGCAAAATAGTGCAGTGAGTTTTCTTTGTTTTTAAACAGTTGTAAAATAGCCATAAAACTTAATTATATATTTTTTTCACAGTTCTGAAAGAAAGAGTCAAATAAATTGCTATTTTCAAAGCAATGAAAAGGAAATAGGCATCATCTTAGTAAGGCGCAATCTTTGTGTGTTGCTACATTGCAACATTTTACAATACTGCAAATATAAAGACTAAAACAACTGATTTATCACATTTAACTTTATGACAACTAAACTATAAAAATAAGCCTGTTTTAAAAGCTTTTGGTATTCATATAGTGCTTTGTTGTTTGCCGCGATCCCCAGACCTCACAATTTTCAGCCAGTCATTTAAGTCTAAGATAAAAAAAAAAACCAAAAACAAAACATCAAAACAGTGCAAGTGAAAGTAATTGGAGTGCTGGCTTTGTTTTTGAGTTGTCTAAAATTCATTTGCTTGTTTACAGTTCTACTGCATTTTCATAGCATATTTTATTACATATAACTGTGTAAGCACTTTTACAGGCTTGAAAAGCTGAAAAAAAAAGCCTCGAGGCAGAGAAAGCCTGAAAAGGAAACCCATATTTATGGAAGTCAGCATTCAGTCAGAAGGCATAATAGGAGAGATCTCAGTTGCAATTACACAATGCAGCAACTGAGCTGCATAATCACTGCTTGTAAGTACAACACGGGCAAGGAGGATCATCTCGCAAAGGAGACTCATCAGAAAAAAGCCTGAAAACAAAACTGAACTTCTGTAAAGGATGCACAACTTACAGCATCCTGAATGAACACGCTGGAACTACAACAACAATAGAAGATCTGATAAAGTTTCTCCCAATTAAATTAGCCACCGTGTGGGGTCTGTTCTGCAGAAACATCCCAGATAATTAAAACAATACCACTCAGCTCTGCTGCATCTCACCAGATCAGCAAAGTCTCTGCTAACGCAGCAGAAACACACTTGCACTGTCTGCAAATCTGTGCCCACCAAATAAAGCTGAAGGAGTGATCTATAGTTTGTGATATGTTGCCAAGTAGTAATGCAGGATTAAGTTAAGGTCAGGTGAACAGTTTAGGGTGCTATTAAACAACTTTAATAACTACAACTGCTCAACATACAATTATTGCTAAACACAAAAAAGGCCTAAAACATAAAAGCTACAGTTGCGATCAAAGGTTTGAAGATTTGTTCTAAATGCGTAATAAAAACCACATGCAGCATTTTGCTCCATGTATGAATCTGTTCCAGATCAAAGCTTGGGAGTTATCTGATGGAAACAAAACCAAAATTACAACCCAAATTCCCCTGATCAACAGCTGAATTAGGACGACACACACTACCCCATGGCATCACTAATCTTTCCTTTAGCAGAGGGAAAAGCAATAACAGAGGGGGAGTTTAATTGGGTGTTTCTTCTCCTTATTGTTTTTCCATTTGACTTTTTCCTAATAACATAGAAACATTTAACAACTCCAATGGACACAAAATAAAACTGCAGTGCAAAGCGCAGACGCAGAGGCATAATGCCTATATCATGGGAGTAGCACCCTGGAAACTCTCTCCAAAGCCTTTTGGTTCAACAATTCAGGACCTCGACACATCCCTCAATACTCCAGCAGACATTCATCAAACACTGCTGTGTACACATCCTGCATAACTTTCAAACTAGACTTGCATCACGACCATGCAATGTATACACATCTGCAGATTCCACTGTGTTTGTGGTTGGTGCTCCTGTGTAATCTCAAAATGAGCTTGAGCTTTTGCTTTAAGGTGGGTGGGCATATTTGTATCAAAGAAAGAAAAAAAAGCCTTTTATAAACAGGTAGCAGCACCAAAAACACAATCACTTCTCCGGACTGCAAATCTGGCTCCTGTGAAGTAAAATTAGTTTAACATATTTCTTTCTGACTGTCTCTGTAGGGAGTGAGGGGTGGTGACAGGCACAGATTATGTGCTTGTAATCCTTTTCATCACAGCATGTAGTGTCTGTGAGATAAACACCAATTTCCATCCTCTCCACATGCGGAAGATGGAGATCTCCGCGTATAGTTTCTTGAAAAGCCATCATAGTCATGGAACCTTACTAGACTTTGTTACAGTGCCTAAAAAAAGATTTTCCCCTTTCACTATTTTTACTACTTTTACAAATCAATAGCGAGCAGCAACATTTCAAGGGGTATGAATACTTTTGCAAAGCCCAGGAGACTTTTCAGCTCAATATAATATTCAAGCCAGCTTCCTTTTTACTGTGTTGGTAATTGTTTCCCCAATTCAGATATTTGTTATGATGAAAATAAGAAAAACAGCCTGATTCAAATGTATTCTTCTGAGAGAGCAAATGGTGCAAGCATTGAGTCTAAATGAGGCGATTCAGTATCCTTTCAACTTCAAGCCCAAGCAGAAACATTCATTGGCAGAACATAATGACCACCTCCCATCTTAATGCTGCCAGAGGGCCAAGGCCAGCCGAACTCTGACCCTTGCCTTGGGCGTCCACCACAGGCCAACAAACACCTGTTTGTTTTCTTGCTGCTTGAACCCCCTTGGGGAGAGGCTGTGTTGGAGAGAGAGAGATTATTGCTTCACTCGAACACTAAATGCTGATCTTTAAATCCTGTCTGCAGGGAGGGCCTGGACACTCGCAGGTGTTTGAGTCCTGATTAGTGGCGACGCGGTGGATGAGTAACAGAGCCGGATGAGATGATTGTTTTAAAGGTTGTTGTCTGGTAATTAGAGTGCTGGCGTATGTCGCCTGACCAGTCAGAACTGATGGCGTTCAAACAGATTCTCAGATTTGTTCTGAAACAAGCCTGAGAATCTGAACACTAAACTTGTTATATATTAGTGGAGATCATTAGAGCTCAGACATTTTCCTAGGATTTAATAGGATTTTTTTCTTTTTGGGATGACAGTTGTCTTGAATTGGTAGTATATATGAAAAAAAAATAAAACAACATTTCAATTTATGACAATTTATGTTTTATTTTCTGCTTTATTTTGCTATAGTTTGTAAATCCTAGAAATGTTGGCATCAAATTCCAAACATTTCCAGACAATGAAAGAACCCTATAGCCATCCAGCCATCTTGTCTACAGCCTAAAAGAACCGAGTGTATGTGCAGGGGTATATCCTGGTGTGTGCCAGGCTGGGTGGCTCCGCAGCACAGTAAGCATCACCACAAAAGACAAACATAAACAAGGTCACCCGCAAGGCAGGCAGAAGCCGCGTGCCTGTGTGGGTGCCTGCCAGCCTGGGTTGTGGCCGAGGGGGTGTGGGTGCTGCAGCTGAGCACCCACAGACACTTCAAGTCAATGAGTGCACCTCAGTGGAAAGTCTGCATCAGCCCACAGAGGGCCCACTGGGGCTACAGGGAAGGTAGTGATCCACCAGGATCCCACCCCCTCCACTTCTCAGGCAACCGCAGGATAAATGTATCCTCCATGAGAAGAGGAAAATGGCTCCACTGTGGGGAAGGAAGGCAGAATAAGAAGTCTGATATGAAGACAAAATATCAGTGGATAAATAAGGACTGAATTTGGAAACAAACATCTGCAAAATAAAATAAAGGATGACCCCTGATGAGTAAAAACAAGATATCTGGGGGTCTGAAAAATGGCTGACGTCCCAGAAATTTAAGGGAGGGGAGGTGGTCTCTCCTGACTTACCAAACCACTATGTATTTTCCTTCATAAGGGTTATAATTTACACAAACCCACTAAAGGTCAGGAAGAAGGCATGTTGTGCCAACTCCATCCCAGAAACTGTGATGTTTTTCTTCTTAATTTTCCTTTCAATCCCTTTTCTCTCTGCTGTCGCTCTTCTTACCAGGTCTCCTCTTAGACTTAACAGTTTTCCAAGGATAATTATGGTAATTTCAGCTCAAGACGATCATAAATATTTCTGGTAGATTATTTATAACATTGCATTTCTGAGAAATATGGATGTTAAAAGTAATGACTGAGATAAAGAGGTTGTTTAGTTTTAAAGTGTGGATATGCTGTGCATTGAAACATGGTGACTATGGAGCACATGGTGCACATAAAGAAGCAGGCAGAGTGACCCAGTTTGGAAAATCAATAAACGTAAATGAAGAAGTGAAACAAAGTAATTTAAGGGAGTCCATTCAATTTAAAATTTCTAAATATTTCCCTTCAGTATGCAAGCTGGTATAGAGGCAAAGAGAATGAGTTTATAAAAATTTCAGACGTGTTGTCTTTTCCCTCCAAAACTATTTACCTAGATGAAGAGTAAAACACATCAACTTTCCATGTATCATAACTTGGGAAACCCTTGCCACCGAATGTCCTAATTTATGAAATTATACCTTGGAAGCATCTTAGGAAGATTTAATTTTTAACAAGAACCAGACTCAGCTTTAATTGGCTTCTAAAAATAATTTCTTGAAAGTAAGGAGAGATGGAAAATAAACCACCAAGCAAAACCTTTCGTGCATTTTGAGCCTATTCACATTTCGTGACATTCACAACCACAAACTTTAAGATATGTGGTTGGGATTTTTATGTGACAAATCAATTCAAAGTGCATCATTTTGCATAATGCAACACCACAGGGACAGAAGGTATTTCACAGTGATGTTAAGTAACTGTTTTCAATCTTTAGTGTTTTACACATAGACCAGAACAACTTCCTGCAAGGTTTTTAGGGGACGCAGCACAGAAGGACTATCTTTATCATTTGAGTGACTTCTGAAGGAAATCGGCTGTGTTTAATGTTTTATGCGGGTTTTTTGCGTTAAGATTCACAGTAGTTTTCAGGTGATCCTTGTGAAAAGACAGAAAACAATCCATCAGTTCACAGCTGTGAGTTCTAAAAGCTTTACAGCTCAACTGGACCATGGACTGACACTGATTGCCAGCATGCGTCGGTAACAGTGAAGAAGAATAAGGCCCACTTTATCACTGTGACTCTGGACGTTAAGTTGTGACAGCTTTTCCCCACCGGATTTGTGTTTTTCTCAGTCCAGTGCTAGTGAAAGCTTTGTTGCCCCCTCATCCCCCAGGGTGGGACTGAGATAAAGAGCCTGCTGCCCAACAGCTTTGTCCACTGGACAGTCAGAAAGCAAGCGGTGTCCGAAATATTCCCCCGAGCTCCAAGTGGCTCTCTTTTCTCCCCATGCTGGTGAAAAACACTAGACATTGCTTGCTCATCTACGTTCAACGACGATGAAGGATGGAAGTGCCATCTTTGAAAGCATCATCTGCTTGTGTGCAGCGCCCTTAACGCATGGCTAAAAAGAGACATGGATGATCAGGTCTATGTCACGTCCTGCTGAGTGATGATGAATGCTGTTTGGCATTGGTCTGTAAGTTCTGAATAGGACAAGGAAATGGCAGATCTATTGAGGCATGATACTACAGCAGTGTGGCACAAGGTTTAATGAATGCAGATGTCGATACGACTGAGCAGCACAGATTTTCTGCAGGGAACTCCTATTATACAAACCAAAGATAAAGCAGATCTGACAGAATTCAATTACTTACTTTTAAATATTATGACTTATATTGTGTTGAAATGACCTAGTTAAAGTCCAGACCTAAATCCAATAGAGAATCACAGATAATTTTCAACTAAATCTGCCGGAGATTTTATTTTTATTTTAAATTTTTACAAAGAACAATGGACACATATTTCACTGTGTACATGTTCAAAGCTGGAAGAAAATCATCAGGATCTTATTTTCTGGCGACAGAAAATAAGCAAAGGCACAATCTTTCGCCCTTTACCCCTACAGGCTAAGTGTCCATTCAAAAACTAGCTGAATTATTGACCTTTCTGAAATACTGTTTCAAGCCTCAAATGGTTGGTTTTTAGTCCAAATTGGAGTAGGAAAGTCTACAGACGTTTCTCTCCTTCAAACAGACTCAGCTGGTTCTCCCCTCTAAGGGTCCTCCACCTTTTCTTCTCAGTCCTACTCCAACTTCCTATGCACAATTGTGAAATTATTTCCTGGCCTACAACACATCAACGGCTCTCCGACTAATTACATTTTGATGAATTTTTCTTAATCTGTCTAAGCCAAGAGCACTTGCGCAAACTCAGGCACACAACTCGAAGTGGAAGAAAAGAGGCTACCGCGATGCAGGTGCAGAGCAGCTTTTCTTGTCATAACATTTCCATGCAGACGGTTGATATCTGACAGGCAGTGAGGCTGAACAACTCTTTCCCAAACATTTCTGTCTTCGTTGTCCACTTACAGTTCACATAAAGGCAAACACGGATGTGTTAACATAGGAATGTTAACAAGTAGGCATAGGCACAAACATAAACAGACAGGGAGCTGCAGCACGCCTCAACACTTTTCCAGTTAAACGAAGCATGGAGTATTGCTCCCTGCCTCACCGACAGTGACACGTTTCCACAGTGTGGGCAGACAAATGGGGCCCACATGGGAAATGACATCAGACAGAAGCGCATGAGGCCCACCTGCCTCGGACTGATCAAATGAGGTCTTTATTAAAAAATGTCCCTGTGTTTTCTTGAATTTTCCTCCTCTGTTGGCAGATTGGCCAGAGAGAGGCTACAGATCTCTGGTTTTTATCATGGAAACATGATCATACGAAGAAGACAGTCCACCCAGCCTGCCAGTTCTATTAAAAATATAGGAAAAGTCTGCTCACTCCTACCAGAACTAAAAAAATATATTTTGCGCGATTAAACATAGTTCCAGATGTGGATGAGAGCTTTTAAGGTATTATCCGCCATAATTATAATCTGGAGGAAAAAGCTGCTGTTTGAGATGAGATCTGGAAAAATGCAATAAAAAACTCGCTCAAATATTTGAGTTATAACGTCTGTATAAAAAATGAATTGAAGCATGAAACTGTCAGGTTTGAGTTTCAGTGTGTATCGACTTTTGTTTGTTTGTTATTTTAGAGACAATGGTCAAGACTTCAGGGATTTAAAGAGACTTATGCCAACATATCAACAGTACAGTTTAAAAAAAAAAAAAATTTTAAACCATTTATTTTTCAAAATCTACTGAATACATTGATTTACTTCCTGTTAAGTCATTAAAAGTTTAATAGGCATCGCTGTCAGATTAATTCAGCTCATGGTACCAGAATTATAATTACCAAAGTTACAAAATTTTATTCTCAGTCGATCACAAAGGATAATTTCATTTTAATTGTGTTTCCTACTATTTAAACATTAAATTAGACCAGAATCACAGTAGAGTGGTAAACTGGATCTTATTGTATCATTTGCACTTTTGGAGTTGCGAGACATTAGATGACTAAACCATGAAAACGTTTTACAAAACATACAAATTTTTGCATAAATTTTTCAGAAGTATAGTTGGAGAATTTTAGTTTTTAAAGTGTGCAGAAGACTTTATTGCCACAATAATGACTGCCAACTAAAATTGTAGAGTAAGGTAAAATAAAAAAAGTTTTTGAAAACCTGCTTTAATCATCAATAAAACAATTTTGACGAACTGAGTCATTAAGTTTTATTCTTGGATGAGATTTTCATGAATTTCATTCATATGAATTACATAAGCAGCTCTTTGTCCATCCATATTTCCAGTCTCTCTGACTCTCCTTTGCTATGCTTCCTTTATTCTTTGTCGGGTTAAGAGGTGTGCAGTGACAGGCCGCCAATCTGCAGCGGTCCCAAAGGCAGCGGCTGAGGCCAGGCTGCAGGATGGGCGTGCAGGCAGGGTGGAGGGCAGAGGAAACCGTCTGTTAATGAGAAACATACTTCTCTCCATCACTCAAATCCTTTTAAAACCACAGTTGAAAAAATAAAAAAATAAAAAGAGGTGGCAGCAATCCCGTAGATGAGCGGAGTCCAAAAACAAAGCAGGATTTGAAAATAGGGACGACGCGGCGCAAAGGTATGTTATTTTCCATGAAAGAGACAATCTGAGTTGTTATTAAAACTTCTGCTCTAGAGTTTAATAGGCAGGAGTTTAAAATAGAAATAGCATGGAAATATGAGCAGATATGGGAGACAAAGTTACAAAATGCAGTTCAGTGAAGCTGAAGCAAAAAGGTAAAACATTTGCATATATATTTAAAAAAAAGCATTGTGGTACATTGCTTTGAAAGTTATGGAAATGTGCAGCTTTCCATACACGTTTTCTTCATTAACAAAGCAAAAATAATGTGCTTCTTCATCTCTGAGCATTGAATTTATGCTGTAAGTCAACAGTTTGTGCTGTTTCCACTTTAGGCCTGGATCTTCCATCAACTGTGCCATCACACATTCAGCTTCTGGATATCTTACTCTGCTGCACAGTAAGAAAAGTGCTGAAAATGATTTGAGATGTGCCAAAGTAAAGTGAAGGCTTTTGCTCGGGCAAAGATCCTAAATGGTACTGCAAGCACATTTATGATAATGGAGGCAGAAAAAAGGGACATTTCTTCCAGATGTTGGAGGAAAAACTATATCCACAGCTGCATGTGTAACTGCGTTGCTGTTTGTGTTAATGATGGAAGGTGAAGTCTGACACTGTCTCAAACTCTGAAACTAAGACAGGATTGAGTGAGTTTTCCAAAATAAGCTATCAATTTTTGGCATTCCTTATTGCAGCGTAATGCGAAGAAAAAAAAAATAATTCACCATTAATCCTCTGTGTTCTGTGCATACAATTATAACCTGAGCAACAAAAGAAAATAAAGGAAAGAAATAGTGGATGGAAGGAGAGAGGAAGGAGGGAGGAGGAGAGGGTGCAGCTAAAGGTGGGGGTGAGTGACTTTATATTTTTCCGTCTGTGGCGAGTTCACACAAAAGGGTCCTTCTGATCCCTGGAGTGCTGAGCGCATACCTGCGGGATGAAATCAAAACCCTCTGTGAATTATATTAAAGATCCCCTGCCAAACACTCCACAAGCTTCCATGTGCTTTTACCAGTTCTGCAGAGTCCCATTAAGTTCGCCTCTAAAAAAACACTTAAATTAGAAATCCAGACCTGAGCACCTCCACAAAGCCCAGCTCCCAGCTTTGATTTTACCTACACTGCCTTACAAAAGTACCATTACCCTTTGAACTTAATCCCATTTTGCACATTGCAACCAGACTTGAATAAATTTTATTTGGATTTTGTTGCAATAGATCAAAAAGAAGTAGTGCCTCACTGAATTAGAAGGAATACATGAATTTACATTCGTTTTTCCATAAAAACAGACACTTGTAGTCAGCTCCTAAATACAAATGCATGTAAACCCCTTGAATAAAGTCCAGTTAAAACATTTGTCATCCAGTGAGAAAACAATAGTTTATTCTCAACATAAGTACAGCTGAAGGTGTCAGAGGTTTCTTAAAAAATATCAAGGAACAAATGACTTCAATGGCATCAACGTCATCAGAGCCGCATTCATACAGTTTCTAGCACAGTTGACCCACAATATTTCATTCGCATACATGCCATTCTTAGATTCTTGTAGTTGTGGTTTCTAGCAGATTAGAGACCCAAATGGGGAAATAGCAGATCTCCAAACCATAAGTTCCTAACAAAAGAAAACATGACTGTTGTTTTTCTTCTGCTCATGACCTGACCAGTGATATCTTCTGTGTGTTTGGCGCCACCATTCAAACGTCAGCATTACTGTTTATCAAAAGAAGAAAAGAAAACAGCATAAAGAATTTGGATTGAACTTGATGCCCGCAGAGTTCTAGCTGACCCTAAGATGTTAATCAGACAGCTCTGGATTTTTGGTCAACATTCAAAACACCATTTTTTATTTTTATTTTTTGGTGAAGCATGGTCGTGGCAGCATCATGTCTTAAACGGGAACACAGAAGCAGCTGAGAGTTTATAGAGAAGAAGCAGAGAAAACATACAGAAGATGCAGCCTTCCTTACACTTCACACACCAAACATTAGACACTAAGCCTATGTTTCTGGTTGTACATAATAGGATGTGAAAAACAAAGAGGCCTGAATATGTCTGCAAGGAAGTGTATGTTGGCTCAGGAGTATAGAAAAGGGCAATATCAGGAGACTAATAGTAAAAGGCAGAAGGCATGATGGTTTTAAGGTAAGGATAAAGAAAGGATTTGCTGGAGATCAATTTCTGACATATTAGTAAGATCATGGAAAATAGATTGATAATTCTTTTACTTAGAACAGGGAGCATGAAGGACAATCAGAAATTCACATTTCAACTCAAGAGACTAAGATTAACACATCTTTGTCCTTAAAAAGCGAATAAAAGCTCAGAGAGATAATATCGCTATCAAAGAAATATATGAGGGGATTTTAGAGCTGCCTCCCACTTCTTTTCATCCTCTTTTCCTGGTCAAACTCCCTCTCTCCGATGAAACCCCAAATGACTAACAGATTCCAGACACCGTGTTTCAGCTGTCAAGCCATTGAGTTCAGGTTCTTTGACGGAGCGTGTGCGGTCACATCTTTACTCCATACCATCCCCCCCCCAGTGGTCGTTGCTGACAGAAAGAGGGGGGCTGCTGCCGCTGAACTATTGACTTGGCCCTTGAGGATTACCTGAGGACTGAAGTTGCACCATTGGGAGGAATGTCTGGGCTGCATCCAAACAACAAAGCTTTGTGTTTTTCTTAGAAAATAAATTCAAGAGAATCAAGGTCAACTATCAGTTGAATAAGGTTTTATTTAGGGCTGGTATGGTTAGCGGTGCTGCAGCTGCACCTAATCCCCACAGGAAAGCCTTCATCTGGGACTGATTTTAAAGAAACTGGGCCAGGGTGGGAGAAAGGAGCGGACTGTTCTGTAAAAATCTGGGTCCCTTTTACTCAATCCATCTGATTAAAGGGAGCTTGGCTCAATTACACCCACTTACTGGGCCTTAAAACCCGGCCCGACCTGACACACGTACAAAAACACACACACACACACACACGCACACACACACACACACACACACACACACACACACAGAGAGAGAGAAAAAGCTGAGGAGAACCAGAGGGGAGTGTGAGTTTAAACATCACACCTGAGGTATTTCCATCCATCTCTTCACCACAAGAGACTCTCTCTATCGACCAGCAGTTTGGTCCGTCAGCGGTGTTTGCCTTAAAGGGAACTTCTTTGTGTAACCTATGATTGGGTTGGGGAAACGTTTCTCTGGGGACAGGCTTCTGTCTTCTCCAATCAACAGGCTAGATTCTCTGGGTCATTGCGATCTGTTTTAATCAGCCGCTGGCCAAGAAAAAGACATGAAGTTAAGGTTCCTTGTGATGGGGAGTAAGAGGAGACACGTGTGTAGCTGCATTTACATATATGGTACTTACAGAGGACAATAAAGGGGTCAAAGCCAGAAAGGTTACGATTCTGTCATGCATGATTCTCACAATCTGTCCTCAATTTCACAAAAGTATTCACACCTACAAACATATAGCCAATTTATATGGTTTCAATGTGATGGACCAACACAACACTGAGTATAAATGTGAACTCTAAAAAGTGTGGCATGTTTTGGTATTCAGATCTCTTTACCTGGAAATCCCAAAACAAAACACTGTAGAAGTCACCTATTTAAAAAATAGGAGTCCTTTGGGGTCTAATATAATATCAATAAAAAACCAGCTGTTCTGTGAAGGCCTGAGAGAACAGCTCAGGCCTTCTGTTTGTTCAGAGAATAATAGCAGAACAGAAGGAGAAGTTGTGACACTGCTGGTCCGCCTGTAATTTTAGTGATGATGGTGGAAAAAGTCAACAAAGCCTTTCAGTTCACGTTTGCCACAACAAATATTAACATTAACAGTCATCTTGTTGAGGGACGGCACTGTCTTTGCAGTGGAGGATGGTTGTTTGCAGAAGGCAATTTCCGGTAAGCTTCATAGCATGGAACCAGCACATTACATTCTTCACAGACAAATGTTAGTGATTGGGTAAAACTAAAGACTTCAGCGTAGTCCTCGCTTCCAGCAAGCACTTGATTCACAATAGCTAAGGGCCCAGATCCTCTGTATGAACTGAAGTGAAGAATAAGGGGCTGGTATTTACCAGGTAAACATTTCAACAAAAAAAATCTGTTGACAGGACAGCTGTTTGTTGCGCACTCAACAAATCTGGGTTTTATGGAAAAATGCCAAGAAAAAAAATCCACTGAAAGTCTAGTTTGCAGTTCAGTGAAAAGGAAACAATGAATAGGAAGCTGCTAAATGCCTTATTTGATGCTGTTTTTCAGCAGACAGAGAATTTGCTCAAGGTAGATTGGAAGACAGATGGAGACAATTGTTCACAGACATTCACCCAATTTAACTAAGCTTGAGTTATTTTGCAAAGAATCTGTAAAAACTCCTGCGATGGAAAGCTGGTTCAGACAAACAATCAAACTTTTCAGATTTTTGGGGGGGGAAAATAAAAGGCAAAACAAATGCTCTGCTACTGTTGCAGTAATAGAGCATTTGCCAATTATGCTCTACTGCTGTGTTAGTGTATTCCATAAAATCACAAGTACTTACATTGATGTTTGTGGTTGTGACTTGAGAAAATGTGAAAACTATAAATACATATGAGGTGAATGGATAATTCTGCACGGCACTTTCTGTAAGAGACATGGAAACTGTTTAGGGCTTTTTAGGTGCTGAAGTAGCAGAGTATACATAACTATCATAGCATTTACAGCATTGAAACAGCAACCTGGTTGCAATCATGCCCAGTTGTAAAGTTCACTGATTGCAGCTGGCTTAGAGGCCTAATTAAACTCATTATTATAATTCTGTTTTATTGGAGGAAAGAGCATGAGGGAAACACTTGTACACAGAGATCCAGCTACAGTTCTTTTCAAATGACCAGATCTGCCAGTTCTAAGGAAAATGAGTTTATGGTAATAGTAACCTTTGTGCAGTCCAAAATACTCTTTTCAGAATCATCACCTTCTATCCTTCACTTTTTCTGCCTCTATTTAAATCCCAAAAGTAAACATTTCCTTTCCATTATTATCCCTCCAAATTATATTCCAGCCACAACCCCGTTTCACTGGCTCATGATACCAGGCCTCTTTGTGTTGTGACACTCCAAAAAAAATAATCTTGCTGAACTTTGTGGCCATCGTAGCAACCCTGACACAACCCAGCTTGCCGCTCCACTTACACAACATGTTTACCACAAGTCATTTAATCAAAAACAGACCAGAAACAATGCATCCATCTTTATATACACCTCAGCTCTGAGATGACAGGGGAGGAAATGTCCCAATAAGAGTGTTTTGACTGTGAGATTCCACGGCAGCTTGTGCATAATAAGCATTGGACAGCTTAAGTACAGAGAAAAATGCAGTCAAGGTTTCGTTTTGAACAGTGCATTCAGTCTCTTGCAGAGGCGCCTGGTCATAAACAAGCAAGCAGAACTAAGACAAAATTATCCACGGATAACTTACCGTGATAACAAGCTGGAAAATGAAGAGCTAAGACAAGTCCAAAGGGAATTTGAGGACAGCTCAATGCTAATGATAGACTTTTTAGACATCATGCAAGCCCAATGAGATTAGAATCATTATGACTCATTACTAGTCTGCAAACCATAAAGGCTGCAAGAATGCAAGAAGGCCAAAGAAAAGATTTTACTTTGAAAAGGACAATGAAGGCTGCTGATATCCAGTCAGTTTACGAGAAAATACAATTACTGTGTAATAGAATGATAACAAAAAACTCCACTCGGGTTTTCTTCAGCCCTCAATAGAGCATTTGCCAGCTAAACATTTTAACCCAAAACTTAATCAAACATGAATATATTTTCATGATACAGTCCTGGACATATATATCTAAGATCGTTGCAAATGTAATTCTGACTTGGAATGTCGGAGGTCCAGTGAAACATGCAGGAACAATTTGTTTCTTTGCACTTCTGATGGTTTGCATTTCTACTGGTTATCCACTGGCTTGGCACTCATCCATTTAGCTTTGTTTCTTTTTTACACAAAGTAATTTACAGAGGGAATCATAAAATTTGTCTTTCCAAAGAAAAACCCTCCTGGACCAATGCTTCTATTAAAACAGAGTCTGTCCTTTCTACAGTCGCCACATGCATGCTCAGGAGGAAGGATGGCTAAGCATAGTCAGGAGCTTGAAGCATTCGTACGGTCTTATTAAAATCATTTTTATTACCACTTTGCATTGTCAACTGAATGTGAATGCAGTACGTAATAGGAGACAACTGCAATAAACTGGAAATCAAAATTAAATATATCTATATAACTGAACTCACTATAAATATTTGTTGTAAGTCTATTAATACACAGAATTGAACTGCTGGAATCATCAGCTTATATTGCTAGTTGTAGTTAGCTTGCCCATTGACCACAACATCGGGTCGCTCAAATGAGGTGCAATATTTGGTCATCAAATGTGTGCAGAAGGGGACCAAGTCCAAAAAAATAAACTCACTAAAACTCACTAGAACTACTCATCTCGAATACTTCAAGCGTTAACCAGAAAGATTGGCTCCTGATACTTTCGCAGTCTGTGACAGATGACTGGATCAAACCCTGGAAGGTACCACAGTTTCAAAACAAAACAAAGGAACCATGTGCAGACAATAAAACAAATAGTCTCTTAGCAGAATACTCCGTTTCAGGGGAACATCTGATCTGTCATTTTATTGCTTGCTTCTTATATCGATGCTGGTGCACAGCCAGCTGGTAATGTGGCTTTGTGAATAATAGCTCTGCGATACACCATCACAATTTAAAACAGGGCAACCAATGTGGAACACATGGGAGAGCACAAACACTCACACAGATGCATCCATGGGGACGTTTTTAGATTTCATTAAATGAGTATAAATACACAGGAAATTAGGCTTGTGATATTTTAGAAGCAATTTAAATTTGATTAACACTAATAAGAAATTGCATGAAGGATCATAGGCTTAATGGAAGACTATTAAGCCAAAGGAGGAAATGATGAGTCCCCAGATATTCTCACAATATTCACTTAAACTCTTAGTATTTTCACTCAAACAAAAGAGCAGTTTTAAAGTATTTCCTGGTCAACTTCGACATTCCTCTGTCTCTAAGCAGAGACACCACAGATGAACTCTCCAGTAAAATTAACTAATTAACACTCAGCTTTGCGGGTTCAGGGGACATACCAGAAGGATTTTTCCAGACATATGGTATGAATCCCACAAGGCATATTTTGACCATTCGCAGAAATAGCGTGATGCGTGGCAAAAAATATTCTCTCTTTCCATGAAAAGCATGACAGCTCCAAAGAAATGTGATGATTGCAGAGAGGTAAGCTGAGGGGCAACGGTTCGCCTCAGACGAATCAAAGAGGAAGCGGAAGGAAATGGAGATAAGTGGCGAGGGCTTGCTGTGTCACCGATTAGACATATCACGGAGAAAACAAATCCCCTAGATATTCAGCTTTTTTTGTAATCTCAGTGTGGTAAAACTATTCAAACATATCCAGGTATACTTTAGCCTTAAGCATATGTACACCATCTAAAAATCTGATATATTGTAACTATAACAAACCTCTAAGAACCCATATTAAAGATGTATTTATTCAGATTTTATTGCTGAACATTTTGACTTTTCATTTAAGTACTATTATTCTGAAGGGATCAGAGTTTCTACACTTATTGAAAATGATGACTATCTGTTATCTGCGTTCCCATCATCAATGGGACCTCAGATGATGGGATTTTATAAATCCCATTATTGACAGAAGAACTGTTGGGATTTATACAAATTAAATGGCTGTGAAATGGTCTTGTGATCATTTCACAACCTTTAAATGGAATAACACTCTGTTCAATTCAGAAAATGTTTGTAACATTTTATTAATTTAACCAAGTAAATGTCTCCTAAAGAAAATTGTACATGTTTTTATTTGCACCTCATAAGACAAATAGTTTAAACTCCTAACATGAGAGAACTGACTGAATTAAACTAATATTGAATAAATGTTGAAACAAAATGGCGTCTCTTTTACTCTCCTTCCAAAACACATCAGGTGAGCATTCCTAATAAATGAGAAATTACTGTTTCAGCAGTGGCAGAGTGAATAGTAAAACCATAAGCCCTAATCAATACATGACTCAGTAGAGGCAAAATCAACCTTCTTCCATGGCTGTCTCAAATCCAAATCCAACAGAACACCTCTGAGCAGAGCTGAATGGTAGAGAGCATAAGAGAGGACCAAAGACTGGACAGTCTCTAGAGTGATCAAAATTAGTTAGAGATTATGTCACCAAATGGCTGCTTTTTGTCCTCCCTCAATTATAACATCAATAGCTGGGACAATTCACTTCTAGTTCACGTTTACCCCACTTGGCCCACTAACCTGTTTATAAGAGCATTGAAATGCTTGAGCTGGAACTGACTAAGGAATCTTCAACCCATTCTCCCCCCATTTCTTCCTTTGGAGACCAGCCACGCTCCTGCTACCCTCCGGTCCTCTGCAGCAGTGTTAGGAAAAACAAATCTAGTGACTGGAGAAATGACAAAGGCTGAACTGTGGGGAGAAATGTCAGTAAGTCTGCTGCTGTTTCCTGACCCTCTGCTGAATACATACACATACACACGCACACTCCTGCAACCTCCCCTCTGCTGAGACATGACAGGAGTCAGTGTGTGTGTGACCAGACCCAGGAAATGACAGGAATGTAGAAAGACGGTGTCAAAAATCTGGGAGGTCTACACGCTTCTCAAATCGTTTGTATAAGCCAACCATACAGCATTTTTTACATCTTTGGTTCACAGGGACACACTCTGTGCAGCAACACATGATTTCTCACTGACAAATGAGTATTAAAGTGCAACAGCGTCAGCGATATGACAGGGCGACGCAGTACTCACCCACTGGCGGTGCCGAGTGACAGTGAGCTGACTGAAGAGCTCAGCCTTCTGCTGTCCCAAAGTCTCACTTCACGAGTCCGCATCTGCACATTCACCAGCACAATACAGGTGACCCAAGGAAGGCTGATATTTGAACCAAAATACTGAACATAAAGAATGCATATTCAGGAAAACTTGCAGTGGAGTCAATCCTGTTCATTTCAATGAAAGCAACATGTGTAAAATTAAAAATGGACAGGGCCATTTTTATTTCATTATTATCTATCAGGAACATTTTTCTTGAATATTTTTTTAGTTGCTTTTTATCTGATGACCCAAAATAAAAGTCTATGTAAAGTTGGCTAATTTTGTGAAGTCTGGATTAAATGAATCTTTAACTATCTGACTTCCAATAAATTGCATAGAAAATCCAAGATTGCTTATGACATTGAACATATACTCCACGTGGTTACATAGTGTTGGCAGCATCATGCTGTGGGGAAGTTTTTCTTTATTAATAATACATTATTGTAATAATAAATATATGTTTCCCCTAATACTTTAAAGAATTATTTTTTCAGTCAATATCTGTTCTGTAAAACATAAAAAGTAAAAAAAATTGATTGATGAATTGATTTAAAGCTCTCACCGTATCAAAGCCAGAGGTCAATAAAAAGTCATCTTTGGCCCACAGGATCCGGGAGTCCTTGTTGCTCTGAAGGCTCTTGGCACTCTGATGAACAAACAATGCAAACAAACATTTTAAGCATGTTTTCTCAGCTCTTCAATACTGAAAAAGGAAAAATCAGTTCAAAGTCAACTTCAACAGAAGCTTTAGGAACAATTTAATGAGGAGAGCGATGAGTGAATATTTTTTCTGAGATACTGAAAGGAGTGTAAACAAATTTCCCATTGATCTCACAACCCTGTGATTAAACAGAACAAGACAGGTTCCATAAAAGAACCATCTGCTGTTGGTATTTAAAAGAAAAGGTGACTTCTGCCCTGAATATAGCTAAGATTACCAAAAAGCCTGTGCTTGTGGTGCTGTCACTTCTTTTCCTCTGTTTCCATAGTTATTAGCCTGTCAAAGCAGCTGAGAGGGGCTCTGTTATATAGGTGGTCTTCAGTGGCAGATGACACATGTTGTCAGAAGTAATGAGCAGCAACAACTAGAAGTGCTGAAATGAGAGGAATGTTTGTAAAGACAACACGCTCAGGTTGAAGAGGTCATGTGACTGTGGGTGATTTAGCAGGTATTGTTCTCGATATCACTTTGGAACCTGCACTACGCACATGTAAGTGTACACAACAGAACAGAGTACAGAAGCAAAGCGGTCATGTTTCTTGTCTATTGGAGTTTTTATTCCTTAAAAGCGGTGGCTTTTAACACTTTGCAATTTACCGTATCTTTCATTACATTTTGAAATTAGATGTGCAGCAAAATTGGGCTTTCCCACAAGATAGAGATATGTTTTCCACAGAACAGGAGCTGTTAGCGTCTAATCCCATCCTGTCTCTCAAAATTATTGTTGGATTTTTATAGCCACAATACCTTAAACAAACAATCCTGAAAGCGTCTGCCATCGCAAGAAGACAAAGATGTCTTTCTGTGAGTCTCAACTTGTCCTCACTCATTCTCATGTAACCGTTAATTGACCACAGGCAACAAAACTGTGAAAACAATGAATTTCAGATGCCATGTTGCAGCCCTGAGTATACAGTGCCTCACAGAAGTATTTATGTAAACTGGACATGTTTTCAGAGTGCAACCACAAACTTCAACATGTGTTATTTAGATTTTATACACCAAGCTAAATTAGAGCACAATTAACATGTCACAGAGCGCTCAGAGGATTGCAGAGTTTGTTTGTTTTATTGTGCAAGAAAAAAAATATTTTCATGTTTTTTGATAACAATTTGATTTGATTAATTTGTTCTAGCTCTTAATACAGAAAATAAAATAATTATACAAAGCTTAAACCACTTCCAAATAGACAAGATTGTTGTTTAATAAGACTGTACCAGGATGCAGTAATTACAAAAATACAGAAATTTATTCTCAGTTGTTTTGCTATATAACCAATAACGTGTCTGAGTTTTACTTGAATGCATTGGAGAAGTGAACCTGGAAGGGAAGGACCTCCAGAGAGACAGACTTGCCTCAATAGAGTATCAGCACAAGGTCTCATGTCTGCTTCTGATGTTCCTATAGTATTTTTAGGTAGGCAAAATGCTTCAGAAAGTTTATGTTACATTTATGTTGATGACATTAGCCTTTAAAGCTCAGTGAAAATTGAACCACTTCCCTTGTCGCTTTTAAAAAAGCTAACACAAAGCTTCGGTTCAGGCTACCTTTCACTTTCCAAAATCACTGTAGCATCACTGTATGCCATCTTTTTAAACATCTTAAAAGGATGGCATCTTTCCTTTTCCTTCAGCTTTACTGTTATGCAATTCTCATGTTTTTTTTTTTATACAATGTGTACAAAGCATTTTATTATAACAATGCAAAATGTGTAAAGTTGGAAGGGTATGAATACTTCTTCAAGGCACAGTTGGAGGATAATACTGACTTGTTGGCTACCTCTTGGATCTGCAGCTGAAGCTGACATGAACACAGAGATTAAATCCTGTTTGACAGGAGTTCAGCACATCTGTATGGGGAGGAACCAACATGCACTTCCTGTTAATAATAACTCAAACCCCAAATCTTCCTCTCCTTTTTTCTGTCATCCTCTCACTCCCAGACTGGTGGTTTGGGGAGCAAACGCCATGAGGACGACACAGAGGATGTGGTTACTTCAATTTTGCATTAAATGAGAACTCTATGCCCCAAGATGTTCCCCAGGTGATGCTCATTTACATACACATGGACAATGAATGAGACACTATGAGCTAGTTTTTTCCAGATGCAGCAGCTCTTACAAATATGGAAAAGAGAGGTTTAATTTTTGCTAGTTGAACTGCTGCTTGTTTTGTTTATTTCTGTGCAAAGGAATTTAACAGCTTCACTGCCTTCTCCACAGGGTGCTATAATAGTATGTTATCTTTTTAGTAGATGTAGATCTGAAAAAGCTCTGCCTCTGAGGTCCTAAGCATATTAAAACCCCCGTTAACAAAGTGTTTTTTTTTTTTTAAACTGTAACAAGTGTCAAGGGATTTGTGGGCTGTAAATTTTCATGGTACACATAAAAAAACAAATTAGTTGCATTCCAAATTAAAGGACTGAATTTGAGTTTGTTAATCTGTCCGTGTAGTTTTATTTTGAGCAAGTTAATCTTCACTTAACATGTTCAAAACAGACTAAGTGGACATGAACTGCCTTTATGCTGCCAGCTCCTTTCCTGGATGTCTGGATAGTATTATAATAATGATCTGCCAACTTCTTGTGAATGAATGTCCTACATCTTCCTTTCTATTCACACATTAGTTCTTTCTGAAACTTATTTATGTTGGTGAAATTGCATCCAACTTGGACATTTTTATGTTTTCATTATAATTTTGGAACAAGTACAATAATTCTGAAACGTGTGATTTGTCTCGAGTCTGCAAAAATGCATTAAATTGCAAATATATTTGCAATTTAATGGAAATTAGGGAAATTATGGAAATAACCTTGTCCTTCCTCAAAACTTCAAAGTTGTCTCTTTTTTTTATTTACATGTTGATGTGCAAACTACAGAAGCCAGACAAAACATTTATCTTTGTTTACATTGTAAGTTTTGGACTCCATGTCAGACTTTAGCTCTGTATTCACATATCTACATGACATGCACTCTTCTCATCTAAAATATTGGGGGGAAAAGGAAAGCTCTGGAATTTTTCCTTCCTTGTTTAATATGCAATTCCTTTTATTCACAGGAAGAATAATGCTGTTTCGCCAAGTTGTTTGAGGTGAATTTTTTGCTCCACAGATGAGTTTTATCTTTTCTTAACTGAGCTATTGAAGGACTGACAGAGGTCTATGAGGTTTTTATAAACAGATATTCAGTTTTGCTTGAGTCAATAAGCAAACATTTGGAGCACCAATTATTTGCTAGTTTACTTAAGTTTCACTTATCATTACAATGGATGTCATCAGTATAATGTTTATTGTGTTTCAAATTATATTTCTTAGAGGAGAGCATACAAAAATAAAACAGATCAAACCCAAAACCTTGTAGAGCACCATAAGTAATTACCAAACAAATATATGAAATAGGAATTAATTGGGGCACTAACATTTAAGTAGAGTATTAAAAATTAATTTTTGGATTTAAGATCAAAACAAAAAAAAAGATCAACGTATAGCTGCCATTGTCAAATATATAGATGGATATGATATTTTGAAGGCTATTTGCTGTAGTTATTTTGTTAAAGATACACAAATGAGTAATTCCAAACTTCCATTTCAAAACAAACTATTGCACTTAATGGATGATCAATTGCTCACAAATCTAAGATTTGCATATATGATCAGCTTTATTTTCAATGGTTTAGCCTTTTGTCCAAATGTACAGCTTCAATGTAAAGATGACTGTGCAGAGAAATAAGGACAAGTATGGAACATCAGTAGCCGGCTGAACACAGGGTGTAGGCTACGCTGATGGCTCAAACTAAATTTATAGTTCTCAGCTACCAAGGAACCTGATATTACTGTACTATATGTCCATGCACCGACATCAAATACATACTTCAACTTCTTCACCTCTCTTAGGGACAGTTTTTCTCTGTCCATACCAGACTTTTGATTGACACTGCCTGTATGTTGAACAGATGTTTTCTTGTTCCTGGTGTGCTCCTTAAAAGCTTTATCCTCTAAGAGGATTTTCAAAACATTCCGCTGCGCTGGCTTTCCAAAACACTTCTGAAGTAACATGACCAAAGCTATGACATGGTTGATAATAAGTCTTGGAAAGAATAAACACCACCGTCATGGCCGAAGCCCATTTTCTGGAATGCAGTTCACTAGTTTGCATTGTGCAGGTAACAGAGCTCAGGAATGTCTTGATAAGCCCATGCAGGAGAGTTGGTTGAAAAATAACCATGGTGAGTGAAAGAAGGAAAGTGTAAACTAAGGCCTAAAAAAGCAATAGATCAAAAAATAAGAAGAAGGGGGAAAAAGGCTGATGCTGGAGTAGTATAAGGCTGAATCTATTGCCACTGAGCAATTCATCACCAACACAACTGGCTGACTTCCTTCCACAGGAAAAACAATTCTCTGGCATTCAGACCAAACTGGGAACAAGTTGAGATCAGACTATTATAAACTGCTAAGTGTCTATAACAGCAAAGCTGCTTTTAGGAGCCACAAGAGGAGTGTGATTCATTCTCTTGGCTAGAGATTCCAATTGTGTTTAAATAACACGCACAAGTAAACACTGAAACTCACCATCATCATTTTTTTTGCCATATTCAGTCATGGTGACACACAGCTGAGAAGCGGTGCAAAGCATTTAAGGGGGTGACAGCATTTCCTGTGAGATCATCATGGTGACAGTCTTATGAATTAATAAACACCATAGATTAGGAGGATAAATCCAAGTGCATGATGAGTCTGTAAGCTCTTTGAGACATAACTGCAGAACAATAGTGTTAGTATGCTCTGCTGACACCAACAAGCTGTGGTATTTGCCATATTTAGTGTTGCATTTTTGGGGCACTGTACTGGAACAGTAACGCCTCAGAGCCAGTAGGTTGTGGTCCAAACCGCAAGTGTGAAAGAAGTCCATTACCCCTTCACATGTGAAAGTGCTCTGGCTTCTTCCAGTCACCAAAAGGTTTACTTGTTTGGTTAACTCTTGGCTCTAGCTTGGCTGTGGGTGTTAATACCAACCAGCAACCAGCTGAAACTTTGACAGCTTGAACTGGCAACAAGCTGTCGCAGCAGTCACTTTTCAGAAAAATCTAAAACCAATCCTACCAGTTCTAGATTTTTTTTTCTTGGAAGTACAATTGTTGAAAATTATTGTGTTGCATTTGGAGGAGCTTAGGAACAAATCAAAGTCAGAATTCACTGAAGTAGATAGAACATACATATAACAAATTTTTATAAAATTTGTTCATAAATTAGTCAGATGAACACAATGAATAAAAGGAAACAATGAAATACAATTAATGAAGGAAAACAAGATGAAGAAAACCTTAATGACCTCAACATGCTGGTGGAATTAGCTCAGTGTACTGAGGAGACCTTAAATGAGCTTGAAAGAAAGGTTTGGCAAAAGCAGTGAAACCAGACACACTGAATTTACACATAAATGAAATAATATTAACAAACAATTAAAATTCAATCTTCTGGAGCATCAGAGGTTCCAGTCATACATTTTAAACATAAATGCCTATTCTACATATTGTTTACCTCTTAGTAGTCTAAAACCAAAATAAATAAAAAAAATTTCTACGTGAAACGTCTAAAGGAAATGCTTTCAGGAAAGAAAACTTTTCTTTTTGTGCTTTACTGGACTCCCTGCAACATAATCCAAGCAAATCCAATAAAGTGGCATGAACTCTTTCGGCTGACAAAATGTTGAGTAAATTACACCAACAAGATCACACCCATGTCTTGAGACACGTGCAGCCTTGTACCCTCGGGTAAGGATGTCTTTGAGACTTGGCAGCAGAAGCCATGAAGGAGGATTATGGTTATGCTCTATTCTGCTCACCTTCTCCTTGTAAAAGCAAACTTTCAGGCTAAAGAACCACGAAGCAGCTGCAGCTACTACTACCACAGCCCAGTGGCAGCCAGAGGACACGACATCTGGACTTTGTGAGTGTGCGCACATGCGTGTGGGTGTGTGCGTGTGTGTGTATACGCCAAACTATATTTCTCTGCCACTGTATATGGACATAACTGAAAACCCACTGTTCTTAGAGTATCCATTTAAAGACACATGCAACATACAGAGTTTGACAGATCTGAAAAACTATGTAGAGAGAGAATGAAGAGAGAGAAAAGCCAAATCTGACTTGATGTGAATAACAGAAATAGGACAAAAGGAGGTGTGGGGAATGAGCTACACCAGCTTGAATGATTTGTGAAGGAAGTAGAGGAAACCATATCACATCTTGAGAATAAATATTACCAACACAGGTGTGAGCCTCAGTGGTGTTGCAATGTATTTTCTATGTCTATTAAATGATAAAAGATATGAACCAGGTGGGGACAGTGAATTGAGCAGAATTACAGCCAGGATGACGGCACTGATGGATGAAATAATGCAACTGAACCTTGAATGACACTAGAATAAGTTCACAAGGAGGTTATGCACTTTGCGAGCTGGGATCCAGATCCTTCAAAGTGCCATTCAGCAGTCTGGCCAATTACGCTTTTATGAGCCTATTAAATATCCTCTCCCAATATAAACAAACGAGTATCACTTCTTCTCCTTCTGTAGCTTCCCCCCAGCTATTTAACTTCTGAACTGTAACAGACGGAGTGCACATCTGTGTCACTAGCCGAGAATGTTGATTCAACCACCAGGATGAATATCAGGTGTCAGTCAACACATAAGGGAGCAATCACAAGCTCTATCTCCATCTCTTTTTGCCCTCCTTTCTGTTCTGCAGATTATCTCATGAAAGTTGTAGATTTTTTCATAATGTGTGAAGGTGCAGAAGAAATGATTATTTTTGCAACCTCATGTTGTCCACCGTGTTGACAGCCTGTGGTTAGGGTGGTGTGTCAATCACGTTCCTAGTCTTAACTACTCATTTTAGCCTTCCTAGAAATACACGGCACCGTGAAATTTAAAGGATTTTTTTAAAGTTTTCTTTGGATTTGTCTGCTTTCCTACAATTTCCTCTCCAGTCCTTCTACCTGCCAATGACAATGACATTAACTTGACTCAAACTACAATTTAATTCATGTGAAAATTAATTGTCTTTGGTGCACTGCTCACTACATTTCCCCATTCTGTCATGTTACAACCAAAAGTTAAATGCATGAACATAGTTTTTAGTTTAACAAAAATATGAAAATTGAAGAATTTTTTTTTTCAGACCCCGCTTACTCTGCTAAACTGAAATAAAATCCAACAAAACCCTGAGCTTTGAAAACTTGATGAAGCACTGCTTAACTGATCATGCCAAAATGGATTATGGCAAAACTGAAACATGGCCAGGCATAAAAAATGACAGTCCAAGCAAGGACAGTATTAATTAGCTAAATGATCAAGGTCCCCATTGTAATGCTTCAGGAGCTGCAGAAAACCACAGAACTGTTGACAGGACAAGTCAACACTCCACAGCTCTGGTAAGAGCAGCAAGTTGAATGGCATTTGTCAAAGAAAGCAAAAAAAGTCATGCTTGCAGTTTGCCACAAGCTACGTGGAAACTATAAGAATCTGATCCGGTCAAATTTGAAATATTAGCCTGGATGTAAATTGATTGTACATCACCCTAAACATACCTCCACAGTAAACAAGTCTTTGATACTTTTTTTCCCCCCCACAGACAGTTAATTTGGTCAGTTGATGATAAAAGGAGCTAAATACAGAATAATTGTGGAATAAAAAGTTTTCAGAGTCTTCAAAAAATGTAAGACGGTTGCAGGACAACAACCCTAAAAAAACAGCCAGAGCTAAAATGGAATAGAATAGATTAAATTAAATTAATGCAATAAAATGGTTGAATTATAGTCTAGGTGTTTATTTCATTCTGGCTTCTCAGAATGAAAATAAAAGAAAACAAAATTCTTTTCCAGGACCGTAGTTGACTTTCAAGATATGGACTTGGTAAGTTAGATGTCTTTAGCAACATTTGCTGCACATAGCTGCAGTTGCAGCTGCTCTTCTAACTGCTTCCTCATTTTCTCTGAGATTCTCTTTATTTGCATGTCCTTTAAAGCCTGACTGATGTTAAAGACAGTTTATTTCCCTCTTTTCTAATCAATAGCTACTGCAGCTTTTATCACCCCTACATAAACCAGAACTCAGTCTTTTGATCCAATACTAATGAGTCATTTTACTAATTAGTAGGTTTTCTTCTTCCTGTTCTGTCGTCATGGGCCATTTAGGCTGTGTTTTAAATCAGCATAAGCTGGATCCAGTGTAAGTCTAACCCTACAGAAGCTTCTAGAAATAGGGCAGACCGAGGGGCTGGAAGATGGAAATCAAACCGGCCACTATATGCTTTCATTTCCTCTGTCCCTATTCCTATTTTTTCCTCTCCTAATTGAAACCATATTACATTTTGTTCATTTCTCCAGAATGTCCAGAAGCCACAAACTGTTATTTTCATTACTTCTTCGTACACTCTCGGGCTTCTCACAGACAAAAATAAACGTGGAAGATGACAGAAGCTGGACGGGGAGTTTAAATCTGAAGGAAAAACAAGGAGGGAATTCTGCACTTTCAGATTTAATAATTAAAAAAATAAAGAAATTCTTCAAAAAGGTTAAAGATCATTTCAATATAAAACATCATTTACCTCTAATTTAACTTTCTACTGCTTAATTTAGTTTTCTAAGCAGAAACTCCTGTAATACAATGAATGCAAGGCAAAGAATCAATTTGGACTGTATTTTTCTGATAAATTAAAATGATATAAGATCATATAAACTGGCGTTCACATCCTTTTTAGAAGCTAGAAGGATAATATCTAACAATGCACAAAACTTTTGAGCACATGATTGCATATAAAAACATATTTGCTTAAATTTCAATAAGCTGCAGCTTGTACGGCATCACCTCCTTCACCTTTGCCGATTGTCATCTTTGTTTCATCAGCAGTCACTCTTTCCCTACTGTCATTTCTCCCGAGTCAGCAAATGAAAACCCCATGTGAAGTGAAATGCAGCTGACATGTGAGCCAGCCAGACAGTGAGTGCAGCTTTGAGACAAGGTCTACTCAGCAGACACCAGGCCAAACCTGCAGATCCTGTGAAAACAGGATCACAAGCTGCACTGTTCCAAATGTATTTATAGTTTCCAGGGAGACTGGGATATCCAGAAGTCCTTTCTGATACTTCTGAACCATTTTTTAATCTTTTGAGTTTAAAACCCCTTCTGTTCTTATATTTAAGCCTGAATGAAAATAAGGATACTTTGGTGACTCTTTATTGATCCAGAGGAAGTTATGATTAATTAGACAAGGAGAATTCAAAGGGCGTAGCTGATTTTTACTGGTTAATGTTCACTACATTTTTATACATTATTACTTTCTGCATTGTCAAGTTATTTCAGCGACCAACAACTCTGCCCAAATGTGTATTTCTTGAAATTGAACTGGCATGTCTTTTTGTAAACTAGCCCAAGTTCAATAGGTTTGAATTTAGAGTGTCTGAAAACAAAGGTTTTCTACAGATTTTTGATTAGATCTAAATATGAACTTTGAACTGTATAGACTGTAGAAAGCATTATGTTGCCACTACTGTTTTTCATTATGCAATAATAGTGTGTCTAGGGTAATGTGCAATGTTAGTTTTACAAAAAGTTCAATTCAGTCTCATGTTTGCTGAATATAACACAGGACTTCCACTGAAATGGGACTTTCTATGTCTTTCTACCCATCAGTGGAATCTATTTACTAATTAGGCTTCTCAGGCCAGTTGTTTATTTAAAGGTATTGCAAAAAAAAAAAAAAAAAAAAAAAGCGCTCTTCATTTTTTTTTTTTTTTTTTTTTTAATAAATATATTTCTTTTCTTGGTCATTCATGAAAAATGGTTAAAAGTGCATTGGGATGTGAATGAATGTGGAAATTATTGAATGGTATCAATTCTTTCAAAAAATAACTTAATTTGAGTTTATTTTTATTATTGTTTTAAAAACCGCATTCGATCTATGTGGTCCCATAAATAAATAAATCCAGAACATCTCTCTCACTATTGTGTCATTTAGCAAAAAGAAATGATTTTGGTAATTCTAACTGTCCTAAAACAAAAAAGGTTTGGTCTAATTTAACTTTAGAAAGGGAGTAAACAATGTGCATGTGTGTTTTTATTCAGGATAAGCAAACTTCTGGATTCAACTGTAAATAGGCCTAAATTGATGCGAAAGCGTAATTTGTTTAGTGTGTGGACACACGAAAATTTTTCAAACTAAAATCCACATATTTAGATTTTACATTTTGAGTAAAATATGTTTTTGAGTTACTGTGGGCAGTCCAAGTTTTGAAGGAAGAAGAGAATGAATACCTTAAACTGTCTGTATGTGGACTGGCAGCAAAGACACTTTGCCTATTGGCAGGAGAATCCCTCTGGGAAAACTAGCCATGGTCACAGCGGCTGGTCCTGGATGAGAGCGCAGATACTCTGTTCCTGGAACTAACATGATTAACATGCTGTTTGAATTCCCTGAATAAGTGTTTGGATCCAAAAGAAGCACAAGGCGGCCAGAAGAGATTTCAAGTACACATTTGGTGATCTCTGGGGTTTTTGATGGTTATTGTGGTGGAAGCTCTAGCAATGAATGTTCTAGAGATGCACTTAGTGGCTTGGGCCTTAAAATGCGAGCACGGATCTGTGGGGCAGGATGGGGCACTAATGACAGATGGAGGAATGATGCTGCTGACAACCACAAGAAATCCTAACGCTGGGATGAGAATCTGTCCGCCAGACCTGCTCTACAAAAACAGACACGGGCCTCCACGAGGGAGGGGTCTGATGGAGGTGGGGTGAGCGACACTGAGGAAGAGAAAATCATGCCTGTGCTGCTGGAGACATCATGAAGCACCTCAATTTCTAAAGCCTGACCAAGCCCTCCGGTGCCTGTTGTCACTTATAGCAGCAGTGGATGCAGCTGGCTGACTGCACTGCGTTTCTGAAACCACATCACAGAGGCCTCACATCTTCAAAGTACCCCCACACATTTGTAAAGAAATATGAGTTCTGAGCAGTGACATCCATGAGGGCACACGTGTGCGAGGCACATGGCCTTCAGGGGTGTCATTTATGAGCAGCCATGAACCCTTCTGACTGCTGTAAATCCTGGATGCTATTCTGTGGTTTTACCTTTCAGTATTCAACTAATATTTGTTCGGTGCATTAAATTATATGGATAGATTTTTTTTGTTTGTTTGTTTGTTTTGGGTTTTTTTTTAGAAATTATGTATGTTAAAGTTTATATGTCAATAGGAAATAAAAACTGGGAAAAGTAAGAACATGAGAAGTGATTTGATAAGATTGAAAATATTCTGATGAGTGACAGCTTGATGAATCACCTCATCTTCACAATACTAACAACCTCCTGTTGCTGCTCATGCTGAAACAAAGAATCCCCAGTTATGATGGGTCTTTAGTTCCCCCCAATGTTTAGCAACTTTATTCAGGGATGTCGTCTATTTAGCTCTAGCATGAAACCACAGAAGAACCCATTGCTTTAAGAGGCTCAATTAGCAAAATATGGCCTGAATTGGCTTTGTTGAGAAAGAAGGGGATGTTTATAAAACATGTGCAAAGCACATTTAAGAAGTTCAACAGTTCCCACTCTTACAAATGTGTTATTTTTATAGGAACACTGTCTTACTTTTCTATAAAATAACCTGGACAGGTATGCACACATGTATCCCATTCCCAGCAGTGATGGTAAACAGCAACAACACAAACACTGTAGGGGGGGATATTGTTACAGCGCTGCTTCAACATGTATTTGCCACCACTCATCCATGCAATGTGGTTTAAAATTAGGTTTGTATAGAAACAAATGGCTGCAAATAAGGTATCAACGAGACATAGACCAGTCACATTCTCACCGTGAGATAACTGAGTAATAACTTTCATGGTATTTACACAAAAATCTACAACCAAAAAGTACAACATGATCAAATTGTGCATTGCTTGTGTAGTGCAGAAATGTATTATATTTTATTTTAATGTAGCGTTAAGTAAAACATAAAAAAATGCAGTAAATATCAGGCGAGTGGTCATTTCTGAAATCAAATGTTGTACATCACAGTATTAAAAACATGATATGGTGATGGAGATTTGTTTTCTAAAAGCTACATATGTTTCTTTGGCTTTGAAGTGAAAGGCATAGTGGCAGGATTATTACTTCCCAAACATCAGTTCTACAAATTTTTCACAACAGCAAATATTTCCAACCAGTCAAATTCTTGCTTTGCTTTGTAAGCAAGAGAAAGCTGAAGTAGACGTTCAGGCAGCTGATCAGTGGTGGTGTGCTGCAACATGCGTGTAATGGGACGCAATGTGTTGGCTAACTTCAGGTAACTCATTAAAACTTCTTTAAGTTTTAATGAGTTAAAATGTTTTGTATCTTGATACCAGTAATCTGGAGATTTCTACAAGCAACCTAACTTACTCTGTGCTAAGTTTCGGGAAAAAAACATAACAAAAAAGGGAAAACAGAAGCAGAAGTAATATACTTTGTGAATCAATAAATGCAATGTTTTTACTGCTTGTCAGCAGTGATTTATGGCCATAGTTTTGCTACATATAAATAAAATATAACTGAACTGTTTTTCCACTTGATTAGTTGAGCCATTTAGTTCTAATGATATAATTGATATAAACCGTTTGTCATTTCCTAATCTAATGATTTTTGGCATGGTACTCCACAAAGAAACAATCTCTTCAATGAGGACGTTTCCATCTGTTTCCAGCACTGATAAATCATTTGAACCCTTTATTAAGTTTGATAAATGTGTGTACTGAAAATTAGCGATATATTATTTGTTGCTAATGAATGAATGAACAATTAGTATTAGTTCAGCGTTTCCCATCTGGCTTCCTAAATTTACATCACATCTTGAACTTGTTTATTCTCATTAACAAAACATCATCCATGTTTGACAAGCAATAGTTTGCATGCACTCATAATCCCCAGAGTGATTCAAGTGCATGGCAAGTCTGCCTTTGTGGAAACTCAGCTCTTCCATGCAGCTCCACATAAAGATAACCTCAAGTAATTAAGCAAGACTATCGAGAAAAGAAAACACAGACTGTACTATGCTGCTGAGGGAAAATTTTAAAGTAGCAGCATTTAGTCAAACGAAGGTCAGTGTGCCAGTCAAGAATGGAGCCAGAGCTGCACTTTATTCCCCTAGAGCCACATTGAGGTTGACCAATCTGCATCCGAGATCCTCATCTTAGTTTATTCACTGAAGGCAAACTGTTCCTCATTACTGTGATAAAACTCAGATGGTGTTTCTGGATATCTCAATAGCAACATGGATTTTCTCAACAGTATTGATAGTTAAGATATACGTGACCTTTCATTTACTTTAACTCAACTCCAAAAGAACCCTTCAAAAATTCCTGGACTGACCTTTAAGATTTAGACGCAAAAGAACAAACAAGCAAAGACGCTTTTCCCAGCTCCAAGCCTAATCAATTTGCCAGATCTGGTTGAAGTCATAGGTGAACAGAATAGTCACTATTGTGTATATTTTCCTCCTCAGTCAAACTGAGAGACAGGGCTAAGGGAGTCACAAACCTGAAGTGATCTGCTCAGTTCTACAAATGAGCAAATACTTTGTTTCTCTTTTTTTTTTTTCAGTTTTCTTGTGATTGTGGAATGAGAAGATGACTGACCCAGTCACTGCATTTTTGTCTCTTTCAAACTCTCCGCTTCAAATTAACATTAGGTACCAAAAATCAGGAAGAAAAATCTGTGATGGTTCAAATGTTGAAAAAAATACTTCCTACTTTAGTGATAGTCAAAATCTTTGCATTTGTTAGCATCTCAGTTTTGTATTTTTGTTTTGCTTGGTATTGCATAAACATATCATTTGGACATAGACCATAGACCTTTATTAATACTAATATTAATCATTTTTATATAGCCACTGAATGAAGTGTGATCATTTTACTTAAGCTATTCAAATCTGAAATCTAAGAAACAAAATTTCCTTGCTTTTTTAATTTTATTCATTTGCACTTCATTTTGATGATTATGAGACAGATTTATTTCAGTAATTTGTGTGAATTTAACATAGCTCACAACTCCTAAACAACTTAGTAGATAAAACAAAATCATCAGAAATCGCTAAAGTATCTCTTCATGATCATGATGGTTCAGCAGAAAGCATAAATCACCATTAGATTTTGGCTCCAGGTGTGATCCACATGTGTGCATAGGGACTTAATTAGTTGGAAAATAGAGGTCTGTGAACAGCCAGCTCACTAATGAGGCCTCCTCTCACAAACAGCACACACATGTTAGCAAAGCTCTCCATTTGCCAGCTGGCATTCATCCTTATCCCTTTCCTCCAAATAAAAAATGTGAAAGGAAAAATCTTCACCAACAACCTAGAGTGTAAACCCACAAATACACACACACGGAAATGCAAAAAGAAGACCCTGTTCATTAGTACAAGCCGTTAGAAACCTCAAATCATGCTGCCGATGCCCACGAAACTGAGCCTCTGACTTTTTCCTCCTGCCTCAATTACATCTCAGGATCTATATAGAAATACAATCTAAATAAATCATCAAGTGAAACCTCTCCAAGATGATAAAGTTTCTTATAAATGAAAAAAGGCCAACCAGAGGAGTTCCCGTAGGTCATAAAACCCTCAACACTGACAGATCAATCCTGACTGAGATCCGTCCCATCCAGTGAAGTGAATGGATTATCCAGATTTCATTCCATTATTCCTCTCACCCATCAGAGTAAAATCCCATCTCCTCATTAAAAAAAGAGTTGACAGTTTTTTCCTGACTCCCATAAAACTCAAACTGGCAGCGAGGTGGTAACCAGTAATGCAGGGAGCTGAGGGATGGAACAAAGGAACAAGAAGAGGAGAAAACACGAGGGGAACTGAACATCTGGGCTGAGTTAACCGCTGGCCATTACCAGGTCCTGAACCCAGTCAGGCTTGATGGGGGGGGTGGAGAAATACAGGCATGATTTGCTGGGTTTGTGAGTGATTGGAAAAAAAGGTGAGTGTTCACAAAGAGGCAAACCACAGAAGTGAGATGGAGTGGTCAGAGAGCTGAATGTTTCTAAAGAAAAAGCCAGCAGCTAAATGTTTACATGTCTATATTTAAAGTAAGGCTGTTAAAAAAGTACTGATTTGTTTTTAGAGCCAGAAAGAGAAACTTGTGTTGACCTCAACTGGTAATAAAAGACTGCAAACAATACTGGTTATAAAATCCTTTGAAAAGACTTTTCCACTTTAAAATGATCATATGAGCTACTTTTACAAATAACTTTTAAAAACTAGACATAGATCTTGGCTTGATAGGGGTCTAAATTATGCATCTTGTGAAGTCTGAAACAAGGCTGCTGCTCTTTAAATATGTTTTCTTTCACATTTCACAGTGTTGACTTTGCATCCCACTAGGGTTTGCTTTAAACATTTTCCAAATCCACACACACGAGTTTCACTCTCAAAAACACATGAAAAGTTTCCTTCACTGGCCTTCGGTGAGAAAAATCTTACTTGTACAGAACACAGGGCAATTTTGAAACTGAGAAATGTGTATTTTTTTTTTACATCTCTAATTGGTCACTGAGTTTAAAGTGTTTAGGTAGATATTTTTACAAATGCAACTCAGTGTTTCACTTATTATTAATAAAACGTTCCTTGGAGCACCTTAAATGAGAGCTTAAATGACTCAAACCTAACACTGGATACATTGAGAGCCAAAGTTGCTCTCGCAACTTGGATAATGAGGATTACAGCCATCCTGGAAATGCAAAAAGAAAAAAATAAGTAATTCAAACTAACTTGTGGTTTCATTGAGCCTTTCTTCCAATAAAATGGGCCGTGACATTTTATCTTGAGTTTATCTAAAGTTTACCTGGTCATTTTGTGATTCTGATATCGCAGAGAATTTTTTTTAGCTGTAGATTTGCACATTAAAATAAAAAGGGGCATTGAGGAAAACACATGTAGAAACAAAGAGGCCTACTTTAAACCTAACTGTATCGTCTTTCTGTTTTGCCTTCACCTCAGTCCTCAGGGTTCCCACACGTTTTTCATGTCAAAATTCCAGACTGTAACTCCCAGACTTTTAACCCTTTTTAACCAGTTTTAAAGTGCTGCACAGAAATTCCCCCATTGTGGGGAAAAAAGGATATGTCTATTCTGCTCTGTATATTGCAGATACCTTCAAAGTGGTCAGGCTTTATGAAGCAGAGGATAGACACATGGAAAGAGATAAAAGGGGAATATAATTGATCTTTTTTTTTCACAATCCAGAAATCAAAAACAATAGAAGCACATTTCCTCCTTGTCCAGGCTGTGCAAGACGCCTGTTTCCATCTAGCTTCTAATCTGTGAGACGGAACTAAAAGAATGGGAAATGAGGGCACAGAGTCCGAGTTTGTCTGCCTGTGGTTTACTTTTGATGTAAAGATAAATTTAAGCACAAAAGAGAAATACAAGATCAACCTTACAGTTAAATACAATACAGTTAAGCTTGGCTCCGTTGTGAATCACAAAAACGGAGAACACACCTTCCAGGAAGCTCAGACTGTAATTTATGGAAGGGTATAAAAGATGGTACTGTACTGAAACCACTGTGCTTTTCTTTGGCCCTGCCCAGCGCTGCCTCATCAGATCCAAACCCCTTCTAGCCCACGGTGCTCTCTAATTTCACCCAGAGCAGCAGAAGCTCGGGCTGAGAAAGAGGAATCTGGCCCCCAAGTCCAGCAAACTATTCCCTTTTCCAGTCTGCCTCGTCTTCCAGCAACCGCAGATCGACAGCTCTATGGCCAGTAGTGGCCTAAAACTATGAGGGGTATTTTCGGCACTGTAATTTGAAGCACATATGGCGCGCGCACACACATACACTCTCAACAACAGATCCACACATGCAGCAAATACAAAGATATTGGGAGGTAGATCAAAAGATGCGGACAAGTGGAAGAAAGACAAACGCCCGCAAAGGCACGTGTCTCATTAGTATCAGGTCAGAATAAGTGAGTGAAGAGCCTGAGGAGTCTTGTGGCTCTGACCAGGAACGTAGCACAGAGGCCTAAATACACAAAGATGCAAAAGCAACTTATCTAAAGAGGCCAGTTGAGGGATGTTATGGCAGAGCAGCTGGGACCGAGAATCGAGGCTTCACAAACAGAAAAGGCCGATTATTCGACATGTTCTTCTTCTCACACCAAGTGCGTTTTTAACTAAATAAGCAATTCAAAGATCTTCAGTGATTCTTTTTCTTCCCTAATCCCAACAGTTTGAAAAATTTGGAAATGTAATCCATAAGATGGCTTTTCCAATAAGAAAAAGAAAAGAAGGACTGAGGCTAAAAATAACAACAGGTCAAATTAAGACTTTTTTTCTCCCAAAATAAAGCGCTCTACTGTGGAGAAACAGAAAAAGCATCCAGACAATTTTCTATTTTGTGTGCCAGCTTAGTAAATTCAACAACCAGATTATAGACAAAATATTTACTGCTCGGTTTCTCCAAGACTTTAATTTTCTTCTGTAATCCCATTTTCCATAAATACAGCAAGAGTAAGACTGTAATTAAGAGCTTTAATTTCCCCACCTGGTGGTTGGAGAGGTAGTAGGGGGAGATCCAGAGCAGGCTGTCTCAGTCATAGAGCCTCTGAATCAGGATCGAAATACAGACTGTCAATAATGTCCTTACAGGTTTGATTCTAACCACAGGTGGTTTTAAAATGTCTCCATTTTGTGGGACTTAATATGTTACCAACAAAAACTTCTGTGCACTCTATTGGAGTTTTATTTGATTACTCAACAGAAAGTAGTGCATAATTATGAAATAGAAGGAAATGCATGAATGGTTTTCAAAACCTTTCAAAAATAAAATGTAAAAAATAAATAGTGTTGATTTGCATTCAGCGAACAGAGACATTTAATATGAACGTAGTTTAAACATTTAACTGAAAACATGCCTGTCCAACTAAACTGGCAGATCAGGTATCCAGAACATTACTCAGAGAAGTAGCTAATTGGTCTTTGGTAACTGGTGGAGATGTACAGATCCATCAGGTGAGGAAAATTAGTCAAGACAGCAGCTATTAGTTGTCTTAACAACAAACAGAAGTCAAGACAACAGCTGTATAAGTCTGAAGTTTATTGAAGATTTTTGCTAAAAGAAAGCCATTGCTGAAATAAACACAAAAGAAACTCAATTAGATACCTGACAGAAAAGACTTAGAGGACACAACAGACATGTAGAAAGCCCTCTTATCACATGAGGTCAATTCTGCTTTTGGTCAACCTCCTAATCAATACACAAGTTGGAAAATTTACACCATACACATAGTAAAAGATGGTGATGGGAAAATCATATTGTAGGGATGCAACTCACAGGGCAATTCAGAAGGAAAATTTGTTAGAGGCTTTAATTTGGGGTTAAGGTGAAGTATTACCTGTCCTCAGGACAATAACCTTAAACATACAGGCAGATGTACATTGGAATGTTTTAGATCCAAGCATATGATTTATGATAAATGTCCCAGTCAAAGTCCAGACCTAAATCCAATAAAGAATCTGTGGCAGTGCTTTAAATTAATTGTTCACAAAGTCTCTCCACTCAATCTAAGTCAATACTACAAAGAATTGGCTAAGGGTCAAGATTGTGTACAGTGAAAACAAAATTTACATAATTATGCAAGTACTAGGATTACTTACTAAACACATTGGAAGAAATCCTGAATGAGGTCAAATTCATTAATTGTGATTTAGCTATTTATTATAGTCATTTTAAGAGAAATCTATGAGTTGCTTTAACAAGTTCCAGTTTTCTTGGGTTTTTGTTCCCCAGAACTACCTTCACGAAGACTTGTGGCTTCTCTTGATGAGGACAACTAGTTGTAACTCATGTAACAAGCCAACCGGACCTCCCAGAATCGCTACAAAGTCAAATAGTTTGGCCCTTGAGTTGGCCTTCTCATTTTTCTTTGTGGCCCTGCTGGCCTTTTTCCTGCCGTTTTTATACTTGCTCATCAAAATGCAAGTTGGAGAATGTGCTTTACAACTGTCCTTACATCAGGCACAAAACATACTTTGAGGAATCTTGCTGAAACCACTCAGCAAAAAGAGAAATGCTGCATTCTGTCATGTTTCATGGTGTTCGGCAGCTTCGTTGGTCTGTACAATCAAATTACTGTACTCCTACGTTTCAGCGTGTTAAGGATTCATCATCCGCACCCTGTTGACCACTCTTCAACAGATGGGGTGCTAATTGGAGCTGCTGTGGCTCTCCCATTCTCCAGAGACAGTTGCACATCTGAAAGCTGTCGGGGTGAGGCTTTTCCCAATCTGTTCTATGGGGCCTTTAAAACCAAAGCCTCTGACTGCTGGACCTGATGTGTTTCAAAGTTTCAGAGAGAGATAGGGGGAAAAAAAGGAGGACCAGAGTAACCCTCTAATAACTTAAATCTGTGCCTCAACTTTTGAAGGTCTGAGGTGGTTAAGTCATATGCCGTGTGAAGAGGACAGTGGGTTGAATCACATCTGCACATCTTGGTTGTCTCTGTGGTAATGAGGGCGGAAGAATAAATCAGGGAGTTTGGGGAGAAGAGAAAGAATTAAGACAGCGGAAAAGCAGATGAAATTGGCTCGAAGGCTGTTTCGCAAACCAGCAAACTACAGTAACCAAAGACTTTTCTTAGACAGAAAGAACATTTGTAAGAGGAATGCAACTACAAAGCTTTTCATCTTCCCCTGCTACATTTCACAAGAGTAGAGCATCCAAACAAAGGTTTTTGGCCTTTCCCCTTTGATGATCTATTTAGATCTTCCAACATTATCTCAGCTTTTTGGCCCACTGATTGGGACGGTCATGGAAGAGGGCTGAGATGTCTATTAATCCATTTTCATCTATTTGACCATGTTCTGGATCGTCACCCAACTGAAAACCCAAAGACGGTGCATCTTTAGTTTGATCTATGAGGTCTAACGACCAATTTTTAAAAATCAGAGTGATGGCATAGAGTCCAAAGTTCCCAGGGAGAAACTGACCCACAGCATCACAGACCCACCACTGTACCAAACACTTGGCATGAGCCCAATGATTTGAGTGGTACATTCTCTCATTGAGCCACTGTGCAATGTCATATTAATATTCTAACAAAACAAGTTATGACTCAACAACCAAAACTTCCCAAACCCTCTGATGCACAAGAAATATGGTAGAAATGAATGAAATGTACCAACTATTTCATTAGAACTGCTGTGGGTGCCAATGTGGTACCTGGGATTTGTTAAACATAGTTATTTGTTTATTGAATACAAAAAATTGTTTCAGCTTATATGATCATAAAAAAAGAAATAAATAAAAAAGCCTACACACAAATATCATGCAGAAACTATGCAAAGAAATCAAGGAAGTTGAGAAAACGTACCTCAGTGTTCCAATGGAACAAGCATAGTGTACTTTTCCATACTTCCTATCCTGAGTTTTTCCCCATCTATTTTATTACACTCTGGACTGGATTTTCAAAGATTAAATACAGAGAACTAATAAAACAGTCTGTGGTCATTTCTAACTTAATTTCACAAAATGTAACAATGCAGGAGATCAGAAACCTTGCAGTATTCATTTCATGCATAATGCATCTAATTCACAACTCCTGAACTAAAATATTTGGGTTAAATAGAAAAAAAAAAAAGACAGAGATTTAGAAATTGCAGAAGATGATGTCCTTTTACCCTGTCACCAGAATGAGTTATGCAACTCATTCACCCCTCCAACAGTATCAAGTGATTTACATAAAAGCTCATTTAAATTATATTTGAATTACACTGAATAATTTGTATTATTTCAAAGAAAAGCTTCAAAGTTCCTTGCATACTCAGACAACAGAGAGCTCCGTTAACTATCAGAAATCTTCGTTTCGCGTCTCAGAGAGACCTTGAAGGTTTCTAAACAAATAAAGAAAGTGTGGTTGAGCACATAGTGTAAACAGATGAAAGAGTCCACACATGTACACAGAGCGTGAACACACAAATATGTTCCCCCTCTCATTGCCATACAAGCTGATGTGCCTCCCAGGTATTTCTGGGATGTGATATGTAATATGCTGTGGCATGCAGTGTTTTTGCAGGATTCCTCATATTTACAAAACCAGAGAGCCCACGAGGCGGGCTGAGCATCCCAGTAATTAAAACACACTGGGAGGTCCACCACCAAAATGTGTGAGAATATTTGCCCTACGTTGAGAAGCCTCTCATGACACTTCTATTTCTTATCCTCTCAGCTCTGAAACAGCTCGACTGCCCTGCCTTCCTGTTGATGCTCGTTGTGATGACAACCGATGGCTCAGATTTGGGGGTCAGTGAGAGATTTACATTGAGGGGGAAAAAAACTGTAGTATTTGAGAAAGAGAAGTATCAGAGAGTGGTGGGTACCGTGGGAAGGTGAAGGCAAGGACTCCACCATGTGCACCACATTCATAAATTAGCAAGATGAGTCACTGAGTGGCCGGTGGGAGCTCCCTATAATACTGTAAAAATGTGTAGTAGATACATTATGGGGGAAAAAACATTTGATAATTGCCAATTCCAATTAGCAATGGGCATTAGTGATTAGTGTCATGCACTGCTATTGGTAAATGACCACTATTTAGTCATTAACCAATAGTGGTGAATCACCAGTGGTAATTACTTCCATAGAACAGTGATTTTGAAAGGAAGGAGTTTTCTTACTAACAGACCAAGGAGGTTATAAATCCTCCTATGATTTATTAAAATCTGGTGGTCTTACCTGAACAGGTGTCAGCTGGGCTCTGGGATCAAACACTCGCAACATCTTGTCCTACAGGAGAAGAAAGCAAGATTAAAAACAAAAGGAAAGAGATGGGCTATAAAAAAACTTTGTTGCAAACAGACAATGACTCAAATAACATCAAGTATAGAAGGCCAAAGCAAATCTGACATGTCATTTTAATTAGGCTTTTACTGATTTTGTTTGTAGACTATAATATGAGTAACTTCTTCTGTTTAACATCTTCTAGTTCCACTTTGTCGCTTGTTGTAACCGCAGGGTGAGTCAAGTGCAACTCATCTAGGATGAGTGATTGATGAGAGAAGAGCTACAAGCACTTTTATTATGCAGGTAACTGTGCTTGTTGGAGTCTAATGAATGTCTGCGCTTTACTTTCTTTCTATCCTTAGAGTAAACTGCTAATTCCTCTATTTAGACCACAATAAGACTGATACAACTTAATATCACAGATTCTCATTTGGCTTTCTCTGTGTTTTATGCATTTGTAGGCTTATTAAACACACCACAGAAGCCTGACCTGACCATCGAGCAAATCAAATAATTTTCGAATAAATAAAATCTAAAACCTAGATGCTCTTTGTTCTGCATAATGATTACTTTCATTCTCAGCCCTGTGTTCACAAAAAAGATTCTGAAGTTAAGTTGAAATTACATAAGAGGAGAGCTGAGGAGTAAGAAGTTTAACATGCAAGACGTAAGATAGCTTGTTTAAGTTCAGGATTTTCAAATTGCCTTACAGAAAACGTGGAAGATATTCCAGACTTTTCAGTTGACAATAGTACTTTCATGCAACCCAAATAAAAAAACTAGAATATTAATGATGATTATTGTAAGTATTAACAAATGGTCATTTCTCGTTAGTATAATTCAAACAAAGAACAAAACTCCTGAGTTTAGTCATTTAATCAGGAAAAATCCCACTGATTCACCGTCAGAAAATAAAATCCAGTGACCTCTCTGTGCCTTCACATGCCTTGACCCCAGTCTATTAAAACACACACTGCCGAGGCAGCCAATCATAGGGAACTGTATGTGATTGAAAGGAAATGATGCCTAATGGGATCAGGCTGTGCGGGACGCTTGTGTCTGAAGCCGTGTCACTCAATACTGCTGTGTGACTATGATCACAGCAACCGCCTGACACATGGAGCTGATAGCAGGTAATGCTTTTAAGCACTTGGGCTCAACCATGCCACACCTAACATATACATGTCAAAGGGAATCAGGAGGCTGACTATAACACAGAAAACTCCACTTGGACACACTCAACAAGAATCATTGTTGAGTGAAGAATCTATCTTGTTATCCTTTCACATAAAAACACATGTTGGAAGAATTTGAACAAGCTTTACCTTTTCTCCACTCTGATCCTTTCTGCAATTAAAAGATGGATCTATTTGCAATTTTTGGCATCAATAGTAAACATTGGTATAAATAATGAATTGTTTGGGGTGGGAGGGTTTTGGTATCTGACTTGTCTTTGTCTGTGCAGCCCACCCATGAATATGATGCCCCCTAAGTCTGTCTTTGGGCCTCTGTGACCTGGGAGTAAGCTCTGGGCTCAGAGAGCAGTCCAGGAACAAAACACAAACAAATCTCCTCCTCATGACCTTTGGGTAATACTCCACCTGTTCTTTCCACCAAGCTTTAGTTTACAATTCTAGTAAATATATTTCTTGCAAACCCAATTAAAAACAAAATAGTGATGGCACACAGTTAACGCGTGCAACCCTTATATAGAGGCCTCAGTCCTGAATGCAGCCATCACAGGTTCGAGCCCCATCCTGTCGACCTTTGCAACATGTCATTCGCCTCTCTCACAGCCTCCTTTTCTGTTATTTCACTATCAAACAATAGGAAATAGAGCCCAAAAAAATTCTTAAAACAAACAAAACAATCAGACAAATTGTAGCTTCGAATGGTTCAGAAACTATTATCAAAATTTTACTTCACCGCAGACTTTCCTTCCATTATGCTTTGGAATAATTAAATACAAATGAACTTGCATAAAAATATAAATATAGAATAGTAGTGAGCATTTTGAGTCTCATAATCAACCAAAGTGTTGCAGTGCAAACAACACACAAAGGAGGACAATATCTGGCTGGGCAAATACACAAACGAGGGGCTATTCATGCACAGAAGTGCTCACCAAACAACTGCATGAATGCACAAACTCAAACAAACAATCATTCTCTCTTATCCCTCTGACAATATCACACATGAAAAACACATACCACCTAAACTCATAAATGCACAGATGGGAGCCCTGCATGGCCGTGTCTGGATTTTGCGGGTGCTTGTGCAGCAGCTGTTTAATCAAAGAGGTGGCGCGTCACTCTCAAGCTGCCGTTGATGAGTTTTCACTGTGCACCGAATACACACAGACGCTGGGAATCTTCACCCAGCAGCGCTCTCCATCAGTCGCTGTGCTCGTCAAACAGACGGCGCTGCCAGACTGCTGTTCCCAGTCTCCCGTGGTTACTCGGGTCAAAGCCTGCTGAGACTGTAGCTTCTTTATCAAGTATTTGTTACAGCATGGTGTTTGGACAGCATAATAGTCGGTCCCGTTCGTCACTCACACTACCTGTAGCTTTGCCTGCACTTTACAGAATCTCTTTCTTCCACACATGTGCCATAAATACACCTTTCGTTCAGTCCAAATAAGGCCTGTCATGATTACTGCTCTTTGGGGACGGGGTATTCCCTTCATCTTCCCCCACCCATGCACCAGTGTTTACCCTACAGAGGAGACGGGGATTGGACCCACATGTTGGCAAGCTCTATTTACTTTAATAACTCCAATTGAAGGGAGTGAAAGCGGCCCTCTTAGTTAAATGACACCCGAGTTGAACATGGCTAAAAACTCAGAGGCCCCCAAACACACACACATACGCACACACACTTTCTTCTCAGGTGTCTTGTTCTTTCAGGCTGCATCAATACAGCTTGTAGCTCTGATTAGGATGATTATCCTGTCAGGAATGTCAAGGTTTGGACAAATCCTGTGATGGCTGGAGTAATTTGTTACTTGTCAGAGAGAAACAAACTATGAGCAACCAACCAACAATCATACCTATTAAATAGGTGAACCTGGTACATTTCTGTGTCAAAGGTCATTTGTTCTCAAGGATGAGAAAGTGTCATTACACATGGTCTAATGCAGGATCTAGTGCCCATGTACAAATTTTCCCATCAGTCACTGAGATTTCAGTAAAGAACCGACACAAAGAGGTCACTTAAGTAATGAGATATAAGTCACAGAACAAACATGAATCTCAATAAAGTAGAGTATCAATAAAAAGTTCATTTCAATAATTAAAATCACCCTAATGTTCCAAATGACCGAATCAAGATTAAGTTTTCTGTTTTAGGTAAGTTAGGATTATTAAAATGAATATAAGTCATAAGTATGGATATAGAAAGAGAATTTAGAAATATAAATGTATCAAAATGTAATACCATTAGAATTTTGAGTCACTGAGACTCAATAGAAGATCATTGCTAATAAATAAATAATAAAAAAAAATTAAGATTCATTATTTGCACAAATTACTGAAATAAATAAGTTTTCAATTGTCTTCTCCTTTGTTGAGCAGTATCTTTACATTAACGTCCCACATAGAACAATTTTAATAGCTTCTTTCTCTTTCTGTTAATTCACTATAACCTAATGGAAAACCCATTAATATAAAGAAGGACCTTTTTATCTTGAGCAATAAATTTACACTTTATGATGTTCAACATAAATATGTGTAAAACACTGAAGCTTTACAACAGAAAAGTGTTGCAAAGCCATTAACCTATGCTGGGTACAGGTAGCGATGAGACAGCCCCGAGTGACTAAACCTTCACACACAGCCTGTTTCCATTAGTTTCTTAATTTCCAAGCAGTTTTCCAATCTCATTTAGGAAAATCTCCTCAGGCCCTTAGTAATGTCTTTGGCATTACTATTTCACCACTGTAACAAAACTGGTAATTAAAGTTTTTACATTGAACTGATATCAAAGTTTTTCCCTGTTTTCCTTTGAAAAAGGCTCCATAATTCCTAATCCAACGCTGAATGCCATTCCCACCCTCTTTTATGAGCTTCACCTTGTTGACATTTTGATTTAATTCTCCAAACTGAAAAGGTGTATATGATTCAATGGCAGCATCTAGTGGTGACAACCTGTACCTGCAGCAAATGGTTCCTGGGTCCAAATAAACCTCTTAATCAAAAATTATGTTTTTAAACATTTACTTAAAGTATAAAGCATCATAGCTTTTAGTTTTTCAAGATTTAATGGATGATTTAAAAGTTTTTCTGCCATTCATGTCTTTGTGAGAAAAAAAAACTGAAAATGAGCTGTACAACATGACAAAAGATTGGGCATTTAATGCAATGTGTCTCCAGTAAAATTTTATTAAAAAGAAACTAATATTTTAATGGCAAAATATATGAATGTACAAAGTCTAGGAACTTAAATAAGTGTGCACATGCTCAATCTAATACTTGGCTGAAGCATATTTTAATGAATTAAAACATTCAATCTTCTTAGGTTGAATTCCATTACTATGCTCCATCTTCACAAGCCAGTATTTGTCAGTTTTATGTAGCAAAAGTTCACCAAACCAATCGTCAGGGAATCTCCAGACAACATATATTTTCTATCAAATCTACAAGAAATCTACAGATTTCTATCTATAGATGTGTTAAAACTTAACAACTAGAGGAGTTATTCTTTTCTTGATGTGGATCTGGATTCATTGGGATGCTCACAGATCAAATCTTTCTTCATCTTTCAGTTTCAAATAAAAGTGATACACTTTTGGTTTCCAAACTGATTGGTCTTTAGTGCTGTTCAATTAAATGGAATGGAAATCACTTTTACAATACAATATAATTGGCCAATTCAAGAGAAGCAACATGACAGAATGATGCAGTATGTTTTCTGACCATAACTAAGGACTTCAGTTATAAAGGTTTTAGGTAGGCATGGATATTTTGTTATCTGCCTTGTGACTCTACACTCCAGACCAAACATATGACAAAGTAATGATTGTTGTCACTTGAAGAAAACAGATTTCTCTGTAGCTGGTTCAGTGTTGCTAAAAGCTTCTTGGTGGCCTCTTCGCTTTCAACATGTTAACATATATTTTGGAGGAAAGTCACGTTTATATGTCCATGTTTCCCTACATATATTCTTTAATCTTCCTCTATTCAGTAGCATTATCTGTACTTAATATAACTGATGTTACAAGTAAACTGAAAAGTCTTTCCAAAAAACATTCGAGGGTGTGCATTGTCATCTTTTTTTATTTATTGTTTTTACGTATTTCCTCACAATTTCTCATTTTTCAGGATAAATGTAGTAGAGCAAAGTTTTTAAATTATTTATAATTCTTTCCTTTGTAACATCACATAATCCTGGCATTTTTAGACAGGTGTGCACAAATTCAGCCTGAAAGTTTCTGTGAAACTCTGTCAATTTGCAAAATAAATTAAAACAAATTAGGCAATGCTCATGTCTCCTGTTTAATTTTGGTGCACTGAGTTATCCTCACCTTGCTGGAGGATGCAAGCAGGGAGCCGTCTCGCTTCCAACTGAGACTCTGCAACTGATCGCTGTGCTGCTCCAAGGCTGCAAACAAAGACGACCAATGTAAGGTGAAAGGGAACAGCAAACATAGCAAGATAAAGATGAGACAGGGACGGAAAAAGTTGAGGAAAAAGAGGAAGCATGACAACACGAACGATGAACAAAGAATGACAACAAACACAGATGTGACAAAAAAAAAACAATATTCTGAAGACGTCACCACAGGAAAACAAGGAAAGATAAAGCCAAACAATTCGGAAAAGGACAAAGAGAGAGCAGATGATTTGCATAAAAATGTGTGAAAATTTTAAGCATTGATGTACAAAACACTGCTGTCAGAAGAGAGCACAGCACAGCGTGCAAGAAGTTTTTTTTTAACACCAAGAAACAAAGAGATGAAAAATAAAGGGTGCTCCTATGAAGATTTCCTCTTTTTTTTCTTAAAGGAAGAACCTTTTTTTTTTTTTTCCTTTGGCCACAAAACAACAAATAAAAGTAATGAAAGACTCTGTGGAGGGAGCAGCTCATGAGATGCTGGATCAGCAGTGAGCAGCAGCCAGCTCAGCTGTCATGGGGAGGTGAAGGGGGTGTGCAGTGTTTGTGGTACAGGAGGGAAGTATGGAGGGGAGTGAGGGGGTGAATGAGGCCAGAGGACAGTGAGTGCATCCTGAGGCCAGCCTGAGGAGATTAGCCTCAGGACTGCAAAATAAAACATTACCTCTGCTGCTCCGGCACTTAGACAGAGCCACAGGGCTGTAAAATGTAGGCAAGTCAGTCAGACATTCTCCGGCAAAAAAAAAAAATTAAAATAAAAAAAAAATGCCAACCTACTCCTTCACTCCAGACCAAATACATATTTCTGATACACATAAACACAACATGAACATGGCACAACGTAAGCTTTAACTGACACAGACTGAAGACATGATATATAATGTACAACAAGACAAACTTTCTGAGACATGTAGTTTAATTTTGTCAGGGCACACAAACTTAAATTATTGTAAAGCTTTCTCAACATGATTACCTGCAAGAGGTGCATCTTGCCTGCTGGTGTCCCAAATCAGAGGAGACTTGGCGGTTGCAACAACCAGCAGGCCCGATGAGGTGGGATGGAATTGCACAAGCTCGAGCCTGCCCTGTTCTGGCTGTAGAGTCAGTACAGGACTGCTGGGCTGTTCCTGCTCTGGATCGCACAAACACCACAGCTTCACCTGCACACACAGGAGTGTAAGATGTGAAGATAATATCTTCTCCATTGTAGATGGAGAAGAATTCAGGTGAATGCATCATCTTGTCAAGGTTTTAATGCTGATTTATCATCTTCTCAGTGTAGGTAAAGCAGGTAGAAGCGATGACTATTGATTTAACAAAGGGAAATGTCAGATTCAGATACACAAGTGACGCTATAGGGTTTAATTATGAACTTTATGCTTTATGACACCACAACAAAACTGACTCTGTTCAAATCAGAGAAAGACCATAACATCTGTCAGAAGATGGATGGTCTCAGCAAGGTTTTAGGGAAGTTTTCCAAGGTGAATTAAAATACAATGAGGTCTTGTTTGTGCATAATAGATCATGAGAAGTTCCTGATTTTTTGAGAACACAAAAAACTTTATGTCAGGAAAACAACATTTGTAAAATGGAGAATACTGAAGGGTAGGAAAGAGAGATAAAGGGGAAAAACAATGACAAAGTTGGGAAGAAAGTGGGACATTGTAGAGCTTACAGTTTCATCCCCAGAGCAGGTTGCTAGGAGACACTCGTCAAAGGGAGAAAAGTCCATATCAGTCACCAGATCTGAAGGAGGAAAGAAAATTCATGTTAAAAATTGGTATAGATCCTGTTTGGCTTTTATTTTTAGACACTGTCTGCACTTCTTTATTGTACAAAAACACAACATGTTATTAACTCATTAAAATAAGCTACACAGGACTTCAGATATATTATAATTTTTGCATAAAATGTGCTCTTTATGTGCTTCAAGATACTAAATAACTCATAAAAAATTGGTATTAATAAAAAGCACAAGGTTTTTAAACACTCACAAAATCTGAATGGTAATGACCCATATACTTATTTGTATCACATCAATTCAAGTACCGGAATGGCAGGAGATCTGGGTGACCGTCCATTGGCCATCTGAAGGGCTGACTGAGGTCAGGCCCACCATCCCACCACCTAGAGAGACATGCAAGCACATAAAACCTGGCAGGAACCACACCATAAAACCCATTTAGACTAAAAAAAGGTTCATGAGGCCTGGACACTGCCTGGAAAAATTACTCATACCTCTTTAGCCATGTCATGTTACACCAAAAAACTTCAATGTGATTAACCGACACAAAATAGTGTCATAGTTATTTACTGGAAAGAAAGAGATAGAAGCTAGAGTGGAATAAGAGCATCGAGGAACATAGATTTTCAGATGTCTATTCTTTATTAAGGGTATATTTTACATTAGCTTTTGTTAATCTGAAAATGTGTTTTTATTTCAATGTAAGCAACTTTTTTTCCATTTTACAAAAAATATGGAAAAAATTAAAGCAAGTCTGTTTCGTGTTTAGTTTGCATCAAATATTTTTAAGAATGAAAAATGTATTTTATGTGCTCTTAAAGGGAGTTTAGACTTATTTTTTGTTCTTAATATGCACGTAAAACTATAGCTTTTCATTTCACAATGAGTAGCTTCTTTATTCCACATATAAGTGAAGCTATCATAATTTTAAGGGTGTTCAGCAGTTAACAATATTTGCAGGGAGATTGGGCAAAATGTCTCTTTTCATTTGTAACAGCTGCATATGTCTGAATCTGAAGACAGTATTTTTATCTTGCCACAAAATTAAATCCATACCAGCCTGATCGGTGTTGAAAGCCACCAGCTTGGAGCTTGCTGTGATGTGGCTCCCCTGGCAGGAGAAGGAGCCGGCGTGGACAATGTTGATCCATCCCTACATTTACAGACAAAGAGGCACAAATAAGAAAACCCATACATGAACAGAAAAAAGAGAAACTCGTGGGGGGAAAAAAGTGTGATCTTAATGACAGGGAGGAGAGCATGTGACCAAGTTGGTGCAACAACCGTCAAAGAAAAAGTAGCCAGCAATAAACAGGAAGGATCTAGCTGAGTGTGCACACACTTTAGAGTTTTAGATCGAGCACAGAGCAGAGGAAATGGAAGTGCTCTTTTCACTGCACGGCAGGGAAAGGTCTTACATAACGTTAGCATGGCAAGAGCAGAATGTGTGTACAATATGCTCCATTAACTACTGCAAATTAGCTAAACAATAAAAAGCAACAGTAAGAGTATGAATAAACAAAGCGTGAATAGTTTTGCTCAGGGAACACTTATTAATCGTGTTTTCTATGAAGCTGCATATTGGTATACTTTGTTTTCACTACGACATCAAAGACATTTCAACAATTTAAGCAAGATCTGCAAAGATGATTATTAACTGGCTCGGCAGTGTTGCAAGAGAGCGTCTGTTTCCCTCAAACGAAAGCTGGACAAATTCATCTGTGAATATTCAATCAAGCAACACCCACTCCTCTTTGTCTCCCTGTCAAGCCCCTCCAACTGCTCCTTGCTTGCCTCTCTATTACGCTTCTCGTCCTATTTGGAGCGCTGCGTCCCATAGCTGCGCTGCGTTTTGAAATGAAAGCACATGGCTGCAGCGTCGGAACAGCTACATGCCTTCACGAATCATTGCTTCAGCATTCACAGGAGCAAGGCACCACCTGCTGCGTGTGCAGACTGGGGGGCATCCACTGATTGTGGGTGTGTGCGCATGCCAAGTTTTCATTTGTCTGCATGGAGGCAGTGGGGTTGCATGAAATGCTTCACACAGGGGTTGTGCAGGCGCTGTAACCTGGAACTGATGGGTTCAAAGGCATATTTGTATGCAAGACACTTGAATTCTGGTCCAGACATGTCGACTATTGAAATTTATACGTATCCTTCCTCCTTAGCTGATGGTTTCAAAAAATCTCAGCGGCATCCTAACAAAACTCAGAAGTGAGCAACAAATGCAACGGGAAAATCACAAATCAGTGAAACAAAAGCTTAATGGGTTTCATTGCAACATCTGACGAAGGCCAGCCGCTGAAACGCAGCCACGAGGCTAACAAATACATATAAATATGCACTATTAGCAAGTGCATTCATATTTTTCTCTTTACTACAGGCTCCCAGATGCAGGAAGTTCAACATCCCTTGCAAGCAGACAGACAGGCGTTCCTCCCCAAAAGTAGCTCAGCAATAGTGTTAGCCAGGAGATCTGTTTCTACCCAGAAGCGGGTTCACTGCTCACCTCCTTCTTGGCAACCTTCGGAGTGGTGTTTTTGAATTTGGAGGTCTTAAAACGATTCATAATGCTCTCCAAAATTGACTTTCGTGCCTTCCGGGTGTCTGTCGAGCTGGTTGGTACTGCTGAGAGTGCTGCCGCTGCTGCAGCTGACAGCTTTGGCCCGCCGCGCGGTGTTCGTTCGATTTGCTCTACCGACCGAGCCGAACGGCTGGGCGGTGTCTTCGATTTTTCCTTCAAGCCAGAGAGAAAATGACAATAAAGTTTGTTTACATTTTCGTGTGTCATCTAATGAAGTAATGAAGTAACTTGGTGTGGGACGAGTTGCCAGAAATTGTACTGATATTAGAGTGGTATCACGTAGGTAGGTCGGAGAAAAAGATGTTGTGTATTAAAACTACCCCGACAAGTATTTTTTTAATGACTTTACTAAAATAAATGTAACAAAGTTTATATAGTTACCCAATAAGCTCTGAACAGAACAAACCACATACAGTAATACAGCTCGATCCCAAACCAGTAAATCAGACCGGGATTTTAGAAGTTTTCCCACGTCTAACAAAATGCCACTCACAATATGGCGGTGATATCGGCGTACGATCCCGTGGTTAAGCGACACGGTGTTCCGAAACGTGCAACCTTGGAGAATAAAACGTTTGCATAAATTTTTTTTCATGTGATTTGTTTTTGCAAATAAATATATTTTTCCCCTTTTTTGAAAAACTATAGTGCTCGATGTATAATTTACTAAAAAGTAAGAAAAAACGTTTTTGTTGTTTTTTTTGAATATACATAAATATAAATATATATATATTTCTATGCACGCCCACACAGTTTTTCCAGACATGCGCAGTCTGACAAGCGGTGGCCACTGTCGGCATGATGGCGTCCTCGGCCGTTCGTAGCTCCTCACGCTGGATTACAGTCATCGTGTCCTCTGGACCTCGAAGAGCTGCCGGTTTCGTTCTGTCTTCTGACCATGGAAGCCTCCGAAGTTTTTCTACTGTGGGAGCTGAGAAGTTGTGGCGTGGGAGCAGCTTGTTTTGCGGGGGAGCAGGGAAAGCGTTGACATTGAGAGGGGTGTCGGGTGAGAACAACATCAGCTAAGCTAAAATAAGCTACGCGTACCATAATAATACAATTTTACTCAAGTGACACGGTCTATATTAATCGGATAACTGCAAACTAATATCTAACTACAACGATGAAATAAGGTTTTAACATCTATACATGTACCTGGAACCACCTCAAAGTAGTTGATCAAATGTGATGTAATCAGTCTAGCTAACTTTGCAGTTTTAAGTGACATTAGCAAAGACGAGAGTATTTTGTTTGAACTTTGTTAGCTATTGCGAGTCATGCTTGAATTATGATTGACTTCTCCCCAAGTATAGTAATGCAAATTCAGGAGTGCCAAATTATATCTATACAGTTTAGTGAAATCCTGTAACACTACCCTATTTTTAACCAATAAAGTGCAGTGCCATTTGGAAACCTCTTTTACTATACTGATTGCATATTTCTTAATTACAAAAAGAAAAATAAGAGGAAAACATTTTTGCAGTATAGGCTTATGGGAACTTTTATATATCTGGGGCTGAGACCCAAACAGGCTTGAACCTTTTAACTGAGAACTGTGAAAAGCTGCAGTGCCACTTTGTAACACTTCTAGTTGTCATTTACTTGCCTTCTCGCCTCTCTGGGCAAATTTCAGATCTGATGTCGCCCCATGCTCTCTTCACGCTGTCCTTCCACACAAGCGCTTCTTCGAGTAGCAAGCAGGATTTCTATCAGATTCTTGGAGTCCCTCGCACCGCATCCCAAAAGGAGATCAAGAAAGCCTACTACCAGGTTTGATCTTGCCTCATGTGCAGCTTGACTTTGTTGTAACTCCCAATGTTATATCAAATTATTATGGTGGTAAACGTGGGAGTGCAATATTATTGCTAATTTATGAGTTTAACTTAACATTTTCCTGACTATTTTCTATATTTTCACAAAGTCTTCACTACTGTCTGTGGCCTTTAGCTTTTCAGCTATTGAAAACATAAGTTGTAGCTGGTTTGATAAATGTAGCATCAAAACTAGCTACATTTCATCCAAATTTTCCAAATTTATCACTGACCTGCAGAGTGTGAATGATTAGCACTTAAAATGTATTAGCCTTCAAAATTATCCATGCAAGCAAATGTGAATTTGCACATATAAATATTGTAGCTAGACTCCAGATCCCTATTGTTGGTCTACCGTCTGGGATTTTTGTGTCTGTTCAATCCCAAAGAGATGCCGAGCTGCAATTTGGCGCGGTCTAATATCTAAAAATAAAATCAGCCTACTTTCATGTTCATAGCTATGTTATAACCCCAGCAGGATATTTAATTCACAGAGGAATCAGCTTGGTTCTGGTAATTTAACAGTCTTATACTTTTATAATGTTTGCAGTTAATGTAGGAAATGTAATGAACTGGAACTACACTGAAATATATTACAAGAGGAATTATGAATGAGTCATATCAAAACAGAGACAAAACATGCCATCGGTAGACTAGCTCATACTTGTTTGCTCAACACAAGGCTATTCTGCAGAAGCTCCTTTTGAGACAAAATATCTGTTGCTGTCAATTATTTTTCCACACTTTAGAGCCACTTATGTATACATAGCATTGGTTTTAATACAGTATTGGGCTGAGACTCTGTCTGGACATGACAATTCTTATATTAACCTGATTGGTAGCAGGGGGCAGAATCCTGATCAGTACACCCATAATGGCAACCAAAGCAAGAATCACAGAAGTTGATTTTTATCTTTTGCCTTGTTTCGTTCACAGATGGCCAAAAAGTACCACCCAGACACAAACAAAGACGACCCACAAGCAAAAGAAAAATTTGCACAGTTGGCTGAAGCATACGAGGTTTGCTTTCAGTTTTTATAATGAAGCGTAAATAAATATTATAAAGTAGATTTCCTTGAGTTTTGATTGGAAAAGTCACATCTATGAGTTTTTATGTGGATTTAAGCTTTGCTCTTTGGTCTTCTCAGGTGCTCAGCGACGAAGGGAAGCGGAAGCAGTACGACGCATACGGTACTGCGGGCTTTGAAGCAGGTCAGGCTGGAGGAGGGCAGCAGTACTGGAGTGGACAGGCCAGCCATGTGGACCCAGAGGAACTTTTCCGCAAAATCTTTGGAGAATTCTCAGCGGGCCGTGGCTTCGGAGACTTCAACGCCATGTTTGATCAGCCACAGGAGGTTAGTGAGATTTACAGAAAACCAAGCAATGCTGTGATCAACTGTTTGCCTTTTAGCACCTTTTCTAAAGTTCCCTCTGTTTTCCATGTAGTACAACATGGAGCTGACATTCACTCAGGCAGCAAAGGGAGTGAATAAGGAGATGTCTGTTAACATAGAGGCAACCTGCCAGCGCTGCGATGGGAAAGGCCACGAGCCGGGGACTAAGGTTCAGCACTGCCACCACTGTAACGGCTCAGGCATGGTAAGAACTCCTACATAAAGTTTGCATTTTCTATGCGATTTTAGATTATACTTCTAAAGAGACCTTTCCCACTACCTACAGGAAACAATAAACACAGGACCATTTGTGATGCGCTCTACATGCCGGCGCTGCGGGGGAAAAGGTACGGTTATTTCAACTCCCTGTAACACCTGCCGTGGATCTGGACAAACCAAGCAGAGGAAGACTGTGGTTGTTCCTGTTCCTGCAGGTCAGTTACACTCAAGTATCAATTCAGCTCCTACCCTTCACAAAGTCTGTATTGGCTAAATTATTTCCCTCTTTCTTTTTTATAATAGTTGAGCAGGGAAATTTAGTGGAATACCTGAGTCTTGTTGTAACATTGAAGTCAACCATTAACCGTTCATAAAATAAATAAACTGCATAGCACTTCTGCAGCTGCACTTTAAAAGCACCACTTTACAGGTTCCGTTTGCCTGGAGTCTGATTTTTATTTTTTTTAATTTTAGTGTCTGATATTAATGGAAAAGTTTACTGCTTAAAAAAACTGCCCACAAGTTCTCAATTGGGTTCAGGTTGAGGTGAAGAAGAGGGCCATGCCAAAAGTTTTTCATCTTTATTGCCTGAAGTGGCTAGCCATGCAGAGGAGTACTTGGCTGTGATGGAGCGTTATCCTGCAAACACTGCAAAAACAAAATCTTACCAAGTATTTCTGTCTAGTTTCTAGTGCAAATACAACAAAACACTTGGAATAAGAAAAAACTTAAGTAACGTTTACACAAGATATAAACGTTACTTAAGTTTTGAGTAAAAAGCTATTGATAAAAAGTAGTAGTTTATTTGGCAGATGTTTTTTCACTTCTAACACGAAAAAACGTCAAGCTGTCTATATTTAACTTGTTTTGAGAAGTGTATTTATTGCTGTGTAAAAATCACTGTCCTTTTGAAAGATTCAATTGTCTTCTTGACCTGAACCACTGTTTGAAGAAAGTGTCGTCTAAAGACTGACAATAGGTCAAGGAGTGGATTTTGAGCCTCACTACATAGATCTTTATCAGCCTCTCACAAGTGTTCTCCAGGATCACTTGTATGTAGCCTCAGCCATCTTTTCATCAATGTTGACCAACTTCCCTGTTGTTAGTGACCAATGTCATACCACAGCATAATCCTGCTGTCACCATCATGTCAACTGCACACAGCATTTAGCAACAGTTCTTTCACTGCTATGCTCTTGTTTTTGTTAGTCTATCGCATAAAAGAAAATACTAAGTCATGGTGCAAAGCTTTGCAACGTTTCTCAGGAACCAGATAATTCAGAGACGTTTCAAATTTTCACCTGCAAGATTCAGAATTTATCCCTTCTTAAAAACAAACTGAATTATTGTTTGTACTTTCTCCCTATCAGGAGTGGAGGATGGTCAGACGGTCAGAATGCCAGTCGGAAAGAAAGAAATCTTCATTACATTTCGGGTTGGTATTTACTGCAGAGCCGACATGACTAGACATGATCTGGCATGAATTTAAGTATAACATTTGTCAGACGGTATAAAGTGTGCTGCATTCAACATTTGGACTCTTTGGTATAATCTTCATTTTATCCAGGTCCAAAAGAGTCCTGTGTTCAGGAGGGACGGTGCAGACATTCACTCTGATCTTTACGTCTCTGTGGCTCAAGCCATTCTGGGAGGCACAGCAAGGACACAAGGACTTTATGAAACGCTTAATTTGTCAGTAAGTAGAGATCGACTTAATCTGATTAAAAATTATAGCTTCATACTTTTACAGTTGAAAGATCCACTGGTATTTTTTTCTTTTATCCCCAGATCCCTGCAGGTGTCCAAACTGACCAGAGGATCCGTCTGTCAGGCAAAGGAATTGCTCGCGTCAGTGGCTATGGCTTTGGAGATCACTACATCCACTTCAAAGTCAAAATACCAAAGTGAGACTCCACAGATGTCTTTGTTTCTCTATAGAGTTCACTGGAAAATTGTGAGGTGTCCAAAATACAACTTTAAATCAATTTTCTTTTGTAGGACTTTGACAGATAGACAGAAGTCTCTTTTAACGAGCTTTGCTGAGGATGAGACCGATGTAGAAGGGACGGTGAATGGAGTCACAAACACCAGCACAGGTATAAAGACCGTCTCACTCCAAGATAGTTCTTTTTTCCCCTCCCTGAGCTACTGAAAATCCATAAAAACTGGGAATTTTTGCAACTCAAGTTGTACTTAGTTGCAGTGTTAATATTTGTCCAGGTGGGGGCAGCAGTGGTGCGCAGTCTAAGGCAGGGAAAAGCAGCTTCCATGTCGAGAAGGAAGCAGAGTTGAGAAAGGAGGGCTTCCTCACCAAGTTAAAGAAATTATTTAGCTCTTCCTGACAGCCATAAATCGGGTATGGCTTTTTGTGTAAAGTAGTTGCTTTAGACACCTATTCATGTGTGCTACAGTACAAAACATGGCACTACATAGTCATCTGGTTTGTGGCTGTGCATGTTCCCTACATTGAATTATACTTCCGGCTAATTCATAGCATCCCGACTGGCATATTTACAGAGCAGCAATTTTAAGTTTGTTTTATTTTTTTTGTCCCAAGGTAAGAGATCGTCCTGGAACTAAACCCAAATGAGCAATGAGGACTGCGCAAAGCAAGGACAGTATAAATGTAGAGGGTCAGAAGAGACCGAGAGACTTGGAGTGTTGGTTTATTGTTTTGGATGGATGACTAAGAAGCTTTCCACCCAGACCTGTAGTAAAAAATCCTAAGGATCATCTTCTCTGTTCCCCTGCTGACGTGGATCTACGAATGTGCCAGTCTGCCAACGACACCACGCATGGCTGCAGAGTGTGTCTTAGATGACCAACTCTGTGCATGTTGGTCATCTGTTTACCAAAACGCAAATCTAAAAGCAAATACGTTTTAAGTAATAAATTATTGTAGTAAAAATCTACAAAAACAGTTAAGTCTGTTTAGGATTAAATCCAGCTAACTCACTATATTGCGACCCTTGTGTTTTTATTTTTACACTTCTTTACTCAGCTCTGACTGTTGAACATCTGCTTACAGCTTCAGATTACATGACTTTTATTGTTAGGTCTTATGTTGGATAATTTGACACACAAGCTTTCCTGAACTGTAAACTGTCAAATATTTTTAGTTTTGAACAATTCTAAAATTCTATGTAACAATAGTAAAACAGGAATTCAACCATGTATCATTTATATAACTATATTCTGTATAGTTTTAAATATATGGGCTGGTTTTAAAAATAAAACCTCTGTTTTACTTCTAGCTCTTGAAGAGTCATATTTTTATGTAGATAATTTCTACCAACCTAGGTGAACTTAGAGCAGCTTGAATGTTTTTGGGTGTATTCGAGAGTAAAGATATAAAAATAAATCATAATTTGATTAATATCTGATCATTTTATCTCGGTCCGGATCTATTTTAATAAGTGATTAAGTCGCTTTAACATTGAGACGTACACTGAGAGATACATACATACAGGTATTATCGGGTCACCAGATGGTGTTCAGATATTGATCTTCCAAATAACATAATTATCAAGAGATATTTTCAAATTTCCTGTTAACTTTAAAAATTTAACTCAAAGACAACAGTCCACTGGATGAATGACTGCGGAGCACCCCGACCACTGGGCTTAGCAAGTTTTCTGGGGGAAACCTTGCACTTCCTTCCACAATTATACTCTTAACTTGCACATTACATCCACATACTTCAATGGATTTTGAGGCGTTGTATCACTGACCAACACAAATAGTGAAGTGGAAGGAAAATGCTGCACAGTGCTCTGAAACACGACGTATAGAGGAAAAAGAATTCTGCATGTGATCATGAACACTATATCCACAATAAAAACAAGTAGTGGAAGCTTCATGCAGTGAGAAAGTTCAAGTTGTACAAACAAATGCAGAGTAAAACCATTTATTTTGTTATTGACAACACAATATAACTCTTAGTTTTCACTTGTACAATAAAAGAGCTCTAACTAGTCACACAGCTCCAATCGGATACAAAGGAATTAGGAGCCGAGTAAAAGAATTCAAAATTAGCATGTATTAGTCAAACATTTTCAGTTATGGCTGCAGATTGTGTCCTTTCAGTAGGTCCTATTAATACTGACACACATGTGAAAGCAATAAAACATGGGCTTACAAGAGCATTTCAAACAGTTCCCGTTTTAGCCCACCAGATGCATTTCATTGTGCTGAACCTGAGACTGTCAAAGACAAAACTCAATCACTCCCTTCATCATGTATGTGACCATGCAACTGCACCAGCATGGAAATATTGCAAGTCTTTCTCAGTGAGAGTAAATGCACTGTGCACATGAACCAGGCAGACGTTTGAGAAACAGTGCATTTCTTTGGATAATCAATACAAAAACCACTTCAAACGGTTCCTATCTGGGTGGATACTAAAGTCAGTGTAATTACAGCACAAAGTATTTCTACTTTACAGGAATCTTCTTCCAGCACATTGTGTACAACATAGCTGATGTGTTAGAAGTATATCCACAAAACTGGATAAAGAAACAAGAACTGAGCTGATACAGGATCAATATATTAGCATATTCAAAGCATCCACTCGTTTATCTCAAGGTAAATCTGCTGCGTCCAAATGAGAGCTCCTGCTGCAGGTGAGCAATAACACATTTTATTTAGAAAATTAGAGCATGCACATTAGAGACTGCTTTGTATTGGCTAATCCATCACATGATTCTGAAACAAAAAAATAATTGAAGTTATCATTCACTAAAATAGAGTAATTGTTTGTATTTCATCATTATGAGAATCTGAATGTTGTCAAATAATCCTGCACTTTTTAAAGTTTTTTTTGGTTGTGGTCATCCGTCCCATTGCAGACATGCAACCAACTTGGAAACATTTGAGTGTGACGACAATACAATAAAATGCGGCAATTTTCACATTATATGTAGGGAAAAACAGAACATAAAATATATGGATGCATATCCATTTAAACCCCGGCTCATCAAGGCCTCACCTACTGTACATGGTAGATACGATTTACCATTTTCTGTCTGAGCTCACTCTGAACTCGTTAGCTAATGCACCATCATGTGATCAATTACAGCTTTTTTGGGAAAGGAGGAGAGTGCCGAAGTAATTATGACATAAAATAACAGACATATGCCCTCAACCGTTTATTCTCACCCACGCCGCACACATAAATACATACAGCAACAGTGTATTAGTAGAAACATTGAAGGGGATGTGAGATTTTTAATCTGGAAATGGAAGAAACAGTCCAGTTAGGAGTTTGCTTTATAAGATGATTGGAGATGAGGAAAAACAACCTGGAGCAGGAATGTATACTTTGGGGAAAAACTGGAGAAAGAAAAGTAGAAACATCTGACCTTACTGACCTTGTGTTTATGACGAGATCTTTAGCTAGGGATTCTGAATGGCTTTATGTCACCACAATAAACCTGAGCACTATATATCCAGATAATAAGTGCAATTTCTGCTTTTAGAGTTTATAAAAGACAACCATACAATTTACTACAATTTCCCATGCTATAACTGTACACTTCCAGGTATTTTGTTAAGATTTTTATGTGATAGATCAACATAATGTAGCTTTTGATGCAGAATGTATTAATTTTTTTATTTGTTATTTTTTTGGTGGGGGGGGTTATAGTCATGGTACCTCTTTGTTTATTAATGAGCTGGACACAAATGCATGCCACATTAATTAAAAAACAATGGATCCTATTTCATCCAATCCCCAGTTATTTGGCATTTTGTGTTGGTCTATCACAAAAACGTTTTTTGGTTGCAACTTTAAAATAAACTGAAAAAGTTTAAAACATATGAATATTTTTAAGTACCACTGTAAATTGGCTATATTTGTTGTACAAAAGTACTTTTTTATTCCATATTGTTCTGAAGGATTTAAAGCATACATCTAATTCTAAGTATCATCTGGATTGACTATTTTTCTTGCTACAATATTGTATTTTGTTATCATACTGACAGTATAATTTATAATATCTGGTCTACTACCATCAGAAAGCAGCTATAACATAATTTCAGATGCACCAGAACTGAAAAGCACCAAATGGAAGGTAGTGTGTGGGAGGTAGAGAAACAAGAAAAATATCTATATTTTTATGAATAAAAAGGAAAGTAAAATGTGTGCTTTGTGGAGGGAGTCGTTGTCCTAATCATCCTGCAGATCACACTGCTGAAAGTCTACAACTAAAAAGCTAAAACATAACGCACAGACGTGATTTGAACGTTTTTATAAAATGGAAGTCTTCCAGTCTCCTTACTGTCCTTCGTTTCACCGCTCCTCTGTTCTATCACCAGCCGCGTGACAGCCGGATCACATCAGATACCACGCAGCCAGTCCAGCTAGAGCGGCGAACCAAGTGGCGAACAGGACCTGTCCAGTCGGGTGTCTGAGAGCGGCCATGACCAGCTGACCAAAATACGCTGTTCTCCCTGACGCTGCTGTGATGCAACACAGAAAACTACATTCAAGAAGCAAACTATCATCCAGCGATTAGTTTTAGAACGACACATTCTTCACTTACCCATCTTGGCAGCATAGTAGGGACATTTGCTGATGTCTCCTCCCATCTCTCCATGAACAGACATGCCAGTATCTTGAACATCCTCCTGAATTGTTTTGCCGATTTCTTCTAACTCCTCAAACACCTGCCAGAGCAAACATTAGGTTACGTCATAACATACCATGTAAAACTTCTCCTACTCTGAATTTTGTTATATTACAGTAATATTTGGGTTGATATTTTATAATAGAATTTGAACCTTTACACTTTGCTTTGTGTTTTTTTTTTAGGACAAGAAAATTAACCATCTTATTGAAATTTCCAAGTTCCATTTGGAACAAAATGTCAATCTTGTGCATATTAAATGTAGTACTAGTGTTTATTTTATGCTTCTGTTGGTTTATATCTCATTAAATCTTTCACACGCATAGTGCTGTACAACATCTGTTAAACAACATGATTATTTAATGTACAAATACATTCCCCTTTAAAGGAACACATTGTGTTTACCTTTACTGCTAATAGAGAGCTTGTTACTGAGCACTGCAATTAGCATACCAGAGTGATTTCTGATTCACAACCTGAACAAGGTTGAGTTGGATTTGGTTTAATTCCCAGATCCACTTTCCAACTCAATTCATTGTTTGTACTGGGTGTTTACACCACACTTCTCTGTTGTGCTGTTTCTGTTTCAAGCAAAGATCACTGTGCAGAAAACAGTCTGAGAACCATGATGTAGAAGGTAGTGATGTGTGGTTTTCAAAACTTTTTACAAATCAAAATCTGCACCCTCAAGTCAATCCTTTGCAGAATCGCCTCTGGCCGGAACTACAGCTGCAAGGCTTTTGTTGTTTGTCTCTCAGGTCAGAATATTTTGCCCATAAATGCAAAATATTGAATATTATAGATCAAATATAACATTCTGAGACAGAATATTACAAAGCAGATAAATATGCTTTGATCTAAACTTCCAGTTTTAAGTCTTTTGCATTCTGTAACAGATTTTGTAATTAAGTTGCCCTCTAACATAAATTTCCACTGTAGAGATTGTGTGTTAAGAATCAATACACATTTAATCTTCTACACAACTTTCCCCATAACCTGTCAGCTGCGACACGTTATATGTCTTCATGATGTCGCTTGTTCATTAATTTGATCTAATATTAACTTCTGGGGCCTCAACAGTACAGCTGTATTAAAGCTGGGTTTGAATTGTACACAAGTGGACTCCTGAAAGCAATTAGTACTAATGGATTTTATTAAAGAATAAAAGAGTTAAGGAGCATGGATGCATATTTATCAGTTTGCTTTTGTAAAGAAATTTAAAATGGGGCATCTTTTTCTCACCGCCAGTGACGTTTTTCTTTATGGCAGTCGCATAAGACAGAAAAATAAATTTGCTGGTTGTGACTAGAGTTTAAATCAATACAAACGGTTCAACGAAGTGCATCTCACACAGAATTTCATTAGAATAGCACTGATGATTACCCACTTTTATAATACCAACAATTAAATCTCTATTTAAATAGATTTTCCCGATCAGTAAAAGTGCCTAGATCATCAGCTGCCTCAGATTCTCACCTCCATGTTGAAATGAAAAGCTTTAACAGCTTCCTCCACCAGTTTCTTCTTTGTCGCCATGTCCAGCTCCAGCTCATTCATGCGGCTTCGGTACAGCTGTTTGAACGCCTTGGCGCTGTGGATCGCATCAAACTGGTAGAACTCCAGGCCTTCCCCTGTGGGTGGCAACTTCAAAGCTCTCTGTGCCACCTTTCTCAGCACCTGCCCCCCTGATAGGTCACCCATATAGCGAGTGTAGGCATGGGCCACCAGCAGCACCGGGTCTTCCTGCCCCACCTGGTGGATGCGATCCACATAATGCTGGGTGGCCTGAGAGCAGCTGATCTTGCTCTTCCAATCGGGACCGTAGAAATACTCCAGGTCGCGGGCCAGAGATTCATGGCGGTGCAACTCTGCAGGGAAATACAGGGGGGCAAATTGGGGGTGGTCCTTATTCCTCTCGATCTCCTCCTCCATGGCCGTATATGTGTGGTAAAGTGCAACAGCGCCAAGCTAAAGGGGAAAAAAATACAAACGTCTTCCACTTTCTTTTCAGCTTTATTTTCATTTCATTTATATTTTGTTAAGTAAATGAGGTCATGACATTTCCAAGTCTAATTCAACTCCATAAGGGATTTTCAATCAGGGCTTCTCAGCAAGTTCTGAGAAGATAAGAGGTTTACCTGCAGGGGGTAACAGTAAGAGGTTTCTCAATTTAGAGAATTACTAAAGAAATCTCAGTGAACAAATACACCCAACCCACAATGAACAAATAGTAAAGCAAAAAACTTGTTTTTGCCTGTCTCTGAGTTTCAAAAAAGAAAAAAGCTTTATACCATTAAAATCATCCCACTTTCGTCATTCTTTGTTTATTCAGTCTCACCTTGAAAAGCTCTTTGCGGATTCGTCCCCTGAGGAAATCTTTCACGAACTGCGTGTTCTCTGCTTTTTCGTGAACCTCCTTAGTTCCAGCAGCAAGCATCTCAGACAGATCCTCAGGGCTGCAATTAAAATGCCATCGAAATTAAAATAAAGTACAAAGCTTGCTTGTTTTCTAAATGTTCTCCAAACCCACAACAGTTCATAATCTTAATTAGATATTAAAAAATAAACCAAAGTACTGCAAAAAAGGTTTACCTGAGGTTGCTTTCTTCTTTCTCATATTCTGTCCCAGATCCATTGGACACACTTGATCCTGTCTCCATCTTCTCTGACATTGTTTGTGTAATTTTTTCTGAATTTCAGCCTGAAAACAGCACATGATGGTAAAGTTTTTACTGAGTCATATAAAAATTTGTAACCAAAAATTAAGGGTCATCAGTTTTATACATAAATGTCTCTTAGACCTTTTTACATTTTGTCACCTTCCAATCATAAACTTCAATGTACATTTTGGAGGATTCCCACCTACATTGTTCCACCTCAAGAAAAACATCCCTCACAGTAAGTTGCTGCCACCACCATGATCGATCACATAAAATCTCTATCACATAAAATCCAAGAAAACTCAATTAAGTTTGTGGATGAAAGATGGCAAAATAATAAATGATTAAATAAGCATTCTTATTTAAAGAGGCAACAGGAAGATCCAGATTTGTTGAATGGTTTGACAACAAATCTGGAAGTTGGGACAATCAACTCCAGTTTAAAGCCAAATCAATGAAAAAAAAAACGCAAAAGAGCCAACCTGAGAGCAGCTGCCAAAAAAAAAACAATCAGTTCATCACTTTCTCTAGTGGTCTGGGTAAGACGATCAAAACAAACACACCTTTAAACAACTGATTGGCCTGCTTAAAGCCGCAGACCTTACTTAACCCTGACAGTTAGGCACCAAGTTGAGTGACAGTAAACACAATTAGTCTTGTAGGTTCACAAAGGCACCTTTAAACAACGTCCAAGCTTGTCTAGCATAAATCGATTGAACAAAAAGCTGCAAAACACAGAACAGGCCTGCTTTCTGGAGTTTACCAGTGATCTCCGTGACAGCATTGGAACGCTAGATATGTTTTGGTAAACTAACAAATTGGCGCACGTTTCAGTTTATTTTTCCAATCAAAACAATTCCTGCCACACTCCAGTAAACCAAGAATTCTTTGTAACTTGTTGAACCGATGCGTTGTCAACAACAGCCAACTTTACAGGAGCTAAGTAAGCTAAAAGCTAGCTAACAAACTCGTTAAGATTTAACAAAAAAACAAAAAGATTGCTAAAACGTGCCACTAGATAGCAACAAATCATTTTTTACCTACTGGTTTTATAAATAGTCAAGCGAAACAAACCTTCCCTCCAAGCTCAGTAATAAAGACTTGAAACTCAAACGCAGGATGCGGAGCTCCACCGGAACGACAGTTATTAAAACCTTCTGTCGTTACCCGGCGAAAACAGACATGCGTGTCTCTACCGGAAGTGCTGACGCAAAATTGTAGTTTTGGCACAAGAATTTGTAGTTTCGGATTATAAAAAATCGCATCTCTTTTATTTTCCACTGAACATTACAAATCGCAGATGTTTCCATTACTCTTTGTGACATTAGTTAGACTCAGCTGTACTTTTATTTATGTATTTAATGTCCGTTTTTTTTCTTTTTTTTTCCTTTTTTCTTTTTGAAATCAATGTCCAGTAAGAGTACTGCCTGCATTTGATGTTTTCTTTGTTCTATTACTCTGTTCTGAAACGTTTGATTTTTCTTTCTTTGTACCACCTTGGTAGAACAAAATGAAGTTTTTTGAAAAGCATCTCCTGAATTGTGGAGATGACGTATGCTTAGGATGCTGACGTCAACCCCACTGAACTTTAGTAGAATCAGTTGTGCTATTTATGCTTGAGTGACCAACTCCTATCTATGATGGGTGACTTGCAACAGATGCACACTTCCTGGAACAGCTTAGGATAGGCCTATGGGCTACACAAAACATGTTCATTACAGTTTTGTTTTTTGATTTTTTGCACAAAATTATTCTTATCATGCTTGGATATTGAGATTTTAGTCTGTTCAGTGCCTATTTTGAGCTCCTTTCAAACATTTTCAAATCTCTGTCAGACCCAGAAGCATTTTCAAAGAATATTATTGTCAAGTAAAGATGTGGGACTTTGACAGAGTAAAAGGTACTTTAATAAAGTATTAGCTAGGTGAGGAAACTTATGACCAGTTTTTCTTTTTAATTCCTCATAAATGTGTTGTTTTCTTTCTCTTTTTTGTTGAATTGTAAAGAGGGAATGGTTGCTGAAAGCCTTTTAAAATGCTTTTCATAGTGTAGTGTAAAATTTTTTGCATAACAAATGCTATTTTAAAAAGTGTGTGTGTGTGTGTGTGTGTGTGTGTGTGTGTGTGTGTGTGTGTGTGTGTGTGTGTGTGTGTGTGTGTGTGTGTGTGTGTGTGTGTGTGTGTTACTGATGAATCATTAATACTTTAGGAAATTGATACTTTTCAGACAGTGTTTTTCTTCTCATTTTTATGCATATAATCAGTACATGCTGTTTGAGAGTGTACTAATCAGCTTCCATGGCTGTTGCAAGCTGAACCGATTTGTCTTGTCATTAAAAAAAACCCTGCCCATCTGTTTTTTTGTGGATAAATGTGTGTGCTGTGTGTGTGTGTGTGTGTGTGTGTGTCAGTGTAGCACCACATGTGTGAACATGCATGCATATGTACTTGTGCGACTGTCGGAGCCTGAGATCAGTCTAATGTTGGCTGGAGTGTCAGATGCTTTATTATCGGGGCAGCATGGGTGCCTCCTCCTCCCTCTGATACAACAGGAGGTTAGCAGGGATGGGGGGAGCTAACAGGATGATTCACGTCTCTCCAATAGGGCTTGCAAGCTGTTGCTATCTCAGAAAATACTTCAAGAGAATTATTTATGCCACTGTGGCATTTTCAAAAATACAGAAATATGTATACCCCATGAACTTTTTCAAGTTTTGCTTCGTCAAAACATGTATTTAACTGCAATGGTATATGTTAGAGAAACACAAAGTGGTGTGTGTCTGTAAAGTGAAAGACACATGACACGTAGCTCACAAGATTTTAACAAGTAGAGATCTGGAAATGGTGACCCCCGTACTCTGATGCCCCAAATACAATCAAGCTCAAAAAACATTGTTCAAAGGCTATTGAAATTGAAAATAAAACCCACATCAAAACTAAATCCTTATATGTTTGTTCTGTGAGGGTCTCAGAGGGTTGCCAGCGAAACAAGGAAACAAGCAGCACCATTAAGATGAAGGAACACAGCAAAAAGGCAGGGGTAAGAGGTGGATATTTTTAATCTGTGATTGTAGTGCTCCATTGCTAATGCTCCCACTTCCTTCCTCTCTGAATACCCCGCAGGTGTAATGGCTACTCGCAAGATCAAATCAGCAGCACTGCTTCTGCGTTATTGGGAGATTTTCTTGAAGGACAATTTTCATGGGAAAGGTTTAATGCTCCACACCCACCCCCCTTCCCCTGCACTTTCCCTGGCCTTGCAGTAGAACAAACACTGCTGTATGACTGGTATTGATTAGCAATGCGTGTGAGGGTGTGAATAGAAGGCCAGCCTGTAGAGGCCTGCAGGGGGTTAGGAGGTATTTCATTTCTGGAGTGTGCACACTTAGCATTTTGCTGTTTTCCTTGGATTAATCCTTTATAGTTTACATGTACTTCATTTTCAGTAATACACCATAAGCATTACTCTTGCCACCTACTAATTTGAAAAACCTCAGCCCCTTGCAGATTTCCCTTGTTTTTACTTTTTTTTGTCACACTGAATATGATTCAGACAATCAAATACTTTTATATACAGAAAAAATAAGTTGAGAATATGTAAAAAGCAGTTTTGAAATTATGATTTCATTTAATGAGCAAAAAAAAAAAAAAAAACGCTACCCAAAACAATCCAAAAAGTAATCACCCATTTCACTAATATGTGGTGGTCCCCCTATTGGGCTTTTTTTTCATAAGGCTACTGCAGAAAATAAGTTTTGTTAATCAAACCATTGTTTTTCTAGCATTTCAGAGGTTGACTTGATAGCATGCTTTGATTAATAAAATTTGTAAAGGTCTTTACAGATTTTCATACAATCAAAGACTTGATTGTATGAAAATTGCTCATTAATGATTGAATGATTAATCTCATCTCCTAATTTCTTTTGATCGTTTCTTTTGCGTTTCAGGTAAATTAGTGCTGTCAGGCCATCTTTAAGTAATTTCTTGACTCTACACATGTGGTAGTAACCACTGAATTCCAACCCAGCTTTACATTGAACGTGGTTAATCACAGTTAATTCAGAATTTAGCAAGATATGGGGCTATTTCTTTGTGTAGGGCAAGGTTGGCTTGGATAGCTTAGTCCCTTTCATAAACTAAATAATAATTTAAAAACTGATTTTTCATTTTCTTTAAGTTATGTTTGTTTGAGTATAACATTAGTTTGATCATATGAAAGTGTGACAAAATAGCAAAAGCAGCCAGAGGTCACTGAGTAACAATACCAATCTAAAATGTGACAAAGTTTCCAAGCAGAAAACAAACCACAAAGATGAATGGCACACTGACATCACGCTTTTAGTGTCAAAAGGAAAATACTCAAACGTTAGAAATGAGGATATTTTAAGGTGTTGAATTTTAATTGATCTGAAATATTCATGTTTCTGGTGCCAACCATGAAAAATATCAGATATGAATTTATAGATGAGTAGAAGACAAAAAAGTCTGTAGCTTATATTTTTGTATTATTTAGAACTCAATTTGTAAAATGGACGTCAAAGGCAAAATTTTAATCATATTCGCTGAATGCTTCATTTTTTTTTTATTCGCATGTGCAAACAGCGCTTTACGTTGTCACGGTAATTCTCGCGAGAATTAGGAATTTGGGACCCTTCATAAGTTAGAAAGTTTTAGTTTGTCCTTGGTCGTTTGTTGTATAAAAATACATAGCCTTCTACTCGCTCTTCAGAAATTATAGTATTATTGTTGATTGGTTTATTTTTACCGAACATGTAGATGTCAAATGTAATAACCAACTGCAGGCGAAACGTAGTTTCCGCATCCGTTAAGTGAGACTTCGCGGGTAAAGAGTATTTTCTATATCAAGATATCAACCTGCGGTTTGGAATGCATATTATTCTTTGTAGTCGTTGTACGTTCAATTATTTCCTATCGTGAAAACCAGACGCTAAGCGGTATATTTAGCTTTGTCACGATAGAACAAACAGACCCACAGAGGAAATATGTCGCTGCTTTCTGCGGTAGAGGAGGCTATCAAGACCTATAAGGCCGAACAAGTCAAGCTTAACCGAAGCATTCAATTTCACCGAGAAATTTTACATAGTCTGTAAGTAGCAAAATGTTTCAATGCCAATATCATTGTCATATCGTTCACAATTTCAAAACTTTTACATCTCATATACGGATGGTCAAAGTCTCGCATCCGGCTGTTCTAACGTGCCTGGTGCTGTGGCTTAGTTGGTTAAAGCGCCTGTCTAGTAAACAGGAGATCCTGGGTTCGAATCCCAGCAGTGCCTTTTGATGCAGTTCTGCTTGTGAAACCACTCGGCCTTCTATTGCACTCAGTATTAAGAAAATAACCAAACTGAGAATTGGCATATTAAAATTAACATTTAGTCAGACCAAAACTTTTTTAGGCTACAATTTTCCTCAATGTGTGACCAGAAATTAGAAGATTAGGCTTTTCATATGATAAATTGATTTCCAACTTTCTTCTGTTTGTGTCATGAGACCATGTTACACTATAAAAAGGTTATGGGTTTTTTCATAAGGCTACTGCAGAAAATAAGTTTTGTTGATCAAACCATTGTTTTTCTAGCATTTCAGAGGTTGACTTACATCATCTGATTAATGTAATGTTGAATTCAGAAAAAAAACATAATTTGTCCTTAACTTAATCTGACTTCTGCTTTATTCTATGATCATAAATAGTGTAATTTTTGATACAAGTATTTCTGACGCATTTGTCTCATTATAAAAGCTAGCACTTTCTTCAAAAACATGCAGCACTGAGTAAATATCTCTGTAAAAGAGTGTGAAAATTGCATAGTTTATAATATATTGCTTTTGATGTTTCTGCTTGTTGTTTCCTTACTTTGCTTTCTACCTCTTTTAGGAAAAATGTATTGCTTAGTAACTTGTCTATTCCCCGATCAGGATACCACAACAAGAGGCAGGCTCTGAAGAAGAAGAATTAGTAGACAATGCTGCTGCAGGTAACGTGGCCTAATAAATCTGACTGTATTAAAAAAATGTTTTCTGAAATCATAGATTAAATTTACATACTAATAAATGACGTATTGCTGATAAATCTGAGCATTTGTTCCAGGAATATAGCAAAAATATTTTACTTTGCATTCACTCTTCTCTCCTTCTGAAAACAAGTCATTCATATTGTGATAACCATAAGAGGTAATTACTGAAATCACTTAACTGTGAATGTATGCTGCTCTCAGACGCAGAGTCCTCGCCAGGGGAGAAGGAAGACATAGAACTGCTTGAGCAAGCACTGGAAAAAGCTTTTCGCGTCCGCACTGGCTCAGAGGTCTCTAAACAAGACTCCAGCAAAAGAAAACTATCCACAACTAAAGAAACAGATTGCATGCCAGCTCTATCAGCAGTGACTAAAAATAATCAGCCAATTATCAAGTCAAATAAAAAATCTGGCAGCCTTCACAGAAAAGGGCACAAAAAGCCAAGTGTTTCACATAGCTCAAGGCCTTCAGCGAGCCAGAAACCAGCACAGTCCAAAAACAGAACCCAACACCATCCTTCCTCAGCTGCTCATGCCGGACATCACCAGCAGACTGTCTTGGCAGGGTTTGAATCTCCTGATCAAATCACAGCTTCGCTTTCGAAAAACAAGACGGTCAGAAGCAATATGCCCCGAGACGATGGGCTGAGCAAATCTGCATCTGTCCCCAGGCCTTCTTCAGATGACATGTCCTTTTCAGGGACAGATGGATCTGGGGTCAGCAGTTTGCATCAACACAACGGGTAGGTTCAGCGCAAATGAGTTGTGGAAATAATCATGGTTTTATTTGCAATTAAAGAGATATGTATATTTTTCTACTTTACTGTTGGGCAGGACGCTTTCTGAGCAAATTGCAAAATGGAAATCTTTAAGGAGCAAACAAAACAGGTTGCTAAGTATAGTTTTTATATATATAAGGTTATTGCAAAGTACGGATGTAATATTTGGATTCTGACATTTCCTCCTTCATATTAACTTTAGATTGTGGGACAAAGTCATTGCCTTACAGAAGAACCCGGAGCCTGGGAGGAGTCGCTTCATACAGAGAATGAGGACGACGGTATTCTTCTGCTTTGAAATATATATTTTTAATTTGCAATATATTTCTTTTCAAAATTGGTTAATTGATATACAGTAACTTTCAAATATTCAACTGTCTAGGGTTATGTTCTGCTAATAAAAAACGCCGAAGCCTTCATCTTATCCAGCACAATTTTGTCTGTTTCCATCATACAGACTCATCTGGTTTTGTTAAAGTAAATTAATAGAGAATCTTGTATTGTTTTACATTTGCTTGTCATAGAAAATCCCATTAAAATGCTGTAAAGTTCCTTCTTCTAAGGTGCCTGGTTGTGGAAAGCTTCAGCGGTTGTCAATACTTTTTCAAGGCACTGTACTGACTCCATTCAGTCCCTGTTGCTCTCTATTGCTCTGACCCATTTAGTTTCCTAGTGATTGGCCAAGTGGAAGTCCAGATGAGACCAGGTTTCAGCTCCACAGACTAACCGACCAAGCATTCAACCTTGCACATCTTTGCCAGACCGAGAAGATTCTTGTCAATGAGGTGCCAGAAATGGACACTGAACTTCCGAGTAAGAACCGTGAACTGAATTGCATATGGAAACAATCAAAACAAAGAATGCAACGATCAATAGAAGTGTTGACATGTGAAAGAAGTGTCATGAAAATGTGGAAACAAAAGTTGGCAGATTTTTTTATCAGCTTTTTTGATTGACATATAATTATGTTTTGTTTGTTTTTTTTTTCTTTGCCAAAAATACATTTGGGACTTTTCTATAATTATTTGAACTGTTACGAGGTGGTAATAACCTGCAAGCAGAGTGCTAATTGCAGAGCTACCCCATTCCACCTTGTTGTGCAGTACTTTTGCCGAATAGCAGCAGTTTTTAATTATCTACCTCAACAGGTGGTGAGCAGACCAAGTCTCATTCCGGCCTGACACCTGCAGGGCTGCAGCTGGCAGCTGCAGAGCTCCACGTCCTAGCAGATAAAGTGAAGCAAGGTAAAACTTTTATATGACCAAAAAGCAAGATTAAATTGCAGTCTTGCTTAGATGTTGTGTGCTAGTTTTAATTTAATTGTATAGCTATCACTGTGTCAGTCCAGATTGTGCTTTGCAAATATGTCACTTGACTTTCTCGGCAGTTTTTCACGCTGGAAATATAAACATCATTGTTCGTATTGAGACTTTATGTGACGGATTAAGAAATTATGAGTTACATTCAACTGTAGCTACAAACTGTATGTACAGTTAATACCAGATATTTACATAAAATATAATAACTCATTTTTTTGTTTGCCGGTAATTAAATTTGACTTTTTAGACTCATTTTAATTTGGTAAAGCTTAAATAATAAAAAATTGATCTTCTAAACGCCAGGGCAGTGAAGGTAATTTTTCAAATATTTTTGTAACTTTCCTCAAGTGCAGAAGGTCAGACATATTGAAATTACAATGCCCTGATATGACTTTAGAAATCTCAGTTGATGTGGATGTTGAATCATTGTAAGCTTTTCATACAAACAAATAAACACTTCAAAAGACAGCAGTAGCTAGTGGGGGTGAAAGGGGAGCTAGTGTTTAACTCCAGCAAGAGATTTCCGGTGAGGTACACGCTGGACAGGTAGCCAGTCTGTCGCAGAGTCGCTAAGTCTTTTTTTATAATTAGGAAGGGGAATCTTTCAGTGTCCCAGAGATGAACGGTGCAAATTGTGCATTCCTAGAAAGAACAAAAGGGAAAATACATTATGAAGATGTTGGCTCAATCTGGTAATAAAGTGTAATTATTTGTAGTGAATTCTTTGCCAATATGGGCCAAACAATGAATTAGCAAGAAAAAAGACTTAATTCCTAACATGTAACAAAAAAGCTTTATTACAGCTTGCAAAGAAACTGCAGGACGACCTGCTATCAAAAAGGAAATCATTTATGATGTCTTTTCCATCCTGGAGGAAAGGACATTACACTAATACCTCTAAATAAAATCTGGTGCATGTACCCTTTTGCAAGGCACTGAGTAAGGAACCAGTACCTCCAGTGATACAGTTACCATGTAAATACTCACAAATTTTCCATTCACACCTCCTAAATGATGAGGTCACTTTCAGTGAGGAACATTTGTTTATGTGCCTGTGTTAAATTTCAAACGTAATGCAAGCATATTGGCAAAGCCAGTGTGAGAGAAAAAGTTTACAGTTAATTCTAGGATCTCACACTTTTTTCTTTGTCAAAGGGAGCTGAATGTGTGCATTAGAGCTCACACCGAGGCGCCATGCAGTATTTTGTTTCAGATTGTTTTACAGTGATTTATTTGGTTTCATTTTACGATCCGGATGTTTTTGATGAATATAGCGTGCTAACGAGCTAATGTGGGTGTCCATCTTGGCATGTGGAAAATGAAAACAGAGCCTCGGTGAAACCTCAGCATCAGATCAGTACTTTGCTTGGCCTCATCCATAATCTCCTTCTTCCATGACAGCAAGATTTTTACGCCGCCTCCCCCAGCGTGGCTCGGCAAAGTCCCAGTTATTTAAAGCGCCGAACACAGAGCAGAAAAACGTCTTGGGGTATGGTTGCTGATGCTCTAAAAATAACCTGGTTTTCCGTCAGAGTGGAAGGCATGGGATCGATGGAGGCCAGAGGGAGGCTGTCTTTGCCCGTCTGAGGCAGCTGGCCTGTTTGCAGATGGGGCGTCTTCACCTCTGCCCCTGACCATAACCTACAGCACACAACGGGAGCTCCAACAGCTGGAGGAGCTGCGGATGAGAGTGGCACTGCTGCAACAAGAGACTTACTTTGAACAGGTAGGGATTGTGTTCTTAAATTACCTGAAAAATGGTAAATCAAATTGTGAACTCTTACTTTCTTCATTCGTGTCCATACATGCTTTTGCTGACTCTGGTTTTGTTTGCCAGGTTCTCTTGGACTCTCTGTCCCCTCAGTTTTCATCCATCGGACCTGGACCTGGGTGTCCCGATCCAAGTACGCTCAGAGACATGTACTCCCTGTTGGGTGAGGGAGGGGAGCGTTTTGCTGCTATAGTCCAGGACCCTGAGCATGAATGACAGCTGAAGCGGTCGCACTGAAAGTAAATAAAGAAGCTTAGCAACAGGCATGGTTACATGAGACACCTATTAGCATTGAAAAGCCAATAGTCACTTCCTGTTGAAAGATTAGTTGAACTACAGTATAATAAAACAGAGATAAATCATACTGAAGTCTCTATTAAAGTTTCTCCAGTAAATTAAAATGTATATTTGCGTGAACTCTGATTGATGACCTATTTTTAACACATCTGAGCTCCTCCTTAGCTCCTGTGAGCCTATGACTGATTAATGTTGTTTTTGAATTTCTGTTTGTTTTTTTTTCTTTTTAAATTTCACCAGATATGAATGAATATATGGACAAATACAGTTAATGTTACCAATATGTACTTGTGTTTTATACGCTTCTTTCTTTCTTCATAAATGCATGCTTCATGAATAAATTGTTTAACACATTTTGTTACATTTCCAAACTTAAATGTATTTATTCTGGTGACTATAAAAAAGTTCACTGCAACAAATTGCCTCCTGAAGTCACCTAATTAGTAAATAGGTGTATTCTCATCTTAGTCTAAATATAGCTGTTTTGTAAAAAGCTTTAGAAGTTTTTTTAGAACATAAGTAAAAAAGACAACATGACAAAGGATTATGTTATAAAATATCCCAGGCTTAATCCAACTGAGAATCTGTGACAAGGCTTGAAGATTGTTGGTCAGAGACTGGGTTTTATTTTGGGGTATTAGTGTAACGGGGGCAGGGGGAAGAATAGATATAAACTATATTTTTTTTTAATTTTTGTTGGTGAAAAATACTGAAAACCATGCATCATCTTCCTTCCACTTCATAGTGGTGTCCAATCAGTTGATCTCATATAATCCCAATGCAGTGGAAGGTTGTGGTTGTTTAAGGTGTATGATGGCATTTGCTGGGCATTTTTAGTTACACATTGTGCCAGCAGGTGGCACTCAATATGAAAATTGACCACAAAGTGACAGATGTTGTTACTCTGAGAAGTGTGTCAAAATAAACCTGTAAATTGTGAACTCTGCTGAGCCAGTGATCTTATTTAATAATAGGACATCAATCTGGTTTTCATGATTCAAGCAATTATTGGTTATTAGTTGGGATGATTCATGGACATTGTTCTGGTCATTTCTGGGCTTATTTGATACAGTATGTATTTAAAATATTTGTATTTGAGGAGTTTTTGAGTCATGAGTTGGACCTGCATCACTTCCATTTTGTTTCAGTACAAGAGGTAAGGCAGGGGGCTCCGCCTTTATGCTTCCCGTTTCACCATATGTTTTTGATTTCCACATTGGAATTTACATCCAAACATACACATACTCAGCACATATGGGTCCGTCGTCATATGTTTGATTTGAAAACATTGTTTTTTGCCCATCTCATCTGTGATACGAGGGCGTACGTGAGATGCAGGGGCTGGGTCTAAAATGCTCGAGCCCACAGATGACGAGTGGACTGCAGGGGCCACGGCAGACTAGGCGACAGGTGGCGCTGGGTTCACACAGCAGGGCGTGGGTGTCTGAGCTCTGCTGCTCACAAACATAAGGGGCACGCACAACCAGAGCGAGGCTGAGTCACAAAGACAATGTGCTCATGGACCTGGCTCTGCACTCTGCAAGCTGGAAATGGGATGTTTCCCTGAGGACAGGAGCCAAAATAAGATTAAAGAAAGATTACTATTTCAGTCTCAGATAGCCTGTTGCTTTTGAAACAAAAGGCCATACAATAATTCACTTGACTAATGCTGAGTTTAAAAAAGATATTATTAGTTAAAACATCAACAAATATAGCAAAAAGCTGCCTCCCGATAAATCCTCGGATCACTATTAGAGAGGAGTTATGCGAGGAAACGTCTCGTAGATCACGTCAACACCACACACTGGTCCCTCTGGGAACGGCGCCCACGCAGCTCAGCCTTCCTGCGACCTGTATACATCAGTGACTCTGCTGTCACCAGCAGAGCTCCTCCACTCCCACCAGCATGGCCCAGCCCTGCCCAGGTTACCCGTCTTTTACAGTTTTTGTTTCTCACGCTCCTTTTTGGTCAAATTATGGGAAGATCGAAGGAGTTTTACTTTCAAAGGAAGATGCTTACTGGAAACTGCCTCTGGGTCTCAGTCATATTCCCACACTAGTGTGAATTAGCTCATAAATTCCTTCCTATGTTTAGCTTCTTTCCGCCTTTCTTTTTTATTTGAAGTGAAAGAGTTCAAGTTCGAATCCAGAGAAACGAAAGTGGGCTAGAAAGAATCCACTTTTCTTCTTCAACTGCCTCTTGCTTTTAAACTCTTTTTTTTTTCCCCTTCTGCCTCTGCCGTTCACAAACACATTCTTTACTTTCCCTCTTTTATTCGTCTTTGGCTCATGAATACGTCTTTTGCTCGGTGAGCTGCTTGTTAACTCTGTTTTGTTTTGTTCCCCTCCACAATCAGCCAGTTTAATCCTGCTTTTTTCCTTTGGTACCCTAACAACATTTGTCCCCACAAATAACCATGCTTGTCATTTACAGAGGAATACAAAGTATTTGTTCATTTGTTTCGTGCATGCCTTTAATTATCGGGAGCTGATTTGATGCCAAGCTGAGGTCCTGTTAATGAAGCCATGGGGTTAAAAATGTAATTAAACTGGCGATTAGTTTTTCCAATACACATTTACTGTGCCTTGGAAAGTATTCATGCCCTTTGAACTTTCCCAGATTGTGTCTTGTTAAAACCGTACACCTTAATGTTTTGACTTGTTTTAAGTAAGGCATCATCTCAAAGTAAAAAGCAGCTTTAGAGTTGACATAAAATGCAATTCAGTTTAATTAAATTACTTTAGCAATCTTCAAATTAGTAAATTGACCCCTAATGGCTTCAAATAGACATCGACCTTCTAGAAAGTGTCAAGTTTCTTTCATTTTGATCATAGGTAGGATTATCATGGTTATTTGTCTTTGTCATCTGTAGTTAGTATATAGTATACCTGTTTGTAATTTTTGATGCAGCTGAGAAGTCATCAAAGGTTTGTTAGAATAGTGGAAAAAAATACTTCGCAAGATAAGCATAAAAGTAGCAGTTTAACTCAAGTTATATAAAATAAAAGAAATAGTCAGGTAACCAGGATTTGACATTTTTGTCCTGCGTGGCACAACGCATAAGCCCCAACACTCCCTAGCAAGAATGAAACATGATGGTGGCAGCATTATGCTGTGGGATGCTGGTACCTCCAGGAAGTTTTCAAAGGGGTGGCTAGATGAGGGCTGTCTTTGTATTAGAATAATCCACCAAAAGCTATTAAATCCACCAAAAGCTATTAAAGAATTTCAGGAGTTTTATAGGATCAGTGTGTGTAAGAAGTGGACATTGAAATGTTTTTTTTTGTAAAGGACAAAATATTATGTATTAATATATAAAATATTGATTAGTAGGTTGTCATCTCCTTTAGACTTGTAATAAATGATTGATTTTTCATATAAAATTGACCTTTTGGCCAATTTTACATGTTGTGTTGTTTTATACGATGCTGTGGGGAGACTTTTCTTCAGTAAGATTGATGCACCACGTGGCAGCCATGGAATAAACCTGTTAGTTGTGGCAAAAACCTTGAAGTCAGGCTGGAGGTTCACTGTCCAAAAGGAACCCTAAATACATAGGAATGATTGAGATCACAGCCTTTTCATGTGATATATTGGCCTAGTCAAAGTGTGGACCTTATCTCAATTGAGAAATGTGTTATGACCTGAAAACTTTTGTTCATATATTCTCTCTGCCTAGTCTGACCTGAGTTTAAGCTTGATTTTGCCATATAAATTTGTTTTTACCACATAAATCTGGAGTTATTTTAAACGTTATTTTATAAAGGCTTTGAGTGCAGTGAATAAAAATACGTCATAATTTTCAGTATGTATAAAAACTATTTGAGAGCCACATACAAACTTAATTCCACTTAACCATTATGTACTGTTTGGTATGCTATAATTAGATCCCAAAACAATACACTGAACTTGTATTTGTAGCATTACAAAAAAAATAGATTGCCATGGAAAAGTATTTTCCATGGCATGGTATGTTTTCATAGGCTCCTATGTTCTTTTTTCCATAAACTATAAACTTTTACTTGTTTTCCTGGTCCATAATCATTTCCATAAATCACTGTGAAACATAAAAAAAAATGCTTCGCCACCATCTTCAAGCCCACAATGCCTCCAGATAAAGGCAGAAATCCAGATGTGTACTCCACATTTACTCTTTCTGTGCATTTCAGCCACGGACAAGGAAGCTGTCTAGGCTGATGTTTTCACAGAAAAGCGACTCGAGCATACTGAGAGATTAACTACAACCAGGTTGCCTTTCATTCAGAGAGAGCTGACTGAAAGAGCTGGCGCTTACTGTGTGTGTGGGTGGGAAATTACAGGGGGCTGCCTGTTTTTAATCATGACCATGGCCATGCATTGAATTTAGCCTATTTAGATGCTGTTTATCTTTTTGTTGTTGTTTACATGCATGTGATGAAGTGTGTATGGTTGTTGAAGTTGGAATTTCTCAATTTTTCCACTTCCCCCCATGGAGATTAAATGTGGTGCATATGTGCAATACTCGTTCTTCTAAGTGAAAATGAGAATTTCCCTCTCTACTTCCAGTTTTTTTTTCTGCAGGAGGCATTTTAATTCCCTATGGGAAGGTTGTATTCTCTGAAAAAAGAAAAAAACAGAAAAATACTGTGATAGAGGTGCAATGATGGGAAATCGAGGAAAGGAGGGAGATGTAAAGTCTTCTCCCCTCCCCCTTCCTATGCTTCCCCGTTGTCCTCCCTTCTTCAGGGTTTGATGTCACTCAAAATAAGCCAATCGTATCTCGTGGACTTCCTATTCCAGTCTTTGCTCCTCCTATTCCCTCAGTCGTTTAAATATATTCTGTGGCACTACTATGTGCAGAGTGTACAATGTGCTGTCGAAGAACCAGCAGCCTGTGTAGAGCGTTACAGCCGGAGAGGAAAGAAGAGAGGAGGGAACGCGTGAGTGGATTTCAGTGCTCAATAGAAGCCTTTATTTGACATGCTCCAGCGACTGCAGCTCAAGTAATTTCCTCCGTCTCGCACAGACCTTCTCTTTGCTGATTTTCTGTTTTTCTTTATCTTCTGTTTCTCCAGGCTGGTGCCTAGGATCAGCGCTTCTGAATCAGTTGGGATTGGCTTGCCCTCACAGTTAAGATGGGCTGCACAACGGGACAATTTGCTTGCCAACCACAACCCCAGCTAAACTCTGGTCAGGAGAGTTTGTCTCTGGAGGCTGGTGGTGCTAAAGTACCGGAAGTTCTCTCTTCCCTGGAGCGTCTATCTCAAGCTACCGGAGGCATGGAGAAGTCGTGGTACCGCTGCATCTTTCCCTTCGGCATCATCTCATTGGTCATAGGGATTGCAGGAACAGGGGTGACCTACACTTACAATGACCTGCCACAAACTAAAGTTGTATCAGTGGTGCTACTTGTTATGGGTGTTGTGCTGCTGCTGATGGCGAGTGCTTGCTGGACTCTCCACAAAAAGAAGAGAAGAAAAAAGAAAGAGAGAGAGTCTCTGACATCTGAGCAGTGTCCCCTATGAAGAAGATAAAGGAAAGCAATTAGAAGAACCTTAAAACAGAGACTGGCCAAGAGTTTGTCTGTGCTCAAGGTACAGCTGAAAAACCCCCTCACATTACCTTCAACCAATGCCAAACCCCCTCTTTTATTTATCACGGAAGTAAGAGACAGCTCAGGTAAAGAAATTATAGTCAAAGGACAGACGTTGTTGTCTAAAGAAGGTTTTGGGATCACAATTTCTGAAACTCTCTTTGGTCATCAGACAGCAGGTACCTCTCGTCAAAATAACTATGGCGGAGACACACAAAAACAGTTTTTGTGTTTACAAGCGCGGAGAGACCCTTTGAGTTAAATTGTTGACACCCAACACGCTTTGCAGGACTGCTGCTGGTGTCACTGCTGCCGTCACGGGGAACGTCAGTCACAGCATTCCTCTCATTGGGACAGGTGACTCTCCAAGAGGTTAGAAGCGGGCCAAAGACTGCAACCTGATACCCAGCTGAAAGAGCAGCATGCCCGTGTCACCCGCCAACGTCATTCGCCCGTCCTGTGACACTGCAGCAATGTGCGAGGGGCTTTTTATACGCAACAGAAGAGTGGAACTTGAGTCCGCCAGTATCTTTGCTGGCATGTGTACCGATGATGACCCCGGGAGGACAGAGGACTGGTAAACTGGTCTCAGATCAATATTTGGTTGAGAGATTTCTTTAGAAAGTCCTGAGGAAAAGAAAATTTGCACACATCCCCATCTCCAAGTCCATGCTTTCAGCGGCCTTTGGTAGCTTTGGGTGGGGGCTGACATTGACTTTCTGACTGACTGATTGCCTTTCTGTCAAGTGCGGGTATTTACGCCCAGCTTTGTGTCTATGAGGGATACTTATTGAAGGACATTGCCTGGGGGAGGCATGCCACTGCAGGGGCACTTTGACTCATCCTGCTCCTCCATTGCCCCTCCCACTTGGTGCCTTGAGGATGCACTAATGGAAAAAATCTCTGTCACATTCCCCCATTTTTGTCTGAACTTCAAAAAAAGTTTGCTATTTTTTTTCTTTCACCCAGCAAATATCTCTCCCGTAGTTGAAGGGCAGTAACTTCTACAGAGTAGAGTACAAAGCTGCTCACTATTGAGCACTGAGTAATGTTTTGGTTCTGCTAATCTCTGGGGTTTCCCTTTCCCACACGTTTTCCTTCAGAGACAGACTGCTTGTGAATAGGGGCATTCAGTGAATGTGTGTGATGCACAAGGCTATTTTATTGGTGTCTTAAACACTTCTTTTCGTGACTGAATGTTGTGTGAGCTAAAATAAAACATAAAATCAAAGAAGGAATGTGTAATGTACACATAGATTGAGTGAAAGGGATATGCTCTGCTTGTCTCAACATGAATGACTCAACTGGCCCTGCAGGATCTCTAAGAACTTTTATTGATCAAAACCACATTGATCCTGGCTTGGAGTTCGCCGGGGAGAGCATGGCTATACATGCATGTTGAGCAGTTAGCCTACAAAGCCACAGACCATCTCAAACTTCAGCTTGTAAACTGGCTTTTACCTTCCTGCCTGTTTTCAGGAACTGCCTGTTCTAATGGTTTGGAGCTCATTTGTGCATTTACTGCTCATTTTGCTTTTTGTACTGATGTTAGCCACACTCTGGTTGTTTAAACAGCAGCAACTGAGGGTTGAACAATAGTGGTAATGAGCAGCAGGATCTTGGAAGTCACTGCTTTTGAGATTTATGTGGGAACAGAGAGGAATGCCTGCAGCTAGATTAGAATCAGTCATCCTGAAAAGAATGTAATTATTTAAGAGGAAATATGTTGCATCACTGGAGGTTACAGAGATGATTTCTGCTGTGCTGGAGAGTGGCAGCTCATCTCTGAATCTACTCTCACTGCCGAGAGATGAGATTTAACAATTTCCAAAAATATTCTTACATTGATTTCTTTCACTTCATATGTCAGTTTGTTTTTTATATTTGTTCTCAGAGCAGTGGTGTCTTTTAAACTCGAGAAACAAAGCAGAAGCTCTGAAATTACATCACATTGGACAACATAACAGTCTGTTTGCCTCTACATTTTGTGTGTGAACTACTTTTACAACTGCTCACTTTATGGAGGCCCTTAGAAAAACATAATTGTGCCATCCTTTGTTGTCTTTTATACATAACTAGTCAGTGTTTAAATTAAAATAAATACTAAACATATGATCTGGAAACCTCCTGCCTTATATAATGTTGATTTTTTTTTAAAAGCCATTGACTTAGAGGAGCAGAAAGAAAGACTCAGATCTTTGATGGATAATTGTCTTGTGGGATGTAGTGCTTGCAAAAAATAGAAACAAATGAGATACACAGTCTTATATTTCTGCATTGGCTTGTATATCATTGCAGTTTTTAAATGTACAGGACACACTGACTATATTTTGTTTGGATAGATATACCTAAATTCACATTTTTAAGCTGTTTTGTGCCAGTATAAGTTGGTGGGCATTGACCAGATTTTTTTTATCTTTGTCTGAGACATGAAGTGATTTCTTCTCTGCCTTCTGAATTTTTAAAGGGAAAGTCTACCTCTTTCTGCTGCAGGGATGAATGTCCCTCTCCTAGTAGACAGCTAAGCTGTCAGTTTGTTTGCTGTTGTTTACTTCACTAAATCTGTTGCTTACTGTGCCCTCCAATTTTTGGTGCTGTATATAGATTGTTTTTTAAAATTTGTATTATGTATTTCTATCTTTATGTTGATGTTCTCTTTCTGTTTCTATTGCATTAAATAAATGTTTATGCTTTGTGTCTTGAAGAAAACATGGTTTGTATTTTTTGAATGATAAAGTTGTTTCTTTGTGAACAAACTGGGTGGGGCTAAAAACAGTGAAGACTTGTTGGTTGTGGACATATTGCAAATTACAGTTGTTTCCTATAGTATAAAAACGTTTTTGCAGAACCCACCTACACTACACATATAGCTGTAATGTCTGTTAAGCTGACCTTTTGCCATGTACTGCCCTTGTCTGACTGGATTAATGGCAGAGATATGCAGCAATTTGGTAGAAAATCAGACTGGCCAGTGTCAGGCAGAATAAATAACTCCCCCTACTGGCAGGCCGCCCTCAGATACATTGTAATTGCTGCTAATATAAATGAACAGCAATCATACACAGTCAGAAGTTAACATCACCAGGGCTGTGAGTGTTATAGCATAACATGATGCATATAAACAATATTATCTTCAGGATGAAACTGCAATAATTTTTAAAACCAGTTATTTGCAAAGGTTGGGATTTTTTTTTATTTTTAGGAAATTTATGGACACAAACTCAATGCACTTACACCCACACTAATACTTAGTCAGAGGTCTCTTATTGAGTTGACCTTACACTTTTTGTAACCTTCGACATTCTGAATGGGCAGCGTTAATTTAATTTGTTCTGTGCCTTTTGAGGATGGCCAGTAAATTGTAATATTTGCTGATAACATGTGGGAAAATTATGCAGTTGTGGCAGGGACCCAATATTTAGATCACACTACTGGGTGGACCGGCCAAACCGGTCAAAGTGCAGACGGGGGTGGAAGTGGTCTTTTGGATTTTGACTGTCAGCACAGATCACAGGAAACCAGTTGGGAGCAACTCATCCCCCGCCATAACTACAGGACTTGGCCTCCAACCAAAACATTCAACACTATTTGACCTCTCTCAAATTTTGAATTATATGAAACTGACGTCACCTTAGAGAGAGAGGCATAGAAATGCAACAGGCAGCTCAGTATGACATTATTAAATCTGGATTGGAGCCATCTGGAGCCTGATGGCTTTATTTATGCTTTATTCAAATTCCAAATCAACAGCATCTGTGGAAAAGACAAATCTGTATCTAATTAGTCACTGCCTGAAGCCGGCTCCGAACAATACCTTTGTAGAGGGGAAAGAGTTACATTTCAATTGTGACTTGGCTCAGACATGATGGCAGCTGTTTTGGTGCCAGGTGTAGACAGAGATTAGACGCACAAGACCAGACAGTCAAACTGAATCATAGGGAAATTATGTTAAAACACCATATCAACCTAGCTGTTGTTAGCCAAATGTGATGAGACATATTAGATTTAACGAGACTGGGTAATAACGGACAAGCACTGTCACTGTCAAGCAAACTCAATTTGGATCTTTGATTATTTTTAATGCTCAAGGAGAAAGTTTCACTGTTTAACAAATAAATACATTTCTTCATCTATTTCAAATAAAATTAATCGTAATGATGAAGGTCAGAGTATCATTCCTTTTCTATGACACATCTTTGTGTGTGGTGCTTCACAAATGATGTGGTTTCAGTTATTTAAAAATTTGATTTAAATGCCATTAATACCATTCAACCTATGATTTTGAGAAAGTGCTTGAGATGGGTTGGTGCTTCTACGGAAACAGTGCATTTAGTTGAGGATATCAGTGCCCTTTGCCTGACTGAGGTCACTCCTGTGATCTACTCAGATAATTTGATCACTCACCTCCATTGTGAAGTCAACAAAGAGTTAAGTTCTCCATTGATCTAAGAATAAATGGGAAATGTGCTGCCCCTATTTTCTATTGGCATACACTTGGAAAATTGTTTCTAGGAGCTTGTTTTTACCATTTTGTTGAGTTAAATTCATAATCCTAAACTCTTGGACTTGCTTGCGATGATGATGGATTAGTTGCGGAGCTGATGTGCAGCTCAATAGAGAGCCTGAGAGGGACAAATGATCATTATCAGGGCACTCTGCTTCTCCATCACTCTTTTTAAAAGACCAGCAATCAACAGGATACTACTCAGCTGAGAGAGCAGGGATGCAACACAAAGGTCTTAATCATGTCAGTCCCTCAATACCAGCTGCTTCAAAGGCCTAATCAGTCTATTACGCTGTTCAATCTCAGGATTGGTCAAAATATTACACACTCATCATGAAGATGAATGTCATATTAATTTGAGGTTAAAGGAGATGCATTTGAACCATTCTTCTTTCAGGACAGACTGATAATACGTCATGCAAGCATAGAAATTTTTAACAACAAAAATTAGGTATATAAGTAATCCACCCGAAGAAATCTAAGTGAATTATTCCACAAATAAGATATGGGTAAAAATGTAGAATGACACCACTGTTACGTTTTGAACAAGTGTACATAAATGCATGAAATGCTTGCAGAACAGCTTTTATTTTGTGTGTGGAAATGACAACTACTAGAAATAAGTTACATGAAGTGTTCAGATTTTAAATTGGACACAAGTCAGGTGATCTTTCTATCTAAAGATTTCTCCTTTTACTGTGTTCTTGTCTGACTGTAACACTTTTTTTCAGATGTCATTTAGGTTGTCAACTTGGGAAGCTGTAGACTGTATCTTTGTAAGTTACAACACAAGATAAGAGTTTTGGAGTGAACTAGTCAAAGTCTGTGCTTAAGTTTGATTGAAATGTGGTTATTGTAGCTATTCATTCCAAAAGCCCTCCAGTGTTCCTGATGTAATTCAAACCGATTTGGAAAGAAGAGTGGGTCAAAATTCTGGAGTTAAAAAATAATTGTATGGTTTCAGTGGAATTTACCTTTTCACAATAAGCATGTTGTTTCTGAGACTTTTATGGTAATAAACAGAATCATTAACCCCAAGAAAGACATAATCTGTAAACGGGCAAATGTGTTCTTACAGTATTACATATTGTCTGTTTTGTCCAATTTTAGCTGTACATAAAAAAGGTTTTAGTGACAATAAAACACAGGATATAGAGCAACCCCATATCTTTTGTATTTACATTCTGATCTTATTTGTCTTTTTCTTATGAAAGTCAATAGCAACTGTCCAATTAAACTACAAATGAGGCACAAGAACAGGTTCAATGAGATTTCCTCCGATACTGACAAATAGTAATACATAGGGGCATGTCCCTTTAATCACAGTACCTTTAAACACTGTTGTTCAATTAAACTACATTTCCCAAAGTACTCCACAAGAACGTGGAAGTTTGTCATATTCAGGTCAACCAATCAGATGTTCACACACACGAGCGCGTACTTCGAAATGGCGTTCTCTTGTCCAATGGCTTTCTAGAATTTTACAATTTATATGATATAACCAATCAGCGTTATCGTTCTTCAACGTGACCAATCAGCATGTCGCGTCGTTGCGTAGAGGCGTCATCATTCTCCTCCAATCAAACTTAACGCAGCGTTTAAACCGGGTGCGCGGGCGGTCCTAGGGCGCTTTAGGGGCGGGTCCAAACCAGGACGCGTGCTTGAATTTGAATTCAGAAAAAGTGCTTGCTTCAATATTAGTCAGCTACAGCAGCACAATATTAGCTGTAACTTTTTATTAGCATTAATCTATGTAGAAATAATCGTATCCCTGGTTTACGTCTAAATAATATTAGCTTCCACAATCGTAACGTTTAAAACATCTGCTTAGTCTTGCATCCACATCCTGCTAAGAAGAGACCAGTCTACTTGCAATGAAAGCGGGCGGTAAGTAACTATTCTTATTTTCAGTTGTTTTACTTCACAACAATAGATAATAACTGTTTAAAGATAGTATTTAATCGTCTTAGCTTCCGAGAATTCACTGGTGGCATGCTCACATCTGACCTGAATGAGAGATCGATTCCTTCTGGACTTTACAGTAACTACGGGACAAAATAGAAATGTTCAAAAGAAGCAGACCCATGCCCCTTTTAGAAATGTTATTTTCTTATTGTTGCATCTGCTGCAAACTAGACTCGAAGTTTAAACTTTGTGAAACTAAGTGATGATTGAACACAACTTTACTGGACGACGGGAGGGAAATTTGGGCGCTCACTTGATTTGCCTTCTCCCATACAGCAGCATTAGATCCCCGTCGTTAGATTGGTCCTAAATGTAGCAAATAAACGTAAGAGAAACGTTCCGTTTCAGGTGATAATTAGATCATCACTTGTACTTTTTATTTTAAAAAAGTTTAAGTAGTTTTTTATGTGTTTTAGATTACCTCAATAGTCCCCCTGGGGGTGTCTTACTTGGGAACAATTCAGCAGGGTGTCTTTCACTGTAAAGTTGCAGGAAAGTAATAATTTTATTATACTGCAAAAGTAGGATTAATTGCTATATTTAAAGAAAACTTTCAACCATATATTTCATTTATAATTTCAACTGAAGACACTTCATTCTCCTGGTTTATGTTTTTTAGTATACTTTTACCCAATTTTGAATATCCTTATTAAATACAGCTCTCATATCAAGTGAAGATTGTGCTTTTTCTCTCTTAGATGTTCAAAAGTGACACTTCCAATGTGTACTTGGTAGTAGATCTCTAAAGTGTACCTGCCACACTTCACCACTGTACTTTTTAAACATTACAACAGCAGTACTGTTGTAATGATTAAACATTACTATAAACTAGTATGCCTACTATAATAGTTTATAGTCGGCATGAAGTAGTATATACTCCTTGCCTGATAACCTTATGTAATAAGTAATACTATTATATCGAGGTATTAGCACCAATTTGTATTTATTTTAGTCGCTGAATAAGATGAGAGTTCTAGCTACAATAGGAAAACAGTATAAATTGTAATATGTTGCCCATGTTTTTTAAAATTGTTATTAATTCAGTTTACTTGTACATCACCAAATGACAGGAAATTTAACTTTGGAGTACTCTACGGATAAACCCAGATTTATTTCAGCTCAATTGTCATTAGATTTGTAATGAATGCTTGTTACACTGTTCATTCTGAGTGTCTGTTCACAGTTTGCTTGCAGGCTGCACACTGGCTTTAAATGAAGTGTAAATATTGGTTTGTCATTAGAGTGAGAATTTGTATGCCAAATTGGCACCAAGATGTGAAGTGCTTGTTCACATTGTGAAGTAAATGGATCTGTTTGTCTGAAAAAAAAACAGTTACTAAAAGTTTTTTGCATAACTTTCTTCCTTCTAGTCGTCCACTGCCGTTGTTCAAAATGCTACTCGGTTCCGGCTCGGAAGCGGGTTCGTAAGCGATCGTCCACCCTAACTCTTCTATCACTACCGGAGGAAATTCTTCTCTATGTGCTCCAGTGTCTCTCTGCAGAGGACCTCCTGTCTGTCAGAGCGGTAAGCTAAACAACTTGTGGACCATATTTGACGTCTCTTGTTGTTGGTGGGGCTAATGTCCTTTTGTTTGTAGGTTCATTCACAGCTACGGGATATTGTTGACAGCCATAACAGCGTATGGGCAAGAGTCAGTTTCAGAGACATGTGGCCATCTCCTAACGTTTTATGGCTGTTTGAAAGGTACAACTCCTTCTTCTGGGTGAAAAAGAATAAATGTAATTGCTCTCCGAAAAGATTTTTAGCTAAAATTATTCACTGATTTCAGGGCTGCTGAGAAAGGGAACTTTGAAGCTGCTGTGAAACTTGGGATTGCCTATTTGTACAATGAAGGGCGTAAGTACAGCAGTTTTTCCTCCTACTCTCTAAATGTCTGCTTTAAAAAAATCATATTAGTTGAATGGACGTCATCGATAGACGCAAATCCTCTTGATGAAATGATTGCAACTCTTCACTCTTGCCATCTTTCCCTTCCAGCTTTGTTGAGCGATGAAGGGCGAGCGGATGTATGTGGTCGAAAAGCCTCCCACTTCTTCAGCTTGGCGGAGAGCCTGCTCTCACCCAAAGCGGATCCCTTCACTTGGGTTTTCATCCGTCCTCCGTGGTCGCCCACTGGCAGCTGCTGCAAGGCCGTGGTGTTCGATCACCTAAAGGCTGTGTGTGAAAGCAACATGGTAAGTTCCGCTGCTGGCAGTTCAGAGGGAACAAGTGTGAAAGCTGGTGATTGGGTGATGCAGTAAATGCACACGGATTTATATATTTTTCCCCCCATTTCTCTGCAGGAAAAGAGGGGCCCTTTGTTGCACTGTTTGGCCCGAGTTTTGCTCCTGTTTGAAGTGAGTAAGCGTCTTTCTGGGTGGGGTTCGCTTGGTTTTTGTTTTTGTTATTTTCTTAACAAAATGTAAATGTGTCTTCCCTTGTCACCAGAAACGCAGGCCAAACGGCTGCCTTTCTTCTCTTTATGCAACTGTTACTCAAAGCCCCCAGTGGGCTCCGTTGTTTGACAGCATGACACATCAGGAGACTTTGTGTTAGCCAGAAACAATATGTGTCAGGCGCTGTTATTCAGGCACTTTCTCAGAAGTGTAGGAACAAAACGCTCCTTTCCAAATACGTGCCATGAACATCTGGATCTGTGCTGCCTGTTTTCAGGAGGAAGAGAAGCGGTCGGATGCTGTAGCCATGCTGGCGGAGTCGTCGCGGGCCGGCTGTCTGCAGAGTTCATTCTTGCTGTGGGAGCACAGCAGGAAAGCAGCCGTGAGTTTGGTTCTGTCTTCAATAAAACCTGGAGTGACTGCCTGATTTACACTGCCTTGCAAAAGTATTCAGACCTCTGTAGCGTAACTCTGGAGGGGCTGCAGAGATCCACAGCTCGGGTGGAAGAAAAACCTATGAACTGTGTGTTTTATAAACTCATATTAATGTTTTTCACTAAATGCTAGTGAAATATATGTTAAAATGTGCAGAAGTCTTTGTTTAGTAATACTTTCAAGGCACTAGCTTCCAAGGAAGCTTTTTAAACTATGTCAGGGGATAATTGCGGCTAAACATGTTTGTTTTTTTTCTTTTTTGTTTTACAATTCAGATGTCTGACCCTGGAAGGTATCTTCAGTGTGTGCGAACCCTCAGGGACTATGCCGGCAAAGGATGCTGGGAAGCACAGGTAATCAAAGGCCTTTAAATGTGTGGTTTGTTATATCACTGTGGGTTTTGTTTTGCCTTTGCTCCTCAAAAGTTGCCTCTGACACCATTCAGTTTCTCTTTTTGTTTTGACTCCTCCATTTTTGAAATTCTTGTTGAAACATTTATCACACTGTGTCAAAGAGGGCCTGACAGGATTCTATAATCCTGCTGACTTGATTTAGTTTTTTGTCCCCTTCTCCCAATGAATCATAATACCATGACTCATCTAAATCAAGCCAGATTTTTATTATGGTGCAGCACAGATCAACAAGATGTCTAAAGCTATCCTAAAACACGTTTTAACATTTGGTGTCCTTTGGTCCTCTCAGTTGTCTCTGGCTAAAGTGTGCAGCAGTGGGAATCCATTGGGTTTGGAGTCCAAGGCCTGCTCAGAGATTGTGGCACAGATCTTCAATCCCTCCAACTTGGGGCATCAACACATCACTCAGGGTATCCTCAGACAAGACATTAAGGACACAATGAGGTAAGAGGAGACAAGAATTTCACTTGACCTAGTATAATGGAGGTTGAAATTCTTTACATTTTTGTCAATAGCAGATTCTCAATGGTACCTGTACAATTTGTCAAAAATGCACACAGCTGCTGAAAGATTTGTCATGTTTTATTAGACATGCTGTAACTGCCAGCTTTAATGTGTTTCCTGGATTTTATGTGATGGAACCACACTAAGCAGTGCATAATTATGAAGTCTGAGCTAAAGGTTTGACACCAGAGATAAAGAGACTGAATTGTTGCCTGTTTCCCTGGACATAAAACCACAACCACTCTCTGATTGGATAAACATCATTTCATGTTTGGCTGTGGATTCATGAGTTTCTTTAGGACAGGACTTTGACTAGGCCATTTTAGCACATGAATTTGGTCTGATCTCAACCATTCTATCACTGCAGACATTATGTGCATCTTACTGGTTATTTTAGAGGATGTTATGGGATATAAGGGTGAAGGGGATGCACTTATTTCTGTTGATCTATAGCACTAAATCATAGAAAAATAAAGTGACATTTGAGGTTGACAAAATGTGGAAACTGAAGGAACGCAAATGCTTTTGTAAGACTTTGTAGAGTTTGTGTTCTTTCTCCACAGCTGAAACAAAAAAACTGAATAGATTTGTCATCAAATGCAGCATAAGAAATAATTATGTCTTTGTTTTCCTGCGGCTGCAGATACATTCTGGTGGACTGGCTCGTGGAAGTGGCCACTATGAAGGACTTCTCCAGCCAGACCCTGCATGTGACTGTGGGTTGTGTTGACCGGTACCTGGCCCTGCGTTCTGTCCCAAAGGCCCGCCTTCAGCTGTTAGGAATTGCCTGCATGGTGGTTTGTACACGGTGAGGGTCTTCACACTTCAAAGTGTTTTATTGTGTTTTTATTTATTTTTCTTCAAAATTACAAGGGACATTGTAGTTTGGCTCATAATCATGCCAAACTGAAAATGTTTATTTATTTATTTTTTAGCTATATTAGCAAAGAAATCCTGACTATACGCGAGGCCGTTTGGCTGACAGACAACACCTACAAATATGAAGACCTGGTGCGAATGATGGGGGAGGTTGTGTCTGTGCTGGAGGGAAAGATAAGGGTGAGTGTTGCTGACTATCTAACTGCTGCTGTTCTTTAGTTTTGTATTCTATTGTAGAGGTAGTAATTAAATGTCCTTTCCCCCATCAGAGCCCCACGCTGCTGGACTACGGGGAGGTGCTGCTGTCCCTGCTCCCCCTGGTAAGGCGCTCCTCTCACCTCTTCAGCTACGTCTGCGAGCTGTCGCTGCTCTACTCTGCTCTCGCCACGCCGCCTCCCGCCAAGCTGGCCTGTGCTGCGCTGCTCCTCACAAGGGCACTGCATCACTATGGTACGAACACCCCTCTTTAACACAAGCATATTATGCCAGAGTGAAGTTTCTGCTTAACTTGACTTGCCTGCTGCTCTGCAGGTCCTGTTTGGCCCGCACTGCTGAAGGACTACACAGGGTTTACCGAGGAGGACCTCGTTCCTCTCACTGTGCTGCTCTATGTTAAGTGGTGAGTGCATCAGTGTGTGTGTGTGTTTTGATTGGATTAGCTAATCCAATCAAGTTTTATCAAAAACCTTGCAAGCAAACTCAGGAGGATTAAAGACCATTCTTATTGCAAAGATTAAGAAATTAATTGCATTTAAAAATAGATTGCATCTGTATCTTTATCACTATGCCTCTTGATTTTAGCATTCTGTCTATTAGTATTTTTTATTTTTTTTAACCAACCAATTCGCTCTCTCACATTCGAAAACAACAATATATATTTTTTAAATGTCTTACTTGAACACAGGTTGAATTTTCTGATTTGTGGATACAACTACCACAGCAGTGACTCTATTTGCCACCTTTTACTGTAATGTGGTGTCAATATTGGCAAAAAAAAAAAAAGCTTCTTTTTTTTTTAAGTGTCTTTACTGATTGCAAAACAGTGTGAAAGAAACCCACATTCTGAAGTGAAAACGGCTCTTAAAAACACTGTGGCCCACTTTCTGTTTCATTGCTGTCCCATGACTCACCACATGACCATCACCTAGCTGTTCTCCTCCATGAAGATGGTTAACAGGAATTGATTAGTTGTGAGTCTGGCTGTTCTCAGCTTGCCCACGTTGATTAAAGAAATAGGCTGTCAAACGTATCTGTAGAAGGGAAATGGATGCCCATTTTGGCTTTAAAGTAAACATGAAGCACAGAGCTACAGTGTCATAAAGCTGGTGGGAGACATCGCTGGTTGAGAAACGTGCCTTAGTGTGAGTCACTTTAATAGGTGTGTGGCCTGTCTATGGGCCCAATCCTCAAATGGACAACTAATGAGATTTGTCCTGAAGAATTGACAAATCTCTTTGCTTGCTTCAACACTTTGCTTTTTGAAGCAAGAAAGTGCTCTCAGCTTAGTTTATTTATTTTTTCTCTTTCTGTTTTTTTTCCCTCGCTCCCATCTGTCCTCAGTTTCAGTCAAGATGTGCCCAAGGACTACAGGCACGTGTCTCTGACTGGAGTCAAGCAGCGCTTTGAAGATGAGGCCTATCAGCAGATCAGCAAGGGGAAGGTACCCAATTATATTTTCTTCCTCTATTAGTTTTCTAAACCTGAACGGTTATTGATTTTGAATTATTCTCTTTCACAAGGTTATGGATTTTAAAGAGCTCTGCCAGATCTTGGAGATCCCTGAAGTTGTGCCTCAGATGGAGCCACCTAGTCCAACTAGTGGTCAACCAGCTGACATTCAGACCTTCTTGGCTTCTCCATCAAACACCAGCAAGAGGTGAGGCAGAGTCCAAACTGGCAAATTTTGACCTTGAGCTTGCCAATGAGGACGAAATGTACTGTTCCTTCACTCTTAAGCTCTGCAAAGGTTCTAAATGTCTGGAAAATATTGGGATATTGATTTCTTTTCAAATGATGGTCTTTATTTTGCATTGGACACATCACAACTTGCGGTTTGGCCTAACTCTTCAATCGTTTTGTCTTTTAGGTGATAGAATACACACTTAATTGAAAAAAAGATGAAGGAGTCCCAAACTTTTTTTCCCCCCCACATTGTCACCTACCTAAAATAATGGTTTAAGTCAAATTTTGGCAATAAGGAGATGGTGATTTTTATTTATTTTAAATCACATTTAGCAAAAAATGACTGGGGCCATTATTTTAGGATGATGCTGTTATGTCGGGCTAAAGAATCCAATCTGCTGTCGTCACAGCATCATGAATTCCTTGAGTTTATATTCAACCAAGATTATTTCAGTTCAGACATAAAAATATAGGTACTAATAGAATATAATCTCTCCTGAAGAGATGTGATGAGCAGAAGACCTATTTTCTTTCTGGAACATACAGTTTATAAAACTACTAGAAATGTTTTGAAGATGTGGGTTTTTAAAACTCAATTTTATTTCCTTTCAAAGTTCAACTGGAAAACCATATGTAATGCTTAAAAAGCTACAGTTTGCTACCATTGAAGAATCTGTTATTTGTGCAGTGAGAAACCACAACAAGGCTTCTGTCATGAGCCTGAACTCACCAGTAAAAAATGACCAGTGTTCCTGCGCCACTTTTCTTGCTCATGTAGCAGTTCTCGTGGGCCCCGTGCCGTGGCAAACAGCCTTGGTGAACCATCCAGACGGTGTTTTTCTTTGGGCCATCTGCGAGAAATTCCTGTGACTCATTGTAACCCCTCCACTCGTCCACTGTGTCTGACCACAGGAGACGCGATGATGCCACACAGGCACACCGAAGCGGCCTGGTGGCCACGCCCACAGCGGAGCTGTCCAATCAGGAGGAGATGCTGCTGGGAGACATCCTGGACTGGAGTCTGGACTCTTCCTGCTCCGGTTATGAGGGGGACCGCGAGGAAGACAGCGAGGCGGAGAAAGATGGGGATTGTGAGTATAAAATAGAGATGATCTCACTGGAAGGCCTCTGTGTAATGCATGTAAATGAAGTACTTTATATGCAGAGGACAAGAATAATGCATCATCCCTTTTTTTTTGTGGAACATTATTCCACTGGAAATGACTCTGCTTTGTCTTTTCTTTATGCACTTTTTTTTTGTTAATAAAAGCTAAATTGAGTAAAGATTTACACATTGTTTCAGGAAGTTTGAAATTTGCTTCCATCATTCTCCAAAACAAGATCAGTCTGAAAAAAATAAATACATTTTGCCATTATTTTTTCAGCTGCCATCATTTAGAAAGTAATAAATAACCTATTGTTTTTAGAAAAACTTATTGATCATATTGATATTTAAGTTCAGACTGGTAAACACCAACTCCTTTGAAACTGCTTTTCTGTTTTGGCCTCAGCATTGTTTCACTTATGAAGTTTATGATCAGACTTTCTCTTGTGAATTCAGTTCATATTCCAAACAAGCCTTGACTCCAGCATAATGACCTGATTTGTGGAGATTAAAATTGCATGTTATCTTTAATTTTTACACAAGTAAAACATTTTAACCCTCGTTCTATTTTTATTTTGATCATGCCTTATAGACGATGAAAACCCCAAATTCAAACGAATAAGCTCGAAATAGTTCTGTCTTAATAAATCAATTTGAGTTCTTTTTTTAAATGATAGAACTATTTCATAATATTCTTTTTTTTCCTCTCATACCCACATGTTTGGTGTTATCTGGCCTTTAGGTACAAACTGTTACTCTGCTGTGGAACATTTTTAAATCAACAATGCTTGGATTCATACCAAGGGAACATTTTTTTCTCACTTTGATCACCAGATTCAGAATAATTTAATAACAGATAATTAAATACAAGTGGGCTGATGTTTTCAGCTCATATGTTCTCAATGCGATAAAAATCTGGAGTCTGAAGAAGTATGTGATGAAGAATTTGTTGGAACAATGGCTTACCACAGCTGTGCGGATTGTTTTGATAATATCGCTCTGGTATGTTGAACCAATTTCTTACTACTTTCAACAGTTTCCATGATGTATATCAAACTGCATCCCTTGGCTGACGGTGACAATAAACTGGAGCACTGCCGAGCTCTCTCCAGCGACGACGACAGCTACTGTGAAGTGGAGAGTGACGGGAGCAAGGACTGCCCAGGCCGAGAACCGTCTGCTTCATCTGCAGATCTCCACAGCTCAGGATACTCATCTGTCCAAAGTGTTAGCCCATCATCCACATGCTCCTCGTCCTCCCTCGTGACCCACACGTTCAGGACCTTTACCACATCCCTTGGCACGCCATCTGCCAAAGCCCAGCCAGGTTTCCGCCTCTTGGTGCCCATGCAGAGGCCCTGGGGGACCTCCACCAGACAGGTGAAGAGGAAGAACGTAGCGGCACATAGCGTAGGTGAGATGGAAAGGGAAGACGAGGATTTGGAGGATGATTTTTCAGCAGGCACAGGCTTCCTGAGCCTGTGAATGTCCACGACCACATGCTGTTCACAGACCACTTGCTCAGTTTCTAACCTGCAGAACTTTTAAATCGTCATCAATGTTCAACTATCCTGCGAGTCTGAGCTGGTCATTCAACTGCTAGAAGATCAAAGACAATAAGCATTTTAAGACTAGGTGAGAAAAAGGAACCGCTTCGCTCTTCTTTTCTATCACATTTCAGTTAGATGTTTACAGAAACGGAGAAGTAGAAATACCTCCCAGGAAACCATAGTCGACTCTAAAACCACTGGAATATCGGCTCGACTTTCCTCAGGAACCCAAAGTACTGGCTGCCCTTTCTTTGTGCAACAACCTATCTCAGATACCATTTGAAAAGAAACAAAAACCTCAATGATTTATTATTTTCAGGGGTAAAAAGTGTTCTTTGTTATTAAAAATACATGCATTATTGTCATGTTTGTGGTTGTTTTTGGTTGCCATCACCTCTGTTATGCACTGCCTGTACTGTATTTGAGTTATAACTGAAGGTGACTACTGTTATTGAAAATATCTGCAACCGAAGTCTAAAAAATAGTTTTCTAATGATTTTTCTTCCTGAGTTTTGTCGTCCTGCAGCTTTTCCAAAGGTACTGTGTTGTAATTAGTTTTCAAAAATAACAGCGCTGTGAAATCAGTCACTGAATTAAATGGCTTCAGTTCAGTTTTGTGCAAGCTGTGCTGTTGATGAATCATTTTGTTTACCTGTGGCACACTAATCCCATCAAGAGCCTCATACAGATGTTATCTTATTCACTAACATGCTCTGATGCTGAAGCAAAAAAATCAAAATCAAGATACTTGCTGGATTTTTACGTTTTGAGAAGAGCATTGAGGAAATGTAAAGTTAGGTTTCCTCCAAACTGAATCAAGTTTAGCACTTTTATCATCACATGTGTGCAGAGGAATGTACCATTCTTCCTAATGTTTCTCTTAACGTTCAGTATTGAATATTTTTAATGAATGTGTTTCTTTATTTAACACAACACACTAGAAGAAACCTTGCAGGGTTTTTGTGCCTCATTCAGGATACAGAAGACATGTTGTCTAAATTGCTGTGACTGACTAAATACATTTTTAAACTGTTACTCCAGCCTGGTGGTTTTTTTTTTTTTAACAGTGTACATATTGTTATGTATAAATGGGAGAAAGACAAAGACCATGCCACTACTACTTGAAATCATATGACTTATTCCCAAAAAGATTTTCTTATTGTTTTTCTACAGTTCAGTGTTTTCTTTGATGTCCACATTTAATTTTTGTACTGTTTAAATAAAAAAAAAAAGTCATTAAGCTTTGTTTTTGGGCATCACTTTTATTACTTTACTATTCAAAGTATAATTCCTCCACATCCCATAGTTTTCCACTTTTTTAATGCTATAACCACATGGTTTCATCAATATAGACCAACAATTCGTTTAGAACAGCTAAGGGCAATGAAATATGGACTTTAAATTATTCATTGTAAAAAACAAAATATAAAGATCACACATGAAAACATTCTTATAACTCTTACCCAGGCAGAAATGATACCACAGACTGTATATTTAGCATGTCACTAAAAAAGCTGTAACAGTTGGAAATATGAAAAGTTGGACAAAATAGCATCCCCACAGCATGATGCTGCCACTGCTATGGTTCCCTGTCAGGCGGTGTGTGTTCTGTAATTTTGAAAATGTGTGAAATTTTAGCCTACAAAATTAGTAGGATTCCTAGAACACTGAAAGACCTTTTTTTGTGGCTAATTTTAGGAAAAACATAAATAGTACCAAAGAGATAATGTATTCTCTATGCATCATTGATTCTGTCCATGTGAGAGCATCAGACTGCATAATTGGAGGGCAACAATTAAGATGCATTATGGAAATCAGCTGGATCTGGCCATTTGATAATTGGAGCTAATGTTTTAAATTAATGCCTCTACCTCTGACACAGTGTTCTATTTTTTTTAGCTTGTTTTTTTTTATATAATTTTTTGCTGAAGCTATTCCCTTGATTGTACATGATCAGAACCATTTGGTTTCAATGAGGCACATGGTTATCTTTGATGCCCCTACTGCCCTTTTTGATTTTTTATTTATTTATTTATTTTTTATATTTTTAATCTGTGCATCAGAAGGCCTGCTTGTGCCCCTCAGCAATAATATTTTGCTAAATATTTTAATTTAGCAAAATAAACTAGTCTGGCTGCCCTTGGTCTTATAATGTCTCAGTTTCTCTTCCTCCATGATGTTCAGACTCCGGGTCTATGGTGAGGAGGAGGATCTGCGCCCTCTAACTATCAAATTATGGGCAACAATATTCTTTTCATACACTGGTTTGTGAATAAAAACATAGGTCTGATGTTGATGTTAGAAAACTGTTTCTATTTATATTTTCATAATTGTCCTCGCAATAGCGGGACAAAACCATCCTCGCCCCTAAACACAGAAAATCTTCGACTGCAGAGAAACTTCTGATTTTAACTTAGTGGATCCCACCGACAGATGCGCATCGCAGCGGCTCTTCATGCAGGGCCGGCCCCAAGATAATATGGGGCCTTAGACAGATCCCTCCTATACCCCCCAAACCCTTCCCACTGAGAATCTCAGCATCACTAACATGTTTAAATATAGATAAGGTGAATCTATAAGAGGGAGACCAGGTTCATTGACTGAGTTTTAAATCAATTAAAATCAATCAATCAATTATAAATCATTCTGCAGCCAAGTTATTTTAGAGGTTAAATAGATATTATTAGGGCTTAATTAGTAAAATGGTAGCAAATTTGCTTATTTCATAACCAGGGACCTTCTCTCTTCTGGTCTATTTAACAGCTACAGTCTCAGATCGACTCAGCCCTCCAGGACTGTCAGCAGCACAAACAGCAACGTTATAGCCTACCTGTTGGGAAAATATATTACATTTGCTTTGCATTGTCCCCACATGATGGCAATGATACAGTATGATCCAATTAAATTCTGGATTGTTGCTATGTTGTTGTTTGGTGTTTCAAGCTCTTGTTCAATGTGCCCCTTTTAAACTTTGAGCCCCTGCCCCTCCAAAGGTCTCTGCACTGCCCTGGCTTCAACAGGGCATAACATTGTAACGAATGTATTTTTACAGCTAATCAAATGATCTAACCTCGTTGCACTGTAGTGCAGGGGGAAAATATTGGAAAATCATTTCCATTAGTCTGAATCTTCCTGTTTGCTTGGGGGAAAATTTTGCCACTAAGTGTTACAACAATTTTACTTGTGCCAAAACAAAAAGACAGAAGGCAAGGCTGAAACGAAGTGTCATTTTTAGTGATATTGGAAATGAGTATAACACATATTATATTACTAGGTTGTCATTTTTTACTATATATATATCCATTTGTATTGTTTTTACAATGATTTGAAGCAGGACTGAAATATTTCTAAAAAACCAAAACCCCCAGCTGCTGAAATCACGTGACACTCCGACTGTGGTCACGTGTTCCGTGTTTTGTTGACGTTTCTCGGTCGCTGGCTTTTTGTGGATGAATGTAGACTTTATCCAGCCGCTGGTGCAATGTCATCGGCCTCTCTGGCAGGCAGCAAACTGGAAGGGAAACAGCCGGCCGAGCTTCGCCGCCAACGCGCTTAGCTCCTCCAGATGCAGCCGCACATCGACAGCGAGGCTCGCTGTGATGTTTTACGGACCGGAGTGAGAAAATAAGGAGGAAATTGTTTTCACCTCGACTGGAGGAGAGGAAGAGATAAAGAGCGAAAGACCACCGTTCATATTCCGAAACTGTTTAATTCGAAGGTAACTTTTCATATTTGCATAATAAAACTTTAAAATGTCAATCCCAGCTACAGCCCTGCAGATAAATGGAAATGTAAAACATCAATATTTCGTCTTTTTTGTCCAACGTTTCCACCTAGCTCCATCGTTTTGCATTCATGAGATCCCTTAGGAATTGACAAGCAGCTCTGTTGTCCAATCAGAGGAGCGAGAATTCGGGCTCTAGCCAATCAGAGAAGAGAAAGACAATTTCTGGTTTTCAGGAAATGGTCCACGTCTTTTAAGGCATTATTGTTTACTAAATCAGATAAACAAAGAATTCGTTGTCTTTTCGATACATAACACATGACCTTGTAAACTGAATTAGGTAACAAACACGTAACATAAACCCAGAAATATAATTTCGGTGCGAAAGTCAGACAAATGCTGCCATTGTTAGCGTTATTACGCGTTCAGACTTAATTACGTGATTATGCATTGGCAGAAATAAGGCAAACATGCTTTGAACAGTTTGTCCATTTGTGAAAAATAATGCTATTTTAACCCGAGCACTTCTTTTTTCTTCTTCTTCCTTTTTATTTTTATTTATTTATTTATTTTTACCATACCTGACAAATGGATCGCTATAGTTATATTTGCATTGGTCTTTTTTTTTTATCGTTATAAATGTATTGTCATATGTGGTAAAAACTGACTTTAAAAATACAAAATTGTAGAAAATAATACTTTTTTAGCCATAGTTTTTTATTTCCCCATTACAAACACAACTTTTTTTCTCTACATTTTTTTCACAGCTTATGATAAATGTCTAAATAATTATCAACACAATAAAGATAATTTAAAATCTAAAGTTTCCATTGGTGTAAATATTGTTTAACTGTTTGGTTGACCATCATAAAGTAGCGCATAACTATAAAGTAGAAAGAAAATCTACCTCCACACAAATCTCTGGTGTTTTGCAGCCTCCAACATGATCATTCATCCATCACCATGTTTCTCAGTAGGGAAAGCCTCACATAGCATTTTCATAATAGGGTTAAAAATAAATCATTAGTTATATCTGATCAGAGAACATGTTTTTTCTGTGTTTGCTGGCTTAACTACATGACAGGAATTTTCTATGCTTTCTTTTAGCAATTCAACAATAAACACTTTTGTAACTGTTTGAGATGACTAAGCTAATTTGGTAATTATGATACTGCCGATTGCTCAATTTCACTTCTCTTTTTTTGTTTTGTTTTCTTCATTTATTTTGAAATGGAAACTGAGAGATCAGAGTCCCTTGCGGCCATTATTTCAAAATTTGCATAGTTTATCTCCTTTAAAAAACAAGTAAAACCCCTGCTAAAGGTTAATGTCTTCTTTTTTCAGCTCCTACAGAAAACTGCCTGGTTGGTGCCTTGAGTCTATTCAGCTATGGCTATCGCTAGGCAATTTGGACTGCTGGTGTGGAAAAATTATCTTCAGCAGGTGAGTAGGATCTTCAACCATTTTCTGTCCTTATTAGGTCACATCAGGGTTTACAACTGCATATTGTCAGCAAGTGGTTGAGCTCACAGTAGAGCAGTTTTCATAACAGTATTTAAGTGATGGGCTTTTGGACACCATAAATAAAATAAAGTGACTAACATTTTGCACTGACAATATCAGATATGTTCCAGCCATCTTAAAATAAAGATCTATCTTATGCTACATTATGTCACATGCGTTCTTCTTCCTTGTATAGGTTTAATGAACTGTCTCGTCTTCCTTCACTTAGGCTTTTAGAGGTATTGTGAAATAAATCATGAGACTAAACAAGTCAGATGTTTTCCCAGAACACCCTATCATAAGATTCAAAGGCTGACAGTGTACAGATGATAGGAAGTAATTCTTCTATTCCACAATGTTTAATTTTTCCCACCCACAGAGAATACTGGCACAGCTCTGTTTGCTTATTACTGATAGTAGCTGCTTGCATGAAGCAGAACATTATTATCAGACAATGACAACAATAAGTTAGATTATTGGGCAATGGAATGGCCTGTGGGCTGTGAATCATACGTGCTTTAAAATATTAAACCCTCTGGAAACGTCTGTGTCAGATTGTGATTCCTGAAGAATTTTCATCAGAAAGCATATTAGATTAAATGTAATCTAGAAAAAATGTTGGCCTATTTTTTTAATTTTTATTCAGCATTAAACAGAAATGCTTAGAATCTGTCTCTTTTTATCCATAAAGGATAAAAGGAAAATGTTTTTACCCTCCTTTGCGGAATGTGAGCCTCAATGCTTGGGAGTTCTTTTTGTCTCTCTGAATTCCATGTTGTGTTTATATACCGAGATAATGACTCAATATCAAAGCTGCAAAAATATTAGACATGTAATTTTTTGGCCTTAGAGAAATAATTGGTTTCAGAAGAGACTTCTAACCTCAAGCTGTGTTTCTGTCCATCCTTCCCTTCTTTCAAAGTAAAGTCCAATTTTGTATTGATTCTGCGTAAACGTGATCTAATGCTGATGTCAATATCAGCTATGACACAGACGAGGCCTTGATAATAAACATCCAATGTTCTGAAACTGTTCATCTCACTTTATGCTTTAACGACTGGTCAATGAGGTCAAACATTTTTTTCCTGGATAGAAGTAATAATCTGATAAACAAATCTAACGCACTTTTAAATAATTTTGACATTTTGAAAGTTCCATAAAAATACATTTGACTTTTTTTGTATTTGTGTGTCTTGTTTTAACTTTTCCAAATATCACAAAAACATACTTTAATGTATTTTATTTGTTTTTTTGTGCAACAAACCAAGGAATTCAATAATTTTGATGTTCAGTTGCTTTCTGGTTCTATGATTCTGCATAGAACCTGAAAGATATGCACACCTTATCAAGACTCTTTATTTATTTCCACATATTTTTGTTTTAATCTATGTTTCAACGTGACTAACTGCTACAGAAAAAAACTCTCCACTTTCTCATGTCCAGAAACGTCAGATTCTGGTGACTCTGGTGGAAATCCTCTTGCCGCTGCTTTTCTCTGGCATCCTCATCGTGCTGCGTCAGAAGGTGCCTTTTCAGGATTACCCAAATGCCACCATCTATGAGAGCTTTCCTGTCAACATTTTACCCAGCCGTATTTCACGAAACCTGCAGCTGGGCTACGTGCCCAGTAACTCCAGCGTTGTGCGTCAGGTGGCGGAAGATGTCAGAGGCAGCCTGTCCCTGCACTCAGGTGGGTAATCATCAGATAAGGTAACAGGCACGGGGCCACTGTTGTAACCGGTTACACAAATACCACAGGATTCTCAATGTTTGTGGATCAGGACAGAGCTGGGGATACTGGTTCCTCTGGAAATAGCTCTCAGGAGAGAAAACACGCCACACCCTACTCCTTTATCAGCAGGTACTAGAGACAGGGGGAAAAAAAGGCAGCCTGGACACTATAGCATGTCTATCTTCTCCCTCAAGACACCAGCATAACGTCTCTTTGATCTCGCCATACGCGTACATACCTTCTCTGCATGACTAGTTCTCCAAACAAACACTCAGGACACCTGACAGGTCTGCAAACATTCGGACATATTTGGATTCATTTTGACAGACAGATGGACATACACACAGTGGCTGCTGTGCAAAGAAAAGATGGGTGAATGCACTCGTATTCATAAGTTTTCCTGTGGTCAGACAGGTCAGATGTGAGATCCCACACGTCATTAATTCTGTTTGAATTAATGATTAATTCAAACAGACGAAAAATACAGAAGGGAAGTTGGAGGAGAATGAACTGGGTTACATTTTATCATTGTTGCATGTATGTGATCTCTTAAGTTAAAACTTAGACTGTATGCTTAAAATAGAATGTTTTTTTTAACAGTAGCATCATATTTAACTACTGCTGTAGATGATCCGTGCAATACTAAATAATTTGGTTTTTCTAAACGCTCGTAGCAGGGAAAAGAATACATGGTTTTACATCAGTAAACCTCTGAACCTTATGGGGGTTGGGTAATGAGTACATCAATCTGAGAAGCAGCCAAAGTCCATACTGACTTTGGAGGAGCTGCAGAGATTCACAGCATTACACAGGGCAAAACTGAAAAAAAGAACTGTTGGAGGTTGCAAAAAGCTTTAGACAGAGGTGTGTGTTCACTGTCCCATGCGGTGATAACCCTAAAAATAATGGCAGAGTTACAGTGGATTGCTTTATCAATCCATATTTATGTACTAGAATGGCCCAGTCAAAATCCAAATTTATTCTACTGATAAACTGTGGCAAGACTTGATTCTTAATGCAGCCCAACGGTGTTCTGGCCACTTTGCAAAGAATTGTAAAATATTTCAAACTGCATACGCACAGCTGGTAGAGAATTGGTAATTGCTGCAAAAAGTGGACATTGAATGCATTAAGAAAGGGCTGAATGTAAACGCACAGCAGAACTCTCAGGTTTTTAGTGGTAAAACTATTGATAACAATGCATGCGTTTCTTTCCACTTCATAAATGTGCTCTACTCACATAAAAATACTCATAAAATGCATTGAAATTTGTGGCTTTCAAGAGAAAATGTGAAAAAACTCAGTGGGTAAAAATACTATTAGCAAGGTGTTGAAAACATTACTCTTATTTTCTTTTCTAATTATAGAGTTAAATTTGCTTCTTTTTTGTTTTCCCACTAGCAAATAAGGCACAGTAATGTGTAATTAAGCTGTACTGAAATTGCCAGCAACCTATGTGATTATTGTTTAAGCTTTTGGTTTGGGTGCTGCTTGCATTCCCTTCCATCCCCTTAGATTGTCTTTTACACAATGTTTGTTTTATGAGGCTAACCCAGATTTAACCCTGGCACTGATATAATGCTTACAGTTTATGCAGTACTCACAATATCTTTGTATTTGTTTGATAGAAGAATAGAAACTGACAAGTTCAGGGGGTGGGGGGAATTATTTAATAAACACTGTGGGGAAAACTAAAAATAATTATCTATTGTTGATGTCTCTGTTTGGGGAAGTCACAGTATTCAGGATGGCAGCCAGATCTGGACTATTTCCCTGCTTGTGAGAGGGAAACATAGAAACCAAGAGGCAGACATGGGTACAGTCGAACATGAGAGAGAAGTACCACTTTTTGTGTTTGTCTTGGTTGCAGTGCGTGGCTTTGATACAGAGGAGCAGTTTGAGAAGTACGTCCGAACCGACCCTCAGTCACACCAGATATTGGCTGCTGTCATCTTTGAGCACCCCTTCACTCATGACGACGAGCCCCTGCCCCTGCAGGTAAAAGGCATTGCACGCTCAGTCACACCCATGCTGTGTGCATTTGAATACTTGGTCAACAATCCTGAAGCTGATCTCTATGTGAGGAGAAAAAGCAGCGTTGCTGGTTTAGCCCCTTTGGTTCACTTCCTTAAAATATTGTTGATTTACTGGTTCAGACTTGACAGCTTGAATGGAAGGAAGAATCCAGTCTAATTTCATTCACTCTGGAGAGTTTAACAGTTGAGAGAAAACATTTGTTCTTGCGCAGCCAGAAAAACTAGAAGAGCAGAGCTCTGTGCTGTAAAGAAAAAACTGACGTTTACCGCAGTAAAAGGAAATGTACCTCGACTAGAGTAAATTACCAATGTCACCACTGTATACCCTGTCTCATTACATTTTACACCTTTACTGTTTTCACTTCAGTTCACCTGCAGTCACAGTCATAAAATCTGAGACAACAAATGCATAAAAGTCTAATGTAAAACAATAAACTGTTCACATAAAGCATTCTTTCCTTTCAAGCATTTTTTTTTTGTTTGTTTATGAAGTAGAGGCCCATTTATCAAAGCAACAAAGTAACACATCGAAGAATAATTAGTTATAACTCATAAAACTTGACAGTGGATAATATCTCAGAGTAGTTCCATATATATGTGGTTACACTTCCCATAAGATATAAGTAGTGAAATGTGACAAACCTCAAGTTTCTGAACTGGTCAGCCACAGAAAGTTTTACAGCTATACATAGGTATATACACCTTTTCAACTAAGCCTACTAATCTCATACAGCACTAAGATCCAGGCTTTACGAATGCCACTCCAAAACATTGACTCTGTCATCCTTAAGCCACTTTGTAGCTAATTTGGCAGTATCTTCTTAGCCTTTAACTCACTTGCACCCAAACTTTAATATTCTACATCAGGGGTCTGCAAAGTCGGTCCTCGATGCATCCTGCATGTTTTACTTCTCTCCTTGATTTAACGCACCTGGATCAAATGATGGCTCGTTAGAGGCGTAAGAAGAACATAGACATTCTGAAAAGGTTGTCACTACCATCAAGGAGAGAACTAAAACATGCAGGATGCCGGCCCTTGAGGACCGACTTCGGGGACCCCTGTTCTACATAATCTCTTGAGATTCTTTAATATTTCCATCTCATCACCTTCCTAAAGTAATCGCCTAAGTCACTTTTTGCCAAAAGTGTTTTTTTTTTTAACCCAAATCTTTTTCTGTTGATTAATAACTTGGGCCATTATTTTAAGAAGGTAATATTATGATGTTATTTCCACATGATGTCATCTGTTTTAGGAAGTGGACCAACCCATTCTGCGCCAAAACACGCCCGCAGGATACACAGCTGGTGCTCTCAGGCTTGGAAAAATTTCCCCTTAGCCACAATTTAGTTTCATCATATTACTAAACATGAAGTTACTAAGTGCATTTGAAAACTTTAATCTGGCATTCTATGGTTCATTTTAGACTACTGATGCAGGACTTTTATTTATGTGGATAAAACAGCATCTTTACAAGACCTTTTTCTTTTGTTCTGTGACTGAAATGAACATTTCTCATCAAAGCCCTTTCACTTCTGGGACACAAAACATGTCTTCCTCCTGAAGACATATTGAAGGTTACACATAACCATATTCTGGATTCTTTAATGTAAATATTTGAACAGAAGATTGTGACACCTTCAGTTAAACAGTCCAGTTAACCAAACCTTTAAAGATGCCTTAGGCTCTGCTAGAGAGACTAAGCATTTAGTTTTGCTCTAAAGTTGATTATGATTTTACTGTTTTTATTTAATTTTCACTCTCTTGACTTACAGGTGAGCTACCACCTGCGCTTCACCTTCACCCCACGCAACGCCCCACCTAGGGAGAAGTCTGAACTGAGCCCAAACAGTGACTTGGACTGGCATACACTCAGCCTCTTTCCCCTTTTCCAGCTGCCAGGGCCAAGGGAGCAGCACGACAAGGATGGGGGGACACCAGGTGACAACCAAATTTTGTGGACAAATTGCTGTTAAATATCTTAAAATTCTCATAAGTTATGGGCAAATTCTGTAGATTTCAGTGAATCATTTCTTCAACCCAGACCAATGATGGCAGATTTATATATTTATATTACTATCTGTGCAATATTAAAATGCATTTTTTTTTTTTATACCAAGGTTATTACCGTGAGGGCTTTCTGGCAGTCCAGCACGCAGTGGACAAAGCCATCATGCGATCCCACAACAGTACTGGAGCAGACCATTTGCTGAAACAGACCAGGGTGGTTCTGTCACGCTTTCCTTACCCTAGCTTTATCTATGATGTCTTCATCTTGGCCATTCAGAACCAGCTGCCTCTTCTCTTAGTGCTCAGCTTCACTTACACGTCCCTCAACATAGTGCGAGCTGTGGTGCAGGAGAAGGAACGGAAGCTCAAGGTATTGTTACGTGCCCCTTTTGGAAAGTAACTTAAATGATTAATTCAGCCGTTAAACATATACATTACCTCTGCCTCTTGTTTGTCTTGTCCATTTCAGGAGTACATGAGGATGATGGGCCTCAGTAACTGGCTGCATTGGAGCGCATGGTTCCTGATGTTCTTCCTCTTCCTCTCCATTTCAGTGTTTTTTGTTACTCTGCTCCTCTGTATCCGGGTGAGTTTGTGACAGAAACAATCCCCTTTATTCTGATGTGAAAATGACATGACGTTATGATTACTGTTGTGTTTACTTACCGCATGTATAGATGCAATGAAACCAAGTCAAACTAACTTAAAGCTCAGTGCTTTTAAGTGGTGGTTCAGCAGAATGACTACAAAGGTTGTGCTCTCAGTGAATCATTTAAAACATCTAATTGCTAGGAGAAACAGAAGGAATACAAGAGACAGATTTACTAAAATGCAAAAAAAAATCAAATATATTTTTACTTCTCCATCTTAATCATATTATTCAGAGAATGATTAAAGTCTACATTTGTTGTTTGTTCTCTCCTTAGAACAATTGTGGTATTTTCATAGGTATTGTTATAACAATCACCATTTTAGCCAAAGATTTGAATATTTATTCTGTTGGAAACTTGTGATGTTTAAGACAACATTTCTTATATATTATCTTTTCTTCAAAAAGATTAAACATGTGTTATGGAAGCTGATAAATCTTTTTGACCTTACTACATCTCCTGAGTGCCGTAATTGAAGACAGGTTGAATTGCAGTTGCTTGTTTGAAAGTCAATTTCAGTAGCAGAAGAAAGTTAGCTGATAGAAACCAGGCAGCTGCCAATCACAGATAAAAGTAAGATTAAGCAACACAATTTGTAAGCCAGATAAATAAAACCTTGCCTGCCAATATTTTCACAGTATTGGCGTTTTGAACCAAAAAAGAGCCATGCAAATGGACACCTCCAAACACTTCTGTGGGATGGTGTTGCATCTGTAGTGTTTATGTGAAATTTTACAGTTGATTGTGAGGAGAAAGTTTCACTTGGTGACATTTTTTCTTGGGATTTCTGTCCAGTAATTTTCTATCTCTTTTTCGTAAGAAAGTTATTTGAAAATCCCTTTCATCACTGTTTAAATTATGCGTTAGGCCGGACACCACCTTGACAGTCCATGTTATTGATTTAGGTGAGTCCTAACGGTGCAGTGTTGAACTACAGTGACCCCACCCTGGTCTTTGTCTTCCTGCTGGTTTTCACTGTGGCCACCATCAACTACAGCTTCATGATCAGTGCCTTCTTCTCACGAGGTGGGTGGCTTTGTCTATTTGTAGTGGGAGATTAAGTATCCTGTTTATTGGCTTTCTTTGTGCTGCACATGTGGCCAAATGATTTTTTTCCCCAAAAAAGTACAAGTTGTACAACAGTTTGCAGTTTATCAGATTCTCCCCTTTAGTTCAACTATGACTTACATAAGTACGTGCAATCCTTATATGCTCAAATCATATATACCTTTTAATGGTTAAAAGCCATTTAGTGTAACTTTTTTTTTCTAGATCACAAATGTTCTGCTTACAGTAAATCTTAGATGACATGCATAAATCTCAACATCTCATTGATGACCTCAAAGATAAAGCATGCTGCATAAACCTCTTCTTTTTCACTTCCCTGTTGTTCTGCTTTCTTTGCTCTTTCACTCAAAGTCCATCCGAAATGGATTCAAACCAGAATCCATTTCGTTTCACTTTTCTCCAACAATGCAGCTAAAACTGCAGCGGTGTCAGACGAATTTTTGCTCCATTTTGCTACAAAAATCGCACACAAGTTGTTATTCATTTCATGAAAAGTATCTTGAGTACGTCTCCTGGAAATGTTTACAGAAGAGAAGTCTTGGAAAGATTGAGATTAATTATTTACTCTGTTAAGACTACTGATAAATCGGTACATTGATATGTTGTTTCAAACTGTGACCTCACTGCCGTTTTTCACGTGTGACTCATTTTTCTTATCTGCGTAGGAAGTTCACCTGGTAATCTTGACTTACATTACATCCCTTATTACTTCAGACTACCTTTCCCGACCTTTGCATTGTTGATGAGCTGACTCATTTAAATAATGGCAACTGTTGCTACTCGTATAAAACTTAATTTTATTTAAAGAAAACATCACAGTTTTATTTTTTGTTTAACTGGACATAATGGATTTTAAATCTTGCACATTTTGCCTGACATAAATTACTTGTTCAAGGGAAAGCAAAAATGTAGAAGATGGGAAACAAATTCAACCAAATGTTTCCTTCACTGACCTCTTTTGCCATTTTTTCTCAACAAATCATTTTTTTCCCTTCCTTTTGTATTTGTGGCTGCCGAAGGCTCGCCCACCCACAGATAAACTTTCTAGGTAGAGATAATGGCATTTGATCAATGGATGTTCCAATTGAGCTCAGAATGTCACATTGACTGCTTCAAGTGGTCTTTGATGGATTCATGTTGTGCTCATTGGAGTTGGAAAAAGAAACAGTTCTTAGTCTGTCAGTTTTGCGTCATCTCCTATTTTTTCCTCCCTTAATGTTTTATCTGAACCTCTGGGAAGATTCACGTTGCCAATCAAGCAAATGGCTTTTTGAAGAGCTCACAAAATCCTTTGCCTGTCAGCTCTTTGCTTTTATTTATGTTATTGAGTTGTATCACCCAGCAGAATATATCTGTAATGTTTCTTTTGCAAGATTGCTCCCATTTTTAAGATACATTTTCAACATTTTCTCTCATGCTTTTAGCCAACGTGGCGGCAGCAGCGGGCGGCTTCATCTACTTCCTCAGTTACCTGCCTTATTTGTTCCTGTGGCCTCGCTATGACTTACTGAGCCACGCTCAAAAAGTGTCAGCCTGCCTTATCTCCAATGTGGCCATGGCCATGGGAGCACAGCTTATAGGAATGTTTGAAGGCAAAGGTAAGGTTTGTGATCGAACTCAACCCAAAATGCTACAGTTTTCTATGTTACTTTATGTTTTTATTATCAATTCTTTGCTCCTCAGGTACTGGAATCCAGTGGTCAAACCTGTTTGACTCTGTGACAGTGGACGATGACTTCTCCATGGCCCAGGTTCTGTGCTTGCTGCTGTTTGACTCGGTGCTTTACGGCCTGGTGGCCTGGTACATGGAGGCTGTGTTTCCCGGAGAGTACGGAGTGCCTCTTCCATCTTACTTCTTTCTACTGGTACGCCAATCATCAAAATACCAGATGCAAAAGAAACTTCTGGGGCTTAGGGATAAGAGTACAAATTGATATTTTAGTATTTCGTCAATTATGGTTTTAATTTGTGTCTCAAACTAAAAAAAAAGAAGGCTGGAAAATGTGAAATTGATGGTTAATAAAAATTCCTAAAGCTTGGTCTTCAGCACAACTTTTGTAAACTTGGGACTCAAATCAATTTTTTAAAATTTAAATACACTAAACCACATGTGCTTTACTCCAGTGTAGGAACCAATATATTTACCACTGTTACCTTTAAACATAAATCAGAAATAATCAAAGGGTTTTTAGAATATAAGATAGACAGGCTGATGATCAGAAATATTTTCTAATTGTAGTTTGCATCAGTAAAGTATCACCTGCACCAATTTTTAGACTCAACTCTCCAGGACTCAAGCTAATACTGACAATAACATTAAAATGTTTTGAAAATGTTGCAGAAATTTAAAATAATTTAAAAATTTGCATCTCTTCTTCAATTTACAGCAACATTGTAGGTCTCCTCCAAAATCAAATTGTTACAAATATCTAAATTCCAAACGCACACTGTTGAGTCTAATATAACACTAAATATAATAAGCAAAAAAAAAAAAAAAGACTGAGGTAGAGGTATGTGGATAATGTGTCAGTGGCTGATAGATATAGTTACTTCACCCACTAAAATAAACATGAAGTAGCAGCAGTGTTTACGGATTTTCATTCTGACAATATTATGTTATTAATGCTAGTTGTAGCATCAAGATAGAACGGAACAGACCCTGCACTGTAACAGTTTTCATGCAGGCATGTGCATGGACGGCTATTATTTGGTGTGGCTTCATTGCTGGTCGTTAATAGTTAACATAAAAAATGTTGGCAAGGCAAGAACTGATATGATACTGATATGAAACTGTATCATATCATGAAGACTGACTGTCTGTTGGGTATAAAAGGCAATGTTACTGTTAATGAGTGAGCATCCATGCACACATTGAAACACATAAGATAAGAGTGCGTGGATCTGTTTGCAGCCTCGCTATGGGGAGGTTTCTTTTTTCTTCATTTTAGAGTAAGGCACTCCTTGACAGGTGTTGTTGATAAAGACTTTATACAGAACGGCAGTTGTCATTTTGGTCTGTTTAATGCATTTTTTGTCTTCCAGACATCAGTAAGTGGGGGTATGTAAGAGCTCAAGTGAGACTCTGCTTTCAGTGAGACTGGTTTTGATACAGAGCAATTGGAAGAGATTCAAAATGGGAGGCTTGAGCATGTCAGCCAGAATGAGATCTTCAGGTTCAGCTGGTTAGAATAACAGGAAGCTACAGAGCCCTTACCAGAAAATACAAACACGGTTTATCTTTACAACAACTTTGCTTGATCCCAAAGTGACGTTTCTTTACACAAACACGCATGTTTTTACACAAAAATAAATTCCTGGTAATTTTTTCCCAGGTGGTCAGGAATTCAAGGAACTGCCAGTAAGGTGTGGTTTAGACGCTGACGCACGTCTGTCAGCATCCATTGTGTGTGTGAGGATGGTGGGCAAAAAATAAGCTTTTATTCTGACTCTTAGGAAGAAACATTCTCTTCCCGTGCACATAAACATTAATCCTGCAGCTTAGCTGTTCTCCTTTGTTTCCTCTGTCTCATTCCTATTATTTGTAAGTGAAAATGTAATGTTTTTACAAGCATTGATCACAGTGTTTTGTTTTAATCTTCTGAACCACAGCCTTCATACTGGTGCAGCAGCCCTCGCATGGCTATGGTAAACGAGAAAGAGGAAGAGGAGGATGCAGAAAAAGCTATGAAGGGAGAGTTTATAGAGGAGGAGCCAGCTGGAGTAGTATCTGGAATAAAGATTAAACACCTCACTAAGGTAAGAGGCTGAAGACTGACTGTCTGTTGGGTATAAAAGGCTCTTGGTGCCTTTTATACCAAGAGCACCAAGGTGTGGACACGTTATGGTAATGTTTGCACTGGTTCTGGGTATCTCCCTCTGCCAGGAGTTCAAAGTAGGGAACAAGACACGGCAGGCGGTGCGAGATCTGACGCTGAACATGTTCGAGGGGCAGATCACAGTGGTGCTGGGACACAATGGTGCTGGGAAGACCACCACGCTGTCCATGCTTACAGGTCACCGGTCACAAACATGACAGGGAGCAAACACTGACCATGCACATCAAATGAGTCACCTAACTGGGATCTGTTCTGTTTCCTTCACATTTCAGGTCTGTTTCCTCCCAGCAGCGGCCGGGCCTACATAAATGGTTACGACATCTGTCAGGACATGGCTCTGATCCGACGTAGTCTGGGTCTCTGTCCTCAGCACGACGTTTTGTTTGACAACCTCACAGTGAGAGAGCATCTGCTCTTCTATGCACAGGTATTCAACAATATAGCACAGCAGTTACTTATAACTGTAAAATGATCTTAAAGTTTTTCCTCACACCAAAAGGTAAACATGAAGCTCTATCTGGTGGTGTGATTGTTTTTAAAAACTGCTTTCTAATTAGATGAAAGTTTAAGGTGTAAAGGAGCTTAAGATAACCTCTTAGGATGGAAGTCAAAACTTATTTGTTGTCCGTTGACTGAAATATAAAAATGTGAAGCTAAAAAAGAGAAATGGATTATTGTTTATGTATATGTTTATTTTATACAGCTGAAAGGCTTCCCCAAGGAGCAAATTTCAGATGAGGTGGATCGTATCATCTGCATTTTGAACCTGGAGGACAAGCGACATTCTCGCTCCAAGACCCTCTCTGGCGGCATGAAGAGGAAGCTTTCCATCGGAATCGCCCTCATTGGAGACTCCAAGGTCAGGAACTTTACCACTGCTTTTTATGATCATTCATTTACCTAATATCCCCCTCCATCAGTGAATACCTCCTCTGCTCCTATCTCCAGGTCGTCATGCTGGATGAGCCAACGTCTGGGATGGATCCATCAGCACGACGGGCCACCTGGGACCTTCTCCAGGGAGAGAAACGAGGTCGCACCATCCTGCTCACCACTCACTTCATGGATGAGGCCGATCTACTTGGTGACCGGATCGCCATCATGGCAGGAGGCGAGCTGCAGTGCTGCGGCTCGTCACTATTCCTGAAGAGCAAATACGGTAAGAAAAAGATGGAAGGCGCTACAGCAGGCCTTTGCCTGAATAGATTTTTACAGGGTGTACATTTTGTTCTTTTTTAATAAAAACAACTTCAGTCTGTCTCTTCTGTCCTCTTTATACATTGAGACTTAATTTCACCTTATCTGACCTCTAGGAAAACTAAAATACAATGATTAGATAGCAATTGTAAAGGCTTCAAATGCTTTGCTTAAATAGGATTGTGGAAAAAAGAAAAAGACAAGAATCTTGAACAGAAAAAAATGCAAGCAAAGCCAAATAAAAAATGTAATTTTAACAACTTATACATGTACTGCATTGACAAAAGTACATTGCACTCCTTACACGGACTTTTAAGGATCTGGATCAGTGACCTAGTGGCCTTGCCAATATAATATCTTAACATTTTCAATTTTGCATTGCTTAGTAAAGAAAAAATTATTATAAAAATAACATGTATGTTTTTGTTTGTTTGCCAGGTGCTGGCTACCACATGGTGATTGTCAAAGGTTCACTTTGTAATGTATCAGAGATCACTCGCCTTGTTCATATGTATGTTCCCAACGCTACAATGGAGAGCAGCGCCGGAGCCGAGCTCTCTTACATCCTGCCTAAAGAAAGCACCAGCAGGTAAGTTATGCTGCCCCCAGACCATTCATGCTAAAGTTCTTGTAATTGCAGTGTGGGTATTAGATTCACAAAACCCCAAATCAGTGACTAAGTCATAATTATTCTGAACTGATTTATGAGGAGTACATTTTGTTTCACAATTAAAGCTGTAATGTGTTAGCTGTTTGCTCAGATATGATTCTCATTAAATTTAAAATGAACATCATTTTTTTATTTTTGCCTCCTTTTACATACATTTTTGTACATTGGATCAAACAGTAGAAGAATATGTCATTCAACAAGATAATTATTGTGGAAGTTTGAGTGGTTTTAGGCTATAACTTGTTTGATTTTGCAATACCTTGACCCCTGTTCCCATTGGCAGTGGAAAGTCAGCAGTGATGTACAGTGTAGCACATCTCTTTTGTTTGTTCATGCAGGTTTGAGCTGCTATTTGCTGAGCTGGAAATGAACAAAGAGGAACTGGGTATTGCAAGCTATGGAGCCTCGGTGACCACCATGGAAGAAGTTTTCCTTAGGTAGGATACAAGATCTTCCTTATTTTCATCCTTCATGGGGTTACATTCTTCCATTCATTTTGTGCAAAACTTGTGTAATAATTTCTGCTTAGCATCAAAAACCCTCAGGGAGATTCCTATTATCTTTATTTCTTCTTTATATTGGTCAGAATGTACCAAATTCTCAACCACAGCTTTTATTTGCTGGAGCAGTGTTTGTCTTCATGTTCAAACTAAGCTGGAGCTACTTTCCTCCTTTGTTCATATAACTCCAGTTCCTGCTGCTCATTTATCACGTCTTTCTGCTTCCTCATGGGTTTGATTCGGTATCTGTGGCAACTAGCTCACAGTTGCTTCCTCTGTTGTGGACTTAGCTCTGCGTGCTGCTGATTCTGGATGTTTAATGACACTTTACTGCTCCCAATGCCTCATTATCTACAAGTCCTGCTGAGAATCTGTTCATACCGAAAATATCAAATATGTACCGAGACTAGCTTTTATTTGCGAACCTTAATAAAATATTTTATATTTAGTTTTAAAAATGCATGGCCTTTTTTACGCTTTGTTGTCACTTTGCAGTGAGTAGAATGCTATAAACTAAACAAAAACAGTATGTAAAAATAATATCCCCTTACTTCTGGGTATCTGAACAAACAAATGAGACAAAACAAGATCTGAAAGGGTTTTTTGATTTCTGACTTCAAGGCTAGAAAGCCTGAAGTGTTCTGAGAAAAGATTAAAACTTTGCACAGTGGGAACAAGATTTCTCTTTTCATGCTTTTAAAAGCAAAATATATTGATTATCTGTCGTTCCTCACTTTTCTGTGAAACATTGATGTGAATGTCTCTGGTTGGCCTGACCATCGTGCTGATGATGGTGACATTTCTTCACTGCTAAGTGCTATGGATATGTCTTGGCCTCATCCGACATGGACAGTTTCTAGTTGCAAGCCTCCCCTGGGACTGACTAATTATTCTACTTCTTGACCAGACTGCCTACAAAAGCAGTGCAAGCATATGTCCCTGGATTCCTTGCATTCGAGCAGTAAGGGGTCAGTAAAGGATGTTCTCTCATAGAGATTATGCAGCACTCTGTGTCCTACTGGTTTATTGAGAGAAAAACCCTTAAAACTTCCTCAATGCTTTGTGAAAGTTGCATTGTTCTTGCTTCAAGAATGTGCTTGCATCAAGCACATTCTTGCTTCAAGGGGGAGCAAGAAGGTTTAACTTTTTAAAGTCAAAATCTCATTTTCTCTGGGAATTCTGTTTGAAAAAAATTGTGTGCTGGAAGTCTGATCACTGTACTTGTCTCTCAAAAGTAGCAATTTGTTTATCCATATGTTAAAGAAAACAACTTTTCTACTGTAATTTTTTTTTTTCCTTTTTTCAATGAAAACTAAATTTATATCCTGGCGTTAAAAAAAATATATCTGTGGTCAATTTATATCTGCAGAGTTGGAAAGCTGGTGGATTCTAGTTTGGACATTCAGGCGATCCAGCTGCCAGCCCTTCAGTACCAACATGAGAGACGCTCCCATGACTGGACCACCGATGACGCCAGCAGCATCAGTGGCCTGACAGATGTCACTGACTTCACAGACAGTGGGACACTCATCTCTGATGATGGGTCAAACATTAAACTGAACACAGGGGTAAGACTGCAGAAGGTGTGTGTTATATGTATAACATCTAGAGCTCTGTTTGAGTTCTGCTGGGTTTGTGTCAACAGGTCAGACTCCACCTGCAGCAGTTTTATGCCATGTTTCTAAAGAGGGCACTGTACAGCTGGAGGAACTGGAAAGTGATGGTGGCTCAGTTCTTGGTCCCTTTGATCTTCACTGTTGTGGCCTTAGTGGTGGCACGCACCCTCCCCAACCATCAGGATGCCCCTATGCTGAGGCTGGCCCTCAGCCACTATGGTCCCACCAGGGTCCCTGTGGCCCTGCAGCCAGGCGCGGGTTCGCTTTCTTCTTCTCTAGCAGAAATGTATACATCCCAACTCCTAGACCAACTGGGTGAGCTCAGAAATGTCACAGGTGAGACACTGAAAGAAAGAAAATGACTAACTCTCAGTATCTAGCTAACATGGTTACAAGTTCTTTTGAAGTGGGGGTTCTTTCTTAAAAGTGGATCAAACCACCAAAAGGTGTCACACAAGAATCTCAAAGACTCTATGTGACTCAAAGCAGCAACAGCCAGCGCATAATCTGTAGAGTACATGAAATACAGAGACTTGTGGATTCCAAAACTTTAGAAATTGCTGCAAACATGGTCAGGTTGGTGTAAAATCTCAGAACAAAGATCGGCAACCAAACAAGTCGACTAAATTTTAGTTTTTATATAACTGACTGATCACAAGGTAGCGCAAAATCACTCCAGCTCAGCCAGTCTGGATTATTGTTCACAGAAAGCCCAAAAACATTAATGTTCAAATCTTGACTCTCAATTGGATTTATGTTTGAACTTTGAATGGGACATTCTCACACTTGAGAATGCTGTGGGACATTTTTCCCACAGCCTGATGCTGCCACAACAATGTAAATGTACTATATTTTCGAAAACTTCAAATATGTATAATTTATATTCACTACTTTAAATTAGACTTGCACAACAAATCTTTATTTAATACATTAAATACACTTCAAAGAATAAAAAGGGCAACAAATCCAATTGATCCAAAGGCAGCAGAGGTGTACTAAAATGACTCAATACTATGTAAATGTAAATCGGAATTAACCATTTAAAACCAAATTGCACAAAGACATCAAATCACAATCCGCATTCTTTCTTTTTGACTGTTTAGATTTCACTAATTACGTGCTGACCAATGCGAAAGCAGAAGGCGGGGTCTTTAACGAGCGCTGCGTGGTGGGCGCTGCCTTCCTTGGCAGGAGCAACCACTATTCAGAAGCAACAGCCTATTTCAACAACCAGGGCTACCACACACCTGCCACAGCCCTCATGATGGTGGACAACGCTCTGTTCAAACTCCTAGCTGGGCCCAACGCCTCAATCCTGACAAGCAATTACCCCATGCCCAGAAACCTGTCTGAGACTGCGAGGAGCCAGCTCACAGAGTGAGTACAGGACAGGATGTCCCTGATTAAAAGAAACAGAAGTATGAAAAATTCATGAATAACATTTGCTTTTTGTTATTTCTGTCCTCTGTAGTAGTAAGACTGGCTTTGCCATTGCCATCAACCTGATGTACGGCATGGCCTCACTGTCGAGCACTTTTGCCCTGCTGCTTGTATCTGAATCTGCAATCAAGTCGAAGCACGTCCAGCAGGTCAGCGGCGTCTACCTGTCCAACTTCTGGTTCTCTGCCCTGCTGTGGGACCTGGTCAACTTCCTGCTGCCATGCCTTCTCATGCTGGTCAGTGGGAAATCCAACCTCTGTTTACAGAAGAAATACTGTGAGAATAATTATCTTGCTGTGGTTTGGATTGTTTTGGCTGCTGTAAGAAGAGATTTTGTGTGTTTTCGTGTTTCGTTCCAGGTTGTATTCCAAGCGTTTGGAATCGAAGCTTTTGTGGCGGATCACCACCTCATCGATGTTCTCCTGATACTCCTCTTGTACGGCTGGGCCATTGTGCCTCTGATGTATCTGCTCAGCTTCTTCTTCTCCACTGCTGCCACCGCCTACACACGCCTGACTATCTTCAATATGATCTCCGGCACGGCCACGTTTCTAACCGTTACCATCATGACCATCCCAGGTGAGAAATGCACATAAAAGTCAAAAAAGCAGGCTGTTTTTGACTGAGAAATTCAGCCTGAACCCTGAATGATTGCATTTTTGTGTGAAAAGAACTATCATTAAATATAAAGTGAACTTAAACAAGCAATAACTGACAAAAAGAAGCTTATTTTTCAGAAATACACAAAATCTATTGAACTTTGTAAAGCATTTTCTTTCCACCTATTTTGTGTTGATGCGTCACTTAAACTCCTTATAGAATAAACTGAAATTTGCGGTTTTATTCAGACAAAATAAACAGTTTAAAAGGCATAAATACTTCAGGAATAAGTACCCTGTAGTAAAACTGCACAAATTAATTTGCCTCTTCTTGTCTTTGTTGCCAAATACAATGATCTTTATTAATGTGTGGGTAGGGATTGAGTGCTAATGTTCACAGAGTTGGCGCTTGGTTAGTTAAAGTGGGATGTGTGAAGCTTCTTGTTGGTAAGAAAGGTAGGAAACTGCAGGTGTGATTTCAACTATATGAGGGAAGGTGTGAAAAATCCTTGAGATTATCTTTGGGTAAATAGTTAAAACCAATAATGACAATCACACAAAGGCCAATAAAGTGTCCATCATTACTGTTCATAGTCATTCCTCCTTATTTCTTGCAGAGTTAAACCTGGTGCACCTGTCGCACTTATTGGATAAGGTTTTCCTGATCTTCCCTAACTACTGCCTGGGCATGTCCTTCAGCCAGTTCTACCAGAACTATGAATTCATAAAGTTTTGCACCTCCAGTGAAATCAGTGAAGTCATTTGCAAAGTTTTAAGTAAGTTCTACTTCAACAGAGCTGAAGTTATTAAAAAAGGTTATGAAAAGCATGAATTTGACTGAGTATCTCTGTGTTTTTGCAGATATCACATACCAGCCAAACTACTTCTCCATGTCAGAGCCTGGTGTAGGTCGCTTCCTGGTGTCCCTCTTGGTGCAGGGCGTCGTCTTCAACGCTCTGCTGTTTGTCATCGAGCTGCAGTGTGTCCGCACCGTCTGCAGACTCTTCACCTCTCTGGGCAGAAAACGCAAACAGGTGGAGGCAACAAAAATACTTCAGTATTTAGTTTGTGCCGCTTGTGGAGTATTTAGAAACTGCACAAACTGCAGTGAATATTTTCTTCTTCCGTTTGTGAATGACAAGAAAAAGAAAGGATGTCATAGTGTGAGTTAAAAAAGTAGCTTAAGGTGAAAAGTAATTCAACACCTTCAGTTAAAAATTATTCAATATGTTATGCATTTTTTAAAAGAATTTTGTCTTGTTTTTAAACTTTTCTAAGTACTATTGGTGTTAAAGGTCAGAAAATATGATTTAATATTTATATTGAAGTAAGATAAGATACTGTCATATTTTGATCTAACATATTTGCTTGGACCTCAGGTGACTCTCTTGGATGAGGCGGCATTCCTTCCAGAGGACCGGGACGTGGCTGAAGAGAGGAAGCGGGTCCTGGAGTGCCAGCCAGTGGTGGAGTCCATGGTTGGCAGCCCTCTCATATTGCATGAGCTCAGTAAGGTGAGTTGCACAGTTGCCTCAGTGCATGCTGCGTCGAGATGTAAAAAATGTGACAGGTAATCACGTCGCTCCGTGCTGCTCAGGTTTACAGCAGTGGGGAGAACCTCTTGGCTGTGGACAGGCTGTCTCTCGCAGTGGGGAAGGGAGAGTGTTTCGGCCTCCTGGGCTTCAACGGAGCTGGAAAGACCACAACGTTTAAGATGCTGACCGGTGATGAGAGCGTCACGTCCGGAGACGCCTACATAGACGGCTACAGCATCCTGAGGGACATTAAGAAGGTAAATCAGAGAGAGGAACACTATTTCAGTGAAAGACGGATTAGATGGTGCTGAAATCTGACACAAATGTTTATCTCGCTGTCGCAGGTGCAGCAGCGCATTGGTTACTGTCCTCAGTTTGATGCCGTTCTGGATCACATGACGGGAAGAGAGACGCTGAGCATGTACGCCCGACTCAGAGGAATCCCAGAGAAGTATGTAGCTGGATGTGTGGAGAACGTCCTGCGGTCGCTGCTGCTGGAGCCTCATGCTGATAAACTGACCCGCAGCTACAGGTGAGGACAGGAGCTCTGTCCTGTACAGATAAAACAGATAGTATATCCAGTGTTAACTGAAATATCTGAACTCATGCAGTGGCGGAAATAAGAGGAAGCTGAGTGCTGGTATGGCACTGATTGGTGGGCCTCCGGTCATCTTCCTGGATGAGCCTTCCACAGGGATGGACCCTGTCGCTCGGAGACTGCTGTGGGACGCAGTCACTCGCACCCGGGAGTCTGGGAAGGCCATAATAATCACCTCCCATAGGTGAACTCTTTATTAACTCGTACTTGTTTGCTAAAGATGAGCAAAAGAGAATTATTAAGAGATTAAATTTATCATTTGAGAGGGAAAGAGACAAAAAAAAAAAAAAAAAAACAAAGTCAGAACTAAACAAATTGTATCTCTGTTTATGGAACAAATCTTTGGAACAATCTGTCTAAAGAAATGAAAGGAAGTAGATACATTTTTACTTTTAAGAAGATAATAACATACACTAATATAAATAATAAAAATATGTATTGTCCACATTTTGGTCTATCTAAATGGATGTGTTCTCACATCAGCATGGAGGAGTGTGAGGCCCTCTGCACCAGGCTGGCAGTGATGGTCAACGGTCAGTTCAAGTGCCTCGGGAGTCCCCAACACCTGAAGAGCAAGTTTGGCAGTGGCTACACGCTGCTGGCTAAAGTCCACAAGGAGGATGACCTGGAGGACGGCGACCTGCAGCTTTTTAAAGACTTCATTGAAAGCACTTTCCCAGGTCAGAGGCGTCAGGATAAAAGTGGAGTTGAGACCGAAACTGTGCAAGCAAACCAAATCTCACTTTGGATTTTCTCCCACAAACAGGAAGTCAACTCAAAGATGAGCACCAGGGAATGGTTCACTACCATCTGACAGATAAAGCACTAACCTGGGCACAGGTACAGCCACTATGTTTATGTCTAATGACTGCTAGTTCAGCAATAGGTCACAGAAAGTACCTTCCTCTCTGAATGGGCTGTGTTTGAGCTCCCCCTAGTGGAGAAGGAGTAACTAACTACTAACTTAGGTAAACATAAAGGAGTTATATTTACCTAATATACAAAGGGAGTTAAATAAGGATTCTAGTAACTAAATTAAGTTCTACAAAATGTTCTGATGTGAAAACTTACGGTACTTCTTTTTTTTCTAATAAAGGAACAAAACCAAACACTCACATGACAAAAAACCTTTACAGAACTGATTGATCAAATACAATACATTTTAGAAAATAACACGAACGAAATGTGGCAAAAAAAAACCAACTAAAATATTCCTGGATACAGTGAAATGAAAACCTTCAAATAGACAGGAATATTCAAATGTGAAAGCAATCAATATAATTAAAACATTGGACTATTTTTTCTAAATATTTTTGACTTACATTTTCTTGTTAAAATTAAGTCTTTTGTGGCAAATACATAATTTTGTGATATTTTTTTTCTGTTTTGTTGCCATCACAGCACCACTGCTTATATGCTTCAGGATAAACACAAATGCACTTTTACTCATTTAGATTTTATGCATAACATAACATAATATGTCAGCATAACAAATATAAATGTGCATAAGAAAATTTTTAAAAGTATATTTATATTGTAAATATAATAATATTTATATTATTTAAAATAAATACAGTTTTTAAGTGGTTGAAATTGCATTACCTCCTCACAAAGACATGCTTCATCTCTTTTGTCTCTCCTCTTCACCTTCTTTCTCTGCTGTTCAGGTTTTTGGCACATTGGAGGCAGCCAAGGAGAAGTACTGCATTGAAGACTACTGCGTGAGCCAGATATCTCTGGAGCAAGTATTCCTCAGCTTTGCTCAGTTCCAACATTGCACACAAACTGAGAGGAAGTAGGTGGAAGGAGCCAGGAATCCGTCCATAGTCAACCTAAAACCTGGTGGAAGCAAAAACATTGTTTGACTCCCATCTCCATTTCTGACTTGAGCACTAACACTAAGAAAGTCAACGGTCCAGTCTGAAACTTGAGCATCTCTTCTGCTTCATGAGACTTTAGTTGGTCAATCACGCTGTTTGTTGTTGCCGTCTGAAGTTAGGAACGCTGACTCTCATCGTAGCTTGTGGGGTGTTGATTATACCAAGTGACAAACTCCTAGATCTGCACCTTTTTCAATCGAGTCAAACGCTTTGTCAACCCTCAACCACTACCAGCCGTGTGTGAGGGGGTTAATGTGTGTGTATGTGTGTTTGTGTGCATTTAGTATTTGTACAGACTACACAGGTAGTCTGTACAAATACTGTAGTATTTGTAGTTTTTCTTATTTATGACTTTTATGACTTCTGTTCCCATGATTTTGTGCTGATTGTCATCACAGGAAAGTTGAACCACTGATGATTGTGAAGCTGCTGTGCACCTTCGAGCCTTATCCAACAAACTAATTCTTTTTATGTCATCCTGACCAGAAGGACTCTAGACCCCGAAGAGTCTCTTAATGTTGCCAGATGTACACAATATGACATGTCTATGGTACTCGTACTCAAATCAAGACAGTTTTCAGTGTAATGCATGCATAGAATCTAAATGAGTAAAAGCATCAAGTTCAGCGGGAGGAGAGCAGCAGAGAATGAAGGATAATCCTTAAATTATATTTAATTATTTCTTATTATGGTCTGTACGTCTCCTCTTTCAGTTAATGGGAATCAGTTTCTGCAGCAACATGCAGCAACAGAAATATTAACCATTACAGTTTAGTTTATGTGCTCTTACAGGTAATTAAATTGCACTTATGCAAATGATGCAGTGAAAATCTTAATTTGAATGTAGATTTGCCCTGTTATTATTATTATTATTATTATTATTATTATTATTATTATTATTATTATTATTATTATTATTATTATTATTCCTTAACTAACTTCTATCCTGAAAAAAACAACAGTTAAATACTTCTAAACAAACCAAACCTTTTTCTCTGAGAGATAATTCTCATCACTGTATTTTACGAATACAGTGTCATTTTCTTCTGCCATTCATGACATATTACACCCTAGATCAAAGCGTGTCAACATTGTTACATTTTTTTTTATAAATGATGTAGAAAGACTCAGTTACATTTATTAAATAGTAATATTTCCGGCTTATATTATAGGTAAACCAAGTCTCCTGGTTTCCTGTAATCTCTGTGATACAAACCGGGACAAATAATATTATCTGCTCATCTCCTCATATTCTCCTCACTTCAGCAGTGTGATGAATGTGCGCTTCCCCACGCCGTCTAACTTGAGCAAGATAATACATTATCTTTTATTAAGCGCTTAATTTTCACTTTTATGACGTTTTTTTTCTTTTGTATTTTTTTGCACAATTCTTTCCCATTAAGCGAATGACTTGAAAGTTATACAGCATGAACACTTGAAATGTACGCAAGGCAAACTTTTAAAGATCGACTCCTGCTGAAATTATGGTGTCATATTTTAAAAAAGGGAATTTGCATCATTGTAAGTGTGTATTGTACTGTACCATGGAACTGAACCTGTCAAATCTGTATGTATCATTATCCTTTTTAAATAAAATAATGCTTTCCATGCAAATGGGAGCAAACGTTTGAGTGTGATTATGGGTTTTCTATCAAGAATACTGGAAACTCTGTTCTTGCATGATCTATTTTGTATTAGTTGCAGGTAGATGTGAAACTGGTAACACTGGTAATGATTGTTTAAAAATAACAAATATGGCAGAATGTGATTTAGATTTATTAATATTATTAATACAGTCTCACATCAACATAAAAGAAATGTGTATATCTATATTGGAACTGCACAATGTTGGGTAAACATTTTATAACGTTAGTGAATATTTAACGTAAAGAATGGCTGTTCCAAAGGTGATGAAAAACACCCCACATAGTGTTTTAGTCTAAAATCACGATAGAACGAAAGAAGAACTGAAAAGCAAAATAAACTTAATCGTTTCAAATACGAGGCCTGTGTGGCACAAAGGTTGTTCACATGAGGGAGGATGAGCTGGCAGGAGGTGAAAGGGAAAAGGGGGAAATGCAAACACTTTGTCAATACCTGCAAAGTCTGAACAATTGAGGACAAGGAACCTTTCAAGGATTTACAGAACAGCATATATGCAAAAGATAAAACACGAACATAAAATCATTTTCCAGTACAAGCATAAAGGAATCATGACAGACTCAGTTCTTTATTAATGGAAAACATTTTCCTGTCATTAAATCTTTGTGATAAAAGTATAAATCCATTTTCTATATATATTCTGTTATTCATCAAAGCTTGAGGGATAGAGAGGAGTAAACCAACTCCAGAGTTGAGATCACTGTCATGTTAATGCACAAAGGTTAAATAGGTGTGGCCAACAGAGAACAACAATCCCACAGGAACATAAAGTCCTCTCTGTCTCAGCTGAAAATTCATTTCAGGAGATCGTAAGCAGCTGAGAACATGGAGACTTTGAAGGATTTTGGTTTCTTTCTTTTCTCCAGTCCCACCTCTGTACTTGGAGTAGGTCTCCTTTTCATAATCCTATATTTGGTGACTGTTGGTTCCTCCAGAGAAACAGGTAAAGAACCTCCAGGACCAAAGCCTCTTCCTCTGCTTGGCAACCTGCTGCAGCTGGATCTCCAGAGACCCTACAAAACACTGTGTGAGGTACTGACTTAAACTGTTCTGCAACATTTAAACCTGTTGGACATCTGTTTCATTCTTTTCTCATGTTTTCATCCAATCAGCTTTCCAAGAAGTATGGGTCTGTATTTACAGTTTATTTTGGACCGAAAAAAGTGGTTGTCCTAGCCGGGCACAGGACAGTCAGAGAGGCTCTGGGGCTATGCAGACGAGTTTGGAGAAAGAGAAATCGCACCGATATTGAGGGATTTAACAAAATATCATGGTATGTCCAGAAGTAGATCATAACAGACTTTTGCAAAAGTACTAATGAACTACTGTTAGACATTCTCACATTTTCTCTCATTACACCCACAGAGTTCAATATGTTTTATGGATTTTATGTGACAGATCAACATAAAAAGGTGCATAAATTGAGAAGTGAAAGAATAATTATATATATGATTTTAAATCAAGAAGATAAAAATCCGAAAAAATATGACATTCGTTAAGTTTTTTTTTCAATAATGAAACTAGTTCTGGTTTTGCAGAAGAAAAGTTTTTTTCCCTTTTGTCCTTGGAAAACAGTTAAATCTCAGTCAGAATGGGTGCAGATTGTCTGTGAACATCCATTTACAATGTATTCCAAAGATTCTGGGCTTTGTGTTTGCTTAAAGCATAACAACTTATTGTTGGTCTAACAGTAAAATCGCCAATGAAATGTATTTTTGTAACTTGACAAAATATTGAAACAAAGTTCAAAATTGATTATGTTCTGTTTACTGTATAAGGAATTCTGTTTTCAAATGGAGAAACGTGGAAAGAGATGCGTCGTTTCGCCCTCAGCACCCTCAGAGACTTTGGGATGGGGAAGAGTTGCAGAGGAGAAAATCTTAGAGGAGTGTGGGCACCTCATTCAAGTGTTTGAGAGTTATAAAGGTATAATATAATACTGTGTTTCTCTAAGAAATAGACATGAAATTCTTCATTGAAATGGTTCAATCATTGTTGTGGTGTAATAGTTCGTATTAATGAAGTACATTTTAATAGCAGACAGGTTAAAACAGCAACTCTCTTGCTCCACAGGGAAACCATTCAACACATCCCAAGCAACAAATAATGCAACATCCAACATCATCTCCTCCATTGTGTTTGGAAGCAGGTTTGAATATGATGATCCTCAATTCAGAGACTTTGTTCATCGAGCCACTGAGAATATTAAGCTAACTGGCTCGGCAGGAATCCAGGTAAGCTTAATGTTTCACTTAAGCAATTTGATACATTATTTACCAAGTTGCAAGTTGGTAAAGTATTTACCAAGGTAAATAATATATCAAGTTACTCAAGTGAATTTCAGTATTCGGTAGACCATGACAAAGTTAGATATATGAAAGGTAGAGACTGTGAAATTATTGTCTGAAGTCCAAACCCTGAGCTTACTCATGCCACCCATTATTTTACATATATAAAAATACATTAACTTCTCATAAAAGAGCTATTTGGATTTATGTAATTTTCATAAATAGTTTTTTTTACATCCATATGCTTAATTGAATTTTGTTTCCTGGGGTTTTATTTGACAGACCAACAAAATGTGAGGTGGAAGGATAAGCACACCTATAGGTTTAAAATGTTTTCTCATATAAATGTTACATTCTATTTTTATTTCTGACTGAATGATATTCTACAAGGACTGTCCATTAACTCTCTTTAATGTTAAATATTTGAACCAATATTACATTTTTATATTCTTGAAATATATTTTCCATAATTTGAAGCTCTACAATACATTTCCCTGGCTGGCTGGATGGATAAAAAGCCGTCAGGTTATATTAAAAAATATTGAAGAGACGGTGAGAGAAGTGAAGGATTTAACCCAGAAACTGAAAGAGACACTCAACCCTCAGACATGCAGAGGACTGGTCGACTGTTTTCTGGTTCAAAAGCAGAAAGAAGAGGCAAGGCAACACAAACCTATTTTTTTTAAAGAATAATGGCAACATCAAAATGTGTGGCACATGTACAGTATTCACACAGTTTTCTCTTTAGGACTCTTGTGTCAAAGACACTCAGTTCACTGAGGAGAATCTGATATATACAGTGGGAAACCTGTTTGCTGCTGGAACTGACACCACAGCTGCAACACTGAGGTGGGGTTTGCTGCTCATGGCAAAGTATCCACAAATTCAAGGTAAGAAAGAGGAGAAAACATTTGGGTCATTTTTCCTATGCCCAGCATGTCCTCTCACATTTAAATGTTGGTTAAAATAATATATAATCCAAACAGGTAACTGTTTTGAGGTAACTGAGATCCCTGGAGGGAGAACTGTTGATCATTTCCTTCTTGTTTGCTGCAGACCGGGTTCAGGAGGAGCTGACCAGGGTGGTTGGAAACCGCGAGGTTCATGTGGAAGACCGTAAAAATCTGCCGTACACTGATGCTGTCATCCATGAGATACAGCGGCTTGGTAACATTACTCCTATTGCAATCCCACATAAAACTAAACAAGACGTCACCTTTCATGGATATTTTATCAAAGAGGTGAGCAGGAGGGAAATATAGGCTTCCAACAGACAACATCTTCCAGATGATCATGCTTGTATATTTGTCTTCAGGGAACTACTGTGATTCCGCTGCTTGCTTCTGTTCTGTATGATGAGAGTGAATGGGAGAGCCCTCACACCTTCAACCCTTCTCATTTCTTGGACAAGGAGGGAAGATTTATCAAGAGAGATGCCTTTCTGCCATTTTCTGCAGGTAAAACAACTTTAGTTGTTTGTTAATCAATCAGATAATCTTTGTCATTCATGATTGGATGAAAATGCATTACTTGCAGGTCGCAGGACGTGTCTTGGTGAGAGTCTGGCAAAGATGGAGGTTTTCCTCTTCCTCACCTCACTCCTTCAACGTTTTCATTTCAAGCCTCCACCTGGAGTTTCTGAAGATGACCTGGATCTGACTCCAGCAGTGGGATTCACCATCCCTCCTTCTCCTCATGAGCTCTGCGCCATCAGTCGGCAGTGAAGAATGAAACACTACAGTATAGTTCATCTCTCTACCAGAACCCTGATGTCACTATTACATATTTTCACTTTAAATGTCTGCATGTTACTTAAATTTGCACACTTTATTTCAGGAGCTTTTTTTTTTAGCTATAGGCTTTATCCCTCACTTTCTTCTTCTCTTCTAGTGAGTTAATTTCACTGACATATATAAATGATGAAGAGATTCAGTTTGACTCCATGTAATTTTCTTATGACAAAGCAAATTATTACAGAGTCTGTAATAATTTAAGATAGAGTCGTACCTGAACATTGCTGAAACATCAGTAATGTGTCATATTGATTATGACATATTACTGAAATGATTGGAGAGCTGGGTAGGACTCTCTGGTCTAGAACTCAATTGTTTGAGATCTTACATTAAGAACATGGATTTTTTTGCATCAATATTAAACTTCTCATTGCAGCGGCAAGAAGTTTCCTGTGGGGTACCCCAAGGTTCAGTCCTCGGACTCCTTTTATTCAATACTTATATGCTCCCACTCGCTCAGGCAATAAGATTATCTACCACAGCTAAGCAGATTCACAGCTTCGTGGTACATTATCACAGGTGACTCTGAACCCATCCAAGCACTAAACAGATGTTTAGAACAGATAAATGTGTGGATTGTGATTGTGATTGACAGCGCTAAAACCCTCCTGTCTCTAATTAGTTGTTTCTATATAGTACTGGGAGAAGGCAGAGGAATAAATTTTTCACAGATTATCTCTCATGTCATACTGTCACAATGACTGTTTTAACAAATATGTAAAAAAATATATTTTTATAAAAGTTACGTACTGCAGCTTTAATTTCAGTCAGGAGAGGACAGGTCAGGAAGGAGATGGGCTACAGCTGCTGCTGACTGACTCATCTGTTGTTAAGTGGTGAAAGGTAGAAGGTACAAGTTCAACATATGGGTTAAAAATTGACACTTTTACCTTTTTCTCTCTCTGTCTCTCTATTTTTTGAAAACCTAACTTCATTATTTTTCTTAGCAGCATAGTAACTTCCACAGTCGTTCTTGTCTTCTGCCGTATGTTGCTGATCACCGTCACCTTTAAGAGCTCCAAGCAGGAACAAACTGTTTCATGCAGATCCAGGGTGGCTCAGGGCAAATGTTTGTTTTTTTTTGGTCTGGGAGGGGTAACATAACTTGGCGCCCCTTCTCGGTGGTGCACAAAGATTAGGTGGCCGTTTGGATTTGCAAGCTGATGTCGAGTTAAAATAAAACCTTTCACTGCCTAACAGTTGAGGAAAGCGTAACTTGTAATTGCAAAACAAGCAGCTGTCACTTTGAACTTTTTCCAACAACATGGACATGACCTGAAGTATAAGCTCTGCTAGGGGATGATTTCTGTACCATCTAACTCAAAAACACTACCCAAAAGATTCAGTTGTATGAAAAAGTGTTTGCTCCCTTCCCGATTTCTCATTTTTTGCATGTTTGTGACTTTGTTTCAGAAAATCAAAACAATTTAAATATTAGTCAAAGACATTACAATTAAAGGTGAAATGCATATTTTAAATGAAAGTATTTATTATTAAGGGATAACAATTGAAATCCTGCGTTAACATTAATAATCCCCAGTTAAACTATAACTCTGGTTTATCAGACCTTAATTCACTGTCTCTTGCTACACTCAAGCCTGGTTAGTCTCACACCTGTTCTCAAATAAGATATCCCTTAAATGAAATGTGCCTGATAAAGTGAAATATACCAAAAATCTATTTCTTCTAGAAATCATGCCTTGAAGAAATAGAGGACCACATGGAAAGGCTTTCAAGGCCATTAATTCTCTAAAGCTTTGACATTCCAGCAGATCACAGGGAGAACCTTTATCCACAAACAGCAAAAACCATGGAACAATGATGATTGAAAATGAACAAATGTGTATAATCTTGATGTGATAAAATGGTAAAATGCTACTGTTACCACATATGGAAAGCAGTTATATAATTAAAAATAACAAATACTGCAGAATAAAATTTAGAAATCTTTAGAAAATTTGATCAATCTTTTAATGTTGTAATACATACAGTCTCATATCAACAAAAAAAGAGAAATGTATACATGTGTATTAGAGCTGCAAAATGTTGGGTAAATATTGAATAATATTAGTGAGTGTTTGCCATTCAGAATAGCTGTTCCAAAGGTAAAAGACCCTCAGATGAAAAATCCAACACACACTGTTTTAGTCTGAAAGACTGATAGAACGAAAGAACTGAAAAAATGAAATAAAATAACCATGGATTGTCAAAATTATTAAAAGTATGTTAAACTCAATTCTACTAATCTATTCAAAGCAATCCTTAAATTAAACAAACAACATCTGCCTCATTGTTATGCCATGTTTTATTACAATCTCCAATAACACTCTGTCAAATATCAGGAAGAAATGAAGAGAGAGCTTTTTTAAATTTTCTTCCGAGCTGTTATGTTGCCCCCCTCGTGCGATGACGCCCAGGGCAGAGAGCCATAATACCACCTCTGGGAGTTCAGGAGTTCAGTCCGAGTTATGAGCTTTCCCTGTCTGCGTGTTTGTCAGGATAAAATAAAACCCCAGGCGGTGACGAGGCGCGGACTGACCTCAGCGGGATCTTCACCGCCAGATATCTGTCGATGGCGATGGCCAGCAGGCTGAAGATGGAGCTCTGAGTGAGTACCAGCACGAAACAGGCGACGGTGTGGAGCAGAAAAGCCTGGAAATCAGCCGGGAATGGGTTTTGGTCTCTGAGCCCTCGGGCGGCACAGCATTGGAAACGGATTAGCGGAAAGATGAGCTCAGGAACCGCTCAGCGGCGCTCCGAGTGAAATCACTGCTGCGTCCTAAAGTTAAATCTCTACCAGGACTCAAGAGCTCCCTGATGTTGCAACTTTTACGGAAAATTACAGCGTAGGATCAAGTTAGACCAACATGGTCCATTTATTTTATCACACCTTTATAGTAATCGGTGACTTAAAGCTGAAAAAAAAACCAGAGAATAAATAAGAAAAACCTGCTGCACTAATACAGATTTCTGATTTTTCTTTGTGTCTTGCTCAGTTTGACTCTCTGTTTAAGTAACATTCAAATTTATAGAATATGATTGAAAATAATCCATCCATCCATCCATGTTCTTACGGCCTAGTATGGGGTCAGGAAGTGTGCTGGTACCTATCTCCAGCGGTCAACAAGTCAGAGGCTGGGTCACCCTGGACAGGTCACCCTGGACAGGTCACCCTGGACAGGTCACCAGTCCATTGCAGGGAAACAGAGACACACGCACACACTCATTAAGGAGAATTTAGAGAACCCACTTAACAGTCATACTTTTGGACTCTGTGGGAGGAAGCCGGAGTACCCGGAGAGAACCCACCATGCACAGGGAGATGATGCAAACTCCATGCAGAAAGACCCCGAGCCAAGAATTGAACCCAGTACCATCAAACTGCAAGGCAACAGTGGTACGAACTATGCATCCCTTTTTAAGTAACATTTAAAGTGATCAAATATGACTGAAAATAATTGTTAAGGTAATTATTGGAGGCTTTTTGGGGTTGGGACCGACGGAGGCACGGAGAGAGGACTCGATACCAGGACCAACAGAGGAACAGAGAGGCGGAGGCACAGGGGGCGTCATGGAGCCGAGATCTACAGCCGAGATTGACATCTTCAAGAGGCATTTCATTTGATAAAATACCTCTTGAAGATGTTGGCACCAGAAGAAAGTTTTGAGAAAAAACTGCCCCTCTTCTTCTGGTGCTTTTCAATCTGGGTTAAAAGAGACGACACAATTGTGTCGTTGACGATCTCGTGCTCCATGAAGCCCAGAGCCCATCCGGCAGAACATCCAAAGGTTTCTCTGAGGTCCCTGAAAACCTTTTTCACAAGCCCAGGGACCCAGTCCACCTGGATTTCCACCGGATGGCTCTCAATGTCAGCGCAGATATGATGAACTATGCGCTCCTGTGCCTCCATCAGGGAATCAAGACACCTCCGTGTCTTTGACTCCCTGATGCCCAGACACAGCAACGACTTTACAAAAGTCGCACTGTGTCCTGTCTCTGTTCCTCTAGGGATGCCCTCAGTTCTTCGGCGCGTCTCCTTGCTGTCATCAGTTCATGGACTAAACTGATGACAGCTCGCGCCAAAGAACTGAGACCTAAGCCCGGCCTCAGAATCGACAAGGGGTCTTCATCATCCATGGGAGACATAGATGTTACGTGCTTCAGGAAAAGGACGTCAAGCACCTGAGCACAGTCTCCCTGGACGACTTCGTCGACTCCCATTGCCCGGGCAAAGGCCTGAGAGACCTGATCTCCGAACATGACTTTTATATCGCCATACTCGTAGTTCAGGTTCTCAGAAACGTCCCTGACAAAACCGGAGAAAACATTCATTAAATAACTTAAAAGGTATCTCGTCCTCTCTTCGATACCTTCATCCAGGTCCAGAAACTGTCGATCCAGCCAGTCGTCTTCATGTGTCTGATCGATGTATTCACTGATAGCATTTATGGCGTGTCCATCCACTAGCAACTGCACGTCTCTCCTCAATAACTCCATGTTTCTTCTGAACTAAACTTGATGCCTACTCTTCTTGAAATACCGTGGAACCTGGCAGAATGTTACCAAGCGGAGTTATTTATACCCCGTGTTACACAACAAAGCAGTATGTGACATCACAGCCTGTTCATGTTATTATGATGTCACAGACAACTTTCCTTTAAATTCTTAATGACGTTTTTATACTTATTTGTCTGTAACTCAATCTAAATTCTTGCTCAGATATAAAAATAAAAAAACTCTAAACTTAAATGGGTTCTCTGCTGGTCAATAAACACATTCAGCTGAACCTGGATTTTAATTTTGCAATCAGAGATGCAAGATGATCCCTGTTTACGCATAAAAGCAGGTTTCCTGTACGTTTCATCTGGATTTTCTCAACTAGATCTAAAAGTATGCTGGTTTTTATGCATCCAACTTATCTATCAATGCTGATCGAGGCGAAAATTGACAAATTTCTATTACTGGCAACGACAATAATTGATGCTCCATTAAATGTTTGGCATTTAACTCACTCACAGAATATGTATCAAATTGCTGAAATGCAAATCCTAAATGCTTCCAAAGTGAAACTTTTTTCTACCATCACAAAAACATGATGTAAAATAAGTTGGCGAAAAAAATTGACGATCATTCCTCAGATGTCAAGCTGTTGGATTTCTGTTGCTTTATCATCAAATGTCAGTCAAGTATGTAGGGAAGTAAGATGACTTTGTGCATCCTGGCACCTGATGAATTTCAAAGGACTGGCTGGATAAGCAGAGTGTAATAATGCAATTATCATTCCAAGTTTATATGAGGCATTAAGCTACATGGGGGATTCATCAGATCCCTGATCTGATTCTGATCTGTGCGTCTTTCTGAAGACAAAAATCATCTCATATGACGATGGCGTGAGTGAAGGTCTGCACGCTTCTGCTTCTCCTGCATTATTAGCATATATGATTAAACAGCTGAAGCTCCAACACTGCAGATAAAAGCTCATCATCACGTGATTAATTAGAGCACTGCTTGATGGGATTAAGCCTGAATCTCATTTCACTCCTTCAGCCTCAACCTTAAGGAGAAACGGGAGTTTGGTTCGTCTCTGAGGAGTAAATAAAGATTTATAGAGAATGGTTTCCTTCCAGGATGCAAACATGGAAGTGAAGGAGATTTAACGTCCATAAGTGAAAACGACTCCAGCAGCGTCTACTTTGAAACGTCCCAGAAGATCTAGTCGCCGTTAATTATTGGTGATCAGATGAAAAATAGCAAATATGCATTTTGAAAAAATTAATATAACTTTCATTTCTTCTCAACAAGCTCATAAAGTGAAAACATACTGTAGCAAGAACAAAATAATTTACACACCAGACCTAAACACTTATCTGATCATTAAACTCAAAATCCTTTTATAAACACATCACATCTTTGTGCTTGTAAAATATTGGACTCCAGTTACGGATCAAAGTTAAAAATGATCAGGCTGATTGATTGGTGCTTCTCTAGTTATGCAATATTACTCCCATATATGTACTTAGTCATGTTTTATCACACTTTATTTCCTTTAAATATGTTAGTACTACACATGAAACCTGTCATTTTATAAACTAGTGTAAATGTAAAACTCTTTAAATACTTTAAAGTAAATCGCAATTGTTCTGCATTACAAAGCATGAAAAAATACCATCTGCCTCTGTAACAGTTTATAGGATATTATTAGTCATCTTAATAGTGGTGCCCCAGTCTGATTCATATTTTAACCGCTCATGAATACAAATCGAACCCTTCCTGAAAAAATAAAACCACGGTTTTATAAAACTGGAATTATTTTTAAGGCTCTCTGCTCGATGTAAAGTAAAATCATTTTTAGAAGAGTTTGAAATGATGATCTATGTAATAAAGAAGAGACTTAAACATGGATATTATGTGAACAAATTCATTTTTTCTCTTCGTTAACTAAATCTCACGTATACAAAGAACTCCTTCACTGACAATCAGGCAAATTTAGTATTTCGTGACTTGGTAAAATAAAATTGTTTCAAATACGAGGCCTGTGTGGCACAAAGGTTGTTTACATGAGGAAGGATGAGCTGGCAGGAGGTGAAAGGGAAAAGGGGGAAATGCAAACACTTTGTCAATACCTGCAAAGTCAGAACAATTGAGGACAAGGAACCTTTCAAGGATTTACAGAACAGCATATATGCAAAAGATAAAACACAAATGAACATAAAATCATTTTCCAGTACAAGCATAGAGGAAACATGACAGACTCAGTTCTTTATTAATGGAAAAAATGTTCCTGTCATTAAATCTTTGTGATAAAAGTAGAAATCCATTTTCTATATATATTCTGTTATTCATCAAAGCTTCAGGGATAGAGTGGAGTAAACCAACTCCAGAGTTGAGATCACTGTCATGTTAATGCACAAAGGTTAAATAGGTGTGGCCAACAGAGAACAACAATCCCACAGGAATATAAAGTTGTCATGTAACCTGTGAGTGTTTATTTTGCATGGCACAGTGCTGCCACCTGCTGGACTTTCAGGGAAATGTTTTACGTTTACGTTATTTAGTCAGTTTGTTTGTTAACGGCAGAGTATACATTGTGAATGTCGTGTTCAGATCGAGTTCTTCGACGCAATGCCTCTATGTATACTTAAAAATGAGCGTTTATGTTAATGTGTGTGAAACAAAGCAAGTTATTCATAGATTTTATGTTGTTCCTGATTTGGCAGTTTCACTCCATTCTACGTGAATAAAGGAAGAGCTGTTTAATCCTGACTCGCCTAAAAGGAGTTTGGCTGACCGTTAGCTTGGGTCGGGACGCCATAGAGAGACCGTTACAAAAGTCCTCTCTGTCTCAGCTGAAAATTCATTTCAGGAGATCGTAAGCAGCTGAGAACATGGAGACTTTGAAGGATTTTGGTTTCTTTCTTTTCTCCAGTCCCACCTCTGTACTTGGAGTAGGTCTCCTTTTCATAATCCTATATTTGGTGACTGTTGGTTCCTCCAGAGAAACAGGTAAAGAACCTCCAGGACCAAAGCCTCTTCCTCTGCTTGGCAACCTGCTGCAGCTGGATCTCCAGAGACCCTACAAAACACTGTGTGAGGTACTGACTTAAACTGTTCTGCAACATTTAAACCTGTTGGACATCTGTTTCATTCTTTTCTCATGTTTTCATCCAATCAGCTTTCCAAGAAGTATGGGTCTGTATTTACAGTTTATTTTGGACCGAAAAAAGTGGTTGTCCTAGCCGGGCACAGGACAGTCAGAGAGGCTCTGGTCGGCTATGCAGACGAGTTTGGAGAAAGAGAAATCGCACCGATATTTGCGGATTTAACAAAACATCATGGTATGTCCAGAGGTAGATCATAACAGACTTTTGCAAAAGTACTAATGAACTACTGTTAGACATTCTCACATTTTCTCTGATTACACCCACAGAGTTCAATATGTTTTATGGATTTTATGTGACAGATCAACAAAAAAGGTGCATAAATTGAGAAGTGAAAGAATAATTATATATATGATTTTAAATCAAGAAGATAAAAATCCGAAAAAATATGACATCGTTAAGTCAATAATCACTATCTGGTTTGCAGAAGAAAAGTCCTTGACAGTTAAATCTCAGTCACAATGGGTGCAGATTGTCTGTGAGCATCCATTTACAATGTATTCCAAAGATTCTGGGCTTTGTGTTTACTTAAAGGATAACAACTTATTGTTGGTCTAACAGTAAAATCGCCAATGAAATGTATTTTTGTAACGTGACAACATATTGAAACAAAGTTCAAAATTGATTATGAGTTCTGTTTACTGTATAAGGAATTATATTTTCAAATGGAGAAACGTGGAAAGAGATGCGTCGTTTCGCCCTCAGCACCCTCAGAGACTTTGGGATGGGGAAGAGAGTTGCAGAGGAGAAAATCTTAGAGGAGTGTGGGCACCTCATTCAAGTGTTTGAGAGTTATAAAGGTATAATATAATACTGTGTTTCTCTAAGAAATAGACATGAAATTCTTCATTGAAATGGTTCAATCATTGTTGTGGTGTAATAGTTTGTATTAATGAAGTACATTTTAATAGCAGACAGTTAAAACAGCAACTCTTGCTCCACAGGGAAACCATTCAACACATCCCAAGCAACAAATAATGCAACATCCAACATCATCTCCTCCATTGTGTTTGGAAGCAGGTTTGAATATGATGATCCTCAATTTAGAGACATGATTCGTCGAGTCACTGAGAATATTAAGCTATCTGGCTCGGCAGGAATCCAGGTAAGCTTAATGTTTCACTTACTTGATACATTATTTTCCAAGTTGCAAGCTGGTAAAGTATTTACCAAGGTAAATATATCAAGTTACTCAAGTGAATTTCAGTATTCGGTAGACCATGACAAAGTTAGATATATGAAAGGTAGAGACTGTGAAATTATGTCTGAAGTCCAAACCCTGAGCTTACTCATGCCACCCATTATTTACATATATAAAAATACATTAATTCTCATAAAAGAGCTATTTGGATTTATGTAATTTTCATAAATAGTTTTTTTTACATCCATATGCTTAATTGAATTTTGTTTCCTGGGGTTTTATTTGACAGACCAACAAAATGTGAGGTGGAAGGATAAGCACACCTATAGGTTTAAAATGTTTTCTCATATAAATGTTACATTCTATTTTTATTTCTGATGAATGATATTCTACAAGGACTGTCCATTAACTCTCTTTAATGTTAAATATTTGAACCAATATTACATTTTTATATTCTTGAAATATATTTTCCATAATTTGAAGCTCTACAATACATTTCCCTGGCTGGCTGGATGGATAAAAAGCCGTCAGGTTATATTAAAAAATATTGAAGAGACGGTGAGAGAAGTGAAGGATTTAACCCAGAAACTGAAAGAGACACTCAACCCTCAGAAATGCAGAGGACTGATCGACTGTTTTCTGATTCAAAAGCAGAAAGAAGAGGCAAGGCAACACAAACCTTTTTTTAAAGAGTATTGGCAACATCAAAATGTGTGGCACATGTAAAGTATTCACACAGTTTTCTCTTTAGGACTCTTGTGTCAAAGACACTCAGTTCACTGAGGAGAATCTGATATATACAACATCAAACCTCTTTGCTGCTGGAACTGACACCACAGCTGCAACACTGAGGTGGGGTTTGCTGCTCATGGCAAAGTATCCACAAATTCAAGGTAAGAAAGAGGAGAAAACATCTGGGTCATTTTCTCTACATCTAGAAGAGATTTTTTCAGCCCTTTGCAGCCCTTTGAGATTTCTGTTCTTCTCATAAGGTGTAAAATATAAACCTGCCTCTTTGGAAATAAAGCAATCTCTGTAAAGAAGTTTGTAGGCAAACTGTCGATTCAAAATTCCTTCATGTCATTCTCAGTTAAGCATGTAGATGTTAATGGCTAATTTTATGCAGGAGGCTTAATGTTTTTTAGTTGGTGCAATATTTTTTCTCAATATGTAAAAGCTAGATGGTTTCAATGTTTTCATCTGGAAATAGAAATTGTAAAATATTGCATCTGCTAAACGTCAACAAAAATATTTGTGGTGACTACTGGAGAACTGTTGATCATTTCCTTCTTGTTTGCTGCAGACCGGGTTCAGGAGGAGCTGACCAGGGTGGTTGGAAACCGCGAGGTTCATGTGGAAGACCGTAAAAATCTGCCGTACACTGATGCTGTCATCCATGAGATACAGCGGCTTGGTAACATTGTTCCAATGTCGATCCCACATAAAACTAAACAAGACGTCACCTTTCATGGATATTTTATCAAAGAGGTGAGCAGGAGGGAAATATAGGCTTCCAACAGACAACATCTTCCAGATGATCATGCTTGTATATTTGTCTTCAGGGAACTACTGTGATTCCGCTGCTTGCTTCTGTTCTGTATGATGAGAGTGAATGGGAGAGCCCTCACACCTTCAACCCTTCTCATTTCTTGGACAAGGAGGGAAGATTTATCAAGAGAGATGCCTTTCTGCCATTTTCTGCAGGTAAAACAACTTTAGTTGTTTGTTAATCAATCAGATAATCTTTGTCATTCATGATTGGATGAAAATGCATTACTCGCAGGTCGCAGGACGTGTCTTGGTGAGAGTCTGGCAAAGATGGAGGTTTTCCTCTTCCTCACCTCACTCCTTCAACGTTTTCATTTCAAGCCTCCACCTGGAGTTTCTGAAGATGACCTGGATCTGACTCCAGCAGTGGGATTCACCATCCTCCTTCTCCTCATGAGCTCTGCGCCATCAGTCGGCAGTGAAGAATGAAACACTACAGTATAGTTCATCTCTCTACCAGAACCCGGATGTCACTATTACATATTTTCACTCTATTTTAAGAATTTGACAGTTTCTATTTTTTTAGTTACATGCTTTTTCTCTCCTGTAAATTGTGTTCTCATTTGTTCTAAGCAGAAAAATTCTAACAGAAATAAAGGTTTGAAAATCTATCTGTGTAGTTAATCTATAATGCTAATACAAAAGACAGCTACTAGTATCCATAGAAAGCCACAACCGCTGCTGTGTACTCCTGTAAGTGTGTCATCGACACAAACATTTATGTAAACTACAATTGACTTAATAGTCTTTTTATTCATATAATTTTTGTTTTCTGCATTAAAATTTGAGCCATTTCTGTTGTGTGTTCAAAACCTCAGGAGACGTGAACATGTTTATTTCTCTGAGTTTAAGATGTAATAGTTTGTGTGTTTAATTTGGAAGTCTAGGTGGCGCTGTTGCCCTAAGTAGTTGCAAGTAGATGAAAAGTTTAAGATTTTGCTAAACAGTAACAAGATAAGAGCAAAATATGTTGAACTTCTTCATAACTATGAACAGCTCTCTAGTAGTGTGAAGATACAGTTCTCTGACTAAATTTAATTGGACACTTGCAAATCTTTTGCTGAGGTCACTGTAATTACGTAATAGTGACCAAAAGGGTGAGTACGAGCTGCTTTATTGACATCTACTCTGTGCTGTCATGGCAGAGGCCTTTAGACATAATCGCTTTTTAAAAGTTTATGTGTCGCAGCCTTTCTGTATTGAAAAATCTCCGACAGGCAATACTGGTGAGTTGTATTAACTTCACTCATAAAAGAGAAGTGCAGTCAGTGTACATATTTAGACAACTACTGAATTTTAAAACAGTAGTTGTAGTATTTGAATATGACCAGTAATTATATTGGTCATATTATTAAGGCCAGTGAAATGGGCAAATTTAGCTGGATTTTCATCTCAATATATAAATTCGTTATGCTTTTGCAACCTACTGTACATGTTCCCTCGGCTTTTGCTTACTCCTGGCTCAGTGGTTGCAGCTACTGGCCTATACTTCAGGGAAAAAAGTTATTACTGGTTTTGATTCTCCTCCTTCATAATATTAAGTGTCAGGTTGTAAAACTGTAGTCTTGATCTTTTAAGTTGCTTTTGGTATAATTGCTTCTTTGTCTCCCAAGATTTTAGCAATCAACATCCCATCCCGTTACTGGAAACACTTTACATTATGAAATGATTACTCTTTCTGGATCAAAATCTGACTTTTATTAGTAAAACAGGTCAAAGTTATTTATATTAACTGTTTGTGTTGGATTTCCTGTTGATAGAAGACAAAATCACAAAAATATACAGACTCATGACTTGCATTAAATTGTGGCTAAGTTAAATCAGAGGACTTCAACAAAACTTAAAAATTTGTTATCTATTGCTGTACATATTGCGTGATAATGTTCCTCAGCAATAAATTTAATAAACACAGCTTCTTTTATATTAGTAAATGGACTGAACTTATATAGCACTTTTCCAGTCATTTTGACCACTCAAAGCGCTTTAGACTAGTCACATTCACCCATTCGCACACACATTCATACACCGATACGCAGACCAGTAGGCCATTTGGGGTTAAGTGCCTTGCCCAGAGGCACATCAACATATGGCAGGAGGACACTGGAGTCAAACCTACAACCTTCCGATTGCAAGACGACAACTCTGCCACACAGCCACAGTCGCCCAAGTAGTCCCAAAAATGTACCTTACACCGCAACGCTACAGCAAATTAAAACAAACACAAGTGCAAGTTCTTTCGGTGGACTGAACTTGTGTTATTTAAGGTCCTTCCACCTTGATGCTACTGAGTGAAGAGGAGTTCATGTCTTGCTGGGTAGACCCGCTGCAGTCCATGAAGGTCCTGGCAGAAAAATCTGCTGCTTTACTCTCCTGCGTTCTGAACGACTGAGTGTGTGTGTGGTTGTACGAGGAAACGTATGACTGTGTGTAGGGTGCCAGGAGGGCTTGACTGTTTTGCTGTTGATAACCAGCTGGATAAGTTTGTGACTGAGAGGAAGTTTGAGTAAGAGTAAGAGGAAGACTGTCTGTGTTGCTACATGGTGGAAACCCATTTATGCTTGGTGGGCTCATTCCTGGAACCTTAAAGGCCTCTATGCTTTCTAATCTCTCTAAAGAGTTGTAGCCTGACTGAGTCTGGCCACACTGAGAGAACGTGCCTGGACTAAAAGTGTACGTGTCTTGGCTAAAAGAGGTAGTGGCAGAGGCTGCTGGCAAAGACGATGGCGAGGGAGTTTTGTTGAGCCGTTGTGGGGTTCTGTTACAGAGTCCTGCTTTAGAGGAGAGTGTTTGGAGAGTGCTGAGGATCTGCTTCTGAATCTGCGTCTGCTGTGACTGCTCCCTTTCCAGGCGGCACTGCTGCTCCACCATCATCTTCACTGCCAGGCCGAGGCTGCGAACTTCAGAGCCAAGGGTCTGGATCTGGTCCTGCAAGCTACCTCTTGCTCTGGTGTCCTGGACCGCCGATGGAGGATTTGAATTCCCCTCGCCTTGAGTCCTGGGGGAGGGCAGACGAAGAACAGTTCCTGGAGATGAGGATGTCAAAGGCGCTTGCGGGCGATTAGGAAGGCGAATTCCGACACGTGGAGGAGGATGAAGGGAGCGGACACTCATTCCTGGTCTCTGTGCTGCAAAGCGCCGAGGGGAACCATTATGCCCAGGCTGCCCCTCCATAACAGTCTGAAACAATAAAAACACTTTATTTAGAAGTAGCTATGGTGGAACCTTCAAAAAGGATTGTTCAGACTTGTATTTATAAATTTATTGCCACTTCTCTCTTGGATGTTATTGTGTTGAAGCTATTTAATCATGACCACAAGTTTTAGATAAAAACAATACAAATGCTATTCCCAGTGAAACATAATATACAGGAACAGGAACAGTATTGCTTTTAGGCTTTTTAAAGTTTGTTGAGATCGAACCTTTTCAGTGGTCAGGTCATAGGTTTCCTGCTGCTGTGGTAGAGCACTGTTTAAATCTGAACTTTGAACGCCAGCCTGATCTCTCCTCAACAACGCTGCCATCTGGTGGAATGACTGGTAAATGTGAAAAATATATAACTACTTTAGCAATTTATACAGCTTTAAAGCAAGTCAGCAATTTTAGAATTGAGAAAACTCTGTATTTACCTTTGTCCTATGTGACAATGCTCTGTCCAAAAGTCTTTTTCGAGCTGCCAAAATTGAACTAGTGGCTGGGGAAGGTGTCACTCTTCTTCTCAGGAATGCTCCAGATGCCGTTAACGTGGAAGACAAGTTTGAACTTGTTTCTGGCCTTGTTACAGGTGGCTGAGTCGCCCTTTGCTGGCCATGCTGTGCAAGTGAAGTGACACTAACAATCTGAATGTCGTTTTCTTCCTTATTTCCACCGGACTGCTGCTCCGGCCTGCTGCTTCCGCTAGCCTCCCCAGATCCAGAGGTCTTTGAGGTGGTCTCTGCATTGGTGGATGCCTGTTTGGAGAAGTTAGCTGGAGCTGGATACTCAGTGTGATGAGGCCTGTCCCTCATCAAGTTCTGAAGGTGAATGTTGCTCCACCTCTCCTGCAATGCCCCAGCTTGCGCTTGAGCTGTTTGCGCCAATGTGCTACCTCCAGCCTCCAGAGGTCTAACCCTCCCTGGTGGTCTGCCCTGGAACTCCCTCAGGTACAGGTATATGGCTTGAGCAGACACCTTGATGTTCTCCAGCTCCAGCACAGCTTTGATTTTGCGGAAACTGAGGCCAGCCTTCCGCAGCTCCACCACTTTGTGTTTGGCAGCATCATCGAGTCGCCCCATGCTTGTTCAGTCTAGATAAATCCCCAGTTCAGATGATAATGGCTACATGAGTCAGAAAATAAAAGAAGTTAGTAACAGTTTATGTTTTTAAAGCACTTTTATCTTGCATTGTATTTACTGTAAGGACATCTTAAAACAACAAAGGTGCTTTTCGAAGAATATCAATATCAAGTCCCATCATGTTTTTGAAGAATGCCTGTTGCTTTGGATGTTTTATACAGACAGTGTATATTGGGATAAAATGTGTAGAATTCAGTGTGTTAAAATGAGTCAGAACAGAGTACTTTTGCCCTAATGTCAACAACTTTATTTCTTTACTTGATAATTTTGAGACAAAGCTGAAATGCACCTCATAGTCTATTTTGAGCTATCAAATAATTTATTGCTGAAATGATGAGAAAACAGACCAGAGTATGTCAGATGAATGCACTGAAAGTCCTCAAGATGCTAGGGTGAACTTGATCTTCGATGGTGCTGACTGAGTATCTGCATAGGGTATCACATATCTTATTAGAATGTAGTCACTGCTGCAACATTATAATAAGAATTATGTTGATTCTGCAGGACGTATCTTCCTCCACAGATAATCTATCAGATTCAAGTCAGGACTTTGGCTGGGCTTCTCAAAATTAGAAACTTTATTTCCAGTTTAAAGACATTTTGGTAAAATTCAAAGTTCACTTGAAATCTAAACCAGTTAGGAGTCTGATTGCTTAACTGCATATGCTGGCTGGCTATAGCATAATTATACATACAGCTGTTAATGTTAACTACTACTAAATTATTGTAGGATCTTTTGCAGAATGTGTGGATAATTGCTATAATTTCATCTCCTTTCTCTTCTCTTATTTACATATTTGAAAAAAAAAAAAAAAGATTTCCAGTACCAAAACACTGTTGTTGGACGTATTTTAGAATGAGTGCCTGTGACTCAGTTATCACTAGTCAAAGGCTTAGTGTAACATCCTTAAAGGCCATCTTTTAAGGATGTCTTATTGTTTCACTAATTTAAGGACATTTCTGGCACTGTTCGAATAGGATTCAAATAAGATAATTGTGTTGCATCCAGCCCTTGTATTGTTTATGTGCTTGCTCTGTTTTGCATATTTGATACTCATATTATATTAAATAAAGTAAAAAAAGTGAAACTGAACCAAAGGTTATGCATGACATTGTACTTCATCTTCTTCCTTTTTTTCTAATTTGTAATCTTTACAGTAAATAGAACAGAAGTTCAACATTAATCAGCTTCCCTCAAAAAAGCACCTTTGAAACTTGTCATACTTTGTCTTCAGTTGAGACATCTTGAGAAACTCTTTTCAGTGACACATGTTCAACAAGATTTATTGCTCTCAGAGGCGAGAATCAAACAGTGTGGATTGAGATTTTAGTTTGCTTCTTAGGTATGTTCTAATCTCATGCTGGTTATAATTTTTATTGATAAAAGGCCATGTAAAAGTGTTGGACCTCTTTCACATTTTCTCATGCTAAAAAACACTGATGTACTACATAATGCTTTCATATTTAAAAACAGCACAGACGAGTGCATAATTATAAAGTGGAAGGAAAGTTACAGATGGGTTCCTATTTTTAGTAAATGTAAATCCTGAAGAAGGCCTGAAGAAGTTCTGTTTGCAGTCTGTCATAAACAGAGCAAATATTTGGAGGGAGGTGTCCTGGTCAGATGATATGTACAAAATCCTGTTTTGCTTAAAATGCTTTGCCACTTTAACTAGTACTCCCAATTAACATTACCAACTTATCTAAGTTGTACCAACTAATCTAAAAAAATCTGAATACCTATGTCATTTGTGGACACTAGTGAGGAGGGGAGCTGTAAAATACTACGGTGGAGCAAAATGACTATAAATGTACAGACAAAACTACAGTCAAGTGGTTCAAAACAAGCCATGCTCATGTGTTTCTACACCTCAGTAAAAGTCTAGCTCTAAATTCAATTAAAAACTTGTGGCAAGATTTTAAAACTCATGGTCACATGCTGCCCTGATTGAGTTCTGCAAAGAAAAGCTCGGTGTTGTTGCCTTAGTAAAAGCCCAGTAAAATACATTTAAATTTGACCTTATAGCATGACAATGTACGAGATAGTTCCAATGTTTTTAATAATCTAAATAAAATAAAAAAACAAACAAACAAAACAACAATTTGATCTTACAATGATCCTATTTATATATCTGAATTCAGAATAATCAATCACATATTCAGAATAATAACTATGTTGCTGGCATTGTAATAACTTGTAATAAACTCCCAACTATAAACCCGTTTTATCCAAACAGTTTTACAAGTAAATGCCCACACTGGGCTGCTTGAAAATAATCCGCATGTGCAGGAAAACTCACCTGGATTAGCTGGGCTAGCTAACAACAACAGCCAAAATAAAGTGCAGCGTTCACCCTGCGGAAGCCAGTCGAAAATAAGGAAGCTCTGCTGCTTTTTCACATTAAAAAAAATTATCAAATGATTTTATGCACACAAGTGACACAGTTTGGATATATTTATCTCAAGCGCTCTCTCTCATACGCAAACGCGTAAACCATTCGTCGTCAAATAACGTAAAATAAACAAATGATCGTAAGTGGCGCTCAAGCAACTACGCAACTTCCGGTATCATCATCATCATCAGCCAGCGACGTCTTTCCAGGCCGCGAGTGGTTCAACTGTAGCCTCCTGGTCCGAAAAAGAAATGTAGGTTCAAGCTTTTTTGGGGGGATAAAAACTATGAATATATACGTGCGTGAGATGTTTTTACTCAACTTTTAAATATTTAACGCTTTCACGTGGTCGTAGTTTCGCTATAAGAGGAGCTGTGCGGAAGGTTAACGGAAGCAGCTTGTTTTCAGGAGGGGGTGAATGAAATTCAATGGCGGCCTGTTTTGTCCGAGAGTCGAGCTTTTTCATGAATACACAGAACTTTGGATTAATGTTCTGACCCTGTTCCTAACATTATTATTCTAATATATTTGTGCTATGTATAATCAAACTGTTTAAAATTAATCAACCATTTGTGATTTTGATAGACGGAATATATGGAAGCAAATACAACCGCAGTAATTTGAACTCAAAAATAAAAACAAGCAAAAATTAATAAAATCTTTATGACTGTGGGGTTTGCTCAGCAGAATTATGTACTGTGACGTTGTGCACTCTCAATAAGGAATAAAATTGGAAAATTTTTGTTTGATATAATTTTTAAGCTTATCTTTTCTGCCAAGGTAATTTCTTTGTATCTTGAAGTTCAGTTTATTATACAAGGAAGCTGAAGCCAAATGTACATCTTATCCTATTAAATGAGCTATCTCACTTTCATTTTTCCACGAAGTAAACTGAAATATTTATCAACAATATTTACAATTTTTAAGATTGGTAAAGGCAAAACACATCAAGGACGTGACGTGATGTGACGTGATTAGATCTTGCATGCAGATTTCTATCTGTTTGTTTTTTCAAGAGCACGACATACAAGCATAACAGAACTAATTTAATGTGTTTCTTTCTTTGAATTTAGGGCTCCATCACCTACAAAGCGGAAGGAGGATGAGAAAACCAAAGATAGAGGTAAAGAGAAGACTGGTACCAAGGATGGAGACAAGGAGAGGGGGAGGGAGAAAGTGAGGAAGCGCCGTAGTGCTTCGTCTGGCAGCAGCAGCAGCAGCAGGTTTGTATTCTGATGCATTTTTCTAGAATATTTTGTTTTAGATGCCGTGCCCGAGCAAGATATTTTTAGTAAAATAATTGTGTTTCTGCTTCTGCTCCAGATCAAGCTCATCGTCCAGCAGTAGCTCAGGTTCCAGCTCAGGTTCCTCAAGTGGCTCCAGCTCTTCTGGCTCCAGCCGCACCGGATCCTCAAGCTCTCGTTCATCCTCCTCATCCAGCTCCTCAGGCTCCCCGAGCCCCAGTCGCAGGCGCCATGATAACCGTCGCCGCTCCCGCTCACCGTAAGGGTGTCCTTAAAATCTTTTCTACAAGTTGATGTTTCATTAGTAGGCTTTTTTGAAGAGGTTTAACTTAACACTTAATGTTTTTGTAGCTCTAAAGCACAGAAGAGGGGAGATGATAAAGACCGAAGGAAGCGAAGCCCCACCCCAAAACCGACCAAGGTTCACTTAGGAAGGCTGACCAGGAATGTGACCAAGGTTAGTGAAAAGAGTCCAAGGTTTACCTGGAATGTTTTTCCCTCTGGAATACAACAGGCACATAAATTATGTCTGCTAATGCTGAGATGGTCCTTCTATTGCAGGCATGTTGCTGTTTCAGCATCTTTGTTTAGGAGATTTAGATCTCCTTTCACCATAACAGTCCTCAATGTGACTGAAGATAAGATCTAACAATACAGCATTGATCTCTGATTTAAAGAAAAAACGTTTCCTCCGATTTCAACATTCTAGATAGTATGGGGCAGAAGGAAAGCGTTCCATTTCTAAAATAAAAAGCAGTAAGTTTCTATGGCAAAATGTTTTGAGTGGTTTTGTCACTACAAATATACATCACTACTTATGGAAAGTCACTCTGAACTTTATGAAAGGTCTGACTGTAACAAACCAATGACAATAGAGAAGAAAGTTGTGCTTCTGACTACAGTCGAGTGCTCTACAGCCAGAACTTTGTAATTGTTTAACCACGGATATACTCTGAAAGTTACTACGTCAGAGAAAATTTGTAGCCTTTACAGATTTAAATATTTACATAACATGAACATTGAGATGTGTTGATGTTATACTAAGGGAAAACAAATAAAATGCAAGGAACTACACTGGAACTTTTTTGGGTAACCAGGGTAGTTTTCTTATTTCTCTGTTTGAAACGCATTCTGTACTCCATTGAACCAGCAACACTTCTGCAGAAGGAATGACCCTATCAGTCATCAGCGAACCTAGTATTTGTACATTAATTGCGTATTTTGAACATTACTTTAGAAACAAACAGAACTGATGACCAGGATAAAATAAAGTTCTGGGGTAACAATACTCTAGGTTTGATGCCTTTTGATTTTAAAAGAAAAAGAATGACAGACTGGTCCTGAGTTTTGAAAGAAATTCTATGTGGTACATCAAGACAACTGCATGCATAATCTGTTGGGCTAAAGTAGAGTTATACAAAAATTATAGACATATGTTATCCTTCTGCTTATGATCTAGTAAATCCATTGATGATGATGCTTTTCTGGTTAACAGGACCACATCCAGGAAATCTTTTCTACTTATGGGAAAATAAAGATGATAGACATGCCTGCAGATAGGCTCCACCCACACCTGCCCAAAGGCTACGCTTATGTGGAGTTTGAGACTGCCGAAGAGGCTGCGAAGGCCCTGAAACACATGGACGGAGGTTGGTGTTCGTTTCAGTGCCTGTTAATTACCCTAAGCATACGGCTATGTCTGTGTTCACTGAATAAATATCTTTAATTTGATTTAAATGTTTAGGTCAGATTGACGGACAGGAAATCAGTGCAGCTGCTGTGCTGACTCAGCGGGTTCGTCTTCCACCTCGCAGACTGTCTCCTCCTCCTCGGCGAATGCCCCCTCCACCACCAATGTGGCGCCGCAGCCCCCCACGCATGAGGAGAAGGTACACATTAGCATGCCATATCATTTTATCCATTTATTTTCACAAGGATCATATTTTCATGGCTGCTCCTGTTTACCTCTCAGGTCTCGGTCCCCGAGAAGGCGGTCCCCTGTACGCCGCCGCTCTCGCTCCAGATCCCCCGGTCGCAGACGCCACCGCTCTCGCTCCAGCTCCAACTCCTCCAGATAAACAGTTGTTTTACCTTCAGAGATCACATGGCTTCATTGATTCTGACACCAGATCAACTGCAACTCTTACCTTCTTGATGACTTCAACAGGATTTAAATCATCAGTTTTTTGTAGCCATCTGTATACATGGTAAAAATGGAGGTGCTTTTGTCATATTTTTGGCTAAGATTACTCTGGAAAGTTTTCTTTCTGTTTTTTTTTTTATGTTGTCTCCACAGACATCTACCAATGTTTCGTTTGAAATGTGACGTATTTTTACCTTGTATTGAGTTTTTAGACATTGTGAAAAATAAAAGTGCAGAACTGTCAGCACCCTGAATGGCTTCCTTTCTTGGAACTTTTTTGCTGCACACACACTTAGTACTTGGGATAGGATTTCTGCTCAGTCTTAAAAATGTAAGAAATGAAAAAATTGTGCTCCATTTTCTTCAAAACTATCAAACATCAAATGAAAACTTCACTGGAAAAAAAAAAACTTTTTTTGCAGAAAGCATCCATTTGGTATTTATTTAATCAATTTGCAGACCTACAACATGCTCACAAGCTCTTCAGTGGCATTATTCCATGTCAGAAGGTCATTCAGAAAGCGTAAATATTTGCTGCAAGGTGGCCAAAAACTAATCTATTAAAGATTATTTTATTACATGATGGATATGCCTTGAGTTTTATTTTTATTTTATTGTTTTAAAGAAATTAGGTTGAGTTTGTGATCAACAGAAAACATGTAGAGGAAGTTAATTTTCCAAAGAGAGTTACTTTTCCAGAGCACAGTTATCTCAAATAATTCAGACCACAACATATTCATGCATTAAAATTGCTCAATTTATTTTCTTTTTTGTTTAACTGAAAAGCATATCTTCCCTTTAAATGTTATGCTTCATCTTAGTCTATTGTATAAAACCCCAACAGGGCTCATTGTGTAGTGTTTTTGTTGTGGAATAAAATATGAAAAACCTCAAAGTGTGTGAGGACTCATTCTTAATCAATTACTATCTATAATCAAGATTCTAAGAAGAGTATGGAAATCAGTGGAACTCTTGCCGTCAAAGAATTTGATCAGTCGGTTTTAATAAATTCACATTTTAGATTTTATTTTCGAACAACGTTCATCTTAAAGCTGCCACTGGGTGTCTCACTTCATGGGGAGACAAAGTGGAGAGCTTTCCTCTGACAGCATGCGTTCACCAGAGCATGCCGTCGGTGTCTTCTTCCTTCCAGCTGAAATGACAGCCTTCGCGTAAGTTGTTCAGACATCTTCCTGTTCGCGAGAGCCCAACGAGCTCACTGTGGATGACATTTGAGGGGTTTTCCAAGCCTCTGAGCAGGGACCGGGCCAGGAGCGAGCGTTTGTGATGTTTTCGGACCAGGAGCGGAGCAGGGAGCGCATTAAAGAGCTCCTGAAGAAACCTGGGAATGGACACTGTGCCGACTGCGGAGTTGCAGGTGATGTTTGGAGCCGATTCGAGTCAGGCTGGTTAACAGTTTTTAGTTATTGTTAGTATTATATATATTTAGTTTTCTTACGGGTGTTTCTCAACCGTGCTCGCGGGCTTCTTCTTGAGATGTTCTGACTCACAACTTAAAGAGAAAACCACAGTGTCACAATAACTAGTGAGTTGTTTTTCTTCAGCTGCAACAATGTCGACTCGTTTCTGTCCTCAGTTACAATGCGGTCAGAACATGATGAAACTAAGAACTGACTCAGTCAACATCCTTTCAGCAGCAATACGCTATTGCGTTTTATTTATCCAGCATCTTTCATCAAAGTTTTCACAGGATGAGATTGAAGAAGATATATAATGAAGATATAGCCTATATATATGGGTATTAACTGGTGAGCAAAAATCAATCTGGTCTCTAAGTTGCTGGTCTTTGATATCAATAATTTTGCATCTGCAACATCACTGAGATAATCATCCCAAATATATGTAACTACATACAAACATCCTTTCATCTCATGTACAACACTATGTAGTTTTAGCCAAATTTGAAGAGGGATTGCTAATGACAATTCTGCAAACATTTTATTAATAATAAAAATTTTGTAAATTTAACGTAATTGCTCTGATTACAAATACGTCACATTGTGTTTGACCCCACAGATGCAAAAACTACTAAGGAATTTAACAAGCAACTATATTTGTGTTGATGGCACATAGACATTGTTCAGAAAAAGGCCCAGCAGAGACTATGTTTCTTGTGACAACCTATCAAAGCAGCTCCTGTTCGTCCTCTACTCTGCCATTATTCGAGCTGTCCTGTGCACATGCGACTTGAACAGCTCTATAGTCAGGAAAGGGGGAGCTGACATGTCCTCAGACCATAAACTTCCTGGTTACGAACTGTTAAACTGTTATCTTCAAGTCTCCACTACAGAGCACTATTTGAAAAAACAGAGCCACAGAGTGTACATAGTATTATGTGTACATATTGTTCTTTCAGATTTTGTCAATATATATAGTTGATATACACGCTGTGAAATCAAATTCAAATTCCTTGTTTATACATGCAATCTTGGCCAATAAAGCTGAAAAAGGACTTCACAGGGCTCTCACAAAAGGTAGTGACACAAAATGATGGATCAAGAATAGCTGTAAGAACTCCCAAACCAAGATAAGAATGATTTCTTATTCGACAGGACCTGAGAAGATACGGGAAGCATTGAATCGTGGGGTTGACAGAGATGTCATCCCAGGGTTCTTGCAGCCCTAGAGAGTGGACAAAATTATGTGTTTTTATGGAGAGTGTATTGCCTTCACCTTTTTTACAAACACGAGTTGGGGTTCTATTTTTTACAACATCAACTGCTTAAAAATTGCCCATGCAATGGTGCCTACCTCCAGCAGTCATTTGTGACGATGTGACATATGTGACTATGTTTTGGGACTATGGGAAGAAGTCATGGTACCCAGAAAAAACTCAAGCATGCGCAGGGAGATCATGCGGACTCCATGCCGAAAGACACCGGGCTGAAATTCAAACCAGGACCTTCTTGCTCCAATCAACACTCCTACCAACTTCACATCTGTCAAACTACCATTGTTCCCCATAGTTTGATTTAAAAAAAATGATTTTTTTTATCTTGCCAACAATAACAATTGGGTGTTCAGAATGTTTTTAGTACATTTAAATTGAGGATATTGGGTGCTGTAGTGGCGGAGTGGTAAAACACAACCCATGTATGGAGTCCTTAGTTCTCAATGTGGCCGACACAGGTTAGAGTCCCAGTCTGATGATGTATTGCCGCATATCTCTCCTGTCTGACTTCTCTCAAATAAAAGCACCTAGAGTCAATAAAACCCTTAAAAGGAGGGAAAAAATGAACATATTAAATAAAGTTAAGTTCATCCACCTATTGTCGCAGCAGTCTGCATGGATGAAACTCAACATTTATCCTGCCAAATATTGTGACTATATGGTCATTTTCAGATGGTATGTCTTACAAAATAATTTAGCATTTAAATTCTAAAAGAAAATGCTGTAATTCATACATAAACTTGTAACTTTATTGATTCAATTTGACGTATGGTAGTTTTCTTTTCACTGAGCCAGCTGTGAGTTCTGGTTTCCTCCAGCATGTGGTTACACATCCTGAAGATCACAGCTACACTGTTATGCTTGGTGTCAAAGTTTCACTCATGGGCAAGCAAGCCTAGTTTATAAATTGTAGTTTCTTTAGTTGCTGAAAGTTATTCCCAAAGATCTAGAAGTTAAAGTTTTGTCATAAAATTAGATTTTTTGTTTCTGGAAGAACACTCTTAAAATTTAGCATATCTGTTTGTTAAATGGAAATTGATCAATTTGCCAATAATTATCATTATTAGTTGGTCCAGTTTATTGTCCTTTTTTATTTCTTTTTTACAAATGCATGTATTTAGACTATTTCTCTAATGGTCTGCAGGAAGTAATGCTCGTGATATTTGATGTCTTTATTCTTTTTTATTCCCTTGTGTTTGCATGGCTTAGCCACAGTAGACAGTTTTTATTTGTGATGGCGTGATGGTACGCACCGATTTTTTTCTAGAAGCCTACCTTTCAATTGAATTTCACCAAGAACAGCCCATTAAAAAAAAATTCTACATATTAAAAACAAAGCAACTATTGATTTGTACATAGGTTTTCTAGCCACGGTCTAATTTGCAAACCCAGTCCTTGGTTGGACCTTTAAAAAAATACCCTCCAGGCAGCTTCAATCTCACCCTCATGTAGTAATTATTAGACTCTGAAGTGCAGCAACAGTTTCCTGTCTGTGAGTGAAGTCACACCTTTGCTGCAAGCATTTCTTGCTCAGTGTATTTTGTGATCAGTTGAATTGCCTCCTTCTATTTAGTGATCTGCTTCCTGTCTACTTTACATGTGTGGAGGCATGATGTAGAAGAGTAAAAAAAAACAACCACAGAAGTAATTGGAAAGATAAACAGTTATATTTTTAGATATACGCACACTACACTACTACACCTTGTATGTAATTTTTGGCTGAAGAATGTCTTCAAAGTGTATATAGTAAACTTTTGATTTTCATATTTGTTATGAACAGACAGTGCTTTAGGTATATCTTCATAACTCTAACTTTTTCTTTTACGGCTACAAACTATCACTGTCTTTGTGTTAGTTTATCACAAAAAATACAGTTAAAAGTTTGTGTTGTGAAAATGTGAAAATGTTCTTTCTGTCAATCTATTTTCCCCAAGATCAATTTTTAGCTTTAAAACCGTCACTCATTTGACGTAAACACTTTCACACAGCATCATGTCCTTCTTAACTGGTAATTATGAATATCAATACACTGAATAACTGCTTGAAATAACTTTAATTATCTAGATTCAAAAGTGTTAGTTTCTGAAGATCAGCTTCGGTTTTTGTGCCATAATTACACATAAGGTCACAAAAGACAAAAATGCGGCCAATGCAATACATTAAGTTTGAGAAGTTTCAATATCAACATGAAAACTTGACCTATATATATTAAAAATGATTATTTATTTCATTCTTGATATTAAAAATTGATATCAGGAATAATTTTTTAGTGGGGGTGCTAAAAAATTAGCAGTAAAGTGCAGCTATACTTTATTAAAAAGTATATTTAAAACTTTTGTTCTAGAAGGACTATTGAATAGAAACATACTTCATGTCATCATTTCATAAATCACCTTTGCCTTTTATCTTTCTTTTTTGTGACGCGTTTGCATCAATGTGTGAGAATGTAATTGCTAAGATATAGTCCAAAAAAAAGTTTACCGCAGTTTTGGTAAACTTTAGCAATAACCTCACTCCTTGATGCAAATTTGAAATAATTACACAATTCTTTAATTTGGGAAGAAGGTTTTGGGAAATATTCGTTGTTGTAACCGGAAGGTTTCCAGTGAACCCTTTACCTCTTAGAGACAGTGAAATAAACATAACTCTTCATTGTTACATTTGTTTGCTGACATTTACTGGAAAGGGTTTCAACTTGTAGTTATTACTATGGTTTTCAGTCTGTGTTTGGTGAAAGAAAACATTGTGATTAGGTTTAAGAAAACCTAATGCTTGGCCAACTTTAAATTCAACCAAAAAGTCACAGCAGAAACTCTGTTCTGCTTTAATCTGACTGATGAATCCGCAGGAGTTTTTACATCAAACTCTTTGTCATTCTCTGTGCAATTATTACACTGCTGTCTCTGCTTACTAATATGATTATCACATGAGTTGAGATTTCACAATTAATTACCTACTTATGTTTTAATTAAGATTTACAAAATTTCTTAATGGTAAATTTAGGATTGTTTTTACTTTTTGCAGCTAGTTTAGACACCATCTGGAGAGACAATAGCGACTCCTACCGAGGAAATCAGATGATGCCTATGATCATTTATCCCACATGTAATATTCCTCTGTTCACTTCAACTAATTTCTCATATATGTTTTATGTTAAATTGCAGACCCAGAATGGGCATCTTACACCCTTGGGGTGTTTGTGTGTCACAGTTGCTCAGGTCTCCACAGAAACATTGCTCAGATCAGCAAGGTAAAGTCTCTACTGCTTGATCCCTGGAGCTACTCTGAGTTAGAGGTGAGATTTTGTTTTTTCAATTTTACCTTCTGAACAACTCAAAGGACCCAGTGTTTCGTCTTTGAGCATGAATTATTATTGACTATTCTAATTATTTTTATTGATTCTTTTTGGATTTTTACTTGCTTAAAAATAGTGTGAACTTGCAGTATTTTAATTAAGTAGACAGATATCGTCATCATAGTACCAAGGCAAAAGATTTTTAAAAATGTTTTGGGTTGTGTCCTGTTTCCTTAGTCTTATAATAAACACTTTCAATAAATTCTCAGCAGCAACAAAAAAAGGATATGGGTCACTCTTCCTTTAAGCAAAAACATTCTTTATTTCGCCAAGTTTTGATGAGTTCAAATCTGCTAGCTGGATGTTTTATTTACTGAGATATTAAAAAGTAAACATAGTTCTTAGTGTGCCTTTTTTCTTTTTTAAGAAGATTTTATTTAATCAGTTAGAAACATCATCATAACATAAAAAAGAAGCCTTCAATCTGCCCCAGCTACTGTATTTTTCTTGAATTGACACAAAGTCATTCTACGGGCCATAAACTGCCCACAGGCCACTCTTTTGACACCTCTGATTTAAAAGAAAGCTCAGTGTAACAGCTGCTTCCAGAGTCTTTATTCCCACTCAAACTTCTGACAGTGTCGCTTTCTGCCTCCTACGTTATCACTGCTGCTAGTCAACATTATCAATTGAGCTTGGGCTAAAAGGCGTGAGCCAGCAGCTGGCCAACACAACCAGCATCTTTGTGCGAGTTTGCAGGGGCGCTTGTGTGTTTGTAAGATCTTGGAAATGTGCAGACATTTATGTTACAGAAAATGTGCATAAAACAAATGACTTCTCTGTCTTCATAAAAAAGTGAAGCAAAAGGCCGTTCAAAGCAGGACATTAAATTAACATTTGTGGCAATAGTGGTCCTCCTGTTCTTTCTGTGTGGACTCTTTCTGTTTAATTTGTTGTTTTGAAAATGTGCAAAATATGCATACATATTTGAGCTTAAAAACAACAAAACAAAGATGGTAATAAAATCTTACAGTTGCTGAGAAAAAGGCCCTATGCGAACACTCCTTTGTGCATTTAGGATGCAGCAGTCTGTCTGAAGAAATTTGAAAAGTCTGCAACAGCTTCATATTCATCAGTGATGTTATTTCAGCCAGAGTACATTCATCTCCCACCACATACACTGGGTTCAAGGGGCCATCCTACGACAGAGCTGTTCTTCCTGATGAGCTCGGCTAATTGCTTCCTCTCAGCTGTAGATAAGCTGCTGCTCCAACTTATAGCACCATAGAAAATGGCGGCTTTCACTGCAGAGTCAAAAAAATTGTCCAGGAGCGCCCTCTGTTCTCCCAAAAATCTCAGCTTCCTCAGCAGGCAGTTTGTTCTGTCCCTTCCTTTAAAATACGTCAGTGTTGTGAGTCCAGTCCACTTTATTGTCCAGGTGAACACCCAGGTACTTTTAAGATTCCATTATCTCAATTCCACTCCTAAAAACAGAAGCTTTTTAAGGTAGCAGTGCATTCTGCAGGATATTGGTAACATTATTTATGCCTCATATTGTTCCATACAACCAGTATGTGCAAATGTGTTGGGAAATTTATACACTGACTTGCCAAAGAATTCATCATGTCCCTTAAACTTTGTCACATTTTGATACCCCAAAATAAAATCAAATGAAAAGAAATCACCCAATTAGTAGATGAAGTGTGTAATTCACTTCTGGTACAAATACAACTGTTCCGCAAAGGCCTCATAGGTCTGTTGAGAATATTGGTGAATCAATCTTGAAAAAAATCACAGAAAACTTTGTTTAAATGGAGCGTTGTTTATGCCCTCATCCAAAAAAATGTAACTACAATGGCACAACTGTAAATCTACAAATGGCCAAATGGTCGGGCAAGGAGAGCATTAATCACTCAAACAGCCAAAAGATTAATTGTCTTTCTGGAGGAGCTGCAGAAATTAAACAGCTCTATTGGGAAAGTCTGTCAGCAGGACAACTTTTTATCATGTTCATCATACTTTTATTTTTTAGGTAATATGACAAAATGTAAAAAGGTTCAAGAGAAATGAATGGTTTTGAAAGTCACTGTTATATTAAAGTAACAAATAATAGGAAGGATGTTGTAAAGCAGCAACAGTAAAAAGCAGTAAAATTCACCCTACCCCCATATTCATAAAGTGAAATATTCTGCTTTTGTTGTTGTTTTTTTATGTATTACTCATAAAATTATAGCAGCACTTCACTGAAAACAAACCTTTTATTTCAACAGTATAACATGTTGAAATACTCTGATTATCTATGTTCAGAGATTTCTGCTTCAGTTTGTCAGGGTAGGGTTTCTACAGCATTCCACAACACTTCCTGTTTTAAGTTGCATATGTTTGACACTTGTAACATAATTTAAAAATAATTGCATCTAAGGATAGGAGGAATCAGAAAGAAATCAACTTATTTAAGTAATGGTGGGAAATGTAGGCTCCTGTTGTTCAGATCTCACTTTGACAGTTTGACACATAGCATCTAAACTAAACACTGCTGCAAGTAAACCCTTTTGTTGTAGTTATAGGGTTTAATGATTAGTCCCCCATTTCAGTATCACAGCACATATGAACTCATTGTAAGTTAACATGATCAGCTAGCTAAGTTAAGCTAGCTATGTGGAAAACAAACCTTCATCTTTCTTCTTTATAGTTTATAGATTCTGTGGGGAATAATGCTGCAAAGGCCAAATATGAACAGATAGTACCTGCCTTCTATTATCGACCCACGTCTAAAGATTGCATGTAAGTAGTCCTCCTTCTATGACCCTCTTTAATCTTAGGGTTTTCTGTTCTGTTTGGTATTTGAGTTCAATCTTTTACAAGTAAGACAGTTTTTTTTTTATTACACATTAGCATAATATTGCTGAAAGTTCAATTTTTCTTGGATTAATCCCTGTTCTGAATAGCTTTTGTTTGTAACGCAGCACCACAATGACACACCAAGTACTGAAATCTGACCATTTTCTTTTCAGGTTGCATTACAGTGGTAACAGTTTTTTGTTCTAAGCCATTTTTAATCAATAAGCAGTTTACTTAAAGAGCATAAAGCAGGGGTGCTCAAGTCCAGTCCTCGAGAGGCTAGTCCTGCTACCGTCCTGCAACTTTTAGATGCAGCCTTACTCCAGCAGACTGGGATCAGCTATGAACAGGTCTGTAATGAGCCATTCATTTAATTCAGGTGTGTTGTAGCAGGGATGCATCTCATAGTTGCAGGATGGTAGCTCTAGAGGACTTGAGCACCCCTAGCATAAAGATATTTAAAATGGTAAGCAAGATTTTTTTTCAAGCCTGCTCAATTCAGGTTCTTTTTTTATCTTAAAGACCACAACCACATTTGACCGAACTAGGACAAGTAAGATGTATAATGGTGTAGACGTTGTTCTAAATTGTTATGTGATTTCCTGTGTGAGTAGTTTGCGTTACATGTTGTCGACAAACGTCATCTTCTGTATTGGACAGTGCTTAGGCTTAATTGGTGACTTCATATTTAGAGTTCTGCTGAACAAAAAGATGTGGTTGTGGTTTACCAAGATGACGCATACAAACTTAACAATTATAAAGTTTGCAATTATACAACCATGTGTATTTAGAGCTTCTGTTTATTTGAACTTCACAACCAAAGTGAAAAAAAGGCTTTAGTAAGACATAGCTGAGTTTAGAAACACATGCAAGGCTTTTCATTTAGATTTCTTCTTCTTTAGAAACTAAATTGGATGACTGACATCAACCACAAAAGATTTAACACATTTGTCTCACTTTTGAGACAAATGTGTTAAACAACTACATTAATCATTTACCATCCACTGTGTTCTGCAGGCTCCTACGGGACCAGTGGATCCGAGCAAAGTATGAGAGAAAAGAGTTTATGTGCGTAGAGAGGCAGGAGCCCTACTCTGCAGGTAAAGATGAAATGTATCTGTATAATTAAAAATTAGATTCTTGTTGAGTGCTTTGGAACCAAATTGTTTGCATCTTGCACAGCAAAACAGAGTGGTGAGTAGCCCTGTCGCGATGAATAATAAATCAATTAATCACACAATAAATTAAAACTATCGACCTCATTTCAATTATCGGCTTCATCGATTCTTCCAGCCTGTTTCTGATGAAAAAATTAAAATGGCTCAACTCCAGTGGTCTCCCTTCCTCATTTCCTTAGCATAATGCCCAGCGCACACTACATGATTTTAGAGCTGTCTGCCGATTGTCAGGCCATTTTCAAAAGCTGAGAGAACACACATTAGCCGACAGAAATCCTAGGTATAACGGTTTGATCGGTTCGATCAGGTTCGGTCGTGTGGTGTCCAACAATGGACACAAAATAATGGCTATCATTTATCGCAATAATTTGAGACAGTTAATCGCTTGGCAAAATTGATCGTGACAGATCTAGTGGTAAATAAATTTCCAGCATTATTGGCAAATGATTAACAGTGTTTTTGGTTGACACAAAATGAGAAGCTACAGGGAAAACCTTTGCATAACAGTGCCAGTACTAAATTACTTTTTTAAAATTTTTATTGGAGTTTAATAACTGTGTGTCTGTCTGTCTATCCTAGATAGCCAGCTAGCTGTTTAAAAATTGCTAAAACATGTCATACTCATTAGTGTAATAGAGGTAACACTATTCTAAAGGTACAACCTCTTACACAGTTAATTAAACAAGTAATATTAAACTCATTGGGGTACACAACAAATGCAGAATACCAGTGATGTTGCACAATTTTTTAAATTTATGTAGTTTGTATATTAAAAAAAAATTCTGTGGTATGGTTTTAAGCTGTTAGAATCTCATGCCTGCTATGTACAATAAATATGACAATTTATTATTATTATTATTCAAACAGTCAGGTAAAGTATTAAGTCATTAACATGGTTTAAAGTGGAAAGAATATGCACAGGTACTTTTCTGCCCATTCTGAAAAGTGGTGTCTCAGGGTGGTTTTTATCAGCTTTAATTGACCATTTCCCTTGGTTTCATATGTGCAGAAAACAGGAAGCTTGCAAAATAAAGGCAGTTGAACCTTCTTTAAAGAATGCCTGTCTTCTGGCCATTTTTCATCTAACTTTGCAGTGGCAATACAGAGTTTGCATCTCTGAAGCTGTTTTTCATTTAATAAATGAACACTTAGCATTTCCAAGCTTAAATTACTGGTACTTGTAGTATCAGTAATCAGTGTACAGTGCTTCACATGATGCTAATCAAAGTCTAAAACATCTTGGATTAGCATCATGCAAAAACATGAGTGTATGCATGTAGGAACTAAATGTCTGATTTCAGTTTCAGGGAGAGGACGAGAAGCTGCTATCAGAGTCTCATGACTGCTGAACACTGCGTCTTGCCGTCTGCGGCTTCTTGTTTTATACTGTGCAGAGGTTTGAGAGCATGTGGCTGCCTGCCTCTGCCATTGAGGAAGAATGCCCTCTTTGTGTGCAAGCATTCTGGGTAACATTCTGTGCAGAATTTAAGTCCAATAGAGTAATGGAACCTGCAGGCACAAACTGGCGTGAGATTATCAATGCATGCGTAAAATGTGTGAAAAATACCAGTTTTAGAATGTGTTCACAAACAATTAAATCAAAAATATATAACACAATTGAGAAAAAGCAGCAATTATTCCTACTGCTGATAAAGTAATATTTGAGAAAGCAACCCAGGTTGTTACTGCACCCTGCTTGGATTATTGTAATTCTATGCAGTTTTTTAATATATAAAATGTTAATTCAACTTTACTGATAAAAACTGTGATACACCTAAGCTCACCTTTCTAGTATGGTTTCCTATTTGATCTAGTTAAAAGTTTATTGCTTCTTTTTGAAAGTGATAGTGGTTTAGCTCCAGCATGTTTGTCTAAACTTTTGCACTCTCATGCTCCATGCAAAGCATTAAGGTTCTGCAAATCAATTGCTGAATGACATCCGTGGAACCAGACTCAGAGATAGAGCAGACGGCGCTGTAGAATAACCTGCCTCTGTACTTTAAAGCTTCACAGACTGTTAGTGATTTTAAGAACAGCTTAACAACAAATTTATACTCCATTGCTTTTAGTTCTAGTTGAGCAGAATATGTTAGCTTTTACTGTGTTATTTTGTTTCATTCACTTAAGAAGTTTCAATATCTTGTGTTCAATTTATTGGTTGGTCGATTTTCACATATGAGTCCGATCTTATTCACCAATCTTATCTAGCTTGGCAAATGTGTAAAAATCAACCACTGACCTTTTGCTCTCCAGTGAGAAAGACTTGACTGACAGATCGGCCCTTCAAGATATGTCTGCACATTTACAATTAACAATAGTGACTTCACTGTTTCCCACTCAACTTTCTTGCTTCTAGGATTAGGGTTGGGGTTAGCCCCTAACCCTTCTGCCAGTCTTGAACTTTTTCACCTTTCTGTGTTGATGTTATTATGACTAGAGGGACCATGCTTCTCTCTCTGGTACAATAATAGTAGTCTGTCTCATAAATCATTGATAAAGTCATTGCTCAACGAGGAGGTTACTGCAGCACGTGGATAAAACATGGTTACTTTTTAACAGAACAATGAAATATGAAACTAATGAGAACAATATCAGACAAACTTGCAAAGCAAACATCAGTATCTTCTTTACTTCCTGGTGCATTTACCAGAATAGGCTGTTCTTGCTGTTTATTGCATTCTTCTTTATTCTATCCAAAAGCAGCAGCATGATCTGAACTTTAGAGGGAAATGCTTCTCTAGTATGGTTTCTAGGTGGGGAAGTGGTTTAGTTCAGTTGTTTCTCATGTGGTCTACTTTCAGAAAATTCTTGGGAGGTATAAAATATTGCTATAAAGTTGTAGGTGTAGCTACAAGTAAATTTTTATAGCATCAAGCTACTTTTGAATATGTAAACATTCCAAAATATACAATTAGAATCATAGTAAATCCAAAAAGTAAATCTATCATATTTATCAGGGAAAGATTATGCTTGCGATCAGTGCTGCACTCTGCATCGATCAGCACTTTGCCCAGAGAATATGAGCTGTACTAACAATTATTATAGTCTGTATTCTGATGTCACACGTGTGAAAATGCATGCATAACAATGCACTGTGTGTTCTCTCCGATAATGGCTAAATATGGGCATTGTGGTGAGTATCAGGAAGAGGCCCAGGACTAGATAGACAGATGAGTCCGATTGTGTGTGTGAATTTCAAAAAAGGTGACGGATGTTCATTGTCTCTTCAAAAATTTAAAGGCTTGAGTTCTTCAGTTTTTTTGAAAATTAAAAGCTTGGCTGAAAACCTACTTTGCGTTTTTTTTTTTTTTTTAAACGCCCTAGTGTGTGTTCATGTGTGTGTGCTTGCTTTAGTGATGTTCTGGAAGTGATCGGTTGAAGCTGAATTATTTATATCTTTTAACAGCAGATGTTCTTCCTCCCATTGCTTATTAAGGTTTACAAGACTGACTACATATGCTAAAAGGGTGAACGTACAAATGCAGAAAGCTATAGTTTTTCAGGTTTTGTTTAAACTTTGAGGGCTTTATTTTTTTAACTCGATGTGCTTTTCACACAATAGTAGCAGAGTGAAAACATTTATGTTCCATCATGTCTCGTTGAAGAAACACTTTCAAAGCTGTAAGTGCAAGCCTGAGCAGCACAAAAAGCAGAAATTGCTGCTTTCTTTTTTTACTTGAGAAGGAGATAATGTTTCCATGCCATGACTGTATAGTTTCATAAAATATGTTTTTGATCTTATCCACAATACAGACAGGAAAAGGAGCACAATACAAGGAGAACATTCAGTTGTCACATTTCAATGACAATAGCATTGACAACTGACCCACATTTTCCTCAGTGTTTATCATCACTCCTGACTGTTTTTCATGGGCTTTTGTTCTCACCAAAATGCATATAAATTGTTCATAAAAATATCAATAAATGCTTAAAAAAACATCACATTTTAATACTGCATACTCTGATGATGTTGTGCTGCGATTGTGAATAGATATATTGACCTACAGGTTTGTTGAATGGATCATGGATCAGCTAAAAAATAGAGGGGTCTGGTTTATGTATTGCTCCACTTTTGTGTTTTGAATCCTTAATCAGAGAAAGATCTTTGTGGGTCTGTTCTTGGCAGGCTACAGAGAGGGATGCCTATGGAAGAGAGGAAGAGACAACGGCCAGTACCTCAGTCGAAAATTTATCCTGACGGAACGTGAAGGTGTCCTGAAATACTTCAACAAGCACGATGTGAGTTGGTTTCTTATGTGTTGCTTTGCACAATGCCACATAGGAAATGTTATGAATTCAAGTCTACATATTGTTTATGTTGGGTTCAGCTATTGGATTTTTTATTTTTATTTTTTAACATAAAATTGATAACTTAGGACTTAAAAGCATGATGGCTTACCATACTCCTGTCTTTCTCCCCTCAGGCCAGGGAGCCCAAAGCGATCATGAAGATCAGCACAGTGAATGCTACTTTTCAGCCAGCTAAAACTGGCATTGCTCATGGGCTGCAGATTACCTATTTGAAGGATAACAGCACCAGGAATATCTTTGTTTATCACGAGGACGGCAAGGTCAGCATGTTTCAGTCAGAATTCCTTCAACTCAAACATTTTAAGCCATAATAAATGTCATGTACTGTGTTGGAGTCATCTGTGTCAAATGTGACAGAGGGAAAGCTGGAAGTGACTGGGTTTCTGAAGTGTCCTGATGTTTTTGTCCTAAAGGAAATGGTTGACTGGTTCAATGCTATCAGAGGTGCAAGATATCACTACCTGCAGGTGGCCTTTCCTGGTGCTCCAAACTCTGAGGTGAGTACATTTTTAGTATATGTCTGCAGAATTCTTATGAATATCTAGGTATTTCTAAAATGATATATTTTCCTAATACCTTTTACATTTCGAGAGTAAATTTGATAGCAGTATTTGGACTGGAATATCTGAAAACTTTTGCTTCAAGAGTAAATATAAAATGTGTCCTTGACAGATGAGGGAACAAAGGCTGAGTCTTAAACGTGCTGTATCCTGGAGGTTGCTAAATATTCCATTTTTATATGACTGTTTCTTAGAGACAGTCTAACAGACTTAAAAACAATGTTACCCGGAAAGAAAATAAAATAAAAAATGACATGCATGGAACATCACTGCATCTATTGTCAAATGCACACTTGTTTTGTTTAAACTGTCATGAGTCTAAAATTTCACATTAAACATGTTTAATTCAATGCTGCCTTTTGAATTGTACCGAAAAGACATATTTATGACATTGTTGCAAAATCATGAGAAGAGAATATCATTGGAATGGAGTTGCATTTTAAATAGCTTCATTGAAAAGACGGTATGCTTTGGATTTAAAAGTAGAATTTTGGTCACGATCACTAGAAGACTAAAAATGACTCCAAATGCGACTAAGTGTCGCTTGTGAGATGCAGAACTAGTAAAATAAAAAGGAAGCAGATCATCTCTAAAGTCAGATCCTTAAACTTGGACTGTGAGCAGAAAAAAAGATTTTTATACGATGATTCATTCTTATGTTGCAATTTCACTCAGTATATATCACATCATTAACAAGACTGTGGCTGAAACTATTAAAACAAACTAAAAAGTGTGAAACCAGGTTGTTACTATGAGATCTGGAGTTTACACTTGCTCTTCTATTGCTTATTAGAAAGTGTGAATTCTTGACACTGATAACGTCATAGGCTGACAAATCCACTGCTGTTAAGGCCATTTTAAAGTTCTTCTAGAGTGCTGTTGCTACAGACAAAAATGCAAAAAGGCATTTTGGCCTCCTCAGGATTCCTTGTAATTCTGACAGCTTTTCACCAAAGTATCTTTTTTTTGCTTTTTAAGAGTTTACTTTATTGCTTAGCTATGTCCCTGGTTAATGGATAGCAGATGACAGACATGTGTGGGCTTTTTCACATATTTGTCACTTTATGACAACAAACTGCACTTTGATGGAATTGTGTGCTATAGAACACAAAGTCATTGACCATTGTGAAATGATGCATTGAAATGTGGAAAATGTGGTGCATTTGTATTGTATTACAAATAAGATGACTCGTAAAAAGAATTGGTGAATTAGATTTTTGAATGGGCTTTCACATTATGGAGGACTGAATACAAATGCACTCCACAACTTTAAAAATGTTGAAAATGCTATACCAATTTCTTTTTTTTTGTACAGATAAGTGCTACTCCCTAACAAATTTACAGCGAAATACTTTCAAGTGTTCACAATGTTTTTTTTTTTTTTTCCTAGTTGTTGCCAAAGCTGACCAGGAATTATATAAAAGAGGGTTACATGGAGAAGACTGGGCCAAAGGTGATCTGCTTATTCCTAGTCATTAACCCAATGTGAACGTGTAATTGACAATAGTGATGTAAAATTGAATGTATTGATGGTTATGTTGAACCCTTCCTTTTTGTCTTGCAGCATACTGAAGGCTTCAAGAAGAGGTGGTTTACGATGGATGACAGGAGGCTCATGTACTTCAAAGATCCGCTGGTAAATACTCAAAAATTTCAAGAGCAATGCTGTAGTTTACCTCAGTCACCAGGAGATGCTGCTGTGCCTCTTGTTTAGAGTAGAAATGAGTTTTGTGTGAAAGTATCCAAAATAACTAAAAAAGACTAATTTGGTTTGTGGTGCCTAACTTATCAGGACAGTAAATAGCTTTTGTTTTGCATGGTAATATCTGTGTGACTCTTTGTGTTCATAGGATGCCTATGCTCGAGGGGAGGTTTTTATTGGCAGTAAAGAAAACAGCTACACTGTCCTTCCTGGGCTTCCTGCCAATGTTCAGGGGACCCACTGGCCATTTGGAATCACTATAGTGACTCCAGACAGGAAGTTTCTCTTCGCCTGTGAGACGGCAGAGGATCAGAAAAACTGGATGGAAGCATTTCAAATTGTCATCAGTCGACCGATGTTGCCACAGGAGTATGCCGGTAAGCTGATTAATTAAGTGATATTTGCCACTTTTGACTCAGAATTATTCTGATGCCGTACTTCTGTGATTTATTTATTTTTTCTGCAGTGGAAGCTTATTTTAAACACAAACCATGATTGTGCTTCTGCTTGAAGTGCATCTCACAGTGGAGGCTTGCACAAAGCCTGGCGTTTGATTCAAAGATGAACGACATTTGACAGTTCCTCCTCTTCATTAACTACACTTCTTGACCCCAGCAACAACAGGAGCCAGACTCATTTTCTCTGAAAATGTCCATCACTCCCCAACTCCTGGATGCCACGACATATGTACTCCTAATATAACACGCATATTTGTTGTATTATGTTACGTACAAACTTAAAACGGGACAAAACTGCTGGTGCTTCTGGAAACATCAGTATCTAATTTTCTCAGTTGCATTGTAGAATAATCAATACTGCCATTACTGCAAATGATTGACATTTGGACCATTTAACAAAAATATAAAGACTGAAAGTATAATGTAGTACAAGGCTAACGATATATATAGTCTCACTTATGGATGCTATTTTGAGTTACTGTACATGTATGAGTGTAATTGTATTTAATAATTTATTTTTTAATTGTAGCCTATATGTATTCAGTTCTAAGATTGTATTACAAGCACTGATTTGCCATTTTATTTTTAGTTTCTGCATTAAGCAGCTTCATGTTAAATCCAGATTTAAAATGTTAGTGGGTGACATGTTATTGCATTTACGTCCAGCAGAGGGTGACAAAATACCATTTTATTTTTAAACAAAACTCAAGTCTTCCCTAAAATCTCCAGTGATTCATTAATTTTGCCTAACTGATGCCTTCAGGGCTCCATCTGAAATAATTAGCATTAACAGTGAATAAAAAGGGAAAATAATGTTTTATAATAATCTATGGTTTCTATTAAGATGTATTAACACACATTTAATATTAATTATGGTGCCAAAACTATCTGTATGAACATGCAGCACAGAAATATGTTCAGTATAAGACTTCTGTGATAATACAAACAGAAATGCACCTTTTTTGTCTTTTCCAAAGAATAGATTTTATTTCAACAGCTACAAACAAGTTAAAATGTTAAGAAAAACATGGCATTATATATCATACTTATATTTATTCATATTCTAGCACTGAAAAATAAAATATGAAGCAGTCTACTCAGTTTTTATATGCAACAAATATCACAACAGAACAGACATTTACAATGACTTCTAATTAGGGATGACACTGATCATGATTTTTGTAGTCTCCAAGTCTGATGTGAAAGATTTAGTATTTTATCTTACATATAGAGTCTGATCATTTATAAAGCGGATATTTTCTTTTAATTTTTCTTTATAGCAACAGCTGTTTTGGATCATCTTGACACGTTGCAGGATATTATCAGCATGTGCCCTCAACACATTAAAAAAAATCTTCCAGCATGTTATCTAAGATGGGACTGAATGTATTTATAATTCTTGTTAAAGACAACTTGTCTTATCTGATGATCTTGTATTGAAGTTGTTTCTAATATAAAGTGAGCTCTGTTTTGATTTGACTTGTTGATAATTTGGCTTAAAAGATATTTCACTTTGAACTCTAAAACTGGTAGAAGGCAGTTCTAATGCTATATACACTTGGTGTTTTGCTTTTAACTTCATCAAATTTAATGAGAAGTGTTTCAGCTGATTTCTGTACAAGTCTCTCTTCCTTACACTTAGAGCTGTTTGGGAGTTTCTAAACATGTCTGACAAAACCACAGGTAGGAGACAACAACAGGTAATGGAGGTTTAGTTTCTTTAGGGCCTTGGATCAGCACATCCCCATTTCTAATACAACATGTAAGATAACACCACAGTAAGTGCATTTAAGGTACTATTAAGCTTTACTATAATTATTTAAATATGGAAAAAAATAGGTATTTACATGCAACATTCTTGACATATTTTAACACCTATAGTTTACATAATAGTATTTAAACATAACTTTTTTTCTTTTAACCATTCGTTTCCTATCTCTGCTCTACTTCATTGTCACGGCACAGCAAGTGCCTCTCTCAAATGGTCAGCAGGTGACTGATGGGTTACACCCTGGACAAGATGTCATCAAATCACAGAGCTAACACTTACGAAAAGTCAGACAATCATTCACACTCACTTTCTGGGTGATTTGGGTGACTTGTGCATGCATGATTCTGGACTGTGTGAGGAATACCGTGGTACCTCGAGAGGACATGCACAAGTAAAATATGCAAACTCCACGCAGAAGGATGTCAGCTAAAATTTGAGTCCAAGATGCTCTTGCTGTGAGGCAACAGGCCTAACCACTATCCACGATGTTACCCCAATTAGGATCAAGATGAAAGCACATTAGATAATGACAAATAGAAATTAACAAAGCAAGATAAACATTTTTACACTTGGGAATTTTCAAACTCTTCTCATCAGTAACTTTGTACCAAAAATAGCAACAACAGTTTGCTTTCACTGTGTGATGAAAGGATGCATATCCCCAAATATTCACCCACGAATCATCAAAATATTCTGAATTAGTGCTGGTAAGTCAACCCAACCTCCTGGAGCCTGCTAAAAGATGACTATAGTCACTGAAACGTACAGAAGAAACATCAAAACACATCTAGATTTAAAATTCCACAACATTCTAACAGAAGCTGCCAATATAGATAAAAATAATGAGGACATGTGGGAAATAAGCTGCCTTGTAACTAAGCATCTTCACAAAAGAAAAAAAATAATCATGTGAATAAATTAATTTGAACAAAAATAATTCGTCAAAGACTGTAAAGCTGCCTTGAGAGGTAAAAATGTTCATTTTTAACATGGATCTAAGCTGTTCTGTCTTATATGTTCAATCTTAATCTTGGTCTCCATTCATAGCTCAAGAAACAATTAGGTGAATAGAAGCATGTTAAAGTATTAAAGCAAGAGAAACTTAATATCAGGAAGATTTTACAACTGCGGAGACAATTCATCATTCTTCATAAGTCCAGAAAGGATTTCCAACATTTAAATGATGGTTAATTGGCACATGGACCCACATTTTCAGCCATTTAGGTCCTGCAGCAGCCAGCGCCCTTCATCTCCTTGTTCACGTACTCATGCAGCTTAAACTTCTCACTGGGATCCTTCATGGACCTATGCTTCAGCTCCCTGAAGTGAAACAAAAACAAAAATAAAAACAGTAGAAAGTAAAACTAGTGTTTTACTTTCAAAGTAGTAGCTCTACTATTCAGTTTGTCTATTGGAAATATTATGGGAGACATCTCTACTGGCTTAATACTTTTATAGAAATTTGCCCATTCTTCTTCATAAAATACCCAAAACTCATCTAGATTGGATGGAGAGTATCACAGAATATCAATTTCATCTAGTCTTGAAAATGTTCCCCACAATTTATAATCCAGTGAACTGTAGTGAATCAGCATATTTAACTGTGAGGAAACTAAGCATGCGGCAAATATCCACAATGTCTTCTTAAAACGGGTTTGTTAAAGCAACATGTTTGTTGTCTTCCTCTTGTTTTAACAATTGCTAACAAATCTATACGAGTTCGGAAAATTATACAAAAATTGCTGTTTCCTGTCGTCTGAGAGATCATCTCTCCAAAACCCACGGACAAAAAAATTATACTTACTTGGCCACAGCAGTGAAAGCCAGCTCTATATTCAGTCCTGACCTGGCGCTGGTCTCCATAAAGGGAACCCCAAACTCCTGCAGAGTCAAAGCACTGAATGTTTATCAGTGTTTATCTTTATTTTGCTGAGTGTTGATGTGACAGAGCTTATAATGTCTGCAGCTTGACAACCTAATCTAAACAAAATCATACACATTTCACAGATCTTTACCTTAGCAAGCTTCTCACCATCTTCTCTCTTCACCACCCGATTATGAGTGGCATCGGCCTAAGGTGACAAAAAGTTTTATATTTACAAGTTAGCCATAAAATATAAACCATCATCTTGATTTATGATCCTATTTATCCCAAAGGCCATGAACACTATTGTCAACCAAAAGTGTTGACAATTAAACCTTTCTTTCATCTCAGGGGCATTTATTTTTGTAGTTTAAGTCCAGGGCCTTTACCATTTTAAGTAATTGTCATTTCTGTATGTTAACCTAGCTTTCTTGACATCGACCAAGCCCAAAAGAAACCATCTTTAAAGAACAACTTTATATTGAATTGTTTTAATAAGTTCTTTAGGTGTTTTGTTGCAAGAAGGAAGTGATACAAATGTTTCTATTTCTGACTGAAGTTAGAAATAAGCCACTAATGATACAAAATAATGTAGTTCACTGAAAAATTATTTTGTTGACTAACGTATCTAAATATCAGTCAGTCAAATGTAGCACACTATAGATGTTTTAGGACAATTTAGATTTTTTTCCCTTCCACTAAGACAAAAGTTTTACACTGTACACCATCTGCGTTACAGACATTTTCTCTGTACTCAAAGTATCATTGTAAAGACAGAAGACCTTCATTGTCATAAACCTGGATCAGTTTTCATTGCACATCATACTCTGTAAGTCCGTAATTTTTTAAAAAATCGTCTTTTTCAACAAACACTTTGCTTTGGGTCCTTGCAAACAACAAACGGGACATTCAAGAAGTTGAATGAACCAATCCATTCAAAAGAGCAGAAATCAACATGATTGTTAAAAATAAGACACAAATTTGGAAAACTTGAATTGATTCCCAAATGTGTGAATATATGTTATTAAAATACTTTCATAATGAAACAGGGCATAAAAAAATATATATTTTTCCTTTTTTTTTACTTTGTTTGACCACTTGCCTTGTTTCCAAGCAGCATGAGCACCACGTCTTGTTGGGCATATTCATGGATCTCGGTCAGCCATGCCTGGCAAACACAATAGAAACAAGAAACCAGAACATATAATAAATAAATGTCACAAAAATTGCCCCACCTCAAACAAAACAAAGAAAAAAAAAATAGAGAGAGACTACTGTTTCTTTGGCAGGATAATGGATCAACAAGTAAAGAAGGTGATACATTATAAAAAAGAGCAAAAGGAAGCTTTTGAAGAGAGAAACTCTGTGTTACTGTTACAAACCAGGTTAATCAACACTGTCTGCTACATCCTGTCTGATTCACAGGGGAAAGATGCAACCTGAAAGAAGAACAAACAGACCTGTGACTGTTTGCTCCGAGAGCAATGAAGCATTTTCTGCTGTCTGGGTTCCTAAACATCATTTTCAGGCCCACATTTCTCTAAGTAATTGTTGAAAGACAACAAAAACAAAAATGTAATTAAAAGAAAGAAAAAAAAATAACTTTTAGATTTTAAAGCACATGACAACTCTTTTATATTACATCCTTTTTAGATATAGCACCTTTAATGTACCAGAGTCGTTTTAAGTACCATGGGTACTTGTATGAATTTGATCATTCTATTCATTTATAATTCTGGTGATGATTCTGTATTGGTATAAATAGAAAGTTCCCCCCTCTGCACCTCAAGATCTGCCTTTTTCTCCCCAAAATCTCACACATCCAGTTGGTCCAGAAAGTTTTTGACTGTCAGTCTGATTTCCCAAACAGCAGATACATTTTAAGGCTGATCACTTAAGCTCCTTCATCTAAGTGTTTAATCTACTTTCTCAATTTTGGTGTTGATTCTTCAAAGATATGATTCAGGGGCCTCCGTCACACTGTGTCAAGAACGATCATGTCTGCTTTATGCTTTCAGTGCACAGGATCATGACAACCTTAAGCCAATAAAGTCACAGAAACTTTTTCTTTTATAAGACTAACTATATTTTCCACACTGATGGGGCTGGACTTGCATCATAACTTTAAGTTCAATAGAGATCTCAAGCTGGTCACAGGTGTGAGTGTGCAGGCTGGCATGTCTCTTTTTATTAATTCTGAGATGGACTGCAGAACTGATGCTCTATAGATCTGGTTTTTCTGGCATGCTGGTTAGAAAAGAAAAAAACATAAGCTAAGGTTAACAGCATTGGAGCTGGACAAAGGAGATGTAGGGTTTTGTATGCTTCAGTTCAGAGGCAGTTGTGCCTTCAGTAGTGCCTAGTTAGAACAGAGATACATAAAGTATTTAGTGACACACAGTAAATGTATACATGATGCAAGGCAGACAGAGTCAATATTTTAGGCTTTTGATTTGGTTAAGATTTGAATAACTAGTGACTTCTGTTACATAACAAGAGAACAAGAACATACACTGTTTCAAAGTAATGTAGTCCCGATGGAGAGTCTGTGGTTTGCATGCAGTAAGCTGCTCCTTTGTGGGATAAGTGGGAACGAGTCCAAAGATCACTTGACAGGGCGTAGACCTGAATCCAATTTAAATTTACATAATTAATGCTTCTGCAATATTCTGTTGGGCTTGTTGGAAATATCAGAAAGAAACATTTCACATTTGATTTGGTTTGAAGTGAATCATGGAGGATGACATCTGTCACTAAACCCTGCAGTATAATTTCTCCACAAGAGCACTTGACCTGTATGAGTAAGGCTGGGCAGCTTGCCTCGGTTTTTCTCTTCATATGCTTGCATGCTCTTGATAAATAATAGCTGGTAATTACATAATTTGGCTATTTATAGCATAGTCCCTCATGGATCGTTTCACAGATACAATCAATGATTCCAGATGAGGCCACTTGTCACTTCCATTCAAGAGAATTAACTCTTCCCGCTGCGCTCATTTCACGGAAAAGGGATGTAATCAAATGAGTACATTTGTAAACAATAATTTCGATAAATCCTAATGAAAGTCATTTTGTGAAGCTACGCATTACTACTTGCTACATATGTTGCAAATGTTCTGTCTGTGTTGGTAAAAAGTTAAGTGTTATTGCCTATCAACAAGTGATTCCCCCCCCCATCTTTATAGCAAATCAGAAGATATAAGATGCCAAATGCCTTTTCAAATAAATATTCTGAACTACAATTTATGCTATGCATATGCATGTAGTTACTCCTTTGTGGAAGAGTCTTCAATAAATTACTAATACCTCCTCTTTATAACCAGCGGTGACAGCAACAGTGGAGGGAAACCTGTTAGATGTAAATCCCTGAGCCCGTTCTAGCCGGAGCTCCACTGGAAGAGTTTAGATCAAAGCAGGTTAAGGTTTTCAATTTGCTCAGCCAAAGTGCAGAAATAATATCTCTGAAACAAGAATTTAGGCTCTAGATTTGTTAAGCTGTAAAATAAACCCCCAAAAGACCTATAGCTGCAAGTCTCCCTTGTTGCAAAGCTGCAACAAGGGAGACTAAATACAAAAGCACTTTGTATATTTTCAAAAGACATGAACAAAAATGTGTAAGTTTTATTTTACAGTTATACCCTACTTTGAGTTGGTCTACCGTGTATATAAAAAAACAGTAAAATACCTTCATCTCTGTGGTTGTGACATAAAAGGGGAATGGTTAAGTATGGAAGTAAGTATGTGCCATCCAGATTTGAGGATTGAAAACTTTCATTGTGAACCTGTATGTCTCAAATGCATTTAATTTCTTCCACATTAACACATTAAAAGTATTTTTTAATTCTTAGAACCATATAGCAATTTAAGATGAATTAACTATGAGTTTTGCAGCAAATGGGCATTTATCAGAGCCAGTGTGGTGGTCACTAATGTGGCTAATGTCTCTCTTTGGGTTATGCTACCTATGAATCATTGTTCATTAGTTCAATCAAATTTATGAACAGGTAAAGCAGTGGCGGGTCACTTTCTGGAAGACAGCTGCACAAGCAAGAAGCCGTCACATCCAGGAATCATCAGAGGGAAACTAGATTACACACCAGTGTTGTTCAGGGAACGATGGCTGGAGACAGTCCACAATTAAGATGTTTGGCCCTAATCACCTAATCTGCTTGTTTATTTTTAAAAATAGAACACATTAAAATACTCAATAATCAAATGTAGAGACAAATGGATCCCTAAGCTCAGGCGCAGAAATAGAATGAGGAAAGGATTATTATACCTTTTATCAACCTGTTATTATAGCAAAGTTGAGTTAATGTTGTTAAAATGACTTTGGTTTTGCATTTAAATCACAATGAGCAACAAGAGAACAAACCTGATGGATACAAATTACAAAAACTATTCCTTAGAGGGCCTCATAGCTATTAATTACTTGAATATTAGGTTTTTGAGCTTGTGTAACATTATGTTTGTTCATCAAGGCCATAGTGGGACTGTATTTTATGCTGCTGGCTGGGTGATCATAAGCGACACTAGATTGGCCTACTTATTGGTAGTGTATATGTCTATATGCCTCCCTTTCAAACCATTATGCTAAAACTATTCAACCCCTTATATAACTAATCATTATACAGGTAAAAAATGAATGAGTCTAATATCCTCTGTGGCCACTGTGAGAAGAAAAGGGCTGTTTGTTCAGTTTCAAGGCTAATGCCAGGATCTTTGGCCAAATGTTCTGGGAACCAAATGCCAATAAACAGCATAGAGTCAGGAGGTGATAAATTGCTTTTCCTCCTTATTTGACTTGCATTACAGTTTCAAAAGAGTATTACCATTCAAATTCAGCTTGCTTTGTTTGTAAGAACCAATAAAAATGATCTAACACTCTGAGCTCTGTGAGTCAGGATAACAAGTCAACACAATTTAAAACTCTTCCGAATTTGTGTGTTGAGACTAAAAGAGAGTCGAATAAAGCAGGAGATCAAGTTCAAAAGAATACAGAGAGAAAGAATACAGACAACAGATGTCAAAACTGTATCTATAGTTACTTTAAGGTAAAAATAACCCTAAATTTGAATGTCTTAATGAATAGGATTGTTGAAAGAAGTCTTTATAATTACCACATTGCAACATTTTCTAAGAGCAAATACATTCTGCTATTGACAATTAGTTCTGCTGCTTGGCTCATTCTGCAAATTCTTCTCAAGGATGAACAAAACTGATGGAGGTCCACAGGTTTTTTTTTTTCTGATGTTTTTGCTGAATTCTTTAGATGTTTTTGTAACGTCACATAAGAAAGCAGCATGTTTGAGGTGCTTCCACTCTACTCAGGAAAAGTTAAGTCTCTCCACAACCCTGAGAAAGAACTGTTACCTGTTTCTATACAGACTCACCTGTAAACTATATACTTGAGGGATGTGAGAAATAGGCTACATGTGACCCAATCAGCCAAGCTTACACTTCAGCTGAAGTCCAAATCAAGTTCTGTTTTCATAAAGTTACATTGCCAAAACAGCGAAAGCTGAATAAAAGACTATGACAAAGTTAGGAAGCTTGATGCGACGTGTCAAAAAGGATGTTAAAAAGTAACAAGATGGAGACGCCAAGTGAAGACAGAGAAACAATCTAAACATTTTAGAGGCGGCTGGCAGCTCTGACATTAACAAGACAAGCTGTCACTTTGTACAGGTTGCAGAGGCTGCTCTGATGTTGATGTTTTAGTTTTTCTTTTGTTGTTACTGAGAAGACAAATGAGTTATTTTGTCCTCTTTCAGCTCACTTGATTTAAAAAGACCTAATTCTTTCAAATTATATACAAGCTAATATGCAAATATGCAGTTTGAGATTAAAATAATTGAATAATGTGGGAGTATTTTGTTTATTTTGTAAAAAGAAATGCACACAACAATGAAAAAGAACATTTTCTTAAACTAGGATAGTTTTAACCACAAGATCTGGTTTAGCAGCGCTGTTGTCACACTTAAACCATGAGAAGTGAGCGTCTTCAAATGCCTTGAATGCCTTGGCCTTGAATTCCCTGACGTCTTCTGAGCTATAAAAACTAAGAAACCTAATGCAAGCACACATGATCATTCTCCTGCTGAAAATCCCAGCTCTCGCTTTGACTAACCCTAAATCTTTTCAAGTAGGCTTGGAGTTTTCCCTCACTTTGCAACTTTCCCTCCGTTGCTCTCTTGTCTAAGCAGATTTGCTATGGGTTGACAATGCTATTCTTGCCCAGCTTTGATCAGAGGGTTACACAGAGAGACAGAAGGCAGAAGTCTGCTCCCGACAACAGGCTGAGTCAGACTGCTGAGCGACCCAGAGGAGCGGAGGGTGAAAGTAGGACTTGTCCCCTGAGAGGAGCTTTAAGCAGCTGAGCAAAACACAATGACACCGTGTCACTGACACACAGAGAAACACTGGCACACAGACGGAGAAACAGGCAAACCTGCAGTTATTTAAAAAAATATCAAAACTGTTTTAATCAACATCTTTAGGAAGTAACAGAAATAAAGTAAAGGATGCTTCTGAAATAAAACCTTTGTATAATAATAAAATGATAATAACTATAAAGAAATCACTTTATTTATTTGTGAAAGAGTAGGAGATTTGTTTCAAATGAATATAATTTATTCGTATAAACTGATGAGCTGTGAAAAGCTGCAGTCACACTTAATTTAAAGAGAACAATGATAAAGACATATCCATTTGTCAATCATAAAACACACAAATCAGTGGATAGCATTCATATCAATTCAGAATAAAGATAAAAACAATAAACATCTAAATGAATTAATAATAATCAGTATAGCTACACAGATATTTATTAACAAATTGGTGCATAACCATTTAAGGTGTTTCAACAACACCTTAAAACCTTTCACAGGTTAAACATTGAAATGTTATTTTTCCAATCTAAAGTTTTGAATTGTTCATATTAATGTCAAAATAAATTCAAGCATATTGACAAAGCTCATGCTGAACTTACAGAGAGTTTTTGTATGACGTAAATAAGGGTGGGGTCACTTTACCACATACAAACCAGTAGCTATGTGCAGAATCAGAAAAGAAATAGCTACCATTTTCCTATGTATGTTCCCAGAGCAATATTTTTTTTCAAAAAGCTATATTAACAAATCTTTAACTTTCACTAAAAAAAGAAAGACAAATCTAATTTCAGCTTTGTGTCATGTCATTTTGGCTCACTATCGTTTTCTGTTCATTCAAAATGTTAACTGTAAAACAACTTTTTTGCATAGAAAGAAGTCCAGGTAAACAGCCTGTTAGCCATTAAGGCAAATAACAAAACAACAGAATTAAGAGAGAGTACTGGGCTTCTCAGCTCATTAAGCAAATTAAGGACATTAAGTAAAAGTGCCTTCAAGTTGATCTCAGCACATCTAAAAACACTTAGTGTATGTATGGAGGGAAATGAGACAGGACTTGGTGACATAAGTCTCTGCTTTATGAAGCGCCACATCAATATATGCTCCTCATCAGTTTGGGCTTTTTGGATCCAGGATTATTGGTGCATAATCCTAATCTATCAGAAACAAAGCCATCACATTTTTGAAAATGACAAAAACTAAATAACATTATAATCACCTGCTTACAAAGCCTAATGAAAGTCTGTTGAAGATATTGTGGAGCCAGATGCTTTTGCACAGCAAGACACTAAGATTTAATTTGACAGCTAAGGCCTAATCTATTTTCTGTCAGTCATGATATTGTATGTGAGATGCTCTGTAGCACTTTTTATGACAAACACAGTTCTTTGAAAAAAAAAAAAAAGGAAAGAGAATCTCTGTTCACAAGTCATCTATTCTGGTGATGTAGGCAAGATTTTTTTTAAGTTAACAAGATCGAAATTATATGAATGGATTTTCTGACCAAACCAAAGTTTGACATACATACATATATTACATATATAAGCTGACAAAGAAAACAAAAAGCATTTTTACATGCTACAGCCACAAAATTGAATAGATTTCCTTGTTTATAGTTTGAACATTGAATATTCCATCTAGCAAATTAATATGGCTTTAATCTAAAGTATCGAATTATGATGTATGATTCAGGCAATATAACAAAAGCAACTCTATGAGGACATTGTGATGCTATCTATCCAAAAAAAGAGATTTTTCTAAACACTTTAGTATTTTTAAATGGGACACCTTTAACCGATTCATGCAATAGAGGAACTGCTGTTATCCTATTTCTGTTGGAATTGACTCCTCTGCAACAAACAGCAAGCAGCTGTAAAATCCATCTTGCACTGTTTATGTGCACATACAGTAATCGCCCCATCTGTTTTGTCACAGTGCTCCCTACATTCAAAGTAAATTGGAATATCCACAGAGAATGGCGGCCGGAGCACTGCAGGTCTCTTTTACCTGCAAGATTTATGCACAGCAACACTGCACTGGCTGCTGCCTATATGTCTCCTCATACACTGGAGCTGTGGTGCCAGTCCATGTTTCATGCAGTGCAGCAACACAGTACTGGAATCATTGCAAAGACGAGTGTATATCATGGCTTAATCCACTTGTATCGAACCTGATAGTGTGGAAAAACTCTTAAGTTGCCTTAAAGCACACTTGAAAGCCTAGAATGAGTCACTCTTCAAATGCCGGCACATCCTCTTATTATAAATAATTGCTATTTGACTTTATATCACTGCATTATTTACAGACAGTTTCTCTCATCACCATCTGGTGTGCTGGTGCCATGACATTTAACTAGCAGCAATGTGGTAGGCAGGCGGCCATTTCATTTGAAGCCAGAACATGCCCTGGGGACAGACAGAGATGAATGAAAACAAGCAGCCGAATGTTTCATCTCCCTAAAGGCTTTCATTGTATTTCCACAACACAGACACGTACCCATGAAGCATTGGAACATCAGCACGTGCAATCTCACACCAAGATTTGCAAGCAAGAACAGACCGTTTAACAGTCAGTGTAAAAGCTTTGGTGTTCAATACGGAACATTATGTTATACTTACAGGCCTACAAAGAGGGCTTTCTAATTTGGATTGGAGAAAGTCGATATGTAATCAGTGAGGTTTTGTTTTTGGCAGCCTATTCATTTGGATAGGACTGACTGATTTTGGGCATAAAGAGGTAAAAAGGTCTGCATCTTTTCAGAATCAGAAAACAGAAAACAAGCCTTTTTCAGGAGATAGATATAAAAAAAATATGCTGGTTCTCATAACGCTTGTTTATATTCTGATTTCTACAGCTGGATCAATCAATATTTCTTTATTATGTGTATTGGTCGGTGCAGCTGAACGTTCTGAACAATATACATGAAATGCACAGAAAAATGGACAGAAAGGCCAATCAGAGCTGTATTTTGTTATTCTAATTTCTATAAAGTTCTACTTGCAATAATAGTTGATGGCCCTGACCTGAGAAATGCTGCAGTATCTACGTATTTATTTATTTATTTATTTACGGAAAAAGACACCAAATTTTGAGAAAGGATGAAATAAACAAAAGGTGACAGGATTTTCTTTTCAGATGCCAACCCCATACAAAAACAACATTTTGAACCGCAATCCTCCAAAAACAAACAAAAAAAGTGCATTGTCATCACCTTCACAATAAATTCACTAACTGGTCACTTTATCGGATACACCATATGGATTAAATGAAATAAAAGCAACATGTTTAAAATATAAGACTTTAAGGAAAATTTAGAGAGTAAAATAATGGGACGTGCTGATCAATCAAAGTCAAAATGCTTGTTTGAACAGTTGGGTTTTCAGTCAGGATAAAAAAATTGCCACCCGGAGTGATTGGGGAAATCAAGTCGTTGAAGCCTATGAAGAAATCATGTGTTGAACCAGGCGAACTTCGTTTGATTAGTGTATTTGTGCATCACAGATTCCACATTTACTGAATGGAAAAGGTTTATATTCACAAAGCCACATTCACTTAGACTGATTCTGTAGCTCTGATCATGTTTTAATTTTATTTTACCTCAAAAGAAAAGGAACTACAACTGATTAAAGGGCAGCTGTGGTTGTGTGGCAGAGTTGTCGTCTTGCAATCGGAAGGTTGTAGGTTCGATTCCAGCTTCCTCCTCCCATATGTCGATGTTCCTCTGGGCAAGGCACTTAACCCTAAATTGCCTACCGGTCTGTGTATCGGTGTGTGAATGGATGAATGTGACTCTAGTGTAAAGCGCTTTGAGTGGTCAAAATGACTGGAAAAGTGCTATATAAGTTCAGTCCATTTACCATTTAATACTTTTTTAACCCTTTTGGGAAAGCATCAAGTTGTTGTATGACATAAGACATCCAATCCAAACTTCAAAACAGTGCCCATAATGAAACTGTTCTAGGCTAACAAATAAAGTTACTGGAGCTACATAAAGGATTATAAAAAGGTGTGTCTTGCATTTCACTAAAATCATTCAGCTAATGCAATAGTACAAAAATCATTAATTTTTTTTTTGCCATATTCCAGGAGCAATATTTTCTGACTTCCTGTGCCTGCAAGCTGTGCCGTGATGCTAAAACTAATGGTTAAAACTGTTCTTCAACAAATGTTTTGTCTTTTATGCTATTTCATAAGGTTTAAAAGTTTTTTCTCAGTTAACTGAGTTAACTCTCTTGGCAACCACAATAGCAGCAGCAGAAGCAGCTATAGGCCTCTTCTTAACATGTTAATGACAACAAAATCACCAAACATCTAAATCACACAAAAGCCAGGCTGATTTTTAGAAGTCTAAAAGACAGATTACTTGCAATGGAGGCTTGCATAGACTTTTATGAAGTAAAATAAAATTGCCCCTATGTTGTGTTGGTTTGACTGAGTTGCAACCTGTAGCTAAAATAAAAAAATCTGCAAATTTTATTTTCAAACTTCCTAAAACAGAGCAATGTTATTTAATGAAACTGACTGAATATATAGTTAAATTGATTTGACTGAGCCTTTCATGGCTTATATTTTAAGCCTCTCTCTCTAAAAATGATTAACAGTTTCAATAATGGTAATGCTATGGTTTTCTAACTCTGCCTCTCTAAGGAGACGGTGACAGAATACAAAAATGAACAGAGCTGAAGGTAGAAAATATATTTTTTTATTTCCATCTGATTTATATCTTTCCCTCAGAGCAACATTTATCACCATTAGTGTTCAATAACCTGAGTTAATGCTCGTTAGACAGCGGCATGCCAGCAGCCATCTGGGGCTTGTAGCCAGAATTTCTTATTTCACTAATAGACGCTGAATGAATGTGCAGCAGATGGTTGGAGAAGAGGGGAGGAAAGATGTCATTCTGTGCTTCCTAAGAATACTCAGATTCAATGAGAGACTAAAAAACCTTTTTAAATAATGATGTCCAGTAACCTCAGTAGGTTCATACATCAGGTTTTGAAGTTTGGGCTTTTAAACCGAACACTTTGGAGACATTCTTAAAGTTGTGAACTCGTTGCATTTTCCTTTCCACAAACAACTGTGCATCAATAATACCACAACAGGTTTTTCAAATAGATTAAAACAATAAAATGAAAAAAAAAGTATATATAATAAGTAATCTTGCAATCCTTTCTTTTCATTTATTTGGATCAATATTGCCAATCAAGGCAATATTGTTGATTCTGGATATTTCCAAAGTTTGAGGAGATCGTTGGCATTAGTAAGCAGATTATTATTTTTATTTTTTCTGAAGCAATTTCATCTCTGGTGCCAGCCTTTTCCTTAGGGGAATACTGCTTGGTGTTAGAAGAAAATAATGAGAAGCAGACAAAGCTGAGCAACCTAACTTCTTTGAGGTAGAGTTGAAAAATTTCCAACCCATGATGAATACTGCTTGTGGTGACGAGGACAGTGGTTGAATCTAATATGGACATTTTGCTGTCATGATATACTTATGTCTAAGTACACGTTCACAGTTGCCCTACAGTAGAAAACCTGAGGTTTTTTTGGATAGATGGGATCCTAGTGGAAAACAAAGCCTGGAGTCCTGTGTGCTGTATCCATATAAAAGTGCATAAGACTTTCTGTAGCTCCTCCACCTCAACATAAAAAGGGTAAGAGACAGTGTGTCAGATTGCTGACAGTTACTCATCCTCCCCTGTGTAACTGCCAAACAAATTCTTCTTTCCGGCAGTCTGTGCTCAGACTTTTGTTTTGCTCTTTGCTCACATCTGAACTTGAAAAGCATCTTGCCTGCTTCAGGGATCACTCAAAGCATAAAGGAACATCACATTTCTCTACAGTCTAATATCAAACAGCCTCTTCTTCCATTAGAGCCTGTTGGTCCCTGAAAGAGCAATTTTTGTGTACAATGTCAAATACAGAGGCTCAAAATTGCCTCTCTTCAAGCTGTAAGATGAATATGGTTGGTATTTTTCGCTTTAACCCTTCAGAGGGCATTCAGTCTGACTGCGCATGCATCTCCTTAAATCTCCCCAGCATGAAGCGGATATTTCTTGTTTCTTGCCTGGTCCAATCATTTTGTCAATATAAACAGAAAAATCCAAAGCTTAGACTGTGTGGACACAAATGATCAACCAGCTGTGTTACAGTTTTCCAATGGGATGTTCGTCTCTCCAAATATTATTGTGCAACCTCGTTCAGAGCTTTTGTGGTCAGGACTCAGCCAAAGCATAAAAAGTAAAGCTGCATTTTATGGATTCACGTATTTTTCAGTTACTTTCAATCAGGGAGGTGTATGTTTTGGGTTAGCTGTAAATTCATTTATTATTTGAATGCTCCATTTGTCTCTCAATCCTTAGGTTTTTGTTTTTCAACATTTCAATTTTGGATCTTATATTTCCTTGCTATTTTAGGTTGTTGAACTTTTGGAAGCATTTAATAAACATGTACTGTGATTACCAGTGTGTTTATGCAAAGTGTGTATGCATTCAGCTTACAAGTTATATTTGTCCTTTTTCTTTTGTGTGGATGTTGGAGTGAGGAAGACTGCAAGTTGACCATTTGTTATATCTTTAAGTTTTGTTATGTTATGTTAACATAACAAAACTACATAATATAAATATAAATAAATCACTCAGACAACTATTTGCTGTTTTCTGAAGAGGTGCAGTGGCTTCCCAAAGTATTCACACCCCTAGATTTATTTATTCATTTTTTTTTTGCAATGTTAGTTATTTATAAACTTGGTTTGAACAAGGCCCTATATTGCAGCATGTGTGGTGTTGTCCTATTTTTCTCCCCTGTTAAATATAGTACATAAACAATAATGTTAATGATATGATATAATAATTCTATTTTGTTAGGAAACTATTATTGTGTTTCAGTCCCACCTGGACTCAGCTGGCAGCTTTCTGTGTAAAGTTGTCATGCCTGCTCCTGCAACACTAAAACTCAGTATTTGGAGTGGTCGAGCTTTTAGGAGTAGTCATATTTAATATATAAGTGAGAATTTAATATTGCCTTGGAAGTGGGCCAGCTCACTGAACAGTAATTCTTAAGTTTAATCAAATTCAGAAGATATATCTCCCTGTGTGGACTCAGAGTAGAGGTTAACCAAATTGCTTGAAAGGCACACAACTGGAGGAAATAGATTAAGAGATACAGCATAACGTAAAGTCTGGAGGAAAGAGAGGTCAGATTAAAAGCATTAGCTTTCCACAGATTCTCCTCGCCTGAAGAGTGATACATGTGGCTGCCTGGGACAACTTATATTTCTCCTTCAGCAGGCAATGCAGTTCAAATGCATGGAGAGAAAATGTTCAAAGGCATGGAGAGATAAAAATCTGAATCAATCTTGCTGGGTCACATTCATACTCTAAATCTTTCTATCTTATTGTGTCTCTTTCCCCAGAAAACACAACCAGAATTCTTCTCACAATATTAGATGTGATATCTGGAGTACAATTTGATTAAAAGCATCACAGCAAGTGTTCAAGTAATGAGAGAAAAGGGTCTGAATAAGCCGAAAAATGATTCTGAGTCAAATTACAACTTTTAAAAAGAAAAGCAAATTACTAACCTGTATATTGTCAAAAGATGATCTGTTGGTGACATCGTACAGCAAGAGCAGAGCTGAAAGACACAAAAAGGATTAGGGTGAAAACACTTTGACAGACAAACATTGAATGTTTTTTTTTTTTTTTTTGCATTACCAATAAATTCTGGTTAAGCTCACTTTATTATTTATCAGCTCAGGGGACAGGAAAATGAAATGATCATAAACCGTATCATAATTCTCATTTGGGAGAGCTGCTGTTTGTTGTCATTCAATGGCTCAGAACCACATCGGGGAAAATAAAGGGTTGTTTGTTGCATGACTGTGGTAAGTCCTGTGCATCTCTGCTGTCTTGAAGTTTTGCCATGCTGGAATGTTTAAATAATAGACAATTTGAGGAAAAAAAATATATACATTTTGCATTTGTTTTGCAATTTGAGTAGCGAGGCCACATTCATTGAAAACAACAAATATAATAAACAAAATGTTGAGAACAAACGAAAGTAAGTAAGATGCTTTATGTCTGTTTTTGAACATATGTCTCCCATTTGCAGCAAAAATAATTTAATACAATCTGAATATTTACATTAATGACAAATTAAGGCATTTTAAGGCAAACTTTTGAAGAGAAAATTAATAAAATAAAATTCAACCATAATAAAAAGTCATTCAGCTGCTTTGGTTTATCATTTGCACAACATGCTGGAGTTTAATAATAATTTCAAATTGACTTCTTACAGGCTTATCAGAGATATCTGAGAACCACCAGTAAGAATTTGCTAAATTATAAAGATAAAACCTGTAAGATGTGTCTGAAAATCCAGTCACACAGACAAACACTGAGCAACGTGATGACTGATTACAAAACATCAGAGACCTTGAATCCTGAATGTGTCGTCCTTCCCTTTTTGAACAGAGTTATAAAACCTCAGTACTTGATAAACACTGCAGAGTGGAAGTAAATACTCACAGCTAAACCAACATGTCTTAGAAAAATAACTGGCATAAATTTTTTGTTTTGATGGCAATGGAGCAACCTTTAAAAGTTCCATCAAAACAACACTTACCTGCTTTCATGTTCATATAAACCTTTATAAATGTGTAATAATTTAAAAATGTTTGTTTAGAGCGTCAACACGACACAAATCTTAACTTTAGCAATTAGGCAGAAGTCCAATTTAAATCTAGTTAAACAGAGTCAGTGCATAACAATTCTATACGGCCTTGATTGCAGGTAAATAAATGAAGTTAGAATATATGAATTAGTATTTCAAAAATGACAAATTGTAGAAACCAATATGCTGTCTTGGATGTCAGTTTTCAGTCTGAGCACATATTAATTGACAAGGAAGTTGTCTGTGTTTTATAGAAAAAAATTTTAAGAAGAACCAAATACCTGAAACTCAGCTCAAACTAGTGAAAGTCAATTTATTGTACTTTTGTATCAGAATCAATATACCACAATTTGAGAAATATTTATCAAATGGTAAATACACAAAAACCTTACTGCAGCATAAGACTTAACCATGATGTCACACACTATTAATAATCACAAGATTATTTCCCCAGAAATGGTAAAGCAGCAAAGGGGCATGAATATCTCACCGTGAGCATCCCGATAGTAGGCATGTGTGACACTGCGAAAACGCTCCTGTCCAGCTGTGTCCCAGATCTGGAGACAAGATGAGAAATTAAAGTAAAAAAAGATATTCGTTTTTGCTATGAGTTGATATTAAAACAATGACATGATTTACTTTGTGAGCATGAAATTCCTACCTTACTATTTTTACTACAAAGTTAACATGATTAGCTTTCATCTGTGGTGAAACACTGTGAGTTTTGGATGTGATTCCTGATCAAAGCATTTGTAAGTGACTGGCTAGTCCCAAAAGCTGTCAATGTGCTGTTTGGAATTTTATTTAATTCATTTGGGTTTTCCCTTTCAGCCTGTGCTTTTAAATGTTTTCAGTTAAACATAGACTGAATGGCACCTGCTCTTTATGTTTGTCTCAGATATCTATAGATAGCTGCATGTGCAAAGTTTTTCATTTTGAAGTAGGCTAGAAAAAAAAACCTTGAACTTTTCATCTTTAATTCAAAAAGTTACAAAGTTTTGAACTAAATCATCAACAAGTTATATAAAAACAGAAAATGCTAGAGTCACCCTACAAATTCAGTAATTGTTCATAGTAAAATCAGTTGGATTAATTTTATTAAGACTGTAGACATATGTACGTCTCCAGATAATAAAATCAAATTAAAAAGCTATCTATGCTGTAGATAATAAGTTGTCACATTATAGACGTTTGTCTAATTTCACTCAAGCTGTAGAAATTCCACCAACACATATTTTGCTGTAAAGAAAATCAAATAGGTATGACTGGCTTGATATTTACAAATATTGATAAATATATGGGACAAAAAAATGCTAAATAATTGCGATATCCCTAATAAATTATGATCAGTGTGTCAACAGTAAAGCTACTTTATATTCAAGTTTTAGTCACTGTTTTGTTTATTCTAAAATTATGTTCGGTCTTTTCAAAGCTTTGTTTTGATCTGTGCCTCCTGAGAAAAATACCAGTTTCAGTAATTGCATATTTAGTTCAGCTCCTACATCCTTGTTGCTTTGGAGCCAGTTTTCTGAAACCAGCTGGATTTTATAACAACACTGATAAGGTTTGACTAACAAAAACAAACTAGACGAAGTAGAACTCAAACAATGTTGCTTTTGAAAATATGCAATTAGTTAATTAGTTAATAAAAACAAATGAACAAATATATTTTTTTTACTTACTGTAATTTTCAGTGATGCTGTTCTGATCTTACTGTTTTAAGCAGTAATTAATGACTTCAGAACTTGCAAAATTAGGAAACCTGGTCTTCTTGTTATCATAACTTTAAATCAAACCAGGTTAAAAAAAAAAATCACAGAATCTCCCATTTTTATTTGACTTGTCATTCCCAAGTCTTTCTTTCTATTATTTTTTATTAAAAGGCAACTGCAATTTTTTTTTACTTTTGCCACAAGTTACACTCATTAATGGAGAACATTTAAATAAATAAAAAATGTAAATATTTTCCCATCCATAAAATATTTAATCAAAACCACAAAAATAAAATAACCGAGTTAATTATGCTTCCAAAACAGATCAAGCCACTAAATATTTCTGCACAATCAATTTATTTCACTCTGCAGTTTACATCCTTTATACTAAATTGATAAACATTTTATTTAATATGTGGCCGGGTACATTTACAATTATAAATGCAGCTAGCCACATAGACCTAGTACAGTCTGATATCTCACAAACACTTTTAACTGTGTTGTACACCAGTATGGATCATAACATTAAACAACTTCATATCTGCTTGATGCAAACAGACTCTGCTCACAATTTGGGTCCAATTATGTTTTAACCTTTTTTTATATCTCAAAAGCAATGCTGTTTTGATCTTTGTATGATTTTATCTACACATCTTTTCATTTTCTCTAAACGTACATTTTGATGGTGAATCACTTACCTGCAGCTTCACCTTGACTCCATCAATGGTCAGCACTTTGTTCTGAGAATGAAACCAAAAGAAAGAAAAAAAAGTAATTTAAATGTTTCAGAACAAGTAAGATGTCAATGTTTTTGTTTGTTTGTGGCTAAACGTTTTGCCCAATCAGGCTCTCATGCACTTACATATAGTGCTTGGAAATTTCCATCAATTCTGCATTTCTCCACCTCAGTTGGACTCCTTCTGAAGAAGTCTGGCATATTATAATTCTGCTGGTGGATGAAGCCCCTCTGCTCTCCTCACCAATCTCTTTCTAGTCTCTGAAGATTACTGAGAGTTCAGTGACTTGCAAAAGTATGCAACCCATTTAAACTGTTTCACTTTGCAATAACTATCTCCAGTTTAATTTGTCAGAATTTAATAAGATAAAAAAGACAAAGTAGTGCATAAAATTGTCATTAGGGCTGTTTCTGCTGCAAAAGGGGGAGGAGTTGGGTAAAAGTGTTGGTAATGGAATGCTTTGTACAATATATATGGACTTTATAACAGAGATTATAGGTACAGATGAACTAACCAAAATGAAGCATAAATGGTGAATATAGAAATCCCAAGAAGTGAACCCTGAGGGAACCATAATTAACTTGGTCACAGATACAGCAAATGTCTAAATTACAATTTGAGATCAATAATTAACTTTCTTTTTTTACAATATCTTGAACAATCACTTCACAATACTTAATTCATTTTCTACATACTTATATTTCTCAAAGAATAAAATGTCAATTATTCTTCCATCTAGTATACTAACACAAATCAATTTGCTTGATACCAAGGAAGGACTGAGAAGTTTTCCACTAGAATCATCCTACTTCCTATAGAATATTCCTAAGTGTTTCTGGCAGTGTCCTCCTATTACCCAAAGGTATTCACTGCTGATGAAACTTAGACCTGGATAGTCTTTGTTGACGTCTGGAGCTCATAGTTCTTTGAGAGACCCAAAGGTGAACTCATACATATTCATGGAAGAATTTGAGCTGCAAGCTAGACTGTAAGTGGAGTCTGAAAGGAATCTCAGAAGACAAGGTACTTGTTGTTGTTGCTAAAAACAACCCAAAATGTGCTTAGAGGCTTCATGAATATTTAGTGACCCAGAAAGGAATGTGGTGATCACAGCACTGTGAGGACTTTGGGGGTTTAGCTCAGCTTGATTGCTTTAGTAATAATGCTGAATTTGTTAAGAGAAAAATGTTCAGGTTAGACCCACTGGGGCCAGAAATGCAGGACTGAAGATGATGAAATGGTACTTCTTATCATCTAATACATGCCAGATTACTGTGACATGAAGACCTGTTCAGAAAGGCAGCAAATCCCACTTTAACAAGAACTACCTCCACTTTGCCTTCACGTCTCTCTCAGCAAACTGTTCACAGAAAGCTCCACTTTAAGGTAAGTTTCACTCCCTGAACTGCTGCAAACACCCTCTAAGATAAGAACATCTTCAAATACAAAATCCTCCACTTAGGAGCAACACACTCGGTGTTAGCCACTTAATGGTTCTTGTCTTCTCCCCCAACGTACACGACTGAGAACATATCCTCAGAATAGATTCACTCAAACAGCACTTCATGGGGATCATAAATTACAGATGTTAGAGAAGCTTTCAGAAGAGCCCGTCAAAAGTGTGAGCCTATGAAACATTAATGGGTGCAGCATGATGCAACTAACAGGAACATGACGTCCATAGAAAGCCTCGTTATGTGACAAATTACTAGTGCTGATAAGAATCGTACGGAAAAGTCCATCCAAGGCTGTTCCAAGATGTCTTTACTGCTAGTGAATGACGCTACCTGCACTCTACACGGAAATCATAAATCAACTCACCAGGGCAATAAACTGGAGAGCAGATGTGGGATGGAAGTACTGTGAGTCAGGGTGGTAAACCCGGTCCCCAGCTGCCATGTCTAACGCACAGTGACATACTGTGCAAACACTCTGCACCGAAGTAGTCTTTCACATAACACTCCTGTCTGTCAGGGACACACATTTTACCAGCCGGGGCTTAAAAATTATGGTTCAACTTGAAATAATACAGTTTAACATCCATAAAAATAAATATTTTATAAAGATCATCTTTTGACTGAGCCAGATTATGTTTTATGGTGCCATGCAAGAAATCTTCAACTTGTCAAAGATTTTGAGAAGCAAATATATATATATTTTTTCCCACTTCACAACTATGCATTAAAATGGATAAGAGCACATTTGCAAAAATATGCAGTGAAACTTTTGTCAATTTTTATTGACAAAATTATTTGTTAATTCCTTAAACAAAAAACACAAGTAGTGTGTTTCTTAACTTTATAACAGAAAAATGCATTTACAACTATCATTGCGTCTATTAAACATTTGGGTTTAACACTCAGTGAACGATATATAAATATATATATAAAAATTGTTGAGTAATTATATATATAAAACTAAAGATTCAAATCACCCTAAAATGTCAGATATTTTGTAGGAAAATTAATCACTTAGTTACGTTACGAGAATAACTAATACATTTTCTTTTTTCACTTTCCAGTATGTTCAGAGCAAAGCTGACTTAGTCTCTTGAAATTACGAGATTAAATACTTTACAAATATTTGAGTTGTGAAGTCCCAGACATGTTTAAAGATCATAATAAACCACACTGCATCACATTTACATATAATATGACCTACATTTTTCAAGGAATTAATCTACTGATGCTGAACTTGTTGAGTGAAAAAAATAAAATAAAATAAATAAAAAATTGGGAAAAATGATTTGAGCAAAATTCTGGAAATTCACTGGAGAGCAGAGCTTAATATAGCCAAAAAGAACAAATAAGGTTTCGTCTGAGAACTTGAATACCCTCTGTAGAGCTCTGAAGTAAAGGTTTTCTTCATTTTTGACTGAAGCTACTTTTCCAAACCACAGCAATACCTGCAGTCAGTGTAATAGGGGCAGTTTTCACTTGTATTGATTTTTTCTACTTGGGTGGCCAGGTGATTTTGAAGCCAGACTAATTGAGAGAGTGAAGGGCCTTTGGGTCCTTTTACAATTGAAACTGCAGCGCTGCAAAAAAACCCAAAAACCTCTTCTCCTCATTAAGTTGCAGAGGATGGCAGCAAGAGAAAAATAATAATAAAAAAACCCATAATGACATTAGAAACAGAAGTTCATAGCAAAAAAAAGGATATGATTTGAATTTGACTCAAATATTATATTTCAATATTTTACGAGGTGAGCTAAATTGATTGGATGACTACTTTCTTACCATCTCTGCATTTTCATATTTCAGGAAAGCCTCTGGTTTGGGTTTGATCCTCCACCTGTAACCTGCAGCAAAACGCTCACACCAACCGAGAGACTCACTGTGAGCAAGATGATCCCTGAGGCGGGTCAGACACAAGCAGTTTTGGGGCATCTATCATGCAGTCATTATTCATCTGAATGCAGTGAGAGCTAGCCCGGACACTTTCAATGTTTGTCTTTATGACATTTCACAAGGAGTGCTGATAAAAATGGAAATGGCTCTAAGTATGTGTTTGTGCTGCGGCCCAGTGTGATGGTGAATAATCATATGAGGCGGAGGGACCATGCTGTGAAATATGGCTGGTTGTTGAAACTCCAACTCTCAAATGCGCATGCTATTCTGGATAATGAGTGTAAAGAAAACATAAACTAGGGATTGCTAAGGCATCAAGATATATCTATGTGTCTCAGTCAATGTACCCTGCTTCCACAAATGGAGGCTCCTGAATAGCTAAACTCAAACCTAATTGACAAGCTCCTAAAAACTAAACCACTTGCACATATTAGAATAACAGAACTAAAGGGATCCTGATATCTTTAAGTAATCACAGTTATCCCATTGTTATTGAAAACTTTTTCCAATATCACTTTATTTTTCCAAAATATTCAACAATAAAGTATTTCATTCCATCATCAAATATTCACAGCGCTCCTCGGCGCTCACCTCTCTAGTGACATTAGAGCAGCAGGTGGTAAAGCTGCTCATCATTAATAACAGACACTTCTATTGGTAATGCAACCACACATCTAATGCCTTCAATTTAGTAAAGGGCAGAGACTCATAAAAGCATTGCGAGAAAGGTCTTCATAAAGGAACCACTTCTCTTTTGCAGTGGTAAATGGCAGTATATTTGAGCTTAATTCATTTTTCACTAAATTAAGCGAAGTTTTTTTGAGGCAGTGTGACTTAGTATCATTATGTTCGCTTTTTTATTTGCACCCACTCACGAAAGCAGGCGTGCAACAAAACGGCAGGCAGCAGAGTGGGTAACAGTCAGTCATCTCTAGTTGTGCTCGTAAGCACAACAGAAAAAAGTACACGATCAGTGAGGCTTTGATTGGATGGGCAGAGACATTAACAATGACATAAGATTTCAAAGAAAATTTTTCAAAAGACAAGATGAAAAGTGAGTTTCATCCTCTTGCTGCATCTCAGTCTGCTTGTCTGTATTCACTCTCCTCATGACACTCTAAAATGGTTATGAAATACAATTTAACAGTCACTGAACATATGGATAGTGTTCAGTGCAGTCCTTGAACTTTTCCACATTTTCTCCAATAGAGTCCACCTGCATGCAAGGTAATGCCAGTTTAAAAACAGCAGCGTTGGCAAGGACTCAGAGGTTTATGAGAGAACATTAAGTAGGAAAAAACAACCTCAAGAACAATGAGCAAAACAGAGAGGTTGGAATGTTGTGGAAAAGTTACATATTGGGTACTCCTGGTGTCATGGTCTAATCAGATATTACTTCAAGACACCTTCAAAGGCTTCCTGAGCCTCAAAATGGCCTGGGTCAGAAGGTTGCATAGTCTTAAAAGACTGTCGACTTGACAAATGTCCAGACAGGAGGGTAAAGCTGAAAAGTTTAATGAAGTGAGCACAACCAGGAAATTTTAGGCCACGTATGGAGAGGCTGATTTCATTTGCCAGCAGGTCTTGGAATTTGTCCACACTGTCAAAGGTACCAAAAGCTAATTCCATGATCACAATGCGACTGGTACTGGCAGGAAAACTAGCCTGACTTGAACCCCAAAGAGAATATATGTTGGACTGTCAAAAGGAGAATGAGAGACACTAGAGTCCCAGCAATAACATGACATGGAGGTTGGTAGCCTCCATTTCATGCTACATTGATGCAGTAATACATGCAAAAAAGAAACCCAACAAAGTGCCAACTGCAAAGAAATGAACAAACTTTTCAGAACACTACGCTTTACATTTAAATTATGTAATATTCAGTTTCTAAAACCTTCACTTTAGAATTTCCATTAACAGTAAGCTCTAGCCATCACCATTAAAATAAAGGTTTAAACTATTTTCCTGTATGTGTAATGAATAAATCTAATACATATATTTAATTTCCATGAAATGAAAGTATCGGACATTTTCATGATATAAATTTTTTTAGATAAAGTATTTTAAAAATAAAAAAACATTAGGACATGGTAACTTACTCAGCCTCTACAGTCAAATCCACAGATTACAAAGTTCTGATAAAGAAAACACATCAGTCTCTGATAAAAGAAGCAAAAATTGGATGTTGCTCTTGTATTTTTGAACACAAAGGAAACCATGGACAAGATTCAAAAACCCTGAAGGAGAATGACCATTAAAAACACTCGAAAACAAAGAAAATCTAATTTCTAAGAGAGTGCCAGCAACCAAGCAATGACTAACATCCACTTGTTGCATGAGTCAGCCTCTCAAAGTCATCTGAAGATGGTGACCTCATATTTCACATAATAAAGCCAATTTAACTAGTCACAGACACTTCACCATGTAATAATGCACTCAGTGCACCCATGTCAGATGATGTTGATGAACAAAGCAGCCTCCTGTCAGTGTTTGAGGGGTGTGTAAGTATGCACACAAACAAAAACTCAAACTGATGAACACTATCTGAGTGCTACAGACCTTGATTGTCTTTATTTATTCCATTTTAGAGTGCCATTCCTGAGGAAGAACAGGCTTATGACTCAGCAGCTCAAAGAACGGAGGCTCAGTTCTTCAGCTTGAGTATGTTTCCATGTTTTGCATATCTGAATCAGTACCACATATGCTGCAATTAATGATTAGCCCATCTCTGAATAATACTGTCTTGATTAGAAGACAGATTTAATAAGTCAGAGTAGTAAATTGCAAAAAGAAGTTAGCATCATCATGCATAAATATGATCACACGCCAGAGTAATGTAGTGAGATGATCTTACTTAACATGCATGCTTTTGTGTAATAGCTAATGGATGTAAACTTTTGCATTTAATACATTAATTTGAAACCTTTTCTTTGGATTTTTTCATTCTATCTATAACATAATTGTTGTGATTAAGGTGCATTCCTTCCCACACTGTAAGCATGAACTGGGTAAAAATTTGTCAAGTACTCTCAATTTGGCAAAAAAAACTAAAATGCCAAACAATTAATCATAAACCTTTACAATGCAACAGTACAGCAAAAGTGAAACAATTTATTGGTAAGATGAGTTAAGGAGATGCTTTGCATCTGCTCGTAGGTATTAATCTATTTGTCGATGGGCCACGTTTTGTTTTGTTCTTTTGGAAAATCAGAGGTCAAGTTAATAGTTGCATCTCAAAAAACATATAGATGGAGCTTCAGAGGAAAGCTACACAATCATAGAGCGTAACGGTACACATCGAAAACGTGTAATGCTCTCGTCACGCCACTAGTCAGAGCTTGGTTCTTTGAAGCTGAGTGCGCATGTGCGCTAGGGATTCCCTGACAGAAAGATCCATTTATTCTGTTTACAAGAAAAGAGCCGGTATGTTTTAGAACCATTGCACTCTTTTCAAACTGTCCCGTTGTCAGAGAAAACATTCAGTGGTTTTATGTAAATATACACTACAAACACAACAAAACTCTTCTACTTTCTCCAGGAACTGTTATTGTGTAATCAGGGCCTGAGTTGCAGTCGTTAGTTACACTTTCTTGGTCTTAGTCCCTGATTTGTTACTTCTTTGTTAGCTTTTTGTTCACAGTATTTGGGTTTGTGTGTTTTTCGGAACAAGTAGCTAGAAATGCACATATTATTAATGGTTGTAATTGATATTTGTAAGCCACAGTATTCTACTTTTTGCTCCTTTTAACTAACAATGAGCTTTCAAGATCTTTTCTATTTTCCTTTCTATTCTGCTGAGTGTGCACAATGGCAATACATCTGTTCTTCTGCTTAGTTTGGTTGATATGTCTGGATCTCACAGAAACTACATAATTTCAGACAATACTGATCTAACATACAAAGGCACCATGTTTTGACTTCCATTCATGTTGTATGCGTGCACCCTTTAATTGATTCCCAGCATCTCTGAAACACTTGCATAAAAATGACATTCATCTGCACTGGTTCTTCAAAAAAAAAAAAGTCCCCATCTTAAACAAAGGGGTTGGTTCGAAAATCGGCTTTTAAATGTGAGACACGCAGAAAAAATATTTTCTGATAAATATTTTCAACTATAAAATAAATGTATTTTGTGGTGGCTCATGTTTATAGTTTTCTTTAATTTCATGAATGTGAGCACACTGCTTTCATCCATTAGACAAAATAACAGCTGTCATGGTGACGTTGTCAGTTTTCATAGAGCGTATGAGCCAACAGTGATGTACGAGAGGCTGTGAACAATGCCTGGCTGCAATCAGGGATCGGTATCACTAAAGCTGCCATCCTGAACCTCCCCTGGTTCATTAACAGCTTCCACATCTGCTTAGCTTTTGTTGTCAATCTCTGTTTTTATTTTCTCTGTGTGGATGTGATCACTGCCAGCTGCTAAATGTGCTGAACAATGTGTGACTGATTAACATGATTGGGAAGCACACCGGTTGTTCTCGATGAGCTAAAGAAACATGCAAAAGATTTCAGATTTACACAATCAATGTTTGGGAATAGCCTTTAAATGCAAAAAAAATGTATCAAAACCAGACCTAATCGTGGCAGTGTGTTGCCAGGTTATTTTTTATTTATTTTTTTACCCTAAATTTATGTCTTCTCGTTAAAAAACTCTAGTTATGAATAAGACAGTGCCATTGAACTTTTGGCTGAGGATTATGGGGTCAGAGGTGAGGCATGACATCAGTACGCACAAATCCTGTTTCAACTGAAAGAACATCAACAAAAAACGAAATACAAGTCTTGCAGTTTTGTCACCTCTTTTTCAGATACAATCAAATGACAAATTTAAAGTATGTATATAGTATGTATAAACAAACAAATAAAAATCACCCCTAGTAACAATGACAGATCTATGCAGACGAATCTGCATAGATCGGAGATAAGTGAGTAAGGGTTCATTTTGTCTTCTAGTTTCTCTTTAATCTAATATAAAAAATTTCAGTTCATCATTCGAATTACAGTTGTTTAGAAAAACAGGGTAATCTAACCAGACAAATGTTGATTTATAAACAAAAGTGAAAATGCTTCCTATCTATTGGACAGACTGTTTTCAGGCAAGGAGATGGTGCTTGCTATATTGAAATGCAAAAAGAGAAATTAATTGCACTCTCATTTGAAAATTTTTGAAAACACCGAGGGAACTTGCCTGATTCATCCCCTCCACCCCCGCACACATACTAAGCGAAGGCAGAAATAACATCAGAGAATATACGATTCAGAAGAGATGTGTGTTACATGTCAAACTGTTCCGTTGTGATTGAAATAGAAATATGCCTTCAAACACGTCAGCCTTGAAGATAAAGCCAAAGAAGTGGCACGCAGAGTCAGTGTACGATAAACTGATCCCGTTTTAATGGGAAAAAGGGACTTGATCTTGTATGGGAATTAAAAGTTATTTCATTTTCACCTTTAATGAGCTGATTGTAGATTTTTGTCATGAACCGTGACAGTTTCGCACAACCCAGAATAAACAGCTGCTGACTGTGGTTTCCGTTTGCTATCCCTGCTCATTAGTCTGACTGCTGTAAAGAAAAACCATCCAAAGGAAGGTTGTTTTGGTACCAGCAGCTACAAACATGATGGTTTTAGTTAGTATGCCTGATGGTATCCATCTCTCCTAAACCTGTCAGGGACTTTTTATAGGCTACTTCAATGCACAGTGCCCCCAATAAATCACTAAACATCTGAGGATGAATTGTTACACCCCGTAAGCATCTTGGTTTCAGGGTGTACTTTGTGGTAAAACAGAAACTTTTCTTTGAGTTGGTAACTATTACAACATTTCTATTTGGGTCATTGTTGCTCTATTTAAACACTGATAAAGTCTTAATTCAGTGAACTCACATTTTTTACACACATTTCATCTTCTAAGGTCGTTTCAGCTGAATTAGAATCGACTAATCTATAAACATGGGAATTGGTTGGATAAGGAGGCTTTGAAAATCACAGAATGGAAAACAATTGAACTATTAAAGTAATTTATGAATTCTGTTTTAAAATGGTAAGTGGTTCAAAAGAGGCAGAAAAAGATAGCAATTTTAAGTTTGCTACTCTGACATTACAAGCAAAATGAACATATATTTAACATAAATATTAACGAATAAAATACGACTTGTACCAACTCTGCTTCCCATTCTGGTCAGCAATGACTTTTTCTACATTACGTTATAACAAGAAATATTTTCAGTTTGATAACAGTGAGAAATGTCTTCTCCAAGTGATACACATTTGCACTGTGGGTTGTATTTTCCTGGCAAGTCAGTCCAGCTCTTGTAACTCTGTCCATCAGGGACACTTTTAAAAGTCTGCATGGCAATAACAACTGTTCATCAGATTTATTTAAGAAGAATGTTAGAAATTGTCACTAGTGTGGCATATGAGGAGCCACTGATTGTAATGATGGGTAATGGTTAAAAACAGCAGTTCAAAATCATAAAAATGCAACAGCTTATGACTGAGACATTTATAACACACCAGGTAAGTACAGGTAAGTACGCAAAAATATATATATCTCAGAAAAACGCATTATTCTCTCCACGTACAACAATAATTTATTTCTTACTTTTTTCATCTTTCCAAGGGACACGACTGAAAATGACAACTATGACGTTTTCATTTCCAGCAGTAATTCATTTTTTTGGTAAATGCCTGGGCGATGCATGTATTTCAAAGTGATTTTGAAAGTCTGGAACTTGATACGAATACAGATCCAGGCTCAACTTGAGGTAAAGCTTGGCCTGGCTAATGTCCCCATGATTTTCGTGACTCAGAGAAGTAAATGAGGACAGACTCGTGTATTTGGGCAAGCCTGTGACATGGACTCCACTTTAAATCATGGTATAATTGGTCATTTTTGGATTTGATCTACAATGTTCTGTATCTGTAATTCTTGTATCCACAAAAATTTCTGTGTTGTCTGACCACGAATGTTAACAGTAAAATGACAAAAACAGAAAAAAAAAAAAAGCAAACCTTGCTGGTGCTGTTTACGTAACATGAGTCAGTAGAGGCCCAACTGACCAATGTGTGGGAGAGTCCAGTGCATAGTGCAATCACATCATTGTAACACTGGCCAATAATTGATATTTTAAAACCAATTCTTTTTACATAAACTGTTTTGGAAGGTTTACCTTAATACGAAGCTAAGACAATATAGCAGTAAAAAAAACCATACAAATAAAAGCAACCTAAAGGGAACCTGAACTTTCTATTTAACATTTTCTGAATGTATTTCCAAATTTATGCCCAGTTCACACTACACGATTGTTGGGCCCGATTTTGCCCTCACGACAATCTTAGAACGTTCTGAGTTCTAAGATGGACCTTTTTCACGCCTCCGGGTTTGAAAGCGGATGTGGGGTTGGACAACTTAGCATTAAAAGGCTAGGAAAATGGCTCAGTGTCAGCGCAGTTGTTTTTGTTCAGTCCCTGGTTGTTCATGTGGGGCAAGAAAACAGCCTTATCTGTCATATCATGCGTTCCCGACGGACCCGGACCAACGCAGGCAGTGGATCCAGGCGATCCGAAGAGATGAAGGTCCGGACTTTTGCATAAAGACGGGGAGTACTTTCGTATGTAGCCGTCACTTCACACTGGAGGATTTTGTTAGCGGATCCACCACCAGCCGCCTTACAAGTGGAGCTGTTCCTTCCCTCTTTGCCTGGAATAACTTCACTGCACCGGCAATGAGAGAGTCTGCTTTCGAGAGGGCTAAGAAACGGCAGTTTGTCCTCTATCAGAAAGCTAGCCAGGCTGAAGATGACTACACGGCACATCCACCCGCAGGTAAAAGATAGTATATTGTATATATTTTCCATGTAAGAGAATTTCAGTAAAATATAGCTGTTGCTATAATGATATTATTATTATTATGATCACATAATAATGAAATTATGAGATTATGTGGTTATGTATTTTGTGGAGAGATTAAGTCAATGGCTGTATACATAAATGCTCCGACTCACAACATGTATTGATCTTCACAGAAGTAATGTTTCAAATATATAATTAAAACTTATTGCTAACCGTATGTTTTGCTATTTTATTTTGTGGTTTTGCAGGTGCACTTGATGAAGTTCTGGATTATATCAAGGAGTTGGAGGCCAGACTTCAAAAAGTGGATTTGTCTGCCGCACTTTTAAGCTGCTACTGTGCCTCTGATGACCAGATCCGGTTCTAAAACAAATTTCCATCTGAATGTGTGTGCCGGATCTTCTGGGAGTCCATTGCACCCTCTGCATCACGCCTGGTGTTCTGGACCAGAGCACAGAAACTTGGAGAGGAAGCATGTGCTGAAGCCAGCCCTGCCCGCTGCATGCCTCTGATTGATGAGTTCCTGATGTACTCATTCAGGTAGCAGTGGGCATGAAGGAGCAGCTCATTGCTGACATGTTTCAAGTCAGCATAGCTACTGTCAGCCGAGTGACCATCACCTGGGCCAACTACCTCTTCATTGTGTTCTCTTCCATCAACCTGTGGATTAGTCGTGAGAAGGTAAAAGCCAGTATGCCTCAGAAATTTCTGAAGTTCTCTCCAAATGTCCGTGTCATCTTGGACTGCACAGAAGTTGCTCTGGAAACGCCATCATCCCTCACCTTACCGTCTGAAACATTCTCTGCCTTTCCATACTTATCAGGCCAAACCATATAAATATCATATCACTGGTCAATCTATCCGCCAAATTCCTATATTTTCTTTTGTGTTGTATTTATATTTTTTATTTATATTCTTATTCCTTGCTTATTTTTGCTTAATTTAGGGTTTTTGCTACTCACATTTAGTGTGTACCTTTGTATTTAATTTGTATTTGTTGTATTCTTTTGTATTTTGCGCACAGTGTGCCACTTTTCTGCCTGTAAGCTGCTGGTAACTTCAGTTTCCTGAGGGAGTCTTCCCAAGGGATCAATCAAGTACGAGTCTAAGTCTAAGTCTACATGAACTACACCACTCTGAAAGGTGATTTGAGTTGCTCCCTGTGGGTTGGTGGCATTTATTTCAGCGTTGTACACAGGCTGCATCTTGGACAAAGATACAGTTAGGGCCAGAAATATTTGGACAGTGACACAGGTTTTGTTATTTTAGCTGTTGACAAAAATATGTTCAGAAATACAATTTATATATAGTATGGGCTGAAAGTGCACACTCCCAGCTGCAATATGAGAGTTTCCACATCCAAATCGGAGAAAGGGTTTAGGAATCATAGCTCTGTAATGCAGAGCCTCCTCTTTTTCAAGGGACCAAAAGTAATTGGACAATGGACTCCAAAGGCTGCAAGTAACTCAAAAGGCCTTTCCCTCGTTAACCTGTAATCAAGTAAGTAGTTAAAAGGTCTGGGGTTGTTTCCAGGTGTGTGGTTTTGCATTTGGAAGCTGTTGCTGTGACCAGACAACATGCGGTCAAAGGAGCTCTCAATTGAGGTGAAGCAGAACATCCTGAGGCTGAAAAAAAAAGAAAAAAATCCATCAGAGAGATAGCAGACATGCTTGGAGTAGCAAAATCAACAGTCTGGTACATTCTGAGGAAAAAGGAATTGACTGGTGAGCTTGGGAACTCAAAAAGGCCTGGGCGTCCACGGAAGACAACAGTGGTGGATGATCGCCGCATACTTTCTTTGGTGAAGAAGGACCAGTTCATAACATCAACTGAGGTCCAGAACACTCTCAGGGAAGTAGGTGTATCTGTCTCTAAGTCAACAGTAAAGAGAAGACTCCATGAAAGCAATACAAAGGGTTCACATGTAGATGCAAACCATTCATCAATTCCAAAAATAGACAGGCCAGAGTTAAATTTGCCCAAAAACACCTCAAGAAGCCAGCCCAGTTCTGGAAAAGTATTCTATGGACAGATGAGACAAAGATCAACCTGTACCAGAATGATGGGAAGAAAAAAGTTTGGAGAAGAAAGGGAACGGCACATGATCCAAGGCACACCACATCCTCTGTAAAACATGGTGGAGGCAACGTGATGGCATGGGCATGCATGGCTTTCAATGGCACTGGGTCACTTGTGTTTATTGATGACATAACAGCAGACAAGAGTAGCCGCATGAATTCTGAAGTGTACCGGGATATACTGTCAGCCCAGATTCAGCCAAATGCTGCAAAGTTGATCGGACGGCGCTTCACAGTACAGATGGATAATGACCCCAAGCATACAGCCAAAGCTACCCAGGAGTTCATGAGAGCAAAAAGGTGGTATATTCTGCAATGGCCAAGTCAATCACCAGATCTTAACCCAATTGAGCATGCATTTCACTTGCTCAAATCCAGACTTCAGACGGAAAGACCCACTAACAAGCAAGACCTGAAGGCTGCGGCTGTAAAGGCCTGGCAAAGCATTAAGAAGGAGGAAACCCAGCGTTTGGTGATGTCTATGGGTTCCAGACTTAAGGCAGTGATTGCCTCCAAAGGATTCGCAACAAAATATTGAGAAAAAACATTTTTGTTTGGGTTATGTTTATATGTCCAATTACTTTTGAGCTCCTAAAATGTGGAGTGTTTGTAAACAAATTTGTATAATTCCTACATTTTCTATCACATATTTTTATTCAACCCTTTAAATTAAACGTTACAATCTGCACTTGAATTCTGTTGTAGAGGTTTCATTTCAAATCCAATGCGGTGGCATGCAGAGCGCAACTCACAAATATTGTGTTACTGTCCAAATATTTCTGGCCCTAACTGTATGATCCAGAATATTAATTTGTGTCTTTGTTTGATTTATTAGTCTGCTATACAGGAGAATTTGAATCTAATTAATTTCATACATAGCATAAAATTTACATAAATGAGCAAAGCACTGCATAAAAGAACCTAATTACTTATCATTAATACGTTGAAATAATGCGATACCTCTGCTATAATTAGATTCCAAGGCACATTTTTATCAATACAAATGAAACATGAATCTGTATTCTGTACTGAGATTTGCTTCAGTTTAAGTCAAACAATGCACTGAGGCATTTCCATAATCCTGAGAACATGTTGAGATTTAAACAACATGACAGTAAAAATCAAAAGGACAGAAACGTGGAATGTTGCTGCAGCTTTGAAGTGGGAACCGGTTCAAAATCCCAGTGCAAAGCAAATTGTGTTTTGTTCCAAACAACAAAGACAATCAAAACTGTCGTCCCTAAAAATAACAATCACACCCTGTCACACAATATCTGCAGACTCTCCATTAGAAGAAACAAATCCCAAATTCTGCTTCTTAAAAAAGTCCTGGTTTCTGAACTCATCAGGTAAACTCACTACTTTTTACAGTTTACAAATATGCAATTATAATGGATCTGTGTATTTGAACCAATTAAGTTCTATGTAAATGTCGTAAACTAGAACAAATTTATAAAAAAAACGTTTCATGAGTTTAGTGATTTCTATTTGACCTTCATGAAAAAAATTAAAAACATGAGCATAAAAGAGCTGGAGCCTTGAGTGAAGCAGCTCTGTACCACACTGCGATTAAATAATGAGCCAAAAATACAAAAGAATAGAGTAAGCAGCAAGAAACAGGTTTGTAATTTGTCATCCATTAGCAGGAAATGTTACACAGAGATAGAGAGAGAGAGCTGATGAAAGTCTTTAGTGTCCTTAGATGGACTTATATGTGCTACTGTTATGCCATGGGTTACATAAGTAAATAAACCAATTGCTCATCCACCCACAAACGCAACCAGCCCACAAGCAGGGCCACACAAGGATCAGATACTTTACTTCAACAGGAACAGGTGGCAAATGTGCCTTAAGAGAGTAGAAGGACCTTGGATTATATATAAATTTCTAAACATTAAAATCTAAGTCAACATTTTCACAAAGTGGAAAAGTTTAGAAGTCCAATAATTTCAAATGCTGTAACTTCCAACAAGCCAGTTGGGGTAAGTAGCTTTTTGTAGTCAATATTTTACCTTGAAGAGGGTTTTGAATGGCATGTTTGTCATGTTTCCATTTTGAAGTTTAGCAAGGATAAATGACTTCCTGTGCACACTTTTTCTACATAGTTATCCAAAACATTAAATAATATGATGCTCCAAACTGGTGTGTGATGACATTAGTCTTTGTTATGTCACAAAAAATATATTTTTTCTTAAAAAGTGAAATGGAAGTTGGGAAACAATTTGGTGCTTTTTTGCCACCTTGTGTCTGTTTCAACGCTGTGTCTCAAAAGCAGCGGGTAAAAAAAAGTCATGATATTTTTTATCCTGATTGTAATACAAAGTTAATAAAAGAATATGTAGCTTAAGAACGATTTGAATACTTACTTTTTTTCTATTTAAAATTATAGCCATAAAATTTTCAAATGAAATGTTGACTGAGGACTATCCAAATTTATTTAACAGTAAAATGACATGTTGGAACTTGTTTTTTGTTTAGAAACAGAAGATCTTGGGTTTGGTTTTATTAGATTTTAAAGAACTTGAGATTTTAATTCCTAATCAATTTTACAGATGTAAACAAATAAATGGCACCATTTCAGGGAAAGACAAATGATATTAAATCTTTCACATAATGTAATTTGCATTTTTATGGCTTCAATTGGTCTTTTAACTATTCAGGCAGTTTTGACGCTATGATCACATTCGCTCATTCACAGACGGACTCACAGACTGGTGGGCAACATGGGGCTCAGTTTCTTGCCCAAAGACATTTCGACATGTGGTGGCGGGGAGCTGGAACTGAATTCTCAATCAACCAATTGCCAACTGACTGCTTATCCCCACTGCGTATGAGATGGGACAAAATGCAGCAACAAGATGCAGGTGTTCCTTAAAACTTTAAGCCTGTCATGATGCAAGTTTCTTCATATAACAAGTCATTTGGTTTCCATTTGCAGACTGCAATAGTGTATTGTAGCATGTGTAGACATAAATATTTACAATTTTAAAACCAGCATTAATGTGCTAACAAATCCTTCACTCTAGACTAGCTTTTCTATGTAAAAATATATTCGCTAATTTTTCAATAGAGAAGGTATTTTCCCCAAATATTTCTTACATTTCTGCTGTCTGCACAAGGAGCTCAGAGGCCAAGTCATTAACCTGCAGCCAATGACTTTTCAGACTGCATGAGGAATAATGTGGGGGATACACTGCACAATATGTTTTTATGGGACAGAAAAATCCTTTATAAAATAAATTAAAATACCACTGAAAAGTTAATTTACTTGATTAATAAAATCTAAAGGAGGAAATAATATTTTAAATACATTCACTACACTAGTGACCCATTTCAAGAATGTATTTGAGTTAGTTTTGATAATTACGACAAAAACTAATAAAAATCTGTTTGTACGAATTGCATAATGGATATTAAACAAACGCCATAGAAAATAACATAATTAGTGGTCGACTGAAAACTGTGTATGAACTGCACAGTATATGCACTGTACTTTGAGTGTCTTTTGGATGAATTACAGCATGGAGTGGTTTGGCATGGAGGCATTCAGCCTGTGGCTGCGCACAGATAGTAAAGAAGCCCAACTTGCATTAATAGGCGTCTTCAGGTCTTTTACATTGTGTCTCTAAACTTCCTTTGCATAGTAACCCACAGATTCTCCATATGATTTTAGTCAGGTAAGCTTACATCACAGTAATACCATAGCTAAAAAAACAGGTATATGTTGTACACTTTCGACAATGTCGACGGGGGACAAATCATTCTTCATGTGGCTTTTCAGCAGAAGCATGAAGTGCTCTGAAATTTAATCGCTGTGCAGACTTTGGACTTGTTAAAAAAACACTCAGAGGACAAACACCAGCAAGTGACGTGGTTCCTCAAATCATCACTGAGTATAAAAACGTCCCACTGAACCTGAAGCAGCTTGAATTCTGCAGCTCTCTCCTTCAATTTAAAATGAATTGCAAAACATATTTTCCACTGAAAAGAAGAGATTGGACCACTGCAGTCCAATTCTTCTTCACCTAATTCAAGGTTAGACCCTTATGACAAATGTCATAGGTTCGTCTGTATTCAGTGAGTAAGGAAGGACTGAATTCAGCTCAAGTCAAAAATCAACAAAAAATATTTCTTTCAATATATCAAAGTATCTCACTAATGTTTCACTTTTTGAACAGAATGACATTTGATAGCTTAACTTTTCAATGACATACTAATTTATTGACGTGCATAATTGATGCCTGTATGTGAATAAATCTGCCTTTCTTTCTGACATTTATGTCAAACAAATAAAATTAAAAAAGCCTCCCGGATCAAATTTATGATGTACCGATTTCTTTACGAGTCTCATCAAAAAAGTGGACCCATTCTTTCCCTGCTGCCCATTAGTGTCCACAAAACTGGTACACGATAGACACCATAATCACCCAGATGGGCTGAAAAAGTAAAACATGTCAAACTAATTTAAGAAATCAATATCTATCTTCTGACGCAGGAAATGCTCAAAGCTCTAGGGCCCTAAAGACACAGAATGGCTCTAAAAAGAATCCTATTAGAGACTGGCCCTGTTTCCCTAACAGCACTAAACATGAAAAATATGAAAGAACTTTGTGATTGCTTTCTCAGCCCATTGATTCAAACTCACCCTAAAGTCGATTCCCACTGTGGAGATGAAGCTGCCAGCAAGGAAAGCCCCATCTTTGAAACGGACCAGTAGACAGGTTTTCCCAACACCGGAGTCACCAACAAGCATGACCTGCATAAAACACATGAGCTGAAAAGTCAATTGGAAGGATGGAATGAGTAGTGCTAAACATTGAACCCATGAATATTATGAAATTAGCACATCCAGAAAAAAAAGGATACAAATCCTATGTAGGGGTGTGAAAAGACTGAACTTCCTCTGTATTTCTGTGTTTGGTGTGTGAAGAGTGCACACATGACTGAGTTTGTGGACAGTGGATGTCCCAGCATCCTTCCTGTAAGTGTGTCCTCTCATGCAGAACAAACATACATTGCTGTGCTTCTTTGCCACAGACACATGGTTTTCATTCAGAGCCGTGATTGGATTAAAGGTTTTATGTGATTACAGTTATCAAGTTAGCTGAGGGACTCTGGGACCCAGATATGGAAATCAAAAGTGGCTCCTGGGTCCAGAGAGGAAACAGACAGATGAAAGACAGAGGAAGCAGAGCGAAGGGACACAGGGAAACAGGGTCACTGAGCAGATGCACAGTTACAGTAGCACTCTCCTTTTTTCTATTATTTATCATTATTATTTTAATTCAACAAGATTCATTAGTGTCTGAAAGCTACAGTGTTAACAAAGAAAACTATAGTACCTTGGAACAATTGTCAAAATCTTACAGATTTGGGCCTTTATTGAAGAATAACATGAAGAAAGGGGTTGTTGAAATGAAGCCAAAAACTCATATTAGCATTTGGTATTAGCCGAAAAATGTGCTCCAGTGAGAGATGAGACCATGGTTTAACGTTCTGGTCAACATGCAAAATGGCAGAGCATTGCACATCAGCCTGAATACACCATCCATAACATAATGGTGCTGACTGCATCATGTGCAACTACGTTTCAACTGGAGATCCCATTTTATTGAAAGAAAGTTCTCTAAGATAAGGATATAATGGGAATTTACTTGGATTAAAAATAGAAGCGTCACAACTTCATATTGGTCTACCACATATAATCCCCCCAATTCACCCCCTGTAAATGCACTAAAGTCTGTAGTTTGTGGCAGAGTGTGGAAAAGTTTAATTAATACAAATAACCGTGGATTCATACAGCAATATCGGAATGTGGTGCGAAAAGAGCAACAAACACGAAGTAGGTGGCAGACTTGAAGCGTTTTTGACGCACACAATGAAAACCCGTGGGCGTGAAACTGTTTGTGTTTCTGTGAAGTGGCAGCTCTCCACTCACACGCGTGCTCTCTGAAACCATGCAACAATTGCTTCGTGTGCATGCACCGTCGTGTCATCTGTGGAAAAGTGTACATTTGTTGCATAAAGTGGGCAGCCCATGATTTGATCAAATCGCCCCTCACCCTTTTTATTCCCTTGATGACAATCTATTTTCATCAAACTGACTGACATAAAGTAAATCTCACCTGCGCTGCTGTTTTACCTCACCTTGAAAGCGATGTCATGAAACTCGTTGCTGCTGCTGATGGACGGTCTGCTGGGATGCACCACGCCGTTCATCTGAACAATGCTCGGGCTGCTCCTCGCAGCTTTCCCGACGCCTTTCCCGCCTGGGCTGCCAGCTGACGGGCTGCTGCTGTTAGGGGCTTTGCCTTGGCTGCCTTCTTGCGAGACATCGCTTCCCCTGCTTCCCCCCCCCCCCCCCCCCCAAAAATAAAAAAAAAAAGATTTCAAAAACTGCGTTGTCTCTCTCGGTTATTTCAAACTACAACCTAAAAGGAAACGTCAACCAAATCCACGAGAAATGGGGTTAAAGGAAAGTTGCGGCTGTGCAGAAGTTCGCTGTTCTTTCACCTGTGCGTTGAGCGCATCTTTCTTGGCAATCCGCTGCTTTTCAAAGTGAGAGTGGAAATGAGGCAAAACGCTGGCTGCGTCTTTCTGCAGCTTCCTGCTCCTGATGTCCTTCTGGTTTCAGGACAAACGCCCCGGCGCTGAGCGCGGCAGCAGCATCAAGTGCATGTGATGCAGTGGAAAAACTCCACCTTCACGGGAGATCAAAACTTACAACGACTGATTTAAAACAAGCGGCAGGAGCTCGCAAAGCATGCTTAGATTTAAGAGAGGCGCCGATTTGGACAGAAAAGCTGGGACTGGCACACAAGAAACAAACATATTGAAAGGTTGATGGTGAAAACAGGGCGTCACTGGCCTTGGTGCTGAAAGCCTTTCTTTACTTGTGTTATATTTTAATGAAGACTAATATCAACAAAAACAAAATCATTCAATCTTGCAAACCATTATTTTGTAAACGTCATGAAATCCCACATTTAAAAGTATAAGTTTAGAAATGCATATTTTAAAATCTGTATTTGCTTGCGGTCATATTTTTAGGCAAATAAAACATTTTTTTTTGTTGCTTTAAACAACATGTTGTTAAAATTGCATTTGGTCGTTCGTTGTTTTATTTGGGTTGGTTCATTGTTTTTATTTTGGAATAAAACAATGAAGGGGGCAAGTGAGAAGAATGATGGTCGTTTTAAAATCAAATTGTTCCGGAAAAACAACTGAAACATATTTACCACCTGTGGAGCGTGCTTTACATGCGATTTCAGGAAAACGCCACACGAGGGTGCTACATTGACATAAAATAGAAAAATCAAATTTACACACCTGCTTTGGACTGGCGACTTGTTTAGGGTGAATCACGCCTCTTACCCAATTAGGGCTTTGAGAAAGACACCAACCTAAAAAACAAAACAAACAAACAAACAAACAAAAACAAACAAACAAACAAAAAAACGTTTCTTGGAGTATTCACACCCCTTGTAGTGTTTTACCTTTTATTACAAACACAAATGCCATAAAGACAAAACAACAAGAACCATGTCAACTGAAAAGTTTTATTTTGGTCTCACCTGATTAGAGAACAGTGTTTGCAGTGTTTGTGTTTGCCTCATGGCAAAAGTTAAGCAAGATGTCTTAGTGCACGACGAGGAGTCGTTTTGTAAACAAATTGCACCACCGGATCTCTGATCTCTGCTCGATCTGATCTCGATCTTCCACAACCGGTTATTCCTCAGTTTAAGAAAAAAAGTCCATGTCTTAGGCTTTGTAGAATTTATGAAATTCTACTGAAATGTTTTGAAAGCTGGCCAGCCAGGTCAGGTTTAAAATTGTAGAGCAGTTTCACCGTCTAAACTTCTCCACAACTTTCTCACTGACCTGTCTGCTGTGTACAATGTCGTTTGTTCACTAAATTAAACAAGTCACCTAGGAGATCAAGAAATAACTATATTCCTAATCAGATAATACTACCACTGACAGATGTAGTTACTGATTATGTATTTTCTTGAGACAACTCGTTGTACTTTCCAGTATAATCTACATAAATTTGTGACTGTAACATTTTAAAGTGTGAGAAAATTCAAAGAGCTTTCATTGTTTGTGCACAGCACTGTGAATTTGAGGGTCATTAAGATGTGGAAAATCACAGGTCAAAAAAATTACATGAAGATTTAATGGTATGAAACAAATACCACGATGTTCTTTGCTCCTGTTGAGTTTAATTTGCTCTCAGTTGGAGTATTTCAGCTGATTCCTATTGCAAATTAGAATACTCTAAAACTTAAACACTGTGACTATTCCTCTGCCTATTATGAATTTAATTACCAACAAGATGAAGTTCATCTTTGTCCTAAACATCTGTTCTAGCACAGAGTTCAGATGTACCGAGTGCTCCGTATGTTGAGCTTTCTGTCTCCAAATCTGCTGGCTGTCAGCATTTTACCACACTCCACCCAATGCCATGCAGAGCTGAAGAGCGAAGTGTCATTGGTTTTAAGAGAATCCAAACCTCAGGCTCCACCAGCCCCCACGCACAGCTCCCAGTCGACAGCTGAGATTTGTTCTGCCCCCAAGGCAGCTGTCCATTGACGCAACAGCTGGGCATTTTGGAGGGAATATAGGAAAGGGTCACAGGAATCCATTCCTGGTTTCAGGGAAATTAAAAGCCTTGCAGAAATGAGTTAACCATACGTAGTGGCTGTGCTGTACGTTGGAAGGTTGTGACACATATTCAGTGTGCCATCTGCTTTTATCTACTTTTAAAGGTCTCTGTTGAAATACGTGGCGACATAAAACTATAAACAGGTGTGTGAATGTAAACTGCAGAGCCAGTTCAGAGAAATTATATAAAGTCGATGTGGTCGCTCTGTCAAAACTAATAAAACAGCAAATATAATAAAGAAGTCTCTGAAGTGCTACAAACTGTGAAACAAAAGTCAAGCAGGCATGCAAACACTTCCACATAATAGCTGTAACACAAGCATCCTTAGAGACATTTTTGATCACATTATGCCAACTCAAACAATCACAAAAGAGTAGCTTAAGTGTAAAAGTAATTCAGTATTATGACTTTTAAAATGAGGTAGACAGAACTGGGCTGTAATGTGGCTGCATGTGCAGACCCAATGCAGAAAGGTCATCAGGGCCTCAGGGTCATAACTCTCTGCAGGCACACCCAAACCAAAGGCATTTGTCAGTTTACCCAGGGTCAGGTGCCCCAAGTGTGCACTGGCTGGTGTGCAGCAGCCTGGCCAGTCGCTCAACCAAAGTCAGAGCAACTGTTGATCTCTTGGCATCCCCCTTTTTCAGCTGCCTTTGGACCGACTGTAGCGTGTGGGGAGGCGGGGGCACCAGGGGGCATCCTGCCAGGCTTCACCCCTGTTTGTCAGGCCTTGGCGAGAGCAACCAACAGCAGACTGGCACTGCCAGGCACACATTCACTCACTGAGGCGTCTCCAAGAGAAAAGGACAGAGCAGCTTTGAGAGAGAGAGAGAGAGAGAAAAGAGTTGTTCACAGTCTTTTAAACAGACTTTTAGATAAACAAATTTTGGGGTAAAATAACCTTATTGTAGCAGATTAATAAATGTTATTACTCTTTACGAATAAGAGTTAAATAAGTCTAAATATTTGAAATTAGAGAGCTGTTACCAACTCAATTACAACTTTAAGGGACACTTCATGTAGGAAATAAAAGGACATAAAAACTACACACTTGCAAGCATGGAAATTGTTTTTCTTATTGAAAGAAGCTCCACATTTCTCAATATTTGTATTTCTAAAAGATTGATTAGCATAGAAATGTTGAGATACATCAGTGTAGTACCCATGATTCAAAGGTCTGCCATCATTCTGCCATCAGTTTGACAAAAATAATGGCAGAATGAATCGATGAGCATTTGTATTTGCTGGGTCACAATAAACATTTTTGTTTACAGCAACATAATGGGAAATGATGCTGGACCTCATGTGTTTCTAAAACATAACTATTTTCGAAACACATGCATTCCTACATTTGGAATTTTAAAAATATATAATAACATGTATTGTTTTTAAAATTACATTGAATTATATAAGATTACAAGTATAGTAAGACTAAGTTATACCATGTTATATTGTGGTACAACTTTATTGTAATCCCACCATATTGTGAATAATCTTAGTATATTTCCATCTAATATATTGCATTATAAACATATTTTTTAATCTCAAATCATATTTTATTGTCTCATCTCATATCAAATTACATCTAATTGTATCATATTTTGTTGAGTGTCATTCTGTTGCACTGTATCATATTAAATTTTCTCAACTAGGGTTGTATTTTATCATATATTGTTGACTCATACCATATCAAGTCATAGTATATCATACTTCTTGTGTCATTTTATAGTACATAGGAAGTCTTGATATCAAATTATATTGTGAATCACACATTGTTCTAAGGTCACATTTAATAAATCAGAATATGCAATTCAATGAGGCCCATTTATTGAAATAGAAGTGGCTTTTGAAAATAACAATCATCGAGGAAGCAATGAACATATTGCAAAGCTCATATTTCTGTATTGGAAATGTTATTTCATTGGTTTAATGTAATATTTGAATCTTAAATATTATTGTTTCATTAGCTTAAGAGGAAAATCACCACAAAATGAACAGAAATGCAGACTTAAGGACATATATCAGTCTGTATGTAAATAATCCATACAACATGTTCTATTTGGTGAATTGAGTCACTGAAATGTATTAACTTTTAATTTCTTTAGTGGATCTGTATCCGGTTATATTATGTCACTTAATATTATCACTTAATAAAAAAATAAACCATTTATATTACAGATTTAGATTTGATGTTAAACATTGTTGAATCTCTTTAGGTTATGACATTTTTCCATCAAAATAATATAAAGCCAAAGAAACACAATCTCTCTGTGTCCTAGTTAACAACTCTTGCAAAGTATTGGCTTATGCTTTTATAGTTGCTTGGAATTGCCTTGGCAAGATTACTATTCTTAGTTTCTTGTTGAACCAGCGTGTGAAAGTAACAATGTCAAGCCAGGGCTTCAAATCTGTCATCATTTAAAACTTTATTCTTTTTCTCTGCATCATAAAAAGAGGTGACAATATTTAATATTGCCTTCAAAAGATATCATTGCAGCATCCAAGTGTCACACCCGCAATTTCCAACTGAAAATGTCTGATGATTTATTTATTAATTTCTTATTTTTCATTTTAGGCGTAATTATTCAAGAGGGGTCCATATTAGTTGTACATAAGGGAGCAATAGCAAATTTATTCCAATGTGTTGAAAATAATGTAGACATGCCTCAATGGGCCTTTTAAAGGATCCAAACATAAAAGTGGGAGCCAGGTTACCAGAGTGGAAAATGTCCACATGGGTAATAATTACAACCAGGAGCTCAATTTCAACCCAATATCTGCTTTCAGACTCCTCGTTTTCTTGGACATTGACGTTGTAAAAATTAAATGTATTCCAAGACTCATCTGTGTTTCTACTTGCACTTTCATTTCCACTTGCAAAGTTGACAGTCTGTCATCTTAAGAGAGCGGATAATGGGTGCATTCACAAGTGATGGTTGTGTTATCTACGGCCTGACCATAAATCCTTGCTAATCCCGGTTGCTTCCTGCAAGCAACAGTGTTGCTGGATTCTGTTGCGCTGGTGATCAGATTTATGACCTTGCATATGGTGCTGCTGTCAAAAAAGGAAGCATTTGGTGTTGCACTGACTCCCTCATACACACCCAAACATGTAGAGTCAGCAGCAGAGTAATTTCACACAATGGTGAGATGAGAAGTGGCCAAACATCTGATTAAGCTCCAAACTGTATCTTTTCAGACACTTGGGGCTGAGAGAATAATTGAAACTGAAGCACATAAAAAGTGGAAATTCAAAAAAAGCGGGGATAAATGACCTAGAAGTCATTTCATCTCCCTTTCTGTTGTCATAGATAAAACTAGTTGAAATTAGGAGTAAAATAAAATGAAGCTCATCTCTTTTCCCTGTTGCCTTGCAAAAGCAGAGGTGGGTGAAACCATGCCTGTACTCAGCTGGAACTACTGCTACAAAAAGCCTGCATGTTCACATATGAACGCACACACAGTTTACATGCAACCAAGAGTGGGCACATGAGCACCAACTGGAGAGAGTCGTGGCAAGCGGGAAAAGGTGTGAGCAGGAAAAGTGGTGTGTGTGGGTGAGTGTGAATATGCAAGAGTGTGCGTGTGTATTAGTAGAGTTTTTGCAGTTGTGACAGCTGGGATGAGGGAGTGGAGGCGGCGTGTGTGATTGGAGGAGGTGCCAACAGAGCAAGTGTCTCTTTATTTTCACGACACGCAAATGTGTATGTGTGGATATATGGTCATAAACAGCGCGCACATGTGTGTTTATGTCCAGCAGAAGTTTGTGCTTTTCTGATTTGTTTCCCTATTGTTGCGGTGTATTTAAAGTAGACTCACATGCTAGTTCCACAACAGCATATGCAGGCATGCAATCATACGAGCAGGCAAACACAGAAAATAGAAACTATACATTCATTTATTTGCAATCCCTGCAGGCATTTCACAACTGCTACTCCAGTCTTGTGCTGGCATCACAAATCGACAAAAAATAGTTTCAGAGCGTATAGTTAAATTAATGTATGTTTTCATGTTCTAGAAAATGGGATGCAATTATTATCCAGCCACATGCACCTTTACATTCTTCAAATAAAACCCAGTGCAACAAATGCATTTAGACAAGGAGGGCGTTAATCAGAAGAGCAGGCAAGAGGTTTACAGTAACTCTGGAGGAGCTGCAGAGTTCCAAAGTTCAGGAGTGAGAATTTGTTGATAGGGCAACAACCTTCACCCGTGAGGCACATGAAACTGAAGCCCTTTGCATGGTAAGATACTACTAATTTTGCATGTTTTGGGAATTGCACCGCAATATCTGCCTGCTTTGCATGAGACTGTGCATGTGTGCTGTGTAGGTGAGGTCACTCGCAGCCACAGGAGCCTGGCAATGATGAGCTCACCCTGCAAGAAGGATTAAGGCTGTAACAACTGGTGCTACAGCCAGCGCCAGGCGAGGCAGTTGTGCGGTGGGCATAGAGCTGTGGTCCCAGCTCCACACCAGCGTTTACCCCAGTGTTGTTTTTTCATTATCCCGAAGCTGGCTGACGGTGTTGTGCAGCTCGCCAGGCCCACAGTGGGAACCCACAGTTGTTGCATGGCTTTAGGGGCCTTTTTTCCTCTCTGCCCATATCTGTGGTCACACACTATGACCACAGTCCTCACACAGAGTAAAGCATCAGGTTACACACCAAACACACTCGTTAACTCAATTATACAAGCCTTTCCCGCTTTGATGTGTAGCAAAAATGCCAGGATTACTGAGTGGACAGATGCCACCCGACCACAGCAGAGATCTGCTGCTGCATGCCTCAGCTCTGGCCGATGAGAGATGGACAGAACGGACTGCTAAGGGAAGAGGGGTGAAGGACCACTTATAACCCGGTAGAGTTGAAAGATGGAGACAAACATGGGGGTGGTAATAAAATGACTTTTACACTTAATAAAGGAATAAAAAAAAACTAACCAGGACTTAAAATTCATCCTGTCTACAACCTGCACTATGTCAAGATCAATATTAGGTGGTTTTATCATATCTATGCACTTTACATCTTTCCGCTATTGCTGAATAAAACACAACAAGCCCTTTGTAAGTTTCCACATGATATTTTCAGTGAAGCTTGGACACATACCTTAAACCATTAGCAACACCACAGGGACCAGTTAGTTAAACCAAGCCAATGTTCTCTCCGTTTTATAGCATTTTCAGTCTTTTTTTTTTTTTTTACCCTTTGTTCATTTATTCCCTAATTTTGTCTTTCACTTAGCTTGGCAGACAAGGGGATATTTTAAAATGGCTCAGAATATTTATCTTCTTGATGCTTAATGCTGCCACTTGATCCAGAATATCCCACATAAACTCTAGATGAGAATTCAAGGCTTCAGGCTTGTTTCTAGGGTTTGCCGGAGGGACGAGTGACGGAGGTCAGCGAAGAAAAGTCCCCACAGTTCGTTCCAATAACAAGATGAAACACAACAACTGTATAAAAAGCATGCCACTTCTTTTCGCGGAATGCACACTAATTTAATCACAACAGTCAAAGTCAGTTTGTGTGATTTCCACTAGGTGGCAATACAGCTGTAGAGTCACGGAGCAGGAGATGGAAACACACCTGTAGATCACATCTCGTCCTTTCACACTCACTTCATGCCACTAGAAATTACACTTTATTAAATTAAGCTGTTTGATTTCTGAAAGAGGAAATGAAAAAAGACAGGAGGTTGCCATTTTCAGGAAAATTCCAGCTAAATTCATTTTATGACAAGCGAACTTCAAGCCAACTGCTTATATACATATCTACAGAAGGACATATATGTATATATATATATATATATATATATATATATATATATATATATATATATATATATATTTATATATATATATATATATATATATATAAAATTGGTTTTCAGCTGTTTGAATCCAAAGTAGATTGAATCTGCATCCCAGCTGTTTCATGTTGTCAGTTGATAAATCAAATTTCAAGAATCATGTGGCTGAAAATAACAAAAAACATATAAATCTTGGTAGTATGAATATTTACATACAAGAAAATTGGATGTAAGTAATAAATAATATAACAAATAATTTTAGAAATAATAATTTCTTACATTGTCATTTATTTACTTGGTAGTCTAAAATAACAGACATGAACAAGAAATGCAAAAGATATTTTCGTACCTCAATAATCTTAACATGGTTGAAAAGGAGTAGGAAGAAGTAAAAAACTTATAAACTCCTGCCTAGACTCATATCATGTTTTCATGTGGACCCTTGTCATTAAATAAAAAAATTAAAATTTTGACATAGGCTAATTCATTTTTTTTATTTATTGAAGAATAAATAACTATTTGTTTTGTTTTTGTGACACACATATTTAATACAGCACACATACGTAAACTCAAACGCATGTCTAGCCAAGTGCTGGTACGTTTGATCTAATGTGTTCCTAACAGTGATCGATATATAAAGCTTTTGTTTTGGCTTTCAACATAGCTTTTTTCTGCTTTCTTTTGAATAACCCATCTTTAACATAAACGGCTTAGAGTGCCATAAACGGCGCTCTAAGCTATTTTGTGTAAAAAGGTTCGACGAGGAACAACAAGCCCCTCATTATTGTACACTATTATGTCTAACAGCTGTGAAAAAGTTGATGTTATTCGATCCTGTCAAGAAACTAGAAAAAGAGGTGAAACTCTTCAAGAATGAAGTTTTTCTCCTCCATGACATTATTTTTCAACAACTACAATTTATGACTGATGGTTGAGGTTGGAGTAAAGAGCTTTCCTGACCTTCTCACCTTTTTCGGGTTTTAGTTCCTGTTTTTAATCTTTAGCCAAGAGTAACCAAACCAGTGTCTGATGTTGTTAGTGGGGTTTTTGTTGTCTATCTCATTGCCTGGAAATCCCCTTCTCTGTCTAAATGGTTATCCTGTTTTTCAAGCCGGTCCTGCGCATCATTTGAGAACAGACAAAAACCCAGAAGCCTAACCTTGGGACTTTTCCACCACATGAAATAAATGTCGTATATAATGTAAATGTATGAGCCATAAAACAAGAACAACACAATTAAACGTTATGTGAGGGAGAAAAATCAAAGCGCAGATAGTAAATCACTTGTTAATCTCTTGAGTTTAATTGGGTGGGAAAATGGGGATTGCTGTGCTTTGTCAGTGTTCACAGTGTTCTATCTTTTCAAAGGGGCTCATGAAAAAAAATGACAGAAGAAGAAAGGGGATGAAAGTGGGATAAAGCTGATGCTCAGACAAGAGAGAGGATAAAAAATGGAAGAGACAAAAATAAGCGAGCATGAGGAAAGACGAGCCTGGAATCAATAATCTGGTTTTTCCAGTCAGGCCGAGGAGGGGAGAGTGATTGAGCGGCGCCTGAGGACAGCAGACCGCATCCTTCCTTCCTGCGAGGCAACATGGGGACAGGAAGGGCCACCAGGGGAGGTCACTCAGCCGGCGAATCACTTCCTCTCAGGGTCGGCAGGCGTGGGGAGGGATAAGTACACCCGGGTCAGAGGAGGGGTCTCTCTGTGATTATCTCCCTCTGATTCACATGTTAACCCCAACTGCACCCAGGTGGGGATTGCAATGAAAAGGTGCCATTGTTGTTGTAGTTGTGTCTTGAGGTGAGATGCTGAAATTGGCAAACCGCTTACAAATTTCCTTTGAAAAAGAGCGTAAAGTACATTGAAATACAGGAAAATTTAAATGTTTACAACAATACAGAATTTAAAGCTGAAAGACCTAAAATTCTGTGAGAAATGCTTTCCCCATTTTTATTGACATGCACATCTTTTGTTTTCATGTTTTCAATAGATATTCAGTGTGTTGTTCATGTAACTTTCAGCACAATTACAGCACAAACTCTTTAGGGGTGTACATGTTATCTGTAAAACATTTCAAGCTCAGTCAGATTAGAAACAACTACTTTCAAATCTTGTCAAATAATCTCGATTAGATTTAGCCCTGGACTTTGACTAGGCCATTTTGACATAAAAAACCATTACACTGCAGCTCTGGCTTTATTTTTAAAATTCGCAGTTTGTCTTTCCATCAATTATGACCAGGTTCAAAGTTTCTACAAAAGAAGAGTGTCCCATTCAACATGTGTGTTTAACTCAAAGCCATGGGGAAAAAAATCTTACCTCCCATAATTATTTATGTAGCCGCCTTGTATAGAGGGCCAAATAAACAGAACTTTCAAGATAAAAGTTATGTGCTTAAATATTAGTTCATCGATAAAATCAAACCCATTTTTGTCTGTAAAAATGTTCAATGTTACTTCATTTTAACGGTTTGCCAGTAGGAAGTTTTATCAATACATTCTTCTACAAATGACAACCGGCCCTTGAAGGACATTTGACATGGCCCAAAAGATGAGTTTGACAACCCTGTCATGCAACATGATGCTGCCGCCACAACATTTCACAGCGGAGATGGTATGTGCAGTGTTAGATTTCGGCCTCACGTAGCTGTTTGGCTGTAGCACAATAAAAGGTGCTGAATTTTAATTACAGGAAAGATATTAATTGTTATGGTTAGAAAATGTTGAAATCTAGGAAATCCTTTTGGAGGTCGCTGTATGCTTTTTCACCAACTTAAGGTCTCTCAAAGTGACACAGTAGGGAGTAAGTTGGTTCAGGATGTCCAAAACAAATAGGATATGCAGTTACCTAATCTGCACTGGATGAATAAAAACAACAGGAGCAAAGAAACTGTACAGCTTGCCACTGTTCAGTCACCTCTCGCCACAAAGCAACAGGCGGTGACTTACACCAGCTGAGTGGTGTTTGTATGTCCGCCTGTATGTCTGCCTATGCTTTTGAGAGCACGCCAAGCTGACCAGAAAGCTCTGGCAGTTTCCTTTAGATGCAGAGTTCCCCCAGGGGAAGGCCAAATAAACCTCAGATGTGCAGTTCCCCCACTTTGTCTACCCCCCTACAAAGACTGCAGATGGGAGGGAAGAAGAACAGAGGGATGTGAGGACAGAGAAGACATGAGGGAGGTAAAAAGATAGGGGGCATTCTGAGGTTTTAGACTATTTCTTTGTTTGTTTTTTTTGGAACTTGTCATTGTTGACTCATGCGAAGATTGTGCATGTTGAGCACAGAAGCAAGACATTTGGAATCATACATTTTATTACTGTGCACACAGTTCAGAAGTTTGTGTCCTTAAAATGCATAAACAATGCATATTTTCTGTATTTACAAAAATTATAGGCCGTAATATTTAACTGGATGAACACAATGAACTACTATAGTCTTGGAAAGGGATTCATAACTCTTAAACTTTTTCACTTTTGTCGTGCTTAAATCTCAAACGTCAAACTTTGACAGGTCCATTCTAACATATGCTTAGATTTAAATAACTGTGCAGCTGTGGTTGTTTGGGAAGTTTGGTCCTGTGGAAAGCTAAATCGCTACCTGGTCTTTTTTGCGGGCAGTCTTCCAGGATTTCCTTGTATTCACCTCCATCCATATTCCCATCAGCTCTGACCAAATTTCCAATCCCTGCATCATATAAACACCACTATAGCAGATTCCTACCTTCAAGCTGTGGCAATCACATAAAGTACTCAAATAATTTCGTTAAATTTTGTGGCCATAATGTCACACAATACAAAATAATAAAAAATAATGGGTGATATAAATAATTTTGTAAAGCACTGGTATTTTGGTAGGAGAAGTTTTGTAAACAAAAACAGTTGCCTGGAAGCTTGTGTAAACATAGCAAACTATTTTAGGGATAAAATCCCTTCTGAAAAGACCCTGTAGAACATTTTCTCAAAAATACACTTTCACGTGATCAAAGATTTGCTTCTCTTGGGCCTCTGATTTGACTGCCTGGAATAAGTTATGTAAATAATCCCTGTGAAACACACATTAATTGTTACTTAGAAACTCTGCTGGTCTGAGAATGCAAACCATTACTTATAGGTTGTCTCTGCTACACCCAGTCGTGACCACAAATTCTCTTTATGGACTGAGGACCAACTATGCAAATACAGGCATGCCTGAGACTCTGACCCCACACCCTTAATTTCTAGCAGTGTGCAGATTTCAGCACACATTAGTGGGTATACAGCTACGTGAGACACCAGGGTATTTATACCTTCCTAGGAACATGATTTGAATCCCTTGCTTTAAAAATAGAACACCTTTACTTAAGGTTTGCATTCATATCAGTAATAAAAGGTAAAACATGATAGTCCCAATTTAGCTATTTTGAAAATAAAATGTGGAAAACACTACAAAACAAGGTGAAACAATTTAAGAAATGGCAAAATGTGAAAATGCTAACTTTGCCCATAATTCCCTATATTTGCGTTGGCCTTGCCTTGCCATAGTCAATGGGAAAATAAGTGAAGGTTACTATTATGTTCAAATGCTTTATTCTACAAAAATAAAATAGTTTAAGAAGCCACAGGAGGTAAAGTTACATACAATCCGAGATTTTGTTGCGCAGAGTTGTTCAGTTAGAAAACTATAATTGTGTGGACTGAATAGTTTTTAGCATTCCTTTAAAATCTGTTTTTTTTTTTTAAAGCAGCTGCTACAGAGTTGTAATAATTAGATCTAAATTGCTCACAATCATTGCTTGGGAAACAAAAAAGTGTTGAAAATTTCAAGCTTTCTGAACAAGCTAATAAGTTGTCCCACAAACAAACATTTCTGCGGTTTTTGTTCGAGTCCACGATACCATAATTGGCTTCCCGTACTTTAGCATTTTTGTGGTTTTATGTCAATTTATTGAAATATTGTTTTTCAATTTTGTGTTGTTGTTCTCTGCTGTTAGTTTGCTCTGTTGTTGGCTTGAGTTGATTTTGCTTTCTGCTCTCCTCTGATGAGGAAGAAGACAATGTTTTTTGGCATCCTAAGCATACCTTTTTCTTCTTTAAAGTATTTTATTGAGGATAGTTAGAGTAGTAAGGAATGTGCATCACAATTTTCAACCCCCAATAATCACCTACACATGAAAAGAAATTATCACAAAACATATGCACTTATGATTGGTGCTCATTTGTATGCTTCACAGCCCTTGACTTTATGTGATAGTATTGACAGTTTTGTTGGGTCAATAATATATGCTTATGATGTATTTTTGGTCTTGTTTTCTCTCTTTCTTTATTTATCCTTTTAGAATGTACAATCATTTCTGAATTTATTAGAAAAAGTATATATGCTTTACCTCAGAAACTTTTACTTCATAAACAAAACAAAAAGAAAGAGAGAAGGACAGTGTAGTGACAATAGTTGCCACATTAATGTCACACTGCTTTATTTAGACTGGACCAGAGTTTTCTACTTTATACTTGGCAAAATGTTGTACGAAATGTTAAGAAAAAACACCCCTGCATTTGTATCAAATATGTCTTGGCCCCTGGTGCAAAAATGTATGTAGTCCCATGATGTCTAGAAGGTTTTGATGAAAGTCTGGATAATATTCTAAAACAAAGGATGCATAGAAACAGCAGATCAGAAAGAGTTTCTTACACCTTGTTAAGAAATGCTCTGGGATCTTCAGAGTAATTTCCTCTCAAATGCAACCTTCAAAACAGCCCCGCAACTATTCATTGCCTAAAATTACTTGGACTGCATTTTCAGATTAAAAAAAATAATCATTGCTGTAACAAAATGGTCTGGGATCAGGGAATGTTCCAGCTGAAGTAAGTGTTTGTCATCTTTTCAGAGGGAGTAATTTGTGATCCTACAAAATGCTGTAAATCCGTTGTTTTAGGACATCAGTGGGGGATCTTCATGTTTTCCAAGCTTCTATTCTGCCAACCTTTTCTGGCAACTTGATCATCCTTCTGTATTCCCAGCTCTTGGACAAAATGGGCTGAGATGTACCATGCAAATATCTGCCGTGTCGATTATTAGCAATGTAGTTTCAGTGTGATTATAACAAATCGCTTCTCCCAAAACAATCAATTTGTAATGGTTTTCATTTCAGCCTAAAGGAAACTACATAAACTGGCTTCCTGTCATTCCTAAAACCAACTTACAAAGCCACAGCAGAGCCTGAAACGTATGGGTGCCACCTTTATTTTCCTTCTAGACGCTTTCTGTTTAAGCAATCATCATTTAACAAGTCCGTGAACTGCTGCAACAGCGAGGGCTGTGGCTGGATGTGAGCTTGGATTGGATGTGGTGTTGCAGAACTCGTGCCATACCCTGACGACTAAGCTCACAGTGGGGAAGTATCCGTTTACCCCCAGGTCTGCCCCGCTCTTTCAGACTCTGGAAGGATGCCTGTGAAGCTGTATAGAGGGCGGAGGGAGAAGTCTGTGTGTTTCCATTATTGCACCCTTGAAACGTTAGAAGGCTCATTTTGAGGATCTAATTTTATTAAATCAACTGTGTGACAACATCGGGCTGTTTCCACAACACGAGCAGGTAACGGTGGGAGTTGGGCACGCAGACAAAGTGGTCTTTGAGTGCTGTGGTCAGGCGTTCTGCCAGACACCTTTCCACACCTAGCACTTGGGGAGCCTTATTGAGCACATAAGCTGAGCCTGTCATTACCTTTAACATTATTGCACTCAACACATGGCTGTGATACTCTGATAGCTGCACCACTGTAGCTACCAGGGACTCATTCTTGGTGTGTGCTTGTGCTTATAGGTCGGTTGAATATTTCTGCTTCTGTTGGTGCCGGTGAGTAAGAATGGTGACCCATGCTGCTGCTGGATAAACGCTCTAGCGATAATTTTGCACCGCTTTAGCCTGGCGGCAATTACAACATGGCAGGTGTGTGACAAATTAATCATAGTCTGTCACTGGAATGGCTGCGAATCATAATGAGACTTTAAATGATTAAATATGTGAGGGATTATTTATTGAATTTGGAAAATATGGAGTTATAATTCATGCTTCATTGGAGTTGGCGCCGGTCATACTGTGGTTTCCAACATGGTGAGAACCTCCTCCCAGTGAGGCTTTGTTTCGCTCTGACTCAATTTCAACAAAACATACATGTGCTCGCATCCTGTAGAACCAGCAAATAATGTATGTCTATACATGACAGCTTCAGAAGACCTCATTCACTTTCCTGAGGGATTTAAAAAGTTGGAGGGTTGGCTTTTTTGGACATCTTACATGGTATCAGAAAAGAAAGAATAGACCTGATCACTCAGTTATGCCTATTCTCTTACTGTCTTTCTGCAACAAGAGGCCTGGGAGGAAACTAATCTCCATTATTGCTTAGATTCAAATCCAATCCCTCTTTCATCGAGTGTCAGAAAGCCAGCTGAATAGCGAATTTGAATATTTTGGCAGGCCGAGCTTTTCCACTTACATACTTTTCGAAGATTGATTTTACCCGAGGCCTACATCTCCTTAAACAAGGTGTGCTCAGTCAGTGGATGGGGCCTTAACATTCTGGATTCAATTTAAAGCAGAATAAAAGTGGAATGGATTTTGGCAAAATTTATGAAAGCAAGCTGGCCGGAAACATTGTTCATGTCAGAGCGACAAATGGTGATACTAATCCTCATTGATTTGACCGCAAGTACATAAATTCAGATTAGGACAACTCGTCTCTGGTGAAACCACCAACCAATCTATCCATGAAGTTGCAAATATCCCAAAGGCTGTACAGAGCACTCAAGTTACAACAACAGGGCCTTGCAAAATTATTCATGTCCCATTAACTTTTTGACATGTAATTATGAAATCAGACAGCTCAGCATTGTTGTAATGAGTAAAGAAAATGATTGTTTTTCAAACCTTTCGCAAGCGAAACTCCCCTCTACTCAGAACACCCAAATAAAATCACAATTTCTATTCAAAACACAGCCATGACAGCATCATAGTGTGGGGAAACGTTCATTTAGTGTAGCAGAGAAGATGGTTACAGTTGATGGAAAAGAACATTTAATTGAAGATCATACGTCATCTGTCTTCCACTTTACCATCACATAAGATCTCAGTAAAATTCATCCAACTTTGTTGTTGTAACATGGCAGAATGTACAAATGTTTAAGTGCTCTGAGTATTTTATTTATTTATTTTTTTTACACAGTTTAGCTTTTTGATCCAAACATGAGTATTTTTGATGGCCACTGAAGAACTGTATCATGCTCATGTGGTGGCGTTGGTTGGTGTCGCAGCACATCTGAACACCTAGAGCAGTTGCCTTGGTAATATCTCTGAGTAATATCTCTGAGAAGACAAATCATAACACAAACATGCAATCGCCGACAAAAACACAAGCACATGTATTCACGAAAAAATTGATTTACACCAACACTGAAGAAAAAACAATTGGCTACAGTCATTGGCCAAATGGTGATACTTCCCTGGCCTGTGGGATTTCATGATAGGATCCCTTCTGCCTTGCTCCCTTTGCGCTCTCCCTGTCCTCCCCCTCTCTCTGTTTATGACTGATGACCTCAGGCCAGGGTAAGTTGGGGGTCAAGGTGGGGGGAAAAGAGAGGGGCTGAGGCTGTTGCTGAGGATGCCAAGAAAACAACAGCTTTGCAAAAACTCTGCCTGGACTGAACCCTCGTCAATGTCATTTTAAGAAGATCTGACAGTCTTGAAAATGAAGAATGTGAGTCAAAGTGCTTAAACTGCTCTGCATATTGTGTCAGTGGGTTTGTGTAAACAGTGCTTCAAACAGCAGACGTCAATCATGTCCCTCAACTGATCTCTGTCTGTTTGGAAGCTACGGAGGAAAGTCACGTTTTGGACAGATGAGGAATAACGGGTTGGACAGCATTTGCCACTTCAGTGTGCTGGCCAGAAAAGCCTCCAACATGTGTCACCGTGCAAAAGACGATAACGCCATTAGGCAGTTGCCACATCTCCCTCTAAATCGAAAAAATGTTTCAGATAAACCCCACCATATCGCATTACCATCAGGGATACTTTAAATAGGCTACAGCACAGTATCGTCGTCTGAGGTTAGCGCATGTATCACTCAGCTGGAGAACTGAGGGAGTGTGGCTCTGGGCCAAACCCAGTTGAGGGGAACGTGTGCGGGTGTGGGGGCCGGAGCCAATAACTTGAGCCGGAGCACACAGATGTGAAGGCTCTGACGGATGTTTCAGCGACAGATGCTAACTTCTCTCAAGCATGTGCAGCTGCGTGGATGTGCACACGCGTGCCTTTGCACTTTTGTGAACAGTATTTGTTTGCAGAAATTCATCTGTGAGGGATATTTGTCAGACTTTGCAATAATGGTCTTTGGGTTGCGGTTTTGTCTCAGTCTGCAAGTTTCTCTACTCTAAACTGGTCCCAATTAGATCTCTGGCTCCTCTCTAAAAGGCGGAATGACGACAACGCTCTCAGAGAGATTTGATTTTCTACTTTGTCGAAATTAAACAGTAACAGATAAGCCACTAGCAAGAAAATGGAAGAAACTGTAAAATATCAGGCAAAAACAGTCAAAGATGCAACCCATTTGACATCTCACTGCCAGCAATCACTTTTACACAGCACAGAAGGACAACCAAGTAAACAATTGTGAGCAATTTCTGCTCCCTGTTGAGTCATTATGTGCACATGTGGGATGGTTGTAAGTGTAATCACAGTTTCTGTCACTGATTGTGCCTGTCTAATTGTGTCTGTTCACATATGTGTCAATGAAGTGCCTGCATGTATGTCTGTTCGAAGATGACATAATCCTTTCTGCCCCTTTCGTCTTTAAGCTTTGTAAGCACTCTAAAGTAAAAGTATGCCCACCTACCTAATAAAACATTTTACATGTTCTCAAGGTACAAACACAAATGTCATTTTATTGGACACAAAGTAGTAGACAACTGAAATCTGAAGAGATACAGTATGTGGTTCAATGAGTTTGCACGGACTGCATAGTGGAGCAATGGCCTTGCTGCAGGAATGTCCTGGCATATGGAACCTGCAGGTTCTCCATGGAACCTGCAGGTTCTCCTGTGGATGTGTGGATTTTCTCCAGGTACTCCAGCTTCCCCCCACATGCAGCCAAGAAGCTCTGGATGAGCTACAGAAGTCTTCAACTGAGGTGCAAGAATGTGTTAACATGAAAACTAGTGGTCATGCATAAGCCAAAAAGTCTTCAAGATTTAACAAAGTTAAACATAGTGTTTAATTGTGATTAATCACAAGACTAGATTGTAATAAATTTGATCAAATTTTTATATTTTTTTTCTCTCTTTCTTCAATTGTGCTATAAAGAGGCAATATATAGGCAATATAATATATAATTGGTGACATCAGGTATACTATGGTGTACATTTAAACATATATTTTTTTGTTTTCCACCTTGCTACTGTTTGATGCTTTAATAAATTGCTCTTTTAATCCTTGGTAACCGCTCCACAAACAGGCCTTAGCTAAAGAAGTTGAACAAGGACATTTAAGGAAAGTCCCTGTTAGAGCAACTAAGGTCTGTTTCAAGTTAATCAGGCTCTTTATTATTGTTGGCAACTGACCTATGTTGTGCTTCAACAAGTCTTGTTTTAATTTTGTGATCAGTCATCGTGGTGGAGCTTTTTTATTCTTTTCGCTAATGAATTAGGTTTTTTTTAAGTTGAACTGTACAAGACTGTAAAACTGTATATGGAGAGCAGGAAAAAACAAAAAAAAACAAACATTTGAAATGATTTAGCAGAGAGTGTTTTGTGTCCATCACATGCTTTTAACAGCGAATGTACACTGACGTTTTCTGGTTGTAAAGTCACAAAATGGGGAAACGTTCAAGGCGCTTGAACACAACAAGACATTGTAACAGGTTTACCTTTTTTAGCAGTGTGATTGCAAACAGTCCCAGTAAGAAACTTTCTCTTGTTTTCTATACTTTTCTTCCACTTTCAGTCACTCCACTATACCATAAAAAAGAGCTTTGAGTTTCACGTCATGCAAGTAGCTCATTGCGGTGCTAATGATTACGTTTTGTCCAGCTGTCTGATTAATAAAGTGACCATTAGAGCTCTGCACCACACTTAAAATTCTCCCCCACTGCCTTGGCACACAGAGTTTTATGGGCACAGGTGATAGAGTGTCACTGCAGTATAGCTCTGCTCCACCGTAGACCTAATGGTCATTAATAGCATATGCACTCATTTTTACAACTGCGCAGCTTACAGAAAACCAACAATTATATGAAATATCCTTCAAAAGCTGCAGTTAAATGACATACACATTGGAGGGAGGAGCTAAGATTGTGGCATTAGGCACCCAGACAGGAAACACAACAGATTTTTACAGGGCAGGGGCACCTGAAGGTAATTACTTTTAACATCAGCTGAAGCCTGTAATAAACAATTACTTGGATTACACTAACGCCATGCCTCATAAACACTGTGGTTCCAAACTACACCTGAGTTTCCAGTCTGTCTGCAGCTTGGACCAAAAACACTACCTCATAGGGGAACGATGTGTGACAGCTTGGCAGTATCCCAACCAAGGATGAACAGGTTTTCCCCAATGGTTGCTTCATACAGTATATATTAAAAATGCTTAAAAGGAAAGAAGGAACTAAGAAACTATATGAATGTTTTGAAGATTGGTAACAGACACCAAGGACAACACAGACGATGCACCAGTAAACTGGTGTGACAGCAAAAGATAAATCTGAGGCTCAAATTGCTTTATTTGAGAATATTATCCACACATAAACAACAGGCCATGTGGTTTTATGTATCCAGTGTTCTGTTCCTCTTCCCTCCAAAGGCCAATAAAACAAACACCACAGACTCTGCAGCCCCCCTTCTGTATCCAATCCAAATCCACACATAAGTGAGTACAATGAACATGTAAATGCTCTCAGTCCCAGTTATACTTTATCCTTTTTACTCCCGGACTCCTTTATGATCTGCACTGAATCATTCTTGTTGTTAAAGTGCTGAAATGTGCTCTGACCCCTTTAGGGTGACAGTATAGTTTGGTCTAAACCATTTCATTGTAACTTAGGTTGTTTGGAGTCCTGTTGGAAGGTAAACCTTCATCCAGTCTTAAGTCTTTGCATCTCCAACATGGCTTCCATAAAGTTTTCCTTGAATTTAGCTCCATCCATCGTCCTGTCGACTCCGACTGATTCCAGGTCAGAGTTAGCTTCCTGTAATAGGATACTAAAAGCTTGGAATATTCTTTTACCACCTAATCCTACTTTAAGCTTCTCTAAAACATCATGCTAGATATTTCTGCTGTGCTCCAAACAGTGTCTTCAAAATCTAAAAATCAGATGAGGCCTTCACAGAACAGCTACATTTGTCCTGAGATTAAATTAAATTGCTCCCTGGACTTATTAGGTGAATTTGTTAGGCAAATGGATGCACTGTTTTCATTACAAGGGTAAAAAAGTAGAGGGACAACTCTCTAGAAAAAAAATACTTTTCATTTTTTTCTGTTTTTTTTCCTATGTGGTTTTGTGGTATTTGTGGTTACATAACAAAATATTAAAAATTTTAGAAGTGCACACTGTTACAAGGCACTTCTAGTTCCTTGCTCTCCTTCATCTCTGTTTTTCTTCATGTTGCAGTAGCTGTAACACTTTCTTTCTCTCCTAATTGTCCCTTTGCTTGAATCCGGCAATGCAGTTCGGCTGGGCGGGCCCAAAACAGAGCCAGGTGGAGAGAGATTAACACAAGCCAGGAGTCATTATGCTGTACATGAGCCGTGTCCAAAGCAACAACTTTTATAGCACCTGTAACACACCAGCTAATCTGTCTGACACCTCTGACCGAATCAACATACCAAAGATACACACATACACAATAGAGCAGTGCTGCCTTAATACATCTGCAGAGTCTAGACATAAAAGAAACAAGAGATATGTCTTTTTTTGAGAGGTGCACACATCAAACCTTTTAATTAAGAATTGAGGCAGCATCACACAAGCTCAGTTTTAAGCAGCTCGGTTTGCTTAAAACAAGGTATTTCTAATATTGTAAAAGAAACTCTGTTATCATAGCTAACATTTAAAAAATATATCAGCATCCTTCCCTAGTGATTATTAGGATTAAAACTGTTTTCTTGGCTAGAATTGACTAACATTTGCTGAGTGTGCGCTTTACAATGGAAACCTCAACTTTCAAATACAACATGAATATTTCCAAATCCAGGATTTTCCAAGAGAGGTGGAAGTTGAGAGAAAAAAGCTACACAGAAAATTTGCTGCTCTCCATTCAGCATGTCTTTTGCTGAATGCTTTGCTCTTTCTCGTGATCAACACACATCTTGTTCATGCTGTTGAAAATAGTGTTTTCTTTTGTGGAGTTTCCAATATCTTGTTTCTTCCCCAAACTTAAAAAAAGTTTCTTCGTGTTACAAACACCTCAGTTTAATTGAAAATAGCTATCAGTCTTCATTACTTAATAACGGTAGGGATGCAAAAATGTGTTCATGTCAGTGTGATCTAGTAAGACTCAGTGTTCAGTGGTTAGAAAAATTATTTGATCTTTTGATTTTTGACCTGTCACCAGTCAGAAGCAATCAAGCTGAAAATAATATAAATCTGGGAATTAGCTGAATTCTTGGTGCATCCCTCCGTCTTTGGTTTTGTCATATTTTTTGAGCTCTGGGGATAAATTCTCATAAGCAAAATGCAATCATTTGATGCGTGCATGCTTACAGATTTTGCCAGACCACTCTCTGTCTCTGCACGCACACCACCATCTCTGGTTTGCACATCGACCAATGACAGGACTAATCAGTAAAAAAATTTAATCCAATAAACCAGAATGCAGACCCCTATATTTAATTACAGGAATTGAGAAGCTGAAGGAGAGCATGCTCTGCCAATGGAGAAACAAACCACTTTATTGACAAGCACACTGCACTAATTGCAGCCTCTGTGATTATGCAATTTAACAGCATTTAACCACATTAATAGGAATAGTGAGTACAGCCGGGAAGGACATAGTAATCCACGGAAAGCGGAGATGTATTTAATGAAATTATTTTCAACTCTCTGGCTGATATGCAGACAAGAGAAGGAAGTCAGCTTCTTGTTGGTTGCAATGTTATACCATAGACTTCTCATTAGGTACGGTCAAAGAAAGCCTTGTGGTGGGTTAGTCCCGACTTTGTAGCAAAACTGCTGAGAATGAGAAGAGAGGAATCATCCTGTTCTCAGGAGAATCAGGGGTTGAAAGGTCATCTGATCATTGTGTTTGATTATGTAAGGTTCCAACATGGAAAAAAGAAAAAAATCTTGGAATAGTTAGAAATACACTTCAAAACATTTGAATCTGTTGGCTTATCATCCTCCTGCTATTTCATCCTGAATACACGACAGGTTTTGTCTGGAAATAATTGAATTTTATGTACTTAATATTCACATACATGGCACTGTTGTGGCTATAATGTAGAGGTTTGGAGTTGTCTTTACTGGATTTCTTATTTTAATGACAATAGTATTCACTTACAATGTGCAAAAGGCTCCTTATAATTACTAGAAGGCTAACAGGTAATCTTTAAATTACTTAACACCATGTCTATAAATCTTTGTCAAAATAAGTAAGCCAGTTCTGAGGACAAAAACACATTCAGTCCCAGTAGTAACATGGTGGGTGGATAATTTTAGCTTTAAGGGTTGCAGATTTTATCCCTATCATCCCTATTTTTCCTTTTTTTTTTTTTTGCCAAATTCAAAAGTGTTCGAAATAACAGAGATGAACTAATAATGAAGCTATTATGATGTGAGATTTCTCAGACCAAGAAAATTAGCAAATAGCTAATGCAAGTGGAAATGTGGATGATGTACCGAAAGACTGGGACATGTGGTCAGGGTCGAGGGTCATCTCACCCCCATATCCACTTCCCCCGCACTGCAGCGCACAGGAAACCCAAATCACCGGACCAAGTCTCATCAGCAGTTGTGCATGCACACATGCCGATATGAACAACAAGTGAATAACATTTCTTGGTAGCTCCTCCGGGGCTGAACTACTAACAGTCCCTTTGCAGAAATCCTGTTCTCAGCACCGTGATGAGCTGCTCCTGGAACTCATAAAACCGAGGCCACCCAGGGCGAGAGCAAAGTTGAGGTGGGGGCTGAGGGTCTGCTCTAGCCTTAAGGCGGCTCTAAACCGGCCAACTGTCATGTCCTGTGACCTGACCTACCAGACCTGGAACTGCACACACACGCACATGCACACACAGATGACCAAGAAAGCAGGAGGATGATGATCTAGCACTGTTAAGCCAAAAGATTCTGTTACAAGTGCTGAACAACTTCTTCAAGGTGCTTTATGGTGCTAAAATTGGTAGATTGAATAGTTGAGACTTACAGTGTCTCTTAGAGTATTTCTGGTTAAAAAAAAGGGGAGAAATTTTTATTTACAAGTTATTAGGTTAATGAGGAAGAGGTCAAACTTCGAACATGCTGTAAGTTTTACCTGCTGATCGGTGTCACAGGTGGCACAGAAGATTGTTCCTCCTCAGACTCTCATGCAAATTGCCAGTTAGCAAAAGGAGGAAGTGCACCTGTTACCTTGGTAAACTCTGGTATTTATTTGCACACTGGTTTTCTGAACTTTATTTCTGTGCTCACGTTTTGTTTTCTTTACCTGAAAGACTAACTTTCATAATTTAGTCAAACAGTTTAGGAGATGTTTACGTTGGATTTTGTATAAGCAGAAAATTTAAAGTCAGTTTCGGTTTATTAGCAAGCTGAAGAAATGAGAGGTAAGTGAATAGTTCTTGTGAGAAGATCATTTAGAAGTTATTAAATGAATAACAAATATTCTATTAGGTCGCAAAAACATCACTAAATGGCTCCTTTCAACCAAAACTTTTTTTTCCTTTTCAGAGTTAGCAAACAGAGATTGTTGCAGGACAGAGTTCTGATTATGCAGCATGTGTTTGGTACTGAAAGATGGTGGGGGGGTGTTCAGGGAAATAACAGTGTGGGGACTGTTTCAAATCCCATCCCAAGCACAAAGTTTCATTAATAAGAGAGGGTCTGGTCACGAACTTGTGGACCAGTCAAATAATGACAACATTTGTGGCCTTGCCACAGAAAAAAAAGTCGCTTAATTTCGACTACTCCTCAAAGTAGCTACTGAAGGCAATTTGTTACGTTCCTACTGATTTCGTTAATGCACTCTTTTCAGGGTTGTGTTGATGTAAGTTATCTGGAGCTTGGTACATCTGTGAGGCTGTGTGGAACACCAGATGTGCTGGGCACCTGTAGTGTGCTGTCAACACAGAAGAGAGGACCCGGCCTCACGCAGGACAGTGGACCTTGTCCGAGCAGACACAGATGCACAGGGTCACACAGGGTGGCCATTGTGTAGACACCATTTATGCACAGACACACACTCATAGACAAGCACACACACACCTGGGAACAGAGGCAGCAGCAAAGTGCCACAGTGTTGAACAGAGTCAGAGAGCCAGCTGCTGTCTTGCTGTTGCAGGGATCCATCAGTATACCAGTTTATACTGGCTGTAAATCTGCATCGGTCAGCCAGAGGCTGACTGATTAACATTGAATGCCCCTGACATATAGGGTGACTACAGATAGAGTATCATCTTCTTACTGTTCATTACAAAAATAATTGGCATTTTAACTTCTTTCCTCTCTATATTTTCTGAATTTATTTTCTTTTTTTGTTCTTGTGAGCCATGAATCACTCAGGCACAAAAAGGTCTTACACTCAGAGGAGTAAGACCTCCAAGTGTAAGACTCCAGAAAATGGACAATTTAGCGATGAATAGTGGTAAAAGACAAAAGGCACAAACCACAACACAGAAAACTCAAATGTAAAAGTAATAAATAAAGCAATGGAAATGAACAATATGACCCAACTTATGTGATTTAACTTCACATAAGATTTAGGGGGAAATAATATATAGATTTTTTATTTCTAATTTACTACTACATTACTGTTTGCTGCGACACACTGGCGACCTGTCCAGGGTGTACAGAAAATGGATGGATTACTTCTTTATTTTTATGAGGTCAACTCTTCCCTAAAACTATTCAAATCATTTTTATGTATGTTCTTGAATATAATTGCAACCATCCTTAAGTTGTAGTGTCCATTTTTTACGGAAAACAGGCTTTGAATTGAAATATCTCTTTTACATAAAGCTTGAAGATGTAATGCTAGAAGTACAAAGTCGCTGCATAGAACCTTAAAATCCACATTGTACAACAATTTGGCTACAATTTTTGAATATTCGAACACATGGAATGTAATTTTGTTACCGTCACAGACACTTGGAGAGAGCTTAAAAAAGGAACAAATGAGCTCATAAAAATTATTCCTTATATGTTATATTTAGGTTAATGGGATTTCCAGCCTGCTGACTTGAACTTGCTCTACATGTTTTAGACTTTGTCCTGATATATCACACCTGAATCAAATGACTGGGGTAACAAGCAGCCATCAGTGGAGATAAGGAACATGCTGGGGAACTAATTCAGTTTAAATTAGCTGTGTAGGAGCAAGAGCACATGTTAAACCTGCAGAGTACTGGCCATTTAAAGCTGGAACCGGACAATTCTGCTGTACAACCTCCAGCCATGGTGTTGCTACACGTGCCACAAACCTAAGAGAAACTAGAAAAATTAGTTCTTAGTTTCTCCGTGTTAGAAAAAAGGTCAAATAAAGTCCGCTGATGGTATTAAAATTAAATGGAAGCAGAGAGAGTTTATTTGGTTTTGAATTCAATGCAAGATAAAAAGAGAAACTAATGCACACAAATATGATTTGCACAAAAGCAAGACAAACGACACATCTCTCAAAGTTAGTAAAATTAGCACCACATGACATATGGGTGTAGCTGTGGTTTAAAAACAAAACAAATAAAAATCCTCTGATCTTTTATCAGCAAGTCACATTTTTCAATTTTGACTGTGTGCTGATGATTACATTAGCAACTTTTCACATTTACAAAGTGAGACGGCATGGCATTTATGACTGAAGACTTGAAACCAATAAAACACCAGTAAAAGTTTTTAAGTATTAAAACATCCAATCAAAGCAACATAAATAACATCACAGTGTAAGCTATTCAAACATTTGACAATTGGGCATTTAAGCTAACGTAACAAGATAAAAACAAGGGGAGGACCAAAGCAATGCAATAAACACAAATCTGTGAAGTGTGGAGTTACCAATTGTAGAGGGGAGCAGAGATGTAAATGTAATTAAAGGTAAAAACACATCAAATTATGCAAAATTCGTCCACACTGTGACATTTACAAGATGAAGATAACATTCTTACAGAGCTAAATGCCCAGTTTAAAAATGCAGATGTCAGATAGCCCCCCCCATTTCTCGCCATTCCCTCTTCTCCTCCGCTCTTGATCTCTCCACTTTGATTTATTCATTTTCTATGTTGGCGAGCCAGGCGGGACAATGGCGTCTTTCATAACTGAGGCAATGTTCCCACTACCAGCACCCTGCTGCCCCCCCAGCGTCCCTCATCCGCCAGGCCGATCTGACGTGACCTGGTCATGGGGGACTGGTCCTACATCAGAAGGAAACACAGAGAAATACAGAAGATATATTTCCAATGGGTTACTCAGTATTTTAGCGAATCGACATCAGAACTGATCTAAATACATGCTGTTAGGATGCACTTTGAGTTGTACTAAAACAGGCATAAAAAACAGAACTAAGAAATTCTTGAAAGTTTACACTGAAAATCTTTTTTTTTTTTTTTACAAAACCGATGGCTTCTATTGCTTTAAAGTCTTATTATATGTGAGTTTGGTAAAACAGCTGATTAAACAGTCACTGTGGGAGGAAAACATGGAATATGAAAAGAAGGACAAGCGTTGGAGGAACTGAATGAGGTGAGGGGGGTGAAGGCGCATGAGACGGGTGGTGGTGGTGGGGAGAGTGGGGACTAGGGGTCATTTTTGCCTCCCCCTGTTCTTGCTCTCCGAGGTGCATGCATGGTGGTTGACTGCAGAGTTAAGATTCATGGTTAGAAAGAGAGCCTTTCTGTTCTCCAGACTCCCCCTCTGCTAATGCAATTCAAAAAATTAGTATAATTATGCTCCATATTGCAGATTGAGGAGGCAATGTGGCCCATGGGACGTAGACAGGGAGGGTGAGCCAGTGTGGGTATTTGCTGACGGGAATAAGTAATTTATCGGGTACTTTTGCCATTTATGCAAGTGCATTCTTGCATTTATGACATTAAGTCTAATCGAATAAAAGGGTCCTGGAATGCTGCATCGCTCTCGAAATGAGATTCTGCTAATGTGAAAATGACTCCTCCTTCCTCCGTCCCTGTGGTCTTCATACTAACCGCATGTGTTTGTTTGCAACCACAGAACAACCTGTCTGAGCCACTGGGTTAATGCATCTTCTGCATTGTCCCTCAGTCGTCCATCCTCAATGTCTTCTTGACATTTGCTGCAGCAGATGTGAAGACTTTCACATGGACAGCTCTCGTGAAATGAAAGATTCTCCAGTCTCTTATACAGAATGGAAGAAAAATCTTACAAAAGGGCAAAATTTTAGTGTTAATGCCGAATAGTCTGATTATTAGTTGCTGGGTAAAGATCTCAAATAATGATCATTCTAATAAAAAACTAAGTTTGCTCCAGATATGCATGAGCTGATTGCTTAAATGCTAAGCAAAAGGCAAATCATTAAAAAATACTGAGGAATTAAACATCCATTTCAATTAATAGGAAGTAAAATAACATTGCATAACAATTGTGATATATATTATTGTATAAGTAATATATATCACAATATTATTTATACAAGATAAAGCTATTTATTCAAGTCACAACCAAGTTATATGTTTTCAGTTTGCTTTACCACACTGCTAACTCCATGGTTTGGGGTTTTTATTCTTCTATTATGCGTGCAACAAGAGGCCAGAAGGAAAATGGATTTTGTTTTTGCACCTAAAGGTCAGTATTTCAAACTCATATGTGATATAATAATGTCCAGATTCACATTAAATGATGATGATGATGATGATGATTTTGTGAATGTAACAATATGACCCTGAAGCAAACTTCAGGAAGATCTCTTCTTCCTCAAGCCGTCCCATCAGGCCCCACCCTGCAGAAACGAAGGAACCAGTGGGAAGGCGGAAGAACATCATTTGATCCCTGCTCCAGAGAGTGCGGGCCTACACATCATGTATATCCTGTTTGGAAGAGCAACCGTTTGAAACTCATCTCACACGTCCCAACGGCATCATCAAAGACGGATACGAGACAAGGAAGAAGAGGAAGAATCCGGAAACCAGCGACTGCTTTTCATGATCAGAGATGCAGAATTCATAATCAAGACACTCAAGAACAAAGTTTTTGAAGAAGATGAAAAGCTTCATTTTAAATAAATATCATCTCTTAAAAAAGCTGAAAGTAAATAAATAAAGGGAAGTTCTCAGGAGCCACAAAGCTCAGATCCTCCCACTTTGTTCATATATTTTCAGCTGTATTTTGGGGGAAAACTGGGTCAAATGACAGTTGATGCATAGATTCAGCCAAATTTTTTTTTCATTATTTGTGTTTTCTGTGACAAAACTTATTACAAAGGACTAAAATAAACTGACAGTCTAAGAGACAATTAGACTAACAAGCAGAGCAAGTGCTTTAAAAATGGGCGCCTAATTGAATTCAGATAGCATGATAAAAGGCCACATGGAAAAATTGAATTACTGCCTGAAACATCTAAGTCTGAAAAAGTTTGGCGACAAACAGAGAGATAAAAAAAATAAAATAAAGACTAACAGATAAATTGAAGTTTTATTAAAATCTGCAACATTTTTTTTCTTCTTTTTTTTTTTTTTTACAAAAGGTTAATAAATGTTTAATATGTAAAAGTAGAAAAAAAGCCACATGAATTACATTTAAAATAATTTCAAAAAATATCATAAAAGGTATTTTTTTACAATAATCATTAAGTCCTGCTAATAGTTGCACCAAAATACATTTGAGTATAGTTTAACTGCTTGGCCCTGAAAAAGTGGTCTGAAGGAACATTTTCACTTGAGATTTGTGGCAGTGTAGAGTCATAAAAATTTTTGTGACCGAAATAAAAAAAAAAAGACTGTCAAAGTTGCCGAGACACATAATGTTGACTGTAAATCAGTCACGGAGAGGAGGGATGTGGCTCCCTGAGGAAGCAATTAGCTGTGTTGGACCAGTTGCTAATAAAACACTTGGGTTACAAGCTACCCAAAGCCCATGCAGGCCGGGGGCACCTACCGTGCACTTTGTGACTTTATACGTGTGTGTGTGTGTGTACACTGGAGTCTAACAAGTAGACAGGGAGAGCCACTGGCAGCAACTGGTCAAAACTGAGATGCTTTTACAGCAACCTTCAAGTACTGCTTTAAAAAGCATCAAATGTTTAGCCCTTTTTAAACCCTCATAAACAGAAAAGTGTCTTGTGTGCCTTATAATTATTTTCTGTTCATCCAAACGTCAACATAAACATAAGTGAATGTAATCAGTCACAGAGGCTCTGGCATAATTTTATTATGAAGATTCTATACATAGGGTATTATTAGCAACAAATTAAAAATCTTCTCACAATGGAAAATGTTAGTTTTAACATAGTTCTCTTCTATTATCCAATCTTCTTTTGTTCATCCAGTTACTTTTACTCGAAGGCAGACTTTGGTTATCCAAAGCTACTTTAAATTAATTAATTAAACTTCACTCATTTAAACCAGTGGTGTCAAAATAATAATAATAAAAAAAAACAAACCTTGTCCTTATTGTAATCAAGTCAGACAGGTCAAAACCCTTTATCTAATAGTACCATAACACAAAAAACAATTATGAACCACACAACAAACATTATATTTTGCAAAATACACATAAGATATTGAAAGTTATAGTTGTTTTGCTTAATCAAAGGCTAATCTAAACAAGTGGGGTTTTAGCCTTGAGTTAAAAGAACTCACTGTGGATATGTACAGATGGCAAACTTTTTGTCACACATGCCTGGCAGTTAAACAGAAAGTCAACCAGACTAAGGGGTACAAATTAAGCCTTGCTATCCTGCTAACTTTATATGGTTACTATTTACACTAAGGTCTTCATCAAGCTTTCCAGTTGTTTCGTTCATTGATCTGATAGTAGATATGAACGAATTAAGGCCTGTGCTTGATTCTTCTTTACCAGTTCCTGACTCGTGAAGATCAACACACATCTACTTAAATGATATTTTACCTTGTCTTCTATGTTTCTAACAATTTAGAGAGATATGTCTCTGTTTTGTGTCATATTTATACATTTTTCATAGAAAGTGATAGGAGTGCAACAAAATGTAAAGATGATGATTTGTAATTTTGGATTTTTTTTTTACCTCCACTGAATAATAAAGGTTGGATTTTCTACTTTTATCAATATGACATCATTTTATAACAATAAATCATTAACTTGTCTCAAGAGTTCGTAAACATATTTACCAGTTTTTCTAATTAGCGTGGATAGCTGCTCTGACTGGCAAGATGCAGGATGATCTGTATTACTTTCACTCACAAACCTACATTTGGCAAAAATAACATCCCGAAAGTGAAAAATCAGAAAGCATGTGTAATAACTGTGATGTATAAGATACACCTTGGAGGCTCTGATGGACTGTAAGCCAATTGTTTTTACCTCAAGTTGTGTTTATAATTTTTCAAGTGCTAACAATAATCTGACAACCTTCTCATACTCTCTCCCTATAAAAAATACGGGTTCAAAAGAGAATAAAAGTATGAAAAAAAGTCAAAGTGGAAAGCAGAAGGAGATGAACATTGATGACTGTATTAAGGAGGCACTTCTGTGGATGTTCAATGCCCAATGGAGCTTTCCTTGTCAATAGCCCTGTCACACCAGATGAAGATCCACCCACAGCCTCCAGGACCACCATGATGAACAAAGTTAGATCAATGAAAATCTGGAAAATTTCTTTCAAGAGTAAATGCAGTTTGAATACTACTGCTAACCAAAATTCCGTTTTCCCAGTAACCATGCCATACTTCATCAATACACTGTATTTATGGGAATTTTCCTATACATGTTGCTGTTTACAGGAACCCACAGCTGATGACGGGTTTTGCCTCATTTTGTGGCAACAACTGCCTTTAAGCATTTGCATAGCTAGTTATAAGTCTTTCGCATCGCTTTACTGGGATTTTACATCTTTCTTTGCAGACTTGTTTTATTTCAGCCGTATTTCAGTCTCAAAAACAGAACAGCCTTTTGTCACAGCATTTCAATCAGACTTAAATCTATATGTTGATCTAGTGCTTTTCAAGCCAATCAGAGATGGACTTGATGATTTGTCTTGGCCCTGATACACTATCCAATTTCACTTGAGTTTAAGGCTTAAGGCTACAAATTGATTTCCAGACAGCCTCGGGACTTTCTGTAAGCATAAATTCATCAGTTACTGAGACATCGAGGTTTTAAAGCAATAAAGTAGCCACAGACCATCCACCCATTCTCTGAAAACAAAGTTGCCAGGGGGTCTGGAGACTATCTTCAGTGGTCATTGGGTGAGAAGTTGTCCTTCATAGACAGACAGGACAAACAACTATGCACGCACAAGCTCACACCTAACAATTTAGAGACACCAATTAACCTGACAGTCATGTTTTTGGACTGTTGGAAGAAGCCGGAGTACCCAGAGATAATCCATGCATAACATGCATGGAGAAAATGCAAATTAGATGCAGAAAAACACCGGGCTGCAAGGTAACAGTGCAACCAACTGTTTTATTGTGCAGCAGTCACAATGCGACCATCATACTTCAACCACTAATGGTTGGTTGAGTTTTATATATAACTGAGCAAACACTTGCCATTTTTCTTTCAAAAGAGTGTGTTCCCAACAGTTTTAGGGATTATTGGAGTGTTTATCAGCATCTGTGAAAAAGGCCTTTCAGTTCTCTTTTGTCAGAAATTGACTTTTTTATTCTCAAATCATAAACCCTGAGCTTAACTGAAGCCATAGAGGTCTGAAGTGCTTTAGGTGTTGTTCTGGGATAAAGTAGTTTTAAGATGCCCCAGATAAGTTCTTCATCCTTTCAAAGTGATTTTGGTTGGCCAGACATTCCTGGTAAGGTTTGCCAAATTTCTATGTTGTCTGTGTTAGTGAATTTCTAACATTTTATAGACTGTCACCTATTGTCAAATTATTTTGAAAAAAAAAAAAACTAAAAAGAAGAAAATAAAGTTTACTTTGGATCATAAGATGTTTTGCATTTGAGATATTTTAGCCAACTTCATGTTGTTGGTGGGCTGCACAGTGGCACAGTTGGTAGCACTGTTGTCTTGCAGCAAGGAGGTCCTGGGTTTGGTTTCCGGCCCGGGGTCTTTCAGCACGGACCATTTAGACCCCACAATTTTTTACCCTGGTCAGGCGGCATCACACTGGCCCCACACTACAAGTTTTTTCTTTTGTGGTTTTAGAAAATGATGGTTTGATGGGACAAGCTCCCTGGTTACCGGCTGTCCGACCGTGGTATTTGCCACGCTACTCTTGAGCATCACTGTGGGTCTGGCAGTAATCATTCCTTGGTGCAGCTCGAAACTCACATTTCTAACAAATATAATTGATTGCTAACTATAATTATGAACTCAGGACTTGGCAGTTTTTTATGTCATAACAGTGTTTTTCCTCTTCGGTGTGCAGATGGTGGATTGTTTGCTTAAAATGTTTCGCCAGATAATTTATTGGTGGGATTTGATGTACAAAGCAGCCATTCTGCTAAGTCAAACTTTAAATTATACTTAGTATTCGGGACCATTATGATAATATTAACTATTCTACCACAGAGAGAACCCAATGTGTCTTCAAAGAAAAACATTTAAACAGAAAAGAGAGAAAAACTATAAAGCAAGGTGAAGATTGATTATTTCTATTTTGATAAAAAAAAAAACAACAATAAAAATTATCTGGACAATACCAATAAATTAGTAAACAAATAAGTCAATAGAAAAATACATATTTTAAAATATATTAAAATAAAAAAACAAAGAAAACTTTATTGCTCTGTTTCAAGTTGTTTTTTCTTTGAATTTATTAGAAATTCAACATAATTAGGATGAACACATGAAATGAGATCTGATATGATATAATTTTTTTTCGCTAAATATCTGTTTGCAAATTTAATCAAATGTATCACTCCATCATCACATTTTCTTAGAGACATGAAAGGGCCTTAAACAGTATTTTGACATATTTATTTATTTATGTTTCCGTCACACTTGCAAAAATCTTTTCTAGCTTCTCTTCTTTTGTGTTAAACAATCAAGATCTACTTTTAAAGACTGCAGTCTGTTTCTGACTGCACTGATCTGGCAATCAGAAACCAGTGGTGTCAAAGGTGTGTGAATAAATAGAGCCATTAGTAAAATTAAATTAGGCATTTGACATCTCATGGAAAGTCTCAGTGGTAAATTCAAGTGATTACTGACAAACATGAAGTGGTTGGACGCATGGACTAAATGCAATTAGCTTCACAGAGCTCACAAAGGGAATTACAAAATCAAATCTGATTCTAACCAGGCCAAACTCAGCGCTTCCAGGAATAGTTTTTAAATAAAAAAACAAGTAGAACTTAAACGAACTGGTACCCATGAGGACAAGGAAAACTGAGAAGAATTTTTGGTTTCCACATCTGATGATAATATAAAATGTATTTTTTTTTTCTGTTTGGCAAACTCATTGAGTGACATGCTAATGCTGATGAACTGCAGGCAATTATATCATTTGTTTGCAGTTGTTTAGAAAGCACAACTCTATCTTCAGCGGCTACTTGCTTCCAGTGCTGTGAATAATACAACTAATGGTTCCATCCTGTAACAAAGTGGGGATGTGTTTGCATCTCTCAGCTGAAGTGTGAAACCATTTGTAGTGAGAAAACATGTATGTGTGTTTTATTATGTGCAGAAACCGAGGTGTGTCTGTGGAGCAGATTTTCACACACTGTGTGGTCTTGCCTCAAGAGGTGAGGAGAAGAACCTCACCCTTTGTAAACAGAAACGGAGAAAGGACTGAAAACTGTGGAAGTGCAACTTTTTCCAGGGGAATGACTCAATGTAAAGTAGAAAAGAGCACAATATTACAGAATTTTTCTCCGTTTTACGAGACCTGTGGGACCCAATGATAGGACAGAGACTCCCAACGAAGGTGGGCTTATGGGGATAGATGAGTCAGCAAACATGAGCAAGCTGGAAACTCCTTCGCTAACAGTAAGATGATTTCAAAAGTAAAACAGGGAAACAATGTGAGATGTGAAGGTAGGAGTGTCAGAGAAAGGGAAAGACCCAAAGACCCCTGAGAGCATGTGGGAATGGATGTACATGAATGCGAGAAAACTATATAGGGAATTCATCTACATCTTTGTACTTTTTTAGATCAGATCCACCACACCAATCATTTCCCCAGACCCATATATGTGCATTCTGTCTTTTTTCTTCAAGCAAACAGCTATTACTTAAATAATTATATTTTATTTTTATTTAAATATTTTTATATGTTATGATTAATGTATGAAGATCATCATCCATTATACCCCTTATTTTCCTTACTGAATAATAAATTAATGAATGCTTTTTCAGTCGAAGATGATGCTGCAATAATAGAAGCTAGATTTATTTTAAGGCTTCTACACATCTGTCCTAATAAGTGAAGATCAGTCAGTTCTCATGTTAAAGCATATTTATTACACATGCTTATTTATTTCACCTCCCAAGAAAACAAGCTCTCTTTAGATAGTGTTACTGTACACAACAGGAGAGCATTGAAACTCCTATATCTTACCCAAGCTGCCTGTTTTCAAACACTGGTAAAGGAGTCTGCCAGAGAAAAATAACCTGATCATGTCATCGAACAGCCAAACCAGCATTATGGTTCTGTACGAGACACAGATGAAGGTCTATTTACAGTGAGTTAAAATTCTTGTTTTAGGGTAAAACATATCACAACTAGATTATTGATTCACAAAAATAAAACGAAGAACATGCAATTCACATAATACGTTTAGATTTATTTTTGTATAAATCTAAATTGATTTCTGCTTTTACCTTTTTATATATCCTTAGTACAGTCCTTATAATTAGCTTCAGTCCCTATAAATCTGCTCTACCTTTTTTCTTTCTTTTTCTTTTTTTTTTTTCTTTTTGCAGTTGTTAAAACTAAAGAAAAATTATATTCTTGGCAGCGGCTGCACATGCTCTGGTCCATGCACGTCTGATTGAAAAAACACCTCCAACAGCAGCAGCCTAATTGTTTGGCAGGCAGTCGGGCAGCCGGTGCAGAAAAACTGTAATATTCATTAAACACAAGAAAAGGCATAAAAAGCAGACAGGCAAAATGTCTGCTTTGCTGTTTACCATTTGAGAAGCATTGTTAGGAGTTATATAATACATAGTTACTTGCTAAAAAGGATAGGGTATAAAAAATATTAAAGCTGAAGAGAAAAGAAATTTAGATTGCTTTTGCAAGAAATGATGCATGCAGCAAGTCAGACTGCCAAATTTTAAGTGATATCCCTGGTGAGACTCAGCGTTTCGGAACTGAAGCTGTACTGTAATGCAAATGTGGAGCTTTGCATCCTATTTTGCATTCAAAACTTTCCAGTTTGCTGTGACAGCTGGACGACGTATATGTGGTACGGGCAAGAAAAAGAGAGTGATGGCTTTGAATAAGCAAATAAGTTCAGTTTACCTCTTTACATTTTCCATATTACCTGGGTCTTTTTTTCAATGCAAAGTGGCCCAATTGGAGAGATGCTTATCATGTTACTGCCGCCGCTGTAAAAATAGGGAAATGAACAGTATGAACATGACAGTTAACTGGCACTGGTGAGGATAGTTTACTTCCTCATTCTCCTCCAGTTCAGTTTAGTTGTTTGCATACTTTCCTTTCTCACACGAAACTTAAAAATGAAAGGTGTCAAAAAGAATTTGGGAAACCTTCTCAGCAATTATACAGTTTTGTAGTACTCTAAGACAATGAATTTATTCTACCAACCTTGAAAACAAACTAAATATTATTTTTGCTGTTTTCTAAACATAAAATCCATATAGAGCCCATCCATCCGTTCCTAAACTAACCTCCCCTCGTATTAGCTGTATCCCAGGGAGGTGAAATCCAAACCAGAGTGCAGAGAGCCCTCTCAACTCCTCAACCTCTCAACACATCCTCAGCACTACCCTTTGAAAATAAACCACTCCGGCAAGCCCCCCTTCCCCACCTCGTTTCATGCTCTCGCCTCATATGTGAGCACACATGCCGCACACTCCACTGGGAGCTCTTTGGAGACTTCCCCGCTGCAGTTCCAGGAAGCAGATGTGAGAATGGCGGCAATCAGGCGTGATGCTTCTCAAGGCAATATGCAGACCATAATTCTCACTGCGTAGAGATGGAAGTGAGACGAGAAATGTTGCATCTTGAGGCCGTTGCCCAGAATCGGTTAACATGATACAGCTCTGAGCAAAGGGCAGCAGCATCTGGTTTCATTTTGTCAAACTTCAGAAATATGGGCTGGACATATTTACAACAAATTCCTATTGACAAATGAATTGATGTAGATGACGGTAAATGACAATGATGGGCTGGTAATTGGTCACAAGCCTTAAAGAAAAAAGAGCCTTAAAGAATAACTTCCACACACCCACGAGTAAGCAGAGGGTTGATGAAGCATTTAGGGATTTGATATAAACCAGTGACAAGCTTTTGCAGCTTCCCACACTCTAAAACACAAGGAGACGTAGCTCCAGATGGCCGAAAGTCTGCCTTTTTTTAAACATCCACCTTCTAATGATGATTGCTCTCCCACAGAAACTATTATCCAAGCAGCTAAGACACCCAGAATGATCCAGAATGTGTTGTTTATTCAATATCACATGAACTAGAGTGACAGAAAAGACAGTGAATAATAACCAGGAGCACTGCATGAAGAAATGGAGCATTGCTTTTCCCCTGTGGTGTGAGAAGGAGCAGTACGCCTGCAGGGTGTGTGAGATGGCGCCACAATGGATCTGATATCATGTCACTAAACTCAAAACTAAACATCTATGCAGTGACTGTTTCTGATTTTGGTCATATGAACAGATGCCGAGGGCAGCATTAGAAAGGGATCCATAGATATAACTTGTTTGTTTCACCCTGAACAACTTTGTATTGCTTTCATATATGTGCAGAACAAAGAGAGCAGAGAGCAGGCACTCCTGTGTGTTGATCTGGTTGAGTTGTTTGCCGCTGAGAACAGAGAGATTATATGCTTTGTGCAGGACTGCATTATATATAGACTGTATTTATGCAAAATCCTCCACTGAATATTGCACACATCAACTAACTGATGAAAATAGCAATGAATCACAAATAGACTTATCATTGACAGGTGAATTAGCTTTTTTTTAGTTGCCTTTTTTCAGTTATTCATTGATCAGTTGGATTTTTTCAAATATATATTTTAACAAAAGGTGATATTTTGTTAAATATTTATATTACATATACGATGTCCTGATTTATATTTCATTTAAAAAATCCATATAAATATAATGGAAAGGAAATGTTTTTCAGGGTCGCAAGGTAGATTTTCCAAAGAACAACACAAGCCTTCACACCAGAGCAGCACATGATCCTCAAGCGAAAAACAAAGCGGACAAAAACAAACAAAACAAAACAAAAACTACACATTTAATTTAAAATGAGAAGAAAAAGGAACATAAATGCCCTCAAATGGTATTTATCTCATTGCTGTAAGCATTCTCTCTCTCTCTCTCTCTCTCTCTCTTTCTCTTTTTCTGTCAAAACAAATTTATTTGCTCTGAAACAGACGTGTGTATTTGCATGTTTCCCTGACAACAAGAACATGTTTGCAGGAAATTGGAGCAAATTGAAACTACGTTATTGATTCTATATTGATGTAGACTGGGTAGAATTTGCATTTTAAAATTGATACCATCAAAGCTTAAAATGAAATACATGGCCAATAAATAATAGGTAAAGGTTGTGTGATGCTGAAATAAATAGAGTTTAAGTTTCAATTAAGCCAGTGGAACAGCTTACAACTAATTGGTTTAACTCATAAAAATTATGACACACTGATACATATCACAAAGAATTTTTAAAAATAGAAAAGAGAAGGGCTTTACATCCGTCATAACTTTTAGACTTGTTGTCTTTTGTTCCCATAAGGGTGATGATTTGTTAAGTTTTGTTGCTCAAAAGATAAAGACAAAAAGATAGCAATTTGTCCAGAGAGAAACAGCATTTTTTATAGGAGTAAGCACTGGCTTTTTCACAAGATCAAATGTTAACCACCAGTGTTTTTGTGAAACTCAAGAACAATGAATGTAGAAGGAAGTCTCACTTTTCCACATGCAGTCACTTCTCTCATGAGGGAACTGCAGTAATGTAGTCGTACAAATGATAACTTTTTCCACAATTTAAGCTTTATAATGCAGTCAACAGTTAGTTTTCGCAAAATGTCATTTGTGCTCATATATTCACTTCATTATGCTAGATAAACTGTAAAATCTATCATTCATTTGAGTCGGTTACTGACGAGACTAAAGGATTTATCAACATCAACAAATGCTTTGTCTTTCCCATAAAAATATAATGAGGGCTATGTGTTGTTAGCCTGGTAAGGACCAGCCCCTTGTACAGAGGGCCAGGGTCCTAAGATATTAAAAAATGATTGCTTCCTGGAGGAGTGGAGTTTGTTAAAGTTTTAAATGTTTTCCTGTGACATATGTAATGTGACAGTTTGGCACTATGACGTTTACCTGAAATCGCCTACGCTGTAGAGAACCTTGCTCCACCACAAAGAGAGAACTGCTGAGCCGAACGAAGCGGCTGTTAATGTTAATTCAATGTTTTGAGGTGGCCAAGTCAGACTGAATGGCTTCAATCACTTCTTCCGCTGCCATGACTAAACATACAGGCCGACTTTGATTCTAAAACAGTAAAAATTAACATCACCATTCAAATCTCACTCTGTTTGCTGACTTGACGGGGAGAAAATCTACTGGACAAATTGAAGTAAATTAATTCATCAAACAATCAAGTTTATTTGTTTAGCACATTTCAGCAAGGCAGTTCAAAGTTCTATTTGTCATAAAAACATAAAAATACAAAGTGAAAAAAGATTTGACACCACACAGTAATCCAGTGAACATTAAATTTTGCCAAATGGTATCCTGGTGCAATTAGTCATATCCTTATTTCATCCAAAAAATGAAATAAGGATATTCAGAGATACATGCGTTAACATTACTTTTGTTTTATTAAAAATAGAATCCAGATTAAGATTTAATAATTTTTCATGCTTTGAAAATGTTGTTTTTATGTTAATTTTTTTATTTTTTGGTTTTAAAATAGATTATTTATCTTTATAAATAACAGTTTAGCAAATGAAAAGTGTAGTTTTACACCATATCTACCATAACTTTTTAATTTTGGGACGTGACAGCATGGTAAATAGATGTTGATCTAATTTTCTTTCTTCTCATAATTTCCTCAGTATGTTTAGAATTACTCATCTTCTGTGTCTACTAGTCTTGCACAAAGGACAACCAAATAAATAAATAAGTTTATATGGATGTTATAAAACTTTGGTCCAACCATATTAAGTTCCCTGCAAGGATGATAGTTAGACATGCAATCCCATTCAGCAAGCAGAAACACTGGCCAGTATGACTTCCTCTCCTTTCTTTCATTCCTTTCTCGATTCCCTACCACCAAGCACTACAAAGACGGATGAAGGTCATCTTACAAATGTCCCCCATTGTGATGCAGAAATCCTGCATTTTGGCAGCATCCTGGTCTGTTAAGGTCTTCATTTCACAAAGCTGACAGGATCTTCCTCTGCTTTCTGCAGTCGTTCCTCATCCTTACTGCTTCTAATGAATTTAGAGAATAAAGCAACAAAGGCGTGCCTTAGAAATATAGGTAGAACCAATTTCAGTGTTGGAAAGGTTTATTTTTGTGTTGGTAATTGTCTGCCAACATTCTCCCACTGTTTGAATGATTCTTGTTAAACACGCTTGTATGAGTGGGCAGTATTTCCACAGAGGCAGCCCTTTTGACACGTGCATATTGCTGTATTCCCGCGATGTGGGTGTAAACAGTATTTGTGTTTCGACACGGCGCAGAGTTTGTGTGCATATGCTGGTTGAGGAACGGGATCGCTGTGGATGTGTGTGCATGTGTCAGAGCTTATCTGTGCTGGGGGATAAAAAAGGGAGGCACAGCTCTGCAGCCTGATATTCTGGGAACAGCAGGGTGGCGTTGTTGACCCACCTGCTCCCTTCTCTCTTCAGCTGGATCTAGTTGAATTTCAGCAGCTGCATCCCCTCACAAAGCACCTCTTTGTAATCTTCCCAAGGCGCACAAATACAACTGCAACCAGGAGAGGAGCGGGGAAGGAGGAGGGAAGATGGGCAGTTGAGACAGAGAGGAAAAAAAGGGCGGTAACTGTTACGCATGGCGTGTACCAGTGTCATCATAAATAAAGTGTGAATTAATGTACAGTAGCAGATATTGATTAAAAAAAGCAGAATGGCTAAGTATCTAATAAACTGAGCTGCACTGATATTTTAACTGTCACTGTCACACTATGTGTTGCTAAGTCTGAACATGCAGATGAACACAAAAGCTAGTGAAAGAGGAACAGGAGAGAACCTGCTCTACAAAAAAATTGTTGCAGAGCAGAGAAAGTAGTCTGGTTGTTTCCCATTAACAACATTTTTCTCTGGCAAGCTCACGTATAATGAACCTCACGCCTCTGGAATATGCAGTGTCACATGAATGCCATTTTGCACTTTAGACAACACACAAGCAGGAGTCTCCAGGGTTTTTCTACTCTCCTTACCCCAAACGCACCTCAGGCAACTCTTACTCAGAATTTGCATCAACAAACAAAATAATGTTTCCTTTCCTTTAGGCAATAAGTGCAGGAGTTGTGACTTTGATGCCAGTTTTAAAGGACTCGTTTTGCAGCTATAGATGTGTGATAAATGAGTTGCTCCCTCAAAGATTTCTTCTGCTGTTGTTTAGTTTAGCCACATGAAAATGATGTGGGCCATTGAATTAGATGATCGTTTGTAGAGCTTTTCTGATAATTTTGACCACTCAAAGAACATTCACACACACATTAACACACTGACATGCAGATTGGTAGGCATTTTGGGGTCAAGTGTAGTCCTCAGGGGCACATCGACATGTGAGAGGAAGAAGCTGAAATCGAACTGACAACCTTCTGATCACAAGACGACTACACAATCCTCAGAGCCACAGTCGCCCCCTTAATTGTAAAATTTGACAAACTTAGCCAGAAAAACTACAAAAGGCAGAAGTCTAAGATAACAGTTTCAAAAGGCAATGTAATATGTGGCAGTAAAAAGAATTGTAGGAATAGATGAAAAACAATCTCTACAATCTATCACCTGGGAAAGTTGTACAAAACCATTTCTGAGGTGTTGGGCTTCCAGTGAATCCCACTAAATACCTTTATTCATCCAGTGAAGAACAGCACTTTCCATTGCTTAGAATGGTGGGGATCCAGGAATGGTGACTCCTGACAAAAATAACACAAAGACCCATATGAGATTTGACAAAAGAACATCTTGGTTATATTCAAAATTTTGGGGAAATATTCTGGAAACTGATGGGGCAGAAGTGGAACTTTGTGAATCCCATTACATTTGATATAAAACTACCTAACAACAATCAAACATGATAGTGGCAGAGTGGTAGTCTGCGGTTTCAATGCTTTTTTAAACTTGTGGTAACTGATCGAACCATAACTTATGCTCTTGCATAAAATTCTGAAATGTCCAGACATCAGTTTATGACCTGAAGATTACTTGGTTCATGCAGCCAAACGATTATCCAAAGCACACTACCAATTCTCCCTTTAAAAGATTTAGAAATCTAAGTGATAGTGTTGGAGTGGCCTAATCAAAGTCATGTTAAAATCTCGCTGTTTTAAGAGATCTCAGTATCATACAGCAGATTTGTCCATACACAATTCTGGCCCTCCATGTTTTACGTGCCCAGTTGGCTATCTGCAGCAATTGGAGGCATTTTAAGGAGGTAATCTAATCAATTGAATCAATTGTGCTGGAAAAGGGAAACATCAAAAACTTTGAGGACAGTGGGGCTGAGAACCAGGGTTGGGAACCACTGTTAAAGCCAGCTACTATGTCCATCTATAATGTTGCCAAAAGCTGACTGGATCAGCTCTGAGGCACAAGAGGCAAATAAAAGGAAGTGGAAAGTTTATCATTTTTTTATTTTTGAGTGAATAAGAAAAACATAGTTTGTCACATAACTGAAAATGTTAAGTAAAAATGTCCTCTGAAGTTATATGGAAAAAAAAAAACTTCACAGAAAGAGCTACACAGAAAACTAAAGCAATGTAATTCAAAGTGAATGTGATGAGTGCAATCAAATGCAGGTGATTTCCAGCTGCTACGTAATTTTATCAGCACACTGACAGTCATCGCAGATGACAAAAAGCTCTCGTTAGTTCACCAAAGGTGACAAATAACCCTCAGTAACTCAACCCGGAGCAACTGTAGTATTAATTATTGGGCAAGATTTGTATTCTATTTTTTTTTTTTTTTTTTTTTTACTTTTATAAAACTAAATATAATCCAGAAGAACTGATTTCTTTTGGAAATTATCTTATTCCCTCAATTGATTGGGCAGAGTTGGAAAGCATTAATAAGAACTGCTGCCTAGAAACCCATCATAACTCTGGAGGAGCTGCAGAGATCTACATCTTAGATTAGAGAATCTGTCGACACAATAACTATTAATTGGGCCTCTGTTGAAGAGTGGCAAATAAAAAGCCTTTGCTGATCAAAAGTTATAAGAAGTCCGACTTGCAGCTTACTAAAAGTCATGTAGCGGTCACAACAAACACGTGGAAGAAAGTACTTTGCTGAGATGAAGCCAAATTAAACATTTCCATCTTCATGCAATCCTTATATATGACTCAAAACTAAGACTGTGGGGAAGCTGGCTAGCGTTAATGAGAACATGGTTGGAGCTGACTGCAGAATAAAAACAGTTGAGGTGGTGACTTGAGATTGGGACAGAGTCACCTTTCAGCAGAACAACAGTCCTAAACCTGCCACAATGGAAATCAGCCACAATGGAAATGATCAGGTCAAAACATATATGAACATGAATTAGATTATGGTTCTATGTACAAACTTTGGAGGGCATGTACAATTTTTTCCTACTTCCCAATTATGTACACATTGGTTTGTCACATAACCATCCAGTAAAATACTATTAAAGTACAATTTTTTCAGGGAATTGCACTAAATAATCTTTAAGAACAAACAAAACAAGAAATTTAGTCTGTAGGCCAGTAAAAAGGTTAGATGAACCAGAATGAAGCAGGCGTAGTGTTAAAGAGATGGGAAATACAACAACACATAGTCATGAATGAAAGTCCCCAGACATTACCACCTTAAACATTAACTTCATCTGTAGCATGGCTAAACCAAAATTTACTTCAGCATATCACAGTAAATGTTGCTCTCCGCACTGTTCTAGTCTTAAAATCAGGCTAACAGTTAGAAATAGTGAAGTGAGCGCAAACACAGTGCCCTGCACCTTTAACCAGTGTAAACGGTTTGCAGTTGCTTCCTTTTTTCCCTGCCTAAGGCAAAATATGTCAGTGTGACAGTTGGTAGGGAAGCTGTGCAGAATGCCCCTCGAATGGGATCCTTCACGAGAATGTGGTGAATATGACTGTGAGTAAAGACAAGCAGACATAAATGAAGCCGTCATAATAAACAACGGTCAGGGAAAGGAAAAATTAACAATTTTCTGCTTTCATGATTTAAATATTAAGAAGCTATGTAGCTAAATATCAATTTTCGACCAATCTCAGAGGCAACCATTGCTCATTTTATTTTCCTATTCCTTCAAAGTCATCAATGTTCACGATGCAGTTTCTTGCCTTGAAGCTAAAGCAAACAGGAATATTTTATATATAAAATGAATCTGAGCAGCATTTTATATAAACAGCATGAAGTGCAAAAAGTAAACATACATTATATATATAGAGAAGAGAGTTGTAGCATGTCATTGTGTGTCATTTGTGTGTGAGACAAACAGAAAGTGTGCATAAATGTGACATTTAAGAAAAATGACATAATTTATAATATCTTTACAAATAAAAACGGGAACAATGTGATATACAATCATATTTATCCCAGCAGGATCAATATGTTTTCACTTTGGTGACATCACCAAGTCTTTTGAGGTATGTCTCATTTACACATACAGAGACCAAATGTTTCCCTGTTATTTTTGACATGCTCAGTAAAGTTTTATTATTGTTGGCTTTTATTGCAGATAAATTTCTAAGTCTTGCCCAGAAATTCTCAAATGGATTTAGGTTTCATATTTGATTGGCTCAATTCAACACATTGATGTTTTGAAACCTCCCTACAGCAGCTCTCATGTTTGTCTGAGGTGGTTGTCTTGTTCACCCAAATCTCCTGTCTTGTAGTTTCCAATGGTTTCTTTCCCTTCAGAATTTTTTGAACTTCAAACTCTCATTCTCCATATTGTAATAATTTGTAAGTGTAGGGCTTTTTTGTGGATATCATTACAATGCCTTTTACAGTTCGCAGTGCAGACCCTGGTGGGTGTTTAAAGGAGTAAGCTTAGGAGTTGAAAGAATGTGTGCAAAACTGTGTCTAAGATGAGGATTTATGAGCTTCTCATTGAATAACAACTATTCATTCCATAATATACGAAATATACATTCCATGGGAAGAACTGTATTGCTGAAACATTTCATAATTAAAGACAAAGCTAATAAAACTGGTGATCACAGACTGATTGTTAAACCAGTTAGCAGCAGGTGTGCTAATGTGCTTTTGACTGCAGTCATTCCTTCAAAGGTTGCAGACTGGCTGGAGACAGACAGACTAAGTGGTGCTTATAAATATTGGCCCGGTACACTGGAGGCCTAATTGGAGAATTTGATCCACCAAACCAAAAATCACTTTAATAGCATATAAATTATCTTGTAATATGTGAATAGCACCCAGGAGATTTGAGGTTTCGTATTGCACTGTACTGCCTGGGTTACGTTCCCTTCTGCAGATAGTCCTGTTTCTGCAAACTTCTACATGCACATTTTTTTGTTTTGCTTTCATTTTTGTTTTATGAAAAATAAAGAATCACAAGTGTTTTGGGATTCTTTCTGTTTCTGGACGCATTAAGGTAGACAAAATCTTCACTTTACAAGGTAAAGTTTCTAAAGCCAGATGAAGCCATTTAAATAGTCTTGGTATTGCAACGCAGCCTCCCATTTCCCGTAAAGGGTGGGCTCACTGTTTTTCTGCCTGTCCTTAGCCTTGTTCAAACTATTTGCCTGGTTTAAGCCATGTAGTTCATGGGAAAATTAAGGAGATGATTTAAGAAAATCAAAGATAAAAAAGTAGACAATGTGGGAAACTCCATAGACCACAAATTCCTTTCAAAACATGATGACAAGAGAAAAAAGGGCACAGTAAATCATATTTATATCATGCCGGGGGAAGAAAGAACCAGGCATTTCCACTCTTCGTAAATGATTAAAGACAAATATGTTTTATGATAATTGTCAGAAACTGTTTTGTTTACGACAATTATGAAACACACAAATCAATTTCTAATACAAATTCATGCTCATTCTTTACAAACAAGAGTTTTTACACCTCGTAAATAAATATCAGTGAAACCAGCATTATTACACAACTGTCACGAAGTAGAACATTCTCCTTTCCATCCCTGGAGTCTTTTTTACTTTATCTGCACAGTAAACTACAATTGCATCTTAAAGTTGCTTGTACTGTTGTAAGAAAGCAGAAAAACAAACTTAAAAAAACCCCAAAAAAACTCTTAAGCTAAATTCAAATAAAAACAAAGTAAACTCAGAATGTTTTAGACCACTCAGCTGGATGTTTATGTTCTTCTTTGACAACATTGAATGGGAGAAACATCTTTGTGAAGAGAGGATTCTCTCCTTTGAAACTATAAAGGATTTGGGGTGAGGAAGCTGTGTGTGCGTGCGTGCGTGTGTCTGTGCGTGTGTGCGCGTGTGTGTGTGTGTGTGTGTGTGTGTGTGGGTGGGGAGTGCTCCAAGTGGTGCAATAAAGCAGAAAAGTTTCAAGTTTTGGTCACAGTCTCAATAAAAATGCTTGAATTGAGTTTAGTTTCAGTGGCACTGCTTGTTTAAAACCTTTAGCTGAGTTTCTCTCAAACATTTTGATTTTAATAAAATACGCTGGTTGGCAAGTTTCATTTGGATTTCAGGCAGTCCAGGTAGAGCAGTGGAAAAGAAGAGTTTGATTGCTTTAATGCCTACACAGATTGTTCCATTGAGTAGTGATGAGTTAATCATATCCAGCTCACCATTTTGTCTATAAACATAACTAAAAATAGTTTTAAAAAAACTGTCTGCATTTTTTTTATGTAGATGTCTTTCTCATTTCCTGAAACAAAACAATCTAAAATAAATATATTTTAATCTGTGAAGGCTATGAAGATTTATGGGCCTAGCTGTTCAAAGAGAACACAGATGTGCAACCACAGTGCAGCAGATGCTGTTTTTTATTATAACATAATAAATGTATAATCGTAATATGATATTATCTTGTTCACATTTGAAGAGTACATTGCAGCAGCATGATATTATATTGATCAAACATAAGTGGTTTATTCTCAGGAAAATAACATTTTAACGTTATAACAACTTTTCTAAGTTCTGTGCATAAGGAAAATATAAACATTATCTGTAAATGTGCTTATTTAAACACATTCCAACAAGAAACAGACTATATTGATTATTTTAACGACAAACACTTAAAAAAGTTGATTTATCGTGTCATTGTAATAAAAACATCCTTATGTATCTTTGCAAATTCAACTGAACACAACATACAATCATCTGCAAAACTGCTGCCTCACAAAACAGTCATGTCGACAAGAAAATGCACCAAATAATCTGGAAACACTTTAGCTTTTTTCATGCTCCTGACATTAAAATGAAAGACTGACTGAGAGCCAAACACACCCAGAGATATTTTGAATAACAGTTACCATAAGGTTTTAAACACTCACCCATCCCTGCACCTTTCTTTCTTTACTAATAAGTTGGAAAAAAAAAAACTGTTGTTGATTCGGTGAAACCGTCATTATGGCATTTTAATGAATTTAGGATACTGTGAGGTCAAATGTCAACAGGAGGTACTAACACAGAGCAGCTGTCATGTGATTAGAAGCAGTCCAGTCAAATATATCCAGATCTTTGGCCTCACCAGTCAGATAACCTATATCTGTCTGTAAACCAAAACAGAAAAAATCTGCTGTTTGGAGTTTAGAGGTGGAGCAGCTGAGAGGAAGATATTATGGATCAGTCACCGATGATATATGAGCAAACAGTCCTCTAAATATCTTCATCTAAAAGTGTAACCTGACCCTATCCTATATCTTGTCCTCTTCTAGGTAGCAAGATGTTGGATTATGTGACAGAAAAGTTCATTCTTCTCCTGTCTGGTACCCGAGCCTCCCACTTATATTCACTGTAACTGTAAAGTCTGCACTAATTACATTCTTCCTTAGTGTGTGAAACCAAAGATAGAAGTGGTCTGGTTGATGTGGGGTTGGGGTGAAGCACAGTTTGTCAGCAGCCCAGGAGTTCTGTCCACATGTGGTTGTGCGGTGGTTGGGATTGTCTGGGTGAAAAGGAGGACATGCCACTCTCCACAGTTCGCCCAGTTTATGTTGACTCATCCGGAGAGATTATTTAACCAAATGAAGGCCTGCTGTTTGGGTTAAAGTTTAGCTGGGGAGACTCTGTGGCTGTGGAGACAGCTGTTATCCATGTGGGAAATTGTATAGAATTTGTGACAGACATTTCGTGGTGCAGATTCCATAAACTGCACATGAAAATGTGATTTTTTATAACAGGTTTACTCAACACATGACCAGATTTTATTGTATTTTTACTTGCAAACCGATTCTGCTCTTTACATTCATACTCTTCCCAAAGTAAGGTAAGGTAATTTTATTTACATAGCATATTTTCAGCAACAAGGCCTTTCAAAGTGCTTCAAAGTATTGATATGTGGTTATAATTTGTGACATTATAATCATAAACTTAATTGTATATCATTAGGATTTGATGTGATACACTAAGTTGAGCTTGAATTTAAAAAAAAATGAGACAATTTTGTTTTAACAACAAAAAAAATCTGAAAAGTGTGAAGTGTGTATGTGTTTAGCTCCTTCTACTTAGAAACCCCTTTATTAAAATTGAAAGCAACACATTTCCTTTAGAATTTACTTTAAAATGTATGAAAGCCTGGTTGGAGAACATTAGAGAACACACAACATTAATCAGAGCAGAAGTCAAGAAGTCCAAGGTAAGTTTAGAGGAGCTGCAGAGACCACCCGCCCAGAAAAGCCTCTTAACAGGAGCTATGCGCTTCACATGCCTGGCATTTATAGAAGAGTAGCCAGAAGAAAGCATTGTGTTGCTGAAATGCATCAAATGCTCTTTTGCACTTGCCAATTCAAACCAGGCTCAGGAACATGGAAAGCAAGTGGTTTCCTGAAAGTTTAAGTAAACTATATGTAGAATTTGTTTTTGTTTCACTTCACAATTTATCACAGCACTTCGTGATAAAATATCCCAGAAATGCCTTTAAAATACACTGAGGTTTGTGCACGACAAATATACTAATTAAAAATATGAAACTACTGTGAACACATGGTGAGCCGCTGTTCAAATTTGAATCTAAACAGTGCAATATCAAGTCAGTGCAACTGCTCCACATACTCAGTTTAATAACTTGCCAAGAGTTAAGAAATGTGCCTAACTGTATTAAAACACAGAAGCAGAGACCAAAGGGAGAAGGATTCCTGTGGGTGACTGTGTAATTTAATTTAGTATGCACATTAGAAGCCAGGGAGTATAATTTACATGTGGGATAGAGGCGACTTGGACCCATGGAGGAGAAGCGAGCAAGCTAGTTCTAAAAATCTGAAAATTTTCACCACAATTTTGAGATCAAAATCAGAAGAAACAGAAAAATGAAAACCTTCCCTAACTCCAAGGGACACATTAGGTTCATGCTTGGTTACCTCGTCTTCTTTTGCTCCTTCCTGTTCTAATTTGGAGCCCACATACCCTGGCTAGAGTTTCTCCCCACATTACAGGGAAGAAGGCCAGGTCTGGTGAAAACTGTCTTCTATCCTCTGTCCCTTGAAGCAAGTTTCCAAAAAAACTCCCTTCCAAAAAAACAACAAAACAAAAAAGCCCCCCAAGTAACTCATTTAGTTTAGATTCTCTTGATTTTGCTGTCCATCACAATATATCTTCTTTTGGCAACCCATTTGTCAAGATGACTAGTAAACTCATCTTGACAACATACAGCTTTATCAACATACATCTTGTCATGTAAGTTGATAATGCTGCTGAAGATTTACCTTTCAACTATATTTAGCTGCACTTATCATAAATTTCTTCTACAACCCAAAAGCACAGTTTGTATTTTGTTTGTGGAAATGACAGGAATCTTGTGTGATGCTTATGCATGTCATGTTGGTTGAAATTTGCATGTTGACTCCATGTATGCATGTATGTTCCTCATAGGAAACATGCACTATGAGTAAGCACTTTTCCATGGAATAGATTGAAGCCAGACCCAGTTAAGCTGTTAGCTGCTGTCCACACACACACACACACACACACACACACACACACACACACACACGCACACACACACACACATGCACACCCACCTAGACATGCACACATGTTAAACTTGACCCTAGAGCTTTGGAAGCAGCTGCTAAAAAGGAAGCCAGCCTCATTCGACATGCAAATCGTTTACAAGTCTTTGTCATTCATCAGACTTTAAAGCTTCAGGTGCAACACTTTTTCAACTTATGATCAGGCTTAGTAAAAGTCAATATTGTAATAACTTACCTTGCACCAGCCACCAGAACTCTGCATGCATAAGTGTCAGTTTCCATTATTTCCACATTAGAGATCCTGTTCCCTCAGCCACCTGCAGTGTCCATGGAGCGAGGTAAACTGCCGTCCAGTAGACACATACCCTGTCTTTTCACAGGGAGGTCAGTGATAAAAATCATCCCACAATACATGAACAAAGACAGCTGCAACAAAGACAGTGATTCAGTCCTGCTGCTTATCTCTCCTTCTCCCGATAATGTACCTTCAGGGTCATAAAATGGATGTTTCACTGGATGTGAAAGGCTTTATTGTGGAAACATCCTCACTTTGTAAAGGTTGAAACTTTTTGTTAAAGTTGTAAAAGGGCTCATGATAACCTATAATGACTGAACTTTTCAAGATGAAGTTGGTTCTGAAGCAAAGCTCATGTTTTACATTTGCTTAAATTTAAATGCGGTTCTTGACTAAAGAAATATTAAAATGAAGACAAAAATGGAACATTGACATCTCAATCTACAGAAGCTTGTCTGTGACTGAATTACTTTTTGTTTAATGAGAAATTTATTCTACCAGGACAAAAAGCAACAAGAGTTCTAAAATTATATCACATAATTGGCTGATCTGCTGCAAAATAGCTAGTTGGAAAGTTTTGTGTTTTTTTCCCCTTATTTTACTTCATGAATACCATTCCATGTGGCTGACAATTTTTCATATTTTTTCCTTTTTAATGTTTTTCTATGTCCACATTTAATTCTACGTTCTTTTTCATTTTTGACAGTCAGATCTGGAAATGATCAATTTTTGCATAGTACATGTTTGGATACTGGAACACTCGTTACTTTGTTAAATCAGTAAGATTGTTGTCTCAAGTCTAAAGAATCAGTTACATGTCTTACAGTCATTAGTCATCTTGGTGGTTTCCAGGCAGCCAAAAGCTAGTAAAAGCTTTCTATAAATATTTAAACTTCTTCTAATAAAGTGAAACAAGAACTTTTTCTCTGAATATCGTAGCTAAATTTTAGCATTCTGAAGCAACTTTTACCTCATAGTTAAAAAACATTGTTTTCCAACTAGCTTGGCTTTTGGAACAGCACCCCTGCAATTTATGTTTGTACCCAAAAATTGGGTACAAGATAAATGTCCACTCCAACACAAAGATCTTGTGGACCTTATGGAAATTTGTAACGTTTATTGAGTGAGTAAAAATATTTATAATGCAAACGTTTATCAGTCTCTGCAGTACAAGCAAATATTTTTGATAAAATTAACATCTTCGGTTAATTTTTTCTTCAAATATTTGGTAGGATTTACCATCAAAGCTAACTGTGGCAGAAAAATTATATTAATATGTTTGGTTTACATACATATTGCTTAGTATGTGATTTAATTAACTTAAAATTTTGCATCCTCCAAAGTAAATTTTTACAGTGTAGAATCCAATACACATGTCCAGAATATATTACAACATTCATAGTTGTCAATTTCCCCTTCATATCTAATATGATTTTTTTTATTATCAATGACAAACACCGTTTAGAAAACCATTTTCTGAGTGAACACACACACACACGCCACACGCACACACACACATATGATTATATATATGAATATTATAAGTGCATGAACTGAGATATATTAGAGAATATCTCAATTCATGCAGTTTCAGAAGAGCCATAAAAAACCATGAAACCCCCCCAGCATTATCATAATGAAGCCCACACATTTCCCCCAACCAATGAGGAAAAGGTGCTGATTTGCTCCAGCCAATCCCAGGCGGAAGGAGGGCTGAACGATTTAAAAGTCCCAGTCAAGTTGCAGTAACATGTAGCTCCTGGTTTCATATTGTGAACAGAAACTTTGACGACCGCACCCCCAATGGCAGCTTAAGACAAACAAGACAAACAAATCGGGGCTCCAGGTGACTGAAACAGTTCAAGGAATTGAACCAGGGCGCATCGTGTGTAAAAGGCGCAGCGGAACTCTTGCTGCGGGGTCCCTTCTCTGTTTCATTTCTAACACAGTTTTGGATTTTCACCTGTGCTGGACTAATTGCATTATGTTGAAAATGACAGAGGAGCACGAAAAGTCTCTCAACGACCAGCCGTGCAGTCCATCAGGGACAAACAGCTCCATGTCTCAGGACGAGTCCGACTCCGACGCGCCGTCCTCGCCAACGGGCTCTGATGGTCACGGATCCCTGCTCGGCGGTTTGGGAAAGAAGCTGGACTCCGAGGACGATGAGCGCTTCCCAGCCTGCATACGGGACGCGGTCTCGCAGGTCCTTAAGGGATACGATTGGTCCCTGGTCCCGATGCCAGTGCGAGGGAACGGATCCCTGAAGAACAAACCGCACGTCAAGAGACCCATGAATGCGTTCATGGTGTGGGCACAGGCGGCCCGCAGGAAGCTGGCGGATCAGTACCCACATCTGCACAATGCTGAGCTGAGCAAGACACTGGGAAAACTCTGGCGGTAAGAAACATTTAATTACTGGGATATATGTATGCCGTAAAATGAAAATATAACTAATCTTTGAATAAGATAATCACCAAGCATTAACTGATAATATAACTGCAAATATGAACTCGGTTGCAATGAAAATGCAGGAAACTGGGGAGATACAATTTGGAAATTTATTTAAAGAAAACTATAGTTACGACAGCAAATATGCTCAAAATAAACTTTTAAATTCAAATGTAGCTTTCTCAATTGTTTTTCTGTGGTTTGCTCTTGAAATTTAAAAACTTTTTTTTCTTCAATACTTTTTATATCAGCCTGCTTTCTGAAAGTGAGAAGAGGCCCTTCGTAGATGAAGCAGAGCGACTGCGGGTTCAGCACAAAAAAGATCATCCAGACTATAAGTACCAGCCACGGCGACGGAAGAATGTGAAACCAGGGCAGAGCGACTCAGATTCAGGGGCAGAGTTGGCACATCACATGTACAAAGCTGAGCCAGGGATGGGGGGGCTGGCAGGAATGCCTGATGGACACCACCACCCTGAACATGCAGGTATGTCAACCAAAACTGCAGACAGGGCTATTACTTTTTAAGGGTCATTATTAGTTTTGTGTTTTAAGTGATCTTAACATTTATTTTGACTTTTCTTTTCAGGGCAGCCTCATGGACCACCTACACCACCCACCACCCCCAAAACAGACCTTCACCACGGAGTTAAGCAGGACCTGAAGCATGAAGGCCGCCGCCCTGCTGACAGCAGCAGGCAGAATATTGACTTCAGCAATGTGGACATCAACGAGCTGAGCACTGATGTCATCAGCAACATGGAGACCTTTGATGTTCATGAGTTTGACCAGTACCTCCCGTTGAATGGCCCCGCGTCGGGCTCCGCTGCCTTATCCTCAGATCACAGTCATGGGCCCGTTCCAGTCCCCGGCAGCTCCTACGCTTCCTCGTACGGCAGTGGTGTTTCATCCTGGAGCCGAAAGTGCGGCATGTCCTCCACTTCTCCCTCCACCGGCGAGGTCGGCCAGCACCGCCTCCACATAAAAACAGAGCAGCTGAGCCCCAGCCACTACAGTGAGCACTCCCATGGGTCGCCGTCACACTCTGATTACAGCTCCTACAGCAGCCAAGCCTGTGTCACCTCGGCCACTTCGGCCGCCTCGGGTGCTGCGTCATTCTCCAGCTCCCAGTGTGACTATACCGACCTGCAGAGTTCTAACTATTACAGTCCTTACTCTGGCTACCCCTCCAGTCTCTATCAGTACCCCTACTTCCACTCATCCAGGCGGCCCTACAGCAGCCCGATCCTGAATAGTCTATCCATGGCTCCGTCCCACAGCCCCACTACCCCCAGTTGGGACCAGCCCGTCTATACCACTCTGTCTCGACCTTAAAGGGGACCAGAAACAGTCTGTTTGCACCAGAGACTCATTCAGTTTGATGCACTACTAATGAAGGACGTAAGGCAAAGGAGAAGAGCTGTATGAAGGGGCCTGTGGAGCCACCTGCGACCGTGTGAACGTGAAACAAACAAAAGAAAAAGTGCCTGCTGATTTTATACAAAGTTCTATTGTTGAGATGAAAAAAAAATAAATAAACACACACACTTGTACAGAGTTTTTACACAAGGAGAACTTGCGTGTGTCATTAGAGAGCCAAACTCCTCCGTGAGGACACGTTACTTAAGCTGACATCTTGTACATCCATGTCCTTTTCCAGTTTCAAGTTGCAAAAGTGCACCTTTATGGTGAAGGTGCAGACCGGCTGCAGAATTCTGCAAAAATTAAAAAGTTTGGCTAACAGTGCACACAGAACCAGATATGTTGAAGCTGCAGTAAAATTTACATGAATGGCTGAAGCTACATATCGCAGCACACTATTTGCATCAGTGATTCAGCCTGAAAAGAAAAAAAAAAAGGCTCATCGATATTTTGTGTCATTTTTGCATAAAAAGTCTTATATGTATTTATGTTGATGCATTATTGGATTTTTGTTTTTGAATAGTTAAACACATGCTACATGTGGGTTGTTATTTTTTGTTATTTAGAGTACAGTTTTACTGACTTAATGAAAAGGAGGTAAATGAAGTAAAGCACCGTGCATTTGATATTCCGTTGAATTTCCAGAAGGATCTCCATTCCGAGTTTGGGAGCAAACAGACAGGACCAACAGACTCTGGCGCAAGACTCAGAACAGGTGTCTGAAATCTACGCTTGGCAAATCGCGATTAGTCATGTTGCGGGCTTAAAGGAAATGGGGTAAAACAACACCACACGCTGAGTGACACGTCAGCTGGACCTCCTGTACATGTCCATGGGGAACGCGAGAATACGGGTGGAAACATGCATCCGTGTGTTGGGAGAGATAATGTGCAGATGAATGTGTGAGTCTATTTTTTTAGGGGACTGAGTACATATCCCATGACATAATCATAATACACACCAAATGATACAAAAAACATCTTTTTTTTCTTTTATTTTACTGAAAGTGATGTTAAGCGTGACTGTTTTTAAAATATTTATTTCATAAACAATTGAAAGCCGACTCACTGCTGCATAAAAATGTGTTTGTGCCTTCTAATGCTAATTGTCAGTATTTTGGAATTAAATTGAATTTTTAACTAACAAACCATCCACTCAAGAGACTCGCTTTTAATTCCTGTCCTTAATTTGATATAATTCCCTAAAGCATCAGTTTGCAGAATTTCAAATAGAGCAGAACTGCATTTTTTGTATATCATTTTGGTGTATGATTTTGAAAAAAAAGGCTGTGAAGATAATTGTTCTATTAACTAGTTTCACACACACACGCACATCTAACCCTTCCGCTGGCCGTTTTTTCAAAAAAATAAATAATACTTTTTCTCGATGTTTGTTTTTGATCCTCTTCTTTCCATCTACAACTCATCTTATTCCGTTTTGTACTTTTTTTTGTGCTCAAATACATTTGGAAGCGATTGTGAAAACTATAATAAAAGAAGACATCATTTAATTGTGGGTTTCCCTTGGTGCTGGTTGGTTCATATTCATCTCCGTGATTCGCTGATGTTTTTTCCTCAGGAAATTTAGGAAAAAAAAAAAACAAGAATCCTATAAACAACTTTCATCATTTTTCGTTCTTTTCTCTTAATTTCTAGATATCTTATTGTTTGGATTTTGCAAAAGCAACATATCTATCAAAGTTGTCAACTTCAGATTTATTCATTAAACAACAGCATAAAAGGAATGAGAAGAGATCCTGTCTCCTTTGGTCCAGAGTTGGCTCTACCCTGGCATGCCAAGCCACCGTCCCTAACCAGTCCAAGGGCGATGCCAAGTGCCAGGGCCGCGCTGCTGAATTTTAATGATCCATTATGCTGTGGATGGGGCCCTATTGTGTCCCTTTATCCGGAGAGCTAGAAAGGAATTAATTGGACAGAAAATGGAAGGGCAAGGGGAACTGACAAGCCATTAAGAGGGTCCTGAATGGATGATTAGATGCACTAAGAGGAGAATTTCTCCCCCCCACCCCATATTGCAGCACTCCACAAACAAACAAAAAAAAAACAACAATAAGAACAACCGCAGCGACCACCGGACTAAATAGCTGAAATAATATCAGCGCACATAATCTGAAGATAATAAAAGAAGATAATACCACAGCAGATGGGATGTGGGTGGCTCAAGAACGACTTGTTGTTTTTCTTCCCTCAAACTCTTTTTTTTTCACAAGTGTTTGCCAAATACTTTCAGGAGGAACTCTTGAGAAAGAAGAGGAGTGAATAAAAGAGAGGCAAAAAGGCTCTTCAGGGTGCTTGGGTCCTGTTTCCTTGGAACAGCTCCACAGTTTCTGATTGAGACTCTTGAAAGCCCAAATGTAAATAGGTAGGAATGAACTGCATTGGAGAGCTTTACTGCAAGATAAACTACCCCAGTCAATTGAACAAATGGCTACACGTTCTATGAATTAAACAAATCTTTTTGTCTCAGTTATATTTCAAGCTTGTGGTGTAAAATCACTCTCACAAAACGTTGCAGAAAAATTACAACGACATAGAAAATTAATTGAATTTAATTAATTAATACATTTTTTTTTCACATTTTGTGTTGTTGAGACTTTGCAACATTCCAGCTGTCAAGTAAAGATGATGGGAAAGAAAGGGCGTCACTGGAAGTCGAGTTGTGGTCTTTTGCCCTCTTAAACATGATGGAGCGGCAGGGTGGACCCAGTTAAGCTGCTGCTTATCCGACCACGTAAGCATTGTCAGGATGGGGACAGCAGACCTGGTAATAGTCTCATCCCTCCTAATGAGCCTGAGCAACTCATGGCATGTTTTGGTGAAAAGGGAGGGATCTGGGAACTGTGAAAACCCCAAGAATGTGAGGCTGATTTGCAAGGGAAATGAAGTGGACATAAAACACAGTTATGGCCCGCTGCTGAAGCTGCATGTCCTTTATTCCTCTCGACAAAAACAAAAAAGGAGTTTCCTGAACGTTCGCCTAGACTTCTCTTGGCCAGTTTCTCGTTGTCTCGTTTGTGTGACAATAAAAGAAAAACAAAGCTGTTTCGTGGGTACGAATGTATCTTAATAGTGCTTGCACAGTACAGCTCCCTGCAAAAGTATTTATTCCCACAGAAATCTTTTTGATTGATGATATTACAGAATCTGACATATTTCAATTTCACAAAGGTGAACATAATTGGGAAAATGTTGGAAAATTATACGGCGGTTCTGATGTTAAAAAGTCAATGCATTGCAGAAATACTTTTCATTGCAATTACAGTTATTTGTCTTTTGTGGTGGAAGTATAGAAGCTATGCAAACATAGAAACAGAAGATTTTACTCAATTTTTCATTTAAAAAAAAAAAAAAAAAAACTTGTTAAAACTTGTTCATGTCTGATAGATTTCGTCTAAGCCAATTTAATACAAGAGTATTCCAAACTGTTCCCATCCAAACTGTTAGCAATTTTACTTGTACATTTCAAGCTGTTCTTCTGCTGAAATCTGGACTTCCAACACAGTCACAGGTAAGTTTTCCTCCAGAATTACCGGCACAAAATGATCCAGCCATTAGTTTTTCAGGGCATCGAATGATGTTAGTTGTCTGCCACACGTTAATGTTTGCATGACATTTTCGTCAAATCAACTTTGAGGAAGTTGTTCGCTTGGGTGGAGCTGCTAAAATTTAGTACTACGTGTTTACTTTGCATGTAAAGCGAGATGTTGTTGGAAACAGAAGGGTCAGGGGGATTTCTGCTGCCAATAAGCAACAGTTGCAAATTTAAAAGTAAAATTACCTGGAATAAAAAATATACCAACATCTGATTGCCGCCAGAAATTATAGTGGACACACACAATGTCTTGCAGAATACTCATACTGCAAACCTACACTGTAGTCATGTTACATCATTGAACTTCAATGTATTTCTTTGTAATTTTATGTGATAATCCAACAGAAAGTAATCCATAAAATGTAAGATTTCTGAAATGATGTCTCCAAAATAATGCAGTTATGACCAGGTCAAGCAAAACATAGTGTTACAGGCCAAAATCTGAATTGATACTGGTTCACTACTTGAAACAAATGTTGCAAAAAAAGAGAAATGCTTCTTATTTTACCACGTATGGTGCAATTAATGCCAAAATTATTTTGCTTCATATTTCTTGGATGTTGGTATTTGTTGGATTTATGCATTTATTTGCAAATCAGGAATGATTAAGAACGGCAACATTTTAAAACTCTCAGCATCACACTTCAAAATCCTAATCTTTAACCAGGTTTAAAAGAAACACAACCCTCCTAGAAGTGCTATCTATGTTTAATGAATAAGAAATAAAAGCTTGATCAGAAAGCGTTTGCAAACATTTCTCAATCTGTTTACACCTATTTCATGCCAGATGGGAGGAATTAGAGAAAATAATAAAATATTAAGATACTCCTTTGTTTTAATGTTTTAGTGATGGAACAACTTAATCAAATCATAGATTTCATAGACTCTCTAAGTGAGAGGGTAAAAGGCTTAAGCACATCATCAGTTGGGAACTTACTTCCAGATAAGCTCATTACAATTATTGTAGATGTGTTAGAAATTCAGGAATGATCGGCTTATTTTTCCAAGCACAAAAGAAAACCTATTTCTCGCTGATCTACTTACTTGCAATTATTGTTATGACATACAGACAAAAAGAATCCAGCATGCATAACTGACTTAAAATAAGTTTCAAATTCTGAAAGTTTCAGATTGACAGTTAAATCTGTTGTAGCTGCTGATGCATTGGTGAGACCATCTTGAGTAAAACTAAATGCTCTTTTTTTGCCAGTTGCCTGAGGTCAGCTCTACAGATACTGACATGAGCCGCGATGCCTTTGGTGACCGTCACACATTTTAATTGCTGTAAAAATATAACAACCATGAAACATGTCTCAAATAAATAAATACTACAATTAGTCTTTAAGTGGCTTCAAATTATTACAAGAGATTTTGCTCAGCACAGGTGCAGTGTTCTTAAAATTATTAGGAGAAAGTTGATAAAAAACAACACTTTGACATCTGGTCATTTTCAGCTCCCTGAACAGTTGTCCACAGTCTTTCACTTTGTTTTTTTATTCGTTCTCTCCTTTTCACTTTTCTTGGCACGTCTTGATTGTGAATGGGGTGGCAGCATAGCTGCTCATCTTATTTCCACAGCTTTAAGACTTGTTGATTAGTAACCGAGACTGTGTTTTCATTGTCACAGCTTTTTTGGTTTTGTTGAACTGTGGCAGCATTCCATGATTGTGTACTTTGTGCATCTTTATTTAAAGCGAGTTGATCTAATCCATTTTCAACTCGTTTCTCTCCCAATTTAAAGCAGTTTAGGACACAGTATTTTATTGGAAGATAACTTTGCTTGTTTTGACATTCTATTTTGTAACAGGATAACACCAAACATTCTGTGAGGCTGTTCTGTTGCAGCAATCCAACGTCGGCCTGTGGAGTTAATAAAAGGTCCATTTGAATTTCTATTATAGTGCCAACTAATCTGTAAAAAGGAGTGTGTTTTTTAATCTAATGTTAAACAGCTAAGAAATCCGATTCTTGTTCTTTATTCTTTATTGCAAGCAAAAAAAAACTAAATTTTAAGCACTTCAATTCACAAATTTGAGGTTACACTTTTCCTTTATACTTAGTTTATCTTTTTATTTACATTCATTAGACTTCTGATATTTGGCTGTTTAATTGTTTATATTATTTTACACTTGTTTTGCAGAAAAAAGGAGTTTTCTCCCTGCTATCTGGTGGAACTCACTGAGTACACTGAATATTATTGGAAGATGGTGAGTTGATCCTTATTAAACATGTATAATTATAAAAGGAGAGAGAGAGAGGGAGAGAATAAGACATGTTTCAATGAAATTACCAGATTTAGCCTCCCACAAGCTACTTTATTTCCTCACGTTCAAGTCTGAGTTCTACATACTTCCCATGCAAAATAAGAAACGTGAATATTGATGAATAAAACTGGAAAAACATATATTTCAAAGGGCTCAGCTTCCATTTTGTAAGGAGCTTGTTTCCAGACTCGCTTAATAATTGTGATGAAAAAGTTGCAATTTTGATTTTTAATATGAAACCATACAAGTGAACACTTGATGCCGACCAACACACAGTGAGCGATTCAAAGCAGTTATGTCAAGTATGGAATCTCTCTGCTCTCCCTATGCAATTAAGGGCAATGAATTAGCATATTATTATTTCCCCCTACACACACTCACATTGTTGTCCTGCCCCACAGCCCTAACACTCACACACTCCCATGTTACCAGTGATAAAGAGACAGAGAGAGAGAGGCAGCAGCCTGTGGAGTCCTGTAAAATCCTGGAATTTCAAGTGTGGGAGGCACATTTGCTTCAAAATTTTCATGCGCAAAGATTTCAGAGACAAAGCCAGGAAAAGGCGACGCATGACGCAAAAAGACATCCACAAGTGTAAAGATGAAAAGAAAAAAGACTGAAACTAATAGAAGATTGAAAAGACTCAGGTAGTAAGTGAAGAAAATGTTTTTTTCCCCTTTTCTTTCTTTCTTTCTTTCTTTCTTTCTTTCTTTCTTTCTTTCTTTCTTTCTTTCTTTCTTTCTTTCTTTCTTTCTTCTTTCTTTCTTTCTTTCTTTCTTCTTTCTTTCTTTCTTTCTTTCTTCTTTTCTTTCTTTCTTTCTTTTTTTCTTTCTTTCTTTCTTTCTTTCTTTTTCTTTCTTTCTTTCTTCTTTCTCTCTTTCTTTCTTTCTTTCTTTCTTTCTTTCTTTCTTTCTTTCTTTCTTTCTTTCTTTCTTTCTCTCTTTCTTTCTTTCTTTTTTCCAGAGCTGTTTGGCAGAAAGTGCAGCAGGGACAGCAGGCCCAGAGTTTTAAAATGTTGCTCAGTGCTGGCAGAGCCATGTGTGAGTGCACTCTGTGGGAGCACCAAATCTTGTTGCCCAGCACAACATGGTGATTTAGACACAACAGCAGAGACCATCAAAACCCATTTACCCTCCTAGAGCACAAAAACCTCCACGAGATGGTCGTTTTCTCAAGGCCTTCCATGAGGAATGCATTTTAAAATCGAGTCTGGGATGCTCCATTTTTCTCTGCCTTAACAGTCATTCTACAACTAGAAAGTACACCGCAACATATTAGGTGACCGTTGCAATATTTATCTAATATGTGCATGATCAGCAACACATGGCCATCCTCTCACACTTGATAGCGTTTATGGTATGACAAAGAGCAGAGGAAGAGGAAAAAATAAGGAAGAGTTTGTTCTCCCATGCGGTTTTGGCCCGTTCTGAGGGGGCTTGGAGCCTGGCCATTCTGTCCTGGGGTTAGTCTTTGATATGGATGGGATTCATTATGTAACTGAATCTATTGTCAGGGAGAAAAAACAATATGGGGCCAGAAGGTAGGTGTGTTGTGAGAGGACCTGAAAAAGCAAGTGAGCAAAAGGGCTTTTACACCACCTTCTTTACAGCTTATCGCAGTCTCGACTGGGGGAGCAACGGTTCACGCTTTGGCTTTAGAGCAGCATTATTTACTCCCTAACAGGTTTCTCTCTTTGGAAATACAGTGAAAACTCTCTTCTGAATTCATTCACTTATTTTCCATACATCTGCAAATAATAAGTGCAAAGCCTGATGTGAATTATGGAGACTATGATCACCTTCTGAGTGCTACAAATGGATAGCAACAAAGATCCAAGAAGCCTCTCCACTGCTGCTTTCTTCGTATTCAGATTCAATGAAACTTAGAATCTGGGAGTTAATATCAGCTTTGAGAAAATATTTCTGAGCATTTTCTGAATAAAAGTGTAAAGCGCCTTGCAAAAGTAATCATTTACTGATTAAACATTTTCACATTTTCTAATGTTACACTTGCAAACTTCATTGTACTATTATTAGGATTTTATGGTCAACAAAAAAGTACCACAAAATTGTGAAAATAATACATTTCTTACTTGAAAAATGAAAATATGAAAAGTTGTTTTACTGCAACTTCAGCTTAAAGTCTTTTAGACCATGTCTTAAAAAGATAAGGAATGCCATTGTTTTGCTTATTATTCTTTCCAATATCATCCATTTCTGAAGATCAGTTTTCAAGACTTGTCATAAATTACTGATTAGATTTAGAGCTATGTTTAGGACTTTGGCCTGGGCTCATTTTCACATGTGAATATAGTTTTATCAAAATTATTCCATTGCACCTCCAGCTGCATGTTTAGGTCCATCCTTCAGTGAAAGGTTTTCCTGAAGGGGACTTTCAGCTTCATCCATCATCCCATCAACATCATCTCATCGAGTGTGAACGTGAGCATTCACATTTCTGAAGAAAGGTCCCTCACAGCTACATAGGAGTAAACCATGTACAATTTATTTTTCTTCAGACTACTCCTTTTCATTCAGAAGTTTTATGTTAACATGTTCATTTTAATCTGTGAACGTTAATTACTTAAATGCTGCCACCACCATGTTTTGCACTGAGAAATGTGTGTGATCAGAGTGATGTTGAGTGTCAGTTTATATCAACAGATGGCATTTTGCACATAGGTAAAAAAGTTAAACTATGGTCTCAACAGACTTTCTTCTAAACGTTTTCTACGTTCCCTACATAAATTGCACCAAACTAAGACATTGAGTTCTTGTGACTTTCCACTATCACTTTCTTCCTGCCATACTTCTATGAACACAAGATTTGTAGAGTACATATCTAATAGTTGTCTAAGCAACAGATTCTTCCACCTGAGCTGTGAGTATTTGTGGCAAAGTTACAATGTACCTCTTGACAGCTTATTTAATCTAATCAATCCATTTCTGACAAGGCCTTCCATTCTAGGCAGACGTCCATGTCCTATAAGGTCCTAATTTATTAAATATCATTTTATTTTGGATGAAAGGGTATGGCATTAGCAGAAATAATACAATTCAAGGTTGCTGTTTGCTCCCTAATGTTTAACAACCTTTGAGGCCTTCAGAAAAATATTCTGTTTATTATGAAATTGAATTAAACACCAAGGGACTTAAATTAGGCGAATATTTTACTGGTGTTTATCTAGGGGTATCAAACAAAAGGCATTTGAATAGAAAGGCACAGCAGAATTTTCAAACACTGTTATCAAAACAAATTTCGAAATCCATTTTTCTTGTTTAGTTTTGCTTTAATAACTATGCGGTGCTTTGTTTTAGCTCATAAGATAAAATTCCAATAGATTCTCATTACAACAACATTACAATTTGTTGTTGTAATGAGACTAAATATAAAAAAGATTGCCAGGTGTTAGTCTGCTAACCTAAATCTGCTGCTTCTTGCCTGACGGTTACATCAACTCTCACACTAAAGAAGAAGAAGAAAAGGTACTTGATCAGAGTCTAATAAAGAGACAAGTTTGATTTGACTGAAGCCAGGAAAATGGTGCTCCATGCAACCAGAGGCTGAGGGTGATTTGAATGAATGAAAATGAGAACAGCATGTTTGCTGTTTGAGGGCAAGATATTAGAGACTCAAAGATAAACGCATGCTTAAATTTTGCAGTCACACTAGCACATTTCCAGAATGATATTCCTCGCTTGGTATGTTGCAAAGTCTGTGGGAAAGAAGGAATTTGTTCTCTATATGCAACAGAAAAAGGTGAATTTTTGGGTCTCAAAATGACAGCTTTGACCACAAAACCTTTGTAAGGCAACACAGGGACAAAACAACAGCCATCATTTGTTTTAACTCCTTGATTTCTAAGGGTAATTTTTAAGGAGGTTCCTTTTCACTGCTTTATCCCATAATGGAAGTCAAAATTATTACAATCAGTAGTCGAGTCCATACACTTAGCCTGGTTTGTCTAAATGTATAGACAACAATCAACAACAATTCCAACAGAAAGTCTAGCATATCTGAGCATCCATTAAATGGCTCACTAGTTTTGTATTGATGAGAAACATGCCAGAAAAAGGATTCAGTTAAGCGGTCCAGATCTCACTTCTAAAGTATTCTGTGTTGGATGCTAGAACTCCCTCATGACCACAGATAAAAGCCTCCTTCACAAGTTTCTCCTCAGTTCTTGAGCCAAGAGTCAAGAAGAAACACCCCGTTGTCATCTTATGTGCCACTTCCAGTCACATGTCACAAGCAGACAAGCCGCATCACTCTTTATTAACACAAAGTAAAAAACAAAACAAAAAATAAAATAAAATAATGGCAGTCTTGTCCAATTTAAATGTTCTGAGACAAACACATAAGAGATTGTTGGAGATATTGGGGTTGACAGGTTGTGCAGTGGATGCGATGAAATCCCTCTATAGTCACAAAACAACGTATTCCTTTACCCGATGAGTTTGACTCAAGACTCACTGAACGAAGAGTCTTCAGAGCTATTTTTAACACCAAATGTTTTAATAGACTTCTGAAAGGAAGCACACTGTTGGGAATATGTAAACCTTTTTCGGTGGTAATGGAAAATCTTGACTTTCTACAGTATTTCTCGGGAATTACTGAGTTTTGTTGAGTTATTACCTATTTTTTTCATCTCATTCCTTTATTCCTTTGATTTGACTTATTTTTGTGCTTTCGTCATCTTGCTTTAGCACCATGACATAATTATTAGTAACATTCATATTTATTAGTAACATCAATAAAGACGTATGAAAAGGATTAAATCACTTGATCAATCATTATTCTAGACACAAGAAAGGTCCATAGTGACAAAAAGTGATCAAAAATTTAAATAAGATGAAAGGTTCTACATAAACAAAATAAATTTGAGCTTTATTGAATGAAATAAATAGTTAACTCTGCCCTATAAATTAACTGCTTTTATTTAGTGGGAGAATAATTAAATGTTAAGGTATAATTATTTTTGACAATTTGCATAATTGTCAAAAATAATAATGTAATATAATTACTGTTATAATAAATATAAGAGTAGCATTATCCTCATTTGTGCTCAGTTTTTTCTGCTAAACAAAATTAATTCAGTGCTCACTATTCCAAATGATATAAATCTTCCTAGGCACAGAGATCTATGGTGCTGTTTGTTTCAATTTCAAAGACTTTGGGAACCTTGTCAGAGCACATAGAGTCTTTGAAATGCTGCAAGGTTTTACATAAAAATATAGTGACCTTTGGCAAGAAAACTAAAATTATTTGTCTTTTAACACAATAATAATCCAGTGTTATGTTTTGTTCTCATGACATAGTAAACTTTCTTCAATGACCAAAAATTCCCTGACCTACAGATAAGAAAATACAGAAAACAGAATGATACCAAGATTTTTCAAAGATAAATGCTTAATGACCCTTTTACCAGAGATACCAATGATTGAGTCACTTGTTAGTGCATTGAAATAAAGTTTGGTCATTCAAAAACATCAGTGCAATATAAGAAAACTGCAATAAATGTGCCAACATGACAAAGTAAACCCCATAACTAATGCTTTTCTTTTTTTTATTTATTTATTGATCATTTAAGTTTAAGTTCCTAAGTCTGAATTTAGACTTTTTTTAAGCACTCTAACAAATGACATATGCAGAGAAGATTCTGATTGCATAAAAATTACACACATGCAGCAACTCACTTGCACAGCTTGCCAGGTAGCAGCGTCATAAGATCTGATTGTGTTTTTTTCGGGATAGAACGCCTTGTGTTTTGGGAAGATTTTAAAATAAAACAGATCATTTACTGGCATGTGCAACGATATCCCTGAGAAAAGGTGCTGTCAGTGTTGCAAGAAGAGGTTACTGTAGGTAAGACATTAACACGTACAACTTAGGAAATGAAAAAACACACACACACAAAAAAAAACATTATCTCTGGAAAATTATGCATTACAATGATAATACGGTTAGCTTTTCAAATATTTTTTCAAAGGTTTTTCAAATAGCCCTGGATCTGACAAACATATACAGTGTGAGCGTGTTCATGCATTTTTGAATGTCTGCACATTTGTGATTGTGGCCAGTCTCCCAGGAAGGGGCTAATCCCAGGGCAGCAGCAGTGGAGGAGAAAGTCTGCACATGTGCAGATCTTTCAACTGTGGTTTGCGATGTTTAGTCTCGTTTCGTCAGTCCTTCTTGAAACAGGTCCAGAAAAGCTTTCAATAGACCATGATTCCAAAATCCCTCTGAATCCCAAAGGCGAATCACCCTCCTTGCATCAAGGGAATATAAGGAGAGAAAAAAAATCATCAAATGTGATCTTGATGGACAGCTTGGTGGTATGGTGGTTAAACGCTGTCACCTAAAAGTGAGACGGTTTCCATTTAAGTCTCAGCTGGAGTCATTCTGAGCTGAGACCGCATACTTGTTGTGAATGTGTGGGTTTTCTCCATCTATTGCGGTTCCCTCCTACAGTCCAGGAACATGCATGTTAGGTAAATGGCTATTGCAAATGGCAAAAGATTCAGATTGTCCTTGATTTGGACGGATCCCCTCCATCTGCAGGTCTGAACAGTGAAAATTGTATATTCCTACAGGTAAAGGTGCATGTCTAAGATTGACTTCTCATTCGATATTCAGTTCTCAGTTTCTTCTCTCTTGTGTCCCAGATTCTCCTCTGAAAGTTCTCCAGGGCACCTGATTTGGCTTCAACACAAACCATTTTCTGACAGGACAGTTCTGGGGATTTCCTGCAAATTTGTGGGCTGCAGTCCATCTCTGTCAAATGCAGCCCACAGTCATATAATTTTATCAAACTGCATCCAAGATGGGTAAATGCTTATCACATGTTCTTTTTTTAATTAAATACAGTTAAAACATTTAACTATTACTAATGTAATTTAAAAAAAGAAGCCCGATATTTTTTTGTTGCTCTCCACATTTAAAATGCAGCAGAGTTGTGTTTAAAACAATAACCACCAGAGCACAAATAGACACACTATGTTCACAATTGTCAGTTAAGTGTTTTGAAAACATTGTCACTTTTTAGGCATATTTCCTAATTTTGAACTGAATAAGCTTTAATGCTTGAAAAGACAATCATTTTATGGAGGACAATGCTCCATCACATGCATCCAAGTACCCCTGCTAGTAAAGGTGTAAAAGATGAAAACTGTGTTCAATTCTCTCCAATTCAATTTTATTTATATAGTGGGAGTTCACAAGAAATGTTGTGTCAAAGCACTTCACAAAAAGTTCCTGTTGAGAGAGATGTTCCTAAAAGGCGTGTTACAAAATCCCCAAATACACCAGCCTCCAAGCTACATTTGGATCCAGAACAACTACACTGATGTTTTAGGATGCAAAGGAACCATGTAATGTTGCCCAGTTGTTCTGGACTGAACACCCGTTCAGAGGTGGGAAGGACGTCAACATGGAGTGACAGATATGAATCAATTCTCAGAAACAGTCCCTTTACAGCCATAGATTGCTTTAAAAATTCACAGAAAAGCTCCCTATTCAAGCTTCTCCCAGTTTGTACAGTAAACATTTTAGTTTGTACCAAAACATTCAGACATTGTTACTCTAAAAACAACTCCATGTCTCCCTTTCCCTATTCTGTAGAAATATGAGACACTGGATGTATTCATTTTTAAAAAATTTTTTTATTTGGAGGAAAATATGTCAGGTTTCTAATATTTAAATAAAAGCTGTTCTAAAGATTTTAAGCTGTCCCCACTTTTTCAAAAGCACTGCTATCATTTTATGCACAGGGCTAAAAAGCAAAACAAAACAAAAAACTACCAACCCCCCCCCCCCCCTCATCCCAAGAAACAAACATTTTCCTTTGCCCTTAGTCATGTTCAGTGTGTGCACCTTCACTCATAATAATACTCAGTGACCCTACACACGACAACTGCTCACCACAGCAATAACTTTTGCTTTCTTGGCCCTTTGCAGCTGTCCACTCGACCAGGTCCTTTGGTTCATAACAACAGCTGAGGCTCAGCCACTTTAGATGCAGCAACCTCCCTGTCACGAGTTCCAACATGACCTCAGACCTAATCCCTAAATATCTATTTCCTTTTTACTGCCGCTTCACCCGAAGTTGTCACAGTTATTCCTTGATATATATATAAAAATCTGTTTTTATATTGATGGCACCAAATAAAGCCATTTTGATTCATCCCAGTCGAACTTTCTTATGAATGCAACCCACTCCAAACAGAATCTCTTATGACAAATACACAACACCCACTTTATCACTCACTTCTTGACGCAAGTGTTTCATACTGTTCCCCCCTGGCAGTTGTGAAATATATATATATATATATATATATATATATATATATATATATATATATATATATATATATATATATATATATATATATTATATATATATATATATATATATATATATATATATATATATATATATATATATATGCCTCTACATGTGTAGAGGCATTTCATGTTTTGACCACAAGATGGCTCTGCAGCTCTTTGAATGATCATGAAATGAATTCGGGGCCAATAGCCCCATCAAGTGTTTAACAGAGAACATAAGAAAAAGTCTATGATCTGTTATTTCTTTTTTTAAACCATTGCAGACTGTAACTCTGGCAGTCAGATGTTTGTGTGCATATCATGAAATAAAGTGTAAAATACATAGATAAAAACAAATCAATCAGTTAACAAACCACATTTAACCCCCCTGTTATGTTCGGGTCAAATTTATCTGTTTTAAACTTTAAAAATTTTCAAAAAATAGTTAGAAGTATTTTTTTTTTTGCATGAAACTTTTTTGATTTGTCTTTCTACTTGTACACACCACATAGAAATTGAACATTTATTCATTTTACACATTTGCACCTCCCTCTGAGTCCACTTTTTACATAGATAGTTTGGTCAATTTGACCTGCCAGTCAAGTTTAAGTGCAAACAAATATTTAAAAAATGTCCAAATCTATATGTTTCCTTGCAGCTATGAACCATATTTCGCCACTCACACACAAACACAACACACCACACATATACATGCACACGCAGACACACACAAGCCCATCACTGATCTCTTTACTTCACTAGGAAACTGGAATAAAGCAGGTGTTCATACCACTTTTGACGAGAATCTGTTCTGTTCCCGTGGATAAACTCCTCCCACACTGAGTGGACACTCAGCAGAAGTGGAGCAAAACAAATATTCTCCGCATGACTCATTTATCTTGATTTTAATCAACTTGTCAATTTGACCCTGAACAGTGCAGTTCTCAAGTTCAGTTATAAAGATCACCCATTGAATTTTTTTTTTTTTTTTTTATCAAAAATCAATTTCAAGGAAATTATTGTTTTTTTGCATCTAGGTTTTGTCCAGTGGACATAAAAAAAAATAATTCAATTTTTCATGTCCAAATAAGTAAATGAGTGGGTTGTCATCATTGTTCCTTAGTTTCTGAGAAATTAAAAAAAACATCATTGCACAAATATTGATTGAAATGGATAGTATTTGAGTTAATAATCAGATACAAAGATGTTTCAGAGGATTTTTTTTTTATTTCTGACACTATTGCATGATTAAAAACTCCCTGGGTCAAATTGACCCACGAACATTATCGCTGTACCCCAGAAACGAACAAAACCGGGGGGTTAAAATGACAACCAGGTGCTGCTACACTAAAATGTTTACAGCAATGATCAAACAAGCAAATACAATCAAGACACTTTTTAAACTATGCATTGAAAATATCAATTCTGTTAAAGGGAAAAACCACTCTTTGCAAGGTTTCATAAGTTATAATAAAAAATTATGTCAGTGTAGGGCGCAGACTTAAATAAAAGTGGAAGGGAAGGTTCTTCATTTAAAATGTTACTAAAATATAATTAATATCTATAACAAGACACTATAAAGCTGTTCTAATAAAAGGTTTAATAAACTTTCATATTCAATAATTATCTTGGTAAGTCATCAAGCCATTTATGGTCTAAATTAGCATTTAAATACATTACAATTAATTTCCTGGCCCATGATATCAGCTGAGATACATGCACCCTCATTAACTTTTATCTTGCAAAACTGCTTTCACTATGAGACTTGTTAAAACCATACAGCCAGTCATGTTTGCTCATGACTGCTTCCCCTAGCAACGTATGCATGGTTTTATTCCAGAAGACCATAAAACAGCAATGACTTCAGTGGCATAGCTGCAGAGAAGAGGGACGTCTGTCTGGGAAAATTAAAATAGTGAAGATAATACTTTTATGGTTCAGTGTGACAATGAAGACAAACCCAGGCATAACTGTTGTTTAATGTTAATGTTTGAGTCATTTTTGTTATCCAAAAAAACCCAGCTATTTACTTTGAGACTTCTAGCAGGACACAATCTTTATTGACAACAATTGAAGCAAATATTCAAAACTCTTTCAGATCAATGTATGCCTTCATCAACCAATCAAGCTGCAATTTATGTACAGTTTATGTATGTAATTTATGTATTTTTCTTAAAAATAAAATTTCTCATTTTATTTTTGCAAAACATAAATACAACAAAGCGTAACTGATATAAGCATGTGTCAGCACAAAAGACAGATGACATTATTTTTGACTGAGCTCCTATTTGGGTATATCACCTCCAACAAAAGCAAAAAGGAAGATGATTTGAAAGAGTCTCCATACTCTGAGTTTAATCTCAGACTCTGTGTGTTGCCAGGATGTGTTCTTCTGAATTTCACTGTTTAGAAAATAACAAGCTCACAGGGGGAGCAGAGGAGAGTAAAGCACAGGAAGACAAAGATGAACATGAGAACATAAGTAACAAAGACAGCTTCATCAGTTTTGTTGACCTCTTGAAACAGAAACTAGATAACTTAATTCTATAGATTTTCATTGCCAGTTCTATACCTCAAATCAATATATATAATATTTTAGAGATATCATGACCTTGTCATGAAAGAGAAATGTTGACAACATTCATTTCTGTCCATTTTATGCATTCAAACACATCGCACAATGCAATTTCACCCAGCTTCATCCATCAGTATCATCTGTGATTGAGCCACATTTCAGGCCATAAATTTCTGGTACTTACATCTGTCAAGATGACCCTGCGTGGTCATCACAAAGCAGAGACATATCTAGTCAGTAAGTATTCTTCCACCGTGGTATTATCCAATGTTGGTGAGCCTGTGCAAATTGTAGCCTCGGTTTTTTTGCTCTAAGCAGACCTGAGTGATGCCCAGGTTGGTCTTTTACTGCTGAAGCCCATCTGCTTCAAAGTTCCACCTATTGTACATTACTGGATGGTAGTCTACCTACCCCAGCTATACCCAGATGTTATTTGAGCTTCTGTTGCAAACTGTTATCTGATAGGAACTACAAATAACCAAAATAAATCAAACATGATCACAGAATTTCTGAGGCCGAGAAAGGCTGAAAATAGAACTAAACCTAATTTAGTTTTTGGGAAGATTCTGTTTGTTGGGATGGAATCACATATCAAACGGATCATATTTTCAACATTACACAAAGCTGGAAGACATAAGATGAGCAGAAGGAAACACTTATTGCATAACAACATGGTTATATTGAAAGAGAAACAACAGTCCACTTTTCCTGGAGGTACCTCCGTAACAGAATTATTCTTTAGAGAAAGAGCGTAACATGAGAATGATTCTGTTGCTGCCTTTTGAACACTCAAATGATCACTTTTTCTGATTTCGTTTATGTAATTTGGCTGACACGAGTGACCCGCTCACATGTCAAGAGAAAAACCAAGGGGCTTGGAAATTGTTAAGTGACATGACTGATGCAACCTGTGGTGTGGCACATGCTGAAACTCACACATGAGAAAACTCAAAGTGTACTCACGTTTTAGTAGAGAAACTCAAGCTGAGGTCATTGGCTTAGAAAGACTAAATCAGGCTCTTTTCAGACCTAAAACCCTTCAAAGAGACAAAAAAGCCCAAAGTCTGTTCTTTGCTGTTCCTGTACAGCAGACATTTAAGAGTCTATGAATTCAATGAATCTATCATACATGCTTTTCAAGACTTATTAATATTACAGTATGTTCTAAAATTATAGTACCTGCAAAGTTGTGTACCTACTCAAAAACACCACAGACTCTCTGAAACATTTCCTTGAACTTGTAACTGTAATAACAATAAAAAATAGGGAAGAAAAGATAGTTGCTGTTTAGTGTTTTGCTACATTGTCCAGAGTTCATACAGGTGTCCAAAATCAAGCCCCTTCATTTTTATCTTTTTTTTTTTTTAATTTTTTTTAACAATTCTAAAGTTAATTCTGGATATTTTTTTTCTCAATAATTTACGTTTCCCATTATGACAAGGCAGGTTCTTAGAAAGATATAGAAATTATCCTATTTATAAAAGATTTGGTAATCTTTGATCAAGATAAAAGATAGAAAGATTTTCATCTTGATAAAATTCACTGTGATGAATATTCACACCCATGTCTTAATAATTACTTGTCCTAATCACATCCTAGGCTTTTCTTGGGTATGTCTTTACAGTACAAGCCTGACACTTTTGTTTTGTGGTATTTTCTAACTTTCTTCTCTTGGTAGAAAACTCCTTTTCGGCCTTTCCAAAGGTACTGATTAGACCTCAACTATAGATTCTAACTGAGCTTCTCAAAAACGTCACAGTCTCCCTGAAACATTTCCTTAGTGATATTGAGTTTGTTCTTTGGGTCATTATCATGTTGCAAGACAGCTTAGTCTTTGTTCCAAAGCACTCTACAGGAAGTTTTCTTGAATTTTCTCTCCATTTTTGGCAACTGTCACCTTGTCCTCTGTAGTGTCCAGTCATCCAGGTCCTGCTGCAGAAAACATCCGAACAGCATCAGGCTACCACCGCTGTGCTTCACAGTAGGGGTGGTGTTACTGCTATCCAGACATGTGTTGCACAACAATAGTTTCGATTTAGCTATGAATATCTATTAATACTGAAGGCAACAATTAACAAAATTCGTATTTTCAATACAATGGGCAAACTAAAATTGATGTATGCTTTCCATAACACACAGTGGACAATGGATTACTTGTTTGTAAAAGACAGAATACTCTGTGCATCTTAGCTTGAATTTGTGTTTACTGCCTTTTCCTGGGCTAAAATTCTCAGAGGACCCTTGTTAGTGATGAATAATTGACTTAGTTCTCCTTCAGATGGTTTAGCTGCTACTACTGAGCTTTGGAAATGGTGAGTCACAGTGAGAAATGTCTGACACCCAGAAGAGGTAAAAAGTAACTGGAATCATTTCAGATAATTAGATCTTGTAAATGACTTCATGGGGTGTAGCTGAGGTGTTGACAATAACAGACCGGTTTATTAGATCTCTGATTAACTTATAAGCTCATAGGGTAACTCCACTGAGGTTGTTGAAAAGACAACAGATACCAATCTGGTTGTTTCTAAATACACGTACATATTGTACTCTAATGGTTAAGGCTTTACAAGAACCATTAAGCATAATCTGGTCATCCTAATGTAGGTTGGTCAAGATCTAAATGTTTTGTTGACACGATGAGCTAATTTTAGATATAAAGTAAACATTAAAAAATGCTGAGAATTTACCAAATCTGAAAGAAATAATGTTTTTTCTGATACAATTCGAAATGTATGATCATTATCAGATAAAAATAGATCAAGTTTTATAGGGGCATGTTTTAAAAACATGCACCTTTTTAGCTATGTAGTTACTTAACTTTGAGAAAATAGTTCATGCAAAATTAAATATTGCTATTTTTTTTTGTCCTTGGTATTTAGATGTCTTATTAAGGATGTTGCATAGGCATCTAAGTTTCACCATAGCCACTCAAAAGCAATTCTTGCATTCTTCCACACTATAACCATAAAAAAAACAAAACAAAACAAAAGCAGAGAATCCTCTATATTGTGGGGTGGAATAAAATGCAATGCAGTCCTACACAAATAGAAAAAACATAAAGAGATATTGCCAGTTGCTGAAAAACCTTGATGAAAGTTGCTGTTCCTAAAAGTACTATTAAGGGTTGGGGGACAGCATTTCACATAGTTCCAGGTTTGTTTTTAGTACTCCATTAATCATTTTGTTTTCTGAAGATTTTATTTTTTATTTGGGTTATTGTTGCTTTACTTAAAATATGTTTGATGTTTTTATTACATTCTTTGGACACTATAAGTTTACTGCATTTCATGAGTATTTTTACTTCTGAAGTCTGTAACTTATCACACTGTAATATATTCAACACATGCACAGAAAAATGGAAAATGTAAAGATAGCAACGTACATTATTAAATACATTAGATAAGAAAGACTGACATAGTGTCAACATACATGTAGTCTTGCTGTTGTAAGGATTCCCCTGCATTCTGTCCAGATATTTTAGTGGTTTCTGGTTTTGTGAGTGACCTCTAGAGACCAAGAAAAATTCCACGGGTTTTGTTTTTTACTGGAAGAGCTCACATGGAAATTTTGTTTTTGCAACATAGGCAATTTGTTGTCGGAGAAGTATTAGCTTTTCTTTTCTATGAACATAAAACATTCCCAATGACTTGTTGAATAAAAACATTATGTGAAGTTTGAGTTTTAAACTTCTTAAAATACATTTCAAATATTCTTTCAGGATTTGCAAATCTTCAGTCACTAAAAGAGAAATATATGCTTTAACTGATCTTGAAATGAAATTATGGTGAATGCAGCATGGTTTCTAGCATTGCATCCTGATAAAATGGGTCTATAAAGATAAAGGTTCCCCTTTACTTGTGGCGAGTCCTTAAAGGTTCCCTGTTTTACGAGATGAAAAGTCATCAATTTTCTTTGCCTTTTTCACATGTTTCCATGTCTCCTGCATGTTTTGTTGGGGGCACATTGTGGAAATTGTGTATATTCATTGTCATGGAACTTATTATTTTGAAACATAGCCCTCAAAATAGTAAGCTCCATGACAACAGGCAGTACACACAGCTCTCCGTCCAGGTCTACTTACTCTGCTCTGTAAGATGTTTCAATTAGGTTCTCCCAAGAGGTCAGCTTCCAACCGAGAAAGTTACATAATCAACAGTAGGAGTCTTTTTTTTTTTTTTTTTGGTAAGCAGGGCAGTGATATAGATAGAGGCACCACATAGGAGCATGTGAGTGTCATGATGTGTGCATGTCATGCTGCTTAAAATGTCACCTGCTTGAAGTTCAGTTCCTTCATTTATTTCTTTTGCAGTTCTTTCTTTTTAGGTTTCCTTCTTTGTTCATGAATTATGGTTGCTTTCTTTTGTTTCCTCATCACAGCACATACTGCATATGTTTTGTCTTTTTCTAAATTAGTTACTGCATTGAGCCTGTTTAATCTTCATGAGTACTGCTCACAACAAAAAAATATTATCAATTTTTTTTTATTTTTTGTCTTTCAAAGAACAATTAATTTGTCATATTAGCCAAATGCCAAATACATAAATGCATCCTTAATATTCTTCAGAAAGAAGATTTTTTTTGTAGATGTTTTATTTGGCAGAAAATAAAAAAAAACCTTTTACTTTATTAAAATTACTCCCAGTTTTTTACCAAAGGATCCCACTAATGAGAGCCAGTGATGAATTAATTTCCAGTCATCAAATGTCCCAGGATATTATCAAAGTCAGCAAAGAAAGCATTATTAGTGATAATCATGTCTCACTGTCCAAAGATGTTAAGCTCTAGAGTTTTTGTCTTTCCATAAGGGCATTAGACAATAATAAATCTTGAACAAATTAGCCATCACAGCTGTGACTGTTTACTATGACTCAGACAAAAAGTTATGGTGCTCATACCCATAAATATTGTATGCAACATTTAGCTGCTAAGTAAAGCTAAACAAATTAGCATTCATTCACCTGTGGAGCTCGTGAGACAGATTATCCTCTACTAAAATAGTTTGGCGACTGTTCTGTCAAATGCTAGTTTTTAGAACACTGTAACTGAGTATGTTGTTTACAAAAAAATAATCTTTTGTAAATGGCAGCTAACAAAAAGTCTCAGTCATCTTCTCAGATGATCAACGTTCACACTGAGATATCACCTATTTCTTGGTTACTATCTATAAATAATAAAATTGTTTCTGTTGACATATGATCCAAAGTATTAGAAAATCTATATACTGATTGCTAGACATTAACTCTGACATTCTAAATAGTGAAGTATGTGTTTGTGCATCTTTTCTTAGATATTGACTCTTGACCTTTAACGTGCAAGTCTTGGGATCTTTTCTCTGGACTTATCTGTTTTGCTTCCAAGTTATGTAGAATAAGAAAAAACTGTGACTAAAACAACTTCTGGCACTGAGTGTATTGGGGCACTCTTTGTCTTACACATCAGATGCATTATTTTATTTGAATACCAGCCTTCCAACAATTAGTTACAGTTAGGGCCAGAAATATTTGGACAGTAACACAATATTTGTGAGTTGGGCTCTGCATGCCACCGCATTGGATTTGAAATGAAACCTCTACAACAGAATTCAAGTGCAGATTGTAACGTTTAATTTAAAGGGTTGAACAAAAATATGTGATAGAAAATGTAGGAATTGTACACATTTGTTTACAAACACTCCACATTTTAGGAGCTCAAAAGTAATTGGACATATAAACATAACCCAAACAAAAAAGTTTTTTCTCAATATTTTGTTGTGAATCCTTTGGAGGCAATCACTGCCTTAAGTCTGGAACCCATGGACATCACCAAACGCTGGGTTTCCTCCTTCTAATGCTTTGCCAGGCCTTTACAGCCGCAGCCTTCAGGTCTTGCTTGTTAGTAGGTCTTTCCGTCTGAAGTCTGGATTTGAGCAAGTGAAATGCATGCTCAATTGGGTTAAGATCTGGTGATTGACTTGGCCATTGCAGAATATTCCACCTTTTTGCTCTCATGAACTCCTGGGTAGCTTTGGCTGTATGCTTGGGGTCATTATCCATCTGTACTGTGAAGCGCCGTCCGATCAACTTTGCAGCATTTGGCTGAATCTGGGCTGACAGTATATCCCGGTACACTTCAGAATTCATCCGGCTACTCTTGTCTGCTGTTATGTCATCAATAAACACAAGTGACCCAGTGCCATTGAAAGCCATGCATGCCCATGCATCACGTTGCCTCCACCATGTTTTACAGAGGATGTGGTGTGCCTTGGATCATGTGCCGTTCCCTTTCTTCTCCAAACTTTTTTCTTCCCATCATTCTGGTACAGGTTGATCTTTGTCTCATCTGTCCATAGAATACTTTTCCAGAACTGGGCTGGCTTCTTGAGGTGTTTTTGGGCAAATTTAACTCTGGCCTGTCTATTTTTGGAATTGATGAATGGTTTGCATCTACATGTGAACCCTTTGTATTTGCTTTCATGGAGTCTTCTCTTTACTGTTGACTTAGAGACAGATACACCTACTTCCCTGAGAGTGTTCTGGACCCTCAGTTGATGTTATGAACTGGTCCTTCTTCACCAAAGAAAGTATGCGGCGATCATCCACCACTGTTGTCTTCCGTGGACGCCCAGGCCTTTTTGAGTTCCCAAGCTCACCAGTCAATTCCTTTTTCCTCAGAATGTACCAGACTGTTGATTTTGCTACTCCAAGTATGTCTGCTATCTCTCTGATGGATTTTTTTCCTTTTTTTCAGCCTCAGGATGTTCTGCTTCACCTCAATTGAGAGCTCCTTTGACCGCATGTTGTCTGGTCACAGCAACAGCTTCCAAATGCAAAACCACACACCTGGAAACAACCCCAGACCTTTTAACTACTTACTTGATGACAGGTTAACGAGGGAAAGGCCTTTTGAGTTACTTGCAGCCTTTGGAGTCCATTGTCCAATTACTTTTGGTCCCTTGAAAAAGAGGAAGCTCTGCATTACAGAGCTATGATTCCTAAACCCTTTCTCCGATTTGAATGTGGAAACTCTCATATTGCAGCTGGGAGTGTGCACTTTCAGCCCATATTATATATAAATTGTATTTCTGAACATATTTTTGTCAACAGCTAAAATAACAAAACCTGTGTCACTGTCCAAATATTTCTGGCCCTAACTGTATATTTTCTAAGTGGTATTAAGACATTTTTATAGGTAGGATTTTTTTTCCAAGTCCAAGAGTTATTTCAAATTCACTAATTCACTTGCTCTGAATACTTAACACTGTAATTGTTTTAAATTGGTAAATCCTTGATTCAAAATCCATATATCTTGTGTGATCTTTCAGTTGTTTGTTTAAAAGAAAAGGCACACCATACCTCAGAGGAGCTTCCTGATTTGCTCATCATTTTTTCTGTTCACTTCCTCAAGAATTTGAACAGGATATGAACAGAATTTTGCTAATAACTATAGCTGTGGAGTAGCTATAAACTCATATTAATTAAGGTGGTTTTTTACTTACAGGAAAAGAGAAAATGCCAGATTGCAATGATTGCACACCATCATACATTACAAGTGTATGACTGTACCTGTCATTGTGTCTTAGTACATTTTAAAGTGGCTGTTTCATTGTGAGCCAGGCACGTGTTTCTGTGTGTGAGCTGGAGAACAAATTTGACGTCAGCAGGTCAGTAGACAGGTAAAAAAGTGCCTTCCATGTTCTTCAGTGCTCAAAGGTCTATCTCATAAATGTATTTCTCTACAGTAAAACTATGACTTTATTTATCTTAACCCTTTCATGCATGAATTAGGGTCCTTTGTGTCAGGATTTCCAATTTTTTTTATTTGATTTTCTTAAGGCATAAAAAAGGTAGGAAAAAAAATTTTGTAAAAAAAAAAAAAATATATATATATATATATATTTAAAAGCTTTTTTGAAGCCTTGAAGTTACTTGGCTTTTTTATGTGCCGATCTGCCATAATGGAGAACTATTTACAATGGAAAGCTGCTCACAGTCTTTTCAGTCTCTGAAGCCCTGAGGCGAACTCCAGCAAAATACACCTGAATAAGTTAAATAGATTTAGATTTGGAGCAAAACAAGAGGGAAGCAGAGGGAAGGTTCTTCTTTTAATCATCATGGGAAATGTGAGAATCCTCGTAAACAAGATTAATGAGACTGAAGCAGTGGCAGGGACTCAGTACAGCTTTTCATTAGAAAAAGCTGCACTGACGTCACAACAAAACAAGGCTTAACTAAATGATTTTGAAGTAATCAACTGTTAAATTTCTAATATTAAAATAAGTAGTACTTCTTAATTTATGTTCCTCTTTGTTAAATGTAGATTTTTCCCCCCACAAAACATGTACAATTTATTCAAATAAAATAACTTGTCTGCATTATAATGAACGGTAATTCAATTAAGTTTAATTGATCCAAACCTCTCAAACAAATTGTTTGATATCTGCAGCAGTTACAGATGCTACACTTTTTATTCAAAACTGCAGTAGATAACTTTTATGAAAATACATGTTTTTCTTTACATATTTGTTAAAACTGTTACAATGTCCTGACAATATATGAGGCTGTCCACATTAAAATTACAGTTTATTTAAGAAAATATCTAAGAGAATTAAACAGATAGAGATAAGCTTAGAAAGGCAAGGTTACAAATAACTTGCAATTACATACTTAATGTATTAGTTGAGTTTTCAGACATAAATTGATGAGTAAACAGCAGCTGTTTTAAAAAGAGACAATAAATGGATTATTTGTTCTGCCATAATATGCAAAGTGCAACTGCTGCAAAGCTGTGCTGCAAAGTACACCTGGTTTTGCTTTAACGATGAGGTCAGTGAGGTTGTTGTGTAATTTTTCCTCTCAGTTAGTGACAAGTTAGAGGAACTGTTGTTTTCTTCTTTTGATCACATTTCTCTGATTGGTCAGGCGTATTTGAAAAGCGTGATGAACTCGCTTTTCAGATAGCATTATCTATGCAGTCTCATAATGTGTTTAGGATAAGCAGAATGTTCTTGGAATCTTTTCTTATCTTGCCTCTGCATGGAGAAAGAGAACATAGTTAAAGGATCACACTGTCTTTTGTTTGTAGTCATTGCTAATTGATTTTCTAGGATGATGTGTTGATTGTCTCCACTCCAGCAAACTTAGGAAACAAGCTGACTAAAGAATTAAATTCAGTTTGGAGCGTTTTCTACTCCAGACCTTGTCGGCTCTTTTCTCAGAAACCTGGAACACTTTGAAATTATAAAAGTAATATTTGTTTCTCAGGCAAAGTTTTATGTCCCTCTTTTTGACAACAATTTGAAAACTAGAATAAAATGTAAAACTGGAGAAACAAAATGGTAATGGAGATTTGTGGGTGTGTGAATATACAGTTAGGGCCAGAAATATTTGGACAGTGACACAGGTTTTGTTATTTTAGCTGTTGACAAAAATATGTTCAGAAATACAATTTATATATAATATGGGCTGAAAGTGCACACTCCCAGCTGCAATATGAGAGTTTCCACATCCAAATCGGAGAAGGGTTTAGGAATCATAGCTCTGTAATGCAGAGCCTCCTCTTTTTCAAGGGACCAAAAGTAATTGGACAATGGACTCCAAAGGCTGCAAGTAACTCAAAAGGCCTTTCCCTCGTTAACCTGTAATCAAGTAAGTAGTTAAAAGGTCTGGGGTGTTTTCCAGGTGTGTGGTTTTGCATTTGGAAGCTGTTGCTGTGACCAGACAACATGCGGTCAAAGGAGCTCTCAATTGAGGTGAAGCAGAACATCCTGAGGCTGAAAAAAAGAAAAAATCCATCAGAGAGATAGCAGACATGCTTGGAGTAGCAAAATCAACAGTCTGGTACATTCTGAGGAAAAAGGAATTGACTGGTGAGCTTGGGAACTCAAAAAGGCCTGGGCGTCCACGGAAGACAACGGTGGTGGATGATCGCCGCATACTTTCTTTGGTGAAGAAGGACCCGTTCACAACATCAACTGAGGTCCAGAACACTCTCAGAGAAGTAGTATCTGTCTCTAAGTCAACAGTAAAGAGAAGACTCCATGAAAGCAAATACAAAGGGTTCACATGTAGATGCAAACCATTCATCAATTCCAAAAATAGACAGGCCAGAGTTAAATTTGCCCAAAAACACCTCAAGAAGCCAGCCCAGTTCTGGAAAAGTATTCTATGGACAGATGAGACAAAGATCAACCTGTACCAGAATGATGGGAAGAAAAAGTTTGGAGAAGAAAGGGAACGCACATGATCCAAGGCACACCACATCCTCTGTAAAACATGGTGGAGGCAACGTGATGGCATGGGCATGCATGGCTTTCAATGGCACTGGGTCACTTGTGTTTATTGATGACATAACAGCAGACAAGAGTAGCCGGATGAATTCTGAAGTGTACCGGGATATACTGTCAGCCCAGATTCAGCCAAATGCTGCAAAGTTGATCGGACGGCGCTTCACAGTACAGATGGATAATGACCCCAAGCATACAGCCAAAGCTACCCAGGAGTTCATGAGAGCAAAAAGGTGGAATATTCTGCAATGGCCAAGTCAATCACCAGATCTTAACCCAATTGAGCATGCATTTCACTTGCTCAAATCCAGACTTCAGACGGAAAGACCCACTAACAAGCAAGACCTGAAGGCTGTGGCTGTAAAGGCCTGGCAAAGCATTAAGAAGGAGGAAACCCAGCGTTTGGTGATGTCCATGGGTTCCAGACTTAAGGCAGTGATTGCCTCCAAAGGATTCGCAACAAAATATTGAGAAAAAACTTTTTGTTTGGGTTATGTTTATATGTCCAATTACTTTTGAGCTCCTAAAATGTGGAGTGTTTGTAAACAAATGTGTACAATTCCTACATTTTCTATCACATATTTTTGTTCAACCCTTTAAATTAAACGTTACAATCTGCACTTGAATTCTGTTGTAGAGGTTTCATTTCAAATCCAATGCGGTGGCATGCAGAGCCCAACTCACAAATATTGTGTTACTGTCCAAATATTTCTGGCCCTAACTGTAAGAATTATACATTGCTACAACTCTAACATGCAAACTTGATAACAATATTGAATAAATTAGGATTAAATTATTATAAATGGCAATATCACCAAACAATAATATTCCTGCTTTTAAGTTCTATTAAGTTAACATTGGGAAATGAATAAAACCAAATAAAATGTCTGAAGATCAGGTAAAAACTGGGTTTTTGGAGAAAATCTTTAAGTCCTTTCTGAGCTGAGAACAGTCTGTCTCCTCACATCAACAATTTACAAAATACTTAGTTTCATCTTTGATAGAATTACTGCTCTCTTTGCAAAGTTGTTTTTTGCTTTTCTTTAAAAAAAAAGTTATATATATGCCAGACCATGCTGCCCTCCAATCCCATCCCACAACTCATCTACACTTCACCAGGATTAGTCAGTGTGCCTGAAGCAGAGGATCAGGATCAGCATGCTGTCTTACACATACAGCATAAAATATGCAGTTTTATTATCTGACCCATCTAATCTTCTTCCTCTACGTAATGGCAAACACAGAAATAACATTGTTCAAAATGTTCCCTGATGCTGCATATTGCTGAAAGGGATTAAAAAGGATCTGACTGTGCAGTCTGGTGTTGTGGGTGTTCTTGGTAGCAAAGATGTGAGGTGAGGGATAAAAGAGTGGCGAGCAAGGGGTTGGAGGGCTGAGAACTCAGTTTTCAATTTTGTCTAAAGAATGGAAAGATGGAAACAAGAACTGGATGTGTTTTAATAGCTATGCTAGCAGGAAGACACAACAAAATGAAAGGAGGGGGAACAGGAACAGAGATATGTGAAGATGTGCGATTCATAGGCGTGCATACACACATATACATCGGACTACATCCAGTTCACTGAGTCAGAAGGAAGAACAGCCTGTCCAGTGTGTCTTTATATCGATGTGTGTGCAAGGAGAGCAGATCTAAGCGTCCTCTCCTTTTTAACCTTTTCCGCTACACGGTTCTCTTTGGTCCAGGCCATGCTAAGCACTGGGGATAACATTCTGCTCTTTTAATCAAGCTTTGACTGTGATGGCCTTAGCATGAAGGTCTTGTGATACTGGCACCCAGCTTATGAAAGCCAGCACTTTGCTCTTCTGCTTCATTCAAAAAAGAACAGAATGTGATGGTTAAGGTTAAATCTAAAATAAAACTTTTCTCAACAGAAATGGTTAAATTCATTGCTTAAATTCCTCCAACTGATATTTAAAGTAACAAAGTGTATTGGAATGATTATAATTTAGGTGATAAGGTAGAAAAATGTGCAAAAATTTTTTTATTTGTTTTGTTTTTGGTGCTTTAATGATATGAAGTAAATCACTCCATTGCAAGAATGACTGTCATAATTTTGAGCTTCAATTGATGTTTTTGACAGGCTTTTTGGGGGCATGGTATGATTATACATAAAACAATTTCTGTGCATTTAATAATAATTGGTTGGGGGAGTTTGAGTTTATGTTTCATCAATTAAAAAGGGTAAAAAAAATCATGCTACTGGTACTTTGTTATTTTATAGCCTAATCTTTGGTCTTCAAAGTATATTTATTGTCATCATGTCCAAATAGATTAATCTTTCCCCTGTCTGATGATTAAAAGGTTTTTCAAAAAGATATTTTTGGTCTTCTTGATCAGATCAACAACTCTCTGCTCACAGCACCTTCCAATGTAAGGGTTGCAGTCAAACAATGGTAAATGAAAACCACAAATATCAACAAATAAAGCAGGGTAATATTTAAAACAGGCAAACTCCAAAAGCCAGGTCTTTGTTGGCAAATCAATCCGTTATATTAAACTCTTACATTTCTGAATAACATCGCAGTCAAACATGCAGCTCAAAATATGGCAGAAACTTGATTTTTTTTTTTGTCAACAATGAATGTATATTTACTTTTGACTAACCCTGACACTTAACTATACAGTGACAAACAACTAAAAATTGGTCTTAACTTTTTTTTTTGCTTTGTTTTTTCCCCCTGAGGTTGCAGAAAGGGTTTAGCTTTAAAAAGTAAATTTCACCATCTCCTGAATTCAGTAATTAAGTCCAGCCTGAGAGATGATGTGGTTTTAACACAGAAAATCATGTCAGTTGGGAAATTATCTTTATAAATCTTATCAGCTTTGGGATGATAAAGTGAAATTTGTGGCACTACTACATAGTGTTTCTGTGGGGTTTTTTTTGTTTGTTTGTTTGTTTTTTGTTTTTACATTTTCACTACAACTACTAGCTATTGCTGAATTTAAAAGATCTTTTCACATCATATCTGCTGTGGGTCCCTGGATCTAGAACAAATAAATACTGCAGTGGAGGTCTCTGTTCTGACAGGTGTGTCCTTGTCTATGTAACGGAGGAGATCTGTCTGATAACGACCGACCCTCCCAGCTGCCTCTATTCCATTGGAACCTCGGATTAAAACGTGTTTCTACAGTGTGTTTACATTCATCCTGCTTTATTTCTGCAAAAATTTAACTTTATGCTTTCATTGTTATGATTTATTTTATGTTTTTCTATATGTCAAATTAAAAGGCTAAGCATCTGAAAGCAGAATGCTTGGAAAAAAAGAAGTCTACGGAAAAATATATTCAAAAAGGACAAAAAGCTCTTTAGGATGTCTTTGATGTCCCATGGGGTCATCCTAATCAGATTTTGTTATGCATAATGCAAAGAGTCACATTTCTGTCAGTCCTGCTCTGCTGTTGTAATTAATCCAGGTACTAAAATGCTCACATGCACTGCAGACAAGCTAAAAACAGTTTGTGGCAGGGCAGTGGTCGTGCATGTCATTACAATGATTAACAGAAGTTCTTAGCACCATGTGCTGTGCATAATTATGAACTCATTATGAACCAAGGTGGTCAATTGTTATGGCACATCCTGTGCATACAGAACAATGACACCCTCTGGCAGAGGATGTAGCCAGAATGCCTGCTGTGGGTACATGCTGGAGTGAAAGCATCTTGCATAAGCATCAAGTGAACGCCGTTAAACTCTTGTGTTACTTTCATCATGGAGATATACAGTATGTAACATTAAAATGCACACAGGGTTTAAGTCAAACGGCTCAAGTCCAAGTGACTTATTTATGTAAGCTGAATAAAAAAATGCTAAGATTGAGTTCACTTGACTTGTATACGTGCTGCAAATCTGCTATATCTGCATGTATCCATATATACTAACTACAGCTGTATAGTAAATGTTCTGCAATATCTAAGAAATGAACTATGACAATTTTGTTGCTGTTGAGGAATCAACTAATGCTCCGCTATTAGTTATCCACACTGACCTTCGTCTCCAAGCACACCACACTCTGTGTGTCCTCTCATGGTCAGCTCAATAAGTTGGCTTTCTCCTCACCAGTTTACCATGCAATTCCTTATATGTTGAAAGCCATCTGTTATCTTTCCTTGCCAGTGTGCACCTGCTTTTCAAGCATGCTAACTGCAAATGCAAAAACAGCACCCACAGCCTGATTCAGTTTTAATAAATCTCATTGCAGGTTGTAAGTCAATACATCTGGATAGTCTTCTCCCAGAATTTTATACTTTCTGATGATCAGTACATGTTTTGCATATTCATGAATGTCCATGCGAAATGGACATTGCCTGCTATGCTGGTCATTTTACGGATCCTGTCTTATTTGTATGTTGCTTGAAGATCAGGTTTGCACAGGCTATCAAGTTTGCACTGTTTTTTGTACTTGCAAATATTTAACATGAGGTCCTGAGATGGAAGGAGTGCATGTCTTTATACACATATTTTGTAGCCACCTCAACTCTGTCCATGCTGACAATGTGATAGGCCTGCTAGCTTCAGATTAAACACATGACTGAACATGCATAGTACATATGAAGAGGGTCAGTCAGTGCAAATCTCAATACAATAAGCCACAGGATGTCATGTGATCTCAACCATCTGTCTGACATCAGGTGAGCTGTCTGGGAAATGTATATGTTTGATTCCCATTTAAAAGCATTAAGAGACAAACTAAACTAAAGGACTGAAGATTCAGTCCAGTTTTCTTTAACTGATCTCTTTACAACAAAGCAGGTGATTAGAGATAATTATTTTAATATTAGAAAACTTTTTTAACAGAATGTTATGTATGAATGTTCACTCACATGATGTGTCCAGAGTAAATTAGCAGTACTAAGTCATCTGCACCATGAAATAAACTATTATTTCAAATTGCACGGTGGTATTCAGAAGCATTCATACCTCTTGAACTTTTTCACATTTTGCCACTTTACAAGAGCCATTAGCAACAACAGGCGCACTCAAAGTGCAAACTTCAAATTATGTTCTATGGATTTTATGTAAAGTAGAATGAAAAAGATATCTTGCGTTCAAAAACAAATTGGGAAAATAATCCCCTAAAGAGGTTGACCCCTTTACTTTCATGTGAATTGTTTGATTTATTCCAAGAAGGAAAATATTTGCAATAATGAAGAACAAGAAGGTTCTTCATTATTTTTTGTGTTTTAGTCTTAAATATTTGAGAATCTCTCTTTTTTATCACTACAAAAATTTTAATCAATTTATTTTATGCCTGATTCATTTATGTTTAGAATGTTTCAGTTTTACTATTTTTTTTTCTTTTTTATAAGTCAGCTGTTGCCGTGTCTCAGCCTCTCTTTTGTCATTGCTTTCGGTAACCCAATTTGCAGATGGGTCTGTGATCAGTTTATTCAACACAACTGTGTCCAGATGCCCCCTCAAAAAATGTAAACATTTATGCTTGACTGTGACTGCAGTGGGATGGGTCTGTTCCCCTTCCAGACTCCAGTTTTCAACACGTTTCACACTTACAGATTTTTGTGCTGACCCACCATGCTGAGTGACAACAACTAATGCAGTCTGATAGACTTTCCCTCACAAGGAATTGCTGGTGAAATTGGGCAAAAATTCCTGCAGTGTGGCTTCAGCTTTAATTTGAGGTGTTTTGCAAAGAAGAAAATGCGACATCTTTAGTCTAGGCATATGCAGAGTTTGTTGAGAGAATCCCCAAATGAAATGCAGACATATGTGTGGGAACAAGTGTTTCTTTTTTTACATATATAATTATTGTGTCTTAGTAAACGAATGCATTACTCTGGATTGATATACCACACAAAGTATATGCATGATTGTGGTTGTGCGATGAAGTTAGAGAACTAATAACTCAACTTTTTCGAAGCCAAACAAAATACTTCTGCTACATTAGAACATTGCTTATAACATGTTATTCACTCGTGTTGGAGGAAAAGTGATTAAATCTTCTTTGGACACAGACAAATAAATACACAATGTGGGCTGAAACACTCCAGCACTGATTGTACTTGGCAGGGCTTAAGTAGTCAGGTTCTCTGAGGTCACAGTCAAGAGCTACAGTGGATGCCCGGAGTTGCTCTAAAGCGATGATGATCACTATCGCACTCCATCAACATGGCTGGGTAAATTAAGATATGAAAGGTGGACTAAACCCAGCAGCTGCATGACACAGAGTGAAAACAAGGTCTTAGGTCCCTGGGTTCAGGTGGGAGCTCGGGTAAAAGAGTGCAATAAGGGTCAGGTGTTGTGTGTATGAGTTCATATACAGATATGTTTGGTAAATCATCTCTATATGGTCATCAGTTCTCACCTCTTTGTCAAGTCTCAGATTACAGAACATTTGTCTGTCCATCACTAACTTCCCTGGAGCCATATGCCCACTTGGGCACTGAAAGCAGTTCTGACCAGTTAGCTGTAATTAGCTCAGTACAGTGGGCAGGCTAATAGACAGCTGGTATTGACAAAGTCTGTCTTTACCTGTGGACTCTGTGTGCGCCTGCCATTAGTAATGGCTGTTCAGGGCCCAGGGGTTCCAATTAGGAAATGACACACAGATAGTAGAACATGACCTTGTGTTCCTTTGCAGGCTAAAAACCTACAAACATTGCTGCCGTTTTATTTTTAGCAGCAAGAACATGAGCGGAAATTCTATTTTATTAATTCCAAAATGGAAAAGGGGGTAATTTTAGTCCTCTTCTCAAATTAACCTTCTCTAATGACATCCATTCTTTTCCTGAAACACAAATTACATCTGGATGTGTTTAGTAATTGCTCCCTGCAATGTTATTGGATCTATCAGCATGCTAAGATAAATAGATGCCAAGAGAAGGACAGACCTGCTATTTTTATTACGCAGCCCGTCGTCTTTCCTCTTTTGGTTTTAACATTCTGAATTAATCTGCTGTTATTTGTGTTAAATATTTTCGGTCAAAGCACAGGTATGCAACCTTTACAATCCAGAAATCCATTTTGATCTCAGTCAAAATGGATAATAACGTTCAAGCTGCAAATGTTACATAATCTTTTGAAAATAGACAACTTGTAATTTTTGATAAATGCCTAATACAAAAACAATAATTGGCATCTTTATAGAACTATCATTTTGATTTCATTGATAGTTTTCTAAGCTAAAAACAGCCATTAAAATTATGCTAAAACAGCATATGGGATGTTGATATTTATAACAAAGGAAAGCAGAGCTTCAAAAATATCACAGGTACAAAGTGTCATTCTATTGTCATGCAACTGCCATGTCTGATTCATTCTTGAATGATTGGATTTGGACAAAAGGTGTAATCAGAAGGCGGGCATAAAGGAGTGAACATAATAGGCAACAACAATAACATTGGTTGGGGTGTTTAGACATTGCTCATTTTTATAACGTGGCCTAAAATGAGTGAAAAAATATTGCCCTCAGTGACAGAAATGTGATGTATTTATGAAGTTGTTTACAGAGAATTCTCATCTGGATGTTGGCAGGAAGACCGCCCGGCACTGAGGAGGGGAAACCACATTACCAGACCACCTGGTGAGCGAGCCTCTGAGATGTCAAGGGAGAGTGATGCCCACCACAGTCTACCACTGTCCATGCAGTCCACTGAATACATACTTCAAGACATAATAAAGCAACTTTAAAAAACCAACACAATATAATTATTGCTTCTTTTCATAAGGACTGGACTAGGATCACTCTTAATTGTGAGTGGTTTAACTCGGAGTTAAGAGTTAACGCTGTTCCTCTATTACTGGGATCATAGAATATATCCAGTTTCAGTACTTCCCATAGCTCAATTTACAAACAAAAAAAAACCCTAAAAAAAGCCAAAGTCCAAATAAAAAATATAAAAAATGCTTCAGTATTAAGCATGAAAAGCTTTAATAATAATAGAGTAAACCTTATGTTTTAAAAAAATAAAATATTTTATGTGCATGAATATTTTGGTATGCAGATTTGTCTATCAAAATGTAATTAGCTCTTATCAACTTGAAGCCCTCCTGAGGGGAAGCCCTGCTGAAGGGCTTCAAGTGGATAATGCTTGATGTATTGCATGGAAGCTTTTGGCTTCTATGTAATACATAATTTGAAAGTGATTTTGTCACAGGAAGGTGAAACTGTTAGTCACAGTTCTTTGTCATTTATTGAAAAAGTCAAAAGCTTTGTTTTCAGTTTAACCACGTGGCTAATAGTTTACATCCGCTCTATACATAAATGAAATATAGAGATTTTTTTTTTAATTACATTGTTTTTAATCTTCGATATTGTATATCCTTGTGTACAATTTAAACACCCTCTGGAAACAGCTATAACTTAATATTTTCCGGTATGTTTCTTAATCAACAACCTTTTAAAAACAAGTCCATAGTAAATAAGAAATTGCAGCATCTTTCAAACAAATCATGAATCATTACTGAAACAGATAGCTGTATTAACATTAACTGCCTCTTTTATCATAGCCACATGTACTTTGATATTCTTGTGATGCTTTTCTGTTTATACACTTGTGAAATCACAGAGACAGGGACAAACAAATTGTGGATATCAGCCAACAATTCCAATTCAGTTATGTTTCCAGCATCAAAATCACCAGTGTAGTGACTATGCCTGTGCATGCGTCCTATGTAATTATTTGAATGTAGTATGCATATATTTCTTATTAGCTGAACAGCAGGGATGTCTTAGTTGGCTGCTATGTAGTAATTACCTCAGCGGTTTTCTAAATCAGCATCAAACTAGGTTAGAATAGGCACCAGTTACAGAGCATCAAGGTAAACAAAAACAGAGAGGATGGGTCAGTACAGACGGGGTGTGATATTTGTGTTGTGTTATAAAATACTCCTTCTGCGATGTGAGTCATATCATTTAGGGGAATATTTTTCTATGGATGGAAAATGAAAAATTTAAGATTAATATTAATTTAGTGTTAGATTTGTTTTTTCTTTCTTTAAATGTAAGTAAGTTAGATGGTTTGGCAACCTTTTAGGGTGTGCCCTGCCTCTCACCCAATCATCATTGGAGATAAAATGGATGGATGGATGCATGGATGGATGCATGGATGGATGGATGGATGGATGGATGGATGGATGGATGGATGGATGGATGGATGGATGGATGGATGGATGGATGGATGGATGGATGGATGGATGGATGGATGGAACATCTGCCCAGTCTTGCTAAGACTGAACTCTTTAAAGAAGATAGTCTCCATAAATACCCCCAAAGAGTTGCAGTTGTCACTGAGAAAAGTGGTGATCCTAAAAGGCTCATGTGAATTGGCTCATGTGAATTGAACTCAAACAAACGTCAAAAGTTTCAGATTTTTATCTGTAACATAATTTTAAATTGTGCACCATGATTTTGCATTAGTTTTCCAATTTAAATGCATCAAATTTGTGTCTACAAGAGCATAAATCCATGTTTTTACACATATTTATGCATGTAAGAACATGCATAAATGCCATGCCAACATTTTTGGGTCACAATTTCACAATGAAAAAATATGTATTTCACTTTTAGTGACATTTGAAATTATCATAAAAAATGATGTAGGATATGATAAACCATGAGTGGGCTTTCATCACAGCAAGGTGTATGTGATGAACCATGATGTTCCCCTGACGCACAACATTTGGTGACCCATAAACAGCTAATTTGGTGTAAGAGGGGGATCGCTTTGGATGTAACATAGATGCTGTTGTCAACAGCAACCACGCTTTGCATTTCATAACACACAAATCCTAAAAATCTATTACAATGTCAAACTGAATTTAATGTTGATTTGAACAAATTTGACATAAATACAGATCTGCATACCTAATTTGAGAGAAATTTGTCAAGTTGATTTATTCTTCACTTCAAACAGCTAAATGCTCTTAAGACTCAAAATGAAATGGAAGTGCATCAAAGCTTATCACAAAAAACTTATATAAACTTATATATATTGGCTATATATATATTTCATTCAAGCACTGTTATTTCAGTTTCAAATATTTGTGCAAGATTTCTTTTTTCCTGACTGTATTTTTTATGTACAGCAGTTGGGTCTTGACACTGTTTTTCATATTTCCAAGATTGGAAACATGTTCGATAAATATTTTTGGGGAGGTTATAATCCTTGTCACTTATGCTAATTTATAAGGGTTTTATGTAATTCATTGGATGAATTTCTGTTAGTAAAAGTCACTGTGAGAAGCAAATAAAAATATTTTTCCCTTTTTTTGCTTTTTCTCTTTTCCCATTTGTTGAACATTTGTTGCGTTACGTAAACAGAGCTCCAAAGGGCAGCGGTTCTTTGACGTATACAGTTAAGTATTTATAAGATCACTCAGTTGTTGCCATATTTACTGACGGCAGTGCTCAATGAAGTTCACAGAGCTGGTGGTGACTGTTCCCACCTGCACAAGTCAGCTGAATGCTTAAGGGAAATAAATTAAAGCACATAAGGCCAATTTTCCAAAATCACTTTAACTGAGTCTCTTTGTATACAGACCCACTTTCAGCTGTTATTCATTAAATTGATTTTTACTGTCCACTTGTCACTGTTTTTGCCAAAGCATTTCAGCACAATGTCTTATGCAAACTTTACCTACTTAACCAGAGTTGCTTTCTCTTCATCTTTTGACTTTGCTTTATTGTACAAGAAGCAGATTGTTTCTCTACTGACATTCAGTAATGCATGCCGCCATTCACAGATTGTGCTCTGTGAATATCTATGTACATTACCATTTTCAAAAAACTGTAAAATAAATAAATAATGCACTTCATTACTACAATAGTTTGCACAAAACACTATATGTTTTTGCTGTAGGCTTAATGCCAAACTAACAGTCTCAAAAGAACCTAAACAAAATCAATAGATATCAAAACACCTTCTGATTTCTGCAGGTAGACTAATGTCAAAAATATCCATGTTTACAAATAAAATACATTTTTGTCTGATCGTTTTCAAGAAGGGAACATGTATATTGATCTGACTGAAATCTTTCCAGCAAAGACTCTGAGCCCGGATAATGAGATGAATCTGCACAGATTGCTTGTAAATCCATTATGAAAATAACCACCTGGCCAAAAGAAGTTCTTAGTCAAAAAGGTCAACTGAGGCAAACCCTGTGAACTGCTGTTTGCTCAGTGCAAGTGAGGTTGACAAGTATTCACAAATCATTTCTGACCCCCAGAGATTATACTAAAATGAACTGGAAAATTCAAACATATACATATATAAAATGCATATTCTTGTGTGTGTCTGTATTTGAAGTTACTCCAGTGTAACTTGAGTAACTAATTAAATGTAATTAGCTTCTACCCACCTCTGGCCATGAACTGATACATAAAAGGCTCATGAAGATGTTTACCTTCATATATTTACAACCTTACACACCATGCGTAAAGTTTATCAGATTATCAGACCACCAAAACACACAGGTGTTCAGCAAGCTAAAGCCGAACTACAGTCTCTAAGCTGATTGGCTGTGACGTTTTTAGGCTTTTGTCCTGGAAATCAAAGGATCATGCTTCATTCATCGGATTCTCTGCAGCGTGGCCCTGACTGACACGCAACGGACTGAGAGCACATGCCATGTAAACAAACCATTCAAAACATACAGCATAAGGCGGCCTTGTCTGTTTCCTCCAGAATCTCCCTGAACACAGGCTGCCCCTATCCTGCTGTATTCCATGGCTTTCCTATGACTCTGCTGATTTAAAACTGATAATTTAGACTAAAATGATTTTATTTCCCAGAATGTTCTTTTCTTTGTTGCCATAACACAAACACACGACCAATGTTGCTGGTCGGATGACTCTCTGTAAGTGTATTATTTAGATTTTTAACCAGATGCTGTTGCTGTGGTTTATATACAAATCATATACATTTGTAGGTGTGATAAATACTCCACTACATGTTTTTAAAGAATTTTGTTTCTGCTAAAGACTTTAATTTATATCACGAGCTACTTGGGTCCAAGAGCTCTAGTGTCTGTCATGACAACAATAGCACTGGCTAGTGCTATACCACACGGTGGAAATGAAGTACTAAATCCTTATTTCCTCTGTAAAATGGAAAAATAAAACTAATTTTCATTTCCTCTCCAGGTCTTAAAAGGATGTTGATATGAGTTCTTTCCCAATACCTCACAACCTAAGTTTGGTGAGAGGAAGTGAAAGGTTGACCAAAACAAAACAAAAAACAAAACGAAACAAAACAAAAAAAAAACATGTTTCCACATCAGCTTTAACATCAGTGTCCTCACACTGAAACTACAATTTTTTTGTCTTTCGGAGCTTCTCTGTCCTCTTTGCTAATCGGTGAAGGCAAACATTGCTGAGAAGAAAATTAGTATAATGCATATAATTGTTCATGGCGTGAGCAGGCTGCCACTGGTGTGTTTGCTCTTCTGGACCATGTTGCCAGGATAGTGTGTGTGCAAGAAGTCCATCTATCTAAAAAAACAAGTCTGGAGATTAGCTTAGGCACAAAAACACATTTTAAGAGACTAAGGACGAGGACACAGCATACTGAAGTCTGTTTCTATATAAAGTATCACAGCATCAGTACAGTGTCAGGCATGTAATTTTCTGCCAATAGTACCCAAATTCTGATAAATAAATAAAAAATTATTCTATCACTCTTTATGTAATGCTGAGCAGATTTAAAGTGTTGATAATATTCAACTGAAATGCACATTTCTGTTTCCATGTAAAATGCTTATAGAACCAGTATCATGGCAATGGTGTCGTTCTGCATGTGAATTTTTTTTTATGCAACTCTGGGAACGCACTGGCTTAAATTGTCAACCAATACTCAGGGATGTAGCACAGGTTCACTCCACCCCGCATACACAAATCCATCACTGAGGCTTTGAACAACCCTGGCTTAGGTGTATGCGTATCTCATTTCAACCTGTTGCCCTACAGAAGGCTAAAAAAGGTCACCATGGTTGGCAGGTATGAGGTTTCACAAAATATGACTAGATAAACACAGAGACATATGGCTGAGCTTGTCCTCAACTTAAATATCAAGAATAGAGATGTTTTTTGCTTTTTCTGTTAGAGGATATTTGAAGCAGAGAAGGTGAAATGAAACTGTGGTCCTGAATGTTTATGATGAACAATATCAACGTCTTGAACGCGGCTAACGTTGGCTGTATTGTTTTGATGCAATAAAACAATGACGCAGGGATATAAACACAGTGAAAACATGAGAAGCATTAGGTTGACCTAGAAATTACACTGAGAATTCCCAGCAACACAGGGCACCTTCAGTTAAATTAAAAACATGTTGACAGTAGTCTCAACAACATTATATGGCTCAACATCAGCAGCCTGTTGTCTGACGCTCCAGCTTGGTTGTTTACAGAACATTTCAATAGTATTCAAATGTCTGGGACATTTTCACATTCAGTCTCTAGCTTCTATGCATTTTATTGGAATTGCATGTGATATGATGTATGATTTTGTTGCCTGTGATATGTATTCTTGCTGATGCATTCAGCTTAAGCCTTTCTCTCAAATATGAACACAATTGTGTGATGCTGTCACCAACATGTTTCACCATTTGTTTGTTTGTTTGCTTTGTTCTGAGTGACACACAGAGTTAGTTTTCCACCAGTTCTGCTGCCAAAAGATAATTCTACCTTCTACATTCAAACAGTGTTATCTGTGACTTGTGGGGCATGTTCCATTGGTGCAATGTAATGCTTCGATACAATGACACAATGTTTCACCCCACAACATCGTGTGTGGGTGTGAATACTTTTGTGATGCACCTTATCTAAAATGTTGTCCTGCAAAAGCTGAGTGCATTAACTAAGTGGTCAAAAAATCAGACTTTGAAAGAGAAGAACTGAGTTCCACAAGGTGCATCACATGTGGCAGCACACTCAACACATAAATTATATTCAAGGCTGTCCCTTTTATTAGAAATCTCTCTCTTCTTCACTTTGATTCTCAGGTGAGAGGATAGGTTAAAGGTGATGAGTGGTTAAAGCAGGAAAGTGGATGAGCAGAGGCTGAGTCACAAGTGTCAGGCTCTATCTTGGGCTACCTTAATTAATAGGCCATATGAGAAAGTCGATACAGATTGGATTGAATGGCTTGCAGGCAGTAGTTACAACCAGCTGGACTTCTCAGATTTTTTTTTTCCACCCTTTGAGCCACTATGACGTTTGCTGCCACTGTGTTTGCTTTCTGACATTTTGTCCAAGCGGTAACAGTGATGAAAGTGACAACTACAGAGATGTGAATAACTGGGATATTTTTATGGCTCCTAAAAGAATTGTTTAAACATATGTGGTTTGTATGCTGTAACAGTTTTTCTTAAATGGGTAATGTGTTTTTAAAGGGGGACGCCATCAGAGTCTGGACTGACCTGCTTCACAGTGATCATGTTTTTAGTCACATTTGTTGTTTATTGTTTTGATTTTACATATTGATAAAGGCCACGTATTTAGATACATCCGTAAGAAAAACGTTTTGTTTTTCCTCAGCATAAAAAAACATTTTAAAAACATTTCACACTCTTATTCAGGTGAATAAAGATATTTAATTATATATTTCTGTCTTTAATGGATCTTAAAGCAAGGTTTCCACAATAACTTCTCTTTGCTGCACAATCCTCTCAGGTCTATTTTTATCCATGCTGTTTGTCAAGATTTGGTCACCAGTTTTTTCTTTCACTCAACTTTTCATTATGTCTAAATAGCCTACCACTTTCTCTTAATAGCTAGACTCTTTATTAGAAACCCTACTTTTCTTATATTAGTAAGGCAGGGTTTTAGTGACCCTGCTCTTCTGCCAAGGTCAAGGCAAAATTCAATTTATACATAGAAATGCTGTCAATACTGTCAATCCAACCCAATCCAATCCATTCAAATTAAACACTTTCAATAAATGCTGAAACAAACCAAATTGTCGGTGATTTTCAAACTCGGTGACATGCATATGAAAACATAAGCTTGTGTCTGACCAGTTTTTTTATTTTGATATAGGCAGAACTGACGCAAAACCGGAGCCTTACTAAACATTGTGATTGCCGCTCTTCGCTCTTGCTCCTATGATGCTAGGGTGACGCATGACGCAATGGAGGCGCGGCGATCTTCTCCAATAAATTCTCAGCCAGCAGCCCGTCTCAGCTTCAGACCTTTCCCATCCCCGCACTGACAAGGCACCGCTGAAGACGGGGTGCAACATCGCTGCAGCTATGATTAAGAAAATGTCTCAATCCGAGAATGACTTTGACATTCCTGCCAAGAATTGCCACAGGATGGTGATTCTGGGCTCTACTAAAGTTGGAAAGACGGCCATTATCTCCAGGTTTCTCAACGAGAAGTTTGATGACCAGTACACACCGACTATTGAAGACTTTCATAGAAAGTTCTACAGCATCAGAGGGGAGGTTTACCAGTTGGACATCCTGGATACATCTGGAAACCATCCGTTCCCTGCAATGAGGAGACTTTCGATTCTCACTGGTGAGTTTAGAGTCAAATCAAAAATCCAAATTACTCTGTTCGGTGGTCTAGATTTGATTTTGTGAACTCTTCTTGGTATTAAAACATGTTCCTTTGTATTTTGGTTTTTTGCAGGTGATGTTTTTATCCTGGTGTTCAGTCTGGATAACAGGGACTCGTTCGAAGAGGTTCAGCGTCTGAAGCGCCAAATTCACGACACTAAGTCCTGCCTCCGCAACAAAACTAAGGAGAAAGTGGACGTCCCGCTCGTTATCTGCGGCAACAAGTGCGACCGGGACTTTTACAGAGAAGTGCAGGACGAAGAAATCGAGAAGCTGGTCGGGGGGGACGAGCACTGTGCGTACTTTGAGATCTCTGCAAAAAAGAACACCAACGTCGACCAGATGTTTCAGACGCTCTTTACCATGGCCAAGTTGCCCAACGAGATGAGCCCCGACCGACACTGCAAGGTTTCCTTGCAGAACTGCGACGTTTTGCACAGAAAGTCGTTCAGGAATAAGAGGTGCAAGGATGGGAACGCTTACGGGATAGTGGCGCCGTTTGCGCGCAGACCAAGTGTGCACAGTGACTTAATGTACATTAAAGAGAAAGCAATAGGTGGCAGCCAGACCAAAGAGAAAGGCTGCATTATTTGCTGACGTCTTTACCAAATAGACTGCTCGAAACTCTTGCAGCCAAATAAATACATACAAATCAGACGAGCTGGAGAAAACACGAGACCAAATAGAAAAAAAAAAAACAACAAAAAAACTGGAGACTGTTTGATCCAAAAAGAGGTCGAGACGCGGTGCAGTAGATGCTCTGGAAATGCTGCAAATGTGATTGGGTTGTCTCTCCAAAAGCAGCGTTGAAGGGAATAAATGTTTACATTTTGCCATTGTTCTCACGTGGAATGGCACTTTGAATGTTGAACAAAATGTATACACATGTATTTATCATGTCCTTGTCAATATTTTTTGGATAAAGAGAAAATAAAACACTTGATACTTTTATTAGCCTCTTGTTTCCCTTGTTTTTAATTTCATGCATAACACAATGTATTATGTACTGTTTAAAGAATTTCTATTTTTTTTAAAACAGATTCACTGCCTTGCCTTCCTTAACATTTAGGCACTTTAATTTTGAGCCAACAGTGGATTTATTGACAATAAATACAGTAACTCACAAGTGGTAGAAGATTATGTTAATAACAACAGCGAGATAAGGTTTTCAAAATTGTTTTAATACAAAAAACAAAGATTAGAAAATTCAAACAAAATCTATAGACTCAAACACAACCAAAAATAATAAAATAACTAATGATCCTCAAAATTGTCGTGCAATGCAGGAAACAAATGCCATGTATGCCATGTCCTTGACCAGCTTGAGTTTCAATTTATTTTTCCCCTCCAGTTTGTGAAGTCCAGTCCAACCTAACTAGTGTTATGATGCTTTGGGGACATCAAACATGCATAGGCTTTTGTATTTCTGAAGCAGTTGGTTCTTGGTGCGCACCTGCTCTCTCAGAGTGGCCAGCTGCTGCTGCTGCTCCTGTGGACTGCTGTCTATCCCAGGCATGTTGGAGATTTGCTCCTTAGCTTTCTGAATCTTTGTTTTCAGCTTTATCAGCTCTTGATGAACATCCTGGCCGTCCTTATCCTTGTCCATGCTTGAAAAGACAAAGACAAAAGTAAAATAAAACAAAAATTATATATCAATCTGTTACAGTTTTAACCTGAGAGCTTCTTATAAGAGTAACTTCTAAACATCTGTTCAATGTAGTCCAGATAAAACCGGGGGCTTAAAAATGAAAATGATATTTAATAGCATAGAGGCCTAAGACTTGCTAAATTCCTGAAACACTTAAAACAACATCAAAGCCATTACCCCAAAATAGGAGGTTTGACTGAATCTTTAATACACTGAAGGAATTTGTATTTTCTCTTACTTTTTTTAAACTGCTGGCAAAAAAATTGATTTATGGTCAAATAAAGTTACACTCCAACAAATAAAAGTAAAATTAAAAGCTCCTGAAATTATTTAATCAATATACAAATGTGTCAAAGTAAAATGTATTTACTATTTGAATTCATTTTATAAACTTGATGGCAAAAGACATCCGACATCAAAAAGACAGCATTGGTCTATGGTGGAACAAGTCTTTGGGCATTGAATCTTGATTTGAATAAAATTCAAAACCTTGTCAGTTTCCCCCACAGGTTTTGTAGATTCATAATCTACAATAACCCTGGAACTATTAATAACACTGTGATTTTTAAACTGACAATATATCATTAGACTTATTTTGATGGCAGTGAATAGATTGTTAAGTAGATCTGCTCTAAATAGCAGTAATATATTACGTGATGTTTGCTATTTAACATTTTTGAGTCTTCAAAATGTTCTGACAAACTTGACAAAAAACTGAATCACTGTGCAACAGCTGTGCTTACGAGCCAAAAGAGCAGCTGCAGTGACAAATAATATTCTTTTACTTGTTGAGATGATTCAACTGAGGTGTGTTTGCAGTAGATACAAAGAGGCAAACCATTGCTTTCCAGCGCAGTACTAATATTAATATTGCACCCTACAAGTCGCGCTTCCCACAGTCACTTCGTTTGTATATGCGATGATGACAAATAAACAAGTGCTCCAAAATTAGCCAGACATATGCGAATCTAAACGACCTTTATTGCCTTACACAAGCCCAAAATCTGTGGCGAGATGATACTTGCTACGTTACATTTCCATGCGAAAGGCAGTGATGTTAGCTTTAGCTAACAGGTCATCAGTATGTATGCTCTGAAACGCCACGAAAATGTTCTTTTCTTTCAGACGGAGTGAAGAGTAAAGGTGTACAAGTGTTTACATACACAGCAAGCACATTCTCAATGTCACCTTGCTCTTACCATTTGATAACTTCGTGAACTAAAGGCAAAAGAGAGCAATCCTCGCCGTCTTTCTCCATCCTCGGTTGAGACACCGCCATCGTTCGCTGCGCAGCTTTTCCTCGTCACATTACGGTCTGCTGACATCAGAGATGGGGAATCCGGCTCTTGTCTAGGATCCAACTCATTTGGCTCTCAGTTCACAAACGAGTTGATTCTTTCGGTTCCCAAACGGATTTTTCTTTATTGTTTCATTGAGTATGCTTAAAAATGCTTTATATTTTGATAACATAATTTTCGACGTAAAATTTTCATATTAAATGAGTGTATATAGAAACTGTCACATTTGATTTCACCAACCCTCCAACCGAAACTGTTTTCGTTCCACACAAACTCCAACCTTTTTTTTAAGCTTATTGTCTGATCTCACTATATTATTGTACCTCACGGTCTATTAATATCTTTAATGAAAGCCTTAAAGCAATATCAAGCAATGTGGTTAATAATACCCTAAAATGCACAACAACATCATTCAGCATTAGGCGCAAAAGACGGGCAGCCAGCCGTATGCGTTGGCTCAGTCTTGAGCGACACATCAGTAGAAGAACTTACAGTGAACTTACAGTTCACCAATGATCTGACCCAGAAAATAATAAAACACAAATTAATTCACCATCAATGTATATATTAGTATATTTCTAGACATACTAATCTAATTGCATCATTTTCAGTATCACAAAGTGGATTGTAAGTCAGATTTAAATGGCTCAATTTATGATTGTGATACTGTCACGTGTCCTGAATGCATGCTTAATAATAACCAGTCGTCTTAAATATAATAGCTTCACACACCAGAACTATTAAACCATAAAATTGTGTTCCTGTATATGATTTCTTATCCTACTTAAGTAGAATGGTGTCCTTAGTTCCGATTTTATTTCCGAACAATGATCATGGGGGAAGGCAAATTACATATAAGCCATAGGGTTCTCACTTTTTGTGTTCCACATATTTTTTCTTAGAGGTGACATAAAAAGTATTTTTTTCCCCAGTTGTTTGCAAAAAGTCTCAAATGTAATGTTTTGTGCTAAGCAATTAACAACTTTACAAAGAGTTTAGTATAGGCAACAATATCTTCTCTTTGCTCTGTGGAAACATGCACACTTTAAAACATTAGCACATGTTAAAAGAGCAAATCTAGTCTCTCAGGTGGCACTATGTTGTAAAATATGTCTATTCTACAGACAGTTGACGTGATTTATTTAGGTCATGCTTACATGTTTTTTTGTTTTGTTTTTTGTTTTACTTGGTTTCTCATCTGTTTTAAATTGTCATTTGTATTTATTCTATTTATTTTATCTCTGATCTCAAAATTTAAAAAAAGTATGCTTTCTGTTTACTATGATGTTTTCAATATGACATCTGATGTCATATTGAATGTCATCTTTTCAATATGACAAGGTGCAGCTGAAGCAGATTATCTCAGGAAGCAGAGATTCTGTAGACACTGTAATACTGTTTACCTATTTCTGATTGAATCCTGAAATAGATACACAGGAGGTCTCTAATGGCATTTGGAAAAGATTTTTTTGTATTTATTTATCATCAATTAACACATTCTGTTCATATCCATATTATCCCTCCAGGTCTCTTTTTTACTTCCACCAAACTTGGCTCAACTCAAGAAACAATACGTGCAGGAGGAATTATTTGTTTTTTTTCGTTGAAATCTTAGTCAGCCAGCTTTTGTTTTTATAAGTGTTTGATTAGAAGAAGCTGAATAAATATACCTTCCGCACCTTTCAGTTTTTTCCTTGTCAAAACTTTTTGTATTCCTTTCAGTTACACACTACTTTTTGTTGGCTATTCTGTAAAATTTGAGACATATATTTTAAAAAAGTGACAGAAGTTTACTTGAATGAATGCATATTGACATGATTTATGACATAGTCATTGTAATTATTACAGTACTGTAATGTACATTTAAAATCCCTTTTAAAAAGGTATGCTTTCTATGGTTATTTGTGGTTCGTGTTTTGGCCCCTGACAGAATTTCCCATATTTGAGTAAAAGTGAAATATCTTTCTGAAAATGTCCCACATGCAGCTCCTAGAAGGCCTTATGACTATCGGGGGAGTTTTGGATAACTTTTTGGCCTGCGTGACATTGAGAGACTTCCGTTTGAACCCATCCATTGCACTCCCCAAGTGACTGGCCTTGCCCTGCCCACCCCTTGTAATGACGTGAAAGAGCAGCTGACAGTTTCCAGCAGATGGGTCATATCCCAGCATCTCTGGGTGACAGCCAGCAATATGCAGATGTCCTGTCTCACGATATGCTGGCTAATTTTAGCACACTTCTCTATATGAAAGATGCAGCCAATCATTGATGTTATACGCTATTGAAATCATTGTTTAAATGTTGTTTTCTGGACTATTTCAATTAAATGCATCCTATGTGACAAATTCAAAACAATCTAGTACTTTGTAAACACTTGATTGTAGATATGAACTTAATTTTATTTTGAGTGAATATCCAGTATTTATAGAGTAAGATGGTCAAGTTTCCTGTTCAGTCATTAAAAATAATTCAACCTCATCACCACAGATTTCAAACTTAGGCTTTATTAGTTAACAAAATTCTCCACTGATTTATATCATGATTCAACTTTTCTCTTGTTCATACATTCATGGTTTGTGATTGCTTCGGTCTATTAAGGCACAATGTGAAGAAATCATTTCAAAATCTTTCTTGAGCAGATTTTGCAATCCAGTTATGTGATCTGAAAAGAAGTTTCCTTTGTGATCTATTGTATATACATGTATAAGTCTTAAAAAAACCTGCAACGGCAACAATAGGCTCTTTTGTTGTTAATTACTCCAAGCAATTCAAGACAGACAACCATCTTTGTCTTTCAAAATTAAAAATATGTACCAGTTTGTGTTAGCCTACACATAAAATGTTGTGTGTGTATGGTTCCTTGTCCTGTGTGTCTCTATGATGCCCTGTGATGAACTGATGAACTGACCAGATTGTGCTCTACCTCTCGCCTGATGGCTGCAAACCTGTGAGGATTTTATTGTGTTGCACAGTTCAACAAGAAGGTAGTTCAAAGTGATTTACATGATACAGAGAAAGGATGGATGAATAAATGGATATTGAAGTTCGTGGTTGTAATTTGACAATATGTGAAAAGTTACAGCCTGTATGAATGCACTATACACTATGGTTATGATACTTTGTCTCTTATATTTCATTCATTCTGACTCTAAATACCAGATGGGCTGTTTTTTTGCTTCAAAGACATTATTTGACAAACAAAATATATTGACAAGAGGGATTCATCTGTTCTCTGTCCTGGAAAATCACAATGAAAAACATTACATAGAAGATTCATCAGGTTTTGTTATTCATTCCACGTTTTCAGGCTAACCAACCCCAAACTCCAGCTTTGGTTTCTTCTTACATAGTAAAATAAGTAAATAATAATAATAACAAAACATACACGCACACACGCACCTACACACACACAGGCACACACAGCATATTTCCAGCATATTTCCCGGAGCGAACTTTTGTTGGGTGTGGTTAGGAAAATTTTACTCAAAAACATGAAATAAGAAATGTCAGCTTCAATCTAATCAGTAAATGTCATTGCAGAAAGATGTGGAGATTGATTAAAACATATTTATTCAGGTTATATTTAAAGGACGTAAAGGTTGCCAAATAACTTGTTTTATGCTGATTTGTATTATGAACAATGAGTAGCCAATGAATGTGGGCGTGAGTGACCAATGATTGAAAGAACACACAACAAATCGATGTGTCCAGACAAAGTCAAAGTAGTTTTTCAACTTCTTGTTGCAGACTGACAACAACTTGGGGACTACAAAAAACTGTAAGTAAAATAAAATTGACACATTATTTAAAAACTAAAGGATGCTCTTTTTTATGCTCTTTTTTATGTAGCCCAAAATTTTAACTAGATTCACACTGCCCTCAAGTGAAAAAACCTGAAAACAACAGCATTTCAACACTTTCTTTCTTTTTTCTGTTATGTTTTTATTTATTTGGTTTTTGTTTCTTTTCCCAGAGTATGCCCCTCTTTGACATATAATACAGATATGGTAGTAAAAATTTGTTGTGAATTAAATAGAGGCCAATAACTGAAATATTCCCAGTTTACTTCATTTTCCAACCATCTGACATTTAAGTTATAACTTCCAAACAGTATTCTATTCTGAGTATCTTTCTTGTATCTAAAGGTCTTTTATTGTACTGTAAATTTAGGATTTACTTTTAATCACCTGAACATTAATATGCTACTCAGTTGTTAGTGATATCTTTACCACAATAAATGTTTCTGTTAAAGTTAAAGCGCTCATTTTATGCAGGTTATTCCAGAAATTAGAGAGTGCTGCTATTTAAGATTTGTCATTTCAAACTGAGACAATAGTGACTAAATTTGTCGTTTATGCCTCGTTATGGCGACCTTACTAACATCCACTAGGTGGTAGCCTTTAACTACTGAATCCAATTATCTTCCGCCAAGAGGGTACAAGGATTCTCTTCAGGTTTTCATTGAGACTGTGCCTCTGATTTTTCTGTAAAAGAAAAAAAAAAAACTGGTCACTGAAACTCATTACCCAGGATTTGTGTTATGAAACTGGCTGTTTTTAAATGGTGAGCATAATTACGCGAGGTTAGATCTGAGGAATAAACGTTGGACTGAATTAAAGTTAAGTTAATTCAAGTCAGGTTCACTTCTTCAACAAAGCAGTTCAGTATGTTTAATGCTGAATAAACATACTTTATGGTTTTTACACCATAAAAACACAAAACAATAACCATTTATGAAGCAGCAGTAAACATTTCATTTTTGTCAAATGCAATAATCAAAATCATCAAGCAAATATTAAAAATATTGATCAACTTATGGGGTCATTTCTGACCCGCAAATTATAAAAGCATTTAAACACCAAAAAAAAAAAAAAAAAAAAGAGTTCAAAGGCCACACACAAATTAGATATAGAGGATATGAAGGTATGCTAAACCTGAGTATCCCTGGACGGTTCCTTGCTGAAGCCAGGGGTAGACGTTTCACTGTTCAACAGATGCCACATTGTGCGTTTGGACATACTGTCCTGCATGAAATCTTCAGCATAAAAAGTTGAACAAGTTCTTGTGCTGAAGATGTTCAACGTTGGAGAGTCTTCATATAGTGAAGAACATCTTCACGCTATGAAGATTTTCTTGTACATCTTATGTTCAACATAGGGTGGAAAGCATTGGATGTTCTTCATCTTATGTTGAAGATGTTGAACATAGCATCTTTATAAAATGAAATACACCTTCAATTCGTCTCTCATCTTAAAATTACTACCATTATCTCTACCTCATAGCATAGCAGTACAAGTTATATATAAACTACAATAAACTATTTACAAGTTAAATGCCAAAACTTTTAAATAGTCTTCACACTTTCAAGGACACTTTGATCAGGAAACTATAAATGCAGTGCAATGCATTTATTTTTTTCTAAAATACTTTTACTTTTCAATTATTTTTAACATCTGGATGAAATACCTAGAGGAATAAGCAAAATAATTGGGTTAGCAAAAAAGTACAACAACAATTAAGAAACCTGTTAGTCTGAAAGAACCAGGCGACCTTTCCTAATTGAACTTAATGAGATAATGATTGGGCTGCGATGCGACTCTTAAATTAAATGGGGCAAACTCTTGTACTCATGGAAGCGCTTTACACCATTCAAGAATAACACTGTTACAAATTCCTGATTGTCCATATACTCCCGGTTATCCTGAATGGGAGGTGTGTCACTTCCCGCAAAGGAAAACATCAATGAAAAATTCCAAACTCCGAAGGACGGAACACACCGGGCCACAAACCCAGCGCACCAAACGTGCAACAAAGTTGAACGTGGCTACGTCACGTCTTTGTGTTGACAAATCATGATCCACATGGGCGGGCATTGTGAAGCTATAGTTGAGAGTTAGCAGGCTAACTAATCGTGAGAGTGGAAGTGGAGCTAACGTTAAAGGAAAAGACAACTGTCAAAAGAGAGAGGAGAATAGGAGTCTCAGAGCACCCAGGATTCTGTTAGATGGCTACATGAACTGATTCAGAGTTAGCTGATAACGACTGAGTTTATCAGATGCCTGAGGAGCATTTTGGATACTACACCGATTGTCCCGTTTCCAAACGGAAACCGTTTCTGGACACAGACAGTAGTGCTAGGTAGCCTAGCTGAGTGAATAACCCAGGAGACTCCTTATTGTCACCTCAAACTCCATCCTGAATGTTTTGTCTGTCATGAGTCCGGCCGGGTGCTCCCATGTGAACGGTTATAAGGTGGACAATTGGAAACAAAACCTCCGAGTCATATACCAATGCTTTGTTTGGAGTGGTACTGCTGAGACCAGGAGACGCAAGGTAACAAAATAAAAATAAAACATACAGAAACTGTAATGTTTGCCACTGAAACAGAAGGGAGATGTATTCGATTTGGCACTGACACGCGTAGGACCGTGGTGTCCCGCATGAAGCACAGCCACAGCTGAATAGAATTACTGTATAACTGGAACTGCTCAAGTAGCTAGCTCTTCTGTTAGCCACCGGTAAGTTAGCTGCTGTGGGTCTGAATTGCGGAAACCGGTTGCCTGTTTGCAGCATTAGAACTTAAAAACTTCAGTTTGTCTAAATGTGGTGCAGCGGAATGTCTTCGGTTTCGCTAAGCGGTGATGTCTGCTGGATAAGTAAACTTGGGGTTTGAACAACTGTGGCCACGGACTAACATTACCTCACCAAATATGAACCCATTGTGTTCCCCCCCTCCTCTTCCCCACGCACGAGTAGAGTGGAGTTCTTCCTCTGGTCGGCGTGGGTCAGATCGCTTTCTATCCTGTCCCTCCTTAATTTTAACAGAGGAAAATGAAGGAGGGAGTTTGAGTTGATTGCCTTATTATCACAGTTTGTGTCTGAGCCCGGCCTGCACCACTCCCTGTAGCTCTCGACAATACGATACTTCACCCTTTCTGTTCCCTTTTCATTTTTTAAATCTTACTTTATGATGTGGAACCCCGTCATTGCCTTATTGTAATAATTTGTTGTTTATTGGATCAGAACTGATCTTATCTCATGAGTGTTGTACATTTTTATGTCGTTGTGATAAATCAGGTGCCTCAGAGTGATGCAGGATGGACAGATCTGGTGAGTTGATGCTGCTTGTACCCCTCCTCATCTTCACTGACATAATGCAGGTAGAGCAGATGCATAAGAGCGAGCTTGCTCTCTCTTCCCAAGCATACCCGCTTTCTCCAGTGCCTCTTCACTGAAAGGATTACAAATAAAAAAAAATGTAGGCTGGAGGAATCTGACCGGAAGGCTGCACTTTTAAAACCACAAATACACAATGAGAAATAACCAAGTTAAAACGCGTACCTTCAAAAGAATCTCCAAATTTGTATTTTAAAGGATTAGACTTGACAGTGTATTTAAAGAAAATTTAAGTTATATCAAGATTGTGTATGTAGGTTCAAATTTAAGACAGGGTATCTTAGAAAAACAAATTTCAAAGGGAGTCATTCCCATTTAATTTATATTTAAATCATGGGGTAAAAGGATTAATTTCAGGATGTTGTAGATATTGCTGGGAAACATTTAAAACAGACATTTTTATGGAGGGGGCTCAATAAGTAGCAAACAGACTTTCACAGCACAAGCCTGTGATGTAATTGCTGTAGTTGAGACCATAAGCAAAAACTAATTATGCTAAAATATAAAAACACATTTATGATAAAAGCTGTAAAATATATGGATATTAATTTTGTGGTATTTTGATATTGGATTTTCAAGAGTTTCTTGAAGCAAGGCAGGATAGGGCTCCTGTTCTGGTAGGTCATTCCAGCATTGTGGAAAACATGGATCCTTACATTCATTCTCAAAATTTGCAGACAGCCGTCAAGATTTCCACCCTCATCATAAATTAAAATGTCATAAGAGGTTTAAAGCTCAAACGGTCCAAACAGGTCTGCTTTGATGTACTGTGTTTAGTCATTGAATCCCATTCTCGTTGCCTGAATGAACCACATGCAAGTGTTTACATGCAATAGAAAATGGTTACTTTTCAAATAGATTAGTACATTTCAGTGATCCATCTGACAGACTTTGTAGACATCCTATTGATGCAGAAAGCAGCAAGCTGCGAATCTTCTGCACTCAGTAATGGCGTCCATGTTGAGCTTATATAAGCTGCATTCACTAATTATGAAAAGCTTTCAGTTCCACAATAGCCAATCGAGCTGAAATGTGAGACTTTTTATTGCATTTCTAATACAAACTCTGGTGAAAAATGTCTAAATTTTTGTCTCACCCCAACCACCTCTGAACATTCTAAAGTCTTGGGCTAGATTACGCCACAGTTTTGGATTTTCCCCTCCATCAGTTCATATAATTTGTCAGTGCATTTGCCAGAATCTCTCTAATCAGCACCAGTTGTTAATTTAACTAGATGCTGCAGTACAAAAGCCAAGCGGCATACGCTTGCTGAGATAAAATAATAAAAGTCGAAAAGGAAGACATTGAAGCTGGGTCTGTTTAAATTCCGTGTTGGTGATAGAATCAGGAGTCTTGTGCCTCACACCCTATCGCTGAGCCTTTTAGCCGATGTGTCATGCAGAGCAGCAGTCGTGCTGCACACAAGCAGCGTGCTCTCGAGGAGCAAGGCATTCATCTATTTCATCCTTGAGTTCTCAGTTCTCTGGGATCTTATTATAAACACATACACTAAACCCGCATCAACGCTTTCAGAAGTGAGAGCAATAGATGACAGTATCATAAAGCGTTATGATCACCGTCTGTTGTTGAAAAGACAAGCTTTATCACTGTATTGCTCACCGCTTATTCATCCTTCAACAATGGCACAAATGAAAATCAGCTCAAATTTAGTACTGCGTTCTCCATTGTGGACTTTAAGACTCTTTCAGTGATTTGTTTTGTTGCCAAATTGCTGTTCCACATATATATTTTTTTTCTCATTTAATTTTGTTTTTCTCTTAAAGTTTGTTCTTGGCTGCTATCATCATCTGTTCCCTGAGGCTTAAATCAATTCCCAAGCAATGTGCAAAAGCTAATCTGTCACCTGCTATGTTTGCACAGTTAAAAGGCTGCTTGGGTACTATAGGTTCACTGGAAGCCTAAAGTGACTACATCATTTGTTTCCTTGCCCTCTGAATCTATGAAACCTCTCGCTGGCTAATAAGCTGCAGGCTTTGTGCTTGTCTTTGTCATTGTTGTTGAAAATAAATCTGCACGGCCATAACATATTTAATGCTTCAGGCTTAAAAGATAGAAATGAACGTGTTGCATGAGGTTTTAATGGCTTTGAAGCTGATTGTTATGCTTACATAATTTGCTTCATTATGTCCTGCATATTGGAGTCAAATGGCATGGCCTATCAGATAGTCAAAGGTCTAAACCTAGTCATACCTGAGAGAGACTACACCCAGGTTTATCAAAGAGACTGGTAAGGAGAAGAAAAACACCCATCCAATAACCCTTTTGGCCTTTTTCTTTTGTTTTTCATTTATTCTGTTCTTAAGTAAAGCTGTTCCTCAGACTACTGTTGCGTAACATTGATGAGGTTTCTGGGCAGTTTTTCGTCAAAAATGTTTTTGATTTAGGTGAAACAATGTTCTGTAACAACATTGTTTTGTGATGTTGCAGTACTTTTTTTTTTCTTTTTCTGTATGGTGAAGGGGTGAATAGGTGAAAGCCTTGAAGAAGAATTTATTCTACTTAAACTTTCACAATTTGTAACATTATGACTACAAACTTCCATATATTTTTATGGTGATTTGTTGTGATGGACCAACACCAATTGTGTAAAATTGTAAACTGGAAGAGAAATTAGTTGGTTGTCAACTTAGTCATGATATACATTTTCAAATATGCAAGTCCTTTGAGGTATTAATGTACCAGCTTTGAGCAACTCCATTATTTTGGAAATGCATGGATGAACCAGCTATTAAGCTTTGCTAGAGATTAACTGTTTTCAGTTTTCAGACTGTTTCACTATAGCTCCGGTTGTATGTTCATGGCTGTTGTCTTACTGACGCTTCTACTCCAGTCTCAAGTCTTCTGGATCCTATAGATTTTCATCCAAGCTTGACCAATATATAAACCCAACCATCATCTCATCGACTTTGATGAGCTTTATTGGCTATGTTGAAAATAGAAAGAAAAAGTGTCCCCTGAAGCATAATGCTTCAACCGCCATTGGTTCATGGTAACGTAGAGTGCATTACTAATGGTTGTCCTGTCAACAGTATTTCCCTCTTGAGTTGTAAATCTCTGCAGCTCTTTCAAAATTGCCACAGACCTCAGGGCTCCTTCTCTGATTAAGCCTCTCCTTGCCTTGTTTGTGTCTTGGTGAACTGTTTTTATTTTATGTCTATCTTGAATTGCACACAGATTAACTTTAACAATTGAGTTCTGTACTACTAATAGTTACACAGAACTTAATATAAGGATTTCAGAGTAAAGGGGACTGAGGAGGCTTGTACTCTACAAAAACAATGTACAATATCTCTTCTACTTTACAGTCGAGTTGTAAGTGTTGGCAAACAACATAAAATAATAATTAAAAAATTAGTTCATGGTTGTGACTGAAAAACATTTAGCTATAAGGTTATGGATACTTTTGCAAGGCTCTATATGGAATATGCATAAATCTTACTATGATTAAAAGGATTGACTCCAACTGTATTTGAAAGTGATAGTTTCACAATAAAGATGCACTTTATGGTATTGGGTTAGCTTGTATATATAAAATAAGATGAAAGTGGGTTAGCTGGTACTGGCAGTATTTAAAGTCATATCTGCTTTGAAGAGTTTGCTGTCACTTTGATTAAAGCGGTGAAGTTTATGATTACAGAGCTCTCTGAACTAGAGAGACGAAAGAAACCAAAACGACAACAAAAAAAAAAAAACATCTCCACCCCCAACCCTCAAGTGTTAGCCAAGATGCAAGATAGAGCAGAGATTGTTAGGGGTAGAAAATTAATATTTTCTTAAGGATAAAACATTTATGTTGCTCCTCCTCCCACTTCTTTTACTTCACTTGATTCGTGCATTCTCAAACATAAATAAGATGAGGCATGATTTAATCCACGGAGTGGTTGGTTTTGGTGCTGTGAGCAGATCTTTGTCAGATCCGACTCCATCACATCGCAGGCCTCCTGCTCTGTGACTCATCAGCATACATTTGGAGCAGCGAGATCTATTCCTACAGACTGTTCATGCTGCTTGCTTGTTCCTCTTCTGCCTTCGCTCCCACGTTGCGGCTTCCTCCTTTATTTTTTTACCCCCTGCTTTCATGTTTTTTCTTTTCATTATCAACCTAGTTAAAACCATGATTCATGTTGCTTCCTGCATATCTTCTTTCGGATTTTTGTGCCGGGGAAAAAATACTCATACAACTCACATTTTATTAAATGTAATGTAGTTTGTGCAAGACCAAGAATGATCATTCTGAAATCTAACAAATGTTTTTATATGGTAGTTTTGTATATCTCTCACATAATATTGTTGCGGTGGTGCTGGATTTGGCCCCTATCCAGATCTGATTCCTTCATCTCTGTATGCTCTCCATCACCCTGTCCTGTTGTGGCTTTTGGTTTGTCAGTCATAGTGACTCTTGTGGAATGACTCAGTCTAAACAAATGTAAAGCCCTTCAGGGGTAATCTGTGCCCTGATGTGTCTTCTTATGCTGTCCTATGTGCTGTCCAGTTCTGTAGATATTCAATTGTAATATGTATCTATATTCAGCATTTTGTTATGGTTTTAGGGCACTTCCTTTTCTGTCACTATTGTTTGGTTTTCTTTTTCTATATGTTAAAGTCCCCTGAAAAAAAAATCAGTATGGACATGTCAGACCTCAAACGGGAACTTTGTTTCAGCCAGGAAGTGCATGAGTGATGCTTCTCATTGTACCCCAAAGGAATACAAAACAATACCAGCCAATTGCTTTTATTGGTTGGTATTTTATAATGAGCATCATTGTCTGAGCTAAGGTATAAGAAACTTGTCTGACTGGAAAAAAATAATACAACTGTCTCCCTATGACTCAACCCTGCTTTTCTTCTGTCTTTTTTTGTTCCTTTGGCTTTCCCCGACTTTAAATGATCCTCCCGATTTGACTGTTCAGACAGCTTTGGAAAGGCATTGTTGCTACAAAACATGGTGGTCATGGTTTGAGCTGACATCCAGCCCCCCTCAGAACTGCCATCTGGCTAATGAGCTGTCCATCACTTGTCCATGGCTGACCAAGCCAAGAACCTAGAGGTAATCAATCTCTTTTAGTGTGGACACTCTGTTATTCCACTGGTAACGCCTAGAAAGCAAGTGAAAGTTTGTCTTTAACTTGTCTAGAACTGGTTGTGTTTATGGAAAATGTGAAAATAGGTGGCAGCAAACTGTTGAAAGATAATTAAATAGGGCTTCTTTTTATATTCCAACTTTTACCGCCATTGTTAGCCGCTAATGGCCCCATTGTGCTTCTATGCTGTGCGGCTTATAGATTTTCCAGAAGGTAATAGTTAAGGCCTGGTTGATCCTAATTGGTACTATGAGGATGCACTAACATTGAGTCTCATGTTCTTGACCAATGGCACCTTCCTTGTAAGTCACTTCGTGTGTTCCTCATTAGTTCGTATGGATGAACTGGTCTAATTTTTGTAGCTCACCTGCGCGTGGACATGTAGGAATTGCGTGTTGTAGATTTTTCTGTTTTTTCTTTTTGCAAGTGTGTTTTGTTTTTTTATGAATTTGCAAGAAGTGTTATAAACAAACACTTGTGTGTTTAAAAATCTAAATTTCTTAACCAAACACTTTAATCTCAATGAGACTGGATGGAGACCATCCATAATCTGTTTTCATTTTGACAAAACATCACCATGGCATAAAAATGCTTTCTGTTGAACCATTCTATGTCTTCAACTCTATCGGTATGGAAAGCATTACAGAACTATTGAAAGGCAAACCTCAGCTCCAGTGTCAATTTTTTCTGCACATTCTCACAGGCTTTCTTGTGGGATTAAAAAGCTTCACTTTTTAAACTGAAAAATACCATCTCCACCAGATGATGCTGCCACCATTTTGTTTCAGCTTCAGGATGGTGTGCTCAGACTGGTGTGAAGTATTAGTTTTCTTCACTATGAAATGTTTTGCACATAGGCAAAAATATATATTTTAAGGATGTTTTTTGCACTGAATTTCTTACTGTTGCATAAGATCAAAATAGACTGAATGCATAGTGATTTTTAATTTTTTTTATTTGAAAGATAAATCAATAATTTGCCTTTTCTTTCACATGTTGAAGGGGAAGGCAATTAATGGCTGCTTTTTAGTTCCATAAGATACCAGAGATTTAATAAATGTTGTCGATTAAGTGTGCCAAGGTTTAAAAATGTTGAGAATGAATGGTAGTTGAGAGCAGTGCCTATAACTTCAAAACACTTGAGCACCATTGGTGCTCAAGTTTTTTTCATCAGTTCACTTCATATATTTTTGTCCCATTGAGCTTTACCATAAGTGGGCATTTATGGATTGCTTTGTGACAATACCAGGGGAAACCACACACTCCAGCAATCCCTCACATCACCCAACTCCCAGACTCATTTGGATGATGTGGAAATGCGTTCTCACTCAAAGCCCCACAAATTGTCAACAGAGATCACAATGAGAAAATGGAAGGCAGACGAAAGGAAAAAGGGAATCGCATAGAAAATCTTTCTCAAGGGCGTTTCGCTGGCAGCGCATATTGATGACATTTTGTGAAGGGAGGAAAGACGGGTTGCAGTCCATAACACTGTCCTGGTAGGGCGCTGACAGACACCATCCCATGGGGGCAGTTGGCTGCATAAAGCATCACCACCAGTTTCCTCATTCTTTTGTTTCTTGCTGATATTAATACTGATTCAGAGACTGATATGTGTGCTGTTTTGTAGATGCATGTTTGGGTTTGGATTCTCCCAACAAATATCTTAAGATATGGGCTTATTGTCGAAATATTTTGCAAGCGTTTTTAGGCCTTTAAACACATTTCAGCTCGATGCATTGTTAATGCAGTTAACGGTTGAGCTTGTGTGTTTTGCATACATTCAGAGGCTTATAAATGCTTGGCAGAGTGGTGACTCACTGTTCTCATATAGCAATGCGCTCAAGCCTGTATTGACTCTCCTCCACTCCCCCCTCCCATCTGTGTTTTTTGCAGCAGCCGGAGCTTGCTCAGTTGATCCAGACATTCATCCACAATATAACTGTCATTTTCTCTCCTCCTTAGTTTCAGCGCATCACATTACTGCCTACATGAATGCATTAAGTTGAATACTAATAGCGGGAGGGTGTGCCTATGTTAAAAATGCATGCAAAAGAGCAGAAGATCCAATAGAGAGACATTAAAGTGCTATTAAATAAAATTATACTATGCTGGATTTAGAGCCTTGGATGATTTATAGATTTGTGCCCGCACCATCTTAGCCAAGACACTCAGAACCTCAAAGGAGCCTTATTCTCTTTTTATTAACAAAATGATTTATTCATTCAAATAATGCATCTCTTATTGAGATGCTCCAGCAAACAGCACCACTAAGCCTTTATACAGCCATGCAAAAGCATTCACTCCCTTTGAGCTTCTTTGTATACTAGAACAAAACATTTCATTTGATTTTATTTAAATTAAATGCGATACAAATTCAAGCAAAGTACAAGTGAAGTGGAAAGGGTAATCCTACACAGAGTTGAGATTTTTACAAGTGTAAATGTAGCATTCTTTTCAATCCCTTTTTCTCTTGTACCTTGAAATAAAATCCAGTTCAACCAAGTGGTTTATGGACAAGTGGCAACAGGAAACTAGTTGCCACAGTAAAGGAGCCATAAGACGATCTTAATTGCCCCAAGCTGTGTCAAGGGCACAACAAACCTGTAGAAAAGAGACCAGATGGCCTACATGTGCAGCGCTGTGATGGAAAAATAACACTGCACATCACCTTCAACATACCATCACCCAGGTGTAACATGGTGGTGGCTGAGTCATGCTCTGGGAATGTTATTTTTTTGTCAGGGATAATGTGTTTTAGAAGAAATCTGTCAAGAAAAGTCCTTAAAGCCAAGGTAAAAACCTAGTACAAGCATTCAATTAATGTTAACCTTACACAAAATGCTAAAATGTTCAAGAGTTCTTGATCTTCAGGAGAATTCTGTAAATTCGTTCTTCTGTTCTTGAAGCGAGCCATTCGACCACAAAGAGAGCATCCCAAATGGGATGCAGAGTTACATGGTATGAACAGAAGGTTGCTACCTGTGTGACGCTAGTCTCAGTAATCTGAGCTACCGGCTGATCAATAGCCGATCTAATAGAACATTAAAAGGCCCCCGGCACAGACATAGAGGCAGGACTACTGAAACTGAGGAAGCGATGGCCTCTGAACCATTGTCAGGGGAAGAAGGCAGAGATAGATTTTCTGCTCTCTGAAGAGGTGTAGAGGGGGATAAGAAAGAGGGCAAGGCGTGGCACTCACTGGCTTTCTTGTTTTTGTTTTGGACTTGTGGTGCATGGAGGGGAAAAAGGATGAGTAGTCTTACTGCTTTGGAAGGATGTGCTTAGACAGGCAGTGGAAAGCACCTATTTAGGGTTTTGCTCCTTTTACTTATAACAGATGCAGGCATGTTCCTTGATGAGTTGAATGTCATGTTTTATCCCCTCCAGAAAATCACAGTTTTATTTCCACTAATTCTTTCTGGTTTTGTTTGAGTCACTGTTTAACTAGTTTCAATAAAACCAAGTTTATTGTTAAAGAACTGAAATATCCACTCAACTTTAGTGTTGTTACAATCCATGCCTCCTACCAATATACAGACCAGATTGGAAGCTTTTCTGTCAGCCTCTGTACGTAAAATGTGACCTAACATGTAGTTCAGTGAGCTGTGTCCTCTTTAATACTATGAACTAATTTGCAAAATTTATTTTAGACTGATCTCATTGAGGCAATTATTTTGATTAGTTGTGCAGGAACTTGCATACTGAACACACTTTTTTTTTACATTAAATTTTACAGTAACTCTCACAAGGCTTGACATGAAGAGCTGTCATGAATTTCAACATATCTCAGTCAATCAAACTGATGGGTAGCCAAGCATATTAGCATTGGGTTAATGTGTTAAAAGAAGTATGATGAACTGTGATTAAATGAATAAAGCACAGCCAAAAGTCTCTGCCACAGTAGTCTTACAATGGTAATCACCTACATTTATCACTTTATTCACAGAGTTACAGCCAAATAAAAATTAACCATTAAAAACAATAGAAATTGGGGACAAATTATGTTTTCATGTGATTATCTTTAAGAATATTCAAATTATTTAGTAAATTTTTTTCTTGTTTAATTGAAAATGCAATTGACTTAATAAATCAGTAGTATTAAAATGGAACATCCATAAGTCAAAAAACTGAATCTTTGCAACACTTATGGTTTTTATGAGACAAAGACACGTACATGTAAAAGTCAACTAAAATGAAATGCAGCATTTCTCGTTGTAAAAGACAGATTATACCTCACTATTCAAAATGTATGACTTGATGAACCATTGGCTATTGTTCCTTAGTTCTTCTTGAATATAGCAAATTAATCTGAATTCCCTTGCAGAACATACATAACTCATATTTTGGAGATATTGGGGGATTTTGCTAATCTTGAAGGAATATTTAGACATTTTAAATTATTGGTAATCACCAGTATCAAAGAGAAATATCTTATGTCCATAGATCTTCTAAATTATTTACTTTGAATCATGCATGGAGAAGAATATGAAAGGGATGACTCCTTGTTTTCCCATTATACCAAAGGTTGATGTTCAGATGGAGTTTGGACATCGACCATCTGAATATATGATGCTCACTTTTATCTCTAGACAAAAGTGAACAATATGTAAATAATGGTGTGCAGGTTCACTGAGTTTGTTTTCAAAAGCTTTAGATAATTTTTGGTGCAGGTTTATCTTGCACTGAATTTCCACTGTTTATTAGTAATGGGTAACTGATAAATGGCTTGTATCAGAGTTAGTTTTTTTTGTGCATCTTCACCTGCTTCACACCGACTATCCTCAGTTCTCTCACCCTGTTTCTTCCTCACAAAGCAGAAATTCTGATGCCTTTTCTGCTCTACCATGATTCATAATGTGCTTCAAAAGGATAACTGGCATGAAACTGCAGAGGACACAAAAACACAGATGTCTTTATGATACTCTTGTAAGCCTGAATTTGAAGTTTAATTTCAAGATTTAGCAGTGTCTACTGTATTTAACAACTTGCCACGTCTTTCTGCAACATTTGTACACATTAACAGTTGTACTGCTGAACGTAATGGGAACTGACAGGACTTGGACTGGCTCTCGGCATGTTTGCCAGTAGTGTCAAGCTTTCAGATGCACAGTTTTGCAGATTGCTTCAACGAAATAAGCCAAACCTATCACCCACACACACACACACAACCACTGCTGATGTGGTGCCTGTGTGCCTCAGACAGATCTTGCTCGTCTCTTGCAGTGCGCCTGCCAAGCAGTAAATCCCATCATCGTCTGCGTGTGTTTTGGAGAGTGAAAGATTCTTCGTGGAAATATGTTGTTTTTCGACTGTATTTGATTTGTCAACAGGCAGAGCAGTCGTCAGTCTGCTTTCATATCAGGTTTATTCAAGCAATGTGTTCTCTGAAGTGTTTACGGGAGCAACTGGAAGATAGAAATCTGTTTCAGCTGGCAAACAGTTCCTCTCTGTATACTTCCCACTCACCATGAGTGTTCTGTTATCTCTTCCTTCACTCTCACTCACTAGCTTCTCTCCCTTGTTTTCATCCAAACCCCCATCCTCCCTGTTTTATTTATTTTTTTATTTATATTGTTTTACAGGCCAAGTCGTGCATCTGTCACATGTGTGGAGCTCATCTGAACCGACTCCACTCTTGTCTCTACTGCGTCTTTTTCGGCTGTTTTACAAAGAAACACATTCACGAACACGCAAAAAGCAAAAGACACAATCTAGGTAAGTGACCCATTCTTTCATACATATTACTGCCCACAATATGTTTAACAATTGATACTTTCTGGAAGTTACCACATTCTATACAGTTACACTAAGAGTTTACTTCACATTTTTGTTTCTGTCTTGCTGTAGAATGAGCAGTCATTGTATCAGACTAGTATTGAATTATGTTGGTGTCCATTTGAGACCAATGTTCCCAATCCAATTTAAGAAATGTCAGATTTCACTATATATACAAATGCAGTGCTTGCTTCTCAGCTATCTTGTAATGTCTACCATTGGCCGACTGCCACACACTGACACTATATAGAAGTACTTTTAACATTTCTTTATTAAATTGCACTAATTGCTCAATTCAGATAATTTTTATGCCCCTTTCTAATACGTTTCTGAGTTTTATGGGATTTTTTTTAATTAGCTGTGAGTCAACATTTTGAATTGAATTACTAAAATAAATGAACTTTTCAGTAATATTGTCATTTATTGATATGAAGCTGTACAATTTTTATTTGGAGTAATCAGTGTTGTCTTCATGTTGTTGCTTCTGGTGACTGTTGCTGTTTCTCCTATATGATATCAAAAGATCGGCTAGTCTTCAGTGCCATCTGAAGTGAGATCTTCTATACTGATCAGCTTTTTGGGGTCTGGCGAGCCCAGTCATCATTTACAAAAGGCATTTAATGCAAACGTTTCATTGTCCCAAAAATGTCTTATTTGTCAGCCATTGGTACATTGGTCACTCCCTGGCATGCTAAAGTTAAAGGCATTTTAACTTTGGTACTCCAGAAATTATAAAACAGGCTACAAAACAGACTTTGTTTTTATCCATTGATGAAATTTAATGTGGAAACTATTAAAAATGCATTGGCACCACAAGTAAAATGTTTTTTTTTCTCCCACTTGATTTGTTTTTGCCTCTTTTGAAAAGGACTTGATGCACATTACAGATATTGGGGGCATATAGTGCAAGTTTGTGCTGTCTTTTACTCAATTTGCTTGCTGTTTGTGAAATGTTAGTAATTTTTAAATTGTTTGAATTAAAAAAAAAAACTTCAATTAATAGACATATGATCATCACAGTCTTTGTTTCCTGAACACAGTTTTTACTACTAGATACTTAGATTCTTTATACATTTCCTTTTTAATTCTTCACTTGTTCACATATTATGTCTTTCCACTACTATATGGTGCAATCAGAAGATGTTAATGTTTTAACAAGTGTTTCAAGTGTTCATAATTAGAGCTTCTGCTCCTAAATCTCATGATGGAATTGTAGAGGAACAGCCAAAATCAGTGATGTTACATTCAAGTTAATAGAGCACATCTTAATATAGCTGAAGAAATTGGTTAAAGAAACAAAACTAATTCTTCCAAAGGCCTTGCTATATCCAAACATTCTAATTGTGTTAAAAAGACACAATGTCTAAGTTGATGTCTAAGATTTAGATGTTACCCTAATGTAGGCAAATTAACGCGTAGGGGCAATGCTCTTACTTTATTGTCTTTAACAGCTTGAATTGAATTAATGCTGCTTAACAGTTTGGTTAAACACATGTACCCCAAGTGAATGGTTATGGTGTTAATTAGCTTTGAGCTACACAGAAGCTGCTCTGACATTGGCCCTCTGCTCATCTCCGCTTCAAATCAAATTAATCCAATCTCCCTTGTGTGCAAAATGGCTTGATGGCATCTTCTCTCTCAGGGTTGCGTTCATGCTGCTTCAACGTGTTTGTTCTAAACAGTCTCGCTCTTAGATCTCTTCAGATCTTCAGTCCTTTCATAATCTACTTTTTCTACTTTTTCTTTCCCCTCATGTTCCAATCTTTTCATTCGCTGTTGTTGTGCTTCGCTCAGGTGAGGAAAAGTAGTCGATTTTTGTCCGTCATTGAAGTTCTTGCAGTCAATATATTCTGCTCTTCCATCACCACTTCATTGTATTGCATTTCTTTCCGTCCTAAATCTGCACATTCGGTTGTTGAAAGGTTTCTGAATAATTCCGAAGCTCACTTTCTTAGTGTGGGTAGCGCCAAAAACAGAAATGCGTCCAGTTAAACTAAAAATAGGTTGTCACGGCAACAGAGCTGAGGTATTGTTGCTGTGGACTTGGGAGGATGGAAGATGGTGGCTGGCGTATGTGTCAGTACATGGGTGAGAGATATGAGGGGCCAGTTAAGACAAATGGCCATTTTGTCTCTCACGCACTACTAAAGACTCGTACACATTCACAAAGTATTCAAATTGCACATATACACTATTAAAATGTCACACACACACAATTTTTTTTTTCTCACACACATACACAAAATACTAAAATTGGCCATATATACTTCTACAATATCACACATGCATACAATTTTCTACTCTGGCGTTAGCTCCGCCCCCTGAGGAGCCAGCTTATGTTTCTACTTTTTCAATCAATGTCAGCTATATTACTTTGAAGATGAATGTTAAAATATTTCCTCAAGCTTATGTTTGGAGGCCTTCTAATATGACTAAGGCAAAAGGCTTCTTTTTTACTATTATAGCTTTGTTCACTTATCTATTTTGCACATTTTTAGCAGCTGGAAAACTCTGAACTAAAGTACAGGATGCTTAAATAAATTAGAACAGAATTTTAGTAGTTTTGAAACTTTCACTTTTAAAGATGGCGTAGGGAGAGTTTTTCCTTAAAGTTTATCTGCCTGAATCCTTATCTTCAAAAATACACTACAATTAATTTTTAATGTCCTTTCTTTTCTTTCCAGCAATAGACTTATTATATGGTGGAATATACTGTTTTGTGTGTCAAGACTACATATACGACAAAGACATGGAACAGATTGCCAAAGAGGAACAGAGGAAGGCCTGGAAATTGCAAGGTATGTCATTCTGGTTATATCATTCAGAAAACACAAAGGCAGCTTTTTAGTCTGTTTTATCTTAATGTTTCACTGCTGTGATATTTTTGTTTCTTCTGTGTCCAACAGGCATTGGGGAGAAATACACAACGTGGGAGCCGACTAAGAGAGAGCTAGAGTTATTACGACACAATCCAAAGCGAAGAAAAATCACTACAAACTGTACCATAGGTTAGGCAATAGAGCGCACTTGTTCAGCTTGCATATCATAATCACAACAGTTTTTCAGTTTTTGACAGTTGTGAGTTGTCATGGTGTTTTGTATTTTTTTGTGCAAGTGTGCTTTGGGTTAGTTGTGCATTTAAGTGCAATACTCAAGGTCAACTGCACAGAACAACCCCATAGGCAAAGCACAGCGAGATGCAGATCTCTGTGTTCCGAGTTAGAAGCGCATCATAAGCTTTATTTTGTCTCTTTTATTCACTTAAGCTACTGTTTTACAGCAGTCTGTTGCTTTCTTGTACTCTTGGTCATTTTGTTTTATCTGTTTGGACCTCTTTTTCCCCCTCAAATCTTTAGACAGAATAAGTGGTCAGCCTGACTGACTGACAGATTTTGTGTTGCTTGGACTGTTTGCATGCCAGAACCAGTGTAAAGTGTTTAACATCTTACTGAGCACGCTCCTCTCGCTCTAAACCTTGCTCGGTTTGGATCACACCCAGAACCTGGCTGTGTTCCACCTGTTCAACCGGCCATCAGAAAAGGACTCTAAATGAATGGTTCACAGCTTTGTGGTCTTCTCCAGGATTCACACAGTTTGCTGGCTTGGACATCCAAACCAAAACCGTATCATTAAATCACAAGCCATTTATTGAACTGTTTCAAGAAACATTTAAACACACGTGAATGGGAACGTCCACAGAGTACATCGGGGAACAGCTCACCTCACATGTCCTAACACAATCGAAGCTGTGTTAGGACATGGACATTTCACATTTATCCAGGGGAAAATGTGAAATGTTTTTTTTGCAAATATTAATATGAAAAGTAAAGTGTATTTGTGTTCAGATCTTGACAGAGAGCTGATCTAAGTTAGCACGGATAACAACAAAGCGATGAAATGGGCCTTTACTACACATACAACTTGAAAGCCAGACTCAGTGTCACACTGTTTCTTAATATTATACCCATCTGATTACTAAATGAAATAAATGCTTACAGGTTAAACTCCCTTCTTCTCCAGCAGTATGAAGTAAAATGTGTGCAGTTTCCCTCCCATGTCGTTCTCACACTTTTTTGTATTTTCGTCCTGCAGGTTTACGAGGGCTAATAAACCTGGGCAACACGTGTTTCATGAACTGTATCGTCCAGGCCCTAACACACACGCCGCTGCTGCGAGACTTTTTTCTCTCCGACAGACACAAGTGCGAGATGCAATCAAACTCCTGTCTGGTGTGTGAAATGTCGCAGCTTTTTCAGGAGGTATGATGCACTGCTTGCTTATAGGAGGTGTTTGTGAATATTTTACTTTAAGTAAGAAAAGAAGAATTATTTATTAACACACAGCCGTATTCTGGGACTTTTAAGGACCATGCTTTTTATTTTTCCCTTTGGGTTTTGTGACTCAGCCTTTTGCAGCAGATTACACTCAGAGAGGGAGAGGAGGAGAAATGTACCCGAAAGGAATGTGAACAGCTTTTGAAATGAAAGGAAAGGAAGCCCTGTTAACTTTTTGTTGCACAGATTTGTAATTAGATGTCATGCATCTTTTTTCCAGTTATTTTAGCAAACTATTTTTACTTAGTATGTACTTTTAGGTCTTGTGATCTAAAATTATTACATAATGGGTAGCTGGTCTTCTCCTACACTGCCTAACTGTCTTCCTACGTCCTCTCTCTTTGCAGCATACATACAGGCCCACAGATGGCAAGTGGCGCTCTAATGTATTATGAGACGATTTGCCACCCCCATCTCAACACCTTTAACAACAGGGCTCTCAATTGGTTCATCTGTTAAAATGTATAGGACTGGTGGGGATGGAAAAAATGGTGTAAATTAAACTCTTAATGTGGATCCTGATCATGGTGGTCATTTTGCCCTTACTCTACATTTGTATTTTGGGGGCAAAAAGAGTAAATCACATAAAAAGTTAATGATCTTTTAGATGTCTGTGCTATTTGTGTTTATGAATAAATTATTCCTAAAACGCATAGACCTCATTGGTAAACATGATGGTGGCAGCAAAATGCTGTGGAGATGTTTCTCTTCTGCAGGGATGAGAAAGCTGGATAAAAATGGATGGAGCTAAATTGGTCAGAGGTTGTAAAAGTCTTGATACTGTGACAAAGTTTCCCTTTTTCAGCAAACCAACAACACTAAATATACAGTGGGAGCTAAAATTGATTGCTTTAAACCAGCATGTTGATGTGGCCTATAACAATGGGTCAAGAGGAATTTACTTAATCATAGCACAACCATAACGTGACAAGATGTGAAAAAGGTGAAGAGGTAAGGTACATTTTCAAAGCACTAAGCATCTTTCCTTTGTGTCCTCAGTTCTACTCGGGCCACCGTTCACCCCACATTCCCTTTCGGCTGCTGCACCTGGTGTGGACTCATGCACGTCACCTCGCAGGATATGAGCAGCAGGACGCCCACGAGTTCCTTATTGCAGCATTGGATGTTCTACATCGACACTGCAAAGGAGACACGATAAGTAAGCTTTGCTTGAATCCCTCATCCTAAAAGATGATTTTCAGAGAATAGTTTCTATAGGAAATTGTATAGTGGTAGTGATAAGTGTAAGAAGGTTGTACCTGATATTATTGGAAACATACTGAAGGAGACTAACAATGGTTTATACCAAGGGAAATGGGTAGTAATTGGTATGCAGAATGTAAACGGGCCCTGCTGCAGTGTGATGTCAGCCTCACTCACCTCTAGACATGGCAATAAGGGTTTCTTTGAAAACCCGAGAGTATTTAAGTGGAGAACTGATACTGATACCGGCGAAGAGAAAACTGAGAAAGAAGGCGAACCGGTTTTTCAGATTTCTCTGTTTCCGGCAGGAGATGACAACGGGAAGAAGACCAACAATCCAAATCACTGTAACTGCATCATTGACCAAATCTTCACTGGAGGCCTGCAATCTGATGTTACCTGTCAGGTTTGCCAGTAAGTGTGCAAGACTTGCTTATGGCTTGTTATGAAGGTTTTTTATTCCCTTGGATTTACTCGTCCACTCACCTTTACCTACCTCTCGCCCACGGGTAGATCAAAATGGACACTGCCTGTTTTCACATGGTGTTTAACCATGTGTCTCTCCTTCTCCTATTCAAAGAGCCTGGTCCCTGCAGAGCTACTTTAATGGGGGTTGTCTAGACAGCAGCACGATTGAACCGCTGCCCGCCTGCCCCCTAGAGCTGTCCTGCCGCATTAATACATGCACGCTGCACCGAACTACAAACACCTTCCCCAAACTAGGAGACAAACCTCGCCCAATGTGATGTTTTCTGCATTGTCTGCTTGAACAATTAATCATTCTTCTTCATTTTCTAAGAAGGCTTTCTGCTTAAAGACTTCAAGAGGATAAGCGATTAAGGAACAGAATACATCAGTCCTTTGTGCAAGGGAGGGAGTCAAATGGTGCCAGGTTACTGCAGGGTGGCACTCCCAACACCATAAATGCATGCCCATTTAATTTATTGGCCTCCCACTGCTACCCTTTAAGAATTACAAAATCATGACTCATCAGTATTGGTGATGTGCAGCAACTCTTCTCTTCTGTCACACTATTCGTAACAGCCATTAGAAGCATTCATTGTGGACTGCAGTGTATCGTTGCCATTAGGGTAAAAAGCAAAAATTTTTAAAAAGCCAATTTTCTTTGTAGCCTTACCTGTTAAGTGTGAATATTATGCACACACACAGATCCCATCACCCAGCAGAATAAAACAAAAACATGATTCAAATCTAGAGAGCATGGCTGGATTTAAATGTGTAAGTTGCGGCATATGTCATCATCCTTTCATCACCTGCAATAAGTGACAAGCAGACCAACAGTAAAACCTCACTCCCATTTATTATACATCGTCCTGGATTAACCTCTCTTTCTTGTTTGTTTTCTTCTTTTTGTTTTTCTTCACAGTGGAGTTTCAACAACAATAGATCCATTTTGGGACATCAGTCTGGATTTGCCAGGCTCATCTACGCCTTTCTGGCCTCTCAGCCCTGGAGGGGACGGCAACACGGTCAACGGCGAGAGCCACCTGTCAGGATCCACCACACTCACAGACTGCCTACGCAGGTACAAACTCATTTCACCCCACAAATGACATTTTCCCTCTCTCTTCTTTCCCTTTTTTTTATTCAGGGGTAAAAGGTAGGGACAGAAATTTTGAAGAGTTTCCATTTTATTCGTGTTTCAAAATATACATTTTCTTGTTGTGACAAAACATATTTTAATAAAGAAGCATAAATTGAAGAATAACGTTGACATAAACATCAACGTAACAATATCACATAGAGGCTTTTTTACTCATTAAATCCATCCGAAATGACAATTCCCACCATCTCACTAACCTCCCGTCATTCAGTGAAATAAAAATCAGAGGTTTAAAGACATGTTTATTCATAACCCTAATTAATTAATTAGCTGGATTTAGAACTACCAACTCTGTCCAAAACTCTGCAGCACATTTCTCTTATAAGACTGAAATCATTATCTGTCCTGAAAGGCCAGGTTAGTGCATCTCTACCTGTGATTTATACTGCTGCTATTGGTAATGTTCTCTTTTCTGTTGGACTGGAACACTAATCCTATTTAGACACGGCTGAATAGAACAAAAAACAAAGAAACATGTTGTTATCCTTACTTATTGCCTTTTGCAGTAGTAACCAAACAAATTTCATTTGTCCTCCCAACTCCCCATGCTTGTACAAAGGATCACACGTGGTGTCTGCTCAGTCACAACAACCTTGTTATGCTTGGATCTCATCTTCTCCCATCACCAGGTTGACGGAGCAGGTGTGACCTCTCAAATCTCCTCCGCAGCCCCCTCGTTCTCGCGGTTTCTTTTTCACTTTTCCTCATCTTGTTTCATTTCCCTGCCTCTCTACCTAATTCCCTTTCTGCCTGTGCCCTCAATCTCTACCTCTCCCATTTGTCTCACCCCCAACTCTTTTTTTTTCTTTTCTTTTCTCGCCTCCATTTTTTTTTTCACTGCAGCACCTCACACACCCCTACTTGCTGCAGCAAGTCTCTTAAAGGTACAGAGCAGGCTGAAGCTGTTGCGCTTACTGAACTGAGATGCAACAAAATCTACACTCTGGTCAATGATAAAAGCCTAAGATCATGATTCTGTGATCTGTAATCATGCTGATTTACAGCTTGTTACATGTTCTGCCTTCTGGTCTGCAGGTTTACGCGGCCTGAGCATCTTGGAAGCAGTGCCAAAATCAAGTGCGGCGGTTGCCATAGTTACCAGGAGTCCACCAAACAGCTGACAATGAAAAAGCTCCCCATTGTAGCGTGTTTTCATCTCAAAGTGAGTCAGTAACGATGTGTTGCCAGTTTATTATTGGTCTTCACTCCAAGACTGTTAGTTTTTGCACATAAGCCTTATTATATTCTGTGTAAGATTGTATTATTTTATTTATACCTGTGGTTGGGTTTTTGTGCGTAGGTGTGTTCATCATCCCATATAGCTGTTGTTGCTTTATCTCCTACTGTTTTAGTGCTTTTATGCTCTGTCCCAGGACACCCATGAATCCTATGACTCATACAGTCCTCCACTGTCCATGTTTTATTTATGATATGACAGAGGAGACATATAATCTATTTATAATATTCATAGGAACACGCTGTAAAAGGATTGCACTAAATAAGTCCAAGACCATTGCTAGATTGTCATTACTGTGTTGAAAACATAAATCGAATTTGACATTTTGTTGTAAAATTAAGTAATTTTAATTTTAAATTTACTTCCTTTTCCCCTTTTTCTCTCGTCATTCCTGTCTTGCCCTCTCCAGCGGTTTGAGCACTCTGCTAAGTTACGGAGGAAGATTACTACCTATGTTTCCTTCCCTTTAGAGTTGGACATGACGCCCTTTATGGCATCCAGGTGAGGCTGCAGCGAAAACTTGAAGTGCTTTGTTTTACAAAAGCTCTGATCTTGTCTGACTTATGATGGGCAGATCATTTTTTTCTTGTGTTCATTTAAGCTATTTTTGGTCTGATAAAAGTATCCAAGTCTGAAAATGTATGTTTAAAAAATGTACGTCAAAAACATATTATAAATGTGGAGATAAATGGCTTTAAAAATTACACATTGTAAGGCTAGATCTACATGTCTGTGAAAACTAAGCACAGTTTTACTTACTGTGTAATTACTGTCTTCAGGTTCATATTTCTTAAATGAAAACTCTGGCAGGATTTGTGGTGTAATCTGTAATTTTAACACACTTGACTATAATGAATTCATCCAACTAGAACCTTTCGGCATCTTTATCATGACTTGCAGTTTGAAATATGAATGTTAATCTGTCATACTAAGAATTTGAGACTTCACACACACTTTATGAAAGGGTGGGGAAATCACATTGATTACTGATGATACAGTTGTTTCAATAATCATAAGACTGAGTGTAGTCTTATGATTGATGATATTGAAATTAAGCTTGAATCCTCAAATAAAGAATGTAGAAAAAAAAGCTGACAAACACTGTAATTTTAACTTAATCTAAAGACAAGTTTCAACCAAAAACATAATATATGCTTTGCTGCTGTATTAGCTGGGGAATTACAAATAGACATAACAATAAATGTGTTTCATATAAATTCATTATCTTATTAGAACTAAACAAAGTGTGGCCTTAGAGGAACTTGGTTAAAGAACAACAATATCATAAACCAAACAATGAAGACGTCAAGAAATGTGTGTTAGAGGGATAAACATGGAAATGACTGAGATTAAGAATTATTCATAATGTAGCTTTAATACAGAAAATGAGAAAAACGAGTATCAATGTGAGGTATGTAATTTTTCGGCTGTGTATCTTGTCCAAAATGAGAAAATGTGGCAAGTCTGTTCCTGCTATCATAAATTGTGCTGCTCTGCCACCTAGTGGAAATTTTTTCTCAAGTAAAATGTAAACCTGTAATTGTTTTTCTTTCGTCATCCACAGTAAAGAGAGCAGAATGAATGGGCAGTATCAACAGTCAGTTGACGTATTAAACAACGACAATAAGTGAGTACCTGTGGTTTAGCATATGAAGAAAGACTGATCTCTAGATATTTTGTTCTCAGCGGTTCTAAAGCAGCACAGTGATCACATAAATTTTAACTTGAGCACAGCAGCACATGCTAAAGACCCAAAGCAGCCGACTGTGACTTCTTCTAATTAAATCAGGCTGTGGTCTATTAAATGCTGCTTAGTTTTCTTCATCCATGGGAATTACAATTGCTTCTATTTTCTAAGACATTTATGGGGATGTACTTGTTAATAAAAATGTCAAAGTGCTGCATGGTGGGGACATGCTGAGATTTGCAAATTAGCTGTATTTGTCTCTTACTGTCAACACAATTGAACAATGCAGAAAACTGCTGAGAATCTTTTGTAGATGACGGCAAAGTAAATTTAGAAAAAAGTATGATACATTGCAGTCAAAGCAATATATTTTTGAGTTTTCATTTTACAGATTGTGGCTTACAGCTCATAAAAATCTTTCATAAGTCCAGTAAATGTAGCTTTTTAATTGTGCATTGTCAGCCTAATAAAGTGGATGTACTTTAAGATGTTTTCACTCAGTACTTTGTCAGTGCTATTTTTTTTAAATAAATTACTGCATTAATGCCGTGTTGCATGGAGGCGACCAGCCTATAACTCTACCCAGGTGTTGAGGACGCCCAGATGGCGTTAATAACTGGCATCAGCTCATCTGCCTTATTGGGTTTGTTGTCTTGTCTTCCTCTTGACAAAACTCCATAGGTTCTCTGTGGCTTTTGGTTGCAAGGGTTTTCTGGCAAATCAAACACAGTGATCCCATGATGATTAAAGCAGGCACTGGTAGTTCTGGCATTTCAGGACAATGCAATCACAGTTCAAAAATCTCCAGGGCTTTGGACCTGATGAAACACAATAGAGCAACACCAGCAGATGACATGGCTCTCAAAAATCATCACAGGCTGTGGAAAGTTCACACTGGACCTCAAGCTGCTTAGACTATGTGCCTCTCCGGTCTTCGTCCTCATTCTGAGATCTTGATTTCCACATAAATGCAAAATGTACTTTGATCTAAAGAGAGGACTTTGGAGCACTGAGCAACAGCCCAGTCTTTGCCCCTCTCACCCAGGTAAGAAACCTGAAACGTCTCGATCTCTGGTCGAGGAGTGACTTGACACAGAAAATAAAATTGTAACTTCTGTCCTGGGTATTATCTGCCTTGTTTCCACTGAGTGTCACGTTTACTACACTATTAATTTAATTTTATTTTTTTGGCTCCATTTTAAAAGCAACCCATATAACCAACCCATATTGTGTTGGTTATATAGTAGCCAACACAATGTTGTTCCTGGGCTACCTTCTACCTTCTATCTACATTATAGCTGTAGTAAAACAGTTTTTTTGTTTTTTATATAATACAAAAATTATATTAACAAAATTTGGAATTATGTCAGCTGGAAGCGACATATATTTAAATTAGCAAAAATAATCAAAGTTTTATGAAGCAATCTAAATCATAGCTGATCCATCTTTATTTCAGGTATTCGTTGTTTGCAGTGGTCAACCACCAAGGCACGTTAGAGAGCGGCCACTACACTAGCTTCATCCGTCAACACAAAGACCAGTGGTTCAAATGCGACGATGCCATAATCACCAAGGCCAGCATTAAGGATGTACTTGATAGCGAGGGGTAAGAACTGAACTTAGCCTTTTGCAGAACTCTGAAAAGGAAGTAATAAAATCTAAATCTGATCCTTGTTTTCCCTCTCAGGTATCTCTTATTCTATCATAAACAGTTCCTTGAGTATGAATAGCTTCTGTGACCACTGATCATGAAGAACCACTGCTTCAAAGGGGAGAGAGCGAAGAGAGGAGGGGGCGGGATGAAACGCAAACACACAAACCTACCTGAAACCTTTTAACTACCAGTCTGCTCCTTCGGTAAGACGGATTAAAAAAAAAAAAAAAAAAGACATGTAAAATCATGGAAACTGAAAAAAAAAAAAAATAGAAAAGCACTGAGCTACTTCTTGGCATCTACTTGACAAAACTGAATGAAAAGGATCGGTGGTGGAAGAGTCGGGCGTCGCCTGTTCTGATGTGGGAAGAGGCCCCAGATCCCACAGTCTCTCTGTCCCCTTTCCCTTCCTGCTGCAGGGATGGAGTGTGATGCTGGGCACACCTGGGATTTTCTTACAGTATTCTGACCCCCGCACCCCCTCCATTTCTCTCCCATGGTGCTCTCATTTCAACTGACCAAGCATTTAACTTGCTCAAAATGAGGACAGTATGTTTTCATATGCATATAGGACTGAATGCAAAAAAACAAAAAAAACAAGTTAAAATAAAATAAGTCGTATATACAAACCAGTGTATTGCAACCTTTGCAAGGACCCTTTTGAAGGTTTGGTTATGATACTTATCATTTGTGACTTTAGCTTTGAAATACTGTATGAATTCTAGTATACATCTATTTTTTAAGAGCAGAGAAAACATGGGAGAGCTTAGAAACGCTGCCTTTGCCAGTTGCTGGAGAAGCGCTGCCATGGAAACTAAACAGATCTGGACCTGAGTGTTCTCATGTTCATTTATTTACCTTTTTTTTTTTCATTCTAAAGTCTGGTTGAGGGCAGGGAATATCTATTTTTTTAGCAACTTGTTAAATTTTGAGTTTTTACTTTTATTTTTCTGTGTATTTTTTTTCAGTACAGTCACATGTTCCTTGCTGTTCTGGTACCTGAAATGTTTTTTGGACGTATTATGCTTTCATTCTCGTGGAATTGTGGGTATAATGACGGTGTGGATTTATCAGCTCACCTTTGTGATGTTTAAATATGCTAAAAGAGAGCGTTCATGTGGCATTCTGCAGAGGACTTTGATATGTGAACTTTAAATCTGAATTTTCTGTGCAAGAAAAGGAAAAAAAAAAAAACAGAAATTAACAACACACTGCATGCAACCAGGCTTTTTGCGATCATGTGTGAAAAATTGCCGTGGATTGCGGCTCTAAGCTTGCTCCGGAACGACAATTTGCAGAGCGAAAAGGTGAATGTGTAAGATGTATAAACACATTGCACATATAAGGGCACTACTTGACCACATCCTGGCTCTGAATCCATTAGTGTTAAACTTCATTGCAACTGTGGCTGGTGCAGATCACTGTTGCAATTATCTGCAATTTACTGATCTCTGCAGATTAGTAAAAAAAAAAAAAAAGAGACAAAAAAAAAATGATTGTCAGATCTAATGACGCACATAATCCATGTCAGGGTTACTGAAATTGTTTGTATAAAAAGTACAAAATTCAAAAATATTCCCACATGTGAAAAATACAAATGAAAAAATGAGGGCACTTACCTGAGTTGTAAAAAAGAAAAAAAGATTCGTATTTGTTTTGCTGCTCTGTAATCGAAATCAAACCTGCATATCTTTTTTGGTAAGAGGACTATAATTGTTTTCTGAGAAGTAAAGTTCACCAGTTAATGTGTAATGGTCACATTATGGTTTTGATGCATTTTTGAGCAGTTTCAGGCCATCCGAAGGCATTCAGGGAAACCGCTGAAACAAAAGAAGAGGAGAGCTTCATTGTCTGTTTCAGTGATTAAACTCAGAACAAAACTGGAATGTGTATTTTGTGTGCTGTTTTATTTTTCCTCTGAAGGACTAGATGATGCACCGCAGTCTGAGCCAAATCTGTATAGTTTTCGATTGTCAGTTGTACAGTTTCTGTATCACTGATGAGCTATTATCCCAACAGGGCAAAAGAATACCGAAATTTGCTGACATACAGTTCTATACAGGTCAAATTTTAACATTTTGTTTCTGGTCTTTGAGCAACTTTCATGCATGTGATTATATCGCCACCTTGTGGCTACATCCAGAAGCACAATACAGCCTATAAAGGAAAAAAATAATAAATGTAAATCACATTCCAGCTATAAAACGTATACCTTTATGAATGAGTTTTACAGAAAAAAGTTTTTGTACTGTTATACTAAAGTGTTGCATATTTCTGAAGTAAACAGGCATGTAATTGGCCAGATATAGCTGATGTTGAGCTTGTACTTCAGTTGTGATTTGTATGAAAGGAAAGTGATGTGGAGAAGTCAAACTTATTTGATGTAACCATATCTCAGAATTAATTAAAATATGTTCTCAGTAATTTTGCTTTTAATGGTATGTAGTGCTTTTTTTAAAGCATATTTATCAAAGTAAAGTACTCCTACTGCTTTAAGTCAACACAGCCTTGGTTCAACCTTGTTTTATTATAAATAAGCAGAAGCTTGAGAAACAAAATCAAGGTTATACAAACTTGAAACAGAAACAGTTGCCATGATGACTACAGTGAGCAGGACAAAACAATTGGCTACATAATGCATCTTTAAGAGAAAATGTCTTCATTAGCACTGCAAGAAGAAGGCAAAAAGAGCTAATGCCACATTATAGTTAATTTGCTACTGTGATGCAAACCATTTTTACTGCTTTACATTTTGTACCACCCATTAAAAGAATAGACACAATTTTCTGGTTGAATATGTTTACATTGCGGTCATAATAAAGGCAATTTTCTTTTTCTTCAGGTATCTTTGCGGCTTCATGCATAATATGTAACTTACCAATGAATGTACAATTAACTAGGCTCACAACAGTAGAACAATGAAACACAAGAGGTAAAAGCCTTTTTAATGTTTGTATAAATGATTAAAACTAGATCCACAATGCAACAGGTAGAGCAAGTGCAATATATACTGACCTCTACTAATGAGTTTAATTCGGAGACAGGTGTGCTGAAATAGAGGCATCTAAAAGTTGCAGGACTCTGGACAATGCAGTTTGCATGTGTTAAATGTGTGTAGGGAACCAAATCTAACCCAAGGGGCATATTCTTGGACAAAGATGTAACTAATTCAATATTTATTTCTAAAAGGGGATTTATATTTATTTATTTTTTTACATGTACCATTTTTGCCAACAAAATTCACTTAGTTGGAATATAACTCTGAATGCCATGTGATGTACAACAATTTCTTTATATTTTTTAAAGTCTTCACAAAATTTTAAGTGTAGTTTTATTGTACATTTTCATTACAATCTACAAAGAATAGCTTTGGCTAATTAAAAAAAAAATCAAAACTAAAAAAATTATTTTACTTGTAACTTTGGTTGTCACCAATGCATTATGATGCATTTAGCAACTATAAACTACTTTAATTACGTTGTGATTATTTGTGCTCTATAAAATGGTAAACATGAAAGCACTACTCAAAGATAGTTATTGAAGTCTGCTTATTAGCTCTCCAGCTAGCATGCTAGCAAAACTCATTATTTTGGGCAAAAGTACCACGTGTCGCAATGTGATGACGATTGCATTAATTGTGTAAAAAAAATTACATAGTTGACACATATTTGAGATATCCTCACTGTAACATATAATATGTAGGTGAAACACTGACAGCACAATCCATAGGCGTGTGTGGTGAAGATCAATGAGATATAATTGAACTATTTTATGTGTAACAAATGTAGAGAAGAGGAAACTCTACATCTGCTGAAAATACTTTGCAAAGGCGGTAATCTGGCTGTTGAGTCAGACAGGCTGTCAGGGTGATGTGTGGACTTTGTTGAGAAGCAGCACTATGATGACTATGATGAGAAAGGAACACTACATCCTCTTGAAGATCAGTGTTCTAGCCCTTCACAAATTCACATCGCTCACTTACTCAGCACCAGAGAGGTTGCTGTCTCTCAAATGGCACAAAACAGTTAAATTATGTTCGTCTTTTCTTGAGTGAGTCATTGCATTTCACAACCTTGATGTTTAAAAAGAAAACCCTAAAACAAAACCTATGCACAGCAACCTGTGAAGCTCAAGCAATCCCCTGACAGATGGGTGCACAGCAAAGACGAGTACAATACTCATCCATGAAACCGTATCTGGACAGGTTTCATACGCTAGCATAACACAAACGCACAAAACAACCCAGGATTCATACTGAATAATTTAGAGTCACATAAGCCAACATTTTTGAAAAAGAGGTAACGTGCGTGATCAGACTGTCCTGTAATACATTTACTTATACACAAGCAATGATGTAAAACACTTAATACAAAGAAAGTTAGTATAATGAACACCAGCAAGAAAAATGAACACCAGCAAGAAAAACTTTCTAGCTTAACGCTGTGATGTATGTTGCCAGAGATGCAGATTTATTGGGCTATTGCCTCAATAATGCATGAAACAAATGTTACTGACATTTACATTTGGTATATCACAAGTGAACTACCCACAGAAAAAAAAAATCAACACAAGAGCACTGAAGTTCATTACATTTTGCCACAGAAGGATGTTTCACATTAAACACGGCTAAGCTAGGGTTATAATTAAAAGCTGCATGACAATATTGGTCCATTTTTAAACAATCTTTATGTCTTGTCCATTATATGCACAGCTATTTACAGAAATATTTACTTTCCAGGGCATCATTACTGGCAGCTCAAATAACTACATGTTCTTTTACAGTGCTGTGTTGTTCTATTGTAATTTTCAAACATTGCTGGGAAACTTGATGCAGGTCCTCTGTTGTAAACAACATATATAATACTGAGTCTCCAGAGAAAATCCATGTCACCCAGGGGACCATTTGCCAAGTAGGTGTCATTGCTTGTTATGTTCCCTCAGGTCTCCTTCATGAAGTACTCTCTTATAGCTTACTAAGGAGATTTGTATGAACCTGTGATTTCTTGTTTAGGTTCTCTATAACACTGAGAAGCCCAACTGATATGGTGCCTTGTATTTTTCAGTTTAATGAGGCCTAATAATTTAAGCCTTTCAGAGGACATCTTAAATGGGTTGGTAAAACTTGCTAGATGCTGGTCTGCAGGTCACCATTGAGCAAAGTACTCTGGGTCTCTGTTGGGTCATTCATCATGCGAGATTTGTCCTGCCGACTGTCACTGCGATCAACCTCGTCCAGCCCTCCTACCTTTTTAAGGCAGAGAACATTCTGGAAGCTCTTCTTGAAGTTCTCTGATAAGAAGGCATAGAGGATTGGGTTGGCACAGCTGTTGGCATATCCTAGAACCACCACGAAGGCAAAGGTGCTCCTCAGGATGGGGGTGGTGCTGATGCTACCTGTCACCGAGGTGACGTTGAAAACGTAGAAAGGCAGCCAGCAGAACACAAACACAGCCACAACAATGGAAACCATCCGGGTGACCTTGCGTTCTGATTGCTTCCTTTTGGAGGAGCCTACTCGGATGCCTGAAGACTTGACCTTGATGATGATGAGCAGGTAGCAGAGGCAGATGACCATTAGGGGAAGGAAGAAGCCCAGAATGAAGGTGTAGAACATGAAAACTGTGTAGTAGGTGTCTTGAGGTTCTGGCCACACAATGGTGCAGAAGCAACTATTGTGCTTTGTAATCACACCACTGTAGATAACGATGGGCAGATTGACTAGCAGTGAAACTCCCCATACGGCTAAATTAATAGTTTTAGCGATGCGTGGTTTTCGCCACTTTGTAGACTTTATGGGATGCACCACTGCCAAGTAGCGGTCAATGCTCATTACCATCAGGCAGAAGATGGACGTGAACTGGTTCAGAGAGTCCACCGTCATAACGACCCTGCAGAGCACAGGCCCAAAGGGCCAGTGGACCAGTGCCAGCTGGATGGCAATAAATGGCAGTCCTAGCATAAAGAGCACATCTGCTACCGCCAGATTGAGAATATAGATGTTGGTGACTGTCTTCATCTTGGCATAGCGCAGGATAACGTAGATGACCAGGGCGTTCCCACAAAGTCCCATAGCGCAAACTAGAAAGTACATACATGTGATGACCACAGTGCCGGTTTGATAGAAGCTGGGGTTTTCGTAGCTTCCATTATTGCTGGACTCATTCCCCTGCATGAAGCTGTCACACAAAATGTGCTCCGTTAGGTTTGGTGTGGATGATGGGAACATCCGGGGCTCCATGATGTCTCCCTGTCCAAAGCTGATTACGGCATCCCACCTGCACAGACAGAAAAGAACATTGATTTTGATCCTGACTGTTTCTCTGCAGGTTATGATATATGTCCAATAATAAAAGCAATTCTTCAGGATTAAGAACATTCACTGACAGATGCTGGCGACCCAGTTGACATTAACCTAATCACTCACTATCAGATAACAATAACTTTGTACGCAAGAGTGACATGGTGCAATGCAATAATGTGAGTTCAGTACTTTGAGCTGTTGTGTCATGTTTACTTTTTCTCATCACTCATAAGGGCAGCCTTTCCTGGAGGGAATTTATTGATTTAACTTCTTGATCGTCTGTCTTGAGAACTTATCTGACTAAAAGTATGTCTGAAGAAGATCCCGGCCAGAACCAGACAGGTCACACCACTTTGAATATTCAGTGAAGTCCTTCAGCTATCAAGGGAAATAATTCCATGCAGAAAGCAATCACAAACTTCCCAGGAGGAAATGACAAACAATCAGATGTGACAATTTACTCTTAATTTCCCATCAGATTTTGGCGTTTTCAATTTATTAAGGCCTGGGCATGTAGATTAATCCCGACCTAAGTAATTGAAAGGAGAGAATCAGGGTACAGCCAAACTGCCTTTCTACAGTCAGATTGAAGTGCTTCTCACTGCCAGTACGAAGGGACAAATGCAACTTCAGTGCCAATAACATTAGTGGTTTTATTGAGCCAGTTTCAGTTTTTCTCTCTCTCTCTTTGAGTAGTAGAACGGCGTGAACTGTGTACAATGTTAAGTGAACACACATCCTGATGTTGAAATAGAGGTTTGACCTCAGTGACAGCTCAATGTCCATTTTGGTCGTTAGGTGGACTAAAATAAATTTGAATAAAATGTTTTTCTTTGCACAGGATAATATAAATTATAGTCTAGCAACAAACAGAACAGGATTTAAAAAATGAACACAAATCTGTCATAAGTCCATCATTTTTTCCCTATTACCAGTAAGACGATGAATCAACAATGAGAAACAATGACAATTTTAAAAACCTGAAAAACGATTCTTTGCAGAAATGTGTAACATAGCAAATAGAATATTGCTGTCTATCTTGATAAACTATGATGACATAACTTCAAGATGCAGGTTCATTTTTGTTTCTTGTACTTTCTTCCTTTTCACGAGGATGTCATTATTGTTGCTCTTCTTTTGACTACATGAGTGAATTCTATTTATTTTTAAGAGACTGTGTGCAGATGACATGCATTCTGACAAAACGCAAAGTAAAAGGCATGAGGTCATTCATGTCAGTCATTAACGATGTTGAGAAACTCTGCACACACCATCCGGCGATTCTGTTTGTCTTGAACAAAATAAACTCGCATGTACATGCATTTTATTTATTTATTTTTTGGTCTTAAACATTATTACATGCTGGGAAAATCAAATCAAATAATTATCAATTTAGATGTAATGATTTAAAAAAAAACTAAACATTTGATACATGTGAGTTTAACTGAGCTTTACTGAACTTCTAGAATATGTGCAAATGAACCCCAAAAAACCCCGCTTACCTGTAGCTGGGTTTAGTCGCACCAGTCAGAAAATATGCGCCACTTCTTCAGAGCTTATGTGTCATCTTTTTCTTCTCCTTTAGGAATTCATCAGAACTATTTCACTGGTTTCGAGGAGTCATAACTCTCAATAGTTTAGGTCATTTTCTTAGCAATCCCATAACGTATTGCGCAGAGCTCGAGACAGAAAGGACGAGGCAATGCTCCGATGCGCTCCTGGCATGGTGCGCGCCGTGACTGTCTCCAGTTGGAGGGCGCGGAGATGTAAAAGGACGCACAGGAGCAGCGCCGCGGAGGAGCTGAGGAGACTCACCTCTGAACGAGGAGACGGGTTCTATTGCAAACAGATAACCCACTCTTACATAAAACAGGATATTCACGCTGAGAGCGGTCATTAATGTAGCGCTTTGACGCACGCACTGGGAAACCTTCACCAAATGACCAGAGTTGAAGATTTGACATGTCAATTAAGTCAACAGCAGAGGGGGAAAACAAACAAAAAACAAACATCAAAAAAACCAAAAAATAATAGAATGCTAATGGCATGTCTTCTCGCTATTTGTGCATCAAGACGCAGCCTATACGTCATCATGCAATGCCTTTTTCTATAATATAAATACTTCAGTCCTTTCCAGGTACAATTCCCTGTTTATTTACCAAATAGAAAAAAATAAATGCAGATTGTAATAAAAACAGTTCCTTGCAAAAGTATCTGTGGAACTTTTTCCACATTTTGTCATGTTAAAACTTGTCTGAACAGCTTGAGCTTACAGTACACATGTTATTTGCATCTCTGCTGAAAATCTTTTATTAAAAAAAACTTTAGAAAAAAAAACAAAATGTTTTGCTACTTTGTGGAAAATTTTGCCTTAAGCCTTGAAAGAGAACCTGAATGACCTCAGTTGAATTGATTGACTCAGTCACTGAAAAATATTTTACTCCTTCACCTATAAAAAGACCTCTGATGCCCTTTGGGTTACCTGTATTGAGAAACACAGTCCAATAATCTTTACTGAATTTGACAGAATGTGAGGTGACAGTCCTCTAAATGACTTCAGAGTTCATCTGACTGCTTCTGTCTCCTGTCACTTCCATGAAGAGTAGTGACACAGTGCCATTAAAAGCCACATGTGACTATACCACGGCATTGCCTCTCAGGGTTCCTCATTGTAGTTATGTTGTGTTGCTACAGGCTTTCTCCAGATCTTTCCTTTTGACATTCTGACGTAGACTGATGTTAGATTTCCTCCAATTTTGTGAGGCTGGGTCAGCTGTGTCCTTTTGTGGTTTGCCCCAGTATTTGGTATACATCTCTTGGGGAAAGCCATGTATTTAGATTAAGCTGGTGAATTGTGTGCTACCTGAAAAGTGTTTTTCGCTTTCCACGAACAGCAAAAGTCCCATTCTTTTCCCAATGTTAACTACCATCCATTCATCCATCCGATTTGTCTGCCAGTCCATCTTGATTGTGGATATTAGTCGTAAAACACTAAGTGTGTCAATTTTCTAAAACCAGACAATGTCTGCAGCAGAGGAAAAACAAGATGTTTTTCTGATGCACATCTACTTGTCTTCATTTCTAGGATTCACCTGAGCCCTCTCAACATGAACCATTCCTACATTATTCTTTTAGTCAAATAGGATAAAAACAAAAACAATGAAGGAAAACCTTCTCATCAGCCAAAGACACTGGACCGCAAGTGAAAAGTTAATGGTAGAAATTAAAAATTGATTAAGAGTGTTTCTTAGACTTAGACTTAGACTTAGACTTGACTTTATTGATCCCTTGGGAAGACTCCCTCAGGATAAATGTCATTTATCGGTGCTTTTATTTTTACAATCAATGACCAGTTGACTTTCTTTAATGTAAAATACAATATAGTGAAGCTGATGAGTTTTAGGTAGTTTTAGGTAAAACAGTAATCATTTCGGTAGAAATTACTCATTAGGACCAAAATGACCTTCAGGAATAATATTTCTGTCCATTATCTAAGGTTTTAAATGTGTACCAGTATACTATGTAAAATGTAACCAAATGATGTGTGGGGTAGAATATTGAATCACTTGCTCAGGTTTCTCTTTGACTTGTAATTACTATGTAATGATCAAGCGCCTCTCTGATTCAGGCCAGAAATTGAGGGGATTGATTAGGAATCCTGCTGGGATAAATTGACAGACAATTAGCTGCCCAAGGCAAATGCAAAATATTTTATAAATACTGCTGAGGCTTTTTTGATGTTTCTGTAACGATTTGGCTTTGGAACAAACAAACGAAGCAGGCAGGTTAGAAAAGATTGATGTGATGCGAAGGCACAGGAAGAAAAAAAAAATTACTCCAGTGGATTCAAGCAATCTGGTGTTTTTTTTTGTTGTTCTCAAATTCATTAAGTAAGAAAACAGGCTTTCACTTTGACAGATCAGAAACTTTTTGCCTCTGGTTGTTTTCAAAGTCTTCAAAACAACAGAAAATCTTTATATTTTAAATTAAAAAGCAATTATTTTGTGACAAAAATATTTGCTGGTTGTCATCAGTTGAAGGTAAATGTCATTTCACACCTGCCAGAGGTGAACTCAAACTCTCATTATTTGTCTTTCTTAGAGACCTGGCAGCAGAACTGACTGAATAATGAATGCTGTTGTGTTCTTTACCTGCTGTTTGATATATTTCATACAACATTTCAGAAAGAACAGTTGTGTGTAGGAGCATTTCTCTGATATTCTGATTCATTCAATAGAAGTCAAGCATTTTATAAGACCACACTGACAAAAAATCATCTTGTTTTATTATTGTGACTCTTATCAGGCCGGTCAGTCTTGGTCACAAGCCTAAGCCAATTTGTGTGGTTTGCTCTATCTGTATTCTTTTGGACACTGCTGTTTGTTTACATAAAATGAGCCTGGCTCTTGTGATAAAGCTTTCTCTGGCTGACTCCACATTTCATCGACACAGCTTCGGCAAATGTCTGATTCTGGAGGATGCTGATATCCGGACACTTTTTGATTTGTTTTTTTTCAATTAATACATTGAAGAATTTAACATTGGAAAATGCCCCCCCAAAAAAATGTTTCTTTTCTTACGCTATGTGCTCATTATTTTCATACCTGAAGTCAAAGCAAAGTCTGAAACCACCTGCTTGTTTGATTGCTTGACTCAGTTTAAATTTTAAGTATCTTGGATGTTTGGAAAAGTGGTGATATTTCATTTTTGTGAAAACCACAGCTGTATTTCATTGCATTTACATCTAACACAAGTTGCAGATGTGCAGCCAGTGGTTGACGTGGGCAATGTGCTGCCTATGATGTCTCCATGACAGCTGAGCAGATTTCATTCATCGGTGCACACTGTTGATGCTGCACAAAGCGGGGAAAGAGCTGGTGACTCATCCTCATAAGTACTTTTCGGCAACTCTTCAGTTTTTTGGAGATGTTTTTACTACTCCTAAAAGACAAATTCCCTGCCAGAAAACCAAACAATTTAAGACAGCTTTATGAGGAAAGTTTTCTTATATGCAGCTAGTTTTATGAATAAATCAACACAATTGCTGGTCGCCAGCTTTGGGTTCCACAAAGAGTAAAGAATATTTAGCTTAAATGTTACGTAGGGGTTATGTGACTGTCTTCGATAAAAAGATCATTCAAATGCATCATGAAAAGCCCACAATTAATATGACACTCATGCCCATGAGAGTGCACAAACCTCTGACTGTCATTACCCTGACAATAATTCCTGGATTATACTTCACATTTCATATTGCTGTAAAGGATAAGAAAGTCTCTCTATGTTTGCTACAAAACGTCTGCATCAAAACAAATCGCTTTCATTATTTCAAGCACTTGACAGAGAATGAGATTAAAAAGTAATTTCAAATGTCTCAAAAAATAATGTGTCAGTGATATCTGGCAGCATGCAAATTCCAAATGAAGCCATACACTTTCACTTTTTCACCCTAAATTCAATTATACTTGAAAGTGTAAATGCAATAAAGCTGGCACTAATCTGCAATGAGACTCGAGCTTGCTAGCATAGTCACACAGCGGCTGTTCTATCGTTTTTTATGAAATACCTGACATCTGGTCAGTTGCTGGTGTTTGGCTGGAACTGTGCTCAGAAAGCCTTAAAGGCTTGATAGAGCCTATCATCCTGTGTAGAAAAAGATTTGTGTATCCACCTTCCATTTCTTTCTTTTATTTCACTGATGATACGGTGCAAAACAACCATCTGCTTTAGAGTCATTGATTAGTTGGAAGATATTGACTTAGAGAGGCTCTCGACCTTGGTTCAAAATTTTCCTTCATCCCCTTTTGAAAAAATGGAAAGTAGTGCATTTCTTTCAATAAGGCCAATCTTACTATATTAAAGATCAAACTCCTGAAACTTGAATCTTCAGAATGATGTTGTAGCCAAGTTTCAGGTTAAATACAATTCTGAACAAATAATCCTGTTTGCCTGACCCATGTAGGACCACGTTTGCTTTTATATCAAGACAAAGAGCAGTAAGAGGAAAATTTGCTTTCAAGTCCTTTTAAAGATGGTGACTTAAACTAATAAAATCTATTTAAGGAGAAATCATGTCATTTGCATGTTCTATATATGATCAATAAACATTTTGATCATTTTATGCATTTTCTTATTTTTTCATTGCAGTTAACACTAGAGTCATCTAAAAGACTCTCTGAACCCCTGCATAGATCAACACCTTGCTGTTTTGGGAGGGTTTTCACCCACATTCAGTTTTTCCGTAGATCCACTTGACATTTTTTATGTGTGAATTGTAGCCAAAGTCAACCAATTCCAGATCTGAATCACTCTTTGTACAAACAGAGAGATTGTTGTCCTGTGAACCGAGTTGCCAATTGGGTTTTCAGTCTTCTCTTCAGAGCCCAGATATGACAGATAATGAAGCTCATAGAGCAGATCAGCCACTGGATAAGATCTCTTCTGTGGTCTCTGCTTGAAGAGGGTTAGGGTGAGTGACACAGACTACCTACCCCATGTTACCCTCACAGACTACCCCATGTTACCCTCCCTGACTCGTTGCAAGCACTCCTATCTCAAACTCCAAATTGGGTGCTCAATTTATTTATTTTTTAATATTCTGGTTACTTTATATGTAATACTATGACAATATATCCTATCCTATAAAATGTTCTTGAAAAGAATAATATGTTTTATGTTGCACTGCATATACTGTCCAATTAACCTGTTTAAAAGGCAGTGTGTGCTTTCTTGTGTCTGTGAACCTTATGTATTAACATTCAGGCCACGAGAGGCAAGGGCAACAACAGCTCTGCCTCTATTTCTCCTCTTGAGGTGTAAACAGAATGCACAGCCATCTGTACAACACAGAGCTCTTACGCACCGAGCTCCACTTCAAGACACACTGACATTTCCAACACTCATACTGGTAAATGAAGTCTCATTTTTCATTGTATGAAATAACTGTCTTTGATCCAAATATGTCTGTTTAATTCCCATCCCTACTGGTAGATATATTTGACCTGGAGCATCTAACATCTAGATGTTAGCAGATTTTAAGAAAATACATTTTAATGTCAGACTTCCCAAGGATGTGCCCTACAACTCTTCTCAATCCAAAAACCATTTTACAAAAATCTTTAAATGTTATTATTTTTACAGTTTTCCTTTGATGTTGGCTGGAATTTTAAGACCCTTATTCAGTAATCTATGACTCCCTGCTACTCTTGGGTGTACAGTGCCTATGAAAGGTATCCACCCACTGGATATTTTATCATACTTACCGCTTTCAATCAACTATGAGCAACAAAATGTAGCTTTTTTGCCTCAAATAATTACAAAGAAATACTTTGTCAAATTCAAAACAGATTTCCATAAAATCTTTTTTATGATAAAACATTTATCATAAAAAAAAGTGCATAAATATTTGTCACCTTCAAGTCAGCATTTAGTAGATGGACCTTTGGCTGCAATCACAACATTGAGTCTGTGTGGCTTGCTCTCAGTGAGGCTTGCACATCTGGACACTGGAAAGGATATTTCTCCATCCTTCCTTGAACTGTTCTTTCACGTCATAATGTTTTTATAGTATAAAGCACTTTGAACTGCCTTGTTACTGAAATGTGCTACACAGTTAAACTTGAGTTGACATATTTTTCCTAATGGGGAATTAATTTCACAGCAAGTCCACATGTCAAACAACTAATAACATAATATTCCACACAAAACAGAACAGTGGAAATTATATCACTCAGCATCAACAAAGTGCAATGGGAGAAAAATGGCAACACTTATGGTTTTGTACTATTAATCAAGACAATTAATCAGGTATAAAGGAAATTTTAACATGTGAAAAAGGAAATATGCAAAGATTGGTCCTTTTGCAGATATGCTAAAAAATATTGAACAATGAAAATTGGAAGCTACGTCTCTATTGAAAGCATATTTATTGCTGTAATTAAGTGTAACATCAATCTTCTCTCTGTGACCTCTCAGTCTCACACTGCTTGATACCCAAATCTTTTAAGCATAGCTGTTCTATGATGCAAATACATGAGACCTTCATCCTTTATGAGGAACCGATGAGATTCAGTTGTGGTCTTTTGAAGCTTTTATGTGAATTGTCTGATTTGAACACGAGAGGCAAGGACAAACCAGCAATTAGATTGAATTAGATGTGACCAAAAAAAAAAGGTGAAAACTGATCTCTTCACAACTCCTTTCATCGTGTTTTCCTAACAAAGTATTGTGCTAATTATTTGTAGTTGCCACCTTTGAAATTGAACAATGCACATCATTTGAAGCACATTATGGATGCTGGAAAGCCAAGCAGTTGTCAAGCAGACAGCATACGTGAATACATCATAGAGAAAAGCAGTGATGGTGTTTTAAACTGTTAGAGGAGGAGAAGTGATCGGGTGTAGGTGGTTTTCAAATGCAGACTGTCTGAGATTACCTGTTCATAACCGTGGCTTTCCTAATAATCACAGTACTCAGCTTACAGCCCTGCAGGGATTCTACAATGACTGAAAAAACAATAATACTCAAACCTCTCCAGCCTTCCCTTTGAAATAGAAGGAAGCATTATGCAAAAGTCTGTGTGACTCATGATCCTGCGCAAAAGTCTTAACTAAGCTGTTATTTCTGAACACTTCTTTTCCAAAGAGCCATACTTTCTAGTTATTAAAGCAATGCCAATCTCTCATATTCAGCTGGGCACCCAATTATTTAACTTTTTGTTATTTACTCACTTAACTTTCAAGTGTGAATAATTTAGGCAAAATAACTGCTAAACTCACAATACAAGGAAAAACATCACCACTGCATCATGCTGCCTCTCTCATTTCTCCACTGGGGGTTATACTGTATTTCCAGGGTGTTGTGCAGTGTTAGCTTTCAGCCACACAAAGTTGCATGTATATAGGACAACAAGAACACTGCAGTTTGCAAGACATGCCAGCAAACTGACATGTCTTTTTTTTTCTAACCACTATTACATAAAATAGTAAAAATGATTTATGGAGTCTACAACTAATAAGTATCCACCTGATATTTAAATCTCTCTAGAGTTCACCAAGAGTTATCTTAGGAATTAGTATTAACTGGTTCCTTGATTAATGCTGTCCTTGCCTATATGTTTAGGTGGTTATGGTAGTTTGCAGATATGCCCACAGTTTTCAATTTTAAGATGATGAAAATAAGAATCAGGGCTTTGCTCTATTTCTGTAGTCTGGACTATTATTTTAAATCTCTTTCCAACGCCATCACTTGCCTGTCTGGAATGTTTCAGTCCATATTTACATGGAGACAGGCTGAATTTACTAATTAGGGGACTTCTAAAGGCATCTGACTGGATTTTATTTAAATGTCTCAAAATAAATACCACTGAGCAACAATGAACAGCACACTATTCAGTTTTATTTGTCACAAATTAGAAAATTTTTCATCTTTACTTTTCTACCTCACAATGATGCAGTACTTCATTTTGGCCTATTGCACAACTTCATAAAATACATTAAAGTTTTAAGTTATAATGTAAAAAAAAATATATATGATAAGAGACTGTAACTCAGATAGTCACACATTCACCATACTAAGGACAAATCAGCCTTACAACCTGCACTCTGATGGCACTCCTGAAAAGTCAAGAGTGAAAAATAATAGTCCTCAAGTGAATCAGAAACTGTGCTACAGCTTCCAAACATGCATCTAAACACATACAAATGAATAAAAATACCTAGGATATATAGAAAACAAATGGAGATCTGTTAACTCACGCCTTGAGATGACATCTACTTTTTTCTAAAGCTGTCTCTGATTTTGACAGATGTGCATTTCAGAGTGGAAGTTCAAATTGACAGGTTGAGTATCTGCAAATTGAGCTGACAGGAAAGTGTGACAGATGGTGAGATGGAGCGGGCAGACGTGGAAAGGTGACAGCAGTGATGGACCTGAGAGAGACGGAGAACAACGGGAGTAACAGGTAAGTAATTCTGACTGATTGAGCACAGAATCCTCTTGAGTTTCAGAATGCAGTCTGAGTGTTAGTCCACTCGTACACACACACACACACACGCACACACACATCCCTTTCCAGAGGCAAAGATCAAAGAAAACCAGACAACAGGGAAGGGTAAAAAACAGGAGAGCGAAACCTCTGAGTTTTCAGCAGCTGTGACAGCAGAGGGATGAGAAGAGGTCACCTCAGTGTTTCTCTGACTGTATCTGAAGACATGCAGATGGTCTTGATCAGTCAACAGACAGGGAACCCAGAGCTGTAGGTCAAGCACAACTTGGAAGCTTGACTTTCTCCCATCTGTGAATGTACAATAATTGACATGCCATCGCAGAGCTTTCTGCTGCTCTTGTTGTTTGTGATCTTGCTTATGAAGGATGTCAGAATGCCTAAAGAACTGCTTGAATGATCGACAAAAGGACTGTCAGACAATGGTCGCATGGCAAAATCTTAATCTCCTGTCTTTTGATTTGACATGGTACTCACTTCAATAAAAACTTCCATTTACTGGTATATTGTGATGTTACCAAATAATTGGCATATTTCTGCCAGTTTCATATCAAGCTACTTTGATATGAAACTGGCAGCGCAACAGACGGATTGCTGATGCAAGACACAAAAGCTGCAGGTTCCACTTGTGTAAGAAGTTGATAAAACAGGCAAGATCAATAATAGTTTGCTGTAGGCTTTTTGTTGCAAGTGTAAGTGTACTGGCCAGTAAGAGGTAAAAGTATACCAAGGTTACAAAAATGAAAACAAATTTTCATCATCTATTTTGTATGGTTTAAAGTCCCTTTAATATGATGGCAACCAGATTATTCTGCTGTTTGGAGCAGGGGAAACAAAGCAGGTTTATCTGTAAAGCACTCTTCATCCGCAGGGTAATTCAGAGTAATATATAGGAAGAACAAAGAATTTTAGGCATCAAATTCAATATAACAGGACATAAATGGTATAGACAACATGATTGGAACCGTGATCAAAAACAAATACATGATTAATTTAAAAATTGATACATTTTTAAATTAATCAATTTTTTTCCTTTTTTGATTAATTTATGCAAATTTATGTCAGTAAATTATGATTAAATGTTCAGTTTTGATTTAATTTCATTTGAAATTGTGAACTTCCTGTTGTTTCAATGTTTCTGAACTAACTGAACTTTATATCCTAGTCAGTGTCCAGTGCTGTGCAGATCTCCTCCTGGTTCTGGGTGTTTAAATCCAACTAGAAAGTCATTCTTGAAATATGGAATGAATTTCTAGACTTGTCCGGTTCAGGTAGAGAGGTGTGAATAATCTGGTCTGTCAACAAACCTGGGTCTGGGTTTGATTTAAGTGAACTCTGTTGTTCCTCAAATGCATATATGAACACCGAGCTGACCAGAGACCGCTAAAAAGCAGGAAGTGGATTACTGTGCAGGGGATTCTGGGTAAATACAACCAAAACAAATATGCTATACTAGCGTTAGACGGAGAAATATCCTATTGTATTTATAAACTCAAATTAAAACATTGTCAAAATTTGTAATCACAGAAGAATAAAATGCAGTGAGGGAGTTTAAAAGGTGAAGAAGGATTTAGTTGTCACCCGAAATCCCAAATGCATCATCCACAAAAACACTGTGCTGCAACCCAAACCAGCAGAGTGATAAAGTGCACAGCATGCGAGGGAGATTGTGCTAAGAAGGGTTTTACACTGTCAGCGCCCCGAGCTCTGAGCTGCTAAAAAAGACAAAGAACATTCATATACTGAGGCAATATCAACCAAAAGCACCTTGTGACTCATGAGCAGTGACTAACACACCGGACAGTAACAGCTTTAAACAAAAGGTCACCTCATAGTGGAGGACCAGGACAGAAATTGCAACATTGTGAAATGCAAACTTAGATTAATCATGCATGCTGGTTACATAAGAAAAAAACAATTAAAATTCTGACCAACACAACTGTAAAGGTTACGGAAGAAATGGAAATAGAGCACACACATGCACAGACACACAGCAGTTCACTCTGATTTATAATTCTATTTCTTGTGCTTGTGTTCAGTGTGTGATTGTTTGCTGCAGACGCCACACAGAGAGGCTGATGATGTTATCAGTAAAATCATCTGATTTAGAGCAGGCCTGTTTGGTGAGCAAGTTTGTTAAGAAAGCAGAGTTAAACCAGAACCCATGTGAAATGTAAACCTCAAACCCAGCCTCAGGGAACGCAGGGGACAGAGCGTATAAAAAGGACAAAAGCAAAAACAAACGTCAACAAGCAATGTACTCGTAAACTGAGATATTAGCAGGAATAAAAGGATCAGAATTCCCTCCAAACGTCAACAGACCTCAAAACAAAGTAACGTTTGAGAAAGAATAAGAACGCACATCAAACTTATACTTCATCAATTACTTTGTGTGGTTATTAGAGGCAAAATGAAGGGAAATGACAGGCAAAAAGCTCACTGAGAAGACAATGCACAAAATTGGCAGCAATCATTAAAGGAGGTGTCCAGTGGAGGTAAGAATGGCGCTTAGAGAATCGCTACAGTATTGTTTTACATTGACCTTTTACAGCATGCAGACAAAGGACTGGTTGCATATTTACTTTGCAGCAATCAACCTGAATGTGCCAAATAATTTTTAAACACCCCTTCTGTTAAATAACATTGATAGATATTTCTGTGATAAATTTGCCCCTTTTTATTAAACAGATTAATTCTAGCAATTGTCTGGTTTAACAGAATTTTCTGATGACCAACTTAAGAAAAGTAAAAAAATTAAAGATTGTTCGATTTTCCTGCTTCTATCTCCTGTTTCAAGACCTTCAAGACAAGAAAAAAAGACTGCAGCATCAGCATGATGTTGCCTTCAGCTTGTTTTCTAGCTGTGCAATCAATTGTGTAGATCATCTTATATAATCCGTATACTATTCTGTTTTAATGTTTGTATCAATATTATGAAACTAACTAGTTGTTCTTTTGACTGAAGAATTTTTTGTCAGACTTTGTGCCATCTTCTTTGATTTCAAAATGATACACTTCCTTGTTTTCATCCATAACATGAAATCCTGTTGAAACACATAAATGTTTGTAACTGTAGCCCTACAAAATGACTTGTTCCAGGGATATGAATGCTTTTGAAAACTGTAAACATGTATCTATAAAGGTTACAAAGTCATACACAGCTATAAAGCTTTGCACTTTTTTGAGTTGCAGTGATATTTGAAAATGGCAATATAACAAAGTACTGCAGAATGTGGTTGTGTGCAGGGAGCAGGAAATGCCCACCCTTGATGTCTGAAATGACATGATTCTGTAATTATAAATAGATCTTTTTAAGCAAGTGAGCTCCACCACTAACTGTGAAATTAATTAGCATTCTTAGTTGTTAATTGCTCCTTTAGAAGCCAGAAAGCTGCTTAAAAAACCCAATTGCTGACAGTTTTGATCTTTTGGAGAATTTATAAAATCAAAAAGACTGGGAACACGAACAAGCCATAGACAAACTGAAGAATATAAAGTGCCGTAGATGAATCTGGGTTGAATTGTTCATAATTTCCTTTATAAATGTAAAAGTCTCTTGGGAAAAAAAAAAAAAAAGATTTTATTATCCTTGCTTACCGTTAAAATGCAAATGTAATATAATTATTTACTTTCCAACGATGACTTGTTGTCCTGTTAGAAATACAAATAAATACTAAAGCTGACTTTTTGTGTGGCTGCCTCTCTATTTAGAACATATTATCCCAAAAATATTTTATTTTATGCTGTTGCAGCCAAGTGAAAAAGTCACATTAGCCAGTCATGATGTCATTCAGCTGCAATCATATTCATTGCATGAATTTATTTACTTGCATGGTTTATTCATCATATTTCCCCCATAGAACAACCAATATTTAATGGATGCGCAAGGTGCCAAGTGACAAATGAGTTCAAACTCTGATGGTTTATGGATTTAAGCTTCAAAAACTGTTTCTACGAGGGACGCCTAATGTTTGCTCGGCAACACAGACCACAAAACACACAGGCAGGGGGACAGATGGCTGTGTGAGGACAAACACTGCAAGTGGCAAACTGAGATGGAGCAGAGGAAAGGGTGGGGATGGAGGCTCGGGGGATGGGAAGGGTGCTTACCTTCCTGTGGATGAGGCAGCGTGTTCCCATGTACAACCTGAAATGGAGTGACAGAGACGGAGAGCCTAGGCACCTTCCACCTTTAATGAATGTTTAATATTGAACAGCTGGGAGCATTTGTTGAAATTATGACCTGTTGTGTGTTTGGCAAGTATAATTGTGCAGACAGTGTTATTGGGCTCAGAAACATGAGTCACCTGCAATTATATCAAACGCAACAGATCACAAACATGACACCATTTGCCTTTATTGTATTTTGTGTTCACTGTGCAATGCTATAGTCTTATTAGTTATCTTTCATTAAAGTCTGATAAGACTGATTACATTGTCAAATTGGTTGCATAATTGCTGTGCATAAAATAAACTTAGTAAAATGAGATGAACATTGCAGATGAATATCCTCTGACTTACACGCTCTGAAAAAAAAAAAAAAACCCTCTGAGAGAACAGACTGCCCACACTTTTCACACCAAATGTTCCCCAGTAAGACTCCCTTCTAATCACTGCCACACTACCCTAGTAAATAGCCAGAGCCTGTTGCTTATGTTCGCATAACCCTACATGATAGTTTTGGATTCAGCCACCTCTGCTGAGGTGAACAGATCTGGACGGATTGTCCTTAACGGAGCTCAAACTGGGAAAGGGGAAAAAAAACCCCCCCAAAAAACAAGCAGATGTGACTTTGTCTGCCAAACATCCGGCTGTTTAAGGAGGAGATAATGTCCACTGGTGTCGCTCAGGAGTTCCTATTGTGTGTTAACATGCTCACATGCAGCGGATATTAAACAGCAGAAGGAAATGACATGCTCTGTTAATGTGCATCATTAGTTTGGAGACAGGAGGGTGGGTCATGGCACTGTTTTTTCGAGAATTTGCTGTGTTGATCCTTTGGTGAAACTTTGTATTTATGATTCTCTGTGGGGAAAGACAGCCAACTTTTAAATTGTACCTGGTGACCTCCTTCTCTGCTTAATCTTTGGTATGATTGCTTCACTGTAATTCTGCATGGATTACAGAAAATATGAGCATCAAAAGGAGTTCAGATTGAGAAATCCCAATGCAGGCAATGTATGTTTCATTCAGACTTATAGTATCTACATCTGTAAAACATTTTAAACAATTTGTATGCATATATCTATATCTATCTATATCTATATCTATATCTATATCTATATATATATATATATATATATATATATATATATATATATATGTATATATATATATATATATATATATATTGCATTTAATCCTGTCTGCAGTAAACTAATCCTTAATAACTTTTATAGCCCAGCTATTATTCAATAGCTGGGCAGTTCCGGCAGGGAACATAAGAGTAGAAGGACTCTGAATTTCATATTTATATTTTTTTTATCACAATTGATATAAAAATTACACCAGGTATCAGTAGACAAGGACTTGCTTAGAAAAAGAGACTAAAATTCATAAGTTCAGTATGTAAAATCATGGAATCAACATATGAAAAACATTTAACACATGAAGGAAAGAAAAAACAAAAAGGCATTAAAAGCAAAAAAATAAAAATAAATAAATAAATAAAAAATCTGTAATTGGATGTTTTTTAAGAAACAATCCATCACTCCAGAGTTGAGCGACCTGCTGAAGGATTTGTTTGATTCAGGTGTGCTGAAGCAGGGATGTTTGTGTTAGACACTGGCTCTTGGGGGTTCTTGAGAAATGTAGTCTGGTTCGATAAAACCAATTTTTCCTCTTCTTGGAAATCTAGAATAGGAAAGACACTACATCACACTAAAGTTATAATGTTTAATATTAGGAATGTTTGGAAATGAGGGGCTGATTTCAATAAATAACAGAGGCACATGTCTTTCTGAAGGAAGGAACCAGATCTGAAGACAGTTTGGTAAAAATAACCCTAAAGTGTTATTTTGACCCTGTCTGTTTCTCCATACAGGGATATTTTGAAGTTGTCAGTTTCAAAAAAGGTTTTCAACTAAATAAACTTCAGTAAACATATCAATATTTGTGTCATTTTTCGTTAGTTATAATAAGTTAATTAAACATTTCTATTAAGTTATTTGTATGTGTGGATTATTTAGTTGTTGGGGGTGTATTTTATGTCAACAGGCCATTTAGAAAAAATACTGTGAAAACAAGAATGCGTTCAATCTGCATTGTATGTGGTAGAAAGAGAGATAATAGAATGATCATAAAATTGCAGGATGTTAAAGTTCCTGCTTGATTATGACTACAATTTTTTAACATAATGTGTTGGAATATTTCTATCATCCTCATCAGAGCCTTGTTTGTAGTTTTTATGTTTGTTCTTTCTGAGAATTGCAACATTTCTGGACTTCAAATCAGCAAGAGTCACCCCTGAGCTGTATACACATTAATCACAGCAAATGTCCAGATTCATTCAAATCTAAATGTGCAAAGGCAATATGCTCACACGTCTTATCCTCGTTCTTTTTATTTTTCTTGACTTTAAGCAAAGCACTGACATTAATTCATAAAGAAAGATGAATTTGTGTTGTTCTGAAAGCACGACGCAGAAAGTGAGATGCAAACTGAAACTGCGATATGAGTTGTTGGGGTTAAAAAAAAAAGCAGCTGTCATGGAGCCATACAGAAATGCAAAAGTAAAGTTGAGCTGACAAATGCAAAGGTCTTTGTGGAGGCAGAAAAACAAGAACTTGAACAAAACGAGCAACAGGCAACATATTGTTCACAAAAATTTCTACAAGAGAAACTATATTCCATGCGGCTATTTTGGAGGCATCTGTTTCATGATGGGACTGGAAATAGTTTTTTCTTTGTTTTTTTCAAGTAATGACAGGGGGTTAGTTTTCATGAGCAATTCTGAAGTCAGCAGTGAAGTTAGAGTGAAGTGAAACAGAGGGCTTAGATTGGTAATGCAAAACAACATTGTTTTTTTCCCCACTGTGTTTATTTTCCTTCCTTTTGTATCTGTTTTTTGTAGAAGCAGAGGGGCGATTTTTTTTCCCTCTCACTACCTCACAGAGTTGAGGAGATTTTAGAAAGCTGGTTACATCTAACACTTGCATTCTTTCAGGGGAAAGTCATTACAGCTAGTTACTACAACTTGTGTTCGATACAGATTAAAAAGGTTAATCTGTTTGGTATTTAATAACAGCATAAAAGCAGATGTTTGGTGAAGGCCTTAGAGAATGATAGAGAACAAATGGCAATATGAAAACCAGTAAACACAGTTGTGAAGATGTTGGAATCATTGTTAGGCTTTACAACAATATACCAAACAGTTTTTTTTTTAACCAGGGCTAAGTCTGACCCTGTATGAGCAAATACTTTAGTATCTGGTTGTTCAAAACTGGTTCGGATATCACAGAGCACAGGTGTCGAAATTTAGTCCTAATGGGCTGGCTTCGTGCAACTTTAAGATGTGTCTCCATAGCAGGGCTTCGTAGAGTTTGGAGTCTTTTGATTCAGAAGTGTTGGACTTGGGACACATCAAAAAGTTGCAGGCCACTCACCCTAGAGAACTGGAGTTTGACATCCCTGCCATAGAGATAAAGCACCTGCAGTTTGACTTTATAAATCATTGACTCAGGAGAACTAAATTCAAATGAGCACTTCAGTTTTGAAGTTTTATATTAATCTAAAAGTGCTAATAAATCACCAATGGGATTATTTTTAAAATCCCAGTGAAATACTATCACAAAAAATGACACAAAACATAATGTTTTGTGACAATGATTGCATCAGAAGCTTGAGGAATTCACTTTGTCACTACTTAAAAATTTATATAGAACAGCTCTCTTCTGCCACATCAGGAATGTGAAGAGACTCATGTTGCTCCCACATTTTAATTAAAAATGACCTTCCTTGTCACATATGATAAGCTCATTTAGTACTAACATATGCAGCTTGCTGAACAATATAAGGTCATGGAGATTGCAGTTGCGTCCTGAAAAAATACTTCTGGTTTTTGAACACAAACTTCAGGTCTCCTGAGCCTACAGATCACCTGGTTTCAACTCTAAAGTTTTTTTTTTTTTATCTCACACACAAAAAGTGCCACAGGGCGCAATAAAGTGTTGCTAAACTGCCATGGATGACTCATTGTCAAGGTGAGGAGTGTAATCAAGTATAGCCATGGGATATTACTGCTTGTGATTTATGCAAGTGATCGTCTGAGTGTAAAAGGTTCAGTTCTTCTCTACGTTGAGCAGGAGATCTAGGAACGGTTTCTATTTTTCTGCTAAATCTGTTTCATATGGTCTTCCATCACTGTCATCATTATCAGTACCTTTATAATGAAGCAATATTTCATTTTGCATGAAATGTTTTATCAGACGTTCTGAAAAAGATCAATTGACATAATTTTGCCGTTTTCCTGACTGATTGTGGAAAGAAGGAACATGTTTTCTACACTATAAGGTAAAATAATTATTATCAGAAATTTTTTTCACCGAAATAGCTCTGATCAGAGTTGTTGGGATCTGCATTCCTCTAATGTGAATAAATTCTATATTTTGCTTTTTAGAACATATGTCTAGTGTACTAGCTCGTATTCACAGTATTTCAAGATATATTTTCAGTCATCATGAAGTAATGCAACTGAAGTTCAAGAGCATAAGTTCATTAGAAGATATATCTATCAATAAAATGTATCATTTGATATGACAGGTGTAATAAAGTTTCAAACAATTTGTTTTAAACAAACAGTTCTGCATGCCAACACAACAACTTTCTTTTCATGATCCATTAATTATTTTATGTTTTTGATTTGTGCTCAACCTATATCTCATATAAGTTCACTCTGTTTCCTTTGGCTGCTCTGTGCAGCTCGTCTGTTTTTTTTTTTTTTTTTTTTAAGTCTCCTCATTTAGTTTTTCATTTAACACTTTCCAATATTTAGAAGATCCTGGCGCCAGAATGATTTACAAACAGCAACATGACACCGCTTAAGTCGAGAAAGAAAAGTGGCCTCATCAGAACTTAAAAAGATTTATGTTAAAGTGGATTAAGTCATTTCTCAAAGCACATTCTGGCAAAATAATATGAATGATAATAATTACACACTAATTACTGAGTGGGAAGTATTCATTTTGAAACCATCAATTTATTTTAAAATGCCCCTTTTGCAGCCCAACAAACCAAATTCATCTTGGAGGGATATCTATAGACGTATGCCTATTTCCTGTTTTCACCTTCTCCAACATAGAATGAAATTATGTCAGTAACCTCTTTCATGACATGTCCTGACAGATCTCCAACATCCCATCACCAATTAGGTTAAGCCTGCTGGGATAAAGATTTCATTCTGCTGTCCTATTTATACACATACATGTCCGTGTATGCCTAAGTCCTTCTAGCTTATGTGTTTGAGTAAAAAAAAAAAAGGTTTACACTCAGGAGATAGGAACATGTATTTGGGATCTCAAACTCAGAGTCCATCAGAACAACAACCAAAATGCCAACAGTTGGGTTTTTTTTCAGGAAAAGTTTGTTGGTTAGATCTAAGATTTCTTTTATATGTATCGATTTTTTTTATAGTATCTCAAAGGTTTAGTAAATTATGATGTGATATCACAGGCTACAAATTTGTTCTATTTTCCTTTTACTGATTTCATTTCTCACTTCGTGATGTGATGTGTATTTTTGTCAAAATAACAACCTCATGGAGTGCACATGGCGTCAAAGCATCTCTTTTCCAAAGCCCATCATGACTTTTATAACCATCATCTTAATGGTCTGATAAATGACTTTTTCCAGGATTTTTGTCTTACAGTGCTCTACATGGCCCAGCTCATATCCCTTCATGTTCTGTAAAAAAAAAAAAAAGCCCCAAATAAAGGGTAGAGGGACTTATCAGTCCATAACAATTGAGAGGGATCATCTGTGTACAGGGCTCAGGTCTGTAGCTTCTGTACTGAGATGCAATAGCAGTTTGATCATACTTTTTTGTTGTAAGTGCTGTATTAATGGTTTGCTCAGATCCATTTATAAATCTCCAGCTACACTGTGTGTGCTCTATGGCTGCTATTGAATATGTTGTTAAAGTGCATTGATATTTGTTCTGTCAGTGTGCAGCAACACAGCAAAAAACCTGGCAATGGTACTGCTAGAATTGATATTGATTACAAATTTGTTTATGTCAAATTTGTTTATGTCAAATTTGTTTATGTCAATGTCAACTACATTATTTAATAATGATATTCAACACATCAGAGTCCACTGAACATTACCTCAAATCTAATCTGCTTGCTCTAACACAATAGTGGGCAGATACTCTGAACCAAACAGGTATACATTTGTGAAAAGACAAACGCTGCTGACATTTTTCTTTTTCTTTTTCTGAAAGGTTAGAATTTAACAATGTACTCCTTGACACTCATTATGGAGATCGATGGCAAGCTTGATGAGAATTGATTTTATTAGAGCTTCTGGTGTCCCGTCTCTCCCTCACAGTCAGTAGAGAAGCAAAACAAGACAACAATGGGCTGTGATTTGCAGTTTGGGTTAGATAAAATATTCAAAAGAGGAATGTGATGAGATTGCAACATATTATAAATATTCTTTAAGATTTCTGATTACGTTCTCTTTTTAATTAATTTTGTTATCCATAAATTTAAATTCCAACTGATGGATTTTCAGCAATTACAGCATTTTTCAACAAAACAGGTTGCAAATGTATAATGCGACTTGTATCAGAATAATTTGTATGCTTGTGAAATGTAGTCCTATAGTCACAACACATGGACTCTGACTGAATAAGTCGGAGGCCAAGTAGAGAAATTTTGCTTTTTTAATAGCAAAATTTAAAGCATTTTTTGTCACTTGCTTCCTCAGTTATACTGTTGTTTGATAAGATCTTCTCTGACCTTATATCAAAGCACATATTTTTCCAGGATTTGTAGAAACCAAGTCAGAAACGTGTCAGGGAGACTGGCAGTGACATGGAGAGAACTGCTGCAATTGCTGCCAAAACACCAGCTTTCTTCATTTGTTGACTATCTCCTGTATTCACCATTTGTCAGGACTGAGCTGTAGTGTTGAAAGATAGAAAAAGACATCCTGGCTGAGCTGTTGTCCTCCAAAACTGTGTGGTAGATAATGTAACATTCTGTTGCAAACAAATATGAACTTTGAACTACAAATATAAAAATTCCCTTACACACAAAAACATATACTGTGAATTATGATAATGGGGGCATTGTTATCTGGTTTTGGTTTTATTTACATGGAAATAGGTTTGGTTTTGTTGTGTAAAGCAATAAATAGTTTCAATTAACATTCAAGTTCAACCAAAAAAGCTCCAGATCTTCAAGATGTGACACATCTGATTCAGATAACTCCTATGTGTTCAGCCAAGTTTTCCAGAGTCCAATAAATAACCTCATTATTTGCCTTAGGTGCGATGAAAAAGAGACTCACCTACAAGATGCAGAACAGCAGCCCTTGAGAACAAGACTGGAAGACCTCTGATGTCTGATCTCGAGGATCCAGTGGTTTTAGAAGATTGCACCTGCATATTATCTCTCCTCTAGGTGGAGCCACTGTTCTCCCTTTTTCTGAAGAAAAGAAGAGTTTTAGTGGACTGAAAAAAAGTCTAATGTCCATGTCCAGATGATAGGAGCCGATGCTACAGGGTCACTGGATACAAAACCCCTTAATTCATGTCACTTGACTAGAACCTTAACAATGACTAGAACCTTAACAATGTTTTGAGGCTCTCATGTACTCACTATTTCTACTATAGAGTAACTGTGACCACAGCAAGAGCTTCATTTGCACCAGCGGGTGCTCAAACTTTTTGAGACCAAGATCTACTTTTTCTCTCACCAGCCGGCTGAGATCTACCTCATGGCATGAAGACATACAAATTATAAATTAAACCCTATTGACTAATTTTCTATAGAAATATACATCAGTTACATCAGAAATGATAAAGTGATAGAAAACCTAATGCAGTTTCTCCCTCAGTGAGATTCTGACACTGGGAGCAGGTTACTGGTTTCTCGGTCAGAAGCTGGTTGCAAACCTGAGGCCAGCAGGTGTCAGTCAGTTATGGTAGATCTGAAATTTGGTTTGATGACGTCACTATGCGAAACTGCAGACTGATAGGAGGAACCAAAGAGCTCTGCAGAGATAAAGGCAAGTCTTCTGAATTTGGGATAGAATTAATGTAATTTGACACAATTATTGTGGTAGAAGCCATTTGTTTGTTAAAACTTAATCAAATATAAGTGTCCTATTTGATGTTGGTTGTGACGTTTACTGCAAACGAACGAGGTAATTAGTCCAAGTCTGTCGTTCATTGAACGTTCAGAAACTCCAGCGGCTGTGATGAACCACAGCGAAGGAAAACAAAGTAGAACAACCGAACAGGTGATCAACTCAGAACCACTCGCACCGTTTCACTCTCTCTCTCTCTCTCTCTCTCTCTCTCTCTCTCTCTCTCTCTCTCTCTCTCTTTATGGTTAAGCACACCCGTTGCCGTGGCAACCGCCTGCACCCCGCAAGCCGAGCAAAGATTACGTTAAAAACGTTCAGTCCGTTACGATATCAAGTTTCAGGCTTTATTATTATTTAATGAACCTACAAACGTTTTGGATCTTAGTGAATATTTTTGATAAGCCTGTCAGAAGAGGAAGTGCTGCTCTCAGCGTCCTGGAGGTCTTCAGTTTGTCACCTGCTGCCGAGATCGACTCAAAACCTGCCCGCGATCGACCGGTAGATCGCGATCGACCATCTCGATTGACGTATCGAGCACCCCTGCTGTACAAGCTTTACTACCTCCCCAGGCCAGGCTATGGATTACCTGCTTTTAGAAACATAATAACAAACAAACAAACAAAAAATTCAACCAGTCATTATTTCGTCTAGAGTTTGAGACATGCAGAACTGATCTGATCGTTTCCATTACAACGATGAGATGGAAGACCGTGCCACAGAACTGCAGTGAGCTGGTTGAAGATGTCATAGATGACCGCATGTACATCACAACAGATCAAGGATGTTCTGAGGCTTTTTAATGTGTGAATCTCCAAACACTCAAGCATTTGGGATCCAAATGCTTTATTGAGATTCTGCTTTGTGCTTTTTAAGACTGTTTAGTATTTCTAAGGCTTTAGTCCCTTTTCTTATCCCTCTCGGTTGGGGACTTGGATACGCAGTGACGACAGGAATGAAGAAAGTATTTCATTACTACTTTCCCAAGAAGGATTGGACAAAAGCAGCTCTGAACAAACTGACCCGGCTGGGGAGGTTTGCTTCATACGAGCATGGATGTCTGTGAATCCAAAGACTTTGTCTTAACTGAGGCTTTGAAGGACAGTACCTCGGACGAGCGTACTGTCTTTTGGACAAACTAAACCAGTGTAACATAGTTGAAATGGTTCGGTTAAAATGCTGCTAAAATGGGTTTCGTAGTTGTCCTGTGGTGAGTGTTTTTTTTTTTGGCGCCCCCTACTGGTTGCCTATAAAAGGAGGAGGGACTGCAGATTCCACACAGTCTGTTGGGCACTCTACTGTGGTAGGTCATCAAATCCGGTTCCTTTCTGAACAGTAGTGATGGTTGTGCTCTGAGACTAACGTGGAGTTTTGTTTCAGTACCCAGAGCTGGTGAACCAGTAGGGAGGCTTACTGTGTTTCTTGTTATTCACACTCATTACACGTAATTATATTATGTTAAATGTCAGAAATTTATGTTGTCAGTTATGTTGTCAGTTATTTTTCAGTTAAGTTTGTCAGTGTGTTTATTATGTTGTCAGTTTGTTGTATTTGCCTGTCTGTCAGTTTGTTTGTTCTCTGTTTCAGTTAGAGGTTACTGTTAAATAGTTTATTAGTTAAATTTGACTGCTGTCTTATTTATCTGATTTTATTTTTTTTAATTTTTTTATGTGAAAGATTGTATGAATTTCATTTGAAAGTTGTGCTACTAATCAAAATCCACTATATGATCACCTGTTCCAAAAATTTATTGTTGAACCCGATTGTAGTGATTGTTTGTAGGACACAGTCTGTTGGGCACTCTACTGTGTACCCAGAGCTGGTGAACCAGTAAGGAGGCTTACTGTGTTTCTTGTTATTCACACTCATTACAGAAATTCACTCAACTGGTCTCCGCTGTGTGCTGTATGTGAGGGAAGAAGTCACACCAGCAGGTGAAGTTTGTCCTTTAAGTCATACAGTGGCCAGTCACAGCAAGGTCACTGGTTTGAGAGATACGATGGTAGACGATGATCTTAGGCATGAGAGGACAGTCGTAGAAAAAACTGATCCGACTGGGAAAGATTTTTCCAAGGCTGACCTCGTAGCCAAAGGTTTTGCTGAAGTCTTGGCTTCAGCAGTTCTGGCAAAGCCAGAGATGTCGTCGCTCAAAGGCACTTTCACCGGTGTCTTTGAATTACCGAGTTCCCAACATGTCTCAGAGGGAAACAGTTGAGAGAGACATGACAGCCTTTGGTTTGTCAAACACATTGGACTGTGAAGTCTCTGTTGTTATTGAGCTCAACTGTTCCCCAAACAGGGAAGCTCAATTAACAAACAACTCTGAAACCCCAAAGATGTGTGACATGTTTGTGACCGTTCCCAAAGATGAGGCTACCCCGGCTGGGGTAGCTCCCTCTGGGAACTAGAGCAAAGTCTTTGGGGACAGCTTTCTCACTGCTCCTAAAGAGATATCCAACCTGGCTGGGGATGTTAACCTTTTGGAGCAGCAAGCTGGCTTGGACATCCTGGATGTGGTGAATCAAAGGCCGTACAGCAGGGACTAACTGTTATGGAAGACCCGGAGAACTTCTTTTAAGTTTTCCAACGTCTTCTCAAACAGTTGGATGAATGCCTCATTTCAAGCCATCGTAAACCTGAGCATGACAAGGAGGAGTCTCGCTCGGAAAAGGGTGTTTATTGAGGCATCATCCATCCCGTGCTGTGCGGGTCTTCTCCACTCTGCTGTCCATCTAAGGGAAGCACATTTCTCCAGAAGAAATCTCCCCAGTCCTCAAGGAGCTGAGGGAAAGAAGACTGGTCTTGGGAAGCGATTTTGAGGTTTCATGCTTACTGGAGTCTTTGCTCGTCTGGCTTGACTCTCTTGGAGGGAAAACGGATAGGGAGTTGTACAGTGCAGGCAGCTGCACAACATGTGGCATGGATTACTTAGAGCGGCTCAGTAATGGCCCCCTCATTGTACTTCCACCCTCCACAGCTATTGATAATGTAACATCTCTTTTTAGATATTGGGTAGAGTTGGGGGTCACAACTATTTGCTCAGGATGTGGCTCAAAGGTAAAACACAAACACTGCCTCACTGAAAACAACGTCTTGGTCTTTTTTCTACCACAGTCGGCCAGATGTAACAAGAGACTCAGAATCCTTCCCAACGCAACCATGGACATTCCTGGAGAATGTGGAACAGCACAATACCTCTTGTCCTCTGGCATTTGCCGTGGTTCGGACCCTGCACAGCATGGACAGCAGACGGTGAAGGCTGTTGATGAACATGTCTTCACTGCGACATATATATATATATATATATATATTTGGTTGAATTTTTTGTAATCAGTGGTTAACACAAATCAGCACAGTGAGCTTCCCTACTGGTCCACTAGTTCTCTGCGTACACAGTAGAGCACAGAGAGCTCTTTTTTGTGAGACTGTGTCTCACAAATAATTATTACAATCGGGCTTAACAACATAGTTTTCTAACATGTGATCGTGTTAGAAAATGATGATACATCTTTAAAATTAATTCAATACAACTTAGTCTTTCTTTTATAATGAAACAAGTCAGAAAATTAAACATAGGCGACAGTAAAAATGAGCTACTAAACTACTTAACAGCAACCTCTGGTGTTTCACAGAAAACGAAGCTGGCCACGTGATGCCGTCATAGAAACAGGGAGCAAACAAACTGACAGACTGGCAATCACAGCAAACCAACATACATGAGACAAACTGACAAACATAACTGAAAAAAAAAATGACAACATAAATTACTGATAAATAATGTAACATAACTACCTGTAATGAGTGGTTAATATAAATCAGCACAATGAGCTTCCTCTGAACAAACTGTGTGGAATTTACGGTTTCTCTCCTAAACACACACACACATCCCCCCCCCCACACACATCATATATATATTCAACAGAATGAAAACATGTTATAGCTGTTCAGATTATTTATAGTCAGGGATTTGCTATAACCATGACTTCATAATGAGGTATCATTAAGTGATTTAATGGCATTCAGCACACTGCTAACAGTCCTTAAACAGTCCAAGCCGTATCGTGTAAAGGGACTAGATGACCCTACACTCTTAAAACAGGTATATTAAAACAACACGATTTTAACACATGCCGAATCAGCTCACGGACAATACATGTTGTGTTGTTATTGACACCACTAATATGTATGTCGTTTTAACACAACTATTGTGTCATTGAAATCAACACAAACACATGTAAAATGTGTTTTCATGACACGTAGACATAAAAATTGTAAATTAATTAGGTTTAATTTGGTTTGATGACGTCAATATGCAAAACTACAGACTGATGTCCTATTTGATGTTGGTTGTGACGTTTACTGCAAACGAACGAGGTAATTAGTCCAAGTCTGTCGTTTATTGAACGTTCAGAAACTCCAGCGGCTGTGACGATATCAGGTTTTGATTATTAATGAGCCTCTTCTGCTCTGCTAGTCAGTCGGTCTTTGAGTCCATCTTTATTTGTTAATGGATCTGGAACGCAACTTAACAATAATTACAGAGAATATTAATTTTAACACTTTTTGTTGATTTTTAAAAATATATCTTAATGAAGTTACAAACGTTTTGGATCTTAGTGAATATTTTGATACGTCTGTCAGAAGAGGAAGTGCTGCTCTCAGCATCCTGAAGGCCTTCAGTTTGTCACCTGCTGCCGAGATCGACTCAAAACCTTCCCGCGATCGACTGGTAGATCACGATCGACCGGTAGATCACGATCGACCGGTAGATCACGATCGACGTATCGAGCACCCCTGCTGTATACGTATTGTATAAGCAGTGATACAATACATCCACCAAGCTTCATCTAGACCTTCGATGCAATCCCATCAAACTGAAGTACTGTCTATGAATTAATTCTAGGTCTCAGCAACAATATTATTCTTGAATCCGTTTCCCCTAAAAAATAGCTGTCATGGTGAAATCAGATAGCAGTGTGAAAGGTTTTCTTACAATGTGCAGAGGGATTAACAGATGTGTGTGAATGGAAAACATCAGAAGCAAGCATGATGTCAGTCAATTTTCTACTAATATCTTGCTATATCTACAGTTCCTCTGAACGAAATAAATTACTGAATGATGCCAAGCAAACAGTGTCTTTAACCCTGTCATCCTAGATATTTTCTTGATATTACACATGGTGCAACTGCCTTGTCAATGCTATTTATAAAGTTGGCAGTATTTTGTTCAATGTATTCCCACAGAGAAGGCCGCAAGTACCTTTATAAGTATCTAATTGAACATGTTTTATAATGTATTTATACACCAAACGAATCAGTCATTCAGTCTATGCGTTACTTAATTTTTGTGTAGTATACAGCTAAGAACCTCTTTACATTCTTATCCAAATACCAGTCTTTCTGGAAAATAACCTCTGAGGCAGACATCTTAAACTTCATTAATGAACAGTTGTTCAGATTAAAAGAGAGCTCACTGGAAAGTAAGACATACCTAATTACAGAGCTTACAAGAATCAATAGTTTCAAGCCATGAGTCATTTGGAGTTTGTCAGTTTTATGATGGAGCAAATTCTACTTTGAGATATTAGTTTTTCTTGATGGTATGAGTAATTTGTTCAGAAATATAAGCACAACTCTACCAACTAACAGCAAGATGTGTTGTAAGGATTACTATTGGCGGTCTTACAACACCATCCTAGTGGTTGCAAAATGTGACGCAGAAATCGAGATGGAGCCGTTTACAGGGTCATCTGATCAGTCAGAGGGAGTCAGGAAATTCTCATCTCCTGGGATTCTTGTCGACCCGGCTGCCTCTCATGGCAAACATACTGTTCCCAGTCAGTCAGAGAGAGAAAGTCTGAGCAAACTCTCAGTCTCCATTAACAGTGGATGATGCAAACTTTGAAGGTATTTACCAAACAAACATGTTAGCATCAAGAGCACCTTTATCAGGACTGTATTGAAAGGCACAAACAGGACACAAAGGCAGAAGTCTACGTTGTTGCATGATACAAAAGAAATGAGAAAGAAATGAGGCAAAATGTTCCCCCAAGAGCCTTCCAGGGCCAGAAGTCAGATACACACAAAAACACATCATATAAACACTACTTGTGTAGTGTTTATGAAGTCCATAGGATACCAGTGGGCTGTGTGCTTTATCTTTTCTTTTTTTTATGTTTGTGTAAAATATAATTGAAAAGATTGCTTTTAGGGGAGTAATGTTTTGGTACACAGATCACTGCTGTGCTTTTCAGCCTATTTTGTAACTTTAAAATTGAGATTTTATTATTGCATCATGTCTCCCAGTTCCACATCGCAGTGAATCATTGTTAAGTTTCATCGCCTGAAGAGAAAGTCAAAATGGGCCACCGAGAGGTGACACTGCACAGAGAGACAGGGAGAGCAAAATAGGAGGAAAATCCAATCAACCTGATAAATTCACCATATTTGACAACCATAACACATCACGAACCACTTGAGGCAAACCTGGGTGTACTACAAATGTTGTTTACTTCTGATTGTTAAATATTAAACCTTTTCCTACAGATTGTGGGTAAAATTGCCTTTTCACAGAGCGCTTTATTAGTTCATGTGGTAAATGTCAATGGGCCAGCTCTGAATAACATTTGCCTTTAATAATCTAATCACATGTCTGTTCACTGGCTCTTCTAGACAGTATTTTCCATGTTTTCATGGTGTTTCTGTATGCTGCCTTTTCTCATGATTGGAAAATAATGAAATATGAGAGAGGAGATATGAAGTGGGTCTGTTTACGTTCTTTGTTTTCTTTTAATTTTAGAATCTACTATATTTGTATGTCTGTTACTAAATTGTTAATTACAAGCATAGTGGAAATTTTAAAATTCAAAATCAAAGATATCAAGTTGAAAACCTAAATTTCATTTATTATGTAACATGTGTTAGAAATTTTACAGCTGTAAAAATCACACCTGCATGCTGTTTTAACAATAGCAACAAACATACAACAAGATAATAACATATTACTTTGAATAAGTAATATGTTAGTGCATAGTTATACATTTTAAATTCAACAATATGAGGACAGAATACTGGAAAAAGGTGCAAAGATTTGAAAAGCAGTCAAAAGTGCCATACATTTTTAAACATATTATTCATATTTTATTAATTGTATTTATAAATAAATATTTTAAAAATACATATAACACAGTTGTGTGTTACAATTCTGAAGGTATGTTTACGTTTGATTTTGTTTGGCCAGAACAGCTTTAATAAACGAGAGAAATAGATAATAGTTCTATAGCACATTTTGGCAACAAGACAATTAAAAAAATTTCTGCAGTACTCTGCAGTGACAGAAAAAGGAAAGTTGTGAAAAATTATGTCAGTCTCTAAACTAAATGATGTTCAGTTAATATGAATCAAACGTATCTCTAAACAAATGTGTTTTTAGAAAAAAACCTTTTGAAATGGTATTTCATCATGTTCATCATCATACACATACATAAATGTCATAATATTCTATGACTCCCCACTTTGTTGAGGATAACTGAGCAAAGCTCATAGAGCAGGTAGCCAATCTGGAGTTTAGTTTTGTTTGGGTACAAATTGCAAAATAACCACACAGACTGAGAAAACATTTTTTTCCAATTGCAAAGTTGTCATGACGAGTGAAATAAAGCAGTAGCATCTTGGTTTTCCGGTAACAAAACTAAGCAGGAAACAGGTGAGCAGAAAGCAGCAGAATGTGTCACAAACTCAACAAGTAGTTGTTGAGTTTCACTGAATGAGCGTTGTGTTTTTTCTTTCATTTTTATCTTTTCTTTTTGCCTCAGCTCCAATACCATAAAAAAAAAAATCATTTTTTCTGTAAACATTGTTTTCTGTGGGATGTGACCTTTTTGCTCTTTTAGATTATTTTTAGTACAAAGTGAAAGACATAAGAAACACTCATCTTCCAGCTATGCTTATGAGGGTGTGCATGTCTATGTGTATCTGACAACTTGCAATTACCTGGCTGTAATCTCAAATGTCAGGCAAGAATAAAGGCTTTTCAAAGGCTGGCATTATAATGAATATCTCCTCATTAGCTGCTGCTAAATACCACAGGTTTGACCTGTTGATCCTTATTCTTTCTGTGAATGATTTAGGAAGAGAGCCAGCTGCTCTGACAGGCAGTATTTAAACACAACGATGCTTTAAAGTAAATGTCAAAGCCAGCGTGCCAACATGCAAAGCTATGCAGTAAAAGTATATCATATTACCCATTTAATATAATAAAAACAAGCCAAAAATACTGATTGGCACTGAAAAAACAATACAAATAATAAACATTTGATCATTAGAATTACTTGAATCTTATGAAATATAAAAGTATTACACATTTTTGGAGCTATATTTTCCACGCTGTCACAGTTTGAGATATTTCTGTATATTTTTTCAAACCATGACCTTCCTTTACCACCATGTACTCAAAGGTAAATGACATAAGGACTGAAAGAGTTTAAAAATGGCCTCTTTATTTGTCACTTGTTTCCTTAGTTAATTAACTGCAAAATTAAAATGTGTGCATATATATATATATATATATATATATATATATATATATATATATATATATATATATATATAAAACACTGCATTCTCCAGTGTTTTGTGCTTCACTAAATTTGTGGCAATTTAATTTTATCAACAGTGTTTGCAAAATGAAGAAAGAAGTATTGGTTGTTTGATACAACCATCAGGCAGAAAATCAGTGCATTTCACTTTGTTATCCAGACTGTATTGTTAAGATCATTGAATAAAATAAGACAGGAAGGAGGAAAAAGTAAAGTGGAAGGTGTGGAAGGCAGATGGTGGTTTTGGCTGATGGACATTGTCTTGGATCAATCCTCTAAGGACTGAAAAGACTAATGTTTTGGCCTGCCTTCATTTGAGCCTCTTGAAATAAGCTCCCCTTGAAGTCAGTTCCCAGCTTTTCGGGAAGTCAGTGTAGATCATAAACTAAATTTTAAACTTGTATTGATTGCTGATGTTCTGTATCTGTTTCCTGCAAATTCCAGCACATGCAAGGGTATTTTCTTCAGTTTTTCTTCCCAGATATTTCACACTTATGTTGCTGACTGATCTTTAGTAGTGTCAGTAATGATGGGCATCATCGTGGCTCGGCTGCACATGCCGAGATGCGTGATTAGCGCCCACACAACAACACTTCCATCAAAATGCCACTATCTACATTTACTCCTGCCACATCCAGAGCTTTAGATGTGCCTGTTGATACGACAGCAAATAAACAACCTGAGCAGAGATTCAACAAATAACCCAAGACAATACCTCTATAACTTATCATAACAACAGCAATATCCTGCAGTCATGCCTAGATGTGGTAGTATTGATTTGACAAGGGAGAAAAACAAATCTGAAAGAAACACTCTTCAGTTATTTTCTTTGAGCAGACGGCTTGAAGAAGGAGCGCCGCAGATCTATCAAGGAGATTTGTTCTATCTACAGGCACACATCTCACAAAGAAAGAGAGAAAGAAAAGAGAGAGAGAGGGGCAGAGGCAGAGAGAAAGAGATTTAAGAGATTAAACTGGTCCTTATTGCTGTTTTTTACAGCACTACATCGAAGATAAGAGAAATCTCTCTTCAGGAATTGATGGATGCCTGGGATCTCTGACTGATCTGGCAAACCTCATGCAGAATCATCTGAACATAAATGAAATGTCAGTCATAACAGTTAGATTTTTCATGCAACCCCAAAAAGAGATTAAAACAAATGTATTCTTTCAGATATCTTTTCACAATTCCTTTGAAGTGGGCCTCTTGTTCTTATGTTCGTCAAAGTCTTGACAAACATGCAGTGACATAAGAAATCAGTTGTTGATAGGCTCTGCAAGCAAATCTGCTTCAAAGATTCACAGATGGCTGCTGGCGATGATGGTGCCGAGTTACCAGTATCCTGTGAAGTCAGTGCAGAGGTGGAAACTGTCGCTGCAGAAGATGGTGAGACTAGAGGAGGAACAAACTAACCATATCTGTGAGCTTTAACATCTAGCCCTCAGGATAGACTGTTAAAGTATTTATGCTGCAGTTCAACCAGCAAAGTTTAGTCTTTGCCTTTGTTTTTTAGAATTTCTGCTCAGATATTTGAGAGACAATCTATTATTTTACACAGAACTGCAGACATGATAATAACTCATGACTTTTTTTCATCTTGAGATGATAGAAGCATATGTGAATGGACTTTATGAGCATTTTATTAAATAGACCAACAAACAGTTATATAGTTATGTGAAGGAAAGCCATGTTGTTTCACAAGCTCTATTAAAATGAACGTTTTCAAAAGAGTTACAATTTTCTAAAACAGCTTAGTTAGATTGGGTGGAGAAACCGTGTTTTTTCCCCCCAAGATTTCCCTTATTTACTGCCATCCATTCTCCCATTCATATCCTTGTTGACGAAAACAAAATCCTCTCTGCACAATGCTTTCACCACTATATTTAACTATGGAGATTATGTTTTCAGAGTTTTACATACAAGTAGCTCTAAAAGAAATTGAATATCATAAAACAGTTCAATATTTTTTGTCACCCTTTCAAAAGTGAAACTCATACATGACTATTATTTTAATTTATCACTGGTAGTTTCTTGTAGTTTAATGAGTATTTAAAAGCTCCAAATCTAAAGTCTCCCAAAATTAGAATAATGAATAAGACAAAATAAAAACTTGACATTTTAAACAGCTGTGAATACTTTTTGTCATTAAGTAGTTATACGGAGGATTTCTAAGGTAATTATTTTTATTGGAAGTAAACAAGTAAATGTGGAAGCTCTTCCTAATGGTTAAGAGGCAACACATGCTGATCTATACAATTTAGAAATATGTATCTACTGAAACAAAATACTGACAAAACCTGAACAATGATTTATCTAGAAGACAAAAGACTGCAAGTGATGAAAATTACAAACAATATGTTGTTTAGAAGTAGTTTAGTCCATACGTCTCTGTGCTGTGTGGTGATGCCCCCTCCTGGATGAAGCATGGTTGTGCATAATTTCCTAAGCAAAAATGATCTTTGCAAAACATTTTCAAGCAATTTATTTATGTGTTTGTTAGTTGTACATGTTGTAATTATCTAACTTCTGCATTCACTCACTTTCTGGAAATGCTCACCAAGGAGGTTAAACAAGATTTCATTCATTCATAAGAAAGGAAATATGAAGTGATATGTCTTCCAGACGTTGGGTGTCAGTGTCAAAGTTATGCACCTGTGTTTGTCTAAAATTACTAATGAACCCAGTTTCACATAGGTCACCAACTGTGGCCATTCTTGCCTACATTTTTAAAATGTTTTTTGTTTTTTTAAAGGAAACTAAGCCACATGTGGAACAAAAAGTGTACTGTGTCTCCTGAAGATATTTGCCATTTGTGGTAACAGTATGATGTAGTGGAGCTAGGATTACAAGGCTTTAGGAATGTGAAGGGTGACAGTTTGGACAGAGTGGCTATTGTGAAGGGTAACACCTGAACTTGTGGAAGAAATGAAAACTGATTGAGGCGAGATTGGAAATGGTTAATCTGAGGTCAAACAACAAGTTTGGTAAAAGTCCTTAAGTTTTATGTTTAATCCCTGAGTTATGAATGGTATATAAATTGAAATGCTGCTGACAACATAACAGCAGCTGAATATGGGAAAACTTAGAACAGGTAAATGTGTTTGGTTTGATTTGACTTACAGTGACTTGCAAAAGTATTAACAGAACTTGAACTTTTTCTGATTTCTTTTTTTTATATCGCAACCTCCAACTTTACACACATTTTTTTAACAGTTCTTGTTTGCAAAATAGTTTAATATCAGTCAGATTATAAACACAGCCTGATACAATTTTAAGATGAATTAGATTTAGGTTCTGGCTGTATGTTTGGAATTGTGATGTTTGCTGGAACTCCAATGTCTTTCATTTAAAAAAAAATACACCAATGTAATCACTCTGAAAGGCTTGACCTGTAAATTACAAGAAGTGTTTTTTTTTGTTTTTGTTTTTTACTTTTGTAAAAATCCTTTTCTCTGCTAACACATAAAATAAAGGAAAAGAAGATGAACAAAGTTGGTCTGTTACACTCTTTGAATACTCGTCTCAAACTCAACATTGAATTTTACGTTCCCAATGTTCTGCTCAGGCTTGGTGAAAGTCTGTCCCTCACTTTAGGTTGACAAAGCTGCTTCAGTAAAAAATTGTGTTGTAATAAATCAACAAAAAGCCCTTTTATTTGGGGCCTTACAGTTACAACATGTTCAGATGTGACAGCTTCTTTGGACAAAGTACTTCTGTAAAACTCAAAGCAGAGCCATATAATTTACACTGAAAGCTTTAAGACCTCCACCCTCACAGCTGTTCCACCAGACTGAGCTGTAACAAACCCAGGTGGGGAAAAAAAAATAAAACAATGCATCCAGATGGGATGCATTATGGTATTGCTCTTTTTTTGTTGCAGGTTTGTGCCCTCGTATGTTTTAGCAGGCCAGCAGCTGGGAGTTTCAGATCTCTCCTTACAAAAACAAGGAAAAACATGCAATAACATTTGGTGGGTTGGGAATATTTTTTTTTCACATGTGTAAGGTGTATGTAGTGCAGGGCGGCGAGGGGTTGTGGCAAGAATAACTGGGAGGAATGGGGCCCTGCGGAATGCAGAAGAAGCCACAGTTGAGAAAGTTAAGTCAGTAAAAGGGATAATTATGGTCATGTCTGGAAGTGGTGCACTTTAAGGGGCAACAAAGTTTAAAGTGTCAAGTTCAAACCTTGTGCTTATTATGCATAAAAATACGGACTTGATGGAAAGGAACATGAAGCATCTAAAGTAAAGTAAGTGCAAATAATTTTTCTTCAAAGCAATGTTACGGCTGCAGTGAGTCTCTGCCCTTTTTCCTTGCAGGGTTCTGGAGACAGGCCTTCTGCAGGTGTTATGGTTTGCCCTGATTGGTGCTCTGCTGCTTTAAAGCTGCCATGCATGCAACAGACAATAGGCTTTTCCCTGTCCCTCATCAGAACTCCATTTGGTTTGGTTTGTTTCTTATGGTTGGCTTTTTTGAGGCTTGTTTTGCATTTGCTTATTTCTGGTTAGTCATGTGTTTTTACGCTAATCTATTTTGGTTTCTCATTTCAGGTTTTCCTTTTTCAGGTTTTATTTATTCAGTATAATTTAACCCTCTCCAGGCAGATGTTGCAGATTTGCAACAGCTAAATGCCACTTAGCTAGTCTTTGCAAGTAATTTGAGCCTGAGAGGGTTAATAAATTCATTTTTTTTAAGTCAGAAAATTCTGATGTGGTCTCCTTTAATGTTCCCACCAAGCGAGCCTGTTGGAGGTAACAGCATTTTTCCTTACCAACTACATATGACAATATTTGGCAAATTGCACATCTGATGTTACCCATTTTTAATTGTAAAACCAGATTGTAAATTGTTACAGTTTGTTTACAGTGAGATAATTTATATCTGATATAGAAATGTTATGTTTTTATTATAGGTCAGTTTGATCATTGTTCTAAATTTACTTTTTGTTTAGGACAATATTTACTGCAAAAAATAACATTCACACTGAATTCACCTTTGGAAAACAAAAGCATATTTTTAAGATCATGTAAAAAAATACAAAATATCAAGTGATTGGTTTGATCAAATGACAAATGTCAAAATTAAAAGTTTATGACTTTGATTCAACTCAAGACTTACGTCCCTTGACTTTAGTCTAGGGACTTAATTCCTAGCGGATTTCATTCCTTTGCTTGCAACAAGACTTGAGCTTTACTTGTGACGTAATTGTAATACAGTGAAGTTTCCAGGATTAAAGTTTCTGATCAGGAAATTTAATCCTGTAATGAATTCAGTATCCCTTCTATTCACTTCAGTGAGTTATACTTTCTGCTCTGCTTCTGACAAGTTTTACTCTCGTATAGCACAATTTCTTCCAAAACTTATCTTGTTCCACATAAAATTGCAAAGATGAACAATATATGGATCAGGTCTTATTTTTCATGCAGTGGGATGATATTAATTAAACATGTAATTTGAATGAATGAAATATGTAATTTATCAATTTACATTAATTAATTAATGGATCGCATATAAGCAAATAACAAATGCACCACTTATCAGTCAGTGTGTAATCAATCCAATAATTTAGCAAAAGGAATATATTTCAGTTAAGACTACATATACTGTCTTAACTATACAAAAGTTAAGTCAGAATATATAGTTACTAATATCCAACTATATATTCCAATCCTTTAATCTAAGAAGCTTGTTTTAAGGAAAACATTCCTGTGATTTTTTTCCCAGATATCAGTTGGATAAACGGTGTCTGCTGTGTTTTGCAACAGCATTCCCTTTTTGTGAACGTGAATGTGTCTTATAGAAATATTTAAATTCTGCACTGTGAAACTCTGCTTGGATATCAACACAAATTATATGAAAATGATTTGGTTGAAACAGAATGAAGAAGTGTGTTTATTGTCTGTGGCATTTCAGGATTTCTCCTGTATTTAATGTAACAAGCATCTGCTTGTGTTTGGCTCTCTGCTGCATTGCAGTTATTAAAGTCAGCAAGAAAGGATTCTTTGTCACAGCCATCATCTAAGCCCAGTCACACGGATCATCTTGAGCCAGAGAGCCGAACTAATTTTTACCACTACATTCCTGGACTGTTTGGTAAGACCCATAGGGGTCCTTTTCCTCCCCTGCTCCCTCCTCCCTTTTCCTCCAGATTCCTTTTTCCATCTTTATTTGGCTCCAAGCAGTAAAACTACTTTCATTCACTGGACTGTTTCCATTACTCTACCTCCTTTGAGACCACTTACCTAAATCAATGGGCTTTGTTAACTAAATAACTGTTTTTATTAAATTTATTGGTATGGCATAACTTTTCAACAAATGAGAGAAACTGCACAAGATAAAAAAGAAAAAAAAAACAAACAAATATTCATAGTCAGTTATGCACATCCCAGTTCTGTGTGGACTGTGTGTAGTACAAATCATTCCAGTACAACCATGTGGTGAGAAATAACATCCAGCAGAATCAAGCTCTGGATAAGTGGCCACATCATTTATGACTGTCTCTCAATGGTCCTCTCGAGAAAGATTAATTAACAGGCCTGGCCATTGTTTGGCTATTAGAAGTTAATTCTTGAAAGTAATACAAAGCATCTTATTCAAAAATAGTGAAATAAGACTGGATAATTATAAGTCAACTTCTAAAACTACTTCTTTTGAAACAATGCAAAAGAGATACTGAGCAGTGTCTGACATGCAGGCTTAAGTGTTTGTTGAACCCGCTGTGAAAATAAAAGCCATTTATCATTCAAATATTTGTCTCTATTTGAGTCATTTCATCACACAATATGAAGAAGTTCAAGTTCTAAATACTGGCGACAAACTGTTTCCGAGGTCTTTTAAAGTAGAAAGACAATTGTCCAAATTATGTATTTTATCTTACTTAACTACAATCTCTATTTACAGAGAGATTTATCTTGCTTTGACTCTTTCCTTGGGTGGTTTCGAAGTGATTTGATGAATCATCTCTGGGACATGGTTATTAACAAACTTAGCCACAGGTAGATTTTAAATGAAAAGAAAAATAAAGATTACACAAAGTTAATGGGAACAATGGTCCCATTAATGATTTCATCAATGAGGAAAAAGCACAACTAAAAACATTAGCTGCTAAGTTAAGTTGATTTGGGAAAGAAAAAAGTGAAAGGTGGAAACATGGAAAAGTTATTACAAGTAAAAATGTGTATAAGTGGAGATCAGCGAGTTTTATATAGAGAAAGCCAGAAAACAGATAAATACTCAAACCACTCTTATTGTTTTCTCTTCATCTAGTTGAAAACATTAAGCTGTTTTCAATAGGCTGAAACAAAAACAATACTAAAAATGAAAGTTCCTGGTAAGGCAGGAAAACTTAAGTGACACCTCTTGTTCTTAAAGCATCACCCGTCTCATCAGGTGCATCTTTGTAAGCCTTCACCAAATTTGTTTAAGAGATTTGTATCACTGAACTAAATGACGTTAAATCCCAAATCTGGGGGCTCTGTCTCCTCTACTCCTTTAGTTTTGCCTTTCAAAAAGCTAAATAGTTTTGTGGATTTAATTTAATCTTATTAAGTTTATCTCCTGTCTGATTTTGTTGAGGCTTGACCTTATATGGGAGGCAGGCTCGAGATCTTCTGACTCTCATCTGGCACTTGTCTTGGCAGATTCTTACTATATCATATTTTCCTATAGCACATTCTTGCCAGTTATCTCAGCAAGTGAAATTGCCATTTTATAAAGTTTCTGTACACAGAGAGATGTTTTTGCAATGTTAATGATTGTGGCTTACATGTAAAGAAACCCCAAAATTTATTGCCTCAGAAATTTAGACTATCACACTGAACTAATTAAAAACATGTGTTTGATGCATAAATGTACATTTATGTGCACTCAATACTTGGTTGAGCCTCCACTTGCATGAATTACTGCGTCTATATGCTCTATATGTCATGGCATAGAGTTAATCAACTTGTGCCACTGTGTAGGTGTTATAGAAAACCCAGATTACTTTGATAACTGGCTAAGATGACTGGCAAGAAATATAGCACTTTTATGCAATACTCTATATTTTTGGGTTTACAAGTAAAATCCTGTCAAGTTTGAACCCATGCATTGCATGTTTACCATCATTGTACCTTATTTTTACAAGAGATTTCTTTCTTGAATTCTTTTGCATACAATGTCCTCACACAAGTCTTGAGTAAAATCTTCTGTTCTGAAAACTGGTCGGAAAAAGCCTTCATACTTTTTCAATTAAACATTTATGTAAACTTCCACAACTGCCAAGGTATAACCTAGACTACAATGAGTGATTTGTTGCGCCTTTTTTTACTCTGAACTCATGAAAACAGAGTCGCTAAGTTCTCTTTGACTCGGCAGGTGCTACAAGAGCTCATTTCATGAACACCTGCTGGGAGTTTGGAGTATGTTCAACTCTGCGCCTGAGTGACACTGGAATGCATTCGTCAGCATAGGAAACATGTTCTGTATACTTCTGTTAGCTATTTCGAATAAGACATGTTCAGCCTCACCATAAGTCCACGGATATGCCTGAAAGATTCAGCAACTGTATCTGCAAGAGATCCTGTATTGGCTTGACCTCCAGTCCTGACCTCAGGTTTGACCTCTCTGCAGTTTGGCCATTGGGACAAACTAAACTTCCCAGGATGAGAAAACTTTAAATCTAAATGTTATTCTTCTGAGCCCTCAAAGGATACATTGTGTGGGCATCCAGAAGGACATACCAGGTTGTGAAAGAGGCTCTTTCTTGTTTTTTGCCCATTGGCCCCCTCCCAGTCTCTCCGGGGCGGCCTGTCTCTCTCCGACAACAGCTGCTCGCTGCCTGTGGAGCCCGGGGGTGAGCGGCGCAGCTCCAGACATCTGTAGGCCCCTAGCCTGGGCCGCCTTGGTCTCTCTTTCTTTTTCACACACACATATATTGGAGGCCACAGTCTGCCCAGCACAAAGAGCTACATTCATTCCGCTCATACAGTCTCTGCTGGTGAGGAGACTGTCTGAAGATCACAGGCTCTCACTCTTTTTATATCACCTGTCATTCTCTCAGGTAGTTGCTCTCTTTTAAGCTTTTTGTAGATAAAGGGTAAGGTGATTGCAATAATAAACTTTAGAAGCTGTGCGGATTGTAAGTCGATGGGGCGCACTGACACCTGTTTTTTGGTCTCCAGAACAGGTCCAAATGACTGTCTTTGAGAAATCCGTGGGAAAGCGTACGCTTACAACTTTGTCCCTCGGTTAGCGTTTTACCTCCTCACCCTGAGAACAGGCATTCCAGTGCTAAGGGCTTGCTGACTAAGTTCACAAAGGGATACTGAGAGAGGCCAAAATGAACAGAGATCCTTTGTACTGGGTGAATGTGGCCATGAGACGTTTGGAAGCAGCATGGTTTGTGAAGCATCACAAAGTTGCTTTTTAAGAGCAACTTCCCACTGATTACAAACTTTTACTTTCAACGCCAAAACTCAAGGCTGACCCTATAGGCAATGCGTCGGCTTTGACAGAGCTAGTCGCCCTACACCACAACAACATGGAGTTAGTGTGAGAACTTACCGTTCCCCAAAACTGTGCGCTGAATAGCATTTGCAAGTTAGTGCTGGGACCACAAATTTGAGGGCTTCAATGGACAGAGAGAGTTGTTCATTAACACGGTGGTATTTGTAAAATTTGCATCTGAATCTCAAAACATTTGATTTCTGGAGCCATTTGATTGAGCTGAACAAATTTCTTGGAGACAGATCAATGATGGCAGTGTCATTCCTAGAAAACTTTTTGTTATTGAATTTTTGAATGCAATAGACTCAAGACACATTTTTCGTGATGCCTTTTGAAATTGAGTCATGTGCTTGACAAAGCTTACAGTTACTGGAAACTTCTACATTAATGCATCAGAGCTTCTTTTTGCAAGATGGATTATTTACAGCTTCAAGTAGTCACGCTATATATACACACCTGCAAGTAAGAGAATGCCATGTTTTGGTTATGACTCTCTCTGGCAACACATTTGAATCCAGATGGACTTATTAAGGACTGCCACCTAGAATTTTTTCATCCAGATGACAAAGAATTTTTTTTTTCATCCAGATCTACAGCAAAGAAGTTCTGATGGCTGAAACAGTGATCGAAGAGCCAAGCAGTCAATACTGCTGGTTGTTACCATCTACACAAATGTTCAAACATTATTTTTCACTCAAGAGAGAGAATTACACAGAGATTTTAAGCAGCTTGTGCTTCGGGTATGAAGAGAAAATAGCAATAATATCACTTTAAATACCCATATCAAAAATATATATATTTCTTTACTTCCTTAAATGTCTTCCTAAACTTAAACACAATACTATGTTGTGTTTGAAAAGAGGTACTGCTTGAAATGTAAATCACAGGTGTTAACACTTGCTGCACCTCGATGGACACTGCAATAGTGTCCAATTTATACTTTCATGATTGCATTCTGTTTGTAGTCACTTAATGACTTAAACATATCTTTAGTAAGTTACATTTTATGAAATAGAATATGCTGCTGCACTCACTATCTTTGTAAACTTTGTACAGCAGCTGTCATGAGACCAAGAAGTGAGCAGAAAACATTGACATAATTCACAATTTTATCAATAGACATGCATGAGGCAGAAGCCGAAGGACAAAAAAGTAGGCAGTGATATTATACAAAACCCAAGATACACAGAGATGAACTGGCTGTTTCCTTTTGTGTTTGCTCCATGCTAACATTGATCAGTTCTGCATTTACAAGGTTTGCAGTTTGTCAGCCTCGTGCTTTACCTACTCTGACCTGAGGCGACCACAATTTCTGCAAAAATAACCTTTAAAAGGTAATATGTTGATTCAGTCATATTACTGTGAGAACGTTTTGTTTAAGTATCACTTTCAAAAACCATTATCTTTTGTATTACTTTTTATTATATTGAAAAGCAATTGTTCTTTGTTGCATTCTAAGAATACTTGATAAATATTTGTTTTAAATTTTGTCTTGTGTTAATTCAGCATCGCAAACTTTTGGAGGCACACAGTAATAGCAAGTTCTTTGTTAATTTTTAAAGAAAACCATAAAGTGCATACTTAAAGTGAATACTGGTGTATATGAAAAGATAATACTTTACCTGTTGCTTGTTATATTAGACTGACGTTATTATTTTTCAAGAATTGGACTTACCTGTTTTTGTGTTAACAACTTTTTGTTTACGTAATTGTCTCTCAACTCAAGTTTTGTTTAATTTCTTACACCATCGGTTTGCCTTTCAGATTTAGCTGAGCTGTTTACATTGTTGCTACTAGTGACACAAGATAAACAGCATTAGTATTAACTTCTACTCTCTGTACAATGTATGGAACGATGATTCACTTTGGACTCAAGTTCTCATGATTATTGTAGTCGACAAAAACCTATTGCATGTCTCTTCTGAAAAAAGGTGATTTTAGCATTATGACAAGTAATCCCTTTTTGCTGTCCTCATGAACCTTACAAAGTTGCCACCTACAATGCTGTTAATATAAAGCCTTTTCATGTCTAAAAGGAAAGATTCACTGCAGCATGAACAGGCTGTATAGGTTACCACGTAATGTGATACAGTCCTGTGTGTAAAAGTGTTTTTTGCTACAATTGACAAAACGATGTTCACATACCAGATACAGAACACTTTTTTTTGTGTGTAATGTCTGATATTAGCTCAAACTGAAGTTTTTCTACTTAAGGGCAGTTAGGATAACCAAAAATATTTATATTTCCTCAATACTAAAATAAAGAACATGAAAGAACTTTTTTTCTTTTGATTTCCATAATTAAATTTTAGAGGTCTATTGCCTCATTGGAAAAAACCCAGATGATGACATAAACTATTTACAGCCAGTTCAGCAGCAAAATCATCCATGCCTTGAGCCAAAGTAAGCATCTCACACAGTCAATGCAAAATTCCATTCTCATCTGCTTCTGATTAGTGTCCACATTAGCAACAGCAAATGGGAGATATGGATCTCATTCCTCTGCAGACAAAGCCTTATTCACTGGCAGACAGCTCAGATGTGGGAAGATGATTTTTGTAAACCGGACGCGAGCCAGTCCACTCCTCCCCCTGTTCACATTGTCCTTTGAGCTGTGGGGTCATTGTAATATAGATAAGTAGAAGAATGTTGATTTATTCATGGAAGAATATGAACGCTTCCAAGAACTTTGTTCCATCAGAGAGAGCATATAAGGAAGTTAATGCTCATCTGATGTCAGATTAAAATTCAAAACATGTACATATACAGGGTTGACCCAAGAAGAAGTCAATTATTCCTGATACTGACCAAACGAATGTAAACTTCTGAACTAAAAGAAAGAAACAAAAATGTCTAACAAACATTCACACCAGGTTTTCTGGCATTAAACAAATAGAAAATTTAACTTAAAGCCAACCAAGTTTAGACAGCAGTAAAAAGAAATAATATTTTTATTCGGCCTGAAAAATAAATAAATTTAAAAAAAAAACGTACCTTGCAAGGAACAAGTTATCTGCCTCACCTTTAAATACTCTTATATTACCAACAAACAGACCTGTGTGTTTTAGATCACTTACGGTGTATCAGTAACATTATTATCTTGTTTACCCAATTTGGGTTTGGCCCTTTTGTGGTTATGCTCTCCCGACAAAGTAAATGTATGTTCTTGACAAATGTAGAAGTGATGAAACAGAACAAAGAAAAGCTCCCAAGGACAGCTTAATCCAAACAAGAATTTTTTTTTACTGTGTGACTTTGAGGAGCAGCAACACCTGGATTACACCACACATAAGTAAAATCATAAATATATATAAAAAAAAAGACAGACATAGACAAAGACAATGCAAACATAGCAGTGAGTCACAAAATATAAGAAATTTAGGTCACTGTGGTCACTGCGATTATTACATCAACAGTGGCAGTAACATTTCACAACTCTTTACTGCACCGGCTTTTACAGTTACATTGTAAAAATGTTGCAGGACAACATATTAAATGAAGTTTAGAGGTTGTTGGCCTGTAGCACAATCAAACTCTGACATAAACAGCTCATGAGTGACCATACAATCTGTTTTGCCACTGTTTTAATATTCCACAACCATCCTCTCTTCTGTAAAATTTTTCACCAGCAGTTAAAAAAAGTTCTCCTCTTTGACTATTTGAAGATAAACTCTTCACTTGTTGATTTACCCCCATCCCAAAGTCAAGATTAAAAGCGCATCTCAAAAATACACATGTGAAGTTGCACATGATTCAGCTTTACTTCAGTAGACTCTTTCAACTTTTTTTTATTTGTTTTTATAGCATTTAATATGCTTTTGAACAAAACCAACAAACGTTTTCCTATGTCAACACAAAGGAGACTTTCTGTCTACCAGTGTTAAATAACTTTCTATGTATATTTGCTTATTATACATAAGAGATATGCGGTACCAGTCTATCCTGACTCAGAATAAAGTTATTGGAGATCTAAGGCAAACGTTCATTTGGTGGTGGGATTGGGTCCCAAAAGCTGTCAGCAGAGAGGCCCAGACTTCTTTCTCCTTAGCCACTTGGTCAGGGAAACATATTCCTTTCAGTTCATTCAAAAGTACAAGATTTTGGATTTTTCTATTCAGCTATGTTAATTATAGTGATCAGAAGTGTACATTCACCCATCTCAATCAAGAATCTAACTGAACTTGGCCTTAATATTTAGAACCATTTTTTTCCATGGTGGAATAGTGCAAAATGATCTCAAACAAAATTTTTATCGAAAAAAAAAGAAAAAAAGAGAGAGATCTCCTGAGCAGGGATGTGCACAGATAGAAGCTAGTCAAACCAAGTCAATTTTATTTGTTTAGCACATTACAGCAACAATGCAGTTCAAAGTGTGTAAGACAATAAAAGCATAATACAGTATGCAGTTATGAAACAAGCAATAAACGTTGTCAAAAGCCATCATCAAAATCGACAAGGAAATATATCCAAATGTAAAATATCAAGTCATTATTTTTTAGCAAAGTTGAGAAATTTGGAGTTATGAATTTTTTAGTAATTCATCCAATTTGTAAATTGCACTAGTACCACCATGTTTAGCTGTTTTTAGGCATAAAAGCCTCACTTTGACTCCTCCAACTGTCACTGTGGCCCGTTTACTCAATCTTTGTCAAGTCTAATAAAAAGTATTTTCCAGATTTTGAGGGCTCTGTCCTGCTACAGACTGGAGTCTGTCCTTAACCTCTTAATGGTTGAGGTGATACTTCTCACCTGAAAAGTTCACTGGAGATAAGCAACCAGCACCCTTCCTGACCCCACTAGGGGAAAAGGTGTAGAGAAAATGGATGGATGGATGGATGGATGGATGGATGGATGGATGGATGGATGGATGGATGGATGGATGGATGGATGGATGGATGGATGGATGGATGGATGGATGGATGGATGCTCACAGGGGTCCAGCTGACCCCCTCTTAGAACTACTGGAGGGTTAGTAAATTAATTTATCATTTGCAGCCTTAAGTTTTTCAGGTTCTGTTATGTACATTTTTTTGATGATATTACACATGTAAAAGTTAGCTAAAGTAAAAAGGAGAGATCTACAAGAGGCAAATTCTTCTTTAAAGTATTTTAAGTTTTTGCTCCTACTGAAACCTGTGCTATGTGTAGCTAAGGCTTCTTCCACCCTTATTTCACTGCAAAGCAGGACCCTGACATGCTGAGTGCCAACTCTAAATGATAGGAGTCCAACCCAGCTGAGTTTTCTGTACTCTGCGAAACAAGCAAAGTTTCAAACTTTTCTCCCCTCCTCTTCACTGCTCAGAGCAGGGTTCATTTGAAAGGCACTGTTTGTTAAGGCTTTAGCAGTTAGTAAGTACTTCCTTTGTTTGGTGGGAGCACGGAGACGGGGGTTAATATCTCCCAGGGAGCGACGCACAAAGAGGGCCTTCAGCTCCTCTGGCCGGAGAAGGGTTGGCTGGATGAATGAGGCCAGGGCATGGGGCAAAGGTGCTAGGGAGGGCATTTGAGGGTGGGAAGTGCAGGGGGCAGAAGGCAGGACAGAGCTTCACAGGTCACTGGGGTATTAGAGAAGAGGGATAGGTCAAATGCTCGGCAGAGGGTAAATGATTAGAGGAGGTATTGCTTACATCTGCGTTGCAAAGGTTACAAGAGTTACGTGGGGTTAGGGTCACTATCAGTAGGTAACTAAATAAAGACAACACAGAGAAGATCAAAATTATGTGATTATGACCTTTGACTGTTTGCTCTGTGTTTATGAAACATATTATCACATAGTGGCGATGTTTCAAGAATGCTTAGCATTTGTGCTTTTTGGCTTGTGCTATACTAGCACAAGCCAATTAGCATTTATTATTCATGAGTAAAGCTTTACATCACCTTTAAAATAATTCATAGACTCTGATCATCTTAAAAAGTTTTCTTCTTTGTGGTTTCATGCTTCTTTTCATTAACTCTTACCTTATTTTGTTCCTGCTGAAGAAAGACATTTCCTCTCCGTAATTCTGCCACCACAATTTTTATTTTTTTTTAACCTTAGAGATGTTCAGGTCAGAGTTAGATTTCCAGAACACCTAATGTTTTGCTTATTGGCATAAATAAATAAATAAATAAATAATTTTATCCCCTCAGAACTATTATTGGCTGTTGTTGGGTGCTTGTCTAGTCAATATTTTTTATACTTGGTTTGCTATGTCTTGGTAGATCTCTATTTGTGCATTTAGCCTTTCCATTTTCAGATAAAAAGTAATGACCTGTTGCTTTTTTGTCTCAATGTAGTTTCTGAACTCATCTTGTTCAACAAGCATTTGAAGCATTTCCATTAGTCTGTGCAGAACAGCTACCTTATTTTACTAAGGTGCTGACTCCCGGACATAACTGGTGGCAGTGTTGCGAGGTACCAGATTAAAGTGGACAAATCTTTCAGATTCTTGTCAACATCACTTTGAAAATTATGTCTATTTTCTTCTACCTCACAGTTATACTTACTTATTATTGTCCTAGCAAATAAACTTTCAGTTCCTGCTGTAACAATGCGATGTGAAAATATTCAAGGGTATGAATTTGTTTGCAAGACACAGTGAGCTAACATCTATAATTAGGAGCCTAAATGTAATGGGTAAGTGAGGCACGCTAGAGAACAATGGGATTTCTGTGATGGTTTTGGATGAGAGTGTTACGATGGGAGTTGGGTCTACTACTTTTGGATTGCAACATGTGCTGACACTGGTCATGAGAGATGATGAAATAAGAAATAGGAGGGAAATGAGAGATAAATGTACTATAGTGAATCAGAGCTAGCCAAAATAAACTTGCACACTTTTTTCAATAGTTATCCAACAGTGCAGAGACGAAACATATGGTGAACCTCATTAAAAATGCATTTTAATAATTACAGATAATGTTGTAATAATTACAAAGAATTCATGCTGGAGCGCAATTCTTCTATTCAAATGGAGTGTATCCATTAATGTGTTTGTAATTAGTTTTGCTTTACTGTTTTTTTGCACTGTAAAGGTGCATATCTGAGTGTTGGGTAGGACTTTCTGCTCCAGTACTCAGTTGGTTCGACTCTTATATAAAGAACATGGATTTTGTTGTTTCAATAGGAAACTTCCCATCGAAGCAGCAGAAGTCACATACTGGGTACCCCAAGGCTTAATCCTGGGACCCCTCGTATTCAGTATCTCTATGCTCACATTAGCTCAACATTAAAACAACAAACATAAGATTAGTTATCATAACTACACACAAAATACCCATCCCTTCATTACAATGTCATCAGGTAGCTCTAACCACCCATGCACTGAACAATGCTTGAAACAAATCAATGCACGAATGAGCCATAGCTTTCTCTGGCTGAACAGAAACAAAACTTAACAGAAGTTATTATCTTTGGATCTCAAGAAAAATTATCTAAAGTCAGCACCTGGCTTCATTAATTACAGCTAGAAACTAGTGGTCAGGCCTGAAATCTGGGTGCAGTGATGAACTCTAAACTGAACCTTCAGAGTCATATAAAGTTAGCTACAAAGTCAATTGTCCCACACATTGTCCTTTCTGCGTTGTCCTTCTTTTCTTCTGTGACTACATTAGCTGAATGTGTGTAAGTATTCCATCAAGATGGGTAATGGGAGTGTACTTTGGGAAACTGATATGTGCATCATAACCATTGACTGGAAAATTTTGTCTGAGTTCAAATACAACCTAATGTGGCTTGTCAAAGGATTCACTATTTATTTGAAGGGATTGTTGCCATCATGTCAACAATCTTTATCTCAGCCAATTAAAAAAGAATTATCATTTTTGTGCAACCATAAACATAAGGGGTCATTTGAAGGAATGATGGAAACATCAACATAAAACACATTATTCTTGCAAAATGGTTCTTACAACCATAAAGTAGTAAAAAAAAGAAATCTAGTTCCATGATTTGTTTGACTACATATTTGTTTCTTAACCTTTAAATGATTTAAATTCCAGCAACTTGTTAGCCAGAGTCTTTGAAAATTGCTTGAAATGACATTGCCCTTGCACTAACCTAAAAACAAATCATTTCTATTTCCCTTTAGGTTTTTCCCCTCACTAATGTGAACCTGTTTTAATTTCTTCCCAGTTCGGCAAACATTTCCTCCCCTTTTTATTGCAGTCTTATCCCATAAATGATCTCATCCAATCCCTGCAGCTTTAAATTTGGTGTTCTGTTCTAATTCAAAGCAGTCCTTAGAAAGAATAATATTTACTCTCTTTAATCCCCCTCTCTCCACCTCGCCACATTCTCCAGCATGCAGAACTTGCGGAGTGTTCCAATAATAGCTGCCCTCCCATTTTTTGCCTTCTCTGTTCCACCTTCTCTGCCCGCTCTGCGATGATATCCGCAGAAGAGATGACAAGTGTTTGAGTTCAGTTATTTGCCAGTGTGACAATAAGTCTAATCTGTGGAATTGCTTTCAGAAGAGAATAAGTGTTAAATATTTTAACTGGGATATCATAATGGACAGAAACACTATTCTCCTTTGAGGTTAACCTGAGGTCTCCTGGGTCTGAACTAGAAACTTCCCAGCTGTGAAGAGTGAGGAGAGAGAGCTTGCCAGATAAAATAGTGTTGAAAGGTTTAACTGCTGCACTTGGCTGTTATAACTTCCTTTGGGCCAGCAGAATGTTGTAAGCTAGGTGCCTTTGAACTTTTCCTTTCCAGGATTCTGTAGCATTGGTTTTGCTGTCAGAACCAGAAGAATCCCTTTCTTCAGTTTTGTTGTGTGGAGGTTCTAAAACAAGCAAGAAACAGAAAAGACATTCCACAAAACATTCTGAAAAACTACAAGAAGATAATAGAATGGGACCAACTATTGTAGTTCATAATATCACTAAATGAGACCAAATGAGAAAATTCTGCACTGCCTGTACTGCCACTGAGTCTGTTCCATCCTAATAAGATGATACACTTACACATTTATCCAAATATGTTCCCAAAGTTAATCAAGTGTGACTTTTTATTTGCTATTTGGCCACACATAATTTTTTGAACAACATTTTGTGGTTGTGCACTGCAACATATGGCAAGTCACTGTCAAAAGTTGGATTTTTATTTATTTTTTTTTGTCAATAATCGCTTGTAATCTAATACAAAGGCTTCACTTCACTATGGATTCCAAATCAAGCAAGGCTCTTGGCTCTGTGAATGGGAAAAAAGAAAATGTGAATGAGGAGAGTGAGTTCACCATGGCCTGCGCATACCCTGCAGTCCTGGACTTTGATTTGGGTTTTGAGCTGGGAGACACAGAGAGTTCAGCCAGCAAACCACTGCCCTTTCTTTGCTTCTTGGCTTGTTCATCATACATGTTTTCATCCAAGTTACTTGTAAAAAAAAAAGAAAAAAAGAAAACATAGCTGAGTTTTGATTCTTTTGTTTTCAGTGCTTCAGTGGTTCTTGCTTTCTCAATGAGAAGAGGATGAGGTAGGAGTAAGTTGTTTTGCAGAATATGGAATGGAATCATTTCTTTTGTCTGCTGGCATTGAACATATCTTATCAAAAGAAAATGCGAGCTGTGTCTACTCTTGCAGACATAATGACTACACATTGCTTTGGAGCAAATCACCCCGAGGATATCATCATGGGCAGAAACACTGTTTCTTGAAATGGCTTTCCAAGTCATTCTAACACTTCCATTCCATGCATACGCTTTTGACATTCTTGTATTGTACCAAACAGAAGTTTCAGAGTTTTCCTCTCTTCATTTTGATCTGGAAATTTTTAAAATAATATTGGAAAAATATTTTCTAAATTAACATTTAAAATATTTGATCTGGATTTTAAACACTGAATATGTTCACATTGAAGACATATATATAACACCTTGATGAAACAGTGTATACAATTCTATTTTTAGAACTTGAGTGGGAGTCTCAAACTTGAGTTGGAACCTCAGAGGAGCATAGAGCTTTGCCACATGTGAAGAGGATCCAGAGAATTATTGCAGCCTTGAGAGAAAATCTATGAGATATGCAGACAGGAAACTTTTAACAATGAGTCAATTAGAGAAGACTGGCAAAAAAAAAAAAAAATCATCTCAAATACATGGGAGAGGGCTTGAGTTACCAGGATGGTTAAGACTTCTCCTTACACTTCTCTTATCATTCTGCTGATACAGTCAATGAACTTCAGGTTGGCTCCAGCCCTGAGGTGGATCTCCATGGTGCCCTCCAGTGGACACCTAAGATAGACCAGAGAGAAACTAATCACACAAAAAACAAAACAATGCCACACTTTTCCCTCCTGCACTTTGCGGTGTCAGTAAAAGTCCCCCGCTGGAGACCAGCTGTCCAATTGGCCAACGCCTCAGCCACATTATTCCCTTGCCCATGCCACCACAGTGGAGACTGTAGCTTGGGATCCCCCGAGGCAGACTTGGAGAACTTGGACCAATGAGCACCCTCCCAGAGACACGGAAGCCATGAAATACTTGGAGCAGTTAGGATCTCATGAACCAGCACTTAAATGCCTACAAATATCTAACTTATGAAAAAGCTTCTGGTGGATTATTTCTGACACTTTGATTAAGGATTAAATACAATTTGAAAGCAAAGCAGACTCCAGTTCAGTACCACCAACATGTACTTAATAAAGCCTGCGGCTTTCCAAATGGTCATTTTCTGAATGTCATTTTCGCTGGTTTTCTATTGCAAGCATTTTGTAACTTTTCTATGCAGACCTTCTTCTAATCGGACAGAAATGTGCCAGATGTTAACACTCTACATGGTCTCTAATCCAACTGCAGGTCAAGGAGCAGATGCAATGTCTAGACTACAACAAAATGAAACCAGTGTTAAGCTGTCTTTCAATCCTCCAATAATTTGGCAACAGATTTAAGAACATTGAGCTTGATTACAGCTCTATGAAAAGTGTGAGATTTAAGACGACTTACAAAAATTAGCTGGATTACCATGATGAAATTCAAAGATGAGTGCTTTGAGGGCTTTGTCCAGTCACACTATGTTTTTTTAGTGATTACATAGGATTATGCGGAATAGCCTAATTTTTTTCAGAATCACACTCTTTTTAAGCACACCTATCACTAGAACCCTTGCACCTCACTTTCGTTCAATGCCTCTTACCCTGAACTCCATCTTTCCTCTCCCACTCTTCTCATCTCTTTGGCTCTCTGTGGTTGTAAAGCCTTTCGTGACTAGCTGTCATTAATCTTCTTTTTCCAGGGGCAGGATCTTGACTGCATGCCAGGAGGCGCTCATACAAAGCCAAGACAGACATCCAAACAGAGACGCTTTCTTGTTTCCAGAGCACTACGTAGCTAAAACTCACACTGCTACAGTCCTTTGGGCAATGTAGCGGCACACAACAAAGGAATGAGTTTGCATGCAATCACACACCTAAAACTTGGTGCATGCGTTCATTTACATTCATTTAAATGGAACTCAAGAATACTAACACATCTCTGTCCTTGTTATTTTTTTATTTTTATTTTTACAATTTCACATGGAGTAAACCTTTTCTTTATGTTTGGAGTTCATAGCCCTTTATTCTTTATTTTCTCACATAGCATTTCATTAGGATTTGAGTGGTAACAGGGGAAAAAAATCATCTTTGGTTTTTGAACTAGTCAGTAATTTGTAGAACTTTTGATTACACCTGCACATCATTTGGTATGAGTCTGCCAGTTTTGCTCATCTATAGACTCAAATGTATTCCAAAATTGCTTTGCAAAATAAGTCAGGCTTTGTCGGATTTGTGGGAGAACATCTGGGGATGGCAGGTTTCAGATCTCACCACAGATTCTGAATTGGAACAATGCATAATTTTCCTTTAACTTCACAAATGTGTGCTACCCTATGTTGGTCTTTCAAACTGAACCCTAATAAAACACACTGACGTTTGTGGTGGTATAATAAGATGCGAGAAGGCTCAAGGTTCTGAATACTTTTTCAATACACTTTACATGCCTTCTACAATGTGATGCCTTACTTTCTTTTTTAAATCATCCCTTCAATATGTTGTGTTTATGTTTTGGCAAACCTTGCCAAATTTCTTCTGGTTCACTCCCTAGTGCATTGAACCTTGGAAACACTAACACAGTATAGCATGAGAGGAGTAAAATCAGTTACAACAACATGTGTCAGTCAGCCACTGTTGACATCAGCATGTGATACGATCAAACTGCACACATTTGTTTACAAGAAGAAACAAAGAGCAGTCACATTTCCTTCTCAGCATACACTGTGTTCTGCAATGGAATTTACTGTTTGCCGTACTTATGAAATCTTTCGTTTTTATCACAAAATATATAAGTGTTCAATTACCTTTATAAGTGTTATGGTGCAAACTGTTGTTTTGTAATTCCTTTAGTCTTTGTTAATGTCCTACATGAGGCACACTTTACCTTGCTGGCTGAGTTCAGTAGGTGAACTGAGGCACAGCGTCATCTTCAGTGTGTTGGCAGCAGACTCTGGACTTTGTGTCACAGACAACATATAACACACTGCAGCAATGAGGAGAAGAATGGCTTGTAATCGTAGCATTTGCTTGTCATAAAAATTGGGTCCTTTGCCATCACAAAGAACTATTGTGAGATTTATAGTTTATTATTGCCTGTACAAATGTCAAAAAGAAGAGTGAAATGGAGGAACAGAAATTCTGAAGTGTAATGTCAACATATGACTTCTGCATAAAAACTCTGAGTAAATTTTGTTTTCTGACATTAAATCAGAACAAATTTTTCCAGTTCAATTTTCTAAACTTCTTCAGTTCAGCTTTCTAAAAGCAAAACTCATGAGATTAATATTTTTCATTACTTCCTTCAAAGTCAGACATTTACTAAGGCTGCTCTGCCTTTAAACAAGATCTTAATGTTATGGCTTTCTAAGCTTGTGACAGGTTGACTATAATTTCTTAATAAAGTGGAGGCACACATGTGGATGTATTTCAAGGCAACAACTCTAACATATTGCTCCCTTGTGTGACATCCTGGACAAATCTAAAGAAATAATCAGATTTTATGTTAGTGAAAAGAAAACAGAATTGTGTTTTTTCTTGCCATTAATTTAAATATCTGGTCTCAACTATAATTTTTCAATTACCTCATTGCAGCTTTCATTATTTTTGTTTTTGTGCAAACCTGCTCGGTCTTCATTTCCTTCTACAGTGAGTGGAGATACAGTCATCTGCACAATAAAAACAAATAAGGGGCCACCAGCAGTAGCTGTGCTGCAGTATCACTTACGAACAACAAGTGCACCATTCAGCCTTCATCAACCACATCAAAACACTCACATACCCTCTTAGAGCACATCAGCCAACCTGTACAAACCACCATCACCCACTACTTAACTCACCCGCTTCCCTCTGCTCTTAGATCCTTCAAAGCTCCTTTGCTTCAGTCTAGACAGACCACCATGCTTCCACTGAAACATTACCACTATCTTCAGTGATCCAAAAACAGGAACTTTAAGCACAGTTCAGACATATGAATAAATAAATATAAAGTGATCATAATGTGTAATTGTTTCAGCGGGAACATTTCAGTCTTTGAAGTATGTTTTTGGTGAATTCCTGTATTCTCTTTGCACTGTTTATGGGCTGTGTATGTACTGCAGATGTGAATAGCGGGTGAAAATTGCAACAAATGTGCTGTCATGTGTATTTGGGAATTGTATTTCTTTTCGATTTTCTTTTCTCAAACTCATAATTGACTTGACTCGTAACACCAACTCATAGAAAACTAGAAATATTGTATGTGTAGGTACTCAGATCCAAAGCTTTGACTGTTGAAAAAGTCTCTTTTCTAGTAGATATCTAATTCAATAACAACAAAAAAGAACTTCTTCGAGACTCTAAACTAGAACAAAATCTGAATTATCTTTGTAACTTCATTGAAAAAAAAAACACAATACAGGAGCTATGATGTTGAGATAACCAATGGTTCAAATGATACAAAAAAATTACATGCACCTACTGGGAAATGTGGCCAATACCAATTTTTTTGTCTTTTTTTTGTGTTTTCTTATTTTCACAACTTAATTTAAAGGATGCTTGTTATGCAACAACTCAGGATAGATCTATGGCCTCTACGAAAAATGTTAATTGCATTTTTCCAAAGACTTATTCTCAGACATTGACATTTCACTTGATCGATTCTGGTTTTTGTTGCGCTCCTTTCAGAGTAAGCTCTGTCACTTTTATGCAAATAAGATGGTGTTGGCCACGCCCTCCAACTCAGTATGTACACTTGCATTTTACAAGAGAAAATGGCAGCCCAATTTTACAACAGTACATCTTGGCCCTGAGTCAGACCCAGAAACATAAGAATTCAAGCCTTCTGGGCAACCATAATGAATGCAGTAAGTGGTTTCTGGAAGGTAAGTCAACAACAAAACATATTTCTGGGCTCTTCTTGGCTTGTTGGCTGAGGGGCTAGGCTGGACTGGGCTGACTGGGCTGGGTTAGGCCCCTCACTTTTACTATGTGAGGGGTTGGGCTTGGCTGAGGTTCCTATGTGAGAGGCAATGCTCACATATTTTGATGTTATTATCAGGAGGTTTTTGAAATGGCTTGTTTTCCAGACACCAAAAAGCATCAACTTACTGAAGCAGAAGAAATTAAAATGGAAGTGCAAAAGAATTGTGAAATTTGCATCATGGGTGCCCTTTAAAGATATAGTAAAAGCATTCAAAATATTTTATTCTGATGTTGCTGCCTGAGCATCAGCTGTTGTGCTATGATCTGTATGTTTAACCTTAGGGTTTTATTTATGTTTCTGTTTTGATCAGTTCTTTGTTTTTCAGTTCTTTGTGAGATGTATCTCACCATTTTAGCTTATCTATTGTGTCAATGTCAATGTTCTCATTTTGTACTCTAGATTTGTTTATTTATATTAGTTTTAACAGTAAATTTCTTCTTACTAATTACATATGGTTCAGGATTCTTTTTCCCTTTTTGTTCTTATTTTTTCTCATTCTCTCTGACTGCCAGCTCTTTCCCCTTCCCAGCTGTTTTCTATCATCATCTCTCTTCTGATTAGCTCTTCAAATCTGTCATTTCACCACCTCTTCCCCAGTGCATTAAGCTCCCTTCATGTTTCTTCACTGTCTCCTGCTGTTACTACGCATCATCTCCTTTGTCCTCCATTGTAACCTTGTTATTGCCCTCTTACTCCTGCTTCTGAGTTTGTAAATCTTCTATTTTGGTTTAATAAATTCTCTTGAACTCTCTCCATGCCAAACTCTTGTCTGTATTTTGGTCCTACCACCTTATGACACTTGCTGTTATTTGGTGAAAGCATCTATCTCTATGTTTGTTTCACATTCTGAGCAAAAAAACAACAAATGTTTAGGAAAAATTATTTGCATCATCTAGAAAGATTAGATTCGAATTTGATTGATTTCACCAATAAAGGGCTTTGAAGAAAAAAGTCAAATTTCCTACTCCATCCAATTTATTATATCATGTTATTTTGAAAATACAATGATGATTGATGTGTACATACTAATTGCGGCTTCTTTGGTAACTAACAAGGTGAAAATTAATCACAAATAACCTTACCTGCTATGTGCACAGTAGGTGTGTTACATTGTACATCATGCTAATTCCGGCTTGTAATGTAATTGTTTTCTTAAAGACTTGCAAATGTAAATCCTTGGCTTGTTTAAAGAGAACTTTTTGTACCCTGCTGGAGGGCATCAGTCAATCTGTCATATTCCACCACATTTGTCCACAGGGGAAACACATTAACTTGCCTCGGCTGTCACGCCACACTTATAGTTGAGGGAGAGTTAACGTCAGAGGGGATGTTAGACTTCGGCATGCCAATCTCACACTTCAAAAGAGCCGGCCAAAGTGACTCCATACGGCTAGCATTTGTGTCATGGCATGAACAGGATCAAAAGAAGGTGGTCAATGGACCAAAAAGGAGCAAAATGTTTTAAATCAAGGCTTCTTTGTGTTACCAGGCTCCCTGAAAAGCAATAATGACAGGTGTAGAGTTATGGCTAATTATACTGGATTTGTCAGTCAGGGAAACTGTTTATTATTACTTTGAAGATTTTTTTTTAGGAGCGTATATTACACACGAACATTCCCTGATTGGGCAGAGTTCAACACAAATGGTGGTGCCTCTTTCAGTAACAACAAACACTTGGAAGTGCAAAAATGGCAGACAATTACATCAAAAGGGAAATTATAAATGTGCATAAATTAGAATGAGATATACAAAAATTACAGATAAACACCATTATTTAGCTCATACTTAGTTATTTTTTTGCCATATAATTCAGTTTGAGAATAATTTTTCCGCACAGTCTGATGGTAAACAGCTGCCAGACATCCTTTTTTGTACATAAATGTGAGTTATTTGCCATTTTAAATGCCTCTACGTTTACACTGATGCTCTTGTAGCATTTTGCACAAATAAGTTGTAGATATTTTTTCTGTTTGTGAACTTATGCTTTGTCATTGGTGCTTTGTCTCGCTCTCTTGTTTCTCTCTCTCTCTTTTTAAGAGAGAGCAAGCACGCTTGCTATTGCATGCCAAGAAAAAGCCTGTGCATTCCTGTTTAACCTTGTCACTGAATGACAAGGCTGGTAGAGGTGCAGCAAGCACATAGCTGCCAGACATGACCTGAGAAAAAAAATGGGACACAGCCAGTATGTCCTTCAAGATTCATCAGGATAACATTTTTCTACAGGTAAATACAGAAAAAAAAGAAGTGAAAACAACAATATTACATAACAAGAAAGAAAATAAACATTCATATAAATGTTAAAACTTTGACAAACAATAACAAAAAATAAATAAATTTAAAGGATCATGCAGTTTTTTTTTTTTTTTTTTATAAAAAAGTTGTTTATACCCCAAATTTGTAACTAAGCACTGCCATTTAGTGCTGTTCTACTTTGAAATAATTTTATTTAAAAAATAAATAAATAGTTAAACCCTTGCATATCAACATGTTTCTCTTCTTGGTTAGGATTTTTGATGAAATAATAGAAATGCAATCTTTCAAATCTCATGTGAAAATTGATTATATTTTCCCTAACATTTTCTAAAGATTTATTACACACTTGTTTGTTTCATTGTGGTTTTCAATCTTCATTTGGACAATTTGAGTCAGAATAAGCACAAAATAACTCTAAACAACTGCTTGCTTACAGATAATATTTATTTAAGTCACAGATAGCTGACTATAAATCAACAATTGTCAAAGAATGTGGAGCTTAAACCACAGATTCACAGTCTGATATAACTCTCATGACACAATACAGAAAGTTGCAAAGGGGTGTCAGTATATAGTGAGATCTACATGGTGTAGAGGTATCAGTACATGTTAACTTAGGTTTTGTTTTTCATTGCATCCATTCAAACATTAAAGGAAACTGTTCTCAATTGGAGATTTTACAGCACTGTTGGTGCTACAGAGGTGCTTGTATATTATATACAAGTTTGATAATGTTTAAGAGACTAATTTTTGAATTCTGAACTTAGTGCTGCTCACCAAACTGACATTCCTTGTTGGAATTCCCACTTCAAATGGATTGTTTGTTCTATTTCTGAGTGGAAATTTGGAAAATCTGACTTCTGAGAATGAAGCAAATTTCCCATATGGCACTAAAAGTCAAACAAACTGTTGAATCCCCCAGCTGCATAACTGAAAATTTGTATTGCTTATTTTGGATGCTTATTTAAATATTTTCTTGTCGAGCCGATATGCCTAATGAAAAAGAAGCAATGGCTACTTCAGCAGCTTTGTGTGCAAATTTTCAGAGAAAACTTGCTTCACCATAATGTTGCCACATTGCTAGTCAGTTTCCAGGCACACCTTGGGGTGTGAGGAAGCACAATCGGCTCTTTCACAGCTTTGACCGTGCTGTCACACCTTCTATCAGGGGCATCCACTGACTCCAGGGACAAAGACGATTGTTCCCAGAGGAGCAGCAATGAACTCAGCGTCACACGATAGACAAATCGCAAAAGTTGAAGTTACAGCAGAACCAAGGGAGTTGTAGAAGTCTGTTTGGTCGGCGCGTTTCACTGACTTCTCCTAGTTCAGATTCAGTGAGCCAACAAACAGTAAAGAAGTATCCCTTCTTTCTTTCAGATTGTTTGCTTCATACTCCCAATAAAATAGCCCCTTTGTCTCAATGTTTTGTCCAAGCAAAGCTGAACAGTACACGGCATTGACGAGACGCAGACAGATTATCTTGTTTGAATGGCTTTTCCAAAGCAACAGAGAGGCCAGTATAACAATAGGTAACTTGTTGTAGGCACAACAAATCTAATATTCATTTAACATAGCCTTGTTGTAGGCTATCCGTGGGGGCTGCTCGCACTGGTACAGTAACTGTTTGTATTTGCATAATACACTTCACCTCAGCACGACCGCTAATTGGGCCAGTTGGAAGGAGCAAAAAGGCCTCTGATAACCAAAGACCAAAGCCGGGCAGCAAAGGAGACAACAATGCAGGGATTAAAATAATTTATTTTGTCTTCACAGTGTGGATTCTGTTTGTGTGCTTTCTCAAATAACAATTATACAATTTATTTTGCATATATTTAACAAAAAGTTAGCAAAGTCAGATTTGCAAAACTGGCATAGGCAAGATGGGCTGCTGCGGTGTGTTAGAACGTGTCAGACCTCTCCTCAAGCAAAACAGTTTGTGTTGCAGAGCAGCTTTAAGGAAGTGCGTGACAAAGGTTGGCACAGGTAACAAAGCTGGCTCTCATTCTCCACATTTGGGCTTGTTTTATTACCTTCTGCAAGAGTTCAACATCTGTTAGATAGCAATCACTCTCACACACATCAATGATACCCACATGCAGTATTTTATTTTTTCTTACATCTGTAAACTGAGCTGGCACAATACGGCAAAGCAAAGTTCCTAAAAGTTAAAACTCACTGACAAGGTCCATGGTTGTTTTTAAAATATATTATACAGTAAAAACATTTTTTAACATTCATTATATTTGTCACATCTAGGGCATTGTAGACCATCAGCGTTCATCTGTAAAAAGAGCTAACTATGCATGAACACACACTGGAAATTCAAAGATGCCATTCACACGAAAATGCATGTATCTGGACTAAGGGAAGTAGGAAAACATTAAATAACAAAAATCCCCAGCCAAAATTTAACTGGAAACCTTCTAGCTGTGAAGCAAATGTGCAAATTACTACTTCGTGTTCAAATCCTCTCTTTATATATATTTTTTTTATTTTTATTTTTATTGTTGCTTTTTTGCACACTTCCCTCACAAATGCAAAAGCAAGTGTAACAAATTGGAACATTTCAGATAATAAAGTGGTTATCGTGTTAATAAAAATAAGAAAATATTTATATATTACTTTTGAGGACAGTTCCTGCCCTTTGAGAACTTCGAATAAATTAGAAGTTCTTGACTCTTGTTTAACATTTATAACTTTTATAACTTTCCAAGGTAAATCCATAGAATCCATAGAAATTCAAATGGACATTTCATTTGATAAATTTCTATTTGTTGTTCAGATTTGTCCAGTACTGCAATATTACCACATCATGCCCCTGATGAGCCAAACAAGCAGATTTGTAAAAGGTTCACTGGAACCAACACGTTTCACCCAAATTGCACAAAAAAATATTATTTATAGCATAAAGAGTAAAGGAACACGTTAACCATGAAGGTTAGCTTGTTTTACTATGCAAATTATGTGCCTTTGTAGAATATTATTATTAGTATTTCCTTTTAATTTTTATAGCAATGAATTTGTGTTTCAACTGAATGACTACTGGGCTGGCATGTCATGTCATCATGAAACAGTCAAAATGTTGTTTGTGAGAATTGTAAACATGCATGAAAATCAAATTAATAAAAAAAAAAGAAATGTTTAAAGCCTTATAATTATTAGTTTTTAAACTAGCTTTTTTATTATTTTTAACTTACGGACAAACAATATATTGCACATTTCAGACCATCACCTCACCAACATTGTAAGTTAAATGTAGAATAGCAGAACTTAGTGAAAGCTCAAAACATTAAAGTGAACTTGTAGAAAAGTTTTAAAAGTGAGCACATTAAGCCGCCTCTTAAAAAAAAAAGAAAAAAACTTCATAACCTCCATAGGAAACAGGTGCTGAGTCAGTGAGAAAAGGAATGTCAGAAGAATGGGGAGGGAATGATTGCGTGTGGGTATGGGTAAGAAAGAAAGTGTGAGATGAGCATACATGAGTGCGGGGAATGGGTGTGTGAGAGAGTGTGAGTAATAATGGAGGAGAAGCCGAGGAGCTGAGGAGAGAACAAGGGGAGGAGACTCTCCGGGGGTTGCGTGCGGACATCAAATGTTTACCTGTAACAAAAAGAAATGGGAAGGTGTAGAAGGCAGAAAAGGAGAGGAAAAAAAGGCCGTGGTTTACAGGAGTGGGCGGAGACCTGTGAGCTTCGCACGCAACTTAACAATACTACCTTTATGAACACTGTATTGCATTAGTCAGAGACTGCTCACTTGTGTACGCCAACACACACTCACGTAAAGTATCAGAGACACGCACAGATGACATTAAACAGAAATAGATTACTGAATTCCTAGAGCTTTCCGATGCAGAGAAGAGGAGTAAAAAGGGAATTGTGACTTAATAATCAGGACATATATAAAAAATAAAATTAAAATCAAAAAAACATTTTGAACTTATATTAGTCAAAAGCTATAAATGTGAAATGTAACTTCACATTTGGAAAGTTTGTAATCAGAAAACATTAAAGTTTTCTGATTATTATTATTATTAATAATAATAATAATAATAATAATAATAATAATAATAATAATAATAATAATAATAATAATAATAATAATAATGGAGGAAGTGGGTTGCAGTCTAAGAAAGAAATTCAAATGATTGACTTTTGACTTTCGATCATATGCTAACCTTCAAACTGAATAAAAATCAGCATTCAGACCATCCGGGTAAATCACCAACAGGCACTTTTAATCTCACTGTGGTTCTTTCCTTGGCTTTCTATCTTCATCTCTTCATCTTAAGCATTCCTTATCTGAACTCTAAATAAAGAGCCTAGAATACGATTAGTTGTTGTAGATGAGATAACACATTACTATTAACAGTTGTGTGTTTGTTTAAAAGTTATATGAATCTTACACATCATTCTATAAAGTCCTAATAAAGAGGATGCTTATTTTCAACTTGGTTCAATATATCGAGAGTATAGTTTACATTTGTCTCAATGGCAATGGCACGCAGCTAGCGTGTAAAAGGCGGCGTTTTTTGGATTTAACCCAGCGCGCCTGCGGTCAGAACGATATGTGTACTATAAATAATCTGGCTGTATAAGTAGTGTGATTGTGCGAGCTGAGATAGCACGAGAAAGCTGCACACACACACTTAGATCTGGGCTTTCTCCCTAGTGAGTGTCTTCAGTCAGAGCACAGGTACAATAGAGAGCATTGTTCAGCTGGCAGGCCCCTGCGTGCCGACTCCCCCTTCATACCTGAGCACAGAGACAGGTGTATTCCTCCTAGTCACGCAAATGCCCTGCCACACTCCCAGCTCCCGGCAGAGTGCTTGACACCATCATCGGCAACCCCCACCACCCCCACACACAGAGTGGATGGTGGTGAAAATGATCATATTTAGTAGTTAGACAATTATCATATTATCTTAATCAAGGTCTATACCTTTTTATATTTTACATATAAAATAATTCTGACTGAACATCAGAACTCAAAAATCCTCTCTGGATTAGACTTAAGTGCTGTGCAGGTCCAAAGTTTACATTCTGTCATTTTATCCATACATTTACAGTATCTCTTTTTTTTGTTTCCATGGTTAATCATATTTGTTTCTTTTAGAATAGAAGTTATACACACAGGCTCAAATATGCATTATCTGCCCGACTAAGATTAGGTGAATTTCTATCACACATTTGTTCAACAAGCATTTGGTGGAAAGTTGGTAAAATAATTAAAATAATTGTTTTAAAACTAACACGTTCTGTGATCACTTTGACCAGTTCAGTAAAACTGGTTGGGTTCCTTGCAAATATTTTTGTGCACTTGTTCTTGAGTCCAGATACATATCAGTTGGAGCTCCTTAGACAAAAGAAAGTGAGGTGTTCTCAAGAAAAACTCAGGAGTCACCAACACTGGAAAATGCTAAAATTACACTATTCAGCCTAAAGCGAACTTAACATTGTCATGCCTAATTTGTAGTATCTCACATGGAAAAGTTAAATGTCTTCTTGTGAAAAGTTTTATGGTCAGATTTCCTTTGCAGTTTTCAAACTGAATTTGATTTAATATTAGCTGGGTTTGTATGCATACATACAAACAGGTATTTTATTTGACTTTATTGTTTTTTTTACCATTTCTGAAAAATTGCATAGCAATGCTTTCAGTGGAGAGAAATAAATTATGACACAAAATTTTATTTATTTCCATAAAACGCTGAGATTATATACTGATGTTGTACCTCTGGTATTTGTTAGTGTATTGAAGGAGGTTAGCTTTGTTTAAATCACAGACATTTAGTTGTGTTTCTTACTGAGAAAATTAAAAGAACATTCACATGCATTCAATATTTTAAAAGTCTGGTAAGGAACATGTGGCTTTCTTTGAAAACAGTAATATCATAAAATAAAGACAAAGATTTGCAGTAATTAAATAATAGAAACTTACAATAAATACATATGTAGAAAAATAATGAAAAATACCCAAAACACAGAAAAATACACTATTTTGTAGATTTTATGCTCTAGTTGAATTAAATGTGAAGGTATAAAGATGTGTCTTGAGCAGTGATTTAAATGTTTATGATGTCTGAGCATTGTGTTTATAAACCAGTCCATAATTTTGTAACAATCACATTTTTTAGGCACAATCACATTTTTTATGGTAAAGAGAAACTGGCTGTTGAATGTGTAAATATGAGTAGATTACAAGAACATACATTCTTGTTGTATGCTGTTTTTAACTTTCTTGTACATGCACTTTCAATTGTCTTTGGGTGAAATGTGCTAAATAAATAAAGTTGCCTTGCCTCCATAGATTAAAGTTCAAGAAAGCTGTCAAGTACCATACTTAGATTTATCTCAATACAACAGCTACAGGAAAATACTTCAGAATTTGGTGCTTCCAAACCAAATGATTTCCATCTCATTGCCATTAAAACACAGAACAATAAAACAGTTCAACTTCTTCCAAAGTTTTATGTAACCTTCACAGTTCAGTAGTGGTTCCAGGAAAGCAAGGCTTTACTTGTATGTAGAACAGGATGTTATATTCAAAACAATGAAATGGACAGGGTTAAAATAGAGGTTCCAAGATAGAGACCTCACAAGTGAGAAGTGTGAATAACAGCCTCATATAAGTGAAAGGGAAAAAAAAAAAAAAAAAAAACTACAACAAAAATAACTATTTGTCAGGTAGGACTTAAACTGGCTTACAATGTCAACACACTTTTAGCAACAACATAGTGTATCAAAGGCGATAGAAAGATCTACCGACAACAAATTTCAGCATCAATGCTAAATAGATAAGTTTAAAATTCTTTAGAATATGTATTTCAGTGCTGTGCTGAGCAATTATTCAGTGTACAAAATCTTTTCAGTTGATATAGATCTAAAAGTGGCTGGAGGCTGATTCAATCATTAATCACAGCTTGCTTTCAAAGGTTGACTCTTCTTTAGATCTGACTCTGTGAGTTGCTGGAAGGAATCCAGCTTGATCAGTGTCATAGTAGAGAGGGATTAGCTCTTTATCCTGTGTGCTTATGAAGAAAACGTGTACACAGAACATTTCTTACAATGCTTAGGATTTACATTCTTACGTTAAAAAGACTTACCCTGGTCACCCTGAAACTTTATTGTGACCGATGCTCAGCTTCATTTAATGTTTCGAAATTGTGGTTCAGAAAACAAGCAGAGCTCTGCAAGTCAGGTGAACTTAAAACTGCATCAGGTGCCAACATATAGTGTATCCTCAGGTTTTCTATTCGATTTCCTAAATCAATGCTCTTTTAGTCTATTCAAATGAGACATAAGATTGTGAAAAGGAAATATATATATATGTGGAGATCATCTTGGAAAAATAAATTTTTGGTGGTCTTATCTTTAAATCTGTCTTGTTCCAGTTCAAAATACCACTCGTCTCATATTAAAAGATGCTGGAAGTCCTTGTAGAGAACGCATTTATGCATCCTTAGGTGCCTTCTGGTCACATAGACCCTTGTTGTCTATCCTGTTGCTGAAGCTTGGCCACTCAGAGGCACATAAGGAAACATTTGTTCCCACTCTGGTTGAATGGAGCCTTGTGTTGGAGGTAGTCAAAGAGATACAAGGGGATAGGACATCCAAACAGTCCAACACAAGAGCTCAGCTCTGAAGCCCCTCTCTGTCTGAGCTGGGCTAGTAATGAATGTGCTTCAGTCTTAATCACGCTCAGAGCTCACACTGGAGATATGAGTGACTTGATTGTCCTCTGTGTTTTGTATGGCGGTCATAGAGGCAGTGGCTTCTAAATATTTCATCAGACTACAGCAGTTTCCCATGGTTTGTCAAATTTACACTTGCATCTCTGTGAAAAAGACTAACTATGTTATGGGTTCTTAAAATAGAGAAGATTTTGGGCTAGATTTTCACATGCATTCCTCCCATCTGTCGGAGCAGATGGGTGGAAACTTCAGAATGATTTTTTTGTGCTCTGGAGATGATTAGCCCTGTCACACCAATCTGGAAAACATTTGAGTGCTGATTACTTCATGCCTAGAACTGGGCACACACTCATTTGCTGAATCTTGCATCCACACATGGTATGATTACAGACACATGCATTATGTGAACAACATTTAATCTTACAGTTTTCTAAAACTGAGCAAATAAGGGGAGCTTCCAGCTATGTTATTTGCATTCACTGCATAGTTTTGGTTTTAAGACTGCTACCAGTTAATTACCCTCATAAGATATCTGGCTCTGCTAATCCTTAATTCAGTCTTAGTTCATCAATAATGAACAAAGTGAGAAGCTGTGTGAGAGAAGTGAGGTCAACACAGTGAACCAGACAAAAATGCATAACCCTCTTTTGCTTTTTCTTTTTTCTCTAAAGGAAAAGAAAACCCTTCACACAGCAGCGGTGGCTCAGGAATGTGAGGCAGGAATGCTGTTGAGTTACTATAAAGGGGGTTTGATCACTGAAAACAATGTCTTTGTGTTTTCATCTCCAGCTCTAGTCACGCAATGCCGTGGGCGCAAACCTCAGCAACTTTTCAACCTTGCACACAAGAAAGCCATCAAGTACCTGCAATTGACAGAATCGCGTGCAATTCTGGTACTCCTGGACTCTGCTGGTGCAAAGCCAAAGGAGCATAGGAAAAGCTGGAGTGGAGCTTCACCTGCTGCTGCACAGATACAAAGTGTGAGCATGTGAAATGAGGTGCATTGTAACTCTAGTTAAGGGAAGGCAGAAGTTATGGCCCAGTTTTACTTTTTAGTTTATATGTAAACTAAAAAGTAAATCTATTGCTACACACTAATGGGTAGCACACATTATGTACTACTAATGAGATGGAAGCTTAATTTCACAGGAAAATAGTAGCACCATCGTGCTTTGGGAATGCCTCTTTAAATATTGACTGTATTCTCAGATTTTTATTTATATAACAATTTAAAAAGTGTCATTATACTGCATATATATATATATATATATATATATATATATATATATATATATATATATATATATATATATATATATATATATATATATATATATATATATGTTTTCTGATATTAACAATTCACAATTAACCTACATTGTTTTACCATACCTTACTAATAGCAAACACTCTCTTGTGTCCCAGACATCACCTTTAGACAGCTTAATGTCTGAGAAGTTAAGGCAATTGCAAATAAGATCAATTTTATGGCAGCGCTCAGAAGGTAGAAAATAAACTCTATTGCACTACCTGAAGCAAGTATCACAGGCAATCACTTAGCAGGTTATAGCTATTCTTTCACTCTGCCCTCCACTCCTTAAAATCCAGTCGTTCTTTTTGTTTTCTCTCTTTTTCATGTTTCAAGGAAGCTATGATCCCAGATATACAAGCAAGCCTGGAGGTGGTTAAGACATGAAAGTGAGGTAAGAGAGACAAGAGATTCATTCATGGGAAGGTGACTCAAGGCATCTCTGTATCTCTGCACAGCGACAGATGATCATTATTACTCACACACACACTGCTCACACGCAACCTGGAGTCATTCCAACAGATGATAAGTGATTATATTGAGAATATAATAGTTTTAATTTCTGAACTAAAAAAATCTGTTTTTGTTACCAGACAGAAACATAGACTTTTATTTTAGTGCTAGTAAATATTTATTAAAGAATGGGTTTATTTTATGAACAATTTTAATTTTTTTAATCACTTTCATCTTCAAAACTGTTGTATTTTTTATATATATAAATTTATTACTTTTTATATAAACAGAATTTTAATCACTATGAATAATATACTGTATATTGCATTTTTTGTCCTCATTCCTTCAGAAGTGTTTAACTTGGAAGGAAAGAGTCTTTCGTGCTGCAGATCTTTTACTCAACTTCATTTACCATAATGCCTTTCGCGCTGACGTCACCTGTCAGAAGCATGTGTCGCTCTGCTCTGTTCAAACTATGGCTCATTGAGGCTGCGGCTCTTCACGGGGGAGTATCATAACAGCGGAGCAGCAATGGAGAACATCACTGTCCTGAACAATCAGGAGGATCCAGCATCTTTAAATCCTGAACGGAAGTCATCTGGATCCATTAGATCCAATTTGGATGAAGATTTATATGCCGGATTTGAAGCTTTAGTTGTGTTTCAGCGCTGTCACGTGTGGGAAAGTTACAATTTCTGTCTTCATCTGTTCGCATCAGCTGATGGATTAAAACAAAGTACAACTATGGATCGTTTTGAATGGAACAGAGGGTTTATTCTTCCCGGGATGAGTTGGATCTATTCCTGTCTTGCTTACTTTGTGTTGGACAAGTCGGCTCACGGACACCCTTTTCTCTTGGGAGACACGCATGGTCCAGAGTGGTCACTGAGAAGATATTTATGGCCACCTCACTGTTGTGGATATCTATAACTTCTGCAGACTTGTGGATTTGGACGTATAAAAAGGAGAAACAAAAATAGATGGAGAAATATCCTGGAATATGAAAGCTGTGCTTCGGGGATGTCCAGGGATCAATATGACCAATATGATTCTCCTGAACAAGCAGGTACGTGGGGGGAAAAGTCAACTTCTTGCTTTTTGGTCGTAAAATATTTATAAGAAAGTGCTGATTAACTTTTTCTTTCCTGAAGCTTATTTGGTGAATAATTGTTCAGCTTCTCCATTAGATATATATTTGGAATAATCTGTTATTTCCAGAGTGTCTGTTTTGGTCAAAGGTCCCATCGTTATCTTCCTAACACACCCTTTTGGTCAATTTCTTGTACCAAATTGCACCGCAAAGTCAAATTCTATTATGTGACTCTGAATAGTTGATTCTGTGATTGGTAGTTTAAAATCTTAACATAATAATAATAATAATAATAATAATAATAATAATGACAATAATACTAATAATCATAAACATAATAATTAAAATAATAATGTATGATGATGGTGATGAAGCTGTTAAAACAAGATTTTTAATCTATAAAATCGACATTAAATTGCATACATTTTACTTGGGTGAATTTTAATCAGTTTCAATGTAAACAATGCAAGTCCAATAGCAAAAAGACATATAAACCAGAAAAAGTCCAACCGATTCTTAATTTTTAGGATCATTTTGTTTATTGGTTTTACTTACCATGATAAATTAGTCAAACTTACTTGTCTTAACATTTTGCTATTCGGCACAAAATGTTGAAATAATTCAAATGTCATGTGAAAACATTTTCAACCATTTGCTGTTGTCTTGACTTTAGCATCAACATTTCCACTAAACTAGGTGCAGCTGGATATGAACTTTAATTTTGACACTACAAGACTTTATTGACGGCTATCTGACAAAACATTGCCAGAGAGAAGAAAGGAAGACATGAAGCAAAAGTCTTAAGATTGGGTATTGAACCCAAAATGGTCTTGTTGAAACAACTTCTGGATAAAAAATAAATAAATAAAAAAATAGACAAAAAAATATTTTAAATGTAACAATATGATATTTAAGAATTTTATGTGATGACAGCTAAAGATGTGTTGCTTTGTTGCCAATGACTGTCCTGCTAGCAAATTTTACTATAGTTTTAGCTGTTTCCCTAAAGTAGCTAACATAGATAAAGTAGCTAATGCAGCTAAAGCAGGATGCAAACCTAAATTCTTGCTTCAAGACAGGAAGTATTGTAAGTTAATGTTTTCATCCATTCATTAAATAATTTAATCAAATCAGCTATACTGCAGTCTGCTGGACACTGCATATGACATATGAAAATGGGTAAAATGCAACTTACACAACATTTTTCTAAAATTCAAATTAAAATATTTTGGTTTTGTTACCAAAGCAGACCAGGTGATTTTGTTGGAATGTACGCAATATAAAATATCCCATTTACAAACTTATATGTCTGGTTGAATATAAAATTCATTTAAATTGCTATAATTTGACACCTTCCAAAATTTCATTTTATAGTGTATGTTAAAATCATCTATTCTTGTTCCGGGAATAGAGCATAGAGGCTGCTCTGTTTGAAATATTGGGTGTGGATATCTAATCACACTTCCTCTAATTATATTATATAACAGACTGGCACGTTCAGGCTGTTATATACCACTGCAAAACCATTGTTTAAAATTCAGACATTTAGATAAAGTCGCCATTTACTTGTTTAGCATCCCAGCATTGACCTGTTATAGATTGTTGAAGATTACCTAGAACAAAAATATGTATGTACAATGTGGGTCATTATAAGCCTTCACATAGATTACAGTGACTTCACTCAGGTGACAGTAACCTGGTCGTGTCAGGATCATCCTGTGCTGAAAGTGCCTTTCATTAACAATGGCTCCCTCTACCTGACAATGCAGGTGTGTTTTATCTTCTCATACACCTCATCTGCAGTACATTACAAACAAATAAAAAAAGCTGCCTTTGTTGAAAAAAACAATTCTACTGTATGTATGTACAGAGACTAATGGAAGTGATCACCCTCCCTTTTTATTAAAAATCTTCTCCACACAAGACCCCCTTTCTCTACTGAAGAGGGACCCTCTGTCTAATGCCAAGTGACTCTCATGGCTGGCATTGACGGAGGGACACTTGTTGCTCAAAGGGGACTGAAGTGTCAAATAAACTCGGTCAGAGCCCCCCGACACACAAGAATTCCTTTATCTGGCACCCTGGGAGGCAGACAAAGACAGACTTTGTGTCAGTGAGCAAGCCTTGACTAAACATAGGAGTTTTTTTTTTTTTTTTTTTTACGCTTCTTCTCACAACTTCGGTCTCCTCTTCCTCCTCCTCCTTTTGTCATTTAACCAGCAAAGCGGGAGCATGTCTATTGGTGTCACCCCTACTCGCACAGCATCTGTACAAGGCTCAACTCACCCAAAAATGGACATCAGTTATTGGAAAAATATGTACATTTGTAGATTTATTTTTATTTTTGATTCTGTAGCCTTGAGTTATTATTCAGAAATTCACTTTCTCTTTGCTCTGTGTGTGCCGGCTGCACTGTCATAGGATATGCATGTGGTGAACCGCAGCAGAAAAACATGCACACCAGAGTTGGACGTAGCAGCCCTGGTTTTATTTTGCTAACCAGTTTAGCGGAAATGTCTCATTACTTGTATTTCTGCTCTTGAATCTGTTGTCTCGTATTTCAATAGAATGGATGGATTTTGCAGCTGTCTTGTGAGGTTCCATTCCTGATTTCAACTATTTTACTTTGCTGAAAACAATGTTTGATAGATCCATGAATTTAACTGAACTTTAAGTGTTTATAATTCTATGATCAATGTATTTTAAAATGAAACACTGTAGTAAACGTGGTCAATTCAAGTGGCCCAAGTGAGACACATGTGCATTAGCACACCTTCTGGGCATGCTGATACATGCTAAAAGAGAGCAAAATAGCCCCCCTTGCATAGTGCTTTAAGCAAACAGATATAGTTGCTGTGGTTGCTTGTGTTAATGGTGTGTTTATGAGCTTAGGTTGAATAGTGATTTCTATTTATGTCTGGTTTCCTGACTTTGATTGAGCCCATTGGTGCAAATACAATACCTGAGCTTTGAATGAGTTCTTTGTAACCTTTACTTACATGCTTATTTTCTTTATCGCAAAAATAAATTATTACTTCATGTTATGAATGGGCAGAAACATGTATCACAGTATAAATCTTTCTTGCATTATAGTTGAATGGGAGCTTATAAACCTCCATTTGAAATATCTCTTGTATACCTTTGCCTGTTGAGCACTATTTAAGCTCCGCTCAAAGTGTGTTTAGAGTCAGCTCTAAAGTTTGTCTAAACAGGAGAACTGTCATTTATTAGTCGTGCAGGAACAATGGGGAGCTTGTCTCCGGGATGGTGGTGGTGGTGGTGGGGCTTAGTTGGGGGGTCGGTGGAGCCAGGGGAGGGTGGCCTGAGATTGGGCAGCAGTCTCGGACCAAGAACAAGCCCCTGTCTGATGAAGAGAACTGCTGACCCTTCCTGAGCAAAATGGCACCTTTGTTTCGAGGTGTATGTGTTTGTGCCTATTTGTTTATGTGCGTGTGAAAGAGAGAAGTGAAGAGGTTTTGAAAAACCTTGGAGTGAGGGTGTTTTATTCCTCATGTGCTCCACTGAGGATTTTTCCTTCCCTTAACTTTAGTTGTTTGCAAATCTCATTTATATTCCACATGCATGAAATATTAAAGTTTAGAGTAGAGATGCACTGTGTTGTGAAACAAAGCTTCCACCTGTTTTTTTTTGCAATATATCCTTCAATTGGAGTGTCAAGATTTGTCTCATTAACCTCTTTGTCACATATACTACACACAGACTTAGCCTCCTCTGATGCCATGACCAGATCAGCTTTTAGACTAATTAGCTATTTTTCTGTTTTAATCTGGATCTTTGCCATAGTTGTGTCAGCATGCTGCTTTGTTTCCCTTTCTACAGGCCCACAGCAGTTGCTCCCTTAGTAGTGACACTTATTAGAGAGGGGACTCTTCATTTTAGTGAAGCAAAGACTATCAATGAAGACAGAAAAACAGGAGGAAAGTGGATGCTGGAGAAAAACACCTTTATATTTAAGTATTCCTGCAGAGAAAATACAATCAAGTCAGGAGAGTGTGTTTATATTGGGACTGAGAGGAATTGTGCATGGTATAGAGGGAGTTCTATGGGCACTGCATGTAAGTAACATTTTTAAAAAATATGTTGTAAAGGCAACATTACTTATTTGACCTTGATCCAACCAAACACAAGTACACAAACTGTAGCACAGCACATGCGCATCTGTGTCTGAACTGATGGGAAAATAGCACTCCATTCAGAGACAGGCTCAGATTATCCGCACTCCACTTTGACTTGTATCTCTGTCTTGAAGGGGAAATACTCATTGTATGTTCCTTACTCACAGCTGTCACATTCCAATGCCTCTGCGGTCGTACATGGCCTTTTCTCTGCTGAGAAAGGTTAACAATGACAACCTCACTTCATTTTAATGAATCAAATGACCTATCCTCATGTGGTTCACGCCGTCATGTTTGTTCTCAGGAAGATGAAACAAAAATCTTTGCCTTCAAAAAAAAAACAGAACAAAACAAGAAAAACCCAGAACATTTCTGACATATTTTCAGACCTTTTTGAGCTCCTCTTTGCACCTTCTGTAAAGTATTACCTCACTTTCAAAATGCCCATCACACTGTGATTGGAAGCACTTCTTTCAGAATACTGGGAAATGTAGATTTGCTCTGAGATTATTTAGTAAACTTGTAGTTTATAAGAACTATTGGGAGTAATTGGAACTTTCCAGATATCTGGAAAGTGTTTTTACAGAACGGACTTCTTCTGTGATGATAAAAATAAATAGTGGCACTAATTCAGATCCACACTCTTTTCTTGAACTATGCTGTCCCCTTGTGGACATTGTTTGGAACATTTTACACTAAAGTGAGAGTTCACTTCTCTGCAATCCCCATTTTGGCCACCTCAGTATCCATGGCAGTACTGTAATCTAAAACTTTTGAAGAATGTCATGTAAAAGTATTTTCAACAGTAACAATGTAATTGTTAAGAATCCTTGTTCTTTTGATGTTAAAAATCTGTTTGTGTATACAAGACAAGTAGAAATAAAGTCAGGCCATGAATTATTTTTATTACTACACAGTCATATTTAATAAATTAGAATATTGAAAAGTTATTTTATCTAATTAATTTGGTTCACTAATTGAAATAGTTCACAAATTTGTAAAGGTACTGTAAATTTGACAAATGAGTAAAATTTAAAGTACCTTTACTTAAAATTTTACTTTACTTTAAATCATAATACATATTCTCATTTATTGAATATAACTGGACTTTAAATTCATACTTCAACATTTACACTGAATAAATATCAGCATATCCTAAACTTGTGTATAAACATAAACCTGTCTTATCATATTATTTTTCATTTCAGTTCATTTTTTAGGTGTTTATAGAAAGATATCTTTATGTTCCTGAAAGCAGAACATGTCATCAGACCGATTAAATCTTAATGACAGCTGTTCTAAACTATGCGGAAAGTAGCAAATTAATTAATAATAAAGGTAACTTATAGATACTTTAGTAAAGTAAGTCCCTAATTCAATGTTGAAAGTTCAGACTTTGGTTTTCCAGCAAACCTGACACAAGTAGGAAACTAAATGTTATGATGAGCACAATTAGTGCACTCCAAAATAATTAATAAAACTTAACTGAAATTAATGTCAATGCATTTATTTAGTGGCCTTATCTCTTAGAACAGGACCAAAATCAACTCTTTATGCACTACTGTGTGTTTTTGCAGGAATTTTTGAAAGTAGAATATCATTTTCTTTGTACCACTAGATGTCACAATTTGGTTATTTTTCTACATAACACTGGTAGCAATAACAACCATGAAAAGCATTTTTCCTTAAGAGATCAGAAGAAAACCTTGAAAGATAAAATTATATTTGAACTGTTTTCATGACTTCTGTTTACATGTGCAGCAAAATAAATTTTTAGTTGCTGACAATGTTTTAATCACTAACATAAAAGGGAAAATGCACATATTTTAACAAGTGTGATTCATTTTACTTTGTAGCTACAAACCCTGCCAAGTTGAAGGTATATGTATCAGAAAGAACAAACACTGTTTTACATTTTTGGGCAACAAAGTGCAAGGCGTAATGGGTTAGACAATTTGAAATATGAACGGCCTCTTTAACAGAAAGCTGATTCTAATCAAGCTGTAAGACAATTTTCAATCCCCGCTGGTTGCAGCTCATTTTTACACCTCTTGATTTTGTTATTGATATCCATGGCTACATCTGTAGCGCTAAGAGCTAATAGTAATACTTCCTTGCAAAATCCATCAGATAAAAATTGTTTTTCCTAAACCTTTTGAACCTGTTCTTTAAAAGTGTTTATCAAATTACCTAAGAGCAGTACACATTACTTGTGTACTGCTTACCTCAGGGATTATAATATTGAGGTTTAGATTCTCAATTTGAAGGCCTTTACAAGAATGTACAAATAGTCTTGCCTATTTTAGGATCTAAACTGAGTTACAGTAACCAATTTGAGATGCTATGTAATGTTATATAGCTGCTGTTTGTTATATCTAGACATAAAATTCTGATTTTTCTTAGTTTTACTTTCATTCACTCATTTATTCATTCATATTGATAGACACAGATAAATGCTGTGCATCAATGACTTTTGCTGACATTAGCCCCATGCTTGACTGCAACTAAAAAAAAAAAATGATTACACTTACAAGGTGCCTGAACTAATTCAAGAGTACATGATCAAAAGTTAACATTTTGTACCACTGGATGGCAATGTGGCTACAAGGAAAAGGGCTTTCCTGCTTTAAGATGAACCAAGTTTTCACACTACAGTCACCCTGTGATCTATGGAGTAATGGATGTTGATTGGCATTATTATCTTCTTATTGCCCCTCATTCCAGCTCATCTCCCTTTGAAGATCAAAGTGTTAAAGTGCCTCTATGTGTGCCGACGCTGATAAAACCAGAGTTGCCTTCAATAAATCCAACTCTTCACCCTGTACAGCTTGCTGTTCTGACCCGCTTTCCAGCCTGGCAAAAAAGTTATTGAATGAACAGTCCAGATTTCAACTTTTTTATGACAGTTGCACAAAGTAAGACAGGATAGGATAGGATTCAGACTTCTTTGTAAATATGAAAGTTAGTTTCAATCAACAGCACCACAAAATGTGGCTACGACATTCATTAACCAGTCTTGGGTGTAGAAGTATTGCAATGTAATTAAGTTAGCTTTGCTCCACCTCTGTGAATCTTGTTATGAATGAAGGTAACAGATACTGGTGACTTGGTTAAAGAGCAGGTGTGGCAGATTGTGATTGGGTGACAACACAAAGCCAGATCAGGTGATATCTCTCTTTTCCCGCAATAGCCATATCAAAATGTGTTTGTGCAGGTTTTGGATACAAGTACAGGTCAAGAATGTTCTTTCTTGTTTTTAATTAGTGTCGACTCTTTTTGAAGCCAAACATTTTGCATTGTATTCGATTCTTTTGAACCTCGGTTATAGTCATATTCAATACATTTGTAAATTTGGTCCAATGTAGTACATGAGTACTACAGTGTATTTTTTTTGTAGAGAAAAAAAAAAGATGAAAAAATCCTGTAGACATCTTACCTGAAAACCCTAGAAAATCTTAGCTCACCTTGGGTTAATGTGTTTAATTTTATATTAAGTTGACTCACATACAGGCACACTGGAAAAGTTCTGAAAGGAAGACATCCATTCCCTTTTTTTAATAGGAGGTTTCTTCTTTCATTGGTAATTTTTCAGTATTGGTGATATGGTTCTCTCCCTGGGAGCTATTGTGTGATGAGATAGTAAAAACAAAGTTATCAGTTGTGCCCTGAATATATTTTTTATTGCTTATTAGAGTTTGCACCACCTTTATTGTACACAGTGTGTACACTGTATGTAGACATTGAATGGTAGCAAAGTTATTGAAGTAAAGGGCTAATTCACAGGTTTTTTTTAAGGAATTTGAACTCGGCTCTAGTTTTAAATCTAAAATAAACATGTTGGTCAAATCTGAACTGGAGTCCTTTTCTTCATTTTTTGTTTTACAACATAATTTGACATTCATGAAACTTTTCTTTTCCTTTGCAAAAACAAAAGAAGAAAGAACATCATGCACTATAAGTCCAACTTAAGCTAAGTTATTTTATAGTGGCCATAGAATTTTCTAAACCTTACTTTTCATTTGTGAAGTGACCTCTCATTTTGTAAAATCCATGTTTTATATTATACACTGAGAGCAGAGGGATTTTCACAGAGCCTCAGTCTTGCTTGAATTGGCACTAAGTTCTTTGTATATGTATTCTATCCAGGACTTGTTTTGCTAAAGCAAAGGTGGAAGTCCAACATATTGCTTATCAATGTCACTGTTAACTGCTTCTAGTCTAATTATTCTTTTGTTTCCTTTTGACCCATAGTGAAACTTGAGAGTTTATTTCTAGAAGTTTGAATTTTTCTTTTCTTAATGAACGATCGCTGAAATCCTTCATCAGCTTTTGATAACAGCTACTGCAGATTAGTGGAGCTGACAACCTGACTGGGCCTGTTCTGAGCAGACAGGCGGGTACTGTCACAACTCCAAGAAATCTTTGTTTTTCCCCCCCAAGCTGTTTGCTGCAGACAATCCATGGAGGCAGGTTTTAAGGTGGAGTTGTATTAGAGATACTGAGGAGGAAGTCTGCAATGTATTTTTACGTCCGTTTCTGTTGAGTCATTGGCTCGGTTAAACCTCTGTCTACTGTTTGAGTTAATCATTGATGCTGGACTTTTCTGTTACTCTGAACTTTGTAGGTGGGCAACGCTTTAGGAAAACATTTGTTCATTAGTTGCATGTTTTATATTTTGAACCTCAGAATGGTGGCTCTTGCATTACCCGCATTTTGCAGCTGTGCAATAAAGCGTCACATGGCGAGCCTTTCTCCCCAAGCATTTATTATCGCTCCGCGTCTTTGCTCCCTGCAGTCAATGTTAACGGGGTGTTGTTAGCGGCAGCCGCTCCTTTACAGGCTTTTCCTACAGTAAGCAGTGCACTTTTTCATCTTTCCACCGGGGTCGCCTCCACTTTAAAAGAGGCAATTAGAAACTCGGAGCCACCTCTGCAAAATGAAAATCTATGTCTTTTCCATCTGCTGCTTCCCTTCAGCCTTAATGGGTCTCAATCAGCAGCAGGGCTAAATGCGGTTCACGTGTGTAGGTGTATTAGCAGCTGTAGAAATGGAGCCTGATCTTTCGTGTTGTTTCAGTGGACACATGTTTAGTCATAAAGGAGCAAGTTTAACAACAGTACATGCGTGGGGCGTTTCAGTGTGGTGAAAGGAGACGGGGTTTGAGTCAGGTGGGCATGTGTTTGTGTGTGTTCCTCCAATGGTTTAAAAAGGCAGCTTTCCTTCAATGTAAACTATGCAGGCCTAGCCTCTTTCAGACATCTGTCTTATTCTTCTCTCACTCAAGCACACATGCATATTGCTATACTCCTCTGTACAGGGTGCAATTTCAAAGCTTTTGCAGCACAATGTGTAGACAGTAAACCAGGAAGGGAGACACTGTGCATGATTTCATGCATGTCAAAGGAAGAAATAAATGGAGTATTTTTGATTGCAAACTACTACTAAAAGGTTGGAGTCTAATCCAGGTGGCCTTGACCAGGCTAAAGTCACTCAGGTGAGACTTGACTTTTCCAGTCCTCCCAGAACTGTGGCGCCACAAAGCAGATTTCAGGCCCTCAGCTCTGGAAGGCCGGGTCTGGCTGAAACCAGGGAGGAGAGCCAGAAGGTGGATTGTACTGAAAATGTTTTTGGAAAATGTGAGTTAGGTGGTCGGGGACCTGGTGGCTACAGATGGTAAGTTTTCCTCAAGCCAGCTGCCAGCTTATCAACTTTAATGATGTGAGAGCGATGGCCAGTCCATCGCCCCCTGAGTTTCTGTGTCCTTTACGCCCGCCAAGGCAATAGGAATGGTAGCAGCGCACCAATAAAGCCCCACATGGTATTGATTGAGAGGTATTAACTTTTTCTCTGGTCTTTTTAAAGCAAATAAGATTATTTTTTAAAATTATGTCTAAGGACAAACTCCTTTTTCTGATCAACATTTCAAAATATTTGATCATTCACAACAGATTAAATCTTTAGTTTACAGCAAAATTGCTTGCCTCTCTCATCAGTCAGTTACCAGGGTTTCAAACAGTTCCAGTCACTGTACTGAGATCTTTATCATCTGGGTCTTAAATCCACAAGACTAAAATGAACCATTTGCCTATGTGCAAATAAGATATATTACTGCCATGCAGAATTTGATGCATACCTGAAATGTTCTCATTTACTAAACATTGCATCTAATCATGGTGATTGTGATTTGACATGCTACGTGATCTACTTAAGAGCAAAAGTAATTTATGGCACTTGGTTAATGTTCTGAATTTATGTTGCACCTTTTCAATCAAACATTTAAGTTTGATGGCCCAGTCAAAGTTAAAGACCAAATCCACTTGAGGACCTAAAGACAAAAACATTGTTTTTTTACAGATTGTCTCCACCCAATTTCACCCAGTTTGCTCTTTAAAAAAAACATGTGCTAAGGTCATAGTGACATACCCCTAAAGACCTGCAGGTGTAATTGCTGTACAATTGGGTTCCACAAACTATTGACTCAGGGCGACTGAATGCGAATGCACATTGCATTCTTTTTTCTTTCTTTTTTTTTTTTTTTTGTGAAAAACTTTCTCATCTTCCAATAATTATTCACTGCTTTGTGTCAGTTTCACCCGCTCAGATACATGTTGCTCCCAGGTCAGGTGGAAAAAAAGTGACTACACTTTTCCCTCTCTGACAAGAAAAACAAGTCTGGCAGTTTAGAAGTATTTCCAGTTGAAACACAACATTAAACATCATAGCGTGGAAACTAGAGGATTGTTAATGAGGTACTGCTACTTTAAAACCGCAGTTGGCAAATTGGGAGAAAACATGATAATTTTACTCAGAACTGTGTGAATGTCATACTGACCCACCTCTGTTTCCAAGCCGGAATTCATCTCCACATCTTCCTCCTATACTACTGCTGTTTAGCAGGGTCAGCACTCTAGTATCAACGTTCATTAGGAAAGCAGCGTGGTCCTAATTAGCCAAAGCTAGTTGGATATATGCCGCGATTGTGTAATGTTTCTATTTCAGTGTGCGAGTGAGTGCATGCTGTGTCAGGCCACCGTGCTAATCGCCTAACCCTAGTTTCATTGCCCTGTGCAATGTTGCAATGATGCTGAGGGGAGGTGAGCACATACGCTTCATACTGAAGTAGCAGGATAATGGTCACACTGCCATTTAGAGGCTACATTCTATTTTCTCTTTATGTTCGATAGATTATTTTATCATTGTGCTCAGATTTACTCCTCTAATAAAGTTTGTTCTGGTCCAACATGGCTTTAGTGTTGAACTGCAAGTAGTAACAAAAACATTATTCTTTTTTTATTTTTTATGTTTTTCTCATTTTCCGAAGAACTGCTTACACCTAATCTGTACAGTGAGGCAATCATGGTCATAAAGAATCAACAAGAACCATAAAAACACCTTACGATGTCTGGGTTTCTGTAGCCAAGCTATTAAACTGTAAAGCCATATTGTAAAAGCCTTGATTGGACTGATAGAGTTGAGGAGAGTGCAGCAAAGATGAAAAGAAACTTTGCTTTGCCATACTTTCATAATCCTCTGCTGGGCTTGGTTTTTACCGGTAAGTACACAGGAAGATTCTTTGAATTCCCCGTCTCACACCCTCGCTCTACTTTTGCACCCAGTGCTTCTGGCTGCAAGGATGCTTGTTTGTTGGACATTTGACGTCATTGAGAGTTCAAGTAGTTCTTCAAATACACGCCTCGTTAGTTTTGCCATTGCAGTCTGAAAACCCTTTATATTTTGTATGTTGGCCTAAATCTGTAGCTAAAAAAGAAAAAGTAGGCAGGAATGTGTACTTTTAACCTCATCTAGACTCCGACTAGTATCCAGCTCCTGTAGGTGGAGTATATTGCAATGTATGACCACACCAGTGGTTTGGATGAACTGCTCCTCTGCTGGTTTCCTTTTGTCCTTCATCTCTTCTATCTATCTTTCTATAATTGTGTCCCAGACCCAGACATGTTCATAAATAAACAGGGTCTTTCCCTCCTCAACCAGACCCAAGCCATGTTTATGTTCAGGCCTGTGCTAGGAAAGGGGGCCATCTGGACCACTGAGCCTGCCTCACCACCTTCTGCTTGAGTTCAGGTGGAATCAAGATGTGCAGCTAAGGTTTGCTTAATAAACTTACACAGGCTTAAGGCACACACTCTATGATCTGGGAGATATATTTTTCAGACGTTTTATTGAGAATTAAACAACCCTTGACCTACATTCCACACATTTTAATGTTTTAGAACATCGACAGGTGTTTAAACGGAGGAGAAAAAGCCCTGATGGTGTTGTGCTGTAAGGCAAGAAAAGATACAGGGACAAAAATATTCACAACTGTTGAACTTTTTCACAGTTTGTCACATTAATGCTGCCACCACAATATCAGATTTTCTTATCTGAATTAATAAAACAATTGCAAGCCATGCATTATTTTTCTTTCTCTTTGCAATTAGTATTATAGTTATATAAAGTTTATGAATGCAAGCCACAGCAAATTTCTGTATGTTATAGTTAAATAAATATATTTTTAAATGTATTGCCATGTCACTTTGTCTTCCATCTTACTGAAATGCACAATGTGCCCAAACATGTTTTGTTTTTATAATTACACCAGAGCACAAGTTGTTCCCCTCAGTCAGTGGCAGCGTAATTGTCTTGTTCCTGCAAGCTGTTTGAGAAAGTGAGTGAGATTTGTCAAGACAGACAGTAGAGGAGATTTCTGGTTTATTTACATTAGCTGGATATGGTCTCCTGGTCTTCATTTAATTTGCTCCAGGAGCTGAGCTATTAAAACTAATGAACACTTATTAGCCTGGGCTGGATCCTGAGCTCTTTGCTAAACATCCCTTCTGTAACTGTTTGTTTTACTTCTACCTGATTATTCAAACAGAGCGGTAAAACATGTGGCCAAGCCTTTAGCCTCTGGTCTCTACAGGTTGGCCCATAAATAGTCTGATCTATTATATGTGCCCAAACTGGAGTGAACTTCTCTTTTTCTTTCATGGCCATCCTGAAGTGTACAAGGTTTTGTTTTGGCATTGTTTGAAAGTCAAATAGTGTTTATTTATTTATTTATTCTTTTATGCAATAACGTTTGTCTTGTGAGGCTTTGCTGGTACCTTTGAGCTAGACATCTCCCCAAATGCATGCAATGTATATTGCATATTAAGATATTATATATATATATATATATATATATATATTATATATATATATATATATATTATATATATATATATATATATTATATATATATATATATATATATATAATTTTAAGCTGGTAATGCTTCGGTGGACATTTTTCTTTATCTGTGCTGTGACTTTAATGCTGCTTGTCAGTCTGAACAGCTTCAGTAATGCAACGTCAATCATCCCTGTGTGGAATTTCCCAGCTATGACAGTTGTGTGTTGTTATTTGTTTTACCTTAATTAAATCATGTGAGAAGACGTGCCTCTAATACTGTCCTCCTGGATGAATACAAATGATGCACCCATCAAAAACCAGTGAAAATGGAGATGATGCCAAGTTTCACCTCTGCAGCTCTGTAGAGGAAGCAACCTAGACATTTTTTTTTTTTAATGAAACCTTATACAGTAAAATTAAAAAAGTAGGGCTTACATTTCGCTTAACATGGTATCTTTGCAAAAATCTGTAATTAAATATAAAGCATGAACGGCCACACCTATAAATCTAGCACCATTATAAAGGCCTGTGCTGGCTTGATATCTGGACTTCACCTACGTCAATTCTGCAGCTGGCACCTGCTGACTTTGTCCATGAATGGAACCAGGCTTTAGACTATATCTGTCCCTGTTGTGATTAGTCATTTGTTCAGATTTTTTGCTCTAAAGTGTTCGGGGGATCTCAAAACAGTGTGAAACATTTCATAACCTCATGGTTTTTTTCACAGAAAATCACACAGCTTGACAGCTGTTAAGTAAATGAAAGGAAAAGATTAGAACGTTGCACTCTAATTTGGGGAAAACATATCTCACTATTTAAAGAGACCCTGGATACCAGTGTAACTTAAGAAGCAAAACGAGAAAATGTGACCATGCAGTGTAAGAATTAAAGACAGACAGGACTAAAGAAAGCATTTTTGGTCTTCAGCATGTGTTAATGTAGCTACTGGTGGAGGAAATCCTGAATCCTCACAACAGGGGCCTTCCTCTGTTCTCTTCAGCAGTGAGGGTGCCTCTGAAGTGCCTGATAGGACACCTTTTTCTTGGATCCCTCACAAAGTCTTCCCGTCTCTTTTGGGGAACATCTGAAAATGTATTTTTTAACAACAGGATAAATGACAGGGGTAATCCCTTGGTGTCCTGCAACCCCCAGCTGACCGTTTACTTCCTCTTTGTGTTTTGCTTTCCTCCGCTTTCTTTACCTCCCCCTCTCATCAGATAATCCCCTTTCGCAAAGAGCAGTCAATTAAGGAAGCTTAGCTGATGGAAAATGAGACCATTTTGGATGCGAGGAACGTGTGAAAGGATAGTCAATAAAGAAGTGGGTTGTGACCAGCCCTCCAATTGTAGAATGGGAGGTGAAATTGAGCTTTTTTGTGGGATTGGTTTCCAGAAGGATGTTCTTTGTCTCAACCATGGGTCGGACTCCGACCTTCGAACAGTGGATTAAAACTGCCTGAAAATCTTACATCCGCAGCTCCTTTTTTGTTACATAAGTGACGAGATGAGGGATTGTAGACGTCACCATTAGATAATTCTGTAACATTGCTGTGCACTGACCTTAGCATTCCAGAGCTTTCTTATGGAAGCTGAAAAAAGGCAACATGTTGCACAGCACACACAAGTCCACCCAAACTTTCTCATCTGGTTACAAAGATTAGATGTAAATAACTATGATTATGGTTCTGAAAAACAATCTGGTTGAATAAACATTAGAATTAAAGTTTTAAAATTTCAACCAATTTGTTTTCAATTCAAGAAAATGTGTTTCATTGGACTTTAGAGTAGTCCAGGACTTTTATTTTATTATTAGGAAACTTTGAGAAATACTCAATCTCAGAAGAATGGAGCATAAAAAACAATTGAGTCGCAGGTTTAAGCAGGCAAGTTTACAAAATAATATCCCAAGTGCTGGTCATTTCAGGGAGCGCTTTTCTATCCATCATCTGAAAACAGAAAGAATAAGTCAGTGCAAATCTAAAACACATTGTAGGTTTGCAAACTGACAAGCCATGCAAGGAAAGCATTCATCACAGAAGTGCCAAAAACCACTTGATAACTGGATGAGCTTCCAAGATCCATAGCTCATCTAATCTTATCTTTTCTTTTTTTACTCTTAGTAATTCATACTTTGCAGAATAATGTTCTGCTCTGCACAACATTATTTCTCAGAGCAGGGAGATGTGCTTTGAAACGAACTCCACACTGCCACTCGGAGAGGAGAGATGAGGTGAAGGAGAAGGAAGGGTGGGAGGTAATTGCCACATTAAGGAGAAGGAATTCAAAATAAATTTAATCTCCCAATCCCTTTAGCCCTCCCCCTAAGAGTTTTACAGTGTGCATGCTCTGTCTTGTTATGGGACACAAACAGAGTATGAAAAGGGAGAGAATGAGATGTTTGAGGTTCTGGCAGTCAACTGGCTCCACTAGGATGAACTTTTCTGGGAAGGTTCATGCTGACAAGGGCAATTTAATGTGCACAATCTTAGTAGGTTTTATAGTAGTGGTTGTTCTGTGTATATATGTTCACACTCATCCAGATGGCTTCTTCTCTTCCAGTACCTTTCCCTGATTGCACTTCCTTGATTTCTGACAAATTGCGAATTTGTATGTAACATTTACAGATTTTGAGATAAGATATGATGACTGGCTGCTTTATGAAATACAAATTCTCCCTTTTGGTGGCTTTCTGGACATTTTTCTACCCACTTATACTTTATAATGATTGCCCAAATTTAGACATTTTCTAGCTTGTAAGAGGCAGAGGCCTTGTTGGACCCCTGTCACTATGCTTTTTCAGGCAGCCTGTCAGGAGAATATATGGTATGCTCTACTTTTATATGTAATCATTCCTTCTTCGACAGCACTGGTAACTTTTTGCATGCTGAGGCAGGAATTCAGCTCAGAATCCTGCTGGCTCAGACACAGCAAGCAGACATTGAAGTTAAGGCCTTTATAACACACAAAGCTCTGCACATTTATTTTAAAATGTAAAATAGAATTTTTTTCTTACAGACTGTAAATATTTTTTCCTGCAGTTGTTTCTTTTCTTAGCCTAGTTTTATCATTAATATGCAAATGAGTATTTTGTCAGAAATGAGTTACAATGACAATTGGTCTAAAGCAAAGTTTTTGAGCTTTCATTACCTTAAAGAAAGTAAAGCTGTTTGTCTTCTCACTCCTTACTACGTTCACTATGATTTTTTTAACAATGGATAGAAATGTGCACACTTCTGGACAATTTTTATTACAAATGATGATCTTTCTGGTCCTTACATGCTGAAGGACAACTTTTACATCTCGCTCAAGTCTCAAGTCTTTGAAAATAATAAAAAATAGGTCAAATCCTGAATGAACCAATCACAAAGTGTTTTTATTCGGAAGAAACACACATCTCATTGCAGTGACCTGAGTTTAAGCAAAAATAAATAGATATTGCAGGCAAGTTAGTTTTTTGTCAAAATCTGGTTGATATCTTTAGAAAAAACAAAAACAAAGATTCTCCTAGTTCCTTCTCTGTTTTAAGTAGTCTGGTGTTTGATTATTAGGTGCTCAGGTTGAAATATGCTTCCTGCAGTAATGAAGAAATATCCCCCCAAACCTTCTGCCACAATATAGAACGATTGACAGGCTGATTGCACAGGATTGTCTTTACTGTGTCCCGACCATCTCATTAGAAAAACACCCGCCTGGATTTTAGGGTGCTGACAGGCTGATTCTGTGTGATGTGTTTTGCCTCTCGCACCAACACGCTGTTCCCCCGGCTGCCACGGTGAACACTGCGCTCTGTGTTGATGGGGACGGCAGGCGAACGGATCACGTTTCCAGCAGAAGCAGGAAGTGAGAATTGGAGGGTTCCTGCTACCAGGCCCCCTTCTTTCCTTCAAGTCCTACATGGAGTCAAACTGAAACCATGTGTGCTCTTACCCTGTGGATCTGTGAGCACAGTCGGCCTCGCTGCCTGGTTGACTGGTTGGCAAGGGATATGGACTTCCTAACAACATGTGATTTCAGGAAACATTCTTTCCCTCCCTCTTGCCATTGTTATTTGAATCCCCCCACCTCTTTGTAACTCTACTGGGGTCTCTTTGGGAAAGTGGTAAGTGATTCCTCTCTGTGTCAGGACTCTTGAGATGCATGCTCCCTCCCTTCCTGAGCTTTCAGTCAGGGTTAGGCGCACGATGGATGTGATTGGGGAAGTACAGTAGTGTGTCCCCAGGGTCACAGGTCATTTCCCGCTGCCATGGGTTAACTAGGGCCAGATTAAGAGAAATGTCTTAAACTCACAATGACAAGAGAAGAGTTCAACCTTGTTTGTGTATAGCTAAATTTATCAATGAGAATTGGAAAATGCTATCCTTTATGCTAGACCTTTGCAGTGCTGGACAAAATACATTATATCTTTGTAGTCCACATCTAATACCTCTTGTTTATTTAAATTCTGGTTTTGTTGCACCAAACCTTCCTCTAACCAATAAAACTGTGCATAATGCCATCCATTACAATATTTTAGTCAGTCGTAACATGCTCAGACTTGGGAATACCCCTGGGATAAGGTATTTATGTTGATGGAAAGTGAGGGTGTATGAGGTTTATGATTCTGTGAAATACCCGTCTTTTCTTTCAATCCATCTAATGCAAAATGGCTGTTTACAGAAAACACTCACTGATGAAGGGATAATCTGTGAAAATATGTATTTCTTTGGCTCAGGCATTGTGCCTCAAAGAATTCTGTTGATTTTCTGAAGAATACCCTTTAAACCTGTGGGTAAAAGTGACTTTAAAAAGTTTCAAAAGTTAGACAAAATGTAGGGATGTTGTACTGGTTCTTCAGCTTTAGGGCAAGCTTCTTTCTTTCTTCCTCTCCTCTATCTAATGAGAAAGTCAGTTCTGAAAACCAACCATCCCCACTCCAGAAACCAATTTTTTCCCAATGAGACATGCATTGTCGGGACACCTGTGGGCTGCCATTTCCATTGACGGGGGCTGGGGGTTGAGGGATTGGGGCGTGGCAGCAGTATGGGCTTTTAATCAAGACGCGTTGACTAATCACCCAAGGATTAGCCTCTTAGACAAGGCCTCTTTCATTCTGATACTCCGCACAGTGTAAAAACTCGTGGATACGATAGGGGGAGTGGGGTTGTGGATTTTTTAGGGGGATGAAGGAGTGCAGATGGCATACTGTGCCAGGGTTTGCTTTGTTTGATCCTGCCTGAGCCCACATCACCCATATGTCTTGAGACTGAGTCCACTTCTTTAGCTAGAAGACAGCTCTGCATATTTCTCACAGCAGTCACATATGACGGTGCAATCACTGATGTTTATTACCCAACTACAGTCATAAGAAATATAGAGCAGGGTTTTGTTTTTGAGCAGCGAAAGCCTTCGTGCTATCACTTGTGCTCTTGTGCATCTGTGTGCTGGCACCCTCTGACAAAGATTGAGTTTAGCATCCCATGAATTGTTTGTTTAAGTGTTTTTGCGAGTGGGCTGTGGACCTGTATATTGTTGCATGTAAATGAAGCAAGGAGACACTGTTAGGGCTTTGCGGCAAAATTCAGACCTGATGTTGCCCAGGCCCCTCTGGTGTGTATTTTAGTGTCTGATGAGGTCATTCATAATATGCAGTACACACACTTGGCCATGAGCAGTAGAGCACAGGCAGAAGCAAGTTGCAGGCCCAGATGTAACGCTGAAAGAGAGAAGTAAACTTCACATTGCTCAATACCAGGTGCTGGGTGATTGGTGCAAAATTTGCAAGGCAAAGTAGTAATTGATCACTTTTTATTGGTCTACTCTGGGAAAGTTTTTAGTTGCCAATATGAGGAGGAAAATGCAAATAAGATATTTACTTTCAGTAGTATGTCAATTTTCCCTTGAACAATGTTCAACTAACCAGTGTATGGCAGAAGTTAGAGCAAATTTGTCTATTTGAGATGTTTCATATTTTTGTACAACTTTGAGCCTCAAAAAGAGACATGAATATGGGCCTAAAAAAATTCAATTTTAGGCTGGTGACTAAACAGATGCAGGTCAAAGTCAACGTCTTTTGATAAACCACAAATATCCTGCAAAGTTATTTGGTTATGAGACTGATGAGACTAAATTTTTTATTTAAAGGTATGAAGTTATGCAGCTCATAATCACCACTCCGCAAGTCGGTCTAAATTCATTCAGTCAGTTTCCCATGTTATCCCATGTATAATCACCTAAGAGTTTTTTTATTTGCACACTGAGCCTCAAAAGCTGGTCAGTTTCAGATTTCACACTCCTATTAGACTTACCTGCTACACACTTACCCATCTCTGAATAGAGCATGTAGAAAGAGCAAGCAGAGGCCCGAGACAACTCTTATAACATGACAAAAGGCCAAATTAGGGCAAACATTACCAGGATTTGTGTCATTTTCAAAAGCTTCTGTAGTGGTAGCACGTTCCTGAGGTCTTCTTTTGTTCATTTGATTAACCGTGACTGAAGGGTGTATTTGAACTGGGTCTCTTTAAACCGGTAGGCTGTCAGGAGATTTCGCATGGTGTCCGATTTGTCACAGTTGAACCTTTTTGTTACTCTGTGTTACTGTGTGGCAGGTGAGTAGGAAGTACAGTGTGCATTGTCAGTTATGTTTACTTATAGTTTTAACTGTGTGCACTCTCAAGTATCTCTGGATCAAGCAAACATTGGAATTAGAAATTTACAAAAAGAAGGAATTACACTTTTTTGTTCAGGTCCTTTAATTATAATCTGCTACTTGAGACTATTGAAAAGCTTATTTTCTTAGCTGAGTTACTCCAGCTATGGAGAATAGATTGCATTTCTTTATACAGTGAGCAATAATGATGCCTGTTGTTTGTCTGCAGCAACCTGAAAGTAACCATCAACCTTGCTTTAGAGGTTGTGCATTGTTTTATAATAAAGGAAATAAATTAAATATCACTAAAGCATTTGCGGTTGGAGAGTTAGAAAGGTGAGACACAATTTACAGAGAATGGGAGGTGCAAGAAAGAAGCTTGGCTGCAGATCCTGAATAAGTATGTGTGCCTGTTTATATGTGTGTGTGCGTGCGTGCGTGCGTGTGTGTTAAGAGGCTGTAGTTATAAAGCGCAGTGCTGGGAACTAAGTGTTTGGCCCTCCAGGTGTGTGTGCCGGTGGTTGTCGGGGCTTGTGAGGCCTGCTGCGGAGGCGGCTACGTGACAGCCGTAATGATAGGTTTTGGCTGGTGAAGGCATGAGTGTGTGTGTGTATGTGTCGCTGAGGGCAAGTGTATACTTGGCTTTAGCTGACAAAGACATTCACACACATTTACACACAACAGAGCGAAGATGGTCAACAATGGGCTGCATATCGTTCTCACATCCCACACAGCACAAGCAATAAGATGCCCAATATCAAGACGAGTGAGTACTTGCTAAGTTCTACAGGTTGGGGTCAGATAATCCTCAACCAACCAGTTCCGTAGAAAATAAAAATGCTCAGCAAAGTTGACAAAAGGGTCACATGGAGGTTAAACTGTAATTTGGCGGAAAGAGCATTAGGTACCTCCTGTCAGTCGCCTTCCTCATCATTCAACAAGATAATCTGCATCTTCAAGCTCTTCTGGGAGCATTTGAACCAAAGTGAAACAACTCAATCATTCAGAAGGTTATTGGTTTACTTTTAAATCATGAGGATGACTCAATCATAACGATGTGCAACAAGTTGGAAAGAGGCCCTCTGATCTCACAAACCTGAACATGAAGACATATTTTTTAGTAGCTCTTTTGAAATAAACACGAATTAAAGTTTTTGAACATCCATTAAATGCTTTACCCAAAAGTAACTGTGGTATCTGATTTATTTATTTATTTTTTTTAAATAAATAAATGATTGTTTTAAAAACAATCATTTTTAAAATGATTGTTTATTGTAATTAGATATTTATCTCCTCTGGTATAAATTTGATTTACAATATGGATTTGGAATAAAATATATGGAGCTTAATATCCAGGTCTTTGTTTAATTTTCTTAAAAAAAATAAATAAATAAACTACAAGGACTGAATATATGCAAAAAGAAAATAATTTCTTGCTATTCAGAATCCAAACTTCAATACTCCAATAATTGACATTTACTTTCTAAATTTAAAGACAATGTGTCTATTAATCTATTTACCAATGCTGAACAAACTGTTTCATACCCATATTGGGACAATTTTAATGAATTACTGCACTAAATAAGTTTTTGAAATAAAATTGCTGAAATATAGTCTACAATGCAAATATTTTCTTCTTTTTGTGGATCTAATTTATTGGAGTTACATAACTGCACTTTCTATGGAAGGCTATGAGCAAGTGCTTCAAATTGTCAAAGAGTTGTAAAGCATACTTCTGAGGGGAAAAAGGTTGAAATACTTGTCTGTGAATCATAGTCTATTTAGATAACTTATGTATTGTACTTTAGGACCTAAACCTCAATGAATGCAACAATCTACCTGAACAATTTCTGCTCTATCATCTCTTCAGTCAGCATCTTAGACAGAAACTTAAAATTGGATCCATTCATTTCTAAATTATGTTTGTGGAGGGGGTTTTGTCAGAAGCTGTAACTGGAGCTTACTTTTCTTCTGGTAGTCATGTATGATAGTAATATTCCTGCCTGACAAAGATGCTTATTGTTGTGGCTTGCGACAAGGCCTTGGGTCTCGGGGAAGCAGATCCGACTGTGGCTCTTCGTCCTCCACACAAGAAAGCTCTGAGGAGAACCTTTTTATTTTTCTTTTTCTTTTTACCGGCAAATTCAGCCATTGTCTTACCGCTCTTGCCGCATCCGTTTTGCCCCGTTTTGAGTTTGTCTGTTCTGTGATACCACAAAATGCTAAAAGGCGCACACACGGAAAAAAGAGCAAGAGGAAGAGAGACAATAGGCAAACTATTGTCTTGCCTTACACAGAACGTCCCTCCAACTGCTTATGTTTGCATGTCTGGTCCTAAAATTTGATTTGCGGGCTTTAAGACAGTTGAACTGGAAGTGCTTAATGTCAAGATGACTCTTTAATATGTTGCATACCTTCTAAAAGTGAGATGCATTAAGATAATGACACGTACAACAAATGATTTTCAGACAATCCTGTTAAAAATGGCAACATTCCACAATTTGTGCCAAAAGGGAAATTAATAAAAATCCTAACCGTTGACAGAGAAACAGTAGGAAACCAGTTATTTGGTTTGGAGGCTTTTCTCCACAAAGATCAGGAATTATTATCAGGTTCTTGTGAGATCATTCTCATAATAGACTTTCTATTTGAATATGAATCCACTGGGCTGAGATCAAAGACATCAAGAGGATATTTCCTGCTGTCTTGGTGCTTATGGCCCGTTCAAAGAAATCCAACTGTTGACGGCAGCTGTTCTTCTCACAAGCTCTGACTTTGTCTTACAGCCGCTTAGTTAGTCCCACAACAGGACTTGGATGTACAGCACACCTACTATGAACAATGTTTAAAAAAAAAAAAAAACGGCTCACCGAGCGCTACCAGAGCTTCTTTCTTTGGTACTTGTTTCTTATGCATTTCTTTTCCCACCCACCAGACAACAGTTCTTAGTGGCAGTATCGGTGGATATATTTGTGATTTACTTTTCTCTCTCTCTCTTTCTTCTTGGCAGAAGAACAATGCTTTAGTTTAGACAGTGCATTCCTGATTGTTGACACACTGTGGTATGGAGAGGGATTAGTGAGAGCTTTGGCTTTTTGATTCCTCTGCCTTGGCTCATGAGCAACACCTGGATGTATCCATGACAACGACATTACAATGAACCGCAACTTGCCTCCAACCGGTTTGACAGAGAGTCCCTTGCCCAGCTTCTGCAAGAAGGGTCATTTAAAGCTACAATATCTAGCTTTTATAAAAAAAAGTGTTTTATTTGCTACAACTATTGCTACTATTGTGACAGCATGCATGAGACAGATCCATAAAAAAAAAAAAGCTCTTCCACCACCTCCCTGAGCCATATTGCGATCTGCAAAAATTCACCACTTCCGATCAAAAACAACCAATCAGAGCTGTGAAAAAGGTCTGTACTTGTATGCAATGCTTAATGTACTAATACAGGAGAAACGGTCTACCCTTGTGGGAAAATTGTTTTTCCACCGTCATCGGTGGCCATGCTAACTAACCTGAGCATTCATGACAGGCTTTACTGTCTGGAACAAGCTGTAGCATAGCAAAGAGCCAGGGGAAGATTATGAATAGTCAATACACAAGCACGATTGATAGCGACAAGACCTCATCCTGTCCGATTGGTTGTCTCTGACCAAGCTCTGGAAGAAAGCACAGGATAATTATTTTTCACAGAATATCTGTCTTATGCTAGACTGTGATACTTCTAACAATTGTGTAAGAAACATTTCTTTAAATAAAGACTACACATTGTGGCTTTAAGAAGATGAAAACTTTTGTTTGAGAGGTGGTTTCATTCATTTGAACTCTTAAAATGTGTCTTTCCCCCTACCACAAAGAAGAATAGTTTTATTGGGTGTAGATTTTGGTTTAACTTTTTTTGAGCAAGAGCCATTCCTGTTGTATCAAAACCGATAACTCGTGTTTGCGGAGCCCACATGTGGTCTGAGTGAGATTGTGTGATAGCCAAAACCGAGGCATGATTGTTCACTAACATGTTGACTGCTAAGAGTCTCAGTGAAATGCTCTTCAATCTTATCAACAGGAACCCATAAGGCCCATATCAAGAATTCAGAAGATCACTTCCTCTGACATCACTGCCTGCAAAGTCTGTGCCGGTTCTCGAGAATCTGCTGGTTCTTCTTGCAAACATTCATTCATCAACCTTGATGATCTTAGGTTTCGATATTTCAATTTTACTAACATGTTTCTAACATTATGGAGTGCTCCAGCCAAAGTTCAGGTTTGAGTTGGGATTGGGGGAGCCAAAGATTAAAGTCATGCATAACAATGAGGCTTTCCAACCTCAAAGACTCAGAGTTCTTCACCAAAGAGAGGAAAGAATAGAATAATTTATTAACAGAAATAAACAAAATGTGAGTTTTATAATTGTAATTGTACATTACTTATCATAGAACACACAGTAAATATCCTCTAAAGTAAATAAAAAATAAAATCATACAACTTTAGAAGGGCTTACTTACCATGCTTACTTAATGTGCTGTTTTCAATAAGATAATAATTCAGAATTACCATTAGCTGTGTGATAAGTTGTGAACAACAGTACCTTTCACTCGCTTACATTTAGGTGGTTTAATTTGCTGACCAAACTGCTGACTAGACGGAACCTCATAAGATTTATAACTGGTCTTTAAGTACAGTTGCCTGTCCACCACCGTAACAACTTCTATGGTATTCGCGATGACTCAGGTCTGGTCTGACTTTACAGCAAGTCTGTTTAAATTCTAAATGCTGTGTTGACTGCTGTAATGTGGCTTTTTACGTTAATTCTGCACAAAAAAGCATTTAACTTGTGTTTATATTACAGCAGTATTTGTTTGGTACGTATGGTTGCAAAGCAAGTATCCTATGCCATAGAGTTTTGATATGTATTGATGTGCTTCCACACTTCTAATGTTTACTAATTCCACATTTTAGGTGAGTTACAATTTAAAATAGCTGATGTGCTAGAGAATAATAAATGGTAATATTTTCTTGTATTTAGAGCTAACATAATCAACAGAGAAATATAGCGTAGGAGTACAAAGGTGCCTTTTATAACAAGTTTTATTCCCATTTGTTTTAGATTTTCTTCTATGTGTCAGATGGTGAGGAATGTATTTTGCACATTGGACTACCCTTTTTTTTCGTTTAAAAGGTATGTTTTGTGGCAAGCCAGACAGAGGACAGAATATGCCGAATGGGAAAAACCCATCAGCTTTGTGCCTGTATGAGTCACTCAACGTTTCCATCTTGCTCACTGTTCATTCACCAGGTATTTATTGTGAAATAATGATTTCCACTGATGCCTGTACTGAAAACGTTCACAGGTGTTGCAACCTATTTCATTTTTCACGATAAAAGGCATTCCAGCAATGAAATCATTGCTTCATTGACTGTCTCAGTTCTTAATAAAAATTATTATTGAAAGTCTAATCCAGTGGAACTCTGGACACAAAATTAATTTGTTTCAATAGGCATCTTACTCTGTGGTGGACTGGAAACCTGTTTAGTGTGTACCACGCCTCACATCCAATGTTGACAACAGCACAAGCAGAAGGAGGGCAACCTGAAGAAGCAACATGTAGAGAATCATACAATCAAGTATATGATTCTGCACATAATTGAGGAAAATGTATATTTGGGGAGGTCATGTGGCGTTTGTTTTTGGAAAAATTCAGATTCTGATGCATTCGTACTGCTGCTTTGGAAATGCTAACCAGCAGAGTGTCAAGTAGAATTGTGTCTAGGTTTTTCAGCTTCTTACACTGCATTTTCTTTTGAATAGTTTACATATGTTCAATGTAAAACATCCAGGACTAGGCACATTTCTGCAAATAACCGGAATTATGTTTTACGGAAAAATTAACAAATAGGTAAATTTGCAAATACTGAGCTGTGCATAGGTAGGGGTTCATATGTAAAGGCCAAGTTGTGTAAAATAAAGCATTTGTCACTGTGTGGAAATGATTTCAGTTTGTATCAAGAAACTTTAAGTGATAGTCATAATTCATCTTGTTTTTTTTATTTATTTTTCCCTAAACTTTTCGATTTGGGTTTAATATTAATAAATGAAGATTCTTAAGCAGGGTTAGTTTAAGAGGAGGGAAACATGTCTGAGTTAATTTAACAGGACCTGGTCTGTTTACAACAGATTAAAAAGCAGTCGTCACAGCATGTAGGTTGGGTTTCTTCTAAATTTAGCACTTAATTTCCAAAACCCAGAACGTAAATCAATTGTTCTTCCTGACAGCAGGCATATCAGACAGATCTGTTTATAATTGGAAATGGGGGATGAATAGAATTTAGTGACACTGGCTGCTTTACCTCATCAAGAGTTCACAGGTGTTTTTTTTTTTTTTGCATAGACTCTTGATTTACACACAGTCAACCACTAGCACCTGTTTGATAACAATCAAACAGCAACCACAGGCACATGTGATTCCTGGTGTTGTTTTTATATAAGTGTCAAATTAGATCCTGCTTGCTTGTTTGTAACACTTGCAGAATGTTTGGCCGTTTTGGTTAAATGTGTTTTTGTTATGTGACTCGCATGGATAAATGAGAAAATCATCTATATTCTACAAGTTTGAATTTCTGAGCCCCTTCTTTTTTTTTTCCTTCAGTCTAATTGATGTTTTAGCCCTGTCATGCCGATGAGGAAGTATTTTTGGGACAGCTCGTCCCGGTGTAGGCATTGAGGTGTTTGCTATGGAAATAAACAAAATTCCCCTGTCCATGATGAAGTGTAGCAGGCATTAACTGTGGCTCTATGAAGGGCAGTGTGCAGCGTGGGAAGTTTGGTGAGCTTCCTGACCCCACGTACCACCACAGCACATTGCCCTTTATCACATGATAAAGGAATGCTCCTCAACTTTTGTTTTAACGTCACGTGATAAAGGAATGCTCCTCATCTTTTGTTTTAACATCCACTGCACTCTCGGAGTTGAGAGCAGTTTTGCATACTATAGAGTGATCACTAGCTTGGCGTCTTGCCTCCCCATTCTCCTCTTGAATTATTCTCAAACAGGATTTGTGGGAAGCTCTCTCCTGCATCTTTTAAATCACTTCAAGCACTACAGAAGGCTTTTTTTTTTTATCAAAGCGGGCACCAATCTAATGGCATCATTTGAACCTGCTCAGATCCAGAGAATCAACCCCTTTTTTTCTGCGCTTAGTTTTTTTTCTTTGAGCAGGGGAAAACAAAAGGCTGGCGCAGTGAAGCGCATCTTGCCTTGCGAGCTGAATAGAGGGGCCCCTTTCATGGCTGTTTATGAGCTCCCCTCTTCAAAAACACACATACAAATCACATCCAGTTCTCTCAGTAGCTCCCTCCAAAACAAAGATGATTGCACCAAGGGAAGGGGAATGGTCCAAAATTTTATGGTGCCTCTCTTTGCTTCCCTACTCCAGTTAGTATATATCTGCATTAGCCAAACTGTTTTGATATGTCTCTGTGTGATCATATTTAAATAGTCTTGTATAAAATAAGCTTGACCCTTTGTGGGAGAGTAAATTTGACTGATTTACAAGTCAAATTTGTAAATCAGATACAATTTAATTTTAATAATGAAAGAAGCATTTTGCAGGTAGATGAATTAATTAGCTAACACATGAAGATGGGTCCCTAAGTCTGCAAGTAATGATCACTAACAGTGAATTATTTGAATTTTAGTTCTTGATTCCGATCACTAATCAATTTCGATTTCTATTTCTTAAAGAAATCCTCTTTGATATCATAGTATTCAGTGGACTCCAAACCATTGAAACAGTTTGTGATAATTATTAAAATTTGGTCTTTTGCCATTTGTTCCTTCAATTTCATAGTCACACAGTTCCTTCCTGTCTGTTTTGTGTTTGTAATCAAATAAAGTCTTACAAGTTTGAACTGTGATATATTAGTTAATTTCCTATGCAGATAAATATTTTTGATTAATATGTGATTATAACATTTATTAAATCTTACAATTAAATTTGTTTATTTTCTCAAGACTTTTTCACTTGAGATTGATTCTTATTACCAGTTATGAAATGTAAGGTATTGGGACATCTGTCTTAACCAAAATAGCTCTTAGCAATCTCCTGTTCTGTGGATATTGTTTATTTACCTGTATTTTCTTACAGTGTGCTGCTTGTAGATCACAGCAAATGACTTGCTTGTCAAAGTGGGACAGTAAAAACAGGATTACAATATTTTTTATTTAAAATTATTGCCATAAAAGTCTAGTGCATCTTAAAATTAGAACATCATATTGTTTTCAAAAGTAAAACTATCATTGCTTGTATTTTGGAGTAAGTCAAAGGTTTCTAGCATTCTAACTCAGAGGATCATTTACCTTTGTGATACCAAAATTCTAAATGATTGTCAATAGTTCAAGGTTTTTGAATTTTCATATAGAAATATAGTTTCAAATGTTTTTTTGTTTTATTCTTTCTATAAACGCACTAAATGTTCTATAAACGCACTAAATGTTTTGTACATCTGGACTGCAGGTAGAAATGCATGTCACACTTTACCCTGTCTTGTTAAATTATAAAAATAATTTTCTAAAATAGCTATTGTAGCAACAGCTTACCCATGTATAACATAATAGATGCCACCACAGACTGCATTGAACCTTTATGATTTCTCAAAAGATCATCATACTCTAAACTGAAATTAAAATGTGGAACCATCTCGTAAACAACTATGTCTGATCATCTAAAACAAGTAATACTCATAATTGTCATAAACAAAATTAAGACTAGGATGATCTTTACAGATATAATTGTCATTATATATGCATGTTTATTGATAACAGTAACTAAGCCAGGAGTCAACAGAAATTTCTATCTTAGTGAAATCTCAGTGTGTCCCTGTTGCTCTGTGCGATGTTGTCTTCTAACAGGGTGTCTTCTAACAGGGTGTGATTTATTCTTCTTGTACTTCTTGTCTGGGGGGATTTACAAGCATTTCATTTTTGGAAGACAGATCTAGGCCCTAGTTTCAACATCCAGAAAGCATCTCTTTAGATTTTTGGTAATTAATAAGTTACGACGACCTGTTCTGTCATGCTACCTTATCTCATAATCATTCCAGCTCCAGATATACCAAAGTGAAGGTGTATAGTCAAACATCATAATGTGTCTGTGGAAAAAACAAAACAAAACGGTAGACACTTGCCTCTCTCTGTTGATTATCAGCCACAGGGCTGACCTTCTAGTGACAAATGAAAAGTCACCTAAACTTGAAGGAGTTCTCCTCTCAACTACTTTTTTTCCCCGTTCTGTCACATCTTGTTGAACGGGTACAAGGTTTGACAGACAGGAGGAATGCTAGCTGAGAGATTGGTTTTGTAATGCTGGCCCATTCTTTGGGTGTTCTTAAGCAAACAGAGCAGTGCTACATCCTGTTTTTTATGGGTTTCTCACATCACTGTTCAAACTCTCAAACAGGCCAGTCCCCGAGTGTACATTTGGGAGAGCAAACACCGCTCTAATACTTCACTGATCTGACCTTCTACTAACTTGATACACACAAATAGACAAACATGCACACACCTTCACACATCTCTGTCCAAGAGGGTGGGAAAATTGTCATCTTTTATCTAGAATTAACTGTGCTGACACAATTAATGCACATAGTTTTTTTTTTGGTTCAGAACTTTATTGACACAAGTTCTGAACCAGCTTTAACAGCCCAAAACCATTCAGCATGGAATTTTTTAATTCACCTTAATGAATGTGTTTTTATTGACTTCATGTGTGGCAAAAACAATGTTTTCTTAGCGAACCGCAGCTCTTATAAACATTAAGGGTGGGTGCTGCATGTCATTTTTAAGTAACACATGAGAGCAGTGTTTTGGCTCCAAACTTTATTAAAAGTGGTGCCCTTGTGTGCGTGGGTCAAAAGCTTGGAAAAGCTGGTGGGAAATTTGTGGGAAAACCTGAATGCATTTAAAATGATGGATTCTCAAGTGCTCCCCTTATTCTTCCAAAATGCAATGAAATTTTGTAGAGGCTCTTTTTATTAAATGGCACAGAAAATATAAAGGAGACATGCAGCTCTCCTGGGCTGCATGCACAATGTTGCACTTTTCAGGCTTATTTGGTTTATGGAAAGAAGTTAGGTGTGCATGCGTCTGGGCTTGAACAATACTGTCAAACTTCGTGCTTGTTTTTTTAAATTTTTTTATTTATTTTATTTTTTTATTCAAACATAAAGGAACAAAATAAAATCTACTGCTTTTATAGACCCTGCTATAATCCTGTCTTTACTGTCCCTTGTTTTCTCTTTTCCGCCCCGATATACAAGGCATTCCTTTGTGGTTGTGTAACATGATTTGGGGCAAACAGTTAGAGAAACCGAGATGGGAGCGAAAGCAAAGAGATCGAGGGGGCAAATACACTGTCATGCTGGGCTTGGTGCACGGTGGTGCACTCATACTTTTGAGGCCGGTTTCAACAGCAATGGGTAGCTGGCTTATCATCAGCCTGCTCAGCTTTTTTTTCTGTCACGCGTGGCCTGCCTTAATCTCTCCCGTGTACTGTAAACCGCACCTAATAACCCTCCGCGCGATTAAAGCAAACATCTTAATAACAGCCTGCCTCATTATCAGCTTGCATTGGGAAAAACGAGTGGTTAAGCCTGAGCTTTGCAATGTGGGCTCATAGGGAAGCCAGAAAACAAGATAACCTGCTTACGTAGTACCTCCCATTGAGAAAAAAAAAAAAAAAAAAAAAAACTGTGCTTTTTTTTTCAGAATGTGGAAAATTATATGCATTGAATTTTCTTATTAGGAGTAAGTTTTTCAAGGTTATAGAGAAGCTGAGCACAAAAGCCAGAGAGAGTTACAGAACTGAAAGTAACATGTCGCTCTAGAGGGTGCTGTTTACTGAGAAAACAGCGTATGACTCTGCAGTTCTCCTTCAAATGTCTGCTCTCTTTTGCTTTCTAAAACCAATATATTAAACATCTGAACATTTACCTGAACTTGAATGAACCAAAGGTTACTATTAAAGTTTACTCAGTTCTATCTTAAATCCAACAAAAACAAGGCAAAATAAATGTCACTTCCAGCAAGATTTATCCAAGAAAGGATGCTCCACTCTGCCCATGAATGTGTGGTGTTGTGTTGTGCGAGGCATTTTTGACACATCGTTAGTCGCTGTAATCCCACTGTTTCCTGCTTGTGTGTGTGTTTCTCACACAAGCATAAAGATGTTTACACAAGTTTCACACAGCCAGCAAGAGCAGATGATGAGCTGTCATTTAGACCTATGCTGGCACAATGTTCACAGAGAAGAATGCATCTGCGGAGATGGCTACACCTGTTCCGTCTGTGATCTCCTGCGGTGAATTGCAGGGTGTAATCCCTAACATCGCTTGTGTTTATGCTTGTGTTTTAGTTACAGGCCTGACTCCCGCTTGCTTTCGAGCTTATCTGGGACCTTTGTTACAATTAGTCATTACTTTGATTCCAGGAGCATTCTCTTCATCTGCTGTACATGCTTTCAGTAGTCATATCCTTTGAACCTTCAGATACTTTTGTTTTCCAATTGCAGCCCCATATACAAAGAATTTCTTCAGGGGTTTTGAAGAGATCTCATCTGCTTGGGACACCTTCTGAATGTCAAAGCTTTCCACCTACTTGTGTAAAATTCAGGTTTTTCTTGCTTTTTTTTCCCTCACTTTTTTCTTGCACTGTACTATAAAGATCAGATTTGTGAAGATCCAAAGTACGTCTTGCCAAATTGACAGATTCTGAAACTGTGGATCTTAGTACCGCTGTCAGGTCCTCTGCTCTCCTTGCTCGATTGATCAGTGCCATGTGCGATATTCAGAGCCTGGGTTATTGTTTTAGAAACTCACTCTGATTTAAACTTTTCAACAACAAAATGTGAACATTTACTGAAGCATGAATACTGAGGCATTGTAACATTTGAGAATAAACTTAACTCAGATGGTCAAACTGGTCATCTTCCAAATGTTTTCGTTTTGTAAAACAAGATTCAGTTCTAAATATAGAACACAGTAAACAACTTTTCTCATGCCCTGGCTCTCCACAACAGGATCTTTTATAGGAGCCTTTATTTTGGAAGTGTTTCCTTATGTACTGACTATTTGAGGAGACCTTTTTTTCTTTCTTTATATGGTTCTTATTTCGTCATTAGTGACGGTAGCACCACCGTTGAGGTCATAAACAGGGAGGAGAAACTTCCAATGCCAGATTGAATTCACTTTTTATTTTAGTAAATATGCTAAATATAGAGTCCAGCCACTGCCAGAAGTTTGTTCCAAAGTTACTGAATGACACACCTTTCGAGAAATGACTCTTCATAAGTTCACATCTGCTATTATTATCATAATCCCACTCTCCCTCCTTATTTTTCTTTCATTCTTCTCTCCCTCTCTCTGACAGACACACAGTAGTTGTCCTGTTTTCTGTCTTAAAATGTTTTGCGTAGATTATAATTAAGAGTAGCCTTATTCAAAGTAAAGGAACAGCATGCCTCAGCCCTCAGCTCTGACGTGGGTGAAAGTGAAGAACCAGTAAAAGGTCCTCATTGCTTACACACCCTTTGTATGGCTGTGCACTGTTGTAATGATGGCATTTCAACCCTTCAGACTTAGCCAGGCAATTAGATAACATGAGAGTTGCCACTCTTGTGAGTTAACCCAGCTGTGACAGCGCATGAAGCTACAAAAAGAAAACCACTCCTGACCAAGAACAATTACAACACTACGTAAAGTCTGGCCCAGTATGAGAAGAGCATTGAAGCCTTACGTGTGTTTTTAGGATGATGTGATCCATCCGTCTCTCATCTGGTTTTTCTCTCACTGATTTGTCATGGACGGCACTACACACTGCTGTTCAGTGGTCTTAGCAGGATCCGTTTTGGAAACGGATCCTGCAGGCTTTGAATCCCTTTTTTCATTTGTACCTCATATTATTCAATTTCACCCAGGGATTAATAAAATAGTTCTGACTTTGACTATTACAGGCTTTGACTCTGTTTCTCCTAAAGTAACCTAGCTCAGTAAAGTGAAGATATAAAAGATTATGGCAATGGAATATATCTGCAAAGTTGGACAAAAATACTTGTATTATCTTACCTGTTCATAACAGCAAAGCAGATCTAAAATAATCTCAAGAGAATCATACTGCTTTAGTGTAATAGTTACATTAGTTTGAGTAGAAATGTTACTGAAAAAATGAAGAAATTTCAGCGTTTTGGAACACTGATAGACAGACTGTTTTAGCTCCTTCTACAGGAGCTACAATTTGAAAAGACTAAACAATTTCAAACAACTAAATTGAAAGTATTTGCAACATTTGTTGGGTTGTTTTCTCAGCCAATGAACATGTTCTTAAGCCAACACTGTCTCCAGTGTTTCAGAAGTTCAGTCCACTCTTGAACCTCAGAGCAGACTGACGAATTACATCTCATCCCAATGAATATCATAGTTACCTGACATTTTTCAGCTGATAAAACTGTAATACACTTAACAACTGTGTCTCTTGAATGTCAAGTATAGTGTTCAAATATGGTAAAAAGCATTGTATGCCGCAGACGTAAGCATTTTCAGTTTGTGTTGTTTTAGTTAACTAAATCAGCTGAAACTAGGAACCCGTATTTTACTAACTGTTTTTTTTTTTCATTGCTCAGAATGACATCTTTATCTTTTTACTAGAGGTAAGGGAACGTTCGCCAACAACTTTACAGAATTTCACATTAAAAAATCCAAACTATCCCTGTAAAGGTGATGTGTGTTCCCTTAGTGGCTCACCCAGATGGGTAAAATGTTCTGTAATAAAGTGGATATGTGCCAGAAACATATACTGTTACTGTGATTCAGGCCTGTAAAATTTTTATTTCCTCTGTTGGCACAACTAGTATCCAAATGTTCTTACCTTTTTAGCTTAACACGAGGACCTGGGACAGAATTTATTGGTTGATGTTTGCTGTGGTACTCTTTAAAGATTATCCTCAGAATGGGATCTTTACACAACTCATCCATGTACTCTATTTTCAAAGGCTTCAGCCATCCTTGCCATTTGATGAATGTACTGTAGTCAGCCATGATCCTGTTTGCTTAGCTACTCTCCCATCACCCATCATGCCCTCACCTCCCCTCTGCACTCCCTTCCCCCCTTCCTGGCAGTCCCTTTTCCTTACTCACACCAAACAGTGGGAGCCTGTCACTGTGTCACCCATGGGGTGATGCCCCTCTCTCAGCCCTTTGGGGCCCATTAGCCTCTCTAGCACTCCATGTTTGCCCAATCATTTGAGATCCGGATACAGGGATGAATTGTTAACTACTGCAGGTCAGTCATTGCCTCCCTCCCTCTACATCCCACTCCCCATTTTTTGCTCTCTCTCTGCCGCTGTTTACTCATCTCTATAGAAACCAAGTATTTTTTTTCCCTTGATGTGATTGCTACCAGTCATCCCCATTGCTACTCATTGCCACCACAACTTCCTCTTCTCTTCATCTTCTCTGTTGGAGTGCCCAATCAAAAGGCAGCAAAGGATGTTCACATAAATGCAAAGCATTGACAGTGCAGCCCCTTCTGACTACACATAGGGTTGAATTAAGTCTTTAAACTTGTGAGAAAGTAAGATTTTATTTGCAACTTCAGGTTTGGACAGTTTGCAGTGTTACTGTAATTTGCTAAAAAAGCACCTTTTTAACTATAAAAAACATTTTCACTGAAATAAAGTTATCATAGTTACAGAAACTTACTGACTACTCTCAAAGTATGGATGTGTTAGTGTGTGTGTCTTATTTGCTCAAGGCAGGTGAGTGTTTGTCTACCTGTCTCCATTTATGAGATCAGTGTTTGCTCAAGGAATGCACCACGTCCGATTTGTCATTTGTTATTGTTCAGCTCATCCAACTGGTGCCTCAAGGTTCGGTTGCGTTGTGCCCCAGCAAGCGGGAAATATTTGCTTTTCTTGGTTTTTCCTCTTTGGCTTAGCATATTTGCACATGCTCTTGACAGGAAATGTGACTTATAGAGAGAAATGGCTTTCAAACTGTCTATGAACTAGAAGATCTGTTTCATGACAGAAAATGTTGAGTGAGTCAGTTGAGTGTCGTTAATTTAGGATAAATGTTTTCTGTCGTTTTTTCTCTGCTTAGAAAGCTGCTTTTCTGATCTTTGAAATTAAGAAAGAATGCAAAAAATAATAATTCTGGAATGACCAGAATATTTTTGACTTCTAACCAATTACCTTTAAAGACCATGTAGATATAAAAACATAGCAAAAATTTTAGTATTTTTATTATCTTTTGAGAGATATTGAAATGATTTCCAATCAGAAACAAACTTTTTGGGTAAATAAAATTTAAATTTTATCTTATTCTGCCTTGGGGATGAAAATTGTGGGCTGTAGAAGGAGCAAAGATGAAGCGTCACAACACTTTGAGAACAGAATTATAGACAACAGACAAAAAAACAAAAAAAATAAGACATGCTTTACCAGAAATAGCTATCTGAAAAAGTTAATTCTGCAGAAACAGATAGGCTCCGATAAGTAAGCGTCACTTGTTAGGTATGAGGAAGTCTCAGCATTTTTTTCTTCTTATTCTAATTGTTTCAGATTAATTACATAAAGCACTTGCAAATTTTGACTTTATCTTCAGTATTTGGTCTATCTTGCCATTGCTGTTTTTAGATAATGGTAATTTCTATGACCATTAAAGTTAAGAAAAATGTATGGGTTTATGGGTGTGTTTTTCTTCTTTTTTTTTTTTTTTTTTTTTTTTTTTTTTTGGTGTGTTTGTCGTCTTGTGCCACCATCTGGGTGGTCCTCACGGCTGTTTCTGGTGTCCTTGGTTTGTCATATCATTCCAGTGTGTGATGTATTTTGTGTGGAGCGAGGGGCTTGAGGCATTAAGCTCACCCGGCCACTGCCCTGCCCAGGCCTGGCCACACGTCAGCTCTCCACACCACCTTTAAAATAACTTGTCATGCATGACAGCCTTTGGGAAAGAGCCTCATTCAAGTTAATACCAGCCATAACAGAAATATATGAATAACAAAACATAACATAGTTTTGGTTCAGAAGTTTGTTTTTGTTTTGTTTCCTCTCAATTTCAACAAAATAAGTTTGTTCATGATAAAATGTGTTTGTTCCGACTGCCAGCTAACCTAAAGTGGCTTTGATAGTCTTCTATAATGCTACTCTCAGAACAAATGTTTCCACCTGATCTAAAGATTAAAGTCATATCTTTGTCTTTGTAGGTCCTCTGCCTCTCTCTGAGCTTGAAGAGCAAGGATGAAGGCCCGTCGGAGCTGTCTGGCTTGCATACATCACTCTATGCTGAGCTTTTATCTAGCCACACTGGGCTGTGCTCCATCCAGACCCAGCTCCCAGCAAGTGCACAGTCCTGAGACCTGTGGCATTAATAAAGATAATGCTGTTTGGAATAATAACAGTCAATTCTGCTCAATAGTGGAAAGAGACAGGACGTACAAGTGTCACAGAATACAAAAGAAACCAAGATGAAAGGCTGAAAGGGGAGTCTGTGCACCTCTTCCGCTCTCAGGTGGGAACCTATATCAACATCTACACAAGTGAGCAGTTCTAAGTGGGTTTCTATGCCGATTTGAGCCGTAGAATCATGACACAGACATACAATTTGTTCTTTTGTCTGCCAAGATCACAAAGACAGGCGAGTCACTTGTCTTTCCTTTTATTTTTCTCATTTTCCCCCTTCATTCTTTTTCTCTTTATTCACTATTGTGGATGCAATTTAATTTGATGAGCAGGTGGCCTTTTTATATATATCTGACATTGCTTTTGGTTCCTACCTCTGGCGTGTGGAGCTTTCAGTTGGAGTCAGTCATGTAGGTCAGGATTAAGGGGTGGAAGGGGAGGAGGAGATACAGTTGGAGTCTAGGTAGTGGCAACCTCAGCGCCCTGCAGTCAGAACCATGCAGAGTTTTGCTTGAAAGAGTTATTCTGTTGCTTAAGCTCTCAGACGCACCCCAGATGGCTTTTGTGTCAGGCAGGGAATTGCTTTGGGACAGAAAAGTCCTTCAGACTTTCTAAGTCACTGGGCACAGCAGGTAAGGTGTTGTGGTGGAGGCAGGCAGAGAAAGCAAGATGTTGCAAATTCTTCACTCTTTCCACATTGAATCTGAAAAGAAATCTGAAAGTGCAAAAAACTGATTTTAATTGCCCCTACATTCTGGTGTTTCGATATTAGAACATCTGAATATTCACCTAGTTTGAGTCAAAACACTTTCTCAGATGTCAAATATAACAAAGCTATTGTGTCTGCGTTACCAGTGGAAGCAGTTTCAGAAAATACAACCTGTTTTCACTTCTTTGACTTTGATCTGTAGTTTTACAACACAGCGCAATTAAGCAACCCTGTTACTCCTTCAGGGCATTTATGATCCCTTATGTTACCCGTCTAACATTCTTCTGCAATAACTCCATGGTGACCAGATACCAATATTTTGTCAATAAACAGAACGGCTTTGCTGTTTCATATTTTCATTCAGACAGTAGCTCTTTTTTTTTATTAAGTAACATGATGGTGAAATTCTTAGAAATTCTGCCATCCTTAAAGTTAGCAAGAGGGTCCCTGACTTTATTTCAAGGATTTTTTTCTTAAAAAACTTTTTTTTCACCTTGCCAGAGCTTTATCAAAGTACTCTAGCAGTGTTCCTCTGTCCTAAAGATGGAATAATAAACTCTTTAGACATTCAATTGCCCTTAGATGTAATTGTGTGCATCCATGGTCATTTGTCCTGTGATTGACCAGTTGACTTATCCACTGCATAACTTGCCTCTGATAAGACAGGGAAATAAATTTGTTAAAAATGTTCCTGTCAATATGCCCAATGAAAAAAACTTGACCTTAATCCACAGCATCAATTACAATTGGTTCATTGATTGGGAGTAGTTTTGAATACAGCAAAAAAAACAAAAAAAATATGTTTGCCTCTGTTAATTAATCAAAGCATATCTTTAAGCTAAAATGGTTGTATCAAAAAAGATTGTAAAAGTGCAAACTTTAGTATCTGTGGTTTTAGTAATCACATAAATCAAATTTTAATTTGTTCAGTGTTAGATCTCCCAATCAGTCCAGATAAAAAATAATGCTCAACGATTGAGTTGTGTCAGTAAATGAATTAGACACGTATTCACAATAAATTAAAATCTATTGAAAGTGTTGAAAGCCTTTCAATGTGGGTGCACTCCTTTTTGGAACAAACAGATTTGTACTATGTCAACTTCCTTTGTTTGTTTACTTGCATAGTTTTGCTTTTTGTAATTGTAAATTACAAAAAGTCCAAATGTTGCCTGACAGAGTAGAGTATTTTTGTCACAAAAACATGTTGAAGGTCATATCAAACCATCAGCCCATATAAAAAAGTGTAATAGAAAACTATGTCACTGTGAAAAATAGAGTGGTAAGAACATAGCCAGAATATCAGGCTGTGGTGTTTGAGGTCTGATCTACAACCCCAACTCGGAGGAGTGATTTGGTTAGGCTCCTCTGTTAGCCATTTTCTGTTTGTCCCCCAAGCGTTTATCACAGAGGTTTCACAAGTGGCCACTTCTTCGTGCACTGATAAACAGCAGGGATTGGATCCAGACCCTGCTGGGTTCTAGCTGGAGCCCTGGGGCTTGAAACCACACAGGCCGGGAATGTTAGTCATTTGTTTATTATTGCTGATATTCGCCTGGTCCTAATCCTTGCAGGATTAGCTGGATTACATGTTTTCCTCATTCTACCTTTTTCCACTGTTGGAGAGTTTTCATCTTACATGGGAATATTTGCAATCCTTACTAATTAACGCATGAGGAACATGTGCACAGAGGCATGCATTTAGGTTTGTGCTATGATCCATGTGTTATGTCGATATGTTTTTGTTGGATGTTTGTTGTCAAGGTACTTTGACAGATACGCCTAATACTGACATCCTATATAAAGCTGTGACCGAGTTCAAGAAAACTCAGCTACATTGAGTTATGCTTTTTATTTCATGTTAGATCATCCTGGATTGTGGTTTTCTCTAGGCTAAATGAGTGTTTAGATCTAACAAATCAGTGCTGAAGAAGTGTGTTCTTTTCTGGTTTCGGTCGGAAATACTCCTAGAGCCCTGTAGGAACCAATTAATCAAAGAGACCAAATGTCAGTGTGGCGTCACTGGATTCGGAAACTAATGATGTCATAAAGGAGGGATAAGTGGTTTGAGTGGTACCAGTGTGTAGAGAAGCTACTGGCTTTGAGTCACCTGGATTGAAGACGAAACTGCATTCACTTAGTCTCATGAACTTGTTCAGCGTGACCTTTTCAGAGCTGATTCCAATCACTCCGTAAATCTCTTTCCAGTTTCAAAACACAACCTAGCACACACTCATTAACATGCCGTCCTCTTTCAGCCGCAGTGTGTTTGTGGGTGAGAAAGTCCAGCAAATCTGCTCAGACGCCCTGCACGCAATCCCCACTACCCAGTTCCTCCCACAAACACAAAGAGAAGGGGATACACCAGTGTTGCAGAACTGACAGACAAAATACATGTAATTATTTTAGTTTATGGGAGGCCAAAAGGTTAAGAATGGAGGTTTCTAATTTTCTGGGATGCTCAGGTTTTGCTTGTTTGGGTGGAAATTCAGAGTCACTTAATTTACGTGATCAAGTGTGCTTTTGTTACAAAATTAAGCTTGAATTCAAATTTGACCTAAATAGTCTGCATAAGCATTTTCTTCACCAAACATTAGAATATTTAAAAATGTAAAGAGTGTAAAAAATGGTTTCAGTTAAATTTTTCCTTTTTATATGCTTATATGAAAGTAGTCAAACCCTTAAATACTTCACAACCCTCAAAGCACTCAGCACTGGATACTATTGCTGGGTGGAACTGACAAAATGAATGTTCAGCCCTCCCTACATCTTTCCTCGCTCTGCACACAAAGTCGTTATACTTGCTGCTCATGTAAAAGCTCTGCAGCCAATGCAGTCATAGCAGAACTTCATGTGGTGTTTGTTAATTGGCATTTTTTTTTTTTGGTAAGCGCAGATATGCTTCACTATGCATATCTTGCTCAATGTCCCTTGCACTGCTTGCCTTTATAAAGTGTCTGTTGTTAATTGGCTACACGGTCACAGTCTCCTGCATTAACTATCCCCTGTGGTACCTGAATGTGGCCCAGTTGACCTCGAGGCACCAAGGTGAAAGTCAAACATTAAACAACTTTTGGCAATTTGCCATTTTTTTTTCTTTTCTAACCAGCGTCATTCTTTCACCTTTTTATGATTTTTAATATGAGCTTTGAAGGTGATCTATCTTTTATTGGGACAGTTTTGGGGTTGTGTAAGCAATATCCAGTTCATTTCAACACCTTTCCATAACCCTAATAATTTTTGTTTGAGGGTCTTTTTCCAACTTACCTACTTGTCTGCCTCCTCAAAACCAATAAATATGTTTTTCTTTTGGCCTTACCTATAAAGTAGATTTGACCATGCCTTCTCCTTACACAATACCAAGCCTCCAACTGAGCTGCATCAGCACTGCTCAAAGACCAGGGAGGACTGTGATCCCACCATGGGGTGTATAGCTGTGGCTCTGGCTGTGCTACACTTTAATCCCCATCTCTTTTAACCACAATGGAAAACATGTGCTTTCTCTGTGTAGGGTACAGGCCCACCATAGATGAAACCGTTTACCTATGCTCTAAAACTAACATCTCACAGCTACGGTGACCGCTCCTGGTCACAGGTTCTGTTATTATTTGGAAAACTAATAGACAAATATTTTGTGATATTTTTATTTCAAATAAGATCATTTGACCTTCCATTATCACTTTTGGTACCGAATTTGCTTTTAAAACTAAATTATAAAAAGAATCAATAATAATGTTCCAGATATTTTTTCTAGCTTTTTTGCCATGTACATGGCGAATTTCTTCTACTTGTAGATTCAAATTTGTTGTAAAGTTTTGATTCTAATTAAGAATACATTTTAAATTGATTTTAAATCTGTCATATTAGCACTATAATGGTTAACCTGTCTAGCAATATTGTAGTGAAGTATAGGTTCTTGTTATGTTAACTCTGAAGCTTTCAGAAGTCTGAGTATTTCTATTCCGGTATTCCAGTATTTCTATTGGGGTTGCTGCAGCTTCAGAGTCCAACATTTCTATTACTAGCTAAAGGTTTTACTTGTTCCTGTTTATTCCTTTGACCTGCTCTACTGTGGTCCACCATGTCAGTCTGCCATGTTGGTTGTAATTGTTGATAATTGTACGTACTGAGGTTCAGGGTGAGGTGACAAATTCTCAACTCCTTGCTGTGGTACTTTGTGACCAAGTCACATCCTGGCCTCCACAGGTGGGTAAGATGATCCAACGGTTGAATGATCTCTTCCGAGTGTAACAGTAACCACAGTCCACTTCCCATGTTGTCCTGCCCTGTTTTGCCCTTTCCTGTCACCTTATCTGAACATTCAGTGCAATCTAAGCTCCTCTGTTCTCCACTCTGCCCATCTCCACTGGTGATCTTCTCAGATGTCGATGTGAAGACAGAATAAGCCCACTAGAGCTGAAAATTGAGTTTTACTAACTGACAGAGTCCTGACGCACCATTGAGGGCACAGCCATCTCGACTTCCAGCCACCCACAACTTGTTTATGGCAAAGAAGGCACAGACAATGAGCTTTATGCCAGTTCTTTGAAGAAATTATTTATTTTTAATAAAATCAGAAACAAAAAAAGAGATTTGATTGTCAGTTGGGTTTGAGAAAATCCCTTTGTATTGTATTTGGCGTGTTTCTACTTGCACGAATAGGGACGTAATGTATATTATTTATGGCAGAGTGAACTTCCTCTTGCTGTCTGGATTTGATTAAGAGAACTGGTCCCCCAACATGCAGTCAACCAACTTATTTCACCCTTTCTCTGAGCCAAAATCTTTACAGTACACTCACAGAGCGTCAAAATCTTTCATCACCTGATAGTCAAAGTAGACACGAGCAGCCCTGAAATATTTGCACACTCACTCTGCTACCCTGCAAGGATTCAGCTATCCATGCATTTATTTATCTGCTAACTGAGTCTCTCGCTGGACTGTTTAATGTTGTTTAACTTGAAATCACTGACTGAGGCCAATTTGACACTAATTGAAGCAGAATAAATGACTGTGCTTTTTGTGTTTTCAATACGTGGTAACCTGAAGAGAACTTGAATCATTTACGAATCATCTATCATTTGCATTCAGACCAAACGCTCTGTAAACATGTTTCCACATGTGCTCATTCCACAGTCGCCCTGCCAAACAGCAGTCGGCACACTGGTGAAAGGAAGCTTATCAGAGCCCACTATGATTTTCAGGGAACCCCATAGAAAGAACTCCATTATTCTTAGGTCGCAGTCCCAGAATATATCATATTTGTTGAATCATTCGAGTTGTACATTTTTGAGTTAATATTTTCTTTCTTAGTGGGACCCTGGCGGATTTTGTACTCTCACAATTTCAGGAGGGTTGGTAGGACAAAATCTGATTAGGGTGAGTGTTGTGTGCGCCTTTGCATGTGCCTGTGTAATGGACATGAGCCCCTCAGCATTGAATGTGGGTGTGTACATGCAGACCTCGGCTCAGCACGGAGATGTAATCTGATTTGCAGAAGGGAATGGGTCGTTTCACATGACTGGTTTAAAAGACCGCTGGCGCAAGGTTGTGCCAGTGTCCCTGATTGGTATGTGTGCATGTGCTTTTTATTTGCATGCTTTGCATAGACACACACATATTATACATTTATATTTTGACAATGACTTCCATTACTTCATTCATTTCTATAGCCTGAACCCTTAACCTACACCTAACCATTACCATTACGTGCCTAACCCTTAACTTTACCTAAATCAAATTCACAACTAAACCTAACCCGATCCGAAAAACAGGACGTCTTCTTATGGGGCCTGAACATTGGGCCCCATAAGGAGTAGTGGATCCTCACAATGTAGTATTTACTGGAAAAAATGGGCATTACTACCTGAGAAATGCTAAAACAAGCACACATACACGCGCAGAAACACACACACCATTTATTTGTTTTCACAACGCACTCCGTGGAAATATGAGTGTTTGTTGGTACAGGCTGCCACACAGTAGAAATGGAAAGGTGTTGAAGTTTGCGGTACAGCTCAACGAAACCAGGCTGCCACATTTATTCCATTGGCCTTAGGTTTAATTGTGATTTGTTTGGGGAAGGTTATGTGAACTAAGACCACCACTAATTAACAGCCAATTACACATCTGGAAATAAGTATAAAACTCTACTTTGCTGTCCGAGGCAGGTTTTTGTTTGTGATTCCTGTTTACATTTATCTCATAATCATAGATTAATTTGAGCTAATGGACCATCAGAAGTTATGTCAAATAATAGAAATAATCTTCTGTAGTGGGTTGCAGCAGTATTAGTTCCCTTCAACTTTTGACATAATTTGCCAGGCCACAGCCAGAAACCTCAATGTATTTTAGTGGTTTTACATGCGTGTATACAACAACACAAGTTAGCACACATTTTTGATCATGATTTTTAAAATATTTTACAAGTAAAGATTTGAAAAGCGTAGCTTGGTAATGTTTTTTGTCAATATTTTATATAGCCACCTTTTGTAACAATTAAAGCAGCAGTGTTTTTTGGAGCAGGGGTTAAGCACAACCCACATATGGAGGCCTTAGTTCTGAACACAGATGTCACAAGTTCGAGTACTGGGCTGATGACCTTTGCCGCTTGTGTTGCCCCCTCTCTCAATACCCACTTTCCTTTCAATTCAATTTCAAATAAAGGCCACAAGAGCCAATAAAACCGTACAAAATTAAAGGCAGCAGTCATTCGGGGAATGTCTCGCTCTTCCACAGAGACTGAGGATGAAATCTTTGTCCATTTTCAAAATAAATACAGCTCAATCAGTTTGGGTTGGAGAGCATCTTTAAAAAATCTGTTCATGTCCCACCATAAAATCCAAACAGTTTTCGTCATGGTGTTAGCTGCATGTTGTTTTCCTGCTGAAAGGTTAAGTCTTTTGCAGCAGAGAAGAGGTTTACCTCAAGTATTGCTCTGTATTGAACTCTCATACAGACCAGCCTGTCCCTTCTGGAGAAATCCATCCCCATAACACAATGCTGTCACCACTGTGTTTTATCTCAGAAGTGGTTTGTTCAGGCTAAGTTGAAGTCTTAGTTTTCTGCCACACATGGCATGATCTCATCTAACCAGAGCAACTTCTTGCTATAACCACTACATGACAAGCAGTTGAGGTTTAAACAGTGACCCACAATGCAGATGTTCACAGATACTTTCACCAGAACTGTGGATCTCTGTAGCTCCTCCAGAGTCATTATGGCCAAGTTGATTTCTTCTCTGATTAATGATTTTTTTTTGCACAGTTTGTCAGTTCAGGCAGATATCCAACACACACTATTTTGGTTTTCAATTTGATTTCCACATTTTTCAGATGACAGTAGTAGTTCACTGTGTAACTTTCATCAGTGATGAGTTGTAGGATGTAACCATAGAATGCATTATGTTTATTTGTTCTTTAGCCTGTTAATAAATGTATTCTTTTCAGTCTTGAGATCATTACTTGTGGTCATAACAAACAATAGGAGACCTAAGAAGTACTAAGTGATCTTTGATGTTTCCACACATTGGACTTTTTATTAATGCAAAACACATCTTGTATGTGAGGAGTGACCTCAGAGTTTTCATGCTTGTCTGGTCTGGACACTTTTTAAAGTGCGTGCTTGGTATTTGTTCGTTTTCTTTCCTGTCTGTGGCGAGCTTATAAGCACGAAGCTCTGATCCCATCAAGCGTGTCAGCGGGGGAAGTTTTTCATAAGGTAGTAATCTCACAACACAAAGGGGTGTCCAATATTGGAGAAGGCCCCCACTTCTGAGCTAATCAAGAGCTGACAAACTCTTCTACTTGCTCACCAACCTCTCTAAACATTACCTCATTGGAAGCTCAGCTAAACCTCATGCACCTCCAGTCAGCTGGTGTACATGATAACTCACTTAGCACAGTGTGATAGCTTAGAAAAAAAAGCTGAAACACGAGAAAGGGCATAAAAGAAGCAAAAGCAGGACACAACTACCTGTGGCGCCTGGTGCCAGAGAAAGGTATTTTTAAAAGGAAAGAACCATTTTACCATGTCCTCCAGAACTCTGTGAAGCAATTTCCCAGTATTCAGTTTCTCTCCCCACTGTCTTATTATTGCTGTTTTCCCCCTCAACTCTTGGAGCCTTCAACCTGAAAGGAGGTTTTTGAGTTTGGGCTTTGTGTCACTCGGAAACAGTGCATTTGTTGCCAAGGTAACCTGTCCAGGACAGAGAAACTTAGACACAGCAAGCACCTTTGACTTGGGTTTGGATGGATTTGGACCTGAGATGTGATTACTTTAGCTCGTGCAGCTTCAGGCTGAAATGTGTTTGCATCTAAATAACAATAGGTTGACTGAGCCAATACTGACCTGAACCTGGTAACCTTATATAGTAACACAACTTAAATTGATAATGTGTAATTAAAAAAGCAGAGTGTTGTAGGCCCCCCCAGAAATGTTTAAATTTAACAGAGTTGGCTGAGCTAACTTTCCAATAAAGGTTTTACTTTTAGTGCCGTTTATTGGAAAACTGCAAAACTGCCTGAACTATTTGTAACTATAAAGCTACCTCTGGTTGAGAAAGAACCTAAAGATTAAGAACTAACCTAATGGTATCCCCCACCATGTCTAATTTGAAGCAAATGTGATCTTAAATGACTCCATGAATTATGGAAATAATGATGCTTTCTGTCCTTCAGACAAATTAATCTGTTTAGCAATTATCACCATTTGCAATGTCTGATACCAAGACAAGAAAAAAAGCCTCTAGAAGCTAAGTGAAGTAGAAATAGTGGGCTTCTTTTTTCAACAACAATTCTCATCAACACTATTCATGTACTGTTTGTGTGTCACTTCTAGTGAAGTAGGTTCAAGTTAGTATTTGACAACATGCTTGTTTGAGGCTCTTATTTATTACTTATTACTTATTTAAATAATTACTGGTTGCTTGATTTTCAGAAAATTTTGAGAAGTTAGAGGAGCAGAAGGCCTGAATGTGTTTTCTGGTATGTCTGTGATAAGTCCAGAGACAAATAGCATGTCTATTGATAGTTCACAATGGCAGTGATTTGTAGTAATTTCAATGTGATGAGACTCCAAGTTGACATCCTATTTTTCTAGGGTTAAGGGTTAGGGGAAGGAATAGTAGGAATAGGAACAATAAATAATTGAGATACACATTAAACACAGGGCTAGTTTGAGACAATATATGATACTTCAAAGTCTGAAATTGCAGGATGTTCTTTTATTGTTTACGAATCTATAGTTTTAATTAAATCACCTGAACCACTGTATGAGCCGATTTGAGGTTATAAACATTTCATCAATAATTGTATCACACATTTGTTCTTCCTGGCCAGTTTGAAGCCACTGAGGTTAAAAATCACACTTTTGACATTACCAGCACATTTTGCATCTGAAACGGATTTACTTTAAGGACAAATAATATATTGTGAATACACAATTTACATGCTGTCGCATCTCAAAGGCAGATTTACTGTCTGTGTTACCAAGCCATTAAACAGGAATATGCAATAAGTTTAGTGTACACAAAGTAAAGTTTGGACATCTCTTGAAGTGTCTAGAGTGCCCAGACTAGCCCGTTTTACTTTTTATTTTATTATTATTATTATTTTTAGTTTTATCTTCATTTTTTGTTCTTTAAAATGAACCCTAGTTTCTCCATAGTTGGAACTTTATGAATGCAAGTTTGGGTAGACCTAGACTGAATTCGATTCCTTACTCATCCAGGAAAGCCTTTCTGAATCATCTTTATTTCCCCCATCTTTTGTCTTTTTCAGGTCATTCCAGGTGAGCAGCGAGAAGAGGCTGAGTAATGGAAACTCTATCTCAACAGTTTTAAAAGGTAGAGATGTCTCTGATTTCTCCTTCTTCATCACTGAGTTTGTTCACACACATTGCAGACTTATTACTAATTCTGACAGTTGCCACACACAACTCCAGTTTGTTGGTTACTGATAAAACAGACATTTTGAGACACGTGATCACTGCATGTCATCCGGGGAACGACAAAGGATTTGTACCCTTCATTTTCTCTCTCTCTCTCTCTCTCTCTCTCTCTCTCTCTCTCTCTCTCTCTCTCTTTTTTTTTATTGTGTAATCTAAGTCATGACAGCAAAGTAAAGAATGCAGTGGCACTGAGATATCACTTCAAACACAGGAGCCTCAGATCCCTTCAGTGGAACTGAGAAGATATGCTTTGATGGCCCACCACAGAGTCGGTGGCCTTCAAAGGAACTTGGTAATGGGATTTTGCAGGGCAGCCAGCAGGCTGAATGACAGGTACTGTATAAGTGTACCCATCACGGTGGTCATGGGTGATTTTAGTGGAGTTCAGATGAGCAATCATTTTCTATAGTTTTTTTAAGGCTCATAATATCTTCTTCTGCTGTCTTGTTGGTTCTGTCAGTAAGTGAAGGGGAACTGTGTATGGGTGGCTGGGCGCCAGCAGACGGGTACAGTAGATGGGCTTTTGAGAGAGGGCAATAGGGGCTGCCAGCCCTAGTTGCAGCCTCCAGCACAAAAAGATATAGATGGGCAGGCAAAGACTCAAAGGCAGGTTGGGACCTGGATCCTATGCGCTGATGCTGCTCTCGCTGGCTGCACTCCAAGGTGAGGCGCAGGAAAGAAACGTGGGAAGGGAAAAACCAGAATCCAGGCCAGAGAGAGAGAAAGATCCAGAAAACAAGTACAAGAGCACAAAATCTGACCAAGGCAGCAAGTAATAGTCATAGATTTTTAACAAAAGTCACATCCTGTACGGTGGTGGAATGTGATTCCTTGCAGGTAAACCAGCTTGTCGGTGCAGACAAGCAGAAAGAAGATGAGAAATAGTGATTGATGACTACTTATCCTCTGACACATTGTTCCTTCCCTTCTTTCGGCAAAGACCGGGCGAGCCGGGCCGGTCACACCACTTTGCTGCCATAAAAACTACAGGGTTGAGTGGCTGCTGTGCGGAGGCGGGCAACATTATGTCATTTTTTTCTGGGGAGATTACGTGAACAAGTGCAGGTACCTCAAAGTCTGGGTTGTCAAGATGCCACCTACATGCATTACCTAATTTGAGATTGCTCACTAACCTCATCTTTATCTTTAACTGTTTTGTTGTCCTCTGTTAAAAACGTTGCATGCACTTTTTTTTATTATTTTGAACCTCTGGAATGACATATGAGAATCTTTTAAATCAGATCTTCAAGCCTGGACTTGTTGAGGCTAATCTCCAACTTTTTTTAATGCAGGAGCCAATTTCAAAGCTCCTGCATTAGAAAAAGACCTTCTAAAGGGATAGTTCTGATGTTTCTGAAGTGGAATTGTCTGCAGATGTTAAACAGGCTTTGACCAGATTTCTGCCACTTTTCTCTTGTCTGAGAAAATAAAAAGTTCAGATTACATAATTTACACATTAAGCGGTACACAATGAGCCCAACAGAATAAACCTTCATAGAGGCAAATAAGGTGTTGAACAAAGACATCTGGAATGACGTACACAACAGACAGGCACTATTTTATAGATACAGAAATGTCTTACTAAATTGGATGTTCAGATGATGTTCAACACATGCCCTTGATTTGTTTTGGACTCCTTTTGTATGGATTACTGCATCAAAGCAGTTTTACCAACAGGCGTCCATCCTGTTACTATGCTAAAGGTTTTATTTAAGTCCAGGATAATTTAATAGCAGCCTTTAAATCATCTGTAATATGTAATAACTACATTTTGTATCAGAAATTACTAAAATATTTAATAGATTAGCATGTGTGTGTACTATTGTAACATTTTTCAAATTATTATTTTTTTCTACAATGCCTTAAATACATCCCAACCACATATACTCTGATTACTATTTGTCAAAGTTGTTTTGATATCTGCCAGAGGTAAGACATTAACTATGCCAGATCTCCCTCCGTAGAACCCCACCTCAAATATCCTAAGCCCAGATTTGGGTTTGGTTTCATACGTTTGTTTTAAATAACTCTTTTTCTACAAGGCAGTTAAATTCAACATATACCATTTTTAAATACATTCATTTTTTACAGTGCCTACATTATACAGTAAAACATCAGGTTCCATTTTTAAGACACTTATTTCATAGAAACATTACTACTAAAGAAATGATGCAGTACAACTAAAAGAAAAATACTGAAAAACGTATACACTTCGAATTTTCTGTAAATCGGCTTAAAAAAATATGAATGTTCAAACTGGTTCTTTGTGGCCGTAGTCAATCATAACTTTCTATCGTCATGTTTCTAGGATCACACCTAATCGTGAGCTGGTCGGTGGACCTGCATCCTCCTGCAGCAGCAGCTGTGCGCTCCTGGCCTGGCAAGTGAGCTACTTCCCTGACGATCTAGCTGTCAGGTTCGAGCCAGGACTAGAACTCGGAAAAAAGCTGTGACATAAACTCTGAGGCAAAGTGGAGAGGATTCAGCAGCTCAGACATTGTGGAACACATCTGTCAACATCTGGATACATGCTCAGTAGAAAAATCGATGTAATAAATGTGCTAATGCCACAGTTACATCAACCATCTACACATTGTTTGACTTTCTCATTTTTTCCTGAATTGAACTTGGATAAATATTGTTTCTCCATGTGCATCTGTTCTTGATTTTCAGTGCTTCTTCAGGCTGTGACATTTATTCATGAAAAGGGATCACCAACCGCTGGAACATTTAAAGGATAGTAATCTGATTGACTTTTAATTTTGTGCATCTTTTGCAGATGCACAAAATTAAAGAACATAAAATCAGTTTTGTACAATGCCATACAAAAGTATTTATATTGAAGTTTTACAACCCCAAACCTCAATACATTGTAATGGGATTTTAGATTAGATAAAAAACAATAGTTTATAGTTGAAATGTGAAAGAGCTTGACGGTATGGTTTCTAAGTATTACAGATAATATTCTGAAACCTCTTTTCTGCGCATGTACTTACAGTTTGCTGCAATTACAGATTTTTGGGAATGTCTCTACTTATTTTGCCATTGTACAGACTGATAAATTACCTACCTGACATTTTTCCTATTTTGCTACTATACAAAGTAGCTAAAAGTTTGCCACATTTGATGAAGAGCTTGTGTTTTATCAAGACTGGCCAAAGAATCTCAATTAGATTTAAGTCTGGACTTTGACAGGGCCATTCAAAAACATGAGAATGCTTTGAGCTAAACTATTTCATTATAGCTCTTCGAAAAATTGGAAATCTCTTGTACTGTTTAGCGTCCTGCGTGTTTTCTTTGCCTGGCTTGTAGTTCCAGGCAAAGACTCGGACCAATTAGTCCTTGCTGAAGAAACAAATCTGTGCAGCATGATGCCACCACTGCCATATTTTACCATGGGAATGATTTAGTGTTACTTTACTGCCTTCTGGAAGGAACTTGCTTCAGTTAGAGATATCAGAGTATAAGGGAGCCTAAAGACATATGCATGCCACATAATGCATGGCCATTATTCTAAACTTCACAATTATGCACTACTTTGTGCTCACACAAAAATGCATTGAAGTTTGTGGTTGTAATGTGAAAATTTTAAGTGTTGTCAATGCTTTTTGTGATGAACAAAATCAACATATATGAGATCAAGGTGCTGTGCTGAGCCTGTTTATTCAGTGGAACTGCAGCTTCTGTCTTCCAGTTCCCTTCACAAAGACACCATTGTTGCAGGTTTTTGATGAATGCCAACCGAAAACACTCCCAACTGCATTTCTTTGTGACACATTGGCAGTCTTTTAATGTAGGCCGATCATCCTGGCACATTGTTCGTTATGATGATGATTTATAGCTCCATCCCTTTTGTTGTGTCTGCAAAAACTTGTTAGCAGAAATAAAAAGAAAGTGTATTTAAGCTGCTGTCTGTTTGTTCTGTTGCTGCACCTGGGAATTTATATGACTAATAAGCAGCGAGATGTTGTTTTATTTAATGACTGCTATGCGTCTTTTATTGCTTTTAGTTATAATGTTTGCTTCGTTACAGGTTTTGTCGGAGGTGTCTCAATTATAAAAGTCATAATTAATTTGCTGCGAGAGATTCAGGATCATCTTCATTTTCTACTTCCTTGCCATTGTTAGGTTCAGTTATTTTAAAGGTATGGGGAGGTTTGGGTTTAAAAGGATTTAGGCAAGTATAAGTTTGCACTCACAAAGCTAAGTAGTAGAAACTATTCAGTTCTGGGCAGTGGTTTTAATGCAATCTTGGATAGGAATGTAATGCGAATTGTCTCCAATTGTGATTATTTGTACTGTTCTGTGTCTATATTTGGAATGAGTATACTGAATATATCAGTAACACTTTTAAAATGTAAACATTTGAACTATATTTAAAAACTAAGATCAAATTTGTTGTGATTGTTTTATATAATTTACACAATTTCAAATATACATGCATATTTAATTGTACATTATTGTTAACGAAAACAATAATAATGATAATGATAATACAGACCTTTGGGCACTTAAATAACTTAGAAACATCATAATATGTAGGAGAAAACAAAATACAGAAACCCTTCAGCTGTAAAATTAAATACATACATATTTAATTATTGGGAGTGTACAAACCCATTTAAATCAGACCAGCCTAATCTCAAACCTATTTGTAGAAGTAAAAAAAAATGTTAGTTTAGATGCAGTGGAAACATTGGGAAGGGGCTTGGAGATGGAGCTTCTTGGCAGAGAGAAAAGAGGAAGACAACCCAGACAATTCATTAATTCATATATATGGTGAAGAAGGGCATGGAAAAGGTTGGGTTAATGGTCAACAAGGCAAAGGTTGAAATGATAAGAAAGTTGATCAGATGAAAGGATGATCTTCTATGGCAAGAGCAGCCAAAAGAAGAAATTTTGGAGTTAAAAAGAAAATGTATCACAAGTTAAATTCTTAGGGGCTTTAGGAGAGAGGATCAGTAAGGTTTTTTTTCTGCACTGAGGTATTTTTATGTCACTTTTGTATTTATAATGTCAACAGAGAAGTACCGTATATCTTAGTCTGGTTCAGCATGAGTCAGACTGTTGGGAGTTTTTCACCAATCACAAGTCAAAATCCCCACAGGGTCTTTTTCACATGTAGAAACCCATGCCAGCCTAAAGCGTAAATATAATTATTGCTTTCAATTAGACTGAATAAGTCCAGCAAAGTCACTTCCTATTCTAATGTCATTCACTATCGATGTCTGCTGAGAACAGGGGGAACTTCGTCTCTAAGAGTGAAGGAGCGTGTGTGGAGGTGCTAAGAGGGTGCGGTTATTTTGTGAGGGGTTGCATGTTGTCATCACTTTCAGTTCAGTAAAAAGCTAACTGTATGCTTCATGCTTTTATTCTCCAGCTTGTTGTAGTTTTGACAAGTTTTGTCAAACATCATATGGATTAATTAAGAACTACATCTGAAGGAGACAACAATACAAAATGAAATAAGAAAAGAAGACCGAGGGCCCTCTCGCTGATGTTTTGTAACTTGAGCTTCATGACATCTTTATGGCTCTGGTTATAGTCAACAACATTAGCATGTCCACAATGCATTTCTCTTCTTGTCTGCCTCCCCCGCTTCTTTTTTCTTCTGTTTTTTTTTTCACACACATACACATAAACACAACTCTTGGGGTGGGGGGAAATGACCTCTATGCAGCTCTCAATTCACTGCACTTCTATAGCTTTGAATGGAGCGGCTCAACAAAAGGTGACATAATTTTCTCAGGGTTTGATTGGCCCCCTCCATGCCACAAGATGACATCATGTAGGCCCCGCAGAAACACATTAACATGACCACCAGCACCCTTACCCCTCTGTTCTTGGATGCTGGGTAGTAAAGACAAGAGTGCAAGGCCTGAGCAGTGGGGCAGGACTTGGGAGTATATCGCATTGCAGCGTGGCTGTCCATAATGAGCCAAGGCAGCGCCGCTCTTGTGTTTGTGGTAAACAGTCTTGGGAAATGATACAGAGAGATGGGAAGAAGGGGGATGTGCAACACATTCTTGGATATAAGGTCTTGAATCCTTTACACTGAGATAACATTACACAGACAGAAAACATAAGAAAAACATCAACAAAAACTCTGTTGCCAATTAGCTTTAGCTTGAGTGAGTTGTAGAATGCCAAGAGAATAACTACGGGTGTACATTTTTCATAACATTTCTATTTTTACAAGAGCATTTTGTACTGATCAGTAGTCTATTTGCTGGTTCTGGCTTCTTTTCAAGACTAAGAACTCTGCAATCTCAGAACCCAGCAGCTCTCTGTGTAGGAGATGTGAGGAGAACTGATCAATCAATCAGACAGATGTGTTGACCAAGACATGCAAATTGCTTACGCATTCTTTCGACTAAAGGAAAATCAAAAATATTGTAGCAAAGTAATTTTGGAGATAAAGGCCTGTTCAATATCCGGAGATTTTTTCGCAGCCAAAGTTTTAAACTTCCAATCTTCGAAGTTATCAAAAAATTGACATTGATATCCAAAAAACTGAAAAGGCATTTATTGCAGATATCCAGATATATTTATAAATAGACTTATGGTCCATAAAGGTTCCTTTGTAGCTACAGAAAAATGCTGCTTTTGTGTGCGTGTGTGTGTGTGTGTGTGCGCGCCAATCAAACTCCAGCTGTTATCACTGCTGCTTTGATAAAAAAGCTTGGTTTGAGGTGGTCCTCCTCCTTAGCAGAGTCCCAAGATGGCCGCTACAGAGGACACACCCACAAGGTAACAAACATTTCCCAGACAATTACACACTCTAGAATTCAAAACGTTAAAGAAAAACACATTGCTTCTTAACAGAAAGGTCTCATCTGTTTTTTGAGTTTAGTCAAAAACTTAAATGAAGAAATGTTTTAGTTGAGTTTCAAGGTTCTAAGCAGAGGTTGCATTTTTTTCATGCAAACTCTGCATAGAAGTTAAGGAAAAAAATATGCCTGTGAAATGTAAATTTTCTTCTGGTTTGATTTAATTTTTCATAATTTCCCCTAAAAATAGTGCACTGGTAATAAAAAATAGAGTGTTTGTTCTCGTAGAATGGCCTCTTGGTGAGATTAAAATTGATAGTAAATACTCAACTAGGCAGGTTAACTATATTTTTAATTTGTTTGAGCAATCAACACATTAATTGCAATTTTTTTTTCTCCCTGAACTGCTTTCTCTTCTCTGTCTTGCTCATGATACCTGGTGATTTGTAGTTTTTAGTCACACGGTATCTGTTTATATGAAATTACCTCATTCTGTCATTACACAATGTGGGAGTTTTTGCAATTTACCCTATTTAATCAATTTATAACATGAGCCAGGAAGTGATAATCTTTCTAAAGTCTCAAAACGGTGAAAGTTCCCTCTTAGTTTACTGGGGCAACACTTGGGAATCTAACTAAGAATGCCAATTTTCATCTTGGTGTTCATTCAATACCCTTACAGAACATATTAACATCACACACATACAAATGGCCACTTCCTCTTGGAATTGTCATTAATGAGGATAATTTGAAGTGAGGTTGACATGCTGCTCAGAGCCAAACCATCTTGGTTCCCAACACTCCTGCAACATAGACGCCTTTAAACACACTCCAAGCCATTTCCTCAAATCGGTGCGGTATTCAAAGGGAAAGAAAAATGACGAAATTACCGCTTGGTTTTGGAACAGGTCCATGCTTCATGTTGATTGTTACTTTTTGCAAGATGCACGGTATTGCTTGTTTTGGTGTGCATTCAACCTGTTTAAATACTTTCTTCTGTTTCTTCCTCCAGACAATTGCTTTTCCAATGAAAGGTTGTTCTTGAAGCAGTTTGTTTTGCTCTGTTCTTACATTTTCTTCTGGTGTAATGCGATTAATTCTAGCGCCCACCTCTGATTTTCTCGGAAGGCAGAATTGCTACAGTGTTTTTTCTTAAACTTTGATGAGCAATGACAGGGTATTGGTTACTTTTGGCATGTAAAGGATGCGTGGGCTCCCAAAGTTCATGACGTCAAACCACTCAGCTCTTCTTGCGCATGAAAAGTGGTAGGAATCCACGACTAAGTCATTCATTTGTATTTTTGTCCACAAATGTGCTTGATAAAGTGGATGTTGATAAAGTGGATCAACATCCACTTAATTGGCACTGGATGTATTAATGTATTAAGAAAACCATTAATACATTCATTTCTTATGAATTAATTAATATATTAATGCTCGGACTGCAAACAAATTGATATAAAAGGTACTCACAGTACCTTTGTACTCTTCAAACGCCAACCACAAATTTCAATGTAATTCTGTGGTATTTAATGCAATGGACCATAACAAACGGCCATTCTGGCTGAAATGTAAGGAATTGTATTTGCATATATTCTGAAAAATATTCTGTCCATTTTGTTTATCTCACATCTCCTGAGTAATTTTTATTTATTTTTTTTGGAATGACACATTGGTGCAATTAAATTTTCATGTCTAGTTTGTCTTTACCATCTTAAGAATAGCAAATTTACCTGTTATTAACAAAGAATCTAACCTTCTGTAAGAAGAGACAGAAGGGCTCAGAGAGAACAAATTTGCAGTGTTTCTTAAGGATTGAACTTTGAGCCATTATTGCTCATTATGGATATGTTTTGATCTAAACATTTGGAGCTTTGCTTATTTAGGGTTTTTTGTCCTTCAGGAAGGTGAATCTCCACCAAGTTTAAGTCTTTGAGTCCTAACAGGTTTTCTTCAGGGTTTGCTCTGTATTTACCTCTATCCATTATTCTATCAGCTCTGACAAGGAAAAGAAAAGCATCCCACAACATAATGCTGCCACTGCCATGTGTTACCACAGGAGTATTGTAATGGCAGTGCAATGTCATTTTCCCTCTAAACATTGAGTTTTGGAAGTAAGCCAAAAATTACACAGTTTATGTTATGATCAGATTACATTTTCCACATTTACTTCTTCTTTCAGATCTCCCTTTTGTCTGTCCAACCTTTTAATATAGAGCAAGTTTGTAGATTGCTCAACTAGTTTTTCTGACAGTTATTTCTCCTGCCAGAACTGTGTCTACAGATCATTAGGGGTTATCATATGCCTCCTGAGTGCTTCTGTGACTAAAGTTCCCCTTGCTCGAACTGTTTTTTTATGTGGTGGGTTTGTAGTTTTGCTATATTTTAACAATTTTCAGATGAACTGATCACGACTATATTTGATGTTCAAAGCTTGAAATTTTTGTTTTACTTAATTCTGTTTTGAACATCTCCAAAACGTTATCTCTGACTTATTCCTTGGTTTGTATGATTATGTGTGTTGATTAAGATTCGCTAGCAAACTACAGAGGCCTTTTCAGAATAACTATAATTATGCTGGTAGAAAATACAAGGGGATTCATTCACTTATTAGGGGAAATCTGAAGGGATTTAGTTGAGTTAGATTTTATATCAGGGCTGTTTTCTGTTGTTGTTTTGCCTTAATTTACATGCAAATCTCACTGAGACATAAGATCTCACGTTTAAGAGCAGTGAAAACAAACACAAAGCCCATTTTTCACATTTTTATCAAATCCATGTATCATTTCTCTTCCACTTTGCAATTATGTAAGGTTATGTTGATCTATCATAAAAAAATCCCCTAAAACTACATTGAAATCAGTAGGTTTAAAGCGCTGTCATTATCATATCTTATGATATGATGGACTTGGCTGGCAAGTTAACATGGATGAGGGAGTTGCATGGCAATCCATCCTTCAGTCTCACGCACTTCATCAAATCACCTCCATCACTCTCCCTTAATCCTCACTGAGACGGAAAAGGGGGAGACTCGGAAAGCAGGAAAGGACGAGGAGGAGGGGAGTGACAAAGCAGGCCAAAGGCTCTGCTGACATCCATGGGAATCTGCAGATCCATTCATTGGCAATTATCGGCATCAATGCGGAGAGGCAGCAGCAAGGCGAGTGGCGGGGGCAAGGGGGTGTGGGAGAGTTTTGGAGGGTGGAGTTAGGCATAGTAAAGATGGCTGGGGGAGGGTCAGTCCAAGAGGAAAATAATGGTGGACTGGGAGGACCAATGCACTGCAATGAGAGCGAAAGTGAGAGGTGCTAATGTAGCTTTGTTTTTAGGGAAAGATGATGCAGATTTCACCCTTTGAGGAAGAACACTTTAGTGCAACATTCTCCCTTTTCTCCTTGTCTGCTCTCTGGACATATAATTACAAGAAAGGAAATATTAATAATATATATTACAACATCAAGGTACAATTTGTCTCGGATGAGAAGCAGACTAAAAGAATTCATGTGCTTTTATATTTTCTTCTTGTTTAAACACACACACGCACATGTATCATACATCACTCTGACAGGCCGTTTCACTCCTGGACTCAGAATTCAGACTTAAAGACCACCTCAAACAGTCTGCGTTGTCCCCGCCCGGTGAGAACGTCACTCTCATCCTGTTGCACACCACGTCTGAACTTCGTCCAAGTGCGAGAGAACGAGAGAGAGCCAAATCCTGTCCGACAGCAAGAAATATGACAAATGATTTATATTCTTTCCAGATACATTTCAGCAGAGGGAGATTCTGCCTCTTTAACTTTGAGTAGCCTGACCTTTACTGTCTGTCAAAGAGGAACCACTGCATTTAGGCGAAACACTCTTGAACTTTCAATAGTTGAATTTCTCTACAAGTGTTGCTCATTTCTTCTCCCTGTGAAAAAAAGTAAAGTCAAAGGTCAACTCGGCGCACAACCTTTTCGTTAGAAAAGGGAATATTTTGGAGTTTACCTCGGAAAACACGGTCAGTTCAGGAAGTCTCATTATGTCTGTGGTGAATTTAGATAGATGGTGTCAAGTTGTCAGCTGCAGAGATAAATGATGTTTTAACATGAAGCTTTCAAAATGAAGTACCACATCACAAGCTCTCATCTTATGTCTTTGATATAAGATGAGAGCTTGAATAATAAATTCAAGATTTCAGATTTTGTAGATTTAAAAAAAAAAATATCTTCAATGGGATGAAAATTCATTGTTGAAACCCAAAGTCATATAATAATTACAAAATTTTAAAAAATAAATGTTTAAAAGTACTTAGTAGGTGGCAGAGGAAGAGTTATTGCCTCTAAAACTATGGCTTTACATGAAACACTTTCCATCTTTTTTTGAACATTATGATAGGAACAAAAAGATGCCTCTATCATGCTTTGCTCGCTCTCTTTTGTATTATTTGTCATGACTTAAATGAGAAACACTACATTTAGCATCCACTCACCTCTTCAAATCACTGAAGGTGGAAGCACTTCCATGGCCAAATGTAAAGTTGGACAATATCAAGAAAACATGTAATGCAATGAAGAGATACATAAGTTTTGAAGAACCAAAATTGCTCTTGATTTTTTTTTCCCCCATCTGTTTCTCCAAAGCAATCTTAGCACCATCTTTTCTGGACTTTATTAATTCGGCCGTTAAAAACATATTTCTAGCATGAATCTCCAACAAACAGATGACAGATTCATGACAAATTTCTATCCATGGCACTTAAAATATGATCTACTAAATATTGCATTGGTATTCTTCTGAATAATTATTTTTGGTTAAATTGATTTTTCTGTGATAATTGTGATTCAGTAATTTTTTTCAGCTCTGACCACAAGTGCATAACTTCAAACTCTTAGAAAACAATGAAATGGAGCTGATTGGGAATGACAGCTCAGAGTGCACAGAGGTCAGCAACCTTCTCCAGACTCAATAACAGACTTCCAAGCTTTGAGTATCTCTGGAATGGTTTGCAGAGAACTTCTTGGAGTATGTGGCCATGCACAAGTGGCTATATCCAAATTTTGCATTATCGTTACTCTAAGTAAATTTGGGAACTCTGTTTCTACACCAGTGCAGTCTTCCCTCATCAATCCATAATGGAATGGATGTGAACTGGACAGATTGAGTTCTGACCCACATATGTGTGGTCCTCAAAGAGAATTATCAATCAAAATTTTCTTATTTTACAGAATAGGAACAAGAAGCATACAGAGGAAGTATTTATTTTATGCAGACATGGGTCCTTTTGAGAGCCATGACAATAAAATACAGATTTTACCAAGAATCATCACATGAGATGTGACTTAATTGTCAGTATTTGATAAATCATCTTTAAATGTATTTTGTAGTGCATACCAACTGTATAAGAGCGAAGAAAATAAACCTTGGATTTGAAATCGGGTGACATTCTATTTGTGTCATCAAAATTATTAGTTTAAAGATCAGATTTTCTCAAAATAACTTCACACATTTGTTCAAATCTACAGCCATCAGGTTTAAAGTTCTGTGCATAGCAAACTCAAATGTGAGGACCATCAGAGGAAACACCTTTCACTATATTTATTATAAAAATCCAATCCTATTAGATCTTGTAGAAAGGAAAGGTTATAGAAGCATCAGAGTTATTACCAAAATGTTTAATGAGATGTAAAATAATATCAGCAGTTGTTGCTGTCATTGATCAATAAGAGTAACAGCATTTACAGCCAGATGTGCAAGCCACTGGCTCAGATTTCACATTTCAGGGCAAAATTCTTGGATAATTTAGACTAATCCTCAATGCAGCAAATCAAAGAATACAGTAAATGTTTTTGGCTTGAAAGATGAGTTTATTTTTTTAAATAAACTGTTACATTATGTAGCCATAGCAATGCAATGTTTTTGCATTGACCACTGTGGTGTATCCCAACTTGCAGGAATCCTTTGGGTGGGGAAAGCATTGACCTCTTGACACACACATAAATTCCTTTTTCTGTGCTGCACTTGAATTTAGGTGGCTGATATGTAAAACTGGCAGAGGGCAAAAGAACACCTCGATATATGTATTCTGTCTCAATTTAGATTTCTGTGAATGTTTCTACATTATATCAAAATTTTTAGCTCATCAGAAAATAGACTTCTTGTTCACTGTGCACACATTTGCTAAATAGACATTGATCTCAGATAGCCAATCATTGAGCAAGATAAGATCTGTCATTCTTATCCTGGCGCTGGTCGATAGCCATCAGCTCAGACGGTACTGAGCCTTTGTTTAGACAGCCAGTGGGGCCAAAGGCAGCAACATGTGAATTCACTGACTCACCTCACCACCCTTACTAAAAGAATGCTAGAGAAAAGAAGCTACATTTCAATATGTTTGTGTAAATATTAATTCTTAGTTTCATAATAGAGGAGAATAGCTCAAAATTTAACTTGCCTGCTGTGTGTGCACAGAAATTTAGGCCGGCTTTTATCTTGAAACAGAAGATGGTCGAAATCCTGTGGAGTCGGGCTTTTTGTTCCCTGGCGTTTGTATTTCAAAGGCCGCTTTGTCTGCATGTTCGTCCTGCTTGAAATGTAGCCGGGAAAGTTGATGTTTCACGATCTAATCGGAGAGCCCAGTAATGTCCTTGTTCCTGCCAGAAATTCATGAGCTTCAAATTTCTTGGAAAGTTCAGGGCCCAGCACCTTTCATATTTCTTTACGGAATGTCACATTCATATACAACACAAGGAAAATGTTCGATTATCAGCCAATTTGCACATCAGATGTTGCTTGTAGTGCAGAATTAAACTCTCAGTTTTAAAGCTAAAATGGTTTAGTTAGTTTATTTTCACATATGAGCAAAATAAGTTTATGCAGATAAAAATGGAACAAGTTAGGGCAGATTACCATTCATTATCAATCAAAATAAGCTAAAGGACAATCATTTAGTTCATCGGTTGTAAAGCATACTTCAGAATAGCTTTATGAATTAAATAATGTTTGATTCAGTTTTTATCAATGTTTACCAATCAGGAAACTCACTGGTTTCTACTTAGCAGGAAATGTGACACTTTTTACATCAATGCAAGAAGACACTATTCTCTGGACTGTACATGTTTATTACAGAAAAGCTACATTTTTGCCTCTTTTGGACAAAAGTTGTGTTTTACCATTTTCAAAACACTTCCATTTGTTATGGTAGGACAGACCTCACAAATAACCAGTTAGATTGGATTTAATGGTTGTAATGGAAAGCTGATGACCCAAAGGTGCTGCACTTAGCTGCCATTCACTAAGCAGTGAGCTCTGAAGATATTTTTATATTTTTTTTTACCTTCCTTAACATTCTATTCACTGCAAAATGGGAGATACAGTATTAAGCACCAAGGAAAAGAGGGTCATAATTTTTAAACATTGAGACACAATGATTATTAGTTTTTCTAATTATAGTAAAAGTTTTAAGAAAAATCTTGTTTCATTTATTTAAATTGATTATTTTATCATGACATTTTGTTTCTATATAATACTAACACACAACATTGTGTTCAATATTGTTGAAGATCTTGTGTTATGGTGAGCATAATATAAGATCTGAATGTAGCAGCAGGTTTTATCTTTTCTTAAACTTGTTCTTTTTCCTTTTTTTTAATGTATTTTTTATTTTTTTATTTTTTACCAAGATGGCTTTTTACACCTTTTTTCTTTATCAGGGTGCCAGCAACTGCCAAGTGCAACGTATGTCTCATAAAACATTATAGTTTTATGCCTCACACTTGCAGCAGCAAAAAGGCTTTTAGAGTGACTGCCACTGTGTTCATTGCTCAGTTTGAGAAAAAGCACAGACCCGTGAAAGCCTTATTTGTGTTTTTATGTCAGGCATATGGTACAGTGCAAGCCATGATTCAGTTCTTTCTGGGAAGTCTCATTGTTTTTACTCATGGATATAAACAGTCCCACAGCAAATCTTCCTGAGAACGACGATCAGCAAATGTCCCATCTCCACCCAAACCAGCTTGAATGACAGTCTTAGTTTTTGGAGGTAAGTGTAATCTGGCACCTGTCAGAACCAGGGCCAAGTTTCTCATGGGTTATATAGGAAACCACTTATTGTCTGATTCTAAATGACCCTGGGAGCATGAAAATTACATTTATGTTCTTTCTTTTTCCGCTTTTCTTGTTGGTGAGAAAACAAAACTGTTAAATGCTCTTGTTAAGACCATCAAATGCCTTACATCAAACAATCTTCAATTTTGTGGCACACTATTCTCACATTTCACCCTCTGCACCCATTAAGTCACCTGGGAACTCCCCTGACTGATGGGAGAGCAAGAGTCAACCCAGTATAAGAGAAAGAGGGAAGTGATAGTGACATTGTGGCCTAGACTGGGGAAACAGTCATCTTAGTTATCTGAAAAATTCCTTCAGCATAACGTGCTAAACTCTGCTTTATGTGTTTACAACCTCAGTGGGTTAAAGTCCTGCTGAAAGACAGTGTGAAGCTGTGGCTACCACAGTCAGCCAGAGCCAAGATTCACATATTACATGATTAGTGTGATGACCATAATGACGACGGCAGTGGTGGGGTTATCAGGAGGACAAGATATATACTAAGTTATTGGCCAGGAAAGTTGCATTTAATTTTTTTTCATTTCAGTACTTAACCTTATTTTAAATTGGTGTTAAGAAAGGCAATTTGAAGATATTATTTGTAGCTATTTAATGCTTCCACATGAAAGTAGTGTGATTGATTACTAACAGATAGTGTAGGAGCAAAGGAGTGTCTTGGGATTGGTGCATATCCTGTTTTTACCTCTTCTTCCCACTGCTGGTGAGAGCAACAGCTGGTCATATGCTCCAGGCTCAGGCTAATGTGTAGGCTGGAGAAGCCTCTCCTAAGAGTCTCCAGCTGAACTGTGTCTTAGCCTGGAGTAGTGCTCTGGGGTTATCCGGCCTTTTGCCTGCCCCAGGTTAACCTTTCAATTTCATCTCTCCCCTGGGCAAAACCAATTGCCATATTGAACACATTAACCCATTGACCCTGTGTGTCCTGCCTTCTGATACATGGGATGCTTCATTTTCATTCAATTGCAACAATTCGTATCACTTCAGGCATTATGTTAAAGTATAAAACATGCAAGTTATTATTGATGTAGGTGTAAAATAATTAGTCTACACAAAAACAAGACATTACCCCTAGGTAAGCCACAAATATGTAAAACCATACATATTTTCACATATGAAATGTGAAAACTGCAGTCCCTTGCAAATATATTCAGAGTTGTTGCTGTAGTTTATATAAATATATATATATATATATATATATATATATATATATTATATATATATATATATATATAAAACTAAAAGATCTTATGAAAATATTTAAATTAAATCTGAATAACTGAGGTGGAATAAATTGATCTTTTTTTAGGTGAGTCTGTACGATAGCTGTACATTAAAAGACTGAGAGTCGTTGCTCAGTCTTCTTAGAAAATCACTAAAACTCAGTCAGATTGGATTCCTAACATCTTTCTCAGACTGAAAGTGATCCATAAATGGTTTATATTTGATCTTCGACTGGGTCATTCTATTCCATTTCTATGCTTTAATTTTTACAGCAGTGTTTGCTGAATGAATTGGGTTGTTGCCTTGCTGGAAGGTGAACTTTCATCCTAAATTGGACCTTCCAACAAGCTTTCCTACAGTATTGCATTTTCTTAAGGAATCTGGTCAAGTGCACCAATTTTCACTGTCCTTGTTGAAGAAAGCATCTCCACAACATGATGCTGCCAACACCATGTTTTACTTTTGGAATAGTGTACTCAGGCTAATGCACAGTGTTAGTTTTCCACAAAAAGTGTTTTGCATGCTGACTAAAAGGTTCTGTTTTGGTCTGACCAGAGTACCGGCTTCCGCTTGCGTCTTTGATATTGCTGGTGGAAAACTGCAAACAAGGAATCTTATGGCTATCTTTCTATGATGGCTATGTCTGTGTCACCCTTCCACAAAGGCCAGATTTTTTTAAAGTTCATAACTAATAGCTGTGTACTGCTGCAGTTCCTCCAGTTATCATGGGTCTCTTGGAAGCTTCTGTCTTTAACACCTTTTTGCCTGGCCTATCAGTGTGGACTGACAGCTGTGGTTTTGTTGATTGTAGGTACAACAGTTCAGCATTTCAATAGTTTGACACAGAAAGATGTGTAGCAGTCTGATGGTTCATTTTTCTGTTTATGGAGCAGCTTGGTATCAAAATGAAAGGGAGTGATTACACATTGTGGACCAGGGAAGTTTAGAACACAGTCACACCAAAAGCTGGCGCAAAAGTTATTCAGCCAGAATTAGTGGGAAATGCTCAGCATCTGCTGATTATAGCTGAAGGCTGAGTGTTTGAGGCAGTGTGCTGCAGGGCTGCCGGGTTGGTCAGGTGGGTGGCTAAAGGCAGGGAGACTGCCACGGGGTAGGACCGCTACTCTATCAGCCCCTGATCTGGCCGTCGTGCACAGGACTTAAGGCAAAAGCTGAGGATTATCTCCACTGCACTTCCACCCCTACCACCCACTGACTTTTTGCAAGGCAATACAGAGCCATAGTTCCTTCTCCCTCTTTCCTAACATGCAAGTGAAGACAAGGCGGTGAAATGAACACATCATTTTCTTGTCAGCTGTGGACATATTGACTCAATTTCAGCTTCCATAGTAGTTTAAACACAAAATCAGCTTTTAGCCAAACTCTCTGTGTGTGTTTTAGAAGTACTGTTTGATTTTTGGTGCAGCTCTATTTCCCTTTATTATAAAAAGAAGCTCCAAGAAGCAGACAAGAAACAGAACTCGTTTTGCACATTCTTTCAAATTCCACCTGAATTGTTCACTCACTCAATCACTCATCACGTACTGATTAGCTCAGACAGCATTTGAAAACAAGTCAACTGGGACATTTTAGGAAAAGTAAATTTGGTCTTAGCTGCTATTACTGGAACAAATATAGCACACTGTGATAATTTGACTTCTTTTTCTTTAAAAGAATTCACATCATTCATTTCAATGTGACTAGCACAATTGGACGACCTCCCAACGGTTAGTCTCTTGATTCGAATGATGACCACAGGACCTAAAGGCCTTTCACCCCGCCACTGGTGGGCTTCCCTCCACAGGACACTGCTTTAAAAGAGAGCTTGAGTTTCATTTCCTCATAACTCATGGTCTACTGGGAGCAATCCACATTTCTGCAAATTCACCTCATCTGTGTTTGTTAACCAGGGAGAACATGGTTGTAGTGCTTTCTGATGAGCAGATTTTCTGTCACGATGTCATTTATATTTTCTGACAAGCATCTTGTACTTATGTGGGTTAATAAACAAACATTAGGTGAATGAGTTTACTGCCGAAGTAAACACAAGAAATCAGACATCAAGATCAGATGACGTTGGTTGTAACCCCTGGTTGACCCCGTAACGTGGAAATTGAAGGCTTGAGAAATTTAAAAAACATAGAAAATACAGAGGATTTATTGGGGATAGTACGATTAAGTAAATTACCTCATGATAATAAGAATAAAGCTGTAATGCTTGCAGAGATTGTCTGTGATTGCTGGCTATTTCCTTTCCTTTTAGAAAGCTCTCATATGATTTTCATCTTATCTAAGTGTTGCAGCTGTGGGGAGAGGAGTCGAAGAGATTTGTGTCATTCCCTTGTGCATTTCTTTGCCTGGGTTTTGCTGATGTAAACTGATATCAAAAAGATTAGTGTCATATTTAAAGATAGAGAGTAGCTTCGTAATGTCTCTTTCTCAGGTCCAGACAAGCCCAGCAAGTTAAAAAGGCCTGTAAGAAGGCTGATGTGCGGTGGCATGTTCTGACGGCGCTGCCTGCTACACACCCTAGCTCAGTCTTCAGGGCAGAGGTTGCAGTTGCTGTGTGCATATGCAGACACATAGTTCACGTCATATTGGAGGTATGGAGTCAACCCATGTTGGGCATGAAGCCAGATGGAATAGTGACAAAGATATTTAAGTGATTTGACAATAGCAAGAGTGGAAATGATGATGTCATTGTTTTAAAAGCTGTTATCAATGCAGCTTATCAAATGTTCTACCTTAAACTGACAGGGCAGACACTTGTATATTTAGTTTTTTTTTTCAATTTGTGCTGCCTTGCAAGTTGCCTTTGACTACCATAAGTTATATAAAAACAGTCAGTCTTATAATCAATCAAACTCCATCAATCTCAGCATTTCAAAATCAGTTTGAATTATGACTCCTTAAACTTTCCACAGATCCATTTCACAGTGTCAGGATAAATTTCAGAACCAAGTTATAAAGAGACTAATCATTGACCACAAAAATAAATAACAAGAAACAGTAATCAAAAATATTTTTCTATCAATCAGACTCATAGATCCCAGGGATCTGGACTCCTGCATCTTTTACATGTGTCTGTGCTTCAGTACAACTGAGTCAAATAATTAGGTCATTAGCAAGACTCTTGAGAATTTGACTGCATACTGAGGAGACCTCTGGAGGGACTGATTAGCCAATCAGAGTCTAACCTTGGATAAAAATAGTGTGTGATCTGATTGATTTTACGCTTTCAACACATCAAATTCAGCACTTTATGTCAGAAATGTAAGAGAGGACACTGAAAAATGCTTGTTTTTTTTCTTTTCGTACTTTTTTTGTTATCACTGTGTTTTGTGGAACTGCCAAAATCTTTAGTTGTATTCAAGACCAGTAATATTTTACTGTACTAGTGTACCACGTAAATAACAGAAGCAATACTTGCTTAATAAAACATCTCCAAGTTCTAAAACTGCATAGGCATAAAACAAAAAAAACAAAACAAACAAACAAAAAATGTTACAAAGGAATGGAAATAAATTCTTAGGATTTTAAACTCTGAACATAGTCATTGACCCTTTTGTCGTCAAATAATTAGGTCATTAGCAAGACTCTTGGTCTTCAGTCTCAGCACCACATAAGCATATATTATGACTTGAAGATCATCAAAGTAATATTGTGGCTGAAAAATTTTATTATTTCCTCGATAATAGAGAGAAAACTTCCAGAATCCAAACTGCCAATAAAGCTTTGTATTAACAAAAGTCTATGAACCACATTGAAAGTTACTTGTTGCATTTCCCACCATATAGTCTTTATGGCTCTGTGCTTGTTATTCGAAATTTAAAAAACATAGAAAATACAGATTCGAATGATGACCACAGGATAATGAGGTGTTTTTTTTGTTTGTTTTTTTTTCTTCACACATACCTTAAAACATTGTATTCATACTTAAATCCTTAAATCTTGCTGTGGAAATTGATATACTTGTATCTTTTTCTATTATATTGAAATTACATAGTTGTTGATTGATTATGTCCTTAAAAGTGAGTCAGCAAAAATAGAAGAAGGAGAGAAGTTTTAAATCATATGTCTAAGCAAAGGACTGTGTGGATCTGACATGAAAGTATTTGCATGTTATTTACCTTGTACATAGTGTGTAAGATATCTACATTAAGGTAGGCCCTTGTGCAAGTTATAGAGGATTTATCTAAAGATGTTCTTCTCACCTTCTCACCTTCCCACCATGCTCTTTGGTCTGGCCTCTGTAAACCATTTTGAAGGCACGTAGCTGCCTCCTGCCTCCACTTGCCCATGTCTGCATGCAGATTGCCCCGAAACAGCTGGCAAATGGCCACGTAAGTGTGCGCAGACCGCATTTGCCTGCATGACCAAAAACCCTCACCTTACAGATCGTTAAAGCGCAATGCTGGTGGGAATTTACTTGCATCAAAGTAGATGTGTATCATTTAATCTTGAAAAAGCAACAGGTATGAGGACCATCTGGGCCTGCAACTCAGATTAAATGCAGAGTTAATTCCTCTTTGCTAATTTTAGCAAACTGCAGCAGTTCTCATAGAAAATCAGGAAGTCCATTGAAAGGAAGTGAATATACAGGTTCAACAAGACAGGGTTTACAGAGGACAACCAATTTGTCTTGTTTTTGTCAGGTTTTCCAATAATATTGCATGCACTGCATTTGTAATTGTCAGTAAGCACAGAGCAGGCCCCTTTTTGGAAGGCTTACATGAGTACTACCAAGACAAAATGACATTTCGTGACTGACATTTTGTGCATCAAGGTACATGCTTGGACAAGGATTAGCTCACTTACTTTTATGGTAAAGTTTGGATCTTTGAGTGAAGGCTGCAAGCAGCTCAAGGTAAGGTAACTGCTGACTGAGTTAGCCTAGCTTTGACAACACCTGGGACTATTTAGCATCTTGGCTAGAGCCACAGTAAGCTGCTGGAGAAGGTTCAGCTCAGTGGGAGAGAAATAAAAGCTACAAAGAGAGAAATTACTTTCTAATGTAAGCTTGGAGGGAAAGTTACCACATGTCGCTTGTCAAAGCTATAAACCAATTCACACTTTATGTCTCCCTTTGTCTACAGAGCATTTAGTACAATGTCATTGCCCTAGTTTACAAGTAACATTGGATAGAAAGTTGAAATGAAACATATTAAGGATATTAAGATGGATAATTATACAAATCAAATGTACTATGATCACTTTGATCAACCAAAATGAAACAGTAAGAACTATCAGACAAATATTCGACCACAAGTTTCACCATTTAAGAGTTTGTGGACATAAATGCAAAATGGTTGTAGAGAAAAAGAAAAGCAGCTGCGTCTTACTTCATTTATTTGAGTAGGTAAAACATTTATAAATGCATTGAGATACAACATAATGAACAACTGTCTAACAGTGTTTTGGTTGACCTTCTTGATGTAAAAACTACTGTGCTTTGACAATTCATAGATTGAATTCATAGATTAATGATGGTGTGATCATCATCTTGATTCAGCAACAACAAACCTCTACAGCATCCTGCAGAAATTCAGTGTTATTCATTTCCCTTCACTTCCTGGCCTGATGACTGTACATCTGCAGCTCTCCTATTAATTTTCTGCAGCTGCTATTTAATGCAGATTTAACCACAATCCCCCTTGTTTATGGAGACAGTTTGAAGCTAAAGCTCCTCTCATGATGTTATTTCGAAACAATAACCAGTTATTTTTTTCTTCCATCAGCCCAACAGCCAGGCAAACTACTTTTTATTGTAGAAAAGATTTTTGCTTTTCTATTTTGCTCTTTCTCTACTTTTCATGTTATTTGGCAGTGATCTTTGTTTTGGCTCCATTTCCTGTACCAGTACCACACCATGGCAGCTCAGCACCTCCACAGACTGTAAGAGTCTGGGTCATAAAGAGGAGTTTCTGACATAGTTGTGTGAGAACCTAGGGTAAGCCCTCTGTGAAGGGTGGGGAAATGTTCCGCTCCCTGCCCAGCATTGACCAGACGAGACAACCGCAAGCAAACACTTGATGGTTGGCTCAGATTTACTTTTTTGGGGCCACTATCCCACCTCCATGTTCTGTGCTTCATTTTTGTTTTCTTGATCTGTCTTGAACAAAACCACACAAAGCAGAGGGACTGCTGCAGTAAGTCTGTCGAACAGCTTCCCTCTCCGCAGAGCAGTGAGGTCATAGACTTTGAGCCCAAGCCTAAAACTTGGCTTGCTGCATGTGAACTGATTTTGAATCTCCAACACTTTGAGCCCCCTATTTCATCTTCTTCTCATGCTGTTTGCATTTGTCCTCTTCTCTCGGAAATCTGACATCTTAACACCTCATCATCCTGCAATCTTCTGGTCTGGCAAAGCGGCAACGGAACATATGGGATCCATAAGACATATAGATTACTCAACTTTAAATCTCTCAGGATCTCATCCATGCATAGTGGACTAGCTTTCTCACACTGCAAAAATCACTGGTGTCTTCTCATTTTGGCACTCAGATGTAGAGCCATTATATGACATGTTACATAACCTGTCTAATGAGCTTCATGATGATGGCTTTCATATTCATTTTAAGGCATGTACAGTGCCATGCAAAAGTATTCACACCCTTGAATTTCTCACATTTTATTACATTACCACCACACAGGGACTTGCATTAAAATTTTATGTCACAAAAACAACACAAAACACTAAACTATGAAGTGTTCAGTTTCATTATCCTGCTACAAGTCGAGTCACTGTCCAATCTCATGCAGATTTTCTCTTAGCATTACTTTTATGCATCTCTCAATGAACTAGGGCCAGCTTCTTCATAGCATAATGCCATCACCACCATAGTTTACCAATGCCCTTCTTCCAGCTTCTCTTCAATATGGGTAAAATTTGTGATTTTTGTACATGTAGCAGGATACGCTTTCTTGCCGTGTTCCCAAATAATTGAACATGTCTATCCAAATGACATTTTTTTTGTTTTGGTCTTAGATCTGTCAAGATCTAAATGAATGCATACCATGTTATCATGTTCTGACATAACAGCCCCTCCAAGACTATGTGAAATGTAAAATAATTTTGCTAATTTGTGGAACTGCTCAAAATAATTTTGAAAGGAATGTTTATAACCTAATCTTGCTGTAAACTTCACCATGACTGTACTCCTGACTTGTTTCTCATGTTTCTTGCTATAGTAATGTTCTCTATTAACCTCTGAGGCCTTCATAGAAAAACTGTACTGATTTGCCCAATGTCAGCAAAATACTTAATTTAAATTGTATTGCTGAATATTGTGATAATGTCATCAATTTAGTTTAACCAACAATAACTGGATATTTTTCTTCACTTACTATTATGTATTGGTTCAAACCCTGTCAATGAGCTTTAACATAAACTGCAAATTCTAAATGTATTACTGAAATATAAAAGTAAATCATTACAAACTATCTAATTATGTATTAATTTGTTGTACGTTTTCATCTATATTTCTAAAAATCCCAAAAGCAGTTAGGAGAATTTTTGCAAGACACTGTTGAGCTATAGCCTCTGCTGCCTAGCCATGTCTTTCGCTAAAGGTGCCAGATGCTAAATGTTTCTTCATCACTGGCTTGTAAACTTGTCTTTCTTCAGATCAAGTTTAAACAGCCACAAATTGGCAAGGATTTATGGGATGCTGATTATTGACTTTCATGTTAAAATGACTGAGAAAAAGTCTTGCAATGGAGCACATTGAAGTGACAGGAAAGCAATGTTTTTTTTTTTAAATGAGCACATTTGGTTTGAGCCATCTCTTTACTTAACAGTTTGACAGAGTTAGCCTTTGTGACATGTGCAAAGCAATTGTAAAAGCAAGAGAAAAGAACTTTGGCTTTATTTCCATGTGTGCTATGATGTGACTTACACCCTACAGCTTCAAGGGCCTTTTTTCCATCGTGCAATGCTGATTAGCAATAGTCTTCTCTTGTTCAAACCATGCAGAAATATTATACGTGATGGAACATGAAAATAAGTCTTGGGAACACATTGCTTGTCAGTCACATATCACCTTTTTTTTTCTAAAACAACTTCACAGACACAAGGGTGCCAGCATTGTTTCTGCAATGCCCATTTTGCTGGGTTTATTTCTTTAGTTTATAGTGAGAAATCAGAGAATCAAAAAAAAAAGAGGCATACTTCCTGCATTAGAACGTGTCATGTTTCTGTCTGACACAAACAGCGCCTTGTCTCCCAGTGCAATTTACCTGTCCCATTGCTATAAGGGCTGTTGTTCCCCTTCGCTTCGTCAGGGTGCAGAGCACAGTTCACTGGGAGGGCAGGCTTATGTAGATGTTGTCTTGGTGATGCAAAACTGCTTGACAGTGAATCTGGCCTAATCAGCAAGAGGGAAGAACACAACCTCTTTTTTTTTGTCTTTTCTTCTGCAGCACAGGCAAGCTTAGGATTTCCAAAATATTCAAGAAACAGGAACACAGTAACAGAATAAACAAAACTCCCTCAGAAACTAAAAAAAAAAAAAAAAAAAAAAAAAGATAGATTGACCTTTACCATGAAGATGTAAAGTAAATCTAAAAGACTACTGTGTTGCCTTGGCAGATCTGGTACCAAGTTTATAAGTAAGCTGAGCCCCACCCTGCTCTCTGAGCCTACTGTGTTGAAGGCTTCAGGCCAAGCTCAGTGAAAAAGTGTATGAATACACAGTGCACTGCTCAGACTTGTTTGGCCTGTTACTGTAGCTGGAGAATATCACTCCAAACGAACTGTCAGCAGGTTTATATCTGATTGCCCAGTGTATGCTCTGCATTCGGTTTTCGAACACTTGCTTGTGCTGGTGCACATACATGCATAAGACTTGCATACTAAAATGAGCAATTGAGAGACATAAAGTGCGATGATGCATTGTTCACCTTCCGAATGTTGACAAAACACAAAAGCTGTGCTTTCCTCTTTATCCATGAGTATTTTGACAATTGAGGCTCATGAACAGATTGGATCAAGCAAGCTTTATAAATCCTCTTCATATCTCAAAACAAAACATATTTTATTGTTAATCGCTTGAAAACTCTTCATGTCAGAAATGTAGCCAGTTAGTCACTCCGGAGCTAGCTATGCAGTTATAATGGTTACATTATAACTGCATAGCTTTTGGAATTAAGGTGGAAATTAAAAAGAGAATGAGAACGAAATCAATGGATTGGGTGGGTGGCAATGGAAGTTTTTTTATGATATAATAAAATTGGCAAGAGCACACTGCTAAGTATTTTTCATTGATAAAACAAAAAATCCCAATTTATGAATCAAACAATTGTTCTGTCCACAAGGACGCTGTCTTGTGTGGATGAATGTAATTCATGCATGTCCAGCTGCAACCCTTGAGGACTAGTGTCTTGTCAGTTTGAGATGTGTCTGCTTCAACACAGCGGATTAAATGGTGCAAATTCCTCCAGAGCTTGTCAAAGCAGAATTCTGCCTAAACGTTTTGACTGAAACACGCAGGATACTGGCCCTAGAAGAATAACTTCTGACATCTCTACATAAAAGGCTTTATTAAAATGACAAAATAAATAGTGCTGAATTTGACATACAAAGGCACATTCAAAACCTTTGAAATAAAGTTAGATATAAAAAGCTTGGCCTAAATATTTGGTGGACCTCAAGATTTGACTTCTCTGAAAGAGAGCTTATTTTAAATTATTTAATTTTCTATTTACCTCTTCTTCTAATCCATCCTTCTACACATGGTGGCAAGATATTTAAGTGTACATTATTATCCAACCTATTTGTCAGATGAAATTTGTCACAGTTCCAGCCATTGCAAATAATCTGATTATTACTTCATCTTCAGCTGTGGTTTAAAACTAGGTAGGTTGTTCTTTCCTGACCCATAGAGATGAAGAAACATCTGCCTTACTACTCTTTTATATTATATGTCTTGTAGATTAACTTTGCATTTTATTAACAATGCATGCACTGCATGCCATGCTATTTTTGATTAAGATTAAAGTAGTAGAAGCAGTTTGAAATGCTGGATTTTACACTCAGGTATCCAAGGAGGTGATTGGCAAACCTGAAATCAGTTATCTGAAGGGATTACTCAAAACCTTTAGACACTTTAGTTTTTGAGTCTTCATTGTCAAGCTCCATGTTTATCCCTAGTGCAATTTTTTCATGTTTCTCATGAAACAGTACATTTTGGATGTACATGTTCCCATGTTTGATTTGTTATTACTTAAAAAGGAAACAATATTTCTTACTCGATGAGTTCCATCGAGTAAGAAATATCAACCAGTTTTTATTGCAAGCTGTAAATTAGTAAAATGTCTGCCTGTTGTTCATTTGTTTAGGAGGAAAGCTCACTCAAATTGGATGCCAGGAGTCAGAGATGGTCGTCAATCAATTGCACCTAAAAAGCACCTTTGTACCTTCCCCTGAGAACATTTTCACAGTCATATTTGTTTGTTTTTGAACAGCATCTCCAAAAGGAGACAACCAGTCAGAAAATATGAGTCACACAGAGCCCATGAGCTAATAGTTTGAGTTCAGCAAACTGAGATGGGTGGGTGACACATGGGAGCTGGTATGCACAACTTTATTTGTCTTGTACATTACATTAAGTTGAAATTGCTGCATACCTGCCAATTTTGCTGTATGGGGGAAAAATAATAATAAAAAAATCAGCTTATGTAGCTCTTAATACTTGAAAGTTATTTCATGAACACTTCTGTTTCTATTTTATATTTCATTTGGATTGAAAACTTTCACTTTGCTGCTTCTTTTACCATGACTGCCAGTTGGGACATGTTAAAATTGGAGATGAGGGTTTCTACTAATTAGTAAACCATAAAAGTGAAAAACAGTGTAATAATGAATGTTGTAGATATTTTATATTGGAGATGATGCGTGGGTGGAGAGGTGACGTGATGATGAACAGCCTGCTGGATGACGAAGGCCTGTCAGCACTACCATCTCTATGGTGATAGTCAAGTGTGTTTTTTAATGATAGTCAACTGTGAGCCACTGCATCCAAACGTACTGAAACATTAAAAGTGTCTGTCAAAGAGGCAGATCGACCTCACACATGATGAGCTCATCAGCTACTGTGTGGAAGTGGAAAAGGCTTGTGTTTGAGATGCCCACACACCAACATGATGATTCAGGTTTATGAGAAACACATACACTTACACACCCAGTTACTGAAAAAAGAGGGAAACCTTACGTACACCCAGAGGAGAATGACAGAAACAAATTAGCAATATTGTTCATGGAGGGATGTTTGGGAGCCTGCATATGATGTTATCGCTCCCGTCTGATTGTATCGCTCCTCAAAGTTGCCCAGCAAGATAGAACGAGGATGGAAGGAGCCTTTGTCACGTCTCATTGCTGTAACCTGGATAACAATGCTGATGTTTACACCAGGAGGCAGCTTGAAATCTCAGCCTGAAGTTCCCTCGCTTCCGATACACATTACCTCACAATCATGCCCTTTCGCTGTGATGAGATGAATTTGAAAGCTAAACGACGTGATTTACTGTTATCCAGAAAAGCTGAGCTGTCATTATCAAAGTATAAATCTTATAACTGCAAGCTTTTCCTAGAACAACACCCATAAATTGTGTTTTTTCATGTTTCTTCACACACAGATGATAGATGGTGACTCTGCTTATTAAGCCTCAGTACAGAAGGTGCTCATTAAAACTGAAATTGATATGTGCCTGTATCTCCAGTTGCTTAACGCCTTTGTTCAGTTTGGGAATGCCTCTGTAACCCGGAGTGCTTGGCAGTGCAGCACTGGCCCTTTTTGGCTCTGTGGCCTGTTGTGTCTTTGTCAATCACCCAACCCTGAGAGGAAATGGCTGTGTGGGACAGCAACATCCTGGCAAGCACCTTGGCCAGTTGATACCATGGGAATGCACATTAAACACAAACTCAGGGCATTTATATTGTTGAACACTATCATTGTGTATGGAGTACATCCAATAGTCCGAAAACTTTTTCTTTGTTTGGGAGGATCTATCGAGGCTTTGACCATTTATTTAAGATTACATCAAACCGCTACGATGTCTAACTTCATGATCTGAAATGGCTATATTTTTAGTTTTTAATAAATAATCTTGAACTTCACAAGTCAGCAATTTATTTGCCAAACAAAACTGCTGACAATCTATTTTAGGTGAAAAAACACAAACAAACAAAAAAGGGAATTAAGGGACAGAGGGGAAAATGCGAGCAGACGAACAAAAAAAAAAAACAGAAGAACCACTAATATAAAATACAGTCCTGTGAAAAAATGCTGAGTCCCTGATGATCGTTTCATATTTGGGACAAAAGAGGCAAAATTCATCTATCATCCAGGAGCATGATCAGGAATCACCCTCTAAATGTAACATTATCAGACATTATGGTGATATAAAACATATATCCATGTTTCTAACAGAGTTTCAAAGCGATTACAGAATTTGTGACATTCTGGGATGGAGGCCAATTAATAACTCTGGAGCCTGGTTGAAAAAAGGAAACTCCAAATTATTTCAGAACTGAAATATTCTTGCTTGTAAATAATGTTCAGCTGGTACCAAGATCAGTTCAGACTTTGTTGATCTCATAGAAACATTGCTACAAAAGGGTTATATAAGGTGGCCTAATTTCTAGTGTCATGATTCTGTAATCACTGTGAAAAATATAACATGGCGCAAAGCCAGAGTTTAAATTTGACTCAAACCAATTTGTTCACCAGGGAGCAGGAAAGTGGAAACGGATACCCAGTGTGGGACTTATGTTCCACTGTGTTCAAGAAAATGACTTCATGCGACCAAAAGCCTTCAATGTGGCTCCTGTATTTCCCCCGTAGCATGTGCACCGTTAACCACGGACTTTCAAAACATGTGCTTTACTGTTTTTTACACGGGGATGGTGACATTGGTCAAATCTGGTGTGATTTAGTGACGGCAAATGTTTTAGTTTAGGTATTTGTAGATTTAATGCTTATCTCTGCGACATTGTGATGCAGACATAGAGCAGAATTATCTCAGTAACACAAAAGTAGATTGCACTTAGTTATGTGCGTTGATATAAAGTACTTGTGAAGAAAAATCTGATTTCTTCTTTTTCCCCCGTTTTGGACACATTTCTTTTCATATCAGCATAAAAATAAGTGTAATAACTACACATATTTAAGTTTCTGTCCTTGAGCAGCATTGGAAAAATGTTTAATTTTTAAAACACTTTGACATCATGACTATGTACTGACTGCGCACACGCACTTTCACTTCTCTTTGTTGTCTTGTCTGTGTGAACAGAGTGAGATCATTCAACAAATTTTGTTTTTGCATTTTACTGGCTAAAACGGGAAGTCCTGCGTCTGCTGCTACGTCTAAACCTGCCCTCCTTTTGTTTCATTTCCACTGCGTCGTGACATCAGGAACGTGACAGTTTACTTCAGAGTGGTACATGCTATAACCTCTGTGGTCAGTGTTTCTGCTTTCTCCAGAGCTGGCTGGGAGCGTCCTGCGGCTTTAAGAGGTGCACTCCCTTTGCCACGGATAGTACAGATTTCACACATTGCCAAAGCACCACTTTGATGTGGGGATTTACAGCTTCTGTTTAAGCACATGTATTCCCTTGACTTCATATGCAGCATGGTATGGTAGGATGCTTTTTCAAAATGACAACTAGGATAAAAAAAAAAAGAAAAAAATCCCACTTAGTTATAAAGGTTGTAACAAACATGATCTACATTATGAGTTTAAGGAATCTGACCAGAAGAGAACTGAAAAATGCAATTTCAAAAAGTTCCCTGCAACCTTAAAAGAAGACAAATATTGACAAAAGGTTCATCAAATAGGTTGAGGTCATTCTGGAAATTCTAAATTCACTTCTTGGACCACAAATTTTGCACCTAAAGTTTCTTAACCTTAAGTAAACCCGTATGACCTCAAGTATTGTTATCTTACATGTAACCCGAACACACACGCAGTCCAGTAAGAGAAACAAGAAGTATTCAAACCTTTGTAAGTCAATGCTTTGGGAGCCAAATTTATGGTGAGAACTCAGCAGAGAGCGAGCAAGCAGAAGTGGAGGATGCGCTATGAATACCAATTTTGTTGTTAGACAAGCCAGAAAGCCCCAACATCAGGCAGTGTGACAATTTACGAAACGTTTGTTAGTCTAGAATAACATTACCAAACATGATATGATTTACAGTGCAATTGAAAGTATTAATTTATTTTTAACTTATTTTATCTTCAATGTGTGAAATTGAGAATTTATGTGATGGGCCAACATGAAGATCTGCATTGTTGTAAAATGGAAGAACAAGACATACTTTTCAAATTTTTAAACATCATTGGTGTGCCACAACCAGCTTTGCAGCTCTATGAACTCAAAAGATTGACTATTAATCGTTGATGATGAGATTCTCCCTGTCAACAGATTCTTCTGCATGAGCTGTGCATTTTGGTAGCTCCCATAGAGTTACAGTGGATCTTTCGGTGACTGGGCATATCGATGTATGTTTGAAGTTGTACCGGTTTGTTTCCCATCTGTGGGGATGGACTGAATTATTTTCTGTATGACATTCATTCATTGTTTTAGAAAATTTCTTAACCAAAACCTACTTTAAACCTTGCCAAAACTGATGCGTATCTTTGGCCTGTATGTTGTGTTATTTAATCTTGATGATCTTCTAGTTGTATTGTACGGTATGCATATAAATTTATACTAGCTTTTAAGGCTAAGAACTATTTGGAAATAACAAAATTCACAAATTCACACCAAGTCTTACATTAACTATTATTTCTTTCCACTTCACTATTATGCACTAATTTGTGTTGGTCTATTACATAAAAGCCAAATATAATTTATGGGTGTGATGTGACAAAATATCTAAAGCAGTATTGAAAACAATATTCATTGTGAAACACTTGTGTTAAAATAGTGAACCTTTTGTGAAACCTCTGCTGCTGTGAATGGAAAGTGAGAGCAAATGGAAAAGCAGTAATAATCTAAAACAGTGCAGCCAGGAACCTGACATCTCAGGTGCCCAAGCTAGCTCTTTTTGCCAAGCATTTTTCACTCCTTTTCCAAATTGTGCGTGCGTGTGTGACAAGAAGTCATGTATGACCAAGAGATTCCATGGTCTCCCTAAAAAACAAAAAACCTCCTCTTGTCTTTTTTCTTTATTCACATAATCCCATAATCCTGTCAGTGATGAATTAAGATTAATCCAGAAATAGCATGCTGAATATGCTCGAGGCCTCCATATTGCAAAGCCAGCCTACAAGAACTGGGTCAACTGCCAACAGAAGAGGTAGAGTTCATTTGATGACGGAACCAAAATCCTGACAAGGGGGAGGAAAACCTAACTCTTGCACTTTATTTTTCATACTGCTTTAAGATGGAGACATCCACCCAAAAAATTAAGGGATATGCAAAGTTTAGCAGCCGGTTTTTCAAACATATCACAATAAATGCAAAAATTAATTAATCTTTGTTATTTTGACATGGACAAGACCAGACTTTTGATCTGATCCTCAAAGATAGAGTTGCATGTGCTTTAGAGATATTGTGTGAGTGATGTGATATAACTACCTCAGTCACACATCCTCTTCTAGGCTAGCTAGAAGGGGAAGGTGAATTACCTTATTGGTGGCTTTCATGTTCGTTGGGTCTTACCGTCTTCCATGTGCAAAGCCATGACCTCAAGTGTTCGGTTTAAGCCAACAGACTGGCTGATGCAATAGTCTGGTCCACTCTTGGCTGGATCTCTGGAGTTCATTCAGGGTTACAATAAATCGCTTGGATGCTCCTGTAATTAATATTGCCTTCACCTGACTTGTCATTTTTGTTGAACAGCCTTGTCACTGTAACTTTGAAGTTGAGTGATACCTATTTTATTTTTCAGGTGATTAGATCTATTATTTTACAACTCCTCTTTAAAGATCTTTGAATTATGTAGCTTGATGTTTTTGTTCCTCACTTTTCTTTGAAAAACTTCTGAACCTTTCACAGAACAGCTGGGTTTAGGGTTGTCAGAGCAACGGGAGGTGAATTCAAAATCTATTCACAACTTTTAGAAATTTATTTATAAAAATAAAATAAGTCACACATAATTGCTTCATAATTATGCACCACTTTGTTTTTAACAAATAAAATTCCAATAAAACCATTGAACTGAAAGTTCATCTGATGACTGAACAAGTTTAGGAGATATGTATTAGGAGAAAATTGTATTAACATCCTAAGAACAAGAATAATCCCTGCATGTGTTGCACACTTAGCTAAGGTTTTATGATTTTACTTCACCTACAGTATATGTCAGGTAAAGGATATGACTTCAGAGCAAATATATCATATTTGCCTAATGGCTGAAGGTTTACTGTTACTTTTGCTGAAGATATAATGGAAAACAGGTGAGAGAGGCAGTGCCACTGAGGTGCAACCTGAGTGGCTCACCAGTCTGGAATGGGCAGCTCTTACTAATACATTCTTCTCCATTCTATCAGGCCTCTCCCTCTCTCTGCCTCAAATGTCCCTACATTCACCTCTTTGCACCCAGGCCTGGTCCATTAATGACATCCATTTTGGGAGTCGGTAGGAGAGATCCTTTTATGTGGCGGCGATAAAATACTTTTTTGCCTGTGCTTAGCTGTGGTGCTGCTCTGGGCAGCAGACCATTACTTGAAAATAAACCTAATTATTTTCTGTGCCGTTGCAACCACAGCTCTAAGTCTCCAGCTGCAAACTCATAAGCTCCTACACCAGTCTGCTTCTGGGCCTTTCCCATCTCTGCTTGGCCAATCCAAATTAAAAAACTGATTCACTTCATGATAACCAAAAATGGTCTTAAGTCTCAAAATCAAAACCATTAGATTCTGTTCATATAACACAGTGCAAAGTGTCTTTGTTCAACGCATTAACTCCAATCTGATGTAAAATGGATTAAAGGTGGTTTTCTGGGGAAAGTTTCTGGTAAATCCTAATTCAATATTCCCATGTAGGCATGAATGCATATGCAAATGAATTTGTGGGGGATGCATAATAGGGGCAAATGGTGTAAGTCTGACATGCTCCAAACATGAACCATATGCATCTTTCTTTTTGTCTGTAAGTATAGTAAGATGTCTTTGTTCTAACAACATACCTGAGGAGAGAGTTCTTGTGCCTTGTCGTATGTTTTTTTTTTTTTTCCCTGGAAGATCCTCCATCATTACTGTGTGTGGCAAAAAACAATCGGTTGAATATTTGTGACAGAGAATAAGTGGATTATAGAAGGAGGGAACTAAACCGGAGGAGCCAAAGGGCAAATGAAGCCACAGTTGCATAACAGAATAGATCTGTTGCATCAAGTAACAAGAACTACTAGGGCCTGCTGGATATGATGCTCATTGCTTGGTAGTTTCATGGCTGTCCCTGGGAAAGTTATAATGAGGAAAGAGAATTTGCTATGTGTCCTGATAACACGAACAATAATTGCTTTACACGCTGTCTAGACAATGAATGGTTAAACTGCATGTGTGAGGGTGTTAGAGAAGCATGGTCCGGGGCTGGGCGGCGGGTGGACGGTGGTGGTGGTGGTGGCGGGAGGGGTGGTACTGCTGGAACGGGTAAGTAAAGTGAGCATTCTATTGAGGTCTTAGTTTGGCTAATCTCCCCCATGTGACAGCACAGCCAGATTTGCTGCCATGGAATGCCACAGACTGTTGTGCTGCGGACAAAAAGAGACAGGGGCTTAAGCTACAGGGGGGCAACACTGCATGGTTCTGGAGAGCAGCAGGGCTATGCCGAAAGGCAGAAAAAAATAAGTTCTCAGGATTTTTTACATCAACCCCTTCTTATCGAAGTGACAGTGTCCCTTGAAATGCGGCAGTCAGTTACGACACACATGTACACATTCATGTGGAAGTCACCACCTACAGGAGGATGTAATAAGGTGTTTTGGGAGGTGTCTTGCAAACATTTGACTCCTCCTTCTTCAGTCTCTTATGCCTGCAGTGGTTCCTGTCTTTCACCCCACTTGGATTAGAACCACATCTGGTCCACAGGCTTTGAATCTTCCCATGATAACCAGAACTATGGTGGTAACTAACAGCCCAGATCCTGAGGGTGGACCACTGATACAGCCCAACAAATGTTTTTTGGCTTCCTCTTTCGTGGTTCATGTTAACTCAAAGTACTAAAACCTCAAGCACCTGATCATTATTGGAAGAATCAATTATGCTAGTTTAAAAGAAAAATATTTTTAGCCACTTATTTGAGAATTTGAGGCTTAAATAAAAAGATTAAGAAAAGTGTTTCAATATAAATTACCCTCCAAATGAATTTGTTCCCTGCAAACTTGTAAAACTAGATTAATCTCCAATTGAAGGAGCAGAATGTGACACAGAAAATTAAGTTGAACAACTTTTAATTCATAAGACATCGAGTTTCCCTGGTTTATATGCGTCAGAGGATAATTCCTTTTGGGCACAGGTGTGGCCACTGCACTATTACAAACACTGCATGGGTCCATTGTGGGGAAGAGAAACCTGAACTGAAAGAGGAGACTCTCAGATTACCATTTGGTTTATATTCCTAGCCTTACCTAGGGTCATGAAGTTTGACAGAAGGAATGAGATTCTGAAAAGGACTTTCCTGCACAGGGTAACCCTCTTAGAGTTAGCAAGAGGAGCATAGCCATCTGGGATGGGTTCATGGTACAGCCCCTATTCCTCAACATCAAAAGGGGTCACTTTCTAGATGTCCCTTGGATGCCTCCCTATAGAGGTGTTTCTGGGATTGCCCTCCAGGAGGAGGCCCAGGGAATGGCCCAGGATATGCTTGAAGGTCAAAGTCTCTCTGCTGGCTCACCTTGAGGAGCTGGAGGAGGAAGTGTGGGAGAGGGAAGTGTGGGGGTCACTGCTAAGACTGCTATCCTCACAATCTACTTTCAGAGAAATGGATGACGAGTATGATTACCCTTAAAAAAGGAATATTAAAACACCATTCCATAGGGTTGATGTGGTGGTCCTATTAAATACATTGTTTACAGGAAATTAGCTATAACTGCATAAGTTTAAGGCAGAATAAATATAAAATTAATAAGACTATATGTGGATTCAAGTCTATCCAAACCCAAGTGTAGACTGTAGGTGCTTTCTAATCCACATGAATGACTTTGTCTACATTAAATTTATTTATCCCTTTCTATTAATTGTATATCTTTTAATAATGGCATTTTTTTGTCTGTCTAATTTGTTTTACCATTTGGTGTGTGTCACCTAAGTGCTTTCGGTAGTTATATGGCTGCTGTTTCAATATAAATGTCTAAAAATAACTGGCTGTTTTCAATAGATTTTAGTTGCATCTATTGAAACATAGACAATGATTATTTTTAAAACATCTAATTCCATCTGAAAGGTCAAGAGAATCTGAGTTTATTTTCATTGTTATATCCCATTTATTTATTAAATGGGATTTTAATAAATTTTATTTATTAAAATAAATGGGATATAAGAGAGAACACAGGACCCTGGAAAGATAACTCAAAGACAAATGGTTAAAAGTTATTTTATATTTGCAAGAACAACTAATATTTTTGTAAAGTATTAACATGGAATACCAGTTGTGGTGAATATAATTCATCTAAAAAAATATTCTTGACATAAATTAATTTCCTCCTACTTTAAAACTGTATGATAATTATATAAAAAACACATTTAATCGAAGACCTTTGAAAATTTTTAGTTGGTGGGTAAATAATTTAGAGGAATGCTCTATGAATGAGTTGTAACTCAACCCCAATCTGGAAATCTAACCTGCTCTTGATAAACTGTTCAAATCCTCAGAGCCCCAGATCTGGAGTTTTGGTCGGACTTGAGAATCATTGTCTTGTAGCTGTAAGGACATGAAGATCTGTCAGTGTCAGCTTCACACATTCTCCTCTGTCCCGCCCCCTCCCCACCATCCCTGATTCTCACCCCACCCAAAGCTTTAATTAAAGACATAATCAGGATTTGCATAACAAACACCCATTAATTCTTTCCATTGGTGCCTCATTTGCCATCAAAAATCTAATGAAAATATAACATCACCTATGGGCCCTCCTCCAGAAAGTCTCAGCTTAGCTGTACCAGTCTAGAACGGAAAGATTTGAGATATACTTAGTTTGATTCTTTTGTATGATAAGCATCAACCCCCTAAATCCAGCCTGGCCAAATCCTCTTGAGAGGGGCTAAGTGGCAGAGCCAAGTGAAGAGAGAGCAATAAAGAGTAGAAGAGAGGGCTGAGCAAGGACAGGAGAGAAGAGGAAAGGAGGGTCTGTAACTAAGGCATCTAAACCAGGATCAGGTCAGGCTAGACCTCTCCTCCCTCGACTGCCTCCGCCCCAGCGGTCTCCCCCCCTCCCTCAGCTGTCCCTGGGCCACAATAGGTTGAGCATCTTTTGTGGCATTAACGGTTTGTAGGAGCCGGAGAACAATGTATGAGAAGTGAGGAGCTCAGGGTTCCCACACACAGGGCCGACATATCCTAACCCCCCACCACCAATCGCTGGTAAAAGACGGCAACCTGCACACAGCTGATCTCCACCTCCTGCTGAGACCTCTCCCCCTTCAACATAAAACACATTCTCCTCCACATGCATGTACAAACACACTCTGCTACAAAGCAAACACAGTCATGCACACGCAAATACACATTGCTGGTTTGACACAGATATTTGCTCATGTTTAATTCATGATAAATAATTTATGACACCGGATAAAGTTGTTGATATTACTGTGTGTTCACATGCACATGGACTTGCACACATAGCTGACTACCCAGTGAGACCATAGAGAGGCCTACTGGGGAACCCTTTTGTTTCAGGATGGGTGAAAGTTTGTCTGGGATCTTGATTAATATGTACTGTCATATGTGGGAGGCGCCTTTCACCAGTGGGGCAGTGGGGGGCAGGAAAGGGGGAATGTCACTTACTGAAATCAAAATTTCTCTCTTTCAATTTGACTGAAATTGATATCTATCGAGAACTGTAGGTCACCGATCGATAAACAATTAAGCTTCACCTGAGCTTATTCAGCTCTAGTTTAAAAGTGCAGAAATGGATAATCTACAACTTACAAATACATGATGAAAACAGGAAGATTTATGCATATTAAAGTGAACACATTTCTATAATTCAAACACAAATCATAAAACAGAAAATAAAAGGAGGACAAAAAATTACCGTAACTCTTTTTCTTTTTGAAATTGTGACATATTGTTTTATGATAAATTTCATATCACTGATACATAAATATTTAAAAAATCTTAACGTGAGAAGAAACCAAACCTACTTTATACACTAACCAGAAAGGAATGCATACGCACCCCCTCAGCTTATGTGAGGAGGTGCGTATGAGAAGGAAATGAAACTGTCATAAACCTGAAGGAGTCTTCATCATATTTATGACAGTTGTCATGACATGTAACTCTGTAAATAATGACACTTTTAATGCAGTTTTGCATTAAACGTGTATTAAAAGTGTCATCATTTACAGAATGTCACTTAATGACAACTGTCATAAAAATTTACGAATACGCCTTCTTTTTCATGACTTGTTTACGACAGTGTAATGTCAGTTTTTTTCACACCCCTTCTTTTTCTGAATGATGTGATTTCCACAACAATACCCATACAAATATTTATATCACTGAGACTTTAAAAATTGGTCACATTAAATATGACAAACTTAAATGCATTTTGTCTTGTGTGACAGCACAACAGAAAGTTGTGAAAAAGCAAAATAAAATATTCACTTTTTTTTTTCAAATCTACATCTGAAAGCTTATAACTTTTATATTTAAAAAAATCTGGTTTAATAATAATATATTTTATTTGTAGGCGCCTTTCTGGACACTCAAGATCACCTTATATAATTTGACATTAAAACAAAAAAAAAATGAGTATAAAACAAGACTTAAAGACAATGCAGATGGCAAAGGCAAAATCTACAAACATTAAAATGATTTTAAAAAACTTAAAAAAGAGCTGGGGAGCAGCGGCTGCAAAAACTCGCCAGCAGTCATTCTCCTCGGAAGTTCAACCAATTCGACGCTGTTTCCATATCAGTTAAAACTGTCATGATACGCCTGTAGCATAGTATGAGACAGATCATCCTAAAAATTATACTCCTCCTCCTCTTCCCAGTGATACTATTGCAAATTGCCTAAGTGTGCCATTCCCAGTCAAAAACAACCAGTCAGATCCAGAAAGAAGGTCTTGGTGCCTTCAGTCAAGCTAATGTATGTGCTGCTAAATGTGATAATGGCCTAGAAATAGCTGTAAAACTCTTTTTTTTCATCATAATCATGGTATGCTAACTGGCTTTAGCATTCATGGCGGGCTCTGTTGACAGGGAAAAGCTGAAGCATAGCAGACAACAAGGGAGGAGGGTGTTATGTGTTCTTTGGGGGGGGAGAGGATGGAGAGTGTCTCTACCATGGAAGGAACATAGCAAATATCCCCCCTTCTTTCCATCTTTTTGTCTTCGACCCACCATCATCTTATTTTACTGTGAGTGATTCCCACACTTTACTCCTCTGATGCTGTCAGGGCCAATGAGAAGCCAGATTTGTATTGATTTTCAGCCACCTGTGCCAGGCGCCTTGTGGCTGTGAGTTATCCTCGGTCCTTTCCTCCTTTTGCGCTCCTCCTCACTGCCCTGAGCCTGCCACTGTCTCCTGGGGTAGCTGATGCACAGCAAGCATCACAGTCCATTTGTCAGCAATTGTCAGCGTTTAGTGAGGCAATGATGTGTGACAAGATGGGGATGGAAAGGGAGAGCAGGAAGTAGACAAAAAGATTCTGGATTCTGGGAGGCAGGGGGCAGGTGGAAGGGGTGAAAGAGCTCCCTCCAATGGAATGAAAAACACATCCCACCAAACAGCCCCAATAATGTCAGACAGCAAATATTTGTCTGCACATACTGCCTTTTCATTTTACTTAGATTAGAGGACTTTTTAATAATTTCAATGGCTGAGTGTTGTTTGGAGAGTACTGCTGAGCCCCACTGAGGTGACAATGTATATTTTTTTTAAATTTCCAGCTCTCGGTCAACACAGAAGAGACTGCTTTCTACCATCACAGGTCTTTGTTGAGCTTCGATTCAGTCAGAAAAGACTGAGAGAGGTTCCCTTGTAGAAGCAAAGATTTCAGTGTTCTCTTTTTGTTACCAAAATAAGAACACTTTTCAATACTGAGTTCAATATTGAGTTTATTGAAGGCTCCAATAAGGATTTTCCAACAGAAACATGTACCACAATTCCACATTTGGCATATCACTATTTAGCATTTGCTAAACAATTGTTAGCCCTGGTGGATTCTTTGAAGCCAATACAGTCAACAGAAATTACTTAATGCAAAAATAATAATACAAAATTACACTGATAATAAAATGACAAGACACATAAACCCCAACTGAAAATTGGATTTCCTTATTCTGTAATGAATCTCTTTTCATTTCAGGTGGAAATACCTATTAGGGAGAATGTGTGGAGAGCATATTTCTCTAAACTGGCGCAAAACAATTATACTCAGAAGTTGCAACAAGAATGAAGAGAAATTTATGCTTTCATTGTTGTCTGGAACGGTGCCGTGAGATGACATTTGTTGCAATACAGGCAAAGTAAACAATCTTGACACTTAATTGAACTGAATTTAATTGTTGTCTGCTTTTCCTGCTAATGAATATCCAACATTAAGTGTCTTATAAAATTCTTAGTGTGCAGATTCTTTTGGCAAAGAAAAATACCTCATGAAAATTTTACAGTTTAATTGCATCTTTGTAGGCATTTTTCAGTCTGAAAATGTCCAATTTGTGCAGTATTTCACACATCTCTCAGAGCAGGAACTTGCAAGCACTGTGCTGATTGGTACTACTTTTCAATCCTGAAGCCAGGATTTATTTTGGCAGGGAGTCTTAGGAGGCTTTATACCTACACCTCATTAAAAATATTTGACACCTTTTCCACTCCAAGGTTGACAAAGAAGCTCAGATTCTCTAAAGATGCCCTCTGAAAATGACACCTAAAAATATATTTTTTTTCAATTTTGTACAGCAAAACATGGACGAAAGTGTTCTGATATACATTTCACACAAATAGGCTCCTTTATGTGTTGCCAGGCAAAATCTGTTGACTTGGCCTTGACTCCTGGAGCCTTCAACAATTATGAAAATATGATAGGCTCAGTGCTTTGTGGATGTTTAAACTCATGTTTTTGGAAGGTTGCTGCTCTGCTTGGTGTTACTGTGTAGCCTGCCTTAATGGATCCTCAGCGGGGGGGGGTTCTGATTGGCCAAGCGCATTTCGTTTGCTTTGCTCCTGGGATGCAGTGCCAGAGAACAAATCTAGGGACACATTTTGGGGATCAACTCGTGTAAACTGGATTTTTCCAGGTCCATATGGAAGACATCATCACACAGAGAGCAGTGTGAAGTCTGTCACAGTGGAGTTATTGGATCACATACATCCCCACCTATCACCCAAATATCAACACATACCTCTTCACCTGAAAAGCCTGTTAGAGAAAATCCATTCAAGTCTGTCAACATGATCTGCAGCCTGGCAACAATTCTTAATCTTATTTACTGAATCCTTAGGCCTCCTTGGTTTGCTTTCTGGATCCTACAAGAATAGTTGCTAAACTATCAAGACCTCCACTAAAAATGTTTAATTTCTTCTCACACAGGTTGCATGCAAGATAATTGAGATCTTGTCCAGACCATTTTTGACAGTAACATTTTTTTCATAGTGTATGCTGGAATAAAACATTAAATGTCTCTGCTCCCCAAACTAAACCAAAGAAAAAAAAATGTGTTCAGATAGTTTCTTTCTGACAGTTGCATATTGGAGCCAAATATCTATTAAACCAGCCTCTGCTGACTGCTACTGATTTTCCATCTTAAATGGATAGCTTAGAGAAGTAAGGTTTTGTTGAAAGCTGGAGAGACATTTAAAATCTCACCTCTCATCTCAGTACAGTACTTTACATTTCCATTTAGCACAAATCTAGATCAGTTGGGTAGTTCAAAATAGACTGACATCTCAGGAAGGATGCTAGCACTTGGTGTTAGCCCCTACAAAGACAAGTGACTGTCTTTATTTTCCTACTTTCTTCATCGCCCAGGTTGTGACCGATAAGTGCGTCCTCAAATTGGTGTTCATCGGCACCAATCAAGAGATTGGAGCAGCTTCCTTGAGGCAGAACCTACACTTGATTCCAAGTCATTCTTCAGGTTTAGTTGCTGTTTCTTGTTACTTATCTTCTGTGTAAGTGCTGAAGGTCTTTTCCTCTGCTGTCGCTTCCTAGTTTTCGTTTGGCATCTCCTAGCCACGGTGCCAGGAGATATCAGTATTGATTTGTTTGTTTACATAGTAACAGTTGACAGGATTTAGCATCAGACACAGCGTAAACAATGTGTCCATTCCCAGTTTCGCCTAACTTATGTTGTGTTAAAAAGCAGTGGGTGGATATTTGGAAAATGTTTCACAATAGAAGGTTGGTCAGCCAAAATAATTGTTCTGGCTGACCAATTATTATGTAAGGTTTCACAATATTTTGGTTTTCCACTTCCCTAATGAGTACTTGTCAAATTACACCATTGGACACAGCAGAGTATAGGAGAACAGTCTTATGATAGTATTCTATAGATAAATTGCACCAGTGTTAAAAATGTACATGTCTAAACATTGGTCAATATTAGTCCTTCACTCATATTGATCAGCCCAGGTTGATCAATAAATTCTAAAAAATCTTCCTTGTTTTAAATTTTTTAGGTTAATGAGCAGCACTGTAATTACTGTGCAAGGGAACTGCTTTTTCTCATCATGGATGACTAGCCTGGAATTAACTCATTACCCCCTGTCCTGACCATGCAATTAAACTCTGCAACACAATTAAGTCTCTATCTTACGCCTCACTAGACAGCAGTGATCACTGCCAACGTGCCATCACTGCTAACTCTTATCTTGTTGTGGATAGCTGAGTTATGGGTTCTAATCAAACTGACGGCTATAGTTTTTGACAAGCTTTTACAGGTTGATAGTGTTGATTAAATATGATTTATTCAGAAGCTTCTCAAGGGTGTTAACAGAGATACACAAATGCTAAGGTTGTGAGTCTTTCAAATCTAGCTGTCAGTAATGTTTTAGGCCTGATGGGGTCCTGCAGATGTCTGCAAGGGTGGCCCATGAACAATGCTGCCCATCTGGAAGCAGCTCATTTTGGCTCTGGACGATCTGATGGATGGGGAAATCTCATCAGGATGTCCAGCTGAGCTCACCAGCAGAGACCCAATCAATCACCCCTCTCCTGTCTCTACTGATGGGCACCCATCCAAACAAAAACCTAGAGGTCAAGGGTTTTGTCAAGGCATCTTAGGCTCTATACACTTATTCCTTCACAACAGACAAATTAATTTGAGTAGTTTAAGAGTGCTGTTGTGTTGTACATCCATTATGAATCTCAGTGTTCCATGTGAAAAAAGTTCTGGAGAGACACAGATTTGCACTGGCACAAGAAAATATTTCCTAATGGCAACTGTAGTGATATCAATTTATGAAGGAACGGCTGTCTTCAAAGTTGTATTTATAATCAATACATCTCTTGAGTGAAGTTTCATGACAGCTTTGCAATCTATTATCTTGTCAAGATTTTGGAGCAGCTTGTTGAGGAAAAACTGCTCCTCTTGTGCTGTGATTGATGGGTTTTCCGACTGATTTTCCATTACTCTGGAGACTCCTCTTCAAGTCAAGAGATCTCTCAAGTTTCAGCCAATAGACCTGGGTTTCGTAAAGTAATGAATGAAAGTACTTGACCGACTGTCATATTAATATTTTGTGTATTGACACTGGGCAACATATTAGGGGACCCCCTATCTTTGTTGTTTCTAAATGTGCTTAAGAATGATTGAAAATGTAGATAAGAGAGAGGTTTGATAATGGTTAAAACTGACTGCAGAGCCGCTGGGCCAATGGAAAATTTATTTTGCTGTAAGTTGGCTTGGCTCTGCACTTGTCAGTCATAATGACAAATGGCAGTGCTTAATGAAGCAGAGGGGTTACATCATCACTTCCCTAATGAGGCAGCTCACAGCAGGGGGGGAAGCAAGAGAGCAAAGTAAGCAGTTTTGATGAGAAGATGGGTAAAGCGGAAGAATTAGACAACTGCTTTATAGTTCCTAAATACCCCCATCTGCATCCCTATCAGTCAATACATTTTTGGATTGTTGTTTGGAATACTCAGCAGTTATATGGATCAAGTATTGGTTATGTTTCCAACTCAGGATCACATCAAAATCCTGTTTGAACTCATCATTTAAATCTGATATACACATGATGAATATTTGACCTGATTTTCCACCACTTTTGTTTAGAACCCTCTTTTGGAAAGACAAAAGCAATAATGTGTATTTAATAAGGCTGCAAATCATGTTTGTAGAAATATTTGTTTTTAATTAATAGTTAATAGATTTGCAGTGAATAGATTTGGTCCCTGAGAATACAGGAAAAACTGCATTTCTAGCTTTAGGTCCAGCCAGGGTAAAGGACATTTCCCATTTGCCTGGGTCTCTCTCTGTCTTTACGGTTGGCTCTGTGCTTGGCACTAGAGTCCAACGGGGAGATTATCTTGCCTGTCTGCCTTCAGGAGCTCTCAGGGTCCGTGTCTTTGTGCAGCATTAAAGCTGGCCGGGAGTGCGCCCACCGAGAGAGGGGAAATGTGTTTGACATACGCTCAGAGCACACGGTCGGGGAGGCTGGAACAGCAGGATACGATTAATGACCACAGAATCAGATTGTTACAATATGGCTTCCCTTCACCCCCACCTTCTTCACTGAGGGCCTGTCATATTTCACAGACTTGCCTGGACTGTGTGTGCGTGTTTGTGTTGTGTTTCTTTAGTTGGGCGGGGGCCCTTTTATCCTCTTTTTTGTTGTCTTTCTCTCTGTGTCTCTCTGTTGATGGGGGTCATTGATATGCAACAGTGCATTCTTGGATCTTACAGGAGAGTCTGTTCTCATGGTTATTGTGTGTGGTTCCAAAGACAGACCTCTTTGGAACCACATTAGCAACTGGGCACAGGGAAAAATATCCTTCATTTCATCAATTGAGATTGATTAGAATGATGGATAAGATCATTTAAAGTAGTTCATTAATTGGTTATAAGTGTAGAATATCCAATCTGCAGTGCATACCTACATGTATACCTTGATTTAGCATAGGTCTACATCAGCTGACTGAGACTGTGGCTTGTCTAAGAAGGGCCAAGACCAAAGTTATAAAATTTGCTGTCATGTTCTGATCAATTGTCATGTGAAGTACACAAATATTTTGTTCAAGCCATATGAATCAAAATGGAAACATGCAGTGACAATGAACTCACTGGTTATTCCTCTCATGACATTTTTTTTATGGAGTACTTTGACTAAGGAGTAAAGACTCTGATATTTGGGCTTGTAAGATATTTCTATGTGATTCAATTTCACAGTATGTGAGCAAAACATCCAGAAAGAGGTTATTTGCTTTTGAAAGTTAGGAATCAGAAGCTGTGTTCTATCATGGACTCTCCACAGTAATTATTATATATTAAAAAAAAGAAAAGCGGTGATCAAGAGCTTGAACTGATACTGGGGATTACGCAAGGACATCACAAACATCTGCATTACCTGGTGTGACATTTTTGAAATGGGGGGAAGTTTAGAGTTCTAGCAATCCAGTTTGCTCTCTTCCTTTCTTTAACTTGCAGTCAGCTTCAGGCTATGAGTTTAAATAATCAGTTTGTTCTGAATGTGGATGCTAAGCTAGACATATGCCAGAGGTATTATATTAAAGCTTATAATTTTTTGAAAGCAACTTTTTTTAAAAATCTTGATGTTTATTTAAAAAACTATGTTGTAAATAACAATTTGTTATTGTTAATGTACCTTATAAGATTCATGTTAACATCAATGATGTTGCTGAAAATTGGTCCAAGTAACTCAATGTAACAGAAGTTTTCAGGGTAAGCTTCATGGGAACAGTGTTTGAGAAAAGAATCTATATACCAAATGTTACCAGATTTCTGGGGTGGTTAGGGGGCTCCTTCAAGTGATCTTCAGGGTTTTAGGGTCATTGCCTAAAGTGCAAAAGGCCACATGGGGAAAAGATGTGTAGGAGCTGAGAGCACACAGGGAACAAGAGGAAAACCTTAACAAGGTGTCAAACACCACTCGTTGGATCTGCGCTCATAAGCACATGCATAACTGGACCTGCGCTGTGATGTTTGTTGACACGTCTGGTAGAGAATTTTGAAGTTTTCACAGCTATCATAAATCAGGAGAGTGCTTGATTTTTCCCAGGGTTAGGAAGCTTCTTGCATATTTTCCAATTCCTTCTGAGCCCCAGAACATCAGCGGGCTCATTTTTCTGAGGCTTATCAACTATAATTAACAACTGAGAGACTTCTGTAGTTTAATTGAGAGTTTGAATTCTTGTAAGTAAAACCATGGAAATGGAAACCCATCCAAAGATTTTCACAGGAAGTTATATATAAAAAGATGTTCCCCTTAATGTGATCCCACTTTAAATAAAGAGATTCAAGTTTCTCCTTCATCTAGACTACATTAATAACACTCTTAACTGACACCAATTTCTGCATTTTCTACACTCTCTTTTCCCAGATGAATAGCTCAATTTCCTCTGCTTGTGTATTCTGAACGAGGCACAAAAACCAAGGATGTTAGCATTTGTTCTTCTCTCTTTTTCTGCACTAGTTAAGTAGTTAGGTTATTATGTGCTTTTAACATGTTGCAGATCTCTTAGATCCCAGTATATGCTCAACACACACACACACATGCACACACGCATACACACACGCACCAAAGAGTGTGTGTGCAGAGACAGCACCAAAGCTGCTGTCTCTGCAATTTTCTGTTTCCATGAATATGAAAAAAGGAACATTTTTTGCTATTCTAGAAACAGTAAGCCAAACTATTTCTTTTAAGAACTGAAAAGAAATAAACCAACAAGTATTGAGAAAAGCAAGGACCATATGGAGACGCAGTGAAATGCTAGTATTACTCAACTACAACCAAAAAGATTATCCTGCTTTGCATCTTTTTTACAAAGCTGCCTTTTGACCACAATGAGGTTGAAAGCCCTGGAATACACAAAACTTCCTGCAGAGAAAATAACATAAGTCACAAATAGAAGCAAAACAGAAGCGCAACTAAAATTGTTAGCCTACTAATAAATGCACCAAAGAAGGAATACAACTTTATTTGTGAAAAGTCGGCATCAGAATTTGACTAGAAAGTTCTAGTCCAACCACATTATCTCATGCACAGAGGAATGATTTTATCAAATAATTAAAGTCAGAAACAACATAACGTGAATAACACATATCTTCCTTATAAAACAATTAAATAAGCAATTAAGTCAAATGCTAATAGCAATATAAGACATTTTAATAGAAGCTGTTTTTTTGCATATCAGTTGATATCACTCAGTTCTCTGTGAACTGTGTGGGTGAAACTAACCGGTTTACTGCTAGGGCAGCCACTGCACATTTCTCAGGAATCTGAATTTGGCCCTGAACTTTACTTTTACATGTTGGTTCAGGTATTAACTTATTTAGACAAGGGATCAGGCCTTATTGGTTGTCCCCTCGATGGAATGGACAAACACAGGTGAGGGATGTTTGAGAAACTGGGCCCTTAGGCAAAGAAGTGGTCACTGAGCAGCTATTAATAATCAGTCATCGCAAGGACTGGCAACTCAAGGACATGTGGTCAGGAAAAGGCAAACTTACAAACATTTGCATCTCGTGTGTAACTTACCTTACTTTTGTTTTGATATTCTTGTTCAGGTAGATGAAGCTTCTTTATCACTCAAATGTATCAACTTGCATTTAGTTTCCATGCTGTTAATAGAGACAGACAGATCTCCAAAAAGTAAAGGTAATCAGTTTGATGTTAATATCAACTTATGTATTTAAAATCACACAAGGAATTAAATAAGTTAGGCCACTAAGTGATGCCCAGCACAGAGGAAATAAAACAATGTAACATTTATAGCATACACTTAAAATAAAGAAAGAAATTCAAGTTAAAAACTTGGAATGAACTCAGTAGAGATAAATCATATAGTAAATCGCTGTTGAATTAAGATCTGGGAGTTGTGTAATTTCAGAGCCAACTTTGTCTGCTGTATATCAAGGTAATGTTACCTGCATTTTCATGACTAGTTCATGGCACATCCACAAGCATTTGATTAGAGCACCTGTGGCCTAGGTGATAGGAATTTCTTTCACTAAATATTTAATAAAAAAACCAAACATGTTTTCTGGGTAATTTTTTTAAGTTTAATTCAGAAATGTTAAATTAAACTATTTTTTATGTAATTTAAACAGCTGAATAAAGACTGATTTAGATGCTATTTTCAAACATTAGAAAAGAAAAGATGAAGCACTTTGTCAAAGGTAGCACAAAGTTCTAAAAGTACAAATCTTCTGTTACTCATTAACTTATATATATTATTATAAAGTTCTTTTTCAGAACTTTATAATTATAACCATGTCTTTTTAACATATTGAAATACACATAGTAATGGTTGTAGTTAAAAATTCTCATCAATATATGATACAGAGATCAACAAGCATCCGTTTCATGAGTCATGATACCAGAGCTTGGCTTTTGTTTAGTTCTCAAACCAAGCAGGACTGGTTCAAGTTCTAAAAATGTGTCCACATGTTCCATAACCAATGCTTATTGGGCGTATGCACTGTAAAAGGATATGTTCTGTGGAGATTTACCAGGTACAGCGAGGGGAATTAGCAAAGACAAACCACTACATCTGTGGTTGGTTTGACAGCCAAAATGTTTCTCTTGGAGTCAAAAGGAAACTGGGATGGAAAATCACATTATTACTGGAGAGGATCCTTCTCCCAGAGCTGGAGGAATAATAAAGATAAGGAAGAAAAGCCTTGATTATAAACAGCCTCTAGACGAAAACAGTTGATCCATCATCTTGGTTTTGCTTCTGGGTTCAGTTATGCTCAATGGAAGATTCTTTTTTTCCCCTAAAATTATGAAATTTTGCTTGTGGTTTAGGTAATGATCTCACTTAATAATACATAATTTGGAAAAATATCACCAGTGCTAAAGTATTAATATCTATAACCATCCTATGTGATTCATTGACTGTGTTTTTCAGTGCAAACCTTCCACTGCCAGCCCTCACTTACCTTCCTCCCAGGCTAAGCTGGAACGCATGAGGCCTCAGACACACTTAATGGGATTATGGTAATATAATTTTGTGACGCTGACCTCGGATTGGTGCCAGGTTTCTTCCACTTTCTTAGACAAAAGGCACAGAGCTCACCAAGGTTTCCAGCAGGCTGGCCCAGCTTGGCCTCCTGGCACAGGACAGTGTCCCTATCAGGGCTGTTGCAAGATTGATGGCTGTGAGGCAAAGTTTTCCCTACTAAATATGGTCAATTGGTAAGCAAAATACAAAAAAGTAGTAAGACAAACATACATAAGAGTCCATCTAAACTAAGATAAATGTCTATTTTTATGATTGCGAGTGTGGACAATTAATACAACTAGAGAAGTATAAAATGTGTGCACCATCTACACCTCATTTGTTTAAACAGTAGTTCTTGTGCTGAGGGTAAAGCTTCCATGGTGATAGGCTTGTAGTAAGCTTGTCTTCCCAAATGATTTAGCATGGGTTTCCTCTGGATGTGTCTTGTTAGTTTAGGAAAGAACTTTATGGACTACATGAGTTGAAAGCAAGTGTGTGTTTGCGTGGGTGTGTGTGCCGATTGCCACTGTTCCTGAATGAAAGAAAAAAAGCTGTTCACAAAATCAGTATGAACTCATGAACTGAAAATGATGTCTGAAACTTCATTTTTTTCTTTTTGTTTTAATAAGATTTATGTTTTTATAATTTGATTTGCATTTGTTACAGTATTTACATCAAATCTATTGTGCTGACTTATTTGGTTTAGTTCTTGACATTCTTGTGTACTTTGCAATGGTTCAGTCACCATGGATGTATCACCAGATTTTTTTTTTTAGCTTTTTCTTTTCTTTTTCTCTTCTTTTTGCCTTCAAAAAGACCACCCATAGGGCTTGGAGGGGGCAGACATCTCTGCAGAATAATAATGGGGTCGTCCTGGGAAAATTGCCCATGGAATGGCTTGCTTAAAAGAAAAAAAAAGTAGAAAAGAAAGAAAAAATTGGTCCTGTTTCCGATCCTTCTTGGAAACATTCATCAGGGCACTCCTGCTGTTCAGTGAGGAGCTAACCCCATCACAGCCCGGCTCGATCTGTACACCACTCTGGTTAGTCTGTTGTTGCCAAGACCTTCTGAGCTGAAGTTAGAGGGCCGGAACATTTTGTTTAGCAATATACTTCTAGTTTGGTTTTGCATGGAAAATATTAAGATTACGGTATATAGACATGTGTTTTAAGTATTCAACCTCATATTTTTAAAAATCTGAAAATTCATCAAATGGTTAAATCTGATGATTTAAAAATTATCAGATTACAGTAAATCTGATGATTTTCCTACAGTAAATTGATTTTCCTACAATAAATTATGATTTTTCCACAGTAAATTATGGTATTTACTGTTCTGTAAATACCATAATTTATAGCACCACAGTAAATTAGGATTTTCCTACAGTAAATTATAGTAGTTAGAGTAGGAAATACCATTATTTTCTAAAGTAATGTGACATATGGATAAAACAAATGCAGCATAGTGTTTCTGACTGATTTTTATGTGGAGTACTTGTGTCTGGAGAAAAGCATTATATCAGCACAGCCTCATGCAGAGAAAGCTTTGATGTCATCTTCAACCCTTTGACAATATTTTTTTTATTATGAATATTTTTTTTATTATGAAATTATTATTATTATTATTTTTATTATTTATTTTATTATGAAATAATAAAATAAAAGTCTATCAGTTCAGATTTTGTGTAGATTAAAAAAATATAAAAAACAACACTAACAGTTTGAAAAAAAAACAACTACATTTTCTCAAAAGCAAACCTGTAACAGCAGGGAAGCGAGAAGTATTAAAGACAACATACTCCGTCTCTGGAGAGAAGCCTGCAAGATGCTAAATGAAGTCTTTAAAAATCCTTCAAATGTCACCATAGGGCAAACAGCACTTCCTTGCCATTATGCATGTGAAAGTACTTGCCTGTAAAATTAAAAAGACACTGTGGAAGTTTCATTTTCACTTTAAGGAGTACAAAAAAAAGAGAAATCACTGTCAATAAGAAAAAAATTAACACCACACAAAGTTTTCCAGAGTGAACATAGACAAAAACACAACTTCTGGAATTATGTTTTTTGGACAAATGAGTTTAAACTATTTTGATAGTAAAATAGAGAAAAAAGTTTTGAATAAACCAGTCTGGGACAAGGAACTCATATTACTAGTAAAACATAGAGGTGGATGACTTAAAACAGTTTGTACAAGTAGAAAGCTGAAGAGCTTTCAACTTGCAAACATTTCAGCACTGCAAGTAAAGCATATCCTAACTTAGCTTGTTTTAATTTTTCTACATAACTGTAACCACAAATACCCAATTTTTCAGTAAGCAAAAAACTTTTCTTTGACTTTTTCAAATAATTGTTGGGTACATTTTAACTTTCATGCAATATGTTTTGCAGGGACTAGTTGATACTGTCTTACCATAAATACCTCATGGAGACAGGTCAGGCAGCAAAATGGTCTGTCATATAACAATATATTGGAGCAAGAACTCGTCAAACTCAAATTTCTTTGTTCAAGTTATAGGTGGCCTCCTAATTTCTCCTTATGGTGTCACTTTGACTGTGTTTCAAGTTTGAAGAGTAAATCCTGTTCTGAATTCTTCAATGTCATGTCAGTCATGAGTAAAATTCCTGTCTTTGCAGGATTTAGAAAAAAGACTACTTGGAATTTTTCAGTTTTCCCCTTCTGTGTTTTTGCCCAAGGCAGCCTCTAGCTGAGTTCCTTTTTGCCATACAAGACCCGAGGCCCCTGCTGCGTGGCTCCAGGTTTGAGCCACATGAGATTCAGTGATGGATGTGCCCCTGGGGGTCTCCGTGGGAGGTGGGCTGCGCACACCCCGTCTGCTCCTCACTGTCAGAGGAGGAAGTTGTCCTCCTTTGTAACCAGAGACAGCAGAGTGAGGCCCGATGACACTGAAAAGAAATTTCTCATACCACCAGCGATGTTTCCTAAAAGTATTGTACAACTATCATGAATTGTGTTGTCATACTTCTACGGCTTTAAGTAGTGTTAACAAAAGTTAAAGTCAGGTATTTATTTTTGCATTGCTAAATTACAGTGCATAGACAAAACTAATATTAAGTTTGCTCAAATTTAGTTCAAGTCCAGTAAGAATGACTTTTAAATGACCTGATTTCCATTTTCAATTATGTTTAGTTTTCTTTGGATATTTAGTTGGATACATAAACAGATGACAGGGAGCTGAAATTTATTCTAAGATAACTTAACTAACTAGCTTAACTACTTTTTCTCTACAACTACACTAAAACAATAAATATGGATATTAATTTATGTGAATCATTTCTGATATTTGGGAAATCCTGTCTAGTCATCATAGCGACATGAGGGGAAGCCAGAATAAAAGAACAGATTAAACATGAGGAAATAGGCATCCTCTGCAAATGTATTTCAAATTTCAACACAAACCTATAGTACCTGATTGTGTTTACATTGTGGCTGATTTATTAAGCTCAGCTCTATTGCTATATTGCCAGTGAGGAATAAACAATACGCAGCGTCTAGTTTGTTTCTTTAAGTCACTGTGTATACAGGCAAAAGGAGGGGTGTGGACATACGTCTTGTCTATGGGACTGGGCTCCTAAAGGACCTGTGACCTCATGGTCTGCAAAGCCAGAAACCTAAACTAAAATGTCTGCAGCTAACTGTCAACAAGTCAGAAAAAATATATAATGATCGATTTCTTTACTTATGCTGCTGTTGCAAAAATTGCATAGACATTTTTTTGTGTGTAACTCTTAATGCAGTGGATAATTTTCATTGCATTGGTAAGCAGACATTAGAACCTGAAAAATACTTCCTTTCCATTTTGATTTTGCAGGTGCAATCTCAACACATTACACTATGAGAGCATATATTTATACTCTATTAAAGTACAGATTGTTAATATAGTGACATGCTTAAGCATTTGATTCTGTTAATTTTGAGAATTATGGCTTTGAGTCAATGAAAGCTCAAAATTGAGTCTCAGAAAAATGGAATATAGGACAATACCAATAAAAAGGATTTTATGTCTTAACTTTGATATCATTAAGATGTCTGGTGATCTAGCAATATTACAACTGACAGACATTTGCACAAACTCAAGCTACAAATATACATGTAATATATGCAATGTATTAAAGGTTGCATGTGCAACATTCCAAAGTGTTACAAGGAATGGAATAACCTTTTGTGCTTTCATCTGCTGACAAAGTTTATAAAAATTTTAATTTTCCAGTTAACATGTGGCACATCTGCACACTATGCCGACAACACTAAGACATTCCTTTATTACAAAACTGATACTTTTGCGATCGGCCCAAAAATTCATCTGCCATAAACTATCGATAATTTGTATAAAATTATGAAGAGAATGATGAGACACCAAACTATACAGATAAGTTGAAAGTTAAACATCTTAGCAGAAAAGGCTTCTCAGCTCTCCATGCCAAGCAGCACTGATGCAATGATTTATGAAAATTAAAATGCATACTGTGCTGTATATAGTCATAGTATCCAATAACGGATAATTCTGTGTTAAAATTATTGTCTTTATTGGTCTCGAATGACATTAAAATAATATTAAAAAATTGAGTTATGTATTTAATTAGCTGTTGGCCAAATAGTCAAAATTAATAGAAGAAAAATGCTTCTTCTATTAAGAAGCATTAATAGCTGTATTAGTGAATTTTATTTTTTGTCATTTAATTACTGTGATTAACTTATTGATATTATTAATGAAAACACCTTACAGAAGGTAATGTCAAAAGAAACAAACAGCTTAAGATGAGAACTTATTTCTGACTTTTGCTTTTATTGCAAACAAAAATAATAATACAAAAGATGAGCTTTTAAGACAAAGCCATGTTTACCTAGGGAAACTGCATTAAGAAGATGACAAAAATGAGAACTAATTATACAGAATATAAAACAAGAAACAAAACTTTCTCTTTTCAAAAAGAAAAAAAGAAACCAAAGTATTCTGTTGAATCCAGCAAAATTCTTTACAGCTGCGTTTCTCATCCAGTCAAAAAAAAGGAGAAAGAAGAAAAAAAAGACCCATCATGTCATTTTTTAAGTATTCTGTACAGAAGTAGATTGAGAATTATGTGAAAACATTTACAAATGATAAATAAGCAATGTTGCATCACATATGACAGCAATCTAAATTCACCTCTGTGCTGAATTTAAATGATAATTCTCCAATAAAATTAATGCTAAAGAATAAATTAAGAAAACAAAAGAAGGGAGAAAATATCTGGTAGAAGCACACCATTCTCAGACCTGATTTACACTGGCAAGAGCCAGGTCAAAGGTCACTTCCTGAATCTCATCAAGCAGGAAATCTGACCTGCGCTGCTGGCTTTTTGGATTGTGAAGCCTCCCTGCTGTGGCTTCAGAGGCACTAATGGTATTGAAGGCAGTTAAAAAGCAAGCATCACTATCACATCTAGCAGCTCAGTAAGGCCCGCCAAAGAGTTACATGGCACCTGCTATTAGCATTTCCAACAGTTTTAGCTGAACCAAACAAGAAGTAGAACATTGGACTCTTCACTGATGACACAGTAACATCATGGCCAACAATTCTAATCTACTCCAAACCTGCATTTCTCATGATCTGAAGCTCACTGAAGTTAGCGTATGTACAGCGGAACGGAGGCTATGGTGAGATGGCGGTGTCGGTAAACTTCCAGTAAAAAAATACATTATAGAGAGAATAAAAAAGGCCACTGAGGGTGTTTTCACCCAGCATCCCTGTTCCTTTAAGCAAGCAATGATGATCATGACACAGAATATGTTCGGAATAACAAGAGCAGAACACATACACAGTACATACTATCATATTCATAACCATTATATCCTCACAGAGGATTTAACTTTTTAAACATCATTTCTAAAAAAATATAATCACAATTCCAACCAATACAAAAGGCACTGCTGTGAGCCAATTTAAAGACTAAATTTCAGAACTATAAAAAAAGTCCATGTCGTGTTTTTCTATTGGCAATGTGGCGAGGACAATGAAATTAAGGCAACTGAGGGGGATAGGGGGAGTAGTCTTGGATGGATGTGTTGGCGCTCCTCAGGGCCTGGACAGTTGTGTGTAAATCGGTTGCTGCTCCCAGTGCTGTGGACTGTGGGTCTGCGGCACAGAGGGTACCCCAGTGCTGTCGGCTATTGGGGTGTACATCGGCCTCTGGCTGGGGCTCATGTAGCTGAAGGTGGAGTACAGGCTGGAACCTTGGCCAGCTGCATGACTGTAGTAAGAGTTGGCACTGCTCTGGTGTTCTGAATAGTCATACTGTGCTCTTGTGATGGACGGATAAGAAGAGGGGCTGTAGTGCTGTAGGTTGAATGAGCCATAGGTGATGTGCTGCGGGGATCCCTGTTGGTCACTATAGTGGCTCGGGCTGAGCTGCTCCGTCTTGATCTGGGTGGTTCTCTGCTGGCCCTGTTGACCTTGCTCTCCTGCTCCACCAAGGGTGGTCAGAGTATGCTGCTGCTGCTTGGACATCCAAGCATGAGCTCCCACACTTGGTCCCTGACCAACTGAGGAGGTGCTAATACCATAGCTGCCTGTGTAGCCAGCCTGGGCTGCACCAGCAACCCCAGCGTGGCTGTGAGGTGGCAGGTACTGGTCGAACTCATCAACATCAAAGCTTCCGATGTTGGAGATGACATCGCTGCTAAGCTCACCAATGTCCACAGCTCCAAAGTCTATGTTGAGCTGCCGACTGCTGCCCTCTTGAATGGGGCGGCTCTCACGCTTCAGGTCAGCTTTGTTAGAGGGAAGATCTGTCTTTGGGGTTGTCGGGGGTGTTGGTGGTCCCTGTGACTGACCTGGTTGGAGAGAAGCAAAGTTAGACTCATGCCTTTTAAAAACAAATTATCACTCTCAGTCCTGACAACTTAATCTAAATGTACCCAGATGGGGGGAGTTAGGGTAACCTTATCCCTCAAACTACTGGGACGATTCTAAGAGATGTGTTTGCTTGTTGGACAGTAAGGTTCACAACAGCTGGATTTTCCACCTATCCTAGCAAAATGCAACAAAATGATATTTAAAAGAATTTATTTCAAATCTTACCCGAATGTTCTCCCGGAGAGTGCACCTCGCCCATGCTGGACGCAGGAGAGTCGGCTTGCTGCAGCGCCTTGAAAATTGCGTTGGGAGAGATGTGCGTCTGTTCGCCATCCTCGGAATCATTTTGACCATTCTTAACAGATTTCCTCCGCCTCGGCTGATATTTATAGTCGGGGTGATCCTTCTTGTGCTGCACTCTCAGGCGTTCAGCTTCCTCCACAAACGGGCGCTTCTCCACCTCATTGAGAAGCCTGAACATGGCACAAATCAAAAATGTGAATTACACATCTGTGTATATTCTAAATTGTTCATGGATGCATGAGAAATAGCCACGGGCAAGCGATTAAAAATATGGCCTTAACTTTGATATATAAAAAGTAGACCCCAGTAAAATCAAATAAAATTAACATACGTATGAAAATAGCCTACATATCAAAACCCAGGGAAACTAGCAGCATGTAAAACTTGCAGCAAGAAAGAGCTGCAGGGTTTTTTACGGAGCAATCAGCTACACGCTTTCAGTGCGTAAAAGCGCTACACAATCGGACCTCGAATTTTGAGATAAACTCACCTCCAAAGTTTTCCCAGGGTTTTGCTGAGTTCTGCGTTGTGCAAGTGCGGATATTGATCAGCCAGCTTCCTCCGCGCCGCCTGAGCCCAAACCATGAAGGCGTTCATGGGTCTCTTAACGTGTGGTTTGCTCTTGCTGGAGCCATTGATGCGCACCGGCATGGGTACGAGCGTCCAGTCATAGCCCTTCAGCACCTGGGATACCGCATCTCTGATGCACACCGGGAACTTCTCTTCCTCGCCCTCCTTCTTGTAGTCCGGTCCCCTGAGGAGGTGGTTGTCGGACGGCCGGGTGTTCTCGGTGTCCGAACCGGAGCCGGACGGGCACGGCGAGCCTGCTGAGTCTTCAGACATGCTGGGGCTCGGAGCGTCTGAATGACATTTCTCCTGTTCTTCTGTCATCTTCAGGTAAGGGTCGAGGAGATTCATGCGAAAAAATTAAAGACTATCTGCTCGCACTGAAAAAAAATAGTAGAAAGGCCTTCTGTTTTTTTTTTCTTTCTTTTTTTCTTAAATCCAAATGTTATGTGCCCAAAGACTGCAACGACAGTCTGTAAGGGCGCACAGCTTGACCTGCAAACTTGAATCCTTTAAAATAAAAAAGCAAAAAATAAGTCAACCTCCTGAGTCTCCTAATTATTCTGTGAATAATAACGCAATTGAGATACAGTGACTTTAAAACGGAATGAAACTAACTCATCTCCCACGACGGATACTCGAAGCGTCTGCAAACCAAGGCGGCGATGCCTGAATTTATGTTTGAGGGTAAGGAATGATTGGGCAGGGGCGGTGGTGGGGCGTTCAAGGGGCGGGGACATAATCCTACTGAGAGAAAATCTTGGTGCAAAAGACAGTGAAAACCAACCGTAACTAGACGGTTATTGTTGTTTTGTTTTTGCTTTTTTTTGTTTGTTTGTTTGTTTGTTCTTTTTTTTTGTACCCGTCTGAGCTTTAGTCTCATTTTAATACATAATCAAAGGTCAGCTTTTAACAAAATATGTTACCAAATAATGTGGAACAAGAATAGAAAACTTTTAAAATGAAGATCCTATACTTCAGTTTAATTTTACGACACAAACTAAAACGGCATCATCTTTACCAAATAGGCAATTTGGAATGAAAATATGCTTCTTATTAAAGTTGTTTGACAGTCTGTAATTTATAATATATTTTTTTGTTCAATTCAAAAACATTTGAATTAACTGAAGCAGCAAACAATTCATATCGTAAAAGCTTAAATTTAACATAACCTGTTGGAATAAGTTACAAACGTGCAAGTAGTTTTTGTAGCAAATAACTACATGCATATTTCTGAAGCATCTTTCTTAGAAAAGATATCAACAATATCAAATACATATATCCTTAAAATATCATCTTTCTGAAATTGGTGGACTAATGTGATTTATATTACATACTTGTTTTTGTTTATATACTGAGTGATACTGTGTAAACATTGTGTTGAACAGAACAATCTGTCAGACTCTATCTATAGAGCTGCGAGGGAGCAACAAGGGGGAAAAGTGACATGTTTCAAAATTGACCAATAGGGGGAGACAGCAGTCCAGAAACTTATCAGTAAGCGCTGCTTCGTTATCATGCCGCTGCAGTGAGTTTTACATTTAAAAGCCTCAAAATGTTTTTCTTTTGTTGTTGTTGTTTTCCAAGTATAAAGACAATGAATGAAACTGATATTTTCATGCATCAGTCGTTTATTCTAATTTTATTAGACAAAAAAAAGATCCATTTGTAAACTGTATAGTTTTAAATTGAAGTCAGAATTACTCAAAAAGTGAAGAAGAATACATTTAATGGTTACAGTATGTAGTAATTAAAGACACGAAATTTAATTAATTTACTTATATTTTTCTAAATTGCTGAAAAGAGTATAAAGGATACAGAAACAGGTTAAAATCACTTACGACTTTACTTTCATGTAAAAAAAAAAATCATTGATGATTAAAATGTCTAAGAATAAAAATCTCTGATTAAAATGTTCCCAAACAAGCTAAAATCTAAAATAATTTTAAGACATTTATTTTCAGTCTTATGCTACAATTACTTAAGACTAAATTATACTTTCTTTGGGAGTGATTTCTATCTTAGAAAGAGCTCCAACCCCTACAAATAAATTTATATAATTAAAAATAATAATAATAAAAACTGTTGTGACACTAAAATAAGCTCCTCTGGATTTGTTCCAACAATTGTTTTCTACATACAAAGAGACTTTGTTGTAAGAGTTCAGGCTTTCTAATCCACATATTCAATTTTAGAAACCAGATCCAACCCTGAGTTATGACTTCAAATAAAGCCAAGAAAATGAAAAACATGGTGAACACCGGCGAATTTGTAAGTTGGCAAAACAAGTTTGGGGGTATATCAGCAGATAATGACAAAGAACATTACTAAAACATATTATTTGTTTTAGTAATGTTTGTTATGTAGGATCATGTCCGGTTTGCTAAAGATGAATAATACACAATAAAAAGTATGTCAGAGTTAGGCTTACTGAGATAAAACTGTTTTAAATTGAAAAAAAGTGTACATATGGAAAACTTAGATTTCACTAAATAAAATGTTTAAAATGCCTCTATACAAAGGAGTTTTTATAAATGTTTCACTCTTTTATTACTAAATCTTGATTTACAGTTTTGACCAATGCAGTCCTGCTGCCACAATTTGAGACTTCAGCAGACATAAGTTCAGCTAAGAGAAATTTAATACTGGAGTCAAAGCAACCTTGTACAAAAAAAAAAAAAGGTTCTTTTGTCAGATTACATAAAAAATGTTTTGGTCTTCATGCAAAACAGCACATGGGTGGTGGAAACATGGTGGTAGCAGTGTCATACTGAAGTGAGGCCGCCATCTTAGTTTGAGCCATATGGCAAAAACGTATGGACAAAGATTTCACACTCCAGATTGTAAAACCGGAGATACATCTCACAATATTTGCAGCTATAATTGCAGTAAAAGGCTATTTTTTCAAAATATTTTCTCGGAGGACCTGCATACAGAATATGCTACTAAAGAAGTTGACGTGAAGCTTTATTTTTCTATATATTCTTTTTGTTTAAAAAAAAGCAAAAATATTTGATTTTCAGATTTTCAGACTGAGGTAATCATTTTCTATTGTAAGAACTCATACCTACCAACCCTTCATTAATTTATTAGCTCTTAAAGCAAATATCAACACTGAATTTGGGAATAGATGGCCAGGCTTAACCATTAAAACTTCAGCTGTGTTACATTTATCTTTAGTTTTTTTTTTCTTTTTAGGTTTTCCTCTGATAACAGTGTTGATGTAAATATGAAATATTCTCTGTGTAGTTTTCTTTAATATATATAATGCTTCTTTTTGTTGATCTATCTCTAAAATATCAGTAAAAATACTTGAAAATGTATGGTTGTGATCTGATAAAATCTGAAAAAGTTAAAAGGTGTTTGTTGAAGGTTTATAATGACAGGTCAAGAATAGCTTCTTTGATTTCTGAGCCAACTGGTCTTAACTTGCAGTAGAGGAAACTCTGTGACTGCCAGCACTGAGGCATCAGAGGTGTGGTTGGGCATGTTCTCGCCGCCACATCGTGACTGCAGAAGATTTGAGTAGGTCCACAGACTGTATTCCAGTTAAATATGGCCAGGGGAGGAGGGGTGGACGTGAATCTCACAGCTTGCACGGAGCACCAGGCTGTAGGCGAAGGTCTTGGGAAACTTCTCAGCTCTAGTTCGAGCCTTGGCGTCAAAATTTTGAGGCAAACACTGGGGGTAAACTGCCAAATCATGTCTTTCACCCTGCAGATTCCACTGCAAAAGTTTGAAAAGACCATGATTCTTTTTACCTGCTAATTTCAGAGGTGTCAGTATAGTTTTATATGTTTTTGGAGTGTGTACAGAAAATCAGAAGCAAAACCAAAATTCTGTCATAAATACAGCATAAATTATATCTGCAACAATGTTAAAAATTAATATTCTAGACTTCTTATACAAAGATTTATTTTCTTTTCGAGGTATTGTTTCAAAGAGTGAATCCTAATTACAGCATTTCATTCATAACTTCAGTGTAGAAATTGTCTAGCTATTTTACAGTATATATATTAGTGCCCTTACTTGGATATTAATAGTGAAGGGAATCCAGTATAAAGATCTTGCCACTCACATAGCACCTCTCTGAGACTTTCCACAACTTGAACAAACTGCCCTAGTCATGGCAGAGGACTGCAAAAAGCAGAACTGTCAAAATTCTTCAGCAAAACTGTCTAATTCTTCCTTCCGGGTGTTTCCACACCTCTAATTCTCTAGAACGATGTCTGAAACATAAACCGCATTGGTTGAACTGTAAATGATGGTATCATAAAGATGGATGGATGGCCTGCTCATGTTTGCTTTACCAGATCAGAGTACTCTGGCCACGGGCAACTATTTACACATGGCATTTTGTGAAGGGTAAAGTTTAAATAAGACTTATCAAGGCCCTGTCACCCTCAGAAGATTTTGCTTCACATTCCCCAACCCTGACTATCTCACACCTCCTTGACATCCCACACAGAACCACAGCGACTCACCTGAAAGAGTAAGAACAACAATCATGTGAAAAAAAAAAAATAATAAAAAAATTGTTCAGTAAAATTTAAGAGCATAAAACAAAGATAATCCGAGTCAATAAAAATTTACTTTTCCTATCAAATGAAAAAAGTTATCCAACACAACTTGGCGATATATGGAAAGGTAATTGCAATTCCAACCTAATAAATCTTTATTGCAACAGTTATCAAGTTTATGTGATCACTGGCAAGAACTGTTTTGAGTCTTTGTGGGGATGTTTTTGCCAACTATTCCTTGCAGAATTGTTTTAATTCAGGATGTGTTTGGATTATGAAGATGGTGGAAGGCCCACTACTACTCCATATTTTTCTTCATTGTTGGTAGAGGGACTCACTGTGATTTGGTAAAGTCTCAAACCCTTACAAATGACTTTGTTACACATCTCAGACAGTTTGCTTCCCATTTTTTCTTGAATTTTATCATTTTAGGGTACCATATATTACTTTTTATTACCTTCAGCAATCTTAATTATGTCAGAAAAGTTCTACTTAAATTAAAAAAACAAATGTACTAAAGAGGCACTCCTTCAAAATAAGTTTAATTGTATTCCTTACATTCAAATTATTGAATGTAAAGAATTCATTCAATAATGAGCAAAAATAAGTGAAATTTTATTTTACCCAAAGTGGCTAGTGGAGATTATGGAAGGCACTCCCTTGACTAGTAATAGAACTGCAATGATAACTGTCAAGACTGAAATATTAATTTTGGATTTCTTAGTATATGTTTACACTACACTAAACTTTAGTGTATTATAAAGTTTCTAAAGATAGGTTCTTGACCTTCTCAAATTATTTTGCTCTGAAATAAGCTTTCCCAGGAATAGACCTGGCCATCCCCATTGTAATAAGACACTTATTTAAAGCCCTTGAAATATGCCATTGTTCATTTTATCCTTTCTTAGTACATTAATCCTATTGCCACACTCTAATGCCGAAATCCTGAAGAGCTAAGAGGACTGGAACTGCTTGACCACACAAGATATTCCTGTTTCTCCTGAAACAAGCTGGTATCAAACGTTTAACCACAGAGAGTGTTACACGGCTAACAGGAAGTAGTCTACATCTATGGTGCATCCATTGCAAAGACTTAGTGAGTTCCTCTAATGCAGGTGCTAAACTCTGAAAGGCGATAAGATATCATCACTCTTTCATTAACTTGGTATTTCTTGTGTCTCCATGGCTGTGTAGGAAGAATGGCCCTTTTCATCAGTCCTCCAACAAATGGGACTTGCTGAAAAGAGCCAGGTTAGTTGTGAGGATAATGAAACAAGAGAAAAGGAGCCAGATATCTGCTAAAAAAAAAAAAAAAAAAAAAAAAAAAAGTCAAATAGTGCAAAGTGGGTGTCCAGTATAACGTCTGATAATCAAATATGTGAACGTGGTTATTACTGTTGTGGTGAAAAATAAAGCAATAAGGAAGTCAACATCAGCAGCAGGTGGTGGTAACAAGAAGGGGAAGTTAGGCAACTAATCAGACCGAGTTTATTTTTAGACCAACTGCAGGCGACAACAAGAGTCTCATTTTCACCTGATCATTGAAACAGGTTGGAGGGAAGGAGGGCCGGATATTCCATTACGTAGACCAGACCTGAGCCCACATAGCTTCTTTATGAAAGGTGTCTCTGTCTGTGGACTGAGATGCTACACTGACATCATCCGGAGCCAGCGGATGGGACATTTTATGTGTTGTGGTGCCAGGGAGCAGTTCACACTTACAGCCAAACTGTCTCCGAGGGGTGGTTTAGACTCTAATGTGCAAAAGTCCATCACAGACGAAAGATTTACAACTAACAACACATACTTTTTTTTTTCATTTAAATCACAACACCTAAAGCATTTTACCAGAAAATTGTTGACCAAATAAAAGGTGGAATATAGTTATATGGATACTAAATAAATGATAAATATTTCTACTTTCCAGATTTAATATTTCTGCAACTAAATAGTATATTTGTCAAAAATTTATTTTTACCTAGGCATATATATATATATATATATATATATATATATATATATATATATATATATATATATATATATATATATATATTGTATTTGTTCTTAAATTTGTTAACCATTGTAAGCTTTGCAAATGAGTTGTAGCTATAGAGCATAAAAATTCAAATAAGGGAAATTTTTCACATTTATGGCGGTTGTCATCTTTTGACTAAAAGGAATACAAGTGTATTTATCTGATGAGTGACTCATACGCAAAAAAATTATATTGGAAGAAAAGGATATCAATTTATACATTAAAATGTATTTTTTAGGAGTTTCTATCACCCTATGTGGATTACATCCCGGTATTGTCTGATTATATGGTTTGAACAACAGAAACAGAAAAACAAGTATAACATATGCAGATATTGTCAATATGTTAGGACGTAGCATAGAAAAGCCAAGAGTTTCTATATTAAAACAAAGCCAATGCTTCACTATTTAATTATGTGGATTCATTAACACCTTCCATGGATGTTTGAAGGCTTACTATATGACAATGCAGGGCTCAGTTTCTTGATGCCCACATCTTGCATCTTGATTGACTTCTCAAACCAGTCATGTTACTGATGATATAACTTTATTTTGATTATAGTTTAAATAGCTGGTGTTGATTCATTATAATTTGTTTTATGACTTTGGTAAGGATGGAGTAAGCATGTGATGGATGCCATTTAATTCATGCTTTGTAACAGTCACCTGCCACCTAACCCCTCTCAAGTGTCTAAGCACATTAAAAGCCTCTGCAAAGACTCAGGTGAGGTTGTAAGATTTTGTCAGCACTTTCAAAATGAGCCATTGTCATTCAAACTTAATTACAGGTCATGCTCTGGTATTGGAAATAGAGGGCACTGACCTTCAGGGATCACACTCTGCTTCCATACTGTTTCATTGTGATTTAAACTGACTCTGAGGCCATTTTGCCTGAAGACATTAGGAAAAGTACCTTAAAGTAACTAAGCAGAGTTCAGTTTTTTTTTTCCTAAACAATAAGGCAAAAAAAAATAATAATAATAATAAAATTAATGCTTAGAAAAACTTTTAAAAGAAAAAAAATCAGGTTGGTTGGGGTTTTAAAGTCATTTTTTTTGGTTTCATAATGGCAAAATACAGTGGGGGCATTTGTTTAATACACCTTGTTTTTTTCAAATAGTATGTAGCCTTCTGCGAACCCATTTCCTTCTCTCTAGATAAGCTATCAAACAAATGGTTGAGGTATTTCAGCTTGTTAGAAGCTCCAAGCAGATAAGGCAGAGATTATAGCAGTGCTATCTGCTTGGAAGCCAACAAGGGAAGGGCGTTCTAGAAAGTGTGCTGCAGTAATTGGTCTTCACTTTTAGTCACAAAGGTAAAAGTTACAATCAGTAACTATTTCTCAGAGACAAGTATTTTTATACAGGCAAATATTTGACACACTACATTAGATAGTTTAGTATTGCTTAACATAAGTGTTTTATTACTTTAGTCTTTCTTAGCAGTTCTGTTCATTTATTTCTCATTTTAACATACACATGTAGATTTCCACAAATGTTGTCAAACATGTTTTTTAAAGTCTATCTTTTTAAGCTATCTTCTTAGTTTAACAATGTTGCAAAAAAAAAAAAAGTTTGCCCCATTACATTTTTCTTTTGTTTTTTCTATGCGTAAAGATCAGCCTCACTTCTTATGCCGAAGTCTGAGTTTAGAAGTATTTATATTTTTTTCTGCAAAATAATACTAACATTTAATTTTGAAATAATTGTGTTATAAGTAGATAAAAAATGAATTCTAGTGATTTTACTTTTGAGAACCTTTGTCATGACAAAACCTATGTTTTCATATACTTTGGATTTGGTAAAAATAATCTGTTCAGGCATCAGGTTAGCTAAATATATAAAAAGTTACCAAATATAGCAAATAACTTGGTGATGTTAACTTCTCTGCAGTAAGAATGTTTATCTTTCTCAAGTATAAACCAACAAACTATGCAATCAGTCTCCTAAAATGATTTTACACAAACTCAGAAAATACATTGCATTTTCTGCATCAGTGGCTTTTTGCACACGCATCATAGTCTTTCAAATATCAGTCCTTCTATTTTCCCTTTTCCCCTAAAACACAAATCACTTGTGAGCAAACTAGTAGAGACTGGAGGTGAAACACATACATGCCAAGCATAACAAAACACTCAGGGCTGCGTGCAACTCTCCTCTCTCTTTCCACCACGTCTTCCTCCAGCTCCCTTTGGGTGCTCTGCTTTTCAGGCTGAGTCAGGCTCAGCAGGGAAGTTCCATTTAACTGGGACGGCCCAGCGGTGGTGGCCCCAAACCTCCGGGAGTCAGAGTCGTGCATTCTAGTATTACTCTTCAAGGAAATTGTTCTTCAACATTTCCTGAGATACAATATTTGAGCAGCTTGGTGACTTTTCTTGATGTGAGAAGGACAACTGTAACAGACTGGTTTGATTTTCTGTAGACTCCAAAAGTGACTTCTTATCTGCCAGAGCTTGCTGTTTCCTTTTACAAAATTGTTGGGTTTGCCATAGATAAGTATTCCAGTTTAAAAGGCATGATGGAAAAATTCTGGATGAGATTCAAGACTGAATTCCATTTTTCATTTCATGTATTTTTTTCTGATAATGTAGCATTGACAACAAGGCATTTTCATAAGTTAGCAGAAGATTACATGTCTATATTTTTCAAAATTATAAACTGCTCTTTGTGATTCACATTAAACAATAAAAGCTTTTAAATTCAAAAGTCACTTAAAATAAATTTTTAGAAACTTTAAAATTGTTCAACCTAAAAGTTAGAGGGACTAAAATAGCTCATTGCACTCTTTTGATGGTGGTTTGCTAAGTAAGAAAATATTTCATGATATATTATTCTGCAGATTACAAACTCCACCTACATTTGACAGTCTTCACAGAAATATGGCTTGTAGAGTTAAAAAATGACAACAGAAAATTGGTTGACTCTTGTACTTTTATTTTAGGTAAATTTTGAGAAGAAAAAAACTTTCATTTGAAGTCTTGATACTTTTAACTCAGACATCTACAAAAAACTACCGCAGTATTCTTATCTGAAGAATTCATTTCACCATCTGAGAAAAAGCTACGCCTTTGATGGCTGAGTACGAAAGAGATTAACATGTGCTAACTTGCAAAAATAGACTGCATGTTCATCTTTCCAACTCTACAAATTTAGAAAGAAATTTTGATCTCAGGATGTGCTTTTGGTTAAGACTGTGCCATGTTTTATTTAGAAAACAGTAGTGTACTGCTTTGTTAGGGCTTAAAATGTTTTTAACTGCTTCTTGTGAGTTAAGACAGCATTGAACAGTCAAACAGCAAAATCCAGAAAGACATGAACATTCAGAAGTAAAGACGAAGCAAACATATTAAATTACATGGATGAATTAAACCCAAACAAATCTACATGATCTTATGAAGTAGACTGTGAAATATGATTCAGTTGCTTGGCTCTGACCTTCAGGACAAAAGACAAGATGACAGGTATGTTGGAATATTAGCATTTCTCAGAAATCTATTTAATCTTGGCGACAAAGTTTCTGACTCACCAAACAGACTACTAGAAAGGTGTGACATCTTATCAAACCAACAGTCTGTCATTAAAAATCTAGAGTTACCAAGCACTTACACCTCAGCGCACTCCTGTGACTTGTTTGTGAAAACCATGGCTTCATTTTAGTTTGGTTGAAGCTGCTTACTGGGGCTTAACCCTTTCACAATGGGCGTCTATCATGGCCACTTTCAGGTGGCAGAGCCGAAGCAGGACACTGGCCAGGCGATAGAGAGCATTTCTGGGTAGGATTTTTATCAGTAAGGTACAACTCTTTTTGGTACAACATAAAGTCCTGAGCACAGAATAAAAAAAAAGTGCCTCCAAATATTTTCCATCACTGTAAAGATCACATGCAAAAGACAGGAGAGGTGGCAACAGAAGATGCCTGCAGTCCCACAAATTAGTAAAACTGACAGCAGGGGTTATAGGCAAATGACGAGGAAAAACCTGAAATCAAGAACTGAAGCCTAAAAGTAGCTGCTTATGTAACATAATGCAAGGATTTTTCCTGCTAATCTTTTATGGCACACCTTTGATCACTTTTAAGATGATGTTGTCAACAGCAAAAAATCGAGTATAAAGACAGAAATATTTTATGGAGGTGTGAAAGGGGAGAGTCTTTGTCCACGGCAGTGACAGGACATATTGTACAGAGGCACGTCCTCGACAGGCGCCAGCTGATTTTTATCTCTTTTCAAAACCGTCTCACTTACCCAACCTTCTCCCTCTTTGGGGATTTGCATAAATTCCTCATTAACAAGTATGATAACAGGAAATTCAACCCTAATCTATCATCTGCTCTAATGTATTTGCATCTACTTTGACACAAGGACAACATAAATTCTGATGTTTATAAATTCTATATATATATATATATATATATATATATATATATATATATATATATAAACTGCAATGACATCACTCTGAGTATATATTTAAGAAATGTCCTTCTCAAATCAAGAATACATAAAACCAATCTATACCATTTTTCATTAATGTAAGTCTTGAATTCTTTAACCGCCAATCGCACAAAATTTGTTTATCTAAAAAATAAACATATTTTTATATATATAAAAAACTATCAATAAAAAGCAGTCTATACTGTTTTCAATATGTATAATCATGTATCAAAAGGCTCAAATTCTGTTGATCTGAAGAGCAAAGAAATACAAAAACGATGGAATTCTCTGAGCCAGACTAGATCTTCTCTTGCTATTATACTTCCAAATGAGGTAAACTTATCACCATTTTACACTTGTCTAACCTTTCCTTGTCCAAGTGTGTGGAATTCCATATGAAAGAGTCAGATACTGTGAAACTAAGAACAGATGTGTGTACCGGATAGTCTGGTTCAGCATAGTTTTAGTTGTGATACCTGGAAGGAAACGGAAATTCTATGTTAAAAAGAAACTTTAGCATTTCAACACATTAATTACTTGGCTGGAGAATTACTTAATGCAAGCTTATAATAATTGTAGCACTGAAATGCTCAACATTCTGATGTGAGTGGATATTATTTGTTGCATATGGAACATCTGCCCTTAATAGCATAAATTTAAGTGAACTGTAGTGGAGGTAGAAACAGCTTTTTCTAATTCATTTTACAAAAAAACAACAACTTTTTTATTCAATCAGGTCTCACTGTTTTATTTATTCAAGTATGACCACAAATAAAACTTTTGGTTCTGTCATCTTTGTCAAGGTCTCTAACAAACTCATACTCTCAGTCCAAAATGGAATAATGTCACTGTGCCCAAAATGTGCTTTTCGTTCTTGTTCAATTCTTATTATTTCTACTACAAATGTATATGGTTACCACATAAGCAGTGCATTAAGATGGTGGAATGAGCCACTCGTGAATGAAAGTGTCAGTGAAATTTATATTTATGACATCTTTCTGCTCTAGGGAATATGACTTTATGAGGATATTTATGCTTCCTTTGAGGGGCTATTTCCAGATGCTTTAGTTTTCACTATGTTTTTATTTGTATTTGCTAAGTTTTTCCCACAAACTCGCCCTATTTCTCCAATGTTACATAACATTATGTCTGCGGTGTCCCACCTAATTAGAGCTTGTTAGCAGGTTTTTATGAAGTTAGCAAGTCACCTATTACACAGCTTTACTCTTATTTATCAATAAAATCTAAACCTTGCCATTGGTTTATTTTTTTAGTCAAGTATATATACTGTTTGACAAATATACTGAACACCAGTAGTATTCATGGCATTTATTTTATATTTTTGAGGACTGACACAAATAGATGAATGGATAGAAATGCACACAAATTGGAATCCTGAAACATATTTTCTTTAGAATGAAGCAAAATTAATTTCATCATCCTTGCCTGATAAACTGAAATTTTGCCCATCATTATTTAACTTCTACTTGTGAAATAAAAAGATACCAGTAAACATAAACTTCACCTTGTCTACAGGTTGAAAGGGAAAAGTTCTGAATTATCTGGATTTCATGTACATTTAAATGTGGTGAAATAATTTGAAATTCCATAAAAACTGAGGGAGACATTTAATTTAGCATCTACCTGAACACTTAATAAACACTGCATTATGTTATTTTTTTTATATCCACTTGAATGCAGGACTTAGAACTGTTTTCCTATTTGATTGTATGATTAACACAATATAAAGATAGTATCTAATATTGACTTTTATTTGCTCAGAGTTTGTAGCCATAGAGCACATTAACATTCAACTTCATCTTAAAGGTGACTGTATTTGTAATTTGCAAAATGTTTGAAATACTGTTAGAACTTGTCATTGTCACTGAGGACACTTGTAATGATCACAGTGGTAGATTTATGATTCCTGACTTTATAAGACCGGTTTGGGACAGTGGAGACTGAGGGCGGAGGGGGAAGAATTAACAGCAACTTGAGACGTCATGGCAGCTGAGGAGCTACTTGAGTAGTTGTGTCATTTCACAGCTGGGTCTTTGTGAGACAGCCAATTTGTGTTGCAGACTTCCTGAACTGCACAGATAGTGAGTCACTTGAACGATGCTTTCCTCCTGGTATATGTGACAAAGTTGGAATTGACGGGTGGATGAAGTCTATATGTGAAAACCTAAATAAACCTACATTGGGAAACACAAACACCTGTCACATGGGTGTCAAACACCAACAGCCAATTAGATACATGTAGAAATAAGGAAATTTACTTAGGAAGTCTAAACAAAAATCCCCCATTTGCACAAGGATTTTTTTTTCTTTCTTCCTCTCCATTGTACCATAAAACTGATATCAGGTGTTTTTAGAACAATTTTAAGATTGTTTTCTCTATAAGGAAACATTGTACACAACCAAAGGTTCAAGATAAAACATACATTTCACAGCTACAATCAGAAAGACTATAGATTACACAGTTGAAAAGAGATGTTATAAACACATCTTATTTGTAAATCAATTTGGTCAGTACATGTCCCTGACTTGGAAACAGGCTGGCTTTCAGAGTCATCCTAAAAGAGTTGTAGAAACATACTTATCAGCCCTACATATGTATTTCTTGTATTGTCTAGTGTGTGTGAGAACAGACCATCTCCAACAAAATAAGTGCAAAAAGATCAGGGGTTAATGTTTGACTGAAGAAAATACAATACACTAACCATATGATCTCATTTGTCACCAGGGAATCTGAAATAGACTTTCCCTTGTTGACATCTCCAAGATTGTAGAAACTATCTTCCGCACTCAAATAAGTAGAGTAGTAATTCTTCACATCTGCCAACTTTCTTTCACAACCATAGAAGCAAAATTCCTTCTGAGCACCCGTAGTTTTCAGCTGCTTCATGTGGTCCTTAAAGACAACCAAACCTTGAAGGCCTCCTTGCTCAGTCTACTGGTTTCTATCACCACTGTTGTCCACCAGCAGGGTCTGGTTGTCACTACGACAAACACAGGAAATCTTTCATTCCCTAGTACGGTATTTTAAAAGATTTAATAACATGCTAAATGTGTATGAATATAGTCTCTTTTTTTTAGTGGCTATCAAAAGGCAGCTATGTTAGATATTTTTGGAAACCTCCAAATTAAATTGTTCTTAAGTGCACAATTTATCATCTTTTGTCTCTAAATATGGCAGTAAACCTAGCATTACTTTCATAGAGCCTGTTAGAAACAGTTTAAAAGTAACTGTTATGAAGCATTATAAACCCATGGCTTTTCTTATACATATGATTTTTTTTATCAACAAATGTTCAATGTGGACAAGCATGTGTTGTCAATTTAAGACTTTTACATATACTGCCCAGCTCTGTCTATGAAAGGAACAACATATTTTATTTATAATTTCCAAGAAAAGCCCACACCAGAGAAAATCACTGGTCACACCTCATGAGTCCAGCACCTCTACACACACAGACCACCTGAACTCCCATGAATTGCTGAGCTGATCAGGCCTTCCTGTTTCCCACTGTGTGAGCATGCATGGCTCAGTGCAAAGCAAGCAGAGATGTTACATGTTGTGATTTCTTTAGGTTTTGCAGTCAGCCAACTGTGTTGAAACAGATTGGACTTTTGCTGCAAGCTGACATCTTGGGGCCTTCTGCATTTTGCCAAGGGGGCCAATGGAGACGTGGAGGGGAAAGAAACTGCTCAGTAAGCCTGCCACATCTCACCATCCACCCTCTCAGTCCTGCTTTTGGACTAGGGCTCTTAATTGTGTCTCTGGGTGAAGTAGTACTGGCCCCGCAGCTAAGACGGGGCACATTATGTGTGATGTGAATAAGACCACACACCACAAATCCATGCATTCAAACACACTCGCATAAATACTTAAACCCAAAGCTTAAATAAATGCCAATCAAAACATTAATTAGACTTTATTATTTTTGGACATTTCTGTTCCAAAAAGCATTAAAAATCATGAGCCTAGCAGCAATAAGACTTCAGTGTATACTTATGCGTCGCAAACTGAGAATAATGTTTAAGTAGTGCCACATATAAATTCACCATAGTAGTTTCTCCTTCTCAGCTAATCAGAAGGTTATCCCATGGAAGTGACGTCACCAAGTCTTCTTCACACGTAGCTGTGATGGTTCAGAACCGGCTAATGCTGACCGCAGGCTGGCCGCCTTCCTGTCTGACCATCGTATCCAAACATGGTGAAGACAGGGAGTAAACACGGGTGCAACCACATCTTAACACAGAAGAATCCTAGGGATCGGAGTGAGAATGCAAACGATAAGGAGTTGTACTGGTAATAAAAAAAGCAAATGTTCTTTGCATTTCATTTTACAGCAAATTGAAATGCAAAGAGCATTATTAGGCTTTTTTTTTTTTATAAATGGACCATTACCCTGACAAATTATTTTAATAAGTGATGGATATATGTGTTGAGGCTGCCAAAAGGCAGACAAAAAAGATGAATCTATAATCTGCGTTGGTAGAAAAAAAAATGTAATCCAATATTTTACAGGTATTGAGATGCTAAATCAGAAGAGGTAGGCCTTGAAACAAGGACGTTTTTTTGTGAGACAACAGTGTTTATCAATGTCTGGTTTTGAATGTTTATTTTTGTATTAAATTTGGATAGTAAATGTAAACAATTTAACACCAAAATATTGCTTGTGTGCAGTCATGTTATGATTATCATTGGATAACAGATAAATATGAGTTCATCTTAGCCCTATGAGGTAAAATTCCTATATTAACTACAGTAAATTCCTGTTGCTGCATTATCTAAATCCATTAAAATAACCCGCTGACTGTATCATTAAAAATATTTTTTTTAAAAACAATATTAACACTTTTCATTTCATCCTGTGGAAGAAAATTTTTCAAGTCTGACAAAGTCACTGTTATAGTTCAAGAAGGTGGTCTTTGAATCATGATGAGGCTCTTTCTTAACAAAATCACTAAACTCTGTCACAGTTTCTATCCCAACAGCATAAACTCAGGATTTGCCTTAAAGAAATAATCCAGCGAATTTGTTTGAATAGAATGATCATTGCTGTCAGATAATTTTGGCTTACACTCACAATTCTTCTGACTGCTTCAGGTTTATTAATTGAGGAAGTTTGACCACCTACGTAAATCTACCTTATGCGTGTGCATGCAGACATTCAGCCTTCATGTTTATGTAGCAGTAATTTGTGGACAGGTGGGATGGAGGCCTTGTGTTTTCCTTAACCCTTTCTGTCGTAATTCAGAGCCCGGCTAACTAGACCTTACTTAACCCCCTGACTTTAGCCCCAATCAACACATGGATATTAGGCACCATGTAACCTTTACCTTTGTGTATCTGAGGACTGCTTTGTGGCAGAAACCTGTCAAAATATCCCACTCTCATTTATCCTCTGTAACAGCAACAAAACCTCTACAGTAATTTCCAGAAATCTGTCAAAATTGCTTAAGTCTTAAATTATGCATAATTGGTCCCTGCGTTGGGTTACTGGGGGGTGGGGATAGCCTCCCTAATCATGAGAATGGAAGTAAAAAGGGCTGCAGTCACTTCTAGCTTGTTAATGATACCCAAACGGGTGCTTACCAGCACTATGCCTGTTTGCCAGAGGTTACCACGGATGAGTATCAACTCCATGTAAGGTTAATTTTTGTAAATGACACTGGCACTTGTGTGGTAAACCGCCTTCAATAACATAGAATAATTGCACTGAAGGTATAAAATGGACTTGTTTTACCAGCAAGCTTTTCTGGAGCAACAGTTTTTTCTACATAAATGGAGAATCTGTTCTGCTTTTTACTCTAATTGCGTTTGTCTTTTAAAGTTTACCTTAAGGATGCCATTTTACAAATATAATGACACAATGTGGCGAGTGCTTTTTAGATCAGTGTAATGATGGTCAAACATGTGATCAAAGAAGGACAGTTAAATAAACACATAAACTTTATTCTCGAAAATTAGAAAGACAAAATATTCTCGATGAAAACAAAATTGTCTATAGGTCAGTATCACAGCTTAAGTATATATATTAGGCTGAAATTATTTCTTTTCCACAGGGTAAGCAATCAGCCAATGTAATGCCAGTATTATCTGTTTGGTACCAACTCACCTGTAACCTGAACTCACTAAATAGCAATGATAACAGGCTCCTCTGCATGGGGTCACACTGCATTAGTGTAAAACAGACTCTCTCTTTGTGCTTTACCAGCGACGTTTTGGACCCGGGATAATCAGTTGGGTGAAAGCGTATACCACTCCAAATCAGCTCCAGCCAGGCCAGCTGAATTTATCTCAAACTTATTAACTTTGCTCCAGGCATAAATTGAAACCAGCTCAGCCGATTGCGCTCCATAGGTGCTCCATAGGTGCTGAGTGTGAGAAGTGACAGGGTGTGATTTAATAGGGGGGACTATGCCCCGCAGATGCTCCAACATGGCAACTCAGTATGGAGAAGAAAATGAGGGTGGAAGGGGTGAAGCAAAGCTTTTTTCATTTAAAAGAAAGTCCTGTCACTTTGGAAATTTGGGTGAATTTAGGGGAGGAGGCAAACTGCAGTCAAGGAGACTGATAGATAATTTACCCTGGCAAGCATAAGTTAAATGAGGCAACTTTGTATAGCTATACAAATAATTTGTGTTCAGAAGAAGCTTTTCATAATAATAATACAAAGATTACTCGTATTACTGAAATACTCTTGTTCTGATCATCTATAATCTATTGAATTTTTGAACTTTTTAAACTGCTTTTCCTCAGTAATCTGTTAATGGGCTTATATGAATAAACTTTTTTGAATGCTACAATGTTATTCAAAAACATACCTGGAGTGTTGACTTGATTCTTTCATCCACGTTAAAGGAATCCTTGAATCAGTCATTCAGTGGTGCCTAAATGCTTGCTCTCATAAAGTCCCGTCTATTTACACAAAATTCCTCGTTGGAGCTGCTGTCTCCAGCTGAGCTTCTGCAACACAAAGCCTTCACGGCTTTGTGATGACAGCAGCAATTAGCAACCACCTGATGAAACTACACATCTGCTGAGCTTATCATGAAAACTACTTCTCAGTCCAATGCTCTTGAGCAGATAGGTTGTAAAGGGTATAACAAGAAGCATTGCTTTGATGATGTACTGAAGGCGGAGTGTCAGAAAGAGCAGGAGCTTCTTAAAGACACAGAAGCCAATTCTGTTGATACTGCATTATTATCATCAGTGATTTAAGGACAAGGAGAGCAGAAAAGGAGGAATTTAAACCCCCTTTAGGAATCCAATGGAAATGCTTTTCTTTTATTGTATACACTGTTAGTTTTACAATAAAATGACAAATATATTCGATCTGATAAGTATTCGTTTATGTGTTAAGATGGGTAAAGTGTGCTTCTGCTTTTCCTTCTATGGTTTCAGTGTTTTTTTCTAATAGGTTTAATAGAATTTAATATTTTTATAACAGTTTCACAAAAATGTTTATTATTATTATTATTATTATTATTATTATTTATGATCACCTTATTTGACAAAATTAATCCTAATTCATGAGTCGAAGAGAACCCATATGTTTCATGGTTTCATTTTATTTTTTTAAATGTTGTTCTTACACCCTCCTCCGCTTCTCCTTCCCACATTAGTTGTTTTAGCTGATGAGATGCAAACTATACCAAAACTATAATGACTGAATTTTATATAGTTAGTTAACTTCCACATTTGGAACTGACTGTAGAAGATTCGTCATGACATGTATGTGTTCTCACACAACTGAAAATTTTAAAAACGCTAACATGCTGGGGACAATCAGAGGGCTACCAACCTACCTCAGATTATGATGATTTTCATAAAGAGACGTATAATAAAACTGGTATCCCTAAATAAATCATGAGTTGACAGTTTTAAAGGAAGGGTAAATTGAATGTACTGTTGCTAATATTTCCATCTACTTAAAGTTTGAGAAAAAAATCACCTATTTTCTAATTTTCACCAGTTTAAATTATCTAATTGATGTCAGATAGTTTGTGTACATGTCTGTGGCTGTGAGAGAGCATGTCTGCTTGCTCATCCCTCCCCTCCTCTTCAGGCTTTGTTAGGCCAGGTGTGCTCGCTCTTAGTGCCGTGCCCAGGGAGCCGTGAGAACGCAATGGCTGGTTGCTCTCTTCCTCGTCTATCTGATTTATTTCAGTCTCTGTGGCATTTTAGCAAACAAAAGTACTGCTTGGTATTGATCTGGATCTTTTCCGTTTCCCCTCTCCAACTGCCTTTGTTTTGCTCAGGTCCTGGATGCCTGCTTTAAATCAGGCGCCTTGACATTTGCTTAATGTCTAATTAGCCATGGGTGGGCATGGCCTTTGATTATAGGAAGTGCCTGGGGGTGGGGCTGTGAAGACGGCTGAATTTTGACAAAACAATCCAGACTGATCAATCATTGCCTGTCACATTGTTTTGTCCTTAATTTTAGAGTGCTCAGTGCAGGGATGTGTCCCCTTGGTCATTTGAATCTTATTCCAGATCTTATGATTCCCCTCTCCAGTTCCTACTTTTCTTCGAGTGACTATCTAAAGATCAACTTACACTGAGTGGGGAAGAGGTTACTTTCTCATCAATCTTGGAATAACTTGCACTCTAGATTGCAAATTGTAGCAATCTAGAGAAATGAATATACTATAGGATTAGAGGTGAAACTGTTTGTGACTGATCAGTTTTGGTAAATACAACTACATAAGTTAGTGCTGCTGGTGGAAAGAAATTCTGGCAAATATATAAACATTTTTTTTTATCAAGATGAGTAATTTAGAAGTGTTATAATCTACATTATAATCAAGCAGTAACGTGAAAAAAATTCAGTCAGCAAATTTGTACACAAAAATATATATATTTCACTTCAAGCCTACAGACAGAAATGAATCTGGGTCATTTTATTATTTTAGTCAGTAAAACATTTCGTAATTTAGGAAACCCAGCCCATTGAGGCATTGACTGCAGCAATCTCTCATTCTGAGTGAAAAATAGAACTCTTCTTTTGCAAGAAGAATCTTTGAGCATAATCTGGCTCAGTGGGACAATGGAAATTTGAAAAAGAAACTGTTATGACTTTTAATACTGCTGAAGCAGAAAAGAGGGGAGGTTCTAGAGCCACCACAATAATTTATTTCTACTTTTTAGACCACAGATAGTGAAAAGGTGTTGAAAAACCTTACATTTGGTCCAACATGTTCTGTTAACCTCTCTTTTCAGAAATAGTCAGTTGTTTTCAGACAACTGGTTCTGTCTGACAACAGAAAACAAATCTCTTTCACGAGATGATCATCTTTTAGTATCGAGACTTTTCATTATAAATTGTAACCTGCTGATACTTTTCAATAAAGTTATTGAAAAGTAGTGCCTGCTCTGAGATGTGAAAAATAACAATTTAATGCTACTTTTGAGCTTGTGAGAATATATAAATTTACTCAGTATCAGACAATTTAATGTCACCTCCTAATGCAATACAATAATTTGTTGCAGCTGCTGTCCAAACACAGTGATCAGTACTGGATCTGTGTTGGTCAGGTAAAGCTTCTCTGATGAACTAGGGTTTCCAGTATGGCCTGTGACTCTTGAACTCATCACATCTTCTCAGGACTCAAAGTTCAGTCAGTGGTGTACCTACACCAAGGATGAAAAATATTACAAATATAAAACACATAGATTATTGTAACATTATTGTATAACATAATAACAAAATATATTATGCAATAAATCTGAGGGACAGAATTCAGTTCTGATCTTAGTTGCAATAATGGTACATTTAATTTGATCAAAACAATATAAAATGGTTTAGAAGGCATTCATTACCTTGAGGAAGATGGTTTTGGGCCCAGTGGGCCCAGTTAAGTCACTTTATTGTTGCTAAGCATCATGTGGCATGAAGTGAAGCATCACTACTCCTTAGCCTTTCATTGCTCCCCACTTAATGCAAAAGTATTAGCCAGATGGCCAGAAAGTTGACTTTATTCCTCTCTTTCAAGCCATCCACCTTGCAATGCTCTGCTCCCTTCCCTTTTCATGCTCCCTTCTTTCTGAAGATAACTGCAGCTGTGTTTGTCTGGTGAAAAAAAAACAACAACAAAAAACAGCAATTTGTCCTACGATATTTGTTTTGTTCACAGAGGCTCTGGGCTCTTGGCTGTTGAGAAACAATTGCTTGCTGGAGGCATGGACCATGCTGAAGTTTTTGAGTTTTACCCAGTTGCTAATGTTTACCTGTGATGTATGTAATGCATCAATCTGATGTTGAGACGCTTAAGTTGCATGTGCTGTAAATAACCAAATTCCACAGCAAAGCAAGGAATGCCAATCCAAATGAGGCTCATGTTAATGTTGATTCAATATTTTGAGGTGGCCAACACAGACTGAATGGCTTTGTTGACTCTTTTTGGTGCCATTGATAAAAGTACAGGCAGACTATAACAGTGCAGAAAATTGATATCATTGTTCACAGTTTCTCCTTCTGTTGTCTGATTGACTTGGTGAAAAATTTACCAGAGACAATCCAACTCAAGAAAGCCCACACTCTGCTGACAGCAGGAATTTTATTTTTAGCAGAATGGCACAGAAAGGCAATAGCCAGGCTACAATAGAAAGACAGAAACACACTCATTTAACACAGTGATGACATGCTTGTGAGGGATAACAGAGAGAGAAACAAAAAAACGTGACTTATTTAATTCAGAAATAATTTTCAAGGAACTGGAAAAAAGAAGGATATTTTTATGTGAAGAAAAAAATCAGATTTGTTAGCAAATATTTTAAAACTTCACCAGATGAAGTATGAAAACACGTAAAGCTGCATTTGATTTTAACAGGCACTCATCCCTACTGCACCTGGTTTACTATGTCACCTGACAAGAGCCCACCTGCGGTCCTCACTTCAGTGAATACCTTTCATCTATCTTTCTATCCTCCTCCACAAGACGCCACACTGACAGAGTAATGTCCCCTATTAGAGTCCTCATTAAAACAAGGGTCATGGGTCATACAGCAGGCCACAGGACGTCAGGCAGTCATTAAAGTTAATTGTTAGCTTGTGATCTCCATACGTTCTTCAAAAAAGTAAGTGGTTTATAGCTTTTTTGCATTTCTTAATTATACACTGTTGATTAGATTCTTCTCATCAACAGGAATGTCACTGACTTTTTTTTGTGATAACTGTGTACTTTTTGAGGGATAAGTGAGGAGGCAGAAGTTTCATTTAAGACTTCCAAGGTTTTCTCCAAAGAAAATGCATGTGCATGTTTGAGTTGAATGAAGAGTTAAAAATTATACATAGAAACTCAGCTAATCTATATCAGGGATTTTCAAATCCAGTTTGGATTTGAAACTCTCTGATAGGGTGCTTGCCAAGAAAGCTGCACCTCCTCTGGTTTTGATACTATCAAGATAAAGACTGAGCTACCTGTAAGAGTTATACGAACTCAGGTCTATTGAAAATGGATGGGCTATGTTTGAAAACCTCTATTGCCTCTGAGCAAGAAGGTCCTGGATTCAAATCTTGACCTTTTTATTTATTTATTTTTTTCTATGCAAAGAGTTGTATGTTTTCCCCATGTAGGCATGGATTCTCTCCATGTGCTACAGTTTCCTCCCACAGTCTAAAACATGACTGTTAATTGGCACCTCTCACACCCTAGTGGGGTCTGATTATGTGAGAGAGCATGGTTGATTGTCCTGTATGGCAACCTGTGTATCCCACTTTAGTCAAATGACCACTGGAGATTGTCACCAACCCAAGTATTTTCCAAATTTCATGTAAAAATATTGTATATGTCTGTCTTTACTTTTTAACCTGTAAACTACAACTTGTTCACACAATTATGGTTTTTAAAACTTCTTGAAGTTGAACATTGAATCAATATTTCACTCTAAAAAAAAAACAACAAAAAAACTATATATGCTGTTAACAGCCCACAAAGAATATACCATTCATTCCGATGATGGTTTTGCTTCCTATAATTTTAAATAGAAATGTCATCCGTAATGTTTGCCATAAAATCCGAATACATAGATCCTTCAGGGACTTCACATATTCCAGTTTTATCCAATGTCACTCGTTAAAAGTTGTGTGTTTTGAGGACTCTTTTTTTCTTGATAGCGAGCTGACCACTTCAGTAGTCCTCTACTGTGTGGCCACCTGAGAAAGAAACTGAATATAAATCCCCAACAATAGCCAGGGTGCTGAGGGAATAGGGCAAAATGGCCATTTAACAGGTGCACCTTAGCGGTTTCCGCACAGTTCCCACACATATCACAGAAACTTGTTGCCTGCCCTAGAGAGTACCCCTGAATCACTATCCAAGATCAAGTAGCGATCAATTAATGGGAGAACAAGGCATTCGCAGGGGGGATGTCCAGTGTTCCACCCGCCCCTGCTTTGACTCATAAAAGTGCCCATTTGCAACTCTATCTGTGTGGCTGCTCCACGTCAATGAGTGTGGGGCAAAGGGGGTCGGAGATATTATCGGGGTTACTGTGAGAACCGGCACTGGCATTTTCACTTGGCTGACCTTTGTTTGCATGAGTGGGGTCTGATTGGTGATGCTCTGATGAGGTCACCTGGCAAAGCAGCAGGGGGTGTCGTGCCTATTGTTCACCTGAGACAGAGGGATGAGATCTGTTGTGGGATTCTGTACACATTTAGATTTCTGAATTTCCCAAAGGTTATTATCATTATATTGCATATAATGATAAATTATCATGATTACATAAAATATTAGGTGGATAGTTTCACCTACCTGGTTAGACATTGTTTGACATTCTTTTGTTATCTTTTAAAAAGAAGTTTGCTCTTGGGTGAAGGTGATCAATGCAAGCATTGATCACCTTACATCAGGTGAGGTTGACCTGACTAATTGCATTCTTTTTCAGAAGCAAATACACTAAATCCTGGGAAACGACAAAGTCACAAATCACACCAGAAAAATATTGTCTTTGAGAGTAAATCAATTCAGTAAACATTGAGATTTAAAAAAAAAGGGCTTTGGTATTCATACTGCTATGCACTTTTGTTCTGCAAAAGACCAGTGTCTGTATATCTTTGGACTATAGATGTATATTGTTGGAATGTTTTTTATAAATGTGGTGGATAATTATTAAGAACTTCTCCTACCTCTGTTGCTCCCAGGTGGCAAAGTAGCTCCCACTGAACGTAAATCTTAGTCAAATTTAAGACTTCAGTTGTCAAACACAACTTTCGATTCTCATTTTTTACTCCTAGGTATTCTATTGATTTGAAAAATGCAACTATTTGTGTATTTTTTTTTTCAAATACTTTGCATTTTTTCTATATCATAAGATGTAATATTATTGTGTAAGAAGAGATGTGACAGAGCTGAATACTGTCAAAACAGAGGTTCATTTTACTGTCATGTGAGCACAGAGCATTAACAGGCTTTTTCAGTTGATTGAAAGTCCTCCAAAAAGTTTTAGTCACCGTTTTTGTTTTGAATCTTTTAATTTCAGGTTTCCGTTTTCACCGTCCTCTTTATCATCGTCAGAGCATAAACTGACTGACAACAAACCTGCAATTAGTTTGACAAGACAACCCCCATCTGAGTGACCTGTGCTCATTTGAATGAGTCAAAGAGTTATGGTCACCAGATCCTACTCTATAAAACACAAACAATGATGCTATATTATGTGCGCTTAGCTTCTAGGCTGGGTTAATCAATATATTAAGTCAAATTACTTTGTCACGGGTTTCCAAGGAGTTGAAATATGATATGGGTCTTTTCTCTTCCATGCTGTTCAAGATGAGAAGAGAACATGTAATTGAAGTCATTTACATGTATGTTGATCCTTTTGGGTCAGGAAACAATAATACAGTTGTAGTATTTGCTAAACACTACTGAAACCTTCACTTGAACTGTATGCCTCAAGCTAAAGTGAACAGATTCAACTAAGCTTTCTGACATCAATGGGTTTAACAACAGGCAGATGTAAAGAAAAAATCATGTCAAGCTCACTTTTAGGTACAGGGAAGGAGGAAGGAAAGAGGTTTAATGATATTTAAAACTTAAATAATGATAGTATTGGTAGAAGTGCTCCTGTTTTTACCTGCTACTAGATCCATACCAAAGCATACAGTATTCCAAGACCCTGGCTATAATTGAGAGAACTGATAGAAAGAAAAATGTATCCATGTACACTTCAACCCTCTGAAATCGGATTGATAAAACTGGATTGTGCAAAGTAATTCTACAACCAATAATTTTGTTAGAAAATATACAATTCATAAAATTTTATTTTACCCTAATGAATCAGTACACTCAAATTAAATGTTAATTTTTTATAGAATTTCTCCACCAGATAATGCCATTCAATAATATTCTAATTTATTGAATATGACTATATATGACTCCCTTGCTGGGTGGGGTACTTGGGAGCAGTTTTATGGCAATAAAAACAAAGTTTGTAGTCTCAACAGTCCAAATTTGATGCAAACGCCTTGTGGAACCTTTTATGCAACCTGGCGTCCAGGAGACTTACAATAATATTTAGCTTTCCACCCTTTTTTTGAGCCATTTAGCCCTTGGTTAAGGAAAAGTGTTTGCTCCCCTTAAAACTCACACACACACACACACAGAAAAACGAAAAATCTGCAGGGTCAAATGTCCTGAATGGGCCATTTGCCAGGTCCGTTCCATAAGCAGGATGCTGACATGCAGACAGGCTCCGGCCCTCCCAGTTCTGCAGAAACATATGAAAACAGAAACAAATCCCACCACGAGGTCCAACATCAGTGGTCCATGAGAATACAAGAGCCTGTTTTAGTCCAGGGACATCGTAGATCGCACAAGAAGATTAGTCTCCAAACTACAGGGCCTTGTGTAAATCTCCTTGTAATTGGCAAGGGATTTTGACTTGACTCCTGCACAGTGAGAGAGCAGTGCTCATTATTGCTGCCTAACTAATCCATAAACAGAAGTCGCAGCAGGTCCCCACTAAGTGCAATGAGTGATCAGATAGGAGACTTTCAGTTTGAGGGGCCACTTTTACAGAACTTAATTGTTCTTACTTTATTGACCAACTCTGATAACACTGAACTTCACTCTTATTTTGCTGACCAGTGAATGGAGGTCAGCTGGTAACAAATCACAGGCTGAATAAATCACAAAAATATACATCTCCTATATTACCTGCGATGGTTGAAGGACTTAAACTTTGTTTTAAAGATAACAGATGGGCATTCACTAAAACATAATTCTTATTTATCTCTTGAGAAACTACAATTTTTTAAAAATCATTCCTAATTGTTTTGCTATTGTTGATTTAATTGTAACACGCATCCCCAGTCATTTTCTACCAGACGCAAAGCGAAAGAATGTCATCAGCAGGGTGGAGGTGCAGCTTTTGTTTCTCTCTGTCCACCTGCCGTGGGTCAAACTGCTTCCTCTGTGCTCTCAATGTGATTATAAGGACTTTCAAAGAGCGAGGGTGAAGATTGGTTACTAATTTGACAAAATTGGGGCCGGTAAGGAGCATGACGCAGCTCAGACCAAGTGGTTAAAAGACATCATGTTGAGTTTGCCTGTAGGCAGCAGCAGTAAGGTCACAGGAAAAGGTGCTGGCAGTTTCTGGAGACCATGGCAGAGTCAACCATCCACCCTTCAGTCCCGTGGGAGTTGAGAGATGAAGGCACCAATAATCCTGGATCCATTAAACTGTGACTGATGCCATTCTTTTTGGGTCTTATGAGTGGATATATTGCCTACGGCAGCATTGAGACCAGTAAACTTTCAATGTGGGACAGACAGACCCACAGCAGGCAGTGAGCAATCCAGGATTATGGCCTTCGGATTGACCTCATCAAGAAATTCAAACTTTACTTCCATTTTTTTATTTCATTATAAGGGAGATGACCTGATTTCAAATGACACATTTGTTATGGCAGCTTGTAAGGTCAGTAAATTAGGAAGCAAATATGGACCCACCCTGGTCTGAGAAGAAATATGTCTTTGCACATATTTAATTCTCCAAATTAGTGCAATGGAGAAAGAAAATGCAACATTTAATTTATGTTGAAAACTAAGAGTATTATTTTATTTTGCTGCTGCTCATGGTGATTTGGTGATTTCAACACTAAAATGCGCCCTTCCAATTATAGCGGCAGCTGTATTTTAAATGTTGCTCTGTTGTTAGTAAATCCCTTCTCTGTATGAAAAATTTTGTGGTATTTCACAGGTTTTCTTTTCAGTGACCTGCTGTTGGTTTGCCTGAACCAGCAGCTGGTCATATGGCTATATGGTTGTGCCATATAGGGAGTTGAGATGTTCCAAACTATTGAGATATATACTATATTTAAGCATTCCCCCCTCTGCTTTGAACATCTAAACTAGAAATCACTGACTGAATATGGATGTCATGGCAATTAAACTCAATCTGTATTCATGACACTTGCAATGTTAACATAAAAAGTTAAGGACAAGAAAGTATGATGTGGTATATAAGAAAAGCATTTATTAACTTAGTCTCAGTTCTTGCAGTAGGAACTCTGGTAGTCTGATCACATCAGGCGTTGACCTCTACTTTGACCCCAGACCCTGGGAGACTGTGCTGTTACTACGGTAACTGATGCAAGAAGAAGAATCTCAGTGAGAACCTAGCCTAAGAGCTGACGCCACTGGTGAAGATAATGCTAATTAACAGTCACGCAGTGAAACAAAATGGCTTAATTGTGCACAAATCATCCTGAGCTTGGACACAAAGACAAGGGGGGAGGTCACGCTTCCCACTGCAGATTATTATAATCCTGCACTAATTACTGAGACACATCTTCTTCTCATGTGATCAGCAAGGCACATGAGAGGAAGGGATTGTTTATTTATTATTACAACTACTCAGAATGAAAGCTGCGAAAATCTGGCCAAAACTTAAAATATATCAAGCAAATCAAATTTGCGTCAACTGATTATGCTCAGGAAGTTATAAATTGTGAAACTACACAACAAACATTTTACTGTATTATTGGACTTTCCTGCATTTAAAACAGATCCAGCTATAATGTCGTTTTCTCTATGCTACAATGGTCTTTTTTGCTTTTCCGCCTTTTCAACGCCCAGAAAATGTCGCGCTTCTATTCTTCCTCCAAAGCCACATAAAGCCCACTTGGCTGGCTGCAGGTCCTTTCTGGCTTTTGACAGGAAGCTCATGATTTTAAATGTACGATTCATGCATAATGAATGAGTCCGGACAGGATGTGAGGGCAGTGCATCCAGGGAGCACCTGGGCCAAACAAAGATGCCCTTTCTGCCATGGGATTTGTGCCCTGGTACCCGCTGTCACCAGCGCCCAGCTCGCAGCCAGCTGCAAAGCATTCAGACTCACCACTCACATTCATCTCGTCAAAGTTGACTCCCAAAAGTGACATTGTCCTCCAGGACATAAAGAGGTCTTTATGGTGTTATTAATGATAGGCTGAAAGCTGTGCACAAATGTTTGGGGGGCAAGTTTGTGATTGTGTCTGAATTCTGTTTTGTTTTAACCCAGATAATTTTAATCAGACTGTAGTGGACCATGATGACTTTGGGACATCATGTGATTGTCACAGTCTCACATCTGTATCCTCCCTAAATGAAACCACATTTTCACAGCTATGAAATTACAAGAATAAAACTAAGTTCCATTTTACATTGAAAAGCAAGTGTTGAATTTCATCTTGGACTTGACTCTAGCACATGAAATAATCTTGTTTGACGTTGTTTTGGATAGACAATGACAATGAAACTGAAAGGAATAATTAGCATAGTCTGGGTTCGTCTAAAGCGATGATAAACGATGAATATATGCAACAGAAAAAAAAACGTGCCATGGTTGTTACAAACAACTCCACAAAACAACAATTTATTTATAAGCATGCATGTGTGTATGTGCAGAGCCAGCCGACTTGGCATAGACTGACCCAGTGGCATTGTTGTAGTGTGTTCAGTCTCAAGCATGGCAAGATTTATGCTGATGGGGGTGTGTTGGAATCCAGTTTCCTTCATCCAGCCCAGCTGCATAGAGAACAAAACCAAAGGCCCAGCTGCAGATATTAGCATGGGCAGCCTCTCTCTCTCACTCCTCCATTCCCTCTTATTCCTCACCCTCTGTCTCCCCCTGTCCATGTACTCTCGTCCCACAAGCTTGTCACATGCCCACAAGACTTTTGTGCCTGCCTCTGTTGTTATGTAAATGACTCAGCCCATGAGAGAAAAGAAAAAGAGGAGTTGTTAAAAGTTGATTGCGGGGCAAAACTAAAAGGAAGAAAACCTATAGGAAACAAAGAGAGAAAAAAATATAAAAGAATTTGTAATTAATTATTGAGTTCCACTCAGAAAGTCAAGTCTGTGTCACTAAACAAAGACACATACATAGCCATGCATGAAATGCAAACAAGGCTGTCCTAAACGCCAACATGTCCATGTGCATTGATTATGCGGTCATACAGGGCTGCTTGATCTTTTGTGTCTATGCAGACTTCCATCCACCTACCTGGCAATGATCTGTGGGCTAGCAGCAAAATTACATGTGACACTCACCATATGGCATCAGTTAAAAAAGCAACAACTTTAGAGCTCAAAAATTAATAACATGTTTTTTTATTTTTTATTGCAAAATCAACAATGACAGAGTCCAGTTTGTATTCTAAAACCACAGCATATGTTGCAAAAGCCAAGTTGTTTTCCAGCTTAGCAAAACTGCCAAAGAAGCACTAAATAAGTGAAATGACATATTATTATTCCAACCTTTTCAATAAAATATTGTCCGGCCATAAAAATCATGACTATAGAATAACCTAACCACAGACAAGGATAAACACCCCAGAGTTGGAACAGAAATATGTGCAATATTTGTATTTTTGCTGTCAAACTATTTCTAAATTATGATGAGGTTGTTTATTTGAACATAGCACCATCATCAGCTATAATTTTAGCATGTCAGTTAGAGAAATTAGGAATGATTGGACAAAACTCCAAGATGTACTACAAAGGGCTTCCAATTTTGTCTGTGTGAAATGATTGTGCAATCATCAATGCATCAACAGGTTTTATGGGATTAAGATAATAATCTACTGGGGGTTAGATTTTGATTTGTGTTCAAGAGACAGAACTGACAGAATTCAAAACATTTTTCTATCCTACATGTCTTTAGTGGATAATAATGATAAAGTGATTTAGATGAAAAGCAGAGATAAATTGTTGCACACTAGGGATTTTTTTTTTATTTTTAATTTTAGAATAAAGAAAAACTAATTGTAGAGGTGACCTTTTAAAACTGTAGTTATATTCTTAACAACATGATTAGTATAGTTTGAATTATTTAATGGAATCAACAGTCTATTCCTTATGTGATAAAGCTGGGAATGTTTGCTGTAAAAAGTCAAACCATTCATTTCTGCTGAATTCAACCATGAGACGTTTTACCAATTCACTTGAATGTTACCAAGACATGTATATCCTACAGTTTTCTTTTTAAAAGTTCCTTCCTCAAACTTCAGTTTTCATTGCTGTTTGAAAGATCTGAATCACCTAAACGTAGTTTGTGTGTAGTAAAGCTCACTACACACAATTCTACAGATTTGGAACCTGTAGGTGTTTAATTATGTTTCCAAACTGTGCAAAGTGTTGAAGTATTTACTGAACTTGTTTGATTTCACATCTAAAATTTTGCAATTGATAAAGTCCCCTGCATGAAAATTAGTATAGTTTCACTTTTTTCCGACATGCAAGCATGTCAACATGAGCAAAATATGTATCAAATATTTACCTCAACAACAAAAAAAAGTAGTCACAAATTCTAGTGTAACAAGTTTAATTCCACTTTGCCTTTTTCCCTGCAGTTCTCCTCAATTGTTCGGAAAATAAAGAAATAAAGGTTTGGTTTGTCCCTTTATAAAAGATTGCACAGCTTTTTGCGTTGAATAAGATGATTGTTTTGAAGATTCAGTCAGTTTTTTACTGACAGTAACAGTTCTTTTGTTGTGTCAACAAGACATCTACATATGTGTCTGTTTTTGTTGCCAGTATGCTGCTAATTGACAGTTTGGGTCTCTCACCTGTGCTTCTGTTTCCTTGCTGTATTCCAGGGATCAGGCAGATGCCTGCATGAATGGGCCTTGCTGTGGGAGCACCCCCAAAAAAATCTTGGCACATGCAGACATCGAGATGCAACAATGGTGATCGGTCTGTTTTCGATTTCCTAAAGTTGTTTACGGTAAATGGATTTAGTGCCTCACCATATGATTTACTTTACACAAAAGATGGCCAAACTATTAGGAAGAAACTTTTTTATTTGACCTGACTTTTCTGATCACAATGGGTAAGTTTCTGCAAGGAGTCACCTGAACTTGACATTTTCTGCATGCCATCAGCACATGCTCTAAGGATAACATGTACAAAACAGATCTATAATTCGGTAATATCATACTTTAATATGTTTTGAAAAAAGTAATAAAATCTTTTGTAAATAAATATATTCCGCGCCCCTACACTTGATCTTAATGTACAGTAGCTAGACGTTACACTTAAGCAACATAATTAGATTAAACAAGTACATGTGTCACTCACTGACTGTTTATTTATCTTATATAGGCAGCTAGGTTAGCACAAAATTCATGTTTTAAAAGCATACCTTTGCTAAATTCAATTCATTTTCTAATTCAGAAGTATTTATCTGTTGGCGTCAGCTAGAGACACTTAAGACTTGTGGACCAGCATTTGTCAAAATAAATTTTTCCATGCCTGGCTAGTGGAGAGTGACAGGTGTGTATTTAATAAACCCTGATTTGTTTACCAGCTGAGCACTTAAGACCATAGAGTCGCAGAGCAGTGACAGCTTGGACAACACTCAAACTCCTTTTGGGATGCAGTGGTGCTCGTTCTCCTTGTGTACACAAAGTGTTACAAGACAGTTCTGCACCTACAGCTTAATTCATGCAGGTTTTGACACATGGTCATTTGGACCTCTGTGGTACCTCATCAATCAGGTACAAATGCTTGAAGTATATTAACTCTTAGGGTTAGTATGTGGTTTATTGTATCATGTTCACTGTGAATTTTGATGTATTAATGACTTGGACTCTGCTTGTCTTTAGACAGTGTCCAAGTCATGACACTCTATGAGTGTAAACTACACTCTACAATGACCTTTTTGGGGGGATTATTAGAGAAAGGTCAATGCAAGTGTCCCACTACAACTGTCCAAGACAGACAACTTAAAAATTTTTTGTCTTTTATTGCAGCATATTTACTGTGATTGAAACATATTATTTTTAAATTTATTTTGTTGACTGTACATTTTTTGTTTAACCATCTGTTTTAGTAGTTTAGACAACATCTATTCCTCAATATGCATCAAAACACTAATTTAAACAGCCATGGCACTGTAGAAGCTCATTTTAACAGTGTTCCTTAACTCCTTTCTTAGGTGTACAGTCAATTTGTGAAGTAAAATGAATCTGGATTGCCTCCTTTGCAAACACCAGCCAATAGTGTGTCAAGTTACAATGTGTCTAGATATTTCAGCATCGAAGCTCTATTTTCTTTCAAATATTTTGCATATGCTGTATAAAAAAAATCTGTGAATAGGTACATTTTTGTTAAAAAAAACAACACAAAAATTAATGAGCACTCTTCCAGTTATTTATTTTACACTTTCTTTCTTCTTGAACATTGAGATAAATGTGATTGATGTCTATTAAAAACCTTTTCGCAAGTTCACTGGGAAGGGCCAAATGACAAAATGTATGTTAAAAAGGAAGTTTATATTTTCAAGTTAAAATTTAGGGGCATGTATTACATTTTAAGGAAATAGAAACATTTCCAAAACTCCTGACTGCTTCTTATGGACAGTGTTCATTCATTTGATTTTGTAAAAAAAATCGGCAATGTGGAATAGCATTTGCAGTGTTTGAAATATTCCAGCCAAGTTTGAAACCGCTAATACCCAGCAACCTATTCAGCCCTTGACCATTAACCTGCCCTTTCACTCAGGAGGATAGACAAACAGGAGGAGATTTACTGCTGTAATCAAAGTCCTGCCGGCAGCTGGAAATTGACCGTGAATGACGTCATCAACCTGTTCTCCCATGCATCATTTGATTTAGAAAGAATGAAGTATACTCTGGCAGATTTAAAGAACTGATACAGCTCTGTGCATTTTGTTGAATTTGTGGAGCATTTTTTGTCCCTTTCTCCTTTTCAGATGAATTTCAATATTACAATGTATTGTCCGCAGTCAGAGAATGCAGAGAGAGCATTTATATGACCTGTGGGCCTTTTTTAGTTCAGCCATAACAGAATGTTACTCCACCAAAATAATTTTTGTATTGCATCAGATATTTTAATTATTTACTGGAAACAATAATTTTAAGTTAGAAACTAACTTATGCATGTTTACTCATCAAAGTATTATATTTTATGGTAGCTGTAATTACAGACATCTAGAGCCATCGTACGCAACAATCACAGTTTTTCTTTGTTGAATCTGTGCAGCATCAAAAGGAAGGCTGTTTAAACATCTTTATTCCATGTATGAGCAAGAAAATCCAGTCCACTTTATCTTGCAGAAAATAATATGGCTATGTGCAGTTAGCTGATGAATGGTGCACGATTAGTTTCCACAAACATTCAGACTTTCAGTTATATTACAAAATGTCCTCAGTGATATTCCACAGAACATTTTCACAAAACTAGTGATTGCCCAGAGTACCTTTTTTAAAATACTATAGTACAAATAAGTTTGATTAAAGCAAAAATGTGTTTGTTGAAGGAGACTCAAATACATATAGATATTTATATTTTCATTTTCATGGCTTAAACATGAACCTAATTGTTATTTGATATAAATTTAAAATTTGGCAAAAGTTTACTTTTTTCATCTAAAGATAAACATACATACATAGAAATAATTACAGTTAGGGCTGTTAGTGTGGCGCCAGAGAAAAAGAACACAACGTCCATATAACCTTCATGCGTTAAACTTTGGTAATTTGTCATATTTTGCTACTTGCAACAAGACTCTCAAACTCTTAGTGACTTGGCTCGGACATTAAGATCACATAAACAAAACCGACAAAGTAAACACAGGTTTACTTGGTCATTTTTGGGGGTTTGGAGGTTTCACATTTCAATATTTTTGATAAATGTCTAGTTAAAGTTGTGCTATTTTGTTTTTAAAGTAAATAAATAAAAGTAAAGTAAATAAATTCAAGTGTGGCTCAGAAAATGCTAGGACTCTTAAAAGGTTATCTGGCATCACCAAATAAATGAAAAAATATTTTATGAGGAAAACAGCATTGTCTTTTCTGTCATCTTGTGTGAAAAGGGTTAGTTTTTCATGACAATTATCTGTACAGTTTGCCATTTTAAATGTAAATAAAAAGCTTCGCTTAAACAGCAATGTGTTGACATTTTCAAAGCGTAAATTAAAGTTTAATGCATCAAATAGAAAATAAGTAAGATGGTTCTCACTTCTCATAAAAAATGTAATAAAGGCTACTGGAGTAAAACTTCCACAATTTTTAATCTCTGGTGTGATTTTTCTCTCAATCCATTTGACAATTAGGGCCGACAACCTTGTCCAGCACGTCTGCACCAACAGTGTGGCAATCAGAAGTGTCTGTGCAAACCCCAGTATGGATTTCAGACCTGGACGGCTGAAGACTTCCATGGCTCACATGTGTTTCAGAACGTCTCTGCCAGGCCTGTCAGATCCAGTTCCAGGCCATTGCTGCCTAAATGGATCCTGATTGGCTATTTGGACAGGGAAGTGTGCAAAAGGTTGACATGTGAGAGGCTGAATCTCTGTGGGGCCTTTATTATTCACACTGTAGAAAGTAAATACATGTAAGTTACAGGAAATCCAATATTCCTTGGGTGACCTTTTCCTTCATTTTAAATCAACACTCATCAGGGTAATAATTTTTATTTCTTGCCTGAAATATTATGACATTTTGATACAATCTGTGCTACTGAAGGCTGGTTTATCTGGTTGTTTGAAATATTTTCCCTGTTAGGCCTGCTGAATGATTGATGAGTTTTGACATGATGACTTTGTTTTGATATTCACAGAATTTGGGCCACATATGAACACAGTTAAGCCACAAACTACACACATTTGTGGGCTGTATTTTCTTTAGAATGACACCAATTGCTCTGTAACAACCTGTGATGTAAAACAATGACTGGCTGAAAGCCTGTAGACTAAAAGCTACTCCTCCCTTACACTCACTTTACTACAATCCTGGGTTTTACCTACCAATATTGAGTTGCAAAATAGTAATCTTTGAACATCATCAACCCATGTTTTATGACCCTGGCAATGAACTAGTATTTTTGTCTTCCAAGTTTCAATCATACAGCTAAGGAAAAATAAAACAACAGAACTGTCTAGGAATTACCAAGCCTTATGCTTTTTGTGAACTGAAAACTCTGGAAACTTGAGCGTAATTGTCCATAGTGAAGAATGTTTCGTCCCACTGACAGGACTTGGAAGATCCTGACCCTGATAAGATGTAAAAGCAAAAACAAAAAAAAGCCTTGGTTTTAGAAAATTCTTGCATTCACAAAATGAGAGTTGTACTTTGGAAACTATGTCATAGTTTGGAGTTATAAAGATAACAACCCCAGATAACATTAACACTGTATATGAAATATTTGAAGGAGGCACTGACCATAACCATAACAAACATTCATGGACTTAAAACCTGATTCTAGAAAACTAATTAATCCAAATGACAAACCACCATTTGTAAGAGGAGTGGAATAATTCTGCCGAAATTCATGTAGAATTACTCCAAAAGTTAGCTGACAGCTGCAGGTATAATGTGGTAATAAACAATGTGGTAACAAAAATGAATCCAAATATTAGTGAGATTGTAAATATTTTTGATCTTTTATGCAAAAATGAAAAAAAAAGAACCAGATTTCAAGTTGTGGAATTCTTATGTTTGAAAATAACTGTAAATAAATGTGGTATCATCTTTCCAGTCAGAGTAAAAGAGAAGTATAAATGCTCCATTTAAAGACTCCATTCTTGCCTATGATTCATTTGCACATTTTTCCTATTAAAACAGTATTAAACCATTGAATTAAACAACACAACTAACCCTGAAGCAACAATAGAAAGCATGACCACACCTGAACATGAACCTAACGTAAGAGCTGAAGAGCTTGTGCAAGAAGAGTTGTGATGTGACAATATTTTCCATTCTTTCTGTTTCCAAAAATAGCCACGTAACAAAATATTATCTCGCTGCATTCCTTCCTGCTGTTAAAAAGTTCTTTTTCAGGGGTGTGTCTACTCATGTTTACATAAGTGGTGGCAGACAAGAGAAAGAGGAAATCTTACGTGTGGTTGACTGGTACTTCCCATTATGTGAAAATATTCTGGAAATACAGGTTTGTGAGCAAGGTACATTTTACAGGTTTCGAAAGAATTTATGTCACTGACAACATAAGTGCATATTCACACAAAAGATCCTCATGCTAAAATCCATCCATCCATCCATCCATCCATCCATCCATCCATCCATCCATCCATCCATCCATCCATCCATCCATCCATCCATCCATCCATCCATCCATCCATCCATTTTCTTCCGCTAATCCGGGGTGGGGTCGCAGGGGTAGCAGCTTCAGAAGGGAGGCCCAGACTTCCCTCTCCCACAGTCCCTCCAGTCCCTCCAACATGTACACTGTGCGCAGACGCTGCACCATTCCGCATGTCGATCTCCCGCTCCCTTTTCCCTCATTCGTGAAAAAGATTCCTAGATACTTGAACTCCTGCACTTGGGGCAGGACATGCTCCTCAACCCGGTATCCATATTTTAAATCATTTATATTTTTTCTAAAGAAAAAAAAGATGTGATGGAATAAGCTTCTCAAATATCACCTAAATGGTGTTACTTTTATACCACATATGTACACATGTGGTAAGGCTACATACCTATTGCTATGTATCTATCAGTTATATGCATTTTCAAATGTCATTGCATTACAGTTATCCAAATCAAGTTCCCCAGAAGTTGAAAACTCAACAATGGGCCAATCACAATCAACTAATTACAAAAAGTTATAAGGTGCTGCACTTAAAAGTATTTGCAAGTGGCAATACCGGTTATCCAACTACTAATGATGATGACTAAAGGTCTGGGGTACCATCTTAGAACAAAGCATCAGTTTTCTTTTAAATAATTGAGAAAAACATCCTTCAAAATCTTCTGTAAAATGTAATAAATATCCATAATTTATTACATGGAATTTCTCCATTTAAAATGACATAATGTGCACATGATTAGGCTATTTTTACTCAGCATAGTGGTGAAAGCTTTCCCGGCTTATAGTTTTTCTCAGTTGCTTTCGTACTTTTCTCATTTTGGAATTGAAATTCTCAAAGCTTTTTGTTCATTCTAAATTTTTTGCACAGGTTGCATACACTTTGGTACATTCATGAACGTGATTATATACAATTCTCTCCTGGTTCCTACATTATCAAGTGCTTATGTAATGCCATTTTACTATTTTTATAAATCGTAAAATTTCAGTCTGGTGTTGCAAAGCATCTTATGAAACCGAGGACCATAAAATAATTGTACTGAGTTGCAGATGGCTTGTAGTATGGTACAATCATGTAACAGTATATTATTTTAAAAGCACATATGAGCGTGTTGTTTTTAATATGTTTTGATGCTATACTTTAACAAAGACGTTAATTATTCAGATTACATTTTTCATTCTTTCTGAGCCAGCTTGAGGAACCTTTCAGACTTCCTGCCGGCAACACTGGTCAGATTACACCAAGGAGCAGAGTTCGGTGATCTGTCAGAGTTAAAGCAACATCTTCTATGCACAGGAAATGCATGCATTCCAAATGAACTGAATGCTCAAAAAGTCCAGGATGATGGAGGATAAGTGTTTCTTTCTGTGAATAGAGAAGTGAGGGAAAGTTAGCAAGTATTGTTTGCTCCGCAATCTGTCAACGCAAGACAATGTCGCTTTGATTGGCGCCCCCAGATTCAAGTTCAATACCAAGGAATCAATAGGAAATGGCATAGGGGCCCCAACTGTCAGAGGTCAAATGAGTAGGAGGGTGTGAGAAGAGGAAATGGAAGGAGAATTTGTTATAAAGTCAGACAGAAAGAAATCTTACTCTTTGTCTCCTTAAAAAAATGAGTGAAACAGTCCAGAGTTCTGAGGAACATTTCATGGATGAAGTAAAAGAAATGTCACTTAAGGAGCAGTACTGCACTTACATTTTCAGCTTCCAAATTGCAGCTTTAAAATGTTCAAATAAGTAATTTGACTTCAGATGAAAGACATTTCTTAACAAAATTCCAATAAATGTACTGCTGTTTTAGTAAATACATGGATACTGCATCCACCACACAGACACATCTGATTTAATGTAATAATCAAGTTTTATGCATAACTTTTATTTCCTCATGGTCATTTATAGCAGAAATAATTGAAAAGGGGTCTCATCCTCTCTCTCTATATATAAATGTACTTTCACATTTATATGTAAAGTACATTCAGAAGGGAGGCCTGAATGTACTGCAAAATAAAAAATCCTAAACCTATGCAAGAATAATTAGATATTCCAAACAGGTGACAAAAAAAGCTTTACTCTAGTCCAACAAAAGGCTATAATCAATCGTCAGACATTTGAGAAAAACTAAAACTCCATAACAGGTTTTTCCCCACAATTTTATGTCGTTAACGTTTAACCAAAGAAGGCGTGTGCAGGTGTCTGTACATTCAAACACACTTTTAATTATAGTGTCTGTATAATAATGTCACCATTCAGACATATCTTGTATAAAATGCAGTGACTAATTTCCTTGACATGGGTGTGACTTGGAACAGAAAAGATTTCAGGCAGAAAACTGTAGCGCTTTCAACTTGTGCCGACAAAAAAAGTCAGAGTAAATTTGATTTCCTTCTTAAAAACAGGTCTTAAACAGACTTCTGCCACAAAGACAGGCGCAGTATATCCTCTGCACACCCACACTGTAACTAAACACCAGACTGTCTGCAGCAGCATTCACATCAGAGACTGTTCCCACTGATGTTGCTGTGCTTTGTCCTGCATATCCTACAGGCTTTACCAAATATTAAACGGTAACCAAAACCTAAGAAAGGTTTGCTTTTGACAGTAAGGACATTTGTGTGCATCTCTCGCCTCATCAACATGCCCCTATCGATGGTCTTCAAATCAGTTACAAAATATTTCACTTGCATTGTCTTCCAAAAGAGTAAATGTGAAACACATTAAACATAAAATGACTATAGTTATTGTCCAAGAGCTGCGATATTTGTGGTTCAGGATTTTGCACTAGAGTTGGTGGCTTTTCAATGGAATGCTTGCTGAACTCAGAGAAATCACAACATAGGTCTGCATGTTTTGGGATAATTTAACTCCTCATCAAGATGCTTACATAAAAGTATTTGATCATCCTGACAGACAAGTTAGTTTTCTATATCAGTAAGATCTGAGAGGCCCCCTGAATGAGAGAAAAGCAGATCAGCTCAGTCCTGAAGATGAGACCATAATCCAGAGATCAAAGAAGCACATTCTTGGACAGCTGGACTTGTCTACAGACATGCTCTCAGACCTTCCACCTGCTTGATAAAGTAACTCATTCACCTGCTTGTGCAACATCAAAAGCTTTTCCAACCCAACAGTCAAGAAAGACTTGTGGAAACAAAAGCTGCAAACCATAGAACAGAAAAAACACTTTTTTTGTATTTATTTTCTTATGTCTGTAAACAAAAAAGATAGCGCTCTCTTTCAAAACTTAAACCAGGTATTACTTCCATATATTACCTTACTTTATTGTATTTGGATGGATAGATGGATAGATGGATAGATGGATAGATAGATAGATAGATAGATAGATAGATAGATAGATAGATAGATAGATAGATAGATAGATAGATAGATAGATAGATAGATAGATAGATAGATAGATAGATAGATAGATAGATAGATAGATAGATAGATAGATAGATAGATAGATGTAACTGCAACTGCAGTCAAAAAAATAACTGCAGTTTTATAGCTTCATGGTTATAAAACCACAGGTGCAAAGACCAGGCTATTGATTGACAACTGTTTCTGTTGGAGGATAGTTAAACAATAAGCGCCATATTAGCATATTCAGCCCACAGTGAAGCTAGAAGTTAACCATTGCAATATATTTGCTCACCTGTAATTTAAATAATGATGTTGGGTGTGTGTTTATGATTTTTAACCGTACCTTGAATTTCTTCATTTTAAGGAAACAACTGAACATCTAATCAAATAATTATTTAACATTTAATTATCTTACATGCCATATTTTTTTAAATGAAGCCAGACAATCAATTTTGTGTCTTTAATAAAACTTAGATTTCTTACAGATGGATAATTGACTTCGCCCATTCGTTTAAACATTAACAGGATTTACATCTCTAAAAAAAAGAGAGGAAAAACACACAGTACACTGACAACACAGATTTACATAGTACAATATAGGTGCCAAACAAATCATGCACCTGTGTTCACACTGTACACCCAAAAATATTGGAAAAATAATATCTGCCCCTTACATGTCAATGTACTCTTCTATGCACTGTGTATCGCTGTGCCAGGCTTCTAAAATTACATTTTACCCACCAACTGCGTTGAGTTTTTTGTACTTTTTTGTAGTAGGTCCAAGAGAGAAAAGAGTCAGCTTCCAATAAAAATGTAATACTTACTCTTAACTGTTAAACACATTATATTACACCAAATGTTGGTTTACTTTTTTGTATGCAGTTTTTCTTGTAGTCTTACTGATGCATTATCTTGACAGTGTCATCGCATATGCAATATTTTAGGAATCCTCTTGTAGAGCATGATATGTCCAGTTAGAGTTTTAGTTTTCATCAGCTTTGTGATTTTAGAAATATTCACTTTTGTCACACCTTGAAAAGCAGGAGTATCTAACACATTCAGAAAAAATGGACACCTGAAAATAGATGAAAAGAAACAAATATGATTAATGATAATGTGATATGGTTACACACTGTCATGAGTCTCTTTTTTTGAACAATTTTCTGTCTTTCACCCAAGCATGGAAGTACCAGCCACGCATTAAAATATTAAAATATAACTAACAAAAGTGAAAGTCACAATCAAAGCTTATGTTTTAAAATTCAATTTGGATATTAACAATTTTATTTTTAGTACTTGGTAAATTGGACGACATTTACTTGTGTTCAGTGTTTATTGTTTGGCACCAGCCTTTAAATAACGTCAGTTCCTTCATCATCCTGCTTTTCCCGTGAATCAAATGTTGAGAAGAGTTTTGCTCATTAAAAACTGGTAAGAAAGTGCATCCAACCTGGAAAATCCCCCAAAGGTATGTGAATGCAAAGCAGTGAACCTTAATCCTTATAAGTTGTCTTTGAGTCACAACCATGCCGTCATTAATACCCTGAGTCCTAACTTCTTCTGTACTTGGAAAGGCACATACAATAGTGAAATATTGAATGTTTCATGGGTAATTTCAGAATTAGTGCAAATGGCACAAACTGAAACATTGAGGTCCAGCATAAAATAATTAAGTTGGAGCTTCCAATTACTAAGGACAGCTTAGGGCCAAATGAGTCAGCTAACAGGAATAGTCAGACAGACCTATTTTGTGAAGTTGCATCATCGTCATTTCTTAGTCAGGTGCCATAAACAGTACTGCTTTGTCTGGTTTGCATTTTAAAGGCCTTCAGTAACACTAGCAGTATAAGATTTTCAGTGATAATGCAAACTGAATTTAAAAAATATTTGTTTATTTCTCTGAATAGAAAATTATCTTATTTGTTATGCAATTGTTTTCAGCAGTTGTTAGAAAAGCTGGCATTTTAAAAGGAACATAAAAAGGATATTGAAAGAAATATAAACCACATTTTTTTAAGTTCTGTTATTCTTTATTTATACACTAGTGTATTCTTGTAATATAACATAAATTAATTTCTTTGGAGAAGGTGTTTTTTTTATTTGTAAATGTTTATATTAATTTGTATGCTAGTGTTACCTTTAACTATGTTTTATGATTCATAACATAGTTTCAAAATTGCATTTTTGATGAGGTTCTGGTAAGAGTGGAAGGTATCAGTCATGAGTAAATATCAAACGTGGAACTTGGAAGTTGACACTTTATTAGCCACAGATTGCTATCATCAGGTTGAACCCCATTTTGTCTGCATGGTCAACAAGAGTACACAGGAATGCTGTGGCATTTAACTATGTGCAGTTCAGACTGAGGATCCCCAAAAAATTTGAACCATTGATACAAGACAGAATTTATTCATACTTTCATGTTGTTTACACCAAATTTTGGCCCTACCATCTGCACATTGCAGTCAACTGGTTGTAACTTTGTTCTGTTCTGCTTGTAACTTGTGGACTTTTAAGTTGATCCTGCCTCTGTAAACTCAAACTGGTCTCACCATTCTGCTTTGACATAAACAAGTCCTTTCAATCCACAGAGCTGCTGCTCACTGGCTATTTTCGCTTTATTGAACCTCCACTAATCTGAGCACACGTAAAAAAAAATAAAATAAAATAAAAAAAATCGGTAAATCAGCACTTTCTAGGACTCTTAGACCACTGCAGCCTGGCAAGAACAATTGTTTCACAAAGTTACTTAAAATATCTTTATTCCCCTTTAAGATGGTTTGAACTTCAGCAAGATGTCTTCTCCACAACTAGATTTTGCCTTCCTGGTGCTGAGAGTAAATACAACTTTATTAACAATTTCACCCATATGTAATTTTAGCATTAATGTAAGGTTTTTGAATTATCAGTGTAAAATGAGAGACATGTAAAGATTCTTTTTTTTTGATCATCTTGTTACTGCACGATGTGTACAGGGTTATACTGCAGCCTCACAGGGTCAGCAGGGGTTTCTTATTCACATACTGTAAAGGGAAACAAACTTACCTGTTTAAGTTAAACTTTTTCCTCATCATTGTCTTCACTTATTGGAAGGATGCAGGAAGTGAGTGAGTTTCTATTTTGAAAATGTCACATCACTGGTAAGTTAAGACACACACCCCTTTAGAGAATTGTGAAATCAAAGCAGAACAGAAAAGGGTTTGATTTTTCTTATTGATTGGGACATTTTATAAAGTTTCACAAAGCATTATATTTCACGTTTTCAAGCCTGATATATAATACAAATAGGCCTTTCTTGGTAATGATATTTGCAGTAGAATTTAAAAAATAAAGAATATAAACATACACGTTACCATTTGGTTTGAAAGTGACTAAATATGGCAAAATTTATTTTCAAAATTCTTTACTATAGTCATTTAATTTGTGCAAATTTATGTTAAAACAACAAAGGCAGCTGAAGCAGTTTTCGGAAGACATCCAGAGATTCAAGTAACCTTTTGTCCAAAACTCTGAACAAAATACAACTGTCACTGTTCATGCACTGATAGATCATTTGTATTTAAACGGAATAAATTACTTATGTAAAGGAGGCTGTGTTTACAACATGTCGAGCTGTGCACTCTGTTTAACAGATATTCAAATGATTTATGGAGGCAAACTGATGTTTGACATCATAAACATACATCTATGTTTGGAAGTACTGGAAAATATTTTTTTTTTTTGTAGTGAAGATGGTGATCACAAAAATTATAAAAAGTAAATAGGTCAGAATCAGCTTTATTTCCCAAGTTTATGTAGACCCGAACCTCACCTGCTACTGCCAGAAAGTGTCAGAAACCTGGTCATCTACTGACAGGCAGAGGATGGTACTGTGAGCTGAGGGAGCTTCTGGTGGAGGATTTCTGGGTTGATGGTGCTGAAGATCCAGCTGCAGTTTACAAACAGTAATCTGTACATCCCTACGTAGTCAAAGTGGTGCCTGAAGATATGTACTCCCAAATTGCCTGTTAACCAAAGTGCATTGGGTCCAGAACAGGGTCTGTAATCTCCCTTAGAAACTTTAATACCAGTCATGCAAAGGACTTCATGACCATAGACGTCAGAGTAACAGTTATTCCACCCTGTGCTGTGTGTATCTCGGGTTAGTTTTCAACATTTTTTCTTTTTTCCCTCATAACTGAACAATAAACTCAAATTGGATTTACCAGGTCCAAATTGTTTTTATGATCCACATTTGATGTAAAACATCAACCCTCTTTTGCTATCACCACACAGCTGGTCAGAGATTGTGCTGTTTTTTTTTTTTTTTTTTCCAGGCCTAAAGTCCAGTTTGATACTTAAGTAATAGTTAAGCAAATATTACTATCCTTTTCACACATCCACTGGCAAGTTGAAGACAACTGGAACCATGGTCAACCATGCACAGCTTACATAACAGCTGTTCTGTTCACATTTCAGTCAGAATAATAAGTTGACTTTCATGGCTAATTTTTGCCAAAAATCCATCCCTTTCAATACATTACAAGCCTTCTGGGGTCTTTTAAGTCAAACTAAATGTCTTTGGCATAGCCACATTGAAAAAAGCCTCTTTTTTAAAAATAAATGTCTCTTCCAAAAAGTTGGACATTTTCAAAGCACTCCTTTACTCCACATTCAGTAGAGAGGAGAATAAAGTGAAGTGTACCATGTCCAACACCTATGCAGACTTGTGAATTTTGTGTCACGTCATTCACAGCCAGAAAAACTCCTTCACTTCACCTCTGTTTAATTTTACATGTAATTATTTCTTAAACCTTATAATAACAGAGCTCTGGAAGGTCTGTCTGTATGCAATGACCCTGTCCTGCTATAAGAGCTGAGCATCTAGGCTCGTGTGATTTCAGTGTATGGCCCTCAGTCAGTGCATTAGCGGTTACGTGGTTGTGATTAATGCTAATCACGCTGGATTTACTGTGTGTTTATTTTATGGCACGACTGGCAGAGTGGAGCTTGGCCCATCTCTGAGTGTTCCTGCTGCAGGAGAGAGGTGGTGGACCAAGGGATTTAGATGATGTTAGTCTTGACTGTAATGTTGGCCTTTCTTGAGGCTGTGTGAGGGAATAGAGTTTGTGTTGGATGTGCATGACTGCACACATTTCCTGCTGCAGAGGACTAAATGGTTTCATTATCACAGCTGTCACTGGTGATAACAAGGAATGATAATATTTCAATGTGATCAGTTATAATTTAAAATGACCCATTATAGTCACATAAAAGCAGCTTGTTGAATCATATTTTCACTGCATAAGCTTTACTGAACTGCAGCTGGTTGGTACTGACTGGCACAGAGGCCTGTAGGTGTCCAAAAACAGTGCAACACTGCCACCATGTTGACCAGCTGTATTACATTTTATTTACACCACATTTTCAGAAGCTCATTAAAACTGCAAGAGTTTAAAATTTTTATTTTTTCATTTAAATTATGAGAAAGAAAATAAGTAAAATTGAAACGTGAATCATCTCGGCACAATAAGAGGTCTAAGACTGATTTTGTTTTTGCTGTTGTGTAGAGAAGGAGTCAGGAAGCAGTAATTGGGAACGGGGAACACAGGTCTGTATTGGAAGTCTCCCTGTATTCCATTTCAACAATTTTACTCCTGTGGATGTACACTCCAATGTTTGCAGTGACCCTGCCTTCAGAAAACAGAAAATAACAGAAAAAGCTCAGATAAAATCCCAGTGTGCATTGTATCCGCTTGTTTACACTCAGGGATTCCCTTACCACTTGTGTTAAATGTAGCCCACCGTGTTATTCTATCAAGCAAGAAAGAAAACAATTAGTGAAAATGAGGCCAAGTTGAGAGGAGGACTGTGTGTAAAATAACAAAGACGTGCGACTGTTTGGATCTGATAAGCCCCCTCCGAGTGTTTCCTCCAATACCTCTGAAAATAAACAGCCGGGGTTGATAGGTGAATGGAGTCTTGGTTTGGGTACCGACCGCGGCCGCAGCTTGTTTTAGGGGCTGGACCTCGCAGAATCCACGAAGGGCCCCCATCGACATCCCAGGCGCCGAGTGAGTTAAACGGGTTAGTGTGTGGCCATCTGAACCTGCTGGGACACACACACTCATTCACTGTTTCACACAAGTTGACACCCATATATATATATATAGAAAAATACATGATCATGCAGATGTAACAAAAATGTAAAGAAGAGTAGACCCCTGATTCCTTCAGTAAACTTTTTGCTGTATTTTTTTAATCATTTATCAATGTTTAAAGAATCACTGTTATACCGTTCCTATGCTTTAACACATAGATATAAGGAATAACATCACATGCAAGGATGATAAAATAACACACCTTTTTTTAAATTCACATCTCATAGATTATTACAGTACACTTAATTTGAACTTGCACAAATGCTAAAAATAATAATAATGATAAAAAACACACAATCTGTTTGTAACACTTATTTCTACTACTTCTAAACAATTGCACCAGACTGATAATTACAGCTAAAATAATGATATCTTAACATGTAATTACCATCTGTGTTTTTCACAGCAGGAAATTTTTCCACCTGAATTTGTCTATATTAGGGCTGCTCAATATACCACAGCTACATCATCAGCAACAGCTGTTTGGAATAATGCATTCAATTTGTCACAAATGCACATTTCTCATGCTAATAAATCCATTATGTTCAATGGATTCAGAGGATGAACATGTAGATTCACTGCTACTTAAGTCACAATTTCTGATACTGTGCAGCTTAGTTTCTGCCAGGTCATTATCCTAAATAAGAAATTGTTCACCTAGTAAATAAAGGTTACATGAATAAAATAATTGCGTGGAAGCAAGAAAAAGTACATGCGTCTGTCTTCAGCTGGGCAGCAGTAATGCAGCAACAAGTGGGAAAGGCCACACTTAGTGTTTTTCCATGGTTCATAAAACTGGAGGAAATTATATCTGCTGCAGATTGTTCTCTGGCTTCTCATTAAGAAGACAGTAATCTGTAGGAACAGTTTCAAAGACAATTTTGACAGGTTTTGAAACTGGAGATTTTTAAAACCATGTCATACATTTATATGAGTATCCAGCCAATGCCTAATTCTCAGTTGGATCAACCAAAACATTTTGAATTTGATACAGTATAGTGCAATGTATTTTTTTTTTCTCGTTCATGCTTAATTCTTCTAAACTATTCTCAAAAACATCACCAATGAATCACCCTGTGACAATTATTGCGTCTGACCTCATACTCAGTTAAATGTTTCTAAAAACACAGTGTCCCAAACTTGTGTCAGATTTAAAACTGTGCTTCAATCCTTCAATCCAGCTTAAGCTATCAAATCAGAGTCAAACGCATGAAAGTTTACTTCACTAATGGAGCCTAGAAGTTATTGCTTGGAGTTTGGAGTTTTTGGTTACTTATTTAACTGTGAAAGAAAAAAACAGCAGTCAGTTGCAAAATGATGAGATGACTGCATGTATCTCTGCAATCACAGATCATCACCAGATTTTGTTGGTTAGAGGAGAAGAAAAAAAAGAGAAAGGTCTGAGAGTTAGCTTGCTTGACATTATCTGCCCATCAAAGCAGGTGGCGTGAGCAAGACAGAGAGAATGTGGGAATTTTACCTTCAGACAGGTATAGACAGGGCCGTGGCCGCCTGCATAAGGGAGTGTGAACTTGTTCACATTAACCGCAGAATACAAAACAGGCTTTATATTCTTGATACTCTGAAACTCTCAGCCAGCGCTGATTACTTTTCTTAAGCACTGCTGGATTTTTATTGCATCACCCATCAATGTTCTAGCTTGTGAAAATCTTTGAGATTTTCACAAGATTTTCACCCTCTGCATCTATTGTCAAAGATAATTAAGACATGTAAAATGTCTTCAAAAGTTAAGGACTCTTTTTTGCTGTAACATACTTATACTATACCAAACCTTCTATGAAACTAATGAAACTGTTTCAAACTTATTATTTGACCACTCTTCTAATTGAAAAAAGAGAAGACAATATTCAGTTGTTGCTTTCTGAATTTAGTTTTTGCAGTTGTTTAAGTTTTGTAAAAGTTTTTGCACGTTTTCCACATCAGATTCTGTCGACCAGCATATTTCTACATCACATCTATTCATTGTTAACCCGTGCAGATCATTGTAGTTGTGGGGTTAGAACTACTAATTTAGATGGATCAGGGTTTCAATATTGGTGGATAAACTTCAACACCAGAGGATTTACAATAAATAAACATAAATTGCAATTAAAGCCCAATGTTTGTATTATATTATGCTATAATATTGTGCTATAGATTAAAATGACATATTTAGTTGTTTTTAAGTGAGGCAGTGCTTTATTCTAATACCATTGAGTAAATAACCTTGCCTAATTGTTGAATTTGTAACTTTAGTAAGCTAATGGTTTTAGTATATTATTAAGCACCAGTGGACAGAGGAAAATCAATGATAGTCAGTCAGTAACCATATCTTAATGCTTTTAGAGCACACAGTTTTAAGAAGCTGTGTAGCACTGGTTTGGCTCTGATTGTTGGTTGAGTTCATGGGCTTAAATAAAGACACTTAATCACAAGTTTCCCGGACTGTGCAGGACTTCAGTGCCAAGACCTCGGGCAGTTGAGATCTCTGCATCGGAGAAAAAACATCCCCTCCAGATTACTGTGTGACTCACAAGAACAACTGCCTTCAGAGAAACACGATATCCAAATCAGTTAGGTTTTAACACAGCTGCATTAATTCAAGGTTTAAACCAATTATGGGCCACAAGAATGTTACAGGTAGGAAATTTAAAATGCAAGGATGTTGCAGTTTTAATTTAAAATCTTAAAATGGAACCATGCAAATAGAGCTGAACTGACATGTCTTGTTTTGAAGAAAGTGAAACAAAATTCTAAAAAAAAAATATTTTAAACCTCACATTATTCTGGTCTTTAGCAGATACACTTTCAGAATTATGAATTTGATTGAATTTGAGAGATATGTTAATATCAGACAATAAAAAACAGGACTATATTTATTGTTTAAAAAAGTCTTGTTGAAAGATTACTATTGACGACATTAAAGGAAAGTGAACAGCTCCCAACAGAATGGATACAGTTAGTAATGCTTGACAAACCAGCAGCAGTCAAAAGACAAAAGAGTAAAAAAAAACAGTTGCAAACAAGTTCTCTGGTATGATTTCTTTGTTTTAAGTTATAAGATTTGTGAAATCTTAAAAAGAGATTCATCCCTTGCAAAAAAGAGTCAACATATGAAAATATACAACCAGGAAAGTTAAGCAATGTAGTGATTCATGTCATCACTAACTAGATTTTCCTACAAGCCAAATAAATCTGCAAACACATTTCTGGTGGTCCATTTTTTATTGTTCTGACACTTTCTGTGTTGCTGTTTTATAGGGTGGGCAAGTCTGCGTATCCACACTATGTATGAATGAAAAAAAAAAAAATGTTGCTGGAAAGTCCTTTTCAACAAAATGTTATATTCCCTCTTCTGGTGAGTAATTGGTTTTTAACGCTGATTTAACAAACTTGAGCTCAGAGATATCACCTTTGTACAACGTAACAGGCAAAACGAGGAGGGATGTCAGTTTGAATACAACTGAAAATCTGTTTCCTTTCAAGATGTCACAATAATAATCATGCTAAAAACAAGAGCCCTTCCTTTGTTTATCTGTAAATGTGACTTGTTTTAGTCAGACACTGAACTTGCCACAAACATTGTTGAGTTACAACAAGAAGGAGGACACCTCTGGCGATTTAAAGAGGAACTCCATTCATGTGGAATTTTCTGTGTCAACAAATGCATGAATCTCTCAGAATGTGAGGGACTGGATGTACATCGGCCAACTGTATATAACACTCAATGTACTGTGTAATGTCAGCATGAACTGCTAACTCTGGATGAAAACAGGTCTCCTGAGTGCTGCTCGGCACAGTGTTGACATCTCTGCTCCAGTCCAAATATTGTCTGTGGAATTATCTCTGGCCTTCGCTTAAACATCTAGTTTGTGGAGGTTTAATAATAGAATCATCGTCACATTTATTTTCCAAGTTTTGAATGGATTATGACGCACGTCAGGTTTAGGATTTTTTTTTTTTTTTTTCTGTGAGAATATCCACCTTCCTGCACAGTAGCAGAACTAGTTTTTGGAAGAAAAGACTAGGGCTCATTCACACATTACAGGAAACTGGCCAAGAGACAAGTATCTCAGTTTTCGCTAAGGCGTCTAACAAAGTGGTCCAGCCTGTGCCTGTCTGCAGTTTTTATTTTGACTCAGCTACTTTTCTTTGACAAGGTCATTAATGAATAAGACCTTTTTTCCTGCACCAAAATAAGAGTCAAAATCTCTTCAAAACCCAACTTTATGTTGACATATTATGTGGTTGACTATGACAAAGCATTACATAATTGGAATAATTGGAAAAAGAAGGTAAAGAATTACTAAAATCCCTTTTACAAATACAAAGTTGTATTTATTTACTTGTATATCTCTAAATAAAATCCACTTAGATAACTGGTTTCAGAAGTCACAAATTTATTAGTGTGACTGTCTTTAATTTAATCTCAATGTTCTTTGAAGTCCTCAAAAATTTGTTTGAGAATGTATGTTAATAACCAGCATTCTGAAGATCAAAAACAAGGCGAGTAAATTTGTGTACAACCACTCATTGACATTTTAATTTATGTCAATTTATGTGTTAATTTATGTGTTTTCTGCTCTCAGAAACAGAGTAAAAATGTCCCAGATCACCAGAAATGTCCTTCAGTGGCTCTTAATAGGTGTCTTGGAGTAAATGCTCTGGTTTGTCTTTGGTTTGTTTCATATCAATGTGTCACACTTGTTTCACAACCCATTATTATTTTATAGTGCATTTGAATTAGGTTTGCCTCTACCTACCAAGCTAAATCAGGTGCCACTACTGGTAGTGACTTCAATTTCACTTCCAGGTTAGGTGAGGCAAAACGTGTAGATCATGGAACAAAAAATGGATTTAAGTTCAGAACTAAATCCAACTAAGAATTTAGGGCAAGACATTTCGGTTAACAGACATTTTACACCCAGTGTGATTATTTTTTCAAAAGTATAATGGGAAACATTTTTGGTCTATGATGAAAACAAAACCTTAGCAATTTTTGCAAGTCTAATTGCAATATTAGTCAAGCAACCAAAGCTTTTAGTTTGGGTGTTATTAATTCAAATGAACAACAGGCTTAGATTCTTTTTATTTCCATTTTTTTCTCCGAGGAGTTTTTGTGGCGTTAGTGGCTTGTATTTTTTGCGACAGTAGGTAGACAGGAAGAAGGGCGAGGTGAGCGGGAAGACATGTGGCAAAGGTCGCCGGGTCCGGGAGTCGAATCCGCAACGTCCGCGTCGAGGACTAGGGCCTCACAGTGTGGGGCCCCCCCTACAGTTTTAGATTTAAAGAACTGAAGAAAACACACACTATCTTTTTCCTTTCACTTCCTGATCATGACTTTGTGGTAGTCTGGTGGTTTATAGCAGAAGTATAGAAAAATGTGAAGAAGTGGAAGGAATCAAGATTATTTTTCAAAGCCTTGTAAAAAATGCTTCAGTAATTGGTGTAATAAGTGCATGCACAGATTTTGAGAAAATGTAAAAGACTATTGTTGCACAACGTGTCATGCAAAAAGATTCTTTTTTTTACTTGCTTTGCATGAGTGGCTGTGTAAATGTCACTTTGAACTGATGGACTGCTTTCTGAACTGACTTGTCAAATAAAAATTCTCCTTTTAGGCAAAGAGAATAAATGACCTATGTAATTTGAACTGATATGTTAATATAAATGTGTTGCCACTTTATTTTTAACTTAGCGTTTACGAAATTTCTTAGGTGATGTGTGGCATTTTTACAACCGACAGCCATGTTAAATATTACATAGGAAAAGGTTGACCTGTTTGAAACAAAGCTCCTTGAGACAAAGGTCCTGTTAGGGCTTCTGTAGCACAGGTGACCAGCTCATATCCAAGTCATGTGACCGACCGGCTGTCAGGCAACAACCTGAGGCCTGGCTGATTGTTAACACCCCACAGTGAGACCTGTTGCCCTGGGCTATTAGTCATCCTGACAAGTGTGGCTTGTGTGCCACTCTCTCTGGTCATGACACACTTGTTTTCACCGTCTCCCAAGCTTCACACTCTGCTTCAGCTCTGATATATGCCTAACACGTAGTGGCAAGAGTGACACAAGGCAGCTGAACCAAAACAAGCACCTATCAATTACTGATGAAAGAACTCTTTTATACCTATTATTCACAACACCTTTCCAACAAGGCCTGGATGGACCCTCTGCTTCTCCAATAGTTATGGAGAAGGAGGTTCTAAAAGAGGGTGAATGTGTATATTGATATGCTGAAGGTAAAATTAGTAATGTCATTTGCATTTTAAATACAAATGCATAATTATGGGAAGCCATTTGTAAAGTTACACATTTTAAAGGATAATTATGTAATTCAGAAAACTGCTTTATTTGATTGTGGCCAACTTACATTTCTGCTGATTTTTATATAATTTTATAAACAGAACCCTATATTATTCATATTTTCTTGACATAATGTCAAATTACAGGGGCATCACAGTAAACAAGGCACTTTGTGTTGGATAACAACAAAACAATAGAAAACAATAAAGTCGATTTATATTGTGAAAATGTGAATATATATGGTTATGAAAAAAACTGTGGATTTGGAGTATAAAGCTAATAATAATAATAATAATAAAAACAATAATAATAATATGTATTATTACTTAATACTGGTATTATTATAAAATAATAATACCAGTATTAAGTTAAACTTTTCCAATTTGACTGTTTCTTCTCTTCGGTATATTCAGTGACCTAACTGTACAAAGTCTATTTATAACATGTGGATTCATCTTTAATGCTGGGAAAGGAGGACATGCCGCTATTAAAAATCAATCAATCTGATTTATGCTGCCATCGATACACATCATTTGCTCATGCTAAGTTTTAAAACAGCCACAGTACTATTGTCCTTTGTTTATTGCATGTCATGCTTAAAAGTTGACCCCAGCTGGCCTACTGCATGACAGTAAAAAAGCATCGACTGTCCCTTCTGCTATATCCCTTTTGTTATTGTTAGTTCTGCAGCAAAGTACCATAGTATATTACAGGTGTCTGTTCTCATTGAAACATATGCAAGGATTTTATTTTAAGCTCTCATTTTAAGTTCCCATTTAAGACGAGTAATAAAAAATATGAGCAATGATTTAATATTAACCAAGGGATAGATTCAACATGATGGTAAAAACATTAGAAACTTATTTGTCGTTTCCTGGACGGGAGGGAGGCCTCACATCAACTTTGACATTGACAAAATCATGATCAGCATTGCACACGCAGTATTCTGATAACGTGTGTAGCAAATGTAAAACTTGGAGGATCCATTACCTTGCGCTGCACTTCTTCTGAGGCGACTTGAAAAGCTCTGTTTAAACACCCTGAGGTGTATTCAGTGATTAGAAAAAAGGAAGTTGGATGTCAGGTTTTTATAAACAGTTTCCTCTTTGGAGTCTGATTTAATGCCCCGAGTGCAGTAACACTTGAAATGCGTGGGGTTAAAAGAGCAAGAAAAGGAAAATGAAACCTTTATGTCAAAGGTTTCATTTGACATATATATGTATATACATACATATATATGTATGTATATACATATATATATATATATATATATATATATATATATATATATATAATATATATATATATATATATAATATATATATATATAATATATATATATATATATGTATGTATCTTCAAGGACAATCGGTTCTGCTGATTTTTTTTTTTTTTTATGTCCGCAGCCATTTTGGAGGAAATTACACAAAGCAATCATCCAATATTTAATGCATGAGAAGCTAGGAGTTTATTGGACCTATGCATTCCTTTCAACATGTGTTTAACTGCGCTGGAATATGATTGCCACAATCCTTCTCTGCAACATAATCCACAACAGGAATACTATTTAAATTAATTGATTGTATTGCCTTTAGTTATATAATATGACCACAGTTTAGATATATTTAAAATACATAAGGCAATAAATTAAAATGTGAACATAATCAAGAAGATTTTAAATGGTTGGCTGACCATAGTTCTCAAATTGTATAAGAAAAAGAAGCTCATTTTTAAACAGAATATGAATGTATAGCAGTAATTCATTTAAACATCTTTCAATTAAATAGTTATTCGAATTAGCTATGAAATTTGGATATTAAAAGACATACTTCTAGCTGGTTAAATTTGCGTACATTAGTAATTTATTGGTTTAATGACAGATCCTTAGGAACAAAATTACATTTTCAAATGCTTGAAATGAGCTGCTTCAGACCTTCATGTATTCCCATACATGAAGTTTACATGTTCTCTTTGCAGCCAGAAGGAGGTATATTCTCAACCCAGCAGTTTAGAAGTATTTTATTATCTCTTAAACACATTATTGCATGCTTTTCCCCCTTCTTTTTTACCTAGGAAGTTTTCAAAGAAGTTATTTCAAAGCATGTGGTAAGGAATTGTCCTTATGAAATTGTTATTCTCTGCTGCGAAGCGGTAATAAACAAATGTCTGTAGAACTCAAGAACACATTTGCAGTTGACTTATTGGTCTGTGAATAGCTTGGCATTTGCATTTATCCTGGTGTTCTCCCTCATGGACTTTTACCAAAGTGGAAAAGTTGCAATTATTCATATTTATGGAAATTATTTGTGAGAGGTAAGCCCAGGGCGCTCCGTCTTCCCAGCAGGTGCCCTGCAAACACAGATAATGATCCTTCCAGGAGCTGCCAAACTAGGACAGAGCTGGGATTCCCATTAAAAGGCCACCGTGAGGTTTCCCAGACTAAAAGAGCTAGTATCATGTGATCACCTATTGAAATGCAGTTGCCATGGCTTAATTAAAAATATACAACTGAGTTTTAATAGAAAATAAAGAAATTCTGTTAATAAGTTCATTGAAAGTTTGTCTTTAATTTTAAAATGAATCATTGTCTCTTACCAGAGGTAAGAGATATGCGAGAAATTTGCCAAACTCAAGCCAAACACAGCTGAAATATCTCTAGAAGAGTAACAATTTACACTCAAGACATCTTTTTCTTGTTCAACTGATTTTCATTTAACTCTTTTCTGTTGCCCAAACATTCACACAGTACCTTATTTTTTGCAATGCGTTCTATAAGAGCTTTCACATATCAGTCATCTTACCTTTTTCCACGTTGGCCAGGACAGCAGGCGCCAATAGAAATGCAGGGTCGGTGCCACTGACCAACATGCCATGGAGTTTTGGGCTCTCTTCTGTCTCAGTCCACCAACAGCCAGACAGGAAGGGTAAAACCTGGACTCCTACTTATATGGACCATAGCCATCTTGAGTCTATGTAACATGAACACCTGCAGGAAATGGTCTGTGAATGACAAATATTTTATTGAGGATCTATTAGTCCTGACATTTAGTTTTACTTCACTCTTGACCGTTTCTTAATTTTCAAGATTCTAAAACAATAATCCAAAAAGAGATGTTTGACAGATGTTGAGTAAACAAGGACTTCTTTAGGAAATGATAAAACTTGGCTTCTTAGCATTTGAGATGGCTCCAAGATGGTGTGATGGAGTTGGCATGCACTTAGGTTTGCTGATTTTCTCTACCTTTTTCTACTCATATGTGTGTATGTATTTGCTGTGAGTCTTTGGCATTGAGCACAAGCTGGAACATAACTCTTAGTTAAGAACATTTTGTTAAATTACTGAAATTTAGGTATAGCGATCTTGTTAAAACTTTAATTAGAAATGCCCACGCAAAATCTAATTTCCATTTAGATTAAATGGTTTGTATTGGTCAAGTTAGTTAGTTTATTGTACTCTGTCAGCTAGTTTATGCCCTTTACGCAGTTCTGATATGTACTTTTTTCACTTTTTATATTATAAAAGTTTTCTCATTTGCAGTTATTTTCCTTCAGTCATAATCCTTACTTATCTTATGATCTATTTAAAAGGTTTAACATTCCCTTCATTGTTAATATCTTAGTATCATTTGAATTGAATAAAACAAGTTTTTACTCTTTTTTTTTTTTTTAAATGTTAGCCCTTGTAGTTAAATCACCCTGAATAATCTTTCACTGGCTTTTAAGACAAAAGAAGGTAGGAAAAATATCTCAAAATTTTAGATTGATCTACATTTCACGGGCTGTCAAAATATATATTTTAAATTAATAATTTTTTTTTTGCTAGCCTGAAAATCTAATGTCCTCATTTAACAGTTTTAGACTACAACGAAGCAGAAGAGTTTGTGTCAAAAATGCGCAAAATTGTCATTTAATCAGCAAATATCTCTTAAAAATATTTTCTTTAATATATTGAGTTTCAGACTATACATTTAGATACAAACATTTAAAAAAAAGTTTCAGCATAAAAATCATACTTCATATTGAGTTTAGTGTCAGTGATATAACATTTTTATTCGATTTGGCTCCTAATGCCTTGTTGACACGGCAATATTTTTATGTTGATTTTCGTCCCAATTTTCCCCTTCCAATAATCTCAACAATGCCCAGAATATCACCAAGTCTCTCAGGATAATCTTTGTACATTGTGTAAGCCACAGGGATGAGAACCTGATCCGATCATGCTGCCTGTGTGTTTGTTTTCATGTAAACATAAGTAATGAAAAGATTAGAACAGCATAAAACCACCCGAGGCCTATTAAGTTAATTTTAATGTAACTGTTGCATCTGGGGAATCATTAATTAGCCAATCAATCGCTCTATTCCTGTGACACAGGGCCGGGGCTGCAGGGCGCAATGGAAACCACAGCTGGACCATATGTAAATGGGAATTAATTAACTAGCTTACGTTTCAGCACCCGTATTTGGAGTCAAAACATTCTCAGGAGTCCGAGCCAGGGCAGCAGAGTCTCAAACACCCCGCTGTGGTCACATCCCATCTCTGTCGGACAGAATAATTTCACCTCATTACCTCTGCCATGTATAAATAGAACTCTTTCCACCCACCGGCTCTTTAACAACATGTGCTCTTTTAAACACCTACAATTAACCCCTTGTGACTGCAGCCTTGTGTCTACCCCCATGTACCCTGGTTGTTCCAAAGCTCAAAGTCCCAGGAGATTGCACCCTATTCGCTGAACCCATACACCCAATTCACAGTCCAAATCCAGTCCGCCACACCTCCACCTCGGCTCACGTTTGTTAAACAGTCATATATCTTGCGTCGCATTTTTTTCTCCAGTAGGATTTAATGGATAATGTGTCTCGAGCAGCAAGAAACACTTCAGGACAAGCCATACCTGCATTGTGTTTATGACTTTCTTCTCTCAAACATGGTGTTTGAGTCTTGGGCCCACCCTCTCACAAGTTACACAAACAAAAGAGATATTGCATATGAACGATATGCAATAGTCTGGAGGGATATTACTTAGACTGATAAAAGAAAACAAATAGAACATCAGTGGATTCCTGTCAATGAAAGGTTTTCACAATAGCATTGCAACTTACTGTTTGATATTATGACTTGCGTGGAAACATCAAATCTTTTCAATATGTAATGCAATAAAAAGTTAGTTATAGAGTATTAATGAGGGATTTTCTTTTCTTTTTTTTAAGGATAGTCTAAGCATAGGCTGCTTCGATCTATCCTATTTTAGCTTTTTCATTAAAGCTTTTTGATGTGCTTTAGCCAAACATAGATTACTTGTAATCTAACGGGAGGTGAACATACATACATTTTTGAGTTTTTCATTTGTAAAATAATCTTGGAAGTATTTCCAAATCTGAAATGATATTGACAATTAGTGTACGAGTCTTACATAATCACAATTTATTTATTTATTACTGAAGGGTATCACTACAATTTTGTCATGTTCTAGTAACCTTATGACGAATGTAAATCTTATGTTTTTGCTTTTTTTTTATTTTAGCAAAAAATATATCCTGTTTACAAAATATAGTCAATTTATTCTAGACTTCTTTCGCTGTCCTCTGTTCAAACACCCAGTCCTATCCACACTGTGGTGTTTTTGAGATATTGCTCCAAGCAACAGGCTGGGGAATCACTTGCTTCCTCCCCCGTAGCAAATAATTCAGTCAAGTGCTACCCTAGAAAAAGGTGAAACTCACAATGGATTTCTCAGATATGCTGCTTGAAACCACAGCTTTCCTCACCCATGAGCACCACCTATAATCACTGTGTCAGGCTTTGGCTCGGCTGCGACCTCAGACAAGTTGTTTTTGGACAGGTACCACACCAGAGGCGGGAGTCGCACATGCTAAAACAGGCAGCAGAGAAGAATTTTCTCCAGGCCTTTACAGATTAAAAACGATCCCCTTATTACGAGCACCAACTTGTCACACAGGCAATTTTATGTCACAGATGTCATTTTTGTCAGGTATTAGTAATTGATGTTTGAACTGGTCAACTGCAGCTAGAATACAATAACGAGGAACACTGGATGTTTTCATATTTGTGCTCTTCGTTCTACAGTAACTAACAAATGGACAAATTTAAAATCTATCAAGTAATTTAATATCTGAGTATTGCATGAATAGGCCATGTAAGTTATCTCCCTAACATCATGTGCTGACCTTCAGTTGGACCTTAGTTTTATGGAACCAGTCAGGATTATGACATATGATAATGACATTACCATCCCTATTGCCTCAGGTCTTTGTTTGTTTGAACTTCAGAGCAGACTAAGAGAAAAGCAATATGGTGAAAAATGTTGTTCTGTTAGTCCTACTATAAATAAAGTTCACTGATACCATTGGGTTTTTAACTCATCACCCCACACAGAGGTGAGGTAGGATTGCATACCTCTCTTTATTCTGGCTTTCCTATTCACGCTTAGTCACGAGAAGGCTGTGATGCCGTTGTTTAGTGAGGAAGAAAGACAGCCTATGGCCAAATGTCTCCCGACCTCTTTCATGGCCAAATTAACCTGTTCGGGCACTTGTGGGCATAAACTGACTCTGACCCTCAACTGACATACCAAGAATCCCCCTCTGGGTAGTGCACCACTACTACAAAGATCCTAATAAACCTTAAGAGTAAAACGCTGCAGAAAGAATACACAATTTATCCTCATTTGTGGTGATTTGATCAAGAAAAACATTGTTTGGAGTTTATGCTCGTTGGGGCTGAGCCATGGTTGTACAACAAGATAGGCCCACATTGGCTAATATAACTTCTTGTTAACCTGTGAAATTACAAAGGATTAAATTAAAGGAAAGTCACTTTCTTGTGGGTCTTGAAATTAAACTCATTTTCAGCCAAGAGACTTTGTGCTTACTTTTTTTTACATAATACAATTAGACCATCTCATTAGAGCTCTAGAATATTGTCTACAAAATTATAAAATGATTTATTTAATATTTCTGGTAAAAAAAAAATGTAATTGATAAATATCTAAAAATGTATTAACATAAATAACTTTGTACAGTTGAATAGTTTATTATTATTATTTTGTTTCTTGCAGTATTATATAAATTACATTTCAAACATCAGCTGCATCATGTTTGCACTGCCACTTCTTTCTCTTCATTTTTTTTTCTTGGAAGTATGAGCCACATGAATATGAATGAAAGGTCACAGTGGATATTACATGAGGTAATACATTGGCTGCCATTTCTCAAACACAAGACTAAAAAAACATATTTTTCTTTACTGTTTCCACAGCCTTATATCCTGTCAGACTAACACTGCCTCTTGGTTTTCATGTCAGACATTTTCTATGGAAGGACATTAGCTTAATGTCTGCTCAAAAAGATGTGGTTGATTTAAAACATTTTTGGGAAGCACGTAACTTACACAGACTTTAGCCTAGCTTTGGTAAAATAAAAGGATATAGTTTCTGTAGCAGAGAAAGTTTCACATTTAGTATACTTCATATGTGACATTGTGGGAGTCTACCTTAACTGATGACAATTAATGATGATGTGTCACTATATGCAGGAGGGTTTTAGTTTATGTATTTTGACTTGTGATTATGGCCTACACAATCACAACATTTTTCAATTCTCTCCCAACCGGTAGCACGCATTCATGTTGACTTTGTGGTTTTCCCAAATTGGACTCTGGCTCCAGGTGGCTGAGCTTCCATAGCGACCTTCAGGCTTATCTGCTACTGGTGAAGTCAAACAATAAGGTCTTTCACTTTCTCGACTTATGCTTTACTTTTCCAGAGAGAAAAAACTGTAAGTGAAAAGCCTTTTTGTGAGATTACAAGATGTATTGTAAGATTAGCAAACAGTAAAGCTGAATTTATAACAAGCTGCTAAAATTTCAAAATAAGATTAAATAAAATAAAAAAGATGTTTGTATCTACATTATAATATACTGTCTGGCACACATTGGCCTATCGACCAGAGTTCTGTCTGATTAGTTTATATATCCATTCAATATAAACTAATATGTTGAATGGATACATCAAATATATATCCATTCAATATATCAAATATATATTTGAAATATATATCAAATATATATGTGATATATATTTGATATATATATCAAATATATATCCATTCAATACAGATGAATTAAAAAGCTTCAATATATTGTAGACAGGTGTTGATTTTGACAGAAAATGTTTAGATGGATTTAAAAACATTTATGTTATACCTTGTTAGATTTTGTCTAACAAGGAACACGTAATTGACTAAGTGTACTACATTTTAGTCAACTAAGGTGCCAATAAATTTAATTGGCAAATCATTGAGAGAAAAGCCAATATTTATACTTTGTGTACAAAACAAATGTACAAATGTTGCAAGATGGATTTATATATATATTTTTTTTTACAACTTTCATTATTTGAAACAATGTAATAAGAATACATTATGGATACATAATATGAATTATGTGTTAAAAATCAGGCTTTCTAAATAATGTACACTGATTCTTATTTTGTCTCTCAATAACTAAATCTTCATCTATAAAATCAGTCTCAGATATTCATTTTCCCCATTAGTTAGCAATGATCTTTGATTTGTTGAGAAAGATATTGCAGAGACTGAGAGGTTGAGATGCTGCCACTCTATGCATTCTGTTGTCCTGGAAAAACCTCAGGTGTTCTGTAACTGAGAAGATGCCTGACCTCTGAAGAATAGCATAAAGCTAAATATTAACCCATGGATTCAAATATATTAACTTTAAATTAGGCTATTGGGGAAAAACATTGTTACATCACAAAATATCGTTGACTAATTTTTCAACTGCTCCCACATTTTCACATGATTGAATTGATTGTATAAATTTTAACAACAGTTTTCAACACTACAATCCCCAGTCCTCGTTTATGACAAAATTGACTCAGGCTCAGTTGTAGAATCACTTAAATTTATTTCAAATGATGATACTAAACAGAGAAACTGATGACACCAACTAAATAAAGCTTCAAATACATACTGAGTGTGTGCAATTAGTTTAATGGAAATTTAGGAACGTATGTTAATACTGATGATTACATTTTTAAAAACAAGAGCAGACCAATTTGTATTGGCAATCAACCAGCCAAACTAGGTTAAAACAAGACATTCTTATAGGATTCTTAAATTTGGGAAACAATGAGTGCTACTGCCACTGAGATTCCTCCTCATTGACATTGTAATAATACTCAGTGTCAGCACAGCTGTGAGAAAACAAATTAAGACGATGATTAATGAACACCTTCGACTACCCCCAGACAGACCATGGAGATGGGACTCCCAGCAAAGGCTCTCCTTCTGCCCTCAGAGCTGACGTAAAGCTCTCCTCCATCAACACTGATGCTCCCGAGACTCTCATCAATCCAACGCTGACAACTGCAGGTTTGATTCTTCCTATTAGCACATTATGTGCTACACCCTCAGTTTACAGGGTGTAGTTTTCAAATATTCCTCTGGAAAATGTCATGTAGATTTTTTTTTTTTATAGGATGCTATTAATGTAACTTTCCCCCTTCAGTTTTTTTCTTCTTTTGTTTGTAACTTGTAGGGCATCTTTACTTCAACAAGGGAACATGCCAACACATAAATAATCAGGGTCCACTTTAAAACATCCTCAAGCAGAATCCACACGTGCCAACCAACAGCATTTATTTGGTTTACATCCCAGGTGGTGATGATCCTTCGGCACTCAACCTGAATGCAATCAAACTGGGTTTGTGTCTATGCCAGCTAAAAGAAATCTTTGTCTGCTCTCTGGCACACTTTTTGTTGGTCTCCATGGTAATACTGTACAATAAGAGCAAATAGCAAGAGAAACCTAGCCTGCAAGAATTGGTGCGTTCTGTGCTGACAGCAATGGTGGAGTTGATGGACATCGTGTGTCAGCACTCAGGGTGCCCTCAGAGAGTAATGCCGGTGGCCTTTACAAGGATGTCTTTCTGCAAATCACTCGCTGCGCAAATATACAAAAACTGCCTTATTGCTGGCAAGCAGGTTGTCCATCAGTGCTTGAGGTCCCAAGGTGACAGTTTGGGTAATTACTTGCTCTAAAAAGCCCCATTTGATATAAAAGGACCACCCTTCCTCTTCAATTAACTTCTTGTTTGTCCGTTGATCTCTCTAGATCTCCTGAGCGCAGAAGCACCCAAGCTATGAAGCTGAACAGACAAAAAAGCTTCCAAACACCTGTCAGATGCACATCAGAAATTTGTGTCTGAAGACCAAAATTATGAATAATTACTGTCTAACATGATTATGAGAAAAGTAATTAGCAAAATTATAATTGCAGTGTGAAATACTGACCTGGAGACTTTTTCACATAAGAAGGAAATCAAAACAAGCCAAGTGTGAAGCTTTAGGGGGCGAAGCATTTATACAATAAAAGGTAATTGCTCACATTCATCACCTTAGTTATTAATGGAAATCTTTCCCTCCCGAAGGCAAGCTGTAAAATAATATAAACATTTGTTCACAACCCTGCTACTTTATTAGAATAAAAACGCAGCATATTTGCTCAACCTGCAGCTCATTTCCAAGCATGTATTATGCGGTAATCTTTGCATTTTACAGTAAAAAGGTTTTAAGTGCAATAAAAAAAGGAACACCAATGGCACTTTCTGCTGCCTGGGAAAACCCATAAATCACAGAGTGTCTGCAGAGTGACAAATTACTGATGTCATCAACACAGTATGCCAAAGTAGAATCTTAGTGTTGGCTAGAGTGCACAGAATTGCAGGCTAACACCTACCTACAGCATACACGTGAAATTGAACTCTCATGCAGCAATTATTCTGCTCATGCAAGAAAGACAGCTTGAGCAGATGCAAACTCTGCAGTAAGTTTAGAATATAAAACATTCTAAAAAGAATTGTGCTTCAGTCTTAGGCGCCATCACTAGCTGAAGGTCAGTCAACTGATGTCTTTGTCTCTCATCGTCAAATACACCCATCCTTGAAATTCCTTCTTATTGAGAGTGTGCTTGTTTTATGCATCCTTGTCACATCAGAATGAGATAAGGCATAAAATTTATGATTGGGAAAAAGAGACAGAGATCCCCAAAAGAAATGTTTCATTCTTTTTTTTCTTTTCTTTTTTTTTAGGACAACATAAAACTTGAGAATCTTTGAATAACTTCCATGTTTATTGGGACGGATTAGGACTAATTGGATATAAAACAGGGTCAAGCAGCAAAACCTGTACTACTTTTGTAGAGAACTGTGTGTTTTACTCTGATAATTGCAAAGTTTATATCATATACTTAGAGGCAACAAAATTTCCATAAACATTTCTTAAGCAAAATCTTAAGATAGGTAGTGAAGAGTTTATGCTCTACAAATGCAGACAAAAGTCTACATGAGCAACAATTTATGAAAGGACCTTCAGATATACTGTTATTATTAGTTTTTTTTTAGAAAAGTAGATATGCTCTTAATTTTGGGCAAGGGAATATTAAAATGAGGAATCCCACCCTGGTAGATGGTTACAAATGGCACAGTGCTCGAGAGAAGTTTTCCACTCAGCAACCAAACCTTCATAAGTGTGACTACTGTACAAGCCAGGAATTATTCAGAAACAAAAGTAAACAGAGCTAAGCAATGTTTACTTTCCACACAGGTAATTTTGCCATGAAAAAAGTCATAGAATAAAGCAGAGAGACAGCTGGATGTAGGAAAACTGAAAAAGCAGCAGCCATAAAAAAGACTTAAGTTCAAGCAGAGATATTAACTATTCTGATTTATTTATAGACTCGTCTTTTAGGGTTTTTCTTTGTGATAAATCACACTCGTGTCATATCTGATCCTCTCAGATTCATGCCTCACCCACAGATCTGTTTTTTTACCACAAGCCTCAGACATGTTTATTTGGAAATATGCCATAAATCCCAAGCTTTTGGAGAGGCTAGGGTGGGCCTGGTTATGGTGCAGGAGGTCAGTGCTGCTCCAATGATAATTTGTGGTTTGGTGGACGCTTGAGTGCCTACAAAGAGGGTTCAGACTACGACTGGCTGGTTGCAGCTATGGGCCTCATTCACTTCAAATAAGCCAGAGTCTCTTATTCTGCTGGGGGAGATATTTATTTAATACAAAGTTATTCTCCTGGATTTACCTTTGGATGTTATTGGAAGTTTTTTAAAATTTTGTTCAAGAGTATGTGTCGGAAAAAAATTGGAAGGGTATACACAAAACATTCAAAAATCAAATTAAAAGTTCACTTACTAAATACAAATCTAAAGCAGAAAAAAAACTATACTGTAAACAATGTAGTGTAAGGAGACAAAAAAAACACCTGCTTTCAAGTGTCACTTGTCAGTAAATACTCATGAATCATGATATCAGGTAACACATCCAATCCGTTTTTTTGTCTTGTGCCTCTTGACCTCTGCTCTTCTTCAGTAATCAGGACAAAGACAATTTCCTACCTACACGCCCTTATCCACTCACAATGTTTATAAACTGTCTAATGTTGAAAAGTTCAGCTAATTTAAGAGCCATGCTTATGTCATCTGGTGAGCCTCATGTCCCCAGGACTTAGATCGGAACTGCTACAGGGCAGAGGTCACCGTCTGGCCCCTGGCTTATCAAAGCTGTGTTTATTTAAAGTCTACGCACGCCTATGGGCAACAACAAACAGAAGGACCACATGCAATGGCGTAATTTGGAGGCAAATCCTGTTTAGGAGTACAGATTATGGATTTTTGGGAGTGTGTAGCTGTTGGAACAGCAACATTGTCACTCTCAATCCTGGTGACGGTGGCTTGCTTTGCTCAGGAGCACTGTAAGGTGAATGTGCTGAGGCACCTTGTGACATTTACAGAGAACCTGCAGAATCACTAATCTGGGCTTCATGTTAAAGGGCCTCTTTGGAAAATAAACAAACTTGATTGGCACTTGCATTAGAGTCCAGCTCCTCCCTCTGATATAATCTGAGACTAAACTTGGGTTGGGTAACAATAATTGTGAATCCCCAAAAATGCACTTCATCAAGAGTGCCTTCTTGTCCTCCTGGGACAAAACTTTGTACGACAAAGTTTTCAATCTTTGTCCCACCGATTTATAGATGTCTAACGCCTCTGAGACCTGATAGGCTTTTATATATGTAATACGAAAGTATTTAAACTTTCTCTGTTTAATTCGGCTCTCATATGACTTCACCACTCCAATAAAATGTTAATAATAACAATGTGTGACCAAAGGTTTTGCTTAAATATTGAGGGGACAATTTGAAATCAGATACGTTGTGCCCTTATTTTCTCATAATATATATTTGGGATTTGGTGAGTATTGAAGTTTTTATCTGAAAGTAATATTGCGGCGTATTAGTCAGACGGTATAAATGCAAATGTGCACTGCAAATCTTAATTTACAAAATAAAATAAAATAAAATGTCAGTGTGTCATTTTGTGTTAGTCTATCACAAAGAAGCCCAATAAAATAAATAGATATGTGTGGTGGTGAAATAGAAAAAATATAAAAATATGAAAAATGTCCATTTTTACACACTTCAGATTATTTTGTCAAATCAATAAGGTCAGTAAATTTTTATTTTTAGTTTACATTTGATTTTTTTAAACAACATCCTGCCTTGATTGGGAAATATGGTTGTATTTAGTTCTGGCTCAATTATGACCTCACAAGGAAGTCATTTGGTTTGTGAACCAGCACGCACAGCCTCAGAAAAAGGTGAGGTGGTGATCATGCTTGACCAAACTTTGTTTTCCTACCAGTCTGCACTACACATATCCACACATGGTGTCAGGGATGGCTCACATCTGGTTTATTTACTCTCATCGCAGGATCTCTGAGAGCTGTGTGTGGCCTCCCTGCTCCTGTGTTGTAAAGGCCCTGCGCAGAGGAAACATAACATTTTACAGTACTCACTGCTGGTGACAGATCCAGCCCTCTGAGCTGCTGTTGTTCAGACACAATGAGAAAGATGAATTTCAGACCACATTGTGACCACATTTCTGTAATGAGAAGAACTAGATGTTGTTACTTGTCTGGAAATTTCTGGGTGTCCTCTGTATTGAACATGTTTTTAAGTTTGGATGATGCAATTGTCGATGCACAACTGATCGGAAGAAAAAAATGGTTGCAACTTCTAAACTATCTTGCTGTCTTTTGTTGGGTTATAATTGCACAAAAGCAAACTAAGGTGGAGCTTCTTTCTTTTGAACAATGAAGAAATCAAAAGAAAAACCTTTGTCTATGCGTTCAACAATATTAGATCCCAGCAGCTTCGGATCTGGTGGGGTGATCTTAAATTTTCTTGCTTTGCCAATAGATGTTCGCAAACATATCCAGTATTTAATATGCACTGATATGGTCTGACTCCATCCGAGTGTGAAGGCTTGTGAGAGAAGGTGAGATGTGGAGGGAGGGGGGAATTCAAATAAAATCTCCTTTGTGAACACATGGAGGCAAATAGACTGTACGTAAGAGAAACCTGAGTGGCTCCATGAGCTATGTCGATACTAGAACAATCTGAAGATTATGGCTTCCATACATATTTTGCCCAATTTATTTCTTATAAGTAAAATCCAGAGTAAACGAGTCATACTATATGTAATTTAATTAGTAAGTGCAACAAAATACTGTTTTCCACCTATAAATTTTATCCACCATCCCAATGGTCAAACATAGTGGTGGCAGGCTCATGCTGTGATAATGCTTTTTATCAACAGGAACAGGGAAGTTAATTAAAGTAGACGGGAAGACAAATGGAGCTAAGGAAGATTAAGTAAGTCATTATGGTAGAAAAAGCAAAACACGTAAGATTGGCCTTCAGGGTTGACCTTCCAAAGGCAAAACAGCATGAAACAACCAACCAGAGAAACTATAGAATGGTTTAAATCAGACCATATTGAGACATTTAATTGTCTTTTCAGATATTTTGTAATTTTAAAAAATGTCATATGATGTAAAAAAACAAAACTATGTATTTAACTTAAATTATTCAGTACTTTATGATATAGTATAAAGTCCTTGTAAAATTATCAAAAGTGTGTGATTCTAATGTAAATAGGATGTTTTCTCCAGTTTATTATTATTATTATTATTATTATTATTATTATTTTACATTTTAAAATAGTTTAAACAGCTCTTGGTGAAGTTTCCCATGATGCTGTGTGTGGTTTAAGCAGTTCTAGTTGGAGAACGACCCTATGGGCACACGTGGTCTTTATTAAGGTATATGTTGCAGAAAACGCTGTGGCACAGAAAAACAATTAACTACGAAGCTTTCTATACTTATTTATTAGGATAAAAAAAAGACAAAACTAGCCCACTTTGAACTTTGTCTCACATTGTTCATTGTGTTTGGAAATTGCAAATGATCAGTATATAATTTTTGACCACAAAGACAGCAAAATATTAAAAGCACTTCCTTTAGCATCTTCAAACAGCTAATTTGATCCCAAAAGCAGAGGTTGCCTGCTGAAGTTTGCTTCATCTTTGTCTGGGAGGTTTGGTTCACAACACCCAGCATGATAGTGGTGCTCCATGCAGGCCTGCCGCCCTCACCCTGCCTTTCAGCACCTTTTGGCCAGCAGAAAGGGGCTCTTTGTTCAACCTTGAGCTTGTGACGTCCACTCAAGTCCACGCTTCCATTAGCAACAGTCTGCCAAATAACCAGGGATTGTGATGGTGCCTAATAACCACTACATATGCTGTATTTGTTTAAGGAGGGATTTTAAAATGTGCCCCCGCTGTTACATACTGGCACAAGCAAACTCTTATATCTCAATTTAGTCACACTCAGAGTTTTTTTTTCATACCTGACAAACTAATTTAATAAATGATCTATAATTTAGGCAAAGAAAGCACCATGATTTGTTTGTTCCTTTTAACAATGTTGTTTGTTTGCAGGGCAAATTTTTAAATGGCGTTAGCTTAATTCTAATAATTATCATGACTTACTAATTATTCAAAAACAAAAACAAGTTTATTTAATTATTAAGTACAAAGAAATAACAAACAAGACAAAGAACTCATTATAAACTGCATCGCACCTTTGGCTTTGGAATTATAATGGGAAAGAAATATTTTTTTCTGCATTAAAATCTAATAAAACAAAAATGTTTTGTATAAATATGTGGTTTTTTGATAGTCCATTTGAGACTTTTATGATCTATTTTTTTATTATTATTTTGAGAAAACAAGAGTTAGATGAAGGAATGGAAGACATCCAAGAAACTGGACCAGAAAAATGTGAAACACAGGAAAATAAAAGTCCACGTTCAAATAATTTTACTGCTCATTGTATGTCATTTTAAATCAGGTCTCACAGTTTAATAGTAGATGAGTGATAAACCAGTAGGACCATTCATAGTGTTAATTGTATTCACAGAACTTGTATTGGGTTTCAACTGCATATGAAACCCAGAACTATAGTAGTTTATTTTCTTTAAACTGAGCTTAATTTTCATATGTTTTGAAATCTTGTATTGGTGACACTATGTTTCTAATTAAGCTGGGTGGTTTTGTTTGTCATTCTTCTGCAAATCATACCAGCACAGGTTCCTCTTTAATCCCACTCGCCCAATGCAAAGTAGATTTCTCCTCAGTATGAACAGAGTCTGTGCTTCTTGTAAAAAAAAAAAAAAAAAAAAAAAACTCCAAGACACAACAAACATACTGGGCCAAGACCATGAGTATCTGGAAATATAAGCAATATCCATACATTGCTTTAAAAATAAACAATCATTCTCAGCTGACAGAGCTGGAAAACACTCCTTGTACTGTCACTGATGGAGGAAATTCAATACACATGACTCTTCATATTTTCATAGAAGATAATGCTAGTGACATTAAATAATTTTGTCAAAACCAATCACAAACTTTGAACCGTCTGGTTTATATATAAAATCAAAACCAATCTGCTAAATTGTTTCTTTAACCTTGTCTACTTTGCTCTCTTTGAGGCTGCACTGATCTGCAACTTTCCGAGGGTTTTCTAAAAGAAGCTTTGGATGAAACACAATGATTATGTTAAAAGTGTTTGTAGAAAGTTAAAATGTTCAAAGTATTACATAATCATTGTATCAAAATGGCAACTTTTAAGTTAAGTACACTATTCAATTAAAAAAATAGTATGTTAACATAAATGTGTGTAAGATAAGATCACCAGTACTAAAATGATCAGTTCACCTACTTTGTACAATCCATTTTGCAAACAGAAGCACTCACAAGCTTCATTTGTAATGATTCACAACAATTACAGATCATTTCTGTTCTGTTCTCTTTTCTTCACCTAACATTTCTGCTGGAGCTAGGTTAGAGGACTGAAAGGGTCTTGGACAAAAATAATTTTGTGTTCATTTATAAGAGTTTTAATTGGTGAATTGTATGCATATTGATTTTTGAACCATTATTCTCATTAAATTTTGAATTGCTCTTAATTGCTTTTATCCATGATGATATTTTGATTCATGACAGTGTTTGTACCAGAAATACTTTGGGGGTTTCTGTTACAAATCAAAGCATATTGTTTTAGTAAAAGTTCAATTAATGTTAAACAAACTGTGCACATAAAGTTTTGTAATGGTAGGATAGAAATTTGTTTTGCCTTTTTTTGCCTTTTAGTGTGGCATGTAAATAGTCATGGCTATTTGTTTCATGATATTGTGTTCTTGAGATTTTCTCTCTTTTCTCGCTGTTCTGCTTAGTGTGAGTGATGAAAGGATAATTTCAGATTCAATCAGGTCTTGTTCTTCACAGTTTTAAAGTTTTTCATTTCATTGCTATTCAAGATATGGGAAAGTTTTGGTGACAAATACCCGTGTTTTTAAATAGCATGTTTTCTTGTCTTTTCAATTTTTAAGATTGGCAAAACATAATTGATTGTGCAATTTTATGCTTATATCCTAGTGATATAGGAAGTCAATTAGACATTTTCTAAATATTTTAGAGCGAGGTTATCCACGTCTATATATATATTTTGTCAACAATTTTGCTGTTTGGCTGTATCAGCTTAGTAGAGTAATACAATAATAACAAACAAACAGAAAATGGAACCCCAAACTGCATGACAGACTTCACCCATATTTTTATTTATAGTTTTTTTCTCCCCCTACAAGTATGAAAAACATCAGACTTTTGAGTATGTGTGTTGCCACTCCAAACAAAAAAAGAAAAGAAATACATCCATACCATATTTTCATATGACCCCCATATGTATCTATTTATTTAGACCCAATTCATGTTTATTATTTTAACTTGTCCGGTCTTTACAGTTTGCTTAGAAAAACTGTCTCTCATTGAATTTCCAGAAAAAACAAACTTCTGAAAGACCCTCCTAAAGGAACCTATGTGCAACATTTTTAAGCAGAAAGAAGTGCATGTTTTTACTAGAACCAATGTGTTCAGGTATTTACTTGAATTTATTGTTGTTTCTCCATCTTCAATCCAGTTCATAAGAAAAATTATCTTTGCAAGTTCCAAATGAGAAACTGGTAACTCATTTTGACCGAAAACTGTTACTTAGCATGATCAAATATTTTAAAAAAGAGCATGCTTCTTCATTGATTTTGGTGGAGATGTGTATGTCTTTTAAAAATAAATCTAATTGAAACATTGTGGTGTCTCCAACATTCCTGGTTATAAATCTTGTGGGCAGAGACAAGCCATGTATGATGTTTTCTAGGCTCACCACACACCGGCCAGCACCAAAAATAAAATAAAATAATAATTGAAAAAAACAAAAAAACAAGGTGTGTGGCCATTTTTCCAGTCTGGCCAAATGAGATGAATATGAAACATACACCTGGTGCTGACAAAGCACACTGATGACATAATACTTCAGCAAATCATCATTTCATTCCGTACTATAACATTAACACCCATTTCATTATTTATAGAGAACAAAATATGTCAATGAAGGAACATTGGGCTGGGTGCAAAGCAGAAATTAAAAAGCAACTGTTGAAATATTAGATGGTTTTTCAATAAAGTGTATAGCAGGGTTGCCCATTATTACCCCTCATCAGCACTGTCAGGCATCCATGTAATTACACTAGTTCATCATTAACCACAAACTGACAGCAATTAGCAAAACATAATTAGGCTAAAGCCAGTTTGTTCTGTGTATGTATTGCATTGATGGCAAACATTTTCTCCACTTAAAGGGTAAAAATGGTTTAAACTAAACTAATTTAAAAAGATTTAAGGATTCAAATTTTGCAAATTTGAGGTGTGTTGCTCAACCAATTTGAAAAATATAAGCAAGATTCTGCTCTCTGCTCAAGAATTTTTCATACTGAAAATAACCCCCCAGTAAAGATACGTGAAAAAAAATATTTTACTATTCATTCTTAAACAGATTCAAGGGCCACTGGGTGGAGAGTTGTATCATGTTTGAGCCGTATGATAAAGTGAAAGCTATTCTGTGCCCATGATGAATGAGGCTCCTAGCAGGATGGTGGCAGGGAGGACAGCTCCAATGTTATCTCACAGTACCCTGACACAGTACACTTCTGAGAGCCTGCTCACCTGGGAGGGCCTCGACACATTGGAGGCTTCATCAATCACACAAAAACCAGCTTCCACTGGCAGTTTAGCTTGGACAGGCCTGACAAGGCATTAAACAGTCCAAAAATATAACTTGCAACCTCATGTTCTGAACAGCAGGTAAACAGTTTAAAACCACTTCAAACACTGCTGCACAATACATGTAAATGCTTTTTAAAGTCCATTGTCGCAAGCAGAGGAACGGGGAGCCCTTATTTTAATTTGTAGTGGGAAAAAAATGGTCTGTAATACAATAAAAATACCTTTGTGTTTTGATAATATGTAGGCTAATAGAAACCGTTAGTCAAACAGGACTTCTCATAACTCACAGTGGACAAATGTGCACTCTATACAAGACACATTAAACCTTTACAAACCTACTTGTTTTTACCTTAATTAGTCTTTGGGGACTTGTGCTGCCATTTCATAGAGTTATATTATCCCTGCCATCGCCAGACGCTTTCAAGGCTCAAGCGATCAATGCAGAGCTAATGAACCCAGTCTTGGGGCTCCTGTAGACCACTGAAGGCACACGTTGAGAGGCCCCAGTACCTGAGAGATTCATTTAAGGGTGGGATATTTCAAGAGGGAAAAGGCAATTGGTAGCCAGGCCACAATTTACAAGGGTCAGAACAATTGGGAGAAAAGCACACCTAATTTTTCAGGGTTCCATACGTATAGCAACGCTGTCAAAACACAAGGGAGTGCAGAACACCCCCTCGGGGGTCAGTGATGGGGCACAGCCCTGCCAGAGTCCCTGACTCACTCCCATAAATCCCTACAATCTGAACTCCTGCAGAATGTTGTGAGAAGGTCAGGTGTTTGGTGATCTCTCTGGAAAGGTGAGCAGTGTTCTGTGTTTGTGCATTAGGAGGACTAGATGTGTGCTAATGGAAACACTTGGTCATAACAGACTGTTCCCAAAAGTTGAAAAAGTTCCCAGTAAACAAAGATGAGCACAGAAGTTAGGAGAATATTTTGCACCTTGAATACGTTTGTTGTACCCAACCATTTAGGTATTGTACAAAGCAATGTGATCCTTCACTGATGTTTGTGTCCTCTGCGTACTATTAAGAGTCTCAAAAAATTTGCTCTACAAAGTACTGACTCAGGAGGGTTGAATACAAGTTTTCACAGTATATAACAGAATTTTACTAGTAAAAACAATCTTCACAATTATGTTGGTCCTTCACATAAAATTTCAACAAAATGAAATTAACTTTGTGGATGTATAAGGGATATGAATAATTTTACAAGCAATTTGTTTTGTTGAAATAAATGCTTCCTTCGAATGGTAAATCAAAATGACTTCCAAAGCACTGTGGGACATTGTGTGGCAGCAATCCTGTGGTCAAGGTATGCTGAGGTATCTGGTTTTGTGTTTTTATATAAGAGGTGGAGTGGGCCTGTCCACAAGTCCAGCTACAAGGCTGCGGCTGGATAGAGGGATAAGCTTTTTTTTTTTTTTTTTTTTTTTTTGGCTTGTGCCATGCAAAGGCTGCACTCCAGTGAGGCTTGCTGAATATTTGGATGTGGGCATTGGCAGCTGGCATGGTGCATATGTATTAATTATGAAGAGCACACACACATTTACGCAGGCTAAACCACACAGACAGGTAGGCATACACACAGACACTTTCACACCAGCTCTGGTGGATTCATTCCCAGAATGTTTTGGAGTGAAACCAGCTGCATGTACTCTGTAGACTGTGTGCAGATTGGCCATTGGGTTTGGCATTGGCAGCAACCTGGAAACATGTCATGTGACTTCTGGGAAAAGTGGTTCCCACCAGCTATGTTGCCAAACATAGGTGATAGCATGGAGCCACATTAATAAACTCCAACAAAAAAATTGATTTGATATTTTATAATTATTATTCCTGGTATGGTTTTTACTATCCATTGCAAAAGTTTTCAGAAAAGTTTTTTTTTGTTTGTTTGTTTTCTTTTTCCCACATCATAACACAACAGCCTCAAACATTATGGTTATTGTGGATGTTATGTGTGATATTAATGTAACTTTTAAAGTGGAAGTTACATTGTCCAAAATTATAGTGTACATTATAGTATCTAGCCCAGCTAATCCGATACTCCTATACAATACAGTGCAACCAATTGTCTTTCAAAATCCTCTAATTGTTAAATATCACTTCAACCTGATCCTACAAAGTACTGACTCAAATAAATGCACATCATGCTTCTCATATAAGTATTAAAAAAATACATGTATCTTATTTCCATAAATTTAGGTCACATTATGGTGATAAACGCCTTGCAAAGACGGATTTGCCAAGATAGCAGTTTTATATATGGGGAACTTTATGTGTTGAAACTGCAGCAAAATGCAGAAGTTCCAGGAAAACACGATATATCATGTTTCACAGAATAATCTCTCATTGTGCCAAAGAGTTTCCTATGATGTCAGAAATCCTTGGCTTTCATGTGCCCCCATAAATATTCAGCAGAGCTGAGGTCAAGTGTCTGAGGGGGAAAGTCCATGATAGTCAGCGCTTCTGGGTCTTCAATGTTTTTCAAGTATTTCTGGACAAGTGCTTGAGGTCAATATTCTAAAATATTAAATATCCAAAACCACAAAGATGCAAACATTCCCTAGGAGTGCAAATCTACTTTTTATAGTCAGCTTAGTGTCCAACCACATTGTTTCAATATTCTCTCTGGCCATAATATTTTCACATGATTTTCCTGTGATTTCAATACACTCCAGCTGTCGAGTCTCAGCTGTTACTCGCTTGTTATTTATTATTTATATCTCGTTACCGAGATACATCCCCCAAAAAATTCCATGTTTCCTCAGAATCCCAAAGTAAACTTTTGAAGTATTTTAAGCATTACTAGAGGGATATATTTTATAGTAGTAAGGATTATCTTAATTTTATTTTTTTAATGTTATATAAAAACCTTTCTTTTCTAAATAGTGCATTTCATAGTACCAGATGCACTAGTTGAAAGCAAGATGTAATCTGTAAGCATAAAGATTTTTTTCAACTTAGTTTTATTTTACCACTACTTTTGAAATGTAATTTTTTTTAACAATAGAATAAAAATAGGCTTTGTGCTTATGAGAGGATAAAAATCACCACACTTGCAAACACCTATAGAAGCATAAACAGCAACAACATTGGGACAGCAAACACTTAAAAATAATAATTTAATAAACAATGAAAAAAAGTCTTACTTTTGTAATTTATTGAATAGATGCAGAAAACTGTCTATTTGGCTGAATCAATAAAAATGGAAAAACAGAAATTTTTCCACTCAGCAAAACAAATTATTAAAATCCTGACCCACCTACATCTGTTTGTAAATTTAGTAAATGGGAGTGTCTGCAAAAAAAATTTCATGCTTGCTTCTCAAATACAATGTGACCTTGCGTTTCCAAAGTGAGCTCAGAGTGGAGCAAACCTTGAATTAACTCCCACCCTTCAATGCAGCACGTAGTCCAATGTAGAACCAGGCGACACAACTAATGAGACATGTTTACACAATATGCATGGAAGTATAAGCCATATAAATTGTCTGATATCACTGTTGTGCTCACATTTGGCCTGACACCTCCTGGGTGACACGTTGGTGTTTGTAGGAAAGCAGCACACTGTTCACAGGAGATGGTGCCACAGTCACAGAGGACAAAGGCGGCGTTCATGTGGTGTTCACTCGACCCTGGAGAATACTTCTGGTTTTGTGTGTCTGGAAATGGGAATGTGAGGTGGCAGCGAGACGCCATCGTCCTAATGTTTAGCACAAGAGTCCTTTACAAATGTGACATTTACGGGAGTTGCTATTTCCCACCCTGCGCTGTGTGCATTTCCTATCTGTTCAGTTTGGAATAGAATGATTATGAAATAGAATGAAAAAAGGCTATGTTTCCTCCACCAAACATACTGACTTCCTTCAGTGGTATATAGTTTCAGCATTCAATGCACTCCGTAATGACAAAGACAAGGCCATCACCAGGGTAACATGCAATTTCAACAAGTAAAAGGTTCAACTTGTGCAATTCAAAACCTTTAGCAATCTTTTAACACCACGAGGAGGAAATATTAGTTCCTTGATAAAACATAATTTTCTCTGCCGGCTGCATGTGGAGGCCCTGCAAAAACAGATGTTGTCTTGTCATGTTAGCCATATGCATGCATGAGGCTACAGGATTCATTTCATTGTGTTTACATAAAGGGTGTAATTCTCCCTCTCTGTCGGCTGTCTCCCTTTTCAGTTTGTATTGAAATCGAAACGCCTTCCACTGACACAATGTCGTCTTAATTTGCCAGCCTGATTTGACGCCTGCTCTTGAAATGACAATATTAATTAAGACCTAATTAAAGTTGTGCAAACAAAAGATCATATTCATATTTTTTCTCGCAAAAGTAACTGTGCTGAACCAGATGAAGGCCATGGGTTTAAATACAGACTGGAGTTGTAAGCTTCGTGTAATTAAATGACGTGACACCTCTTAGGCTGCTCTGTAGGAAATAATACCACAACCTGAGACACATTCCACCACCTACGTTTGTATGTCTTGGAGTCAGGCCTCGTCCATTGTTGAGGAATGATCAGGCCACCAGAGTAGGAGAGGAATGATGTCCAAAATGCCCAAACATATGACATGACTGACACAAGAGATTCTACTGCATTCCAGCACATATGGCACAGGATTCCTTTATTTAGACAAGACTTCATGTAGAACATTTATTTTTGCAGAATCCTATTATTTCATACTTTATTGCCTTGGATTTAACATTACTTTCAGAATTGTAAATATTTACAGCAAAAAGCCTCATTAAATAGAAGTTACAATAAAGTCTTTACTGAACAGTATTTGTGTGAGCTTATGCCCTTGATGGTTGTTGGGTTGGTTGTGTATTTAAGAGTTATTTGGGAATTTGCATCCTGAACACTCATTTACCAAATTTCTTTGTATTTGCAAGAATGAAAATGCGAGATCATAATAAATTACTTTTTACCTTGTCCGATAATCTCTTTTTAAGTTTAATTTAAGGGTTTATATTAGCAGCTATTTTTCTAAGTATTTATTCTCAAATAACTACAGGGGAGAAGTGGGCCTCTCTGAAATCTGTTCTACTTTTTCCCTCGTTTTGATGTTGGACCAGCTGAGATATCTTTGTTTGTCTCTGGAAGTGATAGAGGAAGAAGTGGGTGGATGCAGTTGTTGTGGCTACAAGAAACAGACTCTTTGGTGTTGAAAAAGAGTCTGAGTTAGTCCAGTGTTCACCTTTGAATAATACCAAGTGTACTACTTTGAAAAAAAAAAGAGAAACAACAGGTTACTGAACCACCCACACACATTGGTTCATGATGTATAAGTAAGTGCCTAGTCTGCTCTGCCCTCCTCAATAGGACCATTAATCAATCAGGAAATACTTGTCTGCTTCAGATTGTTAATTTAGTTATTTATGGTATGATTGAAATGGGCAAAAGTCACTGCATAAAGTCATAACAGGTTTTCTGGAAGTACATTACATCCACTCTTTAGTATACATTGGCATGACCAAGAGAGTGGGTAAAAATTTACTGCTTGACTGACACACAATGTTTTGCCATGTCTATCTAGAGTTCTTTTCCCCAGTAATCATCTGCATTTCAGGACCAATACTGCACAGTTCCTGTTCTGCTTAATTAGTAAATGACTATAAAATCATAACATACAGTGCATTGGGTTTGTGATGTGTCCAAAATGTTGGTTTCCATAAACTGTTGGAGGGAAAGAGAAGGTTTTTGAACAGTCGTGAATGCAAGTGGTGCAATGATGGTGGTATATTTGATGGGTGGTGATTGGCTGAGTGGAAACCTGTGGGTTTGGAGGTCCCCTATGTTTATGCTTTTGACAGATACTGCTTTGGCCCCTGGGCTGGGCCACCGAAGAAATCCTCCTGGCTTCAGCTCTCACTTCTGGCTCCTTTTTCTGGCCACTCTATAAAAAAACAAGCAGCCGAAAACTCGAACCTGTTCTCTGCATTTTCTCTCACAATCCACTGAAAATGAGAGAGGAAGTTTCCGTGACCTTTGCACTTCTTATACTTACATCCCGCAACTCTTACTGTGTTACACTTAGCTGGATAAAATCCATGGCACATTTTCCCTGGGTGAATTCTACATTAAACCAAGATTACTGTTGTCATGTTTTGTAGTTCTTCACACAACAAATATTTTTTTTCACTCTTCTCCATCACTGCAAATATAGTTGTTCTGTCAAGGTATAGAAAAAGACACAATCACGAGGTACAATTGATGATGCATTCTATCTATACTCAAGCTTCTGAAAACCAAACTTAAATAAATCCACTGAGCTTTGCACAAATAAAATACTTTAGAACTACAGTTCACTATGGCAGTTTCTATCTTATCTCTCTTATGAAGTCCAATAGTTTATGATATTTAATGTGTGGTTGCAGAGTTTCAATACATATATTCCTATGAAACCAAGTGTGAAATTGGCTTGTATTGCTAATCATTTTTATTCAAGTAATTGAGTTTAAGATCTACTGATTAGAGGTCAGGGCTTCAATGTAGATATTTGCACACCTCCAAAGTGAATCATTGTTTGTGCTGGTTGCTCAAGCACCAAATGATTTTAAACTTCCCACTAATCTTCTCGTATTTTTCATGTTGATTTCACATTGACAAGTTTGATTAAATGACTAAAATGTACTGACTTATGTTTTGCATTTAGCTTGCTGTGTTTTCTTATTTTTTTTCCAGAAAGAAAAAAAAAATGCATTTCTTGATAAAAACAATATTTGTAAAAAATAAAAAAAAGTTAAAATAAACAGTAATTTCAAACTCCAAAGATAACAACAACAATTACAAACCAGAAAAGAACAAGAATTACTTTATAAAACATTTAACCAAATCTGTCTGATCACACTAAAGCTAGCATGGCAACGTAGGGAAATCTTGCCTTTTTTTAGAATAAGTCTTATATGTTCAGTGGTTTATATTCTACAGGTCTGTTTGTCTGAAAAGTTTTTTTAGATTCAAAAATCTAATAACTCTCTTTTGCTCTTTGACTATCAGACAAAAGCTGTTCAGAAGGTGGTTCTGTACTTGAGAGAAATATCCCAACTTTTACACAGGCTAAAGAGTCTCAGTTATGATGCTGCGTCTGGCCTTTTCGTGACAGATGTAAACACACAGACATAAGTCAGCTCCTCACAGTCGGGGGGTTCATTTTCAGGCAAGGCCCACAGTTGGCTGAAACCACAAGGCGGTCATATAATGCACATGGAGTGTAAAAAGCCAGTTAAATGGGCCTTGGAAAGCACCATGGGTATGATTCCCTTTCAGCTAAAGCCTCAAAAACTCTCAACCCCTGGCAGACAGTACTGGTGTGAGCATTAGCTACTTTTACAAGAGGTCTTGATGACAGACCATCTGCTGCTCAAATTGAGTTTTGTGTGTCAGCATCCTTGAAACTGGTCCATTTAGGACTTGAAGTAGATTGGATTGTGATAAAGCTGTATATTGACCTGCCACTGTTGAAAATGTACCTATAAGTGCATAATGTGAGTTTTAAAAATAGACCACAGACTGATTCCTAAGACAAAACATTCTCCACTTTGAATCCAACATAATTTCTCTCTCTTACAAGATTCAGAGTATGGGTGACAAGAATAAACATCTAGATCCCAAATCAACCAAGAAAGAACCTGACAGTGTTGCTAGCTATTTATATTTATGTGCTCTTCCCTGGAGATTGTGAGTACCGACATGCAAACAGCAGGGGAAGGCAAGGCCTCCAGGAATGTGATACAGCGTCCCACTCAGGAAGAGAGCCGAGTCGTACACCAGATAACAACCCAGCAGAGTCCGGGGCGGTGGATGTTTGGTTAAGGCCGCATGCATTATGCATGCCCTCTCACTGTAAGAGCACACATGTGTCAAACAGCTCCCATCGTCGTCACTCTACTCGACAGATCCGCTTCCATGGATCTCGCAAGGAGACCAAGGCTCAAAATATTAGAGGAAATCAGCCATGACACTAATGAGGCTGCTGAAAAAAAATGCTCTGAGAATCAGAGAAGTGCTTCTTATTCATTGTAAAAATATGTTGTTTTTTTTTATTATTTCAGATTCTTACTTAGAGAACAAAAGCTTAATTTAAAAATTTTTAATCTTAATCTGACATTTTGATTCTTTCTCTTGTGTGTTTGTGTACTTCCTACCCACTTAGCAATCTTTGAGTATAGATCATCTGCAAATGTATCCACACTTCTTAATAAACTTGATTTTCATGTGAGAACATTCAGTTTTTGATGTGAATCTGATAGAGCTGTGGTGGGAAATGCTTCAGCAACAAGATGTTTCATTTGACCTGAAAATCCCACGAAGGAGCAGAGATTTAACCCCCAGGAAGTCCTTCCCAGATACAGAGTCTAAAGAGCCAAAGGAACGTGTGTGGTTTTTATATCCGCCATGCTGCAGAACAGGAAGAAGAAGCCAATAAACAGTCGGAGGAGAATCTTTTGTTGATTGTCTGGTGTATTTTATGCTTGAGAGAGCACCACCTGCACCCTGTTGAATAGAATTTTACGTATCAGTGAATTTGAATCTGAATTTGTGGTTTCAATGATTTTTCCACAGACTTAAAGTTACAAAGAAATCTATATAAAACAATATATAGAAAAAGGCGTATGATACCTGCACATGAACTGTGCCATTTATGCATTATTGGTGTTGCCTACTCAGTGCACTTAATGCAACTTAAAAATTCAGTTTTTAAGCACATTTATTACTTTATGAAAAAAATATGGTGGAGATGCAAATCTGTTAAATTTTCACAATATTTCTGCACATGACTTGGTGTGAGGTTGACTCTATTTCAGCTGCTGCAGACACTGTGGCGCTGCAAGTCTCAAGCAATGTTAGTCCTGCTGTGCATGCTGAGGGGTTTTACACCTGAATGTGAGAGGGCCCCAGGATATAAGTCTTGTGAGAAAAAAAGACCCCCTACAGTGTCTATTCCTCCCTCAGCTGGTCCTGCTTCCACTGAGCCTATCAAAATAACAATTTATTTTTTTCTAAATAAGCTTTGCGTGAGCTGGGACTTTGACAGTGACAAATTGACTTGTCCAATAAATTAAAATTTGCTGCCAGAAAAAATTAAAATGATTGTTTGAAAAGTAAAAGGAAAACTGAAATGGAATGGAAATGGAATATTTAATAAATGCCTGCATACACATACACTGGCTTTTTTTTGCTTTTTATTACGTCAAAATTACAATCTTCAAAGTATTTCATTGGGATTGTAAGTAACTAAGCAACACAAAGTAGTTTATGATTTTGAAGTGGAAGAAAAATATGAGTTTTCTTTTTCTTTTACAAAAAAAATATAATTTCTAGGTTTAGTAAGTTGTAAAGCCCAAAAGCAAACTTAAGCTTTTATTTAAGATGCGGTCTTTGATTTCTGAATGTTTTTGCTTTTTTATGATTATTATTTGTTATCCTTTAGAGCAAAACTTCAATTAGTTTCACCTATGTTGAAAAGAAGAACCTTTCACCTCCAACACCATGCTGCAGTTATGTTATTTAATCTGTTTCACTTGTGGGCTGTGAACAGCAGTCTCATTGATTTATGGAAGCCTGTGGATATTGTCACATTAATGGGCTGTGCACTGGATCTGTTTTCAAGGATCCCAGCCATGTACGCAAAAGCAAACAAACTCAATTGCAGCTCAGTCGGGACTGCAAAGAGTTGCGATGCACGCAGATCTTGTCAGAATAAGGAGCAGCATGTTGTGTTGATGACAAGGCAGAGGTGGCAAGGAAAACTGATCCTGTCCCTCAGAGAGGCACAGAGTTTCCAAAGCTTCAAGTTTAGGGACAAAGCTGCAGTGTACCTTAAGATGCTGTATCACTTTTACTATCTTATGTTCAACCACATCCCCTCCCACCCTATGCTGTCCATCTCCACCTACTCATATGCTTTGATCTGTTTCCAAAGCAAACAGCAAACTACTGGCAGTCATGAGCCTGGCCTTATGACTTGGATTATAAGAAGACAAAGAGTGCAATTCACACTTACCTACAAGATTTAGACACCGGGAGATGACACACACGCAAATACACACGCACACAACCAGATTGTGGGGCGGTTGCATGACTTATCAAATTCAATCAAACAAGTGATATTAACACATCCTGTCACTTGTGGAAAGCTTAGTGGACAAAGAGGCCACTTGTCAGAGGCAGATTGATGTAAAATGAGTGTAATATAAAACTCCAGAAAGTGTAATTATCTCTGTGTACTGTTGACAGAGTCATGCTTCGCTTGGCTTGAAATAACAGCCCAACGACTCACAGCAAGAACGATGACCATGAATGCAGTTGGCAAAGTTTGATTCATTTTTCCTGTTTTGAAAATATGTTTCTCAGTAATCGATTTGCTCAGACATTATCTTATTAAAACATTTTCTCTACTGTATAGGAATCAAACAGGTGTAGTTTTATTTTGATAGTATGAATCAATATGGAAGAGATAAATGTCGAATCGAAACAAGACAGAATCCTAGCTCCAAGTAGATTATATGATTAAAAACACTAGAAATTTGAGAAGTTTTAGTTGACATAAATAGCAGTTCTCATTTTTAAATTTTAAGGCAGATGATTTGTTTGTATAGCATTCACAATTTGGTAAATTAATTGAATGTATAAATTCTTAATCTGCCACAAATCCATCTCAAGAATTTTTCCCTTAACCCTTAAAGAGAGGGCAAAGAGTGCTTGTAAATGAAGGATCAAAATAAAGAATCGTGTTGCTACATTTACATCTATTGTCTAGAAAATTCAAAAATGAAAATATTTCTAAAGTATTAATGAGCAGATCTGTTAAAATGTCATAAGCAGTTAACTCTTTTCTGCAGTAGATAACTTTCAAATCCAAAGCAGTTTAGTTGGATCATAGTCTGCAGTTAAAAGCTGCTCTGACACAAGCCAAGCGTAAAGCAGATTTCTACCAAGAGAAAACAATTCAATAATTGCAAATAAATGAGAAAATGTTATGTGAATGCTGTTTTATAAACTTTTATACAGTGGTACTGTTAAAATTATTGAAACATAGCTCACTTTTATCCAAATTAAGCAGAACTCAAAATAAAATGTATCCAGTTTACATAAGATTAGAATAAATTTGAGACTATGTTCAATTCAACAGAGTACCACTAAATCCTAAAGTAGACGTTAATGACAAAAATGTTCCTGTGACATCATCTTTCGCATGCAATTAAGCACAACTGAAAAGGACTTTCTATGGATGCCTGGGGGGAAAAGACTGAACCATGTGATCTGTAACTTGGACAATTTGTGCCAAATAAAACCTGAATAAATCAAAGCCATATTTCAGCGCTGCCTCACAGAGATGTAAATCTGGGGCTCGGCGTGGTTCTGGGTCTCGCCCTGGGACTGGATGTAGAGTGTTATTGTTGATTAAAATGGATTATGGCTGAGATTACAGTCTGTCTCCTCCCAAAGTCCTCACTAAACTAGTCCAGCGCCAGCAGCCCAGGTCATTTTGAAGAGAAATGGAGTCAGTGAGAGAAGCTTATTCAGAGCAGTTCCCCGGTCTGTCTGAGTGTGGTTAGCGACACAGTGGCTTTTTTCTTTTTAATTGTGCCTCAGAAGGAAAGCGGTTGATTGAGATATTTGAAAGTAGAGAGAAAAAAAAGGGAAGTGGAGTAGGTGTGTGTGAGACAGAAGAGAGTGACATAACAAAGAGGCAAACATTTACCAGGCACGATCAGAATAATGATCAGAATAATGATCAGAATACCCTGATCGTTTGGGCAAAGATTTGTCTGCAGATTGTCTGCATTCCCATAAAATGTTGTCTTTGTGGACATCTAGAAACTGTCTTTTGGATATGCAAGTTAAATTAGCAACTTTTTTTTTTTGCTCTGTACAAATTTTTATTGTAGACTAAATTGTTAAAAAAAATTTGAACCAAAAATGTGAAATGTTCTTGATTACATACATAAGGTAAATCTGATGCGACCTGTCCATGGTGACCCAGTCTCTCGCCCAAAACATTCACTGGAGATAGACACCAGCACCCCTCTTGACCCCACTGGGAGATAGACACCAGCACCCCTCTTGACCACACTGGGAGTAAGGGTGAACAGAAAACAAATGGATGGACGGACGGGCGGACAGATGGACGGATGGATGAAGGTAAATCTGTGCAAGAAGACATGACAACTGACTCTAGTTAAGCTGTTTGATTACAAACATTCACAAATGTACAAAAACAGCACATCCTTGTAAATGCTGCCATGTAATTCACTTATAAATGTTGCAAATGTATAGGTCTTGTAAACCAAATTCTTGGATCAATTATCGCTTAAGAGTCCTATCAAGGTTACACTTTTGCTTTTGCTGAAGTGTCTTTCATTACCACACATTTCCCTGTGGAAATGAATTCATTAAATGAATATGATGTTACATTTTCTAATTATTTTTCAAATTTTTCAAGATACTGAATTTTGAGTTCCTAAAATCTAGTCAATATATGCATTTCATTTTTAAGAATAGGTGACAAAAATGGCACTTTTTCATTCACATTCAAAATTGTTAATGCATACTATTTTTTAGGATCCCCAAAAAATAGTATGGAAGTTAAATGTGGGTGAAGCCTTTTCTTTTTTAAGCTGATCTTATTTTCCATGGCACAGTTAATATTATTATCTATTTTTCTAAATGGGGAAAAAAAAGAAAACATACAACTGTAGTATAGAAAATGAGTATTCAGTTTCATAAGTCCAGACGTGGCTAAAACAGGACAGCCGCTTGCCTCAAACTTGGACATTTCTGCAGGGACAGCAATAGTTAAATAGTTAAAAAGAACTAAATCTGAAACAAACAAAGCTGGTCTTTGATCCAGGTTTATGTTCCCATTATGCACAGTGGGGAGGACTGTGAGGAAGGCAAAGAAAAAAAAAAACCCTTAAAGCTCACTGTTCAGGTACGATAAAGGTAAATGGTGCTGCAAACCACTTTTTGCTCAAGCACTTAAGCACTTACTGTTTAATTTATATCCAGCTAAAAAGGACATGTTAAAATATAAAAGAAAATAAATTGGTATTTGTTTGCTATTTTTTGATGAAAAGTGATTCATTTTTCAAATGTCATCAGTTTCTCAAAAAAGCACATAATTTGGTTGCATGTTGAATAGAAAACAACTGTTAATATATTGTTTTGTCTGTTTTTACTGTGCTGTATATATATATATATATATATATATATATATATATATATATATATATATAGATTTGTTGATTTTTTTTTTCTTAGCATTCACTTATTTACTCATTCATTTATCTACTTAGTAATATTTATTGTATTTGGTTATGCGTACCTGATTATGTTTATGTAAAGACTCAAAGTTCAATAAAACCCTTTAACAGTTCACTCAATATATGTAGGAAAATTGCTGGTATCTTAATAGTACTATATAGTGTCATTTTGTTGATGTGCAAGGATTACTATGATCAAATACTGATAACTTGGCCCTAAAAGTAAACAGTTAGATGAAACATAAGATTCCAAAAACGATGAATATTAACTTTGTCCAACCAAAACAGGACAGGAATTGAGATTTATACAACACTGTATGTTGTGTTAATTATATTTGAATTGTGCTGTTTAAATATTGTTGTTGTATTTCTTATTCTTTAACATCAAGAAAGCAAATGTAGTATCATGAAAGTCAAACTGCAATTGAAGTACTACCTACAGCTAAGCTGTAAAACTTTAGTCTTGGGGGATGAAGTGTATATGAAAGCCTTACTGGTTTTGTTAGCATACCTGTAGAGCTGTATTTATTTCTGTGTTTAATCAAGGAAAATTATTTCCATGTGCTAAGAGGTTATTGTTGTGCTTGTTATAAAAGGTTTCAGCAGAACACTTGATTAATTGGCCATGTCTTTGCTGCTGCAGTTGGGCTGAAGCTAACCGACCAATTATCATAATCCAGGGCTGTTTATTTTCCCTCCACTGCCAGTCATGACACATCAACTAAGCCACTGGTTCAACAGAGCAAGGCCTGATGACAAGAGATGCTCAGTAGCCTGGGAGATGGGGGGAGGAGGCAGGACAAGGTCTGTTCAGTATGTCAGTCAAATACAATACTGTGGTGTCTGCAAGATGATCTGTCTCTGTTGGCTTAGCTTGTGGACACCAATGATGAACACAGAGAAGAAAAAAAAAACTTTCACTTAGTTTATAGCATAATGTAAATCCTTTTTAAAGCTTTATTGTTGGAAATTTTAAGGCAAATTTTAAAAAAGCCACATTTTAACTCCTGTGTCTACAAAGTCTTATGGGTATGTCAGAGTCTACTCACAGTTAGAGAAAAAGTCTATGTTATTATGAGGTTATCGGGAAGGAAAAAGTAATTCAACTTCCGCCACTCAGAATGAGTCTTTTTACCATACATGCTGGCATATATTTCTCTCTTTTCCTCTGTCTAGACATGCAGAGCAGGACCGCAGCTTGCATACCGGACAATGGAGCCATACAGGTCTCTGGAGAACCATGAACAACCAATGCAAAGTTTTTAAGGCTCCCTTGCAGGAGTTGTGCAAGTTAAGTATATGTGTTAAAGTTTGCCTCAAATATCAAAATGCATTTTGATGGAGATTTACATCAAATGATAACACTGTTAGTCGACCTTGCTTATCCACGCTGTGGAAGGTAGATCAGTGGCACACGCACTTCTTCAGTTGTCATCCACATTTATTTTTCAGGAATCAAGAATTTTTATAAGTCCAGTTTAGGTCAAACCTAAACTGACCAGGTCAATCATGGATCTAATGCCAAAAAAGTAAGCAGCATTGCTTACTACATAATGATCAAATCTACTTCAGAATTGTTAATTTAGTGGTGGCAGTTCAAATGATGCTGCTACTGTCTGGTTGACAAGAATTTTGTTGCTACTATGTAGGTATCATTTCACCCCACCGGTGATCAGGAGGGAAATTGAATTTCCTTTCTTGCTTTACCTGTTAAAGGGCCTTGTCCAGAAACCTGCTACTTTCTGACCTTTGTTTCAACCTGTTACAACCATAGTGACACAGTCTGCCTCATGTCACTCACCTTGTAACATTGACTGCACTAGTCCACCAGGCGTTAATTGCCACATTTACTACTCAGGGCCTTAGTTAATCTTTGAGCTACATGCATTTCCTTACCCAGTAGCACCAACAGTCATTGTTGAGGTTAATAGTCGCAGATGTTGTGTTTTTGGAGCCTTTTCTAAACACCTTTTTTGTAATAATAATAAAAAAAAATTCTCATTTGGCTAAACAGAATATAAACCACAGGAGCAATGTAGAGTGAATCAGGTGTTTAAATCATAAAATCATAAAGCTTTTTTGCTAACATTTGATTCAAATCAAGAGGGGGACAACATTTGAACCAAAGTTTAGCCTTGTTATAATTCAACATATTAGGGTGAAATTAGTCAGACATAAATGTCATGTTAAGAAGATTTCAGAAATCTACCAAAGAAGATAAGATGTCTTACTTTGCAATTTACCTCCATCCCAACAGAAGCACAATTATTCAATACATGAAATATTCAGTGACTTGCTAAAGTATTTCAACACAAATAACTTTTCAACAATGTTAATGTGATGAATCAAATTTAGGTGGTAATAGACGAAAGGAAGGTGCATGAGTAAAAACATCTTGTTTCAGATATTTATTGGTAAAAAAAATTGTTGGAATTTTTTTTTTAATTTAAATACAACTACATTCTACTTTGTAGTTGTAGCATAACAAAACACAAACTATTTTTGCAACGCACCATCGATGACATAAGATTTTTCATAAAATTTGATAACATGCTAAAAAAAGTTTAAATCTTTACTTCAAAAAAATCCTAAACATCCATGTGTGAATTTTCCACTGTCTTTTATGACAAACATAAGCTCTTTCTGAGATATAATGTTGCATATTAAAATATGTGTTAAAGTGACTCTTTCAGCAGCTCATAAATTCCTCACACTGTACCCTCTCTGCCAAGAGACTTTCACTATTTTTCTTATCTTGAGCTCGACTCGCCGGAGCAGGGGCAGCAGTATAGCAGTGACTGTCCGCAGAGGAAATTAAAGTGAAATACATCCCCCTTTGTGGCTCTCACACTTCACACGCCAGTGAAGCACCTTTCCGTGAATGTCATATTTACAGCCAGCCAAAGCTACTATAAACACAATTTTTCATGCGACTGAATAAATCAGAGCTTCACTATTTTAAATCCACACCAATGTTAAAGCACGCTCTTGGCGCTTTTACTGCACCTAAATTTAAAGATCAAGAGCTGAAACTTTTTGTCATTGTCTAAGAAAATATATACCATTTTATAGGTTGGTGTGTGAAGTTCAGGTTGGAGAAGTAGAGCTTCTTCTAACACTGAATGGATCTTTTCATCTCTGACAGAACTGATCAGAAGGACGACTTAGAGAAACCTGCTGACAGAAAATCTCTTGCGAAAATATTTGAGTGCTCATACAGTCCGACAAACACATCATATGTTAAAAATATAAACATTCCGAAACAAGCGTGGTTGAGACTGAAGTCCGAGTCACCCTCTACCATCCCCATGTACTCTATAAATAACCTATAATTCTCAGGAGACTGAATACTCCTCAGTGCCATAACTGTCAGCATGACAGACTCATGTCTCATGTTGTTATTCCACAACTATTCCATCATCGGTCATGATTTATTCAAAGGTAACATTTCATTTAAGGGCACTTTTCATGAGTTTTAAGCTTTTTCTTTGTCATTTGTCTTGAAGCTTTCAGCTTAAAGGTGGATATTGCATATTTTCCAGGCACATAATGCCATTTTACAACTCAGGCAAGTAACTACGTGATCATTTGTTGCAGTTTTATGTCAAAAATAGCTTAAAAGAAATTAAACGATACCAATTAATGCCTTAAAATTGGGCCTTTGTCTCTTTAAGAGACTTCATCACGCACTTGCTAATTGGTGGTGCCACGAGTCTGATGGAGATAAATGTGTGTATATATAGGTATCTGTGTGCGTGTGTGTGTTAAAGAGACTCTTTCAGCAGCTCATAAAATATTAAATAAAAAATATACAATTGTATACAAATGAAAAAATACATTTTTTAATATATTTAAAAGTTTTAATTAAAAAAGATGATACCGCACAGAATCATGGGTAAAAATTGCCTCAGGAAAATAGTGAAACATTTCAAGTATATAAAACATAGTTTAGAATTTTGTCCTTCAACCAGAAATAGGTTGGTTAGTTTGTTCTTGTTAATGGAGAAACACCTACATTTATTTAAAGAAAAAGAGAAGCGAAAAAAATGAAGAAAGAAAGAAAATACCAGGACTTCAGATACAAAAACTTGCATTTGCACAAGTCTGCTTTATACTGATGCAGTGGGACTGTCCACAGTAAAACTGTCATGGTTCATAAATATAACTAACCAGTGCTTTTCTGAGAGGGAAAGGCATGCTCCAACTGCAGCACAGACCTTTGAGGATTAAACCCAGGATTCTCACGGTGATGCAACTGCTCAACAGTGAAATGCTGCTGCCTTGTCCATGGCTGCTCCAAAGAGAAGAGGGCCCCATGTGATTTCAGAGAGATTTAAATCACTTCACGTGGAATGTTCCTGCTGTTTGGTACCTACAGAAAACTGCATTTAAATTGCTCCTTTTCAGCCCTTGTGAGAGACACCACTGAAGAAATGGATTATTAATCTCTTTATCGTCAAAAAGAAACAAAACCAAATGTGTTTGCAGCATATCTGGCACCTCATCTGTTGAATCAGAAGAGTGTGAGAACATGTGAGGAGTTTGCTTTCTTTTACTTTCACTCTTCATTAGTCATGAATTTCAAAACTTGCATTCTGAACATTATAAAATTGCTGTGATTTATCCAAATCACGATTGTGTATGTTTGCACATGTTTAAATCCTTTAACTGTGAATTTAAAGGCATAATGGCCTGAGCTGAAATCGCCACAGTATTTCATTAAAATCTGATAGTTATAGCTGGTGACAAAGTTGCTGGCAAGGTTTGTGGTCTTGAGTAACAGAAAACAATGTTTAACAACTCTGAATCCCTAACCACTGTAACTTTGTGCAAATGGACTGCAAAACGTCAAGATAGACATCGCAGAGATACAGGACAAATCTGCTGATCTGTGGATGAAATAGCCAGTTCAGCTATTAACAAAACTGGCTACATTTGTCTGCCATTAGGGCCATTTATGTTCAAAGACATGGAAACAACAAGCTGATTAGCTTGACATTGCACCACCCTCATTTCAATCTACAGTAGGAGCCTGTATGCATGTGTGTGTGTGTGTCACCAAGGCCAAAATGAGAGGAAAAATTTTTTTCTTCAGATTGGATAATAACGTTGCAAATCTGATAAATTCAACCTTACTCGCAGCTTATTAGATCTGGTGAATTTAACACTAAATAATGGTCATTTAGTTCTGACCAGCAGTTTGGGGTACATTTGAAGGTTGTACATAGTGAGTTTAAAAGAGATTAAAATTTACTGAACATCACGTAATCCTGCTTTTAGGAAACTTCTTAATAAAGGTTAAGAAAATAAAAGTTTGGCTCTTATATAAATATGTTTAAAAATTAGAACACGTTTGAAATCCACCCTGCCTATTGATGTGTGCGTGTGTGATTGTGTGTGCTGTTTTCTATTTCAGTTTTCATAAAAATTCCTGAAGAATAATCCCATAATTAGAGCAGATAGAACATGAAGTTTATTCAGGTGGGTTTGCTTTAAATGAGCCTAACTACCTTCTCTTCTACAGTTAAGGAAAAAAGGCTTCAAGATGGAAGACTGTCACTTGCTTTAACTGGTAAAAGTCTGCTACTATTAATGTCTTCTATTTGAAATCATTAAGGTTTCTTATTCAGCTTCCATGACAATAAACAAAGGAAGGTGGACTGAACCAAAATTTGATGTCAACTTTTTATAGAAGCATTTTTTTTCTCTGCCAAATGTTGGCAAATATTTCATTGTTTATTGCTATAGAATAGAGACCTGTCACCACCTGTTGCCTGATGACCGCTGGAGGGACAAGCATGGACATTAATTGATCTCTGCAAATTTTCCTTTCGAACATGAATGTGCTTGGTTGTTTGTCCTGTGTGTGTGTCTACGTTGCCCTGTGATGGACTCCTGACCTGGCGGATGGGTAATTTAATTATTTTATAATTCCTTCATCTATCCATCAATTGTTTTATCTTTTAGTAGGTGACTATTGGTGAAACTAAATATCATAATGATCTGTTTTTATAAATTAATAAAAAAAACAGACAGTACTGGCAATATTAAATTACCTTGACAAAATATTATCCTTATTCCATGAGCTGAGCAGTAACTCTTTTCTCTACTGCCCATGCTTGTAACAAACATTTGTTTTTGTTGTTTCTGTTTTATACAACATATTCAACTACACAAAAACAGGAAAATGGTAATACATTTGTTTTAAACTCAATTTGCTACAATTTTAGAACAGCACTTCAGGCGCCTAGCATTAAACTCTTTGGTTTAGAGACAGGAAGCAGATGGCCTTCCTTCACCCTCCATGTGGGATCATATACCCTCCATAAGCCCATTAACACCTCAAATCTGGTAGCCTTGCTCATGTGGTGTGCATTAATCTATGACGCACATCTTCAATTTGCTCCATGTTGTTGTCTTGTCAACTACAAACAGTCTTGCTTTAGCTGGGTGAAGCCATCAGTTAAAGCTCATGCACGGTGTGAAAACAAAGTTGCAACCATGTGGTTTTAAACTGCCTCCTCCTCGCCATGTTTTTGGAATCATTTCCAGCTGTTCCACAGCCACTAATGGCACTGTGGGCCCACATTGGTGTTTTAACATGGGCCAAGTCTCAGCCTCTCTCTTGCCTGGTAGAAGCGGAGGAGGTTTTTAGCTACTGTTTAACAAATGGTTTTTCAACCCACATTGTGAGTAATAAAAGACATCCCACTGAGTGTCCTGAACACTATCCTCAAGCATAGCATTAGAGCTTTCTGGATGAAAATCATTAAAGATTTTGAGGTTTAATAGTTTTATGAACGGGCATAAACAAATCAGGGAGACAACAGTCTCAGAATAAACTGAATCTGCATATTTGTACAAACTGTTCAACCTGACATACTCAATTTAGTTTTACATACAGCTTCAAAACAAATTTGTGAAATTCTGCAGCCTTGGCCTCTTGTTCACATAATAATTGGTAAAGATCACCAGGCATATTGTTTGAAGCATGTTGTAAGTTAAACCTGTTTTTTTTTTTTGTTTGTTTTTTGGTTTTTTAATGCAGTATATCTGCACATTCATCTATAAAAAGAAGCAAGAATGGCATTTGTTTGGAAATAATGGTAAATCTGAATCTGTGGTATGACTTCCCAAGTTCAGTGATAGCATTTATTATGCTATATCAGTAAAAACAGAACAGGTTCAAAGAGAAAATTTGCTAAAGTCATTTAAATTGAGTAAATTAGTGATTTATTGAGTTGATACATTTTAGTGTATTATCAAGCCCTGAAATTGTACAAATGTCCATTTTAAAAACTTTATTTACATGTGCATTCTTGAGATTTTTTTTATTTCTTCCATGTGTAATCTTTGACCTGCTGGAGATTAAGCCAAATTAAATTAGAGCAATGCTTAATTTCTCTCATCTTGGCTTCTCGTGCTTAATAAAGGTTTATTTATGTATTTTTAAATCTGATTACAATTGTAAATTTACTTGCGAAAAGTAAAAACCTTAGCAAAAGTTTTCAAGTAAGACTGAAAACCAAGACTTTGTTCAAAGACTGCATAAAATGCTTTAGCCTCAATAGATCTTGTTTTAGAAAACATTAGCTCCTTCGTGAGGAGTTTATATAAACGTTTTATTTTGTGAAAGAAGGTCACATTCACAATGTTTCAAAATTGAAAAAAATAATTCTGAGTTTTAAAAGCAAACCTATAGAGCAAGTTAACCCATCAGCTCACTTTACAAATAACACTTGAACCAACTTTGTGAAGCTGAAAACCCCTGACTAAATCAAAAGGTGTCTTGATTAGCCTGGATCTTGACTAATGGTAGAAGCTCGAATATGTTTTAGAAAATGAACAATAGTTTAAGTCCTGCATGATTTAATCATTTAGAGAAACGTCAAGTCAAATTTATAAACAGGATATAAATGTTATCAATATTCTATGCAAAATAACTTTTATGAACTAGATGTAAACAAATTAATTTGTAAAGCATTAAGTTTGGAAAATGTTAACTGAAATGTTTTGGACTTCTTGCACAGGAGAAATCTATCATGAATAAATAAAAATACCTTTAAAGCTTAACTTGTGCAAGAATTTCTGATCTAGAGATCTGTTTCATTTTTTCCTCAGGATTGAATAGTTACAGTAATGAGAGTTATGACAATTGTATCCATAAACAAACCTGTTAGCATAAAAAATAAGTCATGCAGCCTCTGACACAAATGATTTTTGTGGATCATATCACATAAAATAAAAACTTTAGTTGATAACAGCTTGTTATCAAAGAAAAGCAGCATTTGCATCATTTAGCAAAAAAGCAACTGCAAAATACTGTTATTTATACTAATACTATAGTGTTTTAATTTTTCCATCATCTAATGACAAAAATAATTTCAAGTGGAACATTTTGGTTGACGCACGTGATTTAGTTGCCTTTTTAAAATACAATCATAATGATTCAGTACTGCAAAAGCTGCCAGCTTGGATCATATTTGTAGCATTTTATGCCTCATTGCAGGAGCAACTCATAGAAAACTTCATACATCAGTAGGGACTGGAAACATGACATTTCAATACTTGCCTTTATGCGTACATGCATGTGTTCATACACATTTATGATGATTGCTCCCCACAAATTTTGCCGGCTGCTCAGATGGCCAATTAGTATGTGAACCTTTTTGCCCTATTAAAAGAAAAGAGGCAGGACACATCTGGTGTCAATGCATCTAAAAAAACCTATTGTAATGCTCCTTTTCCTGGACTGAACGTGCTGGGAAAGAAGCCCATTTAAAAACGTGTCAGACAGCTAAGAGCTGCATTTGTTCAAGTGGAACCAGACTGCCATCATAAGCTCAGAAAAGGTACTGCAGCAGAGATGCTGCAAAGCAGAAATTAATTGAGAAAAAAAATAGTTGTGTAAATTCTGTATTTTATATTTTAAGCTATGGTAGAAATGTTCTCTGTAAGATTTTGTTTGATTTTGGCTAGAAAGGTGCAAACATAAAATATTGTTTGCTTGAGCAGATTATTAAATCGTCGTAGGAATATTAAATATCACCAGTTAAACGTGCAGAAAATATTTTTAGTAAGGCTTATCTTAGCAGATGTTTGGAAAAGCTAGAATTTCAAGCTCCATAAAAACTGCAGATCATAACGTCAGATTAAAAGACCTGTGCTGTTCAAGTGCTTGTCTTGTTTATATGGCTGGAAAACAGGGAATCAATGTGAAATGGCTTTGAATGGAGTCTTTGGAACAAAGTAGGTTGGTCTGCTATGTATTTGATTAAACTGATTCTCAGAGAAAAAAATAGGAAAATAAACATATGTCTGCCACAGTATTTATGTCAACAAAAATTACATGTTCCACTTATAGAATCAAAAGGAAAACCAATTGTTGGCGTCAAAGATACTGAAGTGGATTTGGAATAAGCTGAAACGTTAGTGGTTAAAACACAGGCTGAGGCGATAGAGAAACAGACGCTGGTCACTCTGTGACCCTGCCTATGTACACTCGCCAAACCGTAAATGACAGCGAGCAGGGAGGAGTGCCCCAGAGTCAGGATTACTTCATCCTGACCACCACAAGCATGCCATCATCTTTTGGCAGCTACCATCTTCGTCAGGAAGGCCAACATCTATGACGGCGCGGATATCTAAAGCTGTACTGTAGACATATGGGCGTATGGGATCATGCGTTGATGCAAACACAGGGAAAACACGAGTTATCTAAGTATATCTGAACATTTGCAATTGTTACAGGTCCTGAGTGTCAGGACTGCTATAACAATGTTGAACACAAGCTGGAGGATAATAAAATAGAAGTCACCAATGATGACCGAAGCGCTGTCTTTAGCATCCATATTGCCTTTTTTTCTTTATTTGTTAACAACCAAACTTTTTACAGTGTACATCTTGGTTTTCAGATTTGTGCATTTCAATATAAATATGTCTTTTGTATTCTGAGTTCCTTGTCTTATTCTCGAATTTTACATTTAGATCCTTTTCTGCTCTGCCTTGTTGGTTATTCTGTTGCCCATGGATTATTTCAATGCACTTCCAATGCCATTCTCCTTCTGCTCGCCAAGATATCTGAACAGATATTTGTCAGTGCCTGCTGGAATAGCAGTGCAAACATCTACCTAGTGCACAGATTGCCTTACCAAAGGCCTATGTTGCACTCCCACTGACTGTGGATATGTACACGGTCATGTAGAACATGTGGAGATAGAAAAGACCACTCAAACAAAAGGGAAGCTATGACTATAGCAAAAAACAAAACAACAACAACAACAAAACAGAAGCTTATCAATATGTTTAAAGCTTGAATTCTAACATTTGTAACCAAAAGAACATAAAAGCTTGGTTTTCTAAGAACTTTATTGGCTATTGCCCATGTTCATCAGTCTACTAGGCAAGGGACTGAAGGATTGTCCTATTTATGTAATGTATTTATAGGGAACTGTAACGGCATGCAATGCATGTAATCTTTACATTATTGTTTGTCTCTATGGGAATATCTATTGCTTTTTTCTCCAAAAATACTAGAATCATATTAAAGAGGTATTATTCTATTTTAGTTAGAGAGTAATTCCAAAGAAAGACCTTCTCAAAACAGCAAAAAAAAGTAAAAATTCAATAATAATCAATAAATAAATTGTGTATTTGTCACATTTTTTTTTCATTTAAACATTTTTGAGAGTAAAGCACAATTTGCTTGTTAAAAAAATTAAAGGTGACACAAAAGTAAAGGAACAGCAGCCTGTCTGGTCACACATGAACTTTCATCCTTCAGGCAGTAATACTTTCACCCTGAGGACCTGAATTTATTCGACACATAGATTCACCACGTTGAAGCGCTGAGGCCCAGAGGAGCCACACCACTGACAGACTCATAGAAAAGAAGGGGGAGAAACTCAGGGCTTCCTCCCTCGGAGAATAATGCCACTTCCCTTTCACGAGGATATGCATAAACACATGCGCTCTCCTCACAGCTGCCGAACACGTGCATTTCCATCCAGCTCCAGCTAAAGACATGGATACTGCTGCAAATTCACACCTGCTAGCAGTGGCAATGACGGCCAGGCCTGACAGTTTCCTTCTGGCCATCATCACTTCTCAATCGCAGGAGCACAGTCCAAGCAAACAGTCCATCAGCAATGTCCCGGAAGACTTTGCCATACGGCTTTATGATCAACATCCACATCTCTGCTAATTACCACACAAAACGCTTCACTGACTGAAGGCTGTTTGTTCAAATTTGAGCCAGCAGATAACATAACTTGATGTTGTTTATATAAGACCTGTTGATATTTAATCAATCAGCAAGATTTGATTGACTGCAGGTATTTAAAAGAAAAAAATCAGATGAACAAAAGAAAAATTCTATTGAGATTAAATTAACAAATCTTTCACATCATTAAAAATTTGTTTGAGAGATACATCTGCCTAAACAATGCTTGAACTTTAAACAGGTCTAAAGACAGTGAACTCTTACTGATGATGTACTGCACCACCTCGTTTTTACCTCTTTCTTTCCTAAGGCTGATAAAATCTACTGTATTGTTCAGCTAAGCTACCGTATGCACTTGATATTTTAGTTGCGTTGGCTTCCAGTGCAACTTATAAAAGCTCAAAATCAACTTCAACAATCTTGCTTTTGTGTTATTGGAGCTTTTCATATACAAGCACCAGAACCGGAAAAGTTCCCTCCATTATTTCCCAAGCAAGTCTTTTAAGTTGTGTAATCAGTCCAAACAGAAAATCTTCAACTGACCCCCTGACATGATATTTGTCTGTTTTTTCACCATTGTTTTTTTTATATATATAAATCAGCTAAAAATATGCATTTTTGTAAACAATAAAACTATTGTTTCAATAGTTTTATTTGTTTTTTGTTTGTTTGTTAGTGAACAACTTTGCAATTTCTATCCTGATTGCTGCTAGCAATCAGGAAAAATTGCACATGCAGTGAGATTAATTTGACCAACCATGATCAACCATTTTTGTCACTGAAAAAGTACTGGATGATAAATTGCATGTTGTCACTAATCAAGGTCGAAACATGCCGCTATAAATCTGTGAGATTTCTTCTGAAATGAGTGGAAATTGTCAGATTTACATGTTTGCATCGTGAAAAAGACCTCAACAGAAAATTTAATCCCATCTACACACAATGAAAGCTAAAGTAGGCTGTCTCCATGTCTGTCTGACTCCATAGCAGATAATAAATTGGCAGCTCTTACTCTACAGCGAGGGAGACAGGATGTTAAACGCCTTTCTGGCATGAACTCTGAATCTTCATTGTCTGCTTATCTGCACTAAAGACCTTCAGACGGATGACTCTGAAGGGGGAACGAAAGCTGTGTGGTAAAGTCATCACACTATGATGTAAAGCAGACGCATGCCGAGGCTTCTCTACAACAGTTCAAAACAAAATAAAACACTTGTTTAAGTTTTTACCCATTTCTCCCCTCAAGTCACCTCCTTTACTTCCATCTTTCCTCCTTTACTGGATTTATTAATGTTATTTCAGACATCAGCTGCATAATGTATGCCATAGATTTATATGGTTGACCAAATTTTGATCCGGTGTCAAGGTCTTACATAGAGAGCCTGACTTAGAAAGCCCTGCGACTGACCCCAAAGATATGAACTACGGATATCTCCAAGTGTCTTTAGAATAACAACCTCTTCAATTCCTCTTTCGGTAATGGTTTGAAAAAGAGGGCTCTTCAAAATACTTAAAAGCCAGCTATATTATCCCTCATAGTTTTTTCACGTTTTGTCATGTTACAACCAAGAACTTAAAAAAATTCCACTGAGATGTTTATGTGATGAACACGAACATCTCACAGAGGACCTTTTAATTCAACTTTAAAAACCTGTGGATATCTGCAACTCCTCCAGATATACCACTGGGTTTTTTGTTTGCTTCCTTGGGTTTTTTCAGCCTGACCTGCCAGTTGGGGTTGATGGTCATGTCTTGGTTTCGCCATTCTCTTTCCAGTTTTGAATAATTAAGTGTACAAAACTTGAAATTTTGCTTTATAACCTAATCCTGAATTAAAACACTCAATAATTCTATCTCTTTTATATTAATTTTTCTGTTAATCCAGAATTATGCACAACTTGCAACGGGTATGAATACTTTTGCAGGACACTGCAATTTGGTGTACTTGTATTTCAACTTTATTTGTGTGTGCATGTGCGTGTGTGTGGAAACAGAACCCTCCATGCTTGTGAGAAATGGAGGGAGAACAGCCCTGAGGTGTCAGAATACACTCACACAGGGAGGAAGTATTAGGCCAGTGTCTCGACCTTAAGGTCTCCTTGTAAAGACTGCCAGATTTTGGAGAGAGAGAAAGTAAGAATGAACTCATGAAAACAGCAGATGACCTCAGAGAGGGTACTCTTTACACATTTGTTATTTTAAACCACCAAATGATCGCAATATCAGTCTTGTCCAGGCTGTATACAAAACCCCTAACTTCTCCTGAGGCTAAAAGATTAAGCAGAGGTGGGAGAGGTTGATAACCTGGGATGGCCTCCAGCCCACACAGATGACTATTTCCTAACTGGGAGATAATCAAGGTCAGTGCAGCTGGTTGAAGATAGCTTGTTCTTAAGGAAGTACTTACTTCAAAATATATCAGTTTGTGTTCAGCAAAAACACAAAAACGTGTGGTTAAATGTGAGAAAACATTAAAAAGCTTAGGAGGAATGAAACATGTTGTAAGGTATGGGGTTTCTGTTTTCTCAGATGATTTGACAGAATTTACGCAAATTGAAACCGCATCAGGTCAGTTTATTTTAAAATCTATTTTCTCAAAAGAGAAGGAGCTGATTTATTTTAGATACTGGATACCATTTATTTTGGTCAGAACATTCATTTATAACATTTAATTACAGAACATGCTTCTGTTATCATGTGCTTGAAATCATGTAACACAAGATATTTTGAAATTAGTCTGAACTTGTGGAAATTTTAAGTATACAGTTTGGACAACCACCCCAGAGGCATTGCAAGGTAGCATAAACAGGCTGTTTGTCAAAGCTAAGAGCACTTGAGAAAAATATGCATAAATGGACTGCAACTGGCATTTTGTACATTTTATATTAAACCAAAAGTCGACTAAGACTCTATTTCTACTTTAACCACAATCCTAATTTGCCTGGAAATAATGCTGCTGTTGACTGGCAAAAAAAAAATACACGACTTATGTGTTTTTGGAAATTAGAGAAAGAACAGGTTGAGGCTGCCAGAGAGCAGCAGTAATAACGAAATGTCTGCTCCCAGCAGGAAATGACACGCATGTCGTTCCTGGGCATTGCAGAGTAGAGCTGAGTTGCCCAAATAAGGCTCTGCCAGAAATAACAACATTATACACAGATCTTTCTATGTGTGCATGTTAAAAAATAAAAAATAAATAAAAATCTGAAATTGGCCAGTGTACCTTCCTCTCATTATTTCCATCAACTTCCCCAGCACGAAAATCCTCAATCCTCTGATGCCATTTGTCAGAGCCAAAACAACTAACAAATCCCACGCTGATCTGTAGAACCAAAATGATGAATTACAGGCTAACCAGAAATGAGAAGGATGAGCTGAAGATACACACTGTGCTTAGTGGCACACATTAAAACAACCAGCACAGTAATGAGGCATATTATGACTACTTGGACCAAGCAAAAGGGTCCAAGCTAAATGTTGGGATTTAGGCAATGAATTACAAAGTTATAGTTGTATGTGAACATTTCCCTTTGTCTGTTTCTTTATTAAAGAAGCTCAATTTTACCCAAGCTTTTTGAGGGACATAGCAAATGGAGAAGGTCCTCTGATCAGATGAAACCAAACCTGAACTTTTTTTCCGACATGCAAAACAAAATGTTCTTTAGAAAACTCTCTGTGCACATAACTCTAAATAGCAGGTCAACTCTCAAACATGGTTGTGATAGTATAGTTATGCAGTGGGAAGGCCTTTTTCACCTGGCTGAGAGAAGCTGGAGAGAGCAGACTGAAGGATGAGGTTAAATATGAGGGCAGCCCTTTGTTGGCTGTCTATACACTGTGTATTAATAAAGTTATGAATGTTTTGGTTCTTTGTTTCTGTCTGGTGCCTTTGTTTTACATATGCCCCTACGGCCACTACTCACATGTCTCACAAGTGTATATTCAAGATGGTGTCGGATTTCCCCATAGCAATGCATGCATTCACCACCAGAACAAATATACAGCTAAGTGGTTCTATATTGCTGAGAATCTCTTAATGGTTACATTGCTTATTTTGCACTACAGCTCGGTAGAGTAAAAGGTTCTAGAGAGCAAAGGGGGAGCCCACTTCAACAAGGCTCAAGGTCGCCCTGCTTTGTCTGCTGCCACTGTACTTTGCTCAAGAATCCCTTCTGAGGAATTATAATTGAGGATAAATATTATCAAGTGCAATCCGAGAGGGTGTTGTGTATTTGTGCTGGGGCCAAGACGAGAAACTCAGTGAAACTGAACACCAGTTTGAGCCCTGACCACAGGAGAGCTTAGATGGAGGCAGGGGACCCATCTCGTTCTTTTGCCTGCCTCAGGCAGCAGGGAATACGGAGGTCAAAGGTCAAGGTAAGAAGTATAACGTCTTCAACAAAAACTCCATACTCGGGAGTACATCTAACAAAAAGCTGAACATTGAACAAGTTTTATAACAAACAAGGGGTAGGGATTACTTTCACTCATGACAGCCTTGTTCCTGGGGGTCTACATTCAGCCTTTTCTTCTAGTCTCTCATCACCAGGTGGAAGAACAACAATCCATAATCCATCCGCTCTAATCTTGTGGAGGATAACTGTCAGCACCTACATACACTGTGAAATGCTTTCCGGCCTGGTTACAACGCTGGCACCAGTGGTAATCACTCTAATCCTGATGTATCCATGGTAAACAAAACCCTTTTGCACAGTCATTATCTATTCACAGCCAAAGGCCGTCAGATAACAAAGCAGATCTGGGTAAAGAGAGTGAGTGAAAGAAGAGAGAATGAAAAATAGTTTTGGAGGAAGTCAATGAAGCTGACAATTGAGGGAACAAGAGAAGGTGGGATACTATTTAATTGCATTATATAACAATATGTGTGGTTTGCCAACTGGCTTTTGGTTTACTTCATGCGGATGAGGATTTTGTGTTGCAAAACCTACAGTTTTTCTCAGTCTTGATGTAAAAAGATATTTTATTGTTCCACTGAACCAGTGCAGTCCTAGAGCAAAAGTGCAGAATAGACACATTTCTAGGAATCTGAATTACAGTAATTCTCGAAACAATAAAAAAGCAGCAAAAACAACAAAAAACAGCTTCTTGAAACAATATCCGACATATTTTTTGTTGTACACAATAACAAGCAAGGTGCTAGCAAGATGATGGAGATAAAAATTGTGTTAAAAAATTCTAAGAAAACTCATAAAACTAACAGAATGGTGCAGAACTTTGGAGTTTGGATACACACAATGGCATTCGGTGAGGAGTAAATGAAAACAGCCTGTTTAAAGGCAGAGTGATCAGTGGCATTGACATCAGGTGAGGAATGGATGGTAGCGTCCACTGACACAGAGGACAGACAGACAAATACCCAACATAGAATAATTAACTACAAATTATCAAAAATAAATAAATCATCAAAAGCACAGAAATATCCTCAAAAAATAAAAATCAAACCTCAGTGAAATTTAAATTCAAAGTCCTTAGACCGACACAAAGAAGTTTATTATTGTGAAACAGATAGATAAACACATAATTTTCAAAAATTCTGAAAAAGCTGAAAAATGTTTTTCACCCTAAATAACTAATATACATAAAACCCAGTGTAACCACTTGCCTGCAGAAGTTAGTAATTAGTGTCCTCTTCAACCCAATATAATCTCAGTATAAATGCAGCTGTCCTGTGAAGGCTTCTAAAGTTTGATGGAGGAAATAAGAGGACAGCATTATGGATCCCAAGGACTACAGCAAAGACAATCTCTTGGTATGACCATGATTAGCCACACACATCACAAATCTGACCTCCTATACAAAGGAGGCAAAGGCAAAAACCATTGTTAGGAGAAAGCCAAAAGAACTTTTTGACCTCCATGTAAAATGGTGGAAAACTACCACTGCTCATTCCTTTGAACACACCGCACTCGTTTGCAGTTCCATATAGTGATTTTAAGAAGAGGAAAACGGCGTAGAGTTAATGGAAAAATGGGTGGAGCTAAATACAACACAATCTTGGAAGATACTCAGAGGTTTCAAAAGACCAGACATTCATTGATATGCATGTTTAGTGAGGCAAAATGTGAAGCTTAAGGCTTATGAATACTTTTGCAGGGCACTGTATCATAATTTGGAAGCGTCTCAAAATTTTTGAATAACACATGCCTCACTGGGCTGAAAAGAGAAACAAAGTAATGGTTTTCGGAGCAACCACAAAGTTTCCTTTATATCCATTAATTTAATTTGGATATGTTTACTAAAAGAAATTTAAGGATTAAATTCATGTTACATTTTCTTGTTCATTTTCATGGAGCTGAGAACATATTGGAGCGTCTTCATGCAGCATTATTGCAAACAAAAGTCAGTGAAGACAGCAAACATTTCCCACATAATGGACCTGGAACACACTCTTGACCTTGCTCCTTATTATTACTTATGGAATGGTAGACATATTTTGGGGCTCTCAAACGCCTTCTCGTCTTTCCATAACAATTTGATTCGATAATATATGATATTTATGTTATGGATTCAAAGAATGAGCTGTGGTGCTGTAAGAGACTTTTGAGTTGAAGCACTGAAACAGGTATGCTTGAAGGTAAAAGAGGTAAAGAAAAAAAATCTGCTTCAGCAAAAGCATCGTCAAACAGCAGTTTAAATCTCAGAAGCGTACTTCAAATGCCACACATTCGTATGAATGTCCTCTGTTGTCTGTTTGCCAGGCAAACATGCACACGGCATAGTTTTTAAATCTGAAATCTTTAAATGCTGAGCCCCCTTATAATCCCATGTGGTATGTTCCCACTTTACTAGTAATTGTATTTTCTCTTCACTTATTTAACAGAACAACATGGCGGCAGTGCTCCTAATTTCTTCCTTCTGCTTGGAGGACAACTCAAGTGTTGAGTGCAAAGAGAAGTGCACACAATTAGCTAATATAATTCACAGATGTGCTCATGGAGCATTTCTGCCTCTCTGTTCTTCATCTTAAAGCTGCACAGCGGGCCAAGCAACCTGAGAGTTATAACACGGCCCTCTGAGCTTTAACCTCACAGTGACCTTCTGGCACATACATTTCATATGACGTAGTAATTAAAATACACTAATTTGATAATAATGCAATAACAGCAGCACCTGAAGGGCTAATTTAAAGAAAACATTTCCGCAGACTCCCAGTGAAGCATAAAGCTCCATAGAAAATACAGTAGCCTGTCGGTGCTCTTTCTAAGGTCTCTGGGGTATTTTGAGGTACTGATTTCATACCAGAGTCATTAAAAACCTTGTTCCCCTTTGGCTGTGAGCGCCTGCCTGGCGTCAAAGCCTGTGAGTGATATTAGATCCCCAAGGTGTAAACCTGATGAATATCTGAGGTTGTTTTGGAAAGGGTTAAGGCTGAAGCTCTTTCATAGCTCACGGTACAGAAGAGATTCAAAGTCAAATATGAGCAGGTATCCCAGACTGGAGAATTGGTTCCATTTAAAACTTCTATACCTTTTAGGCCTGTTTTCTTAATATTTTTTTACACAACTGTTCAAAGTGATGAGTCTAGTGATGAACAAGATCAGGATAACAAAATGAGATGCGACAACACATCAAAAATGTTCTAAGAGAAATTCAGACAAAATTATTTCTTAGAACCAGTAAAGATACATGCATGTAAAAATATCAATTTTCTGTACATCCTTGTGCCTCGTGGGGGAGGGACGGGGGGGAAGGGACGGGTGCTGGTGCTCATCTCCAGTGAACTCTTCGGGTGAGAGGTGCGGTCTGTCGTCACACTCACTAAAATTGAACATCCACTTTTATATAATGGCAAAGACTGTCAAAGCTTGGAAAGCTATCACAGCTGTATTTTGCTTTCCAAACATTGCATAATTATTTTTATGAGGACAACTTTTGGGGTTGTCCTCAATTACTTCACGATTGCTCCTTTTCACTTTCACCACTTTTATACATAATTCTCAGCTTTAGATACTCTACCACCATCATTAGCAACAGACCCAAATACAATGAAGGAAATGTTGTCAAATTAATATATGTAAAAGCTAAAGCATTAAATAAGGTTTGCAAAGTAATTCCACCGTCTATTATTAACAAAGTTTTAGGTGCTGAAGTCGAAAACTCTTCACATCCTGGATGACTGAGAATCTACCAGAGTATTAACAAAGTTATGAACTCAGCCCCTCCCACAAGCTGTCCAGCTTCATTAATCATAACAAACCTCTCCATGGAAAGGCTCCAGACCTAATCCAAAGTGTGCATTGACCATGATTGTTATTGACTGCAAACTACCAAGTTGTCTCTGATTCTTCCTCATTAAAAACAAAGACAGGAAACTGAAAGCTGGAAAATAATTTGTTCCTCCCTTTCTTCCACAGGCCTGGTGGCTTTTGAAGCCTACAGGAGTGGAAGGGAACTGATTGAACTTATTCAGTGAAGCTTGCTCTACAAGACTAAGTTACACAAATCATGCCACTAACCCATTTGTGGGTGTGTTTATTGAGTCGATGTCCAGTTTCTTTTTCCTTCTAATGATCAGCACTGACACAATGAGGCAGGTGGGATGTCTGCATGATGCCATTGAACTCTACTGAAAAAATGAGAACATCAACTTAGAGATAGTTATTGTTTCCTCAAAAAAATTTTCATTATATTTCATCAGTTTAGGCACACTGGTAAGGATCTAAAGTGCATATCTAAAGTTTTGTGCCCTCCTCGAGGGTGGTCATGGACATAGTTTACTTTCACAGGCAAAGGCTTCCATTTGCCATTGTTGTGCTAAACACTGCTTTGGCACGGAGGAAATTGAATCAAGGAGCTATCCAGCGGCGTTCTTTGGGCTGTCTTGTCCTTATCATTTCCATCAGCCTGATCAGAAACACATTGGGCTCCCACCAGCCAAGGGTCAAAAAGGCACAAAACCTTTGGCAGGCAGACATTTCCTGAGCACTGCATCATAGGTTGCCAGTGCTGGATTTTTGCCGGTGGTGTAATTCGTAAAAAAGGACTAATTTATTTAGCCAGCAGCACTCAAGTTGTTGAAAACCATACATCAGTAGTGAAAAGGAAAGAAGGCTTTATTTACTTTTTTTTTTTTTTTTGGGCATAGTGTTATTTTGATGCAAATTGACCTTTTATATTAGTAGATCATTTGCAAGGTGATTAATAAAAAAAAGAACATAGAACATCTACAACAATAGTTTTACATTGCAAAATGTTTTTCTAAAAATATCTTTTGTCTTCATCGTCATAAAGCAGTATATCTACTTCTTTATATACTCCACCTTACTATAACTTGATTATTTTTAGTATGACCTAATCAGTTTCAAATCTTTAGAGGTGCTTTAGTTCACTCTTCTTTTTAAGACCCTTCAACTCGTTCCACACAGTCGCATCCCATCTTGCACACGTAATTGGAGTATCACATATTTTGAAGGAGTATGTGATACTCCAAAATATGTGGAGTATCACATATTTTGAAGTAATTGGAGTATCACATATTTTCTGTTTAAATGTCATAATTAGTTTTGTGCAAAAACATTGAACTTAAATCTGGAGGTGGAGAACATTTAAAACAACAACCAGAAGTCCAAGGTATGGTCATCTAGGCAAGTTCATACCAAGAGCACACTAAAGATGCCAAAACAAAGTCACTAAAATCTAAAACCTTAGTTTCAGCACTCGCATTACGCTTTTACCTCTGTTGATGAGAAGGTCCATGTCTGGATAATCGGAAAGAGACTGCACATGTTTAACTTCCATAAAAGGTATGAAAGACGCAAATACAGCGGATATATACATACTACAACGTCAATTTGTTTTTCCTAATGCGCAGTAGGAAAAAAATATTTCTATTAAACAGAACAAGTTTTCACTTTGTTCTGGGGAAGATACTTTTTATCCTTATGTCAAAATGGGATCAATGTAGGTTTCTCTGAGCCAGAATATATAAGGTCATATTAATCAGTATCTTAAGCTTCTTGCAAAAGAAGCTCCATTTTATTCACTGCATCCATGTGGATTTTTTTGGTTCAGGTAACAGAATGAACACTGCTCTTTGTTTTTAAAAGCAGGTATCATGGCTTCTTTCATTTTTTTTTCCCTAAAAATAAGGACACGCAACGTTTAACATAGCACCTCATACCATCGGAACAAGAAAAGAAACTACAGGCCACAACATATTATTATTATAAGGTGCCTTTTATGTCACATTGTTATAAGAACACGAATGCAATTAGGAATCAAACCACTGAGAAACAGCAAATCTAAATAAAAAAAAACTATTATATGAAAAAAATGGAATGACAGCAGAGTTCAAAATGGAGTAAACATGAAATAGAATTAGAAAACTGAATAGTGGTAAAACAAATATAAGCAGGCGAAATATATTATTCATTTTTAAGGGTTTGGGATGTTTTCAGCTTACATCTCCATATCTACCCCTACATTTTGTACCTGAGATTTTTTTTCTTCAATTATTCTTATTGCGAGTAAAGAAGTAAAGTACAATTAAAGAAATTTAAACTGCAAAAATCTATTCCCAACCTCATTGAGAGAAATGCAAAACAAAAAGCATACCAAAGTTTAGATTTTCATAAGGGTAAATGACACTCTTATTTCAAGGCTCTCTGCTCCTAAAAAGGCACAGCATTTTGATTTATGTGCAAAAACATGATACAACCATATTGTCATTTAACAAGAGCAATTGAATTTAAGTACAAAGGCAGCAAAAATAGCACTTTTGTTCCCAATCTCTTCATTGTCTCTGACCACGCTCCTGCTTAAAAGAAATGATGAACTTCCAGGCTTCAACATAGTGGGACAGCAAGATTTCTTCTGGGAAGTGCTCCTCCACATCTGGAGGTATGTCCATGTCTTTTTGTTCCATGTAAGACACTAAAGATTCTTTCAAGCTTGAGAAAGAAAAAAGAACAATTTCAAAACAGAGTAGTAAAAATGCTGCATAAGGCATGAAACAGTCATTAAAATTATCTCTATAAAAGTGAAGTAAAATGACATAAAAATTTTGATAGGTGTATTAGGTGTTGTGAACCTTTGTTTTGATAGGGATAATATTTTGTCCAACAGGAAGTCACAAAAAAGGCTTAACATGACAGATTATCTTCAATAAATTTGCCTAGACAGCTCCCCAACAGTACAGCTGACATGAAATCACAGACAGCAACAGGATATGTGATTCATCAAAACACTGGTAATTAAAAATGCCTTGATAAAACAATATTTTTGGAAAAGTAGACCAAATACTCATGGATATTAAGCAAAATAAATAAAATTTGAAGTTTAATATTCCTATGTAATTGAGGAAGATCTGGTAAAAAAAATCTTTAGTTTCCAAATGTATACAGTGTTTAAGAATTATACATCATCAACGATAAGAAAAATATTTAGTAAAAATTATATTACCCCCAGTCAGGCCTGTAGGCATCAGGATCATTGGACTTTTTAAGAACCAGAACCAAGAACTCGTGCATTTCTAACAGGAAAGTGTCAGCACTGTTCCTTGAGAAGAAGGCAGTAAGCAGCCTGTGCTCTTCCTCTCCCAGAGGCTGCTTGTACTTTTCAGGGACTCCCACAAATGGGTCCTGAAAAACAAAAGAATCAGCAACACAACATTTAGTCATTCTTCTAGAATAAACTAGAGAATGTCACCAACTGGACTAGTAGGAGAAGGGAAAGTGACATCTTACCCTCTTCAGCCGCAGCATGTTTTCCGATTTAAGCGAAACCAACAGCTGCCACAGAGCAACACAATGCTTTAGGCAACACATGCTGAAAACCTGTGAGCAAAGATGGAGACCATTCCCTGATAAACACCTCATGCACAAGACTATGTTCACTAAAATGAAATATCATAGCTTTAAATTTGGTTAACAAAAAAGTTGCAACAAGAGGCAAGTGTGTGTGCTTTGTGGATGTAGAATGTAACCAAACAGTCTAGACTGCGGAAGAGGGAGTGAACATGTAGAAGATAGTATGGCCGGTGTCTCAGATAGGCTGACCTTGACGATATGCTGAGCGACTTGGTTTCCCATCTGCAGCACTTCCTCAACGTAGCAGGACAGCTGCATGTGAGGCTCCCCCCCCGTCATGGCGAGGAAGCCGAGCGCCACTTCCAGCGTGGACAAGGCCTCGCACACCTCGCTGTAGGAGTGCAGCTCCCCAGCGACGGAGAAGAGGGTGAGGGTCTGCAGGGGCTCCTGATGGCATAATCAAAGACATTCCAGATACTCATGTGAGTTTGTATAGAAATACTTATACAATATGTCATGTATTATGCATGAACAATAATCAGAACCTCTCACAAGAACTGATACCACTGGAACTTTTTCACGGCTAGTCACGTTACAATGCCAAAATATTTTATTTTTCATTGGGATTCTAAATGATCGACCAACACTAAGTAGTACATAATTATTAATATTGATAATTAACTTTAAACTTTTTCACAACGTTATCCCTGACCTCTAGGCTGTTGGTCATCACGATCCTGTTTGTTCTACTATTGTCCAACATAAACCTCTGAGGCCTGCTTAGAAATGTAGATGGTTTGGTTAGACTGGACTTTATTAAGGTGAATCAGGATAAGGGCTGTAAATGCGATTAAATATTAATAATATTATTAATAACTTACTTGCTTGACTTTGGTTTTAACATCTCTGAGGATTATCTTGTAGTCACGATCGTGTCTGTTAACTAGTGTAGGAATACCCTGCAGTAAGAAGACATTCATATAAAGGTTAAACAAAGTTTTGCTGAACTTCAAAAAGTTGCTGTAGTTGTGTTTTGCATGTACTCACATCGAGAGTGATTCGAGGTTTTCCAAGCAGAAAGCGTGAAATGATCTGCTGCTGGATCTTGACCAAGTCATATTCATGAAGGGTCTCTTGGCCCTTCTCGATGGTGTACTGAGTATTGGACAGAATCAGGGGCATCAAGTCCCGCTCCAGCTCATAACGGATAACATGCAGATCAGAGAGATCTGCAGGGCTCACTTTGTAGCTGTGAAATTAATACATGCAAATAAGGCAGTTTGTTAGTTGCATGCTACCCTGATTATCTAAATACCTAAAAACACACAGAATGCATTTTCAGGATAAGTTCAAACATGAAGATGAGGAAAAATGAGGCAAGAGCGCCCTCACCTGGTCTCCTCTCCAGTATGCTTGTCCACACAGTAGATGAGGTCATTGTGCAGAGCAATCAGGTAGCTGATGAGAGCCGTGGAGCACAGGCCTGCGCCCTGCCGCTGAGGCAAAAGCACCTTGAAGTCACTGTTCAGGTCCAGGTCCTTCTGGCAGAACTCATTTGGGATTTTAATCTCACCTGAAGGACATTTTCACGCAAATTAGACTAACACTCCGCAACTAGAGCAAGTTTACTGTTGTTGTTTGTGTTTACCATTGGTTGCCAGAGACACTCTAAGCTGGTTCCAGGTTGTTAGGAAGATTTTGATGTATTTCTCATACCAGGCTTTAAGTGAAGCTGTGACCAGAAAGAAACCAGACATGTTTTAAGACGCATGGAGCCACTGTTCACTATGCAGACTGACCACAACATATTTACACTTTTTTTTTTCCTCTTTTCAAGGATACTGTATCATTGTCCTATTTTAGGATAAATGTACCCATTTCCTGGCAAACAAGAATACAAAATGCATTCGGCCAAGTATCTGACCATGAGATTTAAAAGAAAACTCAACATGTAGTTCAATGACTACTGCATAATGCCAGTCACATGGTTTAAAAAGCTGAAAGCGATGTGTCTGGTACCGGCTTTCTGTCTGCGAAGAAATTCATTCATTGTCTCGTAGGTTAGCTCAGTGATGTTCTGAAACTTCTTCACCAGATTCTTCTGCAGTGTGAGGATGTCAGGGAGATACTTCACCAGTTGGAGCTCTGCCTCCTACAAAAACAAATTGTTACAAAAATTTTTATTTAACTTTTTTTTTACTAGTGAGTAACGAAGTGATTATAGAAAGTTATGCAACGGGAAATAACATTTAAACATTTTTACAGCACAGAATTGCACTGCATGTCATCTCATGTGAAAACATATCCCAGCTATCTAATGTATAATGCTGATAACTCTCTGTTTTAGAATAGCCTCCTTGACATTTAGTACCACTTGTTAAAAATGTGTAATGGTTTATAAAACAAATTCACCTTTCATTGCAGTGACAAAATCTAAAGCAGAAAGTTGTAGAAAGTACAAAATTGTACTAATATAAATTTTAGTACAGCAAAACTGCTGCTACAATTTCTTTCTTTTTTCACAGATTTTTACCATGCGAACCAAAAAGTCTTTAAGGTGTTCAAAGTAACCTACCACCAGAGAACCAGCTCTTAAAGCTTGCAACTTTTTGCTGCCATTTTCTCACCTTGTGGAGAAATCTCCAAAGCACAGGCGTAGCGTCTTTGCCATCGTTCTGCTCTAGGATGTGAGTCAGGCTCAGCACACACACTTTCTCCCTGCAGCTCCACACAGCGGAACAGTGGAGCAGAGAGTTCGCAGGCAGAGACGTCAAAAACAGACGAGGGTCACCATACACCAGCTTCATGATTGGGTTGGCAGAGATCCGAGAGTCTGCCCGGATGAAGGCATTCACTTCTTTTAGTTGTCTATCCAAGTGCTGGTGAAGAGAATATGCAGATGGGTATATGTTTTACTTAGGTCCCCCATGAGCATCGATGACAGAATCCTCTCCTGATTCCAATACTTTATATGTACTACCTTTAGCTGAGGTGTGATGACAGCATTGCTCATTTCCGACTCCCATCCGTTTCTGGCCTCTTTATTTGAAAGTCGATTGTCAAAAGGAACTGGCCCTGGAAAAGAAGCTCAAATAATGTAAACTTGATTCATCAGTAAGTCAAAGTTAAAAAATTGCAATGATAGAAGCCCCATTATAAATTCTTTATTTTACTAAATGCAACAATGTTTTGTTTTTCTTGGCCACTAGAGATCGCTGTTTCTCAAACAAAGATATGGAAAAAAATAACTCTCAGATGCATAGCCTGAGTTTAATAGGTAAGAGGCAAAAAAAAGAAGAAAAAACAAAAAGATTCAAGATTCAATGCCCAGTAACTTTCTTTAAAGTTCCCACAAAATATTATTTGGTGTAAAGCAGTGGTCCCCAACCCCTGGTCGGTCCATGGCCCAATTGGGATCGTCTCATTGCAGAGAAACATTAGTCATTACCAAGAGTTAAAATTTCCACGAAAGTAAAATGTTCGGTTTTGTGGCGTATCTGTATCTTATTTTGAAGGGATATGTAAACGTTAGCATAGCGACCAGAGTCAGAGAGCATTAGGGCAGTGGTCAAGACGAGATGAGAGGAGTAGAGCTTGTGAGTTTTAGGTCTGGTTCACACGACACAATTTAAGAAATGTCAGCCGATTTTCCAAACCTCTGTGACCTCACATAACACGAGCCGATTAAAGTCCAAAGTTCATGTGTCCAGCCACACAGCAGGAGCAACACGCCACAGACTGAGACTCCACTCACGAACATCCCGATTCCAAAAGAAAACACAGTAAAACCCCCAACATACGATGCGTGAATTTAGAATAATCAAACACGGATGACGATGTAGAAGCACTAGTGATAGTTTGTGGACTCAGTTTAAGCGATAAAAGACGTAACAAAAACAAAAGGCGTTGTATGAAAGACGACGGGAGCAGCCACTGAATTTGCTGCACTATGATTTGAAGGCAAGTTATTTTTTTCGTAGTTTAAGGTTTAACTGAATAAACATGTTTATGAATCACATGATATGTCTCCACATATCATCTCTGATGTCCACCGGCCTTTGGGTTGTGCCATGTAAACTGTTCAGAATTCCCCTCCATTCTTACGTCACCACACTTTCTGATTGGCTACCTGTCACATTCAACAGGCTGTGTTCTCACTCCCTGTCAGGGAAACCCTACAGGCTGAGGTAATTGGGGCAAGACACCACCACGCAACACACCGCAGGACGTTGTAAGATTTTCATAAAGGGAAAATCAGGGCAAAAAAAAAAAAAAAAAAAAGGCTTTAGTGGGAACACCGACATGCAGAAGCATTATCTGACGATTCTCCCCAGGAGCAAAATTGCAAAGTCTTGACTGGTCTGCGGTAATAAGAAGGTTTGGGTGTAAAGAGCCACTAACTTACATCTCTGTTGCTGGTGCGGTCCCAGCAAGCTGCTGATTATCAGGTGAACTGTTGTGATTGTGTCATCGGTCCCCTTTCCCAGTGATTTGATCAGATGTTCCATATCTTTTCTCAGGTGATCAAGTAGGAATGCAGCAGGATCTGGAACTGGAGGCTTGATGATTGCAGAGATGAACTGAAAAGACAAAAAAAGAAACTATTAATGATGAGAAACAAAATCTGACAGGAATACTGCGGTCACATTACTCAATTGTGCTGTGTCTTTGTAGCCTAGTATTTAATTAAATACTTCTGTTTTATTTTTATTGATATTTAATTTTGTTTAGGTTATTTTACATTGTCAATTTAATTTGGTTCTATGAATTACCTTTATTTCATCACACATCATATTTTTTATGTTTAAAATGATAAATTATAATTAATGGTAAGTTCAATAAACATTTCCTTGTTCATTATTGCAATATCATTGCCCCTATTTTTTTTTATAAAATTGTGTTGTTAGTTGCCTCAAAATTGTTATTTTTCCTTTTTTTGCTTTTAAACACTATAAAGTATGTTCATGTTCCCAAAAAGTGCAAAATAAAATGGGACTGTTACCTGTGTTTGATTACAGGCCCCAAGCAGCATCGCCATGTGAGTGAGCATCCGGACAACATTAAAGGGAACAGGAGACATGTCCTTTGTGTCCAGCATATCGGGATTGTCCCGGCGACTTGGCTCACCGAGGATGTGGCCTGTCTGGGTGCGGTCACCTCTGTCAAAGGACATTAAAAGAAGAAGAAAGTCCTTACGCAAATGTGATCAACTTTCTTTGCACATTTTCCCCTGGATTTTGGAAAACACTTACTGCATTCCAAGAACCTGAAAACCTGCCACAGGCATATGGTTATTTCCTCCAATTACAGCACCACAGTCTACGCAACGACTGGTCTGCATTGGCTGGCCACACTAGAAAAACACAATTTTACAATATAAAAGATAAAGCTCTAGAAATATTTGAGTTTTTACACTATTTTTCTAATTTGACTGAACATAGTATACCTCCCCAATGGTGCAGGGATGACCATTTGGACAACCTGTGTGATCATATAAAACAGTTCAACTTTTAATATTATGGGAGTCTGACCTGAAATTTCTAGAGTGAGTCTATAAAATTATTGATATTTTTTACTTACGGTACCACTGCACGGTACCCAAAGCTTGTTGAGCTGCTGCTACTATATCTTCTGGCATAGAGGGCAAAAACGATGTCTGTAAAATAGAATTCAAAAAGTTATACACTAATTTCAAAGTTATATTTGTTATGACCAAAAACAGATTTAACACAAACCTGCATGTTGACAGGTGTCAGTGCCAGCTGCTGAAGGGGAGCTATGATCCCCTGGTTTCCAGAGAGCAGTACAGCAGCTAAGTGAACAGCTAATTCCACTGCTACAATTTGGGCCCCAGAGATACCGGGGCGGACAGAAAGAGGCCCCATTTTGTTGGCCACCAGGTCTTGAGCAAAGGTCTTCACCTCTGGGCTGGCAAGAATTTTGGATGTCTGGATGTAAGCTGAAAGTGCTTCAAGTTGCTGTTGGTACAATTATACAGAAAATATCCAACATCAGTTATAAATACACAAAATTTTTTAAAGAATTTTATAACTGGGATCTGACCGAGGTGATAATAGGAAAATTAAAATTTAAAAATGTACCTGCAGTTTGGGATGGAAGGCCTCATTAGCGTGTCCATAAAGAGTGGTGATTTCTCTGTATAGTGCTAAAAGAAGGTAAACTGCTTTCAGTTGTGGCACACATCTGCAGCCCTGTAATACATCAAGAGAACATAAAGATACTCATGAAATCATACAGAAAGAAGCCAAGTCCTGGACTAAATACAAATTAACAATAAGTAACAACGATACCTCACAGGCCTCATCCAGTCCTTCTACTTTGCCTTCCATAATTGTCTTTGCAACAGCTTCTCTGATTGTCTTGTAATCTTTTCCGCAGACAAGATAGTGATCTACTGGGGGGGTCTCCTCATCCTGGGGGCAGGGAAAAAAAACCCACAACAGTTAATAAGCGTCAATGGACATAAGTGAGCAACTTCTGTCATTAAAAACAAAAATCACGCTGAACCTGGAGCTGAACTTCTTCAGGGAAGAGCCAACTCATCTGACCCTGCCTAAGACGTTTCTGGACAAACTCCACTCCATATTGGCTGCAAATCTTGCGTATCAAATAGACACGATACCAATCGTTCCCACTCCGCCTGCACAGGTTCACCACACTGTCCAGAAAGGCTGCGGCTCCATTATGACCACCTTCAGGTAAGCCTGGAAAAGGAAGAGAACATTTGATAAACTCCTAAAGTAAAAGAGAAGAAGCATTCTTCTGCACCATAACACCAGCATTACAGACCTGTTTCTCTCAAATTTTCCACAATCAGACTAGCAGTCCTGTCCAGGTCTATTCGCACTCTGGCCAACTGCTGCAGATATTCCACAGATGGTTTTTCAGCATGCTGACCGTGTGTTTGCAGAAAGTCAGTCAGAAAGGCACTTTCATTCTGATAATACGCCTTCTGATCTGCAGCAGACCTGAACTGGAGCCTTTCAAACATGGAATCCTGGAGAGAATACAGACGGGATGAAATGGTAAAAAAAAAAAAAAAAAATTCACTGTATTGTAAAATTCTACAATCTGGATGGAGCTTTCAAAGCTAAGCTCACCTCCAGACAGTTGATGTACATGCAGTAGAGTTCAGTTTTGTCTGTCTCATCCAAGATGTTGCTCTGTTCAACAGCCACCAGATGTTGCTGCAGATATTCTTTCACTTCATTAAAGCTGAAAAGAAATATGAGATATCAGCACATACAGAAGCTTCCACCCAAATCTGTTTCTCAGCACAGATGTGCTTAAACAGCTAAAACCATTGCAAAAAAAAAGACTCTGAAAAAATATTTGTTTTTTTCTATCATTAAAAAAAAAAAGCAAAATATTAACTAATTGAAGACTCCTTTAAATTAATTATTTTCTTTTTGAACTTGATTTGTTTTTAGGTGTTCAAGGTAATAACCCTAGATTTTCTGCTTCTTTGGGGCATAAATGAAATGACACAGAGACTTTATTTAGCCATTCTTCAAAATGGAAAGAAAAGACAAAGTGCCTTTCAAATAAAGGCAGTGTGTCGTCAACTAAATTTTGGCTAGCTAAAACTTGCCAAGGTTCACAGTAAAAGCACCAAAAATAGGTTAATAGAACTGGAAGTGTGATGAAACATGTTTAAACAAGGGCCTGAGTTTCTCTTGCCACCAGGCACAATTTGGAGGCATGAAAAAGACGTAAAATTCGATCTCCAAAGTTGACTGTTGCATCTTGGGGTCAGAAGTTTTCCTCAACAACATCTACATTCAAACTGCCCCGTTTGTATAAATAATATCAAAAATATTCTTAAAGGGCTTCAAGTCAGATGAGTTTCCTGGCCCATTAGGTGTTGCACTGAATTTTGAAATGTTATCAAGAAAAAATGAAAGCATTAAAAGCAGATGTGCTAATAAATAACACACACACACACACACATATATATATATATATATATATATATATATATATATATAGATCCCAGGAACAACATCAGACATCTCAGTCCAGAAATGTGCAGTCCTTGGCACAGCCAAGATACTGCGCAGAACCTCAAGCTCCCAGGCCTCTGGTAGAGGACCCGAGCTCAGAGGATAAGAACCACCCGCGGTGGGTGAGAAGGAAATTTTATATATATATATATATATATATATATATATATATATATATATAATGCATTACCTTCCCCCCACTTAATAAAAGTATTAGAAGGAAAACTGGAATGTTCTAGATGTACCGAGAGACGTTATGCTTTTGATTTTTCTGCAGGGCTCTGAATATGAGAAGCATACAAACACACTATAGCTAAAATAACATGCAACCATAACACCTCACCTGTACTTCATCAGAAGTTTGAGCACCACTGACCGAACAACCGGATTTTTATCAGCAGAGTCATCAAATGGAGAAAGCACTTTTGTCAGCATTTGTCGATTGGCTGAAAAAAAAGGTGTTTTTTGGATTTTACACACACATTTGACAAAAAATAGCAAGCAGGGTGATAAGTCTGTATCACAGTACCTCTGAGCAAGGGAACCGGGCTGGCCTCCACCATGAGAAAAGACAGCAAATGAAAGATGACAGCTGAAGATGGCGGAGAGTTGTCCTTGAAGCACACAGTAGACACCAGGTCTATGAAGAAAGCGTTGCAGCGCTTCCTGAACTGAGCATGCTGACTAACACGAACCCTAAACAAAGCAAGACAAACAGAGACATTAAATAAATTACAGTTCATGTCAGATGATCCCAAATTAAAAAATGTACTCACCTCATCTCATTTGAAGGAACCAAGGTGAAGTTTTCCTCAACTGGCTGCATGCAAAGCGGGCAGTACATCTGACCGGGGACTAGCCACTGTTTGATACAAGCTACACAGTAGATGTGATTACATGATAGGCAGAGTGGATCTTGAGGGTCTCCCATGCAAACTGGACATACCATATGACCGAACCTGAACACAAAAAATACAAACATTACTTACTACAAGAGCTATGTTTTATCCACAAAATATCTATTTTCAGGAGGAAATTTTGAGTTACAGATTTAGTAAGTATTCTCTACATCTTAACATTTAATACCCCTGTTGCCCAAAACAAAAAAGTATGTTTTAAAAACAGTTGCACAGTTTTTTTGCATTAACAAAAAGGCCATTGTAAAAGCAACCAAACAGAAAAAATTGATGAACTAAGCAATAAATTAATTTAGAGAATATTTCACTACTCTCGCACATTATTACAGGAAAGGTAGTAAAAGATAAACTATTTGGCTTGTACCAAGAGTAACATTTATACCCTAGTTGGAAAGGCTTTGATTGAGTTTCAAATGTATTTCATAGCCACATCTAATATAGTGACTTAGAAATGAAAAGAGAGCAAAGCAGATTATTTGCAATTAACCTTGTCATAGCAATGTTCAACAACAGAATTGCAATGTTACGTTTTCCTAATAATATGAAAGCTCAAGTTTAATTTGAAGGAAATAATTGTCATCCACTTTAGAGTAAATTTACATCTTGATAATATTAAATGTACTACACATAATTCTGACTAGTTACAGCAAATATACTTTGCAATGTTGATTTTTCACCTGAAAATCCGTTCCACAGCTCCATCTTTGCAGTTTTTCAGCAAACCAATTACAGCCTCGAAAATCTGCTGAGTTTTAACGTCAGAATTTTTTTCAAGAATCTTGATGGGAAAGAAAAATGGAGACAAAATGAAAAGTAAGCACAAAGGCAGCTCCATGCTAACAGGCTTATCTCAAAAAAGAAAAAGGCAAAGAAGTACAAACCTTGCCAAGCCCTCGCATATTTTCCAACACTACAGGTGTGAGCTTCGTGTCCAACTGTTCAATTTCCATCAACATGTGCTCAACGAACAAAGAGAGAGAAAATATGCGATTCCATCCAGATCTACATGCAAAGAACAACAATTTAATTCCTCAGTCTGTTATTAAGTAATAAACTTTGTTCTCTGATTACGGCTTTCTCTTGACTTACTGGACTCTGAGGACTATCATCTTGCTCCTCTCTCCATAATGTCTCACACTGTCTTCTGAACAGATCAGCTCAATGGGAACTTGAAGTTTCTTCACCTGCCTGAGCCACGCTTGTCTTTGAGCATCAGTGTCCAGCACTCTGGGCTCCAGGTGCTCCAAACAAGCAAAAGCAGCATAAACGTCGAGGACCTTGGAGGCAAGGAACATGTGTTTTAAGATTTGAAAGCCAAAAGCCTGAAGACTAACTCAAAAAATATATAAATTATAAATTATGAGGGTTAAGGCTTACAAGTTCAGCGCTGTCTCCTGCATGTGGGTTTCCCAGAAGGTCTTTTGTCACCTGGGGTTCAGTACATGTAATTCTGGAGAGGTTCTGAAGCCGGTTTTTGAACTTGTTATAAGCAGCATGAACCCATGGAAGAGCAGTCATTTTCTCTGTGTCGTTCAGCTGTAGTCGTAGTTCACTGACGCAACTATTCAAGGCACCACAGAGGAGCTAAAAAAGCAGATCATGTGGTTTAATACAATGTGTCCAACTTCTCAGACAGTGTGACATTTTATGCCATTAATTAAAATCAAGACAACCTGCAGATCTTCTGGAGCAGTGACATTCATCGACATGGAGATAAAATCTTGAAGGTAGCGATGGTAAAACTCCATTTGAGTCTCTGAATCAGCTTTCTCAATGTAACGCCCAAGTGGTGTATTCCAAAAGATCTCAATCAGTTTTAGTTGATTGTGTCCTGTAAAATCAAATTTGTTACAAAAATGGCAACGTCTGTATATTTGCATCTGTGACAGATTAACTTAAAGACCTATTAAAATGCCAATACCTTCATTCTGAAGGACATGAACGCAAAGTTCCTCCAAATAGTCCTTAATTCTCCAGCTGAAGGGCATGCTGCAGCCTATGTTTCTATCTTGAGGAATGTAGTTCTGCACAAGGATTGTTCTTGTCTCAGAGCTGAGAAAGATAGAAATATGAAAAGGTAAACAGAATGTTCAAGTAAATTACATGATAAAAAACATAACTTCCACTAACCTGGAGTCGATTGCTTGGTGTGAGATTTCCACCAGTTTTTCATTGCCAAAGATATCCAACCACAATCTTTTCACTGCCTCAGAGCAGTTTTTGTCAAGCAAGAGATCCATGTTTTGGTCCCGGTCAATCACTGACACTAGATGTGCCAAAATGGGGACCACCATAGCTTGAACACGTTTCCATAAGGTGTGTCTGATATAATGGCAAAACAAGTCAAGAAAAGCTTTCAAAGACACTACTTTGCATTCTATTTTTTGAGGTAATAGTATTACGAGTAGTTACCTGAAAGTGCCTCCTTCCTGCAAAGCATCAATGTTTGAAGCCTCTTTGAGGACCCAGTTGCTCTTCATGAACGTGTTCCCATCATGAATCAGTAACAACGAGTGAAGACGCTTCTTCACAGTTTGAAGAAATTCACCTGAAGACACACAAAATGACAAGATCAGAAACTGTAGGGAACATACAAATACATCATTCTTATAAAATATTTAAAACAAAAATGCTAATAATTTCACTGCAATAATTTAAGAAACCAAAAAACTTTTATTCCTACCAATGTTTTATTCAATTAATTCTCAGAATAATCAATATCACTTGATTTTTATTGGCATTTCATTACATATCATAGCAAATGTATGAAGCAACATTTTTCTAAATTATCTAAACTGTGAAAATGAAAGAAAAACATGATTTCTGTTGTACCTCTTAGTTCATCAGTGTCACTCAGGAGAGTTAAAAGGATCTCAACCCGTCGAGTACTGCGAAAGCCGCATGTCACTTGGTCCCTCAGCATACCAACAGCAGTTTGCACACAGCTCCGGAGCAATGATGTGGTATCCACAACATTATCCAAGTCCTTTGTAAAGAAAAAAAGACATATTAAAATAAGAATATGCACTTGCAGTGAACAGAATGTAAACACAAAAAAATGTATGCGTTACAGACATATTCAATAAATTAGTTAAGCTTCTTTGCAGATTAAAAGTACCACTTGAAAATAACCTTTGAGCAAGTACTGAACATTTAGCAACCTACTCTATATTAACAATCTTTATATCATGGTCTAATGTAATATTTATGTTTTTATTAGCTGCATCCTGACCTGAAAGTCATCACAACATAGCAAAACACTTGAAAACATCAGTCTTTGTATTGTGAAATAATTTACTGAAAAAAACATTTAAATAATATTCTTAATAGCTAATATTTTTGACATCATCATCATTGTATAAGACATTAGTTTTACCTAACTAAAAATTTAAAATATATTGTCTATACTTACGTTTTCTTCCAACTCTTGTTGCACACTCTCAGTGTACATGTCATCAGTCTCCATAGCTGTAATCATGTAAACACACACATATATACATTATATACAATATAATTGAAATATTTGCATATATATATATTTTTGCATATATATATTTCAATAAATATACATGCAATACATATATTATGTAATTTACATTAAGTATTGCATATATAATGTATAATACATATATATTTAACATTTTCTTTTACCTTCAGGCCGAGTTGTTTTTGTTTCAAACATTTGACTGATTTTCATGTTTTGCAAGGTCTTGATATCTGAAACAATGTCCTTTGACCTTCTGAGGTCATCAATATGAACTGATCTCCAGGGTCCTATAAAAAGCACAGTGTCTTGGATTATTTCCTGGTCAGATAAAAAACAAAATATTTTCAAATAGTAACATGTTTACCTCCATGAAAACCAATGTAAGATGTCCCTCCTTCCATCCTTGGCAACCTTGTGATAAAGTAGACAAACACCCTACTTCCTGTACTCTCCTGTGTAACTTTGTTGATCTCATTTAGTGATGAATACCTGAAAATGGACCACAACACTCAACATGGTAACAGGACACAGTGGTAAAATCCATATAGAAAATTAATAATGGGACTTACTTTGCAGATGCAATCAGGTTCGTGCTCTTACAGGGTTCATCAAAATCACACTGAATAATGAGGATTCGGTTACAGGGTCCAGTCATACTTCCTCCATTTTCAGTTGTGAGGAAGTTCCTTCAAATAAAAACAGAATATCATCTTTCAATTTAAGAATATCCCTTATAAATATGAGTACAATTTTCTTTAACATTACATTTTAATTAATTATTGTGTAAAGAAATAGTGAAATATTTTAACAATAATTTGAAAATAGCTAATATTTTTGACATCATTGAATTGCCACAGATATATTTTACTCAACAGAAGAACAAAACCTTGCTTCTACATGTACACAAGATTACTATAAAAGACACATAGCGGTCATTTGGGCTACTTTATATATGCTATTCAAAAATTATTTATTCTTCAAGGTAAATTAAAATAATTATGAACCCGTAGAAAGTACTGTTGGCTATTGATGCTATGCTCAATTTAAGCAAGATCCAATAGAGTTGATGATTAATATGTTAAAATTCAAAAATAATTTATTGATCCCAAAGGAAAATTAAATGTTGTTTTAACTCAGAAATTCAAATTCTTCAAAGTGACCATTCTAACCACTGTTGGCAATACAAACTAATAATAATCGATTTCTTCATAGTTATGTTTTCTGTGACTGATTTAATACATACAAATAAAAAGTGCATGCAATTTTGTTTCAACAACTACAGCAAGAGGGACATTTTGGATGATGCTTCTACTCACAATTTTGTAGTTCTGGAGGTTATTTTTTTAACTTTAACTTTATAAACTTCAGCTTAAACTAAAAATCAAACTCTTAAATAGATGCTTCACCCAACCAACTGCCAGTAAATATGAAAGATTAATTTGATATTTTTGTTGTTTCTTGTTTTGTTGTAAAAGTGTCTTAAAAATGTATTTTAAACATGTTGGTATTTGGAAACATAGTATTCATTTTAAGTACTTGTAATTATATTCTATAATAACCGAATCAGTACATTTAGAAACAAACCTTATTTTCTTTAGGAAGGAGTGTTCTGTGTCAAACTGTTGAAGTGAGAGAAGCTCAACGCTATAAAACATTTTCTCCAGAGGTTCCATGTCAAATGCAGTCAAAAGTCTGGAGAATGTGGTCACCTAAAGTTTGACATTCACATTAGATCCTATTATCTGAAACAAGTAAAGGACTGATGTGAAAATAAAAGGCCAGTAAGGATTACCTCTGTGAAGAATGTGTTGATCTTGGTTTCCTGTCTTGTGTGAGCATGGATGTAGTCAGCTAAACAGCTATTGCTTTGTTCCTCAAAGTACACCTTGGCCATATGTTGACTTTCCACTTTTGGTAGGCCCGTGCAATCCAATCGTACCACAGAGTCTGGTGTAGCACATTTGAGAAGTATGAGTTTGGCCTGATCAAGCAGTCCTCTCTGAGAATCTGAAGTTTCCAAATTGTCCTTCTGCTCCTCTATTACTTGAAGAATCACAGAAGCACAGGTGTCTGAGTGGTAGCCAATGAAAACATCAGGGATTGTGTACTTGTACATATCAGCTGCTCCAGCATGCTGACCAGTAAGAGATACAAATAGCTTTGCCCATCTCCCTAGTTCTTCAACCATCTTTTTCTGCTCAGCTTTAAGGACAGTATGGATGTCAAGGTAGTGTTTCTCCAGCCGGTTAATTAGAGGTATTGGAAATTGTTTGTAGACCACTTCTCTTTCCTCAATGACAATTAGCCGGAAGTCTTTGTGCACTCTGCATTTTACACGATGGGTTCCCAATCCAAGATCGACATATTTCTGTCCTCCCAAGCATACGTAGTACTGATTGAGAGCATCATAGAGGCTTTCATAGAGATTCTGCAAGTTTAGAAGCACAACTGTTTGGCCTGTCTCCATGCAGATTTTCACTCTGTTGATGTTGCGACAGATTTGGGTGTACTCTTGGTCTTTTGGAAAGCTAGATCCAAAGATAATTTCCGGTTGACCACCTTCTGAAAAGAATGTTTGCTGTAGGATCTGTAGGGCTGCATAGTTTTTTGTTAGCACAAGAAGGTACCGACACTCTTCATCTTGTCCAACTGATTGAATGTTTTCTTTCACAAAGTCAATGGTGTTGATGTTCTCCAAATTTGGAGAAATTTTAAGTCTTTGGGTAAAGACAGAAACTACATCAACATCATCCCTGCCACTGAAATTTCTCAAAACAACCTTGACAATCTCCTCTGCTGCAGGTTTTCGTTGAGAGGTCTTGGCCACAGCAAAGATCATCTTTATCAAGCTGTAATAGTCACGTAGGCCAAAAAATCCTTTCCCTTGTTTCCGGCAAATGTTCAAATAGGATCTTGCAAATGGTTGTAAGAAATCCCTGACTTTCTCAAGGACCATCACATCAGACGAGCATATGCCTTTAGCACTCTCAATGAGCTCTTTCTCATCAGGGTCACCACGTGAGACAAAAATGCCTCTGTTCATCTTTGCAGGGTCCAATGCCCAGTTGGAAATACCAATGAATCCAACTTTTTTGTGCGGTAGTGGTTCATCATCAATGCATCCCTCTTCCAGCAATGGGTGAAGAGTTTTTAGTGGCATCTTTGGAGAGTCCTCTGCCAGCCCAATTTCATCAAGAACCACAACCGAAATATATTCATTGAGGTTTTTTCCTTCCTGAAAGCGGCCACATTGCTTAAATGTGTTGATGATACCTTCAGGTGTCGAATGAGGACTACACTGAAAGGATACCAAATGGATCTGTTTGAGCATCTTATAGAGTTCAGAATGAGCAGCTTGCCCCTGCATGGCATCTGCTACTAGAGTTTTGGAAAGGGACTTTGAACTTCCAGGTTTTCCAACTAAGAACAAGGGGATTCTTAACTCAATGCAGAGAACCATCATGAAGACATTTTCTTTGAGGGCACTGTTTCTTGCAATAGTATCTCCCATTGGAACACCACTCAAGAGTAAATCTTGCATGAGTGAAATTTCATGCATTACTCTCATTGGGGTGTATGATGGTAATTTGGTACAGATTTTTTGTCTGTATTTGTCCTTATTTTCAAGGCAGGCATGGTAACATACTCCTATGGCCATGACAAGGGACCACAGAACAGGGTCTTGAACATCAGGTTGTCTTTGTTGCCGTTCATTTCTGTCATCGTTTTGAGTAGCTTCAAATTTTTGAAGCTCTGAAAAGAACATCTCATGGTGGTCATGAAACCAAACAAAAGCTTGCATGCAGCGCTCTACATCTCTTAAGCTGACAAAGCTGCATTCATCCTTCCTGGTTCTCATGTACTTCTGTGAGGCTGAAAGAACATCTGTGATGCATTTGATGTAGGTTTCATCTATTGATTTACTTGTAGTGACTCTTTGCACAATCTGCTGGATGTATATTTTTTCTGTGTGATCATTTAACTGTCCAAAGTCCCATACCAGAGGAATCATGCTTGGTGGCAATGCTTGAACTCTATACACCAGCTGGCGCAAAGGTATAGACCCCAGTTTTTCATCAGTCTCTTCCGCTCGAACTCGATACCCAAGACCAGCAGATTCCAACCTTTGAATCATGTCAGCTGTGTGCTTTCTGTAGGGATTGCATGCTGCAATAATCTGTAACCCTGAGTTGGGTGTTAAACGTTCTCCCTTCACAGTCTTGTCACAAAGGACCTCCTTGATACTGCTGATAGCCTCTGTAGTATTGGCCTCATCAAAGAAGAGGACAGAGTCAAATCCATAGTCTTGCTTGTTGATTGAAGCAATGTTTTCTGCTTCTCTGACTTTACCATAGATCATCTCTGAAGTTGTCCCTCCATGAACCTTGACCAGTTTCATGTTCTCAGTTGCAACTCCACTCCTTCGCAATTCACAAAGGAATTTTATTAGCCGGGTTTTTCCACAGCCTGTTTCTCCCATTACGATGACAGGTATGCCACATCTGAACCGCATGTGGATAGCTAGCATCTTTAAAATGTTGTCTGTGGTAAGTTCATACGTTTCATCAGGGTCAAGAGGCCACTGGATACCAAGAACATTGCAGATTCGCTCTATTTTCTCCCATCTTGGGAGACTATCAAAGTCTATATTGAAAGGAACTCTTTGGAGCTGTAAGCCTTCATACAATGCTCTGGTCATGACATTCTCTCTGATCACCCTTCCAGAGGTGGGTTCAATGGCATCAACAAAGTTCTGATCATTGGGTTGAAGATGAAAGCCAATAAAGGTCATGGAGGTGTGATCATCATTGAAGAAGATGTATGGATGTGGCTCTGTTTCCCATCTTTTTCTGATGAGAAAAGGAGCCAGGTCTTCATCTCGGACACCAACCAGATTAAATTGTGACATGCCAGGACTCTGGTCAGAGATACTAAGTGATGGAGTGGCAAAGTCCTTTGCCATCAGAATCATAAAATCCACCACAAAGGTTTTGAATCCAGTTAGTGTGTCTCCAGTGAAAGTGGCATCACAAAAGACTGACGTCTCACAGTCTCTTAGTTGAAGGTTAAGAAACCAAGTGAAATTTCTAAGTTCAGCCCAGGAGGGGTCCATTACCCCACAGTACATGAGAAGCATCTGAAGACATTCTACGTGTGACCCCTCAACACCATGATATGTGAAAACATCTAGATCGATTTTGTTGTGGAACCGTGTCAAGTACTGGTATGGCCGCTGAAAGGCCTCACTCCTGAACTCTTTATCATCCATCAGTGGGTCCTCACTGCTCACAATAGTAGGATTCTCCTGCTGTCTCATCTCTAGCATAAGGACCTCTTTGGGTGGTCGGCAGAAGATTTTAGGAAACATGTCCAAAAAAGTGTTACTTGCTGTTTGTACCTATTAAGAAAAGTAGTAAGAAGAAAACAGGTAAAGTAGACAAAGATATACAAAGACTGAAAAAATACTAATTGTTAAAAGTCTTACCTCCCGAGTAGCATTTCCCGTTGACTTGACAGTGGGCTCTAAAATCTCAATGACATACAGCTGCTTGTCATTGCACCGCCACATTTTCCCCTCAGAGTCCATCAAATAGCGCAGAATCAACAATTTGAATAGGAATTCTGGAAGTCCTTTCTGGACCTTTTCAGGAGCAAAAAGTACAGAGTAAAAAAAGGTTACTCGAGGTTGAGAATCAGATGGCTGATTTTACACACTATTAAAACTACATCACATAAATGTTTACACTACAGGGCAGTTTCTCCTGTCTTAGTCTGTAAGGACAACCAAACGTTGCTTTTCTTTTTTATCCGTGTAATAGCTTGACGGACAATAAACAATAAAACACAGTCTGTCAAAGTAATTATTTCAATGACTTAATATTAAATAACATAATATTTACCGATGATGTGACATCAAAATGGAAGATAATGAGTTCTTTCCTTTTGGGAGTGTCAAGCAAAGATTGAAGGATGACAGTCTCGTCAACTTTAGGTTCAATCAAGCAAATACATTTCAACATTGACTGCTTTTTAGTAGAGTGTTTAAGTTTTTCATACATCCTCCTGATGTACAAGGATTTACCTGTAATTTAAAAAAAAAATAAATTCAGAGCTGTAAACAATTAAAAAAAGTTTCCAGTAGTGATACTGTATTTTCATATACTCACCAACACCAGCCCTTTGAGATGAAACAACACCAACGCACAGTCTATCTTTAAAAGCTGCTGCAGCACTGCACTGTTCTGCTGGGACAGTGTAGTGTTGTTGCAGGTACTGCTGGATCCTTGCTAATGGCTCTTGGGGAATCATGTGCAACCTGTACTGGCTGAAGGCAGATGGAAGATAGGCATGTTCTCTCTCTGAGCTACAAATAACAACAAGCCTGTAATCCTTCCTGCTTTGCATTTTCATCAGCTGGAAAAAGTTTTCAACTTTAGAGCTCACATCGTAACTCAGGAGATCTCCATATACCAAAGAGTATATTTTTTGTCCCCTGTAGCCATTGCCAAGGCAGCGTCTGAGGAACAGCTCCACTTGCTCATATGGGGTCGAGTGGTTGCACAGTAGGACTTCATCATAGGTTGGAAGAGCTTCATCTTCGCTGCTCATGTAAATTGAGATGCAGGACGCCAAGGCATCATCATGAGGACAAACAATGAGATTTGGCTTTCCATTAACAAAACCTCTGGGCAGTTGCCTGTTAATGAGCTGTCCACTGCTGTCATCAGAAATGTCTTCTTCTTCATCTTCATCATCTTTGTTGGCCAGTAGTTCTAACACTCGGCCAAGACTTTTTATATCAAGAATGTCTGGGAGAAAATTCTTCATATCTTTCATGTAAGCATTCCATATGTGATCAAATCCCTGCAGACCCTTTGCTTTTTCTACAAGACTTTGCAAAGGATCCAGTTCACTTGTAAACTCTTCCAGGTCACTTGTTGACACCACAACAAAAGTCTGAAACTCAATGTCCTCATTTTGATCCTGGGGTTTAGTAATGATTTCATACTGGAGCTCATGCCACACTTGCCTCAGATCTGTGGATGTGCAATTTGGCTTGATAAAGGAAAGCATCATAAGGACTTGGTCCTCAACCTTGTTTACATTTTGTTGTGTCAGCTTGCTACAAAGGTAGACAATCTGCTCAGCAGTGTAGTAGTTTAAGAAATATTGTTGGGATCTCTGTTTGTGTACAAAGTTCATCCAGAATTCCAGACATTTCTCCATTTTTCTGCAGAGCTCAGGAAGCTGCTCCTCTGGGCTGCCCTCCACAATGACACTAAGAGCCCTGTCCAAATTAAAATCCATCAAAATGCTGGGTTCAGCATAACTTGAAGAGCAATTAATCTGCACTTCCCAGTATCTGAATAGAGGATTTCCAGCAGTGTAAAGAGCAATGAAGGCCTCTGTCAGTCTTTGAACACTGGCAAAAACCTGTAACACAGAAAGAGCAACTTACAAGACAGAAAATACCCTTATGAATGAATTTTAAAAACTATTTAGGATTTTATATACAATCTCTGATTAAATGAATAATCGATATTGCTTAACATGTAGTACATGGCACCAGCTCATAAAGCCTCAGCATGTAACTTTTATGAACAACATATTTCTTAAAACTATCACCATATAAAGATAATATGAGACTGAAAAAATTTAGCTTCTCAACCTCGTCTACTATTGCTGTCTGAAGAAATGCACCACTGAAAAGCAATCAGTCAGAGCCAGGAGGAGCCTCTTAGCACTGTCAATCAACCTCGTGTACGCATTGATAAATGGTGGAGAAACAACTTACCTTAACAGGAAAACTGTTTATCTGCCACCATCTGTAGCCATGCTAACTAGCCTTAGCATTCATGTCAGGTTCTACCGACAAGGAGAAGCTGCATGTATCAGAGCGTAAAGGGGCAATGGGAAAAGGAGTGACCGGCACACACATGGCCATGATTGACAGTGCTAACACCCCCCCAAACTCTGACTGATTGTTTCCAGTTAGCACTTGGATTTTTCACAGACTGTCTCATACTATTCTGTCATGACAGTGACAGTTTCAACAAATACAGAAAAATACATATATTATATAAAAGTAACATACTGCAGCTTTAATGTGCTGACAGAGATCATGTCAAAAACACTTCATTAAAGTGACCATCATTATGAATGAGATTTTGACGATTAAGAATTATGCACAATTATAAATCATGACATAACACTGTTGGCAAGAAAGCAGATCCAATTAATGTATTGCAAATGCAAATCTCTTGATAATGCAAGACATTTGCATGTCTTGATAATGCAAATCTCCACAGTGATGATCATGAATTTTGTAACATGTCAAAAATAATCCATTTGTAATTTTGATAACATTTCAAACTTCTTGTCATAAGTTCAATCAATTTGTAATGAAATAATGCTTATAGAAATATGATTAAATGGTCTTTCTACAGTATTTAATAATTTCATTTTACCTCTACAAAACGTTCAACTTCATTCTGCCCTTGGTCCCCTTTTCCAGACATGAGCATGAGTTTGTTTTGTAGCTCCCTCAGGTCTTCAAGAGAGTAGCAGCGCATCTGCTGACCTTCATCGTGCTCCTCTGGAATCTGACACTTCAGGGCCGTTTCAAGACTCAACTAGATAAAAGAAACATACATAAGCTTGTATCCATAATATTTGAACCAGATATATATATACCAAATAAAAAGACATGTACACTTTTTTTCTCACCGTCTTAGGTAAAGTCTGACAAAACCTCTCTTTTTTTATGTCGTTTAGAATTACTCAAATTATTTATTTTCCTAAATGCCAAAAAAACTTAAGAACAATTTTAGAAATATTTGTATAATTTTTCTCAAATTCAACAGTTTACGTACATTTGATCAGTCTTTTAAACTGTGTGTCATATGTAAAACATTTTGGGCTTCCTTCCACAAACTTTGATAGATCAACTGACACTTTTGAGTTAACTGGAGGCACACCTATGCATGTATTTTTAGGATACACATGAAATGCGTCGCTTTCTTGTTTGACACAATGGGAAGCTCCAAAGAAATTAGCCAAGACATCAGGAGAAGAACTGTGGAGCTGTACAAGTACAAGTGTAGTTCATCATTGAAACAATGTACCCTAACCCTACATACATCTGTTCAAACAATTATATGAAAGCATAGACATGATGAAAATGTCCAACCATCCAAGCATACTGCTCATGAAGGAGATTGGCTCTGTGTGCCAGAGATGAATGTTTTGGTACAAAATGTCCAGATTGACTTAAGAATAACAGTCAAAGATCTAATGTAATGTTGGCTAGTAAGGCAGTGTCATTATCCAGAGTGAAATGTGTCCTATATTGAGATGGGCTGAAAGGCCATTGAGGAAAAAGCTTTATTTCAAAAGAAGCATAAAAAGCCACATTGCAGTTTGCAGATGTACACAGCAACAAAGATCTCCATTTTTGGAGATATGAGCTGTAGTCTGATGAAAATATTTGGGCATAACAACCAACATTTAGAGGAACAGGGATGCTTAAAAGTACAGGGGGTGGCAGTGTCACATGCTGATGCAGTTTTGATTCAGGAGTAACAAGTGCATTTCATAAAATAGATGTTTTCATGACATCTATTTGTCATGATGACATCTATATAAAGAACATTATATAGAAATATCAATGTAACAGCCAAAGACATCAGTAAAAGCATGAGCTCAAATGGGTTTTTCAAATGGAATATAACCCTAAGTGTGCAGCTGAAGTGGGTACAGAGAGGCGTAAGAATAACAAAGTCAATGTTTTGGTGTGGCAATTACAAAGTCCAGATCTTAGTTCTATGGAGAACTTGAGGAAAGATCTGAAAAGGCTTGTGCGAGATACAAAATGGACTCAGTTACACCAGTTCTGTCAAGTGGAATGAGCCAGAACTCCAGGAAACTATTGTGAGAAGCTTGTGGAAGGAAACCTAAAACATCAGACCCAAGTCATACAGTTCAAAAGACAGTTTTCCCTGAAACTGTATGACATGTATGTAAATGTTTGAATTCAAGGAAAGTTACAAAAAATATTGTAATTGTAATGTAACAAGATGCTCTTACTAAGTGTTCTGGTATTTAGGAAATAGAAATAATTCTGGCCATTCTGACATAAAACAAGAGAGGTTTGATCAAGTTTAACTTCAGACAGTGAAAAATGTGTATGTATTTTTATTTGGTGAAGGTAAATATTAGGTTTCAACAGTATTTTCTTAAAGATTACCTCTTTAGTGCCTAAACAGACCAATCTATCTTACTGAAGTGTTTTTACCTTTTTCACATCCCGTGCATTGATTAGGTAGATGCCTTTGTTGTTGATGGCTGAGGCCAATGAGAGAGATGATAGCTCCACTGATCCATGGCTGTCCTTCACAGTTTTTAGCCACTCCAAGTGACGTGCACTGTCACGCTACAATATTTTTTAAACAAAAATATCATAAAATATCCTTTTCCCCAAATATTAACATTGATATGAATGTTAATTGGAAATAATCTTAATTAAAATCTTATTTATTTTTATAATGTCTCCTCTCACCAGTTTTTTTGGCAAATTGTTGTCATTCTCCAAAGCCCTCCAGAGCTTGTTCAGCACATCTTTGAAGGCACGAAAACCAGCGTCTGCTTTGAGCTCATAAAGTACAGAAGAGTAACCAAGGACCGCATCATGGAAACAAGCTACACGATCCACATCCATGTCATTCTCTCCAGCAGAGATAGAAGCCAAGTCGACAAACACCTTCAACTCATTGATATCTAAAATTACAATTTAAATGAACATTTTCAAATAGTTTCCCAACATACCACTTACATGAATTTAATACATAAAACCATAAGCATACACACCCTCTAGGGCATCCTTTACCCATCTGACAAAGGGTCGTTTGTGTCCCAGTTCATTCAAACACAACCGGCGAGGCTCTGTGATGTCAACCAGCACCATCTTTGCCTGCATCAAGTCATTATCAATCCTATTTAGTGGTTCTCTCTTGAAGTCTTGACGAATCTGAAGAGAAATGGGAATTGAGTTTAAGTGTGTTATTAAGAACAAACTCTATGAATGTGTAATATTCATAAACACACCCCATCTAACCTTAAACACACCTTTAACTAAATGCCCTTGGTACACTAAGATTAAGTATAATCAACCTTTTATACTCAAGACATCTTGAATATTTAACATTCAAGATGTCACTGAATGTTATGACCCTGAAGTGATGTAATTTTAGTTTTATTTAAATGTTTATCAATATGTAAAAATTGATATATGTATTTTTTTTTCCTCTATGTCTGCAATTTTATTTCTGGGTTCCCAACTAATTGATTGTTCAGAACTGAGGAACTATCCAGTCAACACACAGAACTAAAACTAATAATGTTCCATTAATAAGTTTCTGAGGAAAACATAACTACTATTGAAGCAGAAGCTCACTGTCACTTCCATTTGACATACAACAGAAACTTACATGGCCTACACTAAGTTATTTTCTGGTGTTGGTGACACTGGCGTGTCATGGTAATAGGGAAAATAACATGTAATAGTTGTTTGGAAACTTTGAATTCTTCTCTTCTTTCTCCCTCTTTCAAATTATTTTCCCTTCTAGAACCCCCTCGCTTTTTTAAATGTGATTCAAGTCATTCAATAGGTGAATCCTTCAGACAAACTCTCAATACTTTGACTGATTATGTTTCATGACACTGCTTATTCACATACATTAACTTGTCTAAACAAGACAAGATGAAAGACAAGATGGCGGCGCGTGTAGACGCAGCGGCTCGGAGCTCCCGTGTTTTCGTTTTTGTTAGCCGTTTTTATTGATGTCTTCGCTCAACACACTACTGGAAGCCTTGACAACTTATAGCAGATCAGAACTGTAGAACATAGGGGCACAGTTTGGACTTCACACACCCACCAAGCTGGACTTTATTCCTCCAGAGCTGCTTCGAACACCTGGAACTATGATCATTCCCCCCCTGCTGCGAAGGCGACGGAGGAGGCAGCGCAAACAAAAGAGGGGCAAGAGAGCCGGCGTGCGTGCAAGGCTACAAGCTAACCCTCACAGACCGGCCCTCCCCAGCCTCTTCCTCGCCAACGCCAGGTCCCTCGTCAACAAAATCGACGAGGTGCGACTCCGAATTATCTCTCGCCGGATGGACAGCTGTGTGACTGTTGTCACAGAGACCTGGCTGGATGAAAACATCCCAGACTCAGCGGTGGAGATAACGGGGCGCGCTCTGTTCCGGGCGGATCGGACGGCAGCTTCGGGTAAGAGCAGAGGCGGAGGTTTGGCATTGTATGTACACAATGCCTGGTGTACAGCCACACACTCTGTCGGCACATTCTGCTCTCCTGACTTGGAATATCTGGCGGTGAAATGCAGACCCTTCAAGTTGGTGAGAGAACTCTCGTCCATTGTGATCGTGGCCGTCTACATACCACCGCGGGATAATGCTAAGTTAGCATTAGAGGAGCTATACTGCCTGATCAGCGGGCAGATGAACTCCAACCCGGAGGCGGCCATGATTGTGGCGGGGGACTTTAATCACGTGGAACTGAAGGCTGTGTTTCCCAAATTCCACAAGTTCATAAACTTTCCCACCAGAGACAATAACATTTTGGATCAGGTTTACTGCAATACCCCCGGAGCCTACAAGGCTGTAGCAGGTCCACATCTGGGCATGTCTGACCACATCTCAGTGGAGCTGATTCCTGTACAAGCCTCTGGCCTGCAGAACTAAGCTAACCACCAGAATAGTTCAGGTCTGGACTGAGGAGGCCTCCTCTGCACTTCAGGACTGCTTTGAGCACACAGACTGGAGTGTGTTCAGGGACGGAGCAGACTTGGAGGAATACTCATCGTCCGTTCTGTCCTATATTCAGTTCTGCACCGATGCTGTCCTCCCTGTTAAGTCCATAAAAGTGTTTCCAAACCAGAAACCATGGCTGGATAGCACAGTACGGGCCCTGCTGAAAGCCCGGGATGCTGCCTACAGATCTGGAGACAGGTTGGCTTATAGCAGGGCCCGGTCGGAACTGAAAAAAGGAATTAAGCAGGCCAAGCTCCAGTACAAACAGCGGATTGAGGAACACTTCATCAACAACAACCCCCGAAGCATGTGGAGAGGCATCAGGACCATGACAGACTACAAACACAGCACTCAGCTGACCAGCCGCGACCCCACCCTGCCTGACACCTTAAACAGCTTCTTTGCCCGCTTTGACACAGTGGGCAGCAGAGAAGCTGTACATCTACCCCGACTGGAAGAGCAGTACCAGCCTCTCGTCCTGCAGCAGCACCAGGTGACGTCCACCCTGAGGAGGATCAACACCCGCAAAGCTACAGGACCGGACAAGGTGTCAGGCCAGACGCTGAAAACGTGCGCCCCACAGCCGTCAGAGCCATTACTCCCTGCCGCCCCCTCCCACACATATCATAACCTCACATACCCCCCCCCACCCCCACACAGCCATATTGTTCTGCACTTGCACTGTCACATCATCTGCACTTTACCATAATTGGACCTGCTGCTTCTTCTTTGGTGTGGTTGAGTGCCTTTAGTTAATTTTAGTTGTATATATTATTATTATTGTGTGTTTGTTTATTTAACCCTCCTCTTGTCTTCGGGTCATTTTGACCCGAAGACAACAGGAGGTTGTTCTTATTTTTTTCGTCAAGTTCACATTTGAATTGCTCCAGCAGAAAATTCCATCTGAGTTGTGAACACTGTAGGTCTGATTCAGGACTGTTAGATTTCAAGTTTCTGTATGCAGTTGCAATTAAAAAAATGTTTTATAAGGGCTTGTCCTCGGGTCATGTCAACCCGAGGGCAACAGGAAGGGGGGGAAATTTGAAAAGATATCAGTTTTACGGAGATCAATGATGCCATTCCATACTGTTTGCCTGTCCAGCTGTAATTTCCTTAGTCTTCCGGTCAGTCTGACCTGAGGCCTGGGTTTGGTTATCTTTATTTCTTTTGTAAAGTTCACATTTGGATTGCTTGAGCCTAAACTTCCCCCTGAGTTGTGCACACCATAGTTCTGATGCAGGACTGTTAGATTGAAGTTTCTGTATGCAGCTGCAATTGAAAAACATATTTTTTAAGGGCTTGTCCTCGGTCGACATGAGCCGAGGACAACAGGAGGGTTAATATTGTATTTTTTGACTTTTTGCACGGGAGTTGCAATAGAAATTTCGTTGAATCCTGTTCAATGACAATAAATGCTATTCTATTCTATTCTTCTATTCTATTCTACTTACAATGTCCGTCAGCGTTTCCAAGACCTTGAAGTCCCCTTGGAGGCCAAGTGTGTCTTTGACCATCATAATAACTTTAGCAGATTCCACAGCGAGATGAAGCTCATGATATTGCTGGACTTGTTGGACCCTCTGATGAATCCACTGTTTGTTTTCAGATGTATCCTGTTTGGACATGATATCAAGCTCTTGAGTGAGATCATCATACTTGTCCTTGTAGGCTTTGAAAAGATGATCGACTTCTTCAAGTCTTATGCTTCCATTTTTTAAGCGAGTGTAGATGTCTTTGTATTCATCCCTACAAGGCAAGTAGATCTCATCATATATCATTTCTGGTGTGGCATCAATATCCTCCTCAGAGGGCTCCTCATCCACATCTTCAGTTTCGTCTCTGACCATTTGTATGGCAAATTTTTCCCAACACATTTTTAGGACAATACTTTCATTGAATTTGTATAGGAATGTTGCCATGTCTCTCATTTCCTCGTCCAGGCTGAAGAAGGTAACAATTCCAGACATTGCGGTAGCCACTTGGTCAAAATGATGAACTTCCATGAAATGGTTCAAGGGCATCATCTCAATGTTGATTTGTGTTTTGTCCTCCAGGTCAGAAACATCAACTAATAAAATAAACAAAATAACCACTCGTTAGCTTTGCAACAACAAATCAAAATTAACTAAACTTCTTTATGTAAGCCTCATACCTCTCATATGTTCTTCAAGTTTGTGGCTCATTGATAATATGACAACCACAAGCTCCTTTTCGTGGTACACAGACTTCACTTCTTCTGCTCTGTGTTGCAAAAACCTTTTCATTTTGGAAAGATCTCTGTGTTGTTCTTTCTCTGTGAGGCAGTCTTTTAAAAACATAACATACAAAAATATCAAGTTTCTTTTCGATTTTATTTAGTCAATTGTTTCAACTTCAGTTTTTATTTTAAAAGAATTTACCGATCTTCAGCAAATCTAAGAAGGCATCTTTCCTCTCCAGAATGATGTTGAGCAGACTGATTTTAATGTCTCCATGTATCAGCTGATTGATTATGGCTGTGAAGGCTGATATGGCTATAGCCAATCGGTCTCTGGCATCTTGAGAGAGCTTTTCAATCAGCTTTGTGTCTGCACCTGTATATACAGAATTTAAAAGTAATTGTCTCTTTATCCCAAAGCAAACAGCCAAATCACGTATTAATTATCTCCAGTTTGTGGTTTGTTGTTTAATTGATTTTTAAACAAGGGGTTACTCAGTTTTGTGTGCCTCTCCAAGCTAAAGAATGCTTTTCTTCAGACTATACTGTTTCATAGGATCTTTTTAAAGTAAAAAAAAATACCATATAGGTGAAAAATATCTTTAGCTGCAGTCCAGGAGAGGAGGTGCTGAAGAACCATTTCTTCTTCCTCCTGATATTTTCCTTGACCATCCCTCGGCCAGGACTTTTGGATGATTGCAGAGATGAGCTTCCCGAACTTCCAGTTTATATTTAACCTCTCAAACAGTTTTCCTTCAGACCTAGTCTGCATACAATGAGAAGACAATCATTCAGCTAATCAATGGGAAAAATTCAAATGTGCAGTCTATTTTCATTATTTTTTCCTTTCTTGTCAAGGAGCTTATAATATATTTAAGAAACATAACCATTTTGCCCATTGGATACATTTTCACATAACCAAGACTTCCAAAAGCTAGTGAAGCATTTGATAAATAAAATCAAAAGTGTCATACCTGGCACAAAGTCGTGACGGCTTCAAGAGCACACTTCTCAATGCTCCCAGCAACATGTGGATAGCAATCACTAAACTCCTCTATATTTTTACAGTAGAATTCAATTTGATCAAGTGAAGATTCCTAAAACAAAAACAAAAATTTCATAAATTAATTAAATCACTGTTATCTCTGACTGAAAATAATCTCAACTCTCCAGTGCATCACCTACCTGTTTGAACTTGCCCTCAAAGTCCATAATAAATGTTTCCCTCCATTCTTTTGTACATTTTTTATCTTTGAAGTTAATGGAAATAATGTTGTTCCATGTCTGAAATGTAAGAATTAAAAAACTCATAAGATGCATGTTTTGTCAATATTTGGCTAAAAAGATAAAAAAAAATAAAAAAAAACTCACCTCCAGTTCCGTTGTTTTTGCTGAGTAAAGGCTTGTTAGTCTCCACTTTAGTAAATTTTGTTTGAATGACCGATTCACCCAGTTTCTCATTACTTCCATCCCCTGAGAGATTACCAAGTCTTTTGCATGTTGCTGTTCTCCATCTGCATCCTCAGACTCCTAAATAGTATTTACAATTTTCAATTTGTACAAACAAACGTAAGTCAAACTCTGCTGATAAGACCTATGGATTTACCTGTTCCTTGTTAGACAAAAAGAAATCTGAAACTAAAGCAAGAAGATTTGTCGCTGCCACAGGGATCTGTGGAAAGTTTTGGGTAGACGTTTCTGGTTTGACTCCTTTGCAGAGCTTCTCTAACAACGTCATCGCAGTTGTCAGACATTCCTTCCTGTAAGCCTGTGTGAAGCCGCTATGATGAAGAAAATTAATAGATGAGTTGGGTGATACTCAAACATGAAATGGCTCTTAATAATTTAAAGTCCTGGGTGAGTTCCTTACCACGTTTTTGTAAAGAAAATATTAAGCATAGCCAAAATAATCTGTACCAATTGCCCACCTTACATCCGTAAATTATTATTTTTTTAAATCAAATCCATAGCTACTCTATACACATATGACAAACTCACTCACTATGCCTTGCGTTAGCTGCAGTAGACTTTTTTTTTTTCTATCTGAGCAAAATGAATAAAAATTCATTTGTGCAAAGAAGTGAGATTTTCACCAACTTCCATTGACTGTTTGGTTTTGTTTCCTTTTCCTAAATCAAGTACTCCATGGCTCAATACTGTACAGAATTAGGAAAAAAGATCGAAGAGGAATAAGACATGCCCATTAGTCATTTCAAATCTGCCAGAAGCAAAGCAGCCAGAGCTCAGAGCTCATACTAAATGAACTCCTCCGAAATGGACAAACTCCACATAACTCTTTGCTTTGTGAATTCACATTGGATGTGAATATTTTGCAATCAACCATCAGTTGAGTAGCCATGTTTAGTGTTCTTTAAACAACAGCATGTACATACAGTAACTATTCTAAGTAACACACCTAAACATAATTGATGCTTTTAAATTATCTACTGTTAAAGATGAGAACTTTGAAAATTTAAATAACTTTTTTAATTATTTTTTTCTAGATTTCAATCTTTACCTTTTCAGTTTTATTGTGAGCCATCTCTAACAACTCATACTCATCTAATGTTGAGAATTGTCCTTTATGTAAAAGTCAAAGATCACTGGTTGAATCCTTAACTGGTAGTCATAAATAAATAGATACAATTTGCAGGCTTCACAAACACAAAAGATTTTATTGATGTCACTACCTGTATTTTTCCTCAATGAGATGCTCTTGGATGTGTGCAAGAATTTTAGTGACATCCTAGAAAACATAACAGAAAACCAGAAATAATATTAAGTGACACTGTCACCAATAACTCCTGACTCTCATTTTAGAAGGCAACAAATTTCCATGCAGTTAGAGGTTCATATGCAGACATAGATATATGCCATAAAGCATAATGCCAAGTAAAGACTTCTAAAAAGCTGGTGATTTCAGAAATACAATAATGAATGATAATCTAAATTTAGCACTGATTTCCACTCACCTCAGAGCTGCTGGCAGTAATGTCGTGAGGAACCTTATTAGTAAAAACATAAAGTATGTCCAGAAGCTCGGGTTTAACGCTGGAGCTACAGTCCAGCTGTTCCTCAAGTGGCATTAAGTACAAGCAGGACCGAACTAAAAGTGGATCCAGCTTCATCAAGTGACTGTTTTTCTTCATCACATTCATAAGTTCTCTGAAAAAGAAACAATCAAAAAGTAACATTGATCTATTTGAAAATAAAAACTTAAAAATAATCTGCAGACAGTTAAAAACTGATGGAACTTACTTCCTGCTTTGAATGTTAAAGTGTATTTGGTTAAAGTCAATGCCTTCCAAACCTGCCCAGGACAAACTATAGTTTCTGTTTCCAGAGGTTTTTCCTTCAAAAGGCTTTATGGTACCTCTCAGCAGATGAAGGAGTGGCAGTAATGTAATCCAGTGAGGCATTGAAGCACTTTTGACCATTTTGATGAGATCCACCAGCATTTCTGGCAAACTACAAACAAACAGCTTTTAAATATTTATTCATAATCTGTGGGATTTAATGTTTTGCATATAAAGTGTCAGATCATTTCATTCTCCGTCATTGCTTCCAAACAAAGGTCTTAATCTTCTTCTTTACTAAAATTCATGTTTTGTTATTAAAATTAAGATATTTTGGGTACCTACTTTTTGAATACTGAAACAGCTTGAGAAAAATTTGCCCAGAACTGAAGAAATTTGTCCTTCTCTAGTTCAGGCAAACACAGTGCAGAACAGAGGCGGAAGAGCTCAGAATTTTCAAGTTTGAGTTTGTACTGTCTCCACACATGAAGCATGACCACAGCTGCTCTCATGTGGTCTGGGATGTAGAGATTTTTCTCAGCCCTATCCTGGAGCTGAGGGATCACGTGTGTCAGCATGAACTCTTTCAGGATCTTCCTCACCTATAATATTGCATTAAAAATAAGAGTGAGTTAAATTGGCCAAAAATCAGGGTCTAGATTGCAAACACAATTTCTGAACTTACTTCGTCTTCCCCAAAGTGTAAGGAGAACCATTTCTTTTCCTTTTCCTCAAATACAAAAGGGTTTGCATAAACCTGGAAAAACTGATTTAGCTGAATTTGAAAACTTTTTACATTGGTATCACTCCAGCTCATCAGAAGATCAAATATTGAATTCAGCATCACATCGGCAGCAATTTCTCGTCCTTGAATCAGACTTTTACGTTGATCAGGCCAAAGCTTATCCTTGAGGCGAGCCAGCATGCCCTTTGATGGCTCAGCACAGATGATGTCGTCATACTGATGCCAGTCCCCTTTACCAGAAAATAGAAAATAAATACTTGCTACACAATCACAGCGTAAATTGAAATGCTAATATACTAGCTAAAATGACTGCACAGTTTGACTGAGAGACTTTTTTTTGTTATTTATTTACCATCATCAGTGATGAGGTGTTGTTTCACAAACAAGCACCTGTTGATATAGTGATGTGTAGAGTCTAGTTTGTATATGTACTCAAACTCATAACTCTTCTTTTGTTTCTTATAGACAACATATTTGTATGCTATGGACTCAGACACAACTTTGGATTTTCTCGTTGTGAGGCTTCCTTCAACAAGATAACCATGTTCTCCAAGATCCCTGCAGAGGAGAACAAATTATAGGCCACATGCTGTAAAATCAGTGAGACAAGAATGAAGTTCAACTTTGCATGTTTGTGGAATAACTAAAAACAATGTATTTCTCTTAAATTTCATGCATTATTTAAACATCTCTAATTATTCACCATTTCTTTATTGTTTGCAACCAGAGCCAGATCCTCTTTGAAAGTATTCTTAAATAATACTTCTTCAAAGCTTATTTTTTCCTAGCCAGGTCTTACCTCACCATTTTTACGGAATTATTTTTCTAGAAAAGCTTTTCACTCTCAAATATAAACCATTCAAACAATAAAAACCTCCTAAAATCAAAAGGTGAAACAGTTTTGTGTCAGCATTTAACATAACTTAGCAAAGAGTTAAAACCCAAGATTAAATTGAGTTTTTGGCACTTTCCTACCTGGTTACTTCCAGCTCTGCTGCATCTTCATTCCAGCTGTTTGCAATAGGTTTCCCAGCTCTGATAAAGATTCGATCTTCATCAGGATGAAATTTAAAATCTTTTGAAAGAACGGCATGGAAGCAAATTGTCAGCCTGTCTCGTGTGACAATGTTTTTGTTTTGAATTTGCCTAGAAAGCAAAAAGAAGAAAATTGGTTTACTGAACATAATTGTCCAAAAATAAAAGTCGTTTTTGAAAGTTGAACATGTCTTACGTTTTAGGCAGTGGTGCTGCTGGAGTTTTGGCTTTTGTGCTTTTCTTACTGTTTTGACTTTGTTGCTCCTCACTACCTGAAACTTCATTCTGCCTGTTCTCAGACTCCATGTTCTTTTCCGGATCCACAGTGGAGCCTGAGTTATCAGCCTGCAAAGTTAAGCATAAATGCCATTTGTACACACATTACACAGGTCTTTTTCATAAACAGTTTTGTAACACAAACATTAACACAACCATTAACCAACAGTACCTTTGATGGTGCTGACTTCTGCTTCTGGTCCTGCTGACCTTTTCCTTTCTGTTTCTGATCATCTTGACCTTTAGCCTTCTGCTGTGTTTCTTTTGCATTTGGATTTGAATTTGCATTCTTGTCCAGTCTAGATTCTACGGCAACAACAGATTCATTCTTGTTTTTTGAATTTTTTGGGATACCCTTTTGCTCTTTAGAATCAGCAGGCTTTGCCCCCTCAGCTGAAACTGACTGGGGGATCTGCTTGTCTGTTGAGGCTGAAGCTTGAGTTGAAACATCACCTGCTCCTTTCTCAGGTGTTTGATCCTGAACTGACTTATTGGCATCAGTCTCTTTCGCTTTGGTTTCCTCAGACTGACTTGCAGAAGTGTCCTCAGCTATAGGTACAGGTTCTTCAATCACTGTACTTTTAGAGGAGGCTGCTGTGCTATTAGCTGGTAATGAATGCTGTAGGGGTGAGCGGGGATCATCTTGGAGTGAGTCTGTCGTTTCCTCCATATTGGCATCTGAGCTTTCACTGTCACTGGTGTCTCCTCTTCCTTGTGTCACCTTCCTCTGACTGTCTTCCAAAGACACGAGTGACGGGTCAGACTGGCTCTGATCTTGGTCTGAAGGTATGTTGTTACCCTTCTTGTTTTGTTTTTTTTTCTTTTTTTCTTCTATAAAGGCCACAAAGAAAATATATGTTTTAATTCTGGACAAATGAAGGATTAATTCTGGCCTTGTTTCACAGATCATACAATTTCTGAAAGGTTTCTTTACATTTTTAATTCAAAATTCAGTTCTTATGACACAAATTTTCAGATTCCCATTTTCTTAAAAATGTAAATGCATAACTGCATTTCATTGTAAAAAATATACATTATGGTAGATATGTGTACGGTAGTCAGGCTTCAGCAGTTGGAAGATGCTAAAACCGCTGTCTGGAAATAACTAATTGTATTGTATACTCCATTTGCATTGCAATCCTTTATCATACCCCATAGAAAACTTGTTCATTTTATGAACAACTATGAGCTATGTGTCCACATGAACAATTATTGGTGCCAACACTTGAGATGATCTCATCAATAAGAAGAGTAAAACCGTTCAGGTTACTTACTCTCACCTTTTTCTTTGGGTTGAGTTGTTCATCATTGGGTCGTTTGGGAGATTTATTGGAGTCTATGCTCTCTGTGTCATGGACGTTTCTCTGAGAGTTTGATTCCTCCATTTTGCTTTCAGAGTTTGCAATCAGGGACTTAGGCTGATTTCCTGTGTCTGCAACAGAGAAATAAAACTAAGAATAAAAATCTAATTTGAAAAACAGTTACTTGAAAGTTTTTCTTTATTCCAAACTCATAACATTCCACATCAAATTATAACCAGATATCATAGAAGAGAGGTCACCAGATATATATATATTTTCTTTTGTAAATATCCTCTGGCATAAGTTTTAGTGATGCTGTGGGTCTGCTTTGAAAGGGATAAACATACTTAACAATCGGCATGAGGTGTTAAGTGAAAGCTTGTTTCACAACAAGCTTTTTGGTTGTTTCCAAAAAGCTTAATCTTAGTTACAATTCACCAAACATTATTATTTCACTTAAAGTCACAAAACAATAAAATTAAAACACATGAGATGACACTACTACTATAATAGATTAAGTAATTTTAAGTTTTTTTTAAAGCGCTTTAAAACTGATATGTATTATGGTAAATGTTAGGACGAGGACAAAGCTTGCTAAACAAACACTTATTTCTATGCAAGCTCATTATTAATTTGATTAGTAAAGTTTCACAGGATCACATTAAATGCTAGTTACTAAAATGTGCTTTTAAATAAATAACCATACTTTCATGTCACCTTCATCAATAAATTTTCTAAGCTTATTTTTTATTATTCCGAATGTAATAACTTTTCAACTCTCTTGAGAAAATGCTTACCCTTGACAATACCTTGTTAATTTAACAAGGTCAACAGACAGAATATCTGTTAACCTTATATGTTGAATTTTTAAACATATAAGCATACAAACATTTTTTTCTTTTTAATGATTAGTTAATACATGAGAATAAATTGAATCTCTACACTTGTCCACTTACCTTCTGTGTTTGAAGTTGTGGCCGGAAGCTTGAAGCCACACTCACTGCAAAACTTGGATTTCTTATCCAAAATATCATAGTCACAATGTGGACACTTCATCGTCAGGCTTGTGTCTACCAGAAAAGAAGAAAGTACCTTGTATTTGATGCCCCAATATAAGGCAGTATACTTTCACTTTCTGTTATGTCAAGCACGGTCTCATGATAAAGGCCTCAGATTTACAGAGAAAAGTAGTTCAAATCATGATCTTTGACCAACATTTACACAACAAACTGACTTGCAAGTTATTTGTTGTGCATCATAAAAATATTCTTTTACCAATTACCATGTGTTGATACACTTACCTCGCAAAAAATGAGGGGAGAGGTGAAATCTTACACCTTGAGCATTTCAAAAATAAGAAAAGTCCTCATACAACATAAAATTTTTTATTACTGCTAATTGGCTGAAGTTCAACAGACCTCACGTGGTACTCCTAGATAAACACTTTCTGATGGGTTTCCTTTTCCTTTCTCCGCCCTGCAGATAGTTGCTTAGTCATTTGGGGCACAGAAATAGCATATTTAGAGAATTACAACTATTTGGCTCAGATTTAATGCAGAGATAAAAATAATAAGACTATTTATTTACTTTCACTGTATTTTATTCTTTATTATTTCAAGTCAAATTTGGGTCAACCTTATTAATAAATATTTGTGATAACCACGATTTATTTCACATTAATGTGAGTCATTATTAAACTGGTAATAGATGCCGTTTAGTTTTGTCTCTGCTGGAAACCTCCAGTTCTGACCGAACGGTAACAGCTGAAGGCAACACAGTTAATTTTATTTTATTTTACTGTACCGTGCAGCATCACCTGATAACAAACGATCTTTGGCTATATATGTCGGCCAATCACATATCAGCGAAGAACTTCCTTGTTATTTTGACTACGCAAAAACGTGAACGATAGCTTAGCAATTACTTTTACGGCTACTATGATAATTTAAACAACAAGTCCCATCAGGAGTCCTCATTAAAAGCTATAAGTCACGTCAGAAAAATAGCACCACCGCTATAAGCAGCTAGTGAGCTACCTAGCCCAGCAGTTAACACTTGCTAACTTTAGCTTCGTCTCTCCTCTGTCAAACAGAAACTAACCCAATGACAGCTGTAAATTTAGGTGTACGCCGAATCACAACACTGTTTTATCCCAGTAATCCTCCACTTACTCATCTGTGTCTTGTCACACCGAGCTCTTACGGTCTCTCCAGCTAATAGGATTAGGACACTGGCGCAACTGCATGTCTGCTGGCTTGTAGCAAAAACAAACATTTCAGCACTCACCACAAACTGAGTGAGTCCTCAGTTTTCACCTTGCTGCCCAGTTCAGTGAGGTCTGCACACCATCTCTGCTGCATGCAATGTGACTGACTGCTGACTGCTCTGGGTTAAGACGTGTTTTCGCTCGGGCAATTTCCGTCTCTCTTAAAGTTTCGATTCATCCTAAATGGGCGTAAACCCTCAAAGTTTACTTTTATTATAAATCATAAACGTGTGTGTTCCGATCCCAACTTTATCTGAGGATATATAAAAATAAATAAATAAATAAAATAGTGATTTCATCTCCTTTTTTTTAATTTGAAGTACATGGGTGCTTAAGATAATTTTATGTAACAAGATTTCAAGAGCTGTGTAATAAAACAAATCGCCGATTATAAAACAGTGACCCCCTCTGGAAAAAAATGTTCCCCATACGTCCTATTACTTTCCATTTATCCTTGACTAAAATACATGCAGTGCAATGTAAGAACAATGCACCAAAACAAAGATATTAAGTTTCTGGAATTCCAACTAATCAGGTAATGAAAGTTCTTTCTGTTAAGCCCTTTTTAATGGACAAGAGTAACAGAAAGTGGAGAAAAAAAACAAAATATTTACAAAAAGACCATGGGCAGAATTTTGTTAAAAAGCAACATAAAAAAATATTTAAGTGTGGTCTAAATTTCTTGTTTTAATGTGTGGATTTTTCGCACCACTAGTTCGTAGTGTGAAACTAGTGCTTGTACTGGAATGTGCGCAAACACACCTTAGTTTTACAATTATGACCAGTGACTAGTGACACGAATAAAACTATCTTCATCATTTGGGGACAACCTAACCATTTCCAACCCTGGCTGTTGGTTCAAGTGAAGCTTAATATTGAGTCTTTAGTGCAGATTGCTGCTTCCACTTGGCATAAAAAAAACAGTCTTTGGTGAAAAAGAAAACTGAAAATGAAATTAAATTAAACTTGTGTTTAGTTTCATAGAAGGTTAGAATAGTGGCACTAAACGTAGATTAAATTCATCCTGGGTTAAATAGACCAGGTCATGTGTTCAAGTGGGGATGAACAGTAAGTCTGGTCTGTGTTACTGGTTGGTAATGAATATAGCATTTCTACTCCAGATCAGTGGTTCTCTGTTGTCGATAAACTGAACATCTCAGCCTGGGTCAATGAGCCAATGCAGGTGCATTAATATAATTTACAATAATGTAATGTAATTTTCTTGAAAAGAACAACAACCAAATCATGACTGAACCACCAACCTGTTTTGCAGTCAATTTCACACACTATTGTAGTAGAACTTCTTTTAAAAAATACATTGGACATATTTATATTACTTTTTATAAACCTTGAACAACACATACAAAATTGAAAAATTCTGTATTTGCAGAATACAGAATTTTTAAAGCTTAAAAGTGATTCTTGCAAATGTTTCTGTGCTGCCAAAAGTTAATTATGGCTTGGCAATGTAAGGTCTTCATTGCTAGCTTTCACTTTCTCTTTGAAAAACGACCCAGCACTTGTAAGTAGAACTGTACCACTCGAAGTGAAAAGGGATCAAATCAGACTTTTTAAAGTACTGTTAAATTAAACACAAAACCTCCAAATAGAACATGATCTAAAATCACAGAGGAATGTTTAGTTGCCTCGTAGCAGCCATGCTGTGCTCCCAGTTGTTCAGCAGAGGGCAGAGTGGGACAGAATCTGAGTGTGTGTGGAACAAAGTGACATCTAGGCCAAAGGATTTCACAGGTCACGTGGGTTATCTGCCTGAAACACCATAGATTGGTGTTTCAGCAGGATCACTCCATTTTCACATTTTCAGGTTTTTGTTGAAACATAATTCCATGGTAACTTGGATTGCACTCAGAGCTAAAGGTTCACTAGCTGTCATGGTTTAAGATTAGAAAAAGAGTCTTTCATCCTGAAGAATACAGTAGTTACATACAATGCAAAGAGTAATGTGAGACAAAAGCATGATGATATTCTAAACGCTTTACCAAAATTTAAACAAACCAAACAAAAAGTAAAAAAGATGTCGTTTGTGAGGAAATAGAAACTCAAGAGTTCTTTTCAGTTCTTGTCCTGCATTAAAAGCTTGATTGACAATTAATGTTGGGGCATTTTATGAATATGCTTTCTCCTTCATAAAGAAACAGTAACATCAAGAATAAGATGAAAAAGAGGGTTCTGATGTAGGTGGAAATCATTTCATGTCTAGTAGACGTTTGTTTTGTGTTTAAAATGTGGATGTCTTCCTGCTGTTTTTTTGTTCTGCCTCTGATGATTCAATCGAGTGTCTTTATTTAAAGTTTGTGGGTGTAACATGACGGTATGTGAAAAGTTCCAGAGGTGCCATTTCTGTGACTGCAACTTAAATGCAAGTTGGTAAATAACTTTCAAAGACAGTAAGCCTTTGTAAGCCAGATACGTAATTATTTTAGCAGTAACAGACAATAATTGTCTATTATTGTATTGTCATGTCTCTTTCATACGGTTGCCATCAAAGCTTTCTATGTACATCTATAACTCAAAATGACATTGCTTGATGTCTACGATGTGCGGGGTTTAGCGGCAATATTCTGAAAAAGAAAAAAGACATGTTTGTACCAAGACTCCCTTAAGCACTCAGTTATTAATGTTTAACCTATGCTTGCTGAACTTTACCGTAAACTTTGCTGTATATCACACATTTATCACTCACATGGGAGTTCATCTGCTCTAGCCTGCAGGTGAGCAGTCGATGAGAGACTCTGCATCAATGGCGCTATGAAAAAAATTGTTTCCAGCTAAAGAAAATTTCTCACATGTCTATCTTTCTCTTGGAGTTAATAGATGCTTTTATGACCTGAGCGTCACACAAGACTTTCTTTGTGTGTTGGAGGTTTTGCTGTACTAGCTGATGTAGATGAGTTCTGGCTACACAGTAATCCCAAACAAGACTCGGTATAGAATATAATCGTCTCTATGTGTACGTTTGATCTTTGAGTCACTGTCACACCTTTCCGAGCAACAGATCTAGAACATGATAGAATCTGGATGTAGCTTTTGGTGATTTCCATAACCTCAATTTTGCTCATGGTTTTTTAATCATGGAGATGCAAACAATCTTTATAGTTCATTTTGTTAGAGACCTTTACAAACAGCTTTTTTTTTTTCCAAAGAATGTCATCGACAGAGTATGTTGCGTTCCCTATGAGGGCAACAACATCCCCAGACAGTGAGAAGTGTTGAGGCAGACGTAGTTATGACGCCAACATTTCTAAATTCCCTGAAGAGCAAATATATGAAAGGAGGCAATTTGAGGCATCCACGTTAAGTCTAGTTTGTTTTATTTTTTTTTTTACAAACAGTTATAGAATCAAAATTAAATATTAATCTTAGGATGTCATGATACTAAATATTTATTTAAATCTAATCAAATGTGCTTTGCCATAAGAGTGCTTTGCTTTTGTTAATCAAAAGAGTCAGAAGTCTCTGTCTCTTTTGATTAACAAAAGTCAGAAAGGTTTCATTAAATAGATTGAGTGCTGACTTCAAATCTTTTCTTCCAGATGTTGATGCCCATCTGAAAAAATGGTTGTGTTTAACAACCAAACAATGAAGAAATTCACAATTTTACTTCAGAAAATTGTCCAAATGAAAATATGGAAAAATGAATCAATTTTCGAACACCAGCCCAGATTGGTTTGTCTCCTTTCACTTGAGACAAACAGGCTTCCAACCCAGAGAGAGCATATAGTTGGGTGTTTTTATTGTCAGTATCAACATACCTTAATGGATTTTGCATCCATTAAGATCAATAAATTTTGTGTATGAATTGCACAATTATGTACACAGGTACAATTCTTTAAGTCACCTTCAATGGTTATTTTATTTTCATAAATCATGAAAGTATCTGGAAAATAAAATGGAAAATAGCGTTTAGAAAATTGCATTAAATCCAAATGAAGTACTCTAGATAAGTGTGGGGAATTTTCAGCGTAACAATGGCAGAGTCAAACTAAAGAAAAAGCACAGAAATATATGCATATTAAACAAAAAGTCTACTGAACACAAAAAAGAGTGAAAAAATGTGGCAATAAATTAAGAGAAAATCCTTAAATTAATTAAAATAATTTAACAATTTAAAGTTTGCTGAACAAATTGTGCTTTTTGTACTTGTGTAAAGAAATGCAACAAGCAACAACACTGAAATCTATGAAAAGAACATCAGCTGAATGCTGACAGTTTTTCATCTGGTTTGTTAGGAGCAGTTGTACAAGTCGTACACTTTACTGTGCTCCAACAGTGTCATGCATGAGGTTGGAGACATTATCCAGAAGTCTCCCACCACCTGTACTGGGTAGACATCCCAGGATCATGCTTGAATGCATTTTCTACTTCACATCTGAAAGAACCACATAGTTAGGTGACAGGCCACAAAAGCTAAGAAAAAATGGCTAGAAAACAACACAGGAAGTGGTCGCAGGTTGGGAGGCACTGCCGTTTTATTGTGGTGAATGAGTCACTTTTGCACAAACAGACTTTCAGATTTTTCTTTAGAATTTACAGGTAAAGATAAACAGTAATAAGAAACAATACATTTCTTGGGTGTAGAAGTAAAAACTGAACAGTCTTTTCAGGTTTCCTAGACAGGAACACTCGAAACTTTTAAGAGACTTTTCAGAGATGCTTTTTGCATGTTTTTGAGAACATTTCTAAGAAAATTCTAGTGTCTCACAAGAATTATACTATGAGAGATTCCTCACATAAAAGAAATGGAAAGAGGTAACTTAGTGTTAGTCATTGAAAACAACTTTTTCTGTAGTCATATACCAATAAATATGCAGATATCGACAAACAATGGTAGTTTTTGTGTCTCAACGTTTTCTCAGTAAATCTGATTGGAGTTTTATTTTTCAGTTATCATCAAGAGTGATACTTTCTGGCAGTCAGACTAAATGTGAGCGGCTGTACTTCTTTTCATCATCTAAAGGGACATCCACCAACCAGAAAGATCCCACAGGCAGAAGGTTTTGCTCTTACTCTGACTGTGCTGTGAGCAATCACATCAAGGGGATGTCTTGTTTCAGTGGCTCAAAAGCTAGTTCCTAAAACAGAAAAAAAAATGTTTTTAACGAAACAGTTTAAATCAAAAGATTATATATAAAAAACACATTTGCTGGACTTTACCTGCGAACTGTGCTGTAAATAACAGTTTCACTTTCATAATCCTGCTGTTTTCTGAAAGTTAAAATGTATATCAGCAATTGTACCATCTATTGTACTCATTGATTATAACAATGGCTTAACAAATGTCAAAATGTCTCACATGGTTGTCTTTCTTCCCTTTTTAAATTCAATAGTTGCATATATTATTTCTGTTGTAGCTTCTTCAACCTTAAGATTGCTGAAAGCTTGTGACTGGTGACTGTCTTCACACCTAAGTCGATTCACACCATCTGTCCTCTGAATACAAAAATGCAAATATATATTAGTAGATAAATCAAGGAAACAAAAATATTTAAATAAATATTAAAAAGTCAAGATTTTTAAGCCTAGCCATACGAAAGGTGATTTTCCTGCATCTTATCTGTGATGACTCAGAGTTTGAGATGTTTACTTGATTCGGCTTCAGATAACATTTGATTCGAACAATACTGTCTGCGGTTTAAATCAAGGAAACAAAACAAGAAGACCTGCATTTCTTCCAGATGTTCTGTCTCTGCTCTCATTTTGTTTTTGGTGAGCCTGAAATAAAGCAGAATATCTAATTTAGGGTGATTGTTTTTCAATTAAAAAAGAAAATATTACAAATTGATATTGATGAAAAAATGATTCTGTCTTTCTGTCAGTTTCTGTCAGTTTTCTGTATTCAGTTTTTAATATTTATAGAAACATCAGATTCTATGAATAATACATATGTCTATAATTTAAGCTCAGAAAATAAACGCAGTTTGTTCTGTGTAATACTTCACTCAAAAATAAAAAGCGCATCCTACGAAGAAGAGTAATGTGTAAACTGCTGCTTTGTGCGTGCTTTGTGCACACACTAAGGTCGTTAACACTAAAGAATGCATCTGCTTTTAATACTAAAAAAAAGCCAATGCCACACAAGAACAGACAGCTCACCTCCAAACAGCAATAACAGATGTCATGACTAGAAACAGGACAACACTGGCACTGATAATGAAAACCATGACTCTCAGGAATGTCCAATAAGCTGTAAAAAAGGTGTTGTTTAAAATGTTTAAAATGTTAAATATGTAAAAGTGCAAGAAAACAAAACCTAACAAACTTCTTAATGCATTTTCCAAAAACTAGTTCATAGAAGGGCAACAACTTTAGTGAGATACTTACGATTCTCTTTCAAAGTGAAAACTGTGGAGTTCTGACTTCCATGTTTGTTGGAGACACTGCATAAATACTGACCGCCATGAACAGGAAGCAACTCAGCCTGATGTCCAACTTTCTGTATCCAACCGTCTGCTACTTTGAACCAGCTGTAATTTTCCACAGGCGGGTGCGCATCGCTACAGCAGACCAGGACATTGCTGCTGTCTGCGCCCATCTCAGATGATGATCGGACAAACACAGATGTGTTCTTGGGTCCATCTGAAAATAAAGGAAAGAGTTTAGTGTTTAAGCTTTTAGGAGGAAGAGGGGAGATTATTTATCACGACAAAGTTGCAGATTACTCCTGCATGGAACATTTGCAGTCTTGCCTTCATCATTCACTTCTTACAATACAAACTACAGTCACTGCTGTGAACAATAAATTTCTTGGTGAAGACAGCATTTTAAAATTACAAATATCAATTTATCTGAATGGCCACATCTTGAGGGAAAAAAATAACTAAAGAAAAAAAATCAAAAGCACAAAAAAAATCTACTAAAGTTTAATACTTTTCTCAAGGCTCCCTCTCAAACTGTTTTTCAAAAAGTCCCCTTGTGTTGTCAGCGAAAGAAATGCCAGCATTACTCAGAGGGAGCAAATGGGTGATTCTGTACACCTCAAAGTCTTTCTGTCAAGGCTGATACTCACATTCAACATTGACATGAGCGACTCCTGAAGTTGTTTTGTTTTTCATTTTTAGGGAGCAAGTGTAGTTTCCCGAATGTTTAGAGGATACGTTTGTTAAACGAAGTACTGGTCCTTCATTTATGGCTTCTCCATCTTTAAACCAGCTGTACACATAAGAACGTTCTTCACCATCGCAGCGGTTTCTGCAGGTTAGATTTACTGAATCTCCTTCTTTAATCGTCTCTTTTGGCACCAAAATATTCAGATCTATGAAAATGTAATTTTCTTTTAAATTGTCCTTTGTTTGATATGAACAGTACAATTTTAAATGAAATGAGAAATAACTTACCGATAACGTTCAGTATCAAATGTTTAGTGGGGCATCTTTTTTTATTATATCTGAAAAAGTATTTCCCAGCATCATAATGGTTCACTTTGTGTATTTTCAAAGAGCAGTTATGCTCATTGTCTCCAGTGTACTCGAATCTTCCAGATACATTCCCAGGGTAACTTAAAATTAAACGAACTTTAGAAGCTTTCAAATAACCCCACGTGAATGTTTTTACTTCTTGTTTTTCAATATCGTTAAAGATACAAAAGAAGACAACAGGTGACCCTCTGACAGCACAGATGGTTTGCTGGGGGTAATCCACGAAGCACTTGTTGGAGAAAACATCTGGAAAAGAAAACATTCTACATGTTGCAACATACTATGGCTGAAAAATATTTCAAAAGTCATTTGTATTTACCTTCTGCAAATAGAAGCAATAGGGTCCAAATCAATTGTCTGCTTCCAGACAACATTTTCAGGCTGAGTCAAGTTAAATCTTTCAGGTTCTTTTAATTTTAGCAGAAGTTTTAAGATCTGACAGAGTGGAAAAACCGGCAGTCTCTTTTTCTTTTGTGTGCTTTTCTATCTATCGCCTCAATGTGCAGCTTCCTGTCATGAAAAAACAGGGTCTTAGGTCAAAGCTGCACTTCTCAGCCTGTAAAAATCAGGTCACTTACACAAAGCCTGTTTCAGCTCTTCATATTTCAATCTGAGATGTACAAAATCTCTATGCACGAAGCCACGCGTCGTGCACTGCAACCTGATGTTCTTATGTTGTGGTTAACAGTAAGAGCAGGGTTGGAGCCATGAAAGTTTAATAGGTTTTGTGCAACGCGATCACATAGTGTGCCAACATAGTGTTTGTATTTCTGCTGATGATGGGCTATACCACTTTATATATTGGTTCTTAAAGGAGTTTTCTGGTAATTTCTGAATGAAAAATAAAAAAAGAATCTAGTGTTGTTCCAATAGTCCATTGTCATTCTTCAATCTTAAATAATACATATGATTATTATTCATATGATATTCGATAGTTTTTTTGTTGGTGTTTTTTATGATCATAAACAATGTTTGTTCAAAACATCAGTTTTTAATGTTCAAAACATCAGTATTTACAGACCCAGGAAATAATACGTTTGGCTTTGAATTACTAGCAGAACCTTCTCCAACTCATCTCTCCACAACGTTGGTATTTTCCTGTATAATGCAATACTTTTTCATTATATTCCGTAGATTGCTCTCTATATACCTTTTATTTGATGCCGCAACACAATGAAGCTCACTTTCATTTTCTATTATGTCAAGCATAATCTCGTGATAGAGTACTTGGCTTAATAACAATCACAGATTAAAAAAAGTAGGCTATATATATATATATATATATATATATATATATATATATATATATATATATATATATATATATATATATATATATATATATATATATATAAGGCAAATCATAAAATTAGAAAACCTAAGCAAAGTGTTCTGATTTTAGTGCCACAAGAAATTTCTCTCTCGCTCTCCCTTTCTCTCTCTCTCATGACGATGGGATGATCACTGGGATGATCACTGGGATGATCATCTGGATTCCTATAAAAGGCTCTTGGACAGTGAGTTTGTCTCAGACAGAACAACCAGCAGCCGAAGCGACATAAGGAGCAGCTCAGACCTCCGCCATGGAGATGACTTCTAAACTTCTGTTTCCTATCGCAGCGATTGTCTTTCTCGTCGCCTGCAGCCCGTCGGAGGCTTGGTACAAGCAGGTGGCCGGACCGAACTACTACTCTGTGGGCAGAGCGTCCGGCTTGCTGTCCGGGATCCGGAGGTCGTCATCGGTCGCCAGGAGAGAGGAATCCCCGTCAGAGAGCGCAGAGTCTGCCACCAGCAGCGTCTTATCGCAGATGCTCTCCCATAACTCCGTTTTAAAGACGATGGTCAGTGGGAATTCATTTGCTCTGTAAACTTTTCAAACGTGGCAGAAATTTGGCTGCACTCTATTTCCGTTTTCTGTGTATTAATTATTAAACAGTCGCGGTTTATTCAGCGCCATATGGCTCTTCGCTGCAACAGCTTAAAACCTGAAAGACCTAAAAGTTTTGGGCTTGCATTCTGAACTCCGTTTAGACAATAAATATTTTCCACATCAGCAGTACGAAAAAAGTCCTATCTTTACTTTAGAAACTGACCGCCTGCGTAAAATAAATCTGCAATCATTTCTTTTGAAAGTATGGATAGAATATTACAAGATTTGCATGAATGTGCACAGTATGATGTTGCAGAATATTTGTTGCTGTGTAAAAGCAGCTTAAATCATCTTCAATAAGTGCACGAAACTAGTGGTGATTTTAGACACTTCAATTCTGATTCTCTAATGATCTGTCTCCATTCTCTCCAAACAGCCTCTTTGCATTAAAGACATCACCCCAAACCTGCAGAGCTGTGAACTCTTCCAGGAAACCAAGGGATCTCTGAAGTGCAAAGCAGACGTCTTCCTCTCCCTGGACTCCTCAGACTGTGAAGGAGACTGATTGCTGTCCTTGGATCATGAAGCATAATTCTTAACAGGACATTAAAAAACAAACATATGTTTAATGTGATGGGTAATGCTGTTGATGGAAGTTTGTTTTTCATGCACCCTTTTTGCTTGATTTATTTTAATTTTTTTATGATGTAATATGTTTATCTGGTTCAGTATTATTGTTCATATTTGATCTGAGTTCACATCAATAAATGGATCATTCTGTGGATCTAGTTAAAACGCAAATCAAAGACGATTCTTCATTTGATTCTTCACATTTCATCTCTTTGGCACTGGAGAAAACAAGCATCCTCACTTCCTGCCAAGGTTATTATTTCATATTTATGATACATGTCATTCACTAACTCTAGTTTGTCAAACTGAAAAAGTATTTTAGGATAGAACTCAAAATTTTCACATTTAAACCCTAACAAGATGACATCAAGATAAAACATCACCATACCAAGCCACAGCTACTTGAACAATTATGAGTGGGTGAAAATAAATCTAGCACACACTGAGGAGAATCCTTTTACTTCATCCATTAATCTGCAGTGAAATTACAAAATGAACAGAAAAACAAAAAGTTGGAACAGTCAGTGACAGTTGTTTGCTAATCTGACATATGGGAGGATTTAACATGAGACATATGGGAGGATGTAACATGGAACATATGAGATTTTAACTTGAAATATTAACACTAAACAGCTGTTAGGAAGCCTACCCAGTCATATTGATGGGTAAATCAACATGCAAGACTTTCACCAGTCACATTGATTTGTAGAGCGTGGCAATTAGGAAGTATTTAGAAGCATTATCTACCAGTTGTTTTGTTGTTTTTTTTTACTGATTTTTCATAGTAAAATTCTCCAAGTTCAGTCAGAACCAATGAAAAACATCTAGCTTGGAACTTTTAGGTATTTCTAAAAATTCTCAGACATAGATGTAGGTTTTGTCAGAGGTATTTTATTAAATGAACATCCTTTGATCAAAGTCACTTCATTAAACTCTGGCTAGGTTGACTCTTAAATAGTATGCAGCTGTAAATAAGTTATCCAGGATTTCTTTGCATTAAACTTCTTTCAGCTCCCCATAAACTGTGGCCAACTCAATCAATATTAGAGCAATGAAAATCACCTAAAGACAGCATCTATAGGCAGAATGACACCTAAAAATGATGTCTAGAGGCAGTGTCATGCTATAGTGTTTTACTGTGCAGACAGTGTGTTCAGGGTCAAGTTCAGTGTTTATATTACACAAACTATTTCAAGATTGATCTAGGAAGGAAATGTTGTTCTGAGTTTGATTTTATTTGCAAAAAAAATTATTAATACCAAGTTGCAGTTTTGACATTTTAGTGTTCATGTACATTTGGACACTGGTTTTCATTCTTTTTCGTAACAAGACATTTGGGTCTTGCTGCAAACTCAAATGTCTCTGGTAAAGTGAATCAACAAATTTTCCTTCCACTGCCCAAATATGTGCTACTTTGGGCTTTTCTATGACACAAAACTCTCCAAAAATACAGAGAAAAAGACTACCTAAAATTACTATAAATTTGCTAACTTAAAATATAGAAAATTGCAGTGTGAACAGTTTCAGTAACATTAATTGAAGCCAAGACACTTTGGTAACTCAATAATTGTTAATTTTTTCTCAAAAACTTGCATGAACATTAAGGAAAGATGAGATGATCAAGATAAATACTTTATTTAAAATAATTTAGAAATAAAACAGCACCATATATACAATTGTCTTAGAAAGTCACATGGCTTTTTGTTTTAAAAGGATAAAAGCAAAAATAAAATCACAGTAATCGGCAACTAAATGCAGAACACAGAGGAGACCTACAACAGCTGGACAGCTGATAGGTTCTCCTTGATGATCTGATCAATGACCTCCTTCATGATTTCAGAGTCAATGGCCGTGCTGAAGTAATAGTAAACAGGTCTGTTTGAGGCCATGTTACAGGCTGAGAACACGGCAGCAACATGGTGGGCTGCAGCATCCACATCACAGTCCACTCCTAGACAGGCAAAATAAGTTTGTCTCGTCTCAAACAGCTTATTCGCTTTCTGAAATATAGATGCAACAACACATTGGCTGACATTTTTTCCTCCAAAATCCAAATACACAAAAAATAATGCAGACCCACCAAACCCCTGGCAATGAGCTTGGAATGATGCATCACCATGACCCAGACCGAATAAATAAAATGAGCAATGTATTTCAATCTGTATCCACAAAGATTTCTGTTTACTTCGCCAGCAGAGATGATGTTGCAAGAATCCAATGTGCTGAATTTATAAGCAACTTTCAAATTTTAAATCATTCAATTCTCTCACATCTTTTATTGTTCAGCAACAGACATGGCCAAAGCAGGATCGTGAAGAAACTAGTGTTCTGCTTATATTCTTCTTTCAATGCGTCGCTCATTTTATAAAGCTTATATGACAAATTCAAAATGCAGTAAAATCAGATGACATGCTAAAAGTTGCTTTAGAATGAGCTATTCAGAGAAAATATAAATGACCTGGGTTGTTCTCCCTACTGTACCTTCATAGCATGAAAGATAAAATCTCAAGTGTCTCCCAGAGTGCGGGATCGTCCCCTGGAAAAGATCAGTTTTGCTCAAAAACAAAATCTATAAGAGAGAAAAAAAGGAGAAAGATCCAAACATATAAATGGATATTTTCAGTCATAACTTCATAGCAAAAAAACAAATGGGTCAGAGTAGAAATGGACTTTTCTTCACTTTCCATCCCTTCCATTTGTATTTGTGACTTTATAGCTTCTTGAGTCACATTTCAAAACATGGGTTGTGCCAGAAAGACGGATCAGCGCCAAAGTTTGTGGACAAACTGTAGAAAGTGAGTTTTTGAGAATGAAATGGCTGGTCAACATTAATCTGTTTGTTGTGGGGCCTCTAAGACTGTTTACTATAATCCGACTTTCTCAAAAGAAATGTGCTGCAAGAGTGCTGAGTGACAGCTCAGGAGAACAGAGTAGAGCTAATTGGTGCAAACCCTAAAGCAGGTTGAAATAAACACTAGTTGCCAACTATGGTATTTTGTCAATAACATTTGATTTAAATTTTATATATGGATTTCTACTTTTTATGACATTATATTTCCCTAAATAAACTGACAGGGATAATTTACAAAAAAATAAATAATCTTTAAGCGTAGTCTTCACAGCAAAATGTTTAAAATTGATTATTTAATGCAGAAATGTGTGTTTACCAATTTCATACAGTTATTGTTTGTATAAGATAAGTACTATTTCAAAAGAGCAGAAAAAAAGATCTTGTGTTTTTTTGAACAATAACAATATTTGTTGAAAGTCTGTTGCTAGGAGATTTGTGTTTTGTTTTTGTTTTTTCTGGTAACCAAGTGCCACATAGTAAATATCTGATTTTTACTTTTGCTAAATTTAGCAACTGTAAATTTCTTGTGTTGAGCAAATATGCAGTATTTCAAAAGAGCTTGTGTTTTATAAACAACAATAATATTACTTATTCATTTGGTGTTATGACTGTTCTTTTCTCATACGAACTGCCATGAAGTATAAATCAGATTTTTGCTTTTATTTTGAATGTCCATTTTATAATATATTCACCATCAAAGACGAAAAAAAAAAAAACATTTTCACTTTTCTGCAAAATTCAACAACTGCACAATTGTAGTTTAGTATAAGTAGTATCTAAAAAGAGCAGAAAAAAAACTGTTTTTTGAACAATAATTGTTTAATATGTTGCTAAGAGATGAATGCATTTTCTGGTAACCGAGTGCTACAAAGTAAACAACTGACCTTTACTTTTGCATAAGTAAAAATCAGAAGGCAGTGCATTAGCATTAGCACGAACACTGCTAAGTTAGCTACTGCTCACAGTAGCCTTTTCCCTAAAATAAGCTTTTTTATACATTTTGTTTATTTGTTAGCCATGTTCAGCAGACTGAATGGAAGAAGTTAATGCAAGTCAACATGCTTGTTATACCCCACATGCCACTGGCAGCTTTTAGGTTAACATTAGCATTTTGTCTAATTTTAGCTTATACACTAATTTTAAAATACAGAATGGAGTCCTTGTTGTTCAACATGCTATTGAGTACATTGTGGCTCAATAGCTGATGCTAATATTTAGCATCAGCTATGGATAACAACTTGGTCTCCAAGTGTTGGAGCTTGCATTTGTTTATCGGTGAATTAATAAGGTCGTGTCATATGTTGGATAACTGAGGAGAAAAATCGGTGTGTGGAGTTAATTTTTAAAACTACCTTAGAGAAGTCTTGTTTGATCGTCAAACCCAATAAAATTAATATTCCTGTTCAAATAGCAGATGAAATATCAAGTAATCTCCAGTCACATCATAGTCCCATTATTTCCAGCAACTTTATTTTACCCCCCCCCCCACACACACACACACACACACGCTAGAGACAAAAGGAAAGGACCACATAGCATTTAGAAGAAGAAAAAAGCTAGAAATGCAAAACTCTACCCTATACCCTATCAAGATGAACTGCAAAAACAAATGATTTCTATTTATAACCAGAGCAACACATTGTCAGTATGTAAACAGAAAACAACCACAGCAACTGTTAAATGTGGTGACAGTAAACTAGAATTTGTATGCCAATTATGCTCATCAGATGCAATCAAAGCTTTGTGGGTGCTGTTTACGTAGCATGTAAGATTTCTTAAAAAGCCCATGAGTGCATCTATCCTGCTATCATATTTAGAACAGCATGAGAAAAGGTAAGTGTGCAAATTGTATACCGTTTACACTTCGTCTATTTTATGGAGATTTTGACAGACAAAGTAGAACGTTATTGCAAAGTAAAATAAATAGATATGTTTTAAGATATTTTACAAATGGTAATCTGAAAAATTTAGCATGTATTTGCATAAAATCCCTTGGCAAGCTTTCTTGTAAAACCACCTTTTTCCATCAATATTTGCGTCTCTTCAGATTTTTTGGGCTATGTAGCAGCTCTGCACATCTACGGACTGATGTTTTCATGCTTTCCTTGCAAAACAGCTCAGGCTAAATCAGACTGGGATGATTGTGTGTCTGATCAGCAATTTTCAGATTCTTAATTGGATTTAGATCTTGATTTTGACTGAGCCACTTCTACCAGTACTATGCTTTTATCTAAACCAAGTATTCCCTTGGCTGAATATACATAAATAAAATAAAGGGTCTTATTACCAGGTTATTTTACTGGAAGTTGAACCTCCGTTCTAGTGCCAAGTCCGATGCAGCCTGCAAAAGCCTTTCTTCAACAACATTTCCCATCAACTCTGATCAGGCTCTATGTACGATGCAATGTACATCATAGTACAATGCAATGTACATCATAGTACAATGCATCATGATGTGGGAGCCAACACCATTGTTTTTGCAGCATGGATGGCATGTTCAGGTTGCTTTGCAGTGTTCATTTTCTGCCACAAATAAAACTTTGCACATTTCAAAGGTTTTCTTTTGGTCTTGTTTCACCCACGCACTTGCAGTGACCTACATATAGTTTGTGGAAAGCTACATGTAATGTAGATTTATGGAGTACATGACTAATCAATGTAATCTCAACTCCCACTCGAGAAAGTGATATCTGCAGCTGTTTCAAAGTTGAAGATTCTTGGTGCTTCTTGACTACTACTCCACTTGCTTAGTCAGTCATTTTAGTGGAATGTGGTTTGGGTCGGTTAGCAGTGGTGTCTTACACAATAGGTTGTACAGTGCACAATAAAAGACTTAAAAGGCAAAAACTTTAAATGTAACTATGTGTTAAACTTTTTAACTTTATCCTTGTTGAATGTGTTCTTGAGTCCTCATAGTTCTTCATTGATGTTCCTCAAATTTCTGAGATATTCACAAAGAACACGTGTCATAACACTGCAAAAGAATAAACTATTTACCCATCAGACAAGTTCTGATACAGTTGTGCACTCTGGATTTTATTTAGATGCATCAGAATGTAGAGGGTTAAATATATGTCTTTCACAAAGAAAAACTTACCAGGGAAGTGTTCTTGAAAACTGTGTTCGTGCAGATTGATGAAAAAAATTCAAGGCTTTCATGAAGTCCATTCTAATAAAAGAAAATAAGGACAGGCAGATGAAGCTATAAAAAGATTTTTTTTAAATCCAAAAATTAAAATGTCAAAAAATCCATAAAATAAAATGTTAATGTAAATAAAATGTTCAATGACATACCACTGATGGATCCTTAAACAACATCTGATCAGAGCTGCTAAGAGCCACAACAAACAGTAAGGCATGAATAGGATCAAAGCAGCTCAGCCACTTTCTCCTTTCACTGCGTTGGCCACCAATGTCATACAATCTGCCAACAGACAAGAAATAACGTATAAATCCATTTAAAAAAAATAAAAAAAGACATGAAACCTTCCAGACATCAAAGCATATATAGCTAATCTGCAGAAGAAGAAGAAAAAAAACTATTTCTTTACAAAGTAATTTTACTAGTGATCAAGTGCATTAAAGCAACATAAAGTCAAAACTATTCAAAATACTGAAGACATCAGTTTCAACAGAGTGGCACCAGGTGAACCTTAGGGTCTGGGTGACATGGGTAATGAGTTTCAATTTGGACCAAAGAGTCTCCAGGTGCAAGATTGCTGCGTGTCACCAGCGACAAGGCATTTATCTTCTGAGTCAGTTGTACCAAGCTGCAGGAGGATAAGTGTTAACTGAACTGACAGCAATAGTTGAAATGGTGGAGAAAAGAATAATCGCTGCAGCATTCTTGAGTTACCAATTCAAAACATGAGCTCCTGTCATTTTATGACAAATTTTATTTGATTTAGAATTAAGTCAACTAAATGTGCAAAATGTGTAACAATATTTTCATTCCAAAATGACAGCAAGGCCAAAATTAGCCATTTGAGCCATTGAGACATTTTAACTGCAGAAAGTTTTGATCCAGATATAAGAAAGAGAGTTAGATCCATAAACTATCCTCATCAAGTTTATAGTAAGAGTTATTACTTATACACACTCACAAGTTCTCTATGAATTCTAACCTGCAGCCCACAGAAACAAACAATGTTATCCAAGAAAGTAGATAAAGAGCACTGTAAAAGGTATCTGAAAAGAAAGCCTCAGTGGTTTACAGACACTTCTTCATATTTGTTTGATTTTTTGTGGCTAATTAGAAAGTGTAAGGCTATCAATATTTAATGTCCAGTTCACCCCTAGGAAGTTTCCTTCATTCAGTTCGCCACTGAAAGCTTCTTCTGCCATCTGTTGAAATGCTCAATAACAGACAACTGGAAGTTTATTTCTTATTTATTATTTTCATTATTGTGGGTATAGATCAAGTCGTCTGTTTAACCGATTCTTTAAGACATTGTAAGTCGGATCACTTGGTCAGGTATTTTTTATTTTGGACATCTGATAAATTTAGAAGACAGATTTAAAAATCCACTCACCTTCAGGTTAAAGCTTTTTCTATATATAATATTTATTTCAAAGTCTTACCTAAAGATTGTTTCATCTACTTGAAACTGTGTCTCAATGATTCCACATGTCCTCACTCTGTCTCTCAGGACATCCATCTCCGTGGGAATGTAGTTTGGCGAGATGATTCGACTTATGTTTCCAAAGAAGCTGCAGACGACCAGGAAAAAAGGAAGATATCTGACGATACACAATTGTTCTTTTTTCCATATTCTTTATCAATTCTTAATCGGTTCACAAATGTATTTTTAGAAATATTTTTAAAAAGCATATGAAAGAAAAAACAAAGGAAGCTTTAGTTTTTAAATACAAGATGCACAATTATTGTCAGCCAATAGTTTTTCAGGACTTTTGTAACAATTGTAATTTCAGTCTGTAGTAATGTCCTCCAACCTACAGTATAGTCACCAAAAGCAGCAGAAACGCTTCCTATATACACTTGGGAAGAAAAAAAACCCTTCCTATGAGTCATGATGGTACTTTCACACTTACCCACAAGACAATTAGTTCTTTTCATACCTAAGGATTGCTTACACCCCAACACAAGTAAATTGGGAAAGCCCTGTAATGTACCGCAAAACTGAATTTTGAGAATTGCCTTTGATGTATAAGCATCAAAAGAAACTGCATTAGAAACTGAAATCTCATCTCATGGAAGCATACCTGAACATTTAAATCTTTCAATGAAACTCTGCCTCCAGGTGTCTTATGTGAGTCATGCCATTAATCACTTGATGTGACTTAATGTTACACAGTAATCATTTGTGACAAGATGAAAAAAGGTTTTGCTGGAATTGCTCAAATAAAAAAAAATTAAAAAGCTATCCTGACTATCAAAATCCTGCGAAAATTTTAATTCTGAGAAAGTTTTGCAAGATCCCGTGAAATATTTGAAAAATCCCGAGCAGTTTAGTGTCCTCTTTAAATGCCTCAGAAAAAGTTAAAAATTCATATATTTGGGGCCAGCTGTGATTTTTGTATTTTTTAGAACTGGCTTCTATATAACTGGGAATGCCTTTGACTTCTTTTTTTTTTTCTACAAAGTGCTGTGATGATGACATTTGCTCTGACACTGCACTACATAAAATAAAATGAACTGAATTTTACAAAGACTCAGAGAAAAAGCTAAACCTGTTCCAAACTGATTGCAATTTAAAACATCCCAAACAGCTCGGAGGCTTGCATTTATAGTAGGGCTTAATTAGAACGCTTCTCATCAACACACCTTACAACTGCAAAGTAACTTACTATAATTACATATTTTCCTTTAGCAACATTAACCGCTCACTTCAAGCCCACGTTACCATCAGAGAAGTCATTTTGCACATTTGGGTGCCTGAGGAAGTCAAGTGTGTCACGACACAGTCTAATCCAACATTTCTGGAGGGAGAAATCAATGGCGGGCCGAGCAAGGTGAGATCACTGAAAGAGAGACAGGCGAGTCTCATATAATCCCCCAGCAAGCGACTTTATCGAGTTCCAGTAATGAAGCTGTCACACCTCCGTCCTTTCTCTGTCTGACCACCCGGAGTAGATTTTATCTAGACTGATCGCCTCCCTGTTGCCTCAAAGATAAGAAGTTCATTCTGCCCACCGAGTCCACATTTATTTAAAAAGACAAATTACTTCTTTTACTTAAAGAAATAATCACAATCCAATATTTAATCATGTTGCCACTCGGGTATCCGGCTTATTAACAAATACTGTGTGCACAAGCGCACATTTTGGATTCCTTTTCTGCAAACATATTCTATTCTTTACATAATGATGCAGCACAAAAACACTCATCAAAAATACTGACCACAGAGCACAAAGCAGAGAGGTAAGAGTTGATAAAAATTTTGAAGGCCACTCTGCTTTTAAACAACTCTTGAAAGAGCATTATTGCATGATCCAACGATAGAGCAGAGAAAAACAAGTGCTGTTCAGACAAAAACATTTTGGAACAAATGTGGGAAAAATAACAGTATTTTGCACAAGTGTTCATAGCACTTTTCAAAAGTGCTATGAAGTGTTCATAGCACTTTTCAAAATATGGCAAAATAGTATCTTCATACTATTTTGCCATATAGTATGAAGATCACAAAACCACATCTGAAAGGTGCAGCATGCACTTGATTAAAGCCAACTTGTCTCTCAACTTAAGAAGTCCATAGCTCAAGTGGGAGAATGTGTTGATAGAAAAACTTCTAATTGTGCATTCATTAAACAGGCTTTTATGAAAATGTGGCAAGTAGATGCTGAAGTCCCAGTTGGACGTGGTCAAAAGACAAAACAAGAAGCTAATGTCAAATGAGACCAAAAGTCAACATGTCTATCTATACAAACTGCCATGCATGGTAAATACATAATCCTGCACATGGCCCTGAACTCACCATCTCCATGATAAAACATGGAGATGCCAACATCACTCTGTGGGTGTGATTTTCTACAAAAGGGAAAAAAAAGCTAGTTGTAGCCTTCTTGAGACATCCCTCAAATAAGTAAAATTGACTCCTCCACATTTTTCAGATATCCATTAGCTTTTTTTTAGTTCATAGTAATCCAGTAACTTGTCCTCCCATGTCACATAAATTATTTCAGTATTATCACTTTTCAGAGCAATGCAAACTTTACAGCCAAATCATAAACACTTCACTTTACCTCAAGCTACACACAACCCCACACACATGATGCTATTCTATTCAGTTTCTCACTAAACACAAAAATAGTCCCTTTCATCATGTATGTTTCATGTTCTCCACCTTTATTCCCCTCCACCTGGACATCTGCAAGCAGTTCTTTTATTTGATGTGGTTCTAATTAGGCTTCCTATTCCATAAATGTCACACAAATCATTTCCTGACGCAAGTTATTCTCTGCACTGCGTTTACCATTTGCTCTCTATAGACAAACTGTGACTACACACTCTTTACCAAGCAATTTACCTTGACATTTCCACTGTCAGTCATAATTGGGAAAGGATTGTGCAATATAAATTGCCTGAGGTTGATGTACTCACTAGAGGGCAGAGTCGTTCAGATCGTACTCGTATCCTCTGGCTGCAGCGGCCCTCACCCCTTGGTCAGCCCAAAGAGCACAGAAGGCTTGAGCCACAAAAGGGAGCAGCTGCTGATCGTCTCCCAAACACTGGCTGCAGGACAGAATGGAGTGGGCCTGGAACATTATACAGAGAGAGTCAATAATATAATGATATTATCTTTACAAGACAGCACAAAAGGGATCAATAAGACTTTAGAGTGTATTAAAATCTCAATTGTCAGAGAGAGGTTAATTTTTGATGTAGTTTTATCAGATAATTATGGTGATTTTTACCTTACACCTAATGGAAACCTCAAAATTAACTTTACCAAATTAAAGAACACTATATAAGATCAATTTTAAAAAAAATGTTTAAAAGTAAAATAAAGAAAAAATGCTATAAAGCATAATCACCAAGACTAAGAGAGAACTGCTTGATGCTATTTACAACAGATTTATAAGATGTTAGCTTATTTACCTAAATAATTATATTCTAATTTACTTAAATGTAGATCATCTGGATAAAAATAAATAAAATTGCTCAGCAAAATGAGAATTCTCATCTAGTCTTAATGATTTCTGTTTATTACAGACTTTAACACTTGGAAGTGTCATTGAAAGCTAGAACAGAACTCAGTGTTGCAACTCACCCTCACTATGGACACAAATGCTTCTCATCTCTTTGTGAAATCAAATATTTTACAAGCGCCCCTCATGAGACGAGGATGCCATGCTTCACATAGGCAGAGAGGGCCCTCTGGTGTAATAAAAAGCAGGTGCAGTGAAAGTTAAACATAAGAAGAGTAAGCAAGGTGTCTGTGGCTCACCTTGTTCTTATTATTTGCAAGGTTTACCCGCAGCTTGCCCATTACTTGCAGAACAATCTTTATGGAGGTTAGAAGGTTATCCAACACTGCAGGCTTTGAAAACAGTTGTCCATTTTGTTCATCTTTACTCAAGAGTGCAAAAATAAAAATAATAATAAAAAAAGCATCTAGTATTTAAAAATGTGTTATAATAGTGTGAATGTTTGGTACCTTGAAACTAAGGAGTTCTTGGCAGGAGAAGCCACAGCTGTGTATCTTCATTTGTCTGATTATTGTGCTCTTTTCGCTCTCTGCAACTCCTGCCACATGGGAAGTAGATTTTTCTTTAAAGAGAAAATCTTTTATTTGCATCATACAGTAGCATGTTTTTTCATGCAGCTGCAGAAAGTGTACAAACTAATTGAACAAGATGTGTCTGTTGAAGTTTCCCAGACGGGTTATCTGGGTACTTGCTGTTTTTCCTGTGGCCTTCCCTGCATGGAGATGGTTTTCGCATCCCGTAGACATGATAGTGAATGAGCGTATAAGGTTGAACTGTTCTGTCTGTTTTTCTTTGTTTCTTTTGTTTGATCTTTGAAGATTGAGTCTCCGCCTCTGTTAGCAGAGAGAGGTGAATAAAGCAACTATGCAACTCTGAGTTCGTTGGAGCAGAATGATTTTCGCCTAATGCAGTGTATTTCTGCTCTCTGTCTGCAGATGTATTAAAGATTGTTTTTGCTCCCTGACTTTTGTCTGGACCTCAGTCTCTGAATTATGTACTTCACACACACACAAACAGCGTTTTGCATCAATTAACCATTTGGGAGCTGCTAAATGATGCAGCATATACATACCAAGCATGAGGATTTTGATTACATTCCTTTCAGCCCTGGCATGATCACAAAGGCCTTGTGATCATGCTATGCAGATTGTGGAGCTCTGCATTTGGGCTTTCTGAGATATCCTCTGAGATATCCTGTTGGAGGCACATCCCCATGCAGATCTAATGGAAACAGCAACATTTCTGCATTTAAATTCCAGAGATGCTGAAATAACCAAGATAGGGCATTTTTTTTTTCTAGATCCTCAAGAGAAAAACAAAAGGAATTCAACCAATTAAGTCCCATTTTGACAAATAAGACTTAATTAGCGCTTAGTTGAATAGAAAAATGCGCATTCTGAAACAGTGAGTGGGAGAGCGAAAATAATTTCCTGACTTCAAATTTTAGACAAAACTTTCTGAAAATAGTTTATCAAACTCATTTTTGCTGCGTACCTTTAGCGACAGAGGAAGCATTTTTAAACAACGAAACATCCCTCTGTTGTTGCTCTTCGTTTCTCAACAGCTTTTTTTGTTGCTGCTTCTCCGGGCATCAAGCAAGCGCAACTCGGAGGCGCTAATTTGCTTAATTAGGAACACACGCGTACCGGATTCTGTCAAAATAAAAGCCTGTGACACCGGAAAAGGTGAGTCAATAAATAAAATGGGCACTTTTGTATTGGCCACATCAATGGGATGTTCAACTCATTGATCATTATTCATGACAAATTATTGGTTAAAATTAAACTTCTTGGTGTGGTTGAGTGCCTTTAGTTAATTTTAGTTGTATATATTATTATTATTATTATTATTATTGTGTGTTTGTTTATTTAATATTGTATATATTTGACTTTTTGCACGGGAGTTGCAATAGAAATTTCGTTGAATCCTGTTCAATGACAATAAATGCTATTCTATTCTATTCTATTCTATTCAACAGTCACTGGGGAGATGGTCTAATATTTATATTAAATTATTAATTAGGTGACTCAAGCTAATTCGAAAAGTAGTTTCATCACAATTTTAGTTTAGGCTATATCAACAGACATATCACCACCTTATCTATCTATCTATCTATCTATCTATCTATCTATCTATCTATCTATCTATCTATCTATCTATCTATCTATCTATCTATCTATCTATCTATCTATCTATCTATCTATCTATCTAACTATCTATCTATCTATCTATCTATCTATCTATCTATCTATCTATCTATCTATCTATCTATCTAAATTGATTAAAAAATTCCCTTCTCACCCACCGCGGGTGGTTCTTATCCTCTGAGCTCGGGTCCTCTACCAGAGGCCTGGGAGCTTGAGGGTCCTGCAGTATCTTGGCTGTGCCAAGGACTGCACATTTCTGGACTGAGATGTCTGAGTCCAGAATATATATATATATATATATATATATATATATATATATATATATATATATATATCTATATATATATATATATATATATATATATATATATATATATATATATATATATATATATATATATATATATATATATAGATATATAAGCTGACTGGATAGCTCAATACATAAGGCATCAGTATATCACCCGAGAGGGCAGGGTTCGAATCCAGTCTGGGTCCTTAGGCAAGACCCTTCAAGCTACTGCCTACCTCATACCATGAGAGATACTAAGTTGCGTAACATGCCGGCTCAGACGTCGCCCGGCCAAACAAGGTCTGCGTCAGGTGTTGGGGAACCAGAGCACCTTGATGACAAATGGGCTACTGGAACAAGACGGAAATGGGCGAGAGATGAAAATGTGGATCTGTTGGAATGCTACTACTCAAGTAACCCTAGTCAGAGGGGTTACATGCAAAGACTGGGGAAGGAATGGTTACTTCGACATCCCCAGTCAACACTAAGCGCTAAACAACTAGTAGCTCAGTGTTCCAACATCCGCAAACGGCAACTGCTATCACAACTTGAGATTGACGAGATACAACACAAATGCTACGGCAAAAGGGAGGAACCCGGATGTCAGGACTGTGGGGACTTAACTACAAGTCCCCACCCAGTGAGGGGATACACGGCCCCAATGAGCGAAACAGAGCTGAACGAGACAGCTGCTGACCTGAGAGAGAGAATCATGACCCGAATGACAACCAGGCCCCCCCGGCGCCAATTACAACGGCTGAGTGAAGTACCATCAGAAAGTCTCATTGAGAATGTGAATGCAGCATTGAGAACGATCCCTACCAACACCATAACAGAAACCAATGAGCTGATCTACTCAGCATCAGTGATCCTTGAGATACTTGGCTATAAGAGCAACCATGAGACCCAATACCCACCATGGAAAAGACGGTTAGAGGCTAAAATCAAGGTAACAAGAGGGAAGTGCCCAACTGTCAGAGCTCCACAAGGGTACAATGAAAAGACCAGTACCCAGAAAGTACAGGCAGATGCCCATACCTGAAGCACTTGAAACTGCCAAACAGAGGCTCCAAGCCTTGGCCAGCCGCCTAAAGAGATACACAAGGGAGAATGAATCCAGAAGGATTAACCGGCTCTTCTCCACTCAACCAGCTAAGGTGTACTCTCAATGGCAGGGTAATAACAACAGAGCAGACCCACCAAGGCTGGAGACTGAACAATACTGGAAAGGCATATGGGAAAGGGAGGCGTCCCACAACAGCAATGCACAGTGGCTGATCTCTCTACGAGAGGACCACAGCAACCTCCCTGAGCAAGCCCCGGTAACCATCACTGTGACAGATGTTCAAGAAAGAGTCTCAGGTATGAAAAACTGGACAGCACCAGGGCCTGACATGATCCATGCCTACTGCTAAAGAAACTCACTGCTCTCCATGAGCGACTGGCAGGCCAAATGAACCAGCTGCTACAAAGTGGGACTCACCCTGAATGGTTAACTGAAGGGCGGACAATCCTAATCCAGAAGGATCCATCAAAGGGTCCAGTCCCCCAACTACCGACCAATAACTGCCTCTCCACAACCTGGAAGCTCATGTCAGGCATCATAGCGGCCAAGATAAGCAAACACATGGTAAACACATGAGCACGGCACAGAAGGGTATCGGTGTAAATACCAGAGGAGCCAAACACCAACTCCTCGTAGACCGCACAGTTGCCCGAGACTGCAAAACCCGACACACCAACCTGTGCATGGCTTGGATCGATTACAAGAAAGCCTATGACTCAATGCCGCATACTTGGATTATTGAATGCCTAGAGATGTATAACATCAACAGGATTCTGAGAGCCTTCATTGCAAACTCGATGAGGCTGTGGAAAACCACCCTTGAAGCCAACTGCAAACCACTTGCACAAGTGTCCATCAAATGTGGCATATACCAAGGAGATGCTCGTCCCCGCTACTGTTCTGCATAGGCCTGAACCCCCTCAGCCAAATTATCAACAAGACTGGCTACGGATACCGACTCAAAAATGGGGCCAACATCAGTCACCTCCTCTACATGGATGACATCAAGCTGTATGCCAAGAGTGAGCGAGACATCGACTCACTGATCCACACCACCAGGATCTACAGCACTGACATTGGGATGTCATTCGGACTAGAGAAGTGTGGTCGGCTGATCACAAAGAGGGGGAAGGTGATCCGCACAGAAGGAGTCTCACTCCCACAAGGAACAATAGCAGACATAGAGGACAGTTACAAGTACCTAGGTATACCACAAGCAAATGGCAACCTCGATGAGGCCACAAGGAAAGGAGCCACAGCTAAATACCTCCAACGAATAAGGCAAGTCCTGAGAAGCCAGCTCAATGGCAAGAACAAATCCGTGCGATAAACAGCTATGCCCTGCCAGTAATCAGATACCCTGCTGGAATATTAGCTTTTTTTTTTTTTTTATAAAAAAAAAAAAAAAGAGAATTTTTTTTTTTTTTATAAAAAAAAAAAAATTCGCTTCTCACCCACCGCGGGTGGTTCTTATCCTCTGAGCTCGGGTCCTCTACCAGAGGCCTGGGAGCTTGAGGGTTCTGCGCAGTATCTTGGCTGTGCCAAGGACTGCACATTTCTGGACTGAGATGTCTGATGTTGTTCCTGGGATCTGTTGTAGCCACTGCTCCAGTTTGGGGTTACTGCCCCGAGGGCCCCGATGACCACAGGCACCACTGTGGTCTTCACCTTCCAGGCCCTCTCCAGTTCTTCCCTGAGGCCCTGGTATTTCTCCAGTTTCTCGTGCTCCTTTTTCCTGATGTTGCAATCACTTGGTATTGCTACAGCTACCACAACGGCTTTCCTCTGATGTTTATCCACTACGACAATGTCAGGTTGGTTCGCCATTACCATTCTGTCTGTCTGGATCTGGAAGTCTGGATCTTAGCTTGGCGTGCGTTCTCCACCACCTTTGGGGGTTTCCCACTTTGATCTCGGGGTTTCCAGTCCATATTCTGCACAGATGTTTCTGTACACTATGCCTGCACTTGGTTATGTCGCTCCATGTACGCTTTCCCTGCCAGTATCTTGCACCCTGCTGTGATGTGCTGGACTGTCTCAGGGGCCTCCTTGCACAACCTACACCTTGGGTCTTGTCTGGTGTGGTAGATCTGGGCCTCTATTGCTCTGGTGTTTAGGGCCTGTTCCTGGGCGGCCAGGATGAGGGCCTCTGTGCTGTCCTTGTCCAGCTTTTCCAGCCATTGGTAGGATTTACTGATATCAGCCACTTGGGTTATTTGCTGGTGGTACATCCCATGTAGGGGCTTGTCCTCCCATGATGGTATCTCTGGCACCTCAACCTCCGTTCCCTGTTGTCTGAGACATTCACTGAGCACATTGTCTGTTGAGGCTTTGTCCCTGATGTATTTATGGATCTTAGTTGTTTCGTCCTGGACAGTGGTTCTCACACTCACTAGTCCTCTGCCTCCGTCCTTGCGGCTCGTGTACAGTCTCAGGGTGCTGGATTTGGGATGGAACCCTCCATGCATGGTTAGTAGCTTTCTAGTCTTAATATCTGTGGCTTTTATCTCCTCCTTTGGCCAGCTGATTATTCCAGCAGGGTATCTGATTACTGGCAGGGCATAGCTGTTTATTGCACGGATTTTGTTCTTGCCATTGAGCTGGCTTCTCAGGACTTGCTTAGTCGTTGGAGGTATTTAGCTGTGGCTCCTTTCCTTGTGGTCTCATCGAGGTTGCCATTTGCTTGTGGTATACCTAGGTTGTAACTGTCCTCTATGTCTGCTATTGTTCCTTGTGGAGTGAGACTCCTTCTGTGTGGATCACCTTCCCCCTCTTTGTGATCAGCCGACCACATTTCTCTAGTCCGAATGACATTCCAATGTCAGTGCTGTAGATCCTGGTGGTGTGGATCAGTGAGTCGATGTCTCGCTCACTCTTGGCATACAGCTTGATGTCATCCATGTAGAGGAGGTGACTGATGTTGGCCCCATTTTTGAGTCGGTATCCGTAGCCAGTCTTGTTGATAATTTGGCTGAGGGGTTCAGGCCTATGCAGAACAGTAGCGGGGACAGAGCATCTCCTTGGTATATGCCACATTTGATGGACACTTGTGCAAGTGGTTTGCAGTTGGCTTCAAGGGTGGTTTTCCACAGCCTCATCGAGTTTGCAATGAAGGCTCTCAGAATCCTGTTGATGTTATACATCTCTAGGCATTCAATAATCCAAGTATGCGGCATTGAGTCATAGGCTTTCTTGTAATCGATCCAAGCCATGCACAGGTTGGTGTGTCGGGTTTTGCAGTCTCGGGCAACTGTGCGGTCTACGAGGAGTTGGTGTTTGGCTCCTCTGGTATTTACACCGATACCCTTCTGTGCCGTGCTCATGTGTTTATCCATGTGTTTGCTTATCTTGGGCCGCTATGATGCCTGACATGAGCTTCCAGGTTGTGGAGAGGCAGGTTATTGGTCGGTAGTTGGGTGGGACTGGACCTTTGATGGATCCTTCTGGATTAGGATTGTCCGCCCTTCAGTTAACCATTCAGGGTGAGTCCCACTTTGTAGCAGCTGGTTCATTTGGCCTGCCAGTCGCTCATGGAGAGCAGTGAGTTTCTTTAGCCAGTAGGCATGGATCATGTCAGGCCCTGGTGCTGTCCAGTTTTTCATACCTGAGACTCTTTCTTGAACATCTGTCACAGTGATGGTTTACCGGGGCTTGCTCAGGGAGGTTGCTGTGGTCCTCTCGTAGAGATCAGCCACTGTGCATTGCTGTTGTGGGACGCCTCCCTTTCCCATATGCCTTTCCAGTATTGTTCAGTCTCCAGCCTTGGTGGGTCTGCTCTGTTGTTATTACCCTGCCATTGAGAGTACACCTTGCTGGTTGAGTGGAGAAGAGCCGGTTAATCCTTCTGGATTCATTCTCCCTTGTGTATCTCTTTAGGCGGCTGGCCAAGGCTTGGAGCCTCTGTTTGGCAGTCTCGAGTGCTTCAGGTATGGGCATCTGGCTGTACTTTCTGGGTACTGGTCTTTTCATTGTACCCTTGTGGAGCTCTGACAGTTGGCTCACTTCCCTCCTTGTTACCTTGATTTTAGCCTCTAACCGTCTTTTCCATGGGGGGTATTGGGTCTCATGGTTGCTCTTATAGCCAAGTATCTCAAGGATCACTGATGCTGAGTTGGTTTCTGTTATGGTGTTGGTAGGGATCGTTCTCAATGCTGCATTCACATTCTCAATGAGACTTTCTGATGGTACTTCACTCAGCCGTTGTAATTGGCGCCGGGAGGCCTGGTTGTCATTCGGGTCATGATTCTCTCTCTCAGGTCAGCAGCTGTCTCGTTCAGCTCTGTTTCGCTCATTGGGGCCGTGTATCCCCTCACTGGGTGGGGACTTGTAGTTAAGTCCCCACAGTCCTGACATCCGGGTTCCTCCCTTTTGCCGTAGCATTTGTGTTGTATCTCGTCAATCTCAAGTTGTGATAGCAGTTGCCGTTTGCGGATGTTGGAACACTGAGCTACTAGTTGTTTAGCGCTTAGTGTTGACTGGGGATGTCGAAGTAACCATTCCTTCCCCAGTCTTTGCATGTAACCTCTCTCACTAGGGTTACTTGAGTAGTAGCATTCCAACAGATCCACATTTTCATCTCTCGCCCATTTCCGTCTTGTTCCAGTAGCCCATTTGTCATCAAGGTGCTCTGGTTCCCCAACCTGACGCAGACCTTGTTTGGCCGGGCGACGTCTGAGCCGGCATGTTATGCAACTTAGTATCTCTCATGATATGAGGTAGGCAGTAGCTTGAAGGGTCTTGCCTAAGGACCCAGACTGGATTCGAACCCTGCCCTCTCGGGTGATATACTGATGCCTTATGTATTGAGCTATCAGTCTATATATAATATATATATATATATATATATATATATATATATATATAGAGAGAGAGAGAGAGAGAGAGAGATACATATATAACATATTTGTCCTTATAAATTTAATATTGATAAGAATGAAAAAATTGAAACCATCCTTCAGAATTTATTTTTTATTAGCAATAATATACTGTAAATCCAATCAACTTTATATCATACAGTATGTCCTTTGGGATTGATCAATAACATATAGATAATAGGCAACACTATCTACATTTCAGTTTGACAATAATATGCATTATGCTTTTAAAACATTATGCTACTATGTTTACAGCAGCTAATGGAGTGGAGAAAAATATGCTTCTACGAAAAGTGTATTATTTGACCCCATTTCATATCCACATGATTTAGGAGAAGTATGAACTCAACTTTGTCTTCAAGACAACACGATGTCATTAATTTCCACTCATGCAATGAAAACCAATGTTAAATCAGACAGTTTATCAGTGGTTATATTTTAAAAAATGCACGCAAAAGGCAGGACCGTCAGGTCTCAACAATGTGCATTTGTGATTAAAAAACAACAACTCTGTTATTAAAACAGAATATTTCCCATAATTTTTTGGGAAATCATGGGAAGTGATTTCCCAAATCACATGTGAGGTGATTTGAGAAATCACCTCATAATATTTAAATGGATTAACTGAAAAGCAGCACAAGGGTATCTGTCCTCTGATTTCCATTGTAATTTAAAAATCCTTATGGATTTTGATGCAATATATACAGATGATGATTAGTTGGTATTAGGAGTATTGCTGTGCAAAAAGCAGCAACAGCCCAGGGAAGATTTCCACCTCTGGTTAGATAAATAAATGTTTGTACCACTTCACCAACCTGCACTCTTCTTGTGCTAAAAGCCAAAAATAACATCAGCATTTTTTCCTTGTTAAAAGGCAATAAAATTATAAAAGTTTAAAATATCCAAATGTATATATTAGACTTTTGAAGATACAGGTACAGTACATGTTCCTTGTTCCAGCTTATGATTGATCTTACTGCTTACAAACAGCTAATGATCCCACAGCAGGATTGTTATCTGTAAAACTGCTATTATCCAGAGATGCTATAACACTTACGAAGAGTTGACTTTGCTATACAGACGTTTATATTTATGTAGCTTGCTAATGCTAGGTCAAAAACACAAATGGCGGTGCATGTCTACAGCACAGCTTGGGATCTTTCTTTAGTCTTTTCCTCTTCTTGTCGCTTCATAGCCTGAATCACAGCAATCTCTTTGGCTTCTTTCTTCTTGTTCCTTGCCTCAAATAGAAGCCTAATTAAACAAAAGGAAGCACAAGCAACCAAATAAAGAAGAGAATAAATCGATACACCCCTTGGATGCAATTCTGCTAAAAAATATGATGTGCAGTTTGTTCTTGGAGATTTAAACATGACAGATTAGCCTCATAATGATCTGTAATTAGCAATGATAATTAATGAAACAACTAATACTAAATAAATGGCAAAATTTTGTGCAAGACCTATCTTTTAATGGATTTGGCTTACTAATGTAAATTAGATTTGGAATCCTAAAATGAGAAAATTGGAAAGCAAACGTTTATATATATGTGAAATGTTAAAAACAACAAAAAAAAGACATCAGAGAGAAACCATCAAAGAGAGTTTCTCTCTGATAAAGTTATCACCTGTTTTTTATTATCCTTTGCACAATTGCATCTGAAGTAAGAGTGTTCCCACTGTCTACAGTTCGGAGCATGCCTCTTTTTCTTGGTTCCTGAAAAATAGGCAACAATTATTATAAAAAATATCTGAAACCATCACTGCAGACTGATGAAATGTGACAGGTGACTAAATCTTACAGCGTAAGGGTCAGATCCATCCTTGTCCGGGTAGATTTCTGTCTTACCATGGCAAACAAGATCCACCTGAACACACAAAGACACAAAAATTTTTGAATAAATGACTGAACAGCAAGAATTTAGTGAGGTTTTGTTGCACTTGCCTTAAAATGATCCAGCAGATCTTTTGTGACGGCGAAGGGTGCACCAATCACCACTTCCGAAACATACTGTAAAACCACATAAAATCAACAAATACATCAATATATTTAATGTAGAGGGAATTACTGAATTACAAAGCGGAAGGTCCTACTCTGCAAGCCAGCACACTGAGCGTTCTCTCATGGACATTCATGATGGGGTAGTTTTTTCCTTTATAACGATTCACCTCCTGAAAAACAAAAAAATGTGCCAGACATGCTAGCGAGTCTTCGAGTAGAACACAACCGAGCCGCATTATCATTTAGATTAAAACAAAAGGCGGGTTTAAAAAGTGTCACCTGATCAAAGTGCAGCCCCACTATGATGTACGGCTTTTCAGCAAGCTTATGGACCGCTTCCAGAAAGTCCACATGACCAATGTCTAGCAGAGGTATCATCAAGGATATCATTGGCTTCCAAAAAAAGCACCTAATGTTTTAGTGACAACGTTCAGAACTGTGGTCTCACATTTTATTAATATTAACTGACAACAAAGCAAAAATGTAGCAAAAACAGTAAAATATAGCAGAATATTTATGTATTCTGACATGGATTGTTTTGCATGTTATGTTCAGTTTTTATTTGTGTTTTTTTTTTCTGTTGGGCTTGAATCGTCTTTTATCAATTTGATTAGCCTTATGTTCTATTTTCCTTTTTAATTTAGTTATAAGGTTTTTCTGTTGCTGTTTTCTTTTGTTTTTTGTTGTGTGATTTGTGTTTTTTTTAATCTGGTATTAATTCAGTGCTGTTATTTCAGACTATATTGTCGGAGGTGCAATTTTACAAATATTGCGTGTGTTTTAGAGACTTAAAAGAGTCAGCATAAAAAGATAAATGTGCAGTACTCATTGTAATTTATAATAGGATACGAAAGAGGTCAAAGGCTCCTGCGACGTAGATGATGGTGTCTCCGGGCTGAGGCTCCTGGCCTGAAGCAAACTGAATTATCTTCTGAGAAGTCTGTAGGAACTGAGATACTCCAGTCCAGGGACTGTGGCCCTTCTGAACATGTTAGCGTAAAAAAGAAGAAAAAAAAAGAAAAATATGGAGCAGATTTAAATCAGACCAACTTCTGATACACAGCCATATTCAATAAACTAAAATAAGCATTCCAATGAGGCTTACTTAAGAGATTAAAAGTACCATTTGGAACAGAGTAACATCCAAGCTGTGAAGTATAGTGTTGGTAGCATCAAGTCCTGGTGTATTTTGCTACATGATGGACCGGTGCACTTCAACTATCAACAAATGTCAATAAACTATTAAATTTTGCATTCTGAAAAATTCTCTAATGAATCCCTCTCTCTTTATTCTGGCATTTAGCAAATATAAATACATTCGCAAAGTCTAACTGATCTAAAACTAAAATGTTTAATCTGATTTATTGCATCTGCTTTTCCAGAGAGGTAATCTCTATGCAGCATCACTGCCCCCTCGTGGGGAGAGCAGTAAAAGCAACCGGTAAAATTGAAGGTAACAGACTAGCGCAAAACTGGGCAACAAATTCTGAATGGATTTATTCATCACTTGCCAAATGACCAGCATTGTTCTATCAGTCAAGAGACTCTTAACTGCCTGTGACTAAAAGCTTTGTGGCTCTTAGTTACTCCACTCATTCAGGAACAGAAGCGCTATTCACAATTTGCTGGCAAGGCCTATTAAATGGGTTTAAAACAAAGCCCTTTATTTAATATCAGCTAACATCTGGTGCAAATGCCAACTACTTTCTGCTTGTATCACAAAACAGTCGAGGAAGAAGGTGAGCATGGCAAACAAAAATTACCTTTCCAAAGTTGTCTGTGTGCTGCTGATAGTCTGAGCTGTCCTGAACATAAAAAATAAAACAAAAAAGTTGGCAAAATTGCTTATGTTAGGGCCTTAAAAAAGAATTTAGTAAAAACCCACAATGTTGCTGTGGTGTGCTTTGGTCATTAGAAGCATCCTGCCAACAAGGTCTGTCGTGGAAACTCCCTGCGTCCGCTTACACTCTCTGCAACAAATCAGTGTAACATGCAAGTTAATGAAACACACAGAGAAGCTCACCCTGACTTTCTTCTGCGTCTGACAGGAACAGAAACTCACCTATAGCGTCCTGACTTCTTTACCTCCTGATATGTATCTTTTCCATCCACAGTTAGTGTTATATCATCTGGAACAAAGGGACACAGTCAGGACTGTAGCACTGTCCCACACAGCTGAACAGAGTGTTGAGTACCTCCATGAACACAGAAGTCGCAGCTGTACTTGTCGAGCGTCCCGAGGGTCGTGACGTAAGGGGCTCCTTCCACCACTTCATCCACCCACTTTATGGCCCGTACCATCTTGTACCTTTCTTCCTGAGTGAAGACTGGCGGACCTTTGTGCTTTGAAATCTCACCTTCAAATAATAAAGCAAGAGAATTAAGAAAAACACGAGCCAATACGTCTGGCTTAAGTGAACGTGGAAACAGAAGTCTCAGTTTTAAAAAGCTGATTACAACAAAATAGAATATTACTGAAAGGCTCATTTATTTCAGTAACTCAATTTACCAAATTAAACACATTATATAGATGTTTTAAATTCTTCATTTGTGTTAATTATGATTTCACACTTACTATTATTAAAAAATAGAACTCCTTTAGGCTGGCATATTACATCAGACCAATAAAAAAATCATATAGAAACATGGGTTTAATAAAAAGTACCCGCCTAAAGGTTATTTCAAAAGGTGCTTTAAATCTCACAAATGAGTCTCAATGGAGCACATATTCTAATACATTAAATATAACAGTACATTGCACTTTTCCGACTGTAGGCTGCTAAAAGATTATGTGATAAGTAAAAAAACAATTCATTTAAATGCCTGGTATTTCCACAAAGAGTTTAATTGTTGCTCTGAATCTTTTATTCAGAGCAACAATTATTCTTACTGCTGCTACAAAATGTGCCATAGTGATCATTAAACTTAGAATAGTGCAATATATGACATTTTAGATACAAACATTGTGCTGAATGTTAGACCTTTTTGCCATTATTCTCTTTGTTACAACCCACAAGTCTGTTGCTGGTCAAGCTGATATTGGTCAGCTATTTCATTTCTTGACCTACTTAGGCTCTGGGTCGGTAGGCTCCTTCACTAATTTGCACCTGTATGCTTCCCTCTTTTAGCAATTTGATTCTCTCCTGATCCAATTTTATGAACTCATGTATTATTAATGATTGATGAATGAGAATATTTTCTTTCATATTTTGTATTGATTGCAACTCTCGTCCCCTTTTGTCCAGATGACTAATAGATATGACAGATGAAATTAGCCTTGATCAAACCAAGGTAACTCTTCCTGATAGTTATTATTTATTGGATTCATAAAGCCAGATAGACAATTGAGATAAATCATTATATTGTCAAAATACATACAAAACATTCCCAAGGTGGGTACAAATTGATGCATGGTCAGTACCAGAACTTTGTACCAAAAAAGGTGAAAAAAGTGGAATAAGTTTCTACTTTTCTAGATAAACAGCAATCTGGGTCACACATACTTCTCTTCTGGTGTTTAAACAGTTGGTGGTGAATGATGGAACCTTTACAGCTCATCAAGAATATTTGCCTACTTACTTACTCTAGCAAAGGCCATGACCCAAAGGATGAAATCTTAAAACAAAGGTTAAGAAATTGTGAAAGGGAGGCAAATTTTGCAAATACCACGATGGGAATTAATGAAAACTTTGGGTAACTGTTCTGCTTATTTATTGGCTATGGAGTTAAATATGCCATAAATAAGAGATAACACTGATGTGTCTAAAAGTCAGATGAACCACAATTCAAAAATCCTGAGCTATTTCAATGGCTTTCAAGGAAACAGCACCAAATTGTACGCTGGGTTTATCACTCATTTTGTGTCATTTGGTGACTCAATGTGGTTTAGTCAGACAAACTGTTTGTCCCATTCTGGACCAACACGCTTGAGCAGCCACGACAATGGAGGGCTTCATGCTTTAGCAGTATAGCAATGTAGTTTTATGCTAAATTAAGCATCTGTCTCATTTGTTTAAGACTTAACTGTCTGTGTGCACTCCAACAATGAGGTAATCTCCCATCGCTTTGGCTTGTCGTAGCTGGTTTGAGTGGCCATAATGCACCATGTCATAGCTAAGGTGGAAAAGCACAAGAAGAAAGGAGTTAGACATGACAGAATTATATGGCATTTAAAATTTTTGGAGAAAAAAAAAAGAAAAAAAAAGACCAGAGGTTCTCCTAAATGTACAATTGTGTCTCTTGGACACCTTTTTCTTTCTGACTTTTTCTTCTCACTCAACTTTCCAGTAAAACCTTGGATACAGTGCCTTGTTAACAGACATACTCTTTAGCTGATACATTTTGTGCAGAGGTTGTCAGCCATTGTCAGCATGTTATTGCATAGACCATAACATTATCTCAACATAACATCTTGTTATGTCATTACTAATGATTACTAAGAATCATTAGTAATGTAGAACAGTTCAGCTTCCTGGCAGTTCAGCTTCCTGATTATTTTTTTTTTTTAACTTAATTAGCTGGAAACCACAAAAATGAAAGAAAGAAACCTTTGAAATGTATCACTGTGGAGTTATGATGAATGCACGACTTTCACATTTTGACTCAAGTTAATAATGTGCACAATCTGCTGGATTAGAAGGAGTATCAAAACCCAAACCTGTATGATGAACTGTCTTCCTTCCATTCTGCCTCTTTATCCACAGCTATGATAGTGTCTCCAGTTAATTAGATTAGGACAGATAAGAGACCGAGAGTGTAGCACAGTAATCTCACAAAGAAACAGAACAGATGGGTGTTAGCCTCCCTTCAAAGGCTTTTTAAAGCTCTCAGCCTACATCACACTGATATACATTTTGTCTCTTGTCTCTGGGTGAGGATTTGTGCAGTGGACATAAAAAAAAAACACAACAGCAGGACATTTGCACTATAAATAGCTTGCTCAGAAACATCAATAGGAAAACAACACTATTGCTATTAGATTACAAACGCAGCACAGACTGTAAGAGAGCCTAGTGCTGCTTCCAGACCCTGTTCGTACTGATGACGGCTGCACCGACTGCTCTGAACAAACAGACTTCGCTTTGCTTTTTTTCAACAACACTTAAAATGGAGTTTTAAATCATAACTTTGGGTAAAAATCAGCTTGTTACCAAGAGTAACAGTGAGCAACACGCCATTTGTTGTCAAATCATTGGAACGGGATTCAGGAGCTCTGAGGCGACTGAGGGGGCCAAGAGGAATGTAATAAGAAGTTTGGAGGTGACTGAATGAAAGGCCCTGAGTTACATAAGACCTTTCTGTGTGTGGGGTTTATTCCAGCACCATGCCCAACAAGTGGCCCTCTTCTTCTCCCTGTACTTTTAAGCAGAGAAGCATCATGAGCGTATCACTGTGGGGATGATGAAATTTTAATTAGAGAAGCCTGTTAACAGACACCCAAGTGGCACCTAAGCTTCTCGAGGGCAAAGGCTTTGCAGACATATGTGCACATGGCGGGGGACCATTTGGACGTGCGCAGCAAACAACAACAGCAGGATTTTAGTCAGTAAAGTCTGATACCTCCAGTAATCAAAGATAACAGGCTTTGAATCAATAAGCAAAGCGCTGCTTATTGGCTGCGTCTTTACAGGCCTACGTGTGCACAGCACCATGGCAGATTGTGAATTTGGACTTTGCACTCTGGGTTGATGATGCTTCTCTGACAGCAGACCTTTAACCAGGTTGACTAATGGGAACAGAATGTGCCACGTATTGTGAGTAAGAACAATAAAAACTACGACTTCCTAGGAAATTCCCTTTCAAACAGCCAACGAAGGGATGAGGGACAAGTAAGAGCGATACAGGAAGGAGTCAATCTGCTTGGGGGCCTTTGCAGGTGTGCACTGGGGGGTTAATGACATGAGCTCTGTTGACATTGGCTTTCTTTGCATGCTCACCCCACCGGTTAATATTCCGGCATCCCAAATATTCCGCGACATGCCGCCAAAGCGTAGATGTGCAGCCACAGAGGAACAGCAGGAATTCTGCAAGAGAAAGCCACCATAATCCTGGTCTTCATGCGCAGATTTTCAAAACATCTGTTCAGTCGCTGCTAGGATTCAGCATTCTTCAGCTTTGAATTAGCCTTTTCTTTAAAGTCAATATAAAGGTAAAGGAACTCAAATGGTTCTTAAACAAACAAGGTCGCCTTTCGAGCAGCTGAATTTTAAAGCAAGTGTAAAAGGAAACAAGTTAAAATGAATAAGATCAGGTCAAAAATAGTCTTGACTGGTACAGCAATGTCATAATATGTGTTTTCTGTTTCAGTTGGCATCAGTATTGAGTTGGTTTTAATGCAGATGAGTTGTTTTAATGCTGCAGTCCATTGTAGTTTTATTTTAGTATGTGAAGTTAAACCAGCCTTTTCTCCATCCTGGCAAAACACTTCAAAATAAATCCTCCTGTTAAGAAAGAAAAGGCAAGTGGCTTAGTTATTAATTTAGTAGTTTGGCCATATCCTTGTTTTATTCTATTTTCCAAGATGTAGAAACTTGAGTATTTAATGTAGTAAAGGAAACCATGTGATATATATTTGTGTAATGACAGAGGATGTGACCTAAAGGGAGCAAACCCTTTCAGGTGAAATCAGATATCTGTATTGGCATAATCATTTGTCCTTACCGTCTGATTTTTAAATGAGATTTCAGTTTTTCTGTTTTTAGGTCAAAAAAGGACCTGAAACAGTTTTAGGATTACCAAACTTATTTCTATTTGCTAAACAGAAGAATAAGAGTGAAATTTTTTCAAAGCATGCTTTAAACTCAGAAGTTTACATTTCCTTACTTTTCTCATTCCTCCTGACAGAACTAAAGTAACGGAATCAGGTTTGTAATCCTAGCGTCAAAACTGTCTGTTCGATAGCAAAAAATTAAAAAATAAAAATCTGTACAACATGATGCTGGCATCATCATGCTTTAAATTTGGGATGATTTTCTCAAGTTTGCAAAGTCTTGGTCTATATTCTGACCATGTAGGTTGATTTAAGTTTCAAACCACAAGACATGTCTCCAAAGATTCAGATCTCTGTGTTTATTTGCAAATTGTAATTTGGTTTTTTGTGTTGCTTTGGGACCAATAGCTTTTTGCTGCTGAGTGGCCTTTCAGTCCATGTAGCTGACAAATTTGTTTCCATGGACTAATGACGCTTTCTTAACAGTTTCAGCCAACATCTTCACAAAGTGTTTCTTTTTTGATGTTCTGGGGTTTATATAAAAATCTATGACTATAAACAGGATGATTTATAAGAATTTTCAGCTGAGCAAAGTTTTGTTGCTTAGCAATAAACAAATCACAGTGTCAGGTTATTATTGTTGTAAACAAGAATTTGTTCTTATTATATCACTTACTTTAGTAAAGGTAGAATAAACAAAGATGTAATTAGATCTGGAGTGTTGGAGAATTATGCAGTTTAAGCGTTTTGGTATACCATTAAAAACCAAGGCAGATATGAACTAATGTGATAAGGCTATGATATTAAAGAACACTGTTGTGTTTATGTAATGATGTGTGTGACTGTTTATTATCCTGTTTTGCCCTGATGCAAGATTATACTTAGTGTGGTTAGATGTGTGTTTGAGGTCACTCCCAGTTTTTAACAGTATCTATTCCAAGAGAAGCCACGTCATGGTTGATGTTGCAACCTGACAATTTACCGGCTGATTTGGATGTGTGAAAACAAGAGGACTTCATAAGAGACATATTGCAATTGAAGAAATTTGATGACAACCTTGGTTATATATATATAAAAAAAAACAATAGATACAAACACTCATCATCAGCTCCAAAAACAAAGCCAAATGTTGAAATGGACCAATCTTTGTCTTAATTATCTCCTGTCCAATCAAGAAATATTCCGATATAACTAATAGCTAGCATTTACTTAAAATCTGATTTCTTTTGACAATACCCATTATAAGCATATTATGCTATACAGATATTTGTAAGAATGTTTGTTTAATGTATAAACATTTTCTTTTCACTTTTGCCTTAATTGGGTTAACTTTGAAAATTTAAGCAAAAGTAGAAATTAAAATTAGGCCTAATATGTATTTTTGCTTAATGCCTAGGTCTTTGCTTCAATTTGGAAAACTAAAACGAAACTGTATAATACACTAATTTTAGAAGTGCTGTGTTATGCAAGAACTAAATACATTGCAACTGCAATCTGTTTGTATAATGTCAAAAGACATATAAGGAATCATCATGAAAATCTGATGTTTTATTTTGAAAATGTTCAATAAAAAAATCTTAGAAGATTAAGAGTAGACACTGTGCTGATCTTGACCTTTAATGTACACACTCAATAAAATAATAATTAACACCTAAAAAAATATATATGTTTGTACTTTTACAAGAGAACTCCTGCATATTGTGAAGCAGGTTTATTCATTTATTCACAAATTAAATTGTTATTTTGACTTAATAAGCACTTTATGATCAGCAAAAACACCCAGTTATGGGCAATAACAGCAGGAAATAATAAATTTATTCTCATAACGTGTTTACTAAGATGGAAAGGCCAACTGTATGTAAAAAGGTGAAACGTCAGTTGGTTTGTATTATAACCCACACACACACACACACACACACACAAACGCGGCTATCCCAATGAAAGCAGGACCAGGATATCTGCTGCAGAATACTGTGTTTAAAGTTTTGCCTGCGCTGAGCTGATAAGGTGTTAAGCAGCTTCCTGCAGCCTGCATGGAGCAGGCCTGTCCCGATGTGACAACTTCTCCATTCAAACAAGAGCCAAAGGCTGGGAACAGCGCGGTGAGATCTTCATCACACCAATCAACACATCCAATCAGCAACTCACCAGCCGTCGCACCACACACGGATCTTTCGCCTCCTCTTCTCCGGACTGCACGTCGCCGCGGCCAGGGTGGTCCCTGCGTCTTTCCCCGCAGCTGCGCTCACTTGGTGGAGGTGGTGGTGGTGGTGACCGTTCTTGATCATTTTGAGGCTTTCTCCGTTTCGGGGGATTGAAGCGCGCACCTCGCCGCAGCGGGTCGGTTCTGTTTTAAGCGAGGCGGTTTCTTTCACAGCAGCCTGGCAAAGGACAGTTCCCTTTTCTGTACAGGACGGCCGGTTTTGAGAGTAAGCAGCAGCAGCAACAGCAGCAGATGCAGAAGCGGCAGTGGTGCGATGCGCCAACGCCTCCTCCACCAGCGACGCATAGACGCACGGTCCAGGGTGCGTCAAGCCGGCGGAGCACCGCAGAGGAAGCGCACTCTGAGCTAAACAAAAAAAAAAAAACCTTCTTGCACTGTTGAGTGAGAGCTTTATTTTGAAAAATGTGAAACGTGCCTCTTTGTTTTCACTTGACAACAATTAAAGAGCAAATCCAACCGACACATCGTTACATAATAGACGTTGTCTTCCGTCAGGTGGCTATCTATCCATCTATCTATCTATCTATCTATCTATCTATCTATCTATCTATCTATCTATCTATCTATCTATCTATCTATCTATCTATCTATCTATCTATCTATCTATCTATCTATCTATCTATCTATCTATCTATCTATCTATCTATCTATCTATCTATCTATCTATCTATCTATCTAATGTGAATGTAAAATATGTTTCTTTAGAAATGCATTCTAATACAGAAATTTATATAGATTAATTTTGTTGTCTGTAAGCTCCAATGTAACAATTTTTTCGGTTTGTGCTTCACGAGGTCACTTATCTTGCAAAGAGCACTAGATACATCATCCAGATAATGAAAAACGTAATGATGCCACCTCCAAATATTTTTCCATGAGTGCAATTTCAAGTCAGAATCTTGTTGTTAGACTAGCAGCTTCTCCCTTTCTGCATGATCTGTCAGGACAACAATTTAACAAATGTGGGGTATTAAAATTCACTGTAGTGATCAAATTAAATTAAACTGTTATTTGTAAAAGCATATTACAGATCTCACAAATAGATTAAAAAAAGAAACAATGTATGCAATTTTCCCTATTTAATTTACTGTTGTTGCGAACTAAACTGTCAGTCAAATTCACAAGTCTTTATTTACCTCGATTATTTACTTGTAACAATTTGTCAATAGCAATACATTGCAAACTATTAGAAAGCCTGTTTATATCTTTTGAAATGGTGACCTATTAGTCGGCAGAGGTTACTTTATAGGTTTTGAAACACTTTGTCATAAAAACTTGCCAAATCAGTTAGCCACTTTTACAGCTTGCTGTTCACTAGTTTGGTCACACACTGCTGTGGGACGGGATTCCATTCCACAACCTGTCCTAAATCAGCTGATGTGGTTGTTTGAGTCACTGTCTTATACATCATGCCCAAGGTTGCTAAGAGTGTATAAATGGGGTTGCCACTGGTTGTAAGATCCTCTCCTGACAAGTTTCTGCATTGAGATTTTCTTGAATAATATTGAGCTTTATTTAACCTGTGAAGATGATGCCTCCCCGCACCATCACACACCCTACCTCCAAAAGCTGTTTGGCATCGGCAGAGAACTTGGCAAGTTTTGGCTGCAACCCACATACTCAACACTGGTTGAAGGCACAAAAGCATTTTTCTATCAACTCTAGCGCCATATAAGGTGAAATAAACAAGGTTTACTAGACTATTGTCCTTACTTATTGAGCTTTGCTGTTTTTTCCAGCAGAGGGAAACCTAACTCCACACAGCCACTTCCTACCAATCAGTGAACTAAATATCCTGATCTCTTTTGTCTTGTATTTTTCTTTTGCATCCTTCATCAGGACAGAGGCACACGATGTGTAGCGCAAACTCTTAGCAAATTATAATACTTAAAATCAATAACATCTTAATATTTAAATAACTTAAATAATTGTTGAAGCTGTCTGAAACGCAAATCCAAATGTTAAACTTTTTATTAGATGTCTTAATGCACAGGCGTGTTCTGCAATGCAGGGATCTGCAGCATGTCAAAGTTCAGCAGGTCACATGTGGTGAGAGTTTACCCCTGCTGACGGAGATGGCAACATTAATTGTACGGCAGGTTGTGGTCTGAGAACTGGGGCAGGCACCTGCTGCAGAAGTGGGTGAAGATGAAGAATGCTGTCCTACATAGCCCACCATCTCACCTTAACCCAACCCGCCAAATTAATCAACTCTTCAGAGGCCGTGTGCTCGTCTGGGGCAGCCGTCCAAGGAGAGAGGCAGAGCTTGTTTTAAGGCACAGGTCACACAGACCTGTTGGAGCATTTAGGAGAAGTGAAGAACAATATTGCTTTAAAATCACGCCGAAGCAGCTGGGGTTTGGAGTTGCCCTCAAGGATGAAGCAGTAAGATGTAGCCTGTCTGAAGCCATCTGTCTCTTTGTCTGAGCAGCTTCTCTCATGAGATGTGTTTTGGTTGAAACGCTGCTGAGGAGCCTGATGTTTGATGAGGGGGGTTGGTTCAGGAGCTCCACAGGGAGCTAAGATGACTAACTCACAACTCCTCCTAATCTAGGCCAAGCACACCTAGACATCCTTCATGACTCTAATGTTTTACTCGTGTCGGGCCAAAAATACGTCCGCTGAGGTTAGTCAAAGTGGGTCGCCCAGCAGCTTTTTTTGGATTGTGCAAAAAAAAAAGGAAAAAATAAAAAAAAATGTGCCATCTAAATGATCGCTGTCTTCTGAAACCCACCCTGGACGGCAAAAGCCTTCCCAGTCAGTTTATTTTTACAAGTATCAAACTGGGTCAATGACGCCACAGAATAATGCAAAACCCAATTTTAAGAACTGCAAATGACAGCAACGCATAAAGTCCTTTTCCAAAACATTTTATTGGTCTTATAGAAAATAAAGAAAGCTGTATCAACAAACATACAATATATACATCAATAACTTAGACACCTCGGAGAATCACATTTAAATCCACAGCTGATACTGTATAGGAATACATAGTGCTTATCTACAGATTGCAAAAAAGTACAATAATTTAATTTATAAATAGTTACAATTAACTATTGTCTGTTTTCATACAAAGTACTGCAATATTTTATTACAACCCATACAGAAAAATAACAACAGAATATTAATTTTGTATTACTCACTTATATTCTGTTTGAAACACAAACCCACTCCACAGAGCAAGAGAGAAACAAATATAACCCTGCACAGTCAACCTTTAACAAACTCCACTTTTTAAAAAAAATCCCAACGTCTTGAGAGCTAATAAATTCAACGGCCACACAAGTGCTGTTATTATCCTCTCCATATGTTGCTTACAAAGAAAAACAAGCAATGATCAATTATAACATTACATCTGCGGAAGAAATTACAGTGTTGAGATCAATTAGAAAAAACGCCACATAATGAGGACAGAAAATGCCGTGGAGGATGCAACAGAAAATAAGGAGCATAAATGACTGGTGTAGCAGCAGAGGAGGACTCACACATGCGCACGCATGTGCGCGTGCACGCAAACACACATACAAACAAATATATATCAATTAAAACAATAAACATAAAAACAGATTTTGCATTAGGCCCCTGGGACAGAGTCTATAGTTGCAACCACATCACAAACATTTGTAATTCAATGATGTCTAAACCAGTTAACGTTGAATTTAGAAATTCGGAATCTGAATAAGGATGGATATTTTACGGATTCCAGGGCTACCACTCGGTTTTTAAGTTTGAATTTCTTGCAAAAAGAAAAAGAAGAAAACAAAAACTTGGTTCAGTTTTGTCTTCCTGAAATGATGCCAAATTTGTAAGAAAAAGAAATTGAGCAGCAGAGTTTAGTTTTGAGTTGTGTTCATGACAAACCTGCCAAGTCCTCACTGCCAATGCTAACAGCTTCTGAGGGAGGACATGTGATGGTATGGGGTGGCAGATTTCTCATTGGAAAAAAATGTCAGCAGACTCGGGCGACGACACCTTAAGTTTAGCATCTTGTGTTAAACATAAGGTTAACACAAGATGCTTATTGGTGGCAAACCGATAAGGTTCCTAAAACAAGTATATTGTCAGTATGTCAAGTTCAATAATTGATCACAAGTCAAAGAAAAAATTGAAAAGGACCAACAAGCAGAGAGAGAAGGAGGAAATTAAAACCATCTCTTCAATTGATCATAATGGGTAATTAAAGAGACAGAGTTGACAAATTTGGACAGAGTTGTCCTTTAATAAACACAACTTCATTAATGCGTTTGGACATTTTTACATCTTTATTCAATTTGTTGGAGATGTAAACAGATTTTATTAATATCATTAGAATTTTGGGAAAGAGGACGAGTGGTTTTCCAGAGGATTTTCTCACACAATCACTCTAAAACTTTGATAAAAATTGTAATGTGGAAAATTAAACACAAAGGGCGCAAGTTCAGTCTAAGTGAACTAATTGAGAATTTTATTCAAAAATATAAGTTTTTTTCCCCCCATATTTGGCAAATCTGGAAAATGATAAAAGTTTGTTTCAAGACAGCGCAGAAACCCTGGAATCCTTTATGTCAAAAAAAGGGGCCAAATGCTTTTACACTTAGGATTCAAAACTTCAGAAAAACAACACACATTTTACAAAAACATATGCATCTCAAAACAAAGCAGCAAGAACATTTAAACAACAGACTAACAACTCTGACGATATTAATTTAACCTTACACATCTCTCCCACATCTTTCCACTGAGTTGCATATTAAGGGTCACTTTTTTACAACGATCATCAGTACCTACTGCAGCTACATACTATACACCAGTATGTGTGATAAAGAGTCGTCGCCTTCGAGAGGAGATTCAAAGATTGCTTGACAGTGCCACTTGAACACCTTTTAAAGACACTTGACACGAAAAAAGATCAACTCCACAAGACGGCCACGGTAATAAGGACGCCAACATCGATACTGGGCTATGTCAAGAGTCACAAATATATTTTCCCACAGTTAACCCGTCACCGCAGATAGCGAAGCATGTTGACAGAGAGAGGATAGGACAATGTGCACGTAGACGGTGTAACCAGCACCCAGATCTCAGGCGTGAAGTTTTGCTGAGATGTTTGTTTTGCGAGTGACTGTAGATTAACACCTCAATGAGGGCGATCCCTGGATGAAGTGTGTTCTGTTAATGACGTTGAACAACTGCGTTCACCTTGAGGTGTGCAGCTGCTTCTGCGCCGGTTCTCCTTCTACACAACCAGGCGGTGTGACGCTCGGCATGAGGGAAGCACTGCTGGCAGCTGCTCTTGATTGTAACTACATGTTCATGCCGTCTCTTTCTACGTGTGCATTGAAGCCCTTTATGACAAGTAAACTAAATAAAAAATAAATAAATAAAAAATAAATAAATAAAAAGGAGAGAAAACAGAGCTGCCATCCTTGTTGCCACTTTGCTTCTTATTGAGAACTGTTTGTTTTATTTTTAGTGGCCTGTTTTGTCCTGAGCAAAACAAGCAGGAGCTTAGTGCATACATACAAACCCTCAGTCGAACCATGTCACCTTCAATCTAAAGACCCAGGGGCCAATTTATGGAAGATCTGCCTCTTTATTTGGTGGATTATCCAGATATAGGCTTAGGAAACTGCATATTTTAAATATAACGCATGTATTTCTGCCATCTACAGTTGAAGTTATACATATGCAAGAGCAAGAACGGCACATAAATTTTGAGCTTTCAATTGTGCATTTTATCCAAGGTAAATATGCAACAAAAAATCCAAGTCAGGGCCTAAAGTTTAAATTTATTGTAGATATTTAAATCTACACACAGGCAAAATGTGTGTTTTGTTTAATTGTTCTGTTGGAACACAAAACTGTGAAAATGTTTAAACTATTTTACCCAAATTATTACCCACAGATTACAGAAAAATTTGTTCAGATGTCTAGAAACAACAAAGAAACAACTAAGACTAAAGCTGATGATGAAGTGAAAGACGCTAGGACTGCAGCAGTGTTACCGTTCACAGTGGAACAAGTCTAACATCACTGTGGACTGAAATTTAAAGATTGAGCTATTTGGCCACAATAATGAGTCCAAGAAGATAAGCTGAGGAAAGAAATCAAAGCAATTTAGATTAACGCAATAATTTCTACAAAAGACAGTTGTAAAATATTCAGACAGAATGCTGCTGGTAGCTACAAAAAATATTTGGTTTATCGGTACCTTGCTTAGGAAAATCTAATTAAGTAGTATTTGGGGTGCACACAAATTTGTCCATTCAATTTTTAGTATTAAAAAATATAAAAGTTATATATTATATTGTGAGTTTACCCCAGAGGAAGGAAAATTATCAATAATAATAATATGGAAAAATATGCATTAAAAGACTCCAATTAATGTCCTTCATGTCAATGAGTGTATGTAAACTTCTGAAAAGAACTGTAGTTAGCAAGTGGCTGGAAAACTAATGAGATCTTCCCAACAATAAAGTTCTTTATTTTCAGGTCACAGATGATATATTTTGAAGGTATCCAACATCAGGTGCAGCATATGTTTAGTTTAAGCTTAATTTAAATTCACAGACTATTTCATTGATATCTGCCTTACACTGCTCGCTGACGTAAACGCTTGATGACAATATGATTGGTAACTAACACCGAGAAAGCAGAAGATATCACAGATGCCAATACGTACACAGACAACTGACCTTGTTCACACCACCTAGTTTAGCTCTACAGATTAGTTTGATTTTTTTTTTTTTAGCACAGCGTTGACATCTATACAGTGAACAACACCGCCAACTTGCCACTTATACGTCACATTACGCGCTATCCCACTGTACGCGCCTAGTCACTAGAAAAAAGCTATCAGACTTCAATAATAAGCCACTTTCGGTACAATTGCAAAAGAGATGTCACAGGATTTTTTTTTATGAGTTTTCTTTTTCTGTATTTCTATAAACAATGGAGTTTGATCTACCAAGTAATAAAAACCAAGAACTCAATGATAGACAAAGTTTTCTACACTTTAACAATTCAAACAGTAAAGCTTGTGTAAAGTCGTTCTTTTGGAAATATCTGACGGACATGTTAAGAAGTAATTACAAAAAAAAATTATATATATATATATAGAGAGAGATATTTTTAAAAGAAAATGACGTATTTTCTCTATGAGCAAAATGAGTGTCCTCACAAATTGTGAGAGTATCACTGTATCAACATTCAGGTTTTCGGATATTGTAGCAGAATCTTATCATACTGGAATGGCACTCAGCTCTGGAACGATATCGCTAAGATAAATATGCAAGATCTCTTTTTTTTCCATGTGTGTTTTCAGTGCATACATATATTATTGCATCTACCAGTCATGTCGATAATGACAAGTTTACTGAAGCCTTTCACGGATGCATAAACGGAAACGAACGCTAGGTTTGTCAGCATTGTTTTATGCCTACATCACTGAGAGACACCTAACACCAAAACAAAACAAACTGAAATATCACAAGTTGGACTTAAATTGCTAGTTTTGGGTTAGTTGTTTTGAAGACTTCTGTAGCATTAAGACCAAGAAAGTGACCTCTCATTATTGATCCTTATTCAAGTCAGTGCAGAATAACAAGCAAGAGGGCATTGAATTGTTAGATTTGATTGAGTCAGTATTAAGAAATTAGAGATAAGTAAAGACAAACAATATCATCTTATATTAAAGGAAATGGATGACTGCTGAGTTGCATTGCTCAGAGTGAACCAGGAAGCATTTTATGACTGTTAAAATAAAACAAAAAACACAGGAGACCCTGGACCATGTTAAAATGCACTGACTAGTTCAGAAGTGAAAATCATCCCGTTGCCAGTTCTGCTACTACGACCTGGCCTCCGTTTTGGATTTGACAATGGTGATGACGCTGGTGGCAGCTACTTTACCAGGGATGAGGGGCCCTATCACAGAGGCCATGGGTCCCCTTCCTGTAGTGACGGGGCTGCGCGCCACAGTCCTGGCAAAGCTCTGGAGGGCTTCATACTTTGAGCGCAGAGCATCCAGCTCCACCTTCATGCTTGCATTCTCTGTTGCCAGCTTGTCCACTTCCTGTTGCAGCTGGGCTTTTTGCTTTTCCAGCTCCTCCTTCTGGGTGACCCGCTTCACCCGGCAGCTTGCAGCATAGCCACGGTTCTTCAGGGTGCGTCGCCTCTGCTTTAGCTGCAGGATCTCTTCTTTAGAGAGCCCCCGTAAATGCTGGTTTAGTTCACGCACCGACATGGTGACCAGCTCATCGTCCGTTAGACTGGTACCATTTTCCCCAGGCTCTCGCTTCACCTGCAGAGGCAAAGCAATTAGAAATGATTGGACATCAAAACTGGTTTAATAAAGTCATCATAAGAACTCAGGGTGGGCGACGTAACAATATTAGATCATGGAGGGTGGGCAATTATTTTTCTCCATTTTTACCAAAAGGCCACATAAGCAATTGTGACTGTTATAAATGATCAGATCTTTAGCTGGACACAACATTTCCAAGTACATATTTGATAATAAACAGAAAATATACAATGTGACGTATAATTTATCATCTTCTGGCAACAGTACATTGCAACTGAACAATAAAATGTGACCCACCATCCTGAGAACTGAAACGTTATACTTGTAACCCTTGGGAGTCCCTTCATTTGTGCTCCACCTGTGTCCGTTGGACACAAAAAAATACTATTTTAAAGTTTGACAGAAATTTTTTACAGTGAGCATGTATCAACATATTTTTGCAAAAAAGTATTCAATTATTTAATTCAGTCTTCATTACACATGAGAAATATATAGCTTTTTTTTTTTATTTCAGCCCTTATCCAGGTTCAGCCCTCCTTTGAAATACTCACTTTAGAGAAAATAAGAGAAGCTATTAGATTCTTCCCCCATCCCAGAAATGCAAACAGTAGTTAGGAAAGTATAATCCAAAACTGGTCATTTCAAAAATTGATAGCAACCTTGACTGATAATTTTATTGTATTTGTGCCTTATTTATAAAAATTGATGGGCTTCTAGTACATATTAAAAAATTATCATTTTTTAGTGGAAAATGAAGCATTGATTTTAAACATCTTGGAATGAAACAATGATGGTTTATTGAAAAGTACATTTTGAATGTGTCTGCAAAAATGCAAAAAGGACACAAATTACTCAACTTAGTTAAAAAGCACTACATTTTGAAATAATAATTATATATATATATATATATATATATATATTATATATATATATATATATATATATTATATTTTTTTTTTTTTTTTTCAACACCACAAAAGAAAATCACAAATTAGGAACAATCCTAATAAAACATTTTCATCACACGTTTTCTTTTTTTACCTTTAAGGCCTTGTTTCCTTTGTTTATGGTATTCATGCCACAAGAGAAGCCTCCACCTGTACTGCTGGTTGTTCTGTGAAAAGTCATAATCATAAAAAAATATTGCTGTCAAAAGAACAAATTAATTTCAGTGCAGAATATTATATTTCTGGCAAATGGGCTTCAGCCTGACTTTGACCCAAAAATATAAAGTAGGTCAAGGACTTCAGACATCCTTCTCAGTGATACCAAGAGTGTCGAATGAGAACTCTTTATGCATCTGTCAGAACAAACAAATAATTTGACGCCATGTCTGCCTCAAACGTAAATCAGGTTGATTTTAAACAGGACATGCAATTCAGAGGAAGGTACATAAACCTTCTTGTCTTTAACAAGAACTACTGGGAGTTGGACTTAAGATGCCGTTAAACTGGCAAGCAGCACTTCGCAATATCTAGGAAAACAGAGTTCCTCCTCTCAGGTACACAGGGCAGCGAGCTACCCAGTCTAGACAGTCGCACCTGTCTTGGAATCAGCTCGGCTATAATCCTACAAATCAATAAAGGGGACGTAACTAGTGCAGAGCCCAGAATAACCAGGCTGCAATGCAGTTTAATTTTTGTTGTGTCAGTACAGAGGGAACACCCAGAGGGAAGCTTTGTGAGTGAGAAATGTAACCAAGGGGTGTAAAGACAGAAGGTCGAATGCTGTCTGTCGGGTGAGCTCCATCATAAGATAAGACATAAAAACGCACACACACACAGAGTTGTGACTGTGAGTTTTGCTCTGCATGCAATAAATGCTGTGTCAGCAACACCCACCACAGTCCGCCCACCCAGCACACTGCCTCTGTAAGCTGATTTACACAGCCAGCCGTGTTACTACATAAACAAACACATGCTGGATTTCTTTTTTTTTTCTGTTTTTTCAGACAGCATCACACCAAATAAAATACAAAGAGCTACAGCTACTGTGTGTGATGGTGTGTGCACGCAAGTGAGTGTTTGGCCTCCAAGCACATTAAGCCAGTCACGTATGATGTGTGGAGAAAGCTCAGTGAGGTAAGACGAGGAAAAAACAGACGAGTCGCAGCTCTGAAGTGGACTATAAGAAGGCCAGAAGATTACCATGGCAACAACAGGGGAGCTACAGGTGGACCGGTCACCTGAGCCAAACAGGGAGAGACAGACTCTTGTTAAAAATGACCTGAATACGACACGACTGCACAGGCTGGGGACATAACATGGGGCCAGATTGTGACTGGAATTTTTTGATGCTTTTCACTCTAAAGATAAAGTCCTCTTGAAAACAGCAGTGTTCCACGGTAAAGTGGTTGCATCCTACCCCGCCTTCGGTCGACTTTTTAAATGTGGTGTTTTCATCCCTGATGGGCTGGCTATGAATAGTCATCTGATAGTAACACCTACTTTTTACAGGCCTTTGCAGTGACTCATTTCCAGTAAGCATTTGGACTACAGATGCAAAGCATAATGGGATAATGGTCTGTCTGATGATGCACAGATAATGGACAAACAGACAGGAAAGCATGAGGCTAATAGCTGTTGGGACAAGAGCGAGAAAAAAGAGAAAGAGCTACGGCTGCACTGATCAGGCTTTTCACAACCAATACTAATTTCCTCCTTTTTTTGTGATGAATAAAACTTTGATAAATTTCTTTTCTTCTCATTTTAATACAGTGACTATTATGTTCCAAGGATAAGATTATCATAATTATCATTATGCATCTTAACATATGTCCCTGCCATTTTTCTTATTTTTAATAAACTGAAGACAGGGCAGAAAAATACACAATATAGGCTGATGCATTTATAAACTAAAAATTGTAGGAGTTCTTTTACATGTTTAAGAATGAAATGCAAGGTACTTAAAAAGAAAAATCAAGTAAAAAATGGTTGCTAGCAATGTCTGGTAGCTAGGTTTAAAAACTACCGTATTAAGATTTTCCGCTCTAATGAGATGTTTGAGAAAGTGACTGAATGAAGAGGACTTTCTTCTGCCTTATGAATCACAGTGCCACACAGTACAGCCCCTCCCCTACCTGTGGCTGCTCAAAGCGAGTCGGATGACTTAAAGAAGAGTTTCCTTCCCCTTATAATAAAGAGGAATTTGGTTGTTTGAAATATTTTAGGTCAGAATTAACAAAATATTTAAGGAAACTAAAGGCACGCCACCCACCACATAAAGCTACACTATTTAAATCAACAGTTGACAAGTAGGGCTCTGTGTATTACATTTATTTTCCTCATCTTTTGAATCTTAAAAAAAATAACGAAATGGATCATATAAGGTAATGAATAAGAAACAACTCCATGAAGCAGCATACTAAGAAGATAGCACAAATAATTCCACAGTTAGTAGAGAAAAGTTAATTTAGTGATACACACAAAATGTAGCAATTTTGTTAATATTTTTTCACATGTAAATCATATTGTATATAAATTACAAGTATGAAAAATAATTTTAAAAATGGTTTGTCACTGTAAACATTACAAGTTTGCAGTGACAGAAAGTGCAAGGTAACTCCATCTGCCTGATAAGATATTCTAATAAACACTATTATAACAGTGATAATAAATCTGCGTTTTTAGCAGGAGTAAATATCATTTTCTGAGTTACTTTTTTTATTTTGATGTAAACAACATAATATATTGTGTTTTATTTATTTTCTTACCCATGGTTATAAAGTGGGAATATCATGCTACTGTGCCTATTACAGACACACGTTCTGTCACACAGCTGTGCGAAGGCATGGCTTGGCATTCTGAAAGCTCACCATATGACACCAAGGAAAGATTGTGTCCAGGCTGCAAGCCTCCAGCACAGACTGCTGCCAACAGACGGCTAGCTATGACAGGGCATGGCAGAACAACACAGACAAGGTCCAATGCACAGCTGCTCCCTTCCACTGCCGGGCATGTCATACCTCACAGAGACAAAGAGGTATCCACACAAATAGAGAAGCCAGGGAGAGGAAAACACACCTACAATTTTCTGCAGAAATGACAAGGGGATGTCAGAGGTGCTTCAGTGAGTTATTTGATAGCGACAGGATGGCTTTAAGTTCAATAATTCAAACAAAAACAAAAAGTCCTGCAGCATATTGCCTCACATTAAAAATTCCAGGCCTTTAGTGAGCATCTAGCCATCGGAGCAGTAGGTGAGATCTGCAGCTCGGAGCGCAGGGGGCATTGCAGGTGGGGACGCAGACGTCTTTTGTGGATGCTTGCTGAATTTTTATGAATCGCCTGGAAGAACGCTGACAAATCAGGGCTGATTGCTTGAGGAGGAGAGACATCACACCCACAGGAAATAGGAAAATGCTGAGTGTGGTCACCCACAGAAAAGGAATGGTGAGAGACAGACAGAGAGAGAGAGAGAGAAAAAGAGGACGAGATGAAAAGAAAGAGAGACGAAAAAGCCTTGTGTGAAATGCGTGGTCGGCACATTTAGAGGTGCCTGAGTAGAGTAGGTTGAGTGAAAAAAAAATACTGATCTCAGCAAGGACCAAAACCAAGGTGCCAATTAGAAGTTGTGAAGTTGAGCCAACACAATAAGAGCAGGCCAGCCGATCATCAAATCAGTATCTCTTCATCCAAATCTCCAAAGGTAAGCTCAGGTTCATATTCAAGAATGATAATAAAAAATAAATAAATAAATCTGCTCTTATAAAGGCTGATGTAACATGATAGATTTGGCAGTAAGCCAGCAGCCTGCCTTAAAGATCTCGTCACAGGATTTCTCCTGGGGGATGCCAAGGATGAACACCATTAGCTGGGGGACTTTTTGTTGATGGGGATCCGGAGCCAGGGCTCCCGTCCACTTTGTCCCGATGGTGAATATTTATCACTGTCGTTTACAGCCTGAAATGGGAGGGGGATGGAGGTGGGATGTACAAGGGGTTTGGAAGCAGAATAGAGATACTCAGGAGGTGATTCTTCAAGGATACATCCAAGGCCCTTCTATGAACAACTGTCTCAAAATGGCGGCAGGCTCGTGGGGGCTGGGCGGAGGTTATATTTCTGGGGACTGGAGGTGGCACGCATGGTGGTTCAGGGCTGCAGGGAGAGCCATCTCCACTTGACAGCAGTGTAACAAGATTATCAGGGCCATAAGAGCAAACAAAAACCCCTAAAACCTGTCTCAGAATCCAGATTACAACAGCATCTGCTGCCTGAATACTAAACAAAGCTGGGAAGGACTAACAGGATACAAGATTTGCTCTGTATCCTGGATTTCACATTGCCCAATACAAAAGGTGTTTGCAAAGAGACAGAAAACTAAAGCCACACAAGTGCATACATATAAAAATGCCGTGATCAATTCTTGCAAAGCAGCTTCTAAACACTTGGTTCTGGCAGCTTGATAATACGTTCAACAAAACTAGACAGTGGAGATGCACAATGAGAAAAGTTATAAAACTGTACAGCTTAAAAACATTGGGATGTTTTTATTAAAATTGATGCCAGTTTAAAAGTACATCTATAAGCAAATGAAAGTGCTGATAAGAAGGCTATTTTCAAATATCCAGCTCTGTGTGTTGTCTCAATTAGATGGCCGCTGATTGTCTTTTACTTTAATTAACAAAAGCCGTTTGATTATGTTATATATTTATTCTCAAATGTATTAACAGTGAGAGTTTATTTCTCACTCTAGAAACATAGGCACAAATATTGTCATTCACTGTTAGCCAACAGAGTAAAAACAAAACCCTCAAAATAAAATTTATTTGACTATTTAAATAAATGTAAAATTTAGTGGAGCATTAAGAATGAAAATAAAAATTATGTATATTTTTATTTACCAATGCTTGGACAATATCTATTCGGATTTTTTACTGTTGAATCACCCTAACGTAAACAAATCAATATTTTCAGCTTTTTGTCATTTCAAATCAAACCCCGTAAATACAACCGATGATTTGAAGTCGATAATTTTACTGTTTATCAAGCTTTCCACTTTTTTATTAATATAAAAAAGGCTAATGTTGATTACCTAAGTTACATTAACAGGCAAGCAAAGAAAATTAAAAAGGTACGCTCGCCTTTTCTCATTGAGTCAATCTTGTGTCTCGACTTCATTTGCCGTCTTATTCGATTGTTCTTACAGAGTTGAGATGATTTAATGTAATCAGCCAGCATTTTGAAGCCGTACGCCAAAAGCACCCCAGCTCAAGAACTCATTGCGCCTGAACAGACGCCCTACTTTCAACACCTCCCTTCTAATTCAGATTCAAAAAGATCACCCAGAAACTCAGATCTAATCATTTCTCCTGTCAGCTGAGCTAAGTCAATTATCAAGCAAGCTGCATGTGTCGGGAGGCATTTAACTGCAAATTAAAAATCAGACTCCTCTGATCGCTCTGGAGGAGAGATACGGGCTGAGTGGTTCAAACTTAAGGATGGAGAAACTGTGTACTGGTGCATCTGAGCAACAGTAAGGTACGATGAGAAGAGAGGTGGGAAGCCATTAACTACTAAGTATTCAGAGCGTGAAATAAGACTGACAAAAACAGCAAGGAGGGGAATCATTCAGAAGCTTTCAGAGTGGAAATGTGATCCGCTTGTAGTATAAGGGAAATACTCATCTATGTTCTTTTGTACAATAAATGCTCTAAAAATAAAGCTAATCAAATTTTTATGTGATCTCTGTTGTTGACATAACTCAAAAATGAAGGGCCAGTGGACGGCTTGTCAAACATTTTACTAGATTGTTTCCCATTGCTTCATTGTATGCGACAACTGCATTATTACTATTCAGTAACAAACATTAAATAGACAACTGTTACAAATGATGACAATAATATGACTGTGAAATTATTGTGACATGCATTAGCGGCTGCTAGTTTAGATCCTCTGTAAACAGCATTGATTTGAACTCCAGCAGAGAAAGGAAACTCAGCCGACAATTTAGGTTTTTTTTTATTACTGAGCTCTTCTTATAAGGTTTTGTCCCCACAGCCTGCAAATACGTAACTGACACCTTCACCTGTTGCCTGTTCATCCCAATGCCTGCAAAAACATGGGCAACTAGCTTTGGTAGCGCATATGTTAATAAGCTGAACTAATATAGACTTTGTGTAAAATTGGTGTAAAAACATTAGGTTGATGTCTAAAAATAAAATAAAAATGTACAAATAAAATAAACAATTTAAAATCAGTTTTAAAACGTTAAGCCAATCATACCTGATTATATATTTAAACATTCAATTCTTCCAGATCAAATGCACAAGAAACATCAAATTTCCAGAATTATTTCAATTTACTTTTTTTCTTTAGCAAGTAAATTTAAATATATAGGTTGTTTAGTGTGTTGTTTGGGTGATTTATAATCAAGTTTTAATATTAATTATTAAATATTAAAACTTTACATGAGAAGATTAGTCTTTAAAATGCAAAAATAATTCTGTAAAACAAATGGTTTTGTCCAATTTGTTACATCTCTTGTGAATCCCATTGTCTTCTATGATTATTTTTCTTTCATATGATTCCAAAAGTTTGATAATTTAGGAAAAAAATCTCAGCTAAAAAAAAAAAGATATTAGCCAGCACTGTAACAGAGTATACCAAGGGTACAGCTCAGGTTGACAGCTTCTGACACAAAGTCAGAGAAGCAAGGCAGACATGGCTTGAACATTTGTGGAGGCAGGTTAGTGGATATATTGGTGAAAAGGTGTTGAATATGAAGCTGCCATGGAAAAGGAGAAGAGAAAAACCACATAAAAAGGTGCATGGGTGTAGTGAAGAGGGATATTCAAAGATTGGTGTGACAGAGGAGTGTGCTGCAGGCGGGTTCAGATGGAAATGGAGGATGTGTTGTGGCGACCCCTCAACAGTGCAGCTAAGAGAATAAAAAATTGCCAGAATTGTTCCTATTTTGTGTTTTCCCTTGTTATAATAAGAAAATTTATGTCGATCGGATCACAAACGAGAAAAGAAAAAAAAACCCAACAATAAATAAACAAAGAAGCTACCACCATCCACGGAATAAAAAAAAAAAAAAAAAAAGCAGGCGGCACATTATCTCAACTTCTGCATCCAGTTCATGTTGGTTTAAAGTGAAAACATGAATCACTGCCCTCAGGGACGTTATTGTATTTTTTTTTTAAAGTCGCTCATAAAATGAGGTTTATTTAAAAGGACTAGTTTGTGCTCTCCGATGTTTTCTAGTCCTACAGAATCTATTTTCAGGCTCAGCCACCACTATTTACTCTCCGAGCTGCTCCGTCAGTACAAGCAGCAGGCTAGGAGAAGAGACTCTGGACCTTCAACTGTATTTGCCTGGAGGTCTTGCTTAAACAGGAAGAGAATATATTGTGATACTCTGGCAGAGGAAGTAAAGGTTGAGGGCAGCCAACATCTGTATACAGAAAAAAACCTTGCTATAGCGCTGGCGTTTTTGAGAATATATTGTATTGACCTGACATCGTAACCTTTTGAAGCACAAATGCAGACCAGATTTATTAATAACATTTCAATAATAAAAACTTCACTAAATATAAAGGCATAAAACAAGTCACTTTTTCATATCTTTTTCTCCTATAGTTTTTTTATTCAAACTAATTCAAAGAGCTGAAGTTCTACAGAAAAATACAACACAAACACAAGAGATTAGTTACATCTATGTGGTTCAGTAAAACTGATATTGAAACAAATTTACTTGAAAAATTATAAATATATTACTTTCGGATCATTTTTTGAATTTTGAAAACATTTATTTGTTAAACCAAGCAAGATCTATAAAATTGCCCCGTCTTACGTGTTTCTTACTGAATCCTTCAAAAGACGACTGCACATATTTTTTAATGCTCCCAAAAGCAACATTAGGGAGCATAACAGGGAGCTAATTAAACATTTCAAGTATAAATATGTTTTTACCTAAGAATTTGGTTATATTGAGTTGCTTAATATCATTCACAAAAGAAGGACATGAAAATAAATCACTTATTTTTCTATTCATCAAAACTTACTATTGGGTCCACAAAAGGAACCCAATAGCAAGTGGTTCAGAATTTTATTTAATTTTTTTTTAAATATCTGAATTGATGTATACATGGGGAAAACCTTGAAATTCCTTCATTACTGCTAGAATATAAAAGATACTCAAAACTGTACCATGCTGACAAGAAAAAGTCTAATTGGTACAAAATTATGCAATCCCAGAAGCTACTTCATAGAACCGTCCTCCGAACACTTTTACAAATAAAATGAAAAGATATACATAATTTAATATTTCATTTAATAATTCAGTTTTGTGTGGATCTTTACTAATATTCACAGAAGTATCAGAGTTTGAATCAACCAATTATTCAGCTCACTTAAACCTGTTTACTAAATCAAAAAATGCATTTGACACTGTGCTAGATTCTGTAAGAAAATCAAAGCACACACTGCTGGTTGATCAGCAGTGTGTGCTTTGATTTTTTTTTTTGTTCTTTTTAACGTTATAATTTTTTATGCATAAAAATAATCTTACAGTTGGATTTAAAACTTTTACCACTCTCAAAGAAGCTGCACCACATTTGTGTTTTATTGTCACAGTCGTTAGAAAACAGACAAAAAGTAAACAGTCAAAATTGCAATTGTTAGGTCAGTCCTTTAAAAAAAAATTCTAATCAGTACTGGCCAGAAAAGTTGTGATAAGTGTAACTCTAAATCCAATGAATACTAGCAATTTGTAGTTCTCACAATTCTCCAATGTATCTTCACAATGTGGTAGCTTTAAAACAAGCTCCTACCATTCTAAAGCTTCTCAGAAAGTAAGACATCTACTAGAAACAGTCCTAGTTATGTCTTTTTAAATACCTGAAAAAAAGTAAGGAGACTAACTCTGAGCCTTTCACTAGTTTTATCTTGACTTTGTTTTTACAGCATTAAAGGAATATTTTTAAATCCCTTGCTTCCCCATTGGAGTTTAAAGCTGATCTGTTCCACACAGAATTTAGTCAAGATAAAGAATGAAAGGTTAGCCATGAGAAAAACGCGCACTTATGCTCATCACGTTTACTCCACTAAATTCTGAGTAAACAGAGAGCCCTAATGAACACAGCATGTCTAAGTCAAGCTCCAAGAAATCCATCAAACACACTTTTTCGACTCTATCTGGATGAAAGTATTACTTTGAGGAGTGAAGGGGGGCATATCGCAATGCTTAGCAATCCTAATCCGCAGCACACTTGCAAGAGGTTTCATCACCAACATTCCCTCCCTATTCCAAAAGGAGAGGGCTGAAAAAAAAAATATTGATCTTTTCCCTTCCTTCCTCCAAGCCATTTCTATTTCCCTGTGCAGCTTAAGCAGCACTTTTGTGGACAAATCCTGCATTTGTGTTCCTTTCTGGAGGCTAATAATTGTCCTGAATAGGCGTAACGACTCCCAAAGCGCAGCTGAGTTGGCTGTACAGTGGTGTTGGTGGCCAGACTGTACCTCTGTGCACAGCTAAGTCTTGCTTCGTGTTTCATCAACCTCACATATCCTCTTCCACCCTCCGCCGCCTGCCCACTACAAGCAACGCCACTGGGTATAAGTTGTGCACTCAGTTCACCTCTACAATACCTAGCTTTATTTTATCCTCACCACCTCAATGAAAGAGGAGATAAATCTAAGAGCTCATCTCCGCCATTCTCTGCCTCCGTCCGACGCTTATATGGACCATCATCTTTCCTCGTTACCTGCAGAGAGAGGCAGGGCAATGGGCATTACGCTTTATTGCAAAGCCAAGCTTCTGATGTACGATTGCCCTGTCTGCTAAACACACTTCAATGCGCTCCCCCTCTCTTGCATGAACAGAGATGATGAAATAAGTTGGGATATCTGTGCAAGAATGGACAACTTCTATGTGTTTTAGCCCTGGCTATGTGTGCTCAACAGTTTCCAAGGTGACTTTTCAAATTGCACAGAGACTATCCATGGATAATTCATTACCTGCAACCCCTCTATAAGCTCTAATAGGCAGCAAATTTCATCATGTCACACTCAGGGAAACAAGAGCAGCTGCCATCCCAAAATTAAAGTAATTAAGAGCTGCAAGACTTTAAAATAAATCATAAGGAAAGTTAATCTTAAAAGATGTGATTCACATCATGCCTCATTCAATATTAAAATATACATTTAAATGCTAATTTTCAGGTGCTGTTTTTGTATTTTCTTTTTTTTCTAATCATAGAACAATTAGAGATGTCCTAATATTAAAACGGTATTTGTTTAAAATATTAAAACACACAATATCTGCTTATAGTGCATTTTTTTTTTATTTATGCTTTTGACATCGCGGTTGACACCTAAGCATTTAGTCTAAATGTGTTTGTTGATGTACATCATGACAACGCTGCAATAAAAAGCCACATTCTCAGCGAAATGTCGATGAGGCTATTGATAAATTGCCTGATGGGTCATCACTTGATGCTGATGGCTTGAGGAAAGATGAGAGATCAGCAACCAGATCTCCATCCGTCTCCTACTAATAACGACGGGCTCGGTGATAAACATCGACACTCATCTGGCGAGGAGACCTTTGTCCGGTGGTGCCATATTTCGGGGTGGATTCTGACTAAGAGAGCGCCTAAATACATCATTGTGATGATTCAGCATGATAAAAATATCGCGCCTCCGAGTTGGGATTTTAAAATGAAACAATATTGATGAGGGACGCAAAACCGACTGGTCTGATTTGACGATCGTTTCAAATAGTAGTGAAATGAATTAAGATCACTCCAAGTGAAGCAATTCAGCACGAAAAGGATGGAAGCGATTTCCTGGAAGATCAAATTCGTGCACATACAAAAGCGACATCGTCGCCCTGTGATTTACAATAATCGCGTTCGCTTCTGACCAAAAATGTCACAAAAGGACACTGCAACCAACCTGATCTGGCAACACCGCTGGCTGGCTCGGCTGCCGCTCGTTCCTTCGCACAACGAGGTGATGAAGCAGCAGGTTTGACCAGCGAGAAGCGCATGAGTTGACAAACCCCACAGAGAGGCGCTCGGACACGGTGGGCAAGCAAAGCACACCGGGCGTAATAACACAGAGCAAACTAATTATGGCAAAGGGGAACCTGCACAGGTTACACGCTGGTTACACGCTCCTGACATTCCGCGACTCAACCCCTCGGCGCCCCGCTCGTGTGAAAGTGGCAAACAACTCCCCGCCTACAAAAACAAGCAAGCAAGCAACGCGATGCAAGCAAGCGAGGAAATCCCCGTGCCTCTGTCTGCACATTACAACTGTGGCACCGAGCCATTCCTCGCGGGATGGGAATTGGCCACCAGGTGTGAAACGGATGGCAAATCCCGCTGCACCAGCACTAAAATCTGAATGTTTTTCCCTTTATTGGCATTTTACGAGCGTACAAAAGATTAGCCCTGCATAGTAAGAGCACAACCTCGTCCGCTAAGTCCTATATAACGTACCAGGTTTGAACTTTCAAAATAAACCCCCTAGTAAGAAGATAAACACGTGTCTTAAAGGGTCGAGTGCAGCGGACGCTTTAGTTTGAAAACCGTTTGTGGGAGCTAATATTGTTAGCTTGACGAGCTAACTGTGCTAATACATCTCTGCACACTCAGCACAACAGCGAGTCGCTTCTCTTTCTAGACTCACCTGGATTTAAAACGATGTAGCTCCCTGAAGTCAGAGCTGCCAAACTCCTCTTCTCAAACCGCGGTGAGGAAGAGCGAGCATTACAAATAAATATGTATTTGGTTTTAGCAACAAAAAAAAATAATAAGCGACTTCCAGATATCAGCTCGTGCGCTCCTTGTTGATTGCTTTCTTGTACCAAAGCCAGACGTCATCGTGTTTGGTCACGTGTCTCCATTCATGAAAGGTCTTTTTTCCTCAAAAGAAAAGCAAACATTTCACAAATAACAATAAAAAAACACTGCACCTATTGTTATTATTGAACACTGCTTACATTTGCTGTACCTACATAAACAGAGACTGCAAATGTACTTTAAATCGAGCAGAAAGCAGCATTTGACAGAACTATTGTAATAATTAAAATATTACATTTTTTAAAAAAAGTATTTTTGTTTCTTCCAACGATAAAATTAACACAATTTTCCCTCTTAATGGCTTTTCTGTTGCTTATTAAGGCCATTTTGTAGGAGGTGGTTGAGTTGGATAATATCACAAGTATCAAAGTAAACTGCGCATTACATTGTTGAATTTTTTATTGAAGCATTCTCCACCAACTTCACACCCATTACTTGGGTGTTGGGCAATCCCAATGTATTACATACATTTTGCCATTGTAAAGTGATGAAATGTGAAAACGTACTGGGGTTATCTATATTTTGGTAAGGCATTGCTAAAACAAGCAGACAAGATCATCTTACTTGGGAATGAAAATATGTTAAAATTCATAAAACATTGTGATAATACAAAGACATTTACTTATGTTTTTTTTTTCTTATTTGCAAGCACATATAAGGACCTAAACAAATGGATGAAAAAAAAAAGTGCCCTTACTTCCTCTTTTTAAAACAGGCCATAATAATAGTCTTTAGGTATCTGATTATAAAATTCTAAAGTGCCATCTAATTTGTTACAACTAAACCTTGTACCAAATCTTTACACAAAAAATTCTAATACTTATTTTTTTTTTTTAGAAAAATAGCAAAAATAAACCTTCTGCCCTCACATTAAATATATAAAAAGTTAAACATGACAATTTCTGTAGGGCAAAGAACTCAGTAGCATCAAACCCAAAGGGATTGTCAAGTTTCCACACAATGTCAAATTAAAGGGTTCGACTATATTTTGTCAATTCCGAAAAATCAAACTTCCCACATAAATAATTATTCACATAATTTTCCTTTAATATAGTCAAAATTTGATTTAATCTCCCTGAAGTGACCACTGCTCTACAGTGTTAAATGTTATGGGTTCATGTTCGCAAACAGCAGTCAATAGTGGTTTCTCGTCAGTGTATATACAGAACGGGGTATTTCAAAAAAGACTCAGTTTTTCTTTATCCTGGGATTGGTGTTGTTAAAAATACTGATTCCACGAGTTCTGACACTGACAGCATCTGCAGTGACGCCTGGCTGCTGAAGAACTTTATCCAGAGTCGTTTTCTTTATCGCAGCTCGGGAGATCTTCTCTTGGTCAGCCAAAAACTGAAGCTCCCTTTTTAAAAGATACACATAAAGCATAAGAAAAACAGAATATATAGCTTTCATTGCAGCATGAAATCAGGTACTTTAAAATCCGGAAAACTAAGAACATTAAGAAATCTTTGAAATATGTCTGCATAACAGCTCCATCTACTGTCTGAAGTTCATATTTAGTTTAAAATCAATTTACATTAAAAATAGTTAAGAATTGCATTTTTGTTAGGTACCAATAGAAAATTCTTTCCACTTCATTTGATCAGCTTACCTTGTTCTTACACAAGAGGCCTCAACTGCATTTATGAGGAGGCTTCGGAAGCCACCACTCTCCATGACGTGAAGGGCGTGGATGGTGGCGCCCCCTGGTGAGCAAACATTGTCTTTAAGCTGTCCAGGGTGTTGCTCTGAGTCCAACAACATGCGAGCTGCTCCCTTTAGAGTAGCATAAAGAAGGAAATTATATAAAGACCAATGTTTTTTTTCTGTATCATTATTCAGCACCTGAATAATGATACTGAGCATCCAGATTCTGTCTGCTGTCAACCAAGATGGGCTTAATTTATCTCCACTGGAATGAAAATGTGCCTAAATAAATACCATGACTGTCTTTTGCTTGCAGTTTCCAGCCAGAAGGTTGGAATTCATGTTTAAAATTTTCAGTTTTATATAACAAAGAAACAAGACCCCCCCCAAAAAAATTATAAATTTAAATCCCAAGAATTAAATTAGATTAAATCTAAAAAAAAACGAATATAGATAAATCATACACAAACATGTACAACAACGGCCAGTTCACACGAACAAGTGCAAAGTAAAAAAAAAAGATCATATTATAGTTTGGAGAATCATTATGCTAAAACCATTTCCTATATCTTAAGCTTACATGTGTGAATGCTCAGGCAAAGTAAAGATACCATAAATTTCATTGTTATTCACTAATCCAAAGAAGAAGCAGCATTAAGTTCCTCTTTACTACTTCCATAGATATGAAAAGACATGAAGTAGCCCAGAGTGTCTTTCAAGCTGTTCCTGCATCAAAGCTCTGGCTCTTTGCTTAACACTGCAGTCATGATGGGAAGTCTTTTTTCTGGGATCATTTGTAATGTCAATCATCTCTGACTAGCTTCGCAGTCAATATTAAAGGAATGTATCCCCATAGAATGATGGAGCCACCACCATGCTTCATTGTCTGTTCAGAGTAATGTGCAGTGTAAGTTTTCTACCACATAATATGTATTGTATTTTACATTTCTCTGTCATCTAACCACAGAACCCTCTACACATCGTCTCCATTAAGCAACACTTTTTTGCGTTTTCTTTCAACGACAGCTTTCTTTTCTCCATACTTCCATATAGCAATTCTCCTGACAATAGATTTGTCCCCCAGCTCCTCCGGAGAACAGGGCATCCTGCTGACATCTCTGATCACTTAATTAGTACTTCTAAAGGCAATTGGTTGCACTAGATTTTATTTAGGGTGTCAAAGTAAAGGTGGATGGATACACTTAATGGACACCACAAATTTCAAATTTGTATTTGGGAAACAAATTTAAAAACATGCTGTTCAACCATTTCAAAATTATGCAAAACTATGTGTTGTCCTATCCAATAAAATTAAAATTTTTGTGGTGATAGAATGACAAAATGTTTAAAAACTTATGAACATCATTGCAAGGAACTGCATAATCAAATGTAGCATAGCTATATAAGAACATTTTAAAGAATTATTCTATTATGATTGCTTTGTTAACAGAAGGAAAATAGTCAAGGTGCTAAGGTCACCCTATGGATCAATGGTGCAATGCTCAGAGTGACTGCATAAAATCCAAGAACTACATATCAGAAAGTTTATTTATAGTTAAAGATTATGAGAATTAAACAAAACAAAAACAATAAAAAAGTGTGTCCCGTTGTTTAACAAAATAAATAAATAAAATTACTAGCATTTAGGTATAAATTTTGGACCAAACTCTGCCATCGACTTTATTGTCAAATATGAGGGTCCTACCAGCAGGGCTTGTGCACCGAGGCGTACTGCCAACCTCCTGGGCAGGCCCATTTTTACTCCACCATCAGCAAGGGCATCCACAGCTAGGAATGCCTGCAAGACAACAATTATGCAATTACAGTGATAGAAAAGAGGTAACTATCCAATAATAATCGTATAAGCGGTAAGGCAGCATTTCCTAAATGCTGTTAAGCAAAGCAAGCTCACATAGGCGGGTCCACTGCCGCTCAGGCCTGTGACGGCATCGATCAGGTCCTCCTCCACCTCAGTGCAGTAGCCAACGCTAGCCATCAGCTGTTCCAAAAGTTTCCCATCCTCCACCTCTGCATGTGTACCTGTTGCGTAGACGGTGGCCCCTTCACGCACCACTACTGGAGTGTTGGTCATGCAGCGCATCACCTTTGGAGAAGTACGATACTGCTGCAGTTTCTGTGAAGCGGCAACAACAACATCTTCAAGGACCTGTTGTCTTAATCACATGCGAAGAAGAAATAAATGCAACGGCTAAGACTTGCCTTCTCTATGGAGCTGATAGTCACACCCGCAGCACAGGACACAATAAGGTGGCGGTCTTCGATATCTGGCCCAATCTCATCAAGAACAAAGGGGATGATGTGGGGCTTCACGGCCAGGAAGAGGACATCACTTCTGCTGACCGTCTCCTTGTTGCTGGTGGTAAAGTTCACACCCATTTTCTATAAATACAGAAGTTGTATACAAATTAGTTCAATGCAAATATACTTGTTGAATATACAGAACTGTTCAAATCCAAAATTAATAGGCTGTGACATTCATGGACATGACAAATGTATGTATATATGAACCCACCCGCAGCTGCTGCACTGTGGGAAGTTCAGTGTCTGGAGAGCTCGCTGTGATTCTGTGGGTGGCAATCACGCCTTGGAGGGGGAAAATGTCCAGAAACAACTTCAGTGTCTGATTGCAATCTTCATATGTCAAAAATACAAGTCAAAACCGATTAAAACACAAATGTAAAAGTCTAAATTTACCTGCAACCGAGAAGCCTCTCACCAAAGCCTGCGCCAGCTGGCCAGCTCCTATGAATCCGACGCTCATTATGCCTGAAAATAGAATAAATTTAATGTTGCATCATACACCGTGTTTATTTGTTTCGCCTGTTTTTCGTTTCTTCCTGAGTACGTAGTAAACAAACCCTGACTTCCTTGTTATCCGAACGCATTACGTCTCATAATGTGTAAAATCACATTTTTGACAAATCGCATATTTAAAGCAAAACACAGACTTACAAATGAGGAGGATTCTTCGAATTAGCAATGTAGCTACAAAACGATATGATTACACAGCCAACGTGTTTCGGCTTCCTCTCCACGTCCTTGTCGCTGCCTGTAAAAATACCAGGCATTGGGCAGATGTAATCAGCCAATGAGGGTGTACCTTTGGGTATACGTAAGTCGTGTAACCAATCAATAACCTTAATGGGCGGGACCTGGAAAGATGAAGAACCAGTTGTGTCGGTACATCAGATCCCTTGACCCAGATATTGAAGAACCATACAAAATTAGTCGAGAGAACGGTATTTGTCGTGATTCCTCATGCGTTGACAACACCAAACATGCCAAAAGTCACTTGTTCTGTTCTCAATGTGTGCCCCAACATGTTATGTTAATAATATTTGTAGAGTGGAGAGACTCCATTGTGTGTCAAACCAAACATCCAATATCCAAAGATCAACACGGTGTTGACTGTGGTTATATCTTGTACTCAGAGAAAAATCCAAAATATGGAAGTTGTATTTTACAGTTTGTTTATCAAGTTTGGGTAACAACAAACAAAGATCCATCTTATTGTTTATTGCTTCTTCTATTGGAATAAGAAACAAAAACAACATAGACAAAAAAATACCAAAAAGACAAACTCCTTTTGTGTGCAGGTGCACCCTGATTGCAAAATTCTCTGCCATTATTTTTTACATGTGTCAATTCCGCTGATTACCATTATTGCAGCAAAAAATCTATTTCTGCAGACAGGCTTTTAATTTAATTTGATGTTATTTTTCATGTGTTTTCCCTACATGTTTTGTGAAGCACTTAGTGAGTTTCATTTGTGAAAGTTGCTAAGCAAAGACAATTTTACACACTTCTACTTACATACTTGCAAGAACCACCTTCAAAGTATTTATGTAAGTCTCTACAAACAAAATCCATGAAAAATATAAATGAAGGTTATGATGGTATAAACAAATGACAATCTAGCAGGTTAAAATGCTTGTAACAGAACATAAATATAATCTTTTAGAAATCAAGTAAAAGTCCGCCTGAAAAATTGTACGCTTCTTCAGATAAAAAAAGAGATGCAAAACTAAGCATGGTCTGTATTTGGGCATTTTATTGAACACTGGAAATACTAAAAAACATTTGGAAATAAAGAATGCCACATTCATTCAGTGCTAAAACATTGGTTATGTATTGTAACCCCAGACCTTATGAGAATAGGTGCAGCGCTTTAACCCACTAGCAATAGCCTTAAATGGCAAAGTCTATACGAAATAGAACTGTAATGTAGATAGAAAGCAATTAAATACTCAAGTTAGGTTACATCAGATAGGATTTAAAATGTATCAGATACATTTACATTTCTGTACGAAATTGCATCCACCAATTATATAATGCAATAAGAAGAGAAAAACAAAACATAAAGAGAAAATTCTTGAATATTAAAACCAATATCCAGTCTACACAGTAGACCTGACATATTAGACAAATCTCTAAGATATATTTAACCTGTTCAAGTCTTTAAAACAATAAATAAGCTGCTAAGTATGTATATTGTAATGTATATTTATGGGACCAAATAGCGGCAAATGGAGAAAGCAACATGCTTAATACTGTCTAGTATTTTTAAGGTTTTTGGTATATAACACTATTAAGCTATGGATCAAATATTCTTCACAGAAACTGGAGTAAAAAATTCTTTTCATTTTTCAGACAGCAGAGCTGGAGACAAATCGAATCCTCTGAGAGTAAACAAGGTCAATAAAATATAACACAAGGTTGACACAGGTGAAAACTGCCACAACCAGCTTACTGTCCCAAGAACATTCTCCCCGGGGACAATCCTCAGGACGAGCAGTGCTGCCGTACTTTTTATCAAAGCTGAAGATGGACCAGATCAGTGCGGTACTGAGGTAGAGGATCACAGCAAAGAATGTGTAGATGACCACAAAGCGGTCAAACGGGAACCTCAGTGCGGCGGTTCTTCCGGACACTGTCACTATGATGACGATCACTGTGACAGAGAAACAGAGGCTGTACACCACCACGCAGTATTGGGTGGCAATATACTGGTTGTATTCGCTGTCATTAGCAAGAGCCCCAAAAATGATGCAGGCCACAAATCCCTGGACCACCTTGAGCAGACCAGACACAGTGGCCATGTAGCCCACCACAGCTCCTGGTTTTGCTCTGGTCAAGAATACTTCCACTCCGTATGGGAAACAGCAAACACTGGAACAGACGGTTACGGAAATGCGGTAGATTTGTACTTCGTAGTTCTCGTCAGAGTTTTCTGTTTGGAGAAAGTATACTGGGTAGACCACAGAGGCAGTGATGTACATCAGTGTTGCTAACATGGCGAAGGCGACAGTGAAGTTGTCCCAAGAAATTGGCATGCAGCTGTGGAGCCGCGTGATGTCCAAGGTGAAAACAAGCAGTGTGACGGTGAAGCTGAAGCACCAAACAAACATACAGAAGGTCCCATAGTTTGCACTGTAACCTGCGCTGTGGGACACCAGGGCAATTATGGTACATCCAAGCACCAGCTGGCATATTCGGGCTGCACCCAAAGGTGACAACACAGCGTCTTTGTTGAGGTAGTGTCCCCCATGTGGATCCATAACGCTGCTAGGTTTATGAAGTTCAGATGTCTTCCTTTGGGATATTCTTGATCTCAGTGTTGGTGTTCTTACGGCCTACTCCCCTCTTTCACACGGACCTCACCCTTTCCTGGTTTGCTCGTAAAGATGACCACTAATTACAAATGTCTGAACTTGCTTTGTAATTAGAAAAGCTTGCTTGAGATCAGGTTACATTTACAGACAGATATGTAGAGGTTTCTCAGGAAGACTTCACAATCAGATTTTTAAAAACAATTTTGGAAAGTTTCTTCTTTACCACACAACTCATTAAATTGCATTCATCTTCAGTGCTGAAAACTCACTTAATAAGGCAATAAATTCCTTTTGTCAGTATTGGTACAGTAGAAGTCCATTAGAGTATATTCTTTTCTTGCTTACTGTCTTCCTTTGTTGTTGTCCAATGTAGTAGAAGTTTCTGTTCTCATTGAATTCCTTTAAGAGTTGTATCCAGATTTAGGTCTTCAGCAATAGCTATTTATGATAAGAGGTGGACAAGTTGTTGTCCTACCGATCAAGGCCTTTAATTGTCCATCAGATTCGATCTTGTTCTTCTGCTTGCTCTTCCTTCAGCCTCTCTTGGATTCGGTTTTTTAATTTTCTCTACCTGATGAGGCACATCCTGTTCCTCCCTGTCTGAGTGTCACTGTGCACTTGGTGGACTGCTAGGGGTGACTGTTTAAATGAAAAGTTTGTGAAGAGCCCAGGCTCACCAGGCCTTTGCCAGCTCTATAAATAGGGGGTCTATATTCCACAGAGGGCGGGAGGCTACATGCGGCTGGCACCCTCGGAGTCGTATTTCTGGAGAGGCTGACTCAGTGCTCCCTTCAGTATAAGAGACTGACATTTACATGGAGTGTAATGACAGGGAGGGAGGTTAAAAACTTCCATTAAAGACATAAATTACACATGAGTTGAGAGAGATGATTATACACGAGTGATAGCAAATTTAGCCTAAACACGTGAGAGGGAGGCGGCATTTCCAGAACAAAGCTTCAACATGTAGGATCAGTGTTCTCTTATTTTTGATTTATGAACCAAAGAATGTTTTTTACTGGGAAAACTACCCCAAAATCTTTTTCATAGCTGTTGATGATTACCAATGCATCTTGATCCATTGCAACTCTACAATATAGACAATATTAAATCAAGATAGCTTAGAAAGCACAATCTGGGGCATTTTGAAACACCCACAAATTTCATAAGTGAAAAAAATTCGCTGGGATAAAAAACCTGTTATGGCTCCTTTAAGCCTGGTAAAAACAAGCCTTTTGTCTTGTGATATTTGCTTTGTACAGAGGGTCAGGGATGTTGGCTATTGAGAAACGATTGCTTCCGGGAGGTGTGGACTGTGTTTAGGTTTTAAATTTGATTGAATTGCTAATGTTTGTTCAAAATGTAAAATACGCCAGTTCTATGCTAAGAAACTTATTGCAAATTGCTTGAGCCGTAAACAACCACCCTGCACTGCAAATACAGTTATATTATTAATTCAATATTTGGAAGTGCGGCCAGCACGGACTGAACAGCTTCAATCACTTCCTCTGGTGCTATTCCTAAAACAGAGCAGAAAATCAATGTTAGCTTTTACAACTTCTGCTCGCTGATTGGCACCGTGGACAATCTACTGGAAACAATCTATGTCAAAGGAAGAAAGCCAGACTGTGCTGTAAGCGAGATTTTTTTTTTCCAAGTGGTGTTGCACAAGAAGGCCAAGCTAGGCTCTTCTGGGGGTTGCTCAAAACTGAAAAAATGCCTCAGGTAAAGCTTGTGGTTCCAGACCAGCCTGGAAAATCTGGAATGTTATGGTGTTTTTGACCATTTCCAGATCAATATATAGAAAAATATGCGTTTCAAGTTTTTTTCCTCTCTGTCCATCCATTCAGGTGAATTATCCAAAGAAAATGGAGGGAGATATCTTTGACGATCCCAATTATTTTGTTTCTTCTTCCTTCAAAGAAGTCAGCAAATAACTATCTTAGCCACTCTACAACTTGTTACTAGTGATCATTATAACATGCAAATAATAAAGAGACTGCTCAGCAATGTTCACCTTATAGTATATGTAATGTCTTCCTTTTTGGGTGTGATACAAAGACATGCAATCAGCACAAAGCAAAGAACAGCAATGTATTTACAATTTACAAAGAATCACTTCTCTGTAAAAAAAAAAAAAAAAAGCACTTATAAATATGATTTACATAACAAAATAAATATGTAAAAGTTACCAATGTAGCTTGAGTTACTTTTTTGTTAAAAAAAAATATGTTACAGAATAAAATTACAATTAGTAATACTTCTCCTTTTTTTCCGGTATGATGAAAAATAGAGGTCCTTTACAAGCATATTTTATAAAGTCATCATTACATACAAACAATGTCATTATATTAAAACGTGATCTCTATGATAAAATAAAAGAAGGGAATTACAATGGTGAACACTTCCAAATAATCTATACAAATACTCATAAAATATACAATACACAACATTTGTCTCCCTTTAAATGTTCATCGTGCATTGAGTTTGATGACTGTTGAGCTGTAGGGAGTTGACCTGACATAAGTGTGTGTCCTGTGATGAAGACACAGTCCGTAAGAAAGAGGTATGGATGTAATGGCACTATAATATTTATGTGTAGCTGTTTGTGACTTGTTTCCAGATCCACCTTAGCACCATTTATGATTAGAGCTATAATATATTGCTATATCTTCAACTGCAAAAATTTGAATGTCCGATTTCAACTAGGTGTAGACCAGTTTCAGGTATCAAGGCATATCAATATTTTATCAAATTATCATTTCAAAATCAGCAAAATGTTTCATTATAAAGTTCCTACAGTTTAAATGACATGCCAGAGCCAGTGGCATGTGGTTGAAGATTTCTCTGACTGCATGGAGATTGGAGAAAACCGATTGCTTGCAAAATCACAGAGAGTCATGCTGTGTAAATAAAAAGAAGCATCACCCATTCCTTTTGTTCAAGGTGACATTATTTTAACACTATAGTTGGCAACTCAAGAGCAGCATGATTGAAGGCAGCTGACTACAAACTAGCCACATGAGCAGATACCTGAACTGATTAACCAGTCATTTATTTTTCAGGTTATCATAATGAAAAACCTCTTATCATGTGTCAGTGATGGTCTGCAATTTATAAAAATATATTTCAATGGGAAATGGGAGAGGGCATTAATCTTTTGGAACAGATTTCTCAAGTTACTCTGTGTTTTTGCTTGGTATCAGTCAAAATAATTTCTATAAACAAATTTCATAGATATAGCAATGAAAACTGTTATAATGATAATAGATCATTTTAGCAGCAATTGAAATAAATGTTGCTCCCTGTTTTAATTGAAATCAATTTGATCATGACCGTTTTGCTGAAACATGATCATATCGTAAAAGTCTCAATCAAACTCATGTGAAATTCCAACTTTTGCTTATTTTCATAATCATCGCAATGTTTAGTGCAGATGCTATCTGACAATTTATTTTTATTTGGGTATCTAAAATAAAGGCAGCTTACTTTCTTTTTTACTTTTAAGAGCTTTACTGACTGTGCTTTTCTATAACGTTTTACACTGTTTCTGATAAACACATGACCCAATGTGTTTTTCTGTTAGAAATTATACAAATACATCTCTAATACACGAGAGGTAATAGGACTTTTTCTGTAATCAACACTATCGACTACTTAAAATGTAAAACAGCATTTGTTGTACCAGTATTGCGTTCACTAAATCTATTCAGTACAAAAGGATGACAGCACTAAAGACATAAAGTCAGTTAGCATCTTTAAAACTGGATTACATTCATGTTATAGTTGTTTTTCTTTTTTTTTTTTTTTTGCTTTTAAAAAAATAAAATATAATTTATTGTAGCATTTATATTAGCAAGAAGTGGTGCCTGGTCATGGTGGAGGCTGGTGTGTTAGACCTGACTTCAGGGTCAAACTGAAGCACCTGGGATGGAAGGAGGTCTGAAGCAACAGAAGGGGAACTGCAGTAAGGAAGGTGAGCAGAGGTATCAGTTATGGGAGACAGGCCAGAAAGATCATCCAGTCCTGCTTGGTTCTAGCTTAAAACTGGTTGGTGTGCCCCTTTTAGCTGCCACTGCTCAGCATGCCCAGTAATTTGCTCGGGTCCATGCCTTGCTGCTGGGCCATCTTCTGCACGTCGAACCCCATGTGCATGAGAAACTGCACGACACTCATCTCTTGCCCTGTGAATTGGTCCCGGATGGTCGGGCAGGTGGGGTTGCAGTGAGGCCAGGGGCAGTTATCAATCAGATGCACAGGACAAGCTTTGGGCGGTGGCTTGTTGTTCCGGCTGTCATGGAGGCTGCGATCCCAGCAGTGAAGGGCTCGGGGTAGAGAGGTCCCTTTGACTTGCACGTCGATCCAGTAGCTGAATCACAACACAAGAGGGCGCTGTTAGCTCACAGTAGAAAAACAATACACGAGAAGTCCCCCAGGATGCTAAATTTCACTCACTTTCTGGTGATAATTTCATGTGATAAACATGCTGGAGCAAACATAGCCCTGAATAAAAGAAGACATGATAAATAATGAGTAAATAAATATATATATATATTTAAATTCTCGTTCTAAATTGCAAGAATGCAGGCTTACGGGACATCTTTGAGTGTGTTCCTCAGCTCTATGCCTAGATTCTGGATGTAGCGCCACTGGCCTTCCTGCACAGGTTGACCTGTTAGCTGGATGTTGTCCACTGTCAATTGAGCCTCATCAAACAGCCACTGGACCACAAACACTGGACCTGCATAGAGATTAAAACAAAAAGAGAGAGAGAAAAAAAGGTAAATTAATTTAAAATGTTGTAAACCTTAAAAATAAATGTGGATACAGGCATTTTAGTAAAATAAAAATAATTCAAACAGAGCCAGTCCATGTTTTGAACAGGTTTTCATTTTAGGACTTGTGTCCAGAGGAATCCAACTTTTTTTCTTATTAATGAATCTCCTTTTTGCTTTTACATTTATTTAGCTTTCTTTATATTTTGCTTTATATTCAATACAGTCTCTCTTCACTCAGGCAAGACGAGCTAAGTTCATTGTTATGTTCACCAGAAAGTATGAAAGAACGTTTCTATAATTGATCATTTTGCCACTTTGCAAATGTGTGCCTTTGCAGCGTAGGAAGAAATTGAACTATCTTCCACAAGACCTTTATACTAATCAGGCAACATTTTATACCCACCAGAGAGAGCTGCTTTCTAACTGAGGAGCTAAAGTAACTTCACAGATTCTGTATATTGTAGTAATATAGCGCCAATTAATAATACATACCAGTCGGCAGTTACTTTGGTTTGGTCTGAGGTCATCATTGGATATATTTCATATCAGTGAAGTGTGAAAGGCCATTGTGAGGGTCACAATTAAATGTGAGATTTTAGCATTTCTATGGTTATTTGTCTGAACAATTTATAATATATAAAAAAACAACTTAATTACAAAGAGAAATAAACTGATACTCATTTTTTTTTTGTTTATGGGTAGGAAGCAATATGTTTATGGCTACACAATAGAAGAAGAAAAGGACAAAATTACATAGCATACACACACACTGTGGAAAGTAATAAAAAATATTACTAACTGATGTACTTATGATCAAAAATGTGCCGCTGGCTTAGATACAAGATTCAATCATCAATACAGTTTTGAATTATGACTCTGCTGTAAAAAAAAACTGAACTAATGCTGGGAAGAAAATTTAGTATGTGACATATAGTATGTGAATTTATCTGCATGTCCTCTGCTTGTTCCAGTTGTATTGGTCTAACCAGGCCAGTAGGGGGCCCCACATGATAAACTCACTTTTAATTGATGGGAAGACTCTGTATCCAAAGAAACAATTCCACTCCTCTCCTTCATGGCTTTGCCTGCACCTATCAGGCACCACACTTCCCCAGTACCTTATAGGAAATAAAAAAATAAAAAAAAAAACGTAAGCAAACATGGTCTAAGTTGCAAAACAATCAAATGTGAAATGAATTTTTGATTTTATATTTATTCCCTACTTGATTCCTCTCTTGATAGTCTCTGTGGGTGTGCAACCGATTGTGTCCACACAGTCCGTGCAGTGGTACTGCTTGTTGTCCAGGAACCAGCCCGAGTCGGACAGGCCTCGCACCTGTATCCCAGCATAGCCCATCCCCTCCAGGAGCTCAGCTACACGATCCACATTGAGAAGAACCCCTGTGCCACCAGCACTGCAAACATCAACAATTCACATTTGTATCAGCAAGCATACAGCAAAGCTACACTGATTTGTAAGAATTTCAAATTAAATACCTGCTTCCTGCTAACAGAAGGACCCTGGCATTGTCTAAGCCTTTGCCCAGAAGATCTTTTATAACTTCCTGGATAATCAGGGAGCCCATGAAAGCATAACCATCTGAACAAAACAGTAAGGAGAGGTTTAAAATAGCCATTCCTTAAGGATGAATACATTGTCCTGATTGAGAGGACTTCATAATTTCTTACTCTGCTCTGTTTTAGCCGTAACACCACTCCACACGTCACTGGAGCAGTAGGGAATGAATCTGCACAAATGATGCAAAGTTAAAATTGGCAGTAGGGAATTCAGTGAAGCAGTCACTGCGCATAGAAACAGCAGCCAACTTACACCATGTTTGCGTTCCACCAGTGAGGGTTTTCCTCAGGCAGTGGAGACAGGATCCCCGTGCCTGCAGAGACAAATGTATCATTAGCCATCCTGGCTCCCCCCCAATCCCCAGACACATCCTCCTCTTACTCATCATCATTACCAAATGGATTATAGTCATTACACTGCAATGACAGAGAAAGGAATCTATGCTTTCTTAGCAGTGGGCGCCAGGTAACTATTCTGAAGCACCTCATGACTGGATGCAAGGTCTTAATAACACTGTAAATGGGTGCACGTCATATCCGATCTCATTTCATTGCAAATAAGTCGAGGCAGCTTCTACTTTGCACTCTGCGGTGCAAACAAACTGACCTCTTTTAGTTTGGGGCCACTTGGAAGAGCTCATAAAACGCCTCATGGTCTCGTATCGGCTGTCGCAGTTCTCCTTGTTAAAGCAGTACCAGCCGCCTGGAAAACAATATGTGAAATGGGACGAGTCACAAATCAGTTCTCTTGTCAACTAATTCCTAATTTGATTTGGAGATAAATTTAGAAGTTAGAAGTTTGTTAGATACGCACCTTCGAGGAATATCAACCAGCGTCTGCTGCCCCGAGACTCTTTCAGGTAGTACCTGTGGGGGAATAAAAGTCAGTATGAATTGCATGTCTACGTAAATAAATAAAAAGAGCAAACAAACAATGTAACAACTCATTTTTTATTTTATATAAACATTTTTCTAAAAAATGTGATACTGATAAAAACCTGCAAGGTAACACTCTAAATACTCTTTCACCAGCATAAAACAGAACAATTGTGACTTCATTGCTTAAAAATAAACAAAAAGTTCTTTCACTTCATTTGATTGTTATCTGTGAAAACTGACAGAAAACAGCAACAGTGGAGAACAATGAGCTTATGTGTGTTTTCTGCTCTGATGCGACGCTTGAATGGGAGATAAACATCACAACAACCCCTATCCCAGGTTATACCATCATTTCTCAGGGTAGAGCTCATCATTCTTCTGTCTTTCCCACAGTGTGGATATAAGTCGAGAAAAAAAAAAAATTAAGAGAAATTAAGAATTGTCAAGATTCAAATACACTTTGAGGCATAGAAAAAAAAAGAATTGAAAGTAGTATTTTCTCCAAACAACAGCTACAGAACAACTGAATTAATGGTGGGACATTCAAGGAGAGCATGGCTATCATTTTTGGATGCACTTATTAAAAACATACCATTATTTTATTGAAAATTATCTAACCTGCTATGTAAAGAAGAATCTTCTCAACTGGATTTCATTTTTTCTATTCTTTCAACTTCACCAATTACTCAACTCAAGAGGCTGCCAAAAGACATTTCAACGACTTTAAAGAGGACAGACTTGGCTTGAACCTCCCAGCTGCTTGCTCAGACTGCTGAATCACACTTTTTGGCTTCAGATGATGGTTTATGCAACTATTGCCAGCTAGAGTCGGCGATGCAATTTCCGAACAACAAAGCATTTATTGGAGCATTCTTGGGAAGGTTAACGAGCTTCGCTACGAAGGTGTCATGTTGACCCACTCGCGTTAAACAAGTGTGATTCTGGGTGGTGAATTACAACACCATTCCTGAACGATTAGCTTTAAGCGTTTAATCTTTGGATGTGTGTAGCTCTGATTAATAGCTCTCAGGAAAATGGCGTTTATGTCAATGAAAGGCCATCTGCCAACACCATGCTGGGTCTCCAAAGCGCTCAGAATCTTATAGTGAAAGCAGCCTGCTCTTACCACATGCCACTTTGAAATTTAACAGGACTCGGACTGGATTCTAAATCCATAGGTACATGAAATTTAGTCCATGTGATCCAGGTCTAAATTCTTCGAGGATGGGTTTTTATGAACTAAAACCAACTGAAATTAATACCTATGGGAGGAGAAGATACATGTAGTTCATTGTGTCTTTTTTTCATTTCCCTTTTTAACTTTTATTTATCATTATCCTCCACACACCCTTGCTATTGTAGATGCTGATATTTTTGGTTGATGTGTGCCATCCACCACAAGATGCTTCCTGCTGCCATATGTCTAAATTCATTCCCACGGGGGAGATTTTGGTTTGATCTAGGTTCAAAATATATCATAATTACTGCAAGCAAGCAGAGATTACAACTAAAACAGGTTTTAGGAAAATAAAATGTACCTAAATTGAATTATTCATTAAATTTGAGAATTTATATGATTATTTAACTCCCTAAAAACCTGAAATGAAAGCTTAAGTACAACATGGTTTATATTGACTAAAACAGGAAGTTAGGAAGGACAAAATGTCAGTCCACCAGGACAACTTGAGGAAAGGCTGAATAGAAGAAATCTCACTTGTATCACTTTCTGATTTTTTTTTTTTTTTTTGTTATGGGATGAATATCTCAATTCCCCCGTTTTTAAAGAACAAATCTTTAAAAAGGGCATCCAGACCTACCATAATGGTTTTTATGTTGCCAGAACAGGACACAGTTAAAAGTGACTTATATAACAAAGAAAACTGCAAATAATAACTGGATCATATGTTAAGAATTTGTCTCAGACTTCCATTATGTGCAGATTGTATAATCTAAAAACCACAAACACACATGCTATTTCTGTGATTAAATTGATGCACAAGCATCCATTTTCATAAACTTAATTTTTTTTAAAGAATCTTGACGTACTACAATTTTTCAAAGCTTGCATCTCTTTTCCCAATCAAGCACATAACAGGCTGAGCTGTCAGTTTTGCAGAATAAACCAGAACAGTTCTGAAACATCCCAACTCCACCGTTTGGGTCTCGATCTCAAACATTTTCTGTCAGAAAGTGACGTGCACGCTGCAACAGGCAGGGGTTTCCGCGAACTATACACCGAGGCTTTCTGCAGAGCAAATCCTGAATTCTAATTTGAAGCAAAGGAAATGAAGCGTGGACCATGTGGCTCCCCGCAAATTTCACGCTCCGCTGACGCAAAGCAGCTGTCCAGATCCTACCTTATCCTGACTGAGCCTCCGCTTTTTGTACTTCTGCACTTTTTACACACGTTTGCCAATCATGTGTTTCCCAACCGAGGCTGCAAACACTGCGATGATACAAGATTAATCGGTCAAGAGATGGAGCTTAGGGGGGTAACAACGCGGAACTTTTTATTTATTTATTTTTTAAAGTCCATATGTTCAGTGTAAACAAGGCCAAAGGAATTACATCAAAAAGTCAGGGTTGGTTAGCCTAAAAAGAAAACTCTAAACACCTGAACCACATTCTGGATGTCTCAGTTCATCAGAAAGCTTTTTTACAGCTCACTTTCATAAATAACTTTACTTTTCTAAGTATATATGTAAAAAGCGAAAAGATTTGAATCGATTTTAGTTTTTAACTTGGGAAAGAAACTTGGATCAAGTTGCGAAAGTCAGCTTTTGGAGAAAAAGAAGCACTTTCTTTCTCAGGTCAGATGGGACTGACTGCAGGTGACCGGGAGCAGAGAAAAAACCCCGGCGAGGCGCAGCAGCAGCAGCTCAGATGACCCTGAGGCTAAATCTGACTCCAGACGCGTCTGCGCTCTCATGTGAATTGCTACGTACCCGGCGGGACTCCCGTCGTTGCAGGTGACTGACGCGTTCACCAGAAAGTTCAGCTTCATGTCGTGGTCGAGCTTCTGTGCCGAGCACGGGTACAGGGACTGCGCGAGGTTCTTCACCTGCGTCATGAAGTTATCCATGTTCTCCTCCACTGCGGTGAAGTCCAGAGGGAAGCTCTCCGTGGTGTCGCCCCTGTCCGCCCGGTGCGTGGGAGGAGGCGGCGAGCGGCGAGGCTGCGGGTTGCGGCCGCCCCGGAACCTCCGCGCGCACAGAGCACCGGACTGCATCAGCACCAGCAGAAACAGCGCCAGCAGCAGTGATGGGACCATGCTGACGGCTTTCATCTCAGATGACTCAACTAATACAACACACACGGAGCAACTTTCCTCAATAAGCAAACGGCTATCACGCACGGATTCGACGCGGCTTATCGAGCTCCTAAGATGTCAAATTTGAAATAACCTAAAAGCAAAAACAAAACAAGAAGTCCTAAGAGACCAACAAGTCATCCACTAAACTTTCTGGATCTGATGCAAACCCTCTCAGACAGCGGTCAAACCTCTGTTTTACAAGATGGACTGGAGTGCCTCTGGATCAAGCGCACAAGCTTGAACAACAACACTTGTGCCATGCTCTTGTATTTTATTCAAACTTTCCCCCCATGTGCGTCCACCCAGCCAATCGCTGGTGCGGGGGGGAGGACTTAGGGCACGATCAAGCGTGGCAGACTGGCCCCACTTTTTTTTTTTTTTTTTTTTTATTTAAACAGGAAAAAATGTCGATGCGTTGGTTCTTTTGATCCACAATGTTTTATTTGATGTGGTAGTTTTTACTGGCCTTGAAATGCCCATTTCCCATCCTACCGCAAATTTATGAAGTGAGAATACACTCAAAGAAAAACAACTGAGAAAAACCTACAAATATTTTTGCGGCAAAAGAACTCATTTAAGAAAAAATGTATTATTATTATTATTATTATTATTATTATTATTGTTATATTATTATTATTACTATTATCGAATTTGGACTTGTTATTTATCTGCTGTATTTGTTTATGTTTATATTTGATTGATTCCATTTCCATTGCTCACATTTCTTAAAGGAAAGGACACTTCTGTTTTTTCATCCAGACTGGGCCTCTGAAGATCAAAGCAGCCATCACTCTTTCTTCCCCTGTTTGCGTCCTTCCTCCCACTTCAGTCCTTCCCAAACTTTCCTGCTGTACTGTATATTTTAAGTGGAGCAGAGCATCCTGATGGGAAGCCAGCTTTTTAACACAGGAATGCCTGGTTATGGTTGAGGTGAGCTTCCAGGGAACAGCTTCCCTCTTGTCAATGACACCTTTGGGTCAAAGCGCTTAAGGGGCTTACATAATAATTTTCTACAAAATAAAAAAAGGCACCCCAAAAGGGCAGGCACACGGCAGGACGAAACCCATATTAGCAAATTACGACACAGATATTGAGTTTGTTTGTTTAGTAACAAAAACTTTTGTGGTGCTCAAATCTTGTATGTGGGGGAGACACCAGAAGCCCAAGACATTCTAAAGGATGCTGTAGATCTATTTTGCAAGCCAAGCCATTTGGCGTGGAGTTTGACATTTATTCATGCTCAGTTAAATGTGCTTTGGATGTTCTATGTGTTATTTGGAGCCACATTTTAACACAGCACAAATCAAAATCTGCCATGCCGCCATGCCTACCCACATAGCCACACCCTCCAGTGAAAAGTCATAACTCTTAATCCTGAGCAACCTCAACTATAGCTATAGTTGGAATGCCTCCACCAGTAAAACATGTCACTTCCTGTTCTCAGTAGATTGTGCTTGCTCACCTTTGCCATGTTGAAATTTTGATGTCACTCACATATTGTTGACATCATACCACTTTTATTAAACGTTTGTGTTTGATACATCTGATACATTAAGAAGAGGCCTGTTAAAAGATAACTTCTATAAAATAAAAAAAAATCTTTTTCATTTTTTTTTTTACAAAAATGGCTAACTTCCTGTTTTGTTTTAGGCAGTCTTCCAAGAGACTATTATTTGTCATCCAGAGTCCTATTACTGTGCACATTTCTATTGCTGTGTGTGAATTTGGTTTGAGGAGCAGCACTTTAAGGGTTGTTTCAGAGCAACTGAGGTAGCATTACATTATCTGAAATAAATAGCTGTACTGATTGCCGTTAAAAGTTATGATTTCATTGTGAAAAAAAAAACAAAAAATAAAAAGTTGATCAAAATATTTGAAATTCCATATATACCATCCATCAAAATTCCATTAAAAAAAAGCCCAACATGACCAAATACCTTAAAATACCCTAACTTTGTCCTTGTCGAAATGACGTGAAGCTGTTGTGAGCAAGGAAACATGAATCTGATGGTGCTCAATGTGAACTTCAAACACATGCTTGAATAGATTAAAACATGTGCTGAGGTCCAAGAGTAGAGGTTCTGTCACAGACGGAGTGTATAGTCACTTTGACCCATACCTCCCTGTTTTATCACGCATCATCTTCAAAAATGAAACCCTTAAATCACTCACAGATTGACTCTGGCCTCTGACACGCACAGTGACCTGGCGAGGAAATGTTCTCTGACCAAAAAAGAGTGAATTGTAGATGATTGCATCTAAAGTTCTATGTATTAGGCATGATAACAGACTTAAGAAATTTTAAAAAAGGTTACAACTTCCTACCATTGTGTGAAACATGGGGTTTTCTGCATAGCTTTGCTGAAACTGAAGCACTAAGTCCTTCTTTTGCCAATAATTCTCTTTCTCTTCTTTGTGTAGCATACCCTCAAATTTACCCATGCGGGCCTGACTGGATTAATCCAAGAATTAGGTCATCTGAAAATGACCCAGCTGTTCTGATGGCAGACCTTCAGAAGTGCCCCTGTATAGCCCCCCCACCCCAACTCCAGGCCTCCTGTGAAAGTCAAAGCTTGTCTTTCATCTCCGATCAGTTGCATGTGCCCTCACAGATTCACAGGTTTTACTGCTTAAGTCTGAGCTGGCAGCAGTGATCATGTGACTGCTCGCTGTTTGGCGTTTAGACACTTCATAGTTCCATGAGCTCCCTTTCCGTCTTTGTGCCCTACCAGGTCTGCGTGCACATCCCCATCTCCTATCGCCCCCATTGCTGTTAGCTCTGATTCGTGCAGACTTGCTGCTGAGGGTCTGTCCGTGATCGTCAAATCCTGCTAGTTGGAACTGTTAGGTCAGGTTACATCAAAGAGATCAGGAGGGATCAGCCTCTTGAAAGGGACAAGCTCTGGCTCACATCATCAGAAACAGGTGGAGGTCCTCATTGGAAGAACAAAGAAGGGATCGCCAGCTATAAAACTTTTATAATTCATTGAAGAGTTTCTTTAAATTTCCTTGAATCACCATTTATTTTCCCACACATTATGCAAAAGCCAAAAAGTAGGAGTATGAAACATATGAAAGCATTATGGTAAGTTGAAGACTGTGAGCCTCAAGTAAATCTCATACAGGTCACAATACCAAAGACCGGGATTTAGCAGTATAATACCACAAAGAGTTTTAGCTTGGAAGTCTGATCAGATTCAGAGCATAAAGGGATCTGGAAATTTTTGGAATACAGCACAGGTGTGTTGAATTTTTTTTTTTAATTTAAAGATATTTTGGAACACAGGAGAAAATATAAGTATTCGACAAATCAGTATTTTTCTCGGTTAATGTATTTGTAATAAAGTAGTTGACATGAAAATCATGCAATAAGTCAGCAACAATTCAAGCAACCCAGGTATGCAAAGAAATTAGCAAAAATCAGTCAACAGGTTAAACTATGTGTAAAAATGTATGCTAAATTTATGCTAAAATAACACTGGAGACATTTGTAACATATATCTACCTGTATAGCTATATATCTATCTGTATATCTATATCGATATAGATATTTGCAGATATCTAATCTCATAGATATCTGCATATATCTATATATCTATATATATATCTATATATATATATATATATATATATATATATATATCTATCTATATATATATATATATATATATATATATATATATATATAGATATATATATATATATATATATATATATATATAGATATATATATATATATATATATATATATATATATATAGATATATATATATATTCTCACATTTGGTCAAGCAAACCAAATAGGGAATATACTGAGGTCAGAAGAGCTCAAAACTTAACTCATTTGATTTTATTGTAGACATGCCATGGTAAGAGGAGAAATTGTGCTGCACATTATTCCTGAAATGACATACGGATAGTGTAGTGTTGAGGGGAGAATATCTCCCTGTCAAAACAATTTTGCTATGAAAGTCATGATGCACAACCAAGAAAAATCTTAATGTTTAAAGCAGCAACAACAATGGAACTGCCAATTGCTCAACTATGATCCGATGAAAAAATCTGTCAAAAGAAAGAAAGAAGTGTTTCTTTGTTTGAAGACAATTTCCTTGGAAGAATGAATCAAAATCACTCTTGAGCAATGTAGCTTCCGGCAGACGCTCTGAAGCATTGTTTGCCAAAGCAAGTCTCTACCAAGTATTAAATACATTTCAGTACAAGTTATTTCTGTACTTATTTGTGTTTGTCTCTTTGTAGGCATGGATTACTTGGGCTTATACTAACATTTTGACTGTCTGTAATGTCAACAAACCCATTAGGAACATATTTACTTTGGAATATTTGTCATTAAAACCTTTTCCCCCACTGAATATACTATTCATGCTTCCTTTCCTTTCTTTTCTTTTCCTGGCACTGTGGAGTTTCCTTTACAAACATGCACTGTTATAAGGTCCCTGTGGAAGCCTTTCTAACCACAGCTTCTGTTCTGCGTCACCTTGAGGCAACCCTACGGAAGCAGGAGGTCCCCCTTAATTTTAATGCTAGAACCTTTGTTTGAAACCCCAAACAACAACATGTACCAATGCTTTTGGGTGTTAATGCACAGTGGAGCTCCTTTCATGTGCCCTAACCACATGTTCTTGATATTTCCTAGAGAATCAGTAAACAACCTTGATCCTGACTGAAGTCAAGAGGTGCCATCTAAGATGTGCATGTAAACTGTGGATGGGGGGGGGCGAGTAAGACAGAGTAAGAGAGACAGGAGACATCTGTCGAGCAGGCTCTCATTTCGTAAGAGGAGAACATCTATTGGTTGCAGATGATGCCCTCTGATAAAAAACAAACTCTTAAGATAGCATTGGAGATCTCATTGACACTAAATAGCAATCAAACCGCTGATTTTGCAGCTGACTTGTTTGTTGATGGAAAGGAAGGACTTTCTGCCTGCTAACTTTTTTTGTCACATCATTTACCCCGAGAGAGATGGATGTGTGTGTCTGTCAGGGCGGGGTTTACATGTATGCTTTGTGTGTTTGCCTGCATGTGTGCAGGAATGTGTCAGTACGCTTCAGGATGACTGGGGGTGGACCAGGGTGTGATGGAGATACTGGTGCATGAAAGTGCGTGCGACTGTTCTCCGGAAGTTTTGTATTCATGCTTGGTTCCTGAATCACCCTTTACTATGCCCTCTGCCTGGTATTCAGGAGAAAAGCAGACAACAAAGACCAATTACCTTTTAAAATGTGCTATTATTATCCCCGGAGAGGCGGCAGCCCTCCTGCCACTATGTCTAATCTCATCTCAGAGGGAGAATCCAGCTCTTCCGTCTCCAAAATGTTTATTTATGCCGCACATTTGCCATAGGACATGGAAAAGCCCTTATTACAGGTCATCACAGCAGAGTCACAACACATTACTCATTTTTTGTCCTTTAACCTGCCATTCTCAATAGGGAAGCTCTTTTGAAGTCCACACCCTGTCATAAAACATGACCATTATTCTATTATAAGAGCTGTATTTTAAGCTGTTTTTGAGCTGTAGATAAAAAAAATGCATTTTCCATTACTTTTATGATGTTGTTTTCTTTTTGTGTTGTTGACCTGCAACGTATATGTATAACAGTAAAACCACTGGATGAGTAAACATGGATTGAAACTGTTGATACAAGGATAAAGGTATAATTCACAAAAATGATTTATAAATATCCTTCAATATATTTGGCATGCAGCACCTTCCTGTTTTTGTACCACTGTAAAGTCACCAGCATGTAGTAAGGTTCTCATTTTGACACTTTTGACACCATTTGCTTTCATCCCCTCACCCGGATGTTGAGGCCATTGGTACTGCAGAAGACAATGATCACTGCCAGCATCTGGGGCTGGCTTTGTACCTGCTTTGATGTCACATTTTAGTGCACAGTGGGCTGTGGGTGATGCCAAAGAGCACCCAGAGTCGCCAGTTTCTGACAAGCCATCTTTCATCAGAATGACATAGTCTTGCCACTTGATTACTTTCCATGGGCTCTTCCCAGCCTGGGAATTTTTTCGCCAGAAACATGAAATCATCACCTCAGCTTTTACAGCCCTCTCTGTCTCTGCCCCCCCCCCCCCCTCCTCAAAAAAAGCACATCGAAGACATTAGTTTGTGTGGTATCCAAGGAGTTGCTTTTGGAGAAACCCAAGAAAACTTCAGTTTGGGCTGGACTTTTGTTACCACTTTATTTGCCCATACTCTTGTATCACTGCTTAGGATTACCTTCACAGTGTTGGTATCTGTCACCCACAGGTCAGCCTTATTTCTTTTTCACCAGCTTGAGATTGGAAACTTCAGTCTTAAAAAACATTTGAAGAGTAAAGGCAACATGGTTTTACATTTTCGATGCTACCTACTGATACTAATTGTTCCCAATTCTGATTTTCTTCTAGTCATCATGTGTGAGTAGTTAAGCAGTCTGTGTCAAGAAAATATAGTTTTATTGAATTAAAAGAAAGATGATTTTGACATGCTGCACTGCGGCACAGTAGGTAGCTCTGTTTTCTTGCAGCAAGAAGGCTTGGGGTCTTTCTGCATAGAGTTACCATGTTCTCTTTGGGCATGTGTGGGTTCTCTCTGGGTACTCCAGCTTCCTCCCACAGTCCGAAAACATAACTGTTAGGTTAATTGGTCTCTACATTCTCCTTTGGTGTGTGTGTAATTGACTGTTTGTCCTGTCTGTCTGTGTTGTCCTGTGACAAACCGGCGACCTGTCCAGGGTGACCCCGCCTTGCGCTCAAAACATCTGCTGGAGGTAGGCACAAGCACCACTCCCTACCCCAGTAGGGATAATGGTGTGCAGAAAATGGATGGATGCCTTTGACAGACTAAACTGTTTTGTGTATCTTACATTCGCAAGAAAAAATTAGCATGACTAGCATTATTTGCTTTAAATATTGGTCTCTAATTATATTCCCCAGTCATGGTTTGTTAACTAAAACAAAAATAATACTGGTGACACTGGGGTTGCCTTTAGTGGTACTCAGATTACGTTTTTGTGAATTAAATAGTAAATACAGCATAACTATGATGAAACCGAAAATAGAGAAACCAGAAATTTATTAAGTTAACACATAACTTGTGTTATGTTCTCTGTACTTATGAAGTTGTAACTTTGGAGAATTAACTTAACCCTCTTCCAGTTCCAACATTAAGAGGAAGTGGTGCCATAATGTAACAGCTTGCAACATGATAACAGATTCCATGTCTAACTTTGTGTCATACTGTATGTGCAAGAATTTTACAGTGAAACAAACAGCCAAAAGTGCAAACAAATGTTTATTGAAACTCTTTATATGCAGAGCAACTTATTCTGGATTCTGAGGTGCCAACTTCCTGTTAATTTTCAAACTTTTTGCATGTCGTCTTCAAAATAAAAATAAAATGCATAATTATGCTGTATCTTTAAATGTGTCTGTATGTGATGTTATGGAAATTGCCGATTGGAAAAAAAAAAAAAAAAGACTACATTTTTGAGATTTCCATCAGGTGGTAACATGTTGGGGTCTGTCACGCTTTAAGTTCACCAGTGGCTGGAACAAGTCAATTTGAACCATATTCAACAGAGCCTTTGATGGTTTGTGTGAAAGAGCATCCTCTTACAAAAACAGGTAGGTATTGTGGGATCCAAGTAGAAAAACAAACAGACGTATTGAAACCACTTCCAACAAATCCACGTGTTACTTTTAAAATTGTGCGTCATCACCACAAATATTCTGTCTTTGGTTTGAGGTCATCTGTAGGTATATTTATTCTAAGGAATTTAACATATCTGTTTGGGAATGTACAACGCCCACTTTCTTTTCTCCTGTGTCCAGAGGAAGGTGGTCATTTGTGGTTGGAGAGAAAAGCATTACTCAAGCTTAACTCACAGAGGGAAGAAAAAGCAATGAGCGGGACACATCATCTTGTTTTTGTCATGACTAATAGGGTGACTGCTACCAGCATCCTCTGCTATGTCTATGAAGTTATGATCATCACATTCCTGGAATCTTCTGTGAACTTTATAAAATACAATGGTTCAAAAGAACTTTACAAATGCCTTTATGATGCTCCAGTTAATTTTCTTGGTGATTCTTCTACTAAAAGTACAAAAATGATCGATTGAAGAACTAAGCAGTTATTATGGTGGAACAATGTTAATTTTGGGGATGAAAAAACTGGAAAACATCAGGAGAACAACTTGAATTCCCACAAAGAGAACACTGTCACATCTGGTGTGCAGGTGTAGCAGAGTGCATCTTGTATCAGAAATATATCTTTGCAATACTATTTTTAGGGAGCTCCTCGGAGTGAGACTGAAGGGGTTACCCACTATCAGGGACACCGAGCGGAAAGCTTATCTCCTTAAAGAGATTGTTGAACAGCCGGGTTACCGCTGGGAAAGGACAACTGTAACGTGTCTGAAGCGTAACCTGTTCTCCAGCTTTACCTTTGAAACAAGATGAAGATCAGCTGTGGCTCTGAAGTCATTGCACCTTCAAAGGTAATTAACACATGGGTTTTGTTTGGGCCCGATGAACCCCAGATTATGTAGGTACAGATGGTCCGTGGGGTCGACGACAGACTCCGAGAGCAAGGTGTGCTCCGATGTGCTTTCATGTCAGCAGGAAGTGCTTGACCCTTGGCCCCTCTTGACCTCAAATCTAGACTGTCAACACCACTTTCTTGAGAGGCCTGTAAAGTTTAACATGTGGACAAAGACAGAAGGCTCGAGGAGCAAGTGGACCCAGCTGGCATCTCTGCTTTGCAATCCTCTTTGACAGTTATGCAAATGCAGAGTTATGTAAGATCAAAGGCTTGTTTTATCAGTCGTGTGACTGAAAGTACATCAGTCTCTAAGCATGAAAACATAGATAAGAAAAATGTTTTCTATTTTATCCAGAATGAGTTTTTTTGTGTGCCCTTTTTGTTTTGAGCGTGTGCCTCATATTTTTACTCTCTGATGTTTTCGGGTTTTTTTTTCTTTTCCTGCTGTATCAAAGGGACAGGTCCTGTTTTCACCTTGATAGATCACAAACGTACGCTTGGAGTCGGCTCAGACAAGTCACTTTTCGCTTCATCTCCTCTGATCTCTTGTTCAGTGCAAAACCCCACAGAGATGCTGATCATCAAGTTCAGAAAGGCTTTTTGAGTCATCCATTACCAACTTCATATGTGATCAATTCTCTTTCACTGACTCCATTTGATGGTAAAGCTTTGATTTGGAGTTATCCGTTTATTCCCTTTCTTTTTAAGGTTAGCCTACAAAAATTATTCTCTTTTAGACAAAATATTAAGTTAACTTTAACTTAAAGTAGCTGACATACTGAAAATATGTAGAATGTGTGGTGACAGTGTATCATAAAAATAAAGATTGAGAAACTAAAAGGAAAGGTTGTTGTTAATAGTGTTAATGCTTAGAAATGCATAAAAAGACTCAAGTTTTCACAGGAAGTTTTTCAGGAACCAAGGTAGATTGTTTCTCTTTCCTGTGTTTACAGCTTAGTAACCAAGGTCAAATCATGCAAAAGTGAACAAAAGTTTTCCCTGAAAGCAGAGCTGAGAAGTAAGGGGATATTTGAATGGAGCAGCATTTGCATTCAAATACATGGACACAATACAACTACTGTAGTGGAAATATTTAATTAAATGAAGTGCAGACTTCCGTTTTTAACATCTCCACAGAAATGGAGGACAAGTACTCTTAGCTAGTCTTGTGAGATTTCAAATGGTAAAATTAATCTATTTTTGGTTTTTATGTTCTAAAATGGAAATAAAAGCAATCACAACTGACCAGGGTTGTTCTTCATTCAACAATTTTATGTTTACTGAAGCAGCACTCTGTTTGATGTGTCTCTACTCTGGAACTCTATGAGAAATTTTTGCTTTAACAGAAAATGTTATATTGTATTCATATCAACAGCTTTTCAGAACAAGTGACGGTGTGTGTTGTAATGTCATTTTATCACGGCATGAGAGGTATCTCTGTTTTCTCTTTGCAGAAATGTAGCAGTGAAAAATACAAAATAGCAGTTTGGAGAGAATAACTCAAAAATGAACAACCAAGTACAGCAGCAAGGCAAAGGATGCAAAACCAACATATTGTAGGTTTTGCAGCCAAACTTTCTGAAAGTTAGGTTCTTCTGAGAATCTGTCGCCCATCAACTGTTGCTGTTCTTCTTTTGTGAAAGAAGAACAGCAAATAGATGTGCAACTTCAGGAGAAAATTACCATAAAAACAAAGTGTCTGCTAATACTTTCTTTTAATTTGTTTTATTTTTTATATTTCCTTCTGAAAGTTTCTTCATTGAACCTTATGATGACAACTCATGGATTATTTCAAATAAATTAAACTAATATAGTTAACCATTGTGATTTTGTTTGTTGCCCTATAGGACAACGAACAAGATCGTGGAAAAGCTGCAGAAGGTTTTAAACATTCAGAACAAAAATAACAATGTGGAATGTCAAAAAAAAATTATTGCATTTTCTCACATTCTAAGATTGGCCTAATGGTTTGAGAAATATGCTTTTTGTTTTCTTAGAGTTAATTTTATTCTACTAAAAAGATTTGGAAAATATTGCTAAAAGCAAGCGACAGTGATAAACTCTGTTGCACTTGTTCCCAGTTAGGACCATCATAATGCAACAGATTGACTCTATCTGTGCTTCTGTTAGCATCAAACTCATCCTAGGGATCCCCAGAGTTTAATATGAATTACTTCAAGCAGACACATGGATCTGTGGGTCAGCAGCCTTTCTCAGGAGTGTTTGATGATGGCATTTTATTGTTCCAGAAGGTCAAGATCTTCAAAGCTCTCCTTCTGTTCTCCACAGGGCACCTGGGCAGCAGCTGTCAGAATACGCACAGCTTTGTGTTTTTATATGAGAGAAGAGGTTGGTCAAGCCGACTCTCGCAGAAATGTTTTTACTGGGGGACAGGCGGGAAGGTCTGAGTGGACACCATAATATTGTTGTTCTGCCCCTTTGTGCTCAAGAGCGGGAAGCGTGTGAATCCTGTAGGATGGTACGTCACCCAGTCCTGGGTCTGACGCTAATCAAATAGCCTTTTTGGCATCGTTCAGCAGTATGTGAAGTGTTGCAAACCAAACAGAACACCACTTTGGCTTTAGATCTAATATCTGTCCTTTTATGCGTTGGTAAAACACTCTCTTAGAGACCAGCGCCAAACCAAAGTCTTTCACAACTAATTTTTGATGGGCTAGCATATAATATGACCGGACTTTCTGCTTGAGTTAAACAAATTTTCCCCAACCATTTTATGCAGCATTGATTAACTATATTGGACCAGCAAAATGTAAACATTTAAATCAGTCTAATTACAATAATCTTTTTGAAATCACTCTGAGAAATTAAGACATGCAACACTAATAGTTAAACGAGTATTCAGGCGGCAGTCATTAAAAGAAACTAAAAGTTATCAAAAGACTATTGATTTTTTCAAAGCTCTTGAGATTCTGTACTTTCGGTCATAGAAGAACTGGATTGTAAATTCAAGTATGGAGTCCTTAGAAATATGAAATAGTTTCCAGTAATTAATCAAAAAATTTTAAGGCGTTTATATTACATAATGCAGAAAAATCAAACTATCTATTTTGACCTAAACGCTTCTGTCCCATGGAGAGCTACCTAGTTGACAGCGCTACTATGAAACACCTCTAACACATAACCACCCCAATAAAGATAGCATTGCTGAGCTGCACTCAAAATTAGACAACTTTGATTGGCATACATTGTAATGTAACAGCAGTCTGAAAAGTTTGATCAGGCCATATGAAAAGATCATTTCTTGTTTCTTTCTTGGACACAAGTCTCTTCAGAGTTTGTCTCGTGTGTGTCTCTCTGAAGATGGTACAGCTTAAAATCAGCTGAAGTTACAAGATGAGGAGTCGTCTAAGGAGACTTTTCAGCCAATTAGATTGAATTCCTTTACAGCATCTTATAAACAGAGGTTGTGCACATGTTCAAACACTGATCTTAGTGATGGTGTTTTACATACAAGCAAAACAATGAAGGTCAAAGACTAGATCTGGCAAATCGGATTGTTTTTAAGAGAAGCCGTTCAGCAGCGAAACTAAGAATCACTGTCAACGTACTTTAAATCCAGTTCGGTCAACAATTTTCCTCATCAACTAATTAAAATAAAAGTTCACTACATCTTCTGTCTACAATTCAGACATGAGAAAGAGACGAAATTTCATAACTGTACTTTATATATATGCTGTGAGCACTGATAGACTCCAGCCCGTTTGAAAACCCAAATCCAACAATGATTCAGAGATAAGCGGTGGATTATGTAGCCAACAAGGTTCCTTTGACCTCCTGCTCTTTCCAACTGACCACCCTGAATCGCTGACTTCCTTTAAATCCTGCTGTGATGTCGCTACACCCTTGCCCTTCTCTCATGACAGGATATCCACAAAAAAACTCCCTCTACCTGTTTTTACATCCAGCAAAGCTGAAGAGGCTCCTTTTCAGACTACATTTGAAGTGCCCTAATGCTGCTGAACATGTAGTCTTGAGATGGTCTGTGGTTTGTGTCTGGAATGCTGTTTTGGACTTTCTTACATGGGTCGAAACACTCCATCACTATCCGAAAAACCTATTTATTTTCCAGCTGTACAGTAATGTAGAATAAGGGAGACTTTGTGCAGCAGCCTGTGGCAGTAAATACAACTTGATCTTTATACTGAAAATACTACTGAAGATAGCAATGGGGAAAATATATATGTTTCTCCTTTGGTGCCATTGGGATTGCTCTGTCTTTTTTTTTTCATCTGTTATCTTTTTAATTTCTTTGACATTTTTTTTTTGTTGTTGTTTTTTTTGCCATGTTGAGTATGGACAGAAAACAGGAGCATGCATCCAGAGTATCAGAGTTTGATGCACTTTGTGTAAAACCAATTTTGGTCGCATATCATTAGCTCTGCTGTAAGTTCACTTGCTAAGGACACAGTAGCAGAGACAGCTTAGTGCTTAAAAAATGCTGTCACTTTGATCATTTCCTTCTGGTCTTTCATCTTGGTACTCTTGAAAGGGCTAGTAATGATGTTTAATTGATTACATAGCATAAACAAGCTTGGTTTGCTCTCATATCATTCATTACTTCCCCCCTCCCCTCACACACACACACACACGCACACACACCCCCACACACACACACACACACACACACACACACACACACACACACACACACACACAAACACACACACACGCATGCACACACTTCATGTGTTCTCTCCAAAAGAAGATCGCCAGCATGCCATTTTGGGCCTTTCTCTTTCTTCTTCTAAAACAAATAAAGACATCAAACATCAAAGCCATCCCTGGTTAATAAAAGAAGACCTCAAATATTTTCCATTATGTTTAACATGGTTTTGGGTTTCACCAAGCATAGAAATAACAACAGGACAGAATAAAGTGACGCCTTTTTGTTGTGCTCCATTTCTGTGTTACAGAGGTTAAGCAGAACAAACTCAAGCCTGCTCTTTGATCTTGTCGCCTCTAATTATTTAAAGGTAGTCTTTCTCTCCTCTACTTCTCTTCAGAGACACGAGTCCCTCCACACACTCGTTTACCCCTTCTTTTTTTTTTCTTACCGTTCCCTTTCACTCTTCTGATTATGATAGCCAGAGTTCCTAGCTAAAACAACAGTCTGTCAGAGGATCCCGTTCCTTTGAAGTTCCATGTCAGTCAGCCGAGTTTCTATCTGGGCCCAGAGCTCTGACCCCTGACCTGCAGTGATTACTTCCGTGGTGCAACCAAGCAGAGATAACTGTAAATGGAGCCCTTTGATATCCACTTGAGAACAGTAGGCTGGGCCTGGAGGGGAAAAAAACAATGATGCTCAGGCATCTAGCATGTTTGTGCAGATACTTGCACAGATACACAGACAAGGGAACCATATGGTGGAGACCAGAAAGACAGAATCAAGTCTCTGATCAAAGCTGGCTCAAAATGATCTTTAAATGTCTCCGTATCTAAACAAGAGAAACACTGAAGCCCCTGAAAGCAGAAAAAATGAGCAAAATATGGTTGAATAATGTACAGAAAACAAAATTACGGGGCTTTCCAGAAATGAAAAATTGCTTCAGACTTCACGAAAAATAAAACACTCACTGCATTTTTATGCTGGCTTTCTCAGTTAGCATAGCTTAGAAGATAAATGAGGTAGAAGGAGCAAAATGTGCAACTCAAAAGAAATTAAGTATTTAACTTTTATGAACAATGTGCCTTTTACATATTGGTTACAAATGTCACCATGTCCTGGAATTATGAGACAGGCAATCTGTGAGGAAAAAATACCCAAAACAAAAAACAAGTTCTTCTGCTACAGATGTACAATAGTCAGAAACAACCAAGCCAGAAAAAGGATCTTAGTGCTGTCAATCAATCTAGTGTATGTGCTCCTCACACCCTCCATTTTGATCTCGGCTGTGCTACAGTTTCTTCCCCACAGCAGAGCCTGTCATGAATGCTAAGACTAGTTAACAGTCTTATGGATAAATGGATAAATGGATAAACAGTTTTCATGTAACAATAAGTTGTTTCTCCAACATTAACCCATTGAGTGGTACTTCCCAGTTATGTCCCAGTTACGATATCATTCAGTCAGATTCAGTTATTAAATCCAGTTGTTTTTTTTTATTTTTAAATATGGAAACCAAGCCAAGCCATTGCATTGGATGCTTAACTTTGTACCAATCACTTACACTGAACAAGCATGTGGTAGCAGTGGAGAAAAATGACTATGTTTTGACTAGTCATTCCAGCAAGACTGTTGACTTGTCTTGCTGGTCAACAACAAGACAAGTCAAGACTGTTGTAATATGAAAATGTTTCCATTAGACCCACAATCTATTTATTTATTTTCTGCTGGAAATTAGTGAGCTTAAAATTGTTCTTCTGAAGAAAGGCATAAAGGCTGTTAAAACTGGGCATAAATACTGCAACAAATCACTGCTTTTTTTATTCTAATAGTCCATTTGTTTCTCATCAGTTTTCTGGAATTGATTTCATTTATTTATTCATTTATTTTTTGCGTGTACACACTTGTCTTTGAGATGAGTACAAACTCATCTGGACACATTTTCATCTGTGTCCAGATGGGAAGAGGAAATCACATCTGCAAAGGGGCAAGGATATCATTCCTCCCAATAAATTTTAACAGTTGTACGGGACATTTTTAACTCCGTTCTACACGAAGTGAAAGTCAGTAGGTGACTGCAGGTTTGTAAAAGTTCTTGCGATTCTGACTTCCTTCAGCTAACCAAAATGAACCTTCTGAAAAATGCTCTGCCCCAGACACATGCAGTCATCACTGGAATGACTGTTGATGTGTTTATCTAAACAAGATCGGAGCTGACCACACTCTCATGGCAAGGACCGAATGAAGATGAGCAAATGAGCGCAACTGACGGCGACTCACTCGTCTCTTTCAACCTCCACAATAATTATGGCCTTTCTTTTCTTCGCCGTGTTCTTCCAGTGAACTGTGGTATTTTCTTCTCATTTCTCCATTTCAAAAAAAAGAAAAACAAATACCAGAAAACTAGCATGCTGCTCAACTGAATATCATGTTAAAGCTCAGAATAGTAGACACAAAGCCTTGTAATTTACAGAACGGATTTGTCTTGTTGACCTCCCGTTTATTTGTTCTTCTTTATCGCAAAGGGGCTTAGAGAAACGTGCATGACATGTCTGGACACATTTCCCCTTTAAGTTTGATTTGACTTTTTGTTCACAGTACAAGTCATTTACATATACAACGTTAAGATATCTTAAAAAAGGGTCAATAAAACCCACCTGGCAACTTTCATGATAATCCAGCTCATGAACATTTTATTTCAAGTAGAATTTTTTTAAAAGATAGCGTCTTATTAAGTTTGATCCATCTTCCCATCAACTGCTGAAGAAAAGCGTCCCCACAGCATTATATTGCCACCCACATGTTCCACTGTGGGGATTTTGTGTCAAGGGTGATTTGGAGTGGTGGTTTTCCACCACACACAGACGTTTGCATAAAGGCACATAAATTCAGTGCTTTGTGTTGCTTTTCACAGAACAGCTGTACTTATGTTGATATCAGATCGCACAAAGGTGTCATCATTTCACTAATTAATTCACTGCTAATGGCAATCGCTTGCACTGGATTTTATTTGCGGTATCGTTATTGACAGCTTTTTATGGGACTATAACTTAAAATCTGATTAAATTATGCTGAGGTTTGTGGTTGTAATGTGACAGAACTTGAAAACCTCTTGCAAGGCTCTGCAGAACTTATACCAATTGCAAGTCTCTGACCTGAATTTTGTCTGAATTTCTCGAAAACATTAAACTGGTGAGAAAACAAAACAGCTCCTTGTTCTGTGCTTTGCTTCGTAAAGAAGGTCCAGACCCTCTGCTACTGAGAAATGATTGCTTCCTGGAGGCGTGGGGTCTGTTGAAGTTAAATGTTACCCAGTCTCTAACGTTTGCACCAATGTAATGCTAGGAAGCTTACCTGTGCTATAACCAACCATCCCCCAGTGTGAACAGAGAAGTGCCAGCCCAACGGGATAATTGTTAATGTTAATTCCATATTTGGAAGCGTGGCCAACACAGATTGAACAGCTTCGTTCGCTTCCTCCACTGCTCTTGCTAAAACTACAGGAAGAATACAGCTCTAAAACATTGCAGAAAATCTGCATCATTTCTTAATTTCTCCTTCTGTTTGCTGATTGCAATTCTACTGGAGGAATCTAAGTAAATGGAAGAAATTCCACACTGTTTGTGAAGTGAGATTTTAGTCAAGTGCACTGGAAGGCAAGGGCCAGCCTGCTGATACATAGGATTTCTTGTTTATTCATCAACAAACAAAAGCTGCCTCACCCTGCCATTGTTAGGGCACATTCCACATACTAACATAGATTCCATTTTATTAAAGCATGTCTTTAAGTAGGATCAATTGAGTATTATTTACTATTGCAATGTAAAGATTTTCTGACACAAAGAAAATATGAAAAATATAATTTTTAACTTTACCAGTAAAAGATACAAACTTATGAAGTTTGCATGCACAGAGGCCAGCATAAGATTTTGAGTTCACAGAGGTTGTCTATAGCCTGTTTGATCTGCACCACCCTGTGACTGACAGTGTGTTATAGATGGATATGATTATCAAAGCTGAAAAGCAAAAATGAAATCTAATGAAGATTCAAGTTGCTGAGAGAGAAAATGAGATTTTTTTCCTAAATATCACATTGTCCTGTTTCATGTCTGCAAGAATTGTGTGTTGCATGTTTATTGCTGGACCTATGTATATGAAAAAGAATGTCAAAGCAAATAATTTATCTTTAAGTTTGCATTTTCATAGATATTGTAGCAATTTACATTCCAATATTATATTATTACAGTATTTTGTAGCATGCAAATGTTAAAATAGGGATGAAGACAATCCGCTTGCGATCAGATACGGAATAAAAGGAAACCATTAGCATCCTAATTCAGAGTAAATACACATGGATTTTGTGTGTGTAACTTTTCCAAGTTTTTTAAACTAATATAAAATGCAACATGCACTTATGCTGTTTCAGACCTCTACCTCAGGAGGGAGCTGCAACTGCTCAGGAGTCTAAGCTGTGGACAGAAGGCCTTGTCACCTGTCACCATCTGTACACACTTTTTTAATGTAATTCTAATCCACATCTCCCAATGGAAGAGTGAATAAAAATCAGAGAGCTGTTTCTCAGTATTTTTATTCTCCCTTTTTTTAGTCTGTCAGCACACATCTTGTATTTTGGAGTCCAGCATCTTTAGATGAAACAAAGGAACAGATTATGAGAACTTGTTGGATGACTCGTCCCAGGTGACATTAGATGATGTCAGTGTGCAAGAAAGAATAATGTTTCCTTTTTTTGTATATATATATATATATAATTTTCATTCTTTGTAAATTTTTTTACGTATGTGTACCCCGTTGGAGTCTGCAAAGACTTGATTTACTGGCAGAGCGTTGCACCGCTTTCATGTCCCTTCTGTAATTACTTCAATTAGTCATGCGGGAGAGGAGGGTTTCAGCTGCTGTCTCTGAGATTATAATTTACTCCCAAACCAAGATAAACTCTGCAGTGTCCCTGGCATATTCATCATTTTAATTTCGGCCATTTCTGTCCAAGGGTAGCAGGATGAAAGACACCTAAGAAGTCAGTCCTTCATTCAAAGAAATTATATTAGCTTGTAGCTGTGATTTATTAGTTTTAAATGAAGACCCTGTTTTTTTTTTTCGCCCTTTCTCAAACAGTGGCATGTTGTCCACTGTCTTTGAAATGTAAATAATTTGACCACTCCCTGGTTACGCCTCCCATGTAAACAGACTCAGCTTCTTTGCCGATGCAAATTTTGTTTCAAACTTTGTGCAGAATCAGGTCAGTGAGAAAAGGCGACCACTTGAGGAGATCCAGCTCTGAAGACCTCTTTCATCTTGTAGAAAAGTGATGAACTTTGGCTGTAGTTTATTGCCAGTGTGATTTTTAAAAGCACCCCCCTCCTGGCTCTTTGAAGTGAGAAAGGCTCAGTTTGCCCGTCTCTTTCTGGAATGTGATTGGATTAGATGAAAATCCTTTTTCAAAGACCAGATTGTTTGGCTCAAATGTATTATTTATTTGAGAAATTTGAGAAAGATTTTTTATTTTGTGAGTTCGAACACACAACAGTGCTCTGTTATTTTTGATTGATGAACAAAATTATTTATCATTAGATGTGTAATAAAACAATCAGCTCTTGATACAAGAAGATATATGGTACGACTTGAGAAAACAAAGTTGTACGTTTTGTGGTAAAGCTAACAATCTCATTGTTTCAGTTGCATAAACAATGTTTTAAAGAATTTATAATCTGTCCAGTTTAGACTGCTTGTCTAACTTTGAGGTGTCCTCATGCTGGAAAAGTTATGGTTCTGCTTTGAATTGGTTTCAAACTTGAATCAATATGTCATCGATGTACAATTGTGCATTAATCAATCCCTGTTCAGTGAAAATTTAAAGCACTCAACATGTTAAAACAGAAAAGTTCAAATACTTTTAGAATAAAAAATTGTAAAGTGTGACACAAAGCTTACTGATCAGACAATCTTGTCTTAGAACATCTGGAACACTTGATAAAGTTCACATTTAGATTCATTAAGTCAATTTCTTCTTGATATTATGCATTTTTAAAATCATGAAATCAATGTGATTATAGCCTCTTCATGACAATTTAGTGACATTAATGTGCTGATGAGTGATAAGCAATTATTCCCTTTCAAGCTGTTTGGTCTTTTAATGAATATATAAGCACTGGGATTGGATAAAGTAAGACAGTTAGAGATATCTGAACAAATAAATAAAAAAAATATTTTGAACAGGAGCAGTAAAAACTGAAACAAGTGATACATTTATTGCAAGACTTATGTAAACACACTGAGTCTCCTATTAATTAGTTGACTTCTGAAAATAGGTTGCTCCACTGAATTTTATTCAGGAGCAGCAGAGTAAAAGGGAGTTAAAAACAAATGCACACCATATTTTCAGGTATGCATTTAACCTTGTTATAATTCACACATCTTTCTTTTCAGTGGGTTGGTTGATCACACAAAATTCAAATAAAATACATTAAACTTTGCAGGTATGTAGTGAAATGTGAAAGAAAAAGTTTCATGCATTTTATGTAATACACTGTTTATGTAGTTCAACTTAGCTACACTGGCTGATGACTTTAATTGCAAATATATAGCGTAGGAACATTAGAGCAGCAGATTGTTTTCATCTGTTTGAGCAAATGATTTAATGCTTCATGGGTTTCAATAAATGAAAGGCCTAGAAAATTCTATGATAGCTGACGAGAGTATGATTATAGTATTTTTCCTCACTTTTCACAAAATTTGCCATGCATGCCATCTTGCTGCTGAGGCTTTGTTATGTTTTTACAGCAGCATAACCTGGTCAAACTTGCACTGTGGTCGCACATGTCAAAGTCTTCTACTGACAGCTGTCTGTAATTTTATAATAGCTACTTGGAACAGACGCAGGTTTTTATTTTCCCCCGGCACATGATTTTTACTGATTCATGTGTATTTTTATGGTGTTATTTTAGCTCCAAGCAGAGTTTAAAAATAGCCACGAAATGCTATTCTCAAGCATTTGTATCCAAAGCTTATAAAGTTCTTTACTGCCTCAAAGTAATTGTGTGGGCACGAATGAGAACTGAAGACAAAAGAACTCCCATTTTTTGATTTCCTCCAAATAAATGTTTGGAATAGTAACATAACTGTCTCATGTGGGTTTTGGATATGTGTTGTTCACACTCTGTGGTGTGAGGAGCCAAGGCCCTGTTAATCTTTTAAGAGCTTCAATTGTATAATGAAGTGGTAATCTGTCTACATAGAGAATCTCCTTTAAATCCGAAGTTGAAAATGCAGAGCACCTGTAATTAAACTCTTCTTCTGTAGTCTGCAGATAAATAATTATTTTACACTTGCTGTTTAAGAGTGTTTAATCAAATATAGCGATCTGTCTCTCTCTCTCTGTGTTCTGTAAGTCTACCGCCTCTGGAGTTTAGATGTGTGTATATTTGATCTGTCACTGATATTGGATCCTGCTGGGTTTGCTGATCTACTGATGGTCAAATGCAAATGGTCTCCTAAAGAGACAGCAAGCTGGAAAGTCCACACCAGCCAGAGGATGTTGTTTTCAGTCTGACTGGGGTGTATTTGTTAAGTCATTTCTCAGGCTACTGCCGACTGTTCAACTGTGGCACTGCAGGACCATCAGAAAAAACCCCCCACCAACTTCTAAGTTGCAGAGGTGGGTGAAGGTGGGGGACTGAAAAACATAATCCACTCCGCACTGTGTTTGAAATGTTAACTAAAAAAAACATGCTGGCTAATGGTTTTGTATGTATATATTTTCTTTGGTTACTTTGAAGTCTGTGCTCACATTGCCTGTCACCCCCAGGCAACGCTGAAGAGTCGCCCAACTGTGTATATAAAGATAAAAAACAAAACATGCTTGAGTTCCCCTCTGACTTCCTTCTCACTAGCACAAACAAACATATTTGACATTTTCATTTTCAATCCAATGGTACTCTTACTGCTCTTAATTGCGCCCGATTTACGTTAAGACACAAATCTTTCGATTTCTGCAAACTGTAATGCGTGAAAAAATGTGCAAGCTACTTAGTGAGTAAAGTCAGAGTAGAATCAAATATGCAAAGACATTATGTTATGAGGCCAAAGAACTGTCAATGGATGTTGGATTCCATTTTTGTTCAAGGACTTGCAAGACTTCCTGGGATTTCCCAGGATTCCTTGTGCTAGAGACGAAATCTACTGCCAGAACTGCTTCCATTTACAATAAAACTAAGAGTCGATGAAATAATAACTGATCCCTACTACAAAAGCAAGATCTGAACTCCAAAATCTTGTCTTTGGAGTCAACCTCCAACAGAGATTCATATCATCTTTGACCCTTTTTTACTTCTAAACTGCTGACCAGAAATAAATCATTATCATTATTTATCACTAATGAAGTCACACATTGATGCACATTGAGATTCCCAACATTTTTTATGCTGCCGTGAGAGATTGGTGTAACAGCTTCTCTATTAGTGCCACCGTGTGAGGCTGGTACAACACAGGACTTTTAAAAGCAATGAAAATGACTAATGAGTTGTAATCACCACACTCTGAAGACAATTCATTTCATCTGGCAGTGTGTATGTCTCTAATGTGTGTGTTCAAGGCTCAGTGTTCTGCTGGGGGCCGGGGTTGAAGGTTTGGGGGGGCTGGGTATTATTGTCCCTCATTGGTTGCTGTGCAGTCCTGTCTCTTCTGTGGGACATCTGTGGGTTGCGTGATGGGCTTTGTGGAACAGCTTCTCTGTTGGTGGATTTAAACAGGCCCAGTCACGAGCTCTACCAGACGCTGTGGGCACAAGTGATCTTGTCTCTTTGAGGCTTGATGTACACACACTTGGAAACATGTTGCAATGGAGAAAGGGCAGAAAAAAAGCATTTATACACACATAAAGCATGTTTAGTTATAACCACAGGGAAATATTCATGTGGATTTCAGGGAAAGCTTTATCTGGAGAAAAGAAGGCTCACTGAAAAACTTGTTGCATAGACATTTTCTCAATCCTGCCAAGCCAACCAAGCTGTGATTGAGTTTTTGTGCAGCTGCCAGTGTTTAGTTTTTATTGGCCTAACAGAACATGTTTGATACACCCTGACCACAACAGCTCCCAACATTAATTTCTCGGTCATGTGTGCTTCTCGTACTGGTTCTAAAAGACTTTACACAGCAGGCAAAATCAAAGTTTTTACTCCCGCCGTACAGCCATCCAGCGCATTAACTGCTCTTTTTCATGTTTATGGATTTATCCTCTTTTAGGATGGAGTGGGTGACTGCTTGTGTTTTATCTTCATCTTGAAAAGCGAGCCATAAACCTCTCTAAAGACCAGATCACCCATCCCAACTATGTAGAAAGCAGCAGATTTCACATTAAATGTGTCTTTCAGTTGGAGAGGATGTCACACTGACAGGACAATGTTTGTATCGGATTAGTCACCATAAAGATCTCGTTTACTCTCTATCTGAAAGTCTTTCTCATGTAAGACCTGCTAAATTTAAAATGATTTTCAAGCAAAAACAAGATAATGTAAACCAGAATGTTAACAGGATGAAGCGAAGTAAAAAAAAAAAAAGAGAGGAAAAACTTGGAGATCAAACAAGAAGCCTTTTGATGTTTGTCTGTTTCGTTATATGTTGCTGTTGTTCCAGACATTTTATTAGTCTTCCATGGAGCCGTTTCATGTCTTCTTCCTGCCACCTATTTTTCACACGCAAACTTTGTATTTTAGTGGCACAGTGTGCCTGATTCTCTTTTTTCACAAAGCTTAGTGTAGGATTTGCATGTTAATTGATTTTATTTTAATCTGTTGCACAGTCACAGTGGAAATTATATTAAGAATATCCAGAATAAGCAGAATATCCATTATTGAAATGAAACTATCCTCATTTATTTTTGCTACAAATTAAAGAATTTGTAACTATGTGCCACTGTTATCAGTGATCTGTCTAGGCACAGTTATATTTTAAAGTACCCCACCTCTGACGGGGCTAAAAATAATTACATATGGCTGGTCTGTGTTGTGTCATGACAATTTATGACCATTTCATCTGTTGAGCCTCATTGCATTGGCTGATGTACATCATACTGCACACGGAGGGAGTTCTCACATGTTTCTGGCTTTACACTTAAGAACTTGACAACATAATAAACGCTGTTCTGCATTCAAATTGCCATAGTGTTTAGCTAAAGATAAAATTTTAAAAACACGACAGCTGAAAACTGAATGAATGAATGTCACTTGTCATAGATGTGAATGATGCAAAAAACTAATGTTAGATTGCCAGGTATCGATTCCATATATTATGTAGGAAGAAAAAAATAATAGAATAAGTATCATTTGTGTATTTAAAAACCTAAAAAACAGATGTTAAAGAGCTAAAAATGATATACAAATAAATATTTAAAATGGAATTTTGCAAGAATAAATAAGAAAAATATAATCCTCATCAGAGGAGCTGTCACATTGCTTCAATGCATGCTTGACACATAAGCTTTCAATACATCTTGCACAAGCCTCTTTTCAGAGTGTAAAATTGGGAAGTGACTGTGCATGTAAAACTCATGTAAAACTAATTTTATATTCAGTAACATTTTATAATACATGTCAAAGTTGGCATGCTAGCTTGGGTTATTCAAGAATGCAAAGTCTGATGTAGGGAATTCACATTGCGAGTTTTTGTTTAAAGCTATTATAGAAATTTGTATTGTCTTTCAATTGGATCCAGGTACGAAGAGTGAAACAGTAAAACTGCACCTAGTGCAATGCAATGAGAGGCCCTTTTCCCCTGGCAGGCAGGCTCTGTTCATCACAAGGTTCAGACTCTTATGAGATTAGATAAAAGCGTGGGAAATTGAAAAACGTTTTGATCCCCGTAGACCAGGCTGCTTAACTGGTGAACCCAACACCTTGGCTCTAACGGCACTTCGAGTTGGCACAGCATCCGACAGTTGCTTTAGAAAAAGCTAAGAACGATATGTGGTCTTCACCCTACCACTCCCGCTATAAATTTACTACCACAGCTTTAGGTAAAAGTCAAACGTTTTGATCCAGTCCAACAATTCCTTTTTTTATGTGAGAAACTGCTGTACTAATACAGAGAATATATGATCCCTTTATGAGCAATTTATGTACAAAATCACACAATTAACTGGTTCCTTGTAAAACTAATTAGAAACATCTGTATTTTGGTTCCATGATGTCATGATATTCTGCGCCATCTTTAAAGCAGTATTACCTGAAAATGGTAAAAAAAAAATAAAAAAATAAAAATATGTTGGTACTTGACTAATAGTGCTGTGATTTAAGTTGGCAGTTGGCAACCTGAACATGGCTTCTTTCTGAAGCGCAGCAAGTAACAACCCTTCAACAACTCTCAAGAATTTAATGGACGGCCTGCTAAAAGTGATCCAACTGTTGTTGCCCAATGTTCAGTTACTGCAAATAGTGTTTCCTAATTCTTGCATAATGAGAACTTGCTGAGAAACAAGCATCAAAGACCAAGACCACAAAGAAAAACAACCAAACTGTGTTGCCAACGTAGCAAGAGGAGATTTATGTACCTGTTTAACTGCAAATGTTGTGCTGCAAAAGCAACACCTTTTATTGTTTGGCATAAAAGTCTAATTTCCTTAGTTCTAGCAGTTAAAAAGGGCATCAATTAACAGATTACATGGTAAGTTAATATTTTCTGCCCTCCTCTGTGTGTCCGAAAGATATGCCTTTGATGAGTGAATGCAACTGCAAGTTCAAAAAAAAAGACTGGGACCCACTAGAAACCACAGTAGTCAATGGCATGCTTTAAAAGAGACAAAACATTTAACAAAGGACAGAATAGCATAAAGGATGTACTTGCTTCAAAGGTCTTACTGTAAGTGTAATTTTCAAAAGGGTTGGGTTGCCCCCATTCTGTAATTAAGTTCTTCTCATTGGGTTTGTCTGGAATTAAAAGGACTATTGCCACTTTTTCAGCACGGATGTTTTTATATGTCTATGTTTGGCTGTGGTGAAGGATGAAAGAGAGATGCCTTCGCCTGTCTCCTAAAAAGTCTTCAGCTGAGTGGAAAGTAGACAAGGAAGAGCCTCTGCTTTGTTTGAACTTCAGTCTTGTCCCTTACAACTCTTTGACCAGTCAACAGAGGTGGTTTGCTTTTTATTGTGTGTTTGACGTTGTGATGTTTTTGTTTTCTCACTATAAAATTTGCCTGGATTACTCTTGATGACAATGAAGACAAAGTCAACAGTGTTTGTCTGTCCAGAGATCGAAATGTCTCTTCTTCATCCTTCAAGCTTTCTTGTGGCTAGTTGATGTTTCCCCCAGGTTTCAAGCACAGTGTCTGATTTGTCATGCAAACTTATCAAATGTCTAATGTAGTACAAAGAAAGACTTTAGTTTGATATTAGTGCAATGCCCTTTAGTATGACAAAAAGAACAGAGTGACAATCTATTTAAAGTATCCTACAAAGTGAAAATCTGATGACAGTACTTGAGACCAGTGGACTGCAAAGCATTATCTGTGGTTCCGTGGTTTCTTCCTCAAAGTACAGCTCCGGGGCAAGGCCCAGACTTCAATCACAACCCATGCTCCGCTTCAAGAAACGTTTGAAATGACAATGATGCACTAATGTCAGACTCAAGTGTTTTGGTAAAAAAACAAAAAAAAAAAAAAACAAGAGGCAGACAAATATTAATGATATAATAGGACAAGACTTGATTTTCCTGGAAGCTCTGATTTATTGGAGCCAATGAGGTAAAGCCTTGCTTTCTTAAATGTTTTTCTTTTTTTTCTTTCTGCACTAGACGCTATGTCTTCCTGCTGAAGGATGGTCTGCAGCATTCTTCAAAGGCACTTAAGATGTATAATTAATAACAGAAATCAGTCATTTGAAATTACAGAAGAGGACATTCAAGACTCTTTGAACCTGTCAAAAATCAGATGACTTGTGGTCCTGTAATTAGCCAAGACTAAAGAAACTGGGTTGGGTTGGTCTACCAACCCAAGCAAAATTCTCCACCCAACAGACATGGAGACAAATATGAAAATTGGAGTTTTTATGGAAGACACAACTTGACAAAGAGATTTCTCTTTTTTGACAAATATGTACTTCATCAGACTGCCTTATTTGGAGCCTTCATGGATGCTGACTCAGTTTGCCTTATGTCTGACTTAGAACTGTTTTTATCATCCAAACCTATGAGGCTCACCAAGACAGTCTGATGATATCTAAGATTGTCATGTGGTGTTATTGTATACCACAGACATACATATTCATGTCCCCTTCTGTCACGATTTAATTCTGTCACCATTATAGAAACTGAGAACAGTATGTTGCTGGAATCACATAGTACTCTGAGCTCCTCCAGCTTTGTTTATGTCTTCCTCTTCCAGCTACAACAGTTAAAGGTTTTTCAGAAAGTCAAGAGCTAAATTTAGACCAAGCCTATCATTTTCAGGATCATTTGAGAGTAAGACTTATGCTTGCTCAGACCTACAATTTCCCATAATAAGATAAGGCTTAAAACTGAATACTTTGCAAGTAAGATGTATCAACATTTTTGTTTTGAATTTGATCCATTAAAATTAAATTACTTTATGCTTAACAATTCAGGACAATGATACTCATTGCAAGAAAGCAGCAACCTTTTGGAGGATTATGACCAACACTCTGTGTGTTTCCTGGTTTTTGATCACGACGATAATCCCATGAAAAGCAGACATACATATTTTACTTTACTCATTGTGGGTGGTCTTGTGGGGAAGTTGTCTGATTATGCTGGATTAAACCTCTCATTACAGTTCAGCATGGACATACTGAAATGGTAAAAATGCAATATGTATTTTCAGAGAACATTACCAAGACACAGGATTCCAAGGTGGTGTACACTACAATTAGACACTCACTCATTCATACACATACTGATGGCGGTGCCCCAAGCAGATTGAGGCTGCCATTCAATTCGTGCCACCGGTCCACTACCAGTAGGCAAAGCTGATGAAGTGTTTTGAGTAAGGACACAAAAGCAAAGTCTGAGACTCACAAAAGAAAGAATATTTTACCTCCTGAGTCACAGCTGTCCCTGAAAGACTTCGTGTTTATGAAATCAGGACTTTTCAATTTTTGAGCGAACAACAAAATTGTTGTTTGCCTCTGCGAACAACAATTCAACATGCACAATTCGCAAATGTATATGTCAAGATACATATACATTTCTCTTAAATGTATACGTATCTTGATTTGCCCTCCGTGGCTGTTTGAGGACGGATTGATTTACTTAAAGGAGATGACGAAGAAGCTTTGGAAAAAGAAACACCCAGTTACGCAAATGCTTGATCATAGTGACGCAATTATCTACGAGGGAAATCCAAAAGAAAGTGTAGGGTTTCACATTCATCATTTGTGTAGATGTGCAGCAGCCAAATAGTTACACCCATGATCATCAACTAAAATGAGTTTAACAGCTTGGAGCATGGCCCTTTGTATTCCCTCCAAGACTTCAGGATTCACTGGCTGATGCTCTCATAGAAATGGCAGGAGGAGGCAGGTGCTCATGCCATTGCAGTTTCAGTGAAAGAGTGAAATTTGATGATGAATGAATATGTTCACTGGCCACTTTTGCTTGTCAACACAGGTACCAACTCAGCCAATCACATGGCAGCACTCCAGTGCATAAAGGCATATAAATGTGAAGATGACTTGTTAAAGTTAAAGCAGACATCAGAATGGGAGGAAAGGGGATTTAAGCAACTTTGAACATGGCATGAATTGAAAGCTGGCTAAAAGGAAAGCTGGTCTGACTATTTTAAAAACCGCTTGCTTTCTTAAATGTTTTTCTTTTTTTTCTTTCTGCACTAGACGCTATGCTTAATTTTTTCTATTTACAACAATCCAGTGATTATTAGTCGTGTGCTGAAAAATAGCTGCAGAATATCAGATGTCAAAGAAGAACGGCCAAACTGATTTGAAATAAAAGAAAGGTAAGTCAGCCAATCACCACAACACTAGAATGCAAACACCACCAAAACTTTGCATATGGAAAAATTGAGAAAAGTGGGGTGCACAAAAAAATTTGGATATATAAAGCCTGCGCACCCATGTGGCCGCACACCTTTCCCTTAGACATCAAAATTTGTGGGAAATAGAGCACAACTGTTGGTCTGTCCTGTCTCCTCCATAAATACATATGTAAATTAGTATAAATACCTGGAAGTCTGAAGCAATAACCATGGCAAATATGATCAATCGCTCCCTCTGAATTCTTCCATTGGCGATGTTCTTCATCAGAGCCAAAGCGCTCCACAATTACCGGCTCACTTTTATGCGGCTACTTAAATACGTGTGATTGTCTACACACCTCCATCACCTTGAAAATAATCAGACCTGTTTGGAGTTAATCTGCTGATCCAACCATGTTTTATTTTTTTTTTTAGCGAGAATGAAATTACCTCATAGATCCATTTTGCACAGAACACTGCATTATACCTTTATGAGACAAAAACTGAGGAAGTTTATATTTTTTTGCATCCTTTTATTTTTGCTTTCTTTATTTTGTGTGTGTATTAGCTTATTGTCTGAGGATAAATGTGATTAGTTTCATTGTTTACTTTGAACAATGCAATATTAACATGATGAAAAAACCCAAAAAGCATCGGGTTCAATGCTTCTTGATCTAAATACCGCTGAATGTAGTCAGATTTTAGTGTATTTAGGTGAGTTCTGACACTTTGAAGTTTGATATTGTCCACAGAAAAAGTTTGTGTGGCTGGCGCACATTTTCTCACCAGCAAAAAAGTGTGTGTATATTTACACATACTTTGACGCAAAGTGAAATTTTATACACCCCGACTTGTGTGTAAAATATGGCACCACACATTTTTAGTATGCGCGCACGCTTTATGCATGAGGCCCCTGATGATTACTTCTAACAGGATAATCTATAACACCACAATGATCAAATCACCTCAAACTGAATCCTGATAATGAAATCAAATTCATCATTGGCCATTATAGTCACAATAACTTAATCCATTAGTGCTTTGGACTGTAGTGAGATGGGAGATTCACATTGAAGATGTGCAACCAGGCACCATTTTTCAACTACGCCACAAACAATAAAGGCAGTTCTGAAGGGAAAAGTGGACCCATTCTGGTACCTTATAAAGTTTGAGGGTATATTCCTGTTTAGAAATCTCTACATTCTTCTGTGCACCCTATTCACTGTCCTCTCCATTGTGACAATGGCTCAACTTCCTCCTTTTTCATGTGAAGCCAGCTGTGTTTGATTTTTGCCTACTTGAAATTGGCCATGGGGTTAACATTGAGTCCTTTGATCAGCCCCGTCAGGAATTGGAATTGTTTATCTTCTTTATCTGATGATGGCCCCTTAATAGAGGGAGACACAATTGCCTTGATGTGGGAATTGATAGCTACAAGACACAAAGGGAAGAGCAAACCAGGACCCAGTAATGGTCGGAGGTGAAGGAGAGACGATTACAGATGTGAATCTCGTCTCTCATGCCCTTCCTTATTCCAACACTTATTTGACCCCAGGCAGATGGGCCCTTCATCATTATGAAGCACCAAAACTGCTAAGTCTTTTCTCCCTTCCTTTTGAACACATGCAGCTCCTTTTGCAATCTTTAAGTGAAAGAATCAATGAGTCTCTCAAATGAGACCTTAACCTTCTCCTGTGTTCATTGAATTGGTGATAAAGATGGGAAACTGTGTGGGTCAACACCCAGACCCCATCCCATCTCTTCCCTGGCTCGAACTCAGACCCACAAAATGAAAGCTTTCCTCTCCTGCACAGCAGCTGGACTCCAGCGAGCCTGAATAGGACCTGTTTATTTGTGCTACAATGTAATCAGAGGGTCCAATGATACACGACCTTCCCTCTGCACCTTCCTGCTCTACATTCCCTCCTCTATTCCCATCAACCTCACTCCCCTTCTTTTACCATTTCTTTCAGTGCCCCTATTTCTTTTTTTTTTTCAACATTGAGCTTCATCATTATCCAAATCTTTCTGCTGACCCCAGCTGACCTTAGAACTTGTTTGATGTGGTCTTGGCATGACGAGACACGGAGAAAAGTTGAAAGTTTATTGTTGAAAGGAAAGATTTCCATGATTACAGTTTTAGAAATAAACTCTCCATGTCTTTACTTAAGAGATTGGGGAATTTGGTGTGTGTGAGACATCAGGCGTCTCAAGTCTTCCTGCATAATCAACGAGGATGCCCGCTGGTGTTGCTGGACACGTGTGCACCTTCTCCAATTCCAGTCAAGCAGAAACAGCATGTTCTGCCATAACATGCTAATAATTTAGTCTGGGATGTTGTTGTTATTGTTGAAATCATAAAATTCCTGTAGTTAAAAGTCAAACACAAGTAAACAGGCTCACACATGTGGCTGTTTTTTGGGGAGGGGGGGTGAGGGAGAGGTTTGTCCAGAAGGGTTCTCTCAGTGGAAAAAAAAATGTGTAGTATGCATTTTGCATTTAATCAGATACCTCTGTAATCTGGTACCTCCAAAGCCAATGTAGTGAATTAAGAACGTTCCCCCATGTACTATGCAATCTCAGTCAAAACTCAAATGTTTTGAGAGAACAAAAAGGCTCATGAAAATCAAAGAATTCAACAGACGCGTCAGGAGGTAATTTGTGGACAAACTGAAAGCAGAAATTCAAATATTAATGACTCTGAACTTCTCACAGACCATTACAAAGAAGATTGTTCTCCACAACAGTGAGGTTACCAAGAGATGGTCACCCATCCAAAATAGCATGCAGGAGAGGAGAGTATTGAAAGCACAGAAACAGCACAAGAGACTAATCGTAATGCTGAAAGTTCTAAATATGCAATTTAGGTGGAAAATTGGATTATATGGACAACTATTACACATCCATTTCACAAATTTGGCCCTTGTGAAAGAGGAATGAGAAGAAAGCCATTGCTGAAAGAAAGCCATAAGAAGTGTTGTTTGCCACAAGTCATGTAAGGGACACAGCAAACAAGTGAAAGAAGGTGATCTGGTGAGACGAGTCTAAAGTTGAACTCTGAACAACAAGGGACAGTTTATGTGTGGTAGAAAACTAACATTCGACGTAACTCTGAACACACATTCTCTACTATTAAAAATGTTGAAAGCAGTGTCAATCAGCAAGGACGCTGCCCTTCAACAGGAACACAGAAGCTGCTCAGAGTAGATGGAAAAGATTGATGGACCTAAGCAAAGGATTTAGTTCATTGGTCATCGATTTCCATTTCACCATCATCTCACAACAAACATTCAGTCATGCACAATAGAATGGTTTAGTCACAAGCATATTCAAGTATTACAATGGCATACTCAAAGTCCAGACCTAAATTCAATTGAACATTTGTAGAGTTGAAAATTGATCTTCACAGACACCCTCCAGTCAAACTGACTGATGAGAATGTATAGATAATTCATGACTTAAATATGACCATCTGGTAGAAACAGACCCCGAACATTTCACAAAAGGTGAATACTTTTGCATTGTATGAAAATAGATGATTACACAAAACCATATATTAAAACTTTCAAAAATAAATTTATAAATTAATTCATATTGCACGTATTTTGAACAAAAGTCATACCAGGGCACAAACTGTAACAACTATATTTTCAGTAGTAATCTGAATTAAAAGTCTGGAGCTAATCCTTCTCTCTCATTGAGAATAGGTTCCAGGCTCCTTTTCAAATCGCCACTGTCTCTTATTTCACTGTTTGTCTTGAGAGACAGACAGGCGGGTTAGCTTTGGGCTGGGCTGCCTTCTGAACAACAGCATCTCCAGTCGGCTCGGCTCGGCTCTGCACTGAAGAAGCATCTTGTTTTTCAACTGGCGGTTTTCTGAAACCACAGTGTTTGATGTGGGTTTCCCTTAATCACACAACATGCTCTCTAAACATGAACTACATTCATCTTCGCTCCATGACTCCTGGTCTCCCTCCCGGTTTGTCGCTGCTTTTTGGTGAGTTATTGTGCAACAGCAGTGGGACAAGAGAAATACAATGGTCTTGATCTTGCAACAAAGCGATTTTGATCTTCCAATCCGGCTATTAAGCCACTGAAGGAGAAGTGAGCCTCTAATCTTTGATTGGACACATGTTCTTTGTAGTCCTAATGTGTGTCTGTTTTTCTTATGTCCACATCTGATGGGACACAGAGTAAGTATTAAACGGATGCCTAAGATGGAAGCCTAACATTAAGACGGAGATGCTTTGCTCTTTGAGGCTGAGGACTTTTAATTATAAGCCAAGGGCACGATGTAGTTGTGTTTCCTTCATCTTGCTGAATAGAGGGTTTGCTCTGCGCTGACTGGCGACCCAGTGCCAAGCTCTGGAGTCAGTGTGTCACTGGCGGGCACTTTGCGGGTATGAGATGAGGCGTGCTGCCGTGCCTCACACAACTCTGCAGGACTCTCACAGGGCAGGCAGTGATGAAAGGTCTTTTTTGTCTCTTTTTACCCCGTTCCTCTCCCTCTCCCACCTTCTCTTCTTCATGGGACTCTGACTGACAGCTTAACCCCGTGCGGTATGTGAAGAAAAAAAAGCAGAATAATCACATAGGTTGTTAACATATCAGCCATTGACAAACATTAAAGGGCACCCCATGATATCAAAGCAAAGCATTCATGCCAAAAGTATGGCATTGTCTTACACAACAATCCAGCAGTCTGCCAATTCAGCTGTCACAGAGTAAGGAAGTGGTCACACAACCAGCAATGGAAGGCTTTTCAGCATGTCCTAATGGGCTTTGATGACCCAGCACAAAGAAAGTGTTATAGTCTTATGTAGAGTCTAAGATCTTTCTTCATATGACCATTGTTGATAATGAATAACAGGAAATCTAGGTAATTTCTTTTTTTTTCTTTCTTTTTCTACAGTAAAGTAGCTCATTTTTCCCTCCCTCTCCGGGGTGCTGTGGTGAATATCTCCCATTCCCTCCAGGACGTCTTTATTTTTCGGTTTTGTTTTTCAGGCACTCTGCATTTACACCGCATCAACTCTTTGATGTTGTTGCCTGGGTGCTAGCTGACAAAAGAGCCTCCATCAGCTGGACTCAGGGATGGGGCGGCAGGGGTTAGCAGAGGGGACCGGTGAATAAAGAATCAAAGTAACTGGAATGGGGCCTGAAGGCGTTGGACTCCATGTGAGACTGTGAACCGAGTACCCCTCACAGTCACAGCTTAAAAGGCCTGGAGTTCATAGTTGTCACTGGTTTCTTTTTTGGCTCTGTTCTGCTTTGAGTTACATCTCGTTGTCAATGGGTCTGCTTGTACTCATTCTTGTTTGTGTCTGTGTTGCCACTCTGTGTTCTAGTATTGCATTTAGTGCACACAAATGATGTGAAAACCTCCAGTTGTTGTTGGAGCAAGAAAAAACACTTCTCCACATGTGCTGATTACCTCCGTCTGGCTCCATTATTATAATGCCAACATAGAGCTAAAGAATTTTTACTTTGCTTTACTAAAGAGCTGGTTATGTACCTGATTTCAACATTCCATTGTACACCTAGTGCCTTGTGCCTATGGCTGTCAAAGGGCATGAGGCAGTGTGCATTTTGGACAAGTGATGTAAGATCAGTGGCTCCAAACCCTGGTCCTCAAACATCCCTGTCCTGCATATTTCAGTTGTCTCCTTCCTGCTGCACAACTGACTTAAATAACTGAGTGATTAACAAGCTCAATTAGCACTAGAAGGCATGCAGAGGAGGCAATGCAATTATTGGAATCAGATGTGCTGGAACAGACATGCATCTAGGGTTGGGAAACACTTAGTATACACAGTTTTGTTCTAGTCATTGCTTGGCACAGAGGGTCTGGAGAAATGATCATATGCTGGAGGAGTGATCTCTGTTGGCGTTTAGGGAGCTTGGACCCGATTTTACCCAATCACTAACATTTGACTGTGACATATGCAATGTGCCAGCCTGATCCTGAAGAAGGCTATGATATTAAAGCACATTTTCAGCAACTAGGAAATACAAAGTGCTTTACAGGAATTAAAAGGAAATACAAACAAAATAAACCAAAGGAAAGAGCAAAAGAAGAAAAAAAGTCTAATGTTGATCTAAAGCAAATAAACCAGACACTCCTATTCAGGGTTGGTAGATAAGTATAAGTAAGTATCTTCTGGTCTAATTCCTTAGTAGTTGCTAAGGAAGTTTTTCTGGGTTCCAAGTTCTAATCCCTATTCTGGGTTCCTAAATAAGTGTCAGTAAGTAAGTATCATCTGGACTTCTGGATTGCCAGATAAGTAAGTAAGTAATCTGTAGACTTTCTAAGTGTGCTATAAATTTGTAAAATTAATGAGTACTCCACAGTTTCTAAGTGATAATAAAAAACAAATGTTTAACCTATCAGATATTTGCGTGTGATATAAACAAACATTACCACTGTGAAGAGAGGATTGCCAAGCCAAACGCAATGGCTGGTAATGAGAACTGCAGGTCGTAAACATTGATCGTGTTCTGACTTTAATCGCTTAGTACTTGGAAGCAATTAAAGAACATCTTTTAATAATATTCTATTAAAAAACAGAACATTTTAATTTCCCCTGAGTTTTAGGGACATTTACAGCTAATTAACTTTCCTATACTACATAAGATTTTCTTAAAAGGCAAAATAACCCAGTGCTCCTTGACGAACTCAAACTGCCAATTGGCAAGAGGCTGAATACACCATGGACATATTGCCAGTCTTATGCTAAGTCAGATCAGAGACAGTGTGCATTTTAGATTGTTAGCTTAACCTAACATTCACGGTTTTGGACTGAGAAAAAAGTCTCAAGAGCTCGACAGAAACTAGCGCCATGCAGAAAGGCAGTTGTCTGGCCTAGATTAACCGCTGATGAACCGCCTAGATTACTAGAACAGATCCACAGTCCAAAAACATCCATGCTTTTGGACTGTGGAAAAAAAAAAAAAAAACTTCAATAGCCCGACAGAAACTAGCGCCATACAGAAAGGCGGTGGTCTGGCCAAGATTAACTGCTGAACACTCCAACACCAACTGTGCACCACCCAGAATATAGAGGACGTCATAAAAACATTTTGAACCACACACACACACACACCCCCACACACACACACACACACACACACACACACACACACACACACACACACACACACACACACACGCACACGCACGCACACGCACGCACGCACACACACATTTCTTTTACTTTCAGTTGACAGAATCAGACTTTCTTTTAACCTTTTGGTAGTGGTCTTAATCCAAATTTTGTGAATATTTCTGAAAGGCCTAAAAGTTTGTCTTTGGGATTCTGAAAAAAGTTCTATACCTTTCTTTAATACTGGGTTATTGTGACAGGAGCAAAACACAAACTACCTAAAAATCCAATTCTTAAAATACAGATGCATGTTTTAAATATTTTTATTAGCAACAATACTGCTGCTTCAGATGAAAAATACATTCACAAACATAACTTTTCTTCTGTTATGATTATTCCTGAAGAAACGCCTAAATGCAGGTTCAAAGATGTATGGTAAATTAATGTACTAAGATATAGTAAATATGGTGAAAAAAGAACTAGTTTTTGTTACAGATGAACTGGCTCAGCAGAGGTTATTGTTATGAAGTCACAAATCATAATTTTTTTGCTTCATCCTAAGCTGCTGTCATGTTTGTGTTCAGTTGAATCAAAACTATGAATCAAATTGAATCACAGTCCCACGTTGAACATACTGTACTTATATCTTACTTGGTTGCTTTGTGTATATTTATTGTCTTGCTAGTTGAAATGTGTCAACATATGGGTTACAATCCCAACAGGCAATAGAGTCTGGATCTGGCATGATCCAGACTCCAAACTGGATCATGCCATTAGCTTAGATCTCTTTCTTATATCTAAAGGATCCATAGTTCAGAATTCAGTGGCTTTCCAATCAAACCAATAAACAACAAGACCTTCAGCATTTTCAGGTATGCAAAAAGTATGAAGAACTATTTTGGATCGACCAAAGATTACAAAAATGTTTTATATTTTATAGAAGTAACATTTAAAGAATTAAAACTCAATCAGATGGTTTTAATAATATTTTTAAAATCAATCAAATGTTAATATTTAATTGACTACTGGGGTGGATAAGATGAATATTTCCAGAAGAAAAAAGTGACCAGAACAGATTTTCACCCGTTTGACCTCAAAAACCCTATCTGGAGAACTTCTGTGGCATGCAAAGTGGAAAATGCAGGTAATGCACTTGGCTTGATCACAGCCGTTTAGTTTTTAGGTTGTTTCCCACTGTAATTATAAGATCAAAGCATAACGTTCTGTGTCACTTGTTTAACTCACCCTACATACAGTCATCAGAGTCTGTTTAATTCTCACAGCCACAAGGCCTGCTCCTCTACGGATTAGTGTCGAGCATACATATTCCCTTTTTATTTATTTCCTTGTGTGCAGTCACGAAACAAGCAGAGGGTAAAAGAGCATGGGCTCCACATGCTGGAAGGGCCCCGCTCTGTAAACTACGAGGGCCTGCGGACGACTGCAACTGGAAATGGTCATAGCACAGATGAATGAAAAGCGTGTAAACAGTCTGCGAACCATCACTACATAGTTGAGCGAGTGGAGGGATGCAGCTTTAACATCTGTCCCGCCAGTTCAACTGGAGAGTAATTAGGCCATATTTATAGTCTGTGCAGTAAACAGATCCACAGCTTATCTTGTTGTGGTCAGGCTTGCCACAGCTGGTTTCAGGGGACAACAGAAGATCTCAGATGTTCGGGTTGAAGGCATTGTAGCAGTTAAAGACTAAGAATCTTATCTGGCACATTTTATCACAAGAAGTGCAAAATCCAAAGACAGTTCACGGAGAACTCACTCTCTCACGACTTCAAACACACTGTGAAATAATAAAAGGAAGTCTGGTAACCAAATGCAGCTATGTTTTTGTCCATCTCCATCGTTACCGCATTGGGTTTTTCATTTCAGAATCATGTTTGTAGCCATATAAGATGGACTTAAGTAGTTTACTCAGCTGTGGATGAACAAGGTCCACTTCCTTTCTCAGTGTCACAGATGCTGAACTGAATAAAATTGTTCTGGTGGCTGTATTTTTGAAGTTGTTGCTAACCATCTGACCTTCCTTTTCACACTGAGACAATATTTCTTCAGCTAAGAAAGATGAAGGAAGGAGACTGAGCAGCTGTCAGCAAATACAATGTTTCATAACCTTAGAAGTGCAGTAAATGTCAGCTCCAGTCCTGACTGTGTTTTCAACACCTAGGTCAGAAGCCCAGAGCCCCTAAATTTCCAGGCCGTGAAAAGTCCTCAGTGATGCAGAACTTACTGTTTGGTGAAGAAGAATTAGCATTTGCTTACAATGGAGCTTTTTGAAAATGTACTTTTTTTCATTTTGCAAATCTGGAACAACTTAAACAGTTCAGGTCAAATACTTATGGTCGTAACACAGATGAATGGAAAGTGTGGAAACTGTTATATGTGAAGTAAGTAACATGACAGAAGTTTTCTTATGTGTTTGTTTGCTTACTCTGTTTTTGCCTGTGATAGATCGTCCAGGGTGTACCCCAACTCTTTCCAGGTGACAACTGAAGATAAGCAACCCTTGAACCTCTCAAGGACCAATCAGGTGAAGTAAATTTATTGCTTTTTTTTTTTTTTTTTTTTTTTTTTTTGTCCATTGTTATTTTTAGGCAGAATATCTACACTCCTCATTGGAGTGTATTGCATTTTTGGTTGTGTGTGTGATGAGGTGATGATGGGGTAGAGTTGGGTTGAGATAATCTATTTCTAGTTTTAGTTTGACTGAACACTGACAACAACAACTGCCTCTCAATTTCTGATTTTGATACACGACAGCATGCTAAATTTAGGAGTGCTGTCATTCCTAAATCCAACTTCTAGATTAACAGAATGCAGGCATGCTTCAAGAATAACTTCTAATCAGGTTTCATCTGGTACCATGAGCCAGGATAGCATATCTGCGTAACATTTGAACATGTAAGGAGAAAAATTGGCTGTCAACAAACGGTAAACTATATGAATTGTGTAACATTATGTAATAGACATACAGATATAAGATTAAAAATAGTATTTCAAGCACTAAACCCTGTAGGCCTTCATGACTCATGAAGGTGACTGAGTAACATTTGCATTACATTAACAAAATGAGAAATTGGTATGTAGGTGTGTAGTTGGCAAGGATTCCTTATTCAGCACGATGACTTTTCACAAAAGGTATTATATATATATTTTCCACTAAAGATACAGGGGTCTGATGGAAATCTAATACTTTACTTTTGAGGCTGATCTGTCTGGTTATTATGTTTTTCTACGTTGTAATTTTTGTTGACTAGATCTTTGGTTTCACTATTCCAGATGTTACTCTGATGTCATTACTTATAACTTTTATGTTTTTGCAGATATCAAAAACATGTTCTATTAAGCTTTATTTCAATTTTATGATTTGTGTTTGAAAAAATTCTAACAGAAATTCTGTAAAATATGTCTTCATGATACTTTAGAACACTTTTTAAAGTTCATCATTTGGTCAAAACAGGAAAAAGAGCCAGGAGCTGACTTTAAAAAGTATAATCACAAACACATTTTCAAATGAAAGAAATATTGGATTCCACTAAAACCTACATGTAAAACAGCTGGATTGAACATGGCTGCATTGTTAAGGAGTCCTATTAATTAGTGATGGTAAATACCTTGTAGATGGCTGTAGCTCAAAGGGCTAAAAATAAATCAACTGTTTCCTGTTTTGATCTAATTTCTTCATCTTCGCAGTGGTTAACTAAGTTCTCATTTCCATGCGGCTTCTTGGATCAGTGAACCAGGGTACTGTGTAAAAGGCGGCGGACCTCTGGTGCCAATAATGAGGAACATCACCATTGGATTGTGAGGGACAGGAAGAAGTCCAGAAGACACCTGGCCTCTTCTCTTTGACCACTCAGACGTGTCATGGCCGTGCCGCCTGACAGACGCAGGATGCAGGATATTACACATCCACTGAAGGGCGTCCTGAAGCTCCTCTATGCAATGAATCAGGGCAAATTCCAACAGCTTCAGCTAGTTATCTGGTTGTAAAAATCGAATTAGTTTTTTGATGGAAGTATGCCAGTCACAATATATTGTCACCCCCACACACATGGTATTTTGTATCCTCCAGTTGTGATAAAGTGTCCAAGTTTCAATCATCTGTCCCACACGTTTTTCCTCAGATGAAATTCAAATGACCAGTGAAATAAGTTTCACAAAAACTGACACCCTCAAGCGCCACTAACATTTAAATCTGCCACAGATCTAAAAACTACCTGGTTTATGTGGAAAAAGTTTAATAGTTTGAAGAAATCAAGTAAGATCCGTATATCCCTAATGTTTGCAGAAGTGAAGGTGAAGTTTTTAAACTTACAAACATCTTACCAGCATGGTGGTGGTTGCATAATGCTCTGCAACTGTTTTCATATCAGTTGTAGAGGTGAATTGTTCCAAACTTTGCATTACCCTCAGCTAGAATGAACTTAAAAACTGTGGCAGGGGACCAACTGATTAAAAATGAAGAAGGGTCAGAAGTCGGGCCAGAATAAAGCTGGAAAACTGTCGATGGTTACAAAAAGGGCAAAGATGCGACCGATTATTTAAATGCATTAAAGATGTAGCATGTCAATACTGTTGTGTAATGGTATTTAACAGCAGTATAAATATATGATTAATATATATTGAATACATGCTGTTGATTCATTGGCCCATCATGAAAAACAAAATGCTTAAAATACATAAATTATATCCCAACATAAATATGTTTGTTGGGGCAATAATGAGAAAACAGTTGACTGACACTGTATGTTCCTCCAATAAACAGGTCAAGGTAGTTTGAAAGCCTAATGTCTCTTAAACCTTTACCTGTATTCCCACCGCTGGCCCCTAACGCACATGTGCACACATACATTATTTGCATAGATGCAGTAGGAAAATCACTGCATCCCCAGACATGCATTATGCATGTCTAGTTTTTATTTCTTAATTATCGCTTCAAACAGCATTAAAGACTGAATAATTCCTTTTCTTTTGAGACTTTGATGTGGATAAATCAGTAAACAGAAATTACTCTCACATTTCCAATGATCTGGTAAGATATTCTGTCAGGAGTATCCAAAGTGTGGCCTGGAGTCCATTCAAAGCTCTGAGAATAAATTTAAGGAACCTGCGACTGCAGTAGGAAGGTACAAATCTGTCCCCCCAGTTCAGTTACAGACAACACTAAAATTGCTTTTATAAAATTGTATGTAGTAAAAATATAAAGTGATGTTTACCAAAAAGCAGACATTAATGTAGCTTGATTAAACTTGTCCATAGAAAAAGTGATTACATTTTTTTCTAAATCAAGAAAATAAAGTTAAGCTCAAAATTAGTTAATGTTTTCTTTCCTGCTGCTGTCCCACTTTTCACGTTTCCACTGATATTACAGAATGTATCTTTGCAAACAACCTCTAAATATCTGAGTTGGGAAGGCCTCCTCGCCATCATCTTGGTCTTTGCCTGCCTTTTTAGATTCTTTGAATCAAGTCAGACTTTGGCGGAGCCGGTCCAAAATGTTAAAATTACATTCAGTCAGAAAAGACATATTCGTAAATTAAAAGATTACTTTAAACCCAAATCTGGCAATGACATAATTACCTTTAGCTTACCTGTAGAAAGCAATGGAATCAGAACACTTTAGAAAATTGTATGTCTTTCTTTTCAAAAGCCAAAATCCAAGGCCCCATCCATTATTTTAAACAAAATCTAGAACACCTTGATTTATCAAAATTTCTTCATTTTTCGTTAACTGATAAAAATAAAATATTTCATGCCAAATCAATTAACATGTTTGTGACCAGGTATACATTGAACCTGACTATTTTGACTTTCATGGCAAAGACTTTGGACACTACAGTCAGAAAAAAGGCCCCTTTACTTTCATAACTGGAATGAAATCCACAAAATGATGGATGACCAGAAGGATCTCTGTGCAATGTCATCACAAAGCCAAATGCAGAGGGACTTAGATTTTTATTTTTTTTATTTTTTTATTTATTTTGCTTTGCAGAGCAAGACTAAGCAGAAATGGCAAAGACATTAACTCTACCGCTGCCAAAAAAGATAGATGGAAATAATAAGAATGCATCTTCCCCCAAAACCAGAAGATTGTGGATCCAGGCCACATGCATCCACAGATTTGTTTGCATTTAGATGGTGTGATTTCATCAAAACAAGAATAATAAATAAACAGAAAAAATGTATGTTTGATGACTACCAGCTGCATTTTTTATTTTTATTTTTTTTTACATATGGCAAAGCATGCATGCAAAAAATATTGTAAGCAAGAAACTCTCATCAGCACTAAGAGCAGACTGTAGTATTTAAGTAAAGGGTGTGATGGACTGAAACTCTCCCTCCTCTTCTGAGGAAACATTGTCAAGTGCACTTAGATTGCTTTGTTCGTCTGCTTTTTCTTCAACATGACTAGACTCAGCTCTAACTGGCTGTGACTTTTGTTTACCGATTTCCATCCAACAGTGTGGGATGCACCTGATTTGTCGACATATTCGTGGTTCCTTTTATGTCCATTGCTCTAAATTATGACCATATTAAGGAGAAGATTAAGTCAGAGATTTTAAAAGATAATAAAAGAAAAAAAGACGATCAGTCTCTCAACAGTGAGTCCTCTGGATAGTAAGTCAAATTCAAAAGACTCGCCTCTCAGAATGCTGCTTGATCACTATTTCATCAAGGCCTGAGCAACTGAGTGTTTTCTGAGCATGCCAGTGCTTTGTTTTACGCAAAGAGAAATGAGAGCACCGGCGGCCCCTTTGAAGCCCTTTTAAATTTATTGTTGTTTTTCCAGGAGATGCTTTTTCAAAATAATTACAGTTCATTGGGAGTGGATCTGCTCCATTGCTGTTTTTGGCGAGAGCTCTTGTTTTATGTCTGGAAATGAGAAGTACCTTGTTCACTTTTGTAAGATGAAGGTAGAGCATTTCCAGGAGAGAGTTGCGCAATATACCTGCCTTGGAAAGGTCAGCATTTTCTTTTGTTCAATTTAATTTAATGAATATTCAATAATGCTTTAATAATCCCAAAGGGAAATTAAATGTTCTAAGTCATGTTAACTAAAGTTCTTAAAGAGTTGTTGATGCTAATGGATTTGAACAGGAAGGATCACAGCAGTCTGTATGGTCTGAAGAAGCCTCAGACTGAATTCACTGTTACTGTAAAGCAACAACAGTGAGGAGAAAGCTGAGGGTTGGCCATAACTTTCTTGATTTCTTAAAGAAGTGTTCTTTGTGCCATCATCTTTTTTTCTTTTTTAAATCAGGCTGCTGTGTGACTGTACATTTCTAATGCCAAGAAAAAGCCTCGATTAGATTCTTGAACTTTTCCACACTTTGTCACATTACTACCACAAACTTCAATTCCGCATATGTTCACGTAATGTAACTGATTGCACTGGATTTCATTCAGAAGTGCGGACAAATACAAATGAGCACGTTTTTCAGGTTTTTATTTTAAAATAAAACCCTGAATCTTTAAGCGTAATCTTTCGCTTCAAGATCACGCCGTTTTCTATTATGTTTCAAGAAATTTCGATTTATTTTCAGTGGGACAGTAAAACACTTAAAATTGACATGCATTTTTTTTTTCTTTGCTTAAAGAATATTACATGAACAATCTTTCTGTGTTCTGATTCTCCTCAGGATTTGGTTTTGCCGATCTGAAGCAGCCTCTGTCTGGCGTGTGTTTACCTCGGCGTTGCCTCCCTACCAAACGCAAGCGGAGCAGAGTCCTGTTCCTCTCCTTTGCGGAAGGGTGCGGCAAACTCTTTGCTTTGAAGTGCATCACAAGGGATTACAGCTCAGGTTTGCACAACACAGCAGAGAGGAAGCTGTTAAAGACAAGGACCAACACTGCGTGCTGACCTCTAACCCCTTACGTCATGACCTTTCTTATATTCTGACGAGAGGTCTTGTCTACATTGTCCACATGAAAGCGGTTCTGTTGACTCACCGGGGCTAATTTAGAGTTCCGGTGCCCCTGACCACAGTGAGGACAGACAGCTAGCATGCTGGACCTGTGGAGGAAACCTTAGATGGACGAGCTTGACCTTATGCAAACACTTGCTTACATCAGCTTAGGATATATTTGAGATATTTTTGAGGGAAAATGTGTCAGTATTTAGCCTTGTGGTATAGTTTCTCGCCTTCTTTAAATTAAGACAGAATTCAGACACCGGCTTGTTTGTCCATCCCAGTGGTACTGCAGAGATTGCTGCCCTTTCACTCAGGGCTTTCTATGTCTTCTGATAAAGTCTTAACAAGTCTCACAAAAGCCAACCACACACTGTGCCACCAGCCAGCAGCTAAAGAGATTTCTGTCATTACTTTGGCTCCTTTTTTAACATCAATCCTTTCATCAGCCCTAATGCGTGACCTTCATGTTCACAGCTTCTTTAATCATGATCGACAGATCTTGCAAGTATTTTTTTAAATCGCCACTTTTGAAGAGTTCTAAAAATAGAGTGCTCTGCTAACCTCTACCCCCCACACACGTTTTGACGTCACTTCGTCTGAACTGGGCCTCTATTTTTAGATGCTTAATTGTCAATTGAATGGCCTTGTTTTGTTGAGTTTGTGCACCGTTATGTAAGGGGATTACCCTGTTTTTACCACCTATCCCACTGACCCTGGAGGCCACCACACAGAGGAGTGCAAATGGGGAGAAAAGGGGACCTGAGGTGGAGGGTGAAGGTAATGCAATTCAGGTAGTAGTAGTAGTACAATGCTCCAGAAATAACCCAGCTCCAGGCCTAATTGCACATCTCTCTCGCTCCCCTTTTCCTTCTTCAGCTGCGTGCCAAGGTCTTCGACCTTATCATCCACCTCACTGGTTCCGGAAGAATCTTTTCCGCACCCCGTGGCTACCAAAGCTCCGGCTGATACACAGAGCACAGCAGCAGACCATCCCCAGCCTCAGACTAACAGCCAAGCGCCACAACCATTTAGAAGTGATCCCAGCAGAGTGCCCAAGTGGCTCCAACTGCCAGGTATGTTCTAGTCATCCCCAGCGTGGGCCTCGTGGCTCCTTAACAAAGCTTAGCCCAAGGACCCCAGACCCCTTATAGGGGCCCTGGGCCTCCCACAAACCTACATGTCCTGAATAAGTATACACATTCATCAGAGATGCTGTGTATGCATTTGTATTCTCATCACACGCAAGCTTCCTGTGAGATGCATGGACAGTAAACATCTGCAGCAGGGATTGTTTATATTTATTTTTCTTGACAATAAACATTAGCGAGAGTCTAGCATGGGGCATCTAAGAGGAATGCACTAACTTCCGAGTCCCCTTCAGCATTCCTCCATGGTTAGACAGTTCCATGCCCATGAGGGGGCCACAAGGGCCTCTTGTCTCCTGAGCACTAATGCATCGCAGCCCTAGATGAAGTGTAGCATTCTTACACGCACATACATTCAAGAACAGATGCATCTTATGGCGTCATTTTCACTTTCTCACTACTTTTGAATGTGTATCTTACAGTACATGACACCTGTTGCTGCATTAGGAATCTTGGTTTGTCGTCTTTGTTCAAATACAAAATAAAAAAAAAAAAAAAAACACTAGAACTGCTCATTTCCTCCAGCTTTATACAGATAAGGTCTCAGTCAAACAGAGCCTCAACACAGATTATTTTATAGAAACACTGTCCCTCAAACTTTTGGGTACACCTAATAATATTTCTGTTTTCTTTGGAAACATATTCAAATGATCTTGAATAGAAATTATTATACATGAATTATTATCCAATTCATGGATAGACAATCAGAGGTAGAAATTATGATTTTAATGGAAGTGTGTAATTGGTTCAGCTGTCTTTGCATTCATAAGTAGGTGTGTAGCCTAATTTTCAAAGGTGCACTGACTGGATTTTGTTTAATGCTATCAGAAACACATCCCATAAAACAGACTGGCTTCATTGACTGTACTGCAGTGGTCAACCTTCACACAACAGTAGGACTCAGATCAGGTAAAGAATCTGTTTTTTCTACTTTTTTACAGATTTTTGACAAAGTTTGAAGGTGTATTTAGTTTTATCATCTGTTGTAGGACTAAATTGGTTTTAGAAAATGCTATCTACAGAGTGTTGTTGCAAAAACCAATGATGGCTTTACCACCTCAATGTCCCTTTCACTCTGTACAAGTCCCATTTTATTGCGCCTGCAGTACCCCCAGACCATCACACCGACTCCACCAGGAGCACTGTTTGTATGCATTTTCGTTGGTTCTGTCTCATAAATACCTCATACTTTGGCTCATCTGTTTGCAGCATTTTCCACTCTGCTTTTTCGGCAGATCTAGCCTTTTTTTTTTTGGCATACCCTCTCCATTGTCTTCTTACTATTGATATCATCACTGGTGTTTGACGAGTACCACTTCAGCACCTATGAGATATTTTTACCTGGACTACACTCAAATATCTGGCGTGTTGTACAAATTTCTAACAGGGTACTTGGCTTCTTTTTCAAGTAATTTGAGCCAAATTGTGATACTCTTTGAAGGGACAGAAGACTCTTTGCAAATGTCCAAGAATAACTTTACGCACAATAGGCTGAAAGCTCCTTAAAATAAGCTCATTTCATTCTGCTGATGCGTCAAATGGTAAATGCTAATTTACTGTGGCTTACAGTAATGAGGGTCTTCTAATAATTGACTGCTTTATAAAAATTACTAACTTAAATTCACACCCTTTTGAATTAATATTAGGGTGTGATGATGTCATCAAACCATCATCAGTCATGATAGATTGATGACAGATTTAGGCCTGTCCAAAAGTGTAGCTATATCTTGTTTGTGAAATTAATAAAACTGTTCAAACTGTATTAAAATGCTTCTTATGCAAAGATATTGTTCATCAATTTATAACATTTTATATTGTAACCTTAAATCATAGGTATAAACTCATAGGCTTTTGCTAAAGCAAAACTCCAGCAGTCACAGAAGTGGGTGTGCTACGTTGACTTGTCACATACGGAGCTTTCGTTTGGACCTGAGAAGGTTCGAGGTGACAGAAAGTTGGAAAACTGCGTCAGAAAGAGCAACCGCAGACTAGTTAGAGGAGAATTAAGGAGAGAAATCCGATATCATCCTGACGTCTCCTCACCAGGACTCTGCATAATAATCAAGTTAACTCCACCTCAGGAAAACATTTTTATAAATCATGATTCCTGATACCAGCTTTGTATGCAATTCTTTTTTATTTTTGTAAAAAGCTGGTGATTCCTGGGACTTGATAGATTATAAACTGTGATGTTGCCAAACTGCCCAAAATACAAAACCAACATTGTCAGAAATAATTTTGCCAAGCAAATTAGTTTAAAATCAATGATAATATTGGCTAAAATCAAATGAGTATTTGTCATATTTGAGGCTGAAAAAAAAAGAAAGAAGGCAAGAAAGAAAAAAGAAAAGAAAGAAAGCAAGCTGGACACAGATCAGCCTCTGTCTCCCGGGAAAAGCTTCTCACTCCAGAGCTTCTCCAAGGCGTCTGGACTGTCTGTCGACACTCCCTGCCTTTAATGCAGGATGAAGAAAAGCTTTAACTCATTACTTTTAACGCCCCTCCCCATTCTTTGTCTTAACCGTTTTCGCATGTTTAATAATACTGCCTTCAGATGTAATTTGTTCCATTAGGATGCATAAGCAGACGAGTCATATGGTGGTGCAAGTACAGAATTCTCATCAATGGAAGAAAGAAGTCAAGGAAAATAGTCGTCTTCAGGAGGTAAAAAGGGACATTTGCATGTAACAAATGTGGAAATGACAAAGTTTGAGGGGAGTTCAAAGGTATCATTACACCAAATAATCAAAATTGAGGTATCTTCCCTGATAACCCTTATACTAGTACTCTGAAACGTCACATCACTCAACCCAAACCCGACTCTTTCTGATCGTCTTCTCTGGAGATCACACCAGGGAAACACAAATCCAGCCTGGGCCTTTCAAATTATAAACAGTTCTGGGTCAAACTCTAGTTGCCGTGTCCTTGAACACCTATCCAAGCCTGGATTCTTGACTTTCACTTAAGTTGCTTCCAGCTGCATGCGAGTGCAGTGAGTCACCCAAGAGGCACACAAATAAACAGAGTGAGGTGTTGTACAGCTATGCTGACTCACAGTAAAGACACTTTGGTCAAACACACCGCTGGTGGAAAAACATAAGAGCCACTTGGGTTTGAAAAACCCCACATTAGCCTCTCTCCGGTAGGCCCAGCTTCCCCTCCCACCCACCTTCTCTCTGCTGTGATGAAAGCGGAGAGCACCTCTACTCCTCGCCTGTTTTGTTTATTTACCTTCAGAATTACACCCTGCTCCTCTTGGACCATGTTCCGATGTGTTTTGTTATGTTTCCTTTCAAACAGAATCTCTATGCGTGTGGTCTTCAGCCATGTTTGGCTAACACATGCACACACATGCACACGCACTCCCATTCAACTTACCTCCCTGTGCCAGAGGTCCCCTTTGCCCTTCCCCCTACCTCTAACCAAACATCGCAGGACAGCAAAAGGGAACTTCAAAGTGGCCAGAGGGGGTACTCCTTTTTTCCTGGCACTTGTCATCATCTAAGGGACTGGCTGCTCCCCTTATTACTCTAATTGCTTCCAACTGCTCCTGGAGGCTTTGATGAAGGGCGCCATGGAGCATGCTGGAAGCACCTGTTGTTCCATAGATGAGCACAGGTGGCCCTTATTGGTGGAAGTGAGGTTACGTTTGGACAACACTGTGGGGTTTGTAAATTTAAATCTGAAAAAAAATTATATAAAACACATGACAGGAATATCAACATGACCTCAAATTTAATTTGGAAGGTATCTTTACTGAAGAAAAAACAACAAATCTCAAAAACTAAAGCTTGTAGTGACTTGTTAGCTGCCCTCTGGCTCCATCTTGTGGTTCAACTAGAAATCCAGAAGCTGCAAAAGGAAACAAGATGAAAAACCAAAAGTCAAAAACAAAACTTGTTTTAAAAAACACACATTTACTGTTTAACTTAGGCTTTTCGATTGAAAAGAAATTGGATGAATTTGTTTTAACTTGATTCCAACTACATTTACATTTTAGTTAAAGGGGCAGTATTATGTAAAATAGACTTTCTTGAGCTCCACATCATGTTATGAAGTTATTCTTTAATCAAAAACAGCAGGAGTGTGGCTTGATTTTTTTTTATGGACATTTGAGAAATCCTTTAATCTCCCATGGCAACCATTAAGCTGTGCAAAACGCTTGTGTGGGCCTAGCGCCACACTAGGGCGTAGCTCCTCCTCAGAGTTGCAGTTTTCAGTACCAGTGCAGCACTGGAAAAAAATTGATTAAGGGGTGAATAGAGGAGTGATGTTGTGATGACTTCCTGAATGTGGAGTTCCAGAAATAGCAATATTTTTTAAAGAAAAAGAGCCCCAATTTCAAGATGTTAAAATACAAAGTAAAATTGTATATTATACATTTCATTTTCATAACAGAAGTTTATACAATGAAATGTCACTTTGTGCCTATAAAAGACACAATTTAAATCTTAACTAAAATCACAATTTTCCTATCTGACTTTATTAAAGTTACAATGACTATGTGCAAGCATACCAAATCACAAAAAGTCCAGAATCTGTTGAGCAACTTACCAGCTGAGGCAGGATCTTCTCAAAATGCTCAATCTCAACTTGGTTGCAATCCTCGGATTCGGCTTGTTTCAGCGATCTCAAAGCAGCCTCTGGCAATGACCAAAGAATTTTATTGCTGTGCAACCTAACTTGAGTACAGTAACTCATGCAATCTGGACACTGAAATCATCACCTTGCACAAATACTTTCAGCATTTCTCTCATGAGTTGCGTAGCATCACTGCCTACTGTAACACAAACATTTATTCAGTTTTTTTCACCAAATTACCAATAATAAAAATAGAACACTGTTCTGAAACTCACATCTGGTTTTGTCCTCTTTAAAGGAACTGCACAGGAGTTTGCTCACGGTTTCCTGTGAGATGTAGAACATGACAGCATAGTGAAGAAGAGAGTACAAACAAATCTTAGAATATTAGTGAAAATTTCAACAAGTAATTCAAGAAGTTAAACTTAACTCTGCACTCATGCATGAACGATGTGCCAGGTGTTTTGTTTTGTGTGTGTGTGTTCATTTTTATTTAGTGATAAGACCTGTAATGAAATTTGCTTCAAAAGAAGTAAATTCCTTTAAAGCAAATTAAAGAAATTTTAAGGAATTAAGCTAATTCCTTTGCTACTAAATACTATCTAGAAGCTTTCGTCCGAAAGCTTCTAGATATTTTTTTTTACTTGTTTCTCTGTAACGAACAGTCTTACCTTTTAAAAATTACATTCTGTGAAACACCATCTGGATTTCAGATGTCGTCAAGCCAAGCACGGGATATTTAGGACTTTATTAAATGCTTAAGAAACGACCTTCAATTCGGCGAATGCGTAATTTGCCATTTGTTTGGTCTAAAGTTAAACAACAAACAGTGCTTTCCTGGTTAGGTCTGTTGAAGGTGGAAGGACTTGTACCGTAAGCATACAAAAAGGATACTGCCATGTAGCATAAGCTGAAACAAGTCGATCAAAAACTTGAAATTTGAGCGAGGTTCCCGCTCCTACCTTTTTGAAGCAGACTTCTTCCTCTTTCTCCGCCATGTTTTCACGTAACCAGTGTTGACGCCGTGCACCGGATTGGCTGTTAATCTGTGACGTAGCTCATTGCGTCCAAGGTTAGTAGTTCAGTTTCCTGTTTCTGACGTTCAACGTCTGTCGCTAATATTTTTTCTTATACAGTATTAAAACAACTTTTTCTCTATAAATTGCTATTGTTGCATGACATATCAAAATAAATTATTTACCTTGAGTAATTATTCACAAGAATTTAGTTGTTTATTAGTTTTTAGTTCATTGACAATCACTGATTACAAAAATAAAAACAACAATATTTTCAATTTAATTCATATACTTTTAATTAATCTTAGAATTGTATACGCTAGAAACAGAAAAATGTGTCTCAGAATGCAGTAATTTTTTCCACAGCAGAGTTGTGTGATGATCTGATCTGTGTATTTAGTAAGACATAGGAATTTCTCTTGAATAATTTGCAAATGTACACTTTATATTTTATTCATCTATCACTGACAATGATATATTTTGACAAAATATTTCTCAAAAACACACAAAAAAACGTTAGAAAGATTCATGAAGAAAATGTGTCATGTCTCTATAACACATATAGCAGATGTGATGGCAAATTAGGAAGAGTTTATTTATTTTGAGAACATTCCTCATCGTTAAAGCCTTCAAGTCTCGAGATTCCTGATTTATCTCAACACTGATTGGTTTGTTTATTCTTCACCTAACCACTTAGGATCTTCCAGTCTGTAGCCCAGACCCTGTAGACGGCGTTTTGCAGGTTTATTTTGCCCTGGGATGGGCACATTGTCTGACTCGCCTTCAACCTACAAGACAGAATTTTATTAGCTGACAAGGCCATGAATGAAAAATGCACACTTTGCTCTCCTATGGAAAGCAAATTTTACTCACCTTTGGACTAACAACCCGTTTTACTTTACATTCTTGTCCAAATATAAAGTGAGGACCAGCCCAGTCTGCTCGATCTGCTTCATCTTCTGTGGAAAACCTCACATAGGCCAGTCTATCCTTTGACGAACTCTTGATCTTGGATCAAATCAAAACACAAATGGCGATGCTAATATGGTTATACAATTACTTTTGCAGATAATTCAAGACAAAATTAAATAAATGTATAAAATAACTTTAGGCCTACTTATAAAATGTGGGTTTGAATTTACCTTGCACATTGTGACGTAACCCCATTCTGCAAAATATGTCGCCAGATGGCTTTCACTTACATTGGGATTCAGGTCTGAGATGAACAAGCCATGATCCTGTTCAGTCATAGAAAAAAAAAAATAAGCTTAAGGATTCTATTAATATTTAACTTCAGATTGCATGAGAAATTCTTTACCAAGGAATAGTATAGGGATAAACCAGCCATGTGTTTCTTTGGAAGTTTTATGAAAACTCTTTTTGGTGTCGTCCCAACCTTATCTGAAAATAATAATAATAATAATAATAATAATAATAATAATATTTCAGGACATTTTTTATAATTTGCTCCAAGGAATAAAGCCAGTCCAAAAAAATGAAAGACTCAGTAATATAACATAAAATAAAGAATAGAAGATTCACCCTACCAGACGCCATTATCCAGATGTAGATGTAGATGTAGAGACAAACGTGGTCCTGAAAAGAAAAATGATGTGCAACAAGCAGACGAAGCATCATTTATAGGAGGTGCAAGGAAATCACCTCCTACTTTTAGTTTTGTTTTAATCTGAAGTTCAGAGAGAAAAAATGTGCTTAAACAAGTCAATGTCACAAAACTTGTTAAGCAACTAGGGTGAAAAATAATCAAGGGCTTACTTTTTTACTTAAATGAACAGCGATAAAGGTTTTATTTTTTTTTTGTCGCACAACATCAGTTATGGGTATAGGGCTGATGAAAAAAATCTTCCCTGCGAGATATGTTAGATAAGTTTATGCCAACTTATCTTTTCAGAAAAGTGCAGTATGAGATGATATAAAAATCGTCAAAACATGTCTGACAGCTGTTGAAAGTTTGTGTAACCAATTTTTGGCAATGGGCAAAAGCTTACAGTCTTCTGAATTAAATATTCTATAACAATTCACTGGTTTACGCGGACAGACAGAAGAGTATCTTTGATCAATCTATTTTGAACAGTCCCAGTCTAGATGGTTAAGGGTTTCCTTCTCGCTCTAATCTTAGGCATCCCAAAGTGGCGGCCGGAAGGAAAAAGGTCAAACTTGCTATAAAGACGATTTTCAAGATTATTCTTCTCAGAACAATGTATTTGCTTTTTCTTTGGCCAAACCACAATTGGTGACTGTTAGACTTGTTACAAAATACATACAATGCAAAACATGCTGTTGGACAACAATGGATGCAGAAGAATTCAGACTGAAATGGTATTTTAATCAAAACTCACAAAGTATATCAGACTTGCAACTTATTTTCGTTTTGTTTTCCTTGACATTTATGAGCGATGTTCTGTTCTGGCATCTCAACTGATGAGATAACACTGTTCACTAAGATGACATGCCTGAAAGCATGGAGTCGTCATCTTCCTTTGAAAAGTAAGCATGTTTTTGCAGTCTGTGTTGACGCTCTGCACTGTGATTGAATGTTAATCTGTGACGTAAATCATTGCGCCCAAGGATACAAGTTTAGTGGTATTCTTTTACATTTAAGCAACTTTTACTTAACAATTTTCTTTTGTTATTAAATTAAATTACATATCAAAATAAGAGCTTTGCCTTGAGTAATTGTTTATGGTCACATGACTTTTCTTAACAGTTTGACATTCGTGGGCCATTATTTTGACCAGAAATGAATATACCAGATCAATAAATTCAATTTAGTTCATGTATGTTTATTGTTAGAAACAGAAACAATTGGTTCAAAAGTACAGTTATTTTTCAAATAAAAGTTGTTTGATAGTCTGAATTGACATTTAGTAGTACATAGGAGTTTGGCTTGTTTAAAAAGTATTGTATATCCTCTTCCATTGTTGATGATAACATATATTTGGGCAAAATATTTACCCATTAACAGGCATATCAAAGCAAAAGGTGAAGAATTAAAAAAAAAAAAAAAAGAAGATGTGTTGTGTCTCCATAACATAATAGACCTGATGGCAGATTAGGAAGCATTTACAGGTTATTTTGACAACACACAACTTTGCAAAGTCTTCGTCTTAGGTCTTTCAACAGACAATACATATTAAAATTGGTTGGTTTGTTCGTCCTCTTCTTCATCTAACCACTGAGGATCTTCCAGCATGTAGCCCAGACCCATTGGACGGCGAAGTGCAGGTTTAATTTGCACTTGAGTGGGCTCACCGACTGACTCGCCTTCGATCTGCAAGGCAAATTTGTATATTAGCTGACAAGGTCATAGATGAAAATTGCACACTTTGCTCGTCTATGTAAAGCCTCACCTTTGGACTGACAACCCGTTTTACTTTACATTCTGTCCCTCCTATATAGTGAGGACCAGCCCAGTCTGCTTGGTCTGCTTCATCTTCTGTGGAAAACCTCACATAGGCCACTCTATCCTTTGAAGAGCCGGAACTATTCCTGATCTTGGATCAAATCAAAACGCAAAAGGTTATAGAATCATTTCTGTAGATAAGTCATGACAAATGACAGAAAAAAGGTAAAAAAAAATGTGGGTTTGACTCCACCTTGCACATTGTGACACATCCAAAAGGTTTAAAGTAGGCAGCCAGATAACCTTCATTTATATTGGGATTCAGCTCTGTGATGAACAAGCCATGATCCTGTTAAATGACAGAAAAACAAAGAAGCTTAAAGTTCCCAATAATTTTTGGCATTAAAATGATCCATAAAGCATCAAAAATTGCTTACCAATTCATAGTACTGCTGCAAGGCAGTCTGGTATTTCTTTGGGACCACCATGAAAGTTCTTTTTTTAGGTGCTTTCTCACCGATATCTGAAATAAATAGAATTCATTTTCTGTTTCTTTTTTCCCCAAGAAAAAAATTCAAGCAAAAAAAACTACGTAAATTAAAAGTTAAAATCATAAATGTGAGTTTTCCCCTACCGAAGGCCATTATCCTGATGCAGATGTGAGACAAATGAAAAGAAAAAAATGTTTATGCCCAACATTTGTACTCTTGTGGACTATTGTGTAAAGCCCCATGAAATCTCCTCCTACTTTTAGTTTTGCTTTAATCTCAAGTTCAAACGAAAAATCTTCAATGTCACAAAACCTGTTAAGCAGCAGGTAAAACCCTTAAAGAGGGGATTGTTGATTGAGCAGCAATAACCGTGTTGTTTTGTCGCACGACATCTGATGCGGTAAGCAGGAAATGGAAAAAAAAATCTTCCGTGGAGGATATGTTAGATAAGTTCATTTGCCCTTAAGATTATATAAAACCAGTAAAAACGTGACTGACAGTTGTTAATTTCATATTATTTGCAATAGTATTTTTGCAATAGTATTTTTGCAACCCATTTTTGCGAATATGAGCTTTTAGTTTTCTGCACTAAATATTTCATAACATTTCACAAGTTTAAACATGTGGGAATAACAACAGCATATCTATTCTATGAATTTTGGCATGTCTGATGAAAACAATTAACACAAATGATGGGACATCATTAAGGACTGACTTCCTGTCCAGTATATGTCCAAACACTTGCCCAAAAGTGCTTGAGATGACACCGAAGTCAGGGAGTTGCTACAAACCCCTCATCTGAAGTAAATCTATCTCAGCGAGATTGCAGAAAAACAAAGCAATCCTCAGAGTGGTGCAAAGTAACAGCCAGACAGATTTTCTCCTCCCCTATTTATCAGACGTCAACATTTTAAAATAACTCACAGAGATAGGACTGTTTCTATTAGGGGAAACATTAATAGTAACTTCATAAAACCTCACTACATAAAATAAATCCTAATGATTCCTTTAAGTTAATTTGAGAGAATTTTTTGTAGCACAAATGAATGTGTTGGGTTCTATATAAATTAGATGTATTGGAAACATTTTTGTTGCCACTGTTACAAAAGTCCATCTGTTTTGCAGACAGAGATTGTTTAGTAAAGGTTTTCAACACCCAGTTTTCTGTTCTAAGGCCTTCCATATAAAAGCCTTCCAGTCATTCCAGATTTCCATCAGACACTTCAAGCTCTATTTAGTTCTCTTCTATGCATTTTGGTTTGGCATTGATCAGCAATGATAAACCAAAGAAACTCTCAGCAAAAATATTTTGTTTTTTTTGAAGATAAATGACTCATCTCAGGTCATCAATTATTTGACAGTGCATGCTTTAAAAGTGTTGTACAATTTCAAGTAAAGATTTGTAATGTGTACAATTCAACTCTCTTGTTCTTTGCCCAAATTACAATCAGTAATATTTCAAGCTGTGTTGTGGTTAAGAGGTTGACTTTTATAGAGTGACTGGATCTACGATTTTTATTTTTCCACCAGACTGACAGGAAAGAAAAACTTGAAGGGATACCAATATATGATGTGCTGCAGAAACCTGCAAACACATCTGGAATATTTCTAGAAAGACAACGTCACAGCTCAGAGAATTACTCTTGTGGACTATCGTGTAAAGTCCCATGACACATTTGAAGAAGCATAATATGTGGTAAAATTTTATTTTTGCATTTTACAAACAAAAACTTTGAAGTGAATCTAAAATTACATCGTATGCAAAATATTTTATTTATAATAGTTAATGGATGCAGAAGAGTTCGACATGTTGTCAATTAATCAAAGTACATCAAAACTTCACAAAGTGTGTTGCTGCTTTTTCTGTTTTTCTCTTCGGCATTTATTCTCAGAGTTCAGGCATCTCAGTGCTGACAACAAAGTTTAACGGCCAACGTGCAGACAAAGTGGAGATGTCATCTTCCTCTGAAAAGAAAAATTCGAAATGCATGACAGTTCCAGTTCAATTTGTTGTTCCTTCAGCAATGATGGGCTCTGCAATTACCAGAAAAGTTTCCAAAAAGGAAGTGAGCCCAACTTACCTTTGTCTCTGACTGGAATTTGGATTATTTTCATACAAATACTGTAGTTGGGTGATGAGAAATTTTTTGTCTTTACCTTCCTGAATACAGAGAAAAAAACATTTAGTTACTGGTGTCTTGTTTTTTTTACAAGCTAACAGCTCCAAGTGTTGGGCTAAAATAGACCTAGGAATTCAATGTTCAAATCCATTGTTTAATATTGCGTTATTAATTAATTAAATTTTTTATAAGCCATATAATAGAAGACACAGAAGTATATTGTTTTAATGCATTGTTTTAATCTATACTAAAACTAGATTAAAAGCCAGGTTTTGCTTACATCATCAATTTGCTTCCAACAAATCCCTTTGTTGAGATTTGTGGGATAGATCAACACAAAACAGCTCATTGTGGTGAAGTGAAAGGAAAGTATATTGCTTTCTTGTTTTGTTTTTCCCATACTCCAACACACTGGTCAGGCTTTACTTACTCTAGACCAAAGTAGGGTTTCACTTACATCATCAATTTGCTTTTCCAACCGTTTGATAATCCTGCTTTCGCCATCTATTACCTGAATACGGAAATATATCGCCAGTCTGAAAACGGGAGAAAAGTATGAAAACATTACACCACATCAAGCAAATTGCGTAATCTGGATTCGTTATAATTATGAGGACCTACAGAAATACACCAGAGGGCAGGAACAAGAAGATTGGATTATCTGTGAAAGCATTGTAAGCTTGAATGAGCCAAGAAAGAATTTGGTGATAGTCCTTCATCCTCTCAGCCCACAGCTTCACAGACGCCAACATACTGGTGAAGTTCCTAAAAGGGCCACACCCTGATGATGGTTTGATTCTGTAAAAGGACAGAGATTCTGGGAGATTACAATATTGACTTTTGAAAAGTTGATTGATAATGGATTTAAAAATTAAGCAAGCATGTTCTTTGTTCCGTTCACAAACTTTCGATTTTGAACACAATATTATTTACCTTTTTATGTTGTGCTCGTCAATCTTTGGTTTAGCTCAGTTTGGTTCCAAAATAGTTTTTATGTTATAAAGTTTTAATTCAGGTTTAGATGGTCTAAAGTCCTTGAAAAATTTTATTAGGCCTTATTTGAATAAATCTGTTTCATGTGTTTTTGGATCAGACTTGAATTTTTGCCTAAGTGGAGATGTTTTAGGACAAGTTATTTTCAACGTCTCATGAAGTATGGATTATCATTAGAGCCTAATTTGATGAATAAATCATCCTATCAATTGAGTAATGAGAATAAAGAAGATTCTTTCAGTCCTATACTTGTATACCACTGATTAAAACTACTCTTTTACTGGTGTTTAACTTATTACTTATATCTTTAATCAAATATACATGTAATTACAATTAACTTTTTTTAATCCAAGTAAAATAACAGCATTAAATTTATCTTAATAGTCACGGGTCCCCTCTCAGTCTTCATGCCACAGCTATGTAGAACGGCAACATTTTCTCTGAGCAATGTATTCAAGAAGTAACATGACACTTACATCCAAACTGTATAGGCAACAAAAACAGCAGCACCGAGAAATGAGGGGAAGAACAAGAGCGTAATGAATGTTGTTGTCATACGAGTTGCCCTCCAAGGCTTTTTGGATGCCTGACAGTTGAGCATGAGGCTGTTCTAGAGATGAAAACAGAAAGATAAGAAAAAGAATGTCATTTGGGTGTGCATGCGTGTTTCTTGGGAATGACTTAGTGATACATGCTTTGCCAACCTTCTTCATGTAAAACAGCACAAACAGTTTTGCAATTTGGACTGCGGGGAGTAGAGGAGCAAACAACACCCCAAGCCTGGAGGCAGAAAATGGGAAATCAGTCTAAGGTAGCTCTGTTAACGACCTGATCAATTTCAAATGTATTACAATCACCAAGTCAGCGTTTGTCCATAAACGAGTTCCAGAACATTTCGAGCAATGTCAAACACAGGCTTTCTGTTCTTTCTTAATATTTTTTGGGAGAAAATCCTGGAGGGTAGACAACATGTTGTGAGCTGAAAGTAATTTCCTCCAGGTTAAAAACATTCCAATGTATTTACATGACTGATGAAGTGCAGATTTACCTCCATACAAACTCGCCTAGAAAAGTGTAAAGCACTGTAAAGATGAAGTCCATCAGGAGCAGGCGATAAAGTTCCTGCCCCACAAAATTCTCCCAGCACTATGCAGACACACAAAGAAGAAAAATCTATTTGCATTTTTTAAGAAGATAAAAATAAGAGAAAAAAAAAAAACAGCACAAACGTTGATGAGATCACGTCTTATCAATGTGGTGAAAGAAGCCCATATTTTTTTTATGATATAGCTGTGTAGTTTCACATTTGTAATTAGCGTTGACAGGTTTAAGAATGGGGAAGCTAATAACCTTTGAATCTTGAGGATCTTGTTCCACAGCAATTTTTCCAAGCCAGTGGTAACACAGCACACCAATAACGCTTATCTTCAGCAGCAGGTTCCTGAAATTCAAGTCGGAAACAACATTTCCATTTAACAATCTTCCTGTATCTGTTACCAAAATAAAACAACATTATACATCATTTTACAGTAAGAATATATTTATTATCTGGTGCAAGATTACAGCTACAATTTACCTGAAGATATTTGCTCAGGTACTCATGCCAATAAACTCTTTAAGACTGTCGTATTAAAATAACAGTCCAAACCAGAACTTGATAGTACAGTGGAAGTAAAATGTTTCATTGTTTCTAACATGTTTTGAAATATATTTTAGAAAGAAAGAAAAAGAAATAAAGAAACTAAAAGTACAACTCACATTCCTGAGAATTCTCAGGAAGATAGTGGTGAAGATTTTACTACCAGGAAAATGTGCTCTGACTTCCTGTAGCTCAGAAAAGAGATTTTGAAGCACTGTTATTAGTTTATAAATCATTGAATTGCTTAGCACCAAAAACATATTAAAGGTCTGCTGTTGTACTCAGTGATGTCCCCTTTACGACAATCTTGCAAAGTCCTGCAGTGTGTGGTGTGTTGAACATGCCATATCTAAAAATCAGGAATGTTCAACATTGTCTTGGCCCAATTATTGCAGCCTGTGGGGTTTTCCCTGACCGGGAGCGAGAACGCAGCCTGTTGAATGTGACAGGTAGTTAATCAGAAAGAGTGATGTCATATGAATGGAGGGGAATCCCATTCATATGACATCCGGTGGACATCGGTGGATATGTGGAAATATTTCTTACTATATGTAAAAGTCATTTCTAGATGTGGTTACGTTTATTCAGTTAAAAATGTTAACTCCGAAAAAACAGAACTCACCTCCAAATCATAGTGCAGCAAGTAGAGCTGCTTTTATCGCTTAAAATGAATCCAAAAACTGTCACTACTGCTTCTACATCGTCATCTGTGTTTGATTATTCTAAATTCTAATACGCATCGTATGTTGGGGGTTTTACTGGACTTTCTTTTGGAATTGGGATGTTTGTGAGTGGAATCTCAGTCTGTGGCGTGTTGCTCCTGCTGTGTGGCTGGACACATGAACCGATCGAACCTGTTGGACTTCTATCGGCTCGTGTCATGTGAGGTCAGAGGTTTGGAAAATCGGCCAATAATCCTTCAATCGTGCCGTGTGAACCAGACCTAAAACTCACAAGCTCTACTCATCTGATCTCATCTTGACAACTGGGCTAATGCTCTGTGGTTTAGGCCAGTTGTCAAGATGAGATGATAAAAATACATGGTAGGACAGAAAAGCAGAACTAAAGCTACGGTAACATTTACATATTTCTTCAAAATAAGATACAGATGCGGCACAAAAATTAACATTTTACTTTTGTGAAATTTTTAATAACAACTAAAGTTTCTCTGCAACAAGACTGTCCCATCTGGGAATGAAGAGAGACAATAATGACACCCGAAGTGTTGCACAGAGTGCTTGGCCTCTAGGTGGTGAAGCAGTTTGAAAGCTTCATTGCCTCAATAATAGCTGGTCGCCATATCATGACGTAACCGAGAGAATCCACTTAAAGGATTTTCAAAATGCAAGATCCTCCAGACTCAAATAACACATAAAACGGAAATATTTAATCATTTATTGCACGGCCCGGTACCAATTGGTCCAAGGACCGGTACCGGTTGGCGGCCCGGGGGTTGGGAACCGCTGACGTAAAGCACTTTCTGCTGTGCCTTGTTGCAATACCAATAAGCTTGACTGATTAAATACTGCTTCTCACCTGAAGATGGAGACATAAACACGTGTGCTGGGCGTGTTATGCTTCTCGATCCAAGCACAGAAATTGAAGATCCCAGGCAGCAACAGGTTGAAGCCAGACACCACAGCAGCCATGAACAGCAAATCAAGATCCTGAAGCACTTTACTGACGGTCTTCTGTAGAAGAAGGAGAATAACTCACAGAAAGGAGCATAAAGTTCAGATGGGGACAAAACAAGAATGCATAAAAATTCAACTTTTATTTCCGACTAGTCTTTTTATTATCCATCTAAGTTCCCATAGATACACTGAAACATTGCGAAAATGTCTTAGAAGAAAGCTACATATGTATTTATAAAAAGTCTGTTTTGAATGCAATAAATGTCACATGATAAATTTGTACCCTGCATTTGATGGTGAAATTGATAGTGTTAAAAGGTACTTCTGATAAAAATACATGGTAGGACAGAAAAGCAGAACTAAATCAATGTGACAGGAAGTCTTTTCTGCATGCCTCAGTGGTGAGGAGACTCAAGGGAGTTCTCATGAACGCTTGAAGTCTGTCAAGTTTCTGACTTTTCTTCTAACCTTTGAAAGTAAGTATACACCCAAGGCACTGAAGAAAATGCTGGCCAGGCAAATGAACCATGCTGCAACATGCACAAGGAAGTTGCGGAACCGCTGCATGAGAGTCCTTTCCTCTTCTCCGCTGGTCAGCTCAGAAAGCTGCTCCTGTTGGAAGAGCAGTCTGCTTGAGGTGGCGCTAAATGTTAAATGTTAACCACTGTCATCAGTAATTTTTAGCAGTTTTTTTTCTCTCACACATATCGACACAAGAAAAAGGATCTTTACATTGGTGTCAGTACAGGCAAAGAGGAAATAAAATACTACACCCCAACTGTATTTACGGAATTCAAGAGGGAAAATAAATTTAACGAATTTATTTAATTTAATGATCACTAATGGGATGAAAATACTAAAGTTGGTACTCATTTCAGAAGTTGGTGTCCTGGTACATTTACCTCAATGTCCATTGAAAAAAAAAAGAAAAAAAAAACTACATCTTTTATGTTCCATATTTTTAGGTGGTATGACATTTTTGTTTGAAGCTTTCAAAGTTGCAAATGGGCCACAAGAGCCTTACCCGAGACAAAAGAGACTAAAGTTGAGGTGTTTGGTCATAAATGGGAAAAACCTCAAAAGGTATATTAGCACAAATATATTTTATAGCCGTTAAACACGTGTGGAGGAGGAATTATTTGAGCTTGTTTTGTAGCCACATGACTGAATCTTTATCAGTGAGAAAATGATGAACTTTGCTGTGTATTGCCTTGTAGAATTTATCACGATCTTTGAATGTATTCACATTTTGTCACATTGCCGCTGTAAACTCAAATGTATTTTGCTTGAATCTTCTGACTCAAAGTAGTGGATAAAGGCTAGTTATAGGCTAAGCTAGATTGTTTCTCCCTGTTTGCAACAACTGACACAGCTGTCATGTCAAAGAAGGAAATATTCTGTCCAATCAAAGTCCAGACCCCAATCTGTTTAAAATGCAGTAAATGTTGCAAGGATGGGATAAAACTCCTTTGCAACGATTGATGAAGTTGTACAGAAAACGACCTCTTAAACTTAACTCTTCTAAATTTGATTCGTGTGCTGTGTACAAGTTATTTAAACCTTAGGGCATAATCATTCTCAGACAAGATGTTGACCACATTTATCTCACATAAAACACCATGCTTCAAAAGAGCAAGAAAAAAACCGGAGGTGTGAAAACTAATGTGCGAGAAATTTCCTGTGTTAGAATTAGTTTCACTGAATTAATCTAATAGTTTTGGCAAGAAAACAAGCTCAGACTGCGAGTAGAAATTTCCTGTTGTTACAAATGTACTAATAAAATGGTTGCATACTTTGAGCAGAGTGCTGATCTTCTCAGACTGAAGTCTGATGGAAGACTTCTTGGTGACTTTAAAGTCCCAGGAGCAGAAAACGTTTTCTGACAGATTCCCGACGGACTTGAACACCTGGAAGCTTTTCCCAAAAGACTTGGACATGCTGCAAGGAAGAAAATGACCATCACGTACACACAAGTGATATATATATGTATATAAAAAAGAAACAATATATGTCAAAGTGAATATTGCATACCAACCTGTACACCAGAATAATGCAGGTAATAAAGAAAGAAATTGTGATGGTAAAAAAATAGGCAGTTGGTATGCAGTAAGGTACCACAGATGTTACACTCGTAGTTTTAATCGTGATATTTGAGTAGTAACCATAAAACATCAAGCTCTGAGAAAGGAAACCCTGCCAAAGATGAAACATTGAGACAAGTTTCAGATCAAATTTGTGGAATAGGAACTATAGAAACAAATAAAGTTTAGAACCACCAACTCACCATGCCTGTGAAAAGTTCAATCCAAGTGAAAGACTTGCGATGGGAGTCAGGTGGAGGGTGGATGGCTTGAGGAAGAACCAGAAACAAGAAGGTAATGATGAAGAAAAGTAGGTTGATGATCAGGAGAGTTCGGAGAAAAGTGAAGTAGGAGAGAACTCCGCTTCCATAACGTCCGCTCAGTTTTTTCATGGATGAGTTCCACAACTTGAGAGAGGAAGAAAATTGAGGGGTATATCTGCAATGGCGCCACATCTTTGAGGAAGCAAACAAACCACAAGTAAGTTGGTCATCAGCCAATAAACAGTTCAAACCTTATAGGAACAGTAAATCTTTTTAACCTACCCTTGAAAGGTACATGCATGGAAGATTATGGCAAGGGAAGTTCCTGTTGATGGCCGAATTCTTAGCTAAATGGCTAAAAGAATGCTTCCTTTTGAACACAGATAAACAGAAATAGGTTACTCCAAATGTTGGCAAAACGCAAATGTAAATAACAGAAGTGATTTTACAACCTGGTGAGCATACCAAATTTACTCAGCCACAAAAAGGAATTCAGAACCTACAAATATAAAAAAACAACTCTCACTGTCTCTACTGAATAATATCAACTAATGAAAACATCCCTGACTTTAAAAAGAGCTTCTTTTTTAACTTAGAATTCCAGCCACTAAAGCTATGAAACAAAGCTGTTGATGACGATTCCAATTATTGGAGGCTAGCTAATGACCTTGTTTATACATCTTTTAACAGGAGATTCCAAGCTAACGCAGCTGTTCAAGGGGAGTCATTTCAGAAAAGTCCAAATTTTTTATTAGGACATCCTTGGTACACTTTCATCCACACTTCACCTCATTAGTTACCTCCAAATGTGATTTGTGGGAAGCTGTCCCAACGTTTAGGACAATGGTTACACCCAGTTTAAAACCTGGATGTTTGGATTGCTCAGGGTATCCGTGCCGTGCGTGAATGGGATCTTTGTTCCATTTACCTGATTTCTATCTTGTCAACCAGGCTGAGTGGCATGGTTTGCAGCTTACGCATGCCTTCACTCTCAGAGAGCCCTCGGAGATCTGACACCAGCTGTTCCTTGTTGGTTTCAGCGCACCACAAGCCTGAACCAGCCAAATGATTTGCTCTGTCTGTGGATACAGTTTCACCTCGGCCTGCGAATATGAGTGTTGCCTGTTTATACTTTCCATTTGGTCAGTTCATATCTTCTGTTTACCTTCAGTACTGATTTCCTCAAACTCTGGTGAATTGATATCATCCTGGGTCACTCTGGGGATCTGGAGGGAGACACGGGACAAGGTCTGGTGCTTCGGTGATGCACATGTTTGCCTGGATCTCACAGCCATCCCTGCAGAACTATGTAACCCTGTGAAAAGAAGGTAAGAAACCATAAATATCTCAGTTGTGTAGATTAAAAATTGTCAAAAAGTGGGCTTCATCTAACCAGTTTTACGACTGGGCATGGAGGAGAGTATCCTCCTTGTCGCGGCTGACCAGTTGTTTCTTTGCAAAGATCTCATTCGGCATCCATTTAATGATTCTTTGCTGCTTTTGCTGCTGCTTGCTGACTCGCTGTCTGAAAAACATAGTTTATTTTATTGGCATTTTAAACAATATTCTAAATTGAAAACGTTGGTTGGAGTAAATACCAGACGAGTCTGAGTTTTTTGTGAACATTTCCATCTGTGTGTCTTCAGGACTCCGCTGAACATTGCATGCTGGTTCTTTGAAGAGTTGGAAAGTGTCCTGACTGGGTCCACTTTCACCAAGGTTTCTGCAAGCGAGTGGAAATGGCACTGAATAAATACCCCACAGTCTTTCAGCAAAGCCCTCCTGGATAACTTTAAGTGACAGAGAGTTTTGATTTCACTAAACTAAATTACGCCATTAAATTAATCATTTGATGCTTCAATTCTGAATAGGAGAATGCTGTAAGAATGCTGTAAGATTTAAAAAAAACACATATAACCTTTGCTTAATGTCTACTTAAATTTGAGTTTAGACCTTTAATACTGTTCAACAGTGAATATGTCCATCACATGGAAAGAAAAAACAACAACATACAAACAAATAAAAAAACTCACTCATAATCATAGTCCTCTTCACAAATGTTGACGCTGAAGGTCCCGCCGCTTGCCATGATTGATGTTGATCACCGTTTGCTGTGAAACTTACATTGGCTTAGTCCACATCAACCGCATATTGCTGCTGGGTGTAGAAACACTGAAAATAGATCACCAAAGCTCACCAGTTTCGTCTTATGATGCAAAGCTGCTTAACGAACAGGAAATAGTAAAAGGTTCTGTTTCTCCCTGGGATATGCACACAATAAATGCTTCTCTCCGGCTTTTTCACATGTCTGCGTTGGTATCAATGTTTCAAGCCAATAAGTAACATGTAAAAAAGAAAGAATTTACTAAATAAACTGGGTAAAACATTAAACAAGAGATAAAGTCACACTTCCTCTTTCTGTCTTACAGCTGCAGCTTATCTGCAATTAGTGTATGGTTGCATCTTTGACATGTTCGGTGAAGAGGAAACTACAGAAAAACAAGTTAACAATATTAAACTGGTAATATTTTTAATAAAATTGGGCTCTCTTGACATGCAGGTTTCTGTATGTCAAATATTAAGAGATTGACATGTTGTTCTTTGAAGTGGTACATTTGACTATGATTTGGATGATTTTTATGATTCTGGCAATATACAAGTTTGTTTAAAGTTTGAACTTTACTCACTAATTTATGCATAAACGGATTGGGTCCTCTACCACAACATGTTGTGACAATGCTAATATTATCACTAATAATATTGATAATGGCATGCAAAAATTATGATTTTTTTTTTCAAAAGCCAATCACATACTTTATAACTTTGTTGGTTGTTATCCCTTGCATTCTGAAATTCCTTGGAATCTGCTGCAATGCCTTCATACCTGAGTGCACACTGCCATCCAGTGGTCAAAGTCGAGAACTGCAACTTACTTTCATAACGCCAAAAGAACACAGGGCAACGCAGAGACACGCAATCGTACACATACACGCACATAATGGACAATTTAGAAAGTCCACACGATCTGTTTGTACCGCCCATGCAGAAAGGCCTCAGGCTGGACTTCGCATCCTGAACCTTCTTGTACAATCATATCACATGATCTTCCATCATAATATTTGATTAGATTTTCTGGGCGGCGCAGTTGTGGCACCCTCTTGTGTTCTTCACAGAGAAAGCAGTGTAAACAAAAACAAAAAATAAAACATAACGCACCATAGGTGGTTGAAGCAGTAAAGGAAGCCAAAGGTCGATGCTAAAGTGCTATTGGTTCCTGGAAACATTTATTGATATTTAGACATTCCTATTTTGAACTCGCCTAAAAAATAAGTATAAATGGATTACAAAATTTTTTTATCCGTGAATGTTTTTTTGTTGTTGCTTTTGTGTTTGTCTGTTTTGGGGTCTTTTTTTCTAAATCTGAAAATGCATCCAATACACCTGCTTTATGATCTTTCCGAGCTAATCTTAAACGCATCAAAAAGGGGGCGGTCTTTTAAAAAAAAAAAAGTTCCCAGGAAGTAGGTTGCTATAGATCGAAACTCCTCCCGAACTTTGACAGAAAGAGTTCACAACTCGCCTTCAGTTTGCCTGACAGCCTTTTTCTTTTTGTTCACAGCGTGAAATAATGCAGGGCAATGCTTATGGTGCCTCTCTGGCCGGCGGGGCCTTTGACTTTGAGAGCTTTGTGAAGAAACCACAGACTATTCTGCGCTTCCTGAGCTGGGTGAGTGACTTAGACGTTAACGTTAGCAACTGTCAACCTTTAAGGTTATTAACATATGTCAGCTTCCAGGCTCCATAGGGAAATAGAGATTAAACTGCTTGTTGGCTGTATGTGCGCTTTGAATTGCACATTAAGCGTTTCTCAAGTGTGAGCCGACAATAAACTTTCAGAAAGTGTCCCTAATATGTTTAAGCTGTCGTTAGTTGATTGTAGCTTGTAGCTAGCATGTGCACTGCTGTGTCACTGCAGTAAAAGAGACTTAATACTGTACCGGTGGTCTACTTAATGCTCGGAAACTACGCTAATAGTACTCAACTGGGAAAGAAAAGAGAAGGGAAACAAAACATGTAGTTGTGCTTCTGCACGTATTGCTGTGTTTTGTGTTGGAAGTTCACAGGAACTGTGAAAATTTACCAGCGTCATCTGTTGCTGCCTGCCTGCCTTCCTTCCTTCCTCTTTGCTTTTCTATACCAGTGTAGTTAAACTTTTACATAGGAGCAGCAGTTCAGAGCAGGTAAAAAGGTCAGTCGACTTTAAACTGACTACTGACTGATCACATTGAACAGTTTTAAAAAATCTCAAGATATTTCAAAGCTTCATGTGTGTTATTGTTGACACAGGGAAAGTTGCATTATGAGAGAAATAATGTGAGAAAAAAATAATCAAAACTGCAGTTTTTGATTACAAATAGGGCTGTGTAATTTTATCAATTCTACAATATGTATCAATATTTAATTCTCCAAAGTATAAATTATACCTAAAGTCCACTTGGAATGAATAAATAGCCCTGTAGTCATGTGTGCGGACTGAAGATAACCACCTTTTTGCATGAAAACTTCATGTAAAAAGGTTTCAACCTTCATGCAAAAAGGCAACAGATTTAACCACTGATCTGTACAAAACAAAAAATCCCCCAAACTCTTCATCTTTTGTTTTTATATTTAATGTAGGGTTATAAAACAATGACATTTCATCATTTCTCAAATGTAGGTCAGAGATGTTCAATTAAAAAAAGGAAGATTATATAAATGAATGAAGTGAAGGGCTTTGAAAAAATATGGTTGGTACTCTTAAATTATGAAAAAAAGCCATACTATCTATACAAATGCAGATGTGAAGAAATAGTAGAGACCATGAGGTATGGCATTTTTTTATGAGTGCTGGAGAGACTTACAGACTTGTTCCTCTTTTTCTTAAATAATATCTTTGTTAAAGCCAGGCAGGAATTGAAACTTAGAAAGCATGGTCTGCTGACTGTACGTCTCTGGGTCAGGCAACAGGCATTTTCTTTATTGGGTTTTTTGGGGACTTTTTATGGGGCTACACAAACCTAGTAGGAATTGACCCTGCCTGTTTCTTCTTTTGCAGGTATTTTCCATAGTGGTTTTTGCAAGCATTACAGCTGAAGGCTACGTTAACGCACATACAGAGGGAGAAGCCAAATGCATGTTCAACGATAAAGACAGTGCATGCAGCTATGCGGTGGGAATTGGAATTCTGGCCTTCTTGGGTTGTGTCATCTTCTTGCTACTGGACGCCTATTTCCCAAACATCAGTAATGCCAAAGAGAGGCGATACATCGTTATTGGAGATCTAACCTTTTCAGGTGATTTTTTTTCCCCTTTTTATGTATTTTTATCAGATTAAGCAAAAAAGGATATGCTTTTTTTTCAAAATCAATGGTCATTTTGTTTTTGCAAAAAAACAAAATCTCCCACCAAACGGGATTAGGGGATGCCACATGTGACTTCTTGTTTTGGCGTTATAAGCTGAAATGCATGTTTTTCAACATAGCGCTACCTCCGCAGGAAGCAGGCGAATAGCCGTCCCTGGCATTGGCCATCCACTCACTCCTGTGGGCTCAGAACCCTAATCACAAGTTTAGTACCGTAAAAAATAAATTCATGTTTTTGATTTGGAAGAGAATGTCAAGAACTGTTGCATGATATTTGAAAAGATTATGTGTTAGAAAGTACTCATGGCGTTAAATAGACTGAACTATATAACGTTGTCTTAGCATTAGTTTAGTTGCAGAAACAGTCCCAAGATGGATCAAATTGAATTCTTAGTCTATCCTAATAATTGGTGAGATTGAAAATTATGCAATTTGGTTGAGAAACACCTTAGTTGACAGATGTAAACTAAGAGCAAATGTTTTTAGTTTACATCACATATATCACATCTGCCCTCCTAAAACATCTTCTTCTAAATTCAAAGAATTCAGAGAATAATCACCAGTCAACCAAGCAGTTATTTGCAAAACTGATATTGCGTACAATTATATCAAAATAACGGTACATTTGTGACATATGTGGCCCAAACGTGGAGTGTTCTCCCTGCATTTGTGTGAAACATGGCTAAAGTAGAAATAAGTTGAATTTCAGGATTTTGCGCCCTATTTACATTTTAAATGTGCATATTTTATCCTACCCACAACCTGATTTTTTAATTTTATATATACATGTCTTTTAATTAGGGGCTTGGACATTCCTCTGGTTCATCTGCTTCTGTGTCCTGACCAACCTGTGGACCAAAACCGAAATGAAGTCTGTCAAGGCTGACGCCGGCAGGGCCGTGATCGCATTCTCCTTTTTCTCGATCGTTACCTGGGTGAGCCTCTTGGTCCCCTCAAAGGACTTCACAGAATTTGATCTTGTTTGAATTTTGCAGAGATTGAAACCTCTTACACTTAGTTAATACAGACATCTTTGTCTGCAGGCTCTTTTGTCCTATTTTGCATTGGGAAGATATCGCCAAGGAGTGAGTGAGTTTAATCAGGATTACACAGACCCCGCCCAGGACCACTCTTCTCCTTACCCACCTGCACCGTCGAGCTACCAGCAAGCGCCTTTCACCAACAACCCGGGGCCACAGGGGGAGTATCAACCTCCAACTTACTGAAGGACTAAGATTCACACACATGAATCCTAGTGGGAGGGGATTCTTCTTAAAAATATACATATATTAAAAAGAAAAAAAATGTGCCAATGGTTTTGTTCCAAATTGGGATTGTATTCAGCACTCCCATTTTTTTTGCATATTTTTGGGCACTGAGTTTTAGTTTGCTGCTTTATAGTTGCACATTGTACGGTGGATGTTTTGTTGCGCTGTTTGACAAAAAATGAAATCTGGAGAGATTTCTTTTTTTTTTTTTTTTCATGTTCAAAGGTGACAATTTTTTATTTTATTTTTTTAACCCTTTAGGACAAAGTAAGATGCCAATGTTTGTCTTTAAATCAAGACGCCTGCCACAGTTTCACAGCTTCCTTAGTTTCAATTTTGTGTACAACTGAGTTGCTTTTGTGTTAAATGACAACAAAGTGATTGGACTTATATGCTCCTCGAGAAATGCATTTGGTTTTTTTAAGAAATAGGAAAGTGAAGTTTTTCTCCAAATGTGTTGTTGTTCAGTACTTTAGTTTGTATTCTGATGTTGATGTGCAGCTATTCCACAACCATAAATTGTCCGTTTAGCTTGGCAAATGTTGTTTAATGAAACGGCAAATGCACATAATGTAGTCACCAGTTTTTTATTTTATTTTATTTTTATTAATATCCCTTCTCCAACTACTGTATTTTCTTTTTTATGATCAACCACTGAAAAGCTTTAACCCTCAAAGATTTATTGTCTTCTTTGATTAGTAGTTTTAGTGATCTTCCTTTAGCTTGGTAGTCATTTTTGTACCGTAAGTTTGTTTTTACGTTGATTGTTATTTTTCTTTATGTTTTGGGTTGTTTTCCATTTTGCCCAAACTGATTGGTGAGGATGTTTTATTTTGGATTAGCAATTTTTACCATATATTTGAGGCTAAATTCATGGAAGGATTCTGATTTTTGGGAAAATTTGAAGACATATTTATTACCTAATCCTGTTTTAAAAACAGAAACATGACAATACAGGTTTTTTTTCCTCCTCTTGATCACTTTTTGAACACGTTTACTGTTCTTATTCAAATAAATTGTTCAAGTGCCTTATCCAGTGTTCTGTATCAGATGGGGTTTGCTTAATAAAAACTTTTCCGGGTTCTCTTGGTCAGCCCATAATTGACATCCTGTGCAGCTACTTTGTGCAAATATTTGAGATGGGTTTGTCTTTGCGATTGTGGTGAAACTCCTAACCTGTAAAAAGACCGTCTGTTTTAACAGCTATATTTGACTAACATGGTTTTTGGCTACAGGCACCTGTAGCCAAATGAAAGGAGGCCCAGCATTATTGATAAATTGTAATTAATAAATTGTGTTCAGAATAAATGTTAGGATATGCACTCATTGGCCACTTTATTAGGCATACCTGCTTAATTTCTTGTGAACTTTTTTCAATTGTATGGCAGCCACTGAATGCATTTAGATATCAAGATGAACTTGAGACACCTGTTGTGTTCAGCTGAAGATGAGTGAATTGGCTAAAGATGATATAGAGGATATATACGATATGATTTCTGTAAATACAGCTTGCTGTACCTCACAGCAGACAGGCTGCAGAAGCAACATGACATACCACAACAGGTGCCTTTGATGTCAGTGGAGAACAGGAAGCTCAGGCCACATTTGAGATGTGGTTTTAGCTTTTAGGTTATTTATTTTTTTTTTATTTACTTAGTTTGTCTAAAATGTCCCGCAGTTAGATTCCTGTCAGTAACAAGGTCTTCACTGAAGTGGGTGACAGCATGCTAAACAACTATTGTTTAAACTGAGCAGTGGTGTGTAGAAACTACTTATATTTACCAGAGAAATATGTCGTACTTTCACTTTAGTGATATTACTGTTAAGTATTGCTAAACTAGTGTCAAATGTCTTGCTATTTTTCACATTCCGAGTAATTTCACTGAATGAAGAGGGATGTTTGAAACAAAAATGGACCAAACACAGGTATACATGCATACACCTACATGTTAATGAGACTTTTTGTTTGTACACAAACAGTTATTTATATATCTGCTGAAGCTGTGTTATTTCCTGTACTTGGAAGTACTGCACCCTGTTTAACATAATAAATTACCTAAATATTAGTTTAATAAGAAGTTTGAAAACAAATTGCTTATCTTTTTACAGAAAACTTTTATACGTACTTGAGTAGCGCTTAAGACGGGTAATTTATACTTTTACTTGTAAAAATATGTTGATGTAGTGCTACTTTAACCAGAGGACAATTTTTGGGTAGTCTACGGCATAAATTACACCTTGAGGTACGAACATTTACTTCTCAGATTAATGTTTTCCAGAGAATTTGAACGCAACGCTAGCTCTTGTGCTACGTCATAAAATGGGATTTCCAGCCCTCTCATGAGATCTGATCCATTTGGCTGAGCTCCGTCTGCACCTAAATGACACGTTGTTTCTGCCAACTTCTGTTTTATCGTTATGAGAAATATTGGCCAGATTGTTTACATCAATGCTTGAAATTATATTTCTATCCGAGGAAAATTTACAAAAAATGCTGTACCCAGCGCGACATAACTGAGCAGGCATATTTTGCCGGCTCGGTTGAGGCCGACACATCACTTGACACGTTACTGTCGTCATCGACAACAGCAGGAAGTAACGGCAGTTTTGTCCGTGTAAGAAAGAAGGAGGAAGCGACACGATGATGACACCTGAAGTGTTCGAAGCCGCTGATTGCTGTCACCGGGTGAAGATCTAATATCTGAGGTGAGTTTGAAGGAGGGTGTAAATCTCAGGTGTCATCTGACTCGTCACAGCATCTAGGTATCTCATCGGTGACTCTGGCAGGACACAAACATGGTAACCCAGCTCCAGTCATACGTGTGCGCGAGTTTGGCACGCGTTCAGATCCGTCCTTTCATCTTCAAACTGTAAAGGAAGAATTTCTTTCTTCCTGAGACCCTCAGTGAAGCTGGTGGAGATCAGATGTTGGGTTATTTAGCATCAATATTTATCGCCCTGCCTATAACTACAACGGAAATGTCTCCCGGATACAAAACCCGAAACCTCATGGATCAAAGCCCTCCTATTGAACAACACCAGATCTATGACGTTCCCTGCGTCCCTTCATATGTCCGATCCTACCTTTGGGAAGTCCATCTGACTCCTTGGAGTCATCAGCTTTAGTGATGCTGCCCTTTGTCGAGATGTGTGGCTTCAGGTTAAATTACTGAACCAACACTCAGTTGGTTCAGCCATTTGTGATTTCAAGCAATCACAAATGGCTGTTAATTGCAGCAATAGTTGTGAACAAAAGCGAATAAAGAAAGAATGTTTACAAAGCGCCACAAACCAATAGCATTGTTTCTTACTTTATAGACTATGTCCTCTATTTCAACAGCAAAAATGTTTCATAGGATCAAATTTTCTCAGTTTTAAACAGAAAGGCAACAACTATTTGTTGAGTGATACCAAAATAATGTGTTACAGATCTAATAATGCATTTTCTTAATGTTATTTATGATATAATGATATTTCCTGGTTAATTAGTGAGGTGAAATATGCTTTGTCAGTCGGCTGCCTGGCAGACAGTGTTGCTGTGATAAAAGAGATGGTCGTGCTCATTTAAATTTCAGTTTTTTTGTTCTTGTTTGCATGTTTGGGAAAGTGAGGCTAAACATAATAAATAATAATAATAATAATAATAATAATAATCATTAGGTTATCTTGTGAGCAAAGGAACATTAGAGGTTCCTCCTTTAAGCCACCTGACGTATGGTACGACTGAGCAATAACAACATACCCACACCTGCTTTTCTGTGTCATCTTAGGTTAAGTAAATAAATAATAAAAATCTAATTAACGTTTACATTTCCTGTCTGAAAACAATAGCAACAACAAATGAAAATGTCGGTACTTGATATTTATGTACTGACATAAATGTGCTCTTAAAAAAGAAACAAAATCAAACTCATTGGTGTTCCCGATCAACATCAAGATTTTTTTTTTCTTTTTTTGTAGAGGGCAATATCTGAATTAATGTGTTCTTGGCTGTAAAATCACCTATTGGATTTCAGAATTGTGCCTTTTACGTTTGTGATTCCTAAAGTTAGTTGCAGGAAGTGATATGCTGACTGAATGTAAAAAAGTTTTAATGGCAAAGTAGCTCCATGATGAAAGGAGATTTGGATCTTTGTGACCGTCATGGGTCATGCATCGGATTGTGGTATTTCAAGCTGATGATGCTAAAGGTGGGAGTGGAAACTTTTAAGTCTCAACTTGTGCGCATGACAATTTCAAATATGAATTCAGCAATTTAATTACAGATTTTGAAAAATACATGCAGAAGTTTTGTTATATTTTTTTGGGTTTTTTTCCCTATATTTTGTAGAGATGGACATGTGTCTCTGCGAGTCTGCTCGGACTGAGAAGATCAAGCCTCTGCAGAACATATCAGATCAGCACAAGTTTTGTTGCATTTTCATGTTCTTGTTTTTCTCCTAACTTGGTTCTGATTGGTCAGTTTTTGCCAACAATGAAACCAAAACATTTTATTAATGTCTATATAGCATATACAAGTAAACGGACTGGTATGTGCATGTTGGGCTCATCTTCAGAGGCTCACGCATAGCCATATGTGGATGCAACAATGTTGGAAATTTGGGTTTCACTGTGTTTAGTACAAACTACTGCACTTGGAGGTATTTAGCTAATAATTTATAAAAGCATTTATTATTTCTCGGGGGTTCTTTTTCTTATCAGCCTCACTGATTGTGTGTCCTTTGATTATGAGCAGGAATATCTTTTGTGACCCAAAGCCTAGAAGGAGTGCATCAGTAATAAGCAGAGGGTATTAGAGGCCAAGAACATTAGCTGTGTTGCTCCAACCAGAGTGATCTGTGGCCTCAGTCAGAGTAATGATTACATCACAGCAACTGCCATGTTATGTAAAATCCATTCAAAGGTTAGCTTTTTGTTTTCTCCTGACCGAAGTACCGCCTTTCACCTCTCACCTGGTTGTGCTCTTGTTCAGCCTGTGCCTCCCTAACTCCTGAGATTTATGGATTACTCTGATCAACGATAGCTGAATGAGCCAGGTTGTTCCAGTGTTGGAGTTGCCCCTCTGGACTGGGTCATAATCTTCCAAGTGCAGGCAGAGTTCACAAGCACTGTGCTGAAATGGCTGCAGGTCACGGTTGCATAGCAGATCGTCAGTGAGCAGAGAGGGAGTTTGGAGCTCAGATTTGACTGCAAGGGCCTCCCTTAGCAAATTTAATGACTCAAGTTAAGAACTCTGGGGGACGGAGGCGAAAAGGTAAGCTGTGTTTTTCCAGCTTTCAGTGGAGGTGGGCAGATTTGTTGGGGTGGCCCCTGATGTTGAAAATATAACGGGCTGCTTTTTGGCTGAGGTCCCTTCAATGAAAGGGTCTTTCAGATCGGGGGTCTCGTCTTGGTAAAAATGCCACATGCCCTCATGCCGAGTTAGTACTGAAGTAAATTGAGCTTTAATGTTACAGGCTCTCTAAAATGTGAAAGCACACACATTTTTGAGTTTCCTTGTCATCGTTGACTGAGATGAAAGGTTACAGTAGTTTATGGGCTGTTTCATGAGCTTTCTGTAGTGTGTCATGCCTTGTAAATTGAAAAAAAAAAAAAATCAAATTAAGGCTTCGACCTTTATTCAGTTTCATTACATCTTTATGCAAGTGAGAAAAGAAGAGCTTATCAAATGACTTTTAAATCATGGAGTCTATGCATGTAAATGCATGTATGGATTTATGATGTCTTTTTTCCCTGAGGTACAAATACAATGTGAAAAGGCCTATTTCTCTCAGCCATTTTTCAAAATGGAAAAGACAAGAGGACTGGTGTTAATCTTAGTCACAAGAAATTGCTATAAGAAAACAGCAGCTGAACTCACTGGATCCACACACACATAGAGCAAGAAATAAGACAAATTAAAAGAACTACTGATGGTGGAGAAAAGTAAGTTCAATTTTAAATAAGACAGAGATTTGGATGCCATTTCGTTGTAGTCTCGAAACACATGCAATGTGTTTTGTATTGTGGATGTGTGAGGCATCTATGACTCCAAAGATAAAATGCATTTAACTTCATGTCATTCCACCTGTTCTGTGATCATTAGATGCTCTTTTTTATTTTTCTTTGCGAAAATAGGATTGAGCAACAAACTTGATACCTAGAAACAGATTTCATATGCAGAATACTGCAGAGCTGCCGAGCAACAAGTTGGTGATAATTTGATTCTCCATTTGAATGTAAAAAATTTATTATTTGATGATGTAGAATCTTTCTATATATTTTCTATATTCTAAAATGTCTTTGTTTTGCGTTACAAATCCAATATAACAGCTGAAGATATTCCCTGGAGAACCAGTTTTTTTAAATTCTCAGTCTCTCTTAATCTTTCCTTTAAATAACATTCCATAATCTTACTTGGAATTGAATATGTATAATTGACAGAATCAGTAAGGTCTAAGTGCTCTACACCAAGAGCTGCAAGTCCTGATATACCGGTTAGAGCCTATTAGCTCCTCCTGACGTCCACGCAGACAAAGCACATTGGTGGCTGCTCTGATGTTTACCCCGCCCACAGCTGGTCTTCTTCCTGCTCCTGATTATCCTTTAACAACCACACTTGTCAGCGCGTATAATAGAGAAAAAGTTAACTGAATACAGTCTGAACTAAAGACTCTGAAAGAAGGCGGTGAGTAAGTAACTCATATTTGTGTTTTGAAAGGATGTCTGAATGAAACGTATTTGTTAGTAACTTAATGGCAACATAATCAGTTTACTTTCCTTACTGTGGAGCAGTAAATGTAGCACTTTAGAATGTAGTGATCCACTTTACGTGAAGCACATTTTATTTGTTTCTCTGTTGTTATTAGTTCTAAATATGTTTTTAGGACCCAGAGTAACATCTTGTCCTGTCACCTGTTGCTTGAAAATTAGAAGTTGGGCCCGGTTTCTTCCTGCCGTTGGTATTTGAATTGGTTTATTTTTAGGGATGGTAAGCGAACAAAGCAAAATCATAAAACTTGTGGAACCAGTAGAACCTATTCACTACTTGTAGAGCCACCTTACATGTCCATCTTAGTAAATTAGAATATCCTTTAAAAAATAAAGTCATTTAAATAACTCATTTCAAAATGTAAAACTGGCATTTATGATATGTTATGCAATCTATGAAAAAGTGTTCATTTCTCCTCACTTTGAAGAATATGGCATCAGCTAATGTATAGGATCTGCGCAATCAGAAGAGGATTTCCAAAATGCAAATGTCGGACTGCTTTTAAATCAATTTATTTTCAATCAAAATGTGGTTGAGGTTCCTTTTGTGAGAATTACAATATTATTGCAGCATGTAATCACTTCTGAAGAAACTGAACTTTTGAGTTGCATTAGCTAATTATATCTCAGTGTAATAAATCTGAGTTTTATTTTGTTGACCTGTGCATGCAAACCTTTTGATCATGTCTTTTTAATGCCAATTTCTGAATTGTGATTTGTCTTTTTGCATAGGTCGTTCTCGGCCTCCGTCCTCCATGTCTGCTCCTCCTGGCTACACTCGACTGGAGCAGAATGAGCCTATGAACCCTTTGCATATCTCTGTAGGAGGCCTCCCCATGCTGGCTTCCATGGCCAGTCCCACCGACCCTCGGTTCCGGCTCAAGTGGAAGCCCATTGTGGCCGTGGCCACGTTCCTGGTCTTGGTTCTGTTTCTCCTCATGCACTTTGGTTCGGGCCACTCATATGGCTCGCAGGGCTGGAGACCCTGCCACGGCAGCGCAGTCAGGGACTCTGATTCACAGTACAACGACACCTATCCTCTAACTGCACCTGAACGCACACCGCAGGGGATGCGCTACCGCATTGCGGTTATCGCGGACCTGGACACGAACTCTGCCAGTGAGAAGAAACTGACGTGGTTCAGCTACATGCGGAGGGGGTACCTGCTGGTGTCGCAGAGTGGAGACAAGGTGGCGGTCGAATGGGACGCTGACAAAGTGGTCCTGGAGAGTCACCTGTCAGAGAAGGGCCGGGGCATGGAGCTTTCTGATTTGGTGGTGTTCAATGGAAAACTCTACTCCGTCGACGATAGAACGGGTATCGTCTACCATATAGACAGAGACAAAGCTGTGCCCTGGGTTATCCTGCCTGATGGAGATGGGAATGTTGCCAAAGGTATAAGAATGGACTATTTAACATGCAAGTGCTTTGACAAGGTTTTAAACATAATCTAATTTTTTAGTTGGTACTTCCATGAACTAATGTTGCATCCTGACTTGGTAACGTGGTCAAAATGAGTAGTTTCCCAGAATTGCTTAAGTTCTCTCAAAATTTTTGTTCGGAAGAGACATCCATAGTATAAAGTCTCTTTTGGCAGAAAGAGACTATTCTTTACATAGAACCACATTCACATTTGTACACTGTAGACAACTTGAGGCCTAGAATTAAACCTGCAACCTGCTGATTGCAAAACATCTACTCTACTCACTGAGTCACAATTGCAGAGATATACATGTCTGAATTTATTGTTCCTTATTAATAATTTACAAAGAGTCAAAAGGATTCATTCTGGATCGCATTCAAACATACACACTCGCCCTCAAAGTATTTGATTAAATGTTGTGCCTCAGCCATGTGGTTTTTGTAGCCATCAGCAAGGATATTTGAAGAATCTTTGCTTTAATGTACATTTGATGGATTCCTGACACAGTCATGGTTTTTATGACCAGAGTCCACAAATTCTGAACACATTGGGGGAACGTTTGATTTAGTCAAAGTTAAATTTGTCCATCATCTAACAAGTTTTGATATCAGTTTAAGATCATGTTGCACCAACCAATTTTGTCTGAGTTTATACCATCTGACCTAAGCTGTCACCCTAAGATGAAAAAAACTGTATTCAGAAAAAAAAACAGGAACCTTCAAGTTTCAAGCTTGCAATAAACTGCACCAGGCTCTATGATGAAACCAGTTTAGTAATGTCATGAACTAAAGCTAGGGAGAATTTAGAAAGGCCAATTAGCCTTGACAGTCATGTTTTTGGACTGTGGGAGGAAGCCAGAGTACCTGGAGAGCACCCACGCACGCACAGGGAGAACATGCAAACTCTCCCTGTGCATGCAGAAAGAAACAGTGCTGAACAATTCAATTAAATGTCAAATTAAATATACTTGTGCTTTTGCTTGGCAGGGTTTAAAGCTGAGTGGCTGGCAGTAAAGGATGAACACCTGTACATTGGAGGCCTGGGGAAAGAGTGGACAACCACTGAAGGCGAGTTTGTCAACAACAACCCAGAGTGGGTGAAAGTGGTGGGCTTCCGGGGTGATGTGCAGCACGAAAACTGGGTTCCCAGGTACAAATCTATGAAAGAAGCTGTGGGGATTGAGCCGCCAGGTGAGGAAACTGTTCTTTTTTTTTTTTAATCCAATTGACTTCTGGCACTCTTCTTTACTTCATTCACACTTCATTCGTTTCTACAGGATATATTATTCACGAGTCGGCCGCTTGGAGTGACACCTTACAGCGATGGTTTTTCCTCCCACGTCGCGCCAGCAAAGAGCGCTACGAGGAGACAGCGGACGAGCGCCGCGGGACCAACCTCGCCCTGAGCTGCTCGCCTGATTTCAAAGACTTCAAAGTGAGCCTTGTGGGGCCACGTATCCCCACGCACGGTTTCTCTTCGTTCAAGTTCATCCCCAACACAGATGACCAAATCCTTCTGGCGCTCAAGTCAGAGGAAGACGCGGGAAAGATCGCGACCTACATCATGGCCTTCACTCTTGACGGACGCATTCTCTTACCCGAGACTAAGATTGGTGATGTGAAATATGAAGGTATAGAGTTTATATAGAAGGCTTAAAGATGGAGACTTAGTCTTGAGGCCACTGCACTGTGGTTGAAGATTGTTTACAATCCAGACACTGTTGGACTTGCCACACTTGCTGCTTCCTGGAAAACCATCACTAAAGCCCTTATAGGGTTGTCTTCATTGCAGACAACAGACCTTAAGACTTAGTCTGCAAAAAAAAAATGTTTGTCTTGTGAGTTTGGTAATTATGTAAGACCATTTGAGCATCGTCAGCTTGTTTTCTGGAAGAAAAAAAAATGTGGCTTTTGACAGTACTGTAGCCTTTCTCAGAATGAATGTATACATAAAATTGATTAATGAAGCTGTGAGGTTTATGTTGTTGTTTTTTTTTTTTTTTTCAGTAAATAATGCAAATTCATGCTCACACTGTACACTCTGAACATTGTTTTTCTCTTCTTTGCTCCAATGTAAACACTCTGGACATTTTTTTCTTTTGTCTCAACACAATCCGAGGAATGTTTTTATAAAACTGGAATTCGCTGTACTGGATAGTTTTGTTTTATTTTGATGGGGGTGGGAGGCTCACAGTAAAATATTGATTCTTCTTCTAAAAGTCTTCTCTTTTTTACTTCCAAGTGTGCATGTGACAGCCAGACATTTCTAGCAAGACTTGGTCAATAATGAATTGTGTCCTCAAACAACTTCCAGATTCATTAACAGTTGTGCAACAGTTTGCTGGTTCTGTTTTGCTGTAAAATGAAACTTAGGGGAGAAAGTGGGAGTAGTCGTCTGCAGCGCCAGTATATATTCAACGTTCCCCCTTTCCCCTTTTTCAAGAGAGTTCAGTGGAGGTTCAGCGGTGGGAAAGGTAGGTGTCTGTATTCAAAAAAATGACTTGATGTACAGACATTTAGCATTATATATTGACATAGTGTGAAAGAAATTGTTTACTTGACTTAAATCCCAGTCGATAATGTGTTTATCATATTTCTATTTTTTACTCTAGAATATGGACGTGTTCCCACAAAATCTACTTGTTGCTTTCATCATTTCTCTCCTGTTTGTTTCTGGAAGAGCATACAGACTTGACTTTCTAAGTAAGTCGCTGAAATGGTTTGTCATTCATGTTAAGAAAACATTTTTGCCAGTCAGGAGAAAGGAAAAATGCTTTTGTGGGGAAATATACAATAAGTTATTGTCATGCATGTGCTGTAGGATGATAAAGCTCTGGCTATTCATGAGCTCAGGGTAAACTTAGACTCTGAATACTAGTTTAACTCCGCTATGTGTCCTTGAACTTTTTGCTTTTAGAGAGAAACTCTCAGCCAAATGAAGGCAATGTGAGACTGTCTGGTTCTGAAAGCCCTTCAGAGGGCCGTGTGGAGATCTACCATGATGGGAAATGGGGAACAGTGTGTGATGACAACTGGGACATGGCTGAAGCCCAGGTGGTTTGTCGTCAACTCAACTTCCTCGGAGCAAAATCAGTTGTGGTTGGGAAGGACTACGGAAAAGGTGTCCTGTACTTTTGATTTTTCCTCCACAAGATGGCAGTAAAATGATTTCCATTAGTAGAGAGCTGTAATTTCAGTTCAATTCACTTTGTGTAGGTGAAGCAAACAGTGTTTGGTTTTATTAAAATATTTATTCTAAAACTTTTTTTTTTTTTTTTCATTTTTAAAAATCATTTTAGCATCTGGACCCATTTGGCTTGATGACATTGCCTGTACAGGGAAAGAGAAACAACTCGCGTCTTGCCGGTTCAGTGGCTGGGGAATAACTGACTGTACCCATAAAGAGGATGTTGGAGTTATCTGTGAATCAAGAAGTAAGTTAGAAAATTTATTCTAAATATATGTGGAAAACTATGATTTGCGTTATCTAACTGCTGTTATTCATTCTTTTAAAGACAAGGTTGAATTTTATTCTATTTTCAATATTCTAGTGGTCACCATGTTTCCATTATGCTTATCATATTTTCTTTTTTGTGTTTCACAGATTGCAATGTGCTTTGTGAGGCTCAGTGTTATGTTCAGTAGAGGTCCTGTCATTCTGTATGGGCCTGGTCTAGTTTTAAAGGCAATACCAGAGTCTTTAAGGCTAAAGAAGAGTTAAATAGCTGTATTTTCCTGCACTTCAAATGCTCTTTGTGATATCTGTTTGCTTCCAGATGATGTGACATTAAATGACTCTCGACATTCACTGGACCACAGCATCGGCCTCTCTGGTGATCTCGGTCAAATCTTTGACAGTGGTACCGCTTGTGATTTCCTGATCACTTTCCAGACAACCAATGGAAACAAAAAGGACGATGGGACCGAAGAGATGATTGAGACAACAATTTGCGCACACAAAGTGATCCTCATGTTATACCCGTACTTCAGTGCTTCAGCAGGGGCAAATAACATCACAGTGACTGCCCGCAAACCCTGCCAGTCATATTTCACCTCCTTCATCAGGTAGACTGAAGTTAATGGGGTTTTTTTTCTTCTTAAATTAATTAATTCTTTGTTTTGAATATTTATTTCTGAATCTTTTTTATTCGCAGGTATCTTTACACCCGTAAGATTGATATCACCTACTCCTCTGCAATGTGCCTCCACCAGCTAGCTTCCGACTTTGGAATTAACCAACTGATGGAGGACATAGGTCGACTGTTTTCCAATATCCTCCCAGCTGATGCTTCCTTTGACTCCCAAGTTTCACTTTACAAATATGCAGTTGAGACAAAGGACATGGTCCTCGAGGAAAACTGTGTCCAGTACATGGCCTGGAATTTCCAAAACCTGACCAGTTCTCCAGTTTGGGCTGAGCTTCCTGTGGAGCTCCTTCGTAGTCTTCTCACTCGCTCAGACTTGGTGGTTGCCGATGAGTATTTTTTACTTCAGACACTGGAAGGCTGGATCGCAAACCATGGCAGCTCCCTGAGTTCAGAAAACCAGACCGACTTGCTCCGTCTCATTCGCTTCCCCATGATTCCTGCTGAGAAGCTGTTTGACCTGGAGACCAAGTCTCTTCTCTTCAGTTCTCACAGGGATCTATATCGTGACAGTGTCTTGAAAGCATGTCAGTTCAATATCCTACTGTACAGTAATCAGACCCAATTCAAATTAGTCAAAGAGAATGATGATTACAAGCCCAGAATCTACATAAGTGAGACCTGGAGTGTTGCAATTGACCCTTCGGCAAAATCTTCGTCGTCTCAAAGTCGAAACCAGTATGGGTATTATGACCGCTATGGTCATTATGGTGGTTATTACCCAAATCCTACTGCATCTCCTAACAAGCAGCTGAGCACACCTCTCCACAGCAGCCTTCTGTTTAAGAACACCATGATCACCTGGGAGGCAAATGTTTTGAAAACCCAGAATGAGTGTTCATGGCGAGGCTTGCGTTGTGAATCATTTCCTGCAGCCCGACTGGCTCCCCAGAACCAGTATCAGTCTAAGAGCGGTGTTCTTTTTCGAAACCGCCTCCTGTTGACGTGCCAGAGCAAATACGTCTGTCAGATCCAAGGGTTCAAAGGTGACCTGGCTTATGTGAATACAAATGATACCCAGGTCTTTGCCTATCCCTGTCCTGATGATAAGTATACTTATACATTTGTAGTGAGACCAGAGTATGTGTGATCCAATGAAAAGGGAGTTTCATAAAATGATGGCCACGAACGAATTAATTGCCTTGTATCAATAATCATCAGCTGATTCAAAGCCAATTCAAATTAAATGATTTTTTTCTCAGTGATTCCAATTATCAGTAACTTTTATAATAAATTTTGATATATCTGTTGTATTAATCAATTCTATCTTTTTTTATTATGGAGAAAAAATAAAGCAACAATAAAACCTTTCTGAGTCAGAATTTTTTTTAATATTCTAGGAAATACAAAAAGGAATTAAAAGCCTGGTTCATAGCTGCAGTGCAGTTTATGGTTTTTGTTTATTGTGGCCCTATTGGTTTGCAACAATAAATTCTGGGTTTGAATCCCAACCTAGGCTTTTTCCTGCATACATTTTGTATGTCATCTCCATACATGTCTGGATTCTCTCTGGGTACTTTCGCTTCCTCCTGAAGTCCAAAAGCACACCTGTTGGGTAAAATTTTTGTTGTCCGGATTCTCCTGGTATACCACATTTTCTCAATTTGTAATCATGTGACAAATGAAGCAGCAACACTTAGATTACAATCTGTTATTAATGGTTTTCCAGAAATAACAGATATGATGATTGGTTAGAGGAGAAGAACAGAACATTTAAAAGTAAGTAGAAAATATATATTTTTACCTGTGTTTTGTATCCAGTTTTACAAAAACTTGCAAAAGTTCAAGTGGCCGTTAAAACAATCTGAAAGTGAAAAACAGTGGCTGTTATTCTTTGAGCCTCATCAGTAATTAGTAAGTGCATGTCACTATATGACATTTCCAGTAAGACTGTGTTTGAACATAGTGTTTCCTCATAAACTGGAACATGGGATATTCCCACTGGGTTGCGTTTTCCCAGCCAATTATTGTCTTCTTACATTTTCTTTTCTCATAGTCTTCAATTCACAACATTTAGGTTTGCATGCCAGGACAAGTAAGCAACAAGGCAGTACACAGTGGTGGTTTTAGATAAATTGCCTGTAGATATAGCAAACTGGTTGATCACATGCAAAAATGGATGTTGTCTCTGGGTGTTTAAAAATGATGCCACAATTATAGAACTGAGGGGATTTTGTCCTGCAATCGGTGGGTTTTAAGTTCCTCTGCCCGCCTCTGTCATTGTGTCCTTGGGCAAGACCAGGCCTGTTGGTGGGTTTACTCAGTCAACACAGGACCAGGATTTGAGTGATTTACCCTCCATGAATTATACACCAGGGTGATATGTTATATGTGAGAAACTGCTTCCCCTCCTTAGAGATCAATTTTTCTTTAGGTTTTTTGGTAATCTTGAATCTTTCACATCAGGGCAGAGTATGTTTCTCAAATGGCATCCTCGCATCTTTTGACACATCCACAAACGGTAGTGAAACCTCTTGATTGATCCGCTTTTCTGAGTAAAATTAACGAAATATAATGAGAGTTGACAGGTGATTCAACAGGTTATATTTAAAAAACCATAGTTCACATAAGAAAACCCTTCCACTGTTATATTGACAACATGACTAATGACTAATATTGACAACACAATGAAACAAGGATTTCATTGTGTTGGGACTGACATGTTCACTGACATAGATATTTTCTTTTCAGACATGAACATATGACTACAAAAAAAATTTTTTGTAAGTAATTAATGGTGCGTTACTGTTTTTATGAATTGTTCTAAAACACACATAATGTTTAGCTAATGCTGAGAATGACTAGATTAATGCACCACAGCAAATGAGAAAAGCTTTACATTTTCATTGTTCCATTTTTAGTTGTATCATATTGAAATATTGAGATGTGACAATTAAACAATTAATTTTTATGAATTATTTCTCTAAATTTGTTTAAGCTTTAAGAAATTTCTTGTATCTTGTATCTTGTATCCCTAGGTTGAAGTGGCTGTTAAGCCAATGTGAAAGTGAAAATAGTATTGTTCTTTGAGCCTTATGAGTAATTATTAAGCACATGTCACTACACAACATTTCCAGTATGACATTTTCAGCAAGAACATCATTAAACAAGTGTTGACAGCTCTAAACTTAAACACAAAGATTTTCACTTTAATAAATTCACTACAACAACACATTTCTGGGAAAGGAGGGGGAGTGACAGAACATATATATTTGACATCCCTTGCTTTTATCTACACTTTCACAAGGGAGAAGGGGAGAAAGAGAGGCAGCTCCACAGGATCAAAATCAGATGGCTGAAAGTGGGCTGAAGGTGGGTATTGTTTTATAGGGCAGCAATTTATTATTTAGTCTGGCTATCCTTTGTCCAGTGCAGTAAGACATAGAGAAAAAGAATGTTGAATTAATTTTATTTTCACTTTAACTGAAATGCAATTGTCAGAAAATGTTTGTATTTGACTTTTAATTTGATTAATTTTTTTAAATCCTTCTCCAAACTTCAGAAAATTATAATTTTTTATTTTTAACTTATATGCATTAATAGCTAATGAGCATTCATCAAGATTTTTAACTTAAAAAAAATCCAAATCCAAAGAATGGGAACGCCTCTCACAAATGCAAATTCCTTCTCAATAATATCAGGTATTTACATAATAAGTAAACTATTCAGACATGCTTGTCCTATTTTATTTTATTTTTTTACATTTCTTTAATTAGTCTTATGTATGTGCTACAACATCTGCCAACAGAGTACCTCTCTTTTGAAACAAACACTGTACGGGTCTTACCATACTCCTCTTGATCCAATTAAAAACATCTGAGCATCGAAAACCAATCTAATACATTTTAAACCACAGTGTTTCAATAGGTTTGGGGTAAAAGAAAATAAGATTTGTTGAAAGACGTATCTAACAGATCCATTACTTAGAGATAATTTTTAAAAATTACATCTGAATGCATGTTTTTCTCTCTCTTTTCTTTTTCTTTTTACATTTCTACATTAGAGTTTGGACATGTTCACAAAACTACTTACTGCAATATTTCTTGCACTTCTGTATTTCTCTGAAGGAGAATGTGTGCGCGACAATCACAGTAAGTCTCTTAAGTTCTTTGATGCATATTGACTTATTAATTGACAGATATTTGTTTTTCAAGCCTCTATCTGATTTTGCTAAATAGAAAGCAGCCGTGAGCCAAAGGAAGGCGATGTCAGGCTGTCTGGCTCAAGCGTCCCCTCAGAGGGCCGTGTTGAGATTTACCATCATAAGCAATGGGGCTCGGTGTGTGATGACGATTGGGACCTGTCTGACGCCCAGGTGGTCTGTCGTCAACTGAACTTCCTGGGGGCCAAAGCTGCAGTGACTTGGGGACATTTAGGACAAGGTACCTTTTTTCCAGTCATCTGTTGCAAGATGGCAATGAAAGGAAAGCCATCTATGGAGAGTTGTAACTTCACAACTACATTCAAACTCATCTGTGGTCATTTTTGTAATTTCTTGATTAAAGTAGTTAATCATTGTTATTCTTTTTTTGTCATTAATATAGCACATGGACGCATTTGGCTTGATAACGTCGACTGTAGTGGCCAAGAGCAAAAGCTTGTGTCTTGTAGATCCAATAACTGGGGAGTACATGACTGCAACCATGAGGAGGATGCTGGAGTTATCTGTGACACACAAAGTATGTTAACTCTAATATGAAATAATGTCTTTCATTTCACCAAAATCTCTTTTTCCACTAGTTTAAAGAGTAAGTAAATGCAACATTTGGCCACATCCATCTTTGTGGTGCCCTGTCTGAGTGTGTACACAAACCGTGAATGAACAAAACTGATGCAATGCTGACCTCTGGTGGACGCCATAAGTAATGTCTAAGCAAGAGGAGCAGTAATCACCCAACATGACAAACTGCTTCCTGCCACAAAATTAGCTCTTCTTCCAGTTTGACATTTTGCCCCTATTTACATAACGTTCATATTTGATTTGTGATTTGTGGTGTCAAAATTACAATTTATTTCTGTTTTTGTCAATGAATTTATCTAACGGGTTATTAAAGAGAATTTTCGAGAATTTTGGAGAACAGAGGTAGTTCTCAAAGTCTGTGGTTCATAAAGACGTGTTAATTCCCAGTTTTATACAGAGATATGTGTTTTGCAACTTTCATTTTGTTTGGAAATATACCAGTTTGGAACAGTAAGATACAGAAGTAATAGTTTAGAAATTCCCTCAAGAATCTTTTTTAAGAACCAGCATATATCTATATCATCTTCACAGCCAGTACATCTTATTTGTACATTTAAAAACTGTTTAAATTATCACTTTATCACTCACTTCTCTAAGGAACACTTAACTCACATTCCTGTCTAAGAATTTTCTCTACAGATGTTGGTGGATTAATAATTTGTTCTGCCCTCTCTATACCAATGCTTGGAATACATTTTTTATGTAATGAATCTAACCACTGCATTACATGTTATAATTACTATTATCATTCCATGAAATATATTTAGGTTGTTTCAAACAACATAAATATGTTGGTTGTTAAAAAACATAATTAGTTTTTGGTTGTAGATTCTGGATTCCAGAAATATTGTTTTAATTATTGTCTAATATTTTAGTATTTTCTTGCTGTTCTCATTTATATGTTTCTTGTATGTGTTTTGCCTCTTTGGTTCTCAGATTATGATAGCACCCAGATGACCCAGAGTGACTCTATACACTCTCTGGACCACAGCACCATCCTCTCAGATGATCTAGGAAACATCTTTGACAGTGGTACCGCTTGTGACTTCCTGATCACATTCCAGACCTCAAATGGAACCAAACAAGAAGACAGCACCCCAGAATAGACTGCGGCTACAATCTGTGCACACAGAACTATCCTCATGTTGTACCCTTATTTTAATGCTTCAGTTGGTGAAAATAACATCACAGTGACTGTTAACACGACCTGCCAGTCATACTCCACTTCCATAATAAGGTAAGTTGAACCTAATTTATATATGTGTGTTTATTGTGGAAGCACTTAGTTCTTTTAGAAATTTTTCATAATTTGTTCCATTACAGGTACCTTTATACTCGTCAGATCAATGTGACCTATTCCTCTGCAATGTGCCTCCATCAGCTTGCTTCACAGTTTGGATTGAGAAAACTGTTAGAGGATGTAAGTCAGGTGATCTCTAAAGGTGTCCCTAATGATGCTTTGTTTTACTCCCAAGTTTCACTTTACAAGTATGCAGTTGAGACAAAGGACTTGATCCTTAGGGACAGCTGCATCCAGTACTTGGCCTGGAACTTCCAAAACCTGACCAGTTCTCCTGTTTGGGCTGAGCTTCCTGTGGAGCTCCTTCATGTCCTCCTCACCCGCTCAGATTTAGTTGTGCCAGATGAGTATTTTGTACTGCAGATTCTTGAAGGCTGGATCACAAACAATGGCGGCTCCCTGAGTTCAGAAATGCAGGCCGACTTGCTCCGTCTCATTCGCTTCCCCATGATTCCTGCTAAGAAGTTGTATGAGCTGGAGACCAACTCTTCTCTCTTCAGTTCTCACAGGGATCTATATCATGACAATATCTTCAAATCATATCAGTTCAATGTTCTACTTTACAGCAGTCTGATCGAACCAAAGTTAGACCAAGAAGATGAAGATTACAAGCCCAGAATCTACACCGGTAACACCTGGAGTATTGCAATTGATTCATCAAAATCATCATCATTAAGTCAACAACCCCGCTATGATTATGGCTCTCACCTACATTCCCTGACTCCTCAGTCCTCTTCACAAAAATTACTTCGTACATCTCTCCACAGCATTGTTGTGTGTGAGGACGACAAGGTCACCTGGGCAGCAAATATCTTCAAAACCAGTATCGAGTGTTCAAGGGAAGGTGTTCATTGCAATTCACTTCCTGCAGTAAGGCTGACTCAGCAGAATAACAATTTGAGGCGTCGCATACACTTTGAAAACCGCGTCCTGCTGACATGCCAGAATAGGTACATCTGTCACATTCAGGCCTTCCAAGGTGACATGGCTCACATTGATCAGGCTCTTGTCTACCCTTGTCCTGACGACAATTACATTTACACATTTGTGGTGAGACCAAAGTTTGTGTGATCCAATGACAAGATATGACATAAAATGATGATTATGGGGTGCGATTCTGGCTCAGGGGTTTAGCACAACCCATATAAGAAGACCTTAATCCTGGACGTGACAGTCACAGGTTCGAATCCCAGCCTGGTGACCTTTGCCGCATGTCTTTCCTCTCTCTCATAACCTACTTTCCTTCACTTTCAAATAAAGGCCACTAAAGCAAAAAAAAAAAAACCTTAAAAATGATGATTCCAAGTTGTACGATCACTTTGTGTTATTAATCTTTAACTGATTTAAATCACATAGCAAATTTGCTTGTAAATGTTCTTTTGTGTTCCTACAACCAATCATTTCTACTATTTTCTAGTGTATTTCAATGAATATCTGTATCATATCTTTCATTTGGGAAAACAATTAAAGTGATTCAAAATGTCATCAAAGTGTTGTTGCTTCTTTTTTTACATGCTTAAGAAAATTTGAAACTAAAAAGATTTGTTTGAGAACAACATAGTAGATTTTTGGCTCATAGCGCAGTAAGGAAGAGGTGTGGTGAATCAGACATTGGCTCTCAAACATGAAAGTGCCCCTTTTGCAATGACTTGTTTGGAAAATCATTTTTAGGCTTTTTCTGCAATGTGGTCATTTATCCTTTACAGTTCAAGTTAAGTGTAAAATGAGTTGATGTAGAAAAAAAAATGTAAATAACAACCTGGTGGGAGAAATGTGCCAAAAGTGTCTGCCTTCAGTCCTCTCCTGTTCACACCCACCATCACCTATAGTGAGTGGTAGAATGTTTACATGTCCTCATAATGCTATTATACAAAGGTGTCAGTGAAGAAAATTATAAAAGGCCTGTTTCTCTATAATTGAAACACAAAATCTTGTAAACCGATTTTTTTTAGAAGTGGAGGAAGTTAAAAGTAGGTCCAAATAAATGTTTATTTATGACCAAACACTTGAGCTGCCAGCCAGAAACCTGAAGCTGAACAGTTTTCTCCCAATGAATCATCAAATCCTCCAAGGCAGTTACGCTTTCAACAAACATAGGATCATTTTTTCTGGCATTCCTAAATTTCAGTTGCACACAACCGAGTCTCACATGCATGCATGGACATGTTGTTTATAAAGTAATTATACGGTGACTAAAGATTTGTTGGCGACTGCAAAAACTTCCATAGTTGATCACATGCAACAAAAAGGTGATTCTTGTTTATGCTTAAATGTGATTCATGATGGCTCCACCAGTCTGATGTAAGCCAGCAGAAGTGAGGTAGTCAGAGAGAGGAGAGAGTATTGGATGTGAGAAATGCCTGTTCAGAAACTACTTACCGTCACAAAAAGTTCAGATATTTCATTATAGGTTATAATTTGGGCATGACTAACTGTTTATCATAATTTAAATCTTTACCCACAAAATATTTCATTCAGCAAGTCATAACTGTTTATTTGTTTGATTTGCTCCAAAATTGTGAAATTCTCTTGATTGGCATTTATGAACATGACTCTTTGCATGTAATTTCATCACTTGAAATCCAAAATTTCTCAATTTTCCAAGCTGGCTCCAGCAAAACACATCCAATAAGGGCCTTATGAATCCCTAAAGGCAAGTGACAAACGTTCAACATATTTACACAAAAGACAAATATACTGATAAAAGAAACAGAAACAACCCAGTGTTTAATGCAATAATGACGTAGTATAAAGCAAGTATAAACCTCCTTTACAGGTCATGTCAGCCATGAATTTCTGGAATGACAATAACATACCAACCTATTCATGAGAACAATAACAACGAGAGTAACAAAATGTATTAATGCAGAAAACATTTGCTATTTGCATTCTGTCTTGCATTCACATGTACCAAATGCTGAACACATGCAGAATGTTTATTATAACTAAAATATGGAAATGTATTATTTTCAAAAAGTGTCAAACAAAGATGCAAAGACCTGTCTATATTATATTACATTATATTATATTATATTATATTATATTATATTATATTATATTATATTATATTATATTATATTATATTATATTATATTATATTATATTATATTATATTATATTATATTATGTAACATTAAATTTTTCTTTTCAGCTTATGCAAAGATAAAAAATGAGCGCAACAAGAAGTTTGTTTTGATTAAACTTCAAACAGTCAGAAATAAAATTTTCTTTGTATTTGCTATTTGTAAACTTCTGATTTCAACAATAAGTCATCCCAGTGCATATATTCATTACAGAGAAAATGCTACAAATTAGCTCCCACTATAAGCACCATTATACAGGCATGGGACACTTGTTTTACTCATTTTGCCTATGTTAAGTTTTATCCGTCCCTATCAGGAAAAACTTAACATGTAAGTACACAAGGGGTTATTAAAAGTGGCAGACATATCTTACAGAGATGAAGGGATCTAATACACTTTGTCACACCCAGACCCATGTTGCAAATGTTTTCAGAAACGCCAAAGCATATGCAAAGTTAAGGAACAGATATCAACTTTAATTAGGTGGTCATGATGGTTTAACTGGAAAAAAATTGTTCTTCTGAAATTTACAGCATCATTTTTAGGATATGTAATGTCTTTTCTCTTTTCCCATCAAATGCTCTTTCAAACTCATTTATAAACTCTACAAAGCAGATTAAATTACAAGTCAAGAGGCTGCCCTCAACATGGCTACGAATCGGGGACTGGTGTTATTGTGTTCTGCAGAGGAAATGACTAAGTAATCCCTTACGAACGTTTACAGATGTTCATGAGGTAAAAGTGAAAGTCCCTGTGAGCGTGAATGTTAATTGCCCAACAACAGATCTATTGTAACACCATGAAGAATTGCAGGAAAACATTGTGAAACCTTTCAGCATACTCACAGTGACTAATATGGTTTGACCCTAAGTTGTAGGCAGGTCAAACCAGTTGACCCTTGAGTGTGTGATGTGGTTATGTTATTTATTGTTTGAGGATCTGTAAAGCAGATGTTTTCCCACCTCCATTATGTCCCTCAAGCAGTTCGTAAGACTGATTCACTGTCCTGTATTGTCACTGTTCATATGGCTGCACTGATGAGTGGAAAAATCTTCGGAAATCCCCTGTGTTTATGGATGAATAATTGGTTGAAAAGCTGCAAAATGGTCAGGTCATGCACAAAGTGTGCAAGCACCCGGGAACAGGAGGCGTGAGTTAGGATGTGGGCCTCTACCACAGCACCCACCAGTTCCCCACAATGAGACCCTCTTTTTATGCCTTATTGAGCTCTTCCTTTAGAGACTATTCCTGGCTAAGAAAGTCTGTAATTTAAGGCATAAGGGCCAGTTCACCGGGCCAGCTTCAGGCCCTTTTTTAGCATTTCAAGAAGGGGTACTGCTTAGATTGCACTTCTTGGACAAATCCACCTCATTTCAGCAAAATTAAATCCAAATGTTGATATAATAATGCAGATACTGAATCATGAGAAACGCTGTGTCTAAAATTAAATCTGCAATGCGGAAAGACACACAGAAGGGTTAGGTCGCGAGGTCATTTCAAATATGCCCAGAAGCTTGTTAGGTCGTTTCAGCATCTTTGAGAAAAGGAAACTGAATGTTTGGAGAAGGGGAAGGCGGGTTATTGCCCAGAAGGCGGCATCTGGTGCCCCTCCACTATCTCCAGTAAACCTCCAGACTGAGACGGAAGCAAATTCCCAACTATGTGGGATGTGTCACTTCCTTTCGTATTTCTTGGTCCCTGTATCACACCCTGACGTATGTGTTATTGTCCCTTATACGCCTTTTGTTTCTGGTAACTTCTATTCTGTTTTCGAGTCACACAACTTACTGGGAATTTTCCTAATATAACTGGCACCACTTTTACGGGTAAGTGAAATGGATGTTCACAAGAGGGACGACACACCGATTGTGTCATCCTTTTGCTAGTTTTCAATCAGGCATCCAGCGAGAGACCTGTGGAAAAGAACCGAGGAAAACTGCTAAACTATGACAAACAGTGGAAATATTTGCCAGTGGCGAGACCACTGACAGTCAGCGGCCAAATATGATGTCAGCGAGCAAAGCAGCCACAGTCCTTATTCCATCTTTTCCCTTCTCCTATTTTTATTGTCAATCATCACCACTATTAATCACAGCAATTCCTCGTCTTCCAGAGGCACTGTCAAAGAGGTGAAGTTTCCAATAAACGAACAGTCTATTTCTGTCCATGCGTCCATGAATACAAATAATGTAAGAATATGAGAATATGCTTCTTCTACTGAGAAATGGAGCCCTTTGGGTTGCTTACACTGAGGGACTTACCAGATTGAATCTATTAAGCATGAGGGGATGATGTTACTGTTCACCACCATGCCAAGTCTCCTACAGAACTCTGGTTTTTCAGGAGGTCCTGATAGTGAGTCTGTATGCATAAACACTCTCACTGAAACAAATCATTGATAACTGCTGCGTGGGACAAGGGTTACTCAGCATGCTATATTGCTGGGAAGGGAACTATTCAGGATTACAGTAAAACATTCTCAAAGATACTGCTTCATATCGTAATGTGGAACATAAAATCAAAGAAAATTTCATTCTCTATAGACGCTGGTAAAGAATTCAAAACTAGACATTGTTTTACTCAATAAAGTAACAGTACCAAAAAAAAGGTATATTCTCACTGTGGAAAGCATTGGGAAATCTTAATCCCTAATAACTAGTCTTACCCATTTTTGGCTGGAATAGGTTTAGTGGCATTACTTCTTGCCATCTACCACTCTCTGACACAGTTCTAAGGAAAGTTTTCTTCATGCCTCACTTTCAACAGTGAGATGTTTGAGGGGTTTCTTGTGTGCACAGCCTGTTTCAAGTCCCCCTCAGCGAGATTAAGATCTGAGGTTTTACTCCGCCTACGACTCTCCTACTCTCGTATTGCTCACCGGATTTATGTGCCCATGTTTTATTTTAACCATTTTAAAAGGGAATTAGTTTTGCGGGTGTCCTAATTACTACCTCACCAAAAGCTGGATATTATTATTTTTATTGCATTTAAACATCCTTTTTATAGTTGATTATTGTGTATCATCTTTATTTGTAATTCATAAAAATTATTCTGATATTTCAGAATGGTTTTTGTGAGAGTTTCTGAGTCCACATTATGAAATTGTTTCTGCTCCTCACAAGCTTCATCCCTCCTAGTTGTTTGCTAGTCAACTGCATGAAGAATGACAATAACATTTCAAAATTATTTAAATTTACTTTTCAGGAGCATTAGAGGAGCTTTAGGGTGTCCAGATACGCAGAACTGGTGAATTTTCCCAAAACTGCCTGGCTGAACTTTGCTCTCATTTCCCTAACGATCGCTTATGATACAATTCTTTGAAAAGAATTTGCCACATCTAGTGCAACTATGTAAATCTGCAGATGTAGCTGTAGTCCAGTGTCTTTCTAGCATCGGTGTGTGAATGTGTGTATGAATGTTTTATGAGCCATTTTGGAGTCCTTCTGATTAGATAGATTCCTAGACAAGTACAGGTCATTTATTTTTTTGTGTGTGTGTGTCTTTGTTCCTTTTAAATCTGCTTCAGAGCAGAATGAACAGATCTATGACTAACAGGAAGCTGCTATCTTCTGAGAAAATAACAGTTTCAGACCATCACACCATCAATGTCGTGTTAATGTGTTCATGTTTTCAGAGCTCTCCTGTTTCTACTGTCTCTACTGTTGAAACCTGAAGTCACATAATGAAACCTGCAATGGTTCAAATGTAGCTTGGAGTTCGTTGTGATGTCCTGGGCTAATTACAGTTGTGCCAGTCTGGTTATGCTTCCCCATTTGGAAATCTCACTGGGAATTGGTCGAGTCGCATAGCCTTTGAAAATGTGTTTCGAATGAATGGATGTTAAGAACTTTGTTTCTCCGCTGCTCTTTAATTTCTTTAGATTGGGGCGTGAACTATCACGCTTTATCATGTTTTATCCTACTTCATGTTGTGAAACCGGCTCTATCCGAGTAATTTGTTGTTTCCACTAACCGTTCTGGCAGTAATCAACAAGCCTGTGAAACTAAGCTTTCCAAAAATAACACGTGTTTAGACACAGTTTACTCTCGGTTTAACAAGGATTACTTGGGTTTTTAATCCCCTAAAACAAATGGAGTTGGACAAAAAATAAAAAGGATCTGAATCCACTATTTTTGTTTCTGTTTATGAATGTTCACAATGCTGCAAAGTTGGGTGTTGCAGAAAGTTGAAAAACAAGCAATTGAAATTCCTAAAAGATATACTACTGTTTTTGAAGTATTAGTCTTTGTTGATGTGCACAGATGGTCTGTGAATAGTTTACCATTATAATCTTCAGAAAGTTGAAAAAAGAAAATAACTTATCTTTGTTCAATGACGTCAAAAATAAAAGCACATATTTAGATTTTCTTTTTCGGTTTAAAATTATGAAAAAAAAAGTAAACAGAAAAAAAAAATCCTATGCTATCTTAGACAGACATTAAATACTGTATCAGTAAGAGGCGCTGTTTCTTCTTTTCAACTCAAAAGTGTTCCTGTATTTTTCACCACAAAAAAATAAATAAATAAAAATAAAATAAATAAATAAAAAATACAGGATATAAGAATATTATCATAAACACATGTCAAAAACTTTGAGGAGTTTAGATGACAATATTGATGTATTTGCTTGTTTTATCTCATTATTTTCAGGATATTTGCCCATGCGCTCAAAAACCCTCAACCTTACCTTATATGGGCAGTGATGTCACGAGGGATGACGCATTGTTGCCGGTTAAGGTTTGGAGGGTGTCAGAATAAGAGAATTCTGGTTAGTTTTTATCTTTAGTTGCGGCATACTTTTACATTTTTAAATATGAAGGGAATCTCAAACTTAGTTTCTGCTCATCCAGCTTCGACCAAAAACTGAGCCCTCACTCCCCTAAAAAAACCAGTTTGTACTTAAATTTACTAATTTGCAGTTTGGAGAAATCTGTTTCTGATAAACATGAATGAAAACATAAAAATCCAACAAATCCAACAAATCTAAATGATTCAAGAACATTTAAGATAAACACACAATTCAATGAGACTTCTCAATGGCTATCCATTTTAATGGTTGCACTTTCACTGCATGTGAACATGATGTCGAAAGCACCTTATCAAAATATGGACACTAATATCACATCATGAAAGAACAAACTTTACTAGAACAGGTTAAGGGTGTGAGATTGTCAGAAATCATATCTACTTTTTTTCTTCTTTTTTTTTTTTGTTGATGAGTGTGTTTAAATTTCTCTATTTGTTTTATAGAAAACAAATATCTAAGCAGATTTACAACAATGTTGCTCAACTGCTCTTCCTTAAAGGTTGCTGACTAGTAAGCAAATTTGAATAGTCGGTTTTTAAAATAAAATATTTTGACGAGAATGAATGAACAAGAAAATGTTTCTAAAAAACGTATGAGCCTCATGTTGAAACACTCGTTCTTTAAAAGGGCAGTGACGTCAGCAAACATTTACTTTGCCAGTTCAAGTTCAGGTGTGAAGGAACCTAGAATTTCACAAAAGGGATCAATTTTTTTGCTTCTGTTTCCTAGTAATTTTATTTGAAAACATCTGAAAAGAAATGCAAACCAATTTAAAATTTCTAATCAATCGTTATAAACCTAAACATAACAGCTTTTAGTCATTCTATTTGTGTATCAAAAAAAAAGACAACTTATGCTTTCCACCTCAGGTTGATGACCAAAAATATATGCACAAAGATTCTTATTTCATTTTATTTATTTATTATATATATATATATATATATATATATATATATATATATATATATATATATATATTTTTTTTTTTTTTTTTTTTTTTTTTTTTTTTTTACAGAAGCATGGAGACCAAACCAGGCAGTCATCTACGGGACAGAGGTTAAGTTTAGTTCAAGAAGTCATAGATTTAAGAAATACAGTTTTTTTCATTCTGTTTATGTATGTAAGAAAGGAGAAGGCCAGACGTTGGAGTGTGTCTTCATTATCCGGCCTCTTCGTGTAATTGACGTACGTCAGATCGGAGCTGACGGAGTTCGCCCTCACATGTGAAAAACTGGGAGGCCCTGACCTCTCTGCTTCGCCGCCCTGAAGAAGAGGCGGAGCCTGACGCCTGCAAATAAAACTCGCCTTTCTTCTCGTGGAAAACAGTCAGGAATCAAGTGTGATCGGCGTTGCAAACTGGAAAGACCCTCCACTCGCCGCCTCCTACTTTTGACAGTCAGTTTGCACCGTCAGTTCTGCAGCAGGGGGATCATTTCACGTCTTTGTTAGGCTCCAGCCTTCACAGGGTACTCTCCACTGCGCATCCTGCTTCTTCTAAACCCTCTTTGTAAGTTGAAGGTTTTTCAAGATGAGCTGCACAATGAACAGCTGTTTGGTCGCTCTGGTGATCCTGTTTCTGTGGCGCGTTGAAGAAATGGCAGAAGCCTGCAGCTGCTCCCCTGCGCATCCTCAACAGGCATTCTGCAACTCCGACGTCGGTGAGTTCACTTTACGGCTAATATTTAATAAAACTGTTACGCAAAAGATGCATTCGTCTGTGTTGCACATAAGTCGTCCACTGTCTCTCGAAAGAATGTTGACTTTTTATTGACGGTAAAAATGTAGGAGGATTAAGTTTTCTTGCCACGTCCCTCCCCTTTTACCCAGCTCATCATCTGTTGATATTCCTCAATCCTGAATTGAATTTGTGGTTTCTGCACTCTCTCTTTTTATTTATATATATATAGAAGGAGGTGAAGTTTAAAGTAGATTAAGGTAAAGTTTAAAGAAATACCGCCAATGTCCTGAAAAGTTTTTACCACATTTCTTGTCTCTGTCTTAATTGTGTTTATATAGCACACACATCATCTCTGACGTCTGAAAACGTTGACATATTGTAGTATTTCCCACTGGTGTTCTGTGCAAACATAGAGATTTTGGCAACATATGAAAGATTCCTTATTGGCTATTTCTTTCTTTCTTTTTTTTTTTCTTTCTTTTTCCGAAGGTGAAGTAAACATTTCGCCTTTTACAGAACACTCCTCGTTTCTTCCTTTTAAGAAATACCTTGAGCTAACAGGGACCAGCTTGTGCTGTTATTTGAATTAGGGTTTCTGAGCCCCCCGCCCCCGCCTTGCCCACCCCTCTCCACTCTCTCCTTACTCCATAGCAGCCTGGATGTGTGGCATTTATACAGAAGAGAACTCATTTAGTGATTTTTCCTTAGCCATGGGGTTCCTTGACTCTGAAGATTAAAGAAACTCTCTCTTTTTTTTTTTTTCCTGAAGAATTTACTGCCAACGAAAACCTGGTTTTGCTTCTTTCTTTTTGTCGTTTAGATGGAGCAGTTTGATAGCGGGGGAACAGGGCATGAATGTTTCAGACTATAGAGCCCAGTTTTTGCTACATCAAAAAGGCGAATACTTCAAAGAATGTCGCACGGAGACGATTTTACTTCTTTACGTGGTTGCATCAATCCGTGACTGTTCCAGTGTGTGAAATGGTTGTTTTGCCATCGCTGGATACGGTTTACAGTGGGAAAAACCCAACACCTCTAATTACAGGTATCAACCTAGCTACCTGTTGACTTTAAGTGAGCCCTCGCCCCCTCTCTCTTCCTGAAATGAGTTAGTCATGTTTAATCATTGTGAGTCGATAAAAGAAACGCATCTCAACTCTTACGTCATTGGCTTTTACTTGCAGTACGAACATTTTAAATCTGTTCTGAATGCTGTTTTTACAGTTTCCTGTGTTCATACATTTTGTCAACCACAGGCTCTAGTAACTTTAATAGACTTTTAATATGGCAGAGCTACACAAAGTAGTACATCATGGTGAAACGGAATGTAAATGATTGCATGTTTGCAAAACATTATATAATTACCATATAATTACCAATAAAAATATCTTACACTTGTACCCCTAAATGAAGCCAGTGATGTGGGCGGGAAGCTAATGGTGACTCGGGCGTAAGTGCCTGTGAACTGGTCAACTCTAACCCTTGCACTCCACAAATCAAACCTATGGAAAAGTCGTGAGAAGACAAAAATTGTTGAAGGAAAGCTCCCCGTTTGCAGTTTCTTTAGGCCATGTAGGAATCTGGTGTCCTGGAACAGAGAAACCTCTAAAACATACAGGACAGCAGATGCTGAGGACCAGATTAAAAACCACTGCATTAAAAGTATAAACTGTTTGTTCTGTGCTAAGACTTACAAAGGCTACTGTCGGAACAATCTGGCTCTTGAATGACAAAGGTTACTTTGGTCAGAAAAGGCTGTGTAGTGAAACACTAAGACTGGACATCACATTAAAGACACTACTGTCACACAAGGTGATGGCAGCATTATTCTGTTTGCATGTTTTTCTTCAGTAATTGGCTGAGAAGATGAGTGGAGCTAAATGTAGAGGATTTATGAAAGAAAACATTTAAATGTGGGGGTGAGTTTAACCATCTGTTACAAGAACAATCCTACAATCATGAAGCAACTGCGACAGGAAATGGTTTGCTCAATAGCATTTTTGTGTCTCTTATGATGCATCTGCCCAACTACCAATATAAATTCACAGTCTGTCCATATTCAATATGATTGAGTCTGAGCAGTTTTCCAAAGAGGAATTGTCAAAAACTTTGAAAACAATGTATCATTTTCCCTTAATTTCACTGTTGTACACAATTTTTTTGTTGGTCTCATAAAATCCATTGACACCTGCGGCTGTAAACCAACAAAATTGTCTCTGGAAGGCACTAGTTTGTTTGGGTTTTTTTTCTAAACCCAGACAGTGAGGAGTTCTGACTAAGCCAAGATGCTGATAGTCACGTGAACTTCCTGACTGATTCATTGAATCAGAGTCTCCGAAGTCAGGTCCTGACATGACACTAACGCTGACACCTCGGCTGCAGCTTCAGCACCATGGATAGACCCTTAAAAAAAATAAAAAATTATAAACTTAAAAAGTCTGGAAGGTCGAACTCTCTAAACAGAAGGGTTATGAATTTTCTTAGTGCTTTGATTTGACTCATGGTCCACTTTGTGAACCGTAGAACTTTTATGTGAAGATGCAAAATTGAGAGTAATGTATCTGTAGAAAACTATCTTGGTATACAGATTTGCTAAATCTCAAATTTCTTAATTTGCCAAGATGTAGGGAAGGCCAGAATGTCAGCAGTGCAGAACATTCTATAACACCAATTGCTCAACATCCTGTATAGAGGACCCTAAAAAAATGGAGAAATGGAAACATTTCATCACAATTTCACTGGAAGATGAACTACTGCAGTGAAGTGACAGTAATGAGAGGCACAATCCACTGATACAGTCCTTGTTAGAAGCTTTGTTAACATTTTCTTATTGGAGTGTGTCATTCTTACTCTATTACAGCAAACTAAATGCTTAGCTAGAACCCCTGTCTGTTTATCCTATCTGAGGATGTATCAAAACATTACAGACAAATGAAAATCCATCTCCTGGCTTTTTGCTTGAGGCAGAAGATTTTCAGGAGCCAGATGGTGTCCTCATTATGCACTTTTTTTTTTTTTTGCATTTAAAATAAAAAAAACAGATCCTCATCTCCCTTTTCTTCAAGGAGGGTGAATCATTTGAGACCATGAAAGTAGAACTGGGCCTAAACTTTGCTTCCCAGATAAACACACATCTCTTCAAGCTGTGCAAACAGTGCTGACAGTGAAACCAGAAATCTTTACTTCCTTTCTTTCTTTCCCTCTCACTGAAGCTGCTCGACTCTCCAACACGTCCTGCAAGCAATAAGTCACTGGATTTATTCAGGAAACTTGTTGAGAGACTTGCCTTTAAAAACAACATATGCAACCACTTGGTAACATCTGCAAAGGGCAGTTCAGAGTTAGTTTATTATTGTCATGCTTTATTCTTTTTACTTTTATGGTAATTGTAAATTACCAGAACAGTTGCCCAACTTGACTCACGCAGTCAAGTTGGGCAACCCTGCATTTTCTGCGAAAAGCAAGTCTTGAAAAGGGTTTTCAGTTTCCACTCTTCCACCTCTAAATGACTTTACTGTGATGTATGGAAAATGTTTCTTTGCTGGACCCGTGAAGCGAGGGAGACAGTGCACGATTGATTTATTTAACTCAATTGTAACGAGTTAAAAACTTGCATCAGTCTGCAGAGTAGGCTCAGTTGTAACTGTGAGTTGGCATCAAAAACTGTTTGTGTGAGGTTTGACGTCTTTCAAATCTCATTGCTGTTATTTTATAAAGAGCAGAATACAAACAGTCTGTCCAAATTCTGAGAACATTTTCTGTTACTGCCACTTACTGATGTGTTTGTTTATCTATCTTGGATGTTTGATGAATTCAATGAGCTTTTGTTAGCTTGATCAAATTACATTTTAGCCTAATGTTGATAAGGAGGGTTGTTTAAAACAAAAGTATACATTAAAAAACACTCAATAACTTAATTTGCATAGGGATTTTTGTGTCATAAAAACAAACAAAAAAGTTGTATTTTTATATGCTCACACAAAACTGAAAGAGTTGTTTTTGAGTTTTTCATATTTCTTTTGTTTAGCCTTTGTGGCTTTTTAGAGGAAAACAGGTTCAATTACATGACATGCATGTTCCTTTTTTCGCCTCCTTTTTTTTTTATCCACTCCCATAACCACAATGCCATTTTGCTAAACGTTATGTTTATTGTTTGAGTAACTGGAAAATTCAATGCTTCCTTCAGTTCCCAGTTTTGTAAACCTCACAGGCTTGTAAGGGGCTTTGTCAGCCTCTTTCAGTAACTGTCATATCCAAGGAGAGATGTATATAAATTATGTACCAGTAAAAGACATCCAATCAATTGCAACAATAACGATGGTGGGAGGGGCAATGTGGTATGGAAGTGATGAAATAAACATTTTTATAGTTTTTGGTGATTACTGTGGGCAACATGGTTTGCATTGTCACTCCAGAACAAAAGCGGACATTGTATGCATGCAGGTTCTTCCCGTTCCTGTGTGGGTTTCCTCCCGCATTCTCCCTACCCAACCTTTAGGTACGAAAAACAAACCGGGCCAGGAAAATGAATGATGATATTGGCTAATTTCATGTTACTTTGAAATGGTTGATAGGAAAGTATGCAGTTGAAGTTGGGGTTTTTTTTTTTCATCATATTTCTGTTTCTAGTGGTTTTCAAAACGTTTTTGCCAAGACGTTAAGGCATTTCAAATGAAAGTCTTAGTCCTCAAAAAAATCCCAAAATCTTCAAGATGTAGGTATTTTAAGAACTTACAATGCTGATATAATCAAAAGCTTTGTGTTTGGATCTTTGTCCATAAATTTTAAATGCTCCTTCCTATCAATTTTCGAAAGCTCCTTAATCTGAATGATCTTATTCATATGGAAAAGCATTGCAGCAATCCATAATTAATTCATGATTAAACTCAAATTTAAAAAACACAAAAAAAAAACTGATCATCTAGCTGGTTAAATTTTTGGTTTATTTATTTTTTTCTTTTTGCTCATCAATGTTCAACTTGAGTAAAACAAGTAAACCATTAGTTTCCTATAACAGGACAACTTCTTTGTTCAGCTGTGTGCTGAAAATCTAAGAGCGTCTGATAGAATCTAGTCAACACAATCTTCCTTGGCTAAGCTGTTGACCTGCCTAAGTGTTTTGGAAACTTGGAATTGTTTTTGAATTTTTTTACCTTTTCTACCACAATTTTTAATCTCAAAATAATACAAAGTTGGTTTTAAAAAATTACATTGAAACCCCATATTTTCACTACAGAAAGGAATTAAATTTCCGATTAAACCCTAAGTCTGAAATTATCTCTAATATTTTTTGAAAAATCATTGCTAGCCATGGAAATTTTCTTTTAATTAGTGTATTTGATTAAACCCTGAGGAAGCAAGATACAGTGTGACTTGAGGAAAAAAAATGCCACTTGTAATCTATATTATGGTAAACTAATTAGTTTGTTTTGATTTATACATAAAATCTCTTAAAGTATGATAAAGCCTTGAGCTTACTTCAGATTACTTTAAAATAGAAATGAGGTGTGAGGACAGGGGTATATTCTTAATCTTGATGGAATAATATAGCTCAGCCTAATTTGCAATACACTACATCAGAATTAAATTAAAAAAAAGTTGCAGCCCACACATATTTGCAATATTCTGTCTTTATTCCCTTTAGTCTCATGCTCCAGTTTCTTTTTCTATTATGGTTTTCCTTTGCATCCGTCCTACTTTGCTTTACCAACAGTGATCTGAATAATTCTGCACATTTGAGCAAAAGAGGATTATCAATAATCCTCTGCTTGGGCAGAAAACTTCCAAGTGTTTCTCAGCACCTCAGCATGGGTTTGAGAGTGAACATCTGGGGAGGAAATCTTCAAACTATAGTTTTCTCCTCATAAACATGATATATTTTAATGGGCGACGTGAGCAATGCTTTTTTCGATGTTCTGTTAATGTGTCTGCTAAAAACAACTGCTTTGTGTTGATGATGAAAAGTCTCAACATTGTTGTCAACCAGAATCTTACAGCGTAATAAATTCTATTATGTACTTACAAGGAAGTTATTGCTGTGAGGACGGTTGAGTCATACAGTCCCATTTGTTTTTTAATTGTTGAGCAGTGGCAAAGTTTTCTGCAACCTTCAGGAGATTAGTGATCTAAGCCCTTGTTAGTGGGTTTAAAATAAATTTAGTTTTTGTTTTAAAAATGTATGGATAACTATTTTGTCTCTAAAAAGAACTAATCTTTTTTTTTAATTCAAAGGAGAGATCCAAAACTACAATAATACATTGACTGTGTGAAGTGAAAGGATCACAAAGGCTGTGAAGAAAGTCCAAACATGCAAGAACTTCTCTCTTGGAAACTTTGACATACAGGGAATTTAAAGTCATCCACTCTGTCGTACGGTTGACGGCTTCAAGAAATTGTTAGTTATTTTATTAATAAAGAAAAAAAGATTTGGCTATCATTCTTAAAATGATGAAAAGGAACAACACATTTCATAGAGATGGCAAATGATGAAAACAAGACTGGGCTGAGAATAGAACTTTGAACTCCTTGAGTAAGAGTTGTTGCTGTTGAATAAAAGTATGGGTTGAGAAGCTCCTGTTGAATCAGATCTGGCCAACCAAAGATTATACTCCTCTTAATACCAACCCCCAAGCCTTTGTGCTTCTGCCCTTATACCTTCACACTACTCTCTACAATGTCAAGAGCAGAACCTGAGTCTAAACGCACCATAACAGCTGACGTCTTAGAGCAAACATAAAATAAGATCATTAAACATTCTTAAGCCCTGTTTTGGTACAATGAAAAGTTTAATGATTGCCGTCTGGCTAAAAAAACAACAACAAACAAACTTAAAAACAAAATACAAAGTTTTCAACAAACTTGGAATAATAAAAAAAAAACTTGGCTCGCTTATGAGAGACAGCGTGGTTTAAATAGTTATTTGGTAAAGCAGTAGGTAAGTGTTGATCCACGGAAATCTGCAGCTGCCACCTTGAGAAAGCAAAGACCAAACTGGAATTTGAGAAAGAACATCTGGTTAGCATTAACTCTGTCGCTGGTTTCCCCCTCTTAAAAATGTAAACTGTAAGCCCTTTCCTTTTGCGGTGGTGTTAGGAATTTACAGTAATACTTTATGCATTATGCAGGTAATCCAGAGGTATTTGGTTCCAGTTGGTGCCATATTTTGTGCTGAGGGTATGAGCTCCTGCTTTTTTTTTTCTTTTTTTTTCTGAGCTCACGAGGGAGGAGCTGAGGCAACATGCATTAAAAAAATAAAAGAAGTGCTTGATTTGCACGTCAGCACCTCTATCCAGATGGCAAAGCCGGCTGATAGAAAGAGGCCTGCAGGCAGGCAAAAGGGAAGATATTTTGTTCAGCTTTTCAAAGACTGCTGACTGGCTTCCTCCTAACGAGGCCTGAGAACCTACAAGCAGGCGGCAAACATTCCTCTCTTTGACTGCAGCTGATGAAATACTCATGTGCTTCTGTCTTCTCAGCAGTTGGCACATGTGAGCCCTCAGATACACAATGTGTTTATGCCCCTTGAATGTTTACGCTACTTAAAACTCTACAAACAAACTTTGATGCTTTTAATATTTTTGTAAGTAACCAGAACTTTTTTGTGAATTGAGGTCATCTTACGTTCATTATTTATAAAATTAACTTTCAAGTTCAATTACTTGTACAACTTTTTGGGGCTATGTCTCTACCATCTTTGCATATATAGACATTATTTTTCTTTTCTTTTTTTTTTGTCTATTCTTCTTTGCAAGTCCAGCTTTGTCAGATTAGATGAGTAGCATCTGTGGAGGTCAGATTTCAAGTCACTTTAATACATCTTTGATCTGAACTGACTCCTTTGTCTTCCTTTGCCAAATAACTGATGTTTATTATGTCTTTAGATATGTTGTTGAAAAGGGACAAAAAATAATGTTCACATTTAGCCAAGCATTGTCATTTTTTTGGTCCTTTGAAATAAAATCTGCTCATCTGGGTTGCTGTGTGTGTCTGTTTAGTTATCAGGGCAAAGGTTGTTGGAATGCAGGAAGTTGAGAGCGGCAACGATGTCTATGGGAATCCCATCAAACGTATCCGGTTTGATGTCAAACAGATCAAGGTATGAGGGCAAACTGCTTTGATTCTCTTTATAATTACAAATGATCATTATAGTTTTTATACTTTTTGCAATTTGAATCATCAGATGTTCAAAGGTCCCACTCAGGACATTGATGCCATCTACACTGCACCAACTTCAGCAGTGTGTGGAGTGACTCTGGACACTAACGGAAAGAAGGAGTACCTCATCACTGGTATTATGTTTGCCTCATCTCCAATTATGTGTTTTAATATTTGAAACATTGTTCAAAATGGATCTGTATGTCCCTTTTTGACATTGAGAATTTCTTCTTCTACATTATTTCCCTCAATGTAGGTAAACTGGAGACAGATGGGACGATGCACATCACCTTGTGTGATTTCATTGAGCAGTGGGAAGCCCTGAGCGCCATGCAGAAGAAGAGCCTGACTCAACGCTATGAGACCGGCTGTGACTGCAGGGTACAAAACTTTTCCCTTATTCTGATAAACTTAAAAATTTTTAAAGCAGCTTTTTCTCACTTCAGTCTCCTTTGAAACCCTCAGATCGTCCGTTGCACCTCCATCCCCTGCATGATCAACAGCCCGACAGAGTGCCTTTGGACAGACTGGGTGATTGACAAGACAGTGAACGGGGAGCAAGCCAAACACTTCGCTTGCATCAAAAGGAGCGATGATTCGTGTGCCTGGTACAGAGGCAGCGTGCCACCCAGAAAGGATTTCCTGGACATTGAAGATCCATAACTCCTCTTTTATGGAACAGTCTGCCAACTAAATGTTCTAACACACATTTACATACACATACACACACACACACAAAATAATAATAATAATAATAAAAAAAAACCTTGTAGACTTTTTTATTAATTGTTGAGTGGGAGCTCTGGAAAGAGGAAAGCTATTAATTACTTCAGGTTGCATGTTATGAAAAACTCTGCACCTTTCCCCACCTCAGTCTTTTTTGAAGCACTTCCTCATCAACCACTTATTCTCTCCAGCTGAAATAATCTGTTTAGTTTACCATTTCATAGTATTCATCCTCATGTGTTTCTCATCTGTAATGAATTCATTTTGCTTTATTTAAAGTGGGATGGAAATGTTTAATGCAGCATTCAGAAACTTGAAATTTTTCTCACGGTTTTCCAAGTTCATAGTGCCTCTCAACCCCCTGCCCACCTGATAGAACAGAGAAAAATGCACTTTGAGAACCATTTTAGTTTTTACACTTTCAATGGGCAAGTGACACATTTATTCAAACTTTCTATAAAAAGAAGCGCACATTCTGATCATTATTTTGGAAAGTAATGTCACTGATAAAAATGTGGAAAAACAAATGTATTACTTTAATATACAAATGTTGTATTAAAAAGTCAAATGAGATCAGTGTTAAATGTCTGACTTAACCTTTAGGATCGTTACATATCAAGGTTTTGTAACCAATCATTTTTCTTGCATAAATGCTGAAAAGAATTTAAATAGTTGAGTTGTCACTTGACTTTAATATAAAATTGTATAATTTTTTTCTGTGTTTTGCAATGTGATATCTTGTGCTGGTTTCACATGGGATTTTGGAGGCAAAAGATGTTTGCATGCATGTCCAGCTCAGACCGTTTTTTTGTACATTTGGCTATTAAAATGTAAATGCTGTGTTAATGTGCTGGATATTGATTATTTTAGTGTTAATGCATGAATGAAGCTTATTTTTTTTTTTTGAAAGATTAAATTCTTTCATTTCAGGTAAAAGAAATTAAGTATGACCTTGTGATAACTAATTGCTCAGGAAAACAGTTTAAATCATAATATAACAATGGACCTTGTAGTAGCGAAATACTGCCCCCTACTGACAAATACAAAGAAAATCAAGCCTCACGAGGCAAATCATGTGTCCAGAAGAGCAGTTTATCTCAGTTTTTTTTTTAAACTATTATTTTTACTTATTTTAGTACAGTAGTGCGTTAAAACTATTGGGTTTACCCATCATGTTATAAATAAACATACAGTCAACTTACAATTAACTGTAATGAGCATTGAATATGTTTATAGCTATCCAACTAGAGTCTTCGGAGAACAGAAAATTACAGAGGGAATCGGAGATATTAAAGTGGCGATGAACCAATAATGGTTGCTACTTTTTTCAGCTCAATGATGCGGAGTTTATGGCAGGCCAGTGTAGTATATAATCACACCAGTTTTCTGAATGACATTTGTATGTGTCAGAATTAAATTAGATGTACATTTAAATCAAGACTCCCAGTTGTACAAATAGCAATTTAATGTTTCCAAAAGTGAGATGGTTAGGCAAAAATCATGTGCATAATATCTGAAAAAAAGAAATCCTCACATTTAATGCCTGTTTTCACAAAATTTAATGGCATTTATGGAAAATATATGTTTATATTACATGTAATTAATATTCATAGTCAACATTTCAGGTCACACTTCACATCATTCTTCCATGATGAATATTAATGGCTTTGCATTCATCCAGCCTTCCAGCCACCAAGTATAATTTGCAGGGACACATGGGTTTTCTAATTAGATTATTGTAAATCATGAGTACAAACACAGTTGCATAAATTGTCATGCTAACTGAATGCTGCGTATTTTATATGTAAAACCATGTAACAGATATATGTTGGGGGTAATGTCTGAGAGGCAAATTTCTGGAGTAAAAATGTGTTTCACAAAACATGTTCTCTGTGGAATGTAGCTAGGTACAGGAAGATATGTAAACATAAGTAGAAGTATATTTTATTCTCCAAAAAATTACTTTCAGTATTTCTTTAGTGTTCTTTCTGTACATGAAGAGTTACATTTTCGAAGGCTTGAATCTTCCTGTTAAGTAGTAAAGATTAGATTTTGGCTATCTGCAGAAAACAGTTTCCTCAAGTTATTATATGATAATACCGCTTGCCATCAATTCCACACGTTTTTGCTCTTTTGTCACAGTAAAACTTGTCAAGCATCCATCGCGCTGATGGCGTCAATGGTAAACAGCGAGAACTGGAAGTCACGTGTGGCTCTCTGCCGAGCGCCCAACGTCATCTTAAGCGCTGATTGGACAAACATTTTGTGTGACGGTACTGTCCGTGTTGTGATAGGTTCCTGATTCTTGTCCGTCAAACCTGACCCCGCCCCCTCATAATGCAGCATGGGCAAAAAAAAAAAAAAAAAAAATACCAGATTCGGTAGCTTCAGCTGAGAGAGCATATTCCTGTTGAGAAATATTTGGCCGATTAAACCAAAGGTGAGCGAACAAATGCGTGAGTTCATGTAATGCATGTTGTGTGTTTTTATCGTATTTCTAGTTTCAAACCTATACTCATAAATGCGGCTGTCAGAGACTTAGCAATCTGGACTCCTACATGCTAACCCACATTGCAGCGCTCAGGAAGGCAGGAGGTTGTCGCCACGTTAAGTTAGCTCGCTGGCTAAATTTGACTCCCTCAGCAACGTTACGCACTACTGTATAAAACGAAACGGACTTCAAAAGAGAGGCAATATATCGAAATATAGAGCAGCGTAGCTGTTAAGCTAAGACACAGCTTCGTGTTTTAAAGCATCCAGACCAAAAACCTGCTGGGAGCGACAGTTAGCAAGCTAGCATGGAAGCTGAAATGACTGCCGCCGGAGTGCTGAGTCCAGGTGGTTAACGCAAGCTGTTCAAGCCTCAGCTATATTTACGCTTTATCAATTAAAATAATTATCTAAACAAATAAACTCCATAAACGGCATGTTACTAGAATTAGTAAGCGAAGAAGATTGCTAGGCGAGCTTACTGTAGTGGCTTCTCGGCAGCAGGCATGTTAACTTCAGTATTACCGATGAAATGAAAATTAAATGACACCACATTAACATAGCGCATATGTCAGATATTAATATGAGTTTTATTCTCAACTCTACTGTAATTTCTCAATAGTTGCGCGTCCAAACAAAATGATTTATTTTTACCACCAATGAAATACCTTTTAAATGACCCAAAGATTACAAAAAAATAGGATAATGACAAGATATTAAAATTAAAACAAGGACCACTTTACGTTAGCTAATTTCTATTAAACACGGGGAAAGTTTCTGAGGCTGTAATTTATTCAGCTAAAATGTCTTTTACCACAAAACATTGCATTTTCACCAGAGTTTGGTAATTGTAATTTATTATTATTATTAATATTATTATTGACTGGGGATATAGGGATAATATTAGTAAATGTATGTGACGCTGATGAATGAAGTCAAGTACCATTAATTATGGTTATATGGTTGGGATTAGTTACAGTATCCATTAATGTTACAGCATTTTTAAGTGTTACTGAACTCAGTTGCAACTGGTTTACAGAAGGGCCTTCTTGATAATAAGAAAGTTTTATTTTTAAAGCAGGGATTGTGTGACTGTGTGCAATGATACATTGTTACTGAAGACAATATGATGAGATGTTTACAGTCAGTTGCAACAAAATACTAAAACGTGATAAAACTACAAATAGTAGGCTGGATTGACAGTGTGTGTGAAGAGTAGCATAGTGATTTTAACAGAAGATCTAAATGTGCAAATGAATTATTTAAAACACAGTAAAATCACTTTTCACAGTGATTATGTAGTAGTTTAATTGTTTCTGACCCATATGTCATAAGTCTAAATAAACGGTACCTTGATCAAAGATTAAGACAGCAACAGTGACATGACCATATTCAATACATATTTGAGAAATTGTTTGCCTTTTTAACAGTTAAGTAAATGTCAGTCAATTTACTTTCATCTGCTTGTCATTGAGCCAAAATGTCATGTTTTGTTATTCAATATATGTTTTACATTTTTTGATGGAAACTTGGTCTTGAATAGGCTAAAAAATGTCTTAGATTTATTTTATGATTTTTTTTTTTAGAATGAGTATTTTGTTATTGAGGAATGATATCCATAAGCCATGAGGTTAAATCTCTGCCTTATCAGCATCTTGAAATATGCAGGTTTTTTAGATAATAATGAAATGATTGATTTAAAAATTAACTCAAAATATTTTTGTCTAAAAATGAGGGGGTTTGTATACTTCCAGTCAGATTAAACTGATAGTCGTCTTCAGATGATGGCTGGAATCGGGACAGTGTGTGTAAGCACATGTTAGTGATTGCAAACACTTGTATTTTTAATTCTTATATCCTATAGGCATATGAAAGCCAAACTACATATTTGAATTAGAGTTGTTGCTACTTTGACATGAGTGCATTTCATTTTCTATGCATTGTTGTTGCAGTTTATTATTATTATTATTATGACCAAGTTTAAGCTCACATATTGACCTAAAATTTTGATAAATATATCAAAATGGTGATACTAAATTACCTCTAATGCAGCTATTTTTGTGTAATGTAGTGCACAATTAATCCCTTATTATGGATGGTAATGAATAAAACATTGATAACCAACTAGCACAAAGAACTGGACAAAAGCATTATCCAATAAATTAATACATTCAGTGTGAGCTGGTATTGAGATAATGAGATATTGAAAGTCATTGGAGTTTCAATATATCATAGTTTAAAATGACTGATGCTGTACATTTCTGTTTAGTAGAACATGCATTATGTTCCTCTTCTGAATAATAAAATTAGCCAGTATGATGGATTTCCAATCTCCTTGATTGAAGCTAAAGGATGAGGCTGACAGAGAAATGGGAGCATTGTGATTAAGGGAAAAAGCAGAGATGGGAATGTATGGATTAATTGTAACTGATATTGTCCCTGCAACAATTAACGATGATATTATGACTCTTAGCTTTCCTTATATGACCCTTGCCTACTGTTGAACAATTTTGAAAACAGCTTAAAGCTTATCCAGCTCTCACATGTCCAAAGCAAGTTTCTGGTCCATCACTACTTTGACTCTCAGACAAACTACTATGCATTAACACATACACAGTCTGTAAAGATAGCTTAGAAAAACAAGTTTACATGATGTAAATGTTGTTGGACTGTGGAGAAGGCAAAGTGTTCGAATGAAACCCTGTAAGACTTCGAGAATCAAACTGGCACCCAATTCCTGTGAGGTACCCGTGCTCACGACCATTACTGCACCGTCTGGTGTGTAGCTCCAAAAGTCTCTACACTGCCATGATGTATTGAGAGCTATGTTTTACTTCACATCAGTTTTCCTGCTTTTTGTAATAGTTCCTCACTCTGCAGTTATCTGGGTCCCCAAGGGCTCCGTTCCTCTTACTTGTATCAGTATCAGCTGCAAGGGAAGGTCAGGCTGTCCTTGTGCATACAGTGGATGATCAGCCCTCCTACTGCTTGATGACGCCACTGCCCACTCTAACGAGCACAATTTCTGTGTCTGTGTGTGCATCATCCACACAACGCACTTTTCACTTTGAGAAGCCTTTACCACATTTACAGGATCTCAGTTACACAGTCAAATAAATAATAAAACAAAGGGTGCCTAGTTTTGTTTATTGGAGAGTATTGACTATAATTATTTTAGTTGTTGAAAATAAAATGTCAAAGGTCATTCTTGTCTTCTGTCAAAGGTCATTCTTGTCTTCTGAGAGCCATAGCTTTAACACGAAGACTTTAAGTGATCGTTTTAGTGCTCCACAACTATTTTGTTTTCCCTGAATCTGCAGGTGTTTGTCTTTTAAAATTTTAAGATGGCAGCAGTGATTTCTCATTTTATTTTTATTTTAATTTGCACAACTTGCAGCATAAAGCGTAATGTAAAAATTCTATTTTACATGTTCAGGTTAGCGGGTCGAAGCATAAACATAAGCTTATATTTATTGCATGTATTCTACAAATATTTAACAAATAAACCCATGTTTAATTAGTAACCCATTAAAGAATAAACAACCATTATTTGTTTCAATTTAATGAAAAAGCAAAACTCGTACCACTAATTGTTTAATAATATTGCATAATACTCATATGTTTACATAGTAATTTGAACAGTTTTATGTTGGACATTTCTCTGTTCAATATACAAATTGAACACTTAGTGATATACAAAATATATTTTCCAGTAGTTCTGAATTTGCATATTTTAAACTGCAAATGCCCCTCAACTTATAAATTTGAACCATTTTTGAATGTTTTCCTGTAACTGTTTATTTTTGGCTTTTAAAGAATTAGAGCAGGCCATAATTTCACTATTTCAAAGAATTTTACAGTGTGTTTGTGGTTTTCTAAATGTTCCACCTTTATATTCTTGTTCTTTTTTTATAGTGTTGTTAATATCTTTTGTGTAATTTGGTAATTATTGCCCCAGATCTCTCTCTCTTTTTTAAGACATTTAAATACACATAACATTAAAAAACTAGTGTAAATATAAGTTGGCAAATGCAGTTTACACCTCGTGAAGAGCTGCAAATGCTCCCTGTTCTTCCTGCCACATGTTTGTAGCATCTGATGTCTGCTCTAACTATAGAGAACAGCTGCCAAGAGCCATCTGGCTCTTCAGATCCACTCAGTTTGTCACACGTAATAAACACTACTTCTGCAGGTAACTACTGAACTAAATCTAAACAGAAGTATTGAGAGACAAATTTGGCTTCTGTTTCAACAAAGAACTGGACAAAAGCATTATCCAGGCATTATCCAAGCATTTTTAAAGGCATCTTGCTTGAGCAAGATGCCTTTAAAAAGTGTTTACCTACTAAAACTATGCCACCTACTCTGATACGATGCTGCACATGTTTCTCTGCAGTAATGTTCCAACAATGCCGATAGTAGACAAACTCAAAGAGGCATTGAAACCCGGTCGGAAGGAGACGGGCGATGATGGCGACCTCAACAAGCTGCTGGCTTCTTCTGCCAAGAAGGTGCTTTTGCAGAAAATCGAGTTTGAGCCCGCCAGCAAGGGATTCTCCTACCAGTTGGACAGCCTGAAGAACAAGTATGTGATCCTCAACCCCAGAAGCGAGGGCGCTGCGGGCCAGAAAGCTGCAGAGCCCGCTCAAATAAAGAGGCAAGGTGAGCTTTCAAACGCAGCGGAGAAAACTTTAGAGTTTTCCATGTTTCATGTTGTTTTTAAGGTAATTGTTCTTGGAGTTCAGCTCTCGTGTCTTGTGTTGATGTCCTCCATCAGCATCTGAAAATGTGATCAGCAGCCAGGGCGATGGGGTCCCAGCCCCGCAGAAAATGCTCTTTCCTGGCAACAAGCTCAATCTGAAGTGGGAGCGTGTGTACAGGGTGGGAGCTGGTCTTCACAACCTTGGAAACACCTGCTTCCTCAACTCCACCGTTCAGTGTCTCACCTACACCCCGCCGCTCGCCAACTACCTGCTCTCAAAGGAGCACAGTCGGGCTTGTGAGTACCTCAGTCCTGCACTTTACTCAGCGTTTTGATTTGATCAAAAATAATTTTTTATGACATTGATTAGCTCAAAAATATATATTTTTTGAGAATTTTGCTGTGTCCAATAAAAAAAAAATCGTAATATTTTGTTGCAAAATATTAATATTGTGAAAATATTGTTGCCAAAAAAACTTGATTTTAAATGTATCTCTGTGCTGTTATTGTTTCAGGCCACCAGTCAGGCTTCTGTATGATCTGTGTAATGCAGAACCATATCATCCAAGCCTTCGCCAACACTGGCAACGCCATTAAGCCCGTCTCCTTCATTAGAGACCTGAAAAGTAAGACTCCTCTCAGTAAACTCGGTATGAGTCTGTCTGAGCAGTTCAGACAGGCAGAGTGGAAAGTCTGACATGTGCTGGAAACCATTAGGAACTCCAGCACATTACTGGAGCTTTACATTAATGTAACGTAGTTTCACTGCAGTCTTGTGCCCTGCTTCCTCTGCTTTCTCCTTGTGCTGCTGCAACCTTGTCTCCGTCTTCTGCGCCTCCCTCCCTGCCTCTTTACCTCCTAACTCCCTCCTTCCCCTATGCCCTTTCTGTCTCCTTGTGACTGCAGGCTTACAAGAGCTGCTTTAGCACAAAAATCTGCGAGCTACCTGCTTCTCCTCCTCTCCACCTGGACCGTAAATGGAATTCATGGAATTCTATTTACGTTTAATTCTGCCTTTAGAAAACTGATATTCGGTGAAAATTTTTCTTTGATAGAATTAGCCTTAAAATGTAAATCTGTCCCTGCTTTATTAGCTAAAAGCTAGAAAAGCAGACTGTAACTGAGTTTTGCACTACCTAATCTCACAGTTACAACTCTACTTCCTGCTGATTTCATCCCTTCTCTACTATGAGTGCACAAGCTTGTTCATAAGTGCATTGTCTCTTATTTCCCACTCTGGCATGACTCAGTTCTCCATCAGCAAGTGATGCTATAGTTCTGGGAATGTGGTGATGAACACATTAGAAATCTGCCATCTTAAAGTCTCCCAATTTTTCAATTAGGAGACCACAGAAGGACAGAGGTCTTACGGCTACATTAGCGCTAATGCAGGATTTGTTGTATGGATGAGATGCAAGTCAGTAGAAGCTGTTTTTTTTTTTTGTAAGTAAAATCCCTGGTAATGCTGATTAAAGTGAATCTTATACATCACCAGTTGAATGGAAGTTCACTTTTACTTTAACAGTATCAGAAACAATAAAAAAAAAAGATTTTTTTTCTTAGATTTCGGGCATAAAAATATTTTTTTATATTTTGTGTCCGAATTGGACTTTTGTGATTTTCAAAAGTGTGTGCTTTGTTCTGGCACTGTGCTGTTTTTACAAATGTATCTTTTAGCAAAACAGTTACTTCTCGCACACCCTATTTTCCTTCCTTTTATTCGGTAGCAAGTTACTACATGCAGGGAATCTTCTTTTGACTCAACAATACACATTGAGAAACAGTATTGTTTCTCAGAGTAGCTAAATTATTTGTCCTGCTTATTGATTAAAGAGGCAAAAATGTAAGAAGTACTTCTGTTTCTCACAGAAATTGCTCGACATTTTCGCTTTGGAAGCCAAGAAGATGCCCATGAGTTCCTGCGCTACACCATTGATGCCATGCAGAAAGCCTGTCTCAATGGATACCCAAAGTATGTATTCTCATTGTTACAGGTTTCTGGTTCTGAAAGCGGTTGGGTGGTTTACAGTTTGTTCCATTCCTGTTTTGTAGACTCGATAGACAAACTCAAGCCACAACACTGGTTCACCAGATCTTTGGAGGTTACCTCAGGTCAAGAGGTAGTGCTTTCTGGTTTCAGTTTTTATTTTCCAGATTGTACTTTTTTTTCATAAATCTTCATTCTTTAGAAAATAGTTTTTGATATTTTTGTGATAAACTGACCCAAAGTAGCTCAAAATAATTTTTGATTGTATTTGCTTGTGTTTTAGTGAAATGCTCCATCTGCAAAAGTGTCTCAGACACGTATGACCCTTACCTGGACATTGCCGTGGAGATCCGGGTTTGTTGCATGATTTAATGAAACATTTATTTTCATATAGATGAAATCGTTCCACAGAGTCACAGTGAATATGTATGTTGATATCTTCCAGCAAGCAGCAAACATCGTGCGAGCCCTTGAGCTGTTTGTCAAACCAGACGTTCTGAGTGGAGAGAATGCCTACATGTGTGCCAAGTGGGTGGCATTTATTCAGTCTGACAAAATGCTTAAAAAATATCTTTAGCTTGTGAAGAAATGCTGGGCTTCTATTCTGAACATGTATTTCTGTAAAGAGATGATGCTTAATGATTTTTCTTCAGGTGCAAAAAAAAGGTGCCAGCCACCAAGCGCTTCACTGTCCACCGGACATCAAACGTCCTCACCCTTTCTCTGAAGAGGTTTGCCAACTTCAGTGGAGGAAAAATAACAAAGGTTAGCATCAATCTTTATTGAATTGATTTGTATTACTGTACTAGTGTAATACTCTTGCACTTATTGGAAGAGCTATGTATTGAAGGATGGTCTGATTTCTTCAATTTTCTTTTTTAGGACGTTGGTTATCCAGAATTTCTAAACATCCGCCCCTACATGTCTCAGAGCTCAGGCGACCCCGTTATGTATGGTTTATATGCTGTCTTGGTGCATTCTGGGTACAGCTGTCATGCTGGTCACTACTACTGCTACGTTAAGGTAAGCTTAAAAATGTGTATATGCCATTCTGCTTTATATTTAAGGAATTAATGTCTAGAGAAAGTTTAATCCTTCCTGTTCTTCCTCTAGGCGAGCAACGGACAGTGGTACCAGATGAATGATTCAATGGTTCACTCCAGTAACATCAAAGTGGTTTTGAACCAGCAGGCTTATGTGCTTTTCTACCTGAGGTGAGAAAGAGCTGAAACCGATCAAAACTGGTGTTTATACCCACTGGGGGCAGTGTTGAGAATTATCTTGCAATATCTTAAGGATCCCTGAGTCAAAGAAGAATGCAGATGGCCAGGCCACCAAGCAGGGAATGTTACATTCTGCGAAGAACAGTGCATCATCCGAGCAGATAAAGAGAGCGAACTTGAACGGGCCGCTCTCTTCCCCACAAGTCACCAAGGTGTCAAAACATTTCTTGAATTTATTGAGGTTTACCTCCTTTAAATTTCAATGTATTAATTTCCTCTCAACCGACTCTACTCCTCAGAAACTTGAGCCTGCACAGCTGCGTAAGATCCAGTCTATGGATGGTGGCCTGGGTTTGCCTGTTTCCAGGAACGGTGTGAACTCCCAGCCGCAACCCAGGCTCTCCAACTGGACGTCGTCATCCAATGGTGTGCCGAAGGTGCCGGGCGGACCCGCGGTCATAGAGGAGCCTTTCAAGAAGGTGAAGAAGCCCTCTCCTCAGAGCCAGGCGCAGTCCCGCAGCACCACGCCCATGCCTTCTAACAACGGGGTCGCGAGGACAGATGGGGACAAAAAACAAAGCGGCGAGGGCAGAGGGATGGCAGCATCTACCTCATTCAAGTCTTTGTCGGACTCTTCCTCTGCTGACACTTCTGACTCAAAGGTACAATAGCCACTGAACATGTTGTCATGTTGAGGTAGAGCTTAAGAATATCAGAAAATACTGTGATAGAGATAATATCAGTAAATATTACCACAATGATATCTTGTCTTCAGCTTTTTGGACAGTGTTCAGACTCCATCCATTTAGCTAAATATTACATTAGTATGAACAGTGCAAGGTTCATATTTATGAGCCAACAATTGTTGCCCTCCAAACTATCCTTATAGTGCTCCAACTAACGATTATTTGAATAATTGATTATTCTATCGATTATTTTGATGATTAATTGGATAAGAAGGTTGGCACATTTCTGTAGATTTCTTTTATTTAACCGCTTAAGCCTTTACTTACAATATTACTGACGTATGTTTAAAATATGCAATTAAACAAGTAATTAACAAAGAAAATACACCTGTTATAACAAAGCATTCCTTTGATAATTTGAAGGATGCTTCTGGACATACAAAAAAGCTTATCAATAAAAAGTCCTATCTAATTATTTTAATTATAATTAAGTCCATATTTCTCATATGAGGACTTTAAAATGCATGTAGTTACAGTTTGTTAACTACATGCATTAACTACAAATTAATAAGCAACAAATTATTAATTTGTTGCTTCTTCTATCAGCTCATGCATCCATCAAAAAACTTGCAATACATTTTTCCATTTTTTTGTTTTCAAAGTCAAGACTTATTCCAGTTTAGAATATTTGGAAAGACTTAAAATAGCTCAGGCTCTGTCAGTTTGGATTGATAGATATTGATCTATTTTTTTAATTTTTAATTTTTTGTATGTAGTAAAATGGATGAAAGAGAACAGCGTAGCAATACGTTTGCATGACTTTAAGAAAAAAGTAAGACAACCTTCATCTTCGTTTTGCCAGGAGTCTGTTGGTCCAAAAAGCGAGCCGGTAAGAGAGACGCCCTCCACGCCTCGGAAAGGCTCCACCAGCTTGGCCTCTCCGGCCCGGAGTGTGGAGCGCTCTCAGAGCACAGAGGAACAAAAGACGGCTAAGTTAAAACCCCCGTCGCTCAACAACATCACATCTGAAGCCACCAGCATCATGTCTCCACCACCAGCCAAGAAACTGGCTCTCTCAGCCAAGAAAGTGAGTTTTCTATGATCCCTGAGCATGATTACAGGCAAATATTCAAGTTTTTTTTTCTATTTTGTGTAGTAATAGATTTTTCCTGCTGTATCTGTCTAATCAACCATGTTAGATTTTCTCTTCTTTTTCTTTAGCTCCCCTTTTTTTCTAACCATTTCTAATTCTTCTCTGCCACACCCTTTCTTCCTGGCATTCTTCCCGCCATCTTGTCTCTGCCACACCCATCTTCCTGATATGATTTTTCTTCCTTGTTTTTTTTTTTTGTCACATTCATGGCTATTTTTCTTTAGACCACCAAGTTTTTATTTATGTCGATAACTGCAGGCTTACAGTCAGAGTCTGAGCAACATTGATGCTCTGCGCCATTCGCCAAAGCAGCTGCCCACCGACCCTAAACATCAAAATCAACTTAAATCCTCAGCCGTTGCCTCAGCCCATCACACTGACAGGTATGTTAAAATCTGCAATTTTGTCTTAGTTCCCACGTGTCTTGTTCTGGACTTACATTTGTTCATTATATTTCTTTCCCCCGCCCCCAGAGTTAGTCCATCTAATCCACTTAAAGCCCAGTTGTCACCTTTTTCCCACTCATGTGGATCTCAAAAGCAGCCACTTTTCTCCACTCTGCAAAAACCAAAAGCCAGCCTTTCTCACAAAACCAATGGCCTTCACAGTCCGAATCCAACAAACCCCAAGTCTTACAGCAACCTCGGCCCCACAGCTCAAGAGCCAGACCTCGACCCTCTGGCTCAAAACATCGGCCCAAAGAAGAAGAAAAAGAAGAGGAAAAGGCGACACTCTGAGGTGGAGGATGAAAAAGAGACTTTTCCATCCTTGGCTCCTTCCTCACTGTCCAGCCCCACAGAGTTGGCGCACGAGAAGAATGGCAAGAAGAAGAAGAAGAAGAAAAAGCGGAAACTCGAAGGGGATGATGGGGAAAAAAGAGAAGACAGGGAATTGGTCCAGTCACATTTGGATGTATTGAAACAAGAGGAGGATTGGTGTCAGAGCGGCTTATGGAGCCTAACGCCTCATTCAGATGCAGAGCCATCAGATCAGAAACCACAGGAAGCTGAATCTGTGAGGAAAAAAAAGAAGAAAAAGAAGAAAATGATTGAACAGGAGGCGTCTCTGCAGGAAATAAACTCTAGATGCCCCACATCAGAAAGGTGGGTGCAAATTTATAAATTTAAATGATCTTTTTTTAGCATTTCCATATCAAACTGTCAGCTTGATCAGCCACTTTGGCTTCTCTTAAGCTCTAAGCACTTTCTTAAAGCTTTTAGACTTCCAGCAAAGTTTCGTTTTATGAAACGGATCCCGTGTGTTTTGTGTTTCATTACTCAGCTCTTCATAAAGTGCTGCATATCAGTTGCTCATCTTTATAAATGTTTAATTTGCTCTGCCTCATAAACTAAAAGAGTCGCTTCAGACACATCCCTTCCTTCCATCTGCTTTATGGAATTCCTAAATTTCTGTGTGCTCCAACAGGGATCCAGAGATGAAAACTGCAAACATCTATCATGATGCAGAAGATTTAATAAAGGTGAACAATAAACAGACTATAAGGAAGAAAAAGAAGAAGCTAAAAGAAGAGCAGCGAGGTGCGAGAAAATGCTCCAAAGATGAGTCATCAGAAGAACCGGCCTCCAAAAAGATCTCCACAGAGGACAGAAAAGTTGGCAAAGAAAATACAGGTGAGCTATTTATGACAGAAAGCCTCAGTTAGGTGTCTCAATTGCACAGTGTAATGATCCGTGTTATTCATGTAATGCCACATCTTTTGTTTCATCTTTTAAACAATCAGTTTTCCTTCAAAAAGCTACAGTAAAGCATTTTTTATATTTTCAAGAAAAATAGGCCGAATATTCAGACACTGTGTTCCAGGTTATTATGCAAGTGATATTTTCTATCAAATCTGAGATCTCAGAATATGATGGTGAGTATAATTTTCAAGTCATGAACTATTACAGTATGAATCAAATTTTACTGAACAAAGCTCTCCATGAGAACTGCATGTTTTTCAAAAATAAAAAAACTGAAAATGCACTGTTCCAAATTATTATGCACAGCAGATTTTCTAAACATTTTATGGATTATAAAGAACCACAAACGGTCATTCTTTGTATGTACAACATTAAGTGGTCACATGTACTAAAATCAAAAGTTATTTAAATCAAAAACATTTTAACCAACTGAGTTACATGTAAACATGGGACCCCTTCTTTGATATCACCTGCACAATTCTTGCATCATTGAACTTGTGAGTTTGTGGATAGTTTCTGCTTGAATGTCTTTGGAGGATGTCAGAATACTTTCCCAGAGCTGCAGTTTTGATATGAACGGCATTCCATCCTCAGATCTTCTGCTTGAGGACATTCCAAAGGTCAGGGGTGGGGTTAGGGTTGAGGTCAGAGGAGGATGGTGACCACACCATGAGTTTTTCCCCTTTTATGCCCAAAGCAGCCAATGACACAGTGGTATTCATTGCAGCATGAGATGGTGCATTGTCATGCATGAAGATGATTTTGCTACTGTAGGTATGGCTCTTCTTTTTGAACCATGAAAGAAAGTGATCAGTCAGAAAGTCCATATACTTTGCTGAGGTCATTTTCTGAAGGGGCTGACCAGCTCTCTGTCCATCATTTCGGCCCAATAAATGACTCCACCTTCTCCTTACTGACATCACAGCTATGTTGAGATGAAGTGGTCATCCACCACCAATCCACTACTGCGTCCATCTGGACCGTCCAGGGTTGCGCATCAGTCATCAGTGAACAAGTCTGTTTGAAAATTAATCACACTGCCACTGTTTCTGCTTGTGACCACTGGTTAGGGATGGCAGAACAGTAGGTTAATGCACCGCCAGCCTCTGGAGGATCCTCCACCTTGAAGTTTCAGAGGCACCAGCAACTTCAAATAACTGTTTGCTGCTTTGTAAGAGCATTTTAAGAGCTGCTCTCTTAATTCGATGAATTTGTCTAACAGAAACCTTCGTCATTAAGCCTTTATCTGTAAAACCCATCTTTGTTCTGCATCAGTCACAAATCTCTTCACAGTGCGATAATGCTTCAGTTTTTGTTAAATGTCTAATGTTTTCATATCTTGTCATACGGCACTACACTACCTGATAATTTTTATTTGCAGAGCGATCCTTTCTCTTTCCCATATTGCTTAAAACTTGTGGCTTGCTTAATAATGTGGAACATTCTTCTTATGTCAATAAAAGATCAATTACAATCATGTGTATCTAAAAATATTGATGTCGACAAATTATTGTTAATTGCAGCAATAATTACAAACTTAGATGTAGATATTTCTGGTTGCCTTTTTTACAATTGATTGTGAGTGGACATATTGTGCTGCACCATTTGTCCAAAATGTTGAAAGATAATAAACACAGTTGGTTTGATGACTCCGTATTGCACCAAAAGCCAGTAACACATATTTTATCAGTAAATACCTCGTCTGACTTCCCTTTTTCTCTCTGATGTTGAAAAGTCTCGGTGGTTGTGTGGGACAGCCAGGTGAGGGACGGCTACAAACGCAGCAAGGCTCCAGCAGCTGATGGAAGCGCTCCGGTGAACACTTCAAACCACGTCGTTCCTGCAGGCTGGGATGGGAAAAAGAGCAGTGACGTTGTGGAAGAGCTTCTCAAGAACTCCACAAACAAAGCCTATGGAGCCAACGGTGTGTAAACCTGAATTCACAGTGTTGGGAAATGAGATTTGGAACGCTTTAACAAGTCGGTACGTTTTTGCTCCAGTCCTCAGCTGGGATGGTGAGGCCTCTGCTGTCAGTAGGGATGCGATTGAAGATGTCCGCAGTGCCATGTGTGACACAGTGATTGATGAATGGGATGAAGACTTTGACAGAGGAAAGGTGAGGAAAAAATTAAAAAAGTGTTGTGCAGTTGCTCTTAAAAGTGTACACACCCCGCCGTGTGACACAGACACTGCACAGTTTAATTGACAAACAGGCCAGTCTTAGTTGGATGTTAAGATGTCCTTTTCTTTTAAATGCTCAGGTGAAGAAAGTTAAGAACTACAAAAGAGAGAAGTGGAGGAGTGGAGGCAGCATCTTTCAGAAGGTCCAGGACAGGCGGAACAAATGGTCGGTAACGCCCGGAGCGAAGCAAGTTTTCGGAGTGCGACGCTGAGGTCTCGCTGATGGGAAAGCTGGACAGCCACCTCTGTCCTTACTCTTTCTCCTGTTTTCATCTTTGTCTGTTGTGTTAAACACTGTTTCCCCAATTTAGGAGAACAATTTGTGCCATAAGCATCTCACTGATGGTCTGACCAGTCCAAAAGTATGAAATATGAAAATGTTGCCTTTATTGGCTCATTATAAACATTTAAAAAAATCCTCATATATCTGTCACATTAATTGCTAATTGTCCATATTTATAAGCCTTAGTTGCTTTGTTAAAACTGCTCTGAAATAAAGTAAACATCGTATAAATATGACGAGTTCACTGCAACACTTTGGCTGTCTTGTGTCCGACTTCGACGCGGTCTCTGCAGGCATAAGGGCTCTCAAGTTGAGACAGTAAAAAAGTGACCTTTGTTTTAAGCTTCCTCCTTGATATATTCTAAACCAAATTATTCAGACATTTAAGTGTTTTGATTTTATCTTTTAATGTAACATATTCCCCAAATGGCTTTAAGTTGGTGCTGTTTTTTTTTTTTTTTTTTGGACCAAATTTTGCCTGCTCATTGTTGGTAAAGTAATGGTTGATAATGCAAGGTTTTTTTTGTATATATGCATGACTGAACAAGGTCGGTGTCTTTATTTTCTTTTTTTTTCTTTTTGTATGAGTTAAATTTTTTTTCTAAATCTGATCATCTCAGTTTTTTGTCTGGAGGCCTCTTGTGTGGAAATGGAACCTTCTCGTTCTCTACAACTCTCCCACAATAAGTGTCACTTTTGTATTTTATTTTATAGACTGCATCAGAATTGGATGTGATTGTTTCTTTTTATCTCTATGCAATTTTCTGACCCATCACGCCAGTCATGTAAAAACTGGGCTGAGACTCAGGAACCCGGACCTCATGTCAACCCTGTATCCAGATCCACCTGCCTCTTCCTCTTCCTTCCTCCTCCTTTTTCCTGTCAGTGCAACCATTCTACCTGGACCACCACGTTTGCATCCTGTACATCTTGTAGAAACTGTTTTATACAAACTAGTGTACTATCGGGGGGGCACAATAGCGTAGAAAAACCTGTTCTATCAAAACGCTTTGCCAATTTAGAAGACTGTACAGTCCGTCTTGTGCTATACTGTAAAGACTTGCCCATGCATTTCTTTTCATTTTAGAGATGTTGCCTTGAATTGGCTACAGCACCTATAGGATTTAATGTTATAAATATCTAATTTAAAGAACAAAAGAAAGATCTTTAATATGCTAATACTCAGTTGATGGATGTTGACTTGAGAATTTCCCTGCAACGTGTTTGTGTATAAGACTTACTTGTTTTCATGCAAATTCTTCTCTGTCACTGTAGTCTGTATACAGAGCAGGAGAGGTTGAAGCGGTCCTAACTTCTGTAGGACATTTTTGTCAACTGTGAAATCATAACGTAAGCAATGACTGTCAAAGAGGCACAGAGGAACATTTAGCGTGAATGTTTGCAATGATTCTGTGTTTTGCACCATAATTTTTTTCTGACCAGGAATGAGAACTTTCATAATGAAAGAAGCTCTTGCCACAATACATTTAAGTAAAAAGGTGCAATAAAGTTGTGACTTTTGTGAGTTTTTTTTTTTTTAATGTCAAATGTATAATAATATGTATTTAATACTGGCAAATGCTCCACTTTAATTAGAAAGGTAGAGGTTTATTTCTTTTTATTTTTTTATCAACAGTTTTTACCCTCACCTATTTGCCCTCTCAACCAAATGCACATACACAAACCCAATTCACCCCATTCTGCAAAAGAAAAACAAATGGTGATATTTATATCTCAAATTGAAGGGTTATCCAGATAATGATAGTGTCTTAAGGTGGAGAATAGCAGTTGAGAAGGCTACTTAAGTCTATATAAATTTCAAGTCAGTCTTGTAAAACTATATTTTCTTCATTAGCCTTAATATATAAAATCAATTCTGTCTCAATGGCTTAATTATATCAATTAATTGAAAGATGGGACAAATAAAACATTGGTTAATGAAAACACTTTAATAATGTTCCAGTTATATTTTACTTGTTTTGGATCTACTCGGTATAAAAAACAAACAAACAAAAAAAGCTGTTTTTGTTTGTTTGACCCAGCTGGGTCTCAATAAGTAACTGTTAAAGGTGTTTCAGCATTAAAATTGCTATTGTAATTCATTGACAGTACTCCAAATTCTTTACATGATTATTGTTGTATTTTAATGTAAAGAAACAAACATTCTATCTACCCATATTAGTAAAATAAGTTATAGGGACTGCTCAATTTATTTTAAAAAAGCATGTTAAGAATTACGGGGGGGAAAAAAAGAAGCATACTCGGACACAAAAGAAAAACATTAGCGTGTCATAGGAAATGAATTTGCATGATGCACGCAGAGGTGCGTTTAAGCGTCGAGAAAAGTTAAAGGCGAGTTGGACCGTGACATCACATCTGGGGTGGGAGGGACCCAGCGTGTTGCCCGGTTCCTCCCGAGTGAGGAGGCGGATCGGCGAGCACCCAACACCGGGCAAAACACGCATGTCTCAGTCTGAAAACAGAGTGGAAGCGACGCATATGTAACAGCAACAGAAGTAGAAAAAAAAAAGATTCCTGTGAACTCGGCTCTCAAGGCTGACGAGGCTGAGGGAGGACAGCAGCGAGACCTGCTGGGCTGGAACGAGAGGAGGAAGTAACCGAGCAGGGGAGGCAGGTGTTTGGATCCGCTCCGGACGCGACAGAGAGCGGCATCCCCCGGTCAGTGACGCCCGCAGCAGCAGCAGCATCAGGACCGGATGGAGGGGGAGAGTCACGGTTTGTCTTTGATACTTTGGCTTTTCAGCTTTGATGCAGATCCTAATGCATTTCTTTCTGATAGCTATGTGCGCGGTATGCGATGCCAGTCAGAAATGCCACAGTAAAGCTGTGCGTGTTGGTGATGTGTACGAAGAAATGTTAAAAGCAGAAGTCTCGTTATCCGCAGTGGATTTCAATACGTGTGTTTCATACAGTAGCCTTAAGAACAGGTGGCCTCTGTGGAATGCACAGCCACTGAGACATAAAAAGATCTGCATGCTGAATTATTGAGCATCACACTGCAGCTCTGACAGCATGGTGCGAATACGGCTTAAAAGTTGCTTCTCTGCTCATCTGTACTCATTCACAGGCATGAAAGGATGACACAGCCTTCGGTGATGCTGTCACCAGTGTTTTACTGGAAAATCAAGTCCTGACTTCATGAGGTGACCTGTCTGATGATGTCAGGCCTCGATGAGGTGAGGACGGTAGCAGGACAGCTCAGTGAAGGCTGTGATTGAGCATCATGTCAATTATTTAGCTATTTAGAATTTCTCTGAGCTTGATGCTTCTCAAAATAGAAGCCCTGGCAGTGGCCTCATTGCAGGATTTCTTTAGATGCAGTGTTGACAGGAGGAAGGGAGGGAAACAACCACTATCGGTATAGAAATCTATTGCTAAATTAAGATGAAATGTGTTTTTTATGAGTTAAGAAATGCATATGAACTTATTCCAATTTTTTTTTTTTCTGTGGCTTTAGGAAAAGGTTGCATGGAGACTGCTTTTACTGGTGTTCCTTATTTTCATGTCTTTTCTACTGACAAAGCATCTAATGAATTAGTTAACAATCTTTCAATGACCAAAAGTGTGAGGTGAAGATGAAAGGACATTAGTCACTTGTGCCTGTCAAACTGTGAATGCGAAGGCACAAAGTGCAAGTCATGTCATTGCTTCTGTCTCTGTGAAAGAAAGCAAACCACTGCCAAGCCTCACAGGTTTTCTTGCACTTTATGTTAGACTTGCGCCACATACTTGTGCGTCTGAAGTTGTAGATGTTGTTTGATGTTCTGTCCTGCTCTCAAACCCCGCCCTGCCAATGTGGCTCAGTGCCTTTGCCCTAACCCCCATCTTCCTCTGAATTCATCCCGGTGCAGCTCTGTTTGTGAGACTCTCTTCAAAGGCTTTCATCTGCTCGCTGTCAAAGTGGCTTTATCTTTTCTCTGTGTTTTGCCATCTTACCTGCACCTGTCAGTTCTGCCCCGTTTCTCTTTGTATGACAGAGTGTGTACATACAAAGGAAATGGTGCATCTGTTCATAGGCATGGAGCTCCACATTTGCAGGTAGGTGTGGTAAATGCGGTTATGGGTGCCTTTTCTCTGCCTCTCTGTGTTTGATCTTTATCTGCAATGTGATTGACAAGGTGAGATGTAGTAATCTATATTTTATGATGCACCCTTTATAATACCCAGTTCTTTCGAACGCTTTCTTGATTCTTTTTATGTTTTGTCACCTCCTAACCACAAACTTCTGTGTATCCCCTCAGCATTTTAAGTGTTTTAGTTTTCTGTCAACATTTTATTTTTACTGTTATCTGGTCATTGGACTTTTTTTTCACAAAGAATAGTTTCTAAACTCTTCATCATTTTCCTTTTTATGTCACAGTTATTCCATTCTCTGTGTTAGTTCATCACATAAAAGCCAAGTAAAATCCATTGAAGTTTCTTGCTGTTATGTGATAAAATGTGAATGTTTAAGATTAAGGAATACTATTTACAAGACGATGCATTACTGGTGAGTTCTGCTAATGCTTGAAGCATTTCTAAAAATATATTACATCTGTAATTTTTTGGGACACATCTTTTGAAAAAAAAAAAAGATTCAAAAAGAATTGCAGCTTCAAATATTCTGTCAAATCTCCTCAAATCAGGTCAGATAAAATTAAATATAAACCCGAGTGTTTTCAAGAACTGCACTAAATAAACCAGATTGAAATAGGACTTCTTCCTGAAAATAAATCCCACAGTAAGTCTCACACAAAATACTGAAGTTTAAACCACATAATCTTGTTTTCTTTGATCATATTCAGTAGCTATTATAAGTGCAATACATATTCAGTCGAATGCATTAACAGCGGGACTGAATCAGCCTCCTCTCGGCCAGTTGTTAGTCAGCTGAGGTGGTGTTAGCATTTGACTGATGTGTGGGAGTTCCTCCAACACAGATCAGTGAAGCTCTCTGTGTATTTTATATTTAGCGAGGAAAAGTTCTCCTCCTGCATGAACAACCTCTGGGGGATATATTCATGTCTATCCAAATATTATTATGCGTGTGACCTGTCAAAAGAAATGGACCTCTGTAAAACCGGATGTGTGATTAGTGATACTTTGATCAATCACTTTATGCATGGTGATGACCTGGCTGTCCTCAGATATTCAGCTGTTACTGAATATCTGCTCTGATTATGGGTTGAGATTTTGATGTGCGGTATAATGCCAAGAAAACTGTTGTACTAGTTTGTAGGACTAAAGCTGACCAACAACTTTGTTTCCCTGATTTTTTTTCCGTATGTGCTCTGATGAGGTAAAAATGAGCCTGTTTAAAGCTTACTGTACATCCCTGTATGCAGCTTCTTTGTGGTGTGCATTTAAAAAACCTCGTATGCAGAAGCTTAAGGTTGCTTATAATGACTCTTTGAGAATTCTGATCAAGAAACCCAGGTCCAGCAGTGCAAGTGAGATGTTTTTAATGCACGTCAGGACATTCCAGGCACTTTTGAGAAATCTGACATACAAGTTCATGTGTCGTTTGAGCAGCTTACCGAACATTCTTACTGTAATGTTTTCACATCCCTCTGTCAGTGCGCTAAGATACCAGTCGGCTCTGTGGAAACATTGGTATACAAGTCTTTTTTGATATCTATTTTATTTTTTACTTTATTTTATTATTTTTTTCCTTGTTTTTATATGTTGTGTTGTTGTGTATCTTGTGGACCATGAGTTTGTTGAATAAAGTGATCTGTATTAGACATGAGGAAACATTGTCTGCTAAGCTCCAGAAAACATTTCAGTGTCGCTGCTGTAATGAAAAGAAGAGTGTCGCTATGGCATATTTTGTCCACTTGGCGGCATATGCTGCCCGAGGAAGCTGCTGTTTGGCTTTGTGTTTTGTTTGTTTGTTGTTTTTACCAACCATAAAATTTCCAGAGTTATCACTGCCTCTCGGCTGCTTCTCTCATCAATACTCTCCTTGCCAGTCCTGTTTAGGTGGGAGGCCATGTTTTGGTCAATTTGCAGTGTTATGATGTTTTCAACTTTATTCTTGACCTGTCTGGTGAGGTCTTGATGTTGTAACCCTCAGTGGCATTCGCATAACACCTTTATTCATATTATACACAGCAGGACTCAATGTACAGATTAAGTGACTTCTCAAGGCAATTTGTTACACCATTTAAGAGTAAAAGAGGCTCAATTAAAATACAGAATTTTCAGATTTAGTCAGTTTTGCAAGGCATCGTGGCTTGTCTTTTGGACTCTCGCTAAGGTTTTTAAAGTATTAATGTGTGGATCCATGAATAGTCCCACCATCTATTCCCATCTATCTATGCTAGGACTGCTGAGTCTTTTGAAGTTCAAACAGAAAATATTCACCCTAAATAAAACTGGAATGTGCCTTAGTGCTGACTCCTCTGTGTGTCGGTCCTCAGGGTGATGTGCAGCTGTAAGCATTTAAAGCAGCCATTGCAGTTCATGGTGGGGTCAAGCTGAAGCATTTGGAGCTCTGGCGATGAAACAGGGCACCAACAGTTGGCATACTCGTCGTGTACACTGTACAAAAAAACTATGATAAAAGCTGTTTTCAGTAATGGCTGCCTAAACCAAGTCAGTGCTGTGTCGCCCTTGAAACGAGCGTGATTGACAAAGAGGGATGAGTTGATGAATTGATCAATGGCAGAGAGAGAAGCATGTGTTCAGATGTCTGGGATGGTTTGTGTGACTGACTAGAAGGCCAATTCAGAGTGGCAGGAAAAATAATGCCAACCAAAGAGTGAAGTGAGTAAACACACCAAATTGTTTTGTGATTATAAACAATTTGGTCTGCGTTGCTGTAAGACTGTGTGATTGCCTGTGTGATTCATATCTCTCAGCTTTCATTACTTTAATAGGTGACACAGCTTTTTTGAGATCAAGAAAATGAGAAAAACCGCCGAGGCCAGAGACTGAAATCAAAATCTGCTTGGGCTAGCTGCTGACAGTTCATAGCGAAGGTCGAGCGTGTTTTTCCATTTGAGTTTTCAGTCTGGGGAGTGTGACATAGGACTGCCTGATAGAGCACAGTGCTGTATACCAAGCAGCAACAGAGAGCTGAAAAGGGAAGAGAGAGAGAGAGAGGCTGAAGCGAAGACATGTAAAATAAAAAGGGGAAAGAGGGAGAAAGCAGAAGTGATTTCAGCAACCCAGCAAGTTGCACTTTCAAATCAAAGGGGAAGAGAAAGTTGGTGAGTGTGAGAGATTTTTATTTTTCGCAAGGGAAGGCAGGGAAGTCATCCGACTCGGGGATTAAGTGAAACAAAGCCAGTCTGGGAAACAGCTGGGAGTCACTCAATGACAAGGAGTCACTGTCAACAGTCACAGTGTGGATTGAAGGTTTTCTGAACTTCCCCTTTTCTCCGAACTAAGCGGCGTGTCGAAGGAGTAGCTCGGCCACTGACGGTGACTTCACACACAGACACAGAATCCCTCTCTGAGGCCATGGGGACGGTGAGCGAGCTGTGTGTGTCCAGCCTTCAGACGTTGTTGTGCCCAGCTGTGAAGACGCCTCCAGGTAAATCAGAACAGGATTTAGTAAAGTGCATGTCACGGTAACATTGTCCTGAACGCTCAACAATTAGACGAGCAGCTAATTGACAGTTCAGGCTTGTCCGTTTTACCGCTGGCACGAACACACAGCTTCCCTGGAGATAGAAGCAAACGGTCGGACAAAAATAGAAGGAGAATCCGGTAACTTAATCCTGTTGTCACTATTTGACCCTGTGCACACTTAAAGAGTGTGAGGTGATGTTTTTAATCTCCACAGTCATGTTGACATGTACAGCTAATACTCACTATGGATGTAAACAGCAAAGACATGAAGGAAAATATCTGTTATTCTCTTTGAAAAAAGATTCTTTAGCTGGACTTGAGGCCACTTCCCCATTATGTGGTAATGCCCAGAACTGGATGGTGACGAGGCGGATGTGCCTGCTGCCGTGTCAATTACGTCTTTAAGTGTTGCAACTGCATTCCAGGTCACTGCAGGTTTTACATTGAGAGCGTTTAAACTGTTTGTTATCGTGACTGCAGCAGCTTTGTTGTTGGGTTGTGGCGAATCAGCTGAGGGAATGCGTACTGGGCGGGAAGGGGTGCTGTCTCTGTGATTTCAAAATACCTGAATCAGCAGCAACGTGTGTGTGAGGAGAGTTTGTTTTTTTTTTTTTAGCTTTGGATATTTGACAGGGATGTCATCTGGGTTTTTGTTGTTGTTTTTGGGTTTTAGAATTTAGTTGATCTGAATTTCCATGACCTTTGTAAAGCTTCTAAAATTGAAAGATGTCAGATTCTGTTTGAGCCAGGTATTTACATAATCCCTATACATTTTTCCCCTGTATCTGATATTAAATCAGGGTTTCGTCTGACAGAAGTGGTGCAACATGGACAAATTTGTAGCCTCTCTTCTTACACACCTTTGTTAGGGCTGCCTTGAAATTTCCAGTGGAACTGAAATCAGAGTTTTGTGGTCATTCCAAAAAACTAATTAAAGTGGTAGTTCACTTACTATTACGCTCAGGCTCATTTTCCACTTGAAAGAGCTATTTTTCCTTCAAGATTTTCACATAAATTTTTCTTTATGATATGTCCTATTTGTAAAGTTTATGGGTCTCTCCTGGAGCAAGTCAACCACACAACATGATGCTCGGACTCCCATCCTTCAAAGTTGGGATGATGTACTGAAGCTTCACCATTTTTCCTCACAATGTAACAATGCTCACTCCCACTTCAATCTTAGTTTAGCGTAGACAAATAAGTTCTTCTCAAATAAAGTAATTTGAGTAAATGTTTTTCATTGAAGTTCCCTTGTGAAGATTGTGAGTGCGTATATATAATAACTCATATTATGTCTTTGACAAAACCAGGATTAGATATACAACAGTATAAGGGTAGATTTTTTTTTATGTGTATGCAACTGTTACACAAAATCTATTTATTTGAACAATTTTTCATATAATTTTTTCTAATAAATGACCCAGTGTTGCAGATGCATTTATGCATTTTTAGGTTTCAACACTAATTATTACCTCCAATCTTTTTTTGGAAGGTGTTTGATATTGGAAATGGAGAACATTATGTTTATTAACAAATGAAATGTGTTTTTCATTATAATGTCTGAACCTTTGGCAAAAAGAATCAGAGATTATTTTTTAAATGTGCTTTATGTCATTTTTAAAAGCCAATTTTTGTATTACTCTTCTTCCCAGCTGCAAATGTCAGTCTACCCATCAGAGGGATTACGTGACTCAGCATGCTGACATTGGACATCGCTTCCCGTACAACAGATATATTCATAATTTAGCTGACTAATAACAACACAGTCACCATCTGGGCTGAGCGACAGGTGCAGTGTGAAACATTTGTTGAGACTCTGGCAGGGAGCCTATAGAGAGCCAACTCTGGGGGCAGCTGAGGACACTGATCTGTATGGAGGCTCACACATGTCTGTCAGATGCAGCGAGCGTTTGGGAATTTCTGCCAGATCAGCTTGTCGCAAAGGAGCATGTGGTGATATCAGTTGTTGCTGGCTATTTCAAGCTTGTGGTCGTTCTCTGAAAAGTTTTGTTTCGGTTTTCTCTTGATGTTTTATCATCTTTTTACTGCCACCGAACTCAATTTGTTTGTGTTTGTCTATTTTACTTGCTAACAGGATTTTTAAAAGTATTGCTTGCACTTAAAGTTATATAAAATATGTACTGATGTGTTCATTTTTGTGTAGGTATAATTTTTTGAGCCATGTAGCTGGGCGCAAACTAAAATAAGGTATTTCTATTGATTTAAATCTGGACCCAAGTTTGAAAAAGGACACACTGAATTCACAGTGTCGTCCTCCGTTAAAGCAAAAAAAAAAAAAAAAGACATGGGCATTTGAAACAGAAACATCAGCAAGCTGCAACTAATTTAGGCGCATAATAAACTAATCATCAGCAGGTATACCCCTGTTTATGAAAGCAGGAGTTTACTCTGAATGAAACAGGTGTTAGCTAACATAATACCAAGCCAGAGACATCATAAAGTGGTTATGAAGCTAATGCAAAACAATTTGGAGTCATTTATTCTACTGTGAAAAATGTTCATCATAGGGTGGAATATATTCAAAGTTGCTTCCAGAGTGAATATCTTAGCAAGTTCACCCTAAGTGTAAAGTAGGATGAATTACAAAAAAAAAAATCCAAAATTTTATCTCAGGCCTCAGTTAGCAGTTAGCAATGCTAATGTTCCTGACACTAAATTACAAATAAGATGTACAAGTAGCTTGTTTGGAGTGTTGTCGGAAGAAAACTACAGCCTCCTGTGTGATGTAAACCAAACAGCATTTCCACACAAACACAATAGTGTTTTCTAGTTGTTTGACGAAAACAACAATTAATTTTCATCCCTTTTTATAAAATTTCCACAGTTCCTATTATTTAAATATGTAGTAAGGATGATTAATTAGTCAAGGTCTACACTGGTATAGAGTAAAGGAAATATTTAATGCAAATGGACAGATCACATGTGTTTTTCTACCTCAGAGCAAAGATCTGTCTTCTTCTGTTAGCATAGCGTCTGATGCGATTTAGATAGCGAGTGAGGCAGAGTCTGGCAGTGAGCCGCCTCCAGCAGGAATGTGTGGGAATCTGGAAACAGATGAAGTTAGTCCAAACAGCTCTATACTCGGCAATGGGTATGTCTCTAAAAATGATTGGTTTTCCGTTAACCTTCCTGATCTGATTAATGGTGTATGATCATAAAAGCAAAAGGCCTATTTCCTAGTGAAACTCATTTATTGTATTTTAAAGACGTGTTCTCATATTTTTATTCTGCTTATTACTTTGACTTTTATGCCAAATACAATGCTGCTCTCATTTACTTATCTTTTAGTGGGAACTCTCTGCATTCTACATCCTTTTTCAAAAGTTTGTTTAGACTGATTTCTCATGAGTATTTTTGTATGTTTGTGCAAGGCAGGTAGCATCTGCTCAAAGATGTGCCATTCAATACACATTGTGTAAGTGTGATGTGATTGGCCACCCACAAAGTGCTTTTCTACTCTTGTGCCATCATTAGAAATGTGATACTGGGGTTAGAACATATCTTATTTCAGGATCACCCCCTCCCCTCACACTCACAAAATTATAGGTTACATTGATCCAAAGGTCTTATTACTGTACCTGTGAACTGAGAGAGGTGGTTTTGAAATTAGCTCGTGTGATGAGTCATGTGGAGGTTAGCGAAGCTACAGGGAGAGCTAATGTTTGCCATGCAAACTGTTTTTTTTTCTTTGTGTGTGTGTGTGTGTGTGTGTGTGTGTGTGTGTGTGTGTGTGTGCGTGTGTGTGTGTGTGTGTCATCGTTGGTCTTTGCTTGCTTCTCTGCAGATTTTCTTGGCATACATTTTGTTTGTAAGATATAATATGGTTGTCCTTATGAGAAGGACCAGAATAAATACAATTTAGATGTTTTTATTTTGATAAGAGTAAAATATACAAAATATACAAATATGTTTTTTCCCAAGAGTATGTAGTGTATTCTTGTTTCCTAACAAAATGAAGGTCATTGTTGCAAAACTTGACTGTGTTTTAGTGTTGCAACAAATTGTTTTTTCTTATAAAGAAAAAGGCTAAAACCAGTAATAATGAAAAAAATAAATGGATAAATATATTCTGATTATTTTTCTAAATTTATGTGTTCGTTTATCCAGTTGAGTTGTCATAAAACAATGTGAGCAATTAAGTGAAATGTTTTAATCTCATATTTTTTTTAAATGAACTCCTTTGTTTACAAATACAAAGAAAAACAAAGAAACAGAACACAAAATATTATAAAATATACCAGCATTTCAATTTGGAATTGAATCTAACTTGCAGTTAATTAAAAATGATCAGCAGAGGGCGCTGTTGGCGTCTTTCTGGTTAATGTTGAGGGGATAATGCCTCAAAAGCTACCTTATCTTAGTCATTCAGTTTAAAACGTTGAAGATAGACACACTGTCTTAAAATACATCCCTCTTATAACTTTCATTGAAACCTCAAATACAAACCCACAAATTATCAGTCAAAAATTCTTAGCAGAAACGCCCCCACCAAAATGTAAGCTTTCTGTTTTTACATTAGTTTTTTTTTTCCATTGAACTCGTCATCATCTATTGTTTTTTATGTATTCTTTTTATTTGAATTCGACTAGTGTTTGTGTGTGAATTCGCAAAGAGATTATATATGTTTTGCACATTCAGGGTGGATTGCTCCAAACAAAGATTCATTATGCTGCGGTGTAACATCACATCATAATTTAGAAGATGTTTGTACTATAACAGTTATAATCCAAAGGGAAAAAACCCCCTTGGGTTTAGCAGTAAAAGTTGTTGGTAAGACATTTATTTTAAAATTAATTGCACGCAGTTTATTTAAATATAGAATGGCTATTCTTAAAAAAAAGAAATAATAATAATAAAATACTACCCTTAATACGAAAATGTAAAGATTGTTTGCAACTGCATCATTTGATGTGCTTGATAAAAAAAAAAAACCCTCTTTGCCTGACAATGCAGAATGACGGTGTTGAATGTTCGCATAAACACTCTGTTAACGTCACATTTACTCCTCACGAAGAGTAACTTTGTGTGTTTAGAATTTCCTCCTGATCTTCTCATGTGAAGGTCAAACGGCTCTCTGGTTTTATTTGTTCTGGGGTTTAGGCCCATCTGTTGGAGCAGTGCTTGGGGGCATGAATGAACTAGCAACAATGAATGGAAACTTTGTGTAAAGGAGTTTATTTTCACACAGATAGCATTGTCAGTTGGAGAGGTTGCAGCACACAGTTGATGCTTTCATCGGTCACAGCTTGTAGATAAGGAGTCTGGAGCAAAGACAGCATGGAGAAGTTTGAGGACTATTTTCAAAAACAGGTAAATCTTTAAAAGCAAATCAATAAAATCAGCAATGCAGCAGGAGGAATTTGTCACTTTCTTCCTGACCTGACACTGCAAGGTGACCAAATCCACCATAATGTTTGCCAAAGCTGTCATTACAGGACACAAATGAATAAATACATTTTTAAGAGAGATGGCGATAAATGCAGGACAGAAAGGTTGTCTGCCTCTACCTGGCCTCATTCGGGCTGGGTGAGCTGCATTCCTCTTCGTTCCTCATTTTTATCAACAGGCAGAGACAGGCTTTTTTCTTATTTGAGAGCACCAGCTGGTGCAGATGCTGTCCAAATGACAGACTGATTTATTTCATTTTATAAAAAGAAGAGAAAGGTCTCAGTTTTTTTCCAGTTCAGACAAGAAATTTCCATCTTGAAGGGAAAAACAAACTCTTTACCATTTATCGCTGGAATTTTTGGTCTCAAATAACAAGTCTGACCTTTTTTCCCCATCTTGCTTTATATTCCATGTGGGGCATGGCATTTTGCAAATTATATTTCTTATGGTTTTCTAGCTGCCACCCAAATATCCAATGTTGTGGACTGACCAACTAATATTTGTCCTGTTCTGTTGATGCTATTTCCCACCTAAGCCATGTATTTCTGCAACTTGATCTTCATTGACAAACTTTTGAGGCCTTTGCTGAACAGCTGGACTTTTGCTGACATTAAATTGAACACAGAAGTATTAACTATTTATTTCTGAGGGGAATTGGTGGTTTGACATTTCATTTTGGGGTACCAGACTGAAGAGCTCTAAACACAAACACAACACACATTACTTTCAAAACCATGAATCGTTCTCCTTCAACTTCACAGGTACTGACTGTTTTGTGTTTGTCTATCACACATAGTACAACATATCAAAGTATTTTGGTTGGTCAAAATGTGAAACAGTTTAAGATGGTTACTAGTGTAGTGTCTTTGATTAGGATTGATTTTAAGTAGTGTTAAATGTGCTGTATTTTTTCTAATTGATATCTTGTAAACTATGTTTATGTCATATAGGCAAATATGTCCATTGAGAATATGGAGAAAGTTAAAAAAAATATAAGAAAAAAAATGCTGATGGCCTCTATAATTTGTGTACCAGGCCATATAATTTAACAGGTGTTCGGAAATGGTTACAGGTTTTTTTATATATGAACAAATTTAGATGCTATTTTCTTACTTTTGTTTCTGATGTGAAAGTCTGAAGGCACAGATTTCTGCTCTACGGATGTGGCTTAGTGGAGAGCCCAAATATGAGTTCTGCAGAAGAGAGAGAGAGGGTGTGTGTGAGTGTTTATGGGGGTGTGTTTGTTTCCGTGTGTGTGTATGTGTGTCATTTATTCTCTCCCTGCCCCCTATCAGTGCTTTCCAACAACAGATCTGTGCACATGTGCATCTATCTGTACGTGCGTCTGCAAGCGATGCTGTAGAAGAGATAGGGTAACAGATGAAGCACATAATCAGTTTGGTGGTTTCTGTCTGTGCCAGAAAAGACACTGAAACTGGAAGTGTTATTTGCCCTTCAAATTAAGAGTATCTCAAAATGTAGGCATTTATAAGGCGAGTGTGAATTCGTCAGTGTGACTGGAAAGGAAACAAAACCAATCATTCAAATGGAAATGATCAAATTCATTTTAATGTATAAAGTGATTAATTGAATATTACTCATTGTGCCAGACTTAAACAGCCCTTCTAATTTCACATAACTTTTGCTGTTCAACTGAACATTGGTGTGCCTCTCTTTTAAACATTTGTATCCTCCGTACTGTGCATTTTGCTTATTTGTATTACAGTGTTATGTCTGCTGCGGTAGCGAAAGCATTTCCCTGAATTAACGTGTAAGCTTTTATTGTGAAAATCCCGACAGGAAAGTGTTTCGCTTTGACTGTTAATTTGACTCGACTTGACACCGACGCCTGGTCTCGGTTGAGGAGGGAAGGGCTGGTAAAAGTCCGTCTCGTACCTTGAATCCACTCCCTTTATTCTGACGGAGATACTGTTCCTACCACGAACAGGCTTCGTTTAATCTTACGCTGTTTATCTGTTAGTTAAAAAACAACAACAAACTTTCAAGACTCGTAAATCTATCGGTAGTGGTTCGTAGTCAAAGTTTTTGCTCCTGGAAGCCTCCAGAAACTTTTTCTCTGCGGACGCGGACTTGCTGACAGAACAGCATGGTGTTAAAGTCGGAAGAAGGAGTCGGTGAGTTGGAAAAAAAAAAAAAAAAGTAATAGAGCGACATTTTCGGTCACGAGAATGTCTTTATGGCGCCTCTGAAAACCGCGCTTGTCTTTTTAAAGCCATAATTGTGCTTGGCTTTATGTTGATATTTGCATGTGAAGAGCGCCTGCTGGCTTTCTCCTGTTTCTCTTCCCCTTTTTACACAGTTCTTCCACGTTTCTTTAACAGTCTTAATATTCTCTGTTTTAGCCATTTAAGAGCTCCAAAATGTAAATAAACTGCTGTGATATTATCCATGCTTTTATGTTCTGTTAAAACATGCATTGTCTTGTTTATGTTCGTGATTTATTCATGATTCTGGGTAAAGCATCATCTTGTTTTTGTCTAAGCATGATGGGTCGAATTTTTATTTTTATATCAGACACTATTAATGTCTATTAAACTTCCTTTGTTTATCCACAGTATTATTTCCTGAATGCACAGCAACTGGTGGGACGATGCTTCTCCTAAATGCAACAGATAATGTTGTTTGATATAGTTTTACCATAATCCTCTGGAATACTGTTGATATTACAACATTTGGTTGTGAAGCTTTTACACAACATTCTTTCACACTGTGTGTTATTGTGTCACTATAATGAGTGAGTGGGTTGCTCTTTGGTATGGGACAGAAGGCCTCTTTCATCTCCTTGGTTTGTTTTAGCCTGGTAACATTAATAATTAGCAGCCATGACGTGTTAATCATGTTGGATGATCGTGAACGTCTGACTGATCCGGGTCCAAGCTGCTGGCCTTTTGTTCTGCTGGTCTTTTCTACCCTGCCTCTGTGAACCAGGCTGGCACACACATACAGCATACAGCTGTCTCTTTGTATAGTTGCAGCCAAACCAATGAGAGAAGCACTCCATTCCCTTTGAGTTCATTTGTCTTTGCCACTTAAAAGTGGGGAGTCCAGGGGTTTAAACTAGTTGTCTCTAATGGTTTTCTAATAAATGGAACTGAAAGCTCTAATGGGTCCTGTGGCACCGTGCACCGTGGCTGGCACTAATGCCCTGGTAGTTTGATAATCTTCATCATCTCACTATAATCACATTTCTGCCTTTTTTTTTTTTTTTTTTTTTTGCATCTGTGGCTTATCTCCACCATTTTCCACCATAGTGGAAAATGGATTTAATGTACAGGGAAGGAAAGTGTTGTTAGTTCCGTGTTTGGGAGCTTAATTCTTACTTGGTTTTCTGCATGGTTGTCTTATAGAACACACTCGGTACTCAAATGCTGTCATATGTTTCAGTCCTGTTTCACAGTCAAATGTAGGTGTGTTTAAATCAACATCTTGTGTTTGGAGTACATGTGAAGAATTTAAATGTTTAGTGTCATGAAAGCCGCAAGCATAAAATAACACAAACCATGACTGCTACCATGACTGTTACCAGTCATGGTAGCAGATGTTATTTTATACTGTTAAAATCTGGAAATGGTTTTTTTTTTTAAATTTTTTTATGTTGTTTCTGTCAAGACATTGACAAGCTGTGAAATCCAGTTGGCTAGTATTCAAAGTATTCCACACCAAACTAATGTAAAGAACAAAAGGTAATGATGATTCTCAGAATAGCTAAGATGTTTTTATTCACCAGTGCACAGTTTAGCATGAGGGTTATAGGTTAAATGACAAATACATGAAGAGTCTACATTCTTTATCATTTTTGCCTACTGGTCTTTGGTCTAAATACACCTTGTACACCTGATAGTTTCGGAAACCCGAGATGCCACCAAACACTGGCTTCTCAACAAGCTATTTAGTGTTCATGCCGTGTCACATCAGGTCAATACTTCCCTAACATTTTATAACCTCTCCATTTTGTATTTCCGCTGTAGTTATTCAGTTCTGTACCACCTGCAATTGCTCTTCAAGTTAAGGCAAAGTTATTTAAAACAATTTATGATGCTACGTTTTGGGTTTAATGAAAAATTTTTCTGTTCCAAACAATGATTTAGCCATAACTGTTACATCCCTTGTTATTTATGATCTTATGTATGAAATATCCTAGAAACTATTGTGCCAGTGAAACAAGTCCAAGCTTGATATATGAATTAATTTCTCTGATGATTCATCTAGTTGGGAAGACAGGCTTTACCGTCCCATCTCCAAACATTCCTGAACTTCTAGTCACTTGTCAGAGAGCATGTTAATGCTAAACAGTATTTCAAAGTATTTCAGTACTGTGAAAATGTGAATATGTTCTTGATTGGTTCCTTTTGCTGCTGTTCATTATGTCACTTTTGGTCTCATAGTGCTGATGAGTGTGTGAGTGTGACTTTCTGGTTTGTCTGCAACAGGTAGAGACACGCCTCTAGTTGTGTTTTTCCTGTAAGAACTTTGTTTATCATTCTTGCTACAGCCCATAGATTCAAAATAGCACTTGGCAGAAACTAGATTGAAAGTATTTGGAGGTGTGTTCATCAAATAGAAATTTACTGGATTATGATTTGGTTAGGCTGAAACTGATTTTTTCGGAGACATTTTAGGTTTTTGAAACTACATTTGTACATTGTTGCATAAAAATGTATTCTCTGTGGATAAGATCTTTGTTGTTTTATAAATAATTTCAGGCAAAAGAAAGAATTAATTTTGTTTATCACCTGAACCGTGTGGCTACTTTGTGGTGATTCTGTTTTTACTTATTATTTTTCAGTACATGCATGATTTTTTTGCCGTCAGGTTAAAAGAATAACTTTTTTTAAATAATTTTCTCTCTCGGGGTTTAAACTTTTACTCCTCCACAAACTGAACAGAAGAGTGCACAAACAGGAAGCCAGGCGTTTGACAATGGCCTCAACAGGAAATGACTTTCAGCATTTTGTGGGTGGGTGAAAACTTCTAGAGAAAGGCAAGACGGATACAAACTGAAACCATGTATAGCGGCGCTTCACGTTGACTAAAACAAATCTTCCAGCTTTCACATCATGGGTTGCAGGACGTGTGTATGTCTAACGGGCACTAGAATGTTGACAATAGGACGTCCTCTGATAAGAATCAGGGTTAACGGCATCAGTGGGACAAAGAAAGGCATTGTGGGAAGCAGCAGCGCTTCCGCAAGCTTCCATAGAAAACAGTTTATGCAAATAAAACAGCAGATTATTAAATAAAGCTTTTCTGCACTGTCCATATTCATGAATCTGGTGTGTGTGTGTTTGTAGGCATGAAGTCGCTGCAGGTTTAGAAAGCATGTCTGTTTGCTTTAGACTGGAGCTGCACAGTTCCCAGGCCTCGCTATACATTCTCTAGCTCTGGTTCCCACCCACTCACATCCTCTGGTGCTCACATTCCTGCACAGCAGCTTTGACGTCCCGCGCTGGGACAAGATGAGCTAGTGTCCTTTTGTATGAACGCAGCTCCTTTCTCCCCCACTTATTCTCTAGCATGTCTGTAACCTGGAACACAAGATGCCAGAGGAAATTTAAGTTAATTAGTAACATAAAATGTACGCATTTCAGTTTTTTATAAGATACTGCTTGTTGATGTTTTAAAGAGACGGGAACTGTAAAAACACCCAAGTTTAGATGCTGTGCTTGTGGTTAGTGAGGATGCAGACATGATCAAAACACATTAGAAATCCCAGCCTCACATTTCAGACTTTCACTTTGATCTCTAAAGAAGAAAAGCCAAAAGGGAAAAAAAAAAAACTTGTTCCAAGAAAGGAAACCTGTTGTACATTATTCAAAGTTAGTTGTTAAAGTTTAATGTAAACAAATACGTCATATCTCTATTAATGGTACCTGGAGATAAAACATAGGCAAAGCAAAAACAAATTTGTGCAAGAGAATAAAAATTTCAATGGTAATTAAAAACTGAAAATGTTTTTTTTTTGACCCTCTGAACAATAATTAAATATGCAGAACATGTCACTTATTGCAAATTTCATTTGAGGAATTAAATTGAAATTGTCTTAATATGATGTTTTGAATCTTTAGCGTTGCATCTTGTTGCCATGTTGATGCCATTCCTGTGGATTAAACTTAAACCACTAACTACGGGCTCTTTCTTACTATGACCGAATCAAAGTTTGAAATAATAATATAAACTAATTTATTTTCTAACTTAAATGCTGTCTTTGTATAAAAGTCAATGTAGCAACGTAAACAAATCAATTGGTCGGAAATTAGAACTTTAATTTTGGTCAAATACTGAAAAGCAAAACGTTTATACTACAGTTGACTCCTCTTGCATCACTTTGAAGGAGAAGCAGATAATAAAACTCAAAAATGCTTTATTTACTGCTGAAATAGGACATCCTTGTTGATTTTTCTTCAATATCTTTTTGGATTCAAAACGAGCACCTTTGTCAGCGAGCCTGCAAACAAAATAAGATAAAATAAAAACATGAAGGCCATTTGGACTGTGAAGAATACATTATGTCTGCATCAGTCAGAAATAAACCTATTTAATATAAGGATGCTACAAAAAGTGGCAGCTTCACTCAATAATAGCTCATGCTTTGAACAATGTTAAAATGATTCCATATATATTTTTTTCTATTTATTGATATAGTTGCTTGTATGTGAAAAGATATTTGTGTTTTCAGTAATAGTGATGGTTGTTTATTTTTTGTGGTTTTCTTGAGATAATTTAGAGGGAAACCTTCTTTTGCTGTGATGTGTTATTTTCCACATAAGTCCTCACTATAATAGTAGTTAACACTACCTTAAGTGCGAACTGCAACTGTGTGGTCCACGTGTTGGCTGACACCAGACAGAGGACGCTCTGTCACTGTGAGGCGGTGAGGTTCAGCCGACACAGCAGAGGCCTCCAGCTTGACTCATCCGTCTCCAAGCAGACATGAGGCAAGCTCCCACGTCTGTTCACGTCTGCTGCGTGCTTCAGGCGCGCCCCGGGGCCAGTGTCTCACTCACGCTGTAAAAATTTGATCTTTGACAAGGACTCCTGAGAACATTGCACAATTTCCCATTGCAAACGTTCCCATTGGGGTCATTTCTTACACCCAGTTGGAGTCCGGCACATTATGTGTTAACTCTGTGTGGGTGGTGATGGAGGACGAGTGGTCTGGAAATTAAAGGCCTGCAGAGACATTTTGGTTTAAGAAGAGCTTTTACCAAGAGTCTACAAAATTAAATTTTTGATTTGTCTGAAAAAACATTTTTCTTACTTAGTTTATGCTTAGTTTATAAAGAGTTTTTTAGATCTACAATTTCTTCTGCATCCTCATTCAGATTGTGACAAATTTGTTGGCACTCCTAATTTTATGTAACTTAATTGCTTTTTGAATATTCTTTGCATCTTTAAATGAATCAGACTTTACACCAACATCTAATTAGTACTTGTTACATCATCAGTGACAATTACATCATTAGTAATTGTTACCTTTGAGTCATGAATATGACAGAGCACAAAATGGAAAACAAAAGAGGAAAGGAAGGAAAACTGATAAGTGGTGTTTGCCAAAAATCCAGAAATTTCATTTAGCTTGCAATTCCTCAGAAAGTAAAAGATGCAAAACTCAGTAACTCTTAAGCTGCACTCCGGTACTCACTATGCAAACCTTGTGTTTGGGAGGCGATCCAGCAAACGTAAACAAGTTTGCTACTGAGACTTTGACTGGACCAGTGGGGTTTTATGTAATAAAACCAAGATGCCCTAAAGCACTACTGATGGGTCTGGTGTTAAACAGTGGCTGAAAATGAGGGAAAGAGGAGCATGCCTGTTGTTAAATATGGTGGAAGTTGTGTGATTCTCTGGGACTGTTTCACTTGTAAAGACCAATAAGGCATGGCACTAAATGTTAGATCATTTAAAAACATTTTATCTCTTGTTGTGGGATTGTTTTTCTCACTGATTTACTGTTTACTCTTATTTTAGTGTGAGATTTTTTTTTTTTTGGAATTATTTTTTTTTTACATATCTTTACCCACGGTGCCATTATCATTTATTATAGTTGTTTAGGTTTTTATTAGGACCTTGACACTTTTCTGAGAGTAGGGAGGCAGCGAGCGGAACGACCACTGGGTGGAGCCTTCATGTTGGCGCTGATGACAGCAAAGCGTGAGCGGGGAAGCAGAGGAGGGAGCGAAGCATGTGAGGAAGCCTCCTTCCCAAATGGACTGTGTCAGTATCAGCATGCTGTGAGCTCACTGTGAGAGCTGATAGCTCTAAAACCTCAATAGTATCTGTGGTCCTGCCTGGAGGAGCGGGCTCCTTCCTTCCGCCACTAGATGAGGATGTGTGTGCAATAGGATCTGACTTCTTTATCACCAGAGGTAAAAGGAAGAGCCGAGGAGGGAAACTGGAGAACATCTCATTCAGGTTGGCGCTGAAACCTCATTCTGTGCTTGGGCTTCTATTCACAATGTCGTTTACCTTGTCTGTCTGTGGGAATTTGCTCAGATTTTATGATCACTTATTTTAGTTTAACTCTTAGACTTTGCTAAGTAAATAAAGCTTTAGAAGATGCATGCTGTGCAGCAAAGCCACAATAGATATTATGTCAACCACTTGTGGTTTGACTTATCTGTATGAATGTCCTGTCATCCTCCAGGTTGTTGCATGTTTGAGAAGGCCTGTTGTTGGCACTTCAGTCACTGATGCCGATTGAGCACCGGTGCAGTGGGCCAATAACTGGACAGCGGGTTGTGAGGATGTTGGTTGTCTTTATGAATTTGGTGGGTTGGGAAAGATGTAAAACTCTTAACTTAAATTCCTTAGAATTTCAAATATAGACAATGTCTTCTCTGTTCCAGATTATACACCCTGGAAAGATATGTCTTCATTTGAATGCATTAGAAAGTAATTGAAATGCTAATGTTGAAGTACAGAAACTCAAGCCCTGTGTTTGAGCTTTCTGGAGGAATGTGACTGTTTCCAGACACAAAGAAGGAGCTGTGATCTTCCCACTGACTCTGTGTTCTCCTGCCACATACTGACCCACACCTCCCTGGCTTAACATAGGGCTCCTTTTCCTGCAGTCCCCTGTCACCTCAGATTCACCCACCCACAGGCCAGGTCAAGTTCTATGCTAAGTTTTGATCCGAGCTCCTTTTCATTACATACACATTTTTCAGTTCTTGGATCTTTGAACCTGGAGGTCAAAGATGACAAATTTCCTTTGGTTGATCACATTAAACCCTGCAATTCCTTCTTTCTTAGAAACTGTGGTATAAAAGAGTAATTGATGTCTGCGTGTGTAGTTTAAGGATATGAGTTAGCTTTAATAGTGAGATTCAGTCTTGGATGAAATGTCGCATCTTTTTTGTTTGCTTGAGCAATAAAAACTGGAAAAAGCAGAAAATCTGCCAGAGTTTATCTGCTTGTTCTCTGTGTGCTCATGTTTGCGCAATGACAAATAAGAACTATTGATTGTTTCCAGCTAAATTCAGTAAATATTATCATAGAGGATTCTGCTTTTTGCTACGATTGGAACAATTTGTTTTGTTGTAGGGGTCTGATTGACTTTAGACCTGGCGGACTTTGTGCCTTTTGATCATAAGTAAAAATTTACTTTCCCAGTTTTTTTTTTTTTAATTCTGAATTTTCTATTTGTACTACAGTATCAATTTTTTCCTTGTCTTGCCGGCATTCCATCACTTGTGTTGGGAGCACAGGTGATGTTACACTGTGGGAGTGAGCAGTCGATATGAAACATGATTTTGCTGAATTATTTCTTAAAAGAAAACTGATCAAAAGTTAACATTATGCAGCATAAGAATAACCGATCCATGCCGATCCATGGAAGGCGAAAATTGTCCCCATAACAGTTACTAGACGATATCGCTGTGCATCTATTTTACGATAAAACCCAATGATAGATTGGTAGAAAATAACAAAAGAAGCTGATGTTCTTTGTTATGTTTTATTAATGAGGCAGACCGAGCAGCATGGTAGAGATGGTATGGAGAGCTCTAATCAAGCCTAATGGAAAGTGCGCCGAGGCCTTATTCATCCTCACATACGTGAAGGAAAAGCTTGTCTAATGTCAGGAGAGGATTGTTTGCTGTGTTGTGCACTTCATCCAAATGTAATCAGAGTGCAAACTAACTGGTAGCAGAAATGGCTCTCTATGCATAATTGCTCTGTCAGCACATGTAGGTTGCAGCATAAACGTTTTCACTTATAGATGTCATTGCTTTCTTATCCCACCTTATTAAACATACTTTTAAGAGCACTCAAGGCAGCTGCATATATAAGAAATAATTTAGTAAGTGCGTTATTTATTTATTTTTACTGATTTTGTACCTTACGTGATGAGCAGAGCTTCCTAATTTGGGTCACATCTGGAACAGTGGGAGGCTGCCGGGGGGGGATCTTCTCCGCACACAGAATTTTAATTTCCTTATTTTCCGAGGAGAATACTTCTGTGATCTGGGTGGAAATGAGACGTCTGCCTCCTCTGCCAGGATGGCAATCAGGATGGGTATTAGTGGCTTTTTCCCGCTGCGGGAGACGGCGCTATAATTGATATCTCCCTTGATGTAACCAACCACAGTCCTCTCTGCTGACCCAGCCCTCACTAAAAATGGATCCACTTTTCTAAGAACACTCAAAATACTCCAAGATGCAAAACTTTAGGGCACGTATATGTCAGTGTCTTTCTTATTTGACTGAGTAAATGTAGAAATCAGTTTCCAGTAGTTATTGGTGCTGAACAAAGCGTCCTTATTATGGTACTATAATAGAAAACTGTATTGACTGTTTGGGTCATAAATTTGAAGACGACTCTGAAATAATAAAAGCAGGACAAAAATCTGATTATACTGTAAAATGAGTTAAAGAATACTTATTGATTTCTAAGGACTTGAGTACGTAAAATGAGTGCCTTGCTTTTATTCTTACGGTAAGTTTGACTTATAAAGTTCTCTGATTGAAACCAAGAGACTTCAGAGCTTTATTTGCATATTGCAGACTCGCTCTGAAAATCAGGGTTTAGTCACTTCCAGTAAGAGGAAATTAGCAATCATATTTCCACGCACATCTGAAGTGAACCTGAGGCAGCCTTTTGAAAAAGTGCAAAAACAGCCAATCAGGCACTCACCCAATAACTACCTTAAGACAAAAAGCAAGCGTGAGTTTGATTGGGGAACACAGTTTTCCTACTTCTTAATAAATACCGAGGGGTGGGGGCAATAACACAAGCACTTGATGTCCAAAGTAAAAGAAGGAAGAGTGTGCTTCTCTTGAGGAATTTTATTTATTTATTTGGATTTTCAGGATATTACATCAGGAAAGACCTTGGTCAATCATGTGAGCCTGCTCTGTGCTGGTTTAGACCCGGAATGGTATTTTAATCAGGTCAGGTGTGGCTTGAAAATGTTTTTTCATCCATTTAAATTTGCACCGGATTGAATTTTTCAGCATTTGACATGACAATCAATGGAAAATTAGACAAACTCAACAACTTACCAATCGATTGGTAAATCTCGAACATTTTCTTTTTGTATTTGTGCTTGATTTTTGTTTTCTTTACAGTTATTAAAAAATTGCAAGAGAAGTTTGGCAAACGTCGTTTGAAATTCCTGACACAATGCCAGGAACAATAGGAAAAAGTACAGTGGCTGTGAATATGCAGGTTCATGTCACAGCTTCCTGGTCTTTGTGCATTCCTGCAGCAATAGTACACACTGTTCACCTGAATGATGCGTTTTCTTGTCCTGTTGATAAGTGACAGTGTCTCCAGTTCTGCATTTGAGACTCCAGTTTAGATTTGGATGGGGATGTTGAAAACAACCTTGTCGGTACAGTACATAATTCAAATAATAAAGATGAATCCCAGCAGGGTGTACTTTTTATTTCTCAGTCTTTCCTAATTAGTCTCTTGCGTTTTATTTTCACTTTGTTTTATTTACGGTTCTGTTTTTCAGAGATGGGGGATTTTTATTTGCCTAGTCAGTGCAGAAGTTTGCAGACTAAGAGTTGAGCGGTGCTCTCAGCATTTACCTAATTGGATGAGCTTCCCCTCATTTGCTGAGTTGTGGGAAATGAGCCCCAGCCTGAGAATCTATGGTTCAAGCACTTGAGAAAGGACTCTTCCTTTCTTATAATGTTGATTATTTTACACCAATAGAGTGTCTGACTTCATTCAAGAAATCTTTTTATAATTTTCTTCCCCCTTAGAACCAAATTAAAGTCTTTTTGCTGCTCCTCTCCTGTCAGTCTCTTCAGTTTTTGATTCTTTTCTGAGTCAGGAATGTTGTGGTTGCCTTGTGTCGTGCCTGACTGCTGCATGGCTTCACAGTCATGTTTCCAGAAACAGAACTTGACTAACTCCTATAAAACGTTTGTCCTGAGGCGTCCTCGCTCCATTTGACAAGATGTGTTCTAGTGTCTGTTGCTCAGCTACATCCTGTTGAGTCCTCTGCATCAGCAAAATCAAAATCCTTGGTTTCCTTGGATGCTGAAAAACGTTTTATGGATGATGCTGTAGGTTGTAAAGGTAGGAAGTGTGAAAGGTCAACCTTTTATGCCTCAGGAAGGAAATATGGTTGTATTTATGTCCCTAACCTCCAGCTGAAAGGCCTTAGCTGAGTCCTCACTTCCATTGTCTATTATCCTTTAGTGAGACATTAGCAGACATTCCAGTAAATGTCATGGGTATTTGCCTCAAGATACTCAGACTCACATGCCTCTTGTTATTAAAAATAAGTAACCTCCTTTATACCGACTTCACTAAAGGTGAAAAGTTCATTTAATGGATTGATGGATAACTTTTCTTCCCCTCACGTTTGAACACAAATGTGTGTTTTTATGGAAAGCTGTGAATTCAGCAACCCTACACCAGTTTTCATCAATTCTCTGTGCTCACTTTATAACTATTACTTTAAGTGTTTCTGGAGTTTCATTGGGTCAAGCTTCTGCTCCAGACCTCTAACCTTTCAACTCTGTTGCTGTGTTTCTAAAGAGCAGAGGTCAGAGGTCCTGTGCTTGGAATCAGAAAAATATACTCTCAATATTAAAATTCAAGATCATAAAAAGAACTATAACTATATATGGAATTGTAATGTTTTGTGTGTGCCACACTATAATCGCACTGTTTCCAAATGCCTTACATTTCAGGGCCCAACAACTGGATTTGACAGAAAAATGAGAAATTTTGATGTTTTAAAATCTCCTTACTATTATTTAATATAATTTCTACTGTGGATTATAATTAAAATATATTTTATTACTGCAACTTTGCAAATGATTTCCAAGTATCGCTTTTTCGATTGATGCAATACTGTTTTTAGAAAGGAGAAGCCATTCTCGTGTCCATAAGAGTAAATGATTCACCTTCAGCTCAGGAGTAAGTCACTGAAAATGAGTCTGTGGTCAGACTGATATTACATGGAGAGTGCTGATGCTGTTCTCTGTGCTGGTAGTACCCACGCACAAGCACTTTGTGTTTTAACTGGGACGCGCTGCTGATGGCACTGGCCAAGCTAATTATAAGTCCATATTGTGAGAGCGACAGAAAGACTAGAAGCACTTCGAGAGCCGTCACCTTTGTGCTCCACTAAGCTTCTCTGAGCTGTTTCAGTTGTCACTCTTCACATCGCACTTCACTGCTGAAAATTTGGGTGGCAACTTAATGTCTTTTTATATTTAACATTTATTTCTGTATACTGAAGATGCATTAACACAGTTCTTCCTAAATAAAATCATCTTTTGTTCTTCGCTTTTATTTAAACCTGTTGTGTCTTGCTGTTACTCTCGAAGTCTCTTGCCCCGGCTTTGCATTCACCTTTTGTTTTTTTTTTTTTTTTAAAAAAAGAAAAGATTAGAAATTATAAAGTATAATCAGATTTTGGATCACTGATGCACTCCTCTGTAGTTTAGGAATAGACATGTACAGATAAGCCTAACGATGCTAACCTTTCATCTTCTCTTTTATCTCCATCCAGTTCCAGACGATCTCACCCCGGCGGAGCAGCAGGAGCTGGAGAATATTCGCCGGCGAAAGCAAGAGCTGTTGGAGGACATTCAGGTAATCCACAAGAAAGTCATGGTTTTGAAAGTATGAAATGTATTAAACATTATATATATATATATATATATATATATATATATATATATATATATATATATATATATATATATATATATATATATTACAGTTAATATTGTGAAAAAACCCCAGTAATGTCATATTGGTAGGAAAAAGATTAACTTAACAACAAGAACACTATGAAATGGAAAATGTATGAAAAGTTATTTGCCTGAAATGCATTTGTTTTGTAGACAGAATTGATTATTTCTTTTCGTGAGTTGTCTTACTCCTGGTACTCCTGAGGAATGTGAAGTATTTCCTACTAACTGGTCATTTCCTTTGGAAATGTTCCCCCTCATTTCGCACTCGTTTCTCTCCTCTAGGTGCCAAAAGAACAAAACTCTGCTTATCTAACTATATTAATTCTACTTGTTGAGATTATTTAAACTGTGCAAATATTTTTTTACGTTAAAATGAGTGTAAAATAAAACAAGCAAATGACTGTGATTAAATGTAAACAAGTGGTCAGTGGAATATTTCTACAGTCAAATCAGTTCTGTTAAATTTCCATACACATGGTTTATTTGCTTCCTTTCCATGACCCATGTGCAGTTGCTGATTATAGATTGCATCTGCTTAGTCCTGTCACTTGGTAACCAGTAGTAGTAGTAGTAAATGGAAATCTCACCCAGGGGACAGACCTCTGGTGACTTGACTTCTGCTGACCCTTGTGGGCTCTGGAGGTGGGATCCATCACCTCATTTTTATGAGTCTGGGACACCATCGCTGCCCTTCCCCCTCCTCCCTCTCCCAACATCACTGTTTCCACTGTTCTCTCCTCGCCCCCTCAGTTGTCTGCATACTGACCCCACTCCCCTTTTGTGACTCCCACACCCTTCTCTCTGCTGCTCCTGTGTTTCAGCCCACCAGAGCCCCTGTCGTTGTCTGCATGAGGACAGTCTTTGTTGGTTTAGGCAAGCATCTGAGGAATGTGTTGTGATTGCATAGCCCTTGAAAACACAGATGTTCCTTTCGTGGTTTATCTTTGCTAAGTTACTATTGTCCACAATGAATGACTTACAATCACTGAAGCACTGGATGAATGAATGTAGAGTTCTACTATGCATATTGTTCTATGGAAGAAACAAATAATGTTAGATTATTTGCTTTCTCAAATAAATCAAGTGTAAGAGGTCTGTAATTGGTGTAGACGATTTTAGTTCAGGGTTAACTCATTTATATATTGATTATTTGCTTCTCTTATTCTGGGCTGCTTCCAATGCCAAAAAGAGCCTTTAAACGTCTCAGTGTTTGTTTCCATAATGAGGTTAAATGTTTCACAAAATTAAAACCTTTAAAGTTTTTACTCACGGTCAAAGTATTTGGCTAAAGTTTAGATTTTAAACTAGAGATAATTTAGTGCTTCGCAAACCTGCATAAGTTATATAATTTGTGCCAGGGAGAACCTCTGAAGCAGATCTAGTATTGTTAGTAGCTAACTGTTAGCCAATTGCAGTATTATCCTCGCATTGCTTTCAAATCAGTCACATCTTGCTAGCTACTTTGTCAAATAAGATGCCTTTATTGGTCAAGTCTCTCAACACAATAATTAACTTGTCCCTTCTTGTAACTTCTTGTTTCATTTAAAGAGAAAAAAAAAACATGCCCTATGTTATATTGTCAGTGAATGTTGCGATAAAGATATGACTTGTGATAAACCTTTAAGTCAGCAGTGTTTTGGTTCTTTTCCACTAAGACTTCTTCAACATGGCTCATTTTTGCTTATGTTTCTTCCACTTTGGGTGGACCCAACCCAACTCAAGTGAGTGGGGTTTTCATACAGCTGGCAGCCCCAGTGTACAACACTGTGTTGTGTTTGCATGATGTGATTGATGTAAACACAATGCAACAATGGAAGAGATGGAGCTTTTGTTTGTGGGCGTTTGTCTGACAAAGGCAAAAAGCCATAGACTAAGATACTGACAGACAGTCTTCTGATGTCGGGTCTGAAGCCTAACTCAGCACACGTGAATGGGGCCGTTAGCTTGTCGCCGTTTCTAATGGAAAACTCCTAAATTCGAGTAGAACCGAGCCGAGCCTCTCTGATTAAGTGCTAGTAGGAAAAAGGGCCATTAACGTCAGTCTGCTTTAAATTTATTTCGGTCACAGACCTTCAGATAGTAAGCTGCTTGGTATTTATATAAGTAGCTAATGTTACCACAATTCAAGCAGTCTTTTGTGATATTAATGCTGCATTTACTGCTATAGCAATGGCAATAAGTTTGTGATATACTGTGCAGCTATAGACTTCAGTGATAAATGGAGGACTGCTTATTGCCTGATCGACTGCACAGGTGACTTTCTCGATACAAATTCATGGAATGCCATCTGTCGGTGCAGTCTTACAAGGTCTCATTAATCTTCTAGTAAATTGTTCTCAATATGCTTAAAATATACAAATGTTACATTATATGTGCTTCACTCCAATATTCCACTCCTTCATCTAGCAGATGGTCATTATCATGATCTTATCACCATTACACCGGTCTGGCTCCGGAACAATCGACTTGATAGACAAAATCAGTCTCTAAAGCCATCAGTAAAGCGCATCATAAGACATGATCCACTCATACACTGTGTTGGATCAGTTTATTGCCTTGTAAGGCAATTAACTCAATATACCCATGAAAACTGGAAACTTTTTTCTTTGATTCTATGTTTGTTGTTTTGTGTTGGTTACACCCTTTTGTGCCTCTCTGTGATATTGGTAGACTGGTGATTTGTTGTATTTTAAGACGGATGTTTGTTTTCTTTGCAGCGGCTGAAGGATGAGATAGCAGAAGTTACCAGTGAGATTGAGAATCTCGGCTCCACTGAAGAGAGGTAAAAAAAAAAAAGCAGAACTTACGCTTTGCTTTATGTTTTGCCAAAGCTGGCTCATTGCATTCCCTCTATTAAGTTAGCAAAATGAAGCTGTCAATTATTCATGTGTGATGGCTAGGTTGGGCTTTCCATCACACCAAATGTCCTCCATAAATTGGCTTTGCTTTTAAGGCAGTTTAAATGTTTCATCAGGCACACCCCCATGATGGTAGGTCTCATTGAATAATGCAGTGGGTGTTCTGGCAGAAGCAGACAATGAATGGTCTCTGGAGAAGGAGGGTTTGGGATTTGGTCTACTTAAGTGGATGGAGATCCTATCAGCTATGAAAAATTCCATCTAACACTGTTTCACTTGCATCAGTAACCCACTGAGGATCCATGTACTTTCTTATGATTTGATTCGCATGTGTTAAATGTAGGAAAATTTATCCAAAAAGCTTCTTGTCATTGCCAAAATGAGTGCTGGACTTTGGCATTTAAGAACCAAAGGAACATGGATGTCAATGAACGGAGGCGATGACGTGTCCTCAGCTCAGAATTGAGGTGCACTTTGACCCCTGAATTATTCAGAGCCTGAGAAATGAGACATTCCCATATGCAGCTCAACCTTTTAACATCTCACTTGATCGGCACAGCATCACTAGCCCCTGCCTAAAAGAAAAATGTCAGAGGGAAAGACACTTCACACTGAATAAATTTACTGTCTGCCTGTTCCCTGCTGTTTTTTTTTTCCCAGGCAGTATCAGAGCAGAACAATTTGTTGAAATAATTTGTGATTACAAATCCCAGCAATCTCTTGGTACTGTTTTTTTTCCTCAGTTAATATTTTGTCACTTTTTGTGGCAATCACAGTAAATGAGTTTGTAAAAGCAAAACTTTAATGTATTTATTGGGAGTTTTTGTTTCAAACGGTCACAAAGTAGTGCATAATTGTATGTAGAAATAAAAATAAAAGCAAAGTAGAAATCTGCAAAAACTAATTTACAGCCTAAACTTATAAACTGGTTCAATTTCCATCTGACTTGATGAAGCACATCACGTTACAACAAGTTTCACGTTGACACTACACATTAAAAATTGGATCCCCATAGCTCACTGCTGCCACTACCATATTTCACCACAGTGATGGCATGTTAAGGATGATGTTAAGTGTTAGTTTTACACCTCACATAGTGATTTACATGAAGGCTAAAATATTTAATTGTGAGGTGTTACGGTAATAATTAGTGGTATCGAGGTTCTCAATATGTACAGACGCACACTTTTTAGATGTTTCCCCCTCAAAGCTTAAGTATCATAAATGCATCTCTGTTCTACAACACATTGTGTTGCTGTCAAGGACAGCTGATGACATTACTCCTTACTGACTTTCCAGGAAAAATATGCAGAGGAACAAACAAGTGGCCATGGGCCGAAAGAAATTCAACATGGACCCCAAAAAGGTTTGTGTCTGTAAAAACAAGTTTTCTTCCCCTCACGTTTGAAGTGTAGTATGTAATTTGAATGTCTGGTGTCTTCCTCAGGGGATCCAATTCCTGATTGAGAATGACTTGCTGAAGAATACCAGCGACAACATTGCTCAGTTCCTCTACAAAGGCGAAGGTCTGAACAAAACGGCCATCGGAGATTATCTGGGAGAGAGGTCAGCAGTGTTCCTTCTTTCCTCTTTTGCTCCATCTAAACATCTCGCTCTCTTGCTTTTGATCTCTCTTTAACAGCACACATCCCTGTGAGAGATGAAAGCGCTGAATGCAGAGAGCATAGTTATGCTATTGCTTTGTTTCCGCTTTGTCAGGCCCACACCCTTTCCTTTCCCAAACACTGGATATTGGTTCCACATTTCAAGCACTGTCTCAGGACAGTGCCACTTACTCAACAGTCCTCCATATGTCTTTGGTTAGTACACTCATTCATTCCAAGTGATGGGCCATGAGACTCAGAAGTTGGAAATGTGGATGTTTCACGCATTTAAGGATTTCACTGGAGAAAAAAAGACCACCAGAAGAGAGTTTGGTCAATATCCAGTCTGCTCTACATCACTCAAGGGATTGATGTGAAATTAGGTCCCCACCTCCGGATTATTATCAAGCTTTAAAATGTTTGGTGTCTTCATTGCATGAAGAGTCTGGTGGTCATTTGTCCAAATGGAAGTGGTGACTGGATATGACGCTTTGCTCCTTAGAACCTCTCCCAAAGGAGAGATCATTTACTCTAAAAGATTTTAAGGGTGGGATGATCTCATGATCGAGTTTGGATGATAAGTAACCAGGGTGGGGGGGATTCATCTTCCCTCCTGTTGGATTCATGGGGAGTGTCACTTATAACACTGATGTTTTAAACTGGTTTCAAGTAGGTTGGAAACAGAGTTCACAAACACATTTATAATGTTTTTTGACGTTTACATTTTGAAATTTTTTTATTTTTAGCATATACATTTGTTACAGGTACAATGCTCAGGTGTTTACCTACCAATATCGTTTACCGGTTTTCTTTGGGCACAGAGAAATTGTGAATTTTGTTGCCTATTTCTGACTCCTGGATTTTTGTAAAGTTTTGCCCTGCTAGTACCAGTTTAGGCCAATTTAAATTTCTCAGTACGATATGAAATATAAGATGTTAGAACAGCTCTAGAAGTATTTTTCTAGCCTTCTTGCTGTGAGCAAATCGCTTACATTAGGATCAGAGGTCACATTATACCACCAATCACAAAAGCACAAAAGAGGGAATATTTATTGCTGTTTGTCCATCCTTCCTGTTATTTACATGTGTTGCTCTCTCTTGCCGTCTTGCAGCCAGACTTCATTTTTAAAAACTTGATTGACACTAGGTCTGCTTCATTCAACAATTACATCTAAACCAAAGAATGTTGGTGTCAGTGTGAACTGGTAGTGTGCACATATGAGTGTGCACACTACCAGTGGAACAAGAATGGATTTTTGATGTTTTGATCATTTGATTAAATGATCACATCTTTAGCTCAAGCTAAAGATCTGCCAATTCTGCTGACCTGATTATAAAATTCTGGAGGTAAATGTTAGGATAACTCTTAATATTAATTTTGCCTGTTTATTTTAAATAATAAGTGTTGATTTGCTCACTATATTGCTGTAACAAGTTTGTCTCGCTTTGTATCCACCAGAGATGATTTGAATATCCAAGTCCTTCATGCTTTTGTGGAGCTTCATGAGTTCACAGACCTCAACCTGGTTCAGGCCCTGAGGTAAGACATCTGCTTTCAAAAGTTGCAAGGGTGCAGCTGTTGGCTTTAGTCTCATAAAACACAGAGGCAAAGAAATTCATCTGCTTCCCAGAGGAAGTGAGAGCATTGCTGATTAAAGTGTGTCCCATAACAGGCAGTTCCTGTGGAGTTTTCGTCTGCCGGGAGAAGCCCAGAAGATCGACCGTATGATGGAAGCCTTCGCTCAGCGCTACTGCCAGTGCAACCCTGGTGTTTTCCAGTCCACAGGTAAATGTTATGTGATGCTACAATTTGCAGCTGTACAAAAAATGTGAGTCAGACAATATGTTTGATATCAGAATACACTTTCTTGTTCTCGTAGGGACAAATGACAGTTGGAAAGCTAATAACCACAATAAAATTTAAGTAAATAATAAGAATATATGTATATGGAAACATTTGTTATTCCATACAGGAGTTCAGAGAAAACTTAAACTTAGAGTCCCTCTGAGTTGGGAGTTGCCAAATTTGATGGCTCCAGGCAGGTGTGATCTCCTGGGGCACTTTGTATGATTTGTTTTTTATTCTAAATAGAATTTTATTAATAAGAATTCCAGAGAAATATGCAAAAAGACATGCAAAATATAACCAGAGTGCACACAGCTTTCATTTTTCTGTGTTTAGTCTTCTGTTACATCTGGATATCACACCCAGTGGAAATCTGTATGAGAAAAACAGACTGTAAGGCCAAGACATGGTGGCCAGTTGAGGAAGATCATTTCAAAGCAACTCCTTATCAGCTGAGCACGTGGTTTCTGGAAAACGATGCTCCCAACAGAGCAGGCGCTAACATGCATCAGATGGATATGAATATTTAATGTGCTTTCTCAAACCTAACAGTGCTGATAAAGTGCTTCTGTGTCAGCCTTGTGCTTGCTGTGTCGTCCCTCCGTTCATACTTGATGCCCGTTTAGAGACGCGCATGCATGCTGGAGTGCCCACATGCGGTCTGCCCACTCTGCTCGCAGACAGTGCTATATCTGTCCACTCCTCTGTGCCTGAAATCACGCTGCATTTCAGTTCAGCTGGCTCACATTCATACTTAATCGTATTACTATACAGTGAAACCATGTTTGTGATAAACTTTAACCTTTCACCCACTTGTAAACCGACCGGTTCTTGCTGTGCTTTGCAGATACGTGCTACATCCTTTCGTTTGCCATCATTATGCTGAACACCAGCCTTCACAACCCCAACGTGAAGGACAAGCCAACCGTGGAGCGTTTCATCTCTATGAACAGAGGCATTAACGATGGAGGAGACCTACCTGAAGACCTGCTCAGGGTGAAAAGACTTTCCCCACTTAACCTCCAGTGATCATTCCCTCCCACATGTATTTATATATATATATATTTATCAAACTTTACATTCTTTTGTTGTAGAATCTATACGACAGCATAAAGAATGAACCTTTCAAAATTCCCGAGGACGACGGCAATGACCTCACACACACTTTCTTCAACCCAGACAGAGAAGGCTGGTTGCTGAAGCTGGGTGAGTTGGAGACTCTAGCATTACAACTCTACGGCTCTTTCCGATAGAAATCTTTGTTTTGGCAGCGTTCTCTCCAGAGCCTGTGAGTGCCTGTGTGTGTGTGTTAAGGTGCAAGTGTTCATATGGGAATAGGTGTGCAAAACACCTGAAGGCATCTCTCTGCCTGCTTTAATTTATAATGAATCAAGACCAGGCATTTCGATTATTTAAGATCTTTTCATAAACTACATTCGAAGCACGCAGAGGAAAAGCAACAGTGAATTACATGCATTTGAAAGTAAACACACCCTTTGAATTTTATTTTATCAGGGTACAACTATAAACTTTGTCTTTTATCAGAATTTTGGGATAGATGAACATAGGACATGATTATGAAACAGAAGGAAAGCAACACATGGTTTTAAAAATGTTGTATTTAATCCCCTTTACTTTGATACTCCTAAGTAAAATCCAGTACAACCAGTTGCCCTCAAAAGTCCCCTAAATATGAAGTCCAGCTGTGAGTAATTTAGTCTCAGTATAAAGATGAATGTCCTGAAAGTCCTGAAGCTTTCAGAGGTGTGTTTGAGAAGATTGGAGAACAAACAGCATCATGAGTGCAGCAGACAGTTTAGGGATAAAGTTTAAAGCAGGGATAAGTTAGAAAACAACATCCCAAAGAGCTTAGTTACGACAAACCTGCAGACATGACTGTCTAGCCTATCAAACTCTGTATTTCTTTTTTTTTTTTTTTTTGATTTTTACTCATAATACATTTTGAGCCACAAATCAATTTTCTTTACTCCTCACAATTATAAATGACTTTGTTTATCATATTAAAATCGCAAATGGATACAATGAAGTCTGATGTAATTTGACAAAATTTGGAAAAAGTACATATACCAATAACTGTTATAGAAATAATTTAACATCCTCTCTATCCCCCGACTCTTCAATCTTTGTTTCCTCTGAGATGTTTCCGTTGTACAGCTTCACTGTGAACAAGGAGGCCTGCATGAATTTGGAATGGAAGAATCAAATATTTACATCACAGTGAATCTTTACAACCAACTGTAACAAAAAGTGAACAGTTACTTTTTCCAATGACTCCTAATGGGGAGAAATGAGTCAAATAATCACGGTGGAAGGCCAATTATCGACATAACTGAAATTAACCTAGGTAGATTTGTATTTTTTATTTATTTATTTTTTACTTGTAGTGTTTTACAGAAGCCATCCACATTGAGTGGAGCTCCCTCTTGTGGAATGGAAGCTGTAAAGCAGTTCATCGAAGGACTGTGGTGATATAATTACTTGCCTTTTGATTTGTTATGTTTTTTTTTTTCCCCTCTTCGTTTGTTTGTTTGTTCCCATGATTTTGGCTGTTGTCTTTCCTCAGGAGGTATGTACACCTGCTCTTCCGAAAAAGCTAGTCCATCTCTCGGCTCTCAGGTGCTTTTGGTGGTCTGCCATGCTTTCTGTTCCGTTTCTCATGTTTTAAATTTGATTAAAACAAGGTTATGTCACTTTCTCGTCTACTCATTGGCACATTTGAAATTTCAGATGTTTGTCTCTTTTTTTATGTCAATAAGCTGGTGGGTTTTATCTTTGCTGGGTGGTCACTGAGTGCATTTGCCACCCAGTGGGCTCAAACTCAGGGAGCTGCTGCTGAACAGCTTTTATTCCTCTGTATGCTCTGGTGGTCACTCTCTTGGATCTCCTTTTTTGTTAGGAAGGTGCATTATACCTTTTTAACATCCTCTGAGCACGGAAAATCTTAAAAAAATAATAAAAAACCTTAGAGAGTTGCTCTGTGGTTGCATGAAAAGGGAATACTGCATCTTTTTTATCAGCAAAACTCTGCTCTACTTATCTCATGCTAGAATGGGATATGAAGAGTAAAAGTGTGGTTACAGGCTGTTTTTGATGGACCAGAGTGGAAAAGACTGCGTGTGGGGGGGGAGCATCGCAAAAGTTGGACTCAATTGGCATATCTAAGCAAAAACATATACAAAAAAATTCAAATTGGGTAGATATGCCAGAATTACGAGCTTCCTCCTCTCTCTGCAGGAGTTAAAAACATGAACATTTGCTTGTCATCTAAAACCAAAACATGCTTCCTCTTGACCTCCCATGACCTATCTGACATGAAATACTCCCTCCTCTCCAGCTCCATTCCAGTCCAACAACATCCACACTCCCCTCCTGCAACAGCAGCCTGGTTGGTTTGTCCTCTTTCCGGATGCTGTTGCAGAGGGGACTCTTTTCTGTGAGGAACCGACGTGGCTTGTCTGGAAACGGCTCAATGATCTTTGTGATTCTGCCAGTGCATCTGTGTTTTTTTTTTTTTTTCTGTTGGTCTGCTTTGTTTTTGTTTCTGTTCTATGCGTGGCGAGGAGCCACAGATCTTCATCTCTGTCAAATGTCAATGTCTTTAGATACTAAGCTTAGACATAAGTTGCGTCTGGAATATGATTGGATATCATATGCAGTCTTTGCTGTAATATGATGACAAAAGTGTGTTCTTTGATTTGTACAAAAGTTTCTAAGCCTGACCTGTTGGGGCGGGGAAGAGGAGTTGTGCTGCACACCTTTGTGTCTTTTTACTAACCTCGGTGGTGGAATTTTCTTGTCTAGACAAACAGGAAATTCAAGTCTAAGATGCCTTTAGAGAAGGCAAGTGTCCTGTCTGGCCCGAACTCTCCTGTTTTTCTCAATTTGTTGGCATCCCATTCCTCCCAGCATTTAGCTGCCCATCTGCTTCTCTAATCGGGTTTCCCTTCACAGGAAGTATTGGTGACAAAGAGGCCAAGAGGTCAACCATAGATCAGTTAGTGCAGAGTTACCCACCAAATCCCCTGTGGCTCAAACCAAATCCTCAGGCAACTCTTACTTTGCTAAATCAGATTAAAGTTTGAACCTGGCATGAAAATCTATATTGAGCAATCAGATTTTAGTCTATGTCTTTACATGCAAATGGATACAAGTCATTGAGTGGTTGACAACATTTTTTTTGGAAGTGAAACATCTTGATGTTTCATATTGACTGCTTTCTTTTAAGTACCAGCCCCAGTGAATCAGAGAGAAATAAATGTTGCAAAGCTGGGTGGGATGCAAAGCAAGGAGTTTTAGTCTGCAGGTCTTGACTTATGAGGCCAGTAGTTTTCAAATATCCACAAAGTCTAATATTGTGGTGAAGGGGAGAACTTGGTGATAAGCGGTGTGGTTGACAGGAGACCCCTGAAGCCGTCATCTGTCTGTCTGCCCATACATTCGTCTGCCTGTCTGCTGCTCCACTTGGTGCTTCTGGTCCTCGTCTCTCTTTCTCCTCGTCTCTTCATCTCGCCAAGCCGTTCTGATTCTGGCTGTTTTCTCCACAGGGGGCCGTGTTAAAACTTGGAAGAGAAGATGGTTCATTCTCACAGACAACTGTCTTTATTATTTTGAGTACACCACAGTGAGTATTATTTATCACAGATCCCGTCACATTATTCTGTAGGATCTAGTCATTTACATTTTTTTTTCAGGACAAGGAGCCCAGAGGGATCATCCCATTGGAGAATCTGAGCATCAGGGAAGTTGAGGATAAGAAGCCTGTAAGTAGTGCACCCTCTAGTGGTGCATTTACAGATTACAAATGATATGATCTGTACAGTGTGTTAGATTTGGCAGCAGCTTGAAATTGTAATTTTTATGTCCTGGATTTCTGTCCATGTTATTTCTGCAGAATTGCTTTGAACTTTTCATCCCCGACAACAAAGATCAGGTAATAAAAGCATGCAAAACTGAGGCGGATGGTCGCGTTGTCGAGGGCAATCACACCTTCTATCGCATCTCTGCCCCCACTGCAGAGGAGAAAGATGAATGGATGAACAGCATAAAGTAAGAAGTTTTTCTCACATTACAGTGCAGCTTATTCCCTCTGGAACTGAAGTTTGAAACCTCATTTTAGTATGTTATAATGTTACATATTACAGCTCTATAAAGGGGTTGTAGTTTCCATGCTGTACTCTGTTGCCTTTTTCCACTAATAGCTTTCTCTGTATCTTTTTCCACAGAGCCGCTATTAGCAGGGACCCCTTTTATGAAATGCTTGCAGCCAGGAAGAAGAAAGTGTCGTCAATTAAGAGGCACTGAGCTCCTCCGACGTTGCACTTGACAGAAAAAGGGTGCCAGAGGTCTGACTGTCTGCCTCCCCCACCCGGGTCGGTGCAGAAACTATGGTTGAGCTCTTCCTCAGGCATCCCCAAGCAATTCTTCACAGATTGGTTCTGGAACTCTACCGGCCAGAAAAAAATAAAAAAATAAACAGGACGCATGCTGGGGGTTTAGATAAGAGCCGGGTCAAAGCTTCCTCCAACCTTCTGTCTGAATGTCTCCTCTTTTCTCTCATAGCTTTGGAGGTTCTGTGTCTCAGGCAGGAAGGGAATCTCGCTGGTAAAATCCTCTTTGAAAAAGCTTTAAAAAGTCTTTATTCAAGTTCATTGCATATATTGACAACAGGCTCCTGCAGTCCCCTTTTCCACACGTCGTTTTAACTCAGCAGGTCTGACCCAAGTGTGGCACCAACAACCGAAAGATTCCTCAAAGCTCTTCTCTGACGTGCTTTAATATCTTTTAGTAACAAGTGTCTGTTTTGAAAGTTTTCACCGTTGAGTTCTTCTTTTTGTCTGCCTTTGAATATAATACACCTTTCTTGCAGCAGTAGCTGCTGAAAGACTTTCAGATGGAATTATTGGAACCTTTTCATCTTTTTTATTTTATTTTATTTTTTTAAGAACGTGTAAATCCGAAACTTGTTACAAAAGAGTTGCCGCTCAGGAGATTGAAACAAAAATGGAGAGCTTCTCACGACACAGCCATTCAAAGCTGGCCTCTCTGAGTCAGAATTCTTCAAAGTTTGTTTTCTAAATATCCCGGAGACGCTTCACAAGGTTTAGTGATGAGCATCTTCATCACCGTAGTCTGCAAAAGACATTTATTGGCTCCATTTAGTCCACTGCAGCACTACTTTGGACATTTAGTTTCAAACAAATACTCATTTTTCTCCAATTTTATAAATCTGGTTATTTCAAGGTTTTATTGAAACGGCGTAAGGTTAAATGGCGACAAATATGTAATGACAAAAATTTCTTCCCAATTGCTGCGATAAAAGCCAGAGTGGGAATTTGCAAAGCGGGCTTTGACTGTCGGCATTTTTAATTATCTCCAGTTATGCAGTTCGCACTTGAAACTGAGCTCTGAAAAGACTCTGTTGCCATGTAGACGGTGGGTTTCCTCTTTACAAAGCTTCCAGGTTAGTTTGGACAGAGCCTTAGTTGCTCTCACACTCTTTTTACTTTATATGAAACAAAAGATCAGCATCTCTGTCTAATACTGAGATCATTTAAATGCTAGAGAACGTTGGTGCTTGGCACTTTTTAGAAAATGTGACTGGAATTGCTGCTGGTTGGCGAGCCTGATTTAGTTTTCTTTACCCTTTCAAGCACAGATTTTTTTATTCTTCCTTGTTCGTTTTTCTTTTAAGTTTTTGGTGCAGCATTAGTTTTTTTTACTTTTTGACATAAACTTTTTGATCATTGTAAAATACTGTAAACTGCAGGTTGTTTGTGTGGAAGCCATATTGTAAAAAACAAAACAAGTTGCTGTTGAAGCTCTAAACTACGCCTGTAAGCCAGTAGGATGTACTTCGTCTCAGGATGTTTTTTTTTTGGTATGAAACAGGGCGGGTGGGAGAGCTGGCAGGGCTGCAGCAGTGACAAACTGAAAATACAATCACAAATGGTATTTTTAGTATTCTTTCTTTTCTTTCCCTTGTCCAGAGTTGATTATCTGTTCAGTTTCTCATCCTTTCCACAACTTTCATAGACTGCTCCCAAGAGGATTAGGAAAGAACACAGAGCGGTCAAAATTCTCAACAGTATTGTTTTATTTATCGAAGTTGTACATATTTAAATATATAGTGGGCGTTTTGTCCTGAGTTTTGTTAGTGTTGCCATTTTGTTTAGTGCACTGTTATAGTATTTCAGATTTCTTATCAGTGCCATTTACTCAGTTTGAAATAAAGCTTCATTTGTCTCAACACTGACTCATGGAATCTGTGTGCTGCAGTTTCTAAGATTGTCCAGCAGGTCGCAGTAGAGGATAAGGCCAATATTCTATTAGTTTTTTAGTCGAGAATGTCGCTGTATATCCAGACATAATAATATTACGTCTATGTGTGTCCATGAAACCTGAACTTCCACTAGAGGGCAGCCTTGAAACTGAATCATGTGCTTCGCTTCTCCCATAAGGCGAGTATTATTTCAACCACACAAATAGAGATCCTACCTTCTGTTACTGTTTAAACCCGGCCTTTATTTACCGCTCCATAACATTTCATACTGCCTCACAGGCTGGCTTGTTAAAGTATTAATGGCACAAAATTTCGGCGCAGCGGGGTGAAGGTCGATATTTACAAGTGAAAGAGTATCATATTCAATGATGCCTGGCAAAGTAATCAATAGAAACGACTTTCTCAATGGGACAGTCGTGCAGGAAACGGAGGCATTAACTGTCATACCTTTCAATATAATGCATGGTAGAAATGATGAAGTCTGAAATGCATTAAGATTCACATCCACTCCAATTCAAAACTTTATTATAATTTTGCTTTCAGAACGCTGCGCCTGATTCTGAAGTGGAAGGAAAGCAGCACATGGTCACTCTGGAGAAAACATCCGATTTTCAGTTTTCTGCAAACCTTAATGGCGGTGCTTTCACTCAGCAGCGACATGGCAGCTGGTCAGAGCTTTGACGTGAACATGAGTGGACGCAAATACATGTCATTCCCAGAATAAACCTGTCAGAGGCTGACAAGGAGTTCAGGCTCGTGTGGAGGGACATACTGTTCCCCCTTGGTGACAAAGAAATGATTTCCCAATTTGCTGTCATCCTACGTCAGTCTCATGGTTCTGCAAACAGTCTGACGATCTGAATCAGACGATTATGACAATGTAAACTAATGCATGAAATTGCAAAAAAAAAAAAAAAAAAAAAAAATTGTTAGTCAAGATTGTGTCAGCAGATCCGGGAAAATGAAGAAAAGAAAGTCGAGCAATGCACAAAAGTACGAAAATCTTCATCATTTTTGGTTGAAATTTGGAAACAACAGATTTATAGATATGGTTGCTCAACCAAACTGAGTAACTGAGGAGAGAGTTCCTTCTGGCATATAGTAGGACAAACAGATTCTTTCTAATAAAGTACCAGAAATGATATTAGAATGTAAAAAGCAAAAAACTAATCTGTCTGAATATGTTTATTAAAAAGCAAGACATTAACATATTAATATCAACCAGACAAACAGGTTCATATTCACTGTTTAGCAGAGTACCTCCCGAGCCCACTAGGGACAGGGGTGTAAGAAAATGGATGGATGCATGTTTAACAGAGTTTACTTTCCCCGCATTAAAAACTGGGAACTTTGTCAGAGTCGAGGGGAAGGAAAAGCAAGCTTTGGGATTTCTGGAGCTGCCTTTATGTCAGCCAAGAACAACCCAGAGCAAAAAGCCAAGCAAACACAGGAGTGATTTTTAAATAAAATAAGGAAAAGGTAGAGCAGCCAGAGTCTCTGAAACCAGCATAACTGTGGAAAAGACATGACTGAAAAGGGCTGAATTTGGACACTTCCAAAGACTTTTCCAAGAAGACTGGGAGAGGCTTCCAGGGAAAAGGTGTTCCAAAGATTTTTTGGAAAGCTGCTTTTGTTTCCAGAGGTGCATTAACTAAATATCAAACACATGATGGAAATTATAGAATCGCAATATTTATTCATTAGCTTAAAGCATTAAAAAAAAAAATCCTCCACAATGTCTTGACTGGATCTTAAAACCTCTCAGTCCGCACTTGCAGGAGCATACATCAAAAACTGCTTCTAAAAGTCTGTATTTAAACATCAAATTTTGTTTCCATTTTGTTTTTGCAATGCTGGCACTTCCATTTAATTTTGTGTTTTATCTAAAAAAAGAAGTCCTTTAAACATCTTGTTGTGACTGAGCAGCAAAACCAAACCATGGCCACAAAGAGCCTAAATGGATCACTGTTTGTTTGTATAATATTTTACTATGGTCCATTGCCTTTAGCTTTTAGTGAGAACATGGGTGCAAATTATGGAGCAATTTGCTCCAGATGTGCACTGAAAAGACCAAGATTTCTCATTTGCGTTTGTGCATGCGGTTTTCAAATGAAAATGAAGCTTTTTTAATTCAAATTTCTGAAAATAAAAGGAGAGAGAAAAAGAAAAAAAAACAAGTCAGATGATTACCCATAATTCATCTTTGCATAGCTGCTTTTCAACAATATTTTGCATCTCTACTGTAAAAACGGATGAAAGTGATGTTTATGAGAATTACAGATCAGGGCTTTGGAGGTGACTGCAGCTGATGGGAAATGAGAGGCACGCTGCTGTAGGAAGAGAGAAAAAAAGAAAGAAAGAGTGAGAATGTGTGGTGGTTGAGAAGAAGCTGCAGAAGTGGGGAAGCCTTTGTTTTTCTCTTTCTGCGAGGTTCTTGCAGCAAAAGCACACGCAGGGGCTCATCTTCCTTTTGTGGTTGAGGTTTTTGTGTGAACGGGAACGTGACAAAAGCTTAGACTTGCACCAAATGAGTGGAAAGAACAATAGCAAGCGTGAGCTTGTGCTGTACTGAAATAAAACCCACGGAACAAACTGTACCCAGGTGGATGTACAAAGACAAACTGGCCCAGCTCACCTGAGCTCGTTCCTGTGAAAACAGTCAGAATCTCAGTACTCAGGACTGGGCCTGCAGCAGCTCTTGGAGGCCAAGCAACGGGATTCTCCAGCTCCTCCTGTAAGTGAAGACATGTGAGAACAGTCAGGTTCCAATTATGCCCAGACTGTTTCCCAGAAGCTCTGAATTCCTCCTCCCCCCCTCTGCCTCTCAGCCCACCGCTGCAGGGGAAGGGGGCACCCCACCGTGCCCTTAGCTGGCCATTCTTTCAAACACTGGGACAAAGAATGCAACCCACACACACACACAAAAGCTTCCACATATATGTTCTCTGTCATGCAGCACAGACTGTTGAGTGTTTCCATGCAATCCAGTTCACATCGGCACAGAACTTGCTGTTACAGGTCTTTTGGATTTCAGGTCTGTACGTGACATTATGAGTTTGACATGTGAGTCATTGCTCACAGGCTACAAGTTCAATTATCAGCCAGCTTAATGCACACCCAAACATTAAATAGACAAATAAAGGTTGCTGTTTGCAGCTCCTATTTAAAAATCGTTACTTTTTTTACAGATATGCATCACGTTGTAGATGCAAGGCTGCATTCCGTGCTCTGCGGTGCCGGCGGGTGTGTTGTTGCATTACTGGAAACAAAATCCTTCTCAGATCATTTCAGGAATCCTTCCGCTCGGCGAGGGGACACCGAGTTTTATCCACAGGGCAGGACTTCTGAGAAAGGGCGTTTTGAAACAGCCACAACAAAGTCTCGTATTTACCTCCTCCTCCCACAAACCCCATATTACCTTTATCTCTGCCTTACACACAACTGTGTACATGGATTACAATACTGTAACTTTCACATGCACATGCAGCTTACAGTAACGAAAAGAAAAGACGGTGGAACAATGTCAGCATTTTTATATGCGTAAATCTGTGTAAGATATGAGGATAACAAAATAACATGTTTTTAGCTTCAAGAGTAAAATCACAACTGCTTTTTTTAGTCAATGAAATAAATTGTTCATTTTTCATACAACACAGCAATGCAAATGAACAAATAGGAGGTATTTTGCAGTAAAAGACTACTTTTCTTTCTTGATCGTTTCCTAGAAGCTGTAATTATTTTTCATTTGTGACGCTGTGACCTAGATACTAGAACAAAGAGATAAGACATTGTACTGTTAAGAGTTCTCTTTTCTCTTCTGTTACGGTCACAGCGACCAAAATAAGAGACTTTATGAGCAGTTGTAAACCACCCTTTGCAGCTAATTAAAGGACCTTGTAAATAATTGAACAAACACAAACACGGCACATAGCTTCAGTTACCGGTAACTGCACGATTATAACTGAGAAGAAATTCAGCCTGTCAGTCATGCTAATGTTTGTTCCTGACTGGAATCGGTGCAAAAAAAAATTGGATTTTACTGAGCAGAATCGAGTTGGGAGCGAGACGCTGTCTGTGTGCAGTGTTGATTTGATTTGCAGAAGCAAAAGACAAATGCAAAGAATAAGCAAAAGTCTTCTACTTGTTCACATTTTGCGGTTGTTGAGTTGCTGATGCAGAAAAATGTGGTAACTGGGGAAAAGACAGAAGGTTGTTTGTCCCAATGGGAAAATTGGAATGTGGGTGGCTCTCGTTCTGGGAAATCCTTTTTGTGCATGCGTGTGACAAAGAAGCACATTTTGTCCCACTCAAGTGATTTTGCATCTTTATCTCACATCCTGGTGAACCATCCTGTTTGTTATCTTTTGGCCGCTGTTGATTCTCATACATCTTAATTACACGAAATCCTAGATGGGAACATCGTGAATGTGGATAAGCTACGGGAGACTTCTAGAACAGGCTCAATGTTTGTTTACATGCAGGAGACAGAGGGCTGGGGACAAGCTGTGCCTTCCTTCCAAAGATTGTGACGTTAAGGTTGGTGGTGAAAAATGGGATAAAGAGAGGCAGTACTGTGGAGTGACTCCAGATGAATTTCCTGTCTACAGGGAGTGTCGGGTTAGAGGAGGGACAAAGGAAATGCCTTTCAGAAAGAGGCAGAGCATGAGGACTGCAGAGTTCCTTTCTAAGCTTTAGAACCAGCTACCTTTCTCTGTTTTTTTTTTAAACTAAGCCTGATGACTTGATAAATCTGAAGAACATTTGAAACATTAAAGCAGGAAATGTCATTGCTGGTTATTCATATAGGGCTAATGCCCAAGGATATCAATAGAAAGTTTAGTGAAAGGGAAAATCATGATGAAAAAAGATGCAGAAGCAATGTGGATAATTGCTGTCTCTTTGGTTTTATGTATTATTTGAATTTGGTTAGGAAATGTATTTTGAGTTTTCATCAGCTGTGAACTTGAAGTAGATAACAATATCATGAAATTACATATCTGGATTTTATTTTGAAGCTCAGTTATTGTAATAAATTTCTTATTCAGTGAGATCTAAATTGCATATTTGTCAACACATCTTTCCGAGTCTCCAAGTGCACCTATGTGCCAGGCACGTCTCGTAGGAGTAGCATTTCTGCACAGAGTCGCTGTTGGGGAAGTGTGAAACTGATGAAGACGTCAGTGAAACAAAGAGACCGGCGTCAACAAGAAGCCAAGAAGGAAACCAAAGAAACAGGATACAGCTGGCATCTTATTAAACCAGAAGAAACGGATACTCATAGGCGATGACAGGGGAGATAAAAGAACAATTCACTCAATCGAAGCTCAAAAAACACCTGCATGAGTAACAATAGGTGCTGATATGACTTCATGGCGTCTGCAGCGAGTGAGATCTTGTGCAAGGTCATTGAGGACTCAGCCCTCACATATGGAGTTGCTCAGCCAGACAGGGAGGGCCTAGGATCAAAGTGAGCTGGTATCCTCAAAGCGCATGTGACTGAGTCAGGAAATTCTGCCAGTGTGAAGCATGAAGTAATGACACCTTTTTTTTTATCAGGGAGTGGAAATGAAAATATTTTTCAGGTGAATCCCCTCTGATCCAGCTAAAAGTCCCGTCCAGTACCTATCACAAGTTATTATAAGCACCCTTATCAGTAACCATAAAACGAATGCAGAACATACAGGAAAACTCAGCACACTTACTGGCATACAAGAGGGTTGAGCTATAACCACTATCTTGCAGAGAAAGTGCATATGTCGACATGTTTATGTGCTTATGTGAATGAAAATAGATAACCAGAAGATGATTCCTTGTGTATGTGAATGCGGCTTATATGCACATGACCACTCGTTCTTCCTCAGACTCCATGTTTTCCCATTTCCAGTGCTTTTTGATTAGTTGTTTTGGGTAAATAGCACCTCTCAGTGAACCCACACTTATCTCCATAACAGATTTATTACAGCTGGCTCAATTGAAAGCTATTTTGTCGAATGTTTTTAGCATTCCAGTTATACCATGTGCTGTCCTTGTCTCCAAGCATCTGATACGCATAAATAGGTATTAGCAAGAAAAACAAAACAAAACAGGGCTACATAAACAGACAGACAGTACCACAATAGTCTCTTTGACTGCAGCAATGCGACCTGGGTGTTGTAATATTTACCTGAACTTTGGTCCCTTATGGGAAATGTGGCAGATCTGCAGGCAAACCATAAAGGTGACATCATCTTGCTCCTTTTTTAGTAACAACCTGCATTAAAAGAATGTTCCTATAGTTGGTTAACGAGCTTACCTTGAGTCTGCATGGGGTGTGTTGTGCAATGCTTTTAGACACATATGTTTCTGCTGATGTCCTCGGTTAAATTGGACACGACAGCAAAGTTGCAGATTGCGTCCAGCTGCAAGCTCCCCTCCTCCCTCTAAACTTAGAGGAAAAGCTACAGCAGTCGCAACCCTTTCTCCCCTCTCCTAAAATTTTATTTAAAGTCTGCATACATTTTTCACCCAGAGACAAAGTTTATCAGGATCTTTTTAAGCATATTTGGACTGTGCTGTTTAACAAAGTCTTTCAAGGGTTCAAGAGTTAATCTACTGGTTTATTCCTTGGTACACATTCTTTTCCCAAGTGCCTAGATGTCAAAATACTCTACTTCTTATTTCAAGTAATCTGCTCTGCCAAGCAAACAAAACACAGAGGCGATTTGATGCAAACCGCATGTGCAGATAGAATTGTTTTGGATTCGCAGCTGCTTTGCAGTTGTCTTTGTGTTGTTTCGCTGGAAACAGCAAGGTTTCCACGTAATGATGCTTTGTGTCTCCAAACAAAAATAATTCTTCTCCCAGCATGCCTCATTATCAGAACTCATCTCTTCTGTAGCTAACCTCTGCTGTACGACCAGCTGTCTGGTTCAACCTGCTTTAGAACCTGCTAACTGACAGTTAGCTAATGTTAGCATAGGAAGGAATTTATCTTAGCTCTGTAACGCCATAGAATCCAAAGCGTTCCCAAACGACTGATTTTCTCACTTCTGATTCTGAACAGACACTTTTTGTGAAGCGTGATGTGCTCAAATTCTTTTGTATTGACTCACTTCTTAGTGCTGCATTTAGATAACAAAACTAGCTGAGTTATATACGTTCTGAGAGGCGATATTTCAGGGACACCCTAAAGATAATACGGTTTAAAGCCTTATACCCTTTGTAAAATACATGCTAAAGATGAACACAAGTCTTCAGGAATTTTCTTGGGAATTATTCATCTCAGTTATGTTGATTTATGGTTATAGGTGAAGTTATAGGATAAAAACATTTATAGTAATTTGTTTTTCAGCAGCGGTTGTCGCTTATAATCATCTCATTGTGTTATAACAGATAATGAACAGATTCACAATAAAACCCCTTCAGGATTAACATAAATGTTTTTTCAAAACAAGCACAACGTCATAAATGTGCAACAATACATTTCTGGAGAGGAGCTCACAGCTGCAAAGTTGGCAGGACTAGTATCAAACTTTTCAAAGTAATAGGAAGGGAATGTGAGGCATTTGATCTCCTGGAAACACACAGAAACACACTGTGTTTTGCTCAGCTTCCTTTTTTTTCACATGCGATTTTTAGGATTGCAGGCAGGAATCTTTTGGTTATTGTGACTCTTAGTATTGGCGATTCACTGGAAATTCAAAACAACAGCGGTACTATGGGTGAGGCAGTGTTATGGAAATACTACACCCATGAAGGCTCGCTCTATTTTGATGTCAACTGCAGACTTAGGATTCTGTCACCACAAGATGATAAGCCTCATTAAGATGAACAAGTTTATTTTCTTAACGTTGGCATGAAAGTGTGTTGGGACCTGAAGGCCTGAAGTGCACTTGCTTCATGCCAAGTCTATGAGCTCATCACACCCAAAGTGAGCTGACAGACTTCAGGGGAATTTATTTTGAAGCAATTTAAAGGCTTGACTTCTAAGGTATTACTGCTCTGATTATTTGCACTAAGAAAATTCTTGAAAAAAACTCTGGGCTCCCAGGCCGAAGTAAGTAGTTTTTCAAGCAGCAGTTCATATGCAAAATACTCCTGTCAACCTGTCAAAGATTAATAACTGAGGAAGGAGAAGGACAAAAATTCCCCCCCGCGAAATGTCTTGTGAGGTGATATTTTGCAATAATCTTGTACAAAATAATTTAAAAAACTACTGTCAAACTTTAAATCTTCAATGTGAAACTGATGGTAGAGAAGCAGAAATTGGACACATATACATATATTTTACCCCAGTGTTTGAGGAACTATTTTTTCTGAATCCTGGCAACTCTTTTTTTATGTTCTAAATGTGTCTAAAGCAAACCCTGAGGGCCAAGGGTTGAGAAACACTGAACTATAAATTTACATTTTGGTTGACTAAAATGCAGGTAAATCTGAATAAATATTTTGATGAAAATTGAACTCAATTTAAAATTTGCTCACAAAAATATGACAAACGTCCAAACTTTAAGTATTTGTCTTGATTGCTATAGTAATAACTGCTCTCAGTGTCACCGCTCCAAATATATCTGACTTCTTCAGTTGAGTCATAGCATATTATTAGAGCTACAGGAATAACCTGTAAAAACACAAAACATAATGTGGTGTTTCAACATTGCTGCTTTTCTTTCTCAAGAACTGTGGTGTGCCTCTTGTGAACTTCGTGACATTTTCCACTGCGCTATGTAACACTTCACGTTGTACACCTGAATGCACAAGTGTGTATTCTGACAGGAAGTTTTCTAAGGAATGCTCTTGACTGAAACTCAGTCATAGTCAAAAGTGTTGCTCTGTCATAACAAATGAGAATGCTTCATGCTGACAAAGATCTAATTGGGAAATCTCTCAATAGGAAAAATTCTCCCATTTGTTTAAGGCCACACGAGGGACTCTCTCATTGCGAGAGCATGCTAGTCTACACCTGGCAGCACTAGGTTTTTAAGTGTAACCAGGAGCAATAATTTTAAGTGATTTCCATATAACAAGTGCATATTTTGGTGGCTGAAACGGAGACAGCATACCCAAAATGTTTCATGAGAAGTAGATTGGCTGGAGGAAGTGAAAACAGATGTAAAACTTTGTTTTGAAGATCTGTCAGGTGGCATTCTTACTTTAGATGTTGGTATTGCCCCACCTTTTCACAGGTAAAGTCTCTAAAGAATTCTTATATTCTGCCAAGAGAGACTTCACTAAAATAGGATCTCAATGCTATTTTTTTTGCCCTAGGTATCCTGACCATGACCCAACAATGTCTGTGGACTCTGGAGACACTTTTGCTTTGCAACAGTGTCTCCATTATGCTAGCCTGGTAAAAACTAGCCCTGTGTATTACACTTTGTCCCGAACAGAGAGTCTATTGAGAAACGATTGCTTCCTGGAGGCATGGATCGTGTTGAAGTTTTAAGTTTTACGACGCTAAGAAGCTTACCGGAAATTGTCTAGGCTGTAAACAACCATCCTCCACTGTCAATATTAGTGCAATGTTTGAAAGCGTTGCCAATATGTTCTGAATGGCTTTGTTCACTTCACTTCCTCTGCGCCCATTGCTAAAACTATAGGTGGGCTACAATTCTAAAAGAGTAGAAAATTGTTGTTATCATTCACAACCAGTCTTTCTGTTTGATGATTGGTCCAGTCAAAAATCGACTGGAGATGATCCGAATTAAGAGGAGACTGTGCTGGAAGTCAGAATTATTTTTTTTTAACAATTGCAGAGAAAAACAGTTGCCAGGCTATCATTATCCTGAAAAATTATTGCAAATCAGAAAGACTGCATTTGAATTATTGGTAAAAAAACAAAAAAAACAAAAACAAAACAATTGCATTGAATCAACGACTTTGCAACAATGCTGAATTATTTTGATATTAAGTCTGATAAATGAAACTGAAATTATATTAAAGTAAAATGACAGACATAAAACCATGAAAGTGAGTAATAGTTGAATGACATGTTATATATTTCCACTGTGTCCATTACAAGTAGGACCAGATTTAAAGTGAGCTTTAATCCATATGCCTTGCGTATACCTGAGTTAATTTAAATAAGAAATAAGTTGAGAGGTAGAAATCTATCTTCTTTTCCTTAATACCACATTTACATTATGCCACATGCTGAAGATTGTTGGATGTTCAACAATAGTTTGTTTTTTTTATTTTCCTGGTACTAAGTATGACTAACAATTATTTTTAACAGACACGGGCTGCCAGAGATGTGTGTGCGTCTGCACGTTTCCATAAGCAGAAATAATGCTGTAGCTTGCTAAAGGTTGATGACTAATTCTCAGCATGATTTTGGGTCTTAAAAAAACTATGCGTATTTTATACTTTAAGTGTTAGAGACATAATACAAAACTTTCTGTTCTGTTCCAGCAAGTTACACGAGATTTTCTGACAAAGAATGTTTTCCTTGTTGTGTGGAACTGTACACATCCCGAGGAGACAAATGGCTGGTCTAAGATTAAGCAGTTAATACTCATTTATGTCAACTGTTGAATCTGTAGTTAAGATGGTTAAATAGAGATGAGATTGCTTATGTCAATAAGTGGGGAAACAAAAGCACTAACTAATTAAGTCACTTTAATGTTCATAAATTAGTGCATTATATGTTTTCCAGGCACACAGTGCCCTCTTATTACACAATCAAATAACAATTAAATGAAAATGCTTAATATATATATAAAAAAAAACCTAAAAGAAATTTGACTTTGCATCACGGCAAAGTCAAATTTACTATGATGGGTTGTTTCTGCATTGGAACTATATACTTGCTTCAATGCAGACTGAAACAAGTACAATCTGCATTGGGTTCTTGGAGTTTGGCAACCAAGTACAGACAGAAGATTTCTTTCTTTCTAAGACCATCTAACACACTTTTCTCATTCAACGTCAGTAAAAAAAAACAATTCCAGAGAAACACAGAGGGAAGTAAAAAAACAAGTTATGGTAACAACAAGGAAGATGAGAAACAACTCCAAAAATGTGAACCTTTCCATGGAAACAATTTTATTGTGTCTGCAGTGAGATCACGGGCAAGGTCACAGAAGACTGAATCATATCACATTTAAAGTAATTTAGAGAGAGGAGCTAGAAAGGCAGATTTTTTGGCAACTAAAGTATCTATATATCATGCCCATGTGACTGAGTTACACAATGTTGGACATGAAAGCAAGATTTTCCTATCAGGATCTAAAGGAAAACTATTTTTGTGTTGCTGGACATTGTTTGAGTAATTGATCTTTTGGTCAAAGACCTGCAGGAAGCAAACATTATGAGCGGGCATTACCACCCTTATCTGGAACTGCAGAGGGAATCCAGCCCATACACACTGACTCTATCTGGAAAATATCATGCTTACTGGCAAAAGGCTGGCTCAAATTACGATCACTATTTTGCAGAGGAAGTGTGTGTTTCTGTATTTGCATATGTTTATGCAAATTGATACCCGGAATACAATTTTATTGCACATTTGTCTTTTTTTGGCTGGATGTTTCCACACTGTGATGCTTTTAATGAGATTCCCCTCTAGAAAACTGCACCTTTTAGCTGTCCAGCTATTGTAGCGTAAACTGATTTATTACAACTGGCCTAATAAAAAATATGTTCGGGATTGGTGTGACTCAAAGTCCAGTTTTAAGATTTCAATTATGCCATTGGCTCTTGTTGCCTCCAATGATCTGATACAGATAACCAGTAACTGCTGGCAGAAATTTGCAAACAGAGATAGACAGGCAGAAGTAGATTATCTGCACTGATGCAATCTGAATGTTTGTCAACATGATCTGAAACCCTGTCGCTTTGGGGACACAGCAGATATGCACTCTGTGGAGGTGCCATATGAACCATTATGGTAATGTGATCACATGTTCATATAATAAAGTGCTCAGATGCAGTTCAGACTTCATTTCCGAATGTAAATATTCCTGACAAGGTGCCATTTAAACTGTATCTACAGTCTACACAGGCTTCCTTGCTTTGGGCTTGAGATGTGCATTTTGAGAAGATATATGGTAAACTGAAAAAAATCTATAAGATTATTTGCTTTGCACATGAATTGATTCCAGGGTGGCTTTTCTCAGGTCTTCTAGTTGTAGTCAGTCATTTTTCACCAGTGAAGTAGATCATTATGAGATGGTGGATAAGCTGTAATTCCATCATAATTCATGTCTGTTAATCAGTGGTGAGAGTTTTGGTGGCATTGATAAGGTGAGTTTGCGCTTTACTTTGAGGAACTGCACTCTCAAACAGCAGAGCAATGTTGCGTGATCAGAGCTATGGATCAGAAACATGCAATGCTAATGCTCCAAGGCATTGTTTGCAAAGGATCCTGGACAACTGATGCCCAAAATTCTTGAAAGTTGTGATCTGTAACTTTCAATCTTTAAAAATCAATTGTCGTTCAATAGATTATTGCCAGACAATAATCTGTTCAAACATACCATTTGAATCACAAATGGTATGCTAATTCTCAGTCAAAAGAAGTCCAATAAGGAAGAATCTGGCTGTGGACAAAGTTTTTAAAAATGGCCAGGATCATTAATTTATGCAACTTCATGCTACAATCTTTCGACACAGTAAAAGCAGTTCAACATTTCCCTGCTCTTATTTGCATGATAACACATTAGACAACATACCTTAATTAAACTTTTAGCTCATCTTCTTGCGCAGTTTAGGTGTTCAGATGAATGTTCAGATGAATTTCACCTTTTCTGTAACATTAGAGTGAAGTATTATTTTCTGAACAAGCAGAGATACGAATTTAGAATCTGAATACAGCCTTCCTGTAAAGACAGAGGTCGTGTGCAGAACACAATGTTCCTTGCTTAGGGAAATAATGACATAGTCGATGCCAAGCCAAGATCTATTTGGCTACATTTGCATTAGTTAACTTCATTGTCAGTATCACATGTTCCTATTCCAGGAATTCCATTTGTACATGTGGTAGGAAAAAAATGTGTCCCTGACCCTTTCTCTGAAATATTTGTAAGATAGACTAAAGGCTGGAGAAACTCAATAATGTCTCTGAGAAATTATAGCTTTGAGTCCAAGCTTATTAACAGCTCCATCTGAAGTTCATAACTCTGTCATGTGGCTAAAATAGTAACAAAGACAATTGGGTTTTGAAATGCATCTCATCACAATAGCTTCAACTTTTTCTACCATTTGTTGTGTTGCTGCTTTAAGTAAAGGCCTTCATACAAAAAGGCTTACTATGCTAAAGCTAGCTTTCACAGAAAGAAGAGTAGCTCCAGTCTTCATAACAGGGCTATTATGTGATGCAGTTCAGTTCTAGGAAAGCACATGTGGTTGGAATGTTTGGCAAGACTACACCAACAATTAAAAGTAAACCAGGAAATTGAATGAAAATGATAAAATTACTTCTCAAAATATTCCTAGATATTGTGCTTAAAGCGTTTCTGTGGTAAACCACTTTATATGTGAGAGAATAAAAAAAAAATATATTATATATATATATATATATATATATATATATATATATATATATATATATATATATATATATATATATATATATATATATATATATATATATATATATAAAATTTTGTCCAAACCCCTCCCTGCAAAGTCTGCAGTCAAATATTAGAATAATTTTGTGACTGCAAAGCAGCTCTGCTCCCTGTTCTGCTTTTGGTATTTCCCAGAAGACAGCTGTTGCAGCCACAAATAGACACCAGATGATATGCAAGCGGGATGGCAAACGCTGCGTTTGCTAACAGTTTGGAAACTTGGTCTGGAATTACCAAATGCAGCAGAAACAAACAACAAACAAATCGAGAACACGGTGTAAGACAGTAAATGATATGATCATGTGTTCTTTGTCTCAATGCTGAGACAAAGTACTGACTTCCTTAAATATGTCCTTAGTGCTCTTTTTGTCACACCTAAGTGATTCATAACATCAAGTAAAGTTTAATTGTAGGAGAAAAACAAGTTGAGTAGATATAAAATGTAGTTTTTTCCACAGAAATACAAGATTCCAGTATGGTGGGGGTCTAGAACTATGCCAAAAACCTTAATTTAGTTTCTATTTTAAATCATTTAAATATGTCTAAAGGTGGACTTGCTGTTCTATAAATCCTTGTCTTGTTGCATGAATCAAAAGTTCTTGAGGTAAGTTTACAAAGTGATGACCAGACACTCTTTTGGTAAAGAGAAAACTCCATAGTTCCATTTATTTAAGCAAATAATCCAGAAGCATCAAAGTAGCCTCAGAATAATAGCAGAAGAATATCTTAGTCTGTATGTTTGGTGTATTTTATTTCCTCAAATATTTTAAACTTATGCAAGATGTAATTGGAAACACAAAATTTCCCCCTTTTTTTTCTTCAGTCCACTTAATTAAGTACTTCTCCAAAAGCCCTGGGGATCATTAAGACTTTGTGGTCCTTTTGGGCACCTGTACTTTTAATGCTTAAACTCTCCCAAGGATACCATATCCGTCATGTTTCTTCCATTGTTGTTTAATCATGAATGCAGACATCAACTGAGACAAATAAGACCTGTGCTGCCTAGGATGTTGTTCTTGGTTGCGTTGTGACCTCAGTGCACTTTTAAAGGTAGTTTTGCTTGGAGAGGTCCACTACTGTTCCACATTGTTCCATCTGTGCATGTTTTTCACTGCGGCTTACTGCCAAAGCCTTATAAATACCTTTAACCTCTTTTCTGGATATGTGTTAATCAAAACTAATTCATGATTTAACAAAAACAAATTAACATTTTTACACTGGGGCATGTTAGTTTAGATGCTTTCTCCATTATAAAAAGAAAATGGTTATGTCATTTAAAAAAGTCAATGGTAACTGACTTGAGTAAAGGCGTGAGTTTTCTCCATGTGAAAAGAACTATTCAAGATGATTGAGGTTTGATTCTTAAATTTTTAAAGGAGAGAAAAGAGGGCACAAAAATAGTTTTACAAGGGAACTGCTTTCAAGCTGGTAATGGAATCCACATAGGCTGCAAAAATGGACGTATGGCTGACTTCTTTCAAAAATAAGTAAGCTGGTATGTTGGAAGTCAGTCCTAACAAATGTATATCATAAGTAGAGTGCCACGTTAAAAACATGTGACACTGTGAAATGAACTCCACAAAATAAATTTAGATTACATTTTTTTTAAGATAAAATCAAAACAATGTTAAACAAGTCATTTTAATACATCTAATTCTGCAAATTCAATAATCACTAACATGATGTTACGGGAACACATCTGCAATGGTAATTTCACTCTTGGTTTCCTTTATCTTTATTACTCTAGTTGTGATTCATATATATATAAATACTTTTTTTCATGAAGAAAGGAAAACCCAAATTATTTTAGATGTCATTTGATAAATCATACTGTGTTTCTATGATTTCCCCCTGAAGGACTGGGTTGGGCTTCATGTGAACACTGTGGCATTCTCATCTGAGGAGCTATGATACTGGAGAGGAACAAAAAGCGAAAGACAGAGAGAATATATAGTAAGACAAACCTTAACAGGAAACCAACACTGACTAAGTGGAAGAAGTGGTCTTGCCGAACAAACAAGGAAGTTTCAGAATGACGCAGATATGAATGGGAAATGCTCTCAAGCAGACACATTCTGATATTAGCACACGAGCTCCGGTGGAAGTAGGAAGTGCTCTGATCAAGCAGAGCTAACAGGAATTAGACTGACTGATAAGCCAGGAACTTCCTGGGTCATGTTGGCTCATCAGTGACAGTTCTACTGTAACTGGACATGTCGGCGTAATGTGGGGGAAACTGTATTTCCTCTCTGTTGTAAGTGGCTCGCTTGGATGGAATTTCATACAAAAAAATCTTTTCTTAATTTAGTCCAGCAAAATTAGGTCTTTATAAACTGTTGACTTTAACTGAATTCAGAATTTCCATCAGCAGCTTTTCAAACACAAGCGAATCTTTTGTTAGCACCACAAAAATTCCCCTTCTGCTTGACCGTCTAGTTCAAAAATATTCAGTTGGACATTTTTATGTTTTGCATGGCCCTTTCCTGTCATAAACCGTGCCTTTTGTCCCTCATCCCCAATGGGTTTTGGGACTCTTTAGCAAGAGTAAATTCTGAGTCAGTGTAGGAAAACCTAAACAGCTGCTTTGTCCACCCAACACCAGTTTACACCAGCAAGCTGTCGTGCAACCTCCAGCTTGCACGACTACAAACAATCGTACCCCTTGAATGCAGTATAAGATTTGGATTTATTATTTATCCAAACAGTTAGAATAACAATCTAAGAATCAAGTCACTGCCAGGACTCTCAGTCACAAGTATTGCCTGTTTGGACCAGTAACTTGATGGTCTATGTCTGCCTTCAAGCTTTGACATGAGGACATACTCAACACACAATCGTCCTGTTTAGTCCACTTCGTCTCTCTTCTCTACTCAATCAGAAGTGTACGTTACAGCGCAGCGCGTACTATAAGCCAAGTCAGCATACTGTAATACAATCCGTAGTCGTTTCCGTGGCCATGTGATGAGCTGAAACACAAGCATGGAGGATTCTTTTTCCCAGCTCAAGTAGACCAACTGCTCCTTTTCTTTCCATGGACTCCAGCACCCAGAGGGAGGCCCTTGATGATAAATAGATGTCTCACATTGATGACACAGTTGGTTTTCTGGAAATAAGCCAGCTGTTAGAAGCTTATCAGGGCTCACTTCCCTCTCCTCCCCCCCATCCAACTGGGGTCTGAACACCTGATTCACTTCTGAAGATTCACCATCAGGCAAGTGTTGACTTGCAATCGGTGGATTTTATGATGAAAAAACAAAACAAAACAAACAAACAAACAAAAAAAAAACCTGGGCAAAAGTTGTCCTGTATCTACTGTGATGGGAATTCACACACTTTTGCCAAGGTTTCCCAACCAGATCTTTGTCTTTTTTATTAAACAATGCCACAGGCAGCAGTCTGGGAGGGCGATGTCTTTTACAGTCATCAACTAAGGCTTATGGTTGTCATGGTTGAGTCAGCTGTACGGGAAAAAAAAAAGGAATGTATGAGCACACTTTCAGCCACACTTACATTGTCAAACCAAGCCTCATTTCAAAAACTGCTTCGCTCATAAAGGAGTACAAAAAAGGGTAAGAATAGGGAAGTTGAAATAAAGGAAGTTTTGTGGACAGATTAATGTCAGAATTTGAATTAAGGTTACCAGCAAGGGTGGAGATTCCCAGAACTGGCATGTGCAGTTTGATTAACGAAGAATCAGTAAAAAGGAAAAGCAAATATGTTTCCTTTGTTTGAATGTACCAATGATGCTTAAATTCTCAAGAAGATCCCTTTTGTCAATTTGCCAAAACAACATTGGGGCAACACCAACATTTAGTTTTACAGTCAGAAGCAACATGTTGCTTGAATGATCTCCTTTCAAAAAGCTTTTCAGTCATTCAAAGAGGGATCCGATCGCTGTAATACCAATAAAGATTTTGCCATTAAATATTGAGATGCGTAGAAATATTTTTTTGACAAGGCATTTTTTATCAATGAAAAACAGATCCATTATATCTATATTTTCAATTCTGTTAAATGTGTTCATGTCTAATCTCAAAACTGTAGAAACCAATTGAAACATATGTACGCCAATCAGAAAGAAAGAAAAAAGCACAACACCAATAATCTGCTCTTACACACACGAAAAACTGTAATGCACTGTAAATTCAATTTCCTTTTCAACAAGGACCAGCATGAACTTCTTAAGCAAATTAAAGTTTTAAAAACAAAATGATCACTTGCAGACAATATTGAACTGTTAATTTGCAAAATCAGGAGAGCCATTTCTATTAATGACCTTAACGTCATTGAATCTGCCGAAACAATGCAGGGAAAGCAGTTAAAAATAAACGTGGCAACACTGAATAAACAATCTTCGTGTCTTGGATACCAGCTGGTTTAGTTTCCCGTAAAGTCTGCCCCCTATAGGGCACATTCATGTTTGCAGATGATGTGAGCCATAGTTACCACAAATTTCTCAGAAACCGATTACATAAAACTGCAGGAGTGAATCATTACTTCACTCTAAAGATAATAAGCAGAACCACCGAAGCAAAAGAAGAAGAAAAAAAAGAAAACCCCGAACAAAAGCTATATAGTCACCTTTCATGAGTATTTCTTTAATTCAGAAGGTTTTGAAAACTTAAATGATCTGTTATATGTATGAAAAAAAACAACCGAGTTTAGGATACTCTCAGTAAATAGACTGCTGCTTGCAGCTCCTCCCAAAGTGTGAACAGGCAGGGGGAGGGCACTTCTCAGAGCTGGAATCCTAAACGAGAAAAAAAAAAGCAACAAAAGCTTCCTGTCAATCTGCCAAGAAGAGTTTACTGGAAGAGGAGGCGGAGCTTTACCATAGAGAACTGTTTATAAATGACTCCTCTTCTCCTTTCTGCTTCACTCAGCTCTTCGCTCTGCAGAACAAAAGGCAACTACAAGAAGCTGCCTGTTAGAGGAAAAAAAAAAAAAGTACAAGAGAACTCTCTTGGATTATAAAATAACGACGTCTGGAGAACCAGTTTCAGGTGAGGATCGTTCTTTGTTGTTAGGACTTCGGATCTGGGTTTTTAAACAAACCTTATATCATGTCTGGGCTGTTTACCTGACCGGGTCTGAGTGTTTAGAGAAGCCGGCAGCGGCATGCAAATCGCGTAGTGGGGATTACATTGACTTTACTGGAACTGACCGAGATGGCAGATCATAGCGAACAGTTGACCCAAATGCCATTTAAATCTAAAGGTGGCTTTTTATTTCTGGTCAGGTTTGAAACATTTATTTTAATTGTCTATTGAGAAATAATTAAAATATAAATAATTAGGCTTGAGGTTCCTACAAAGTTAGACATGTTGTTGTTTTTGAAATTTAAAACAACTTTTCTGTCTTTTTTCATATTCAGGTTCTTCAGTCCTCTACATACCTAATCCAGCAAACTTCTGGACCTCAGTTCACCTCAGCTCCTTGTTCCACCCTCTGAGAGATGGTAACGTTCAGCAAGAACCCTGCTGTCAGCGAAGACTGCTTTATGGTTGCCAAAATGCAGAAGCAATACCACTACAAGACTTTCGTCTCAGAGGATCAGTTTCTGATGGTTCTGGAGACATTACGTGGACTCAGAGAGAGTGACTTTTACTGGAGCGCCATCACTGGGAAGGAGGCCAGTATTGTCCTGGCCAGGCAGGCACCCGGTACCTTCCTGATCCGGGAGAGCTCCGACAGACAGCACCTCTTCACCCTCAGCGTCAAGACAAAAACCGGCACCAAAAATCTGCGCATAGTCTGCGAGGAAGACTCCTTCCACTTGCAGACGGATCCCGGGAATTTGGAAAAAGCTCCCCGCTTTAACTGTGTCCTCAAGCTAGTTGATTTCTATATCCGACTAGGGACATCAGGTTTTGTCTACTACATCAACGCTGGAGGGGAGAGGATGCCTCTTATGCTCGTCAAGCCACTCTACCTATCCATTTCACCTTTGAAGCACCTTTGCAGGAAGAAAATTAACAAAGACTTGGACATTTCAGGCATAAAAGAGAAGCTTCCTGGCAAAGTTAAGGATTACCTTGATAAATACCAGATTGCTCTCTAGACTGATGCCAATGAAAACGGGATGGTGCCAGTACAGCTATGGGAGGACACCCATGTATGATGTAGCAGAGATGACTGAATCGGGCCCAGAGGAGCAAATGAAAGTGCAGATTCTCTTCAGTTTGTCAGAAGACACAACAAGGAGAATAAAAACACCAGCTTTGTGACATGGCGATATGAAAAAAAGAGATAAGCCATTCCATCCTCCTCTGCCTCACTGATGACGTACAACTCACTAAGAACTCAAGTGAAGTTCGCAGTCAGCTGTCTATTATGTGATGACACAAATTTTCCTGTGCTGCTGCTGATGCTAATCAGCACCCTGAGAGACCGACAAGTTCTTCGATCAAGCCTCAGTAGACGATCCCTTCAACCAAGGCCGGACTTGCTCTAAGCAAACTCATAGATCTGCAGCTGAATGTCCCCAGACATTGGAAGCCTAAGAACTTAACAGATACTGCAGATGCTTGTGGTTTTTGTTTATGGGTCAGGATTAAACAAAATGTTCATGTGAGGTCTGTGTGTTGCTTCAGGGAGATGGGAAATTATGCCAAAAAAATTGCCAGAACAACATGAAAGCATGTTGGAAAATGACTGACTCAGAATCCTACAAGAGAGTAGAGATGAACAACTCTGTTCTAAGAGATTAAGTTGTTTTTTTGTGTGTGTGGCACTGAGAACATATCCAGTGCCTGTAGATAAACTATAACATTGGTTATAATTTTTTTATATAAGGGGAGTAGATCAAGCATTTACTTTTCTCTATACCATGTTTACATGATGAAATTTGTATTTTTTATGTTTTTTTTTGTGGGTGTGCGATCTTTTTTCAAAGATGTATTTTTGTCAGCCAAACTCTGGTTGTGGATGCTTGAAGATATCTGAGAAGTTTGACAAAGCAAGCAGATTAATACAACTTTGCACTTATTTATATTTGTCTAAACATATTAATTTATAATAAAGTCATATTTTTGTTAAAACAAGTTCTTGTTGTTTATCTGTTTTGTGCTCTTATGAAAATGACCAAGAAATATATAAATTAAAGGAATACTCTTGAGTGCAGACAATCTGCAGTTTCATGATAGGAATCTCAGGCTTTACATTTTTAAATCAGTAAAATAAATATACTAAGTATTTAACCATTTTAAAATACTAAGTGATATGCAAGAAAAAGCAATGCTTTTCAGCAGCTTTCTCCTTCCTGTACCTGCTGCACTCTGCCAGTCATCTTTCTGAAAGAAGGCATTTTACCTTTATAATCAAATTTTGGCTGTAAAGACTGCCTTCACCAAATCTAAGCAGGTGTTTTATTAGTTTTAGAGAAATTGTCAATGGTACTTTTCTGCCATATGTCTATGATGAGAAGAAAAATACAAATAAATGCCACAGAACTGTAGCTACGGCAGCAGGAGGAACATCTTTGTATTTATTCTGTGATATTTTTGATTTGAAGTTATCCTAGTCTGAAAATCTCACACCACCCTGCAGCGATGTTCACGTCATTTTCAGCTGAACTTTTCTTGCAACACAAACAAAGCCACAAGATTGCTCTCCTGAGTTTGTGACTTCCCCCTTGTGTTAAATTAAGCAATACCTTTAATGCTTAAAGAATGAAAGAAAACCACAGCAACGTCTTTCTGTATTTTCAGTGATGCCAGGCAAACACACCCCTCTCTTATCACATATAAATTGTTCTCTTAGTTATAAATTTCCTTTTCACTCTTGTCTCCCTTTGAACAAAATGGTGTTCCACTTACTAAAGAAGTTGATCTCTGTCAAAATACTCAAGAACTTTCAGGCTTTGATCTAGTTTTCTAGAGAAGGGGAAGGCACATCCTTTGTTCTTATGTGACTCACTGGTTTCTTTGTAGGTGTTGCCATGACCTGACATGCAAGTGCAAGTACAAGCATAGTGACACTATGATCTGATAGTAGTCTAAAATTATTATAGCGATACTCTGGTTCTGAGAATGTCCGGTTCCTTGCACACCATTCAGCAGACCTCAAAAATATGCAAACACAAAAACGTCAGTTTGATGGAACTTAGACCGTCTACGGGGTGTATTGTTTTCCTGTTGTGTATAAACAACATGCAAACAATATGAGCAGGAATGAACCTGCAGAGATGCCAGCTTCTATGGAGCAATGTGTTCGATCACTAAAGACAATCTGCAGCATTGTTGTCATGTTCACCTGAGCAATGCAGCGTCTCAAGGAAGTACAAAATGTGCTGTGCAAGCAGACTGAATAAATAACAAATAATTTATTGAGACAGTTTCCTTCATGCTGAGTTTTGCAATTAGCTTTTCCATTTTTAATGGGAAACAGTTTTTTACTTATGTAAAACAAAAGTTTTACTTAGGTAAAACTTTACCTAAGCTAACAAAAGTTTGGTTTTTAGGTAAACTACCTATGTAAAACAAAAGTTTGCTTTTGTTTTACTTAGGTACCCAGTGTTAAGTTCCCAGTGTTAGGCAGACCAAGCAGAGGTCTTTTATTTTTTGTAAAAGTTACATACTGCAGCATTGATGTCCTGATCTTAGAGATTGATAACATTCAGAAAAACAGTTTTTTCCGTTACAAGTTGTAATTCCAGTGTGTTTTCATTGCTCAGGTGAACATCCATATATGCATTACATAAGACTGCACAAAGTAAAACATTAACTTTACTGTTAGTTGTTAAGATGATAAACAAGCTAAAAGCCTCACTAACCCCTACACAAATAAGTATTACAAAAAGCAAGGCTTAAGCTTTTTTCTCCTCAGTTAGACTGTTTTGTAACTGGTTTGGTTTCTCTTAACAGGAAATAGCCCATATAATGATTTCCTTGGAAAGGGTAAGGATTTAAATCAATTAGGCTTGTGGAATGTGTTCTTACACTGTGATTATGTCTAAGATCCGTGCAGGAACATCACAAAAGAGAACTAAGTGTATTCAGACATCCTGAACTTTTCCACATTCTGACATATGACAACTACAAACAGGAATGTATTTCCTCAAGGTCGTGTATGACAGAGTCGCAGAAAGTTAGGCATATTTCTGGGAAGGAGAGGAAAACATGCATTTTCACTTTTTTTCCAGATGGAAAAAATAAATGGTGAAATGTTATAAATATGGACTGTTTACGACATTGGACCCACTTGATTCAATAGAATCTAGAAAGCTTTTTTCACTGCATTTGTTTCAGCTAAAAGTATTTTGGATGGAGGACATCAGTCAACATTTGTGTGATACTTTCCATTGGATATGTATGTTTAGGGTTACTGTCCTCCTGGAGGTGAACATCTTCTCCACTCTCAAATCTTTTGTAGCCTCAACGTTCTCTCTTGGAACCAACATATTTAGCTCCATGTATCTTCCCATCAACTCTGACAAGCTTTCCTGTTCCTCTTGAAGAAACTCTTCCCTACAAGATGCTGCCACCACCATGTTTCACAGTGACTGATTTGCATTGCTAGTTTCCACCACACATTGCATATTAAACATAATTTGTACAGACGTGGTCTCGTTGGACCAAACAAAATCAAGAAGTTCCTAAGGTTTTTTATTACAGAGAAAAAGGAACTGAAAAAAAAATGCCTGCCACATTTTTCAGATATATGTAAAAATCATCAAAACAAACCATGTTTCCTGCTCCTTTCACTTCACCACTATGCACCACTTTGTGTTGGTCTGGCATATGTGGATATTCCCAGTGTGGCAAAATGTGCCGACTGTTGCAAACCACTGCATATGTTCTTTTTTTGCATGTAATGCAATATCACTTTCAGAGTTTTAAACCAGTCTGCCTTCTGTGGAAGAGCGATGAATGCTGCTGACTTTGCTTGTTTATCAGGAGAAATTCTCTGGTAGAGCGTGATCTTGTCGTTCCTTAGAAGAAGCCCAGAGGTCGATTGTGTCATATTACACAATTCAAATGTGTGTTATTGTTACACCCTCAGGCTTTTTCAAGTGTCTGAGGCAGCAATGTGAAACCATCACAGTTCCTATGTTTTTTTTTTTTCTCAGGAAGTTCCCACATGCCCTCTGCAGCTGCAGTCAAACGTGCAACACAGTTGATCCACCAAATAAAGGAAGAATTCCTTTTTCATTACTACCTTTCCTCCAAATAAGTCAAGTTAAAATAAAGAATTTATCTGCAATTTACTCTTCCAGTTTGTTAAATTAGTTGGAGGAATGTTTCAGGGTAGAAACAGGCTGCACTAATTGTTCAATAATCTTGTTGATAGTCCAACACATTTAAAATCCTCTGACCTCGCATACAGTATTTTTATTTTTATGTCATAATTTGACATGTTAAAAAAAATGGACTTTTTATAACAGAGAAAATTGATTGATGATCCTAGGGTTTTGTCTGGCTTACATTGTGACAGAACAGTGAGTTTGTCACATTAAAAGAGATGGCAAATGTGAGCCTGCGGCTGGGAAAATCCATGCATAACGACGTAGTTGTAATTACATACTTAGAGCCTTGATGTACTGGTTTAAACTGGTGCTCCCACAGACGTACAAATGAAACCATTGAGGGCAAGTGGTGACGTGTTTGCTTTGATTTATTTTTTATTTCTTTAGAAGGCACATCTTTGAAAGGTTCTGCATGTGATGTCAGTTATTACAGGTAATTTAGGTGCAAGTTTGAGGCAAGAAAGATGAACAGGAATACCGAATAATTTGCAGAGTTACACCACTAGCTCTCCACCAGAAGCAATGAGATAAATACATGAGCTAATTGTTGTGTTATTATTAAACAAGTCTGTGCAAAGATGTTCGAAAGAAGTGCTAAAAAGAAAAATGCCTCTTGGCATTGACTGGGTGTGTTGAGGTTGGACCGTTTTGATGCTTTTCTTAGTTTCACGGCCAACTCAAAACCTATTTAATCAAGTTCTAACAGAAACAAATGAGGTTGGTGTAAAAATAGGTCCAGTCACCTCAGGGTCTTTATGTGAGCACAACTCCACAACACCTAGTTCCTCTGTGTTAGTCAGGGCAATAAATCAGAGTTGACCGTTCAAGGAAAAAAAAACCTTACAGAAAAAAAACGAGTCATGTGATGTGGCTGCTTGGATTTATGATCAAAACAAAAGAGATCTTACTGTGAGAGAGCACCAAATATGAAGCTTTGAGTTTGCAGAAGAATGTTGCGATCATACTGCGCCAATTAAACTTAAGGTCTCCTCTTCCACAATAAATATCAGACCAGAATATTTTCCAGATTTCTCAACCTGAAACTTCACACCAAACAAATAACAAATTATGCAGGTTTTCAGGTTTACATAATTCCTTGCATTAGTATTAATTCCCTATAGCTTTTATCATGTTACAACCATTTATTGTTTTCTTGTGATGGATAAACTCAAACTAGCTATTATTGCAAACTGGGTTAGAAGAAGAGTGTGACTGGCTCTGTGGTTGGTTTAGATACATGAGTGAAGTCAAATGATTCAACTACTGACTTCAAGTTAGGGCTGCAGGAAACTCAATTTCCTGAAAGTCAGAGATGGTGGTAGTGCATACTACTATGGTAAGGTATCGCTTAAATAGCAACTTATTTACTTATATGTATGTCATTATCATGTAGGTTATTGGATATTTGTTAATCTAATTGTTTCTTTGGTCATAAGCTAATTAAATAAACTAGCTACTGACATTTGGATAGATTGTGGAGTAAAAGTTTTTTTTTTTTTTTGATTTGCAACACAATGATAGATCTGGAGACAAGTCGAAGAGGACCAAATTGTATTTCCTCAGGAGCACTCACACATTATTTTGTAAGATTTATTGTAACAAGCGCTGAAATTACATAGTCCAAAGTGCAACACCATGCAGTATTCCTATTTATTTATATTTGTCTGTAAAAGAAATTTGACAAGAATCCTATTCAGTGTCAGCCTCAGCATTACCAAATGTCTTGAAAACGACAGGATATATGTACTAACTGGAAGTATGTAGCAACATCCATTTTTGCATTAAAAAAAACTTGCTGATCCCCAGTTCGGAGTGGCTTCCTGAACTTTAAATAGCAGGATTACAGTTCATTGTGCAGGAGCTTTTCTATTTTAAAGGTTATTGGCTTTAGTGATCTTTATTAGAGAATGAGAGGGAGGAGACATGCGGTAATAGTCATCAGGCCTCTGGCAGCCATGTTGAAGACTATGGGTTGTGCTTTTCCCTTGCACCACCACAGTTACAATGCAATAGATGCAATTCAAAATGTTGAATTGCATCTATGAATAGTGCTGTTTAAATTGGGTTATTCAAGATCTCAATATAATGGAAACTACTTGGAAAAAAATGTCCCACCCTGTAACTGCTATTGTATTAGTTATTTCTGATTATTGAATAAGTGAGTAGGAAGGGAAGGTCACCTTTAAACCTGCTCTATTTTTACCTATGCACAGTAGGTTTCTGTAACATAATAAAAACAGAAAATATTGTTGTTCGATTATTTTTGTTGAGCTCTAATTGTTCCTTGAATTTTCTGTTTTATATTTGCAGCTTTATATCTTTTGTTCCTTATTCTCTTTAATTTTCTATAGTCTTTTACAAACAAACAAGCAAACAAACAAAAAACTGTTCTCAGCAGACATCTTTGCCCAATTCTGTTTTGAATTGGGAAAAACAGAAGACCACATGATTTAAGGGACTTTTTTTGTTTTTATTTGCACACGACCTGTTGCTGTAACCATCAACTTGACTTTCTAAAACCCTGATTAAACATGGCTTAGAATCTTTGAAGATTTTCAGTCATTACTTTGAAGTGTTAGAAAATGCTGACTTACACTGACATCTGATGTGTCAAAGACCACGTATGCATTCATGTGTTCAGCAGTCAAGTAAACGTGGACATTTGAGACCAGGCAAACATATGCCATAGATGGTGCCAAGAGTATTAACGCAAGACAAGAACTTAAAAAGGCTTCATAAGCAGTCCCTAGTTCTGGACAGATGCAAAGACAGAAAACGTTCTGTGGTTGTAGAGGCAAAGAAGAACCCATATGAAGAGTTGTACTTAAAAACTACCTATGTTCTGAATTTATTTGGTTATTTTTGAGTTTTAGTTGAACTTTAAGTTGTTCTCTATTTGTGTACTGTTTGTCTTTGTCATATGTGCCAGTCTGGAAAATGTCTTATTTTTCTAAATGTAGTCAGATCAGTGTTGTTTTGCTGCTTCATTTGGGATTTTACTGGTTGAACGTTTCTTTTGTTGGGCTTCCTTCTGTCTTCTTTCCAGTTATATCCCTCCTGTGAGACACCTTCATTCTCTAACCCATAAAAGTAGACAGAAAGAACAATCTGTAGTGCGTGATATGTCTGTTTTTGTTGTATTTTCCCTCATTTGCACTTTTTGACCTCAGCCCGTGCGTATGCAGTACACTGATTGCCCTTCCGGAGCCCTTGACTACGCTGCAGATAAACACTGAAAGTCTGGTTCCCGTTCATCTTTCCAGTTTCTCAGTCTGTTTACAATTCCGCAACCGCTGGTTACCATGGAGCCTGCAGTCAATGAGCTCCAGATGCCAGATATCGGAGCCAACCAGGGAGAGGTTGTGAGTCACCTCAATCCGCAAATCCCTCCCTTTAAGCCTCTTCTCGCACACACTCGTCCTGTTCTTCTTAGGGGTCTTCAAGTTTACAATTAATTCTTCTCTCTGTTCCTGGTCACTGTAACCCCATAAATATGTACTCTTGTATTTATGGTTTTCTTTGATGCTGAATCCTTGGTTACCTCAGCATCTTTCAGCCAAAGGATATTGGAACTTAAAGGTTTAGTCTGGGAATTATTGGTTCCCAAGAAGGGGAGATAAACAGATGAAAAGCAAAAGTAGAAACTGCTTGTGAAGCATTGCCTGTAATGAGTGTTAAAGCTTCAAAAATGGGAGTGGCCTTTTCAATCTCATCACATCTTTCGCAGGTCTCTTATGTAAAGGATAAGCTCTAGTTGTATAGCTGGCAGAAGTGATGACTCACTGGAGGAAGACTAAATTGGATCTCATTATTTCTATGCTTTCAATTGAAATGATTCTATATACCATTCATAGCAAGAACAGTTAATTTTAAACTGTTAATTTAACTGTTAAGTTAAAACTGTTGATTAATTTTTTTTTTTTTTGGTTGTCCAAACTCTTTTCTGACTATTCTGTTTAAAGTATCATTAAAAATTATTCAAACTGTGTCATGGTTTGGATTGTATTTAGCCTAGAAAAAAATAGTCCCTTTTTACTGCGCTTTACTTTGTACAGAGTCTGAACCCTCGGCTATTGCCTGCAATGCAAACAACCTTTCCCAACAGTGCAGAGAGAGATGCAGAACCGAATGAGATGACCGTTAATGTTAGTTCAATATTTGGAGTATGGTCAACAGAAACCATCACCATCACTTCTACAACTGCCATTGCTAAACTAAAGGCAGACTACAAATCTACAACAGTGCAGAAAGTTTATGTAATCATTCACAAATTCTTCTTCTGTTTACTGATTGGTCTGATTAAAATTAAAATGGAGTAAATTACAGATGAAGCACTAAAAAGAGATGGGAACTGAACGGATGGCAAAGATTTAGTTTTAAAACGATATGGATTTACATTGTAAGGAATTTTCTCCTTTCTGTTTGTGTGTACAGCACTGTGTGTCAACTGTGGTTGTTTTAAAGAGCTTTTATATATAACGAATGGTATGACATGGTATTTTGTGGTATCCATGTAATAAGGGCTGAATACAAATAATTGCTGTCATTTTTCTTCACAATTGTGCAATACAATGTTTTCATTTGCCTCATAAAAGTTCAACATATGGCACTGAATATTGTGGTAGTGACGTGATAAAACGTGAACAAATTCAAGGCGTGTACTTTTGATTCAAAGTACTACAGAGTCGTTTGTTAAATCTTTTGTAGCCACAGTTCATTAAGGTCTGCATAACATCAGAAAATGTCTAGCCAGTGATTGTTGATTTGGTTCAGTGAAGCAGTATTTGGACTCAACAGATATGCAACATGTTTTCACTGGAAAAACAAAACAAAACAACCTTTACTATAAAGGACATTTTGTTTCTTTTGGTTTCATTTAATAAAAGACACTAAGTTACTGGAACACATAAGCCACTGAAATGTTTTCTTTCTCTTGCATATTTCCACAAGGCATATATTGGTTATTTGTAGCTACCATCAAGCGCGTGTTAACAACATCAGCTGAAAAGAAATTCCTGCCACTTCTTTTGCTGGGAAACACCCTCTGAGTCACAGCTACATGAAGCAGAGTGAAATGACACAGCATTAGTAAAAGGGAACAACCGATACGTCAGTAAGCTCCTCAGAACTCTATTGCGTAATCTTTGTGAATAGGCTTATCAGAAAAAGTATCATTTTGATACTTTGATACTTTTAGCTTCAGTGAACAGCATGGTTAAATATAGACAGTAAAAAAGGATAAAGGAATTCCATAGTACAAAGGTATCATTCAGGAGAAAAATACAAAGTTCCACTGGTATCCTGCATTCAATTGGGGAAAAAAAGTTGGAATTATAGGCATATTACAAAAGGTGGACATTTCTAGAAAGCCAATAAAAAATATTGTAATGGGGGGTCTGCCAAGAGGTTGAAAGCAACGTGAAGGACAACAGCAATGTTGTATTCGATACATGATGCCTATCTCCCATGATAGCTTCATGACTGGACTAAGGAGTAAAGTTGCAAGACAGAATTGCTTTCTGCCAAAGAAAACATCTAAGTTAAAACATTTGGAGTGTTTTAACCAAAATCCAGAACTTACTTTTACAGATACGTTATGATTGTGAAAGGAGAGCTACCCTAACCATCTGAGGGATTTGGAGAACTTTTGCAAGATCATGCGGATAAATGTGCCAAGTCAGGATGTGGGATGACAATAGAGCCCTAAAAAACCTGAAGGCTTGAATTGAATCAGAGAAGGCTTTGACAAAAGTGTTATTTTAATAGTTCACACAATTATTATTACATGTTTTGTTTTTCCTCTTACAGCTTGCTTAATGAATGGTACAGGATACATGTCATTTTCTATGTGGAAAAATGATTGATGTACTTTACCATCAAACATTTTTTATGGCTTTTACATTTTTTGCTGTTGCATAATGACAATGATTTTCTTCGAACAAAGATCAGAAAGTTACTACTTATTTATTACATTTTGCTAAATAATTTAAAATAATTAAAGAAAAAAAAACATCTATAACCTCCAACCTAAGTAGATGTTTTCTAGCAGCTGTTTGGGTCGTGTGTTATTGTCATAACTAATTTGACATTGGTTGTGTCATCATTTCCCCCCATCATATTTGTTTATGCTCAGGATTGTTTTATGAAATGTCCCATATTCCACAGTTTCTTGCCAAAAGTGGGATATTTCAAGAATTATGCAATGTTCCTGTGATTGTCTCATTTTGGAATAGGGTGTGACTTCTTGCGCGTCAGGATGGTGGAGAGCACTCCACTCATTTGGAGCTGACAGCATAAGGGAACCGAGCAGGTGCCGAGACACGTATGTGAGCTGCTCCTTACATTGGCAATTAATCCAAGCTTATTATCAACAGCGAATGTTTAAAGAAGTGAACTGTTTTATTTCGAGGAGACTGAATGGTTTTCAAAAGAAAAAAAAGTACTTCCTACTTTTTTCCTCCAACAAGGCCAACTACTTCTAATAATATTTCAAGTCAGTGCTCTGCTTAATTAAGAGCAGGACCCAATTAAGAGCTGTTTAACATTCAGCTCCATCCACACAACCCACAAGCAAAAGGAAACCCCAAAACACCCAGTCTGTCTGGCAGCAGTGTACTATATCCAATAAAAAGCAACAGCTGGCAGACAGGCAGTCTTCACATGGGGTGTAACAGACTTGCTCCTCAGAATTTTCTCGACTCCTCATCAAAGCTGGTACGTCTCATAGTAGATGATTAAACACATGCCTTCACTGGACCTTGAGCTGCCACATTAACTGAGTTTGAAAACTTGTGCACACTCTGCTTAGTAGATGTAATGTCCACTAAGCTCCCAAACACCCTCTTTTGTCCTCATGCTGAGCTAAGCAAACATCTCTGTTTGTTGTAAAAGAATGCACAAATGTGCAGAGAAAGCCATCTGGCTGATGCATCCAGGCTTTCAAAAAATCTTTGCCTTATCAAGGTGGCTGACTTGCTCTTTACTGGCACTTCAAGGCATCTTTATCTCTGTATATGACATGTAGTAAAGTCATGTGAACATTCCAACTTCTTATCAGTAAAATTATCTTTCCTGTAACTTCCTTGTAACTGTAATGATAACACAGGAGTGTTCATGCAGATTTCCCGTATCAGAAAAGTATTCCCGCTAAAGCCATCTGCCTATCAAGCTTCCTGAGACAAAGGAGTACTTATTGAAAGGTCATACCTAATTTTGTTAAACAAAGAATTTGCATGTGGAAGGAGTGAATAAATAAATCCAGATCAAGAGAAGCACATGGAAAAATAGAACTAATTTAAGAAGCTTTTGAGAAGCATTAAGTCTTGATGTTTTTTTTAAAAAAGAAGAAGACTTCAAAGTGTCAGAGTTGCAGACAGCTTAATGATAGAAACTCAAAACCTGAAAGCTGATCTCTGGAAGAAAATTAAATTACCTGAGATGAACCTGTGTAACCTGTCATGTGCTGCAGTGTCCAGTCTCTACCGGGACGCTGACAAAAAAACTAGAATAAGTGGTTGATAATGTACGGTACCTCACAAAAGCAATCATATCCTTGTAATTCTTCATGTTTTTTTTATGTAACAATTAGAAATTCCAGTGGAATTTGATGTGAAACCAAATCTCAAGCTTAAAAAAAGTGTGAGTAACTTTTTGCTACAGTTAAACCGTAAAGCTTTTATTGTGCAGTTTTTAAGGGACTAAGCAGCAGGACCAATAGCAGTACTGGGACAGATGATCTTTAGTGTCAATGATATTTAACGGGGGAAATAAAAGAAATGAAACAAATATTTGGTTATCATATAATATTTTAAATGGTCATCTTCCGTTTACACCTAACTGGAAGAGGTTTTTTTTTTTTTCGTGCTATAGGTGACTGTTGTGCAGTTAACATCAGTGTTGTTGACCAAAAAGTGTCTGTATTTTTATGGAAGTCCAACTGAAAAGTCTTCTGATTCTTATAGACATGGACTGACTGGTGTTCAGCTTTATTCATCTTCCTTATAAATTTGACTGCCTTCCCAGTCCATGCAGAAGAAAAGCATCCCCCTACTATGTGGGTCCCGTTATTTTATTGTTATTATTATTTTAGGCGAGGGATGGGGTGATCATGATTATGTGCAGAAAAACAGACATATTTTTTCAGGCAGCATTCTTTCAACAGCAGCAACCTATCCTGTTTTGATTTTTATGTGTAAAACATTGTGAAAATAATGTATAATTTTCCCTTCACTCAAAAGATTGTGTCACTTTGTGGTGGCCTGTCACATAAAATATTATTAAAATATATAAAGGTTAGAGTCTTTACTGGCAAATTTGAGAGAGAGCGTGATTAATGATTTTGAAATGCAAAAGGTCAAGCAAACAAAGATAAACCACAAAGACAGATGGCTCTGCCTTTGACATCAGAGAGTGTCATCAGGGAGCATAACCTATTGTGAGACTTTTCCACTAAAACTTGTTTGGCAAGAAAACTGAACAAAGCATGGAAACTCTGAGAGAACTATGTGCCTGTAAATAAAACACAGCACATATTCTGTGGTAGACAACTTTATGTTTTAATAGAATTTAATCTTTTCCTACTTTTGGTTCAGCTTTTCAATAGGAGTTTTGTAAAGAACTGAACTGCAGTTATAAACCCTTTGTGTTCAAGTGTGCTGAGTTAGTGGCAAAAAAATTGCCTATCGTGAATATTTTTTCCGTAGAAACTTCTGATCTGAAAGGTATACTTGTAATAACAAACAGCTGCTAGGGAGATATGTGCTGAGTACATTTAGAACTTTCAAAGGAAACCACACTGAGCGGCGAATGCTTTGGAAACAGTTGCCACTTCCATGGAAATGCAGACATAGGGAGGAGGGAACAGTGAGGCTTTGTGCAATGCTTTATGCAATGCTTTCTGCGGGTCTACAGGCCACACGCAGCCCACATGCAAGCTGTGTTATTTGCTCCAGTTTTCTGTGCTCTTTTGACTTGAATTCAAAATTTAATGTTGGTAAACCTTATCATGTACTTTGGGGGCATGAAAAAGAAAATTAATTTCCCAGTTAGTTTTAAAGAAATGCTATTTGGAGAGGTTTGCCTCAGGGGTTTCTGCCAAAATAGCTTTTAGGTGAGATAAAGAATGATGAGGAAAGCATTCTGTTTTATTCTCTTCAGTTTTAGTTCTCCCCTGCTGATTGCTTAGTTTTCCCAGAAGTTGTTGAATATTTTGAGTATAAGACATATTCACAGCTCAAAGTCACAATTTGGGACACATACATGCTTCAATACTCATTATACAAGAGAACTAGACATTTTTATTATCATTATCATTATTGTTATTGTTTCCATTGTAATAAAAATAGGGTTCTGTAGAAAATAACTAATGATTTACAGTGAGATATTGTAAATCAACATCTCAAGAAGAAAGCAATTTCATTTTGCTAAAAACCTCTCAGTCACAAGATTAAGTAGAGCTGAGTTTGTATTTTAATCATGTCATTCATGTATTAATTTAATCACTCTATCTAGTCCTCTTGGAACAAACATGTACACCTGATCAACTCAAGTAATTGCCTTTGTAATATCTTTAGATATTCAGCTTTTCTTTTCTTTGTGCTCTGTAACAATGGAATATAAAACAGAGTTTTTATTATTTCTTTATTACAATAGATCTGTGCATATTTATTTGTGTTTTTCCTCCTGTTGTTCTTGGTCATTAGCAGAAACTAAAAGTTTGGACTTTTAGTTTTAGTCCTAACTAAAAAACTCTTATAGGTCTAAACTAAAAGAGTGGAATATAAAAATAAATGTAGGTTAATGTGTACACCTCAGATTATCTACAATAATGGATTTTCTCAAATTTCCTAAACATGTAACCTTATCAGTTATTTTCAAACCATTTTTTTTTCTTAATGCCTGTCAATACATGTCAAAGCCCATGAAACTTTAAAAACTTCAAAATAATCTATTATTTGTCAGAAGTTTAAACATTGATTTTGATGGCTTCCAATTGGGACAACTTTTTTCAGTGGATAGTTTTATGAAAAACAACTATACTACAGATACAGATAAATGAACACCAGTAAAATCATTGAAAAGCTTCAGTGTGCACTTTGCTGGCTCCTCTTTCTACTTGGTGTGTTTACAAAATGAGCTCACAGGTCATCAGAGGACAGCAGCTAAGTTGGGAAATTAGAGTTTAAAAAACTGACACATGGATAATTTAACATTAGTTGGAGGAGACAGAGAAAAACAGTTTGCCAAATTCCCCCTTTTCCTCTCTCTCTCTTTGCAAACAACTCATATTCATCTCAGTTTATTTGGAGTTGTTATAATTTCATAGGTGTGTCTTAAAATTCAACGTCTTTTCGATTAATGTGGGATAAACTTCACACTTTTCTTTCAACAAGGAAATACAAAAGTGTGGACCTCTCTAAGAGATCATTGTGATTTTTGACCTGAACACTAAATTGAACAACTTCCATATTGCCAACTTTTTGCATTTTAACAAAGCAAGAAGTTCAGCATCTGTGACACAGCAAGTCACAAGTGCTGTGAAACATTTCAGCTGATTCTGGGAATTTGTCAGATCAAACTGTCATCAGTGCTGACAAGGTCTGCACCAACTTGACACAGCACTATAGTTGTAACTTCTTATTGATGATACGCATAGGTTCTTAGAATTTGGAATTAATCAATTCAAAATTGTACACGTAAAATGCAGTCTCGATGATCATCAATCCGAAAGCCTATTTTATTTTAAACTCTATGGTAAAATCTGGGACATTAAATTCTATCTGCAAGTGATAACGTCTGGAAATGCACTCAAATGTGTTTGACCAAATTAACAAGTCATATGAAAACTGGAAGGGAACATTGTAGAGTTAGACCAAGCAAAATGCTCTGAATGATATCACTGTCTGCAGAGGCCAAATAAATATTTGTTGAAGACGTCAGCTGTATGTGTTGAGTCAGACATTTTTTTCTCATGAAAGAATAGCTGACATCCACCCGCCTGTGAGGTTGCACTCTGTCATTCCACCCAGTGTTACACCTGTTTCCAGGTAAGTACTGCTTACCAAGGCAGTACTTACCAAGGGAGCAGAGGGTTTGAAAGCACATCCATTCTAACAAGAATACACAATTACATGAACACAGAAGGAGCAATCACTTGGAAATAATTGTTCCAACTAATATGCTGAATTATCTTCATATTCAACATATTAGTTGCTTTCAAGAAAAGGACCAGGGTATGTACAACCTAATTTTTGAGCTCACTGGAAAACAAACACAAGTGTGTTTAAATGTAAATGCAATTACCTCTTTTTCATAAATGTGGCTTTTTTATTTACAACAGTGTAGAATAAGAGTTGGACTTTATATGTCTTTTACCTTGACAAAGCCCAAGCCAGTTAACTTATTTGTGGTCATGGATGACCACAGCTAACAGTTTCACAAGACTGACCAGTACTATTGGGAATGGCTTTTTTGAGTAATATCTAAAACCATCCATTCAAACACGCATATACAAGTACACAATTATTCAGATGAATCACCTTTGTCAAAACAGATCCTTAGTGATGATTCAGAAAATCCCAGTTTTCTGCATTTATATATTTGAACTTGGATCATTTATTTATATTTGGAACTGTGCAGAGCAAATACACCAAAAATTCAATTCAGAAACCCCACAAATTTCCACAGTGAAAATAGTCAGGTTTAGAGAAACAATCAAAAACTTATAATTAGTATGAAAGTCATTATGTAGAATCCTGACCAGAACTGCACATCAGAAGTGGAAAGTCTATGGAAAGTCTCACAGTATCACTGTAGTTAAAAAAAAAAAAAAAAAAAAAAAAAAAAAAAGCCTCACTGTCTTGACGTCAAAAGAGGAACTGGTTGAAAAGGGAAGCCTGGGTTTTACGTAGTCTATTCTTCATAAATCCGAGATGATGTTTTATTTTCTGCCTGTACTGTTGACTAACAGTTCACTTCAGTCAAGGTCAGAGTTTGCCAAGCTGACCTGGTTCCAACTGTCTAAAAACTGAAGGCAACATGTTGTGACTAAACTGGGGGTTAAAAGTATTTTTCTCTCACTGACCTTTGACTGATGGCTCTGAAGTTACAAAGGGTTTAACAAAACAGTCAGACCTCACAGTGTTACAGAGAAAACCTCAGTGGTTACTTGACTGGAAGTGGGCTCTTTCAAACAACCATGAGGGCAGGGTGCAGTAATAATGTAACCTTGTGGTAAAATTACAGAAGCATGTTGCAGACATTTCACAAAAATTTTAGAAAACTGTGTCATTGTTTGAAAGAAAATGGGTGAAATATATCTTTGAAATCAGCCTTTTCTTGCACTTTAATACTGTCGAAACTGCAAACAAACCTCCAAGAAGTCAGTGCTTACAGCAAAACGGTTTGATAAACCTGTCGAAAACTGTCCAGAATTTTAAGCCTTTTGTCTATTAGATAAATAAAAGGGATTAAACCATCAAAGCAAAACACCTGCGTGAAAATGAGCTTCTTTTGACTTGTTTATTGCTGGTCAAAAATAATTTGTGGCTATTCAAAGGAAGAACAAGCTGTGATCAGAAAGCTTAACCAGCACAGCAAGATTCCTCATAAAACTTTTAAATGACTAAAGGTACCTATTAGTGACTGTTGCTGAAGGTTGAGTCACAATGTACAGACTAGTGACTGTAAACTGGGATAGATCACTGTTCCCATCAACTCTTCACTCCCACCAACACACACACACACACACACACACACACACACACACACACACACACACACACACACACACACACACACACCACACACACACACACACACACACACACACACTCCCACACACACACACACACACACACACACACATAAGTATTTATTAGATTCCCATATATATATATATCATATATTTATACATATATCCAAATGGCTATCTCAGCTGGTCTTTCTCTCTTTAATCATTTTGTTTTTGGCTGGAATAAACCCCAAAAGAGCAACAATACAAAGACCTGAACTGATGTTGCAACATTCACTAAGGAAAAAAAAAGAAAGAAACTTTTCCAGACGACTGGTATGAACTTGCAAAATATTGTTTACCAAATATACATAGTTTCACAATCTATATTTCAGAGAATTGTGCATATTAAAACAATGACCTCGTCACGCTCATAGTGGTCAGAAATGAATCAACTCCAGGAATTTGATCACTGGCAGATTGATATCTGCTGCTGCTAATGATTATGCATTTGTGGTTATTTGGTTGCATTTTCTGAGCTTTTACACACTTACAAGAAAGGGGGTAGTTCTTCCAGTGAAGTGATGAAAGAGAGCCGAAATATTCTGCAACTATCAAGGTTTGCTGGCTCATAGGATATAACCAGACATTGACCATTGTGATATGCTCAAACTGCTTTGCGCCACACATATTTTAAGGAAATGAAATGTGGGAATTTGGCCAAAGCTGGGTCTAGTTTTTCTTGGGAATAAAAATGTTTCTAACTGTTTTTTATTCCCATTGGAGAGTTTTATCAGATTTGACTTACTGTAAACAATACAATGTTGATTATCTTTGACTATAACCATATGTGCACCCATAAATCATTTCTTTACAGAAGTAGAGCATAAATGCTTTCCTTCAATTAATTTGACCCCTTTTCACCTCTCTTTTTTGAAACAGAATTGTCTTATTCGTTAAATCCATCACAACCACATATTCTCAGCATTTTATGCAGTTGATGAAACATTTTTTCTAACTTCCACATTCATGAAAAAACATGTCAATTGATCTTTTTAAAACTTGTAGGTTTTGGGTAACTGGTTAAAGTCAGAATCTGCAGGTTAGGACTCAGTAAAAAGATTAAACTGGTGTAGGCTGTGCAAAACCTTATTAATACATCTTTCTTTAAAGAGGCAGTATTATTTGCCTGGCATGGTCATGTTATAGCACAGTCCAGTAACTATGTTACGTATAGGTGTTTTAAAAATGTAAGTCAAATTTGACTAAAAAGAAATTTGACTTTGTAACTTGATGCCTTGAAATTAGGCCTCCCTCTCTTTAAAAACTTCTGCTCTTTCTGAAACTCCACTTTCAGGAGTTCATCACAACATGGCTCCTGTATTAACCCTTTACTGACATTTTGGTACCATTTATAAGTAGCTTGCATAATGAGCTCAGCAGATGCATACACCAGATGTATGCTAATTGCTGGTGACTAGTCTGCAGGAGCTGAGTGGGTGGGTCTCGGTGGAGGTTTGCTCTGTGAGGCAGCAACTGCAGCTAAGAGGAAGACCTGTGTCTTGAAAGCTTTTTAGACTATGGTGATGCATTTCTTTTTATGAATAAATAAAAGAAAAGCAAGGGAGAAGATGCTTTAATGTATAAGTAAAAACAAAAATCAATTTATTTATTCTTTTTAGAGATTCAGAAGTACAACTTTCTCCAGGTGACCCTAACTGGGTCACCAGGATGAGGGTGTGTGAAGTTGAAAGATCCCACAATGATTCCAGGAACATCACTGATGTGTCCAGATGCATCAGTCTATGTATTTACACAAAAGTTCCAGTCTGACATATTTCCTGTCATGTATAGTAGCTCATAAGAGGAAACGAAAATGTAACCAAGACAAAATTGGTAATTGCTGTTGGCTCAAAAAAAAAAAAAAAAAATCTGATCTGTAAATATTTAATGGTAATATGCTTCTTGGAACAGCCATCCCCTGCCAGAGCAAATCTTCTGATGAATGAGATTGACTCTTATGTATGTGAAAGGGAAAATATCTACCACAGATGTAAAGATGGGAGGAGACGAGGCAATGAGGGGGAGACAAAGGGGTTTGCTCTCTAAGTAACAATTCAAGGAATTGATTGTGGTCTCTGAGAAGTATGACTCACTCAACTGCGCATCAGGAAACCCTTCAGATGTTGTTCATAACCTTTGTGACTTGAACAAATATAACCACAGCTTATGCAAAACAGTCACACTCTTGCTAACCTCGCTTTTCCTCTTAAAGCTTACAGTGAGGGGGCATGTCTCCCCCACCCACCCTTTTTTTTTTTTTTTTAACCCTCACGCCTTCTGCTCTGTATCTCCCCACTGAGGTTTTAATTTACTATAAAAGCTCACGCTAGGTTGTTGTGATTCGAAGCGGGAACAAAGAAACAAACCTGCAAATGTGAAATGAGTCACAGTACGGTTAGAAAGGCTCACTTCCCCTAACAGAGATACAAGCACTGGTGTTGTAGTCAGTCTGAATCATTGGCTGTAGATTAGTAAAATGTGATGTATAACTGAATGTTGTATTTCCCAACCTAAGAAAGCATTTGGGAAAATGTCATGAATCATAACAGACGAGCCAGCATCCTGATCACTCCTCTGGAATCTCTTTACAAGCCCAGTTTTTAGCAAGCTTGATGTCCTTTTTTTTTGTGTGTGTTGCACATAATCTTAAAACATGAGGTTCTTTCTAAAAGGGGATGTTACTGCAATGAGCATGTCTCAATCTCTCTTTCATGATGCGTGAGAACAGATACTCAACTCGCCACCCCTCCTCTCCTGTTGCTTTTTTTGCTGCACAGCAGCGATACCACTGAGACCCCTATGTTTCAGCTGCGGTTGTAATATCAACTCATCTGCCTCCTTGCCAGAGAATGAATTTCCTTTAAGCTCGTCTTTTTTCTTTCACCATCAAAGTACTCAGATGAAGAAAAATGCAGAACCTTGTCAGACTGAATTATTCCATTGCTTCTGTTAAAGGTGGGCAATCTGTGAGCTCAGTTTCCTGTAAGATTGTGAAGATTTCACTGAGGTGCTACAGAGATATAAATAGTCCCTCTTCAGAAGAATTGACTAATTTTGAATTTTTAAAAAAAAAAAGCAAAAGTAGATTGTTTCCATATCTTGCGAGATCACTATAAACTGACACATGGTGACATGAAGTGAGAAAAATTCTCTTTTTTGGCATTTATTGAAACTTACGTCAGCTAAGCAGTTGATAATTTTGTTGCACATGGAAACCATGGAGTAATTCACATAAGAAACCACCCACTGTAGTTCTAATGATGTCATATTAATATTTGCATAATTTTTTGTATATCTGCCTTGCATATCTATTCATACCTTTTGCATTTTGAACTCTTCACTTTGTCACTTTCCAACAACAAACACTAACATATTTTATCATGTTTTTTTTTTATTTTTATGACGGATCAAAACAGAATAGGGGATTGTTGTTAAGTGGAAGAAAAATTATGTTTTCAGAAACATTTATCTAAGTGTGAATTCAGACCCTCTGAGTTAATGCATTTTTAGAAACAACTTCTGATGTGATTCAAGCGGCAAGTTTACCAAGTTTAAATAATAAATCTTTTCCCAAAATCTCAAGGTCAGTTAGACTTGATAGAGTCTAAGTATATCAATTTTCAAGTCTTGATATACATCCTTGTATGGATTTAGTTCTGGCCTTTGACTGGGTCATTATAAACTACAAATATGCTTTGACATAAATCATTCCAGTTTAGTTTTTCTTGTAGGTTTGTTTGTCTTTGCATTCCTCAAACTGGTTTTCTTTTGGAACTTCCCCACATTTAGCGCTAGCAAATCCTCCCATCAACATTTATCGACTTCCCTGTTCCTGGCAGACTTGCCCCACAGCATAATTCTGCCACCACAATTTTCCACAAGGAAGCTGGCGATGAATAGTGCTAGTTTTCCCTCACATGTCCGATCTCCACAACTTTGATGCTCACTCTTTTTTTTTTTCAATTTTTTTTTTTCAGTTTTTTTCATTTTGCCCTTGCTATACCCATCTTGATAAATAATTTTACATTTTGTCCAATGTAAAGAAATACAGTTATTTTGTTTCAATAAATAAAATATACTTGTAGGAAGTGATTAGTTTGATCAGGAATCATGTGTCAACAGGCCAAAAGGTGATCAGAAAGCAATTCAACCTTTTCAAATGCTGATATTTGATACACAAACTTTTTATGATCTTTTATCTACAACCTTAATCTAATTCACAACTTCAAAGAAATGCAAATTGAAGCACAATGGATTATTGCATTTGTTTCAAAAGGCTGAAACAAAAGTAGGATGCATTAAATGGCAGTACATGGGTGAGGAGACAAGAGGTGACCTTGCAATGTCTAATGGTCTTCATCATCTGTGTAATTCACTGTTGTTTTTAAAGAGACAGAAGCCCATTTCAAGGCATGAAATTAAGAAGTCAAGTTTCTTCTAAGTCATATTTGATGTGAAGTGCTTTTATAAAAAATGACTGATAATAAGTGTTCTGAAGACTTAGAAATGTCAACATGACCATTATAAAGTAAATAATAAATACTTGAATCTGAAATTTGAATTAAAGTAAGCAAAATTATAAAAAAAGTTCACTGGGTATTAGTTCTTTTGCAAACTCTGGTATTTAAGAAAAAAACAACTGACACATTTGGTGATGATTTTTTGTTATCTTTGTCTGGTTTGTGTCTTCCTGTGTGAATCTGTGGTGGGGGTGGGGGTGGTAAAAACGAAGAAAAAAAACAGAGAAGAAGACAGAAAGGAAACAGCAGATGAGAGATATAGAGAGATAAACCGGCAGACACATGGCAAACTGTGGGAAGTGAGAATGAAACGCTTGTGGCTTTGGACATCAAAGACAGAAACTTTATATCTTTCATGTTAATCTGACTCAGGTGAGTTCTGTCACACAGGGCCTTCTTGCAGCTTCCTGGAAGAGCCTGGCCACAAATTTTTGTTACTTTTACATTTCAGATAACAAGAAAAAGAAAGATTCCCATAAGCTAAAGGTACGACACATTACAAAACCACTTACCTGTCAAGAAAAGATAAGGGAAGAAAACACTATTTCTTTACTCTGGGAGAAGAGCTATCAAAAGTTGTGACCTTGTGTGACCTTCCTGGAATACAAAATGATAACCACATTTGGCACTGAGCAAGATTAGGGCCATTCAAATGTCCATTTATTTCAGTTGTCAGATATGACTCAGGGAAATGCCTCGTCACTGTCCATGAAGCATGACAATAAGGCCCTTGTATGCAACACTTCCTGTAGTTAGTTTTTATATTTGAAAGTTTCCCACTGTTGGCGTATACTGAATCTATTCATTTTATTCTTCTGCTCATAAATAAACAAAAATGCCATATTTGGTGGATTCTGTTTTTGTTTTTTTTTACATATCATCCAATGAGATGGAAACATTTGATCTCTTTCATATTATTCCATTTGTTTTCATTTGCATTTACCAGAGCGCTTCTCTGGAAATTGAGCAAGTCTTGAAACAGGAGTGACAGGACTTACCCATAAAATTGCTGGCACTATCAGACCTTTTTCCATTAATCTACTTCACAGTACTATCGCTAAAATACTTGCTAAAATACCATGCTATAAAGCTCACAAAGCATCCAGTTTTGTTTTCACATAAGTCATTTATATACAGTGTCTTGCAAAAGTATTCCTATCCAAGAAACTTTTCCACATCATCACTCTAACATCCTCTAATTTCAATGCATTTTCAGAAGATTTTATGTGATACTGCTTTCCCTACACAAAGAAGTAAATAAAAGTTTATATTTGAGGGCTCATTGTTTTTCAGAAATAATAATTTCAAACTTTTATACTCAGTTGACCTGAGTCAACTTCCTTTGTTTAAACAACTTTTGCATAAATTATAACTGCAAATACTTTCCTCTATTTACTTCCACCCATCTTCCAATGAAGTCGGACTACCTTCCTTGTGGTTGCTAAAATAATATTCACACAAGATGATTCTCCCACCACCATTATCCTTTAAGCTGAAGTACGAGTTGTACGAGTTGCGAAATAATAAAAAAAATATCTGAAGTATGAGTTTTTCAGGGTGATGTGAATGTGTAATGTTAGTTTTCCTCCACACGGTGTGCTTTGCATGTGAGATAAATATTTAATTTTAATCTTATCTCATCAGAGAACTTTCCACATGTATTTCCATGTGTCCCCTACACAGTTTCTGTGAACTTCAAACAGGACTTGCTCTTGTCAATATTCCATAAAGACAGATTTATGGCGTAGATGACTGACAGGTTTCTTGTTTCTGATATAGGAATCGCTCCACCTCCTCCAGAGTCGAATGAAGGCACTCGGTCTTTTCTCTGTTTAGCGCTTTTCAAGCTTTGAATGAAGGCAGTACAACTCTGATCTGTGTGTTGTGTTCCTTGATATTCATGATGCTGTTTCCTAACAAACGTTCTCTAACAAACACCTGAAGTCTTCACAGAGCAGCCGTGTGAAACTGTCATTAAATCAAAAACGCGTGGACTACATACTAATTTGATGACTTATGAATGCAAGATCTTTACAATGATTAGAGCAAAGATATTAAATACAAATGCATGCCACACTATTTTGGATTTATATTTATTAACAAAATGTAGTTCATAAGGTTCTTTAATGGGCTTAATTGATTGCCAGACTTTCACTTTTACAAGTTTTAATTTTTGTGGAGTTTAGTAAACAAGGGGTTTAGAAATAGATTGGTCTGAACATTAGACTAATTACAACATAAAACTTGGGCCTCATAGAAGAACCTCTTTAAGCAAATGCAGTCTTCATAATGTTTTACCAATTTATTACTAACAACCCTACTCCTTGTGAGGGTTTTACACACACCAGCCAAATAGATGTTGAATGGATTCCAAAATATATTCTTAATTTATTACAAAAGTCCAAAAATAGATAAAAAATTATGAATTGAGGCCAAAACTGAGGTCAACATAACGAACTACAAACGCAAAGAACTCAAGCACAAAACTGACCTAACAAACAAGATATGAGGGGATCTTAAATAGTGACTGATCAGACCACCTCTAACACACAAAGGGGGTAATTAAACACACAAGAACTTAAACAGATATTGGTCAACACATCTACTAAATGATAAGGTAGGATATTAGAATAGACGTAAATTGTTTTATAAATGAAATATGGTTGCAGTCACAGGCTGACAGTCTTCAGTTTAAGTGAAATGAAGTTGTTGAAAGTTAAATATGAGTGTGCTTTCTTTTACCCATGAGTCACAAAAGATTCAACTGCTGAAGTGGATCATCCTTGATCGGGAAACACAAGCCTACACCTGTCAAAAATGATCAAACAACTACCAGGATACCAGCAAGGAGGAAACGTTTTTTGGAAAACCCCGACGTTATAAAGGTAACAAGAAAGTATTGGAGAAAAGGAAAGACGAAAAGCTGAACAAGTGAAACTCCAAGCAGTCCTTTGTCAGTGGGAATTTCTTCACAAGAAAGTAATTACTGTACTCTACCATTACTGCAGCAGCATGCCATGTCAAAACCAGTTGATATGGTGTGCTGCTTATCAAATGGACAAAAGGTTCCACCTGGGATCCTACCGTGTAGTACATACACGGTAGGATCCCAGCTTCTGCACTCGGCCAAAGCAGATAACCAACAAGCATTTGACTCAGGCACCTCCTGTTTAGTGAACAACAACTAAACAAACTCATCTCAGCACCTGGAGGCACAGAAATAACCGAGAAAGGCAGAGTTAAACTTAAAGTTTAAACAAAAAATGCTCAAATTTGTTTTCCTTCGGAGAACACCAATTTTCCTTGTATAAGGTGAATTATTGCAATAGATCTGTGCGCCATTTGGTCATCCATAAAAGATTTCTACATGGATTTTATTTGTATATTCAACAATAAATCTCAGGAAAGCACTGTAAGAATCAAGGGGGTTTCAAACTCATTTGTCGTTTGGGACATCCCATGGAAGAATAATGCAAGGACATGTGGACATCTAATCTTCCATTTTCTATAGCTGCTTAATCCATGCATTGCTGCATGGATTAAGTGTTGCATGGGTTAAGCAGTACTGGATTTTCATCAGTGGGTCATTCATTGGGAGAGAAAAAAAGGAGTAGAAGAATGACCTGAAGAATGAATGGTCCACAATACTTCTGTTATAGACTCTGAAGTAACCTAAGCCCCTCTGGTATGAGGTAATGCTGTGCCTTGCCTGTGTGTAGATAGACTGCAGAACTGGATCAGATGACAGAACAGAGAACAAGGAGAAGCACTTTTATTTTTTATCAGTTCACACACACAATCACACGCACACAACACACACTTCCTCCCTTCATCTCTCTCTTTTTGTGTTTGATGTTGCATGTTTTATTTTACCCATCCAGACCTTAAAATACACAATGAAGTCCCATAAAAAGACTTCCTGGATTTTACATCAAACACCTTTTTGTGTTGGTGTGGAATTGAAATGTCACAGAGAAACAAAAACTAAACATGGATTATTTAAACATGTATCTGAAGTGCTTTGCAAAATTTTTCAAATCTTACTTTTTTTGTACACTTCGTGACTTTGCAATTACAAACACCAATGTGATTTACAGGGGTTGTATGTGGGTGACCTTCAAAGTAGTTGAAGAAAATTTTTTAGGTGATTTTCAATTTCTTTTGCCCATAAAAATTCTGCCAAGATGGCACCAGGTGTAGCCCATCTTTTTTATATCAGCCTTGAGGTTTTTATGTATATACCTCAAAATAAAATTCAATGTAATGTAACTGTGCTGTGAAGTCAGAACTCTATAGTTAATAGAGTCCACTTGTGTCTCATAAATACAGTTGTTCTGTTCTGTAAAGGGTCAAGAGGTTTATTATTACATAAAACTGAACACAGCAGTAGTTAAAAACACACCAGACAACAGTAAACTAGAATAAATGCTACAGAAAACAAATGCATGGAAAGTTTATCTTTATGTCAAATTACACACAGTCAGAATATGAATTGGGCTCATTTTAAATCTTTATAGCAGTACTTAATATACGGTTGTAAAATGTCACAATATGAAGTAAGACAAACATAAGAAGGTGAAGTGGATATCATTATGACAACATTGCTTAAAGTGAAAAATGTGACATATTCCCTGAATATGCAGAAGTGAAGAAAAACTGAAATGAGAGTTCAAGTGGGAGAACATGCATTATGTGTCAGTCATAAACTATTTTCTATTTCACCATCCACTATTTCAATGCAGTTTTACAGCTACAAAGGCTGATGTCAGAATTTTGGCTTACATTTTGTCATTTGACAGAATTTAAAAATAACTAACGCATGACCATTTGTTCTTAGGAAACATTTGGGGAAACTTTTTCCGAATATTGATTTTCAAACACGTTCCATAATTTTCATGACATTTCAAAGTACATTGGGATCAAAGTACATGAATGAGGGAAAAATAGAGTGGAAAATCAATAGGAAGACTGGTGCAGCATCTCTGGTGAAGCAGGCACTGCGCCGGTCTGTTGTGGGAAGGAGAAGGTTCCCACAACAGACCACAACTGTAACGCACAATTTTCTGTCTCATCTATGTTCCTACCCTCATCTATGGTCATGACATTTTGGTCATTATCGAAAGAACATCACTGATACAAGCGGCCAAAATTATTATTATTAGTAGTATTTTTGTAGGCGCTCCCTAAGAGATAGGATGAAAATCTCTGTCATCTGGGATGACAGAGCCACTGTTTCTCCATATCAAGAGGAGACAGTTGAGATGGCTTAAGCATCTGGTTGCTTCTTGGACACCCGCCTGTTGGTGTGTTCGGGGAATGTCCCATCAGAAGGAGATCCACAGGAAAATCCGGGACAATCTGGAAGAACTATGTTTCTTGGCTGGCCTGGGAACGCCCTGGGATTCTCCAGCAAGATCTGGTTTGCTGTGGCTGGGGGAGAGGGAAGTCTGGCTTTCTGCACTTAGGCTTCTACCCCCACAACCTGACCACGGATAACTGGAAGAAAATGGATGGATAGATGGAAATTCCCCTTAGGACAAATAAAAAGTGTTTTTAAATTTATTCTCAGTTTTGAGACATTCACCTTTAAACTTGTTTAAATGAGCTCAATGTTTGTCTTGTCTGATCACATTTTGCAGTTGGCTGTTCCATGATGCCACCTGCAGCTTTCAAACAAGCTAAGTTTCCGCCAGTGAAAAAATTGCCACTTTATGGAAGTTGACGCTTTTGTTCCAACAGTTTTCGATTCATTGCAGTTTTACGTCCCATTGGGTTTGCTGTTATTCCTGAACTTCTTAACCAGTTTCCTACCATCAGGTGGTTGGGACTTGGACACAGTGTTCTAACGGTGTGATAACGATCCAAAACATGCACTAAATTAATTTTGGTCTGGTTGAAGCAGGCTAAAGTTAAACATCTGGAACGGCCTTTCCAAAGCCCTGACTCATTTTAAAAATGTACTATTCGTCTGTTCCAGGAAATCTTTGCCCAATTGTTCCGCCAGAATCGTACCACAAACATGTTGATGTTTACAAAAACATTTGTGGTTGTATGTATTTATTTGACCTTGTTTGTTGTTCCTACCCTCATCTATGGTCATGACATTTTGATCATTTTATTGATAATTTTTTGTATGTGTGGGAATAAAGAGATAATCCAAAGCAAAACCAAACTTCTCAACACAATTTTCACTTTGGGATTATAATCCTTTCATTGAATAAGACACATTTTAAACATTTAAATAGAAATATGACAGTAATACCACTGGTGAGTGAAGGCACTCAGCACTGGCACTCTAGTGTATATTTATTTTAAACCAAACAACATTATTGAAATTTTATTAAGGGAGAATTTCATTTTCCTGATAGAAAACCTTGAAGGAGGGTCATCTGTCACAAGCAGAAAATTAACATGCAATTTAATGAACAAGAGAAGATGTGGATGCCCAAGAACAGAAATAATTAAAGTTTAACAAAGAGGAAACAGTCTGAGCCACAATGAAATAGTGTGACAGGGCCTGAAAAGAGCTTTTAATTAGTAAAAAAAAAAAAAATCTGCACTGTCTATGTTTAAACTACAGTGCAGCAAATAGTAAAATACCTAAAGACTTAAGAAAGTCAAAAGTCCATTACCTTAAATACAGATGGCAATCCTCAAATCTGTTGTTGCTACTGTTGTGACATGGGTCTGGACACTTAGAAGTTTATTTTGACCTGTGGCGTTTTAGTTATTGATGCTCTATTTTAGAATGCCTTCTAGCTTCTATTTAATTAATTTTTTTATGTATAAATATTCCTTCAGGCTGTGTTTCATAGTGTTATATTTTTCTTGGTCTGTTAGTTTGAAAAAGGTGAAATACTGAAAAAATTACAGTGTTTTCCACCTCACAATTCTTCAATTACTTTGTCGTGATGCAGTTTGAAAATGACAAGGATAAAATAAGTTACAAAGAAAAACATACATACAGATAAGCTGATTTATTGATAGAAGCTAATTTTACTTTAAGGGTTATGAGGAAAATATAAGCTCTAGCATTTCTGCAGTAACGTTTTAAGGCCCCAGTGTCATTAGTTCATAGCTTTTAGATGTGTTACTGATATAAAACTAATCAAGAATTGTGATATGGCTATTGTAACAACATGATTTGTCATGCACAAATACTTTAAAAAAGCTTTCAGAGTATTTGTCAATTATTTCATTGATAAATCCCTAACGTCTTATGTTGTTTAAGAATTTCTGATTCTGACTGTATACTAGAAATGTTGGAAATGATCAAATCAGTTTACATTTTTATTTTTTAAAAAATAGAAGAAACACATAATATTTAAAAAAGAAAAACAAATGTTTTTGTACTTAAATGATATGGTTAATATTACCTCTATCAAAACTTCTTCATACAATAGATCTTATGCCCTGAGGTCTAGAAAATATGTCAGTCATTACTCAAAAATAAATGCAACTCTATTCCATCTGATATGTGTCAAAAAATAGAAACGGCTGCGCTTTCATACAAATATTTATTTTGAATGTTATTCAACTGGTAGCGCCTTCTCAATGGCACATCTCTTCAAATTGAGACCAACTTGCCCATTACAGATCTTCCTGTGCTTTTCATAACCTGTTGGTAGTTTCTTGTGAATCATCCATGTTCGTTGTGGTGAAATTTAACCTGGAATTTCTTCTGTAACACAACAAGAATGATTGGCTTAACTGTTTCCTCTTTCTTAGTAAAAAGCTTTTCTGGTGTTTCACAGCAATGTGCGTGTCCGCACTCGACAAGACCAACAGATGGTGAAGTTGCTAATCATAAACTTTATCTGATACGGCCTCTGTGGTAATGTGTGCTTTGTGTAATTAGTGAGAAAAATGAAATATGAGTCAGAAGAGGATGGATCTGCAATGTGTGAAAATCCTGTGGCCATTTAAAACTTTTTGATGATAATCTCAAATTTTTTTTCCCTGTAAATTTGAAGTGTGGCTGGACTGATTTTGTCCCAATTAGAGCTTTTTCTCCCAGTAACCTCTTGTGTAACTGACAAAGAAAATGTTAATGGAGGTGAGACTGTGTTAAAGTGCAGGAGTGGACTGGATTGTAGAAGAAAAAGAATAAGAAAAGCTGAGAGGAAATGTTGGCTTCATGAATGGAAAAAGGCAATGGAAAAAAAGGATAAATATGTATTTTCAAGGCACCTGGCTTTAACATGAAGGCATGACGTTCAGCGGAATTAAATTTGTGGCTACCTCATCAAACCCACTCCAAGCTGCAGGATGTTTTCATTGAAATATTACAAAAAGAGTGAGATAGAAGAGAGAAAGCGACTGTAACAGAACGGTCTGGTGTGTAGCGACAGGAGAGTTGGCAGAGCTCCATCACTGACCTAATGTTGGTTCTTCCCATCTTGGCTTGGCTTTGGCGTCATCTCTGTAGCGGAAGCAGTTTGCTTAGATTTATAATCTTGTTGAACCGTGCAGAGATGACCTTACTCACTTCGCTTGACGCCACAAGTAAACCAGATTAGAATGCTAAATGAAGCATAGAAGTGCCAGTGAATACCTTCTGCACATGGCCTTTGAGCCAAAGTGATAGTGGTAGATCTGATTTGGTACTCAACAAAGACAGTAGTGAATAGTTAATGTCAGAGTAGATAGGAATAATGCAGCTGCCTTTGTTTGCTTACTCTGGCTGAATCACAGCAGCTTTATAAAGGAGAAATCTGTCCAGCCTGTCCATAACAAAGGCACCACTGGGTTCCTTTTTACTCTGCCATGAAATGATGAGATACAAATCTAATCCAAATTTCTAAGCATTTTGTTGTCTCACCGATTTCAGACACTTTTAACCCTGGTTAAAAGTGTGATATAGAAACCTGGGATTAGTTTGTATTCTTATACTGAAGTTGCGATTTTTACTGATATTAGCTTTAAAACTGAGCCAGTCCTTTTTATGTTAGCATTTACTTTGCACCAGTCATGTGTCACCTATGCATAGACATAGTTAAATTGAGTAGAATTGAGTAGAAAGGTGTGGTTAAGCAGTTAACACATCCCCAAATCCTTTGTGAGATTTGCATTGTGAATTGTGACTCATTAAGTGTATGAAAAGGCTCTAGTTGGCCCACATCCATTACAAGTAAGCCTTGATATTCTGATCCTCCTCTGCGCAAAGACTGAGGACAGTTTAGAGAACATTTTCCTTACACCAACGTTTTGGTGCAAGCTGCAATGTGTGAAAGCCTAAAAGTGTGCAAAAGTACAACAATTTCAGATCTAATACATAAATGGCAATTTTTTTTCTTGACTTGCTCCCAAATGAAAGGGGGAAATACTTACAGCTATTTGCACAAGGATTTCTGGTCAAGCAGCAAGAAGTGTTTACATAACTTTAAAAGAAAGAGACTTTCTCCCCAGCTGTGGCATGTGACCTGACTGTAAGGGAACATAATAGCAGGAAACTATTCCAAAACACATGCCCTGCTTGGCCTTACTGGAAGGGCTGTGCTGTTTGAGTATCCTCACGACATGACAGTCGACATTTTATACCAGTCCGACTAGAGCAATAATACATTCCTTTCCAACACTGTGCAGCGCGTATGATTGTATCCAAATATTTTGATGATTGCTTGTTTCTGTTGTTTTTTTTTTTTTTCAAAATCTTCAACTCTTCAATGGAATCTAATTGTTTTAATCAGTTGAGTTTTAAAAATGCAAAACTGTTTAGTTTATGTTTTAGATATTTACCATAATGGGGTCACCTTTTGCAAAGTAATGCAAAGTGTGTGCGTTTTTTTTTTGTTTTTTTTTTTAACATCTGCAGCCAGAAATAAAATGGACCTAGATTGTAAATGGTAAAATGCTGACACCTAGTGGCCATTGAGATTGAGCAATTAAGAAATTCTGAGGTGGGACGGGAAAGGTCTGCTTGGAGACACTCTGACCTGGTGTATGATTAATGCTCTCCTAGTTACAAGAATCATTGAATCTGTGGTGAAGAAAAAGCTGTCCCTCATTCATAACAAGGGAGTCACGCAGGAAACATTCAAGGTACTTGTTTTAATATTTCAAATGAGACTACTACATTCACTTGGCGAGTCTAAAAGCGAAAGCTTTTTTAAAATCATGTTAAGTTTTTTGGAGTCTTTTATGTTTTATTATGTCATTATTTTATATGGGATTCATTGTGGATTAAATATAATGCATGGTGTCACAATAAAAACATTCAGTAAGATTAATCCAATTGTGATAGGAAGCTTAGCAAAGACTAACAATGAAATCAGTCTAAAGCTTCCATAAAAAACTGGGGAAATGAATGTGTTCAAGCTGTCACATCATCAAAAATGTGTCGTTCAAGTTGGCATGTCGCTTGAACTCTGTAATAATTTAGCCTGTCTCAGCGCATTGTTGCTGTGGTGGTAACACCTGTGAGTTTATTGTTCCAATTCACACTTTCCACTAGTCCTCACTTTTCTACAAACACCTCTTTTTTGAAAGGGTTTTTGTCTGTTTGAAAAAAACAAAACAGAAAAGACAGAAAAAATCCTGTTGTTTGAGCAAGTAAATAAGCTAATGGTACTATGCTAGAAAATGTATGAACCAAAATATCTTATTCATTCCTCTGGAGCAGGAAAACAAGTGAGCAGCTGCCGGACAGAATGTCTTTGGGTGTGAGAGAAACTGCAAAATCAATGACTGTGTAGCTTGTTTTGAATGGACATGTTCTCAGTCAATTGCCTGCCACAAGCATTTACTCTCGCAGGTCACTTCATTAGGTACATATTTCAATTGCTTGTTAATACAAGCAGCCAATCACTTGGCAGCTCTGTGCATGTAAACATTGAGACTTGGTGAAGACAACATGCTGAAATTCAGACACGGCATCAGAATACGACAGGGAGATTTGTGTGACTTTGAACTAGACACGGTTGTTGCTGGAAGATAGGCTGCTCTGAGAATTTTACAAACTGCTGACCTTACACAACCATCTCAGTCTCACAGATAATGGCCTGACAGAGAGAAACTATCTCGTGAGCTGCAGTTGTGTGGAGGGAAATAAATTGCTGATGTCGGAGGAGAGCGGGCAGACTGGTGTGAGACTGTACTCAAAAAACCACTTGTTTCAACCAATATATGCAGAATTTTATTTCTATAGAACTTCCAAGGGTTTTATTTTATTTCACTATCGAGTTCAAAGAGGGATTCTTCTACGTTTGGAAAGAATAAATATAGAAGATGAAGAGAGTGGATTTACAAACATAAATATTCATCTTAAAAATATACACAATCACTTGCAGTGTTTCAATCTCTTGTTGCAATGCGATGCACAAATATTCTCTTATCTACAAAAATATGAAATAATTACAGTCATGTTCAAAACGTATTTTCGTCAGCTGATAAGAGAAATGTAATTAACAAAAATAGTTTTTTCTGTTGGCTTTGTTTGAACAAGAATGTAATATGTGTGGGCAGAAAATGTTTAGTGAACAAAGACATCTTAAAGGAGAATAACAATAAACTAAAAATGGATTTTTTTTTTAACTTTGCAATAACATTTATTTATCTGAGAACAAAAGCGGAAAAAAAACCCTGAAAAAAATACTTACCTTTCAAACAAAAAGTTTCTAACATTTTAATCAACATACTGCTAATTGACATCTGAATTGACTTTTACTGGTTGTTGTTGCTTTTATCAAAGAAAACTTTTACACTTGAAAGAAATGTGCATATTATAAAATTCACAACTCTCTTCACTCACATTTAAAGCAGTACAAAAGCCTTAGATCATGTTTTTGTTACAGAAACTTGGTCATCCAATGATAGCATTTTTTTAACCACTATTCTCCAGTAATATGATGACAAGTTTTTGTCTTGTCGCCTTCCTCACAACTCTCCTCACTGCCTTTTTGTCATAAGCCACTTGTTTTTAAATTTTGCTCTGACTGTAGTATGGACAATTTTCTTCTACAGTGTCCTGAATTCATGCATTGGGAAGAACTTGTTCAGACTCCCACAAGGGAAAGATGCACACCATGACTTTTTACATTTTGCCAGTTACAGCTACAGAAAGTGCCCTCTGTTAGCAATTCTGGACGGGGGTGCATTCAATGTCACGTTAATTGTCTGTGGTCTGAGCAGCATAATAGTCTTTGAGAAAAACAGTAAACAATAATTAATTTTAAATATACTTAAAATGTTTACGTAGCTGTGATGAACAGCGGCATTAATTGCTTTGACAGCATTTATTCTTGGAGTTGCTGTGAATAATTCCACCCACCGCAGGCTGTCCAGAATGAAATGATCTTGCCTCGATATCTTTATGTACATTATGGCAGAAAATTGCAAGAAAAACAAAAAGATTCAGGTGATATTAAATTCGATTAGATGTTATGCATGTCATGGTTTATTAGGTTAGCCTGTGCCTGGAACGAATAACTGCAACCACATCTGTTGCAGCTGCACTGCATGATATTTCAAGCAATCACTGAAAAAAGGCTCTTTTTTCTCACACATAATTTACCTCATGCCCTCTACATAATTTGTTGCCTTCGTTTACCCTTATTAACCTCATGGAGATTGTGTTCACCAGCTATTCAATCATATGACGGAAGGACTGCACTGATGAGATAAGAATATGTTTTACTTCCATAGGAACAATACATCTTTGTAGGCCTGAAGCAAAACAAATAAATAAATAAGTCAGCGAGGCAAGATTTATTACAGCAAGTAAAGGATGGGAGAGCTGTGAAGAAAAGAAAAAAAAAATTCTCTGTTCATCCGTGTCCTTTTTCTTATCTTTTTCTTAAGGCCAGAATGTGCAGGACTGCTTTCCTCCTTTGTGATGAACAGATATTGCATGTTTTATCGATGAGAGTTGGACAAATTATGTGAGAGATATGGGTGTTGTTATTTATACGGTTTTATAATAATTGTCTGAATGCTAGGAACAACTGCCTGAATATGGAGATGTAGTCTTCCATATATTCACACTTCCATGGATCTGCGTATGTTAACAGATATGCTGACAATCTTGTCCAGCAAATTAGAAAATGTGTTTGATGATGCTTGCTAATTTGAATAAAAGTACCTTTTAAAATGACAGTAAAACAACTATTAAATATATTTTTACAACATCGACAGTATTTAAAATGCTTGTTAATAGTCTGATGTAATATTCCAATCTTAAATGTCATGCTTCCATAAGCTGTAAGAAGAAAATCATAAATAACAAAAGTAAAAGCTTAAAGACATCATTCTGAGTGAAGTGAATCTATGTACTGTTTCAATTTACTGATTGGGAGTGTCTGTATTGCATGCTGACAAAGCGACTCATGTATTCAGGTTTGCTCTTTTTAGATTTATTATTCTATATTTATATATCATACAGCATGACATACATGATTTGAACTCAAATAGAGTGAGGCTCATCAAATCCTGACGTTGAGAGCCAATGTCCTGCAACTTTTATATCTGTCCCTGGTCCAACACACCTGAATGAAATGACTGAATTACTTCTTCAGTGCGCAGTCTAGTTCACCAGAGTCCTTTGTTTGATTCATTATCTGATTCAGGTGTGTTGAATCACAGACACATCTAAAAGTTTGAGGCCCTCAAAAGGACTGGATTGGACAACCCCTAGTCTGCAAAAACAATAGTTTTCCATAGAGCTGCAAAAACAGCAATCAATATTGAAAACATTTACAGCATAATCATAATACATTTATTACTAGTTTTAATGTATATCCACTGATGGTACAGACCATGCTACCTTTTTGTCAATCTGTTGTTTACATACTAGCACATGTGCAAAATTATGATGTGAGCTGGGTAATTAATCAGGCTACCAGCTTAGGTAGCCTTCCCGGACTTGAGCACTTAACAGATATTGTGCCTTGTCAGGTGAAGGTTTAAGATAAAAATGTCCACAATTAAAGTGAAGAATGGTATTTTTTAGGTTTCCCTACTATAATTTTGAGCTATCACTGAACTTCTCTTCCTTGAAAGCCTTGGAATACTTGCAAATATTTCACTATGCTGATCTTCTTTCAGCCAGCTGACCAGAGGACACAGCAACAAGTGGGGAGCTGGCATTACTCAGCTACACAATGCTCCATACAGGCAAAAGGAATTTGAGTCACCTCCAGCATTGTCTCAAGCATTTCATTTATATCAGAGAAAATGTGACTTACAATTTAAGGGTTGAAAGATCACTCAATTAAAGATTCAGTGTCACATTTTCATTTCAGACCTAATAAAAATGAATATATTACTACTCCTTATTCACAGAATTAAAAGAAACAAGATTACTTCTGGCAGTACAAAAGAACAGGAGTGACAAAAGAACAGACTGCTAGAGAAAACAATCATCCACAACATCATAAGTTCATTAATATTACAACAAAGAAGAACATTTTTTTCCCAACCCAATCACAAATAACTCCACTGATCGACAGCACAAAACATTCACAAAACTCAAACATGCTGCAATGTAAAGCTTGTTCACATTGTGAACAGGAAACTCGTTTTTGGCTGCTTGTGTACAATAATGTCAATGTTCAATTTCTTTTATCTCAGCCGTCCATTTACTGTACAAAAGAAAATTAAGAGGCCAAAAAACAGAATGTAAAAGGCAAGAATAAAGAAATGTTTTATACGAAAGGATTTAAAGGAATACGTGAATCGAAGTCTAACAAAATCTCAGTTGGAAATGAAAAAGTATTACTTTAGAAGACAAATGTTTATTTCGTGTTCTTTCAGCTTGATGAATATCCTTGGACAGAAATCACTCTGTTCTCGTTCATTTATTTCAGAGTGATGTATTGAAAGATATTGAGGGTGTTGGGAACTCATTCAAACCGTACACCACCGTACAAAAGTATTCGCTGGCTTTTGATGACTGCTGTTCAATACCTTTGGTCTAAAGCACTGTCTGGGTGTATTTTCTGTATTTCTGTACTTATAGACGTGCCAGTTATTTTTTACTTAAAGGGTTATTTTTAGGATTGGCCTGGATGTAACTCAATCCATCTTGACTTCAACTCTGACTGGTATGGATGTCCCTCATGAGGAGGAATACACCCAGCACAAATTGGGATCTGGGTGATCTAGCATATTAATTTAATATATCCATTGACTACAAACTACACATAGGTCTCTTATCTTTTTTACAAGAACATCTTTGTTCTTGTCCATCTTCTATAAAATCCAGACATATGGAGGACATAAATATTACTTTCCCCCATAATTTCTCAACTTCTCTGTAGATCTCAGTGGCTCCTCCAGAGCAACAATGCCCCTCTGCACTGCTTTTCCATTTGCTACACTTCTTGTATAGTTTGTTTGATGGCCATGCCATGGCTGGTCTGCAGATGAGTCATACTTAATCTATTTCGGATGATGGATTGAACAGTCCACAGTAATGTCTGTGAATGTGATATGGATCATGACCTAACATGCTTTGAGCATCTCTTTTTTTCCTTTCTTGGTCACCAGTTCATAAACTCATTAAGAAAAAAACACAGACTTACAGAGAAACGTCTACTCTTCCAGTAAATTAAACAGGTGTTGACTCTCTTTACCAGCTCTGTGACTTCTAAATTTATTTATCGCAGATTTCATTTTAGGTTGTGAGATTAATGTAGACTCAATAGACACGTCACTGTTTTAATTGTAAAAAAAAAAAAAAAAGTAAAACCACTTTGAATCATTTCCATTTTGTTTCACAGTTAAGCACCATACTGTTTGGATTATGTACATAATATCCCAGCAAAATACATTGAAATGTGTTGTAAGATGGAAACTTTTTGGGTAGGAACACTTTTGCAAGGTACTGAGGTACTGAGGAATAATATGAACAAATACTTTACAAATTCATCACAAGATTAACTGCTAATGTACACATTGAGGAACTAGATTATGCCAGACATGATTGCAGGCAATAGACCTTTTTCACGCTTCCGGGTTTGAAAGCGGATGTGGGGTTGGACAACTTTCGGTGGCTATAGCGTTAGCATTGAAAGGCTAGGAAAATGGCTCAGTCTCGGCGCAGTTGTTTTTGTTCAGTCCCTTGTTGTTCATGTGGGGCAAGAAAACAGCCTTATCTGTCATAGCATGCGTTCCCGACGGACCCGAACCAACGGAGGCAGTGGATCCAGGCGATCCGAAGAGATGAAGGTCCGGACTTTTGCATAAAGACGGGGAGCACTTTCGTATGTAGCCGCCACTTCACACCGGAGGATTTTGTGAGCGGATCCACCACCAGCAGCCTTAAAAAGTGGAGCTGTTCCTTCCCTGTTTGCCTGGAATAACTTCACTGCACCGGCAATGAGAGAGTCTGCTTTCGAGAGGGCTAAGAAACGGCAGTTTGTCCTCTCTGAGAAAGCTAGCCAGGCTGAAGATGCTACTGTGGACCATGACTACACGGCACATCCACCCGCAGGTAAAAGATAGTATATTGTATATATTTTCCATGTAAGAGAATCTCAGTGAAATATAACTGTTGCTATAATAATAATAATAATAATATTATGATCACATCACATAATGAAATTATGAGGTTATGTATATTGTGGAGAGATTAAGACAATGACTGTATATATACGTGCTCCGACTCACAACATGTATTGATCTTCACAGAAGTAACGTTTCAAATATATATTTAAAATTTATTGCTGACCGTATGTTTTGATAATTTATTTTGTGGTTTTACAGGTGCACTTGATGAAGCTCTGGATTATATTAAGGAGTTGGAGGCCAGACTTCTGGGAGTTCATTGCACCCTCTGCATCACGCCTGGTGTACTGGACCAGAGCACAGAAACTTGGAGAGGAAGCATGTGCTGAAGCCAGCCCTGCCCGCTGCATGCCTCTGATTGATGAGTTCCTGATGTACTCATTCAGGTAGCAGTGGGCATGAAGGAGCAGCTCATTGCTGACATGTTTCAAGTCAGCATAGCTACTGTCAGCCGAGTGACCATCACCTGGGCCAACTACCTCTTCATTGTGTTCTCTTCCATCAACCTGTGGATTAGTCGTGAGAAGGTAAAAGCCAGTATGCCTCAGAAATTTCTGAAGTTCTCTCCAAATGTCCGTGTCATCTTGGACTGCACAGAAGTTGCTCTGGAAACACCATCATCCCTCATCTTACCGTCTGAAACGTTCTCTGCCTACAAGAACCACACCACTCTGAAAGGGCTGATTGGAGTTGCTCCCTGAAACATTTATTTCAGCGTTGTACACCGACTGCATCTCCAACAAAGATCACTTGTATCTTTTCACACGTTTGTTGGTGGATGAATTAGCCGCTGCGATTTCCTCCGCATCAGCGAAAGAAAGGACTGGCAAATTAAGTAAGGGCGATGAAAAGGACCGGAGGAGGAGAGCCATTTTCAGAGTACTTGAATTACAGTCACCAAAACAGGAAGTGCCGCAGCCCTATCAGATACAGCTTCCGGTTGCTGTGACAAAGGTCTATTGGGTCCTAATTATAAGGAAAATAAATAGTAGTTTTGTTAATTCAAGCTTCTAAGTGCATTTAATAAAACATGTGAATATTAACTGAAGAGTTCTGTTTAAAAAGACTGTTATTTTTACCTCAGCCTCAAGTTTTAGATGGGGAAAAAATGCATTTTTGTAAAGTCCCTAGATCATGTCCAGTGTTAACATGTTGGTAATTTTCCTCCTGTTTTGTAATTTACCAATAGAAAGTGCATTTGTCATGCGGGGGAAATAATGAAAATGAGATTTGTGGCATCTTAGTTTTCTGAGTGATGCAATTACCATTAGTGCTCAAGGATCGAGGCACAAGTCTAATTAACTTTTCAAGTGATTCCTGGGAAAGAGAAACACAACTCATTCACTTCCCCCAGGGGCCATGTCCCTCCTTGGTTTATGAGACCACTCAATCCTGAGGTCTTCCAGCTCTGCACACTCCTCACTGGCAGCACCGGAACGAAGCACTGTAATGTGGAGCAGGTGTCAATTTTTCTTTAAGTCAACCTAGAAGAAGGTTGTTCGAAGTAAACGAGGAGACAAACTTATGTGACAACATGATTTAAAAAAGAGCAGAATATGTAAGTGAAATACGTTTTAGGTATTCAGCCCATTTTCCAATAAAAATGCAATTTAATTTGAGGTTTGAACTATTTAGGGGTATGTCAATATACTGCCGCAGCTCATAATATAATATAATAGAAAAGTTAAATTATTTCTGTCATTAAGTCCATGATGTGAAACTCATATTCTATTCACTAGACTTCTTGCACAAAGGGGAATACATTTCAAGTGGTTTGCTCTGTTCCTTTTAAAGAATATGGCCTACAGCTGAATTCAGTTTGACCGGAAATGATAAATTACGAAAGCACCATTGTTAATTCAGAAATCTGTAGTAAAATATAATATGATATGACTATAATTGTAAAAGATGTTACAGCCACCCTACAGAGAGATGGGGAAAACTGTCTGTTTGATGGTTGTCAATGGCAGTGAGTGTAGGTCACAAAAAAACATTTTTAAAGACGTGACTCTGAACAGAATACCGCATGTTTTTAGGAAAGGTTTGTGGAATTAAAAAAAGCATGGATAAAAAGGGCAAACAGGCAGCAGGGACAACTGCAGCCTACAGAAGATTGTAAAGCAAAGCTCATTTCTGACCACGAGTTGCCAATTTTGCACTTCAGTGTTACAGTACTTATTGATAAATTAGACCTGATAAGGTATTAAGTGCATATACTTTCAAACATGTTGATACAAATTCAAAAAGGCTGGCATTTAAGAATAAAAAAAAACAATTTTTATTGTTTATTCAGATAATTCTAATTATCTGAAAAACTGATTTTTATGTTTTTATCACTTGAGAAATATAATTAACAACATTAATATAAAGTGCTTGATTTATATCACTCTGTTTATGATGAATGTGGATGTTCTATTAGTTTCACTCTTTTGAGTTGAATTATTTAAATAAATTAAGGTTTTGATAATTAAGCATAAAAACTCAACTTTCTCTGCAGGAAGGTTTCTGTAGCCCATCTCACAGCAGCCTCTTTATAGTGTTTCTTTCCTAATCTTAGTCTAGTTTGAGAGTTTTGCTCTTTCTACTCGTAACATCTGTCTCAACGTTGCATTAATCTATTTTACATTAAGCGGGAGAGACTGTTGTCCTTTAGGGCAGTGCTGGGCTCACTTTCGAAAACCCCGGTGCCTTGTTCATTAAGATGATCAACAACAGAGAAAAAGCAACATCTGGTGGCTATGACTTGAGGTGCAGCACGTTCATTTTCTAGAGTACAGGAAATCTATTACATCTATTTGATTCATGTTTAATGGCTCCTACGAGCGTTTGAAGAACTTTTTTCATGTCAAATTGAGGGTTCTTTGAGATACAGACTCCAAGAGTTCAATTAACTTTATGAGCTCTCTTACTGAGTGTAAGAATAAAGAATTAGAGCATTTTGGGGTATTGAACACAACAGCCACTTTACTTTCTTTTTGTTGATTACAAGGACAGCTGGAGGGCATTGAACATCACAAGTGACTGATTTATAAATGCTCTTATAGACGTTATATTTGAGTTTTGTGGATTCTGATCAGGGAAATTGGTTTTCGAGGAACCAAAATAAATTCTTAAAATGAGGCTAGAGGTTGTCTGAGTCAAATTTATTGCGCTCCTTCAAAGAGAGAGGCATACACTGCAGACTGATGGTTCAGAGCCAACTTGTACCCGGGCAGATTGAATTACTATGTTTCATAAAAGTTTAATGGGATTTCAGCAGGTCTAATTTATAAAGGTGGTCTGTGAGAGTAAGCCGCTATGCTGAGGTCCATTTTTATCACCCTCTTCTCTTGGCACAATTTGAGAAGTGATTACCAACTCAGAAGCTGGGTGACACAAATAGCTGAGTGGACACAATGTCTCGCAGTTTGGGCTTTGCTTAACTCACAGAACTTCATTAATTTGTGCTGCACATCAGATTGAAGCAAACAAATATTTTGATTGTATCACTTTTCTTTCTACCATGCTTATTCAACATATTTGGATTTTGAAAGTATTGTTTCATTACATATCTGACATACAACAGATCTTTTCACTAATTCAGTCATCTATGATGGCAATTCAACATTTTGTTTTTACGCTCAGCTTTCCATTTGCTCTCCTTCCCAGGTGTAACTCATCTCCTCATTTGCCATATCTGCTTCCTTCCAGAGCTGCATTCGTTTACCAATTACGTGTTTTGTAATTCCCACTTCCTCCCGTGTATGTTAACCTCCCCAGTGTCAGTATTCTCTACTGGCTCCTCCATTGAACCTTTTGTTTCCATGTCCTCATCAATGCTGAGATAGTCCTTCCTCCTGACCCTGGTTGGTTGTTTCTAACCGGGAGCAGGGTATTTCTGCAGTTAGCAGTAGAACCACAGGGAGGAGGTAGAGAAAATAATTTTTTTCCAGTTACTATCTGTCTTATTCTACACTGTCAGAACATAGTGACAGCTTTAGCAAATATATACAGAAAATATCTGTTGTATATTTTAATAAAAGTTAGAAACTACAGCTTTACTTAACCTCTTTTTGCATAGAAGAGCTCCAGTTCAATTATAAATCTGTCAACACAGTGTAGAGGTTAGGAGTATTATTGTCATCTTGATAAAAATGTATATCTGCCATAATTTATGTGCCTCAGTAAATCAACATATCTGCTCTTCTTTCTAAACTGTTGAAAACTTATAAAAACATGGTTTTATTCTTCAGATGAAATAAACTTTTTTTGGTGAAGGATTGACTCATTTGGTTTTGATAATCAGTGACACTGGATAGGACAAAATGTTAAAAGGTTAACAGGGTTGGAAAGCGTTTTCAGGACACCGTGTTACTGAGCCTAAAAATTTAACAAATCCATCTCAGGACATATTTTTAAAAAATAATTGTGAATGTATATTCACAATTATTTGTGGATTGCTTTGCTTCTGTTTTTGTTTACTCCATTTCCCTCTGTTAATTTCAAGCATTTTTAGAGAAAAGCTATATTTCCTCATGTGACAGCTCTGTATGCTTATTAAAAGCATGAGTGTTGTTCCACATTGCATTATAAAATTTTAATGATCTCAAAATAAAGGGTGGAGAAAATTGTCCCAGTGCTATCATCCAGCTGATGCACATTTTTAGCTTTAACAGCAAATGACCAACATAAGTCAAAAATATTCAACTTTTGCATCATCCAATACTATTTTAAATGGGTTTTATTGATAGAGCTTACAGGCAACAGTGCTGAAAGATACTAATAAGACATCACCAAATTCTCCCTGGGCTGGCAGCAGCAATTCTTCGCACACAGCAATATCTTTGCTTTTAGACTCCCAGTGTGCTTCATTGACATTCACAGGCTAACATTCAGACGTTGAATCTATCCAAAACAAAACAGACACGTGAGTGTAATCATTGTTGCCTAAGAACAACTCATTGTAACCAGAATGCAGAGCAAGGATAAAGTGCAAAAATCAGACAATGCCAGGGCGCTTCAGATCATCTTAAAGAGTCACATGTGATGCCAATCTTTTGTAATAAACAGATGGAATGATATTTCAAATTATTTATTTACTGAAACTCACAAAAAGGGTTGAGATTTATGCACAAGCACTAATATTACACAGTTCGTGCTGAGTACTGTACAGTTAGCAGCACTCTTTTTTTACTTGCTAATTTTTATTGCTAGGAGAAATAACATTAGCCTACTGGACAACTGACAGACATATAGCACATGCATAAGTTTTGTTCCACTAAAAAAAAGCATCTTCATCAGAATACTTGTTGCATCCTCTACTTTGTTTTCAAATTTATTTGATCTACTGGAAGCCAAGCCGTATAGGTTTATAACGGCAAGGAGTAACTATGCTTATTGGCTTCAACAGTGAATCATTTTAGCATTTTAGAAGACGTTTCAAATGTGATCTCCAGGCTTCTGATAGTACATGTAAAAGCAATGTCGCAGTTGTTCTGTTAGCAAACATCTGAGACGATATAACTTCACACCCAGTAAGGGTCTCATATTCGAGGTGATGGCTTACTCCAGCAGAGTCAGCAATGTTTTCACTCCAATAAAATACACTACAGCACCACTGCAGTCCATATATAAGCAGAAAAACATGGTAGAGGAAACAACCCCTCTGCATACATCAAAATAGAAAAAAAAAAGCAATTCAGCCAAACTGCTCAGCCTGCTTTCATATTACAGGGCTCAAACTTAAAGAAAGACAGCAGCAATTCATAAAGAGAAAACACCACAGGCAAACAAATGTAATTCCCTTACATACTTCTTCTCTTTCTGCTTTTTGCACTTAAGATGCTGCAGATTGTACATTTGACAAAAATGACCTGAAGAAATACAAAATGCTGTCTTCAAATGATGTTTTCATTAATTGGCGGGGGGAGGGTTAACTACTCATGTCATTCTTGCCCAATGTGAGAAAATAGTTGTTACATTTGTTAAGTTATTAATTCATTGCTATTTTCCAGACTGGCTTAGTTTATTTTTAGTTGTTTTTATACTTTTTTAAATTTTATTTTCTATGTTTCCCTAGTGTCAGATTTTCAGAATCAAAATTTGACAAGGTGAAATGGGCAAACAGTTATCGTAAAACTCAAAGCAATTTAAAGGGTTACGAAGCCGTTTCTAAGGCTTTGGGGCTTTTAAACTACAGTGAAGCTGATTATCCACAATTGGGAGAAAAAATGAAACAGCAACAAATCTTCCAAGGAGTGGTAGATTTGAACAAATGGGAAAAATAATGCTACTCTGCAATAATTAGGTGGATAGGTTGTCTTTTCTATTTTACACTGCGATTTATAACATTACTTTAGTCAAAGTCAGTTGACAGAAGGAAAATACAAGTGGCCAAGAAAAGTAATTTAATGCCAACTTATTTGTGCATCTGCTAGAGCCAGCTTGTGCTACATCTTCTGGTTGACCTCCTGAAACTTATATAACGCTTTAGAAAAAAACAACACTTAGTGGCAGCAAGCTTGAAAGCTACAGCATAGATACATTCAAGAACCAATATCCATCAATTCACTTGAACTTCTTCTTGTTTTTATAAACACAACAATGTTAAGCAGAGTCAGTATAGACACAATTTAGTTTTGAAAAGATGAAAGGAGTTCAATAATGTGATTTAATGTCAGCTTCTGTGTGTCTAAGAAAGTTACCTTCAGTTTATTCTGTGGTTTTTGGCTCTTGGTGTTTTGGTCTCTTACAAGCTGGCAAGCTATTAAGAAACAAAACAACTACAGCCAAAAAACTGCCCTAAAAAATATGAGTATATAGTTTCACTACAACATAGCTATAGCAACACCAGAATCATAATGCCCTTTTATTTGAGTTATTCTGGCAGCCAGCAACAGCAGCAGACCTGTTGCTACTTCCAGGCTGTAGGAGAGCCATGCCAGGGCTAACGACCAGCCAAAGGAGATGTGCACAAAGACGAGATTTTCAGGGGGAACAATCCGTCGGAACTCCTCCATGGCCTGGTTAGAGTATTTGATGTAGATACTGACCCCTGATAGCGTGAAAATACCTGTTAACATGCAAGACACAAAAGAAAAAAAAAAAAGCTACATTAAAAAAAAAAAATCACATCCATTTTTTAACACATTGCTTTGTTCCAGGAACAAAGAACTGCATGCGCCCTACTGATGTGGACAAAATTGTCTGGACAGACCATTCTTATGCTTCATCACTGGACACCGTAATCACAGTGATTTATTATATAAAACTGTCCATGCATCAATTTTCAATAGCCAATTTAGATGGAGTGCAGGCGATTTTAGCAGATAGGAGGTGAGAGCACACCGGTCCATCAAACAGCACAACACAGAGACAGAAGCTCACGTTCATGCCTGCGGGCCAATTAATCCCTCTGTAGATGTAGAAAAATGATTTTTGTCTTTACTCAAAGAAAAAATATAGAACAAATTGTTCTTTCATCACAGCTGTCAAGCAATTATAACAAAACAAAAATAACTATTTTTGTATTTCTGTACATGTTAACATTGTGTCCTGTGTTACCATAATACATTTTCTGACAAGGTTTCAAAGATAACAACCTTTATGTAGGCATTAAACCTACCTCTCACTAAACCTGCATTTCTAAATTAAAACAGTTTTTTTATTGATCCAATATTCTCATCTTAAATGGCATGTTTTCATTATCATAGTTAGCATTAATAAAAACGTTGAACAGGCAACATCTCATAGAATTAAGCTTCTGAGACAAAAAAAATTATATTTATAATGTTTTTTTAGTTTACTTTTTGGATATGGCTGTTACTTTTGGGAAAGATCCAAAATGACTGGGGTAATGTGCCAAACAAAAAGAAAGAGGTAGAGGAATGGATTCAAATGTGTTCCTGTCAACTGACCCTTTCTCAAGACCAGCAGGTGGCTTAATTTCCTTATCTTCTAAATATGTTTCAAACTGTGCTAAGACTCTGCACAGATGCTAAAAATGCAGTTAAAATAAAATAAGTAAATAATATATATATATAAAAAAAAAAAAAAAAAAAAAAATTCCCTTCTCACCCACCGCGGGTGGTTCTTATCCTCTGAGCTCGGGTCCTCTACCAGAGGCCTGGGAGCTTGAGGGTCCTGCGCAGTATCTTGGCTGTGCCAAGGACTGCACATTTCTGGACTGAGATGTCTGATGTTGTTCCTGGGATCTGTTGTAGCCACTGCTCCAGTTTGGGGGTTACTGCCCCGAGGGCCCCGATGACCACAGGCACCACTGTGGTCTTCACCTTCCAGGCCCTCTCCAGTTCTTCCCTGAGGCCCTGGTATTTCTCTAGTTTCTCGTGCTCCTTTTTCCTGATGTTGCAATCACTTGGTATTGCTACATCTACCACAACGGCTTTCCTCTGATGTTTATCCACTACGACAATGTCTGGTTGGTTCGCCATTACCATTTTGTCTGTCTGGATCTGGAAGTCCCACAGGATCTTAGCTCTGGTGTTCTCCACCACCTTTGGGGGTGTTTCCCACTTTGATCTTGGGGTTTCCAGTCCATATTCTGCACAGATGTTTTCTGTACACTATGCCTGCCACTTGGTTTGTCGCTCCATGTACGCTTTCCCTGCCAGTATCTTGCACCCTGCTGTGATGTGCTGGACTGTCTCAGGGGCCTCCTTGCACAACCTACACCTTGGGTCTTGTCTGGTGTGGTAGATCTGGGCCTCTATTGCTCTGGTGTTTAGGGCCTGTTCCTGGGCTGCCAGGATGAGGGCCTCTGTGCTGTCCTTGAGTCCAGCTTTTTCCAGCCATTGGTAGGATTTACTGATATCAGCCACTTGGGTTATTTGCTGGTGGTACATCCCATGTAGGGGTTTGTCCTCCCATGATGGTATCTCTGGCACCTCAACCTCCGTTCCCTGTTGTCTGAGACATTCACTGAGCACATTGTCTGTTGAGGCTTTGTCCCTGATGTATTTATGGATCTTAGTTGTTTCGTCCTGGACAGTGGTTCTCACACTCACTAGTCCTCTGCCTCCTTCCTTGCGGCTCGTGTACAGTCTCAGGGTGCTGGATTTGGGATGGAACCCTCCATGCATTATTAGTAGCTTTCTGGTCTTAATATCTGTGGCTTTTATCTCCTCCTTTGGCCAGCTAATTATTCCAGCAGGGTATCTGATTACTGGCAAGGCATAGCTGTTTATCGCACGGATTTTGTTCTTGCCATTGAGCTGGCTTCTCAGGACTTGCCTTATTCGTTGGAGGTATTTAGCTGTGGCTCCTTTCCTTGTGACCTCATCGAGGTTGCCATTTGCTTGTGGTATACCTAGGTACTTGTAACTGTCCTCTATGTCTGCTATTGTTCCTTGTGGGAGTGAGACTCCTTCTGTGTGGATGACCTTCCCCCTCTTTGTGACCAGCCGACCACATTTCTCTAGTCCGAATGACATCCCAATGTCAGTGCTGTAGATCCTGGTGGTGTGGATCAGTGAGTCGATGTCTCGCTCACACTTGGCGTACAGCTTGATGTCATCCATGTAGAGTAGGTGACTGATATTGGCCCCATTTTTGAGTCTGTATCCGTAGCCAGTCTTGTTGATAACTTGGCTGAGGGGGTTCAGGCCTATGCAGAACAGTAGCGGGGACAGAGCATCTCCTTGGTATATGCCACATTTGATGGACACTTGTGCAAGTGGTTTGCAGTTGGCTTCAAGGGTGGTTTTCCACAGCTTCATCGAGTTTGCAATGAAGGCTCAGAGTCCTGTTGATGTTATACATCTCTAAGCATTCAATGATCCAAGTATGCGGCATTGAGTCATAGGCTTTCTTGTAATCAATCCAAGCCATGCACAGGTTGGTGTGTCGGGTTTTGCAGTCTCGGGCAACTGTGCGGTCTACGAGGAGTTGGTGTTTGGCTCCTCTGCTATTTACACCGATACCCTTCTGTGCCGTGCTCATGTGTTTATCCATGTGTTTGCTTATCTTGGCCGCTATGATGCCTGACATGAGCTTCCAGGTTGTGGAGAGGCAGGTTATTGGTCGGTAGTTTGGGTGGGATTGGACCCTTTGATGGATCCTTCTGGATTAGGATTGTCCGCCCTTCAGTTAACCATTCAGGGTGAGTCCCACTTTGTAGCAGCTGGTTCATTTGGGCTGCCATTCGCTCATGGAGAGCAGTGAGTTTCTTTAGCCAGTAGGCATGGATCATGTTAGGCCCTGGTGCTGTCCAGTTTTTCATATCTGAGACTCTTTCTTGAACATCTGTCACAGTGATGGTTACTGGGGCTTGCTCAGGGAGGTTGCTGTGGTCCTCTCGTAGAGAGATCAGCCACTGTGCATTGCTGTTGTGGGACGCCTCCCTTTCCCATATGCCTTTCCAGTATTGTTCAGTCTCCAGCGTTGGTGGGTCTGCTCTGTTGTTATTACCCTGCCATTGAGAGTACACCTTAGCTGGTTGAGTGGAGAACAGCCGGTTAATCCTTCTGGATTCATTCTCCCTTGTGTATCTCTTTAGGCGGCTGGACAAGGCTTGGAGCCTCTGTTTGGCAGTCTCGAGTGCTTCAGGTATGGCATCTGCCTGTACTTTCTGGGTACTGGTCTTTTCATTGCACCCTTGTGGAGCTCTGACAGTTGGCTCACTTCCCTCCTTGTTACCTTGATTTTAGCCCTAACCGTCTTTTCCATGGTGGGTATTGGGTCTCATGGTTGCTCTTATAGCCAAGTATCTCAAGGATCACTGATGCTGAGTTGTAGATCAGCTCATTGGTTTCTGTTATGGTGTTGGTAGGGATCGTTCTCAATGCTGCATTCACATTCTCAATGAGACTTTCAGATGGTACTTCACTCAGCCGTTGTAATTGGCGCCGGGGAGGCCTGGTTGTCATTTGGGTCATGATTCTCTCTCTCAGGTCAGCAGCTGTCTCGTTCAGCTCTGTTTCGCTCATTGGGGCCGTGTATCCCCTCACTGGGTGGGGACTTGTAGTTAAGTCCCCACAGTCCTGACATCCGGGTTCCTCCCTTTTGCCGTAGCATTTGTGTTGTATCTCGTCAATCTCAAGTTGTGATAGCAGTTGCCGTTTGCGGATGTTGGAACACTGAGCTACTAGTTGTTTAGCGCTTAGTGTTGACTGGGGATGTCGAAGTAACCATTCCTTCCCCAGTCTTTGCATGTAACCTCTCTCACTAGGGTTACTTGAGTAGTAGCATTCCAACAGATCCACATTTTCATCTCTCGCCCATTTCCGTCTTGTTCCAGTAGCCCATTTGTCATCAAGGTGCTCTGGTTCCCCAACACCTGACGCAGACCTTGTTTGGCCGGGCGACGTCTGAGCCGGCATGTTATGCAACTTAGTATCTCTCATGGTATGAGGTAGGCAGTAGCTTGAAGGGTCTTGCCTAAGGACCCAGACTGGATTCGAACCCTGCCCTCTCGGGTGATATACTGATGCCTTATGTATTGAGCTATCCAGTCAGATATATATATATATATATATATATATATATATATATATATATATATATATATATATATATATATATTATAATATATATATATATATATATATATATATATATATATATATATATATATATAGAAGCCTAGGTGCTATGCAGGTATTCACCAAGTAAGACATTTCAAATTGAGTGGATCATAAAAATACATTAACATTGAAGTACTTTCCTGAAAGAGCGAGCTACCTTCTCACACAATTTTTAGAGAATATTGTTTTTTGTGTGTGAAAAAATCTGTCTGCTTTTGAAATGTCATTCAAAAGCAAAGAAAGACATATTGTCATTTCAAAATACTAAGACGTCTCAGTCTCACATAGTAGAAATGAAAAATAAAAGAAACAAGCACGGAGTTCTCTGCCCCTTTCCAACTTGAACATGCTGTCTATGTGTTTGCAGGTGTGCATTTCTGGAGATTTGAAGCATGTTCAACAGAGCACAACCCTCTGCATCTAAAAGTAGTTTTGAGACCTCTGACAGGTGCTAATAGATCTGTTTTTTTATGGGTCGATGAGGTCAGCAAGCGGGAAAAATTCACAACCACACAGAATAGGCATTGTGTTTCAGCATTGGTCAGGTCCAACTATCAATGACTTGCAAAAATATTCACTTAAGCTTAATACCATTTAAGCTTTTTCACATTTTTGTCACATTTCATAATATAAAATCTTAGAATATACTAAGATTTCTTTGCATGGCCATTTTCCAGGCATGCCAAAGAAAACTCTTTTCACAGCATGATGAGAAGGACTCATGGTTTTGTAATGAAATACCACAATGTTAAATTATAAAGGTGTTTTTTTTTGTACAGAAAGTAAAACAAAAAACATTTAGTTTGTGCCCAATGGGGCTTGTGACAAGATGTAAACAAGGCTTCTGATGGCTTTCTTTTAATGCTTGGCTTCTTGACTTCCTACTATAAACACCACTTTTGACAAGACAACAAATGTGACAAAAACTAGTCCTTTAACACTAACTCCCACCTGAGCTGCTGATCTCTGCAGCTCCCCCGAAGTGATTAATGATCCCCTTCTCAGCCTGTTTAGGTGGAGATTTATGTCGAGTTTGCATTTATAGAAAAGAATAGAAATATTTTATTGTCCCAGAGTCTGGAAGAATTTGTTAAGGACTTGTGATATTATTTTATAAACTAAGCCTGCTTTAAATGTTTAAAGCAATGTTACCCTTGCTGTGGCATCTTCCCTGGACAGCTGTATTTTTATTGCATTTTCTGATTATTTAAGAATATGCAGTGCACAAAAAGCAAAAACTTTTTGTTTTTAAATCTTTTTTAAAATTTAAATTTGTGTGATAATAAAAAAATAGTACATCTCTTTAGAAATGCCTATTTATGACTTTAATTTTGTTTGAAGAGGCTGAATGAACAGTTTACCATGCTTAGTAATTACCTAGTGGCTCTGGGTACAAAACTAATTAGCTACTAACTGTAAAACAAGAGCAAACCTGTTGGAAAATTAACACCTTAAGAGAGGTTCTGCTAGATATAAAGTAAAATTGTAAGACAATGCAGGCTTTCAATTTTTTTGAAAATCAGAAATCACTTCCTAATTATTCTCAAGTAAAATTTTACTTCAGCTTTGTAAAAATTACCTAGCTTTGTCAAAAACAATAAATGTCAGTGGAAATTTAAACTATACTGAAGTTGTGCTGTTTTTTTAAACCAATTATAGATTTTTTTTTTATTTTGTCACAAAAACCCAAGATGCTCATCTTCTGAAAAATTAGAACTAGCAAAGAAAAAAATGTGAATGGTATGTATACATAATGCTTATGTTGCTTAGAACAGGTAATTTCAGATAAGATGTTTTGACAAAGAGTAAACAACACAACACACACACACACACACACACACACACGCAAATCTTCACGGTGTGATGGAACATTGGCCACTGCAATTACAGAACAGCAGAGCAGATTTTGTGAATTTATTCCCCAGTCATATGCAAATTATCCCAGTATGCTGCTTCCAAAAATATAATCTGATCATTGACTCCACAGAAGGGAGCAGTGCTGTAAAGCTGCCCATTGAATCGCATGTGGATGTTCAATAATGTATCACGAATCATTTGTTTTTTTTCTTTTCTTTCCTTTCTCTCTTTGTCTGGGCTTCTTTGCCTTGTGTTTTGCAATGGATGGAGGAATTGTCTCGGTTGACAGTTACCCCAGAGGTGAGCTGGACAGAAAACCATTCTTAAATGTCCAGAGCAAAACATCTAAAGTATTCAGCCATTAAATGAGCAATTCCATCTAACCTTTCGGAGGGCATGTTGGGAGAAAACACTCTGCTTCCACCATCTTGAGCTGTATTTACTCTTGGCAATTCATATTAATATTCAAATTCACAACTGCTTGTTTTTTTGTTTTTTTTTCGCTCACAGTGTAGTAAAATCTACATGCAGTGACACAACAGTGAGATCAAATGAAGAGGGGAAGAAACATTTATAATTGAAGTTAAAACAACAAATGTGTAAAAGGGCACAATCCAAAGATATTACAGCACTACTCTGCACTAATTAAACAATTTATTATACCAGTTTGCACTGTGCGTAGATTGCACTATACAGCACAGGAAAAAATAAATAAATAAAAGTCTGTTCTTTCACATCTCATGGTCACTGATGCCTCTCTAAAATCTAGATATTTTCCAGTGTATGATGGCATTGCTAAAAGAGGGATCACACATGACACAAACCCCCCAAGTATCAGATGCCAAAATATCAAAACACAATAATGCATTTAAAAAGGACTGATGAGAGAGATGGAAAGCCCAAAAACCCATTACCTCACTCTTTACTTTTGTGTGTGTTTACTCTGGTTTTGAAGGTGGAAGAGCACAGCATTAGCAGATCTTTTAATGTGGACAGAACATGACTAAGACTCTGAATTTTAGCAGCGTGTGCAGTCATAATAAAACCTAATAATGTTTTATACACAATGGGGGTAAAGAATCCTGAGAAATACGTACTGGTTTGCTCAAGGTCCTTCGATGCGTTCATCTCTTTCCTTTTCTTTTCAGACAGTGGCTGCTTTTTCACACGCCTGTACTTCACGATTTGGACATGTCTCTGCAGTTTGGACACAATTCGCACATCTCTCTGTGCAGTGTCCTGGGTGGACACTTGGAACTTAGACTCAATCTGTTTGTACCCTAATATCATATTTATTCCAATTGTTATAGGCTGTTGTATATTATGGTAGATATATTATTGTAGATAGAATCTAATCAGAAAGGTTAATGGAGAGATGTCATGCTGCACTCTCAAAAACTGGTAGAATAAGTGTCCTAACTGTCTAAAAATACATTTCTTTTCAGAGAAATGTTTTAAAGATGCTTCTGTTATGTTTGGCTTGTGTTGAGAAGGACCCAAAGTGAACACACACAGACCAGGATTGTGTCAAAAGAAGGATCCAGCAGTGAGAAAAAGAAACCAAGGAGCTCAAATACTGTGGAGATGTGATTTTTTTTCATATAAACTAGGTAAGTGAAATCAGCAGAATGAATGGCAGCTGAGTGGGGAGCAAGTGTAAGGAGCTGAGAGATTGGACTAATAAGATCACTGAAACTGGAAATACTACTAGCAGACTAATAAATACTATAGAAGCAGAGATTAATATTGAAAATACAGAAATAACTCAAAATGCAAGATCCAAGTTATAAAACTTAAACAAAAGCAAATCAAAAAGTCCACATGATCGTGATAGCTTTAATTTGTCATTTAAGTGATACCATAACAAAAAAAGGCATTAACGAACTCTACATTTCAATTTGAACATAATTACTATAAAGGGGATAATAATGTGATGCCTAATATTAAATAGACATTTTCGGCCAGGGGAGGAGAGTGTGTGGATGGATGTAGGCTCTTTTACTCCACAACAATCTTTTCTGAGATTTCACACAGCTTCATTGTGAACTATTACTCTGAAAGTGCTGTCATCAACACAGTCAATTAAGTTGTTATCCATGCTGAGGTGGTTTGGTGGTAGTGGGTGTTTAAGGAAATGGTCAACATCAAGAAGGAACATCTTACTGTCCTCTTCGGTTATACCCACCTATTTCCAAAAATAAGACAAAATTGATTCTTATTCAACTTTTGCATTAATTTTAGGAGCAGGCAAGTAATTTTATGACACATTTTCACACACATAAAGAGGCTTTGAATCAGGTCCACTTGGTCAGGAAGACACATCCACATTTGTAAGACAAGTTCTGAGGAACCACACTTTCTAGAAATTACTCACAATAATCTCAGTAGTTCTCTCAACAAGAAAAAGACAATTGAACAATAATATGTTATGAATGAAATAGAAAAAAAAATGGAGTGAGTACTTGTAACAGGTAGCATAAATTAATTGTTGGTGAGTTCTGAGGTATAAACACCCGTTACTAAATATAATAATAAAATATAATAAAATGCTTATGGGACACAGTATTTGAAATAAAAATAAAAAATAGGAAATACAAAGCTATAGCCAATAGGTTAATGCACTGTGTGCATACATTTCTCTAAGTTATAGAGGTTTTTGAGCTTCAAAGTAATTGGAAACAAAGCAGTTCATGAATTTTCATTGCAATTTTGGCATCTGTACTTCCACATTTACATTGTGGTTTCCAGTTAAGACAGACACACCGCTGACATATTCTTTCCACTTCAGAAATGTAATTGTCAGCTAAACTCAATGTGCAAATGCACCAAGAAATGTCTCAGTTTTGCAAAACTACCCATGTTTTACACTTCTCATGACACTACATCATCTTAACTTGAAAGTTTAGAGAAAATTGCATACTCGCAAAATCTGTCGCTGGACTCAAACCAGAGTTTTGTTTTGCTCATTAAATTCTTATTTTCCTTTTAATAATTCTTCATCATCACCCACTGAAATAACACTTTGGACAAAAACAAACACGTCACAATGAGATACGATTTCTTTTTTGTGCAAATTGTCCATGTTTTTTATAGAAACACTTGCCCTCAAACTACTTTAACACGTACCACCCAACCACAATAAAATATTTTTTTTTATTTTTATGGCAGTTATTCCATTCCACTCTACTTTTGTGGGATGGGAAGTATACTTCCCATCCCACAAAATCTGAAAGTAGTGGTTTTACTCAGAGATGAATCAGATCCAAGAGCAGCTGAAACTGAATTTTTGAGGTTTCCTCTCACACGTCTTTGTGTTGTGTTGTACATACATCACAACACTGCACATTTGTTGTTCAGGAGCAGGCAAGTAATTGTTTTGTTTTGATTATAACCTTCATGCAAAGCACAGATTCTGATTTCAAGCACAGAAATACATCAAAACATGCAAATGAACTTACTGCAGAGGAGAACATAGGAAGCCGATGCAGCCAGCAGCCTGGGACTGCAGGCCAATGAGCTGACCAGTCCGAAGATCCATCCAAACACGAGCAGTACCAGGCTGAGAGGTAGCAAGATGACCACTACTTTGTGCAAGCCTGCAAAAACGCACATTTTGTGATTTTGTAGAGGGTCTGAACTACAGCTGTGTATTTCACTCTAATGCTGTGTGCAATCATGTGGAAAAGCTTCCAAGATTTCCAAATTGATTTTAGCTATCTGGGGAGCCTTTGGGTCTTTTATTTCTACTGTCAGTAGAGGATAATCAACTTGCAGACATGACGAAGGTACCCCCTTTCTCAGCAAGTGATTTAACTCTATTTCTTGCGAGGTTGTAAGCAAGGGCTCTTTGAAACCCCCATGGACGCTGATCTAATCTGAGGCCTCTGTGAAGCATTGTTCCTCCACAGAATGTCCAAGTAGGCTTATTGTTAGTTTGGCGAACATACGGTTCCAGGGTCATCTCAGCAAGAAAATAATTAAAGTAGTATTAATCTAAACTAAAGAGGAATCATTAAACAGAAAGTAATGCAGTTCTGAGATAAACTTTTAAAAATGGATTATAGCTAACTAAAACCAAAAATTCTGCTTATTATAAGGTTGGACTATTACTAGACTAAGAAACACAAATGTTATGTGTCCTCACAAGCATTGGGCAGAATGCCGAATATTTTTGATCAGAAAACAGTGACTGATCAGTGCCAAAAGGTTGCTGCTTTGGAAGCTGCAGGGACATGGAAGGCCATTAACTAATGGAAAATTAATTGAAAAAAAAAGTATAAAGAGAAACAAGACTACAAGCAACAGAGATAACCACATCATGACCTACAACCATGTTTTTATTGCCCCAAGTTTTGAACCATGAAGCATCCTAGGTAGACTAAAGAGAAAAAGTACTGGACTGTGACAATATGGTCCATTTCATGTGGAAATGAAGCTCGCTTAGTCTGCAGGCAGAAAATAGAGGCACATAATCCATATTACTTGAGATATGTGACAACTGCACACTGGGAAGCTAATTAATCTGCAGGTGCTGTTCCAATGTGCTTTAGTGAGTCCAAGGTCAGCATGGTCATCTATCTAGATATTTTAGACCCCTTCATGTTTCCTGCTGCTGACAAGCTTTATGGAGAGGTTGAGTTCATTTTCCAGCAAGACTTAGCGCCTACTCAAGCTGTCAAGTGCACTAATAATTACTTTACTACACATGGAATCACTGTGCTCACCTGAAACAAACCTCTTAGAGAATCTACCACATACAGTTACCACATGTAGTTATTCATGCACAAAGAAGCACTGAGTGGATATGTTTTACATACTTTCAGTATGTCAATATTTTTGCATTAAAACTAATTTTTTCTCGCTCTTACATAAAATTACAATTTGCTGAAAAAACCTCCATTTGTGAGCCACAAGCATCAAAATTAACATGGATATTTGACTGAATAACGTTAGCAGAAATTAATTAGCTTTTTGATTATATTGCACCCAGGTGTGACAGCCACTTGAATTCTATTAAACTCTTTTGTCAGTTGTTTAAAAAAAGGACACTCACCGAGAAGGTGCCTTTCAGTCTCTGACAGGCTGGACATATTTGCTGTAAAAGAGGGGATGACTGAACTCCTATTTGCACCTGAAAATGTCAGGGGAAAGGTTACAAATGACAGACTTTGCAGACGTCACAAAATAAATAAAGAAATAAATAAAACATTTTCAAAAGCAAAGAATCTGCCTTCCATCTCCTTTTTAAAATGCTCCAGTGTGCATGTTGTGCACTGAGAATTCCTCTCACTGGATGTTCAGTTATTGATCGGATGAAGGCTGCATGTTGTTGCATTACTTCACAATTATTGTGGATGCAACCAACAACCAAATAAACACACGAAGGATCTCAAGCTGTGCAGACTAAGAACACAACACTTAACAGCAATCACAATATAACCTTAACAAGCTCTTTTGTGCACACATATATTTGCGCATGAGATGTTCATTAGTACTCACATTATTTAAAAAAAAAATTCATTTAAATTCAGTCAGTATGAAGATTTACTTCGGCCAGATAAAAAAAAACTCACTATGGTGATCTGAGATTCATGTCAGGTTGCTTCAGCACCTGGGTTCTACACAACCAGCGGATGAGGGTTTAATCGGGAGCTGATGATGATTAGAGCAATAATGCAGCATCAGCACTCAAATAAGCAAATTGCATATAAAGAGTATTCAATGCATTCATGCATTGGCATTGTTTTAGAAAAATTATTTTCTTGAATAGAAAGGCTGAATCTCAAATAATTAACTACCCGAGTTTGCGCCTGAAATTTCAAATTGTAGAACTAAGTTGCAATAACTTAGTAGATTTAACATATGAATGATACAGAAGCAGATGCATTTACGATTTATTAGTAAGTGAATATGAAATCCCCAAACCTTCAATGATTCTCCACAATCCAGAGTGTGAACTCAGGTCATTTGGCCCCGTGTGGTTGGATTTATTTACATCGATAATGTACCAGTAATCAGTTCCGATGGCCACAGCAAGGAATGCGAAGCTGAGTAAACCAGTAAAGCCAGCCGAGAGCACAACCAGTCCGTACTTCATTGTCTCTCAGAACAGAGACCGCTTAATTTTTATGCATCTGAGGAGACGCTCCGAGAAATGCGCAGCGTAAAAGCTCTCCAGCTGGATCCATCCTGCAAGGTGATGTGTCCGCTCTAAGATCCAGTTGCGAATGAAAAGGAAATTTAAAAGAAAAGAAAGGAAGAAAAGTAAAAAGAAAGAAACAACAAAATATTCCACCGGTTATATCCACCTTATGAATGTTAAAGAAAAAGGAAAAAGCATTTATGTCATCTAAATGAGAGCAGCCTTGTTTTTTCTGTCATCCCTCATCACTGCGAGGCGGCGACTGCTGTTTGATTTCTGTGGCGCTCCTGGATTAATCCATATTATCAAGTTAAGTGAGTACAAAGCTAAGCTTCTGGTCCGTAATTTCAAAGTAAAACGCCTCTCAGGAAACAGTTGTGATTGTTCTTTTAAGAAAATAAAACACACACACCTGTCACTGACCGCAGTAGAGTAGTTCCTGTCCAAATTTACCAGCTTGGAGCTTTGAGGTCAGTGTTTGTTTGTGTTTTTGTTTTGTTTTTCACATGGCGGCATAAGAGAATGAAACAAAAAGGAAGGGGAATATTTAAATCTTTTAATAATAAGTGAGCCAAGGAGTCAAAGAGTCGATTGCGGCTCTGTGGTGTAGCAGTTGTAAACTGTGATTCTATCTCAATATGGCTGACGCTGAAAGTGTGAAACCTTTATTTTTAATTAATTGTTAAAAGAAAAGCATGGGTGTAAAAAGAGAAACTAATCCAACGGCGAGTTAGTTATGATCTGTAGCAGTAAATATCACAATAGGAAAAATTCAGACGATAAGCCTCCACTTTTTTCCCACGCTTTGAACCATGCGGTTTGTAGCCCGGTGCTGCTTTTCTGTGGGATTTTTCTTCAACCACCAGGAGCCTCTTTAGCAGGAAGCGAATCACAGGACGTCAAAATTGGAAAGTAAAGAAGAAAGTACTGAGTTTTATTTAGCACAAGCACATGCAGGCGGCAGGCACATAGGAGAAATTTCTTCACACTCATACCCCTTCACTATGGAAACCACACAAAGAAGTTCATATGATGCCACTTTTAAGTTGATGGCTATCAATCTGGCAGCACAGGAGGGAAATAGAGCCACTGCACTGAAAGCTCGGCGTGAACAAATCCATGGTTTGATTTTGGAGACGGAGGGAAAACCGAGAGTGGAGGAGAGACCAGCGGCTTATAGCTCGGTGCGACTTACATAAAATAGTTGACTAAAAAAATATTTTGGTTTGGTTGACATATTCTAGATGCATTCCAAAGACAGATAAAAACAAATATCAAGCAGCATCATAAGCATTCATCGTAAAGAACTTAAAAAGAAAACCAATATGTAATCTGCAACAATGTATTCACTTTTTCTTTCTGCAACCGATCCCACATCAATTTTGTCTGATAGTCCCGCAGCGTGTTTTCTTACACAGCTCTGTGAATTTGTTTTCCAGTGAACGACCCACAATTTGGGAGCAGCAGATGTTGAGGAGCCTCAGTTTCCTGCTCTCCAGCTGTGTTGAGAGGACGGTTGAACCACACTAAGCTGTCAGACAGCAACACTCTGAATGGTAGCTAAGTAGAAATGGTCCACAATGAGCACACTGGTTCCAAAGGATCAAAGTCTCCCTGAGTAGAGCCTACGTTGTCGTTTGCGCAGATAAAATACGCTCCTAGATATTTAAGTATCTTCAGTACAGGGATCACAACAGCGGCCAGGACCAGTTCTACAGAGATATTAGCACCTGTAGGCACATATCTAGAATTGACCATGGACTACTGTACAACATCTCAACATCGGGTTGATGTAATCCCCAACATATTTTATTAAAATGGGTTGAATTTTTTAATAATCAATAATTAATAAAAGACTGCACCATACCATTAAGCATTTACTTTGAAATAATTGAATAGTTAATGGGGTGTTGTAATTTCTTCAGTGCACAGTAGATTAAACTTAACACACAGAAGAGAGTAAATGATTGGGAAAAAATGTGGGATAATGTACGTGTTCAAAAAACTTGACACTTATTCCAAAAATTATGTTAAACCAAGACAGAAACTGTTCAGAGATGCTTTCATCTCTGAATAGCAGCAACAGTGGTTGTTGCTGCTGTGTCACACAGCAACACTGTGTCAGGGGTATTGCAAGCAATGACCAATTTGCAGAATTGTGTCACATACAATTCTCCCGTTGATGACATCACTGACGGCATCGGCTGTGACATCACAGAATCTCCCTTTGCTGGTGGAGTGACATCATTCCACCACCAATTATCCTACTCTTTATTCTTGTTTACATTCAAAACAAGAATAATTCATGATTCATTGTTTTTATCCCGTATATCAGGAACATCCGACTCATTTCCATTAAGGGGCCAGATAGAAAACGAGAGTGGGAAAGAAAATGTATCATAAATAGACGTAAACAACGGTTGTAATGTTCTGGTATTGTTGTGGCTTGTTTATTGTTGTCATAGCAACCGCCTACCAAGATGGCTGCCAGGTAAAACAAAGAATGCTGTAATCTATATTTCCAGTGTGTTTTCTGGTTTGGTCACATGATCTGCAGACTGACAGACAGACTTTTAAGAAAACTTTCAATGGCGGCTAAAGCAGCAGGTCAATAGTGGTGGAACCAAAACCAGCTCTGTCTCAACTGTTTGCTGAAAGAACATGGAAGATGGTGAGGAATGTTTTAATAGAGAGCCTCCATCCTCATGTTTCATCAGTTTGAACCTGTGGGCTGATTAAGGCCTTATTGTTCCTCTGGTCACTAAGAACATCAATTAGACGTCATTTATTGACAGTACAATTATTATTCTTAACCAGATTAAAAGCATTTATCTGTGGAATGCTAAGTGTATGTATTGCTTGGTGCACATATTGTTGATATAGTTCAGGGATTCAAGGGTTTTTATTGTCATACCACCACTGGCCACCAGGGGCTCCCCAACGTGCCCCAGCCCCAGGCCAGGGTGGCTCCAGGGTGGGACCTCATGTACGGAGAGAACAACCCCTGTTTCCAACGGTCGTATCATCATAAGGGATCTTTGGGCTGCACTTGGTCTGGTCCCTCACCTAGAACCCGTCTGCACTGGGCAGCAGAACTCCTGGGATCACTGGGACACGCAAACCCCCCACCACGATAAGGTGGCAGCCCATGGAGGGGGTGTGTGTGTGTGCGTGTGTGTGTGTTTGGGTGTTAAGTAAGTTTCTTTTTGGGGGCGATTTGCAGCGACCAACTGACCTGACCTGCATGTTTTAGGAGATGTAGGGGGAACCGGAGCGCCCGGGGAAAACCCACGCAAACACGGGGAGACCATGCAAACTCCACACAGAGGGTCTCTGTGAAGACACAGCGCTAACCGCTGCGCCACCGTGCTGCCCACGTTTTTTCAATTGGGTGGGAAGGCTTGGTTATGCTTGTAAGGGTGTGTGTGCGTGTTAAGTAATCTGTTAATTTTGTGGGAGAGAGAGAAAAAAAGTTGATTTTTTTTTTGGGTCCATTTGTGAGATAAAGTCAATGTTTCAGTTTTTTAGGGTCTAATTAAGTTTTTTAGGCTCAAATTAAGTTTTTTAGGCTCCTCCCAAATATTTGGAAATTGGGAGGAGAGAGAAGGAAAAGACATGCAGCAGATTCCCCAGGACTGGGAATCAAACGCAGGTTGACAAACAAAACCTTTCAGTCACGTCCTAAATGAAACCTAAATTTGACAAGATTAGCAATAAAACACAGTAAAATGTGTTGGGAGTTTCTTTTTGGGGGCGATTTGCAGCGACCAACTGACCTGACCTGCATGTTTTAGGAGATGGGGGGAACCGGAGCGCCCGGGGAAAACCCACGCAAACACGGGGAGACCATGCAAACTCCACACAGAGGGTCTCTGTGAAGACGCAGTGCTAACCGCTGCGCCACCGTGCTGCCCACGTTTTTTCAATTTGGTGGGGAAGGGATCGAATTTGGGGAAAAAACGTAACTGCTGTAAACGTCCTGTTGTCGGAGCATCGCATGGCGCCCCTAACGCAGACGCTACAACCTTCCTGCGTCTGATTCCAGTCCTCAGTCTCTCTTGCATGTCTTGCTCCTTCTCTAATTGCCTTCACTCTTTTTTTTGTTTTACTTTTTCAGTCGCAGAGTGTTACGAATTTTTTTCCAAATTGAAAATTTTGACTTTTTCTTCTCACCCTCCTGCATGGTGTCAGTGTGTGGATGGTCCAACTCTTCCATGCCAGATTCGCCAGGGATCTCCTCCGTGGATTCTTGGTCGGTGGAACAAGGTCCTCCAGAAAGCGCCTCCTCCGAAGAATCCTCTTGGCTGGAAACTTGGACCAGGTCGAGTTGAATTAGAGAACTTACCTCCTTCTCTTGGGGACCATCCTTCTGTTGTCTGAGCAGGTCAGAAATGACTTGGAAAGAGCCAGACAAATCCAGGCTGGCTCTCTCCAAGTCATTTTGCAGACAAGTCACCTGCTGTTGGTACTGCTCCGTTAGTTGTATCAAATCAGTGATGTCTGTCTTGTATCTACAGTGGAGCTCTTTGTACCTACCGTCAGCCGTCTGCAACTCATCCTGGGAGCTGCTGACCTTCTCCTGCAGGATCTTAACCTCTTGCCTGGTCTTTTCAAGGAGGACGGCGTTCTCGGCTTCGATGGCGTGGAGCATCGCCTCGTCCTCCTCGGATTTCTGTTGATGACTTTCTCTCTCCTGATTGATCTGCTGCTGCAGTTTTCTAACTTGCTGTTTTAGGGCACAAAACGTTCTTTCCTGGAGTAGCTGCTCTCTGTTAGAAAGGGCTATTGTCTGTTGCTTTATCCTCTGCCGGTACGACTCATTCTGCTGCTGCAGATGGATGATGTCCGTCTCGTACCGGCAGAGGAGCTCTTTGTACCTACTGTCAGCCTTCTGCAAGTCATCCTGGGAGCTGCTGACCTTCTCCTGCAGGATGTTCATCTCTTGCCTGGTCTCTTCCAGGAGGACGGCATTCTCGGCTCTGATGTTATGGAGAATGGCCAGGTCCTCCTCTGACTTCTCTTGATGACTTTTCCTCTCCGCTGTGATTTGCTGCTGCAGTTTTGCAACTTGCTGTTGCAGGGAAGAAAAGTTTTTTTCCCGCAGAAGTTTTCCTTTCTTCTCTCTGTTAGAAAGAGTGGTTTCCTTTTGCTCCGTCCTCTGACGGAACGACTCAATCTGCTGCTGAAAATAGATGATGTCCGTCTCATATCTGCGTTTCAGCTCCTCAAATGAATAGAAAACCTGGTCAAGTTCATTTAGGATCTGTTTCTCCCTCTTTCGCATGATGTTGATGTTTCTTGACAGGTTTTCGATGATCTCTTCCTTCTCTGCTTTCAGGTTTTTGATTCCCTCTTCATAATCCTTCTGTGTTTGGGCCTCCAGCCTCACCAGAGCTACTTCAGCTTCGTACTTGGAGCTCAGCTCCTCGTACGAAGTCTGAAGTGCCTCCATTTCTTCCTGGAGGCCCTTACTCTTCTCTCTCTCTCGCTCCAGCTCTGCCTCCAGGTGGGCCACTCGCTGGTGGTCTTCGTACCTTCCAGCTCTCTCCATCTCCTGGAGGGAGCTCAGCCTTCCGATCTCCCCGTGGGAGGCATTGGGCTGCACAGGAGGGAACCCGCCTTGCTGGTTCTGCTGGGCTTCCCTTCTCCCGTGGGGTCCAATCAGTTCAAAGTTGAATCTTGGTGAACGATGAGACATTTTTTCTCCTAATGCTTTCGCTAAAATCGTCGTTTGGAAAACTTCCTTAAAGAGCTTTGCGAGCGTCTGAACAAGTCAGGGGTATTGCAAGCAATGACCAATTTGCAGAATTGTGTCACATACAATTCTCCCGTTGATGACATCACTGACGGCATCGGCTGTGACATCACAGAATCTCCCTTTGCTGGTGGAGTGACATCATTCCACCACCAATTATCCTACTCTTTATTCTTGTTTACATTCAAAACAAGAATAATTCATGATTCATTGTTTTTATCCCGTATATCAGGAACATCCGACTCATTTCCATTAAGGGGCCAGATAGAAAACGAGAGTGGGAAAGAAAATGTATCATAAATAGACGTAAACAACGGTTGTAATGTTCTGGTATTGTTGTGGCTTGTTTATTGTTGTCATAGCAACCGCCTACCAAGATGGCTGCCAGGTAAAACAAAGAATGCTGTAATCTATATTTCCAGTGTGTTTTCTGGTTTGGTCACATGATCTGCAGACTGACAGACAGACTTTTAAGAAAACTTTCAATGGCGGCTAAAGCAGCAGGCCAATAGTGGTGGAACCAAAACCAGCTCTGTCTCAACTGTTTGCTGAAAGAACATGGAAGATGGTGAGGAATGTTTTAATAGAGAGCCTCCATCCTCATGTTTCATCAGTTTGAACCTGTGGGCTGATTAAGGCCTTACTGTTCCTCTGGTCACTAAGAACATCAATTAGACGTCATTTATTGACAGTACAATTATTATTCTTAACCAGATTAAAAGCATTTATCTGTGGAATGCTAAGTGTATGTATTGCTTGGTGCACATATTGTTGATATAGTTCAGGGATTCAAGGGTTTTTATTGCCATACCACCACTGGCCACCAGGGGCTCCCCAACGTGCCCCAGTTTCCTATTTTTCTAAGGAATAGAGTTGCAAGACACGGGCCTGTTCTTCCTAGGAATCATCCAACCCTGTCTAATATCTCTCCAAAACTTGTAGGAGGTTCAGCTATGGTATGAAACAGAAAATTCCTCTTTGGTTTCAGAACAAAATCCTCCACAATGAAGCATGCGGGTGGCAGCGTCATCTTCAGGGATGACCTCAGATCCAACTGGGTTTATGTCAAGGTTGACTAATTTTCAAACAGATCCAATTGTTTGAAAATTGGATTTCTCTGTTTTCACCTAAAGCCTTCAGTTGTCATCTAGAAATTTGGAAAAGAAGGGAATTCATTTTGAGCTTCACAACATACTTTCAAATCAACAAGAGAATTGGTTAATAGAAGTAAAATTCAAATTCTTAAATGGACTAGCCTGAACTCATACCTAAATGTGAGCGTCCAATTGATGTAAAACAGAAAAGAAAAGCCTTGAAAAGTGGAGTGGAAATATATTACCAAGCCAACAACATGTATTCCATAAACACAAATTAAATCATAGATGAGTATTAATTAGCCAAAGGGTGTGGATATGAGCCACTAGGTCATTGCTCCTTAACCTTGTAGCTCAATAGCTACCATTTTTCCATTGCAGTTAAGTCTTCCTACTAAACAACAGGATGAACAAAACAGATCTACAAAAACATAACCTGGTGTTCATGTCAACAATACTCTCCATGTTTTCACACATCAAAGATAACATCAATATCTTGAAGTTGTCTTCAGGTCACCAAAGGTCAGTCAGTCCGGCTCATGTGGAGACATTTACAAGTTTCTCTTGTTTAAAATGGTCTGCTTTGTTGCACAGGGATGGTGAGTGAAAGGCAATTTTCAACCCTGTTACAAATTTTGATTTAGTCTGAGCTTTGGCGAACACTCTCCAGAACATTTTGAGTTCATTCTTTTGTAGCCTTGTGGCCTTATAGCTGTGGATGTTGCCTTAGTCTCGCAGGAAATAAATCTTTAACTAAGTTCTCCTGCATTCTGCAGAAAACTGTTCTCTCTTTTGTTTCTTTTATGCATTCGCTAGAAAAATAAACATATATCTTACAAGGTTCTTTTTTGTACACGTCATCCTGGAACCAGAGTGTCCTCATACATGCACGTTTTGTAGACAAAAGGTCACTAATAAATGAAGTAAATGTTTTAGGAAATAGATGTGAATAATTATGGAACACATAGGAAACAACAAGAGTCTTCATTACAAAGCATGCTGCTATCATTCCCAGATTTGGATTAGTATTGCTCCACTTACAAAGCTGAGTTTTTCCTCCTCAAGAAGATATGGTCAAATCCAGCTGTCAAAATAAATTATTTAGTAAAGTCCTAGGGAAGGATTTTTAGTTAGACTGTCTATAATGATAAGTTTGCAAAGAAAATGTCTTTGACTTTAAAAGAAAATGTTCTTTGACAGAGGAAAGAATATTGATGTAATCCCCAACTGTTTTACTGGCATTTCTCATTATTGTTCCCTTGACTCTCTTGACTCTTGGCTGCTTAGAAATTTTTCATCCATTCACACCTTCTTTTGCAAGTTTTATTTAGTGCTTTGACTTAGCCATACTGCTAGGTTTCTTCTCTCTGACAAGTTGTTTTCTGTACTTGTTGTCATTCTTAGTGTGTTTTAACCTGTTAAAATAACATAAAACAATGCTCAGTTTCACCCAGCCTCATGATTGCCTCATATTATTCTGCAACACATTTGTATGATGCAGGCTTTAGAGTTGAATCAATAACCTTTAATCAGATAGAAAAAAAAATATCAGAATTTTGAAAACAAGAGTCTTGGATAGTTCAGTTCAGTTTTAAATGGAGTAATTTTACATTCTTGTTTGCTGTCATAGTGATTAAAACAACATGACAGCATATTATTGCAATTGGATAAAACTAACATTATGCAGGGATATGTTGTTTTCTTGCAACATGTTCAATGTAGGGTTTGTCCATTGGCTTTTTTAAATAAAAGTAATTACAAGACTTAGCAAATCCTATAATTAAATATTGGCAAAATTGCCACTCTGTTCTGAATTTGTAGACGGAACTGCCAACAGATGATTTTTTTTGTAGCTCAGTAATTTATCCTTAACAGGTGTCTTTTCATATCTTTAAATATCCTGTATTTGATAAGGGATTCTTTGCATACCTTAAAGGATGAAAAGAATGCTCAGCCTTCTGAATCCCTCAGAAAGCTTTTTGATTTTCTTTTAACAATGTTGTTCAATAGGAAAGAGAACAAGAGAGTTTTTTTTTAAACATTTGCTTCAATCATTTCCATCAGATTTGGACTCTCTGATTCTAATTAGATTGATTTGAGAGATTGAGAAATTATGATGTTATCATGCTATGTCAGATAATCAGAGGGAGGTACAAAACAGTTTAGTGTTGCATTAAAACAAAATCAACTTGATTTTGTGAAATCATGTGTGAAAGTGAATGCTGCTATTTATTTATTTATTTATTGTTACTGACCATGACATGTTATTTCTATATTTAAAAGGCTTTGTGCTCATCAAAACTGTTGAACGTGGAGTCTTGTAATAGGGATCTATTTTTTGATGCTATTAAAGAATGAATTTAAAATAATAATGATAATAACAATCCCAATTGTGGCTATCTCACTAGACAACACAGTAAATTGAAATAGTGCTCTTTAATACAAGCAGGGATCCCGATTATGAAACATTTTTTGTTACAAAACCTTTAAAGAAACACACACATCATTTTCTTCTCATATGCATTTAATTTAATGTACTGCACATTATCTGCAACTGTAATATGGGATGTTTTTTGACAGAGGCAGATTTTGCAGAAATGATTAACGCTCAGTTCATTTGTTAAAAATCAGGCATGTTTCCAAGCTTTGTGATTTTACTGCACATGTAACCGAAACATGCAGGGGTTTTAGGTTTATTTTATTTTGAACCTGTAAATATTATCTGAGTTTGAAAACTGTGATTTGTTTGAAACACTTTGAAGCATAAGAAATGTTTGCAGTACACGTAAAGATTTTTCTTGTGGCATCAAAACAAATCTCCAGTGTTCCTTCAATGTGCATAAAAGTTGATATCTGTGTATAAGAGTTTATATTGACATAATAGCACTTTGTAGCCAAAACACTTTACTTTTGTCTCATTTGTCTAAAGAACATTTTATAGTCCATTGTTCCAGATTTAACCAAGTCTTGAGGTTTAATCAGATGCAGTTTTGGAATCAGACATCTGGGTAATCCTTCCCAACAAGCTATACTTATCAAATGTTGTTTTCTCTTTTATTTTTTGACATTGTTTGACAAAATTGGAAACTAAACATTGGCTGGAAAACTTTCAAAATGGTTGAGCTGATTGAATTAATTTGTTAAACACCAATCATATTTTAGATACCATTTAAGCACGTGTTAAATAAATTATATGTGAGTTTGTTAAAAATCTCTTCCAATCACAGAACATATTGTTGGAAACTGTGCAGGATTTGGATCCTTATTAATGCAAGTAAGACATGATATTCATGTTTCTTTTTATGAGACTAATACAAACACCAACTTAATGTGAAAGCAATGATTGAAATTGTTGGCCTCACATTTAAATCAAGAGTAACTTAGTAGAAAGAGACTTTAATGATTGATTTAATGACTGTGAGGTCAAAAGAGAAGCACGAATCATCAGCCTTCCACCATCTCGCTTGACTTTTGATATGAGGATTTTGCAAAATGTTAGGCATTTGTTTTCATAAAACATTGATCTGGCTATTATGACAAAACATTCTTTCTGAAAAATGCAATATCCTCGAAGCAACTCTTATAAAAAAGTTATTTACATTCAAAATGTTTTGTTTTATTTATTTATTTTTTTTGTGATTGCAATAAGCTGATATTTTTTATGTCAAAAATAGACATAAGTCTTTTGAAATAGCAGATCTTATCACTTCCAATCAAATAACATACAATTGAAATCACTCGCCTTCTCATAACTCAACACACAAATAAAAGCCTTAAGATTTTTTTTGGTCAAATAACATAAATATCACCTTGGCTTTAAAGCAGTGATGAAATGAAGCTGGGTTTTTTTCCCAGCCAAACAAAGCATCATATTCAGGGTGTTGTCTGTCAACTCTTTGGAGATTTACATTGTTTACTTTTCACAATTAAGCTTAAAGGTTCACTAACCTTTAATTAGAATCTATTGTCAACACATTTTAATTTCTGGTTGTAATTTACCAGCAATATCATTTAATTTTCAGCTTATTGTTATCATTTCCAAAAGATTTTATCTTTCTATTCAGTCTTAATCATGCATCAGCACATACACAATAATATACTCAGAAGAAGTAAAGAAATCTTTCTGTTTGTTTTCCACAGTTCACAAGTTTTGCTGAAGAAGCTTTGCAAATAGACATCAAAACAACGCTGAACAGAATATATCAACTTTGTAATCAATTGATTTTCAGTCATTTCGGATTAATTTAATGTCTAGTAATCTATATGTATTCAGAGTAAGGAAGTTTTTGAAAAGATGGAAGAGCCCCGTGGTTCACCAAGAGACTCATGCAAAAGCAGATAACAAAAATGACCTGTTATTTGTTCCTGATAACAGAAGTACATTTTTCTCCGTCTGCTGTGTTTTTGCTACACTGGAAATCAATATGCCTGCCTATTTTCTTTCACTGGCTCTGTCTCAGATTGTCTGGCTGCGAGAGAAGAGATTTTGTTTACCACTCAAAATTCCCAGCTTAGAATTAGAACTTGCTTTCTTATTCATTGAATCCCAGTGATGTTAAACTTTGCTTTTGCTCTCTTGAGCTAAAACACTGATTGTGACTTGAATGTTTATTCTTTTTTTATGTTCTGGGTCCATTGAAAGTGAGGTTATGCTATAAATACCCTTTGCTATTCACTTAAGATTTCTTGTTTTGGTCTTTTTAGTTAATTTGTGTGTATCTTATGGTCATTTTGAACTGACAAAAGGAGGAAAGAAGAATAATTATTATATTCGCATTGATTTTTTTGCATAGCACACAAATAACAAACACAAATGTTTGTGTTTGCAATGTAACAAAATTGAAATAATTTAGGAGCCATTAATGTCCCTAAATTGTTTCAGTCTTTCACAAGGCCCTGAATCCAGAATGCAACTTTTGTCTCTTGTTTGAGTATATTATTTTGGCAAAATAATACTTTTAATGTTACTTGTCCATGCCAACACTGCCTTCTTTGAGAAGTTCTTAAACTTCTCAAAGAGCTCTGGCATATCCATCATTTGAAATCATCTTATTTTTTCAGCATGAAAGGAGATTAATGTTTTATCATAAAGTGAATCTTACCAAGCTAGTGGTCCAACCTTGTTGATCAACCTTTTCTCTGATTAAGTTTAACAAGTCTCACATTTATTTTCCAAGTTTTATTGTCAACAACATTTTGAAAAGTATATCATAAAACAAAGACAGTAAACAGCAAGTACCCATGGACATATTGAATGCTTTCTAATATAAGACAAGAAGTTTCCTGCAGAGCTAATACAAGTTGTATGATTAACCAACCAATCCAGAGTTTACTACCATAAATTGTTTATTAATTGCAAATTACACACATATAAAACACTGTGAACTCATTATTACTCAGGAGAAAACTGTCAAACATTTTTGCACAGCTTCAGGTTGTCCTGTTGTTTCACATTGAATTCTAGTTTGTAACTCTTGCAATGTGTTTAGCACTCAGTATAATGAGCTCAGTTCTTTCTAAGTTGGAACACAAGGCCTTTTCTGACATGGGTCAACAGGAAGCTATTTATCATGTATTCAAAGGGAGTGTTTGTTTGAAGAGCTGCTGAGAAGATAAGAATGATTGATATTATTTGGATGCTCTTGACTTGGACACCCCTAAACTCCATCAACATGGTTTTCAACCATCTTTAAAGATACATGAAGCAGAGTTTTGAAACTCATTGTGCTTCTGGGCAAACAGAGTGATATGCTTTCAAACTGGCATCTAAAATGTCAAATTAAAAAATTTTCCTTTCCTTTAAAATTTCCTTTTGTGATGCTTTTCTAAGTGTTTTTGCAGTGTTTTCTAAAAATAAAAAGAATCTGCCATCACAGACCATTATTTGTAACTACACTACATAAGACGAGTGTATTGTGGATTAAGGCCGAACACCAGAGAAGCACTTTCTGAGTTCTCAAAAGGGCAAAAAAATGCTCCTCTTTGTGGTTTCTTATTTGTTCCTGCTGTGTCTATGTGATATTTCTTGACCTTTATGTTGTTTCCTCAAACATGCGGTACATTATTCTTGAAACATATTAATGTGTAGATTTATTACACTCAGCACTGTCAGAGTCCTCTGAGAAATATCTTTCATCTCTGCTTCATCCACTTTTTATTAGTCTTTTATGTAAGCTATAAATGAGCCATTAAGACAAATCACAGTACCATTGATGCATCCCTTTGCTGCTTCTTAGAACAAATATGCTACCTAAAAGTCTAGCTCTTTACATAAATAAAAAAAGTTACATCAGTTTTGGTTAACACTAATCAAAATTGTTCCCTCTCTGCTTTGGATTTGGTCTTTACTTTCTGATACCCTTTAAAATAACCATTGTTTCTAGATAGTGGAAGGACTTTTGCTTAGTTTTTACATTCATTTGTCTGCATTCGGAACAGTTTGATGAGAAATGTTAAATTTTCAACTTCTGGATGGGTTTTTATGCCTGAAAAATCATTCAACATAAAATGCTCGTACTTTTATCTGTATATGAAATAAATGTGCACAGAAATAAGAATTGGGACATTTACTCATCTAAACTTTGGTTATCAAATTATACATGTCAACAAAGCATGTTTCATTTGATGTTGGCATTTGTAGTCCTCTCAAGATTAAAGCATTTAAAATTCTCAAGAAAAAAAAGACCCACAGAGCTTTTCTAATGCATTCACCTCTTTCCAATTACAAAAAACAAAAAGAAAAACATCAAAACATGGGATTGTACCTAGTATGAAAATAGGCAAGTTATGATGTCAGTCCACGTCATTTGACTTGGTAAAAGTGGGTCTTGCACCTGAAACACGGGTCCTGTGTGAGGACCTGTTGTGAATAGATCAGTATTCCCAGAGAGAAGATGCATCAACAGATGCACCGTCACACATGAGCGTGCCTCCCTGGTCCCCACGAAGGTACTTGCCATTGGAGCCCTTGATGGCAACTCGTCCGTGTTCTGGAAACTCAAGAAAAAAGTCCTCTGCCTTTTCTCCATCTGAACAGACCAGGCCACTGCTTGAGACATACCAGAACTTTCCATTCACGCCTATATGAAGAATAACAAAAAAATTTGTCAGGTTATAAAAAATAAAATATAAAAAAACTGCAGAAAACTGATGGAGAAGAGTTCAGTCTCAGAGTCATCTGACCAAGTTTCAGTTAACTTATTAGCTGCTTCACATTAGGTGGTGGCAAAATGTGTCTTTTATTGCACATGACCACAAGGAGAGATTGCTAATTAAGAGCTCCTAAATGCTTTGATAATATTTTAAATTACATTACAATGGGGGGAAAATCATCAGTTGCATTTATTTTGTAGGATTTTCTTAAGGGCACCAATAAATAATTTGATTGATTCATAGTCACATTATGTCATTTACTGTCTTGGCATCTTAAGCATAACACATGGCAGAAGTCCTCATATTCAGGCCATGAGGTCTTGTGTAGAAGTAGAAAAAGAAAGAGAAGAGGAAGAAGAAGAATGACGTCTAAGTCTGTAAGGCAACTATGTTAAAAGTTTTGGAAAGTACAGTCAAGAATATTCACAGTTATGAGTTATTTGAATGGATTGTCAGAATGTTTTTTGATTGACTAACGGACATAATTTTCTTCACAAAGTGTGCTGCTGAACAAGGTGTAGGACTTTTGGATTGATCTTCATTTGGACACAGCAAATGGGCCTAAACATATGTATTCAAACATTGTGGGAGAAGAGTTATCATTTGATATTGTTTTATTCCTACAGAATCTGGGCACCTTAGTATATTAACAATTCCCCAACAAAAGGTAACCAAGACTTAAGTGTGAGAGAATATCACAGACAGCTGAAACTTTGCTTAAGCTGGGTCAAATAGCAGAAAAATTATGCAAAGCACAGCAACAAATCTATAACAGATGGATCGAAAATGCAAGGGAATTAATGACCCAATCAAAATCCAGACCTCAGCCCAAATGAAAGGCTGTGGTGGGACTTTCAAAATGTTGAACAGAAGAAAATACAAACAAACCCCTACAAAATAAAGACAAATAAAGAACAGTGGAAAAAATATATATTTTAATGATGTAAGCTTCTGATTAGCTCATAAGAAATATGATCATCAATCAATTGTCTAATAATATTAGTTATTCCATGCTATGCATTGGTGTATTGACTGTATTACTGGCAAAAATAATCACAAGATGTACAGTGAAGTTTTTTTTTTAAATCTTGAAGCTGTTGTTGCTTTGTACCAATGCTGTAAGAGTTTATTAAGAAGAAAATTTGTGTGATATGAAAACACTGACTTTTAATGTGATAGGCGCCATTGTCGAACAGCAACGAGAAGATGTCGTAGACCGATCGATTCGCATCAAAGGTGTTGGAGTTTTTGTGGTGACACACAAAGCCGTTCTCCCCGTGAAGGATCAGCATTGGGCGGTTGATGAGTTTCATCAGAAGTAATTCATCATCACCTGTAATGAACGATATATTTTGTTCATCTGGTGAGACTTCGCTGCTTGTTGGCGGGCATTTCAGACAAACACAATGTGAAAATTCAAATAAATAGCCTAAAAGCACTTACCCACTGTATCGCTGACTGCTGAGAGCTGCCCATTTTTCTTTGTGCACACGTACTTTCCATTACTCGCCTTGAGTGCTACCCTGTGTCCTCGCCACTCAATGTCAAACATTGTGTTGACCTCTCTGGAAGGAAAAAAGATGGATAAGTGAGATTGACAAAAAAAAAACCATCTAAGTTAAGGGTTAAATTAAATCGTGAAATAGATAACCTAAGGAAATATTTGCGTATACCAAGAACTTTGTACAAACTGAGTTAGTATGTACTTGAGCTACAGGTGTTTTTAACTATTCCCAAGTAGTTAAAAACTTATTAGAAAGCTTCCTTTTCAATGGTTTAATATCTACTCACATCTCTGTGGCAGTAGACTGGATCTCTCCATGAGTCACTAGAGTCCAGTAGGACCCTCCATTGGTCCTGAACATTGGCTTTTTGCTCTCCTTATCTATCTCCATCTGGAAAGTCTCCATGTCGGTTTCTACATCCTGATTGGCTGAAATACTCACTCCTGGCAACAAAGAAGAAGATACCCATGATAATTTAACATTTTTTCTAGGATAGGATTTTTAACTACAGCATCATCCTGGATGTCTTTTGCATCTCATCCGAAATTCCAGTAAAGGTAAGAGCACATAGAAACCACATTCAAAACGGCAAGATTGTTTCATCATTTCAGCTCATAAAGATATATTATTACGCTGACTCAGTAAATGTTTTGAGCAGATGGGGTTCACATTTTCTATATTCTTAAACATTTAAGTCATGGCAGCACAAATTAAATTATGATTACCCAAATATTAGAAAATCTTTTAATTGGCCTTGCAAGAACTAGCAAACTGTCATATGTACTCCATATATATGTTCTGTGCCCTAATAAAATTTTCAATCAAATTTAAATTAAATGGTTGAACTGTGAAACAAGAAAATGCATAAAGTATCTCAGGTATACAAGACCATTCCCAAGTGCTTGGAAGGAAATATGAGCGACAGAATTGTGGCACAGTAGCCAAATGCTTTTACAAATTAGATTTTCTTGTGAGGTCAATTTTATTCAATTTGAGAACTAATCCAATAATATAAGAATTGTTGCATTCAAAGTTCCTAATATGGAGGTTAGGAACTTTGAATGCAAAGTTTCTAACTTTGCCATCAAAGTTAGGCCAAATGTAAAGTTAGGGCAAAAAGGATATTTGAACAGCATTTTAGTGGGATCCTTTTCATGAACAGGGACAGAAATTCAGGTCAAATATAATGTGAAGATATTTTGTTTTGTTATATTTGAATTTTAAGATATTTTGTCTTGTTATATTCAGATTTTATCCCTTTTTAGGATGTTTGTGAATAACTTTTAGTGAAATTGTCAAATAATTTACAGTGTGGAATGTGGATATGGATATATCCATTTGTAGAGTGCTTGCATCCTCCACTTTTTACCATCCATGTTTTTTTTTCCATCAACAACTGGGACATCCAGGTTTTTCTAGTTTACATGGAAAGTATCCCTGAATTTCAGTAAAATGTCAATCCCCCTTTTTTTGTATGTTGACTTTCCGTAGACGTCTGCATTTTCAGTAATCTATAATTTTTTTGTGGAGTTTGGTGACATCTAGTGGCTCAAATGACTAAATTTGAGCCACTGAGTTCAAATTGCCAAATTTGAATTTCATCTTAAATATTTGGACATTACAGGCTCATTCTAGTATGAGGTAACTAGCATAATTGTATACTGTGTGACATAGTGCTTAACATTATACAAAAGCATAAAGTGTTGCACACTATAAGTATGAAGTGCTCGTGTCTGTGTGATGGAAGAGCTCATAAGTAATAATCTTGTTTGTGTTATAATAGAAAAGATAGATGATGTTAATTTTGGAAAGAGGATTTTTTTGTGGCCTTGTTTTGATCTTTGGATGTTTTTACCTTTTATACACAACCATAAAAACAAAAAATTATAAATATTTGTTTTAATTTCAAATTGTAAATTCATTAGGAACAAATGACTTGTAACCAATTGCACGCCACCTTTGTCATAATTTCTGAAGTGTGGCACATCAGCAAATTTTATGTCAAATAAATCAAATTCACACCTATCTTTCCACTCAGTTAGTCCCCAATTTTTTTCACACACCAGTGCTTCCCTTGCAGTCAGCCTAGTGTTGCCTACCTAATCGACATGTACAAACTCTGGCTGCTGGGGTGTGTCAGGTCTTGTGAATGCACAGACACATAGCCTGTAATTGAACTGTGTTGGCTGTAGTATAAATTAGGTGCCACAAAAATATCCTTCAACCTTTCTCTTAATCCCGTTAGAACACTAATCCCCTTCAGTCAGCCCTCCACCCCTTCCTGTTCAGTTGCATGCTGTAATTCCCTGAGTGGCAAAATGCAAATCTGCACTGGAGAGCCCAGTAAGCAGCTTTCAGTGCCTAGTTCCTTACAAAACACGACACTACCAAAAGACCAAACACTTCAGTTCAAAACTGAGTTTTTTTTTTTACTTTGTTTAATAAAGTTGGCTAAATTGTTTCCTTGTTAGTTTTTTTTCCTCTTTATTATTCATAAGCATAATAATGTCTGCACAAGAAGGTTAGTGTAGTCTATTCCATTCGGAGCACATGCATTGTTGGGCACCTTTACAAATCCAAACGTGAAGCTGTTTTTTATAATATTCATAGAGGCTGATGCTTTCAAAGGCTCCAATTAAAGAAAATACAGTTGTTGCTTTTTAAAAAACTTAAAATAATGAATAAATAAGATGATGTAGGCTTGAAACCCAAGCAATTGACATAGCATGTATATCTAGTGTGTCTGTAACCACCTTTTTAATGCATTTGCAATCTTTTGATTAATTCTTTCAAGAAATTTACATTCAGTGACTTCAGACGACATGTGCGAACTGAACTGAACTGATAGCAAAGAACCAAGTGACTACAAGGCTCAGAACCCATTGCTAGTAACTGACACCCCTGTTGCTTAGATCAGTCTTGGAGTCATTTGCACACCAGTTAATCTTCCTGGGACACGCAGTGAAAATGACAAAGCCCATTACCACAGTGACCTCAACAATATGGCTACCAACACTCTGGATCCAACATGTACAAAATGCCATGTTAGCTTTTGTTAGCAAGCAAATTAACCCGTTTTGATGTTTTGATTGCTGCAACTACAAATATCAACTAACCATAAAACTATACTGACTTGAACTTGTTTAGTACATGGGTCAACAAACTCTTTAAAATCTAATGTTCAACTAACAGAAAATCAGAAAACCCAGAGCATAACACACTGAGAACAGTTGATATCATTTCTCTTTTAGCATAACTTTTATTTAAAATTTAAGGACTTCAAAACACAGTTAATAGATTTTTTTAATTGCACAACGGCTGCTGGTATTAGACCAACAGTAGTATGCCATTTTGAAAAAAATCACCATGATGATAATTATGATTACTATTAATTAAATTAGCTGCTAACTTTTATTCCAATTTTTTTAAGTCGACCTATTCATTGTCAGGGTTGTTCTTTCAATACTTTCTAAATACTTGAACAGTTGAAAAAAAAATTAATTAAGCAGAATTCAAATTCTTGTGCTGCTGTTTTTATATTAAACTTAGTTATGATTGAAAAAAAGCAACTGCTTTCATTCAATCAAAAGAAGTTGATTACCTTGCTTGACTGAAACAAATCTTTTATTGGCAGCTTGGAAGACTACTTGTGGATGACTTTCCTCCAAATCGAAGAGCTCATCTTTTCCGGGTTTGGAGCATCTGCCAGAGCGCAGGGTTCCTGTGGGGCCCACTGGGGCAAGATATTTCCCGTCGCAGTCCTTAAAGGCCAACTTCCCGGACTTCAGCTCCAGCGTGAAGCTGGTTGTGTTGGAGTTTTCCTTCACTAGTTTCCCATCATTGCTGAGAAAGCGACTGTCGCAGGTCTTCAGACTGTACTTTCCATCCAGGTATACCAAGGTGACCAGAGAGTCCACTCCCCAGGGAATGTTGCTGTCTACTGAGATTTCTCCATCGGAAGAAGACAGGTGGGCATAACGCTTTCGTGCCACACTGAGAAGGCTCGCCTGTGGGTGTAAAGCTAGATGAACAGCCCATAGCTCTTGTTCCCCAATGGCTTGGGCAAAGCAGGACAGATAGTCTGCCGATCCTCCAAAGTAACGCTGATAAGGTTCTGATTGCAGTGCCCAACGACCATCAGACTGGGGCACTATAACGAAACGACACTCAGGGTCTGGCTTCTCTGCCCCACATATGATCTTTCCAGCTTTATCAGAAGCAAGGTAGCGTCCTAAGTGGCTTCGGAGGAACACAACTTGCCCATCTTGCTCATCCTGTTCTAAAGTCCATATTTGTTTCTTCTTCAGGCTGATGCCTGAGGCATTCACCTTGAAACCGAAGGCCTCAGCGGTCAGGTAGCGGTTCTCGTAGTTAATCAGACCAAACTGCAGCTTTAGAGCCTTGTTAATCCCGTTGGTGGGCATGCTTGAACAGGCCACACGTTAAAACTGCAAGCACGGAGGTTTAAAACAAACAAGGGAACTGTCGACAAATGAAAGTAGACATGAGATTGAAAATCAAAATGTTTGATTTCTTCCTTCTTTGGTTTCTCAGGGTGTGCAGTAATTCCACTTATCTCCTTTTGCCAACTTCTTTCTTCTCAAATCACTTTCTCTGTTTTTCCCTGAGCGTGTGCCCAGGTACTTGCTCTCAGTTCCTTAATGAGTTAGGATTAAAATCAACAGGACACGGCACCTCAATCCAACAAGCTGCTGACGTCACATTCCAGTGCACCAACCAAAGCCCTCCTGTCTCACTCTCCTTCGCTAGATGTCTCTTCGCTATGGAAACAGTACAGCTTCCTCAATCCCAACTTGTACATCTTTCTCCTTTTGTCACCTCTTTTGTTTTTCCTTCTACTCCTCCCCCTTCTTTTCGATGTCTGACATTCATTGTTCAGCTGGTATTCAGTTAGGTCTCACGCATAGTGAGGTCATCATCCTAGCGGCCAGGCTATCCAGGATAATCCTCTCTTTGATCTGGTAGTGCACCGCAGTCTTAATGGAGAACATCTCCGAAATAAAGGTGCTTTTTCTTGGACCCTACATGCGTTTCATCTTTCAAGAGATCTTAACATACATTTAACTTTCTATGAGGAAAATGCTAATGTTATAAACACTTTTAGTTCTGCATCACTATGCTTTGATCTGTGTCTAAGGGCTGTTTCTGGGATAAAACTTGTATCCCTAATGTAGCTCTTTTATATAGAACTGACATTATTTGTAAATGGATGACTGATCAAGATACATCTAAAAGCTATATTAAAGTTCTTATACCAGGATTTTCCAGTTTACCAGTCCACAGAAACTCTCGGAAGGAGCGTGACATTTGCTTCACGTTCTTGGACATATTTAAATCAAAGGTGAAGTCTGTGAGCTTAGCCAAAGATTTGAATAGAACAAATTTGAATGTGCATTAATTTGCATTTTCTTCACTTTCATTTTCTTTTATTCTTACAATTCTTCTTTCTAATCTGTCTAAACCATAGCATTTTATTCCTATAGTTGGGTAATAAAGGAAGATGCAACTCTAAGGCCCCACTATGACCTTTGTCACACCACACGCCATGATCAAGCCTCGTAAGAGCATTACTGTCTTCTTTTACAGCTTCCTAAAGATGGTGAAGCTAAAGCCCAGGAGAAGTGTATACTGCAAATACAAGTTAGATAAATGAGGCAGGATTCACCCTGCAAGAATTCTGGATTATTTAAACATTTGTTTCAGGTCCATTGCTGACACTTCAGAAATAGAATGTAGAAAATTATATTATTGTTCAATAATTTAAGGAATTTATATTGAAAGAGTCAGATAATTGTAGATAATTTAGGCCTATACTCTTAGTGATTGTGCATTTGGAAGATATATTTTTGCATCAGCTTTAGCTTTCTGGCTGATGTCCGAATGTTGCTTTAATAGTCTGATGTAGCAGGGTTTCCTCATGACATCATATTTTTTGAAGCTTTACTAGTCCCATCTACAACAAGATGTCTCTTAAATAAAGGTGCATTTTACATTTTATAGTGGGACAGGTGCTCCTAGGCTTGCAAGCTTCCCCTTTTGCTCATCTAAAAGTGAAAATCAATATACTAAACACTTTGATATTAATCCCATAGGACATCTCTCATAAAGTCAAGGTCTTTATCTTCAAGTGCAATTGCAAGCTGTGTCCTGCTGTTTTATGTTGTTTTTGGAGTAATAAAGATATAACGTCTTGCACACTGGAGAAGAAGCTTTCATCTCTTTGCAGACCTTGTTTTCCTGTGGATAAGAGCGCTCTCTTAGTTCCAGCCAGAATCTTTACAAGGTCATTTGTTTTGTTAATGGTAGTTGAAACGTTCATTCTTCTCTCACAACAGGTTCAGTATTTGATGCAGATGTTCACGACCCTTGTTAAAGTTTACTCATTTTAAAACAAGAAAAATGGTCTGATTATTCTGAAAAAAGTATTAAATTAACAGGTAAAATCACTGAATAAAAACGCAGCACAAAAATAAAATAAATCAAATAAGCAATGTGATGTAAAATAGCTTGCAACTGCAGAACCTCTGTTGTGTCAAAACACTTTTCATTGCAGCTCTACAGAAAGCTGCCAGTTGGGAATGATTTTTGCATGGACAATTCATCCTAGTTCAGCTGAAGAGACCACAGCTCTTTTCCGTGATAGAAACATAAATGAGATTTTACATTTTAGTCAGAACCCAGAGAATATTACAAAAAGACTTCAAATGCCGATTTTAGGAGCTTAAAAACAGTAAGTACCAGATTGATTTTTGTCTGTAGTTCAGGAGGATCTATATTCATATATATATTAAAACAAGTTACAGTATGTAGAAAGTCAATCACTAATCTGAAGAAGACTACAATCAATGGTCTATTCTGCTGATAATGCATGGAAACCATGTACAGCTAAATATTATCGGCATAAAAGTGACAAGAAATGTTATTTAGAGATTGAATAATGTATTGAAGTGAGCACGTAAATAGCAAATAATAATGGACAGAGAACTGACCACTGTGGAACCCCACAAGATACAGAGGCAAGTATTACAGCCAGGGCGGATATAGGCTATCATCCTCCATGCTGTGGTCTGTTAAACTAGCATATATTTATGATGGCCAAAAAGAATAGCTGTCAGAAAGCCTCACCGAAATGTATTGTTACAGCAATAATTGTGGGAGACAGTGAATTGACAGGAGACGTTAAGAATATCAACCTTTGAACACAAGACTTGTTAAGACTCTTCCCTAGGAAGACCAATGTAACTATTGAAAATATATTTATACGTACTTTGAGTTGTTTTTAAAATTAAATAAAGTATGATAGGTGAATACAGTTTTTCAGCGATGTGTTTAAAACACCAAAAACCAACAGACCTTGACGCAGAAATCAAAATCCTACCTTACACAGTTCTGATTGTTGGTGTGTCAGGTTTGGGAAGTTACAAAAACTGCTCGACACAGCTGAGTGATTCCACAGCTTTCCAGCTTTCGGAGTACACCGTCTCAGTTGCTACTCAAGCATCAACTGAGCACCTCACTTGAAGTTTACTGACAGCTTTCCTCGGGAGACTTAAAATCCCTCTGTAATTGCTAGGCTCTTCCACCTTGACCAAGAGGCTTTAAAGCATCAAAAAATGGATTAGAAAAACACAACAACAACAGAACTAAGCTAACAACAATAACAAAACAGTCAACATTGCAGCAACTTTGGACTTCCTATGTAACCTTGTCATAATGTTTTCAGTGTGAAAAAACTCATACCGTTATTCTGAGGTTGTTTTCTTTAGTTTCCCTAACCCTGACCCTACCCTATGGTTAAAAAATTGTAGTTTTCAGAAATAATCTGTTGTTTACAGTCTGTCCCCAATCATACATTCTCCTTAAATTAGATTTTTTTTTCCTCAGAGGGATAATTCGAGGCTATTTCAGTTAAATATTTTAACAAAAAATACTTCATCATCTGAACACACAGCATTCTTTCAGGAAACACATTTATTTTGATTTGTATTATCTTTACTTCTGTCCTTACAGTTACCTATCAACTGTATAAACACATACTTAGACTTCTATGCTGCCTTTCAGCAAGAAAAAAATAAATAAAATGTCTGAGCTGAAAATTGTTATTTAAAATAAGTGTGTTCTGTTAGCCTGATTCTGCTAAACTAAAACACATTGTCGAAATTCTCCAGTAAATTAAAAAAAGATAAAAACAATAAATTCATAATTACAGCACACATAGAAGTGGTTCTGTGTTTTCATCCTCTGCTCACAGGGTGGCAGCATTGTTTTTTCCAAAGTATTTCAAGTAAATTGAAAAAATTCAGAAGCAAAATTCAGAAATGACAGCTGTTCTCTCAATGATGTTTGTTTTCAGAATATAAAGAAAAAAAAACCTGCACAGACTCCATCTGTCTACTGAAATGGTCCTTTGTTTAATCACTAACAGGAACATGTATTGAAAGTCATAAACAAAATCTAAATAAATGACACAAAAACTAAACTCACTAAAATTGGTACTTTTTTACTTTTGATTTAAATGTATTCATTTTGAAGCAAACATAAAAGAATATTTTTTGTCAATTTGCAAGTTATACACATCGAATGGATGTTGTTTAAATGTATTCTTGGCCAGCAGAGGACAGCATTGTCTGTAAATTTCAAATAGCCTTTTCGTAAACGTTGTGTGTTTAGTTTTGGGTTTGTTGCGCAGAAAAAAGGGATCAAACAAAAAAAAAATAGAATTTGTTACATTTAATTCATCTCACCTTCATTGTGCCAAGTTATAGTAGAGGTTTTGTAAATCCACTTTTTTATTTTTTGTTATCCTTTTTCCAAATACACTTAATGATTTATATCCAATTTCAGTTCAGAATCACTTAGATGGTGACAGTACAGCATAGTTACATTGAGATTCGGATTAAATACAGTGCAATTCAACTCTTAATGCAATTGTAATAATACAGTAGCATAAACACATAAACATTAAATAAATAAAAAATAAAAAATTAAATAATAAAAATGAAATAAAGAAACATATATATATATATATATAATATATATATATATATATATATATATATATATATGCCATTTAAATATAATTGTAAATGTAATTGTAATAACAATTACATCGTTATTTTTCAAATGCTTGCATTACTTTCTTCCTTTAGTTACATTCTTTGGTAAATAGTGATTGGCATGCAAATTGGCTTACACAAACACATGTGGAGCTCGTTACACACAGGTACACACTAGCTCCTTGAAACAGATCAAACTGTAAACTCAGATCCACTCATACATGACTTAAACATAGATTAATGTTTCTGGCATGTTTATCTAATTTATTACTGTCTCAGACCTTTTTAGATAAGACCATTTTTCAGATTGGTATCCATTAGCACCTATAAGCTCCATCTCCCTGCCTCTGCTATAGCTAAAGGACCAGCACTTACTCTGTTTAGGTTTCATCAAAAAGCCCTTTCATCAAGTAGTCAAGGATTGTGTTGTGGCACATTGCGTATAGCCATCTTAAAAAATCTGAGATGACATTTTTCTGTTTCACATTTTGTAGTTTTTTTTTTTCTCCAAATATTTTTAGCATAAACCACTCACTTCTGTCCTTGAAGCAGATGTGTGTTCATAAAACCAGAATAGCAGTCAGTTCAAGTCCGACCTACACAAGGTACAGGAACCCAAAAATGTCCTTTCTGTGCTCTCCTCTCCTCCCAGCGGACCTTTCAGCTGCCCCCTCTAAAACCAGCAGAGGAAAACGAACAAACTATGAGACAACCAGTAAAAAGTAGAATATAAAATGACTTGCTTGGCTGTGATTCTCCTTCCTCAGCAGCTTGCTGCTCACTGACCCCATCAAACCAGCTGTTCATTCATCTACAGTACGAACACCCCCAAAGGCAGCTAAAGACAAACCCTGGTGAATTTTCTTGGAGGCAGCCTAGTCTCTACCCAGAAGTGTTTGGTTTATAGTGCCTGCAAAATTATTAATTCCCCTATTTCCTTTTTTTTCTTCCTTTTTTTTAGGTTTTACTTGAACAACCAGACCAAAGAACACCGATGAGCTTGACAAAGAGATCATAAAGTTGTGGAGAAGTTTAAAGCAGGATTAAATTGCAAAAGAGTAACCCATGCTTTGAACAAAGCATTGATCAGTCCATTATCTGAAAAAGGACAGATTAAAACAGTACTGCAAACCTCCAAAATGAATTGTCATCTACATAATTGCACGAGATTATAACTCAGAAAAACACTCAAGAGGCCGAAGCCAACCCAGGAGCTGTATGGATCTACTTGTCAAGTGAGAGAATCATTTTGACAGAACAACTAGAAGAAGCAGATGGCACGAAGCTGGATCTGACGTTTCAAAAATAAACTTCTGGTTAAAATGAAACCATCTGAAGTTTGCAGTTTCCCACAAGTCATGTAGGGATGCATAGCAAACAAGTGGAAGAAGGCACTCGAGTTAGATGAAATAAAAACCCCACATCATGTGATGTGGGGTTCATTTTATTTCTTATTCATATATATATTTTAAATTGTTTAGAAACAATGTGTTTTATACTCTTCCACAGACTGAATTACCTCCTCTACGTGTCATCAAGTTTTATAGGCCTTATAATGAAGCATTCATTTGCTTCAGGTGTTTTGGAATAGGCATGCATCTTAAAGTTACCAGACAGAAGCCTAAAGGACTGGAGCTGCAAGTCCCTTGATTATATAATAACAAAAAAAAAAAAAAAAAACACAATGAAATGCATTGATGTCGCTATAATTTGTAAAATGTGAAAAAAAGGGTGTGAGCACTTCTGTAAGGGCCCATACAGCATCATAATTGGGATTTTCAATAAGTCCGATTTGAGAATTCACATATTAGTGCATCACCTCTAAATTTCCAGCTTTTTAAGCGTTGGTTGTATTTCCACGTTTGTTTTAAAGAGTGACCTAAACTTGCCTCGGAGGAGCAGACACAGAAGGCTGCTCATGCGGCAGGAGACAGTGGTGTAACTCAACTCGAGGTTATTGCTGTCAGTGCAATACATTATCGACAAAGAGATGCTGTCTTTCAGGTGAAGCATCCTGTAAATAGGCAAGCAGTAAAAACGGCTGAGTTTCTTATTGATGAAGCTGCAGACTAGAGAATGGAGCTCAGCTGCACAAGCTGGCCTCTTGCTATGAGGTAGACATGGTAAGCTTTGAGGGACAGGAGTTCTCACATCAATGTCATTCTTGGTTCACCGACCCTGACATCAGGTTTAATATGTGGCCTCAGCTGCTGCCATCCTGACAATTCAATGTGTCTTTCATTTAAAGAGAACGATCATGTGATTTAAAGTGGCATGTAAGAAATGCACTTGCTCTGTGAGGGAGCTGCATTCAAAACTCCCATGTTCTTTGTTTATTCCTCGGAGTACACGCACATGCATGCATGGTCATTTTTGTGCAAGCCCTTGTCTTTTACCGACATATAGATCTGCTCTGTCAGAGGTTCATATGCAAAGCATTGTCTTTCCAAAGAGCCAGACTTACATCAAGCTCCTAATTTCTCCCCTCTGAATTTGTTCTGCATTCCCACACACAAAGACAGTAAAACATGGCACTCTGAAAATAAGGGAGAAAATACTTTTAGCTGGAAAAAAATGAATCTATGGTACACAGTGCTGACTCAAAGGCTTTAGATAGCCCAAGGTTCTTTTAGAGGGTCAAACGAGCATGTTTGTTTAGTGTCCCAGCCTTTTCTAAAAGGGGACTGTTTGTGTGCTGTAGCCAAAGGCAGAAGAGAAGACAATGCCAAAACAGTTCAGACACAGAATTACAGTGATTCTAACTATTTTGTGGACTTAAACCTAGTTTCTAATATGATATTTCTGAATGTCAAATGAAAAACATGGTAAAGGTCAAAGGTACCTGTTAAAGAAGACAACTTTGGAAGTGTTTAGCATGCTGAATTTATTAAGATTGAAGTTGTGTTATATTTTGTGACATCACAACCACAAAAATGATTACATTTTATTACCTTATATAATGGATATTTGTTTTCTTTCTTGAAGGGAATCTTTAGTATTATTACTGCCTCTTACATTTGTTTTCTTTCTGTTTGCTTGCCCCATTTTGAGCTAATTTCTCTGCCCATCGCCTTCTCCCGACTGAAAAAGAACATCATGCTGCCGCCAATATGCTTTTGACTAAGGTTAAAAAGTTCAGTTTTGCTCTGCTCCACATCTTCTTCTGCATGTATGTGATGTCATGTATGGGTTGTGGCAAACTGTAGACATGACTTCTGCTGAGTTTTATATTTTTATATAACACTATATATCTATATTTATATATATAACTATTATATCTATGTATATAAATCAAAAGTTGATATTTTATATATATATATATATATACATCTGTATATATAATCATATATACAGAAATGAAATTACAACTTCATTTCTGTTTTTCATTTTTCAGATTTTTTATCACTGAAAAATGTTAAAACCATCTATTTTTCTGAATGGAACACAATAATGTTTGAGGCTGTAAAGTAACAAAATGTGAAGAATCTCAAATGGGGGAATTATTTTGGGAATCCACTGTATATTCAGCTCTTGTTTTTTTTTATTTTTCTCAAGCTCTAAGCGCTGGCTTTGAGTTCACTTTCAGTACACGGAGATTTGCCATTTGTCCTGACACACACACTTACACACAAACACCATTTCCTCAAACAGACTTTTGTAGCTTGTCTGACAAATTGAGCACATTTGTTCACGAGAGAAATTTTCATTGAGCAACTGGGTCTTTTCTGTGTCTCCGGTTGTTTCTCATTGAGAGGTTCCCTCCCCTCCTTCTCGGTCTGTGGGTAGATTGTTTACAGCAGGAAGTGTCTGGCATCCTCTCACTTGGCATTGGGAGACACTGACTTGGCTGGCTCTGGTAGCCCAACATCATTCACAGTTCCCAGCGCCCGCTTCAGTGTGTAATTCATGTGCTTTTGGGAGACATCCTTACCGGAACAGAAAGCGCTTCTGCTGATTATTCCGTCTGTTTTTGATTACATCCTGGACGGCCTCTGAGAACTAGTGGACAATTTAGCCATCATTCCTAGATGGGTTAATGGGGCCCAGGTTGTAAGGTTTGTGCTGGGGTTCAAAACTGTTGATTGGCACAGATTTTCAGTTGTGGCAGCAATGATTACTGCTCAGGAACATTTGTTGCTTTTCTCCCATGTGTGAACATGATACTATGGTGACAATGCATATTTAAAGGTTTGGTACTGAGTCAGCATTGGGAAAGGAAAAATTAATTAGCTTTGATCCAAGCTAGATTGCAAATATTTATTAAATCTTTTGATTTCACCCTCCCACCGTGATAAAAATGTGGGAAATTTGAAGTGATGAACTACAATAAAAAAGAGTAAATTCATTAGAATAAATCATGATGACAATGACATCAACATCCATCAAGAACATTTCATCATAGCAACTATATGATAGAATTGGACAACATTTTGCACAAATATTTGACTTCAGTTGAGGGGCTACAGCAATCAAGACTGATTTCAGACTTTTCTTTAAGCACTACCACATCGATACATTTGTATCGATGTGGTAGTGCTAAATGAAAACAATCAAAATGTGGGTTTATTTGTTTTGGTTTCAATGATCCCTTTAACTGTAGCACCATAATAAGACCTAAATATCAACAAACTGAGCAGTTTCATTTAAAAACCTTATTTATTAATAATTGAGGAGCTTAAGATGAGATACTGCCAACTCCAGCATAGTGATTTGTTTGCAATAGTATAGGATTTGAAAATATAATTAAGGAATACCTTGGTCTCCATCTTTTACGCATATGTGAAAAAGATATCAGGCTTTACTTAAAAGACAATTTGTTAGCAAGGGATTGAATAATTATTTCCACGCACTGCAGCTTAGAGTTGAATCTTGTCGATTCAAATTGACCTTTTGTTCTAACCCCAAACAACCCATAAATAACTTATGACAGCATTTTATCATATTTCTTAACAACAGATTACAAACCAAATATTTTCTGTATATACACTGTGTGTGTGTACTGTGTGCTATGTTTCTCTTCGATACTTTGAATTTTATTGCATATTAAAATTGACACATTTTATTTTGATTGCATACACCGATCCATTAGATGATACTGAAAGAGACATTTCAACAAAATGTGTTTCAGTTTGGTTTAAAATATAGTTAAGTAGCATATTACTGTAGCAACATCTAAACATATGCACCCAACAGTTGTATTTTCATCAAAGTATCATTATTCGAATAAAATAAATCTCTATGGATCCTGGTTCTTTTTTGGCAGATTCGTTGGATGTTTAATTCATCATCGCATGACTCTTTGGCCAGGAGACTGCCCATTGTTTGTAGACCTGCAATGTCAAACACTCTAGAAAAAGAGGATATCATCGTCTTCAATGTGCAAACAGAATTTGTACCATTTGACCTCTGAGATGGATGCTGTATTGTCTCAGTAGTGCAAGCTTGTGCATAAATACACCAACTGCTCCAAGCTGAAGTGCTAGGTCTGCTGGGGCTGTTTGTTTTAGGCAATCTTCTATTTCCTTGAGCATGCATCGCCTGCCAGCAATCAGCACAATTGTATCTGGATGTTTTATGTGTTTTTTTTTTTTTTTTAGATTTTATGTAGACTGTTGAGAAGTCATACCAGTATTGACAAAACTAACCCATTGTTTTATTTGAAGTCTGCAGCAGAAATAAGCTGCCATTGCTTTATCAAGAACCGCTTAGATGTCCTAGTTGTTATCTAAAAGAAATGTATTTTCTTATACTAGTACATTAGAGAGCATGTAACTTTCCCAGAGGGCAGCTACCTGATCCGGTTACATCATCTACTGCACATCAATGTCTGGCTTTGTAGTCATTAAGCTTTCTCTTCACCACAGTAAATCACACAGTGTCGACAACAGCTGCCCTGATCATCTATTAAAACTTCTATAATGTTCTGAGTGAAGAGAGTGGGGCCTGTAAGCTGACACTGTCTTAAAGACCCCGAGTTAAAACCAGTGAGTCTCTGATCTGGTTCATATGGAATCACACCATAAGTAGAGCTGATGAAGGGGAGAGTTGACAAAAAAGCTTTGTAATGAAAGAAACCTGCTTAAAAGCTCATAATAAAGGAGATGAGACTGATATTGGCCATACCATAATTGCATTTCTGTCTTAAGTCCACATCATATGTAAAGCCCTCAAGAGTGGAACTAATTTAGTTAGTCTTTAAACTTGAATCAACTCAAAGTATGAGAAATAGAAACAGATTATATGTTTTTATTATCATGCATGGTTTTGTTGCTTCTTCTTATTTTACCACTGTAATGTAATAATTTTCGTTTTTTTATTATGTTTTTGTTGTTTTTTAATCTTGTAAAGCACTTAACTGCCTTGTTGCTGAAATGCGCTATATGTTTGACTTGACTTGTGGTTTCAATTAATCTTGGTTAATCAAAACTCACAGAAAGATTTCTTTATAAACTAAGCACTTTCCTGCATTTATGAATGTCTAGAATCATATCAACATGCAGCACTGCACTCAGATTTCTGACTCTGGCTGCCATATGAACCTCAGCTGACTGCTCTCTAATAGCAGGGTGTTGACTGGTTTCAGACTGACTTGCTGTTTGGTCCAGATCAGATTCAGACTTCAGCCTTTGAAAATACCACCTTTAAACCATGGTCATGTTTGCAATTGCTTGCTGTTTATAAGGCCAATAACTATTTGACAGAAACAAGTAGGAGGAGGAACTAACCAAAAATAGGTTTTCTTTATCACTGTGTAGGGTAGATTTATAGAATGGATTAAATGATGAGTTTAAAAATTGACAAATATAAGCTATCTTAAAAAACAGTTTTCACAAGCAGCTTATTGGGAAATATGTTGCATAGAATGGGTGTCTCAAAGACCAAAAATGCTATAAAAAATGTATAATTAATTGCATATTTAAGAATAAGAAAATGAGATTTAAATGTCATACACTGTGGAAAAAATGTAAGCTCATCTGGTATTAAAAGATTTAAATGCTTGTATGATTTAAATTATAAGTGTGAGAGGGACAGGAAATCAGTAGTCGGTAGACATTGCATCTTCTACCTGCTCCTATTCCAACAGATACTGTAAAATTGCAAGTCAATTTTCTTTCTTGCTTTTACTTTTTGTTTGTTTGAAAAAATAAAATAAAATAAAAGAATTGAAATGAAATTTCTGGTCATTAAATTGTGCAAAGTCTTAAATCTATTGAAAAGCTATATGGGAGCATTGTTTTTTCCAATGTTATTGAAACAAAAGGAAGATTATGTAGATGAAGGGTATATGGGTTTAATAAACAGCAGGTAAAATATTAATTCTTTTTTTTTAAATCATAAACTATCCATTTAATTCTCTAGGCACAAAGGAGACAAATATATTTTAGCAGGGGTATTCACCACTCCTGCATTAATTTTGACTTTAAAACCATGGAAATCAATTGCAGTACTAACTCACTGAGCTACTGTCAGTCTGTGCAGTGGCACCCACTCAGGAGGCCTTTCTCCAAAGAGACACAAACTGGACACAAGGCTACCTTGAGGTGAATTCTCTGTGGGACTCTGCCAGTTGAATTGGTCCTTTTAGATTTTCATTTTTTCTACCGTCTACGTCCTTCTTTTTGTCTTGTTCTATCACTTTCTCCCCCACCGTTTGGCTGTTGGATGCTGTGCCCGACTTTTCTATCTCTTTCTTTGGTCTGCTCACTCTCTGCGTCTCCCCCACTGACAGGTTCCACAGTGAACATTCAACAGAAAATATAAGGTAAAATTGGGCCTCTATAACATCTGTCACAGTCAATTCAGGGGACAGACGGTGATTTGCCCCCACTAAGGCTGCAGAGATGTTTGTCAGCTGATCTCATAGTGTGATCCATGCATGCTGTTCTCCATCTTTTCTTTTCTTTCACATTGGAAATGCATTTTTTTCCCTGTATTTCACCTCTGTAAAATCACAGAAACTATAAATGGACTTGTCTCTCTTTCTCACATCACAAGGTACGTTTTGTACTTTGAGTTTGTCTTAAAATTAGCACATCAACCCCCACTGGATTTGTCTGCAGGAAAACGAGAGATGTCTCCAAAACATCTGATCAAAGCCTTGTTTAGTTGCCCAGGGCCTTCAACTCATGTTGATAAGATGTCCACGTGCCAGTCATGGAGCTTATGACTGCGTGGTATCTGAGCAGAGTGCATATTTTTAAAGCGTAAGATATAACTGAGGAGGAGAGAAAAGCAGAACTCCTGGGAGGGACTCAGATGTGTTTAAGGACTCTGCAAAGCGGCAAAGGGGCCTGGCAGCACGACAAAATATAAACTAGAATTACTAGCATTTACAGAGTATGGACAAATAAATGCATGCTCTGTTTCTAATCCATATCCGAAGCAAACTCTCTCCACTCATGCCAACATACATGCAGAAATTGTTTTTTTTCTTTTGTGTCTGGCTGTTTATATATTTAAAGCAGATGTTTTCTGCATGTGCTTGCAGCAGCTTAAAGTGTTGCACAAATGAGCCTTTGTGATGCAGAAAGGTCATGAGGAAGCAGTAGTGTATCATGTTCTCAGAGCATGTGCATCCCAGGTCAGAGACGGATTTCTTCTCTCTTTTTTCAGTCACTTTTTTTAATTTGTCAGCAGCAAAAAGATTGCAGTTTTTTCTGTTCGCTATCACATTTTTCCAAGAGAGGAAAACAAGTTCAAAGTTTTGATCATTGTTCATAATCATACGTTTAGATAGATCAACTGGACTGAATCACAGTCAATTGAAATGGGCTGTTTTAGAAAATAGTAAATAATAAAAACAAATTATTGAGATTTGGGCATCTTTGTGCTCATTTATGTCTATAAATCATGACCCAAGCTATATAAAATGGGAAGGAAGTAAATTATGTTATAACATAGAGTGAAAATTGGTTCAAACTGACCTAGACACTTATCAGTTGTTGTTTCTGTTAATTTAAACATATTTCACAATATTTTGAAATAATAAAGTTTGTTGAATTATTGAAAAAGATTATGGTGATAATTATGGTGATAAATATTGTGATTTTTATTTATTTATTTTTTTAGCTCAAACCCCAAAAGCAAACATGGAATGGAAATATTTCCAAGTCACATGAGGACATTAATAACTATAATATCAAATCGTATCATCATTATAATAATCAAATGCATTCAAAGTTATTACTGAGCACAGTTATATAGTGGGGTTTAGTACATTTTTCAAAGCAGGCAATTGTTTCTTGTTTGTTGTTGTGGCTTTGATACTGCAGCATGTAGTGACAGATTCACTTTCAAAAAGATATGTATTTTTAATACATCTTATTGTTAGTTTAATCATTATCACAGTGTCAAGATAAAACACTAATTCCATACTGCTTATCCCAACTTGATCATCAAAAACCACATAAATTAAAGGTCTTGGGAATTTATGTCTTTCTTCTGAAATAAAAATATATAAATAAATGAATATCTATATCTATATCTATATATATATATCTATATATATATATATATCTATATATATATATATATATCTATATATATAGATATATATAGATCTATCTATCTATCTATCTATCTATCTATCTATCTATCTATCTATCTATCTATCTATCTATCTATATCTATATCTATATCTATATCTATCTATCTATCTATCTATCTATCTATCTATCTATCTATATATCTATCTATCTATCTATCTATCTATATCTATCTATCTATCTATCTATCTATCTATCTATCTATCTATCTATCTATCTATCTATCTATCTATCTATCTATATATATATATACACAATCCAGCACACACACATTTTCTCACTTGCATTTTATTACTCATATACATGCATTTGAACATTGCTGCATTGACTGAGACAGGCTTGTTTTCCACAAGCTGGAGGCAGCAGCTATTGTGTTGTGATGAATGGACTGTCTCCTGTCCCTGTAGCCAGAGGGATCCACAGCTCTCCAAAGGGAGCCTGCAGATGCTTGGTGGCCTCTGTCCTAGGTTTCCTGTCTCCTGATTCAGCACCAGCTGTGCACACCAGCAGAAAAAAAAAAAAAAAAAAAACTTGTGAAAGGTAAAACAAAATGTATATAATTCACAAGAGGCTTCAGAGGTTAGTGTGACCTCAGATAGACAATAGTGTTCACTTTAACTGACAGCAATCAGGAAAAGTATTGAAGAGGAAGGAAAACCGCAAATTATATAATTCTGGAACAGGATAGCGTTCTCTTGATCATCTGGATATGATTTTTGCTTATTTAAGCTTGAATGAATCCCATGCAGAGCCAGCTGATCAAAAGCTGAGCTTGGCAAATTTGCTGTGTGGTTTGAGGACAATCTCTGACAATTTCTATGGCTGACTCTACCCAGGAGCCACTCTGGCAACTGAAAGAGGCTGGGCTTTATGGCAACAATGGCAGGCGTACCAGGGGAGCCACGGCAGCGACCGCGGTGGGCTGTCAGAGAGCTGTGTGGCAGCACTGCTCGGCTGAAGCTGTTGCTCCCTCCATAATGGAACAGCTGTTTGGGGCATGGTGCGCCAGGGTGCTGGAGCACAGAGTAAACAGAGGAGAAGAGCAGTGTAAACAGAGTGAGAAGGGGGAGGGAGGACTGGATCTCTGCTACCATGAGCGGGTTAAACACCCCAGAGAACTAAATGGAGGGGTTGTCAACATAGAAATGCACAAACACCACTACATAGCAGCTTTGGGAAGAAACGAGGGGTGGAGGGGTGCATTGTGAAACAACCATTACTCCAACCACGGTTCACATGCAAATAAATGTTTTTTTTTTCTTTCTGACTGGTTACTGAATTACAAGTTTATATCTCATGGAGCTGTAATTATCTTTTATGTAATTTTATTTTGTAATCTTAAATTACTTAGGATTGCAGCTCTTTTAATTATATTGAAGACCAAAATTTTTTTAATTATTCACTTTAATGCTGCTTACAAGATAAGGAATGCGCCAACTGTCCTGTTATTACAGATACTGACAGATGCAGGAGTGACTTTTACTACGCTTGGAAAAAATACTGTCTGGAAAAATACTGTCTGGAAATGTGGTTAACAACACAAAATATTTGAATTTAATATTGTTACATACATTCTACAGTCTTAAACAGGCTCCCCAAAATCTAAACTTGTATGTGCAAAAACTTGCATAGTTTTATTAAATTCTGCATATTTTTTTTCTTTCACAGAACTTTACAAAAGAAAAAAGAAAGACTGGAAAAGTTAAAATCTTTAAAATGTGAAAAACTGAAAACTACCTCAAACAAAGTTGAAACATACGTTTTATATTCTTGTTCTACCTTACGAGTTTGCTGATTCCCTTCTCCTGGTCCTAACTGTCTTGATTTATCCATGGAAATATCAGGTTCATCACTGACAGAAACATTCTCTAAAAAAATTTATTAATTAAAAAAAGCCCACTAACTTCAATCCTGAAAGAAATCGTGATCACATGAATATGAGTTGTTAATTATATTGTTGTTGTCATTTCAAGAAGCTGGCAACATCACAGAGTTTGTACATGACATATGTAATGAGGAGCAACCGTAATCCTGTGTATTACAGAGAAAAGCTTATTTAGCATAGCTGATTCAGAATCTGCACAAGCCTGTTACAACAGAGACATGAATCAAGCACGGCACATCTCGGCAGAAGCCACTGCATCAACAATGTGCTGCCTGTATAGCAGTGTGCAAAAGTTTGAATCCACACCTAATTTACAGACATTCAAAGTGCTTCTCATAATTAGTTCTTTAGGTTTCTGCAAATGTAACTACATTTTTGTGGTTTCTCTTTGCTTTCCTTGCATACATAGTACATAAAAATAGTGCCAGTGGGAAAAAAATACAATTCTGACTTTATTCTGAGAAATCTTTTTTTTTCCATAGAATTCGGATTTTGATGATAAATTCAGAAGTCAGATTTTTTTCTCAGAACCCATAACATTCTGAATCTGAATTTTTGTTGTGTTGTGTTTTTTTTTTCCAGTGACTAATCATTTTTTTGTGTATGTACACTCTATAATTATTTCCTTCTTTTTACTTTGAAAAGTGGGTCAAACTCAGTCAAATTGGATGGAAAACATTTGTGAACATAAACATTTAGATTTTGCCCCATATTTGATTCCACTGTGCTTTGGAGGTTGAACCTTCCCCACAGTCTTTGGTCTTTTGGAATGCTAACAAGTTTTCTTAAAGAAAAGTCCCATTAGCCTTATCCATCTAGAGTCTAGACCATCAGACCATCACTTTCTAACTAAAGAAAAACATTTCCACAACATGATGCTGCTGCCACCATTTCCGTCTAAAACATGAACATTTTAAGTTAATGTGCAGTGCCAATTTTCTTTCACACATTTTTTTTAAATTAGGGCACACATTTCAATTTTGCTCTCATCTGACCAGAACATCTTCACCTTCTTGCTTCTCTTTGACCGTGGCATGGCACAGAATTTCAATTTACAAAAGGACAGATTTGTAAAGTACTGAATTGTGGGCTTTTGCAGCTCCTGAGGAGTTACTCTGGGCAATTCTATAGAGTATGAATAATTTTTCAAGGAACTCTAGACCTGAAATGTTACTGGTGACAAACGGCAACTAAAATGATTATAGGAAGTCATCAGAAGATGGAGGTTTTGTACAATGGACTTGATAGTGTATTTCAATTAAATACACTTATCTTACAAATACGCAGCAGTGTTGCATAATTTATTTCCACTTAAAGATTTGTTCATTTGCGCATTCAAACTATTATCTTCTCTGGCATCAAAACGTCCACAAAAAGGCTTCACTTCACATCACACAAGAATAATTTGAATTACCTTCTTCGTTTAAAGATGCATTATAAGTGGACCTTTTCAACAGCAACACATGCTTAAAATAGATGATAAGAGCATAAGTGGCCTTTAAAAAGAGGCAGTGTGTGCCTTTGTTCTGCTCTCTTCTCTTAGCACCTTGTTAAGACCCAAGACCTCACCTCAACCCTTCTGCTCCTCACTCTCAGACTCACAGACCCCAACACACACAGGACTGCCAGTCCCTTTCTTAACCCACTCACATTCTGGGGCCAGACAGGGTCAAGCAAAGGGTGAGACATTTATGAGGTGTAGATATTTGTGCAGGAAAGCTTTTCTCCTGTTGACACCGAGGAACACAATCTGGATGCTGACCAAGCTGAACCAGACAGGCAGTGAAACGAGAAGCAAGGAGGCATGTCTGTCAAGTGATATGTAATATACCCTTCATTCCCTATTTCAAAAAGCACTCCAAATGAGTACAGTCTAAATGTAATCACTTGGTGACCTTATCCTCCTCACTGTTTGTATTATCAGAATTACCTGATTAGATTCCTGATGAATATTATGTTTACTGAGTAAAAGGTAATGAACCAGAACTATTTCAAAACACATTAACCTTAACACTCAGACACCTTAACCTTTTCCTCAACTCAAACACTGTGCAGAGTGCCTCTTACCCTCGTGCTGCTGATCCAGGAAAGGCCGCGCCTCGGACACGGGGCAGTGGCCACAGTCAACACAAAAGGTTGTGGTGGTAAACAGACCTGTTTGTGTTCACTGGGCCACTGCTGGAGATGAGTGATGTGCCCATTAGCCCCTGCATATGTGGGCATAGGGGGGCAAGGTGGTGGTGGTGCTCTGGCTGCATGCAGGACAAAGAAGACCCCTGGGTTTGGAGAGAAAGGTCAATGACCCGTATTGTCTCCATGCCTCCAGGCATAGCCAGTAGATATTTTACTGATTTAGGTTAGAGACATTGGCTTTGTCAAAGCTGATGAGCATGTATGCAAACGGACAGATGCTGCAGGTTATGGCTTGTGTGGGTGGCTAGAGGAATATACCTGCAGCTCCAGGCTGTGAAAGGAGAAGGTCACACGTTGCTGAAGGCAGCTTGTGCTCTAATAAAAAAAAGTAGGCCAAAAGAATAGTTTAATTTGAGGAAAAAAAGGTATTTTGAATAATGCAGTATGACTTACTTTCCACTAGAAACTATTTTAGCAATTTGAATTGACATAACAATTCCACACTGAAATTCCATGAAGCATTTGGTTTGATAAAAAAAAATTAAAAAATACTCTATTATTTATACATAATGAGAAAAATAAGTTTCTTGCATTTTCTATAAAAATGCTGCACATATTTATAAATGCCACATTTGCAAATGAAACAATGTTTCACCAATTAAATAATCTCCTTCAACTGTCAAATCAAGACTCCATATTTCTTTAGGCCTATTGTATGATATTCTTTCACCTCTACTGCTTTATTACTAAATGCATAACTTTTTTGAGATAATAGTTCTCGAGGTTGGATATGGTGCTGCAACAAAACTGTCTCCATTGACAGTGGACTACAGAACTCACATTGTGCCTTGCATTTTTTTATACCTCTTACACTTTCAGTTTGTCAGGTCACAAATGCAAACATCATTGTACTAACGTATTTGTAGGATTTTCTGTGAAAAGACAACACAAAATACTTAATGGAGGTCATGAAGAAGGGATGTGAGTGTATAAAAATGTTTTGCAAATTATTTGAAAAGTATCATGTACTTTTGCATGGCATTTTCACCAGTACTCCTAAATGAAATGAATCGTAGCAAAGACCACATAATTACCACTTGTATTTAATAAGAAATAATACTACAATCTTAATAATGCCCAAATATATATTACTCTGTGTAGGTCTACCAAATGTAATCCCAATAAAACAAACATTAAAGATTGAGAAAATGTGAAAACATTTCTAGGGTTGTGAATACTTTTGTAAGACACTAAATGATTTCATTGATTCTCAAAGGCTTAAATAAAACCATCAGAATCAATAAGAAAAACAATTTGGCAGTAAGTAGACCTTTTGTAAAATAAAAAAAAACTTGCCATTTACACAGGCTCTTTAAAATTGTTGTGTGAATTGTTTGATTATATTTTCTTACATATAAAGAAAATCATTATTGCAAAGTTTTACCCAGATAAACCCTAGCATCCAAATATTTCACTCCGTTTTAATTGCAATTTATGACCATTGCTTTCTGCTCGAATAACTTCAATGCACAACAAACAGTAAGATTACTGTTGCATTTTTTTTCCCAGATTCTTTTTGTTACTAGATCGCTTAATCAACAAAGTTTTAAAAACAGCAGGGGCAAATTTGACAGAACAAAACTGGTTTTAACCACAATGTGGTGAAGGAAAATGACAGCAGTGATAGCAAAACAGATTTACTACGAATAAAGCAAAATAAAAAGAAAGGGAAAAAAGGCATGTACAATTAATAGATTGTTTTGTGGATTAGACGAATCCAGTGTTGCTTTATTTGTTTTCACTAGATGGCCTCTATAGGACCAGAATGCAAATGCGACAGCACACAAAAACAAAGAAAAAAAAAACAACAACAAAAAAAAAACAAAGAAAAACAAATTACATTCTCATAAAGCTCTCTTGGCATGGACAAACAGCAAACTGACAATAAATAAAATGTTGGCAAACAAAATAAAACTTTCAACAACAACAACAAAAAATACTCAAGCTTGCATATCAGACAAGACAAAAATAGAAAAAAATGTACTTGGCACAAATTAAATAAACTTTTCAGATTGAGTGAACCTATTTCGTCCATTGCTTTGTGAATCTGATTGTCGTTCACAGTTAGCAGTGAGATTGTGTATGGACTGCACAAAATAGACATAGATGGCGATGAGAATAAAATAATTAATTTAAAATTGTCAACATCTATCTTTGCCAGTACATTGACCTTCATTGTCACATCCCTAGAAGAGGCCTTTTTATGCATATTTTTGCACTGAAAAAATCTGCAGGTACATGTGAAACAAACCATTGTCACAATGCAGATTCAATATTTATGCACACAGTGGAGGACAAGTGCTCTTAAAAATTACCAGTGATTTCTGATCTGAATTTTGCACAAGTGCTTCAGTAAAAGAATTTAAATAAAGGAAATAAAATTTCTAAAGACACTTTGGTATTTTTGTAGGCCATGATGTGCTAGTCTATGCTATGAGGAGTGCAACACTCAAACGCATTTTCATTGAAAGACCCAGTTTTTTTTCGTTTGTTTTGTTTATTTATTTGTGTGGACATGATTATAGTGATGCTAGGACACTTATCGCACACAAACATAGTCTCATAATGGTACACTCATTTTTGACCCGTGACAGCAGTCCGATGGGATCTGCCTTGTGATAATGATCCATGATACATAAATTAAAAAGAAAAAGACATTAAAAAAAAAGAAAAAAAAAATTTGTAAAAATGAAGTGACACTTGAAAGAAAACACTTTTTTTTAACAGGGCGATTACTTTCTTTGAGAAAGTGAGTCTTCTCCTGTTACAGATTAAATCCTTCTGCCTCCGTCTGTGCTCTCTTTTTCTTGGGTCTCTCTCAGCAGGGCATACGCAGTGCAACACTAATCTCTCCAATCTCGACTCCCCAAAGCAAAGGGAAAAAGAAATAACACAATACAATGTAGTCTACACCCATATAAAAATAAATCAATTGCAAACATGGAAAGATACATTTCATATATACAATAAACTCCTATATAAAATAGCTTTTATGTACATATAGACAAGAGACAACAATACATTAACTGATCTGTACAATGTATACCTGAACAGTTAAGACAGGCGAGAGGTACTGAAGTGTATGGCTTGATTGGGGAAGATTTCAAAATATTTACAGACATTTTTAACTTTACACTCTTTTGCCTTTACATGTTTTCATCTTCTCTGGAATGAAAAGGCATGAAGACGCTCCATGTGCCTTAAGATTTTCTTCCAATGACTCAGACAAGGCCAGCCTTTTGAAACGTAGTCAACAGTGACGATTTGGACCTTGTTTTAATTTGCACAATCCAGTGCAATCATAGCTCTCTTTCTAAAACAATGGATAAGAGCCAGAAGTAGAAGTCTTAAAACCAGTATTCAGTCAAGAAAGACCGCTTTTAAAAAAATAGATTCATTTTGGAATTGAAACACCACTTGTTCAAGTTTCTGATCCCCAGGAAGACCCAGAATTTTATAAACGCCAGAATGCTCCAGTGTGTAATCGCAGACAGCCCTGCTTTGGTGACTGATGTTCAGTTAGTGGACCTTTCAGACTCACCCATGGCATCGTTTTCTATTCACAAGCCTTACTCCTAAGAAGTCCTTCAGTAGTGTCAATTCAGCACATGATAGAAACCCCCTCTACAGTGACCAGCTGACCGGTGGTGGGGTCATATGTCCCAGCCAGGTAGTACAGGTCTGGATAGCTACTGTTTGGCTTCTGATTCCGAGTCAGACACTCGTAGTCCTCCCTGCTTACAACCCGGCACTTATGAGAGATTGTCTGGACATCGTTCTCGTCCTCGTGACACGACTGGTAAAGGGCGTACTACATAGGAAACACAGACACAGCATGGTGATGTTTATTAAGAATTTCAATTTCACTAGTATTTTTATTTTTGTTTGACAAAAGTAAGTCTTATAGAGTTGCAACATACCTTGCCATCACGATGTCTCTTGCCTAGTTTGGTCTCCTCAGGGTGGTAAAACCATTTGACTTTGACAACCATTCTTGAGGTCCAGGATTCCCAGAAATTCTCGATTTGACCCACATATGGGAGATTAGGACGTCCAGCCGAGAGGAAAACGGCACAATCACCAACTCTGACAGTATCTCTTCCTCTGACAATAGCCTTGTAGAAAAGCTTTCGGGCTTTGCCCTTTAATCCTCGTCTCTGTGGAAAATTAGGAAATGGTTTGATTGCATTATACGTCTTTCCCTCACGTATTTTCTACAAAGCAAGCTTGGTGAATGTCGTAAAAATGTGAACAACTGTTCTCACCTGTGTAGGGTTTCCGGCCCACCTCCACATCTGCCGGCCAGCCAGGAATGCAGATACCTTGGGTCTCGGAATAAATGAAGTGTCATCTGGTAGCATCCGTGGTTTTTTCATGCATTCCTTTGCCGGTTTAGAGACTGCAGCCATACATTCCTTCCTCTTTAAGGGCTTGCTGTTGGACAACTGCTCTGATGGGCCTCCTTTGGCACTGGAAACAGCAACAGCTTTGGCGACAAAGGAATGCTGCCGAGATCTTGAAGAAGTTGAGGGTTCCGCAGATGGGAGCAGTCCCTGGTGAGAGGACAGGCAACTTTGGAGCATCAGTGCCGAACTATCCTCATCATCTGAGCTGTAGGATGAATCGTTGTCTGATGAACACAAGCTAGAACTGGAAAGGGAGCCTGAAGAGGAAGAACTTGAAGAACCAGAAGAGGAGGAGGAGACAGAGAGGCGAGAAAGAAAACGACCAGGCATCCTGAGTCCTCCTGTGGCTGCAGCCAGTGCAGCCCGCCTCCTCTCTTCCTCTTCCTCTTCATCATCCAGGTCAGAATAGGAAGGGTGGCACTCTCTGTGAGAACTGAAGCCCATATCACCATATTTCTCCTGCCGCAGAGAAGGAGAGGGCTTTCTATGTGGAGTGATTCCTTTTAGGAGGAGTTCCACTCTAGAGGCACCACCTTTCTTGTTGTCTTTGACCAGCAGGACTGGGTGAGAGTATGCCTCAGTTTTAGGCATACTGCTCACACTGGAATATTCGCTTTGCAGCAGCAGTGCCTTGCTGTTCTTGGTCTTGGGAGATGTCACTCCTTCATGGTCCAATTTGATAAGAAATTCCTGTCCAGACTTTCTGCTCCTTGGTGCAACCATGTCATCTTGCCTACGCTTCTCATTGTACATGCCAGTCCTGGAAACCATAGATAAACCGGGTCCTGCCCCTGCAGACTGAGAACAGAAGGAGGAATAGCCGTTTGCAATGCTTCTGAAAGAGTCCACCTCAAAGGAGCTGCTGCTGAAAAGGCCTTTGGTTGGTTGGGAGATCAGAGACTGCGTTTGAGGAGAGGAAAACAAGGCATCCTCCTTTCCTCTCAAGGCCTTCCTAGGTGTCCCGTTAAACTGAAACAGACTGTCAGCAGGTCTCTTCCGGGTGTTACCCAGTGAACTCCAACCCAGGAAAGCTGGAGGATTTTTGTTGGCATTTTCTGCTTGTTGCTGTTTTTGTTTCTTCCCTGAGCCTTTTGGTCTCCCTAGAATAAACAACAAAATGTTACCTACATTGTGTTTAAGCAAAATATTGCAAATTACAACACTGCTGCATACACTTTTTTATAGTTTTTAGGGATAATAACTTAACTAATTCAGCAGAAACTTTACACAGGGTGGCTTGTATATGGATGACAATATGTAATAGATGTGTAATAGATGACAATTTTAATGGAAATGTTGCAAACTGTAAATTGTTCCAGAGAACTGAAATAATACAAAACATTTCACCTGGGATTGTTTATGATTTGCTTTTTTTTTTTAACTTGTAGCATCAATTTGGACAAATAATTCTGCTGGCGATTAACTGGACTTTATGTGAATACATATGTAGAAGAGGACAGCAATACCCCACTGCTATTGCTGTGTGATGTTCACAAGAAATTTTCAGATAGTTTTTAATTTTAAGAACAGTTGTGCAAAATTTGACAGCAGATCCACTGTGTTGACTTTCTGCACAGTTGATTACACACAACTTATTTTGCTTAATGCTGCTCAGTTTGCTTTGATTCCGTGTCACCTTTGGTTAATCATCACAAGTACTTCCAATCCCACATTTACAAGTGTGTTGCTAAAACCAGTCATTGAATAGAAGCTTAAAGCAACATGACTTATGAGTCTATCAGCAATAAAAAGGACTTTGGCTTCACTTTGCAGCAGTTGAATAACATCTTTTTCTATTCAGAATTAAATCTTACCAGGTCTTCTTTTGATAACAGTTAAATTTTGGGTGTTTGACAGAGAATTGGTGGAGCTTAGTCTCTCAGAAGGTCTGTCACTGATTGGGGCCTGCTCCAGACTGGAACTTCTCTTGGCTGACGTTCCACCTGGTGTCAGCAGAGCAGGAGAAGACTCCCCACCTTAATAAGGGATTGTAAAAAAAAAAAAAAAATGAAAAAAAGTAAGAATTTAATGAAAAAATATAGAAAATTACATGCATTGCAAATGTAATTATGGTGAAATTTTTTGTTTTAAAAATTGTGTACGTAATTCAAAATAAAGGGCGTGATTAAACTTTCACAACCTTTTCCATTTTGGTATTATTTTTAGTAAACAGTGACAGTGGAATCTGTGATATGTGATTTTATTTGAATTCAATAAAGAGACCTCATATACAAAAGGTGCGCAGTCACAACAAAACTCAACAAGAAGCATTTTCCATCCAAATCTTCTGATGTATCAATAGTGAAAAGAAACCTTATATTGTTTTTCTACAATAAACAATAAATCAACCACACACACATTGCTAAAAATACAATACAAAAGGGTAAATGTGTTAACGGCAGCAAAAAAGATATGTTATATAAGTAATTTAAGAAGTTATGTGTGATGGGCAAACGCAATTAAGCAACCGGTTGAGGTGACCATGCATGATTATTTATTCTTGCGTACACACAGTCACACATACATTAACACAGACGCATATTAACGTGCCAGGTGCATATCCAGCCTGTGACACATTCTTTTTTGCTGATTAAAATGCAGCTTTCTACACTACCTTTGTTTATATTAATAGACAGAGGCATAAAGTCTGACATACCTCAGCCTTGCCTTTTTGTTGGCACACTTCCACATTGATTTATAATAACAGTGTGTAAGTGTTGTAAAGAAGTGACAGATAAAGCACAAATTGTGTATGTAAGTATAACTACTTGTGAAGTCTTTCTATGCACCTCTCATTTATACACATTGAACTCGCATTATAAGGTCTTCTTCTCTCTATATGTAACAAGCTCTCATCACATGTATTGGGTATATCTGTGAGTCAAGTCAGATATTTATTTCCTAGCCTGAATGTTTTATTCCATACGTATTGAATTTATTTGTGTGTATGACCTTTCTGAAGTTAATCCTACACCATTATTCAGAGGGAAATCCAAACAGATTTTTATGCATGAAGCCCCACATAGTTTATTTATTTAAAAATAGCACTAGAAAGGGTGCTCTTTCTTTTTTTAATGATAACTGTAGGAGCATTAATTACAAAACAAGACTACCCACATTGGATCTGATATCCTGGAGGAAGAAGTCGGATGTTTGGGAGAGAAATCTTCCCCCGATCTCCATCATCAAACTCGACCATCACTCCTGGCTTCCCCTCATCAACTGAACCGCCTGCAAGAGACAAAAGTGCTATTTTGCTGCTAAATAACTATTCACATTTAGTTGAACATGTATTTATTGTCTCACCTCTGCAAACGTAACCCGGGTACAGACACCGTGAGCGTTCGCTCCAGTAAGCACACACCCTAGTTCCATCACTTAGCACAGCTTCAGACTCTGGTCGTATATCCAAGACCTTGAAAGCAGACCAAAAGCATAATTAAGATTCATTACAGATTGCAGACAACGTCCTCTAACAAAGATGTGAATGCATACACACACTCACACATACAAACAGTGTGAAAGCAATGGGGCATTGTGAATGGACAGCCACTGTGCCACATTTCCAAGCGGTCCTTATCTCATGCCAACGTGCCAGTCAGAGCTGAAAGGAGCGGAAGCCATGATGCAGTAAATCCTGACTTGCTGAGTAATACTAAAGAGGGTCTGAATAGAGGGGTTGTGATTGCAGGTTGCCAGATCCTCCCTCCAACAATGCAGCCAGTCTCAGCATCCGCCGCTCACTGGGGGCCCTTTCAGGTCGCTTTCATTTACTGTTGCCATGGTGAGGGACCTTTTGACTGATGAGGTGTGGATGTTAGAGTGTGTATAGGGGGCAGAGGGTGGTATGGGGATCAGTAAAAATTGCGGTATTGGTGTCAAAGTCAAATAAATGGCTTTTGGACACATTTAAAGTGGAAGTATGCCGTAATTAGAAGCAGCTGTTCTGTGGTGAGTGTTTAGATAAGAGAACGGATACCAGAGATGCTAAGTTCTAAAATCACAGGAGAGTTAAAAGTGTAAGAAAAAAAAAACACTTTGATCCACTAAGCTCCAGTAAGCACACTTACTGGAGTCCATTGTCCAGTTGAAGCCTGGAATTGTTTAACTAAAACTGGAAATTTTGATTTTGCACCCATTAAAAACAGTAATAAAAAATAAATAAATGTAATGCCAAAAAAGAAAAAAAGCCTTAACATGCAGGTATATTATAACTCATATGTTATAACTAGAATGCTACAATTTATACAAATATAATTTTAAGTACTATAAAAAAAACAGATACAGTGATGTGATGGTAGAAGACGTGTACATGCAGTTTTAGTCTGCATGTACTTAGCCTGCATGTGTACTACTGTGGTTACTGCTCTTTAAAAGGCTCTGAGCAAATAATCCAAAAAAAAAAAAAACATCGTAGAACTGATGAGAATCTGAGGAATTATTATCTAAGTCTCTGTGGAATTTCTAGCTACAGCAGACAAGAGTAAAATTATGTCTTAATGATTGCTTCAAACTACATTTTTAGAAAACCAGAGAGCCCAAACACACTTCTAATGAAATAATGAAAATAAGATCAAAGAAACATGAAAATTTTCCATAAGTTTAAGTTGAAGTAGAAACTTACTGGTGTCATTTATCAAAATTATATTTAAAGAAATAAAAATAATGGAAAACAGGTAGATAACACAAATGTCTGTCCTGGTAAAAACCAATAATAATGATGGTACTTTATTGCACATGTCTTGGACAACCTAAATAAATGGCTTTTGGACTGCAAATAAGCAGTTAGTTCTAATAAAGTCTTTACTTATTTTAGCTCTTCTACACATTATGCTTATAAGAAAATATGTAATACACAAAGATAAAAATACTCTTGATTACTCAAGGCAACTGAAAGCAAGTTTTATTTCCTAAAGAAAAACAATGAAAAAAAACAATGATGTTTTACTTTTTAAATAAAATATAAATATAATAATTTGAACATTCAGTAACATGAACACAATTGATTAAATAATGAAACAGAGGAAATGTTTTTCCTTCTTTTTTGACAGAAAAAGAAAAAAAAAATTGTTTCCCTGTAATTCGCTGTAAAAAAAAAAACAATTATGATCACTCCTGCACAGCTAATGTGACCTTTAAGCAGTTTCCTGTATTCTGATTACAAAAAAAAAAAAAAAGACACTAGGCAGTTTAAACCCTACCCTACATATTGACGTTCCTCCTGTTTGGATATTCTATTGCATAGCACCCCTTGACCCATTTGGAAATGCTGAAAATCTACCACCTGGAGATATGGTCATTGCTTGTTTTGACCAAATGCAAGAGACCACCATTGTCTCATTAAACATTAGTCCTTGCAATAATAAACACAAATTTGCACTGTAAACTCCATTTGCATTAAAACTGGTCCAAAAGGCAAGCTCGTGTATTTAAGAAGATTTAATGTTAACAATGTCTCGCATGTCAACTTGAAAACAAGGATATACCCAGGTGTTGTGGGGGATTATCCCACCCACAGCTTGGTTTAACGGACATTCACAGTCATTCACACATAAAACTACAAATCCTGTCCATCTGTCCGTGTCCAGTTTATACGGCTTCAGTGACTCACAGAGAGAGGAGGAGGAAAGCAAAGAGACTAGTACTGCTACAAAAAGGTTACCATTGTTCAAGAAAAATTAACACAAATGACAGGAGATTATTGTTTTTTGTGTTCTTGTGCAGTGAGGTAAACTTACAGCTTCCTTTAGCAACTGCTCCAGTGAATAGATTCTTGGTCGGTTTCCCCTTTCACCGTCGATAACAATGCTAAAGCTAAATGAAAAAGAGCACGGCAGAGAGAGAAAAATAGACATGGTTATTTTCAGAGGCTTGTATTATGTTTGCCTGGCTCCCATGTCATATGTTACTCCCACTCTGCTGTTGTTATAGCATTTCTTTGCTGCCTGAGCCAAAGGAGTGATATTGATATTTAGAGCTTAGTATGAGATACTTTTTTTTTTTTTTGCAAGGAAGAAAAACACACAGATGGGGATAAAAAAATAAACTAAAAATACTGCTTGTCCTCTCATGCAAAACTAGTGTTTTGTGCCTGGTCTTAAGAACATTTGTCTACATGAATGACATTTGAAATGATTTTTTTGTGTGAGTGTGTTTAACTGGAGCAATTTGTCAAAGTTATGAGAAAAATTGGCATTTTATTAACTTTTTGAAAGAGACACTTAATTTTCTACTTACATATCTGGAATCTCCAGAGTGTGAACCCTAGCAGCGTACAGAAGCTCATCCTCCTTGGAGATCAGCACCTTCAGTCCATCACATAAGTGTTCTTTGGTCAGGATGCAGTTAGGAACTGTACAGGAAAGAGCAAATTGAAAAACTTAATCTTTTAAATGTCAACAAAATATACAACTTCTAAAACTTTGATTCAAGATACAACTGAAACCAGATATTCGCCTGTGGTGTATAAAATGTCACGTTGACTCTTTTTCCCTCTCAATAACTGAAACTACGTCAAATAAGACCTTCCAAACGTACTTCAGTTTGGTAAAATACATCATTGGGAAATCAAAATATCATCGTAACTGACCTAAGACAGGAGACAAGTAGCCAGATAATGAGGGAAAGGAGTTATCTGTCTTTTTTTACAGTGTATGTAAATATCTGGTTTCATCTATATGTTTTTTTTTAAGTCTTCTAACTTTTCAGGTTTCTCTTGGTTGAAAGACCATGGTCCTCCTCCTCTTCTGAGAAGCTGCTGCCGTCTATCTGAAAGCCCTCGTCAGCCACGAAACTTTCCAGAAGTCGACTTACAGCTCGTCCCTTTGACTGAAAAGATACAACAAAAAATAATCAAAGAAAAAATAATATTCAATTTTATTATCATTATTATTATTACCTTTAATTCAAGATGAATCAATGGGAATTGTAATCTCTTTAAAAAATTATTTTGCAAAAGAATAGCAACCAAGATTGGCAGCAGTCCACACAGTTTGCAAAACACTCTCAAGAAAAGAGAAAAAATAACACCACCATAACTATGAGAATAAAAGGATTCCTCAATTTAAACATTTACAGGCAAATGATTCCTTCTCAAACTCTTTAAGAGGAGTCTTAAAAACATTAAGTGACAACAGCACTTTTACGTTAATGTTTCTCTGTACCTGGTCCAAGAAGATAGAGCATAAGACTGAAAAGATTTATTTTCAGGTTCAGTTCGGATTTTATACTTCAAAATTAAAAGTAAGTTCTCCCAATGAAGAGAACATCCTCCGGTGGCTTAATTTTTTAAAATAGCAGATCACCAACTAAGACAACAGAAATCCAAATATGCCCTTATAAATAAAAATATGCCAGGGATGAATTTCATGTGTAGCCAAGATCATCCATCCAACCCGGTCATGTAATGTGCAATGATGTCTAAAACCTTTTGAACCTGTCAGAAATCTGTAAGTTTCTTTATGAACAACATCCAGCAAATGAAAACATTTAATAGAAGCGTACATGTTTAAAATGTCACCGTAGTCTAGTACAGAAATGGAAGTAGAATCAATCATTTGTTTTCTAACTTCAAAAGATAAACCAGGTTTAATCCTGAAATTTTCCCTTTTACCACAACAGGTCATCCTCCTTCATCTATTCCCACATTTCCCCCTCTCCACATGTCTAATCCTCTTTTCTAACGGTATAGCCCAGTTATTCAACATATGCTCTACAAAGAATCATCAACAAAAAATCCTAAGAATTTATAGTGTGAAAATGTTTTAACCTTCAAACTTTCAGCTGTAGTAATTACTAGAAAATGGTTACTTTCTGGAAGGCACCTAAGATTCATCTGCATTAAAACAAGCTTCAAGCTCTAAGTCGTACAATAAACTATATCAAAATGTTGAAATGAAGTTTGCATTTTGATGCTTCTATTCAGTGGATTAAATATGAATGTTACCTGCTGGTCCATGCTTTTTTGTCCTCTGCTTCCATCATCATTCTGCATAGAAGATGCTCCGACTGACCAGCAGCTTCTCCGCTGATGAAATCAGTATGAAAACAGACATTAATATTTTGTTCAATGATTCCTGGCATATACTTCCCTAAATGAAGACTATCTTGCTGTTCTTTTAAGATATTAGATTTAAGTGCTTACTAAAACTCTTTGGTAGGGGGTAACTGCGTCAAGGTTGGCTAAATGTTGTGCATGGAAATGACTATTGCTCCTGAATCTCCATTTGATGAGAAAAAGTCTAGTTCTCATACCTTACTGATTGCTCCCCTCAACATTGTGCTCTTGCGTGTCGCCCTCTTCAGCCTCTCACTGGTTGATGGGAAGGTGGCCATTCCAAAGGTCTTCCTGTAGCGGTTGCCTCTCGTCCCGAGGCTCCCCCACCTGGATTCCTTTGACCTGGGTCCACATGTTCTCCTACCTCCTTCAGGCCGCTGGTGTTGGAGGTTTTTCACAGCGGGGCCAATCCCCAACCTATTCTTGGGTTTCTTCTTTATTTTGACCTCACTCTCCGCTACTGATAGAACCTGGGACCCTGCATTGTTCAATTAGAGAGACATTCAGTCCAAACTCACAACAAATTGTAAAGAGCACTCAAACACTCATTCCAGTAAGGATATTGAGAAATTGTGTTGACTAATAAAGTTGTGATTGATAAAGATCAAGGCATGTGATGCGGTATCACATGAAGACTCACCATACAGCTCTTGCCTCTGTTTTTTGTTCCTGGCCTTCTGATTGGCTTCCAGTTTCACAATAGATGAAGGACTGGGGCCCATCATGGATGAGCCTGAAGTGATGTCTCTTCTTGATTGACTTCTGAAATCTTGACCTTCATCTGTCTCATAACTTCCCTCCTCTTCTTCATCTTCTAATGGATAAAGCATAGATCGTGCCAGTTTATTTTAAATGTACGTCTTAATAAACTCATTCATTTCAATTATAACAACAAATATTTCTCCTTGCTGCACTTTGTTTCACAGTACTCCATTAGGTCTTTAATACAGAGTTTAATAAGTTACAGAGATGATATATGAAGTGCTTCAGTGGTATTTCCTGGTGTGAACCTACATGTGTGTGTGTCTGTGTGTGGGGGTGTGTGTGTGTGTGCGCGTGTGCGGGTGTGTGTGTGTGTGTGTGTTTTTATCCTGACAGCTCTTTGACCCAGTCTGCAAGTCTCCAGGCTGTCAAAATCTCTCACAGCCAAGTATCCACAGCTGTGGTGGCACATCTAACCCAGAGCAGGCAACAAGGCCAGTCATAGAGGTGTTAGATATCCACAAACACTCCAGGCTGTTGCAACATTCATCAGCACTTTTTTTTGCACGGTCCATGATTGGTTTTAAAGTAATTTACAAACAGAAAAAATGAGTTCTGGTCTTTGAGATTCATTGTGTGGAGTACACTAAACACTCCCACTGGTCGATACGCCAGTAGGATTTTTTGTTTTTGTGCTTTCACTATAAAAGCGTATCATGCACTTCGCGCACTGCAGAATTTATTTACTCTTTAATGATTTGCTTTTGTTGCATCATATAATAAAACTATCAACAAGAGGTACAACGGATGCAGCGTTAGAGTTAGTTAATCTCTAACTAAAACTTGCAAAACATTAAATTTATGGGTAGAAATAAATTAAGCAAGTGAAGTTAGCTTGTCTGAGGATAGGCTTCAGATTACAGGACTAAATAGAGAGAAGATGTGTTGTAGTGAACTCTAAAGAAAAAGTTTAAAAGAATATACCAAACAGGTTCTCACCTTGGTCAGAGGAGTCACTCTCAGCAGAGGAGCTTTCCTCCTCCTTTGCTGCTTCCTGCCTCTGACCACGTAGAACCTTTGATCTGGCCTGGTGAAAATAGGAGGAACCTTGTGCCTGCGTGGATCCTTTCTTGCTTCCATGCCGCGCCTGTCCTAACCAGCTTTCTTGGGTAGTACTGTCCACACTAGCTCCTGTGCAGTTCGCAAAAAACAACCCAAAGAAGAATATTGACATTGTCGGCAAACAACAATGTGCCAGCAGGTAAAAAGGCCACAGGTACAATTAACTAAAGTAGGTACCTGTATCACTTTGTCCTCCCGACTCTCGCCTGGATTCACCTTTGATTCCACCCTGACTCCTTTGTGCATGCTTGAGGTTTAAGCTGCAAGGTGAACCTTCCTTGTCCCTGGAGCCTGTTCCTGAGAGATTCCTTTTAACCGGGGCCTTCTGTTTAAGCTGAGCCACATCACCAGCCAGCTTGGAGCTGAGCACGCTGTGAACACTGCTTTTTCTGCAGCCCTGTGCTTTTATCTGCTACAACAGAGAGACATGAGAGAGACAGAGAAAGCCAGTTACACTCCCGCTTACAGCAGCCACAAAAAGCTTCTGAATGTCAGGGCCCTCATTTGCACATGCACTGAGAGGAAAACAGAACAGCAGAAGCCTCAATGAAATAGACATTAATATGGAGAGCAGCGGATTTGACTCCTGAGGGTAGTATCTAATTAGAAAAAGTGTGCAACAAAGGAATATATCAAATGCAAAGTAACAAAGAGAGTGGCCTTTTTCATTTCTAGCTGCACACAGGACAAAAGGGAGTAGGACAAGAGGACCCTGACCTGTACAGTGCTGATTCGCTCAAAGCCTTGACTGGACAGCCTCTTCTTCCGTCTCTGGGTCTCTCCTCCGCCCCCTCCCAGGTCCTCAGGCGACGAGCTGAGCCCCACCCCCGCTGACCTGCCAGTCAAAACATGAGAGAGACATTTATCAGAGGAGAATGGAGTTAGTTTGAAAGAAAAATAGGACGGTAGGACATTACAGATAAAAACACAGTTTCAGTCACATCTTTGTGGTATCTAATAACAGTGCTCTCTGTGTCTGGTTCACAGAATCACAAAAAAGGACAAGGAGGGCTCAGCGTCTCAGACACTCTTGAAAAACTGGTTCTAATAAGCATTGCTGGAGAGCAACATGGTATAGGAGGCGTTATAGCTTTTAGAGGAAAAGCCTTTAGGACTTTTAGAAACACCATCTCTTAAAAAGCTGATGAAAGTATTTTTTTCTTTTTAAGTAAAATGTATTCAGCAGTACAAGTAGGTTTTTCATAGCACTGAGAAACACAGAGAAGCATCACAACCAAACCTTTAACAATCAGCAATGGGCTGGTAACAGCATTCAAGTAAATTAGTGGTTTTAAAAAGCAATCACTTCAAAACCAATAAAATGTTTTCAGAACCACAAACAACTTTGAACACTTTTTTTTCTCCACAAAATTGCTTCTAATGAGAATAGTAATAAAGGACCAAAACAACAAGAGTTTTGTCTAGAAGCATAAAAGTACAAGCAACACTCCTCCTTCCATCTGTACACTTGTGTCCAGCTGGCTGAAAGAAGGCAACTTATCACTGTTCACTAAAAGAAAAACAATGCCTTTTATTGACCTAAAGTGGATGACTTCATGTCAACAGTCCTTTGGTGGAGCTTTTTTTTGCATTACCACCTATCAACAATTGTGAGCTAACCTCCGAGGAGGAAAGTGGTGTTGTAGGCTTTTCACATTGTTCTGTTGATCGAACAAGTCTGAATTTCCACCAAGTCCAAAAGTTTTTCACATTGCACAGTGATGCTGACTGTAAAGAGGAGATTCTATTGGCCACTGCAGCTCCTAGTTTGTCTGGGTCATGTCACCTACCCTACCCTGTCCTCAGATATCCGTAGGCAGTTGTTGCTGTGGGTAAAGGGTGAACAGAGACCACTTGCCAGGTTAACCTGGAATCGCTGCAAGGAGATTGTCTGCTACTTTTTCCCCTCTCTTAAGAGAGGCGCATTTGCCTGTTGTGAGTTATTCCAGTTGTTAAGCTCAAAACAGTCATAAGATTTAAACTAAAAGTGGACTTATCAATCCTCAGCTGGAAATCTTCAAGTAACATTTCTTAAGCTGCTGACTGCAATATCAGGCTGGTCTTTATTCTAAATTTTTGCTTAACTCTCTATATAAAAGTAGTTCTAAAATACATCATCACACAAGCGCAATATATGATTAGCTATAATAAAGTAAAGGTTTTGAAATGTACCATATATAGCAAATTTTATTTTGTCTTCATATGCATATTGTTTCACATAAAACATGCATTTAAATATGTGGGTGAGCATATTCTGCTGAAATAATGTAATTAGCAAATGCATACATGCACCTGTCCTGTATTGAAACAAAAAAGGAGAGAATTTATGTGTTTGTGTGAGTTGTTTTTTTTTGTGGAAGTGGGTAGTTTGGCAATTGGACTGTCTTCGTTTCCCACTGACGGACTGAGTGACAGAAGTACCAGTGATTTGTGAGCTGTCCCTGTGAGGCAAATCCTGCCATGCCTTGCTCTCTGCTGCTGACAAACACAACATGACACAGTGACTCCCATCTGTAGGGGGGCTTTAGGGATTGAGCATGCAGTGGCTAATAAAAAGAATTGATAGGTGGGGTTCACCAGCAAGCACTGATAATAATAATAATAATAATAATAATAATAATAATAATAATCCAGCCCTTTCCCTCTAAAAGCACTTAGAAATAAAGCAAAAAAAAAAAAAAAAAACATTGAAACTTTGCAGTAAAGCACTCCTACATATATAATTGCACAGATTCATATTCAGCAGAAGGATGCTTGAATTGAGCAAACAAAAGCAAATTAAAACTTCAGGGTTGCCTTGAAAAGAAAAAAGGTTTTGTACAAGTGAGGGATATTCAGAAGTTTACTATATTCTGACCTGTACAAACAGTATTCCTGTCCTCTCTATCTCCCCTGGCCTGTTACCTTTTCATCTTGGTGTCATTGCCACCCGTCATCAGTGTCCCCTATCTGATTACTGTTTGCATAGTGAGGGGGCAAAGGTGCACAGGCGGATCCAAAATGGAAGTGACATTGCAGAGGGTCAGCTGGGAACACTGTGGACTGATGCCCAGAAAGCACAGAGAAAAGGGGGGTAGAAGATGGAGAAAAGAAAATGCCATAAGGTGGCCTGTTGTGTCTTAATTCCATGTAAACCCTAAAGACAAGGCTCATTAAAGGCTGTTTAGAAACCATTCAGAATCGTGGTTTATCAGATCCATGGTGGCCACTATCAAAAACTTATACTGCGCTTACAGAAGAGAATGTGTTTTTTTTATTTTTCTGACATTTCCAATTTTATACGTTAAGCCGTTTGAGAGTTCAAACGGCTTAACATTTGAATTCTCAACGTTAAGCCGGGTCCAAAGGGTCCAAAGGGTCCAAAGGGTCCAAAGGGTCCAAAGGGTCCAAAGCAAAAGGGTTGCTTTGGACCCTTTTGTGCAAAGATGCAAATGCCATGTCATATTCCTGTTGCCACCCTCAAGTTCATACAAGTAAAAAAAAAAAAAGATCCCAAAAGTTGGATGGTGTTCAAAGACCCACAGTAATAAAGTGTTTTCAGTGTTATTATGTGTAGCCTGCCATATCTGACAGTGGCTTTCCTGCATATTCATTCTGTGTCACACCTTCACCTCCAGAGAGTTTGTCTTTATCATTTGACAAAAGCACTCAATTTCAGTAAAAGTCCCAAAAGTGTTCGTCAAACTCCACATATATGTTGGTGATGAGATAGAAAAGGGTTATGGCATCATTAAAGAACCAGTTAAGAAGAACATAGCATTTAATGGATGTTATACATATTTAACTCTTCGCTACTGGTCTCCAAAAATCAGTCTAATGTCCAAAGGCTGTCATGTACGTTTGTTTAGGAAATAGTAGACAGCAAAGAATCATCGATTAGTAGCTTTTAGAAACTCTCATCAACTTAAAAATAACACACAATCTGGTAACCATTAAGTTTGGCACCAGTAGTTCTGCTGACGTGTATCATTTCTTAACATTAGGTAAATATAGTTGAATTAAAGGTTGGATCTTAATTCTTTTTGTGTGTAAGCAAGACAATGTTTCTGCAACTGAAAAACATTTTAAGACACATCAGAGTCAGGCATACCAATAAAGGTAACTTATATGTTGGTGTTTATTCAATCAATAAGAGTTCAAATAAGAAAGGGGGGATTCCTAAATGCTCCCATGTCCTGTTTATGCCAGCGAGGGAGATCTCTGGTTGCTGGTGATTTCATTAAAGCTTTGATTACAGTCGGCAAGCGGAGATGGACTGATTTAAACTTACTTGACTTTCCTTTGGCCCTCATTTGAGGACACAGGACCCGTGGTTAGGGTGGGCTTCCTCTTCCTTGGACGTCCAGGCCCTCGCCTTGCAGGACTTCGAGGTGTTTCCTCCTTCCTGCGTACACAAGAGGATACAAACACATAAGAAGGGAGAGGCACTTGCATTCAAACCATAAGGTGCTATTTGTGAAACTCTAAATATAATCCTCTCTAAAACTGGAAGCATGCTACCTTAAGTTTTATCCAATTTGACTGAGTTTGCTTGAAAAGCTGTGAAGCTTTATGGAAAAAAACTCACTGATGATCATGCTTCCTCTGAAGTTTGGCCAACTCCTTTTGTTTCTCTTTGTAGCGGCGTTGTATATCTGCCAGTTTTACACGCATTTCAAGCTCAGGGCCATCCATTGTTTCCATGCTAACTTTCGCTGGGCATACCTGAAGTACACAGAGTAAAAAAGCAAATATAAGAGATAAAGCTTGGTATTTGTTTTATAACTAATTTTTTTTACAGAGTTAACAAAAAGAGTGTGACAATGCAACCGAATGAATTTCCTTAGATAGGAAACCTTTTAAACAATTTGAATAAATAACTTAATTTCACTGCATTGTTTGATATCTAGGAGAAATTTGGAATATATTTAAATCTGTCTTTTTGACAGATTTCTTCTGAAAAGTGCTTAAAGATGACAGTTGTAATGAATTGACTCTATATAAATAATGTCAATTAAAAACTGACAGAATTTAAATTAATGACCTCCTCTCATCAGATTCAGCCTTACCGGCTCATTACGAGGCGCCCAGCTGAACTTTCTTCGTAAATTGAAGATCCGACGAGCTGAGAAGCTTTGCTGTGGGCCAGTTTTACTGCTCTCCTCTGATTCTTCCTCCAAGGCGCGGGCTGTCGCCAAGGTGGCAAGACTTTGGAGATCAAACATGAGCAGGTCCTCCTCTGTAAGGAAACAAAGGGTGAATGTTTAAGCTTATTCCATTAATAGTCATATTTTTATCGAAATCCGTAATCATGGTGTATCTAGGCATGGTGCATGAAGGCTACCCCTTGCGGTCACTGAGAGAGAAGCAAAGTACACACTGGACAAACAGGTGGGCATAATAAAACTCACTGACAAATGTAACTAAATCCTATTTTTGAACCACAGGAGGAATAGCATAGAGAAAACCAAGGTATGGATGGAGAAAACATGGATGAACCAAGACTGGTACTCTTACTGCAATATTACAGTAGTAACAATACTGCCAAAAAAGCCAAAACAGACTATTTTTTCTTTTCTTTTCTTTATTTTGCGTTTGCATCTCTTTCCTTGAATGTGCCTCTAAACTGACTTAAACTGTCAATGTTCTACCCTGGAAATGATGTTCCTTATTCTGTAATCATGATTCTTTTTTTTTTTTTCTGAGCCCTCATAAGGGAGCAGTTAAACACATTTTATGTTGTGGTTAATACAAAACATTCTTTTGTATTGATTTAAAAAACACAGTGCTTTGAACAGTCATGAGAATGCTTTTAAAGTCTCTTTAAACAATAGGCTTTAATTAGCGAGGCAATGCTCAACGACTTGAAACCATGTACTGCCTTTGTGACTGAAAATAAGACTTTTGATAACACGTGTTTGAGAAGAATGGAAAATAAACTGATGTGCCTCCTTTTTGATTTAACTGTGTGCACGTGTGGAGCAAATGCAAAACCACCTTGCCGGATGGCGAGACAGTGAGATAGCTTCCTCGACTGGACATGAGAGAGGCAGCAAGAAAGGAGATGCACACTCTTTCCTGTGTGCACTGCAGTGCTTTTTCTGCTTACTCTCTTGACGCTTCTGCATCTTTAAAACCAGGTTTTAAGATATAAAAAGTGCTTTTAACATGCAATAGATGAGCAACACAAGGGAAGCATAAAGGGAGCCTCTCTGGAGTCATGTTAAAGAGAACAAAAAGAGAAAAAGGAGGAAGGGTAAGAAGTGTGTTGCTGTTTCTATGTCAATGCCTGTCAATACAACTTGAACTTTTTCACATTCTGTCATGTTTCAGCCACAAACTTCCATTTCTTCTGCTAGCGTTTTATGTACCAGAGCAACAAACAGTAGCAAACGGTGTTGACTAAAAGGAAAATGATGCATGATTTTTAAAGGCATTTATATTCCGTTTGTTTTGCAGCAGCTACAGCTGCAAGTATTTTGCAGTGTTTCTCAACAACCATTGCACATTTAAAGATTTCTTTTTATTTATTTTTTCCCCCCAGAAAGTTCAACCTCACTCAGATTGGATGATTGGATAACTTGGTGTTCAAGTCATGCCACAGACTTACAATTGAATTTAGGTCTGGGCTTTGCCTGGGCCAATCCAACACATGAATGTTTTGATCTAAATTCTTCAAATGTAGCAACAGAAATTAAAAATGTATAATTTTCTTTTGCGTAAAAGTTATAGGCCACACCTATAAAAATTCATTACCATGTGTGATTGTAACAAAATCAAAACAGAAGTACTGAGTGAGTCATGCAAGACCCACTGTCACTCACCAGGGCTTTTTCCACAGATGTGCTTCATCTGCTGCAGCTCCAGATCTGCCAGCTCACTTAGAAGCTCCATGCCCTTGTTGGGGGCGCACTGTGATAGCACAGTTGATGGCGTGCTATTGGCAAACAAGGGAAATGGGGGTACATCTGTGCAAAAAGCAGCAGCAATCAGCAGCTCCAGACTCCAGTAGCAGGGCACATAAGGTTTGCAGGGCACAGCAACAGCTTCTTCGGCATTGCTGCAGGCGGAAGTTGAGGCAGGCGAAGGACACAGAAATTCCACTGCGGCATCTTCTGGGGTCATCTCATTCTCTTGCTCGCTCTCCTTTGCTGCCTCTGGCTGGGGGCATGGCGACTCATAGACAGCAGGGGAAGCGGGGTCAAGCTCTATTATGGCAGGCAGCTCTGACTTCTGCTCTGCATGTAGGTTGACCTTTTGATCATGTAGCACCTGACTCTCCTCACCCACCGCCTCCTCATCGTCTTCCTCCTCTAAAGTAATGACAGTATGTGGCCCACTGGGTTGCTCTGTCACAAGGGGAACTGGGCAGGAAGCCGTCTCACAGACTGAGCTCACAACTGGGGGGCAAGAAAGCACATCTGCCTCAGGTGAACGCAGTTCGTTGCCCCCCTCCTCTTCAGGCACATAGTTGGCTGCTGTAACTGCGGTGACCTCCACCTCCTCCCTCAGTTGTAGGGCTCTCTCATTCATGCTTTCCTCCTCTCCTGGCTCCACTTCCTTGAGTGGGAGTGGCATGACTGGGACCTGGCAGTCTAACTCCTCCCCTAAACTAGCAAGAGACTGGGGAGCGTGCTCTGGAGGTTCTGCTTGGACCGCTTCCAGGTCGGCCGGTTGAGCCAGGCGAACATCTTGCGGGGATGGTCCATTTCTGTATCCCAGAGCAATGGCTGGGTATGTATATCCCGGAGGCAAATCTAAAATCAGACAGAATTATGAATAGAAGGTGCTGAGGACAATTATTGCAAGCTTTTCTTTTTGTGTGCAGAAGTGAGCAACAGCTTAATGAAGATGGTCTTCGCTTTATCTCCCAATGGCGGAAAGGGGCTCAAAGAAATCTGTGTTTAATTCAAAGTCTGCCAAGCCTTTGGTTTATCCACTACACTAAAAATTCCTCTGGCATGCAGTAAACATTAGCCAGACATTATAATGATGAAAAGAGAGTAATGGCTGAGCGAGGTGGGGGACATAGCTGAGGTATTTCTTGGTGATTACCAAGGGAACAATGTCCCAAATGGCTGCCGTCAGCCATTTTCCTGAGTTGTTGAGTCAGTTGGGGGCTTTCCAGAAGAGCCACCCACACATTTTAGCACAACACCAGCTGAAATAAGAGATCACTCAAGAATGCTAATTGCCATTCAGTGTATTTTCAGTGCTTACTCCTTGAAAACTTTTGCTTTGTTAGCAAATTGACTTATTTTATTTTAGATGCGTAGGTGAATCCAATTAAATTTGAATATTCTCTAAAAGTTAATTAATTTTGATATTTAAGTCAAAAGGGGAACTGGGCATATAGGAGAACTTGTAATGTCAAGTATTTATTTGTAGTAATTTTGATATCACCCATCAATCTTGACTACTATCTCAAAGATTCAGGGTAGGTGACTGGCCAATGATGATGTCATTGTCATTAAAGTAGATACTTTTGTCTTGGGTGTGTGTGTAAGTGCTAGACCAACACCAGCAAACAACATGGCTTTTCAAATCACCAACTTTAGAAACTTCACACTTCTCCATTAGCAACCTGGATTCTGCATCTCTGCTTTTCTACTTTAAATTCTGGGACACCAATTTCCAGATGAATATGTACTTGTTTTTTAAAGCAGGACTTTGGATCAATGTGCAACAGTCCAGTCCTTTCTCTCCTCAACTCGGGCAAGACTCTTCAGTAATTGTCTCTGGTTCAGTAGTGGCTTAACGTAAGCAAAGTGGCTCTTGAAGCACTGACTCATGCTTACATCTTGTGAAATAAAACTTCCCAGGCAGTCTTTTGTAATATTCATCTTTTCAAATAAACTGGCTTTTAGGCTTTCATTAGTCATTATCATCTGTATGGACAGAAGTGGATGAAATGACCGTGTTTAATGACCAGTGTAAGATTGAAATCATTTTGAAGGAATAAACTAATGTTCTCTTTTAGATTCACTTGAACCCAAACAGCACTTTGCAGTTGCAGACAATAAAGACTTTTTTTTTCTGTTGCTTACCAGGCTCCAGAGATTCTGGGTAATCTTGAGGGGCCTGTCCTTCGCCTCTCTTATCCTGGGATTCAGGACCCTTTAGCATTTGAGGTGGCACAGGACTGATTGCAGGAGAATGAGGGGTTGCCGCCATGGGGCTGGGTGCTGGGCAGGGTGTAGAAGGAGTGCTTCTGGGATGTTGGCGCAGTGAGGGGGATTGGTAACAAGGGGACAAGTGAGTGGCACAGGCTCCAGGGGGTGAGTTGCTTCTCTGTGGGGGGTTATACGAGTAGTTCTTAGCAGGTTTGGATGGTCTTGGCTCTGTAATCAGTTCTTCCAGTTCATCTGATGGCTCGTCTGGTCTCTTGTGTATCTGCCATATCAAAAAGTTTAGTTTTATACACATATCACGTGTGTCTTTAAAATACGATAAACACACACCAAGACTTAATACCCACCTGTTCATTGTGCGTGGATTGATGCTGCATGGTGAGTGCAGCCCTGTGTTGCTGTTGAGGCTGAGGAGGTAGCTGCAGCTGCTGCGACTGGTGATTCTGGTGCTGATGCTGGAGCTGTTGGTGCTGCTGGAAGGCGTACAGCTCCTGTTGCCGTAGAAACTGAGATCGGGAGTACACAGCAGGATGTTGCATGTGAGAGGGTGGGCCCCGCGCGCTATACACAGGGGGCCACAGCCCTTGCTGCTCGATCACGTCTAATGAGAAAAAGGAAGGAGGAATTCAATGAGGGGACTCTTCGCTACAACAAAAGCCCATGCATGCACACATTCTTTTTTTTCATATCACCATGTATAGCACTGTACAATACATTGCCATGCAGATAACATAATGTACCTGTCAGAAGACAATTAACAAACACCCAAAACCATTAGGGATCATTTAAAAACCATTGTATTCACATTTTATAGAAACATCGATCCTTTCAAAAACAATCTTTTGACTTCACTGCACAGCATCTCCCCAGGCAGCAAAAATCCCACACTCTCCCTCCTCTGTTTAAAACAAAAAGCACTTTCTTACAATCTGCTCTGAGAATTTTGGAATGTAGGAGGAAAGTTTTAACAATGGTAGAATGACACCAGATGATTATTGCTTTTAGGTTGATTAGAGGTCAAGCTCCAGGCTGAAAATAGAACTATGTCCCTTCAGAGAACTCCGAAATGTCCCACCTGCTCAATCAAACCTCAATGAAAAGGGAGATTTCATAAATCCTAATTCCCATGTCTCAAAGTGTACTTCCTCTCATAGAGCAGATGTTGCGCTCAAGAAACAACACAACCTTATTTTCCCTTTCCCTCTCTGTGTGACTTTATTATGCATTTTCTATTAACAGGTTCATCTATTTCTTCTTAATTCCTTCTTTTGTCATACCCCAACAATTAGAGTCAGACTTGAATATGCAAATGTTTCCCTGTAGGGTAGTTTGTGTTGATCCATTTCCTTCTCAGTTGTTAGTCTCGCAGAGCGACGACTGAACTGCAGATTCTAAGACTATGAGCAGGCAGATTAAAGTTGTCTGTCTATTGACTAAATATGTGTATATGGTGGCTTATAAAAGCAATCATCCTGTCACATTTGTTATTTTTCCTCCCCTGAGCATTCAAAATTTATTGTAGTCCACATGATGTGAAAAAAATGTTTCTACTACTTGAATTTTTTTATTTTTATCATATTACAGACAAAAACCTCAATATATCAAAATAGGATTTTATTGTGAAGTGGAAAATTTTGAAAATTTTATATTTAACAAATTAAAATCTAAAACGAGGAGCATTTGTACATCTTCTGAGTGTGTTTATAAATGTTTTCTGGGGTATATTTACCAGTTCACTCAGCAATATATTGAAATGCTTTACCATTCCTCTTTAGCTCTTGGGGCCATGATGGGGGCATTCTGAGACATAAATATAACATGATCCCAACATTCAGTTGCAGTTCTCTATGTTAAATGTTTTTGTCCGGAAGGATGTTGAGTTTCCTTCTAGTCTAAAGTCTTTTGTTGCTTCTAATACGTTTTATTACAAGATCACCACTAATTCACCTAATTTACCATGACCAAACAAACACTGAAAAATACTGGAGTTTATTTGAAAAGACTTTTGAATGTCTACTTCAACATCCAAACAAGTAAGCATTATTTATTCAAGTAAATAATGTTTAATTCAAACAAGTAAGTATTATTTATTCAAGTAAATAATGTTTAATTGAATTACTTTTATACACTTTTTTTTTTTTTTTTTTTTTTTTTTTTTTACATTTGATAGCGTAAAATCATGGCATACCCAAGTGATGTGGCGCTGGATGGGGTGCAGGCTCAGAGGGAAGGACCACTAACTGGGCTGAGGGGTCCTGTGGTAGAGGAAGGACTGGCTGCAGAGGGCCTGGCATGGCTGAAGAAAAACCTGGAGGCAGGTTCTGATGCAAGGGTGTATGGCCTATACCTGCTGTGCAGAAAATATTATAACAGAGATCATAAAACTGATTACCAGTTTCAAAACCCAGAAGAATAAAAAGGAAATTTGAAATAGCTTAATTTAAAAACAAAATGGTAACAAAAAACATGGAGGGAATTTGTTCTTTGCATTTTCAAAACTTGTATTTTAAATTGAAACCATTGCAAACAAGACATGTGTAACAGGAGATTGTTTTTGTGTGTGTGTGTTTTTACCATAAGAATGTCCTGTCATCCAAAGGGATGGACTTCCAGTTCTTGGCATCCAATGATGGTGTGCTGAATGTGCAGCAGGGTCTCCTAACTGACCAGACTGGAGAGATGTCCCACCAGGGACCATCAGATGGGAGGTGAGGTCTCCATGGCAGCTGGTGGAAGGGTGGATCCTTGCAAACTCCACACGTTCCTTATTATCCCTGTCATAAAATACAGGAGCAGAGGAATACAATACATGTTTTTTTGTTGTTTTTTTCTAAGTAAATCTGTGTAGCCTTGGGATTTACATTTGCATACCTGATGTATGCGTCTCTATCTCTATCCAGACAATTGAGACCCATTTGTTCTTCATTTATCCTTTTCCTTTCCTCCTCATTGGGATCCACAGGATACATGGAGCGGGGCAATCCTATGAGACGAACATTGCATATAAGGCACATACTCCCAATATTCTTCTAATTTATTCTACTGATGTAAATAAAAAAGAACTTTCTATTTGTTTGCAAAACCCAATATTTGAGAGTGGATATAGTATGAAAAAATAGGAATTAAATGAATGTTTAGAAAAAAAAAATCAACAGTAAGCAGCAACATTCATCAAAATCTGAGTTCAATTTGCATTTAAAAAGAATCGTGAAAGAGGTGATCAGACATTGCTAAATGACAAAACTAAATAAAAAAATATTTTGACTTCTATTGACCACAACAACTTTTTAAAATTTCGGCCTTCTGAATGTTTTATCCCTGTGTCAACAATTTATTACACTTCCATATGTTGTGCATTGCTCTGTCCTACCTTTCACAGAGTTATGTACTCGTCCCTGCCGGCTGTTGGGGTGACTGTCTCCTGAACGGCATGGCGGCTCCCTTTGTCTCGCGACTGCTACTGCAATTCCCACTGGTGGCTGCCGCACCTCGTTTTCCACATGACCTGCCTCCCCAGTTTCTCTGCTCCTTACACTGTAATCAGGGCGCTCACCATCAGCAGGGCCCTTCCTGGAAGGGAGAGTCTGCTTGTTGCCCTGGAGAGCACAGCTACCCCCTGATGGGCCCGATTTGAGACTCCCCAGCCCCCCAAATGGACTCTTCTGAGAAAGAAGCAATGGTTGTTGCTGGTTGCTGTACTTCAGTAGGCTCTTCATGGCGCTGCTCTCGCCCTGAGTTGGACCTTGGGCGTCCGGCTGCTGTGGCTGTTGCTGACTGAGACTGGGTGCGGGTGGGGGCTGTTGAGGAGGGAGCCCTAATCCTTGCTGTTGTTGTTGCTGTTGCCGTTGTGAGTGTTGTCCACCAGAGCCTCCTAACTCCATGTATGACCTCCTCTGCTCCTCCTCAGGTTGTGACATGTGATGTGGAGGCCTCATTCCCCACGAAGGTACAGGAGGTTGCTGGTGGTGATGTTGCCCACTGTTGTTGTTATAACCATAAGGAGACATGTCCATCTTTCTCTTAAGCTCCTGATTGTTACTCTGGTTCAGCTCAGCTGGAGAAGGAGCATCAGGGCCAGGTCTGCCATGCTGCTGGTGACGAATCCTAGCTACCTTTTGGCCTTCTCTCTGTAATGAACAGCTGCCTCCTGAAGTATGGGCTGCTCCAGCCCCTGCATGTTGTCCCATGTTTTTGTTTCCAAGTGGGGAAGAATTAGGTGGAGGTCCCTGATGGGAACAGTCTCTGTAAGGAGATGAGTTGACAGAATGAGGGACAGAATGCCCCGCCTTTGGTCCTTGAGAAAGCGAAGGTCTGAACACATCCATATCCACTGAACTATTAATACACTCTGCGCTACGTGATCGTACAACTTGGTGCTGTTGTTGAGAATGTGGTGTCTTTTGCTGTTGCTGTTGGGGTTGCGGAGGAAGCTGTGAGGGCTGAACATGTTGATGGTGAGACTGCATCCAGTCTAGAGACTTTTCTGTCTTTCTGTATGGATGCTGTTGCTGCTGTTTTCTCTGCCAGTTACTATGGTGCCCACTGCCACCTTTTTCAATTGCTTTGTCCTTGGTGGTGCTGCCTCCTCCGTTTCCCACACCCTGGCAATCGGGGTTACCAAGCTGAAATGGTCCATTTGATTTGTCCCCTAGATCTGCCACAGATGGTACAAATGTTGGCCCTGTTACTTTAGGCTCCCGTCCTACATTGATTGTCCCTCTGTCTTGTGAGCCAGGGTTGGCCAAAGGAGCAGGTGGGGGTGGACAGAAAAACTCTGGATGGTGGTGGGTATGGTGGGAATGATGTGGGTGGTGTGGATGGCTTGGGTGGAGCTGAAGGCAATGGAATCCCCCTGGATGAGGATGTGAATGGGGGTGAGCATGAGGATGGGGATGACTATGTGCCCCTCCAGCAGCAGAGCCCATGTGTAAGGGTGGAGGTACTGAGTAGGGCAGAGAGTGATGAAGTGGTGCCTGACCTCTTTCCAGACAATCAGAAGGCTGTTCACTGATCCTCATCTCACCACTTACCCCTTCTTTGGTGCAGCGACCATTGACATTGGACCCTATATGCCTGCCCTGGCTGCTCCCCCCATCTACCATAGATCGAAGGCCTGTGCCCTCCCCACCACAGCTTGGCAAGGAGACTTTCGACCCTGTTGTCGTTCCTGGATCTCCATTTGGCATCTTGCCATTATGTAAACAAGCACTAAGGGGCTTGCTCATAGTCTGATGGTGATCTTTAGTGTATTCCATAGTGAGAGATGCTTTATGTCTCTCCAGTGCTCGACTATTGACCTCCTCTAATGGCAGTGGGTGCTGTGGATAGTGAGACTGCTGCTGATGGGTGTGGGAATGGTGGTGATGTGTGGTCTGAGGTGTCTGGTGATTCTGGTGTTGTTGTTGCTGCTGCTGTCGCTCTTTAGCATCTTGTTTTCCACTGGATCTTTCCTTGTCCTTGACAGGTACCACTCCTCTCTCTATTGATCCCTCTTTAAGACCCTTATGTATACCTGCCCCCAAGCCTGGGTCTCTGTCCCTGCTGCAGGACCCCTGAGAGTGTCCTGAACCTGTCCTAGACATTGATGGCAGGCTGTGATTGGCTGAAATGAGTGATGGCTGGGATGGGAGACCCCGCAGGTAAAAGTTTTCTAGAACAGAAAAGAAGGCATGTAAGCAAAGAAGGTTACATTTGATGAATAAGTGTGTTCTCAGCTATCTTCTTATTTGCATGCATTACCTTTTTGTGTGTCATAGAAACGGTGCTGCCCATATAAAACACCACTGTTGGCGTGGTGATCTAAGTGGCTCATTGGAAGGAAAGTGTGGGCCAGACTCCCTGAAAATCGAGGGTATCCTGGACCTACGAGAGACAGGGAAAGAGACAGTTGATAAAGCGACACCCGCTAATGTGATGGAGTAATCCTTCAGGCCCAGTGCAGCTGCTGGTGTTCATACGCAAATAAGTACTGGCTGTGATTCTAATGTTTGCTTTTCCTGCCTGAGTTTAGCATTTAGATAATGAAAGAAAAGCTCTGGGATTGGTGTAATATGACATTTTTCTTTGAGACATACGGCTTATTCTTCATCACACCGTGAGAACCAACAGCAGCACCTGTACTCATCTGAGTGTAGCGATGAGGATGGATTTTAGGCTTGTGTGAACAGAGAGCTCGTTCTCTATAGTAGTAACCTAGTTTAGAGGTAAAAGGATGCTTGGATTTGGGGCTTATAAGCCAGTACGCCTGTGCTCTTTAAATCAAGGCCATCTGTGGCACATTTATACCAATACCACATAAAAACATAATCATTATGAAATAGGACACTGGAGAGCACAAAGGACTTTGAGGGTAGAGAAGAGAGAGGATGTGGACTGAGATGAAAGCCTAGACAAGCATCACTATGACAACACCATTGAGACTGGGTAACTATGGCCTCTTAACACATGAATGCAAATTAAACTACCCTATTTACACAACTGTATAAATAATTTTATACATTCTTATTTTGTAAGACGCTTAAGAAATAAGATCTAAGGAGTGCTAGAAAAATAATGTAGCATGCCTGGCCATTTTCATTTATATTTAAGGTTGGATACATGTACGGTAAGTAAATAATATTTAGAAACCCTAAAATGACAGAGTGAGTGTGCTTTTTCTGGGATTCCTGAGCAATGCCAGTTACCGAACCGTGCACTCATCAATGACATGAATGTCATAATTTGGGAGTTTTTAATTATACATATAAACCATTCATTGCATAGCAAGCAACCAACAATCTTAGTACATTTATGAAATATGAACAGATTGCACAAGTTTGGAATTATTATGGATTTCTATTAATCCAATTAAGATCAAATATATAGACATAGATTGAACTATACACATACAATCCTTTAGAAAAGTTTTACAGTCAAGCATGAGAAGAACGTTCTGTTGTTTAGATGAGTCAAAGTTGTTTATTACAGTAGGGCAATAGATTAATCAGGGGCTACCTCCAAACTCTTCAACTCCCCCTTGATTTAATTGACAGATGGTTGAAACTTGGATACCCTTTTGGGTGTTCCAAAAGGACCCTGAAGCCAAATTAGTATCAGAACTGGGTTTGGCATGGTATAGATAAAACAGGGTGGCATTAAGCTTCTGGAATGGCCCAACTTCCACTCTATGAAAAATATATATTAAAGTCTAACCTATCGTCCATAGATGGAAACTAACTAATTTCAACCAAGTTAATGAATTGATTTATTTGTTCTAGTCGGAAATATACCATAAGATTAGTGCACACAAGAAGGCACATTAATTCTTCCAACATAACTTTCCAACATAAAGAAAATATGGACAATGAGAAAAAGGAACAAAGTGCAATTTTTGTAAATTAAATAAAAGACAAACATACAACTTCTTTCAGGAAAGCAGTAATGCACTTCATATGGCCTTGTCCCTATCTGATAGTATATATATTTTTTTCCTTTTAAATTCATCCCTGGCGTTGAGTCTCTTCTTTCTTGACACAGGAACAATGCAGCTGGAGCTGAGAGCTGGCTCAGGAGAGGCAGGAGTGTTGTGGTGGGCTTAATGACCTTGCCTCATTGCAGCCCCTGCTTCTTCCAATCTTAATTAATGAAATGCACAGAGAGGGTAAACAGCATGGCAATAACACAGGAGGTGTGGCTTTCTGTGCAGGGTAACAGGGCGATAATTGCATACTCTTGTTTTTTCTTAAATTTTTCCTCTGTTTCACAGCCTTTTCTACCTCAAACACTCTTCCTATCCCCACTTTGTCCTTTTTTTATTGTGATGATTAATAAGCATCCAGATTTATGCCAATTCACCAACTGAGGTGGGGGAAGAGGGATCCTTTGTTTAAGCAAGACATTTTTCTCTGATTTTCAAGGGGGAGAAAAGCAGAGCGCAGTTCGTCAGTCTTTATCCAAGCTGGGAGAGCGCCTTTTTTCTCCAGCAGCATGTTGTTTGTGAGCGTGACGATTGACAGCGTAATCCCTTTTCACAGTGTGGTCTGGCTGTGCCCGATAATGCCAGCCTGCTCAGTTTCAACGTACCCTCCGATGGGACAACACGGGGGAGACTGCTGGGCATGGCGGAGCCCATTCAGCCATTAATCTCTGCTGCTGCTCCAGCAGGTGACTTGAGAAAGGTCTTAGTGCAGTCTGCTGACTGCACAGCAGCCAGGCTCTCTCCACATACACAGGGACGCACAGAGACATGTCAGCATCAGCAAGGAAATGACGGAGGAGGGCTAACAGTGCATGCCTTTAATTCTGAGGGAGGAGCAGCGGCAAAAGACAGAGTGCACAAAGTTGAATTTCTTTTCTGAATATCCAACAGGTATTTGTTAAACAACAGAAAACAAAAAGAGAGGAAGAATCTGGATGGAAAACAAAGAAAAAAGTTAGTTCTCCTCAGCCCAATCAATTATTTATGAAGCTTATCTAAACTAAATAACAAATAAATGAATTAATATAAAATTTATACAGCTTGTATAAGGGTGCCAGAATGTTAAGTTCTATTCACAATTTTTCTACATAATATATATATATATATATATATATATATATATATATATATATATATATATATATATATATATATATATATATTTATACACACACACACACACACATATATATATATATATATATATATATATATATATATATATATATATATATATATATATATATATATATATATATATATATATAATAAATCCGAGGTTTCCTAGGATTTTACTTTCACATTCAAATATTACTTTTAAAACTGACAATCTTCAACATTTTTCGAACCATCACTATCCGATATGATATTGTTCACCAAACGCACATGGCTACAAAAATTCATAGCTAGGTAAATTGATGGACAGTGCAGGGCAAATGAAGACCAAGAGAAGAGGAGGAGCAGCCCAAGTTGCCTGTCAGGGCCGCTAATTGAGAAAAAAATGACAGAACCATCAAGGCACAGAAGGGGTGGAGAAGAGCAGAGGAGGCGAGAGATACTTGGCGGAGGAGGGGCAGTACTGTGATGTATCTCCTCAGGTTTGACTAATTGAAAGGAAGGGATGCAGACTGGCAAGAGAGAGAAAGACAGCATGAAAGAAGCAGACATGTGCTTGGGAGAGCTGGGTGGTTGAAGGGTGCATGGAGGGGTGGGAGGAGGGTGGGTAGTGGTGTTTAAATCCTTTTACAGGAAAACCAACAGGAAGGACCCACAGAAGGAAAAGAAGGACAACTGAAGATAGGCTTGGAAAGGCGTATCAAACAAGAATGGATTAGACAAGCAGTATGCAGGCAATCGATGTATTCATGTATATCTATGAGTGTAGACTGAGTTATGAGAGAGATTCTTTTTGGCACAAGGTGAATCAGATGAACAACATCCAGTTGGCCTCAAGCCTATATCAAACATATTTTCTTTTTTTTTTTTTTTCACTCAGCTAAAAAGCTGAGTGAAAAAAGTCCTGCGAATTAACATGACTTTTCAGACAAAGGCCTGATACATAAAAAACAAATGAAGTACCCATTATAATAGTCTCTATAGGTTTATACAAGATAGTACCTCCCCACGAGTTTTCACAAACAGACACAGGTTAAATCAGTAAAGGAATAGCAGAAAGTTTAATTTTGTATTTTGTCCAATATTCTTTAGAAATATGTCTTGCAAAGTTTAACAAAAGCCTTAAAGCTGGGTTTCTCAAAATAGTTGTTGCAAAAAACATCTAGTTACAAACATATTAAAACAATTTTGTGAAACGCAAGAAACATAAAAACTGCTTCTGATAAGGAGTGAATTTGTAGTAATCTAAAATAGCTAAAATCCCACAAAGGCATATCACAAGTGCATGTAATGAGAAATAAAATATTTTGCATTTTTAAAAGAAAATTGCTCTGTTTAGACCTCAGACATTTTTCTTTTGCTTCTGAATGTTAAAATCAGAATTTACACGATGATGAAATTCTTACGAGACTGCTAAAGATATTGAAGAGGTCTCAAGAGAACGTCAAATCAGCCATTCCACTGTCTTGAAAATAGCTTACATTTGTACTAATTGATATGTGGAACGATTTGTATGTGAAAGAAGCATCTTAAAGTCGCATATCTGAAAGGGAAGAGTGAGGAATGTTGATTGGAGGATCAGCATAAAATCTTGATTTTACAAAATGTTGATGTTTGTTTGAACATAATGTTTTTTTTACTTCACTGGACATGAGGTTCCAGACCAAACAGAGTGATTTATTCAAACTAACCTGAGACAAAATATAAACTTAGCAAGATACGACAGTTTCCTCAGACTCAAGGCAGCTCTTCAGAAATAAATGGTGTGAAATATTGTTACATCACAGAATTAATGGTAAATGACACCATGTGCATATTTAAGAGATCCCATCAGCTTTGACCAAACATCAACATCTAACAGTTTGAGAGTAAGAACACATTGATCTGTTTTGATTACTGTGGGCTTTGCATGTCTAGTGAGATTTGACATTTCCATTTTTTTTCTTTTACCAAAACAAAACTTGGAGAAGTATTTCTGTAGACCCTAAATTGATGGATACCAGATACCAGCAAGGTAAGGAAGACGGGAGAAGCATTAATGTGAGAAAGTGAGGGGAAAAAAAATAGTTATTTTGTTTAAATAATGTATATTTCTGGTTTAAGTTGTCTATACCTTAAACATTATGAATTGTAAACGAGTAGCTGACTTTAAATTTCAACTGCTACATTTGAATTTGCATGTAAGTAGTCTGTTTAAAAAGACACTTGGAGACAAGGAAAAAAATATCTGCGGAATATCTCAGAGCATACAAGTGAGACACTAATGCGGCGACACATGCAGAAGTCAGAGCTTGCTCTGCTGCTGGCAGGGGGCTGCTGACACCCAGAGAGAAGAGGCGAGAGTCTGGGTAATTGTGCCGCTCATTTTGATGACTTGCTTTTTATGCAAAACAGGAAAAAGACAATGTGCAATTATGTCGAGGAGGGAACAGCTGAATGTGGTTGATGAACAGTCTGGATTCAATCATGCTCTTAGTGCGTTATATGCAATTAAACTGCAATAGAGATAATGGCCTCCATTGCCAACTGAGTAATAATCCCAGTCATAATCACCTCCATTACTTTTATTAGGGTTGGCATTGCCATCATCACTCCTAATATTATTTTTCTTTTCCACAAAAGAAAGTGCTTGACGACGAAACCTTAAGAGCGTAAGGTAAGACAAACAGAGAGCCTTCAGAAAATGAACCTGGAGGGAGAATATATTGGAGCGAGCCGATGTTGAAGTTTATTTTTCAGCTGAGGTTTTCCCCATGAATTGGAGCAACTGTTAATTGACTGATCCAATAATAACTTGGTTGAAAGAAGCATTCGGTGGCTCAACATTGTCTATGGGTTCGAGGAATAAAGTCTGAAGCTCAGAAGACACCATAGTCTTTTGTAGTTGTACCTTAAGCATTTATTGATGGTGGTACAATAACTCTTTGTTCAGTTTAAAGAGTTCTTGTAGTTTTTTCTGTTGTTGATCTACTTCTAAAACACTTTTATGTCTTTGAAGAGTTGTTGTGTTGATGCGTGAAACATCTGCTCATACAGAGATTATTTGTCAGCAGGATTACTCAGAATGATTTTTATGACGGAAACTGTGTTAATGTAAAAAGTCCATCTCCTCACCAGATGTACAAAACCAGGCAAAATGATTTTCTCTAAAATTCACTCACACACCACAAACTTCCACATTACAACCCCAAACTTCAATGTGTTTCACTCGATTTTATGTGACAGACTAACATAAAGAAGTACATGTGGTTTTCAAGCATTTATTTTACAAATAAAAGGTATCTGAAAGGTTTAGTCGTCATTTGTTTTTTGTCAATTTTTTTTCTATTCTTTTTTGCTCTTACATAAAACCAACAGTTGCCAAAATACATATAATCAGCAAATAAGGTCAGCCTGTATGAAATGAGATGAGGTAAAAATTGAACTGCAAAGTCCAAATGCAAAGCACAGTATGTGGTGGAAAACTAACACCACACGTCATATCAAGCATGCCATTGCCACACGGTGATGACTGATTTATGTTGAGGAGATGATTTTGTTAAGGGGGGGCAGGGATGCTGCTAAGGCTACACTTTTCAGATCTTTAGTTGAATATGCCTTTGTTTATATTTCCTCTCTTACTCTAGGTGTAACTATTCGAAAACAAACAAATTTTCAATGTCATCCTTCTCTGACTTCCTGATGAAACTAACATGGAGGGTTTTAAACCTACAGTGTGTACTTATTTTGGGTGTCTGAGCGCCTGTTTGTGCAGTTAGGATGTTGCAATGCTGAGTGTTGGGTGGGAACGCCCCTTTGTTAAGCTGCAATTGAGGCACTGGCAGAAAGCTTTGCAATCACTGCAACTTTTTATTGGCCCAGGTTTCCATGTGCTGCTTCGCGCAGCCTGGGGCGACATTCTTGCTGACATGAATTGAATACCGCAAGATTCCTTTGCTGAACTATTGACCCTGCATCCTTATCCAGACAACTGAACCACAGCGCTCTGTTCTTTTTTCTATTTTTGGTGCAAAACTGTCATTAGACTACTGCAAATTTTAGCAGAAGCCTTATACAAATACTCAGAATAGGAAATGTCAGGACAACAAGGTACCAGCCAAACCTGTGTCTTCAGAACTGCCAAGATACAAGTATCACCTTTTACTGACGATGTGATGAAGTGATGGAATAACTACATGAGCGTGTATATGCTGGTGTTATGTGAGGTACCTTCATGAGAATGGGGAAACCAGATTTGTGAGGCGCTGGAGTGGGGTCCGCCTCGGAAGGATGGCGAAGAGGGGGAGGAGGGCGGCCTGGAAGGGTGAGGCGGGTGAGAAGGCGGGGAACCCAAACTACTGGCCAGGAAGGTCCCCATGAAAGAGGCCGACGAGTTGCCCATCAATCCACTGCCTGCATCATGGATGGGACAAAAGGGGGAGAAAGAAAGTGAAGATTAGATTTAGAGGAGTGGACTGTTGCCATGATTTTGACCAAACTTTCTCGGAAATACCCGAACCCTATCTAGTTGTATTCTCACTGTTTAACTTGAATTATTAAGCCTTGGAGAGGATGAGAGATTGTGTGTTCATGTATTTGCGTGTGTGTGTGAGCGAGAAAGAGTGTGAGACTCTCCTCCCCTTCGCTGTCAGCGGAGTCCTCTCCCCTCACAGCACCTCTCCCCATGGGCAGACAGAGGTCTCATCTCACAGCTGAGTACACACTTTCTCAGGCTCTCTCCCTTTCGCTCTCACACACTTTTGCTCCTGCTCCCCAGCGTCCCTTTCTCAATTTCTCTCCCTCTCTCCATTATCTTGCTCTCTCCATCTCTCACTTTCATGCCCTCAATCTCTTTTATTGCTTTGCTCCATTTCACCTCCGCTCTCTCTTTTCTGTCTTTCACTCTTGCATCTCTCAGCATGACAATAAAAGTTCTATGTTTCACTCTTTTTCAGTTCCATTTTTGGTTCTCCCTCTTCCTTCCTCTTTTTTTTTGTCACAACAGTCTTTTCCACTACTCCTTTTCCTATTCCGATGAGCAGAAATACACTATGTACACTATGAGCCTTTTCCAATTCCTATCGTCTCTTCATTCACTTCCTCTGTCACGATTTCTTTCTGACTCATAATGTTGCTTCGCTTTGTTCTTCTCAATAATAATGGCACCAGCAGAGCAATCTGTCCCTGGCTGGCTGAACCTTGTGTTTAACAAGACTATGATGAGTAATTGACCATTTGTAGCAACACCCATGTGACTGGGGGCTGATTGTCTATTATGCATTGCTGGGCAAGCTGGTGAAAACACACTGATTAACCACTTCTTAAATTGCATTCCCATTACGCGCCCGCCAGTGCACTTGAGTGAGAGGCCTGGGAGCCCAGTTCTTTACACATTCATTTCCCCCAAGTGACACAAGCATGAGGTCTCATGCATATGTATGAAGTTGCCAGTAAGAGACCTTACTTGTGCACGCACACACACGCGCATACATGCAAAGTTATAAAAATATATACATAGGGTAAAGAAATGCTATGAAAGATAGTCATTTTTGTCCTAGGATGGTTGATCTTGCAACATGTGTTACGTGACCTGATTTTCTTCCACCTTTAATCAATCCAAACAGGATTCAGGCCCCTCCGCTGACTGTGAGAACAAAATGTCTGGAAGTTTTAATCTGGCAAGCAAGGAATGAGCACCTCCTCAAGGCAGACAGAAGGCCTGAATTCACCAGTTTGCTCAATGCACCAACAGCAAACAGGCGTATGGCTAAAAGGTCAAAACAAAAGGGTTAAAAGAAGAGGTCATACACATCTATTGTAGGTGAGAATACAAATTTTTAATAATCTGAGCCACATTTTCTACCATATCATAAGAAAAGTGGAAGTTCTACAAGAGATCCAAATTTCCCAACTTCGACTTAAAAAAAATAAATAAATAAACTTCCATAAAATTAGCCTTTCATGTTATTTCATAAATGTAGTTTTTTTTTTTTATTTTGTAAAAGACCTATAAAGGTGGATAATATTGAACTGGAGAAAACTGGTTTTCAAAAGTTTTATAAATTTTATATTGAGCCTCCTTCACTCTGATGCCACTAAATAAAGTTTGCATGAATTCAATGTAATTTAAATGCTGTATAAAAATGATTTTTTTTGTATGATACATTATTAAATTAATAACTTCATGAAGTTTAGAAGATACAGCAACTCCAAAACCAATCAACAAAATATTTACTCACCTGCTTTAAAATGCTAAGATGGAGTGATAGAATGGTCGAGTCTATAGCAGGACTTAAAAATATATATTCACAAATACTCTCCATTCAATCTGGCCAAGTTTGAGCTGTTGAAGAATGGGCAAAAGTTCTTGCATACAGATGTGGAAAGATAGGAGAGGCATGGCCCAAAAGAGCAAAACCCCAAGAAGCGTATTGCAGTTTTATTGTTGCATAATGAGAAATGAAACAATTCAAAGTGTGTAAATAAGGTTGCAAGCATATGATGCTGCTTTTGTGAAGATAAATAAACTGAGATGTAAAAATAACTCAATTAAGCTGCTAACAGATCTACAATTGCAATAAACCAAAAGAACACCATCATTCCTTCAACTACTTAGAGAATGTAACATGTAGAACTGAAGAAGAGGATTCTTCAGTTGTAAGAACATTGTGTGTGTTAATGCAACGCATTGTAAACTACCACAAAAGCCATTGTTCTTCTCCTTCTGCTCTCTGCTGCCACCTCATATCACCCTGTCTCCATGGAGGGCTCCTGGCACAACTCTCCAAACTACAGGGCAAAGCGGGTCGGGAGGTGGGATTATGGCCAGCGTGCTCACCAGGCACGCATCCAGCTTCCGTCATCCAGGCACCTAGGGCTCGTATGTGCCGCCGCGTTTCACACAGCACACACTCGTCCCTTTTGCCTGTTGCCCCCAGGAACCCCAGCTTTCCTCATCGCTTCCAGCTCACATAGATCAGCTAATCCTCCTGCATTATTAAAAGCTTTTCCTCAGAGAGAGGGAGACAAAGAGAGAGAAAGAGAGAGAGAGCGAGAGAGACAGAGAGAGACTATGAAGGTGACAGAATGAACGAAGCCTCTCGAAACCATCTGAGAGGAGAGTTGCTGCTGTTAAGAGAGAAGAAGAGTAAAGGAGAAAGATGAGATGAGAAAAGAGGATGCCAAGGAAGTAGATTTTAAAGGACTAAGCTAGATTTAAGGCCGATTTAAAATGATATTGAGGCAGGGGGCCAGGGGGGTTTAGGAGGGATGCCTAAGGCCCTCCTCACAACTATTACATCAGACTTTCATATCTATTCCAGAGAGGATAAAAATAAGTTTTCCAATATCAGCTGCTAAAGAAAATATGGCTTCATAACATACTGACCTTTACATCAGGTTACTGGCTTGCTGACTCAGCAGTAATGAACATATCCAATAGTTTGTCATTTCATTTTGTTTTATTAAAAGAAACAATAGTGCAATATAATGCCATATTTTACTCGATACATCCCGATAAAGTGGAAGTACCAGGGGTAAGAAAGCAAATTTCTGGAGGACTTTGATTTTTGGATACTAATCTAAGTGCAAAACAAAGTTACTACAAGCATTGAATTCCCCTCTAATTATAGAAAATCTATCAGTACTACTTACAATGAAGTTACTTGCTCTTTAAATATATTTTCCTTTTCTTTCAATGTAGTTGTGCAGGTCCTTAAAAAAAATCAACTCATGTGGATCCTAACTGGCGCCGGTCTCTAATGGAAATAAAGATTAATCCTATTATAAAGTAAGAAAATGAATTACAAATGAATTGTGGAATCAGAGCTTTCTTCTTTTAAGTCTAAAACATCTAATAAATGCCTGCTCTTATTAACATCTTGTACAAAGGTTGAAATGTGAAAGCAAAAAAAAAAAAAAAAAGGGTCTAACATATACCAGAGCGGCTCTTGAACTGGAGGTGTTAACTAGTTTTCAACGTAGGTTGAAAGATGACACCGGAACTAAACTAAACAACTGTGCACATGAGGTAACGTGGGCCAAGGCAAAGGCCCCTGAGGATGGAAAGGAGCGAGCAGCAGGCTGGGAGGCGGAGCAAACGAATGAAGGCCCAGTTGTCATGGGAACAAAAGAGAAACAGCGCTCAAGGCAAGTACGCTTTACAACAAGCGATGGACTGATGCACTCAGTCAGCCTGCTGCTCAGCAACAACAGCCTTCACAGCCTACCTTGAAGCCCCAGAACTTGTATTCAAATACACACACAAGGCAGACTAGAAATCCTTTTGGAGCACACACACACACACACACACACACACACACACACACACACACACACACACACACACACACGCGCGCGCGCACGCAGACACACCTCACTGAGAAATTTTATCTGGTTTTAATTGTTTGGATCCTGGGAGGGAGGTCCCACCTCTTTGTACTTTTTGGGTAACAAATCTGGTCTGTTAGCAAACCTGCTGATTAATATTACTCAAGGTTGTGCTGTTGCTTGGCATCCTAACAAGGTGTTGCACAAGAATAGAATGTGAGCAGATTTACGTGGGTCAAGAAGTAATCTGGGAAATGAAAACGGTGGAGAAGACAATAAGCACCCACCCATACCATGTTGTCCTTCTGAATGCTGGACACACACCAACATTTTCTCCTTAGGAAATGCACACTCATTCACACACTGCCCATGATTATTTCCCAGTGCATCACATTTCCTTCTCTGCTTTTGATAAATGAACCCAGGAAGTCTTTGGTTCTCAGTCTTGGTTTCAGACAGCTGCCTAAAGGGACGGATAGACGTGTCGTCTAGACAAGGACACTCGACAGACAATGAGAGGTGAGAGTGACGGTGACGAGATAAGGGAGACAAAGAGAAAATTGCAGGTGTGACTGCATAAACCTGCTCTCCACCGCTCAGTGATCAGGGAGCGCCACAGAAAATGGGCCAGAAGAAGCAGACCACACACAAGAAGGCGAAGTGTGTGAAGAAGGCAGTCACTGTGGTGTGAAAGTTGAGTTTTTTATAATTCCAGCAAACATTCTCTACCTGTGTGATTTTGGAGTGACTCTCATAAGCGTATACAGTTAGCCTTGTAAAGCAATAGATGCATGCACGAGTTCAAAGCACAGAATAAAAAGAAAAATAGAAGGAAAGTGTGCAGTGTGCGCCAAAAGGTCATTAAGATCTTAATGACCTTTGGCTTCAGTCGAAGGTTGCAAATGTAAAAAATAATATTATGGTAATAATAAAAAAATAAAAATAAAAACAATGATTAAAAAAATCTGAAAAATCCCATCAGGAAAACAAGACTTGCTTTCAAATAAATCAGATTTTTATAGAATTAATGGTAAGTGAGTACTCAAGAAGAATGAATGCAAAATTTACAGCATTCACATTTTTTCAACCAAGTTATTACACCTATAGTTCAATGTAAATTTTATAAATTAGGATAAATGCAACATTTTATACATATATATGTATAATTTCTCATTCTCCTACTTATTTGATATTACACAAACCTTGTATTTCAACAGGGGTGTGCACACGTTTGAGAGCCACTGTTTATGTAAAAGAAAATAATTACAACAAAATAATCACTAGTGGCTCAGTTAATTGTGGCATGTATTCTTGGGACAACTCCAAAACAAACTCACTCTCAAAAAAAGTGAAATTAATATTGACTTACCAAGTAAAAACATACTGAGCGGGATGCCTGTTGGTACAAAAATTTGACTTCCACTTTCTTTCCTACCAGACTTTCCTAACGAGCAAATTCCAAGTTCTGTCCAGGAATTTAGATGTCCATGAAAAATCAAGACAGACTTTCCACACCAGCGTTCACTCCGAAATACATAACTGTTTTGGTTTTTTTTACTTTTAAAACCTGGACTGGAGTGAGGGAATGTACACACCAGCAGCTCCAGCCAGACTGCATATGCTATCCCAAAGGGCCGCTGACTAACCCAGCGCCTACTTCCTCACAATAAAACCCAGTAGGAATTCGAAATGGCTACTAAAGTGGGGGGGATTTCCTTTAAACAGTCAAAGCCATATTGAAAGCATTTGTGCAACTGGTAGCCAAATTCCTTCTCAGAAACAATTGTTGCAAATATATTTTTTTTTCCTTTTTGTTCTAGAGGGAGTTGATGGTAACATCTATCTAGTGAGAAGCTGGGCTGATCAAGAAGTATACTGAAGCAAGAGCGAAAAAGAGAGAGCAATCAGGCAGTCCAGCGCTGGAGCCGTGCCCAGTGCAGGGGTGGGGGAAAGTGCCAGCAGCGCACGCCTCCGACACTCTCCACACTGCGTGCCTGTGGAGTGAGCTTAGTGGATGTGGTCAGCGCGGGGGTGGGAGAAGTGGAAAGCGAGAAGCAGTTGGAAGTATGGGTGGATAGATGCATGGAGGAAGAGAGTGAGAAGGACTTTTTTGACACAGGGCAACATCCAGAGGGGGACAGAAGGAGGACAAGAGCGGAGAGTTTAGAGCAGATAAGTGTGAGAGCAACTGTGAGAAAGTTCCAATGTGAAAGAGCATGTGGGAACTGCTGAGCATATGCAAGCATCTGTGTGCGCGATTGTGAGTCCATATGGCAGCCGTCTTGTTGAAGTTGACAGCCTGTGTTTGCAAAGTGGGGCTGGTGGTCAGCCACTTGTTCACTATCAGAACGATGACAGGGTAAAGACAGTGAAAGCAGACTAGAAATCCTTTTGGAGCAGTACAAAGCAAATAGAATTTATTTGGAGAGGTCATATGATTTATCTGCAAACTTTGAACAAGTGTTTACACGACATGCAAGAGGACATGACTGGGATTAGAGGTTCTTATCCTAAATAAATCAACCCAAATGGCTTACTGTAATTTGGCAGGAATTCTGAAAATAACAGTGAGTGAACTCAGGCCTGAACAGAAATACAAAGAAATGTTTCTTCTGGGATATATTTTGAGGTAACATCAAAGCAATTCACTGTATTTTGCACTGTCAAAATATTTCCAGCACTTAGACTCCACAAAAGCCGTCATCTTGCAACAACACTGCTCTCACTCTATGTGTACAGGTGCTTAAAGTTATTTACAAAATCATTAATGCTCATTGACCTTTTTCACATTTTGTCACGGTACATCATTGGGTTTTGCCTGACACGCCAACACAACCAACTATGTAAATGTTAAGTAAAAAGAAAAAATATAGAGGGATTTATTTTTTTTTTTACAAGTGAATATCTGAAGAGTTTGACCAACATTTATACAATCTCTGACTCAATAAATTACAGAATCCCACTTTGCTGCAAGCACAATCTCACGTATTTCTGTCTTCCAAAATTTAGTGAAAGTCTCAATTACATTTAGATTTAGACTTTGACTTGGCCATTCTAACCTTTGAATCATCTTTGATCCAAATATGGCATCTCAAACTGCAGTCCTCAAGGCATGATGCCTTGAACTTTAAAATGAATCCTTGGTGCAAGAAACCTGAATAAAATGTGTATCCAATTTCTAAAGAAGTCTTTTTATGACCCAAATATTGGCTCAGATGTACTGAATTAGAAACACATCTAGATGTGCTTGAGGGACATTTCGTTTGAGACTCCTGATTTGAACATTTTCTTGAACTTCTCACTATACTGCTTTGTTATGTCATGCTAAAAGATTAACCTCTGGCCAATTTAAAAACATTTGCAGCACATTTTCTAACAGGATTGCAGTGTTTGTATATCCAACCATCTCTCACAAGCTTCCATGCCTGCTCTAGCTAATTATCGAACCATAATTCAGCTTCCAACATAAGAGATTGCTGTATGTACAGGGTGCATCTAAGCCGAATGTTTAATTTTTATCTGACTGTCATACCTTTTCCAACTTGACTGTGTCATCAAGATGACTGTTCATCAACAATGACTTTCTACTTCCACAAAAAGTCTGATCTGGAACCAATAGCTGTCATCTTGTCAGATTCTCCCACATGAGCTATAGATTCCTGTAGCTCCTCCAGAGGTCGCATGTTTCTCTGATTACTTATCTCAAAGTATGTTGTATTAATATGTGTTATGACTCCTGCAGGAACTTTGTGATTAGGATCCTGACACTGATCCTGACACTGATCCTGACACTGATTGAAAAACTTGGGACACTTCAGCACCTAGTAAATCTTCAGTTATTTAAACCATTACTGTAAACTAACTTATCTTTTCTCCCCTCCATAGTTATCCTGCTGCTTTTGCTTTCTGGATTATTCTGATTGTAAATTACAAAACTTTCACATTAGAAACTTTGATTTTAAATAGAGCTTGAGTTGAACATATTTATAGGAATTTTAGAGCAGGTTATCTCCCTTTTTGCTGTGGCCTTTGAGCCAGATCAGAACATAATGTAATAGGATGATATACTGAATATTACCTCATGACATCCTGTCACCCCTTTTGACTCTCCCTGCTAAAGAAAAGCATTTTCAAACGAGAATCCCACTACTATGTGTCACTGTGACTTATAGTTTATTCAGGGTAACATGTAATATTAGCTTTTTTTTCCATTTCCAGAGATTGAACAGTCATATAAACAAAGGCCAGCATAGAATTTATGTCGGTCTATCAAACAAAATTCCCAAAACATTTTCTGGTCCCTACAAAATGTGTATTAGTTCAGGGAGTCAGAATAAATTTGGAGAAAACTGTCACTAATCTTTTCAGTGTATACTTGACCTCGGTGTTACAACAATTATCATTCATAAAGTAATTTTTCACAGAGTTTTATTGCCGTTCAAAGGGTTCACCACCACCAATCTTGATGAGGAGCGGATGGGGAGTGGCCGGCGAGCAAGTGAAAGCAATGTCTGGAAGAGTTCCAGCTGAAGAGATATTTTATTGGTACATTAAATAAAGAGGACATGCAGCACATTTGCAGCTTTACAGAGGAGCAGGCTAGAGAGAGTGTGCCATTTAAGAGTAAAAAATATTTCTGACTGTCGTGATAAGAGCTGAGTGATGAGAGAGAGCGTGGATTTTAGAAGGACCTGGTAGAAATAAAGTTTAAGAACTACAGTAAAAATAAATATAAAGCAGCAGCATCAGATGGCACATTAACTGGGCTTAGCAAAAGGTTTGGACTCTCTTAGGTGTGCTGGCTATGATTCATGTTGAAATGCAGATGTTTGCCGAGTCACTGGGACAAATCTGAGAAGAGCGGTGAATTCCAGACCGGGGCGCCAAAGGTGGGAGGACAGATTTGAAACAGCAGCAAGTCGAGGACAACAATCTGGACAACCAAGATTCCAAACTCAACACCCTCCCGTAACACCCACCAGTGAAATCATCCACGTTTCTGATTCCCACAAAACAGACTTAACGGCACACACAGTGGAAAATAATGTTACAACACGCAGTAGGCAAACTGCTCCTTAAATTTTCAAGATGTATTAGGAAGGAAATTACAGGCTGCTCCAATCTAGTTTATTTTTTCATTGCAATGTGATTTTTCTCTGCAAGTGCCTCAATGTTTCCTTTAGCATTCTACTAAACCAGTAGGGTTATTTGTCTTTTAGTTAAACGTTTCTTTTAGACTTGGCACAAAAAGAGACATGATTTTGTGGATAGGTTACAGAGTTTTAACAAGCATGCTTGCTATCTGACCCTTTGTAACATAAAATTAATTTAGGGCAACATTTCGAGTCCCACCTCTGCATTTTCACGGCAAGGTGAAAATGCAGAGTTTCAAGGTGATTCAGTGCAAACGTTTATCCACATGTGCACGTTATCTTACCCATTTAGCTGTCTCTTACTCACACCCCATCTCTCGTTTTTCAACCCTTCTCTTTTACACACACTTAAACTTATGAGCAAACACAGATGCGCGCGCACAGCAAAGCGCCCAAACACAAAAAAGAGCCGCCCACAGCTGCGTCAGGCCATCGCTCTAACAATCCAATCTGTTTTCTTTCCCATGATGTTTCCCATTGGCACAGGGAGGAGAAAATCAGATTTACTCCCCCACAGGGCCCATGCAGTTCCACTGATATGGAAAATGATTTCAGCGCTGCTTGAGCCCATAAACATTATTTTGGTCTCTCTCCCCTCCCCGTTAATGACACATTTCTTCCCAGCATTGTGGAGCTCACAGAGGAAGGGGTGAGTGTAAGAGGGGGAGAGGGAGAAGGAGGAGGCGGAAGGGGAGATGAATCCTCCAGGGTCTCACATACAACAGGGGAGTCCTTCACCTCTCAGACTGCATCCTGGCTGTTCTCACTCCCACCTCTTTCACATACATGAACACACAGGCAAGAACACAAACTGCTAATCAACCACTTCGGAGTTTTTAAGAGCCGGCTATTGGGAAACAAACTGAATCAAAGAGATATTTCTCACCTCTCTGTATGCAGTATTTTTTTCACGTTATCATGTTGCAGCCGCAAGGTGTGCGTGCATATGTATTCAGCACCCATGAGTCGATACATTTTTTGCTGAAATCACAGCAGCAAGTCTTTTGGGTTTTGTCGCCAGCAGCTTTTCTGATATTGAGACCTGACGTTTTGCCGCTTCTTTTCAAAATAGCTCAAGATCAATCACTTTGGATCATGGTGATATCAGTTTTATGTGTTGCCAGAAATTATACATTGAGCTAAGTTAAGACTTTGACAGGGCCATTCTAAAACATAAAAACTATTTTGATCTAAACTCCTCCATTGTAGATATGCATGTTTGGTTTGGCATGGCTGCAAATCTGCACCCAAGTCTCCAGTATTTTGTAGCCTGTAGTAGGGTTTCCTAAACCTCAGCTCAAAAAAAGAAAAAAGAAAAACTTTCCCACAGCATGATGCTGTCACCACTATGTGAATAAATACTTATTTTTTCATTTCACAATTATGAGCTACTTTGGGTTGACGACAAATTCAATAAAATATATGCAACTACAGCGACAAAATATATTAGCTATATCATCATCGCCTTATCGTTTTGTGCCATATTTATATAGCAAATGATTGGTTAGAAAAAAAGTAATTATTGACCAACTTACTCCAAATGTCAGAAATTCAAATGTTGCACTGATTCAGCTAGTAGGATTGACAGTAAATTCTGCTCGACACAAAAAGACATAGGTTAATCAATAACATCCCACATTGACTGATTTTCTAATACAGATGGTGAAATGTGAAATTGTTCAAAGGACGGAAATACCTTTGTGAGGGTCTGTATGTGGATGTCAGCCTAAATCTAAACACATTTGGTTTAAAGCAGCCCCACTACAATCCTTTCCTCCCGCCTTCATATATTTCTTCATTGAAAGCCCCAGTCTTGCTGCGCCGGTTCTCCTCTTTAGCAAAATATATAAAATGTATGAGCTCCAAAGAGTTTCTGCTGGAGGCATATTGTCAGAAATGGGAGTATGATCCAGCCTCAAGATTTAAAAGCAAGCCATTGTTCTGAGTATGCTGAGATAAAATGGCCCAATAACACGGTTCTAAACCTCTCATTTGGCGTCTAATAAAATCCATCTGCAGGGCTAAAAACGAAAAGGCAAACAGAAAATAGACACGGTGTCTCTGACTAAAAGGTCATTTTTTGATGATTTCCTCATCGCCATAATTGCAAACTCTAAAGCTGGATTCTCACAATCAGCGAGTTTCGCTGGAATCAACCAATGAATCTGGTTTATTTTACAGATGATGACTGGTCTGTCTGAAACTGCACGGCTCATATTTAAGGCTCCAACCATAGATGGGTGACTAAGGGTAGGTTGCGTGCCAGCGAGGTCACGGACAGATTTGCCTGGTGAACGGAAAAAAAAGGCAGATTAAAACAAGTACTCAGCATTATACTCTCTAATTAGTCCCCTGTTAACTTTTGAACTTAATTGCTTAATTGAGATGTGGTTAGACTGGGCAGGTTTCCCCTCCCTGAGGGGGACCATACGGCTCCAGTTTTTCAGCCCTGCACTGCCTGGCACAGTAGGTGGCTGTTTCTCTCTCTCTTTCTGCTTCTTTGTCTTCTAAAGCATCCCACCACTCTAGCAACGAGGCACGGCGATGCGGCGCAGGAGGCAGTAAAACTGTGTTTTGTGAGTGTGTTTTGGCAGTGATTGTATCACATATGCTGGTGCCACATCAAAGCAGAGTTTTGACTACCCGGTCCTGGGTGGTCTAAACCTCTTTTCTTTCGACCAGCACAAGTAAGGTAGATAGGCTTTGGGGGGGGAGCGGAATGGTGTTTGGATGTGGGTGGATGTTGCCTCACCACAGGCGAGTGCTTTCTGCAGAACTCAGAAGTCAGTTTGCTTTGGAGGAGGCATAAACTGCATGGAGAAGAAGAATAAAAGTGTGCCGCAATGCATACACGGATAAACACGCACGCACACACACGCAACCTCACAGCCGTCACATTAGTTGAGTCTCCGCATCCACTCGGGTTGATGTATAATGATACGCAGAACAGCACATAAATCTGCAAGCAGTTCAAGTCATTGGAGCAGATTTTGCCTGCTGTCTTTTCCTTTTTCACTTTCATCCTCGTGTCTCCTTCTGCTCCTTTGAGCCCCATCACTCATTCCCCTTCTCAGTTTTCCCTTTCCGTCCTCACACCCTCTCCATCACTCTGCCTCTTTCTCCTAGTGCTCAGCTCCATATTTCTGTTCTCCCTCATCACCTCGCTCTCTTCTCTTTCTTGGTGTCGTTCAAATACTTCAGAATGAAAACACTTCATATTTTGGGGGCCTTTTTAAAAAAATAAATAAATAAAAGATGCACGCTCCCTTCCTTTCACTTGTCCCTCCAGCATGCTGTTTCCTTACTCTTGTTTGTCTGGGAGTGCAATGAATGTCTTATTTTATGGATAGTAATAAGTTCATCCTCCCTATATTAGATAAATCAACACTGCAGCACTCAACAGGCAAACCATGACTTGTCAGAATGTCATGTTCCCCATTTGTCCTCCCATCCTCTGCCTTTCTCTTTAATCTGCAGCCCGGCGCCTCCTTTAGGTCATGCGGAGCAGTGCTGGACATCAAGGCCTTGCCTCACTGCTGTCCTCTGAGTTCTCTTGGAGCAGCTTGTAATATGATAAACTCCTGGAGTTGCGTGCTCGAGAAACAGAAGGCAGCTCCCTGCTCTGGCTTCTCTCTGTCTGATGTAGTCTGTCAGAGCCACAGAGGCAGAACAGCGCAGATAACAAGTCGGGAGCCGCCAGGCCAGCAAGTCCAAGGTCTTTTTGCGACCATGAGTGTAATTTGCTGTGAGGTTCACAAGGGGAACAAAGGAGAAATGTTTAATTCTTGTAACGCTGGTCAAAACGAATGCAAGGCGTTTTTGCTCTGATAACCTGTACAGACGAAGCACCTGGGAAGCCAAGGCCAAGCATTACACAGTATTACCTTGTAAAGAACACACAGTACAGTGCCTGTTCCAACCAAAAACTTCTGCGTTCTTGATAGAGGACTTGGGTAACAAACCAGTATAAAGTACTGTCTAATTATGAACTGGAGAAAACATAATCATGGTTTGAAATAAGTTTCAGAGGATAATCTGAGGAATCTGGTCAACATTTGTATTCAAGTCCCTTTGCTCGGACATCATTAAATAAAATTCAGTGCATCAGTTACCTAAACAGTAACTACAGTATGTGTGTAAGTTAATCTGAGTGTCAACACAGCTGTGAAGGCCTTAAGAGTTTGTAAAAAAAAAAAAAGAAAAACAAACATCAGAGGACAAACAGGGTCACAAAGACCAGGGAGAACAGAAAACGGGTCAGCGATGCAACTTAAAGCAGGTCAAGGTTATAAAAGAATATCGCACAGACATCGACCCAATGGAGAGTAATAAATGCACAAGCAGCCAAGAAATCAATCAGATCTCTAGAGGAGCTGCAGAGAACAACAGCTCAGGTGGAAGAGTATGTTGACCAGACAACATTTGGTCATGCACTCTACAAAATGTGGCCTTTATTGAAGAACAGCAATAAAAATAAAGACATCAATAAAAAAAATTTAAAAAGCTATAAGATGTCTGATTTCTCTGATTTGTAGTTTTTCCACCCGCTCTGTAATTGACAAGCCAGACATGTGGAAGAAGGTAGTGCAGTCAGATGAGACCGCAGTTAAAACTTTGAGCAATGTGGAAAATACTGTGTACAGAAAACCACTGATCGTCAGCCAAAATACACCAGTCCCACAGTTAAGATATAGTGGTGGCAAAATCATGTTGTGGGGAGGCTTTAATTAAGAAGAAAACAGGGGGTTAGGCAGTGTTGATGGGCTAAATACAAGGTAATATTGAAGGAAAGATTTCAGAGGCTGTAAACGACCTGAAAGTGATGTGGAGGTTTTACTTTCCACCAGAAAAACAACCCTAAACATACAGCAAGAGGTGCAGTTAAGATGTTTAGATCGAAGGTGATTTTATTACGTATCTGTTCACTGGGACTTAACACTAATGCAACATAGACTTGGCAGATTTTGTTAGTAAAAACATAAAAAACAATCATTTTCCTTCCACTTCACAAATATGCACAATTTGCATTCGTCCACTACACACAAATTCCACATTAAATACACTATGGTTTGTGGTTTAAAAAAAAAAATCTTGAAAATGTATACTTTTACAAAGATCTACATAAATATGTTTGCCTCTCCCTGGTGTTTTATGGCACAAATTCTCAAAGTGAAACTGACTCTACTTCTGGACTCAAACAAATAGCTGCTTCCCTTCTGCCTGTGGTAACTCATCTTCCCAAATGTATACAAGTTTACCTCAATTGTACATTAAGAAGATTTATGAATCACTCCTGACAAACCAGGATTTAAAGCTGAGGAATGCCTTCCGATTACAGACGCTGGTCTTCCATGGAATGCTCCCCCGACATCTGTAGCCATATTTCCAGGCAGGGATGAGCAAAATTGGAAACATTTCCTGCAATCTATAGAGATGACAGCTGGTCATCTTTATGAAAAGTAAAACATTTTGAAGAAACAAAGAAGCAGTGGTTGTCTCTCTCCTTCTAAGAGTTAGAAGGAAAGAGAAAGAGTATTTCATCACCAGTTGCTCATTAAATCTTGTTTGCTTGACACTAATACAGACTTTATTAACTTTCTCTACAATTGTGTTACATCACCTGGATGCCTCCTCCTCACCCTTCACTCATTTTAAACCTAGTATAAACTGAAGGGTTTAAACCACAACCTCAAAAAAGCGATTATGGTGCGAAGTTATTAAAACCTGGCTCTGTTTTGAAGGCATGAAACCCTGCTGCAAGCGGGGAATGCATCCTGGTGAGTTTGCAAGTATAAAACAGCAAGCGGAAGAATTAAGCAGCATTTGAATTTAATGCTTCTAATTTCACGTTTTTGTCAAATGACATATAAACAGAATGAGCAATATTTCAGTGAACAAAAACAAACCTCACTGTACTTCAAAAGTTGCTGCAATTACAAAGATAAGATTAATGTTCATTTTATTTCAGATTTAACTGAGAAATTCTGTAAATGAGAGCAGCTTGGTTGATAATTAAGAAGTAAAAAATGCTTGAGGACTAATATTTTGCATCAAAAAAACTGCATCTGAAAACTGTATTTATAATGAAAACATTGAATATAACAGAACAAATATTTTGAAATTGAATACAAATTTTTAAATTACAGCTGAACAACATAATGAAAATTATAATCGCAATTAACCTGCATTTTCCATACTGTTTTTCCTTACATCACAATGGACCCATCATTTTCTAGGATTTTTATCATTTCAACCTGAAGACTAAACTTGTACATCTGTTGCATGTTGGTCCAAATGGTCCTCTGCAATTGTGATATTAAAAAGATCAATATTTCAATGACAATAGCACACATTTTGCAGTTTCAAATTATCAAAATATAATTAATGTGAGAGAAGATGAAATGAAGCCGACGCAAGTAAGACTGGCAAACCCGACATCACAATATCAGGAATGACATCAATTTCTGAATTGAGCCCTGAGCACAAAATTTTTCTTTTCTTTTTTTTTAACTTGATTTTACAATTAATGAACAAGAACAACTTGGGAAAAGCAAAATTACTTCACAATGTTTACAGGGTAATCTTTTTAACGTTTGCGAAGTAAAAGCTAGAACTTGTCCTTGATAAGTGTGAACTTATATGTGTTTGCCTCCTCCCCTAGCTAGCCATTTGGAAATGACGGAGCACTTGCAGGGACATGAGGATTGCACCATTTGATCAAATTTAACAGATGTGCTGCAGCTGCTCATTTGATCTGTCTTTGCATATCCTCAAAAAGGAGCACAAGCACAAAGACTCAAAAATACCACACACATGCACACATAGTAAAATTAAAGCTATATATTTTCCTAATGGCAATGCTCAGTAGCATCAGAGAAGGTCTGAAATAATAACTCAAAATCCCATTGTAACTATTTAACTGTCTTTAAGCTGTTTACTTATTCTTTTTCATGGATGTGAGCTTTAATTTTGCACCAAGTGGCACACATGCTTTATGTCAGGCAGAGAGAGTATACCGATATCATATATGTTAAACAATTCAGAGATTCTGTGAAATGAAACAGAACAAATATAGGCAGAGCAGATAAACCTCAGTTAGGAGACTGCATATTCACAGGAGAGCAACAGCTTTCAACAGGTTATCACACGCCAGAGACAGAGCCAAGCTCAGTCTTAGAGCTGGCAGAGACCATAATAGAGAGAAAAGAGAGGGAGGCAAAGGAGGACGGGGACGGGCAGGGGAAGGAGACTAAAGAAGAGTTATTAAGGTGATGTGAGGCAATGAGGGGAAGAAGCTCCACTGAAATGTTTTGACACAGAAAAAAGCAAATGTGACACAGGTACTTAAACACGTGTTTAAAAGCAGGCCAGTGACATCTCTCTCTCCGTGTGTGTCTTGTGTCTCTTTGGGCTTGCTTTGACACACACACACACACACACACACACAAAGTGGTAATTGACGCTCCAGCCTAAGCTGCTCATCCATTACGGCTTTGATGGAATAACTTTCCTTCAGGCCGTAAGGTTGGCCTAACTTATTTTTCACTCGATTGCACTGCTGTTTCATGGATCTACAGCCATCTTTAATGCGTTGTCCTCGGACACACTGCATTAGCAGCAGTGGCGTCAACTCGTGCCGCCAAAGCGTTCCCTATCAGCTGTGGTGTGCTAGAATCGGTTTGTGTGTAATTTTGCGACTCTTACTGTATTTGCTCTGGCACAGTGTTCTATTGTGGCGCTTGGCTCAGATAAGAGAGAAGTTATGTCAACAGTGGGTGCTGTGAAGGAGCCGCCTGGTCGTGTTGACATTCTCCAACACTGCTTATTTACTCTGACCACTGAGTTCGGCCGTCATTGAGGCTTTATTCACTGATGGGCAGGGGACTCTGAGAGTGGAGCCTCCTGCTGGATCAGACTGGTTATTGTCGGGTGAGAAAAGGAAAGAAGTGGCATTCCAAAAATTCTGAGTTTCAAGCTTTTTCTCACACCACACACACTCACGCATACACACAGAATCTCATTGCGTCAGGCAGCATGAGTTTGCATATTGACTTGTGCTGAGCAGTGCTATCAGTACAGTAAAGAGCCAGTGGAGCAATCTATTTATAATTAGGGTTGGAAGAGGGGGGCTAAGTTGACTTCTTTGAGAAAGACCTTGATTTTGAGAGAGATCTTTATTTCTATCAGCCAATCCCATAATCATGGCATCCAGGTCCTCCTTATGTATTTTATGCACCTTGCAAAAGTATTCCTATCCTATTTTATTATATGTTATCATGTTGAAACCAACAACAGTGAATATTACTGGGATTATATATGGTAGAGAAACACAAAAATAATGCAAAATTGTCAATCTACCTCCTCAAATTATTTTAGTCCAAAGTAAATTGCAACCAGAAGCTTTCAGATTTTATTTAAAGATAACTGAGTAAAGGAGGCTAAAAGCAAAAGCACAATGATAGATCAGCTTAAAGTACATCATCTGTTTTTAGCTCAAGATGAAAATATTGTCACAACATATTTTGTAGCCCCACAACACATTTTTCAAAATGTGTTTAAAAATGTTATTTTTCTTTCAGTTTGTAATCATGCACTATTTTGTGGTCTATCTTATTAATAAAATAAAATACTCTAAAATTTATAGTGGCACCACAACAAAATTTTAAAAGTTTTTGGAATATGGGTAGTTCTTAAAGAAATTGTATTTTCCTTTTTTCTTAGTTTTTCCTCCAGTCCAATCCTCTTCTCCTCACACATCTTTCCTCCCCTACTTTCACATACGGGTGAAACTTCAACTGCTCCAGCATTATCCTCAGCAAACCAGAAAAAGGCAGATTTATAGCTTCCACCTGAGTGAGGAAGGTGCGACATGAAACTGAAACACTTATCCACTAATATTTCACATGCATACAAATACACAGAAAGAGAGAGACACTTCAGATTAAATCTGACCTCAGTATGAACTCAGTACAAAAATGTGATGGCTGGAAGGTATTTGATCCAAACCTGATTAACAAGTTTTGTTCTGACCAGAAATATCTGCATAATTAAACAATGCTGAAATAATGGAGTTACAAGGGGTTTCAAATATTTAGAAGTATTGGGTATTTGCCACGGAATGACACACATTCTTACCACCAACAAAGTGATGTATGAATATTGACTAAAACGTAGCCACAAAAATAAGTATTTTATTCCCTATGGCTCGAAACATATGGACATAAATGATTTTATTTCTTCCTTTCTGTTAGGAATCATCTCAACATTTGGTGCAAGAGCAAACGTAGAAAAAAAATGAAGGATAAGTTAGGGAAAAGAAATGAAAAGTGACAAATGGGAGATTTCCTACACAAGCCCATAAATCAAGAGGAACATGCAGGGCAGTCTGAGGCCTCACTTACAAAGCCAAACTCCTTTTTTTTCCTAACAGCCAAAGCTAACCACCTTCCTCCTATTACATGCACACAAACACCAACATGAACATGTGTGTTCTGCCCTCATATTTGCACAGCACAGTCCCCCCAGATGTTGTGTGCTGCAATGGCATCTCTAAAGCTCTCCATTTTCCCTGGCTCCTACACAGCAGCCGGGCTTAATGGCACAGAAGCTGGTCTCATAAAATCACATACAGTTAAGACAGCGCAGGCTTCAAAAGTAAGCATGGAACAAACAGGCATGCATAAGTAAATCCTGTTCCTTTGCCCACATAAAAGCACACACCCTTTGCAGAGGACAGAGTAGTGCAGCTATTTCTACAGGTAAGTAGGACAGGGAGATCTGGAGAAAGTGGTCCATAAAGAATTTGGTAATCCCTAAAGAAGAGCAGAATCCAAAGTGAACAGTTTGCTTTGAAGTATTTCCTCAAAAATAACAGCATGGCCGACAGGAGAAACTGTCAGCAGGTAATATTCTTATTGTTTGACAAAAATGTATAGGCGCTCTATGGAAAGCTGAGTTGTTCTACTGTAGGGCTGTAGAGCTAAAATGGTTGACTTAGAGCTAGAGAAACATGAGCTGCTGTTCACAACAGACCCAGAGACCAGTGGACTGATGAAGATCCAAAAGGACTTAGGATCTGCTTTCATTCTGAATGTTCACCATCTGCTTGGAGGAAAAGAGAGCCCACAGAGTAGTAGAAAACTCTGTCAAGTGACAGATGAGACAGTGCAGCAGAAGTGTGTGCGGGTGTGTTTTATGTGTGTACTGATGCATACAGTGTTTCAGTATTGATCCTCAAAGCAGCTCCACTTTCTGAAAGAAGATCTGTCTAATGGGAAAACACACATTTACCCATACACACTCAAAACCAAACACAGAGTAGTTAAAATACTAAAAAAAAAAAAGCCAATATCATAATTATTTTCTTAATCTTTCAGGCGCCAGCAGACTCAACCACCTATTCCAGGCAGCTGCATAGTTTACTTATGTGAAAATCAGATTATCCATCCAGTTTCCATCATTACATAGTTCTACTCATGCAATGTCCAGTAACCAAGGATGACCAATCCTCTCATCATACCTCTCTGCTTTGTCACATATTCGCCTGCGAGGTCTGGACTTTCCACGTCACCAAAATAACTCAAAAACATGCTGTTTTGTTTCCTAACAGCCATAAAATGAAACATGATGTCAGCAATTGATATAACAGCCAAACTACCAAACCAAAACCAAAAGCCGTCCAGTATCATTCTCACTTATACACAGTCTAATTACATTTAAATTATGTCTAAATAATAAAAAAAAAAGTATGCTATTTTTTATTAACATACAATAATTATAACTAATTAACTAATCTCGGTTTTTATGTCATTAGGTCATAGGTGACTTGTACACTAGCATCAATGAAGCTAGCTATATTAGCACTAGTCAATTGCGTTAGATGATAGTACAATATTAAAGTATCCCACAAACAGCAACAGTATTGCGTTGAACAGTCATTAAAAGCTGCTATTAATTTGATGTTGGTTACAATTGTGTCACATTACTGTGCTTCCTCTTTCTCTTCTTTTACTGCCACTGGTGTTGTGTAAAAACATTTCGTCAACATTGATGCTGTAAGTGAAAGTAATTTCTGCTCCACAAAAACTCTACAATGTATCGCTTTATCTACCAATGGGTAATTATGTTTCACATAGCCTGTTAATTTGTTTTGACAAATAATGGCCTTAATATGTCCTTATTGACAGACTTTCTATTTCTTACTATGGATGAGTTGTGTTTATTTCAGTCAGGGTGTAAGCAAAAGCAGCTTTTAAGGACAACACCAGGAAGGCTAAACGGAGTACAACCAAGCTGCTCTGTTTTTTTTATTCCCTTTGAGCTTGCGACTTGTGTTATAAAACAAGCTTTATTTGGAAATGTTGAGATCCTTTGGAAATCTGAGAGTTAAGGTAATAACTCTACTTTCACTAGGGGGGAAAAAAAGACTTGATTTTGTAATGCTAAATGCATTAACTGCTAAAATTAGATGATGCTTGCAAAATGTAATGTTTGATGTCAAAATAATATAAAATAATGTATATACACCAGAAACTGCTCTGTCAGACACAAAACATGTTATCACATCTTCTCTTAATCTCAATAATTAATGACCAATTATAATCTCAAAGCTAGAAAACTGTTTTGAATATTTATATTTTCTTAAAATAAACTTGTTAAAGTGAAATCTAAATAGGCTAATATCAGTATTGGCAGACAAAACCTAAGGAGCAGAAATTGGAAATCTGCCACCAAATTCTCACTGTTGTAAGAGTTTCTTCTTCTTGATATTGGAAAATTTAATTGTCCAAACTTTCTGTTCACAAGACAAAAGAAAACCTCAGGAAGACAAAAATGAGTCAGCATGCTTATACGAACAAGGATGATGTCATCAGCACAGGTGTTTTGTTTTGTTCATGCTTATGTTAACAAGAATGAACTAAGCAAAGTAATCATAAATTTACTTGTTTGGTAAACTGAATGTTTTTATTGTATTATTTCTCCAGCAATACAGTTTTCCTCAAACACACCAAATGTGTAACTTTAAAACACCTTGAAGTACATGTAAGAACGAAGGTGTTAGTGGACCCTGACTAACCTACTAAGCAATCAGCAAAGAAAAATAACAAAATTCCAGGAAATTCCTGTCAATGATTTCTCTGACCTTCTGACTGCTGGTGAAACTGCAAGGATGTCTGTACTACAGCCCAAACAAAAACAGAAAATATATTTGTGCCGCTTTCCGTATTTCGGCATTTTGATAAGATGTGTATAAAAAGAAAATACCCAAGTAATGCTATTGGAAATTTCTTGATGACACTAGATTAATTGCTTCTGTTTGTTATTATTTGAATTGCAGTCAAAGACATACCCGCCTTGTTGTATCTGAAGCAGGTGGATTTACAACTCCAACAGACGAGTACAGCAGTTGAGACAAGATGGACGGCTGCAATGCAAATGCCCAGAGATGAGGTAGAATTAGGCACCTGCATCATCCCACTCCATCCCCGCACCCCGCTCCCCCACATGCTGCCCTCTCATCTGCCTACCACTCTGTTTCCTCCCTCGTTTCTTTCATACAATCTCTCCACCACACAGCTCCTTTGATTGCCGTTTCCCGTGGGCATGCATGCTCACACACACACATCCAAAAACAAATACAACACATGCATGCATAAAATCTCAAACGCATCCCTTCCCCACTGCTCGGAGACAGTTGCGCCAGCTGAGTTTTGATTTGGGAAGAAAAGTTGCCTCTACAACAAATAATGACAGCCACTCGAGGAACAGGTGGCGCACCATTATCACACGAAAACACATACACACACAGTATGAGGGAAATGCTAAACTTTAAAAATAAAACACGCAAAAAAGAACTCTTTAAAGCAAGTTTAATCACATATCCACACAGGCAACCACCCACACATAGCCAACACGAGCACACAAGTGTGTTCACACACCCTCCCATTATGCTGTATAACCAAAAGGCATTCAGCCATTTCAGCAGCGTTCTGAGAGGCAGCCAAGTAAGAGGTCTGTCAGTGCATTAGCCAGCATGTAATCATAGTCCAACCTCACTGCAATTAGAACTGGTTCTAATTCTTCACTGGAAGCACTGCCTTGTCCCACCGCTAAGAGTTTACTTTACTCCAACAGCTGACAGACCCAACCCTGCCTCCCCTGACATGGCTTTTTAAACTCGCACACACTCAAGCACCCACGGACGAGCTTGCTCGCAAACACATCCACAGCTGTGGCTTGTCTGTCACCACGGGAGATCAAAATGGATCCTGGTAATAGTCCCCCAGCCGTGTCCCACTTGTGCCACATCAACCCTGTGAGTGTGGACCACAATTCACTTCTTAAACTATGGTGCTTTGCAAAAACTCTCTTACTCCTGGAAGTTTTCCACATTTTTACTATGTCCACAAATGGAAACTTCCAACAGATTTGCAAAGTTTTTTTGTGATTGTGAAGTGGAAGGAGAATAGCATGGTTTTTTTAAATGATATTTACATATAAACATTTGTTTGTAATGCATTTGTGCTAACAACTGTAAGTATCCCATTTTATGTTTTGTTCTAATGTTTTAAATTGGAATTAAGCATGGACTTTGACAAGGCTATTGAAGAAAATGATAAGACTTACAATTTCCTGTATTTACCTTTATGTCCAACTTGGACCAGAGTCCCTGCTGTGCTGAAGAAATCCCCATCCCAACAATGTTTACCTGATTGTTTTGTTGCATTTTCAAGATGGCCCTAAAAATTTTATTTTGGTCTTATCTGAACAAATCCCCTCATTCTGCCGGTTTGTTGCAAATCTATAAACTCTGACGCAAGATTTCTGTCAAATAGGCCAAAATTAATATTTGTTCTGTGAACAAATTCTCCCACTTGAGCAAGGACTCTCTGTATCTCTGTGGCTTCTTCTCTAAATATCACATAGAATTCAGAAAAATCCCTATTAAGTTTATGGAGGCACAAAATGGGGCAAAATTTCAAGGCTTAAGAGAACTTTATTGGCAAGGAATTGTAAATGTTTCACAAACATGACAAAGACCAACAACCTCAAATCATAAAACAATTACAAAATACTTAAAAGCCCGAAAGCTGCTGGAAGTTCCTCGCAGAAAGAGCCAGGTGCGAGGGGCCCAGGTGGAAAGAAAGAGCTGCATTGGGAAATTATCTAATGAAGACTGAGGAAGAGGAAATGCTCCCAATACTGATGGTATTGCTATTAGCCTGTGAGCGTGAGGACTTGGGTGTCACTTCAAAGCATTCCCCACTATTAATCAGAAGCTATCCAGCCCTCCAGAATAGGCCCTGCTGGCTCTGCTGCTAAACACCCCTCTTAACATCAACACAATGGAGCTATCATCATGCCCGTTACACTATGCCTTGGCCAGACAGCACACCTTTATCTCGGCATTTACATTACAACCTCACAGCCAATTAATTTACCTGCCACGTCTCAGGCTTAAGCACGTGGAGTTGGCAGTGGCAAGGTAGTGTATATTTCAGTTGTGCGCTGTTTTTTGTGTTAAAAAGGGAATGGGGGAAGGGGAGTCCACCTGGCTCAGGTTGCACCCATCAGGCTGTGGGTTTGGCCTTGGGGGATCTTTATGAAAGCACCTGCAAGAAGCTGCAACCACAACACCACCAGCCCAATCCCGTCCTGAGCTGGCTCTCACCTGCCATCCCCAGGCCATGGCTTAGTATACCTCCCATCCCCCGTCCCCTTAGTGTTTCCCCTCCAGGCAGCCTTGGCAGACAACAGCCACTCAGCGACTCAGCTGGATATCAGCAACCAAGATTGAGGATTAACTTCCACACTGGCACTGTCTCTTTAGTGCTAGATACATTAGATACAATGCTAATCCGTAACTTCTACTCTTTTCTCTTTTGCTTATGGCTGCTGCGAGGGACAGTACTTTCTGTCACTGGAAGCAAAGTAAGAGCCCACAGGGCAGAGGTGAAGTATTCCTTTTCTTTTAATCAGGGTAGTTGCCTATTGGCTCTCTAATAAAAAAAAGTGTCATCTTGTAAATCTGCACATTCATATACAAAGATGAGAGGGTTTACAACACAAGCTGCTTTCCCCCTCTAAGTGTCCTCTTGTACTGTACTGAAAGACTGCAGACTTTAGCGGTGCTGAAGGGATGAGATAACCGCTCACTGTTGTGAGAAAGGGCTGTCAAAGCTTTGTTTTTTTTCTCCTGTTTCTTTTTTTTTCTCATTCTCTCTAAAGGATATAAAAAAAGCTGTAGCGGCAGTTGCAGAAATAGTCCTGTTTCTATAATTAGATGTAAACAGATGAACCAGACTCTCAAGCTTTCTCTGTCCCACTGGCCCCATGGCCTCCTGGGAGGCAAGATGTGTGAGTCTGTGTGACGTGCTTGTGCAGAGTACAAGTGCGCGTGTGTGTGTGTGTATGCGCGTGTGTGTGCATCTTTTCTGTTTGAGATGCACCAGTAAGTGTATAACAGCATGTGACAGTGTGCATCTAGTCTTGATGTCGCTTTGCACTGTCTGTCTGTCAGTCTGGTTGCATGTCTGTGATTTTTCTCCATCTTCACCACATACGCACGCGCACACACACACACACACACACACACACACACACACACACACACACACACACACACACACACACACACACACACACACACACACACACACACACACACACACACACAAAAGAGTCTATCCCATCCCCCACCCTCGCTTCTTCCTCCCATCCCCCTGTAGGTCACTGGATGGGCACAGCAAGACGAGCTAATATGAGCTAATATGCATGAACCAACAGCAGACAAACACACATCTGTTGCAGCAGAGCCAGTTGTTTGCCCCACATCTCATGCTGTATTACAGAGAGGATGCAGTGTAGCCTAGTGGTCATAACAGGCAAAGAGGTCCTTTGCCTATTATGACAAAGGAAAGAGAAATGCAAATTGGTGCTAAAAGTTATCATTGAAGAACCCTTTTTTCTGACATGTAGCTTCAGTAAAAATAAAGTATCTTCTTTCTTAATTCTAGACTAGAATTTTAGCTTTTTTAAAATTTTTCTAGAGTTAATATTTACCAGGTTTAAAGTAGTTTTAATCCATCATCTTAAACCATGACTACATTTCTGACAACATGGGACAGGGTAAAAGAAAATGTGGACTTAACTGGAGGTTAAAGATAAGGGTGATCAAAACATATCTTTGTTAATAAAAGTTAAAGAACCTGAAGAAATCTGTGAGACTGTCAAGTTTCCTTTCGATTGACATCCAGGCATCTGGCTCGATGATTTCAAGGCACTTATTAGACTGGAATTCCTGATGTTAATCATCTCTATCTGGAATAACAGCCTGCCACATCCTTATGAAGTATGATGCATCTTGATTTGATGGCAAATCTTTGTACATTTCCAGCAGTACTTTCCAAGGTTCCCATGACAATGCAATTATGCAATTATCAATCCAATTTTAAAATTATCCTCTGTACACATTTTCTACATTTTCCTGTTATATGGATCCTCTAATTCAGACCTCAAGGGCTGGTGTCCTGCAGGTTCAACTCAAATGCTGAGGTTATTAGCAGGACTCAGGAAAATTTGATTCAGCTATTTGATCGAGGTGCTTGAAACAACGTCTAAAAATTGCACGACACTGAGACATTAATTTGAGGTACCTTGTCATAATGACCTTGTTTCTATTTTAAAATATTAACGAAACTCTGTTTCACAGCAAATGTGATATCACATTTGCTTCTAATACAAATAACTAAGTGTTTGGAGCACCAAGGCCAGAAAAAAAATACTCTGAATGCCTCAGGATTCTGTGAAGGTTTTCTTTTTCAAACAAAATTCTGCACAATAATAAAAATTCAAGCTTGCAACAATGATGCACACAAAAATTTTCTCAGAAAGTAAAATAAAAATATTTTGTTCAGAAAATACTTGCATTTGTTTGAGGTGCATTTCTTGTTCATTTTAATAGCATATTTCAACTTCAGCAGAGACAAACTCAGCCGTTGGAGGGTTTAACCGTGCACCTGTCCCCGCCTCACAACCAACCACAGGGTGCCTCAGCTGTGGAAAAGGAGGCTGGACATCTGGAAAAACATAACACACACACACGCACGCAGTCTCACTCACCCACAAACACTGCCACACATATATTCATCCACAAACAACACTAACACTGACCACAAATCAAGTGACAAAAATGAAGCCATTGTCCCCTTTTTACTTCTTCTTTTCATTGAGCATTCACATTAACAAAATTGGGGAAAAAAAGTAATCTGGATTTTATGCATGAGCCGTTAATGATGTCTAACAGCTGTCACATGCAATACAGCAAAGCACTGAGGTGGGCCTGGGGCGGCTTGAGGAGAAGCCGCCTGATGTTGGGAGAGGGTCAGAGAAGGAGGAATAAAGGCACACCGGAGGAAGGAGAAAAAGCAAACTAATGTGGTTGATTTGGGGTAAATGAATCTGTCTATAAGTTATTCAGTCAGAGGAAGTGAAATAAAACTACTGGATTCCTAATTCAGCTTCTCGCTTCCTTATATTTAGTTCATAATAGATGAGAGGGCTTTGAAATCCAACGCTCTGAAACCCAATAAAGAAAGGTATTTTCATACTCTCACCTGTAGATCTTCTTTGTGTTGGAGCCGTGTGCACGCCCTGCGCTTGAGGCGAGGGTTGTGTGGCACTGTGCCACATGGTGTAAGTTTGGGGAGGAAGCAGTTTGAAGAGCAAGTATCTGTTGTAACATGGCTGCTGAAATTCACTCTGAGAGACAGCTCTCTAACAGTTGGAAAAGTTTTCCTGATGACCCGAGAATTTTCTGAAACAGCAGAATACATTTTTGATTTGATTTATAAATATACTAGAATGGAAAGAAAAAACTATGTACTGAAAAAAATGTCCATGGCTTTATGGATCCTTGAGTATACTGAAAACATTTTACTCTTGTAAATAAAATTATTCACAATTATGTCAAGGGCTAAACCTCTCAACAATACCTGACTGGCCTTGCCAAACGTTTGCAGGAGTGTGGTGTCATGGGAAAGGGGACAGATGGTACCGGCAGCAGCAGCTCCAGGCAAGGTGCTACTTTAGCCAGGTATACGATGCCAAGCAACAGTGGACTCCAGGCGGTCTCCAGTGACTGCTTTCCCTGAGCTATGTCATCTCACAAAGATCCACAAGAGTCTAACAACAGGCCATGGAGGAGACCAAGTTAAACCTATGTACTGTCATAGCACCTTCTCCAGTTCATCTCACCAACTTGCCTTTTGAGAACATCCACAAATCTTTAGAAAGACTAAATTGGAACACGTTTTAGTAAATGTTGGTGTTAGGAAACTACATAAATATGTTGGACAAGGAAAAAAGTGATGACATCCTAAATGTGGTATATGGCTAAGAGTTAGTCAGATATGAGGTAATCATTTTAAATAACAGATTGCTGCAAGCTTTTAATACTACTTTAACCACACACAGTCCAAATTCCTTCAGGTTCACACATGACATTATGTCCTTTTGGCACATGCACCCAGGGAAACCTAGATCAATGTTCTCCAGGTTCCCAATTCCCCAAATGATATAAAAACAATACTTTAGTGTCCTGTCATTGCAGTTTTTTACATTGGGTTATAATTCTGAAAGGAGTAATGTTTTGGTTTCAAGGTTTTGGTTGGGCTTATGCATGAGAGCATGACAGCAAAGAATTTAGGAACCTGAAAAGGAATGAGACTGGCAGGGCCTGAGAATGATACAGTGGTATAATAAATGCAATAAATGTCTGCTCTTTTGAAAGTTTGAAGACAGCTATGTTTGCAGATGTTTTCTCATTGTTGTGAAGTAATAATGACTGACAAAACTTTGCACGGTTTTGTCAGTTGAAGTTGTAGGATGAAGGTTAGAGTTGGAGACTTGGAGAAGCATTTGATAGTGCACATGGGTGAATGGGACAGTATTTTCAGTGCTTGGTATGGCAAAGAAAGTTCTTCGTCATTTAAGTCCATTTAATGAAAGTCGATGACCAACATTACTTTAAATAGTAAAACAATTGTGACTCAGCAGAGAAATAAGCAACAACTAACCTAACGTTCTTTCTGAGGACAGTTAAACCATTTGGCCACTTTCTTTAGGCAAAAAGGAAGTCTCTGATCTGGAAAAAACATGCAAGCTCTTGAAAACAGAGGTCACAGTTAATTAGCAAGTAAACCCAAGTGTGGTTCACTTACAATGGAAGCACAAATAGACAGTCAAATAAAGAGAGAGATTGTAAGTGAACTAAATGGTGAAAATGACACATGATTTATTGACACATAGGTGATCTAAAAACTTATAAATTGTTGTAATTCCTCGCTCTGAGTTTGTGCAACACCAGCATGTCATACTCTCTTTTTCTTGTCCATTTTTATCTCTTCTGCTGCATTCTTGCCTTGTATACAGAAAAACAAGTCTGGATAAGTCACTGACTGGCATGCTGCTCATACTGGGCAGCTTCTTGTGATAAAAGCCAAAATGAGCAGTTGATGTAACAACATGCTATTGTCCAGACAGTTTGGTCCACCTTCAAAAATAATGCCATGAAAATGGATCAAATCAAAATGAAAGTATGACATTTTTTCGCCATTTCTCTCCTGTTTGCAGCAAGTTCCCAAGACTGCACTGATCTGAAAGAAACTCTTAAGGTCCATTAATATAGTATTGTATCCCACTGATATGAAACTTCTCAATTTGAGTTGCTAAAATCATCTTTAATTAAATCCAATGGATAGTCTTTCACTTCTCTGAGGAGATCTTTCCCTTCCTTCTCCAAACTCATAAGACATTTTGTCTATTACAGGTAAGATAATTTCTACTGATATCTACTTCACAGAACCTCACTTAAAAAAATCTGAGCTATGCCTTTGAACAGCACAGCCCAGGATCCTCAAGGACATAAGGTGGATATAGGCTATGGCACAATCTTTTAAGTGCTCACAAAACATGAGCACCAAGGCCTTGAAAAGGAAACCTCCCTTTCCTTGAACAACTGTTAACCACTCACTGAGGTTTGCTAACTCTACCAAAGACACCTATGTTTGTCTTTGAAGGGTCTCCTCAACAATCACAGACCCATGGGATAGTCCTGCAATGAGATGTTCAATAAAACTCTCTGTAAAGTTATTTATTCCTCTTCAGGGGGCAAAAAAGGGCAAAGGAAGACAAGACGGCTAACATTTGAAAGGAGGGGAGGAGGGGTCGGTCTAAGATATCCAGCTAGGACATAAAAACCAAGGGAATGACAGGGACATCCTACCAGTAAACAATAAAGGGGGTGGAAGGGACTGTTTTTTATCTTTAACAGCAGCTGTAAAACACACACCAAGCTGGGGTCTGCAACAATGGCCTAGAGGCAGAGAAGGGTAGCTAAAACAGAAGTGGCAGGAAGACCACTGCTTCCCAGACACGAGGGTCTTCCTGCTAGAAAGAAAGGAGACTGAAAAATTGGAGGGGAAGAGACTGGGAGGACAGCTTATGGAAAGAGGGAAGGACAGATGTAAAGGAAGGGGAGGCCGACCGAGGAAGATGACACAAATATGACCTTTGATTATATGGGGTGTTTAGAGCAGAGCCCTGAACCCCCACGCTGCTTTCACACAGCCACACCTCAGCCAGAGTGGCCTGATCAGAACAATATGGCTGAAAGATGAACCCGCAGCCATAAATGCCAGCAGTGGAAGACGGCCCCACTGTGTCTCTGCGCACTGACACTACCTAACATCTGAATCCAGGGTTCACAGCCAAAGACAAGTCTGTCTCCAACTTTTGCGCTGGAGCCAATGGAAGATAAAATTTCTTTTTCAAAGACCTTGTAAAGGAACAGGCCAAATTAAACAGCATTAGATGCATTTAAAGGTTTTACTGTTTCAGGGAGTACACAAAGAGAGGAGCCGCTCCAATGTCACATTCCCAGAACACAGTGCAAGTGTAAACTATAAATCGACCACCTGGCGTGCGTTACAAATGACCGACTTGTAGTAGGTGAAGATGGACAGAGGCAAATGGGAGCTGACAGAATCTCCATCGGCTCTAAGCAACACGGTTCAGCGAGTAAGAAGGTGGAACTGCATGCCGGCGCCCGCTGTAGCCTAATTACCACCAAACTTACAAGTCTGCGCAACAGAAAAAAAAAATTGAATATTTTCTCCCATACTATGTTTAAAATTCTGCAACCCTGCTGGGAACGATGCCAAGGGAGAGTGTTGCAGCTGCCGTCACTCTTTTCAACAGCAAAAGGTGTCGGAAGCGCTCGCGATAAATACCTTTGCAAAGTCAGATGAGGCCTTTCATGAAGCCACATCAGAAACCTGCCTCTCAGTGCATTTTTACATCAACCCTGAAATATTCATTCTCTTTGTAAAGTATTCATGTGAACTAGTGTGCAAGTTAGTCCCCAGGGGGAGAAAGTGCAGAGAAACTGAACACACTCAGCAAATACCATGCATGGTTTGTGTTGTTATGTTGCTTGCACACAGGTCACTCAATGGAACACTAATGACCTGGCCCATCAAGATGAACAGCTCTCTATCAGTTTATATTCTAAAACTCTGGACTTGCTCATATTAATTAAGAAGAAATGCGTAAAAAAAAAATCCCATTAAGTAGATAAAATACAATAGACAGGCTCCAATAAAAAAGACATCTCTATGTTCATTTAATATTATTACTTGAGATGTGACTTGTACTTTGATTAAGACATTTAGATAATTAGTAATTCCTTCACTTTTTGTTGTATTCTAAATGTTCTGAATGGTGATTGGAGGGTCAAATACTAATAGATCAGATTTTTTTTTTTCCTATTTAAGTCATGTACCCCAACTAAGAATTCAAAATTGTTGGTCCAGATACATACATTAACAAGAGCATGTGCTCTGCCATTTCCGTTTTCTGTTAGATTCAAAACTACGGTCTCTATAAAAGAACCTGCAGCACGTCTTCTTTTTTCCTTTTTTTTTATTTTGTGACCCAAAGAATAAAAAGTCTGATTCGGTCAAAATTGGAACTGGCAGGTCAGTCCTTAAAGAAAATTGGAAATCGATATTGGAAAGGAAAAGCATAATTGGTGTATCTCTAATTACTCTTAAATAAATAAATAAATAAATACCTCCGAGAAAAAAAAATTCAGCTTTGAGTTTAAATTACTTCAGTGTAATAAAGAGAACCAGTTTCACAAAAATGCTCTTATTGTCCATTGAAAACGTGAACTTACAAACGAGAACAGTCTGTTTCAACATAAGATGCCTATTGTTTCAGTGCATCACCTGAAAAATGAAAATCATGAATAATTTCAAATTAGGCTTCATCCCTCATCCACCCATTTGCATTATGACATGCTTGACATTTTCATATAATATTAAAACAATAAATCAAATACTGCAAATCAGCTGAATGTAGTAGCAAAAATAATTTTCATAAAACCCATTACAAGTTTTGAAATCATGTGAAATTATGTCAGGCTTTATGTAAGTTAATTTAATCAAAAGCAGAAAATGTACAGAATTAAATCATATTTATGTGCAGGATAACAGGGCCGCTTTTCAGACCCTCCCCATGTGTTGATGACGAAACAAGGAGAACAATAAAGCACCTCTGCTGCTCATTGAACAGTGATGACATTTGGAGGATAGGTCTGCATGTTGACGTTGTTCAATAGGCACACAACGTCTGATTGGTGTAAGCACCTGCACCGCGCAACCAGCGCTAGCCGTCATGTTTCCAATGAAACATCTGCATGCAGGAGAAAAAAAAAAGGTGCACAAATGCAGCAGGCTCTCCGTGGATACATGAGCAATGCCAAAAGCAAACATGTGTGGTGAGAGATGAATGGTGAACAGCACCCATTAATTCTCCTGAATGACTAATTATGCTTCTTGTTTATCTGGATTTATTTATTTTTTAGAATTAACTCACAACCTTCACAAACATTTGATTTGAAAAAAAAAATGTCTTTAGTCAGCCTGCCACAACACTGTGCAGTGGAGCAAGATATAAAAGGATGTGAAATAAGAAATAAATAAACTGATGTCTAAAATGTTTGGAAATATGAGACAAAATACATATAGGAGGTTCATGGTGTTCTTATCCAACTGAACCAGCTAAATAAATATTTAATTTTGTACAGTTACAGCTGTTAAAATTACTTGTAAGTGGCTAAATATGTTTAAGAATTTCTTTTTCTAGAGCTGACAACCACTCAGATGCATCATAAGCGTCTTTTTATAGGCTTCATTAGCATATTATCACAGAACAGCATTTTAGAAGCGAAAATGTTTGATGCACTAAATGCCTGCTTTGACATAAACACCATCTACCTCCAAAGTAAAAGCAATTATCACATCTGCAAAATGTTCGTTTTTCATATAATTTTGTGTATTTTTCATAATAATGTCAAGCTTAAATAAATCTAATGACTAAGATGTGTCAATTGTGGCCCTGAAGTGTTAAAAAATTAATTGAAGCTATAAATATATAGATTTGTTAATGTCTGCCTCGTTGGAGCTTTGCGTGTGTAGTTCCTTTTCTTATGTTTTTTTTCCTAATAAATCTGCAGTGTGCAGTCTAAGAAGTGCATTTTGACTCTTCTTTTCGTGCTCCTCTGTTTGTAAACGTGCTCATTTGGGTTCAGATGATACCTAAATCACTTGTTAAACCTGATGCATGCACTGTGAACACATTTGCACCCAGACACTTCAAAGCCCGATGCAGAATGGGATTTTTCCCAAGGCATTGCTTGTATTCCTTTAACACCCCCATTAGCTTGCATTGTAGAGTATGAAGACCTTTCCACCCGAGCGTTATACCTTTAATGTTTGACCTACAGAGGTTTTGGTTAAGCGATGGCGCTGGGGTGACATCTATGCATTTTACGTGAAGTGACAGATTCTCCTGAATGCATGCGATATAGAGAAAACCAGTGTACATATGGTGTGTCTAAAAACCAGACCAGGATATTTTCTTTTCTTTTTTTAATTGCATGGCATTTTAAAATCGAATCACTATTTGTTTAGCAAAGCTGCCTTCATTATCTTTTGGGACAAGCTGATTCGGGTGTAGATTTAGATTATTAAAAACAAACGTCCAATTAGGAGCTTAATGCAAAATTTTATTTTATTATATTGTTAGTTTATGTTCGAGTTGTTAATTTCTGACGAAAGTTACTCGCGAGAGGCAAAATCTAACAGCTATGTTTTCTTTATGATTTGCACGACACCACACAATGCCCATATCACATACACTGAGGTCGCATTTGAAACAACAGAAACCCCCCCATCAAGAGCAGAGAATAATGTCAAAACCTCCGTGGATATTCCACTGACCTGAGTGGGGAGCCATCGGTATGTGTGACGGGTAGTACTTCCCCGGTGGGAAATGACCGGCGTGCTGCACGGAGCTGTGGCCCGAGGGAGCGATCCGAGAGGCGGCTCGGTGCACCAGGGCGCCCCGCTCCGAAAGGAGGTGGGCCGGAGCAGCAAAATCCCGTCCTTCCATTCCGCGGGAATGTTTAATAATCCGAAATCCGGACGGGGAAGGTCAGTGAAATCGGATGCAAACCCATAAAATAATCCTTTCCCTCCGTTGTCTATGTGTTGCATTCGGTCGATCGCAGGCTTCTCCAGCCAAAAGCGCAGCTCCCGATCATCTTTTCTGTCAGGACAGAGAAATTCAAAGCGACTGTCACAATCAGGGAAAATTAAAAACTCAAGCACGATGCAACACTCTTACGTTCCCCTCTCCTTTTATATTTTAAAAAAGGCTCATTGCCTATATGATAAAATGATTATTTATTTCATTAAAATCTTTCCACTCGTCTTTGCATTAAAGCTTTTGCGAAAAAAAAAAAGCACTACCAGTTCGAGTGAAATCTCCTTGGCAAAGTAGCTACAATGCATGCAGGCTCCTAGCGAGGCGTCACTGCAGGCTCAGCTTCAGCTCTATTGATCAGCCTGGGATGCATGGGCCGATATGGCGAAGTACACACACACACACACACATGCACACACACACACACACAAGCGCGCGCACGTGCACACACAAGCACAACAAGCAGATTTTGTAATCTTAAAATCATTATATTCTGCACCATCTTTTCAGATAATCAATCCAAATGACATGTCTGCAAAATCACTCCAAAACAATAACAATATCGATATACAATATCCATTTTTTTTATTACTATTATTTTTTTTTTTATAAACTATGATTTGCAAAAAATTAAAAAAAAACTAATAGAGGATTGTGTTTTAAGAGAGGGAAGTTATTGTTTTTCCATTTGGGTTAAAATGATGGTACTCAGTCTACATCCCGAGGTAAACAACGCTGCCTTCTTTCTCCTACTCCTTCCATTGTCTCGACTTGATGCAGACGATCTTTCCTGCTTCTGTTATCTCCAATCCCACACTGTGTCCACATTTTACTGCAAATTGATTTTAATTGACATGAATGGAAAGGAAAAAAAATGAATATTTTCCTATTTAATTTAATAAAACAATTTTTATCAAATCTGTTGGATTGGAAAAGACTACAAAAAATAATTTCCATACACTGTTTCAACTGAATGGATATTGACGCCTAAATGAACATGAACAGAGTTCCTAAGGTTCAAGGACATGTCACAAAGCAAGACAAATATTTTTTATGAAAAAACATCCCTGCTATACATTTGGTAAGATATGCAGCAGCTCCTAAAAGGCATGCTCTGCATGTGAGTGTGTGTGTGTGTGTGTGTGTGTGTGTGTGTGTGTGTGTGTGGTGTGTGTGTGTGTGTGTGTGTGTGTGTGTGTGTGTGTGTGTGTTTGCATACACGCACATGTGCACACCCACCCTTGCGTTTGTGTGTACCTGCGTGCGTGGGCACGTGCATGTGTGTGAGTGTATGTGAATAACTGCACTCTTACTGTCTTTATCTGACTTGACCTATTTCAGGCCAGGTAATCAAATTGAGTAGTAAATACATTACAGTGACATCCTCTGACACAAAACAAAAAAAAAAGGCATTATTTGGTCTAAATTGGAAAACCGTCTTCATAAAATGACAATAAAATATGTTTTGCTGTTAAAGATGGGAATCAGACATGTCATTCCCTCAGAGAACATTGCCAGTAATTAAAAAAATAAAGCACACCATCAGAAGATAGACCTGGGTTGTATTACCCAAATTATTAGAAATATAAACAAGTTGTTTTGTTTTGTTTTTTGCCATGGTGTCAGTTTGAGGTCCCATCGGGCTACTTCTTCAGAAAAAAAAAAATTCTCTTCCAATAAATTTAATTCTAAAAAAAAAAAAACATTTATAGCATTTGTGAATGACCAAGAATATTGTTGTTATATTGACCATTTCATTTCAGCTCTATCATTACACCATATCTCCAGGTGCAGTTCACAATTCAGAGCTAATGCAACAATAAAATCGCTCAAAATGCAAGGGGAGGAAAAATCCCGTCTCAGCTGAGAGGTTCCTGTGTTAATTTGTGTGCATGCAAGTGATTTCACAAGGTGAGACGTTCCCCCCCCCCAAAAAAAAAGGCCACGCTGCAGCATTTAGGTCGTCGGTTTGTGGTCTGGAAGGGGGAATCCAAGGTGAATGGCCGCCCGTCAGGGAGGACTGCCTTTGTCTTCACACTGAGAAAGCTCTTTGCAGTCGGCCATTACCTCCCCCCTTTCGCCATGCTGTTCCTTCCACCCTGGATCCCCCGGTAATGAGCAAGAAATAAAAATAGTTAACGCGTTTACGAGAATTATGAGCAGCTCCAGCTTTATGTGGTTCAAAATCGAAATTTATCAGTGTTTCGGTTTGGTCCGGGGTTTTTTGTGTGTGTGTGTGTTTTTTTTTTTTTTTCAAACGTGACGACACGGCTTCGCTTACCAAATAAATAAATGTTTCGTTTTTATTTCTAAAATAAAAATAATAATAATAAAAGCGTGGATTTTTTTTGACGACTGTCAGCTGCATTTACAGATTCGCCGCATGTGCAAAACAAATGATGACTTATGGGTCTGGTCTTGAGAAAACAAGCCGAGCAGCCGCGCGCAGGCTGGCCGGCACAGAGTGCTCCTCAGCCGGTCGCGTTCGGGCATGCATTCCGCTCTCCTCCCCGGTAAAACCCAGCTTCTCGGAATTTGTAACAAGCTGTCACAATTTACGAACAACACAATTTAGGAAAATTTACAAATACACGATATAAATTCAAAAATCCTTCTCACAGACGTTTTATTTATTATTATTTATTCATCCCTAAAATATAGATGAGTAAATGCGTAGGTGAAAATGTCTGAGAAAATGGAAGGTAATTACAGAAACTGCATCATGCAATAATAATAATAAATGTAATAATAAATTAATGGCTATCCCAGAGGATGGACACGTCCTGCTTTGTTATTTGGAAAATTGTAACAATGTGCTGTGTGTAATGCACAGCATGTCACATCCAGAAAATTTGGACGAAACACAGCCTCAGTCATCTCGTAGCGAGGAGCCAGGCCCTAAACTGTTTTATTAAATTAAAATAAAAGAAATATCAAGTATATAAAATTACTACTTACTGGTGTGTTAAATCCTTGCATAACAATAAATTCTAAAATCACAAAACTCTGGGACAGAAGGTGCAAGTGCGACGCCCATTTAAAAATCAGAATCTGAGATTAGTGAGGCTAGAGTGGAATATCTCCATCTGAGGCTGTGCAGTAGTCTGCTGCTTCAGTCTGTGAAAGCAGAGGCCAGTGGGACTGGGGCTTCCGGCCTGGCTGGATTGCGGCTCGGATCTCCAAGCAGCGGTTTCTCTCCCGATGCAACTGCGCACCTCGGCGTCTCTGGGGCAGGGTAAACACGCCCTCCCATTGGTTGGATAAGTGCATGTTAATGGATTCGTGCCGCCCGCCCGCAGATTCGGCAGCCTGCGATTGGCCCGCAGCGAAAGCCAATGCCGTGCTGACTGACGATGGCAAACTGAGTGAAAAGCGCCAGATTTAAAGCGCCTTAATGGTGAGACTGTTCACAATGGGGCTCAGTGCATCAGACCACAACCTAAAATGAACTGTGAGGTCAAGCAGAGGCAGGGAGGGAAGGGGACAGGAAGGGGGAGTTGGATGAATGAGGTCAAAACACAGATTAGATATATTTTTGGATGTTTATTTTACAAAGAAAAATCTTGCAGTAGAAAGAAAAAAAATATTTGTTATGAAAATCTTGAATCTAATCAATATTCTGTCATTTGGAATCAACTTGTGCATTTAACATAAATAGAAAATGGGCGACCGCAAATTCAAAAGGGATCTCCATAAACCTGCCCAAGGCAGAAGAAGCAAGCTAAGCTAGAGAACCCAGAGCAGCAGCGGGCCTCCTTTTCTCACAGAACTTAGGTCTCAGAACTTTATATTTGTTGCGCTTATCAAGAATGAGTCTATTTTTAAATCTTAAAAATATTTTTAAAAATTATATATTTAAGATTAGGATTTTAAGATGGGTCTTAAGGATTTAAAAAAAAATCGATGATCACAATCATAGAGGAAAATCATCAAGTTGCAAATAAATGTGAATAAATTTACTGACAGTTTGCTTGCAAGCACAACCAAACAAACAAATCACTCCTTCCTCACGCTAACAAAACCTGGTTTTAAGTTGTACATCCAACATGACTGCAAGACCAAAATAGTAATTCAGAGAAATAAAATGCCCGCGTAGTTTATTTGCTTCTATTTATTTAAAGATTAATGTGACTAATAGACTCAAGCAAAACTGATTCTGTGATGTGGCCAATTTAAATGTTGGTTTACTGGTAAACCATAAAACTTGGGTGCTGTCCACAAAGGAACATTTTGTTGGTTTCAAAATCACCCACATCCACATGGAATCGTTTCCAGGTATGTTTTTAACCACCCTGAATCACAGAGAATATCCCAAAACTTTATTTTTACTCACTCAGATGTGTAAATAGCACTAATCATGGACTATGGGGCAAGCATATAAAGCCTTAGTTTATTGGTAAACACAAGAGAACGCATCAGCCTTCTTGTTTCAGCCAAATTGTTCAACATACAGAGTATTTCCTGACGTTGAATAATGAGGTTCAGCAGCAGCTGCAGCACAACCATGAAAATGTAATCCGCTATTGTTGTTGTTTTGTATGACACATATGATGTGTCTGGGGTTATAGGTCAGGTTAAATATCGGGCTAATATGTCAGAGTTTTCACAAAAGATTTATTTTCTCTGTCCAGATCAAACTTTTACTCTGGGACCTATTGAAACATAAAAAAATAAAACCAACATTTAGGGTTCCCTAAATCATTGTAACCTGGTGAAGTGAGGCACAGATGGATAAAAACAATCCCATTTCAGAAAAAAATTTTGCCATATGGATGGGGCATGAGTCTACTGAATGCACAACATAAATGTCCATCCACCCCATATTTGGTTGGACATAAAATTAATAAAAAGCATTTCTAACTAAAAAAAAAGTCCTTTTCTTTCAAGTCAAATAATTGTGCCACCCTCTGACACAGTGGCACCCAAGGCATAGAGCCATACCCATATCAAAAACTTCTTTGCTTTCTGAGCCAGCTGTATTTTGTTGCCAATCAAAATAATTATAGAGCAATAGAGATAATGACAATCATTAAAATAAAATGAAAATGTTACCTCCATCCTACTTAATTTTACAGTCTAAATCATAGCCTTTATATTCTTTGGTACAGCATGATCTTTTAGTAAAATCCTTTTAATGGTGGCATTTTGGCTACCTTGTGGCTTCAATTTTTGGACATGCATATGCTATTTTATAAACATTCAAAGTTGTATGATGCATTTATTGATATAATTGCTTCACAATACAATCTTGTTTGCACAAATAGTACTCTCCATAATCCCCTTTATTTCTCTTCCAAGCAATCAGACTTTATAGTAATATTTTAAAGTGGATGTTTAGGCATTTTCCCATTTACAGGTCATAACATTTTGCTTAAGTTTGATCTGGAGTTTTTTGGGGTTCACTAGAGATAAATGCTGGGGCATATGCCCCAATAAAATAGGTCTGGCAACACTTATGGAAATATTCCAAGATTGCGAGGAGGCTCTGTGGCCACTCCTGACTTGGATAAATCAAGCTTTATCTCTTTGCATAAAATGTATGCATATTGTGCAATTTTAAATAAATATATTGCTTAAGTGAAGAAGAAGAATAAAAAGAAGAAGAAGAAAAAATATATATTTCAGCCATTCTAGTAAATTGAGAGTTAGAGACGTTTCAAAATGTTGTTTTTTCATATGCTCAGCCACTGGGGGATTTTTGACAAATACTTTCTAAACTAATCTGTTTAAAGTCTGCGGTGAATCATTCAGACAAGACAGCAAACCCAATATCTCTCGATATGTTATTACCATGGACTTTGGTTATTGCTCCTAATGTTTACAAATGAATCCCCGACTTTTGTATGTGGTGATCTGATTGGCTGGCATGGTGCCAGAGCATTGTCAGTCATAGATTGTAAACAAGACTGTGATTGGCTGTTAGCCAGTCCGCATTGGGCTGTCCGGGGAGGGGAAAAAAAGCAATAACTGGCCCCACAGTTTCAAGGCGTCCCTGGTTAGATGATGAAAGGGGATAAAATGGGACAGTTTCAAGGCGCCCTATAGGCGGACCCACATTGGCCCTGAAGCCATATGAGTCAAGCGTGAATCAAAGGGAATGCTGCATAGAGGGAGAATTTTTAGGTTGCATATTTAAAATAATCCAGGCTATAGTTTAAGCGTAAAGGTGGACCCAGCAACGCTTTTATCTCTGTTCATATTTGTTTGAAAAAAAAAAAAGAAAAGAAAAAAAAGAGTTAAAGCGAAGCAATTCAGGGCAAAAGGAGGCTTCACCGCGAGGGCGCTGGGAGAGAAAACAACTCCGTCCGTGGATCGCCCTGCTTTAATGGAGAAAATCTGCATGGAGTCTTTTCACCGTGTTAAAATGGGTCTGCGTGATTTTTTGTCGTTGTTTGCTCGGTGCGGTAAAAATGAAAAACAGCGTAATTTGTTAAAAGTCAGACTTTTTTTTTCCTCGTGCAGTTAATCGGATGATGGCGTTGCATGCTGTTTGTAATAATAGTCGCGGTTTGGCTGTTTGTCCGCAGTTTCGGGGGGGAACACTAAAGTAAATGCAGTACTATTTTGAAATGTAAGTTTTGATCTATTTCTTATTTTGATTGTGAATGACTTGATTGCTAAAATTATGAGGGTTTTAATGTGTTTGAAAAAAAAAACTACATTATTGCATTTTGTTTTGGTTTCTGTGAATCACATACTGAATCACAAAATTAAAAAAGCAGCCAAAATATGTCAATTATATAGTTTAATTGTATGAATAAAAACTGGGATTCCATTATTTGCTTGAAAAAACTCAAAAGATGAAGTGAATAAATGCAGGACAGGATCATCATCATTTCATTTCTGAAATGTAGTAGTATTATTTATGTATTTAATTATTTATACCATTCATATACTTCATTTGTTATTCACAGAACAACAAATTTTTATATATTCAGATATAAAATTGTAAAGCCTGGATATATATATTTTTATGATCAAGATCCCCTCTACTCAAATGTTGATTGATGTTTTTTTTTTTTTTTTTTATGTATTTGGAAGGTGCTGGAATTTTTTTATCTGTCCATGAGCTCTTGTCAAATGAGTGAATGAGTGGATCCAGTGCAGAATATTCAAAGGAGGTGGTTAGCTGCACATTTAGGAGCACACAATGATGCCTATGCTTGCATGCACACCCACACGCAGCAGACTTGGTGATAATTAATACGAAGTGAGTGATTTCTTAAGAAAAAGACCAGTTTTATGACAAGAATTGTCCTTGATCAATGAAGCGTTGATGACTGACAGTCCCTGCCTCCCACCCACATCTACCCACGGATAAAGGGGACTTGGATGTTTAGGTACAGACAAATTCATTGTCCCTGATTTCAAAGTATAAAATTACCTATAAGCTATTGGAGTACAATAAAAACTGTTTATTATATGTAACTGTTGACTCTTTCTTGCAAATAGGGTTAGGATGAGGGTATGACTCATCATTCCAATCTAAAACCCTTACCTGATTTTAGATAAAAATGACAAACGATTAGCTGTCAGAATGTAAAGAAATAAAAACAATATCCACAATTAATTGTTTGACTAAATTTTTTTTTTTTATCAAGTTACATTCTCCATCTATATGAAGTCTGAAAAAGAAAGCGGATATCAGTCGACCTGCATGATTGTGCTTGTGTGAGTGATTGTGCGTGAATTAAAGTGGTGCAATTTACTATGGAGAGATATATTTAGAGATTACGCAACACAGAGGAGAAATGTTTGTAAGATACACTTACTCTTTATTTGTTGCTATGCTTATTATGTATTGGCATAATCTAAATCTGTGCAATGGGAGGAGGTAAGTTCTTGGGCATGTGTGGAAGAAGAGGAGGGGGTCCTACATAATAACTGCTTGAATTGTAGTGGCATATGGTATAACCAGAAGCCTACCGAAGACCAGCAGTGTATTTAAAGCTGTGCCCTGCATGGATCCGCCTTCTCTTTATTTTTTTCATTATTTTAAAAGCATGCTGATTTTATTTTTAAGTTATTATTTCTTAAATATAACACTTACAAAGGGGCATTTGTAATACATTGATGTGGAGGTACTGTGCCAGAAGACAATCTTTTTATTCATATCATGCGTCCTGTGACTGGAAACAAAAGATCATTGGAAGCATTGCCAGCACAGCCAATGTATACAATGGAAAGACAGATCAGGGCCTACTCACACACGCACACACTTGCACACACACATTAAACTAAACAGATATTATTATTTAAGTAATAGAGCTTTTATTAATTATTTGCAAAGCAGCTGTTTGATATCCTCTCATTTGATTTTTAGCTTTAAGAAATAAACATTGTTTACTTGACCCCAAAATTACCGAGTGTTATATAGATTTCTGTGGTATTGTTATCGGAATTTCCAAGCAAATTTTCTATACCTTTAACATTTCACTTTCAAACACTCTCTTTTTTCTGATCGTTTAAAGCTGTAATAACACATTGACAATTTTTAAATCAACTTAACCTACAATCTTTGAGTCTGATCATGATGTCATGCAGGCGTGTTGTTACCATAAAGGCCTTGTTTTACAGAGGACAAAGCATTTTTGTATGTAGTGATTGATTTCTCACTCAGCTGTAGGTTGGAGAAGCATTGCAAAGGCATCAGATAGCTGAACCAGCAGCAGTGATGAAGAGCAGTCTTGGACTCTCTGAAACAGGTCTGCTAAGACTTACGTGTGCCTATGGAAATCCAGACAAGTTGATTGGGCCTCTTATTTTCAATTACCCAAGCTTCTGAACAGCCTGGAGAATTATCAAGGCTGCTTATTTGCAAACTTCTCCAAAAATAAAGCAATACATTATTGTTTTTGGGGCTGAAAGGTGCAAATAAAGACCAGGCTATGCACTCTTAATCTCCCTAAATAGATTAATGCAAATTTGATTTATTTGAAGGATGAACAAGATTATCAGAAAATTTCACACATATTTCACAAACCAAAATTTCACCTTGAATTTATAATTTTACAGCGACAGTAAACATGTTAAATGCAACATGTTTACTTGTTGCATTTAACAAGTAAACATGCTAAATGCAACAAAAAAAGCAGATACAAATCTAGGACAAGAAACATGACAAAAGGTTGGCATTAATAAAAAGTACCTTAATTGCTGCTTTGCTTGAAGAACTTAAAATTAAAATCCCAAAGAAGAGCATGTTTAATGCTAGAAAATCAAATCAGAGCTAAGTAGTGGAAACAGTGCAAAACTCCAACCTCACTGAAAACTGTTGCTGAATGGCAGCCTCCCGAAGAATGATCAATATGTATTCAGTTATTTACGCCTTCCTGCACGGCAAGCTGTTGCTTTGATAACGTGTAGCTTGGTTGAGAAGTAATTAAAAGGCTTAGCATGCACTGAAGTCAGGACATGTTAACATGTCATTGACTCTGAAAACAAGCAGAATAATCTGAATAAAATGAAGCATTCATGCAATGCCATCCAATTTAGGGGGTTAATGGTTAAAATAATAAAAATGAACAACACATCTTCCCTTCTGTGTGTTTCTCCCTGTCTTTGTTTCAAGCTTCTATAAATCTAAACCCATCATCAGTACAACAAATCAGTTTATGTGACATGTATATTATTTTGCGAATGACGCATCCAATTAAAAACGTCCTCTGCAAGACCTAAACCAGTTTTTCTGGTAGCCATTGTGCCCCCCACTCTTCCCCAGACCCCACCCCTCTTCCAGCAGATGGCCCCTCTGTCATATTAATTTCACATCCCAATGGCCAATTGCGACTCCAACATAAAAGTGATGAGCCGTGTTTCAGCGCCCCGGCTGATACCCAGAAATCCCACAGATATGGTGGCCTTTAGTTTTATTTTTATTATGGATTTTCAACAATGCGGTCATCGTTCCCATCGTCTACCTGACAAAGGTGCGATGTCTGCCAAGAATAAAGCTTTAACTATGCCAGATCTTTACAGCAAGCCATATGTGGAGGAAAACAACAGAACAACAAATATTGTCGCTTCAATAAGAAAAATATGCTCTGATAAGCCCAGTAACTCTTTGATATGAAAAGATTTAATAGGTCCAAATCATATTGCCTTTTGTGCACATAGTATTTTAAAATTTTTAAATTGAGCAGACCTTTGATTCTGATCCGAACCAATCAGGCAATAAATAACAATACATAAAAATTTCCAAACATAACAAAGATTAAGCAGAAATTTAGAGGCGTGAGGGAGCATTATTCATTTTCTAGGCACATTGTGCCATTTTATAGAAAATCAAGCAAATATGTTACCTTTAGCTCTTAAAAAAATGTATCTGTCAAACCTAACTTAAGAAATCTGTCTTTGCAATTTGACACCTTGAAATTGGCCTCTGCCATCAAAACCGTGTTTATTTTGCTGTTTATAACCATTCTAAGGAGCACTGAAATGAAAAATAGTTCATATGATGAGCTAATTGCTGCGGCCACTAGTTTGGTGGAGCTGTGTGGGGAAAGCGCAGAGGAGGGTGGAGCTCCAAGGAGGAAATTTGTGTAAATAGGTGGCATTTTGCATGAGCAGCCTGGAGGTTCAAGGATTTCTCTAAAATACATGAAAGAATCAACGCAACTCCTCAGCTATGCTTTTGATGAAGAAATAACATTATAACATGATATAAAGCTGAAGTTAGTCAACATTTCAGAATACCTCCCTTCAAAGGGGGAATTTAGGAATGTTGAAATATCACAGTCATGAACAAATGTTGAGTGCTGTGCAACCTGAAAATACTGAATGAGAATGAGACATTAATAAATCATAAATTGGTCTCTCTGTGGTGTAGCGAGCACTTTCTGAGAACAAAAGCCCATTGTCGCCACGTCCTTTTTAAAAAACAATAAATGAGTACCATACATTGTTTGATAATGTGTAATCTGGATCAACAGTGTCCAATAAATTATTGTAGCTAAGACATGGACTGTTTTCGTGATTAAAAAAAAAAAAAAAAAAAAAAAAAAAAAAAAATATATATATATATATATATATATATATATATATATATATATATATATATATATATATATATATATATATATATATATATATGATTAAAAAAAAATCCTTCTCACCCACTGCGGGTGGTTCTTATCCTCTGAGCTCGGGTCCTCTACCAGAGGCCTGGGAGCTTGAGGGTCCAGCGCAGTATCTTGGCTGTGCCAAGGACTGCACATTTCTGGACTGAGATGTCTGATGTTGTTCCTGGGATCTGTTGTAGCCACTGCTCCAGTTTGGGGGTTACTGCCCCGAGGGCCCCGATGACCACAGGCACCACTGTGGTCTTCACCTTCCAGGCCCTCTCCAGTTCTTCCCTGAGGCCCTGGTATTTCTCCAGTTTCTCGTACTCCTTTTTCCTGATGTTGCAATCACTTGGTATTGCTACATCTACCACAAGACTTTCCTCTGATGTTTATCCACTACGACAATATCTGGTTGGTTCGCCATTACCATTCTGTCTGTCTGGATCTGGAAGTCCACAGGATCTTAGCTCTGGCGTTCTCCACCACCTTTGGGGTGTTTCCCACTTTGATCTCGGGGTTTCCAGTCCATATTCTGCACAGATGTTTCTGTACACTATGCCTGCCACTTGGTTATGTCGCTCCATGTACGCTTTCCCTGCCAGTATCTTGCACCCTGCTGTGATGTGCTGGACTGTCTCAGGGGCCTCCTTGCACAACCTACACCTTGGGTCTTGTCTGTGTGGTAGATCTGGGCCTCTATTGCTCTGGTGTTTAGGCCTGTTCCTGGGCAGCCAGGATGAGGGCCTCTGTGCTGTCCTTGATCCAGCTTTTTCAGCCATTGGTAGGATTTACTCATATCAGCCAGCTGGTTATTTGCTGGGTTACATCCCATGTAGGGGCTTGTCCTCCCATGATGGTATCTCTGGCACCACAACCTCCGTTCCCTGTTGTCTGAGACATTCACTGAGCACATTGTCTGTTGAGGCTTTGTCCCTGATGTATCTATGGATCTTAGATGTTTCGTCCTGGACAGTGGTTCTCACACTCACTAGTCCTCTGCCTCCTTCCTTGCGGCTCGTGTACAGTCTCAGGGTGCTGGATTTGGGATGGAACCCTCCATGCATGGTTAGTAGCTTTCTGGTCTTAATGTCTGTGGCTTTTATCTCCTCCTTTGGCCAGCTAATTATTCCAGCAGGGTATCTGATTACTGGCAGGGCATAGCTGTTCATCACACAAATTTTGTTCCTGCCATTGAGCTGGCTTCTCAGGACTTGCCTTATTCGTTGGAGGTATTTAGCTGTGGCTCCTTTCCTTGTGGCCTCATCGAGGTTGCCATTTGCTTGTGGTATACCTAGGTACTTGTAACTGTCCTCTATGTCTGCTATTGTTCCTTGTGGGAGTGAGACTCCTTCTGTGTGGATGACCTTCCCCCTCTTTGTGATCAGCCGACCACACTTCTCTAGTCCGAATGACATCCCAATGTCAGTGCTGTAGATCCTGGTGGTGTGGATCAGTGAGTCGATGTCTCGCTCACTCTTGGCGTGGAGCTTGATGTCATCCATGTAGAGAAGATGACTGATATTGGCCCCATTTTTGAGTCGGTATATGTAACCAGCCTTGTTGATAATTTGGCTGAGGGGGTTCAGGCCTATGCAGAACAGTAGCGGGGACAGAGCATCTCCTTGGTATATGCCACATTTGATGGACACTTGTGCAAGTGGTTTGCAGTTGGCTTCAAGGGTGGTTTTCCACAGCTTCATCGAGTTTGTAATGAAGGCTCTCAGAGTCCTGTTGATGTTATACATCTCTAGGCATTCAATGATCCAAGTATGCGGCAAATATATATATATATATATATATATATATATATATATATATATATATATATATATATATATATATATGTATATATATATATATGATGATAATAATAATAATAATAATGGAGGAACTGGGTTCCTGTCTAAGAAAGAAATTCAAATAATTTACTTGAATATGTCCAATTATGTAACAATTGGACATATTTTTTTCTGTGTCTGAGCCAAATTAAAGAGAGACTATTGCTTAATCTGCATGATTATATGTCAGTATTTTACATTCAATATGTTTCACCACATGTGCAGACAGCATTGTAGTAAACTATTTTTTAGGTAGAAATAACATTTGTGGAGAAACAAGCTTGAGATTGACACAAAAAGGTTAAGCACATGACAGACTAATTCTCAGAAATAATATTTTGAGATTTATTACTGTGGAGTAGTTGAATTCTCATGAGAAAAACACAAACTGATTATGTGGATTACGGTAAGAATCATTAGTCATTTGGTGACAAAGTTATTGGTGGTGGAGTTCATACTGACGTATATCAGAACTGGAACAGTTATCACAATGTCTATCTGAATGCTACAAAATTGATGTAGCAGTATCAAAGTACTGCTTTTCAAAATCGATTGTAAATTTACTTCTGTGGTGAATTACAGCCAGGCAGGCTATTGATATAATTTGGCAACTTTTCGTCTGCATTCTCAGCTGTCTTATACTAACTTTTCTTTTCATCCATACATTTTTACATCTTTATTTTGTCATGGAAATGATAAGAACTATCTTTGTCAAGAACAATTTGCACAACTTAAAATTAAAGCTTGAATTGAAAATTCTGAAATATGAGTCTTTTATTTAAGTGATCTGCAGATGAAAAGTGCAACCTTAAATAATCTACTTGCATACAAAAGAGTAAAGTGGTCTATGATGAAAATACATTTGTATTTCATTTGATAATATACTAAACAAGGTGTACAGAAAGACTGTATTTTTCTTGGCTGAGGATGACCAGGATTCAGTATTCTCTCTCTCTTGAGGACATTATACATGGCTTAGACGAGAGAGGATAGGATAACGTGGAGTGTTGAGTGAATGGCTGCACATGCTCATTAGAATCATTAATCACCAGGGACAGAAATGTCTAATGATAGAGGGAGGATGGACTTTGCCAAGGGAGGAGAAAAAAATGTGCGACAGAGATGAAGGATTCCTTCAGAATATTACATTTTGTAAAAAAAAAAAAAAAATCTAAGCATCTTTCACATCTGTTTAAATTTACAGGATCTGTTCTGAGCACTCCTGGGTCTGGCAACTTTGCCTGAATTGCCTGAAACAAAAAGAATAGTGTAATTAATAACAGTCTTCATTGTCATTTTAAATTGACATATAATTCTAATTTATTATGACATTCTCACTGGAGGTGTGAAAGAAAAGTGGGCTGGGCCAACTCCCTTATGTGGGAGAGAGAAGAAAATTCTATCTCTGTTGGAAATCAAATGGGTGTGTGACATTTTCTCACAAACATTTGATTGTGAGCTAAAGGATTCCTCTTAAGAGGCCTGCATTCACTGGATCGTTCCTTCGTCACCCACTGCTGATGGGAACAAACTGAGTCTCAGGCCTGTGGAGAGTTGGATGGAGCCCTGCAACACCAGATCTCATTTGGTGAGAGCAAAAGGCCCTGAGCATGGACGTCCCTTTGCGGCAGCAGAGGCTCTGGTGATTTTTGTGTAGGGCGAGGGTAGGCTGTTTGATCAGCACATATTTTTAATTGGCTCCAGGCCCCCCTGGAGTTTGAGCTCTGCCATAGAGTAGATTTCTCCTGCACCTTTCCTAATTAAAATTGCTACAAATTCTAGACGCATCATAAAGGATTAAATGAGAGCTTTGTGTGTGTGAACCTCTTGTAGCGTGTGTTTTATCCACTGGTGTGTCTATATTGTCCTCCAGTACACTACATGTATTATTCCTCTCTTCCATTTTTATGGTTCTCTCAATCTAAGGTGTTTGTTTGCAATGTCCCAAGAAAACCTTGAAATGGGGTTTGGTGTTTTTGCGCCAGTGAGGTATTTCGAATTTCAGTCTTAGATTTAAACATCCTCATCTGTATCTAATCAGGTTTAAGTTTCAATTTAAATATTTTATATTTTGAATGAGAAATAGTCAAAGGCAGCCCATAGTCCTGAAAAACAGTAAAATAACTTTTAAGGTTTGGATAGAATCTAAAGATGTGAATTATGTATTAATTTTCTCTTAATTAATTCACCACATTGCACAGCCACATACTCTCCGAGTTGACATGAAGTTTAGCAATAAAAAAGTTACCATCTTGAGTAGTGAGCCCTATTTGGTCACAAACTCTGCTGCTGCTCCATATAAATAACTGGAATCTGGAATCTGGGTTCACAAATCAAATTAGTCTGTAAAGGAAATCCAAATATAACAATGATAGCAAAAATAAAAAATTATTTGAACATGCAACCCTCAAATACTTTAGATTTGGAGTAACTATGTGGATTTTTGAGTAATATTTGAATTCACATCTGCTATGCTGATCACTGTGGATCAAACTAGAGTGGTTTATCTTGCTTGAAATATCTCATGAGAAACAAACCGTGAAACTCCATGGAGAATTATTTTGAACGACTTGGGAAGCAAATCATCTCAAACTATTATATATAACTTTGGTAGAACTTTTTATAGTGTTGACATCCTTTCTCAGAATGAAACAGAGATATTGAAACTATTCTGCTGAAGCTGGTGAACCGCAATTTTGGGCATGCAGAAAACGCGGTTTCAGAGCCTTGACAAAGAAGGCTTAAATCTCTTAAATATCTAACAGTGCCACTTTGGCCTGGGGGAGAAAGGAAACAAGAGAGTGATTCTTTGCTGTGACGCTGCAAGCTTAAGTTCATAGGACTGACCATAGAGGGGTTTTATGAGAGGGCTCTGTTCGAGAAAACATGTGGCTGAGGCCTTTAACGCATGCCCCTGCTACAAACACTAAAAATCATATGACAGAAAAAGTTACTACTATTTGTGAAGCTAATAACCATATCTGATCACAGTTTAGAAGGAATGTTTCAGTTACAGCAATTGTAAGAAACTCAGTCACATTCAAGGACTCTAGTTATTGTGAATGACTGAACAATATTTCACATCTATACATTATATGGAGTGTTTGTTGAGGTTATCGGAAAGTGTAATTACTCATATTTGCTCCATGCAAGAGGGGTAGACAACAGAGAGGCACAGCAGGAAAAAAATAAAAAATACACAAAGTGCCAAATAGATGGGAAAGATGAGTGAGGGTGCGGTGTCTCTTCAACCATCGCAGGCAGCTTCCTGTCCGGAAAAAGTCTATTCATCATTTTCACGTCTTAGCGTCATGGCTTACTTTGGCAATAGCCAGAAATGTGGCAATGATGACACCGAGGATTGATGAGGTGCAGGTGGGGGTGGCTAGCAGGGGTTTTGAGGTGGAGATGGTCAAACCAGATGTGGCGTAAGTGGGGCTGGGGATGGACTGAGGGGAACCCGATGAAGGTCATGGTGTTGCTCATTGCCCCCATTCCATTTGCGCACACACATACACACACACACACACGCAGGCACACACACGCGAATGTAGGCCATTTACAATGACCAGATTGTATATTCATGCAGACACATAAACACTGCTTTCCACATGCTGCTACCCTTCACAGCGCAGCCGTACCCACAATGTAGACACTGGCCAGCAAAACTTCATTACACTACAACAGCATTACAAAGACAGACTGCTGTATTGAAATAATGCTAAAATTATAATGAATGGGGTGTATTGTGCTGCAGGAAGAAGGATAAAAAATTAGTATGAGTCAAATATCTGTGTGGTAAATATGAGGTTACGGCTGGCAGTCAGCACTAGTCTAGCTTTGGAGACTGGAGACTGCTTGTATTATAACTCCCAGTCCCTTTATAAGCTATACAATGAAATTATAAACTGAGGTGAATAAAAGTTTGAGCCAAAATAACTAGCAGCTGCTTGCAAATATCTTAAATATACTCAAATATCCACATGCCAGAACTAGTGAAGTCATAAAGCAATACTTTGACTTAATAATACTTTTTGACATTTTTTTTCTAGGAAATATTGCTTAAGCAAAACAGGGGACAAGGTAGTTTGAGAGAAAATTGTCAGAAGACATGAAACTGTAATACGAAAATAACTGTAATACAAATTGTCAATAATTAAAATGGTATTTTAATAATATATTTTCCAGCTGCAGTACACATGCACAGCCTCTGATAAATGTGGTTGTGGTTTAATGCCCAAAACCTAAATATGCTATTTACAAATTGCCAAAATGGAATATGTAAAACTAAAAAAAACACATATATTTTAGAGACTTACTGATAGTAACATAAAAAAAAAAAAAAAAGTTATTTTCTGATAGTTTGAAATTTAGTGTTTTATCATTTCCTATACAGTGACTGTTATTGTATTATCGGTGCCCTGGGTGCCCTTCACCACACACTCATGTCACAATAAGAGATGCTTCTCTATATGTTTATACTGGCCATGCCCGGCTTGGCCAGGTTTTCTTAAACTGTCATATGGATACTCTTCCTCTAAGTGTTTTTTTTCCCTATTCACATTAGCAACAGACAGTTTAGGTACAATGTGGGGCTCAATATGTTTTGAGAAGCTTGCCTACAGATGTCACGTAATCCCATTTTATAATCACGTTTCTGAAGTTATAGTGACAAATCTGTGACATGCTAAGGCTAAAACATTGCTGTAGCAGTGCTTGCAGTAGCACTGCCTCTTCCAATAATGTTTCTAGACTGTTCTTTTCAAATTATCCTGTTTCAGGAGGTTAAACTGCACCCAAACGTTTTCATTTACATGGCACAATCTGTTTGATGTAGCATTAACGTACCATGTAAACATACATTTGCATTTATATTTACATTCAGACTTAAACTGGGAGAAAAAACTACCAGAAAAGACAGTGACAAGTAAACCATGAGGCATACAAGAGCTTATCACAAAATTGTGAGTTTCTGTATGTCTATATCTGAAAGAAAGAAGAGATGTTTTTAATTATCTAGAAGCAACTCCTTAACCGCTGATGCATTCTGCTGCTCACAAAAGTATATCTATCTCATCAAAAAAAAGAAAAAAAAAAGAATATAATTTTTTTATATATATAAATGGGTTACCGAAAATAGTTTCTGCATAGAATTGCAGCTTGTATGTGATTTACGCTCAAAGGCTTATGAAAATCGCAATCAGAGGAGAAATGTATGCTTCCAAAAATGGCATTAAAAAGTGTCTTTTTCAATTGATTACTTATCTGTAATATTTTTTTTGTTACAGAAAATGCATCAAAGGACAAATCAGAAAGCAAAAATAATAAGTGTATTCTGATACAACTTATCAGAAAATACAGCTATACACTATTTATTTTCTTGTTTAAGTTTTTCTGTCTTTTAACAATGTCGGTGTGCAAAACCAAGTTTTCTTGATTTGGTTAAGATGCATATATTCCTTTAAATATGAGTTTTGAATGGTACCACTCTTTCCATGTTCGGCAACATAAACCATACGGCATAGTTTGGTTATTTCTGTCATTTAAATTGTCTTGCTGAATCGGTCAAAGTGGATATCACAATGGATGTCAAGTTAATTAACTATGTACACAGCTTCACCAGGTACACCACCAAAAGTGTTCCAGCTGGAAGGGAACTTTTTTTTTTTTTTACTGAGTTGCAGCTTTCTTATGACATATGAAAATAATTGATTCCTCTTAGGCAATCACATTTTTGACACTAAACAATCCTTCCAGGCTGTTTTAGAAAGAACAATGTTGGAGTCAAAATTGATTTTTGGTTCACTTTAAATAACCTGTTTTGGTATTCACAACATGTTTGAAGACTTGTGCTTAATGTACTTAATGTAGGGTTGACCCAGTGTTTACTAACGTCACATGGAGAGAAGGTTCAGAGATTTGAATAAATTGTTTTTTCATGCTGAAGCAAACAGGTAAAACAAGAAAAGCAATTTAAGACATTTCCAGCACTCCATTCATGACTCAAATTCCACTGAACGTGTACATGCACTCATTAACAGAGCAGTGAGCTAGAAATGATACATTTTCAAGAGACCTGGACACATTTTGAACATGCACACTTTCAAAATTATTGCCAGACTCCCCCTTGTGGCAAAACAGTCACAGAACACAGTCTAAACACAGGGACAAGCCACGCTTCAGAAAGGACAGCTGAACTGAAATTAGAACCAATTGTAATATCAAAACGTGTCCTTTCTTCCTTTTCTCTTCAGTCCGCTCTGCGTAGCGTATCCCTGCTGGCACTCTGAAGAGTGTGCTTCTCCTAACTCGGTAGCTGATCAGAACCAGGTGGATGTGGCCTCCATGTGCTTTCCATTTGTGCAGGATGTAAATGGATTCAATTAGATCCAAATGCACAACCTGTCAGCCAGGAGGAAGTGGCAGACTTTCAAAGGCCATTAGATTATGGACAGGATTTGGAATACAAACTTCACCGGCAGAGGATCGGGCCGTTAAAACTGCTGAAGACACTCAAGCTTGAATGCTGAGTCCGCAATATCTACGTGGATGCAAAGCGTGGACATTTCTTTTCCTCAACGCCATCCACCGCTGCCATGCACGTGCAATTACATATGCAAATGCAAACACACAAACAGTACACACAAAGTCGCATCAGGCCCTCAGATGTGTTGCTGGTGAAGCCGTGAACACGCCTGCATTGCAAACAGGGACTCCCACTGCTTTAAGCTCACATGGCTCCATCAGTCATGGCTGTTAAAAAAAAGGCGAGCCATAAAAATTAAAGACTTTCATCAGGCTGACCAACTGTAACACATTTCCTTTGTTTTGATAGGGTGGGATGATGGGATTTCTAAATTTAACATTCGGTTTCACAGGCTCATCTCTGTAATTGTGTAAAATACGACTTAATGTAACAGGGCTGAGGCTAGAAAGGTGCTGCAGAGAGGAGTGAATAAACTGTGATGTGTTTTCACACTGTTCTAAAGAAAGCTTTAAAAATGGATTTGCCTGGATAAAATGAGAAGGGAAGGACAGCTGCAGCAGAGATTTTACCCACGAGAGAGGTCATACCACAAGAGACAAGGTTCAGTGGAGGGCCTCAACTTTACCGGCCTGCTACAGAAGTGAATCAGTGGGATATTTCAAAGCCATTATAATCCATCACTATTGCTTAAGACATCCTAATGAGCTCATTAGACAAAATGAGCATCAGATTGATCGCAAAATGGAGCAAGTGAAAAGCAAGACGTAGAGAAGCAGAAGGTGATGGAGGAGAAAGGAAATAGATCTCATGTATCTTCTTGGATAGAAGAAGCAGAGAGAGGGATTTTATAAGGTAATTATTTGGGTTATTTTCTGTCTATTTCTGTGAGTAACACTGATCTGTCTTGGATCACATTCTTATTTTTACACAGGTGCATCTAAATACATTAGAATGTCACTGGAAAGACACATTTTAAATTTTTTTATTTAAAAAGCCGTTGAAATATCCCTATATTTGGAATATATAAGCTCTCAAAACTCAATCGCAGTTGTTGTTTTTTTTGCATGAATTACTGCATAAATTGCTCATTGTGTCAAGGACACAATGAGCCTGTGGGACTCTTGAGTTCAGGTTACTTTATTATTTATCAGCCTCCAGTGTTTCTTTACTGTTTGGTCTGCTATCTCACATCTGTCAATTTCCTCCCCTTGTATTGATAAAATATTTTCATTCATTCATTCATTCATTCATTCATTCATTCATTCATTCATTCATTCATTCATTCGTTCGTTTGTTTGTTTGTACGTTTTGACAAAAGTCCACAGATTTTCCATGGGTTTTAGGTCAGACCATTATGCTGACAAATTAAATATAGTGAAACTATGGTCATGAAACCATAGCAAAGTCAAAGTATTTGAGTGTGTCAGGTGCTAACGCTGCTACGGCTGGAAAGTGGAATTGACATTTCCCTAAAGTTTTACTGCACGGAAAGGCATGAAGTGATTTAACATTTCCTGGTAGATACCTGCACAGACTTTGGATTTGATAAAGCACAACAGCTAACATGTCTTCCTAAATCACTGACTGAAAACTTTTTGTACTTCCACTGAACTTTCCACTGTTAATGCTGGCATTTGTGGACAGTTAGCTTCTCCACCATTCACCATTTGTGCTTTACTTTACTCGTGGAGAATTTCTGGAGTAACTTATGTTCATCTCATAAGTCAGCAGTATTTCCCTGCTATTGTGTACCCCACAACATTACATTTCTGCATTGAAATATTTTAAGTAGCATTTAATAATATCTTGATTTTATAAAACCCAATTTAGAAACAATAAAAAAAAAACATTTCAACATGGAACTCTGTATGATTAGTTTCTGTAGATTAAGAATTTCACCTTTGAGAACTGGAAAAAAATAAAAAAATAAACTCTATATGGTATTGTGATGGACGTGTACATAGTTCAATTCATTATCAGATATTTTTGAAAGCAGGCTTGGCTGTATAAATTAATCAGACAGAAAACATCTGAAAATATAAAGCAAATAACAGTCAAACAAATTATAAAGTGAAAAAATATTACCCTGTGAGTTATGAGATTTCTGATAATACCTCCCAGAAAATTACATGAAAGGCTGCTAAAACATAAGTGTTGGAAAACACTACTGTACCAAACTACATTTAAAAGTAAGAAATGTGTACACAAAGGTCAATGCTAAAGCAGAAACAACGCACTTCGTTTCCACCTACAGTGGAACAGATGTGTTTGCAATTCCCAGCTGTTGCCAGATGTGGATTCAAAACCATCTGCGTGAGCTGTTGCTCGGTCTGTGTTTGTTCATGTGTGCGTTTGAAAGAAAAAAGGAAGAAGGAAGCCAGAGGAGAAATCTGTGTCAGATTGAGTAATGTTCCTGTTTTCTTTTTGTTTGTTTGTTTTAATTTTTATAATTTGATACTGACACCATGGAGTTACAGAAGATCTCGATAGCTCCACTGTTCGTGCTGGCGGTTTTATAAGGGGAAAATCTGTGGAAGGTTTAATTAGTGGAACATAGCTTCAAGTGTGTTCATAAACTTTCATGATCTTGTCACAGTTTAATCCAATTAAAATGCAGAACATAAACTAGAGCTGCACAACACAACTGCTGCTATTCATCATTCACATAAGGTGGGAAAAAAATAAAAATAAAAGCATACCTTTCTGTTTTAGTGCACTTTTTCTTTTTCACAGTTTATTCATTAGAAATGGAACATTTCTACACTCATTGACTGCTATTATTTCTGCATAAAATTTTAAGTTTCATACATAAAAGAGATAAACCAATAAAAAAATCATACTTACTTTCTTTTACTCACTAAGAAAGTATTCATACCCAAGAACATGTTCACTTTTTAGAGGAAGGGTTGGGATTTATGCCACACACCGACCCAAAATAGAACACCGTTAAAATTTGAAGAATAATGTATGGTGTTCTAGTTTTGTTTTTGAATTCAGAGCCCCTCAGTCAATCAGAGGGTGTGAAAAATCTTTTATGCAAGCCTTTTGGAACACAACTCCAAAAGCTTTGTACAGAGACCCTAAAAGCTTAAATTTAATGTAATTAATTAATTTTTTAAAAATAACTCTGGTTCAGCCAGATTCAATCTGCAGCAAAGTTCAATCTTGCTGCAGATTGAACTTTGACCAGATCATTCCGACACAAGAATTATGCCAGGATCTGTTTGTATGTTTTACAGTCACTGTCCTGCTGTAAAATGAACCTCTGATGCACGCTCAAGACAAGAGCTAAAGCTCTTGGAAGGAAGGCTTTTACATGTTTGAATAAGTTTTTCTTCAGCATTTCCTTGTATGTAGTCAGCTTCCCTGTAGCAGCTGAAAAGTGTATCCTGACAGCATAATCACTTTTGGAACAGCATTGTTTTCTAGTCTATCTTCCTTTAAGGCCAAATTAGCGGGGTGTGTGGCTAACAGTCGAGCTGACAGCAGATTTTCCCTCTACAGCTGTGGATCTCTGTAGCTCCTCCAGAGTTATCATGGGCCTTTTGACTGCTTCTGTTTCATTGTCTTGTTTCACATGTCAGTTCAGTCGACAGCCATTTCCTGGTAAATTTGTACTATTGCCATGTTCATCACATTTCCAGATGACAGGCCTGTACATTATCACCATGAGATGTTCAAAGCTTAGGACATGTTTAACCTGACCCCACTTAAAGCCTCTCTGCAACTTTACTCCTAACTTGTCTAGTGTGTTGGTTTTTATCATGCTGTTTGTTCACTAATGTTTTCCGACAAACCTCTGGCACTTTCACAGAAAAAAAACTGAGAATAAATTACACACTGGCGTACTGTGGTTAGATGTTGTCTGAAAGCAATTAGTTGCACTGGATTTTAGTAAAAGCGGCTAAATACAAGCGCACTTTAAAAACACATTTTTGGAAACCATGTGTAATCTTCCCTCAAGTTAACAATTACGGGCTACTCTGTGTTGGTCTATCACATAAAATCCAAAGAAAATGCATTGAAGTTTGAAGCAAACTTCAATGCATGACAAAATCTTGAAAAGTGAAGGATCATGAACACTTTGGCAGATAGAAAGTTAGAATTAGGGGTGTTTAGTTATTGGAATGAAGCTCAGTTGCAAAGGAGATTTTCCCAGAAGAGAGAACGATTGTTGATGTTTAGTGATGACAGAAAAACCTTCCAAAATTTCTCAAAAATTTAAGGCAGTGCAAATTTCTGTTTCTTGAATCACTTAGAAACATGTTACGATATGTAATTTAATGGAAAACATATGAAATAAATAGAAGATGTCGAAAACAACAACAAAAAAAGTTTAATTGAAATACGCACATAAAAGATCAGATGATAAAACACTGAAATGGCCCTGAAAACCCAGGAAATAACCGATTAAAATCTACAAGTACAATTTAGACCAATGAATGTGGAGACGGTGATTGGTTTACTGCTGTGCTCCGGTCTCAATAGAGTTCACCAACCTCCGTAAAGCCACGTCTAAACCCACTTCACAAAAGGGAATGAAAACCAAAGCGATCAATTAATGCCCTTCTACAATAACGAGTGCAGGCGGTGGGGAGTGGCGGGGGGAGAAACGCTTTCACAGCCGCTGCGCATGTCTGCAATTTGCTGGGCTTCCAGCGCGCTGTGGCCCGGAGCAGCAGAGTCAGAGTCCGCTCTCTGCATGTCCATGGCTGCTTTCCTTTCTTGCTTTCTGTGTGTACATGCGTCTGTGTTCTAATGTGTCCGTGTTGAAAAGTTCAGTATTGAATGAGTACATTGAACAGCGCACCGTGCTCTTTAAATGCCAATGAAAATAAAGGGAAGGGAAAATGTAGGCACTCTGAAGAAACAGGGGGAAAAACCCAACAGAGCGAGGCAGAGAAAGCAAAACCTTACAGCGCCAGGAGGGACTTCACAAGGTTTTAGCACTCAGATATATAGAGGCCATAAATCCACCACTTAATGTTCTTTTGGCTCCACTTTTACGGTCAGTGGCAATGACATTGAGTGACTTGCGTTTAGAAATGTTAGTCAACACAGCAAATTTCAACAAGGCAGCCTAGAACAACTCAAGATTTTAGTCTTTAAATTAAGCAATTCCCAATCCACCAATAAAAGACAATTTATTGCTCCATTTCCGAACACAAGCTTTTCAAAGAATATGTGTGTTTAGACAGAAATTTAGTAATTCATGTAATTCATGAGAAAACAGTTCAAATGGCTCCTAAATGATCCGAAGACCACACTGGACGAATTACATCTGTTTCCTTTCGTTTTGTCCCTCCATCCAACTTTCATCTAATAGATTTAGTGTTACAAATCAGGTAGAAAATTACAAACAAAGCTGAAGGTAAGCGAAAGCACTGAAATTTATTTTAGGTGGGGGATCAAAAGGAGCAGTGATCTTTGTGAAGAACGACCCCATTCAGCGAGGTAAATTATTTATGCACAAAGCAGCAGGGAATATTTTAATATAGATGCCGCAAACTACTGTCTGCACTCTTGGGGAGTATCAACCCCAAGAGTGCAGACATTTGAAACAACTGTAAAATAATCTTAAAATTGTCCAAACTGAGAAAAGGTTTTGTGGAGATGAAAAAAATAAATAAATCACATTTTGGGGGATTAAAGATATACCTCTAAGGTGTTTAACCACATTGTTGTGCTTCCTTCTGATTTCTATAAGTTTTGTTTTGTAAAAAACCAAAACTATCCAAAGAGCTCAGTTCCAATCAATCGAAATTGCTTCATTTTTGCTTCCACCTTCTAAAGTCTCTGTTGGCAGAGGCATGCAAGTAAACAACACGTAAAAGTTTCTTTGTCTTGCTGAAAGTAAGCAAGCTAATCCAAGGTCAGTTCTGTATTTCTATTTGAGCTCTCAAACAGATGTGTTTAGCTGTCTTTCTGTCCTAAATGAAGCCACTATAGGAACCACTGATAGCTGCTCACACTGCTGGTTTGTTGCTTTTAATGGAAACTTCTCCTCGCCACTGTTGTCAAACACACGCTCAGTATGAAGTATTGCTGCAAAGTTAAGGACTCAGTAAAATATTTAATTACTAAACCTTTGGAATCGATTGGAAAGCAATTTTAAAATGTGTTTAACATGTCTGAGAAATGGTGTTGTGTTTGGTTTATCCTTTTTAAACTTTCAACTTCAAAGTTCACACTTTGAGTGCAATCTGATTTAGATCTGCAACTTATTTTCATTTTTTTCTTTATTCTACGTACTTTCTTAGCCCAGATGGGAGTTTTAATTACCTATTGATTTAATTTTGACTGATAACTTTATGAAAACTAAACTTCTTACATTTATCGCCCACGGGAACCTGATTTCATTTTTCTCATATTTTTCCACTTTTCACTTTGCAAGTGCTCCAGACTCACATGCACCATCAGTCACTGTGGCTTTAAAATCCTTCAAGAAGTGTGAGCATTCTCCAGCAATACCCCAGACAAACCCAGTGTTTTCCTTGGAAAGGGAATTTGTTGTCCTTTCATTGAGTCTATATATCAATTAACTCAGAGCCGATTTATGTGTTGTCAACTTTTTCTCTGTATAATTTTGAGTGTTCATAGTATCTCTTGATGCTCATCTAGTTGTCTTGGTCTTACGATATACATAGCCTTCATTTGTTTATAATAGAGCATTTTTTTTATATCCTTGCTGTATCTGGTGTGAAACTGTTGGTTTTGGAGGAGTTCTGACCTCCTGCAGAGGTAAGTATCTTTTTGGATATGCCCTACCAGTTGGGGAAAGAATGGAGGTCACATGCTTTAAATGCCTGGTTTGAACTCTATATACAACAATTATACTCCTTGAATGTCATCACATTTTCTCATGATGCAATCACAGACTTCACTGTGTTCTATTAGTATTTAATGTGACTGACCTATCAAAGTTGTGGATAATTATGACGCAAAAGAAAAACGATGTGTTACTTTTGACATTTTAACAAATAAAGGGTTGAAAAATGTGACATGGATTTGCATTTAGCCCACTTTACTCTGAAGCAAGTAAAACCGACTGCCTTTGGATTACAAGTCTCGTGTGTAATTTAGTCTCAGAAGTTTGTTGGAGAACATGAGAAAAAAATGTGTCATGACGTCCAAGATACAAACCACACAGATCTGGGAAGAAGCTATGGAGAAGTTAAAAGCTCAGTTTTGTTATATCGCTGAGAAATTAATCCGTCACCTGAGTATAGAGTTTAGCGCAAATGTTTTCTTCAGCAGGGGCAGGGATGCTGGTCAGAGCTGAATGGAAAATGGGTGGAAATACTGGAAGTAAACTTGTTGGACACTGTTAAAGAGGCAACATTGGGTCAGAGGTTCACCTTTCAGAAAGACTACGATCTTAAACATGCAGTAAAGGTTCGTACAACAACATATCCATGTGTTAGAACGGGCCAGCCAAAGTCTAGACCTTGGTTTAACTGATAATCTGTGGGAAGACTTCAACATTTCCATTAACACTCTTTATCCTATTGTCCAAAGGATAATAGAGACTGTCCTCTTATACTCTGAACTGATCTCAGGATCAGTTCAACTAATCTTCAGTGATTTAGCAAAGAAAAACCGGCAAAAAGTCAAACAAAATAAGCAGAAAAAGAAGCTCATGCATGTAGTCTGAAGGATGAAACAGATCCATGGCACACATTTTGTATTTTTGGTATAGGATAAATACCATTTATTATTTTCCTTCCACAACATAATTAGGCAGTATTTTCTGTCAAAGTTTCTGATGTTGTAACATGACGCTGAAATCAGGTGTTTGATCACAGTGGCCTTGGTTGCATATTTAGAAGAGTCATCAATAGTGACAAAAAGAGAATGTGGGGTTGGTGTGTGAAAAGCTGCTTGCTCAACAGATGTGACTGATGCCTTTAATAACCTTTGGCTGCTTTTTTCAGGGTCCTGCAGGATGTGTTGTTATTAGGAACTAGATCTCATTATGATGACCACCTCTTCTATTGTCTCCCACGTCTAGGAGAACTTCAAAATAAACCCAAAGACAACATCCGCCCCCCTGTACTAGAGCTGATGTAGCACTTGCTACTGGTGCCAGCATGTCTCAGTCCTGACTAAGGGCGATATGGCCTCACATTAACCAGCAATGGTGAAAAAAAAAAGGAAAAAAAAACATTCTGGTGGCTGATCACCTGTTGAATTGGTGAGAATCTGCATCTCAAAGTGTTATGGCTGCTGACCTAACAACAATGCATTAGAAGAAACTGCAGAAGCCTGCTTTGGTAAATGGTGTTTGATGGCTTTAATAAGCATTTTCCATTATGCTCAGGAAGCGAGAAGAAGGAAAAAGAGCTCAATGGGAATACATGTAAGAGTGTGGGAGCCATCAGTGTTGAAAACAAAATAAAAGGATTTTATTGTGCCTCCATAACAATCGCAAACTCTCTCCCCTTTAAGTGTGTCTGAGTAGCTCCAAGCTGTATCCCAGACATGGAGCTGGTGAGGGCCCATGTTTTATTAATTTGCAGATGAGCTCAGCTTTTGATGGCGTTGGCTGCCCATGGGTTCAATTAGGATAATACAGGGAAAGGAGAAGATTATGGGATGCGATTTAAGTGAGGGTACAGTATATCTCTTCGTGACAGTTATAGTCCAAATGCAACAAATTGCACCTTAGTGGCTGTAAGCGGCGCCATATCAGTTCGATGGCGATGAAACATGGCAGTGTGGCGGGTCAACTGCTGCAGAGACAAAACAGGGCAGCAATAGCAGAGTACACTGTCCTCTCTAAGCTAACAACACACTCCTGCAGTTCAACCTTTTCTCATTCAGTAATAAAAGCCATTTAGAAAACAGTGGTCTATACAATGAAGCGCTGAATGCTTGCTCAACCCAGTCAAGCCGAAACGCTCCCAGGTAGCACGTCTCTCTCTAAACTATTGCACTTCTTCAGCACTGGGGTGAAAGCCTGTAAGTGTTAACCGCTCATCGGACCAGAACTGAACCACGGAGGCGTCACAATTTTACCAAGATGTTCCAGAGGGTGTGAGAGGAAGGGTGCGTATGTATGCATATTCTCCTGAAAAAAAGGTTTGGATCCAATTTTAGCTGAAAGCCATCTATTCAACCACAACAAAATTTGATCACACAGTACATGTTCAAGTATTTCAAAGAAATGTTGACATAAATATCAAAACCTCCCTGACATCATACAGGGAGGTTTGTCCCAATCTTTACTTTCAGCAGTGAGATGGCTTAGCGTCTAAATACATAAATAATCTTTTTCATTGAATCAACATTCCAGATCACTTAGCCCTTTTGGTTTAATTCTACTTTACACCCTAAAACCAAACATGGAGAGGCAACATTCACTTCTTGTGTCCCTCTAATCTGGAACAAACTTCCAGAAAGTTGCAAACATGCTGAAATGCTGAGTTCCTTTAAATCAAGGCTCTGATCATGATTGTAAACAGATTAATGGAAAGGCATTGTCGTGATAATGTACTGAAGGCGGAGTGCTGGAAACAGCTTGAACGTTTTAAAGAGACATAGGCCAATTTCAAGGTTTCAAATCGCAAAAAGTCAGATTTTTTTTTATGTTTAATAAATACGGAATATTTTGTAACAACTGAGGGTAATATAAAATAACACTATGTACTTTACTGTAAGTATATAGTGTAAATACATTGACAGGAACGGTGTTTTGTTTATTTTTTGTTTATTTGTGCGTGGGTGTATGTGTGTATGAGAGAGAGAGATTTTGTCATTGCATAAAAACATGACTTTGCTTTTTTTTTTTACTTTTTGCACATTGGATTGCATTGTTTGAAAGAAAAACATAGATCTGTCTGCTTGTCTGTACTTTTGCATATTTAAAATGTTTTATTGTCCTTTCCCTTTAAAGTAAGATGCAAAATAGTGTTTGTGAAAATATAAAAACAGATTTAAACCGTTTGGCTCTTGAAACTGCTCCTAAGCTTGTTTTTGTTCTTTTTTTTTGGGGAGGTGAACACTTACGATTACTGATTGGAACCTCGACAGTAATTTTGCTCTGCAATAAAAGCTGTAAATTGTCGCTGGAATGCATTGTGTGAAACTGAATAAGGCAGGCCATAAAGTGGAATTGGAGACAGTGACCTATGTATGCAGGACCTGATGTCTGTGTGGCTCGTCTGTTCATTCCGTGAAAGCACTAAAACTGCAGACAGCTGTAGCGAGAGTAACTGGACTGTCTCCTTCCAGAATCAGAGAAGCTAGAAACAGCAAGGGCGGTCAAATGAATTTTGTATTGACTGTATAGTTCAGCATTAAGTACAAATCTTGTTTAAGGAATTTTCACCGGAATAAAATCTAAGCTCCCTGAGGTATGACAGATTTCACTATAACAGATTGACTCAAGCTGGGTCAATGTATATGGCATGTCTCCATTCAAAGGTGGTCATGGGTGGCATCAGAGCTGGTGGGGATTTGTCTAATATTGGCCAGGTCAAAGCAGATGTTTGTGTTGGCTGGTATGAGGAAATTGCTTACCTGATGCCAACTAAAGCCCCATTTCAAGCCAGGCAACAGCTGTTCAAATACATTTCCGTCAAAGTTTAACAAAAAATATGTCAAGGTCGACCAGATCTCTTAACTTTTATTGTCACTGGTTTTAATTCCTGTCTTCTTCTTAAGAAATTGCTGCACTTAAGGAACTGTCAGCACTTTGTCTTAGGTCTTAATGTTATACTTTTGAGTCTCTAAGCTGAAAGAGAGCTGGAAATATGCTGTGATTGACTAGACTATAATTGGCACCTCTGTTAAAATGTTGTGTACAAATATTGTCTTTGGTGCTTATCCAGCTTTGTTTCCCATAGTTACAGTTGATTTAAACTTTTTAATATTGTACTAAAGATTCATTAAACCCATGTCCTTGTAACAATTTTCTGTTGTATAATGATAACATATATCTTACATCAACATTTTCTCTTATTTTTACTAGTTGTTATCTGTTGTTATCTGTGTCATATTTTAACACACAGGGACATGAAGCCATTGATTATTAATCAACACTGATAAACTTTAAAAGTAATGTATATATCAGTGTTAATATACATTTTCAATCTAATAATTGTATATTATTCCACACAAAATATTAGGGATAGTTCACGGTTAAGAAAAAAAAAAAAAACAAAACAAAAAAAAACCCAAAACATTTAATACAAGCTCAATATGCACTATTTCAAAACATATTCTTGTGGACTTGTAAGAACCCATTATAGAAATGATACTTTAAGCTACATTTTTGCCTTTGTCAATTTTGTCAAAAATGCCCCAAAAAATAAAAAAATAGAAAATATATTGCGTTTAAGAACAACAGGGTAACTTTAAAATCAGGCTCAACATGAAAATAAAGTCGTCTTAAGTTCAAGGTATCTTTAAAACTTTGAGTGAACGTCTAGTCAGTCAGTGAATAAAAACAACAACAAAACATTACTGATGCTTAAAATGTTCAAAACCAGGTTGGGGTCAAAGATCATCCATTCCATTGTAAAAAAAAAAAATTACTTTATTGTACTGATTTTGCAGTAGATTTTTTGTGTCCCTTAGAAAAGAAAAGAAAAAAAGGCTAGAAAGCCAAATTTTTCCAATGCTCTTTTTTTTCCCATATTTATCAAGACTTCAAACATGATTGAGCAGATGATAAGATTTTTTTTTTTTTTATAAGACTGTGTTTAAATAACAATAATGGGTCAACTTAATTTATTTAATAAGAATGGTCAGAGGTGTAAATAATGGTGCACAAGTGATGTTGTTAAAAACATTTTTCGCTTACAGTACAGTAGTTTTTTCCACACTGAATAAATGTATTGGAAAAAAACTTGGATTCTTCTCTGATTTTTCATGTGCATTTGTGTTACCAGTTGTGGTAATAATCATGTGATAGGAAAAAAGCAGACACATTTGCGTATATGTACTCTTGTGTGTTTCTGTTTTTTGTATGTCCATTCATCTTCAAAGGAAGGGAATCAGCAGAGTAGAATCATCGGCCAACCCAGATCTGTTTCACTGGCCATGGTAAAAATATAACAAAATATGCGCATACAAAGATCCAAGAACAAGGACAGTCCATTTAACTCTCTCTTTTGCCCCTGGACTCAGCTGAAACAAGCCATTCATCACCACCCACCCTAATATCTGTTTCCTGAACAGAAAAGGATCTGAGTTTATCTCTGTGTGAGAAAACAGATTAAAGATAAATAATCTTTCTCGAAGCCCACGCTGTTTTATCCCACTGCAGAATGACCCAGCATAAGTTTTAGCTATGAGGACTATCACGTTGTGAAAGGCATGGGGTTTGCTGCCCCCTGTCGGTCATTTTCTGAACAGCGGTAAGGCAAACCAGACATCTGCTTAGAATCACTTAAAATCTGCTTATCTGGTTGAATGAAAACTACTTGATGTAATTAAAATAAATGATACATCTATGTACATAAGCAAGACTACCTTGCGTATTTTTTATTTTTATTTTTTCATTTAAATCAATAAGAAAAAGTGAGGCATGCATTTCAAGATTATGGGTCAAAGCTATAAAAGGAAATTAAAAAAAAGAAAAGTAAAATAAAATAAAATAATTACTTTAAGAATTAGAATATTAGAATTAAAAAAAAGGTGAGCAATTTTTTTTCTTGGGGAAGATTGCTGACTTAATATAACTTGTCCTACAAACAGTGACTGAGAAGGTATTCCTAAGAAAGGTGGCTATTCACAGATTGTTCAATACAAACATGGAATTGGAAAGTTGAGCAGAAGGAAAAAGTGTGGCACATGCAACAGCTGTAATCATAGCTTTGCCGTATCTCAGATAAGTAGAAAAATAACAGTTGTTCCTTGGTGGTCTGAAGTCATTTTTACATTTTATTTAGAAATCAGGGTCATAATTAATACCCATGGCTGAATATATATCTGAATGACATAGGTTTTACTTTTTTAATTAAATTACTGAAATTAACTTACTTTCCAAAATTGCTGCAAGATGCGGCACTCGAGACATTTATTCAATCTCCAAGTCTAATTGCATTTCCAGCCCTTTAATTAAACAGTGTGAGGTTCCAGTATTTATTTACTTGAACAAACACATCTGTTATCAAACTTTTCAAAGATTAAACCCTTAGAGACCCTTGACACTTCCTTTATTTCACTCCGATAACAAGTACTGATTAAAAGAGCTTTGTTGCAGCTGTGTAGGAGGCCTCTCGTGTATCTTCGCCCATTTGTCATCTCAAATTTAGCAAAAGTTGAGTGGGGGATCGAAGCAGGCAGTAATGAGGACTCGGCGCCTCCGCCACGGTAACTGTGGTTACGAGCGGTGCATTAATGTATGTAATCTGTTACTATGTCTGTGACAAGGACACGTACTGTGCTAATTAAAGAAACCTTTCTTAGCTCCTCCTTGAGACTTTGGTCATGTCTCATTAAAAAGGGTCTCAGTTCATAGAAAACCATTCATTACTGGGCATTTGTGACGGTGGGGGCAGCGGAGGGGAATGCACAAAGAATATGAAACATACCATCCAGCAGAGTAAAAAACCAACAAATAAATCTTGAAGTATGTTTTGTTATATATATATATATATATATATATATATATATATATATATATATATATATATATATATATATATATATATATACATATCTTGTATATGCACACATACATTTTAAGCATCAAATGAGAGTATTTCATTTTAAAATCAACTTTATTTCTTTAAATGAGAGGATATCCACCGAAGCAGAGAGAAAAAAAAAAGAAAAAAAATCTGTCATGTTAATTTTTTACATTTCTAAATACAAAAAATATATAATCCCGAAAAATAAATATGAACCACAGCTCAAAAATGCTTTCATTTTTCACACATTGAATTCAAAATTGTTGTTGAGGGACAACAAACTAACAAAATACACTAATCCCACTTTAGCAGTTCGCTGTCCTTTCATCAGGATAGGTCAGGGTAATCAGCTGGTGTGCAGCGCACAGAGGCACACACCTAGCAACCTTTGAATATGGCAGAAAGGCATGTGGTAATAAGCTCTCAAAATAAAATTAAAAACCTTTTCTTTTGGCAAAATCAGTCAAAAAATAAGAAAAAACCCTACATCTAAAAAGAAACATTTGAGTGTGTTTTAGTTAGATTGGTCAGGAAGAAAATTTGTGGTGAAATTTGATTTTATTTTTTTATGGTGTTTTCTGGATAATGACCCAAGATTTGAACAAATGCAAGCAAACGACCAGAAATCATTGGCTCTCATTTCCGCCATTACCATGAAAGCCCCATATACTTTATACACAATGCATCACACCTGACCTGCATTAGACGATTTAATGCCGGCAACTCTTGGAAATCTGGTTTAATGTGTGGAAGATCATGTACAAAAATAACTTTTTGATTGCTTCCCTAGACACTCTTTTGCCATACTTTGAATAATCAAGATGAGGGCTTTTTGTAGCTGTTCTATAAATGGAGATGCATTTCTATACCAGCATTAGCAGATCCTGTCCAACAATAAAAAAGCAACACAGAAAGACTTAAAATAATACATAAAATGTATTATTAAAGCATGTGTAAATATTGTCAAAGCGTTGCTGTACATTCCTTTGTACTTTTGGTGAAATGGAGGGAGCACTGTCAAAAGACAGCCTTCTTCCTACCTCAGCTCTTATAAAAATGAACATTTCTTTTTGTGAGGCAACAAAAGTACAATTGTGCTTATAAGATTCCAGGTGCAACCACAACAAAAATGACCCCTAATCCTTATGCCAGGTGGACATACTTTTGAAGTTGTAATGTTTTTCCCACCATGATCACTTCTGAGATTTTTCAATGTGCATCTTATGATTTCAAGGGAGATGACACTGATGTTGGAATGGAAACAAATCAGACTAAATCTACCAGATAATGACAGTCACAGATTAATCCTCCCGTTGATATAAAATACTACCATCTTAAATGGGCTCTTCTTTTGGTTATAATAGTGATCGTTTCTGCATAACTAGTGTAAACTATGAAACACTGCATGACGATGATTCATCATTACAAAGAAACAGGCTGCAGTGTATCTACCTAAAACTAACAGGTGACTTTCTGTGCCTTTCAAAAGTATTCATACCCCTTGAGTCTTATCACATGTAGGTGTGTTATTTTTCCATAACCACTAATTTATTGGAATTTTGTGCTATAGACCAACATAAAGTAGGGCACCTTTTTAAAGAATGTGATTTTTTTTTTAAATAAGTGATTTCAGTATAAATCCAGCTGTTCCCTGAAGGCCTCAGAGTTTCTTTTATACAAGATTATTGATAAAACGCCATCATGAAAACAAGACACATCAGGTCAGGATGAAAGTTTAAAGAAAGGTTCAATTATAGAAAAATTTGTTAAGTTTGAATAAGCATGGCGAATCACAATATTCTGTGTTGAACAATTCCAATAATTATTAACAATCCAGTTGCTAAGAGTGCATTTGTACACGCAAACTGAACGGACAAGTTAAAGTGAGCATAATTAATAATGATCTGTTTTTCAAAACACAAATCCCTTAAGTATTGTGGTAAATTATGGATTACAAATGAACAAGTAAAAAATTAAAAAAACGCTCAACTGGCAACAAATAAATTGTTGTACAAAAGCCCCTTGCAGTGCTGTTGAGGAGTGTGAACATGTTTGAGAACACGCAAGTTTACATTATTAGTTGCAATCTCTTCGCCATCTGGTGAAAATGCTTAAGTAGTGGCGGCCACACGTACTGCCTGATATAGGGTCTGTTTTTAAATCTTAAAGTCTATCTTCATTACTGTTACTCATTACCTGTTCCTCAATAAAGTATTGTAATTGTTTTATTGCCTGGCTCTAAATGGAAAGAACTCAACTGCACACCAACTATGGCATTTCTGACAAAACCGACAGCGTGGGTAAGACAAACATTAATCTGAAAAGCAGCCAAGAAGCCCATGCTAACTCTGGAGGAGCTTCCAGTAGTACTGAAACCCTTGGTGCATGCTTATTTTTTATGACATATAATATGTAGCTGATTGCAATACCTTTGTGCTGTTTGGTTGTACAAATGCACTACTCAAAGTAATTGGAGTATAGTAAGGTAGCCATCTTAGAGGAGTACATGCAGTTAGATTTATAGCCAAAAAGCAATGTCATACATTTTTGATCATTAGGTATTTTTTTATTGTTTTAAATGCCAGAATGTCATCCTAAAATATTAGGTCCCCATGACCAATCCCTAAAGCACCTTTAGATATTTTTATTTGCAAAACAAAAATGTTGACGGGAGTACTTTGTGTTGTTCTATCACAAAAGTATCTATAAAAAAACACTGAAATACCTTGGTTGTGATTTTACAAAATGTCCAACAGGTATGAATATTTTTGCAAGGAACTTTATGTCTATGATCAGAAAATTTAGCTAATATAAAGGCAGCAAAGCAATTCCTGAAACCAGCTCATCAAATTAGTCTTATTGAGATCTGGAGAAAGCAAAATCAAGTGATAGAAATGAATCCGTGGGATGTATGTAAAAAAAAAAAAAAAAAAAAAAACTGTGACAATCAGGTGTGTTCATAAACTACAAAGTGTGAGAGAAAAATTCAAGCCCAAGAGGGATAAGCCTAATATATGATCCAAGACGATCCTGAAATCTGTTGAAATGCTATCATAATAAACCCTATGTACTATGGCCTGACTTTTCGACTAAATTGAATTCTAGTAGATAACATTGAAAGTCTTACCCACATTAACATCTCCCCCCAACCCTTAACCCCCCAGTCAAAATATGAAAGCAAGAGAGCAGTCTAAGACATATCCTCCCTGAGACTGGTCCATTTACTCACACCTGTCAGAATCCTACTGTAAGACTAAACACTTCACAATGACTGGCCCAAAACTGGAGTTTGGTGCCACTTCAGCATTTCTACGGTTTTCATGTACAATTTAACAAGGACTCATATGAACCCACAATCAGTCGCATACACTTTAAGGCTCTCAGAGCAGTTGGTAAACCAGATTGGTTGGAAAATAAGTGGAGTATAGAATGTTTTGAGTAGATCACAGTTATCAAAGTTGTTATTGCTCAACTGATAGATGAACTGCTCCTATAGATACTGCCATCCACCCACAGATGTGTACAGCTGTGATATGTGTTACAATGACTGAAGATGGGAGAGGAAGAGCCGAGCGAAACGATCAGCGACACGTTTTCAGTCCTTTGGCGTATCAGAGGACAGCATCATTTCATCTGGGGTCTCTGAGCTGACCTCGGCTTTGCAGGCTATAGAAATGAGCCTCCCTGAGGATGCGGTTGATCTGCAGGTACGACAGCTGATTTGCGGGGCCGCCCAGCTCCGACGACAGGCCGGAGCTGGAGGGGCTGTAGGGGCCCAAAGCACACCGACTCCCAGCTGCATGTTCAGGGCTGCTGATGTTGCTGCTGCTCTCGCTGTTGGATGTCTGTTTGATAAATAACAAAGCCTGTAGTTGACGCATTTTATGGTTTACGCAAAATGAGAAATCACAGAGGCTTTCTATGCTTTGGAGAGAGAGTCATAAAGAAAGAGTACCTCTGAGTCCCAAGCATCCCGACCTGGCTCAGGGGAGAGAGGATGAGTGCTGCTCTGCCTTTTGGCTTGAGGCACCAGGCGGCTACTCTCCTCATCACCACCGCTGTGCTGTCGCTTCCTGCATTAAAAACAGATATTGCTCTTTGTTACAACATTTCAAGTTAACAAATTAAAATATTTTGAATTCAAAGGGCAAACAATGTTCAAGTTTTCTCATTTCAATCAAACAAGTATGGCATATTTCAGCAACAAGGCAGTTCAAAGTTATTTACATCATAAAAATACAAAGTCACAGAACACACCACACAGTTAACAATTGAGAAAACCAGTGAACATAACATTTTGTCAGGTGCCATCATTTGCATATCAAAAGGTTGGTCTGTGTTTCATTTATTATGGTTCAATAGCAACTCTGAGTTTTTAGTCAAGTTTAAAGGAACTCAGTATTTCAGCTTTGGGATACATAGAAGCTGAATGCCGCTTCTCTATGTTTGGTTCTGGTTCTGGAGGAGAGCATACCAGAACTCATACTGACACAAGAAGGAAATTCTTGAAGAAAACATTTTGGGTCCTGAAAGTACATGGAGAATATTGTTCTTCCTGCTGAACTGAACAGCTACCCTAAAAAAAAGAATGTGAATCAACCTTAAACAGTCATAGAAAAAGATGCAAGTGAGTGTCCAGTATTTTGGGTGTAAATATATAGCCAAACTGAAACTGAAAATTTCAGATCAAGCATATTCAAGAATAATTTCAAGTGAGAATCTGTGGAAGGACTGGATAAGTGATATTCACAAACACTTCTCATTCTGTCTGAGATTGGGCTGCTTTCCAAAGAAGAGCCTCGTGTCCTTTAGCTTATACAACATAATTAAGCACAATTTTTCGTTTGCATTTTACATAAAATAGATTTAAATTTGTGGGTGTTAAAACGACAAAAATGTGAAAAATGTTAGTACTTTCAAAATACAAAAAAACAGACTAAAAAAATTAAAAAACTGACCAATATAACAAAAGACTGCGGCGAAGAGACACTGAAATCTTAGCTGTCGCATAAATATCGAGACAAGCTAACGTGAGCATTACTTAAAACAGTAGCAATACCAGAAAATGACAAATTAACTATGTTACTGTCATGCTAACGCCGTTATGTTTGCTGTACCAGCGTAAAGACAACCGCTATGCTTTTTAGCATAATCTACGTTTTAAAATGGCTACTGCGAGGTGTGAATGATCAATGTACAATGTTTTAAATAATCCAATGTATTTAATACTAAAGTGCAGAATGAACTCACCTGTTGTCAGTCAACATATGATAACACTTTTTCCACCTGGAGGAGCTTCTACCGCAGTTTGTTTAAATCCGAAAGAATTATTCGGCTTTTTAGTTACCGTCTCAAGATGTCTGTTGATGGCCTATTGCTTTGCTTAAGCTAACTTTCCAAAACTAATTAATTACGCTGAATAAAGGCGGCATACAATGGTCCATGTTGGCGACGCTGTCACATTAATAAGCTTCTATTTCAAGCCACACAATGAAGCATAAGCAGCGTTGAATAGGAAATAAACACCAAAAAATGTCGCTAGCTGGTTAACAATTCCTCTCAGGCGCTTTGTCATTGGTTACAAGCTAACGCTAACGTCATGGCGAGCTAACGCATTTTTCTATATTAGCAATGTTTTCTCAACATCTCATGTCAGGGTTGTCTAATCCAAAAGTCCCACACGATACTGCTAACTTAACTTAAAATGTCGATATATGACCAGAGCCCATATACGTTCCAGACCTTAGCTCAGACTAGCTAGCTCTCGAACATACACAGCCAACCGCAACTGTTGTGTTTACAACTCACTGCGGCTGCGCAGGGACTACTGAGTTGTCCGTGTCCGAGCACATTCAATCTGCCAACTCTTTTACATGAACGGGAAGAGCAGGATCCCGCCTGAGAGGTGGTTATTTTTATATAAATATTATGATGTCCAGTTAAGCGGTTTTTGTATACTTCATCTGAAAGTTTTGAACACTCTGTTTTCGATCAACATCGACATTGCAAAAACTTGATAGGTCGCTATAACAATTAAAGAGTCGTTTTGATAGCGTTCATTGATGGAAATAGCCAAAAATTTAGGATCCAGAAAAAAAATATGAAAACTAAATTTGTAATAGGAATAATTGTGGTCATCGAGGTGCTTTTACTGTCTGAGGGTTTTCTTTATAGTTTTCGCATGATTTATTTTCTTTTCTACTGCTTAGTCAAATGATAATTTTGTATAACAGATATCAAATTCAACAAGTTCAAAATAGATCATTATTCTCTTAGGAGATCACACCTATATTGAATTTAATTTAATATAAGTATTATTATGTCAAATATTTGCATTTGTGTCTAATGGCCAAAACGCCTTTGAAAAATATTTTTTAATCTTAATGGTGTTATCATCCTATTAAAATTTTGATCATATTTCACAGATTAATATTAAGATCATTATTATTTTCTTACTTTTATCTACAATCTCAACCAGATATTTCAGCCTGAAGCACAGAGAGATTAAGAACGTTTTTCAAATTATGCTACTTGGAAACGTGTCTTAGTTAAGTTTAAAACATAAATCAAATTAATAAGCTACACAATAAATAATTTTATATTTAATTTATTTACTAAAACCATAAATAGATATATAACATCTTTCTTGCCTTACACTTATAAGCTGAAAGGCATAGTAGGTTTATTTAGTTTTATTTATGTATTTATTTTTTGTGAAATCTTTATGATTTGTATCAAGAGACAGGCCTAATTAGCAGATAAATTCATCCAGTACACTAAAGGAACCATGAGATCAAAATGGGAATACTTAAAATACATAAAATACCTTAATAGAATTTCTATTTTTTTGCAAAATATTAATGAATTATTTATCCATTTAGTTGATTATGAACATCCCATTAATTTATTTCCAGTGTGATTTGACATATTTATTTATTTTATTTCATTTTATTATATTTTTCAGTTTAATTTATCTTTCACAATTTGGCACTTCAGACTCTCCATAGCTCCAGCCAGCCAATGGTTAAAAAAAAAAAAGAAAGAAAGAAAAAAACCCGCCTCCACCAATGACTCAAGCGTAGGACGGAGGTGAGATTAACAGGGAATCTCAGCGGCAGCAGATTTACGCGTCTGAAGGGAATCGACCGCGATGGGAAGCAGCGATTCAAAGCTAAATTTCAGGAAGGCGGTGATCCAGCTCACGACCAAAACGCAGGTATACATATATATGTGTGTGCTTCAGTGGGACAAATTATTACCATCAGAGCGCAAGAACGCACCGAGGAGCATCACCGCGTTAATGAGAAAGCGGCTCCCAAATAGCAGCTAAACAAAATGAACCTCCGCCTGCAAGCAGCCTTTTAAAACACAACCTTTTTTTATTTCGTAAAATGATGACATAAGATTATAGTGTCATTGTGAAGCTGTCGCTTCAAGGCGCAGTAAAATGCGTGGTTTATATATTATAAATTGGATTGGGAAACAAATAACCATAACCGTGTTTTCTGGCGTTAGCCTACATATTCAGTGTTGGACGATAATTACTGGTGGCGTTCAAGCAAAATCATAGCTTCATGACGTAATTCCGGGAATAAACACGTTTGCAGATGCGGCAGGTGGAGGCTGAGGTTGGTGCGCAGCAGAAAGCACCCACTGTTGCTAGAAAAAGCTCCTATGTTTACATTGTCGTTAAGGTAATGGATTTATGTGTACCATCAGGCTAGACGAGTATATTTATCAATTGAAAATGAATAAAGATTGTGTTTTTGACTTTTGCGTCTGAAATCGGATTTCATCTGGTGAATCTGTCGTCTGAATGTGTCCGTGTTTCCCACAGCCGGTGGAAGCCACAGAGGATGCCTTCTGGGACCAGTTCTGGGCAGACACCACCATCACAGTCCAGGATGTTTTTGCTCTGGTGCCAGCTGCAGAGATAAGAGCTGTTCGAGAGGAGTCGCCGTCAAACCTGGCAACCCTCTGCTATAAGGTGCACACAGAAAGAACATAAAACATATGGGAATATGAGGATATCCCCCTGTTGGAGTGAAATCATAATATTATTGCAGCAGTGCAGGATTTTTTTTTTTTTACTTTTTTGGAAGCCACTTAGATGTGGGAATAATGAGTCAACTCCCCTTCCTTTTTCTCTGCTTCCTGTCTCTTATTTCCAGCTTCCATTTGAAGCTGCATATCTGAAACAAAACAGACACACACAGGCGTGCAGCATAATTAAATAAAGAGCAAGGAGACCAGAGTCCTCGAAGCAAAGCTTGTTACAAGGGTTTATCTGCTTTAGACAAAAGCTCTGGCACCCGGTTGATAAAATGCAGACTTATTGTTTTTAGTAATTGTATGCAAAAACAACAACAATGCTCCTTATGTAAGCAAAATCTTCTTACATTTTACATTTTGCTCCCAAAATCCATTTGAAGCAAGAGTAAAACCGGATGGAAATACACAGTGTCACAATGTCTTGTTTGTTTGTTTTCCAGGCGGTGGAGAAGCTGGTGCAGGGAGCAGAGTCTGGCTGTCCCACCGACAGGGAGAAGCAGGTGATTCTGAACTGCACCCGCATCCTGACCCGGATTCTTCCCTACATCTTCGAGGACCAAGACTGGAGAGGGTTCTTCTGGTCAACGGTTCCTGGTGCAGGACATGCTGGGGTGAGTGGAAACAGAAACTGTTATTGGTAATGTTTAACAGATTTTGAGGCCCCTTCGGAGGCATGTTTTTATGTTTTATTGTACCGATCTTAAGTTGTCTCACAGAATGTAGTGAACATCACTGTAGCGCTGTTGTTTGGCTTTTTTGTATTGTCGCATCTGCTTGTCATTTGGCATTCTATTTTATTTACAAATGCATAACATTTTATCTTTTGTTTTTTTAAATTCCTTTTGTCATTTATATGTCTTTGTGGTCTTTGGTTGCTGGTCATTTCAAGTGTTTACCTTTTTGTCATTTTGTGGGTTGGAGATTTCTTACTTCATTTGCTCAGTCACAAATTTTAAGCAATTATGACTAATTTACCATTTTTTAAGGTTTTTCATCCTAATAAATTAGTGAAAGTGCTTTCATAGAAATAAAAATAAACTGTCCAACAGTTTGTTTATTTATAGCTATGAAATAGAAGTAGGAACTGATCAAATGGAGACATGTAGATATAAAATGAAGCGATATGAATTGGTAAAGGGATGAATTGACTCAGCTAAATTTCTATTCCCTGTAGGTGACTATCTTTTCACAGTTGAGCATTTTATCCAAAACTTCTGTATGTTTTGTTGCTTTGCTGCATCTATTTATAGTTGCTCGTTTCCATCTCAACCTTGACATGTTATCGTTTTGTTTTTTTGAAGTTACATTTGTTTCAGTCAAAAGAAATAATCCTCTATTGAGAAAACTCCCAAATATGATCCAGTGGGACTGATCTTTTGCTTACATCACTTTATGAACAAAGAAAATGTTCCAACAATGAGTTAAATTAGATAGAGATATTCTGGTAATAACTTCTGCTTGAGAGGATTCACATCAGGTCAGTGGGGGGCCATGTGGTTCAGAGTGAATCCATTTCCATCTTTTACAGCAAAGCCAACCTAAGATAATACAGATACATTTTGCACTTGTATTTAGTGTCCAGTGGGATCAAAACACCCAGGCAAGATGCTAGTGCACCTTGTCTATAGGGTCTCTTTTTGGCCATGATCTGCAAATCTCATAAGGGATGCCAAAGGCGGTTGCTTTTTGTGGCCCATTTAAGCTTTTTAAACTGCTTCATTCCAGCTGTAATACACAATTTGTTGCCCTTTCCTTGCACCAATTATCATGGGAATAAGACAGCAAAGTAGTTTCTTTTTATTTTAGGAGTTCTTGTGTTTGTCAGATTACATTAAATAATTTATTTTGGCAAACAGCGGAAAGTTCTGACATGCAAATAAAGCTTCTCGTGGGCATCTTTTTTTCAGACAGATGAACTGGATGATGATGATGGAGCCCGACCACTGGCTGAGTCGCTGCTCTTGGCAATCGCTGACCTGCTCTTCTGCCCTGACTTCACTGTGCACAGTCACAGAAGAGGCCCTGTGAGTACCTAACATCCTAAACACTGTGCAATCTAATTTAAAACGCCATTCATTTGTCATTTTCCCAGCAATAGCAATAGCAGCGTCGAGCGTCGTTTCATAGTTTCTGTTTTTTTCCGAGCCTCACTCTAATCTTGTCTCATGATTGAAAGGTAAGAGCTATTTTTGTAGGACTGTTTCCTTCTTCCTGATCTGAAGTCGCCTCACTAACCTGTCCCTCGAGTTTTGCTGAAAGCAGAATGCAGAGATAGTGACAGGTTTCTCCGCTGGTCACACCAGGAAGACATCGACTCTCTTCTTTCAGAATGTAAAGAATTTCTAGCCAGGCAGCTGCTGTAAATGTGCAGTGCTTTTTTTATTTCACATGTTGACTGTAAAATGAAATGTAGAACAATTATCTTTTAAAGAAGGAGAAAGTGAGGCTTTCCTTTCCAAAGATCGAGACCAACACATTATATGTATGTCTACCAAAGGGCGTCTTTTTAACGCCATGTTTCTTGTTTAGCCATTAGCTAATGTTTGAAGTTGACTCATTTGGTTAAATGAAAGAAATTCAAATTGAAGCGTTTATTGTGACTATTTCCAGGACTCAGTGGAAAACATGCAGTCTTTAGACAGCTGTGAGTACATCTGGGAGGCCGGAGTGGGCTTTGCACAGTCCCCGCCTCTTAACTACATCCATGACCTCAACAGGTAGGTTTGGTTTATATTTTTGAACCTGACAACACCTAAATCACAGAATCAGAATTATTTTTCCCTTTCTCTCACATGATGATCCATTTTTTCTGAACCTCCAGGGCAGAGCTGTTGAGATTGTTACTGACCTGCTTCTCAGAGGCCATGTACCTGCCTCCGTCACCCGACAACAGCGTCCTAAACCCCTGGGTCACATTCTTCTGCTCCACAGAGAATAGGTAACAGGCTTTTATAGGTTTGTCCACATGCAGTCGGGTACCTTTTTAAATTGAATAATTAATTAATTTATCTAAATTTACTCATCATATATTTATGAGTCTCAATATATAGACTCATCACATTCAGTGTGATGTAGATTTCATGTGTTGATTTTTAACTTTGGCACTTATGTCTTACAGCTAATAAAACCCAAATTCAATTTATTTAAAACTTAAATTCTTAAGTGAAATCAATTGGAAACGTCTTGCGATGAACTGGTCACCTGTCAATGCTTATAAACATTTCACAGTTGTTGTTTGTTCACATCATTTTGTCAACATGGATGAGTTTTCCTTTTCCTTCTGTAGTTAACCCAGTCGGCAAACAGAACATGAAGAGAAAGTATTTCCTGAGATTCACTTTTTGAGTGAGTCTCTGACTGTCTTTATAATGTTTTTTTTCTTGTCTTCTTTAGACATGCTCTTCCTCTTTTCACATCTCTCCTCAATGTGGTCTGTGCTTATGATCCGGTGGGGTACGGTATCCCCTACAACCACCTTCTATTCGCGGACTACCGGGAGCAGCTGGTGGAGCAGGCTGTACAGATTCTTATTGTGACACTAGAGCACGATGGAGGAGTCCCCCGACCTGCTCCTTCCTCATCTAGCATAGAGGAGTTAGAGGTACAACAAGAGAGCAACAAAGGTTGACAACTTGTTGACAATATTTCATTTGATATCTTTTTCTGAAACAAAAAAAAAAAACTGTCTGCAGAATGCTGGCCCTGAAAACCTCTTTGTCAATTACCTGTCAAGGATTCACAGAGAAGAGGTTTGTTTGTTTTTTTGAAAAAAAAGAAACAATTTTGATCCATTTCTTTATTTTATTGAAATTTATCTTTACACTCTTCCATCGGTAGGACTTTGACTTTGTGCTGAAGGGTCTCGCTCGTCTACTGACCAATCCCCTGGCTCAGACGTACCTGCCCCACTCCACCAAGAAAATTCAATTCCACCAAGAGCTGCTGGTGCTTTTCTGGAAACTCTGCGACTTCAATAAGGTTGAAGAGCACTCAAATAAAGTGAAACATTAGTGGAGTCTCTCTCTCTTTCTTGTTAAGTAACACACTTTTACTGTATGATTCACTCAACAGAAATTCTTGTTTTTCGTCCTGAAGAGCAGTGATGTGCTGGACGTTCTCGTTCCAATTCTCTATTACCTGAATGATGCCAGGGCAGATCAATGTAAGTTTGACATTTTATGCTACAGGCCAATACCAAGGAATGCATTAAGTTATGTGTGATGCCACATGAATTACTTTCTTACTTTACTTTTCTTTTAATACCAAAAACAATAACAAATCTTTCCCCTCTGTGGCAACAGAGAATGTGGAATAGTTTAGATAAAAGCGTATTCTTATGTCAAATGCCTCAACTCCTTTAGTATGTTGTGATCTGGTTGCAGCTCGTGTTGGACTCATGCACATCGGTGTGTTTATTTTGCTCCTCCTGAGCGGGGAGAGAAACTTTGGTGTGCGCTTGAATAAGCCATATTCTCTCCATGTTCCAATGGACATCCCGGTGTTCACAGGGACGCACGCAGACCTGCTAATAGTGGTGAGACGGGATACTGCTTCTTGAAAGCTAACAATTATTGCTGATTGGAGTCATGCGAAGTCTCACTGTTTCTGTTTGTTTTCTAGGTTTTTCACAAAATTATCACCACAGGACATCAGCGCCTCCAACCTCTTTTCGACTGCCTGCTCACAATTATTGTAAATGGTAAGTTGGCATCTTTCCTTTTATTATTTTTTTCTGAAATCATATAACATTTAAATGTTTTCGGCTTAATGTCATGAAGGAGTTCTCACAGTTAACTGAATTAAATAGGAATACTTAAAGTATTGTATCTGCTCTTCTTGTTGCTTGCAGTTTCCCCCTACCTGAAGAGCCTGTCTATGGTAGCAGCCAATAAACTACTCCACCTTCTGGAGGCCTTCTCCACCACCTGGTTTCTGTTCTCAACCATTCAAAACCACCACCTTGTCTTCTTCCTTCTTGAGGCTTTCAACAACATTATCCAGTACCAGTTTGATGGTAAGCTGGATCCATTCTGCGTCTGCATGTTGCTGAAATGCTTTAATTTTGCATGTCTACTTAGATAATATTTTTTATCTCTCTGCCAGGAAACTGCAATCTTGTCTATGCCATCATCCGCAAGCGCAACGTATTCCACCAGCTGGCCAATCTGCCCTCTGACCCCGCTACAATCCAAAAGGCTTTGCAGAGGAAGAAGAAGTCACCAGATGTGATTTCCCGCACAAGCTCCCAAGAGACTGTGTCCATGGAGGGCTCCCACCCCGCGGTGCCAGCAGAACCGGGTACACTGAAGGCCAGCCTAGTCGCTATGCCAGGTACTTTCATTTCGACTGAATACTTTGGATTCAGTCATTACATAATTAATATAAAAGCTTCCCTAGTTTTATGGTCCCTCCTCTTGAACCCGAAATAGTTAAATGTTTTATGAACCACTTTTTTGTTACAGCTATGCTTGTAAAGAAGTTCCTCTTTTTTAAGGCTCACTGTTTTCCTCGCTGAGCTAGAACACCAGCTGCTGCTCAGAGGCCTCAATAATCCTATGTGTTGCATGATGCAACAATTTTTAAACCGTATGACATGTCTGGATTCAGATATATTTGTGAAACAAGGAGTTCTGAAACTGTTTTTGCTTACTTTATTTATTTTATTTTTTTTACATAGGCTTCAATATACACTGCTCAAAAAATAAAGGGAACACTTAAATAACACATCCTAGATCTGACTGAATGAAATAAATATGAAAATAATTTCCACCTGTTGTCTATTCCATTTGCACAACAGCAGGTGATATTGATTGTCAATCAGTGTTGCTTTCACGGTCAGTTTGATTTCACAGAAGTTCGATTTACTTGGAGTTATTTTTTTGAGCAGTATATAAACCCAATTTTACATTTTGACCGAACTGCAGAATTTCAAACGTTTTGTGGATGATAAAGTTGGAGCTACCAAAGCTGCTCTGTCTTCAATATTCAATATGGCAACTATATTTATTAGCACTTTTTACACAGTCCGTATCTCATTAGACCAAGGATGTCCAGCTGATTCTCCAATGTTTTTGACCAGTGCCACCTCATTGATAATTGTTTTGCTATTGACTTCTTTCAGGCATAGATAAGTTGACTGAGAAGTCTCAGGTATCTGAGGATGGGACCATGGTGTCAATCCCAAAGTTAGACTCTCCACAGACGGTCCACTCAGACCAAAGTGCAGCCGCTGGGACCAGTGACACAGAGTCAAACTCAGGCAGAGACAATGAGGTAAGTGCTTTGTTATTGTCTCCATGTGTTGTCCATAAATTTAATGTCAAATGTTTCCTTGGTGTTACCAGGATGTTTTCTACACTGAAGCGGAGATGGAAAGAAGCCGTTTGTCAAGTGCCTCTTCGACTTCATTATGGACTCCTACCCCAGAATGGGTACGCAAATTGTAAAACCTTAGTTACTAGATAAACTTTTAGAATTTTTTTTAACTATGTAAACAAGTAATTATTTCCTTTTATCCCAGATCCTATCTTGGAAATGCAAGTTGCCCCTTCAGACTATCATGCGCCTTCTACAAGTATTAGTTCCCCAGGTGGAAAAGATCTGCATTGACAAGTTGGTTTCATGTCCTGAAATGCAAAAGTCTCCTTGAACCTTTTGATATTGGCAGAAAAAAGAAAATACACTTTCCGTTTCTCTCCAGGGGTCTAACAGATGAATCAGAGATCCTGAAGTTCCTTCAACATGGCACGTTAGTGGGCCTGTTGCCAGTTCCTCACCCCATCCTCATCAGAAAGTATCAGGCCAACGCTGGCACTGCTATGTGGTTTCGCACCTACATGTGGGGAGTTGTTTACTTGCGGTAAGTCAAGTTTGTATCATAACTGTAAAAAAGTTATGATACAAAGAATATTAAGGAAACCAGGCAAATGTTTTGATAACAGTATAGAATGAGCTGTGTAAATTTTGAAAATCTGAATCTCGAGTTTAAAGAGTTCATACGACTTGCATAATAGCCATGCAAATCAAATATGATGATCATGCAGATGCTTTTAACTCTGATTGAATGGTTTGTCGCCAATTTATTTTTGAAGTTGTGCTGTGTTTTGTCTTTCTGGAGACGTGTGCCATAATGAAAACTATAGGCTTTCAGTGAAGAAAAATCACTGGAATCCATGATTTAAAATCTAAATTACAAGTCAAAGTGTACGGATGAGCTTTGGGCCATAAGGAAATGCTTAGCTGTGATAAAGATTGCCTTGTCTCCTGTTGACACCACGCATGTCCTTTCTTTTTACATGGCTATCATGTAAAAAGAAATATGTGTGGGACCAAATACTCAGCTGTGTGGGATTCTCTGCTATTTGTAAAATGATGCCAAATAATAATTTCCTGATTTAATTAATATTCTATCAGGATCTTCTGCCTCTGCTGATTAAATTATTTGTGTCTATTTTTTTGTAGCAATGTGGATCCTCCCATCTGGTATGACACTGATGTGCGCCTTTTTGAGATCCAGAGGATGTAAGCTAACCATTTGATGACTGAAAAATGAACTGGTCTTATTCTAGATGTATCTGCTGGTTTCCTGGGAAAAAAAACCCCCAAAAAACCCACTGTGTTAGACCTGTCTTCTAATTATTATGGTTGCACCAAACACTTTCTGACCTGGAAAGATTAAAGATGTATGAAGTATCATCAATGTCCATAAACAACTATGTTTGAACATTTCTTTAAGACTTTGAGACAGCAGAATGTTTGTTAAAGCACTGAGAAGAATGAAGCGTTTTCAAAAAGCAAAGAAGTGTAACAGAAATATTTAACTATTGTCATATTTATTATAGAGGATGTGGTGCTTTTCAGCAAAGGCATGTAAATTATCTTGGATGACACTGTGGTAGTATTTCTAATTATTATTTATTGTATTTCCGATGCTTTAAAGTTAACTTGCACTTCACTGTCTTGTCTGTTCAGATTGTGGTTTAATGTAACGTTTCAGATGTGGAGATGTTTTTTATGTAAATGACCAAGAGGTTTATTTTAGACTTTTTGTTTTGACTTCTTGCTTTGATTTATGAACCTTGCAGTGCTTGACTTAAAAACTGTATTTTCTTGTATTGTCCTAAAAATATATATTACTATGGCTCTGTGAACTATGTGTTGCTCTTGGAATGCTTTGCAGAAAAATGCTTTAGCATGTCCTCAGATATATGAACTGCAAGCTCATGAGCTTGAGCTATTGTTTACCAAATGAATGTAAAATTTCCATGTTGGCCACTAGATGGAGCTACAATACCTTTTGACCTAGGTTTTCCTTTCATTTGAAAATGTAGATTATTCTGATTGTAGGGCAAAGACAATAGGAACCACAGAGTTACCAGAGCTGGTAGACTTATATTTTGGGATATTTAGATAATTTATTTTAGTAGTTTAATTTGAAAACTGCAGTTAGATTAATTAACCATGATGTATCAACCTAAATTCCTTTTTTGTTGACTTACAACTAATAGAAAGCTTCAGGTTTAAGTTTTATTTCCTCAACAGTACTCAAGGCAAGGTTGTTGCTATCCTCGTTACTTATCCATTTAATTCTTCCACTCAACTTTTCCTAAATGTAGATAGAAACAGCTTAAGCTTACTGCCACCTGTACAAGGGATTATTTCCTTTTTCTCTTTTATGTGCTAAATACCCAAAGAATGTACAACAGGAGCACTCCTTCATATTTACTGAGTGAAAAATATGTTCCTTTCACTGATCTGCTGAACAAGTTTTTGACGGTGTGTTCATTAACACACGTCTCAAAGCTAAAAAAAAAAAGTCTTGTTCTTCTCTGCTTAGCTTACAAAGCTACCTTGAACAAGGTGTAACAAATGACGACAAATTGGGTCAATTGGTGTCAGCTTGATGAGACGCTTTAACACGAAACACGCCTGTAGCCATGTTTCACTACAGGCTAACCATGGCAGGACGATTTAAGCATGAAATGAGTTTCACCAAATTCATTTTCAAGATATCTGAAATTGATATTAGTAATTTAAAATAACGCTCATTATATTTTGTTCTCTGTATTTTTTAGGCTACTTCAACTTCAGACCATCATATCTTTATTCTAGACACATAAGAAGGGTTAAGAAGGGTCATAGTAAAAAGATAAAACAACATAAAAATAACCTGTGTTTAAATATACATTTTTCTGTTACTTTATTTTTACTTCTCAGCCTTACTGTTCTATGCCTCTATTATGTATTTTGTCCCTTGCTTCCCTCTATAGTATAGTCACGTATTTTTTGTATGTGCATCTATTAAAAAAAGTTTTAGCAAAGGTCTTGCATGTTTTCCCCCATTTTTTCTTAGCCTGAGAGAGATTGGGTTAACCACACCCCTTTTACGCATGTCTATTTCCAAGAAGTGCATCTCGAAGGTTTTGTTTAGAGTAAAATAGAAACTGTACCTTGGAGACACTTATAAATTCAGGATATTGTTTAGAATATATACAGTTTTTTGGGGGGTGGGGGGGCTTTCCAGTCCCATGTACCTTTTAGAAATTGTAACTTGCATACTCATCCACTTAGCTACATGGGATTTGATCTAAACAAAAGACTTTGCAGGTTAATTGGCTGGTTCATGTGGTTTATTCACACACACGCATGTTCTTAGAAATATTTTCATGGAAGGTTTGCCAGCAATTTTTTTCTGCTTACTCTGGACATTTGGACAATCCACAAAAACTAAACAATACAAGTCCTGCCTGGAAACAGTATTCACAACTTATTTTTCCACATTTTCACTTTACAACCAAAAGACTCGGTGTGTCTTATTGGGTAGCTTGTGAGAGTCTTGTTCAAACCATTGCATAATTGTTAAGCCGAACATAATAGTTAGTTTTAAACTCTTTACAAATAAAAATAACAAAAAGGCTCGTCATTCACCCAGCCCCCCTTGCTCAGATAACTAAATAATATCTAGTTTCTAAAATAATATTCTGCCTACAGGACTCTAAATTCCTCTGCAAGTAGAGGAATTTACCACCAAGACAGACATGACCAATTTGCCCTTGTCCAGAAGCTCCTACAGTGTGATAAGTGCCTTTTGCACTGAAGATAATGTTTCTCAGAGCACTTCATACCAAGACAGACATGACATAGAAATTAGGAGAGAAAGGAGAGTGTTATTCAGAGAAGCCATGCAGGGACTCGGGTGATCTGGTCAGATGACACCAAAGTTGAACTTTTTTGTGATCCTGCACATAACATCTCTATAAAATAAGGCGGTGGCAGCAACATGCAGTGGAGATTTTTCTGCTCAGATGCAGAAAACTTTTTTAAAAGCCCCAAAAGTTGTGCAGATCAGTCAAAAGTGTTAAACAAATATCTCTAAGGTGTCTTTACATTTCCAGATTAAGCTGAAATGTAATTAATTTACTGACTTTATAGGTCATATACCCACCAGAGGTCATGTTCTTTGCACAAACGCAAATGATCTCCAGCAACTGCTTATGATTAAACAGCTCAAACTACATTCCCCCAATGAGAAATATACTTTAACCTAAGGCTGACTACTGCTACTTTTCTCTTAGAAAGAAAGTGCAATGCATAACATAAAATCCTAACCTGTTGAAAGTGTTCCACATTATATCAACCGGCCAAAAGGTTTTTCTTTTTTTTGTTTTTTAAACCACAGAAATCCAAAAGTGAGGATAGTTTGAACTGGTTTTCATGAAGGCGGATTGTCAAGGCAGAAGGTGTAAATATTTACAAGTCAGCTGCTCATGAACAGGATGAGCTCATGAACTTTAGCAGTAAGCAGTGCTGCTCTCATGTTTGTCACAAGGTTGGAATCAAAGGTCACAACATTTTCCATTCTTTGGCACAAACATTCAAGATGCTGAAAACGGCACAAGTGCTCCTCATCTGCTGTCTTGTTAGGGCAACAAATGCTCTTTACAAGCAGTGGATTCCTGATACCAACTACGAGAATAAGACCAACTGGGATAAAGGAGACGTTCCGTGCGGCAGTGACACAGTTCAGTTTTCATCTAAAAGAAAAGTGTCTGTGTTTGTGGAGACCACTCATGCCATACAGGAGATGATGCTACCAATGGATGGAGAGATCATTCTGAATTCGGGAGCTGGGTTTTATGTGATCAGCGGACAGGACCCTAATTGCGGAGCAGGAGTGAGGACCAAGTTCAAAGACACTGACTCGCTGCAATGGTTTAATCCGGCTCTGTGGCAGGCAGCTGCAACTCTGAATGATCTACAGGATGGACATTTCCTCTTCTCTGTGCATGAGGAGAGCGTTCCCTGTCTGCAGGATGACGTCGTGTTCAAACCCCTCTCCTCCTTCCGTGTGGACACCAGCTCCAGCCAGACCACCATCCCCGTCAAATCTGTATCTGTGCTGGGAAAGGTATTTGACAGAAAGTCCGAGTTCTCCGAGTATCTCAGCTCGCAAACAGGCCTGCTGCAGTTTCACGGGTCATCGTCGGTCACTGTTGGAAACCCAAGTTGTGGGGATGCTACTGGCTGTGACTGTGGGAACTCTGTCAACCATGAACGCATCTGCAGTACAGTGACATGTGGCGCTCTGAGCTGTAAAAAGCATCTGCTTCCCATCGGGCACTGCTGCGAGGTGTGTGGTGCAATACTTGTCATCCATTATTCTGATAGCTTCAATCTGGAAAATTACAGGGGACGAATCCATCACCTTTTCCTTTCACTGCCAAAATATCAGTCGATTCAGCTGGGCATGTCTAAAATCTTAAAGCCACAGCGGTTGATGAGAATTGTCCCATTTGGATCTTCACCTGAGATTCAAGTAGTTATTCTGGATGGAGAGACTGGGAAACTATCGGAAGAGCTGGCCCAGGACATGATCAAGGATATTAAATCTCATGGCTTGAATCTGGGCATAACAGGAGCTCATACTCAGACTGCTAGTGAGCCTGGGAGTAGCGTAGGGACAGTAGTTGGAGCAGTGTTTGGAGTCTTACTCGTGGTTACACTTATTGTGATTGTGGTTGTGCTAATCCATAAGGGAATTGTCCAGATGCCTTCGATGCCTTCGATGCCATCTCTGAACCGCTTCAGGAGAAACACTGATGTCGATGATCTCAACGGGGCCGCCGACCGCGGATTTGACAACCCAATATTTGATCAACCTGATATGCTGAATAACATTTCTGATCTGTATAGCACTGATTCCATCTCCATGACTCAGACAGGTGTGCACTTTATAAATCCAGCTTATGATGAGAATGAAACAGATTTTACAGTTTGAAGTGAATTTTTCTTGCAGTTTCCTGATTAAATGTCAACATGCATTTTAAAAATGATTGTAAATTTATAACAGCTAAGTCTTATCAATGTGATTGTACAATGATGAGGGGCAATGAGAAGTTTAATGACCAAATAAACTTGCAGAGCAAATAAAGAGAATAAGTGACGGTGTGGATTTTTGTGGTCTGCTTTCCGTCATTCACGTTGCATCAGTGGCAGCAATAAAGCTGCACAAGATTCAAAACGCCCTCATTTGGAGATGGCTCCTCCGTTTACATTCTGTTGCACAGCTACCACTAGATGGTAGTAAATTTCACCTTTGTCGACATGCATGTGAAATAGCTGCCTTTAACACAACATTTTTGACCATTATAAAACCTCAATAAACTGCTATAACTCAGCAGAAAATGTCATCATTTTGCATTAACCAGAGTCACAACATTGTCTTTCTTTGACAACCAGGCTGTTATATACAAGGGCTCTATAAAGTCAGTGTTGTATGTGTGGAGCAGCACCATAGGCCCTGTTGTGTTATAGAAAGACACCAAGCCTCGATGAAAGTCAACATATATTGCAACCCTGGTTACATCAGAGACTTCCAGGGCTGTCTCCTCCCCAGCATGCCAGGCAGAGAAACCTCTGTTGTTCCTTCCAACGCACCAAGAAAAGTCATTCCCGGTGATGCAACTGCCACATTCCTCTCCCTTAGGATCGACGCTCCTGTAAGCAACCCCGACATGTGCGCCCTCTCCGCTCAGCTCTGCTTCGATGTAATGTCTCCCCAGGTAGAGGCTCTCCGAAGTCATGGCCTGACGCCAGTATTCAAAGCGGCTGGGGTGGTCCGGATAGCTGTGCCGCCAGGGACTGGTGTTGGTTAACTTTCTGTTGTCCACCGTTAGACGCAGGAAGTAATGAGTGGTGTCGGGGTCAAAGGTTAACCTTGTTGTGTCTGAAACAGGAAATGTTGTTTTATGGGAAACTGTTTGACTTTATAGTTGTGACGGAAAATGAGAAGGTACAAAGGATTTAAAAGTGCTTACATGTCAAAAATTCTTCCTCGGTCTCAGGATCGGGAAGAGAAGATGGCAGAGATTCTTGGTTCGCATGTTTAGCACCTGCTTTATGATTTGACAGAAAGGTTAATCATAGATTGTTAAATTTTGCAACATTTACTGGCACCACTAACAAATAAGTGTAAGAAGCAGTAAAACAAATTCACCTTTTATTGCAGTTGCAAAATATTATAGAACTCCAGCCACTTCAAATCCAACTTTTAATTTGATTTAAAAAAATATGCTTTTTAATTAAATCTCAGCTACATAATTATTGGCACCATTTAAAGTTAATTTGAGGCCAATGTAATTAGGCCTTTAATTGACTTATACTTAACTTTTTTGGTTGATTATACTTTTCAGATATTTGTAATAGTAGTTAACGTTCCGGTTCCCTGAAGATTAAACATGCTATGATGCAAAGGTCCATTGCTTTGGCCATTAGCCAATAGGCTAAATGTCTTATTTAAAAGTGGAGGAGAGTAAGGTAAAAAATAAAAGTCCAAAAATATAGCTTAAACTACAGGTTTTCCACATAAGACGTTTCAGGTGCATTTGGCATTAAAAAATGTATCAAAATGCAGAAAACTAAGAGAACTGAAGAAAAGAGACAATATGAGAGGACCCAGGACTCTTGGTGATTCAGAGAGATTGTGGAAAGAGCAATAGCTTAAGATTTATACTCAAAGCTTGTGAAATGTTATAGGTAGAGGGAGTCCTGCTCCCTTGACAAAGGGTTATTGTACAATGCACTCAGAGCTTATTGAAGTACTTCAATAAAAGATAACATTTTTCAAGATTTTTGACACATCTGTAACTTTGACATGCTCTAAAGATAAACAGCTTGATTTAAAAAGTGAATATCACAGATTTTAGCCACATTTAAAAAAAACCTACAACTTTAAATATAATAGGAACCAGTAACAAGCACTTCTGCAATATCAACATTACGCTATTCTAGCAGTACACAAGCAAGAATAGATCAGAACTTCACTGTCACATTTAAGGCTTATTCTGAGATGAGATCTATAGCTTCCTCTCTACTGATCCTGAAAACACACTGCTAAAACTAACTCACCACTTTTGGAGATCATGTTAATTTTTTCACTGTAGGACTCCATAATCAGGTCACACAACTCCTGAGTAACATCAGTAACTGCTTGAGCCCATGACTGTAGACGGTCCATTCGACTGATGTGCACAGTGGGCATGCGTATGTCGATCAATTCTTTCTTCCACTCTGTGTAATCCTAGAATGTGAAAACAACAAATGCATGTAATGGATCAGGATTATGACGTTCAAAAACAAAAAAGAGGAACCCATACAGTTTATTTTCTATAAACCGGTACTTCAATAGTTTTCTGCAGAGTCACAGAAAATGTTTATGTGCACTGTCGACAAGCTTGTATTCAAAATAAACTTGTAATAGAATCTCTTAGTCACATCCCGGATTACATAAAACCTTTGACACCCTACACTACACTCTGTAATATTCCTTCTTCTGTTCTGCCCACTTGTTTTCTGCACTTTTGAAGCTGAAATAGAGATTAAGAAAGCTACTAATGGTCAGCGTCATCATATGTTTGCTTTGCTGCATATGATATACCTATATTTAAAAATATAACAATCAAAACATAAATACAATTGTTTACATAAAATCATTGATCAAGGTGGAATCTCAGAAACATTAAGGCCCATGAATCAACCAATTTCATCGATTAACAAAATCAGATCATTCGAGTTGAAATGTCCACGGTGCAAATATTTCACACAAAAAAAAAAATCAACAAACTATGATACACACATAAAACAGACATTCAAACCTAACAATGTTTTAAAGATTGGCATAAAAAATAATCTGTAGTCTTCCAAAAGCTTGTGACAGAAGGTGTTATGATCTGATGAAATTTACTTATTTTTGGGTCACAATTTCAAAGGGATTGTCACAAAAATAACCCTGGACAGTGCAAAATAATGCCATGCACAGAATGTAAAATGGTGAAATTAGCGTCATAATTCAGGGTTCATTTTCAGATAGGACTGGATATTTGTTATTCCTCTAATTTTAACATAGGTGTGTAGTTCTCTGAGAGACACTGCACCTTTAGAAAATCAACATCAGACTTGCTCTTGGATAGTTTCTTCATCTTATCTGCAGTTTTCATCATCTCCACCCTCTTCTGCTCCAGATGTGCCTGAATGCCCTCTGCTTGTCTCAGACCTTGTTTTTGCTCTTCTTCCAAAAGCACCTCTAACTTTTTTCTGGCCTCCTCAACAGTCTTCTGCAACCTACTGAACTGTTGTTCAGCAGTAACACAAACCTCCTCCGCTGAAGACTGACGACAGGAGGAAAAAGAAATGATAATGCAGTCAGTTCACTATGTAGAGAAGAGAAGATTTTATAATCATAAGCTTACCTTGATTAAATCACTGTTGCTCTGCAATTTTCCAATTATTCTCTCTACATCTGAGACATGTTGACTGATCCTCTGGTGTTTCTGCAGAAGTTCAGTCTACAAATGATTTAAAAAAAAGATAGCAATACATGTTGAAAAGTTTTTATAAACAAGAGCAGATTAAGAAACAGTACATAACAATAATTGTGTGTTTTTCATATTTTTAAAGGACCTCAAAGTGTACTCGAGCCTCCTCCAAAGACAACATCTCGTGTCCTTCGTGCTCCTGACCCTCGCAGTCCCCACAGATAGAGCATTCATCCAGAAAGCAAAAGCTCTTGAAGGGAAGCTGATGAACCTCACAAGTCTGGCGCTCGATGTCATGGAGGGGATCCACTAAGCGATGGTTCTGAAATTTAGCTTTCTCTAGATGGGGTCTGAGGTGGGCTTCGCAGTAGGAGACCAAACAAGTTAGGCAGGATTTGAGCGCTCTGCTGGGGGCGTCCATGCAGGAGTCACACATCACGTCTTGCAGCAGAGGCGTGCTTGGTGGCCGATCCTCCACTTTTTCCCTCAAGTCCTCCTCGACTTCTGTGCTGTTCGTCGTCATATTCAAGTGCCTTTCTTGTTGCCTTAAACAAAACCAGCTGGTGTATATTTTAAGCACGAACAGGGTCTATTATGTAGCTTCGAAAAGGAAACAAAAGACAGTTGTAGATAGAAAGACCCTGAAGTGAGTGAGGAAATAATTAGGAACCACGCCTGTCAACTGTCTCATTTTTCACCCCTCCTTGTTTCTATTTCTGCTACATTTGAAAAAAAAAAACACAGAACATGAGGAAATATGCTTCAAGGGATGAGAAATGAACTTTTCTTTGACTCCTCACTACGGTTAAAGAATAGATGCATTTTATTAAAGACATAAAAATATCACAGTGAAACAGCTGCTTCAAAACTAGACACTAATTGTTTTTTTCACAGTTGTCAGACTTGTTTAAGTTTTCTCCTTCACTGAAACTTTGTTCCTGCTAAGAACAATGGTTCCTTTCCTTCTGATAACAGAATTCCATGAGCTTCCTGACTACAGTACTTATCTGCATGACGGCTTCCTTCCTTTCATATCATGCAGCACAGAGACAACACTGACTCTTGTCTTTTGTCTGTGTGCAGCAAGTGTGGATTATTGCATATTTGGCAGAAAATGTAAGCACAATAGCATTTCTTTCTCTCTCTGTTCTGTGCTGTCTCTAACTCAGAGACAGAAATATCAGGAGAACCTTAAAATGTTTCCCATGTGAATAAGTAGGTTCTTAGGGGGTATATCCAATGAGAATACATCGGAGTTTACTATGTATTTAACTAGTCAAAGTGTTGATCTTTCTGATGAGAGTAAGGTAGCCAGCAGGTAAAAATGTGCAGCAAACACATGAATGATGCAAACTCCCAGACACACAGAAACAAACAAACAAAAGAAAAATAATGGAAAACATGCTGCAATCATAAAAGCAAAAACCTATATGAATAAAGACTTTGCCAGAGCTCAATGTTTGGTTCATTTGGTTAATTGCTCCTACTTATGTTTGTTGATTGGTTTTTAGAGAAAAAAAAAAAAGAAAGAAAAAAAAACTTGCACTCACCTATTTTTTGGGGGGGTAATTTGTTAAAGGTATGGCTAATTTGTAAAGTCAATTTTCACTACACTAAATAAAATTTATAATTTGTATTATGCTCTGACCTATGACAAATATGTGACAAATAAGTAAGAAATGAACTGTTGATGTAACCTGGGTTTGTCTGAACAAAAGGAATTCATATAGACTTCAAGAAGCTTTGACATGGGAGACCAAAGCGTTTGTATGAGCCATAGTGAGGGAAACCGGAGAGCGCTGAACTCATTTGCATATTTTGAGCATGATAGAAAACTAGTTGCTTAGGTGTACATCATTTTTTGAAAGGCAATATTGGGATCATGACTCAGCTTGTAACTAAATTTAACATTAGACAATTTAAAAATAATTTTCTGTCTATATACGTAATGCGTTTAATCACCAATAGCATCAGAATTAGCTAGCAGTTTTCTAATACTATTTGCATAATGTCTAAACTTCCTTCTGTACAATTTATGGGAATACATTAAAGACCTGCAGTATTTTTGACTTTGTGATACGATGTGACTTGTCGAACATTCAGACTAACCTCCTCAAAAATGCATTGCGTGTTTAGAAATCATTTGCCTGATAAAGATCTGATTTGAACAATTTGCGTGACTTTTCTTCCTGTTCACACAAGCTATCTGCAAAACAAACTGCAGTAATTTTTTGTTGAACAACTTTTACAGGTTCAGTTCACACCAACCTGTGGTGATAAAGCATTGAGTTTTAGAGATGCTGACAATAAAATATATGGGTTTCCTGCTCTGCACTAGAAATAAACAAATCCAAACTCATTTTTATGGGTTACTGCATTCTACATTACTATGCTGCTCTCATCATCACTAATTATTTAATCAACAATTAAACATTAATTAAATAAATAATTTAATTATTTAAGTTTTCCTTTAATTTTACCAACACATGTAAGCACAATAGAAGTTTAAAATGTGCCAACAGTTTTATTTGTATTTTTTTTTATCTGTTTGAAAATGAAAAGAATATTACACTTTGTCACACTCCACTTTTTTTACTAAACAGATTTAATTAACTGATTAACATTCATGGTCTTAAACATTGTCTTGATGTATTTTATGGGTTTGATTTCACATGATGACAATCAAATTATCCTGGGTTTCTATATGAAAATACGAGCTGCTGTGGGTGTACAAACACAACTCTGGGTTGGAACAATTGCTGGCATACCAAAGGAGGCTGCAGTTCAACTGAAAATGAATTTGTGACATCATACTAGGCTTAGAGTAAATTCCAATTTTGGGTGCATGATTCCTTCTGACTGTGAGCACATAAAGACCCAATGTGTGAGCAACAGACAACCTCAATTTCCCTACAGGATTAATAAAGTTTAACCTAATCTAACCTAACCTAACCTAACCAGATAAAGTTATCTTTTGCAATCATGACATTCTGCAGGATGTCATGTTTGGCTGTCCCCCACCTCTTGACATGTCTCTTGTATTGTCAAATTATGCTTTTCCACATCAGAAAGGACGAAATTTACGGTGGAGATGGAGAAACCTCTTTGCAGACAAAGGCACAAAATCACTTGATCTTTACAAGGATGGACTCTGAAAAAACTAATCATTTTATTTATTTATTTTTTTGAGATTGGTAGTAATATATGTTACTGTTCAGATGTAAATGAAAAATACTGAGGTAAAAACAACTGGAAGACTTGAAAAGGGGGTATACAATGCATACCACTACAGTAAATTACAGCAGTCATCTCGACAAACAATTGGCCCGTCGATGCCTTTTGAAGCATATTTAGACAAACATGGCATTCTGTGTGTAAACATATACACTGTGAATAAAGCATTGCTTCAAATAGTGGTTAGTCAAACATTAGATATAATCTTAGATTTAGGTTTGTGTCTATGTATTTATAAACATATCAACATCGCCCCTTTTTAAGCAAATGGACAGGCACAAACAATACAGGCACATAAAGTGGTTGGATTAACCCCACAGGGGACAATATCTCTTAGAGCCATTATCTCAGTGGATACAGCATTGTATACAATGACATGGCAAAAAAGCTGTCCAATGAACACTGTCTTTTAGTTTGTGAAGTCAACACCGACTATCCAAACAACAAAGAAAGATACTTTCTGTTATCCTTCAAAGCCAACCAGGAGGAATCATGTTTATCTCACCCATTTCCTTTAGGTTGACATATTAACCATGACAGTATTCAGTCTGCTTTCCCACCAGTAAAAACTGCTAAGTTCTTCCTGCTCAATATGAAGATTGATTCCATAATGTCCCACAATGCAGCAAAATGAATTTCCACGGCTGCTATTACCTGTGGGAAAAACCAAAAACATAGTTTAGAGTTCATGTTTTTACTGTTATTAATATGTCGAGTTTTTTTACATGTTAAGAAAATGCTTCTCGATGGTAGAATAAATTTTATCAATAAAAACATAATGTGGAATGTTTTTTTTTTCTTTATGAAAGGGTAGTAGGTGACACACATTTTATTCATGTGAATATTGAATATAATGTGCCCATGTAAAACAATCAGAAAACCAACATCTTTGTTGTTGGCTGAACTTTTAAAAGCATATTCCTGGCTTAAATGCTTTTTAAATAATCAAGACACTAGGAAAATGCTTAAAGCCTGACATGAATCTTTCCTATAATTTAACTATATTCTGGAGAGACATAAAACTGCATTGTGTTTACATTGCAAATTCTTTTGTTCAAATTCCCCTCTGGAACACAAAGAAACAATTAATCAGGGATAAATCAGTTTGTGCCTTAAACTAGACCTTTGCTCACAGCTATATCCTGATTCCCTCATTTATTTAGTTGTATTTCCTCTAAAAGTTAATAAAAATATACTATCCTCTCCTTACATAGGAATATACTGTAAATGAAGTTTTGTCTAGTCACATTGGTTTTGAAGTGCCATAAAACAGAAGAACTGTCAGAATAAGGCCTGCTTACATCAATATATTTGGGCCAGAGGTGTTGTATAATGTTAGGTTGATAAGTGATCTCTTAAATTTCCATTCTTATAGTAACACTGCATTTGAACGGAAACCTAAAGTTTCATTCAAATTTCTAATTTTCATTCTAAATTATTTTCCAAATTATCTTTCTTGGATACATACTGTATTACAGTAATGCATAAAGTCATTGCTAAACTTCAGTAATGCTTTTAATTTAAGTACTGATCAGTCCAAGCAAATAACTTGCACGTGTATTTTTTGACCTACTGAAGTTGGTCTTATAGAATGGATGTGATATAAAGTTCTCAGATGGGAATCAGAGAAAACACCAGCTTTGTGGAATTGAATATTAATTAAAAATCAAAGGAAATTCTTGAAACATTAAGCTTTGATTTTCCAAAGGAAGGCATAAAATCCATCACTTATGGTTAAACTCACCCCAGACAATAAGCCTGGAAAGGAGGTCCTACATTTACAAATACACCAACTCTTTACAAAACGTCAGGGTATCTGTTACAAGTGCCATCATATTAGCCAGATACTTTACCTTTTAAAGTGTATTCTTGGCATCTGTGTCTTAGTATTCTGTAACTATGCAGTTTTGGTGGTTTCATGCTCTACATTGTTGGGTAGGAAATGGTGCCTTTGTTTTGTCTTAACAGATTGTTGACCAGCCACTGGCAATTACCTCTATCTGGCCAACTACGATATATTTAGTAGCTGTAGTGCATCTTCCCAAATGTATTGCTGTCATTGTACATGCTCTGTATCCAACGATAAAGATTTGGTCAATATTTCAGTGGCAGCAGAAGAAATTTTGAAAAACAATGCTCTTCATTTTTTCTTGAGTGTGATGATTAAAATCCAATAAATATTTCATTGCTTAGACGTTTGAAAGAATAAAATTGACAATACTCACAATTCAGTGTCTTCAATGGAGTCTGGGTCCTCCATAGTCTCCAGTCGTCTCTGGCACGCATCCAATAGCTTTTTTCTTGGCCCTAACGGGATATGAATGCTCTTAAAGTCTTGATCAGAGCAAAGCAGGAGAGCTTCTAAGTCAATCTTCTCTCTTTTGAATATGGAATAAAACTCGCTCATGCTTAGTGTGGCAAGGAAGACCTCCAGAGGGCTTGTATCAGGCTCATCGTCATCATCCAACCCTAATTCAACTTCTTCCCAAGGCAACTCTTCCATGTTTCTTTCCTGCAGGCTGCGTGCACTTCCAATGCTGTCTTCGTCTATACTTGGGTAGTGCTGCAACCGACTGCGTAAACGCACATTATTACCTGAGCGAGTCGTGTCTCGAGCACCAAGGTTGAACATTCCTCCACTTACATAGTTTCTTCTAAAAACCATGGTGCCCAAACCTGGTCTGTTAAACAGGGAATCATGTCCAGAGTCTGTGCTGATCTCAGAGTAGTCCATATCGGGTCCAAGAAGGTCTGGCTCACTCATGGCACGAGAAATGGCATCGTTGTTGTCTCTAGGGAACATGTCTCGAACATTTCGACGCCCTCTGTCTTTTGGGTTGATGTAAGTCCCCTGCTTGACAAACATGACATCATTACCTAACTGAAGTCCAGAAAGGGAGCGCACACTCTTTCTTCCATCTTCGTAAATTTTAAAAGTTCCATCTCCTTGCTTTCTCTTCTCCAGCTTCTTTTGAATCTTTGTCTTCCCTCGGTTTGTGGCATGGAGAGTTGCCTAACAGTAAAGAAACAATGCAACAATAAAAGAACCAAAGTGTTTTGATAATTGAAAGTACATTTAAATATGTCAATTAGTGTATGAAAATTTAAACCACAAAAAAAGTTCCAACCTGAGAATATGGCACACTGATAGTGGCTGTGCTAAAGTTACGTAGCCTGTGGCTAACGGAGCTGCCAGTGTAACTGGAGAAACTCATAACATCTGAAGCAGAAGCCTCAGAGGTTTCTTTGTGAAACTTTCTCTCCATGCGTTTGCGGTGCTTTTTCTGCATCTTAGCACACTCTTTGATCCGTCGCTCAGCATCACGAAATGCCCGGTCCTTCAGTTTGCTGACCAGTTTCGGATTTAGTCCTGTTTGCTTGGTAGCGATGGAATCCAAGTAGCGGACACAGTCCATGTGGTTCTTCGTGGCGGACATGTCCAGGGGCGTGTGGTAGTCATTGTCTAGGCACCAAATGTTGGCACCGAAAGACACCAGAAAGAATAGGCAGTCGAGATGACCATTGGCAGCTGCCAAGTGGAGTGGTGTGTTCCCCCATATGTCACACTTGTCTGGGTTGCCTCTGTTGGCCAAAAGAGTCAAAAGGTAACCACAGTAAATACAAAATGCAGTTTTACAATAATAATTTTATTTATAAGGGGGAAAAAACTGGCCAAACCACGCCATGTTGACTTAGCTAGAAAATGTTATCCTCTAAAAATCCTTATTGATTATAAAATTTTGAAAATGTTTTAAGAAAGTTAAGTTCAAGATTACTTTCTACAAGCAAGCCTAACCTGGCTTGGTTTAGGACAATTTTTTCCTGTTTTTTTTCAATCAGCAATCAACTGATGTCCTCCAGTGCAATACTTCAGTCCTTGCTTTCCTGACCGCCCGCGACCCGAGGACTACCTTAATGTGTGTTTCATTGTTGTTCCAGGTCTGTAATATGACCGCTGGCTTGCCAGCATCACGGCTCCACTACCTGTATCCTGTTTCAAGGGAGGCCACAGAAATTGCACCTGACACAGTTTGGTCTGACTGGTGATGTCCTCCTGAATTTCTCAAGTCAGATCAAGCAACATGCTTCCTGGATAGCAGCCAAAGATGAGTTTTCAAGCTTTTAACTGATTATTTGAACTTTTTTGTCTGAGAAAAAAACCTAATATACAAGTTTACCAAATTAAATTTATTTCCTTATAAACTTTGTCAAACTGTATTCAAATCTTTCTTGACGTCTTTATTTTAAGTTACTTCTAAATATTTATAAGCATTTATTTTGGTACCTATTCCAACATATTGCTGGAATAGGACCATGAACTTCACTTGGAACTTCAGTTAAAAGATATTTTATTTATTTTATCTAAGGTTTTATATAAAGCCAATTCTTGCCAAACTGTTTTGTCTCTTTGTCCTCCATGGTAGCCGCATAGACTCCTGAATATTTTATGCTATGGACATGAAACTACTCTAGATTTATTATTGATGGGTGTCACTGTAAGGATTTCTTATATGTGTCATTCTTGGGCAGCGATTTTCTACTCCCAGGTCTGATTTTGGTGGAGTGTCCTTTGTTTTTCATTTAGATGGAAGAGAGGATAGAATTTTGGAAAAATGATTCATGGAATTTGTGTTAAGGCAATGAGTTATCTTCAGTGCTGATGACTGACAGTGATGGGTAAACAGCCCCAAAGACAACAATAAAACTCTGACCAAAAGGAATTACAGCGTGAGCACAGAGCCAAAAAAAGATCAGGGAACATACCATAAATTTAAGACAGAACAAATAAAAGTTAAATATACTCAGACAATATATTTATGACCATCTGAGTTAAAATCATACAAAAAGGTACTTACATAAAGCTATCTAACATGATGGCTTTATGTGTCACAATTTATGTCTGTGGTAAAATGCTTAGCACAGTAGTGTCAGATGCCTTGTCTCATTATTATCTGATGGTCTGTTTCTGTCCTCACATTCAGTGACAGTTTAATGCCACTGAAGGTAGCTCCATGCAATATATGAGCCAGATATAGCAGATATGGATCTTTCCCATGACACTTGAACCTCTCTTCTATGTTTATTGTCTCACAAGTTTGACTTATGGTAACTATTAGTGTTTATTTTCATTCCATTGGACAATCAGTACTTTATGTCTCCTATGTGCTGCAGCTCTGTGTACACTCAAATCGTGGGAAATACTGAACTAAAGCGGAGATCATCTTGGGTGTTTTGGGAGTTCTTGAGGACCTCTGAACAAATTCATCAATATAATGAACAAATTCAAACTGAGTTTATTGTAAAATAAGAACTGATAGTCTTCACCGATAACTTGCTAACATTGTCCCTGGTGGATTGTTTTTTTCTAATCTCCTAATAAATTGTCTCTGACAAATTAAGCATTGTTTAATGATCTGATGTTGTCTTTAAATTTGCTAAGTGAAGCAGAATCACGGTTTGTTCTGGCTGACTTGGAAACCAGGTCAACCCGATGAGATGAGAAATGCACTGCTCTATTTTTTAAAAAAAGCAGTGTTAATCTTGCCATAAATGTTCACCTTCATTAAACATCTTCCGAAAACTAGAATGAAATATTTTCTAGTTCTTTTTATACAACTGTGAAACTAACTTTAAAAAGGGAGAAATCAAAAGACTGACACATTCTACTTACAAAGACAAATACTTAGCTATAGATCTGCTAATAGAGAAAATTGATTTGTTTGCTATTAAAATAATTACTTGATGAACTGTGACCATACATGCCTTATGATAGTGTTCATCTTATATTATACCTTAATAATGTATCTGTATTTTATGAGCAAAATAGAGCATGATTATAGAATGGAAGTGGAAGCCTAATGTGATAGCAAGAAATCAAAGCAGGATCCAAGAGGCCTAATGTGACTCTGGAGGAACTCCAGATAGAGCCACAGCTCAGGTGGGGACATCTATTGACACAACTATTATTTGTTGACTCCACAGGTCTGATCTTTATGGAAAAGGACAGAACGGTAATTGAAACAAATCCACAAGGAGAAGCATTTAAATATTGCCAAGCTTGTGGGAAACACAGCAAACGTGAAAGACGGCTTAAGACGATCACCATAGTGTTTCATGAAAGCATCAATTAGAGAAATTGGCGGTTGGTAGTTTGTTGCACTATAAAATCTGTCTTTGTCCTTTAAGCGACTACATTTTCTTCTAAATGTTTCCAGTTAAACTGGCAGAATAATTTAAATGAGCGGTATTCAAGAGCTACATCCATTAAGTTGAATTACACACCAAATGAGGTGTTGAACGTAAAAAAAAATAAAATAAATAAAATAAAAAAATCTCAGATTACAGTAAAAAACAATCGAAATAAAAATGTATCCAGAAATCATCTATGATGAACCTTCAGATGCATTTTAAAGCCTCGGATTTCTTGCGTATACTTCGCCATAAATCATACCCACCCCCTGGACACGATCAGCCGCAGAGCCTCCAGGTTGCCGTGGTAGGCCGCCCATAAAGTCGGTGTCATGCCATCCTCGTCCGGCGCGTTCAGATCCTTCCTCGTCGCCTCCTTCAGCAGGTCCAGGTAGCCGTCCCGGGCCGCCTTGTGATACCTGTCATTCATGGTGCTGAATCAGTTCGCCGTGCGCAAAGCCATTCCGTTTCCCATTCATGAGGCGGCGGCAGGCTGATTAATAGGGTCCCATTTTGTCTGTTGGTTCACCCAGAGGGACTCGCGCCTGGTATGTAAGAGGAAGCGCGTTTCCAGGGACGCGATGGGACACACAGCGTGGATCAACACTGCTCCCGCTGGACGACGTGATAAGATGACCCCCTTTAACACATCCATATGCCACTGTATCTGAATAGTCGGGGGGAAAAGGTAAACTGCATGCTCCGTTAAAGAAGGTTTTCTTTTCTGATCAAGAGTGCTTGATCAGCTGGTGCTCACCTCAAGTTGCCTTCCGCCACACTGACCTCCAGTTTCACAAATCCTTATCAATAAAACTTATTGTAGAAACGTCCATTTTTACGCAGTAGTGAAACACAAGACATTTTGGTGAATAATTAGGCGCAGATAGATGACTGTTTTTTCTTTCTTTTCTCTTTTTTTCTTGATGGCATAATTTACAGATAATGAAAACCCAAACTATTCTACTTTTTCACAAAGTATAATAGTACATAAGGCCAATCAGAAAGGCTTTAATACATATAGGATACAGCCTAAAGGGATTTTACAGTTGTGTAACAGTCACTGACAACCTCCAAATGGAGAGGAAGTGCCTGATCACAAAGTTCAAAATGTTGAGTGGAAGGACAAAGTGTGAGAATGGAAATATTGAAGCATAGTCTGCCAGTTCAAGAGCTATAGAAAGATTTATCAAGTGTAAAATAAAATAATGTACCTTTTAGAGACGTTCCAATTTGTTTGGATTCACCAATATGTCGCACACAGCCTTGTTCTTTTATTTTATGAAAGAAAATTAGGAATTGGGGTCAAGTTAGTGGTATTCACAGGGAACCTGGGGGAAAAAAGGCTACTCCATGTTCACTGCTCTCAGTCAATGTGTATGTAAACTGTTTTCTAAGCCGGAGCGGGCAGCAGAAATGCTGAAAATTAGCTTGGAATTGTGGAATTGTGCAAATGCATGTGTAAGCAATGTGTCACTGTGACTGAATGTTTAGAAAAAATTCTAACTATGCAAGTGTTGTGCAACTGGTCAATATTTTTTGTATGAATTGTATGAAAATGTCACCTATGCAACATGTCTCATTGTTTTAAGTCCTGGAGTTGACACATTTATTTCAGTCTTTCTTACAATCACAATGTACAAAAAGTCCTCTTATGTTCCATTGATATAAGATGATTATTTATTGTGTTTAAACATGTTATCTAATAAAAGCTCATAAAGCTGTCCTTACAGCTTGAAAGAATCTTGATGTTTTCATGTGCTGTTCTAAGTTTACATAATAAATATGATCAAATATTCCATAAAACAATAAATAGTATTAATAAATGATCATTAGTTGTGTAAAGGTTAGAGTGCAAATGTATGTGTAAGCAATGTGTCACTGTGACTGGTTAACTGGTGGTGTCACCTCACTGTGGTTTTCCAGACTTCAAAATTGACTTTTTCAAAGTTTCCACCCTGAACTTTAAATGCAAACAGAACAAGCTGAAAATGAGTATTATTTAGTGAACACCCTTTGAGTAAGATGCTGGAACATGCATCGTAAAGTACACCAATAAGTCAAAGTATACCCTTTAAGTGCTGGCTTAAAAAGATACTGATTGTGTTTATTAAAGATGCAATTTTGTCTGATGATGACGAGAAAATGGTCTGCAGCAGCAGAAAAATATACCAAGTTTAAAACAAACAAAAATATAATGCAAAATACAAATTTTGCGTCTGTGAATGTAAGGCATTGAAGCTATTTGGTCCAACTTTTATAAGAAATAGTCAAATATTTTGCGTGATATCAAGAACAAAGCCTGCCAATTAGGAATGGAGTTTGTATTATCTAAAAACTTTGAAATTAACGAGAAAAGGGGATTCCTGGAATTGTCTCATGAACTTTACTGCAGTGTTTTGTGCTAAACATGTTATATTTGTTGATACCTGCCATTGTTCCAAACAGGCAGACATTTTATGACTCTTTGGATGTAAACAAGTTTGGTTTTGGAGAAATATAAAAGCCACAACAGCTTGTATTTCAGGACATTACTCCACAGCAGGTAAGCTCACACATATGCTGAAAATTTTAGATGCTGTGTGGTTGATGGTGTGAACACCTTATTTTGCACCTTTTAAAAGCTTGAGTTATGTCCTTGATGTTATTTTGTTTTTTGTCATTTCAAAAGATTCAACAGAAAAATATTGATGATATAAAGAACAAAGCATAATTGGTGTGGACAAGTTTCAGCGCAAAACCACAGAAGGGAATCACGCTGTGATGAAGACTGATTTTATAATCTATGGAAAAGTTTCCTTTTGTGGGGGATGTGTCTCTATTAGGGAGTTGAGAATCGGCTCTGACTGTTGAAACTGACATGTCTCATTTCTGTTTTCTGGATGCAGTAAACAGCTCATCTGTAAAAAAGGAATCTCTGAAATAACAGCCATGTGCTTCAACCCGGGCTACCAGTGTGAATGTTTGACCAGCGGTAATTTATGTGAGCCCTGCAAGATGACGGCCAAGGACAGGGAGCTGGAGGAGGCACACCTCTCCAACAACATAAATGCAGCAGACTCAGCCATGGGTGTCAGTGAGCCAGAGATGGACATCTCCTCAACTCAAGGCGCGCGCGACCGGGGCAAAAACTGGGGATGGATGTTGTCTGCGATCATCTGCCTCAACATCCTGATCCTGGGTTGTGCCTTCGTTAGTGGGGGCACTTCGAGTAGTATCAATATCAGCACCTCAGACCTGCAGATTTTTATTCTCTTCCTGTTCCTGCTCACTTCCATCTGGATGGTCTATTACATCATTTACAATTTCAGGACAGAAAATGCTGTCTTCAAGGACAGGCATGCAGGACCCATTTGGCTCAGAGGTACAGTGAAACTTTTAATTGTTAAACAAATTATTTAAAGAGTATTTGTTGGACAGTTTAATCATTTTCCTCTCCCGGCTTTCAGCGGGACTTCTTCTGTTTGGAATCCTCAGTATCATCATGGATGTCTTTAAGATCGCCAGCTACGTGGGTTACCTCCACTGTGACCCAGGCGTTGCCTCCAATGTTAAAGTCGTATTTCCTGTGGCACAAATAGTCTTTATCGTTGTGCAGGTAAAAGAATTAGCATTCTTAATGTACTCCATTCCTGATGGTTAGAAAGTGTTACAATTTTTGTATTTTGCACTTGCAGACATACTTTCTGTGGATCCATTCAAGGGACTGTGTGCAGGTCCAAAAGAACCTTTCACGGTAGGTTTTTAGGGTATTTGCATGATCTTTATTTACTAATTTTCTATCCCAGCACACATGAGACATTCCACCTGAGAAACAAAGAAACAAAACCTGTGCTTTTGCCTTTCCAACTGCTATTTAAATATGGGGTGGAGATGAGTGCAGGAAAGTGTCTCAGAAAAGGGGTGCAAGATAAATAATGGCCTTGGTTTCAACTTATTTTATACTGTATGTAGAAAACAAGACAAATCTGAGTATGAATTGATGGGTTTACTTACTGTCTCATGATTTGGATGATATTGGTTTATGTTCTACACCACAAGAAACTCATTCAAGTCTGAGTAGAATCTAAATGGGACCCACATCCAGAAGAACTGCAGGTTGCGAAATTGATCTTACTTCCCACATTAACAAAAAACAGAACCACAAAATTATTTATAGTTAATATGCTTGACTTTTACAGGCTCTTGAATGGATGAGTTATTAGATTTGGATATAAAAATATTTTGCTTAAATATAAGAACAGTTAAACCTCATTTTATTTGGCTTTTCTAAAAACAAACAAACAAACAAAATATCAATTGACTGCTTTGTTTTTGTTTAGCAGTAATTTTGCAAACTTTCTTTAGAAAGATTTGTCGTTTTTGATTTATTTTTTATAATTAGCAGCAATGCACTAACTGGACAGTCCCCAGCTGATAACCCTAACCTACTGATTCAAGATTTGACTAAACCTGATATCTGTACTGTCCCACATAAAAGAGAAAAGTGCTGTAGATACCTTGATAAAGGCTGTGGTTTTGAGTCAAACAGAAAATGAAAATCCCAATTAAAATATTTAAGCATCATAGAATTTTTACGAAATGCAAACAAAAGTGCATTTTGAGTGCTCATGGTGTGTTGATGTTTCATTGACCAAAAATGGTCTTAGTTTTGATGCATTTATTAAATAGAAAATAATTCAGAATTTTCTATGTTTGATCTGAAAACTGCTGATTAAGCACAATAAAGTGTGAACTAAAATAACGTGGGATGTGTCTCTGGAATATCTTTGTTAATTTTCTCTGTCTTTTTGATATTTTAGATGTGGACTGATGCTTACCCTCTCCACAAATCTTGTTTTATGGATGACTGAGGTCGCAGAGGAGTCTCTTCATCAAACAATCTCTCCAGATCCTCCGACCAATGTCACTAAAATCTCAAGAAGACAGATGTACATCTACAAAGGTAACCGAAGCAGATGACAGTTGGTTTTGCAGTCATTAGTGAATAAACAACGTGACACTCTTGTATCTGATTGTTTGCTCTGTGATATTACAGCAGGTTATGGGGATGACAACTGTGAGTGCAGCCACAGTTCCTGCGACACCTTCAAGGATGCCTATTACTACCTGTACCCCTTCAACATTGAGTATTGCCTCTTTGCCTCTGCCATGGCTTTTGTCATGTGGAAGAATGTGGGACGAGCAGTGTCACAAAGCACCCACCACCACCACGTGAGATTCAGCCTCAAGGAAGTATTCATTGGTCCTACTTTGGGGCTCCTCCTCGTGGTTGCAGGCATCGCAACATTCATTGCGTATGAAATTGAAATGAAAGCAAACTCAAATGAAGAGAAGCACGATGCAGCAGTGATGATGCACTTTGTTATGAATATAGTCACTGTCACATTGATGTCCATCTGCACCATGATCGGAAACGCCATCTTCAAGGTGGACCACAGGGAGCACATCTCAGAGAAGAACCCCACCCGCAGTCTGGATGTGGGGCTGCTAGTGGGAGCCTCGCTGGGGCAATTCATCATTAGCTATTTCTCCATTGTAGCCATGGTTGCAACTGGGGCCAAGGGCCACCTGAACAGGCTCAATTTGACATGGGGAATATTGATGGTGATCCAGATTGGCCTGCAGAACTTTTTCATAATTGAGGGCCTGCACCGGGAGCCCTTTCATGAGGTGGAGGCTGACACAGTGGTTGAAAATCAGTATGTGGTGGAATCCAGTAAAGATGGAAGCAAACTTGAAAAAGTAGACCCGGACAATATGCCCAAACCTGATGTAGAAGCACATGGCCACAGTGGGACAGCAGAGCACAAACATAAACTCCTATGGAAGAGGCGAGTGTTGAGAGAGGTCTGTGCATTCCTGCTGCTGGGTAACATCATTGTAAGTACCTTTTTTCCACTTTTTCTCACATTCACTGTGATCAATTCTCTTAACACTAAGTCTTTTCTTTCCGTTTTTCACAGCTATGGATCATGCCAGCCTTTGGTGCTCGTCCCCAGTTTGATCACGATACTGAAACACAGTTCTACCAATTCAACATGTGGGCTGCTATAGTGAATGTGGGTCTTCCTTTCGGCATATTTTACCGAATGCACTCAGTTGCTAGTTTATTTGAGGTCTACTTAAACTCATAAATCAGCATCTTGCAATGAGTGGACAAAAACCTGAATCTGGGCATTACTAAACTGTTTTGTACAGGATGTACTTGATTAGTGCTTTTTGTTAAAAACAATATTGATTATTTTTTAGCCTCAATATGTGAATGTAAATTTGTTCAAAATTTTATCCATATGAATTTCTTGTAAAGCTAATCTTGTAAAATGTGATTTATTCTGCTAACTTTGTTTGCAAACAATTAAAAAAGTGTTAAAATTCAAACCTGACTATTATTATCATTATTTTGTATTATTATTATTATCATTATTATTATTACTATTATTATCATTATTATTGCTGTTGTTATTTGGAGTAAACTTTATGCCCTAGTCAAATACCCTTTGACAAAGATAATGGTTTTGGCGCAGTATAGAATTATCATTTTCATTAAGTCTTCATGCAAATACACAATGCATTCATATTTAAAGACCTTAGTTTTAATTATTCAAAATATTATTCAATAGGTCCTTTCATACTTTATTTAAGCATGCCAAAAATAAAGCAGCTGATGAAGTAGCTGATACCTCATTCACAATGGTTTCCTAAGGAACGTACAGGTATCTGCTTAACAGAGCCCTCTGGTGGTACAAACCTGTCACTGGAGTACCCAGCAAACCTGATTGACTCCCTTGGTCCCGAAATCTTTAAGCTCACAGTTCATATAATTACAACAGAAAGAAACACCAGCTAATACAAGAATAGCTAAAGAACAGACTAAGCAAAGAAATCATGGCAATCGATTTCAATCGAATATATCCTAACAATGGTGGCACAACTGTTCCAATACATTATTATTATTTTGTTTTAGCTTTTGCATGGACTGTTTCTGGAAATTATACCTGGTGACGTTTAAGACCAGCACTCGATCTTATGTTCATAGCAAGCGATTCCTGTTGATAAAACCAAGGTGTGTAGATGTTAGAATATTTAAATCAGGCAAAAATGACGGCCACCTTTTCTTCGGGTCCTCAGCACACGAGTTTGTTTACATCCACGTAATCAGGAAACTCATTCTGGGTCAGAGATGCGTCGACAGGTGATTTATTTAACAACATATTTTGTCACATTTATGAGGTTATTGCTTGATTGAGCATTATGCGTCATGTCTGTATTAAGTCTTAAAATAGACACAAATACGTGTTGGGAGCTAGGAACAAGATTCTTGCTAATTTCGTGTGGGTGTCTTCATGTTTTTAACGTTTAAAGGATTCTACAGAATCACCTCTTTTTGGTGAGGAGGACAACTTCAGGCTAAAACAGTCCAACATTAAGTAAGAATGTGTTCAAATCTCCTTTATCCACGCACAGCGTATAACGGACAGGTAAGCTTTAACATGTGGTCTTTAAATAAAATTCAAACGTGTTTTTCAGACATCCTGTAGCATCGTTCTTCCACCTTTTCTTCCGCACAAGTGCCATCTTGGTTTATTTAGTGTGTGACGCTATCAGTAGTCGTTTTATTGTCTGCATGGTCACCATCATCCTCCTGCTTTCATGCGACTTCTGGACTGTAAAGGTGAGCGTGTCTGATTACTAAAAAAACAAACAACAACAAAATACCTACATGTAGTAATCATGCCTGAAACACTTGTTTGTTATTATCTGAATGGTTTATTGTTCGTTTAAATTCATAATTTTGAATCAAATGTGTTTAGAATGTATCTGGCAGGTTACTGGTTGGCCTTCGATGGTGGAATCAAGTGGATGAAGACGGGAGAAGCCACTGGATATTTGAATCAAGGAAGGTAAGCACTTGTAGAAAACAACAATAAAAATCCCAGATAGAAGTTTAAAAACACTATTCGTCATTGGCATGAATGTCATATTGATGTTTTTAGCGATTTGTGTAATCTCTCTTTTATTTCAGAGTGGAATTATAAGACAACCAGAATTTATATTCATCATATAACCTTTGGCATTTAAATTTAGGGGATATTTTGTATTTCACATATAAGCTGAACTTTACATACAAATAGGATTTGTATGTAATTGTATGAAATTTATATCACATTCTGTTTTTTATCATTTTATTTTGTTTTTTATTAGTTTTTCCTGTGAAGCCCCACATGATTTTTTTTCTAATTTCCAAACATACAATATAAATTAATGTTCTTTTTTGCTTTTGAGCATCCATAAATGTCAGTGTAATTCCAATTTAGCATTATACTTGATTAGCAAGTATAATGAATTCAAAAATTCATTTTGGTCTGTTTGGGACTGCTATCCTGTTGAGAGACATCATAGTTTTGATTCAGTGTGGATGAGTTAAAATTGTCTTTAAATTCAAACTTGGGATCCACATTTTTATTTTAGAGTCATGTCTGCTCGTAAGCCTCTAGTCAGTCATGTGCCATGACTCTTATTATTGAATGAAATACAAGTGATACTCAGATTGTTTTATTTATTAGGACTAAATAAAGTGTCACCATTCTCTCTAAACAGTCTGATGGTGTCAACAAAATATCCGCTGCAGAGTCGCAGGTCTTCTGGCTTGGCCTTATTGTGTGCCCCATTTTTTGGGTCGTCTTTGTCTTCAGCACCATCTTCTCATTTAACATCAAATGGCTGGTGAGTTCAGTGCCTTGTATTCTGTGTTCCAAATTATTATTATTATGCAAGTGATATTTCCTCAGATTTTCTTAAATGGTCATTGCAAATGATGGTCAGTATAATTTTCAAGTTATGAACTATTACAGTATGAATAAAATTTTACTGAACAAAGCTTCCCATGAGAACAGTATTTTTTTCAAAAATAAAAAAACTGAAAATGCACTGTTCCAAATTATTATGCACAGCAGATTTTCTAAACATTTTATGGATTATAAAGAACTGAAAACGGTCATTCTTTGTATGTGCAGCATTAAGTGGTCACATGTACTAAAATCAAAAGTTATTTCAATCAAAAACATTTCAACAGACCGAGTTACATGTTAACATGGGACCCCTTCTTTGATATCACCTGCACAATTCTTGCATCCATTGATGTTTGTGGATAGTTTCTGCTTGAATTTCTTTGCAGAATAACTTCCCAAGTGATCACAGTACTAAAATCAAAAGTTATTTCAATCTTCTTCTTCAGATCTTCTGCTTGAGGACATTCCAAAGGTTAGTGGGTGGGGTTAGGGTTGAGGTCAGAGGAGGATGGTGACCACACCATGAGTTTTTCCCCTTTTATGCCCAAAGCAGCCAATGACACAGTGGTATTCATTGCAGCATGAGATGGTGCATTGTCATGCATGCAGATGATTTTGCTACTGTAGGTATGGCTCTTCTTTTTGAACCATGAAAGAAAGTGATCAGTCAGAAAGTCCATATACTTTGCTGAGGTCATTTTCTGAAGGGGCTGACCAGCTCTCTGTCCATAATTTCGGCCCAATAATTGACTCCACCTTCTCCTTACTGACATCACAGCTATGTTGAGATGAAGTGGTCATCCACCACCAATCCACTACTGCGTCCATCTGGACCGTCCAGGGTTCCGCATCAGTCATCAGTGAACAAGTCTGTTTGAAAATTAATCTCACTGCGACCGTTTCTGCTTGTGACCACTGGTTAGGGATGGCAGAACAGTAGGTTAATGCACCGCCAGCCTCTGGAGGATCCTCCACCTTGAGGTTTCAGAGGCACCAGCAACTTCAAAAAACTGTTTGCTGCTTTGTGAGGGCATTTTAGCAGCTGCTCTCTTAATTCGATTAATTTGTCTAACAGAAACCTTCTTCATTATGCCTCTATCAGCACAAACCAATCTTTGTTCTGAATCAGCCACAAATCTCTTGACAGTATGATAATATTGTTAAATGTCTAATGTTTTCATATCTTGTCATACGGCACTGCACTATCTGATGATTTTTATTTGCAGAGCGATCCTTTCTCTTTCCCATATTGCTTAAAACTTGTGGCTTGCTTAATAATGTGGAACATCCTTCTTAGGTAGATTTCCTTTAATTGAGCTAACCAGACAAACTAATCAACCCAGCTCTCTGAAATTAATTATAGTGATTCAAAGACCCCTGACACACAATACCATCTATAAATTTAATAGCGCAACAAAAAATTTTATCTTTATGAGACTTAAATCCAATTTGCATAATAATTTGGAACACGCTTTACATGTGTCAGATTCCTACCTGTATAAATTACTGCCATGTATGTGATGATTGTCTTTGTGACTTTGCACCTCAGGTTGTGGTGATAATGGGGCTGGTATTGCAATGGGCTAACTTGTACGGTTATGTCAGATGCAAACTGGGTGGAAAGTCCAGCCTGAGAAACATGGCAAAGTCCTACCTCAGTGGACAGGTCTTCAAACAGGTTTGTGGAGTGTCACGATTACCTTTACTTTTAATATATTGTCAGAACACATTGTGATGCTCATCTTCTTGTTTTTCTTCAAAAAGGCTATGAAGGAAACAACAAAAAGTTGAAACTGAATTGGAGGCATTCAGACACAAAGAGGTGGTGGGGCTCAAAACTCGATGGAGTTAGTGTATTTTCACTTGAGCAGGTAGATGGTTATTTTCCTGTTTCTTTACATGTGGTGATTCTAAGAAATTCAATGTCTGATAGTAACAGAAGGTGGATTTTTTTTAAACAATTTTTGCAAGCTTGTGGGTGTATAACATGTTGAGGAAAGTTCACACATATAATGAACCTCTGATATTTTTATTACTTTGACTAAGCTGTATTTTTGTGTCAAAAAGTTTTTTATTGTTTGTTATAAATTACACTTTGGTATGTTTATGTGTAAAATGAAATTGCCATTCACTAGCATGTTTCAGGAGGTGTTGTGTGCATTAAAAATAAATCATGAAAATTATATTGTCTCCTCTGAAATATTCTCCAGATATGTATTGATATTGTTGTGATGTAGAATATTTCAACTAAGTACTGTTAATACAATTGAAAAAACCTAATTTCGGACATGAGTAGCGAGAAAACTACTTTGTCTGCAGGTAAGTGTTTGGCCACAAGGTGGCAACAAGCATGGTTATATTACCGTACTTTATGCTGAATATCTCTGAATACAAATTTTAATGGTAAAAAAGTCCAATTTATGTTTGCTTAAAACATCCATTGAAAGATTTTTGTAATAAAATGCCAAATTAATCTACTGCGAATAATAAAATGTGAATTTTCACAATATGTGAACAAATCTCATAGATCAAAATATAGGGAATATATTTGTTTTATTTAACAGATAAAATAAAGAAATATCGCAAGAAGTATATAGTTACATCTCAATTATTGATGCATCTATTCCTCAACTATATACACACACATAGAAGATAGATGATGGATCACATGGGCCCTCGGGCCTATCAGCAGTGATTGTCAGCAAGAGGCATAGTACATCCTTCACAAGTTCACCGGTTCATCAAAGAGCATCACATAATAAACAGTTTGCATGAAAACATTCACTCCTTGAGTAATGTTTGAATGAGGCCATTCAAACTTCATGCAGACACAATGCAAGTCAGAATTGCTTCCCACAACCATTTTCCTGCCATAGGATGGCACTTACAACTGCACCACAATGCGCCAGAGTTTCTAACACAAATCACCTGTTAATTACCATGTATCCACAAAGCCTTCACACTGATCCAAGAAGTTTTTAGCTGTGTTGCATCAAAAATATGCGAGATAGTAAATGAACCTTTTCAAGTTTTTATTTTGTACAAGTCATGAACTGCAGTGATCTCTTAACTAATCCTAAGCTGGATTCAAAAATAATTAAGGTAATTACTGGCAAAAAACTAATTTGACGTTTTGGCAAACACCAGCGAAAAGCCAGTTTGTCATTCATTTTTGATTAAAAAAAAATTTTTTTTTCATCTTTGACCCCTGATGTTTCTGTGTAAAGGCAAATGCCCACTGTGTTCACAATATCCATGTCATGATTTTCTTCTAACCAGACAAGCAAGCTTTTAGTTGTAGTTTTTGATTCTGGAAAATAAAGGTTAGAGATCAAAGTTGACCCTTCTGAAACAAATGAACATGCCCTTCTGTTAAAGATAAATAACATTTGAATATGTAAAACATGATCATCCTTGCAGTAATTATTGTGGTAGTTTCTTTACTATTTTCTTTGGTAAATCCAGTTAGTGAATTTATTTTTGTTTTGGACAAGTTATGAATTTGTTTGAACTTCTATTATATGGTTATAATGCTATATCACAATAAGTAAGAGGTTAAAAACAGTTTGTTATTATCGTCTATGTTGCATTGTTCCAAAAAATAAAATGATCAATGTCACATTTGTACTGTACCATAACATAAGTCATGGCAAAAACATATCCAGAGCTACAGATAAGATACAACCAGAAAAAGATTTTGTCCAGTTTATCTGCAAGTTTCTGATGACGTTCCCTTTCTTTCTCTTTGGTGACAACAGCCTCCATGATTCTGACCATCTTCTGCAGCATTTTAGAGTCCTCAGAAAGACCTTGCTGAACGATGCTGATGACACCTTTGGTCTCTGCAGTGATCAAAATTACACAGCGTCAGTCACTCCCTAAAAAAAAAACTATTCCCTATCAGAACATTTCTTCCACAACAAAGCCTCTCTCACCTGCATCCACGTTTTCTTTGTTGTCTTCTGCATTTTGAGGAGCAGGCCTTTTACCGAAGCAGGTGAAAAAAGCCAACCCGTTTTGAGACACCCTTGTCAACAATATGGATACCAACATGCTTATCACCATCAGGACTTGGCAAATACAGAAATGGATTCCTGTGCAACATAAAGATGGTTGTAGTTATTTTTGCTGCTGATTTATATTTTCCTTTTTTTTTTTTTTTGTTCTTTGTCTTATCGGTTTGCACAGAACAAGTTGGTTTGTTGTTGTGTGCCCCGTGACTCACGGATGACTGGGCTGCACTTGCTGTCTCCAGGAAGCACGTTGGTGAGAATGCTCAGGAACATGGTGAAGCTGAGCACCAACGTAACCTTGAAGGAGTTGCGCTCACCACCTTGCAGTGGCATAGCATTGCTGACTATATCAGCCACCATGATCAAGATAGTTGGCAGAAGTAATGTGATGAATGGGTTGGAATATCTGATCCTTAGAGACACCTGAGGTGAGCACAAAAGACACAGGAAGGAAGGGAAGAAACTACAGTCTCCATTGCATTGCTTTGATTAGGATGTGATTTGTGCTGTATGGTTTCTCTGGAAACTGTTTTCACTGCCTCTTAGTAACTAAGTAAGAGAACACTACTTACACTCATCAGGCTAAATTTATATTACAGCAAGGGAGCTAGATTCAAGTTGGCTAGGTGGCTTACAAGCTTGATTTTACTTAAATTGCTGCCAGCCACTTGGTGACTTATTAAACCTATTGTTTAGAAAAAACTAAAGGCTTTCCATTATATGAGCTGGTTCTTATTCCTTTCAAACATGTTTTTTTAACTAAAAGGTTTTAGGTTATGTTCACCACCTAATTGATCTAGCAGCTCTTCACTCAGAAAAATGTATTTAGGTTCATGTTCCAATTCACATGTGGACATCAAATATATGTCAGATAAATCAATTTCATATCAATTTGATCATACAGTTAATTGGCTTTTATGAACTTACATCAATAAAATTGCGATCCGCTCGCTTTTTCCCCAGCTTCACTTCTTCCGTTTCCCAGTCTCCACGGGAACTGTCTGCCAACCTCACTTGATCAACTTTTATGCTTATCCCACATTCTGCATTAGAGAATAACAACAATAATAACAATTTCTTAATTTGTTATAAGAAAAAAACTGGAATATTGCCTTCTTAAAGAGGTGTAGAGACATCCTTGTTCCTTGTTTGGAATGTTCCTTGTTTGGAATGAAGTGTGGACATCATCATCAAACATCAGTACACAGGTTGTAGTCTGGAGTATAAACTCAACATTGCTGCAGCAGTTGGATTTTAAGTAACATCCTGAATTTCAAAAATGCTATTTTACTACCCTATTGGGTAAAGAAATAACTCAGGAAATTTTCAAATACTTTTTTTGCTGTTAACTTTAAAAAAATAAATGCATAAACGTGGTTTAAATATAATTTTCAATTCTAACAGTTAAAGTCACTGTGGAAATGTCGCTGGCTAAAATGGGATTTGGGCAACATGGTACCATAGAGCTTCTTTCAGTTTGTGGTATGCAAAACATTCAGTTAACCATGCATAAACAGATCGGTGTTATTGCTCAAATTGTTTATAATGTACTGTAAATCGATAGGTACAATTCAGAGCAGTCTAGTGCATGCATTAGCCCATGCCCTTCTGTGAAAATTTAAGGATATGTAGTTAAAATAAAATGGTAGGAATGTGGTATCATGGCATCAGTGAATTTCTTACCATCTGGTGGGGTGGATTTAAGTCCAACGGGGCACACATCAAAAGCAAAAGGATAGTTGAACAGATTGATTCCACAATTCACTACTGCAATTATGACCACCGTGTGCCCTACAGTACCATTACTGTACACCACGAGATCAGGCGAATCATGCTCCATGGTGCTTTGTCTGCACATATACCCAACAGAGACAGCAAGTGTTTCAGGTGAGCTTGAACAGATCAATGGACTGAGTTTCTTTTAAAAATAAGATGTTGTGCCACTCACCCATTTTCTATAGATATATATGGGGTCCACACTTTATTTACTGGCAAAATGAGTTTTTCAAATGGATACACTGACGTGTTCCACGCCAGCTCTGGATCCACCCAGGCCTGTACAATAAAATAAAATTCAGTCACTAAAATAAGATTTTGTTATATCTTTCTGGATTGATCTTTAATTTTTATCACATACAATTGTAAGCTGCAGACGACTCATTAGATGTAGTTCCTTCATGTCCTGTTAAGATAAAAAAAAAGTTCTGATACATTTTTACTTTATATGAGTTTTGGAAGAATCTTTAAACAAAGTAGAGAACAGTTTGTTCTTGCCAATGTGGAATGTGTGAAAAAAAATAGAAATACTTACGACTGACAGCGTTTCGTACTCAATTAATGGAACGTCAACAAGTAAGGTGCAGTTCTCAGATTGAGGTGAAGATAAATATTGTTTTCTAATTAACATTTGAGCCAGACATCTGCGAGTTGTGCAATTGATTTCAGCTTGGGAACATCCTAAAATAAGATGCGTGTTCCAGCAATTTTAGAAAGACTTCCTTTAATCTTTCAATCCGAAATTAAAATGTCCAAAATGCACTTACCAAAAATCAGCAAACTCAGCAGAAAGATTGCACTTGCCATCCTTTTAGTTTTAAGACTAAATTCTTTTTATCTGAAGAGTTGGAGTAATGACTGCACCTTTCATCCTTTCAATTTTCAGCTTGATGTGAGTCTTTAAGTAGATTTCTAAACAACAGTGGGCAGAACACTGCTGGTGCAGACATGACTGACTCACAAAAGCTTTTTATTAGATCATTATAAGCTAATCTCTTTCGTGTTATTCAGTCAGACTGTGCAAACAGTAAAACTGCAGGTGTGGTATTGCCCATTGTCCGTAGCTGCAGGAGACTTCATAGGGCTCGTGTTTGACGTTATCATAGGCCGTGCTTCTTACTTATCACAACAAGAACATCTCTGTAAAAGACGGGGGAAAGCTGAATGAGTCTGTAATTGAGAGGCAAGCTTGCACAAAAAAATTATTATAAAAAACAGAACAAATATTTAAGACCGTAGTTATTAAGCTAAGGAGTGGCTTTTATATACACTGCTTTGACAGGTGGATGATGAATTGTAGTTTTACCAAGAACTGCCTAGGCTATTTGAATTAATTAACTTTAACAATATGCAATTTATTTTGCGTAATGTTGATTTTAAATTAAGCTGCCTAACATTTATTCTACTGATATGAAAAAATCTGGTTTGTGGTGTCCATATGTGATGCATGAATAAATGGTATGACAAAAGCAAAAATGGGGGGAGAATAAAATCCCCCCCTTGGATTGCTTGGTGTTGTGAACAGGCATGTGGGGTGCCCTTGGGCCTCTGTTGGCCAATATTTGCACCTGAACTGTCTTTTTTATCGTTGGTGAATGGAAGTTGGTGAACGGATGTTGCAGTTTACTGGTTGGCCAAGAACCAGTTCCCACTGGTCTGTGGTCTGTTAAGTTTTTTGGCGTGCGTCCATCCTGCATTTCTAGGGTCTGCTCTTAGACTTGATGTGCCCCCCATATCACCATATGTTAATTTCAGATAGTCTCTGGATATACACAAAGACACACACACACATATGCTCCACATATAAATAGAACCCCATAATTGCATGCACACACAAAAAGCATGCAGAAGCCAATGATTTATGAATGGTTACAATGGGAACAGCAGCCGAGCCATTGCCTTCCTATGCAACTTATGCATTCCTATGCAGCTTGGAAAAAGTTATTACTTCCAGTGTAGTCTGGGCTTTCTCCCTTGGATTGTCTCCCTTTTGGGTTTTTGACTGGGCCAATCAGTAAACAGAATGAGAAGTTGTGAACAATGATGATAATTTTCTGGGCTATTTTAGAATTGTAGTCTGCCTGGAGCAATGGAGGAGGTTCAGTCCATCTTGGCCATGGCTTTCAAGATACTGATTATATATTAACAACCACCTTGTTCGGATCGGCACTTTGCAGTGCCAGATGGTTGATAACAGTGCACGCAATTTCTGGTAAGCTTCTTAGCATCGAGCAATTGGTAAAATTTGAAACCTCAACAGCCTTCAGGAAGCATTTGTTTCTCAGCAGCCGAGAGCCCTGACCCTCTGTACGAAGTTACTAGGTTATGGGAACAGTAGACATCCATAGTTTTAATATAATTGTTTTGTAAGTATTTTCATTTCTACACCTTTGCTTTCCTCATTGCTTCTTTGTATAATGACTAAATATGCATAGTGATTTTCTAGTGCCTTGCCTTGGGGGGCACATCAACATGTGGCAAGGGGATGTTGGAATCAAATTCACAATTTTAGATTGCAAAACAACCACTTTCCCCATTGAGCCACAGTTGTCTCTGTATAATTGCCAAATACTGTCCATTTTGTTGTTTGAATACATGCAGTTTATTGTCTGCTCAGTTTAATAAAGTTCATTAGGAATATTCCATTCTCTCTATTTTGTAAAGCAAAGCTGCTCTGAGATTGCAAACACACCGTACAGTAATCTGAAATCAGTTTTATTATTAAAAGTGGAAAGCCTTTGAAGTTCCTTTAAAATTTGATACATGCCATGATAGCATGCCTTATGAAAAATAATTGATTATTTTGGTAAATGTTTAATGTTTGATTTCTTTATTTCAATGTATGTCTTTTTTTTCAATGAAGTAAGTTCAGACACTGTTTTGGCTTATATTTAAAAAAAATATCTCAGAAATGCAGTACTTTGATTAATGTCAAAGCTCTGGTTGTGATTCTCTCAAAGGCTAAAGTCCTTAAAAATTCACAAAATGTTAACCGGATTTTCATGGGACATTTTTTAACTACTCTGTCATCAGATTGGACAAAGTTTTTTTTTCTTTGTATTTTCTTTCTGTGTCTCTTTTGATCCATTCATAATGAAGCCATTGTTTCTAAATGACTGGTATCACAGAATAGATAAGGTGTTCCTCTGTTATCTCTGAATGGATTGTCTTTTATCTGTTTTCACTCATCATCTTACAAAACTAGTAGTTAATCAGATAGCTTAACTTCCAAATATAGATAACTGTGTCATATTCTATTCTTAAGCATACAACAAGGTTTTTTTTTGGTGTCGCTGACCTATTTTTACAGCAACCTTAGATGCACTCTATAACAGCTCCAAAGAGGAGTTCAAAGTTGATTCCCTTCGCATTGGTTCTGTTGTAATCGTGTCTTATCGGAACTGCATTGTAAACCATTGGGACAAAGACAGAACTTGTTCCCATGAAGGAATTTCTACCAGACTGAAGAAAGATTGACTTCCTGAGTAATGAATTGTGGAAGTTTTCAGGAAATTGCTTAAATATCATGCTGAAAATATCAATACAATTGCTTGTTTTTGTTATCTTTTGGAAAACTAGACGGATTGTAAAAAGTCTGACTTTACCATCTGAGGACAAGGACAATTGTAGGTATTTTTTATCTTGAGGAACCTCTAAAATATTCCATAGGTCATAAGTCCTAGGTATCCAATGAACTTTGAGGCGGAAATGATCGCAATAATATCAGAAAAAAATGGGACTTTGCCTCAGGACCAAGTCAGTCATGCTTTTCTACCATTTGAAGGTTATGACCGCATGAAGCGCACATTCTTTAATGCTCAGGGGAGCTTGACACCAGATCCAGTCTGATTTCTTCAAGGCAGGTAAGTTGATTATTCAAGTCTTTCTTTGTCTGGTCAGACCAATTTATTGAAAAATAACTACTTAAAAAAGTATGAAAATATGTAATCCAATATTTTTTTTACAATTTAAGTCAACAATTATAACAAATATGTATTATCCAGCTTTGATGAGATATGTTTTAAGTATTAAAGCAGAAAACAAAATTGAAGTCATTAATGAAATGACTTTTTGCCTGTATTAAATGCATTATTTTGAATTAAGGTGTTTTTTTTGTTTGTTTGTTTTTTTTTGTGGGGTCATAATTAAAACCTAAGCTTATTGTATTTCAGTGTCACTTGGTGTTATGATCTTACTCTGAAGTGGTAACTTAGACAATACACAATAAGTATTAAATGATATACATTAAATCTGTATTTGAAAATAATCAGAAACTCAGAAGATTTAATTTCTCCACGGTCAATATGTCCCTGCTTATTTTTTTTCTTTGACCTGAATGTATTTATCCACTCTGAGAAAGAAAAAAAATTTATTGACTGCATATTTTACAATATTTCTAATTGCAGCAGGAATTTCCATATTTTTTATAGACAATCTTAGTTTTTTTTTTTTTTTTTTTTTTTTTAACCTTAAGTATATACTTTGGCAACCCACCAACAGTAGGTAGCCATTTTTACAACACATAGCACTACTGTGCACAATATAATCGACAAAATCTTCAATCCTTATTTCTTTGGTGGGACAATTAAGCCATATGACGTGTTAAAATTATAATGCACGATAGACCAGTCATCATAAACTGTGATAAACATTAGCCACTTGTTCTCATCAGACTGAGCAAGGCAATAAACTCTCAGGTTGACTGACAGGAAGAACATTCTTTATTTTTGATCAGTGAGAAGCTTTGAGATAAACCAGATAGCGAACATGTCATCAGTGAGCTGTCAGTAAAATAAAATGATAGAAATGTGCTGGCTTTTGTTCTGTGTGTCTCTGGAGAGGGGGACATGCAGTTAACGTTTGACATTTCAGCTGACATTCGGCGCTATTAGAACTAATCAATAATTTACCTTTAAAGGAACGCAAACCGATTAATAAGTATACCAAGCTGAGGTCAATTCCATGTAACTGCTTAAGCTTGTGGTAAAAAAAACAACAACAAAAAAAACAACAAATAAATACTTTCTTTGAGCTTTTTCTTACAATTTTAAGAAAATGTCAGATCTCCCCTTTTTGCTCTTGGTTACATTTGGAAGACTACAGACTGAAATAAAATGTAAAAGCGGTAAGCTCAACAGATTAAAAATTAGGGTTTATTTAAGTTCAAAACTCTTTGTTAGCCTTTGAGTTTTTCCAAGTTAAGCTTTTTAGAAGATTGGGTCTGACTATTGAAAGCTTTGATGTACAGATTAGTTTAGAGCCAACTCAATATTTGCAAGATGCCCGAAAACCTAAATTACTAAACCTCCACCACCATGCTTGACAGCTGTTATTATTATTTAGAATTGTTGTTTCTGTCTTTAGCACTGTGTTGTTTCATCACTTTAGAAGTGTTCACACTTGACAATGATCACTAAAGTGTGGTCTAGTATGTTTAATAATTTGTTTTCGTCACCTAGGTGTATTCAATTGCCATCAATTAACTCCATAATTTGAAACTGTTAAAGGAAAAGTTAAGGAATAAAACATGCTTCTATGTGGAACACAGTGAAAAGGAAAGGAAATATTTTGAGATTTTATCAAGGACAAAACAAAGGGAAGAAGCTAAAGGTTGACATGGAAAACTACCCATAAAACACCTCTGGAAAAAGCAGCATAAAGCATTGTTCTGTTCAGTTTAAAGGACCTAAAGACAACATCCTGTGGCTCTAACTTAATAGTAGACCAGTGTATAATGACATATTTATGTAAAACTGCAAATGAAATAAATATTTTTATTGTGTAGAATGTTTCAATCTATTTGATCATATAAATAATGGAAAAAAACAGCCATGCTTTACAAAGGGAAATTGTATGATGACAATGTAATAACGCCACAATGTAAAATAATACAATCCTAATCTTTACCTCCATCTTATCTTTTTATTTTCATAGGAGACTGACTGAAAGGCACTCACTTTCAACATGAGCACTGAAAGCGAACAGCATGTAATTGACACCAATCACACCTCAGTTCATACGCTGAGCAAGAAAAATGGAAAGGAAAGAAGGCGGCTCCGCTACATGCAGAAAGATGGCCGGTTCCTGGTGGCATTCCAGAAGCCCTCTGGAGACTGGAGCCCATATTTACTGGACATTTTCACCACCCTCATAGAGATTCGCTGGAGGATGATGTTCCTTCTCTTTACCCTTTCTTATATTCTCTCCTGGATCTTCTTTGGTTTCTGCTATTGGCTCATTGCCTATATTCATGGCGACACTCAGAGTTCAGACAACAATCCTTGCATGGACAACGTACGTGGATTTACTGGAGCATTCCTGTTCTCAATGGAAACCCAGGCAACTATTGGTTATGGCAACAGGGGAATGACTGAGAATTGCATTGGGGCTATTATTCTGGTTACCATCCATAATCTATTTAGCTGCTTTCTCGACACCATTATCATTGGAATTATTGTGGCTAAAATGGCATCTGCCCGAAGGAGGTCTCAGGCAGTGCGTTTCAGCAGCTCTGCAGTGGTCAACCTGCGGAATAGGGTTCTGTGTCTGTCATGGCGTCTCGGAGACTTCAGGGGTAACCACATTCTGGAGGGAGTCGTAAAGGCCCATCTTGTCCGGCATGTGAAGAAACGAGGTTCTGTTGTGATGCTGTACCAGGATTTGGACCTCGAGAATCCACATGTTGTTCTCGTCACCCCCACAACAATTGTTCACAAACTAAAACCAGGAAGTCCCCTTTACAAAATAGGTCCAGATGACTTGAAGAGGAAGAAATTTGAACTGCTCGTCTCCTTCACCTACACCGGGGACTCCACAGGGCTGCTCCATCAGACACGCACGTCCTACACTCCTCCAGACATCCACTGGGGTCAGTGTTTCCGCGACATACTGAAAGTGGCGAAGAAACACTATAAGGTGGACTGTGCTTTGTTCAATGAAACCAGCTGGGTGCCAGTGCCCATACTCAGTGCAGAGGCTTATGAAAGAGAGAGTGGACATCCTAATGAGCGCAATTCACTCTTACCATCAGTCACCGGGAACCGCCGCCTCTACTGGGCCACCACCATCAGCCCAGAGGAGATAGTGGTGCAAACATCTTTGTAATCAAACAAACATGTACATATGACAAACTATTTTACTGTGAGTGATAAATATAAAATGTGAAACCATTTGAATGTCTTCATATATACATTTACGTCCAAAGATTAGTGGTTTATGGCTTGTCGGCAATAAGTTGTGTGTTCGGCTGATGAATGGAAATTTAATAAAGCTTCTCTTTTTCACTTGGAATAATTATGTTTTGTATGTGACTGTCCTAAAAAAACAGAAATATATGAGTGGGGAAGTTAAGGAATTGGTATCCTACAGTACAAAAATGTATAATTTTAATCTGTCATAATTAACAGTGACTTCTATCACATGCATATGTTCTGATATAAACCACTGTTTTTTACACTTCCAAGAAACACTGAAATAAGCCAGGTCATAAGATGTTAGGGAGTGTAAATCTTGTGACATTTCTAGTGAATGTGTTTCTATGATTTCATTAAAAAAAATCAACAAATAAAAAAACCCCAAAATGACACTGTATTATAACATATTCTTATTTTAGCTTACAGTAGTTAAGTATGTGGCATATTTAATTCAGTTAAATACCCCTAACCAACTAGCATAATCATCCTAAATTGACAATAATATTAATAATAAGAATGAAAAACAATGATGTAAATCTTTATGTACTGTATGAAACCTGCTCTTGCTCAGGAACCACGTAATGATGAATTTAAGAGCACAAAGCCTCAGTTTTCATTAGTCTGGCCAACTATTCAGGGTAAATTGCTGACAGGCGGTTCTTTATTAGACACTTGACAGAACAACTTTTTTTTTTTTACGGGTGAACAGCGCCTCCATGTGTTCATATATCGCATATGATTACTTTGGCAAGTGAATTACTATCTTTTCACTCTGTTTATGTTGGTGTGTTTTAGAGGACAGATGTAAGATACTGATTTAGAACTCCTTTCTTTGTATATTAGAATCAACCACTTTTCCCCTCAACATCAAACAAAACTAAATGAAACTGCTGGCCCCTGGAAAAGGCGCTCCTGCTTCCCATTGGCTGGGTCTGCTTAAGGGGGCGGGGTTTTTGGAGACACGTGTTTTACAAAGTCTTGTCTTCGGAACCACAACTATCTGCTTCAGTGTCGCTGGAGAGGGTTATGGCTGGGTTCAAAGCTGCTCACGGGAAACCAGGAGACAACAACAAACCGGACAAAATATTAAGACGGCGGAGGAGAGCAAACCTGTCGCAGCTCGGGGTTATAACAGCGAGAGAAGATCCAGTTTGCGCTCCAACATCCAACAGGTAGGTGATATGTCTGATTTTGGAAATGTTCTCTTTCATTTATTTATTGCAAATATTAATGAGATTTGGTGACTTATTTCACCAATAGAAAAGTTCCGTTTGAATGACAATGACTGAAAACATACATAATTGTGTGATTGTGCAAATAATTCATTTCTGTACTTTTCAAAGATCAAGGGCCTGAGTGCAGTGAAATCTCTTGCAATTGCTTGTAGCCACTTTTATGACCATGTTCATTAAAAATGGCCAAATATAAAATTAAGACGTCAAAAATATTTTTTTACATCGGAAATTGCACGCATCATTTCACGTAGGAAAAAAAAAGCTGAAAATCTTTAATTTAACAATATCTTTAGTTAAACAATTGACTTAGTTATTGATCTACGAAACAAAACAGAGCAGCTTTATATAACCACTTTCCATCTGCCTCAGCAGTTGGCTCCATCCGATAGCAAATGCAAAACAAACAATCACAGACTGTGATGACTCCGCGGGACTTCATTTGTCACCATGTAGCAATTGACGGCATTAAGTGACACGATGGAGAGCGGGCAAGAAGCAAACAGTTCTTGTGGCAAAGAGCTGATGTTTGAGGGGACCAAGTCTTCAAAGTCAGTGATGTGTTTTTCGAACACGGATAAACCGGAAATGTTATGTCTGTAAACATGAATAGAATTATGGTGTGGATTCCCATATCAATTTGTCGTTGTGTAGGTTGACACAATAATGACTTTTGCGTTTTACTTTCATTTAATGTTTATAGGAAACATGGCCCTTAAAAAAACAAACAAACAAACAAAAAAAAAACCTAAGTCTTATATTTCCACGTATTTCCGGTCAATCCTGATGTGAAATCATTAACTGAGAAAAATATATACAGATAATAGAAAAACTGATTCTTTGTAATGTATGCACAGAACATTGAAAAAAAGAGAAAGACATATATCTGCCTATTTTTGAGTTTTAAAGAATAGCAAATAAACACCCAAAAGTGAAAAGTGGAGCTAGAGTAGCTTTGGAACTAACAGGGCAGGTTGCATGTGCATTGCAATTTGTAGCCTGTGGTGTTGTATTTTAATGGGTCTCTCATCCACTGTGTCAATACCTTTTCTGTTTTTGCTGTCCTTGATGCTATGTTTCACATAGTGAACTTTACTGGTTAGGTAATAATGCTTTTTAAATTGTGCAATTAAAATAGTTTTATATTATATTTATATATTTATATTAAAATAATATTATATATATATATATATATATATATATATATATATATATATATATATATATATATATATATATATATAAGCATTTAATTTCACTGTGGTATGCACTGCGGTGTACAATCTGTAACTTCTTTATAGCACTTAAGTACACTGAGCAAACGTTTTTTGCAAAAAGCAGCACGATAATGATAAATTTAAGTCAATATTGCTTATACTTTTTAACTTCTTTACATCTATTGTAACAATACTGTTAACTTGAAGCATGTGATCCAGTTTTCAGACAGCATGTTATAATATGATTTTGTTTGTGTCTTTATATTTCATAGCCCCTGTCACTGATGAGACTCAAAGCAAGTGTCAGAGAGGAGTGACCTAACCTCACTGACGGTGCACAGCACTGTTAGAGAAGAACATCTTCTCCACAGGCCCGAGTCCTGGTGGCCACATTTCCTGCCCTAGAGTGTCCCCCAGAGAACTCAAAACTGTTTCTCCAACGCTTCTACCAAAAACTGAGACTGTTTTCCAAAGCAGAACCGGGCCAGCCCCCACAGTTGGAAGTGATGGGGAGCCTGCGTAGCCACCGTTACAGCATTGTGTCCTCAGAGGAAGATGGCATGAAGTTAGCATCCATCGCCGTTCCAAATGGCTATGGGAATGGCAACGTAGACAAAGGACACATGGAGCAGCAGCGTCAGAGCCGCTTTGTGAGCAAAGATGGCCACTGCAATGTGCAGTTTATCAATATGAGCGAAAAAGGCCAGCGCTACCTGGCAGATATCTTCACCACCTGCGTGGACATCCGCTGGCGTTGGATGTTTGTCATATTCTGTCTGTCTTTCCTCTTGTCATGGTTGTTTTTTGGACTTGTCTTCTGGGTCGTGGCACTGGTTTATGGGGACTTGGAGAATGAGACTCAATTATGTGTTTCCAATGTGGACAGCTTCACTGCTGCCTTTTTGTTTTCAGTCGAGACCCAAACCACAATTGGGTACGGTTACCGCTATGTCACGGAGGAATGTCCCATTGCTGTTTTCATGGTGGTGTTTCAAAGCATTGTGGGCTGCATTATTGATGCTTTTATCATTGGCGCCGTCATGGCCAAGATGGCAAAGCCCAAGAAGAGGAATGAGACTCTTGTGTTCAGCCACTATGCAGCGGTAGCAATGAGGGACGGTAAACTATGCCTGATGTGGAGGGTTGGAAACCTGAGGAAGAGTCATTTGGTGGAGGCTCACGTCAGGGCGCAGCTCCTCAAGTCCCGCACCACAGTGGAGGGAGAGTTCATTCCTCTGGATCAGGTAGACATTGACGTCGGCTTTGACAGTGGGATCGACAGAATCTTCCTTGTATCTCCGATCACCATCGTGCATGAGATTGATGAGGACAGCCCATTCTACGAGATGAACAAACAGGAGCTGGAGACCTCAGAGTTTGAGATTGTTGTGATTCTCGAGGGTATGGTGGAGGCCACGGCCATGACAACTCAGTGTCGGAGTTCCTACGTGGCCGGCGAGATCCTCTGGGGCCACCGCTTTGAGCCAGTGCTCTTTGAAGAAAAGAACTACTACAAAGTAGACTACTCAAGATTTGACAACACCTATGAGGTGCCCAGCACTCCCACTTGTAGTGCTAGGGAGCTGGCTGAGAGGAAATCAAATTCTTCCAGACTGAGGAACTCGTTTTGCTACGAGAACGAAGTGGCTCTGGAGAAAGTTGAGATGGAGGAGGAGTTTGAGGAGGACAACAGCAGTTTGATGAGGGACGCTGAGGTTAGTGGTCTAGAGGATACAAGCACAGATTTGGTTTCAGAATGCAACCTGGACTCTTTGCCTTTAGAGGCAAGACCTTTCACAGCAGAATCAGAGATATAACTGCAAGGTGTTTTAAATGTGCTTGAACTTTATCCTGGTTGGTGTTTTTGATAATTAATTGCATGGCAGTTTGTTAGAAACCAGGGTTTTAAAAAAAATCTCTGTGCAGAAGCAGAGTGTGCACTTAAAACCAAATATAAACTTCTTATATAATTTATGGAATCACTGTTTGCATGAGTTGTGTTATAAAATGGGTTACATGTATCACACACACAGTGCAGTATGTTCTCTTAACAGGATATAAATTAGAATATTTTATTTAAAAGCTATTTTCCATTTGATTAATTGCATATTCCTTGTTATGTCCAAAGAAACATCCTGAACTTAATATTGTTTTTGTTGTTTTCTGAGTGTCACACGGGATTAAAACAAAAGTTTTTAAAATAGTACTCAAACTCATTTTAAAGGTTAGAATTACCAACACAAAAAATGGGTCTGTGATTGTTAATGAGCTGGTCTCTTAGCAAAAACTTTCAGTCTTCTTAAACGTGCTGGTTAAATGGTCAAATAGAAAAAAAAAAAAAAAAAAGTATGATTTGCACAAATTCTGAGTACACTACTCTCCTCAACCTATCATCTTGTCCATGTGGAAAATCTTTTGCAACGTGTGCCTTAACAAAAGTTCTGGTCTATAGGAACTCAGCTGGTTTCACTCTGTTTGAGCACACACTGCATTAGATCTCACAGAGCACAGGCACATGAAGATGTGATTTTTTTTTCTTTTTTTGTTGCAGATTGCTGCCACTTCGTGCAGGTTCTTGTGTTTTAATGTGCAATACTGTCAGGTGTTAGGAAGAGACATGAGGCCCGATCACGAGCCAAGGCAATGAATGTTAAAGCTAAGTGCTGCTAAGTTACATATTGTATAGACAGAAATCTCAGAGCCAAACTGCATTAGTGTTATTGTTTTCAAGTTGCAGATTGCACATTAGTGTTTTATCTAGCTGTAGACAAGCATGGTTATGTGGAGTGTGTTCTCTAAAGCTTCGATGCACTTCTTTTTCCGCAACAGAAACTTCTTCCTCCAAAGAAAAGCAAAAATGGCTTTACTATTCAAAGTTAGGTATGTACGTATATGCTATACGTTAAATATAAAACCTAATGTCTTTCCTCAACTAGCAATGGTTGATTGATGGAGGATTGGTTGAACAGATTATTACCACAGTTTACTCTACATAAACATAATTTTTGACGTGAGATATGCAGAATCCAGATACATTCTAATTACACTGCTTTCCAAATGTATTCATACCTTACGAATACCTTTTTCATATTTTGTCCCAAAATTCAAAATATTAACTGGATTTGTAATTTAAAGAACAACGCAAGTGGTGCATAAACGTGAATGAAAAATTAAAGTTTTGTATGATGAATATGCTTTGATTCAAAAGACAAAAATGTAACCGGAAAGCTACATTTTAGTGTTGTCTGACGAGAGCACCTTCATCCATATGTGACACTTATATGAAGACTCACCAAACCCACCAAAAAGAAAAGAGCTGCAGATTTGAGCTCTGAAAGCTGATTTTCTCCTATTTCACAGTTATGAATTTCTTTGTGTTGGTTTGCAGTATAAAGTCCAGATGAAACACACTTAATTCTGTGGTTTCAAGCTGACAAAATGTGGAATCGTTTAAGCGGTATTAATGCTTTTGCAATGCGGTGTAAGTCGTCTCGGTCCTGGTGAGGTCATGGCTGAAAAGATGCTTGCTTTGGGTGGTTAACGGTCATCAATGATAACTGATATTGCAGTCACAGTTAAAAAAAAAAAAAGAACATCCTGCAGAGATCAAACGTACTCCTTTTAGTCTTACAGAAAGTTTAGTTTTAGTCATTATTGTAAGAATTAACCTTGTGGATGTCAGACCTCTGTAGTGTTTCTGTTTTAGGTTTTTATTTTTCTACTGTCTTCCCACTTTCCTGCAGAACCCAGACTGTACAGCTTTTTTTTTTTAATCTTTTGTAAATTATATTGCACTGTATAGTGGTAATGCAGATAAAACTATTTATGTCCTTGTTTTTTCAATAAAACACTAAAACAAATTTATTTTTGATGTTGATGCATTAATAAAACTTGGCTGAATGGCAGTACTGTGTGTATAGCTTTAATTAATAACTCTTTCTCCAGGTTTTCTGTTTTGTTTTCCAGATTTTTTTTTTCTCTTTGACCAAAGTTGTTGACGCCTGTAGTTGCTTAAGGGACGGCCGTTTTTTGAATGTGGAGCTGTGGTCCAAATTCCAGTCTGTCTGTCAGGGCTCAAAAACATCATTTTCTATAACTCAGCAAAACTGACTTGGTCCGGTTCTGCAAAAGCCTGCTGTGCTGCATCAGCTTACTCTACTGGAAGTCATTTTCAGTGACAGCAATGGAAAGAACTCCTCCTTCACTCCTCTTAGCCTCTTTCAATAAACTGTGGAAAATCTATGTATTCTGCAAGTGTCCTGAAGGTATGTTGGGTCAGTTGTTCAAAATTCAACCTAATTTATTTGGTATCAAATTTCAAATATTTCCAGAGATTATCAGAAATTATAGATTTTAGATTGTGATGTGTCTGCAGTAGAATAGTATCATGTTGCATAACAAGCCAACGTTCCAGTGGCTTGTTATGCTGAATGTGGGGAGACACATTCAACCTCCAGCTCTCCTGAAAAAGCATTACTACGCATAAAAATGTGTTAGTCCATGCATTTGGTCAATACCGTTGTATTAGAGATGAAGCCGTGTTTGAAAAATGACACAACTGTCTGAGAATTTACTCACTTTCCATTCAGTGCTGCACTCGGCCTTCGCAGACTGACACAATGCAGCAACTGATTGATCAGACACATCCGTAGTGAGGCAGCATGCCTATTGGATTTGTTTCTACACAGGAAGTGCTCAACGCCTGTGGGTTTTTTCCACATTAGCCAATGAAAACACCACAAAGCAGGAGTTTGGTTAAAAAAAAAAAGCAAGAGTTTTCTGTCTTTTTCCCCCCATTTCAGACTTTTTAGACGAAGACGGGAAAGGAAAGTATAAAGAAAAGAAAAACAAAGAAAACCTGCATAGTTCTTAATTTTCTGGCAATGAAGGCATTAATGTAGAATTTTCTACAGAAGTTTTATTTATTTATTTATTTATTTATTTTTTTAGCAATACCTCCTTAAAATGCAAGGTCTCGCATTTAAATGAATGGCGCTGTGGCTTGCCGGTCTGCCCAGAATCGACTGCCATGTGTTGGCCGGCGAGTTCATGTCGATGAGGCTGATGACGTCTCACCCTGAACTGGCTCATTAACCACAGACTGATCCGCTTGACCTTCAGATTAATGAGGCAAACATAAACACGAACAAGTCACAGACTCTGAAAAGTGACACACGGCATAACTGAATTTTAAAATGAATGACGAAAACACAGAAAAAATGTCACACTTTGTATTACCGGCCACAGCATAGATTTGTAGGACATAAATTAAAACCTGTGGAAGTGTATGCTTTCTGCTTCTGCCTGTTATAGCAGAGGGAGCACTGGTTAGTCTCAATGAATGTCATTCAGAAACTGTTTTATGCTCATAATTTTAAAAATGTTAAAATTGTTGGCATATTTATTTCACAGGAGGAAGCATTTCTGCTCTAGGTATGTAAAAGGATATATCACAATTGTTATCCCAACCCCACATGCAGAGCATCTGCAGCTTGTCACCCTATAAATATCTAGTCTCTGTGCGCCAGAATGAAGGCTCTTCATTGAACTGGTGATGTCACCACACAGCATCGTTGACATGGATGCTGTCCTTCACATTTTCATAGACTGATTATAAATAATCTGTTTTTGAGTTACTGTAGGGCAAAGGAAAATGTAAATCTGTGAAATAATGGCATACAGATATTTGTTTCATCTTGTTCAGGTGACAGCAGGCCCATGAGTTGTCAGGATGCAGTTTTATTGCAATGTTTTTAATATGTTTAGCTCTGTCCTTCAGCAGGTGCTTGGTGCGAAAGAGTTTGACATTCCACAACTACAGTACAGTTGGAATCAACATTTGAACGGCTGCAGTCGGTATTACTATTGCCTTGCTGCAAGAAAGGTCATATAAATTCAAATACCCCAGCTGGGGTCTTTCTGCATGGAGTTTGCATGTTCTCTGTGTGCATGAATGGGTGTACTTCAGTGCACTAAATAGGGGTTGTTTCAAACCCCTATTTAGTTTTAAGAAGCACATACACTTTATATAGATTTTTCTCAACAGTTGCTTTCTTCTTGCCACAGAAAATTATATAATCACAATAGCATGATTATTGGATAAGTTTTTTGGTGATACTTAGCAAATAAGTTTATTATCGCCCCACAAATGAATCAAAAGCTTACTGAATTGAGAGTTTCTTGTTACCTTACATCTTACATCCTCACATTACTTCAAACCACAACTTGAGCTTTGTGGATAGAGCTGCTTGATGTCTTCAAATGTCCCAATGATTTAGGTCAAGCACACAACCACGAATAGCTTTAAAACAGACTCAAACTGCTGGCAAACATTTTCCCTCATGAGCAAATGGCTGAGTCATAAGAGGGGATATTTTGTTGACGGATGTGCAAAGGGGTTTCCTTACTGTTGACAGAGAACACCCACGCCCTTCCCATGATGTTATTTTTATTAGATTAAAAATCTAAATCATGATAACCTTGTGCGTTCACAAGCGCAAACAAGCGCACCAGCTGCCACTCTTTTTTAGCCACGTTACTGACAGCTGGGTGTCTCATGACCCTGAGCGGAGACGGAGAAAAGTCCAACAGGTACAATATGTTGGATGGGAATCGGAGTTTTTCCATTCGGCTGTCCTGCTGAAAGACAATATGCGTATTTATTTGCTCCGCGCGCGCACGCGCGCGCGTGCGAGGTGTACCGCAGCGGCAGCGTCACAAACGGCCCTCCGCGAATCAGCTGACTCGCCGCCCTATGTGTTTGCTTGCTGTTAGCGTATTGATTTACTTTACTGTTCACAGCTTGCGCTGTCTTTTACATACAAATGCATCTCCATTAACCCGAGACTGTTTGCAGACGTTGTCATTCGGGCACGGTCCTCTTACAAATCCGTAATCACGCTGCTATTTCTATGCTAATAACTGCACGTCTATTCGTGCCGCTGACCTTTATGCTTTTGGCTCCAGCTCCTCGCATATGGACAAACACAGCCAGAGCCAGGAAGTGATACCTAGGCTACTTGGTGAGCACTGTAGAGCCTTGACCTCCTTGCACTAACAGAACTTATCGTTGTGTGGTGCCATCCTTTGTCGCCTATCTGCAAATTATCCACAATAGATTAGGAAGAGCTTTCAAAGGCACCATGTTATGCGGCCTGCATCCACATGGGTTCACATATAAGTAAGTGATTGTACTTGGTGAGGTGAAAGGGCCATTCCTCTAATCTCCGTTCTCTCTAATTGTCCGAGTGCATTTTTGTCAAGTCTCTGTTATAATTTTAGCACTGAGTCAAACAACTGTGTACAAAATTGAGAATTTATAGAACACAGGATACTTGAGCAGCACCCATGAAGATAGCTCAGGAGAGATGAATACCTCTGAACTTGGTCCAGACCTTCAGTGATAAAGGTTACCAAAATCCAGCCAGCTACTGTGTTGAAACACTTTGCAACAGCTGCTGCAATGCCAGACAGTGCTCACTGTATTTATGTGTGCTGATGTCACCCGACATGCCAAGCTGTGTTCCCTGAATCAGAAAGCTGATGATCACCACCCATAGATTAGATTTTATTCACACTGAACGCACATTCGTTTCCACATGCGCTTCACTTTTCAGCTTTTAAGGGATTCGGTCTGTTTTTCTAACTCATTATGCATCTCCTCCACAAGACAAGCCTCAGATTGGATGCAGCAAACCTGTATTTGTGAATGGAGATCATGTTTTGCGTATGGATTGGACACAACTTTCCACTGAACACGCCGCTCTCCAGCCACCCTCAGGGCAAAGTGGTTTCCAGAGCCGAAAAGAGCCCATAGCCATGGTTACTGTAACCATACAGAGGCAATCAACGACAAGAGCTTTAATAGGAAACGCTTTTTCATAGCTAATAAAGCTATGAAAAATGTATAGCTTTTATAATGAACCTCTGCTCCACAATATTTTCTGATGTAATTCTTACTTATTTCTGGATTTCTTATCCCTGTGCAAGATTATTAGACATAGTTTTCATATAATTTTGTTTTTGTTGAAGATTTAACTCATTTTTATTTCAGCAGATGAGGTTGGGTAATTCATAAATGAATTAAACAAAATACCTTTAAATTATTATCATTAAAGCACACCTTCAGATGATTTTAAGACTCAAAATATCCCTTTATAACGTAGCAGATAGATTTTGTATTCTTTGTTCATATTTGATGATTTGTGGAGATAAAACATCACAAAGGTAGTCAAGTTGTTATTTGATTACATATTCTCAAAAAACGTTCTATTAAACATTCTCCATTGGTTATGGTTATGATGCATGTTTGGGTCAGTCAACTGTTTTGACATGTGAGAGATTATGACCCCTGAACAAACTCTGAGTGACCTCCTGTTGGTTGAAATTATTTATTTACGCACCTATAGCAGACAAAAAGTAGATTATATATATATAAAAAAAAAACATTTCATGGGTTCTCAAAGTGTGGTACAGTGTTGCTGAGGTTAATAATTGGTGCAAAAGTAAGAAATGAGGAAGAATTGGTTCTTCAGAATCTATGATATAGAAAAATTTTATCAAAGCTCTCACTCAACCAGCTAAGGGAAAATAACACATTTTATTAAATGACATCAAAATTCAATCATTTTATTTAAACAATTTACAAGAACTCTCCAGAAATATACATCTAAAAAAATTAAAAACAGGGCTTTGTCTAAAAAATCAAAGGGTGAGAAAATAATACTTGCAAGCATCATTAACGTAATAAACAGATTTAGATTTTTTTTTCATGCTATCGAAAAATAAAACACAATCTTAATTTAATGCTAACAATTTGTGTGTATTTGCAGTTTACTGTTTGTTACAAGACAATACTAATCACTTTCTTTTCAGCTCACCTTCTAGCAAACTTTAGTCGCATCCAAATAAAGGTCAGTGAAATGTCAGGTAGGAATTGTGCCAAAGATAATCTTACAGTAACTGCTAACCCTCGGAAACAAGCAATTCAATACATATGCACAAGTACACAACGGTGGACAGAAGCAGGGCAAGGGGCAAAGTGAATGCAATCATTGCCTCCTTACTTTAGCTTTAATTCACGCAGAACAAGATTAACGGATCCAATCAGCAGTGACATTGAGTCAGACACTCCATGGAACGGGACACCAGAAAGGCCTAATCATTCTGCTCCGCCACAGTGAGTCTACCAAATCCCCTCTAGACGAAGCAGATGGTTGATATCATCTTCTTTCTTTTCCAGGTGAGATTATCTGCCAGGCTTCAAAGCATACAAGTGAATATTTACATCCGGATGGCCCTCCAGCCATGCAGATGTGAGACACTGATGTTGAGACATTGATGTTGAGACTCTTCCTGACAGGAACAGGACTGGTCTGTGTTAATTGATATCAAGTAAATATCACATCCTCCAGCAGTGGGTCAAACCTCAATGGAAGGTAAAAGAAGGGGTTTCACTCTATGGTCTATTAATTAAAAAGTACATTAAATTCTAATTTTAGTAATGTAATAATTATTATTTTTTAATTATTATTATTGCTAACAAGAAGAAAAAAAAAGACTCTCTATTAGTCTTTATTCTGCTCAGAATAAAATTTCTCCTCACAAGGAGATTATTCTTCGCGTCACAACACAATTTTCCCCCCTCTTCCGCTTGTGCTGAGATTACAGAGGTGGCTTATGCTTGGTTTAAGCATGCCTTGTTTTAAGCAGGTCTGCCATAAGGAAACAACAAAGCCACCGAAGCTTTAACTTGTGACTTATGATTAGAAATTTAGCTGGGGAAAAAAAGCTAAAGATAAATAAATAAGGAAAAAAATTTCCTAGTTTCTGCTCCACTAGAGCAGAAACGAAACTAGAAATTACACAAATGGTTGCTAAATCTTGTGCCCATGAGAAAGTAAAACCCCTCCGGTTATTTTTATTTTTTTCTTTTCCAATTTGGAAACATACATTTGCAAATTTCCAATTCCTCAGTTGCATATATATGTAAAAAAGCATATGTAATAATATCCTAATGGACAAAATAATAGTATAAGGGATTTTTTCCCCCTCATTTATTTATCTTTAGCTTTTTTTCCCCAGCTAAATGTATGTAATGTATGTTTCCAAATTGGAAAAGAAAAAAAGAAAAATAAGCAGAAAATAAGCAGAGGGGTTTTACTTTCTCCTGGGCACAAGATTTAGCAACCATTTGTGTAATGGAAGCCGTTTCTGCTCTAGTGGAGCGTTGAAAATAGGGCATGTTTTCAATCATTGTCAGGAGTAAAGGGGTAACAGGAGAATGGCATTGTGCCTCTTAAAGACATCCTTAAAGTAAAAAGAGGGTTTGGTGTTACACCTCAAGGCTCAGGTTGTCACAATTGTACTTTTATCTGATGACTTGCCTTGTCACTTCCAACACCTTGGAAGGAAGCAAAGTGACCTGGTCAGCAAAAACCAACCTGGTCATATAAAGGTAAAGACAATTAAACAAGAAGCAAATATAGAGAGAAAGTAGAGCTCTAGACTTGTCATGAATGAATTGCAAAACTATTACAAACCTTTGAATTATTTATATTCTGTTATCTAACTCCTCGGTGTGATTTATTGGATATTAAATCACACCTAGGATTTAGTTATATCTAACTCAGAGTAAGATATAACTATGAAGTGGAAAGCAAAAGCATGGTTGGGAAAGATATAATCTGCAAGTGTTTGTCTGTTTGATTGCAAATGCATAACACACTTTTCATATTTTTATTTGTACAAAGAAATTTTAAAACATGTATACGTTTTGACACAATCATGCACTCCGATGTGATGTGTTTTCACTCCAAATTCCAACAGAATACATAGAAGTTTCTAGTTGTAATGCAACAACAACTCAAGAGGTATCATCACTTTTGGAAGGCTTTCGGTATTCAAGTGGAGCAGCTCACCATGAATGTGCACGTGATCCATGGTTCTGCCAGCCTGAGAGATTACTTGAAACAGGGACGTAGCTCATATGACATTGTCATTTTCCCAGAAGCCCGGATTATTTTGTGTCATTTAAACATTGGCAGACTTGGAAGTAATCTGGGCAAAAGTCAAACACTGAGCCAGGTCAATTTGAGGCACAAAACCTCATCCCATTCATGAGATGATTATTTTTGCTTTTCTAGTTTAAAAAAAATACTGAAAAAGAAATTCGGCATGATCACTATTGCACCCTGGGGTATCAAGAAAAGCCTATGCAACAAGACCAGCAAGCTAGCTTTGTATTTATTGGTAAATCACTTGAGAGCAATGAAACTGTTTCTCCATCTTGAATTTTCATCCTCAGATGTTTATTAACACTGTTGTTAATAAATTTGAAAGTCCACTTTAGACATGATTGCCTGTCTTCATTTTAGTTTTCTGTTATTATTATTATAATTTTTTTTTGCATAATATCTTTATAATCTAGACTTCAATTTCATCAATAATTTGAATGTAAACAAGTTAGGTTTCTTAACTGATGGAGCACTCTCATTGTTCATGGGTGGGGCTGCAGTAGCTACAATAAAAAGTTGTCAGAGGTATAAATGATTAGAAGACCTCATAATTTTCGAGACAGGAGGAGGTTTAAAAATAAAACAGCATCTCAGCAGTCTGGTTCTCTTTCTGTACATCCCAGTTGCTTTGGGTTAACGGGCAGAGACTTGCAGAAAAGGCTCCTTGGTGCATTCGCTGTCACTGGGGACACCCAGGTTTCCATGAGATCAGCTGGTATCTGAACACTTGGTCTGTCCTCTTGGATTCAACAGACACCATGTTTGCCTTCTCTTCTTTTTTTTTTCTCCCTAAACTATGTCCTTTTTATGGATGAAGCTGAAAGTTGGTTGAATGAAGTAGTTATACTGGCCTTCCTTCACGGCTGGTGGTCCAACAGCTGGATACTTTTTCATTTGTAACATTGGTTCTCATGTGAAATGTGTTTTTGTTGGTGTCTCAAGCTTAACAAGTTGCAATTAGAATTTTTAATCTAAATTCGAACAGTGAAATCTTTTTGATTTTTCGATTAACCTTTCCTGTGTGGGTTTGTGGGTTTGAGGCTGAGAACCTCTAACACATTCCCCTGTGCAGTTTAGGAATATTCTTGTTGTTAAGGCGGTGTGAGCACGCTTACACTTGAATGGCTGCAGACTACATCGCATCTGGTGAATCAATAATTGCTTGTCATGCTGGAGGTCATCAATTGAAACATGGAAACACATTTATGTAATCAGCCACGCAGAAGTTGAGAGGTCAGGTTCAGAAAAAGAAAAAAAAAACGTTCCTGTTTTTTATGACCGGTTGAAACATTTGCTGTGTTAGATGAACAACTGAAATGAACTGCACTGAATAAATAATCAGTGATACTGTGGCTTGGTTTGGATGGCGAGTGGACACCCTGCAGTGAGAGGAGTTAACAGAGCAGCTTGGCTTGCTGCAGCTGTTCCACTTGTCGACATCAGCTTGCAGCACTTCTGCTCCAGAATGTGACGATATTAACTTTCACCTTCTTTGGCCGTCCCTGCGTTTTAAAATAGTGCAAATGATCTGAATCATGCAGTAAACAACACAGGCTCTCCTTGTATGTTATGCTGTGTGATCCTACAGGTAGGATTTGTTTACTATGCTCTCTCTTAGTGCTTCATACGAAATTCGGCAGCTCAAATTTTTCATGAGGAATCATCACTTCTATAAACAGAACGAGTGTTCTGCCTTCTTAATTCCACATCACTATATCACATGTTACGTGATCTATTGTGTGCACTTGCTAACAAAATTGATCTGACACTAGCAAAAACAAACTGAATGCATTATGTCGCTATAGTTTTTACTGAATATCTACTTACTTGTTTATAAGTAAATTTGATGCAAAATAAACTCTTTCACATTGTGTAGCTTTGTTATAAAGGACAGAGATAAAAGGAAAAGAGATGAAACCAAATGCTCACTTACTGTTTCTGTTAATGCTCAAACGAGCGTTATCATTGCAGCACAGCTTACTGCCACAGGAATGTAGAAAGGCAGAGGTTTTATACCCCTGTAATATACCTTTTGCTCAAAGGTTGCAATTGTCCCCGCTGCAAAGTTTTTATACAATTGCCACTGTAACAATAAAAATAAAAATCCTACAGCATGGAGTCACATGTTTTTGATGATTTTAAGACAATGAAAAACTGAAACAAAACAAATTATTATGCTGGAATACACATAGCTAGTATATAAAAATAGTCAAGATTATAGGGATGTCCTATCACATTTATAAAAAATATCATGTTATTAATGTCATAGTCTAATAGGTGCAATCAGACAAATATATGATTCACATAGCGTCTGTGTTTTATTTTTATTTTTTCAGAAGAGGGTACTTTGTTGTGTTTTGAGGACTTAATGTTAATAATACAACAACATTTACACACCGCATACAAGTAATGGAATATTGACAGTTTGAAGATCCACCTGGTGTATTTTTATAGAACCATGAAGCTTTTGGCTCCCCCTTGACCTAAGACAGCAGTGGTAAGTGAGTGGTGAACTTGAGGTCACATTCACTCACATGCTACAAATTCAAAGTTGAATAAATTCTGTTAAATACAAAACTGTATAATATATAAGCACCACCAAACACACACAAAAAATACAAAACATAACTTGAACGTATGAACAGATGTTATTTTTAGTTTTTATGCAGTGAAGGCTAACAGGGTGCATGATAACTAGACTTAGATGTATTGCTTTACAGAAAACAAAATGCATTTTGTTCTGATAATCACTTTATATGTAGATATATAGATTTTTTTTGCACTGTGTTTGACTTTGTCCACAGCGCTTCGTGGAATTGTATTCCATCAGCAAATGTTTTCAAAACCTTAGAGTTCAGTGCTCCAATACAGCTTCTCTAAACACAAGAAAACATATTGGTAGAAGGATTAAATGTGTATGTGAGTAACACAATACATGTTTTTTTTTTATATCCTGTCTATAAGTATACTCGGTTCAAATGTTAATCCGTGCACTGCCAAATCATACATCTAATCCTTCCCGCCAATGAGCTTGAGAAGCTAAAACTAAAACCTGCCTTGCATTCTAAAGTGTCTATCTATTTTTAGTCCCATATACTTAATCAACACATTTTATATAATTTCCACATCCTGCACAATTTCCTCTAAAACGCCTTTGTTTTTGTCAAGGATGTATTTATAGGTCAGCATTGTCACCCAGGCCTTTGAATTCATGGAGCACAGACAACGCTGTGGGGCTTTTAACAGAAGGGAAGACTTTTTACATTACACATTATGTAAGTGCACAAAAACGTATGTTTTAATACTTCTTACTCTAGACCGCCTGAGGGGAATTAAATGATTCTTGAATTTACTGCTTATTTATTAAATAGTGGTTTGCTTGACATTACGTTCAGAAGAACAACTCACATGAAATATGTCTAAGTTACTTGAGCAGCAAAGTTAGTTCCCTTTTGTCAGAACCACCCTATAAGGTGCTTCTGACATAATGTCTTGTTCCTGTCTTGTATTTTGTGAAATGATTTGATGTGTTTCAGCCATAATGAAGCTAGTTAGAGATAGTCACCCTGTTTTATCTTCCTAATGTCACGTCAAATTATCCCTCACCATGGCGTCCCTTTCAGACCGAGACTCGTGATGCAATAGAAACTCACACAGTACAGCATGTTGCATAAGGTCATGTTACCCTGGAGCTACAGCATATTCTGTCCATAAAGAGTTATTTCACTCTGCTCAGTTAAACGGAGCCTTGCTAAGTCTTCGCCCCAGGCTAGCCCTGCGTCATGCATGTGGGAAACAAAAATATGCACGTTTTTCTGTCTCTTGTCTGTCTGGGACCTCAGGCGAAAGGAAGGATGCAATTCTTGACGAGGACTAGGAAGACAGGTGGTTATAGTTTCAGGGAACTTTGTCCTCATTTTCCCTCTCATCACCAATTTTACTCATTTTATTGGGCTTAAGGGTGGTTGGCAAAATGCATAAACCAGATTTGTATGCCTAATACAAGTCAGAAGGTCGTGAGATCTGGCAAGAGATTGAGGAAGCATTTCTTAAGTGGAGTGCACATACATATACTACATTTTGCTCGCACACTTCTGTCAAACTCTTGGTCCCCTGGGCCAACAGCAAAAGTTCCCAAACTTCACTTTGGGCAGAAACTAGGCTCAAGGCCAATCTTCTATGCTTGTTTGAGAATCCAGTTAGTTTAAGAAATAATATATTTAATCACCTCTGGCTGATGTCCTTATTTTCTTAAAGGCCAATTAACAGTCGAAAACTGTAAATTACTTCTGTATCAGAGCCCACATTCATCTGAGTTGCTAATCTACAACTTGTGGTGCTTTTCTCTTCACACGACAATCTTTTGAGGAAACATTATGTAAGCTTTCAGTCATAAAAGGCCTTTTTTTTTAAAAGCAATGCCTTTGGTTTGGGTGAGAATCTGCTTGACTGCACAATACCAAGCCACTAAATGTATTCTCCTGCCATTGAGTTTTCTCATTCATGAATAAGGTCATCAGACTTTGACAAACACGCAGAGCATCGTCTGTTGCAGCTGAGCTTTTGTTGGCCTGCGCTGTTAACGTTCACTTAAAAAAGAAGACATAATAGCAAGACTGAAATAGCCATCTAAGTGAGTTCATTCAATGTATGCCCTGAAGAGCAACAAGCCACCAAGAAGTGTGCATCGACTTCTGCGGACTTACATAATCACGTTTATATAAAGGGCAACAATAACCAGTGTGGACTGACGGCCTTTAGGCTGCTACTACCACCCAACTTCAACAACTTGAAATGCAACGTGCAACATATGTAGTTTTCACAGTAAGAAAAATATAGCTTGACAATTTAAAACTTTCACCTATTTACCCTCAAATATACCTCGACTCCACCTTGGGGGCCTCTGGGTTTCCACAACCCTTCTCATAATCTGACCTAATACAATCGTGTCGTTTTAAGTGTTTTTACCCAGATTTATAGAAAATCAGTGATTTTCTATAGTGAACTAAGGCTTATTTGTTAGGGCAAAACATGATTTCTGTTATAAGTCAATATCAACCATATATATGAATTAAAACAGATTCTTAAATAACACACTGAACTACTAGATACTGTTTTGTGTCTAAGCTATGTCCAAGTCAGTATTTTATATATTGTATGTAGATCTGACTTAATCACAAAGTAGAAAAGAGAGGAATATCTCAAATTCATATCTAAAATTTAGCTGTGCAACTGTAAGACACTTTGTAATTGAAATACAAAAAGCTTCTGTGACAAGACATTCACAGTTCCCACTAGAATGATTTACACTCTTTGTAAAATCTAAACATTGTAATACATGTATGTTAATGAAGTACAATATATATTATCTTCCTTTTTGTGGTACTCAGCTGTTGTGATGAGAACCTATCTCTTAGGCACTCTTCAAAAGGGGAAAAATAGGTGAATTCAATTGCGGCGCAGGTGTTTTTATCTTAAGAATCAGAAAACAGCAGGTCATCTTCTTTCTACAAACAGCTTGATAAACAACTCATATGAAGCAGCAAAAACTGTGACAAACAGCAAAAATTTAAGAAACATTTTAACGCTTTGATACAGGTCTTTTGCAGAGGTGCTGTGGGGTTTTGAACAAATGATGAAATAAAGGCTTTGTATCTACTAAGGAGTAGTTTCAATTATACAAGGATAACTTTTACTAGGTAACAATATCCTTTCTTTGCAAAGATTAAAATGCAACTACTCATGTCCTTTCTAGTATCAGGTGATGAATAAAATAAGTTAATTCTTATGGATAAACATTTTTTTTATTTGATCTGATAGAGACCTCTTAAAGTGTACTTTATCAATTTGGTCATCAAACATCTGGTCTCAAATATGTAGTGGTTTGAAAGTTCTAGGCTCAAAATTGAAATTACATTTCAGTATTTTGGGAAAAAGTGGGATAAAATGAATGAGTACTACAAAAGGCAAGTTTTAATCTACATATTTGTATTGGCAAACAGGACACTTTTATTTTAAATATCTCTTTAATCTTTTGCAAATATATGTTTAAACCTGAATAAACATACCTGAATGTGTATCTGAATTCAGTGTATACCTGAATTCCCTTCAAGAAAAGCAAAAATGATGACGGTTACCGTCAGATTTACTGAACAATAAAGCTTTTATTTTTTGTCTTTCCATAGTTCAAGTTTGTCAGTGCCACCCAGTGAAAAGGTGGCAAACAGAGTGAAGGAGTAAGAGGTAGAGCAAGTGTTCCATTCTTACTGTGATCAGTGTAAAAAAAAAAAAAACGAAAAAAAAACAAAACAGATTTTTATACATAAAGGCATTGACCATTTAAAGGCCAACTGGAAAGTGATTGGAGGGGGAGTTAAAGAACAGCAGCTTCCAAAGTGTTGCTAGCTTTCCCTTATACTTAAAACAGATAGATGAAGCACAGACCGCTGGTGTCCTTTCACTGGTTTCTGAAGCAAAACTGCCTTTGCATAGTATGTATAGTCTGACAGAAATAACTAATGTCTTCCAAACAAGGTAATCTCTGCATACTGTAGAAGAAAACAGAAACCTGAGCAGTGGAGTTTGACAGCACATCAGTCCTAAAAGATGTATATTTAGCTGGCCATATGAGTACAGTCTGTGTGTATCCATCACACTGCATTCAAACTAATAGCAACGATTACCATTCAGCTACACTGTGACAGGTTTAAACAGTGTTATGTTATATATAAAAAAAGGAAATAATATTTACATCTTCAGCATATAAATTACTTCCCTAACACACCGTCTCTGTAAGGCATAATAAGCTCTTTGAAACACTCAAAATACAAAAACACATAAATGCCTCTTCCACAAAGACTGCAGATTTCAAAATATGGGCACGGGCAGAGAAAACGTTGAAATATTGATAAAATAAAATCCAAACCAGAACAAGTAAAAACAAAATGAAAACAAAATAAAAACGAATAATGCAGTTTTTTTCATTAGAACAATTTGTGAAATGGCACATAGAAAGAGATAAAGCTTTAAGCTTGATTATGCAAACCCTGAATACTTCCAGGTAGTAACAATCACAACACTGGAGCTGACTCTTTGATACTCGAGAAAGATGAAGAATGCAGAGTGGTCACAGACTCTGATAGAAGTTGACATGGGATTCTTTTCATTCACACCATCGGGTGCTCCAGGAATGACTCGGCCTGCCCAGAAGGTGACCCTCTGACATTTTTATTCAGTTTTTACTCAGCCAGACACTCCCTCTGGCTGCAGGCCTTGCTCTGACCAATCACATCACGGCAGAAGTGGATCGGACAAGGTAGGATCGAGTCCCGTAGCATTCACACTTGTCAATACTACGGGACTTATTCACAAAAAGTATTTAAAAAAAAAAATAAATCTGTATTATGAGGAAGAATATCAAATACGCAAATACAGCTTTCAGCACACAGCAACATACACGTTAACTGACTTTAGCATATGAAATTCATCAACAACATTTCACAAACATATAATGGGCTGGCTCTGTCATTCAGAAAAGGGAGATGGAGGGTGGGGGCAAATAAAAACAGGATTAAAACAGCTAATTTGATTAAGTTCATATTTTGTCAGGTGAGAGAGCTGCTCACACAGGAAACCTAGAGGAGTGAATGGAACCTCTCCAGTTGACTGTAAAAGTTCACGTTACCACCGCTCTCCCTGCCCAGAGCTGCTGTCAAGTCTTTGAGTGACCCTCCCATTCTGTGGGTGAACGAGTCCATCATTCCAGTGAGGTTTTTTTTTTTTTTCGTTTTTACTTATTTAAAAAAAAAAAAAAAAAGAGCAGGTGGGGCCATTGGATCTTCTGATGACAGGTCCTGCCCAGATTGACGAGGTGAAGCCTGGAGTGAGCCCATCAATCATCCAGGATGACCTTGACGAAGCTGGCCACATCTGTCTCTTTAGCATCGTGGAGGGTGAAAAACGGGTGTTTCTGTAGAAGAATAAAGGGTTAAGAAAAGAGGGAGGACGTAATGTTTTATTTTGCTGGCAGACACTGTGAAATACAAACATCTTCTTGGTGGGTTAATGGAAAAAGTCTGATCTCTTGTGGGCAAAACAAGAAAGACACTGAAGTCCAGATAGTAACTGTGCTGTATTTACAGTGAGCGAAATAAAAATTAACCAACCATTAATTCTGTGTAGGCTGGTCTTTCGTCTGGCTTCTTGCTTAAGCTGTAAGACATAGAAAAATTATTTTCAAACAATAAAATGTAACAATTTATTTTTATATTATGATTTAAATAAAAAAATATCTTAAAAACAAAGATGCAAATAAATAAGTGTTGAAACCTGAATTTCTTCAATTTATCGCAGAGCAAACACTGACCCCTGCTGGGCTTCTGAGTCTTTACGTTCTCTATTAAACTACAAGAAATGAGTGTGGTCACGACTGCCAGCGTGAAGCTTACCACTGCGAGATGAAGTCTACAAACTCAGGGGAGAAGCGGTCTGCAGGCAGCTGTGGAGACGGCTCATCCACCACCTGCTTGAGCTGCTGGAATGGGGTGCCCCATGAGTCATAGGGGAATTTTAAAATGGCCAGCTCGATCTGAGAAATGGCGGCAAGAAGAAATCTGATTTAAGTTTCTGATGAATTTCAGGGCTATATGACAGTCAGGTTTTTTGCGAATGAGTCAATAATGTTTATTGAAATCTGAGACCAAAACTATTTCAGGTGATTTAAGACTAAATATTTCTGGGCAATGCCACTTTATTGGTTATGTGTGTTGAACTTGTTCAGCAAGGTTTTCGGGGGAATATTTAGAGAAGAAATAATGCATGTTTTAAAGCAAACCAACAAATATGATTTATATAGCAAATAGGGTAGAAGTCATCAAAAAAATGACAAAGCAGGAGTCATATGAATCTGTAAGCCATATATTAAGGACAGCAAAAAAAAAAAGGTCACTTATTTTCAAGTGTCATAATGACTCACCATTACTGAAGTATTATCAAACCTTCAAGAATGGAGAGCTTCATGCAGCATAGTGACTATCTAAAATATTCATACACTTAAAATTTAAAATTATCAGTATTTTAATGGGATTTTATATCACAATTTGACCCAAAATAGCAGACAATTGTGACTGGAAGTTAAAGAATACATAGTGTTGACAAAGGAAAATTGTGGAAAACATTTGTATTTATTTCCTTTTCCTATGATACCCCTTGCTACAGGTGCAGAAGACCAAGGAATACAACAGACAGATTAAGGCTAAAGATGTGAAGAAGTCTGAAGTAGAGCTATGTTATGGAACAACACCTCTAGCTTTCAACATTTATACTGAAATGAAAACATAATGGCACAATTTCAAATCTACCAACATATGTCCATTCATGTAAACAGGCTGGGCATAGAGCAGATTAAAGTAAAAATAACTGCCAAGAAGCCCACAGTAACTCCAATGGAGCTACAGCGACAGATCTGATGGGGTAAACAGTTGCTGGGAAAAATATTAGTCATGCACTCGACAAATCAGGAACTTGGTGAAGAGTGGCAAGATTAAGACTATTTTTGAAAGAAAACTATAAGAAGTTCCATTTACAGTTTGCCACAAGTCATGACTCATGAAGATGCATCCCAAATGCAGTAAAAGATACTGTAGCTCTACAGTTTATTGACTAAAGGGGGATAAATATTTTATTAAAAAAACATACACATATTTTCCTTCTCGTTTTCAGATAAGTGATGCTCTATATTGGTATATTACAAAAAAAAAAGTTTGTGATTGTCATATGACAAACTATAAAACAGTTTCAAATGATATGTGCACTTTTTCAAGGCACTATTTATTGTAACATACAAAGCAATATATTTTGAGAGCAAGAATATATACATATAAATCCCATTTGGTTAATATCATATCACAATGACACCTACTGAATTTAATTAGATGAGACTTTTCAAACCATGAAAACTCACCATGGTGATGCCCAGACTCCAGATGTCTGATTTGACACTGTAGCCCTGCTGGTTGAGGTCAGGGTTGATCCTCTCAGGCTGAAAATAGAGCAAAAATATATTTTTTCCTCATATTGAAGCTACCTGTGTATTTTAATATGAATTATACATTTTAACAATTTAGCATTTAGGAAGTATTGTGACACTAGACCAGTAGGTTGCCACAAGTCATGACTCATGCAATTCATTCCTACACAACCCCCTCCATCTCTTACCGCCATGTAGGGCTTGCAGCCTGCGTCCATCGTTTTGGCCACAGAATCCACCAGGTGGCCACTGATGCCAAAGTCGCACATTTTCACTTGGCCCTGAGTGTTGATCAGGACATTGGAGGGCTTCACGTCTGGAAGCAGATGTTGAGAACATAAGAAAGTTGACAATTGATGGAGCACCTTGGAGCTGTAAACTGTTATCGTTGATAGCCAGATCTTCATTTTACTTACCTCTGTGAATCACTGAGAGGTTATGGTGCAAATGCTCTAATGCCTTGACAATCTGTGGAATAATTTTATAAAAGAGAATGCTGAGATTTATGCTGACTTAATGAAGCAAATTTATTCAGGTGGAATGGGGTTTTGAAAGGACTAACATACTGCTACTGTGATCTTGCCCAAGATGTCTTCAGGAATCGTTTGGCCTTTTTGAAAAACCTTTTTATAGAACTTATCCAAAGACGTGTCCATCAATTCCATGCAGATCCAAACATCTCCCTGAAAAACATTCAAGTTAATAAACTTCCATTACCAAACATCCTTGGAACGTTTACTTAATATTTGATAATATGTTACCTCTCTAAAAAGGGCACCGTAAAAAGTCACAGTATAGAAGCAGTCCACTGTTCTCATGGAAATGTCCAGGTCCATCAGAAGCCTCTTCTGCTCCAGAGTATTAACTGTGGCACGAATCCTCTGAGGACAAAAGCACCACAAACTTACTACAACATTTCAAAACCAGCATTTATTAGCCCATCCAAGAGTTTACAGCCTGAAATCTGATGATTTACAGTGTTTCAAAATCAAGTAAATAAAAGGAAAATAAATCGAGCAGCTTCCTCGTCTACCTTGACCGCCATGATCACACCACTGGGGACATGTTTCATCTTGTCCACCACTCCGTAGGCGCCCCTTCCCAGCTCTTCAATCTGCTCCAAGTCATCTGCTTCCACCACAAAGTTCTATATAGAGGAGTCAGCACAATGTTACAATGCCACACGTTCAATACAGAAAGCAAACAAAAGAGAAGGACGTTGGAAAATGCAGCTTTACCTGATCACCAATTGTGACATAAGCTCTGGAGTCAAGGTCTCGAGGGGGCCTGCAGACAGAAAACCCCAAAATATGAAATAAAGTAATGACTACCTGCTGCTTCCGACCATATTAAATTTGAGAACTAAATGGTGCAAAAGTATTGGCCCCCCTTGCAAAAAATAAAAAATATTCACAGTTCAACATCTTTTTCTTATCCCTCTGTACTTTGATAGCCTAAAATGTGGTGTTACTAGTGCAAAGAAAAAGGCCTTACGCTGTAGCTTGAGGAGGCAGTGGTGAAAATGCATCTTTGGGCAGCCTCGGCCCCGGATTCTTCTTCCTACCTTAAAAAAAAGGTAAAAGGAAACATTATAATCTCATCTCTAGCATAAATAGAGATGAGATAATAATTAATTAATAATTAACAAAGCCAAAAGTAGCATCGCCCATAAGCTGGCTATTTACAAATCCTGGCTAGCTAATACAAAAGCTTCTCAAACCTTTTTATTTACAAAGCCTCAAAACTCACATCACTCCAAACAGATTTTTTTTTCCTCAACAGAATGAGTCTTAAATAAAAATTGTGATAGTTTTGTTATTTGTCTCAAAAGGGACACATACCAACAAGATATATTTTGTTACAGGTATCAAAGAATATTGACTTTTACAACATTAGGCTGAAAAATGTAAGTATTTTCTATCAAACCATTTTGCAATTTAAAGTCAAATGGTTAAAAGGAGTTGTTGGAGAAAACTGTATGGTGCAAACTGAAACGTGAGCTACTACACTTGTCTCTCATTTCGAGGAGACAAATCAACTGGAAATATTTCCAGAGGTGACAAATACTATTAAGTGAAGTCATTTTATTATAACAGTTGCTGCTATGAGCAACATGCATTATGTGTTAAGAAGTCGACAACAGAAAGCTTATCTGAGTTGATAGAACAACAAATTAACTGGCTAATACCAGTCAGTTATGTTCATGTTACTGTCCAAAAAGCAGAACACGAAAAATATATTAAATGTTGCACCAACAAAAAAGAATAAAAAACAAGTGTTTGCTTTTTTGCCATGTGCCAAAATATAAAACAATGAATGTAATAATTGATATTATTACATTGTCTAGCAGTGTTACATTTTTTTTTTACTTTATGAAAACAATGACAGTTTAACATCAAACTGCAATTGTAGAGCTTAGAACCAGGCAATGCCCTGGTTACTTATCCACACTAACTTAACTAGAAACAATATCACTATATTCTTTTGGAGTTCTTCTAAAGTCACAATTAACTAGCATCAGAAGTTATCTTACATAAACTGTTCATTGGAATTGATGTGCTCTCCTACGTAAAAGGAAAGTGACTGTCAGCTTTTTGTGAAGTGAAAGGCAGCTAGGTGAAAGGGAACAATGCCTTCCTCTCTTACAAGCTTGTTTTTATTCAAGTTAAAAAAAAAATTCTGCTTTGTTTTTCCTTCATCATCCTTTATTTTATTGTTCTCCTTTCACATGTTTCACAATAATGCTTGTTAAGCACTGTAAGTTAATGTGAGCGGCTTTGAGACTTTCCTGTGCTAAAGGATTGATAGCAATCCATTCATAAACACCGTTTACCAGAAGCCAGTGGGACTTCCCAAAAGTGGATGCAAGTCTCTGCCAGGATGACACAGCTACTCAGCCTACAGCTCCCCTGTCAGGAAGACTGCCTCAAGTTTCCTTGACACTAATTATCTGTTTAATGTGCTTGTTGCGATCCCAATGGGAAAATCTGAACAGATTGCAACATTTTAACACAATCAGGTCATTTAAAAACAAAATAATTTAAACCAGGCTCATTGCTACAAACACGCTTGATAAGAGTGTGCATTTCTTAGTGTGCAAGCATGAAGCTTTACATTTAGAAAGTGCCATCTAAAGTTAAACTTATGCACAACTGTAATTGTGATTATTGTAGGACTGCATTTCCCATTGACTAAGTGACAGCACATTGCTTTTCTTTGGAGGAAGTATGTGTGGGTAAACCCCTGCTTACTACAATAAGCTGGAAGGGAAGTGATTTTTTTTCTTTCACAGATTCTAGATATCTCAGACCACCAATGAAACCTAGACACATCCGTTTTGTGCTGGAAGCCTAAAATAAGCACACAGTGTCCGGACAAACTACGGTAAGTTTCATTTGGAAGAGAGAGAGTTATTTACTCACACATGCTTAGGCAAAAATAGATTTTACATTTCCTCTGTGTGGGATTAAAGCAAGAGCAGTCAAAGGCTCCAGAAGACCTGAACAATAAACAGACTTTTGCACATGCAATTCAAAATTAAAATACTCTGAAGATATTGCGAGGATTTTGACAACGTTTTGCCACAAGACTATTAAATGTTTCAATGCATTTACCATAAACTCTAAATACTTGCCTACTGTAAAATATTAATGGCCTAGAAATAGTATCTCTTCTAAGGCAGCAACCTCAGCACCTGGCGTGTCGAGGAAACAGTCAGCCGAAGCTTTGGATATGGATATGACTAACAGCCGATTCAAATGGACATCCGCTCAAAACACAACTTTCTGGACCCTTTGGGGAAAATTATGTCACTTCACTTGGCTTGCATGCAGCCCTATAGAGGCAAACTGAGGCCAAGCTCACTGCAGCTTTCTGCTGGAAGAACTCAGCTCTCTAAAACCGAGCTAGAGATGCTCCAATCAAGCATTTTGAGTTCAGATCTGACTCAAATCTCTGGATTTATAAATTTGACAACTGCTTTTAGTATTGGTGTTGTTGCAGTGAGTATCAGCAGCTCTGACATTGTTCTTTCCTGCTGTTAATTGTATCACAGAGACTTTGCAACACTTTTTTGGATGAAGCCCAAAAATTAAAACAGCAAAAACATCTATCAAAAAAATGACCTTCAGAAGTAGAGAGCAAGATTTCTGCAAGTTTCAGTCAGTTAAATTGACTGAAACTTGCAGAATTCTTTAAGATTGGAAGAAAATCAAGATCTAAATTTAAGACGGAAAACAATTATAAAAAATCTAATTGATAAATTAACCTAATAATTTATTGTACTCATAGTTAATATGTAATGTTGGAGGGCACGACATGCAACAGTTTCAGAGTCTGAACTCATTCTAGGGTTTGCAGAGAAAAGTGGATTTCCAGTGGGCAAGAGGCGGGGTGTGCCCTGGAGAGGTCACCAGTCACAGTGCAACACTCACACACACAACAAACAACTAATCACACACAAACTCGAACCTAACGGCAATTTAACGGGACCACAAAATCCCATATGAATGTCCATGGATTGTGGGAAGAATCATAAGTCCTAGAATAACCTATGCATGTATGAAGAGAACATGCAAACTCCATGCAAAAAGGCCCTGACAGATTCATCATGCAGCCCAAATGAATATTAATACTTTTGACACTTTTCTTTCCTCACCATTACAAGTTATCCCCTCTACAGTCCTAGAGCTTTAGCTTTTCAGCACTGGTGCAGGCATTTATGTCAGTTTGTCCATCCGGCTGGTCAAATTAAAAATATGCAAAGTATGAAATGTGTATATATATCCAAGATTTTATTTCTTGTTATCCTCATGACTATAGCTTGCATGTGTAAAAACTCACAAGTACAGTGGGTTTCACAGTCATTGACACAAGACAGTCATCAACACGCTCCTCAAGGAGCATAAGACGCAAATAGTCATTGATGAAGAAGTTGTTTTTTTTAGACTTGTGTCATTTGTAAATGAATGTATTCATAAAAACAAACATTCATTGTACAAGGAAATGTGTGATACAAAAGGTGCACCACCAACAAGGATAAAAACAGACTTCAGATAATTATTTAGTAAAATTCATTCAGGCAAGAGAGGACTGAGAACAGAACCAGTGCTTTAAGAGATGCTATAAATAGACAAATCTTTCACACGGCTACAAATGTAGCATCAGTTGTGTCAAGCTAGTCCTGAAACACAAATGCCAGAAGCCTCTAATTTGGGCTAAGGAGACAAACAACTGGACTATTGTTCAGTTGGCTCAAACCCTCTTTTCTGCATAATGTATGATTTGAATTTAATTTGGAAATATAGAAGAATTGTGGAAAGACACAGCATTCACATTGCTTAAAGTCCAGTGTAAAGTTTAAACAGCACTCCACAATTTTTAGGGTGCCATGACATCTGCTGGTGTTGGTCCGATGATTATGTCCATGCCACGCTGCACTGAAGCAGTAATTCATGCAAAAGGAGCTCTGAAGAAGGATGTGGTTGTTCAGGGATTGTATAGTTGCAGATGCAAGTAGATGGCACTAAAAGTACAACATGAAATTCTAACCACCATATGACACTGAAAGTTTCTTATGGAGCTCTACTTTTGGTATTAAAACAGACTGAAAGTCTGGGAGACTTTGCTTTTCAAGATCTTTTTTGTCTTCACTACAAGTCCTCTCACCCAGCAGCTAATGCAAAGGCAGTAAACAATTAGTTAGATGTTGCTGAATTGGTCTGGTTTGTCTGCTTCACTTGTTACTAATTTATCACATGTATTGGACAGCAGGTATTGCAACAATCTATTTTTGGCAGGGCAGCAAAAAAACAACAAAACAAAAACAACAAAAAACAAACACACACACACAAAAAAAAGTTCACCTCACTTTTTTCAAGCATCGGCCCAGAAAACACTAAGAAGCTCTCTGAAATTAATACAGAATTTTATATGTAAATGCAACAACTACAGCAACTTGTCCAATTCCTCCTCTCCTGAAGGTTTTAGAATTATCTTACTATAGTTACTGCATCAGTGATGTAATTTATTAGCTTTTTTTTTAGCACTTGTACAATACTTAAGAGGTTTGCTTTTGAATATTTCATCAAAGTTGTGAAATGACCTTTTCATTTAGTGAAATTAAAAAGTCATTGAGATACTCATGGGACACTTATGAGCAGTTATGAGCAGTATCTCATCTGCTCATAAAAAAGAATGAATGCTGGGTGCATTGTGTGTTCAGGCTGCAGATTGTAATTTATACCTGACAGGTATGTAATTCAAAAGACATCGAATGCGCTGGTAAGACTGACACATGAATGACTACAACTACTGTTGTGCTTATCAAGTTTTTTTTTTCTTAAAGTGATATACATTTGCTATATTATCCACCATAACCTGAGTCGAAATACCATTCCCATTGGGTCTCATGCTTATACTGAATAGGAACAGGCCCATCTCTACTCACCAGATACAATTGGTTGCATGACATCAGCAACAGCTGTGGTAAGTTGATCAAGCAACTCAACACATGACAGCAAATCATTTTCCCAAAAAAGGGATCTGAGTAACAGTAGTTCTTTGCAGGATGTGAGGTGAGGGTGTATTTTTTTTTAAAAAAAGGAAAAGAAAACAGCTGACATATAATTTTTTTAAAATTATAAATCAGTTTATAATTCAAAATTATAAGATGGTCATGGAAAGGTTTTATTTTTAGAGTAGAATTTCAGTAAACATAGGGAGTTGTAATGAAAAAAAGCATGCATTCTTCTGAGTTTACTAAATGGTCAGTGGAAAATACCCGGAATACATACGTAATGTGAGCAAGAATTTCTGGATTGTACATGGGATCAAAGTGTCAATAGCTGTGAGGCGAGTCACATCAGGAAGCACCAGCCTTAGAGCAGGTCCATATACAGACAGTGATGACTCATGCGCAGATAATCTTCCACACCACCCTATCAGGACTGTTCGGGAGAACCCAATCTCTAGGCATGCCTCAGCACTAACAGATCTCAAGGCTCTCTAAGAGAAACAAAAAAAGTCTGAATGAAACTAAACACTCTTGAACACGCAGAAAATGCACAATAAAGACAGCAGAAGAACTCGTGTGACGATCAGAGTGCTTGCAGTCAGTCAACCATCAACAAGTAGGGAAGCAGCGTTCGGTATTGGTGCTGCAAGTCTAAACCTGCCACCGCAGGCCGGGGCGCTTTGACTGCCTGAGCGGCGCCCCGCGCGTGCAGCCCACCATGGTAACGCTGCTATGATTGTGTAACAGCACGAGCACTGAACTTGAAATGTAAATTGACATCATTACAATCACGCTATGTGTGACGCAGGGGAAGAGCCTTGATTCTTTTTCCAAGGAGTGGTTTCTTTCCTTTTTGTTTGTTTGCTTTTTTTTCTCATTGATTCCAGATTACCGTGAATCTAAAAAAAATAAAAAAAAATACAAATACAAATAAAGTTGCTCCTTCATTAAACAGGAGGCTAAAATATATGTACGCCGAACACAGTCTGTGCAAAAAAAACAAGCACAAAAACACCTGTGGTCCTATTAAGCATCAAAGAGAGAGAGAGAGTAGAGATTTCCAGCTAAATTTGCTTCACATTTAAAGTTGAACAAAAAACACTATGATTTTTAGCGAACTTCAACAGAGCAACTTTAGCCACACAAATAATAAAACTATCCATTAACAAGTCAGGGACAGCAAAAAAATTGGTAACACTTAGCTGCAGGTTATCTGAAGACTTTGTGTACTGATTAAAAAAAGAAAGCAGGAAAGACATGTTGGCTAGCTAGCCTTCCACCTGGCAAGGTTACATTACACAAAGCTAGCTAAAGTTCTTCCTCCTCTTCCAGCAAGGCGGTGGAGAAAAATATGCGCAGCTGCTTGCAAAACAACACAAAAAAGACCCTTACCTGCTTTAGATAGAGACATTTCCCCTTTGCTTTGATGAGGGGGAAGGGAAGCACAAAGACTTTTGCCTTTTTTTCTACTCCCTCCCTCCCTGCATCTACTCTTGTACCCGCTCAGAAACGCTGCTTCGCGGGTGCAAAGATCTAGCCGCGATCAAAAAAAAAAAGTAGGCAATTTGCCTTAGTGCAAATCTAGTGCGCCAATAACCTGCTCAAAGAACGACTAGCAGCAAGGTGCGCAACTTTAAACTTTGAAAAAGCTGAGCAGTTCGACTTAGTTTGCTAACAAAACCTTCGCCGGGGTGGCCAAAGTCTGACAGCTGAGGGTTCCAGCGACGTGATGACGTCTTTCCTGTCAGGTGCTACGCCTCATGGGAGGTGCAGTTTCCATGCGGTAAAATAACCAACCTCAAGTTTTGAAACTGGAGGGTGAATACGAATCCCAAAACTGTCACAGATTCACTCTGTAATTAAAAGAGTTCTGTTTTGACAGACCCTGTTTTAAGCTGTATGGGGTCATTAACTTATTCAGCTACAACATACTTTACCCCACAAATAATCACAATTTTAAATTAGTATTTTTAAAGATGTACTGGTTTGTCTCACAAATTATTACTTTAGTATAGGCTATACTTACGGGTGGTTTCCTAAAAAAACAAAACTGAATCTTTATGACAAACTTTTTTAAACTTTACGTTTTTCTGTAAGTTTTGGGACAAAAAAATATAAATAAGTAAAAAAATGAAAAAAAGGCTTAATCTTAAGACATATATAACATTTTGTAGCAGTAATATGGAAAGATGCAATTGGTAAATATGAATGTGGTAGTACACCTGTTAACTATACAACCAACCCATAGAGATTAAGAAGGAAAAAAACAAACAAAAAAAAAATCATGACATAAAGAGTTATCTAGAAACAATTTCTATTAACAAACAAAACTTTTATTTATTATTTGATTTACAAAAGAGAAAAACAGACATTTAAAATAAGTCAAATATTTTTGACTTTACTAAGTCTTACTTTAAAAGACAGATCAACACCTAAAATTTAAAATCTCATTGTCCTGTATGAGGCTATATATCTTTTTAAATTATTTTTTTGTTATCACAGACTGCTTGGGTTTTCAAAAAGCTAAAGAAAATACATATGTTAAAAATGCAAAGTAACTAAATCAACAAGCAATGTAAAATGGAAAAAATGTCTGTGCAGCAATCATCTTTCCAGTCTTGCAAGACAAACTACATCACATTAAAACCCTACAAAACATTTTGATATCTAAAATTCAAAGTGGTGCATAAATTACTGTACCAAATATCTCCCATGAACTACAAATCTATATTTGACAGCAAAGAAAATAACAATCCATACATGTAGCAGTGAATGTCAGTTTGTTTTTTCAAAGCAAAATACATATATGGCCTATTCAAACATGGGCAGCAACACAGATTCATAAATTCAAGGAAAAACTACTACTTACTGAAATACAACCTATATTTTATGTTGCTATTAGTAATTACGATGATAATCACAGTTTGTATTGCAGTTCAATTTTTTACTTTTTGCTATACAACTGGAAGACAAAAGAATGAAACAATGTTACAGAGTGAATTTCTGGAGCTGACACATACACACAGTGTGATATGAGTGTGTTTTGGAACATGTGCATGTGATTGTGTGGGCAGATAAGGGTTGGGTGAGATCACAAAAAAAAAATTCCTGTTTTTATTTCCTGGCAACAAGCAAGCTATGGTAAAGAGGTTTGATCACAACATGCAGATAGAGAGAGCTGTCAATTAGGTACTCTGATGCACGACGTTGAATGTCAGCATCCACCAAGAAATCCCCAGACTCCTCTGTACTTTGGTGGAAGTTGTACACATGGCGGACAATCACTTTTCCTTGTTGCTTTGCCATCACAATGATTGCTTTCTGGAAACTCACTCCAGCAAAGTCGGGGCTAGAGGTGGCCGGCGTTACGATGATGCGAGGTCGACCTCCCTCTGTGCGAGTGGGCTGCATGGAACCCAGCTCAGTGTAGGTGGATCTGGCACTGAGTGGGAGCCAGCGAGGGGAGAACAGGGCATTCCACGTCACTCTCTTGCTGGAGTCATGACCGCTGGGCCCAAGTTGGGTCTGGAAGCTGAAACTACGGTCATCACGTGTGGGGTTGTTGATGATCCAAGGAGTACCCCAAGATGAGGACAAATAGTTACGGGGAGTGAAGATACTACAGTTGACATCAAAGTACTTGGCTAGTTGAATCGGTGATGCAGAGTGGAACTGGAAAGCGAGATAGAGGAGATCACGGATGGCCTCATAATACTTCACCATGAGGGGTGAATGCCTCTGAAGACGAAAGAGATGTTGAGGAGGGATCATGCCGTACCGAACAGCTCTCAGGGCAGTCTCTACTGTTGAGCTAATTGGCTGGTTCTGGTTGATCCAGATCTCCAGCGCCTCGTAGAGCTCCAGCTCACTCTGCAGAATGAGGTCAGAGCGCTGGAGCAAGGACAGGAGCAGGTCTTCACTAATGGAGCCCCATTCTCCACTCTGCAGCACAGAGGACAGATTCCAGGACAGGTACTGCAGACAGCTGTCCCGCAGGGTTGCGTCCCCAATTTGCAGTGCATAGTTGTACCAGCTAACCACGTGGCCTGTGGGCGAATCACTGGAAAGATGTTGAGTCATATATTGGGTCAGGCCTTGCTGCAAGCCCCACACACGGTACTTGCTGGCCAACTTGTGCAGGGATATGGCTTGATCGAGGCGGAGTGAGATGTCACCGCAGTACAAATATCTGAATAAGACATATTTTTGAAAGTATTATTAGATAGAAACTATTTCTGTCAAGCACACTGCATTTTAGGAAACTTTTTCCACATTAGGTATTGTACAGTCACTTATGTGTGTATATTTATATTTTAAGAGGATAAAGTGCTTCCAATGACAATATATAGTTCTTTGCCATTGTGCTTTGTATTTGTTTAATTACAAAATGGTTTCAAAGCCTCAGCAGATGAAAAATAACATTAGATTAAAACAGTGAAGTTACTTGCAGTTAGTAAAGTATCCCGAAAGTTTACTCAAGTAAGAGTACTGATAATAATAATAATAATGCTAGTAAAAATGAAAACTTACAGTACCATAAAACTACTAATACATAGGTATTGTATTATAATCCATCTTGCAAAGGAGTAAGTTATATATGAGTAATTCTTTCTAGTTTGATTTTATTAATAGATTCATCTGTCCCATAATTTAAAAGATTACTGTACCATAACTACACATTTTACTGCTGATATAAAAATGATCCTCAAAGTCTAATCTAACTGTTGTGTCTCTACCCTACTGAGGCCCAGGTACTAAGTCAGTCCTTACCTGACAAACTTGTCAAAGACAGCTGCACACTCTGATGTTTCAATTAACACCAGAACACTGTTGTTGCGGCTGAGCAACAGCTCCTCAAACACGTCGCTCTGCAGGGTAAGGACCAGACTGTGGGCTTGGATCACCTTCACCTCATCAGTGTTCATGGTTTGCACCCGCAGGCTAACATCGCTACTGTTTCCCAAGGTCAGCAAGTTCTCCATGCGATGCACCAAATGCATGGAGTGATTCAGCACTGTGGCACCGTTGTCCAGGGCTGCCTCTTGCTTCAGGGGAGCTGTGCATGAAAAGGGGGATATAATTAGGGGGATGACTAGTTCACAACCAGGATCATTCCATTCTAAATTTGGATGTACCTTTTGTACTTAACAGTACCGCTTTAGTGGATTAAGCACATCTTTCTCTTGGATCTTCATATCTGGCACATCAATAATTGAAAAAGCACATCCTAATTCTTCAGCTGAGCCACAGCTGATGGTGTCTGCTAAGGAATGATTGGGCTTACACATGCTTTTCTTCACACACTCCTAGTTAATTGAGAAACAGAACAAGAAGCCAGGTGGCTGACTCAGAAAACCTCACATGCCAGGTGCACAGCCAAAAAGAACCCTGAGTTTGCAGCCCCTTTGCAGATGGCTGGTTTTATAGCCTGTCTTGGAACACAAGAAAAACCTGTGGAGAATCCCACATGAAAGAGTCAATGAAGTTTCCATTTGAGCAGCCTTGTTTGTCTCCTGCTAGGAGTTGAACAAGAGATAGGAGTGGCACATTTGACTCCCTTTAGAGTTCCCGATGTCCCACTACAATCAAGAATCCCAACTTCAAAGTCCCCTTTCTCCTTTATGCAAGATGAGCATGAAGTGGTGTGAGGATGTTCACTGTCAAATGTTTGAGACAGTCTGTCCCCCTGTAAACTAACTGAAGGCATTGTATTAGGCATACACAGCACATTTCATCTGTTATGTAATAAACTATTTTCACTTTCTGTGAGAAAACGTGAAATCTTCTCAGTAGGCACACCCACACACACAAACTTATTGATGAAATCTGCTCTGCTTGGTTCACTTAAGCAGCTCCCAGTGATGTAATTTGATTCAGGCTCATCCATAAATACTACAGTTACTCATTAAAACTAATCTGAAAGCTGCGTAGGATGACCTGCAGCAGTCTGTCAAAAATGATTTCCCCAGACAAGCAAGTACAGCCTGCAAAGTGTCTTTTATTGTTTTAATGCCAAGTGACAAATGAACTTCGATGATATAAGGATGAGCAGAACAGAATGAGCTGCATAAATAATTATTCATCAAGCCGCACACTCATGCTGTGCCCCCCTACCCAGTAACAGCATGGGTTAAGCGGGACTGAAATAGAACAATTCGCCTTCCTTAACAATGCAAGATATTTCTTTTACATTTTTGTTAAGTGACATAAAACCACTAAAACCATTTGTGATCTTACCTCCGCTGACTGTGACTGAGTGGAAGTGTAAAAAGAAGAGCACATAAACCCAGCAAGGAATCTTGTGTTCATATGAGCGCTCCATCTCTTCCCAGTTCTTCACTGTCTCTGCTTCTTTGTCCTTTCCCCTCTCCTCTCTGTCTCGGCGCCACTCTCCCACCGGCTGGATGTGCGCAGAAAGGTGTGCTGCCTGCTGTGTTGCCCAGCTCCCTGTCCTGGACTCTTTATGTAGGACGCTGGCCTTTCCCCTGGCGCATCTCTCACAACCCCGCGGACACCATTGATTGGTGGAATCGGGCAGGGGCGTTGCTATAGCGACAGCTTTGATTTTGAATCTCTCCCTTTTTGGATGTAACATGGCATTGATCAGTGGCACCGGGCCAGCCAAGGACTCAGCTTAATGTTTTTTTTTCTAAAGTGTGCTGGGGTTTGGCGCTATTAGGAATCAATAATAACCCATCTACCCATTTTAATGGTATGGACATGCTGCTGATCTCCACGCTACAGAACTTTAAAGTTAAGCACCATGAGTGCTTTAATTAGTTGGCTAATTTTCACAGAGGCCGCTGAGACAATCAGCCAAAAGTAATTGAGCCTTTAATATGTGTGACCAATGGCAGTCAGTGAAATTTCGCAATTCATCTCCAGCAGATTTTTAAGCCCTTATTTCTTGGACAGCTCATTAATCTTACTAATGTGAGAATAATTTATTTTACGCTCGGTCTATTCATTAATTTGAGGGAAGCTTTGTTTATCATGCAAGGGCAAGTCCAGATTGTTTCCCCTGAAGATTTAACTGATGTTGAAAGATTTGTTTATTCACAGAAAATGAAACAATTGCAGACATGCAAAATAAATAAATCTATTTTCAGCTGTATCTTTTTACTGAGCCAAAATGTGCTGGAAAATTTTATGTGGCATAAATAGTAGCACTATATAGACTTAACAATGTGCTGCTTTTCAGAGAGAATCATGACCTCCATTATAGTAAACATTAAAACTGATGATGACTGATGATGAAAGCGAGCTGTGCTTTTTAAGTGAACTGCACACCCCAGAATAACATCCAGCATTACAACTCTGCTTTAGGGTGACATAATGGTTTGATGTTTTATAGCTTAGCAATTCAAAAGGACAATTTAGCTCTTTCCAATACATATAACTGAAATAAATAAAGCATAAAAGTGCATTCCCTAAAATGACTGTGATAACTCCAGTATACAATGTAAGAGACAGGCAGGAAGTCAAAAGATATTTTTTATCTAATTATTAATTTTCTGGACAGTTTATGTAAAATCTGATAAACAAACAAAAAAAAAATAAATAAAATGTAGCTGGAATTGGGGTGTTGTGACAGCTATGTCACATCATGCAGTCAATATTAAAGAAATTGATTCTGCTCATTTTCTAAAATATTATTTTAGTCTTATAAAAGGTAAAATTAATACCAGTCTTTTTATCCAGTTAAAACTTGGAGCTGTTTGTGAAGACTGCACATCATCAGTACAACACTCTGTTAATCTACAAAACCTGCTTGCCTCTCTGTCAAGGTGGCACCGTGACTTCCTTACTTGGCAGGTCAGGCTGACTTCTATCTCGGTCACCACATTGGCCCTTCCCCAGAATACACAGGGAAAGGAAAAAGGTGGCTTATTTTGTGAAAGAGGATATTTTTATGTGAACTGCTAAAGAAACAAAGTTGGTCAAAGATCAGAATAACACTTTTCAGATATACCTGAATACGATAACATTACTTCAGACACATGAATCCAAGTCTGGCTGATCTCAGACACTTCTAACAACAACCAAACCAGTCAGGCCACTTTAAAATAAGAAGAAGCTTGTTGCAATTTCATCAGCATCCAGCCATCAGAAATCTGTCATTCAGTAATTAAATTATTTTAAACTCTGCTTAAAAAAAAAAGAAGCAAGAATAGAATTAGTATCTGTTAAAAAAATATGTCTTACCAGACAATTGGTCCCTTTATAGCTTCAACAAAAAAAAAGAACTGCAGAGGAAATATGTTTAAAATAGAGCTACCTACTTTGAGAAAGGACAGGGAGTTGTTTTTGGGCAATTTGGGTTGTGTTGATGCCCGGGGGCTGCTAGGCTGAAAATGCAGAACTGTCCTTTGAGACAACCTGAGCCACTGCTATGATTTCTTGCATGCATTCCCTAAGGAGAGCCTTTATGCAGCAACTTTAATGCCCTAATGAATCCTGCTGCAAAATAATAAGGCGGACAACTAAAAAAAAAAAGCACAAACTCACATCTGGCATCATGCAGCTGTCATAATTTAAGACAATTGATGCAGATGCATGCTGTACACATCTGCAAATGAAATGCCCTTCGCTAAGGTCACAGTGTTTTTTATCCCCCTCTCGCTCATACACCCCGGTAGGAATTTAATAGAACGACAATGCAAAAAGGATTGATTGACAAACTGCTGAATGTTTTCAGACCAACCCTCGGGATGAGATCCATTGAGAGATCAATGCCCTGCAGGAGGCCCCATCACGCAGTATAAACATGTTAAGTACAAGCCAAATGCCAGAGTAAAGGGGTTGGGAATGACCTCACTTGTGTGCCTGAGGGAATGCACTCGTTGACTTAATCTATAGAACATACTGAGCAAATGACTAAACCCGTTTAACAAATGTGTAGGAAACTTGTGTGCTTTTGTGTTTACAATGCATGGAAACAAAACACTATGAAGAAATATTTACCTTCTGTTTTGTCTTGTAGTGGATGTATTCTAGCTATCATTACGGAATAAATGTGAGTTAATTAAAACTGTGGAATACTATCTCATAATGTTGACTAATTATCATAAATATAGTAGCTAAATCATAATAACCGGGTGCTATCTTGAAATTAACAGGTCAGTTTTCTTTAAATATTGTATCAGCAAAAATGGACGTTCATGCCATACAACAGAATACCCAATAATAATAGACTTTTTACGGGTTTGAAAGCGAATGTGGGGTTGGACAACTTCCTGTGGCTATAGCGTTAGCATTAAAAGGCTAGGAAAATGGCTCAGTCTCGGCGCAGTTCTTTTTGTTCAGTCCCTTGTTGTTCATGTGGGGCAAGAAAACAGCCTTATCTGTCATAGCATGCGTTCCCGACGGACCCGGACCAACGGAGGCAGTGGATCCAGGCGATCCGAAGAGATGAAGGTCCGGGATTTTGCATAAAGACGGGGAGTACTTTCGTATGTAGCCGCCACTTCACACCGGAGGATTTTGTTAGCCGATCCACCACCAGCAGCCTTAAAAGTGGAGCTGTTCCTTCCCTGTTTGCCTGGAATAACTTCACTGCACCGGCAATGAGAGAGTCTGCTTTCGAGAGGGCTAAGAAACGGCAGTTTGTCCTCTCTGAGAAAGCTAGCCAGGCTGAAGATGCTACTGCGGACCATGACAACACGGCACATCCACCCGGGAGGTTGTGCGCATGCGCGGGGCCTGGGAGGTTGTGCGCATGCGCGGGGCCCAGGCGGATGTGGGGTTGGACAACTTCCGGTGGCTATAACGTTAGCATTGAAGGGCTAGGAAAATGGCTCAGTCTTGGCGCAGTTCTTTTTGTTCAGTCCCTGGTTGTTCGTGTGGGGCAAGAAAACAGCCGTATCAAGCGTTCCCGACGCCCCGGACCAACGGAGGCAGTGGATCCAGACGATCCGAAGAGATTAAAGGTCCGGACTTTTGCATAAAGACGGGGAGCACTTTCGTATGTAGCCGCCACTTCACACCGGAGGATTTTGTTAGCGGATCCACCACCAGCAGCCTTAAAAGTGGAGCTGTTCCTTTCCTGTTTGCCTGGAATAACTTCACTGCACCGGCAATGAGAGAGTCTGCTTTCGAGAGGGCTAAGAAACGGCAGTTTGTCCTCTATCAGAAAGCTAGCCAGGCTGAAGATGCTACTGTGGACCATGACTACACGGCACATCCACCCGCAGGTAAAAGACAGTACATTGTATATATTTTCCTTGGAAGAGAATTTCAGTAAAATATAACTGTTGCTATAATGATAATATTATTATTATGATCACATAATAATGAAATTATGAGATCATGTGGTTATGTATTTTGTGGAGAGAAGTTAAGTATACATAAATGCTCCGACTCACAACATGTATTGATCTTCACAGAAGTAACGTTTCAAATATATAATTACAACTTATTGCTAACCGTATGTTTTGATAATTTATTTTGTGGTTTTACAGGTGCACTTGATGAAGCTCTGGATTACAGTATATTAAGGAGTTGGAGGCCAGACTTCAAAAAGTGGATTTGTCTGCCACACTTTTTAGCCGCTACTGTGCCTCTGATGACCAGATCCGGTTCTACATCATATTTCCATTGAATGTGTGTTCCGGATCTTCTGGGAGTCCATTGCACCCTCTGCATCACGCCTGGTGTACTGGACCAGAGCACAGAAACTTGGAGAGGAAGCATGTGCTGAAGCCAGCCCTGCCCGCTGCATGCCTCTGATTGATGAGTTCCTGATGTACTCATTCAGGGTAGCAGTGGGCATGAAGGAGCAGCTCATTGCTAACATGATTCAAGTCAGCATAGCTACTGTCAGCCGAGTGACCATCACCTGGGCCTACTACCTCTTCATTGTGTTCTCTTCCATCAACCTGTGGATTAGTCATGAGAAGGTAAAAGCCAGTATGCCTCAGAAATTTCTGAAGTTCTCTCTAAATGTCCGTGTCACAGCAACATGCATTTTACAAAATCTTTTAAAGGGTTCTCACACAACTACTCAAATTTCAAATGTTTAACCTTTGGAAGTCAACAATCATCAGCGGTCTGGATGTAAAACAGGCCACAGTTTCCAGTCATAGGCCTGCAGCCTGTGAGCATGAGGCGAGAGGTGAGTGGTCCCATTGTTTCGATGTAAGCGGCCTCAAACAAATAAGTAGGCCGTTCCTAATCTCACAGAATATGCAAAGCTGCAAACACCACAGAGGTTGGATAAAAGAGCACCACAGAGGTTGGAGCTTAGTTGTTTGGAAAAGTATTGCATTTGCTGAATGCTACTCATTTGGAGCTGCTGCTTCACTGGGACCGGAGGTTAATCGATTATGATATGGATGGCTGATTGAGGAGTGGCACAGGGATGGATGGGTGGACGGAGAGCAGCGGAAAGCCAAATAAATGAACACCTGGAATCAAAGGAAGAAGTCAAACTATATTTCAGGTGAAACTCCAAAGGAAAACTACTAGAGGCATATTTCTTCATTCAAGCAAATTTTCCTTTTCTTGTATGAAGTTGGAGAGAGGATAAGCTTTTCTAATACTGGTGAGCATGTAACTTTATAATTCTGAATTCAGCGTTTTGTTTAAACATCATAATTTTATCAAGAAAAAAAAACATCTTTATTTGGTAGAGACTTGTTTTTCAAAGAGGCTTTGTTGTCAAAATTACCTGCCTGCCTTCAAAAAAAGTTAAATATCAAGTTACAATTTATTTATGCTTCATACTTTCAATATCTATGCATTTTTTGCCTGTAACATGTGACATTTACCCTTTAAGGCATATATGAAGTCAAGTGTATTTCTTGTTTTCTTAAGAAACTTGAATAAATAAGAATGCCATGAATGCCTTTTATTGGGCATAATTGTATATGGATAACACAGTATGACAATAATAACCTGGAATGTTTGAAAAGCTACAGCAATTTATCTGTAATGACAAAGTTATATTTGGGTAATATTTAATTTTTTCTGTTTTTGTTGCAGTGTTGCAAAAGTAAACCATTGGAGAAATGGGTTCAACCAGTGCTCCAAGAGGATGTGGTTCTAACATCAGCTCCATATATTACAACCTGTGTGACCTGACCACGCTGTGGGGTGTCGTGGTCGAGGCTGTGTCTGCTGCTGGTGTCATGACCTCCTTTATTCTGCTGGTAATTCTCATGGCATCACTACCATTTGTCACAGACAAGAAGAGAAAGGGTATGGTTGCTCTACAGGCCAGCATTTTAGTCTTCACATTGGGACTCTTCGGGCTCACCTTTGCCTTTATTGTGGACCAGTACTCTACAAGCTGTGCTGCTCGAAGGTTCTTGTTTGGAGTGCTGTTCTCAGGGTGCCTAGCCTGCTTGGTGATGCATGCGCTTTGGCTTTCCCTGCTGAAACGAAGTGGTCAAGGGCCGAGGAGCTGGCTGTTATGGCTGGGAGCTCTGAGTCTCTGGCTTGTTGAGGTCATCATCAACACCGAATGGCTTGTCCTCACCGTGGTCTGGAGCCCACCTGGAGAAATAGTGGTCCCTGACCTCTCCTGTAGCATTGCCAACAAGGACTTTGTTCTGTCCCTCATTTATGTAATTGTTCTGATGGTTGGTGTTGTTCTTATGGCTTTTCCCTCATTATCACACAAGCACAAGCACTGGCGCCGAGATGGTGCTTTCATCCTGGCCACAGGACTCTTTACTATAGCTATCTGGGTAGCCTGGATCACCATGTACATCCATGGAAACAGAGTGGCTGGTAATCCCAGCTGGGATGATCCTACCCTGGCTGTCACTGTGGCATCAAATGCCTGGGTGTTCCTTGCCTTCTACATAATTCCAGAAATCTGCCTTCTGACGACACAAGAAGACCCAGACCTCGAGGAGCCCCATGATGGAGAGCATGTTTATCCTGCCAGGAGCCTCACGTACGACACCACACTGAAGGAGCCGGAGCCTGCACCCCAGAATCTGTACATTGAGAATAAAGCTTTCAGTATGGATGAAAGTCCAGAAGGTAGAGCATGCATGCACAATGACCTGAAAGCAAAGTATTTATGTAATGCAAGCACATGCTATACATACTGATGTAATTGATAAAGAATACAACTTTCAATAGTGATGAATCACAAGCAGAAACAACAGCATACATTAAATAAATTTTACTTTATTGGAATGAGCAATAATGAGTGCAAACTCTAACAAAAAAACTTTTCCAAAGATTTGCATGTGTTTCCCATGCAGCTTAGGTTGACAATATACACGGTTGGTTTGATTCCAGTAAAAACCTGTTTTGCTATCACAACATACATTTGTAATTCAGAGAAGTCATTAATATGGTTTTGCTATACAATAACTATAGCATATTCACTTCATTTGTGTAATGATTTTACAGCCCGTTAAATTTTTAACATGTGACAACATTTTACAATGTCTCAAAACACTGATGTCTTTTGCTGAGATAAGTTTTGTGGAAATCTTAAATGACTGATTCATTTAATATTGAGACAGGCTTTGTTTTTATAAAGCCTTTTGATTAAAGCAAATTCGTTGATAAAGATTTGTAAAAATAGAAACTTAAAATGCAATAATGTTTTATTGTCACAGAATAAGCTTATCTTTTATTTGAGTAGTTTTATAAGGGGAATAAAACCACTAACACATCCACTACAAGACAAAACATAAATCATTAATAATTTATTGCCTGAGTCAATTGCTTTACAAAACATCAAGATTCCTTAAATACAATATGTTTATCGCAATCAACACAGAAACAAAATCAACCTTATTGGAATCTTAGTCAGGTTGAGCTAAAGAAATGGGTGTTTCAGAGAGAACCATAGATGCTCACAGTGCAAAATATCCTATATTTCTATAATATTTGTAAAATATTGTAGGGTAAAACTGCCGTAATGATAAGAGTGGATTATGCTGCAATAAAAAAAAAAAAGTCTTTATGGGGAGTTTTTATGGGTCAGAGATGACCTGAATAACCTGCTTCAATTTATATCTGTGTTTTAAACATGCAAATATTGTTTAGCAGATCTGGCAAACTCAACCTCTCCATATGCCATCTACAATGGTCAGCTTCGAAGCGGTGTGTACCAGCCAACAGAAATAGCGCTCATCACCAAAGGTCTCACAATGGTGAGTACAGTCATGTTCATTACACCTTTTGAAATCCTCATCAATTTTAAAACTGTCACTTCAACATTCCTCTCAACAGATGAACCAAGGTGTGATGATACCTCGGGCCAGAGCCCCATCTTTGAATCCAGGGAGTGGCGCCAGCTCCTTGTCTCGTTCACAGGAGTCTTTAGCTTCCCAGTGATTTCCCATAGATTTTATGCTTTTTTTAAATTCCCCTTCAAAAGATGCTTTAATATTAAAGCAACACTAAGAAGATTTATAACTGTTGTTTCCTATACAACAGTATAAGAACAACAGTGACTGAAGATTATTCATTGCTTGATGCCCGAAACAAATATTTACATATGAAAATATTGTGCCTTTTATTATGTGTTCTGTGAGATAAAAACAGTTCTCAGGCTATGAAGTGTACCAGGCAGAGACCTGGAGTTCAACCCCTAGCCTCGCTCACTGAAGACTTTCTCTTGAAACCAGACATTTACATACCTGGATAAAAAGACACAAACCCTTTTTTTTTCTGTTCTGTCGTCTGAAGTTAAATCAGATCAAACTCCTCGTTTTAGCAGGTGGGAGGAAACCCAAAATGTTTCACCCAAATCATATATTATAAAAGATAGTTTCCCTGACACTGACCAAATGTATCATAAACTTTTGAAGTTGAGGAAAAGTTACGAAATAAAATTCTCACTACGTTTTCTGGAATTTAGCAAATAGAAATAATTTTCGTAGTTTTAAATAACTTAAAATAAGAAAAGTTTAGTCTGATTATATTTAAGACTATGAAAAAAAAATGTGTTTGTCTTTTTATGCCGTGTATGTAAATGCAGCTGCAAAATTCAAACTTTCTTGTCATGCCTTTCTTTGCAATCAAATCTTTAAAGAGGAACAATGACTGAAATATTTTTATATCATACTGATCATCTTCAAAGATTAAGGTGGGATGATTGTTGAAAAACACAGTGATTAGAACAACAGGCAAATAGTAATGTATTTTTTTGTCTTTTTCCGCTAAATGTGGCAATCTTAATTTTGTATAATGTTGGTTTGTTTAAAAAAAATCAATGTTTGAAAATAAATTCTAAGTTATTGAATCACTTCACTGAGTTTTGACACTTTGCAATGTAAAAAGAATGAGGAGAAGGTAATTTATGTGAGATGCTGGAAGAGGAACATTCTGCGGACATTTACATCTGCCAATCCCGATAAGGCTTATCTGAAGCCACATGTGCTGCCACAGAGTTGCTGGGCTTTACATTTTATAAAAGTGGGGAACCAGTGGCCGGGAAACATTTGACTTCACACAGAAATTATTAATATATTTATAATAAGGAGTACACTGCTTAATCTATTGATTTAGCTGCACACAATATTTAACAAGCAAGAATCGCATGTAAATAATGTGGATTTTGAATGAAAATATGCTCCAAAGCATTTCTGCATGGACAACTGCAATTATTTACATTTAATTTGTCACCCTTTGACTTACAAACACACACACCAACACACGCACTTTTCATACTTCAGAGTTCTGATGAAGCCGTGGCTGCCTAGCAGCAGGCTGAATCGGCTGAATTTCTACCAATTACTCCCACCTTCTCGTTCTGCGAGCGGCATTGAGCACTCGCTCGGAAATTAGATGGATGACAAGCTGGAAATCACACGCTGCAGCTTTGTACAGGGGAACGTCACGGCAAATGCTGAGAAGGGCTTTTTCCTGTGGTGCTTTGAGCTTGCTTCCCCTGGTGTATATGAGTGATAAAAGGTTCTGCAAACAGAACACTTTCACGGCACAGATTTTGAGTTGTCATACCTCAGAAAGCCTGGGTTAATGAATGATGGTAAAGGGCTATTTCAATATCTTTAAAAAGAAAACTGTGAAGGAAAACATTGGTAATGATGGTCTTTAGGCATGGGCTAATTACTGGTTATCCCAAGTATTAAAAAAGTGAACTCCGTCATTCCTACAGTTTAAAGTACTTTAAATTTCATGTCAGGAAAAATATTGTAAGCATTCTTGCCAAACAACTACTGCACACAGCCAATCAGCTGGCTGAAAAAAAGGAGTGATAAAAGGTTGATACTGTCTTAAAGATATACAATATGTAATAAAAGTATGTTGATTTGAACACATCTAGATTCAAATTAAATATTAATAATTTGCTCAATTTATTTTGAACTAGTCGATATAACTGTTGCTTTTGTGTTAAACACAGTCAGATCACGTTAAGTAGTTTTGTCTACATAAAACTAGTATTTTTAGTGAGTCTTGTTTATCTGCTAATGCTAAGATCCCTCACCTGTAAAAAAATATTAACTATCCCATTTAAGGAGGGCTATGTTCCTTTTTGTGACTCAGTAAATCTTGACAAAGAGCCAAATATGCAGAACAGCTCCACTGTTTCCTCATGTGGAAAACAGTCCCTACACTAAAACATTTTGTGCCATAACCTAGCTAAATGTCAGCTTTGGAAAGGGTCTATAACATGCAAAGAAGCACCGTCCACTTTCCAAAACAATCTAGACGAAAAGCCCAAAACAAGAAAAGGGGTCAGGTTTACAAAAAGCCTTTCACACACTGGTTTAGCTGTTTATGTGTGATATAAAACATCTGTTCAATTGGGATAAATGAAAAACATTACAAGGCGTTTCAAAATGCATTACACGGTAGTAAGGAGTTCCTGGGTGTGGTAGGTGTTTTGTACCTGGTCAGTGACCCAGATTGGTGCTCAGACGTGCAGGAAGCAACTGTAAACTTCCTGATTGCACAAGCGTCTGCCTGAGGCGCTGCTGTGGGGGCGGATATACTCAGCTGGAGGGAGTCAGCAATCCCATCACATGCACCAGCCATGCATTTCCTAATCACTGACAGAGGAACAAAACAAGTTCCGATTTAGAGAAGGCAAGATCTGCTGCATAACCTGGTAACATTGTTGCTATTGTGTAAATAGCACTAACCCAATGTTTGCTTTTCAATCCAGGATGCTTTTAAATGGCTAAGCTCTCAAACAACACTTCTAGGCTTGTGCCAATGTCTAAACAAAGGTCTTGTTCATCTTAGTAAGTCTTTAAATGGATTACAAAATTAAAAAGCTGCACCAGTCTGGCAGGTGCTCCACTTTTCCAGACTGTGATTTATTGTTTTCAGAAAATGTAAAACCTCATATTGCTTTTCAAACCGGAAATGCCTCTTCCTTACTGAGAAAAGAGAGAAAAAATCCAACTTGATTTCCAAAGGGTGAAGGCAATTACTTAAACTTGTAAAACAGCAATCGGCCTAACATATTCTTATTCTTTACCTCTGGAGATATATTATTTTTCATTGAACATACAGACCAGAAAGCTTAATTTTGGTCAGACCGGACTAAAGCATCATCTTTCGCATATTGGCTTTATTAACAACACAATTGTAGCAACATAATATTTTCTTTTGACAATGGCTTTTCTTATTCCATAAAGGTCGGTTTTGTGGGCGCTTACCAGATATTTTTCAGTCCAATCATAATATGTCGATCTCTGCAGCTCTTTCAGATAATGTGGGACTCCACACTGCTTAACTTGTTAACTCTCTTCATTTTAGGTGGAATGTGTTGATTAGTTTCCGGTGAGATCCCAGACTGGTCTGAAGTGCTAACAGGCCTCTGAGCTTGTTACACACCATCTGTACGTTTACATACTTTGCTTGGGTCTTTCATATGAAATCCCCATGTTATAAAGTTGGTGATTATGATCAAACTAAATGGAGAACGTTTATTTTTGCTCTTACTAACTCAAGAGAGTCAAAATCAGTGGCTACAAAAATTAGCACAGGATCTAAAAGTTGACTACATACAAAAAGAAAAATGTTTGACTGAAAATACCCCTCCCCCCATCTGGGCCAACTGCAGACCAGTTTTCAACAAGGGTAATGTTATCCTCAAATACAAAAAGTAATTATGCCCTGCAAAATAAACAAATGGAAAAAAAAAAAAAAGATGAATGAATTTATGGTGCTCATGACGCCAATGGGCTTGCCTGAAGATGGAGTATTTGCATTGTAAAGTGAATTTACGCAGACACCTGATAGGAAATATGAATGCAAACTTGCATTTATGAGGAAGCAACCAACAAAATTAACCCTTTGAGAAAGCCAGTGTTTACACATTTATGTTTTCCAGCAATTATACATGTTTGATTTCTCTTTTTTGAGTGTAATAATATCAACGAAACATGCGGTTATGAAAGTAGCAGGTAAATCCTGCATATTTTTAAAAATGTGGTGTAAAGTCTTTGCAAATAGAGTCTCGAAGCAATCTAGAGGAGATTATCATTCTGTCAAGTCTGTATATCAATCACACCAACTGGACATGAACAGTCATATTGATTTTAGTGACATTCGATGTCACTCAAGGTTCAAGAGTTTTCCCAAGCTGGCATTTCTGGTCTGTTGCTCCTGTTGTTTCTGTTTCTTCAGCAGACGATAGGCCTCCACTGCTCGCTGCCTCTCCTCCTCCATTATCCTCTGTCTGGCCATGGAGGGCTTCGCTGTGGAAGCCATGCTGTGGCCGAGCAGAGAGTTGAGGAGCAACTCTTTTGAAGGCTGTTTTTTAAATTGGTGGAGAAAAAGAATTTAACTACTTCATCAGCATTCAAAATGGTAGGACATAAGGTGTTCAACGCAAAGTATGAATACCTGAGTTTTGACTGGAGCTTTCTTTGGTTTGGTGCTCAGAGACGGTGGAGCCAGGGAAACTTCACCAAATGGAACATTATCTACAAAATGAAACAAATTATTGGAGCTTGACAGAGTTCAAACATATAAAATATATTTTTCAGATTTAAATCTGATGCAAAACTCTAACCAGTTTCTGTAAAATTTCTTCAGATGTTTTCGTGATGTTAGAGCTTTATTATATTAGGCCCATCAAGGACATTTTTTTTTTACCCGAATCTATAAACTAGTTGATTCATTTAAAAACATTCTCAAGAAAAATAAACACTTTTTTTTTTTTGAGAAATTAATTTTTGTACTTTACATACCACAACTGTAATGTAAACCAGGTATTGTGCGTTGTGCTGCAAGAACATCCTTGCAGCACAAAAGTGAATTTTACATGTAAAGAGAAAATCAAACGTCATCAAACAATTCATAATTGCATCTAAGCCTTCTGAATTATAATAAAATCAATTTGCTAAAATATATAAGAAAATACAAATTACTGAAAGCAAAATTTACTAATCAACCTCGACCAACTTCATGGAAGCTTAATAATGTCGAATTAAAGCTAGTAATATAACACAATATGTAGTTATTTAGGTTATCATATTGTGAACAGATGCTCTGCAACCTGTGGATCATGAGTATGGTCAGTCTTGACTGACTCTTACTTCTGTTTGTATCACTCTTAATTGTGTCAGTTTGTAAATTATTAAAAGTCTAAGTGGTAAATAATTTCTTTGACTTTCAACTACTGGCATAAAACACCACAAAAAAGCAGATATGGCAGATAATTTAACAGCAGCATAATGCATAACTGCATTTCTTACCTACAAACAACTCTTTCTCTATTTTGTCCTCTTGTTTATCCAACTTCTTCTGTTGCAGTTTGCTCAGTCTCATTTTTGCATACCTACAGCAACACACAGTACAACATGGGTGCACAGATAAGACGCATTGATAATATATTAATTAATGTGATTTAATTTTAGAGCAAAATGTGTGAAAAAGAAATCAGCAGGAAGACTCAGGAGAAAAACAGAATGGCTCTACAATCCTGTAAAAAATATAAGATGTCTTAAGTCATCCAATGATTATTATTGGTCTGATGTATGACCTATTGTTGATTATTGTTGTACCTGGTTTGGGAGATAATCCAAACCAGGTTTGGGTTACTAGAAAGTCATATTTACCAGCTGTTTCACTTACAGTAAATGTGACAAGAGCAAGAGTTTATAAAGGCAGTGGAACATATTACAAATTTCCTTGATGGCATCATTTACTCACTGCTTCTTCTTTTCTGACTTCCCCGTGCCTGCAGCCTTGTCCTGTTTTTCCGGATCAAGCTCAGGTTTTCTCTCAAGTTGGTTATTTGTGAGGAACAGCACATGTTTTGTCTCAGTTTCCATGCGCCTAACATAGGCACCGACGCTTTCTGTCTTCCCCTTCCTGAATCGAGGAACAGCAATGTCTCCATCCAGGGCATCGTTTGGTTTAGACTGCAACGAGAGGGCTAAAGAGACACAAATGCAAATAATTTAAAAACAGCTAAAACGCTTATAGGCACACAGACTTTAACTGCTCACCCTTCTTTAGCTTTTTGCTCCCCAAAGATTCGTTTTTCATTTTATCCTTGCTCTTCATTATCTCTCGGAGCCTGAAGGGAATGTGTTGGAGGTGGTCCTCCTGTGTGGTTTTCTTAGGTTTGCCATCTCTTCTCATTTTCCTTTTGCTGAAACATTATAGCACATTTTCTATTTTAGTTATTAAAGGAACACGGTGCACTGTGATCAATTATGTCCACTGATTTAACATCTTCTGCCGCAGTTACAGGCTCCAAACTAGACTGAGAGAGCTAAAAACAATTAGCTTAGTTTGCTAGCTAGCTTGCACATGTGACATGGTTGTTGTTTTAAACGTTAGCTTTCTGGGGTTACCTCTGATTTTGTCCGGCTTTGTCCTCTTGTCGTTTCGACTCCTTGGTTTTACTTGTTTTATTCTTCCCCATGTTAATATTATAAATCACTTAGTATCATCATCACACGTGGGACAGCACGTTACAGCCAGGAAACTCTCAAAGTAATCCTCCTGATACAAAGCAAAAAAAGTGAAGAGATCTCCCTCTAATATTTTTGTAATTAGTTGAATTAGTTGTAATAAAAGGACAGAGGAGTGCTACTAAAAATACTAAGAAAATTTTTTCGTGGGCTCAAAAATGTCAAAAAGTAATCTCATAAATCTTAATTTTGGGTTGTGTAAAAATGATAAATAACTAAATCAAGTACTAAGGAAATTGAATCTTGAAGGTCCGTCTAAGTTCCAAAGTGATGTATCACAACAACAGACGAGCTTGGATAGAAGTGCACCCTGATTGGCTGAAGAGATTGTTATGAATTTACTCCACCGCTAGAGGTCAACAAAACATCTGTTCTGAGCTAAGGGTTCTGTTCTGAGCTAAGGGTTCTTGTTTAGCAAATCTTTTTGCTATTACTTCATTCTTATCTAACATTCATAAAAAGCAGGAAGATTAGATGAGACCTGCATTTAATTATTCATGTTGTAATTATTTATGCTACTACTAATACTACTGCCACCTATAATATTTTATATTATTATTATTTTTTATTAATTGCTATATAATAATAAAAACAATGTAAAGCATACAAAAGTGATACTTCAGAGAATTATAATTAAAATTGTCAATGCATGGCTATCTTGTTGAAGCTACATGTGTAAATATATTTGTATCGAATATATTCTGGACATTAGACTGTTTGGTGGAGAAATGTAACTTCCTCAAGTCTCATTGAGAATAAAGAATAAGGGAAGTTATTAGCTGTATAGTTTTTCAATACAGTATGTGTGCATGAGTTAAACTCCAGATTAAGAAGATGCAGCCAATCACATGAATGAACAAGGTGTGTGTTTATTCAGGTGGGAGGGAGGATGGAATGGATTATCATATATCACGCAATACAATCTGGAAGAATGCTGATGAGAGTGAAATGTCCAGAGATCACACTTGCGTGTTCTTGACGTTGGGTCTTATGTAATCCTTGCAGAGGAGTGGGAAGATAGTGAACAACATAGCACATTTCACATATTCATAAGTAATTATAACTGGACCTTACACTGCACACTTCTGGAAGGTTGTGGAAATATGCAAATTATTTCCATTGTTCCTGATTATGACTTACATGTGTCTGCTGTTAAGTGTCTCTCTAGGGCAGAAAAGGTATCTTTAAATGCCCTCTGGCCTCCCCCAATGGTCTTCATCCATATGGAATACAAATGACGTGTGTACAGTTTATTGGCTTGTCGCAGGTTAATCTCCTCAGAATTTGAAGTGTATAAAAGGACAGAGTGAAGCGCGAGAGTTATTTGACATAAAGAGAGATCTCTGTCATATTACCAGGGAAGATACACAAAAAGTGGTAAGTATAAGAATTAACAATACAGCTTGTTTTTTGTGGGCTATTTAGACACAAATCGATATGGTTGATGTTGTTCTACCTAAGCAATTTTAGGACTCTGGAAGTTCAAATGAAATCTTGGAAGCTTGGTTGACATTGTTGTTGTTTTTTTCTACTTATTTAGACATTCTTCCATTTTATTTGAATTCAGTTAATTTCATTCAGTCATTTTTTCTATGGTATATAAACTAGCTCTCTGTTTGCTCTATTAATATGCAACAGAATCTGTCCTTCACTAGAAAGCAAAATTTTTAAAAATCTATTTGGTTTATTTATGAAACTCAAGATATCTATTTAAAAATATGGATAAGAAACACTACATATCCATATTTTTTCAACTTTTAGCAATCTCATCATCAGAATGACAAAGATGTGCTGAGTATTCTACCGTCATACATCTTTATTATACCCTTTAGTCATGCACTTAAACAAATGCAATCAACACAATCTATAACAATATAAAATGAATTAAGTCTTTATGTCAACAAATTATGTATTTGTGGAATATTTCAGCTGTAATAAAAACTGTACATTTTTATTTCATTCATTTAATTCACAACAGAGCTTTCACTAAGAAACAAATCTTTGTGCCTTTTATGATATGTTGGGTTTAGCAGTAAATTCAGCATGTCCTCAGAGTAATCTGATTATGAGGGAGCTTTATAGATTAGAGTCATCATGTACCGTTGATTAAAAACGTGACCATCAGATTACAGGAGCCTCTGCAACCTGTGGTGAAGCACATTGTCTTTATTTGTTTTGATGTGTTAAGCAGAAAATAACACTGATAATCCTAGCTTTTCAGTCTCAGAAAGAGGACTATTTATTTGTCTCTGTCTTCAATTTTTATCTTCATTGTTATTTCCTTTTTGTGACATTGCAATTGTCACAAAACAGAGACATGAATACGGACATAGCCAAACCTGAAGCAAAGACTGGTGGCAAAGCCCCTCTTAGAGCAACGGCCCCCGGTTCCCCACGAAAGGGCCCACCCAAGTTCAAGCAGAGAAACACCCGTCAATTCAAGAGCAAGCCCCCGAAGAGGGGAGTCATTGGGTAAGACCCCTCAAATATGTTCATGATTGTGAATAAAGTTTATTTGGAACCAAACAAAAGTAATTAAAGAATGTATGCTTAACTCTAGCTTTGGAGAGGAGATTCCAGGAATGGAGGGACTTGGCACTGGTGAGCACAATTACAACATTCAAGTCTTCTCTAATACATATACTTATTTTGAAATGTTTTTATTAGTAAATATTATTTTCTTTTCAGATATCACAGTGATCTGTCCCTGGGAAGCATACAGCCATCTAGAGCTACATGAACTCGCTCAATATGGCATCATTTGAGTTTCTTCACAGTTAAACAGCTTTTTTTTTCTTTTACTAACAAGAGGATTTAATTCAAAATGACGTCCAGAGATTATTTTAATGATTCATGTATGGTAAACATAAAGCTAGAAATGTGTTAGGATTTTATGTAATACATGTCTGCATATTGTGTATGCTGTTTTTTGTAAAATAAATATATTTCCTGAGACTCTCAAGCTGCCATTTTCATGCTCTAAAACACTGCTGCTGTTCTTGTGTCATTGTGTGGCTGCAGATGGAGATGTAGCTGATAGCTTAGTTACTGGCCAGCAGGAGATTCTGTCAGCACTGTGTTTTTATACTCAAAATAAAGCTTTAACTTTTTAACATGATTGGGAGAGTTTGTTTTGTTATCATTATCAAACAGAAGGATTTATCATTAAACAATAATTTTATTTCAAATCCAATAATTACTATTTAATTATCTGTTTATAATTTAGCATTTCAGGATTTATATTAAAAAAAAATCGTGCCATTAAGCACAGCTTCACAACTCTAATAGTTAACATAAAGCCCAGATCCCCCATCACAGACTTCAGTATAAGTCATAGTGTATTTTTGGCTGTAAAATAGTATTCACACTGCTTCCTGACAGTGTAGATTTTGTGAAAAAATAAACAGAAAAATAATTAAAACTGCTCATGCACCAAAGGTTGATGACTTTGTAGTATGGTTGCAGACTCAGGAGAGAAAAAAAAAAACAGTAAAAAAAAGTGAGTTCAAAATCTTTCCATAACAAATAATCACTCATATTTAGCGACTGCTCACGATGACTCACCATCCTTTTATGTAGGAAGAGGAAAATATTTACAGTACATTAGATGTGTTCCTGTTTAGTTTCCAATGTATAAACCCTGTTTATGCAATCTGAATATAAAATGTGTCTAACAATGGAGCCCAGAACTGAAAACAAAATACCAAGAAACAGCCAGAACTCTGATGATTTCATGCCATGTTTACGTCATGCATGATCTTTATGCCTGTGAATTTTTTCCAACAGTCTTGTTGCGATGAACACAGCAAGAATCTGAACCCCAACAACGACGACTGCTACTGTCCCGATCAGGCTCTCGTGCTGCTCGATCCAACGAGAGATTCCGCCCAGACAACCCCCCAGAAAGATCACACTCTGAGCGGTGAACTCGTCCATGATCTGAGCTCCCACGCCGCACTGTGAGTTCCACACTGTCCCGTTCTCCAAAGGGTCCACGCAGCATGTTGCAGGGACGCCACACGCCAAAACTCCCGGAGCTGAGCAGTTGTAATATCTGAAAAAAAAAAAAAAGAAATGTTTTAAAATCGATGGTGAACAAAGAATTTACTAAAATAACAAATAAACAGAGGTCATACTCCACTCACATGTTTACCTCCCAGTCCCGGTAGGTGTCGGCCCCGCAGCACTGCAGACCCAATTGGATCTCATCTGTGATGAACCTCAGGTCCAGATCATCTTGATAACCTGCCATGGCAGCTAGCATCCCTGACCGCAGATATCCTTCAAGCTGATCCTGCACTGTGTAGGCCACGATTGCAAACAGCACCTGGATTGTGATGAGCACCAGCACTATACCAGAGAACATCTTCAGCAAGCAGCTGTTCTCTCTTAAAGCACCAACACACCCCGTCAGACAGAGCAGAGTGAGCAGAAAGCCCAACGTCAAAAGTATCAGCATCGGATCTGTGCCGATAATTCCAATCTTCTCCTGGGCAAACGATTCTTTGCTGGAGAGACCCCAGATCCCCAAACCAAGAACCACCAGACCCAAAACTGTGAAGACCAAGTTGCACAGGAACAGGAAATATTTTAGGAAATAATCCATCAAAGAATAACTGTAATGAGGTCGGATTCTTGTAGGATTGTTGCGATCCTGATTGCTGGGCGTCCCTGTTTGATATTCGCCGTCAACATGGCCGAGCTCCTCATCCTCCACTTTTGCAGCACTTGACTTCAGACATAGAAATAAAGTTTTTAATGAGGGCTAAGGCTAACTGTAGAACAGCACAACATGCTTACAAACATAAATTATTGCAAGGCCTACCTTTGGAATAAGTGGGCTGAACTCATTCTGCCCATTGTCTCTCCTAGACCAGGGCCACTCAAACTTCTTTAGGGGTAAATATTGTCGCATATTGTCATCCAATCGGAGACAACCGTCCCTGTGCGTTTAATTCCTCCGAGTAGCTCAAGTTGAAATGAAACATGAGAATTTTTGCTGCAGCAGAAAAACCAGAGCACTGATACTAAGAGACCCTGCTGTGTTCAGCCTCAAAGTGCTGTGAGGCCTGAAATTTTTTTCATCATGTGAGAGTCACAATGAGGGGATTAGAGAGCTATCAGACCCCCAAAACAAGGAGCTTTTCTTATCAGGGTATTTCTGAAAAACTGACTCGAACTGAAAAATAGAAAGGTCAGAGACAGTAAGTATTTAGTCTCTCCTAGAACACAAGATATCAGGAGTCAAATGTAATCATAAAATAACAAGTTTTAGTCATGTTTTTATGTTTTGTATAACAAACATTATCGTAGGCTGCATATTTGAATGTGTTACTTACGAATATCTCACTGAGGATATTCAATAAATTATTTTATTAATAGATATTATACTCATATATTATATTATACTCAGCTATTTTTCCTTTGTTGGGAATGAAAAAACAACATGAATTTGGAAGGTGATACATTTCAGCCACAACTGTCCTCCACAAGTTCTCAAATAAAGTTTCTTGCAGTCATGTGCTTCCAAGAGACGAAAAGAAGTAGCATCTGATAAAACCGATGCGACTGAGCTGAAAAACAGAAAGTATGAGGGCTGAATATTTTCCTCAGTGGATCTGCAGCTCCACTGGAGTCATTCTTTCCTCTGGCTACTGGACTGAGCTGTAAGGAGCTGGAAGCAAATTGGTGTGTTACTTCAGGCAGGCAGCTGGCTGCCTCTTAGTTCCTCAGTACATCTGGAAACATATTTCTATGCAATTGGAAAAACTAACTGTAAACCTAAATATTTTGGAGTAAGTTGGAATATTTACAACTTCACAGTTACATTTTCAGTAGTATATTTGCAGCAATATATATTAAATGAAATATATTTCAATCATGTAGTGACAAATAAGCAAACCTGAAATATAAATACTTGAATTGTAGAAAATGACTTATTCAAACTGCAACAAATGTAATGTCTCTGAGTTTAAAGACAGTCCAGATGTTTGGGACTCCTACCCAGTTAGCAGAAATTGTCTCATCCAATTGGCTGCAAATGTCAGCAGAATCCCCCAACTGTACCAAAGAAGGATCATTTCTGGACAAGAACAAACAAAAGGTTTAAATTTTATATTTGTAGTGATTTATATCTTCTTATCTCTGATATAACCATCCTACTTCACCTACCCAGATGTTGGAATGTCTTGGAGCAGTTGCACTATGGAGAACAAGTTGCCTCATCCTCCATCAGAAGTTAGATTATCACCACATAAATAATCTTGAATTATAAAGGATGGATAAATGTCAAACTGAGCGAATTGGTGGAGTAAATCACTCAGCAGCTCATTTCAATAAGGGATGGAAGCAGTTTACGGATGACACAGTTTCTCTGAAGTTGTGTGTTTTTGTCTTTAATTCTAACGTACAGATGTGTAGAAACTTAAAACAGACCTTTTGATGTAATCAATTTTAAGTTTTCATTCAACATTTTAATGAGTGCTCTTGAGTCAGCAGGTTTCTATCATCTGTGGCAGCTATAAAGCCTGAAGCATCAGGCTGACTGTGCCTGTCAGCCCAGATGGTTAACAGATTGTATTACAGTAGACAGTAAGAATGTTATGTTGGAGCCATAATGTTCCATCTAACACCTCCTCAGGATCAGAGCCCACAGGGAGCGCTGTTGCAGGTTGATAAGGTCACAAGATTCCAACAAAGAAAATAATAAAATATTTATGTGTAGGTCAAATAGCAATGTAAAAGACGTACAGAATTCAAGAACTTGTGAGGAATCTAAAGTAGAAGGGATTTCTCTGTTTTTTTCACTTGGTGCATATAAATCCAGCCCTGTGAACACATGCTAAAATATTAGATTCTGTCACCACCCTTCATCACTGACGTTGGGAGGAGCAGGTGGAGGAAAAGCTCAGAGAGGTTGGAGAGGCAGTTAGAAGAGAGTTTATTCTTTATCCGTGTGATTCCTGAAGGATTTTACTGCCTCAGACAAAGGTAAAACCACAAAAGATGCATGTCATTTTCATCTACTGTAAAGCTAATCAAAGTTGAAATATATGACAAGTTAACACTTATATCTGTAATGATGAAGTTAGCGGTTTTAAAATGTTTAAATTTAAAAGGTTTATATACCAAATTGTAAGACAAGTTTTTTTTAAGTTTAACTTTATATTTCTGTCTTTAAGTTAAAACCATGGAGTTGAAGGTTCTGGTTCTGTTCTGCATGCTGTCAATATCTGCAAGTCAGAAATGGAAACATGAAACCTCCCCTTGGGATCCAAAAGGCAAGGAATAGCCTCTTGTTCTTGTAAACACTTACTAAATGCATTGGGTCAAACACGCTTACACAGATTTCTGTGTTCAGCAGAACACACCAGCAGAAAGACTTGCTCCAACATGACTCAAGTACTGGACAACTGGAAATTTGCTATAATAACCCAAGTGAAAGAGCTGCTGATCCATGACCATGCCTCTGTTCTCCCTGAATACACCAGGTGAGTTGTGCTGAACCGAGGCAGCAGGAACAAGCTCTAACAGATCAAATTTGAACTTTGAGTCATCCATTAAAACACATGAGAAACTGGCCCTCTTGCAACATTTGCATGTTATGTAACATGTTTCTGCTTTTTAAATGCTCTTGATGCAGGGAGTGCGCCAAATGGAAAAGAGTGAAATGTTTTAGCAACATGGTCTGTTAAATCTAATGTTTCTGAAACTCTCCAGAGACAGAGCTTATGATGCAACACAACAAACAGCTATTTGTTATTGCCAAGTACTTGTAGATCAACTTTGATCTTCAAGAACATTTAGTAGTTGTGTAACTTTTATAAAAAAAAAAAGACTTTTGTTCTTGTTATTCCAAGTTTAACTGCTGATTGTGTGGCTGTTTCTGCTCAACAGTAAGTGATGACTTACTGGTGCCATTTTGTCTTGGCTGTGTTCTTCTCATTTCCTGATATAGTTTTAAGTGTAGTAAAGCCAACAGTATTGGACAACTTACTAAAACAGTGAGATCATTTTAATGAATTAATTCATGTTTCCATGTGCCTAGGATCCAGCCTCTCTCCGAGGCTCTGGGAGACCTCTACAAGCAATTTAACTCGCTAAAAGACAAGCTGGGGAAGCTCACCTCAAAGTTTGATGGAGTGGAGGCTTTTGTGGATGATATTAAAGAAGGTCGATTCACCAGACCTCATTGGTCAGTGTCCAGGATTCCTCCCAGCTTTGGTCTGAGGTCACCACTAGGAGCGGAGCGGAGGGCTCTAGACAGGAGGCTCATCAATCAGCCAGCATTGATCAGAGCGAGGAGGAGAGGCACTCAGAGACAGTAAAATTATTGATTGCTAACTATTGTCTGATGTTAATAATAACTATTGTTCTATATTTTTAGAGTGCTGGATGTCATGGGAAAGGGTATTCTGGGCTGATCACAAGTTCCCAAGAATATGAACTGCGTCATGCAGTCATGCTTGTTCTGCTTTTCTTGGTCATATTCTGCCACAAGGTGGCATCATCCACCTGCTTGTTCATTATTCAATTGGTTTGTGTGCCTGGATATAGATGAAATATAAATATAAAGATTATATTCTTGTGCATAATATAATCAATAATCAGAAACCTTTATAAAATGCTTTAGACAAATGAAGTTTGCTTTAGATGCAGGATTTAAAAATATGAGTCTCCGGAAGGAGAGAAAGTGAAACTATGCATCAGCACAAGTTGACATACGAGTAACAGCTAATAGTGAAACAATGTAACTGCAATCTTTGAAAGAACTCTTTTACACGAATGAATTACCTTAATGGGAATATACTGCTATACTTTCTCATCTTCAAATTTTAATCTGTTAATCAGATGTCTGATCTGTAATGACACTTTTTTTATATTAATAGAGTATTTTTGATTCTGATTCTCAGCATGTGTGTTATAAACACTGCTAAAATAAATCTAAAATGATGTTTATCTGTTCAGGGCTACAACCCTGTAACATGAGTTACGAGATTGTTCCATAACTCATGATTATACACTCAATGTTTATAACTGTCATTGGTTTGCACTTTATGTTTCTGCTCAAATAATTATTAAAAACATTCAACAGCATGTGGTGTGGTGATTCATAGTGTTAACAAGTAAAAACCTGGCTGAGCATGTGTGTTATGAACACACATGCCAAACAAGACACAGGCTGTTCTTTGCCTGGACTCCAGTCCAGAGTTATGGATGGACTAATGATCTCTGCAGATTGTGACTACGAGAATACATCCCAACCTTGTTTTAATGGTCACTTTGGGACGGATCAGAACCCATTTTTTCCCCCGAAAACAAGATATGACAAGATTCACAAGATTGAGTGAACAAGCTTCTCTTACTTGCTGAAAACAAAGGTGAACATGCTTTTATCAATCTTACAGTGGCTGCAGTTTTGTAAAAAGACAAAAAAGAAAATATTGTGATTTAGAACATCCTCCTTTTTTAAAATTAGTGTTTGTATAACCGAGAACATACAAACACTGATAAAGTACAACTAAAAACGTCAAATAGGTTGGACCCATCGCTTTTCCCGATAGACTCACTTTGAAGAGCTAAATTATGAGCTATGTATTTAATGCAATGATAAAGGATTACGTCTTGATTTTGATCAATTATAGAGAGTAATACAATTTATTTTGCTAATTCCACTATAAAGAATATACACATTGATATACTGATATTAGATATAAATTTGTTAAACAAGAAAAATTAAAACCTCGGTGTATCAGGGATTGTTCACTCTGAAACTGGATTTTATTATCTTTAAATGTGATATTAAAAGAAGCACAGCAGGCCTGCAGGTGTATCCTGTAAAAGAAGAGACAGCGAGAAGAGAAGTGATGCTTCATTGGCTTTAAACAAAATGCTCAGTTTCATTTGTTCATCTCTATCTAACATTATGACTTACTCAGACTGTATATTTGATGTCTTTAGGCCCACCGGTTGTTTAGGAAAAACTGCATATTTGAAACTTTACAATGCATATAAGGTTTTATACCAGTTGTATAAAAATAATAAATTGTGAAAACATTAAAGGTAATAAAGAAATAAATGTGATGTATGTTTTTTTTTTATTCTCCTCCACAAAGTTTCACAAACATCCCATTATAAGCTAAATTTTTTACTTTGGCACAACTACTCTCAATCACAAATAATGAAACACACATGAACACTTATTTCCAATGTAAAAAAGATTTATTAATGAAAAAGAAAGCCAAGGGAGCAATAAAAACTAAATAGAGAAGCAAGTTTTCTAAATTATGTAAGAAGCAAACAGAAACAAAACAGATTATAAATGATGATTAAGATCTTCTGCTATTCGTCAGCAGGACATCCTGACTTGTTGATGGTTTTCTCTGCAGTCTGGGAGCCCAAAGACACTTTGCAGACGTAGGCCTTGTTCATGTTCCAGTCTGATGTCTGGATGGACAGAGAACTGCTGATGTGGAAAGTCTGGTCTGGTTTCTGAACAGCAGTGCTGGTAGAGATCCCACTGCTCACTGGATTCCCATCAACCAACCAGTTCACATCAGCAAAAGGTCCAGACTGAGTGGACAGACAGAGCAGAGTGGCTTTGTTGGACTGGAGCTCAGCCTTGGATGGAGGGAAGACGGTCAGGACAGGAGGAGGGAGAGTGGAGCCTGGAAGGAAATGAAGATAATTAAATAAATAATGTACTTTATTTGAGAACAAATAAAAGTATTGAAACAGATGAAAAATTAAGCAATTCTAACAAGGTTTTTGAGATGAACTCATTAGATTAGTTTGAATGACTAAAGATGATGTGATTTAATTTAGCATCAAAGCAATAATACAATAATATTGTTTATACAATAATATTGTATAAACAAGAGCAAGATACAAAATATAAAAATCTGCATTGCTTATAAAAGTTTAGGGATGTATTTATACTAGAAAAGAAAAATCATAATTAAATTATTTTAATGATTATTATTAGTTTGTGGATTATTTGCCTGCAGTTTTGTCTTTCTTTAGATATTTTTTATTTAGAAAGTATTAAAATAAGGACATATTTAAATAAAATGTAAGTTAATGTAGCAAAAGGTTTACTGCCATTTTTTTACAAGAAAGATCAAATAAAACATGGATTTCACTGCAAACAATAAACCTAAGAGAAGAATATATGTGAATTACTGGTCAATCGTAGTCACGGTCTTCAGTATCTACATTTGCCAAAATGTCTTAGACATTGTCTGAAGATGAGATGTAAAAAACTCAAATATCTAACTTGTTTGGATTTGGAGAATTTGCTTTGGAAACAAGATTTTAAATGGTTGTAGGTTAGAATCCTTTTCATGTTCTACATATAAATATTTTTTTATAGAAATAAAAAAAAAACAAGAACTTAAAAAAACAAGGAAAGTGTAAAATTATATATATATATATAAAAGAGAGTCTCACGTCAAAGTCATTAAATCAAATCCTTACCTGTGACAATCAGCTTGGTTCCCGGTCCGAATACCACAGTGATTCAGTTTGTATACATCGCCGTACAAAAACCTTCTCATTGTTTCTGATGACGGAGTGGAAGTGAAACATCCTGCTGTGAGCAACTTTCACTGAAAACATCTCAGTCTCTTTATCATCCTGCCTTTATTGGAAAACACTAACTCACTTTGGTCTCTGTGGACATATTTAAATAGTGGTAGTATGGTTTATAGTAACAAATATGTGTTGTGAACTGTTTAATGTTCAAATATTTGATCAGTTTTGATGTCTGGGTTTTTGTCAGATTGTGAATCACTGTGATACAGCTTCATCTGCATAAACATCCCATGTCTGACAGAAATACAAAGCAGAGTCTCCTGCTTCTGTCTGTTTAATAATGAATTGATAATCAATGTCTGATGATGATTTAGAGTCGAATCGGTCTGAAGAGAATCCTGTTTCAAAGTTGAGTGAACTGTCATCGTGCAGAAAACTTAGAACACACTGAGGAACTCCATTAGGAACTTGTTTGTACCATCTGACATAATTTCCATCATATCTCTGAATGTTGCAATTTAGAACAACTTGTTGTCCTGCTGAGACTGTCCTGACAGCAGGCTCCTGGGTCAATGTTATTGCGGCATCAACACCTGACAACACATGGAGAAAAACCGTTGAATCAAAAGGTTTGCATGTATCATCTTAAATAGTCTGAGAAAAATCTTACATGTTAGAGCAGTGATGAGACTCCAGACGATCCCCAGCATGTTGTCAGTTTGTGGTGTAAATGTTATTTTCTGTGTAGCTGAAAGGTGAGCAGGTTGGACTGAAAGGAGGAGAGAAACAGAGGCTTATAAAGACCCTGAGGATAGGAGAAGAGGAGGAGGGGATTCATGAGTCTAAAATATCATTTTTAATGGGAAGATTCAGTGTATGTCTGAATTTTATAGGAATCAAAGCGTTTCCTTTGATTTATGTATTTTATATTTGAATATCATCTGAACATGTGCTTATGTCTGAGTGTGTTGCTTTTGAATACTTGAACTTCTCTTACTGTGAAAAGTTCTCTGGTCTGATCTCCACACCTTGTAATCTCTGTAACACAAGATTATTCACATAACTTTGCAAATGTAAAAGTGGAACCTTTCATAATAAAAAACCGCACTTTTATTGTTAGTAATAACTTTAGAGATTTATACAAATGATTAATAGACAATTTAAACACAGTTATAATTAAAAGATGTTTTAAACACTTTTTTCCCCCATGAAAATTCTATGGAAGGGAATCTTGATAAAAACATCTAACTTTAAAAAAGCAGTTAGGAGTAAAAGTTTGAGTCAATATATGTTTTCAAGTCCCAATATTGTTATCTCTTAAATTGTGAATTGAGTTACACTGAAAATTTAAAAACCAACAATTTACAAGGAAGCTTAAATATTTTAAACAAGCACAAAATTGCATCATACATAAAACAGTAAAAATCAGAGACATACAAGAACTATTTATGGATGGTTTGTTATCTTTCCATCAAGCAGTTCTCCAAGAAGCTGTCAAAAAGCAGAAGTGCTTGTGTTGAGGTTTTTGCCATGGCATGAATCACTGTGATACATAATTATTGACCGAGCCATCCCATGTCTTACAGTGATAAACTGCAGAGTCAGACTCTTCTGCACTCTTGATTATTAAACGATAATCTGTTGTGGACTGATGAGTAGATGTGAACTTTGGAGAAGAAAACCCAGAACCATAGCGTGGTGAGCTATCACTCCGATGAAAGTTCAGTACAAACTGTGGAACTTCTCCAGGAATCTGTTTGTACCAACTAGCACCACTGCCAGTGACACTCCCCAGGTTACAGTCCATGGTGGCTGTCTCTCCTTTCCTCACTGTCACAACAGCAAGCTTCTGTGTCACCACAGTCACACCACTCACACCTGCAAACAAGATGACATGAAGTCAAAAGAAACAAACTGATAGATTCAACTGTGCATCAGACTTCGATAAGTTAACCTCGTTACATGTTAGAGCAGTGATGACGGTGCAGAGAGTCCCCAGCATGTTGTCAATGTGTGCTGAGAATGATCTTGGAATGTGGAAAGTGACCTCACTGCTGACAGTTGTGAGAGATTAATGAATGAGGAGAGGATGCACTGCAAGGAGGCTTTTAATGCAACACAAACTGAGAGTGACTGATAGGAGGAGGAGCTCTCAGCTTCACAGTTTGAAATATTTTTTTAAATCGATACATTGTATTATACTTAACATGAAATTTTGTCATGTCTTTTATACAACAAACTAATATTTATTTATTGTCTTGCTTCTGTTAAAACATCGTGGAATGTGTTTTTATTGCCCTTTTCCACATTGTCTTAAATATTTGGTAAATTGATACAAGTAACTAAATATAACTTTACAGATTTTTGTCACAGTAAAACATATTCTTCTTTAAACCATTTTTACATTTTCAAATCATACTGAAGACACAACGATCACTGTGAAAGATGTTGAGACACTGCAATCTGTACATGTATGAAAAATATAAGTCAGAATTATTCTGAGAAATGCTTACACCATTACACATGCACCCAGATTAAAACTTACTGTAATTCACAGTTTTTGCTATGATAAACATTCCTAGAATAGTTGAATTTGTGCTGTAATCACCATTTTTAGGAAACTAAAGTCTTGGTTACAGGTTCACAGTGCCTCATGTTAAGCAAGCTCTGCAGTGAATGGCTTTAATTGGAAATGAGAATTTCCAAAGTACAGTTTGATTTCCTTTCATAGATGACTTTATAACGTATTCTGTAGCAGAGAGTAAACATGTATAATAAACCTTTCCACGAGCGTTTTGTTAAAATTAATTATTTCATCTACGTTTTATATTAGCTATATTTTGCTACATTTTAGTCACAGTATTTATTTTTCCATCTGAACAATGTAAAACTTGAAGAAATACAATTATTCAATATTAAATGCTTTGCCCTAAGACAAAGGTCTCTAACGTTCCTGTGTTAGAGCTTCTAATTGGTGCTGATTGGAAGTGAAGGCAACTGGCGAGTGTCTCCAGAATGACATCAGATCCAGCTTCAGATACACCATTCTTTCTGTCTCTCTGCCACTCTCTTCCCTTTTTTTTCCCACCATGGGGTTTTTGTGGGCTCCTCTATCCCTTATATGAAAGTAGGCTGATAGGAAAGGGGGCAAGACATGCGGCAAATATCCTCAAGTCGGGGAATCAAATCCATGACGGCTGCGTCAAAGACTCAAGGCCTCCAAATGTGGGTCGTGCTATCCCCTACGCCACCACAGCACGCCCAATTTTGCCTAATTAATGAAATGGCAAGGTAGTTCCTTCAGTTAAAAATACTGCCCACAAAATAACTGATTTTAAACAAGACTCCTATCCATGAACAAACTTTAAATAAATGTTTCAACAATGCAATGGCAAATCATGTACTTGTTTTCAAAGAAAACTTTGATTTCTGTTTGTTTTCTGCAAACAGCAAGACATGAAAGCAAAGAAAAATAATTATGGTGACCCAAATACACAAGTCAACAACATTAACATCAAGAAGACAGGTAATCCTTTCAAACTGGGAATTACAAAATGATAGGATAGAAAATGAAGGTGTCTGGACTGTTAGATTGTCCAGACCATTAGAATAGAACTCTAGAGGACTCTTTATAAGTCCCAGTCTGATTTATTGACTGCTTTTCTTAAATTGAATTAGAAATGTAAAGTTAAAACTAAAACCTTAAAAAAAGTAAAGCTTGTCTGAACAGTACAGTTTCTACTCATCAATTTATGTAAATTGCTGAATCCTCTCCTCCCTGTTTTCTCCCCTCAGACTCTTTATAAGTCTCAGTTTGTCTTCTTCTTTCACTAACAGGTTCGTCTTACAGTGTCATCATAAACAAGACTGAAGTCACAAACTGACAACATGCTGTGGGCTCTCTGTACAGTCATCTCTGCTCTAACATGTAAGTTACTCCTTTGTCTTATTTTGTGTTCGTTTTCAAACACATTTATCACTCATGACTTTTTCTTTGTACGTTTACAGATGCAGATGCAGCTAAAGTTTTGACTCAGCTGCCTGCTGTTCACTCAGTTTCTACAGGACAACAAGTTGTTCTCAGCTGCAACATTCAGATAGATCATGACCATTATGTCCGTTGGTACAAACAGGTGCCTGGTGGGACTCCTCAGTATATTCTGAGGTTTTATCATTCTTACAGTTCCCCCAGTTTTGGAGCAGGATTCTCCTCTGACAGATTTAACTCTAAAGCCACATCAGAAATTGACTACCAGTTGATTATAAAACAGGCAGAAACAGGAGACTCGGCTGTATATTATTGTGCCACATGGGATGACTCTGCTGAAGAACATGTACCACAGTGATTCACACTATGACAAAAACCTCTGACTGATTCACTTCTGCTTTCTGAGATTTACATTTAGCTGAATATAAAGACTATTATCACACTCTAGTTTTTTAATTCTTCTTTTTTTGTATAAAATGTTACAATCAATAAAATATTTTCATCACCAATTGAAAAAAACAACAACAAAATACTGTTAACACCAGAGAAGCACATTGCAGTCCATGAAGAATATGAATGCTAAAAGACAGAATTTTTATTGTGAGAGTATCAATACAATGATTATTATTTTAGTGGTAGCAGTTCTGCTTGATGTATTTATTTCTATTCTTCATTCCAATAATTTTCTAAAGTAATTTTATTTTCTCCTCCCATGAAACTCCTCTGTTGAAACTGCCATCAGGTTTTCTGAAAATGGCTTTAAGAAGCTCTTGCTTGTCTGAATTTCAGGTACTGGAGATAGAAAGACAACATAGTCTTGTGTCAACTGTTCAAGTTTCAGCTTTCTATAGAAACGCAAATATTTATTTTATGCTGTATGACGTTTTCAGTGAGTCAAAACACAAACAATAAAACAACAAATACATACAAGAAGGAGGAGAAGAGGTGCTGCAGGATGTGTCTAACATGAGGCTGATTCTGGAATGGTTGACAGATGTCATCTGATAAAATCGTTTTAACATTACAAATTGTTGTTGCATGTTTGCTTTTTATTTAAGTTTCAAATATTTCTTTCATAAAATTGTTTCAATTTGAAGTTAGAACTTTTGATTCATGAAGTTCTTATGTTAAGATTAAAACTTCAGGGAGTTTTCCCACTGAGACTTGAGTCCGATATTTACATATTGGGGAAGAAAAGCAGAATAGGCCTGCAGGTGTATCCTGTAAAAGAAGAGACTGAGTTGTGATGCTTCACTAGGTGTGGAAAAAACCCTCAGTTTCACATGTTCATCTTTTTTTTCCCCTCATCATTATGTGACATGGACACAATCTTTAATATTTTTGACTCTTATATTGATGTTTTAGAAAAATCAAAATATTTGAAACTTTATGATGTAGAAATGTATTTATATATTTTATAATATTTGTGTAAAAAACAATGTAAAAGTCTAAAAATAGATGAATAAGCATGGTGTATGGACACGTTTTGGTATCTTTCACAGCTAACTGTACAAACATCCCTTTAGAGGCAAAATATTTTACTTTGGTACAGCTACTCTCATTAATGTCTAGAAAAATACACATGAACTCACATTTCCACTGTATCTATAGTTTATTAATGAAAAAGAAAGCCAAGAGAACAACAGTTGTCAAGCACACCGAATAGAGAAGCAAGTTTTCTAAGACTTGTAAAGAATAAACTGAATAAAAAGCAGATTATAAATGATGATTAAGATCTTCTGCTATTCTTCAGCTGGACATCCTGACTTGTTGATGGTTTTCTCGGCAGTCTGGGAGCCCAAAGACACTTTGCAGACGTAGGCCTTGTTCATGTTCCAGTCTGATGTCTGGATGGACAGAGAACTGCTGATGTGGAAAGTCTGGTCTGGTTTCTGAACAGCAGTGCTGGTAGAGATCCCACTGCTCACTGGATTCCCATCAACCAACCAGTTCACATCAGCAAGACCTTTAGTTTCACTGGACAAACTGGACAGACAGAGCAGAGTGGCTTTGTTGGACTGGAGCTCAGCCTTCGATGGAGGGAAGACGGTCAGGACAGGAGGAGGGAGAGTGGAGCCTGGAAGGAAATGAAGATAAATAAATACACAATTTAATCAACAATAAAGCACAAGTTGGTCAAAACAGAGAATACAACTAACTTTAGGCATAGTCATAGTAGTCAACTGACAAATTTGTTATTTAAGAACAAAAAAATATTCATGCAGATGAAAAAGTCAGTCATTCTAAAAAAGTTTCTGAAATGTATTAAATGATAATGAATAATAAACAGGAGAAAAATACAACATATAAAAACGTGCATTATATATGATAGCTCTGAAGTTTATTCATTTCACAATTTTTTCATTATTTTTATGCTCATTATTAGTTTGGGGGATTTGTTTTGCCAGCAGCTTCTCTTTCTAAATATTGTCTTTTTTCATTTAGAAAGTAATAAAATTTAAAAATCTGTACCATTTATTTACAAGAAAAATAAAACAAAACATGAATCCTGCTGATATTTTATTGCAAACAACAAACTGAAGAGCAGATTGTATGTGAATTCTTGGTTAGTTTGTCAGTAACTACATTTGGCTCAAAGACGACCACAACTGTCATAGATACAGTTGGAAAATGAGACGATGTACAATTATCAAAACCAGATTTTGATCATTCAAAATCTGGTTTCAATTTTGAAATTAGCCGTGTGGCATAATTTGATATTTTTGTGAGAGAAAACACAACTGTGATAAAAACATAAAAATTGTTTTTAAAAATCTTTTAGCAACACAAACGTACACAAAGAAAAAGAAAATAAGTATAAATATGAAAAATGTCTTATTTTAAAGTCATTAAATCAAATCCTTACCTGTGACAATGAGCTTGGTTCCCGGTCCGAATACCACAGTGATTCAGTTTGTATACATCGCCGTACAAAAACCTTCTCATTGTTTCTGATGACGGAGTGGAAGTGAAACATCCTGCTGTGAGCAACTTTCACTGAAAACATCTCAGTCTCTTATCATCCTGCCTTTATTGGAAAACACTAACTCACTTTGGTCTCTGTGGACATTTTACTGAATATTATTTTATCATGAATATTACCATCACTATTTTTATGCCTGTTTTTGAATTTATCATCAAAGGTAATTTTCCAGAAAACAAAAAAGCCATGTGAATAGACGCCTGGTCTACGAAAAATGCATTGGACATTCAACTGAAAATCGGTAGGCCTAACAGCAGCCGATAATCGTGGGAAAAAATATTTCCTTTCTGTGCTAAGTCTTGCACAAAATGACCAGATAAAAGATGTAGAGCAATGCCAGTTTAAATTTTGATCTATTTGTAAAACGACAGTGCTCAGCAACATTAAAACGTGGTTATAACTGCAACTATATTCTTCTCTTGAGTGTTTCTGAGTTTCTGGTGGCAGAGGACTGTGTTGCATTCAGGAGAATAGGATATCAGAGTATCATCCATAAAATTCACCCACATTGGAACACAGCTTTCAGCATAAAAACAAAAGTTCCAGATCCTTTTAATGGCATACAAATAGGATTCAGGAATATGGATTGTATCTTTTTTGTTTGTTTATTCTTGTCGTACGGTCCTCTGTATTAGTTATTGCTCAAAAAGACTTGTCATACCAGCTTATTCCTCTGTATTTAATTTAGTTTCTTAGTTTATTCTTGCATTTTGTTCTTCATTCATTTTCATTTAATTTTCCTTGAATAGCATTATCCTCTCTTGATTTATTGTTATGTCCTCTTTAGTTTCTTTCATCGTTTATTGACGCTCACCACAAGTAATCTTCATTCATCCTGCTATTCACCTGCTGGGCCGCCTAATCATTATGTGTTTCATATTTCACATCATGTATTGATTTGTCACTGACATTGATTCTTCACTGTTCACTGTCAGACTGTGAGGGTATCGTGATTTTAATAATAATCAAGACCGATATTCCGTTGTCCTTCCATGGAAGCGGGCAGAATCCAGACAAACAATAAAACACTTTTTAATATAAATTGCTGCTTTGACATGATCAAATGATCATGAGCGCTGCCAAAACATATGTACAAAAATCCTCAATAAAAGGATTTTTATTGAAGAAAAATATTTGAATATGAAACGCCAGACAAGTGAATCACAGCAATGTCATCAGCCAGTGTAACGCTGAACTGATGCGGTGAAGCTACCTGTAGCAGCACCGCGGAGCTGCACCAAGAAGCTGCAAACACTGAAGAGAAAGAGAGCTACCATCGACACAGTCGTGGCCACGAATGTTTTAATGTTACACAACACAGTTTTAACAAGTTGCTCAAAGTCTAAACTGGTATTGTTGTGCATTTTACCTTTGAGCAAACACCCCCCAAAAGAATCCCAGCGCCTGCAATCGTAACATAAAGGAGTTCACAGTTTGAACAAATATATTACAAAGACTGAAAGTGTAAAAAATGTGGAATGGTTGCCTTTATTATTCTTCACTCCAGCAGTTCACCAGTTGTGAAAAAGCAGAAGTGTTTGTGTCAAGGTTTTTGTCATGGTATAAATCACTGTGTACGTACTCTTTGACAGAGCTGTCCCATGTTTTACAGTAATAAACTGCAGAGTCTCCCTCTTCTACATTGTTGATGATTAAACGATAATCTGATGTTGACTGATGATTTGATGTGAACTTTGGAGATGAAAACCCAGAACCGTAGTTTGGTGCACTATTGCTATGATAGAAATACAGCACCCACTGTGGAACTCCTCCTGGAATCTGTTTGTACCAACGAACACGACTGTCACTAACACTCCCCAGGTTACAGTCCATGGTGGCTGTCTCTCCTTTCCTCAGTGTCACAACAGGAGGCTTCTGTGTCACCACGGTCACACTGCTCACACCTGCAAACAACAAGATGACATGAAGTCAAGAGAAACACAGACTGCTGAATCCAACTGATCTTCAATCTGCAGTAAGCCATCCTCCTCACATGTTAGAGCAGTGATGAGAGTGCAGAGGGTCCCCAACATGTTGTCAGCGTGGGCTGAGAATGATCTTGAAATGAGTAAAGTGATCTTACTGATGACAGATGAGATACTTTAGTAGATGAAGGAGGATGCACTATAAGGAGGCTTTTAATACAACACAAACTGAGAGTGACAGAAAGGAGGAGGAGCTCTAAACCTCACAGTTTGAAAGACATTTTTGAATCAAATTCATTGTAGCCAATATTGTATTGAACAGACAGGTGATATTTTGTCACGTCTTTTATAAAACTAATGTTTTTTACCGTCCTGCTTTTGTTAAAACGTCTTGGAATGTGTTTTTACTGCCATTTTTATATTGTCATTAATACTTGGCAAATTGATTACTAAATGTGTTAATCCAATTAACAAAATATAAATAAAGACTTATCACAGAAAAACATATAATTTGTTTCAAATATTTTTTTTTTGATTTTCAAACATTGACAATAAAATAAATTTGAATTCTGCCTGTTTTTTGCAAACATCATGACAAGAAAACTAATAAAACAACTGTGGTGACCCAAATACACAAGTAAGCACAAACATCAGGAAGACAAGGAATTACAAAATGATAGAATAGAAAATGAGATTGTCCAGAACATTAGAATAGAAGTCACAGTCTGATTTATTGACTGCTTTTCTTAAATTGAATTAGAAATGTCAAGTTAAAGTTAAAACTAAAACCTTAAAAAAAGTAAAGCTTGTCTGAACAGTACAGTTTCTACTCATCAATTTATGTAAATTGCTGAATCCTCTCCTCCTTGTTTTCTCCCCTCAGACTCTTTATAAGTCTCAGTTTGTCTTCTTTCACTAACAGGTTCGTCTTACAGTGTCATTATAAACAAGATTGAAGTCACAAACTGACAACATGCTGTGGGCTCTCTGTACAGTCATCTCTGCTCTAACATGTAAGTTACTCCTTTGTCTTATTTTGTGTTCGTTTTCAAACACATTTATCACTCATGACTTTTCTTTGTATGTTTACAGATGCAGATGCAGCTAAGTTTTGACTCAGCTGCAACATTCAGATAGATCAGAACCATTATGTCAGTTGGTACAAACAGGGGCCTGGTGGGACTCCTCAGTATATTCTGAAGTTTTATCATTCTCACAGTTCCCCTGACTTTGGAGCAGGATTCTCCTCTGACAGATTTAACTCTAAAGCCACATCAGAAATTGACTACCAGTTGATTATAAAACAGGCAGAAAGAGGAGACTCAGCAGTGTATTACTGTGCCACATGGGATAGCTCTGCTGATGAAGCTGTACCACAGTGATTCACACCATGACAAAAACCTCTGACTGATTCACTTCTGCTTTCTGAGATTTACATTTAGCTGAATATAAAGACTATAATAGCACAATAACTTTTTAATGTGTATAAATTCTGTCTAGTTTAAAATGTTACAATCCTTAAGATATTTACATCACTAATTAAAAAAATATGTTTTGACACACAAGGACATTGCAGTACTTGAAGAATATGAATGCTTACAGAACTAATGTTTTATTATGAATTTATAACTGTATTGATATAATGATTATTAGTAATAGTAGCAGTCATATTTAGTGTTTTTTATTTCATATTATTTAAATCAGCTAATTCTCTAAAGTAATTTTATTTTCTCACCCCATGAAACTCCTTTGTCCTAGCTGACGTCAGGTTTCCTCCAAATGACCTTTGCGACCTCTTGGCTGTCAGGATTTCTGGTGTTTGGTACTGGAGGCAGACATGCGACTCCATTAGGGGAGCTGGTCACTCATCTCTTTGAATTTGCTGTTGTTTCATCCTCAACTGTGTTAGATAAATGAGCATTTGTCTTCTGGATATTTTTTTAAAAATTATTATGATGCATCAAATTTTGCTCACTTTGAAAACTGTAACAGCCATTTGACAAACTGTCAACTTGAATGCTTTACTTTTCTCAATTGTTGATAATTATAATGTGAGCTCTGAGCAAGGAGAACTGAGTCGAGATACAGATTTAATTAAATAAATTATTTCTTGTTTTACCTTTAAACATATCCAGTTTAACTCAGTAATGTAAACAATGACAGCAGATTAGAAATGCATTTTAAATCTTTTGTCATCAATCTACTCCTCTCTATTTGCTCTCAAAGTGTGCAGCTCCAGATTTCTCCTCCATTTTCATTATTTTATACAGCATATAAAAACGTGCATTATATATGATAGCTTTGAAGTTTATTCATTTCACAATCTGTTCATTACTTGTATCCTCATTATTAGTTTGGGGATTTTTATTTTTTTTTTGCCAGCAGCTTTCTCTTTCTAAATATTATTTCAGTTCACCATTTGTCAAAAAGCAGAAGTGTTTGTGTTGAGGTTTTTGTCATGGTATAAATCACTGTGATACAGCCTTGCTGTCCTCCCATGTTTTACAGTAATAAACTGCAGAGTCTCCCTCTTCTACATTGTTGATGGTTAACCGATAATCTTTTGTTGACTGATGAGTTGATGTGAACTTTGAAGATGAAAACCCTGAACCGTAGGTTGGTGAACTAAAACTCCGATAAAAATACAGCACCCACTGTGGAACTCCTCCTGGAATTTGTTTGTACCAGTACACAGTATTATCAACAGTCCCCAGGTTACAGTCCATGGTGGCTGTCTCTCCTTTTCTCACTGTCACAACCGGAGGCTTCTGTGTCAGCACCGTTGCACCGCTCACACCTGCAAACAAGATGACATAGAGTAAAAAGAAACACTCAGATTGTGTAATCTAACATTAACTACAATTTGCAGTAAGTCATCCTCCTTACATGTTAGAACAGTGATCAGAGTGAAGAATGTCCCCAGCATGATGTCAGTGTGTGATTCCAAGATGTGAAATTAACTTTCTGCTGACAGATGAGTTTAGTGGATAAGGAGAGGAGGTGTTGGAGGAGACATTTAATACGTGAGTGAAAATAAGAGGGACTGACAGGAGGAGGAGCATTATGTTTGCATATGGTCATCATGGCTGACAGTGTAACTCTAAAGATAAGTAGTTTATTGTTATAATTTAACTACTTAAACAATGAAACTAGTCTTTGGTCAAAAAGAGAAGAAAAAAAAAATGAATTAGATTTTATAATTTATAAAAAAAAAAGATCCTATGATGCTGAGAACTGTCAGATTTCTCTTTTACATAAATTACAATATTTGTAAATCGCTTCTGCATAAAAAAATGCAACTGTTTAAAAAATTGTGTAATACTGTGACATTGTTTTTCTTCAAATTTTATGCGCATCACAACTATGACAAAATTACATTATTTTAATCATCAAGAAAATATTACACCTTAAAACTTAATAATTTTTTTATATGAATTATTTTAAATTGTACTCACTTTTTTGCCTAGAAACAGCATCATCAAAATAGCAAGGAGAGCTCTGGACAGATGTTTGTTAAAACTTGTTTTTTAGCCATATTACAAAAGCAGAGCGATAGATATACAAATACAGTGAATACACACCACTTGTGTCTATAGTTAAAACTTAAATTAAGGTCAACTTTGTTGTTGTTCAAGGATTACACAAGTATAAGACATGCTTGAGGTGTTGTTTTAATTTATTAAAAAATTTATGTTGGTTACAAAATTCATTATTTTTTTATTTTACTGTATTCATGCATGATTACAGGAGCACCATGTCTACAGAGGTTGTCCCAGACTGGTAGAGGGTGAGCAGTCCAACACACATGAAAACCTGCTGCCGTTTAATTCTCAGTCCAGTTCTGGATCATCAGTCTGTTTTGGTAAATATCCAACCAGAACAAACTTCTGTGGTATCAACTACAGATCTAATTTCCATTTTTTGAGGTTACTGTAAGTGGGTCTATTTGGCTCACGGTTTAAATAAGGTGATGTGAAAACCTGACATCTGAAATAAAATGTAAAGTGTTACAGTTTAACACCTTACTTAAGATTTTATGTTTATGAATTAAATTCACCATGACTCGGGTTTTTGAAACAAGAGTTCAAAATGCAGCGACTGAATTATGTTCATAATGCAGTGACTAGATTATGTTTATATGAGGACTACAGTTTATGCCTCCATTTGTGAAAAAGCAGAAGTGTTATAGAGCAGGTTTTTTGTCACAGTGTGAATCACTGTGATACCCACTCTTTAGCAGAGTCATCCCATGTCCTACAGTAATAAACCGCAGAATCTCCTTCTTCAACATTGCTAATTCTAAAACGATAATCTGAGTTTGACAAAAAACTAACTGCTAATTTGGGAGAGGAGAAACCAGAACCAAACTTTGGAGAGCTAAAGTCCTTATAAAAATTTAGAACAAATTGAGGAATTCCTCCTGGGATCTGTTTGTAGAAACGTGGTCCATCAACAGCTGAGTTACACTCCATGGTGGCTGTCTCTCCTTTCCTCACCATCATAACAGGAGGATTCTGTATCACCACTGTCACACCACTCACACCTGGAAACAAGATGACATGAAGTCAAGAGAAATACATACTGATGTATCTAACATAAGCCTCTTTCTGCTGTAAGCCATCCCCCTTACATGTTAGAGCAGTGATGAGAGTGCAGAGGGTCCCCAGCATGTTGTCAGTATGTGCTGAGAATGATCTTGGAATGTGTAAAGTGACCTCACTGCTGACAATGATCAAAGAGAAGGTGCTGGAGGAGGTATTTAATACAGCACTGACACTTACGAGTGACAGGAGGAGGAGCTTTAATCAAATATATTTTTTGATGTTTTTTAGTTTTTAGCATCTTTGAAGAGAATTTATTAAATTTATTGAGAACTTGAAAATTCTGTCTAATTTCTGTACCTATTGTTCTAGGAGGCCCCTATTTGCAGCTTGATGATCTTAAAGATGCGTTGGGGAAGCTTGACAAAATGACCTGGTTAGAAAATATAGGACAGAGTTGAAACAAGTGCAGGATATTGTGATTCCAGACATGATACCAATGTGTGTGGAATGATCACCAGAAGGTGGCTTCCTTCACAAAACCTATCATTCTCCTACCTGTTGTTTCTTTATTTCAATGAAAATGAATCATTTCTGTAGTACAGAAATGATTCTGTACCCAGGAACACAGCAATAATGTTCCTGGGTCAATTTGACCCATGGAGTGTTTAATCATGCATTAGTGTCAAAAACCTCCCAAACAAATCCTCCACAATATTTTTTTGTACCTGATTATTAAATCTAATGCTAACCATTTCATTCAATATATGTGCAATAAGGTTTTTATTTATTTATTTATTTATTTATTTATTTTTATAAAGGATCAATGATGGCAACTCACTCATTTATTCATTTGGCCATCAAAAATTAAATAAATTTTTTTTTGTGAAAAATTAAATATATAATTTACATTTTTTTATGTCCATTGAAAAAAAACCTTCACATAAAAAACAATAATATATAATATATATTTACATATATATATATGAACTTGAGACTGTTTTTTATTTGTTCCAGGTCAAATTGACCCGCTGATTAATCAGTACAAATGAGTCATGCGTGTCCACGGAAATAGAAAAGGTTCTTGTCAAAAGTTGTATGAACACCTGCTTTCTCACAGTTTTCTAGTGAAGTAAGGAGAGTAGTAAGAAAGTGGGCTTGCGTGCGTGCAGGTGTGCATGTGTGTGTGTGTGTGGTGAAATATGTGAAATGGTTGCAAGGAAACATGGAATTGAAATTTCTTTTTATTGTTTTTACCCTTCAACTTGATTGTCAGGTCAAATTGACCTGAACAGTATTTATGTAAAATGTAGACACAAGTGAGAGCAAAAGCAGAAGTGTTATTGAGCAGGTTTTTGTCACAGTGTGAATCACTGTGATACCCACTCTTCAGCAGAGTCATCCCATGTACTACAGTAATAAACTGCAGAATCTCCTTCCTCTACACTGTTGATATGCAAACGGTAATCTGTTGTTGACTGATGATTTGATGTGAACTTCGGAGATGAAAACCCTGAACCATAGGTTGGTGAACTCCAGCCGTGGTAGAAACGCAGCACCCACTGAGGAACTCCTCCTGGAATCTGTTTGTACCAACTAGCAGCACTGTTACTAACAGTCCCCAGGTTACAGTCCATGGTGGCTGTCTCTCTTTTTCTCACTGTCACAACTGGAGGCTTCTGTGTCACCACCGTTGCACCGCTCACACCTGCAAACAACAAGATGACATGAAGTCAAAAGAAACACTCAGATTGAGTAATCTAACATTAACTACATTTTGCACTAAGTCATCCTCCTTACATGTTAGAACAGTGATAAGTGTGCAGAGGGTCCCCAGCATGTTGTCAGTTTATGCTAAGAATAATCTTTAAACTTCTAAAGTGACCTTACTGCCGATAGAATAGTTTAAAAGATGAGCATAGAAGGTGCTGAAGGAGGCATTTAATACGACACTGACACTTAGAGGAAGAGACAGGAGGAGGAGCTTTAGTCTTTCATGGTTTGGATGGTTTTTGACTCTAATATGTTGGAAAAAATACATTTTCTTCTTGGAAACAACTGACATCATTTATGCTAATAGATTAATTCATTTCTTCTCTCCAAAGTTTTATGATGATGATGATGATGATTTTGATGACATTTGAGAAAATATGTTTCTTGATTCTTTTGTTTTTATCATGTAAAGTACATTGAATTTTTAACATAAAGATGCAGACAAATTATAATCCTCCCCAAATTCAGTGTTAGTTAGAATTCAAAGCATTATTGTGTTTTTTAACCATTTGCTTTGCTTTCATTTGAAATGTTATAGTTCATAGCAAATAGGATCAAAAACATCCATCAACTTTGAAGCAGACTCAGGTACCCATTTATAAACATACTTAAGAACAAGTGACCTATTTACAGTTCTTGTTGCCACAAATAATAAAAATAAATATGAGCTAATAAATTCACTAACAACATTAACATTCAAAACATTACATGTCTTTTATCAATAGTTAATGATCACGATCCTTATAATTCAGATATACTTTGATTTACAAATTCATTTTCTACAAAAGTTTATTAGTTTCATGTCTGTAAAAAGTTATGCTTATTTTTTACACTTTTATCACTTTTTAAAGTGAAGCATTGAAATCCATTAAATCCAAGTCTTGATTTACAATCAAAAAAGGAATTAAAGATAAAATAAACTGTACAAACTCAACAATACAGAACTAAAAAATAAAACATGTTTATGCCTGTTTTTGTCTTTATTAATAAATCTACTTTGAAATGTAACATTTTAATTTCAAATGATCTATTTGTTAATTTGTCAATTTAAGGAGAAATAAAATCAAACATATCTTTTCAGTTTCTTCCTATAATATTTGTTTTCTGCACACCCCCAAAAGTAATGTTGTGACAAGGCAAAAAGTTTTAGTCAGTCATTTAAGAGTGAAAAATCTGATGAATTTAACAAGTGAAACTTAGGTTTCCATCCACGGTCAGTGAAGCATCACAATTCTGTTCTCACAGGATACACCTGCAGGCCTCTTCTCCTAAAACGCAGGGTCATGTTTCTGAAGTAATAGTTCTTGAAACACTGAGGTTTTAACTGTCAGTTTCTTAACGTTTAAAATATTTTAAGTTTAATGTCTGCCTTTGCAAAGTCTGAACTAAATAGATTTTGTCTTTAGTTCAAATTAAAGAGACCACAAATATAAATGTTTTCATTTTCAACATTTAAATAAAACATATACTGTCCAAAACTAATAGATTAAAACTTGATTTGTTTAGTTTGATCACCTTCTTCTTTCAGTCAGGCCAGATTCTGTTTCATATCTCCTTGAGAACTTCCTACATACATTATCAAACACATTACAATATTTTAACTGATATTGAAATGAAAGATGCTAAATCAATTTTATTAATAAATTGAATTTGGAATTAATTGAAATGTCTTCTTTGTCTGATTTAAATTACTTTTTTTTTGTAAATTGCTTTGAGATGGCCTTTTTTGCGAATTGGCGCTATGCCAATAAACTGAATTGATTTGAACTGAAAGGATTGAAACTAGAAATAACAGTTTGCAGATCCACAAACGGTTTGCAGATCCACAAACGGTTTGCAGATCCACAAACTTGAGCCCCTCGTTTGCATCAAGGTATAAAAATGAAGCCGAGGTCTGCAGCTGCATCCTGTGAGAACAGAGAGGGAGGCGTAGGTAGGTGATGCTTCACTGACAGAGAATGAAAATTCAGTTTGATCTGCCGTCAACTACCAAAAGGTTGTCCTCATTTTACACAACTAAAAACAGATACTTCCCTCACTTCTGTTTTCTCTCTGATTGTGTTACCAGTAATACTGTTTTGACTGCATCTAATTAAATGCCATCCAGAAGGTTTTCATATTTGTGATCTTTAATATGAAACATATTGTTTGTAACCTTACTTGATTGCTGATGTTTGTTTATTTTTGCAAAGCAAAGGAAGAAAGCAAAACTGGACTGGTGATGGATCTGAAGTCATAGTCACAAGTTTAGCTCAAAACTAAAAGGTCTATGAGTGACGTCATGATTACAGATATGTAAAGGAACATTCTGTAACATATTCACTGTTTATAATGCTATAAAGTAAGTAAAAGGATATCCTTTTCCCAATGAAGTGATTATAATTTCACCATTGATAAAATACAATGCACACTTTTAGGAGCAATCATTGCTAATCTGTGAAGCTGTGATGATAAAAATCACACATAATCTGTTAAAAGGTGCCATCTTGTGGCAGAAAGTTATAAAACTATGAATTGAGGACATTCTGCTACATGTAATTCTGGGTTACAATGCTCTTCTTAATCAGGATTTGATTAGTTGTCATATTCTTACACTAAGCTGTAAAGAATTCATATTCATATCAGAAAAAGTCAGTAGGCTCTGAATGTCTCTCTTCCTTGTTCTGACCAGTTTGATGATCCTCCTATCTATAGTCCTGCTCTGGGCTCCATGTGGAGACCTCAAACCAAAGCTGGTAGGACTCCTGAGCTATGATATGTCCAACATATCTCAGTGGGCATCGGCCACTGAGGTTTGGTTAATCCACCGTCTTAAATCTCATTTACAAAATTCTCCACTTTATCAAACTCTCAAGATCCAGCCTCTCTGCTTAGAAAAGAGACTGGATCTTGAACACATCTAGACATAAATTAATTATCATGGTCTCAAAAAAAACATTTCAAAGAACTTTGGCTCTATTGTGCTTAATCTACCAGGAAAAGGGAGAAATAGAACCAACTCTTAAAGTAGATGAAAGCTGCTAAACAGGAACAGCCCCACATTCAATGACAAACGTCAGAGCAAAGGGTAAATGAGGCTGAAACATGTCCCTCATTTATTTTTGGCTGAGTCGCTACAGTGAGATCATTTAAAGAGCAATAACATGTTACATAATTGTCTCAAGTTGTTACAGGACTTGGAAAATGTGGATTCTTTATTGACAGAAGAAATTTTTAAATTAAACATTCCCTTCTCTCAAAAGACAAAAAACAATTTCTATCCATTATGTAAGTTTATAGATAAGTTCACACTTTTAGATTATCATCTATTAGAGCTTTTTCCTGCTTCAGTGGTTCAGTGCGACTCACCCGGTGCATTCAGGGAGAACAGAGGCATGGTCAGAAATCAGCAGCTTGAGTTACAATAGCATACGTCCAGTTGTCCAGTTCCTGAGTCAGGTTAGATCAGGCCTTCCTGCTGCTGTGTTCTGCTGAACACAGAAACTTGTGTAAGAGTGTTGGACTCAATGCATGTGGTAATTATTTATAAAATCAGAAGGTTATTCCTTGCCTTTAAGATCCCAAAATGATGTTTCAGTTTCCGAGTTCCAGATGTTCAGAGCAGAACCACAACCTTCAACTCCATTGTTATAACTTATGTAAGCAGATATATGAATTTAGATTCAAAGAACCTATTTAATTAACTTTTTAAAAAATATATTATGAAACTTATTATGAAAGACCACAATTTTTGAAAAAGTCTAGATCACAGGTTTAGACGTACACATTAAATGGACAAATATTGTAACTTTATTTAGATTACTGTAGTGAAGATGAAATGGCATGTATGTGATGGAGGTCCAAATATCTTTACAAGGCAGATCAGACAAAAACTGATCAAAATCCTTCAGGAATGACACAAATAAAAAACTAGATCTCCAACCTCAGAACTTTTCCTCCACCTGCTCCTCGGTACATCAGTGATGATGAGTGGTGACACCATCTAATATTTCAGCATGCATTCACACAGCTGGATTCATGTACATCAAACAGTAAAGTGTTTCTAACTTTAGCCTCTTGACAGGTTTTAAAAGTTTTAGAGTCACAAATAATCAGGACATGTTTTTTTTTATGAAATGACCTCTCATGCTTTTTTCCGTTCATCGACATTCACTCATTGGTTTGGAGGAAACAGCGCTCCTTGTGGCGTCTGACAGAGGTGTCAAAAAAATAACATTCTTACTGTCTACTGTAATCCAATCTGTTAACCACCTGGGCAGCAAGACGCAGAAAGCATCATGCTTTGTTGCTGCCAGAGATGATAGAAACAGCAAGCAATCAGTTTGAAGTGTCTATTCATCTTTAAGTTGGCATTAAAGAAAAAAATTTACTACAGGAATCTGCATTTTAAAAAAAAAAAACATACATCCATTAACTGCCTCCACCCTTTATTGAAATAAGCTGCTAAGTGATCAGCACCAGCTCACTTGCTTTGATATTTATCTTTTTGTAATTTCAGATCGTTTATCTGGTGTCTTCACTTCTGATGGATGATAATGAGATTTGTTCTCTAAAGCCTAAATCCTGACGGAGATTCCAACATCTGCTTAGTTTAAGTAGGACTGTTACTTCAGAAGCATAAAAATATAAATCACTCCTTCATTTTTCCCCCTTTCTGAATTGAAGAAAAGTTTGGTTCTTTCCAGAAAATAAAATATGCTTTATTATGAATATTCCAGCAAATATCCTTCTTCAAATTACAATTTTATGATTTCTATGGAATCTGTAATATCAGCAAATAGACAACTGTAGAGATAAATGGATTCAGATGAAAGGAGTTTGACTGGGCAACAGTCCTGAACATCTGTGTCATCTTTGACCCTACAGACATTACAGCTGCGGCTGAAGTAGGTGACGGCTGCTTAAACTTTTGAACTGATTAATAAATGTGTGGTTCTTGACTACAAAACAAGTTTAAACTACACAGTTATGTAAACAATTATAATAAAGTAAACAGTCATTCCTCACATGTCAGAAGTTTCATTATTATTATTATTATTATTATTATTATTATTATTATTATTATTATTAGTAGTAGTAGTAGTAGTAGTAGTAGTAGTAGTAGTAGCAGTAGTAGTTTTAGTATCATTATTATTATTTAGTATCACCCTGTAAATGTTTCTGCTGCCATCACTGCCATTACTAAAATCTGACATTTTCACAGTGGAGGTTCAAATAGTATCGCTTCTACAAAACAAAACTTATAATTTTACTATTAAGTTTAGTTTTTCCAACATTGCATAGAAATGTGTAACCAGCTGTAAAAAGAGACTGAGGGGCAGCCAGCGGTCAGACTCTGGTTCTGCCTGCAGCAACACACTCATTTGTGTCCAGCTCCGTCCATCACAGCCAGAGGAAACAATGACTCCAGTGGAGCTGCAGAGCCACAGAGGAAGGTAATCAGGCCTCCAACTTTCTGTTTTCAGCTCAGAGTCACATCAACTCCTTAGCTCCTGATGTTATTTTCTCTCAGTATCACGTCACTGTGCAAAGACTTTATCAGAGTGGTTTTTAGAAATATTTCTACTTATCTATGTAGGTTCATAAACTCAGATTTTGAGGCCAATTATGATATGACTAAGTCAGTTCCTTAAGCTTCAAAGAACTATTTCTGACTAGATTTATGTTTCATCGTGAGTTTAGCATGAGGCCCAAAATAGTACACTATCTTTCTTGGAACTGTTGCCCTGAAGTTGTAGGAGGTAAATAGTTTGCCTCAGTTTTCCCTGAAGTCAGTGCTTCTGTTTTAATTTTTTGCAAATGTTAAAAATACTCCTGCACAGGAAAAATAGGAGAGTAATTTTTTCGGAGTTAACATTATTTTCATCAAAAAGAGTCAAATTTATACATTAGAGAGTGAAATCATTTCAGTTGGTCAATAGAATCGGAGTAAAAAAATAGAGGAAATTATATCGTAGTAAACAAGACCACGCCCACTGAAGTTCCTTAAGTTTCGTTTCTTCCGCCATCTTGTCATCCCGCAGTGGAAACGGAGGCGAAGGTTAGCTATGTGCCAGGTAAGTCCCCAAACGGGTTTTAGATATATTTTACGTGGGATTTATATATATATATATATATATATATATATATATATATATATATATATATATATATATATATATATATATATATATATATATAAAGACTAAAGGTGTGATAAGGTGCTGCTGTATGGTTGTGGGGGAAGGAGGGATGCAGCGAGGAATTAACATGGTTGGCTAACTAGTTAGCATGTGTACTTCAGCTATCTTAATTTAGCAGTTTACAGCAATGTACGCAGAAAAAACATCAATGCTGTCCAATGCTTCGTCCATTATTTTATTTTCACAAGTCGAGGCTGTCGCTATTTTTAAGCTGAGAGACTGAGCTGTACTGTCGGAGCTAGCTCTGCTAGCATGTGGAGTCAGTATTCCGCCCAGAAAAAAGCGCGAGAAGGCTATGCTAGTAACTTCTCTTTAAATTACTAGCATAGTATTATTTTAGTGAATCCTAGGGTTGCAGCTCGTAGAGCAACGATAAAATAATAATAATAAAAAAACAGAATTCAAGTTGTGCTTTATATGCAAACTGTAAGTTGTCACGGTTGTCTTTGTTTTGACAGCTTTAAAAACATTTGTCATTCACCTACTTTTAGGAGCATTATTACAATGCAGAAGATGGAAGTGGGTATTTGGCTTGGAGACTGAAGTTTGTACAGAGGGAAGCTTCTAATGGACAAAAAAATGTCCCCAGACTGTCACAAACCCAAACAGGTATATGGATTTATATTTGTACACATTTCATCCTGCAACCAAACTGCACAATAAGTTCCCAAGCCTTATTTATGAATCCTAACATGGAGTCTCACATATATATGTTTTTTTAGGGGGACCAACAACTGATAAGAGAGACTGTTTGAGAGAAGAAGACTATCTTCTGATGATAATCACTGATGAAGCACACAGCTGATGAAGAGACTGTTATGAGGAACATGAAACAGACTTTCAACTCTCGTCAGAAGATGATTCATGACCCAGCAAAGTCATCTAGTATCTTTTTGGACTTCCCAAGATTCCTGGACATAGGAGGATTGGTATGTTTATTTTCACTTCAGTTTAACCAACAAAGTTTAAATAAGAAAACTTAACAAAATGATTTTTAAAACCTTCACTTCATCTATTCTCCAGGTTGAGCAAGATTTTATGTTGATGTTTGGGGAAGCCATCTCTGCAAAGTTCCCTGAGAAGTGGCCCACTGTCTACAAGCATAAAGTCCTCAAACAAAGCCTCGGTCTCACACAGTCTGATGACCTTCAGAACCTCCTTTACAATGCTGAAGGCACAACAGAAGTGGAAAATGGTAAGTTGCAATTACTTATAAAGAAAGTGTTTTATGTAACAGAATTTTATTTGAATTGGTTCAATATAAGTGCACCTCCTCCTGCTGTTAGTTAGATTTGGTAAGCTTTCTCTGGAAGTATTAACATGGTTGCAAATAAGAAGTTTTGGTAACATGTTTCTTTAACTTTTTCTTCTAGGATGGGACAGTGACATGTCATCCATTTTGATCCTGGTGTACCTCCTGCCACAGTCACCTCCTGGATACAAGAGACCAGGAAAACTCTCAGCCAGACAAGCCAGTGAACATCTTGTGAAGTTTGTCAAGGTAAGGTTAGAGTAAAGGAAACATTTATGAAATTGGTCTTCAATTTCATTTCAAGTGACATTTAAGATATCCTGAAAAGTAATTTGCCTTATCTATTAGAACCCTGTCTTCTTTGAAACCTAAGACTAATAATGTTTTATTCTGTTTTTGCCACAGACAAGAACCAGCATCAAGGAGCACCTTGAAGGCATCGCAGAGAGCTGTCAACCATACCTGCTTGCAGTAAGGACTCAGAGGAGCGTGATTTGATGAGCTTTTTAAAGCTCACTTTATGTTTGGCACTTCATTTGATCGTGATCTGGTCAATGTGTACAAGAGACGGACCTCATGTTATTTATGTAGAAGAGCTTTACTGTTCCAGAGCTTTTCATTTCGAGGTGTCATACAGTCATGAAGACGCAAATGTTTAAATTGTTCCATGCTGTTTTCTGTGAACAATAAAAAATGGCTGTCCAAATTCTGATTTCTGGTCTATGCATTGTACTCTTACAAACAGCTGTGTGTTATAGCTGTAAAACAATTGCTTCGTCAGTGAAATAGTTACATTTGGTAATACTTTAGAATTTAATTAAATGTTTAACTGCACAATATGGAATAAAATTAAATTAGGACTAAAATTTTATACTATATGGAATAAAGTGTTATTCTATTTTATGTAAAATTCATTTTTAATTAGATTAAAATTTATCTCTACTTAGAATAGAATGCAATGCTTTTTGGAGTAAATTATATTCTACTTGGAGTTAAAATACGGTAGAGTATTTTTTCTTTTAAACAACTTGGAGTAAATTCTCTTGGCATTGATTAAAATTTTTGCACTAAATTGTGTTGATTTTAATCTGTAATTTCAACTCTTCCATGAGAGTAAATTTTACTCTATTTAGACTGGGACCAAATGTTGTCTTTTTTAGAGTAAAATTTTTTCAAATTGTGTAAAATTTACTCTGGAAATTTTACTGTGTGTGACAAGTCATTCTTCTTTCTGATACTGGCAGATTTTTTCTTTTACATTATCTCTGTGTGAGAACAATAATAAAAGTAGTATTAAAGCACTAATCTTTTTGTTTTAACAAGATTAGCACAGTAAAAATATAAACTATTTACTGGTAGCTGCTCATTTTAGGTAATTCATATCCACATAAAAACAATTTTCTACCTCCACTACGAGAGCTACATCACAGCAAAGTGCATAATTAAATGTACATTCAAATAAAATTATGCTGATTTTATATTTTTTGCTTTATTTTTAAAGTCTTTAAAGCAAATAATATCGATGGGCTGCTAATTTTATTATTAGGCATGGTACTGCTAATGCAAGTCACATCTGTTAAACTGGCTCAAGTTTGACGTTTACTCAATTGGAAAATAAAATCGATTAAAAAATTATCAAATGTATCAATTGCTATCATTGTTCTGATGAAATTAAAAATGTAAACGTGTTAAATTAGGAAACAATCTCTTTTGATAGTTGTGTTTGATGACAGAGTAAATCATGACATTTTGATGTCCTCTAGTGGTCACAAAGGAAAACTGCAAGGGTATGTCTCAGGTCTTATTTTAGATCGTTTTAATGATGCCAGACTAACACATAAATTATATATAGAGAAATACACAAAAAGATAACATAGTAGGATTAGTTATTCTTCCATTAATGCTGTGAACTAGAGTGGGAAATATGAACATTTTGGGATATTTTGCCATTTTTTACACAAAAAGTATTAGAAGCATGAAGGACATGAACATAAAATAATTTATAAAAAGGTACGAAAAAGGAATAACTCATATGTTAAAAAGCAAACCAACATTTTTATTTTTGGCACATTTAAATAATTCTATATTTAATTCAGCACAAAATTAAGTTTCATTTAGTGCCATTTAATTTAGCACTAAATTACATATATTTTTTATATTTCAAATAGTACTGAATTAATTATTTCATGATATTTATTTATTGAAATTTGCCACTCTTCACCCTCCATAGCATTGGAATTTGGTTTATGCCAGAAAGTGTTGCCCAGCTAGATTAATGTTGCATGGAGTGCCACATTTGGCAGGCAGCGTACCCTCTGCTCCCTCCACTAATAGGCTGTGGACAGGGCTGTGGATGCTAGCAGTTTCCAGATGTACATTTATTAGCACAAGATTTAACCTCAGACGCGTATTTCATGTAGGCTAACAAGTGTGATTTAGAATGAAAAGAGTAAGAGGCTTTACTAAAACTACCAAAAAGGTCAAAACATAAGAAATTGCACTTATTTATGGTGCAAGAGCTTTTTAGATATGTTCCACCGCTGTGCTGTTCACACTGTGGGCAATATTTCTTCAGTGTTTCATTAAACTGTTTAGCATTGGTTTGATCTGAGTAGTTAAAGAATTTTTATTTTTTTTTTTGCTGAAGTCAACAATCCCATAAAAATATATGTTAAATTGTTTAAAGGTGTGTACAAAGTTTGGTTAAGGTCAATACTTCCTGGTTTCATCCCAAATTCTCTAGCTGTGGAGCTCAGAGAGAGGAAAAGCATGGAAATAACTCACATTGATGACAAATGCAACATCAGACACAATCCCAGAGGTGCCACTCAGACAAAAGAAAAATAGAGCTACCTCATATTGCAACATGAAAAAGTCAGTGTTCTGATAATGTATTCCAAAAAAGAAGTCCTTCTACTCAGAACATATTGTTTGGCTTGTATGAACGTGATACTTCATTGAGTAAACCACAAAAATAAATTGCTAAAACATGTTTCCTTGTTAAAACAAAAAGTATTTCCTGTTTAGAAAAAAGTATAGATATTCCAGATGTCCTCAGAAAATTTTGTAGGTTTTTTTGTTTTGTTTTGTATATGTATATTTTATGTTATGGAATATTTTATTCACCTGCTGATCAACTTAGCCAACCGCCTCCTGTGAACAAGTCTTAAAAGTTTTATTTCATTTAAAAATAAATGCCAATCAATAAACCGCAAACCCACTAAAGTGATTTTTCTGTGCGCTTTAGTACACTTGAGTATTTTTATGTAACTGTCAATAGAATGGAAGAGTGAGACCTCTTTCTGAGGAAAGCAATGGAGTGGTCTCTTGTGTGTATTCACTCGCAGTAAACCTCAATCCTGTCATCACTTTTGTCTCAGGAAATCTTTATAGGTCCGTGGTCAAAGTTGACGAGCTTCTGCCATCAACCTCGAGATCTGAGGCCAAAAACCTGCAAGATGCAGCCAGGGATTGTAAATAGACAGAGACTATCTGTACTGGCCTGAGAAGAGGAAAAAAGTAGGGATGTTTGTCTGACTGTCATTTCAAAAGTCTTTCCCAGCTACTAAAATCCACATTATTTTTACTGCTTCTGATGGTTCAGACAGACTGAAGTAAAGCTTTTTTTTTCTAAAATAATTGATCTACAACTTGAGTTCAGTCCTTGAGATGGAACTGAATAAACTGTACTTTGCTGTTATGTGCACCAAATTTTGACCTTACACTTCAGATATTGCAGCTGAAATAAGGAAGTAGGCTTTTCAACAATGTTAATTTTAGTTAACAAATTGTAGCTTCAGTTTTATTTGTCATTATTAACCATAACTCATTTACCTTCAGGTGATCACAGAAACATATTTTAATTGAATCACTGGATTATTCCATTTAAAAACAAACCAAAAATGCATACTTTTCTTTGACTTTAAAGGAAAGTTTGCTCAGACCATAAATAAATAGTTAAAGCCAAATTAATTAGATTTCCTCCAGTAACCTGACTCATCAGCAACTCGGTTGAAATGCAGGACAGTATTTCAAGTGTCAAAAATATCCATCAAGGATCCCGAGTGAGGACTTCGGTTGGTCGACAGTTCGTTAAAGAAAGTCGGAAACAAGGAAAGACCATTTTCAGCGTAAAAGAAGCACTGATCCGTTTGCTTGCGAAAATAAATATTTTGAAAGGAATTAAACGGAAGCGCGTTTTCTTCAAGCTTCTGCACGTTTGCTGCTCGGTTCGTCTGTACAGAACTGAAACCCAAATACGCAACGGTGACGGTCACATCTCCAAAAACGACCCGGCTGTCCAGTCAGAAAGCGGGAGGCTTGCAGCTCGTTTGGGCCAAAATGTAAACAGAGATTTATTCTAAACAAAAAAACAAACAAAAAGAAAGAAAAGAGGCGCAATCAGAGATCTGACTGAATCTTTGGAAACGGCGGGGATTTTACTCAGAGAACTGATTAGAAATCAGCGGATTTCACCTGGTTACCGTCTACGTGCTCTGAATGAAGAAGATGCGCTGAACTGGACGCCGCTGTCACAGAAATAGATGCGATTAAAAATAACAGTAGTAACGATGACAACCGCTGTCAACATCTGTCTGCAAACGTGCCGGAGCTGAAGGCGAAGCGGAGCTCTCTCTGCGAGGTGCGATGGAAGAAGAAATACGGCGTTTTACAGCTTCTTCTTCTTCTTCTTCAGGTCATTTGAATCTCCAAAGCCCCTGAGTCAGGAATTTATCCTTCACATCTCTCCCCCCCCTCTCCCTTTTTTTTTGTTCGTTTATAGACTTGTTGTCTTCTGCAGCGCAGTGAGGAGGATGCTGTTTGTCCTTCAAGTGATTGTCATGTCTTCGGCGTTTTTCAATCCCAGCTTCGCTTTCAGTTCCCACTTTGATACAGGTAGGAATCAAATAATAAAAAAGGGCGTTTATCAATCTGCCGATGCATGCGTCTTCTCAATTTCACGCACTGATAGATGTCATCTTAATATGTTGAATGATGCGACATATTTGTTTTGGGCTTTTTTTCTTCAGTCACTGGTGTGACATTGCTGCCTCATCATGATTATGAAGCACCTCAGTCTGCCTGCATAATGGAGATGATTTCAGATGCTCCTGTTCTGTCAGGCCTTCAAAGCTCAGCGACAAGAGGGTTAAAAGTTGTATCTGCACTGAATTTGCACAGTCCCCACACAGTTGTGCAGTTGTGTACACGCGCTTCGTGCACAATGCTGTTATGCAGGATTGTGCATGCTAAATGGAGGGTTCAACTGTCTGAGGTGACTGCTCCTCTCGATGCCCACAATGCAGCATTTAATCATCCCCCCCAGATGTCACAGTGATGGGATCTTTGGCAGACATGAGCCCAGGTGGTGCTGCAGTGCTTTGGGACTGCTGAGCAGGTAGACGAGCCCTAACACACTGGCTGCAAAGGGCTCAGGCTGGAATAACCGTGTGCACATGTTAACAGGGCGAAAGAGAGTCCTTGCACTGGACGCAGTGGTGCTGAGCATACAAATGACAGTGAGCTCAGCTGACTCTCAAGTTTCAAGCTTTATCTGTCCTTCCCAAACTATCCTCTCTGGTTGCTCTCTTATCCCCTTTAGTCCAATTATTCCTCTCCCTTCTACCTGCCTGTCCATTTTTCTGCCTTTCTTTAGAAGTCACAAGGGCTCCAATTAAATCAAATTGCCTGCTGAATTTTTGGTCAGTGTGCATACTGAGTGTCTTTGCAGCAATTATTGTACTGAATAGATGTATATTTAGGTCAAGATCTAATCCATTTGGAAGCTTTGAATCTAAACAAATGGTTGGCTGTTGGTTCCCTGTTTAAACGAGCAGGTCGTGGATGCTGAGCTGGCTGTCCCTGCCTGTGAGGAGAGTCCCATGTGAAACAGTCCTACTGCAGAAGTGGTTCTTAATTCAATTATAGATAAAACACCAGCTAACCATGACTCTCCTGGGTTGTTTTCAATTTAATTTTCCTTTTGTTGTCTTCCTGAATGAGTTTGTAGGTCTGGAAAAAGTCCAACCAGGATATGCAGCAATTTCTCTCACTCAGATAGAGGAAAATTTTTACTAGGCTAAATATATTGAAGGAATGTGAGGCCACAAATAAGATGGTGTATAATTCTTGGATATAAGAAAGTAATAATCTAGATTTCTAAGACAAGCAGCACCTCAGTAGATCCTGAGGCTGTGCGTTGTGTTTAGACTTAAAATCAATGTTGCTAAGGAGATTGAGGGGGTGTGCGCGAGAGGGCCGGCCCCTTCTGAGGGGAGGAAGAGGACAGAGAAACACAAAGAAATATAGTTTTAGATGTTTAAAAGGAAACTGCTGAGATGCATTTATATAAACTGAAGGAGTTTCACCTAAAGTGGCACTGACAGATTTGCCCCCCCCAAAATGTAGACATATAAACATAACACAGATGTTTACTCATTCCTCATCTCAATGAGAAAAATGCCCTGGCAGTGTAACAGTATTGTTCACCTGTGTGTTTTGCAAATTTTCACATGAACTCAGGGTTGATTCAACTTCAAGAGCTCACATTCAGACGTGTGGCTTTTGAACTTTTGCGCCCCTCCGCCTAACCTCCACAGCTGCAGTTCCTCCCTGCGCCGCAGGCTGTGAGAGGACAGAGTGTGCTCTACCTCTGCACATTACTTCTGGATTGTGAAAAACAACAGCGAGGAAAGGTCCTCGTCACATTTTGGGGCATTATGCAAGCTGACAGGGACAGGCACACCGCCGTGGCGGTGTAGGTTTTCTGACTTCGTCAGCATTCGCAGGATAGAAATTGGATTTGATGTCTGTGGAATCTGCACCCTTTTTAGCCAGCACCTGGCTCACCATTACTTCAGCACCACGGAGAGCTCATAAACATGTTGTGAAGAAGCTTATCTTAAAACCTAGCTCCCACTGTGATGCATATTAACACAGAGAGCTGTCAAGACAAAACCAACATCAGAGTGACCTGTATAAGAACTGTGTTACAGCAGTAAGCTAACAGTGGAGCACCATGGGAGTCCATTTTTCAGCACTCCCCTATGATGCCTGGAGGTGGCAGTGATGACATGTGTGGATTTTACATTGATGCAGACAAGAAAATATGAAACACATTCTTGCTGTCAATCATTCGGTAGGCAAGGAAGGCCTGCATGGGGGTTCGGCATCATGGAAACGTCGCTGCAGGTTCTACCAAAGGTGCTAGCAACATCCCAAGAGAAAAAGATATTTTACATGGGAAGCTCCTCCCACTGACTTGGTCAGCACAAGACAGTGCTTCCACCGCTGACTGTTTGATTATTCATCTATCCATGTGTAACACGAAGCACTTCAGTTGCGTAAGCCTGCCTCTGGGATAAGAATGAAGTGGATTTAGCCAGTGAGGGGAAACCTTCAATGTTTCCTCCCTGTGTTGTGTGTGTAATGATGTGGTGGCTGTTGGCTTCATTGGTGCTGCAGATGTTGGAGGCTTGCTGTTCCTCTCTGTGTGTGTTCAAGAGGATGAACACACGGTATTTTACTTCTCAAGAACTGTATTATCTAGTGTTCCAAATGGTTTAAAATTTTGAGCTTTCTCACATCACGTTACCGGAATGGTTAGCGTGCTTGGATGTATTACTGATGAACCTTGGGTAGGTTTAACGATGAGAAGAAATTACCTCCGAAACACACAGTGGTTAGAAAAGCAGAAGACACTTGGAAATGTAGTATTGATTGGTTGGAGCGGGATCAGAACAGGCAGTCACATCCTAATGGCTCGCAGCTAATGAAAACCCACAATTTATTTTCTCAGAATGTCACAGTCCTATATTTGATCAATAAAAACTGGATTTTAATTTAGACATACCAGCCTACTGAAGGGGTTGGGCGAAGTGGACTTAAAAGTAAGGGGGGATCCACATGTGGAGCTCCTGAAGTGTTCATGATTTCCAAGTTGCTCATGATGGTATATAGGCCACAACATGGACATGAAATAAGATTGTTGTCATAAAGTAATTTTTTAATGCCCATTTTTTTTCTAAGAAGAATTTAACTTTTCACTCGACACAAGTCATAATAATTAAAACTATCAGAAAAAAAACACCAAAAAAACAAAACATTCTATCACTCCATATGTAATGAATCTATGCACACATATTAGCCACACTAGGCCTTTTCATGCAACGTGTGTATTTTTGCTTATATTTTCAAAATTGTACACTCACAGGCATTCATCTCCGCATTTGAACACACACTGGCTCTGTTTGTAACACAAGAGTCTCACCAAAATGTCGTCTTAAGTTCATCTCAAGTGCATATTTGCACAAATGCTTCTGTCATCTGCAGACCAGTGCCTGCACATGCATCTAATTTATGTTTATCTGCCTGGGGTATAAACAGAGCTCTGGAATGTCATTTCAGAGCCCTGCTCTGTCAAATATATGAGTGAATAGTGATTATCTTGGCAAACTCTGTACCTCCGTGACTGTAAGACATGCCTTATAGGACTTCTACTTTAATATAAATGGTATAACGTGAAACACAAAAGTGTCATTTTTGATAACACAGAAACACAGACTGCATCTTATTCTTACTTTGATTTGTGTGCTGCTGTATTTGACTTGGTTTGTTGTAAATAATTCTGATTATCATGTGGCATTTGCTTTAATCAGCTTAAAAGACAAAGACTCAAATTTAAATATTCAATAGACATTATCTTTAGTTTCAGCTTAGTTAGTTTTAGTCAACGCCTGGAAAACATGTTTGTGTTTAGATCTTTAACATTCAGGCACAAAAAGCGTTACACCTCAATATTGATTACTTCTAAGCTAATAACACAACATTAACGGTGCTGCTGTTAACTATCGTTTAAATCAGGAGATTAAATTAGATTTATGCCAAGCAATAATTCAATATGTTATCTGTTCATGAACTTTGAATCTGAGCTAATTCTTTATTTACTGTTACTTAAAAGGGCTGTTTTCCACACTAACTGCAGAAATATTAAGCAAGACTTGATATTTGTTAAGTAGATAGTTGATTTATTTATTTTGTATATTTGAGTATTTCACCTGATGTGAGATGACTAAACAATGATGAAAGAAAGAATACCTTTTTGTAGTTTTAATTTTATTTTTAGATAGTGCAACTGGCAATCTTGACTCCTTTTTAATCTCATCATTTAACCATTTTCTACATTCGCCTTTGTTTGCATTTGGTTTTGATTTAAAATATTACCAAAGAAGTCCTTTAGACACAAGGGTCTTGAGAGTTTTAAATTGGCTTTTCGAGTCTACAAATTGCCATACCAGTGCAGACTGAGTTAATATTTGTATCCCTTCTTTCTGCCAGCATGACAGTCCTGTGATGCTGGTAATCCTGAACTCTCACTCCCAGTTAATGACAGTCATCATAGCTGTCTGCAGGCTAGGACATCCCTCTCCCATCTGCAGCCTTCTACAGAGTGCCTGAGATTTGTAAAAGAGGAAGTGAGCTTGTGGAGAACACCATATCCAGCCATTAATCATGTCATTCTGCTCCCCTTGGTCACTGAGTGCCCCATGAGTGTGATGTCTCTGACGGTCCTATCATCCTTCTGCTTTCTCTGTTACACTTATGTCCTCCTTGGTCTCGCTATGTTTTTCTACATCTCTGGTTGCTTTTATTTGTCTTTGCGCATCAACTGCATCACTCATCAAGTATTGTAGCTGCTCTGAATGGATCATTCCCACTATGTTTTCATCTGATTTCTCCTGTAAGCTAACCACTTTTCCCAACATTTCTCTTCACTATGTCATGTATTTGTTTGCCCAGCTAAGGCAGATGGAGCAGCATGTTTGCCCCTGAAGCACTGTCCTAAATGTAAAAGCCTTCTTGGAGTGATGAAGAGAGCCTTTTTCTCTACTAAGCTCTCTCTTTTAGTTTCTCTCTGACATTTACACAGCAGGATTTACAATGTGCTTGCATTTGTGTTAACCATAACCACAAATGTGCATGTATGTCCTTGTAGTATTGAAAAAGTCTAGTAAGTAGACCATTTTGTGTGGGTGTGTTGTATAATATGATTTGAGTTGGTTTGTGAGTTGAGATGTGCTGTGCATGTCTGAATTTGCATCCTGTTCACCAAACTCTTAATATGCATGTGGAACGGCACCGTCTTCCTCACCATTTTTCTTCGCCTGACTATTTCTCACAGCAGTTTGATTGGTATTATGTGTGAACTGGCTCGGTGCCTACTCTGCAGGTCCCTCCATCAAAACCAAGAACAGCCTCGTGTGTCGATGTGTTTATGCGTACACAGGAAGCATACAAAAGCAAAACCAATTTAAAGGTACAAAAGAGGGCGTACGGTCAGGCCAAAGCAGTACATCATTCTTTCTGCTTGGGTTTATGTTGGTGTACACACACATGCTCAGATCTCTACACTGGCTTTGATGTGAGTGTGCGTGTGTTTGTGTGTGTGAAAGTGTCCTAATCGCTTCTTTCTGCTCAGTGTAAACCTTCTATATTCAAAGTCCTCTTTTTCTCTTCACCTAATGTTTGCATTTATTAGGAACATATTTGATTAATTCATCACATTTATGCATTTTAGGAGCAGATGAAGATCCACTGTTGAATTACTTTAGTTGCACAGAAATGTTTTATTCATGACGTAGCATGAGCAGCTCATGCTTGAATAGGTTATTAGTGTTTTTTTCCTGCTTTCATAACCTTATATATGCTATTTCTGCATAAATATGATTAAAATGAAGCCAAGCATTCTGCTATTTTTTTTTTGAGTCTGGAATTGGACTGGGCCACTGTAACACATGAATTAGGGTCACTATCCTGATGGAAGTTTCCACCATGTTTTAGATGTTTTTCACCTTGCATTTAACTCAAGCCATCTGCCTATTAACTCTGACCCATACTCCTCTCTGCTGAAGAATATCACACATCACTGCAAGATGGTGGAACTGTAGTTCACCATGGCATGTGTGGGCCAATATGTCAATATTGCTCTTCAGTCTGGCGATAATTTCTAACAAACCTCTGCCTTCACGGGGCAGCTGTAGTTTTACTGAGAGCAACATAAACACATAGGGAACTATTTACTGATTAAATAACTGCTGAAGGAGTAATGTTTGCAATATATTTTATGAGAGAGCGTGAACAAAGACAAGCAAGATTTTTTGGGAACCTCTTTTTGATTCATAATTGCAAAACTACATTGTGCTCTAAATCCTGATGAAGTGCATTAAAGTTTGCTGTTGCAGCATGACAAACATTGGAAAAGTTCAAAAGAAATGCTCTTCTTTATTCTTTTTTTAATATCCTTTAGTGTTTTCTTTACCGAAGCCGGCAAGTTTAACCTTTTGTCATCCAGCCATTTGCCCCACAGCCTCCCCCTAATTGTCAGCCTGAAATGTGGAGGTGGCAGGGTGACATCATTGCTCTTGCCCTCCTCTCTGCTGGGACATAACTCATCTCTCTCTCCCCAGTCCCAGAGACAGCATTTTAATAAAGCTGGAATGAACTGAGCTTTAAGTGCTTTATTTTCATTTCTCTGTGCAGCTGGTAATGTAACATGGGCTTCTCAGATATTTATGGAGGAACCAGGGTCGTCACTCTGTTCATAAACCCCAAAAGAAAAGGAGACGTGAGGGAGTGGGGAAGGGAGAGAGAAAGATGAATTCTTCAAATGGTCACACTTATAAAAACGGTTCCCCTAGATTTTCCCTGCAGAACCTGCACAGAGTTTTCCTATAGTGAATTAAAAGTCAATATGCTGTTCCATCTGTTGGAACTTTAACATGCAAAGCAGGCTGATGTATATTTCTGAGGGTATATATGCCTATTGCACCAATAAGCATGACATCAAGAGAACATGATTAGGGTTCTTGCATATTGTCCCCATTTTCAGACTTTTCGTTTTGATATACAGAGAATCACAAAATAAATTCAGGTCTGCAACATTTTTATTTCTTTAGCTGGGGAACTTATAGGTTCTTAGGGTCTCAGAACCTTCAAACTTTTGTTTATTTGATTGGTAAGAGGAAAAAAATGAGGTCAGAAGTTATTTTCTTGCTTCAGCTATGTTAAAACCTATGCCTAGGGTTAAGATTAAAATACTTACAAGACTTACTTCTAAAGATATTTTGAAAACTCAAGGGAGAAATTTTCTGTCACAAGTAGTGACACAAAATAAACATACCAGCATTGCATGCTAGTACTGGAAACACTGAAAAAAGCTGAAGTTTGGGTTAGCTGCCAATTTCCACGAATGTCAATTATCTAATTACAGTCTGTATTTGAACCTTTCTTTCATCGATGGATTCGTCCTCACTGCAGAGGTGTAAAAGTTAATGTTACATTAAATCAGGGTTGACAACATTTCACGGTAGATAACTTCTTCAAGCCAATACCTTCTTTGTGAAAATATAATCAGTAGAGGAAAATCAGGACAATGTCTTAAATCTATTTTTCAATTAACTGTAGCTCTTTCAGGCCACATCAGCCAACTTTAACAGCCAGTTCCAGAAATGGCAACATCCATATATATGTTAATTGTTGTGTGCTCCCTCCCTGCCCTATGAACAGCATGCTTTATTGAAGCTTTTACACCAGCTGCACCATACACATCCTCTTTATTCCCTCCTTAATAAATGTATAGATTCAGTGTTTTACTATCAACAGACAAAATAGTGTTTGTGAACTTAAAATAAATTACACAACTTGTTGAAGCTTCAACAACTTGTGTTGAAAGTGTTTGTCTAAGATTAGGAACCTTTTTTTTTCTTTTCCATCAAGCTGCTTGGTTAAGTGAAAAATGGAAGCTGACCTCTTTGCTTCATGCCATCTCATTTCACACTCTCACTTTGTGGAAGGGCTTGCATTGGGTCTAGAAAGAATACTGCTGGCTTTAGTTTCATTTTTCCATCTTACAAACTCTTGCACTTGCGGAAAAACCTAATCTGTGTCAAGCTGCCGCTGCAACCAGAGTGAAACAAGAGGGAACAAAAACAGGCAAAATGTTAACTGTCTTTCAGAGGTGATGAAAGAAAGATGGGAGGGAGGGAGGAAGAAAGGAGGGGTGAAGTTTATCGCACTGTTAAAGCCAATCAATTTCCTGGCCATCAGTATGTTGCCAAGGTGATACGTTATCTGATCATTGCCCACATGTGCAACACTTTCAGGAGCAAGATTTCAGGTAGGAGCATGTTTATGTCTGTCAGCATTCAGTTTTTTGTGTATGCCAGTCTCATACATAAGAGGCTTTGTGGCAGTGACCTTTGGGTCAGGCTTGGGTTGAAGCTGTGCTGATTGGGCTGTGGGAGCTGTCAGGTCTGGAACAGTGTGTTCCCGGCAGCCAAATGGGCCAGGACCATAGGGGTCTCAGCCACCGAGCTGGAAACAACCCACTCACATGCCTCACAGACTATTGTCGCCGAGGTACATGGTGGAGATCCGGGCTTGTTTTCTTTCTGTCTCTGCATGTGTTTGGTTTTCACACATAAAAAGGTGATCTGCAATGCCTTGCAAAAGTTTCCAAGTTTATTTGTATACTACATTTCAGCAGCAAAGCAGTTCAAAGTGTTTCACATCATAACAAGCTTAATATATTACTTGACACTTTATGTGTTGGACCAACACAAAATATTCCATAAAGATTTAAGGAGGTGTGCCATGCATTTGTATTCAGCCGACACTTAATCAGTGCTGCACAGTACCACCGTCTTTTGCGGCAGTCTCAGTTGCAATATTTTTTGGGCATACTTCTACTAGTTTTACACATCTAGATTCTAAAATTCTTCTGTGCATATGTTTTGATCTGTTATAGATCTGTTACAGTTCTGACTGTACTTTTAGGCTCATTGCCCTGCTGGTGGACTTCCTGCCCCAGACTCAAGTCTTTTGCAGTTTTCTTTAAATAATTTTCCTACGGTTAGTTTTATTCACCTTCTAAACCACTTCAACCAGATGCTATGTCCCAGTGAAGAGAAGCATTTCCACAGCATGATGCTCCCACCACCATGTTTTATCATATGGATGGTGTGTTCAGGATGATGTTAAGTTTTCAACTAATCTTTTCCTCTTGTCTCTTTATTTTTGTTGTGGTACCTATGGGACTTCAAAACTTATAACAAGGACAATTTCTGTGTAACTCTTACATAAAGGTCAAAATTATGTTTAAAGCACAGTTCTTACCTGAGCCTAAGTTTAAGTGAAGGACCGTGTCCTTGTAGGTTTGGAGTTCTTTCATTACCTTCCTGTTTTTACATGATGAACTACAATCATTAGATGCCCAACCTAACAATACATTTTCAACATAAAAATAAGAGAAAAGGTCAGAGAGTATAAAACCTTTCAATAATCTGTAGTGAGTAGCCTCCTCTTTGTTTTTTTTACTCTGTTTTTATGTTTCTAACTGAAACAGAGTTTGTCTTTGTGCTGTAAATTCAGACATCTGGCCTCATAGTCTGGCTGAATGGCAATCTGACACATGTGTTTCCCATGTCTTAGATAGTTGGAAATTATGTCTGGTAAAAACTGTGAAGCAATGAAAATGAATAAAGATGCACAGTAGGCTGACTGTGAATGTGAGCTTCTTAAAAAATACAGTTCGTTTAAACAGAAGTGTTTTTTAACAACTTTATGTGGATGGTAGTGAAAAGCAGTTGCCGCAAATCAGATTTCCGTTTATTGCTGCAAGAAAAATGAAAATCGGAATGCAAAAGCTACATCCATCACACTAAAGCAAAAATGAACTACTCTTTTATTAAATATTAGGCTTCAATTGAATTTATGGGTTACTTTAGTAGCTTTTTTTTCTCTCTACATGGCTCAGACTGCAGTGACTATTATAAGAATAAGAACCTGAATCCATATTAATGACGAGTGTTTATTCTTTTATCAAGCTGGTACATTTCATCTCTGCTTATCCAAATCAGCTTTATCTCTACTTAGCTTTTAATTTCCTGCGTGGCTTTTCTGCTTGCCATCTGATCTCCAGATGCTTCAAACCCATTAACACTTGCATGTCTCTCCAACGTTGCAGACGGGGCGCCGTTGAGCGAGCTGTCCTGGCCCTCGTCTCTGGCGGTTGTTGCCATCTCCTTCTCCGGCCTCTTCACGTTTGTCTTCCTCATGTTGGCTTGCCTCTGCTGCAAGAAGGGAGACATTGGCTTTAAGGTGAGCTCTCTGCTGCCCCCGGCTGGAAGCATGGATATAAAATTATGCCTTTTTTTTTTTATTGCTTGTTTTCACATATTTAATGACAAGTATGTGAAAAGGTTTAAGTAAAGTGATAATTAATGTGTTCAATAAATTTAAAACAGGAGATACACAGAGGGAAAAAAAGAAATAGAGAGAAACAGTTGAATTTTAAAGAGATTTAAGAGAAGAATTAATTATTGATCTGCAGCATTCAGAAACAGCCAACCTTCTAAATCTTTTACAATGCTTCCTTCTTTCAGTGTAAGCGATGTAAGCAAGACACCTCCCCCCCCTCTACCCCGTGCAACCGCCCCAACCTCTCACACACAGCCATCCCAGACAGCCATACATTGTTTCTGTTACCTTTGACAGCCAGCATGAGCGACTCACACTGTGTCAAACATGTTCACCAAACTTAGCATGAGATCAGACCTAGCAGTAATTTGCACTGTTAAAAACGGAGAAGTCTCCAGAGCAGAATCTCTCAACATGCTGCATGTACAAAGAATTTCAAATGTCCCCTTTAAAGTGCTGCTCCTACAGCGAATTAGCATTTAGATATCTTTTAATTTTGTCAAGTCCATTTTCTCATGCATTTTAATGGAGCTTAGAGTGGATAACTTACATTCACAACCCTAGCAGCCGCATCTTAGCTTAAGATTGCTAACACAAATCAGCTTGCAGTCTGAAATACAGGATTAAATATTTTCATCGGGGAGAAGACAGATCTCTCCGCTGACTTTTTCACGGAATACTGTGTGCAACAGCAAAAAAAATTTTCAGCACAATATACGTAACTATGCAGCTGTTTCCATTGGTGCCAAACTATAATTCAAAAACAGGGCAGCCAATTAAGTAGAACGCTTAGCATTCATTTTGTTTCCAGCCCCTGAAAAAAATAACAAGCTATAATTATGTTTCATATGCATGTTCCTCTCCAGATGTGATCCTGTAATCTAACACCTCATAAAAGAGCATTGATGTTTTTTTTTTTCTGTTAGCATTGTCCCAGTGAATAGATGGCTCCTCCAGACACTGTTACCTTATGCAGGAGATCACGAGTTCAAACCTCACAGAATACCTATTTAGGCACTTTGCTGTTGTCTTGGCAATATGCCAGTTTATTATGCCTATTTCATAAAATTACAGATGGATAAAGTTTGAACGTAATCTCTAGAATACTGTTTGTGTTTGTGGTGAGGAGTTTCACATGTAAGAAAAACTTAAATGCTTAAATATTAAATATATCTGAAGTTTAATCAAAGGTAGTTATTGTAGTGACATATAAACACATCATATTCGATAAAAATTGAATGAATATTGTTTTGCTGTAATCTGATTCACACTTGACTTTTTCAAACTAATCTGAGTTTCTAATACAGAACTTTGAATAATCCATGAATCTCTATTTTTATGAGTCATTAACTGAATCATTAACTGTGTGGCTTGACAGAGATGTGAGTTTATTTCATTCTCTGGACCTTAGACTGGACAAACGTTAAATGATCTCAAATAAATATCTACCCAAAAGATTACAGTGATAGTAAGGAGGCCTGGGAGCCACTGACCGAAGAGGCTTTTTCAAAAATATGAGTGGGATTATTCAAAAAAGCTTGTCAGAAATTGTAAAAAGTTTACATTGCTATATTAACGATAAACATTTTTCTACTATCTATTGACAAGTTAATGGACATATTAAAAAAAAAAAATGCTATTTTTGAAATACAATTTTTACTTCTTTAAAATTGTTTTATCTTTTGAGAGGTGTGTGGTTCACTTCACATGAGAAGCAAACTTCATGATTGAATGATAACATGTTCTTAGTCCACATGTGCCACTAGTGTGCTCAAAGAGGTCATTTATACAGGACAGGTTGTTTCACTTGCTAAAATGGCACTGCTGATTTTTCCAGTGATATTATCTTTCAGTCTTTAAAGTGAACATTTGGCCACCAAACATTTGTTTGTGACTCAGTGTTTTGCTCATAGACACCTCCGGAGAAATGAGTCAAAGCTTCAAACTACATTTACTTCAAACAGGCCTGCTTGTGAGAATGAAGTGCATCCAATTAGAAGCAGAAGTTAAAAAGAAATACTCCAATAGCTCCAACACTTCATTTTCTTTTCCGCAAAGCTTATTTGTAAGTTGTGCTTTTTTGTGGGACAGCGCTGTGGTAAAAGCTTCATTATTCTTCTCCATCACTGTGTTCCTACTGGAGCGTGCAGTGTGTGGCTGGGTGTTAAGTGCTTTCTAAACTGAAGGCTCTCCTGGGATCTACGCACTGCTGACTCACAGCCAGGTGCTCCCTTTCACACTTCACTCAGAGGAGAGTGGCAGATGGTCGTCTTGAATGAGAAGCGCACCTACACACATTCCTGTGCGCGCACGTTTAGCCACTCAAACACACGCTGAGCTGTCCAGATATTCCATTGTAGTCCAACTAGCTCTTATCCAGTTTCCCCTTTTACTTTCCCTGCTTATCTTTAAATCTGCTATTGCTTCAAGTTTTACTTTATGGCTGCACATAGTTAACCACAGACAAAATGGATGACTTCACATACTTGAATGCAGCCCTGCTGTACATAGATTTTCAAAAACCAACCCTCTTCTAAATCAAATATACTAACAATATGTGCTGTAATTTTGAAGGGATCATGTGGTTAGATATTTTGGGACATCAAGAGTGGCTCTGACCCTGAGAGAAAATGTTAAAGATAAATGTCTCCACTCAGCTAAATGGTGCTAGATCGAGGTCTTGATAAAATTAAATTACTTATCAATATTGTTTTAAAATCATTTCACTCTAAAACAGGAGGAATCTGGATGGTATTCTAAATCGTTTAATTCCAGAAACATTTGGATGATTCATTCCTTTGATTGATTTAATTAATATATGCCGCATTGATTGCAATTAAATACGTCTGAATAAATAAGCCACTTTTAACTGTCATTTCTGGTTGTTATTTACATATTCATAAAGCTGAACTGAAAGTGTCTTCATCATGTATTTTTACCTTACAGAAATGATTAATAATAATGTTTGTGACATTTCGCTCTTCTTTTCAAAGCCTGCAACTATTTTTAATTTTTTTCTTTTGTTTCTATGCCTTTGTTGCAAATTCCACCGGCTTTCAGCAAATGGTACATTTTTCACATTAGCCATCCCTATGCACTTTGCACTGGTCTTTGAGAATTGGATTCATTTTGAACTTACTGTGTCTTGCATACATTTGCATAAATACGTATATGTTCTGCCTCTAAATGGATCAATAACACCTCATTTAAACTTAGAAAACCTTCATCACCATGTAAAGATACTGTTTACTTTGACAGCGTAATTTGTGACGCAATGGGATAACTTTGTAATAATAGACAAAATTGCAAGATTTTGTGTGCGTGTGTGTGTGTGTGTGAAAAACAGCCGATTTTCTACTGTGAATCAGCTTGTTAGTGTACCTTGAGAAATTTCAGCTTTAAGCTGCACCAAGAATTTAGTGTCTGCTGATACCCTCACCTTGGGCGCCACAAAGCTGCACATTTGCAAATGTAACTGAGGTTCAACTGCGCTATTAGTTCAAGTTCAAATCAAACAAGATTTATAAGACCAAAAATTTATTTAATCTTGATAATGTGGTTCCTTTAAAATGCTGCTACCTAATGAGGCACATAATCTATTCACAATGAAATCAAAAGTGGCTGAAATGACAAAAAACATATTTAGCAAATTAGAAAAAACAATATAGTTCCATCTCTCTAATAGGACTTTGAAAAAGAAAAACATTAGTATCTACCAGAGCTGTAAAGAAAACCAGAAAATGAACAAGCGATGCAGCTGTATGTCTTCTAACACATGACAAAAGCCTGAGTTATCTGTGCAGTGTGACATAACATCGAACAGTGAAGCTGACGTAGCAAATAAGAACCCATATGGTTTGAGAAAGATTATGATGGGATTGCTGCACAATGGTTAGCGAACAAGGACACTGCAGTGGACCGAGTGGCAGGAATATTAGTTTTAGAAATAAATCAGACAAAGAGCAAAGAGAAATAGGTGCGATATGGAGCAAGAGAGCCTGGCAGCTTTTCAACGTTACTGCTGCATATGTATGTGTGTTGAGAGTGGAGGGGAGATGTGCAGGCCATTTTTCTGCGGTGGCTAAATATAGATCACTCTCTCTTTACCTTCTCCTAATGTAGAGTAGACAGTTAACCTTTTCTTTTTAAAGGTTAGTCATACTTTATCCAATGCACAGTAAAAGATTACTGCAGTCTTGGTTTGGCATGATGTCATAATCGGGGTCTGGTAAAAGTATTCACACTGCTTTAACTTTTGTCGTGTTATAACAACAAAACTCAATTCATTTCAGTGGGATTTTATGGGATTTTACAAAAACAAATGTAGCATGAAAATGCAAAGTCGAAGAAAATTTTGATCTTCTCTTCTTTTTTTTTTTCCAAAGAAATATCTGAAACGTTTTTGTGGTGTGGTGTGCATCTTAATTTATTTTACTCCAACACCATCGAATAAAATCCAGACCAACTGCCTTCAAAAGTCAAAGAGTTTATTCAAACAAAGTGTTAATTTCAGTCCAGTCGATTAAAAAAACTTTATTTATCCTTAAGAAGGCAATTAAAATATAGAATGTTCAAAATATATCACTTTTTGAAAATTCAAGCATTATCTATGATACAATTTTGGGTTTCCAGGCTTAATTTCCTGCATAGATTGCAGTCAAATTAACTCCTCCTTCACTACATAAAATATATGTTTTATTGTTCATGCTTGATATCATATTACACAGGTTTTGAGCTTCTCAACAAGTATTTACATTTGATCTGCCATTACTTGACTTCACTGTACCTTTGCTTTCCTAAATATCAGTAAACCACTTTGATATTTAGTTTTGCACTGTGAAGGTCTTGTGTGAGGCAGCCCACAGCAATCAGCAATGAGGAAGTCAAGTTGCCTGAATCTGTCCATGACTCACATATGCTACATTTTTCATGAGTCCACATTGAGTGCTATTGATATTTATCAGTGAAATCTTGAAAATCCTTTACGAAAAGCGTCACGATAATTGCTAAAATATTGTCCACTGTATTTTTCACTGGACTTCTCTTCTAATGAAATTAAAGAAAGTCTTTGTTTATACAGTTTGAATATTCATTTGTATTAGTATGTGAGCATCTTAATGTGTGCCACAATCTACATGACTAATGTATATGGGTAGGTGAATGTGCCTCAGTGTATTTTAATGCCTCGACAGTTGAGCCATTGTCTCCCACTCGCTCGTTGGGAGCAGATGACTAATCCCAGTGTCTGTCCTCGCAATAGGAATTTGAAAACACAGAGGGAGAAGAGTACCAGGCAGACCTCGCCGCTCTGGCTTCGCCTTCCTCCCAGAACGGGCCCGAGGTTTACATCCTTCCCCTCACTGAGGTCTCCCTGCCTGTCTCCAAGCAGCCAGGCAGATCAAGTAAGAAACTACACTGTCACGACATTTTTTTTTTCCCTAAATGTGATTACCACATATTAGTTAAGCCTTTTTGACATTAATTACTAATGGAGGAGGTCATTTCCTCTCAACAGAACATCGTTGTACATACAGTTGAAACTCAACATTTATATTCAGTGCATAAATATAAAAGTACAATACATTTTCTGCTTCAAGTCAGTTAGTATCACTGACTTTATTTAAATTTGCCACATGCCAGAATGATGAGAGAAATACAATTTTTCAGAAAATATATATACATATTTAATAGATCCAAGATTTTGATTCAAACTCAGTACCAACTTGCTGAAAAGCAAGCCCAGAACCCTAAGCATACAGACAGATGAGTTACAAAGTGTCTTAGGAAAAAGCAGGTCAGTGTTTTGGAGTGGCTATGCAAAAGCCTGATCTCAGTTCAATAGAAAATGTGAAGGCAGAGGTGGAAACACTGAATGAGTAAGGCTGTAATGCACTTTACAACCTTACTCAGTCACATCAGTGCTGACAGGAAAAATAGGCCAAAGTTCAAGTGCACTATTGTTCAAAGTTTGTGGAAGGATACACATAGTATTTGTCTCAAGTCAAACTGTTGAAAAAGCCATTCTACCATTGTAGACCAATCTTTAATGTTAGAACGTGAACTTTGAATTTTTCATTGTATTTTCCCATATGTAATTATTTTTGTTAGAAATGTGCAGCAGAATAAATTATCAATAAATGCAATCATCTGCTGGTGTAAATGACTCTACTTCATCTTTTTTGTGTAATGTAATGACATAGTTTTATCTGGGTTTTTTTCTCATTTCATCTGTTTATATTTCGTCAGGTCATCCTGTCTCAAGTTAAAATGTGCATGTTCATTTCTGTGTCAGCATGTGGCACATCCTCGATTTGTCTCACCCCTGCATGACTCACTGGCTGTCTGCGCTGCGCTGGGCTCGGTTAGAAAGAAAGGTTGTAGCTGCTGCTCTTCGGTATCCCAGGATGAGAGCACGGAGAGTGATTGGACAAGGCAGCCTCGGGCTCGCAGCCAATCCACGGCCTTGCCTCTGTCCCTCGTAGCGACGGCTGTGTGATTGGTGCAGGTGTTGCAGGGCGAGGAATGAACGAATGGCGAAAGGAGAGATTGTGAAAGAAAGATTGTTTTAGCCTCAGAATAAGGAGAAGGAAGGTGATCATGTAAACACAGTGAAACTTAATGCTACTGCTAGATTCTTGGAGGATTAATGCAAAAGGAAATGTGTATCATTTATAGGTATTTCAAGTGAATCAGACAAATCTATACACATAAAGTCAATGATTGTAGTTTAGTTATCCACACATAATTAGCAAAACCATAATAGCAAGGGCCAGGGTATTATTTACCAGTTATAACAACATGTGCAATAAATTGATAAATGTTGTAATTACTATTAAAAAATGCTTGTTGAACAATTTGTACAAAAAATATGAATGCTGCTTGCTGCAAAGATCAATTATAAGTCAGAATGGATACACGGCTCAGTGTTTCGCATTGATCTGACATCCCTGCTGTCCAATTTGTTGCTTTTATCTTTTATTCAAGAGATCAAATTATGCTTTTCGACAGATGCCTCGAAGTATGCGTGTGAGCTTGTTTCATTCCGCCATCCCACAGATCTTACAAGGCTCGATTGTACCATCTTCATTGGGAATGCAATGAGCAGGACACAAATGCACAATCGGCGTCATGCTATCCAAGTTAGGAATAATATAGCGTTTGAATTATTGTGCTCTTCAACTCTTTCATGAAGCAGAGATTCATCAGTAAGCTGAGGTGGTCGTGAAGTGAGGTGTCAAGTCTGTTATGACTGTGTCAACCTCCATCCAGCATTGTAGCAGAGAATGGGCCTTGTGTATGTGTGTGTGTCTGCTTGGTGGACTAGGTACCAGGAGACACAGCGTGAGCGTATGAGTGAGCGAACTGAACAATAGCACTGCTTTAAGCCGGCTGACCAGTGGGGGAGCGCGAGGCTGGGCTAAAACGTCCGCGGAACGCACCAGTGGAGGACTGGCATTGTAGGGTGAATACAGTGAGGGGTCTGTGACAGAATGAAGAGAGACAGGGAAAGGTTGGTGGCATGCACCAGGGCCTAAGAGCAGGGGTAGAGGGCGGGGGGCTGATATAGGGGTGGTGAATGTGTATGACAGAGATCTTTTTTTTGCATTGGACAGAGCTGTGTTTGTTTCATCTTCAGTTGAGGAATGCTGCTGTCCTTGGTGACAGGGGGGCATTATGTGGATTTTATGTCATTACTGGATGACTTGAAGCTGCACCCAGAGCTTCTGCGTCAAACGGCATACAGCCAACATGTGTGACGGTCACACCGGGCTCGATGCTTATCCAGAAAATCTGCGTGCTGGGAGAAAGGAACCATCGGTAGATTGGTTTAGAGGTTCTTCTTTTTCCGTGATGTTTAAAGTAGATTCAGTATGGCGCTGTGTCGGAATCAAGGATTTCAGTATTTGCTCAACAGCTGGAAAGCCCTAGAGGGGGACAGTGTGCATGTTTGTGTGTACGTTCCAGTTGGAGGATGAGCGCTCTGCAGATGGAGGGAGGCAGAGTGGTGAGCTTGTTCAGCTGTTGGAGGGCCCGGCGGGTTAAATCCTGCCGAGGCTGTCTCACACACTGAGACTGTTGGGATCTCTTTCACATACACACAAAGGGGGCTGAGATGCCTGGGGCAGGAGCTGGGGCATCGGGCTCTTGGTTCTCACACTCTGAACCGGCGCACCATTTCAGTTGGGGTCATGGACTCAGACCCCATCACAGTACTGAGAGTGGCTGGCCACTCCGTCTCGCTGTCATTATCATCTCAACACTCACCCTGGACACCTCTATTTCCTGAACCATGAGGATTCAAGGAGGTAACTCATTTCACCAGAAATGTGAATGTGCAAAATCGTGCTTCCTGTGTAGCAATTGCAGGCAAGATGCTGGATGTTGAGTTTATTTTGCGCGTCTAAACTTTTTGTGAATGCTTTACTTCGTGATAAAAAATTTTTATGGCAGTTTTTTTTTTTACTTAACATGTCAAATCCACCAGTAGAGTATACAGTTCTGTCCAGTCTGATAGTTGTTTGTTACTCCTTTTCAGTACAGCTGTTGAAATCTTCTGATATTGGCCGCCATAGTCTGCTGTATCTGAAAGAGATTGGTCATGGCTGGTTTGGAAAGGTAATATGTTTCTCTTATTTTATTTTAATAAAGTTTTCTAATAGAGTCTAGATAAACTGATTCATCTGCCTGATTATAATTAATTGACTTATTTTCTGCACTGTTCTTACTACATTTAATGTTTTTTTACTCTGGAATGTGAAGTTAATGATATGCAACTCAGAAGGCCAAGGACAATCTGTGGCACTTCTGTCAGGGTGTCAACTCTGGGAGAAATGAGAAGAAACTCACAGTTACAGTGGATTTCCTGCAGTTTAAAATCTTACTGCAGCTTTTGAATTTCTCCTCACACCACTCCCTCTTCCACCTTTAAACTTTGCAGCTTTATATTGATGTTGTTTCTTCTTTATGTACCCACTGCCAGTCTGTCTCTGAAAAAAAAAATGCTTGGCTGTTCTGTTTTTTCTTTCCATAATCCCACAGGTTTTGTTGGGGGAGGTCACTGCAGGCATCAGCACCACCCAGGTGGTGGTGAAGGAGCTGAAAGCCAGTGCAAGCGTCCAGGACCAGATCCAGTTCCTAGAAGAGGCCCAATCATATCGGTCAGTGCCATGAAAAGTAACAAGCTTCAATTTAATGTTATTTATTCTTAGAATGGGTGCTATTTAAGTGTTTGTTGTTGTGCCAGAACCCTTCAGCATCCTGCACTCCTGCAATGCCTGGCGCAATGTTCAGAGGTCACTCCCTATCTACTGGTCATGGAGTTTTGTCCTCTGGTATGAAAACAATTTAGTGTAAAATGTTGTTTGCTCCCTAATATATATAATATCTTATTTCTATTTTTGGCCCTGCATCACTTGTAATCATGAACAGACTGGACACTTAAAACCCTCATTTCCTTTCTTCCTCCTCTCAGGGAGATCTTAAGAATTACCTCGGCAGTTGTCGGGCTACGGACTCCGAGACTCCAGACGCCTTGATCCTGCAGAGAATGGCTTGTGACATTGCTTCAGGACTCCTCCACCTACATAAATACAATTTTATCCACAGGTACATAACAATGGTCCCAGTCTCTAAACAATTAAACCTGCTTTTACTGCACTGAATGAGCAACATCAAATCAAAGGCTTTGTGTGCCCCCTGTTGGTCTCTTCCTGCAACAACATCCTGGTGCTGCCTGAGTTCTTCACACAAACTCCAGCATCAGTGATTTTGTTGCTGGGGGTGAACCTCTTTTCCTTGCCATGACCGCCACGCTGAAAAACTCGACATGTAAAAGAGGTGAGATTAGACTGAATGTTTCATTGCTTGTGCAACCAGGTTTAAACAAACAAACAAACAAAAAATTAACAATAGACTTCTACAAAAGATGTCTGTCAACACTTGATGCAAATTCATCTCAGTATTTCTTTGGCACAACAGTGACCTGGCCCTGCGAAACTGCCTTCTTACATCAGAAATGTCTGTGAAGATCGGCGACTATGGGCTGTCTCATAGCCGCTATAAGGTCAGCTCTATAATCAAATATACCTTTTTGTTTTACTTTTTACCCCCTTTCCATTCATAAACCTCATGCTCTATGTTTGCTCATGCAGGATGACTATTTCATAACTCAAGACCAGATTTGGGTGCCTCTGCGCTGGATCGCACCAGAACTCATAGATGAAGTCCATGGAAACCTGCTGGTTGTTGATCAAACCAAAAGCAGCAACATATGGTGAGAATACGGTCACAGATGTAGCTGTATTAAGGCTACGCAACATTCTTAGGTATTTTTCCTTCTAATATTGTTTTATTTTTCAACAATAAGAATTTATTTATTTCCAACCTTAAAAATTTCTTCTGGGTTTGCTTATTTGTCTCAAAATGCTTTAGTTTATCAAACTTAAACATCAAATGTAAAATGGATAAATTCAAAAGCTTTACTACTAAAGAATCTTGAAACGTTCTTATTGAAAATATGAATTCTCCTATGTACTACAAAATCTTAAAAAAGAATGCTGAGCCAGCAGTCGGACTTCAAGATTAAATACTCTCGGGTTTCAATCAGGGCAATAAAACATGCCATACCATTCTTCCTTGGAATCACTTCAAATAAAAAAATAACCTCAAAGTTTGTATTTTTCAATAGCTCCTTTAATAATAAAAGAAAAATCTTCATCTGTAAGTGTAATAAAAATTCAAAAACTGATGATCTCTTCAACTAAGAACATACTTTTTGTGGCACTGTGTTGCTATTGATTTTGTCCTTGTTTGTATTATATATATATTTTTTTCATTTTGCAGCATCAAGCATCTTGACTTCCATTTCTTCCATTCCTCCAGGTCTTTGGGTGTGACTTTATGGGAGCTGTATGAGCTGGGAAACCAGCCGTACAGACATTACTCTGACAGACAGGTGTTGACATATGCTGTGAAGGAGCAGCAGCTCAAGCTACCGAAACCTCAGCTGCAGTTCCCCTTGGATGACCGCTGGTGAGACATGATTTCACTATTTACCCATTTAGGGTAAATACAGCATTGATCCCTAGACATGTTAGGACTTTAGACATTCAACATCACCAGGCTTTAGGCCTAACTGGCCAATTGTTTCATTAACAGCCATTTTTTGTTGTTGTATCTGACTGTTGCAGTTATATTTCTCATTGAAAGTGAGAGCAACTGATCAATCGTCTTTCTATTCTTTATGACCATCCTGGCATATAAAGCAGAGTTAAATCACCTCATCCATCTTTACCTGCAAGATAGCTCAACATTGTTTATGCCTATTAATTTTTCACTGTTGTTGTTCTCTGAGAAAGACATTTGGCACTAAGCTACACTGACACACACAGAGAATATTTCTACTGAGTCAGCAACCATACTGCACCCTCCTTATATACCCTGTAAGTTATTGGCCAGAGCTGTAAATAAATGCCAGGTGTAGCTGCAAAGTGCTGACCTCTGAGGTTCTCTTTAAATTGCTTAGCTGTTTATCTAGGATCAATTCTTTAACTCCTCCTCATCCAGGATCCCATTAATTTTGTTGATAAGCTGGTAAGAATCTGAAATATTTTTGTACCTTTTCAGGTATGAAGTTATGCAGTTCTGCTGGCTGCAGCCAGAGCTCAGGCCCAGCAGTGAGGAAGTGCACCTTCTGGTCACATACCTATGTGCCAAAGGCTCAAGTGAAGCTGAGGAAGACTTTGAGCAACGTTGGAATGCCTTGAAACCCAATTTACTTGGCAGCACATCGCACACAGCTGCATCCGCATCCCTGGTCTTCACTCCCACCCCTGCTAACATCCCCAATGCAGACCAAACTCAGGCAGCGGAGCTGGCCTCTTCTGCCTCGTCCTCCTTCCCCCTCCTGGAGCATTTCTCTGACAGCTTTCACTCTGACACAGGGGATGACCTCCTGACCGTCACCGAGACAAGCCATGGACTCAATTTTGAGTATAAGTGGGAGCCGGGCCGAGCTGAGCAGCCTTATTGCTCTTCCTCCACCAGCGGGCAACTGGGTCAGGAGAACCCACACTACCAGGATATTTACTATTCTAACACAGGGAGTATCTCAGTGGGTTGCAAGGCTGACAGTCTGACATCAAGCAAATCCCCATCCTATTATGAATCAGAACACACCAGTGTCGTTCCAGTGCTGAGTGCCCACAGCCCCTCTATTAGCAGTGAGTATTACATTCGTATAGAAGAACCTGTCCAGTGCAACATCAAGATTGATGATGGCATTGACGACTATTGTTCAGAACTGGAATCTGCTACCAGAAGGTTGTCATCTGAAAACAAAGCTGGTCCTTACTGGTCCACCACTGACAACACCAAATCAAATGATTCAAGTCCCAACATTCAACTACACGCACACCCACTGCTGAGCCCTTCATCTAACAACAGTCCAGTGAAGTCAGGTTGTTCATACAATTCACTTCTGTCTTATAACAGTAACGCAATCTATTGTGATGACTCACCTCCACCTAAGACACAGAAGCAATCCTCTCCCCTCAAAAATACACCAGAGATTCAAACAAACCATCTTCATACACGTGCTATGTTAGAAAACCCACGCAGTTTATCCCAGGCTGTCAGCAGCCCCAGTTTAGGATTCTGCGATCCATACCTTGAACCACACACAGGCCGTAGCACAGTCAACGAAAGTTGCCATGATATGTTGGGCCCCCTCAAAAAGACGCTACCCATTATAAACCACTTTGATATAGAGGTAGGAGATGATGATGGCAATCTGCAATCGGATCGACGGAAAAGTAGAGAAGTTGAGGATAAAACCAACTGGATCTCAAACCGTTCAGCCAACAACAACAGCTTTGACAGCAGAAACATAGACAGTGTGAATGACAACTGTGAGGCTGTTCAACCTGATACAACAGATGTATGGGCTTTGACCAAGGACACCACGAGAACCTTCCAAAGTTTTAAGCCTTGTGGCACCTTGAGGAGCAACGAAGAAGGCCCTGAATGGAGTGCATTGTGCATGTCTGTTGGTTTAGACTCTTACATCCAGATATGCCACAAAGAGTCGGCTCAAGAGGAGAAGCCTCCAGGTTTGGATATTTTTCAAAGCAGCAATGCTCCTATCGGCCCAAGAAAGAATAGCAGTAGTACTGGTGAAGAAAATATTGTCCCTCAGACTGCTCAAACAGGGATCTTGTCTGATATGCAGAGAAGCAACATCTGGCAGGAAGTTTCAGCTGGAACATCTGTTAGTCTGAGTGGCTTAAGGCTGAATCATTCAGAACCGTCCAAAAGCAGCAGAAACCAGCAACAAGTAATAAACATTAGGGACACCAGCAGCTGCCTGGTTGAACTTGGTGACTACAGTGAGGATGAGGAAGATGACATGGCCGATATTACGTCAGGGATCTTTGCTGACTTCAACCTTGACCTCAGTGAAGTTGAGGAGGAGGACCTCAGCCCAAAAAAGATTTCAGAGGTGAATTCGGATGCATTGGGTGCCATTAGTGTAGTTTCATCTGTGGCAAGCTCCTGCGACCAGGCCTTCAGCCCTGATCCCTACAACACACCCATCCTGCCCAAATCTCTGGACAGTGGCTATGACACAGAAAATAATGAATCTCCAGAGTTTATGTTCAAAGAGCTCGGAGATCCACTTGGTGAAAGTTGCCCTGGGTTGGGTGGAGAATCCGAAATTGCGCTACATGTTGGTTTAGGGCCGGGTGTCTGCACTTCAACAATCACCTCAGAGCTACATGTAAAGAGCCTTGTTGATAATCAATACAGGGATTCAGCCTACTTCTCGGACTATGACGTAGAAAGTGACAAGAGTCCCAAAGAGGAAGACAACGGGTTCTTTGCAGAATCAAGGAAACATGGTCCTGATAATACTTTTAACACTGCAGGTGAACATTCTCTTGAAAACAGTCTAACCTGTGGGAGGAATTTAACAAACCTGAGACAACTCAAAAGTTGTGTTTTGGCAAATCTCTCAGAGGCCAGTTTGTACATACCCAACAATATTCAAACACCTGAGTTGTCCATGCTGTCACCATTTCCTCCACAGATGGGTGGGTGCCTCACCAAAGAAGCTGCTCCTGCTGATGATCTGGGGTTGGACAATGAACATTCGGGGAATGAGCCTGCATCTGAGCTGAACTCCCTCAGTGGGTCAGAGCCCTCCTCTTCTGTCCTGGAAGTCTCTGCAAACCATGAAGAGGATTGCAGGGGAGCAGAAAGCTGCTCATCTGTCCATTCATCTGTCGCTCATTGCTCCCACTCCGACTGCAGAGAAAAACCCTGTGAAGAAAATGAAAATGTTGAGGGATCCACTGAGGAGGAAGAGGTGCCTGGACAGAGTCATGTCAATGAAGAAAACCAAAGGGAGGGTGGGAGAATAAATGAGGAGGATTTTGAGGACATCGACGCAGAGGAATGCGACAGCCTGTGGGAGGAATCCAATGGCCCTCAGGACCTTTCCACCTCCTCGTCATTGTTGGAGCTTTGTGGTGAAGACGTAAGAGCTCCGCTGGAAGAGGCTGAGGATGAAGATGATTCTGATGAAAGTGAGTCTGATGAAGAGCTGAGAACCTACAACATCCAAGATGAAGAGAGCGAGGAGAGCGAAGAGGATTTCAGGACAGTGCCGGTAGTGGTGAGTGACTGCAGCAGGGCAAGACACCTCCGCAGCCTCCTGAAGATGCCCTCCATGCTTACCCAGTCCTTCTGTGAGGAGCTGGAGAGGAAGAAAAAAGCGGTATCCTTTTTTGACGACGTGACGGTGTTTCTGTTTGACCAGGTATGGCACGTTAACGTATCAAATTTGTACCATATTGACTTCTGAGGAGTTTATGAATTAAACAATGTAATTTTCAGGAGAGTCCTACTGGAGAACTGGCTGACTGCTCATTTCCCACTGGAGCGGAGCCCAGTCATCAAGAAATGTCAAACGCAGATCTCGAGGCTCCAACTGACGATGCTCACTGTTTTTCTAAAGAAACAGAGGGAAACAACTCAGCGGAGGGTATGCACTAAGAATGCCATTATGTTGGTTTGTTTATCCCAAACTTTTAGCTAAGGCTCTGACCGGAAACACCAATTTCCATTTGAATAGAATCTCCAGTAAAAAACTTATGCCAACAGTCACAGCCACTCTAGCTAAAAGGTGTCGTCTTCATGTCACTGTAGACGACACTAACATGTACTATGTTTTAACATTACACAGATGAAAATTACAAATGGGAAGATGAGGACTCTGTGGAGACATGTCCACCCTCACTTGACCCCATTCCTGATCCCGAGTCCTCACAAACTCCTATCACAGATGCACCCGAAGTTCCTAAACCTGTTGCTGTTCCAGTTAACCGTTTCATGGTCTCTCGATTCTCCATCACACACGTATCTGACTCCCACACAGACACAACAGGTATGTAATAAACAATCACCTATACACTTTAGAGTGCTTCGTCATATGTGGTTCTGTGTTCAAAAATCTCTTGTGTCCAACAGGGAATACTGAAGATAACCCAAAACACTGAGTGTCAAAGGAGAGACCAGAGGAGGCGGAGACAGAAAAGCAGCGTTATTATATTCAAGATGATATACAGAGTTTTATTTTTATTAGTGTTTGGGACATCTGATTTCGAGAACCTTTATGAGACATTGTCTCATATTGTGGCCAGATACATTATTGATTTGCACAAACCTTTTATTTCTTGACATAAGTGCAATAGCAGTTCGAGTGAAAATTTGGTTTTAAGTACAGAACTACAGAATGTGGACACAAATTTATATAATATAGTTTGGGGGACCGGGTGGGAATCTTGTTTCTGCAGATCTAACATAATTTTGCTTTATGAAGCTGCCGTTCCTTTATGGAAATGGTTTTTCTGTTTAAAATATAAATGGAAAAATAGCTGTTTCTCCCATTAGCTGCCTTTTCACATCTGCTTGGAAACTAGTTCTGGCAACTTTAAGACTGTTATTGATTATTGTATCAAAGGCAGAAAACAGTACTTGACAGTTTCTTCACAGAAAGCCATAAAAGTTGAGGGGTATTTTAAATTGAAATCAAATAATATTCACTTTGTGTGAAAATTCAACTGATTGAAATGCAAATGCCAGTACCTAAGTCACAATTATTAGTCCTTTTGGTTTAAATTGCACTTTGTGTAGCCTCAGCTACACTTCATTTTCCCCAAACTGGAACAAAATGGCCAAACACCAGATATTTTGTTTTCATTCACAGTGCCAGGTGCAGGTGTTTACTCTTCATTTTTTTTCCCCAAATGGTTTTCTTAGAACAATCAGATGGATCGAGAGCTGTTTCCACAGAACTTGTGGTGTCACTACAAACATCCCAGTCATAAATGTGGAATGTCACTTGTCATGTTAATTTATCTTTTCTAAGAAAATGACTAAAAAATGTCTTGTATACAAAAGAGCTGTTACACTTTTGGTGAATGCCTGAGCCTGAGGTGAAACTAAGACATTCAGAAAGGGACATATCTGGTATATTGTATGAATATTATATTAACATGTAGCAGGTAGCTTAAGTAGAATTATTAATGCTGTATCAACTGCTGTATTCCCTCCCTTTCTATCCTCCTGTAGCTCCAAGATTCAATGCCTTTCCCTCTCACTTTGCCTTTTAAGTTGTGGAAGTTTAAGAAAATGTTGTCAGTATTTTTGTATGAGCGTTTCAAAAATGCAATTCAGGATGAGCGTTTATTGAATTTGCCAAAGAAAATTTGCAAAGCCCTTTGGCTTTTAAATGGCAGATGCCTTTGGGGAAGGTAAGGTTGCTCTTTGCACCAGAAGTGACATTGTTGCGGTTTCCTTTTTTTTTTTTTCTCAGTAATCGCTGTTGTACTTCTCCCATTCCCCTCCGAAAATATGAATAAATCCAAGTACTTTTTCCCCTTTCTTGTATTTGTGGTATATTTTATTTGTTTACATCGCTGGGCTTTTGTAAAAGCTAACAGTCAAATGTGAGAGCACAAAGACAAAGTATGCCAACTATGTAAGTTTAAATTTATTTGACAGGATAATTTAAACACATTTTCTTTACAGTGTAGATATAGTACAAACTGGGAGTGAAGATAGAAATAAAGACAAGGGCAGCTATATTTAAAAATAAAATAAAAAAGACACTTAATTGTGATGCAAGTGTGACCACATCAGTGTAAATGACTCATTTGTTAAAAACAAACTCATAATTTAGAGTACAATGCCTTACTGGAAAGCATCGCTGCCCATTAATCCAAACAATATTTCTTTGATTTTAACCTCTTTAGTCTTCATCTTCACACTTTCTAATTTATGTAAAACATGTGTGTTTTAGATCAGAGTGCCCTGTAATACTGAGAATGAAAGATCTGAAAAGATAATACTGGAGTTTATCTGAATATCAACCACTCCCTCAATGCTAAAAAGAAAAAAAAAAGACAGTATTAGGATTTTCCCCATATCGTGATCATTTACAGAATTAGACATTAATAAAATTAAAATTATAAGGAAAGAAATAGCAATTAAAAAATATTTTAGGGTATTACTGTGAACTTGTAGCTCTGAAATATTTCCATAATATTGGCAGGATAAAAAAAAAAAAAAAAAAAAAAAACAGGCAGAACTTTACTGCACATAATTACCCTTAAACCAATATAACAGAACAATAAGAACATTTATTTTTGTTTACAAAACCAGCAAAAAAGCAGAGAAGGCACAGGAGAGTCAAAGTCTGGGTGTCCTGCATCACCACTAACAAATATAATCATCTTAATGACCTAAAAGAAGCTAAATTGAAGCATAGTGACAAACTGATCTGTGGCCCTGCTTTCAGATCCCACTCCTCTTTACATATTAAAGAAAAACTCAGATGAAACTTAGAAGAAAAACTAATATTTTAACAGAAAAGCAGATAAAGGAAAAACTTTGTAACTTTACCTTAACAATAACAGTTGTGACCTAAGTAACTTAATAAATCTATAAACCATCACCTTTAAAAGTTCAGGCAGAGACATTTAATTGTGGTTGAAGTTGTTGGTTTCTAAGAACTTCAAAAGAAATTTTTCAATAAAAGAAGAAACTAAATTTGAGGTTGAGCAAGTCATCTGTTGAGACAATCCCACTTCTGGGCCCTCTTGTGGTAAATATAAAACATGCAAGTCATGGTTACTTGTCTTCTCTCATAGAATAGGCGCCCATCAGTGGAAAGAAGGTGGCGGCAGGTTGCTAGTAGTAGATGGGTGCAGACCTTTCGTCAGAGAAGGAAGGACGGAGGAAGAGCTCGAGGGACCGGTCGCTGCAGAGAGAGGAGGGAGGAGACAAGGAACACTCACAGTTATTAGTCAACACGATCCCAATTTGATCTATACAGACACCCACAGAAACATGATTAGACGTTTCAACCACACCCAAGGATAGTTTACTTTTACAGTCTAAGAGTGGTCAAAAAAAGTTGCTGTTTTGTGAGATCAAGCATGAGATGAAAAAAACATTTCAAACATTAATGAAAAACAGTTTGTAATACAGAAGTGGAAAAATGTGTTGGCATCCTAGTTAAATGTGTGTAAAAGCACCCAATCCAATTTTTTTTTAATTTCAGCACATTTATCAAGTTAGGGTAAATCATCAGGTGTAGATTTTGAATGTTTTTTTTTTTTTTTTTTGCAAAATCCTTAAATTTAGAAGTAAAGTCAACTAACTTGCAGTTTGAAGATGTGACTATGGCATTCCCACTAAAAGTTCTTGGTGTCTTTGAAAGAGAAATGAAGGCATTACTAAGCCTTCATGTTTAATCAAATATTTTTTCACATACCATTTGTTGGCTGCTAATAAGGGAATTTATGAATACTACATGTATACTTAGTTCCATTATGTGTAAATAACCATTTCTATGCATCATGAGCATAAATGTAACATCTGCATGCCATTGTTTCTTTCCATGTTCGAAAGACAAACTGACCAGTGGTAAATTAAATTACAATGTTCTAAGCGGCCTCCCAAGTGGTCAGATAGTGATTAGCCTATGAATCCAAGTAGGTCAAGGTGCCAGTTTCAAACATAAATTATTCTGAGAATGAACAGTCTTCCTAAATCAACACGAGATTAAGAATTATTATTGGGCCAATGCTGTAATGTCAGAGTCGCAGTTCATATGATTCTGTAATGAATCTTATTTGGACATGTTCAAATTAATCTTTGTCAAAATAAAACTCAAGAATGCTTTCTTTCATTTATTATAAATGTATTGTCAAAGTTATTAAGTATTGCACAACTGGTAATTTAGTAAATAATGATTTTAAGATTTTTTCCCCCCCAATACAATGTAATAAAATTAAAGCTTGAACTTTTCCTGAGAGATAAGATATAAATGAATGTATTTTAAGGCTTTTTACTCATTCTTACCAGGTATACCAACACATTTGTCAGAGTCTGTATGTAGCCATGCGTGGTTAGTGTCTTATCTGGATGATATTGGATTATGGAAAGAAAGACGAAAAAAAATAGCCCAACCCCATGGCCTGCCACAGTGCCAGATTGCCAAAAACCAAAAAGACCAGTTTTTCCAATATCGTATTCCAGCAGACGATTAGCAAAAAGAGATGAGACAAAGCATTCATAAGAGAAGTAAAACATAGGTGATTAGTTTATTGAGAGGCGATGGAGACTGAGGGACTTACAGCGGTCCTGTTCCCTCAGAACCGGGACAATTCTGGACCCAAACTGGAAGGTAAAGAGAACCTTGGGGTTTGAATGGTTCATACCTCAAATCATGCATGGAACAACAACTTGTAAGGACAATTGTTAGTCTGATGCAAGACAAACATACTGTACGTTGGTAAGATTTAAATGAAAAACGTATATCAGGAGTGCAACACTTCATGCTCTACATGCCATCTCAATTCAACACAACCTCAACGGAGACAGATTTCACCATGAATGGACCAAAATCAACTACGAAAAACGAGTCATTTCTTTAAACCAAGTACAACTCTCACAAGAAAAATTTAAAAAACCAAGGAATGTCTGCAGGCAGGAAAGATTCATTTCCCCACAATACAAATACTGAAACAAAACACCACCTTCACTTACTTCTTCTTTTTTCCCACAAGGACAGAAGGCAGTGCAGATGTAATATGGGTGTTCGGAGGAGGCAGGGATGAAACATGCATGGGACACAGCCGTGACGGAACTACTCACAAAATGTTACTTTTTAGAATGAAAAAAAAAAAGCATAAAGAAACACTGAAACAAGGAAAATGCCTCGTCAGTGGCAGAACAGATTCCTCGTCAGACCAGAACAGTTTATTAATATATAGAGATGTGTTTTATTTAGAATACCTTTGTAAAAAGTCACCATACATTCAAGGTCAATTTTCAGTGTCACATTTTTCTGGTTTCCCCCTCCACAGCATGCATAAGATAAACGCTTCAGCTCATCAGAATGTTTAGCATTTTTTTCTGTAAATATGTTACAAGGACAGTGTTTATCATTACTGTTTTTTTTTTCCTTCAAAAGAAAAGACCAAAACTGCACAGCCACTCAAGGAATACAATCAGGAAAAAAAACAGGGAAAATTGCAGAAAGCTGTGTTGATAAGTAAATCTCAAGTTATTCACAGCTGTAATTTAAGAATAGTCAACAAAAGGTTCACCAGTACAGCTTTAAGTGGGAGAAAAAAGAAACATTATTTTAATTTAACCAAGATATCTGGCAGTAAGTGAGCCAGGAATGCAAAAAAGCAAAAAAATAAACAAGTATGCCTGAGGGTGTGAAGTTTAACCAAGCACACATTTATTTTAGACTGACTGGGAAGAAAACAAAAGAATTTATATGTTTGTGTTTATTCGAAAAAACAACAACAAAAAAACAAAAAAAAACCAAGCAAAGTAAGGCAGATATGACACACCCCCTGGACAGAAAGTTCCAGCACTGACACAAGGAAGCACAGAAGGACCTGTGGCAGTTCTCAAAACAGAAACACAGCAAGCTGCTGGACAGCGTTTGTTGAAACAAAGCTTTTTCAGCCTGTTTTTTGGTGGGAACTCAACAGTATTGGGGCCCCATGGTGCTTTAAAAAAAGGCCATTCAGTCAGTGGCTTTAAGTACAACGACATTGAAGACTTTTGGCACTTGAACAGTACATGAACATGTCTTTCAGTTTCTGACAAAATGACACAACCATGTACATGCATGAAAGACGAGCAGTAGCAAAGGCAGTCTCTTGAGAGAACAGTCCGAGATGTGCGGACTGTGATCAGAAAGAGTGTTCAGAGTCCGTATCGCTGCATGCCGAGCAGGTAGGCCCCGCTCGGGATCTCACGCTCAACGCAATCCTCCACCCACCAGCCGCTACTGTCCACACCAACGCCAGAAGCAGCAGCAGAACCCAGGACGGACAGGAGTAGGAAAAGGAGGGACCCGGGGAGGAAGAGAGGACAGAAAGGAGGGATGAAATTGGCCTCTTCCATTCGGAGAAGGGGTGTGAGTGGAGGCAGAGGTGCAGACAAGTGGACAGGAAGGGGAGTGGAAGAGGAAGGAAAAGATGGGGGAGGAGGAAGTGGAGGAGGCCCCTGTGCTATCCGGAGCTGTCTGTGTCTGTCTGTATGTCTGTTCTCACACAGTCGAAATCAATTTGCCATCAGGACTGTCACTGTGGAACAAAGAGAGAAGGAAGCTTGCCAGGTCGGACACACTCAGAGAGAGAAATGGAGAGAGACAAGACAGGCACAAGGAGGCATGGTGGCATTCAGAAGTAATGTAGATGGGGGTTCAGGAAATCTGTTGTTGACCCCACCTACAAAACTCCAAGCACACCTGTCAAAATCATGAAAGACTGGAGCTTCAATTCCATCATCAACACCCCTAAACAGAAATCAAAATCATTCCCCAAATCAAAGTTTAACGGTTTATATTTGCTTCTATGACACAAAATGGTGACCCAAGAAAGGAGCTGCTGTTGATGAGGAAATTACAAACTGATCTCCATAGCTGGAGGGGTGTAATATTTATCTGTGAGGGTAAATACACTCTGGAAGATGGTAATACCAGTACAGAATAAATAAACACACACTTAGAGCAGACAGGATTGTGAAAAGCAGCTAAACATTTGGTGCCAAAAGGCTCCAGGCAGGAATGGCTGAGATGATGTCAGCATGACGTAAACTGTCACAACACGTACGTCATAAACACCTGGACAGATACACATCCATCTCAGGACACTGTTTGCTCTCTTAAGCACACACCACCTCACACAAATTTATATACAAGCATAAGAAGGATGTTCTGGCTGATTAGACAGGAACAAGCACTCTAGATTCTAACTGTTATCCTAAAACAAACCTAAAGTGTATCAAGAACTTGATATGAATAAAATTCAAATTGTCTTGCCCAACAGCTTTTGGACCATGAACTGGTAAATTGATCCTGCCTGAATGTATTCAGTAAAGTAGATTTTATTTTTTGTAACACTGGAAAGAGACAAAAATCTAAAAAGAAAAAAAAAAAAGAAAAAAAAGTATATATATTCAATTTCAAAAGGTGTTTTATATTCAGTTTTGATCTCCCAATAAACATAAGAAGAAATACCAGTCGCTTGTTGTTGCTACTGATTGAAGATTTTCTACCAAATAAAAAAACATGTCCACCCCAATTTTCATATTATGATATAAAATGTATTTTAAGTGAAAGTAAAGATTTTCTGACATACAGTCATCTTGAAAGTAAAATCCAAAAAATGGCCTTGAAACCAGATAAGCGTTGCAGTTCCTTCAACATATATTTACACATGTTAAAGAAAAACACAAACGTTTCCTGCCAAAAAGATAGACTTACAAATCTTTATTACTAGAAAATTTAAATAGTGACGCTGAAAATACAAACGTCCAGCTATTTTTGTAAGCTCTGTTTCATAGCTACTCACAATGGGCAATCACAATGGTGCAAATCAACTGCACAAATGAAACCCTAATAACTTCTAAGATGTGTATTATTTTTGTTTTTATGACACAGTAATCATATTTTGCTGATTAACTTTTTTCCTGCTTTGAAATTGGTGAAACTAACATTTGGCATTTGAAACTGACACTGGAACAATATGGTTTATGTACAGCAGTTGCTCCTTCCATTAAGAATTTATTTACCATATCTCAAAATCACTCATGTATTACTTACTTAAAAAAAAAATAAAGCACCGACTATAAATTCATGGGAATGCAAGATGGGTTACATACCTTGTGGCAAAGCGGCTGTCATAATCCTCAATGGCAGGCTGGAAATTAAAAGGAATTATTTTTTTTAGTCTGGTAAAGCCCTGTTTTAAAATATAGACACTAGGTGGCAGCAAAAAACTAAGCAGAAGTCTAACTTTTCACATACTGCAGGATTACTCATAACCAATTATGCAACAAAGCCTTAACTCAGATGGAGGCTGCAAATTAAGCACACAAGTGCAACAATCGTATAATCTGCACATTTCATGGTTTAGTAATACCTGTGGAGCGAACCCTGCCATGCTGTAGGGCCGTGGGCGAGTCTGTGCTAAGCTCTGTGCCAACAGTCGGGCAGTTAGGCCGTAGTCAGGTGTGGGCAGTGATGCGTCGCTCTCCAGCAGGTTCCCAGTGCTGCTGCTTTTACCATGATGGAGACTGGAACTGCAAAAAGACATCAGTTTTGAGACTTTAATTCATTTGAGCTTTTAAAACCATTCATGAAAAGAAGCAGGACGTACTTCACTTTGAGCTTGTCGCCATCACTTTCAGGGAGCACACGTGTGTAGGAGAATGGGAACCAGCCACGCCTGGTGAAAATGAAATTATTTCAAATATATGACACACATTAATAAGTAGATAAATCCTTCAAAATATATTTTTACAATCCATAAATGATATAAATAAACAGAAATATGTTTTTATAGTATGTGTTGAGAAAAAAAAATGAACTAGACATACATCTTGTTCTTCTCATTTTCTCCATAGTGCCAGCCATCACGAGCCTCTGGCACTAGCAGGGTGATGACATCTCCCTCGGAGAAGCTTAACAGGGTACTGTTGTCGCCAGCGGCATGGGAGAAAATGGCCTGAACGCGTGAGCGCCCGTTCTTTTCCAGTCCGGCTGCCATGGAGCTGGACCTGGGCAGAGTCCGTGTCTCTCCTGAGGAAAGATGAATTTTAAATAAAGAAGGATTGGTGAGAAGACAGCTACCACATGCTACATGACAATCTATTAACACATTTCAATAATAAAAAAAAGAAAGAAAGAAAAATTTAGTAGTCAAATATTTTTGTGACTGTTTTGATTAATTTTCATAGATTGATGACAGTATGATGCAATCCAAGGTGTGACCATGGCAGCTTACCCACTGGGTTTTTATTCTTGGCAGGAGCAGGCCTACGCACAGGGAGGGTGTTGGAGTAGACATCGCTGACCTGTCTCTGGGGCTGGACCTGGGCCTGGCCCTGTGCCTGAGTCTGAGGGGATGCTGGCCTAACTTGAGACACAGACATTGAACCCCCATCTGTCCAGTATTCCTCGCCGTGGACTCCTGTCGTCCCATTGACCATCGACATGCCATCTGGGCCCATCAGCCTCTGGAGCAAGTGGGGCAAATAAAATCAGAAGAATTCTGACAATATTTCAATTTTAAATTACAGTAATCACAGATTCATTGCACCAATAAAAACAGAACGAATGACTCAAGGTGTTAATGTGGCTCGAAGTCAAATTCAGTGCTGTTCAGACAGATAAAACATCAGCCATTCATTTTCTCACCGCTGGGTGTCCGAGGCCGCTCCCCATAAAAACAGCCAGCTCCGGGGGAACAGGAAGAGGCTGAGCCCCTGGTATGGGGTCTGAGATGACCAGATTGGATTTGGAGGAGTGCAGGGGACTTGTGCCTCCAAGAGCAGCAGAACCCATCTGCTGGGCCAGCAGCATGGCTCTGTCAGGCAGTTTGTTGGGATCTGAGCAGGCCTGCTGCCACACTGGGATCTTCTGAGTCAAAAGGTCTTTTCCCTGAGAGAACACAGACAAGGATGTGGAAACAAATACATAAAAAAGCAAAAAGATAGGCTCAATGTAAATACTGGAAAAGGCATTTTTATTCAGTACTATCCTTCCATATCCAGTCCATATAAATGTTTCTTTGTGTGTATCCTTGACCACTGCTCTTTGTGCAGCTTTGATGATGTGCTGCGTGGGTAAAGCAGACCATCACACAACCAAGCTGTCCACTGCAATGTTTCCCAGCCTGTGGACACAGCTATTCTTTTCACTAGTATAGAAATACTGTTTAATGTTTGCCAGAAAAGAGTATATGTAAATAACACACACAAGCACAAAATGGGCTTTGTGCTTTCACATACAATGAGATTACACTAACATTTCCAGGGTAACACAGATATCTTGCACATAAGGTACTCTCTGGGAGCATGTTCATGAGTTTGGTGAAGGTGAACACTTCCCACACACACCCACATGCTGATTAATGACTAGACTTCATATTGGGAAAGGGGGGAGGAGGGAATGTGGTCGACATACACCATCCTCCTGCAGCCACATCTTCAGGCTGGCAGCTTTCACCCACCCATAATCCCAGGTGACTGATGCACTCCATTACCCATGGATTTGAAATTGCTGAGGAACAGAGAGGCATGCATTTGAACCATGCACACCCACACAATAACAAGAATACATATGTAAATGGATTTCATTCTTCTTCAACTCCTTATTTTTCTGGATCGTAAAATAAGGAAGTAAATTTGTTAGAATTTCAGTACCCTTTGCTTCAAATATCAATGTAAATACTGGAAAATAACATTAACATTAGTGTAAAAATGATTAAAAGTACTTCATAGCTGACCACTGGAAATTTATATGGTTTTCACAATTTCCTGGCCAAACCAATATTGTGCCTTTAACTGCAGATGTAGGGTTGTTGTGCTGGAGGGCAAACCTTTGCCCCACTCTTTTGCAGTTACTGATAGTTTTCTTGCAATATGGCCCTGAATTTAACTCGATCAATCTTCTCCAGAAGAAAAGCATCCCTACAGCAAGATGCTGACACCATCATATTTTGCTGAGAAAAGTGTGCTTACCGTGACACGCTCTGTTAGATATCTGCCTCAAATAGCATTCTCAAGAGATATGCTTAACTTCATCTAACCAGTCATCTTGGTCCATTTGTTCTCTATATTCCCTAATTGATGAGTGCAAAACTAAAAATATTCATTATTATGGATTTCTTTAAACAATAGCTTCCTAACAGAGCAAGAGAGGCAACAGCAGCATTAAAAAGGGATAGAGGTTTAAATTTTCTTTGCTGTACTCTTCCTGGGATTCACATATTGAATTGTTCATTCTATTTGTTCTCAAAGCAATTTTCTAGAGAATTTTACAGAGATCAATAACAGGCAGAAACCTAAATTGTGAATATCTTCAGTTAACTTAGGCCCCACATTTACAAATAAATTGCTAAAGCCATTGACCACATCGTTCATGTCATTCACAGTCCTATCCTTATCAAAACACCATTTTTAGTTATCTCATTTAACATTTTTCACATTCATTGGATGGAAAACAATGTAAAATAGCAACAGTGATGTGTTAATTCAAACCAATTTAGACGACGGCATGGGCACCTCTGTTTTTAAACTACACTGAAAAATGTGCCAATCATGTGTAGAAAAAGTTCAGAATTTGATCTTTTCGTTTTCTGTCATAAATAACTCACTTCTAAATGGAAAAGAAAACTGAACTAAATCGAGGTTTTAGGAGCATTTTGACTTACCTTTCCATGGTAGGCACTGCTGTTTTTGGCCACAGCACACTGTCGGTCCACCAGGAAGCAGTATCTGCGGCGTTCCTCTGACAAGGCCGTCTTGTAGCCCTCAGCTATGAAGGTGTCTAGCTCTGTCTGCTTATTGCTAATGGTCTCCACAAACTGAAAGGGAAAACACAATCATATGCAAGTATTAGCATCGTTTGCTTTTGTATTCAGATCTTGCTCGTTTAGCTTTATAGCACTTTGCCCATAGTAGCTGGTTTTTAAAAGGTGCTTAAAAAACACCTGAGAAATACATGTATTTGCTATGACTGTTTTCATTCATCTTGTGAGTGTGTTCAGCCAGCTCTTCCAAGTCCTTAAACAAACATTTGCAAAAGATTGATCTTCTGGTGTGTGGAGGGTAGAAATAAGAGGCAATGTCAAAAAACACTGAATAAAGAATAAATTAAAATGTTGTCAATTATCTTTACTTCATTTAAAGTAGCACTACTCTGTGACGCACTTCCATTGTTTGAAGCAGGTTGCAGCAAATTACATGACAAATATATTTCCAAATGTTTCTTTCTGTAAATATTACCTTAAGTGTTGGCATTCACCTTTGATAATATGTCAGGGAATAACAGACCAGTCTGAGTTTTGAGTCTCAGGGGAAAAATTAAGTAAACATTTCTGTGATGAAGTGTAATACATATATAAAGGTTTAAGAAATACAAGATTTTTCTTGTTAAGGCTTCCTACTGCTTTTAAAGAAAGAAATTGTATGTGACCCCAGTCCAAGTGTTGTTTCACTTAGTGACCAGCAGGGCACACTCTTTCCCACTTTCAAGCAACACAGAGTTAGGTCTTTCATTAGCCAAATGAGAATCTTATAATTCCAGATGACACTAATTCAACCATTTTGAGTGATTTATTTTGCTGGACTTAGCACAAAGGCTAAAAAAATGCTGGTTTAATTAGTGGTTACAGTTCTTTAATTAATGTTTGGTTGAAATAGGAGCATCATGTCAGCAAGAGTTGTTTATATGGCTGCCAAAATATACTAAGAGGTGGAACGATGACTTCCATTCCTTCTAATCATCTCTAAAAACAAAAGGATTGTGATTTTGTTGTGGAATGACTCAGTCTATGCAGTAGCAGCAAAGATAACAAAAGGAGGTAGAAAGATGGAAGAGCCCATTATGGTAAGGAAGTTTGGGAAATTACATCTGGATGTAACACCTACATGCATTCATGAACCGGTTCTTGGAAACGTCAGAAGTTGTCCACTGCAAGTACCCTTTAAAAGATCACAGTCAAAGCGACTGTCCCTCTGTCTCTCTGGCGGAGTGACCCTTTTCGTATTTGCAGTCTGTGACTCACAAGCTGCTAGCCGCTGAAACACCTCTAGCCAGAGCTAATAGGAGCGGCTCAGGCAGTGTGTGCTCGCCTTTTGTCAAATCAACATGGCCCCATTCTCCAGCCATTCAAAAGGTCACGAAAGTAACCCAAGACAATGAGTGCAGTGGGAAAAGCACACGCAGACACCTGGCACCATTATTTCCCAGTGACCTCAAGTTACATCAAGGAAAGAATGAGTTGTTCTGCACAGGTTATGGATGGAAATGAAAACTGCTACATGTCAGTGGAGTGTTAACACCCAGGCTTTAAGTACTCAGTATTACAAGTTTTTCTTTGTACATCTTATTACGTTGACATATTCAGGACGAAATCCCAACACTTCAGCACTTCATTACTGTGCACTGCCAACACATTTTTCAATAATTACAGCCACTGGGATGGAGGCTCTCAAAGCATTTAAAAGGTGAAGAATACACCTGGATTCACAACAACACTGCGGAATGCTGTAAGTACAGAGAAAATTTCAAAGCATCGTCCAACTCTGTTTTAAACTACTTAGTGCTTCCATTTTGTTCTGGTGCTACATTAGCACTACTCTTTCGAATAAAAAAAGAAATAAACTTGAGACATCTAAATGCAAAAACACCTTGGGTATATTATCATTGCTTTAATGCCAGTACTCTAAAAAAAATTATACTTTGAATATGCAAGTCTATAGATCAGAAACTGTTATATTTTGTGAAAAAAGGTGCAGTGGGTCAAACATCAGTTTTATGATAGGAATTCTTAGCTTGGAGTTCCATCTCTCTCTCTGTTTCATCTTAATAAAATCCAATGCAGCACAAAAGAGTTTATCTTGATAGAATCCCTTTATATAGTTCCTTAGTATTCTTCATAGTCTACATAATGAAATAATTAGCATTTCATCAGACTTTACCTATTGATGGTTCTTTGCGAGTGTTTAAAGGCAAGAAAGATCAGAAGACGAGGAGAGACAAAGAGACTATCAAAAGTGGGTGGTCTCTTTATTGTCGTCTCTTTTCACTGATGGACTGCACCAAGACACCAACTTGTAAAAAAGCAGTCTCTCTCATCTTCCAAAGCATCACAAATGTGGTGGAGGAGGATGAAATGCTGCCCTCATCTCTACAGCATTTACTCGTCTTTTTCTTGCCTGCCTCCTGCTGATTTTCTATCCGCACAAATTAAACCATCCAATCTGTCACAAGACTGAACTATTTTTCAAGGTGGACACTTGTAATTGTGAAGCACAGGTCTTGTGGGAGTGCAGGGCTCTCGCTCTCTTATTTGCGAGCTTTGCTTCTTGTGGGCTCAGGCACCAACGAGTTGACTTTTCTCTCACACGCCCACAGCTGTGATATGATCAGTGAAAGTGAGCAGACTGAAAATGAGAAAGGGAGATTGATTTTTCTTCTCTCCTGCAAAGTTGCTGTAAATTATGAGTCCACAATATGATGAGCCCTTCACTTTGCACAGATGGGCCTAATTGATCAGTTATGCAGACTCCATCCATAAACTCTAATTTATGTTGAGCATGGAAAGAAGTAAAATGTTCTACTTTACTTCTCTCTTTGGTTCGAGTGATTCAGCTGAAGTGAGATGTTAGGCTAATAGCTGTTTTAAATTTCTCAGACATTTGCACTACAAGAGAGATTCTATTATATTATAAGATGTTATGTTTTAATATTACCATTCTATGAATCTGAAGATTATATGAGAAGAATATTTAAAGGCTTTTTGTATTTTGTAAATTTAATTTAAATAAAAATCCAACTATTTACAAATAAAATAAAATTAATGTACATTATTATTAGGATTACAAAACTGTGGAATAGTGTTTCCCTTCTTAAATCTATGATTTAGATTTTTTAAATTTATTTTTCACTTCTTTTAGTTATTCTTGCATCTAAGGTTGTGATGGTACTTGTGTATGAACTAAATAGCCATGACAACACAATAGGGGGGAAGCAATGGGATAATCCCAGCTAGGCAAAAATCAATACTTGGAGAGTGAACCATTTTTTTTGTTTGTTCAAATTAAAATGTAAGATTTATTAGTTTATCATAAGAGCAAACAAAGTAAATGAAAATGATGAGAAAAATCTGTCATTTGACTCAGATGTGTTGAAGGGACATGTCTAAAAGTAGCAGAATAATGGCTCCTGAGGATTGGACTTTGGTACCCATGCTTTAGTCTGCAGAAGTAAATAAAACATCATCTTGTTTACTTGTGTTTGTTATGATGTTGCTTGTTATTTCAGGAGTAGTGTATAGTAATCGAAAAAGTTGATTTTTCATTTGGATTACTACCTCTTCATTATTCTGATTTTTTTAAATCTTCATTTGAAGGCTTTTATTTGTGTAGAGTAATGCTAAATGCTCTACTTTAAATTATGAGAAACGCATAGAAGACTCATACTTTTCTTGATATATACAACCCAGTACTTCCTCACAAGGCAAACAATTTATTTTTCTGATTGATTTCTAATTGATTATGATCATGAATTACAAAAATCATAAACGAAAATATATAACATGGCTTAATGTTACCATTCTATAAATAAAAACATTTATGGATTGTCATTCCTTGGTGGAATATTTTCCAAACAAAGAGAGTAAATGAAAATGAGGAAAAATCTGTCATTTGACTTGGGTGTCAAATATTTCAGAGGAAATATTTTCTCTGTAGGAAATATACAATCTTACAGTCCCCATATGTCTCAAGTGTGTGGAATAACAACTGAATAAGTGTGCAGATTATAAAATTTAATGCATAAAAATAACTTAATGAAACAAACTTGAAATTAAGAACTCTGCAAATAAATACACTTAAAAGGCTATTCAATCAGAAGAAGAAACAGAGAGGTTTCATGGTGCACGTAGAATCTCTGCTCTTTACAGATTTACTGATTCTGGGGCCACAATCAATGCTCCCACTTCAAGCTGTGCTTCATGCTTGACCGCACTGTTGAGCGCATTCTGACGCTTGTTGTCTTATGATGACACTTAATACATCATCTCTTCAAGACAGACCTGACACAATGGAACAAACATGATGTGACAATTGAGTCAGATCAATCCAGCTCTTCCACACCACCGAAGACAAAATGGTAGTGGATGTGTGTGCAACTGTGTTTGTGACAGCTTGAAAACTGAGTGGACAGAGTGAAAAACTTTTGGAAAAACCTTTGAAAAGTTTGCATCTGAAAGATACGCTTTACTTGACTGATGGCTGGACTTCACTGCAAGGCCACAAGTGGCTCAGTAATTCTGCGAGCCATGACCTGTTGGTCTCACATCTGTGCCCCCATCCTATAAAGCAATCTAAATTCCTGCTTCCCAGGTAATGCATTGACCTTTCCTGTCCTCACATATGGCTTTTCTCCCTTGCTTTCCCTCTTGCTACAAGACTATACAAGGAAGCAACAAGAAAACATCACAAGTGATGATGTCTGGTGCAGAGGAATGTTGTCAGGGCTGTTTGTTGTCCGTCCAGCAGCTGAACCCTTTGCCCTGTCATGTAAGTCATTGGGTGAAGGAAAAAAATAAATGTGACATTACTCATTAAGCAATGCCACACAGTTAAAGTTCACTTCACATCAATCAACATTCGTTGCACATGCAGGATTGTTCAACAACATAAAGTTTGTTGAATTGTTTTCTGACAGTGTAAATTATGTTTTAACATTTATCAGAAGGTCCAAACATCTTTGTAGAACACATGAGAGCAAAGGAGAAAACTGTGCAGACATAATTTCTCAATTATGTGTTGATGTATAAAACAGGTTTATTTTTTGATGTGTATGTAGACACTGTTAAAATTAATTGGCTCAACCATCAGTACTTCAGTTACTGTAGCTTGTTTTTCCCTGCTGCCTGGAGGAGTGTCAGTGTTTCTGCTTTTAAGTGTGCAAATGTAATAAAGGTTTCCAAGGGCACACAATTCATAATCAAACCGTCACCATTGGCCTTCCCACTGAAGACACCATGTCGCCTCTGCCCCCATCCTGGCTGCATTTTCTTTATATAAAAATAATATTGAAGTCCTTTTCACTGTTATTCATAAACCTTGATTCCAATTCTACCCCAAATCAATGCAACCTGCAGAAATTAGAACAAACTGACCTGAGAGTGCATGTAATTTTCATTGATGTTAGAGATTTACCACCATCTCAGCCATTTCTTCTTCTCAACATGTAGAGCACACATTTTTTAATTAAAATGTTAAGTTTAGAGTTTCAGACAGTTTTGTGAAACTCTATGAAAGGGAATTAATGTAAAGTGATCTGAGATGGAACTCAGCAGGGGGCTCACCTGCATCTCCTTCTCTCCATACTTTGAAGGGTTCTTACTGCCTTGACTCTTCCTTCGAAGCTTCTTCAGTTCACCCTGGCATTTTTCCAGACTCTCCCCTTTGCTCTTGTGTTCCAGCTGGTATTTTTTCAAGGCAGCCTAAGTAGAGCAACAGGAAATAAAAATAACATGAAATCACACTTCTTCCAAAGTCAAATCTTTTTAAAAGTTATAATCAAAGGGACATACGGGATAAGTTGATATGTTTTAGAGTGAAGTTTTCAGGTAAACATATTAATAAATACACATTAAACCTGTCAGTATGTCGTGACAGTAAAACACGATGGATAATCTGTGAAAAAAACCACGAAGAATTTCTGCTCCCTGTGCAATGCCGCTCAGAAAAAAAAATCACTTCCAGCACAATCTGGGCTCTCTTCCCTTAACTTATATTGTTTCTGATTGATTTCTGATGAGGTGTCAATCAGCAAACAGAAGGAGAACTTGGGACCAATTACATTAATTTTCGGTGTAAGTTTAATTTCGGTGTAGTTTTAGCAAAGGCAGAAGTAAATGAAGCTGTTAGCAAATGAGTAAAATTTAAATCGCAACACAGTCCAAGTCTCCCGGAAGCAATTGTTTCCAGACCCTCTTGGCTGGTATGGAGCAAAGTGCATCTCAAGTGGCTGGTTTTTAACCAGGCTATGTCCTTTCGTAAAGTATAAAATTTCAAGCACAGAATGTATAGTACGTATATGAGATTAGATTGGAAGGTGGTTCTACGAGATACTGATTATGGAACAGAAAGATGTGCATAAAAGTTTCATTTGAAAAAAGAAAATATTTTCTGTCATACACAATTGGGTTTCTTTTTATTAAGAACCAAGAGTAAGTGAGAAGATTTCTCTGGTTATTTTCTCACAAAAATTGTAATATCTGGTGTGACAACCATACCACCTATCCCCTTGTAGGGGGCAATGTCCACAATATAAGCATTCAGTCTCATGAAAAACCCACAAAGCTCTCCTACTGTTTGTGATGCTCTCTATTGTATATATAGAGGCATCCGTTTGTGGTGACCTTCACTCTCCTTTTCAACTGACTGTTAGTCACCGTCAACCGCTCCACTCATGATGTCACCACTCAAGCACCCTGGTGCTTGCTGGACAGGCCAGCTCCTTGAAAACAAACTATTCACTTAGTCCTCATTGGTCTAGACGTCCACCAAACTCAAGCTGAATTATGTACTTCTTGTTGATGACTTTTTATTTACTAATTAAAAGAAAATAAGAAAAACACTTTTCCTCCTATTTTAAACTGACATTTCAGCCCAACATAGAGGTATAGGTTGCTTACTTTTAACAGGAATCAAAATATTTAGTGGGAAATTTCCAAAGACAGATGGTATTCCCTTTGAGGTCTGGTGTCTCCGCCCTTCTGAATCAAAGCATTTAAATATTAAACACTATTGTTCTGGCTGACAAGCACGGATCATCATAATGTGGCAAAGAGAGTGCACATTGGGATACTCTCATCTCTTGTTACATTCAAAAAGGCTAAGATATTGCTTTCATGATTCAAGAAAGTGCTGAGAACATTTGGTTCCTAAACTCCAAATCCTCTTAATCTCTTGTGGGTTTTGTTTTGAAATCAACAACGCCTGTGATCAAATCTCTGTGAGCATGATTTTCATCGAATATGAACAATCAGATGTCAGTGACGGCCTGGAACAAACAATGACAGGATTGTCAAAAAAGCCCTAATGAGCTCCTGATTTGTTTAATTTCAATCATGTGGTTTGCTGGACTGTTGATTTAGCAATAAAAATAATAATAAAAAAGAAAAAAAAACAACAACTTTGTTTCCGTGGCTTTATCAGCTCTGTTGCTATAGTAACAACATGTGATGTGGGAAAGCTCGTGTGGTCTCTCAGTTTGAAAAATTGGAAGAGAAAAGCTTATGAACAGGGGTCCAACACCCGCTTTTGCATACTGCATGGAAATGAGCACATATGCAGGTATTCTCGAGAAAAAGAAGCAGAGAAAGAGCCTCTCTTGTCGCACACCTGCAGAAAGACATGAAGTGTTTGCTCTTCTTTGCAGAGAATTTTTAAATAATCACAAATTTGTTCAATACATCGCAACAGAATGGGCCAAATGAGGCCTTTGGACCTTTATCAGCTTTCTAAAGCAATAACAATAAAATGAATGAGTCATCTGCTCATTTTCTCCTGTTGTTTGAGGTAAAGTGATACAGCCAACACAGGCTGCCTCACTGCTGACATTCAGGATTCATCTCCCAGGAACTAAGACTTGTGCTGGAAAAAAAAAAACTAAAAATCTTAGCTGAAAAGAGTAGGATTAAATACCTATTGTGAAAAACATTTCTATCAGCTGGGTCTTATTGAATAAAAAGTCAAACATGCCTTTTCTTTATTCTCTCCATTGTTCCCTGTACTGAAACAGCAAACCCCAGGCAAGTTTGGTACAGGTACAAAATATAACAGTCATTGGTAAAACAACCTCTGTTTAGAAACAGGGGGTTCTGCTGTTGGTTCATGGCCACATAGTGATCCCTCTGTTCGGTTTCACATGATCTAAAATCTTCTTACAGCCATGTGAAACAAAGAACGCAGACAATGAATTTTATTAGGACTTTATGTGACAAACCAATGCAAAGTAGCCCATAATTGTGAATTGAAAATCGTACTTTATTTTGTTCTATTTTAAGGGAGTGTTTCTGCATTTGTTAAAATGGCATGTCAGTTTTGATTGCTACAATTGGAGTTTTTATAGATCTCAACTAAATCAATTACCATGACAAAATTACTGTCTTTAGTAGTCCTAGTGTTAAATCACCTAATGAGCAAACAGTGGAAATACGATGTTGGGATAACACCAGCTGTTCTGTGATGAGCTCACTTGCTTGTTAGAGAACATTAGTGAACAAATGGAACCACAAAGAACACAACAGGCAGGACAGGGATACATTTGTGCAGATTAAATTATCTGTTTAAATTATTATTAGGTCCCAAAAAAATAAACTAAGCTTTAAACATCTCGTGCAACAATGTCCAACACATCATACAAAAATGGAAACAATATAGAAACTGGTTCTGCAAGCTATTAACTCAAGGCAGATGAAAGCAAGTGTGCATCAAGTTCTTCTTTTTATTAAAAAAAATAAAAACATCTGTCAGTGCCTCCAACTTGACAAATATGCACTAGTTTATCTTTGGCCTTTCACGTAATATCCTAAAAAATATATCACAGGTTGTGGTGGTAACATGAAAAATGTGAAAAAAAGTGTTCACTGTTATGAATACTTTTTCCAATGCTCTCAAAGTATTTATTTGCATAAAATAAATTAAAGAAATTCATTCAAATAAGCAAAACCCATCTGGTGTGTCAGTGGTTGCAATGGGTTTACCCTAGGATGAGAAGCAATATGATTATTTAATTTTTGTCTGTTGAATACAAATGAAATTTTAAAATGGCATTCAAATTGCATAAGCAAGGAGCTGTGAGCTAATGCAGCTCATGACAGGATTCTTCCAACAATACATCACAAAAATGAAAACGTTATCCCATCCCCCAAAACGACGCACAGCGGTATTGCTGTACACTTCGGCTGCTACCCACTCATTCTAAAGATATCACAAGTAGACCCACTCCGCAGCACTTACACACACTCTATGAGGGGCTTATTATAATCAGTGTACCCCCAATAGCTTAGTAGACATGAAATACTGCAGAAGTAGACTTAAAGCCCAAACTTAAGATAAACAGTGTTGCCTGCAAATCTATTATTACTTCATTGGAATAAGGCATTGTCTGCACCATCGTTACAACATTGCACGGCTTTCTAAAAATAAAACTACTGCAGTGTACATTTTAGCGCTAATCTGATTTAGGAAACCAAGCGACAAATTCTGATACTCACAGTCAAGTACCGAGCATCTAGATCCACCTTCTTCTCAAGTTCAGAAAGCAGCTCATTATGGAAGCATTTAAGCTGAGGAAGAAAACAACAAATGATTAAATAAACAGTTAATGCTTAGAAAATCCTTGATACGAACTGTGGTTTATATGTTTTTAAACTGAATAGGCAGCAGTGATTGTTACTGAAGTGTAGACAGAAATCTTTGAGTACACAAAATATTTTTCTCTTTCATGTGTGGAGCTTGGATCAGCCAGTTGGCATGCTAAAACAGAATAGCATACAAGCAGTAAATTTAACAAATTTTCTGTTTTTGTTCAACCTGAAATAATATAAAAGTAACATGTTAAAATTACTTACATAAAACGTGTGTAAAAATATTTTTGCAATTATTTCACAATTTCAAAATCTTTTTTCCAAGTGTATGGATGAATTTTTGTCCTCCTGACCACCCTTCCAAGAACATTCATTTTTATAGATGCACTGGAAGTTAAATTAATAAATCGATCTCAATCTTTGTTTCTATGCTGTGATATCATTTCTGATAGATGATGTATGGTGGACAGTCCTGCTAAAGGTGTTTGAAGTGATAGAAAGGCTGCAGCATTAATTGGAACAGAATATCCATCCCACATTAAATATTTGTCATTTTTTAATATCAGTTTGAGTTGAGAGTTATTTACCAAAGAGCTCAGGTATTGATTTATGTTTTGAATAACATGCATAAACTTAATTGCATGTCCTTGTTCTTCTGTTTATATATTTATTCTTAAAGCATTCCAATAAATGAAGTCATTGTTAAAACACACAGTTGCTTGAAATACCAACCATTTCCTCTAGCTGCACTTGGATCTGTCTGTGGACCTCAGCCATCTGGAACAGAACGTCCCCTTCAGACAAAGAAACAGAGACATAGAAAAAATGCATAAATACCTTTTAATATGAACAGAAAAAGGAATGAGGAAGAAACTAGGAGAAAATATATATATATTTAAAAGAAACCAAGAAAAAACAGAAACCCCAGCGTGCAAAGTACGTGCACAAACACAAGCTACAAACATACACAACAAGAGACTAAACTGGGGCAATGAGCAGCACAATGGAGGCTTGTTACAAGATGAAAGAGACTGAAACAACTTCATGTACAACTGAATCAACTTTTTTTTAAAAAGGAAACAAGCTGGATATTAAAGTTTGTGTTTTTCTAAAGACATCAAGATGTCTTTTAGATTGTTAAGATTAAAAAAAATGTTGTAGCCTGTGAAATTAATCAACTGAAATGCTAAATAATGAAGGGTTCATGCAGCTAGAGTTATCGTTTTGTATACCTACAGTCTCCCTCTTCTGAAATTGCAGAGCATTGTCAAGAAAAACAAGAAGCACATTGAGCAAAGGACACATACAAAACAGAGACCTGGTGGATAGACAGCAATAAATTCAAATGTACAGACAAAAGATGAGGCTGACATATTCCTGAGAAGAACACCCAACACCTCTTTGACATCGTCTGAAATTTTAAAGTGTGTATAAAGCTCTTAAGATGAAGATAAAACACTCAGATTGATGTAGCCTTATATAAATGAGCAGCATGTCAAACTTTTTTAGTCTTAAAAGTCATCACTTTATCATATCTATGCAATTTCATACCATCATTTTACCTTCAGCCATTCTATTTAGGGGGTTACATTAAAAATGTCCCTGCCAAAGTAAAAATATATGTCACTTTATGTCAGTATCCATTCTGAAAAAGGATCATTATAGACCTTAGCAGAAACTGCAAGCTTACGCTTTATGTCAAAACTTTTTCCTGGCTCATTTCACATTTTCCTGCTGTTTCCTCTTGTGAACGATGACCTATTACGAGCACATGTCAGCCTTTCTCACAGAGCTTTGTATGTGAAGTTAGAACTCCTGCAGAAGAGGTTTCAGTATAAACTTTAATTCTGCAACAGAAGGCTTTGGATTGGTCTCCATGTCAGCAGACAGCAAGAGGAGGAGGAGAACAGAGGACAAGGATGGAAGGACTTTAAAAATGCAGGGAAGTATGACTTTTCTTTTTACTTTCAGCAATACCAAGAAACAAAATGCAATATTTAGAAAATTACATATTTGGCATTTTGAGCTACAGTACACATGAAATTACAAAATTGTCATTGTAATATCAGTGTGTTAAATAATCATACCACAAAGGACTGTTTGGAGTAGAATAATTGTTGGCTAAAATATTCCAAGTGGTATGAAATTGCATTTTGTCTTCTCATGTAATGTTAAGTCGTTTGGACTGGATCTTGTAGCAGAAGAGGCTCATATCCAACACATGCCCAACATGCAGAAAGTCACAAAGTGATGGAAGCACTGATGACAACAGGAGGAAAGGAAAAATATAGCAGTGACCTGCAGTCAGGTGAGGCAGGTGAGTCAGAGCTTCACCTGTCATCATGGAAGAATAATATAATGATAAGATAATTTATATAGCTATTTTCATCCTGTGTTTTGTACTGAGAAGTATTTATTTTTCATTTAGCTTTACCAATTTTGATTATTTTTGTTCTCAAAATTGCTGAATTTTCGCATTTTCCCCATTTAAATGCTCAGAAGTGCAGCTGGTGAGGCAGCAGCGAGCTGAGCCTCACCAAGGATTGGTGGGATTGGCTTCCCTATGTTCTGCATCAGAGCACTAAAATAATATATATATTTACAAGTTTCATCGAGTTAACGTAATGATTCTACCATGGCAGCACAACTGTGGATGGTATGTGAAAGTCTAGTCTTTTTGCTCTTCAACGTTGTCCGCTTGCATGAAATTTCCGTAAATAAAAAATGACATGCAAAAATCTTATGATTTTGATTAAGTCAGTGCCTCACCAGCCATGAACCTGACCGCACGTAACTGAAATATAGCCAAGTATTATGACTGATATTTTTAATACTGTTGGTATTTTACAGATACACAAGTAAATTATTTGAATTTCTTTCTTAGACAGGAACCCAGTTCCTCCATTATTATTATTATTATCATCATCGTCACAGTTCTGATTACAGACAGTTTAGTTATAAATTAGTTACGGTTAACTTAGTCACTGTACCATACATATTAGAATCATATATTTTTTATGAGAAATGCAATCAGCCAGCCAAAGATCAAAGTTACCCATGTTTTCCTTGATCTACATTTATGTATCGACTAAAAAAATGTGAGAAAAATGCTTTTTCTCACTTGAAAAAAAAGAAGTTATTATTATCCGGGTACATGTTCTTTCTTGCATGGGTGCTAATTTTAAAGCTTCATTTTCTATTAGAATCACAACTAGTTAGTCAGAGGAACCTGCTGCTTAATTTCCTGTTTTATGGCTTGTAGTGTTTAGAGAGAGCATGGCAGGGAGTTGAAATCAGTCAAAATTGGATTTATGGTTGGATTTCAAAGACAAAAGGAAATCTGTATCAACCAGGAAAAGCTTGATCAAATTGCAATGTGCTATTTTTTAATGTTTTAAAATTATTCTTTGAAAATGCTCAAGTTTTCTCAAGGCCATCATGACATCATACAGCCCAGCCGCCATTAGGAAGGTGGTACACAAAGACCATCTTTATTCATTCTGATGACATGTATTACAACTAAAACATGCAATTATTTTCTGAAAACTTAAGCATCTTTATTTACTGAGCCATTACTTTACTTGATAAACTAAGAGATTTAGTAACTATCCCCAATAGTCTCATCTCCCTGTAGCCAAACACGGATAAACATTTTTGCCCATGCTGCAACCTGTCAGTTGATCTTCTGTCTCACAGAAGCACAGAAAGAGGCTAAGGCATCCAGTCATTTCCCAGCAGGCCTTCTAAGCAGCTTACACTTCCCTGATCAGAGCCCTGTGAGCTTAGAAACCCTGCCATTCTGTTGGCTTCAACTAGCTGGATCAATTAACTAATGAGCATCATCACTGGACTGCAAAACAAAAGCACGGAGATGCATATGTCATCTAAACATGCAGCAGGACAGGATATTAAAAGGAAGTCAGGAGGCTGAAGAGTGACTGCATCCGTATTTGTCTTCTCTGGTTTCATCACTACAGACTGTACAGAGCCAAAGCATAGAAAAAAGAAAAGATACAGAAAATCACACTCTGGCAATGCAAATGGTTGCCATGGCAATTTTAATAGCAGAGCACACAACAACAGGGAAATTACGCTGCGACTAACAAGTGCATTTCAGCATCTGATACTGCAATCAGTAATTTGCACTGAGGCATAATGAGAAGAATTTAAATGTGATGTGCTACTTTAATGTCTTTCCTACAAAAAGTTCTGGCAAATATGACATAACCCACGAGTCTCAGTGTAAGAGCTGTTGGTTTGAAATCTGTAAAACACGTCAGTGTATCCTCTTAGTTTGATAACCACGACGATAAACATGAGCCATTACTCTATTAATATTTCCGAGCTCACTTGAACCCTTGCCTGTTTCTATGGCTAACAGAAAACAATAGTTTCTTTGTTTGAAGGTGAGCTCAGGCTGATCTGCACCTGGAGCTATGCAACAAGCAGCCACATGCCTAGTAGCTTAAAACACTGAGTCAGGTAGGGACGCATGCCTGCAGGATTTGTGTGCATACGAGCAGACTCTACCCTGAAGTGTGACATCAGCTTGTGTACTGTGGATGTATTTATTGACTGCTTGTGTAAGAGCAGCGATGTTACACCCACACAGGTGGAGCAAAAAAAAAAAAAAAAAAAAGAAAAGGCAGTGTAACAGAATGTGGGCTATTGAGTAGAAAAAAAAAGTGGACGGTTGCAATGCTGAACAGGGAGAATCAGAGAGAAGAATGGAGGTGGATGGAGAGACACCTAATCACTAGTGAAGGTCACACCAGATTCACCAGGGGTTGTCATAGAAGCAGGATAATACTAGGGTTGTTGCCATGGGAGAAGCCATAAAATGAGGAGCAGCACTTGAAAATGTTGCTACAAAACCCCATTTAGAAAGCTCCACCCTTACTATCAGCTCTCGTTACATAATACACACCACGCTTCTGATGGAGAAGAATGGTGTGTGTACCCCCACATGCTGAGTCTGTCTTCGGCACTGCGCATGCACAGTATGCGTGGCTTAACAGGGATGTTAATACCTGCCTTCCTCGCATTCCAACTCCTAGGGGAAACAAACAAGTGGGCAAATATAATAGGGATGCAGGAAAATGTGTGAGACGAAGGTAATAGCTGAGACTCCATGTGGGCATGTGAGTGTGACTATACTTTCTGTGACATTACATCATCTAAGTGTAGTTAATTTAAATGAGAGGGGAATTGAGAGTATATTATTTCTTCTTTACATAAACACAAACAGATCCAGTTTCATAGCCTGGAAGCTAAATTCCGTTTGAACCCTTTCCTCACTCTCCTCTCATAGGAGAAAACTACTGATATTTAAATGACACACTGCTAAAATTGGAAGCTCTGCTACCACAGCTGTTGCTATTTTTTTTTTTAACTAGCAATGGTGTCAAGCATTCAGGCCACAATGAAGGTTTAACAACATCCGTGCAGATGCCAAACAGAAGTAGGCCAGAATGCAGTTACAAGTACCGTAATTCTAAGAAGATCTGAGGGAATGTGCAGCATATTAAAAACAATTTGGGATTAGAAGGTGAAAAGTCTGGCCTCTTTTAAAACTGACGTTTCTATTTTTCCAAAACCAGCGATGTATTCATAATACTATTAAAGTTGCGTAGAAATGTATATTGAAGATTTCTGTTTTTTTTAAATGCATTTCAAATGTTAAAATCTAACAATTTACATTCAAATTATTTTTAATATTGGAGATGTTATGTAAGCATTCAACATTTATCTTTCACAAAACATTTAAATGTAGAAAAAAAATAAACACATGGATGCTGCTCTTTTTGTGTGGCAAATACTGTTCAGACATATCAATAATCCATATCTACTGTTTACAATTTTAGCATGCCAATCAGTCATTCGCATACACTACAGTGAAATAGTATGCTTACAACATACTCTTACTACCAGCTTGTTTTACTTCGTCATTACATTTGCTAATGACTTGAGTCCCAGAGAGAGTTGAAGCTTTTGTCCTTGGAAAACAGAAGTCTCTGTTTTGGTGCATTTCAAGTTCAGGATGCAGACTCTGTTGTTCATTTATCTGTCTTAGATACTAAAAGAGAGGATTGAGAAGTTTTCAGTTGTAGGATGAATTTTCAAATACTGGAAAAGCAGTGATGTAGTCTTAAAATAACATTTAAGACATGGCAATAGGTAACTTTTGCATTTTATTCTAACTGACTTCTTTTAAGCCATCTTCATAGACAATAAATAAATGATTAACACCAGAATGTAGTATTGGTTATGGTGAATGCAGCACATGTCGCCAACATGGTCAAGGTGCTGTTTGTACCTGTGCTTTTCCAAAACAGTAGGTGTTAGAACAGAAAATAAATCAATAAATCCTTTCCACAACACAGAGGACCCATTCAGGAAGTAGATATCTGATACAAAAATGTAACTAAACTGCTTTGACTTATTTATGAATGGATGGCGTGAATTTTAGAGCAAATTCTTAATGACACCACATCCAAAAAATATTGTAATACATTTTTAGATGTGCTGATTTTGCTGCCTAATCTGAAAGAAATCAAAACTAATAAGTGAAAACACAAACAAGTTGAAAAAACCATGAAAGAATTTATAAATATGAAAGCTTCAATTTAAAAGTGCAACACCTCATATTTTAATTAGTACAATTTGTCCTACAAGTCAGTTTTCATATTCAAGATTATGGCATGTCAATTGGTGTAGAGATAGATTACATTTTTCTGTCAGAAATATTAATTCATGTCGGTAATGTCTGACTGTCGAACATGTTTTTTTTTTTTTTTTACAAATGCTGTATTTGCTGAAAAAATTGATGTGTAGTAATAAGGAACAATATGGAGTTGCAAGTAACATCTCTAAAGAGTAATATAAAACCAAAGTTAATTTATTTCTCTCACATTTTAAGTTTGCGTATCATCTCCAGAGCTATAACTATGCAGTTCTTTGCAGCTGACTTCAGCTAATAAATAAAACAGTGCAGTCATGTTGATATGTTTAGATTCAGAGAGGAGCTGAGGGAATACTGAAACTGGGCTCCTTCACTGAAAATATCTGAGTATTTTACCCAGCCATATCACTCACAAATAATTAAGCGACTTTAAACATAAATAGAAGGCATTGGTTTCTAATATGCAAAACTTAAAACAAAAAACATAACAAAAAACACCCTTTTGGTTTAAGCCTCTATGGTTGATGTTTTTAATCCTGAAGTGTATTCAATTAAAACAATGCTAAGGTACTACCTTTCATCTTGACTTAGAGTTAAAGTAAATGAAATAAGTACAACATAAACAGCTCTGCGGTCCATTATGCGACCAGCAAACAGACATTGGTTACAAATGTAGTTGATATCAAGCCCCAGGTTTCATCTTCAAGGTTGTGTAATATAACATGCAACATGTACAGTACAACATCTGTAGGTTGACCGACAGGTGTCAGGAGAAATGGGTTGTAGTAGATGTAACCTCTGCTTATGGCTTCAAAGTATTTTTTAAAAGTCAATAATTCAGGATTTAGATAATGGATACAAAGCTGAATAATCACAATTTTGTCTAAATATCACTATAATATTAGCATGACATAGAATTGATTGGCTAACATGTATCACAACCCAATTAAGTAAATCATGTTGCAAGGCTTCCTATGCTAGATATGCATTTGGTGATGCTTGTTGTTTAATAAACCAACAAATATCTAAGCGGGGCAATATGATGCTCCGATAAAAGCATTAATCGAAAATATAACATTTATTTGCCAAAAAATAAATAAAAATAAAAATTCTACATTTATACAGCTGTAGTCAAGGTAATGAATTTATTAATTAGGCCCGAGCAGCTAAGCGCTGCGAAGGCCTATTGTTTTCCTACTGTTTATTATTATTATTATTAGGCCCGAGCAGCTAAGCGCTGCGAAGGCCTATTGTTTTCCTACTGTTTCTTATTATTATTCTGCCCCCCTAAAGAGGGGCCTTTTTGGGGGCTTTATCATTTTCAAAAACTCACCAAACTTGGCGGACGCGTAAAGGGAGTTTCAAAATTTTGTATTTTAAGGTCATTGCAAAAATCCTATAAAAAATGGCTCAATAGCGCCACCTACAAATTTTCAAAGGACCCTTTGCTATTCACTTACTTTATCCTAGAGACATGAAATTTGGTACACTTGTAGAGCTCCCCAAGATGCTCAAAATTTACAATTAATGTCATAGTGCAAGTATCACAGGAAGTCAGCCATTTTGAATTGAAGGTCCAATTTTGGGGCCATTTTTGCCGTTTACAGCCTTCGTATTTGATCGAACTCCTCCTAGGGATTTCGATTGATCGGCTTCAAACTCGGTCAGTCTGTTCATAAGGCATGTCCCATCTAAAGTTATCAAAACGGTGAGTTTTTGAGAATGCTGAAGGGAGGTTAGGGGTCAAAGTTCACCTACTCGCCATAAAAAAATAAACTGCTATATCTCCTACACAGAAACTCACAGAGGCACCAAAGTTTCTGTGATTGATCATTATCGGGTCTCCTACAATACCCTATGGTCGAATGATGACATCACTTAGGCCACGCCCCATGAGAACAGGAAGTGTCATGTTTTACTGTGGACGGTCGCTATCTGACCCCTTTGACCTCATCAACATGAAACTGTGCCCAGACACAGAACACATGTTGGTGTGTTGAGGATTCCAACCCCGACCAGCTTCGATGGAGCAGCTGGGCGTGGCGGCGTGGCGAAGTGACCTCTAACGCCATCGCCATACGTTTGGCTCTCAATTCCACATTTTCGGGCCCAGCTGCTCCGAACTCACAAGGATGGATCGCCATCAACTCCCCGACAGGAATCCATCACAATATTTGTGGGGCGTGGCCTAATTTCTCTATAGCGCCCCCTAGAAATTTTAAATGATCAGCCCCAAGCCATGCTTTAACCTACAATTACGAAACGTTGTACACATGTGTACCTTGTCAGGACTTACAAAAAAGTCTCTTGGAGCCATGGTCTAAACCCCACAGGAAGTCGGCCATTTTAGATTGAAGTTCAGATTTTGACCCCATTTTTGCCGTTTACAGCCTCCGTATTTGATCGAACTCCTCCTAGGGATTTTGATTGATCGTCTTCAAACTCGGTCAGTCCGTTAATAAGGCATGTCCCATCTGAAGTTATCAACACGGTGAGTTTTTGAGAATGCTGAAAGGGGGTTAGCAGGGGTCAAAGTTCACCTACACGCCATAAAAACATAAACTGCTATATTTCCTACACAGAAACTCACAGAGGCACCAAAGTTACTGTGATTGATCATCATCGTGTGTCCTACAATACCCTATGGTCGAATGATGACATCACTTAGGCCACGCCCCCTGCGAAAAGGAAGTGTCATGTTTTACTCTGAAAGGTCGCTATCTGACCCCTTTGACCTCATCAACATGAAACTGTGCCCAGACACAGAACATGTTGATGTGTTGAGGATTCCAACCCCGACCAGCTTCGATGGAGCAGCTGGGCGTGGCGGCGTGGCGAAGTGACCTGTAACGCCATCGCCATACGTTTGGCTCTCAATTCCACATTTTTGGGCCCAGCTGCTCCAAACTCACAAGGATGGATTCCCATCAACTCCCCGACAGGAATCCATCACAATATTTGGTGGGCGTGGCCTAATTTCTCTATAGCACCCCCTAGAAAACAGCAGCCCATAGGTTATGTTGTTATTAATTATTTAAATATACATTATTATAACTTTTTATATATATATAAGTTTATTTTGTGGGTTAAAGTACAAACATTCATTCATTTTTGCTAGAAATAATACAAACAAAGTCATTCAGCAAAACTTATGACACAGCGAAGTAAGAACACATTGGGGTCAGTGTTGATGGAGTACCACTGGCACCTTGTGGCGATATACTGGTACTGCTAGTGCAATACCAGTATTGCCCCAGCAGGAGGCAGTGGTACTCCATCAATGAGAAAACATCGACGCTACGTAATAACAGTCAGCCGGCGACAGCTGGAGCTGCAAAGTTTTCCTGAACATTTTGCCTGCTTTTTGGAGCCACAGAACTGGACTACGCTCAACATTTTGCTTGGATTTTGGAGTTGCAAATCCGAACCACGCTTTTGAGCAAGAAGGCTCTGTTGGACCGGAGTTGGAGAAGTTTAAACTGAGCATCAGCTTCCGCGGTGCGGGCGGAGGCGCTGAAAACTGCGTGAGAGCTTCTGTGGTGGCTGGCGTGAGGCGGCGGTTGCTCGTACCCGCGGTGGCAATAGGCCGGAGCGGCGCTTGGCTGCGAGGGCCGTTCGAGGCTGCTTGCAGCTTTAATTAGGCCCGAGCAGCTAAGCGCTGCGAAGGCCTATTGTTTTCCTACTGTTTATTAGGCCCGAGCAGCTAAGCGCTGCGAAGGCCTATTGTTTTCCTATTGTTATTAGGCCCGAGCAGCTAAGCGCTGCGAAGGCCTATTGTTTTCCTACTGTTTATTAGGCCCGAGCAGCTAAGCGCTGCGAAGGCCTATTGTTTTCCTATTGTTTCTTATTAGGCCCGAGCAGCTAAGCGCTGCGAAGGCCTATTGTTTCTGTACTGTTTCTTATTAGGCCCGAGCAGCTAAGCGCTGCGAAGGCCTATTGTTTCTGTACTGTTTCTTATTAGGCCCGAGCAGCTAAGCGCTGCGAAGGCCTATTGTTAGGCCCGAGCAGCTAAGCGCTGCGAAGGCCTATTGTATCTGTACTGTTTATTAGGCCCGAGCAGCTAAGCGCTGCGAAGGCCTATTGTTTCTGTACTGTTTATTAGGCCCGAGCAGCTAAGCGCTGCGAAGGCCTATTGTTTTCCTATTGTTTATTATTATTATTAGGCCCGAGCAGCTAAGCGCTGCGAAGGCCTATTGTTTTCCTATTGTTTATTATTATTATTATTATTCTTCCACCCAAATGAATTGGCTTTTTGGGGGCTTTATCATATTCAAAACTCACCAAACTTGGCGGAGGCCTTAAGCCTGTTTAAAATTTACGTATTTTAAAGTCGTAGCAAAAAATTGCAACAGAAATGTCTCTACGGCGCCACCTAGAAATTGGAAAAACACCCTTTTTTACCCTCTGCTATTCACTTACTTTATCGTAGACACATGAAATTTGGTACACTTGTAGAACTCCCCAAGACGCTCAAAATTTACAATTAATGTCATAGTGCAAGTATCACAGGAAGTCAGCCATTTTTTGATTGAAGTTCCCATTTTGACCCCATTTTTGCCGATTTTTGCCGTTTACAGCCTTTGTATTTGATCTATCTCCTCCTAGGGATTTTGATTGATCGACTTCAAACTCGGTCAGTCTGTTCATAAGGCATGTCCCATCTAAAGTTATCTAAACGGTGAGTTTTTGAGTATGCTGAAGGGGGGTTAGCAGGGGTCAAAGTTCACCTACTCGCCATAAAAAAATAAACTGCTATATCTCTTACACTGAAACTCACAGAAGCATCAAAGTTTCTGTGATTGATCATCATCGGGTCTTCTACAATACCCTATGGTCGAATGATGACATCACTTAGGCCACGCCCCCTGAGAACAGGAAGTGTAATGTTTTACTGTGAACTGTCGCTATCTGACCCCTTTGACCTCATCAACATGAAACTGTGCCCAGACACAGAAAACTGTTGGTGTATTGAGGATTCTAACCCCGACCAGCTTCGATGGAGCAGGTGGGCGTGGTGGCGTGGCGAAGTCACCTGTAACGCCATCGCCATACGTTTGGCTCTCAATTCCACATTTTCGGGCCCAGCTGCTGCAAACTCATAAGGATGGACCCTCATCCACTCCCCAACAGGAATCCATCACAATATTTGGTGGGCGTAGCCTAATTTCTCTATAGCGCCCCCTAGAAAACTTTAAATGATCAGCCCAAGCCATGCTTTAACCTACAAATACGAAACTTTGTACACATGTGTACCTTGTCAGGACGTACAAAAAAGTCTCTTGGAGCCATGGTCTAAACCCCACAGGAAGTCAGCCATTTTTGGATTCAAGTTTCGGTTTTTGACCCCATTTTTGCAGTTTACAGCCTTCATATTTGATCTATCTCCTCCTAGGGATTTTGATTGATCGGCTTCAAACTCGGTCAGTCTGTTCATAAGGCATGTCTCATCTAAAGTTATCTAAACGGTGAGTTTTTGAGTATGCTGAAGGGGGGTTAGCAGGGGTCAAAGTTCACCTATTCGCCATAAAAACATAAACTGCTATATCTCCTACACAGAAACTCACAGAGGCACCAAAGTTTCTGTGATTGATCATCATCGGGTCTCCTACATTACCCTATGGTCGAATGATGACATCACTTAGGCCACGCCCCCTGAGAACAGGAAGTGTAATGTTTTACTGTGAACGTTTGCTATCCGACCCCTTTGACCTCATCAACATGAAACTGTGCCCAGACACCGAAGACATGTTGGTGTATTGAGGATTCCAACCCCGACCAGCTACGATAGAGCAGGTGGGCATGGCGGCGTGGCGAAGTTACCTGTAACGCCATCGCCATACGTTTGGCTCTCAATACCACATTTTCGGGCTCAGCTGCTGCAAACTCACAAGGATGAATATTTATCCACTCCCCGACTGGAATCCATCACAATATTTGTAGGGCGTGGCCTAATTTCTCTATAGCGCCCCCTAGAAAACAGCAGCCCATAGGTTATGTTGTTATTAATTATTTAAATATACATTATTATAACTTTTATATATATATAAGTTTATTTTGTGGGTTAAAGTACAAACATTCATTCATTTTTGCTAGAAATAATACAAACAAAGTCATTCAGCAAAACTTATGACACAGCGAAGTAAGAACACACTGGGGTCAGTGTTGATGGAGTACCACTGGCACCTTGTGGAGAAATACTGGTACTGCTAGTGCAATACCAGTATTGCGACAGCAGGAGGCAGTGGTACTCCATCAATGAGAAAACAGATCGACGCTACGTAATAACAGTCAGCCGGCGACAGCTGGAGCTGCAAAGTTTTCCTGAACATTTTGTTTGCTTTTTGGAGCCACAGAACTGGACTACGCTCAACATTTTGCTTGGATTTTGGAGTTGCAAATACGAACCACGCTTTGGAGCAAGAAGGCTCTGTTGGACCGGAGTTGGAGAAGTTTAATGGGCTCTTTGCACCTCAGCTTACACGTTCGGGAATAACGGCTGAAATGTTTTTCCAAGGTAAATTAATAATGTACATCGATCCGAAACCCCAACAAGTAAGGCAAAGAAAGGTTTTAAGATGTTCGCCTCTTTATACATTCACAGATATGAAGGTGAGTTTTATTTTCTTTAAACTGCTAGCACAAGCCTGCTAGCTTTCTAGTAAAAATCTGCTATTTAATTATCTAAAGATTTCTCAGCCATTCTAACGGACACTGTTTGTGCCTTATTTTCAAGCATATTACGTGTGTTTATTGTTAACGACAATAAAGCAGCGGGGAGGGGGGAGGGGGCAGATTACAGTTCAGACTTTTTGCTTGAAGTATGACGAAGAAAAACGAGCACAGAGCTTACTCTGGTATCGGAGTTCTAGTTCAGCTGACTGTTCAGATTCAGAGTTATTACTTTTAGAAAATATGGCCGTGTTGCTTAAGATTTCTGTGTTATTTCGTTTTACTTTTGCATGCTTGTTGTGAATGGCTCATTAAGACAGTGTTTAGAGCGGTGTGTACGGCGTTAGCTTCAAGTGGTAGCTTTAACTTGTAGCAACGAATATTTACAAGCTGTCTTAATTGAGGATCGCTTGGAAATCCATAAAAACTTAAACAAAGTACATAGTATTGTTTTATTTGTGTCTTAAGTAGGACTTTGTCTTTTATAGCAGTTATAGTTTCTGAAAGTGGAAAAAAGAGCCGCATTCGGGTATACAGTTGTGACGTCAGCGCGGCAGGTGCAAAGAGCCCATTGCTGTTCGTTTTAAACAGTCGTAACTCGCGGTGCGGTGAGTAATTTATTCCTTCCTGCTGGTTCTGGAAGCCGTCATGTTTGGAACAGTTATTCTGAGGAGGATGCTAACCCAATGCCTGAGGCCTGCAACGTTTTAATGCTAACGAAGCGCTTTACTAATTCAATAAACTGAATAGTGTGTGTGATACATCCAGTTTCATACATTGAGAGTTGTTTGTTATTATGTATAGAAGATGTTTAAAATGTCGTTTGAAAGAGCTCTGAGAAAATGCTAAGTATCTTTTTACCGATCCATTGGGGTTGTAATATTTAGTTGCAGCACTTCCTGTGATTAATACCTAATTAATGGATGGGATTCAGCCTGTGCTATTGTTCTAAAGTGCTGAAAGTTAACTGTGCTCTGTTATTGTGCATTGCCCTTGGTTTATTACTGAACAGTGCGGTTTATTAAACTGATACATCTTAACCTTCACCAATTTCCTGGCTCATTTCACGATAACGTTAAAGTTGCACTGCATTTAGATCTCAGTTGTAGTTAACATCAAGCATGTGGGTGTGGCTTAGTGTAAAACTTTCACTATTTACCATGAAACATCAACATTAAATGACTTCCAAATGCAAGATCACAGCTGCATCATCACACTTCCTCTGTCTTTCTAGAGAACAGCCCTGAACACATTTCCATGGTCACTTGATGACCATGGAAATGGTCATCAAGTGAGGTCACTGTAGCCCCGCCCACTTTTAAGAGGCAGTCACATGTTTTTTCTGCTGTATGTTTTACTGTTATTCTATAATTTATATGGGTTTCATCATGTGAATACTGACTAAAAACGATAACATGATGAACTCTATGAATGCTGGCTGCTGACCGAACCGCATTGGGGTGTAGAAATGACGAAATGCAGTTCTTCGCCACGTGCATATGATCGGCTCTAAATGACACGTGGATCATTGGACTGGCGCCAAATTGGATACGTATGACCTTTGTTGACCTCTAAACAGCAAAACAGCATTGAAATGTATTTTGACTCCACTGCGCCTCTACATTAATCCGCCAGCTATATTTCCTCGCTAAACCAATGAATCTATACCACATTTTTTTGCATCTTGAAGGATAGCCGCCGAACGCATAGATGCGTACCGCCTGGTGGACGGGCGCGGAAACTGCGTAACAACTTCTGTCTTAGCACGTGCGCAGCGTTGATGGAAACTGAGCAACAGCTTCCGCGGTGCGGGGGAGGCGCTGAAAACTGCGTGAGAGCTTCTGTGGTGGCTGGCCTGAGGCGGTGGTTGCTCGTACCCAGCGGTGGCAATAGGCCGGAGCGGCGCTTGGCTGCGAGGGCCGTTCGAGGCTGCTTGCAGCTTTAATTATTATTATTATTATTCTTCCACCCAAATGAATTGGCTTTTTGGGGGCTTTATCATATTCAAAAACTCACCAAACTTGGCGGAGGCCTTAAGCCTGTTTAAAATTTACGTATTTTAAAGTCGTAGCAAAAATTGCAACAGAAATGTCTCTACGGCGCCACCTAGAAATTGGAAAAACACCCTTTTTTACCCTCTGCTATTCACTTACTTTATCATAGACACATGAAATTTGGTACACTTGTAGAACTCCCCAAGACGCTCAAAATTTACAATTAATGTCATAGTGCAAGTATCACAGGAAGTCAGCCATTTTTGATTGAAGTTCCCATTTTGACCCCATTTTTGCCGATTTTTGCCTTTTACAGCCTTTGTATTTGATCTATCTCCTCCTACGGATTTTGATTGATCGACTTCAAACTCGGTCAGTCTGTTCATAAGGCATGTCCCATCTAAAGTTATCTAAATGGTGAGTTTTTCAGTATGCTGAAGGGGGGTTAGCAGGGGTCAAAGTTCACCTACTCGCCATAAAAAAATAAACTGCTATATCTCTTACACAGAAACTCACAGAAGCATCAAAGTTTCTGTGATTGATCATCATCGGGTCTTCTACAATACCCTATGGTCGAATGATGACATCACTTAGGCCACGCCCCTGAGAACAGGAAGTGTAATGTTTTACTGTGAACGTTCGCTATCTGACCCCTTTGACCTCATCAACATGAAACTGTGCCCAGACACAGAGAACATGTTGGTGTATTGAGGATTCTAACCCCAACCAGCTTCGATGGAGCAGGTGGGCGTGGTGGCGTGGCGAAGTCACCTGTAACGCCATCGCCATACGTTTGGCTCTCAATTCCACATTTTCAGGCCCAGCTGCTGCAAACTCATAAGGATGGACCCTCATCCACTCCCCAACAGGAATCCATCACAATATTTGGTGGGCGTAGCCTAATTTCTCTATAGCGCCCCCTAGAAAACTTTAAATGATCAGCCCCAAGCCATGCTTTAACCTACAATACGAAACTTTGTACACATGTGTACCTTGTCAGGACGTACAAAAAAGTCTCTTGGAGCCATGGTCTAAACCCCACAGGAAGTCAGCCATTTTGGATTCAAGTTCGGTTTTTGACCCCATTTTTGCCGTTTACAGCCTTCATATTTGATCTATCTCCTCCTAGGGATTTCGATTGATCGGCTTCAAACTCGGTCAGTCTGTTCATAAGGCATGTCTCATCTAAAGTTATCTAAACGGTGAGTTTTTGAGTATGCTGAAGGGGGGTTAGCAGGGGTCAAAGTTCACCTACTCGCCATAAAAACATAAACTGCTATATCTCCTACACAGAAACTCACAGAGGCACCAAAGTTTCTGTGATTGATCATCATCGGGTCTCCTACAATACCCTATGTCGAATGATGACATCACTTAGGCCACGCCCCCTGAGAACAGGAAGTGTAATGTTTTACTGTGAAAGTTCGCTATCCGACCCCTTTGACCTCATCAACATGAAACTGTGCCCAGACACCGAAGACATGTTGGTGTATTGAGGATTCCAACCCCAACCAGCTACGATAGAGCAGGTGGGCATGGCGGCGTGGCGAAGTTACCTGTAACGCCATCGCCATACGTTTGGCTCTCAATACCACATTTTCGGGCTCAGCTGCTGCAAACTCACAAGGATGAATATTATCCACTCCCCGACTGGAATCCATCACAATATTTGGTGGGCGTGGCCTAATTTCTCTATAGCGCCCCCTAGAAAACAGCAGCCCATAGGTTATGTTGTTATTAATTATTTAAATACATTATTATAACTTTTTATATATATATATAAGTTTATTTTGTGGGTTAAAGTACAAACATTCATTCATTTTTGCTAGAAATAATACAAACAAAGTCATTCAGCAAAACCTATGACACAGCGAAGTAAGAACACACTGGGGTCAGTGTTGATGGAGTACCACTGGCACCTTGTGGAGAAATACTGGTACTGCTAGTGCAATACCAGTATTGCCCCAGCAGGAGGCAGTGGTACTCCATCAATGAGAAAACAGATCAACGCTACGTAATAACAGTCAGCCGGCGACAGCTGGAGCTGCAAAGTTTTCCTGAACATTTTGCCTGCTTTTTGGAGCCACAGAACTGGACTACGCTCAACATTTTGCTTGGATTTTGGAGTTGCAAATACGAACCACGCTTTGGAGCAAGAAGGCTCTGTTGGACCGGAGTTGGAGCAGTTTAATGGGCTCTTTGCACCTCAGCTTACACGTTAGGGAAACACGGCTGAAATGTTTTTCCAAGGTAACAATTAATAATGTACATCGATCCGAAACCCCAACAAGTAAGGCAAAGAAAGGTTTTAAGATGTTCGCCTCTTTATACATTCACAGATATGAAGGTGAGTTTTATTTTCTTTAAACTGCTAGCACAAGCCTGCTAGCTTTCTAGTAAAAATCTGCTATTTAATTATCTAAAGATTTCTCAGCCATTCTAACGGACACTGTTTGTGCCTTATTTTCAAGCATATTACGTGTGTTTATTGTTAACGACAATAAAGCAGCGGGAGGGTGGGAGGGCAGATTACAGTTCAGACTTTTTGCTTGAAGTATGAGAAGAAAAACGAGCACAGAGCTTACTCTGGTATCGGAGTTCTAGTTCAGCTGACTGTTCAGATTCAGAATTATTACTTTTAGAAAAATACGGCCGTGTTGCTTCAGATTTCTGTGTTATTTCGTTTTATTACTTTTGCATGCTTGTTGTGAATGGCTCATTAAGACAGTTTTAGAGCGGTGTGTACGGCGTTAGCTTCAAGTGGTAGCTTTAACTTGTAGCAACGAATATGTACAAGCTGTCTTAATTGAGGATGGCTTGGAAATCCATGAAAACTTAAACAAAGTACATAGTATTGTTTTATTTGTGTCTTAAGTACGACTTTGTCTTTTATAGCAGTCATAGTTTCTGAAAGTGGAAAAAAGAGCCGCATTCTGGTATACAGTTGTGACGTCAGCGCAGCAGGCGCAAAGAGCCCATTGCTGTTCGTTTAAACAGTCATAACTCGCGGTGCGGTGAGTAATTTATTCCTTCCTGCTGGTTCTGGAAGCCGTCATGTTTGGAACAGTTATTCTGAGGAGGATGCTAACCCAATGCCTGAGGCCTGCAACGTTTTTAATGCTAACGAAGCGCTTGACTAATTCAATAAACTGAATAGTGTGTGTGATACATCCAGTTTCATAAATTCAGAGTTGTTTGTTATTATGTATAGAAGATGTTTAAAATGTCGTTTGAAAGAGCTCTGAGAAAATGCTAAGTATCTTTTTACCGATCCATTGGGGTTGTAATATTTAGTTGCAGCACTTCCTGTGATTAATACCTAATTAATGGATGGGATTCAGCCTGTGCTATTGTTCTAATGTGCTGAAAGTTAACTGTGCTCTCTTATTGTGCATTGCCCTTGGTTTATTACTGAACAGTGCGGTTTATTAAACTGATACATCTTAACCTTCACCATTTTCCTGACTCATTTCACAATAACGTCAAAGTTGCACTGCATTTACATCTCAGTTGTAGTTAACATCAAGCATGTGGGTGTGGCTTAGTGTAAAACTTTCACTATTTACCATAAAACATCAACATTAAATGACTTCCAAATGCAAGATCACAGCTGCATCATCACACTTCCTCTGTCTTTCTAGAGAACAGCCCTGAACACATTTCCATGGTCACTTGATGACCTCACTGTAGCCCCGTCCACTTTTAAGAGGCAGTCACATGTTTTTTCTGCTGTATGTTTTACTGTTATTCTATAATTTATATGGGTTTCATCATGTGAATACTGACTAAAAACGATAACATGATGAACTCTATGAATGCTGGCTGCTGACCGAACCGCATTGGGGTGTAGAAATGACGAAATGCATTACTTCGCCACGTGCATATGATCGGCTCTAAATGACACGTGGATCATCGGACTGGCGCCAAATTGAAAACGTATGACCTTTGTTGACCTCTAAAGAGCAAAACAGCATTGAAATGTATTTTGACTCCACTGCTCCCCTACATTAATCCGCCAGCTGTATTTCCTCGCTAAACCAATGAATCTATACCACATTTTTTTGCATCTTGAAGGATAGCCGCCGAACGCATAGATGCGTACCGCCTGGAGGACGGGCGCGGAAACTGCGCAACAACTTCTGTCTTAGCACGTGCGCAGCGTTGATGGAAACTGAGCAACTGCTTCCGCGGTGCGGGCGGAGGCGCTGAAAACTGCGTGAGAGCTTCTGTGGTGGCTGGCGTGAGGCGGCGGTTGCTCGTACCCCGCGGTGGCAATAGGCCGGAGCGGCGCTTGGCTGCGAGGGCCGTTCGAGGCTGCTTGCAGCTTTAATTATTATTATGATTCTCCCTCCAAATGAATTGGCTTTTTGGGGGCTTTATCATATTCAAAAACTCACCAAACTTGGCGGAGGCCTTAAGCCTGTTTAAAATTTAGGTATTTTAAAGTCATCGCAAAAATTCCACAAGAAATGGCTCAATAGCGCCACCTACAAATTTTCAAAGGACCCTTTGCTATTCACTTACTTCATTGTAGAGACATGAAATTTGGTACACTTGTAGAGCTCCCCAAGATGCTCAAAATTTACAATTAATGTCATAGTGCAAGTATCACAGGAAGTCGGCCATTTTGGATTGAAGTCCAATTTTGAGGCCATTTTTGCCGTTTACAGCCTTGGTATTTGATCGAACTCCTCCTAGGGATTTCCATTGATCGGCTTCAAACTCGGTCAGTCTGTTCATAAGGCATGTCCCATCTAAAGTTATCAAAACGGTGAGTTTTTGAGTATGCTGAAGGGGGGTTAGCAGGGGTCAAAGTTCACCTACTCGCCATAAAAAAATAAACTGCTATATCTCCTACACAGAAACTCACAGAGGCACCAAAGTTTCTGTGATTGATCATCATCGGGTGTCCTACAATACCCTATGGTCGAATGATGACATCACTTAGGCCACGCCCCATGATAACAGGAAGTGTAATGTTTTACTGTGGACGTTCGCTATCCGACCCCTTTGACCTCATCAACATGAAACTGTGCCCAGACACAGAAGACATGTTGGTGTATTGAGGATTCCAACCCCGACCAGCTACGATAGAGCAGGTGGGCATGGCGGCGTGGCGAAGTTACCTGTAACGCCATCGCCATACGTTTGGCTCTCAATTCCACGTTTTCGGGCCCAGCTGCTCAAAACTCACAAGGATGGATCGCCATCAACTCCCCGACAGGAATCCATCACAATATTTGTGGGGCGTGGCCTAATTTCTCTATAGCGCCCCCTAGAAAACTTTAAATGATCAGCCCCAAGCCATGCTTTAACCTACAATTACGAAACGTTGTACACATGTGTACCTTGTCAGGACTTACAAAAAAGTCTCTTGGAGCCATGGTCTAAACCCCACAGGAAGTCGGCCATTTTAGATTGAAGTTCAGATTTTGACCCCATTTTTGCCATTTACAGCCTCCGTATTTGATCGAACTCCTCCTAGGGATTTCCATTGATCGGCTTGAAACTCGGTCAGTCTGTTCATAAGGCATGTCCCATCTAAAGTTATCAAAACGGTGAGTTTTTGAGAATGCTGAAGGGGATTAGCAGGGGGTCAAAGTTCACCTACACGCCATAAAAACATAAACTGCTATATTTCCTACACACAAACTCACAGAGGCACTAAAGTTACTGTGATTGATCATCATCGGCTGCCCTACAATACCCTATAGTCGAATGATGACATCACTTAGGCCACGCCCCCTGAGAACAGGAAGTGTAATGTTTTACTGTCAATGGTCGCTATCTGACCCCTTTCACCTCATCAACATGAAACTGTGCCGAGACACAGGACACATGTTGGTGTATTGAGGATTCCAACCCCGACCAGCTTCGAAGGAGCAGCTGGGCGTGGCGGCGTGGCGAAGTGACCTGTAACGCCATCGCCATACGTTTTGGCTCTCAATTCCACATTTTTGGGCACAGCTGCTCCAAACTCACAAGGATGGATCTTCATCCACTCCCCGACAGGAATCCATCACAATATTTGTAGGGTGTGGCCTAATTTATCTATAGCGCCCCCTAGAAAATTTTAAATGATCAGCCCCAAGCCATGCTTTAACCTACAATTACGAAACTTTGTACACATGTGTACCATGTCAGGACTTACAAAAAAGTCTCTTGGAGCCATGGTCTAAACCCCAGAGGAAGTCGGCCATTTTAGATTGAAGTTCAGATTTGATCCCATTTTTGGTGTTTATAAACCATTTCAGTAATTCGCCACTTGGGGTCAGTATTGCTCCACAAATGAAACAGCAGATAAACAGGATGAAGAACAATATCAGTATTCGCCAGTAGGTGTCAGTGTTCCTCCACCAATGACAAACAGATCCACGGGCGGATGGGCGCGAAAACTTTGTGAGAGCGTTGCCATGAAATTTCTAAAAGGATAGAAATGTCTCAGATCATTTTTGTTGAATTAAATCATGCAGTAAATGTAGCGTTTTCTTACTTCTTCCAAACCATTTCAGTAATTCGCCACTCTGAGTAAGTATTACTTCAACAATGAAATAGAGTGCTTTAGAAACACAGCTGAAAATGATGAAAAATGACGAACTGTAGTACTTCGCCATGTGCATACGATCGGCTGTAAATGACACGTGGATCATCCGACTGACGCCAAATTGGATACGTATGACCTTTGTTGACCTCTAAAAAGAACAACAGCATTGAAATATATTTTGACTCCACTGCGCGTCCTACATTAATCCGCCAGCTATATTTCCTCGCTAACCAATGAATCTGCACCACATTTTTTGCATCGTCAAGGAGCGACTCGAACGCATCAGTGCGTACCGCCTGGTGGACGGGCGCGGAAACTGCGCAACAACTTCTGTCTTAGCACGTGGCCAGCGTTTATGGAAACTGAGCAACAGCTTCTGCGGTGCGGGCGGAGGAGCTGAAAACTGCGTGAGAGCTTCTGTGGTGGCTGGCGTGAGGCGGCAGTTGCTCGTACCCCGCGGTGGACAATAGGCCGGAGCGGCGCTTGGCTGCGAGGGCCGTTCGAGGCTGCTTGCAGCTTTAATTAGGCCCGAGCAGCTAAGCGCTGCGAAGGCCTATTGTTTTCCTATTGTTTATTATTATTATTATTATTATTCTTCCACCCAAATGAATTGGCTTTTTGGGGCTTTATCATATTCAAAAACTCACCAAACTTGGCGGAGGCCTTAAGCCTGTTTAAAATTTACGTATTTTAAAGTCGTAGCAAAAATTGCAACAGAAATGTCTCTACGGCGCCACCTAGAAATTGGAAAACACCCTTTTTACCCTCTGCTATTCACTTACTTTATCGTAGACACATGAAATTTGGTACACTTGTAGAACTCACCAAGACGCTCAAAATTTACAATTAATGTCATAGTGCAAGTATCACAGGAAGTCAGCCATTTTTGATTGAAGTTCCCATTTTGACCCCATTTTTGCCGATTTTTGCCGTTTACAGCCTTTGTATTTGATCTATCTCCTCCTAGGGATTTTGATTGATCGACTTCAAACTCGGTCAGTCTGTTCATAAGGCATGTCCCATCTAAAGTTATCTAAACGGTGAGTTTTTGAGTATGCTGAAGGGGGGTTAGCAGGGTCAAAGTTCACCTACTCGCCATAAAAAAATAAACTGCTATATCTCCTACACAGAAACTCACAGAAGCATCAAAGTTTCTGTGATTGATCATCATCGGGTGTTCTACAATACTCTATGGTCGAATGATGACATCACTTAGGCCACGCCCCCTGAGAACAGGAAGTGTAATGTTTTACTGTGAACGTTCGCTATCTGACCCCTTTGACCTCATCAACATGAAACTGTGCCCAGACACAGAGAACATGTTGGTGTATTGAGGATTCTAACCCCGACCAGCTTCGATGGAGCAGGTGGGCGTGGTGGCGTGGCGAAGTGACCTGTAACGCCATCCCATACGTTTGGCTCTCAATTCCACATTTTCGGGCCCAGCTGCTGCAAACTCATAAGGATGGACCCTCATCCACTCCCCAACAGGAATCCATCACAATATTTGGTGGGCGTAGCCTAATTTCTCTATAGCGCCCCCTAGAAAACTTTAAATGATCAGCCCCAAGCCATGCTTTAACCTACAAATACGAAACTTTGTACACATGTACCTTGTCAGGACGTACAAAAAAGTCTCTTGGAGCCATGGTCTAAACCCCACAGGACGTCAGCCATTTTGGATTCAAGTTCGGGTTTTTGACCCCATTTTTGCCGTTTACAGCCTTCATATTTGATCTATCTCCTCCTAGGGATTTCGATTGATCGGCTTCAAACTCGGTCAGTCTGTTCATAAGGCATGTCCCATCTAAAGTTATCTAAACGGTGAGTTTTTGAGTATGCTGAAGGGGGGTTAGCAGGGGTCAAAGTTCACCTACTCGCCATAAAAACATAAACTGCTATATCTCCTACACAGAAACTCACAGAGGCACCAAAGTTTCTGTGATTGATCATCATCGGGTCTCCTACATTACCCTATGGTCGAATAATGACATCACTTAGGCCACGCCCCCTGAGAACAGGAAGTGTAATGTTTTACTGTGAACGTTCGCTATCTGACCCCTTTGACCTCATCAACATGAAACTGTGCCCAGACACAGAAAACATGTTGGTGTATTGAGGATTCCAACCCCGACCAGCTACGATAGAGCAGGTGGGCATGGCGGCGTGGCGAAGTTACCTGTAACGCCATCGCCATACGTTTTGGCTCTCAATACCACATTTTCGGGCTCAGCTGCTGCAAACTCACAAGGATGAATATTTATCCACTCCCCGACTGGAATCCATCACAATATTTGTAGGGCGTGGCCTAATTTCTCTATAGCGCCCCCTAGAAAACAGCAGCCCATAGGTTATGTTGTTATTAATTATTTAAATATACTTTATTATAACTTTTTATATATCTATAAGTTTATTTTGTGGGTTAAAGTACAAACATTCATTCATTTTTGCTAGAAATAATACAAACAAAGTCATTCAGCAAAACTTATGACACAGCGAAGTAAGAACACACTGGGGTCAGTGTTGATGGAGTACCACTGGCACCTTGTGGAGAAATACTGGTACTGCTAGTGCAATACCAGTATTGCCCCAGCAGGAGGCAGTGGTACTCCATCAATGAGAAAATAGATCGACGCTACGTAATAACAGTCAGCCGGCGACAGCTGGAGCTGCGAAGTTTTCCTGAACATTTTGCTTGCTTTTTGGAGCCACAGAACTGGACTACGCTCAACATTTTGCTTGGATTTTGGAGTTGCAAATCCGAACCACGCTTTGGAGCAAGAAGGCTCTGTTGGACCGGAGTTGGAGAAGTTTAATGGCTCTTTGCACCTCAGCTTACACGTTCGGGAAACACGGCTGAAATGTTTTTCCAAGGTAACAATTAATAATGTACATCGATCCGAAACCCCAACAAGTAAGGCAAAGAAAGGTTTTAAGATGTTCGCCTCGTTATACATTCACAGATATGAAGGTGAGTTTTATTTTCTTTAAACTGCTAGCACAAGCCTGCTAGCTTTCTAGTAAAAATCTGCTATTTAATTATCTAAAGATTTCTCAGCCATTCTAACGGACACTGTTTGTGCCTTATTTTCAAGCATATTACGTGTGTTTATTGTTAACGACAATAAAGCAGCGCGGGAGGGGGAGGGGGGGGCAGATTACAGTTCAGACTTTTTGCTTGAAGTATGACGAAGAAAACGAGCACAGAGCTTACTCTGGTATCGGAGTTCTAGTTCAGCTGACTGTTCAGATTCAGAGTTATTACTTTTAGAAAAATATGGCCGTGTTGCTTAAGATTTCTGTGTTATTTCGTTTTATTACTTTTGCATGCTTGTGAAGGGCTCATTAAGATAGTGTTTAGAGCGGTGTGTACGGCGTTAGCTTCAAGTGGTAGCTTTAACTTGTAGCAACGAATATTTACAAGCTCTCTTAATGAGGATGGCTTGGAAATCCATGAAAACCTAAACAAAGTACATAGTATTGTTTTATTTGTGTCTTAAGTAGGACTTTGTCTTTTATAGCAGTTATAGTTTCTGAAAGTGGAAAAAAGAGCCGCATTCGGGTATACAGTTGTGACGTCAGCGCGGCAGGTGCAAAGAGCCCATTGCTGTTCGTTTAAACAGTCGTTACTCGCGGTGCGGTGAGTAATTTATTCCTTCCTACTGGTTCTGGAAGCCGTCATCTTTGGAACAGTTATTCTGAGGACGATGCTAACCCAATGCCTGAGGCCTGCAACGTTTTTAATGCTAACGAAGCGCTTTACTAATTCAATAAACTGAATAGTGTGTTTGATACATCCAGTTTCATACATTCAGACTTGTTGTTATTATGTATAGAAGATGTTTAAAATGTCGTTTGAAAGAGCTCTGAGAAAATGCTAAGTATCTTTTTACCGATCCATTGGGGTTGTAATATTTAGTTGCAGCACTTCCTGTGATTAATACCTAATTAATGGATGGGATTCAGCCTGTGCTATTGTTCTAAGTGCTGAAAGTTAACTGTGCTCTGTTATTGTGCATTGCCCTTGGTTTATTACTGAACAGTACGGTTTATTAAACTGATACATCTTAACCTTCACCATTTTTCCTGGCTCATTTCACGATAACGTTAAAGTTGCACTGCATTTAGATCTCAGTTGTAGTTAACATCAAGCATGTGGGTGTGGCTTAGTGTAAAACTTTCACTATTTACCATGAAACATCAACATTAAATGACTTCCAAATGCAAGATCACAGCTGCATCATCACACTTCCTCTGTCTTTCTAGAGAACAGCCCTGAACACATTTCCATGGTCACTTGATGACCTCACTGTAGCCCCGCCCACTTTTAAGAGGCAGTCACATGTTTTTTCTGCTGTATGTTTTACTGTTATTCTATAATTTATATGGGTTTCATCATGTGAATACTGACTAAAAACGATAACGTGATGAACTCTATGAATACTGGCTGCTGACCGAACCGCATTGGGTGTAGAAATGACGAATGCAGTTCTTCGCCATGTGCATATGATCGGCTCTAAATGACACGTGGATCATCGGACTGGCGCCAAATTGGATACGTATGACCTTTGTTTTACCTCTAAACAGCAAAACAGCATTGAAATGTATTTTGACTCCACTGCGCCTCTACATTAATCCGCCAGCTATATTTCCTCGCTAAACCAATGAATCTATACCACATTTTTTGCATCTTGAAGGATAGCCCCCGAACGCATAGATGCGTACCGCCTGGTGGACGGGCGCGGAAACTGCGCAACAACTTCTGTCTTAGCACGTGCGCAGCGTTGATGGAAACTGAGCAACAGCTTCCGCGGTGCGGGCGGAGGCGCTGAAAACTGCGTGAGAGCTTCTGTGGTGGCTGGCGTGAGGCGGCGGTTGCTCGTACCCAGCGGTGGCAATAGGCCGGAGCGGCGCTTGGCTGCGAGGGCCGTTCGAGGCTGCTTGCAGCTTTAATTATTATTATTATTTTTCTTCCCACCTCTTTGGGGGCTTTTTGGGGGCCTTATCATATTGGAAAACTCACCAAACTTGGCGGAGGCCTTAAGCCTGTTTAAAAATTTGATTTTTAAGGTCATCACAAAAATCCCACAAGAAATGGCTCAATAGCGCCACCTAGAAATTTTCAAAGGAACCATTGCTATTCACTTACTTTATCCTAGAGACATGAAATTTGGTACACTTGTAGAGCTCCCCAGGACGCTCAAAATTTACAATTAATGTCATAGTGCAAGTATCACAGGAAGTCAGCCATTTTGGATTGAAGGTCCAATTTTGAGGCCATTTTTGCCGTTTACAGCCTCCGTATTTGATCGAACTCCTCCTAGGGATTTCCATTGATCGGCTTCAAACTCGGTCAGTCTGTTCATAAGGCATGTCCCATCTAAAGTTATCAAAACGGTGAGTTTTTTGAGTATGCTGAAGGGGGGTTAGCAGGGGTCAAAGTTCACCTACTCGCCGTAAAAAAATAAACTGCTATATCTCCTACACAGAAACTCACAGAGGCACCAAAGTTACTGTGATTGATCATCATCGGGTGTCCTACAATACCCTATGGTCGAATGATGACATCACTTTGGCCACGCCCCCTGAGAACAGGAAGTGTAATGTTTTACTGTGAACTGTCGCTATCTGACCCCTTTGACCTCATCAACATGAAACTGTGCCCAGACACAGAAGACATGTTGGTGTATTGAGGATTCTAATCCCTACCAGCTACGATGGAGCAGGTGGGCGTGGCGGCGTGGAGAAGTGACCTGTAACGCCATCGCCATACATTTGGCTCTCAATTCCACATTTTTAGGCCCAGCTGCTCCACACTCACAAGGATGGATCCTCATCCACTCCCTGACAGGAATCCATCAGAATATTTGGTGGGCGTGGCATAATTTCTCTATAGCGCCCCCTAGAAACTTTTAAATGATCAGCCCCAAGCCATGCTTTAACCTACAATTACAAAACTTTGTACACATGTGTACCATGTCAGGACTTACAAAAAAGTCTCTTGGAGCCATGGTCTAAACCCCACAGGAAGTCGGCCATTTTAGATTGAAGTTCAGATTTTGACCCCATTTTTGGCGTTTATAAATCATTTCAGTAATTCGCCACTTGGGGTCAGTATTGCTCCACAAATGAAACAGCAGATAAACAGGATGAAGAACAATATCAATATTTCGCCAGTAGGTGTCAGTGTTCCTCCACCAATCCACGGGCGGATGAGCGTGAAAACTTTGTGAGAGCGTTGCCGTGAGATTTCTAAAAGGATATAAATGTCTCAGATAATTTTTGTTGAATTAAATCATGCAGTAAATGTAGCGTTTTCTTACTTCTTACAAACCATTTCAGTAATTCGACACTCTGAGTAAGTATTACTCCAACAATGAAATAGAGTGCTTTAGAAACACAGCTGAAAATGATGAAAAATGACGAACTGTAGTACTTCGCCATGTGCATATGATCGGCTGTATATGACATGTGGATCATCCGACTGACGCCAAATTGGATACGTATGACCTTTGTTGACCTCTAAAGAGAACAACAGCATTGAAATATATTTTGACTCCACTGCGCGTCCTACATTAATCCGCCAGCTATATTTCCTCGCTAAACCAATTAATCTGCACCACATTTTTTGCATCGTCAAGGAGCGCCTCCGAACGCATCAGTGCGTACCGCCTGGTGGACGGGCACGGAAACTGCACAACAACTTCTGTGTTAGCACGTGGCCAGCGTTGATGGAATCTGAGCAACAGCTTCCGCGGTGCGGCGGAGGAGCTGAAAACTGCGTGAGAGCTTCTGTGGTGGCTGGCGTGAGGCGGCGGTTGCTCGTACCCCGCGGTGGCAATAGGCCGGAGCGGCGCTTGGCTGCGAGGGCCGTTCGAGGCTGCTTGCAGCTTTAATTATTATTATTATTTTTCTTCCCACCTCTTTGGGGGGCTTTTTGGGGGCCTTATCATATTGGAAAACTCACCAAACTTGGCGGAGGCCTTAAGCCTGTTTAAAAATTTTGATTTTTAAGGTCATCACAAAAATCCCACAAGAAATGGCTCAATAGCGCCACCTAGAAATTTTCAAAGGAACCATTGCTATTCACTTACTTTATCCTAGAGACATGAAATTTGGTACACTTGTAGAGCTCCCCAGGACGCTCAAAATTTACAATTAATGTCATAGTGCAAGTATCACAGGAAGTCAGCCATTTTGGATTGAAGGTCCAATTTTGAGGCCATTTTTGCCGTTTACAGCCTCCGTATTTGATCGAACTCCTCCTAGGGATTTCGATTGATCGGCTTCAAACTCGGTCAGTCTGTTCATAAGGCATGTCCCATCTAAAGTTATCAAAACGGTGAGTTTTTGAGTATGCTGAAGGGGGGTTAGCAGGGGTCAAAGTTCACCTACTCGCCGTAAAAAAATAAACTGCTATATCTCCTACACAGAAACTCACAGAGGCACCAAAGTTACTGTGATTGATCATCATCGGGTGTCCTACAATACCCCTATGGTCGAATGATGACATCACTTTGGCCACGCCCCCTGAGAACAGGAAGTGTAATGTTTTACTGTGAACTGTCGCTATCTGACCCCTTTGACCTCATCAACATGAAACTGTGCCCAGACACAGAAGACATGTTGGTGTATTGAGGATTCCAACCCCGACCAGCTTAGATGGAGCAGGTGGGCGTGGGCAGCGTGGCGAAGTGACCTGTAACGCCATCGCCATACGTTTTGCTCTCAATTCCACAGTTTCGGTCCCAGCTGCTCCAAACTCACAAGGATGGATCTTCATCCACTCCCCGACAGGAATCCATCACAATATTGGTGGGCGTGGCCTAATTTCTCTATAGCGCCCCCTAGAAAATTTTAAATGATCAGCCCCAAGCCATGCTTTAACCTACAATTACGAAACGTTGTACACATGTGTACCTTGTCAGGACTTATAAAAAAGTCTCTTGGAGCCATGGTCTAAACCCCACAGGAAGTCGGCCATTTTAGATTGAAGTTCAGATTTTGACCCCATTTTTGCCGTTTACAGCCTCCGTATTTGATCGAACTCCTCCTAGGGATTTCCATTGATCGGCTTCAAACTCGGTCAGTCTGTTCATAAGGCATGTCCCATCTAAAGTTATCAAAACGGTGAGTTTTTGAGAATGCTGAAGGGGGGTTAGCAGGGGTCAAAGTTCACCTACACGCCATAAAACAAACTGCTATAATTCCTACACAGAAACTCACAGAGGCACCAAAGTTACTGTGATTGATCATCATCGGGTGTCCTACAATACCCTATGGTCGAATGATGACATCACTTAAGCCACGCCCCCTGAGAACAGGAAGTGTAATGTTTTACTGTTAACGGTCGCTATCTCACCCCTTTGACCTCATCAACATGAAACTGTGCCCAGACACAGAAGACATGTTGGTGTATTGAGGATTCTAATCCCTACCAGCTACGATGGAGCAGGTGGGCGTGGCGGCGTGGAGAAGTGACCTGTAACGCCATCGCCATACATTTGGCTCTCAATTCCACATTTTTAGGCCCAGCTGCTCCACACTCACAAGGATGGATCCTCATCCACTCCCTGACAGGAATCCATCAGAATATTTGGTGGGCGTGGCATAATTTCTCTATAGCGCCCCCTAGAAACTTTTAAATGATCAGCCCCAAGCCATGCTTTAACCTACAATTACAAAACTTTGTACACATGTACCATGTCAGGACTTACAAAAAAGTCTCTTGGAGCCATGGTCTAAACCCCACAGGAAGTCGGCCATTTTAGATTGAAGTTCAGATTTTGACCCCATTTTTGGCGTTTATAAATCATTTCAGTAATTCGCCACTGGGGTCAGTATTGCTCCACAAATGAAACAGCAGATAAACAGGATGAAGAACAATATCAATATTTCGCCAGTAGGTGTCAGTGTTCCTCCACCAATCCACGGGCGGATGAGCGTGAAAACTTTGTGAGAGCGTTGCCGTGAGATTTCTAAAAGGATATAAATGTCTCAGATAATTTTTGTTGAATTAAATCATGCAGTAAATGTAGCGTTTTCTTACTTCTTACAAACCATTTCAGTAATTCGACACTCTGAGTAAGTATTACTCCAACAATGAAATAGAGTGCTTTAGAAACACAGCTGAAAATGATGAAAAATGACGAACTGTAGTACTTCGCCATGTGCATATGATCGGCTGTATATGACATGTGGATCATCCGACTGACGCCAAATTGGATACGTATGACCTTTGTTGACCTCTAAAGAGAACAACAGCATTGAAATATATTTTGACTCCACTGCGCGTCCTACATTAATCCGCCAGCTATATTTCCTCGCTAAACCAATTAATCTGCACCACATTTTTTGCATCGTCAAGGAGCGCCTCCGAACGCATCAGTGCGTACCGCCTGGTGGACGGGCACGGAAACTGCACAACAACTTCTGTGTTAGCACGTGGCCAGCGTTGATGGAATCTGAGCAACAGCTTCCGCGGTGCGGCGGAGGAGCTGAAAACTGCGTGAGAGCTTCTGTGGTGGCTGGCGTGAGGCGGCGGTTGCTCGTACCCCGCGGTGGCAATAGGCCGGAGCGGCGCTTGGCTGCGAGGGCCGTTCGAGGCTGCTTGCAGCTTTAATTATTATTATTATTTTTCTTCCCACCTCTTTGGGGGGCTTTTTGGGGGCCTTATCATATTGGAAAACTCACCAAACTTGGCGGAGGCCTTAAGCCTGTTTAAAAATTTTGATTTTTAAGGTCATCACAAAAATCCCACAAGAAATGGCTCAATAGCGCCACCTAGAAATTTTCAAAGGACCCTTTGCTATTCACTTACTTTATCCTAGAGACATGAAATTTGGTACACTTGTAGAGCTCCCCAGGACGCTCAAAATTTACAATTAATGTCATAGTGCAAGTATCACAGAAAGTCGGCCATTTTGGATTGAAGGTCCAATTTTGAGGCCATTTTGGCCGTTTACAGCCTCCGTATTTGATCGAACTCCTCCTAGGGATTTCGATTGATCGGCTTCAAACTCGGTCAGTCCTTTCATAAGGCATGTCCCATCTAAAGTTATCAAAACGGTGAGTTTTTGAGTATGCTGAAGGGGGTTAGCAGGGGTCAAAGTTCACCTACTCGCCGTAAAAAAATAAACTGCTATATCTCCTACACAGAAACTCACAGAGGCACCAAAGTTACTGTGATTGATCATCATCGGGTGTCCTACAATACCCTATGGTCGAATGATGACATCACTTTGGCCACGCCCCTGAGAACAGGAAGTGTAATGTTTTACTGTGAACTTTCACTATCTGACCCCTTTGACCTCATCAACATGAAACTGTGCCCAGACACAGAAGACATGTTGGTGTATTGAGGATTCCAACCCCGACCAGCTTCGATGGAGCAGGTGGGCGTGGCGGCGTGGCGAAGTGACCTGTAACGCCATCGCCATACGTTTTGCTCTCAATTCCACATTTTCGGGCCCAGCTGCTCCAAACTCACAAGGATGGATCTTCATCCACTCCCCGACAGGAATCCATCACAATATTTGGTGGGCGTGGCCTAATTTCTCTATAGCGCCCCCTAGAATATTTTAAATGATCAGCCCCAAGCCATGCTTTAACCTACAATTACGAAACGTTGTACACATGTGTACCTTGTCAGGACTTACAAAAAAGTCTCTTGGAGCCATGGTCTAAACCCCACAGGAAGTCGGCCATTTTAGATTGAAGTTCAGATTTTGACCCCATTTTTGCCCTTTACAGCCTCCGTATTTGATCGAACTCCTCCTAGGGATTTCCATTGATCGGCTTCAAACTCGGTCAGTCTGTTCATAAGGCATGTCCCATCTAAAGTTATCAAAACGGTGAGTTTTTGAGAATGCTGAAGGGGGTTAGCAGGGGTCAAAGTTCACCTACACGCCATAAAAACATAAACTGCTATATTTCCTACACAGAAACTCACAGAGGCACCAAAGTTACTGTGATTGATCATCATCGGGTGTCCTAGAATACCCTATGGTCGAATGATGACATCACTTAAGCCACGCCCCCTGAGAACAGGAAGTGTAATGTTTTACTGTTAACGGTCGCTATCTCACCCCTTTGACCTCATCAACATGAAACTGTGCCCAGACACAGAAGACATGTTGGTGTATTGAGGATTCTAATCCCTACCAGCTACGATGGAGCAGGTGGGCATGGCGGCGTGGCGAAGTGACCTGTAACGCCATCGCCATACATTTGGCTCTCAATTCCACATTTTTAGGCCCAGCTGCTCCACACTCACAAGGATGGATCCTCATCCACTCCCCGACAGGAATCCATCAGAATATTTGGTGGGCGTGGCCTAATTTCTCTATAGCGCCCCTAGAAACTTTTAAATGATCAGCCCCAAGCCATGCTTTAACCTACAATTACAAAACTTTGTACACATGTGTACCATGTCAGGACTTACAAAAAAGTCTCTTGGAGCCATGGTCTAAACCCCACAGGAAGTCGGCCATTTTAGATTGAAGTTCAGATTTTGACCCCATTTTTGGCGTTTATAAATCATTTCAGTAATTCGCCACTTGGGGTCAGTATTGCTCCACAAATGAAACAGCAGATAAACAGGATGAAGAACAATATCAATATTTCGCCAGTAGGTGTCAGTGTTCCTCCACCAATCCACGGGCGGATGAGCGTGAAAACTTTGTGAGAGCGTTGCCATGAAATTTCTAAAAGGATAGAAATGTCTCAGATAATTTTTGTTGAATTAAATCATGCAGTAAATGTAGCGTTTCTTACTTCTTACAAACCATTTCAGTAATTCGACACTGAGTAAGTATTACTCCAACAATGAAATAGAGTGCTTTAGAAACACAGCTGAAGATGATGAAAAATGACGAACTGTAGTACTTCGCCATGTGCATATGATCGGCTGTAAATGACACGTGGATCATCCGACTGACGCCAAATTGGATACGTATGACCTTTGTTGACCTCTAAAGAGAACAACAGCATTGAAATATATTTTGACTCCACTGCGCGTCCTACATTAATCCGCCAGCTATATTTCCTCGCTAAACCAATGAATCTGCACCACATTTTTTGCATCGTCAAGGAGCGCCTCCGAACGCATCAGTGCGTACCGCCTGGTGGACGGGCACGGAAACTGCACAACAACTTCTGTGTTAGCACGTGGCCAGCGTTGATGGAATCTGAGCAACAGCTTCCGCGGTGCGGGCGGAGGAGCTGAAAACTGCGTGAGAGCTTCTGTGGTGGCTGGCGTGAGGCGGCGGTTGCTCGTACCCCGCGGTGGCAATAGGCCGGAGCGGCGCTTGGCTGCGAGGGCCGTTCGAGGCTGCTTGCAGCTTTAATTTTCCTACTGTTTCTTATTATTATTCTGCCCCCCTAAAGAGGGGCCTTTTTGGGGGCTTTATCATTTTCAAAAACTCACCAAACTTGGCGGACGCGTAAAGGGAGTTTCAAAATTTTGTATTTTAAGGTCATCGCAAAAATCCCATAAGAAATGGCTCAATAGCGCCACCTAGAAATTTTCAAAGGACCCTTTGCTATTCACTTACTTTATCCTAGAGACATGAAATTTGGTACACTTGTAGAGCTCCCCAAGATGCTTCAAATTTACAATTAATGTCATAGTGCAAGTATCACAGGAAGTCAGCCATTTTGGATTGAAGGTCCAATTTTGGGGCCATTTTTGCCGTTTACAGCCTTCGTATTTGATCGAACTCCTCCTAGGGATTTCGATTGATCGGCTTCAAACTCGGTCAGTCTGTTCATAAGGCATGTCCCATCTAAAGTTATCAAAACGGTGAGTTTTTGAGTATGCTGAAGGGGGGTTAGCAGGGGTCAAAGTTCACCTACTCGCCATAAAAAAATAAACTGCTATATCTCCTACACAGAAACTCACAGAGGCACCAAAGTTTCTGTGATTGATCATTATCGGGTCTCCTACAATACCCTATGGTCGAATGATGACATCACTTAGGCCACGCCCCATGAGAACAGGAAGTGTCATGTTTTACTGTGGACGGTCGCTATCTGACCCCTTTGACCTCATCAACATGAAACTGTGCCAAGACACAGAGAACATGTTGGTGTGTTGAGGATTCCAACCCCGACCAGCTTTGATGGAGCAGCTGGTCGTGGCGGCGTGGTGAAGTGACCTGTAACGCCATCGCCATACGTTTGGCTCTCAATTCCACATTTTCAGGCCCAGCTGCTCCAAACTCACAAGGATGGATCCTAATACACTCCCTTACAGGAATCCATCACAATATTTGGTGGGCGTGGCCTAATTTCTCTATAGCGCCCCCTAGAAAATTTTAAATGATCAGCCCCAAGCCATGCTTTGACCTACAATTACGAAACTTTGTACACATTTGTATCATGTCAGCACTTAAAAGAAAGTCTCTTGGAGCCATGGTCTAAACCCCACAGGAAGTCGGCCATTTTGGATTGAAGTTCAGATTTTGACCCCATTTTTGCCGTTTACAGCCTTCCTATTTGATCGAACTCCTCCTAGAGATTTTGATTGATTGGCTTCAAACTCGGTCAGTCTGCTCATAAGGCATGTCCCATCTAAAGTTATCAAAACGGTGAGTTTTTGAGTATGCTGAAGGGGGGTTAGCAGGGGTCAAAGTTCACCTACTCGCCGTAAAAAAAGAAACTGCTATATCTCCTACACAGAAACTCACAGAGGCACCAAAGTTTCTGGGATTGATCATCATCGGGTGTCCTACAATATCCTATGGTCGAATGATGACATCACTTAGGCCACGCCCCCTGAGAAAAGGAAGTGTCATGTTTTACTCTGAAAGGTCGCTATCTGACCCCTTTGACCTCATCAACATGAAACTGTGCACAGACACAGAAGACATGTTGGTGTGTTGAGGATTCCAACCCCGACCAGCTTCGATGGAGCAGCTGGGCGTGGCGGCGTGGCGAAGTGACCTGTAACGCCATCGCCATACGTTTGGCTCTCAATTCCACATTTTTGGGCACAGCTGCTCCAAACTCACAAGGATGGATCTTCATCCACTCCCCGACAGGAATCCATCACAATATTTGTAGGGTGTGGCCTAATTTATCTATAGCGCCCCCTAGAAAATTTTAAATGATCAGCCCCAAGCCATACTTTAACCTACAATTACAAAACTTTGTACACGTGTGTACCATGTCAGGACTTACAAAACAGTCTCTTGGAGCCATGGTCTAAACCCCACAGGAAGTCGGCCATTTTAGATTGAAGTTCAGATTTTGATCCCATTTTGACGTTTATAAACCATTTCAGTAATTCGCCACTTGGGGTCAGTATTGCTCCAAAAATGAAACAGCAGATAAACAGGATGAAGAACAATATCAGTATTTCGCCAGTAGGTGTCAGTGTTCCTCCACCAATGACAAACAGATCCACGGGCGGATGGGCGTGAAAACTTTGTGAGAGCGTTGCCATGACATTTCTAAAAGGATAGAAATGTCTCAGATAATTTTTGTTGAATTAAATCATGCAGTAAATGTAGCGTTTTCTTACTTCTTACAAACCATTTCAGTAATTCGCCACTCTGAGTAAGTATTACTACAACAATGAAATAGAGTGCTTTAGAAACACAGCTGAAAATGATGAAAAATGACGAACTGTAGTACTTCGCCATGTGCATATGATCGGCTGTAAATGACACGTGGATCATCCGACTGACGCCAAATTGGATACGTATGACCTTTGTTGACCTCTAAAGAGAACAACAGCATTGAAATATATTTTGACTCCACTGCGCGTCCTACATTAATCCGCCAGCTATATTCCTCGCTAAACCAATGAATCTGCAGCACATTTTTTGAATCGTCAAGGAGCGCCTCCGAACGCATCAGTGCGTACCGCCTGGTGGACGGGCGTGGAAACTGCGCAACAACTTCTGTGTTAGCACGTGGTCAGCGTTGATGGAAACTGAGCAACAGCTTCCGCGTGCGGGCGGAGGAGCTGAAAACTGCGTGAGAGCTTCTGTGGTGGCTGACGTGAGGCGACGGTTGCTAGTACCCCGCGGTGGCAATAGGCCGGAGCTGCGCTTGGCTGCGAGGGCCGTTCGAGGCTGCTTGCAGCTTTAATTATTATTATTATTCTTCCACCCAAATGAATTGGCTTTTTGGGGGCTTTATCATATTCAAAAACTCACCAAACTTGGCGGAGGCCTTAAGCCTGTTTAAAATTTACGTATTTTAAAGTCGTAGCAAAATTGCAACAGAAATGTCTCTACGGCGCCACCTAGAAATTGGAAAAACACCCTTTTTTACCCTCTGCTATTCACTTACTTTATCGTAGACACATGAAATTTGGTACACTTGTAGAACTCCCCAAGACGCTCAAAATTTACAATTAATGTCATAGTGCAAGTATCACAGGAAGTCAGCCATTTTGATTGAAGTTCCCATTTTGACCCCATTTTTGCCGATTTTTGCCGTTTACAGCCTTTGTATTTGATCTATCTCCTCCTAGGGATTTTGATTGATCGACTTCAAACTCGGTCAGTCTGTTCATAAGGCATGTCCCATCTAAAGTTATCTAAACGGTGAGTTTTTGAGTATGCTGAAGGGGGGTTAGCAGGGGTCAAAGTTCACCTACTCGTCATAAAAAAATAAACTGCTATATCTCTTACACAGAAACTCACAGAAACATCAAAGTTTCTGTGATTGATCATCATCGGGTCTTCTACAATACCCTATGGTCGAATGATGACATCACTTAGGCCACGCCCCCTGAGAACAGGAAGTGTAAAGTTTTACTGTGAACTGTCGCTATCTGACCCCTTTGACCTCATCAACATGAAACTGTGCCCAGACACAGAGAACATGTTGGTGTATTGAGGATTCCAACCCCGACCAGCTTCGATGGAGCAGGTGGGCGTGGTGGCGTGGCGAAGTCACCTGTAACGCCATCGCCATACGTTTGGCTCTCAATTCCACATTTCGGGCCCAGCTGCTGCAAACTCATAAGGATGGACCCTCATCCACTCCCCAACAGGAATCCATCACAATATTTGGTGGGCGTAGCCTAATTTCTCTATAGCGCCCCCTAGAAAACTTTAAATGATCAGCCCCAAGCCATGCTTTAACCTACAAATACGAAACTTTGTACACATGTGTACCTTGTCAGGACGTACAAAAAAGTCTCTTGGAGCCATGGTCTAAACCCCACAGGAAGTCGGCCATTTTGGATTCAAGTTCGGTTTTTTACTCCATTTTTGCCGTTTACAGCCTTCATATTTGATCTATCTCCTCCTAGGGATTTTGATTGATCGGCTTCAAACTCGGTCAGTCTGTTCATAAGGCATGTCCCATCTAAAGTTATCTAAACGTGAGTTTTTGAGTATGCTGAAGGGGGGTTAGCAGGGGTCAAGTTCACCTACTCGCCATAAAAACATAAACTGCTATATCTCCTACACAGAAACTCACAGAGGCACCAAAGTTTCTGTGATTGATCATCATCGGGTCTCCTACATTACCCTATGGTCGAATGATGACATCACTTAGGCCACGCCCCCTGAGAACAGGAAGTGTAATGTTTTACTGTGAACTTTCGCTATCTGACCCTTTGACCTCATTAACATGAAACTGTGCCCAGACACCGAAGACATGTTGGTGTATTGAGGATTCCAACCCCAACCAGCTACGATAGAGCAGGTGGGCATGGCGGCGTGGCGAAGTTACCTGTAACGCCATCGCCATACGTTTGGCTCTCAATACCACATTTTCGGGCTCAGCTGCTGCAAACTCACAAGGATGATTTTATCCACTCCCCGACTGGAATCCATCACAATATTTGTAGGGCGTGGCCTAATTTCTCTATAGCGCCCCCTAGAAAACAGCAGCCCATAGGTTATGTTGTTATTAATTATTTAAATATACATTATTATAACTTTTTATATATTTAAGTTTATTTTGTGGTTAAAGTACAAACATTCATTCATTTTTGCTAGAAATAATACAAACAAAGTCATTCAGCAAAACTTATGACACAGCGAAGTAAGAACACACTGAGGTCAGTGTTGATGGAGTACCACTGGCACCTTGTGGAGAAATACTGGAACTGCTAGTGCAATACCAGTATTGCGACAGCAGGAGGCAGTGGTACTCCATCAATGAGAAACAGATCGACGCTACGTAATAACAGTCAGCCGGCGACAGCTGGAGCTGCAAAGTTTTCCTGAACATTTTGCCTGCTTTTTGGAGCCACAGAACTGGATTACGCTCAACATTTTGCTTGGATTTTGGAGTTGCAAATACGAACCACGCTTTGGAGCAAGAAGGCTCTGTTGGACCGGAGTTGGAGAAGTTTAATGGGCTCTTTGCACCTCAGCTTACACGTTCGGGAAACACGGCTGAAATGTTTTTCCAAGGTAACAATTAATAATGTACATCGATCCGAAACCCCAACAAGTAAGGCAAAGAAAGGTTTTAAGATGTTCGCCTCGTTATACATTCACAGATATGAAGGTGAGTTTTATTTTCTTTAAACTGCTAGCACAAGCCTGCTAGCTTTCTAGTAAAATCTGCTATTTAATTATCTAAAGATTTCTCAGCCATTCTAACGGACACTGTTTGTGCCTTATTTTCAAGCATATTACGTGTGTTTATTGTTAACGACAATAAAGCAGCGGGGAAGGGGGAGCAGATTACAGTTCAGACTTTTTGCTTGAAGTATGACGAAGAAAAACGAGCACAGAGCTTACTCTGGTATCGGAGTTCTAGTTCAGCTGAGTGTTCAGATTCAGAGTTATTACTTTTAGAAAAATATGGCCGTGTTGCTTAAGGTTTCTGTGTTAATTCGTTTTATTACTTTTGCATGCTTGTTGTGAATGGCTCATTAAGACAGTGTTTAGAGCGGTGTGTACGGCGTTAGCTTCAAGTGGTAGCTTTAACTTGTAGCAACGAATATTTACAAGCTGTCTTAATTGAGGATGGCTTGGAAATCCATGAAACTTAAACAAAGTACATAGTATTGTTTTATTTGTGTCTTAAGTACGACTTTGTCTTTTATAGCAGTCATAGTTTCTGAAAGTGGAAAAAGAGCCGCATTCGGTATACAGTTGTGACGTCAGCGCGGCAGGTGCAAAGAGCCCATTGCTGTTCGTTTAAACAGTCGTAACTCGCGGTGCGGTGAGTAATTTATTCCTTCCTGCTGGTTCTGGAAGCCGTCATGTTTGGAACAGTTATTCTGAGGAGGATGCTAACCCAATGCCTGAGGCCTGCAACGTTTTTAATGCTAACGAAGCGCTTTACTAATTCAATAAACTGAATAGTGTGTGTGATACATCCAGTTTCATAAATTCAGAGTTGTTTGTTATTATGTATAGAAGATGTTTAAAATGTCGTTTGAAAGAGCTCTGACAAAATGCTAAGTATCTTTTTACAGATCCATTGGGGTTGTAATATTTAGTTGCAGCACTTCCTGTGATTAATACCTAATTAATGGATGGGATTCAGTCTGTGCTATTGTTCTAAAGTGCTGAAAGTTAACTGTGCTCTGTTATTGTGCATTGCCCTTGGTTTATTACTGAACAGTGCGGTTTATTAAACTGATACATCTTAACCTTCACCATTTTCCTGACTCATTTCACGATAACGTTAAAGTTGCACTGCATTTAGATCTCAGTTGTAGTTAACATCAAGCATGTGGGTGTGGCTTAGTGTAAAACTTTCACTATTTACCATGAAACATCAACATTAAATGACTTCCAAATGCAAGATCACAGCTGCATCATCACACTTCCTCTGTCTTTCTAGAGAACAGCCCTGAACACATTTCCATGGTCACTTGATGACCTCACTGTAGCCCCGCCCACTTTTAAGAGGCAGTCACATGTTTTTCTGCTGTATGTTTTACTGTTATTCTATAATTTATATGGGTTTCATCATGTGAATACTGACTAAAAATGATAACATGATGAACTCTATGAATGCTGGCTGCTGACCGAACCGCATTGGGGTGTAGAAATGACGAACTGCATTACTTCGCCACGTGCATATGATCGGCTCTAAATGACACATGGATCATCCGACTGGCGCCAAATTGGATACGTATGACCTTTGTTGACCTCTAAAGAGCAAAACAGCATTGAAATGTATTTTGACTCCACTGCGCCCCTACATTAATCCGCCAGCTGTATTTCCTCGCTAAACCAATGAATCTATACCACATTTTTTTGCATCTTGAAGGATAGCCGCCGAACGCATAGATGCGTACCGCCTGGTGGACGGGCGCGGAAACTGCGCAACAACTTCTGTCTTAGCACGTGCGCAGCGTTGATGGAAACTGAGCAACTGCTTCCGCGGTGCGGGCGGAGGCGCTGAAAACTGCGTGAGAGCTTCTGTGGTGGCTGGTGTGAGGCGGCGGTTGCTCGTACCCCGCGGTGGCAATAGGCCGGAGCGGCGCTTGGCTGCGAGGGCCGTTCGAGGCTGCTTGCAGCTTTAATTTATTTTTGCTTTCTATCTGGGGTCAATAAACTTTAAGGAGAATGATGACATTGTTTAGATATGTATTTGCCAGTTATACCATCACTGCATCACATTGTATTCATATTGTATATTTTCTACCATATATTCATTAAGATTATTAGCTGCTAAACATTACTTTCCGATTCTAGTATATTGCACAATACAAATGTAATACATGGGGTTGGATATAGTGTACAGTTTTAGGTAAATGAGTTAATATGCTGTCCTTTGAGCAAACGGTGAAAAAGGACAAAATCTGCTGCAAAATTCAAGTTTATTTCCCTTGCCAACAATCAAGAGCCACCGAGTTGCTTAGCAACATAGTGTTTTGTGTCTGTTATAACTTACGTCATGTTCAGCCACCGACAGCAAGCCGTTTCTCGTGTTTATACATACAAACTGTGCCACAACTTGAGAATGATTTCACATTCAACTGTCCAGATTGTATTTTATTTCACTGAGAACGTTAAATATCGCAACACCAGCTGATCCACCTGTTTTAGTTAAATTGTTGCAGCATGAATACTGAAGGGCGAAGTGATTGTGTCAGGATGGAGAGTGTAGGGGCCACTGGTTTCCCATCATGCAGTGTGTGCCTCAGAAATGGAGCATGAGAAAGCAGGGACTCCAGGGAGGGTGGCGCAGAGCTAAGAAAAGAGCTCCTCTGCTCTCATTTAAACAGGGACAGGTGCTAGAGGATGAGCGAGGTAGGCCACACTGAAGATGGAGTGACAGAAAGACAGGGAGAGCTGAGGTGTGCACTCCTGGGTGTTCACTCAAATGCAGCATGTCAGAGTCAACACCTCATCTGCAAGCACTAACCCTTGCTCTCGGTTATTAATTTTTTTTTTTTAAGCAGCAGCAATTCACCAGCAGAAAATACATGTGAACGTCCCAGACCCATTAACCTAGAAACACATTACTGCGTCATCAATTTGCAGCCCAACTTTCCTTGTGCAACCCTCTTTTATTCCTTTAGATAATAACTGGGAGTGTGTTTAAACATTTAAGAATGGGAGGGGGCAAATTACTTCAATGCTTTAATATAGTTTCAGTTTTTTTTTTATTAAAATATTATTTCCCCAGCCACAAATTGTTGCTGAAGAATGCATTATCTCTTATTGACATGTGGTGATTAGAGAGGTTTAAAGAGACAATAAAAGTAGAGGACAGGGAAAATTTGTCCACTTTAAATGCTTGTTTGGGTTTCTGAGAAGAGACTGTTATTTAAAAAAGGTTCACTAAGTAGAACAAAAAAAGAATACCATAACTAGTAAATATTTTTAGGTACATTTAAATTACCTTTAATGATATTCTTTAATTTAAATATTTCACTAGCAAAGTATTTAATTTCAATATTACATATGATCAATAAAAAAAAGATTTGTAATGCAGATATACTATGACCTGCACAACAATGGTGAAGACTGCTTACTTTCAAGCTGCCACTTACAAGCTTGTCAAGGCATAAAAGTCACAAATGGTCATTGCAATAGATGCTGACAGTTCAAGGAGTGCTGCATCCAAGTATGGTTCAAAAGTGGAGTGGAAGGAAATGCGTTTTTGGAAAAGGTACAGTGGAACCAGGTATGGCTAGCTTTGAGAGGCAAAGTTCATTTCTACTTTGGAGTGATCAAATTGTACTTCCTACCGGGAACTGAAAAATATCCATCATCCAAGTACAAATAGAGCTCACCACTGCTTCTTGCAAGGAAAATCGTTATCTTACGGATCAATTACTGCTCTTACTACTAATGTCAGATTGAGGGAACTAGCAACTCCTTTCCAACTGACAGTTATGGGACAAAACTGAAAAGTTGTGCCAATATTTCAAGCCTATTCCTATACCCAGAGGTCCCTTCACACAGCAGAGGAGGGTAAAGCAAGACCCAAGACTAACCCCTTCCACAACATTTGGAACATAATGCAGAATAACCATGTTGAAAGTCATGATGATGATGTGCAATAAACAAGGTATGCATTACAATGAATCTTTTTGACTTCACAACAAACATTGACCCCAAATAGTGAAAAGGCTAGGCTGACACAAAAAAAAAACCCTCATATTTTCTATTTAAAACAAAACTCTTTGATGCAGCAGCCAGATGCATACTTGTCCTTGAAACATAAAACAGATGTCTTCCAATATAGCTTCTGGTGCTCTAACCAACAAACAATACCATATATCTCACAGTATGCACAGCATGGAATGTCACTCATTTGAAATTGTGATATTGAACACCGATGACAATGCATTTTCAATATAATGTCCTATCCCAATAGGTACATCCATTTTCTTTTTATCAGTTCAATTAGTATGTTTATTTTATTTTGTGTGATGTGAACCTATATTTAAAATCTTCCAGACTTTTGTACAGTCAAGGCATTAGAGTGCAGATATCACAAGCACTGTCCTAAAGTACAGTGCTTTTTTTTTTTGCTTATAAGAGCAAAATTTAGATACAAGATTTGAAAATGTAAAATTTAGAATAAGTAGCAAAAGGTAAATATGCGTAAATATATTCGACTACAGTTTAGTCAGATGGGAAGAATTGTTTATTTGGATGACTTCAACCAGTGGTCCAATCAGTGTGCAGACTCTTTAATTAGTAACGTTAAAGAGTTACAACTTCTCAAAAACTACAAATGCAAAAAAATGTTTGTAAACTGACACACTAAACAGAAAGTCCTACTAGAAACAAATGTTCTGCTTTATTGTGCATTATTAAATACCAAAACTAACCAAGTGTCAAACAATATTACAGAAACAAATGTATTATACCCATTTACAAAACAGCGGAAACCCTGACTTTTTTTAAATCGCAATTAAAAACACCTGTTTAGAATTGTTTTTGAAATGTAATATGTAACAATGTATTGTCTATTATATGTTGCATGACTTTGTGTTCTTGTGTTTATGATGTAAAGCACTTTGAAATGCCTTGCTGAAATGTGCTATACAAATAAAATTTGATCGATTGATTGATTAATTATAAAGCAATAGAAGTAAAAAATTTATACTGATTGTTTTTTTTTACCTACCTGCTTTACCAGCTCCAGGGAGAGCTACCAGCAATTTTGAAAACATAGTTTAACAACCATAAAGGTGTCATTAGTGTGATGATAATAAATTGAATAAGAATTAAAGCAGAAATATATGCCTGCAAATGAATTTGGCTGGAGTTCAGGTTGTATATAGGTGTCCCCTATATACTCTTTATATCTTCCCCATGAAGATATAAAGAGTGACTGATTTAAACCATCATGAACATTCTGTGCCTAACAACATTTCCTTTAAAGGCTGAGAAAGCCACAACTGTCACTGAGGGAGTTGGTGCTCAGATCTTCTACAGGAAAAATACAAGAGAGGAGGGCAGGAGAAACAGTGGAACAGAGTGGAAAATTGGTAGAAAAAGATGGAGAGAGTGAGAGAAACTGTGTTTGTATGTGTTAGCATGCATGTGCATGCATGAGTGTGTGGGTGGCAAAGTGACAGGCGATGATTAGCACAACCAGCGGAGTATATGTGGGCGGGAGAGTGTGGGAGTAGTGGGACTGGTGGGAGAAATACAGACTGTCTCTTAAGGCTGAGATATATACAAGTGGATTCTAGGAGCACTCAAACAAATAGTTGAAGACACGTGGTTTATGCACAGAAAACGCACATAAACACCATTATTCATGACAAGCATGAACTACAGTTCGGCAGGATGGATTCCAGTTGGAACACATAAGGCTTGGATGTTGAGTTGAGAATAACCAGCAGAAAAAATTGGTTCACAAGGTAATTCAAGTCCTCGCTTTATGTGTGTCAATGACTAGTAAACAAAAGTAATGGATGAGAAGTGAAGGAGGAGTTGAAAAGCAGCTGGCGACTCTGAGGTGTGTAGGTGGGACCATTTGTGGTCTGTTTCTTACAGAGCTGCTGTGGCATTAACAAGCTTTTAAAAATAGGTGCAACAAGGGTGCAATATTTTAAATCCAGCTTTATTTGTGAACATGTATAAATGTGAAACAAAGGATGTTTACTTTAAGCAATCAGTTGTTTCGAACCATACAATAATCATGTGAATGATGAAGCTAAACAGACAATATGGGTCATTATGGAGGTAAATTAATTTAGGTTCATATTACATCTGTAAAACTTGAAAATATTCACTTGGTAAAGAAATAAAGTGAGAGCTAAGGCAACCTTAATATATCCTCTTTGAAAACATGTACCTTTTGGATTCGTTCTCAAGTCTGAAATGTCAATTTTTTTAGTTGGATTTTGATATTTTCCTCTAATCTGGGAATCTCTCTTTACCCTCCTGTCAGTCAACCAGGAAACTGAGCTATATCCTAACAGGAGGTCATGATGATGCAGCTGACCTCTGGGTGGAGGCTACAAAAAGTCCTACGCTAGTGACTGGAAAATAAAATACCAACTTTTCCCCTGGGATACAGTCTACCGTGTAGAGAACTGTTGGCTTTAGGCAGTGCATTGTACAAGTGATGGAAAGGGGCAAATCACAAACCTTACAACTTCTATTTTCTGTTTTTCAAACTGCAGACTATGAGACCTCAGCTTCTCCTAAAGATAACAATACCTTGATTTTTGTAATGGATTGCTAGATGCATTTGTATAACATATGGCTTGTGGGTAATTTAGTAAATGTCTAACAAAAACCAAACTGCTGCCTCAAACTCAGCCCTTTTCTAACAATCAAAGCACACACATTTTTGGGAAACAGGTATAATAAAGCACACTTTACAGAAAAAATGTGACAATGGGTGCTGTGGAATTGCATATCTTAAAGAAGGAAAATAAATCTTGAATGCCTTCAAGAAACAGAATCAAGTTTCTAAAAAAATCTTACTGACTACCAAGCCAGTTTGCAGACTCAGACGAGTTCTGGTCAAGATTATCCAAGACTTATTTCTCAATGCACTATGTCAATTTGTGAAGCTAATCAAAGTTTGAATCAAATGTATGATACAATCATAAGAAAATGCAAGTTTGTTTTTAAAAAAAAATGTGTTTTGCTTCCTGTGCTAAGGCTCTTCACAATGTATTAGAATCAGCTGCCGTGTTACCAAGTAAACCCTTAAATCTGAATGCTTGGCATGCACAGTAATTTAACTGTAGACTTTTGAATTTAAAAATTAGGCCCCCCATTTATCTTCAAAATGATATCAAAGAAAAGCTTCATGCCCATATTTCAACATTTGGAGGGTCCCTTCCTCTACCAATGACAACCGACCAGATTGTCTTCACCTCTCTCAGGTCATGTAGGCTACAGCACCACAATGTGCCAAATTTACCAGAGAGCATTAAAGAATAAGAATCAACCAAAGTTAATGCAGAAAATTAAACAGAAAATTAGCATTAAAAGTACAACATTTTATAGCACATTTTACATGACACAAGTATCATATAAATATTGGAAACAACAGAAATCCTCACAGATGCTGCAAGACAGTGAGATTGGGTCACACATTGAATAAAACATTCTGCAAGCACTTTCATGTCAGTCCCTGGTGGCTGGGCGGGAAGAAACCCAAAGTGAAACTCGGCTCCACTGAAACAAAGGCCCCGTCAAATCAACAGCTACGTCTAAGCAGATCATGCAGTTAAAAGAACAATCAGTGCAAAGGGAATCTCTTTAACGTGAGCTGCTTTCCTATGTGCTGAGGACAACCAGTGCTGGGAACAGTCACTAATCAGCTGGAAAGTTACTCATAAGAGAGGGTAAGGTGATACTTTTAAAATGATGTGAAAATTTCTAGAACATAGACATAGATTTATGTACTGCTGCACACGTTTCTTCAATATCTGCCTTTTTTGTCAAACTTAAAAGTTTCAGATCAAGCATCTTATAGAATAGAAAAAGATAATTGGTTAAATAAAATACTTTCAAGCAATTCCATTAAGGTGAAACAAATCTATTGAAACAAACATGACTAAGTAACATAGAAATTGCGTCCGCCGTTGCAGTATGATCAAAATGAAAATGGTCAAATATTTTGGTTAGATTTTACTAGCCACACCAAGAATTTTAGATCAGAATACTTCTCTCTTCAGTATATGACATGACCTTTCCCAACAGGGTTCCTGCTCCCTTCCTGTATCCTCTATTTTGCTTTTACAAAATGGCTACTGAAACACACTACACTTTTCTGCAGACAGCTTCCTCAGTGGACAAAGACCTTGCAATTTCCATCCAGAAGTTTTTAGCCATTTAACAGTTTTGTAGTTATTTAGTGAAGAAACATGAAAATTTCAAAAATGTTTGACCAAATCAGAAAAACATTCCTGAAGAGTAACCAGACTTGTTGAAGAAAATGACATTGTTGTGTGAGCACATTTCTGCATAAGAAATTGCAACACATGTCAAAAAACACTACCCTTTGAAAAGAGCTCTGTTAAGTTTGTTTAACGTGGGTCTGGTGTCGAGTTTGGCAGGTGAATGCCTCTCTACAAACAAAATGACAATTTTCTCATCCATCTATGTTAATGAGAAGCAATTTCTCACTGCAAATTTACTTTGTTTTACATGAAACATTAGCTTAGATGAAAACATCTTCTACACTAACAAATATAAAATCATGTTCAACCCACACATTACTCATTGTTAGAAATGCTATTTTCTGGTTAGCTCTTTGATTGGTATAGAACCATAAACTGGTTTAGAACAGAAACAATTCTGGAGAAATTCTAGTTAAGAAAAAAAGAAAGACTTCCTTCATTCCTCTGACGTTTTATTTTCAATGCCATCACAAACAGAAAGCAAACAATAACATACATTGATGCAGGTTCATAAAGAGGTAATGCTAATGCAAGCACAGAGAGAAAGACAATGTGCCAACAAAAACTGAGTTTATCTAAACGATCTTTGTTACTTACCCAAATCTTTGGATCCTTGACTCTCACTGGCCAGCTCACCCATTCGTACCAGAGCATCAAAGTAGCCTTTTGCAGCAAATGTCACATCTGAAGACACAGAATAAATCAGAAGTTAGTTTAAAGGTTTCCAAAAAACAACTGTTCACACTTGAAAAAATGTATATATAGTTGGTTAAATTTATTTTACAAATAGATGCACTAAGTTTGTCTAGGACATTAGCAAACAATGTTTCCATTTATATGTGTAGATATACATTTTTTTCCCTTTTCTTGGTAAAAAAAATGTATATTTTTTTTTACCAAATATAGTAGCTAGGTATTTTGATAAGTTAAAGAGATTACCTTAATTTCAGATTTGATATACGACATATGACCTCTGATTAAACCCAGTTATGAGTAGCTCCCACAGCTGGATTTATTAGAGTCCCATCACTGCATGTCATCCAACCAGCATGTAAGCAGACACTGAATAGTTATTTTAAAGCCTCTAATATTAAACGAGAATGAAATGTCCCTAAACTGGTGGACTGTTTTGTAATTCACTTCATATGGCTACTTGAGAAAAATCAAATAATGATACTATACAAAATGGCAGTTGAAAACTGAACTATGTAATTGTGTTTCAAAATAACTTGAGCATATTATATGGATTTGTCAATGAACAGATTTATATGATCTTCACATGTCGGTCAAAAAGACCCACAGCATGAGCTCTTTTGCTAAATTTCGAGAAGTCAATCTCGAAAACATTAATAAAAGAATCTAGATTATTGTAGCTCAATGTGGTTAGGGTCAGTCAAAAATCAAATATTAATCAATCATTGCGAGTCAAAAATCAAGCCAAGCATTTTTCCTACTGAAGCTCATTTCAATGTGAGAGCAACGGGTAACAAAGAAATCAATAACGGCTCCAAGAAAACATCATAGCTCTATTAAGGAACCACCAATAGTGACTAACCACATGCTGCTACCTGGCATTGTTCTGTCTTCCTTTTCATTTCATCTCACTTGTGAACAGGCAGGCAGACCACTGATTGAAGAATGAATTACAGCATATAGTGTTCCTTACAAAGATTCAAGCTGATGATGGTGAAGATGTGAGTGTAGGGATTTGCCTTCCACTCACATCAGTATGCTAGATTGAACGGAGTTATGTATGAAAAATGATTTTCCTCTCTGGTACTGATTAAAGTTAAAGAGAATTCGAGGATTATAATCCTGTGCTTCTCAAATATTTTACAATTATTACCTCAAGAAATACCATGCTGAAAGGCAATTTAAAACAGCCAACAAAGCTATTTACAAGCTAAGGAAAAAAAAAAATCTACCTTCTATGATGGGTTGAAGAATGGAGTCTCATTGTGGGGCTGATTTTTAGATATTGATATTTCAAAATAGATAAAAAAAACAAAAAACAAAAAAAAGCAATATTCTGAAATGTACAGGTGGCAAAGTCAGTTTTGGACGAGATTTCTCATGAGCTATGTCTTCAAAATTCAATATGCCTGCATCCCATATAAGAGTTAGAGACAGATGTGTTCTGCAAATAATTTATCTCCACTTCTGATTTGTGCTTTATCAAACCATATAGAAGCACAGGATTTTACAAATGTTTTGAGTGAAAATGTCTCAGCAGTGTCTAAAAGTGCAATAAGCTGCAAAATATTAATATTAGCTTGTATTGCTAATAGTAAGGAGCTTAATCACTGAGCAGTAAATCCCACAGTTTTTCTGAAATACAATTGCAACTTGTTGAGATGGATTTTGTGCAATTCCCAGATGAAAGCTCAAGAAGGAAGAGCACTTAATTCTGATTCTCTATTTTCTGCTTCAATTTGTAAGTGTGACAGTTGCAATGGTGGTAGAAGTTTGTTCTGTAACCGATTGGTTCCTGGTCAGTCCATCGCAGTTACCCTGTCTTGTTATTGAGAAAATGCTGCTCAACTTTTATTCAATACTTTACACAAATAAAGTTATTATATTTTTTTGCAGGACTAAATAAAGAGCCAGCATGGATCCAAAACATTAACCAATGGAATCCCCTTGTTGAAAATGTTCATGTACTGCCAAAATGGTCATGCAGGGTAGATGCAAGTTTCTCTGTCTAGCTGTCCAAAGGGGCTTCGCCAATCTCTGGGAATTAATGACCGCTGCTTTTAAAGGTGAATTCAACATCAGTACAGTTGACAGATGTTGTAAGGTTGTGTTGGCTGACGCGACTCTGCAATATTGCTTGGAAATTGGGGGAAGTTTCCTTAGATTGGCAGACTGGGGTGGTGGTCCCCACTCTCATTCTTGTTCATGAATGAGGGAAGAAGGGAGCGGAAGATCAACAGGTGGATTGGCGCAGCGTCTGCTGTGAAGCTGGCGCTGTACCGGTCTGTCGTGGTGAAGAGAGAGCCGAGTCAAAAAATTAGCTCTTGATTTACCGGTCCATCTACGTTCCTACCCTCATCTATGGTCATGAGCTTTGGATTATGACTGAAAGAACGAGATTGCAGATACAAGCGGCCGAAATGGGTTTTCTTCGTACAGTGTCTGGGCTCTTCCTGAGAGATAGGGTGAGAAGCTCAGTCATCCAGGAGGGACTCAGAGTAGAGCTGCTGCTCCTTTACATTGAGAGGAGCTAGTTGAAGTAGCTCAGGTATCTGGTCAAGATGCCTCCTGGACGCCTCCCTGGTGGGGTGTTCCGGGCACGTCCCACCGGAAGGAGCCCCCGGAGAAGAACCAGGACACGGAGGAACTACGTTTCTCGGCTGGCCTGGGAATGCCTGGGAATCCCGGAAGAGTTGGAACAAGTGGCTGGGGAGAGGGAAGTCTGGGCCTCCCTTCTGAAGCTTCTCCTCTCACGATCCGACCCCAGATGAAGCGGAAGAAAATGAATGGGTGGGTTGATGGACATTTGACAGATTGGACCCAAACATGGAGACAGCTGTCAGGTGTAAGACACATTTACAAAAATAGAATGACAGGGACAGGCTAATTCGAATGCACAGATGTAGATACTGCACCACAGAAGAAGTCCTCTAAGCTGATTGACATATGCTAATGTAGGTACCAGTTACAGCTGGACCAGCTGTAGAGGACAGCATGTCTGCTTCCACCTCTGTTGCACCAGGTCATTTTTTAAAGCCAAACAGTTCCTGGGCTTGCCTTGTTGTGGAACATGTGTATGAATGCATGTCAGCTTATGAGAGTATATACTTGCATGCCACAGAGTTAAAACAGATTTCCTCGCAACAGACAGTTTTGCTGATGCCTCAACACCTGAAGAATGTGGAATATCAAGTGTACAATTAAAAGAAGGTTTCACACAGAGCTTGGACCTATATTAACAGCACCACCAAAAAGCGTGGTAAGGGGTCCAAAACAACAGATGGGCAGATGGGATTACCAGAAAAGAGCCTTTTTCAAAGACCCATCACTAAATCTTCACTGTAAAGAACTGTAAACATTTTAGTCAGGACACAGGCCATCCTTGTCTGGTGATGGCCTGACAAGGATGGCCTGTGCAAAGCATATACTGTGCACAAAAGTATATGCTTTGTGCACAGTTTGTGTTTTTTGGACTTGTTAAGAACTATGTAATTAGTTGACTGTCTGTGGGTTGTAAAAAAAAAACAAAAAACTGTAGAGTACACCCACCTTCAGATCTTGTAACCCTACAAATGAAACTCTTTTGGCATTGGTAGTGTTAAATAATTTCAGAGATTGCACCATATGGATAGAAATGTGTCCTCCCAGAGCTGCTAAGTCCCTTGGGTTGAATCAATTCTGCAAAGTGGGTCTTTAATGGCTCAGCGAACCCCTACCAGTCTGTTCCCATGGTATACCACGGTCAGGATTATTTATTGCATGTGTAAGGGAATAGGAGTGCTGGCCTGGGGACGGAGAAAAATCTCTAATGGTTTGGCCAGTTTAACTCGTGAGGACTGGGGTCATGTTAAGGTTCAGGGGTGTTTTGAGGAAAACCTCTTGTAGCACTGTAATCCAAGTACAAATCAAAGATTTCAAAAGACAAAAGGCCATTGTGGAAAGTCTATTGGCAAAAATCTAGCTGCTAATGGAGAGCTGTCCTTTCTTTTGCATTTTGTAGTTTTTTTCCCTTCAAAATTAAAGAATAGAAGAAGTGCATAGTGCAACTCATAAGACCTGGCCACAGAGTATAAGGACAAAGATGATCTAGCTTTCATGAAAAACATGAAGACAGGTAGATGAAGTACAGGAACATGAAGAAAGAATGCGAGAATGCTGTCTTGGCTGAGTGCCTAAACCTGCAGTGAAGCACAGAAAAAAATGAATGAAGGAAAAGAAAGGACTCACTGGCGAGGGCCTTCTCATAGTTCTTCCCCATGGCAACAAAGTTCCGTAAGCAGGGGTTGAACTGCTCCATGATGGTCTGAAAGAAAAACAAAAAGCACCACATTGTTGGAGGATGGAAGCCTCACTTATCACTACAACAGGGTCAAGAGCACAGAGGACGTTTGCCTTTCTCTACTCACTTTGTGTCTTTCACTAGCCTCCTTCCTTCAAATCCACAAAAATCAGTTAAAGAATAAAAACATTTAAACCACAAAAAGTTGGATGTTTAAATTGCATATTAAAAAGGAATTTCCAACTGGAAAGTATGCCATTGTTGTGCAATGTGCAATCTTCACATATTTCAAATAACTTTTTTTCAGGATTTAAAATTCCTTTTAAAAACAAAGAATTGGGATTTCTCAAGTTTAACATAGTATCAAGTAAGACTCTCCTCAACCAACTATAGCTGCATGCTATCCGGTAAATGTGTGTTTAGTGGGTGAAGGTAATCTTCCTAACAACTATGTACTTAATAAGAGTATGTGAGGGGAATCGTCCTGGTACTTTCAAAAAATTGGAAATTTGCTACTTGAAAATATTTGTCACAGCTTAGATGCCAGAGGGTGCCACCCATCACTCACTTAAGTATTGTTGATGAAATGTCTGAAGAAGATTCTGTTCAAAATAACTTGCAAACATCATTTCCCATCGTTCTTGGTGTTATTTACAAGCATATAAAATAAGGAAATTTGTTCACTAGCCAGTTACCTTCTTTTGCTGAGTTTCAATGTAGGTTTTTGCTAGTGCCTGACACCATTTTGTAAAATTATTAAAATAATTATTAATTAATTAAAATAAGCAATTAATTTAGCAGATTACAGTCTAATGCTTCTTCTGTGTTCTGGCTGACACAGACATTTCAGGTTTGTACTTAAAACATAAATTTGTGGTTTTAAATTTGATATTTAATCTATGTGAAATCAAAACCTGCAGGTAAATATATTGTAATTTTGTTTTACAACTGCAACATAGCTGTGTTATTTTAACAGCAGTGATAATAATGCTTGTGTAAGATTTTTGAAAACATGAATGAAATGCAATTGAAAATCACAATGCATGTTTGTGGCTATATGTCAGAGCATTAGTCTATTCCATGTCTATTCACAAGGACATACAAGCTGTGCTAGAGTCTGAGAGTCAAGTGTACAGGGCTCTGTAATGGTATCCACACCCTTTGTCATTTTTCTATTCTTGAACTCTCAACTATGAAATTAAAATGCAACTGCAAAGAAAAAAAGTACAGCACGTTAAATTGGGTATCATGTAGCATAGTGTGTTGTTTTGGAGAAGCAGCATCAACATATTTTTCTGAGGTGTTTAATGTGTTGACTCATCAGCGTTTCTTGATGTGATTGCAATTAGCAATAAATAAAACCTATTTAAAGCAGGAATTGTACACTGCATTGCTGCAGAAAAACTGAACTGCAAAAGAAGTCAGTCTTGATTCCTGAGAAAGGAGAATACCTGACTCTCACTGTATAGTTTCCTGTGCTTCACATCTACCTCTCTTCTCCTTCCTTCTCCTGTGCTCCTCCAGGACTTCTTCCAATTAGTTGGTCCCCAGTCAAACATTCAAGAATAACCCGAGGACAGAAAGACAACCACAATAGTGCTGCAGCAGTAACGGCACCAACATAAACCATCAATACTGTGGGAGAAAGCTTAATCATCTACTTCTTGCCTGAATCCACACAATGGCAAAAAGAATATGCAATGTGCCATCGTTGACAACCTGAAACAATCCCACAAGCTCATCCTCCTTCCTCAGTTAGCTTCAGCACTTTGTTCCTTTGTTTTTTCCTGTCTGTTTTTAATGAGACAATAGTTTGATCAAACCACATGTTTCTGTGTATGCCCACTGTACTGTAAAGAGCTGCAGTTCAGGTGACCTGAGTGCTGCATAACCCACCTACAAAATAAATATCAATGACTCACATTTGAACAACTCAAAAGCTTTCATTAACAGTAAACTACCAACAGTAACTTCTGTTATGTAGGACCCGATTGTGCTCAAATTGAAAGTCTGGACAACACAAGTAGATTAAACTGGTTCACAGAAAGGGGAAGACAATGACCAAAAGAGGTACATGAATAAGTAGTAACTGAAACTGAAATAATAAATGGACTGAAAGGATAATCAAGTAACCATGTTACCTTTAGTAACAAAAATGTTCTGTAAAAATTTACATAATAATTTGATACCTTGAAATTGATCTCTGTGTTTTTAAGAAGCTCCTATATTTAAAGGCACTTTGCCTTCATCATTTCATCATAACAGTGCTTCTCTTGCTGTTTACATCCATTCTAAAGAGTGTTTGACAGTGCTTCTCTTGCTGTTTACATCCATTCTAAAGAGTGTTTGACTGAACCGCAATATGTATGATAACCTTAGCAGATTTACAATTTCACCAGCTGTTAGCTAATTGCTTCTGCCACTTGTCTGGAAGAGCTGAGTGGGGAAGATATGGGTGAAGGATGCTTTGTGAGACCAAAGCTCTGCTGGAGACCAAAAGTGAATAACTGAAACAGACATAGTTTCTCATAGCAAACTAGTTTGTCTCATAATTTGCTATGAGACAAACTGTTAGCAATTCACACCATATTAGAAAGTAAACTTAGCTAAAGCTAAAGTTTGCCTCGCATTTCAGCAAATGGCTCTGAATAAAAACACATTTTGGTATTGTCAATATGCTGATTTATTGAAAGGATATCAATCAAACATGCTTAGAAACTAAAAGCTCTTCTGCTTGATGTTTATGAGGACAAAACATCTGTCTTCATGTTTTGTCCTCATAAACTGCCAAGAAAACTGTAACTGCCAAGAAAACTGGCAAACATAAACTTGAGCATTTAGTCATTGGTAGGTGAGTTTAATGTTGTTGAAGCATAACCTGATTGGGTCATCCTTAACAAGAAAACCAAATTTCTTTCTGTAAAGGCAGTGCTCCAATTAGAATGTTGTCTGTTTCTGCACTAAATAAATATTTTATAGTTTTATGTCACGTTTTTCCTGCTTTGTTTTTTTTTTTTTTTTTTTTTTTTGCTATGGTGTGTTTGCTTTAAGTGGCCTGATTGCATTTGAGCATCTGTGGTTCAAAGTCTAAAGCACTTAGACTTAATGAAACCTGAACTGGATAACTGTATGCTAAGAAACAAAAGCCATTTGTTACTTGTAGAGCTTTCATTATGTTTGTGAAACCAGTGAAAATGGCAATTTTTGACAGTTCTCACAGGCGATAAGTACCAAAGTCCTTAGAGATCAAACGTAAACAAATTATGGCTTTTTTAAAACAAAATTTGCAAAAACAAATAATCTGAAAAAACGTAAGCCCACACAAAACCGTTGATGAATGGAATATAATAGAATTTTAAAATGGTGGTATATTTCAATTTTAAAAATTGAAAAAAAATAAAATAAAAAAAAACCTTTAGTTCAGACTCCACATACATCCCATGTTTTATCACTATATCAATATGTGCAATATTAATATTTCATTGAACTGCCTTAATGGCGACACCATTTATGTAAATACTAGGCATCCAGGCTCTCTATGCCAGTTGAATATGAAAAGGGCAAAATCTGAAATACAACCCATTTTCATTTTTAGTAGTTCTCTGATAAACTCAGTCATTAAAACAATGTGTTTCAGATGGAAGTAATACATTCATGGTTTTGCTCAGAAGTTCAGTAAATTCCTGCCTGGGGTCTACTTTTCACACAAAAGCATAACATTGAGACAGTAAAGTTGTTATTTATTTACTGCAAATCACATCGTCATTGCATGATTTGAATGTTTTCGTATTGTGCAGGTATATTTCCACTGTTGATCACAGAATATTAGCAGATGTAGTCAAGTCATCTATTATTTTGGTAAAAAGGTAGCAATCCAAACATTTGTAATGTACCAACAGTAATTATAAAATGTCAGTGTGGATTGCAAAGATCACATGGTCAAATCTATGAAAACAACTTGCATTTGAGCAACATACCTCACTCGTCTTTTGGGTATTTATGCATCATATTCTGAAACAACTGGAGAACTCCAACTCAGTTGTTAAATATGCTTGTATAAATAGTAAAACTAGTCACGAAAATAAAAAGGTATCCCTTTTTATAGGGGCACTGGAGCCCAAAAAAATAAAATGAATAAATATTATTTGCACAAAAGCACACTTATTTAAGCACCTACATTAATACAAAAACTATATAATAGAATGACGTTGTTTTAAATGGGTGGGAGGATTATATAAAAACACAAGTCCCAGTGAGCCGTCATTACAGCACTCTCTCCCACTGAAGAGGTCAAAGGTAATTGACACAAGCTTAGCTGCTTTTCTTGTACTAACTGCAAACAGGCTTCCTGATCCACAACCAGGGTACAAAAAAACAAAAAAAAAACACTAATAAATGCAACTAGAGGACAAACCTAATCATACAATTACACGATGGCTCAGAGATAAAAAGTATTATATAAGAGACAAAATTACAATGCGCTTTCACATGTCATGCAGAAGAGAAAGGACAAGGAGGCAATCAGTCTTCATTTCCTGTCATTGTTGCTAAATTTGTCATCCCAGTTCTCCTGTACTACATCGTTACCCTAATTGTAGAAGCTAATTGGGAAAATGGGGCCAGGAGACACTTGAGGTTGTATGACATGGTGGAAAGAGGAAAGGAAGTGGGAAAAATTAAGAATTAATGTGGAGTATATTCACTTCCACATCAGTTGTATCATCTTTCATTTTAAAAAGAAAATAAAGAATAATTATGGCTGAAACGTGGTCTCCATCATTCCCGAGAATGAAATTCACTTACTAGAACTAAAGTCAAAAATTAAAGCAAACAATTGAAAGAGGGCAAAGAAATGTGTTCTGCAAAATTAATCAAATGATTGTCTCAGGGCTGAGATGTAAAAAAAAAAAAAAAAAAAAAAAAAAAAAAAGAATAAAGAAAAAGACATTTCAACTAGAAAGACTGTTGATACATGAAAACATTAGGGATAAAGCAATTCAGAGTAAATTAATTTGTAAGAAGCCGCTGAAACAAGGTCAAAACATCTTAAGTCAACAGCAAATGCAGTCAATGGAGGAGTCATTCCTCCCTGCTTAGTCTTTCTGCTCTCCCCTGTCACACATTTACACCTTCACACACACACAAATATAATGACATGCTAAGGGGGCAATTTGAAAGTAACACCAGCTGATTAAAACCAGGGGCACTCACACACTGAAACAAGCCAATATCCCATCAGCTGTTCAGTTGCGCCCTTCCCCCGATCCTTTTTTTTTTTCTTTTGGAACCACAACCCTGCCTGGAGGGCCTGAGAAACCCCCTGATCAGGTGAAGAAAACACTCCTGACTAATATATTTGTCACACTGCAGAGACCTGCCATGCAGTGAAAGGTAGAAAAGGCAGCTGAGGCTAATGAAGTAACCTACAGAGAATATAAAGAAAGACAATGACATGTAGATTCACAAACATAAAGACCATTTTTAGCAAAAAAAAAAAAAAAAGATAAAGAAATGAATATTAGAATATGCCTTTAACAGAAGAGCTGCATTTCCAAGAGATCTAGTCAGTCTCCTTGGCAAAGGGCATTGAATCAAGCTCAGACATATCAGAACCGCTGTGTCTTACTATTTGGCAAGACAGTTTGAGGGAAACCTCAGTTTGTGTTGCCTGAGGAACCGAATCCAGGAGTAACACCACCAATAAAACAGCCAAATAATGACAATTTTGATTGCAGAGTCTACCAAAATCTGCAGGGTGATATACAGTTATAAACAAGTGTTCAGATACAAAATAAAATGATTGATTTACATTACATCAACCGAAACTGTTAGTGTCTTAGCTCTGTTAGGGTTAACCAAGTTATCTTAATTTTCTAAATATCAGAATTCTGAAATTAGGTTTTTTTTTTCCCCATTTTTACTTTCCTCAAAGTCAAAAATGTGCAGAGGTTAATTTGATTACTAAGCCCTTAAACAATTTGGGAAACCCTAGATGATGTCACAGATTTGTAAGCTTGTGATAGGTGAATACACAACATTGCAGGTTTTCAAAAAACTGTTGAGAAGCCTACAGGAAAATACTACACTAGTTTATGATAGCAAACAGCTTAAAAATGTAATCCTACCTAAATTTATGAGAATTACTTAAACAAGCCATATAGATAGTCTTGACAGATAATGAGGAAAAGAACAATTATAAAGGGTAAGTTTAAGCTCACAAAAACAATAGCAACCTAACCTAAGTATTCCCAATACCTTAGAGAACTAAAACGTTTAATACAATTATTACAACCTCAGGAAAACCGGACAGGCATTTAAAATCTTGCATCAAACACAAAAAGATTAATCAGGTTAAAGGGAAGGGGAGAATGTAAATATTTTCTAAATTACCACAGAAATCAAGACAACCAAAAAGAATTCATGATTATAATGTGTGAAAATTATTCTGTCTGAACCCACAGAGTGCAAGTACCAATGTGGTAATTTAGTCTTGAATAATCTAATTCTCTCAGAAGTCTGAACAGGATATGAACTTACTGCTGCATGACACTGTGATTGGATTAAACAGGCTTTAGTGTCCTTCAGGAGGAAGAATGGCTGACTTGAAACTGATAAGTGTTTGGTGGAAAAGGGGAGCAGCAGGGTATAAAGTTTAAAAAAATAAAATAATAAAATAAAAACTTTATACCTGACCTGCAACATCTGGAAAGTCCATCATAGAAACTATTTAGAAAAGAAAATGCATATTCAAAGACAGGAAGCAGGTGATCAGACAGAACATGTATCTGCCACAAGTGAAGTACAGCTGATCAGATGAATCACAACAAACCACACAGTGAATTAAGAATCCCTTGCTGATTGGTATCGAGTTTAAAGATGTTGTTTACAACCAGAATGGGGTACAGATTGATTTTTTTTTCCCAGCTTCCTTGGAGCTTGGAATTCTTTCACAATTTAGATAATTGATTTTCTGATAATCCAGCTACTTCCATCAAGAAAAGGACAACAATATGAAATGCCAAATGAACATTTTCACTTATATCAGTATGCACAAACATCAAACTTGAATATCTTTTGCAGGCAAGTTATTCAGTAACTTAAGAAATTAACTGATTGTTAAAATATACTTATGATTCATGCCATTTTAACAACAAGCTGCCCTGAAGAAAAGCAGACAATATGTACACATTATATCTGGACTTTTCTAGAGACTTCTCTGTGCCAAACTTTACAGTTATTTATCTCTTTCTTCACCCAAGGGAATAAGTTTGGTGCTTTGGCCAGTACCAGCTGATCACAAATAGTTTTCCCCTCGCTGTCACAACCGATAACATCAGACTTGTTGCCATATTGGAAAGACAGAACACAGTTTGGAATGGCTGCATTCCTTATTAAATTTTGCCAGAGAAAGGATAATTTAATTTCAGTACAAGCTGAAAAATAGACAAGTTGCTGCTCTGAGTTTTCTCTTTACATACAAGCAGATTGTTGAGGCAGCCAATCCAAGATTTACAGGAACGTGTCCGCTATGTATTGGGATTTTCAAGCAATTATTAACAGAGGGTAGAAGGAATGTGGAGAATAATATGACTGTTTATGAACTTAGATTACGCTGAATGGTTTAAGGTACTTGCATTTATCCTGACTAAAGCACACACAAAGTTTGCAATTTTTTCCTCACCAAAGTGGACTATGCACTGTGTTTGATCTGAAAGCAAACATCATGTGAATATTTGCTTCTTCAACAAATTCTGTCAAAGGATCACATTTTAAGACTGAACAGAGGACATTCCTTCAGAATCATGCAATTTTTCTTTTGTTGTGTAAAACTACAGAATCTTTCATTGTGTGACAAATTAGTCATGTCAAACTCAGACAGGCACACATAAGGGAGACCAAAGACTTTCAGATCTTTAACGGGAGAAATCTTTAGTTGTATTAACATACACCTATATCTATCCACAACAAGAAATGACAAAATGTCACAATGTTCATATCAGTAACTCACTGAATTTTACTGCCTGCAATATTCATTATACTCAGTAAAACATTTGAACCATGTTTCTGATCATTTTATTATGATTTATAAAAGTCAACTTCTCAGGAAATTTGACTGAAAGATTAAACCAATTTTAAATATATGTAAAAACTGGATGTTATGGGCTGGCCAACAAAATCTTGTGAAAGACTGCTGACTTGACAGTTGTCCATCAGACAACTGCAGACAGAAAGCATAAACCATTAAAGGTCATACCTGTGACCAGGCATGTTCATGGAAAGTTGAGTGTACTAGTAAAAGTTGCACAAGAAAAATGAATAACTTCAGTATTGAGAGGATTGTGAAACAAAGTATTGTCAATAGACTGGCGGATGTTCATAAGTTGTCTACAGTGGTTGTTATCTGGGCGTCAAGACTCAACAAATTCATATGTGTCCCAAATTCATTCCTCCTTCCCATGTATTAAGCAACTCCTGAGCCAGAGAAAAAAAAACAAAACAAGAGAAGCAAATAGTCATGCAGCCGTGCCCAACTTGTCACTCCACTCCATCAGCTGGCTGAAATACGTCTTCCACTCTTCCCTTGTTTACTGAAAAAGACAAATTGTAAATCTGTACAGCAGGGTCATGAAAAGCACACATGACCATGATGTTGCAACTAAAGGAATGGCACAGCTTTACAGCTTTAACTTCTTTCATAAGAACACAGAAATTTGTTCTTTCACTCAAGATGACCAGGATGAGGACAGACTTCTTTTAGGCCAGGGCAATTTCTAGTCCTGGCCTAAGAACTTCTAGGAGTGTAATAACCATCTCCACTTCACATTTCAGACCAATCACAAAGTGTTCACCAGACACCACACTAGGAAACAATTCTTCCTAGATGATGATGTGTCAAGAACAAATTGTAAGATCTCCCAAACCTAGGCTTCAGAAAACAAAGTATTTTTATTCCTGTTGCCCCAAGAGCTCAAGTTTTTGTTCTTACAGTGTATTTATTGAGTGGCCTTTGAGAAAAGCTACAAGTGGCATGACTTGTCAATAGTTGCAAATGGCTTTTAAGCAGCTTGTTGCCACATATCTCACTAAAAATACAATTAATCTGTATTTTGTTTAATTTTTAACTAAATGTAATTAGCCATATACACGTGTTACCGTACTAAACGTGCCAAAACGGGTATGATGGGAATGTTCACTTGAAAACTATGACTTAAATTAATTTTGATTTTAATTGGTTTATTATTACAAATGGATGTATAATCTTAGCTGCTGTTAGAAGAAATCACTTCATGCTTTTTGTTAATTCTTGTTTAGATACTGTAACACCATGTATCAGTGATATTTTTGTCAGGTTTGTCATGTGGTGAGCATCTAATACCAGCCCATGACAAGTCTTTATAAATTAATAGTTTATTAATGCTGTTTGCACAAAATAAAGATTTATAAATATTGCTACTTTATTATTCCAGATCTTTCAGAAATTACAATATTTGTTCCAATTCGAACATAAATAGAATTAAGACGCTGCTTTCACATCCGTTAAGTCTAGCATGACTGTGTGTGCAATAAAAGAACAAAAACCCCAATGTGGCAAAAAAAAACAACAATCTATATCTAAATAGGTTTTGAATAATTCCTTTAAAACATCCAATCTTCTCTTTCTCTAGCAAAGTAATTAGCACCTTGCAAACTAGTTTTTAAACTTTAGAAATGCAGTCTTTGCAATCATCTCTGTTACCTTATGACCAGGAAGAATATGCTGATATATCATTTTTGACTATCTTTGGTTTACTTTCACTGCAGATGGTAGCTCCATCTATAAACCGCTTCCAGTGTGCAATAGATCAGTAGTCATGATTTCTATGGATAAGCAAAACTGTCGTGTTAAAACTGCCTCCCCCTCTAAATACCCCTAAAACTTCCAGCCCTTTTTCTTTTATCACTATGGAAAAAGCTACAAGGTACTATTTCAGCTGATTCAGTCACAACTTGACAAAACATTAAACTTTATTAGTGTGTTTGGCCCCAATAGTCTCAGAGGCCTCAGGTTGAGGAAAATCAAGTTGCCGTAAAATTTATTTCTATTGTTCCTTCTTCACCTCTTGGTGCCACGGCATAACATATTATTTACCCATAAGACCTGCCATTTACTTTGTTCACTGCCTTCTGAAGTCAGAGTGACCCCCCAAAAAACACCTTAGCATCATTCGGCTACAGAGAGGCTGGTATCTATGGCAACCAAGATCCATACCTACTTTAAAGCTTTAGTTCTTTATCCAGAAAAATAAAGTCTATTCTGGAGAAGAGATCACTGGCTCCCTTTCTAATTCTCTCAAAATTGACCAAGCTGACCACTTTTTTTAAACTTAAAAGAAAAAAAAATAGCTCATAATTGATGAAAACATTTTGATTACTTCACAAAAGATATCAGCATATTTTATTTAGCGTGGCAATTTCAACGTTTTTAGAAAAAAAGGTTCCTATTAACTATGGATGGTCTTTGTTAAGAATTTGTGCTATTATTATTTTTATTTTATCACATTGCAAGGTGAACAGAAAACATTTCTAATATTTAGCTAAAATTAACTATAAAAACATGAGGGCTGTTCAGATTAGGCTTCTTGAAGGTCAGTCTTTTTAACCAAGTGTTCAGTACCCTTTAAGACAGAATGAGGTTGAACCTTAATCACCTTTTCTGCAGGTTTTTAATTCTTTGTCAGCATGCAAGACTTCAAAATTATTAAAATGTGTTTAAGTTTAACATAATGCCACAGTTTTCATGTGGGTATGCATGCAGAATTACCTCCTTTGTGCAGAGTAGTAAGGATTTTGTTGCTTACTCCACTTGCAAAATGTGTGTAAAATAGTGTGGTCAGTGTTGCCCAAAGTGGCAGCCACTGTCTCAGACATGGACACAATTGCCACAGGCATGTCGACGTTCGGTTTATGACCCTTCCATGAAAGGCCATTGTCCACTGCATTTACACAGTACTTACTAGAATTTTCCGTCTCTGTTCCTCTTTCAGTCTATAATTATAGTTTCTCCCTCTTCAGTAATTAGGGACTTCAACAAGGATCTGGACTGTCTCCATCTATTTTCCCCCTCTCTATCTTTTTTTCTCCCACCCACATAACAGTGTTATTTTTTTCAAGCACAGTCACATTCATGTTTGCTATAGTGTCATTTCAGACAGCAGCCACATTCACAACGTGACTTCAAATCAACTGCATGCATCGTGACGGTTCCGAGGCTTCTTTGCAGCCTGTACACAGTTAGTACTGCCAGTCTCTGCCCTTGAAAAAGCAACGTTGAGTAAAAGAAAAAAAGAGAAATGTCTCTAAACCATCCGCCCCCAGACGTGCAGAGAAGGTGGGTGTGTAGAGCAATAGTCCTCTCTGCATCGCAGTCAAAGGCACAGAACAAAATCTGCTCTTCCATAAGCAATGAAGATTATGGAGCCTCCTGCAGTGGATAATGCAATCATTTCAAAGCCCCAGGCTTCAGCAAGCATCAACTTGTTGAAGCACTATATTCTGGAAGCAGATGTTATGGAGCTTGAGTCTCTTCAGACTCTTTTAAATCTTGTATTATTAAACAAGCAGTGTCTGATGTGACCATACTCTGCCAGAACAAAAAGAAAAGCAAACGAAGCTCTGGGTTATGTCTTCATACAAGCGACTCCAAACAGTTTCTTCAGGAGAGTCCACAGGATCAGCGCTGAATTTATACAACAGTCCAGCCCTGTTTACGTCAGACCCATTTGGGAGCTTTTATGAGGAATTTAAGCATCCTCATGAAATCTCTTCAAAGATAGACATGCATGTTTGTAAAAGATCGAGTGGTAGCTCCCCAGCACCCTTTGAAAAAATAAAAAAAGAGTTATTTGACACATAAGAATGCATAAGAATAATGGCACATTGTTGCTAAGAGACAACCTGTTTCGGTGTAGTTCTCTTATCAACAAAGTATGGCTGAAATGACAATAATGGTGAAACTCACGATAAGGTTGCAATCAAGACCCAAACTATTACATATTACAGTCACTGTTCACTTCATTAGTAACACCTTGTGGGTACGGTGTTGGACTCCTCTTGCATACAAAACTCCCTTAACTCTTCATGACAGATTAAGATAGTTGAGACATTCCAAAGATTTTGGACCTTTATTAATATAGTAATGTCATTACTCAGGTTTTACAGATTGTTGGCAGCACATTCATGATGAGTCCACTACATCTAAAAGGGTTCTTACTGGATTCAGATTCAGGTGACTGTGGAGGCCACTGGAGTAAAGCAAACTCATTGCCTTGATCAAGAACCCAGCTTAGATGAGCTGAACGTTATAACAATATTATTCTGCTGGAAAAATATTGAAGCTGGACATGAAGGGATGGACATGATTAGCAACAATGCTAAGGTAGGCTTTGGTGTTTAAGCAATCTTCAGCTGGAATTAAAGTGTCCAAAGTGTTGCAAGAAAATATCTTACAAACACTCACATCACCATTAGCTCATACAAGGCAAAATAGATCAAAACATTAAGAGATATTTGACAAAACTGTCCACTGTTTTCCAGGTTGTGTTGACAATCGGGGTGTGGTAATGCATGGGAAAATGTGAGTTGTCCCGAGGGTTGCTGAAAGTGAGTCACACCCTTCTATTGCCTCACCTGCCCAGGGTGTGTTTAAAACCTGCACTGCATGTATCCTAGATACATGCAGTGCAGAGATACTGAGTATTTACAGAGTGTTTTTCTTCTGACAAACACTAAGTAAATACAAAAAAAAATTCCTCAACAGGGCGTGCTGGGTCACTTTGCCTCAGTGGAGCCTTCCATTTTGCTCACCGTTTAGGATAAAAGTGTATGAAGCCACACTCATTTTTCTTGAGCTTCTGCTTTAATCAATCTGTTTGCTCACTTTAAGCAAGCTAGGTCATCGCTCAGACTTCAGCCGTCCGCTTCGTAAGAGGCTTGACCTGAAGCGCCACCCTATGCAGACATGACCAGCTGGTGGAGATGACAGTAGTGCAGACACACATCAACAGAGTGTCAGTCCTAAGTATCCGTCTCACCAAGTCAGCATGGGGATAACTAGATGCAAACCGCCATGTCTGGGGCTGCCTGCCTACAGGAAGGAGGGGAAACTCAAGTCAACAAAGGATCATGCAAAAATTGCTGGGTTTCCCATGCCAACTCCCTTGCTGATCAAGATCATCTCACAAAGCTTAGGTGTGCCCGGTACCTTTACTGAAAGCACAACGCTTGCAGGGGAGATTCAAAATCCCTAGTCTCACCCTTACACACAGTAAATCGGGCTAAGACGAGACACATCAGCATTTACCTCCCTCATTACCCTGATGATTACTCAGTATCTTGCCAGCTGCTTGCTGCAACTTCTTTACAGACACCACATGTTTTAACAACTCTCCTTCCTCAAAAGATCTTTGCTTGCATAGTATAGAATGAAAAATTACAGACATACTCAGAATGCCTACATGGCAGAGAAACTGCAAGAGAGCAGACTTGCAGAACCAATCATTACTTCTTCACAAACATTAGCGGTTTTCCACTCTGATTTAAAAAAAATTAGGGACTGACTTAGAAAACATTCTAATCAATAAACATTGAATAATTATCAATCTAAAGTGCCTTTTGAGGATCAGAATACAATACATGTTCTCCAATATTTAATATAATCTATAAATCAAGTTAATCAAGAAAATAAGAAAATTATTTAGCTTAAAATTGTCTTGAAATTTTTTTATTTTGGATTAAACTGCTTTGAAATTATGGTGGTGTACTAAACTAAGTGTAATCCTCTTTCATTTTAGTGAGAAATTTTGGTTCAACTTAACTTTTTCAACTGACTTTTATCATCTTTGGTTTGCAGATGACACAAGACTGTCGATCACAGTCATTGGAAGAAGAGGCTCCAAAGATTTTCCTCACAAGTTAGGATCTTTTTATAATATTTAAGACACACCCCAAAATGCAAAATTATGATTTGAATTAAATATTAAATAATGCATTATTTACTCACGAATCTTTCTTCCAAAGATTATACAGAATTATACAGAGGTTTACTACAAAAAAAAAATTACAAAAAATTAAAAATAAAAAACAGGGTGAAGTAGATAAATTTTTATTAAATGTATCTGGTGGCAGTTCTTACTTACTATGCATGCAGTAAATATGTTTAAGTTGATTTTTCAGTATTTGACTCGCTGAACACAATCCCAAATGGTCAATTTCTGAACCATCACTAATTGACTGATGCTGCTCAAATATTTACATTTCTGCTTTGCATAGTTTAGATTTGCAGTTTTAACAACAAAACAAAAAGCCATGTTTTTTAAAAGATTAATCTTAGGGTATTGGTCAGTTTTCTTCAACTATTTGTATCACTGATTATATCTAGAATTCCCTCTTTAACCATGTACGTCCCACAGCAGTGAACTAAATAATTATTCAAAATTATTTTAAAAAGTTAAATACATTTAACAAGCAGAAGAAAAAAAACAATTAAAAATTCTTCTTTTTTTATTTTTTAAATTGAACCTCATTATTTTATGTTTTTAAACTGAAAAAAAAAGGAGTCTTGGTTGGGTGTCATTTGCCACTGGGTCAGATCCCCAGAGTAGGAGAGGGACTGCCTTATCACTCCACTGCCCCTCAGAGTTCCTGCCTGTCACGGCTCTGACAGGGTGCCTCCTCCCCAGTGACATAGGTTTACTGCTGCGTTTGCATTTGAATGAATAGAAAACCTCAACTGACCCTAAAAAGAGGACCTACCAAATCCTTGCAACTCTGGAAGACTGCACGCTTATCAAAGTTTCCAGAATCATCAACATTAGTCATAAGTTTCAGCTATTTTTGTTTAATGAATCAGGTTTTAAATTGAAGACAAGGAAGGACGTAAAGCCACATTTTAAAAAATTGCTATATGTGTTTTGATGGGATCGTTAGTACCTTTGGAAAATAACCTCTAAGCATTAAACATACATTTCACGAAGGCTATATTTCTTAAAATTGTTTTGTTATTCATCTGGTGCAAATTCCTGGTCTATTACTGTCCTGTTTTCAATAGCTGTAAGGAGAAATTCTCATAATTAACAAAACTAAAACCAGGAAAATGTCAGTGTAATTAATCTGCATAATGTGTTTCATAGTGAGCTAAATTACTGGAATAAATTAAATTTATAGCAAAAATAATTTGTATGAAATAATTTAGCCAATAGGACTGGACATCTTAAAAAAAATAAAAAATAAATTGAAGATACAGGACTTGAATCAAGAACCAGGTTGGAGCACCATATATGTGTGTCTGTCTATACACATAAACATATATAAATGATTGTATCAGCCGTTTATGCATCAGGTGTCATTCCATGCTGGTTCAAATGATAACATACATCAGATAAACTAATCTACTTGATAGGGCTTTTATCCTCAAATAAAATCAACTTTTTAGCCTCATTCCTGCATTTTAGAATTAAACTGTAGCCACCAAGACCACACATGTCTTTGTATGAAAATCAGGTTTGAGAGGAAGAGAACAAATGTTTACTTGTTGCAACAGAGACTCAACCCTCCCTGCCAAACGCAGTCCTGTGGAATGCAGGCTGTTCCCATTTCAAAGAACTGGGCTTGTATAAATCCACCGGTTTACAGGGAATAGCCCAACCGAACCTAAAACTGTCATGAGCACAGAGGCGGACTAACTCAACAGGCCTTCGTGTAATGAGACGGTGACCCTGATTTTGCAGGTTCGTGAGCAGTTTTGGCTGAAAGGTGTCGCCCTAATTAACCTGGGAAACATGGCTGGATGTTGTTTTTCTTTAGACTGTGAATTTGAAATATTGCAACCAACTCAGCTTTTGCGCTTTTTTTGGGGGGGTAGATGTTAACAAGAACGTTACCAGTGCACTTCTAAGCCTTCTACGTAATTTTAATGGCCAAACAAATAAGCACAATGCATATCTCCAAACTTTGTTCGTCAGTTCAGCCTTACCTTATAAACATTTTCCGTCAATCGATGAACCTCGTCAGTGCGAGACATGGTGAAATCTTCAGCCAGGACCATAAACGGTTTTTTATCGCAAAAGCGTTTATCCGAGTAAAAAAAAAAGAAAAGAAAAGAAAAAACGAATGAATGAACAGGTAGAAAAAGCAGGTTTGAGCTCACAGCGAGCGACAAAAACGCCACCGCAGGAATGAGGTTTGCGCTCCCGAAACCTGCAAACTAAACACACCTTCCTTCTCCGCTGCTTGACAGCCCGCTGCTGCATTCACGGACCGATCCCGAATGCCGTATGTTTCACTATCTCGAAGATATTGGGTGGTATCAACATACTGTGCGAAGTTATTCTTAACATGACGTACACAGACAACATAGAAAGAGTCATGGCATAACCCAAGGAAATAGCCACATAATGGTTAATAATTTAAATTTTACTGCAAATACACCAAAGGCAAAACTCCTATAGTCGTGAATGTCGCATTATCTTGTTAAATTGTGGATTTGGTGAACGCCTCCCACACCTATGACCAAGTGGAGCCTGAATAATACACATAATTTATTTCGATTCTATAAATTTGATTTGTGCTATAAAGTAATGGATTCACGTAATTGGCAAACAGTTTTTCTTTGGGTCATATGTCTGATTTATGTTCACTGGGTCATTTGGGATAACGTGTTTCAGGTCTCGGTATATGTGTAGTTCATCCGCAGTTAGTCGACTTCTCAGGTTCCAATATGATATTTCAGGTACAAACGCTGCCAGTCATAGAGGCTTTGCGAAACACCACTGGGATCTATTTGTTCTGAACTTCACATGAATTGATGCCCACTTTTCCAAATCTAGGGCTGCACATATCACATTCCTCTCCCAAGTAACTCCCACTTTCAGCAAGCTTTTTATTTCTTGACAATAAAAACGTTCACTGCACTGATGACATTGTCATGGGGAGGCAGTACATTGTCAAAGTGCATTACCACAGATAAGACAGCAAACAATGCCCTCTTCTGGATAAATGCATGCTCTACAACTTGATAGAAAAAGTCTGAACTGTTAACTTTTTTACAGCTTAGTTTATTATCTAAAACGGTTTTATTTTTCATTAATGATTCATGGCCATTTTAAAACATCTAAAATCCTATTTTTTCTAAATGCCTCAACCAGCACAGTGCCTATGAAACAACTCCAAATTAAACAGACAGAAATGCAATGTTTCACTTTATATTTGTGTAAATTGAGGGAAAAGTCTTATGTTGGATACAAATCTTCCCCTTCTTACAAAACTAAAGGGGCTTTATTCGCAGATCAGTGCTGGGTATCAACCAGAAATTCTTTTAGGCTGCCAGCATCTCTCTGTCCTCTTGCTTCCTTGCTTCTTTCCTCTCTAAAAAAATAAAAAAAAGAAAATTAAGTTTGAAACATTTTTTGATGAGTAGAATAAATAGATAAAGTCTACCTGTTTCAACTTTAGCAGCTTCTGTTATCTCTGGAACAAGGGCAGTGGGAACCTCTGGCAGTGCTACATCTTCTTCCTGAATAAAAAAAAGAAAAACAAAAAAAAAAAAGAAGCAAAAATAAAACCATCTGGAGGTTTAAAGGAATGTTTCGTTCACAAGCTAAAAGAAAAGGGTATCTACAGACTTCATGAACACAGAGTTGTGCGCACCTTTATTCTATTTATTGATAGCTTGAGGCTGAAATAAGAAACTTCTTCATTAAAAATGCTATCCTAAGAACCAACCCTCAAGCATCTTGAAGCCATTAGTATAAAAAAATAAACTGGTGTGGTATTCCTCAAGTAAAGCCAAAAAGATCCATATCTTGCTCATCCATCCAGAACATCTTCTTCCACAAATCTTACTTTGTGAGTTTCATGGTTCACTGCAGAATGTAGCGGAGCTTGAAAGGTGTACATTTAAGCAGTTTTTTCCCTCTCCTTCTTGTAGAAGCTGATGTAAAACTCTTTCAACTGGAGAGCGTGAGATTGTAAATTATACATGAAAGGTTACATGTTTTGGGGATTTTTTTTTTTTCCAAGCCAAATAATTCCTGAAGTTTGACTCATCTTTCAAGAGATAAACTCTCATTAAAGATTGTATCTCCTATCTTGTTTTAATCCAGACATTTATAACCAAATCTGGTATAAGAAAAATGATGGAAAGTTTGATTCTTAGACCTGGACAGTAGATGTTTCTATTGTACCAGATGTAAGCAAATCCAAAGTGCAAGATAAGTTAAGCAACAATTTAGGTGTCAGTCAGCATTAGTAACTGCTATTGCTAACTTAGCAATTATTAAAAATGACGTGTGCCATAAAAAACTGCCTGAAAGTTTCAGTGTTGCTTTTCTTTCCTCAATGAAGCCTCTGATGTGGCTGTTTAAAACTGAATTTAACTGGATTTATAATTGAAGTTAGGCAGTACATGACCTCAATGACACTGATAAGGAAAATGTGAAATGTGCTGCTCTTCTCCAGTAAGATGAACTCTACCCTTAATACTGTTATTTTCAGTTCACTCTAATCTTTGAGTTTTATTTATATAATACGAATAAATGCAGTCATTGAACCGGTGCCAACACATAATTATGAAACATAGTCATTTTTCACAGTCTGACAGAGTGTATCATTAAAAACAATTAGAACACAATGCAGACTTTAATCCATATAAATCTGCATAATTCATTGTTTCAGTTACAACTTGTAATTAGATTCTTACACGGCTGTGACTTGTTGAAAATCCCTTGGAAACCTATTAAAAATCTGAAATTAAATATGCAAATTAATATGAATCAGCTCTTCTCCAAAAGACGCAACCAACAGTTCAGGATCGACATTATGGATAAATTTATGTGGAGCAGCGAATGGAGATGTGTGGTTGTTGAGACATTTTTAGAATAAATATTAACATCCATCTTAGAACCCACCTGAGTGATAGCTTCTAATTCTGCTAAAACTGCTTCTTCATCCTCGTGTGTCATGACTCCAGCCAACATTTCATCTATGTGCTGCAAATGCAAAATGTAGACAGACTTGTTGATGCATATCCGCATCTTAATCACAGACATATCTGCACTATTTTAAGTAAAAAACAAACAAAAAAAGGTCATTTAAAAGCAGTAGACAACTAAAAATATACAGGAAATGGAATCATTTGCATATAGGTTACTCTGAAGTACCCTTTGATACTCAATTGATTCTTGGGTCTCATCTAGGATTTTTTCCACGTCTTCTATCGACATGATCTGTGGAAGAAAAAAAACACACACATTGGATTTGGTTTTAAATTTCAGACTAAAATGTTAGTTTTTTCACATTCTGTCAGACTTGCAAATCCTCTACATAAGGTCTAAGTATCTAAGCATGTGCAACACTCAGAGTGATGTCGACGAGGCTTTTCTTTAATCCTTTAATCTCAAAGCCATGTGCATCAGCTATGTTGTTGTATCACGATCCAAAAGCCTTCTGCACTGCTTCAACTTTTTTTTTTTTTTTGCAGGGATCACATTATAGAAAGCATTTCAATCAGACGAAACTCTGACACAGTACACTGAAGTACAGAAACTTAAGGGTGCAACGACTGTGCAAAGGTACATTTCTAAACAGAGAACAGAAGAAAAAAGAAAACTAAATATGTACCTCGTGCATATTTTTTAGGCATTCATTGCCAATTTTAAGCCCCTCGACGACTTTCACCTCGATTTGCATGAACTCAATATCTTGAACCTGTTAACAAATAATACATTTTTAAAAACGTAGTTGCAGAATAAATGATAAGCACACCAACAAAACAAAACGGTCAATTCAAAATTGGTGAATTGGGTTGTTTTGTTACATTTAAGTCAATTGTTAAGATTTAACAATTAACTTAACACTGCACACAGAGGGGGGGAGACTCTGATCATTTTAAGCATGATTTCACATTCTAAGAAAACGGTGAAATTTTTCAATACCACCAAGATGTTTAACACAAAGTCTGGTGAAGAACTAAGTTTAGGCTAGTAATTTTAGCGTTTGAAACTTAAAATACATAAAAGCTAAACACTACAGCAAAGTTGGTCTATTTTGAAGAATTTGATTGTCACAGATCATGCTGGATTTGGAAATTGTTTGGAAATCTCACAATGAATTGAGTAAAAACTCAATTCACTCAAGGGAATACAGAGAGAAAATGAAGTCTACGCCTCGTAATGCTAACTGCATCGAATACACTAATTGTGTAAAAGGTAAATAAAATGCCAAACACAGTGTAAACTGTGACTTTTATAATGATTTTGTCTTTGTTTTAAAGCACGTGTCAAACTCAAAGCCCGGGGGCCAAATCCGGCCCACCGTAGCTTTTCATGTGGCTCTCCACAGACTAGACTAAACGCTAAGTGTGATTAAATATTATATTATCAATCATATCAATGCAGTTTTTATCTGTTTACTGCCAATTTATATCAATCAATCCCTCCAGTTTCTTGAGAATTTAGTTGATGTATGATTTTAGTCCATGATTTATACAGCGAGTAAATAAACAGTCACATTTATTATTAGTTCCTGAAGGGACTGAAAAGATCTTCAATAATATTATGTAATTTTAAGTATTCGTTGGCATATTAACAGTTTGTGAACAAGTTTTATCAACACATTCTGGCACAACCGGCCTTTTAAGAGCCTTCATAATCTTGATTTGGACCAAAACGAAAATGAGTTTGACACACCTGTTTTAAAGCAAGGATGAAATCCTGTTTGACTGTCTGTGTAGCTTTTGGTTAACCTGAATTATTATTTTATTGTAGAAATGTTGTTTTCATGCAAAACTAAAGAAAAGTGTTTTAGGAACAGAAAATCAGCAGATCAAGGTTCTACAGTCGACTCATTTTCCTCATGGATGCATCAGGGGACTTCACCTCAGCTTAATCAAGACACATGTTTAAATATTTTTAAAGAATAAAGAAATTAAACTCACCATACGTTCGAGGTTTGAAATCTGACTCTCGGTTTTCTCTAGTAGCTGATCCTGGTAGTGTTTCTTCTTAAGCATCAGCAGTGCTTTTCTGCAACATGTTAAAGCACAACAAGTGATGCCACTGGTTGGGATCTGCTACAAACTGCTGTCATTTGCATCTCGAAGTCTGCTTACTCTTTCTTGCCATCTTTTAGCAGCTGCTTAGCCAGAAGTCTCTCCTTCTCCAGCTGTAAGGTGATTCTCTTTTGATACTGCTTCAGTTTATCTCTCTGCTGCTTCAGTTGCTGCAAAAGTAAACACAAACCCAGAGATAAATGCCAAGGATAGATCCCGGCAAGCGGTATTCCATGTAATGCAGCACAGATAATTTTGTTTTGATAGCTTTGAGCTCATCTTACGGAGCTTCCCTGTTCGGCTTACCAAAATGGCTTTGTCTTGCTCCGTTACACGAGAGGATCGGCTCTTTCTCCCAAAGACGTTTCCCATTATTTAGCCACATCCTCCCTTATCGACACACACAATGCGACTCGTTGTAGAGCATTTTGTCATGGTAATAAAGCAGCCTCAATTGGCTAGCAGGCTAGCTGCTTACGCCATGTCCGCACGATTTTCGTCTTGTTTCCTACGGCAGGCGAGGAAGGACGAAACGTCCGAGGTATGACTTCGCTTCGGAATTTAAGTTTAAAATCTTTCGGTACCTCTTAATCTTATGCAAAAATAATTTATTACATAGAATATAACAACAGCCATATGATGGCATCAGTTTGCATAAAGCTAAAAGAAAAACTATTATATTTCAACTGCAGCACCCCCTACTGATTGATGGTTAGCACCCTGGACAGCTCCTTCTTTTATGTATGTATGTATGTATGTATGTATTTTTTATTTTATTTATTTATGAACTTACTTATTTTTCTTAATGACTATACAGCAAGTTATAGAGGAAATAACTAGTGGTTCTCCAGTCCAGATAATAAGTTTGTGATTTTAGGTCTGTAAAAAGGTTCTTATGAAAATACACATTTTTGCAAGTTGATGTAACAGTATAAAAGAATGAAAGAAACAAATGGACTAGGGTTTTTGGGGGATTTTTTTGTTGTTGTTGTTGTTTTTTTGTTTTTTGTTTTTACTGCCATTAAGAGCAATCATCTTTGCACAAAAAAATTACCCGTGAGTGGTATCCTGATTCCAGGATGGTATCGTATTTAAAACAATCAAAGCATAATTACAAAGTGCTTCAAATTGTTTTTTTTAGACCTGACAGATGTGTCAGAGCTGCAAATCTGTGTTCAACCATGGTACAAAATCTGGAACTTGTGATTTTACCACATTTTTCTGTTGTTTCTGGCAATCTTTTGTTCAAAAAACATAATTACAGAAAAAAAATCATTTTCATTACTGTGACTAGAGTCGCTGAGAAAAGCTTCACTATTTCTAAGTCTACACTATTGAAATAGTACACAGCAAATAGTGTATTAACTATTGATTAACTGATAACCAGGAGGTATAAGCACCTCCAGGTAAACAGGGGTTTGAGTTTTAGTAGGCTGCTGAAACTATGTCTTTAGGACACATGAAGAGATGGTTGATCACAGTGAACAAAGCAATGCTTAGAGAAAACAGAACATAGCAGATCAGTACAAACACTTCTTATTAACTTTTTAAAAAATATTCATAAGGCTTATATGTGGACTTGCTTTATAAATATTGGACCTGGATAACTGTTTGATGGATCCTGAAAGAGGTAAGCAGAAACAAATGATCTTGTTCCTTAAAGATCTAGTGGTGTAAAGAAGAGTGAGATAATCCCTCCAAAAAAGTGAGGAACTGAAGTGATAAATGACTACACTAATCTATTGCTGCTGAAGACGGTTCTTCTTTAATTACAAGAATGTTGTTTTTAAAGTTTTTACTTAAATAAATTATTGAGAAGTGTATAAATAATTTGATGTATTCTTTTCTCTTAAGCTGTAAATACAAATAAATATTTTTTTTATGAAAAGCAGATACTATTTTGGCTGACTGAAAATGATCAAAATCTTCAAGGTGTATGATTAGTTTTGTCTTCAGCATATATTAAATGCATCATGTCACACTGAATTCTTTTAAAAGTAGTATTTCTACAACTGTAGGCCAATCTAATCAGACGTAAAATCTGATGTATTTTTTTCTGTAGCTTGAAATATTAGTCAGCATTCAAACAGCAAATAATAACATTTACAGAAATATCTTTCAAAACTGTTTTCCATTTAGTAAAATACATTTATATAAGCCACAACATTATGAGAAACCATTTATTTGTAGTGATGCATATATATATTTTTTCTTACTTATAACAAAGTTGAAAAAGATAAAAAATAATTAAAGACTTAAATGTCAATTTTATTTCACACATGCGTCTATGTCCTCATATGTTGCATAAAACACCAGTGGTATGTCATTTAGACTTATTATTAAAAGGCATCTTTGGCTCTTCTAAGCAAAATTACAAGCTATGATTAAGTTTTCAACACATATGCAAGTAATATTCAGAAAAGTTGATGTTATGTTTCGTGTTGCACGAGAGGTCACAGAAATGTCAAAAGATTGTCCCACTGTTGTCAAACACATTTGTTGTTGATCAAAGATCTTGATAGAATCAATTCTTCTTCTCATTCACCATCAAAGTACTGAGTCATGATTGTCAAAGGTTTTCCTAACACTTAAAAAAAAAACATGGCTGAATTATTTCAGTTCAACTTTAATTTGACTGATAGACATGTCTCAATTTCAGTTTAAGGATTTCCATAAAAGAAACTGATTCCTTTGAGGCCATCTCTTTTCAAAACTGCATTCTGGCATCTTCAAACACTGCACTGATGTCTTACTGAAGTAACTATCTCATATGACCTGCTTTCATGCTTGAGATCAGACAAGAGTCTGTTGTTCCCGTAAATAGGATTATGTCATGAAGACAGCTTTCTCAGCAGGAACTCAGTTGCTCTGACTGATGCACGGAGAAGGGTTTAGCAGGCAGCAGCTTACACCTGGAAGTCAGTCCTCAAGTGTCTGATTTGGGCATCAGTTATGGACAGGTATGTGGTCCTCATACTGGGTGAATACTGCAAGTAAGAGACACATGAAATTAGCTTTAAAGTGCTGTTGATGCAGTTTGGTTATCACATATGTATAAATTATCTAATGTGTAGCCAATTTAGAAAATAACTTCAGTTTCTCCTTAATTTTCAGTCTTAAACTCACATCATTTGGACATAAAAAAACAAATTGTTGTGAAAAGCAGGTAAAACAGAACACAGAGAGCATAAGCAAAAGGTAGAGTTACACTCACATGCAACAGTTGGACAGTGCTAGAGTTAGGGTAACTGAGAGCTGCTGGGTCAAAGTTACAATATCTAAGGATTCTAAGGTGTGCGTTAAAAATATGGAATGAAGATGAATGGAAATGAAGAGAATGAACATCAATAGAAACTTACAGTTGTCAAAGTCTGAGTTGAGGAGTAAAAAAGAAAATAGTTTTTCACAGAGCTGTTAGACATGCCACTGATAAACTGCTTGCATGAAAATTAAAAAAGCAAAATGTAGGAAAGCAAAACCAAAAGAAAAAATAATCCAAATCATAACTACAAATGTAGGCAAACTCAAGTTCTTATTTAGCATGTGTTTTATTAAAGCTTCCAACTTCTCTGTTATGAGCAGACAGAAAGCAGAGATATCGCTAACTGATAAAAATGTGCCTTGCATAGCAACATTTTAGACAATGATTCAGATTCTTGCTTGCCTTCACCCACACAAAAGGTGTTTTTAGTCTTTGGTATGCTGTGAAAGCTGCTCAAGCCACAGAAGCAAGAAATCTTAGCAGGAAGAAAACATCACAAAGCCAAGATGTGGACTGTGGATTTATCTGTCTTCCATCTTTTATCTATTATTTATCACTAAACTCTGGAGACAAAACACATACTATGCTACAATTAAGTGAGCTTTACTAAACTGAAGCAAAACACATGGTGCTTAACCAGCTCACATATGAGGAAATGTTTAGCATTAACTAAAGAATGAATTACTACTATCTTGTAATAAAAAATCAAAACATATCAATAGCAAACAAGAAGAAAGATCCACAAAGGAGATGCACTTCTACATATGGCCATCAGATGTCCCTCTTCAGTCACTTAAATTGGAACAGAAGTTTCTTGAGAACTTCTGTTTTGCATTATAACATTCTGCATAACTTTCTGCATGCTGTTGCATATCATTATCAGACTACGGTCACTAGAGCCCCATAAGGCCAACGAACCGAAGGAGGCGGAGATCCTCCCCCTATGAGAGGAACGTTTTCATATCGAGGGGTTCCTCCGAACAGCATGGACTGATTCCTGTTAAGCAAAGAGAGGAAAAATCTAAGAGGTTAAATATCCAGATTCAAAAACACAGTCATCTGCTGCTGAGCTTACATATATTCAGGAGGTTGTATGGTGGAATTAGACTGAGACTGAGGAGGAGGATGAAGGCTGGCCTGGCTGCCAAGGCTGCTGATGTAGCTGCAGAAACTGTGTGTGTTGGACCTTCTGGGGTTAAACGACAGCCGGCGCGCCTGTGGGTTGAACGGGTCTTCCTCATCGATGTCGTTGTACTCCTTCTCCCTGGATGAAAGTTAAAAAAACCACACGACGAGACAGAAGTACAGACAGACAAAACGGAGGGTGAACATTTTGCAAAAGAACACGATGGGCAGTACACAATGAGGTAGGGGGGTTCACTCAGTGCTGACCTGCTGCCCATTAATGTCCACAGTCGGAAAATTACACACAGCATGGCAGAGAGTGCGCAGGCAGCCAGAAGAGAAAACAAAGAGAGATAGAGGAGCCCCTCCACGCCGTCATAGCACACACCCATGAGGGCATCCAGGTAGTCCTGAAAGAGATCATTTTTAATCTTCAGAAGAAAGAAAACATAACATCGTATCATTGAATGTCCTAAAAGCCATTTTTACTTGTATTAATAAATTGTATAGATTTTCCTCAGGCAAGCAAACCTTCAGTGCACATTTTACCCTCACAGACACCATTCTGAGCAAGCAAGGAAGGCTGGCTTCGCATGCTTTTCCTTAATTGATTCGATATGAATCTTGTTGCACTCTTACTTTTTTTATTTATAAAGCAGCTTAAACGCATCCACAACTAGAGAAGTACATGAAAACCATGTTGAAACAAGGCTTTTGCATGCAGAAGGCTGTGTGTTGTTTTGCAGATGGACAATCAGCAATTCCAGTCTTCCACTGCAGAGATAGTTGTCGAGATATGAATCTCAAGACTAATTCTGATGATATGCATGTTAAGGATGCGTTGCTGCTTAGATGTGCTTGTTAAATCTGCCAAGCAAGTTCTGAGAAAAATAAAGTTGTGGTTTAATGTTTGGCATTTGCTGTCAGGGCTGCAGAATTCTCAAACTTTTTAAAATATAGTTTGTCACTAATTGAACAACATTTTAGGATATTAACTGTTTTCTTTATTATGCTATTTTGCTGTAAATGTACTTTTAAATCAGAAAAAATCAACTAGACTGACTACACATTCCTGTGGTGACATTACAACCATTTTACATGTAAATACTGAATAATTTCAAGAAACTGCAAAAAATAAAAACACATGACCCTAATTTTAGAAAGCCACCGGAGAAGTATGGAAAAGACAGATCTCCCACAGATTTTTAGAGATTATTTTGAGTCAAGTTGTGATGAAAACCTTACTGTGTCCTCAACAGTCCATTAAGATGATTCTCCAGTCAAAACAATGTCTCTGCAGAATCGCTGCATCAGCCGAAATGATCAGCAGGCAAACAGGCCGATAATGAGCACAGTTCTATCTGTTCATCACACACCATGCATGCACCTGTAGTACAGTTATATCATCGCTATCATTCCAGTCTGCTCCAGTGTGAAGAGGTAACAAAAAAAATCCCATCACTTGGCAGTCGGAAGGAGAGATAGTGTTTGGGTAAGCTAAAGTGATATGATTACAGAATGCATGCTGCGCCAAATGAATGGACTGCCAGTTCATGCAGCCATGCAAGGGAGATACAACCAGAATACATTTTCTCATTTTTGTGAGAGCTGAATATGCAAATAATAAAAAAAAATAAAAAAAAAGGGAATCAAATGGAGAAATTCAAGCAGAATGACAAATTGATTGGTAGGCTACAACTTAAAGTTCTGAGGATGATAAGTGAACATCTCACAGCTTGAATGTTCTTAAAGAGTTGTCGAAATCTGTTAAGTTACTGGCCGGCCATAGCCACTTTTAAAGATCAGCTACATTCTTGTACATCTAGTTGTATCAACTTAGTTCAACGTAGGTTTAGCGTCTTTATAATAGTTCACTTTCCCCACTTTCTGTCTGCATTTGTTAGTGAATAATACAGTTATGTTATATGTAACTTAACTGGTATAAATTTCTGGAAAGATGGCCTTTTGGTTCAGCATTCTACAATCCAGCTGACATTTGAATGTAGTCCTCAGTCCAATTTTGATATATGCAAAGCCTTCTTATCTAAAATGAAAACAGGTGAGATAAGTTGAAACTTGGTCTTTTATTATTAGACTGAAATTGGAGAGCAGAGCCCGTCTCTCCCAGACACACAGCGTGCAAACTGCTAAAGTGGTGTCAGTACATAGAAGTACACAGAGATAAGGTCAAACATCAGCCAAGCTGGGCCTCTAAGTGGCTTTGAGCTCTGTTTCAAAGCATTTCTATTAAAAAGTGTCCTAGTCAGACTCTGACCTTACCTTATGTATCCCGCGGCAGTCAAGCAAGGCTGTTAACTGGTGAACATTGAACTCTGTGGAGTTTAACAGCCTCTGGATCCCTAAAAGGTCTCTCTTTAAAAAAAAAAAAGAAAGGGTGCACAAGGGGAGACAATGATATGTAACCTTCCACAGCCCGGGGGAAATGGTGGGCTGTTGGGGCCACCGCTTATACCTGAGCTGTGGGGAAAATGGCCATAGAGAACTGCAGCAGGCCCTGGATCTGGATTTGCATTGTGGTCAGAGAACGCTGGCAGATTGTTAGCGACTGTAAAAAAAAAAAAAAAGCACAATCAGTCCTTATACCACATAGGCAAATATCAAAAACAAACAATGAGGATCTTATTAAGGAGAGCAGTGTTTATGCAGATTTAGCTTGTAAACAAATTTGGTGCTAACAAAGGCTTAAAGAAGACCTTAAATAGATAGGCCTACATTATCCTACCACATAAATTATCTTTCCCACTATCATCTCCCCTTTTTGCACTAATAATCTTAAACAGAAACAAAAGAGCAATGTTTATATCAAGTGGGCCATCAGATTAGGGATTATCTCTTCAGACAAAGCAGGCATCACTTTGCTGCAGACATGGGTGCCATAATGACAGCTAAACATCCAGGATTTTTAAGTAATTATAGGTCACAGGTTTATCCTCTCAGAGAGATGTATATTATATGTCTCATGAAGGCAGAGCCACTTGAGATCACACCATCTGTCATTGAAAATGTTCTAAAATAGTAATAATAATCCTCCCTCCTGTTAGGCTTGTACACGTAAAAATGGGTTAGTGTTTATTTGACAAGGCTTTGTGACTCAGTCTGGTTTGCCTTGAAAATGATCAGCTTCTGAATAGCAGTTCAGTTTCAAACCTGCAATATTGAGCCAGCTTTAATCTGAATGCTCAGCAGCTGTGGCATTTTTGCTGTTATTATTTGGGAGGAGGATGTTAGTGGATCAGCTTTTCAAACACAGTTGCCTTTTTTAGGGACATGAAAGGAATACAAATGTTTCATTAAGAAGTAATTTAAAAGAAAGTGATAAGCAAACACACTTCAAACACTCAAAAGCCGCTGCATTAACACATCAGAACAACATAAAAATGTTATTTAAAAAATATATTTCATGTTATAAAAAGAGGTTAAAAATGTCATTTCATTAGATTTTGTTTGAGAAACAAAATTGATTATATAGAGAATTGTTTAAAGTGTTTAAACTCAATCCTTACAATACTGTAAGGATTGAGGGCTATTATTTTTTGCAATTATAACTTGAACTGATACCTAAAATTTAGTCTTTTGAGAAATTAAAATATTACAAAAGACAAATTAAATAAAGGATTTTTAAGACAAAAATGTCAACTAACTTAAAATCCATATATTGCAGAATGTATGCACTCCATCCTTGATTACTTTGGGGCTTAAACCCAAACAGATAAAAGCACCAGAAGTATGGGTCATACAGACGAAAATAAACACACAAATTATATTGAAACTTGAAACCTAAAATAAGTAATGCGGCAATAATAAATCTTCTGTGACCCGCGTTTCTTTCTTTTTTTTTTTTTTCACAAGTAGGGGTTCGCAATAAATTAGCTACATCTAACAAGAAAAAGCACACCTTTTACAATTGTAATCGATTTACTAGTGTGTGATTTATTGCGAATGACTACCCGGATAAGAAGATAGCCAGGACATTTGGTCAATACCTGCTGGAAGGGGTTTTGCAGATTCGGACTGCAGAACAAATAATAGTGTGCAACATCTGCAAGGTGAGAGAAACAGGAAGGTTAGTATCATGCCTTAATGTTCAGAGACAAGAGCTGGTGTCTGTGCAAGATAAATTACCTGCAGTGAGGAAATCCTTGGTTTGGTTAACAATGAATTTATTTGGAGACACACAGAAGTCGCTTGTGCCCTGGGAGAAAACAATAGCACATTACCGCCTAAAGTAAATGCATTACAAATTGCATAACGTGCAAACCCAAATTTATGTGAAGCAACAGAATAAAACTTCATTCAGATGGGGGAGTTACAGATAATGTTTCTGCAAGAGAAACATCTTGGTTTTCAGGATTTCATCCTCTTTAAAGTGGTTTGTCATAGTGCATGAGTTTGCAGTAAACTATTTTAACCCAGATCTCGCCACATATACAGACGCATACATTTTTAGAAACGATAAAAACCGTCAGTGTGCTGGAATAGGCTCTAGGAATTGCTGACCTTACAGAAAAATGCCACGCTTTGCTAATCATGAAAGAAAAGTACTTAAGTTTTCCAACTGTCTCTGATCCATCAACACAGAATCGCGAATGTGCACACACAGACCAACGGCATTTTTCTCTTTATCCCCATGAGACAGGATGGTTTCAAATATGGTATCTAGAACCCCCTCCACCACACACATATTTTAAAGCTGGAACTCAATTGACACCAATAAAGCTCAAAGGCAACCAGGAACATGTTATCATTCCAGATCAAACACCCATCTATTTCAAATATGTCCACTGTCGTAAATGTCAGTCACCATCAAGAGGTGTCTTTTTCCAACTTGTCACTGTGAAGTAGGCTCAAAAGGACATGACAGGGAGCAGTCTTGCTTTGATTCTACCAACAAGTGATGCAACACAGACACACACACACACACACACACACACACACACATATATATATTTATGCATTGGATTGGCAACATTCAATAAACTATACTGAGTTTTAGAAGCTACAATCTTAAAACTGCTAAGAAAAATCATTACTCATTACTGCACACTGCAAAAAGGTTCCTCACCCTTTCCCTCACATTTAGAAACAACCTGAGCAGTTTGGATACGTTTAGATTTCTACTAAACATGGAGCACCACTCATTACATTTATGAAGACAAAATTTTCTTAACTACTTTATAATGGTAAAGGTAGGAGCCACATGTTTATGAATCAGGCGTCCATCCAGATGGCATAATGAATTAACTCATAATAGCCTCATAATTTCCATAAAGCTGAATGCCAACTGTGCTTAATATGTAATAGTTAAATTTGCTTGAAAATTAACATTAAATTTTGTGGGTGATAAGTTGAACATTTCACTAACTTTGTATCAACATCAAGACCACTTTACAAAAATGTTATAATAATTAATGTTATGTTATTTTTAAGGAGCATGATTAATTTGCAACATCTCTGTTTTAAATTAAACAAATTAGATCATACTATACATTCTGCTTTTACAGGAATACTGTGGTATTTTTAGTGAATTGTGTATTGAGAGAATCTCATTATGTTTATGGTACAAAACTACAGAAGACCCATATGTAACAAATGACTCAGCAGGCTCATTATAGTCTGTAACTACTTGCTCGTTAGTATCATTCTGACACAAATAGTGTTAGTCTTTGAAAGTGAAATCTGTGTAAGACTACCACAAACCTATGGTTTGCCGAACCAAAGACCTTAAACGCTGATCACCACTCTGTAATCTGACTGTAACTTAGCATAATGAGACACTAAAAGTAAATGCATGCATATTTCACAGTAATTGTTTTAAAGTCCTGAATCCAAGAAAGACGATCAAACATGCAAACTCCTGCATGAAGCACACGCTTGTCCCAATCACATGACACTGTTTTCAACCCAGGACTGCCTGGAAGTTGCTCTCCATCTCTGTCTCATTATACTTGTAGGGACATTTTGTTTATGCTCCTTCTCATCAAATATGTATAAATCTGAGGATTTTCTAGGACACCACCATCATCATGTCTCATATGAAAAAAAAACATGTTTTTTTTAACTAATGATGTGTAGGTGCAACAAGTTTATTTGCTTGTTTTTGCATAATGTCCTACATTGGAGAACAAGATTTTTTTACACGCAAGTTGATCTTGCTACCAAAAAAAAACAACAACATTAGGACATTTCTGATGTATATTGTATATGGAAAGATGCCAGCAGGTTGGCTAACTGATGAGGATAATTGTTTGGTAAATTTACCCCAGTTCACCTGTTATTCCACAATAAGATGGATGAAAGAACTCAACACAAACAAATGCTACCCAAGTATTCTAGATAATCTGAGTTTGACATCTTGGAGGCTTTATTGCAGAGACATTTAAAAAATAATAATCTGCAGTCAATTGCTAATGGGTCAGCGGATGAGAATCGGCAAAAGCCAAACTATCTATGTATCTAGAATAATAACCCCTCAGCAGTGCTATTGAGAACATTTATTCTCCCATGGTTTTTGTTTTTTTGGTTTAGTTTTTTGCTAAATGAATTGCCTTCTTGAAAATCGGAAAACTGGCAAAGACTCAACAAGCATTACACAGGCATTAAGGGTGGTGAAAATCTATGGGTATTAAAGGTTACAAAAAGAAAAAAGAGAGGAAAAAAAGCTCCACAGAGACCCCTAAGCTGCAGCTCCACAAAGTAGTTTTACAATTTGTATATACATCCATATTTATGCAGGGCAGAAAAAAGTTTCTCATCAAAACAGGATATCAGCCATTTTGATTTAAATCCACTATCTTGATATTTTACACATGAGCTCCTTCTAAGAACTTTGAACTTGATCAGCTTTAAACTTAACCATTAAGGGGTCGGACCTCAAAATTACATTTATTTGTAACTTCCTGATTGAAGGTCGAAGTCACATCAAATGTGACGAAAGCACTTTTGCCTGTAAAAAGGAAGTAATGTTTCACTCCAGACATTGGCCAGGTTTCAAAAACTTCTCACCATAAAACACAAGAGTCTTTAAAAAAACATCACCTTCAAATTATGTCAATTAACAGGCAACTTTAGGGAAGGTAAACTTTTTTGTTTTGTAGTCCTAAACACAATCCTTCATCAAACTGGAATTTATTTTTTTTGGAATGATAAAAAGTCAGCACTCAGCCTCACTTATTATAGCTAGAACTGAATGATCAGGCCTGAAATCTTGCTGTAGTGATGAACCCCGACCTGGACTTTCAAATACGAATAAAGACAATGACAAAGTCAGCCTTCCGTCACCTGACAGACATTTCTAGAAATAAAGACCTAATATCCCAGCAAGATCTATAGAAATGTATCCATGCTTTTATCTTTAGCCGAATTGATTACTGCAGCAGTAGCGTCTTCACTGGTCTGCCTTCAACTTTGGTTTGAAACTTTTACACAGTCTCTTCCTTTTGTCTCCCTTGAAACTTTGACCAGATGTCAAATCCTCAGTGTCAACACACAGATGTGAGGTTTGTCTGTCGTGGACACGAGGGATGGGGGAAGGCTGGAACCATAGAGTTATCTTCTAAACCCCCAACAGCGTTCCTAATGCGAGCACCATTAACCACATAAAACCTAGATGCGCTGAACACATGGTGAAGAGCTTCTAAGATAGAACAAGCTGTGAAAAATAAGGAACCTTAAAAGAAGCAGGAGACAAACAAGCTTTCTTTAAGAACGAGATCTTAAAAAAGAGATTTTAAAGAAAGCAGAAGCCGCAATTAAAGCTAGGAAGCTCCTTTGTTTGCAGTGAGGTTAAAGACTCTTGGATCTAAAAGACTTGGGATGCGTAATCAGCTTTACTGTGTGGCTGACCTTAGTAAAGAGCTTAATATAAACTACACAGACTCCTTTAAAGAAATCAACATGTTTATTAGTTGGTCCAGAAGCTTATTGGCAGATATCCTCTTCGGAGGAACTGCATGAAACAAATATAAGAAAGTAAATGAAAAAGCCTCTTTAAGCAGCATAATGGGAAATGTTTTTTTTTAAGCTGTTTTATAACAGATGTGCCTCTTTTACTCACCACAGCTGTTGCGGTGCCACTTCCTAGTGCAGCCCAGCTTAGAACCAAGGATAGTATCACAAAACCAATGATCCTAGAGAAAATAAGAGCATTATGGAGACTGACAGTGTTAAAGGCAGATATAGATATTATAGAAGGATTTTCACAAAAATCTACAAAATACTTTCTCTCAATAAGACTCTATCTCAATTTCAAACCATAAATGTGCTTTTTCCTCTTGTCTATTGACTGAAGATTTACTCTTATCAGCTTATAAGCATAACCCACAATGCTGTGGTGCATTATAGATTAAAGCCAACAAGAAACTGTGAAAATGTTCTACTTAATTAAACTCCAGTAATAGTTTCACAGGCTCCAGTCGGAATCTGCTGGCTTCTAACCACCATTAAGTATTGGAGAGACGGCTGGTGGTCTAGTTTTGCTTAGCCTTAAAGGACTGACAACTGACAGCGCTTTAATGTTGAAGAGTTGCACAAAGATACTATTGCACAAAATTTTCCAACTATTATCAAGATTTTTAAAGTGACTGCTGGCATGAAGCTTGAGAAAGGGCTCTGCGTGTGGGCTAGATAAGCGGTGTAAAAGGAGGAAAAAATGGCCCTGTGATGGATATAAAAAGGCAGAGGACGGCTTCGCTGCACTGACTCACTCTTCGGACCCTCTTGAAAGCACCAATAAAGCAGCCTGAGAGCACTTAATAATTAGTTAAGGGAGCAGTCTTATCCTTCTCAGCCGATCAATAGGCATTAGTGGGGGCCCATTAGAGAGGGATGTGAGTAGCGATCCTGAGCATCATCTGGTAACACTGACACGTAGGTTGCACTAAATTGGGCAAATGGGATAGGGAGCCTGAAATGTGGATTTGCCTGTCAGACATCATTGCTGGTTTGTATCACTGCCGTAAATTTAAAGAACCAAGCGTTACTGCACCGTCTCTGTCGATTTTCTTTAGTTTTTTTAATTTGAAGCTATTTTCAATCAGCTGCTTTGACTAAGGGTTTGGTAGATTAAGGCTGCTGTAATTGTATTTGCAGATGAAGGAGATGCCACTCAGGAGATAAATAAGAGCTATTTGAAAATCTAATGCTATCTTGGGTTCTGTTAATGGAGGGGGTCATTTTTTATGGTACCAGTGAGTCTGGCTGAAGCCCATCCTTACTGTGATCTCTCAATCAGAACAACAAACACACAGAAAATGGAGCCTTACACTGAGATAAGAGGCAGATTCCTTTAAGTTCGCATTCATGGTACCTACGTGATCAGCAGACATTGAGACTGTTTTGCTATTCCCAAGCACATGACCAAGCAGATGACCAGGTCAAGGATCAGCAGCAGGAGGTAAGTCAGCCATCTGCAAAACAGAAGAGTGCTGCATCAAGAAAAAGCTTCACTGTTACCTTTTGCATACAAACAACATTCGATATGCAAACATACAATCAGCACATGCTGGCCCGACATTTGTCCACGAATGAGGTGTAACATGTCTGTATGGCTCTTCTATCAGCACCCTTGTCTTCTACTAAGAGTCTGTCTGTAGCAGGTAATTTCCATCTTGTTGGGCTTAATAATTCAACACAGCCAATCCATGGACATTAATTTTTCATTTTCCACTGAAAATGTCCTTCACAAGAATGGCTGACACTGAGGTTCCTCTTGAAGTGTGAGTGTGCATATATGTGTTCTGGGGCCAGCCAAGCAAGTTCCTATGAGTAAGTCTCAGCACCCAGTGGCTCAACAGCATGATACATTTGAGATATATTTGCAACGTGATTCAAGCAGGCAAATCTTCAAGACACTATGAACTCACCATTTACTAGACCATTCATTCTGTGCTATATAATTAGTGCCGAATATGATTCCCTCCTGCTTACAAAGAAGTGCAGAGGTACTCTTAACTCAATAAACCATTACTTCACTCGTAGAAGACCATAAATGAATGGAGGCGGTGGAGTTTTACTTTGTCTCTGAAAGCAGAACTGCTGAAGCATCTTGACGTAAGTGAATTCAAAGAGAGAGTAGAGAAAACTATAATGCTAGAATAACAGAATAGTGTCATTTTTTTTCCCCAAGTAGCACTGGATTGCTGTAACATTTTCTGTTCAATAAAACTCTGCTGCAGGTTGTTCAATGGCCACATAAAATCCAATCAAGAGCCGGGGGATCAGTGTCAGATAACTGTGGTCCAAAGGAAAATCCGGTTTTGGTAGAAAAAATACACACCATGTGGAGTCCTGGTGGGTGATGAATGAAATTGTTATTGGGAGGTTTTAGTACTAATAGTACAATGTGTGTTTGTGGATGGTTGCGCTTTGCTTGGAATTTGAGGAATCACTTTGTATTCTTGTAACTTCCTGTAACTACAGGATTATGGACAGACAGACAGATAGACAGACAGACAGACAGATAGATTTACTGATGTCTGGCATCAAGGAACTTACACACTAGCATTGACTTAACCATTTTCGGATATGGAGATCATTTATGACTAAATAGGCACTCTGCCATGCATAATTATCTGGGGAGGGCATATGTGTAAGAACTCAACTGCATGATGGAAAATGAGCTCAATTTCAACTTCCATTTATTTAGCAATCAGGACAAATAGCTTTTCCGGGTTGAATTTCTCAGGAGAGATCAATAAAATCCCATCTGCTCTGTGTCTGAGTTGTATCTCTACTGCTGTTTCATTCGAAGCAGCATGTTTGCCCCATCTGCATGCATATAAACCAAAATCATCTCTATCAAGTTAGTGGAGCTGCTTAAGCTCCACCTACCTGTAATACTCAATGAAAGCAGTCTGGTCTGCAATGGCTGCCAAGTCAATCTCGGACTTGTTGATGTCTGGCAGAGCCGTCAGCTCGCGGATAATGTTGTTGACCATTAGTTGCAGGAAGCGCAGAGCCTGGAGATACTCAATCTTTGTGGCAAAGATCTCATCCAGCCTTTCTAGGTGCTGTTTAAGTCCAGCTTCCACATTGCTTCGAGCTCCTTCAACCTAAACAAGCACAAAAATAAATACATTTTAAAAAAGTGTCTGTGAAAAGGTTATCACACTGGAGACAAAAGAGACAAAAAAGAAGAATGTGAAATCAGAGGAAAAATTTGTATCACACTAACACAGCAGCACCTCAAACAAAAATAAATTAGATCAACTACAAAATCAGAATACAAACAGATAAAAAATACAACATAGGAGATAAAAGAGCTAATATACATAACATATCTCCCAACTGTGTTTTACAGGAGTAAATAATGTCAGAATGTAAAACTAATAATTCTTTAAAGACATGTTATTGCACAAGTCTTTGATTACATGAAATTTACAAGAAGCATCACTAAAAAGAGCAAATACATTTTGCATTTATTTTTGAATGAATACAAAGGAATTGAGTCACTGTTCTTTTAATTCACAGACAGATTTAAAACCTCAAGACTCTGAACAAGTGACAGAGAATACAAAAATAAATGTGGGAATATTTATATTTTATATTTAAAATAAAATAAAAATAAAAATTAATGCACAGTTAGGTTTTAACTGTGGGTGTTTTTGCCCAAGGACCTGGGAAATTTCATTGTAAATGTAGATTTCCAACAATGCAGAGCACGACTATTTAATCCGGTCCTGTTTTGTTTGTTATACATTATGCGATGACAGTAATTTTCCCCACAAAGTAGAAAACATTCAACTTTTCAATGTAAATTGTTTTATTTTTAGAGAACACAGAATCAGATCAAATCTATATCAAGAGATAAGATGTTTGAAAACAATCAGGAATCGTAAGTCAGCCACAAAAACTCTGATCAATACATCTCTAATTAACCCTCTAATTAAACAAAGAGGAGTTGCGCATTTGAGGTCATCAAGTTGATGTATATGATTCAGTCGAAACTCAGCTCTGCTAGATTAGTTTCTTACCAATTGATATCAAGACAGCAGGGGATCTTATATTTATTCTCATTTCCCTTGTTGGAATCTTTTCCTGAATAAATTTGAGTATTCTTCCTCCATTTTTCTATATCCAGGTGCCCTCCTTTGTCTGCAATTCGCAGCTGCTATTTTCGAACACCCACCATGTTTCTTTTCTGCTTTGTTCTGATGACAAATACAGCATATTTTTATGTTCACTTTTGAATGCTTTCTATTACCTGTGAATAACAAATAATTTTCAAAATTCTGTCTTAACCAGTGTTTGTGCTTAGAACAAGAAGTTAGCAGTTCGTTTCACTAAGACATATTTCTTGGATTTCATATTAGCAAATATTTTCAGATCCTTCCGAATTTTTAGAACAGGTTGATTAAGAACAGTATTTTCTGCTAAATTTATACAATTTTTCAAATGTCCTTCTCGCTTGAACACTCACTATGACCATAATGTTCCATGTCCAGCTCCTAACAAGTTCTCAGCAACCGTCTGCCACATGTTCACTTATTTTGACTATTATATAACTTTGACTATTTTAAGCAAAAAACTTAAAGCAATGAGCAAAGATTTACATGTTTAAAAAAGCGTGTGTACAGGGTTTGTTGTCAATCATGCAGTTTGGTTAAATGTTAAACTGCATAGGATTTCTTATCTTCAAAGACATATAAAAATAAACATCAAAGCGTTTCAGTTTGGGTTCTAAACTTTACAAAAAATTGATGGTGCAAAGTTATCCTGAACAGATGTTAAATTCTGCAGCCCATCATCAGTGAGCAGTATCTTGAAGTTCTTTCTTTGCATTTTTTCACCATAACTTTTCATTTCTTCAACTCATTAGATAAACTTAGCCGAGAAAGTTCAGTCCTTCACTATGAAACCGTATCTCAAGGAAGATAGTTTATCTGCCTCCTCAACACTGCAGAAACATCATAACCCTGATTAAGTTTTGCTGAGAGATGCCAAGAATGATTTCTAAGTAGGTTCACAGAATGAGCACTGATGTGGAGATGCTGCACAGATACAGGCCCTGCCTCTACTGAAGCAGTCCCAAAGGGTAGAGTGTTACGATTGCCAGTAACCTGCTCTCACTCCCCACCCCTATGTTCATCATCCCTCACAGTTCCTGCCAGAACGCCTCGGATCTTATCCACACGCCTTCTGCCTGACTGTGAAAAATGGAATCCATCAGTGAGTTGCTGTGGAAGTTGCTGGGGGTGGTCCACATTTCCCTAATCTGGACTGCCCTGTCTCCCTTTAAAAATGGATTATAGTTCTTTTTTCCCACTCAGAAAAGCGGGTCATAAAGAAGATTCTCCATACTGGACATGGCTGTAACTGAGACTCTGCTGCTGCTTTGCCTAAAATACCTTTTTTAAATCCACGGCTCAACAGTATCACTTCGTTCCTTTTGCTATAAAAATTAATCGTGGAATTTTAAAGTCAACAAAGATAAAAGACTTAGAATCAGGTTCCAGAAAAAAGACAATTAATATAACATATTCATGAGGCAAAAAGTAGCAATCATTTGGTTGCAAAAATCACAAAGGAGCTTTTAACTTTAAAAAGGAAGCAGCACGTAAAAATGTGTGCACTCCCTTAAATTGGAAATGCACATTTCGATACAGTGTGATTGCAATGTTCTCTCACCCATTATTTCCTGGCAGCTGTGAAGAGCCCTTAATATTGCAAGCTGAACATGAGAAACAAGACTGAATTATAGAAAGCGTGTGAACAATCAAAGGCCCCGTTCAATAGCAAAAGGAGAATGGTCTGTATCTAATCTTTCTCACTATGAGACATCACAGGCAGCCTGTCAATTTCATTATAGGAACACCCTTAAAAGCCATGAGCAGCATCAACGTTTCTTAGAGAAAATCACTGACCTAGGTAAAGAACTGTGAAGCTGATATGAAAATAGAAAGGATGACTAAGATTGGATTACTTCTTTACAAAACATAAAAAATAAATTACCAAAATGCTGCAAAATAGGTGAAAAACAAAACCGCTCAAACCAGTCAAAAACACTAACAAAAAAAAATTGTCTTTTTACTCTAAATTGCAAGACTAAACACTACCAAAATCAGCTTCAGCTTTCTAGGACAGCTCGATGCCCAAGTCATCAGCTCTGTAAGTGGAGTAAGATGCATCAGCCTACAATTTTGCACACAAGAAAGCCTTTGTTTCTCTGGGGAGCATTAATTCTTCGTATGCAGCCATGATATATATCATGCTTTAGGGTTGAATCAATAAAGGAAACCTGAGAGGAAGTCAACTGAAAGAGTGTAGAATAATCAAAGCTGCATTCCACCTCTACAGTTATTGTTACATCTAGCACTGAATAATGTAGTTAAAAATAACTTTCCCAAAATTGGCTTGCTGTGTTTTTCAGTTGTTTTGTAAGAAATGTTTTAACTGTTATATTATAACTTAGTATTGTAAGGACCTTAAAGGGCAAATATTATTATTATTATTATTATTTTTTTTTTTTTTTACAAATTTACTTCTCAGTTATATTCAGGATTAGTCATTTGAATTGTTATGACTGAAATGTAAAAATACAGAAGCAAAAAAGGAAATAGGAAAAGAGCAAGGTCAAGACAACAGAGAATAAACAACAATCTACAACCAAAGGAAAACCCAAAAGCATAACACATAAAACCCAAAGCAAAGGTAGTAAAAGTTAAACGAAAAACCTCCAGCTTTTATTTGAGTTCCTAAAATGAAGATTCAAATGATGATGGATCCAGTGAGGCGGATAGGGGCCTGAATAAAACAACGTCTGAGAGTAGTAGCTTGGAGACAAAAACAATAATTTCAATACAAGAAGGCTAGGAGTGGTGGACACATAAAAATGAAAGCACGTTGCAAAGATGTTTTTTAACTAACAAACTTTATGCTCACAAACAGCGGCCAAGACCATCTTTTTGGAATATTTGTTTACTCATTTCTGATGATATTTGTCCAAGCTACATCATAACTTATATCATGTTTTCCTTACTGAGTTATTGGTTGTTTCTTCCCTTGAATTCAAGATTCCAACTGTGTCATAATTCAGGGGAAAAAGCATTTTGTGCAAAGAGTCCTTTTTGTGAGTGAGGGAAAGTGCGTCTGCTTCACTTCCATGGAGGTCATTCACATTTTCTGCATAAGAGGATATCTGCAGCAAAAGTGCTCACTCAATGCTTTACCTGTCTTGCCAATAAACAACCATTTTCCCACTTTTCCCTTTGACCCCTTCCCATCATGATCATCTTTTTATGAAAAAAAAAAACAGTATTTTCTGAGATTACCGGAAGAGGTTTGCAGATGGTGCCATTATATGCTCTCTGCTGCTATCCGTATATGGTAATAGGTTTTTTGGCAAATTAAAAGATCTCAACTTCTGAAAAGTGCTTAAAATATACTTATCCTCTTTTTTAAAAAGTGTCCTTTAACAAAGCACATAACATTAGAACAATGATAATCTCAAATTTCTGTTTTCACGCCCAGTTTAAAGTGTCATGCAAATCTCATTTTGCCATTAATAGACAGAAATAACAATCTAGTTGGAACGCTAATTTGTCTCAATGGTGATAAAATATGTGATGTATGAGCCCTTTAAGTGGCTATATAATACTGACATGTTCAAGAATACACACATGTGCCATAGATAGTGGGACTGCAGAAGATAGAAAGACGAGCGGCTTAGCATCCATTAATGCACAGCAGATGGGAGTTAATCCTCTTCTTCCTCATTGTGATTATTGCTTCTTGCGAGGCTGCTTTCTTACTCTCCTTCTTCTTTCCAATTCCTTCTGCCCCTAAGCCTCCCAGAATAACTTCCCTGAATACAGGTCAGGAGTTGTATGGAAATAATCCCCATTTACACATCCTCCAACAGAAGTCACCTAAATTCCCCTAGTGTGACAAAAACAGTGGATACATACCCACTGCAGTGAAGTGCTGCTCTAAACAGAGTGGGCTCTGTTGTTTACCGGCTGTAATGCTGTTCTTCCAACATGCCACGCAAGGATCACACATTTGCTGTTTTCTAAATTATTAATAATGAAAGAAGCATTCACAGCACATCTTAGAGATCATATTTTCTAGTTTCACTGTTATTGCCTGGTCAACTTCTTGATTTGTATTGCAGATAAACAGCCTGCTTTCATAAACCAAACTATTTATGAAGCTGGCAAAGTATGAAATAGAAGTGAATTTTTACCTTATATAACTGACTCTTTTACCTCCAATAAAAGTAAACGCTTTTAGCAGAGGTGATATACTGATCTGATTAACATGACATTTTCAATATTCATGATGTTGTGAATTGCAGAGGTTGGAGGGCTTCTCTCACCAGACTGTTGATACTATCCAGAGTGTGATTGGCATGGTAGAGGGAGTAGGTCAGTTGGTAGACCCCATCGTTGGTCTCGCTGTTCCCATAGAAACCCACGCCTACAGCAGAACTGCACGATGGAGAATTTTAGAAAAAGGAAATTATTTGATTTGTTGGCAGGATTTCATTTTGTTACATTTCAACTATAATGCAAATAGTGTACATTCGTTCTAGCAAAACATTAAATACACACCTTTGTGATGCCTTAACATCGGTTTTGTGTTTGAATAAATTCACCAACAACGTTTGTATCACTTGTCTCTTTGTACTTTGCCGAAATATGGGCAAGGATCACACAAAACCTCAGCAGAATGGCAAACTGAATTTCATAATTTTCAATAGGATATCTCTCTATCCATTATCCATGTGCTCTGTGCATTACAATTTCATGTTTCTTACTAAAAAATTTTGTTACATGAGTTCGTGATGGCTGAATCCGTGTCTGCATTCAAACCAGCAAGAGAGAAGGCACCATAGTGAGATACCCCCAATCCATTATTCTCACCTTCTTTGGTCTCCCAGAACTGAGCCCAAGCCTCCACAGTAGGGAGGATTAGATCAGTTAGTTAAACCCTACTTCAACCAATCTACACTAAAATGAGCAGTAATAACTCAAACATGTTTGAAACTTCTTATTCCATTTCTATAATTTAAATAACATTAGGCATCATAGTTAGAAATGGTGGAGGTTATTTAGATTTGCACATAAAACAGAAAACCTGCTTCGTTTCTCTCTTTTAGTTCTGAAAAAGGTCACGGGGGCGCATTAAGTACAATCAAATCTAACCAAAAACAGATGCAATTAGAGTAGTCTGTATAAGTTCAGCTACACGGTTGTGTTTAAAAAAATACTAAATTGAGTTTGGTTAAGAAACCACACAACATTGATGTGCTTTATGCTTTTCAAAGCTTCTGTGTTTGAGCTGATATGTGTTGGCCTTCACAATAAGCTCTTCATTAACCCTGCTGCCAAGATGACACATCAGCAACAATGAGGAGCACCTAATGACTCAGTAATGAAACAATAATGAGGCACACTGAACATCATGGGGCAGTTTAGCCTCAAGGGAAGCATTAGGAATTTTGAGGCAGTGCAAAACCTCTCCCTGTAGCAACCAGAAGATACAAAAGGAAAGGAAAGCAATAAAGAACCGGGACAAAGAACAGGATATATAGATGCCACAATATTTTGTTGTGTGAACGAGTAAACAAGAAATTCTGTTTGTCTTCTATGCATGGAGCTAAACAACACAGCCCCCAGTAGGGGAAAAAAAAGACTCCAAACTACATTAGAGGCAACTGAAACTGAATCAAGGGAGAATTTTTTTATATTAAATTTAATAACTAAATTGAATTTACCCCAATCCTTTTATAAGAAAAAAACATTAAGGGATGTGCTTTGTCTCTTATAGCTGTAAATTTAATGAAATGTGCTGATTGTAAAGCTGTATGTAGTGAATAACACATACAGCATACTACTTTTATAAAACCAAAATTTGGTTTTATAAAAGTAGAAGAACATATTCAGTATATCAAACAAACATCCCACCATATGACAGCTGTAAAGTTAAGCGTTTTTAACATCTGGGGTACTCTCCTCTTATTCATCTAGTTTCTTTCTATTTTTAAAAAAATTAATATTCCTATTTTTATGTGAATCTGCGCATTATAATTTGCTGCTAGCTTGGCTGTCAATACACCAGAACATCCCATGTGTTCTTACAGGGTCACTGACAACCAGATGACTTGCGCTGATCTGATAACACTATCAACCACAGGACCTTATGTGATGAGGCACGTCCTTCTTTAATTATACATAATCAATTCTGTGAGGTCAAATAGGAATCCAACAATCTATGATTATCTCAACAACATCAATTAAAGGACATTTCTGAAGTAGATTGGCCATAAAATCCCATTTATTTGTGGAATATCCTGTTCAGATGTAAGAGAAATATCACACAGTGTGCACTTCTTTAAAATTTTTGTGCTATAATTAAAGCAATAGTTACCACAGCAAACATGACATAGTGAGGTCAAGAACAACCTTCCATAACAACATCATGCCCTCTTACATAGCATTGCATGCAGCAGTAGTTTCATGTGCTGTAGTAGTTGTTAGGTATAGATAAAGGGAGCTAACGAAGTTAAATCCCATCAGTGTCACAACCTTAACTGGATCAGTGTAACAATTAAATTAAGATCTTTTTAAACCCAATTCTTTTGGTTTAATTTAGGTGCCTTTCGACAATAAATCATATGCAAATGCACATTCATTTCTACGATGCAACTCCAAAAGCTTCACACTTGTCTAGTTACCCATAAAACCCAACTATCTCATCTTGATTCCAATACCCTTCTTTTTTTCTCTCTTATTGATGCAAAGGTGTATAACATAAAGGAAGATGAATACAGCCAAGCTGTCTTTGTGTTATATGGCTCTAAAAACCTGATGCTGCACTCAGAAATAACAGTTAAAATGAAAATGTTTGCAAGCTGTCTTTCTTATTTCAAGCATTGCACTCAGTGTCCTTTTATATAAATGGGATGGAAGGTCTTCTGTATATGGTTTGATACTTTTTCTTGCTCAAAAGGTAGTGAATTCATTTTAGAGCTGATTGAAATAAATTGTGGGTATCATGTTTCAATTTTTATGCTCTGAATTTTATTTATGTCTGTGAAAGCTACAAAATACATAAAGCTCACTCACTCACTTTTGCAGTGCTCCACAAGGACACATAGATTTGTCAGGAAACATTAGTGAACATACAGCATCATCAAATTGAAAGAACACAGCAAACAAGTCAGAGAGAAAGTTCTGAGAAGTTCTGTGCCCTAAACTGACAGGCTGGGCAAGAAGAACATTAATCAGAAAAGCAGCAAATGCAGCCTCTCAATTTCTAGGCATTCTGCAAAGATCCTCAGGTTACTTGAGATCTGTTTAGATGAAAACTATTAGTCATGCATTCTATAAATCTCAGTCTCATAGAACACTGCCAAGAATAAAGTCATTTTTCAAAGAGATGCTTGTTTTCTGTAACAAACAACACGTGTAGGGAACACACCGAAACATGTGGAATGAGGTCAGATACGAGCAACTCTGACCTTCCTGGCTAACACACAAAAGGCTTTGCACGAACGAAAGCTAATGCTGCACATTATTGTATACACATCATCCTAACTGGAAAATATCAAGGTGGAAGCCTCACAGTGGTCTTTTATAGCAGGTGCAGGGAAGCTGGTGAAAGTTAAATGGACAACAGGGTAAAATACAGGTCTCCTGCAACTTTTAGATGTAGCTCTACTTCAACACACCTGAGTCAAATAAAGAGGTCATTAGCAGGACTCTGGATAACTTGACTGCATTTAGGAGGTGATTCAGCTATTGGATTCAGGTGTGTTGGACCAGGGAGACATCCAAGAGTTGCAGGACACCGGCCCTTGAGGACCAGGAGTGCCCACCTCTGCTGTGTGTTGTGAGTTTTCAGCACTTATATCTTTTAATTGTAGGTCATTGCAATAGGTGATTCTCCTGACTTTCGTGTTTTTGTTGTGAAATGTGAGAAAACCAACCTTTGGAGATGATTTTTGAGTTCAAGGCTGAGTGAGAGTGCTACTTACTTGTGGAGGTAAGATTTGCTCTTATTTAAATAGATTTAAATAGTCTTGGATTTTGTTTCGAGAATAAATATTTGTATATTAGGGAAAACTACCAAATTAAAAGCCACATAGCAGTAGGATATTAAGGACATTCTTCTCACACTGTTACTTTTGCACAATTAAGAAGGCTCCTTTTATTTGGGTGCTAAATGTGCCTTACAATTGTTCTAGTTATGATATGAATGATATAAAGTTAGAAAACATAAAAAATTAAATAAAGTCAGACTATTTCTCCACTGAATGATTATCAAAAACAAATTTATAATATGCATAAAGTTTGTGGAACGTTTCAAGCATCATTTTATCTAAAAGTGCTGTAACAAACTGAGACAAAGCAGACTGTGCTCTTACAGTGGGGATCTTTATCAAAAAAGAGATTTTTGTAGCACCAAAAACTAAGCCATTAATCCTGCTTGATGGCACACCTGTCAGGAGATGACAAGCTGAGCACTGTGAGATTTTCAAGTAGTCTTGGCTGCTCTAATAGCACTCCCTATCCACATGGACCGACATGCACAGAGCAACACATTCTGTGAGGTCAAGGAGTTTAAAACAACAGAAGATACAAAGAAATAAAAAGCCACTGCATCCAAGATCATCACAAAAAGCTGTAAATTTAACAAAGAAAACTGGAGACTTCATTACAACTGTTTACTAGATTTTTTTTTCTCAGGCATCAATGACAATTTAAGAGAGAATTAGATTTGAGACACCAGTAAATGCTAATCCAGACGAAACCTATAATGACCAGGTTCATTTGGTGACTGCGTCACTTAATTGACCAACATCCTCATCTCGATGCAGCTCTGGAAAAAGACCAAACTCAATAGGATTATTTTATAACTTACCATATTATGAGACCCGTAATAACTGCGACCCACGTGACACAACAGGTGTCGGGCCGTTTGGTTTCTTCATCCAGGCTCCGACGGCAGCAGAATAGACACACCAAGTACACGGCCAGAATTAGGAGGCTCAGAGCGAGTCCGATAGCACCAGCACAAGCCAAAACTGTTAGAGACTGAGAAAAGTAAGAAAACAAAAAAGATACCATCAGTGAAATTAATGGCTGTTATGAGCTTTTTAAATTTGTCAACAAATCTTATGTAAGTGCTGACCCCATCGACCTTGTGGTGGATTAATTGAGTCAAAACAACCCGCCAAGAGCAACAGCAGTCAAGTTCAAAGATGTTACTGAGGTTAGAGAGCCGACATATCACGCTTGTCAACATTATTAACATTATTACTGCTAACCGTTGACCACATAAAATTAAGACAGAAAAAAAAAGAGCATAGCTCTTTGTCGTCTTAGGGAAAGTACATCTTAAAAATAATCTCTGACTGCGGCTGAGAGAGAAGGACAAAATTATCAGGACTGTTGGAAGGGAGGGTCATGTGACTTGGTGTCTTTCCTTTAGTCTTGTGATTTCTGAATGTGCAAAGTATTTGAAGCTTGAAGACTGTACACACACAAGGGGGGAAGGGGTCACTGTTGCAGAAAAAAAGAAACAGGAAATTATTCACTTGAAAAACCCTTTTGTTAACAAATAATAAAACGATGCACATGAAACACATTTCATTACTGGGATCATTTAAGGACTTGAAACTCATATTATTGCAGCAGTCGATTAGGTTCAAAGACATGACAAAAGCATGACCCTAATTGTACTTGCAAATAATTTGCTCTGCAAATATCAATGCTGAAAAGTTCAAAGTGGATGCCTGGCTGACTGACAAAATGATTTTACACCTTCATCTCTGACTAATCATTACATTTGGATTCAGTTGGCACTGCAGCTGAATTTGAATTAGTGTAATATGGTTAGACTCTGACAAAAAAGCTGGTGGATTCTAACAAAACCATGAAAACAGGTTCCTGCACATATTTATGTCGAAATTATATGTTTATTCAAAATCATATCTGTGGAAATCTATGGAAGGAAGGAGGAAAAGAAGGATGAGAGTCTGTGGAAATGGATGAGGGAATAAAATCTGGAAATAATTTTTTTTCCAGGTACTGCATGTACTACATTTTCAAACTTTCCCAGACTGCATGGAAACATGGACTCATTGTTGAACACATGATTGAATTCATGTAATGCTCAGATCTTTTTCCCCATTTTAATCCAGATTTTCCTTTTTAAAATGATCAAACATTTAAGTTTAAATGCACAAGCTTAAACCAACCCAAACAATGAGTAGAGGACAACTGGTCTCATCTTAACTTCAATCAAGGCCAAACTGCTAATCCACTGACTCGCTAATGGTTTAGTGGAGGTCACTTCTGATGAGCCAGAAGTGAGCCCATGAGAGGTTCAAACTGGTTGGATTTTCTGTCACAACAACTCAGTTCAGGCTCTTTACAGCAGCAATGCTGCCTCTACTTGCTTCTCTAATTTTCCACTCAATTGTTTGGTAATTACACATGTTGACACTTCAATTTCCACTGGATGCCAGGCCCATAACAAGGGAACAGATGCATGACGGGGAGAGAGACGGAAGACAAACACTAAAGAACAACAACTGAACTGACATTAACCAGAAAATATTGATCATCTGTGGTGGCAAAAAGATGATAGTATGAAATTGGCTAAAGTGTGTAAGCCAATTTCATTATAATTGAATTAAATCACAAAAGGCAACCACAGATTTATGTTAGTGATGTTTTTCTCAACATTTTTCATACGTTTCAAATAGATAGATAGAAACTTGTGAGCAATACACAAGTTTCACAGAGATTGAGAAGGTGCTACGTTTTCTTAAAGCAATGCAGATTAAAGAAACAGAGGCTTATATAAAATAAGAACTGTTACTTTCCTACCTGAAAAAAGAAGCTGTATGACTGATTGGAACAGAAAAACAGCATCTAATTTTAGGTGCTATGTGTATGCTTTGATTCTTAAAGTACTGAGATATAGCAATATATCCCTGTATGGAAGCAAACATATCAGAGACCAAATTGAAATTGGAGTACAAAACAGATAAACGCTACTATTTTTTTTTTCTTTTTGTGGATTGCAGGTGGAAATCTGACTTCAACTGAGCATGACTTTTGCAATATGCATTTCATTACAGATCCCATTTTAATCACAGGAACTGAGCTCCACGATGGATTGTGTACAGCAATTTATTTTATCTTCTGCAGTACAACTTATGTTTAAAGTGTCGATTTTAATACTTCACATCTGATTGGATATGGATAACAGGAATTTTTGAGGTGAGTGGTATTCTCCAAAGATGTTGGAAATGAAAATTGAGTAAAAAGAGAAGTTCAGATTTTAGAAATAATAATAATAATAATAATAATAATAATAATAAAACTTGACAGAAATATTTTTTGCTGATATGCAGAATGTTAATTATAGGTTAGGGGGGAAAATGTCATGCTATAAATGAAATAGTAAGTCTGATATGCATGACTACTAAACTTATTTCTCCTGTGGAAATAAAGCTATTAGTTTCTGATACTTGAAGTCCTAGTGGCTTTAAATACTAAAAAGTACATTTAAACATGTTTTGAATCATTTACATTTGATGATATTTGACGTAAGGGTACAGAAGCACATCATAACCAACTCTCCTAATACAAGTCACGGGTTATCATGTGAAAATGGCAGTACAGCATGATTTCCAACTTCCTTAGATCAGGACCAAACTACACACAAAAATCCTGGTGTGGACAGATGAAAATAATGGAAAGTGTGTGACAGAGGGTCCTTTATTTCTCAACACAGCAGTTTAAGGCGCTCTCTGCCCAAAAATATAGGCTGCCCGGATGCAATATTTACATATGAAAGTGAGTGTTGAGCAAATAAAATACGTGCGCTTCGACGCACAAGTACAGTTACCGACCTGCTGATAGCTCGCTTCCTCCGGTCTGAAAGCGTTGTCGACCGACTGGAAGAGAAAATTGAAGTGTGGGAAATTGTGCAGCCAGTATGTCCACCACGGAGCCACATAATCAAGCCGGGCAATGGCCATTACTGCTTGAAGAGTCAATCCAACAAAGCTGTGAAACAAGTTTCTCTCTTGGACTCTCAGATGTTCATTGGTTTTGGGTAACAGAAGGGGGAGAAAAAAAAAGAAAAAGAAAAAGTAGGTTTGTTGAAAAGCTGTCGCAGATAATTAGGAGGAAAATATTCTATTTGCTACAACTTTGAAAAAGTGTAGATAACAGTATCTGAGTCCCGTTGCTGTCCCCATGGCTGCAAAACATCAGTACAAAGAGTAAATTTACATCCCGAGATCGCGGGTTGTGTGAACCTGCCTCCTTGTCCGTGGAAGGCGTGACAACAACTTGAGTCCTGCGGCCGGAACGTCTTTACTGCACCCGTAAAAAACAGGAAGAGAATAGCAAACCAACCCCGCGAACATCTTGCCCTTTTAAAACGAAGAAGAAGAAGGAGGGAAAAAAAGTGAACTTCAGCCACAATTTTGAGCAAATTTAAAGCGATTAAAAAAAAAATCACAACATCTTTATCAAGCCCTGTGTGCTTGGCCTGGCCCGCTTTATCTCTCAACTGTGTCTTCACACTGGGGAAGCTCGACTGTGCTCGTCTGAAAGCGAGTTATGAAAAGAAATGAGGCGTTTTGCTATGAGCGGCCTGGAAAACTTTTGCCTGCAGTTGAAACGCGCACAGATAAGTCTTACTGCTATTTACGACTTCTGCTGTTTATGTCTGACCTCTTGTGGACAATGAGGTGAACGGTAATGAGTATGTTAATGAGCTTCAGTTTTTTTTTTTTTTTTTTTTTTTTTCCAGTCTCATTGTCTTCACTTGCAGTTATATTTGTCCCAAAAGCCTTTTGTTAGAAAGTAAAATGAATTTTGAGCTCAGTGCTGTTGGCACGTTTGTCACATCGTGGCAAGGTACAATAAATATCCATAAATATGGTTTGGCACTTGGTCCAATTCTCTAAGCCACTCTTCAAAGTAGGAGAGACAATAGGATGCGTGTTTCTCTTCATAAGTCAAAAATTAGCTGCAAGGACACAGATATTTGCTGAAACCTGCCCAGATAGTCACAGCAGTAATTACACTAGAGATACGACTAAGTCACAAGGATTCAATCATGCTATGAAGTTAACTAAAAGAACAGCCTTCAAAAAAAGCATTTAGTGAATATTTTGTATTTGTAGTAAACAATAAATAGATATATCTATCTATAAATTTTTTATATATATGCAAACATACAACTGACATTTGATATTGACGGAATGTTCCTGGGATTGTAATTCATTCTTAACATGTTGCCCATTGTGATAAACCCTGAATTAATATTATGGTTTTTGTTCCTATTTTCAGCCTCAAAGTCCTTGGAACAGCTTTGAAGGCTGCTGACAGAAAAAACAAAGGGGGAAAAAAGGAGAAAGGAAATCTGAAACTGGTGCAATTACAATTGTGAAATAAATTGGTCTGGACACAGCAGGCAAACATGAATAAATTCAACGTGCCTAATTAAAATAATTAAAATGTATTTCCCAAAACTAAAACACTGATATACTTGTTGTAAAAAGACAAAAAACGCAAGTGTTGAATATTTTACCTGTTGTTGAATTACTTTCTTATTTGAGTTACTGGACACTGCTTCACCTCTGTTATCCATGAATGTGTTTAAAGGACCTGCATTGTGTGCAATACCATCACTCTCTTAGCTAAAGTAAACAGCCAAACAATGGAAATGTGCCAATTGAAACAGTCCATTTGCAGATAAAAGGGAAGATGGAAAATATGTTGCGGAAATTGTTCTCTGAGGAAAAGTTTTTTTTTTTTTTTATCTCAAATGGAACATAGGGTGGTTTGCTTTCAAACTAAATCATCTATCTTGTGGCAACTGTTTTTATTATTGGGATGCTTTGATGCACCTCCGTGGCCCGTGCAGCTTGGGAGTGTGCTTTGGGGCTGAATACTAGTAGGTGACACTTGAAATGTGCTGCATGAATATGAATTTCTTTGACTGTGCTCCGCATGTAGAAGTGGGAGAATTTGGTTCCAGACAAATGTCTTGTGATACCCATGCCATTCACTCTCAGTGTTGAAAGCAAGTTGATGGGATCAATGCAAAACAAGACAAAGGAAGGAAATGAATCAAAGTTCCTCTGCACCTGTCTGTCCTCTGTACATTTGGATCAATTTTCTTCTTATTTTTTAAAGTTATTGGTGCAGATAAATATGTAATTTCCATACATCACATATTACTTTAGCACAGGGATGCCATGGTCATGCAAAGCACTGGATGTCTTCATATAATACTTATTAATACACTTAATATAGAATATTTAAACTCTGCTTAAAAACTTTTATAGAAGTGTCACAGCAAAGACGCCACGGTATAAAAAGACAGCATGACACTGCATGGCATACAAGGAAGCACTGTCTGTGCTTTGGATATTTAACTCCACCTGTGGATATTTTTTTAAAAGTCATACTAAGTTTAATGAAATTAAATGTGTGAATTTGAAGGAGACAATACAAATATTTAGAGAATCCCTCTCAGTATTTTGCCATTTAGTAAATGGAAATTATTTACAAAATATTTTCAAAACAGGAATATTTTCCCTGATCTAATCTAACATATTTTAGGAAAAATCTTTCTTTTTCTATTGTGAATGCAAATATCTAGTTTCAACCTTATATATTAAAACAAAATGTGGTGAATTTGGCATTTTTTATATATCTAATAAACTATTAATGCTGAACCATTAGGTGGCAGCCCAACACTTTTCGGATATGGGTCCAAGAAACCCTCTACCCCTTTTTCTACTCTGCTAATATCTGTGACGAAGTAGCCTATCATTAGATAGATGTCCTTTGTGCATAATGTTGGCAAAAGAGTCATAATCATAAGCTAATAAAGTTTCTGTTTTAATGAACAGCAGTTTATAGATCAGATCCTTTGCTTTCTTGGGCCTTTCATCAGAATCTCTGAGGATCAGCAATTTGGGTCATGATGTTACAGGAGATCCATATCAAAGAGCACTTTGAAGTCACGTTACTGCACAGTAAATAAATTTTTAAAAAAAAACTACCGGAGAAATTAAGCCATATAGTGGAAGATAAAACTGATGGTCAGTGCTCAACTGACAAATATTCCGGCAGATTATGCTCAGGCTGCACCTAATTCTGTTAGATGGATCTCATATTCCAGGCTTAAAATTCAAAAGGCAGAGTGCAAATATCATGTAAACAAAAATTACCTGTAATCCTATAACTTCTTCACATTTTTTCACGCTACAACCACAAACTTTAATGCATTTCATTGGCAATAAACCACAACAAAGCTGAACAACTTTGGGAAATAGAAGCAGTAGCTCGCGTGGTTGTCTTCACCTTTTTTTGTGCATCTCGATCTGTGGAGTGAAATTATGGAACAAATTAGACATTCAATTCAAGCTGCTGATTTAATTCAGTTGAAAAGTGCATGTGCAAGAAACATGTGTTCCATAGAGAGGAAGTCAGGTTATATTAGGTTGCAGAATATATTAATTATTAATATGTGTGTGTGTGTGAATGTGAATGTAGGCCTACACATTGTTTAATATGTCTTCAGTACAGAGCTTGGTAATGTGCATTTCTATTGCAATCATTTATTAGCCAATTGGATATTTATTTCAATGTTGACAGTGTATAAATAAACACCATACATATGGATTCAATTCAGAGATTCTATATCGATGCGTATTAAGGCTATTTTTTTGTAAACAGAATCATGTAATATGGTAATAAATTATAGGGTAGCAAGTGGATGGAAGTCAATAATTTTATACTTTTTCCTGCTCCTTTTTTTGTAAACTGACCTTCGTAGGTCTAGTTTTTTCATTTTCTCTTTTTTGTTTATCTATGTTTTCTTTTTTGTTGTTCAAAATGTTGTGAGAAACAGATAACAAGCATAGATTCATTAATTTTTCTATGACAAATATCCAAACACTATTTCAGGCATGTGCAATCAACCTCCCGAGTCAACTCTTTGTAGGGTCAGCTTTTGCTTCCATTATAGCTGCAAGTATTAGAAATATCTAGCTTCCAGTTTTGCGCAGAGAAATTGTTGCTTGAAAATACTTCAAACTCAGCTGGTTTACGTGGATAGCATATACAAACAGCTTTTTTATATATATATAATTCTTAAAAAAAGATTTTTAGTTGCATCAAGCTTTGACTTAGATTCTAAAACATGTGCATGCTTTTATCTAAATTACTGTAGCCCTGGTTGTAGTTTTGGGATTGTCATTCTGCTGGAAGGTGAACCTTCATCGCAGTCTCAAGTCGTATGCAGTCTCTAGAAGGTTTTCTTCCAGGAGTGTCCTGTTTTGCTCCACATGCATCTTCACGTCGTCTTTGACCAGATTCCCAATGCCTGCTGTGGAAAAGCATCCCAACTGCATGATGCTACCCCCACTTTTTTTTAGGTTCCATGAAGCTGTTGGTTCACTGACGTTCTCTAAACTAGTTTTGAGGAATTCAGAGAGCAGCTGTATGAGTGGAAAATATATTTAAAAACTATTTATTTTTATTGTAGTTTGTGTAGGTGTTAGGTAACGTGACAAAAATGTGAAAATGTTCAACAGATAAGAATCCGTTTTGAAGCCATTGTCATTTTTGGCAGTTGGACAGTTGAGGTTTTCTGCTCATCACATGCTGAAGTGTATTTAACCAGCACTGGATTTGCCTCCTGATTGACTGTCTCCATAACAATCACTGGAATGATTGGTTTATTCAAAAGTGTATTGAACAGCCTTGTGCCCTATCATTTACTTCCTACACTACTCAGATTCTTTCAAGTTCTCATGGCTCAGTGAACGTGGAAAATGCCTCGTATTGGACTTCTCCTTCCTCATGTGGTTATTGCTTTTTTTAGGATTTGTGACTCAAATCCTCTTGCTCTATTTTTGAGTGATTTATACATGAATGAAGATTTATGCCTGAGAGCTTGGTGCGCCAGTATTATCCAATCAAACCGAGGCTGCTCAGAGGCTCCTGAGATTGCATTAAAGTGCAATATCAATGTTGCAATCTTGTGGTTATTGCCACTTTAAAATGCCTGTGGTCCCTCTGATACCATAGCCACATGTAATAATTGTGTCTGTTGAGACAGTGTTTCAAAGGAGATTGCTGAAGTGAAAGAGTGAAAAGTGACCTTGTTTAATTTGTATTATCAGTGATTGGATGGAAAGGAGACATAGGAATGCATACTGATGACATCAAAATTGCAAAGTAAAGACTGAAAAATCAAATTCTGCAACAAAGTAACTCATGGCCATTTATTTTTATTTTATTTTCCATTCAATTAAATTGATTTCATGTGATGCTGCACCAGTTCTAGGTATTCAAAATGTCATTTTATTTTTTTAGTCTAGACTTTTTGCTGACTGCGCCAAATCTTACAAAAAAAAAAAAAAAAAACAGCAAAAAATTAAAAGAGAATTCTTTGGAATTTTTAAAGCTTAAATACCAGTAAGTAGGAGGTAAAAACATTTAATCTATTTTATTTCTGCTGCCAACACCAGCTTTAAATATAAAACTTCTTCAAGTATATTTTAAACAAGGTTTGACTTCCAAATTCCAAATTGTCCAATTAAATATCAAAAGACAAATTGACTGTCTTTTTGTAAAACAAAACTTTCATTCTTAGTCAATATTTGATGTTGGTGCCCGGCGCTACAAGAGCTTTTCCGCACAATAATGATTTTTTTGAGAGGAGAAAAACCTGAACTGACATCAGCACCCCCGCTCCAATCTCCCCACTGGGAAGTAGCTTTCTTGCTCGCAATTTATCCAATTACAGATTTACAGCAGTGCAAAGTCGACCATACGATACAGCCTAAGTCTATTTTTCAGTCTTTGGAGCAAATCCAATCATTCCAAATGGTTGCTGATGGTAATAATTGCAACAGCATTCCATTGATCTAGTGAGTCCATGGAGTGGAAACAAACAAAGCTGAAGCAGACACGCTCTTTGCATGTAAAAATATTTAGTTTGTTTATTGGGCCTTCATGGAAATATAATATAGGGGCATTAGAAAACAGGGTTAAATTATTTGTTCCTGAAAAAAAAGAAAAGAAAAATCTCCAAATTGTTGACCTTATTTGCTTTATTAAGTCTTTCACTCTAGTGAATGTGAAGACTGACCCAGATCTCTGAATTTACAAAGATTTGGGAAATTGCAAAAACGGATCAAATCCAATTGAATTCCACACAATATGTTCTCAGGTAATTACCAAAAGAAAACACCAAAAAGACTGCTTTTAAATATCAATTTCACCACTTTATGAATCACCTCTGAAACACTTGTAAAAAATCCTCCTCTGTTAAAAATATCAAATGATGCTTCACAACAATCTGTAAAGGGTTTATTTGTTTCCACTTATTAGTTTATGGCCAGTAAAGGCTTAACCGGTTTGTCAGTTACAATAAAATAAAAGATGTTAGTGCAGCTTAGAAAGCTTTATTACATTTTTCCATTTATTTATTCATTCATTCTTGTAATGACTTATTTTACTGCACTTATTTCTATGCATTCACACGTTACATTAGCTTGATGTAGCTATTGCTATAAAGCTTTTCATCATTCAGTTTATTATGTTGTGAGGCATTGCATCACTATTGTTTTATATTGTTTGTCTGGTGAAACATGTTAAGAAAAAAAAAAACTTTCTAATGAAGATTTATGCCATCAAAACTACTCTGTTTATTTCAGTCCTGTTATGTTTTTTAAGAATATTGCTCTGTGGAAACAAACATTGTCAACATGCTGTTAGTTCTCTTAAATTCAACTTCAAGCTTTTGACATCTGCAAAAGTTTTAAAACCATTTCAAATCGAAGTAATATGGCACAGATTTTTCTCTACTGTTTTATTTCATCTATTTACATATTAACCAAAATGAAGCTGAAGTAATGCTTTTTCTAAAGTTTTAAACTTATGTGATCAGTTGTTTCTTGCTGCCTAATAGCAAGATTATGTTGAAGTTTATATGTCTTAACCTGTTTTATTTATTGAGAATTCACAGATAAATTTTTTAAATAATTTGCTGAGTATGTCGAAAGTTACAACACAGCTGTTGAGTGCTCTCATTTAATTCTTCCGTTATTATTATTTTTTTCTTTTTGAAAACAAATGTCAATTGTTCACATCCGTCTTACTTACTGTACACTTACACATTTGATTAAAAAACATTTCTGCATAGACAGCCCTCTCACAGCTTATCTGTAAAGCTGACTGGCGAACTGCTAATGGAAAAACAGAAGGAAATTGCCACTCATGAAAATAAAGCGCAGCGAGATTTCTGGCAAAAGCGCTACCCTTGTTGACACTGGTAATGAGTCCGCTTCCAAGAACCGGCCAAGCATCACGCATGGGTGACTGGTGAGGATATAAAGTGATATCACCCTCATCTTTATGCCAGTGATGCTTTGTAAGCTCAGCTGTTTTGTTCCATAGTGTTGCCAAAGAAATCCTTCAGGCCTGGCACGCTTTCCAGCATCCTCAACTAAATAGGCTTACACTCTTAAGTTAAATCAGACAAGAGTACAAATGGGAACATTTCGGCTCGACATGGTGTTGCATTTCAAACAGTGGACAAGCATAACACATAATGGCTTCTAGTAAGGATTAGCTTTCAGATTCCTTCTCATATGAAGTGTCCTGTCTGAGTGACAGACAGAAAACATAAAGAAGTAGTTTGTGGTCCATGTTAAAAAAACGCATAGCTGCAGCTCACTGTAGAGCATGGAGTACGAGAGTAAACATGTTCAGATATGAATGAGGGCAGATGCCATGTGTTGAAATGAGTGATTGGGAATGTGGATATGAATTATTCCATGGTAGATATGTGCTCTCAAAACTGCTGACATACTTCAATGAGCCTAATCTTTGAATTTTAAGTAGTTTTTGTCTTTGTTTAAAGCACAATGCATTGTATAATTTGAAAAGCTAAGAACCCAAGTCAATGGAGTGTAAAGTCAGTAGGTAATTAGACAGATAGGGATTCTGGCAGAATAATGTCCAATTGTTTGCAGGATGTGGAGGGAATCTATGAAGCTGAAGTCAAATGAATGGATAAAAGCGTTGTCATTTTAAGGAAATCTGTTTTCATATTTTAAAACAATACCAAGAACAGAATGGAGACAGCAATGTCCCAGGTGGCAAATTATAATTTGAGTTTTTTTTGTTTTTTTTTCCCTTTTCTCACTAAAAGGTTGGAGCTTTTATTTGTCCATGTGAGACAGACAGAGAGAGAGAGAAAGAAAGAGAGAGAGACTGATTTCATTTCAGCTAGATGTCCTGTTTTTGTCTCTGGAGTTGCAATTTAGATTTAGGAGAGGGCGCGGGGGGTGCAATCAGAAAGAGGTGGTAATCAATTTATCTTGTTTATGTGTGAACGTACATCTACAGCTGCAGAGAGGAGACCCAAAGCTGCTGGCAAATGCGAGCAGCTTGTGATAGCCGGTCTTTTACTCACTCATGCACAGGCACCACCCGTGCTCTTCACATCCCTCTGCTTCTTTTATTGCAAGCTGTAGATTTTTATTTTCGTCTTTCGCCTTTGCCATCCATCACAGCCATAATTAATTTGCCATGCTTAAATGTATCCACTCTATAAAGCGAGCAAAGTTTACGGTTTTTATCTTGGGCCTTCTGTGTTAACTACCTGTTAATACTTGCTTTTTATGTGCATTCCTTCTCTTTACAGATGATTTATTTTTGTAAAACAGGCAACACTAATCAGAATGTTTTTTTTAATATACATAACACTTTGAGGATGGTTGAGCTAATTGGGTCTTCATTAGTTTCAAACAAGAGAATTGTTTCCTATTTTTTTACATGTACGACGCACAGGAAACCCTTAGCACCATGATTGTGTGCACTGGCAGGTTTTGATATGTGAGTTATTGCTCACTCCCTTGATTGCCATTGTGTGTGGTGTGCACTATGTGCAGCTTTTTCTTTTTTTTTTCTGTCATCTTGTCATATTCTTGTAAACCCAAAAGGATGGACGTGACAGGGGGCGGCGTTTATGCTGGAACCACCAGTGATCTTGTAAATGACAGCGTGAAGACAGATAGGCATACAGTCAAGAGTTAGTTTTCACCTTGAGCACACCATCAGTCTTCTTGACTAATTGAGCCTGTACATTGGGGTTAAAGCACTAGTGCTTGACAGAGTAGAACATAGCATGTCCAGCATGCAGCGAAAAGATCAATCAGTAAATCACTTTACTATATGCAGAGTGTCAGAGAACCGCAGATGGTTTTTCTGCACTTGTGGGGCTGGGCAATGCTTTAACACCTACAGTAAAACTTAAACAGAAACAGATCATTAAAACCTTGAAAAGCTGATTCTCTTTACTTCAAAACAAACATGAGATAATGTGTTGATTTAATTCCTTGTTTGACCTGAATTAATTGAGCTGTAATGAGTTCAAATGCTGGATGGACATGTTTGCTGGAAGATATACTGTGTGGGGAAAATAAGCCAAAACCTGTTGTGCTGGCAGCCAGTGCAGTACCAGTCTCCACAGTGAACTAAGTTTGCGGTTACACTGTGGGCCCCAAGTCTGCAATTAATTCCTGCAACTGTCTGGCAGATGAGCTGTGCAGCAAGTGAGAGGACGCTTCTTCCATCTTAACAGCTGTATGTAAAACGGATGTAGCAAGCAAACAGCTTGAGAATGAGTTCTCATTAAAGATTTCGCAGCAACGTGACACATGGCTTTATATATTTCTCTAAAAGATTGTCGTGCTGCTTGTTTCCTCTGTTGGGGTTGATCACACTGCTGATGTCCAGTCTAATATGACGAGCTGAGCTAAAACTGAGATAAGCCGTCAGAGGAAGTAAAATGGAGAGACAATAATGTGAGTCCCAGATGTCAGGCATCCCTTTTCCGCCTCTCATTAGAGCAGCTGTGTGGTCCACGCTGGGACAGATTAGGGCAGCCATTTTACACACAGCAAATAAACTGGACAGTGGAATAGGCAGGCTGCCTGCAGACTGTGGTATGGGAAGGGTAGATGTAGATTGCTGTGTGTGGGGATGAGATTGGGCAAACTGATTTTCATTTAATGGCCAGCTGTGTGATGTGGACTCATGTGGGCCCATCTAAAAGCACTGGCTCTTACCCACGGAGGAAGGAGTTAGGGACGGAGGGCTAGGTCTAGGATGAGAATGTCCGCACTCAGCCTGGAGGGATAATTAACTGTGGTGTGTCTCATGCTGACTTGAATTGGAAGATTAGGAGAATGGGTGTGTGTGAGCCTCCTTTTGGAGAGAGGAAATTATTCCGCTATAAAATATGCCTCTGGCTTCTCAGCTTCACCACATGAAGATTTGATTTTGATCAATAAAAATTCAAACAGATTTACTTGCAGTGGAAAATGTAATTAACCTTATACTAAATGATTAAAAAAAACATCAATAATTTACTGTAAGCTTTGTTTGGGTTACCTGACCACACTATCAAGTTTATGGAACCACTAAAACTAAACAGGAAACCTGCAAGAAACACCAAAGAGACAAGTTTCACCTCGTGGAGAGAGAGCTGATCTAAAACCAATAAATTCTAAATATGCTGCAATTTTCATCTCCCAACAAGCCAAAACCTTAACAATCACCTTTTAAGTTTTATGTTCAAACAAGACAATGTTTTTAAGTTTTAGATCATCATAAGAAGAAGTCTGCTTGGACGAGATTGTACTAACTGAAATTATTTAGTACTATAGCATCATGGAAATATGCTGTGAATTTGTTTTGCTGCTAGAGGTGCACTGCACAAAGCAGACAAAAACGTCAAGGAGTTTTAAATTATATTTTGTGTTCCAATGTGACACAAATAAACTCGTGTATCTCCCAAACACACACCAAGACTGTTTTTGGTGAGTTTATGTCACTGTCAGTAAACTCACCGATGGTTACAAAAGCATGAGGCGGTATATCAGTTGAGAATGTGTTTATCTGAGTCTGTACTTATGAGGATTAGAGAATTCCAACTTGTATCCAAACTGGATTTAAAAGTTCAGCATAGATGAGTCCTGTATCATATTTTTACATTGAAAAAGAAAAGTTCAAACAAACTCATAAGGCACAGACCTGAGGACATTCAATGTCATAGTGAGTGCACTTAAACTTTTGAATCAGCAGTATGTTTTTCACCCAGATTTGACAAGCAGCAGCAGAAATGTTTTCTGTTATTTCTGATCCCCAATTCACATCAAGTTAAAGAAGCATAATGCTGTTTGTTTGCTTAACTTGGGAAGGTTTTACCTGACTTGCATCTGCTCGGATTACCTGTCCCAAAATATGAATTTGATCTAATTGCATACATCAGATTAGGCCATTAGACTAATTTAACGGCCATTAGCCAATTCTAATGGCTTACTCGGACCATTAGACTTGTCTTGATCATACTTTATGACCAACACAAATGCAGAAAGTCATGAACTTCCATCAGGTATGCAGTATAACAACCTCACAGTCTAATTATGAGTGCAGTAGAATAAAATATTAATTTTAACAATGCAATCCACAAAAAACAAATACAAAAATTATTTTTACACACAATCTAATCTAAGTAAACAAACCTCTATATGCGTAATTAGCATAAATTAACTTGACAAGCTAACGCTTGTTTACTAATGAGGTAACATATAATTCTCCGATGCTTAAAGCAATTTAGACAATTAGGGTTTGCATACTTGCGTACTGTACTGCCAGTTGGTATTGAATCAGCTGTCAGGAGAAAATGAAAAGTAATTTATTCTTCTCTCCAAAAAGAAAAAAAAACAACCTTTTTACAGCTGTTAGCACAAACATAACTCAGTGAAAGAAAAAGTCAGTCATAAAATACTAGTAAAACCAATTGCTATGTTTTCTAAGGTTAAGAATGTAACCACTTCCATAAAAGGGATATTTTCAGACAAATAACTTCACATGTAAACACAAGGCATCTTTGAATGAAAGTGTATTCAAGGATTTTATAGACCAATAAAAGAGGCAATAAAAAGTGAGCTCAGTCCTGATAACAGAGGCAGAATATCTTCCATAAATCTAAATATAACAACATTAGGCTGGTAAGAGGAACTTGTGAGCCACCTGGCACAATTAGAAGTCATGAAGAAGAGACACTCTTTAATCTTTTTTAAGAAAACTAAGAACAATATGTTTTTTATCTGGATTCATCCTTTTAAATGTATCATGTCAATTTTGAGGATATTTTTCTTCTTTTCTTTGAGTTGCTTACTATAGAGGGCTTACTATCTCAGCAAATCAAACGTTTTCTGTGAGCTGTATGGGGTAAAATCTTCCATCATTCAGGAGATATTTCACAACTGTGCACCTAAAAATCTGTATCTAGACGATACCCACACTTGCACACACAAACATTTAGAAAAACAATAGTTTGATTCTTTTAATACTGTAATTTCCTTCATCAGCAATTTGACTCAAAGATTGATATTTTAGGCTTAGTCTCTTTGTGAATCATAGCATTCACATGCAGAACAGCATACAGCAGAGCTACATATATTTTATCTTTTAGAGTTTGGCATAACTGAGTGAATACTTCTAATTCAAAATAAGAAATGAAAGAGATATGTTTATTACAGAAAGTCAAATATGTCCAGAGCATTTATTTCAGTTAAGTTTTGAAGGCGAACACTTATATCAGTTTCTCAGAAAATTAGATATCATTTGAACATTTAAACCAAAAAGTAAGATTTTAAGGCAGATATCTCATTTTAATTATGAACTGTACAGTATATGCATTCAATACTTAGTCGGACCTCTTTCTACATGAATAACTACATAACTGTGCAGCAGCATGAAGGTGGGCCGCCTGTGGGACAGATGAGACGTTAAGGGAATCCAGTCTGATTTATTAGCTTGGGTGTATTGTTAGGTATGGAACCTCATACTTTCCTGTGGCCTTTAGGTCAGATGAGTTTGCTGACCAATGAGGCCAATAGCTGCTGGTCATTTCAACAGTTTTTGGTGCTTTTGGGAGTCTCAATAGTGTCAAGTGCCACTGGATGATCAAATCAAATCTCCATAAAGTTTGTCGAGCAGAGGAAAGCATGAAGTGCTGACTTAATAAAAAACAGTGGATAAACAAAAGCAGATGACAAACAAAATCATTACTGACAGTGGAAACGTCACACTGTCATATGGAAGCCATGAATTTTACAACAGGCTGGTTATAAGCAAATTAGAACCTACAATATAATAATAGTTGAAAAAATTGTTTTATTTCAATGGATACATAAAAAAAGAAAGCCTAAAAACCCATATCTGACCATTTCTTTTGAAAACAAAAATACATGTCTGGATTTCATAAAGGTGAGGGATATTTACCAAAGATGGCCAGGGTGTTTTTTTGTTGCTGTTGCTGCGAATAAGACCTTTGTAAACCTCTGGCTTCAACGGTATCTATTTTCCTTTTTTGGTATTACATAATGTTTTCTGATCCACTAGAAACGCAAAGCAAAGGTTTCTGAGTGCTGAAACTGTGATAGGAAAGAAACATCACAGAGTCAGCTGGGTGATATTAAGACCACTGGTTAGAATGATGCGCAGCATGCACCGCCTGCATTTGTAAATGGCATGCAATTATAAATGCATGCCATTTTCACTCTGACTCCCTCCGAGGCAGATCAGAGATTGATCAACCTCAAACCCCATTCTGTTGCTGAACTCTCACACAAAACATCAGTCTGACTAAACGTATTGGATCCTGCAATGTGAGAAGATCTAAGGGCAGAATAGTTTCAAAACTTGCTCCTTTTCACACGAAATTTTAAACACAGCACAACAATATCAGCAAAAAAGACGGAGCTTTGGTGACAATTCCCTTCATTCAGACCAAAGAAATGTTTTTTATTCTCTTAAAGATCGTACATGGCTGTCTGCAATCCTTTATCTTGAGATTGCCTTATCTCTTTAAAATACAACAAACACTTTCTCTTCATCTATAGAAACATTTTTTATTATGTCTAAAAAAATCAATTAAGTGGCCTTTTCTCTACCCACCTTCGTTTATATGTTTGCTGTCACGCCAACAAAGAAAACAAGACAGTCCTTTTGGAGCAAATTGCTTCAAGTTAGTTTGACAACTATTATATTTGACAGTCTCTTAAATGTGATTCACTCTTCACATCCCTCCCATCTTCATTTTTATTATCTCATGAGTGTTACGCTCAGTACATTAAACTGTCTGCCACCAGGTGGTGGCCGACTGTCAGTACAGAGTGACACTCTCTTGACCAGACCAATTCCTTCTGGTGTCAAACCTTCCGGGTCTTCCCCGGGGAGCGGGGGTGGCGGGGTACTATGCAAAGAATTGCTGTAGGTGGAGGAGTCTTGCAGTACCTCTGCTCCTTTTGATTAATCGACCTCTCTCTGCCCCTGAGTGAGCAATTATCAGAGGGTAGGCAAAGTCGTTCATCACTGTAACCAAGCAGCAGGTTTCCACCACTGTCGAAAGTTTTGCCTGCAGGGCAAAGTGTCTACCTCATGCGATACCTCGTTCTCCTCCTCCTCCTCAACCTCCTACTTCTCCTCATCAGACATGCAACTGCTCCTGGTTTGACCACCAGGATTTGTTGACAGAAGGTCAGATAGGTGGATGCTTAAAGGTGCTGTGCTGCACACTCCATGCTGTTTACAGGCAGATCAGATTTCCCAAAGGTAATGTAGTAGCTGCTGTCTTTATTCCCTCACCTTTATGAAATCCAGACATGTTTGTTTTCGTGAGGTCCTCTGAGTCCTGGTGCAATGTCCCTAAAATTCAGCCTGCAACATGATGGAAACACGCAAACATCTATTGTTTGCTGTTTGTTTTACATGCAGCTCCTTGCAAAAGTATTCACACACTTCAAACTAGTTAATATTTCATTACATCACAACCTCAAATTTCAAAGTATTTTATTGACAAACCATAGATTGGGAAGTTATGTGATACGGCAACACATATATGAAACTTTTCATATATCTGTGAAATAAAAGGAAATTTATATGCTTTTCACTGTTTTATATTATATTATATTATATTATATTATATTATATTATATTATATTATATTATATTATATTATATTATATTATATTATATTATATTATATTATATTATATTATATTAGAAATACTTTGTGGACATATTTAAAAGACAGCCATAAGAAATTCTCTTTGCAGTTTACCTGGAGAAGTGAGAATAAAACAGAACTTTTTGACCAGCAGTACATCCAAAGTGCAAAGTGAAAAAAAAAACTCACATTGAAGATTACCCTCATTACATCATGAAAATAATAAAATGTGATGGAAGTATCATGGTGTGGTTTAACGTTTTTCAGTAGAACTAGAGTAGCTGATTAGAATAGATAAGATAGTTTGGACTTAATTCAGGAGGGTCCTGGGGAAAATAAAACAGTAAAAGGCTGCAAAACCTTTTGCTACTGGGACAGAAGTTCTCCTTCTGCTAGGACCATAACATACAGCCAGAGATACAATGGAAAGTTGAGAACTCTTAGCCCTACTCTATAGTTCAGAAATATGGGAAATGGACGTAATGATTTTCACATGAACAGAGCCAATAATTACTCAAAATACTGAGAGCTCTTTCAGTTTTGCTACTTGCCTTTTGACAACCTTCCTGACCAGCATTCACATGCAGAACTTCTCTCTTTCACTAAATCTGATGACAAGTGTGAACTCAAAAAAACTAAAATACTGAACCGAAATCAAGAATTGCTTCAACACAGTATTGTCCTGAAGGTTTAAGATTTATTATTTAAAGTACTTGAATTTTACTTCTATTAAAGTATTTTTCATTTGAACTGGACAGGATGAATGTCATATAAAAAGTGATTTTTCAAAACCTCATTTTTACATTACAAAATCTGATATTTAAATAGGTGTGTGAACACCTGTTAAATCCATAAGGCCAAAAGCCAAAAAAGTATGTAATTAATTTACTGATGTAACCTCACTCAGCTTTTTTCGTTTTTGTCCTATCTGATCAACCTGAATCCTTTAATCATGCACATTCCACTTTTTAAACATCATTAACAAAGCATCATCTCTGTTTTTGTTATTCTACACCCTCAGCAGGGCTTTCAACTTTTCCCTTTACAACAATTCAGTACTCAAGGTAATGTGCTTGATGTGCAGTTGAGAGCTGGGAGGGCATGTTCTAAGAGAAAATGGCAGTAATAGGACAGGTTGATTGCTGGACCAATCTCAGTACTGTCATTTCTGTTACACACCTGTAATCCCTTTGCGCACTTTTAAAAATGCAATTAACAAAATTGTTGCTTTTCCCAGAGACCAACAATTTTCCTAAATCAATCGGTCAATTACCAGGTTGTCTTCAGGTTGACCCCATCGGCTAATGGCTTTTGGGGAGAGGCCAGAATCTGATTTTGTTTTAACAGGGCCTAATGGGCTGTCAACCCATATATTATGAATGCAGACTAACAGCACACACACTGTTCCACCAGACTATTAGGCTTCGGTTCTATTCATTGATTTCACTCTTTACTTTTAGCTAACGATTTCGCCCTCCTTTTTATGCATGCTGTTCAATCAGTTAAATACTCCATTGTTGGAAGAGCACTGGAGATGCATTTGAAGTACAGAGATTTGTGTTTGACTGTTATTAAATTGCTGTGTGCAATGAATCAAAATGAGCAATGGCATTGTCGTAGTTTTGTTCTGTCCACCTGAGAGGACGAAGAGACAGAGGAGGAGGAAGAAGAGAAGAAGGAGAGATGGGCTTTGGAGGCTGGCTTTGTTTCAACTCAGCCCTGTTTTGAATTCTAAGTGGATCCAAAAGGATTATATCATGTTTTTGGACTTCTTTGGCATTTGTTTTTTTTCCATCTGTATAAACACTTTCTTTATAAACTGCTAGGTGATGCATACGCTTCCAGTATTTGAAAGTAAACTGTAGTTTCTCGTCACGAGGGAAAGCTATCACAGAAAGATCTAGGTGAGAGATCTGCAGCCCTGAAAATGGTGAAATCAGTGTGCTGCCACCATGTCTCTCTCCATCTCACACTCTCCCCAATATCTCACCGTCTGAATCTTCTGCCATTCCCTGCCCTCTTTTTTTCCCCCGATCTTAGACGGCCTTCTCCATCAGAAGCTCACATCTTTATATCAGTCCAATTTTCACATGGTGGGATGGAAATTGAGTGGGAGGACTGGGTTGCAGGATAAGCTGGAGGTTTCTGAGTGGTCAAAAAAAAAAAATCCAATTTGAAAATAAAAACTTAAAAAATAAGACATCATACACTCTTCCCGATCCTTTTTAAGTCTCACCTATACATCTTCAGAGTCTAAAACCCCACACTACAGGAAAACACCATCTTCCGACCCATCTCCACTCTCTGACAGATAATTAAACTTTTAAAGCCATTTGTTTTGCGGGTGGTTACTATATAGGGGAAATGCGCTCAAAAATACAAAAATTCCAAAAGTGAAGCCATTAAATAACTAAACAATATCAAGGATGAAAATAAGAAAACAATGCCTCAAGGGCTTTATGCTTTTGTTTTTCCAAATTTTCTTTGCAATAGTTTGATTTGGACATGAAGGAAGCAGAAAAAAAAAGAAAAAAAAAAAAAAAAAGGAAAACTCAGACAGTCTCACTTGAGATCACCTTTGATGTGGTAAGTCTTGTGCATCTTTAATCCTAAAGGAGCCCTCTCTCTGCAGCAATATTAATTTCCCTGTCACAGATGAGCTCATTCCATTTCTCTACGGGAAGAGCAATGTATATCACACAAAGCAATGTCTATCTAAACTGTCAGGTGAGTGAGTGTGTTGACAAGTGAGGAGAGGATATGCTGTTTGATGCTAAACAAATACAGTGGAAATGGTTTGAATAGCATCTATTTGATTTCCTTTTGCTCATTAGATCAGAAAACATTTGCGAGTTCAAGATCAGCATGTGCATGGAATCAGAAAAGGAAGCTTTGCAGGATCTAATCTAATTTTATCTTTAGATTTGATTGTTTTGGGGTTTTTTGTTTTGTTTTGTTTTGTTTTTGATATCACAAACCCCCAGAGTGACAAAAAAGGAGACATCTTTAGACATATCTGGCCAGGATGTTGGGAGCCAACTGCTTATTTTTGGAGAATGAACAATAAAGACCCTCCATGTGCTGTAATCTAGTTGACTGACAGCGGCACACAATGCATAGCATCACTCCAAACTCCAAACCAAGAAAACGTTCAATGAAGGCAATGAAATTCATGAGAGGAGATCGCAGATACAAAAAAAAAAGAGGTGAGAGGAATCTACTCAAACACTGAGAGATAAGAGAGAGGCAGGAAGATGAAAGACGGCGAAGTCAGGTAAAAATCCCCACTGCATCAGACATTTTCCTCACTCTGCATGTTTTTGAGGTACATTCGGAGTCATTTGGGGCCTGCCTCACCGTGACTTTTTATTACTGTTACCACTCTGTGTAGATACATTCTGCTATTTGTTGAAGTACACTTGATACAGAAAGAATTATCTCTCAGCTGTTAGCAAAAGACAATGTGCAGATTAGTTTGCCACAAATATAAGGCAGTATGTATTTGTTTCTTCCTCTTCAGCATTTGTTAACCAGATGGCATTTCCACTTTAGACAAATCAATCCTCACATTTTCTGATTTAATCCCCAGTTTTTCCTTTATCTGGATCCTACTTTAATTTTGTTACATGAGGACAGCACAAAGTAATGTATAATATAACTATAATGTATAGTTTTATGAAAAATGTGACCTGTATTTGTGTTTGGCCCACTTTATGATATTATTGTTGAATAAACTCCAGTGCAATGTTGCACTATCTTTGGAAGTCAACTAAATCAGTAAAAACAGTCAACCTCTCTGTAAAATAGTAATCTAGAGATAAAATGCTGCATCAGAAAGAATACTGAACATAATGATCAATACATCTTTATTATAATAAAATGTGACAACAACTTGCCATTGTTTTTCTTTTATTAGCAAGATTGGTCACCATTCATAAATGGATGTGACTAAAGAAAGAAGAAAATGGGATTAACTTTGGGAAACTTATCACCTTCCAGCTTAACAACAACCGCAAAGTTACAGTCAAAGAACCAAGTGCATGGTTTAGATCAAATCATATTCAAGAATTGCACAGTTAATGTTTAATTAAAGACGTGAAACATCTTAAAAAGTGATGCTATTTTACAAAGAATGTCAGAATGGTTCTAGATGTGCAAGGTTTGGTCAGACTTGCACAAAAAGATTTGTAGCTGGGATTGTGATTAAATATTTTTGGCCATATCAGTCAACAGTCTTTACTTCAAAATAATGCATTATTTTGACTAGATGTATAAAGTATAGTTACAAACCACTGGAGATTGTGGTTGGAACAAGACAAGAAATGTGAAAATATGCAAAGTGTTTCATTAGTATTTTGCAAAATATTTGATCGTTATCACATACATTTGCCAGTTAACTATAGACAAGATCATGCCATTGGAGGCTTATAGTCACATTTCAAATGACAAAATTTATTGCAAGGGTAATAATGCTCATGTGCAAGGCTATGTACACTTTTGAAACTTGCTTTGAAAAGCGATTCCTAAAAAACAGTCAAAAATCTCAATCCAGGATTTTTTTAACTGACAATACAAAATACATGAGGTCACCTCAAGGAAGGAGCAGGCCATGAGGTGAATCTGCTGAATTTTAAAGGGACCGTTACTTAGCAGTGGACCAGACCAAATGCACTTCAATGCCCAAAGGAACAAGAAAGAGGAGAAAACAGGTGGATGCGTGAGGACTATTGAGGGCACTATTCAGTCTTATACATATCACTCTGTATATGTTATATTTTCCTCATTCCCTACCTTTTGTGATGCTCGGGGCATGGCTCATCCAATCAGTGAAATTACCATAAACTAGCTATTTTGTGAAGGATAATAAAAAGGTTTAGTTCAGAGGAAGAGAAATGGTGCCTCGTGGCCTGGGGCACTCTTTCCTCTTTAAAATATATAATATTGTGTGAGTGTGAAACCAAATTATGTTTTTGTTTTCTTCAAAGTGCTGCTCACTCCTGCTGAAATTTGAGTGCTCTGAAGTAGAATGTGGGCAAAAACCTCAGTCTGTTCACACTTTAATCTCCCTTATGAAAAAAAGCACACATTTGCACTCTATATTAAGTAGCATACTTTTACAGTAAGTTAGTTTTGAAACGAAAGAAAGAATGTATTCATATTCGTAAAGCAAAAGCTCAGATTGAAATCCTTTTTCAAACAAGATTTTACAGTGATGAGGTGGAAACAAAGCGATAAAAGTCCAACATCCCATCTCTGCCATCACTTGGATATGATTCGGGAAAAAAATATCATTTTCATCAGATAAGGAAAATCTCACTTCTGCTCAGCAGCTTTTTGTTCAGCCATGATGACAACAATAATCCTGAGCTCATTGTAAGGACCACTGATCTGGAAAGACAAAGCAAAAAGACATTTATAATACCGCTTTCATTCCATCATATCATGGCACCAAGCTGCGATTTTTACTCTGCAGAAAGATAGAAAGTGGTTATAAGACTTTCGCTGTGACACATGGGATCATGTGAAGTTGCAAATTCACGTATATGCAATCCCCGGCACTGGGAAGACAGCTATTTTTACACCTGTTGTCAAATCTTCTGGCCTTCTCATCTCCGACCTCATCAGACCTGCAGCTCATGCCTCGTCTTTTCAGTCTCTGTGAGAGGAAGCGGTGAGACTCTCTTCAATACACACTTGTCAGTCAGCCTGAGAGACAGGGGAGATAAACATTCCACTGACCATTTTGATATGTGCAAGTCGTCTGTGGGTCATGCTAACTTTGAGTTCGTGCTCTCTCTTTTTGCTTACAACTCGTAATTCATCCTGTTTAAGGTGAAAAAATAAAGAGTAAGAAAAACGGGAAGCTGTCAATCTGTATGAGACCTAGCTCTGGCCAGGAGGCATATATTATTAAATCGCTCTGCTTGACTTTGTGAAACATGGCAGCAGTCTTTGGGAATACTGAGCTACCAATCTAAGGATTAGAAACCTCTGCACTGGGAGACAGAGCAATAAAAATCCAATATAACAGTAGTGTTTTGTTAATTTGCACAGATGCAGTTGGTGCTGGAGCCCCAAATAACCTTAGGTCATACAGAAAGGGTTGTAAATGAAAGAGCTCCCAAACTAAAATAGGAAACTGAAAAATTAACTTTTAAAAAAATACCTCTCATTATTAGCGTACAATCCAAGTGTTTCCAAATTTCATCCAACAAGACCACAACTGTAGCAATGAACACAAATTTGGACAACTAACATCCTCATTTTTTTTTCCTTTTTTCACAAGATGTTAGACTTTCTTATTTTTTTTTAGAATGGTATTACTGATAAGGGAGCATCAAACATGGAGTCTAAAACCTGCTGGGTAAAAATGCAATACAAGTTATGGTGTGATCAATGTCTGAGTTGATTAATACAATAGGGTTGTATTAATCCTATTAATTAAGAATAGGTCTAATAGAAATATCTATTATTATAGAATCTATCTATCTATCTATCTATCTATCTATCTATCTATCTATCTATCTATCTATCTATCTATCTATCTATCTATCTATCTATCTATCTATCTATCTATCTATCTATCTATCTATCTATCTATCTATCTATCTATCTATCTATCTATCTATCTATCTATCTATCTATCTATCTATCTATCTATCTATCTATCTATCTATCTATCTATCTATCTATCTATCTATCTATCTATCTATCTATCTATCTATCTATCTATCTATCTATCTATCTATCTATCTATCTATCTATCTATCTATCTATCTATCTATCTATCTATCTATCTATCTATCTATCTATCTATCTATCTATCTATCTATCTATCTATCTATCTATCTATCTATCTATCTATCTATCTATCTATCTTGAATAAACTCATTTGATGGATATGAGTTTATACAAGACAATCCAAAATCTTACAAAAACTGAAGCAAACCCAAAACCGAGGTAGGGCAACAACAGGACAGATTGCATCAGACAAACATTATTGATGAAGAACAACAAAAGCATCACACAAAGAAGCAACTTAGAGGTTTAAATGCTGGGAAACATGAATAATTGCATTTAAGAAATTGCTGAGAAAGAAGCAGGGAGGTAAAAATATGACCAAGTGAGTTTAAATGAGGGGGGTAGATGAAGTCACACAGAAAATACCAGAAATATACAACTAAACAGTCATTCTGCAGACCAAAATGACTCAAAAGGATAATCCAAAAAGATGACAAAGAACCTCAGGAACAGGAAAGTCAAGCAGAGCAGAAACTAAATTAAAGCACTGTGCACAGAATGAACCAAACTATATTAAAGAGAAACAGTAAGTGCAAACTCCAAAACACACACACAGCTTCGGTATTAGAACATGTTGTAAGGACATGTATTAGTTCGGGTTAGGAAACTCCATAAATCTGGGTGTAATGTCACAAAGGGACGAATAGGCCACCATTGATAGAAAGATAGAAGTTATGTTTACTGTTTGCCACCTCAACGTATTGGTGAAAGAAAAACAACAAGTAGAAAAAGCTATTTTGGTCAAATGAAAATTTGACTTTTTGACCTACATTCAAAATTTTATGTTTTGTAGAAAACTACCACTGCACATGAAAAATGGTGGTGGCAGCTTAATGCTATTGGGATGGGGTTTTTTTATTAATACTATTTAGCTGATGAGAGTTTATGTGAAGGTTGATGCAGCTGAATACAGGAAAATTCTCTTTAAAATCACAACAGCGGCACAAACAACATAGGGGGCGAAGATTCCCTTTCCAGCACAACAACCCTAAACATCTTGACAGATCTACTGCCAAATAATCCAATCCCAACCATATTCATGTCAGCATCCTGATTCAAACCAAATAAGAATTTGTTTGTGGATTCAATAATTTATGCTCACAGATAGTTTCCTTCCGGTTTTGTTGACCTTTGAGCTCCTTTGCAAAAGCTGGTAATGATAGAATTTCATGAGTTATTCTGCAAGACATTGATTCATGAAAATGGATGCCAAACTTTTCTTTGTGAAATTATTTTCTTCCAATTCATGATTCAACACAATCATATAAAATCTCAGAAGTCACTGAATGTCGTGGTTGTAAATTCACAAAATTAAAATGGTAAAAGGGTTGAACTATTAGAAAAGTTGAACACAATTTAGCAAATGACCAATCTATTGTCATAATAACACATTTGCATTAAGAGCTTTAGAAGACAGTTTTTTTAAAATTATGAACTTTTTGATTCTTTGAAGAAATGTAATAAATAAGAAGTGTCTCACAATGGCTAGGCTCTGTTATGACTTGGACAAGAAATGATACATCAAAGATGTAGTTCAATTCCAGGGTGTTTATTGTGCTCTTTTTCAGGTGAGAAAAGTTGCGTATTTACAATGGGCTTCCAGGCAGGATGCCCATTGTAAAATAAATAAATAAATAAACAATTCAAAAAGACATACAAAGAAAATGTACAAAAGGAGAAAAACAGTACCTTCATAGCAGCACAGAAGTCCATCACCATCATTATCTGTTGGGAGTTTAAGACTGACTCCCTGCAGTGCAGAGCCGTCTTTTATAGTCACAGGCTCTGCCAAGAATAAGGGAAAACAAACACACACAAACAAAAAATTAAACAATTACTTCTAGCTTAAGCACTTTTATCAAAATAAACCCCTTCACCCCCCAAAAACATAAAAATAAATAAACACGTGACCAAAAAGAATATATTCAATTTGAAAGAAAACATGTCCTGATGATGTCGTTACATAGGAAACCATTATATCCAGATTATGTTTTGATCATACATCCATTTTAAGTAGTACATTATTTAAAATGAAAAAAAAAAAAAACATCCAACAGGAAATTGTGATTTTTGTTTTCAAGAAGAGACAGTAAAACATATTTTGCTGTTCTGTTCTAAATATTCTGTGGAGAAAAGGGAATTAGTATGACGATAACAAGAAAATTAATTACAGTTAAATATACAAGATATTTTGGAAAAAAATTATATTTCTGAATATTTTTGTTCTTTAATGAAATACCTAAAGAAAACAAAATTGATAGAAAGGATATAAGTTTTATTGATTTATTTGTTTGTTTGTTTGGTGGGAGAACATACATGCAGCGTCCCGATCCACACTCCTTTCCAGTAGATGACGGTAATGCATATCAGTAAGTTGCTTGCCAACCTCCATAAAAATAAAAAAATTTAAAAAGGAAGAAGACATTGTTACATCATTATGTGACTCCCTACTGGATCGCTTTAGTCCGCAAATGGCTTTGTTTGAATATCTGAATTGGGAAAATGTTTGACACTCAAAGTTACAAGCTAGCTTGGATATGACAACTGACGCAGGAACACTGCGTGTGCATCACTCGACGAACCACGCAAGTTTGTGCTGAAATCAAAAAGTACGTTTTTGTTGATTGTGTTTATATCTGGGTGCTTGCAGTTCGGCACAGACATCATTGTTGGACTACATCACGGCTTGTGATAACTCCTTCTTCACACTCACCAATGAATTTATCAACTTTTTTATTTTTATCCATTTATGGTCATCTGGTGTAGCTGTCAGGTCTAAGAGATGGCTCACTGCCAGAAACATGTATGTAGTGATCAAAGAGTAACTTTGACTTTCAACACATTTTACATTTAAACACAGGGTCAACGCATCAATTTTAATATTGATGTGTTGGTAATTGTTTAGACAATGACATCAATGTCGTTCTTCGCAAGTACATTAATGACTTGAGACCATAAATTCAGTTTATTTGACATATAAATTTGGGTTTGGGGGACTTTTTATTTAGTTTCACTCTGGAACTTTTCTGTGAATAAGGCTTCTCAGCTTTTTTCTTGATGTTAGCATTTACCCACTATTTTTATTGACAAATTTGTTATGTGTAAACAGTGTCTAAAGCCTCTAGAGTGCAGGTTGCAGTTATGTGCATATAAGCACAACAGTGGTCCTCCCAGGCAGAGTGATGTGCATTTGCTTTCAGCCAAGCATAAAAAGAGAAGAAAAGTCATTTTGTACACATCCACAAAACCTCAGTGGGTTTGCCTCAAACAACAAACTGCGATCAAAACCTTGACACTGCATTGCTCTTTTTGCTTCACTTTCTATTGATTCAACTTTCTACACGTCTGTCAGGAATCAAATTTCAGGTGTTTTCTTCCTGCGGATCAGCTCAGTATAGCTGAGGACTTTCTGCTGTTCAGCAACAGATAAAGCCAAATCATTCCATGTCTTTTAAAATAATTCAATCACATTTCTTATTCCCACTCAATTTGCAATACTGGTACTGCAGTTGATAAACACGGTAACTTTTCAACTATCCATCATTACCATAACATAAGTAGGTTAAAAATATAAGGCTATTTATTCAATCAGAGCTTGACACTGACACTAACTATAACACAAATTATCACTATTGCTTCCACATCGTCATCCGTGTTTGTTTATTCTAAATTCACGTATGGTATGTTGGGGGGTTTTATTGGAATTTCTTTAACCGAAATGTTCGTGAGTGGAATCAGGTCGTGTGTGGTGTGTTGATCAAACCTGTTGTACTTTTATCAGTTCTGTATGCTCACAGAGATTTGGAAAATCTGACGACATTTCTTAAATCATGCCATGTGAAGAAGACATTACTCCAAAAGGAAAATAAAAAGCTAGACATTGACAAACTTTGAGAAATGCCATGTCTGATTAAAAAACAAATGACAATGAAAAGGTGAGTCAGAACCACATTCCAGACTGATTTTATGTTTTGTCAGGAGGGAAGGAACAAAATCCCTGTGAAGTTACTGGTTAAGCTTGTGGAAGAACACTAAAACATATTTGAGTCACAGCTTAAAAGGCATTTCTACCAAATATTAAAGAAATATGTTAAAACTGCTGAATTTGAAGAAAGATTCCATTATTCCACCATTTGACAATACAATTAATTTCTGAAAGACGAAAGTTTAGTCTTATTTGATGTTTGACAGCAAGAAAACAAAGCTTTGTGTCTTCTTATTTTGCATGTAAGTCAACTTTTGGATCTGAATAGTCCTGGTGTTCAATAAAGTCTTTGTGAAATTAGCCTCACGTCTTATGAAGAATTGCAATTCTTTTATCTTTAAATGCCATTTGCAGGTGTACAATTAGTGTGGCAGGATGAATTCTGGGCCACTCTTGGCTGAAAGTTTTTAAGAATTTGCTCGCGTTTAGTAGCTCAACTGAGAAATCTTTTCATTAGAGACAGCGCACTTGAATTTCCCATTTATCTGTTTCTTCAGGAAAACAAAGGACCGAGTTGCATTAAGGCCCCGCAGCTGTTGCCAAGACTTCAGAACAAGTACAATTAGGGCTGTGCAGCTAACTATGTTTCACCTGTGAGTTATTTCGAGGCTTCTGGTCGTGCTTTTGTCTCCGATGCTCAGCTATGCAAGCTGTTCTGGGGTTGCAGCTTCCAAAATAGATAAAACATTCAGTTAGCTGGGATAGAAACAAGGTAATTAGTATAACAGCAGCCTTATCACAATTCTACTTACGCTGTACCTCTGATGTTTCACTTTGTCGGGCAGTGAAAAGTAAAAGGCAGTGCTGCACCAGAACAAGACAGAGTGTGCAGAAAGTGTAGCTGCAGTCTCCTGAACACAAGCCAGAGCACAGGTCCACGCACATCTGGCAGCAGACGTCACAACAGCGGTCAGAGCAATATCTCCAATCCTCACAAATATAGGGGCAGACACCAGTCGGTCTGCATTCCTCTTTGCTTTGTAGGCAGCAGTTGCAGTTGTAAGGCTTGCAAGACTGTAACCCCATGGGAGATCCTGCCTCGGTGTTATAAAAAAAACCCAAAAAACGCACACATGAATGAAAAAGGCGCCGGGAGATGAGATATTGGAAGAAATCACTGTCTGGAAAAAATGGCCTTCTTCTTAAGTCCCGAATCGGAATGGGAGATGTACAAAAAAGGAACACTGTGAAGAAAAGAGATGCTGATAATTGGCTGTCAGTCTGTTGTGAACGCTGGGTGAGTTTTTCTATTTCAAGCTGCATCTAAAGTTCTTGCCATCTGCAGTGTTTGTTCTCCGAACAGCCTGACTAACTTTCAAATGCATTCGCTGATATCAGACCTCCCCCCACCGTACCCCTGAGGCCAAGCTTCAGTCATCATCTCTGTCGTTCCCAAGATGAGGGACGAACAGAGAAGAAATCTCCCCTTTGAATCAGCATGACATCCTTAAATGCAACTATAAACAGACGTGTTCTCTGTTCTTGCAAAGTCAAAACGTTTGCGACCGGAACAGAAGCGTTTTTCTGTTATGAGTGTGAAATTTCGCAGAGATGTTCTCTCTCAGGCTTTCTTGTCATGGGACCTACAAGATAGGGACAGTGGTAAAGCAAGGATAATGAACCATGCAGAACAAATGAAACAATTATTTGATTACAACTACAGCAATAACCTTGTTAGTCCAGGGAAAATGGAAGAAGATGGCAACAGTTTCACAAATGGCTGCTGTGATAAAAAAGACAAGACAATTATTGGGGTGATGAAGCCTTTTTTCTAAAATCAAGATTTATATAGAAGCAACAGGTTTTTTTTTTTTTAAAAAAGAGCTTACCTATTTTCCTCTCCTAAGACTGATGCCAAATCAAAGCTGTGTAAACACTTGAGAGACACTTCAATGTCACTCTGATACCAGCTCTGACTACATCAATCAAGAGCCAATCACAGTGATGACAGAACACAAATCCACTTGGTTTGTGCAGTAATGTGAAGGAAGCTGCCATTAAAAGAAGCTGAAAATGTATAAACAGCATTTGTCAGTGAGGGACAAAATGGGGAAAAGTTTTGGACTGAAACTAGATTATTGAAGGAACAGAGATAAGGGGAGTCATTTCAAGATGACAACAGCCTATTATGTGAGTGGTACCAGAGGTAACTTACTACAACATGGTGGGAATATAAATATAGCTTCATAAAAACTGCAGTAGCAAAATAGTAAGTGCACAGCATTTGTAGAGTTCCCATTTGGGACTAGAGCTCTGATATCAGATCAGAGCAACTATCAGTGCAATACGTAATGCACATTGTATCTTGCAGAATACTGTGTTCACGGAGGTCATTTTCAAATGAGTGAGTAGTGCTAGTCAGAAAGCAGGAGGAGCCCTTCACCACAGCTTTTTAGCTTGGAAAAAAAAACTATTCCAAGATCACAGAGACCTGCTTCATATCGACTGAAAGTAATTTTGCAGAAGTCAATTCTGCTCTAGCTGAAGTTCTCTCTCCACATCTTCTCTATAAATTCATCTTCAGTCGACTTTCAAAGAAGTACTGATAGCGCTCAGATTCAGACCACCAAAGCTCCCAAACATCGTTTAAAAATAACAGCTAAATATTCAACCTGTATGCACAGAAACAAATGAATACAAACACTTCATCTTAGTCTGAGGCCTGATTAGAAGCGAAGTAGCTTTACAGTTTGTCAACATCACATACAGTTTTTGCTAAAACAGGACTAGTGCAAGCAAAATATAAGCAAAGAGAGATGATTTCCATAATATTGTCAGGTGCTTTTAACAATCAGAGCAGGTCTGTTGCAAAAGCAAACACTTCTATTTTGCAACGGGTGATTGCCCCTTGTTATTACACTGAAGTTGTTACAGTAAGCAGCTGCCTATAATGGGATCTTGGCTCCTTATGGCTTTGATTACAATGACATTCTTTTTCTTTGGGTTAGCTTTTTTCAATCATTGTGAAAAACCCAAATGGGGAAAACCTAAAAGATAAAAAAAATAAAAAAATACAGTCTAAATATTCTCCAAAATGTGATGCTGGATGTTACATTTTGTGATGTTTTGTTGCAATAGATTAGAGGGATTTTAGTATGTTTCTTCTGCATTTTATAAGGGTTGCCAGAACTTTGTAACAAACTATGTGCCAAAATGTTTTAGAGTTCAGTTGTAGGTTTGTTGCAGGTATGATACTTAAGATACGAAAGCTAATTTTGCAAAAGTGTACTGCTATATTTAGTCATGCATCTCTGTAAGCGTTATTTAATACTAAAAATGATGGATTTAGTATCTCCAAAAGAAAAGAATTATGATGGATGTAGTATCAAAAAGGTACTAAATACTAAATATGTTGTTTTGTGTGACTATTTCAGAGATATTAATGAAAATGCAAATATTTTTCTCAATTGTGAAACATAAGAGATTATTTAGGTCTATTGTTTCATACATCTAGCCAGCTTTAGAAATGCTTCCTCTGATGATGGTTCAACAGAAGTAAGGGAGATTAATGTCTACTGAAAAATGTGTTAGGTCCAAGACGACAGCAGATGGCGAAAAATAAACTACTGTTGAGTCACTCATAGATTGAAACCAAGCTAAAACAAGACTGACTGGGTGAGTAAGTCTACATCCCAGCAGAGTGATGGAGTTTGAGGCTAACCTTTAAAACCAATGTGGCTGTGGATGAGTTGCAGCTGGAGTTTGACATGAACACAGCAGTGTGAAGCTCTGTACCTAACAGGAGGAAGAGGAAAAGATGACTGGAGACAGGAACAGTCTCCAGACACTGCTTGTTTGTGTAAGATGACAGTGATTTGAGTTGTGAACAAACTGATGAAGCGATCACTGACCGTTGTTTGGATGTACTGTCAAAACTATGGTGGTTCCAATGCATAACAAACATTCAAACTTGTATTTCAGCAGCAAAGCAGTGTGTGATTTATTAAAGTACTTTTATTTATTAAAAAAACGAATAATGATGTTGAAATTACTCATTTGTAGTCATGTAATTTTACTAGTTCTTCAACTGTCTTGTGAAACTAATTACAAAAAAAACCTGCAGACGCTATGAGTAAAAATGCTCCCTAGGAAACAGATTGCTCTTATATTTTTTCTTACATATTATATCCTCATTGGGGCCCCACTCATCACAGTTAATCAAGGACAGAGAACAGACTACATCTGTTCACATGGCAGCTCTCCTGACATTTTATTATTTTCTTTCCTCCTCCTCACTGTCATTTCATCTCTTTCACTGCTCTTTCCTCTTTTCTGCAGAGAGACACACATTCCCTCTTGTTCCCAGTAACACAAATGTCAGCGGGCTGAACGTGACAGGTGAACGACAGTGAAGTAGATTTGACCTTGACGGCAATAAAAGGCCGGAGTGAGCTATTGTTGGCCCTGGGGCATCCATTAATGAATGACATGAAACAGTTGTGAGATTCAGGGGGGGGAGGTGGAGCAGCGGAGGAGGAATGATGGAGGGTGGGTGACAGCAGCCCACACACAGTCCTCACCTGTGCTGAGCACAGCCATCACCTCAAGTGCACACACACCGACGGTCACAAGCAGCCACTGATGAGCACGGCAAGTGGGTTGTCAGAAAAACATGCAACCACCTACAACCACTCAACATCAGGTGACATTCTGTCGAAAGGGAGTTTCCTGCACTGTTGTATAAATTACAGCCAATATCCTTGGTCTTATTTCTAAAGGAGACCCTTATATGCTCCCATCTCTCACTTAAACATCAATCATGCATACATAACAATCAGAAGGACTGTTAAGTCTAGTCAGCCAGAAGATTGTTGTCAGGAAGAAAGGCTGCTGCAAAGATTCATGCTTCCTAAATTCAAAGAACCAAAAGTAAAGCAACGGTTTGGTTTTGTAATGTGTTTGTCGTTTCAGATTATATCAGGGATAATAATATGTAATGAATCGAGGTGATAAGTGTCAGACAACTAATGGAAAGCAGTACTTAACCCTCATAAGCCCTTCGCTTAGAGTCTGGATAATCAGATTACAGCTGTAGATACGTTCTTTACTCACAGACAGACACTGACCTCAGCGCACAACAATTTTACTGTGATTGTGTGCAGAACCCATCAAACATTTGCGAACACATTGACACGCATTATCCGAGTTCCGCCACTCCATCACCGGCTCCACTAGTGCTTGGCGAGATGTTTACAATGGGCTTCCACAGCTTGCCTTGGGAGGATGGGTCAAGATAAGCTATGAGTAGGACTTTAAGCAGTAAAACCAGTCAGAGATTTACAGGACTTGTCATTGGAAGACGTAGCAGAACTCTATGAATTATAGCAGGAGTTGGGAGTGAGGCGGGGCACCTGCTATTGCAGGGTGTCAGTGGGACCGGTAAAATGCTCATATTTTTCCCCAAGTTATACGTCCAATCCTTTACGGTCCCTACTCCTGCATCCTGTATCTCTACATCAGTCCTGTCAAGTGGGTGTGAAGTGAAACCTAAATGGTGGGTAAAATGGTGAAGTTACTGATGTAAGAGAAAAGGGGGAAAAATCGAAACAGGGTCATTTTGGCTTTTTTATACACATAGTGCCTTTCAACAATGTACACTCCTTTTAATAAGATATTTGTTTTCTAAAAAAAAACTATACCAGTGCAAATATTTTCCTATTTGCCAAGTGTTTTTTACACATATGTGATGTTTATCCTTCACAATTCAGCTGAAAGTCGAACAAATCTGCTAGCACACACAAAAAAAAAGAACAATAACTTGGTTGCATGAGTCTTTAACAGTTGTTTTAAAATAATCTCAGTATTTAGTGTTGTGTCTGTCAGTATTTCCCCACCTTCTGTTGGAGACTCTTAAAGTATGGAAAGTCCTTTTTGTCCACACCCCAAAATTTTAATGTTGTGATAAAGTTGAATATGTTTTTGTCATTCATTGCTGAAATATAGTATGACACTTGCATACTGTATTTAATAAACTCATTACACATGGAGTAAAATATTTTGAACCAGAAGTGATCATATCTTGCAGATAATGACATTCAAACTTTGCTGTTTTAGAAGATTACATTACATTGGATAAATAAAAGAATATTTCTAACAGAAATGTGAGCCTTCTGAAAAGTATTCCCATGCACTCAATTCTTGGCCGGGGAAGCTTTGCGTGGATTTATTAAGCTAGAAACAACCTAACTTAACTATTAAGATAAAACTGAACAAAGAATAATAGAACCAATAAAAATAATGCAGTGATGTCACAGTTCAGTATGACCAGAAAATATATATTTTGTAAATGTTTATTTTGCATTTGAGGTTAAAGTAAAAATATTTTCATGAAGTAATATGTTAAATAATTTGAGTTCATAATGAATAACCTTTTAGAAAACTGAATATTAATTTATTACCTCAGTGATAAATTGAGGGGTTCAAATGAGTTTTGGACCACCAAGTTGGCCGTTTAATCTACTATTATAAGGCCTAAAACAGGAATACTGAAGCTAGTAACAGTAAGAACGATATCAATTGATGACTGCCAGTGGCCTACTATGGCTGTCCATAAACAGTACAGAAACAATAGTATTAGCAGATCTTTTAGGTTCTACTTTTAACTTTAGCAGAGCTTTTAGCTTTATAACATCCTGAATAATCCTGCATCTCCAAAACAATTCCTCTGCTTATTTTGACTGTAAATATTGACCAGTGAGTTTTCTTATTAGCAATTTGTTTTGTTAATGTCAACAATGTCAGTCTGATCAGTCCCACCGCCCCTATCCACACATCCTTGGAGATTGACCATCATTTGTTTCCTCGTCGTGGCGATATGAAGGACCTGACAGTGCGAACTGCGACAAAGCGACACCATGACAGGGTTTTTATAATGATGAATAACATCTGTTGCACTTTCATTTTGTTCTGAAAGTGATGAACAAATGTACAAACTGTGGCAAGGGACTGTGTCATCAAAATGTCTGGAAAGCTTCAGGCACTCAGTGATCCAGTGAGCTGTCTCTTTCTCTCCTTTTGCTCCTATTGAGGCAAACAAATCAATTATGACTGGACTTCTGTAAAAAGTCAAGATGCATGATCAACTTGATGAAATGTGTTCACATGGAGATCAAGTGAGCCTGCAACTTGTGTTAATGAAGCACAAAATAAGCTGGTTTGTTCCGTGTTTATTACCCGACAACTAAATCTTCACAACATGGTTCTCTTTTGAAATAATTCCCTGTAAAGGCTTATGTTACTCAGAACTAAATTTATTGATAAAAGATAAAGTAAGATCTGAGATGAAATGAAAAGTGATATTTTCTCTTTCCAGAGTTTCATTCCAAATGATGATGTTGATGTCCAATTGAAACTTCATTTGGCAACAACTATTAGAAATTACATGAGATAACAAAGTAGCATAAGAGGCAATTTTCTACCATACAGAATTCCATCAGGAATTAAAGTTGTTAAGAAGCCCCTTCTATATGAATTTCATTTATACTGTAATTCCGTCTGTGTCTGTGTTTGGGCGAATTGCACAATCTTCTGGAGTTTGCTCAGCTCAGAGTGCTTTCTCCTGCCCATTCGTCAAAAGGGGCCATTGGTCTTGTGAGTGAGAAGATTTATATACTATAGAGGAGAGGTGGAGAATTAGCACAGATTTATGAGCATGAACTGCAGTTGCAAGGCACTGGCAGCTGCTGTTTGACATTTGAACAAAGTTCGTGAAGAAGCATTGGAGACAAGGAAACAGGAAATTAGAACAACAAAGACGCAGAGAGGACCAAGCAATAAATGGGATACAGACTAGTCCAGAAAAAAAAAAAAAAAAAACAATGTTAAGGAGACATGGAAAAGGATTGGGTAAGCAATCTTCTTTTTTTGTTACTGAGATTGTGAACGGGCCAAAAATAAAATTTATATTGACTTTGACGGAACAAGCAGCTCCTTCTAAACCCATTGTCTATTCTAAAAACTGCAGAAGCAGTTTTTAGCAAAATTTCATCTAATAAGGAAATTATAAGAAACATTTTAAGTTCAAATTGTGCAATGTAGTTTTCCAGATAGACACCTAGCAAAAACAATCAAAGAAGCACTTAAAATTGAAGAAAAAATATAACTAAGTTAAAAAAATACTCTGATTATTTTGTTTCTGAGAATATATTGAGACTCTAACAATGAGAAAAAGTCAAAATTTTAGACTAGAAAAAAACCCTCTTTTCATACAATTTGTAAAATTTAAATAAATTCTTAATGATCAATGGAAACAAATGTATTTGCAGTACAACAGTTTAATCTTTCTAACAACAGCAGAGCAGGTATTTGCATGATATTTTGACTGTTTGTCTACGGTAAAGAGCTCCAACTGTTATTACAGTATTCCTCTTTGCCCAACCTCTGGAGTCTAGACAATTTAGTCCTTGAACATAGAATACAAGTAAAATGAATAAAATACACAAATGTAAACCCCTCCGCACCCCCCACAAAAAAAACAGATAAACCCATCCAAGTACAAAAACTAAAATAAAATAAAAACAAACTAACGTCAACACGTCACATGGTAGCAAAGAAATCAAGGTAAAAAGATGTGTTATAAGATGTGATTTAAAAACAGAGATGTAGTCAGGATGAAAGCCACTCTGCTATTTCAGAATTTGATCACTTGGATGTTTCTTTCAAAAACTGCAGAGAAACTCTCAGGAAAACTGAGAAAGCCTTTAGTTATTGACTTATGCACTCCGGTCTACTTCCTACTGTACTGGGATCACCACTCTAGTTTTTTCACTCGACAGATGTCGAGTGAAACTTGTCGATACAAATTGTATCGACAAGATGCAAACCCTTGTAACAACTGGTCCAACGTGTTGGAACAGATTTGACGTGCATTCACCTCATTAACTTGTTGTCTACAAGGACACCTCTTATTCATTTTTTCCTTCTCATCCATCATGTGCCAGACAAATTCAAAGACGTGGATCTGAATATAGTCCTGAGTCGAATAGAACCTGCTGATCTTAATGAGAACAAAAAGTGTTCCTCTTCTCAGTCTTTAATGCCCTTCTTACCCTCACAGGAACATACACACTCGAATATCCTAAAAGAAACGGTGGGTCGAAATGTGGAAGCTAAGTACAACAAGTCCTGTTCAGAAAGAAAAACAAAGAACCTGCCAGGAAAGCAACAGGGAGGAAGCTTTCCTGGCAAGAGAAATCCCCTGAAAGTCAAACATTTTTTTTTGGAGCAACTGCAGAATTGTTTTGGATTTTTGTCTTAAGAATAACAGGGTGAAACCTTTTCCAAGACAAGCTGGCAAAATAAATTCGGGCAAAATTCAAAAGTGTTGCGATTTCTCTAAATACAATAAGCTTATTTAGTTGTAGAAGAATGAAGCATTATTACTAAAGTAAATTTTGCAGTTAAAGATTCTGTATGGTAATACATAGCAGAAGCAAAATAAAAAGTCCAATATTTTTGCACCACAGTTAAGCTTACATGGATAATTCAATTGATATTCAATAAAGCTACCTTTGTTTACATTTCTTGGGTTCAACCAAAAAGTTAAAATGCTGGGCAAAAAATTTACAAATCTAATACTTTTTAAAAATGATTTAAACTCTACCTTTAATTGGAAACCATTTCTAGGCTTTTAGAAATAGACAGGAATTTCTTTGTGGCAGGAAGCAGAGCATAGACTTCTGAAACACACTGAGGAGATTTGCCCTTTTGCCTGAATTTATAAGACATGCCAGCCTTGCGTTGTGAGATCAGAAGTGACAAAAAAGCATGGCGGTAGCTGTTTTTGGCTCTGGTGCATTTAAAGTCACATCCACTAGAGGTGAGCTGTGATGAAGTGTCACAGAGAACCGCACGGGCCAGTGGTAGCTTCCCCTCAAGGCTCCGCATCTGCGTCCTGACTGAAACCCAAATCTGACTCACACAAAGTCTGTGTTCAGCTTCCATTAATCTGCTGGTGACCTGCCCTCTGTCCAAATAACTCATTGAGATTCTCCCACATCCTGTCATGTATGTAGGAGTGTGTTTGTGTGTTTGTGTGCATGTGTGTGCAAACACTAGACAGGCCTCACTCAGCCCCTTTCACAACCGCTCATGCTTGTTTTTCCTCGACGGAAGGAGTTCCAGGAGCAGCTACTTGGCATCCCCTGCCATAACCATCTGGGAGCCACTGTCGAGTTGTTATGGCTGACAAAACGGAGTTGGAACAGACTGGCTGGAATGTCTTCATTGCTACATGTTAATGTAAACTGGAAGATTAGAGGAAAACAAAGAAAAACGAACATTTCATAAAGCTTTTTTAAAAATACTTTTGGATTTCCTGCCAAAGTTTGATAAAGTGGGTAAATATAAAACAGGGAAATCATTCTGATGTGGAATTACTATTTAATTTGAAACAAAACTCTAGTATTCTAAACATTTACCTCATAAATGAAAAACTGCCCACACTTTTTATTTGTAAACATACAAATATTTTGTAATCATACAAATATTAATGAAGGACACTCATAAGAATGTGTCAACCTTGAGTACAATTTCCAAATGTTGAAGGTGAAATTGGGTGCTCGGACGATCATACATGTGTGGGATTGAGAATGTTAACTTATTATACTGTTCAGGACAGCAGAGTTCTGTGCCTCAGAGATGAATTTTTCCTTTTTCAAAATGTGTTTATCAACACACTCAGTGTGTCAATGTTCTGGGTGGCCTGATCACAGAGCCCCAAGGTGTGTGTGTGAGAAAGTTATTCCACAAATTTGATAGGGTTACACCTCTTCTGTCAGGAGGAATGCACCAACATTTTAGCAATTCGTTGTGAGAGACCTGTGGGATGAAGCTGTTCAAAAGGTCATTCAAACTACCAAGGAAATCTATAAGTTTCAACATTTGAAAATAATAAAATTCAGTTTCTAAGTAAATTAGAAATTATTTTGTAATTATAACTGATTCAAATCAGGAAAGGTTCAGTCATATTGTATTGGGGAGAAACAAAGCTTTGTTCTGTTTTTATACTGTATATGTAAATATCCGGGTTCAACTATTGTTGAGAAATAGCAATGATAAAGCTGTTTCTGGTGGGTTTGAGTGCAATCACTTGACAGCTGTAAGTCCCAAGTTCTAACACAAAAGACTGCACTGTAGGGAATACAGATAAGAAGTCAATTGTAAACTATTGAAGCTGCAGAAAGCCCAGGGTCCGTTCTGCTGGGGGTTTGGATGGCTGTAAAGATTGGAGAAAGACGTTGCATCATCAGGAGATAATATCTCACAGTCCCTATCTTATTGCCTCTTGGCAAAAAAAAAAAAAAAAAAGCCCACATGAACCTGGAATGTACTCAGTCTCTTTAGTCTTAGATTGAACTCGAAAAGACAATGGCGGGCTTGCTCGTTGGTGAACATTTAATGGACTTAAAGGACACAATTACTGGTTGTCTCTGAATCAATTTTATAGAGCAGCAATATTCAGTGCCAGGATAAAAGGTCTGGCTCCATGCTCTTAATGACAAAGATGACCTCTCTCATAAGTGTGTGTCTGGCGAAGTTACTGCAGCTGACCAGCCTCAAACACAATGCCCTGACGTCACAAGGACACCTTATGTTTTTGGCACAATCATCCGGTAAGAGCTTCCTATGATTAGCTCAAGTGGCTTCCCTAATGAAAATGATGACTTGCTTTGTTAACCGCGTGTGGCTTTGGCACTCTGGTGTTAAACAGCTGAGGACGTGGACTGCATATTGGGACTCAGAAATTACCTGAGAGACAATAAACCCCTTGACATGAACTGCTCTGTCAAATTTGAGCAGCTTTGATGTTTTCTATGCCAGGGATTTTTTTTTTTTTTGGTAGGATGTTTTTCATTGTTCCTTTATGAGAATCAATGTGTCAGCTTGAGGCAAATCCCATAAAAGCTGTCAATAGCAACAACTGCAAATTTCCCTGCAGAAAGACTAATAAAGGAGGCCCCCTCTCTATAGTTTGTCTCTCTTTTTAATTTAGCTCTAGCTCTTGAAAAACCTCGTTTGCAAAATGCATCAAGTTTTAATGTCTCCAGTAAATGTTTTTGTATTTTGTTTATGTGTCTCCATTTTGTCTTACCAAATGTTTGTATGTCATGGTGTGGTGCTGTATTGTCATTTTCAAGTCTAAATTAAAATCTGTCACTTTTCTCTGACTTTAAACATCTCCTACATTTAAATCTAAAGACATATAGTCTAACTCAGAAAAGTCCCTTTCGTGTTTTTCACAATCTTCTCATTTATAAAAATTACAAGGATTTGCTGCAAAGCTTCTGAATTTAATCTGAAGTTTTCTTTTTGATGTGGTATAAAGATGAAACCTTGTATCAAATCCACATGAGAGGATTCTAAAATTCTGGAACATTCATTTAGATTATGCTACCCCAAGCTACAGAAAACTGCATAAATCAACCTGTCACAGCAAAGCTACTTGGGCCAATCAGTGTGCTGAAGTTTCACCGGCTAATGTGCTATAATAATAATGATATGGCATCTGTACGGTCCAATAATTCAAACCTATTGATCTGATTACAAGCATTCCACCCTGTAATCTTCAGCGTGAAAAATTCATCTAACAGATCCAGAGTGAGCAGACGATCGTTTAATTTCTGTGGAGCTGGCACAGCTGGGTTAAACACGCTCATTATTTTTTTCTTTCCTTAAAGTCTATTCTCTCAGTGTTGGGTGTTTCAAAATCTTTAGATCTCAAATATCTTTGCACTTTCAGATGTCAAGCGACAGTCACCACTCTGCCTTGGGTAATACTTATGTACAACCTTCAGCTTTTCCAAACTGCAATGAACATCTGGCACAGGGCACCACAGAGATCTGGAACATAATGCTATTAAAACCAAGTATGGGTGTGGATTCTGTTTTGAACAGATGCCGTTATGAGCAGGTATTGCTGCAGCACACTTAAACATACTATACAGTCTCTGGGAGGAATTTCACATGCTAATACCAGTGTGTAATCGAAACAGTCCTCTGGCATCTAAAACGGCATTCATCCCAGCTAATCTTTAGGGTGCCCAGGGTATCTTATAATGCCATAACATACCATGGCGAGGCTTGGCGGCCAAAGGATTTAGCAGCATGATGCCATTAGCCAAAAGATAGCGTGAGGAGCTAGAAGGAGCAACAGATTTTTTTTTAGGGTTACATATAGAGTAACTCTGAAATTGCACACAACCCTATTAACATACTGCCCCGTTTTTCATAATGTAAAAAAAGAGACCATAGTCACTTTAAACCTTTTTTCACATCACATGTAATGCGAAACATAGCTCTTTTGGAATTTGTCTATCTGTATGCCACATCTTGACATTTGTTCCTGATGACATTTCTTGTCTACAATCTTTCAGGAAACCCCACAGAATTTGTTCTGGACTCTGGGTACATCATTCTGAACTTCAAATCTTTGAATCTTTAAACAATCCTTTAGTTGATTTGGATGTTTTACCTTATTGAAATACAAAATCAGTGTGATACTACAACTCTCTAGAAGAAACCTAAAGGGTTTTTAATCAAATTATGATTAAATAGTTTATGTGAATTGCTCATAATCTTATGCACCGGCATTATAATTCTGCTGCCACCATGTTTCATTGTCAGTTTGGTTTACGTTTGGTAATTTTTTTACATGACATATTTCTCCAAAAGGGTTTAGAAGATTCTAGCCAGAGTTGGATGTTTATTATGAATGAAAAGGCTGCCATTTTACATTCACATCCCTAACATATGCAGAAAAAGGACATTTGCATTACATGTAGAACACATCAGATTAAATACAGAAGATTTGTTTTTGTTCAATTATTCTTGATTTAAGTGACAGCAAAGCTGGACTTGTTTTTAAACCTGAGTCATTGTCAATATCTCACACAAACACACAAATTAACATGGCTATCCACACTTTTCAGAGCTGTTCTATAGAAGAAAGTGCTCTGAATTACTTTTACAGAGAAATAGATAAAAGACAAAGTCAAGCACTATTAGCTGCTCATCTAAAATGATCAGAGTTGAGATGTTAGTAGATTCACTTTGTCGCATTCCAGCTTCGATACCATCTGTTCGTGATTCATGAACTGTTTGCCTTGTGCAAGAAGAAAGAGGTTGTTATAATCGACCAGCTAAATTGATTCATTCACAAAAAACTCATAACTGCAGTAAAGTGAGGTAATCATCGATTTCTGTGTTGTGTATGCAGAGCTCAAACTCAATTTTTGCGCTTTTTTTTAATTTGACAACAACGATCAGCAAGAAGCATATTGTTTTTTATTAGATGAGAGGAAAAAGAGAAACTCTCGCAGCAATGATTTCTGCTTTAACTTCATATTGCACAGTCCATCATGGACTTGGAAAGCCAGCTGAAACAATAATCGTCAACTCTGAGTTTTGAAGGTCACGCGGTGTGACATGGAAACACAGCAATCACTCAGCAAATGTCAAATTGCTAAAGGAGAGTCGATTTGTGAAAATAGCCATTCTGAAAGCAAACAGCGACAATATGCCGTCCAGCAGCATAAGGCAGATTTATACAGTAACTGCTTGACTTGGTGGTGCATCAAATGTAACATATGCACGTAGGTGCATGCCATTTCTGGAGCTCGTTTCCCTCAGCCCATGGTGGACAGGAATCGCTGCTGGGCAAGGTACAAAATCAATCCAAGTAATGTTGCATCTTTCAGGTGGCTGCAGCCTCTCTGACAGCTTGAATGAAATGTGCGTTTCACATCTTCGGTTTGAGACATTCAATTTCCAGCCGCTTCTTGGGGCACAATTCCACAGAGAAGGATCAATGCAAAATGAGTGGAAAATTGCTAATGTTATTTACATCAAAGTGAGACTGGAGGAAACCAATTATGCCAGTGATTCAAGGCAATATTCTTAACTGAGTTGTCCCCCTGGAAATAGTGGAATAATATTTTGATATTATTAATATTCTGAGGCCTACCTAATATTGTTTTAAACAAAATATACAGTTGCATTGAACAGTATTTTCTCCTTAGAGATTTCTGTCTTTGCTTTTGGACATTCTTAATTGTTTCAATCCATCAAACAAAAAATGTTACTTTTATTAAGAGAAAGACTACCCACACCATTGAGGGCTATGTGAAGACATAACTGGCTCCTTGGTCTCCACCACAGCAATGAAGATATCTTTATTCCTTGGACTATTTTACTTAGTCACTGTATAGCACTTTAAAAGCACTTTTTGCACTTTATTAACAAACACTTTATTTAGCACTGCAGATTAAGCATAGATTTGCACATAATAATTTGCACACAAATTATGAGTTCATTGATGCCGTGTGAAGAATAAATCATTACTGTTTCCAGCTGACTTTGCCTCACTCTTCATCTTCACTGTAAAATCCAACTGCAAAAGGCCAATGTGTTACAACCACCCTTTGTTAAATTGTGAATTAACTTCAGTTAACCTTGTTTTTCAGTTCAGTTCCCCTGACTATCCAGGCCTTTTTACTCCCTGTCAAGTAGAATGAAGAAATTACTTTAACAGAATCAATCTGATGGCATAAATCAAACTACAGTATCTCTAAAAGGAATATGTTGCGGCCTGATCTAAAGAAATTCAATCGCAGATAAGAAGCAAAAATATTGACATCTAACATGCTGTCAAGTGTTACAAAAGGTTTCAAAAGGAGTCCAGTGAACTACAGTAAGAGACATTTTCTGCAGAGAGACAAAATATAGAACAGTGATGGATCATTCTAGGAGAGAAAGGCCTACCAAATTTACTGCAAGAGGGCATGGTTTTATTACAAAGTCACTAAAGAACCTAGAGCAATATTTAAAACACTTCAAGTCTCTTCTGCCTCAGTTAAGGTTAAGGTTGCTGGCCAAAGAAAAATATGCAAAGGCCAGTCTCTTGTTTCTTGTTTATGGCATGGTCATAATATGATTGAGCTGCTGTGGCATGACCTTTAGTAGGACTTCCATGCTCAATATTTAACATATTATATGAAATTATCATTTCAAATCTAACTTACACATTTACTCAGGTTACCTTTGTCTATGCATACAGTATTTTAGTACTTTATTTTTGCAAATAATAAATAACTTTCTTTACATATTTGTTAAAACTATCACCATGTTGTGACATTATAATTTGAGAGAGATAATCCGTGAAAAGATCGACTTCCACCAGTTCCTACCTGTGCAGCTATTGCCATCAGAAGAGCAACAGAGGGCAAGCGGCATGAACATAAGCATTATTTACAGTGCTTAGAGTCCCCGCCCCTGTCCCCCCACCTGGGCTCTGATTGGTTGTTTCTAGTTAGCAGAACAACTTGATTTTTGTTTTGTTCACAGGTTATCTGTCTCACTTTACTGTCACAACATGGACAGTTCCAACAATACATATTTTAAATGTAAAAAAAAAATTATATATATATTTTTATAAAAGTTGCATGCTGTAGCTTTAAGATTTTACAATGTGGTAGAGGTACACGTTCAGAATCATTTCCTTTTACAAACTGACCAGGATTGATGAAGAAGAATGAATTTAGGTTTTGCTGAGGAGAGAAAACAAATCTGAACATGAGTATGCGATGCTTCCCACTAATGTCTTTTGCTCAGAAACTGTTATTCATCTTGCAGCAGGAGTTCGGATGTGTTTTTCATGTTTCAATTTGCAGCCATACCTCTGTCTCAGAGAAGGAGCTGTGAGGTGATCTGTTACTGGGCATAAATCAGATTTTATCTGTGAGGTACTGTAGACGAGGTGTCATGATTGATGCAGCAGCTCCGCGCAGTGTGCATGCAATCTGCTGGCACTTGTGAGAGAACGCTTTTTCATTTACAAGAAAGAAAAACCCACATCCATGCTGCAAAATCAGCAACATGTGTGTCAAATGATGGGCTGTGTAGAAGAAAAGAAATAGGAGGAGGAAACAAAGATGGGGAGAGTTATCAGCCTGTTTTCTACTTTAAAAGAGACATACTCCATGGAAACACAAACGTCTACCTACAGATGAAAAGCTTGGTGTTTCATGGTCACTTACTCATGTGCTTGCATGAGTAAGTGAGGCAGCACAGGGCCAATCTTAAACAAAGCTTGTTTAAATTAACCCATTTCAGATCGAGCAAGTTGATAGAACGAGAGCAGCTTTCAGAAACTGAGCTGGTTTGCTATTTGAATTTTTTTTTGCTGATGTTAACCTAAAGTAACCTGGCAACATGTTGTCCAGTAAGTAGTCAAAGACACCCTCTAACAAATAAGGGTAAGCTACAAAAGGCAGATGCTGAGCAGGTTGGTTCTACAGCTCCAAATGATACAAAATTGTGAGAAGGGGTTTGATTTTTTTTGTCTCCTATCATATCAAAAATCACCATTTCATTGCATCAAAAATATATTTCTTTTTCCAAGGTAATCCATTACAAATGTTATTATTTTATTATCAAATTACTTTCTAGGCAAATTTAAACAAGTGAAAAAAAAGGTTCCATAAACAGCTCAGCCTTTTTTCAGCTACTGACAAATTTAAAGACATGGCTAAAGAGAAAAGAAGAAGGTTGAGCATCCGAAATCCCTCCTCAGCCAAGAATGGGAAAATATTTAGTTTTTAACTCTACAGCAATCGACCCCTTCAGTTCCCAAATGTCAACAGACTGAAAGGAGAGATGATGCAACACAGAGGTAAATATACACCTGTTAAAAGTTTCATGACTTTCTGCCACATCCGGCTACACTGAAGTAATGACTTGGGTTTTAACCACTAACAGAGCAAGTACTTTTCCTAACGCTTTGAACAGAGGCAGATTTTGCTCTGGGTCTTTTGCAATGGTGAGGATAAGAAAAACGGGAGTCCAGAGGCAACAGATTGAAATTTAGTATTTACTTGCCAGTTGCCCCTTCAACAAGTTTTCTATTGCGCTTACGTAAGTGCATTCCACAGGGAGTTGGTGGCACCTGCGTGCTGCTAAGAAAAGGGAGGAGAGTATTTTGCAATCTTTGTGCAGGACTGCTCTGTAATTTCTCCCAACCCAAAATTTTGATGATTTCTTGCATTTTAATTAGTTAGGGTGGTCGCAAAAGAAAGGTCTCACCCAGGGCGGCAATTATGCAATTGCCGCCATTAACGGCTGTGAAAATTTCCTTGAAGACTTGGCCGGATAATCAACATTAACTGAAAATGTCAAAGCTTTAAAAAAAGTAGGGGGAAAAAAATTGGATTAAAAAAAATATAAAAGGCGTTTATAAATTAGTTAGTGCTGAGTTAATTTGACTGTCCGATTTCAATTAATTTAGGCCATAATTGGCTGGCGAGATGACTTTAGTCCACCTATTTAGTCAATAACATTAATTTAACCAACTAAGAGGCTTAATTTGTTTAATTAAGAACACTATAGCACAGGATTTCTGGCATTCATTAAATAACTTACCGGTAGTGTTTTTTTATGTTAATAGATGCAGGAGTCATTTTTCTCAGCCCTCTTTGCAAAACCGTGAACCCGTGGTGTGTCACTTGGCAAATGAAAATACCTATTCTGAAAGCATGCATGCCTAAATGTCAGCTACACAATGCTGTATTGTTTGACACCTGCCTGTGGTGCCCCCACAGCATGGCTCGTAGCATCAGGCAGCCTCTGTTTCCTCTGCAGCAGAGCAGTTATGGAGACAGAGACGGAGCACCTGCCCTCATGCCTGAGCGCTGTTCCCAGCAGCTTGCTAATGTCAACCTGCCTGATACGCACAGCAGGGTGGGGGCTCCAAGACAGCAGCAATTTTCCACTGCATGCGAATGAGACTGGAGAGCAATCTGCTGGCCTAAGAGCCTCATAATCAGCACATCATTATCAGTAGGGGTTGGAACATGAGGTGCAAGTAGGTTGAGGAGAGAGGAAATAAAAGGAGAGAGCAGGGAATGGCACCAAATGAGCTCCTGTTGACATTGAGAAGTTCGAAGACGTTGGGGTGGGAGGGACATTTTAGTAAGAGGACATCTTAACAATCTCACAGCGTGGAGGGTAAGAAGAGAATACCGCCCCTGTTTACACATGAGAAGCAACAGCAGACTTTATTTAGCCTGTGGTAGCTCAGATGTTCCCTGTTAGTGTGCGTTACTGCTTGTCTTTTAACTCACAGGATCTAATGGCAGACGTACAGATACGCTGTGACAGCTCTTTGAAGCTTACCTTCCCCGCATGCATTTTTCAGCGAGTTCAAAAGGAGCAAGGACAACAAAGCTGGTATCACAGCTCGCATGTACCCTCGCCTGTTTTTCCGAAGTGCCCAGAATTTTCTGTGTACTCAAACATGCCTTTAATCCTTTTGTCTGATGAGAGAAGAAACATTTTAGGCAGGGGTGAAGAGGGGGGTGGGGGGAGGCAGTCATATGCAGTCCTTCTTGATCTCAAGCTGCTTCCTGAATCAGCTCCGATTGCTCAGGTGCACTCTGTCTACCCTGGTTTGTGCAGCTTATGACATAGAGCCACATTGAACTGCAACCAACGCAAAACTAAATGTATTTACATGACAGAAATAGCACTGACTTTTGGAGCCTGCATGACCCAGTTCATGATTTCTTCAACATTAGGCAGGAAGGGGGGATTTGGGATGGGGGGTACGTGTTTGGACAGATTTAGTCGTCATCAGGTTGTTTTTGTAATCCAGGCTTTTTGGGTTTGGTGTGTCAACAATCAATCACGGCTGTCCAAATGGATGTTTTCTTCTTCTTTCTACCACGTGGTGGCAATAGCGCACAGAGCTCTCAGGCTTGACATTACTTGGCTCAGAGTGTGCGTGGCTGACACAGTCTATATGGTGCTCAATTCTTAAAAGGGGGGCTGTATTGTAAATTGTCTCTTTTAATCTAATGTATATAGCTATATATATGTATAGCCTATATATGCCAGGTTCACCCTCAGCTCGATGTGAAAACAAACTGTCTGTCAAACTTTTGGCCAGCATATCTCTGTTTTTCGTGCATTATATATCTGCTATTAATCTAGAGTTTACTCCGGGCAGTAAAGACATGATGTCAATACTCGGTCTCAAATACTTGACAGCCGGGCAAATTCAATTGGACTGACTCCGCCTTGCTCAAGCGGGACTTGTCCATAGGATTTTTTTCCTCTCCCTCTCTTTTTTTTTTTTTTTTTTTTTTTGTCATTCTTCCGCGTGCCAGTCGGCGTGCCCCGCGCTCTCCGGCGGACTCTGTTCTCCGCGCTCCCCTCCGGTCAGTCACCCCCATCAGCACCGAAGAGCATTCTGACGCACAGGACCAGCGGCGGCAGCGGCGGCAGACGGAACAGGAGCAGCAGGAGAAGCAGCAGCAGCAGTCGGGACACTTTTAGGGGGAGTCAGTGGCAATCACCGAGCAACATGTTCCCGGCGGGGAGACGGGAAATCCGCAGCAGGGGCTCGACGGTACCGCCGCGGAGCACGCTTGGACCCGGGCAGAATGGACAGGTGTGGATGTCCTTTTGGATTCTGCTCTTGTCTACTTATATCCCGAGCGCTCAGGCTCAAGGTAAGATCTGCAACTCAGTTGTATTGTACTTATAGAAAATAATAATAATAAAAGTGTGATGAAACGAATTAATACAATGCGGCTATTATTAGGCGCATAAAAACAGCCCACAAACTATACTTGGCTTTAGAAATGCTGTATAAAAGCTCAGGTCAGGAATGAAAAAGAAGGGAAAAAAAGGCAAATTTGGATTTAAAGTGAAATTATGTGTCAGTTGTGCGCATAGTGTCACAAAACCACAACCTGAGGGACTAAGAGAGGTTTTATTGTTTAAAAAGAAAATCCTGTTGTCATCACAAGCAGTTTGGTTTGTTTCTGCATCTCTCCAAATGCATGCATTCAAATCTTTTAGGTATTTGCATATTCCAGATTGTCTGTTTTATTACACCTTAAAAACCACTTGGATTCTTTCACTGGACCTCTTGACCAGTTGTGAAATATGTGAAGTTCTCTGGTTCTCTGACAGTTTCACTGCTGCTACAGATTAAGCTGCCCCTCTTTTGGCTGCCCCTTTAAATATTCTAGCAGAGATCATTAACTTGCACGGTTATGACTACAGTGTGGAAACATTAAAAGAGAGCAGTTGTTTCTGAAGCATTGGTTGACTGGAGAATGTGTCTTGCAGAATCCATAAATCACGCCGAGCCTGTTTGATTTAATGTCCAGCTCACCCAGAGACATGGACAACACTAATCACACGGTTACTATGAAACTGTGACTCCTTGCTTGTCATTTATCATCTGTTAACTGTTTGGCCAGTGAGAACCTAATGAGATCTGCTAAATAAAGGCAGAAAGCCGTGGAGAACAAGTATGACCTGCCGTCATATTTCATGAGTGGAAAAACTGTAACTGCTGGTTGTCACAAGAAGTGAAGGTAAGTTAACATAGGAATCAGCACAGTTTGTGGAAATGCTGAAACATAAATCTTACTGTCTGTCTTGTCCCATTCAATTTCAGTAACTTCCTATTTGGTTCTCCTTTGCAATGCCATGGCCTTTGCTGACGTTGTAAAAAATATGTCTTCTGCGCACCAGACTATCAAGCATTTCTTGAAGGTCCCAGAAAAAAAAAGTCTTCTTCAGATGTTGATTCATTTGAGAAGTGCCTTCTCTATGCACTCCCCATTTCACAATCGCACTGCTAGGTACACCAGAGTGCTAAAAGCAGCATAATCCCTGCACTTGTTTGCCTTTGAACAACTTACGTTGCTCTAAAGTGCTCCCAACCTTATCTGAGAAGAGTCTCTGGCGTCTCTTATTATGCAAGGCACAGTTCCTCTAGCTGTTATTAGCATCCCTTTCTCAAGCCAACAAGCCTGAAGTATGTGCGTGTATGTGTGTGTGGATCTATTGAGCGCCACCGGGCTACTTCACTGGGATTTTACCTTTCCTCCTTGAAATAGAACCATTTCTTATCCCTGCAGTTCTTTTTCTGTTCTTGTGAGCATTTCTGGTTGAGTATTAACATTGGTGAGAGGTCCAATCCTGTTTTCTGTCTCCTCTTTCATTTGAGAAAGGCCTCCTCTATGATGCATTGTCTATGCTGTTCGCTCTTCGATGAGGATGCTGTTGTATCCATTGAGGGTGGGGGGGGGGTGGGGGGGGGTTTCTCAGCATCCAAAGACACCTTGTTCCTCTGAAGTAGAACACAGCTCTTATCCTCAAGGGAGGATCCTTGTTTGCAAATGAGCGGCATAAAAGCAGTGTCGGTACAGAAAGTTAGAGATGCTGTAGTTATTCCCTGAGAGACAAAGACCTCTGAGGATGACAGAAATTAGGCGACACATAGCCACCTCCAGGGAACAGGTGCTACGTAGATGCTTGTTTTTCAGCAAGTTCATATTGAGGCACCTGCTGTTTTTAATACAGATGGCTTTTCAATTGCACCAGAGGATATGTGGCTGATCCACAGGAGGAACCTTTCTGCTGATTTTACTCAACAAGCCATTTTAGGACTCTTGCAGATCTCATAATCAAAATGCCTGGTAAATGTGAGGTTCGTTTTATTTTTATTTATTTTATTTTTCTCTTAGTTGCCTTTGTGTTGTCTTTTTTTTCTCTTCCTCAATAAGACTGCAGAGATTGGTGTGAGTTTGCAAGTAACTGTGTGTATGCTTGCATTTTGTTGCGCGTAAATGTGTGTGTGTGTGTGTGTGTGTGCACAGTTGCCTGTGCTTATGTTCCTGTCTATTGAGCTTTAATCTAGATAGCAGCATTGACATTCTGCCAACCGACAGCTGCTATAATTTTCTGGACGTACGTTATTATGCAGCTTGACAGCTGTCAGCCATTTCCAAATCTTTAAATCTTATGATAATCCTCAGTGCTTACACAAAAAAAAAGCATTTGTTTAAAACACTCTGAATCTGTGTGTGATTAAAACTGCCTGCTCTAATGCGGGCCTGCACATCATAATTCATCCCCATTGGTGACACACAAGCAAGCACATGCACTTGCAGGCGCATCCACAGATAGATAGAAAAATCAATATGTACAAGATTACACAAAACAAGTGTATTACAGTTTTAATTGAATTACAGATGTCCCTTCCTATAAAGACTACTGGCAAGCCTGTTAATCTACACCTGCATGTGCAACTGTAGAACAAATTTACTAAAGTCACAATTTTAGTGCTATATCTATTGTAATTGTGTCGCCTGTACAATAGGTGATGGAAATATAAATTTAATTTTACAACCGTGCAAGTACTAACAGGTGTTACACGTGTTTTAACAATTTCATGTCACAGCTCTTCTCTGTGCATCTATATTTACAAATAAATAATTTGGTAGAAGGCCGTTAATTAAACATGTTGCCAGAGAGAGAGAGAACAGCTGTTGAAAATTTTAACTTTTTCTTTGCAATGTGGCTCATGCCTGGAAAAACCCCAGAAGTGACTCACTTGGCATCAGGAGCTTTTCTTCACAGATTCTGACAAGTTTTACTTGTTAATCCTGAGAGTTTTAAATGAAAGCAACTGGACTTATCTTGGTAGAAGTCCAGTTGCCTTCATTTAAAACTCTGTTTTATCATGTCCTGGATGACTGAGAATCTACGCCAGGATTTGTCCAAAGTTGGTATTCGAGGAACCGTATCCTGCATGTTCTTTCCAGGTTTAAATAAGTCTCTAGTTTAACACACCTGAATCAAACGGTGACTCAGTAGCAGGCCTCTCCAGAACATTGACATGCTGAGGAGACATTCACTACCAGTGTTTCTAACCAGGGAAGGAACTAAAACATGTAGGATATCATCCCCTGAAGACTGACTTTGGACACCTCTGATTAGTCCAGATTTTTCTTCAATGCATCATCTAAGTGCACCTGCTATGAAACCCTAACCTCCTACTAACTGTATAAAGAGTGATACAATTGCTACAGGGAGCTTTAGCCTGGTTTCTCTATACCTATGATGTTAACGTTTAGCTTTTTGTCTTTTCAGGTAAATAATTACCGTAGGTGCTGCATACATTGTATGTATTGAAAAAACTGACATAAAACATTTGGTCAATGTTTCTTTCTTTATCATCACTGTAGTTGAGGAAGAAACTCGTAATTTTGACTCTTTGCTTTCTTTTTAAAGTTCAGAAGCTAAATATATGATTTCACAGTTTCACCATTTAACATTCTGCATATGTTCAGGTTTAAATAAGTCTATAGTCATGCAGTATGAGAGTGTATTGAAACCAAATGGTTGTGCCAAATATTCTCAATAGAGATATATGTACCATTACTATCCCTGTTAATGGTTTTTTTGATGCATGTACAAAAAGAAAACTTAGATGAGTGTTTTGACAGTTGATGTCTATTGTTTTGTGTAATGCAAAGACATTAGCAAAAAGAGCAGAATGTCCACACTAATACCAAATTACTTATCAATTAATTATCAATTCATACATTGATGAAATTATTGTGTTAATGTAATCTTGTCTACAAATCCTAACTTGGTGCAATACTCTCTGGTATGTTCACCAGAGAAATTGTCAACTTAATTACTTTATTTCTGTGTAATATGGTTTATGTCAAAAAGATCTGTCTTCTCTTTCAACCTCAATTTCCCTTTCCCTACTTAATTAAGAAAATCACCCTCATTTCATTACTCTGCCACCACCATGCTTCACTGTTACAGTGGTTGAATACAACGTGATGTACTATTAGTTGTTTGTTATATATTTAGTTGATCTGTATATTCTCCATCTATGAGTAGATGGCTAGACATAGAGAAATAATGACATCTCTACGTAAGGTGATGGACGTCTATTTTTTCTAATCTGATGAGATTTGACAACTCTCCACATCCCAACACAGTACTTTGCGAGTGCTGGTTTCCAAAGCCATAATACATCATCTATGCATTGTTCATATTTATGACATAGTTTTGTATTTCAGTGTTCAGTAAAATGCAGTAACATTCACCAGAGAGAGAACAGCCGCTAAAAATTTTGACTTAAATAGTTTTTTTTTTTGCAATATGGCTCATGCCAGGAAAGCCCAGCAAGTGGTTCGCCCAGCCTCAGGTGAAATGGTGTCAGCTTCCATATCAGACTCCCTATGTGTCTTCCGTGGCTGCCTCCCATGTTTGGGTTGGTTGGCTGAGTTTTTTTTTTTTTCTCCTTCCTTTTGCTGCCAAATGCTGTCTACACATGTTTATTCATGCTGCCACAGAAAACCTTATCCTGCAAGAGGCTCAAGTAAGAAAAAGTCTGCTCGCTGGCAGTAGCAATTAAAGTAAATTAATGAAAAGCCACATTTTTTTGCAACAATGTCTTTCCTTTTATTTAGAAAATCTAAACGCTCCAAAAGATTTTAGGAGTGACAAATGATTGCAATCAACCTCATTGTACAAGAACAAAAGAGCTGTTTTGATGTCAATGTTCCTTTTTTTAGCTTCAGGAAGTCTTTAATTGGCTCAGTTCAGCAGTAAAACTGTGTTTATAGTTCATAATGCAAATGTAATCCAAATTAACTGCAGGGTTTTGGCATTCTCCCTTTGCTTAGTAATTGCCATTTGCCCAAAAGGCAGTGGTGATAGCTGTTTGCACAGGGCAGAGTCCTATCATGTCTGCGGATTTGGGTAACTATTGCTAAAATCCTTGCTTACTCTTAAGAAAACACTTTTTTTTCTTTTTTCTTTTTTTTTTTTTTTTGATCTGTTGATGTTAAGCATCATTTTAAGCTTTGTTAAGAGCTGTTTGTTTAAGTTGTCACAAAAGAATGGTAAAAGCATAGAAAGCAACTAAATCAGGTTATTCAGACAGATTTCTTATAGAGAGAAGCATTGGTGTAGGGAGTCAAAAATAATGTTCGAATAAGGTACACTCAGATGTGATTTTTCTGTAATAACAACATTGATTGTCAAGCAATTCCTTCTTTTGGGGCCGATTTTAATCACATAGCCCGAGAGTGGTTTTGTTTCCATATCTACTTGTTTACTGATGAGACTGAGGGGGAGAGGCGCTGCAGGGGGGAACAGGGAAATTCTTCACATATTAATTCTCCTGGCTAAACGTCTAATCAATCCAACACAGGGCTTGGAGGCACCTCAGCTATCAAGAAATAAAAAATGTCTCAGAAGAGGCCTTGAGCTGAGCCAGAAACTGAAAGCAGAAATGACCTTGGACACTGAATGGAGGAGAATTTGAAGTGCCTCTATTTGTTTGTTTTGTCTGATATAATTTTGACTAGGGAGCAGAGATGTTTTGCATGCTCCTCTTTGTAACGACCTCCTTAAAATGAGGCATTTGAAGAGCCCTCACAAATGGTGTCATTAGTTCCATTGGCGCAAGTGAGGGATTTGACTCAGTTTGTATTCTTGGAAATGTACATGTGTCTTCGAGCCTCCGGGCTGTTGCATGTAAACATTTAAGAACACAAAGGCAACTCAAGGAAAGCTGTGTTGAGAAACAATGCCTTTTAGAGCATAATGTGCCCACCGAATCTCCGCTCACATCCAGCATGCGCCTCCTGGGGACTGCTGAGTGTATTCTTGTGTTGTGACTAAAATGGCAAAAGGCACAAGGAGAGGAGAAATGGAGGAACCACTTTGATGCTTTGGAAGTATGGGTAGGAGCAGAGTTTTTTTTTTCCTTGTCTATGTCCTAATGAAAACAGCTGGTCATAGAAATCCTGTTTACTTTGAACATAAATTCACATCTTAATATTCTTGGCCTAGACACTCTTGGTCATTCTCAAACCAAGACACAACACAACGACTACCTGCCATTAGTGACAACATGAGTAATCACCTATATTTTTTATAAATATAAAGAAGGTTCAGAAATGGATCTCAAACTAGCCTTAGTACTATTGCTGGTTCTAAGGCCAGGCTGTCTTTAGACTGCCATCCTTCTTTTGTATATCTGTGTATCGTTTCAACGGTGTGAGCACTATGATGCCGCAGAACACTGAATTCCTCACTGGGTGCACTATTCGGAGTTTGGGCTGTGCAATCTAATGTAGAGAGCAGTATTTTATAATCAGAAGAAACTGTGGTAGTAGTTAAATACAAAAACAAATACATATGATGTAGTGTTAATAAAATTTAACAACCTAAAAAAAATCTAAATTGGAAAACTTTCAAGAACTACTAATATACAGTGAACTAAAGTGGGTGACTGAAGCAAGAATCAAAGAAGGGAGTGCTGCCTATTTGAAACAAGTCATAAAAATTGCCAGAGTGAATACACTTTTTTTTGTTCTATAGATTTGTATCAAAGGAAGTCATGTTGGATTTTGGCAGGAAAACCTCAAACTTTCTTACCTATAATTCCAGCATTCCAATATGTTTTTTTTCCAAATTAAAATTCAGAAATTTCAGTTTCTGAGTGAAGGGAAGGAATAGTAAATCTGGGCCTGTCAACCAATTAGAAAACTGGAAAAAAAGATGTTTGCAATCTTCTATGGTAATATTGTTGTAAAACATCTGACATCATAGTGCTGCTAGAATATTTGCTATTTGTAACAAAACGTTTGAAAATATACTGATTTAAATCACATTTTACTTTTCAGCTCTTGTTTGGAAGTTTTTGTAGAGGTTAGCCAGTTTGAGTGATTCCAAACTGAGACATGTATTTTTTGGTTTGTTTGTTTTTTGTTTTTTTTTTACAGGCAAATTCTTGTATGCAAATGTGCAAAGCTGAGCTAGCTGTCCTGCTCAGATTGTGCTTGGCAGCAGGCCCACCAGGCCCTCTGGGGGGGCTGGCAAAATGCCTCTCTGCATCTCAATACCTTGTGCTCTGTATTGATTACAGCTTGAACCGCCTCTCTTTTCCCCCATTGTCTTGCTCTTGGACACATGGGATTTGATATCATGTTTGATTTCTGTTTCCAAGCACCTGCTGTCTTCATCTTCATCATCCATGTAGTTTAGATCTTGCTCGCAGGGCCGCCCCACTGCTATCACAGTTTGACACTCCACCATTGCTACAAACAAACGTGCAACTGCGATACCAGCAGATATCAGTGTGGATGTTAAAAGCATTGAGTGAGATACACCTAAAGAAATCCATACCAATCGTCTCATCCGGGGATCTTTTGTTTGTTGATAAGGCGCGCGTACATAGCAGAGTGGAACCGTTCGTCATTGAGGCTCTGCAGCACTTCGTGTGTTCACATAAGCTTTGATTGCTGTCCTTGCCCATAACATCAGCCGAGTATCAGTCAAGAAATGCGATGATAATGTGCGCTGACAGCGGAAATGTCGGCTCCTTCTTTATGGCTCGATGTCAAATTTGCATCCTTGGCCCCACGTGAAAGTGTTTCAGGTTGGCTAGTAAGAGCAAAAGGCTGGATTCAACCTCATCAAAGGCTGCTTTGCTTTTCAAACATTAGCCTATTCAAGATTTATGTTTCTTGATTTCTATGCTGTTTTCACTTTCAGGCTGTCATTGCAATATTTTTTCTTATTGCAATAAATTGGAAAATGATTTAGCCTAAATTGAATATTAGAATGTAAGTTATATTGAATAAATAAATGAAATACTGAATATTTAAAGGTTGCAAAAAAAAAAAATGTGTTTGACCACTGCAGTTAAACAAATTATGCAAGCGCACCGTACATAGACAAAATGAATAGGCATTCCACAGTCTGTTGAAATGATTAAATTGGAAAAGTAGCGCTTATTCTTGTATCTGCATGCAGCAGTAATAATCATTTAGTCCTGGAGAGCCAGTGTTTGACAAAGAAGCATAAATTTGCTAATATGCAAGTCAAGCCCCTTTGTGTTTTTTGCCTTAAATGATTTCAGAGCAGTTTGGGTGAACAACTCAGAGGTTGAATAAGAAGTGTATGGCACACTGCACCTCCGAGAGCAGCCAACACTGACTGGGATGAAAGAAACCCTGCGCAGACAGATTTGCCTACTTATTCAAATTTCAAAGACAGCCTGAAAGAGGAACCCAATGAAACTTCCTTTATTGCTGTAATGCATGCTAACAAATGCATAAACATGCACGCTGTAGCAATGTGCACAGCTCCTAATGCACATGCACGTTTTCTTATTCCAACGCAAGCCTTGGCAGAAATAGAAGTAGATTGTTTCATTATTGCTAAATGAAGCTTTCTCAAACCAGCATTTGAAAGAAATACTGTAATTTCAGATGAATTGGCAAAATCAGAATCAGCTTTTTTCAGCATGAATCATTTGTTCATGTCCTGATGGCCTTCTGTGCAAAATAGTTTCCAATTTAAGCTAACTCCCTCTGCCACATTGCAGTCCCGGCCAACTGCAGCGAGGTGAAGTAGAAAGGGGAACAAAAAAGGCAAATTAATATTATTAGGGATGTCGATGGTGGGCGCTGGGTGGGATATTGATGGAGGAAAGAGAGAAGAACACTGGAACACTGGGGCAGGGATTGCTGTGGCGTACAGTAGCACAAATCCTAAATTCTGTGCTGATCCAATGGTAGCTAGGAAACAGCTGACAGTAAAATGGGGGGATCAAAGGGATTAGTGTGCCCAGTTTGAGCTGAAACAGTAACCCTTGCACTTCAATGACTGCCAGCTTTTTTCTACATGCATTTCCTTTTATTTCAGATGTTTGTTTTTTTTTTGTGGAAAAAGTGGAAAAATAGGAGGTGTAGCCAAAAAAAGAAAATGAACAAGTTAAAACAAAACTGGCACATTTAAACCATGTATGCAGATTAATACCACATCATTTTGTAGAGAAGATAAAGCTCACTTATTTGATGTTGTTTGTTGCCTGTAAATGAAAATCAAATAATTATATAAAAAAAAAATAGTAACGCCAACCTAAGTGTCAAATTTGATGGTGACCGTATCATGATTTGGGGTGCACTTCTGCAGGACGGACTGGTGCACTTCAGATAATGGATGGCATCATGAGGAAAGAAAATGTGTAAATGTTAAAGTATCTCAAAACATCACCCAAAATGACAACTGGCCTCAGGGTAAACCCAAATCAGTGGGTGGTTCAAGACATTTTATTGTCTTGAACCACCCACCAATTAGGGTGGTTCATGTTTTATCATGGCGTTTACAAAAGCCTCTTTTCAATCCAGTAAAAAATGTGTGGGCAAAGTGTATTTGTGTGTGAGCAAGACTGTCTTCAAAACTGACATCAGTTCTCAAAGAAGCATTGGTCAAAATTTTCCAGCAAGCTATTTTGAGAAACTTGTGGAAGGACAATCAAAAATATTTGTTCCAAGTAAAGTAACTTAAAATGAATATTAGGAAATGCTCACAGTTTTCTGACCTTGAACGAAGTAAACATTATTTTATTTTGTGATTGTTTTGCCAGAAGGCAGTAAATGCTATTATTCTATGTTTTTTTACACTTTTTATCACTCAAACAAAATATGTTTAATTTGTATCTATAGCAAGTTTATTTACTGTGGAAAAAAAATCTCTACTCTGACTTCCCAAAATTCCCATTGCCGCCATCCAAGCAAACAAGACAAAACAAAGACATGGCATCTGAAGGAAGAGGATGCACCTGTCACATGAAATCAGGGCTGCCTTTTATGATCTGAGTGAGATTTCCTGTCACAAGGGCTCGAGACGCAGCCTGTTTAATTCTGCAGGGGGCTCCCAAGTCCCAGATGCCTCGGTCACTGTCTCCCCTTGTCACAGAGCTTGGGTTAAGTAACAAAACAAACGAGCCCAGGCATCCCCTGTTAGGAACATGTACCGTTGTGCACTGGGAGGCCTGCTGACAACGATGTTCTCCCTGAGGTCTCCAGATGGAAGCAGAGATGGACATGTGAAGTCACTCTAGGCTGACAAAGCTTTACTCCAGAGATGAAAGCCAATTTGGATCTACATCACATGTGACATACAGGAGATATTATAGTTCAATCTGATTTGTGATGCCAGAATTCATCAAAAGTGTAAAACCAAAAAGCATTTGCTCCAGAGCAGATGTGGATATGTTAGAGCTTGTGGTGCCATTCCAGAAACCTCTGGCTGCTTCCCATCATCACTCTCCTCGAAAGTCTTTCACAGAGCTTGTCAAACTATTTTACTTTGGATATGAGCCTGTGTAATTCCCCAGTTCTATGAAAGATAATGTTTAAGCACATCTGCTGTAACAGTGGGCACAGTCTTTAAGCCTGTAGGAACTGCTGAAATTGGAGTCATATCTGTTTAATGAAGTTGCTCTGGTCAATGTTTAATTTCGTGAATTTCAATTAAAGGGCCCCGTTTCCATTTCTGCGATCACTCAAGGGGTTGTCGTGATAAGATTTGAAGAGAGAATGGGTAAAGGAATGACCAGTCAGAAATGTGTTCTTTCAGTGCTTTGTACATTGATCTATTAGTACATTGATAGTGAATATTTAGTTTCCATAATGAGAGAAAAGGTTCCTCTTTTCAGGTAGAGAAACAATGAATCTTATAAAAATATGATGAGAGGATTAGAGAAAGTATGCAGGTCTTGGGAATAGACCTGCATACTCTGAGGAACTCCAATAACTTTTTTACCTTTTCATTTTACTTTGGGGGCTTCTCCATTCAGTACCTCTCTATTACAGAAGAATGGTGATAAAGAAGAAAAGATGAATGACAATGAGAGCAAGAATGCCAAAAGCCTTCTTACACCCAGTCTGCAGATTTGGCCCATGTAAACTCTGAGGGGTGGCAGTGTTAAAAAGCTGTAATCACACCACTACTTCGTTCCCAATGTGGTGTTTCATTCTGCATCATTGAAAGCTTGTTTTATTAATGCTGTCCAGAGTGAAGTATGGCAGGGTTTGCTTTGTGTTCTTGATTTAAAGTGGGTTGGAGCAGAAACAATGGGCATGAAAAAAACATGGAAGGCTGTGAGATGCCGCCCACTTCCATTACCCTGAAAGGCAACAGCAACCAGAACACAACACAAAGAAGTGGATGCGTACTAGGTCTTAAGCATGAAACCCCCATGCTTTAGTTCTAGATGTGCTGGAAGTCTTAGAAAAATAGTCTTTCATAGTTTAATTCGGGGAAGGAATTATGTTAGTTGGTTTTCAATTTATTAGAATTCAAAGACATTTCAGAATTAGTTCATGAAATTGTTTATGTAACACATACAAGCCAATAAAGCCAACATATAGCAACTTTAAGCAAGGTGGGGAAGTTACTGTGAGTCTGTTGCCTAATTGCTATCATTAGCAGTTCACATTGACATAAGTTATTCTGCACAATTAATCCAGCGCCACTGAGATATTACAAGGCAAAATATTGCACCGGGTCAAGGGAACAGAAAAGGTTGTAATTAATTATTAGTTAATTTAATTATTTCATATTTCATAGGCTGGTACAATGGAATTTTTTGTTGTGCTTTCCTCAGGGGACATCAGTGACTTTTTCAACTGCATGTCTTGTAGGAATGTGGAAGTGCACACAGTTGATGGAAATCAGGAGCCATTGTTGTTTGACAGAAGGCACCTTTGCAGTGATTGCCTGTGTTATTAATTTGTGCGATGAGAGGAGGCAGGCTTCTCCGGCCTGTGATGGTTACCCGCCGCATTAAAGAACGGCTGCTATGAATGACACTCAGGACTAATGAATATGAATACATTTATAAAAATAGGCACAGGCTCCCCTCTCCGTGCAGATTGGGAGTGACAGCCACATTGACTGGGCATGCTTGATGAGAGAGGGAGCCGGTGCCCCTAGAGATGCAGGATGTTGTAGGCATCAGACATGCAACCAGCACACACAGACTCATTGCCATTGTTCATAGGCAAATGTTACGGTATGATTGCATTCAAGAAGAGTCCGGCATTAAGAAAAAGAAATTAAAGATATCTCATTACCCTATTAACTTTCTGGGCACTAAGCTTGTTTATCAAAAGATTGTGTCTGCTTTACAAATCTGTCAACTTTCACCGTATCCATCAAAGCTAATTCCATCTATTTGTGGAGGATATCACTCTAAAAAGATCATTAAACGCTATCTGTGGAATATTGAACAGATGGGAGGCTTGAAAGAGGATTTATTTTAATTTGGAAAATCCACAGGTGTTCAATTGTTAGCGAATGATTTATGCTGCACAAACACATTTACATTGCTTGTCAGCCAACTTATAGATTGTTTCCTGTGGAAGCAAAGTGCTGTAATTTATTGTCATTAACATACAATTCATTCTGTTGAGGCTGACTTTGGGGACATGAAGATGCATCAATTTATCTCTGCACTAACAGTTTGGTATTTAAGAACAGTCATTACCTTACATGGCTATTAATAATGAACCACTGTTGATTGAATGGCTTTTATCACATTGTCTATATCTACAAGAACAAGAAATAATTTTACTTCAGCTTACTTAATAACAACACTCGCTTGAAGCATTTACAGAAATATAGATTAGAAAGTGAATGTCTTCTTTAGTTCCATTTTCTGCACTCTTCCAGTTTCTGAAAAAAAAAGTGTATTTTATAAACTTGCACAAAATGTCATTACTGAAAATGGCACATGGTTTCCAAACCAGTTCGCAATTAAAATCTTAAAAGTAAAGCATGCATAGGCTTTTAGTCCCCCTAAGTCAATATTTTGTAGTCATTACTTTCGCTTCGTCTTTTGTGGCGTTTCCTTGCTTTACACATCATTAAACTAAACTTTTTTTCTCAGTCGACTTTGAAAAAGCCAAATGAGACCCAGATTAAATTACACACAGAGGGGTTTTGTTTATTTATGTCGGTAATTGATCGCACAGAAAATGATTTGGGGGTATTAGAGTAAAAGTGGTAATGCATGCCATACTCTTCAGATTTTTGTTGTCCACAATGTTAAACCATGGTTTTTCTATATGATTTTCTTTTACTCTGTGTTGGTCAGTCATGTAAAATCTTAAGGAAATGCATTGCAAAGTATGTAACTCAAATGTGAATTCAAGGGGGAGAAATATTGTTGCAAAGCAGTTTATTTTTTCATCACCTCACCCAAGAAATGTTCTATTTTTCCTTTCAAACTTGTGTCACAGAGTGTTCAAAAGGATTTCTTCCACTGAGTTTGTCCTTTACCAAATGGCAAAAAAGAATATGCTAATATGTTCATCTGTTTTCCTCTGCATGTGATGATCCTAATTGATTAATTGAAGATCTGATTAGCTGCAGATTAATAATTCAAGATGTTATTTGCCATGCTGTTAAGTTCAGGTGCAGGAGCGTGACTGGCTAAGCCCCCACCTCGCTTTCAGATTTTCCAGCAGTTGCCGTCCTTGTTTTCCTAAGCTGAAACACAGGCAGAACCGATCCCTCAAAGTTCTGTGAAGGACTTTGATTGAGATAAGTGGAATATTCATTGCCTCCGACAGGCATAACCTTGGTGAAGTGTTCTCTGGCAGCCACTTGAGGAGCGTGGCAGACTGCATGCTCTGGACATTGGGCACGACTTACACCATGGTGCTAACCTTGAGCCAGGTTCCTGTAGAGCTGTGGCTTTGCATTTAAGGTGCATAGAGAATCCATTGAGGAGCTGACTTAACTAGGTTAGATGGCTCTAATGGATTCAAGCCATCAAACTTTGCTAATTAATGGCAGAAGCAACCTTGAGAGCAGTAGACAAAAGTGTATTAATCTTGTTAAGTAGTGTGTGCAGGGATAGTCAATTGGTTTTCACCTTAAAACAATTATTTTGTCAAAATTAAAGTTGACAAAAATATATTCTGTTTGAGTGTTTACTGCAGGTTTGTTTATTTCAGTGACTTTTCTTTTTAATCCAAATTCCTATGTTTATGACATACTGCTTGTTTGTGTTTTCTTTTAGCATTTCTTTGTATAAATTAAACAAGACATAAAACAAAAAAAGCTGTTAGATTGTACCTCTTGTACAACAGAGCCCCAGGAATTCTGTTTGATTTCCTCCTGATTCGGCATCACTGCCATTTCCTCCTGAAGGTAGTTCAGTGTGAGCTGTTCCTGGGGGTCAGGGGCCAATTCAGCATTATTGAATAATAAATAAACAGAAATGTGTTTCAGCCAAAGCTGATCCCTGTTGTTTCTTCTCCCCCTCACTTTCCTGAGCGGACAGAGAACAGCTGGAGCCTTGTATTCTGTAATGGCCTGTATATATGCAGGGTTTCATATTTCAATCACTGCCACGGCAGTTGAAATTGGTGCTTTAAGATTAAGTTGAAATTGGAAAGTGGCTATCGTGTCTGCATGAGGAAACACATTTGAATTTGAGTAGAAAAGGTGCTCTGTGTCGCATCTGAATGGCAAAAGAAGTAGTTCTATGGAGCAGACTTTACCTTCAAGCTATGAATGCTGTGGGGCTTTTCGAGCTTCAGTCAACTGATTCTTTTGTGAGAAGTAAAGTTAGAGACATCAAATGGAAGCATTTTACAACAGCGCCATCATCAGTGTTTCAAAATCTGATATATTAATGAGATATAAATGATGCATTGATTGGATAGATCAGCAATCAAATTACTAAATATCAGTAGAGCATTCATTCATGCTAGTGAGGTTTGCAGTAATTAATGTTTTGTATTTGACTTTAAAAAGTGAATTGTGTGAAAATGTGTTTTCACTTCTTTTTCAGTTACTTGGTTAAAAATCCAGTGCTTTGAAAAAGGTATTTGCCCCCTTACACATACACACCTTTTACATCATCAAATGATTTCAGAAAGCGAAAGCGATAAACTGCCTGAAGCAACCTCTCTATGGCTGCAACTCACCTAAAAACAAGTTGCTGTTTTTTTCAATACCAAAACTACTAGAGAGCAAAAAGAACACAAAAGCTGATCTCACTTTTGCCAATTAAGCAATTTTTAGAAGGTCTGGGTCCTCTTACTTTAATTCTGGTGTAAAACTAACAGTACTACAGAAACAAAACATCATACTTTCAAGCAAGCATAGTGGTGGTAGTGGGATGGTCAGGGCTATTTTATCAGGACCTGAGCAATTTGCTGTAAATGATAGAACCATTAATTCTCCTCTCTGCCAAAAAAAAATCTCAAAAGGGACTTTAGCTTTAGCTTAAGTGTACTTCGGTTATGTAGCACAATGATCCAAACCACACCAGTCGATCCACATCTGAATGTTTTAAAAAAGAAATGAAAGTCTCAAGTGCCCTAGTCAAAGTCCAGAATTAATTGCAAATGATATTATATAGCATGACCTGTGGTACTGGCTTGAAAACCATCCAATGTAGCTCAATTAAAACAGTTTCTGGCCTCCTCCATAGTGATTTGAAAGACTCATTGCCAGTTATAGCAAATGTTAGATTACTGCTATTGCTGCCAAATGTTAAGCAACCAGTTATTAGGTTAGGGGGCAATTATTTTTTGCAAAGAGCCAAGTTTTTTTTTCTCCTATATATAAAAAGAAACCATAATTTAGAAAGAACATTTTGCATGTATTTATATATGTCTTTATAAGACTTATGTTTGTCTGATATTGAAATTTGTTTGATTCTGAACATGCAAGTGCAACACAAACGCAATAATAGAATAAATATGTAAGCAGGGAAACATATTACAACAGCACCACTGTGTCAAGTTTGTGAGTTTTACCTATTGGCTCTTGCGGTCACTTACTTCTCTTAGTCACACAGTCCCACTCTCTCTCTTTGCTACATTAACTGAATATTCATTATGTGGCTAATGGTGGCGCCTTTGAAGAGGAATGATCATATTTAATTTTCTCGCCAGAGAAGGAACAGAGTCAGCGAGAGGCGAGTGAAGGAGAAAAGCGTATGAGAAAGATAAAAAGGGAGGGAGTGAGAAAATTACATCAAGCCATGAATGGAGTGGCACTGGGGCATGGAGTTTATGGACAGGCAGTGATGGGGCAGATAGAAGGAGATGAGATGAGTCTACAGATTACAATAAGATTATATCAGTCTATCTTCTGATAGTATTGATTGACCTGCACCTGTAACTCTTTTGTCTGTCAATGCAAACACAGCGGAGGGGGGGAGGATGTTTTTCTCTCACCCACAAATGCCTTCCTTATTTGGAAAAATGTTTTTTCTCTTTCTCTCTGTCTTTGATAAAAAGTATCCAATTATGAAAAAGACAGAAAAAAAAAGAAGAAAAAAAACGAGTGGCTGCAATGGTATTTCTTTTCTCTAGCAGTTGAAGTCCCTGACTGTGTTTATTGCTTTATCGATTACCATCACAAGGCAGTAATTTGCTAAGACTTGCAGGGACATGATTAAGGATCCACTAGCGATGCATGGTGGCTCTAGTTGTTGCTGGGGTGTCATCTTGATGAACACATGCTGACATGCAGCGTACATATGCAGCGGACACTGACACAGTCGTAAGGGGGGCTGCGGGTGTGTGGGGTGCATTGCTGTCACAGACATCAGTGGCTTTAAATCTCCTGAGCTAACCTTTTAATGCTCTCAGATCCTTAAGGCTGGCTGGATAATTGATTGTGTTTGGTCTAATGGGATTAAGAAACACTAGAGGCCTTGAGTTGGACACAGTGACAGCAATGGCACCAATGGTGGTGGATTGGAAGATGTTAGGTTGATGTAAAAAGTGTAAAAAAAGTGGGCAATGGATTGAGAAAGAGTGTTTGTGTGAAAAAGAGAAAAATTTGTGTGTGAGAGGATAAAAAAGGGTGAAAAGATAGCTTCGGGTCTGCTTCTCAGTCCATTCCTAATTAGCTGTATGAGAAAACCAGAGAGTTGATGGTATCCCCAAGTGAAAAGCTTGTTAGCGTAAGAGATGCTATCTGCCGGCTATTGGCTTTGGCTATGTTTTGCTCACTTGGTGAGTCACAGTGCCTGTGGTGTGCAGCAAGATGAAATCGGTAGAGACGAGAGCCAAGGTGGGAAGACCCATCTCCCCTTTATTACTCAGGACAGAGACTGTCCCAACCTGACATTTCAGCAATCGCTGTGCGTTTGCTTTGTCACTCTCGCCACAGCATGTTTGAAAGTGTCAATCTTCCAGATTCCCTTTTTTTCCCCCTGGATTATTTTTACCTTCTTTCCTCTTTTGGAATGAAATAAAAGCAAAAGTTTGTGGGGGAGAATAGTAAGGTATGATTCTGCAGTTAGTTTTTTTTTTTCCCTCCAAATTTTACTGACTTCTTCATGCCCAGCATACTGCAGCTGTGTGTCGAGAATCCTTAGTCTCTAAGCTCAGAGCTGTTTCCATCAATGCCAGTTTTTTTTTTTTTTTTAACGTTGTTCCTTTTTCAACTGTGCTGTATACAGCCAGGTAGCAACTCATAGTATAGAGGTTAACAAGGTCTGTCATTGCTGGATTCCTGGCTCTATTCACAAGTCCAGCCAGCCAGATTATGCCACAGATCCAGGTTTTGTCTCGGGTGAATAGAGGCTGTGGCAGCCCACCGGCCCTTTATAGTGGGCCACATTTTCACTTGGGATCGGAATATGCCAGGTCAGGATAAATGTTGCCATTTTGCCAGCTTCCTCTGGCAAGAGTAGCAATATGTGAATTGTGAATATGTTTATGTGTGAAACTGTAATGGTACAAGTGTCAGTTAATGAAAGACAAAGAGAGTAGAGAGAGCGTAGCACAGAACAGCAGGAGGGCAAAGGAAAAAGGCAGATGATTAATCTGGTGTGTGTAGAGTAGGTTATGTGTGTCTGATTACACTCTGGTAGAAACCTGAGAGAGTAAGGCACTATGCTGAGCACAGAAAATCGTGCTGCATATTTGCTTGGTTGAGAAAATGTGTCACTCTGACCCGGCTGTCTATTGTTATCGATGAGATGACAGGTGAGGGGTTGCTATGGTTACCTCAAGTGGGGCTCGGGTTGAAATTAAGAATTTTTTTCTTTCCTTTTGGTAGGATGGCCTCACAATTTCACAGTTCAAACTTTTTTCCTGCCTCGCATGTCCCAGTTTTGTTTAGGTGATGAGTGATATTGTAACACCTTATGGGTGCAGCAGGTGTTACTATTAGGTGAGTGCCAGTTGGTGCACATAGCGGGTGTTAGAAAGAGCTGTCACTTAGCCCCTTTTCTCGATCTGTGGAGACTTCCCAGAGAGCAGTGTGTCCTTACAAGGGCCAGATGCTGCCTCGGTGTGCTCAGCTTCCATCTTTTCCACTCTTCCCTCATTCCCAACCCTACATCAAAGACGTGCAGCCCGTTTTCCCCAACAGCTCTAAATCTCTTTAATTCCATCATCTGTTGCCCATTGAGGGCTGCAATTTAGGCTTTCACAGAATTTTAGTGTGCTATTAAAAAATCTTTAGGGTTGGTGACCAAGCCCTGTAGCAGTGAGGAGGGCAGTCAGCAGAATGTGGTTCTCTCTTTAACCTCTGGATTAGTGTCCCTGGGGAAACATTTAAACATAAAGACAAGTCTTGAAGACATGGATAATTCAAAACATATATGACTTTAGAATGTGCTTTTTGATCAAATATTTTGTCGTCATCTGAATGTTTTCACCATTTAGGCAGCTTTTGCTTTGAGAATTGTTACATCCACAGCTTCATGCGCTCATCAGGCACTTTATGAAGTACACTTTGTCAGGTTCGAAACACTTTTCCTTTTTCCAAATTGGATTGAGGTCTGGCCTCAGAATCGTTTTATTTGTGTTTGTCATAGATGGAACAAGGTGCCTGAAATATTCATCAGACATCTTCATATGGACATAATAATATTGTGCAGTTGATTCATCCCAGCAGATCTGAAATATCATCTACTGCAGGAGTTTCAAACTCATTTTCATTTTAGATCATATGCACTCTTTTATGAAACAGCGAAACAAAAATACTTTGCAAACTAACTCTTAGTGTAATGTCTGTAGGAGTTGTTTATTATTACAGCATGAGTTCCCTAGAGTATTCTAATGTTGTTCATGCTCATAATCAAGGGTCTCTTGGGGTCAGGTTTCACTGACATACTCCAATTAATGGGGAGTTGGTTAAAGCACTGTTGGCCTTCTGGCAGCTGCAGAAAGCCTCGCTCCTCTTCCAAGCTGAGAAAGGGGGGCACATCCTTTGCACACCTGATGACTCTAAGAGTGATTGACCTGTCTTAATCACTGGTGTGCCCTTGCAGAAGCTGAGGGTCCCTGCTTGGAGCAAATCTAACTTGTTCCTCTACACCACTGTCCTCCACACATTCTGATTTGCACTGAATGTCAAGAAGACTTCAATCGGCTTTCACTGCTATTACTAGCTAAATCTAATTAATACTAAGGGTAACAAATATCTTTTAGACTTGTAAGCCTCGTTTGTTCTAAAAAAAAAAACACTACAGCTGATGACTTTCAGTTCGGTCAATGTGACAAAAATGAGAGGTCATTGTCCCTGACATGCACAGCATGACACAGGTTCTCTCAAAGATTACTACCACCATCTGAGATACTATTGTGAACAATACTCTTTCAAGGAGACAAATTTTAATGTTTTCATCCTGGAGAGATGTCTATTCCAACTAGTCTAGCATATTCAAAGGGTTGTTTACTTTTGATAAAAGGGAATCTTCATTCAGCTGTTTGGTGAGATTATATCAGTAAATAGTCCCTGTTTGTCTGTTTACTCTAGATTCTCACTGGCAATGTGCTTCTCCCATCTGGAAGTGTTTTTTTTTCTTTTTAACCCAGTATCTCTCAGTCAAAGATAAACAGTAGTATTGTTTACTGACAGGCCAATGTCAACACCGGTGATGTCACTGATATCCATTGCAACAAACAAAATTGCAAAACAATGATACAGGATTAGTTCTCTGACAATCAGGGACAACCCAAGGGTAGAATAGAGATATGAGGCTGGAGTAGGGCTTTAGTTTCACACATCTCTGCAACAGCTGTCTCTCCACATGTCAGTAACAGCACAAATCTAATCCAAGGCCTCGTTGCCCATTAAACACAGAGCGATTTTGACAGAGAACAGCTACATGATCCCCTACCAGATGAAATGCTAGGTACTGGATTATTTGTGGTGTGGCAAATCATCCCGAACCCTTTCACCCACCCAGTCAGCCACAGAGGTGGATTAGAGGTTTGCTAATCTGACTATGTGTGGTGACACATGTCAACCATTGGATGTCTGCTGTTAGATGCTTTTGGGGTAAGGACAGACATGACCGTATAATCCGGGATACACAGTGTTGGAGGGTTTTTTAACTTAATTTTAACACCGATTAATCACACATACACACATTGCAGATACAAATGTTCTAGGCTTTGCAGGCTTTCTTGTTGGTACTGAACAAACATTTCCTCAACTGCTAAAAACCACCCAGGGATTCTTGTCACATTTTTCTATGGGCAAACCCTTATTTTCATTTTGGTGCAGCCAATGGCACTGTATAACCTTTTCCTTCACTTCTCCCCTTCTTCTTCTCCTCCTCATCACTGTGTCAATCATCAAAATTCTGTCACTCTGGATATGTCTATGTTGTCTCTGACACAGAGCTAAGATCCAGACAGAAGTCAGAGATGAAGGCACACTACCACTTCATTTTCTACTCTCTTGGAATTGTAACAGACTTTTTGCTTTTCCCAGATTTTAGTTTTTCCTTTTTATATTTTTTCTCCACTGATCTAATTTGCAATATTTCCACATGTTAGATGAAGCCTGTACATGCGGAACAGAGTACACATGGCCAGGGAATTGAGAAGTGCAAATAATTCCCTCATGTGGAAAGGCTGCAATTAACTGGGGATGTCAGCCTTTGTAAAATATAATTGAGTTCAGGACGAAATGAACGTCTCTAATCCGGCCGACAGAGCACTGTCAATCAGTGTTCTTCGCATCCCCAAAAAGTAAGTGTCATGCTTGTTTATGTCTGTCTGCATAGTGAGGTTATGGACACTGTTTAGGCGACTGCCTCTGTTCAGTGTGTGGGGGACTGAGTGACATTGCATGCCTGGTGTGAGTGGGATGTTGCTGTGTAGAAAAACATTGGACTTCTGTTTTCCCTTGCAGGGTTGTGATAAAATTGTGCGCTGAGGCATGAAGTCTGACACCTGTGTGATTGAAGAAATATTTTCTCCATTATTGAGCTTAAATCGCCCCTCGTGGCGTGCGGAAGGGTGTTGGAAGGAAATACATCTATTAGCATGGGATGGCTTCACCTCAATTCTGAGGGTCAAATAACACTAACATTCTCTTCTTAGTCAGAGGTCAGCCTACATTTTCAGGTTTGTCTGTTTTTTTTTAAATCTTATTCTTCAAGTGACACTAACAATCTTCAAGAAACCGTGTTGGAAATGTCAACCACTTAACAACATTCAGATATTTCTTGTTATGACATAAAAACTGTGTTGACCTTAAACCGTGTAGATAGATGAATCCACTTAGGGAGTACATATTATGTTCTCTATAATTCATTTCCAACTGTCATTCTTGCTGCTGTGTCCACTTTGGTTTCTCTGCTGTGGCCTTTCGTTAATCAACCCTCTTACAAAGACACTCTAGAGCCAAGAAACTTATTGGGTACCAAAGTGTCACTCAGAAAGTGATTTGTCTGGTGTGTGTCAATCTGTTTAGTTTTTGTGTTTCTGATAATTGCCTTTCAAGAACCTCCTTAGCAACCCCTTTACCCTCCCAACAGACTGCCTGGATGGATTAATTACAGGGAGCTTGACAAATGGTTGCCTACAGTGGTTGTGGCTTTGTAAACTCTCTTGACTAATCAGCAGAAGACAGCGCCATGGTCACTCAACACGACCTCATCACCAGAGCAACACTGTAGCTGTGACTGAATGGCCCCAAGTCAAAGATTAATTGCGCTGAACAATCAGTGGCATGGACTAACTGTCGGCTGTGTTGTTCTTGTTGATAAAGGCAGTGTTTCTTCACTGGCACCTGTAAATTTAGTGTGAATAAGAACAATATGTTTTCCTCGTTGCCTTTATCTATAAACAAAACAAACAAAAAATATTCCGGTAAAATCTATACCTCGCTTTAGGTTGACCATAAATTTCTGAATTTGTCATGTTCTGTGTTCCGTTGAAATTATAATTGTCTACAGTGTTGTATAGTAACGAAGTAAAAATACTTCACTACTTTACTTAAGAATATTTTGGAGTACTTCATACTTTCCTCGAGTATGAAAATGTTTGATAACTTTCTCTTTTGCTTCACTATATTTCCGAACTTAATTGCATACTTTTACTCCGACACATTTTCAATGTGTGGTTTAGTTACTCGTTATTGTGACGGAGGAGCCGTCACGAGTTAGGACCTAATTAAAGAGTCCACGTTAACACACACAAACACACACAATCGCTAACTTAGGTTTCGTTGCAGCTTGGACTGACGCGGTTCATCGCGGGTCACACGCGGTGTTCCCGCTTCAGTTAACATTAATCCTTATCTGTCATTTTCAAACATTTTTCCGGCTTTATTTTCAATTGGCTTATTTCCGGATTGTGGCGCACCGGGAGAGAGTTGCGTGATGTGGTGATGTCATCAGAATGTACTGAGTGTTGGCTGTTAAATTGAATATTGTATTTTTTGGATTACAAAGCCTGGTTGCCTGGACTTGTTCATCACCACCAATAGGATGCACCTGTTTCGCTTCTCCCATTAAACGCCAAGTTAACAAAAAAAGTCTCCCTCTTCAGATGCCAAATAAGCTCCATTTCCCTCCCAATTCTTTTTTTCTTTTGCATAATGACCAGTTGTGTGCACCTACAGTTTGTGAAGTAGAGTAATTGTAACTGCTTTTTTTTCTTCATGTTGGCTGTATTTTCTGTACTGACTATTTTTCTCATTTTCAGCACTGACCTTACTGAAAGGGATAACTTAAGGCTTACAAAAACTTTGTATTTTCTGTCTTGGAGGGTATATTAAGAAGCTGGTTCAGTTATAAAGCAGATTAAGTTAACCTTGTGGTGTAGGTAAAGCACCTAATTTTCTTAACTAAATGATGCCTGCAGGTATATCTATTAGCAGGTTTAATTTTGCCTGCACTTGGTTGTGTACATTCTTTTAAGTGTATTTGACAAGTTTACCAAAATATAAAAAATGTCATTCAAACTGCATTTGCCTTGTTTTACTTTTTACTTATACTTTTCATGACATTACTTGAGTACATCCATTTTTACAGCAATTTCCATACTTAAGTACAAGACATTTCAGATACTTTAAGACTTTAACGCAAGTAACATTTCAATCAGTGACTTGGATTTTTACCAAAGTCATATTTTGGAGAGGTATCTGTACTTTTACTTGACTCTGAGATTTCAGTACTTTATACAACACTGCATATTTAGGTGTATACAAAATAGGGATGTACTGATGCATCATCATAGGGTCCCAGTCAAGGGATTTTGAAATAATTAGTAGAGCAACTTTAAAAAAAACAAACTGATATTAACTTGTTAATTAGCAAGACTTACTGTTTAACTAGCTATCCTGCATTTCAAACAAAAACATTGCTCTAATAAAATTGCTGGCGATTTTGTGGTTTGTCCCAGTGGGAGACGTAAGAAATCGCTGATTGGACTACAGCTCATTTTTACTTTTGAACTGGAAGTTGCTCTAGCTGTAACGTTCGCTAGAACGTTAAAGATACATGGCTTTGGCGGATGATGCAAGACTTCAAATTTGCCTTCAATTTTACTTCTTTTTTTGGAGCAAATGTCTGAAGAAGTGTGGCAAAAAAAAAATGGGTCAAATTCTTTTTGTGTTGGATTTTTCCCCCTCCACTACTAAATGTATAAAACGTAAGATTGGATTAGGAAAATAGCGCAAAATCACCTGATTTCATTTCAGGCTTTTTTAAAATTTATTTATTTATTTATTTTTCTTACATCTTTTATGTTCTTTCATTCATGTTGTTGCACTTTCGTTCATGTTGTAGTGTTTTTGTAATTAGTAATTGTGTTTTCAATATACTGAAGTCATTTGCACCTCAGGGCCACCGTACGAGACCCTTTATAGAACAAGGGGCTGGTTTTTACCTGGCTAAAATTATATTGGTAGTGAAAGACAAATTACTCCTGCACTGTCCAGTCTGTCTATAACTCAAGTGAAGATTTTTAAGGCAATTTGCCAAAAAATACATTATTTTGAAATGGCAAAATAACCACTAGCAATATATTTTCCTTTGTAGATTTGCATAAAAACATAAGCAGGAGGAGGAAGAGATAAATTTGTTATAACTGTGTGTTTGGACAGCCACATCTTTAGTAATCTACAGGTGAGTTAACCTTGTGTTTGAGCAGCTTGTTAATGCTGACCTGTATGGAATCCAGATGGAACTAAATATCCGTTACTGCCGGGAAGAAAGCATTGTTTCAAATAACATATGACTCAGACATAGCAAATTCAATAAAAATGGCAAAAACTTCTGTTCCATGGCTGAGGTGTACTTTCCATGACTGAGGTTGAAATGCAAATACTTTGTAGTCTTTGGATTTTATAACCTATTGCCAGTGAACAAAAAACAGCATTTTCTGATCACAGACTTCTGTATGTGCCAGTCCTTTTCCCAATTGCCTACAGCTTAATTTTAAAATTTTTATGAATTTGTATATCTCTAAAGTGCTAGAAGATAGACAATATGATCAATGCACTGATACTTCTAAATGTACCTTTGTGAATTAATACATGTGAGAAAGTATGTATTTGTAAAGGTATATGTGTTATTTTGTGGAGCTTGCATTAGATAATGGATGTTTGTGTGTTTTTGGAAGCCTCTTGTCTTGGAATCAGATCCACTCGGTCCTCCTTAAAAAAACACTAGGCTTTACAGGATTGCAAACTGCATGAGAGTTTATTTTATCCTCATTTGTTTTCTTTCCCCCCTAGTGAGGATGGCTTTTTTTAACCATTCTGTGCACACAAAAGAGTCTGCCATTATCACAGCTGTAATCGACCGTTACAGATTCTCTCCCACTAGAGTGCTCGTTAACTGCAGGACAAAAAACCTCCAAAACAGGCAGCACATCCTGGTGCAAACAACAGGGTGGTTCGTTGTGCCAGCTTAAACCAGCAGCTTGTAAATTGAATCCTGTGGCATACAGACAAGTGTACAGTGTTCGGTGGAGCTTTGCCACTATCGCTAAGCCAGCAGAGCCCCGAGCTGACCCTGAGGCTCAACAACACCTGGCTCCTCTCTTGTTAATCATGGGCAAAGATCCAATCTAAACACAAATGCCTGTGCTGCCATCGCATTTCATTTCATACATAAAATACATCCATCCGTTGTCTGAACCCACTTGTCCTTGCAGGGGGGTTGGCTGTGGAGTGTGGGGGCTGTTGGTTCCTATGTCTAGCAGTCATTAAGTGAGAGGTGGGATACACCCTAGACATGTCATCAGTTCATTGCAGGACAATAGACAACGACACACACACATAAACCTATCCCAATAAACAATCAATTAATCTCATAATAAATTCAAACAAATTAAATAACTTGCATTGAATTTGATCTCTTTCTACCAAATATCGGATGACAAAAATCATCAGTCTGTTGCTTTGGTTTCAACTGGCCTTTTTTTACAGACCTCCTAATTCATTGTATTTGTTGTTTCTGTTGCTTGTTTATTTAAATATTTAAAACGTCCTCCACTTCCAGTGTTAAATGTTCATTAGAATTTAAGGTTCATTGATCTTTGAGAATGTCTTCCTCATCTAAATATTATAATTTATGGCAACGACTTACAAAATGTGTTATTGTGACAGGCCTACATACACAAACACGTGCATATCAAATAACAATTTAAGAGACCAGTTAATCATATGATTAACTGGATGTTTGTGTGTTTTTGGACAGGGTTTGAAAATATGCAAACCCCATGCAGAAAGACTGCAGACTCGGTCACAAATGTCAGACTGTTTTGCTTTCACCAGTAGACTTTTACATATTTTCATACTTTAAAAACAACATTATGTCCATGGATTCATTGTACATGCCTGTCTATGTTGTATTGAACCTTTTACTTTACTGCACTCCTTGCTCTACTTTCATTTGCAGGTTTTTGTTTCTTTTGTCAAAGTTTATCATTGACGCTAATGAGTCCTGATGCTGTATGTGATTGGAAGTGTCACCAACTAGACAAAAGTAAAGGCCATTCAAAGACAGAGTACACACTCTCAAGTGTGCATCCTCAAAGTCTATATTTGGGGACAAGTTGTTGCTGTGTGAGTGCTGCTTTACCTACGCATCAGGTCGCTCATTCTGGGGGCACTCTTATGAGGAATATCCAGTCGTGTCAAAGAAATTATATGCGACAGCATTCACTTCACATCCTCAGATCTTAGCAGATGGAGCGTACTATACTGTAACATAAATGCTGGAGAATGTCGCACTGGCAAAATCACAGCAGCATGGCAGGGGGAAGGGATAGGAAATTGTGGGGAAAAAAACATTTGGCTGAGCTTTGTTCTGGGTTAGTGTTGATGGATTTAAGGTAGAGAATTAATCTCTTGATTAAAGGAACCTTTGTGTCCCACACCATGTCATCCATTAATTTCAAACATTTTATCTCTAAATCTGCTTTGTACTCTTTAGAGGTTTTCCTTTTCAGATGCATTCTGGTCAAATGGGATTTTCAAGGACAGCACCACATATGTCCTGTCCTGTTCTCTCTGTCACTGTTGGGGAATATAATCCTTACCCCCCACAACCTTCTGCCCTGCCTCATTATCAGATGGCCAGTACGTTTCAGTCCCCCTTGTGTCACATAACACACAGAACTTCATAAAGACACTCTGTAGTTGTGCTTTCTCCTCTGTCTTGCCTTATCTCCCTGATATTGTAGCTATTATTATGTTTGATGTACCGCATTCGGTTGATGACAGCATTGGATAGAATGGACTTGGACAGAGATTACAGTGAGGGAAGTAGAACAACAACAATGTACGGATTACAGGCAGGATTTGTGTGAGGAACACATGATATCCTCTCTCATCCCTTTATCAGATTGGCTGTGATGGAAAGGGCGTTTTAACTGCATGAGACAACAGAGGAGTAAGTTTAGATTCATTAGGACAAAGTCAAGTCAAGACCTCGAGTGATAACTGCTTGTCCCGTTTAATGTCATCTTATCAAATACGACTATTTTCCATAGAACGTTAAAAACGTTAAGAATCAACTTCTTTCCAAACCAAAGAAGAAATGATCTATTTTATCAGACAACAACAGTAATCTCAGATAAATTGAATCTAAGTCAAACATTAAACTTTTCCTGGCAAGAACACTAATCTTAACCCTCCCGCAGCCTTAGCTCGATGCTCAGAGGAGTGCGGCAGATGTCACGGTAGGACAGGGTGGTAGTGGGGGTGGAGAGGTCGTGTCCCCGTAACCGGCACTCTTGTACACACAGGGTGTGAGCAGCACTTACACGACTGTGCTAACACATGGAATCTGTGTTTCTGTAGATCGCAGTAGGATGAGTGCAAATGAGCTTCTTTTCAACATATTTGTCGGACTCTTATGTTGGTGTTTTTTTTTTGTTTTGTTTTTTTTAAACAACTTTTCTGGCAGCACTCTGTCGGTTTACTATGGAAATCCACAAAAATGCATAAACCAGTTTGTAAAAGACATCTTCTGGAAAAAAGTCAACTTAAAGATTAACTCCGTTAAGAATACTGGCTTAATAAGTTTAAATAAACAATAAATTAAAAAAAAAAACTATTCATATCTACAGATCCACACTTAACAGGCACAATTAAAGGTAGTCATCTAATTTATTACATTTTACCAGTTTGATGAGAAAATTCTGCATTTTGTTTCTTGGACATTTTCTGCTATTCAGTTGTTCAAAACTTGCTTTAGATCCCACCAAAGCATTTGTATCGGTTTCAGGCCTGGATTTATTTTCTTTGAAACAAAATCATTTCCCTTTTTTTAGACTTTGTGGCAGTCTAAGTAATGATGAGCTGCATTTCTCAGTATGTAGCAAGTTGAACTGACAGTTCGTCCTCAGATCCAGTTGAAGCTCATACAACCTTACGGTGATGGACTCCAATCGTTTAGAAATAGCCTTGCAATTGCTCATAAACTCAGCAGGCAGAAACATTTGTAAAATTACTACTGACGCATTTTCTTCTTTTCGTTGATATACTAAGAATGGGCTCAGGCTAACAAACTGTAATAATGCCTGCTGTTATCACACATGTGGTAATACTCTTTGATGATCAAAAAATCATTGATTTGATTTGTCACCACCTGGGTTTTAACCACTAGAATAGTGTGAAAATATTAGAAATATGTAAGACTATTTGCTGTTTATAATTTGGTTTGAAAATCGTTGACCAATGGCATTGTTAGAAATTTTGTGCTGCTGCTCAACTTAATATCAATATTTGTAAAAATTTGCAGTGCAATAAAACTCCAAGTTGATCTTTGTTCAACTTAGTGATGTCCAAAGATAACATTGTCAATATCTTTAGACATCATCCAAAGATATCAATTGGGCCAAAACCCAATGTTTTTCAGGATATTCCTTTCCATTTAAAACGAGAAAGAAAATGTCCATATGAATGCAGAAATACAGTATAATGATCATTTTCAGTTCTCATTTGGAGCCATAGAGATACTGTTCACAACATTTGTTACTAAGAGCTCACAAATACACACTGCCTGTTACTTGCAGCAATGTGTGGGTAACCTTTACTTCTGTTTGTTAGTAGAGAACAATGAACAGCAAGATATATTATACACTGAGGAAAGACGTAAACAGCCGAATTTAGACCATGCCTCTGGAAATTCCTGCTCCGACAGCAGCAAACCAACAAGGATGGGTCCATCACCAGTCAGGCTGACACACCCTCTCACACTGCTGTCCTCCTACACTGTTTTCCACTACTCATCCCAATTATCCCCTTTTTTAAGAATCGCTGTGCATGCGATGATTGTGGAGATAAAATTCGCTGAGGATAGATCTTCTTTATGGTTCAACCAGAATGCCAGAACAGAGGGATTTCAGAAAGTGAAAAATGAAAGAACAAACAAATGAATTGACAGTGGGAGAGAAGGAGGAAGGGAGAAGGAAAGCTTAGAAAAAGTGGGGTGAGAGGAATGGGGATAGAAACAGATTGAACAAGAGAATGCTGTGACAATTATAAGTAACAGACCCCCTCGCGTCAAAGTGGAACCCTATTTCTGGGAGCTGTCTATTCTCCCCAATGTGAGACAGTAAATACCTTGTTTCTATCTTTCCCGGACGTCAGTGTGTCCACCAATGGCACAATGGAAAGCCTGATGAGGAGCACATGCAATTGCTCTCTCTTAATAAAATCTCACAGTTCCCATTACACTCCAGCACAATGGGCCCCTCGCCTGGCCACTGATTGAGTTCCTACTTTCCGAGAGCTATAATAGAAGCCAAGACACTCCCTCTCACCACCTTCGCCCATTTTATTGTACTTTGCTCTTCTTCCTTCCTCAGCCCTCATTCAAGTCCTTCATTGGCTCAGGCTTGACATAAGTGAAATTGTATCCTTTGGTGTTCAAATATTCAGTGTCTTGTTTTTATGTTTTCCTTTGTTTCTGCATTTTCTTTGTAACCATTTCCTTTCGGATAAGTAATAGATGACTTCATCAGGTGCTGCCGATTTGGTTGACTGACAAAGCTCATTTTAAGAAGTTAAGCTATGTGAAACATCATGGGGGGGAAAAGCATTTTTTATATTTGATTGTTTTTTTTTACTAGCGTACGGTTATTCACTGTAGCTGTTCAGACTGAGATTTTAAAACTTAAATATCCACTTTTGAAATCAAGGTGGGTTGGAGCTAACTCTTTGTTTTTCTCTAAAATAATGACCCTCATGCAATGGACAAAACAAGTAGAGAGCTGTGGTGCACTATAGCCTGTAGGACACAGTCTGACTGTAACCCATCCAGCTGTAGATAGCAGCAGTTCTGTCCCTTTGGATAAAATAGCAGCTCCTGAAAAAATTCAGCTCCCTGAAAAAAATAATTTTGGCCTGTGTGTCAAGAGGGATGACTGTGAAGGATTTATTCAACTTGTATTAGAACAATGAGTCTCAAACCGTAATACAAGTACCACAGGCAGTACTTGTGCTGTCCTTAGTGGTTCTGAAGAAGTTTTGGTACCAACTTTAACACAAATTGACTATGATGGGTTGTTCAAGCACACTGATTCTTGCTTTTCACATTAAAATACTCAAAAAAGAAGTGTAGTAGAGAATATTTGGAGAACCACTTGTTGGAACTGAATGAAAGACAATGAACCAGGAACAATTGTTTGTGCCTACTCAAGCTGTACTTATGTTTTTTCCATTTATCTCTGAAAATCTGGGAATCGCATTCCACCCAACTTTCCTGTACTGTAAATTTGGAAAAAAGTAGGATTTGTGATTAGTTAGGCAATTTAGCTAGTGAAACGAACTAACTAATTAGTTCAGTCATATAATATGTGTTTATATAATACATACAATTTGTGTTTAGAAGAAGCCCGTTTGCCAGATTAAAAGTGTATTAAAAATGTATTTTTAAATGTCATGTTTTAATTACTTTTAAGTGGAAAATCACCATGATTAACAAAAATAAAGGTTTGCAAACATCCATCAGTGTGTAACTAATATATATAAAGTGTTTCATTTAGTAATGAAGTTCCTGAAATAAATGGGCTTTTCAATAATAATTCTGATTTATTGAAAGGATCTGTACAAGGACAGGTCCATTTCTTTCTGTTGTTATGTATTGCTGCTCCTGGTCCAGCTGGTCAGGGGTTTTGGCAGGTTCTTTGTCCCCTGTGCGAGGCAGTTCTTCTTTTTGAAGCTTGTGCGGCTGCCTGGTCAGTGGAGTGACCAGTTTGTGAACTTGGCCTGCACTTGTGGACGTGCTTCGGAAGGGGGACATTGTTTTTCTCTATCTCTTCCTGTGCCTCTTTGACCTGGGGACTTCTCATCCTGTGCTTTGCTGCCAACCTGCCTCTGTGTCAGGTGTATGGCTACTCTGTGGAGGTGCTTGATGTCGGTCAACCTGGTCCTGCTGTGGCAAGTAGACTCGGCTCCCCCGAGAGTTGAGTCTACTAGCCATTAGCTGCTCTTCAGTGCTAAATATAGTCTCACCAATGTGAAATCTTTATAATTCCAGGTGGCAAATTAGCACATACACACATACCTGCTCTGCATGCACACTCACACGCCTACTTTAAACATACGTGCTTGGGCGTGCGGATGCCTGCACAGGCACTCTCATGATCATTCACAGTCACCCTAATGCATTCATACAAATAATCCAAAAGCTTGAAGACAATATTCTATTTCAGTTTTGTTTTCCATCTACTTGAATGCAGCTTTGATTTAATCAAGTAAAAAATACAATTGGCATAGGATCTTCCGATAGAGCAAAGCTACCCTGGGTTTTCTAAGTATTTTTGAGCTTTTGAAGATTTGTTTATTAAGGTCATTCACTACTATCTGTGTTAAAGCTATGAGTTTTCCTAAACTGTTCAAATTCAAATAGCTTATTTCACTGCACCAGTTGCATTAAATAGAGCGGCTATGCTGCTAGAGAGCAAAAACTATTTGCATCTGTGTGCATTTTTTTTTTCTAAATATATTTGCTATTCACACTCTAATGCATCAAGTAATCAACCCCAATACTATATCTTTGGTGTTTGCAAAAGGCATTGTCATCATTATAAATCACAATTCTTGTCACAATAACAAGTTTTTTCATAATTGCATATTATTTTTGTGAACTGAAGTCATGTCCGTTGCATTTGACTCTTAAGCTGAACAGTGCATTGTGCTGGGATTATGGCTGTAGAATTCATAGTTTTGCTGCACGAGGACCAGGTACGCTACTTTTGGCTAGTAGCCAAAAGCAGTCCCTTGTGATTGTGATAGTTCATACAATTGCATTTTGATATTGTGCTGCTATAATATAATGTCAAAAGCTCAGTAAGGCAATGCCAGAGTATTAATTTCCAATAGCATCGTGTTTTTTGTTTGTTTTTTTTCTGTAACACTCAAATGAAAGGAAGATATGCATCACTGTTGCTGTACTAATAAAGCTTTCAGGTTTGTGAAATAGTTCTATTCCCATTAAAGACACCTTTTATTCTGACATTCTTTAGTACGTTTAGAGACAGTCTGTCTGCAGTGTCCTGATTATGAGGGATTTTAAGAAGGTTTACAGAGAGAGTCACAAGGTGGGATGAATTCCTTTGCTTGGGAAAAATCCAAAACGATTCTCAAAAGTGGGTTACATGGTGGGAAGGGAATTTATTTGGTCTAATGGCCTTTTTCCTTCTCCATAGCTCTTTAGTCTTTTTGCAGCATACGCAGGGACCCAAATTAGAAACAAAATCCATATGCATCAGTTTCATAGTTCTGATTTTCAAATTAAAATTAACACTTTGAAAGCTTGCAGCTTTTTTCTTTTTTTTTTTTTTTTTTTTTTTTTGCATTCCAGCTCTTATGTAGGCAAAGTCAGAAGATATTATGCTTGCATCTCAAGATGAAAGCATAGCCTGACATTATACTCCGCTCTGATTTGAAGAATTGAATCATAGATTGTCTAATCATGGCCTCATCTAACCTCTGGAACTTTGAGCAATGGCTTTGGTTGTTGACTTGCATCGGTGGTCAGAATGATACCACGACTGCTACAAATGAAAGGATGAGAATGAAACTCAGATTTGATTTACTAACCACTACACAGTTACACCCACTTTGAGGACCTTAATAGCACAGCCCACAACCACTTTCACAATGATCAAAGAATACATTTTTGCTTCTCTTGTCGACTTGAAATGATATAATCAAAACAATTTATGGGCCAAATTATGCATGCAGCCGCATACATCCACACATACTGACATGGTGCATAAATACACACAAACACACAGTGCTCGTCACAGGTGGTAACCCAGGGGACCCTTTTGATTAGCTGTTTTCAGAATGTGAGTCAGGTAAACTGAGGCACTCCCTGCTGCTATGTGATGCTAGTAAAGGTCAGCAGCTGGTGGCTTCGCTCCTGTCTGCACAACAAGGGCTCCCTGAGCAGGGCTCAGTCATCCTGGGAGGGAATTGAAAAAAATATATAAAGCTTGTATTCACTCCCAGGCTTCCCATCAGGGTCATGCATGTATGCTCCACAGCAAACATAATAAATTGTAAATGGATTGGTTTAAAGAAATGGGACTTTGTTGCTTTACGCTCGTCTCTTTAGATGCAGATTTTTTGCTTTTTCTCCCAAAGAATCTGAGTTCTTTCAGGAACTCAGATTCGAAATTACAGATTTCGAATCTTGAAACAATGATAAATGCAACATGAACTGATAGAAAGAAAAGTGCTGTTTATTTCTTCACTGCTTACTCTATTGTTCAAGTAAAGCTCTCTCATCTAGGTCAAAGCTCTGGGTGTCTCCAGCATCAGCTGCGTATGTCATACTAATTTCATGTGGACTAGTGGATGGGCAATCTTTGATGTACTCTCGATAGATTTTTCTTATGTCTTGCTTATTTGATCCAGTTGACTGACTTGTCTGTGTCTGACAGGACTGATACTATGAAGATAAGGGTGTCAGATCAGTCGGGTGCCTTGCTTTATTTCCTCCGTGACAATTTCACCAAAGTCCTCACATCACGTCTGTGCACGGCGGTGACAGCGTGATGGGAGCAGTCCAGCCTGACACACAGCAACAATAGGCAGCTCATGCTGACAATAATGCCACTGCTGCTCACGCTGAAGAAAGCCCATCTCGTCACATTTTGGTAAGAAATGGAGAAAGATGGAAGGATGGGAGGAAAAACGAAAGCAGATTTGATCTAGTAAAGAAAAAAATGTTGGTTTTTTTTGTTTGTTTTTCCCCCTAATTAAGCTGCACTCAATGATAATCTTTCAGGAACTCAGATTTGACATACAAACTAGCCTATACACACACAATCAACTTAGTGTTGAGAGATACTTGATCAAATTAAGAGACATTGTCTCCCATGGTTGAGTGCTACATATACCACATCGTCAAATCAGCTATATTTCCAATATTTACTGCTCTTGAGATGAGCATTACTGTTGAAGTAACATTTTGAGAACCTGAAAGTATAAATTTAACAGTGAAATGTTTATATGTTTAGTGTTTGTCCTTTTGTTTCTGTCCTCATTTCTGTCCTTCCCTGTTTGTTTTTTTCCTTTAATCCTTCCTTCGTTGCAGTTTTTGGTTTTTACAGGTTTCAGACATAAAGCCCGCTCAATGTAGAAATGTTTACTAGAAATAGTGAACTTTAGTATTTCATACTTGAATTTGGAAAAATCTGGAGTCTGGAAAAACTTGGAAGTTTTACATGAATAATGTGCAGGAATCCTGTTTTTTTTTCCATTTTTACCAGTTTTATTAATAACCCAGATACAAGTACGTGGCATATCTTCTCAATATATAGATTCTAACATTATAACCAACATTTCAACCGTGTTGTTGACATTTTGTTCATATGTACTTAAAATAATCTTGCATGGCATTTAGATGTAGCTCTGCGGTTCCATGACATTATCCAACAAAGTGTTTAAGATCTGAGATTGAGCTGTTACTCTCCTTCTGCACCAATATTGACCACTGAAAATATTTTCAAACTGCTAAATTTGCCTTTGAAGCAAATGTAAGAGCTTTCTTTTGATTTGCATAGTTCGGCTGCTATTGTTGGGGAGGTCTGTTGATACTGGAAACTGGCCTCCTCTCAGAACATCCCTATTATATCTACTCCATTGCTCTGTGCTTTACATTTGTAAGTGGACTACCTATTTTACTTTTTTCATGTATATGGAAACTATTTTGTCAGGTGGCCTCATTTTGCAAAAAAAAAAAAAAATAAATCCTTTTTTTTTTTAAATAGAATAAATATTTATTTCCTTAGATTTCAAAATAAAGCATATTTGTACATATTTATTAAATCTATCTATTTGTGTGTATAGATAGATTCAGCCCCCATTCATAGCAATGAGGGCTGAAGTGGTTTTTTGCATTTAAAAGGTTGATGACCTCTTCTTCTAAATGTTCCTAAAGGTCATTTCTAGACAGTGATGTCATTTTTTCTTTATGGATGTTCTGTTGGACAGTAGTGTTTTTTTTTTTTTTTAAATCATTTTGACATAAATCGCTCCTGTTAACATCGATCTTTTGGGCATTACATTACAAACTGAAGTACTGGTTTCCTGAACAGACTTTTCTATCATGTTTCAGCTCTCACCTGCATCGCCTCTATCTGCTTATGGAAAGATTGCTTTGACAAGTATTTGGAATTGTCTTTTGTCCAGACTAGCTAAATGACAGTAAACAAACCACAGTTCTATCAAGCTAATTTATTATTTTCCATAGAATTCCAAAGCTAATATTTCAGAAAAAAAAAACAAAAAACAAAACAAAAACTAGCTTCTATTCCTAGAAGCAAGTGTTACTTAAACTTTAGCAGGAAACTAAAACTCAGAACCTGCTCTTCAATTCATAAACATGACATTCTCTGGTTGATATGCATTGGATGAGATCAGAGTGGATTAGAGGAATGTGGAGGCAGGCTGGTGAGAACAGATCACCTAGATTGAAAAGGGATTTCTAGCACTTCTAAATGAGATATGGGCATGGATTCACAGATAAGACGGCACATATGAAAATGGGTCAATTGTTCTGCAGGTTTAGATCGTGATTAAGAAGATTACATGTCTCCAGTGAACAACAATGGCAAAGTCAGGCAGTAGCCCAGTTGTACTTAGCCACTTCGTCAGCAGGGCTGATCCCTGCTTCTTTCTTTCACCAGCATTCAGACTTTTTATGCTTTGAGCGATGGGACTTAAATTCTGGGGCTGTGGTTGTCACATGGCAGATTTACTGCTGGAAGGGAACATAACAAAGCACAGTATAATTTGACTCATACCCAGACCAGAGGCTGTTTTAATGAAACAGTGCAAGAGCATGTCTGGTGCCACCACCCCATCTTCCATTTTTCAGTGGAGAGTGATTAGAGCTGGGGCACTTAGGCTTGAGTTAGTGGACTGCTATTGACTGATCAAACCTGGCCGGTCAGACCTGAAGAGGAGGGAGGGCCTCGATGTGGCCTTCTATCCCGTCGTAATGAAAGCAAAGCAAAGCTCGCCGGTGTCTTTGATCCAGAAAGGATTAAAACTCTCTTGCTTATAGAAGTAAAGATCAGAGCTGTCTCAGTGTCTATCTGATGCTTTGCTCGGAAGGGCACAGCTCTCTGCAGAGATACACAGGGAAGGTTTTGCTCATGTCTGTCAGGCTTGTTGTCAACCAAATTACCATGTGATGTATTTTAAGCTCTGGCTACCAGTATCAGATTGCAATGATCAGTTCCATAATTACTCTTAAGCAGACTTTGGATGATGTGAATTATGCCTTAATCTGCTCTTCTGCATTCCTTTCTTATTCCAAATTGCTTGTGTTTTCTTGTGCTGCATATTGTAATCAGCCAGTCTGAGAACAGTTGTCTTTGTGATGCATCAAAGCTCTTTCATTAAGGGCAACAGATCTGGAAAAGAAAACAGATTTTAATCAATATGATGACACTGATTGGCAAAATGGTACTGTGGACAACTATCTGAAGGAAATTGCCTGCAAAATAACTAATAGAGGATAAACACGTTCTTAATAATTAAAACCGTTTTTAGTTTGTCTTTTTCTGAGTGAAAATGTTTATAAGTCAACCAAAGAGGTAGAGAACTCATTGGCTCAGCCGAGATGCTTTCATAAAAGTTTTAAATGTCGAGAAAGTAGTTGACATTTCTAGCAAGTTGGCATCCAGAACCACAGATGCTAAGTAGACTCTCAAGATTTTGCAGCCAGTCTTTTTTCTCTATGCTTCTAACTCCTTTTTTCCACTCACACAAATAGACTTGCCGGCAGTTGTGCGTGTTGCATTTTGAGTTTGATCTGTTTTATGGATTTCTCACACGGCTCAGTAGAAAAATTTCAGTTAATTGAGCCGTGGTGTGAAATATCTATCACATGAGGATACAGTCGTTTTTCAGAGTGTGGACCATAGTGTGGATTCATATCTGTGTGATGCATAGAGTGCAAAATATAAACCATGTGTAACAGCTGATTTATGCACGGATGAGCCTGATTTATCTACGTTGTAACTTGCTCACAGCCGGGCTGGCACTGTAGGCAATGAAGCAGACGATCAGGTAGTTTTTCAGCCCAGGGGCAGTGAAATGCGGTGTGATACAGCCAGCAAAATGTGGCTCCACTTTGTTTATACAGCACTCCGAAACCTGTTCTCATTCAGTGTGATCCATCTATGCTAATGCTGTCGTCCCCAGGGGTTTGTGTTGTTGTTTAACACAGTATTTCCAAGTGTACAGACTAAAGAAAATGTGTACACAGCCCTATTAAAATTCCAGGTCATCCTACATCTTGACCTGGAAAAAAAGAGTTAAGCAAAGTCCATCTAATTATCTGGTCATCTCCTGAGTCTTTTTTTTTTTTTTTTTTTTTTCTGTAGTAACTATTTTTTTTGTTGATTTTGATTTAGGTTCTGCCTCATTTTGAGACTGTATTATAAAATTATTACTCTTAATGTGCGGCACTGTTTTGTGCCAAATTTTATTGATGTAATATTTAACACATTCTAATTTTTCTGAGACTCTTAATTTTGGATTTGTATTACTTGTCATTAACATCCAAGAAAAAAATGCGTAAAATAATTCACTCTCGAGCACAATGAACTCATCAAATGAGTGAGAAAAAATATTGATCATTTTCATAATATCAAGTATTTTGAGTTGTACCTTTAACTGGTATTCATATTCTTCCATCTCAAATTCCTGGTATTTTAACAGAAGTGTGCAGACATTTTATCTCCTCTGTTATATAACAAAGGCCAAGGTTGGAGATGATGATAGTTTTGGTTGTGTTCCTAGAGGAAAAGAAAGAAAGCAGCATTAAAAAAGAGAATTCACCTTCCTGGATCCTGTTTTCAATACCTGTCCCTTATGGAAACGGTGGAGCTGCGTGAGGCCTGGTAGCTGTTCGAACAAAAGAGGAAAAACTTGACATAATCGCCAATTTATCAGAAGCTGTTGAAGTTGTCAGTGTGCTTCTAGGCATCAATGCATCAATAAATCAGGAATCTCTCTGGGTGTTCTCGACTGCTACTGTTTCCTGCCACCCTCACACACTTTTATATACTCTGTTTTATTCACTTTTTTATGTGCTAGGTTGATGTATTTTATTGAGCTAGTTACTGAAGAGCATAAACTTGGGATTACAGCCCCATGCATGGAAAAAAAAAATCTCCCCCCAGAGAGAAATGGAAGCAATCTGTTTTTAATATACCCTAATTCTCATTCTCTGCCCTGCTTCACTTCCTGTCACTCAGTCTGCTTCCCAGTTGCCTGCAAAATGTATGCAGAACCTGAGAAACATTATTTTTTATTTTTTTTTTTTTACATCCAATCATCCAGAGAATTTGGCAAGCAGTCTCAGCCCTCCATTTACCCCCTTACTTTACCTTTCTACCTGTTAAGACTTCCAGAGGCAGATGCTGTTATCTTGCAGGCTTTTTGAGAGCCTGTCATATCCACTAGCTGCCTCTTTCTTCAAAAGCTGTCTCCTACTGCCTCGCTGCTTGCGCTCCCTGCGATTCCCGACACCCCGCGGGGAAGTTGCACCCCGTGATGTCAAACGTGGACTTCGGAAAGAAGGAATCATCACAGTGGTCAGAATGATGGATGGAAGGAGAACATTTTGTGAGAAAGATTGAGGGATGCCACCACAAGATGTGCTTTTTTTTTTTGGTTCGTCTCTTTTTTTGAATCTCACATTATTGATTTTTGTAACCTGAAACAGATCCGCAGTAGAACCCTCCACTGTCTTATAGATTGGAATTGATTGCCTTAAGGCTTTCTTGTCCTGTAAATATTTGTAAGGCTCTATTGTTTCCATTAGTGACTGACTGCTGTTTGTGACAACGATATGGATGATGGCTTCTGCTGATATAAGTAAAGTTATATCAGGAGGCCAGGAATTAATATTTCTGTGCAAAGCACATTGAAGAATTAGTTTAGGATTTCTCAAATGAGTTTGTTATGTGGCGACTGCAGACGATTGCACACAGTTTGAAAGTGTACATTTACCATCTTAAAACCACTTCAATTTCTAAAACCCCATTGTGGTATTAGTAGTTTATACACCCATAACTGTCATCACCCTTTCAATCAATAGTTACATTTATAGAGGACAGTGATTAGAGTGGTACATAGCAGTTCGACAGCACTGATCTTCTGCACAACACCTTCTGAGGACCAAACATGTAAAGAGCTGTCAGGTCTAGAGATACAGCTAAGACCTTAAGCAGACAGATTTGACCTTTCCAGTGAGATTCTGTTTAAATATTATCAGCAATAGTCCCCTTATCTGTAAAATTCATACCTCTTTCTACTGTGAGTTTATCGAAAAGTAAACAAAAGTGGGATGCTAAAGCCTGATCAGACATACATCATTCACCTGTTGTTAGTAATTTAAAACAATCCGAACAAAAAATGTGCCTGTCTGTGGGATTCAGACAGCACTTTTATAAGAGACGTGTTAGTTTTGTCTATGTTTACTTTATCAAACAAATTTTATGTTTCTACTAGAACGACAAATCAACACCAAGATGTCTGGAAAGAGTGAAGTGTGCGCTTTTGTATTTTGTGAAGAGGTGTCATCTTTGCAACAGTGCAGGTTTTCCAGTATTTCCAGGTCTTGTCAGAAATAAACAATGGTGGATCAAATGCTGTGCCCTAAGTCCAATAACTTCTAAGGTTAGGTCACAGGGGCAGAAGCTCTGGCTTCTGTCCATTGATTAATCTGATCAGCTACACTTTAGTGGCTAATTTAATACAACAAGACAGGAAAAACCACAGAGGCTTACTATTTTTATGCCTCCTACCTCACCCAGTATTTTGTCTACTTTTCTGCAGTCACATTGCGACATGGCAATGTCTAACAAGTGAGGGAATTATTTCTAATAATAAATTCATAAAACTTCATCTTTAAAGATCCAGACTGTCTCTTTAACTGATTTTAATCTTTTATTAAAACCTAAAGTTATAAATCCTGAATGATCCCTATAATATATGCTATCACCAGTGTGATAGCATATGTAAATGTATTCTGCAGCCTCTTGGCTGCAAATTGTCACCAATTACTTACAGTATATGTGCTGGAAGGCATTCGAGGTGGAGGATGCACAGGTTCATCAGGAGTTGTTCTCAACATGCACATTTATTTTTCTCAAAAGACCCACCAACACTTCATTTTCCTATACATAAATAAAAACACAGTGAACGGACTGTTCCTTCTGTTTTTATTAAGAGGTGGTTGCATTAGTTTCCATTAGTTCTGTCTTATCTCTATCTGATGTATATTTTGGGAAGCTGTTGTCTCTCACAATGAAAAAGTCTATTTACAAACCAGAAATATATAGGGGACTGCCACGAACCGTGCATGAGCAGTGGGTGTTTTATCTGATTTGGAAAGGTGAGGGACTGGGAGAGAGCTGCTCTGGAGCACAGGGGGAAAAGCAGTCGCCCACGCGTTGCTGCTCCGTTAACCCGAATCTACCCCAGTCTCCCCAGCTCCCTCCGTGTTCCTTTGTTGTCTCAGGAACACAAAGGCTATTTTCAGGCAGCCAATCCTGAGTAGCAAGGGAAACTGCAACCCTGTGTGCCCCTAAAAGCCTTCATGACTTTTTAATTGGTGGCTCAGGGGCTCTACGTCCGGTGGTTTTGAGAGTGGACCATCGCTGCCGGTGCAGCACTCCACGAAGGGATCAAATCCCCCCCACCTGAATCCTGGGCCTGTCAAAGCAGTCAGGCATGGAGGCAGCGGATGGGTGGCATCTGAAGGTGAGACCTGGCAAACGGGGAAAAAGCAGCTTGTGGTTTTAGATGGGTGGATGGGAGTGTGGAGTCAGGAGTGAATGTTTGTAGAGGAAGGAAGAATGAACGCTGAGAGAAGGAATAGCCCTGCACCAAAACAGCATTTTTTTGAAGTAAGAAAGAGTTTATTCTGTGGAGTTGGAAGAGAAAAATGTGACGTGTGTGTGTAAGAGTGAAAGAGAATGTGTGCTTACGTCCGTGTGTGTGTACGTGAAAGAACATTTGGAAGTGATGGATTGTTACAGCATACCAAACAGAGTGGGAAAGGTGGGTGGTGGATTTTATTGGAGCGCTGGAAAGGTTTTGTGATGAATAATAGTCGTGAGTGAATTGGTCATTGTCAGAACCCTCCAGAGCCTATTGAATCAGCAGGGCCAGGGTTTTACAATGAGCTTCAGCCATGAAGATCATCCTGTTGGGCCGTAATAGATGGAAAGTGAGTTGATGGAGGCAGGGGGTGCGATGCAAGAGGCCAGCTCTCACCGCTGGAGAAGCATTTGCCGGCAGGGAAAAGGGCCGCACACCTCCCACGCTGTGTGGAGAGATCAGAGAGCAAAATAGATGCATCTGATGATCACAGGTATAGCCGCGCACACAATGAGCAGAGTCAGCATGCTTACAAGGGTTGCAAGCCGGCTAATGATGACCTGTTGACCTATCACTAATGATCCCCCACAATTCAGCCAGGGACATGCTGGACTTTGATCTCTCTGTCATTAAAAGACCGAGGAGTGAATGCGTGTTTCTTTAATCTGATGAAGACTTAAAATATACATGAAGCATGGATGTGAGTGCATTTGCAACTGTGCATGCCTTCCGCACCAAACAAGGGCGCATATGCTTTCTCTTTTTGAAGATTCATCTTTATTTAGCAGAAAGAGAAGACCCTGAAATAGGGATTGACACTATATGATTGGCAGTTAACACAAACACACATTAATACATACCTTCAATGCATTGAATTTGGGTTTTCTGTGATAGCCCAACAGAAAATATTTCACAATTCTGCAGTGAAAGATTTTAAACATGTTACAAAGTGGCAAGGTTGTTGAGTGGCTGAAAAGGAAAGGAAAGAAAAGAATAACCCTCTGCAGTTTGCCACAAGTAATATCGGCAATTTTGAGTAGAGCTCATATTTCTGAGAACTTTCCATTGAATGATGCTTTTCTTAACCTGACAAACCCTAAGTGTCTGAAGTTTATGCTGATGTTTGTTAACAGTGCTTTATTTTCTGGTGAACAGAGCACTTAAACAGTTTTTTTTTTATAAAGGCAAAGTTTGGACATGTCACACAAAAGAGAAGGTAGCACCCCACTGCTTATTTGGGTTGTTAAGGTTCACCTGTGTTGAGTCGATCCTTACTCGTCCAATCACCTTACACACCTTTGGATGTAAGATAAATAACTCCAGACAACCAGCTAATGGAATAGTTTCTTTTAATGAGAACTTGAAGGAATAAGATCCTAGCTCCACGATGCCCCCAAAATAATCAAAAAACTTACATATAAAGCAAAGTCATTAATTCCCAACATTAAATGTTTCCCCAAATAAAATAATGCCAATAAGGCACTTTTCTTTTCAGTCCCTTATGTTTTTCTCACATTAACTGTGTTTTAAAGAAAAACCCTTATTTTTAACTGTTGTTTTACTACAACTAGAATCCAACTTTTTTCATTAATAGAGCTTCATACCTGTAGCAAAAATGTATTGCTATAAACACAGTATCACACATGGTCCCATACTCTGTCACACACACACTGACTGGCACCGGTTAAATTTTTTGTTGTAGGCCTGTTGATGCAATGTCACTATGACAATCCTCTTTCCTACGTTTAAATCAAAAACCAACTCAGACCTGCTCGCTCAGCTGACGTTAACTCCATCAAGGATGCTTCGCGAGTCCAATTCCTTTTAGACCTCTGCCACACGAGTTGCAGGACTCCGTCGCGCTGAAATCAGTGTTGCCATGTTGCTAGGTTCCTCTCCACCTCGGATCAGCCGCAGTTTTTCCTCCGTGCTTTTCACTTACAAGGCACTTGTGTGGGTGTCCTAACACGCCCGAAAAAATACAGTTACTTTTCCCAACTCAACGCCTGAAAATATTAGCAGCGGTCTCCATTAGCTTCCTCCTTCTTCTCTCTCCCGTGTTCTTCTCCCTTCTTCTTCCCATCATCCCATTGTCCCGATTTTTTTCTCTCTATTGAGTTCACTTGTCCCTCGTTAATCTAAACTACTTTCATTAGAAAATTCATTGCAGTCTTTAAACTAATTAGATCATTGCTCAAACAAAAATACACTTATGTATGTACACAAGTCACCTCCAGAAAAGCTTTGGCTTTCTGCTTTTTCCCTTATTTCACGCGTTACTCACAAGAGTAACATCTTCCCTCATTACTCAGATTAAAAATTTACAAAAATCATGATAGACGTTTCTCATTTATCCCCATTTTTCTCTTTTTTACATAAAACCAACCTCGTAAATATTTTGTAAATATTAATGGACTTAAGTGCATGGTTTTCAGCCGGGGGCTACAAGAAGGAAAAGTGAAGGCTTTACACAAGGTGATCTTCATGGCTGCTCCGTGTGTGTGAGTGCGTGTGTGTGCTCATGGACAGCACAGATGGAGTTTAGCGCACCTAGTCTGCGCCGTCTTTTTAAGGACTTGGTAATGCATACCTTTAAAACTTGACTGTAGTGCTTTTGACTTCACTCAGAACAGAATAATTCAAACTGAAGGCTCATGCCCCCATCTTTATAACTAACAGCTTACGCCAAGTTTTTTCCTTCCTCATTTTATCGTTTCCTGGCAGAAGTTTCAGCAAAGAGTAGCTAAAGCGAGTTGCCGCTGCATTCTGAAAGACTCATTGAGTGTGTAACAGAATGCCAGATTACATAAGAGGAATATTGCAGTGTTTCAACTTTCTCATTCGCAAAGTTATATAAAGGCCACCTCGATTCATTTTTCTTTCTCAGTAATACTTTGTAGTCTCTATTGAGCGTTACCAGTTTACAGGGGAAAAACAAAATGCATGCTGACAGCATGGCAAAAAAGAGTTTAAGACTAACTGAAATCACTATATTTGAAATTGATTCTTAGATATGCTCCATCCAGTCTGACACTGTGTTGTTTTGCAAACAAGAACGAGGCAGAAAGAAAAAAAATCAGTCTTTAGAAATGCAAAGCTGGTAGAGACCCCAAAGACTTGGAGAGAAAAGTGGTTGTAGTAACTATTAAATCAGGGGGCTGAATACATATGCATGCCACACTAGAGATTTTTATATGCGGAAAATATGAGGATCATGTATCACATTCCTTCCATTTTACAATTATGCACTACTTTGTGCAAATCTGGCACACAGAAACATAATAAACTACCAGTAGCTCATAAATCCCCTGAATCATGTTACAGATTAAACATGCAATCTACCTATTACAGTACAAGAGCAATAATAAATAAAACTGATTACTTATTAATATCCACACTGGTAATCCACTGTATTATATGTGTATTAAAGCACATTACTTACCGTTGCACCCTCAGTTAAAATGCTTCTAATAAAAATCTAAAGTGCCTAAGGCATTTTAAAGCCGCAGCCAATCTGGGAGCACTATCTGCTCCGTCTTTCACTAATGGGACTGATGTAAATATGTTCATTTGTGAATCGTCTCTTCAGTTTATTGCAGCTCATAGTGTGGATGAAGATTATCCAGGGATTATGATGTCTGGGGGAAAAAAAAGGCACTTGATGTGTATTTATGCATGGCTTATGGATGTGGTAATGTGGAATTAGGTCCTATCATGGGTAGAAAAATATAAATGGGAAAAAAAAAGGAGAAGTTTCACTCCTACGTCCCCACATTTGGCTCCGCTTCAGGTTTTAATTTAGTGATACTCATCCCCCAAAAGTTGAAATTTAACAGACGTTTATGATGCAAATCACAGGCTATAACTCTGCGTGGTGTGAAGGGCCATATTAAGCCTTCAAATCGCTCTTGCCTTTTCTAGGGTGCCAGAAGCTTTATGCCATATCTGCTTGATCGTCCACACTCATTTAAATGTGCAATTGCAGCCAGCTACAGTCAATCCCTACGCTTTGCAGGTCTTCAGAAAGTTCAGAGAATTACCAACACAAAGTTTTTTTCTTCTTTTTTTTAAACCGGTGTGCTAGTTAGCAGTATCGGTGGGAGCATTTCAATAACACAGCAGGGAAAAAGGCTCTCTGAATACATTAACCTGATGGAAGATGGTGTCTCAATTTATTTTTATGTAATTTCATTCAATAACCTACAGGATATACAGTACATGACATTGTGTGAGACTAAAATTGGTGTGGTTATATGTAAAGACCTCCTGCATATGTATAAGCCGGTCAAGAATAGAGCCCACCTTGGTATTTACTTAAGAAAATTCAGAATTTCTTCATACCTGTACTTACTTCACATTCTTTTGCATGTGAATTGGCACCACAGAGTTAACATTCAATTAAGAAAGAGACAAAGTGGATTTTGCTTCTTTTTTTTTTCATCTTTTTTTATCATTCCAAGAGGAAGAAAACAACCCAGCCAACATCAGTGCAGTTACTCTGGGAGCGATGTTTTGAGTGGAAGCCTAAGAATATAATTAGAGCAACATCATCAGCCTCATATATTGGATAGCATTCTTGGCAAACGAGCTCCAAGCTGTATTTATGTCGCTTGCGCTATGAGAACTATTGATTAAGAGCGGTGGTTTTCATGTAAGACAGCTTGCAATTTGCCGATCAAAATGACACAATCCTTGCAAGTAGAAATGTGGGTTTCTTTTAATAATCTTGAGCTGAACAGATGACAGGCATTTTAAGAAAAGAGGGGTGGCAAAATACACAGAATTTGATTGTGTGTGTATAACAAGTATATAATCAAATTTAAGGGAGAAATATTCCATTTTGTTATCATAAATTGAGTACTTACCTAATCAGAGGGGAGAGAAGAGAAAGATACATCTTTCATCTTCTTATGTGGTCTTTTAGAATTAGTATCTAATCATTATTCAGTATTTTCACTCTCAAGCATGCATAATTTCATGGTATTCACATAGGGCGTTATTATGCTCACCCAATTTTAGCAAGTCATGTTTCTTGGTCTAAACAGTCTAAACAGTTATTTTTTTTCTCCAAGCGTTGTTTGTGTTCCAAAGCCACTGAACTGATGTGTCCCTCATCAGTTCAGTGGCTTTGCTCACCTCAATTATCAGACAATGTGGTGTGAAATTATGTAAGAACCGGCCAAACACCACAATTTGAATGATGTCGGAGATCTCTGATCTTTGCCTGCTGGGTTAGTCCTGACTGTCCCCAGACGATGCCTCGAGACGGACTTCCTCCTCTGTCCTCTCCAAGTGCTGCGCTGTACAGATGTGGAAGCAGTGAAAGAGAAAGTGTGGGTGCCTGACAGAGGTGAGCTGTGTGACCTGGAAAGAGGCTGCCGGCTTTTGTGGTTCCACCTGATGGTGTCTCAAATCTCGACAAAGCAGGATTTCTTTTTCTTACTTCTGCAGGGATGATGGAGGAAAATAGAGGATGTAGGCCCCTCTTCAGAGTGCTGGAGAGGGTCAGCAAAATGACAAACCCTATTCTGTCAGTTCTCACAGTCCACAGGTCTCAATTAGGAGCTGGGACTTGTGCTCCAGTGGACTTCTCATTTCGCAAAGGTGATGATCCTGCTATACTCTAGACCTATGTGGAAATGAGAGAAGATGAAAATACATCCACTTGTTTAACATGGTTTTCCCAAAGAGCTTGTGTTTCTCACATGAAATTAGACAGAGTATGCTAAAGAGGTTTGGAGAAGTCGGTTTTAAAGGCTTGTCAAGCCTTTTCCACTTTTTTTTTAACAAGAATCGGGGTTTACTAACAGCAGTACTGAAATATTTTTATTTAAGGAGATCATAGGACATGTTTACTAATATTAATGTCTTAGTCCCCAAGAGTGTTTGCAAGGTATAATATGGCTCTTCATATTGTTTTTTGGATTCTTCACCTAGGTCAAATGGGTTGATCTCTCAACCCATTTGACTCTGTGAACAGTGAGACATTCTTATAAACTTCAGGCACAGACTTTATAATGTTTTCTGATTTTGTTCTGTGGTTGAGACATACGTTATGTGTCAAAACAAATTCATCCCGGGGACATGAAAACTAAAAACACTTGTCAAGATCCATAATTCTCTTATGTCACAGAAAGCGATGACGTAATGATCTGGGCTTTTCTAGATTGAATAAAGGGATGCTATTCCTTAGCCCTAGTTAGACATTTGTAAAGTTAACATTTTAAATTAAAAAGAAAGAAAAAAGCTGTTCATAACCGTATGATGAGACATAAAGAAACATGCATATAATTTATTACAGTAATCCACAAGATGAGTACAAGTGTGCACTGTGAAGTGCATCCTTAAATGTTCACATATCTGATTAGGGCATTTTTTAAATATCAGTTCATGGTATGTGCTTTACTTTGAAGATCTGATTGACAAAAAGGTCTCTTCTATGCAATAAGCACTTCAAAACAAATACTATACTGTTCAGTGAAAAATAATATAATTTCACCTGTAAAAACAACAGTGAAAATGTTATAGATAACATTGTTAGAGCAGTAATAATCAATGGTATGTGATCTTTGCTGCTCTATGTGGTATTAATGTTTTATATAAAAGGAACATGCTGTAAACATTGGTTCTACATTTTTGTCCTACACAGTGCATTTTTATTTCACATTGTAATACCAAGATCATCTCATATGAATCCTACAACCTACATGTCAATCAATCCTAGTGACCTGTTAGGAGTCATAAAACTTTCTGAACTCAGCGATGAATTTCAGCAAAAGATGGTGTTTGTCTACTTCAAACCAGGTAAATAAAACATTCCCAACACTGATTTCTGTTCACACCTGGGCCCAGCGGAAGGAAGGGAGGACGACAGGGAGGCCGTGTAGATGTAATGAAAGGAGGTAATAATTCTTTTTTCTCTGTCAGCTGCTCCATGCCATTAGCATTTACTGCCAGCCCCTGCCATTCAACGTTTGGCAGCCATGCACTCTGACACACTGATAAGAATCACAATCACCAGCTTTTCCACATGCATACATTATAATGGCAGGCACCATGATACCTCACACTCAGCGGAACACTATTAGCATGCCATCAGCATCGCTCTCATTCAGAGGTTCAAAGAGATCAGTTGGGGAGGAAAGCAGAGATGGGACATGGCATTTTGAGTCCATGAATTTTGCCTGAGAATATTTTGCGTCTTAAATGCACACAGACACGCCGAGATGAAAATACACACAAAATGTGGGACAAAGGAGAACAAGTAGAACACAGGTTTTGCTAATGTCAAGAGACAAGAGGACTCCAAATAAATACAACTCTATTTATATGTTAATGATGGGAGGGAAAGAAGATACACATTCTGTTTGGAGCAATGAGCAATTAAATCAAGACCTGTCTAATAGCTACATCTTCACAGAGCTGCCCACAGGTCCCAGGATGGACAGGCAACACAGCTTCACAGGTGCATCTGATTATCTCCATCACAGCGCGCGTAAAATAAGGTTTCCCCCACCATACCATCCACTAATTAGGATCTAATTATCTAGCCTGTTGTAAACAATCACAGCAGATGGCATTACGCACAGTATTAACTCTAATGACCCAGAGCCTTGTGGAATTCACATTTCAATGCATTTGTTTATTTTATTTATTACATTACTCTTTGCCCTACTTTCCAAATTCACTTAGGGCTATTTCCAATTCTATCCAGCCATAAGAAGAAGCTGAATGGCGGTCCTTTTACTCTGTATCTTATTCAATCATTGCCATTTCTCTGCCTTGTGTTGCGGTCTCTTTTTGATGTCAAATGAGAACTGGATATCCCCAAGAGTAAAGTTAGAACATTCCCTTCATTCTCCATCTGTTCCAACTGGGAAATAACACCAATCACTAAATCAGGTTGGAAGCCTGGATCATTTCTTTTATTGTATGACCCATAAGTGCTATCCAAGCTTCTATATCCCTAACAATTTAGTACAGCTTTGCCCTTAAAAACGCAGGAATTACCCAAACTGTTGTTGGCAAGAATGTGTTCACGACTCGCTGCTGCTCTGAAACATAAATCTTATTTGTGTGCCACAAAGTCACAAAGTCTGACAGGAACCCCTGCTTTATCTTCCACCAAGCTACTCTTTGACTACTCCTTGATGATTAAAGACATAACTTTCTCACAACTCGCCTCAGTTACTCAGCTGGGGTTTCGCCACTGCTCATCGGACAAGGCTGAGCCAGCCAGAGACTGGATGCTGCAGAGGGCGTGTAATGGTGGCTGTGGGTGTGCGAGGTCTCATTAATTGAGGCCGGGCCTTGTGCCTGTGCTCCTCTGTGAGTTGTGCTCTCTGCCAGAAGCTGGACTTGCTAATTAGGCTCCTGGATATCACAGACATGTCCCTGGGTGCTCCGTACAATACTCTGTTAGTGCCAGGGAGAACGAGAGCAGGACTGAGGGAATCATGGTACAGTGAGAAGAAGTGCAAAAAGACCGAATAAGATCGAGAGACCTCTTGGCAGAGAGCGAAGATGGTAAGGACATAGTGATTGAAAATGCGCAAGAAGGGATGACAACTGATGAAAGGGTATGGAGAGAGTAAATGAGAACTACTGTATTGGAACAGATCACAGCCACCAAGTAATACAGACTGCCACAACGTGCACAAAGGAAACTGTTATTTAGGTGGGAAAATCTGTGAAAGGATGGGGAAAATCAAAATGAAAAAAAGAGAATCTATCGAAAGGAAGATAAACAGAACAGTGAGGTAGAAATATCTACTCAAAGGTGAAGTGTGACAAACAGTAAAGAATTCCAAACAGACCAAGTGTGTGTGTTAGAGATTTTGTGTGGCTGTGAATTTGTCTGTGCTGCGTGTTGGACTGTGTGTCCAGATAATTCAATCTGCTGCCCATTGACCGGCCTCCCGCTCCGTCTTCACTCCTAATTAAATCTCCATTTGTTGGCTGGCTGCTACAGTACTGCTTCTAATTGTGCTGCCACAGCCTCTCGCAGACGCGCGGGCACACCTAAGCGTGCACCAATCCGGAGCCCCAAGGCAAGCGCGATCCCAAGCACGTCACTGCGGTACATTACACCTCAATTAATCTCATCAATTACACATCAATTAACCCATGGCAATTCACTAAATGCAGCTGGGATTCAGGCTGTTTTTTATCGGCGGGGACCCGAGGACTTTTTCTGCAACATCAAAGCACACAGAGCATCAAACAGAAAAATATGTTTTATGACTTAACAAGAAATTCTATTTTTTCTTATTTTTATCTATTCCTCAGAGTATTTAACATCACTATTTAGAAATCTATATTGCCAATGTAAGGACAAAAAGTAATTTTAAGATTTTGTACCCTTCTCACACAAATTTCTCCAACTCTTTCTGGGACATCCCGGGGCATTCCCTGGCAAAAACAAAAACTTAGTCTCTCCACCAAGTCTTTGTTTTGCCTCCGGGTCTCCTTCCAGTGAGGCTTCCCCAGAAATCCTCCCAAGGAGAACCCAAGAGACATTCTGTTCAGATGACTCATTCTGAGCAGCAACTTAACCTGGAAGTAAACCTCTTCACCTCAAAAGCATGTAGAGAAGTTATGCTCAGATTTTTCCTAAGGATGTTGTTCTTTTATGCCACGAAGCATACACAACTCCATCGTATCATCATTCATGAACAAGACACCTAAACAATTTCAATCTTTTGACCCCTGATATGAAGGGAGAAATTCACCTTTTTGCAATAGAGTCAAGACTTCTGACTCAGAAGAGTTGGCTTTCATCTTGACTGTTTCAGTACATGCTAAAAGAAAGTGTGTAGGTGTCAGTATAACTACATCATCTGCAAACAGCAAACTCAACACCTTAAGTGTTCTAAACTAATGAAAAGAAGCAACCCTGGCAGAGTCCAGCCTGCACTAAAAACACGTTAAAATTTGTGCTCCGATTCAGAGGCTGTAAATACAGTGCGGGAAATGATGGGGATGCATTAACTGTAATGGACAAAGGGTCTCATTCGGCATGCAGATGCAGATGCATGGGCTATTTCTATAAATGACTGTAGAAGTGTGCAGAGGCTCTACATCTCTTCTACCTGTCTTCGGGCCTGTTTGGCTTCTGCTGTAATGGGTTCCTTCACCTTGCTGCCTGTGGTTGGAGGACACCCCTCCCTCTTTTTTCATTTCTCTCTTTCCACAAATCTTCTCCCACTTCTTAAGATCTCTTGATTTAAACCATTACACTACGCATTTTTCCTACCATCTGTTTAACTGTCACTGTTTTCATCCTCTCAATCTTCCCCTATCTGCTGTTTCTTAATTCCTTCAGTCATGGCAGCATCGTTTTTGATGCACTTAAGAGATGTATTGTACATAGGTACCTGCTGTCATGGATACAAGAAAATATTTACAAATATGCTTGTGTTATACAAGTGGCTTATATTTTGAGTGTTTTGTTAGTGCCTCTATTGAAAGGGTTATTGTCTTGGCCCAAATCTTCTCATTTCAACTTGTAAAGCAGCAAATACATAACTCATTATTGAGATGTTTTATGGATTTCGTTGTGTCTGTATTCAAAACCGAAGAATTACTTTCACCTCGTTGCTTTCTGGATACTTCCCTGGAAACTTTATGCCATCCCCAATGGCCCTTAAGCTTTCACCAGACTATTAATGATCCAAGGTCAGTGCCATGACAGTTGCATAACCCCCATCAGAGAGGTCTGCCATGACCCATCTCACATGTTAAACACCAGTTGGAGAGGCCAGGTGACAACTCCACATTTGCCTGGATGTCATGGTTCACTGTTGGCTCAATGGACTGAGATAATGATACAAGTAAATTATGTGAGCATGTCCTTGTGTAGTAAAGAATAGAAGATGGCATATAAGATAAAGATAATTATAACACAAACACATCCACTGAAGGAAGGTGATGGTGGGAGAGCATCGCTAGGGAACTGTAATTGTTACTACAATCTGTCACTCCACTATTGCTGTACCTCAGTGATACATTGCCAAGTGCCATCTAAGACGTGGTTACAAAGGCTGAAACACAGGTAGCCGAGGTTTAAACAGAGGAAGACACAAGAAACTCCTCACCATCGCTGTGTAGCCGGGGTTACGAGGTGAAGCACAAATAAAGCAGGAGAAATAACGCAAGACAAAAGCCGAATGTGAACACAGTCTGTGTGATTGCATGCCAGCATGGTGCAACGAAGAGCACAATGGGCTTTGGTATAGTAAGCTGCCCCAGTGCCTGTGGTCTTTGTCTCATAGCCATTAAAATTCTGTACATGCAGCGGGGGACCCGACTGGAGTCGTGCCACCATTCAACCTCAGCTGTCAGGTTAGAATAAGGTGTTTTTATATCTGTAGTGAATGGGTTGTGGTGGTGCAGATTGGCTGTGGAGGGCAGCTGCTCTGCACAGCAGCTACATTAAAAAGCCCCCCCTGGTCCGCCTATTGCCAGTTTTTGGTCTTCTCCAGATCTGTCGGTTGTGTTTGGCTTTTATCTGCAGTCGTAGTGCTGGAGGAGTTTTAAGTCAAGAGGGACTTCCCCTTAGTGCTCCATCTGGATACGCTGCCTTTCAGTGGGCACTGTCATGTACCTTCCAAACCAATGCCTTTTCTACATGTGTCAGTGGAATGGAGAGTGCAGTCTTTCTTGCAAGAGACTGATCTTTATTTTCTTCCTAGATTCACTTTTGTCTTTTTTTAAGAATAACTACTAGGCTCACTTTTATGTCGTGCTGCTAAGAATTGGATGAAGAGATAAGTACCTCTTATCCATATTGATCCATATTGCTATTCTTGTGAGTCATAAAATTGCATGCCTTAATGAAACCAGAAAGAAACACATAGTAAGCTTTATCGCTGATTTCTGCTAAGGTAAAATAGCACTGATCCGTTCTTTGGATTAGGCCAGTAATACTAACGCAGGGTTTCACTTTCTAAGCCCGGTGATAAGGGCGCAAGGGCTGTCCACCCCTGGCCTGTCGTATTTTTGTGTCGACAGGAAATTGAAAAATATGACTCGGTTAATATTATAGTGGATAACATTGCCAACAGTATTTAAACACAAATATAAAATTAAAATAAATCACATAAAATATAACTTTTTGCAATTTGAATTTTTTTTTTATGGACAATGGCAATACTATTACATTTTACTAAACAGTTTCATCAGAGATAAAAAAAAAAGTGTTTTACATTTAAATTTAATATTAAAAGAAGTTTGTAAATTTAATTTTCAAAAATGCATGGAATAATCCTTAAAGTTTGTTATAATCTAATGCCATCAGTTCAATACTTTGTTTGAAATCAGTTTCTTCTCAATTACATCTCAGCAAATAATCATCAAATAAACTTAGCCACTGACTCCACAAAATCTGCATTGATGCATTGTTAGTGGTCCTAATGTACTTAAAAGGTAGAGAAGGGCCCCAAATCACATCTGTTTAAGGCCCTGTGCAATTTTGAACCAGCCCTGATCACATTTATTGGTAAAGAGAAAAGAAAAGAAATTGAAATAAATATTATTTAAAATGGACAATAATAAGTATACTTGCTCTTTTCAGTATACTTCAGTTTCTTCCTTTAGTAACATCAGCTGCTTGGTGCAGTGTTTTGACTTGCTGGTTGTGATTGGTTGATTTATCCAAGCGAATGCAGCAAGAAGTACTCTGAATGACAAACACCTGGTAGTGAAGTCTGGTTGTCTGCTACTCTCATAATACTCTGGACAACCCTGCTATTAGAAATATCCCGGAAAATGACAGGAAGCTGAATGTATGCAGTCAGAGTTATTGTTTTATCAATTTAAAGAGTTTAACTCTCACATTTTGGGCGTAGTTTGGACATCTCGGGTTAATTTTACTGATTCAAGAATACAAATAATGCTAGATCCAGATATAAGATGTTTAAATACAGTATTAGATGGAATTTCTGTAATCATTCTGTCTTTGTTGAAAGAAAAGTTACCATTTGATTGGCTGCAGAGCTTTGTAGCATCATCTGCTCTCTCACAGTATGCTTGATGTTATCTCTGAGCCTAACATAAATAATAAATAATCATTGACTGCTTAAGGCTAATGTATAGGTACAATAAATAATAAATTATTCAGCAATCCTACACATGACACTAAATATTTTATTTACTTTGAATGAATTATAATTAGTGATATGGTACACCTCCACACACTTAAGCATTTTGATGTTTGTAAAAATAAGGAAAATAACTACGTCTTATAAAGAAATAAATTGGATATTCTAAAACTATTTTAGCAGAAATGTTGTTGGTTGAGTTGCATTTGTCCAAAAGCAGTCAAGAAAAAATTACTTTTGTTATCAGTACTTTTTGAACAAGAAATTGGAATCAGCTAAAACCATTATCAGTATATCAGATGACTGAAAACTACTTGAAAAATCTCATGATGGTACATCTGGAAATCCACAAGAAAAAACAATAACCACCAGATTGACAGTAGAAATAGGAGTTTGCATTACTCAGTATTTATTATTACAGCTTTTTACAGTTGTATGCGCTGGCCGGCCTCTGCAGGCTGGCCGTCCCCTGCACTCAGGCCCCCGAGCCGCACCAGGCAAAGCGGTCTTCTGTACGCCACATTTCCTGCGTCTGTCAGTTGCATGAATTTAAAAGTTCATGTAAGTAAGCAAAAATTTGTCATGGATTTTTCTTTTTTTTTCAACCTTGAAATATTCACTTGAACTGCATATTTTTACATTTATCCATTCCTTATCCATGCTGAAACAGGCAAAGACAAATAATCCTGCCACTGTCACCAAAGCAGACTCTACAACAGGCACAAACTCTGGGAATATCAAAAACACAATGAGAGTTAGGACAGTTGGGGCTACAGATAAGAGATTCTTCACTGGTAGCATAATAGTTCAGTGAGGCCAGTGTGAGGATGAATTGGCACTGTCTTGTTTCAGCAGTGAGTACTGCTGATGGCCTGTGGTCACTTAAACACTCAAAGCCTCAAAAGAAATCATTTGACTTGGTTGTTTCACTCTGATTTTTTTTTCTTTTTCTTGGGCTCCATGAAATGAAATGAATTGCGTTTTCATTCTGTGTTCTTTTGTAATGCTAAACATTGATTTTTCTGTCCTTTGAAATCCTTGTTTCTGAAACCCTACACTTCAGTCTAAATGTGAAACCGGTCGCTAGTGTCACACACAAGTGGCGTCCAGGGATTTATAATCAGATTTTATTTTAATTGGTCATTTGAGACAGAAAGGCATGCAATCACATGAATGACACCTTAACTGGTAACCACAGAGGAGATTAGAGTGTTTTCAGTTCCCTGTTCCACAATCTGACATCACTAAGTCGGCATTATGCAGATTCCTTGTCTCAGGCGAGTGATGTGTGTTTGAGGTTCTTGGTTTTGCATGTTCGGCTACCCAATAGTGGCTTGTTGATGGGGTCGCTAAGTGCACACCGTCACCGACCCACCGACTCAATTGTATGTGATCTTGTGTTGTTGCCTGTGTGTGTGTGTTCAGACAAAAGGGAGTGTGTTTGGATTTGTGTGTGTATCAAGTCCAAATGCATTTACAACTGGATAGAATTACAGCAGAGCCACCACTCCAGCAGTTTGTGTTCAGAGAAAAAAACAAAAAAACAAGAGATGGCTCCCTTATTATGGTTCAGCCAAGGATCAGTTTAAAGTGCCTTTTAGGTTTTATAGTGTTTGTTTTTGAGTTCTTGCAGAGGTGATAGATAGGGCAAGATGTGCCAGGGAGAGGAGTATTGTCACCAAATAAAAATAGAAACTGCTTTTTAAAACAGCCATTCTATAGTTATTTGAACAATCTGATTGAAAGGGAAACAGGCCACAGACAGATATCACTAGAAATGACAGGAATGTGTGTTATACGTTTGCACTCTGCTCACATGACTGCCTTTGGGGAAAAACAGAGGTTCACGCTTATTCTTTTATTTACAGTTTCAATCAAGTTCCATTTTCTGTGTCCCCTTTCCTGCTCTGCGGGAGTGCCCTCACATTTACCTTGTTTTGCTGCGCCACGCTCTGCATCCGCTCTCATAAATCTTGCGCTTGAACTGTGGGGGGATGGAGAGTTAAAAAGGTACACCATTGACCAGCCATGACAGTGAGTTAGCTGCTGCAGCACACTTTGAACCTTGTGTGCTTCAGGCCCCAGTGGCTTGCTGCAACTATTAATACAGACTTTAATTAGCATGCCACAAACACTGGTGCAATTGGTTCAGTGTCGCCCATGGCTGGTGAGGCAGACAGATCAATAGGTCTGATCATGCCTTTTTCATCAGCTCAAATGAAAGCACTTTGTCTCCAAACTCAGTTCTGGACTTTGCGGAGCACCTTAAAGGCTTTTTTTTTTTTCCTTGTGGCTAGACTGGCTGTGTGCAGTGTTGCAGATGGGGCTTGTATAATCTGGCTGCATTAGGGAACTATAAAGATAAATGAAGGGAGGTACAAAGCATAACTCATCCTGTCAGAGAGCAGGGTTTAAGACTAGGAAACTTAGTGTTTTCTAAAGCAACCCCTTCCACCATCGCCACCTCCCGTACTTTCCTACTTCCCTACTTTCCTCTTGTCTAAATTGCCTGCATTACATTTTTTTTTCAGACTGCTATATTTTTCTCCATCTGCTTTGACTATTTCTGCTTCAGTCCCCTCTTCAACTCCATCTTCCTCCCCATCCCCTTTTTAGTGGTTTAGAGGTATGGAAGTGTTCATTTAAACTCCTCCTTTCAGCACAAATTGCTCATCCACCTCTTTGCTGGCGCATTTCAATTTGAAAGGGGAAAAAGTATGATGTGTTTGCAGTGGCAATTTATTCCATGTGCTTTTTGGCAATATTTTTTGTTGACCTTCAAGTTCTTAATAAGAGCAAAAGAAAAATGGAAATGGCTCGTTCTGAGCCTTCGTTTCTCGTGAACTGCTGAAATGTGTCGTGAGTCTTCTTATATGAGTTACTGAATCAAACTTTTCATTTTTTTCCCTACCTAACAGCTACCACCTTATTCCTCACCTTCTGTTCCTATAGTTACATTTTTTGCTCAACTTACCTTTTTCTCCAATTATTCTTTTCCAGTAGACGATGTTCCACCTTACTTCAAGATGGAGCCTCCTCAAACTCAGGTTCACCTGGAGGGAAACCGCCTGGTGCTGACCTGCATGGCAGAGGGCAGCTGGCCCCTCGAGTTCAAATGGATCTACAACGGCAGCGAGCTCACGCGGTTCTCTTTGGAGTACAGGTGAAGGAAGTGACCTTGCGCTCCAGAGCTAATGCTGTTAACATTGCTTTTTTTTTTCGCTGGGTGCAATTATCTCACCACACGAGGACATTTTAACAGCATTTAATTGTAACTAATAGCACAATTGCTCATATTCATTCATATTCTAACCTCATTTGCATGGATTTATTCGCTACAGATTTCGTTGCATGTCTTCCTTGGAAGCCTGCACATGGCGTTTGGGGAGTTTCAGATTTATTCCAATTTGTCTCACAACGTACTTGGCATTCTTGGATGTTGTGAGGAGATAATGCATCTTTTCACTCCTCTCCCATTCTGTTTGTCAAAACTATCATGGTGGTAATTGAATACAACAGTGCATATTTTTCATCATCATCCCATGCAGTGTGGGTGTGATTCCTTGCTCCATGAGCTGAAAGATGGTGTTTTACTGACAGAATGTTTCTTTTGGACGTGTTATATTACACGTTTAAAGCCTCTTAACACCGTCATGGAGAGTTCCTCTGACACCAAAGATTGTGGCAAGAGGAAGCCTCTGTCTGTGCTAACACGGCCTCTTCCTGTGTGTCCCTGCCAGTCACAGTTGCGGTCTGCAGTGAAAGTCACCTTCTTTCCAGTTCCAACCTCGTTTTCAGGACTTTATTCACAGTCTGACCAGAGCTCAAGACATGGCCAAACACTCTTAGGTGGGATTGTCTGATTGCTATCCCTGCTATCACAAAAACAGACTTACACAGCATCCTTTCGCTGTCTTTTTCCACTCTCCCATAGATCTTTTTACCCCCACCCCTCATCTTCTGGCCTGTCTTCCACTAGCACTTGGCTGCTCACGTGGTTTGTTCTCTGGGTCTGCCGTGCAGGCCAGACCTCTGCTTATTATTCTTCACCAGCCTTGATCAAAGAGGAGAACTGGAATCCATTTAATCAGAAAATCCAACCCCTCCGTCTGACCCCCACCTACATACACACACACCTCCAAACCCCACGTTCAAATTAGCAGATTTGGGAATCATGGATGTGGTTCTCACCTTTACTGTGCATTTTTAAGAGTGCCTTCTTGTTAAACTTCTGTGTTTCACAGCATCAAACATTTCTTTAGATCAGACAAAAATAAGCTAAGAAAGTTCAAAAAGCAGATATCAAATGAGCTCAACCGCTGAGGGCCAAAACGCTTCTCAAAACAACCTTGCTCTAATGTCACAGCATCTCATTTGGATTTCACTCCAAACTTTGTCAAGGCCACTCTAAAACCGTCACGCTGACCTTTTGTTTTAGTCATGTCGAGTTGGGTTTGCTGATGACTTTCAGATCATTGTCTTGGTGCATAACTAGTGGTTCACAAAATGAATTCTGATTCTGATTCTGTGGTAGGGAGCAACAAGTTGTCAAGGTTCTAAAGCAGCAAAGCATCTTTAGTTCATCACACTACCACCACACTCTTTAGTTTTATATATGTATTGAAATGCTCTGTTAATTGTACACTAGATGTAAGAGGATTCAGACTTGCTTATATGTTCCAATTTGGACTTTTCAGTTCACACATTAAGTTCCCAGAAGTGTGAGGATTTATTAACTTATTTTCTGGTGTAAGACTGTCCTTTGTGCTTATCAGTGGTGTTTTTGGACATTGGACTTTCCCATGGATCATTTTTGTATAGTCACTCTTTACTGTTGAATTATGAGAACCTGAGTGTGACTGAGACAAGTCCTGCCTAAGGCAGAGATTTTGATGTTGCCTTTGGTTTTGTTTTGACCTTCTGGAAGAAAGGTAGATTCAATGTTAGATTAATACTGGGAGTAGTTTTTTTCCACTATTGTGAAGGTTCCCTACTGTTTCATGTTTTATCAGTTTCTGGACAATGACTCTCACTATTATTGGAGTCTCAGAAACAACTCTGTAACCCTCTCCAGACCCTGTCCATATTTCTACATAGAAATACAACAACAACAAGTGTTGTTTTCTGAGATCTTCATGTAGCACTTCATGCTGCCAATCAGGTTCTGTTGAAGTGATTCTTAAATATGCAGATAAGGCAATAATCTGGCCTAGAAAACATTCTAAAAAAGGGAGAGAGTTTTCTTTGGTAAATTTGCCTGACCTTAAAAATAGCTTCGTGATCATAAACTTAAACGCTTCCATGATAGCGCTGTAAAATTAGTCTTAGAAATCCTAATTCAGAAGAAGATATTTGGGTTATCTATTCAGGTTTATACACACATTCACACACCATTTACCACTAAAGCATGTCAAGGGAGAGACAGAGCTTTGGCTGTCTGAAACACATGACAGGTGGTTGTATGATTTGATTGAACAGACTGAAGATATAGGATAACAATGGGGTTTTGTGAGTCCTGCCTGTCTAGAACTCAGCGGCGCCTGTGTCTCCTTTGTGTTGCGCCAACTGTGCTCTACACACACATTGGCAGTTCTCTGCCGCGTTCCAGAACATTTTCCTCTCACTTTCAAAGCCATTTAAGCTGTATTTCAGATGTCCAGTAAAACATCTCAATTCATTTAGTGTCCTTACCGTTTGTGATAAAACCCAAGATGACAAATGCCTTTGTTTGTCACTCTGACGATGACTAATTGCACTCGGGTTTTTGTCTGCCCATCAGGTACCTGATCCCGTCGCTAGACCGATCTCATGCTGGCCACTACCGCTGCATCGTGAGGAACCGAGTGGGTGCTATAATGCAATGCAGCACTGAGGTGCAGGTTGCCTGTAAGTGATGGCTTATTTTCATACATCTGGCAGACTGAGGCGATGAAACTGTTCTTGTGAAAGTACAGCATGTCACTAGGTTTAATTAAAGGAGAACATTGATAGTGATTCTTTCTTCATTCCTCGTTTCCTGTGGTGTTCACATTTCTTTTTACTTTCTCACTTTCATTTATTTTTTATGTCTACTAGATATGGGAGGATTTGTGGAGGGCGAGAGATCTCAAACTGTTTCCCAGGGCGAGGGAGCTCTCATCCACGCACCACGGATACACAGTTTCCCGAGGCCCCAGATAACGTGGTTCAGAGACGGGCGCAAGATTCCCTCCAGCAGCCGCATGTGAGTCCGCATTCCACCGCAGTTTGTTGCTTTTGGATTGAGCAGAAGTTGTGTGGGTTTGGATATGCTCGAGATGTTGCTGAATTTTCGAGCTGCTGTTGCAGAATTTCTTTTTCTTCAGAGAACTCCAAGAAGTTCAATACTGCTCGCTGATTTTCTCCTATTCCCCCTCACGCCATGAACCAAGTTTAGCAGAATAACTGATGAGTGAATGTTGGCACAAGCCTAGTGTTCATCACTGAATCACCTCTCAGTGATAAAGTGGGTTATTATATCCCCCCCTATTGACTTTGCAGGCGGAATGATTGAAGGGTAGACATGGATCAGGTAGCAGGGGAACCAATTAGACAAAATTCGACAAAAGGCCTCAATTGATGAGATGATTGACTGACAGCTCTCGCCCCGGTTGGAGTTGTGAGGATGTGATTGTGTGTGTGCATCTGTGTGAGGGATAAGAATCTGTCACAGCCAGAGTATACATCAGGGGTTCAGTGTGTGACTCTTCTTCTACAGTTAGTGTCTTTTGAATTTCCACCTTTTTAGATATGCAATTTTCCTGAGGCACCACTATAAGGTAATCATCTGAGATTAATTTTGCCATCCTGACAAACAGAGGAAGGCAGTCCACCAGTCCTCGGAAACCACCTCCTTATTTATTATTCAGCAACCAGCTGTACTGTGTCATTGCTGTTGTGAAGACTTTTTACCCCGAGCTCTAGGCTCCTGCTCGAGGTGTATATCGGTACATGGGTTTTCTTCCTGCAGATTGTAGGCCAAACGGAAAACAAAAGTCAAGAAGGAACGAAAAAGTAGATTAAGCTACTTTCACAAGTCTTTATCCATTTCCAGAGCTGCTAAGTACACAGTTGGCTTTTACAAGCAGTAAAAAACTGTGACGATGAGAGGCACTGAAAGGACACTCAGCATTTACAGCTTTCTTGCTTGTTTAGTGTCAGGCCACATTGATATTCACAGGTGTGTGTCTGCCTGCGTGTGCATGTGTTTTCCTGCTTGTCTGTTTGTGTAAGAGTCTGTTGACTCGGCGAGAGCTGCTGCTTCTAATTGTCCTGGAGCGTTTTTTCCACTTCGATCAGGCAGATGGTGGCTGATATAAGAAGAGTCTAATCTGGCCACATGCTTAATGTCAACTTCCATTTCACAGACTCTTTGCAAACACCCTGACCTCTCAGGCTAGCTGGCATTTGGTCTATTGAGACACTGATGTTTGTAGAAAAGTTTGTAAAGGATGTCTTTAAAATTTGGGGAAGGTAATTTTATGAATATTTATTGGTGTAGCTTTGACACAGCAAATACTTGTTTGTTTTACTATGTGTCAAAATAAATATAAATCTATTACCCAGAAATGCAATTCCTTTCAGCAGCCATAGAATTCAAATAAAAACACAATTGGATAACAAAGTATAAATTTCCTCTTCAAGATTAAACTGAAAATTGGGAAAAGAAACCCTGTCAGGTATGGATTGCGTACACTCTGATCCAGCCACCTCTATTTTGCCCCTGCAGCTTTCCAAAAAAGCATCAGAAATATATAATTTTTATTTTTATTTTTTCAAATCTTAAAATCAGTCTCAAACTGTCTTTTGAGGAATTCAGTTGCAGTATAGAGTAATTTAGTAAAGATTTCCTCAGCACTTAATATATGACCAAGAAAAAAACACACTCAGTCGACAACAAGATAGTCTTATGTTGATTTAAATGCTACAGAGCAAATAGATTTATCCAGCAGAAACTTCATCCAGTCTGCAGTCATATATTCAGTGTTGGACTTTCTCTGTGCACAATGCTAAAGAGAACCCACTCCTCCCTGATGCAAAAGAAAAGAAAAATTATAGAAATTGTTGCTCAACTTAAATCACTACTGCACTAATTCTTTAAGGACAGGACAAGAGGGCAGTGTCTGCAGCATACAACTTTCAAGATGATCATATTACTTTAATAAACACTGTCATGAATGTGGAACCCATCATTGATTCTGATGCAGATTTTGACAAAAATTTTGTGAATCCATTTATATTTTTTTACATGCGTAATGCAGCACAAATTTTGGATGAATAATGCAATGAATACCAAAAAAAAAGATGGAGTTCTTGTTTGTGATTGATTTAATTTTGCTTGTTTTGTCCAGAGTTTAGCCAAACTGTAACCTTTCAGCTTCTTGACCCTCAACAAAGAGTTAAAGTTTTCTTAATGCATTTTCTTTAAATGATTGTTGTTGAAATTTGGTGGGGTTTTTTAATCCGCTCCAGGCTGCTCCAGTTCTTTTCAATAAATGGATCCATAAAATTGTAACATTTTTGTCTAAAAATTCTGGAGCCCTATGGCAGTACTATGATCATTTGGCTTATGCTTCTTGTGTTTCCAAGAGATGTTCACAGAATGTAGAACTTTGCTTTTCAGAAAGTAGATTTTATCTGACAACAAAATAAAAAAAACAAGCTGACAATGAAATTAAAATTTTGTGCGACAAATCAAATATCAAGCACTAGACACAAAGATTATTTAAGCAATTCTAGGATGGCTATCAGTCTGTGATATTAACTCTGAAGTTAGTATTGGTATGCACTTATAAATGGATTTTTACTCCAACTGGAGGAGGATTAATACAGATTTACTATGTTCACATCTTAGGTCTTGTAAATATTCTTCAAAAGGTCTATGGTATTATGACAAAGGTTCCATTAATTAGTGTTAGTATGTGCAGATCAAGCTCCTCACAGGCAAACAAAACTCAAGCAAAGGAAATCCCTTAGTTTTTTCAGAAATGGAAAATGAAAATAGACAAAAAAGTTGCACTGAATTGTAGATGGAAGCTCATAAAATGTCTTTGTGTTCCGCTTTTTAGAAGTAATGTATGTGGTTGCTGGTGTGTCAGTCTACCCTTAGGATTTATTGACGGTAAGAAACAACTATTCACTGATTTAATGATCTGAGTGGGTTTGTGTGCGGGTTTGTGGTTCTGTGTGTAGTTGGTTAGGTGTGGAGGAAATTTTCAGGACGAGCAGAGTGAGGATGTTTCTTAATGGAAAAAAATCAACTACAATCATGTCAGTTTGGAGGCCCATCTGTAGCTAAAGTGACAGACTTAAATCTGCATCTAATGGTTTTGTTGTTGTTGTTGTTGTTTTTTTTATTCTTTCTCATCAGTGCCATCACTCTGGACAACACGTTGGTCATCCTGTCCACTGTGGCCCCAGATGCAGGACGGTACTATGCCCAAGCAGTGAATGACAAGAACGGGGAGAACAAAACCAGTCAGCCCATCACTCTCACAGTGGAGAGTAAGTGCGCATAAAGCGACATACACTCACAGGCACTCAAGCGTACTTCGCAGTTAAGCAACAGACGTCTTCGCCCACGCAGTGAACGACTCTGCTAACCAGCAGATTGTTTGTGTCGCCAGCAGACTGCATCAACAGGCTGGCACAGATGAAAATGTCATTTAGAAAAACAGTTTTTATTTATCTCAGATGAAGACACACACAGGCATTTAATACAGCAGCTCTAAAACAGGTGGTTGGTTTCCACTGCAGACAATGGGAACAGAAATGGCCCCCTCTATTGGCTGGCTCTTCTGTCTTGTCCAATAAACTTCAATCACACTGAATACCTGCAGTCTAATGTTTGCCCTCTTTTTGTTCTGCTGCTCCTCTAGTATCTGGTTTAGGCTGTAAATTACTGCCTAAACCAGACACTAACCAGCCACATTTCAGCTATTTTATTTTATAGACTAACGAAATATTGTATAATTGTGAAGGATAGAGAAAAGGAAAATCGGAAAATTTGTATTCAGCCTAATTCAATACTTTCTTGGACTGCCTGCATGTACAGCGACAAATCTGTTTGTGTATGTCTCTACCAGCTATTCAAATCGAGAGACAGATATTTTTGCCCTTCCTTTTTGTAAAATAGCTGAAGTTCAGTCAGACTGTGTGGAGCGCAAATGTAAACATCAAAAAGGCTCAAGATGAAATTCAGCCCCTCTTTGCACCTTCCCTGATTAAGACGGGACAATTCAGGTAAACATGTTTTTCATAAATTAATATGTTTACCTGGTCTGTACTGACCCACTGTTCAGTAACCAGATTTCTGAAAATGACATAAAGTGAAAATTTAACAAAAAACTACACCCACACTGAAAAACGTCAGATTAGAAGATCGACCTCTGTCGCAAAGCAAAGTCTGTAACTGCTTCAAATTAAATGTTGCATCATTAGACCAAGCACAGATAAAATTCCTAATAAATAGAGCCCGGTGGATGCTCACAATCCTTCCACCTACTGTCACGTTCTATCTAAACAAAGTCACACAGATTCTCATACTTTTTTTCTTTTTTTATCTGAATGAATCAATCTTCCTCTGCTTACCCTTCCAAGCCAATTAAAAGTTACTAAATATATCTTCAATCTCCCAAAAGGACAAGTTTTGAATGACTCAAATATCACTGCATCTCCTTTAAAATGTATGAGACAAGGAGTGCTGGATAAAGATTTTAAAGTACTAGCATTAGGGCCTACACATTCTTAAAAATGCCTGTCTGCATCTGCTTTTCAAATGCTTGTAATGCAGCCTTTGTAAGTCAGTCAACGTGCGTGACACAGCAATCTGCCGGGACCAGAAAAAGTTGAAATTCACCAAATCTGACCTCGCAGATCACATCGTTGTGTTTTTGCATCTTAAAGTCAATAAGCATTTCAGAGCAACATTTATTCATTTAGAACATTTCTGCAGAGAAAATACGCGCACACGCACACAAGAAAAATCGGGAAAGAAAAGAAAGAAAAGGGAGCATTGTGTTCTTGAGGGAGAATACAAATGAGCCAAAGCTGAGTGTCATAAGTAAAAACAAACTGGCATAACATAATGTTTCAAGTAGCAAGACACTTTGTTCTGTTAGGTTTTATTCTGCAAATTGTGAAATACACCCAACATGACTTGGGTTTACACTTGTTCTTGGACTGTGACATATGTAAACAATGCTGTGACATTAGTAGCGAGGACTTGTTATGCAGGTCACTGTGTCATTTAATTTTGCCATATAATTGGATGATTACACACTTGAGGTATTCTCAACACAGGGAGTTTATGAACTGCAATACATTAATTAGTTTCTGCAGGGAGCCAGTCATGTCTTATGGGAGAAAAAAATTATTGCTGTTTTCTTACTTTGAAATGTTAGATAAGTAAACAACCACATTTTCTCTCAAGTATTGCATATATTATGTTAAGAACTAAAAGAAATCTAATGGAAATTTTAATTCTATTCAAGACTAAGTTGAGCTTTTCATCATAGATATTAGTTAATTTTTCAACAACATAGGTGGACGATTGCTCTTTCTCCACCCTCTGCCCCCACGTCAATCAACTTTTCCACTCAAATCCCCCTCCTTAATTAGGCTCATGAATTACACAGATCAGCCAAATGCTGCAATCTCACAATTTAGCAAACAACTTTTGGCCCAAGAGATTTTGAGTTTCCTCACCAATCCCCTGATCTCACACAGGAATTAATTTCTTCTTTTTCAAAACTCTGACAGAAAGCTTTTTCTGCGTGGATTTATTGGTCTTCACTGTGCTGATTAATTATTGTAATAATAAAGTCAACAACAGCCTCGATACGGTCCTTGTACTCCTGTAATGAAATGATGTAATGGGGAAGTGTGGAATAATTCTAACCTCTCAGTCGGCTGTAGTGATACAAAATTCATCTGTTTTCAATTGTCGGAGAGGTTGTATCCCTGCAGCAAAAAATGTTAATGCTCATATGAGTCTCCGACTTAATTTCACACATCGGAACATAATTGCCGTGTTTTCAACAATATGCCTCAGATGGATTTTTCATAAATATTTTGTTCTATTAAACCCACTTCTAAGGTTAATTTAAATGTAGTGAATGTATACTTCCAGGCATAAGTTTACACACACTTATTATAACTATGAATATTAATCATAAATATTCAAACAAATTAAAAGGAAATTCCAAATGTTTTCAGAATTATACATGCAGGCTCACACATACACAGACATATATACACAGACATATATTTGGTTAAATGTCCTATGTTGATCCTCAACCTCAGCGTTTCTATTCAAAAACAAGCTTCTGACGAAGAGTTGGCTGGCTTTCTTCGACCACTCATCTTGAAATAATTGCTAGAGTTAATAGTAATTGGCTGGTTTCATGCCACAGAAAGATTAACCCACAAAGTTTAAATTAAGTTGAAGTTGGATGTTGGTGAGACAATTCAGAAAACTCAAAGTTAGCATTTGAAAATTCATTTTGATGTGGGTGTAGGCTCAGAGAACTGTTGGAAGAAACAAAACAACCTCAAGCATAACTGAAATTTCCCAGTCATCCATATGGACTAGCCATGTAACCAATATCAAGCATGGTGGTGGCAGCATCATTCTGTGGACTGTTTTGCTGTCAAGTGGAATAATAAATATGAATCTTTGAATTTGCTGATTAACAATTAAAGACATTTGATTTTATGGTTGTTATATGTAGAGAAAATGTACTATATATTTCAATTTAGAATTCAAATCTTTTTTTTTTTCTTTAAGTCAACACTTAAAAGTTGTTTAAAATGCATATTTAAAAGTCTAAAGTATTCTGACATTTTGATATCGAGTATGTGGAACTGTAGCATACTAATTGCATTTTGAAAATGTCTTCCTACTTTTTCTCGAATCTGTAATCCTTACAACTGTGTGCGCGTCTGTCTCATGTTTAAATCTGTAGTTACTGAAGACTATTTGACCTGTTACACCGAATCTTTATCATTTTTTTAATTACATTTCTATGCAAAACCCTTTCGGAGTAATATAGTTTTACAGATTACTTGGGGTGTGGAAATGCCAGGGTGATCCGTAGCTTAACCAACAGCAGTAATAAGCCTCAGAAGGTCTGCTTCGACATTTAGAGGCAGTGTTTGAGGTGGAAGCTTTGTTACAACGCTGCTGAGATTAAACACCGAGCCATGAAGGGGCGAGACTCACAATGAGGTGGCGCGGAATAACATTACTAATAATAAAAAGTTGATTAGGAACCTTATTAACCTGTGCTCGCCCTGAAAATCGAGCACCCCATAAACACATGGTCACACAACACACACGTACAGCACACCGTAAACGTGCAATCACTCAAAACACCATATGAGTTCAGCAGCCCATAGCCGTTCCTCCCGGGAGGCGGGGCTGGAGGGGGGTGTGGAGGGGTTGGCAGAAATGAGATCGGATTCAGAGAGAGATCACTGATTGAGGGCAGTGAATCGATGGATGGCTGGAGGCTCCGTGAAACCAGTGAGTGATGGTGCTGCATTTAATCGCTTTTTGTGTTTGTCTCAATTACATTACATAATAGCTTCTAACACCTGGTCTAACACCTGGAACAGGGAAATGCTGTGTGGGGCACAAAAAAGAGGATCCTAGAGTACAGACAGTGGTGTTAATAGTTGGCTTATAGAAAACTGGCTGCCTGCTGGTGATAGTGACAGACTGTCAGTCTATGTGTAAGGACCCAGTCATGCTCAGCTGGCTGTATCAGGCAGATGCACAGGCTACATCAGATGTTGGAGTGCTTTTATAGATTGGTTTCAATTCTGTGTGTGTGTTTCAATGAATGCAATAGATGTTGGAGGACCTGCAGACCCCATCGCCCCCTCCATCATCATCCCTCCAAAGAACACCACGGTAACGGTCGGAAGAAATGATGCCATCATGGAGTGCGTTGCCAATGCAAGGTAAGTATTCACAAAAAGATATGCAGTTGGAGGGAAAAGGACAAAGAATATATACATAGAGATGATGAAATCTCTACTTTTATTCCTCCTCAACATCTGATATTGTGATTTAAATGAGTCCGGAAATCTTTTGTTTGAACACGATCGAAAAAGTGTTTTGCACATCTCTCGTTTTGCACCTCTCCTCCATTCTTCCCTTTGATTCAAGGCTTTGCTCTGCTCTCGCTATCTCACACAGTCCTGGCTCTGAATTCTGACTATTATCTCCAATTCAAAGATTTAATCAGAATGACAGATGTATCAAATTTCACCTTCAATGCTCTTTAACCTTGAAACAGCATAAAAGTTTGTATTAATGTCACGTTTTCTATCTCTTGCTCTCGTTTTTCCCCTTCCTTTTCATCTTTTTTGTCTCTCTCTTTTAGACCTCTTGTTAAAATGAGCATCACTTGGAGGAAAAACGGCATAGTGGTCAATTCAGGAATCAGGGATTTTGGTCGCAGACTTGTGATCAGTTTACCTGCGGTCAGTGATAGTGGCTACTATGAGTGTGAGGCATCTCTTCGCAGTAGCAGCGTCCCCTCGGTCACCTCTGGCGCCTACCTGCATGTTCTTGGTAATTAAAACACAGCTGACACTTCAGTCCCACTCATAGCAGCTGGGTATTGCCTCAGCATGCTCACTCTCGTGTTGAGAGAATTTAGAGTGAGATTTTTGGACTGCCACAGGTATTCAACCCTTGAATTTTTATTCAAGGTTTGAATAAAAACTTACTTTCAAGAACAGTTTGGAATGTTTTAACAGAGCTGTGCTTTTGTCCTAATGAAACAGAATATCCCGTGTTCATAAAAGAGCCACCAAGTCACATCACCGCAGAAATGGAGAAGGTGGTAGATATACCCTGTCAGGCACGAGGTTAGTCATTTTCTTCTGCTGTTGAATGAGCAAAAGACAAAAGAGCCTAAAAATCTAGGAAAAAAAACAAGTAGACATTATGTTGAGGAGGTGAATCTTTTTCTGTAGGAACGCCGCAACCAGACATCGTGTGGTATAAAGATGCAGTGCCTATCAGCCCAGTGAAGATTCCCAGGTACAAGGTGCTGGTTGGAGGCAGCCTGCAGATCAACGGCCTCCTGCCGGACGACACTGGGATGTTTCAGTGCTTCGCTCGCAATCTCGCAGGAGAAATCCAGACAAACACCTACTTGGCTGTTACAAGTACGTCTCTTTGGAAATTCTAATTTTTCCTCAGTCTTTGCATTTCCGAACTCGTAAATCTGATCCTCTTGTCTCATTTCTAATCCTCTTTTGTCGGGCTCCCCATCTCCTCTCCGACACCCATTCAATCTATATATCACCATGGCAGTGACAGACTTCTAACACTACAAGCTTGTGCATTTATTGCCCTATTTTTGAATTAGACTCTGAGCAAGAGAAGTAGTGAGATGAGAGCATCTTGTCAGAGTCTTAGAGCTGTCGCTGGGAATGAGACCTGACGGCTGCCCCTTTTGTCAAGTCTATTAAGCTCTCAGCTGCCGCCTGCTTTATTAGGGACAAAGCTGTTTATGTCTCTCATTATCATCTCTGTCTCACCTGATTTTCTTTAAATATATGCGTGCTTCTTTTTGTGTGTGGCTGATCCCACCCAGGTATTGCTCCCAACATCACTGCTGGCCCTTCTGACAGCGCGGTGATTGATGGCATGTCAGTCATTCTGCATTGTGAGACCTCAGGAGCCCCGCGCCCAGCCATCACCTGGCAGAAAGGTGCGTGGGTTAACAGTGTGAGCTTCCTTGTGGGGCGGTTATTATGCAGCTTTTTTTTACGTTTATTTTTTTTTGTCTTTACTTGCCAAAGTTACGCAAGAGCTACAGAAAAGAGCCACAATATAAATGCTCCCCAGCTAATCCTTATCTTTTTACTTCGGTTGCTCTATTTACACTCTTATTATGTCACTCTGACATTTCTCCAATGTCCTAATTGTTCTTTCCGTGTGCCCCACCATGTCCTCCCCGCTTGTGCTCCCTGTCCTCTTTCCGAAACCATCAATCACTCCTGCCCCTTCCCCGCAGGTGAACGTGTCTTGGCTAGCGGCTCAGTCCAGCTGCCTAGATTCACCCTGCTTGAGTCAGGCAGCCTACTCATAAGCCCGTCCCACCTGTCTGATGCCGGTACCTACACCTGCATGGCCAGTAACTCGCGGGGCATTGATGAGGCCTCAGCTGACCTGGTGGTGTGGGGTAAGCTTAAATGAAGCAGATAATTTGCTCGAATAGCCACAATTAGCATTAGAAATGTCTTCACCAATACAGTGGGAAAGTAAGTATCGAAAAGGTAATTATTTTTCTCATAATATATGTTTCTAGTGATTATTCAAAATTCACATCAGAAGTCAGTGAAACTAAAGTAATCCACACATACATAAAAAGCTAGTCAAATAACTCAATAAATTAAAGCTGATACTTCCCTGTAATATGTCTTTTTTTTCTGTTTGAGACCAAATAATTTTTCTGTTTGTTTTACCATGCTGTTGAAAATCATTATTTAATCAAGATAAAATGTACCCTTTCAAAATCAAGCTTCTGAGTGCTCAAATCCTGACAGTTTCCTGAATACCTGCTGCATCGCTTGGTATTTGCACTGAAAATTACACAGAGTAGGAAAGATAGTGCTCCGTATAATGAGCCCAATCCTTTCTAGTCAACATCAGAAGGAAAAAGAAAAATACCAATCTCATTGACAAGCAGCCAAACAGAAGGAAGTTGTTCAGGGAAGTAAAAGTAGTTTGAGTGCAACTGTACTAGTAAAAACAGTTTCTGGTTAAAACAGTGAGGTAATGTCTCATTTTATAGGCAGTAAAGATTAACAGAAATTAGTCAGATTGAAAATCTCAAACAAGAATATCAACAGATTCATATGAGAAAAAAAAAGATTATTGCTATTTGCTTCAGCTGCTTCACCATGCTCAACATTGTCCATCACCTTACGGGTCTGACTTAAACACATAAAGTGTGACCACTTTACAGTACAATTTTAGCAAAGCAATGCTGTTCTTGAAACTGCTCTAGTTCTAATTGATGAAAAGGAGACAAGTTAAAGGTAAAAGTAAATCTATTTCCAAATGAAATAAATATTTTTCTACAGTTCTTTTGAGTATAATTGATACCATAACATACAGATGAAAAGAGCATAATTTTACCTTAAAGTTGTCTTAACCAGGTTCTCATTGCAATATTTCTGATAGAGATGTTAAAAAAATAAATTAGCAGAAGAGATGTTCAGATTTTAAAGGTCACACGTTGAAAAATCTTGATTTTCAAAAGGAAATTATTAGTAATACACTCAACTGCTTGTTTCCAAGATATTCTAGTTGTAATCACTAAGGTAACATAATAATTTCAGTGTAAATGAATGCAAACTATCAGTCCTTGAGCAGCTGTTGCAAAACACCAATTGAAATTACTGCGATGATTTATTCTGCTTCCGAGATGCACTGAGTAAAAGATAAAATCCAGTCCACTAAGCTCTGTTAAATCCACTGTTCAAACATGTGGTCTCTGAGCACCAGCCTCTGGGTCTTTTCACAGCACGTACCCGCATCACTAAACCACCACAAGACCAGAGTGTCATCAAGGGAACCAAGGCTGTCATGACCTGCGGTGTGACCCATGACCCCAGTGTCACCATAAGGTAACTTTCACTTATCCGCGCTGCAATTTGATGGCTGATCTTCCATGAAGCAGATTTTCAATGTGGAAGACAAACTCAACCAAGAGTGGATTTAATTAGTTTATGAAATCTGGGCGATATCTTGTGGTAATCCAGCCTTGGAAAGACTCCAGCGAGGAGATTCGGAAACTGAAGATCGGATTGAGGAATTAGTTCATGGCCTCGCCTCGCTTCTGAATCAGTCGTGAGCGCAAGAGAGAACACGCAGCTGTCTCTGAGGGAGCAAAATGTCGTCTTGGGAGCCCAGTGATTAGAGTGCCTGTCACCTGTGGGCCTGCGACATTGATCAGATTGCAGGGTAAACAGATGAATATGTAAACAGCGTAATAACCTCAGACAGCGCCTTTAATTAAATGCAACACAGAGGAGATTAGCCAGAGAGCCCGAATAGCTGCAATTAATCACACTGGCTTGTGGCACTTGCATGCCTCAATGCATGCATAAGAGGGATCATATGTGCGGTTGGATGTCTGACATGACATGGAGTGGAATGGCTGGATGATATGACGTGCACTGTATGTGTGGCGGAGATGGAGAGAGAGAGAGATGTTTTTCAGATTCAGAACACTTTGTTACCCACTTCACAAGGCTTTTCATCAGTGTCAGCAGCTTCTGTGTTTGCCGTATGATCTGACACAAGGAAAACAGATTTACTGTCACAACACTTGGGAGTAAAGAGTGGAAAGGCATAAGCCGGTGTATGTGTCCCAGAGAATGTGTTTGACACGCTTTTCAATCCTGCAGGTATGTGTGGGAGAAGAGCGGCTCTGTGATTGACGTGAACTCGTCGCCCCGCCTGCGCCTGGATTCTGACGGGACCCTCCACATCTCCCAGACGTGGTCGGGCGACATCGGAACATATACCTGCAGGGTGACCTCGGTGGGGGGCAACGATTCCCGTAGTGCCCACCTCCGAGTCAGGTCTGCACCTTATCTAACTGATCTTGATCTTGATGTCTGGGCTTTTTTTGTTTTTTTCCTTGCCTACTTTAGTCTGGGGAGGTAATGATTGATGGCTGTTTTCTTCGCTGTTGCAATTTATTGTTGCTCCCCTCTGTAATCGATGAAGCACCTCTAAAATCTATAATGGAAGACTCTCAGCTTAGCTGTTTAGTTCTATTATTTGGCACTCATCCTGTCTAAATTAATACTAATAACAAAAATAAATGCATTTGTGCACTGTTTTTTTGTTGTTGTTGTTGTTTTTTGTTTTTTTGTTTTTTAGATCTGAGAGACACTTTACAACAATCACACAAAATCAGAAACGTAAAACACTTAAGCACATGATAATCATTAATCACTTGTTTCTCATGAACACACATGTGCATACAGGCAACTGCCTCATGCTCCAGAGAACCCAGTGGCGATCCTGAGCAGCACCGAAAAGAGAGCCATTAACCTCACGTGGGCCCAGGCCTTCGATGGCAACAGCCCACTGATCCGGTATACCATGGAGGTCTCTGAAAACAGTAAGCGTTCACTTTAAATTCTTCTTGTTTGTAATTTCAAAAGTCAAGTTTCTTCATCTTTCCTGTGTGATGCACTAATTTGGAGCACCTTTATTATATTATGTCTCTATTGTTTCCCTTAAATTGTCAGCTGCATCCTTTCATGCCTTTTGCAATCAGTGTAACTGAATTGCCTCACCCATCGGTTCCATGGGAACTAAATTGTGGTGATGTCCAATGCTCCTATCTCCTTTATTTTTTTTTTCTTCCTCCTGATAAAATCAGAAGTTATGATGTTTTCACCCGTAGAGGGTAAATTGTTCGACCATTTCTCATTTAAGCTTTGGCTAAATTGAGAAAATGACAACTCATTAAAAAGAAAATGGATCTGAGGATGCAGATGGGATCTGGGTTTTAGATAATTGAATTGCAATCTGATCTTTAGAGGGAGTGCATGCAAAATAAATGACTTGTTTGTATAGGTGACTGCAATATTATTACGGAAAATGAAGCAATAATATCACACTGAATTCAAATTTGAGTTTGCCTGCAAACAGGAGATGCTCCTGAAAGCTCCTCAAGCTGAAAAAAAAAGAAAAAGATTTTATATTTTGTGTGTGTTGCTCACAACTCTCTTTGTCTTGTGTTTTCTATCTCAGATGCCCCTTGGTCAGTACTGCTGGCTAACATTGAGCCTGAGTCGATAGGGGTGGTTGTCGGCGGCCTCATCCCAGCACGTTCCTACCAGTTCCGCCTGTGTGCTGTCAATGACGTCGGCAGAGGACAGTTCAGCAAAGAGACGGATCGGTGGGTGCTCAAAAATCCCTAAAACACCACTCAGAGTCTATATAACTTAATTTGAACAGTGGTCCGGAGAAAAGTATTGCACTTGGAGGGCTTTTATTGCCCTGGAACAACTCGTTCTCCCCCTAGATCTTATCTTGGCAGTTCAATAGAAAATCCTGTAAGACCACTTTTTTTTCTTCTTTTTTTCCCCAACTCTTTGCTCTTACGCAATTGAAGGAGAGATGAACCATCTTTCGGTCGGGCCATATTTTTTCAACATATAAGTGTGAATGAGCTTAAAATGTGCTTTGAGAAGATTTGATGGGTGCCCTGACCCGGCTTCCTCTCTTTCCTTCATATAAACTGTCGTCGCAGTGCTTCACAAGTGAAATAAACCGGAGCTTTGAAGAGGCGCGGACCCAGAATCTCAGGTGGATTCTGTCGATTAGCGAGACCAAACAATCTCATAAAGGGCAAACTCAAACAGGATCTGATGTTATTCACCCGCACACACAACTGTTTGACATGGCCTTTGTCAACATTCACTTCTTTTACACCTGCAAGTGAGAGCAAACGCATACCATCATGGTGCTTTGTAACCAGAGCTCATTTACAGAATCCCCTGGTGAATTCGCCAAAACAAGGGGGAAGAAGGGGAAGGAGGTTACTGCATCAGTGAGAGCAACACTTTTCCAAGGCACTTCTTTGATCCTAAACACTCTGCTTTATCTCCTCCAGAGGGGCTGCTCCAGCACGTTGGGAAGAAATCAAGATGTCAACTTAAATTGACTTAAAAGAAAAATCTTCATGGAGCTCTCCTTCTTGTTCTGTGCTATCATTCTCTCCATCGTGCTGCTCCACTTTCGCCAAGGCCTCTTTGATCTTTTCTCTGCCACAGCGAGTGGTCCCTCGGCGGACAGCAATATGGGGAATATGTTTTAGTTTAAAACACGACCCTACTTCCACAACTTTTCTTCATGGAGCGTTTTTAAAAAAAAAGGGGAAAAAAAGAAATACAAAAGCAAGGCTTTATCATGACTTGATGCGCTATGATGAAATGGGATAGAAATATGCAGAAACGTGTGATAATTAATGCATGGCTTCTCTCCTTGTCTCTTCTTGTACCTCTCTTTCCTCTTTTGCTTTCTTTTTTTTCACTGCAGACTGACTCTACCCGAGGAGCCTCCCAGCGCACCACCTCAAACTGTCATCGCAAGTGGCCGCACCAATCAGTCTATAATGATCCAGTGGCAGCCACCGCCAGAGAGCCATCAGAACGGGCCTCTTCAAGGCTACATCATCAGGTAAGAAAACCTGCCATTTCTTTTTCTTTTCAAAGGATAGTTGCCCTGTTGGGTCAGTTCTGTTTGGACGAGTTAATAAATGTAATTCCAGTTTTTGTTACAATTTACCTCAATGAGGTGCTTCCCATTAAAAGCATACTAAGAATTTATCTTTTTGTGACAATTTTCAGAAATTCTTCCATCTCTCTCCTCTTTATATATATATTTATATATTCCTGTTCTTTTTTACCTCACTAATCTTGTTGCCTGACTGTATTGTCCTTGCCTCCTGCATCCATCAATTACTCCCACTGCTGCCAGGTATTGTCTGTCAGGGCTTCCAGTCGATTGTCAGATGAAAAACATCACCAACCCTGACCAGAGCAGCCTGCTCCTGGAGGACCTCATCATCTGGACAAACTATGAGATTGAGGTGGCAGCCTACAACGGAGCAGGCACAGGGATCTATAGCCATAAAGTCACGGAGTGGACCCTGCAAGGAGGTCAGAGCAACAAAAACAGGACTTTTAGGTTGTGCTGGCTCAAATAAAAGATTGTTTATGTGGCTTAAAAAATTCCTACTTCGAGGGAGTGCAGTTCATTTAGTTTTACATATTCCATTTACTTTATGTTTAAGCGTTTTTTGGGGGGTTTGATATTCAGCCTGCAGCATGAAATTTGTGTTCATAACACAATCTGGTTTTAATGGTCAAATTAAGAGTTTTCTTGGGAGTTTTCACCGCAGTAGCATTAAGAAAGACACCAGCGCCCACATCGTTAAGGCAGCACTATTTCTGTTGCTTATTTTAGAAGTTTGCAGTCAGCACAGAAAAGTAGAGTTGTAAAGACATTGCTTGCTTGCCCTGTGGCATTTTTTTTTTTTTTTTACTAAAAATCTTTATAGATGCTGCAATACTGTACAACACAAAATACATTACCTTCTTTTTTTATTTGATTTGAAGTTTCTGCTTTTATTTTTCATGTTCATTATTTGGTAGAGTTCATGACAAAAAAAAATAGGAAACATTTTTAATACACCTGATCACCTTGATCTTCAACTAATACCCACTTGGGAATTAGCTGATTGGTGCTGCTTTATAATAAGAAGAAATTATTTCTGTCAGTTTTATTTTTGGTCTGTATATCTAGTTAATCTAAAATAATCAAATCTGTTTTTAAAAGATGATTTAACTAGGGGCACAACTTATTAAATCCTGAATTATCTATGATTTATGACATTTTTGATTCAGTTTTACTTGCCACTCCCAGGCCGGATCACTGCCAGAAACTGGAGATCAATTAAACATAACCTGTCTGACATCAGGAAGTAGGCTAATATCCATTACAAAAACCAGGTCATGCCCTGAACTAGAAAACATTCAAGAAAAAAATGAGAGAAAAATCAGCAACATCTATCAGTCTGCAAGGGGTTAACAAAACCATTCCCAAAGCTTTTGCACTTTCACAAACCACAATGAGGGCCATTGTCCACAAATTGGAAAAAAAAAAAGAAGTGGTCAATCTTCCCAGGAGTTGCTGCCTACCACAATCACCCTCAGTGATTTTTCCAGCTTGACACATCATGATGATCCTCAAGACTTTCTGTGAGATGGTTTTCTTTTCTGATTTAATATCACAATGACGATTCATCAGTGGAACTATGAATTAGACAAATTATGTCAGATAATGCCTTGCCATGATCTTGAGCTCAATATTGTAGCAGGACAGTAATTTCAAGCACTCCAGGATTCTACATGTAATTGTCTCTGAGTGGTCTTGTCAAAGTTTGGCTTTAAATCAGCTTGACATGAAGTGGTATGAGTAAACATAAATTGCTCCAGTGGTTGAATTATAGCAATTCTACATTGAACATGGTGCCATTTGAAAACTGCATATTCTGTTAACTCTGGATGTAATAGTCTTATTTTAGCCTTGTTTGGTGAGCTGAAACAAGGTTAACAAAAGTTTAATATGGAAGTAAAATAAATCTGTAAGGAAGCAAAACCTCTTCTATGCACTGTGCAATTGTTTGCTTTGTTATCTGCTGTTTGAGGACGCAAAACTTGACATTCATCTTTTGTGCTTAGGAGAGTTTTTTTTATATCTGAATGACTCATGGATCTGAGTTAACTGGCTGAACAAACAAAAGAAACACATTCATCTAAAAATGGTTGAGTACCTTGTCTACACTTAGTTAAACAAGCAGGTAAGGTTCAAAGAAAACATCGAACGACGCCAACCTGAGAAGAACTATTGATTAAGACCATCTCCTTGCTCATTCGGAGATTTAGCTCCCTGGAGACCAAATTATCAATTTGAAAAACAACAATTTTCAATGTATTTTATTGGGATTTTACCTTTTTTTTTTCCTTCTCACCTTGAGGCAAATTTTAAACACTACTATTCACGACTTTATTTATTTATTCCGAATAATTTAAAAAAGTTTGTTGGACTTTTTTAGAACATATTTAATTAATCCTGCCAGCCAAATGCTAATTTAGGTGACAAGAGTCACTCTTGTGTCATACCTCTCCATGTTTCTTAAGGATTTGGTTTAGAATGATTTATTCTTCATTTGTTCATGCTGAGTAAAGTAATTAGAACATTCCTTTCACACTCTGTGGTACCGTCATGCCTACTGATTCAAATATACTTGTCTTCCTTCTTCTCTCTTGTGAGGATCAGAGTCACAGTTACTATAAATCACCAAAATCGGTTGCTTCCAGAAGGAGCTAAGCTTCAGAATACTCTTTAGAAAATAATGAGGCTCAGTCTTTCAAATCAGACATTCCCACAGTGACTGTCAATAGAATTTTATTGTTGAGTATAAATCTGAACACTAATAGGAGCGATCCATGAAAAAAAGCTTCAAACAAACAGGAAAACAAGAAATACTGACAACCCAGCCTTTGCTTGGTTTGGTAAGTGTCTTGGCCAATCACATCAAAGTTAATGTGTAGTATGAAATCCTGCAACAGCCTTTACCGTATGGAACACCTCAAGCGTTGCATATTTTATGCATTTTTAGGTCTTTTAAAGTTCTGGAAGACCAAACAGACTCATAACTGTGAATCCCTGTCATGCTAAATCAAATGTTTCAGGGAAAACGGTGCATCACTAAATATTTTCAGGAGCTCGCAAAAAAATGTATGAATAAATAAATAAAGCACCCATAAGAGTTCTTCTACCTACTGAAAGATATTTTTTCCCACTGCACAATGTCTGTTGATAATAGAAAAGGAATGGCATTTATTTCTGCCAATCTGTCACAGTCAGATGATTAGAAAATACTTCTCAAGTTTCAGAAATAATGGATTCTGTTTTGAAAAGAAAATCCTGCACTCTCTGTGAGATAACTGCTTAATTTATAAGTTAAAGATCTTAATAAGCTTTTATGTGGTGTTACATTTCTTCTTAAACAAAGGACTGGAGTTTAGAAAAACTCTTAAGTGTTCAGTCTTCTATATGTTTGGCCTCATCTGCAAAAAAGTGGATTTCATCATTTGAGCGGTTTTATTGAATAACGGCAATAAGATAGGTGTTTAGGTTGTTGAGCTTTAGTTCAGTAATTGTTTTTCTGCTACTCCCCTGAACAATTAAATCCGGATCAGTGTTAACATTTAGATGGGGTTTTGAGAGAATTCAGAGGGGACATCAGGACTGATATGGCCCCATCAGCATCATTAATGTGCAACTCACTAACTGTTTTCCGGTATTACATCAGGATGGCGTGCTCACTTCAAACAAACTGCTGCAGGGTTTACCTGGAAGCCGCCTGAGGCAACCACTCTCACACCCCGTTTGACTGCTATACTCTTACCTTCACAAATGAGCTAAAATACAGGTTCCTTCACCCGGATTCTCACGCTTCGAATAAAAGTCCAGTCTGAAAAGAATAGCTCTTGTATAATTCCAAGTCCCGCTTTCTCCCCCATCTCATTACTATTCCTCTTTCTTTTCATCCCTTTGCTTGTCTTCTCTAATCCCTATGCCGCCCTGAATTTCTTGTTTTCTCCTCTCTTTGGATCAGTGCCCACTGTGCCACCGGGAAACGTACAAGCTGAAGCTGTCAACTCCACCACTGTGCGTTACACCTGGAGTGCCCCAAGTCCTCAGTTTATCAATGGAATCAACCAAGGATACAAGGTGAGCGTGTCGTTTCTGTCAACTAGTGCACTCTAGTGGCCAGTGGTAGCAGGGCAGTCTTTTTGCCTTCATCTGATAAAGAACTAATAATATATCACTGTGCTGAATATCTCATTATTCAGCTTGTCATGAGCTTAATTATTGTTAATTGCTTGCGATAATTTCTATTTTGTATTATTTTTAATTACTTGCACAATGTTCCATGTTTTCTATCGCCTCATCTCCAGCTTTTGGCATGGGAACCCAGTCGCTCTAACGAGGTCACAGTGGTTATGGTGCGGCCCAACTTTCAGGACAGCGTGCATGTGGGTTACATCTCTGGCCTTAAAAGGTTCACAGAATACTACACTTCTGTATTATGCTTCACCACCCCTGGAGACGGGCCCCGTAGCCCCCCTCAGCGGTTACGAACACATGAGGATAGTATGTATTTTTTTTTTTCAATGCAAGCTTTTGTTCAGAATTAATTTAAATAAAATTATTGAAAAGAGTGATGTTTTGGGACCTGATTTGACATTTATTTGTTCTGTTTTCAGCCCCGGGTGCAGTAGGACACCTCAGTTTCACAGACATCCTGGACACTTCATTGAAAGTCAGCTGGAAGGAGCCACAAGAGAAGAATGGCATTCTTACAGGTAGCTAAAAAGTGTAATATTTCAGTGCTTTGAAAATTACTTAAATTCTCCAAACTTTTCCAAGTTTTTCTCATTACAACCACAAACTTCAATGTATTACATTGTTGAGGTAAAGATTTGAGCAACACTACCACCTTCATCACCAACCAGAATGTGTTGGCTGATTCATAAAGTAGAGGAATAGGGAGTTCAGCACCTCAGTTGTCACAGGGGTTTTCACCTTTCCAGATTTTTGCCACTCTCCCTGCACCTGTAGATTGCATGTATTACTTTTGTTTTTTTTTTCTGTAGCACCTTCAATTACACCCTCACTTTGTTTTTAGTTCATGTTCTCCTTGCCTGCTCTCTCAGTTTAGGCGCTTGAGTAGATTTGCGGTTATTCTTTTCTTTCTTTATCTTTGGATGATGGATTGACTGATCAGATGTGTTTTCCTTTTGATGTTTTAGAACTTAACTCTGCTTCAACCTTCTCTGCAACTTTATCACTGACCTTTGTGCTGTACTTTGATCTTTATAATGCTGATTGTTCCCTCATGTTTTCAAAAAAAAAAAAAAAACCTCTGAAGTCTTCACAGAATAGTTGTGTATATACTAAGAATAAATCCCACTCATGGAGTATTATCACTAATGAGGTTACTTCTTAAGGCATGTGTCATTTTAGTTTTACTTCACAATCATTCACATCTTTGTACTAGTCTAATAAAATTGATTGAAATGTGTGGTGGTATCAAGACAATACTTCAAGAAATTGAAGTGAACGCTTCAGAGCCCTTTTTCATGTTACTGAAATTTCCGAAGATTGATTTTCTATTTTTTTTTTTTTTTTTTTGGTTGATGCAGTATTTTAAAATGTCCATCCATCTATTTTCTTCCACTTATTCGGGATCGGGTCGCGGGGGTATTTCAGGATATCGTATCTCCTGGGAGGAGTTCAACAGGACCAACACTAGAGTGACCCATTATTTGCCCAACCTGACTCAGGAGTATAAAGTTACAGGACTCACTGCACTCACTACTTACACCATTCAAGTGGCGGCCATGACTTCCAAAGGCCAAGGTCAGCTTTCTGCATCGACCATATCGTCTGGAGTGCCTCCAGGTCAGTGTTCTAATGAGAGCATTACAATTACAGAAAAGGATTGGACAAGAAGCTGGCTCTTTTTCTGCAATGACACATGATTTGTTTGCTGTTTCCCCCAAAACCTTCATTGAACAGAGCTGCCCGGTCCTCCCACCAATTTAGCCATCTCTAACATCAGCCCACGTTCGGTCAACCTACAGTTCAAACCAGGCTACGATGGCAAGACATCAATTTCTCGCTGGTTGGTTGAAGCTCAGGTAAGAAAAAAAATCCCTTTAATTTTAACTTCCAACAACAACATATTCATTAACTGATTTTATTTTATTATTATTATTTTTTTCTGTCAGTTTCATTTGCTTAGATGCTTATGCAAGCTCATGTCCCTGTGCATTTCAGATTGGTATAATTGGGGAAAACGAAGAGTGGCTGATGGTTCAGGAGCTGGCTAATGAACCTGATGCTAGGTCGCTGGAGGTCCTCGACCTAAACCCTTACACTTTTTACAGGTGCACACATGCATACCAACAAACTCTTATACTCATGCAATGCATATAAAAAGCATCTTCCCCACTTCACTCAAATTTAACTGAAAATCTTTTTATTCTTTCATCCCATATTTTACTCTTCAGTTTAAATTGGTTGCCTTTTGATGCTACTATTTTTTTTAAAGTTGTATGTTTAAAAACACAGAATCACAAAAGGTTCTAAATTATTTTTCTGAAGGAATTTTATATTTTGTTTTATTAGAATCACAAATTTAAACATCAATTTACGTTAATGTTTGGACCAACACAAAGCAGCATTTTATTATAAGTTGAAAGAATAATTATCCAATTCTTTCTACATACATTTTATTCTTTTTGGGATAGGCTATGGTGCTTTCATTTTGTGTCCATTTTAATCTGATCATCTGAAAAAAGAATTCAGAGCAGACAGTGGTCTTCAGAAATCAAATTAGAAAATAGTGTTCACTTCTATGTAATTATTCAGTTTAAATAGAGTTCTTCTATGAAAGATCCAAATGTTTGTTAAGGAACATTATTTGAAAAGTAGAGAACATAGTGGATAGTAAAAGGTTCACCTCCTAGCAGGACAAAAATAACAAAGCCAGAGATACATTGGAAAGTATCGATAGATCAAATTAGAGACCTAAATCAATCATGTTTTTCCACTTCACAGTTATGCTGTGCCTTGTATTGTTGTGTCACATAAAAATCCCAATCATATTGATACATAAAAATATGCTTTTGGCTCTAACATAACAAAACCTAAAACAATCCTTGGCATATGAATACCTTTGGAAGCACTCTCAATGTAATACCATTATTTAAGTATAGTAACTATTTTAGGTGAAGGTTTTTTTCATATTAAACAGTACGGATGGCTGAGAGGTTATATCTGCTGACAGAAGGTTTAATTTATTTCAGGTTCAGGATGCGTCAAGTCAACATTGTTGGCACCAGTCCTCCAAGTCAGCCATCCAGGAAGATCCAGACGCTTCAAGCTCCTCCAGATATCTCCCCCGCCAACGTGACCCTTCGCACAGCCAGTGAGACCAGCCTGTGGCTTCGCTGGGTGGTAAGTCTTCACTGCATATTAGTCCTGATAAAAATAGCATGACACTGAATAGTTTAATTAGATTTTCAGGGACATTTTTCAGATTTTTTGATGAATGATTTGAAATGGCTTATTTTCTTTTAACGTCTCTCTTGAGTATATGCTTTAAATGTAATGAAGGGACTAAAAAGAAATTGGCAAAATGTCCTTGAGTTGGTAGATAAGCTTAGTTAAAAACTCGATTTAGGTGATTAGGTATTGAAAAGTTTGACATTCAGTAACTTTCTCAGCTCTCGCTTTTGCACTATTGGGGCTTTTTTAATAAGATAAATGAGTGCATGCAATATTACTGATAGGGATGTTGAAAGCTGGACATTCTTGTGTCCTTGGGATGCCTACTTTCTGCATCAGCATTTGGCAGTGTATTCAGTCTATTATACGACATCTGTCTATTAACATCCCTGTACCGATGCTTAAGACATGAGTCACAGAGATTTGTCATATCATTGAACCCATTGCAAGATTAAAAAGAGCAAATATACCTGGATTTAAAGAAACAGCGGGTTGTCAGCAGTGGAATCTGCTCTGCAGACACAGCTTAATGATCAATACTAAAGCTGGATGTCATAAAACCTGGGCTTCTTTCGGCTGCTGTTCAGAAAGCCTAAAGTGAATCACAGTGTCCATAATGTTTCTCAACATTAAAATGTCAAGAAACAGGAAACTTGAAAATATTATATATCCTGACATTTAACATATAAAACAAAAATGTTCAATGGCACAACTGTGCACACATTTAAACTAATATCTTCTGGAACCACATTTTGCTGTAAATTAGCATTTAGTCTTCTTTGGTTGGAGTCCAACACACATCCTGATTTGATAGTGTCTTTCCACTCAACCTTTCAAAAATTCTCCAAATCTATGCATTCCAGGTTTATCAGATTTACTGTAATTGATGACAGGTGGCAACATAAGATAATGATAAAATAAAAAATTAAATTATTGAAAGAGATATTTCAACAAAGTATTAGTTTTATATCACATTACTGCAATAGTGCAGTAATGTGCAGCTTTTTTACCCTTATGATTTTTTTTACTAGAAATTTACAAGATAAGATCATATGTGAAGAGAGTGTAATTTTTACATTGAAAAAATTGCATTTTACCAGGCATGTGTACACTTTAGAGAATCACTATACTTTTATAAATTTCCTGAAATTCAGTTTTAACTGGGTTAAGCACTAAACATCACTTTATAAACTGCTAACTGCCTCTCACAGTTTTTGTTGATGCCTCTTGTGTGTTGTTGAATTGCTGTTAAGTGCAGCCTCTCATGTGTGATTACTTCATTATGGACCCAGACAAGGAAGATATAATTCATATTGGTTTTAAACCATGAGTGGGAAGGTGAAAAAAAACCAACAACAATCCTCTCAGCCTCTTCCAGAGTGGGAATACAATGGCAATCCAGATTTTGTCGGCTACCGCATCCAATACTTCAAAGCAGGATCGAAAGGAGGCGTTCTGTCTCACGTCATCATGGACCGGCTGGAGAGAGAGTTCACTATAGAGGACTTAGAAGAGTGGACAGAATACGAGGTCAGAGTTCAGGCTGTCAACGGCATTGGATCAGGACCTTGGAGTCAAGCAGTCCATGGCAGGACCAGGGAGTCTGGTGAGGAAGATTAGGAGTGAATGTAGAATATTGTTATTATAATTATTATTGAATGTCAGTAAAACAATACAGACTTCTACCGCAGTGCCGTCCAGTGGCCCCACAAATGTGTCAGCATTTGCTACCACCTCTAGTAGCATCCTCGTGCGCTGGGGAGAAGTCCAAGAGGCAGACCGCAACGGACTCATCCTGGGCTACAAGGTCATTTTAATTTGACATTCATCTATTTCAAGCTATTTTTTCTTTTTAGAGGTCAGATTATTGTAAATCTTCTGCGTCACTCAGGTTGTGTATAAGGAGAAAGATTCAGACACAGCACCTCACTTCTGGACAGTAGAGGGCAACAACAGTCATAGTGTCCAGCTGACTGGTCTGGGGAAGTATGTTCTGTATGAGATCCAAGTCCTGGCCTTCACGCGAATTGGAGACGGGAGGAGCAGCTCGCCTCCTATTCTAGAGAGGACACTGGATGATGGTGAACACAACTTTTACAAATCAGACATTAGATGATCAAAATACTAATTTCATTCCAAACCAATAGTTTGGAATAAAATATTTAGAAACTACTGGTTTGGAATAGCCTATTTAATAATATTTGCTATAGTCCATTTTGTAGACAAATGGCTGTGGTTTTGAATATGAAAAAGTTAAATATGGAGCATTGTCAAAATATCTATTTGCCATGCTTTTATTCTATATGTTCTTATTTTTAATGTATTTTGTCTCCATTGCAGTAATTTTCAATTATGTATTGGTTCTATCTTGTTTTCATATAGATTTAAACTTTTGACTTGTTATATTCTGCACAACTTTGATACTGGTTAAATACATAAATAAATACATGAATAAATACATGAATAAACAAAGCGTAGATTGTGCTCGAACATTTATTTTGAAAATGTTGCAGCTCTCCCCACAAGCTTAAAGTTTTATCGCATTGTGTCAAAGGAAAACATGTTCTTGCTATCTTTGTTTCATAATAGAGAAATCTCTAAGGACTATTAATAATTTCTGTTTTATTGTATATGTGATAGTTCCAGGGCCTCCGGTTGGCATTCTGTTCCCTGAAGTCAGAACAACCTCAGTCAGACTCATCTGGCAGCCCCCTGCGCAGCCCAATGGCATCATTCTTGGTAAGATTACACGGTCGGGCAAGGCAGCGGAGAGTTATTTGTGTTGTATTTTTAAATAGCATTTGGGTTCAAAAGTCTAAGTCTAAGTCTATGAGTCCTTAAAGTCAGAAATGATGTGAAATCATTCATGGAGGACCAAAACATAAAAGAAGAAAAATATGTGCTAAAGATAAAGAAACATTTTTACAACTTAAATTAGATTGTTTTTAATTTCGACTAAAGTGTTTGACATTTAATTTCCATAAAATGTCTCATTATGTTTTAATTTTAAACCATATTATCACATTTGTTCTCTTTGATTTCATTTCCATTCACAAATTTTCATGTTTCTGATGGGATGCTTTCAGCTTATCAGATCACCTATAGGAGAAACTCGTCAAACAGCAACGCTGCCACTGTGGATGTGCTGAGCCCCAGTGCGCGACAGTACACAGCAACCACACTGAAACCCGAAATGGTTTACATATTCCGTCTCACCGCCCAGACGCGCAAAGGTTGGGGAGAGGCCGCAGAGGCTCTGGTGGTCACCACGGAGAAAAGAGGTGAGCGTAAGACACTGCAGCTCAAATGTGTTTTTAAAGTGTATCTACCGCTCAGTATTTAGATTAATTGAGATTGCGTGTGTGCGTGTGTGTGCCCCTCAGCCCGGCCTCAACCCACCAGTCGCCCTGTCGTTCCTCAAGAAGATGTCCAGGCTCGCAGAGTTGTGTTGTCATGGGAACCAGGCAGCGACGGCCTGTCTCCCGTTCGTTACTACACAGTGCAGTATAGAGAGCTGCCGGACAGCAACTGGACAGTTCACTCAGCATCAGTCAGCCATGAAACAAACTCCTACATAGTGGACAGGTAAATATCATAATATTATTATATATGTATTGCATGGTCTATATAAGCATAGGCCTCAGTGTGTCTTGGCTTTTGTGCATGAATTATTATATCAATATAACATGGCATGGAGGCGATCAGCCTCCATGCCATGTTATATTGATATTGTTGGGTCTGGTTTTGGGTCTGGTGTCTCTTTTCTGTCCCTTGACAGAAGTCCATAGACTTTCTATGGCATTCAGGTCTGGTCTGTTTGCTGACCAGTCAAGCTGCACTGACTGGCCATTCTGTTGACTGAATCAGGTTTTGCAATGGCGACACCTTTTCAATCTCTGTCAAACTCTTGAATGTGGAATACATCACAATCCTCTGAAGGCTGCAGATATTTGGTTGCTTGCTTTCTCTAACATGTTTTTCCTACCACTTAACTTTCCATCAACATGCTTTGAGGAAACAATCTGCAATGGCGATCCAATTTTAGCAATGACCTTTTGTGGCGTACCCTCCTTGTGGAGTGGGTCATTTACTGTCTGTTGGACAAATGTCAAGTCAACAGCTGTAACATAGTCGTGACATATAATGTCTTCATTGATTTTTTTTAAAATTGAGTTTATTTGATGCTCAACTTTTAGGAGAAAAAAAATTTTGAGGTATGATTAGCTCTAATCTAAATTAAGAGAATTAAACATATGTATGTATGTGAAATAAATCTGTATTTGAGTTTTTACCTTTTAAGTTGAATTTCTTAAATGAAGAAACTTCTATTATGTAAAAAAAAAAATTAAATGCCTTTGTAACATATGCCTATAAATGACTTTTTCCTCTTGTTTGCAGGTTAAAGCCTTTCACCTCTTACCAGTTTCGAGTTAAAGCCACAAATGACATTGGAGACAGTGAATACAGTGAGGAGAGCGAGGCCATCACTACACTGCAGGACAGTAAGTAACATTCAATAGTTCAACAGTACTAAAATACTCTTAAAGTGTATCAGTGGGCTCTGAAGTCTTGCAGTGTATAAGTTTGCCTACAGTATCTTTTTGCAGCACTGCTAACATCTTTTTTTAATCCTGTGAAGCTCCAGACAAAGCCCCAACCATACTGTCTGTTACTCCTCACACCACCACGTCTGTACTGGTTCGTTGGCAGGTACTGCTGGGTGTTTTGCCTCGTTTCAAATGTTGAATCTGAATTTTAAGGGCATCCAATGTTTTATTCTTTCTTAATATTAAAATATCATACATGAAGAAGATCTCATTTTCCTTTTAGCCCCCTTCAGAGGATGACTTAAATGGAGTTCTGCTGGGATTCAGAGTCAGGTACAGGGAGTTGCACTACGATCGCCTTCGCAGCTTCTCTGTTCGCACAGTAAACAGTCCTTCTGCAAACTGGGCTGATTTCACATGTAAGCTCTAATAATATTACTGACATGCTTTTTGCATCTGTCTTTTTCAAAAAATAATAATTAAATTCTTGTATTTCCCATTATTTTCTATTTTGCGTCCAACTTCCCAGCTCCATACAGCATCAGAAACTTGACAGAATCCTCTTTAACCCAGTATGAACTCGACAGTAAGTCTTACATTGCCCCTTGTGGATTTCCCATCACTCTCTTTTAGCTTAAATACCATTTAGTGAATATTATTCCCACAAAGTCGTACATTTGTATTATTTACTGCAATAGTCAGCAGCAACCTCCCACTCAGCCATAGCCACTGCTTCTTCTTATTTATGTGTGTGTGTGTGTGTGTGTGAGACTTTAATCTCTGCAAGCTGCCCTGTCATTATTTCAGCATGGTTTCCTTCTTTTTAATCACTGGAAAGTCTTCCCACATGCTTCCACAACAGCCCTGTCTTTTGATCAGTTTGCATTATATTTCTAAACCGCTGTGTTCTCTGTGTTGGGTGTGATCTTATCTTGCCATGGCATTTGTGTGAATGGCTGTTTCTCCTGAATTTTTATTTTCAGTTTTTGCTCTTTCATCTTAAGTCCTCGATTACAATGCTGCATTGCATTCTTCCCTGTTAGACTTGAACAAACACAAGCGCTACGAGATCCGACTCAGCGTGTATAATGCAGTTGGGGAGGGTCCAAGCAGTGCACCGCAGGAAGTGTTTGTTGGAGAGGCGGGTAGGGTTAATTTCTCAGTTTGCACCCTAGTTTTTTTTACCTTTAGTTATTATTCTTCAAGTTTTAAACAAACAAAACACCTTCTTGTTGAATGTTTTCTCCCTTTTTTTTCTCCAGTCCCAACTGCTCCTCCTCAAAACGTGGTGGTCCAGTCTTCAACAGCTACTCAGCTGGACGTTACCTGGGATCCGCCTCCTCTGGATGCTCAGAATGGAGACATACAGGGTTATAAGGTATCAGGATTGCGTGCACTTTCAATTATGCCTCCAGTATTTGTTTTAAGTCCTGCAAGAAAACCATGCGATGACTCTGTCCGCAGATCTACTTCTGGGAGTTTCAGCTCCAGAACGAGACGGAGCGCCTGCGAACTCTGTTCCTGCCAGAACTCGGGGTGAAGCTTAAAAATCTGACAGGCTACACCACCTACATGATCAGCGTGGCAGCCTTCAATGCTGCAGGGGATGGGCCCCGCTCCCTGCCCACCAGAGGGCGCACTCAGCAAGCAGGTGCAAATCCGGATAAGATTATTCAATAGACCACCGGCATTTATTTTGGTGCCAAACCTATATTTTCTTTTTCAGAACCCTGCTCCACTTTGCAGCCCCATAAGTTTCCAACCCAGTGCTAACTTTGAAAATGTTTTTGCACTCAGTGATACCCCCTTTCCAGATCTAGACACTGTGTAGGATTCTCATGTGGGTTATATGATGTACTCCCAGAAGAAGCTTGTAAAGAGAATAATAGATGACTTTAAAGTCAATTGATATGAATTTTTGAGTTACTGGAACACTGCAAACTCAGCCACTGCTTGAATTCAGCAGGAAGCTTTATGCTATTATTTTTTTAAAGCAGTTTATTGTTGTCTCTTGAGGAATAGCATGAGAGATCAGATGCTTTTTGCCAATTATTTCAGGATACTCCACAGTGAGAAACAGCATAGCAAAAATGACTATCAAGAATGATGGGTGTTGATTAGTGTCTGGCCACAATTTTACATATTTGCTTAGAAGCTGTGGGATGACAGCAAAAAATAAAATTAAATTAAAAAAAGAATGTTTACAGTCAAAGTGACTCTGGTCTTTTGTGCCCTTTGAAAGTTATGACATTGATAAAGGTTAAAAAGTGCTGAGAACTTTAAAACACTGTCTGGAATGTTGGCTCTTTTCACTACTGAGGACTGGGAACACAGCCAATACAAGCTTTTGTGATCTTTCATTCCTTATGGTGAATTGCTGCTAAATCCTGACACTCAGCTGAATCGGGGTTGGCTCAGCAGGCAGAATTCTCACAGCTCTTCTTCAAGGTCGGAGGCTGATTTCCTAAGCTGCAGTCGACTTTTTTCCAGTCACAGACTCCTTTATCCAAATGATAAATCAATATGTTTAATCTTGTAGAATACCTTCAGAGAAACAACAACTAAATTTTTTCTGCTGTTCTTATGTCTCTTTGTTTCGTCTTGTAGAGTTTTCAGTCTGCCCTTTGGTGCAATTCAACTTCTTTTTGTTATAAAAAAACGTTATGTTGCTGTTTAAAATTATTCAATCAAATGGAGAGATGTGTTTACTGCCCCCTTTTAAATTAATAAGTCCTAAATGATAAATTACATAAAAAAAATAATAAAAAATTGTTTTTGCAATGCCATCAATTACATGTTAAAAATATATATATGTACTTTGAAATGGCTTACATTTGTTCAGAGAATAGTGCTATACTTTTGCAACATTTATAAAGGTATTCTTTTTCAGGTTGTGTCTCACATTACATCCACAAACCTAAATCTGATGGAATATGGTGGTTTTCAAAATGCTTTACAAATACAAATCTCAGTAGGACTCTGAAGAACTTGACTGCATGCTGAGGATCCAAATCAGCCATTGTATTCATCTAACAACTGCAATACAGCAGGGATCCAGAAATAATAGTTTGACCTGTGTGATCTAAACAATTTTATAGTAGCTCCAGTTGGGTGTTTGAAGTCGTCCTGATCGAAGGTCTCATGTTTTGAAAACATGCATTTTTCCAAGTATTACCCTGAATCTTGCTTCATTAATTTCCCAATCAGCAAAGCATCCCCACACCATGATGTTTCCATTATTTCTTTCATTTCTGATACAAATTGAATGTTGCTCTGTTAGATATTTTAAGCTTAGGTTATTTCCTTATAACCAAACTTTGGTTTAAACTGTATTATGTCAGATGCATGTTTCCTTTCTATTTTTCGCTTAACAAACCTTTCATCCCTTCCCAGAACGGCTGTAATTGTGCAGAGCTTAAATTATACACAGGTGGACTATTTACTGATTAAGTTACATTTTAGTGGAATTGGTCTTTCTGGGTTTTATTTTAAGGCCTTGGAGGAAAGGGACTGAATATAAATCACCACCACACTTTTCAAATTTGGAAAGAAAAATAACAACCATCTCTTCTTTGCCTCCCACTGTGCACTATTTTGTTTTTTGTTCATGACTTGAAATTTAAGTTTAAGTAAATTAAGTGAGAGTATGGGAGCAACATGACGAAATGTGGAAAAGTTGAAGTGGCTGGAATCCTTTTGCAAGGCACTGCAGTCTAATGAGGGATATGACTGTAATTACATTTTATCCTTCTGTCAAAAGCGCCCACTGCTCCCAGCTACATCCACTTCAGTGAACTGACCACAACTTCGGTAAACGTGTCCTGGGGGGAGCCAAAGCAGGCCAATGGCATCATCGAAGGCTACCGTCTGGTTTATGAGCCCTGCACTCCAGTCGACGGTGAGAAAATCTGCCTTTAGTCTGACAATGTTCCTCTTCTTTTGACATTCCTCAGATGACTCTCCGGGAGTGATTTACAACCTCTCCTCTCTTAACCATTTTCGTTTTTAAATCATGCTGCTTAAGCTTGTGTTCTAATTTGTTGCAGATGGGTATAGACCCTGCAGTAATGTATAAGGAAAGGCTGATAAATTACACTGGAATGCTCTTGTGAGCCTCTCTACAGCTTCCTCTTTTACTTCGAGAGACATGGTTGGTAGCTGGCTAAGTGTTGTTTCCTTGACCAGATTGTCAAATAATTGAGAGCAGACTAGGAAAGCAGAACTAAAGCTGATGTAGTCCCTTGGGTTGCAAGCACAAAGTGAAGCAAGCAAAGCAATAAACACATAAATATCTCTTGTTCTATTCCTCTCTTGACAACTAAAGAGCTACTGAAAATAAAAAATTATCTGCTTTCCATGCAAATATTCCTGTCTCTAGTTGTTTTTTTGGTCTTGTGTGTAACTGTTTCTGATCTCTGCTCAAAGCTTGATTTTCTGTGATTTGTTGAAAGCAGTATCTAGAGTCTTAGTGTTTCCTGTACAGACTCCTCTCCTCGCACTCCAGGTGTCAGTAAGATAGTGACTGTGGATGTAAAGGGGAGCTCTCCTCTGTGGATGAAAATCAAAGACCTGGCAGATGGCGTCACTTACAACTTCCGCATTCGGGCAAAAACGCTCACGTATGGCCCTGAAGTGGAGGCCAACATCACTACTGGGCCTGGCGAAGGTATTGTACGATAAGGCTGTTATGTATTTCTGGTTTCTCTCTCTCTCATGTCAAGCAATAAAGTCTTTGAAGAACATCTTTGACAGATGTCCGGCTATTTTTACCTTCTAAGGAGCCCCTGGTCCTCCGGGAGAGCCATTTATTTCACGATATGGCTCTGCCCTTACTCTGCATTGGACAAGTGGAGATCAAGGCCGAGCGCCCATTACGAGATACGTGATTGAGGCCAGACCATCTGGTGAGTGACCACACCTTACTGAGTCTGTGCAATGTGCCACCGGTTTCTGTAAACATTTCTTTTTGCCTAAACAGATGAAGGATTGTGGGATATTCTTATTAAAGACATTCCCAAAGAAGTGACATCGTACACACTTAATCTGGAAATGCTTCGAGAAGGGGTCACCTATGACTTTCGAGTAATTGCTGTCAACGATTATGGCTATGGCTCCCCCAGTGCGCCGTCCCCTTCCATATCAGGTAAATTCTGCTTAAAAGTACACTTGTCAGTCAATGATTTTTGTTCCAGTGGAGAATAAGTTTTAATCTGCCTGTGATTGTGCTTATGATGAACCCTGGCTGCACACTCTACACTGCACTGGATTCAGTGACATGCTTTATATAAGCCAACATTTCTGTATTAAAAATGTTTGTGGTCCCTAGAACATTTCTTAATCTGAGTTTATTAGTTGTAGCGCATAATCATCAAAACTAGTAGAAAATTATGTTTGAACCACATCATCTTGTTTTTTGTTAACATAATATGATTTTCAGTTGCTAATTTGATTTATTGGAAGAGATCACTGTTCAATGATACTGTTTTTTGTTTGTTTGTTTATTTATCTAAACCTGTACATGTTATTGGCTATTCTTGAATGTTTACGCTGCTCAATGTTTGTGTTTTTTCAGCCCAGAAAGTGTCTCCCTTCTACGAGGAGTGGTGGTTCCTGGTTGTTATTGCTCTGGTCGGCCTCATCTTCATCCTCCTCCTTGTTTTCATCCTCATTATCCGAGGCCAGAGTAAAAAATACACCAAAAAAACGGACTCAGGTAGGAAATGCAACTGACCAACACACATTCATTGTGCTTATGCAACTTAAGTCACAGGGCGGAATTGGTCTTCATCTTGGACAAGTCTACAGAGAAATGGAAGTTCAATGATTCACCAGCTGAAGTCTATTTTATGGAACAAGAGTGCAGAGGCACATGCAATTAAACCCATTATGTTGATTTTCCTACATTGTCTGGCGAACAGCAGAAACATGAGAGTAAAGGTTATCGGTAAGGGAGCCGAAGTAGACAAATATTATTGTCCGACTTGAACTGCAGCGAGGATCAATAACACGACAAATGGCTTGGCAGGGCTTAATGCTGGGGCCATTAATTAGATGGAGAGTAATTGTAAAACTACAGCACCAGTGGCTCCTATGCCTTCGCATCAAGAGGGAAATTTACAAGATTGTCAATTATCCTAATTGACACAACTGTTCCAAGAAACCCAGTTTGTTATCTGCATTGGTAATTACGTACAGTCCGTAGGTAATTATGCCATAATAATAAGGCTTATTTCTTTAAATAATCTAGTCTTCCCACAACATGTAGTTAGCAGTGCGTATTTACACAGTCATTAAATTTTTTCTCTTACTGTGGATGACAGCTACAAATTTGATCTGTTTAAGTAAAGTTAATTATCATCTAATAACGTTATCATAGAGACAAGTATGTTTTTAAAGCTTTTTTTTCATATGTTACTAAAGAATAGAAGTGATTCATAAAATTGCTTGTTTCAAAAATATATGAACGATGTATTTCCTTTGGAGAGTTCATTCCAAAGCAAACAAAGTGTCATCTTAATAAAAAAAATTCTAGGCAACCACTCAAATTGCACCTCACTTCCTCTGACCCATGGAGAGATGGTACGTCTGGATGAAGGACGCTTCCCTGCCCTGGAGCTCAACAACAGACGCCTTTCTGGGAAAAACTCATTCTGCCGCAAAAACGGCATCTACACCCGGTAAGCTATTTTTCTCTGTTGAAATATCCTAAATCCTCACATTTACAAGAGCACTTCTCAACTGTGTAGGAGTTTGTAGCTTTCACCAAGTGTTTGTTTTTATGTCCACAGTGGAGAAATAGGTTAAAAAGATTGATAGGAAGAACACAACCAAAAGACAACCAAGAACTTTTCTGAAAGTAATGAATTATGCCACGTATAGAATGCAAAACAGGGGCATTTGTTCTTAATGCAATGGTCACCCAAAAAAGAAAGTAGTGAGAAAAAGCTCCAGTGTGCATCAGCTGTGAGACCTAAAAGACTAGAAGCCCAGCAAGTTGTTTAAAAGCATTCATTTGGACTATTGGTAAACATGTGGAGGACCTGTCACCTTTTTTGGAGAGCAGTTATTGACTTCATTTTATAACAGCAGTCAGTTTGTGCTGATTCCTAAGGAGAGATAAGTAACATGGTTAACAAAACACATTTTTTTCACATTAGCCACTGTCAACTGAGTGTTCTGGATGCCCACTCTAGCATAGTGACCTGTCATCACAGTAGCATGGATTGTGTTATGCATGTGTGTCTATGTCCTTTAAAGCCAGGATTCACATTTTTCTAATCATCCTGACGCAAAAAGTGTTTCCATCAGGAAATGTTTTGTGTGAATGAGTGTAATTACATCCTGTTAATAAAATCACTTTCAACTAAGGTGTTTTCATTAAGTAGGAATGTGCACCCTATTCAACATTATCTTATTGGAAGTGTATTTTCTAAGTCAAGAAAACTGTTTGCTGCTTACAGCCGATGCCCATTCCAAGCAACATGTCATCATCCATACATGGCAAATGGTGATTCTGTTTTAAACAGATGTGGAAGTCTCTTGTTTCAGTAAATTCAGTTTTTAAAACTATGTCATGGATTTGTAAATTTTATAGGTTGGCTCTGAAACATAACACGTCTTGTTGTATCATCCAATAGACAACTTTTATACCTTTATTTTAAATGTGCGCTTCTCAAACTTAAGCCAATTTACCCCCTTTTTCCTCATGCCTACTCAGTTTCACTCGGAATACTGATAAGAATTTATATTATACCTTTGTGTGCTGTCAGTCTTCAGATATTGAGCCTCCTTCCTCTCCTCTCATTTATATTCAGTGTTTTGGGTAGCAGCAAATTATATAGGAGAACAGCACAATGCCAGCCGATTAGCATTCAACAGCTTCTGCCTATGCTCTTTGTCTGCCCATCTCTGCTTGAGACAAAGAGTGCTTTTGGGTCAGAGCTGCTATTTTTCCCTTGGCCTTTAGCCTTTGCTGCAGCGCTGTGAGAGTTATCCCAACATAAACCACTGTCAGCAGGACTTTGGTGCTCCGGCAGTTTGGTAATGTTTACTTAAACATTTGATAAGAGGGGTTTCGCAGATGCTGCAGCACGAGGACGTTGAATAGAGCCATGGGTCATGGTCAGACAGATGACCTTTGTTACAGCCTAACAGTCTGCATCTTGTCATTGCAAATGCACAAAACAGATGAAACAGATGTACTTGCACACATCAGTGTGCACATCATTGTGGAATGTATTGGCCAGTGCATTCAAATGCAGGTTAATATGCCATGTTCTCCTTGATCATAGAGGTCAGAAAAAGGGATCAAAGGGATTCAGGATGCTCCCTCTCACGAGGCTGAATCTTTTTTTTATGTCTGAAACTTGTCTGAGTCTACCCTGTCACATGAATTCTCTCCAACCTGAAGGAGCTGTGTATGTGTTTGTTGTGTTAGCAGTTTCAAGGTTGTCGTCATGTTGGGTCATCCAACCTTGCTTTTAAGAGGGAGCAGTAATGTCGCTTCTGCTTGTGTAACTGAACACATTTCAAGTTTTATCTAAGAAACAGTCAAGGTTGCCTGCTTTGTGCATTAATATTTCACTTGACATCACAGTTTGTTTGTCTCTTCTAATCCCACTTTCAACATTTTCCATTTAAACATTTGTTTTGTGTTACTGGTACGTTAAGCAAGCCAAGGAAACTCTTGTCTCAAAGTAAGGTCATTATTTACCTTTTTGAGAACCTTCACACATTCTGCTAAAGTCTTAGCAAAATGTTGTGGTTCAGGCAAACTATAACAGTAGTAGAAGTAAAAGAAAAATACCTCTATATTGCCTGTTTTTGATCAATCAATAAAACAATTAAGCATAATAACTATTCACTTGGATGATTGATCCCATGCAACAATGAGTGTAGACCACTTCTGTGGAAGCTGTTAAACATGCATATTTTAATTCTTGAATACATACATTATAAAGCAACATGCATTTTTTGGTAATGATTTTTCTGTTTGTGCCTCTATTACCGCTTCAGGTTCTCTACTTTGATTAATGTAGCTTTTCTTTAAATCATTACTTCATTTTATTTTAGTTTGTTTTACTCTTGCAAATCTTACCCAAAAGCCATGAGCAAAACATGCAAAAGAAAGAAAAGAAAATGTAAATTTTTTCATGACAAGTTTGTCTTTAATGCTCGGTTGGCATAATTTCCATTTTAAACCCACTGATGTAGCTCAGTTAAGTGAAGCTAGTGGCCCATTTTAACTTTCTTATGGTCCAGATAAATGTTAGACCTCATGCACAGTAGCAGTCATTACTTCATAAATAAAAAACAATTTCATCTGGATGCTTCTCTTGCTTCAGTTCATGAACATAATGACTGGATCCAACAGAAATGAAGGGGTCTTGTCTTACTTTACTTGGTTCTTTACTACTGAGCTTTTCTACAAGAACTCTGCATCTCTGACTCATTTTTCCAAATCATTCAGGTTGAGTAACTACAAAATGACATTCACGAGCAAGTGAACAGTCTTTTGTGAAGGGTTCTGTTTGGGGGTCTATGAAGGTTCAAATTAGCTGAATCTGTTCTCAGCTAACTTAAAACTGATCGTCTCCAGCGATTTGAAAGACACAGTAAGGAGGAATAACCAATTACGTCGACTGTCTTGAATGGAAGCATATTTTTGGGCTTCCAAAAATATGCATTGTTCTGTTGGTTCTCTGAAACAGTTGGTCATTTTCCCTCTTGTACTTAGTGACACTCTTGAGTCTCTCATTATTGTGCCTTTCTAAAAACATTTAAAACTGAAAACCAGATTTTCTGTGTGGTGCTGTGAAGAGTGTGAAAAGAACTTTTCTTTTTAAAATAGTTTGCTCACATTTGCTTCAGAGTCTATTTTAGCTGTAAAATCACACACTCACTGTTTCATCTGCATGCACTCTTCTTCCCCAATGTCTTTAGGTCTCCTCCAAGACCCAGTCCTGGAAGCCTGCACTACTCAGATGAGGATGTCAGCACTAAATATAATGACCTGATCCCAGCGGAAAGCAGCAGTTTGACTGAAAAACCCTCTGAGGTTTCTGACTCTCAGGTTCGTAGCAACTCTGGCTTACAGTCTGTAATAGGAAGTGGACGGGAATTAAAAAGTAAAACTTCAGTTCTATCAGTTTCTCAAAATGACAAATTTCTCCAGGGGAAAGTTGTAACCTTTTCAAAAAAGATTATTTTACCTCACTTTGCTATAGTTAAAAACCAGACAGTTTTATGACCGTGGGCCAGTGTTTCCAGGAATAAATTAAAGCAATTTTGCCTGACAATCTGCCTCAAGTGGATCATCTGGAAATTAAGTATTCCCTATTAGCATTATGCAAGTCACTGCTGACATCTCTGAATCTTTTATTACTGACTTTTCAAGGAAGAAAATGATACTCAGCTACTCCACATGCCTCCTGTGTGCTAAAATGACTTCAAAACTAATTAATGTTTCTCTAGCAGGTATTCATTTATTAATTTAGGTGGCCCCATCTCATTATGAATTGTGCGGAATTGGTAAACAGATGAGGATTTAATCTGATAAGAGTAACTGAAAAGTGGAAAAGGCAAAAGAGCTGTTCTGAGCAAGTCGTGTATACTCCCGTTCATTTATCTGCTACCTGCAGTCAAAACATTGTTCAAGCCGAACAAACAGTGTTCTCCCCGGAGACACGACCTGGTGTTATTTTTTTTCCTCTGCATAGCCTCCGACTGTTTACCAGCCACTTGTCCAAACAAATGGTCCTTCGACATCTGCTAGGCTGTAGTATCTCAACGGACTAGCGCACGAGTAAGCGTTTGTCATGCACGCAAAGTCTAATGTTCTCTTCAGGAGTAATTTACTTTTTTTGCTTTTTTTTCAGTTTTTGTTTCTGAGCAAGTACAATAAAGGATTCACCCACACAACCATTCATAACTTATGAGCTTAATATTACAAGAAAGCTAGAAAGTAATCCTGTAAACAATATCTTTATCCAATTCCAGGATGCTTTTGTGTACACTTATAACGTCCGTGCCCCACGGAGCTATAGGTGAGCTGACTAGACAAATTCCTATTAGAAATGATGGTCTGCTCCTGTTGGATGTTCCATCCATGCCTTAATAGATTTACGGTTGTGAGTAGAGGTTTCCTGCTGTGCTGCGATTCAGCATTGTGTCTCTGTCAGTGAACAGCTCAGTAGTAGAAATAGAATTAGCCTCGATTATGAGTGGATGAAAATGTAGCTGTCAGGACTTTTGTGTGCGCGCATGTGTGTCTGTGTGTGTGAGACTGTCTTCTGACGTTTGACTGTTGCGTTCTTGCAGGGAAGCGACAGCGAGTACGAGATGGATCAGAGCCGACAGAAGACCCACTCCTTCGTCAACCACTACATCAGCGACCCCACCTACTACAACTCCTGGCGGCGGCAGCAGAAAGGCGTCTCTCGCCCTCCTGCATACGGCTACTCCCAGCCCGAGCCCCTCGTGGAACAGGAGTCCCGCCCGCACCCACCGCCCGTGCCCCCTCTGCCTCCACTCCTTCCCCAGAGCGCACCATCCCCACAGCCCCAGTGCCAGGGCCCAGGCCAGGGCAATCTGTTCAGGCCTAAGGGAAGCCGGACTCCCACCCCCTCGCTGCTGTCCTCCGACCCCCCCAGCCAGCACAGCACCCTCTACCGGCCCCCCAGCAGCCTGGGCTGTGCCGCTCAGGCACCTACCGCGGGCTTCTCCTCCTTTGTTTGACACACAACTCTCCTCCTAGTAACCATCCTGAGGACAAGTCTTTGATTTTCTTTGTTGGTTTATTTATATTTTGCTTTTTTTATTTTCTTTTTTGTATGTTTTGTTCTGTCTGAATGACAGAGCTTTTTGCTCAATATTAAGCATTGCAGACATTAGTGCTTTTCTCCTCTGTGAAGAGTGTGTGAGTATGACTGTGTTTAGCGCGTTTGTTTGGTTAATCTATGTATTCTGTATTTTCTGAAAAGACAATCATTCAAGAGGTTTTCTGCAACCATTAGGGTACATTTGATGGATCAACAATGTGAACAAGGAAAAACAGAACAGAGAGTTCTGAAGAAAAAGAATCCTTGTTATAAAACTATTGTATATTTGTTTTTCATGAGAGCTTTATGAAGAGAAAAAAAAAACACCATAGATCCATATAGAGTATGGACCACATGGCTTATTGAAAATGGACAAACTAGCCTGGAAGGAAAAAGGACAAAATCACAGTGAGGAATGGACTCTGATCTGGAGCGAGAGGCACTTGTGTTCATTGTTGCCCTCGGTTGCCTTTGGGTTTCTCACTTCGTCTAGTCACTGCTTGAGCTCCAGTTTATTGTTTACTGTATGTACTTGTCTCATATTGTTTACCAGATATTTATATCAATCAGCTTCAAGCTCAGAAGTTCCGAACATCACTAGTGACAAATGCTATGAATCACATTAAAATATTGTGGCACCTTTTGTGGTTGTCTGAGGACGCTGATTGTGGACTGGGGCTCAGTCCATCAACATGTAATATAATACTGAGGGACCGTACAAAAGGATATTTTGAAACCATACAGATTATTTTCTTTTACAGCAGTCAAAGTCATAAAGAAAAACTCCCTTTCTTCAAGTTAAAACCATAAAAATGTCAAATTCTTTTTTTAAGAAAATTGCTTAGAATTTATCATATTGAAAGGATAGTTTGCTTACAGCAAGTGATCAGTCCTGCCAAAGATTTTCAATTAGGTTTAGATCTGTTTTCCTTGAACCATTCTAGATGAAGATGCCTTAATAGAAACAGTTCTACTTTAGCTCTGACTAAATGTTTCAAATTGTTGTTCTGCTGGATGAACCTCTAACCTACCCTCATGTTTTCAGAAGCACTGAGCAGGCTTTCTTCCAACATAATACTTTTTCTAACATGATACACAAATTATACGGTTTAACTCACATGTTTGCATACACAGGATAAAAAGATGCTTGCACTTTTTTCTGAAAGCAAATCAGAGTAAACATTTATAGTTTTCACAACGATGAAACCAAGCTTATGTCAAAGAGATTTATTTAATAATGTCTTCGAAATAGAAGCCTGCAGTTTTCTAAGTTGTTCATTTTGTTACTAGGAAAATTTTTATGTGGTTTAATGTTATTTCTTTGTATCACTTTTGCACAGGCCAGGTCTTCACAACAGCTCCACGGGACATTTCTGTGCTGGAATAGAACCCAGATGAATAAAACATCTTTGCAGTCTGGAGAAATATTAATGAATCTCAGCAATGAAGGAAGCAGTAGGATAGCTGTTCAAAACATTTTCTTTTTTTAGTTTTTGTTCATGAATCATCAGAACATTATAGAACGTGATGGAGTATTAACAAAGAATAATAAATTTGTTGGCAAATTAGTCAGGGGATTTACACTGTTGACATATGAGAGGATTAGTGGAGCTTCATAGCTGCTGTGTAAACAATGGTTTTAAAGAAAATAGAAACCATATCAGACTTTCCAGACAGCCATTTTACAGGGTCAGCCGTCAGCAGACCCTTTTTCCATGGTCGGGGAATATAAAGCGATTACTGACACTTGATCCCACAGTGCAGGAATGACCTGATTCTCTCAGCAACAACGGAGAAATGATTCAGATGCACGAGGAGCACGAGTTGCAGAGGAAGAATTGGAAGAGGAGCCAGATCTGGTGCAAGCATGCTGAAAATTGGGACAGGTGTTTCGGTAATCTCCTTACTTCAGGCCAAAAAACATTGATTTTCAACATGACGGGGAGAAATCATGCAGATGGGGTTAGCATGAGTCTATTCTAGAGAAATGTTCAACCTTATCTTTTTTTTTTCATTTTATCATACAGTAAATTGCAAGAAAGCTATATTTTTATATTCACAGAAGACAGGGCAGTTATTCATAAATAATTGATTAGTTAACATGGAGAGGGATTTATGTTCTAGTGGTTGGGTTAAACCAGAAAATGAAAAACTTGTGTTTTTTGGGGGCATGGGGGGGTTTAGTAGTCATTCTGAATGTGTATTTCAGAAAACTTATCTGCTGAAGCTCGGTTTTAAAAATGGAATATTTCATTTGTTGACTTTTCGGTTGTACAAGTTAAACTGATGGAGAGTGTTTTTTTTTTTTTACTTAACATTTCCAGAACTGTGGTTTTTCTTCTAAGAGAGACAAAAATGTATCGCTCACTCCCTTTCAGCCACCCAGTGACAGAAGAAGCTTCACGTCTGTCACATATTTTTTGTATTTTCATATCTCCTTATGGGATCTATTTCATGTTATTCTGACTGTTTTTGGTGTTTTGAATTTGTTGAGCAGTGAGACTGGTGACTCTAAATTAGAGACATATTAAGTAAAGAGCAACAGTAGAAATTAAAAAAAACATGGTTTTGAAAATGTTATTATTGTCAGTTGTACAGTGCTGTGACAACAAATATTTGGGCTCCAGCAGCTATCTTCTGATTTTGCTTTTGTTACCCCGAAGTTGTATAATTAGACAAAGATTACCTGAGTAAATGCAAATTGTTCTTGGCCAATGCTGATTCTACTCATCAATGGAAAAGCCACCCAAACCTATGTGGAAAAGTAAAAGGACTCTTAAACCAGGTAATTTCTTGTGCTCAAACCTGCGCAAGAAGTTTTGTGCATTTTACATTGACTGATGATGAGTCTTTTTACATTGGTGTGAAGAAATGTTGGCTCAAACATCATTGCAGAATTATTTTAAATCAGAAACAATAGAGGATTTTCAACCTGCTACAGATTCTTCATCACATTTAAATTCAGAATTATTGAAAATCTTCATTGTGTTTTGGTTCTATTGAGTCCTTCAGATTTGCTGAAGGACTCTGCAAATCTGAGTTGTAGAGCTGACAACATATTAAATATGTTATCAGCTCTAGGTATCTTGCTCTGGAGGAAGCCAATTACTGAGACTTTCCCCAGTGGCTCTTTGGTCTATTTGCCATTTTGACTAAAGTTTATTCAGCAGTATGAACTTATGAGAAATATTCAAGTCTACACTATTCTGAGTATTAAGTGAGAAGCAATAGTATTTGGTTCGCACTTTAAATTGCCTCAGGCGTTGAGAATGAAATATGTATTTACCATTTAACAAAAATAAGACTAATGATTTCCCTGAACTTCAAATTCCAGGTCTAAGAAATATGTAGGAACATCAGAAGACGAATTAAACTCACACTGAGAAAATATTGATAGTGTTCTCTTCATAGTATTGAAAGCATTTTTCTTCTGATGTTTGACTAAAAGGAGCAGTCAAGCTGTTAAAGCTAAAATGCAAGACTTGAAGAATGGCGTTCTTTTGTAAGGATATAATTGCCATGGACTGGATTCCATTTGACTTTTCGTTTAGTTGAAGAAAGTTGTCATTTTGCCTTTTTGCATTCACTTGAAAATTCCATTTTCTTTTTGGTGGTTTGCAGTGAAAGATAATAGGCTCTGATCTTTATTTTCAAATTTGTTAAAAAAGAAATCCTCTTTCTCTGAACACATTTCATTTTCACTTTGAGTGCGTGTCAGCTGTTTAGAAAGAGAGCAGTTGAGCTGGTGCATTCAGGCGTCATTACGTCAAAAGATATCACAGCCTAACTAGAAGGCCACTGCACTCAAATTCTTAACATAAAGACCACATATTCTCCCACCAGTTAGCGGGACAGACTGCTCTGGGAAAAAGCCGAAGGCAAAACCGACTGCAGTTTGAAGAACACCATGAGCTGATACCTTCATGACTGGTAAATATCTGTGGCAGACTAAAGTGTAGATTCTGTCAAGGTAGAGTGACATTTGCCCTCTGTGAGCCATTCACACATTCCTTTCTCCTGATTTTAGGGTGCGTATCCAGAGCCTGGAATGTATTTCCTGCTAATTTGCATTGTAAACAACGCCACTGGGTGGCCACTGACTGGGGACTGCTTATCAAACTGAAATACACAAGATCAAATGAATGTTTCGCTCAGCCAAGAATGCGAGCCCTTCTTGAAGAATTTGCACTTTTTTCCTCAAAATGACTAATTTAAATAAGTAACGGCTTAGAAAAAGAATGTGTGTGCACAATTTCCATGTTTGGATGCAAATAAGTTTATTCAAAGCATTTTTTAAATTTTTTTTCATGGTGCAGTTGGTGAAAAGAGTCAACCATATATGGGAAATGGTGTCAGACAACCAACACATGACTAGCACAAGGTGAGATGTCTTGTTCACACCTCAGGAGTTCAGGAAGGCAGATACTCCTTAATGAGTATCTGCCAAAAAATGTACACATAAATATTTTAAGATCTTGTTTTAGTGTTTTGCTCTTGTTGTAAGCTTGTTGTAAATCATGTATTTATTCCAGCTCTCCAGAGTTGTGACCTTCATCCAGCTGTCATCATCCTTCGACAACCTTTTGCTGTTTTCATTCGTTTTGTTTTTAAAACAAAATCCTCTATTCTGGGCTTTAGCATTTAATTAAACAGACTAAAAATGTTTTAGAAATGACCTCAAATTTGACCCCCGAAACAAAGAAAGAAACACATATGCTGAGCATATAAAGTCAAATACACAAGATACACAAGATTCTCATTGCAGCTTATTTAAAGTCTGTGAAGAGACATTTTGTGGGAAGAATTTGAATATTTTTAAAAAAAAAAAATCCTATTAAAAAATGACCATGTTTTTTTATATAGAAAATAATTAACTATTACTATCAATTAAGTCTTTAAAATATCACCAAAAAAAGTCTACTGTATAAAACATATAAATGTAACAAAATTATTTGTATTTGTCTGTAATTAATTTTTTTTTTTTTTTTTTTTTTTTTTTTTTGTAACTACAGGAGCTATTTCCCCCCTCTTGTTCCATTAGTGTACTGTAATTTCACATGACGCAGCGTGCGTCCCGAGCTGATTACCGCCAGTCAGAGCGGCCGCCAGCCGCCGGCACCCTGCGTCTTTAAGGAGACGCGGAAAAAAATAGGGCGTGTTCACGCACTCACGCTACAACAGGAGGCATTGTAGTGATTTCCTGAACCTCAGAGCAGAAGCATCGTTTGTGAGGATGCGGGGACAGCTGCTGCAGAACAGATCCTGATATCATAAAGACCGAACTGGTCTTTCCAAAAGCGCTGCTTGGAGTACAAAGAGCACGTCTGAGCGCCTCGCATCTCATTCAGTTTGATGAACGCACCCCCACGTTATTCTCGATCTGCTGGGGGCCTAGGAGCAGAGCACCAGCTGTTTTATGAATGGGATGCTCGGTAAGTCTACATGCAATTGTATTCTTTTCTCTTTTTTTTTCTTTAAAAAAAATAATGGCACCTAAGCACTCAAAAGGTGAAATATTCCTTTGTAATATGTGCAGATGAACGTCTCCCTTTCAGTGCTCCAGCTGAGAGCGGCTGCTGACGGTCAGCTGTTATTGTTCTGCCTCTGAGCCACCCAGATTCAGCAAGGCTTTATTGTAACATGATGTGTGCTCTAAGACGTACAGAGGTCACTTATTTATTTGATATTTTTTCCTTTATAAATTCTTGTGGAGGAAGCATAATCGAATATTTTTATTCGACAATGAATAATTAACCATCTTAAGCAGTTCTCTTTTTTTTATTATTTTATATATATTTATTGCTTATTGTATTGCCTATGTCTAGAAACGTGTTAAGAAAAGGAGGAATAAAACCCAAATCTGTTTCATAACAGTAGGACTTCCTGTAAAAACGTCAGCTCTGAAACTCTTGTGCAAACTTTCGGAAGTGGGGAAACTAATTCACTGACTGATGGTGGGAAATAAGCCATATTTTGCATCATCTTGCTGTGTTCCTTTCATCCCTCAGCCTGATGAGTTGTCTTTATTGGAATTCTCACTGTATTATAATGTTGAGTAAGAACACTTAAGCTGTATAGTATTCACATAACAGATGATAAATAATAAAAGTTTGCTATATTTAGTATTATTAACTACTTTGACCTTTTGTGCAGAAAATAGTTTGATTTTCTGCATTTCACATAGCAAAACAAACACAATATTCTATTAGCTGGTTAAATAGTCAAGCTATCTGCTCAGAGCAGTCCACTGTCAGCTGCTTATACCACAAGCTGCTCTTACAGACTCAGAACTGCCTTTGCATATGCACGTTCATTTTGTCCCTTCTTTCTTACATTTCACAACTGTTAGCAAACCATTTTTGTCAAGTTATAGTTTTATGTTCTCATGGGCCAGTTGATTCTTTTGAAGAATCCCAGATCACAACTCCTAATCAAGTGCAAATTAGCACAGGTAACCTTCTGCTGGTAGTTACTAGCTGTTGGAGTCACATTACTGCATATTCTTTTAGAATATATGGTGATAGATATTTGTCACTATTTTGAACCAACCCTGTCCCCACATCCTCACAACAAAAAAACACAACGAAAAACCAAGCAAAAATGTTTACAGTGGAGCAACAAGCTGTAAAAATACAAGATGTTGATGTAATAGAATGATAGGTCCCTCATGCCAGTCTTTTCTTTTTGTAAGCAAAGAAATAGTCAGGTGGTGTATTTTCAGCCAGCAGGCCAGCAGTGCACAGCACTTGGTGAGGAATGGAGAAGCAGTATATTACACTTTGGTCCATAACTTAAATCACTTGTTTATGTGCCATTTTATTGCAAAGACTAAAAGCTACGGAGACAGGCTGACATAAAATAATATGTATGTATGTATGTATGTATGTATGTATGTATGTATGTATGTATGTATGTATGTATGTATGTATGTATGTATGTATGTATGTATGTATGTATGTATGTATGTATGTATGTATGTATGTATGTATGTATGTATGTATGTATGTATGTATGTGTATGTATGTATGTATGTATGTATGTATGTATGTATGTATGTATGTATGTATGTATGTATGTATGTATGTATGTATGTATGTATGTATGTATGTATGTATGTATGTATGTATGTATGTATGTATGTATGTATGTATGTATGTATGTATGTATGTATGTATGTATGTATGTATGTATGTATGTATGTATGTATGTATGTATGTATGTATGTATGTATGTATGTATGTATGTATGTATGTATTTATGTATGTATGTATGTATGTGTATGTATGTATGTATGTATGTATGTATGTATGTATGTATGTATGTATGTATGTGTATGTATGTATGTATGTATGTATGTATGTATGTATGTATGTATGTATGTATGTATGTATGTATGTATGTATGTATGTATGTATGTATGTATGTATGTATGTATGTATGTATGTATGTATGTATGTATGTATGTATGTATGTATGTATGTATGTATGTATGTATGTATGTATGTATGTATGTATGTATGTATGTATGTATGTATGTATGTATGTATGTATGTGTATGTATGTATGTATGTATGTATGTATGTATGTATGTATGTATGTATGTATGTATGTATGTATGTATGTATGTATGTATGTATGTATGTATGTATGTATGTATGTATGTATGTATGTATGTATGTATGATGTATGTATGTATGTATGTATGTATGTATGTATGTATGTATGTATGTATGTATGTATGTATGTATGTATGTATGTATGTATGTATGTATGTATGTATGTATGTATGTATGTATGTATGTATGTATGTATGTATGTATGTATGTATGTATGTATGTATGTATGTATGTATGTATGTATGTATGTATGTATGTATGTATGTATGTATGTATGTATGTATGTATGTATGTATGTATGTATGTATGTATGTATGTATGTATGTATGTATGTATGTATGTATGTATGTATGTATGTATGTATGTATGTATGTATGTATGTATGTATGTATGTATGTATGTATGTATGTATGTATGTATGTATGTATGTATGTATGTATGTTGTATGTATGTATGTATGTATGTATGTATGTATGTATGTATGTATGTATGTATGTATGTATGTATGTATTGTATGTATGTATGTATGTATGTATGTATGTATGTATGTATGTATGTATGTATGTATGTATGTATGTATGTATGTATGTATGTATGTATGTATGTATGTATGTATGTATGTATGTATGTATGTATGTATGTATGTATGTATGTATGTATTTATGTATGTATGTATGTATGTATGTATGTATGTATGTATGTATGTATGTATGTATGTATGTATGTATGTATGTATGTATGTATGTATGTATGTATGTATGTATGTATGTATGTATGTATGTATGTATGTATGTATGTATGTATGTATGTATGTATGTATGTATGTATGTATGTATGTATGTATGTATGTATGTATGTATGTTGTATGTATGTATGTATGTATGTATGTATGTATGTATGTATGTATGTATGTATGTATGTATGTATGTATGTATGTATGTATGTATGTATGTATGTATGTATGTATGTATGTATGTATGTATGTATGTATGTATGTATGTATGTATGTATGTATGTATGTATGTATGTATGTATGTATGTATGTATGTATGTATGTATGTATGTATGTATGTATGTATGTATGTATGTATGTATGTATGTATGTATGTATGTATGTATGTATGTATGTATGTATGTATGTATGTATGTATGTATGTATGTATGTATGTATGTATGTATGTATGTATGTATGTATGTATGTATGTATGTATGTATGTATGTATGTATGTATGTATGTATGTATGTATGTATGTATGTATGTATGTATGTATGTATGTATGTATGTATGTATGTATGTATGTATGTATGTATGTATGTATGTATGTATGTATGTATGTATGTATGTATGTATGTATGTATGTATGTATGTATGTATGTATGTATGTATGTATGTATGTATGTATGTATGTATGTATGTATGTATGTATGTATGTATGTATGTATGTATGTATGTATGTATGTATGTATGTATGTATGTGTGTATGTATGTATGTATGTATGTATGTATGTATGTATGTATGTATGTATGTATGTATGTATGTATGTATGTATGTATGTATGTATGTATGTATACATATATCATCTCAGCATACCTCAATGCTGGCAACTGGCCTTTCCCTACTTGGCATTCCTGAAGAGTATCTTTGGCAAAAGTGCTAAATGATGAGCTTATTGAATGGGGGTGTAAAAAGACCTGGCTCAGGTTTGTATGCTGTTGCTCCTTTATTACCATCCCAACAAGACCTCACTTGTTCGAGGAGATGAGGTTAACGGTTGTCTTTTGTTTGTGTGACAAATTAGGTAGTTCATCTTTGCTTTGCAGCTCTATATGTGGCATTTGACCAGCTTAAACCAGAACAGGCTGGGGGCTTTCTGAGATGTCGCATTGTGTCGGTCTGTGAGATGGACCTTCGCAAACAAGTAGGCACCATCTCTGAAACTAATGTGTCATACTTGACCTGTTTTCTCTTCTCAGAAGTTTCTTTAGAACTGGTTTTGGCCCGCTTACTCAGATTCTGCTCTCCATTTCTCTTTTTTAAAATTTAGAAAACCTTTGATTGCAAACAGGATACGTGATGGTACAGGTAGTTTTCTTCTTTTAATGTTGGATACAGTGATCATAACCCCTCAGGTTTTTTGGCTGCGACGCAGCTTAGACGATCTTCTGCTGTCATTTCTCAAGAAAAACAGCCCTGCTGTAATTTAAAAACATGAGCAAAGTTGTGCTTTTCACTGGTTTAACCTGCACCTTGACAGCATTAAAAAATGCTGCTGTGGTAGCAGTAGAGTTCACCTGAGTTACTTTGTGATCACTTTCAGAAAAGGTCTGTGCACCAATGTTTGGACATGTTTGCAGTTTGTGTGCTTGTTTTAGGCTATGTGTGTGTCCTGTTCGGCCCTTTCACATTCCAGGAAATACCAATGTAAACTGTTTTTCCCTTCTTTTTTTTTCCAGATCTTGGACTGGTGGATGAGGGTTCTGATTTTTGGGGGATTAATATACAGACTAGCTTAGCTTTGTTTATGGCAAATCTTGAAATATCTCCCATGCTGTCCTCTTCAAATTATACGCAGAACATTAAAGCATTGTAGAAATACAATTTTAATTCTCTCAGCTAGATTGTTTTGTGATCTAAGACATCCTGTTCCTTTTCACAATAATGTCATCATCTGAACATTAAGTTTGTTTTGAAGTACCCTATTTGTACTCTGCCTGATATTGTTTTGTTCTGTTTTGTTTGTTCCTGTATCTTTTGTTTGGCTGCATTGTTTTTCTGGGCTGATTCAGCCTGACCCATGATGCTCAAGTTTGCTAGCTGCAGAAAATGTTTCTTCTCCGATGCTGTCCCATTGCCTTGTTAGTTGATGTGGCTTCGGCTTGGATTTCATGTTACTCAATGAATTAACTCCAACAAAGTCTGTAGTGTGTAATATGCCAATTAAGATATAACATGCACGAGGTTTCCCCCTGAAAACTTGCTAAGCCTGGTAGTTGTGGAGCAGTGGCCGTCATTCAGCAAACGGCTTGCCATGATTTTGAGTCAAAAAATGTTTAAAGTTGACAGAAAATTTGAAAATATCCCTTGATGATTATGTTTTATTCAAAGATTAGAAGTTTAATACCTGAACACCAACTAACTATTTAGTTTGATTTTAATCAAACAAAATAAATAAGCAATACTTAGCTTTGAGGGGACACAAGTAAAACCTGGTGGCCTGCCATGTTTATAATAAACTGAAGGAAACTCTGCATGCAGCTGTTATCTTATTTATTTATTTATTTATTTTTAAAGTTTTTTGGGTTAATTTTACAGAGGATATATTTTAACCTGTGCTAAGTGGTCAACATGGCAGATGGTGACTCTTCAAATTTGTTCAATACTGAGTCCTTTTATTTTTCAATGTGGTAACAAAAATTGCTGGTAGTAACCAGCTTCTTCACTTATCTTAGAGTTGATGCCTAAGGCAAGATCTCTAGAGCAAGCAGGAAGCTGTAAGGCCAGTTTTATATGAACAAACTATAAATGGAAGAATATTTTGGCTTGTAACATTCCTGGGGGAGAATGGTAGTTCTACTTTGTGTTATCGGTTTTAGTTTTATTTGGATTCAGTTGAAATATTAGGGCTAGAGATTGGATTCCTGTTTAGCTGCTGGATGAACTTTTTAAAATAGGGCAGGAGAGTAGAAGTATTTTTTTGGTGCTTATTAATCCTTTCAAAATTAGAGAATAAATGCACTAAGGTTGATTCTCGTATTAGATTAAAGGGGTTGATTAGTGTGTTCGAACCGGGGTTCCCTCTAACCAGAGATTTGTTTCATTGTCTGTATGTTTCACGCAGGACAGATAATGGTGGCCGCCGCCTCCAACTACAATTTCTTATGTAAATAATCTTTGGCTTCTGTGTAAATAACTTCCCAATAGAAACAAATCAATGGTCTTTAAAGGTTTATCTAATATAATTCAGATTAATATACTCTTTGACTTTTTTGAAATTGGATAAATTCCTGCATGTAAGATTTTAAATGATTACATTACATTTAAAACAATTTCTCCCACAAAAGAAATGGACAAATTCTTAACATGGATTAACTCACTAATTAGTTATTTGAGGATCTAGACCAATTCAGTATTCTGTACTGACTTTTGTTGGAAACAATAAAATAAAAATAAATAAATATATTGTTCTGCCACTGGAAATGGCATGATACCAAAAGACACCGAGACACCAAATTGTACCTCAGCAAGGGGAAAACTAAAAGAGATTTTTCTGCTGTGAACACTATATACAGCAGCTAGATGAATTGGAAACACATGGTGAAAGCCGGCAATTTGTTTCTTTCTAGCTGCAAAATGACTTCTATTTGAGCAGTCATCAATGGATATGTGAAGCATTGGCGCTATGCTTTGGTGAAGTTAAGATCTGTCTGCATCATTTTGAAGAATGACAATAATCTGTTCCAAACTTCAAATTGAAAACCACAAATATTTTGATTGCTGCTTTTTTCCCTTCAGTGCTACAAAAATGGGAGAAAAATGTCTGTTTGGGAATATGGTGCTTCACCGAGACGGCTTTATCCATTCATTACTGGAGCTTTGAATAAAATGTTCTTTTTGATGAATAGATTTGGATTTGAACCAAACTGTGGTTGAAAAGGCAAGATATTGTAACTGTTTATAAGTTTTTTTATTTTACTTTCGTAAAGCTCATACAATAAGTGCATTCTGATTCAGTTGTGTTGGTCATTTGACCCTGACTAAGATTTATGTAAATGTCAGTGCAACTTGCTCTTTGATCACAAACATCTTTCCATGGCAGCAGATTTGTACCTTTTGAACTTGCTGACATAAACCATTGAGTGATCATAATCTTACATATTATAGCTGTTCTGTGTGGCTAATCTTGTTACGACAATTTGTGTGCTATCTATTATATAGCTTTCTTTTGTGTTTTTTTTTTTCTTTTTTTTTTTCCTTTGGAGCTGCTTTCTTGACTTCTATCAGTCTGTCCTTTTCTGACTTTTCAATGTAATTTATTCATGTTAAGAATTTTCTGAGTCCCATGATTTACCTGCACATGTTTTTTTGCAAACGAGCATAGCTTTCTTTCTGGGTAGAACAGAACCTCATTTTTCTTCAGAAGCGTTTTATAAACGCCTACAAGCCAAAAATGAAATATGTCATCAGGTGGAGTGACTCAGATTTCTGTGATAGACAGAACCTGGCTGATGAAATTGTTGGATTGAGAGCTGATGGAGGCACATTGTTTGAGCATCGGTCTCTCATCCCTGCAGCTTATTAAAATTGAGTGTTGATGGAGATATGGGCTGTGTTTGTTTGGTCAGTCTGTCTGTAAAGCACAATAATGGAGCAAATCCTTGTTTACTCTGGGAACGGTCAGGAAGGGCAGGCTGATTTCCGGAGAGACGGAGCTTCCTGTGGACATTATCAACCAACATTTTTTACGTGTAAAATGTGGGCAGTTGTGTTTATGTAATTCTTACGGGAAGCTGACATCTGTGCCCCAGTGTTAATTGGTAATATTCTAATTATTCTCTGCACATTTTAGTCACCTGTTTGAGTACCTGAGCGTAGACAGACCTCGCAGATCTTGGGAAGTTTATGATGTTTCCCAGCATTTAAAATGGTCTAAATAACTCTAATTTGTTGTCTGGCGTGCCTTTTTATTGATTCTTCCATTGTGAAGTGCTCCGTCCCTCTCATTATATTGAAACACTAAATGCTATAGAGTAGTGCCAATAATTTCCACTTGCCCAAACTGCTATTCGTTTTCAGACATGCCAATTTCACAGATGACGCAAATGTTTAGCAATGATGGCTGTAATTTCAGTAACTCGGCCCTGACACTGAATACTGATCAGAGATAATGGCAGTGCTGGAATGTAAAGCATTGTTTGTGAGTATAAAGCCATTGTAAGGCCGTAAAGGTGATGCCCATCAGTCTGGTTTAACATGCAGAGTGCATTTCGACTTTGAATGTGACAAATGGGAATACAGAATACTCGTCTGCTGTCAGTTTTTATATATATATATATATATATATATATATATATATATATATATATATATATATATATATATATATATATATATATATATATATATATATATATATATAGTGCTTTTTCCACTATATATATATATATATATATATATATATAGTGCTTTTTCCACTATATATATATATATAGTGGAAAAAGTTGTCGGTTTCTTCACAGATGTGAGAGAGAAAGTAGGAGGCAGAGAGACTGAGTGTCATGTCTTGAGGCTTTGTTGGCTGCAAATGGAACAGAGACAAGTCATCTCCTTTCGGGTCTTAGAGGTCAGTTGATACACATTTAACTGACTTACTTCAGGCCTGTTTGCTAGCAGAAAATGGTTTATTGACTGTTGGAGCCTTTTTGATAGAGTGTTGTTGCCGTTCATTTCTCTTCCTGTCTGATATGGTTGTGTGGTGCAACAACCAGCTGATGGGAACTATAAAACTTATAATAATAATAATAAATGTTTATTTGATGTAGGGAGTACCATGCACTGCTGTTTAAATGGGTTAAGGTTTTTATCTAGTCAGAGCTGACAGCTATAATTATAATAATATACTCTGGTTCCAGGACAAGTCTAGGCTACTGATGAAAATTATATCACTAAAGCACAATTCTTCTATTACCATGTCTGACCATGGTGATATCAATTCTACACATAGATATTTGCACTTCTGGTTGATAATTGAACAGTTTTTTGTGGCATGTTTACAGCTTGGAATATTTGACTCCCATACATCGTTTTCCAAGCCAAAGTATGTATGGGACAGAATGAAATTGTCACCATATACAAGTCTTGTTCACATTACAAACTTTCAAATGACCTTTAATAAATTCAGGATAATCCTTCCTAGGTTTGGCTAAAATGTTTATTATGATTTCATTGTCACTCTCAAGTGTCAATCAAAGCACTGACAATTCTTTCTTTTATTTCACAATTAAAAGAATCAATCCGTGAATCTCAAACTGTATTTTGTGAATTCTGATCCTGTCTAGAACCTACTGATGCAGATAAGCAAATGAAGTCTAGACTTTTCAAGTTTGAATTTGACACTCAGATGCAGATGCTAACTTTTGTGACTGCTTAGCCAATTGTATTCTCACAGGTCTTACAAATTGTCCTTTCTCTGTCAAAGTACCTGTAGGGAGACACACAAAGGATGAAAAAGGTAATGGATGCACCTTTGGTGATTTTTTTTTCTTTTTTTCTAATTCACAGTTGTTGGCAAGTCTTAGCTGCCAACATGGCACTTCCTTTCTTACTTCAGAACAAGAGACTCAAACATGCAACTGCAGAGCTAAAAGCCCTAGCTTTCATAGCAGTGGCTCATAATAGCTTAAACTTGCTGACTGCATCTGGACAGCGCCCCAGACACAGTCAGAAATGATGTGAAATTTTAATATCACAAGATCTTCTCACCTACTGCTGACATCAGATATTCTATTCACTTTCCTCAGGACAGACAGATTTGGAAATTCAAAACATGAATGTAAGTTCAATTTTCCACAGGCACTGGAAGTAACAGAAAGCTCTAAAACTCTTCTGTTCTTTCATCCTTACAGAGCAGAACGCACTGCTGAGTGTGGGACTACATTAGCATAAAACGCTGCCTCACTTCAACTTCCTAAGTGTGAGCGGAGAACAAAAATACACTTATTTGATTCCATAAGGTTTTATTTTTTCAAGAGGTAGAAAGTATTTCCTCTCATCACTGTACCTATAGGAGAATGTTTCTTGAGGAAGAGTGTTTGTAAAGTGCTGACATTCTCTGTGTATGCGGCTTGCACGTTTTGCCCACGTTTGCTCTTGTGGGTTTTCTGTTTGTAGCTTGGTTTGATCACAGTCTGGCGACCATCCTTTGTGGTGAGGTCCGAGATGGAAAGTTGACAAAAGAGGCGACTATGAGTGTGCAGGTCTGTCTGATTCTCTGCAGTATTGATGAACTTGCAGTCTGCTTATGGTAGTCTGCCCCTGGGCCAATGTCAGCCAGTGCAGGGCTGCAGATGGCTCGAAACTGTTGTTCTGCATTTATTTATTTATTTTGAAGCTACCTGCAACTGCGCCATTTCCTGATTTCATCTTTCTGCTTGTCATTCATTTCATTGATTTAGTCACATGTTCCATGATGAAATTTTTTTGAGTGATGCATTATGCTCTTGTATCAAGAACCTTAAAATTTAAACAGAACTGGACTTCCAAGTATAAAACTTATAGCATTTGCATCATTCTTGAGACTACATGCTTTAATGGTCACAATAAATAATGTTTAATTACAAAAACACTTGTGTCCACGTAAACCAGATTTTTAAGTTTATGAGCTGAAGGTTTTTCTGTCAAATCAACTGAATTTAAAATAAAATTAGCTCCTGATGCAGCTGTCTACTAGTATTGAGACTTGTCTGGTTGTCTCCATGAGCAAACAATGGCAGAACATGCAGTAGAAAAAACTATTCAGAAAGAGGTGAGAGTTTTTGCTAATGCCATACTTCTTTCAAATCCTCAAGTGGTTCATTTAGGTAATTCCTAAGTTTTTGCCAGGCTTTCACATAAAAAAAGAAGGCTTGATTTGCCAATCTTCAACAGTCCACTTTATTTTATGTTGGATTTTTTTTTATTTGTAAGGGCATCTGCTTGATGTCCGTTGTTCCCATTTTGTGTGATTGAGAGATAATGTGATTTCCACTGTTTGTCCTGTGGTTGCTCCTTTCTAAATGAGACAATCAGGTCTCCTAACTGAGTTGCAGGAAGATGGAATCGACCAGAAGCAATTTGTCTACTTAATTACTGGTTCATATCTTCTCTGGCCTTTCAGTTGCATTGGGGCAGCTCTTACAAGGGTTACATTTCAGTGTTCACTGAAAAATAAGATGTATGCCAGCATGCAGCCTCAATGACAATCCCCAGTCTTCACGCAGGGCAACCCCCTCCCTCCATGTCTTTGAGGTTATGCTGTTCTATATTCAGGTCAGTGATTTTAAATGATGCATGAATGCAGCAGTCCTCTTCTCCCAAACAGGAACAAAAAAATATGCACAGTATGAAAAAGAGAAGGCATCAATACCTCATTCTGGAAAAAGACCATAAATCATGTTGAAAGTGTTCATCGAGGCGCGATCTCTTGTGCATCCGTATTGAACGGTATGGCTTAGAGTATTGGCAAGAAGTGAAAAGTTGTGAATGTCTTAAACACAAATTATCCTGGCAGTCAATACTTTCCTGTTCTGTTGATCTGCAGTTTTCTTTTTACCATGCCTATAAACACCTGGTCCTTTACACTTTTTAATGCTTGAAAAGCTATAAAAACATATTGGATGCATATTATTATTGGGTAATTTTGGACTAATGGCTCAAGTCACTGTTGATTTCATTTGATATATAGACATTGTTTAATCATTTCAGATTTATATGGGTGTACTTTTCACAGTAAAGGAGCTGGTGAGGTCATTCATCTGAAGTAAAGGAATGCATATTAATTAACTCAATATTCACTTGCTTTTTAATTTCAGAGTAAGCATGAGCTGGAAGGAGACCTGTATAGTATAAACTCAACATCTCTATGCAGTTTTGAAGGATGGAATTTTGTTTCATCATTTCCAACGTGCCTAAGAACGATTACAAATGTCTTTAGGGATAGTCATTTTTGTGATGATGTGGGGAAAGAGGTGTATTGGAAAGAGTAGGAAGTATATAAAGAGGCAGAGGCCTAATTCAAGGCAAGAAATCTAATTTTTCTTAAGATATTGATGTAATACAGCAAATTCATAACAATTGAATATAATAGTTACTTGATTGTACTATAAGAAAATCTCCATGTGCTTGGAAAATAACCCTTCCTTTAACAACAATCTACAGTATAATGAACGAGTACCAGAGCTTTACTCTGTTCTCTCTGTATCTAAAGCGTCTCTAATTATTAGGGTTTTTGTGTTTTTTAAAACTAACTTTTTTTTAAACCTTGGTTCACCCAAAGTTTCAAAAACAACTGAAGGTAATTTAGATGCATGATGCATAAGTAGAGCTCATGTCACATTCCAGTGGCATAGATACATCTTTGGGAAGCAGACTAAAATATAGCATTTTTGTAAATAGATGTGAAAAGAGTGCTGGAGCGACACTGGCGGCACTTTTGGAGTCATTCCCAGTGTGCTCGTGTTTATCACGGGCTCCATGCATGCCTGCACTGCTGCCTTTTCACTTAGCAGCTGAAATACACCACATCCACATCAAGGGAGTTCAGTCAACCTCATAATCTGTACTTATCATTCAGAGAGGCTCGAGATTCGTTTTTTTTTTTTTTTTTTTTTTTTTTGGGGGGGTAAGACCGTGTTTGTTTCTGAGAATCGTCACCGTCAAAAATGAAAGGATGCAGATGTGCCTCAGTCGGTCCTCCATTTGTTTTTCTATCCCCCCAGTTCTGGGTCTCCAGTGGGTTATTCTGGAGTTGGACCATGAGTCTGTTTATAAAGTCAAACCCCCTCTTCAACTCTTCAGGCTATTACCCACAGGTTCCCACGCTTATGGCTGCCTTCTCAGGCCTAAGTGTTTTTGTTTTTTTTATTCTTTCCCTTTGCATTCACACACTTAGTTGTGGATGCCCATTCTTCTTCAAAACCAGCCAGTGCTGTCAAATTCATCCTATAGCTACAGGGAGCAACTGTGACAGTGAGGGGCTGCAGAGCTTCTGGAAAGGGTTTAGAGCAAGTTGACGATCATCAGCCTGTGTGGTGGCATGTTACCCTTTTTTTTCACCAGGATGTTCCTGAAACAGGCTCCATTGAGCTTTTCAGCTTGATCTTGGCCTGCGGCTGAGATGGAAGAGTGGGAGGCAAGCTTTCCTCTTGTACCCGCTCATTTGATCAGCTTTTTGTTTTTCCCCCTTTTATGCCACCCAAGAGAAACTCGCCCAAAATGGAGCAGCTTTTGTTGCTGGGTGTGAAAAATATCCCTGTCATTATTTTCCCATAACAAGAGCAGGGGAGGCTGATTCAATAATAAACACGTCTCTGGAAAATAAATGATTGTTTGTGTTTTGCTGGTGTGGCTTTTATAGTTTGGGGAAAAGTTCTTATATCATCATCCGAGCTCAGTCAAAAATCTTTGATTTTGTCATTTTAATTAATTCCACGCGGGCCAAACAACAGCAACAACAACATTATATGGAGGGTAATGAATGATAACACAAAGACAAAGCAAGTTCTGTGTGCTTTCTTGAGGAGGAGGCCTGAAGCTGTCTGCAACTTCTGACAGGAAATGCTGCTGCTCGCTTACTTGCAGCAGATTGTTTCTATGGGAACCAAAGCAGGTGTCTGCCCTAACAGGAAGAGAAGAAGAGGCTCAGCTGGTAGCAGCGAAGTGGGCGGGGGCAAAAGAAAGAGGTCATTGAACTAAAAAGCCTGCCACCACATTACTGGTTTTTTTTGTTTTTTATTATTATTATTATTGGTACCACTAAAAGAAGCTAATCTTACCTTTTGATCTTTTTTGAAAGCTTATTAAAAACCAGAATCTGTTTTTAATAAGCTAATGTGCTGTCAGTACAACAGGGTAAGCATTTCCTCTAGATTTCCCGCCCAGATTATAGACATTCCTGTGTTTTTATAGGTGTCTGAAAGATCAAATGCAAGTATTTTCCGTACTTGACATTACGCTGTTTGTGTTATTTTATATTGAGGCGTAATGAAAAACCATGCCCCTGTACTCTGTTGCTCCACCTGAAGAAGTGGAGGAGGAGGAGGACGAGGAGGAAGTAAGCGTGTCTGGCTGGGTGCCTGTGGTGAGGTTTCCTCAGTCGGGGCTTTTAATAATGCAGAAACACTTTCCATAAGCTGCCGCTCAAGCCTCCAAGGGTTTACACACGTTTGTTTAAGAAGAGGATCAGTATGAGATATTGTAGGTCATGTCTTTTTGATCTGAAGTCACCGTGTTCCCCTATAATAATAAAGTGCTGGAGAAAGTTTCTCCTTCATACAAAGTTCTGCAAAAGTATTAATGTCCCTTGAACTCTTCCTATTTTGTTTGTCAGGCTGCAGTCACAAATGCCAGGATATTTTATTGAGGTTGTATGTGATTACCAACGCAAAGTAGTGCTTGTTCGTGAAGCTGAAGGAAAAATATTGTTTTGCATCTACTGTGTGTAAAGTCCATTGACGTTTGCTGATTTGGTGTTACAGGCTGTATTAATACTTCTCTGCAAGGCATTCTAAAGCGAGCATTCATGTTGAAATTGAAATTCACTATGCTAAATATTTAGATTTTTATATTTTTTTGTAAATTTTAACCATTGATGTAAACATATGATACACAATTATGAAGACGAATTTTTGCATCTCAGCCATACACAGAAATTTGTACATTTTACTAACGTTCTGATAAAATGAGGCTGTAGTGAAAACTGATTTTCTTTTTGGTGGTTATAAATTTATTTTGCGGAAACAAATCCCAGGGGTGTGACGCTAACACTGTTCATTTTAATTGCTATCATGCTGCTCGGGTGAAATGTGTCGTCTTTTCTTTAACAGGCATGTCTCTGTGAAACTACAACTTTACCTAATGACCAAAAACCATTATCTCAGCTTGAGATAATGGCTTATATTCAACCATGACCAATTCTCCCTAACACAAAGCTTCACAATGCATATTAATTATCTTTTTTTATTATTATTATTATATTGAAGGCTGAGATCTGACTTTCTGCACTTTGGTAAATGACAGCTTGACCTTTATATTCTCTGTGATCTTTACCTTTTTTGGCCTATGTTTATAATACTGCAGCCATTAGAAATAAACACTCAAGCAGTGACTTGTTCAGCTAGATGCTTAATTGTTGAGTTAGAGGAAGAACGTCATACATTAAAGCTCAGTTTTACGATGACATTAATGACCACAATGAGTGAATGTCAACTTCAGGCCACAGCAGTAATTGACTCTTATTTACTAATTACAAGGTTATTTAATGTGTGTGTACGTATGTGTGTGTGAAGGCAGTCAAGGCTCCGCTTGCTAACGGGTTATTCCCAGCAGCCCTCAGCTATCCTTTTCTGATTCCACGAGGTCTGTGGTTGGTGCTTTGCTCTCACTTGTAATGCTGTTTTCACATAGAATCCTGTGGTGTTCTCACCATGCCTTTACTGCATTTTAGTGGCCATTTCTCAGTGATGAGTGGGGGAGCCCTGCTTTTTATTACTGAGTTGTTTGTTAGCTCCAATTCTTGCAATTAGTGGAGTCTTTTTTGTTGGAGAAAATGGCTGAATCTGAAAGTTTATTTCTCTAAAGTTCACAGTCACATAATAAATTCTATCAACACAACATTTTTTAGGATATAGTTATTGGTGAAATTGTTTGAAAAGTCATTATTTCCCGACAGAATTTCCATCTGTTAACTTTCTGCTGTGAATGGTCACTAATTTTGTGGTATTTGAGATCCTGAAAGAAAGCCCACAAAAAGTATCAACTTTTTATTATAGACAGAGCAGCTGATGAATTTCAAAGCTGCTTTTAGGCATTTCCACATTAGGCATCATTCGCATAGAGCAGCAGTTCCTTTAATTACTAGCTTGTAAATATTCCTCCTCGAATTTCCAAAGGCTGTAAGCTCTATGGCAGATAGAAGTTTGCATAAAACAATTTTCTGTATTGCACTTAGCTTTCATATTCTTACATAAACTTCTTGTGGCTTTCCTGTGTCACACTGGAGTTACTAATATTGTCACAGTTTTGAGAGAATTTCAAACCAGTATTTACCCAAAATACAAAACGAAAATCTGAGATAAAATTTAAGCTGAGCAGCATAGGGATACCCTGCACTTGCAGACTCTGCTTATGGAGGACAAAACATCTCTGCCTGTATATTTAAACTTTAAAAATCTATGTATTTTGAGTAGTTTGTATGCAGTATTTGAGATTACAATGAACCTATAATTGAAGAGTTTTAGCTTATATTGCATTAGTCCCTTCTCTGCTAGCTCTTCACCATCTTTTTGTTCCCTTCTTGTAATTTTGTCTAACCTTTTCATTTTTATTTATTTATAGGTTTTCCAGCTGACTGGAGTTAAGAAGCACCATCATTCCTTCTGAGGCTAATAAGGATTGAAATATTGACCACCTCTCACTACACACCACCATGCCGATCTTAAAGCAGCTAGTCGCCACGTCTTCCCAGACAAAGCGTCGCTCACGTGTGGACTTGACCAGGGAGATGATAAGTGCTCCTCTTGGTGATTTCCGACACACTATGCATGTAGGTCGCAGTGGTGACGCTTTTGGAGACACGTCCTTCCTAAGCTCACGCTCCGGGGAACCCTCCCCAGAGACGGCGTCCTTTCCCCGCTCTCCTAGACCCGGCCTTTTGGCACGCACCTTTAGGAGCAGCAAGCGGTCGCAGTCGGTGACGCGAGTGGACCAGAGGAACGATCTCACCCTGACGGTTCCTGGAGGCTCGCCAACCTTTGTTAAAAACGCCATGTCGCTGCCTTTTCTTAACGATGAAAACAGAGGGGACAACCTTGTGTCTAAGAGCTTGTCTTCAAGTCCGTTTAAGCAGCACGGGGAGCCAGACAGTGAATGTGGAGGTGGGGTTGCAGCTGCAGCAGCAAACTTACTCGAGCTGCAAGAGAGAAGCTTCGGTGAACTGATGGAGCTGCCAGAGAGTATCGTTCATTACAGTGGAGGTGGAATGAAGCACGCAGAGTCGGTCATGTCCTTCCATGTCGACTTGGGACCCTCCATGCTGAACGACATCTTGGATGTGATGCAAAAGGAGGAAGATGATCTTGGCTTTGAGGAAGGCAAAAGCAGTGAGGGCCGAGCCTCGCCGGCACTGAGCAATCACTGTGAGGAAGAGGATGATGAGAAGAAAGATGAGGAGAATCAAGGCAGCGTCCAACAGGTGGAGACAGAAAGAGATGCAGCAGAGCATCCAGCCCACTCTAATGATCTGAGGGGGGGAGACGAAGTTTCCTACACTCCGGAGTATACTCCTGAGATACGTCCCAAACACCTGCTGCACCTGGACAGCTGCTCCATGTCGAGCTCTGGCTCCGCTGCCTTCGATGAAAAGCCAAACTACCAGAATTACACAGGAGACACAGACAGCGCCACATTCAGTGCACCACCTGAGGAGGAGAGCAACTTCTCCTCTTTCTTGGAAGATGAAGATGATGAGATCCACGTATAAGAGTTCAGACTCAAGACGCTCCGGAAGACCTTTGGCAGTGTGGGTTTTCACTCTGAGCGGCAAGACGACACTGTATTCGGTTCTTGTGGGACTGGGAACTTTCAGCTTTTTATGGCTATAAAGAAAGTTTGATCACTCCTTTAGGATATGCCCAACTCTACTCACCAGAGCGCCTTACCCTTTTGAACACTGACATGGATTGGGGAGTTCACTGTCCGAATACCATTCCAGAAATAAACAGGGAGTTCTGGGTGAAAAGAAACTAGTTGAGGAGAATAGAGAAAACAAACTTAACTCAGCCTTTCAATTTCTCTTTGCTTCTGTTTGTCATTGTGCTTTTTTTCCCCTGGCTGTGGGACACCATGCAGCCGAAGCCGAACAGAAGGCCTCTGTCGCAAGCGGACCACTGGTGGGTGTCCTGTCCCAATAAAGGGAGCTGTGTTTGTGACTGCTGTGCGAGGCCCAGTGTCAAACCCCTTTCATCAGAAAATATTATGGCAGAGCTACATATCTTTCAGACTTTTTTGCCCTTATTCTCACTCATGTAACTCAGGGTCCCTGTGACGCTGCCCGAGGGCAACCATCTCCCACTTTATTGCAGGACCACAAAGCCTAAACCGAAATTCTGCTCCGTTAGTCTAGTGGATGCCACGCAGAGCAAAGCTCAGTCAGGGGGATGCTTTAAAGTGATGCATTGGGCTCACTACAAAGAAGCTTGTTATCACAGGAAACCGGGGAGGTGAAGAGTAGCGGGTGCCACATTCTTGGTTGTTCTTTTATCTCTCTTTGCATTGAACACATTGTTTTCTCTTTAAACTGATTCCCATCAGCACAAACTAGCTGCATTCCTTCTACTTTTTTTTGTTTGTTTTTTGGCTTTTTGACTTGACTCAAGAGCGGTTGAAAACCACTTCCTTCCGGTTTGTCTCACTTTTACATCCGAGCATCTGCAGTGCTGCAACTGAGCAGTTAAAAACTGATGCTCATTACTCAACAGATCCCATCACTACACACGAGGAGAGCTTGATAGTTAAAACTCAAATCTGCTGGCATGTAAAAGTGAGCCAGACGCTACTAGTATCTGAAGTTATTGTAGTAGAAAAAAGCTCCCTCTCTTTTTCTGTGTTCGTTTGAACCACGGATGAAACAGAAGCCTCAGCCAGAGATAGATGCAAGAGCATTAAGGAGAATATTGCTGGTTTATGTAAGTTGCACAGTCATTGCAGCTCGTCTCTACCTCTTGCATCATCAGATCCAGGAGGCTTGAGCTGACTTGCGCAGATTGATTTCTGTGCCTTAACTGAAGCTGACAGATGTGCCAAATTATAATATTTGAGGCCAAAAAAAATAAATAAATCATTTTGTCAAACTCAGTTTTGGGAGAGACTGTTGAACATGTTAGTCCTTGTCTTTTCTGTATTATCTTAATTTAGACTTTCACAATGAAAAGATTTGAAAATGGATGACCACTTAAGGGCAATATTTTTGCAGGACAAAGGAGATACAGGATGAGTTTGCATAATTGGATAATTTATCAGTTACACACTACACAATGTAATTATGTCTTTGTTTTGTTTGAATGAGCCGCTATTTTTTTTATTATTATTATTATTCTTAATAAGCCTTACTGTTGTTGTCTGTGCTTTATATCTTTGACGTTTTTCCTATATTACCCAAATTAACCTATATTTTTCAATAAAAGAAAACCACACGCAACTTTGCTGTTGAATATTTTGTTATTGTTAGGGTAATATGCCTTGCTAATGTATTTGCACTCCTTGGACTTTTTGACATGGTGTCAAAAAGTCCAAGGAGTACATAATGTATTTTGTGGAAATTTTATGTGATTAATAAAGTCCTACGTAATTGGAATGTGGATTAAAAATCTGAAAACTGTGTTATGCTCGTCTCCTAGGCCCTCCAAAGTCTATACTTTGTTCAATCCCCTTTTGATCTGGTTACTACTCTGGGTTATGTGGGGTATGTCTACACCACCTTTGCATTTTTGGGGACCTAAATTATTGGTAATTCTTTTTTTGCGAATATTTAACGCTCAGTCAAATTGAAGGGTGAACTGGCAATATTGTTTGCTCAGTTAGGTTTAGACTTTGATTAGGCCACTTCTGACCAGAGCCATTTTAATTTAGCCAAGTTTAATAAAAATGAGATGAATGGAAATTGGGGCATGCCAGTGTTATCCAGATCTCAACAATTCTTAAACTGAGGGGGTGGGGGGGTGTCGCACAAAATCTATGCAGGGGCCAGAAATGGCCCCTCAGTCTGCACTTTGGACACCTCTGAAACAAGATAAAGCAGTTCAAGGGGAATAAATACGTTTCCAGTGCACTATAGGACATCATAGAATATGCTGTGCTACTCAGTTGGAGCTTAACGCAGAAATTCCTTGAGTGCCTCCTCCGTTTCCTGTCTCTATTCTTTGGCTCTCCCAGAAGAGGAAGGAAGGAAGCAATCGAGGCCTCAGTGGGCTATATTTCTTAAGTGTATGATCTTAAAATGATGTGATAATTCAAGACAAAGTGTGTGTGTGGAAAAATAGGTTGTGTTTAAAATGTGAGCAGGGTGGAAGATCAATTATTTAACGGCAAAAAAGCTTAACTAACCCTAAACCTATCCTGTTATGACAGTCATAACAGGATAATGCCTCTCACACAACTGATTGGAAGATGGATCACCACGACGTTCAGCTCTCCAGCATCCAGCTCATCATCATGGACTCCAAACAGTTTTGTCACTTTTGATTTTCTTGACCATCCTTCGCTTTTTTTCACGGACAGGCGAGCCTCTGGCAGTTTGGCTGAAGTTCAGTTTTGTTAACGACTCAAGTGCTTCCCTAAAAATGCCGCTTTATTTTTGTGTGAATTGGTGATTCATTTTCTCATCCTCACCTCAGTGGTATTTTAATCCCTTTTAACTCTGTTTGTGCCAGTCACAATATTTCACAGTCTAACCTGCCAGAGGGCTGGGGAAAAAGTCATTATTCTTACACTTGTGGTGAAACAAGCTATTTAAATTGATTGGTTGTGGTCAATACAAACTGGTGGAGGTATTGATCTGACTGTCATTTTTCTCTAGAAGACTGATTAAAAAAAACTTGTGATAAGACTAAATCTTAAAAAGGCGTTTCTTTTTATTCGATATTGAAAATCTTATCTTTAATAATCAATTTAACGGCTTTATATATTCTCCTTTGCTACTGATCTGATTAAAGCTCAGTCATTTACTGCCATCTAGTGGTTATTCAACTTTTTGGTTTGCTATTGGGCGTGTCTGTTTAACCCTGACTTGCATTTAGATGTCTAAATTAAACCATTTACAACTTCTTTATCTTACTTCTTTGAAATACTTTTTTTTTTGTTTAATTATATCAAGTTTATGACTATTATATTTCATTTACAATTGTGAGGCTTCATTCAGGGCTTCCAAAGAGATTCATTTAAAGGATTAGAGAAGCTGTGAAAAACAACTACTCTAGTTGTCCCACACATTTTTACAAGACACCGGAGACGCCCGATTTGTTCAGGTGGCTCAACTCGCCTTCCTCCCCCACTCAGACCCCTATTGTAACTCAAGTCTTGCCTTGCAGCTGTTTTTCCCGCTCAAATACAGTCTCATCCTGTTTCTGAGGTTGTCAAATGTCATTTCCCGTTGGTTCTTGGCTTACCTAAGAAAAGAAAAAAACTTTTTTTTTTTCTTTTTAAAGGAGCCACCAACAGGAGGCGCTCAGCTTCTTTTGGTTTTAGGAGCCCCGGTCTGGACCCGCAACCCTTTCTCTGCCAAATTCCATCAGCAGACTTGCAACTCTTCCAGGAGGCTGAAGGCATGCTGAAATCTGGAAAGTATTAAACAACCTGCTGGTGGAGGGGGATTGAGGAAGAGAAGGTGGGGGACGGTTAAAACAGAGTAAGGGAGAGGGGAAGTAAAAAAAAAAAAAAAAAAAAAAAAAATTGGGGGGATGGGGAAGGAAAGGAACGGAATACAAAATTGTTCATAAACCGCCCTTTGGCTTTGCTCCTTTTCTCCCTCCCACACCCCTTCCTCTCACCCACACATTAGCGAGAGCCCCTCAAAAAATATATACAGGTCCCTCCCCGAGCAGCTACAGTAATTTCTTTTATTTTTGCAGCCGCATTTCGCAACTGGGTTTTATGGGTCATGAACAAACAGCCATTTCTCTTGTGCAGTTGTGCACAAGAGGGGGCTGGGGAGTGGGTGGGAGTGGGTGTGGCAAGTCCACAGTAAGGGGAGCTGCTTGCTGCCATGCAACTGGAAGCTGAGTGCCATGGTCTGAAACTGCCAAGTGTGTAGTTGTGATGGTTGGTGGGAATGATAAAACTGGATCCTGTCCAGACATCCTTTCTCATAATCATTAAAACGGAGACCAGATATATGCTTATTAACCAACAGGGGATGCTGTGTTTATATGAGGAGGCTCTTTTCTAAAGTATGTTTAGAATCTTAACCGCACCAAGACGAGGTGCATGACAGAACAGTATTTTTTGAGTGCTGAAGACATTTCATTTTATAGTTTATAACAAGAACATTGACGTTTTACTAGTACAAAAATAAAAGCCTTTTACGATTGCATATGAGTATTGTCTAGATCTTACTTGTTCTTTGAGGAGAGAAAGACAGCACTATGGATACTGCTGTGAACAGGAGCAGCAAAAACATAAACATTCCAGTACCCAGGACTGACCTATTGACCCTTAAACCAGAAAATGCAGGCCTGGCAGGAGGAGACCACACACACACACACATTTGTGATGGGGGGGGAGCAGCATCAGGGAGGATAGAAAACTTCTCCGTCGTCTTTGCCCTAAAATGTTTTGGGTCCCTTAGCCTGCATGCATCTGAGGGTCTTTCCGCAGAGACATTTTTTTTCTCTTACAGAAATGTCAGAATATGGGTTATGGCTTTGTCATATGGAAAAGTAATTCCAAAGGAAGCAGCTTGTGTCTCACTCCTTTTCCGTCTCAGTCACTGTGCAACCAAAAGTTTCCTTCATAAAAGTGGAGGCTGCATCATAACCTCCTTGGTCTCAGTTCTGTTGTATAAAATGTGTTTTTCTGTATAATGCCCAAACATTGTCTAAAACTGCTTTAAACTCCCCCGAATGCAACGGGGCATTCCGTGAATATCTATTCACTATCTTATGAATAAGAATTTGCTCTAGTAATACATAAAGAGCATACTCCATGTAGACTGGCACTCCTCCTGAAGGTGTGCTGTAGAATCTTTAAAAGAAATACAAAAAACATTAAAGAAATTCACCAGCATCTCATTTTTGCACAATTCCTCTATGAACTTCAATTTATAATCAATAGTTTCATGTTTGACTGGGAGGTGGGTATGACATGACACTGAAAACCATTTCTCTTAGCCCCTTTTCAAGATAAAACACAAGAAAACATTACTTGCTTAGACCTGCCTATATCAAGTTAGAGCAACAGTTTGTTTTTCTTAAAGCCAGCTGAAACTGACACACAAGGCTGGATGAGGAACCACATGGGATGACGAGTTGGGAGGTGCAGAAAAAGCTAAAACCTTTTTTCACTTCTTCTATCACAAAAACATATACAGCTGTCTAAATCCGTCTGGGACTTCACAACCAGGAATGTGAGTTTTTCTAGCAACAAATATACATTTGTGGGAAGCACCTCAGGTGTGCTGCTGTAGAAATTGAAGGATCTGTGATGCTGAGTCTGCTTTCTCTTCTGAAAACCCAAATAATATTGTTGGACTGCACAGTGTCTAAACCAGGAGACTTCCCATCAAAATCTGCTGGCCTCTGCCAAACTGAAAATTGGTGATTAGTGAGCCTTGCAGTAGAATAATGATCCATAGCATATGAGAAAATAAACTCAGAAATGGTTCATCAAATCCAAATTAACTGTCATCGTCAGTACCCAGGCCTAAATCCTACAGAACACCTGAAGGGTGAACTGAAAAACATTGAACAAAAGAGAAGAGCGAGGACTGGGCGGTCGTGTACAAAAAGAAATTTAAAAAAAATCCTTTTTCTTTATGCTGCAAACACTTGAAAGGGTGAAGAAAAATGTTTTTATATTGGAAAAAGGGATACCAAAAGCAATAAATTCAAGGCTGCCAGCTAATTTGAGACTTATATATTTATAAATAACATTTATTAAAATATTTTTCTCATTTCTAAATTCAGTTAGATTAGTAGTTAGATTTTACCAAAATATTTGGGGTAAGATAAAAAAACAAAAAAACCCTTGAATTTACTTAAAGACTCTTTACCAGATTTACCAATGTAGATGAAGCACAAGCTGTGTCACCAGTGTCAAACTTTATGTTTCCTTTGTACAGGTCAGTGGTTCTAGTAGTAGTGGTGTCATTTTTACCTGTCAGAGAATCAAATGTGACCCTGTAAAGCCAACTTTACTCAGGCACATTACAATTTGCTTGTTTTATATTCTGTTATGCAGGCTGACACTAACTCAGCCTCGCTCGTCTAACAGCCCTGGGACACTAGGAGGTACAGCCTGGTCTGCACTCAGGCATGACCACAGTGGTTGGGAAAGGGGCCTCTGTTGCTCTCATCCCACTTGTCTCCGCCAGATGCCGTTTCCTTTCCAAGGCTAGTCCATGACTGCTTGACAAAAAAGCAATCTTCATGCTGACATTTCTGGAGTTTAGACCCGTGTTCATGAACTTGAGGAAAATGGTGACACAATGTCCATTTTCCAACATTGACTGCCTAACTTGTGAGTTCCCTCACCTGTAAAAACATGTTAAGCATTCAACTGTGAACGTAGTTTACTGTTTTGAATGCTCCATTTATCATCCAGCCCTTGATTGATAAAATGGGCTTCAGATGTTGATCTCAGAGCAACGTGGACACAGAACCATCAGCACAACGTCTGCACAGCCTTACAATGCAGACTTTGTTTGAGCAGACACTGCACGTCCACTGTGGGGCAAATATGGCAGTAAAAGATCAGAAAGAGTCACTTCCCAAAGGCCAGATTTGAACTTTGACCTTGTAGTTCCCTCTTTAATTTTATCTTTCTTCATGTCTGGCTGACATAATGAGTAATACCAATGCAGCAAACTTGGAAAAGAGAAGAGGGACAGACTTTGAGAGTGATAACTGATAATGTGCCTGCTTTTGTGCAGCACATTACAATTTTTCTCTTCTACAGTTGAAATAAGTTTCTCAGATATTTGAATGCTTTCCATAAATTTCTGAATATCTTTGTCTCACCCAGCGAAATTCAGCTTTTACACCTTCCTTAAGCTCAAAAATTAGTCCAGTGAACAGATTTTTAAACAGTTTCTTGTTTAATGCATGGCAGCTTTGGCGTTCACCTCTATGTTTAAAGACATTTAAATTTCCAAATTCAAGTCATTTTTCAGGTCATTGTGGTTTTCACATTTATAAAACAGCCCACACCGTTAAACCCTGTTATTTCATAGCTGCTAATATCAGCTCGGTCACAGCTGCTCAGACTGACTTTCCATTACTGTCTGTCACCTTCCCATTTTCATCTGAACCGATGCACAAGCTCTGTCACCAGTGGAAAGAACTGCAACAGCTTGAGGGTTTATTTCACTCTCCCCCAAATCTCAAGTGCATCATAAATCAGGGTGTGTACAGAGACAGAAAACAACACAACAGGGTGAAGAATCCCAGAGATCTGTGTGGAGAGATTACTTTAAAACATGGGTGTTGCTCCTCATTTAAACAACTCCGTCATCCAGTCTGTGCTTTACTCCCTCTGGTCACTGTTCCCTCTGGGCTGAGTTGGAAAGAAGAGGGGGAAAAGTCCGTCCGGTGCTGGCTCTAATCGTTGTCCCGCTGCCCAGCCTTTGGCTCTCCTCCTTTCAGTCTACAGAGCCAATCAGAATGAAACAGATGTGTTGCATATTTTTTGTGTGTCTACTGGGTTGAGTTGACTTCTACTGTGTTTATTTAAATTTCTGTATTTATTTGATTAACTCAAACCAGATTAACACATTTTTTGTACACGTGTAAAATGCATGCAAAACTTTAACTTACACAACGTGTGAAGTGCTGGTCATTGTGCTGCTTGAACTTTCCGATGATTTTCTCTGGCCCGATAAGCGTCAAAGTCAACGTTGAGGCTTTCGAACTTCAGAGAAACAACATAACAACTATCAGGCGCAGTGATTAATGCATCAAGCAGATGGTTGGTTAAATAACACTAACGCTGATGTATTGCAAAACTAGAATGAAGGAGTATATAGAGAAATGTGCTTTTAATTCAGTTTCAATTTAACTTGAATCATCTACACAGTTGAAACCATTCAATAACCTAGAATATTACTGAGAATATGCCAATTTTCGCGGTAATATTATTAAAAATATTACTCAGAAAAGTTTCTGAAGCTAATTTACTTCTCAAACCTAAACACAAAGAGAAACAAATTATATAGATTAATTACACAGAGGTGGATGTTTGAAAGCCTCTATTTCTGTTAAATACGGTGACTTTCCACTTGCAGGTAATGAAAACATGACATTCATAATTAAAATATTACATCCGATCTTTAAAACAAATTTATTCAAAGGAGAAATGTGGGCTTAATGAAAAGAATGTCTAATACCCGCTCAAAGGTTCTCATTTTGAAAAGGTACTTTAGATCTGACTAATGGGCCTCATTTGAAAGCATGTTCTAATTTATTGAATATGAATATCCTTGGATGTTATGACTAAGAAATGATCTCACACATCAAAACTGGTGCTGGACAAAAAAAACCAAAAAAAAAAAAAAAACACGCAAACAAAATGTAAGATTTCTGAATACCTATTCCAATCTTACTAATCTCTATTGATGATATTTGAACTTTGGTTAAAAGTTGTGTCCATTCTAACAAACCAACCATTCAAAGTAGCTTTTCTTTCTGTCTGACCAACCAAATATTGAGGTAGAATTCAGGCTAAAGGCAGATGATTTGCTCTTGCAACTCGCCGAGGGACATTAATGAATGTGCACATTTATATAATGCATTGTTTGGTGTTTAACCATTCCACTGATAATAATTGTTCAAATAAAAACTTAAAATACCCCAATTCATGTCTTTAATGAGTGTACTCAAATTTCTAACTGTAACTCACTAAAGCACATTTTGCATTTGAAATCCCTGGCTCCTGGCCCCTGGCCCATCTTATTCTTGTAATCACATAAATACGGAGATAAATACAGACACCCTTTTGCAGGCACACATGCTAAGAATATAATTGTTTGCTCAAATTTTAGACTAAAACAAGCTTTTGATCTTTGAAGCAGTTTAGAGAAATACACATCTGCCAGCTGTTTTGTTTCTGGGTGGATTTCAGCATGTGAATTAAACCCACACTGTTTCAGAGGAGGGGGGAGTACACAAAATGCTTTACATGTGATATAAAGGCGTGTCAGCTCAAAAGACGCATCTGAGCATGAGCACATCTCCTGGATCTCCTGTAGCACAGAACTACCCTTCCTGTAGAAAAGCCTTGCATGCCTCCTCCCTCCCATCTCCACCCTCTCCATCTGCAGCTGTTTCCAGTGACTGACAGTCAGCTCTCTGAGATGTTCAAAGAGAGTTTTTAAAGCTGCTTCATTCATACTTAAAAAAAGTCATGTTGACATAAAAAAAAAGAAACCTAAGACTTTGTGGCAATTGAACTCATGTTCGACTAAGGAATGTTTACATGGTGCTTGACTGACTTGCTGAACGAAAGAGAAGTTGGACAACACATAATTCAGAGCGGAATGGAAAAAAAATAGGGAGTGAATGGCTAAGTAATCACCCAAATGCCTCTTTTTACTGTTCTCCTGCTCCAGGCTCCAGCTGTTTTGGAGTTTTTGGGGCCAGGAAGTGTTGGAGGAGGAGTATACGGGGTGGAAGCAGAAGGAGGTCATAGCGCTGCTGGCCCCTGGGTTTGGGAGGATATAGCTGTGGGGAGAGAGAAGACACTTGGCTCACTGTTGTAGAGCACCATCATTCTGAGCGTTTACTGAGCCCGTCTGTAGCAACATGTGGCATATTCAAAGCGCCGGTTCTCACCATTCTATCAAACACCGACCCTTTCTTATGCACATGCACAGACATTAATAGTGAGTCACCAACAGAGACTTGGTGATATTTGGAGACCACTGTGACTGCTTGGCCTTGCATGCTTGGGATGCCTTGGGTGTGACCAGGGGCTGTGTGTGCTCCAGCTGCCTGCAGTCTGCAGCCTGCCCAATCTGTTCTCTATGAGGAGAGGGAGTAAATAAACACCAAGATCTTCAAACATAAAAATATGGGCAAATTTTCCTGATCTTGATCTCCTTTTATTTATTTGTGTATTTTTATTTGTATTTTTTGCTTTGTTAGTCATTGTTTCTCGGATAACTAAAGCTAAAGTCTCAACAATGAAACTGAAAGAGGGTTAATATTCACAGGAATAATTGGCCACGGCAGTGAGACAGCACTGCCGTCATCCCAGAGTTTCCATTCTTCCATGAACTTTCCAGTCATCCATTGTGCAACAACTCACCACAGTTTCTTGGGTAATTCTCAGGACTATACCAAAAAACACGGCCTCCGCCTTCCTCCTCGTTTCTCCTCCTTCCTTCTCCTTTATCCTGCAAACCATGTGTGTCGTTTTCACTGCCTGGAGATCTATGAACCCAACTGTGACCTCGGAGAATTCAATATTCTCTTCAGAAAACCCCAACATCCCCAAAGTGGCATTTAGTCCCGTCAAATGCATTGCAGTTGTCTCTGTGAGAAACAGAGAAAGTGAGGGGGGCGGTGTTGTTTGTTTGCCACTTTTCCACAAATCTGCAGCTCTCAGCTGTTACATTTGGGGAGGGAAAGTGTGTTAGTACTACAGCTATTTACTAAATCCATTAGTTATCAAAAAGATGCACATGGTACACATTTCAGCAGCTCAGCTTTTACAAAGACTTTGAAGCTGAACTAAAAAGTCTCTGTGTAATGAGAAAGCAGGTAATTGTTTTGAAGGGGTAACTTTATAATGGAAAAAAATATAAAAACAGCCCATGTTTTCAATTAAGTCTTTCCATCCCATCCCCCCTAAAACTATGAAAAAGTGGAGAGTTCAGACCAAGCTGCTATGCTAGTCTGTTCCATATGGCCAAGTTTGTGTTATAAAAAGTAAAACAATAATAAGGTCACCACAATTTCAAGTTATTTTTCTAATTTCAATTGAACTAACGGAAAAACAAAATGACATGTATAATGATCTTGCTTTTGCTTGGTGTTCCTGACAACGCCCTTCTTCTTTGGATCATGAAATAGTGAAATTCATCACATAAAGAGACTTAGCAGAACACATGTTTCTGAAGAAACTCTCATATGGGTGTGTGTGTGTGTGTGTGTGCGTGTGCGTGTGTGTGTGTGTGTGTGTGTGTGCGTGTGTGTGTGTGTGTGTGGGAGGGGGCGGGCTAATGTCTCATCTGGAATGTGTAAAGCATAACAATATATCCCTTCGACTCTCATCACTTTGGATCGAAAGCGATGTTGAGCTGGGAGGGTAGTGGGTGGGTTCCTGACAGAAGTGTAGAAGAAAAAGCTGGGGGCGATATACATCAAGCCGTTCTTGCATTCCCATACGCAAAACTAGGCAGCAACGTGACGGCTTTTTTTTTTTTTTTTTTCCTCTGGGAAGGTCAAAGTGTTAATCTGAGAGATCTGTGCTTCATGGAGCATTTGGACACATTTTATGATAAGCCGAGACTTCTGGGTTGTTTATGCTCTATGTTTCACAGAGATTGCCCTACAATCAAGTGACATGGGCCGCCGTGTGATCCTAACCCCAGCTTGCCTTTGATGAAGTTTTGGCATTTGTGGGAGACTGTTTTTGTTCCTGGTGTTTTATGCACTGCTTGCACTGACAACACAGGGTGCATTATTTACAATTTAGCCAGGCTTTTTAATGTCTTTGCAGTCAAGATTTTGAATCTAGTAACACTCTCCTTACAGACTCAGATATGTAAAACTCATTTACAGTTCTTTGCCCATAAAGAGAGGAACTTGAACTTTTCGAAAAATGTATGCCTTTTCATATCTGACGTAAAACCAACTCAGTATTTCGGAAAGATAACCTCACACCAACAGTGAGACATGGTGGTGGTAGTTTTTTTTGGTTTGGGGCTGCTTTGCTGCTTTGGGACCTTGACAACTTGCTGCTACATTTGATTGAGATGCTATAGCACAATCTAAAACTGTCCATTCATTCTCAAAAATTGTCCATTGTTGCTGAATTGTAGCAGTTACTCAAGGAAGAGCGGGAAAAATTTCCATCTACAGAACCCTTTCCTCTGACAGCTTCTCCATCCACAAGGATGTGAAATACCAACTGCAGTTATCACAAATGTTTAAGGACAATTGTTGCTGTCAGGTGTGGTAAATTATCTATCACATCTAAGACTATTTTTTTCAATAAGGTTCAAGTTGTTTCTCATTGCGTTTGTCCTTTTATAAATGAAATCCTCATATCACATCAGCCTTTTTTATTTATCCAGGTAATATTTAAATTTTAAAAATGTGTAATGACATTTTTTTAAAATTTAAGTAAGAACAAAAGAAAGCAAAAGTTAGGAGAAATCTGAGTGCAAATACTTTTTATAGCCTTGTAGCCATCACAGTCACGTTGTGAAACCACTAAATGCAGAGCCACAAAAATAAACCATGTGACTATTTTTAGTGCTAGTGTTAAAAGCAGTAATTGCAGCTGGTCTCTTCTTAAGCATGAGGCAAATGTACTTGGTATGTACCAGTTGGTTTACATTTTCTGTATTCCTGTGAGCATAGATATTCACAAGTTTAGGCCTGTAGCAACTTTCTTGAATTAAATTTCTCACTCACACATTTCCTTCAATGCCATGTTCTCTTGTATTTCTAAATTTAAAGCGGGATACAACAGACAGGCCTCTGTATTAGGTCAGATTTACACCACAAACCAAGAAAAACATTGTAGACTACAGTAAAGACATTTCTACACAGTGATAAATTTAAAAAAGAAAAAAAACAAATTGCAAAAATGCTTTAGGCTTATGTATTTCATAGGAATGTTGAAGGTCAGCACTGCTGATTGCCTCTTGTAAAAACTTCAGGGTTTTTTTTCTCTCACCAAAAAATTCATTTAAATTGAATACTGTGTTTCTGCAATAAATAAATAACTTATTTATTCTGCAATAATAAGTAATTATTATTCAAAAATAATAATTACTTATGGAATAATTATTATTATTATTAGGGTTAGGGTTGGGTTAGGGTTTGGCTCTGAATCAGTTCCATAATAATTAATTCCATAATAATTACTTATTTTGCAATAAATAATTATTTTCTGAAATAAATAATTACTTTATTTTTGTATTATTGACATTTTTGTCATCAGTGCCAGTCATTGTCTGGTGTGCTAAACTTGTAAGGCTTCTAGTAGTTCTCCTTAGAGATCTGTAAGGTTGAGTAGTTTAATCAGTGTCTGGAACCTTATTTAACCAAGCTCTACAGAAAATCATAATTACCAGCAGCATTGAGAGCTGTTTGCTGTTACGTCTTGTAATTATCAGTGAATGTACAGAGTATAATGACCCCTAAGTTGAGCCCTAAAATGAAAAATTATTGTAAAACAACAAGGATGTATTTGTATTTGTAGTGTAGCTGTTAACGTGGCTAAAATGCTATATGAGTCTGGTTCATGTAAAAAAAAAAAAATTCTGAAATCATAAAAATGATTTTAAGAGGATTCAGAGATGAGATCCACAGCAATATGTAAAATATTTGCTGAGGTTATGTACTTTGAACCACTCATATGAACCACAGGATTGCAGAGATTTCCAAAGTCATTAGCAATACTCCTTTGTGGATTTTTTGAATATTTACGCACAGTTTCAGTTGATGTTTCAGTCCAATGAACACCAGGCCCTACATGTCCAACCTGTGTTCCCCGTACACACAAAGCCTGCATGGCTAACAAAACGAATGCAAACATAATTAGTTCATCTTTCTTGATGAGTTCAAGATTCAGCAACAGGGTTAAGGCTGTGGTGAGGGGAGGGGAATCGGTGCAGTAATAGTATTATCTGGCTCTGAATCAGACAGTGCTTTCAAGCCAAATTACTTCCAGAGCTTTTCTATGTCCATGTAAAGAGTTTATCGCTCCATCCTCAGTTCCTACTTCTCTTCAACACAGAGAGGAACTGTCAGTGGGTTTGGCACAGATTTAATGTTGCTGAATGCTCTCGGCTGTGGTCCAAACTGACGCCGACAGACAAAAACATACATCTCTGCTTCAGGCTGAACTTTGTAGAAGGCCACAGTTTCCTTTGGCCAGGTCATTGTACTCTCACCAGGCCAGTCATTACATGTGTATTTGTATCACCACATTTCCCATCATGTGATCTAATATATTCTTCTTGAGAAAATTTGAAAAGCAACCAAAATCCTGGATGCATTGTGGATTCCATCGCACGTAAAATCCCAGATGACTCATGACTTCAGTGTTGTCTGATTTCGGCTGTGATAAAAGCGAAAGTTTGCTTGGCAGCATACTGAAAGAAGATTGTACTCCTAACCCTTCGCTCTTAACCTGAATTTTTATGATCCGCTCATCTTTTTCACGAGAATAAAGGAAGTCAGGAAAGTGTGACCATCTGTGAAAATCTTCAGAATTGCTCTGGGTTATCAGTCATTTTCTTCAACGCTAAAGCTTTTGAACACACCCTAAAACTGAAAGTAAATGAGCTCATGTGTTTATACTTCCTTATCAAGACATTAGAGCTGAGAAGTGCTCTAAGGCAAACAATAGGTCGCTAAGCTAAAGCACTAAGTACTAGTTAAAATCACCTTTTTTTCTTCTTAAAGGAGTTGGAAAATTTAGGTAACAAAGTATTTGCTGGCAGACACCATTCTGGCACTTAGAGAAGGGGAATGTTCCAAAAGTCTCTGTGAGCAGGAGCACATATGCACTTCTGAGAAAAGTCTGATAAGATGCTTATAAAGATATGTATGTTTTTTAGGAATGATAAGGAATTTTAGCTGCTGTTTTCTAAGTAACATAATGACAAGTTGAACAAAACATGTTTTATTTTTGTTAAAAGCAGCTTACCGGTAAGACGTCTGATATAGCTTGGGTTTTTATTCCCTGTGCTGTGACAACTGTGAGGAAACAAAAGTGATTTTCATCTGATTCCTTCCATAAATTATGTTTTTTTTTTTTTTTTTATTACAACCCCTTGAGAACAGTATCTCTCAGATTCTAAGCAACAGTTTGTATAATGATCCTGCCTGTTAGGATGTGTGTGCCAGTGACATCAATTTCAACAGGAAGCCAGAGACTAATGATTACCACATGTTTGGGATCAGTGAAGTGCCACAATCTAGAGATGTGTTTTTTCACAATGTATGTCTCTGATTCATTTTCCTTTTTTTTTCATGGGGAGGGACAGGCACATTTCAGAAGGGAGACTAGCACAGTCTTAGCCTGCAATATCTAATTATCTTATATCCAATAGAGCGCTTCTGATTCATTCTGGACTTTTAATGTTTTTAAATAAGAGAAGGGTGTATGCTAAGATTAAAATAAAAAAATAAATAAATAAAATAACATTCCTGCTGTGGGCTGCGTCCTTATGACACCAGAAACATTCTTGTGAATGTTTATGCCTTATGTCAGAATGTAATTCACTCCAACAGACAATTGCAATGTTTGCATAGCTTTGCATAGCTTTGCATAGCTGCGTAGCTTCAGGTTTTAGGGGATTCCTCCACCGATCCTCCTGTGTGATCGGTGGAGCATTATCTGATAGTTGCTAAGTGACGAAACACAAATACCAGCTCAGGCCCGAGAACAGGGCTTTACATTGCTACCAACTCTTACGCCCGAGAAGAAAGAGTAAGTGTCTGGCAGAGGAATCCCAACGTCTTCTGTTTGTACTGTACACCAACTGAGTCATGCATCTGACGCGGACCCGGCTGCAGCACACACAAGCAGGATTTTGACATTTCAGTTACGGGCAGATTTTCAATAAGAACTTTTCAACCTGCAAAGGAATGAAGACGTGGAATGAGCTGACTGATGTCTAAATGCCACTGTTCTGGTTCTGACACTTTAGTTTAAAGAGAATTTCTTCTCATTTACACACGTACATAAATCCAGATATTTACATACATTGAAAAAAAGAACAATGACTTTTCATTGTCACTGTGCGATGTTAAATCAGACTAAATGTTTTAACAAGTTATTTGTCAATGGCAAAAACAAGAGCAGATTATTTTGTCCAACATTTTCAGAAGTCAGCACTCAGATTGCTATGCTTGTAAGCAGTTTGGGACAGTCCACGTCATGGCATTGTCATTTTCTGATTAGATGTGTTATGAAGGTTTCAACTAACAACAGACACACCTTTGAAAGCAATGCTCCTTTCAGTGACAGCGTGGAAGTATCAAAACAAATCAGTCAAAATGCCAGGAAGAGATCTGTGCACTGACAAGCTTCGTTTAACCCAGAGTACAATTTACAGATTTTGAAGTTGCAGTGTTTATCTGTTCAGTTATATGAAAGTATGAACAATAGCAGATTAGAATAATCTCTGAAACTGCACATATTGTTCAACTGTAAAACATGTTTAAGGAGGCCCCTAACAATTCTCATTCAATAACAATAGAAACATTATTATGTCGTTATGGGCTTGGCTATTGGTCATCTGTTTTGTTTGAAGTGATGCTTAAGACTGTAGCTTCTTTGAGAAAAAAAAATAAAACTAAATAGAGAAGTGATCAAGTGACAAAAGCGTTTGTGCCCTAACTTGATCGCTTGCTGTTTTGGAGAACTAGATATCATTCTTCCCTCCCCCCTGTTCAATCCTTTGGTTGAAGTGGAAGTCCAGGTTTAAATTACACCTGCAAAGCCATGCTCTATTCATTTTGTTTATACCTTTTTGTTTTGTAACCCCAGATTTGGAAAGAAGAGCTCTGTTTTTTATTCAAAGTTGGTGGTTTGGGGGGTTTTTGTGCAACCAGCTATGTAACAAGGGACATGGCAAAACTGAGGTCATCAGTCCAAGGAGTGTCTTGGACTCATGACTCATACCGTCTTTATGAAGCGGTGTTTCTGAAATACTAATATGAAAATATCTGCTAGTTGTATAAAACGTTATTATAAGCTCCAAATTATTGCATTTTGAAATGATTATCGGAGTACCACTGCTGAATAACTCTAACCCTGACCCTGAAATGAAGTTTCCACAATTAAGAGCACATGACTAATATTCCATATAGATATTCTTTGATTGTATGTGGAAACAAGGTTTAATTTTTATCATTCTCCTTTGTCGTTTTAAACTTTGTGAGCTGAAGTTAACAATTGTTTCGTGTTGCCTCTATAATAGTCAGGAAAATGTTACAATGAAGGTTTATATTTTAAGGATCATGACAACATTTTGAAGATTCTGTGTACAGTTTGTGCCCACCTGCTTCCACTAGATCAGACATATTCATCTTATCACCTTGCTGCTATTGGCTCTGCCTCGTCAAAGCCCCCAAACCACTGCTTCAATTAGATCTTCACAAACAGCAGCAGTTACAGCTGAATGCTCATGGTGTCAGTTGGCTCTGCTTCTTTGCCCAACTCCTGCTCGGCCAGGACACACAGAACTGCTTCACCTGGCAGCCCGCGGCCCGGGCAGCAGCCAACAGTCTCATTCCTTTCTGTGTTTACTAACAGACCACAGGAATCCACCTGACCGAGCCAAAAACTTCAAGGGCTGGTGGGTGAGAGGCCCGAGTTTGGTTCTCCGACTGCAGTTACGTTTAGATTGGGGTGGTTTCAAGAGCGCCTCAGTTCAAACTGGATGATTATTCTCTTTTCACTGGTGTCATTATCATCCTGCTTTGGTTTACAGCCTTGCCACGCTGCTGAGATGAGGGATTCAGAGACCTGGCCTGCTGTGGCCTGCTGTGGCCTGCTGTGGCCTGCAGTGTCGGCCACTCATCCTTAAAATGTGTTTGTGTGGAGAGATGCATTGACTTAGCATGATCCAAACACTGCACTATGGTAACTCCCTTTGGCACTGGACAAGCTCTCTCGTCTCTATACTCACACAGAAGTGAACAAGGGGTTTGCCTTGCAGATACACACTCATGCACAGGCATTCTGTGCATACCATGAGTCCTCTAGAGGGCTCATTCACAGGTAACAACACTCAAACAAGGAATGACATGTATCTCTGACCAGTCACAATAGGGGCAGCTCAGCTTTTTAGTGTAAAATATGAAGATCTTACAGGGTAAATTATAGTTATGGCTGCACTATATAATTTTGCCTATCAGGTGATAGGTCAAATGTACCTATCAAATGTATTTCAATTTGTAGCTTGCAAATCTAATGTTAAGTTCAGTTAAATTACATTTGCAACATTTTCTGTTTTTGACTAATTCTGCTTACACAATTTGATTATAATTGAACTGATGACACTGGTCCAGTCAAATATTATACTCCAGCACGGCATTCTTGGAGTTTGTTGTATGAGTAAATATCTGTGGTGAACAATCATTGCTACAAACAATGAATGGATTATTAAATTAATAAAAATAAACAAATCTCAAATTGTCTAAGCTGAGACAAAAATGAACCAAAAGATTAAACACATCTGCCAAGCAACTCAGAAACATAAATAAATACACAAGAGACAGAGCACAGAAATAAACTATGAAACTGAACAAGAAAGAAGGAACCAAGAGACAATAACAGAGTCAATACACAGAGTCTGGACTGGCTAATTATCACAAATAACCAACAAGAAAAAAGAACATAGCAAACCCTATATCTAACCCCAGATACCCATGTATGTCACAAGCTGATCATCCAAAATGTTATTGTCGCTGTAAACATTTTGCCGAGACATGTAGTCTGTCTCTTTGAATGTTCCTTTTCCCAAGGCTTGTCCACAATTCATGGCTTCTGACTTGAGAGTGTGTTTATTGTGATATTCGTCAAAATTAGACAAGCTCCGGGATTTCGGTTTGATGTAACTTTGTTATGTTTATCAGTACAGAAACATCAGAGGACTGGCTATGTGGTTGAGCTGTCAGTTTTCCTCAGACTAACTGTTAAATAAGTGGTTTACTCAGGAAACTGCCCTCTTGTGTAGAAAAGGAACGGCTTGCCACTGATGAATACTATACTTTGGTTAAAGCTACGAACTGCCAAAAGACTAAGAAACATTCTGTGCTGGACCACACATTTAAGTTTACATCAAACTTTAGTTTGTGTAGCTAAAGCTAAGCTCGCTAAAAAGTTTATGTTGAAGTCATTCTTCAGACCAAGCTAAGCTCAATGTCTGAGGTAGACAGCAAAAAAGCAAATCTAAGCTGTGGTCATAAGGCAGTGGGTTCTCATGTCACCTTAGAATAGATTTATAAAATGTAAGATAATTCCCTAATGCCACAATCACAGATTGGTTCATTTTATGTGTTTGAATAATATAAATAACTAGAGCTGCACTTTGTTTCAAACAACAGTTCAAGTCTAATAAAGAAACATAAATGTAGCAAGAGAACCCCCAGTGCGGAATATGACAAAAATGTTTAAAAAAATTAAGTGAGCTTAAAAAACTATTTTCTACATAAATGCAGGTCAGCTGATTTCATGGGTTCTCTTAAAAGTCGACTCGAGAGATGGCAATTATATGAAACTACTAGAATTGACAAAAATAAAAGAGTGACAATATAATTTGTTTTGAATTTTTAAAACTTTCCATTCAGTCCAAAGAAGTCTTCCCTGAAATAAAGCTATGGAGATGAACACAGATAATATCAGACAGAGGGATTTTTCCACCTAGGAGTTCAACCTTTACATAATTGGGGCAAAATACAGAGCTCCACAAGCTGATGACTGCAAGAATATATCAAACCTGGCCATTTCAGACCGTGCTGGTCCTTTTCACTTGACTGCTTTTTTTAGTTGCTAAATTTTCTGGAAACAAATTCACATCACATAATTCTTGTGAACTTTTCTGCACTTGTACAGACTACAAATAAGTGCCCTTGACAAAGAAATATTCGTGCAAAAGCTGTTCAATACAGATATAGTTGCTAAAGCACACAATCCAGTCTCCCTGCTCGGTAACTGATGCTCTCTGTGACGTTTCCAAACTGCATGGAATTCAGAAGCTGGTTATTTCTAGGAGGCAAATTTCATCCAGTTAAATTCTGATTTATCTGGATTGTAAAATAATCTGAAAAAGATTGTGACAGTTTGTTTAATAAATGCAAAGATATATTAAGCGTGTCTATGACAGATTTTAAAGTTAATGTGTTAGAATTTGGGTATGATTGTCCTATTTTTGGTTGGACCGTCTTGCTTCTTAGTTTTGAACAAAAAGTTACCTTTCTGATAGGAAGACGGTAGATGTTTATTTATACAACAATAGTGCTATGCAAGTTTTATTGTTTAAAGTTAAACTATTTTTATTAGGTCAATAAAAGAGAATGCACAATAAGACGCACAATTTGTCAACAGCCAAAACAATGAGAGACAAGACTTGAGTTTTCTAATGAGCTATAAAAGGATAACAAAAACGAAGACTCAACATGCAACTTTATGAGGGGTGTCAGCCATGAAGAATGCAGAGTGCTCCTCTTTAAAATACTGAGCCGACCAACGCCTCTTGCATTTCCACGACTTTAGCAAGAAAACAAAATACTACATGACACCCTGTACAGCCCTCCGAACTTCAGCACAGCCCATATCATTCCGCGGGAATAAGAAAAAAGGGGAGTGGAGAGGAGCACAGCTCGGGTGACGTGCAGGGCCTGCAGGGCGGTGTTCTCAGACTGACTGGGCTGCAGGAGACACATCTGGAATAGTAACTGCAGAGGGAGAGAGGAGCAGACGCGCTGCGATTCTTACCCAAGTCTTCACTTCTCTTCAACACGCCCTTTTTTCACTGAAAACCTCTGCTCTGCCTTTTGTAAGTTGGATTAAGTTTTTAAACATTTTTATTTTTGCAGTCACTAAATGTATGTTTTGTTTTGCTTTTTATTATTATTATTCTTTTTCTTTGGTGTATGTGCATACGTATTTATATGTTCATAAAGAAACATTTATGTCACTCTATCAGGCCTTCAAAACCGCTCTGGATTTACAGTAATGACACAAAAGTGATGTCGCGTGCTCAAATTTCCGTGGTTTACGTGTCTCGCGCGTCGTAGTTTTGACTTTTCATTCTGGAGAAAACAAAACAGAGACGAGCGAAGTTTACGCATGGCGGCGGCGCTCACTGGGATACTTTCCCTCGCATATGGGTCGAGTTTGACTGCTCGTAAAACAGACTGTCGATTCAAACTTTTTTGAGCGCAGCTTTCTCATAAAGTTATTTTTGCTAGAAAGAACTATGAAAATATTGTTTATACGACTGAGTAATTAGGTAATTTTCACATTTAAATGATTATGTGGCTTCGCGTCTTGAATTGATATGAAGTTTATTTTAGATTCGTTTTATCTTAGTATACTTCACTCATTAAGGAAAAAAAATACTTTTAAAAAGTGTCTTTTTTTTCTTTTTCCTTTCAATGTAATGGGACACTTTCACATTGAGGTAAACATTGCGGTCGATCCAGAAGTGAGGAAATGCCTCCCCCTGGTGTAGAAATGAGTGACTACTTGTGCTGAGCTGCTGAATGAAGCGATGTTTTTTTTCTTACCTCTGTTTTTTCTTCTGCTTCTGCAGATCTGTATCCAACATGCTGTGCATTCTTTTGGGAGTGCTCGTTTTGCACCTCCTCGTTTTCATTCTCCTCATTGTGTCTACAGCATCCAGTGTAAGCAACACATTCTATTGAAGGCTGCAGCTGTTTTATTGGGTGGCAATTTTGTGTTGTAGTTTTGGGAAGCAAGAATGACACGTTTGTGCTTATGACTGCTTGTTTTTTGTTTGTTTGTTTTTTCATTCTTTTTTTAGCAATGGACTGTAGAAGCACAAGGGCACACCGATCTTTGGTATAACTGCCACTCAGATTCTCAAGGCTACCACTGTTCACAGGCCAGCAATGAAGGTTTGTGCACATTCCAGAATAGCAAACCCTTTTTGTTGTTATAGATTATGAAGATTGAAAACTAGTCTTTCTCCTTTTTCTTAGATTGGATCCAGGCTGTGCAAGCCCTCATGATCCTGGCTGTAGTCTTCTGCTTCGTCTCCCTTTTAGCTTTCGCTTATCAGCTGTTCAGACTGTTTAAGGGCGGACGCTTCTACTTCACCTCCATCTTCCAGATCTTGGCGAGTGAGTATGACTTTATTACCGAGAGGGGTTACACCCTGAAAGAAAGTAGTCTGAGCTATGACATCATCTACACCCTCCTGACCTCTCTCTCTCTCTCTGTCTGTCTCTTTCGCTCTCTTTCTCCCCCTCATTTTGAAAAAATAAAATCTCCCACAGGTGTGTTTGTGATGTGCGCAGCGATTATCTACACTGTGATGAGACGGGATAGTGACAAAAACTATGGCTACTCTTATGTGTTGGCCTGGGTGGCGTTCCCTCTGAGTCTCATCAGTGGCCTCATTTATCTCATACTGAGGAAGAAGGATTGAGAGCAGAGAAAGCTGGGGGAGAAAAAAAAGAGTTTGGAGACTCGTCATCACAACATCGCACTGTGCCCACTGCATTCTCAGACAATGAACTGACATCCAAGTAATACAGTTTTCCCATCACATGTCGAAAGTATCACAGCAATCTGTTTTGTGGATTCCAACAACTCTTTTGGTAACAATCAATTTCCTAACATCCCAAAATAATCCACCGAGTGTGAAACGTTGAAAAATCCTACCTTCCTTCAGTGTGAAGATGTAAATAGTGTCTGTGGTTTTTAGACATATTTATAACATTTTTTACATATTTTTTGTACATAGTGTTGTCGAGTTAACATTGTCATTCTCATTGATAGTGTGTCTCTTCCAAATCATGCAGCTGTACCAAAGAGATGTCGCTTCAGCTTCCAGTGTAACAAGCTCTGTCTTTTTTTATTGTCTTACCTCCACTTAATGCCAAAAGCTTTTAACATTGTGCCTTACTACCCTACTACAATATGTGTGTATGTATGAAAGGAAAAAAGTGTTAATAAAATCTTGATGTTTCTTTTTTTTAATTTGACATTTTACTTGATATTCCAAATAAAAATGTTTTAAATTTTGTAACGTTAAAATGGTGCTTTCTTTACTTACTATTTTTGACCCATGTATTCTTATTTGTGCTGCACTTGTGTTTTTGCTTGTAACTTTTTTTTGCCTAGGTAAACTGTAATTTCTTCTTTTTTGTTTGTATTTTGAATAACCCGTTTGAAATAAATGTCACTCCTCAGTAAAGACTTAAGTTATTTGTTCAGGTATGCTCAGGAGTTTACATCAACTCACTGTGGGCATGAATGTCATATTATAGGGAGTTGACACCTGCATGTGTTCACTAAGCACCCTAGCTTCATGCTTAGAACACTGAGCCCATTGAAGTAGGGTACAAATTACCCTACTTATAACCTCTTCTTTTAGCCAAAGTGTCTGGCTAAAGTGTCAGAGTGATACCTTTATTTATGCCAAACTCATCTGAGAAATTTGAACATCATAATGTGGGACAGCATCACTGTTAGAGACATTAGTGTGTTGCATAAAGGAAACAAATCTGATGAAGGAGGACGATTAACAACGTTGGTTGTCTTCAACTCAAATCTCTAATTAGATCTTTCAAATTTGAACATTTGTGCTTCTGCTGGTGAACCATGAAGCAATTAGGAATGTATAAAACAAATTGACATCAAGTTGGATCAGTCTTCCCCAAACTCTGACTTTGAAGTTATGTAACCAATCAAATCTTGAAAAATAATGACACACATAATGCAATTTGACAACAACTAATTATATACATTTGTAGATATTTTAGATCAAATGAACCATTTACATGTGAAATTTATCAATGGTTGACATTTTGGTGATGACATAATGAAAAAAATTGCCATGAAGTGGCACTTCAATTAAAAGCTACATTTTAACATGTCATGCCACGCTATGACGTAAAATAATTGCAGGCCAATATATCTTAGCAGAACTGGAGCAGAAGACGACCTTACAATATTAGATTTTTTTTTTAATTGCTCAAAAACTGTTTACATCAAAATGAAGTAAAAGACAAGATACGATTCAAACTTTGAATTTGCTAACAGCGCCCCCTGGCGACACATATACAGTTAACCTGCGCATCAAATGCAGATCCAACTTGGAATTAATTGTGAAAACATTATTTCAGAAAAATACCATCAATGAATAAATATAAATTTGATTCACATAACTGCGAACAAGGTATTTTTGATGTATTTGGAGCTCTGGCTGGTTCACAGATGTCCAAACCTTATCTCTAAAAGCTCAGATTTTTATGATATAGTTTTAAATTTACATCTTCAACATTTGCAAATTTTAATAGCATTATTGTATTGATTGCGACCTGTCTCTACTGTTAGTGTAAAATCACTTCATGCTGACTTTCCCCAAATCTCAGTTGTGATAGCAGATTAATTCTCAAACATAAGAATTTGTGGATAATTCACACATACACACATATAATGCACAGTTTCCTATCAATCAAATTTGCCAATTTAAAAATACATTGTAAAGGAGCCATAAATCAGTTTATAAATGTGGACATAACGCAGTTTTCTGAAGAAAGCCTGTATTTCCACTAGATGGTGCCTACAACACACATTTGCAGACATTACAGCTTCTTTAATAAAAAAATGAAATAAAACAAACTATTTGGTATAAATATTTGACATGTTATACAACATGGAGAACAGCAATTAAACCAACCATTATGATAATGCGGTTGTTACATCTGAGCATACAATGAAAAAATGTTTTCAAAGTAAAGAAAAAAAAAAGCACTTCAAATCTAAGAAAATCTTTAAAATCACCACAAAGAAAATGAAACAAAGTACAGAAATCATTAGGGGTTTATTACTCGCAATTCTGGTTAGATTCAAAGCTGAGCCTTTCATGCTATCAGAAGGTGGCGCCACAATATGCTGAGATATTTGGCTTTTAAATAAGTCTATGGGAGGTTAAATAAGTCTGATTAGAGGTTTATGGATGTCAGTTTTAAAATATTTATATATTCTACTGGCTAAAATGAGACTAGACCGACAACAAAGAAATGTGTTTTCGTTTTTATACTGCTTTTTATTTTCATCAGGCAGGGCTACACCATCCTTTGGATTTAATTTTCAGTGTTGGCTTATGTGACACAGGTATGCAGTGTTTATCATAGAATGATTATATGAAAATGTTTATTACAAGTGTTTAGTAAATTTTGTATTTTGTTTTTATTTTGTTACTTCCTGCTGTCCTTCTAGAGTTTGCTTTGTCTTTTTGTTCCACTGTCCAACTTCTGGATTGTTTGTTTTCTTCTTGGTATATGTGAGGATGGACTAACCATTCATTTTTTGCATTTGTATGTCCTTGTCTCTTTTTTGGGTCACGTCCCAGAATATCAGCGCGTTGTGATTAATCTTACATCTTAATAATTGAAGCCTTATGCAATAATAATTTTAGTGTGACTTTAGAGGGAAATCAAGCTGTTTTCAATAAAATAATATTTAATGGAAGAACAAAATGTGGAGAATTTGGCCCCTTAGATAATTTTGCATCACATGAGTTGCATCAAAGCGGTCAGCGTATACCCTATAATGTATCCAATTCAGGATCTTCAGCATGACTTTAAGTTCAGAGATGTTCACCGTACAATGTGACTGAGCTGAAGATATGTTATTTTTTGTGATTTTTTTTCTGTTTAAATGTACAAACATAACCCAAATGATCAACAAAGGTCTGCAAATTAAGTTCTCGAGTGCCATCAATTGGCAATTTTTGGTTGTATCTCTGCTCCATCACATCTGAATTGAAAAATTTAATAACGTCCAAGGCATGCCATTAACTTTTTATTTGATTCAGGAGTATTGGAGCAGCATTTATCCAAAAGTTGCAGGACAATACAGGATCAGATTTTTCAGATCATTATTTGTAGAAAGTGTTACTATATGAATTATACTTGTTGAAATGTATCATTAGCTATACATTTTCTGTATAGCATTGAGGTTAGGGGTTGAATGTGAAAAGTGGAGGGAGTGTGAATACTTTTTCGAGGCACTGAATGTAACATTGCAACATATCAGCTACAAGCTGAGGCAGCCGAACATGGATCCACTAGATTAACATTGTTTCCACTGCTTGATGGTTAAAGAGGTTCTCTCTTGAATTTATCAGACCTGACAAAAAGACCGGAGCCAGCTAATGTTGGTCTGGTAAAAGTCCCTGGGCTCACAGATAACATATTGAGGATGTCAAGAAAACTCTGGAGGCCGATAATGGCCTCCCTGCTCCATTTGAAATGTAGTTAACCTTAAGGGTTATTTATCACTGTGTGGGTCGCAGAGGGGCACTTAGTATTTACTGCAGGACATGGAGGATAGAGGAGAGGAAATTGGGAAAAACGCACCCTTATCACCATCCTCTGGGTGTTTTGATGGCTGTATACACATACATCAGCGCTGTTTTACTACTTGATAAAGGCCAGCATTTTTCAGCCACATGGCTGACTCTCCTTAGAGTAAGATTGTTAAACAGCAGCTACTGACATTTATCTCTTGTCTGCCAAGTGTTTTCTTGGTATCCCAGGAATCATTTGTGCCTACACATGGGAATTTTTTTCAGGAAGGCAAGGATAGCTGAGAAGCGGCACTCACAATGAGGTGAGAGAGTAGATGAGTCTCTGAATGGGACATGAGGAACTTCAAAAGGAGCTGCAGCTCACCCTTTTCTTTTTTCTCTTTAGATTTGGTGTCTTTTTTAGGGGGGGTGTTTGCCTCCTTGAACAAACCCAAGTGCCTTCAGATGTAGCTAAAAGATTGAGCAAATGGGCGGGCCCCGCTTATTCAAAGCTGATTTCATCACGCCTATAAATCTCAGAGAAATCAAAGCCCAACTTATGCCCTCCTCTCTTCTCACCTTTTGTCTTGCTAATACACATTAGAGTGCGGCTGGCTGCCCACTTTGACTGCAGTCGGCACAGTCTGGGTGAAGCTGCAGATGTGTACCTTTGACCTAAGAACCCTGCCATTACATCCTGTCACTGGACCCTCACCATTCACAGAAGACTCTATTTAGGATTCACTGCCATATGGAGACATATAATGTCATATAAAGTTGACAATTACAGTTTTATTTTCTTTTTAAATTCTCAAACCTAAACTGGCTAAACTAATTGCACTGACATGTACTCAAATGTGCAGAGCTTACCTCGTGTCACTTATCATTCATAATCAGATGTCAAAACAAACAGCCAGAGGAAATGAAGCTTGCTTTATTTGTGACATTTGAGAATAAAGGTCAAAAATCTGTGCTACGTTGTGCAGTCGTCATCTCAGGTGGAGTAAAAGTTGATTCAATGCATTGCTTCTGCAACTTGAGACTTAATCAAAACAAGATGATGTTGTTAATTTAGCACCTTTAGCAACATCCCACCTGTTGTAATCACTGAATGAGAAAATAGTAAATGGAAATCAATTGTGAAATTACATTTTCGCACAATAAAATGAAATATCATCATTTGTACTGTTTCAAATAGGTCTGCCATCCTGACAGTTACATGAACATATATGAATGCCCTGTGTAGGACCACCACTCATTTATTTCAAGAAGTAGAGCGTTGTTTTTTTTGTTTGTTTTTGTTTTTTTTTTTATTATTGGTCTTTTCAACTTTTACTTTTAGTTACTAAGTATTTAAATTTAAGAAAATAATACTGACATTGCACTTTTCTATTTATTGATACTTGACATTTGTAGTTTCTAATATGTAAATTACAAAAGCATTCTTACATACGTTTAGAAATTATGTTCTGATACCATAGCAGGAAATTTAATATACCTGTTTGTTATAAATCAGAACAATCACTTAAAAATTGGACAAGTACAAAAAAAGTCTTACCAGCTATTGGTTCTGAATTAAAATAACCTCCTTTATTTATTTCAAATTGGATATACAGCATAGTAAAAATATTTATTTGTCGTCTCCAGTCTGAAATAAATTGGTACAAATATAATTTCAATCTAATTCAGAGCTATAGCCTAACAGCCCTTTCCAAATTGGAGAAAACAAGTTTCAGAGACAAATGTTACTTGTGCAATTATAGACCCATAAGTCTGACATGTTGGTTTCAGATCAGAGTCGACCTCTTCCAAATTAAAGAGCAATGTGACAGTGAAAAAATGCTCCAGTTCAGGAATACTGGAGCAGTGGTTGCACTGCTGCATGCGTTTATGTGCTTCAGATGCTCTTCCCACATTCAAGTTGGAAATTAAAATATGGGGATAATTTAAGATGAGCTTGCGAGAGCGTGCACATGTGAGGATAATTATACAGATAAAATGGCAAGTAAATTATTTGAAACCATGGTACAGCTGCGGACATGAGAATGAGGACCTCAAAGTAAAGATGTTGAGTGGATTTAAAGGCTTTGTCCATTTTTTTTTTTTCTGTGCCATAAATCCTTCAGTCAGTGCCAAGCAACTAGATTGCAGATTCATAAGGAAACAATTAAACTTTACATGAAATTATCAATTCTCTAGATTTTTTCAGTCAATCACCATAGTAAACTATGTCACACTGAATTCTGACTATGCTCTAAACCTGAAGTTTGTTTCTGTTTTTTGTTTTTTGCAGCCTCTCTGTGTGGCTTCTTGGGGTGATTGCATGAGATGGGTTGTAAGATAAACGATGAACACATTCTAAATCCATCTATCTCTGAGCGGACACAGGCTTGGTATCTGGTGGGAGATCAAATGAGAAATGGCAGTCGTGGTTTAATTGGGTGGGTCAAACTGAAGTAGCTGTGCTATTTCATCCTCAATGACCCCAGCCGATGGCCCTGGACTTCCACAGTGGAGAGACCCCGGGTAACCCAGGCAGGCTGAGCTAAAGGTGTTTGGAGTGGGTGTCTTTGTTTGCCTTCACGAGACGAGCGCTCCTTTCTTGATGGTGACTGATGACCAGAGACCTGGTGGTTGCTGAAGTATGGTGCAAGGAAAGCTAGAATTACACCTTTAACAAACACTCCATAGCACAAAGTTCACAAAAAAGGTGGATGGATCGAGGTCTACTTCAGCAACAAGCTTTTCAAAGTGATGCTGACACAGATAAAGTCCATGCTCGACAGCATTTCTTATTTCCTCAAGCTTGTGACTGCATTTCCAGGTCTTGGTCTTAGGAGTAAAATCCTGCTTCTCCGCTACTGTCCGGGAAGACCATCTTTTGAGCAAAGGGATTTATAGTTTACTTCAGTCACCTTTTGTTAAATTTAGATTTTTGACAACAATGGTACATTGTTTTCTATTTTCTAAAAGAATGCTAAATAAATAATAGTTTAAAAAAATCAAATATTCAAATATATATGAGGGAAAAAAAGCGCATCAAGAGTAGTGAAGAGTGTTGATGTTACAGAGAATGAACAATGTAAGCGACATGAAATCCAGGAAATCCTTTTAAAACTGCTGGCAAACTTTGTAAACACTCAGCAGTCCTGGTCATAAGAAGTCAGTCTAAATATTGTTGTTCTGTAGTTAACCCTGTCAGCAAAGATTTTTAGGTACCAACACACAAAGACAGAAAGAAATGGCCCAACAAGTGTGGACACCCCCGGTTCACATTCAGTGGATTAATAGGGTCACCTTCATGTCTGTGTAGTGCAAATGTTGACAGTGAACCGTCTAATGACCTCGTGCATGTCATGTCTCTCCTCTGTCATTTTGCTTGCAGTCTAAAGAGTTCAAACAGCTGCTCCATGTTAGCTTAGTTGGAGAGTGAGGAAATGCAGACATGGATCTACTGAGACCATGTTATAGGCAAAGCTTTTGAAACTTGTTTTCCAGAATCCTATCTGCCTTAAAGTGTATAGGGACACCTCTCTGTGGATTAGAATATGATTAAAAAGTTTATAGATTTCAGAAATTCAAAAAAGGAAACTTGAGTATTACATAAATTCATTGCACACAAAATTATTACATATCTGGTGTGTTTGCTGATTATAGCTTGAAGTTGTAGTCATTATAATTCATCTGAAAATGTCATCTTTGCAGATTGCTTAAACATGAATGTGTATAAAACACAATGGGCCAACACCAGCATGAGACATGGCTCACATTTGGCGGATTAAAAAGAGGAAATGCAAAAAGTACTGAAAGACATTTTGGACCACTGGTCAACACTTACGTATATTTTCATTTTAGCTTACAGAAGTTGATTCTGACATTGTCCCTGAAATAGCCTAACACAAGCAATGTGGAAGTTGTAACCTATGTCCCAGACAATGCCGTGTGTGCCTCTTGAAGTACAGACCCTGTTCTCTGTTGGTTTTGAATATTTTCTACCATAGCTTTTCCTTCGCCTCAACTTTTTATTTATATGATTGAGTACAGCATTCTGCAAACATCTAGCTTATTTAACAATGGCCTTTTGTGGTTTTCCCTACTCGTGGAGGGTCAGTGAATGCATATCTATTAGCACATTTCAATTTAATGTCATCTACTTATTTCTCCAATAGATCAGTATAACATTTTTTTCTTGTTTAATATTTTGAATCAAATCTCCAAGCGTATCTTTTTTTTATTCCATAAATGTGAAACAACATGTAAAAGAAAAATGTCTCCGTCTTTTCATAATAATGGCTATATTGATAAATTAACATTAATACCTCATAATGTTTTATCAGCTAACAATATAAATCAATATGTCTTTAGATATCTTACATAGCCTGAAGTGGTTAAACACAAACATTGGCAATCATTAGCTTAATCATAAAGACTATTGACTAATGAGGGTGTTAACCTGTTAACCTCTCAACTTTTCAACCTGGACAGAGGAAGTTAAGCATGAAATTTAAAGGTCACTTCAACTCGTTAGATTTATGCGTCCCCCTTCCCCTCTTTAGGACTGTTTTTGTCTAAATTTGGAGAACATGAAGTTCATTCACTCATTTCAACTTGTTTTTACTGAGCTTCATAATGCATATAGTAACTCATACAGTGCCCTCAAATGGATTACAGTGTTTGTCATGTCTAAATGTTTCCATATCAAACACATTCTAAAATCAGACAAACTTATAAAAAAGGTCTTCAAATGTCAATTTGTGATAGGAAAATTATATTTTTAGAGCAGTGCAGTTGTTTCCCTATTGGAGGGTCCTCAATACGATGACAAAATGAATTCATATTTTCAACAAGTGCTTTTCATTTTCTCTTTTCCACTTGGCACAAATGTAATTGCAAGAACAAAAACAAAAAAACAACAAAGCAGACTAAAAGCGTCTTGTGGTTCAGCTCAAACGTCAAGCTTTTGAAATCACTCTTGCCAATTATTACCAAGCCTATTTTGAACTTTTCTACAAGCTTGTCTATTGAAAATGGTTGCAATTGTGTTCTCTTCAGCTAGCTACGGAGACTAAAAGAAGTCAGAGCCTTGACCCCTTCAGATTATCTGCACACATCCCTCTGACTCATCCTATGGCAGCACTTTATGTCTATAATTAAAGACTCTTTGTGAAGTTCAGGTAGTGTATGCGACTCACGTTTTTCAGTATCTTCCATTGAAAAACCAAAAACAGCCAAGACTTTTCTTCATTATAAAAAAAATGTAAAACAACAAGTAAATAATGTTTTAATGGCTTTCAGTAGTAGCTTTAGTAGAAGAGGCTGACAAAGTAACTGAGGCTTTAACAGCTTCATTGACACTCTTAGTGAGCGTGAGACCCCTGAGGTTACTTTTTTTTTTTTTTGTCTGTGGCTGTCAAGGTGTTGTGACGCTTGACAGCTTCAAAGTTCGCATCAAGCTCATTTTGTCAAGTACAGTCACATCTCCACCAACCCTCGACCCTTATGTTGACAGCACAAATGTCAACACTGTGACCCACAACCAAAACAACAGAAAAGCTCAGTTTTTTAGTCAATCGTATGTTTCCAGCAACAATAACTATTGATCATGACATTTCACCATGTTGAATATCAGTCACAAATATGCCTATATTATAGTCATTCCTTCATTTTTCATTCAGTGTAACATGAGCAGAAAGCAGTGGCTCAGTTCACAAGTCTAACCACAACCGCAGATAACATCCCCCTGATGGCTGTTGCTGACAACACTCTGCTCAGTCTGATTTAAGCCTGCTTCAAACACTTGAAAGCTTGTTACAGGATAAAACAAAGTGGACTACATGATGACACCAAATGACATGGTGACAGAGCAAATTAGAGCTGTTTGTAGCTTGGTAATTTCGTGAGAATTTTCATTGTTGCTTGTTAAAATCTAATGAGATTACCCTGGGGACTTAACAAGGGTTTATCTATGGATGTGATACTTACATGGGCATGTGGATTTTTTAGTTATTCTACCTTAAGTGTTTAACATAAAGTGTAATTTGAACACATTAACTGGAGAAATTACATTTATTCATCTTAATATAAGACCTAAATTTATTAGTCATTTACACCAACTTCATAAGAGTCACTGGTTTGAAATCTAATGCATATCCACTTTGTGACCCTTGTCGCAAGATAAATAACTGATTGATGATAATATTTGCATTCGCTCATGTTCATCCATTTTATACTGTGGATATTTTCAAACTTTTTCGCCTCACTTTGAACGCCAGTTCCATAAATGTTATGCTCTAATTATTGCATTTGATACATTGATCCAAACCAGACAAACTAACTTAAAAATAGACCAGGTTTGAAATTTTATGGAATGAATAAACTCAGACAGCTACTCGTCTAAAACTTAACAGCTTTATGAAGCATTTCACTTTATGAAATGTTTCATAAAGTGGATAACAGGCTATCCACTTTATGAAGTGGATAACTTGTGGATATCCACACAGGATCTGTGGTAGCCTATTAGTGATGCCTGACTGGTCCATGACTTTATTAGAATCACTGACTTACTGCAGTTAGTAAAAAACAACCTTTCTAGTGTCCAAAGAGAGTTAAGCTCCTTTTTCCTGTACATGGAGTTGGCATGTTCAGTTTCTTAACAAAAATCCTTTTAAATGTGATTTTGTTCTTTGATTGTCCAGTCAAACTGCATGGAGCCACTCAACCCTTCCAGGGACCACACTGATATGTGTCAATTAGCTTCATCCTTGATGGTTGTTCAGGAGGTTCCATTCTTCTGCTTCTGGGTCTGGCTCAGAATCAGTGACTCGATTGTGCAATAGCACATCTGTTTGCACCCATTTTCATGAGTATAAAGTTTAAACACAGAGCTGGAGGGTCACAGTGAGCAGCAGCTCATTTGCATTATAGTGAGGTGTTTTGACATCAGAATGAGATGATGTTAAAACACCTCATTCTAGAGGCAGAACTGACCTGGTGAAATCTCAACTTACCACTTGATTTTATTTCTTGTTTTTTTGTTTTGTTTTGTTTTGTTTTTTGCAAAAAATGTAATATAATCATTTTTGTGTGGTCCACAGCCCTATCCTAACTTGTTCAAAGAAGTATAGGTCACCCTTCACTTAACTACTAGTGCATACAAGCTTCCAGTTTAAGATGTTTCTTGAAAAATTAATTGGGTCCTACCACACTGATGTAATTTGAAAAATATATAAGCTGATATTTTTATTCAAATTTTGCTAAAAGTTACATAGGAGATAGAGGAGGGAAACTCGGCAGAGAGGAAGCTTCTCAAAGGGAAGAGTGCCTCTGAAACTTCAGAGCTGCAGTTATCTTCTGCATGGGTGGAAACTAGATTCCCCGTGGACAGAAAATGATTTTTCAAAGATTGCAGGCACAGAGCCATTTTTAAAGCTGACAGTTCTTTGATCCAGTGGTTCGACTTGATTTGTCTATGATTAATGTGGATTTTGGTTCTTCGTGCGGATACATCACACACACACACCACACACACACCGCACACACACACACACACACACACACACACACACACACACACACACACAAACACACACAGCTCTGGCACTCATTTTGTACTCCAGCTCGGCTTCCACACTGGGGGACTAAATGAGAGAGAGACACCCACACAAATCTCCTGAAAGCAGCATCTTCTTGCTATAGGAAGCAAAGTTTGTTTTTCTTCAACTTTCCTGTAGATCACGGAAAGTGAATATCACCCTAAAGGCAAATGCAAGAAAGAAAAACTATTTTGGCAGTATTTTTATTTCAAATACCTTTCCCATCAAAACTTTTTTTTTTCTGTACAGTTACAGAATTGTGTTTCTGTACAGAGTTACAGGCCCTTTATGATGCATTCAAGTGCAATAAATATATTTTTGGGGTTTTTTATGATAAAAAGTCTCATCCAGCAATTGACAAATGGCATCCCCAACTATTTTAAATAACCTTACTGCTGTTCAGCAATTTTGTCAAAAGATAAAATCCAAACTAAGCTCCAGTCTCTTCCACAATGGGCCCTGTGGACACAGAAAATGTCCACTCAATCTAAATCTCTGTGAAAGCAAAATACAAAACCAGGGAGGGGCTCCTTGCATCATAGTTTCTTTTTATTATTTTGTGTTCCTCTGCAGGAACACAAAATAAGGTTTTATTTTCTGAAGGTTTTAGTGACTGGCTCTTCTGGATTCTTACTGACTATATGCCAAAAAATGTAAGAGTAACTATATAAGACATTTATGGGACATACTGATTCCTTCACAGTAGGTTTCCTTAGTAAATGGGGCGTCAGAGTTAAAATGGTCATAAAGACTACCTATGTCTGGATCTAGATATATGGTAAACATCAGTAGTCTTCCAATTGAATTTTAACCTGCCCTTTGGGATGCTGCTGTCTGAGATACTGGACTATGAGTTTGACCTTGTTGAGTAAAAAAATCACAAGAAAATCATATGTGTTTTATTAATTATTGCAAAAGGCTGTTCTAAAGTCTTATGATAATTTGGTTTTATATATTAGAGCATTTTAAAAGGTGAGATGTATTTGTACATCTGACTCTGCTGGAGTCAGGGCCTCCTAAGACATGAATCTCACTTCACATCTCTGATCACTCAACTGATCAAAGCTTCAAGGAATCCTAAGACTTTCTGGGAGTTTTTCTGAAAGCCTTTATGGCAGTGATCTCCAAAGCCTCTTGAGATAGGAAAATATTTGTATAAAGTGCTTTAAGTTGGCCTGTTAGGATCACATCACAGAGGGCTGGCTACAGTTTAACTGTGATGGGAGATGCTCATGTCTTCAGGTGGAGTTTGGTCAGCTGCAGGTATTGGCTAGATTAGGTATTGTTTTGGCAAAATCTCCCAAACAAATAGGAGACATCGTTTTTCAAACAGAATCGCAGTGGGGGGAAAAAATCACTGCAGTCTTTGACTAATCAAAAATAATTGCTCTTTTAAACTTTGTCAAAGCAATACATTATGGCATTATGATTTAAATAATTTAGGTCAAACCAAAGAATTAAATAGGATATGACAATAATTTGACAGAGTAATTCAACCTTCAAGTTCATGAAAATAAGATTCCACAATTTTTTCAATGAAGACAGAATGTCTGCTTGGCCATCATTTTGCATCTATTCTGAGTGATCGTTATTCTCCTGGTACTCCAGTACACCAGAGGTGACATGGTGTCACATCCTGAAAGTCTCTAATGCTATACCTCCATCTTCCCTTCACACTTCACTGTCAGAGCCATTGCCAGGAAAACATCAAATCTCCTAATGCATTAATTAGTTGAGGCTTTATTGATTTAGTTGTCTTTATTGCTGTTGTGGAAGTGTTGGACTAAAACACATTTTGATGGGTCCAAAGGTTCACTTTTTCAAGCTTGACCATCAAATGCAACACTCAGCAACTGACAAGATAAATAAAGGAGACACTTGAGCAAAACAAGGAAACATTTTTCTCTTTTTTTCGCCTTATAGATGTGATGTGATGGGATAGTTGGCCTAGATAAAGCTATCTCCTGTGGCAAATGCTGAAATTAATTCCATACCGCTTCGGCCTCTTTGTCCCAGTCGACAGGCTCGTACAGGAGAAGAAAGAATGGGGCCATCTTGACAGAGCTCCAAAGAGCAGTAAGCCAATTAACAGTAAACCAGCACTTTAATGATACTGGAAGGAATTGTTAGGGGTTTACAATTATGCAGAGTTTCTGAGTATTTATGTGTTGTGAGCAGCTCAGGGTGCTGTAAGGCAAAAAAGCAAAGGGGATCAGAAGAGGCTCTGTAACTCCAACCAGCTGCCGCACGCCCACCAAACGGAAAAGAAAACTGAGCTTTGGGGTGAGATTTGTTGTCTCACATTATGACTTAATCAAATTCATCAAAGGGGAAGCAAGTAGACAGCAAGGTATTGAATGAATTACAAGATAATTGCCGAGGCTTTTAGATGTGGCAAGGTGCAATGCACTGACTTGCATATGGAAAACAGGAAGACAAGTAGGAATATCGGGAGAACAAATTGTTGGTAATTTGGTGAAACTCCTCACAACAGCAGTCAAATTGCTTATGGAAAAGACAAGTTGTTCTAGCTGCAATTCAATTAACCATAAAATTGTGCAAATGGAAACTACACCAGTAAGCTGAGTGGAAGCACGCAAGTTCCCAAAAGAATTTTGCTAAAAGTCGATGCCCTACATTAGGTGGTTTTTCAGCCATATCAATTTTTTTAATTTTTTTGTAAAACACTCAATGGTGTCCTTGGACATTTCACAGCTAGCTCCATCAGAGGTTTCACATCATTGCACAGTTCATCAAAAGTTTGTCATTTGAAAGTGTTGAATCCATAATAGCTCTTCTGTAAAAATGTTGTAGACAAATTCCTTAAAAGGCTTTATACAGAACTACATCCATGTAGAAAGGGCTTGTTTCCATAGTCATTCTAATGCCTTGAGTCTACCTTCAGTATTATTACCACAGCAAAGTGTTCGTGGGTCTGTAAATCAAAAAACTGCAGCTAATGCAATATGTAACTGCTTGCATTCTCATTAAAGCTAGAACATTTGAGGACATCCCACTTGTTTAAAGTTCTTACACTGTCTCCCCATATTTCAGAGAATAAACTTTAAGATATGTTTTTAATTTACAAATTACTCAATGGCTGAGCACCAAAATACATAAGATTAGTTGTTTTTGTGTCATTCAGAACACTCAGGTCTTCTGGTTCAAGTCTCTACTGCATCTCTAGACTAAGATCTAAACACACTAAAGTTTTTAAACTCCAGTAATCTGGAACAAACTGCCAGAAAACTGAATGAATGACGACCCTCTGAATTCTTTAAGTCAAGGCTACTTAGAGTTTTCTAAAAATAACTGAAAGACTCAAATCTTTCTATCTTCTTTAATTTAGGGAAATCTATTTTCTTTAATTTAGGTGTAAAAATGAACCCCAGCCTAAAATTTGACTCCCATGTCCCCACTGTGGTTCTGCCCTCTTTCTTTTAGATGAGTTCCCTATCAAACATTTAGCCCCTACCTTCCAGGCGCTACGTAAAAGTTCCTCACAGGGATGTACAAGACTTGATTTATGCTAACAGCAATTTTTCAAACAAGTTTATCCGCATGATAAACTTGTTTTATGATCTAAAACGTTTGTGTTCAACCAAAAAAAGCAAAAACATATAAATCAAAATTGATTTTAAAGAAAAATTTAAACCAATTTGTGAATTATTTGAAGTAAAGCATCAGAAGCACCAAGTTTCATCAAAGTGATCGTATGAGCAGAAAATAAATTGACAACTGTGAAGGGACTGACTTGGGAATTGACTTTGCTTCAGTTATTGCTTTAATCTCAGGATCATATCTTTAAAACTCCAGATAATTTCTAAAGCAGATTAAATCACTGAAATGATTTCTGTGAAACATTTTGTAATGTGAAGCAGTATTATATTCCAGAACATTTTTTTTCCCTCTTTATTTAAAATCTATTCTTGTGGAAAAATTAACTTCTACTGCCTATCACTTTTCTTATTATGATGGTTCAAAAACAATTCCTTGCTAAAATATTTACACCCTTGCATTTTTCTTTTCTTTTTTTTACAATTACTTGCAGCACCACCATGCAAAAGGTGGTGATGTGAGCAAAGTTTAAATAGTTTGCCAATCTATCTACAATGATGTTTTTGTTACTTAGGAACAGCTCAGGCTTTACAAATAGTTTTACACTGTCAGCAGAAGGATCCCCAAATCATCAACTGGTTTCAGACAGACAGACCTGCAACAGACAGTAAATCTGGAAATCCTGCTAAGGGTCCTGTATATCTACCCCCTCCCAACCTGTCATGGTCTGGATCTGGGATTATGGCTGTGACATTGGTGCATAAAGGGTGGAGGGTTTCACACACCTCATTATAGAGAAAGCAGGATAAGACAAGAAAATCACTGACATGTCTGAGCTAGTTGAGGTCACATGTCAGGGTGAAACCCCAATGTTGATTTTTTATTTTTCGTCTCAATCGATTGATTGTTATTCAGGAGAAGGAAAGCGGATGTTTTTTCACAATGGTTTGAACTCATTAAAAAAAAAGTTGGAAACTGTTCATAAACACAGTTATTCCAATGTCATGCCATTGGGATTTGAAGAGGTCTGGTCAAATGATGAGTCCAAAGTGGTACCAGGCAGGCTGGCGACAGCAATAAGTAGTACTGGGAGACCACAACAAGAGCATTAATGACAAAACTGCTCGTATTGGTTCCAGGGCAAGCATTCTTTGACAGCTCTCCTCGAGGAATTCTCTGGTTACAACAAGCAGATTTCAATGGCAGTGATGCAATTTCCAGTCTTCGCCACATCAGTGTGTTTGTCCTCTCTAAAACATCACCATGAAAGCATAAAATCAAAGCTATCAGTGAGAAAGACTATATATATATAGTCTTTCTCACTGATAGCTTTGATTTTCAGTCAAATCAAAGCTATAATATGAAGTAATTTAGAAAAATGTAAAAAGATTAAAAGCCAAACGTTTCAAGAGTACGTGCAATATAATTAGCATATGGGTCAACAACCAAATATTCCTCCAGAGACCACAAAAGAACATTGTTAGTTGATTTTAAAACCAACATATGGACGCTTTGACAAACAAAACAGGAAAATATGCCTGTATTTAAATAGCTTATTAAAAGTGAAACATGACTACAGAGATCTGAAGAGCTTTTTAAGAATGTGTTTCATCGTAGTTTAAACAATTGCTCAATTTCAAGTTGTGTATGTTGTTAGCTGCATGCTAAAATGTTTAGCCCTCCTTGTAATCCACCAAAGGAATATGAAAAATATGTTGTGTTATTTTAAGATGATTGTGCTCACAAACATTTAGTCACGCCCTGTGTTTTGAAAAAGTGTATTCAGATTCAGCGGAGCATCCACAAAGTAGATCCTGCCCTACCCTTGCCAAGGAACAATAACAACATATGAGAACCTGACAGCGGTTAATACGGTAATTAGATTTGACCTTGCTAGCCTTGGGCGTCCAGAGATTGTGTGCTTTGAACGAATCTGCATGTAGAAAAACATCTGCAGGTATTTGATCTCTTTTGTATTTGAAGTTACATAAGTCAATCCCGCACAAAACCGCTGGTTCTTTCAGAAGGAGGATTAGATTTGAAAGCTATGTCAGCACATACTGTCAACTCCACGTCTACTGTCTTGGATTAATGCTTGTCCTTCTCACTGGATTAGGATTAAGTTTTTCACAATGGTTAATGAAAGATTACTGGACAAGGTAAGAGGCTAATGAATTTAACACATCTGAAACAAACCAAAGTGAGAAACAGATTGTTTTTGTCTTTTTGATTAGATTAATCCAATGACTTAAGATTTAGAGTGATGGCTGTGTTGTTTCTGCAATTTGTGAAATTGTACAGTATTAAACTTTTAGAGCTGAATTAAACTTTGAACATTGAATCTTAAGTCAACAAAGAAAACAACATTTAGAAAACAGTGTTGTACCTTCTGCAACACTAACTTTAATTTTAACCAGAAATAAATTCTTCTAGGTAGTGAGAGGTTTTTTTCCTAATTGCAGCAGAGTTAACTGTTCAATTGAATGAATAGAACTATAAATGGATGGCTGACTGACCAGCACCATAAAGTTCCAGAAACAGGATATAAACAATATTCCAAACTTTGGATATCTCGACTACACTTTGGTCCATCATCAACCAATGACTGATCAGTTACAAGACTGCAAAGACATAAAGCCTCACCTAAACTGACAGTAATCAGACTGATGAAGCTTGTGAGATTCATGTGGGATGACTTAACATCTGTGCACACTCCAAAATGATCAGGAGCCCTCAGTATGCAGTGATCTAATTAGCGTACATAACAAACATGCACAAGATGTAGAGAAAACACACCAAATATTTTGGAGAAGCTGGATACATATGCAGCTTCTCCAAAATTATAAGGCACTGCACATAATGACAGAAAAAAAATTCTATTAAAATCCTAATGAGAGCAGTTTTTTTTCTGTTTCCCCACAATTCTGCACCGCTGTTCTTTGAACCAAGCACTCTGTTGAGTGTCAGAGATTTTATATCCCTTCACTTTTATTCAAAACCTTCATCTCCGACTGTATAGCTGAAAAGATGTTTAAAGCGACTTCATTTTCCAGGCTGCTAGATGTGTATTTTCCTTATCTTCCAAGCCTTCAAACATAAGGAACCTCCCTTACAACAGCCTGAAGGGATGTATGCTAACATTGATTTCCCAGTTGGGAGCCTAGCAATTACAGCACACCTCCTCCATCCATTTAATTGCAAAGGGAGATGCTTCCTGGGTGATCAGACAGCCTGCCTGACACCAGGGGGCTGGTTTCATCACCTTTGGCAGTCTCAGGTAAATGAAGGTGTTTCGAATGGCAGTTAAATAAAGATTGTTAACAGAGAAAAGCTGATTCATATCTCCTTATAGCATCGGCTCTTCACGATGGAAAGCACTTGCTCAAAGCAAGCCTCAGAAAACGCAAGACTCCTTCATAAAAAATGTCAGAGTATATTACAAGAAAAAAATAGTTGTGAGATCAAAGCGAATACTATGCTTGTTCTTAGAGGTTATTAATGTTAAAGGACATGGCTGACACAATGTTTTGTGCAAAGTTAAGTGTCACCAAGAGGCATAAAGTGTTTAGTGATATCTCCTTGCTCTACAGAAGGGAAACCTGACACTTTTATTGTTTGTTGGGGTCATGGCAACAACATCCTTTCAGTGGCAGCAGTGGGAGGCTGAAACAGCTAAAAAGTAGTTAAAAGCACTCTGCTAATTAGCAAAATAATGTGCAAGATGGTAAATTAGACACAGCAGTCTGCTTTTCCCTGCAGGGATCCAGCAATGTAAACAGGTATTAAGAGGATAGCCCATTAGCAACACAGCAAATTTAACAAAGATCCTGTTTTGAAACATCACACATAAAAACATGACAAAGTATACTGGCAAAACAGATTTATTTTCTGCTTTATAAAACCCACATGACTGCAGATTTGTGTCAAGATCTCTTTTGAAACTGTTTGATTTCAGTGTTTGTGTTGCAAATCAGCCCATACAACAAAAATAGTGTCTGTCCCACATGGCTGCAGATTATGAATAGTGAATACTGGCTGATGCCAAAAAAATGCTCACAAAAGCATGTCAATAGAGGCTGAATAAAACTCAACCATAAAACCAAAGTTAACAGAGAAACCTCAGAAGTAACAGGGCATATATTAAATCCTGTCAGGTGTCACCGAAGGTTGAGAAAGAGATGCTTATGTTTTATGGGAACAGTGCATAATTAACACACTGCAGTAAAAAAAAAGCTGCACAGAGCAATCAATCACAGCAGTTTCAGTCCAGATCAATACATGTAACTGAGCCGTATGGCTTTTCTCATAAAATAATCTTGTGTTTAGCCATTATGAAAACTGAGGAGCAATTTTATGAAAAACTGATAATAATATCCCCCATGGTGTTGTGCCTGATCTCCCTTTTGGATAAATATAATAAAATAATAAAGTAAAAAAATCTTCTGTCACATAAAATTTTATATCAACTTGACTTTGGCTTAAGGCTAAACCAAAAGCATTGTGCTACTGATAGACAGATGTTATATTGAGACACTCAAGATCAAGGAGATGCCATCACTCAGCCCTAATTGACGTGATGAGGACCTATTACTGTATTGATCCACCTGGCGAGTTGCACAGGATCAGCTGAGGTCTATATCGACCCACCTAAGTGGGTACACAGTCCTCTGAGGGTCAGGCTAATGTTAAGGGGATATTACCAGTTTGTTGGGGAGCTGAATCCTAATCTGATTAGGGTGAAAGAAAGGGCAAAAGACTTTTAGGTTAAAAATACCATAAAATACCTGTGCTTCTGGAAAAAAAAAACACCTCATGGGACTTGAGGACACAGATAATCTGATCAGGCAGCTTTGTGACTTAATATCTTAACAATAAATTATTATAAAATAGACTTCTGAAATTTTTACACACAACTAAATACTGTACATACACTGTATCACAATATGTCCTGAATGATTATTTAAAAAACACAAAGAACCTGCATTAGTCTGCCATATGTTATTTAATCCCAACCAAAGTCTTGGCCAGTCATCTTGTAAAACTTCCTATTGAAGGGTTTATAGAAATCCCTTAAAGTCTGCACAACCTCCGGATCAATATTCGGATGGGTCCTGCCTTTGGTTTTTCCCAGGCAGTGTGGCTTGGTGTTCACCTCTGGTCTTTTAAGGCAAGGAAATCCTTTTGTTGGGTTAAAGTGGAAATACTTCTCCGTGACCACTCTTCGAAGTCTAAGGAAGTCCTGAACACGGTCCATCTCACCCGCAGGGTCGGTAATGAGACGCTCTCCACTAACAAACAGCAACTGCTCCATGGGGAAGAATTGGAGCCATCGTTCAAGATGTCTGGCATACATGCCAATCTGAACAGCGCTCCATGTAGTGTCAATCAGACCTGCTGATATGTTCTTGAAAGTGAGGCTCTCAAAGGACGGGATGTCCGGCTTTTTGGAGCGGGTTTGGGTGTAGTCCGAGATGGCTCGGGTGACAGGATTTCGTACAACAACGATCAGTTTGGTGTCTTTAGACATGGAGTAGATCCGAGACGGGACTTCCCTTGTAACGAAGTAGCTGGGGGTCTTTTCCATGGTCAACTGGTCCTCTGACGACTTGGGCATCAGTTCCCTGAAAAAACGAAACAAAGAATGTCAAAGACCTATTCCTTTCAACAAAACTATTCGTGGGTCTTCCTCAACACTATCAACTCATTCAAACAAAGTGCAAAACCAGACAAAGACAAGATTAGCATTGACACAGTCGCTTTGTGTCATGCTTTAAAAATGCTGCCACACCGGAGCTATCATCATCAAGTCAATCATCATCAAGATGACAATTGCTGATGTCATTAGTAGCATTAACAGAGTCTTTGAATGTACATCAAGAGACTGAAAGTGCCAAGAAGAGAAGAAGTCCTGTCAGTCATAAGTGATTCTCTATGAACACAATTTGAAGTTAAAGATGTGTTTGACCTCCACTTATCTCTTCTTATTTATTCTATTTTAAGAGCTAAATTCTGTCTTAAAAGTTGACTATGAAAGACTCCCTACATTTATTAAAACTGACATTAGCCCAACTAAGAAGACAGCATGCTCTTATGATAAACTCTTATGCATTCTCTTCAATTAAGTCTATACATAAAATTGCTTAATCTTTGGTCAAAGACAGCTCATGTTAGTCATAGCTAAAGCATGTTAACTGCAGCCCTGACTGGATAGTGGCTAAAGTGACCCAAAGGGGATTAGGACTAAATCTCACAAGCAAGAGTATTAAAGACTATTGGACTGCCTTCCGGGCAAACTGGGTGGCTGGTAGGTCTCTAGAGAGAAGGATGGGTGGCCTCTGTGCAGAGAGTCAATGATTTGTGAGTAATTCACAAGGGCAAGCAGAAAGAAATTAGCAACACAGGTTGTACAAAGACTAAAACATGTTAGGTATAGGTGCACTGTGCTGGAACAATAAGAGATGATCATTTAGCTTTTTAGTTCCCCCAACCACAAAACTTACTTCCCGCAGGCCTTCATTACAGAATGGTGGTTCACGCTGATTTGATGGATGTTTTATGCTAAGTGCTGTGTGCAGAATATTTAATGGAAAGTTTTGACTTCACAATTATTGGCTACCAACATATCTCACATGTAGGCTTCACAGCAGGCAAAAATATAAATTCTCATACATTACAGTGCTTAACAGTATTCCAAGATGGTGATTGTTACTGCTTGATCTAAATGAAGCAACAGGAAAACTGAGGAGCCATGTCATTAACTTGATTACCATAATTTCCAAACATCTGTTGGTATGCACGCCCTGCGTTTCAATACTCCTCTCCAAAACCAGCAGCTTTTATCTAAAAAATGTATGTGTATGTGGTGGAAAAGTACAGAAAATTGTCTATGTGATTTTGTGGGTAAATTGCATTTTTTATTATTTACCCCTAAACTCAAAGGGATGATGACATGAAATATACCTATTTCATCATATGCACATGGTAAGCTTGAGAGAATATAAAATTTCATTATAAGTTGGATGCAAATATTAAAAATGACATAACGGTGTCAAGGGATTTTGTGATGATGTGGACATGCAGTCATGAATGTCATATCAACCTAAAGGTTTTAAAGATGCATTAACATTGTCTTATTTTGTTCAGGAAACAATCAACTTCTATTATTTTAACACAAATTTTGAGTGTGCAATTTTATATTCATCCTAAATTGCCTCCTTTATGCACAAAGTCAAAGGTACATTTACATGCTGTGGCTCAAATACAAAATTGTTTTCATGTGTGATTTGGGTCAATATCTTGTAGTAACATTTTACAAAAGTTTTACTCCTGGGAGCATGAGACTACAACCACAATGCTGAACAGTTGGTACAGTGTTCCTGTACCAACAGTTACTTCATAAATATGGTCAGGCATTTAATTCTGATGCTGTACATTAGACTGAAATTGTGTGTGGACAGATTACCATTCTATGCAGACAATAGCTATGTTTCCTTCTCCGCAGAGTCTTGGTAACCACTGTTTGTATTAAAAACCCCACAAGCCTAATCAAGGTAACAGGAACAAGTGACACACAACTCTATCAGAACCATTTGCAATTATCTTCTGCCTCTCTTGGAAACACATGTCGCTACAGGCTTTTTCTGAAGCGACAGGGACACTAAAACCTTATAGTCAATGGCATGAACAAAGCATGCGAAGAGTATGAGTACTAATTTTGCTGCAAAACACGACAACATCTCTGACTGGGCAAGCTGGCATAACGATGTTTTGAGATCGGCAATGTGAAAATTGGATAAGAGTTGATTATTGTTATACATAAAAAAAGATTAATTTTCCCAAATAAGCCACATGTCAATTTTTGCACTTTCAAGACAGAGCAAGAGGAATTACCATAAGCTTTGAATGTTTTTTTACCAATGAGAAATATTCTAGACTTGTTGCAAATTAAGATGAAGGCAACAAGAGGGTATTGAGGGCTCTTGAAAAAGGTAGACAAAAGGACTGACAAAAACAGGAGAGAAATGAGAAACAGCAAAAGTAAAGAAAAGATGTTTAGAAACAGGTTTCCCACTAACAAGGAAGCTAAGCTGTTATTTCAGACAATGCCTTTACTTTTTACTTCCTTCCTTTAGACATAACCCTCAAGTTTAGTGTTCCGTTGTCTTTATTTTGGCTCCCAGACATTCAGGTGTGTCCATTTATGAAGAGCTGCTGGAGAGATAAAACGAGTGTTGTTTACATTCCCGTTTATCAGGAAGCAGGTTCAAAGGTAGGAATTTACGACATCAGTGCATGCAGCTTTATGCTTTTGTCAGCTCAATGAAGCACTAATTACCTCAATGAGATCAAAACTGAAATAAGATCAAAACTCCTTTTTGTGCTGGATTCATCTTAACTTACTCTAATTGACATCTGTGTTCCATCTTTTTAGAGACAAAGGGCAACACCATAAAACGCTCCCCTATTATCTCCTGCTATTGCACATTCTTATCCTACCCTGCTGCTCTGTGAAGGGTCGAGCTACTGTTGGAAACGGCTCTCTTCTCAAAGGCAAGTTTAGAAGTGGTGGTATGCAGCCACTTGGAATAATCATACTATTTTACTGTGAGAAAATGCCCAGACTAAGGTTGGGATTACGTCTTTAGGAGTACCATCTTCTGCACACTGCAGCCAGTCTTATCAGGTACTGAAAGGCATCTTCATCACACCTTACTGAAATTACCTTCTTACTGGCATTGAAGTTTTCCAGAACAGCAAAGATAGAGAAGTGTATTTTCTTCCAGCATCTGCTATTACTGCCAGTAGCTAAAGGTCACATGGAAACAAAGACATAAAAAGCAGAAGAAGGAGAACAACGAGTACATAGGTCATCCTGGAAAAAATCTAATTAGAATCCTGGGATTTATTTACTTTTAAATAAATTGTTGTTGCTCTCAAAGAAAATTGAGATAACTATATGTTAAATCATCATAAAGCTTAAAATGTGTGCAAAACTAATGCAAGTTTTGTAATGTAATGTAAACCAACACCTCCACCTCTGCTATTTTGGTACTGAGGTAGAGTATAAAGAGAAACATGGAAAGTTTCTCCATCCTGGTTTTACTTTATTTCTGCCATTTGGTTAATTGTGCAGCATTCAGGCTGAGGAATGAGGCATGTTAATGCTCTACTTTTGAAGTGGATTATATGAAGTCACATTCTCACTAAAATGTAATGACTGTGCTGAGTTTAATGGCTTAAATTTAAAGTGCCACAACTCTAAATTTGCTTTTCACTCATTCCAGTGAAGAATGTGTTTATTTTCTATGACCAGTCAGAAGAGATAACAATAAACACAAAAATCTTGAAATATAAAGCTTTTCTTGCTTGATATGAACATTGATAATGAAATCCAAGATAATAAAGAAATTGCTGTATGCAATACATAACATATATGTCTATTTTATGATTCCACCATCAGCAATTATCTATTTGATTTAAAAAGACACTGATCTTCTATCAAATACTGCTATTTGATAAATAATAGGATTTATCACAAATGGCTTATTATAAAGCCTGTATTTTCTAAAGCCTTCAATTAATTAAATAAATTTAAAGTAAATGTAGCAATATTACATTTACTTTAATATTTACTTTATCATTGGATGTTTATGGAATCCAGCCACAAAAATGATTGTGAAATAATTACCATTTATACATCAAGATCCACCTCCCGCATCTCAAGAAAAAATGTGTCAAAGTCCATGCTCTTAATATTTTCACACGAAATGAGGCAGGTGAGTGGTGTCATTTTCACTCTTTAGATGATTCTTCTTCACCATTACACCAGTCAATCGCTGGTCATCCCTGACTGATTGATTGTTGCATGACTATCAGTGACTAAACTATTTTATCCACAGACTTTCAGAAAACATTTCTCCCATATAACCACAAAAATATACACAACATGTAGATATATATATATTTTTTTTTTTGTCTGGTGCTTGTGTGGCCTTTTTTCTGATGCAGTAGGCAACTGTCCTAAATCCATATCAAAAACCACCATTGGACTACACAGTTTTAATGGTCTGGCAAAAATGTCAAGCTGATGTATTGTTAAGAAAAACAACAGTCTGCAAGTCTTTGTTACTCAGCTGGGGATGACTGAAAACACAAAAGCACTAAAAGTATCACATTGAATCATTTCAGATAGCATTGCTTGGTAATCTGAAAATGCATTACAATTGACTGAAAGACTAGAACAAAAAACCTTTAGCTAAAATTTTAAAGATCTGTATTATACGTCACAGTTTTTCCAAAATGCCTCTTGATGGAACTGTTACAGAGATGAATTGCAGTCTTTGCATGTGCATTTTCAACTTACGGAGTGGTTTGGAACCATTAAGTAATTCCCCAAGGATACATACAGGTCTGTGAAAGGATCAGCTCAGGGCAAAGCAAGGCTTCAAACAAGCACACCAGGGATGGCTTAAGCGAGCTGCCGCTTTCTCAAGATGCACTGACTTTCTGTGCAGTGAGGGAGACAGAAACTACAGACCCATTTTCTCTGAAGACTCCACAAAGGCCTGACATGGAGAAGTGAAGAACTCATGGGGACATAATGGAGAAAGCTTGCTTTGTTTCAGTTTTTTTTTCCAGAGTGCAGCAATAAGTGCAGCAGTTTGACAAATTATTTCAAGACAGAGCCCAAAGGGGTTGAAGCCGCAAATTTCCAGTAAAGTCTTTGAAATCAGAGGGAGAAGTGTTACTTTACCAGAAATGACAATTGAAGATGCACCAATGAGGTTCTTACAGATTTCCCGTTTTCTTAAAGGTCCAATTTGGACCAATTTTCATTCTTATGAGGATTATCAGATGAAAAAGAGAAATTATTCTGAATGATTGTTTTTAGTTGCTATGCATTTTGTGAAAAGGGGAAAAATATTTTTTTAGTCAATCAAGGGAAAACCTGAGTTTTATTTAGTAACATCTAACTGGTGCATCTCTACTGATGATTTGTTTGAACAGTACAAACTAGTGAATCTGAAATCTTATTGTGTGAATTGCTATTTTAAAGCATCTTATCGTCATGCTGTTCCCTATTCTTTTCATGTCATTGTGATGCTGACTTTGAATCAGTTCATCTTAATCTTTTCAGCTAAAATGGTCAACTAAACAAAACTAAAAAAATTCTCCTGGACTACAACTAACCTGCTTTTGGGAAGTCCAGTTCTTCAAACACTGTTTTCTGAAAGTCAACTTTGAGACTAAAAAGCGTTTTTTTTTTTTTTGTTTTGTTTTGTTTTTGGAGGAGCAGGTTCCAATGACTGCTTCTTTTTGACGAACTCCTACTGGGCTTCGTCAAAGGACACTTTCACCCTTCTGAACACATTTGCATACAAAGTGAAGGCAGAGAAAACATGTTTCACACTAATTGTCTACTCCTTTATTGTCAGGGTTAATGCAGTCCTCAGGGGTCCTCCAGCATCCCCTTTTCCTTGAGCACCATAGCAGAGCAGTAAGAAAAGGCTCTGTTTAAATTTACTGCCCTCTATCTGCCACTGGCCTGCACTAAGCTCCCCTGGGGCTCGGAGGAGGATTAGGCCATCTTCTTTTGACACCCTTAGTGAATTTGCAAGAAAGCTTCTCTTTGTTCTTTTTTTGGAGTCTCAAGAGGAAAAACATGATTACAGCAATTAAGTCACATCTACTGTATAAAGCCCAGAGGAGCCTGATCTAAGACTTGGTTCACTAAATGAGTAGTTAATCTGTCCCAAAAAAGATACATAGGAGGAAGTTATCCCATTGATGGAGAAATGGAGGAGGCGCCAGAGGGAGCCGTTCCCACGGCTTTTGGGAGTTGAGTCCTCCACTCCTGTATGAGTAAGCGTGCACAATCGCCTATCTGCTTCTGTTTTTCTTCCAAAGGGTGAAAACATTTTGGAATGTGCATGGCATCCTGCTGTGCGAGGGCCCATCATCTGTGTGGGGCGCCAAGGAGGATGGACATAGAGGGCTGCCAACAGCAGACACAACTCAATCCCGCCGTAGGAGCCGACAAGCCCGGCCAACAGACAGCTCCTCTCCCCAAGAGATTCCTTATCATTAGTCTGGGAGGCAACAAAGTGAAACATGTCAGGGGACAAATCACTGGACATCTTTGTGAGGTTTCCATATTACTAAACAAAGGGGACATAGAACTTCAGAATGAGGGACTCTACCTTAAAGACAGCAAGGAGTTGTTTCTGATAGTTCTTATCTGATGGTTAATTTGTGAGGAATAGAAGACTTCATTTAGAATGCTTTGATTTTAGTGATTTCATAACCTTAGGTAAAAATACTACAACTTTAATGTGTCATTGTATGTTAGTACAAGAGGATTTTATTAAATGTTGTTTTAGATTAATAATACTTTCTACAGTAAACAAAATAAAGTTATTTCAATTATGAAACTTTAGATGTCTACACAATAAGATAGAGCAAAGCCCCAAATTTGTATTTCTATTAAGCCAGTCTCCTGGTGATAAGAGCCACAATAGATGAGGAAGAGGATCCTATGCAGGAAAGACAAAACTCTAAAATTGCTTGTCCTGTTTGGCATCTACAAGTACACTCATATTGTTTGAGAGGTATGACAGACAACAGTAGTGCACCAAGGTCATTGATTCCAAAAAGGTGACAAATGTTTGAATTTAACATATGGCATCTAAAACTACTATGAATATGAAAACAACCGTTAGAAGATGGGTGTTTATACTATGGATGTTTCCAATCTATTCTGGATGCCCAGCCAGCAGGAGTCACTTTTCACACGCCACAAATGTCCAAAACCAGAAATTTGTAAAGGAGCTTAAGTGCGAAGTCCCTTAAACAATGCTTCACTTCCCTCATTGTAACTGTATGGAGCCAGTTTTGAAACAGTGTCCAGATCCTTTGACACTGCCTTTTGATCCCTCAGCTCAGTCACCTGAGACAACTGTGTCTTTGATTACTTTTTAATAACAATGTGCCTTCTCTGGTGTGAGGCCAGACCATTTCTTGGAACAGTTTGTATACATGTTTCATCAACAATTTTCAGAAATATAATTATTTTCACTGAGCTCTTTGCAGCTGGTAAAGGGTCTGCACAGTGAAATGCAGCACAAGGACACCCGTTGCCATGACAGGGACTAAGAATGTTGCATTACAGTGCAGAACATGCAAGCAACTGCAGAGTCCAGAAAATTTTCCTTGGATTAGAGAACTAGAGAAATTACTGAGGTATCATTAATACCCTGTGATTCTTGAATTAAATACAATCAAGAATGACATGTACAACTTCTTTGATTCTCTGATTCTTCTCTCAGTTAGTTACAGGCTAAAGTGCAAGATGGACAGTAAGAAAAAAGAAAAAAAAAAAAAGAAACCTATTGTTGTATCATTTGCTAATTACAAATCTGACTGAATAAATACCACATGTGGTGTTTCTCAAGACTCCATCGGTCCACTTTAATTCACTTTCTAAAACTAAGGTTACTCAAATTTTGTACGGCATAATTTTGTTTACCATTTTATGCTGATGGCTCACTTTTATACTTCTATGTCATCACATGATCACAGACCATTACAGTCATTATAAGTCAGTTTCTCATTGGGTTTGACGAGTTCCTTCCTGAATGTAGAAAAACAGAAGCTACTCTTCTTTTTGTTTTGTTTTTTTCTTTTTTGCTTGCATAACTGGATGGTTAGAAGTCAGTGCTAAATTAGACTCAAAGAGGCTGAAGATTTGAGAAAATGCAAATGCCTTGGTAATCAAACAAGCAGCTGCAGGACATCCAAAATGCAGCTGTCAGAATCCTGACAAGGTAGCATTTCACACTAGTCCTTAAATCACTCCACTGACTCCCTGTTTGTGTCAGAACAACAGAGAAATAGAAGCAAGGAGAGACAGACTTGTATTTCTGTTCCTCGCCACTGGACTCAACTGTCTCAAAACATGGAAGTCCAAAAACATAATCGTTTTCTAGAGCTTATTCATGAAATGCCAAGATTGTCTTTTAAGTTTATTAGCTATATGTCTCGGTTTAATTAACCTATCTTTCTGATCGCGTGATGGTTGGATTTTGCTTTCTTTTTGTGGCCTATTTATTCTAATTTTCTTTACTTCTGCTTCTGTTTTCTTGAATAACGCAACACATCTCTTTCCCTTTAAAGCAGCTCGTGCAGTCACTGAAAACTTGGGTCTGAACTTTATTTAAATAAGTCTAAAGCTAATAACAACATTACTATTAATATGTACCTGTACCACTCCAGTCCCTTGTCGTAGTTGCGGTCGAAGAAGTGCGGCTCTGCTCCCACCGCCCTGATGTCTGGATGCAGCCGCAGAAACTCCAGCAGCGCCCGGGTCCCTCCCTTCTTCACCCCGATGATAATAGCTTGGGGCAACTTTTTGCTCTCCGTCTCATTAGGAAAGCCTGACATGGCGCTATCGTCCACCGCCTTCGCCTCGCTTCTCACTTCGTTCCACTTCGTGTCCAACTCGTTGTCGTTATTCAGCAGGTCCCTGGACGCTCCCAGAGATGAGTCCCGATTGTCAGCCGCAGCGTCATTCTCGTGTCTCCTCACCGAGCTGTACGTCAGGTTTGGGACTGTGGAGCAGTAGCCAACGCAGCAGTATATCATGTAGACCCAGAGGGACAGCATGATGCAGAAAACAAATAGTTTATTCCTCACGTGGGATGATGGCACAACATGTAAGCTGTGTAAAAATGGACTATATTCCATAGGAACTCCGTGGAAAAGTTAAACTCCAGCTTTAAGGCATCTTGATGTCGCAGCCCCGCTCCTTTGACGCGGTTGAAATCCTGCACGATATTTTGTCCAATCACAATTTGCGCTCAAAATGGAAAGACAATTGGGGGAAAACGGGTGGTTGATGCGCCGTTTTCTTTAAACATGCGCCGAAAATATACACGGGTTTTTTTTTTCCTTTACTTTTTTCCCTTCTAAATACGCGAAAGCAAACATTCAGGATCTCACCAGTTGAGCGGCACCCTGCGCGCAAAGGAGTTTATCTCTCATCACTTGTTCTCAACGTTATGAGCGCTCAACCCGGGAGGCACTAATTATCAGCTGCGTCAAATGTGAGAGAACGAGACGTAAAATTGTTTCCTGCGCGACCTATCAAAATAAAAGCACCCCAACATGAGCTCTAACAATTAATTAAAAATAATTCTTTGAAAAACAATGCATTCCAACAGTTATGTGATTCAGGGACTCATTCAACTATGTCTTTAATGTTATAATTAAAGTGATGAATTAAATAATCTAAAAAAAATCTATAACAAATACTTTTTTAAATGACACCATAATAATACTATAATAATAATGCTAGCACCATATGCTGAATAAGTTTATTCAACTTTTAGAGTTCGAATTTATGTGCAAAAAGTTCAATGATTAGACTTATTTTATTTTGAAAGATGAATGTTAATCTTTACTTCTGCCTTTCTGTCTTTGCCTAATTATATCCGCTTGAAGCAAAGACAAATGGCAGCAGCTCAATAGTGAGTACTGGATTTTAACATATAATGTCACGATGCATACAGGATTACAAAGTTAATCTAAGTAAAGTAAAACAAGAATTTCCATTTATTGTTTTTATCTTCTTCACTTTTCAAATAAAAATATTGAACTTACACAGGACAGACTGTTGCTTCTGCTAAATCCTCTTCAAAGTTTTGATGTTGGATGGGGTATACAAAGTATAGCTGAAAGTATTGTTTATAACACGATATTGATTATATATTATTCTTTAAAGCTAATTATCAAAATTATTTTAAAAAATGTCAGGATTTCTCTGTCTTCATGGAGTGAGCTAAAGTTCATTTTCACCTCGTATGCAGTTGTTACTTATAGGTATTTATACCATTTGTCTTATTTCATTTTTTATATTTGTGTTTAATTTCACATTTTCAATATTTTTTTTCACCTCACCTTCATGATGCATTTGAAAACCCATTACTGTTGGCTGCTTATGAAAAACATGTAGTAAACAAGTAAATTATAGACTATTTGAAACACCTTCCACAATGAATATTATCCCAATGCTTATCACTGTCTGTTGATAACAAGATTATGTTTCTACAAAGACCTGAGGTTAATTGGAATATAATGATCTGATACCTGCTGAGAGCAACGTGACACAGTGAAAAGGTGCCATGCACCAGCTGTTTGGGAACGTCACGCAGCATAGGACGATGACTGTTTGACTGGGTCAGAGGGAACTGGGCACGACGTTATGGGACACTGCTCTCGTAATTTTCCCAAATGTGGACACGCAGTTCAACAAAAACAAGCGTTATCAGCTGATTACCAGGTATCTACAAAAGTTTATCATTTACCCATAGAGGCTGTGGACTTGCAATTTACAGCTAAGTTGAGAATGTTCTCTTTGAATTTTCTTCAGATGACACCAGAAATGTTTGGCGGGTGCATTTATGTTAACACCTCCTTTTGGAGCAGGGTCAAAGGCCTTCGGTCCCTCTGCACCCCTGAGCTGACAGAGGATTAGCAGGATTACCCCAGAGCTGCCATGTCACTCACAGTTCCACCAGAAACCACCCTGCCCCCTCCTTCTAAGTCTCTTATCACATCTATGTCAGACGTTGCTATATATGACATACTACTGTGTGTGAGAGAGTGTGTGTGTGTGTGTGTCTTTTGTAAGTCTAATAGTTGCTTTTAGGCAATGCATGAACACAGATAACTTGCAAAGAGAAAAGCCTGCATCTACGGATTTGTAAGACCCAGAGAACTTTTTAAAGGGACATTTCTACCCTGCACACAAATTGTATTTGTTTCCACTATTACATTTTAATTGCCGAAGTTGTATTACATGATCGAGTCCAAAGAATTACTTCACCCACTGAGATTTTTCAGTCAGCACAATCTTGGTTCTTAACTCTTTCTTTCAAATTAACCTCAAAATAAAAGAAAAAGACTAGAAAATCCAACAAAAAGACTAAGAAAATTTAATTTGTTTTAGTGAATGGAGATGTAATTTTGTCATAATATACAAAACAGTTAGTATTCAATGCAAACTCAGACTAAAACACTTAGCCCAGAGAACTGACAAGATTTGCCACAATCTATTGTGTTTAATAGTTCTAATAGTGAAATCATTAACAGATAGCAACAAATGGACTCATCTTTCGGAAGGTTTCTTTCCTACTAATATGAGACCCATTGAGCAATTTTTCAAAGATGTGTGATTAAAAAGAAAGCAGTGTTTAAATGTTATACACACAAACACAAAAATGGTATTGCCATGACACGTACCAGAATTTTATTTGTAAAAACGATTGAACATTATTGAGTATAACACATTTCACTTTTTTTTTTTTTTTTGACCCATTATAGAAATTTCCATGAGAATACATTTAAATTTTTGGTTAGTATTTATCAAACTGTGGCAGCATTCCAATCCAAGGTAATTTTCCCTTAAAAAAGTACTTTAGTTTAATAAATTATGTTTTTTTTCTAGAATATGTTCTAGAAAATATAAACGATAATTAGGAAATATTTAGGTTGCTTACTTAGAACTGACATGCCACCTAAACATTTCACAGTGTCTACAAACCAATTACACTATTTTGGGTGCATTGCTTCATACACCAGGCTTTTGTTTTCAGGTGAGAACATAATTGACCCAAAGCAGAAAAAACTCCAAGACGTTTATGAACACACAAGCCTCATATGAAGAGGCACACCCTAAGAGTTTCTGTAAGGTGTGCCTTCACTTATTTGTTTCACCAATCGTGAGCGTCAGGCCTCTGCGTCATCACACAAGGGCTGAAGAGAAGCCAACACTAGAGGAAGTGCTTGACTTTGACTGAGATTACACACACCGAAATTACACACACTGAACCCTTTCAACATGCAGCACCTCGGGATCCTAAACAGATGACATAAACAGCACTTAGCTCATACATAAAAGCCAGACAGTCAAATAAAGGCCCTGGAGCTGGATACTCTGATCCTATTGTCGTAGACGCTAGTGCGCGTTGTCTGCTGTACTAAGTAACATAATAACCTCAACCTTTTGTGTTAGCCAATTCACAACTTGAGTATTCTGATGCAAGTTGCATTAAAATATTTAGGAATGTTGGTGTGAACTGCTTGCACAAGGATGTTTACTCGTACCTGATCTTTCTTCACACCTTTTCTCATCATTATGCATTCCACATTAAATTCTCAGCACTCCAGCAGTTCCGTGAATAAAACGGAAGGCAGGTGGAAATGAAAGCCATCTGTGTTCCTGTGAGCTGCTGCGTGAGCAGTTAAGATATGCTGTAACTTCTGTCTAGAACATATAGTCAAATATGCAAACAAGCATAAACAGTCCTCATGCTGCACTGCAGCAGAGCCCTTCAGATGTAGGAGATCAGAACCAGTTAAAGAGGTAAAGAGGATGGATGATCTCATCCTGTACTCTGTCACAGAAAGACTAAACAAATGCAAACAACAGCAGGGACTGAGCCTGACACATGCAAAGCCTTGCGTGTGTGATGACAGGGTTATTAGGTGAGCTGAGAGACAGATCAACGCTGTTCTGTCTACATTAGCCCTCCATCAAGGTTGAGCTCCAGCTAAAGCCATTTAAGATGCCTATAAATGCTCCAGAGCCCTGCTGCAGACCATTTTATCTTCTCTCAAGGAATGAATGTAGCCTGAGCGGATTTCCTTACTTGATCCTTTGGAAAAAGTCTTATCCCTCTGCATATCGACAAAGCCATTTGGCAGGTTAGAAAGCTCAAAGTGGCTTATTTTCTGGCTTTGCTAAATCTTACACAATGTTTATGCTCTCAACTCTTTTACAGGTTACTGGAAGAAGCATTCATTTGGGGATGATGATTTGCATCGTGATCTGGCACAGTGTTGTTTGGCTATAATGTACTCTTCCAAACAAATGAAAACATGTGTTGCATAAAACTCAGATTTTGCCTGCTGACAAACATTTACAAAACGACATATTTTTCTGGGGTTTGGGGGGGTTTTCCCCCTGGTTGCTCACCAAATTAGTTTCATGAGTAGCTTGTGTACTCTTGATGTGTTTGTTTGAAGCTCATTTTTGCAGCATCCAGATGGTTCACAGGTTCACTCTCAAGGTTGGAGTGTCTGTTATGCTGCAACTTTATCACCCCATTATCATGTCTATTTTAGATTAAATTGGACACTTCTGCCTATAAAAAGTGAGAAAAACAACAATGGCCTCTCTCAACAGTTTTATGAGACTAACTGAAATACTTTGAAGGGAGTTATTTACTTTCTGTATATTTTTTATTTTATTTCTGTTCTGTCTGAACTGTGCCTTGCAAAAGTATCCATAACTCAGGAAATTAACTTTTTTTTTTCTGATGTCGCTCATGAAAGTTTTATTGCTTTGCAGTAGAACCAACAAAATTAGTGACTAATGGTGAAGTAGAAAGACGAGGATATACGGCTTTAACAGATTAACATTGTTTTTGTTCTACACATAAAATGTGTAAATTCATGTTGGATCACCTTCTACTCTGATTACAGTAACAAGTATTTATATTTATGTCTGTACCACATTTGTGAATTTTGGAACAGCATCACCAGAGCATGATGTAAAGACTGTGATTATTATAAAGGATGTGTTCAAGCTGAAGCAGGTAACTTTTATAAAGAAGAAAAAAAATATGTCCTTTACAACTTTTCTAAAACTGTCACTATGTCGTGAAGCAGATTGAGCTCCTCTGTTGTCTTCCTGTGGTTCTGATATCGTCTGCAGAAACAAACCGATTCAGAAACAACCAGAGCCAGAAAGAGGGTTTAACCTGCTGACAGCCATAAAAAAACATGCAATAATTTTAATGTTATCTTTCATTACTGTGTGGCAGAAATACAACAAAGCCTAATATACAGTAGTGTGATCCAGAAATAATCATTTGATCTTTATCCTAAGCCGGTATTTATTTCACAGCAGAAAAACTCAGCAGATCAGCAGTATACTGAGCTCAGGACTGAAAACAGGAATGTGGCCAAGAAAAATTTCCCACTGCAGCATGTCTGGGTGGAGGAACTTAAGGAGATGCATCTTTCGGCACATTCCCACCGTTTCTCCTTCCTGGTGCTTTTGTTTCAACATTCTTCTCGTGCTTCATCCCTCATTCCTCTTTTTCCATCTGTCCAGATTAGAAGACCTTGAGAAAACTTGGTCAAACGCTCCTGTATCTAAAGTTTCTTCATGCGTAGCGCCCAGTTCAAAATCTCAAGGTGCTGAGCAGCAGCCATTGTCCAACTCCATGCTGCTCAGAGCAGCATAATGGGAGCATTGGCAGACTTTAGACTGGAACAGGGTCCCTCTCGTCTGGGCTAAAGTGAGGAGACTGCATGTTCCCAGAGTCTCAGGGGTCCTGCGTCATGAAAGGAAGATTCTGACAAGGTCAATCAGGGGAAGTCCAAGCAAATGTGATCATCATATCCAGTTGCAACTTTATAACTGGGATGTGTCAAAAAAAAAAAAAAAACAGCATGAAGCCTAAAATACTAAATATACACATCCACAGGAGAATACAGCTAAACCCCTATATTTTCACACACTCTATAAATAGACATATTTTTCACTATCTGACATTGAATCAGATTAAATATTTCCAATTGTAGGTGAGTTAGCTGAAGCCAGAATATTAATAAAAGTCAGAAACATGAAATGTTCAATTTGATTTAATTTCCGAAAGTTAGAGAAAAACATGTTGTGTTTTTTACACTGTCTGTAAATATCTGTGAAGCTGTTCAGTATGTCAGAGTGAATGTAATGCAATAGAGTGTCAAATGTATCAAATAATTGCACCAGTGTGGCCTTATTCAACAGTCTTTGTAATCTCAGAGTTGCAAAGCAATTATCCCAAAACTCAGTATGCATGCAATCACAGACTTCAAGACATTTCTTAGTTGTCCACTTAAATAAATCAGAAATTACTCCCAGGACATGAAACAGATCCTTGAATAGCACTGATAACAAAAACACAAAGAAGAATCTACGTTTAATTCCATTTCAGTCACGTAGTTGTCCTATCTGTTGATTGTGCTTTCTGCACAGGGCCCGCGCAGCTGAAATGACGCAAAGCTGGTTTGTGGGCAAATCGTCAACCCCCTGAGGAGGAAACAAGACAAACACGATAAGAGGCTGTCTGTAAAATTACAGACTTCAGGCAGCTCTTAATGGAGTTCAGCTCAGGGTTGAGAAAAATAAGGTCAGTCCATCACTTAGCTCTTCCACGGAGGATGATGCCTCCCGCATTCCAGCACAGGAGAAAAGGCTGATTATTAGGCTCTGTGTTTGCAAAAACAAATCCATAAAAGACCAGTTCATCCTTACTGGAATTTATGTCCAGAAAAACATTAGTTTTCATAGTGATACACTGCGGCAGACTCAGCAAAGCATGGGGAAACTCTTTGACGTCAATAAAAACAACATTGGAGTCACTGGATTTTTGAATAAATCACTACTTTATGAATTTTACATGAAGTTTTATCACTTAAAACCCAGCATCTAAGCTGTATGACACAACCATTGCTAGTATATGGCACAAAAAGGATTCCCCACAGATGTCATGAGTTAAGTTTTGATAATAATCAGTTTGTGGACTTTTTAACTGTCCTTTTGGCAGAACTGTCTCTTATTGCTCAAGGATCAGACTGTAACAAATGAAAGAACATACAGCCTTAAAAGTCTGTGCAAGAAAACACAGTTTTTCCTTTTTCCTTTTCTTGATAGTTTACAAGCGACCAAAAGCATGCAGGCAACATCTTGAGTGTAAATCTTTCCATTGCAAGTGGCTGCCACCACATCATGGAGCTGTCTGGTCCCTCAGGTTGCTTAGCTTGCATCATAAATTCTTAAGCATCTGAGGTCAATCTGCCTTTCAGATCTATGAAATGCCAAGGCTGCCTCAAGGCCGTAGTTTCCAAATGTTGGTCTCATATCAAATGTCCGGTGTGTGTGAGTGTGCATGTGTGAGCAATCTGCAGGAAGACATTTCGGTACGAGGATTTGTTTTTTGTTGTTTGTGGACTTACACCTGCAACAATATAAGAATGCAGAGCTAATGAATCCCGTCTTTCGTTTATAGATCTCTAAAATGCTTCAAAACAGAAGTGCATGTTTGTGTGTGAATGTTTCCAATTAATTCAAAGAGTTCCATTTGACCAATCAAAAATTTCTAAAGTCATTAAATTAATAAAACAGTTTGTGTATGTTGGCAAAGATTTGCTGCTGACAGAGGACGCACAAACACTAAAACATCAAAAGAAATGCATGTCCTTACCTGAAACCACTGATAGTCCGACTGCTGACTTTACTAGAGCTATTTGTCATCACTGTGGTATGAACTGAGTGCTAAATTACTTTTTTAAGTCCTCTTTTAGTTAAAGCCAAGATTTTTTTTATTTTGTTTATTTTGTTTACTTTTGTGCAGAAATAACTAATAATAATGGTTCAAACAGAAACAGATTTTGGTGCAATGGTGATAAATCCAAACCTCTTCACCTATTTACTATTATAAAGCCCATCTGCTTCTTCGGTTCAACATAAAACAGTAAAACAAATACTAAATCAACCAGTGCCCTGCATCTCAGTCTAAATTGCAAAAAGGTTTTAACTCAGCACAAATAAAGGAAACCTCCTGGAAATGTTTGAGGGAACTCAATATCAAAGATGGCAGATCTGGGTAAGAGAGATATCATACAAAGTTATAAATATAAAAATTCAAAACTTCTACAAATCTCCATGCATGCATACCCAGATGCAGCTGGCATTTGCTCTGAATTCAGTCTTCTCCAAGCCAAACCCACCATTTATTCAATATGCTTGCAAGTTTATACATGCATCAGCTTCTATCTTAACAGATTCTCCCTGCCACACCCCAACAGTCACCAAATTGGCTTTCAAAAGAGGGAGCAGTAGCATGCCAGGAACTTTGTATTATAATAAGTCTTATTGCATCAAAGAAACAGCCAGAGGCAAAAACATGTCACCGCAGTGAAATATGAAGTCTTTTAATCACAGTAAGGTGGTAAAACATAATCAAGTTTCTTTCCATAATATTGAAGAGTTATAACTGTCACTTCAGTAATCAGAATGAGAGGTTTAGTTGTCAGTTTGAGCATACAACAAAACCAAATCATTACAGTGTTTTCAAATTTTAACCATGCGTACTCTCCAATATTCTTTACAGTTTTAATACTTTGAGTTGCGATTGGTTTTGTGGGGCATATGTCTGTAGTTTGAGTTCTCATACATTATCATAAATGCCCTGCAACCTGATTCAATTTGATTTGGGAACATTGTTGACATTGTTGACAAGCTTTGTGGTTTCTAACCTCATATCGCTTTAAAGGCAACTCCTGCCCAGACACAGTCATTATCTATCTCAGCATAGTTATATCTTAGAACATCTGACTTTTGTCCTGTGAAAGATAACACCTCAATAGCTGATGTCAGCACCATTATGTCAAATCGCATCATCACTTTACTGTAAAAATAGAGTCCATGAATCTTAACATGAAAACCAACAAAGTCTCCTCTTTGGTATAAAGCAGGACTTTTCTCTGTCCTTTGGTGAATTGTCTAGTGTTTTTGCTTTAACACCATCCCAGAGTTTAATACCCAGTTTCAGCCTTTAAATTTTAGTTCCATTTGCAAGCAGACCTGCATTTAGTGTGTCTGAAAGGTGTTTGTGATAACCATCATTTTGTGCCACTTGATACATGTTAAAACAGTCCCTAGTTTAGACGTGTAATTCCTCTGTCCCTCAGATGTCACAATTGTTTAAATTAGGACTGAAGGTGGGCTTGCTGGGATGTATTTTGGCCCCAGATAACTCTTTAAAAAGACTCTGCATGTCTGGTTTCAGCTCTCAGACTCAGACTGTGAGAAACAAGAATATTTTAAGAAATAACTTACAATGTGTCTTTCAATAATATCCATACCTCTTGAACTTTGGGTTTGGTTGAAGAAACATTTTGTTACATTACAACATCAAACTTCAGTGTTTTTTTCTGGGTGGTTCTACATCTTGAGGGAGAGTACCTCTTTAGAAGAATATAGACTTGTGTCATACTTATCTTTACATAGCCAAACATGTATTATTTTCCTTCCACTTCATGGTTCTGCACAACTTTATGTCTGAAGTGTGTGCTGGTTTCATAACAAAATGTAAAAAGGTTGCATTAATGATTTATTGAATGAAGGGTTTTCAAGTTCTCCAGCTCAGGCCTCCTTGATTAATATGTCACACTTCTCTTAGATGACAGACCAAAGGCTTGTCGTAACTCCCACCTATCCCCTAAACTGATTGATCAGGGTAATATGATGCTATGTGTTTGAAGATAAAACACAAGCATGAGGTGACCATCCCACCAATCTTCCTTTTGTTGGAATGTGCAACTTTTAACCTGAGCTCACAATATCCCATTAAGTCTTTCCCAGATCTGCACCTTTGTTGGTTTTGAGCAGGACTATCATGCACCATCATGACCAAACAAACTACATGTTGTTGTAAAGAAAAGCCAGAAAAAACATACGGGTTACTGGCTGGGGACAGTGATCGACAGCTGTAACCTATATATCATATCAATAGTAGCCAAGGGTCACTGGAAGAGGCTATGACCTGGGCTTCATTAGGCAAATTGGAATCCAATTAGCTCCCAGCTCCCCAGCGAAGAAGCATGAAAGAACAAGAAACACAGTCATTCAAGCTGGTGTCAAAAACAAACAGATAAACACCTGTGATGCAATCCTATTTTCTAGTAGTGTGAAGCAAACAGCTAATGAACATCAGAGCTTTGCTCCAACTGCTGTGTAAAAATGCAAATCAACATTGTCTTTTAGCATAACTTAAGGTTAGTGTTTGCTGTCTTCGTACTAAAAGGCAAACAATTGATGCTGCAGAGCATGGACAAAGATCAGCCCTTTAATGATTTAGAAATGTCCATTGCAACAGTCTTGACTGGAGCTATAAGTGCCAGAAGTTGGGTTTGGTTGAAGAAGCCCACAAGAGATATTTGCAGAAATCCTCCCTACTTAAGGGGGCAGGGTGGGTATCTTGGCTGGGACTGGCCAGTTCATCTGAGTGGGGACTAATGAAAACAAATGATCTGACAGGGTCCAGGGGTTGAGATCAAGGCTGAAGGTTTCCCCTGCCCCTCTCAATTTCCAGCTTTAGGAGATTAATGAGGGTAGAAACAGTCATTGCTCTGTATCATTTACCCCCTGGAGGCCCCTGAAACCTTATGGCTTCAGTGTGCAGCCCACCTGTTGGTCCATGATGACCTCATGACTCTGACCTAGAGGGTATTGCCTCTGAATTGGGTTTGTAAGTCCTCTGTCCTGAGCACAGTTCAGACAGCAGCGCATTGTGTTAAATAGGCATGACCAAAACATTTCTTGTAACATCCTGATTCCAGCACTTCTATTAATATAGATGGTATATAAATAACAATGTCCAATGCAAATAAATGCATAATGAAACGGTGATTAACATTATAGGAAGAAGCATTTTATGGCAATGTAAATAAATTATATACACAAACTGATACATGATGAAATCAGCTGCAGTTTTGTTATGACATTTTGAAGTGGTTTATATTTTTGATTGACATTTTCACAGATTGGTGTTTGCTTCAACAACACAGACACAGACGTACAGATCTGTTTTCACTTGCTTGCTTTTCTAGTCGTCAGGTAAAATTACTCCCAGAAGTTCAGTGTGACTTGTTATTATCTAAATAAAATTTTATATATTAAATATGTATTAAATAGTCAGAAAGTTCCCACCTGAAAAACTTTTCTTTGTCACTGATGTTGAGGATTTTCATTGTCGTGTTGAGTTTTGTGGTTTAAAAAAAAAGACGACTGCCCTCTTCTGGACAGTTTGCAGAAAAGCAGCGCACAAAAATCCTCCAAAAATAAAATAAAATAAAATAAAAATGTTTTAAAACTGTAAAATTAACATTGGGTCAACATTTTATTGTTTTTTTTTTCCTTAATATTTATTTTCCTAAACAAATTTTGTTGACACACAACGTTTGATTGTTAGAACGACGTATCAGTCGCTCTAACAATATTTTAAAACATACTATCTTCAGTACAATTCACAACCGATGAGCTGAAAAAAAGTTGTATTCTGAGTATCTGCATTAGCAAGTAAATGCCACTAGATGGGGCTGCTATCCAGGTTCGGTCAAAACAAAAACAAAAACAAAAAGGTTTTTGTTTCGTTTTACTTTTTGTTAATACAACCCTGATTTTATAAAGATGCGAGATAATAAAACAACTTTCCACATTGGTTGAAATGGTAAAACCACAATAAATCTATCAAATTCTTTGTATGTCAGGTCATGCGTTGGTTTAGCATTTGTGAACTTATATAGGTTTTAAAGGTACCTAATAAATATATAATCATGCGAATGTTTTAAAATCTGAGCGTTTCTATAAACCAAGCGATTGGTAGCGCTGCTCATTTGGAGGAACTTTCTACTACATTTCCCATAAGGCATTGCTGCGCAGCCGCTTCTTGTCACTGCTGTCGCCCTCAGCCTGTGTGTGTGTGCGTGTGCATGTGTGTGTGTGCCCATCGTGAATTGCTCCAGCATCCTTGCGCAGGCAGCAGGGCGAATATTGATGTGGAGGGGAAATATATAAATATATCATCAGAAAAAGATGTAACCGTGGCGTCCGATTTCGCGCTCGGCTGTTTGCAATGACGGACGGAAGATATGGAAGAGAGGATTTTGTGCTGCGCCTCTTTGGAGGACGGACCGACGCGCTGAGAGAAATAATGCGGAATATTTTCTCACATAGGTGTTAAGGCAGAAAATACAAGATGAAGAAGCAGTTCAATCGAATGCGACAGCTCGCCAACCAAACGGTGGGAAGGTAAGCAAAGCCTCTCAGTGCGCTATTGTCGCCGGGCCAAGTGAAATTGAAAAGAGACCCCCCCACTCCCCCTCCCTCTTTATGGCCCCGTTAGGATTTTAATAAAAAAAAAAATCCAGACAAATAGGATGTAATTCTTTTATGGGTGCACTTATGCAGCCTGCTTGTGGATAATTGATTACTAATTGTGAGGTGCAAAAGTGAACCCCGTGTTCAAAACAACACCGGTGTTGCTCTGCGTAATGTCCAGTGGTACATGCTACTGCATAGGCAGCGTGTAGGCGCATTGCCCCAGCAGCTCCAACCTGCCCACGGAAAGACATTAAAAATAGACAATCGCAGGAGCGCAGTCAGCCTCACCGACGCATCCCCGTTCTTAAAGCGAGGTGTCAACTCTGAATCGTTGCGAAAATCATATTGAGAGGATTATGTTGTGCTTAAAGATTCTGCCTGTCACCGAACCTGTCAATAGGTGAACGTGATTCCGATGGATGGGGTGAGGGCTGCGACGTGAGGGAAGGGGGGTGCAGGGGGGAAAAAGGCGCAATGTTGTCTTTACGCAGCAAAATCAGCTGAGAGGAGGGAAACACCTAAGCGTGGATCATCTGCTCTGGTAGACGTGGGCAACACCTTTTCTAATGCTCCTTTAGAAGATCCATGTTCCATTTGATTAATTTAGCACATTAATAACAAAAGACTGTCCATGAGAACAAGTAGGTGTCTCTGAAAATCCCTTCTGTCTTCAGGAATGGATGTGTTGTGACCTTTTGCACAGGTCCACTGAGCTTATCGCCTCCCTCCCCTTTCCCCTGCGCGCAGGGAGAGCAGCTTGTCAAGCAGCACTTGGCCAGAAGGTGTTTTCTGCTCAGCACAAGGGGATTAGGACCAGAAGGTTGGGTCATTATTACTACAAGGTTGTTTGAGTGAAAGGCTCTCAGGAGGAGGAGCACATCTTGCAAAGCTGTTTGTGCTATCTTTATTAATCAGCCTTTGGTTTGATATTGCTTGCTGCAGTCTAATGGTTTATGCACCGTCAGTGTGTTTGGGTGGGCAGGCTGGTTTTAGGATCTTCACATGACCAGAAAGGGCATTTTGTCTTGAAGAAAAACAGAAATTCATTCTCTATATTTGATGGAAAATAGGAAAGTTATATTCAGCTCAAAAGTATTACTCCTTGAACATTTTTTTTTTTTTTTTTTTTTGCATTTTGCCACATTACATTTTATCGCGACTATTTATCTTTATGGCAGTTTGTGGAATGCAATATTGATATTTGTCCTTTAAAAAGATTCTCACACTTAAACTTGGGATAGCTGCAGTTCCTCCAGAGCTCCCATCAGCCTGTTGGCTGCTTCTCTGATTGATTCCCCTCACCCAGCCTGTCACATTAGGTACACAACCTTGTCCTGGCTGTAGCTGTTCCAAAGGCTCAAATGTTCAAACCTTCAGATATTGTCTTCCCAGCTAACCCTGTTTAAAACTTCTCCACAACTTTACACCTACACTGTCCAGTGTTTTCTCTCTAATTTTCTCTGTAAAGTTTTGGGGCCTTGAAACAGCAGCTGTATTTGTACCAAGATGAAAATAAATTAATTATCCTAATTACATAAAATATGGAGGAAATGGATATGCATTTATTTGCATTGGACATTGTTCATATTTAATATGGCAAAGGAAATCTATATTTGTGACAGAATGCGGAAAAGTTCAGGGGTTTAAAAGATTTTACAAGGCACCATTTACTGAGCAGTGGTATCGTGTTACTTTCTCCATTGTTGCAAGGCAATTTAAATCAGCTTAATGCAATGCTTACTTCATGTTGGAGTGAAGTAAGCATTTGATATAACTTCTTTTTTTTCCCTTTGGCTCAAAGATAAAAGTATCAAGGTTGGTCCAAGATTTGACAAGGAACACTACCTCAATTTAAAGTCTGAGACATGTCTATTTGAAAATGAAAGCATGAGCGTACTTGAGAAAGCCCTCCAGCATGGAATAATAAATCTGTAAATGAACATGAAATTGACATTTTAATGTGACAGTAAAGCAAAAGAACCTACTGTTCTCTTGAATATTGACAAGAACAGTAATTTATGATGAAAGCTTTGACATAATGCATTGAAAATTAAGTGCACCTAGAGGACAGTGAATTGAAGTCAATTTATTATTTTTGTGTGTGTTTGCAGTATGTACGTTTAACCATTATGTGTATTTTTATTTTTTTTACCAAAAAGGCTAAAAGGAAATCAGTATGTTATCCAAAAGGTTTGTGTGCATGGATGGAGTTTCCTGTTGAAGCATCTTTAATGGAGTTTAATGTTGCATATGCATGCACGGGTAGTGTGCCCCTGCACCCACGTGTGGTAGGCTGTTAGTGTGGATTCAGTGAGTGGGCAAAAATGAGCATTTGCAGATTAATCAGGCATTTAATGTAAGCTTTCACACCTCAAATAGTCACACAATGCTGGAGTTCTGCTGTCCTTCTGTTCATTTTCTAGAAGGTTTTTTTTTTGCTCCCCAGAAATGACTGGATGTTTTATATGTTAGTTTTTTTCGTCATGATTTGAAGTCCAAGATTAACATGAATTAGCAAATTATCAGATCAACTTAATAATTTTTATCTTTCCCTTCTCTGCTGACTCAGACTTCAGCCTTCGCCAAACTGTGTCACGATTGCTCTGCTGGTTTGAGCTTCTGACCCTCCTGAACTCCAGCAGTCTCTGTGGAGCTGCTAGCATAGATGCACAGTTCTCACTGTCTTTTTATCCAATCCAGGGGGCAATTATATGCTTTCTAGACAAGAATATTAATCTCAAAATAGCTTTCAACCATTAATATTCATGGATTTGTTAAGTATGAGTCTATATTGACTGTTTGCTCCTACCTATTAGATCATAACATGAACAGTCACCCCTGTTGTAGCACATCTTTCTGCCTTTACTGAGATATCTGTCTCAGATATCGCAGACAGAAAAGGTCTCCATCTAGTGGAGTGGGTTGGTGTTCAGGTGTGCTGTGTCAGCAGCACTCTGACTCTCTAAACCTGCTGCTGCTGCTGCTTCTGCTGCAGTGGATAAGATCCATGTTATCATCAGTTGGACCAATTACCTCTGCAAAACACAACTTTACAGTGAAGAATGATCTGTTAGGCACACCACAAAATTTAACTGACCATTATATTGTATTGTGAAAGAGACCAGACAGGACCTGACTGACTGTTTTCATTTTGTTTTTTGCCGTTGCTTATAAAACTGTCTATGAAAGACATTGAATTTATTATGTCCTCATGCATACAGTCTGAACAAGCATTGTATTACACTGGTTCAGACAGCCCTTACCCTCCATTTGTCTTGACCTATTTTACTGCTGCCCTCTCACAGGCCTATTTAGGTCCACAACACTAAGTAAATTTTTTTCAACTTAGTTAAAACTATGTATTGACACCAAATATATGAAGATACAGTTTTTTTTCTGACATTAAAATATATTTATATTTTCATGTCTTCAGTCAAGTGGAATTACTGAAAAGAAGTATATTTTTCTGTGAAATTCCCATCGACTGTTCTTTCCAATTCTTATTTTTAAACATTTGAAGGAAGATAATTATTGGACTGTGACCCTGTGATCATGCAAACAATAAAGATATTTGTCTCCTCTGTTTAAACATACATGGATTTTGACAAGCTATTAGAAAATGTGGTTGTTACATAAGATCAGACGCCTCATCAGGCAGCAAACAGGCAGTTTTTGGTAACTTGGTCGGCTTTGTAGTCCACCTAAGACTCTGTAGTTTGGACAAGTGTAGCAACACCTTTCTTTATTGCATTATTGTTCACTAATAATGACATCTAGGCAACAAATCTACTTTCTAGACTTATCGGTATCGTTAAGTCAAAGTTAACAACCAATATTTCTATCAGGTTGCTGTTTGTATATGTGTTTCGGGAGAGAGAGTGGAGGGGATTGGCCATTTTGTGTTATGTTTGGGAATGTGGTAGTGATAGTGAAGCAGCACAGGATTGTGGGATGTGTAAGTGAAGCAGAGAAGCAATGTCAGCTGTGTGGTCAAGTGGTACAAATGTGTGGTTCATATGGTGTCTGAGAGCTGGGGATCATATTACGTATGCTACAGAATCAGGCAGGTTGAAGAACCTTAAAAGTTACATATGACATAGAAGAAGGCTGAAGTCTGTCAATCATAAGGATTCACATATTTACAACACTAAAAGTTTTTTGTTTGTTTGTTTGTTTGTTTAGGCCTAATATAAGACAGATTTAAGTATGGGTCAGAAACATTCCAGCCTTCTGCACCTGTGTAACAACGTTTACCATAACACTGTGGTAATGCAGTCTTTCTACTTGTGCCTTTAGGGGTAAGCCTGAATAGCTCAGCACTCCACAATCCAATTATCAGAAAATGGCAGCTCTTTGTGGGCTGTAGATGTTCTTTCTCTGCTGCGTTGTCTCGCTCTAGGTTTCCTTTTCTGGTCTGACACATTATGGGAATGCATTACAGAACAGCTTGTACGCTGGCTCTGAAAGATGGAAGAGTGGCATGCAGAAAATCTGAAATAGAGGGTCACAGGAAGAGAAAGAATAGCTTGAACAAATGTTACCTAAAATATGTCTCAGATTTTTCTTTTCCCCGTCTGTAAACAACAGCTTGTTGGCATCTTTCTCTCCAAATTGAAATAGATTCATACTGGATACCAAAACAAACATGTTAAGTTACAGGTGAGACACAGAAGGTTTCTTGTTGAGTTCACGTGGAGCAATGGTTTTTACTCTGTGTCCTACTTGACTTCTCTAGATTTTCCAACTGAAACCATGACTAAATTGTTTTATAAGCCTGCAACATTAACAAACAATAATTACATGATATTTTGTCTTACTGGCAAAGTTGTTGCTGTTAATGCATTGAGTAATTAGGTGATAAACATATACAGTAAGATCCATGTTGCTAACTCTCTGTGCCTTTCAGGGACAGCATAATGGTGATGATAAAGAGCCTTTGTGAAGGCGCCATGCATTTTGGCCAACAAAAGCAAGATGATGTAATATCAGACAGAAGCCCAGTTTCTCCATTTGAACGCTGCTATTTCTCTCTAAAAAAAAAAAAAAACCTGGTCTCTGATGCAGCCCCTGTAACAGTGGTCAACCTCAATCCTTTTTGGTGGGTTTTAAAAACCAGTGGAAGCAAAACAACATAACATTAAAAGAATGTCCATGTACTGTGAATACTTGACCGGGTCTCTTTTTGCAGAAATGACTGTGTCAAGAAGGCATGGGGTGATCTGCCACTGAAGAAGTATTAAGAAAATCCAGGTTGTTTAATTGCAGCCTTGAGTCTGTCTGCATTGTTAGCACAAGTGAACATTACTTGTGCTAACAAACCCACCATAGTTCCTCTATGGTGGGTTTTCATTTGGCAAGAGTAGCTGAAGGATACTATGGTCATTAAGGTGTTGATACCACACCTTTTCTAACTTCTACTCAATTTTGCATTTATTATAGTTGAATACAAGAGTCTGTGAACAGCCAGCTCTTTAGCAATGACCTAGTTCGACTCATTGTCCTTGTTGAAGTTGTCAACGACTATAAAGACTACAGTCTTTATTGTCCCTATGGCTGCTTTGGTTATAACGTACCATTTCAGTCTTAAAAGTCTTTTTAAAATGATCTTATGTAATGCTTAAATTTTCTGTATATTTCTTAATTTTGATGTATATCAAAATTAAGAGATATACATCACTTTGTGTATTGAAGCTGTATAACGTATTATTATATAGCTATATAATAGCTATTATACAGCTGTAAAATAGCTGTATAATAATAAGTTTCATGGCTGGAACCGAACTATTGAGATGGCCGAACTTTGTTATGATGTTGATATGAAGACGTACATCTTGCCAATGTGGGGCATCAGGCTCAATTTCTGATGTTCTCTCAGAGTTACATCTGGACTAAGTTATTTTTCAAACACCAAAAGTATTCCAAAACTGTCTCATAAAATTCAATAAAAAAGAAAGACACTAAAAATAATATATGTGGTCTAAAGCGTCATTCTTGTTAGAAAGACACTCCTAACCAGACGAGTGACTCCCTGTCAAGCATGCCCACTTCCTTCCATTCATCAGTGCCAGTCTCCTGAAAACAGGAAGCCTTAATCCACCAATAAAATTCCTGTTTTGTTTACCTCTTTACTTCCATTCCAAGTGTTCTTGTTTGACATTTTTTATCTTATTTATTATAAGAAAAAAAAAGGATCTGAAAGATTTCCTCTCCTTTGTCAATACAGTGATTGCAACTTTTTTGGTCTAGTTGCCTAGAAACACTCATTTGGAGTTATGTGTTTCGTCACATTTGCCTGCCAGCTCACATGTTAAAATTTCAAAGCTGTGAAGAGATTTGAAGAAATACAAGAAAATTTACAGCTTTTTGTTTTTCTTTGTGTTGTGTATTTTGATTTTATTCACATTTTTTGCTTTATTTTACTTATTTCCTTCAGTCTCTCTAATGAATATTTGAATAATTTGCATGGGGGTGGGAGGGTGATTGAGGTCTCAGTGCAGAGAACATTTTGAAATTATTTACCATGAGTAAAGATATTAGGGATAAGTCACTGATTGTGTTTCCAGTGAAACGTGACAAAAAGCTGCAGGCTCTCTTGCTCTTTCTCTCCGGACATATGTGCATTTTCTGAATGCACTGCTCGCCTATATGCGTGTGTTTGTGCGTGTATGCATGTGTGTGTGTTGCCTTCTCCCACATTTGTTCTTGCATACATGACAGAACTGTGACCTAGTTTGTTGGACGACTACAGTAAGTGGGTTTCTCTGTTTCAGTAACCTCGTATCACATTGGGCCCCCCTCTGCTTTCCTCATATGGGAGAAACCCAGGCGAGCCTCTAGATGCACGACAGCGCACTGCTGAAAACAAATAGCACTGAATAGAGAAATATTTCGAAAGCATTTCGGAGCGTAGAACATGCTGTGAGTTTGCCTGTGTGAATGCACGAGTGCATGTGAATCTCATGCCAGCGCTCCGGGCTGTGTGGTGCCCTGCTGAGGCCCAGGGCCACCATTCTGCCCAAGCAGCAAGGGGCCGCGCATCTATAGCTTCCCCATCACACTGAGCAGCTTTTTTAGCCGTAGTAGCAAACTAATGCATACCCGCTTCGCTTTTTGTTTAGAGGACACTCGGATCTCCAACAGCAGACAGTTGGCTTTCTTTTGATGCAATATGTTTGTTAGCACAGAAGTTATTTTGTTCATTTTGTCCATGTTCCACATGGATTATGCAGGCTTTAGTAACCGTGGACTGTGCTGAGGGGCAGGAGATGCAGCTGTCCAACATTAACATGTCTCAAGATAGAAATATTTATTATATAAGTTATGTTTTATGGGGAATGTGCAACTGAAATGGTCAGCTGTGTACTTGATGGACTCTTTGGCTTCAACCTACTGGAATGTCCCAGATGCACAATGAACTGCATCTCTTCCCAAACCACACTCCATTAGTCCAAATTTCCTTAAACCATTCAGATATTTCTTCTTAGTAACTTTGTTAATTTTGTCACCCAAGATGGCATCTGTGATATTCAAAGTGACGCAGTTAGCTATTTTTTGTGCCTACTTAATGACTCTTCCTTTAATTGTAATGCAAAAAGTATATGAAAGTCAATTAGAGCTTAGCAGAATGACTTGAGTCTGAGAATTTCTTTCCTCTAAAGTGCATGTCTTTATATTCAAAGTTGTCCGTGCACATCTCTGTGTTCCTGCTCGTTCTGAATCATCAGAAGCTTTAGGTAAAGGAATGCCTGCGCTGTGGCAGATGGTTGGCATAAACCTGGCAGCGTCTTCCTCTCTCTCCATGAGTACACCACCCACATGGCTGCCAACTCTCCCACGTGTTTACTTTTCCTCCCCGGGCTCAATCTGCACACTGTGTGCTGAGAGGAAAATCAGTCCTCACCTCAGCCTTCTCCCCCAGGCCTTAGCTTGATATCAGGATCTTTAGTACAAAGCAGGCATGTCCAGTTGTCCAGTGAGGGCTGGTCCTGCTTTTCATCTGTGTCTTCAAGGACCGATAAAAGAAAAAACGGTTTTGTCTTCTGAAGAGGAAATGCCATCGTCTGACGACAAACACGAAATGAGACAATTTTCTCTTTGAAGATAGGCTCCTATCTTTTTTATTTCCACCTTGATGTCGGAGATATTTACTCTTTAAATGTCACTTACTTGGTTTTCAGTGTAAAATCTTCCTGATAGTTTCCTTGCTCCTTCAATTTGCACAGTATTTGTGTTTTCCAAGAAAAGATTTTCACAGACCTTAACAAGTTAAGCCCCATTTACACCAGGTAAAACATGGATTCTAAGATTGAACATGATTTGGTCACAACAAAAAAGACTTCTCAGCGTGTAGGCAAGCAGTTCTCTGCCAACCACCAGAGGTTTTCCTTTTTGGCAATCGTATGAGGATGATACTTAAGTGGGATTACGTCTGAACCTTTATGCTCTTCACATTTATAATAATTATTCCACAAATATTGATGTTTTTTTTTTTTTACTTTATCATCAGTTACAGTGTTACTGTGCAGGGGGAAACATTGTGAGAACTGTATTTATTGCGTTTTATCAACATCCCAAGAGGATGCAGATGAGGGGTTTCTCATCTGCATCCTGATGATGTTGTGTGCTTTTATCTTGGCAAATGGAGTCTGAAGGTTTGATTTTGAAGAAAATACAAAATGCTTCTTTACCTCTGACCTGATCTCACTGATCCTCTGTTTCCCACACTCATTTTGGTTATTATTAGTCTTTTTGGGCATGAATATCTTTTCTATTATTTAAACCACATGACTCACTGCTGATTCATATGTAATGTATTTCCTCCTTTCTTACTCTTTTGCTAAATGGGACACCATTACTTCTCTGACAGCATGACAAACACAATTTGTATTTCTACTTGCAACTTCTCATAGAGTCTATAAAATTCAAATAACTTCTCTCAACATTCCAACATCCAGCCTCTATGCAATTTGAAGGTGTGTGTGCTTCTACTCAGCTGAAAACTTTACTTGATAAACAACACAGCATACTGAAAGCTATAAACAAGGGATCTAAGCTTGAGTTTTCTGTTTTTGTCTTTGAAGATTGGGTTTTTAATTTTGGTTTCTTGGTGAGACTTATTCTGCTGCAGTCAGAGGAGTGATAGAGGAGCCAAATGCACATAGCGGTGCTAAAAGATGGAAATAAATTAAGCAGAATAGAATCCCACTAGCTTAGTGTGGGCGTGAGGATACATCACGATGTGTCTGATGCAACCATTAGAGGATAGCGCCAAAACTCTGCTTAGTCCTCCAATCTTCTAGCTGATCTTTAACATCATGTCGCTGTCTTAGTCCATGTGAAAGGTGCTGAAGCAGTTCCTAGTAAATTTCACAGGCTTCCTTAATCTAACAGTGTGTCTTCTTTTGTCATGACTGCAGTGACATCCAATCAATCTACATATTTCCTCGGCATTCACAGAAGCATTTTCTGTATTTTTCACTTGTAGTTCAGAGAGTTGAGTAATCAGCTGCGACCCAGTTCTCATGGCTCCATATTCATATCTTGGTCCAGAGAGTATATTAATAACTGTCATCATTGAGGCACAGTTCTGACTTGTCAGCAAGATTGTTTAAATATACTAGAATAAAAATATAGTTCAACAACAAACAGTAGCTTCTCAAGTGTCATGATGTGCATTTAGCAAACTTACATTGAGCATGAAAAGAGTATTTCAGCTCCAGTTTGCTGATTTTATGTTGATGAATATTAGACAAACAAACTAAGGTCTTGCCCATTCTTTTGCTAAAGATAAATTCTCATTCATTATTTGCTGCTGAGTTTTGCATGGTTCAGGCACAATTGCAGGAAGGGGCTGTGCAGACAGGAAGTTGAAGGGCAGACAGAATATTCTTGCTGGATTCTGGGGGTACACAGGAGTGGTTCATTCAGACGCTCTGCAAGCTTCTATAAGCCGGAAGCCGTCTTTGTTTTTTTCAAAACAGTGATTTCTCAACAGAGTTCTCTCTGATTGGGTAGAGTTTTTCCTCATTTCTATAAATTGAATAAAAGGTTTCCATTGAAAATACCTTAAGTGCTAAAGGGCTGAAGTTATCCAACACAAGCTGGCTGAACAGAGCAGAGAGCATTTATTTCTGACTTCCACTGATTTGCTTATTCTTAAGCTAATGACCCCGCTCACTTCTCTGACTGAGTGGCTTTATCAGCCTCATCTACACTGCAGCTCTGCCCTCACTTACAAGCTTGAGTAGAGCCCCCGCCTACTAGAGTCACAGTGGGACGCAATACACCTCAGTAGGAAGTGGCATATTGAATCAGTGGCTTTAATAAGCTGTTGTTAAGCGGTGTTTGAGATCATGAGTCGGAGAGGCAGTCACATAAACACACGCTCTCATACAGGTGTGGGAAAGTGGGTGACCCATTTTGCAGCACTTCCATGTGGATGATGTTCAGAAGGTTGACAAAATACAGTGAGAAATGATGCTCTAAAAATAAATATAGTGGCATGTTAAAGTCTGTCATGTCTGTATACATGTAACAGTTCAGCTTTAAGTTAAAATGTGATAAAAAGAGCCTGAATCAACTAATATTCAAACCTTGTTTCAAACTTTTGTCCTTGCAGGGCAGAAAAAACAGAGGTGCTGAGTGAAGATCTTCTACAGGTGAGCTGCAGTAAAGATGTGTTTGTGTTGGAAAACCGTGGCTAAAAGCAGGAACTGGACTGAAATCAGTAACCTCATATTAAGGACTCACTGTTCAAGCTGTTTTCATTTAATGTGTATGAGGCATAGGACAGATGCCAGTATCAAAATGGAACAAGCCTGTAAAAATTATGATTTCCAAATTGGTGAAATATTCCCTCATACATTTTGAATGTTTTAATGCCTTTTTAACAAACTGCAGGGAAAGCGCTGGATTAACTGGAGTTTGCAATATTTTCACAGAGCACTAACAAAGCACTTTCCCACATTTTGTCCACTGCCAGTTAGCTGGCTGAAAAAAGGGAGGTACTACATTTTGACCTTAATAACATGAAAGGTTACTGCAGCTGTAAGGAAATATATGTTGAAAATAAAAGGAACCCCACCCTTAGCACTGCTTTAGTGGGAAAGTTATGAGCAAGTCTGCAAAAGCCGCTCACTGTAGCTCCAATATTCAAGCAGATAACTTGACTGAATATCAAAGTAAAAACATCTAGTTAGGTAATAATCACTTGAAAACTACTAACTTTCTTTTATTCAATACATTTGCTTGTAGTGTGGAGAAGAGTGGTTTACTTTTGAGTGTTTGCACCTTTATTACTTGTTGTGAGATCTATCTCAACAGAGTGAGGAAGTGAGAAATATAAGAAAAGCTCAACTCTCACTGCCGCAGAGTGAGAGTTGATAAACTCCACAGTTTTGTTCTTTATAAAGCAACAGTGGGAGTAAAGCAAACCCATGTTAGCTAGTTTATTAGTCTATCTGCTGAGAGTGGCGAGAGTTTTCTACTGCCGCTTAAACCTGTCATAATAAGCAATTAATCAATTAATTTCAAATGAGCTCAATAATTCACTTGTGGTGATTTTTTATTTTTTGAAGGGCAATTTTGTTTACAGATATTTTATACTTAGTTTTAATAGTGGGTGTGTGTGTTTTTTTTTTTTATTTCCGTTTTATTCTTTGTAGTGTGATGTCTTGTTTAATTCTGGATATTTTACATATATCCCAGTACTTTTTCAACAATTCTCCTTTACTGCCCTGTAATCAATGATTTTTGTAATTAGAAATATTCCTAATTACTTGTTACTAAGTTAAAAAAATAGGATTTATTTTTCAATCGGCTGTACAGCATTATTTATAATGGAAGTGCTTCACTACTACATGTAGCAAGAGAAATTTCTGGCACACCTCATTTAAATTTGAAACTGTAGAAGTGGAATGACATAACCTTTTAGTGATTACATCTTAGAAAGTTTTAGTACCCTGAGGCAGTTATCATGACGCTGATCTGAAATGTAAACTCGTGATGAATTGCTAAGCTTGCAGAGAGGTGACAGATGTGTAGCTGTGAGAACAGTGTTGCGTCTTCGTGCAGACATTAGCACTCAGCTGCTTCCTGCGTGTGTCCACCTGTGTGCAGGTGGAGAAGCGTCTGGATCTGGTCAAGCAGGTGACACATAGCACTCACAAGAAACTGACCGCCTGCCTGCAGGGTCAGCAGGGCACTGACACCGAGAAGAGATCTGTCAAGTCACCTTCTGTGAGTGCCCGGCTCTGTGACGGTGATGGAAAGCTGCACGGTGACTGACAATGATGTCTTCGTAACGTTATCTCTCTCTCTGCTGTCAGAAAAAGCTTCCGCTCACAATCTTGGCACAGTGCATGGAGGAGGGAGCAGCGGTGTTGGGGGATGACTCTCTCCTAGGGTAATGCATACAGTCATCTACCCATTATATATTTTTTCCTTCTTTCTTGATGAACATTTTCTGTTATTGATCGTATTCTCTTGGTTGCCATGTAACAGAAAGATGCTGAAGTTGTGTGGGGACACAGAAGACAAGCTGGCCCAGGAGCTGCTGCAGTTTGAGCTCCAAATAGAAAGAGATGTGGTGGAGCCTCTTTATGTGCTTGCAGAGGTGAAAGTAATGCAAATGTTCAGCCTTATGCACTTTGTTTCTCGTCTCTTACATCACAACTACTGATATTTTCTTCTGTAGGTGGATATTCCCAACATCCAGAAACAGAGAAAGCACTTAGCTAAACTTGTTTTGGACATGGACTCAGCGCGAACAAGGTGAAAGGCGTTTATGTTTAAGTCCCAGGCTGCGATCCGCTCCTGTTAATTTAACACTCATGGTAAAAAGTGTGCTGGAGAAACGACATATCCAGAGCAGTAGTTCTGTTTTGTTTTTTGTTTTTTCCCACCGCAGATATCAGCAGTCATCTAAGTCATCCAGCCATCCAAGCACAATGCAGCCCGGTGCCAAGTCCGAATCCCTCAGAGAGGAGATGGAGGAAACAGCCAATAGGATGGAGATTTGTAGAGTGAGTCACCAGACTGAGCAAATCATTAATCATGTCCTCGTTGGTGTCTTTCCCTCTCTGATTTATAAATGTTGTGAACACATTAGACATAAATGGACCACGCTGCCAGGATATTTAATTCTCTTCTTTAATTTTTAGGATCAGCTGTCGGCAGATATGTACAATTTTGTGGCCAAAGAAATAGACTATGCAAACTACTTCCAGACAGTAAGTAAATCACATTTTTAAGCTCCTGATTTTTTTCCTTTTACTCAAAGAAACATACAGAAGCAAGTATGTATTTTAATGAGATAATTGGAGAATATTTATCCATCATGATCTATTACACAATTTATCATATAGTCATAATGTAGTCTGCTGGGATTTCAGAGGGACTAAACAAAATAGTGCATAATTCTGAAGTTGAAGTTTCTCATTGATATGTATTAACTAGTAATATGTATTTTTAATGCAATTACAGTAGCAGATCTTGAGAAATAATCTCTGTTATCGTCACACATCTACATAGACAGACATGTTTGCCAATTCTTTTTTTTTTGCAAAATAGCTCAAGCAGATTGAGCTATTTTGAGCAGATTGAGATGATGGAGATCATCTCAGAATAAAAAATATTCAAGTCTTGGTATAGAGTCACGCAAAATCAGCATGCATTTAGCTTCATCCATCTCAAATAAATTCTGAACTCTGAGCTACTTTCTTTTTGTCTATCACATAGAATCCCAGTAAAATATATAAAAAGTTGTTGTTTTACATGAGAAAATGTAAAAAAAATAAATAAAAAGTTCAAGCGTAAGAATACCTTTTTCGGCACTGTATATGCATTTCTGTGTGTTGTGATGGCCTTTTCTCTCTCACCCACCCCTCTCTAGCTAATAGAAACACAGGCAGAGTATCACAGGAAGTCATTAGAAATTCTTCACAGTGTCCTGCCCCAGATTAAAGCTCACCAAGGTGAGTCATCCTCAGAGCGTGGAGGTGTCTGAGTAGAGCTTCCTTTCTGTTTCTGCACCTAAAGCTACATAACGGCAGCATATAAAAGAGAGCCTAATTTCTCAGAGATGTCAAATGACTCCATAATTTAGCAATAATTATATACTGTAATAATTAAAGCATACGGGCTTAAACATAATGCAAGACTAAATTCATTTGCATACATTGTTCACATTTATAGAGTTTATCTTCTGGAAAATTTTCTTTGTGAGCACGGCATATTTGCAACTTGTGTTGTTTCACATCTGTGTTTTGCTTTGTGTTGCAGAGGCGTGGGTGGAGAAGCCATCATTTGGCAAGTCTCTGGAGGAGCACCTGAATATTAGTGGGAGAGAGATTGCATTTCCCATTGAGGCCTGCGTCACCATGCTGTTAGAATGTGGCATGCAAGAGGAGGTACAGCACAAACACCCCCACACTCTCATACAAAACTTATACCATGTGGGTGTGAATTTAGTTCATGTTAATGTAATTTCCCGGTGCGTCGTCTGCAGGGCCTTTTCAGAGTGGCTCCATCTGCCTCCAAGCTGAAAAAGCTGAAAGCTTCGCTGGACTGCGGAGTTCTTGACGTCCAGGAGTATTCCTCTGACCCGCACGCCATCGCAGGTGAACGTCACCCACACACCAATAAGATCAATAAGATCTTGTTTTCATCTTATTTACACATGAAAATAGAATTTTCATGTGTAAATAGATTTGTTCTTCAGTTTACTTCCTCGTGGATTTTGGACATAAGGTGCTGAGAAAGGTAATCGTTCTGAGCCAAATTTTGTCACATAACAACAACAAATCAAAAGGTATTTTTTTAAAACTTCCTAAATTTGACAATAAAGTGCATGTTCAACTCCCTTTACTCTGATTCCCGCTAAATAAATAAAGTCAGGAATCGTTCCATGTTCTGTGAAGGCCTCAGAAACATATTTGGGGAACATTAGCAAGCACACCATAGTAAATACAAACACGAGGCAGATAAGGGAAGAGTTGTAGAGAACTTAAACACATCAGCCAAAACTTTGACCATCTTACAGAGCACTGTGCAATTCAACTACTAAACATAATAACAGTATGACTCAACTGCAGACCTACGTACTCCTGGTCATTCAGAGAGTTCAGTCACTTCTTCACTGCTATGCACTACTCTGTACTGAAATAATCCTCAATAAAGTATCCCAAAATGGTTGTGAAAGGAGACGAAAGGAAATATTAAAGCAGTATCAGTATAACTATAACACTGTCAGCACTATCACAAGGTTGAAAGAAGCTGTTTAAAGACTCGCCATAATCCCGACCAGTTAACGTTGTCTTTTAAACATATGAACATGAAAGCTGTGTTGAACGAGCTCAATCTGGCAGCTGTATTAACTACAAGGGCCTGCTGGAGGAGAGGGAATATGGGGCATGGCCTCACAAGTTCTTGAAAGAAAGAAAAAAAAAAAAGAAAACATCCCTCCACCCTCTGAGAGAGCTGACCAATTTTTTCCCTCCTTTTTTATTTTTTACATCCGCAGGGGCCCTGAAATCATACCTCCGTGAACTCCCTGAGCCACTAATGACCACTGAACTTTATGATGAATGGATTCAGGCCTCCAAGTGAGTTGATTTTCTCTCGTTAAAAAACATTTCTTGGATTATGCCATTGGCTATGATGACTAGAAAATAGTCCAAAGTCTTCCTAAAGAATGATGACATTTAATAAAACATGGAACAAAAAAAAATATGCTAGAATTTTATTTTTCTCATTAATATTTCCACAGCATTCAAGATATAGACAAGAGACTGCAAGCCTTAATGGCAGTATGTGAAAAACTCCCCACAGACAACCTAAACAATTTCAGGTGAGCTGTTTGTCTTTTTTTAGTATATTGAATGGTTTTGTAAGCCAATTACAATGTCTCACATAGATCATCCTGTTCATAATACTATTGAGTTTGTATAAATCTTCCCTAAAATTTTTTCTAACTTTCTGAATTTATTCCCTCCTTAATAGTTAAAGCAAGTTTAAAAGCAGGCAGTATAATCAGTTTGTTTCAGTATTGACCACCTGAAGACAAGGACTGTTTTTTTTCCTGCCAGTTAGACACCTATAAACCCAATAACATGACTACAAACTGCTATGATGTTTTTTTTTACTAATAATTGCTTAAGAATTTGAAAAAAAAAAAGATCAGTTTGACTGGACTTTTTTGTCCAATCCTGCAGATATCTTATAAAATTTTTAGCCAAGCTGAGTGAATACCAGGATTCGAACAAAATGACTCCTGGTAACATGGCCATTGTCCTCGGACCTAACTTGCTGTGGACTCAAACAGAACCGTATGTATCCCTACTGCATCACTGATTTACCAAATGTTGGGTCTGATTTGCACGTAAATAAGAAACTATTTTTCTCTTTCTAGCAACATGACGGAGATGATGACCACTGTTTCTCTGCAGATTGTTGGCATCATTGAGCCTATTATTCAGCATGCTGATTGGTTCTTCCCTGGAGGTCAGAATTACATCAATACATACAGGACGCACCATTACAATGAGTCTAGGAAACATAGTTTGTAGCTATGCAACTATACTGAGTTATCAAATTACCTTGGTGAAGATGCTTCCTTATTTTATTGCCCTCTTTGCTTCTGTGTACTAAATGAGAAAACTATCAGTATTTCTAGATCAGAAACAACATAACTGAAGAAACTCTTATTTATACAAACTCATTTTTTCTTTATGTTTACAATATATTACAGTAATAATACTGTATTTATAATAGAGCAATCAGCAAAATCCTCTTTTGCAAGAATAAGCTGTGTTCACGTATACAAACCTAATAGAGACAAAACTCAAAAGACTTTGAGTATCAACTCAGCCGCGCCTGAATGCACCCAATTCTTTAGATCTTTTATTTAAAACTATTTTAACATCACAGAGCCCTTTTCCTTCTGCTTTACAATCACATACTATTTAGTGTTAGTCTACGACATAACATCTCAAGAGAATGTGTTTGGATTGAAATCCTTTTAGATGGGCCTGTGTTACAGTTTGCTGATGTGTGTGCCTCTGCCGCAGAGATCGAGTTCAATCTGACAGGCTGCTATGGGAGCCCGATTCACACCAACCACAACTCCAACTACAGCTCCATGCCCTCACCAGACATGGACCAGTCAGAACGCAAGCAGCAGCAGCACGACCAGAGCCGACGCCCACTGAGTGTTGCCACTGACAACATGATGCTGGAGTTTTACAAGAAAGATGGGTATGATGGCAAGGGCTGCTTCTCTCCTGCCCACCTTGTTCTCTCTCTCTCTCTCTCTCTTTCTTCTTATCCTTGTCTCATGCACAAGATGAGATTGAATAGATGCAGTGAAGTGGGGAAACATTCAGAAAACATTAAGAAAATCTACATTTTGTGCCTCATGTGTCTGAAACTTTCACATGTGACAGAGAGATGAGCATCCTGGTATCTGCCCATTTATTCTCCTACATAGAAATACACCCCCATGTTCTCAGGATTCATCAACAACGGGGGTCTGAAATGCCTTAGTATCATTGTCTCTATAGCAACAAGCTGCTGATAGAGGCTGCTAGTTATTTCTTCTTTTTTTTTTTTTCAGGGAAATATTTTTCTTGACTTTTCTTCATGTCCTCCCACACCAAGCTCCTCCCTCACAGTCTGGCTAGTGCGTCACCTGGCCTGACTCATTCAATCCGCCAGTGCAAAGAGAAAAATTATGAGAAATAAGAAACCAAGTTAGTAAAGCAGTAATAGACACAGAATGCTGAAAGACAGCTAGGATTAGTTTTAGCTAATTTCAAGTCATGAATATGTATGAAAATGAACTGGTTTCTCTATAGTAGTCAGTTGTTGTCGTAAACCTCCTCTCACCTCCTGAACACCCCTTATCCCTGACCACCGCCAGAGTGTCTCATCTTCCGTCTTCTACTCTTGTGTTGTGAACCATATCTGCATCACTTATGACCTCATATCCTTTTTGCCTCTTATCTCCCCTACTAACGCAGCATTAGGAAGATACAAAGGTACTGTATCATTCCGTTGTTCCTACTTCATCCCCCCCCCCCTCTCTGTCCCATCTAAATTCATTTCAATGTTGGCACCGACGTATGTGACTCGTGTTTCTCACCAGTATGGGCGTCAGAGTGATGGATACCTCCTGGGTGTCTCGCAAGGGTTCTTCCACCCTGACACGCAAGACTTCTTCCACCCCTCCTGGCATGCAAGGACCTGGCTCCCCCGCTGACACGCTCATCCTCGAGCAGCCCTGCGAACTCGCCACCTCGCCCTCCGCCACGCCGCCACTTGGAGAAAGGGTTTGGTAAGTTGCCATAGGGACGCTGTCCTCTTGTTGCTCACGTATTCACAGCAGGTCATTCTTATTTTCACCACCATCATCACCACCATAAGCATTCTCAGATGAGAGGATGTGTCACCCATTTTTTCATTGATTTGCAACATCTCGACGATGTTTCAGTCTAATTCTGTTCTGTCTCTCTCTCTGTGCTCACTTCACTTCTTTGTCATGTATTTGTGACTGTAACTTTTTTTTTTTTGTCCAAATTTTGTGGTGAATTTGGATCTGTGTAAATGGTGCTAAGCTTCAATTTTTTTGGTCCTTGCAAGCATGCTAAAATATCCTGTCTGTCAGTAATGCAGTAATGCTTTTTTTCTACATTTCTGGGCTTTCGTTATCACCTTCAAGCACATGAATAATCAAACCTCAGTCATTTTTTTCGGCCCATGTGTCAGACGAGATAATTTGGCTTCTGGTTTGGCTTGCTTTATCCTCATTTCCCGTGGCTCTTTCAGCCATTGAAAGGGTTTTGTGTCTGTTTCACACTGCCCTGGGCTGACTGCAGGACCTGGGATGCAAATAAGTCATATATTGCGAATTCCGGTTTCCATTTCCAGCAGTGAGGAGATCCACTTGATAATATTGTGAGCTGTGGATGAACGCTTTGGCTCACAGAGAAAAATCCTCAGAGCTCTCTGCAGTGTGCAGACACAAGGTGATCACAGAGGAAGTGTTACACGCTGTATTCTTTTCCTTTGCCAATAAAATATTCTTTTTTCTGCTTTTTCTTTGTGCTTGTCTTTGTATTTGCACTTTGAACTGGGCTGGCTGTGTCCGAAGGCTGGTGCCTTAACCTTTGTCTAAAATGCTTTTTTTTTTTTTACACCGTGTTTGAGCAACAGACCAACTAACACCGAATCATGGCAGCAGCTTTATTATTCTTTATTTCTCCACTGCGATTCCCTGTTCAACCACTAGAGCTGTTTTATTTGTGCTGTCTATTCTCTTAATGTCTACAGCTCAGAGAACGTGTCGCTCAATCGGCCAGACACCTCTTTTGCCCACCCAACCCCTGGGGAGGACCGGCCACCCCCTCCTTACCCTTCCTCCTCGTGCCACTCCGTGCCCCACCACTTTTACCCCAAGCCCCCACCTTGCGCTCGTCCTGTGGCACCAGGTCCCGAGTCCCAGCCCCCTGGCTCGCCACCACCCCCAGTGCGCTGGTCTGGCTTCACTCCTCCCGCCCCGCCCCCTTCCTCCTCCTCTTCTTCCTCCTCCTCATCTCTCGACATCAATTCAAACCCCAAACCTAGTTGTCTGCACTTCCCCAAGCACAGCCCGCCAGGTGACTTGTCACAAGCCCCTCCGCTCGACACTAACGCTTCACCACTCTATGTCAAAACCCCCTTGCTACTAACCCGCCATGACCAGAGTCACAGCAACCCCCCTAGCCTCCCTTCGTCCGCTCCCCCACCCCCGCCGTGGGCTGCCTGTCCATGTGCCCGAGAGAGAGGACCCCCCAGGCTGACTAGGTAAATACAACACTCCTGTGGTCACTGTGGGTGCATCACAGAGCGCCAGCTGTTTTTCTCTTCTAGCTCGCTGGCTCAGATTTTGCTTTTTGCTTTTTCACCCCTCCCCTTTCTGTTGACTTCTAGTTCTTTGACGTTCGGTTTGTCTAGAAAAGTGTTTGAAGTGAGGTGTCTCTACCAACCAGAACTGTTCAAATGATATTTGATTGTTTAAATTTTGAAGTCTACAGTGTTTTTTTAACCACTTCTGACCTTGGACAACCCTGATTTATGACATACAAAAATATAAAAATATAAATTGGAATTTCTTCATTGTTCTAGCATAATTTCTCCTGGGAAATTAAAAATTTCAATGATTTTAAAAAATTTTTTATTTATTTGTTTATTTTTACCGGTGACACTGATCTAATTTGTTTAAGAGCTGCAGTTCTTAAACAGAGAGCATTGATGTTAATGTCGCATGTCTTGCTCCTGCTAAAATTATTCACATGTTGAAGTTTACTGTAGTAATAAGATCACATATTTATTCTTTATGTTGATATGATTTGTTGTATTGCCTCATAACATCATGTTCTTCAAGTTGATTGTCTGCTTAGAAAAACGTTGAGAAACGTTTTTTTTCAGCTTTATAAAGGTAGTGGTTTGCTTTAAACATAAAATTTGATGACTATCATTTGAGCTTCTCCCTGCACAGTTCATTGTTTTTGCATGGACATCTGTCTGAAGAGTACAGCACACAGAACAGACGAAATCATGAGGGTGTCATAAAATAAACCTTCTACAGGTATAGCCTGGACCATTCTTTCATTTGTTTTGACACTACATGCAGATGTTGCGGTCTTAAAAGATTTCACAACTTCCCTGGTCAACTTTATTTCGTTTGCTAGTACTTATCCTAATCTGTGTGTTAAATCTGCAACACACTGCAGAAAAAAACTGAAACATTAATGAGATAAAATATTGAGATGCCATTGATTTCTAGCTTGAAATAAAACTACAAGGTTTTAGCCAAAGGTAAATAAAATAATTATTTGATGTCGTATTGACCCTTCCGACTACAATTTTAATAAACAGTCTCGAATGAAGGGTTCAAATATGTATTTAACCTCCAATCACAGAGAGAGTTAACAGTGAGACATTTTTTCTTGCCACAAATTTGTACTTTATGTAGGTCATTCTTGGTCCTCTCACTGTCTGTGTGTTGTAGGTTCTACACAAAGTCTGCTATTGTCAGCTTTTGTTTTTTTTCTTTTATTTTTAAGTTCTCAGTCAATAGGACCACAAATCTCCAATTACTTAAAGTTAGCACACTTTTGAATAAAAAAAAATCTAATAGCAATTTTTTAAATGAAAAAGTAACAATACATCTAACCAAGAAAAGAAATAAAATCATTCAATCTCACAAAGTCAAGAAATTTGTATTTATGTTGTTTTTAATAAGTCACATATGAACCTGTTTGGATCTACAACGATTTACAGGTCAACAAAAATTTGACTACTGAGTCAACTTGATTCCGTAGTCAAATACTTTATTTATAATACTTTATTTTAATAAAGTCTTGCATGTCAATGTATTTAGTAGCCAAAAGAGAAAAGAAAAATCAGTTTCCCCTGCTTTTTTATGTCACACATAGTGTAAATATTTGGAAAATGTTGCAGCTTTGCACAATTATAACTACTATTTTTGAGGCTTTTTTTGAACTTCTAAAATTATTTACTTTAAACATCTCCATAGTCTTATGACTGTCAAGTTTTAACTGTTAGTTGTGTTTTTGTTCTTCATATATTGTGATTTTCAGAACCCATTTTTAATTCTGGTATGAGTCTAATTTATCTGTTCCAAGTGATGGTGATGATGGTGGTTATGGGTGTTTTGGTGTTGAGGTGACACAAAGGAGACAGTCCAGTTTCTTTCTATTCCTTTTCACTGATTTTCTGTTTTCATTCTGGTTCACATAATAATATCTGCCTGCTTTTCAGTTCGCTAAAGAGTAAAGAGCTTTCACCTGTGATTGGGCACAAAGGCATCCAGGTGGCAAGCCCAACAGTGCCCCCCAGCTGCAGCCCTCAGAGCAGCACCCAGTCCCCCCATTCAACTGAGCACAGCCCTCACGCCCTGCGCAAAGGTTAGTACTTCTCTTACTGTGAGCTCTCACTGGCTCTCAAAACCTAAAAGTGTTTTGTATTAATATATTCAAAGTAATGAAATGATTACTCTGTGATTTTAGGTTCCAAGAAGTTGGCCCCTGTGCCTCCAAAGGTCCCTTACGCCCAGTCCGGAGGGATGTCTGACCAGTCCACAGGTCAGCCATCACCTGTAAGCCTGTCCCCTACACCTCCCAGCACCCCTTCCCCGTACGGACTGACCTGTCCTCCAGGGCAAGTACCGCCATCCTCCCCTGGGCAGACTCCACTTGGGCCAACCCACTCGCTATCATCTCCGCCCTCCCTCTCTGGGACACTCACCAAGTCGCGGCCTGCCCCTAAACCGAGGCAGAGGCCGAGCCTACCCCCTCCTCAGCCACCCCCACCACCTCTACCCCTGGCTCCAGTCCCCCAGCCTCTGGAGCAGGACCTCCTGGATGGACTGTCTCCTGGAGAGAGCATGTCAACAGGTAAACACCAGCCTCTGGAAACAACCCCCCCACCGCCACCACAGGTGGGGCTGCAGCAGCCCACTCTCAGACTCGCTGTGGCTCTGTCCAATGGAGACGGTGGTCGAGTGTAGGACCCTTTAGGACTGTAGACACAGAAGACCCCATGTCCCTTTAAATGACTCCTCCCAAACAAAAATCGGAATGAAAAAACAAAGTGGCCTCTTAGACACAGACACCTGAGAATTATGCAATGTGAATAATAGTATTTTTGCGCTGTAGTGAGCAGATCTCCTATCCTATGTATTCATTGCTTGTGTTATGTGATGATGTTTCTGGGTAACTAGTGGAAACATCAAAACAGCATAGCTCGTCCTGCTTGTATGGAAGTTTGCCATTAGATTCATCATGTGCTCTCTGTTTATCTGTGTTGCCCAGACCCCCCACCCCCATGCGGCAGAGGTAGGTCAGAGGCTTACACAATTCGCTCAAGACAAGTGTCTCTCTCTGTGAGCAGACATGGAAACACAGCCAGAGAATCCCACATTATATTTACAGTACTGTGTTCTGATGACGAGGTGTTTTGTTAATATAAACCAATCTTTTTTTTTTGTTATATTTATCATTCTCTTGTCCCCCCCTTGCTACTATTGTGTACTTTGCAGCTGTGTGAGGCCAGTGATTCAGTGTGGGCTAAGTGTGAGGGGGACTTTTAGGGTAAGCCAGACCGCCCCTCGCCCCATGCACTCCATGTCACTGCCTGGCCTCGTAGTGTGGATGCCTCTGGGGTTTCCTGCAGCCTGCCTCAAACACTTCCCCCCAGCTCTCAGTCAGATCTTCTATTACCCTCTTAACAGCAATATTGTATCTTTGCACTTTGTTGGTCAACCAGTGGTGCATGGCTCAAGGATTTCCCAGAGTGCACCACACTGAGCTCACATTGCAGTAACCATTGCTTACAAAGGTCCATCCTAAAGCAGCCGCCCCGCCCCCCGCTCCCTTCTTGTGCCTTTTTATTTCCAAGTACCATGGTGACAGGCATCATCCACCTGCCACTTTTTCCGGGGGTCTTCAGGTAACCCCCTACCCCTCCTGCTCTTCTACTCGGCAGGTTCATTGCTTTTTGTAACCTCTGCTTCCTCTTACCACGCTCCACCTCATTCCTACACAGGAATAGTCATCAGTCTGTTTGGACGTGTGGCTTCCAGTAAACGGTGCAACACATTAGTTTAATGACAGTTTCTGCAAATACTGTGAGCAGAATTAATGAGATTTCCATTGTTACTTTAAGCCACTTGGTGTCTCGGTGCCATCTTTCTCCACAGAGTTCCACACACACATCTTGTTGCCTCTGTGTTTTGGCTGTTGTTGTAGACGTGTGGTGTGTCACTGTGTTGTTGGATTTTTTTTTTTGCTGACAGAAAATGTGTTGCTGTTCTTTGAAGTTTCAAAAAGCTGTGACATACTTTACCTTACAATATTATCATCCCATGAACCTTTGTCACATTTTGTCATTTTCTAGCCAAAAACCTTTCAGATTTATTAGATTGAGATTATGTGATTGAACTACACAAAGCAGTGCATCAGTCTTGTTCAATAATTCTTTTGCAAATAAAATTCCAAAAAGTGACTAAATAACTCAGTCTCATGCTGAGACAACAGTAGTTTTTAAACAGATTCTCAATTGAAAAAGCTATTGTTAAATAACTACAGCATACCATTGTTCTTATGTTGTAAATCTGTGCATTCTGCGCAGTATGTTATTCTTATTTTAACATTTTTTAACTTTTGTGTGAAAATGGTAAAGAGTATTTCTATTCTACTGTCATTTAGGTCTGGGACTGACTAAAATGTCTCCCCTCTTTAAACTAATTGAAAACCATGCCTTATCTGTTGAATGTATTCCTATGTCTTTATGATAGAGTTTGCTTATTAATATTCCGTGAAAAAAACTCTGAGGGCAATTGTGTTTATACGTAGTTGCATACAATTTATTAATTAGATGCCCTTTTAAGACAGTTTTATTAATGGTTATCAGATAAAGGTGACAGACTATACGCACAAGCCGCACTTTTCAGATTTTACGCCTAAACAACGTTGATACACATATATCCTTTCTACTTCAAAATGATGTGCTACTTTGTGGACGTTGCAATACAATAAAGTTTGTTGTTAAAATGTGACAAAATGCGAGAAAGTTTGTGGAGTGTGAATACTTTTGGCACTGTGCAACACTAAGTGTTTGCTATGGTTAACATCAAACTGGAAACATCCCTGTGTAGAATGTGAAGCACATATAATCTACTGAGGTCTTTAAACCACTCACTCTGAGTTCAGATAAGAAGCATTAATATTACTTCTGCTTTCTTCCATTTTTTTTACTTCATTATCATCATCATATGTCTTCCCATTTCCTCTTTTTGTCACTCACGATTACCATTTTCACTATTTCACTCTTCACACTTACCTTTCCCCCCCATCATGCTCACCATTAGATATCTTCAATTATGAAATCCCCTCCATCAATGTCAATCTGGACAGCCTCATCGATGAGTTCAGCGGTGCCCCCTGCAGGAGGTCCCTGGCAGTGACAGACTCTCCAGAGGGGGACGCTGTGCCTGAGGAGGAGCCCCAGAGCACCATTCTATGACCTATAACCCTGAGGCATCTTTTACCAGCGTCCCAGTGGCTGTATATGCTTTGAACTGTCAACACCAAGGCTTGATGGAAACACTGACTGGCCTCACCAAATGCCCACCTGAAATCAGAACATGAACCTTTCCTCACATCGGCTCCAGGCTGCAAAGAAACTCATCTTTCTCAGCTGCTTCTTTTATGTTTATGTGACTACAAACAAAACAAACAAACAAAAAAAACACCAAAATGCCATAGTGGATGAATTGTTGCCTTTAAAGAGAAAAGACTGGGAAATCGATAAGTATTACATCAAAAGATATTTTTATCACTGATTTATTTTTTGCTTATTTGCTTTACTTTGTAATTTTGTTTCACGGTGCAATGCTCTACGTTTCTCGATCTTTTTGTAGTTATTTTGTTTTGCCTTATAAGAACATGCAATCAAATTGCAATATGACGTTCACAGGTTGTGCAAATAAGTTGCTTTTGGGAAACTGGCATGGTTTGGAGCAAATCTCATCCTCAGGTTGAAACACAGACAGAGTGGGAGTGGGGCTCACAGGGTATTCAACTTTGCACACATGAGAAACAGACTGGGCCCTTTAAGGCAGGCTTTGCATGCAGGATGGAACATTTAACTCAGTTTTAATAAAGTCCCTTCATTTTTACTCCACCTGAAAAAATAGGTGTTTACACATGTACAGGTAAAACTCACCTAAACTCACTCTACATTGTACCAGCACATAATCAGAAGAATGTTATTGCAATTTAAGCTTTTTCTACTTGCACCCGTTGTTCCGTTTGGAAGAAGCATCATGTTGTTTTTGCATGACGAACTGATGTGATTGATCTGCTTCAGATTCAGGGCCTCTGAGTGATTTAGTTTTATTTCCAAAGTGTTAATCTAAAAGTTTTGTTTCCCTCTGGGAGGAAATCCTGACCCTCACGCCTGTTAGGATGCTGCAGCTTGATGATGACGGACGGAGGACTACACTGCCTTTATGTTTGTGCGATTCGCTCTCAACTTTGTTTCAAGTGCTTCAGGTTCAGTGACCTTTGACCCTTGAGTGTAAATACAAAGACTGTACATAGGTTTATGTATATAAAATTGAGAGGAAGATTATATGTAAAATGCATATCTGGAACATATAATGATATTAATATATGTGCTGATATTTATCGTGTAGAAAATGACATGATTAAAATTTTGATGTTATATTTTGTCCCTGCACACAATGAACAGGTGTACTGTAGATTTATGTTTTTTTCCTTCTTCACTTTTACGCCGTTTTACTATGGTGCTGCAGCAGACATGCAGAATGTTCACTCTGCAGCAACTCATCTGAGGTCTTCAGGCCTGTTCTAAATCTTCACGATCGACTTATGATTCCTCCATCTAAAAAATCTATCTGCATTAGAAAACAATACTCTCAAAATGCCCAAATTATTTTTTTATTTTAACCCAAGACAATTATAAAGTGCCTTCCAGAAGTATTACTACATCTTGAACTTTTTCACTGCAGAAAACGTCACTATGTTCTATTGACCAAAACATAGCAATGCATAACAATGAAGGGGAAGAAGCATATGCATAATTTTGTTTTTGTTTTTGTTTTTGTTTGTTTGTCTTTTTTTAGAATAGCTCAATTTTAAGCAGATTGGAGAGAGAATCTGTTAACCTCAGTTTCCAAATCTTACCAGTTTTTCTTCAGTCTAGATCTTACTAATACATGAATATGTTTTTATGTAAACCATTCCGCTCTTTGTTTAGGATTGGGATACTACTGAAAGGGGAACGTTCACTCCAGTCACCAATCTTTTGTAGCCTCTCACAGGTTTTCTCTCAGTCTTTAGCAGCATCCATGTGCTCATCAACTCTGGCCAGATTATCTGCCCTGTTGATAGAAAAGCAACCCCCAAAGCATCATGCTGTTTGAACCATGTTTCATTGTGGGGTATTAATTTTCTGCTCATCTTCATTTGAAAATGGAGGGATTTAATGAACTCTGACCTGAGATTCTTCCTTCATATATCCTGCGTTTCCTCGTGTCTTGTGGCACACTTCAGAAAAAAACAGTTTGACAATCTTGCCTCTCTCCTATGCTAGATATGAGGAATGCATCATTAAGAGACTGTCCTGTGAATAAATACTTCCATTTGAGCTGTGGATCTCTGTTGCTCCTCCAGAGCTCCCATGGGCCTCTAACCTGCTTCTCAATGCTCTCCTTGCCTGCCTTGTCATTTTTAGCGGAGGGCTATATATTGGTAGATTTGCATTTGTGCCATGTTATATTCTAATGTCGTTCTTTCAGAATAGGTGAACAACTTTATCCCTGACATTTCTTTCTGTTCCTTGAGCTTCAGGTTGCTGTTTTTGTCATTAATGTTCTATAACCAAACCTTTGAGGCCTTCACAGAACAGATAGATTTGTACTGAGATTGCATCACTCACAGGAGGACTCTTTTTTTTTCCTTTTGCTAATAAAGTGACTTTGGAAGGCTGTTTGGTGCACTGACTTTCACTTAGGTTAGAACTAGAGAAATATGAAAAAGGTTCCAAGGGTATTAATGCTACTGCAAGGCACTGGAGAATTTTGAAATTTAGCAGATGGGAGATGTAGCAGAATCACTTTTCTATGTAATACTAATCATCATAGAGCAGTGATTGTGTTGATTAAAGCACATTTACAGAGTTTACTGGTCCACCTTAGTCCAAAAAAAACTGCTCAAAATTACCTATTTCCAAATCTACTTTAAAGAAGCCATTGCATTCATAGTAAAGCATTTTTAAGGTGAATCCAAAAACTAAGTTTAGTTTACTTACTCCCAATATGGGAGCTATGATATGCCTCAGTGTGTGTGTTCTCAATGGACTATCTCTTTGAAGATTTTGGTAATGTTGATTATCTTGATAGTTGTGGTAACTTTATGACAATAATTGCAAGTGCCCTCACTCTTTGTTACTTTTGAACAACAATAATCAATGTGTGTTAGAAGTTTTTATTTTGTGTGCCGGATCCATATGTTCATACACAGAGGCAAAACTATCTCTGAATGTGACTGATGCAGATTTTTTTAGTGGTAGGCTGCTCTACAGGTTAAGTGAATATTAGGACGGGATGAAGTTAGTTCAGGACTGTTGGCATGTGTTGTTAACAGAACATGGCAGTATTACTCTAATGCTTTTAGGCAACATAACTGGAACTTACAGCCAAGCTGAAAGCATGCACTCAATTCATTATAGGTGTGATAATTAAGCTTCAAACAAAACAACAACAAAAAAAAAACTTCTGTACTTTCCCAAAAAATGTGAGCCCTTACCTTTGGTTGCTGCTGTGAATTAACTACAGCTATGTTTTTAAGTGCATATTAGTTAGATCAACTTCTTCCACCTAATGATACACAGTTCTGTTGTTTTATTGAGCTTTTAATGGCTGTAGGTCAATTTCCACTTTATCACCAGGTATGTCACGCCAAAACAAAGCCAAGTTTATTTGCATATTGTGTGGATTTAAAACAGGAGGAGACAAAAAGAGTCATGCATGCACTTGGAAAATATTTTTAGCAGACCACGTCCTTTCGTTAATCAGTCATGTCAAGGGATTGTGAGAGAATGTGAAATGCAATGGACGCTCTTTTGTGGGATTTTGAGCAATACAGAGGAGGAGTGTAGGTTGCCTGTGGATGTACAGCCTCCTTCTGCTTTCACAACTGATGTATAAAACTAAATCTGCCGCTTGTCGAGCCCACCATGCCCAACCCTTCATTCTCTGCTTAGCATAATGAGTGGAACACAGTGTGTACTGTGAAGTCTACCTGCAATCCTTATCAGAATGTCAGAAATAAATATATATTAAACTCTACATTTTTAATAACCCCACTTGGTCATTGCTGCTTTATTTCCTTCCATCAACAAACATCACCCACTGCAGTTTGTAGGTTTGTTGTGAAGGCATGTCTTTTATATCCTGCTACTAACTACTCTCATTCTGTCTTTGACCTTATTTTGATACCATCTTTATGCTCTCTCTCTCTCTCTCTCTTCTCTCATGTAACATGTGATGCATTTTTTTTTTGGATCAGTGTGAAAAGGGAAGCTAAGTAGGAAAAAATCTTAAACTGCATATTATTACTAACATTACTAACATGTGAGGAACAAATCTGTGATTAAGTAGCAGAAGTCCGTTGAGGTGTGTAACAAGCTGTACTGGTCAAGCAGGATGGGTGAAGAATTGCAACAGGAGAATAATGGGAGTGAACACTGTGGTGAAAAACAATGGTGATTCATACAGCGGATGAGTCTAACCTCTCCTAAAGCTCACCCACAAAATGCACAATGAACTGCCAATGTTTGAATTGCGAGTTTGTTAAATTGGTCTTTTTAACAAATGGTTGCAATAGTGACTGATTGTAATCTAACTTTCAATATTTTGGTCTTGATGTGATGCTGTGTATCCTGAAGGGCTCTGGTAATCTAATCAGTCAAGCAGTGTCTCTCCTTACAGTAGACAGGTACAGCTCATCTCCTTCAGGCTACCATGGGTGCATAAATTATTTCTAACAGATCCTTCAAATGTGTCTCTCTTTACACTGTCTTTATGAGTAGCTGGTTAAAGGATTCTTACCAGTTCTCATTTCTATAATTCTATAAAAACTTCAGTAACACTTGAAGATTATTGTTGGATTCATCATTCCCTGGTTTAAGATCATGGTTTACTACAACCACAAGCTTCAGTTGATATTATTATGACTTTCAACCATAAGTCAACATGAACTAGTGCCTAATTTTATGTTTTTGTTTTTTTTTTTTTTTAATAATCACATGTGAACTTAATGTTCCTTTGAGTTCCCAAGCATCAGCTGCTTTGTGCAGGAAAACACTCTGAAATCTGTGTTTGTAAAGTGATAGAATGTGAACGAGTGGTGGCTGTGTTAATACTTGAGCAATGCAATGTTTCTACCTGGAAAAGTGGGAGGCTGTGGCTTTACAGGTTTGGCCACAAACTGTGTACTGCTGCTTGGAAACACTGCAGTCAGCAACACACCACAACAGAACCCGGGGCTCTTTAACAACAGTGTGAATATTGTTTGTTGAGTTGGGGTAAAAAGGCTGGAAAACTGAGACTGTTATTCATGCCCAGCATCAGTTTGATGACTAATTCATCTTGTTGTTAAGGCAAAATTTTAATTTAGACTGCTGCTTAGCAATATACATTATGTGCAAATAAAAGCCTTTGTTTTATTATTTTAATCGAGATAAATTAATAAGTCAATACAGAGCTATAGTCCAACATGACTACAACTAAATACTTGAACATACAGTTCATATCGTGATACGTTGCTGATTAGTGAAACTCACATGCACAATAACTTTGTCCCTAAAGGTTCTTGAATCGTTTCCGCTTGGATCTGTATGCCGTGCATCTTCAGCAGCACTATGCCAATAAAATCCAAGGTAAAGTCGCGGCCACCAGCGCCAGAACAGTAAAGACTGACAGCAAACAGAGCAAGCATCGAGCCGTGGTGCAAACCCTGCGTCTCTCCCTGCGCTGAGGGTGAACCACTGTCATCACAACGTCGAGCGCATCCTCCTCTGCCATGGGTCGCCCCTGGGCACTTATGATGAAGATCTGACACGCATTGTGATTTTGTCCGATTAACCTCTCCTGACGGACTCGTCGAATGATACTCCCGCAACAGTGGACTATCCAGTTAACTCCGCTCAGTAAGCTTCCCCCGGAGGCGCGCCGTGCGCTCCGGAGCTGCGTCGCCGTGGTGGGAAGAGGCACCTCCAGGATCTGTTCTTCATCTGGATACTTGGTCGCTGAGAATGCCACCAGCGATTCCTTTTGCCTCTTGATGAACGTCAGATGTCGGCAGATGGGGCAGACAATTGTGTCCCGGAGGAGCCCGTGGCTGTTAATGCTGACCAGCGTTTTGACCAAGCAGTCGTGACAGAACACATGTCCGCAGCTTAAAGTCCGCTCACTGCCCAACAGGATCTCATAGCATACTGGACACTCCGGTGTGTCGTCTTGGCTGTCCTCTTTGTAGAGTGCCATGTAGAGGTAGAAAATGCTGAAAACGGGTTGTCTCACAATAAGAACCCCGAGTGAAGGAACACTGAGGTGCTCCTAGTTCATTGTTCCTCATTGACTGCGCCGCGGTTTTGGGTGGAGGCCAGAGTCTTGTAAAACAGGGTCTGTCACCTGTGACAGCAGAAACCTGTCTAATTGGATCCAGTTCAAGTTCTGAAATGGTACATATTTTATGATCCTCAACCCCACTGCCAGTGGTGCTTGTTTTTGCTTTGTGAACTATGTTTGTCCAATAATTTGTTTCATTAGATTTTTCAAGTGTGTAACAAAAAAAAAAAAAAAAAAATTAACCTTTCAGAAGTCGGTGTATCCTACTTCTGACAGGTGAGACATAGATCATTCGTTCTTATTCATTTTCGTGTGGAGCGTTTTGTTTTCTGGCTGTTATGCACCACCTAGTGGTCACTAGAAATAACTACACCTAACTAAGTTCAAGAAAAAAAATAGTACATAAATGTGAACCAGCAAAATAAAATAGTCTCCACAATGACCAGCTTCAACAGAGAAGCTTTGGGATGTGATTGGAGATTCTCTGAGGGATGTGCACACACCTTGTTTGCACATGGTGTGTGCATCTTGACTCAAATCCACTAAGAATTGAGTCAAGAGAAAGATGGGGTGTAATTTGTTTTCAGCAAAGAGTCTTAAATCCAGTCATTCAATAAAAAAGAAGAATCTCCAGGGGGGCAATTACAGGAGGCACCTGGGTCATACATAACAATGGAAGATAAAATAAGTAAACAAAAGGAAAGAGCAGTAAGCAATGCGTAAGTCTTATGTAATAAAATAAATGGTGAGTGTAATATGACCAGATGTTTCCATACACTGCATAAAAAAGACCTATTAATCTCACCTATTACTAAGCTTTTTTGAGATTTAGGTCGGTGTGCACTCCCAGTTTCTTTTCTGACCACATTGCTAAAGAATGAGAAAACACCTTTTATGAGTGGAAAACAATTATGCTAACTTCGACTGATTCAAGAAATAAACTTTGGAACATACAGTGTGGAACTTTAAATATGCTTTATTTTTTCACTTAACGCAGTCGGCATCTTGAAAGTTCTTATGTGCAAACATTTTTTTACTTTTGCGAAAAAAAAAAAATTTGTCCACACTTGTGCCTGTCGATATCCCAGCTGTCTTCCATAGTCCATAAAGCATGCATGTTAGGCACACTCCCTCAGGGTCGGAATGTAACAGGTAAACTACACTAAACTGGTTGTTCAAATGTGAATGCACTGTTGTTCTGTGCACTTTCCTGGCCATGTTTTAGTTTGGTGACCGAGTGATTCCGATGGATGGATGGATGGATGGATGGATGGATGGATGGATGGATGGATGGATGGATGGATGGATGGATGGATGGATGGATGGATGGATGGATGGATGGATGGCATGTATTTTGTTTTCCATCTATCACTAGGGGTCAGGTTAGTCCTGTTATGGACGCCACCTTGTGGTTATTGACGTAACTCCAAAAAGTTACGGAAAAGAAAAGAAAGAAAAAAGGAGTGCCTCTTTTAGTTTCAGACGTTACGTAACGTGAAACTACGTCACGGCGTACGTCTTGCACGAGGATTTACGTTAGTTCCGGGAGACGCGTTGGCAATTTTCTAAACACATTCCAGTTCCCTCATTCAGTATCGGAGGCCCGTACCGGGAGAAGCAGGGCGTCTCGTTGTGTGTTTTACCGGCTGGACGGAGTATTGTTGAGACAGAGGACCAGACAGCGGGTTGATATGAGCAGGTAAGGACTTAAACATGATTTATTATTGTCAGTTATTGGCCTGTTCGCTCAACGTTCTCCGGTGCTGTTCTTTTGTGAACGTTACGAAGATAAAAAAGCTGACATTTCGACTGTACTGCTTGGCTTTTACATTTAATTTAGCTGTATGTGGAACATTCTGGTGTCTTCAAACACAGGACTGCCTCAGTCTAAACGCAGGGCATCAGATAGCGACATGTTTCAACTAGCGACCTCTTCTCTAATTCACTAAATAACTTTTCTTAAATAATATACAGTCTGTATGATTCAGTTTAGATGAGTACTAGTCGTTGGTTTTACGTTTCAGAAACTGTTGATGTTTGGAGTTTTTTTTTCCCCCCTAATGCCCAGTTCACAAAAGATGCTAATTTAAGGCAGCAATCTAGCAGAATATATTAAACATTACCCAAACCAGAGGTTTGGTGTTTAATATCACCACCACACCCTTTAAACCTTCAAGTAGTCATGCTATCCGTGCAGATTGAACCAATAAGACTGAATAAATATTAATGTAAAAGAGTTGATGTAACACTGATCTCATCAGGCTTACGAAGTCCTATTAAATATAGTCATCATTCTTAAAGTATAAGCAAACAGGATGGTGGTGGAGGACTTTCTCCCCACTTCTCTTTTAGTCGTGGCAAAACAAGGAACCTCCTCATGCAGGTTCCCTCCTGTCCTTATTCTTAACTTGTTACATGATCCGGCTTGACCTCTTCTGCTGGTGTGTTATGTTACCTGTACACTCTGTACAGGTAACATTTTTTTCTGCCATGTCTTGTTGACAACAAGACATGGCAGATCCAAAAGGCTGCATCTGTAGTTCTGAATGTGCCATTGAATATCGAGTTTTCTATCAGACTTTGGCCTGTGTCCATGGCAGCTCTTGATCATCACATGCATGTGGGAGACACGGAATCCCCTAGATATTTTTGGTACTTTCCTGCACAGCCGATAAGTCTCCCCCTATCCCATGATGCACCCAACTTGTTTTGTCAGTGGTATTTTTGGGAAAACCATCCAGCTGTCCACTGTTTTGATTTGTGAAGCTGCATGCTAACACATTTTGTCAGTCAAGTCAGTTGCTGATGAGGCCACCTCACAGGAATGTTTCAACGGAAGAGCAGTCGCCCACTCGATAGAGTGGAGAAAATCACACATCCTTTTTAGTCTAAACTAAGCCAGAGACGAAATCTGTAGCCCCACAAACCCAACAGCAGTTGCAAATATTCTTACATTTTCCTGAAAACATTCTATTTTTTAAAAAAATATGCATGGATTAAGGTAGCTGTGTGTTATAGTGCTGCTCTTACAAATACAACAGTGGATTAAACGCATAAAACATTTGTTTAACATTAGCTACTCTTTATTTAGATATTTTCTAGGAACTGATTGTCTCAAGTTGAAGAGAAAACTGTATAGAGGTGTAACTACAAAGTCCTCTCTTATTTAGCAAATGGCACATTATTTAGCACATTTATACACCTAACCACACATTTTTTTAAAAAACTAGCAGAACTTGCTGGCGTAATGCAAATTCAAAAATACTGAACATACTGGTCATATTGTGACATGGTCAGACTTACATGGAATTATTTCTCATTTTAGACCTCAAAAATGTGCTTCCATTCAGGTGGCAAATTTAAAAACTGGATTTCATTGGTTGCTCTGATTTGAGATAAGAAGGGAATGCATCCTACTTGCTTTGACATGCCAAAGAACACAAAAGATTAAATATTTAGTACCAGACGAGGGTAACCTGCTTGTGTTAAAGTGTTTTTTGTGTTGTTTTTTTTTCTTTTTTTTCTTTTTTTTCTTATTTTTTTCTTTTTTTCTTATTAAGAATATGTTTATTTTCTTCTTAGGTTGCCCTGACATGGACACAGAGATGATTCCTAAATTTTCATCAAAGGATGAGGAGGCTGATTATTGGAAAACTCAAGCCCTGAAATATAAGAAAAGGTAGGTTGTGCCCCTGAGACTTTATACTTTTTTCATAAACTTTATATGTGTCGGTTGTAAACTGTAAGTTGATATTTTTAGCGTTCTGTTTTATGTGTAACCTTGAGCTGCATGTTTTGTTTTGTTCTCAGTGTTTTGTGTGTGTTAACCCTAACCCTAGAATAATGTTTTTGCTCAATAAGCTAATCTTGCAGCAACATAACTGTGCTTATTTTGTAGCTGGCAGCAGTTCCCCTGTATTAGCACAAAAATAAAAACCAACCTCAGTTGAGAAATGTTTGTGGTTTGTAACGCAGGGCAACTGGGTTGAGCCCAAAAAAGGCAAATGACTTGCCGGGGCCTTATGACATAACAGACCGCAAACCTGCTGACCAAATCAAGAGGAAATGACAAAAGCTTTGACTGGTTTAGCAAAAGCCACAAGCCTTTTTGGGGTCTGCAGCTGTGCTGCGTAAATCTTTTTAAACCCTGCCTGGTCTTTCCGTGAAGCTGAGAGACATTCAGGCAAAGTGAAAGGTTGCATATAAAGGGTTAAAGACATGGTGATTTTTTCGAGAAATTTCCGCAGTGGGTAAATGCGAGAAAAACATCAAGCCACGGAAAAACTAACTACAAGTAGGTGGCTTGCTGCACGTGTTTCAAGCATGTGTTTTCTCAGGCAGACTTTGACACAAACCTATCAACAACTGCAGCTTGCATTGTTAATAAGTTACCTTTTTGAAATGTTTAATGTCAGGTTTAAACCCCTAACATTAGTAAAACACTACCTGGAAAGAAAGACAGAACACATCAGTTAAATTTTACTCGCGAGGAGAGTGCCCCAGAGACGTACATCAGTTACAATCTCCAACACACTCTGAGTACGTCTTGGCTCTCAACGCCTGTTATTTCCTTAGGTCACCCTGGTTACACAAGGACACTGTAGCTCTAAAAAGGCGTTGGGTAAACAATTCATCACACAGCTACAGTGCCAGTTCTCAATTCCCAACTAAGTGTTAGATACAAATACAAATACAAATACAAAGACCAGGAGAATACAATGCCCCTGGGATCGATTTGTGTTTCTTTTATCTTTGAAGCGATGATTCTGTCACCTCGGATGGCCAGGGCAACATCCAGCCTGATAGGAAGAATGGGTCGTTTGCATACAACCCAAAGTCTCAGGAAATGAACTTTATGACCCCAGGGACAATAAACAAACTGTAACCTCAGGAGATGCAAAGACAGTACTTTGATAATGTATATTGTGATTGCCTCTTCTTCTATGTAACACAATTATCTTGTAGGTGATAATCTTGTTCTGGACATCAAACAGAATAAGTAGTTAATCTTCACAGTAACAGTTTTACAGCATTCCAACATACATAGTAAGAAAAACAATACATGGGATAACTTACATACAATTATTCCAACATTTAACTTCCCTTATTTTGCTTTGCTACATTTGACACAAGTGTGAAATAGTAACTTCTTGTTTATTTGGACATTGAGAGTGTAGTTTTAAATCGACTGCCTGGCGCTGGGGCTTTAGAAAACCCATGTGCTGATGTCACAAGACTTTCTGACATTGGCATGCGTGGAACGACTATGCACAGAAACTGATTCACGGATTCCAGCTCTCTCTGAGAGTATTATCTCAGCACAAGTGAGCTGAACTCAGAGTGGCGTCGGGTACTGTGTCATCTGATCAAGAAAAAGTTATGTAAGAACGAGTTTTTCCTTTCCAGCTTTGGTTGTTAATACAAATGTATCTTTTTTATATTCTACAAGTAGCACACTTATGTTAATTCAGCAATGCTGAGATGGGATTGGTGTGGTATAGATAAAACACAAGTTAAGCCTTTTTCAGGTCTATTTTTGTCAAAGCTCCAGGAACATGCCTGAGATAAACTCTTCCTGCAGAACAATAGCCTGGCCTTTTTCTAGAACTAATGCTGCTGCGCTGCTCTGCAAAGCTGAATAGTCCCTGTGTTGATGAAACAATGACAGTTGTTTTTTTTTCCTCCCTCTTCTCTGTGTTTGTATCATTCAGTTGCCAAGATGCTCAAGAGGAGCTGCAGGAGTTCCAGGAGGGGAGCCGGGAACTGGAGGCCGAACTGGAGGCTCAGCTCAGTCAGGCTGAACAACGCCTTCGAGATCTACAAGCTGAAAACGAGAGACTGAAGAACGAGGCGTCCAACCTAAAGGTAAACCGCTAGATTAGAAAATGATGACATCCTTTTAGAAATCTCACAGCTAAAGTAAAAATCTGACCATTTCTACAGGAAAAACACAAAGAAAACCCTTTCAAATCAAAGTTCTGTAATACAGACTACCACAAGTCCTACATGATGGAAAAAGTTTGTCCTTTCACATCATACAAATTGCCACGTTTGCTCAAAATAATTATCTGGTCAGATGGACACAGGAGATCATCTGATGCCTCTGACCCTACAAAATAAAGAATGTTTGTTCACACTAATGTCCACGTAAGGGTCATGCTGTTACAATACGTTAAATTAATGAATGACTTAGCAGTCAAACAATCCGACACTGGAATGCAAATCAGGGTTTTTCACCCTCAGTAAACAAAGTTGAAAACAGCTGCTATTCATTTTAAATGGATCTTGTGGGAAGAATGGAAAACGTTTGCTACACGCTGTCTTATAATTTAGTTAAATACATATACAGGATCCAGAGAAAAACATCATTTTACTTCTGAGAAACTCTTGTATTTTAAAACAAACATTTTATAGGACAAGATTTTTAAAGACTTATCCAGAAAACAATGATAAATTGCATAAAAGTTTAAAGGAAAAGAACCTGAATTTGCTAAAACAGGACCTGGCAAGTCACACCTTCACAAAATCTGTTGTAGGCGCATCTCCAGTTGGGACACCTAGCAGAGATACTTTAGTCATCTGATCTGCTTCCGAGAACAGAGTTTATAAAGCATGTTAAGTAATCCTGTGGCAACGCTTAATTGGATCTCAGGATAAAGTAGAAGGAAATAGGAAGAACAAGTCTCATTCTAAATCAGAGCGGGCCTGAGCGCTGAGTTCTGATTGTTGCCGGCTGTATTGATGTGCACACAATAAAAAATTCCCGATCAACACATTGTGGCTAAACATGTGAGTCCATGTGCCACACCTAACTCTAAAAAGGAACACTGCAAATAAACCGGAGAAGGTATGAATGATGCCTTCCTGTCTTTGTGCGTCAGGGGCCACAGTAAAGGCACACAGCAATGCCTCTAATTACACATAACCTAGCACAGGAAGCGGGGCCAGGCGCCTCCCCTGGGAACAAAAGGGCCTTTTGACAGAGAAATAACAGCAAAGAACATGTCGACTGTCTTGTGACTCGCCTCATTTCCTCTGCTGTTGTTTGTGACCATCAAGCAAATGCATAAAATTGTATTTTCATCGTCATGCTACAGGGTGCTTTTGTGCTGCTGGTTCTCGACATGGGCTCACTCCGGGGTGTTTTTTTTCTCTTTATTCTATCTGTTATCAGGAAAAGCTAGAGCAGCAGTATGCTCAGAGTTACAAACAAATTTCCATGCTGGAGGACGACCTGAGCCAGACCCGCAGCATCAAGGAACAGCTACACAAATACGTTCGAGAACTGGAACAAGCCAATGACGACTTGGAGAGAGCCAAAAGGTCAGAATGAGAATGATGCACTAAGATGCATTTAGACTGTTAGATTCTCTGAGATGTTCATGAAACAAGCCGTGTTTCTGATTTTAGGGCAACAATAGTCTCTCTGGAGGACTTTGAGAGCCGTTTGAACCAGGCCATCGAGAGAAATGCTTTCCTTGAGAGCGAGCTGGACGAGAAGGAGTCGCTCCTTGTCTCAGTGCAGCGGCTGAAAGACGAAGCCAGAGGTAAGGAAGAAACCTTTTTTTTTTTGGATTGGGTTTGTGCTACTTGTGGCATCTTGGATGAGAATTTGATTAGTCACACTTTGATCTCCTGCAGATCTGCGACAGGAGCTGGCAGTACGAGAGCGGAGCACTGACAGGATGTCGGCACCGAGCTCGCCAACATCAGATATAGACAAGACTGATTCTGCAGTCCAGGCCTCTTTATCCCTCCCTGCAACACCTGTAGGGAAGAGTATAGAGCATGCGTTCATCAGCCAAAAGGGTAAGGGTTGTTCCCACTCTTATTTCTGCGTATATTTAAAAAATTATATATTTTAATTAATTTGATCTTATTACTGTAGGACTGACCAATGGCTGCAGCGGCTCGGCCCTCACACCTTCTGCCAGGATTTCAGCTCTTAATATAGTTGGAGACCTTCTGAGAAAAGTTGGGGTAGGTTTAATTTATTTCATTATACATGTATAGCGAATTCATTCCTTTTGCGTCTCTCTGTGAGAGTTTAGAGAGAGATCAAAAGTTCAAACTTGAAATTGCTTGGGCTTCTAATTTTGAAAGAAGGCAAAAATAGTAGCATCAATACATCTCTGTCGGCCACAGAGCAATGATGCATTATGCACACACTTAGAAGAAAGTCAACACAGAGGACAAATAAATTAACATTTTAAAAAACTTGATCTTTATGCGAGCACAACTTTCATTCTTCCAGTGAGATGACGGATATTTTTACAGACGATTTATCTGTTCAAAATAGTTATATAAATTGAGTTCAATAAACGCAACTCTGATAAACTTTCTCTGAGACAAAGATTTGCTTATATTATGTAACATGGGTGAGGTTCCAAGTTTCATCTTGAACCAGTGGATTTTCTCTCCAAATGAATAATTCTCCTTTCCTTCCCAACCTGCAGCATCACTCACTTATTGATTTAGAAACATTTTGATTAAATTTGTCTTGTCAGATGAACTGGAGTTCTGCTAAAATAGTAACAAATTAAAACATCTTAGTGTATTTATTTGATTATTTCTGCAACTGCACTGATGCAAAAATAGGTGCAATAGGGGCTCCAGCATGCTGGACAGGGTGGATGTGTTGCTGTCACAATATTTCTGCACCAAATATTCCTGTGTTTGGTGCAGAAATAATGTGACAAAGGAGGAGCAAAACGATTGCTGTGAAAAATCAAGACAGAATTCCACATCTCATTGTTTTAATTTGTGGTTAAGTCACAAGCTGTAGCTTTAAGACTAAATTCAGCTATTTTTTCTGTTTTGTCATTAGGCTTTGGAGACCAAACTTGCAGCTTGTAGGAACATTGCCAAAGACCAGGCGGCACGAAAAAAATATTCCACAGACGGTGGCACAATCCTCAACAGCAACCCTACAAAGTTCCCACACCCTCTGCACGGGGCCTACTTTGAAACAAGGTAAGCCTCTCTTGTAGGTTTGGTTCTGCCACGTCTTAATTCTACCTGCTAACAAATTTCATGTCCTGGTCTCATCTGCAGCACTGTTAATGGACTGGACCCGAGCTCCATGGCAACCAACAGAGGCATCCCTCCTCCAGGCATGCTGCCTTTAAGTGTGTGAGGACCCAACATGCCGTTCAAACCTCCGCTCAAAGCCCATCCAACACAACATGGCTACAAATAGGACTCATGAGCTGCTGTGTGTGTGTGTGTGTGTGTGTGACTGCGTGAAGGAACATTGACTGGGTGAGGGTATGCATGACCGAATTTGACAGATGCACGACAAAAGTTAAATAAACTTGCCTCCAGGTTGCAGCTCGGAGTGCAGCTGGGTGCATAGCCGTGTTCCCACCTGATCCCTGCATGTGCCTAAAGCAGAGCTCTTGAGTGCTTGTTTGCTCCCTTGATGTCACCATTCATACTGCAGCACTAACTCAACGGCTCTAACGAACTTCTTCTTGACGTAAAGGCCCTCAACTGACCACAGTTTCTTTTTGATTATTTGTATTTTTGATTATTTTTTGATTATTTGTAACTGAATTGCACAGTTGAACTAATTTATATTTTGAATGTTTAATATTTAAAAAAAAAGGGAAATGCTTCTTTCAACTGGTTGAACTTGTTATGCTTTGAAATGCATATTTCTTGTTTGCTGCTTTTTTTTTTGTTTGTTTGTTTTGCATGTCTATTTATGGTTGCAGAAGTGTGGGTCTGAAAAGACAGACCGAAGTGAATGTTGATTGTCCAAAGCCATGTAGCGCAATCGTTGCCATGTTTTCTGTTGGGTGAAACATTCTTCTGCCCCCCTGAGTTGTTTGTCTTCTTATACTTTTAAGAAAACAGCTGTGTCTTCATTATGTTATGACATGACTTTGGCCCTGTAAAGGACTCTCAAAGCCAAACAAAATATTGAAAATTCTTTCTGACAGTTTCAGTTTTACTGAAGCATATCTAAATTCAATAGATCGTTTCAGGGTTTTGTGCACTGCAGCACAGATTCTGGTTTTCCCTCATTAATTTGGTATTAACTTTTTTTGGGGGGGGGGACTTGTATCTATTTTTCTTCTTGCAGCTCACATTTTTAAACCCTTTGTAGCCTGAAGTATAATTTAAAGGTTAGTTGTTGTTTGTATTTATGAGATCTCAGTTTACAGAGATCTGTCATCCGTTACTGAAGCGACTTCAAGTTTGTACAGTAGTGTTTATAGATGGCGAAAATTTGCTTACTTGTACATAGAGACATTTGGCATTAAAGTCCTATTTATTTCAGATTCTGTATGGCATGGGTTGAGATAACGAGTTTTACTTTTGTACAGTGGTTACAGCCATTGTAATATGCTATTAAATTGTCCATTGTTAAAGTAAATAAAGATTGAGATATTAAGTATGCCTGTGGTATGGATGAAATGAAAGAATGTTGCTTTTTTTTGTTTTTATTTTTAAAAGATACCTATTATGGTCTAAAACTTATGACACCTTTTGATTATCTAAAAATATGTTTTAAAAAATTGCTTGTTTAAAATAATTTATTGAAATTTATACAGTTGATGCTCACTTTAAGATGTATGGTGGGACAATTAAAAACTGGATCATTCATTTTCTATGGTTTGTAAAGCTTAATATTGTTCCCCAGGTCAAGAATAAATCAACAGGCTGCTTTAATATTCCAGCACAATTTAAAATAAGGCATAACTTATTCAGATGCATAAATTAGTTTCAGTCTTTATTCATTTTGAAAGCTAAAAAAAAAAAATTATAGACCTAATTTCTTCTCCACTTCCTTCCTTAATATGTTCTACTTGATCTAGAGAAACAAAAAAAGTTTAGCTTTACAACTCAAGCATAAATTACGTATGATATTACTTAAATATGTGGCATTAAAACAGCTCTCCTACCTTTCCGGAGACAGTTAGTGGGTAACTGTCTACAAACACCACATAGTGTGGAATCTTAAAGTGAGAAATCTAAAAGAAAAAAAATGACATTCATGACCGTGTGCTACTTTTTGAATAATTAAAAATCATTTTGGTCTGTTTGCATGTACAGTATATCCATCTTTTCCTATATTTCCTGTGCAGAAGTCTCTTATCTCCTCTACAGTGGAGGTCTGGCCTTCTCTCAGCCTGACACAGGCACACACCTGCTCTCCCAGCCTCTCATCTTTCACTCCAACCACCTGGGAAGCCGAGCATCACTGTAGTTGTCTTGTAAAAAATAAAATACTTAGTGCAAACCGCTCACCCTCAGGGTTTTTAAATCTCACCTGCACCTCCAGAACTTTTGAATGCTTGTGGAGAAATTGTTCCACCTCAGCGGGGTAAATGTTCTCCCCTCCGCGAATGATCATGTCTTTCATACGCCCCTCGATGCAGCAGTACCCCAGACTGTTCAGGCTGGCTGTGTCACTGGATGGAAGAAGTAACTCACTCATAACTTTAGAATTATAAAACAACAAAAAAATATGTCTGATTTTAAAAACTCATCTTACCCAGTCCTGTACTAGCGATCTGCAGATATCACTTCACTGGTTTTCTGAGGATCATCCCAGTACCCGAGCATCACACAGTAACCTCTGGTCATCAGCTCTCCTGAGGCCCCCAAAGGGACAATCTGGCCTGAGTTGGGGTCCACTATCTTGGCCTTGAAACACACATTTTGCCACCTTTTTAGAATGTGAAAAAGCTCAGGGTTTGAGCTGCTGCACTGTTTCTTTGCACCAAAAAAGCATACCTCAGTGTGAGGCATGATACACCCGACAGTGTTCATCTTCAGATCATCGTTGTCTTGCGGGAATCCCAAGAATGTAAGAGGGCTGTTTTCAGTAGTTCCATATATGATCTGTAAAAAGATTTTCTTAATCCACTCTCAGTAGCTCTTTGACTGTCGTGCACTAAGAATTAAATGCTCACCGTTATTTCTTTCATGTTCATGTTTGATATGAGCCGCCTCAGGTTCTCAGGGGGGCATGGAGAGCCTCCTATGAGCCCTAAAACAAAGACAATGCTTCATTCCAAATTGAGCAAAACAAACTAATCTTGACTTTTTAAGTCTCTTACCAGCTTGAACTGATGACAGGTCATACTTGTGTAAATCACGACTGAGCAAGCCATCTGACTTGTACATACAGACAGGTTCTACACTGATCAGGATTATTCCGGCCTTAGCTGAGGCAAACTGGAAAAGGATCCATTCGTATTTGTTGGGAGCCCAAATCCCAAGTCGATCACCTTTCTTCAAGCCCAGAGCAAGCAAACCAGCAGCAGCTATGTCCACCTTGTCAGGAAGAAATAACAGAAAGTGTGTTGATGCATGCAAGATTGTAAAAACCTAAATGGATTAAATCTGAAACCCACATCTGTTTGAAACTCAGCAAAGGCTTTCCTGATGCCGTCCTGTAGAAACACCACGGCTTCGCGGTCAGGAAAGCGTCGGACCGTAGCTTCCAGGCTCTGACTTACAGTCAGGGGAAGCAAGGAATGGGAAGAGGTTCCATGGACACAGCTGGTGGTCAGGGATGGTTTGTGAGGTGGACTGTCCACATGGAGAGACCTGGCAAAGATCAAATTCACAAATGTCTGCCTTGTCATTTCAGGGTTTTGACTTAATGCAGCTTTAAAGATTTTTGAGCAAATTAAAATTGGGGAAATTTGCAGGAAACTGATTTCTCAATTTTGCATGGCAACAAAAATCTGCTTTTAATTATGTAAGCTGATGGGCATAAATCATAAGTTTTCTGTTTGGAAATGCAGCATTTCTGACACATTCTGGCATGACAGAACTTAAACACCACTCAATGAACTGATGTGCTGTTAAACTCAAAACAAAATTTACTCTTTTTCTTTAAGAGTAACTTACCGAAGCAAAACTGCCCCTCCTGGTTTCCACGTCCTGCAGACTTTGAGTCCATCCAAATATGGACTGCGCTTACAGGGTCTGCTGTAAGCGCAGCAGACCTTGAGCATCGGGGAAGAAATCCGTGCAGACATGGCGCTCAAGCTCCGCAGCCAGCTGGATGCAAATGCAGTCATGGTCCGTCTGTGCAGCAGAGTGTTCTCTGAACACTGCTGGTTCACTCTGGTTTGATTTTATTACAGCATGTGTAATAATTAACTTATATTCACAGTTGCCAGATAAGTACAAACGAAAATTTAACAAACTCCCTTTTTTAAAAAAACATTGATTTCATATACCAGCATTTTTCGACCAGATATTTGTTCATCAAACGCATTTTCCAACAACAAATAAATGTTATTGCACGCAGCACTGTCAGTTTAACTCTTTTGGCGAAAATTAAAAAGAAAATTGTCTAATTTGTCCCATTTGTAAAGAAAATATTGAAATATCCACATCATTTTTGAAATATGATGGTCCTTAGAACTTTTGAAGTTTGAGAAAGGAATCGGCCTAAAAAATGGGGTGAACTGATATGTTGATTCGAATATTTTTTTTTTAATAAATAGCAAATATTTACTATGCGCTCATTCAACAGGAGGAACAGTCTCTAGAGTCCTTCTAATTTTCTCTGGTTTAGAAATGTGTTTACGTTTGTTTGTAAGCTGTCTTGTAACCTGCATAGACCTCGATCAGTAGATGGCGACTTCAAACACGCATTTCTTGTTGGTTGTTTGTTAGAAAAATTGTTAGATATGTGTGCAATTTGTTTAATTAGGTTCTGCAACATGAATATGAAACAAACCACAACGAGCTGTCAACTCACTGACAACATTACGATAAGAAGTGATGGTATTTCTGCAATGTTTACGCCTAGAAATGAACAAGTTGACATTTTAAGTGCATTCTCCATACGTACAATGTGCATCTGTCTGCTGGACCAGCTATGTCCATCACATGACCAATGAGTCCAACATGCAAGTTGTTCTACTGAGGGAGGAAGCCACACATACATGGGGGAGATCATGCAAACTGTGCACGAGGCCCCCCGCTGGAATTTGAACCAAGGACTTTATTGTTGCAAAACAATAGTACTGAAAGCTGCTGTGTCATGCGGCCCACGAAGGGCCAAATTGTCAATGTTCTACTGTATATTAATAAAAAAAAAATATCAATATAATAATGCGAAAATGTAGACATTAAAAAAACACAGGTGATACATTTTTGTGGTATTTGTGTTTGTATTACCTTCTTTAAGGTAAAGCTACCTTAACCCTGTCATGCACAGTGGTCACTACACTGGACAGCTATCTAAAAGCCATTTTCTTGTGCTTCTTGTGGATTTTTATGTCAAATATACACACAGACCACTGAAGTGGATGCTAATGCATCATAAAATACACTATTAACTACTGGCCATCAGCTGCAAATGTAAGAAATTATTTTTGTTAAGTGCAATATGGCCGACAGACAAAAAAGCATGCCAACCGACCCTGTCCCTCCTTCTATTGTAGACGACTCTTGGAGGTAAAAAAATATATATATTGTGACATCAGATAACCCCTGAAGAAAAATACTACTGATGTATTTTTCAAATAACAATCTTGTACTTGGAGAAAATGACAATTGATCACCTAATAATCACCTAAAATATATATATTATTTTTTTACAAAATTATTTTTTCTACTTTTTTTTTTTTTTTGTTATCCCTTAATGAAAAAAAAAAAGCTGGAAAAAAATTCTGACACAAAGAATCATAATTCATACATTTCTAATGGTCAAGCCAAAGCCTGATAAAACTACACTGAAATTATGTGACCTTGTAATCTTTTGGTTTAGCTTTAACTTTCAGAGGCAGCAGGGAGAACTCACCCATTTATGCAAGAATTCACACCGACTGGAGCTTTTCCAAAAGATCTGATGTGAAATTTAAAGCCGATGAATTTGACCACTTTATTTTTGCAGCACTTTATGTGGCACTGAAAATTTCAAAAACTGTTTCAATAATTCTTTTTAGTGGCATAGTGTTGATTCTGAAATAAAGTATGTGCTACAGATCATTTGATGTTTTTTATTATTATTATTATTTATTTTAGTCCAGTCCCTTAAAGATTCGGTCTAAAAGCTTAAGCATAATATTTGTGACATCATGTTAAACAATAATTGAATAGATTTAGCAAGTGTCGCAACAAAGACTTGGGATGTGAGACTAGTTTACATTTTCAGCTGTAAACTAGTCTCACATTGTAAATGTAAACCAGTTGGTACTTTGATATTTGGTACACAAAGAGGGTTAGACAGCAAACCCTCTTTTCACACTCTTTTGATTCTTCAACTCAAACCCTTCCTGAATCTGACATGTGCTGAAATATAACGAGGAGACTTTCCGTTTTCTGTACCATGAGCACAGAAGCAAACGTCTCCTCTTTATTTAGTTTCCCGTGTAACTATGGTTACCCTCCCTCGCACTTAAATTAATGTTTTACTCTAACACAAAGTTTACACAGAAACATTAGACAACACCAAGTCATTCATCAGTCTTTGGGCCGCTTGTCTGCAGAACAAATTATCTACCAACCCGTCATTATGCTGTGTCAGTCTTATTCAGACTTTGTTATGACTACAGCATAAATCTACATTTCACCACGAATGGTAACGTGAGCAGTCTCTCTGGGACTGGTGCAAAGGCTTTATATATAACAGCCGTTTCCTGCACACGCACTGCACTGTCATTATGGCTTAGGCTGTGGGTTAATACTGTACATAACTCCATTCATCAGTGGAGAGTTGACCTCACGCTGTAAAGAAGCGTATCTGGAACTCACTCAGCATTGTTATTCATTCTCCGTAAGGTCATGGCAAAACTCAGTAAATACCTGAGCCAGTGCTTAATGCATCCTGCAGAGGGCGGCAGAGCTACGGGAAAGAGACAAGCTCATTGCGGTTCAGCTGCTCCTGTTTTCATCTTGCTCTGGTCGATTTAAATGAAAGAAGAAGAAAAAAAAAAAGGTTTTGCAAACCTTTGCAAAATAGTAAATTGCTGTAATTTCTCTCAGATTTTACACATTTTTTCTCCCTGAATCTAACTCTTATAAATCAGGTACAAAACTTGCAAAGCTGTCATCATAAAAAGAACTTTGGCATGCACTTATGAAATGAAATGTGTTCACGGATCTGCAGCGATAGCCCAAAATCCTGCAGGCCTCATGTGTTATTTATTTGTAGGATGAAGTAAGTAGAACATTATTTACTTAAAAATGAGGACATACAAAGTTTTACTACACATATAAAGAATTTATGCCTCAACAAAAAGCAGTTCCTGTGAGTTTCCTCAGGTTTTTATGTTCCAATAAAAACAAAGTTTAAGGGGAAAAAACTTCAACAGGCTTTTACTTACATTTACATATAACTCAAATAAATGCTCGTTTGTTTGTTTGAAACTACAAAGACTCATGCCAATGAGTTGTGTTTACCCTACAGACTGAATGTTTTTTCTGGCATTAAAAATCTATAATCTATATAATCAATCTTTTGTGTTTTGGTTACTCGTTTAGATGGCTGCTCTAACTCTCTGCAATCACCACCTGCTTACTGAGGGAATGCTGAACACTCAGTAAATGGATGCATTTCTCTTGGCTTCTTTAGACAGATGTTTTAGGAGACGGCATTGACTGATCAGCTTAATTTGACTGCAGGTACTCTTCTTTTTCTTGAACTGCATATAAAGTGATTTGAATCTGTGATTAAAATAAATTGGAGTGGGTTTGAATCCAATTTGACCCAATGGGATTCTCAATAGTTGTACATGAATTTGAAATACATTTTTATAACAGGACCAAAGGCCTGCAGAGATGCTGAGCTGAACTATCTCTCACACCAGTAAACAAATCCTCTGAGCAGTTTGCTTCATACTAACACAAAGGAGAAACTTTGCATTGAGTTTTCATAAAACCATATAATATTATTTAATTCATACATTTTGTTTTCACAATAAGTTATTAATTTTAAGCTATTTTATTCGATGACTATTATTTCCAAAGTAATTCCATGAAGATTCTTTGAGTAATGCCAGGTAAAAATGACCAGAGTTATCCCTGATAACTACAACAGCTTTTATAAATGAGAGAAATACAAAGATAAAAATGATTAACAGGTTACAAAATTAGTTTCAAACTCCTTAGAGTTTAAGGAGTTCAAACTGCAGTCTCAGCAGGACCTTTAAAGGTTTAAATATGAATAAAGGATCTAATAAAAGGCTGATTTTAGCAGGTTTTTTTATTTATTCACATTCAATATCTAAGTACAAATTCCACAATAGAATGAGCACAAAGAATTTAAACACATCCAGACATAATATTGAGAAACAAAAACTCATTAGCCACACCTCTGAAGCATTTAGTTAAAGGAAATGAACCCTTTGGTATGACTGCACAAAAATGTGAAATATATTATGAATACACACCTGTTAAACTCACTCAGTTAATAAACACATATAAAAAAGACCATAAGCCATAAGTGAAACAAATTCCCCTGCTATAATTTCATGAGAACAATTCACATTTTAATCAGGGCTTTTCTACTAGTGCCAGACACAATGTTAATGTCTCAGTCTCCGTGATGACCACAAACATTTTCATCCTATAAAGAGACGGTGTTGAAGTTCGAGAAGAACCCCTGCCTTTCAAATGACCTCACGTTCTCATATCGTTCCATTTTTACTGTCGTCACACTTTGGGTGGCATCTGTATGCCTTTCATGCCCCTCCCTCACTGATTCCCTATTTCAGGCAAGCTAAGCGTTCCACAGCAGAGCAGCGATAATCCACCTAAAGCTTCACAATATGTCTCCGGGGAACACTTGTCTGTGTAACGGAGTCAACTTCCATGACTGTAGTTCAGCCTGTGGAGACAATTCCAATGAGTTCTCTTGAAGAACTATTGTTCCTTAAGTTTTATCTCCCTAATAGACATTAAGTGTTGTCTATTAGGACCAAAGCAAAACTCACTCGAGGTTTACGTCGTTCTCTGTTCTCAGTAATCAGGTCAACCTTTGACCCTCTGCAACACGAGTGGCTCGCGAGCAACCCCACAGGTTCCTCACCCCCTAATCGAGGGTCACTTGCTGTCACCTGTGCTTTTTAAGCTGCTATGCACGCATGCATGTGCACATGCAAGCATGTGACCCCCTGCAACTCTACTTTCCCCTGCCTCAGCCATTCTTTCCCCCGATGAGCATTCAGCTGTTGCCAACACTTGTCCACTTGATAACTGTTGCCATAGCTCAGGAACTCGGCACACTGTTTAACGAGCAGTAATGGTTTTAATGAAAACCTCATGTGCCTGAAAGTTCTGAGTGATAGATAATGTGGAGTTCTGAATTTGGTTTCGAGCTGAAATTGCACAGTTGTACTTCAAAAAAGGATTCCTACTCCTTAAATTTTCTCTTACATCCAAAGTTACAACCATAAATGTCGTATTTTATTTGGACTTTAGGTGATGAGCTTTCACAAAATAAAGCAGTGCATAATTGTGGCTTGCAGAAAAACAAAAAAACATCATCCATGGTCTTTAGAAATAGTCTGAAAAGTGTTTTTATTTAGCACCAAAGCGACATGCAACTTTATCTGCAGCCAGTGATGGTTGCTGGGTTTCTGTCAGCTTTGCCCTTCATGTTTTTTTTGTTTTTTTTTCCAAAATGACTTACATTAGCGTTACATTAGCGTTACATTAGCGTGACAGTGTCTGTGTGAACATACATTTTTTAAGTTGCATCTTTGTCTCTTAGTTAGACAGTGACTTGGATTCATTCATTGTCCTGGGTGTAAGTGTCTGAAGAGTGCAGTACGTTTGTTCACAAATTGGTACCCCTTTACCCTGATAGCTCTAAATAAATTGTAATGTTGCTAATTCTCATCACAGGTCACGCAGTCCGAAAAAGACATTTGTGCGTAATTTCGTCTCAGTATAAATACAACTATTCTTTGGACACATTTTATGACGTGAACCAAAACCATCATAAGAGCTCAGTAAATATACCAGACAGATCAGGGTGAAGACATTTTCTGCAAGGTTTCATTGTAAAACATGCCAAGATCCGAAAAGGTCAAAGTAGAAAATAGAAAACTAGATGAACCTTTGGTTGCAGTTCAGAAGTTATGAACAGCAAACACAGCAGATGAAACCATAACTGAGCTTGTGAAATTTTATGTCTCGCAGAAAATGAACCCCAGAATACACTGTGAAACATGGCAGTGGGACCATCATGCTCTTGGGGATTCTTTTTTTTAAATTACTTTGCAAGCAAAGGGAAGCTGGCAAGACAGAACAGATGGCCCAAAGTACAGGTCCAGTCCTGGGAGAAAATACACAAAAGAAGGACAACTGCAATAATATTAAATAAAGCATTTTTATGTGCTAGAATGGGCCAGTTAAAGGGCAAATCTATTTTATTAGAAAGTACAAAATTTCCCAAATGTTATTTATAGATTCTCTAACTGATCCTGTGCAATTTCATTGCGATAATCAGGGCAGAAGTCCCATTCTCTAGATGTGCAAAGATGGTGGAGACACACCCTGCACTTGATCCTGTAATTCCTGTGAAACTTTGTTTTATAAGGTATCAAATAACAACATTTCTATGTAATACAACAGATTGCCATTGGAACATGGCCATTGTGTTAAAATGATTGTGAAACATTTTAAGGGTTAGAAATACTTATGAAAGTCACTCTATGAAGAGATTTTCTGAACTGACAAATGATATTACGTTTCATCCATAAATCCAGATAGTTTACAAGTGTTTTAATTTTAATACAATGAAAACAGAATCCACAGTTTTTGTTCTTTTGCATCACACTCCTTTCTCTACAAGTCCATCTATCATTCTCTGTTTTAAATGCAAACAGCTCACATCCGCTGCTGCATTGAAATCTAAGGATTTACTTCCGACCTATCTGTTAAAAAAACCTATTATTCCCCTCATCTGGACATCCATCAAACATCACACGTCCAATAAAACGATCTATCACGCTCTGTTCTCGCCATTGCCATTGGCTGATGGTCTGCCTCAGCTCACATTGCCCAAAGATGCGTGTTTCCTTTCGGGGCCTGGGGGCATGGCCCTGTCTACTCCAACTTCTAAGGGCTAAATTTAGACAGGAACCATTTTTTTCTCCTCTCATCCAAAGGCTGCAACCCCGGTCAGAGGTCAGAGAGGGTTGGCCCAGTTGCCAAGGAAGAGTCAAGCAACAAGGCAAAGTCACTGGTGCTCACTGGGCTGTGCAAACAGCAGATTTGCCTTTCTGAACCATGCAACTGACAGGCCTGAGAGCAATGGGGCCTGTGTGGATTGCATTGTCTCAATGAGACAAGCAGCAAAGTGTTGATAAATGACAGATTGTATGGAGCGCAAACAACACTCTCATTCAGTGCCAAGATTATGTCTAGATAAGGCCGAGGTTCGGGTAGTTTGTTCTTTGCTAAGGTTTTGGAACATGTATGTCGTCTGGTCCTAGTCCATGCTGTTTATAAAATAAAAACTTCAAATCAGATCTCTTCAGCCAATTAACACAGTGCTGTTTTGTGTTGTTTTAAGACTATAACAGCTGGGAGAGCTTCGTGGTTCTGGTGACATCATGAGAAAGTTTTACGTCCGTTGACAGGACTCGCTGTTGCCATGGGGCTGCTGAAAAAAGCTCCCAGTAAATGAAGGCTGTTGAGGGGGTAGGGGGTGCACAGGCAAGTAAATAAAAGTGCCATTTGCTACATGTTTGCTGGGCGTCCTCTGAGCCAAAGTCTCTCTGTTATTGGGCTGCTGAATATGAAGCTTCTTGCAGCAGGACCCCCCACTCCGGAGGACGCTGGTGTGTTTGCTGAACGAACGAGAGACACCCCAGAGGCGCCTCTGGGAGCCATGTGAGCGGATAGCGGCAGCACACATTCATTCATTCATTCATTCATTCATTCAGTCAGAAGTGAGGAGGGAGGCAGTGTTGTAGGTTCAGACTGCAGCAACAAGTAATCAGATGTAATATAGTCGTCAGAGCAGGCATCAGAAAAACATCCCTGGATTGGGAAAACTTCTTCTAGAAGAAGTTTTCTATACACATAACTTTAATACACATTCTTACATTTCTATGCTCTTCTGTCTGTTGGCTAAAATCTTTTTTGCTAGTGGGCCTAAATTGGACATTTCTAAAAAGGAGTGAGAGGAATACATTAAAAAAAATACATTTAGTCTGTTTTCACACTTCAGTTTGAATTTGAAGGTTCATAATGTGTGAAAATCACGAGTTACTGTTCTGTTAATTATGCTAATGCATCTAATAAACTGTGTGGTGAGTTCAGAAACGATTATTATTCCATGGTTCCTGTGCATGATTTGGATTTTTTAAATGAAAAGCGGAATCTGTTCAACAGAAGATTCAGACGACAGCCTGATTAGTGACCTTACTCTTACTCTTACCCTTCTGTTTTTATTCAATAATCTGATTTAGCATCTGATCTTTTGAAGATATTAAAAGATATAAAGAAATTATGTGAGCTGTATTACAAGAAAAAACTATTCCAAAACAAATTTATCCAATTTAAAACGTTTTAATCCACACCAATGATTAATGAAGGAATTAGATATCAAATTACTTTTAATAATGTAAGTTGGCTTACATGATCAAAACAAGTAGAACACTTTAAAGAGCTGAACTTCTTCTAATAAAACCAAAATGTGACATTTTAAACAATCTGAAGCGATCACGCTGGAAGTGCGTTTTAAAAATGTCGCGCTTGCAGTGCATCAGATGTCGGCAATGCAGCTGCACACTGATTTGCCTCTCAGTGTGGGTGGTGGCGATCTGGCTGCCGGGGTGGTGTGTTTATGTGTGCTGGGGTTAGGGCCACGTGCACGCTGCAGGCATACACACTGACACACTCGCACAGAGGAACCACAGAGACTCTATTGATTCTGGCTGATCAAGACAGCAGCATTTGGGTGGTGGCTGCACATCCCGTGTGTGTGAAGTCAACACATTCCCAGCATTCCTGCATTTCCCAAAGAAGCCAGTCCAGGCCTTTTCTCTCTGCTGGGGTTTTCCTGACCCTTGAGTCAGCTGGCCCTCTCTCTCTCTTTCTCTGTCTCTGGGTTTCTAGAGGTTTTATGTTGGTCCTTCTGTTTTTAAATCAACTTTATGAAAAGTCCTATAAAAATAAACTTTGATTTTAGTCTATATTATATCACAAATTTTTAATCAGATGAATATTCTGGTCACCAGAGAGCAACGGGATGTGTGACTTTCAATTAAAGGTCTGCAGATATTCTTCAGTGTGTCATAAAGTAGATAATTGCAAAATGTCCCCTCAGTACCAAGGGAATTGACCAGTGAGGTCAAAGGTATTGTTGACTTTTCAAAATTTGTCTCACACACTCTTCAGAGCAAAGAGTACTCGGTTCATTCTTGACGTATTCAGATCACAAATAAGATTTTTTGGAGTTTGATTTTGAGAGTTGGAGTTTGTCAATTTAAAACTATAGTTCAAAAAACCCGACTCTTACCCCGTCTCTGACATGAAGAATCCTTGGCTGCAAAGTGTCTGTTCATGACTAATGCATTGAGCATAAAGACACAACATCTATTCCATGAAGTAAACAAGTTTAAGTGCAAAGAATAACAGTCTGAATGACAAAAGCATATCTGGTTTAGGTAAATAGCAAAGATTTTTTTGATTTTCAGGATAGTACTGTAATATACTTCATAATCTACATGATGTAATGGCACCAGCACTATGACTAATGCATCTAATGAGTAAGTAAATAAAATTTAAATACCTCAATTATTACTCTAGAACTGAAAAATCAAAAAACAACAAAAAATAGACCTATTTTGTGCAACCTTGAATGCACTGAATGTGTAGACAGCAGCTGTAGAAAAAGACTTTCAAAAGTGAGAAAGTCGTGACACTGGATTGCTTCTTCCATCTGTTGCCAAAATCTAAGGCAGAATTCAGAGGATGCCCACTGACTCTTCACTTCCTCCTACACCTTGTTTCACAAAGCACAAAGTGCCAAAGCCACAAAAAGGTTTCTTGAAGAGGACTGTAACCATAGAAACTCTGTTTGCATTTCCCAGTGAGCAATTTGAGGACGTCTGGCTGTCAGCTGGAATTCAGACAGTCAATTCAGCGCCATGCACCGTTCTGTCTGGAGAAGCAATTGTCTGCGTCGGGCAGCTCACTGAACGAAATTCTAGGTGCGTTTCCTTTCAAGTGAAAGGGCAGATAGAAAGAACTGGGGCCTCGTCTTTTTAACTCTACAAAGAGCTGCTGCAGCTGCGTCGCTTCCGCAAATGTGTTTTATTTGGAGCTGTAGGAAAAGCTTCAGATTGTGGCTTACATGTCAATCAAAATTAGGAGTGCGGTTTGAGAGTCCTACTTTGTGCTGCGTACCCGCTCACAGGGCTGTATTCAGGTCGGGCTTCAGACCTCACACTCCTAGCGGGCTGCTCTGCTCGAACAAAGAGGCCTTTCACATTGACCTTGACACAGGGCCACCCCGTCACCACAGGAACCGACGCAGAGGAATCCACCCCAACTCTCTGATATCAATCTTTCTTTACCTTTTGGATAAACGTTCCTATCCAGGTTGGAGTGAGGCTAATGCACATCATATGGCTCTGGTTTTGTCCAGAACATGTGCGCCCATGAAACCACTTTTGTGCATGCAGTGTTTTTTGAGACAACAAAAAAACACATCGGGCAATAAAAAACAATTTATTCTTGTCAGCAAAACATGTCTTTCCTTTTTTTTGGTTCATCTTTTTTCACAACTGCAGAGCCTGAAAAAATGAGTTCAGGCATTAAATTGCAAATATTTTTTTAACAAAATAAGAGTCTTTGAATTTACACGTTCTTAAGAAAACAAATACAGATCTTTACATCAAACTTTTTTATACAAAGCACACTGTTTCAAAATGTACATTCTTATTTCACATTTTATACATAAAAACAAATAGGACTTTGCTACATTTAAAACTCTGTGGCTCCTCGTAGTCAAGAAGACGCTGTGAATACTTCTCCGTCGTGTCTGGCTTCCGCGTCATGCCGCTTTGCAACACTTTCTATCTCCGTACTCTAAGAGTCACAGGACAGCCAAGAGAAGTCTGGGACAGTCCCGTCAGTCTCTCTTCTTTTTCCTTGTCTTTAACTTTCAGTATAGCTCTTCTCCAAAATCAAAAAAAACTTGCAATGCTTCCAAATGTGGGCAGCTAAATCAGTCAGTTTCCACATGGCACGGGTTGGTCCCCTGCAGCTGCGCCTCGTGATACAACCGCAGGAAGTCTTTGTAGCGAGGAGCACAACCCATCCAGGCCTCCCCAAACCTCACTGTCCCAGTGAAAAGGAACTCGCCCTCTCCAGACTTCACCCCGCACTGCCGGGGCATCTTTATGTTGCCTGTCCAGCTCCGTACCCTCACGCCCCCGGACACAAAGACGTGGGTCTTCTGTCTGTAAAGGCGGCTGATCTCCACGGAGACCGATGCATGGTCCTCCTCCAGACCCACCGTCTTAATGGTGCCTCGTGCCACTGCAGGAAGGCAGAGGAAATGCGTCAAGAAACTGGCTTTACTTGCTGATCTGTGACTGGCCTGAGTAAAAAAAAACTATTTGACCAGTGATTGGACCATTAACAAAGCTACCAGGTCACCACTCTTTAGTGTAGGTGCAGTTACTGAGGAGAAAGACTCAAATACCACTGAAGTGTTTAAATGTTCATGTAGAACAAAAGAGTCCAAGAAAATTAGCAGATAAGCCAAATGGAGTTCAGAAAAAGCTGCTCTTCTGAGCTTTCAACTCCTCTCCAACATCAGAAAAAAGGTTGGATTTAAAGATATTGAAAAATCAGAAATAAAGCAGTGGTCTATTCTTTAAGTAGAATATAATTAAAGTCATATTTTTAAAAAGTTATTATTTACTAGTTAGGTTACAAACTAACCTTTAAAATAAGTAGAGGAGTTTAAAAGAACTTAACTGTCTGTTTTAAGAAAGGCAAAAATCTTTTTTTGCAGTTTGTCATCTTTCACACACATTGCAGTAACACAATTCTCTGATGAAAGCAGAAAAGTTGGGAACAAATTCTACATGCAAGAAAAATCAGAATCGGCCAAAATCATTAAGAGCAGGCCAAAGCTTTAGAAAAACTGATTAAAAATGGCCTGCAAAGCTTAGATTGGTGCAGCCATACTTATAAATCAGACGTAGAACTTACCAAAGTCATTAGTGCAGACTGCTAGGAGCATCTCGGCATCAGAGCAGGGCTGACAGGGTGCTAAGTGAATACAGAAACAGGGTAGGTAAGTTCATGTTCAGCAGAGCGTTCCAAAAGAAACAGAGAAACGATTCCTTTAGCATTTCCTTTGTGTGGGCCAAGACAAACACATCCTAATGAATGATTTTAAAAATAAATAAATCAGCAAATTCTAACTGCACAACTAAAGGAATCACATTCATTATCAGATGTGCAATATTGCAAGCAATATATTTCACCTGTGTTGCAAGCAAATTCTCCCAGGAAGTAGTACAGGAATTTTTGATGTTCACATTTGATGTATTTATTTAACAGAGATGCTAAAGTTCAGAGTAAAGAGCTTGAATTTTTTATTTTATTTTTGTTTTCAAAAAAAGAAGGGTAGGTAAATCATTTCATATCACAGCAATATTTACCAGCAGTATAATAATCACATATTTTCCAGATATTGTGCAGCCTTACTGCTTATGACATATACATCGAAAATCAAACAAAGTGAATTATGCACACCCGTCTGTATGTTTAATGCTCCCAGGGCCTGTTCTATTAGTGATCCCCATCCCAAACGCTGCGTGACAAACACAGACCAGACCAAACGAATAAGCAGTGCAGTAAGATGGGGCGTGTTCTGCATCATAACTGCTTCATAACTTTAAAAGTTAAAAACAGCTTAGAAACATCTGTTTCATAAATGCCTCACAATACAAAAGGTCCACACAGAGGAAAGATCTGATTGAAACAAAACTGTCAGAAAAAGTCTTCTGCTCCCTCCAGCAGGTTTTATATCAGGAGAAAAAGCACTAAATGGATCTACAGCTCAGTTGTCTCAGGTGGTTTTTAGTGGCAGGGTGGTAAACTGAGTGAGGGGGGAAGCTGGTGTTGGCAGACAGAATGGTGGACTGTGGTGCAGCAGCAATGCCTGTCAGTCCTGAAAATATGGGGGATGACTGATTGTGTTAACTCAGGCGGATCTTCTCTGCTGGAAATCACCCGGCTTCACTGGCAGCACATATTCATCAAGTTAGAAAGTATTGCTTTATAAAAAAATGCAGAAAAAAGTATTCTAAAAAGTAGGTGTGCTTTCATTGTCTCCATTTTCAATGGTTGACTCTATTCTCAGTCTGCTTTTTTTGAAGTAACGATTGGAGGAGTGAACGGCAATAATGTCAGCTGGAGCAAAAACTCAAGGCGCCACCACGTCACCGGAGATCAAAGGTCAAACAGCCACAAGTCTTGATGGCTCGCCAACAGCTGGACAGACAGTGGACTTCAAGAGAGCAGACCTTGCCCAGCGCCTGGGACTGGAGCACACGCTCACTTTGAAGTGAGTCCCGAGAACTGCCGTGGCATCAGGCGCGGCCGCGAGCCGGGGCCCAGGACCGGGGTGTGTTTGCTTTCCTGCAGAGCAGAGCCGAGTCGAGCCGAGCGGAGCTCACATGTGAAACATGAAACACAACCACAGGAATGGGCCAAGAGCCGAGTCAGCGTCTCCTTCTGGCCCGTTCGCTCTGATCAGAACCACTTCATAGAAGCAGAGAGCGGAGGAGGATGGGAGGGGTGCAAAAGCACATTAGAGTCCCTGCAACATCTGGGACCAGATGCATTCCACGGTAATGGAGCAAAACTTGCTAATTCCACTCAGAAGCGACAAAAACCACTTCCAATAGACAAGGAGGAGACAGGGGAGACACATTGAAGGGAATGGAATGAAAAAAATATTAAAATGATAAATAGACATGAAGGAAGCAGAGGTAGTAAATGGTCAACGGCAAGGGAGGAACAGGAAGAAAAGACAGTAGAGGCCAAACAAGTCTATATGGTCCTCAAAGTTCCCTCCCAACATCTGGTTGGAGATGCATTCCAGCATGTTGGTGAGCAACCCAATCCCAGCACAGCAGGTCAGAGGGAGGAAGACGAGAAAAGAGAAGGGGAAGAAATACGGTGAAGATGATGAGAAGAAGCAAAGGAGCAATCAATCTGCCAACTCAGACCTCGCATGACACGAGACCACTGTCTTTGTGAATCACCCCAGTGCTATCTCATGCCACATTATAGCCCAGAACCCGCTGCAGCGAAGAGCCAAACGCACTAATGTGGTCAAACCCACTGCAGAGCGTCCCCTCCGCCTCTTTATCCTACACCGTGCCAAGCGGTGACGCAGGATTTGGAAACGTGAAGCCGGAGAGCCGTAAAAACACATGTGGCTCCGACGCTGCTCGTGTTTTGCTTTAAGTGGAAAAAACAACAGTTGCGCAGCTTGAAACTGTGCAGATCTGGCAGGTACGCAGCATGAAAATATATGGCTGTTTTTCATTGGAAGGCCTGTGTTTGGCTGTGCCCCTTTCCACTCTCACACACACGCGCACGCACCCCCACCTACAGACACACACACAGGCCATCCAGAGGAGAAAAAAGAAAACAAGAATTACAGCTTGCAGCAGAGTATTTCAGAGTCAGATCAGCAGTGCTGTTGTGAAACAACCAGAGGGTTGACATTTGATCAAAACTCAGCCAGCTTTTTATCTTGTTCCTTCTTTTTTTTCCCCAAAACTAAAAGAGAAACCGAGTTTGGCTCAAGTTCATTGTTGAGTGAATGATTAGTGTCAAACCCAATAAAGTTTTTCACCAGCAGATGGCTGCATTTAGTGCAGAGTGCGCACCATAGTGACTAAGGAAACAAGCAGACATTGGCCAGTGTGAGACTAAGTGTGATGACTTTCAGTAAAAATACCATAAATTGGTTGGTATTTACACAAACCTAACAACTTTCACTTAGAAACAAAATAATTATTCTAACCGCTGCTGAAATAAAAAACACCACATTTTGATCCATTCGTTTTCAAGTGATTATTGCACTGAAGACATTTTTGTTGCTTTGCTCTTTATAGAGTAACACAAGCTAATATTGAATGCTAATTAGCATTTTGAAGTTGCTAACATGCAGTCCGCTACGTCCCTGCTAGCTTGCAGACTGTAGTTTTAAAACATTGTTGCCTTATTAAGAAACAGATGTTTCAACACTGTCTGTACTTTCACAACTGGAAATATTTTTAAAATGTAAAGTTTCTTTTTCTTGTAAAATAAAAAAAGTATAGCAATAGGTGAGGGAGGGGCAGTGTTGTAGTACACTATACACAGGGAGAATTCAGGTCACTTGAGCATCTCATTTTGGGACTCTAACCACTATATGATGGAAAAGTTTAAGGGGAAACTTGAACTTTTTAAGTCTACAGTCTAACTTAAAAATGGAAATTTTGAAGTTTCCAAACTTTTATTACAGCAAAAGTTCACCACAACTGCTGCAGTACAGAAGCAACATCAAGATCTGCCTTACCACCAGGTGACTGCGCCTCCGCTCTCAGCCTGTCGCTGACCAGCTCGTACTGGAAGGCCGTAATCCTCCGGCTGATGTCCGTATGCAGGACGGCCTCGATGAAGAGCGCCCCCTCTCGGATGCTGAAGCAGTGCACCTTGCCCTCCGCCTGGTCCTGTTCGCGCAGCAGCAGCCGCAGCTTGCCGTTGCGGTCAAGGTAGATGTTCGTCCCCGTGGAGTCTTTGGAAGGTTTGATGCAGACGGAGAGGCGGGTGGCGGCCGGCGACAAGGTGTTGGGCCGCAGGTTGACGATGATGGCTCCGGTCGGGTAGAGCCACTCCAGAGAGCCTTGTGAGCAGCGCAAGTACACCTGCTCCACGTCCCTGGTGTGGCCTTCATGGGTCAGCCCGCTACAGGTGACAGAAAGGATAAGAAGTGAGCGTTGAGGAAAACCATGGTTTTATCCATCATCTAAACGGATTTTCTGACTGGGTTGAGCTTAGAAAACAAGCTCTCCCTTCATCCAGACTGTAAGGACACTACACCACATTCCTTCTGAAGTATAAAGGCTGTGCGCAAGACTGGCTGCATGACCAGTCACGAGCCAAAGCAGCCGACATGACCTCAGCTGAAACACACTCCCCATCCCACATTGTTCTGCCCTGAGCTCTGGCAAAACGCACCACTGGCAGGTTGCCTTTGGGAAGAGCTTGGAAGCAGAAGCGGATGAATGGAGGGTACACGGGGGCTTCTGGGGTGACAACGGCAGCAGCAACAGTAGCTGGGCCTGCTGCATGCAAGTGCAAATGCTGGTCACGCACCAAACCTCCCCTTGGTTTCAAACCACCAACAAAGAGAGTGGAAGAGACTTGTCCGGGCAGCACTTCGGACTCTGGCGCCAGCACGACCAAATCGCTCCCTCCACAACTTAATGCCTGGTCAGGGGTTTGAAAACTCCAGTGTGTCAGTCATTCCGTGGCAAAGCCAGAGGCAGGAAGCCATCGGCAGACACATGCCAAGCTTGTGGTTTAACTCTGGGGGGAGAAACGCCCAGTATGCTGAAAAGGAGACGCTGAAATTCAAATTTGCCATAGATCTGAAGCAACCCCAGGCACATGCTGAGCAGATGCAGCTGAAGCCCGATAACCAGGCTCACCTCACCTCAGCACGCCTCTAATTAAGTCTAGTTCATCACTTCTGCATGCAATTAAAGGAGATTAGGCAAGCATTTCACTAATGAACAACAGATTATTGGTTTGAGGCAGAAAGCATGGCCTACCCCTCCTGCTTGGTGGATAAAAGAAACAGAAAAACATTCAAAGTGCAAAGGAAAAAAAATCTGCAGATGTTGCAAGGGAGGTGAAATTTCCAGTGCACAGTAAAGTCAACCTTCTTTAGTGCCATCATATCAAGTAAAAACTGATTTACAAAACTGCAAAACAAATCACCCCCAAAAAAAGAAAAAAGTCTTGGATCCAAATATTTCTATGCACAATCAGGACAAGACGTAATATCTAAAAGTCCAAGAATTATTCTGCAAACTTGTTACAAGTGAAAGCTCGTGGCATTGCACAATAAGAGCACAAATCATATTGCATGTGTAAATACGAGCTTAAACAGATTATTAGTGTCAACAAAATAGCGTTTCCTCATAAATCTGTTGAGTCCAGTTACACGTTGACCTTATTATTCGTGGTTAATATGGCCAAACGGAATCGTTTCACTGCGACGTGCATCGAGTTTCGGTCAGTCCTTTCCAAACTGCCGCCAGCAACTCGCTTCCCTTCACAGCAGCCGCTTGAAATGTAGCATTTTCAGGTGAAATTTCATTCAGAATAAGCTCAGAGAGTCTCACCTGCCCTTCCAGCTGCACTGGTCGCTTGAGTACTGGCAGAGAGAAATCCGACAGAGAAGGAGGAGAGGCAGAAATGAGGCCAGCATCAGGGAGAGCATGTTTATCTCGCTTCACTTTGCCTCTTTTCTCGACTGAAACTATGGGAAAGTCCACCGCCGTCTGTCCGGCCGCATAGTGTTTCCATGTGCCCCGCTCCGCTTCGTCCGCTCTCAGAGGGCTCTCCTTTTTGTTTCCCGAAGTTTCAGAGACATGAAGTCTCTTTTCTTACGTGTACGGACCTCTCCTTGCGTTCGGGTCTCCGCTAACCGTGGACTGGTTTCGGCTCCGTCTCTGGCTCAGCAGCCCTGATTGCTCTCCACGTCACACCCCGTTCGCTCAATCAGCTGCGTTCAGGCGCTCAGCTCGGGCTCGGACATACTAACTTCACAGAACAAAACGATCCTCTTTGAAAATGATTTATTACCAGAAGTGGGTAGAGGAACATTTTATTCAAGGGTGTCTTTACTTAGGAATATTTCTTACTAAAGCGGATTGTATTTGGTGAAAGAGAAGTTAAGTACTGCGGGACAACTGATAATGTCCGATTTTCAGAGGAATCAGACGAAAATATTCAATTATTTTTACATTAATTTTTAAAACAGTGATTTATAAAACTAAAAAAACATCTTCACAAAATGAAAAAATAATCCACAGAAACCTAAAATCCTACTAATTCAGCAAATGAATCTTTTAAATCAGTATGAATCATCTATGTTAATTTTTTTCACTTACATATACTGTAGATTCACAGACATAGAAGCTCACATAGATAGATGTCAGTGAGATGTTTAAAGCTTGGAATATCTTTTTATAATCTAACACTGCTTCAGACTTCTCCACATTTGTATTCATATGCCGTCAGATGTGTTCCTTTATTTATGTTCTCAAACAAACTCCTGAAACTTTCCAGGAACAGCTGTATGCACAACAAGATTGAGCCAAAATTCAAGAACTCTCAATTTACTAACTAAGTAATAATGAAAACAACTAGCTACAGCAGATGTTATTTATATTTTTATTATCTCATGAGTTCAGAAGGTTGCATGCACCAAGACACGTTTTCTTTATGTTGTTAAAAGGTGTGACACAATTCAAAGGTTGTGAGTGTCAGTAAATAAAAGGCCTTGCTAAGTACTTACCAAGGAAAAAGTTGTTTTTTCTGAAGAAACTTAACTGTCCTTAAATATTAATTTCAAAGTGATAAACTTATTTTATTTGCACAAATCAAGAAAAAGAAAAAACATTTCTACTGCTATATCAATTGAATAAAAAGCAAAACGTTGTAGCAGGCTACAGACCATTTGTTTTTAAAGGTTTTTCACAATGTTTTTTAAGATTTTTGCAGGATTTTGTGTTTTCAGTTAACTTCCTCCTCTCTATTTTTGAGAACCTTATGAATGCATTTATCTTCAAAACCTAAAGAGCTTGAAAAGAAAGCGTGACATAAATTGCACATAAACATTCAAATATATCCAGATAGTAACAGGCATTTATATTATTCTGGGCTGCCTGCCTAACTTATTCCATTGTAAGTTACAGACAAGTTGTAGACTTTGAAATTAGTTAAACCGTATTACTGGTAGCACTTGCCTGTCGTGACTTTGCCAGTAATAACAGTGATGTTTTCTTTTGGTATAGGTTCCTGACGCATATCTTACTCAACCAGACATAAACTGGTTGTGTGCTTTAAGGCTTGTGGATGATGTCACCTGTGTAAAGGGTGGATTCGTCAAAACATCATTAGTTCACTGAGTAATGAAACGAAATGGTCTATATAATGATATATCGTGAAAATTTGGATAAATTTGACCTTTGAAATCTTACTGTATATGCGTCTAATCCAGTGATATGTTTTCTTGGTTCATACACAACCTTATGAACCAAATATCAAATACCTTTGATATTTGTTTTCTTCAGCACATGAAGACTTTCTTTCTACTCATCAGCAAAACACGTCTTAAAGAAAATACAAATGTTTATCAAATTTTGAATTTTTTATGGAAATATAGCCTCGAGATACTGTACATTGTTGTTTAAAGCTAATTCAACATTTAAATGTAAAAGTACTTCAATGGTCTCAAAGGTAAATTAAATAAATGAAAGAAGCTATCTGTAATCTATCCCTACAAGGAAATGCTCATTTTAGGTTGAGCTGGAACTTGCTCCTCAAGTTATTCATAAACCTATCAAGTTCTCAAAAGAATACTATGTCCTTCCTGGTTTAAGTTTTCTTTTTAAGGAAAATGTCTAATTGCATCCCTAGCACTGTAGATAATATTGATCACATGATTGCTTCAAGCTTAGAGTCTATATAGAGTTCTGCTGTATTTCAAAATGTCACTTTCTGAATGAAGTCAGGTAGATTACAAATGTAAAATAAATGAACAATTTGATCAATTGTATTAATCAAGGCTGAAAAGTTATCCAAATTAACCTCAACTAGATGCACCCTCCTTGGCAGTGACGACTGCCATAAACACGTGTCATTTGCATCACTGAGGAGGAATTTTGGCCCGCTTCGACCTTGCAGAATTGCTTTATTTCAGCCGCATTGCTTGGCTGGCATAAGGCCGACAATATCTCAATCAGATTCAAGGCTGTGCTTTGACTAGGCCACTTTAAAATCTTTTTTGTTTTATCTTTTGTGGACAGGCAGACTGTGGCGGACTCGCTTTGTTGTACAAACTGATGGCTGGACATTCTTCTGTATGGATTTTACGTTAGAGATTAATGAGTTGTTCAAACTACTCAGGTCATTAGATATAAAAGGTTGAACATGTTACCTTTGGGGATTCAATATTCTTTTCCGACTGTTCAATTTGGATTTGAGCTGAAAATGGCAGACTATTAGTGTGAGTTTGTTTCTCATTTAACCACAACCCCAGTGACAGTTGCTGTCATGTCAAAATAAATGAACCAAAGATGTATGTGTTGGTCAAGAAAACACAGAATGACAGTCGCAAAAACATGAGGGAACGATGTCTTGAGATCTTCTGGTTTACATTTTTTCCTGCAAACACTCATTTGCAGTTTAGTGGGATTCAGAAAACCACAGAGCTCAAACACTGAAAAATCCCTGACGGCTCTATGGTCAAGCAGCAATTTTCCTGGGGTATTCTGAGAAATCTTCCAATCATCATGAGTAACTCTAAACAACTGATCTACAGCTCAATAAAATTAGTTGCAGTAGGCCCGATGAATCTGAAACAAAAACACCATAAAGGCAAGTTTCTGAGTGAATAAAGAGCTGCAGGGACTTGCAGAGCAGCGGGGTCCGTTACTACAAGCTGCATCAGTAAACATGGATGACTTGTAAATTATGTGGTGAATCCTGCGCAATGATTTCTAATGAACAGCTTGTTTTTTGCGTGGATGACATGTGGCCTGGGAAAGAAACCTGTATGACAAGAAAAACCAGAGCATTTTGTAACTGCTACTTATCTGCTCCAGTTTCTTAGAACATGAAATTAGTCATGGCTCGATAGTGTCAACACCGCTGACCCGACATGCAGGATACAAGTCCAGGCTTGGTCCTCATGCCCACCAGAGAGTACCAGGGAAAAAAAAAAAAAAAAAAACTCAGATGGATCTTCAGATAGGCTTTTAATTTGACTGCGAGATTACGCATGTGATAAAAATCACACAAACCCTCCACTGTTTTCTGGACACAGCAAAGCCTTATTTGTGTCATTTGGATTAGGATTTTGGCTTTAGGAGTGTTTGCTGTGGATTCTTTGTTGTCTTTGCCAGTTGTCTGGGAAGTTTCTTGATGAAGAAAAAAAGAACTGCAATACGTGTGCAGGCAGGTAAAACAAGGATCCAACACAATGACACCTGCAGTTTCACAGAAGCTACACAAGCATCAGTCTTCTTGTTGTTTACTGTATTAACTCAAGTCAAGCATAAATTCTCCTTCTTACATAACCTATCTCAGGTTTTGCATACAGAGATCATAAATAAAACACAAATATTTGTCAAATATTCTGAAGCTAGTCAGTATTTTTGAACTATTTTCAGATTATGTCACAAAAAGAAAACACTTTAATATTTACTTGGGATATTTAGTAATAAACACAAAGTAGCATACTATTGTAAATTAGAAGGAAAATACTATTCTTAAAGAATAGCATTTTATATATAAAGTGGATTTGTGTCTTCAAAATGGAAAGAACATGGCACAACTGCAGACCATCCAAGATATGGCAATACACCTACACTGGCAGAGAAGTTAGAGAAGCAATAAAAAGGCCCAGGGTAACTCTGGAGGAGCTGCAGAAAGTCCCAGCTCAGGTTGGGGAATCTGTGGGCAGGATTACTATTTGTTTTGCGCTCCACTAATCTGGCCCGATCCACAGCTGATCCGCTTCTGTCCTCACATCCACCTGGAGATGGTGATTTAAGGGGCCCAAAATGGTTTTTTTTGTTGTTTTTTTTAAAGTTAGAGTGATCATTTCTCCCTGATCTAATCATGTGGACAGTGACAACTTGTTTTTTGTGAAAATGCTGATGTGTCAGCCCAACTTCTAACCTCACCTATAACCCCAAACACACCATACGTCTCATATGTAACAACAATAGTGGCATATTACATGTTCTGCAACAGACTTCACTTGTGTTTTGTTGCTCACCATTCTTGATGTTTTTGTACTTATTGTTAAAATCAAGTGGAGGGACATGTCCCTTACTCCATGTCTAGCGCCGCTTACACATCTGGGGAAGAAAAAATAGAGTTGATAAAAACAGTTCTGAAAAATGTCTTGTGAGGTATCAGGTGTTGTTGAAAATGACAAATGGTTTTAGAAAAAAGCGTGGACTTGTCCAAGTCCTGGTCTTGATCTGACTCAGTTTAAACTATTTTGAAAAGAAGGATGTACAAAACTTTCAGTCTGTTGACATTTTCAAATGCAAACTGCAGCAGGCAGTGAAGATTATTATACAAAGCATTGCTTTACTAAGCCCAAACACAAATTCATGCGACACTTTTCATATCTTTATTTGTAAAACAAACAAAAAAATACTTTTGAAAACAATTTCACAAAATATACATTAATATGCAGAAGTTTCTGTCTGTCAAAAAGTGAAAGTAAATGGGACATGAATACTTTTGCAATGTACTGCAAATACATGCTGTATTTAGCTGACTACTGCTTCACTGCTATCCAAAACATTGCAAAAGAAATATTTGGGTTTTAAGCTGTCAGCCAGACAAAACATGCTGTTTCAAAATGTCACCACTGACCCTGGAGAATTATGCTGAGCATTGTCTCATTTTTCAACATTTGTCTTATTTTAGAAGACAAAGCAAATGATCAGAAACTATGAGAAATAAGTCAATGCGCCATGGGAGTAACATGAGGTGCATCTTCCCGACGACCTGCTCTGTGGGAGCAAAACTTACACAACCAGGATAACTGCTTCTCTTTTTCCCAGAGGAGAAGATTGAACTCGTCTTGTTATTGCAGTTGCTGCCAGTGTTCGTTATTTTCTCATCATAGCTTAAAGGAAGCAGGTTCAGCTCTCACTCTCCACCTGTTAGGAGTCTCACTGGAGGTGGGGTGATATCGAGGGGGGTGAAATCAAGCTTCATTTAGAATGTTAATGAAATGATAGCCACACTGTTGGGTTGAAACTTTATGGAGGATATTTACCAGAGAGGCACAGAGCTGCAATCTCAGGCAAAGGATTAAGAGTTTTAGAAGTATGCAGCTGGGCAGAGACCGGCAGAGTGAAGTGGAAGAAGTTGGGGATGGGGGATGTGACTAAAGTTTCTAAGGGGGAAGGGGATTGTGTTTTTTCAGTCAGCCCTGTTGTCCCAAGCTCTTGCTGAGTGTGACTTATGCCCAGAGTTTGCCCCCAGGTGGAAAAGCAGTCGTAAAGTAGATAGATGCTGACAAAACACAATTTTTATGTGCTTGTCTTCTCTGTCCTTTGTGCCCCCAACTTTTACTTTTTTTCTGTAATTGGCACATTGGAGGAACAAGAAAACAAGCAAAGGGGCTTGCTCTTTGTTGAAAACACACACAGGGCTTCTTATTTTACAACAGCAGCAATTCAGTGTTTTCTTTCTTAGACCGAACTGATTTTCTTTCAGTGCTCAGGGAACCAGTTTGTTGCTCTTCTTAAAAGCCAGCTATTGCCCATTTCATTAGTCGACACTACGCTCTAAACTCCATCCACACAAGTATGTCAGATGTGTTGTGGTATGCAAAAACAGATTGGAAGGTGCTGATACCATCAAGCAGCCGTCTGCTTGTCATCAGCCTTCCCTGGCTTCTTTCCAGGGTGTCAGAATCACAGCTGAGCTAAAACCTATGTCACATTCTTCTCAGTAAACAGGAACTGTTTCGTTTTGAGGCATTATTTGTACCTGAAGGCAGGCATGGGGTCTGCATCTCGTCTGAAACTTTGCACGGCAATATCTTTCCTCTTGTTTGAATGAAAATGTAGGTTGCTGTGCCTTTACCATCCACGGTGGTCAGTACTTGTCAGCAGGGAAACGTGTGGGCGGAAAGTGACATATTTGAAGAATGCAGCAACTGGCACATCTTACTGTGAATTCTTCGAAGTTTTTGCAAGCCAGCAGAGACAACGCTTGTCTTTTGTTTCAGCCTTGATGGTGATCTCAAGCTGTGAGAGAAAGAACAGAACATGCTGAAGTATGGAGAGAGAGAGCAGAGATGGAAAATGTTGCTCTTTACAATATCTGCAAAAGGCCATGAATACAGTGTGATTAGATAGGGTCAAGGCCTGAGCCAAGTAAATTCCTAATCCCTCTGAGAGGTTCTCTGTGTTCTTATTATCAGCACACTTACTTGGCAAACTTGGAAGAAACTTCAGCAGTAAGGCGTCTTATAAGATATTAGGGTCACGGGTCATTCTGAATTTGCGATCATTTGGCCAGAACCTTAAGAAGATGAAAGCACAATAACAGTGACTTTTACTTTGCTCTGTATGCAGATTTTTCCAGGGATCAGAACGAGGAAAGGCCTGTACGTTCCAGTCATTTTTAGTTTTATCCTTCAGCATACATTCAAGACCACAAAAGCAAGAAAAGCAGAAGAACTGGGATTAAAATCTGATTACCTTCAAGGAAAGCAGTTAAAACACAGAATGTGATTTCCGCTCTTCAGATTAGACTCGGTGATCGGATTCTCAAGGCTTCCTCTGGCCCACGGCCCTCCTTCTCCTTCATGCCCTGGTGACCCCAAGGTTTCCTTGATGGGTGTGCTCCTTCTGTGATTCGCTCATTGAGTCCAGGATGCTAGGCACAAAAAGTATCAGCCATTGCTCCTGCTGATGTTAGGTGACAGCCATGATAGACTCAAGAGAGTGTGGGGGTAGGAGAGAAGAAGCGAAGGCTGCTTCCTTTGTTATGTCCAAAATTCCTTGGCTTGTGTGAGGAGATCAGCTCTTCAGCCTCCCAGATTCCTGTGCATCTTCTTGTGCAATGGGCAAAGAGGAAAGAAAAAAAAAAACAAATGACTTACTGAGGTGAATTCTATTTTTATTTTTTTTTAAATCATAATTTAAAATTCCGTTAGATAAGGTTTTACGAAGCCCCTTCATTATTTATTCCCACTTATCGTTAAAGTTGTGTAATTCCTAATCCTTTAACACGGTGCCACGAACATCACAGTGATACACCCAAAGATATCTTTGTGTGTATATAGATACACTGACAAATAATTTAATTTCTGATCATGATTACTCTCCCATTTGTTTTTTTTTACAAAGCACAAACTTTTGCAAACAGAGGTCATAAATAAAACACAGATATTTAGCAAATATTCTTTAGCAATTATAATTTTTAAAACAGCACCGAAAACCTACGTCATTGCTCACAACTCCTCCTTCAGTTTGAAATTCAGCTGGAGACATCAAGGTCTTTTCCTAATGCTGTCGGAAAAGGCCAGAAACAGCAGTGACAGCCGCTAGCACTAAACTGCACAGCTGGTGAACAAATCTGAACTAAACTGACACCAGATCAGTTCAAGAATTTAGACAGAATATACACATTTTACTCCTTTTTCGGGAATCTAACCTTTTCCTGCTTATGAGAACCCTGAATCTGCCAGCCCTAATGGAAACCAAAAACGTATGCAAGGTAACTTCCCATCCAAGTTTCTGAACACTTTCAGATGTCAAAAATTATGGCGACTTAGATGATCAACTCCACAGTTAATGCAGCTTTAACCCCTCAAAAAAGAAGATTCTCTCACAAAGATTCACTATGATCAAAACCAGCAGGGCTCAAAACCAGAACACTTGCCAACATAAGAAACAAAAACTAAATATTTACACATTATAATTTCTTAACTTTCAGGCAGAGATTCATGAAACACACACCGTGTGGTGACAATGTGGCTGAAGTTCATTAATCAATGCAAAAGCAAACACTGAATTTGCTTGTTTTAAATGAATAACATCGCCAAGTTAATTATTGGAGATTACTTAATAATCGTGGATAATCTCTGATAGTCACGAGAACTTTGGCGAGGCTATTTACAGCTATCGGTAAGTCTGTATTTTAAGATGGCAACAATGATGATTGACTGCCATTATTGAGAGGTTTACTCAAGTGAATAATCTTAATGTTGTCTATCAGCAGCTCAACTCTATTCCCACTGAGAAGCTCACAAGAGGAGAAAGAATGAGTGGAGGGAATGGAGCAGAGAACAGTTGGGGCATTGTGATAAAAAACATGTTGAGTTTTATATCGGCACATGGTTTGCCTTAAGAAACAGTCATCGAACTGTTCAGAGGTCAACAATTACTCAAATTTCAGCATGAACTGTAAGCGCGGCAGCCATCTAAGGAAATTTGGATACAGTGGAGTCGTTATAAAGTGGTGACACAATGAGCTCTTTAACATCCTCCGGCTCTTGATAGCTTTCTCTTTTGCTTCAAATAAGAGCTGGATTCCAGAAAGTTTGGCTGTGGTGACGTTCTGCACAGTCAATGACAATACCATCATTTGGTGATTCACAAGCTAGTTGCAGGTGTGGTTGGAGAGGTAGAAAATATACGACAAAGAAGTAAAAATAGGTCAAAAGTAGTAGCCACAAACTGAATCGCTCCTCATCTTGTCACCCTGAAATGACAAATTCCATTGCATTTTGTTTGAATTTTGTGTGAAAGAAAACCACAAAGTAGCACAAAAATATGATGTGACACTTATGTATGGTTTCAAGATTTAGTACACTGGTCATATGTCACAAAATTGAACCTATAATCACACTAAACTGGAGTCCATTCTAGAAAACGAGAATAAAAAATTTGTAATAATTATGTTCAACGTCACAATCAGTTGCTTTTGTTGTGATCTCTAAGATAAAATCCTAATAAAATATAAAAGTTTGAATGGCAAACATTTGAAAACATTGAACATGATTGGTGTTCATGGTGTTCATTTTGGTGAACATGTAAAGTCTGTAGAAAGTCGCAGACCAGGATTCAAACCCAGGACCGTTTTGCTTGGATACAACTGTACTATCAACAGCCTAACTAGAAAATAGATTCACTTATATTCAATTATATACATTTCACTTCTTCTGTTACGGCTGTTGTAGATGTTCCACACCACTCCTCCAAAATTAAAACTCTAGCAATTTTTTTTTAAAAAAGGAAATGCCATTTACTGAAACCGACAGAGTGAAAAGGTAATGCACACTCAGCAGACATGCTGAGTGATATTTTCCCAGACTTTAGCACATATTATTGTAACTTTGTCTCAGGGTATAAAACATATCAACTTTCATTAAATGTTATTTCTCGGTGTGATCTTAAAGGGTTGACTTTCTGCTGATGTAGTTAACCATGAAATAATACTAAAAGGCTATTGCTAAATACTGAAAAAGATCTGTTGGTGTCTTTAATGAAAAAACAATACAGGCATGCTGCGACAAGAGGAATGACTTGCTGAAAAAAAAAAACACAAATCTACACCAACTCAAAAAGAACCTGTTAGGGCTGTATGTGCGTACTTATTCATCTTGAAGGTTTGTCAGGCTGTCTGCCAACAGAGCCTGTGGTGAAATTAGTCTTTTTTTAAAAGTTCAAGAGGCACAATAGGGGAAATAGATTGCATGAAAAATATTGTTTTCCATTTGCTGGCATGTCCAGAAGGAAGTTTTAGGGGGACATTCATCTATAAGAATACAGAACAAGTTTGTTAGCAAAAATGCTGCAGTTTTAACAGAATGCAGTGTTTAAGTTTAGCCAAATCAAGAATATCAAGAGAATTAATCTCCCTGACTTGACCTGCATGAAGATGAAAGTCTTTGATGGACTGATAGACACATTGCTGAGAGGAGAGATCCCTGCAAGTGGGCATGGTGGTATTACTGTGAACTGTGGTGGTTTTGCTCAGCATCTGCAGCACATACAAACAAACAATCATGTGTAGAACTGCAGGGATGAATCAGTGACTGGTTGGGCCAGATTGTGTATCTGACGCACAAACCTACAACACTCCCACCTCCTCTGCACACACGGCTGGCACGCTCCACACACGTTCCCTGAGTCGCATGTGTCAAACTGGAAGATTTGGACATATTTAAAGATTCTCCAATTAAATTCAACACTAGTTTATTTTTCTGTTATTAGTATTGTTACAGATCTTGACCACATTAGAAAAGATTAAAATGCTATAGTCCTGGAAAAGAATATTTACGCCTGACACATTTTCTCAATTTTCTTTGTTGTCATCATTAAATACTTCACAGATGACTCTAGTTAAACACAAAAATCAATTTTCAAAGAAAAAATTTACATAAGAATATAACTTGAAGCAGGGTAAAGGCTTTCAAATAGTGCTGAAGCTTCCCAGGAGTGGCTGAACTACCAACATTACAACAGCGGGCCATTAAAAACAGGTCACAACAGAACACAGAACAAGATCTACTGCCCTGCAGAACTCGCTGGTCTCATTTAATGTTGCTCTTGATGTTGATGGAGAAAGAGAGTGGAAGAGTTCCAAGACAAAAACTTCAACTGACCATAAATAACAAAAAATTTTGTCTTGCATCGGCCATAAACAATTACTTTTGGGAAATAATTGGCGGCTGACAGCTGTGCAACAGAACACACACTTGACAAAAGGTGTGCTACCTGTTGGATTTGCTGTGAAATGCTTTTCAGAAACAGAACAATACAGGGTTAATCAAACATGTGTGGTTTGCTGCTTTGGATTATTGATAACTTGCTGATATGGCTGTAAATATGTATTCTCCTGAAAAATCTTGAAGGAGAAGATCCAATTATTACTCTGACATTAAACTTAAGCACATTTGAGTTACGGAGCATAACAACAATCCAAGGCACACCAGCAAGAAAATATGGTTTTTAAGTGACCTATTTAAAGTTCAAACTTCTGTACAGTAGATGTTTTTGTAAGATAAACATGCTTTTCATGATTTTTTTAAAAAACAGAAGAAACCTGTAAGGGCTAAATATTTCTTCATAGTATTGTACACGTCATTTAAATCTGTTTCCCCTTTGCATTAATCAGTTTATACAGCAACAGACACTTGCTAATATCCATGAGATATCATCATGATGAGACACACGTCTGTGCAGGTGAATCACAAACCAGCTGCAGCAGGTGCTACAGCCGCCAGACATGAACTGCAGACACACAAAGACGACGTTGACGAAAAAATTATGTACATGTGCAACATTCGTCAACTTCCACGTCTGTGTAAAATCAAACGGATTGTGGATAAATAAGTAACTACAGCTGTGATTTTGTGCCTCAATGCAACAAATACTGCCAAATTTTCACTGCATGATTAAACTTGCTTTCAAATGTCTCACTGTGCGTCTGGTTAAAAAAGTAAAGCTGAGAGGTTTCGAGCTTTGTCCTTTCCAAGCATATGATCGGAGTCCCTTGATGGGCCTGCAAACAAAGCCAGCGATTCAGCTATGGGCTCTCTCCACACCTCGACCCACTCCCACTCTCATCTTGCCAAGCCTCAGATCCAACTGCAGCCCAGGGAGTTATACTGAGCAACAATGAGGCCCTTGTACAAGTTGAGGTAACACCATAATTGTTACAATCTGCCCATTCAGGTGAACGCCACACCCACTTTTGACTCCTGGTGACATTTTGAGAGCTTTCTGACTGTCAGTGATGCTGCTGCATTAATCAGATACAATCAGGAGGCCCATGATGTGCCCTACCTTTTGATAGCTCAAAAGGTAGGGCACATTAATTACATGCTCCTTTCTTACGAGGTAATTGAAAGTGTTCCTCAGGCAATAAAGAAGTGGCATAAAGACAAAAAATACATTGGAAGAAAAATAGTGTCATTGAAGCAGTTACAAAAAAAGAAAGAAACACCGGAACACAAATTTAAAATAAATGAATACCAATAAGAAAACAAATGTTTCTGCACATCTTAGTGTGTTTCTAGGGTTGATTTAGGTCTGACAACTGAGCCTTGAGGAATCCACATGATCTTAGTTCGATTCGATTTATAATTGTCAAACAAAACAAAGTGGCTTTGTCTTCTAAGCCAGGTCTGAACGAGTCAAACATAAACCCAGCATCTGCAGCGAGAAAGCTTTTTAAGTCGTATAAAACTAAAAAACTTAGAGCTGAGATGAGCAATACAATTCTGATGTGATATTTGATGAAGGACAAGTCTAGTGGAACAATTTAATAATGCCATTCTGCTAATCACAATCCACGAGGTAGGTCATGTTTCCAGAAATATTTTCAAAAACTAGTCCAATCCAGCTAAGGACAAGTAAACATATTGAAAATTGGCTTCTCTTTTGCCTGTTATTTATTATACTGTCCAACTCCTGTTTCGAGTTTATCAGTACCCTCTTGCTCACCACAAGCCAGATTCTTCCTCTGGAGATAAATCCCAACTGTGTGACTTTTGGCGTGTGGAGGGCTCGCTGCGGAGGGAAACAGCACAGAGGCCTGGGTGGTTCTGCCTGGTCAGCTTCCAAGTCTCAGTTGTGTCTAATGCAGGTCTGTGAGGAGCTTCCCCTGCCTTTCATCCGTTTAGGAAACATATGGAAACATCTGCCCGTTGAATCAAAGTACGCAGCCCCCATGATTGTGTCTTCCAGGAGTATCGCCAGGAATGTTATCCTTGTGTAAAATATTAGCCTTGCCTCTCCAAAACAATAAAAATAAAACAAGGAAGCTCACTGGTCAATTGCCAGTGGATGTTTTAGCTTTGACATCACCGGCAGTGAGCAAATTCCTGCTGAACATCAACAAGTAGTTCACAATCAGTCTTCTCCTCGCTCGTCGTAGAAGGACGGTTAAATTGTCTCACATAAAAACCAAGTCTCTTTTTAAAGACAATAAACAATCCCTGTTTAATTGTCTTATATTAGAAAGGAAATTAATTCCAAAGAAATTGCAAAGAGAAGATGGATAATGAGAAGTCAGAAGTACATGGCTCCGCTCTATAACAAAGTGGATGTTGAATCCATGTGGACAGGTGAGCAGACAAAGTCTGTCGGCTCACCTGCATGTCTCTCCATGCCTGAGCTGAAGGATCAGGCCCAGACGTGTTGATAGGCCGAGACTGAACGGGGGTCAGGAGTCACACCTGCCGATGAAACACCTTTTCTCTCCATGCACAATGGGCTGTTACCCCCAAAACAGCAGCCCTAACCTGATGAGTGATGCCTCCCCTGTGGAAAAAAATGTGAAGCTTACACTTGTCCAAGCTGGAAAGAATAATAACAAAAACACATGTCGGTGTTTGTTGTGTCAACATTTGTTCAAATTGATCACATCTCATTTTTGTTTGTAAAAAAAACAAATGAAAGTAATGCAGCTGCCTCGTTTTCAACGAGAATTACAGAAAAAAATTAAGCAGTATGTATTGAACATCTTCCCTTAGACTATGTCTCCATAAAGTGTAAAAACTCTAACAATTCTTTTTTTTTCTCTCTCCAAGCCATGTTATTAGTTACAGACTAGGTGTGTAAGGAAGGCAGTTGCTGTGTTTGTACTGAAGAAAGGATGTTCAGGTTTGGCTGCGACAGCAGCAGTGAGGGGGGGGGATGTGGTTTTTGGGAGTATCAGAGAGGATGTTTTTCCTCCTGTGTGATGACTTCTGACCTCTACCATCCTCACTCTATCTGCCTTTAACCTCTGTCCTATTGTAGCTCTTATCAAACTGTAGAATGTTGTTCACACATCCAGTCCAACACTATGTACACATGGGAGTACAGCAGAATAATGATAATTGTACAAATGTACATCTATTATGAGGACATGGAAAGACAGTGTGGGAAAAAGATCCAAGGAACTTAGGGACAAAGAGTCCAACAGCAAGAAGACTACACTTAATCTCACGTTAAGATATGCAAAGTAGTGAAAATGCAGGGTTTTTACAAGAGGTATTTATTATTTAATTTTGTTCAGAGAGGCAAAAAAATGTATATATAGCTTTTACTTGGCTCTAGAAGTTCTTCACATTGGTCACTATACATCAGATAGAAGAACAATGAGAAAGTAACTGAGTGTATTCTTTAAATTTGTAACAAGATGCTGGAGCAAAACCATGTCCTTTAATTACATAGAAGAATAAAACTAAAAGTACCTGAACACATCATCCCTACTGTAAGATATGTGGATGGCAACATCCCATTGTGGAGATACATTGCAATTCAAAAGGCAGATTTTTATTTGTGAAAGAACGTTTAAACCATTTTACATTCTGATTCCACTTCACTTCATATGAAAATGTTCAACAAGTTTTCCTGCATGGCACTGTTGATGCTAAAGGCAGGTCTAGTTTTGAGTTTGCACAACTTTGATGCATCTAATTGTGTCTGCCACATCTCTGTTAGTTAGTTCATTGTTTTAGGAAACACTCTCCCTGAAAAGCTCTTGTCGTCCATTCAGACTCTCCGCTCTTCATGTTAATGGCCACCTGTTTCTGCCACTGTTTCTCTACCCAGTGTACCTTTGTTTTCCATCTAAGCTTCTGTATCTGGCTGTCTTGTCAGTGCTGCCTGACTAGCCTGCCTCCTAACACAACACGGTGTTGTCCTGAGGGTGCACTGTGGCCCCTGCTGATCACACTCCACTGAGCTGTGCTTGCACCTCCTCTCATCTCTGCTAACACACACTGACAGGACCCTTTGATATCACGAGAAGCAGTGTGGACCTGGGGCTGGCCCAACAAAAGCAATCTGATCCTGCGGCCGATGCGTCCAAGCACGTCTGTGGCCCCCTCCCCAACAAAGAGCGAGGGCAGCAGGACTCCGCTTTGTAGGTCTGGATGTATGCGCGGACCTGCACGTTGTCTGAGCTGAGCTCTGCATGTGGAGGATCTAAAGAATGATTTGTTTTCTGACCACAGCCTGAAGATTCAAATCATACTATTAATAAAATATGTGTTTGATTTGCTGTGATCGGATCCCGCTTTGATTAAAATTTCTGTGTCAAAAAATCTTAGCAAAAGTAGTCTGAGGATTGGGTTTCATTTGGATTTCCAAAGAGGAAAGAGAAATGAATTCGTTAAAGAAAGCAATTTTGTTAAATTTGGAAATTTTATTTTATCATGTAAACAAAACACAATAGAGTGTAATTTAAAGTCTTAAATCAAGCATAAGATTCAAATTGATTCTTGACTGAAGCAAAACAAACTAACATCCAGATAGTAAATTATACAAAGGTGAAGATGGATATTTATCTGTTTCAAATCAGTTGGGATTACAAAAAACATCAATTGAATCATTAGTAGATTGAGATCAGGACTTTGTGATGACCAAAACATTGACTTTGTTTCACTAAAGCCTGTTTGTGAACAATTCAGAACCCTGATCCATCTGGACAACCCATTTCCAACCAAGCTTCAACTTTGTGAATGATGTCATGAGATGTTCAATATTTCCATTTTATGTTTTTTTGTCATGATGCCTTTTGTTTTCAGAAGTCCAGTAAGGGATGTCCACAACATGATGCTGCCCCCTCTGTACTTCAGTTGGACTGATGTTTTAACCGTGGTGTTTCCCCCAGTACACTGACAGTCACTATGGCCACAAAAACTCCATTTTAGCTTTCATTAGACTACAGGAACTCTCTAAAAGTAAGGCCTTTGTCCATGAGTAGCTTATGCTACTTTTGGGGAAATGGGTTCTTGCTTGCTGTGTGGTCCTTCAGCTAATTGGTAAAGAGTTTATTTCACTGTGGATAATGACGCTCTATTCTAGCTTGAGTCAGCATCTTCACTAAGTCTTTTGCTTTTGTTGAAGAGTTCATGCATACATTTCTAACTAAAACATGATCATCTCTGGGACATTGAACCTTTCTCCTTCCTAAACAGTATGATCGATGGATGTTCTCATGCTACTTGTGCGTCATTGTTTGAACAGATGACTCTGGCACCTTTAGGTATCTGGAAATTGTAGCCACAGATGAACTAGAGTGGTGAACGTTCACAATTTTCTCCCTGTTATTTTGGCTGATGTTCTTTGTTTCCATGATATCACACAATAAAGCAGTGAGTTTGCATAGAAAGATTGTCCAAAGAATGTTCTTAAACAGAAAAGTTTGTCTCATTTAATGTCAGACAGTGAGAAAAAAAGTTGTCTTTCTATTGCGTATGTAAATATCTGGTTTAAACTGTATGCAAATCAAAGAGATTAGCTATTTCCACACAGGCACTGCAGTCTTTGCTCTGAAGGAAAACAAATGTCCACAGGATTGGTTTGTGAAGTATTGCAGAAGTTTTCCACCCTGCTTCCCGTCTGGATGATCAATGGGTGAGACAGTATTGAAATCCCTGCTGTACAGGAAACGCATGCGAGCTGCAAATGTGTAAAATGTCCAGACAAGGGCCGTTCAGAAACACCAAAACAAGGTTCTCAAACATGAAACCGCTTCACAGCTGTGAAATGATTTACTTATTTTTGAAATTAATGAAAATAACTGAAAACATTAAACTATAAATCACTAAGATTGCTTCTTTCAAGTGAATATGTTTTCAATGCAAACACTGGGCACCTGTGTTATTCTGTCATGTTGTGTTCCTGATTACCAAGGAGTTAAGTGAAAGGTTATATTGAGGGAAGAACACTGTGGGTGAGAACTTTTGTGATTTTTTTCTCAATTTATTTTATTTAGTTTTTTTCCTTGCTCAAGCATTACATATCAAATCCACAGGTTTTTTAATGAATGTGTCATGCCAGCAGATTGTATTTGGCATGACATCCAAATTCATCCATTTTACATCTGATCAACAAAATCTTCAATGTAGTATGTTGAAATCCAACATGAATGTTGTGCTTCTAAAAGAATAATCATATTTTGACATATAAGACATATTATTTATAAATGTTATGCTTCAGGATGTAGTAGGCAGACATGAGTAGCATGTTTAGGGATGGGAGAAGGACTCTCAGTGTTGCTTTGATTACTCTTGCAAGGAATTAATAGGATATAAATTCAAACCTTCCTTTTATTTGCTTTAAATAATCCTATAATTTGACAAAAACCGAGTTCAGAGAAAGTATGGCTTCCAGTATATCGTTTTACCATACTAGCTTCCTTTCCAGATGTATGATTTTTTTTTATTCCCTGGAATTATTAAAAGCTTCCTACCTTCCAAACACCTGCACAGAGTTCTCCTGCTACTACTATTCATCTTCAAAGTTTACTCCATCACAAGCTCGTAAATTATATACCATTCCAAACTGGATTTCAGAAATGACCTCAGCGCAGAGCAACGCAGCTTGTCCCATCCCATCCAGTACATCTGGATCATTTTATCTGCAGCATCAAGTGCTTCCACTAGCACAGAGCTGCTGCGTGCTTTTCCTATTTGTTGCACACAAAGAGAGCTCATAAGAGGAACGTAGGACCGTGGAAGCGTCTATCAATGTATATTTCAGGATTCATGGTCTGCTCCTCTGTTGTTTTGCGCGGGAGGAAAACAATAGAGTAGCACCATACACAGGCTCTGAAAGAGCAGCTGTCGTCCCAAGGATGAGTCCACTTATAGTTGTATGAAGTCATTTGCTGTGAAAGAATCCTTGTTAATATTTCTGTGGAGTACCTTCAGTGACTCAACTTTTAGAGGAAAGTGGGATGCAAAAGAGCTGGAAACTGTGGGTGCAAGTTGGCAAACCTTTTACGGCCGTGGAAAGGAATCAATTTTCCTTCACGCTCCACAGTGGGCAGGATTATAATCTCTTGCTATTAAAAGCAGGTCTGAAGCTCACCACAAACGGACTCTTTTCTGTTCACTGAAAAGAAGCACATTCGCCTAGCCACCTTAACGTTGACCTAACCTCGTCGATATAAACCTGCTTCCGCCGTGGTCTCTGTGTCCTGAACAACGCTGCCTTTGTTCCCCGTGTGAAGAGTGGAACACGAAGGAGGTCCCAGTCTGTAAATCATTCGAAACAGATGAAGTCACAGGTTTTAGGTGTAGTTCATAGGAGTTGAGTTTACTGCACTCCAACAACCTGCTTCAGAAAGGCTACTTTTATCTGCTGAATGGCGGTAGCTTGAAAGGAAGTACATGCTTAGCACTGCCACATCCACATACTTGTTTGTGGAGTATTCAAGAAGCAACCAATGCTGACACATTGGAGACTGAGTATGAGGTTCACCATGTGTTTTTAAAAACTTTAATCAAAATCTATAAGGTACCATCGTTACTACAATGCAAACAAACAAACATCTCTCTCCTCACAATCTCTTCAAGATGTCTTGACTGGGATCTTGTTCCAACACTTGTGACAACATATAGTCATCACTACTTTAAAGTATTGGAAGTTAAAATGTAAAAACCAGAGAAATGAACTCAGACGATGAGGTGAATAAAATATAACATTCACACTGCCAAAAGAATCATCAAGGGGAATGAGATGGTGTCAGAAGAGGTGAACAAATCCAGTTTCACCATACATGATGAAATCTCCACAGCAACTCTTTGGTTGTTGTGAACAGTGTGTGAGCTTTGGCACCTCTTTTTTATATCCCAAGGGCCATTATAGAAACGGTCAAAACAAAGGATGAGGCAGGGAGATAAAATGAGCAAAGAGGAAGAGAACAGAGGGGCATTTTAAGAGAGCAGGAGCGGTAAAAGTGAGTTTGGGGGAATAAGAAGGTGAGGATGTGAGCAGAGACTTTAGAGGGGAGTCGGTGAACATTCCTGAACCAGCTGTGGGTTGGAGGGGGAATTCTCACTGAACGCCTGACAAATAAAATAAGACACAGGCTATTTCAGTCCTCCAAAACCCCACCAACACATGACTGCACAGCGAGGGGCCAGAAAGATTTTGGAAGGAAAAAGAGGGAGTCTAATGAGCGAACCAGTGGGCTGAGCAGTCCAGTAATGGAGGCTCAAAACCACAGCAGTCCAGTGGTTAATCTTTTGTCGTCTCTCTCTCTATATGCCACCATATGTCTCCTTCGATACTGAGAGAGAGGCCGGCAGCAGCAGCAGTGGTTTAAGTCCTGAAAGCACACACATTCCTCCTGCACAAACAGGTGGTGAGGTTGTTTAATAAATACAGGATTTGGTGGGTCAGTGAAGGAGGGACGGGGTCAAAGGCCATCGCAGAATGTAAACAACAGAGCTGCTATAATGCAGAGGCGGCTTTCTGGAAGGGAGAAAACCAGGGTTTCACTTCTAAGTCCTTGTTAAACACTCATACAGCTGAGATGATGCGACCTATTTTAACACTTTTGTTCTGGTGGAGCGGCTCACTGTATTAAGTGGTGCTTAACTCTGCAGTTTGAAGTTCAAGACTGAGTAGATGAAAGAGTAAAGTTCAAAGACTTCTGTAGTGCACTTTAAAGTTTTTTATTTTATTTTTTCACTCTATCCTCAAATGCTAATTTCTCCTCTTAATTATCAATTGGTCAAATGTTATTCACTGCATTTAGATTTAAATATTAAAAGTTATTTGATAAATAAATGTTTCAAGCATTTTTCAAACATGTATTTTTCTTTCAAGCAAAATCCAATAATCACTTTTAAGTACTTCAACTTTGCCATTCAAATGTATCCGGCTTGTTTTTTGTGGAATAAATTGCCAAAAAATTTGAAGATCAGAGGAAGGCAGACAACTGGAAAAAGAGGGAGTCTCTTTTCCAGCCTCTTTGATCTGGTTGGAGTTTTTGTTCTCAATGCAAAGACAGATAAAACAAAAATTAATGAAAGTATAGTGGAACCTTGTTAGTGAAGTCTAAAGAGAATAAAACTCAGAAAATCTGGTGGCATTTTATGTGCATTCATCCATCTAATGTCACCCTTCTAGACCCAAAACTGAAACTAAATCACCTTGAAACTAAATACTCAGAAATACTTTTACATCTAAACTCCACGCTCCATACAAAACACAGGGTTTGCAAATAAACTCAAACACATTTGCAATTACTATTTTGATTTTTTTTTTCTTCCAGGTGCTTGTATGATGTTTGGAAGTTTTTCAAAATGAAAAAAAATATATATATAGTATTTTATCAGTGAAGTTTCAAAGACTGGATTTTTTTCCTCCAGGTGTCTGTCGGTGCCTAGGAGCTATAACTATGCAAGACTAAAAACCACAAAAGAAGTATTAATTTTATGTTGATAAAGATGACAATGATATGAAAATTACCCCTCACATTTAATACTAATACTAATACTTCACCTACATTCAAACTCATTCTTTATAAGAATCAGTTGGTGTTTCCCATAACAGCTACAAATGCTTCACACTTTTGCTGCCCCCGCATTCTTTAGCGAACAGAGCGCTGCGTTCAGGATGTCAGCTGGACAGTTTTGATGTGAAATTTCTTCAAAGAAAATACAAGTGGAGGTAGTGAGAGAAATAAAATGGGCAACGATCGTGCTCCTCTTCTAGACGGGTTTAGGAGAGGAGGCTGAGAGTGTGATGGATCACGTCAAAACCGTCTGTTGCTTTATGTCACAGTTCCTGGTGAGACCCGGGAAGGTGAGGGGAGGACATATATGGTCATCCTCGCAGCGTTTTCCGTGTCTTGCTGCAAACAGATGAGGATTTCCGGTGAACATTACTCCACTGCTTGCCCCTCAGGGACACAGTTGTGTCCACGTGTCTTACTGGGGTCATCACATCACAGCTGGCCTTACTCAAAAAATTCTTTGTGATCCTCCAAACAGCATGCAAGCTTGTCTGTCGTGTTTTTTTTTTTCTTCCTCCTCTCTCCCCTCACCACACAGATAAAAAGTCGGGCAGGAAGACAGATGATTATTTCATGGGGGAATCCCACATCCTGCATTTTCATCTCTTTATCTCTGCTAGAAGCCCTGGAAAACTTTACCTCAACTGAAAGGGTTGGGTTGGAGGGGAAATGGGATGAATAAGACATAAGCAGCACCATAAGGCACAAAGAGCGAAGGATCGAATCAAGCAATCTGCTAACCATCCTAGAGCAACAAACACTTCCTTTACTCGAGACTGGAAGTCAAAAGCCACTTCCCTTGAGTTGAGTCACTCTTTTAGGATGACAGCTACTGGTAGACCACTGCAACCACATCAACTGTCCTCCGTCTACCCCATGCTTTCATCCCGAATCCTGTGTTCTCCAGCGTTCCAGTTATTCAGTGCACGCTGCACTGCTTTCACTGGGTCAAAGCAGGAATGACGCACATCACTGACAGTCTCAAAGCCTTTTGTGCTAGCTGTTTTTGAGGACACTGATGTGGATCGCAAATGTGCCTTATGGAAAAAGCCCTGAAGCAGCAGGGGGAAAGCTTTCCTGCTACTCTTTAGCTCACATCACTGATGGAAACGATTAAGCATATTGGGGTGTAATTCCACCCCCTCGGTCTAGCTCTTAAAATAGAGAAATAGAGAAGAAAGTGACTGGCCTGGTGCATATTTGAAGTCCTCTGATTGGAGGTTGTTATTAGGCAGATTTCAGCTTGTGACTACGGCAGCAGGCCTGGCCATGTGGTATCGTAGTCTCAGAGGCCCTCTCCTCCCCAATTTTGCACTGCTAACTTGCAGCTTTTCATTTCATTGTGAGTATCGATTTCAAACAGCTATTTTAATCGAAATGAAAACATACCAATGTGCTTCTGAACCTGATCCCAAACACAAAGTTGCAACAGAAGATGCCTTGTATTTAGAATACACAATCTAATTGGTTCGATTTTCTCTCTCTCTCTCTCTCTCTCTCTCTCTCTCTCTCTCTCGCTCTTTTTTTCACATCAAGCAGGAAGAGCCTGTTTTATATGAACCATCTGTCTAACTCCCCCACTCCAAGCTGCGAGCAAGTGGCAGCTATGTAGCTGGTGCAGTGTTTATCATGTTAATAAACTACACACGTCTGGCACAGGGTAACAGCTCTGGTCACTGTGCTCACTGAAGGATGGAGGGAAATGAGGCAAAAACAGCTGGAAGCTTTCAAAAGAAGGACTGCTTGAGTGCATGTGTGTGTGTGTGGGTATGTGTGTGTGTGTGGTGTGTGTGGGTGTGTGTGTGTGGGGTGTGTGTGTGTGTGGGTGTGTGTGTGTGTGTGTGTGTGTGTGTGGGTGTGTGTGTGGGGGGGTGTGTGTGTGTGTGTGGGTGGGTGCATGCGCAGCATGTACACACACATAGAAAGTCCAGAGTGAGCTTTAAACACCTACAAAAAGGAGAATTTCTAGAGAGACAGCTTAAAACAGAAATAACTTGATAAAGTGAGTTGGTGAATGAGTAAATACTTTGAGTAAATGTGTTAAGTTAAAAATTATTTAAGCACCATCAAATATAGGGCCTTAGTAATTGTTTTTATTTTACCAACATGATTCTTCAGGCTGGATGTAATAATAGCATTTTGAAGTGGCTCAAACAAATTCCTGACTTGTATATGAGGGATATATCTGTGGAAGACCCTCTAGATTGATGGCCTTGAAATCTTCCAACCTCAATTGGGGCGAATTGGCCAAACAGAAACCATCAAAAATACCAGAGCCACATGCAAAGAGATGTTCAGTAAAAATAAGAGGAGCATAATTGCTGTGAAGCCAATATCAGACAAAACTTTTTCTCTCACTGTCTGAAGTTAAATCAGACCAAATTTCTCTTGTTTTAGGTCAGTTGGAATTACCAAAATTATTTCTATTTGCTAAATCTCACAATGATGAGAGAAAGTGTATGTGAGATATATAAATTTTTGTCTTAAAAATCAGAAAATGACATGTACAATGTAATATTGTCACCTTTCTAATTTTTTATGAAGTAGGCATAAAAAAAGTCACTTTCATGAAGAAATGACCATTATTTTAAGAAGGTGACATTATAAAAATACAGCTGTGGATTAAACAAAGAACTAATTGAAACTGTACAGCAAAATTGGTACTGCATCTTCCATCACAAGACAGCCAAATATAACTTTAAAGAAGCTGTAAGCACTAAACAAAAAGACTTTACTAGGCACATTATCATCCGACGTGAGAGCCCTGTGACTAGCTGAATGTCAAAAGTTCAAGACCATCCACAGCTTGTCAACTGCCGTGGTAAAACCATCTTTGGCTGAATTTATCACACACACGCACAAAATAATCCTTTATCACATGCTCAATCTGGAAAAATGTGTGTGATGTGGTTGTTTCTGATAATCATAAACCTTCAAAACTGCTGGAAAACAGTACAAACTTTGTGTCATTTCATGGACAGAAAAGAGTCACTCGAGGGCACATGGCTGAGTCCTGCAGATAGGCACTCAGATACGGAGGATGTATGAATGGGAGATGACTCAAATCACATGAAACTTGTTGGTGGTGCAGTTCCTGCTGACTGGTTTTATATGACTGCATCGAGTCTGATAAGATCAGTTACAATTCGAAAAACAAATTTTCAATGCTTTTTTAGATGTTGTGACGTTAAATATCTGACTCAGTCTAGCATGATGTCTGCTCAAAGAAATGTTTTTAATAATTTTATTGAAATCCGGATGAATATCTGGAACTTCTACTGGCACGCAACAATAATATTTTCACCAAGTAACATTTTCATCATGAAAAACAAGAGAACTTGAGCACAAACATTCCTTTTCAATAGAGTTTGAGCTAAACTTGACCACAAGGGCATTTTTGGAAATGTTTGATAGAAAATGTACGAAATAATTTTAACCGTTCTTTTGAATGGTTCTTGTCCTTTCTGGTAAACCTTGCAGAAAAATCCTAAAGTGACAGATGTTAAGAACTATTTTGTTTTACAAATCCAACTCACAAGGTACACAGTATCTCAGTCCTGAAAAGTTGTTTTCTGATGACTGAAAGACAACAATATCATGATAAACCTTGAGTTCAGCTAAGTCATTTCAGTGAAGAATTTAAAGGCAAGATGAAAACATCTTGTATCAACGGTTCAGGTAGGTGGTGTTAGTATAATGGTGTGGGGAATATTTTTTTGGGTGATTCTTTTGCTCCTTTGCTCAAATTGAGCATTGTTTGAATGCCCAAGTATTGTCGCTGACTATGTCCATTACTTTACAATACATATTGTACCAATATTGGCTCAATGCATTTTGTCACAAGTCTTAAGACATCTCAAACCATTTTCTTAAAAATTTAAATTTAGAGTGGCTGATATTCTGCAATGAGGAGGGAAGAGGTGGAAGAGCTGGCAGTGCTTTATAGGGTTTAAAACATCATTTTACAATAGTTAAAGCTCTTTTCATAAAGAACAACTTCAAGCATCAAAGCCTGAAGTTGATCTGTAAAAAAAATAAATAAATAAACATTTTGGACTTTGTGTGCATATTATTGCTGTGCATGCAGAGCATAGTAAAAACTATTTCACTACAAAGGCACACAAAGTTTCCTCCTTCACAGCAAGGCAGAAAAGAATGGTAGAGAAGTAGAAAATACCCATATATCACACAATATATGGGTAATATCTATCTATTTATAGATTATTTATAAAAGGACGAGCAAAAACCTTACACTTAACATTTGATAATATGTTGCGTGAATGCTTCTGTTTCCGCTTCGGTCCATTTGGTGCTTTTTTTTTTTTTTTACATTATCTTATGTCCAAAATAATCGAGATTTTATTCACATTGAGAAAGTTATTTTCACACCATATTATCAGACTTACCCTTTTGCATGATGCAACATCAGTGAACAAGCCACATTAATTCTGTATGTGCAAATATATGGCAGCAAAGTGAAAGTCCAATGATCTTTTAAAGATATTAACCCCAATAGAAATCAGGGTTTTAAGGTGAACCACAAAACATGGACAATGAGGCCTGTTGCTTAAAGAGGACTTCTAAGAAGTCAATAATTGCTGTAGTGATATCCAAACCTCTGACACGTACACAACTACACCCCACCCATCCGCAGACCAAATCTTTCTCCAAGCTCTCCTCAAAAAGTTGGCAACTCTTTTGACGTTATCAGGTTAATATAGGCCAAAATCTCTGAGGAATGTTGCCGACACTTTGTTGTATCACTACAGAATTAAGACAGTTCTGTAGGAAAATGGGGATAAAAAGGGTGGTCTTCTTCCTGTTGAGTACTTTCTCCAGCTAGGTGATCCAAGACCTGGTAATTTGAAATGGAACGTGGGGAACATCTCCTTTTAATTATCACAAACCTCTGACTGTGTCGGATAATTGATTCCAAATGGTTGGCTCAGGAAGCAGCGGCTGAAGCGTTAAAAGGAGGAGGCCACAGACGTTGAGAAGGAGGCCGAGCCGAGAGATACGACTCCTTCTTAGGCTCTGACCTTCAGCTGCCCCCACGCTTGTGAGTTTTACCACAGATTGAGACCAGATTGACTTTGTTAGCAAAGAAGATGTGTGGGTGAATGAGTCCAGCACACAGCCTGTAGTGTGGCTATCTGATAGCTCTCAATGCTGTTTTAGTCTCCTATAGCTGACGAAACCGATCAGAATCAGAACCTTGGTTATAGAAAACAAAGGAAAGCGCTAGAAACACAATCATGTCTGTACTGTCCACCTCTCTGTACACTCTGGGCTTCAAGAAGACAAAGAGATCTTACATCCTGACAGCTCAGCGCCAAAGCAAAAACAACAGAATTAAAGTATAAAAAAACACAAACTAATCATTATGGCTCCAAACACACCACAAAATACATTCACATGCATTGACTACGAGACCACCCCGGAGAGCTGACCTGGTCGTGCCCCCCCTCCCTCCATCGCTCAGCTCTGGCGTGCGTCCAGAACAAACTGAGGCTCTCCGTAGGGAACAGTGGAGGCCTAAGGCCGTGCTGCTTCGCAGGCGCTGAGGGGGAGGCGGGCTGCCAGTGGTCAGCCAGCAATGGTGCTTCTGGGAAGGGTGTCGCACTAACCCCCCCATCCTCTTACACCCGCCCGGGTCGGGCGAGGAGGTCGAGTAAGAACGACACTCCTACGACCAAGCAGCTGGAGGCACTGTCATGGATGAGCTCATTCTGGCTTGCATCCAGAAGAGAGGCACGCCGGACCCCTGACGTGTGGGCTGTCTTCATGAGGTCACTCTTAAGCATCTAGCGAGAAACAGCAGCAGTAAGACAGCCTCTGCAGGCAGGCTCATAAACACAGTCATAAGGGTTCATTCAAGGCCAGAATGATGACAGGAAGAGGACGTACATTGAGCCTGTCGCTGGAGCAAAGCTAAATGTGCTCACTGGCAGATGTTGAATGATATTGCTGCCATGAGGCTTGACAAAAAGGGGAAATAAATTTTCCTAGGCTAAATTTAATCTCTTCACATCCGTATCCAGGCTACTGTGAAAGGACAACTTCAAATCTTATCTACCATTAGAAGCCTGATGACTCCAAATGATTCTAAATTAGCAGCCTTGAGCTACTTATAGGAAAACTAAAAGTCCAAAGAACCCAGAAACTATTATTTTAGTTCCTACATCACAGAAAGAAACACATATCCTGAAATATCCCAGTTATGGTGTCCTGAATTACCAGCTTTACATATCAAGAGACTGAAATGTTTGATTTTTCCTCTTTTCAAAAAGTGCCCAGATGCTAATTTTAATTGTGGTCAGAACTTTGACTGGACTTGTCAAACCATTTCTGGAAGAGACATGTTAACAAAAATACAATTCACTATGTCCATTCAGAGTAATTTGTAATTGTTGGTTTCCAGATGTTCATTCTTTCATCTCTCCTAAATACCACATCTATTTAGGATAACATAAGTGTTGCTATACTTACATATGCGTTTGTGGATATTTTTCACTCAAACCAATGGGGTGCATATGCCTATATGGTGTATTATATAAAATTTATTATGACGATAAATCATGTGTTCTGATTCTGAGAATGTTTTACATTTAAATTTCTAAACCACCCAGTTTACTTCTTGTTGCATCTGTATTTACATTAGCTCCATCTGACTGGTTTAAATGTTCCTTCTGAATGAGCGCATCCCCCAGAGCATGATACTGCCACAACCATGTTTTAAGAAAAGATCAGATCATTTTATTAGTCTCCCATAAGAGACTGTTAGTTTTGCTTGTAGGCCCCAAAGTTTATATTATGTTTCATCTGACCACATCACATTCCTCTACATGTTGGTTTTGTTGTCTAGATGGCCTGTGGGAAATGCTAAGCATTTATGTATTTCATTTGACAACAGTTTGCAAGCCTCTACCCTATCCCAGAGTTTTAATGGGATTCTTGACTGCTTCTGTCCATCCCGTCAGTTTAAATGTACCACACTATTTTTTCCTTTTAATTGTAAAGCTTGGATTGAGTTTATTGGTAATTTTAACGATGTTCGCTCAATATCAAACCTATAAAGGCTTTACGAACAAGTGTATTTATACCGCGTTTGCATTGGACACATGTAGACTCTAAACATCGACTTCCAGATTATATGTAGGAAATCAGAGTAAAAGAGAATGAATACACATTAACTTTACAGGCTTTTATTTGTAAGATAGTTGATTATTTACAATAATTCATCGTACTCTCTTGGTCTACCAATGAAATACATTCAGGCCTGTAGTCGCATCATGACGAAATGCAATGAAGTCCAAAAGGCAGAAATACATTCCCAAGGTGCTATTGTATCAAAATACACACAGCGAATGTCTGAAGTCTGTGCATAAAAATATTGTAAATCTCTGTGGAATTTGGGAGGTGCTAGCGCTGATAAAAGCTGTCAGACTCCCTCAGAATAACCGCGATAAGGACAGGCGGCTAATCGGATACTGCAAGCTCTCTGACAGGGCAATCAGTCTTCCGAAAACATGGAAAGAAAAATGTTTAACAGGATGATCCAATATTCTACTGAGGAGACAGCATAACAGAAAGTTTGTTCTTACAAAAATAAATAGAAACATTATGGGTGAACAATCCCTTCTACCAAACAATTAGTACCAAGTTACGAATCACCCTAGTTTATTCAATTCGGACAATTATTTAGGAGCATGTGCTAGTTAAATTGATATAAAAACACTCCCCTCATTAACCTGTGGTCTATAAAAGCATATGGGCTCAGCAATTAACCCACATTCCCAAAACCTATCCAGCTGCCCTGCAGTCCAAAATGACTATAATCCCATACAACATGGTAATTTCCCCAGCAGTGAGCACATGCCTGGTGGAAAACGCTGGAAACAAATAAAGACTGTGGTTTCCTGCAGGGAGACCGCATCAGCTGTCATATTTATAATTACAGCTTCTCTACTATTTCTATCAGTCATGTAATTATTGTATATTCGCTATTTTTATCTGTCATATAATTATCATCTTCAGTCATTTCTAGTTAAACTTTTCTTTAGGTTTTCATGAGGCTGGAGCTCGTTGGCATGTAAGAATGTTTTTTTTTTTTTTTTATTCAGTTCATTTGGTCACTTCACTGGAAAATGACCGTTATACAGGACTTTAGAGAATACAAAAGGGAGCATCGGCTGAGCTACTACTGCCAAAATCTTCATGTTCTCCTTCTACAGATTATACATTTGGCCCTCTCTTTTAGTGTTTCACCCTGCTTCTCTCATAGACACAGCTTTGGCAGAGCTTTCACTGCAACTGATTCCTTATGGCGCCACACCATACTCTCTTTTATCCTATAGACTGAACTGGCTCAGAGACCATCTGTGTAGCTCTGTTCTTCTCCTAGATGAAGCCATGAAAGTACATACTGCTGCTACTTTTGACTTTTCTTCAAAATAGAAAATACTCCAAGTTCGGTGCTTCTGTTCTTTGTTCTATTTTTATGTGCCATCTTCTCAGTCCCCCAAGGTTGGACATGACAGATGACCTGATTCTGGAACTATTGGGGGTTTCTTCCTGTGAATGAGGAGTTTCTGTTTCATGCAGGTATGAGAAACTGTGTGTGACTGTCCATGGACACTGCATGCTCGTCCAAGAGAATTAATGTTGCAATTCAGTGACTCGATGCAATCTGCTGGGTTTCCTTACATAATAAACATTTTTTCACCAATTTGAATAATTAACTGAACTCAACTGCATTGTTTAGTAACCAAGATCCACTGAAAAGGATGAATGTCCATGTCTTGGAATCTGTCCATATGATTGGATTTAATTGACTAGTTTTAAGGGCCTAAATAGATAAACTGAAACAAAGTACTTTAATGTTAACGTTTTTTTCTTTCTTCGGAGTAATGCTAAATCAACCAAAAAACTTCTCAGAAAATGCTCACGGTTCAGCTGGCATGCTTGAAGGAGCCTTGAATTCAAAAGCCAGTCTGGATGTAGCAGCTGCTCCACAGTACGTCCACTCCATAAATTTAGGGCAATTAAGACCTTGAGCTCCACTAATGAAGCTGGCAAGCAAGCAGGAGGAGGGCTGTAGCTATTATACCAGGTGCCTAGGCCATACACAGGAAGTCTCAGCAAGGTTTGACACCTGGGAACAATAAACTTTTAAAGGTGAATTTCACAAATGTACTGAAATAATATAGCAAAAAAGCTTCAAACATGTAATAAAGAACTGTATTCTATTTCATTTTCTTTGCAATGAGTGTGATTGTTTTATTCATGCTTTGTGAAAGGCATTGGATTGGTTTTATGGAAGGCTACATAATTGGTAAATTGAAAGAAAACTCAATTGAAAGGTTATCCAGAGGGCAATGGATGGTAGCATGTGCCTCTATTTGCCACAGTGGACTCATTGATTGTGAAAAAAGAAAGGGATTTTGGTAATCAGTACTTTCAGGCCATCATAGGGGAAATCACAAACATTTAGCTTTGTAAGGCAAAAAACAATACAATTATCTTCAGAGTCTGATTTTATTTATGGTAAAATAACATGTAAGTACTCACAGCTTGCCCCACCCCCACCCCATCACCAGGACAAGGAACATGACGCACAAAATTAAGATGAACTATAATCAAAATCATTTGCTCCACGAGTTCAGTAATCTGCTGTTTGGTAAAGAAAAGCGGTGATGATCCCAGAGACGTAATATGGTCTCATCTTATAATGCCACCACGCCTTTTAGGCAGACTGGATACGCTCACCTAAAACAACACTTATGCAAATAAATGCAAACATCTTGGCTGTATTTTAGATTACAACTTCAGCTCCATTATTAACCCGGAAAAAAGTGCAATAATCAAACACTTAACCCCAAAGTTGAAGGAGGTCCCTCCTAACATCAGACCAGAAGCCAGTCTGAGGGAGCGGGGCCCTCCCCGCTCCACTCCTCTGAAAAAGGCCACCATTGTGTGAGAGGAATCGCCATGGATACTGCCAGCGAACTGTAAGCCTTTCGGAATTATTAGCATTCCTCTGAACCCCGAGCACTGTAGCAAAGCCGCTCGCTTTCCCGTCAATCTGCCTCGAAGAGAAACACACCATTTCTTTCATGGGCAACTGCGGGAATTTTACATGTGGCTGGGAATTAATTAAAGTCGAATTACGGGCCTGTGGCAATATTGGGCTGACACGGACGGAGTTGAACAACGCCCGATGAGGCGGGTGAACGGGGAATGTTTCCTAGTTCATGGGCAGGATGATGAAGCTTGGCCACTTATGAGGAGCTACAAGGCAACAAAGTGATGGAACAATGGAATGGAGATATAGTGACATGCAAACGCGTTCTTAACCTTGAATCTTGTGAATATGTTGCAGATTATACAACCACAAAATTGTTTTGTTTGGTACTTTATGTCATGGGCCAACATGAAGTGGCACACAATGAGGCACTGAAAGGAAAAGGTGTGGTGCGGGCGTTTCAAGCCCCTTGACCCTGACGCCTCTAAACAAAATGATCTCAAACCAATTTTCACCACCTGCATATCATTAAAAGGGGCAGTGTTGTATATTTTTCAGACACACAATGCCATTTTATAGAACAATCAATCGTGTTACATCCAGTTGTTATCAAACATGACTTAAAAGTAATTTGAGGAATAACTCCCTGAAATTGGGCCTCTGTCTCTTTAAGACGATCCTGTCTTCAGGATCATTAAGCTGGTCATAGATGATGGAAAACCTTTTAGAGGAAGCAAAATACTGCAGACCTGGGTAAATGTCAATTTCCAGGAAGATAATAACCATAATCACAAAGCCAGACCAACAATAGCAAGACTGGATCAAAGCCTAATAGAATGACCCAGTCAAAGTCCAGACCTACCACTGCAATTCACTGTTGTCAGGTTAAAGTGATTAAACTTGGGTAAATTTTATAAGACATATAAAGTACTATATCACTTTACTTAAATTCATACGGATATAAACTGCTACATAATAAAGTCAAGTTTTGTAAACTGACCTCAAGCATCACATCAACACTCAAAGTATTTTAAAAAAATCAACATTTATACTTTCATGAAGCCAATGTTTAGAAGTAATTTCCAATAATTATGTGGTAAAGCCCTCACTCATGTGCAGCATGCTAACATATGGTATAAACATAACTGAAACGAACCCCGGCGTCCATGGGAAAGGATTAAACTGAGTTATGTGAACCATGCCGTAAAGTGTAATGCAATATACTGATTACTAGCTTAAGAAGCTTCTGCTGTGTCTGACGAGCCAGCGAAACCACCTAACTCTAAAATAATGCAACAATTGCATCTTTGTTGAAGACTGTGTGGCACAATGTGGCCACTATCAGCCACTAATTAGACAAGACCGTACCAATGGTGACACAACAGCCTCTGTTCTGCAGGCGAGCATGAAGACTCCACTATCAGGCCTCAGACTCCTTCAACCGCTGGTACCTTTGCCAGCGCAGAAAAAGTAGGTCTGCCTTCCCTAAGGGGAAGCAGAGGCCTCAGTGACATTCCACGCTGTGTGCCAAAACATTTAAATGGTAACCATTTCCCTGGAGTGTTTGCAAAGTACAGTTTAAATTTCACATCCCTGTGTTGTTCCAGGTACAGCTTACATGTAAACAGCTCGTCCGAGTCCTAAATAGAGCATCGAACAATAGTATTATTGACAGAAAATAACAAAAAAAACACTTGCAACAGGTAAGTTTAAGGTCATTTATTGTTTTACAGCTACAGAAACAGAAAAAAAAGGTTGCTACAAGCGATACGCCTCTAGCGATTACAACACAACAAATGGGACAGATCATTTTTCTTTCATTTTTTTGCATTCATGTTAAATTATTCGAACAAGCTGCAATTTATGCTGTGCATTTCTCTGGCAGATGGACAAATGTCCTGACAAATTCAGAAGAAAACACTAACTGCTCAGTCCGTTTTTTTTTTTTAAAGAGCTTCTGCTGAATTCAACATCAGTAATCACAAAACCTGGGCAGGGTCCTGCAAATGAAAAGAAATTTGTCCAGGTTATCTTAAAACAGACACAAACCTAAGTCCGCTCAAAATATTCAGAAGCAGAAAAAGGTAATAATGTTAAATCGTTACCTTGGTTATTGGTCGTGGCCTGGGCACTCCCAGCCAATCACAAAGCTGATTCCTGCGTTCTCGCACTGTGGCAAGGTCGCTGTCCCTTAAATGGATAATAAAACCGTTGATATTTTAAATAGATTCAATTTAAAGTAAATTCTCTGGGGAAAAAAAAAAGATGTTTTCACAACTAATTGGACAACTTGATTACAATACGAACCACTGAGTGTCACTTAGTAAGTTTAAGACATCCTCGAGCACGTCTGGATCAGCAACGTCATTGTAGGTGAGAAGCATCTCATACATCTCGGCTGATGTAGTCTTTCTTATCTGGAGTTATAATGAAAACAATTAACATCACACACAATAAAAATATACACACGAATAAAAATAATAATGTGAATAGTGGTTTAGAATAATTACATCAAAACAGAGACTACAAATGTCCAAACATTTTCAAATTTCAACCAATTTCGCTATAATATTTGACTTCTAAAGAAAAAGTTCTCAGTCTCAACATATTTCTCTTTTTTATCAATCTAAAAAGGGACAGCATACTTAAATGTAAAAGTATCCAACTTTCTGATTTACAAGTTTTCATCTGTGGACCACAATTATCTACATAAAATTTGATTCATTTTGTAAAAATACACTCGCCAGTCATTTGAAGTGTGGTAATATTAAGATATTAAGGTCTATGAACAAATAGTTTCATTCATCTCATTTTTAAATGTGAAAAAAAAAGCTGTTACACACTAAGCTGATCTTCATTAAAATTAAAAGAAAATCACTAAAAGAATTAGGGATGATAAATCTGCATTGAAGTGAATGTAGTCCCCCGTTAGGGTTAAGCATGCAGTCCTGCTCTGTGAACTTACAATTGGGAACGTATGACAGAGCAGCATCAGAAGCTGGGACAAAACTTTCTTCCTCACATCTCCCTCAAACTGGATCAGTCCACAGTATCTGGAAAACAACCAACAATAAGCCTTTCTGCTGCTTTGGTGGTGCAGCTGCAAGCTTATGTGCACAAGAGAACCTACACGTAAATACAGGCACGTATCTTGGCCACATTCCTGGACTTCCTGAGCTCTTTGCAAAGACCCAAAAGATCCACACAGACCTGGTGACTTATGAAGCAAAGAGACAGAAAACTCTGGTCATCCCTGAGGTATGTAGGCACTGTTTTATAATAAAAATCACTTACTTTTCTTGTGTGGTCAAGATTTCAAAAAAGTTGTTGGCAAGCATCTGACTGAGCATCATAAGTAGGGGAACAGATACTCTTAAAGAAAAAGGGGAAACAAATTTGAAATGTCATAGATATTAATGTGATGAAAAGAAGTGCTTTAAAGTTACACTACAGAGATGAATCTGGTTTAGTTTAATGTACCTGTCATTCTGAAGATTATTCCTAAAGATCCCCAGCAATGTTTGCGTAAACTGCGTCAGAGCATCGATGTCCTTCTGAATCCCTTTCAGGAAGGTAAACAGAGACTGGGAGGAGTGATGCGCCTGAACAAATGCAAAAGATTGCAGGAGTCTGAGCAGTAGGACAGAAGAGTCATCCATTGCAGTGAAGATGGTGGGGAAATAATGTCAAAAGTCAAAATGGCATGGAGATTAAAAAATGTTAAATCAGACCTGTAATTATATAAATGATCATGATATTTAGTGAAGAGTCTAGCTGTTTGCACTTGTAACATAACCCTATAAATAATGTTATGTAGGCTTCTAAGAAATGTTGTGTTTTAAAGAACTATCTAAGTTAACAATGGCAAAACTTTTTTTTTTCTAATTTTCTGTGATTGAACTATGCCAGGTTGATTTCTGAAAAGCAAGAGTAAGGACTGTTTCTCTCCGGCCTGTGAGTGAACGGCCCTGCAGTGTGAGAATCATAATCTTGGCCCATACATTGCAACAATCTTGGCTCCTTTTTCTAAATGCTGTACAAATACATCGGTACCTCTCGTCTCTGAGGACGTTTCTGCAGAAGTAGAAAAACTCTAAGAGGAGGAGATAAAAACAAGAGCGGAGCTGGATGGTCTCTGAGGGAGCTTGCTTTAAAGCACCAATGGCAGATTGGTTTACCTTCATTGGCTTCGAGGTTGTTATTGCAGGCTTTAAATATACTTTCTTTATTCCAGCCATAAACATTCAAAGTTAAAAATAAGCTCAAACTTTTGCAGCCTGGGCTGCTTCTGAATGTCTGGCTTTAACAGGTTAAATCCCAGTGGGAGAGGAATGAGGGCTTGATCAACCCCAGTTATGAGCCCAGGCTGGACCTCCAGAGAGATGTTGCTTAAAAAAGGCTGCAGAGGAGTTTCACAGGCATGCTTTTAGGATAAACCGCAAAATAAAACCATGAGAAAAGTTTCTTTGTCAGCAAAAAGAACGAACGTCAACACAATCAATATTTCAAGTCCAGTATTTATGCAAAGGTTGGCTGAGGAGCGACAACTGCACTGTGAGATTATAAGAGCACACTGAAAAGCAGGTGTTACACAGAAGACAATGGTAGACAAACAGCGTCCCCTGTTGGTCTGACAACCTGAATAATAAACAGATTGCTGCTAAATAAAAAAAAGCATGTGGTCGGATTTTGTGAGGTGAAACTATGCAATCTAAATTCCTGAAATCAAACACAAAAGTTATTTGTCACACAACATAAACTAATAAATATCTCAACTGTTTTGTTTCCACATTTTGAGCTAAAACAAAACTGAAACATCAATTTATTTTAGTATGTTTACATATTTTGCTTGCTTTAATCACCTGCTTTATTTATGCCCCAGACATAAAAAATGCTCTGGCTTCAACTAAATTCACATTATAAGTTTGAAAGGCGCTGCAACAGACAAAACCTTGTGTCAAACCAAAGGCAAAGTGTCCCTCAGTGCTACTAGGGGTAACATAGATCTCTGTGTTACAGAGATCTATTGCGAAAGCCTCTGGAGTATCACAATAAAACAAAATCTTTTCGTCTGCGTCATTTATTGCCAGTCTTTTTATCTTCCGGCTGTGATTTGACAATTTTCTGCTTCTTCCACTTACTGTGGATTCGGTGATCCCTCCCACTGACACACAGAGCCCCAGCAGGGTGTGGTACTGATACTCAGGCAATCCAAGCAGCTGTGTGATGTACTTGAAAGCCTGGGATGGGGCATTCCAGTTTAGGCTGGTGATGGTCTCCCTGGAAGAAAACCAAACAAAATTAAAGATCACCAAAAAGTGCCTCTAAATCAGGGCTGAAGTATTTTCCCCCAAAGTAACCAAAGCTGCATTAAAAAAACACATTCGTTAATGCGTTACAAGTTATAATGCTGCTGTAATATACTTGAGCAGCTCACACTGGAAAGATGCTTAACAGCTCCTCCTTGTGGGGTATGTGAGGGACTTCAGGCTCAGTGTTGTGAAGGAGGTGCAGGAAGATATTTCCAGCATGAGCTCTGTAGTGGTCATTCTGCTCTGCAGCCTGTTGAGCCAGGCAGCACATCATAGACTTCACCCTGCAGACAAGCCAGAGAAGATATTAAAGACAAATGAAGCAGAAATTAAGTCTCACTGTCACATTCACTTAGTGCAAAGAAAGTCACTGCCTGCTTATAAATGAGAGTGTAAGGATAAGGAGCTAAGCATTCTGAGGTTACTACTCACAGGTGTGGTGAGAGGATCTCTGGAGCACTGCTGGACACCATCAAGGTGATGTCCTGTAGACTTGTCATGGCTGCCTTCCTCACCCTGGGACAGAGAGAGGACAGCTAACTCAGTAAAACCCATGTGAGGATGCTTTTTATTAGAGTATGCATACTCCAGTTAGCAATTAATCAGTTACTAAATCAGGCAATAAATATTTCAATAATTGATCAATTGACATATTTTGGCCCCAAGTAAAAGGCGGACTAAAATAAATTCAGATCAAAGCCACAGATGTGGAAGAAGGTGTACTTTTCCTTTCACTATCACTGCAGGAAGGCGCCTCTGTTTTTTTAAGAAAATGGAAGGAACTGTTTTGTTTTATTTGGCAAGAAGTCATTTAAGACTTAATTATGAGGCAAGTGGCTTTAGAGTTGTGAGACATAACATAAAAATACGAAAATACACTGGGCTCCAATTATGAAAGATTGATATATTTGTACACATAGATAAAAACCTAACCCCGCATATGTTAGCAAACATTGCACTGGCAAATAATTTTGTATTCAAATCAACTTTTGGGAGGGTGGTGCAAAAAAATGTTTTATTTAAAAAAAAAGAGTATTCTGTGTGAAAATAATACAAAAAAGGCAGGAAGGAAGAAAACAAAATAAAGGAAAGAAAAAACATTACTAGACAGCCTTTGAGAGGCAGCCTATCCCTTTTTGCGAAGACAAGTGACAAGCCAGGTGACATTCCTGGCCATTCCTCAAGCATGGCCTGAAGCTACATGTGAGAGAAGTATTTTTGATTTAGTTGTGTGTGTGAAGGGTCAGAAAAAAAACAGGAAGCCTCAGGCAAGAGAGCAAATCTCAGGATCCAGGGCTCACCAGGCTCCTATGTCCCCTCTGCTGTCTGTTGTGTAATCATTGATGCTGCAGAGAAGAAAGCTGAACACCTCGACGACATTCTCCGAGCAGAGGACAGAGTCAGGGGAGCCATGGGGACAAACACCTGTCTTGAAGAAGACCCTGACAAAAGACATGTAACAAGTTTAAAAAGCGATGCAAAATGTGCAAAATACAATCTGGTTAATAGAAGGATACGTCATTCTGGTCCTTCTGGTAGAGTCAGTCCATAGTTTACTTTGGCATTAGTGTTGATAGAGCTACATGTTTTAGCAGAAAACATGAGGAACTATGGCGAGACATAAAGTACCTTTGTGTCATGAACCTGAACCATTAAGAAAAGTGTGTAAGAAGACTCACTGAGCCACTGATCTGACTGCATCTCTCCTTGCCTCAGTGAAATTCCCCTCCTTCTGGGTGACAGTGCACATCTCCTCAAGCCCTCCAAATATCTAAAACAGAAAAAGAAGAACACAGAATCAATATTTTGTAGCAATTTAAGGCAGCAAAATATATATATATTTTTTTAACTCTGAATTCATATTTGTACTTTAAACACCCACCTGCTTCAGTTTGCTCTGGATCATAAATCTCGGCAGACAGCCCAGGGCGCGAGCAGATCCGCAACGGGTGAGCAAGTGTGGACTCTTTAGTCCTTCCAGGTACTGGGAAATGAGTGCATCTAAGCATGGGAACATAAACTGTTGTTATTAAACGCTTTTATAAACTTTTTAGTGTTTTCATTCAGGGTCTAGAGGAAAACAAGAAATCCCACCTTGTATTTGTGTGTCAGCCTGGTTTTCTTGATCCTGGTAAAACTCCTCAGACAAAGCAGCTAAGGCTGTGACTACGGAGACCTACAGACAGGAGGAGAGAAAACTTGTTGAGCTGTTGAAGGCCATACAAGTATAGTCTGTTATATATTGTATTATCACTCCACAAGATGTGAATTGTGGTTTTATTTTTTTTTACTTTTTCAAATTTTACCCCCAAACAAATGTCCAAATCCATAGTTTTTCTTAATCTTATACAGTCCTCGGTCAATTTTTGACACATTTACAAATTGAAATCACACAAACAAAGTCGACCTACAGATATTTTTACGGAGGCAAGGTTTTAGCTATGAAACCTCTAAAATTATGGATAAATCATCATTAATTTATGAACCTTATACATATTAATAAATGTGTCAACTTACAATAACGTCCTCCTTTACTCCACTAGAAAAGAGATTAAGATTCTTTATGGTGTCGTCAATTAGTGACTGCCATGCAGCTGAAACATACCAGAAACCTTTAGCTTTGACTTTACAAAAAATTATTATAAAGCAAAATCTGTTGGTCCTTTTACTTACTAATTATGGGGTCGTTCTTAAAAGGCATTTTCGACAGGGACAACTTTTCTATGAGGCTGCAAACTGGAAAAAAAAAAGAAAGAAAGATAGTAGTAGAAATACATATCAGGTTTAACCATAGTTTTCACAATATCTTCTTTTAGTGATTAAATTTTCACGTGACTTCGACCTACTTGCTGGTCTCATTAGTGCTCCACCGAAGCCCCTATAGAAAGGAAAATAATTTTATATGAAAATATTTTGCTTTCTTATGACATTACAAGCAAAAATGTTCAAAGGAGCATTTCTGCCTACCTGTACTGTTTTCTTTCATGAAGCTGAAAGTGCCAGCAAATTTCAGTTAGCTACATTATAGTTTGACCACAATTTACACAAACAGCAAGTATTACTAAGAACTCCACGTTCACTCACCAAATTGTGAATGTTCTTTAGTGCATCCACACATTCTGAAGACACTAGATCCATCACAGTCCTATTGAAAAAAAAAACTCACTTTATTATTTACGTTTTTAGCCTTTAAAGGCACTGAGATGTTTCTTACTTAACTTTAGGTTGATGTTTCATATATTTTAAGTCTACCTGTTGCTCTGAAGAGCCACTTTGTACAGCGCATATGTGATTTCTCCACATGCCAGAATTGCTCCATGACGACTGTGGAGATCGACACCCACTGCTGTGGTCAACAGCTGTGGCAAAACTGCATTAAAATGAAAGAGAGCACTGTCTTTAGTCACAATTTTTAAGCGAAGGTTTACAGTCGGTGTTTAAAAACCTCTTCTTGTGGTCTATTTAACTGCTGATGAACAAGTAAGGTGACATTGTTTACCTGTTGTTGCCATATAATCAGGTGCTTGAGGCGTCAGGTTGTGGAGTGCTTTTGTGGCAAGCAGTCTGATTGCGCTACGAAACAAAATAAAGAATGTTTCCTAAAGATATTAAAATGTAAAAGATCATCGCAATGATTTTAATAACAAATGGTGAAGGTTCTGACCCGTCCCAGTGGTTGATTTTCCTGGATATCAAATGTTCGATCATGGATTTGGTGTACTCTGGGAAACCAGCTATAAAGACACTTAATAAACAAAAACAACAGACTTAAAACAAACAAAAAAATGAAAGCCATTTTTTTTACATGTCTGCATAAAATCTGGAAAAGAAGAAAACTATATTGAACTCCTTTTCTATATATATATTCCTCTATGTTCAGTCATGTCCTAAGGCTACCCTCTTTCTCTGTGGTGATTCATTTATGACACAAATCTGACCAATTATGCAAAACGAGGTAAATAACAAATGTTCATATTTTTAAAACTATTAAAAGTAATTGTGAAGGTCCATCCTGGTATATTGGAAAAATCTTCAGAAGTTTAATTTTCTTCTTACATTCAAGTGAAAAATAAAACTTGCATAGGTGTATACTCAAGCGTCATGTAAGCACACATTTATTTCTGTTAATTTGGACAATAATGTCTTATAGTTAATCCAGCTTCACAAAAAATATTAATACTTTTTTAGACCATTAAGGAATGATTTTGATGCAGAAATGATATGACCATGTTTGGGCCTACATGATCCAATGGAAGAGAGCTGACTTGACAGCCGCTTATATGACAGTAACTGACACTTTCCATCAGCAGGATAAGCCACAATAGATCATTGTTAAGGAGATCCCAGAATGAAAAATTGAGTGGAAGGAAAATATGTGTGGTAAAAAAAGGGACTTGATAGGATTGCAAAGCTAAACTTGTTGAAGCGTTGGAAAATCTGCAGGCAGCTCTATGACTGTGTTTCAAGAAACACCGCATAGAATTCAATCAGAACCAGAGACACTGTAAGAATCACCTTACCTGAGCTCAAGAGGAAACAGACTGTTGCTTAGAGATCCAACGTAAACATGCATAATTTTTAGATTTTTGGATATCTATTTGTACCTTTTAATATGCTATTATTGAAATTGTCCTGTAAAGCATAGTATGAATTTGCACCAGTTTATGACAAAATTCTTAAGATTCGCAAAAATAAACACTTGAATATAGCAATCTGTGGAAAATGAAAATATAATATTCTTTGAATTACTGAAATCAATTTTAAATGATGCTATTGTAATTTACTGATATGAGGTTTTACTGACAAAAAATTGAAATTAAGAGAAATGTCTTGAAGTGCCTCATGGCAACAAGATCTACGCTATGTCAGATTGAAACTGAATAGAGAACACTATCCCTTGCGTATTTGTGAGCATCACCGTGTTATGAATATACTGGTGGGATGCTGTGTACTTGAGCAGTTTGCAATGAACATAAAAACAACTTTGCATGAGCTTTTTAACACTGTTCTCACCTAATGTTCAGATAACAGTTGTTGATCATTCCCACAGCAAAGTAGTCTGCTGCTGTCACAATGTCGATGCCATGAGGGAAGGTGCCCTGATGAAGAAAAGCATAAAACATTTTTACCTTAGGATGGACTGTTTTGCAACACAAACCAGATGTCTACATTCAGTGACAGAGTTCCCAATTCAAGTAATGACAAATCTAAAGAGTTCTTGCTTACGGGCTACTGGCACATTCAGTGTTTGAAGGTGCCCTGTAGCTACACTAGAAGGCCATTTTCTTTAAAAGCTGCTCTTAATGAGGCAAGTTTGAGCATGAACTGGGTATCTGCCTGCAAATAAGCGTCAAATAAGGCTAATACTGTCATAATGCTCCGGTCGTCAAAGCTTCAGTCACAAACCTGTCTGCCGACATTCTCCTGGAAGGCAGCCTGGGACAAAAAGAGACACAAAATAAAAGCTTTCTCATTCACCATCTATGGAAAAGCAACATGATAAAGTTTATCAGCGAACTTACAGATGCAGCTCTGCGGCAGTTGATATTGCGATCAAACACAGCGGTGATCAGCAAGGCGCTGTGAAGAGATTGTGTTTTATGTGATAATCCAGATTTAACACACACTTTTGTAATTAGAGGCAGACCATAACCACAAAACAAACTCTGTTTCCTCAGTGCATCAGTTTAATGATGCAACACCGGCTATATCATGACCCATGACTCTTGAACAACATAAGAGATTTCATCCCTTCACACTACATTACTTTTGAAAATCTCAGGGGGTGTGAGTGAGAATGGGGATGTGGGGTTGCTTACATATACATGACAATGACACACTGAGAAAAAAGAAAATGCAGTTGACCCTGTTTACTTTCTTAGCATGTAGTTTGCCTTAAAAAAAAAAACGCTTCTACCCAGAGGGTTTGGAAAAACAACACAGTTCCATACAATATCTAAACCTAAGGTATCGGTGAGAAGAACATATTGAAAATCCTACAGTTGCAACAGGTCTATTCATGCAAGTTGCAACTTTGCAGGAGAACACAACTGTTTGTATGTGCCCCCAAGTCACTAAGGCCATTTTCACAAAAACACATTTTCAGGACTTGTCATCAAGTTCTGATGAATAGAGCAGGAACCAGCTTGTCCCAGCATTACTGCCAAACGGCGACCGAAACCTACAGCAGCAGGCGAAACCTGGCAATCTTGTGGCCCAGGGAAAGGGAGGGTGTAGTCCCAGGCACTGATGATGATTTGCAAAGGGGTTAACTCTGACACTGCAGATCTGGTCTGCACAGTCAGAGGCCGCAGGTCCATACTTGCAAGGCAAGAAAGCATGACATAAACCGTTACTGTTAACAAAGACTGCGTGCAGCTCACTGGGTGATGAGCTACGTCTGTGCTCTGGTTAGAGATTACATGTGCGAAATCCTGAGATAATACTTTTTTTACTTTCTACAGTGGATCAGGAGCCTCTAATTGAATAAAAGACAGCTTTGTCAGCATCCATGGTTGAAGACAAGAAGAAAAGTCTGAATAGCTTCGTGACTGTCTGCACAAAGATCTAAGAGAAGCAAGTTATTTAAATAAATGTATTCACATAAGCCTTACAAGGTCATCTTGGCATTCCAAATGCTTATTTTCCATAGCAAATAGTACCCACTATTCTTTATTATTAGTATAGCCTTTGTACAGCTAAATTAACATTATTTTAAGTCATACTTTTAGTTTATTACAACTTTGTCATTTGATGTTGGGCAAGAAAGTTTGGCTTTACTGTAAATGTGTTCAGGGAAGAGTTTATAAATACTGTGCAATCACCTAAAATGACTGCATGACACATTGCAATTGAAAGCAGTTCTTCTACCCTCCAGCTTTATTTAATATGCATTTAGCAATGTACCCAATGACCTGGAGCTGGACAGGTAGAAGTACCAACGTGTCACAGAAAAACTGGTTTGAGGCAGTAAATTACAGCTTACAGGCTGCTCAGTTTCTATGCAAATCTCACTGATGAGATCTTTCACAACCAAAAGAATTAGTGTTTTTCTTCCCAATAGAGGATTTTACAACTCTCCTCGACTTTTCAGCTTTTTTGTCTAAAAAACTTAAATATAGACAATTGCAAGATCAAACTGCAAAACATCCATGTTTGAGTTAATATGTAAAAACATAATTATAGAACATCATCTAACCTTTACATTTGACCAAAAACACTTTGCTCGCCCATCCTTCTAAGCTGGCTAGTTGGACATTATGTTTCAGACAAATTGAATGTTTAGTTTTCTAGCTGGAGTGACTTTTCAAAATAATATGCTGCTTTTGCCAAAAAAATCATTACCGTGACAACGGTAATTGCTGATTGGTGATACAAGTTCTGACTCCTTGATGTTGTAGGTGCTGTAATGACTCCCTACCCCGGCAAGTCATTACAGCACCAGCCCACAGTCTGTTTCTGACTGGCTGACCAAGACCTCATAATAAGGCCTCTCTAGAAAGCTGCCACTTCAAAGAAGTTCTACGAGCTGTTGTCTATTCAAGAAACTAGAGCCGACCCAATCATGAGGCTTGATCAATTTCCATTGATAACTTTGAACATGTTTGTTAAGACAAACAAATGATGACACCGTTTTTGATATCATTGAGGCTCACTGGTTCCAAATCATTTAAAGTGTCTAATCTAATTCTACAGTTAGAATTAGATTATCAACACAATAATCTAATGCTGAGAGATTCGTCATGTTCTTTATGCAGTGTTACTGCCCCATCAGCAGACATGATTTGGCATAACTTATGTTTTAGCCTTGTAAAACTGATTTTTTTTTTTTTTCATATTTAATTCTGAAAACTGAAGTTGTTCAAATAGAAGACCCATCAATCTTCACACACTCATTGTTTTTTGGACCACCTTACAACCAAAAGACAAAATAAAAATTATTTCAGGTGATATTTATGTATTTTTGTCTCAGGAGGATTATTAGTAACAGGCGTTACCTTGCAATCTGGGTAACGAATGGCTGGAGTTCCTTAGGGTCATAAGCTCTGGAAAAAGACCAGCAGACATAGCAGGCAGCGTCACGCACGTTGGAGCCGACGCTGCAGGCTCCCCTCTTCTCATCGTAGGTCAGTGCTTTCATTATAAGTGGCACGACTGAAATATACAACAACAAAGATGAATATCTCAAAACAGAAATAAGATAATAAAAGCTTCATTAAAAACAGTCGTACTTTATCCAACTTCACATCTTGGGTTCAAAAACATTGAGTAATTATGAGAAATATTATTCAAATTTCTTAGAGAGGAACAACTAGCAAATTCAGTTTTTTTAAGCTCATATTTTATGTAAACTAATCCTGGAACACCACACAGAAGAACCAAGCAGTAAATGCAAATCACCTGCAGGTCCATAACTTCACTTTACAAAATGCATGTCGAGTCAGTGTGGAATAAAGTTTGTTTGACCATTTTAACAAAAGCTAGATAAGGATACAAAAAGAGTTATAGCTCCAACTCAACATTTAAATCATTGCTTGAGGCCTGACTAATATCAGATGCATCACTGTTGCCCGAGGGCCCTGCTGTTTGGGCTGAAGCACCACCCACTATAGAGAAAACACCTTACAAAGACGAACTCAGCACACAGCTAAGATCACACTTCCCATCACACTCATCCAACAAATGCTTTCTAAACTCTGAGCTGATAAAACGAGCTCTTTAAACCAGATACTGACATTTGCTGTGAATTGTGGATCTCATCTTCGTGGGCTTCACATACGGGAACAGACGTTGCTGCTTTACTCAAAAAAGGTAATTTTTGTCCAATTTGTGTCTTGTTTATTTAACATAAAAGTAGCAAAATGTTATCTCTTTTAACAAATAACTTTCAAAGTTTGACTATGTCACCACACAGTTTCAGTTTGGCTGTGCATAGCACTTATATGTACAAGGTGTGCACCTGTTACAAACAGATCCTATCTAACCTCTGTTAAGTCTGCTGCTATTAGCGATACATAATTGATGTGTGCATGCCTTTGTGTTAGGCTTACATTGATAATGAACAAAGAACTACAGAATTTAAAAGTTGTCTATCTTTTTTTTTAATGATGCCTCTACATTATGTTTTCTGGATGTTATCTTCAATTAAATATGAGAAATAATTTTGATTTGTTCCATATTCACAAGGCGAATGCCTTAAAGTGGTATTGTAAAGAGAATTCATGTTCCTTAGAAAGGGAGTGTCCATGCATGCTGCTTTAGCTGAAACTTGAGTGACAACTTCTTGCGACAGTGCACGACAAGCCGGTTTCTCAATGCACACCCAGCAGCCCTAAACTAACATCTTTAGGTGATGTTTAATTCAAGAGAAAACATGCAAATCTTACAGACAAAAACCATATCGAGATGTTTTTGTATTTACTAGAAGAATTTCAGTTCTTACATTACAGTGTTCTGACAATGAACAAAGATGCATCTCACTGCAATCTTCATTGGCAGTGAGCTTATCAAGTGATGAATGCATCCCGCAGATGTAGTCATGGGAAGCAGGTTGGTAAGCAGGTTGATTCGTAGTTCCCACGCTGACAGCACACAGTTTTGGTGTAAGAGAAAGCAAGTCTCTGCATGCCCTCAAGGTCTGCGAAACTTAAAAGAATGAACCGTCTGTCTAGTGATATAGCAGCCTCTCTAACTTTATAGGGAGATGATTAGAGAGTTATAGAAACTGGACTGATGGGTGAGCAGGCAGCGTTAGCTGAGACGTGTCGGCTGATGTCAACAACCCAATGCCAAACCAAGACTGGACCGGGATATATGCAAAAATGTGGTAGCAGATTTGCATAAAGCAGACAGGTTTTCAAATTTAAATATTTCTCTGCTTAGTAGCCATTCCACTGAAAAGGAACAAATGTAGCCTGAGGCTGTGGTGTTTTGTGCACCAGGAGATTTTTCTAGCCATGCAACTAAAAAAAACACATTGCTAAAACTTCAAATGACAAAAGGTCTTTCTCTGAACCAGTCTGACAGCCCATCACTTGGGGGACAACTAACGACTTCAGTGAAAACAAATAGATTTTAGGTTACATTCACTGATTCAACATTTTGTTTTTGATAGCTCTGCAGCATTACTACTTCACCTAGAATATATTATGTTATTCTTTCAGGAAAGTCAGCATCAGGATGGAAATGGATCAGGAGCGCAAGCCAAAAAGGCCTCACTACATCCCTCGGCCACCAGGCAAGCCCTTTAAGTACCAATGTTTCCAGTGTCCTTTCACCTGTAATGAAAAGTCTCATCTCTTCAATCATATGAAATACAATTTGTGTCAAAATTCAATCTCCTTGGTATCTCAAAAAAATGGACTAGCACCCCGACAATTGAAGACTGTGGCAAAAGTGACCTCTGTCAAACCTAAGGATTGTACAAATGTCCTTCCAGCAGTCCAAAGCGTTAGTTCTGAGAAACAAGGAGTGGAAGAGAAGAAAGACGAGAGCAGAGATGACACAGAAGAGTTAGATGTTGGGTGTGACAGTCCAGTGAGCAACGACAACCAGAATGTGGCAATACCAAATACATTCACCGACAGAGAACTCACGGAGACTGATGAGGCCAAGGCTCTGCCTCGCCCATCTGCTTTCTCCCCAGTCACTCCCAATCGTGACGGTGCCGAGGCCTTGGCTGCAACTGTGCAACGAAGAGAGGATTCACCAGCCTCTAACATCAGCCATTCAAGCAGCCCATGGGCCAGAACTCTTCCTTTCAAATCTTTCACCCCTCTCATGGTTCCCGAATACCCTCCCTACCTCATGCCTGAACGACCCCTGTATCCGCCTTACTATTTATCCAGACACATCCCCGTAAATGATCCAAACGTCCCATCTTTCCAACCAGAGTTTATAGATACCCAAAGATCTCTGGTGCAACCACCCATTGCCCCACCTCATGGAACCCCATTCCCCACTTATCCTTACAGATACTGCCACACTCTTCACCCAGGCCCTCCTCTGCCTTACACCCTTTACAGACCCCATGAGCTTTCCATTCCAATTACTGGAAACAGGTATTTTTCTTTGGATGGCTACGGTCAAGGCTTTGGCCAGAAGGACTACGACTTCTACATGTATTCACATTCCAATCACAACAGCTCTCACAGCTCCGCCCAAAGGGAGAGTCACCAAAGTGGAGACAAAACAACCAGGCTGAGTCCTAAAGAGGGCTGCTCAGCCTTAGGGTCACCTGACAGACCCAGTCAAGCAAACATTGTCCTGAGAGACTCAGAGTCTTCCCAGTACATGACTACCGGTGAGTCGGAGCCCTCCCTCCAGCTTGGACACGCATCTAAAGTTGTGGAACCGGTCACAAAAGATTCAAGACAAGAAGAGTCGGCAGAAACCTTGCTTCAGTTAGGAAGCCATCTCTTGGATGGAGGGTAAGAAGTTCTGGTTGCTTACCTTTTTCCTTATCAAGTGATATGGTTCTATCTGCAGTAATTGATTTCTAATGTTTTTGAAATGTCCTTTTTAGATCGAATGGAAGCGGTCTACATGTCTCCTTGTCTGATAAGAACCATCAAGAAGAATCAGACAATGTAGCTCCTCTAAATCTGTCAAAAAGAAACCAGAACAATGAGGAGAGATCTAAACAGAGTACGATGGGTTGTGATTTAGATAACATGAACGGCACAGAGCTCCCTTTGAATCTCAGCCTCCGAGCTCCTCACAGCAGCCCAACCTACAGCTCTGTTCCAAGCTCTTCAGAGAACCTTCCACCTAAAGTGGACGAAGATCTGGACGAAGAACCGTGTGACCAGAGGCAGACTGCAGCTCTGGCTCTCTGCCAACTTGCCACTGCAAGCTCTGTAACTTCTTCAGGTGATTTTCACATTACAGTCCAGCCCTCTGAAGACTCAATGGACTCCACAACTCCCCGCTCTCCAAAAAATACCAAGTCGACTAAAAGAGCTAAAGAGAGTGGCTTGAAAAGACGTAGCAATAGCCAGAGTGAGAGCAAATTTCAAAGACTGAGCAAGAAAACAAAAGTAATAGGCCCAACTCTGAGGAGGAGGACCCGCTCCTAACAACTGCACTCTGTTGCAGAAAAGATACAATGAGATTACATCTCTAATCTGCTACAAGCCCGGAAAAAAAGAAAATCAAAATGACTTGTTTAATCTACAGGCGTGCTGTTACAGGTATCAGGATACAGTCAGTATCTGGTGCTTACCTTTGATTTACAAGGGCAAAAGTGAGTTTATTTAAACCCTGTCATCTTTATATAAACATCAGCAAAAAATACAAATGTAAAATTGTGTTATCAATGTAAATACGAGAATGTAAAGAAATAAATAAAAACATGATTTATTGAATTGTTTGTCCATTTATTGAAGTCCACTTGAGCGTACATACCATCAGTGAGTCTTGATGGAAGCAGCAGACCTCTCCTTCCCAGCTCTGCCAGTGCGAGGCAGCCTCCATGCCAGGCATTATCCGTTTCTTGAAAACTACAGAAAACAACCTTACATTTAAAAACAAACAACACGATGGAATACAAAATTGAATGTAAACCTTTCCCAGGACCTTTTACTTGTTTGATAAATAAAAAAGCAGCAGCAAAATTACTAATAATACTAATACTAAAATAATTGGGAAAGTGTAATTCATGGATGGAGCCAATCTGCCCAAAGCATAAACCAACCTGAAGCAGTCCAAAACTGATCCGACCACATCATCTGCCAGCTCCTTCGGAAGCCTCCCAGTCACCCTCCCAATGCTGTAAAAGTTCAAATAAATTTTTAACACACACAATGACTTGTTTCTGCATAAAAAATTCCAAAGACAAGTAACAACAAGGAAGCCTTTTTAAATCAATCATTCAGATTTTCTGGATGTCGTAAAAAAAAACACTATTACCCCTTTGCTGCAGACCAGCGCACAATTGTTTCCTTATCTTTCAGGCCAACAAGTAGGTGCTCTGAAAGAAGAAAAAGAGGCCACAAAGTGTTTCTTATGCAGCAGTATTTCACTAAAAAACTGCAGGTGCAGGTGATTACTTACCAATCACAGTTTCCATCTCCTCTGGAATGTCATAGTCCTCTTCCTGTTCCTGAGTCTCTGTGACAGCAGCAGTGACAGTCGCAGTGGTGTGAGACACAGAAAGGTTAGCAGCTAGTGAGCGACTGCCTCTCTCGTACCTGGAAATACACACATTCCTCCTTTAAAACACACAAGTTTTGCATCCTTTACGAGCAGAAATGTTTCATTCAGTTCGGGAAAAAAAGTACAAATGCCTAAACTGAAAATATGAATCAGTTTATCTAACTGTCAAATCCTTCATTCCATTATTTAGTTCCAAGAAAGTGAAATCCAAGGCAATCGTGCAATAAACCTGTGATAACTGGAATAAAATAGCATAATATCTGACCTCCAAGCAGCCAAACGTGGCTTCAGGAATGTAAGGCCGAGTCTCTGAATTAGCTTGATGTGAATCTTTCGAAGCATGGCCTCGCTGCTCTCTGACAGACGTTTTTTCTCTAGATTACACAGAACTATAGGAGCTGGAAAATCAGAGTTAACAGAGAATTATCACAACATCAGAATTTTCTCACTATCCAAGCAAGCCTCAGTGGGAAATGGAGCCTACCATACTGTAGAAAGTCATCTCGTTTTCCATGTTTAAAAAGTTTTGCCTATAAGACATTGACATAAGAAAAAAAATATCAAATAAAATTAATAGTTTTCTCAAGGACCACATAATACTATTTTATTTAAATAATAATCCTTTACATTTTTAGTCTTGTAATTTGCTAAAATCTTAGTCATTTAGAGCTCTTTGCAAACGAGTTTTATTAGAAATTGTATGGATTCTGGTGACGGAGAACACTTGGCCAGTTTTGAAAGCCTCAAAGCAAAATTTCCTCATAGGGAAACACTTCTGAACATGTTGTGTATATGTATGTTCCAATAAATAAAATCTGTCCTTTATATGGGTCCAAAAAAATTCTTATTACACAACGAAACCTTTTTTGAAATAATTTATCAATAATAATATATCTTCAGTGAGGTCATGTGTGAGGCATTATGCTCAAAAACTGAATGTAGTGCGATTACCTCAGCAAGACTGTCATTTGCTTAGAAAACCGTTTAGCCTAAAGCTGCAGATTAAACTCTCCTCAGTTACTTGAAGCAACATATCCCACACAAGCAGCAGGTGCATTACGCACCTGCTACAACCACACTAACTATTGTGAAAAGCATACCAATCATGTCAGCTCTTGTAAATTACAGGTTGAATAAATCCGAGGACGTACACTTCGTCCTCAAATACCCACCCCACACACGGAAATGAACTCTGAATTACAGGTGCAGACTTTACCAAAGACTGCAGGACACCGTCCAGCTTCCTGATTTCTATCATTGAGTCGCCACTGCTCTGAGATATAGAGGTGAGGCTCCAGTCCAGAAAGCACCCAAGATGTTTCTGTTTCACGTCTGGGCGTGTCATAAACCTGTAGGAACGCGTAGTAACCCACAGAAGAAATATTAGAGGTTTTATGAGGATAAACACAAGTTGACACGGCAAACATACTTCAAAAGCAACATTGCCCTCTAGTGATGATGGAGGTTATTTTCATCACTTAATGATCATTAAGTGATTTTGATTTTTGAACAATTCAGATGCAACTGTGATGATTCCAAGCATTAAAGAAAAACACAAATAGCTCAGTTACACAACACAATTTTCAGCTTAGTTTAAAACCAAGTTTATCTCTTAAAAAATTAGCCAAGGACTTTTTTATATTTATATATATTTTTTCAGGTAATTTTATTTACATAGTACATTTTCAGCAATACAAAGTCCTTGCTATGTAGCGCTTAGTAGCTTCAAACATGAAAAAATGATAAGATTTCAAATTTCAGCATACAATAAATTATGCCCTGATTTAGTATGGGCTAGTATGTGAAATATGAGAAAAGATACCATATTTATACAATAATGCTACATGTTATAGAACAAAACTTATTTTATTCTAAAAGAAAGAAATGTCACTGCAACTTCTGCTTAAATAAATAGGCTATACATTTTTACTATAGCTTAATTTGCATTTTTATAGCCATTTTAATTAAAAAATGCATTCTTATATACTTGGAAATTATTTTATGCATGTTTAAACATTTTTAAGTAATTGTTGGCCTAAATGTAATTACAAACAACATTTCACAAACTTTTCATATTCATTCAACTCTATTAAAGGTGGTATGATGACAATGTCCTATTTACACTTATGTTGACTGTGCTATAATACTGATTATAAGACAATAACAGTGACTTGTACTGGAAGTTAAAACATCAGAGCTCCTACAGCATTTCAAACTGCAATTTAAGTACAAAATAGTAGAAGACCTGGAAAAGAAACAGCCACATCTTATTAAAAAATAGGCTTAAACCACAAGAACAGAATGAGATTTCACTCTGGCAACCATTTGTTCTCTGTAGTGTGCCATATAAATGAAGTGGATTGGATAAACTGTAGTGGTGCTAGAAATCTGATTTCATTTAAATTTAACTTGAAAACAACAGTAAGAACAGGCAAAAGGCAAAAAACAAAAAAAATGCACTTACTTTGAAACAAGAACTGGAGCAGCATCTCTAGGACTACCCATGGCAAATAGATAAGTCTATAAAACCAAACAAGCACAAAATAGACTTTAAAGTATATAAGAAATTCCTTCATAAAAAAGAAAGAATTTAAATAATTAAAAAAATATTAATAAATGACTTGTTTTGAACACATTTCATTTGTGTACCAACAACAAATAATTATGTCTTTTTGCAAAGAAAAATACACACTGAGAACAATTAATTAATGACCAATTAATTCATAAAACTTAAGCTTCTCTAGAGAGCTGGTGGTGCCACTTCTCCAACTACAACAACAGACCTCAGCACAGGAAAAGCACAGACAATACCACAGTTCTTGGGCTGATTATGTACAGTAACATAAAATAGGAACAGATCATAAGGTTATATACTTTTACCACGGTGCATCACTGGTACAGTTTCTTTTTTTCTGTTTGGATTATTACAAAGACATGGAGGAAAAAAATAATACTAAATGGATCTCGAGTTGCTCTTTTTCTGCAAAGACTTTGAAATACACACACAAAAAAGCGAGGAGGCAATTTATATTGACAAATAAATGCCCAAACAATTCAAAACATTTATATTTTGGAATCTGCATTATTAAGAAAGATTTTTGATTAAGCTTTGTCTTGTGCCCAGAGTACTTGTTGAATTGAAGTAAACGAAGTTGTTGTTGTTTGTTGTCCACTTAAGTTTAAATGGACAACAAATCTAGCTAGCAAGAATGTATTAGCAGTTAGTTAGCAGTAGCTTCAACCGCCTCAAGTCCAGCAGCTAATGAGACTGAACATAATGAAGATGTCTGCGTCCGAATCAAACTTCTGCCTGACAAAAAAAGTCTGACGACAAAAATAAATTACATCGAATATACGAAAAATAAATAACCCTGCCGCGTGAAAATGTAAGACCTGTAATTAACGCATTTAATGCCAAGTTAGTACTTCTATACCCAGTACCATAAAGTGATTTTTGTTTAGAAATCGGTGTTTTTGTCATTCTGAATTATTTCTGAAGACTTTCTGCTGTTGGGAGATTCAACAGTATGAGCGCAGACTTTACTTACATCACACGAGAGCGAATTCGCGTCTACTTCCAAAACGCGGTGGCTGCTAATGAGATTGGTGCGTTTGATTAAATGGACTGGGACATTCTACGCAGGTGGCGTATAGATATAAAAAAATGTCGCTCGCATTGAAACGAGACGAACAATAAATCGCAAGGAGCGGGACACGAGGAACGCAGCGGAGCAGTTGGAAAGCATCTGGGTCAGTGCGGAGACTCAGAACAACCTTCGCTTTCATGGTCGAGAATCGACGGTGACTTCCACGAATAGTTTCTGCTACCAGCAATCAGAATCGTCCTTCTCGGTACCTACGCGCAAACTGGTGATAAGTCCCCTGAGACTAATGGATATCAGCTGGGAAACCCAAATCATACAGCCGTTAGCGCCCGGCGGGGACCGTTAGCTGCTAACGGTCTCACCTTCCTCTGCGGGAAAAAGGCTACTGAAAGACAACTTATCAGCATTCAAAATAAGAATGCTGAAACTCGGTTAGTGCAATAAGAGGAGGCAGTGGTGAATGTGCAAACGAGGAGTGCATCGATTGCAGTTTTCTGGCCAATTCCCTGTCACCGATCTTTAAAAGGTTTGACCTGCCGATTCCGATTTCAGCTGATACCGATTTTAAATACTAGCATCCACAGCTGCTTGGATCCACAGTGTTTTATCTGTTGCCGCACAGTGGACTTCTGTTTCTGTTCTACATCATGCTAATGTTCTGTGGATCTGTTGGAATGCTACTACTCAAGTAACCCTAGTGAGAGAGGTTACATGCAAAGACTGGGGAAGGAATGGTTACTTCGACATCCCCAGTCAACACTAAGCGCTAAACAACTAGTAGCTCAGTGTTCCAACATCCGCAAACGGCAACTGCTATCACAACTTGAGATTGACGAGATACAACACAAATGCTACGGCAAAAGGGAGGAACCCGGATGTCAGGACTGTGGGGACTTAACTACAAGTCCCCACCCAGTGAGGGGATACACGGCCCCAATGAGCCGTGTAATGGCAGGGTAATAACAACAGAGCAGACCCACCAAGGCTGGAGACTGAACAATACTGGAAAGGCATATGGGAAAGGGAGGCGTCCCACAACAGCAACAGGTGGTCCTCTCTATGAGAGGACCACATCAACCTCCCTGAGCATTCAAAATAAGAATGCTGAAACTCGGTTAGTGCAATAAGAGGAGGCAGTGGTGAATGTGCAAACGAGGTAGTTGGGTGGGTCCAGTCCCACCCAACTACCGACCAATAACCTGCCTCTCCACAACCTGGAAGCTCATGTCAGGCATCATAGCGGCCAAGATAAGCAAACACATGGATAAACACATGAGCACGGCACAGAAAGGTATCGGTGTAAATACCAGAGGAGCCAAACACCAACTCCTCGTAGACCGCACAGTTGCCCGAGACTGCAAAACCCGACACACCAACCTGTGCATGGCTTGGATCGATTACAAGAAAGCCTATGACTCAATGCCGCATACTTGGATCATTGAATGCCTAGAGATGTATAACATCAACAGGATTCTGAGAGCCTTCATTGCAAACTCGATGAAGCTGTGGAAAACCACCCTTGAAGCCAACTGCAAACCACTTGCACAAGTGTCCATCAAATGTGGCATATACCAAGGAGATGCTCTGTCCCCGCTACTGTTCTGCATAGGCCTGAACCCCCTCAGCCAAATTATCAACAAGACTGGCTACATCAGTCACCTCCTCTACATGGATGACATGGATGTATGCCAAGAGCGAGCGAGACATCGACTCACTGATCCACACCACCAGGATCTACAGCACTGACATTGGGATGTCATTCGGACTAGAGAAGTGTGGTCGGCTGATCACAAAGAGGGGGAAGGTGATCCACACAGAAGGAGTCTCACTCCCACAAGGAACAATAGCAGACATAGAGGACAGTTACAAGTACCTAGGTATACCACAAGCAAATGGCAACCTCGATGAGGTCACAAGGAAGGGAGCCACAGCTAAATACCTCCAACAAATAAGACAAGTCCTGAGAAGCCAGCTCAATGGCAAGAACAAAATCAGTGCGATAAACAGCTATGCCCTGCCAGTAATCAGATACCCTGCTGGAATAATTAGCTGGCCAAAGGAGGAGATAAAAGCCACATATATTAAGACTAGAAAGCTACTAACCATGCATGGAGGGTTCCATCCCAAATCCAGCACCCTGAGACTGTACACGAGCCGCAAGGACGGAGGCAGAGGACTAGTGAGTGTGAGAACCACTGTCCAGGACGAAACAACTAAGATCCATAAATACATCAGGGACAAAGCCTCAACAGACAATGTGCTCAGTGAATGTCTCAGACAACAGGGAACGGAGGTTGAGGTGCCAGAGATACCATCATGGGAGGACAAGCCCCTACATGGGATGTACCACCAGCAAATAACCCAAGTGGCTGATATCAGTAAATCCTACCAATGGCTGGAAAAAGCTGGACTCAAGGACAGCACAGAGGCCCTCATCCTGGCCGCCCAGGAACAGGCCCTAAACACCAGAGCAATAGAGGCCCAGATCTACCACACCAGACAAGACCCAAGGTGTAGATTGTGCAAGGAGGCCCCTGAGACAGTCCAGCACATCACAGCAGGGTGCAAGATACTGGCAGGGAAAGCGTACATGGAGCGACATAACCAAGTGGCAGGCATAGTGTACAGAAACATCTGTGCAGAATATGGACTGGAAACCCTAAGATCAAAGTGGGAAACACCCCCAAAGAACACCAGAGCTAAGATCCTGTGGGACTTCCAGATCCAGACAGACAAAATGGTAATGGCAAACCAACCAGATATTGTCGTAGTGGATAAACATCAGAGGAAAGCCGTTGTGGTAGATGTAGCAATACCAAGTGATTGCAACATCAGGAAAAAGGAGCACGAGAAACTGGAGAAATACCAGGGCCTCAGGGAAGAACTGGAGAGGGCCTGGAAGGTGAAGACCACAGTGGTACCTGCGGTCATCGGGGCCCTCGGGGCAGTAACCCCCAAACTGGAGCAGTGGCTACAACAGATCCCAGGAACAACATCAGACATCTCAGTCCAGAAATGTGCAGTCCTTGGCACAGCCAAGATACTGCGCAGAACCCTCAAGCTCCCAGGCCTCTGGTAGAGGACCCGAGCTCAGAGGATAAGAACCACCCGCGGTGGGTGAGAAGGGAATTTTATATATATATATATATATATATATATATATATATATATATATATATATATATATATATATATATATATATATATATATCTTGGTAAAACGATTCACACAATCAAGCTTGTAACTTTCAGTTTGATCGAAAAAAACAACAAAACTCATATAAATAAATAAGCCTGGTCTTGTCTCTCTTTTTTTGTATTTTTTTTATCGCAATGAGAATCAGTCTTTTCTAACTTTTGTCATATTCTCTTTAGCCTCAGTGTTCGTTTGTTTTTTAAACAGGTGAAAAAAAAATTCAATTAGAAAAACTTGTGTGTTTGAGACCTTGTCACTGTCTTCATGTCACTTACCTTTGCAACACCTAAAATACGCTCCATGATGGTCTCTTTAATTCTAACACCCTCTGATTCTAGATGACCATCCAGACGAGAAAGGTCAAACGGGATCAGGCAGGTCATGGACAGCCACAGCAACAACATGTAGCGTGTTTCCCAATTCTGAAATGTGAAACAAATAAATCTTACTAATGTAATGTAGAAAGCATATAGTTTGCATACAACTGTAACCAGCCACAAACAAAATTGCTACACAATAACACTAAATCAGTACATTTTGTTTCTACAGCACCTTCCTTCACAAAGTGCTTTACATAGGCAAAACAAAACAATGTAACTATTAAATTGCAGTCTTATGTGAACATAAGTTTAAATGGCCATGCATATAATAATGTGACACTAATACAATTTAAATCATTTATTGTTATACAGACAGAATGGAAGAATGTCTGTATATTATTTTTTGACATTGTTTACCTCTAAATCTTGAGGATCCTGTCTGGATATCATCTCCAGAACTGGATGAACATCAGACACCTCATGAGGAAGAAGTTGCATGAAGATTTTATAGCCTCTCACCTAACGAGAAGAAGAAACAATTATATAAATCAACTAAAGGACTAAGTTATGTGTTAGAGAAATGTATGAAAAATCTGTGAGTTGCAGGATGGGTGACTCGCATAATAACATTTTAACTGACCTTGCAAACGACATAAAGGAACTGGAAGCTCAGATGAAACAATGAAGGGGGTGAATTTTCATTCTTTATGAAGTTCAGCAGCATATTCGTTACCCATTCTAATAACAGTACAAAAAAATTAAAGTGAATAGACTTTTCATTTTTTCTGCAAAAAGTAGTATTTAGTGATGTCTGCAGTGTACCTAGATGAGGATCCAGCAGATGAGGCTGGTCCTGGTACCTGTCCATTATTACTGTTGGCATAAAAAAAAAAGATACAGACTATTAAGGACTGAGGTTCAAACCCAACGTGAGTTAAAAGCTTTATTGTGATTTGCAGCACCTCTGAACTTCTGAACTGCAAACTCCCCTGCTCTCTCGTCTTCGTGGATTTCTGGAAGACTACCGATGAGTGTTCTGGTTTCACTGCTCTCACTGAAGCCACCCAAAACACATGTTTTAATGATAGCATCTGCCTCTTCCTCCCCTCCTTCTGGGAAACCGTTTCCTGCTTCCGATAAGTCCATACTGCTGGTGTTTTTTTAGCTACTGAAAGCCTCTGTAGCAGGGTATTCTTTTACTAAGTTTTACAATACCTAGCTAGCTAATATTAGCATCTCACCCTAGCAAAACAACTGGTAAAAGCTACGAGGCAACAGGATTAGCAAGAAAAACACGTTTAAGAACAAAATACTACATTTTGTGTTGGTACAGAGAGAACGTGAAGTAACTCTACTTGCAAAAAACGAGTGTGATATCTTAACTGCTGGGGTGATGGCGCACAATACAGCAGTAGTCACGTTCCCCACCCCTGCACGTTGATGTGCCGATCGCAATCGAGTCGACCGGATTTGCAAACTCTTTGAAATGAACGACGGGAGCCGAGTTTTGCTGGTTCACAATGTTTTCCTGTGTGCTTTTACCCTTTCGCACTTTTTTGTATATTAAACCTATAGAAATATCCTCAAGTTTTCCGATAGTTTTTAATTATATATCCACTCTTAAAAAAGGAGAGCCCTCAATTTATCATATACGGTCCGCCTATGATGTGCTTCCTGAAAACTTGTATACAGCTAAGAGAACTGAGATATTTTTAGATGAATAATTACAAAGAGTCCGTTTTAAAAAATTAGAATTATATATTTATTTACATATCATTTGCATTTTAGACACTGTGATTCACCTATTACAGTACAGTAGAAAAAAAAAATCAAACCCATGCCAGTTTAAAATCTGACATTTAAATTATCCAAGCCAAAAACCTATTCCTGTGCACAATGCGGATAATCCTCATATGTGTCTTTGCACATATACTAATTCAATTTCGAAATCCGACCCCTTTGTAAGAGGTAGAGGTCTTAGTGAATTAAAAAGACATTTTGGAAGAGTTGTTACTGAACTGAATCAAATTATCCGAATCCTAAGCAAGAGTCGGAATTCCCCTTACTGGACGTGCTTCGAAACGCCACGCCTTGCTACGGCGAGTGATTGGATTCAAAAAAGACAAACTGCAGCAGGGCCGAGCTCAGCTTGCGGTTTCTCAAAGATTGGCTACTCCATGTCTTCCTGACACAACGCCAACAGGGCCGTGCAGAGACCTTTGGAGGGGCCGGGGCACATGGCTACATAGTCTATAGTTTGTTTGTTCTTTATGAGTCGATTTTTGCATTTTAATTTCTGCGTTATATTTGTGCTGCTTTTTTGTGCCAATACATTGCTTCTTGGGAACAAATAAATTATATTGAACTGAATTAATACCCTTGTCAAAAACTGCAAATGAACACCAATGGTTCCATATGTTCACATAATAGATAAAACCTTGTTTCTGGTGTAATTTGTGTGAATGCTGTAGAGCGGGGGTGTCAAACTCCAGTCCTGAAGGGTCGCTGTCCTGCAACTTTTAGATGTGCCTCAGCTTTTTATGAATTTGTCACCCCACAGGGGAAATCGCTCCATCCTGTGGCAGAATTGAGAATTACAATATGAAATGTCTTTTGTGTCTCTCGGACAGATGTTTTAGGTCCTGCCCAGGGCCGTGCAGAATACAAATAAAGACATTTTATTTTATTAAACAATAATAACAAAGAAAACTTAGTTCAGACAAATGCTTGGAATCATTGCATAATGTATTGTTGGTTTATTAGCAAAAAAAAAAAAAAAAAAAAAAAAAAAAGACAGCCAATGCATATCAGGATCATCAGAAAAAACTATGGAGATTGTAAGACTGCATATGTCAAATCTTTAAAATACCAGGAGCTACAGTCCTTGTTGAGTGTAATTTACTTTGGGACAACTGCATGTAATGAAATAATAGATATGAGAGGAAACACCTCTCATATCTGCACCCCAGCAGATGAATACTTTGTGTTTGTTCTTCTGCCAAGTTTAATGACCTTGAAGAAACCTACACTTCATTTATTTAGCAACAGTTTTAAATCATGGAATTACACATAGTGTATAATACAGCAGAGTGTTGCAACATATTTATTTTAATTATCCCAATGTTTTTTTCTCCATTTTCAATACAACATCTAAGAAATTCCAACATGCAGTTAGATATTTTAGAATCTTTGAGAATGTTTAGTAAATTTCACTCTTTGCCATGTTGTTTTTTATCTAAAAAAATCTAGATATTACTTTGCTTATGATAAGACTTAAAGCCTTTTTTTAATTGGAACTGAGAGAGTTTTTATTTGAGCAAATTCTTCATAATCCTTATCGACGAGCCTCTGTAGCTACCTCCAAAGTGATTCCAGTGATTCAGGTAATGGAAGAGCTGGTAGAGCTGGTTTCTTTGTGCAAACCCTGGTGTTTGAGGAATCTTATCATGGTAAGCAGAGTAGAAAGAGTTGTCGAAGCCACCAAACATCCCACTAATAGCAAGCTCAAACTCTGAATGGCCATAGAAAGAAGCTGGGTCAAAGATGACTGGGCCATCTGCACACTCTGCCACGTTGCCCCCCCATAAGTCTCCATGGAGGAGGGCTGGGACGACCTCCACATTGGTGAAAAACTCAGGGATCTTCAGCTTTAAGAAAGGGACAACTTATGCATCACATTAACAGATATCATAAGGTGATACAAAGACTTAAAGAAATGTTCTAGTAGTCAATGCACCTGCAGTTTTGCCCACAGCTCTCTGGCCTCCCGATCTCCATGCGATTTCTCCACCATGTTCAGTTGGTACTCCAGCCTCTGCTGGGAGTAAAACTGCACCCAGTCGCTCTGCCACTCATTTTTCTAAAGACATGATGGAAAACCAATAAGGATTTTGATGCCATTGTTCATCAATACATTATGTAGACATGTGTTTTTACCTGTGCTATATATCCACAGCAAGTATTTACACCAAAGCCAAATTTCTCAACAGGATCGGTCTTGGTGTGTCCAGCCCCTTTACCTGCAAAGGGAGACATATAATTAAAAAAAAAACCTTAGTGTAATTTGAAAAAAATAAATCATGGACATGTACGGCATTGAAAATGTGCTTGTGAATGCAGTGTGGCCTGTTCTTTGCATGCACCGGAATACAGTCCAAGTAAATTACCCACTGTTTGCTGCTCTTTATTTTGTTTTTCCAACAGTCTTTTGTTGTGAAGGTGCAGATCCGCCAGCTGCTCTCCCAGCTGTTTAGAGTACCTGCTCAGTGGATTTGACACAGATTACTTTTAAGAACATAAAGTTACTCCCCTACAAACAGTAAGTGTTTCACTGTCTAATTCTAGGATAGACCAACATAAAATAGTGCATAATTGTTAAGCCCCATCTACAGTAAAGAAAAGTACAAGAGCAAAACTAGCAAAGTAACAGTGGCTCCACAAAGCACTGACCCAGATGGCTTGATACAAATTCACAACACATTTCAGTTTGTAAAAAAAAAAAGGGAAAAATAATGAAACAGTTTTTTCCCCCAACACAATCATACATCGTATTCATCTACAAAAAAAAAAAGCATAAATGCCAAAAATAACATTGAAGTTTAAAGTTGCAACCAGGCAACATGTTTTAATGCCTCCTTTTTCTACAAAGCCCTGCAAATACAAGTAGGGAGCTCTCACTTGTTAAGACTTTTCATATCCAGATGCTCCATCACAAATACGCAGCCTCCTGTGTCAAGCTCAATCACTTTCAGTGGTTTCGGGACTTTGACAGTTTCTGTCTTTAAAATTGTTTCCAGGCTCGACATCTCTCCATCAAACATCAACTTGGCCTGTAAAAAAATAGCAAAATTAGTCGCTGATCATTGTCATTCGACAAGTTTCCAGTATTTTCCAGGGTCGCGGTGTGCATTATTATCATTCGAAAAGTAACTGCACAGCACTGCGAATGCATTCAGAGTTGGAACACATTTGTTTTTTCTCTAGTCTGAATTTGGCACAGATTGCAAACTCGAGATTAAAACTCAAATTAAACAACAGTTTATTAATTAAAATCATTTAAAAAAACGACATACCCCGCTTTTGTGATTGATCTTCACAAACACTCTGCCGTGATCAGTGTCGTAACTATGGCCCTCACTGATGCATCCCCCGCCTGCGTGTCCAGTTGACTTCAGCATATTTGTCCCCAGCTCTTTCTTTAATTTAGCTTCCATTGTGTTATTCTATAGCTTGTCCTTGTAAAATCACAAAACTATTACAAATTAATGCCAATGCAGCAGGTCAGGAGACCAGAGACCGTCTACCTGACAGCTTCTGTCGTCTAAATCAACCAGCACTCTTTCGAGCATAAGAGAACAGTGGAGAGAATTGTTTTGTTTCCGTATTATTTTTACGGATTATGTTACGACCAATCAGAGGGCGCCATGAGACGATTGATTTCTATCCCGACCTATTACGGTTAAGTACTAGAATCACGTGAGCGTCACTATGGTTGCCAAATGAGGCGACTATGAAAACATGATACTACGGTCTTGACTTGCTACCTCCATGCAGAAAAACGCAAAATGACCAGCAAAGAAGTGTGTTTACTTCTTGGGGCAACTGGTGTCGGAAAGACTTTATTACTGAAACGCCTACAAAATATCCTTTATGCTCGTTTGAACGTTTAAAGTCAGGCAGGATTTACAACAAGCTAATAGCTAATGTAGCTATTGCAATTAGCCTGTTGTAAAATGGGTTTTAAACGGCTGTTGACTGACAGACCTTGTTAATTTATTGAATATGTTTTATAGCTCGAGCAATAACTCTGAACATAATACCTGGACATTTCTAACATGAAAAATAGTTGTCTTTACAGGACAGGTAAATTTAAACCACAGCAGTTGCTCCTTTTTGGTTGTGTTTTCCTTACAGGTTTATGAACTGATCAGTTTACATGGTTCATGCGAAATGGGTTCGCCTCCATCGACTCTTCCGACAGTAAGCATATTGTTTTATATTATATGAACATCCTAGACTTGGTTTTCATGCGACACCATTCTTAACGGGGTCAAATAATAATCAAACTTATATCTTAACAGGTTACAAGAAGTATATTTATATCTCTTCTGGTGTTTCTGCTAAACAATAAAGGTGTCTGGCCATAAATATATTTTTTATATTTGGAGAAAGAATGAAGAGGCTTAAAACCCCAAAGAACACCCCATCTACAGTGAATGAGGGTTTTAATGTGTTCTTGTCAAGGTGAAAGAAAAATATGTGAATGAAAGACAACCAAAAACTGTCAGCAGTATTTCTTGCGGGAAAATTTTCCTAAGCATCCAAAATAAACCTTGAATGTTTTTTTGTTTGTTTTGTTTTTATAAAAAACTGTTTAAAATTCTTTTACCATCACTGAGGGAGTCATTTCAAAACAATGACATGTTCAGGGGATAATAATTTTGTCTCCAATTTTGTATCCAAATATTCAATTATGTCTGATGTGCAGAAAAAAATAAGAAATGATAGCTGTAAGGTTCTATGATCATTTTCTGTTTTGGTTGCCATGCATTAACTCTTGGATCAGCGCTGACTGCACATTATCACGACAATGTCAACACACTATTTATTCTTCTGCAGGTAGGAACCAACCTTACAGACCTGACCTTGAAAAAGAAGAAGGTGACAGTGAGGGAACTTGGAGGCTGCATGGGGCCTATATGGCCCAGTTACTTCCAGGACTGCTTCTCTGTTATTGTATGGGTTTTGTATACATGTTGCATTATTTACTTTTAACGATTTAAGAAAATATACTGTTTTCTTAGTTAGAATCTTTATTTCTTTTTTATATAGTTCATGGTGGATTCAGCCAACATTGTCCAGATATCCTCCTCCTGTATCCAGTTGCTGTCTGTGCTCTCTGCTGAGCCTCTGCACAGTGCCTCAGTGCTTATTCTCTTCAACAAGAGGTATAACATCCACATCAGTCCAGATAAGCAAGTTGTCACATAAAGTCAGTTCAAGATCCAATTTCCCAGCCTTGTGTCTTGGATAGGGTTATGTTGCATTTGCTGATGTTTCACTCCAATGTTTTCCAGGGACATGCCTTGTATTATGAGCCTCACAGAGATAAAGTCACTTTTCAGAATGGATGACATCATTGCATCGGCTCCTCAGCCTATCACAACACTGGAGGCTAGTGCCCGCTCTGGACAGGGTTTGCAAGAGGTGCTGGGCTGGCTGGAGTCTATCATAGTCGTCAAGTGATGTGTGTTTGAGATTTTACTGAGACGTTCCTCTAAGAACTCGGAGAAGCCGTCTAAAGACTTTACATCAAGGTTCTCAGTCTACAGCATCAACTCTGATTTCAGGCGATTTGATGCCACATTTAAAAAGAAAAAAAAAGACAAAGAAAATGGGCTGCAAACCTTGTAAGAAGTGAAATTTAAGAGGGAAATCTGTCCTATTATTTGCTGGAAATGGACATGATTGAATGAAATAATCATTGTGATGTTTGTTTAGTAATATCATTTAGGTTACATCTGCCAATTTTCTTTCATACAAGTCGCTCCAACTAATTCATTCTTGCCTGATGAGCAGTAATAGAACCACATGCTAAGGCTAAATATAATGAATCAAAATATGATTTGAGTTTGACTTAAAAACAATGGCTCTAGAGGTTCGAATTACAAATTATTAAACACTTGTTCAAATACATATTGCATAAAATTAATGTTATCACATTTTGCATATAATTAGAATATTGTTATTATAAACATTCCAACTAATGAGCGAGGAAACCATTATGCAGAGAAAGACACAAAAAGAAGTATAAATGTTTGCAGAAACAGTCAGAAGTAGGTCACAGTTGCTCTGAGATGATGTGCTGTGTAGAGGAAAGCAAAGTACAACTTTTCATGCCTATTTATAGGCCAGAAAATGAAGGCCACTATAAAAAAAATACAGAGCTAGATAAAGATACGCCTATGGATGAAATTAATGATTTTTTTTAGGTGTTGATATAAGTGCAGAGGAAGATTCATCACTAAAATTAGTTTCTGGCATAAATCTAAGTTCTTTCAGCAGAACAATGACTTGAATTGCACATAAAGCACAAAAAAAGGGATCATTGAGGGGAGAAAGTGGGCTGGTTTAAAACTTGGCCTTGGATTATTCCTCTGTTAAACGTAGCAAAGAGCTAGTGCAAACCCAAAATAAAATGACAAATAAAACAAACTGCTCATGGTCAGGATTTGGTCAGTGAGCCTTTTCCTTAAATTAAGTTTTCCTACTTTTCAGTAGGAATTTCCATTTGTTATGTTCACTCATGGTGAAGTGCCAGTGTCTGCTGCACAGCTGCTGAATCAGCTATCCAGTCCATATATTACATTTCTGTAATTCTATATTTAAAGTTATTTTTCTATAGGTTTTCTTTAGCTATAAGTAAACTGTGGAAATTATTAATGAATGTAACAAATCTATATAAGCTTCTTTTATATTCCAATTTATAAAGTATTTTTTTTTCAGTGACACTAAAATTTAATAAGATGCTCTCATTTATAAGGCAACTTGTTTATATAACGGTATGAGTATTGCGGTACAGCATAAATGTTTATGTATTCTTTGGCAATATCTATACTTTTTTTCTCCATTGGTATCTGGAGCGCTCTGATTTAATTAAACTGATGCTACTAATTCTGTACATTTGTGTTTATTCTTTTAATATTGAGAGATTTACAAAAGACTTAGATGTTCCTTTAAGTTTTATCAGGATTTTACCCACTTGCATGTAAAGGCAAAACAAAGACTCAAACTGGTTTTTGCTTGTTTTTTTACTTAGGGTGATCATTTTCTGTTTAAATGTACTTCTGATAACAGAGGAGATGAGGAAAAATAAGAGTAAATAATTCTGAATAAAAATAAATGGTTGCAGATTTGCTACTGTATTTCATTAGTTAGTGTTTTAACAAGCAAATGGTTTTACATTCCTGATGCCATCTTGCATATTGGGAATTCACAACACAATAGGTAGTTTAATCCCACAATTATTTTATATATGTAGGTTGAATAAACCGATCATTTCTGGTTCAGAGAAGGTTCACTGGGTAAATGAGTTGATGCAGGCACTGGGCAGGTGTTGCCTGTTGCAAGAGATCTGAGGCTCAGCACTAACCACAAAGCTCATGGACAACAAAGTAATATCAAAGTGTGCTTCTGTTTTGTTTGAAATTATTACCGATTAAAAACAGTACAACGGCTTTCATTGGTTGTGGTGGAGGAGCAGAACTAGCTTGCGACAATATAAGCATTACTGTTGTATACAACGATATAAAAACCATTAATAATACGCTTTTCGGACAAGTCTTTAGTGAGGCGGTTTGGTTTGCAAAATTAGCGTTATTCAAAGAGCATTCCTCATTTTTTTTCTAGCCCAGTTTGGAGGGTCCTTATAAGAATGGGTTGATGTTGGTTTGTGAAGCTTGTGATTCCTCATTGGTGGCTGAGGAGAAGGGCAACAAAGGCTCAGGGAGCTTCACTGGCAGCTCCAGACCAGGCGGAGTGGGGTGGGTGAGTGACGAAGGTATGGCGGCACCCTGGTGGCTTGTCGGCAGGGGCAGTGAGGCACTGTACGGCAGAGAGGTGCTCTGGGAAACTGGAGAGGCAAAGCTAGAGCTCATTTCATTCAGGCTGACTTTTGGCTGCTCGGCTTGGAATGGATTGACAGCTGAAGGAGCACTAAGACCTAAACAAAAAAAACAAAAACAAAAAAAAAGTCATTAGTTTACTCTTTTTTTTTTGGTTTGGTTGAATGCCAAACAGCAAGTAAAAATGTACAGGGTGGGTACCATCTGCCTTCAGCCGTAGTGCAAACATTTGTAGTGCCAAAGTACCTGCTAAAAATGGGTTTGTGGTCTTTGGAGGAGGATTTGTTGGAATGAGCACATCAAGGTCTACCAAGGAAGCAGCAGTGGGACCGAGGAATGACTCTGGTGTCCTGCATGTACGAGGCTTAGTGTTGGCAAGGCTGTCTCTAAGACCCGACATATTGAAGAGGTCAGAACTGTCCTCATCTTGACCGTTAATACTCGCGTGGCCGCCATCCATCGCTTCGTCAAACAGATCCCCATCTAGCAGGAGAGATAAAAAGCAACGTAAGAATGTGGGACACAAAACCCAGTACAGACTGAGTGACAGAAAAACTTTACCTGAAGGGCTTCCACTTCGAAGTGGAGGATGCATGAATGCTCCTTTAGTGGCTGCTGTGTCAGATGGAGCCAAGAACGGATCGACTCCAGAGGACGCTGTGGATAAACCACAACTTGTGACATTTTTACTTGACTTTTTTTTTAGATGTATGAGTGTGTCTGATGACCCACACTTACCAGAAGTCCAATCTTGGGCATTGGGTTTGGAGATGTTGTCTTGGAGTGCATCCCAAGGGTACGCTGGAGGTTCCCACGGAGGTGGGGGGCTTTGAGAAGGTGGCACCATCCAGGGGGAATCAGCTCTGGGAGTCTTGTCTTCTTTTGAGAAAATGGCAGTAAAATATTTTTTCATTAGCAAAATGGAGGGCAAAATTGCCATCAACAGAGTCTAGCCACACATTGCATCTAAAAAGATATATTTATGTAAGAAAACACTGATTGTGCAAGGATATTTTGACACAATTGCAAAAATATTCATACCCTTCAAACTTCCCAGCAAATAGATATGTTTGTTAATGTATCTATTTATGTTTACAAACATAAATAGATATGTGGATTTTTTTGTAATAAATCAACACAAAGTGGCACATAATTCAAATGTATGGTTTTCAAAATGCTTTGCAACTAAAAATCTGGAAAGTGTAGACTGTGCTCCCTTTAGGGCAGCAACTAACAATTAGTTTAGTAATGGACTATTCTATTGATTATTCAGATGATTAATCAGATTTTTTTTTAATTGCCCATTTGTGCAGAATTTTCTTGTAACCACTTAAGCCTTTTTATTCAACATAAAAAATACATTAGAACATGTAAATAGTCAAATTTTTCATTTCCTTTTTTAAGTAACAAAATCAATATTTTACTGCCAAAAAATGCAACAGCAACCCATTAGAGTATATGATTCATCATTTGTACATTAATTCATTACTTTTTGCACTAACCCATTGGATCGCAATGATTGGATAGCAAAAGGCATTTAGTAGAAGTTTTTTTTCTACTAAACTGAGGACTTCTGATTGTAATATATTTACAGAACAGGGATTCTTTTATGCTGATTTTTTTAACTCTTAAATATAAATGTATTTATTATAGTGTTTTGGCCTAGTTACTGCTCCGAGTAGGTTGTTCTTAATCAAACAGCCTTTTGTTTGAGTTTGTATACCCCTGTTAATGATTAATCGATTACGACATTAGTTGACAACTACTCCCCTCCATCAGTACTTTCTAGAACCACTTCTGATTTCAGTCACAGCTGTAGCTCCTTAAGGCGTGTCTCTACATTCTAATAACATCTAATAAGTAAATGTTTTGGTCGTTCTCTGATGCTCTCTAGGTGGACTCAAGGCTCACCTAGAGAGTCCCAGGGGTCTGTGGCCCTGGCTCCAGCTGCTGCCTTGTGTGAAGTGTTATTCCAGTGAATGTCACTAGGGGGCGCATCTTTAGGTGCCGCGAAAATATCAACCAGGTCCATGAAGGCTGTCTGAAATCACAAAATAAGAAAAAGAAACAGTTGATAAACCTATTATTTCTATTGTTGTAGTTTATTTCACTTGTTTGTACATTTTTAATCAGTGCCATAATACAATTTTAAGTTTTACTCTAATAAAAAACTTTTTTTAGTGGAGTGTATACGTACTCTTACATTTAAAATTATCACCCTCTACTTTCTTTAAGGAAATAAAATGTCAAAACTATTCATACCCCGCCTTTCCCCTCCATTTCACGTTTGCTCTCCTCCAAGGCTTTCTGGAGATCAGAATCATCTCCTCGGCGAGTGCGCTGCTCCTAAAAATAGATACAGACACATGGATGCCTTTCAGCAGGATGGCTTTGGGCAAAATAAGCATATTGTCACATTATGCTATATTTATGACTACGCTGTCCCGGGGCGGCCTATGCACACAGTTGGCACAAAGTAGGAAGTTTTCTGGTTAAAGAGCGGCGAGTGCAGCGCATCACTGTGACAATGCAGATCCATTGTGTTGCAGTGTGTTAGCCCAGACACATAAAAAGTGAATAGAAATACACAAATGACTCATGGAAATGCAGCCGAAAACATATTATTTGAAAACCTAAAGGAAGTTAAAGTTGACCAAAAGTTAAAACAGTGATGACTACCTGCTGATGTTCCTCCTTGCTCAGGCTCAAGGCTAACTGGAGCTGTGCATCCTCGTCCATTTCCATGGCAGGAGGGGGAGCACGCTTCACTGGCTGTAGGAGGAAGTAAGCATGATATAAACTATGATCAGTGCAAAAACAAAGCTTGGACATCCTCTTTTTTAATTGCATGCAATTTTACTGAGTAAGCATTCAAATGAAAGTGAAGGGTTCAATCCTCTCAGGATCAGATACTATCATAGGCCAGAGTATCTGATGTATTGACCTCAACCAAGTGAATTAAAAGCAGAAATCTAGTGGTTAGTGTGTAAAGAAGAATGAGGTTAGATGTGGTTATTCTTTGGAGAAAGATGACCTTGTCCAGTTTAAAAAGTGACAAAATGATGGATATTATGAGTCGGGTGGTTAATCTTTGGAGAAAGATGACATCTCGTTTAAAAAGTGACAAAATGATGGATATTATGAGTCAAATCTGTAGGGGAAGAGAAGGCGGAGAGTGCGTGGAGCTGGTTGTTGCAGAGCAACAGGTGAAGAGCTGCAAGACAAAGGAAGGCCCATCCCTGGTCCAGGTTTACCTTTACCTTCTGCGCTTCCTCTTTGCTGAGTTTCATTGCGATCTGGAGCTGAGTCTGCTCATCAATTCCCACTGTGGGAGGTGGCTAGAGTCGAGTAGGAATGATTAGGAGGAAGACTGATCAAAAGGAGACATTACAGGCGATTCATCACTGAGTTCATGGGGAAATCATTTGAACAATGCAATAAGTTTTTTTTGTTTTTTTAACACAAAAATGCTAATCAATTTCTCATTAGCGCTCACCTTGTTTGAGCTTAACTTTTAGGCTAAACTTTTTTTAGCATAAACTAGCATATAAATGTCTCAATCGCTGCCTTCGCTATGCAGACTAATGCAGACTGTGGGTCCTCAGGAGTGGATCGATGCACATTTCCTGTTTGGCTCCTCACTTGCTCACTCTCAGATTTCTCATTCTTCTGCATCACTCACACTGATTGGTCAAAGTCCCATCAACGATAAACGCACAATTGCATCATTTTCATGTCTAGGAAATGGTGGCACGGACGACAGGCAGGAGAAGTGAGTGAGCAGGAGCTGTTTAATGTTTTATGAGGGCGAAGCAATTTTAGAAGGCAGTGCAGCTAAGAAATCTCTCTCTGTCCGACACGTGTGCTGGAAAGGACGGGGTTTGGTATTCTGTTGGTGTGTGTGTGTGTGCGTGTGTGTGTTATGTCCATTTGAGGTACCTTTTCACTTTCTTCTCGGCTCATAGCCAGAGCCAGCTGCAGCTGCAGCTCTTCTTCTCCACTAGATGCTGGAATGGCTTGTTCGAGGTCTGGGTCAAGTCGAGATGAAGGGGAGGCTGCAAGGGAGGCTAGAAGGAGAGACAGAGCAGCGTGAGTTTTATCCAAGATTTGGGGACACTTGCTTGCAAGCAGAATGATTGACTGAAGGGAAAAAGAAAGGGAAACAAAACCACAGATCTGATTTTTAAGGTCAGGAAAGAGCCAGAACTGTTGTTGCATGTTAATTTTCCATTGGCTCTTGTTTAAGGCCTTAGCTGGCATGGCTCGCCACAGCCTGCCCAGTTCTGCCTGGGCCGAAAACAATGGCGCTGCTGTGTGGAGAGTGAGTTTGCTGGTGGGGGGAGAGGCACGGATGCATCGGATTTGGAGTCGGGCCCACCTTATTACCCCGAAACTTCAGAGAGGGTCTCAGGACGCATGTGTAGATTTGGGGAACTCACTGAGGAAAGTTTGGCACTATACCAGTCTGGGTGGCAGGCTGTAGGTCACTGGGCTAAAATAAGGAAGTAGGCCAAATGCTGGCAAACTGAGATCTCCGAAACCAATCATTTTCACATTACTGCTGCTCAATCTGATCTGAATTACTTCCTGAAAATGAATATCTGCTAAAATCCTAACCCTTACAACATCCATCAGCATTTTGTCTGCTGGAGATCGGCACCGCCCCTCCTCCCCCCACTAGGATTACCCAGATGTAGAAAACAATTGTGAATGGATAAATGGATTTCTATCTGGGGGGGGGGATCCATGCTAACTATGGAGTTGACAAGATGAAACAAACCAATCCTGTAGCATCAAAACCCAAAGCTTAAAGCCCGCATAAGAACAGACAAGGAATATCGAAGACTCGCTGGACAAAAGAAAAATTGATTAGTAAACATTGAGATATTTTCTGAGGACACATCTGTGTTCATTTCATCAAACAAGCCGAGGAAATCACTGGAGGAAAGCGGTGTTTTATGAAAACAAAGATCTGCTGCAACAACCTTCATAAAAACCATATAGACAACACGAGTATAATTATATACCACAGAAAAACATGTTTACAAGGGGATTGTGGTTTTCACATCATGTGGTTTGAGTTGTTTGCAGTCGCTGATAAATCAGTGACATCAAAGCTTTCTACAGATCAAGCAAAGAGAAACTTTCAGTACAAGGAAAAAAATCTGAAGTAAAAAGTGTTTGAAGTGAGATTTAGTCTGTCTATAAAACCAAACAGCAATTAAATCAACACTGAAAGCTCACTTGGCTTAGATATTGATTACTGTCACTAAAAACACACTGAAATAGTCGATTATGTTTGATGTTGATTCATCATTGTTTTTACAGCCAAAACTGACTGATTCAGTGTTTATCCCACTGTTCTGTGTCTAATAAGGTCAGAGATTTAAAATTTTCATTTAAAAGGCAGGGTACATCTATTTTTGTTAAATAAACCTTTAGTTTTACCATATTTCAACAAAACATAATGAATTAACTCTAAACTTTCTTAAATACTTCTTTGCTTAATTCTAATTTTATGAATACTGTATATGTCTAAAAAATTTGCAAATTCCAATCTTTGCATTGGATTTTATTGTTTAGTTTACTTTCACCAATCTTTTTTTTATTTGTTACTGGGGGCAAAAGGAAGAATGTTTATAAAACTGCTGAGTTGTAACTGAGAAGATTAGATAAAAAAAGAATTATGAAGGACAACTATAAAACTAGTGGCATTACAATAACAATTTAATGAACTACTAAGCTTCAGCTGAAGTGCCTGTTTTAGATTCACGCTAATACAAAGTACATTAATCTAAACTTTCAACATTTAATCGCTCATCAACTAAATTTAGTGTGATGAGCAAGGTTTTGCCTGTGTATGAGATAAATACTTTAGTGAACTGCGAGATAATTTTTCTTGAGTTAAGTATTCAGGAACTTTACAGAAGTTGCTCTGTTATAACTTCAGTATTCAGCATGTATTAGTAGAATTTATTTTTTTAATTGATGGACCAACACGAAACAGTACAATTGATCAAAAAAAAGGTCAAATCAATTAAAAATTAATTACAAAAAAATAGATAAGATTTTATTTGAATTCAGTCCCCTCAACTCTGATATCGCTAAATAAAATCCAGTGCAATAAACCACCTTTAGAGGTCACCTAAATCTATCTATCTAACTACAACATCGTTCACCTACAGCCACTGTACACCCCCCTGGTCCAAAAGCAGCCTACAACAGCTCGCTCCATCAGGAGGTGGTCCCCTGAGATGGAGAGTGCTCTGAGAGACTGTTATAACACCACGGACTGGGATGCACTGTTCAGCCCGCATGGCGAGGACATAGAGGGGCTGACACACTGCCTGACGGACTATCTGAACTTCTGCGCAGATGTGGTATCCCCTGCTAAGACTGTCCGCTGTTACCCTAATAACAAGCCTTGGGTAACACGGGAAGTCAAAACTGTCCTCAACAAGAAGAAGGTTGCCTTCAGGAGAGGAGACAGGGAGGCCATGAAGGCAGCACAGCAGGAGGTGAAGCAGTGTGTGAGGGAAGCAAAAGACAGCTACAGGCGAAATGTGGAGCAGAAGCTGAGAGAGAACAACATGAGGGAGGTCTGGGAAGGTGTGAGGACCATCACTGGCCTCAACACAAAGACCAGAGTCGTTGGGGGAACAATGGAGAGGGCAAACGAACTGAACAACTTCTTCAACAGGTTCAACCAGTCTGTGCCCCCCCAACCCCCTCTCTCACTGCAGCCACCTCTGCTCCTTACCACACACCTCCCCACAGACAACAAAACACTGACAACCCCCCCACACACCTCAGCACAACCTCCACCCCACATCACCACAGACCAGGTCAGAGAACAGCTGAGGAAGCTCAAGCCCAGGAAAGCAGCAGGGCCGGACCAGGTGTGTCCAAGGCTGCTGAAGACCTGCGCTGCTGAACTGGGAGAGCCACTACAGCGGATCTTCAACCTCAGCCTGCAGCTAAGGGAAGTGCCCACCCTCTGGAAGACATCCTGCATCGTCCCAGTGCCCAAGAAGAACAGGCCCAGCGAGCTGAATGACTTTCGGCCCGTGGCACTCACTTCACACCTGATGAAGACGTTGGAGCGGCTCTTCCTCGGCCTCCTCAGACCTCAGGTGGAACATGCTCAGGACCTCCTGCAATTCGCCTACCAGGCAGATGTTGGTGTGGAGGATGCCATCCTCTACCTGCTGCACCGGGCCCACTCCCACCTGGATAAGGGCAGTGGCACAGTGAGGATCCTTTTCTTGGACTTCTCCAGTGCCTTTAATACAATCCAGCCCCTTCTGCTCCAGGACAAACTAAACAGCATGGGAGTGGACCAGCACCTGGTCACCTGGATCCATAGTTACCTCACCAACAGGCCGCAGTATGTCAGGCTAAAGGACACCGTGTCTGACACTGTGGTCAGCAGCACAGGAGCCCCTCAGGGCACAGTGCTGGCCCCTCTTCTCTTCACCCTGTACTCCTCTGACTTCCACTACAACTCGGAGCTGTGTCACATACAGAAGTATGCCGATGACACAGCCATAGTCGGATGTATCAGGGACGACGGAGAGGATGAATATCGCTGTCTGGTGAGGGACTTTGCTCTCTGGTGCCACACAAACCACCTGGAACTCAACACCTCTAAGACGAAGGAGCTGGTTATAGACTTTGGGAGGTCCAGACCAAAGCCGAGACCAGTCGTACTAGAGGGAACGGAGGTTGAGGTCGTGGACTCCTACAAGTACCTCGGGCTGTGGCTGGACAGTAAACTGGATTGGTCAAAACACACCAGCCACCTGTACAGGAAGGTGCAGAGCAGGATGTACTTCCTGAGGAACTGCGGTCCTTTAACATCTGCAGCAAACTGCTGTGGATGTTCTACCAGTCAGTGATCGCCAGTGTCCTCTTCTACACCGTGGTGTGCTGGGGAGGCAGCACATCCAAGAAGGACACGTCCAGACTGGACAAACTGATCAGGCGTGCCGGCTCTGTGGTCGGCATGAAGCTGGACTCTCTGGTGACGGTGGCAGAGGCGAGGACACTGAACAAACTGCTGGACATCATGGACGATAGCAGCCACCCTCTACACGCCGTCATCAGCAGCCAGAGGAGCCTGTTCAGTGACAGACTGCTGCTTCCCAAGTGCCGGACCAATAGATTCAAGAACTCCTTTGTCCCCCACGTCTTCAGACTGTACAACTCCTCACTGGGGGGTCGGAGGTGACACAGGACAGAGGAAGAAGGAGTAGTTTTTCTACAAATGTGAACTCATATTTATCAGGCCAAACCATACAGTGCAATACCATATCACTGGTCAATCTATCCACCAAATTGCTATAATTTCCTTTTGTGTTGTATTTATATTCTTTGTTTTGTATTTAATTTGTATTTTTTGTATTCTTTTGTGTATGCTTACTGTGTGCCACATTTTGCCTGTGAGCTGCTGGTAACTATAATTTCCTGAGGGAGTCTTCCCAAGGGATCAATAAAGTCAAGTCTAAGTCTCTCTCTCTACTAATTATGAACTTCACAAATCTGCCCTTTATGGAGGAGTGGCAAGAAAGAAAAAAAAATCAAAGTCTAATTTGGAGTTTTCCACAAGCATTGTAGTGAACACAGCAAAAATGTGGAAGGTGTTCTGGTTGGAGGAGACTACAACTGAACTTTCTGACCTACATATAGCTAACTCTGCAACTCTCCCTACGCATACCAGTGGTGTGGTGAAACAAGGTGGTGGAAATCGCTCTTCAGCAGGGAAAGAAGCATTGTATCGGACTTGATTAGAAGAGTGGCGCTAAAAGCAAGTCAAATCCTGGGAAACAAAAAAACCGTTAGCGGCTGCAAAGAGACTTGAGACTCGGACAAAGGTCACCTTCCAGCAGGGTAATAATACTTATCTTATAGCCATAGCTACAGTGTGATATTTTAGAGCATAGCCTGTGTGTAAAAATTCAGGGACATATACAGCTGTGAATCTGTGGTAAGGTTTGAAAATTAATATTTTACCAACTTATGACATCTTAAAGCAAATATACACGTGTTTTGCAAAAATTGGGGCAACTCACAGTTATACGATGGTGATCTGCATCTGTTGACGTCGTCTCCACTGTGGCGTACTGTGTATCCAGCGCTGCCTTTCCCCACCCGTGACTTAGTCTTCTGTGCCTGGCTCCTCTCGCTCTTCAGCTTCCCGTCGTCCTTCAACAGAGCCACCAGTTTCTTAGCCTTCTCTCGGACATGGATACCCTGGTCATGTCCGTCTCGGTCTATGTACTGGAAGTCTTTAAGCGTCTGAATGGTGAAAATGTTATCCCGGCACGATTTGGCTACACGCTCAGAGCCCGCTTTGACCAGGTAGTCTAGTAGCGTGAGCGCCTTGTAAACGTGGCGCCAGTTTTTGCCGTGATCGTTCAGCCTCTTCAGAATCATTCCCATTACTTCGGTGAAGGCCACCACGTTGTAGGTCAAGTCTGCAATTTCAGCCATAAGGGTGGAAGAGGGTCCCCATGGGTCGTTGGAGGTGGCCTCTCGGACCTTGATCTCGGCCTCCGTGTAGTTGTTGACCATGTTTTTCATCTGCCGGCGAAGCGATGAACTCTGCATGATGGCTGCAGTGTCTCACGTGTGGCAAAGAGGAGAACGAACAGCAGGGAAAGCCCACTGCCTTGGGCGAGGTGAATGCTCAGTTCAGCAGACAACTGCAGGAATGTCGACACAACCTGGCAACTTCAGTGGCGTCCACAACTGTGGTCCTGCTGGGGAGAAAGAAAAAAAAAACACAGCGATAATTTGATTGCTATATGACAATTATTACTCCATTTTGTAATTATCAGCTAAAAGCAGCTAAAGTGTCTCTTTCAAATTGCGATTGAAAGAGTTCAGTGTTTCCTGCAACGTTAACCACACACTCTTCTTTCCATTTAAACTCCAATAATAACCTCCTTGCAGAGGCAACCACATAATGTGCTGATATAACAACCTGTGTTTTACCTCTGAGTGTTATCAGAAAGGAGAGAAACTGACCCTCCCTGTTGTTCTGGGTTGATTACATCAGAGAGCAGCAGATACATGTTTCCAGCTTCTGAAGTTTCAAAAACTTTTAACAGAGACTAAACCTTAAAGAAGCCAAATTAGTCACTTTTTCTTGAACGGTGACTATTTTGCCTACGTTTATCAGTTTACATAAACAGATGGAACAGCTTGTTCTGGCAGAGCTGTGTTGTCATTTTGGTGACTATTGTCTTACTGTCTTATTGAAGGTGTAATAAGACAATAAATAAGATTATATTGTAGAAAGAGTGAAACAGTGGCCTCGTGTTAAATCCTAAAAGGCAAGTCACCAAACTGTAACAGACAACATGCCTTAAATCTGTCTCAAAACGAGTCTTTCCTGTGGAGATGCGTTTCCTCAAAGCAAAGCAAACAATGTTGACAAATTGTGTTGAAATATATCTAGCAAGAAGAAGCATTCTTCATAGTGAAATGAATCAGCAAAAGACTCATTTTAATCTGAGTGCTTCTATATATTAAAAGCATTTGTGACAAAGCTGACGACTTGATTCAGACGTCCACATTTTAATACAGTGAAACCAATGGCTCTATGAGAAATTTAAAAAAAATTTTTGGGGGGAAAAAAAAAAGTTTCCTCTAACATGATGAAGTCTAAAACCATTCTCGCTTGAAGCCACGGGTTTTCTCATCAACCTGATCGTTCAGCAGCCAAATCAAATCATCCCCAAAATCAGTCCAGTGGAGACATTTAAACCTGACTTATTTGTCCTTTCTGTCCCAAACCAGGACGGCTGATTGGTGCCATTGTTGCGTCAAGTGGGACGATCGCGTAGGTGAAAAGTATGTGACGGTGACTCAGCGATGTTTCCGAGTTTAAAAGTTAAAATAAAATCGACGGAACCTTAAGCAAACAAAATCACCCTTGAACACTTGGCTAATTCCTCCCATCTCCCCCCTTCTTACCTTCATGTCATATCGCGTCAGCAGGGTCCCGGGATCTAGGAGGAAAGAGAGAGGTCCCCGCCTCTCGACATGTCCCGGAGCTGCCTCTCCGATAGGGAACAACTAGTGTGGGTGTTTAAAAAGCGCGGAGGAAAATCCCAACACGCTCGGAAATGATCTAAAACTGAGCGCGGTGGTTTGTTTTCGAACTAAACTTGCGCGTGCATTTCTCAAATCCGGGCTTTGGGGCTGCAGAAGAGAGACACACACACACACACCCCTACACACACACGCAAAGTGAAAAAAAAAAATGGATGGAGAACAGGGAAGGGAGGGAACCAGAGAGGGAGGGAGGGAGGAGTGCTCGGTGCATGCAGAGTCAGGCTTAACCCTTTGATGACCGGCAGGACAAGTATGTGGTCTGAATGGAGCAGGTGTTCCTGCTGAGGAAAAACCAAACAAGGTTAAACTGGGGAAACTGGCTGAAAATGAAAAGGTTTTGGCCAGAGGGAACCCCCAGCTCAATTTAATTTAAAACACATATGTTTTTTGACATCTCAAATTATTTTAAGTAAAAGAAAAAAAACAACAACACATGGCTTTTGCAGCTGAATGCTTTGCTACGCCATAGTCTTGAGGAAGACAGTTATTGACAATCTTCATAAGGATAGGCCACAAAAAGCCATTAAAGATGCAGTATGAGACTTTTATTATATATATATATATATATATATATATATATATATATATATATATATATATATATATATATATATATATATATATAATATATATAATAATATATGTATGTGTGTGTGTGTGTGTGTGTGTGTGTGTGTGTGTGTGTGTGTGTGTGTGTGTGTGTGCGTGCGTGTGTGTGTGTGTGCGTGCGTGCGTGTGTGTCTATAATTATAATCTGAAGAAATGCCATTCAGAGTCAGGAGGAGTGTCTTAGTACTGTCAATCAAGCACATGTACTCGCTCCTACATGTGCTAATGGTAGAGAAGCATTTTACTGTTAAAGGACAAACTGTTTATCTGCCATAACTGATGGTCATGCTAATGAATCTGAGCATTCAAGACAAGCTATGCTAGCAGGGAGCAAGGGGGCAAAGGTAGGGAAGGTTGATCAGTACCACACAAGACTGCCATTGACAGCGCTAAGACCCGCCTCCTGGCTTTGATTGGTTGTTTCCAGATAGCACTGAGAGAAGGAAGTGTAGCTCGATTTTTTTTCCACAGATAATCTGTGACAATTTCAACAAATATGTAAAAAATTATATATAGATTTTTTAAAATAAAAGTTACATATTGTAACTTTAGTGAAGCTGGTTATTAATAACTTAGGGAAATCATATCTGAGGGTGATGGCCCACTCAAGTCTTCATGTTTCTCTCTATCAAAAATTAAACATCATTAGATTACTCTATGTGTAATAAATGAAATGATAGGCATCGGCATAAATAAATTAAGTTGTTGTACTTCAAATTGTATATTTTTTTCTTTTTGTATATCAATAAAAGAATCTCCAGGTAATATTTGTATTAGATGGGCACGCCACAACATTAGGGGTGCTACAGTACACACAGCAGACTCAAACCAAATAATTACATAAAACGTCTGAACACGGAGCCAGTAGCGGGATCTCTGAATATTTCATAATACATCATTTGGTTATCTAGGGATAAGATCTTTCACGTGGATGTAAAACAATGCAGCAGTTTAACCCTAACAAGAATCTGCTTATTTCCTGGAGAAGTTATAAATAGAAAAAAATGTGACAGAATTTCTCAGCACACCTCCCAGAAAGTCCCCTGAAAAAAACCCCAAAAAAAGCACATTTCCTTTCCAGCAGCCTCATCTTTTCCTTTCTGCTCTTTATTTATTCATCGGCTCTAATGGGATATTGTGGAGCCACATCTCCATGCATTAATTATTTACGAAAAAATCTTTTTTTTTTTCCTTGAAGGTATACTCGTTTGTTTGGAATCTCGAAAATTATGAATCTGAGATTTGAATTGTTTACAGGAACGATTAGGAGGATCCATTTGTCATCTTGAGTGAGAAAACGATTACCTAAGTGAGAGAGAATAAAGCTGTGGGAGAGATGAGTGGGTCCTGCTGCTGACTGAGCAGGATGTACAGGAAATACCAGTTCCACCTTGAAACAACAAAGACATTCTTTGAGACGACAAAAAAAAAAAAAGGCCAAGGTGCATAGAGGTTAGGTACAAGCAAATCAACGAAACAAACTCCCAGGACTTACATGTGACATTTCAACTGTCACAGCTTCACCAGTTTAAGTCTGGCAGGTTCTGTTTACAATTCTCGGTCTGTCTGTTTCTGTGTGAGTTATACCAATCACTGTGCACGCTTTCTCCCGCCTTCCTCCTTGTCTATCTTGGCACCCTCTGCCTTTATTTCTCCTCAAAACAGATGGTTGGACATTCTTTGTTTCCCAACAAAAAGCGTGATGCGGTCAGAGCAGGGAGGACATGCAGGCGAGGTTTGGGAAATAGGAGGGGAGGAGGAGCAAAAGGAGGAAGAGAGAAAAACGGATAGGAGTGACGTCATGCAGAAGGGGAAATATGACTTCTTGTTTGCAGGCGTGTATGGGTCTGTTTGATAAGCTTTCCTGGACATGAAGCTCCTTGTAGGTTTATAAGTAACTTATTGAAGTTACTCATAACTTAAATAATGGGTGAATGACTGTAGTGTGAGTCACTTTGGGGTCCTCTGGACTTGATAAGGTGTTATACAAACCATTAACCATTTACCAAATAGTTCATACTTTGGAGATCAACAGAAGAGATTCTAGTGGGAGGGAATCCCTGGGATATTAAAGATAATAATTTAAAGATATCTGTGGTTGTATGTGGTGAATCACTTCTTATATGATTTCTAATAACTTGCAGTTACAACAAACATTCAGCCAGAGATTAAGAATCATCAACTTGAACCTTACAATTTTTCTCAGTTGCTCTGGTTCATTTTTCTGATCAGAATTAAAATTCTCACAGCTGTTTGTCCACAACATTGAGTCATTTGTGCTTCATAGTTTCACATACCTGTGGCAACAAATCGCAAATGCTTTGCATCAGTTGCTTTCATTTTAGTGACACTCATTGACATGAGTATTTGCTTTTAAGGAATGAACAATGCATTTTTCAGGTTCATAACTAAGTTTTGAAATTTGTAATGTTTTCAGAAATACACTTGCTGTCGTGTGAATATGATGTGAGAAATGCATCAAAAAACGACTAAAAACCTGTAAAATCAACTGCTACTTATTACTGCCCTCTAGTGGTGGTAGTTCAACGTGTTTTCTGTTAAACCACAGCAAAATCTTTTCTAAGAGCTCACTGGTGTTATTCTGGCAAATATTTCCACTCACGTCATCTTCAATGTTGGCCGAACACAAACTTACAGAGTTCAAAGGTGAGGAGAACAAAAATCTGGAGGAAAATATGACCTATCATTCCCCACCTAAAAGACTTTGAAACAAACAGGAGCATGAATGAATAGATAGCTCAGACTAGAAGACATCATTTAAGGGATAATCTAAATATCTTTGCTACTTTTGCAAGAACTGCACATATTTGCATGAACCTACTTTTGTTAAAAGAACCTTTTTAGTAAATGGTTGTTAATTTGGAGTAGTAAGTTGGAAATTAATCAGTTATGCATCATAACAAAAAAAAAAAGACTATGGTCATAAGACTGGGAGTGAGTGTAATTAGTAGTTATGAAATATAAAGGTTACAGAAAGATCAGTGAAAAACACTGTCCACTGGTAAACAGAAAAAAACCCAGACATATATTATAGAACATTAAAGAATAGACACCACCCGCCTGAACTACAGTGCATTCATCATAGAAGCACAAAAAAGACATTTTTACTCTGAAGAGCGTGTAAGGAGACACAGCTCAAGTGGGAAAATGTGTTGACTGTAAAACACACTCCACAAATCCAGGGTGGAGAGAGGATGAGAAGAAGGGTGGAGCTAAATGCAGGATCACTCTGGAAGAAAACCTGTTAGAGGCAGCTAAACTTGTGACTGTGTCAGAGGTTCACCCGACCCTGAGTTAGCAACCTGTTACATACAACAGGAGACTAGATTTGAAACATTTGACTGGGAAAGTGGCCCAGTCAAACTTTAGACTCCAATCATATTGAATATGTGGCTTAAAGAATAAAAAATGCTTTTCAAATATACCACTTAACATGAGCTGTTAAGCAATGAACAGATAGATAGATAGATAGATAGATAGATAGATAGATAGATAGATAGATAGATAGATAGATAGATAGATAGATAGATAGATAGATAGATAGATAGATAGATAGATAGATAGATAGATAGTAGATAGATAGATAGATAGATAGATAGATAGATAGATAGATAGATAGATAGATAGATAGATAGATAGATAGATAGATAGATAGATGATAGATAGATAGATAGATAGATAGATAGATAGATAGATAGATAGATAGATAGATAGATAGATAGATAGATAGATAGATAGATAGATAGATAGATAGATAGATAGATAGATAGATAGATAGATAGATAGATAGATAGATAGATAGATAGATAGATAGATAGATAGATAGATAGATAGATAGATAGATAGATAGATAGATAGATAGATAGATAGATAGGCTCTTTTCAAATCATTTTCTTTTCAAAAGAATTCATTCTGTGATTTTTCAACTCAGCATGTCCTTGGTTTCATTGAAAGGCATATTGACGAAGAAAACCTCATGTTCTGGCTTCTGTGCTGCACTGACAAAGAGCTTGGTAATGTCCTTCAGCATCCATTGTGCTGTCCTCACTCTACCATGTCTATGTTTTCATTCATTTTTGTTCTTTTATATAAGTGCAGCCCCCTCAGTAAGAAAGTTGGAACACTTTGTCAACCGAAATGAAGAATTTAAAAGTTCTCTTAAAATAAGTTCTTGTGGAGGCCAAACAAAGCTCATCTTCCAGCCTATGGAAGAGAGATAACATCAAGCTCGCCTGAGGAACACGTTTCCAACTGCATTCATCAATAGGATGTATAACTTGCTCGTGTCTGAACACTTTTATTGATGATCAGTGTGGGAGGGTTTTCAAATGACAGCTATATTTTGCCAAGCAGATGCACAACTTTAACAGAAAGATCCCTTTCAAATTCTGTGCCCATTACAACGGAGAGTGCAGGAAAAGAGTGTGTGTGGGTGGTAATCTTGCATGGAGTCCAAACTCTTGAAGCTTGATTGTTTCAAATCAATGCAAGAATTTCAAGGCAATTCAAGGATGTCTCAGTTTACAAAGCAATTCGTGAGTGGTGATGTTAATATTAAGTTTTATTAGGTTATCCTGCTTGAATGAGACAATGAATAAAAGCAAGTTTGCTGCACCAGTTTACAGAAGTTTAGGCTTTGGTTTTATACAGTGGTAAAATCCTCCATCATAAAATTCTGGGAGTACTGCAGAGGAATCGTTTTTCCCCAGGCTGTGTGAATCACAGAGCAGGGAGTGTGCTTTAGAGCTAGTCGTGACACTATAATGTAATGTAATATAATATAAGGGGGGGGAGGACTTCCACAGAAACAGAACTGGAAATCTATACATCTTCCCTGGTGCTGTTATTGCAGGGTGTGCTGTATGTGTTCAAAATTGTCAATGTATTAGTCTGTTATGTTTTCTCACAGTGAAATGCAGTAACCATGTGGAGAGAAAAAACTGATATGAAAGCAAATTATGTTTGTTACTAAATCACGACTGCAGGAAATTACATGAGAACATTGTTAATCACTCTGAGCACTCCACAATCCACAGTGACATTTCCGCAGGGATTTGGGGATATCAGAGTGCTCTGCATCCATTAGCCTATAAACTATCCATTTATCCATCATGAGAGAGGAAACTGAAAAAAGATAGAGTGCGTCTAATTATAGGACTGGAAGATACCCTTCATCTTCCAGTGTTTTTCTCAGAACATATTGTTCAAATGCATCATTTTAACTTGATTTTAATCACATTGAAGCAAATGTACAGCAGGTAATGTATTCATCTATATTTCTAGATGAATCTAGACTTTTTTCCAAAGAGAAATATATATATATATATATTTTTTTTTATTGGACATTATGCAAGTGCCTCATGCTTCTATAAAAGGCATACTTTCTGAGCCAGAGCGATGACGCAGAGACTGCATGAGCTCTCAGCAGGAGTATAAGAGACAGCACTCAGCTCGGTTGCGGAGCATACATAAAGGGGGGAGAGGAACCGATCGCTGATTCGACCCAAAGCTTCTCGGTGGCAAGAGCAAAAGGGATGAACACAACTGAGAAGTTCTACCTTCCCGTTGATGGCATCCTCGAAGTGTTCAACTCTTTCACCGGGCATCAGCATTCACGAATTGGGCACCAAGTACTGCAGAGTGCAGCTCTCATCCCGCGATCCCAGCTCCCCAAAGTCTCCAACAGAATCAAAACGGGGATGGGCATCATCAAAACTGTCAAAGGCTGCTGGAGACGGCAGGATAAGAGAGTGATCTCCCGCAGATCCTCAAGTTCTGGGCGTCGGCAGGTGTCGATTGATCGAGTACCCAAAAAGCCGACGGACCTGACAGAGTTGGGTGCGACCAAGTCGAAGAACTGTCACAGAGTAGTGGTGCTCGGGGCTCCCAAAGTGGGTAAAACCAACATCCTCCGGCGGTTCTTAGGGGAAAACTATGAAGAACACTATGAGCCAACTGTCGAGGACTTTTATCGTAAGATGTTCCACATAGGAGGGGAAACATATCAGGTTGATCTGCTGGATGCGGCATCTGAGAAAGACTTTCCAGCCAAACGGAGATTGTCCATACTGACAGGTAAGGACACTTTATGGCTTAGTTTTACCAAGAAAAAGAGTCGATGTCCTTAAACTGAATTTGTCTCTGCAGGTGATATTTTTCTCCTGGTCTTCAGCTTGGACGACAGAGAGTCTTTGAATGAAGTCCGTGAGCTGCTCGACGAAATTAAAGCCGCAAAGGCAAAACTCCAAAAGTCCAGCCACCCAGCAAGGGTGCCAGTCGTGGTGTGCGCCAACAAAGCAGACCTGGACGCACAGAGAGTTCTGAGCAACTCCGAGGTGGTGGACATCCTGGGCGAGGACGCGCAGTCCTTCGAAACCTCCGCTAAAACCGGCGCCGGTCTGGAGGATGTCTTCGAGGCTCTCGCAGCTCTCGGCGGTCTGCCCGACGAGACCAGCCCGTCGCGGCATCAGATCATCCCCATGCTGACCTACCAGACGCTGTGCGCGGGCAAACGGGGCATCAGGATGAGGAGACACTCCCGGGGACTCGGCGCACCCTGCGCCGCCGTGGACCCCCTTGCGCGCCGCCCGAGCTTCACCAGCGACCTGCGGCTGGTGCTTGGATCAAGCACCCAACACAAGAAACCCGAGAAGCGTCAGGTTCAATGAATTATGAAACTTCTCAACAAAACAAAATTGTAGTAGTATGCTGCAATGTCATACAATGTAAGGAGTTATACTCTGTAGCACCTGGCCGGACCGGTGCAACTAATTTAGATTGTTTTTTTTTTTTGTATTCTGTAATTGCATCCTTTATTAAAAGTTTGTTTAAAATGTCGTGCTTGAATTTTTTTCTCCCTTTCCTCTCAGTGATCAAATATTCTGTCGATTACGATGAGCATGTGAAAATGATTTACGCAAGCTCACTTGATGGTTGTAAAAAAAACCTGGAGCGTGGGATGGAGACCATCTGCGAGAGAGAGGATGACTCAAAGCGATCTTCAAGAGTCTCCAATCAGACACGAGAGGTTGTTCACATTTCGGAGCGCCCACGACGCTCGGGGTTGGCAGCGAGCCTTACAATGTGTCAGGAGCGATCCTGCTTCATCAGCTCCGGTAGTTTACACACATCTGAATCACGTTGTATTTTAGGAAACAAACCCTTACGGTGATGGTTTTGAGGAGGAGGAGAGGGCGAATGATAAGAGAAGAGCTGCAATGAGATCAGCACCATGGAGAGAGCCAGAGGGCAACTTATCCACTCGTTTCACACTCAGTAATATTCCTTAGATCCTGCTATTACTTTTTAAGTCACTTTTAACATTTCAATCACTTTTCCTTTCATACTGTTAAATAAACAAACCAATAACATTTGTGAGATGGAGACGTAATTCTGGAATTTATCGAAAAACGTATATATTTTCTTGCACAAAAGCTGCACCATTACATAATCTCTGGAAAAAAAAACATGTTTAAAAATATAAATCAGTATATAAATGCCAACAATTAAATAATAAACAGAATCACAGATTTGGTGCCTTGGAAAATATTAATGTCCATGCATAGAACACCGGAGTGGAGTTCTATGCATAATAAAACATTTTTGAGATAAAAAAAAAAAAAAAAAAAACAGTAAAAGGAGTGTTTTCAATTTCCTCACAATTTTACTTTCCAAATACATACATTTACAAAAACCAGTAGTTAATTTTCTAGTGTATGTCCAGTTAGATTTGACAAAGAGCATCAATGATCATGAATGTTCAATGATCAAAATCCATCAATCCATCATAAAACATAAACAGTTTTATGTTTAAGTAAAACATTTGTTATTTCTCACCAGGTTTCTGCATTCATTTTAATTCTGTAATAAATAGAATGCTCTATCAAAAAAGGGGGGGAAAAATCACAAAACTATTCACAAACGTTTTTGGATGTTATGTGACAAAGTGTAAAATCTTGAAGGTTGTCTATACTTCTACAAGGCATCATAGTATATAAATGTAGCATAAAAATAGAAAGTATTGTTTTTAACCAATCTAAGTTTATTGTATAGTACTCCAGGCACTGCAATTAAAAATAAAAGTGAAACTGAAAGTATTTTCTCCACCAGTATAATAAAGCAGCAAATATTACAAAAATTGTGTAAAATTAAACCATATTGTTGTTGTATTTAAAATAACCTTTAAAAGACTACAAGAGAAGAACTGAGGATATAAAACACACTTTTTGAACTGACATCTAATATCCTGCTAAATCTGCACAGAGGGTTACAAAAGATTATTCATTAAAAAAACATAAAGCAGAAGAAAAATATTTGAGTATTTCTGAAAAAATACAAAAAACATATTGTATCAAATCTGACATACTTTTTAAACAAATAAATAATTTATTCTTTTACACATAACTGTCTTGTTTAGACAATTCAACGAGTGGCGCAAATTCTCTTTTTTTGTTTTAAATGGTTGCGATTTAAAGAGTTATAGATCTTCATTGTCAGTTAGCTGCCAGTTTTTGGAAAAAAATTCTATCCAGTTCCATCAGCAAAACAGGAAGCATGCTGTCCAATAAGGCCAGACCATCCCAGGAGCATCTCAAACCCCTAATAAGAAGGAATAATGAACAAAGTGTCTGGGTCAGTGTTTGCTTAATTAATTGTGCCAAACAAAAATATGCCAGATCTAGCTTCATATAGATTGCAACTGCATGTGTTTACAAGTAAACATGACAGTAGAAAAGCAACGTCATGAAATCACCTGTCGTCAAGAATAAGCAGTCCCCTCTGCAGCAGCTCTTGGACAGCAAGAGATCCACCAAATATTTCAAGAAGACTTAATTCAGGGCTAAACAGCTCCCAGTGCTTTAAAAAGGCAGAAAATTGTGACAAATATGTTCAGATTTTATAAAAACTTCTCACTACTCAACATTCTCCTCAATGACAGAGGCATTCACACAGAAAGTAAAGTCTATTGTGTGAGCTTCACCTTGTGATTAATGCCCTTGGTCATTCTCATTCCCATCACTAACGCCTCCTCTAATCTGCAAAACAAAAATCATTCAGAATTAACAAGGACAGGTCTCAATATAGCTTCTTCTAACATGGACAGAATGTTTCAGAGTTGAAGCACATGCATACACAGAGACCTTGAAACCCTGCCACTCACACAGCTTGTGAACTAAGCGTCACATTTTCACATGGCCAGAGAGTTTTGGGAAACTGCAACAATGTGTCATCTCGTGTGATGACCAGAAATAATCATGGCAAGACACAACACTACTGCCTGTAAGTGTAACAACTCACAGTTCAAGATGGTCCAGCTGGATCCGCCTCCTTGTCCCATGTCCTCGCTGCTGGACTTCGCGGATCCACACATCTGGCTCCAGGGTCTGTGTCCGGGCCTCACGGGTAACGCCTCCCTCCCCCAGGGGAACAAAACGTCCATGTGCTCCTGTTCCACAGCGCATGCAAATAAGATTGCAAAAGGACAACCAACATCCACCAGCGGTTCTGACCTCATTTAAATTACCAGGGCCAACACCGATGTACTGTTTCCCCATCCAGTAGCTCAGGTTGTGACGACTCTCTGAATTCTGTGCAACACAAAAGACGAGTGTTATGACTGTGAGCAGTGGCACAGAACAAACTTCATCTCACTAATCAATAGAACATCTCTAATTGTCAAACACTCTGATTTTGACCCAATTTTGCTATTTTTTTAATGCTAACTAAATATCATGCAAGTTTGCTAATCAACACAGCGAAACAAGTAACCAGTAACTTTAATTAAGGGTTTTAATTTGTTGTGAGCTAAGTTATTAAGTTAACAGCAATAAACAATTAAAACATTTAATTTTAATATGAAAAATTTACATAAGTTTTACTTTTTCAATTGAGTTACTGAAGTAAATACATTCTTTTATGATATTCTAATTTATTCAGGTGGAGCTTTATGGTTCTTTTCCCAGATAAACAAAAGAAAACTTTTTTTTCTTGCCATTTGTGATTACTCTTTGAAACAGATTCAGAGAGTAATTTTATTCAGAATAGACAGTAACTGCATGTATTTTGACATACAAAAACTAAAAGAAAAAAAAAAGTAAGTCTTAATGAGATATTTTCTGAAATACATTGGTGATTTTAATCTGATACCTGGTCTTTTTAATGCACATTTTCAACATATTTTAACACTACTTTGGAACCATGAAACATCAAACTAAAAACTTGCAGTTTTACAAAGGGAAAATGATTAATGTTATTCACTCAACATGGGAATTCAACAGCTCATCATTGTGCATAAGTTTAGCACATTGGTATTTGTAATTTTATGCAGAATGAGACTTCACATGATCAGATGTTAGTTGGATGAAATATATTGCTAAACGGATTTATGATTACTTTGTATAAGTTATTTACACAGACCTCTGAACTGTGCACTAATGTGCTGGTATATAAATGTTGAATTATCCTTCATACATAGAAGAAGTATATTTAACTAAATATTAAAGGTAAATAACAAGTATAATTTTATTACCTATGTTGCCTTTAAACTGTGTTTAAGTTCATCTAAGTCTTAAAATCCTTAATTTATTGATAATATGAGGCTGTTTATGACACACTTACATTTTTAGCAAAATTAGACACTTCATACTGCTGAAAGCCGTGCTGCTGGAGAGTTGTTCTGGCACACTGGTACATCTCTGCTGTTATTTCCTCTGTGGGCATAGTTACTTGTCCTGACTGAACCTGCTTAAACAGCTGAGTACCTCTCTCAAGGGTCAGCTGGTACAGAGACACATGGTCATCACACACACTCAGCATCTCAGACAACTCTCTACTCCACAATTTGGTTGTTTGGTTGGGGCGTCCGAACATAAAATCCACCGACACCCCACCTGGACACAGCTTCCTGGCCTCTGCTAGAGTCTGCAAAGCATCCAGGGAGTTGTGGTCTCTTCCCAAACTTTTCAGATCCTTGTCCTGCAGAGACTGTGGGAATAACAGTGTGTTATAAGCAGTAGCTGGACAGAATTTTCTGTCCCTTCATTTCTGTTTACCTGGACGCCAATGGAGAAACGGTTCACCCCAACATGGTGGTAGTCTTTTAACTTTGACATTCCCACGGGGGTAGGGTTTACCTCCAGCGTGACTTCAGCTTCATCTGAGAGATTCACCTGCTTTGAAACCGTTTCAAGGATCTTAGCGATGGTTGATGGGTGAGCCAGGCTTGGAGTCCCACCACCAAAAAAAACAGATGTGATGCTGCAAGTCAAAACCAAAGGATTGCAAAGGTGTTTACAGGGCAAAAGTATTTATATCTCTTAAAATTCTTCAGACATTAACATAATCAGTTCACAATCTTCTGTGTATTTTTTAAGGGCTTTATGATAGATCAACATAAAGTGGACAATAAATGTAATGTTGAAGGAAACTGATTATATGCTTTGCTAAATTGTTTTTACATTTCTCTGAAATCTGGTCTTCATAGAAAAGTGGAAAAAACGTTGGTCAGAGTTGATTGAAGGATGGAATGATTTTGAGTGCTGACAAGCCTTGGGATTGTGGCTGATGTCCACTTAGATCAAAGCATATTCAAGAGACAAAAAGCCCACTCAAAGACCACACTTTTGGTTAAATTAATCATTTGTGGCAAAATTTGAAAATTGATGTACAAAGATTGTCTCAATTGAATGAATAGTTTTGGTATCAATAGAATTACAAAAAGATTTACAACTGGTGATTCTACAAAGTATTAATTCAGGAAACTGATTTATAAACAAACCATTATCCCTCCACTCCACAAATATGCTCTACTTTGTGTTGCATGACTTAAAATTCCAGAAAATTGCAATGAAGTTTGTCAGTTAAGTTTCCAATATATAAAAAGTTGAAGGGGTATCTATATCTCTGCACTGCATTTGTGGTAACCTGCATGCAGGATGGAACCCAACAGCGACTTGAATGAATGAACATACCAGGACACTTGACTGAGCTGCAGCAATGTCTCAGTTTCCCTCTGAAGACACTTTGCCATGATGTCTTCATTGTTCTCTTTGGGTATATATTTGTTAAAATTGCAGTAGGTGCACCGTCGGAGACAATAGGGCCACTAAGGGAGGGAGAAAAGAAAGCAAAGTATACATAATATATGCATTAAAAGTAGAATACTTTAAAATTGGAAAAGTTTATTTTAGAGAAGAGGCTACTGCTACCACTAGTGGGGAGGGGGGCTGTGCACTGCCAATGTTTGTGCTAATCTTAATGCACTGCCTTCTAATTTTTATTTTGCAAAACTAAAAATCAGCTGTTTACTTTGTGCCACTTCCTTGCCAGAAAACGTGCTCAGCTCTTAGCAAAGATTGATAACAAATATTGTTATTCTTCAAAAGACATGAGATTTCTTCTGCTCTTTTGAAATATTACTTACTACTCACGACTAAACAAGAATTGTGCCTTTGGTGAGTTTGGCAGAAAAGTGAAAATGTTTTTTATTGTCATTGGTGGTACATATATTATAAAACAGACACTCAACACAAAAGTAAAAATCTGATTTATACACCATTTCGATTCGTTACAATTAAAACCCCCCACTAATCTCTTAACACCAAATGGATAACAAGTAATATTGTTTGTAAAGCATAAGCAACAGATTAACAACAAATATTATTATTGTTCAAAAGTCATTAGATTTCTCCTGATTGTTCTATTGCTATGGCAATTAATCCTCTCTGAAAACTGTCATGTGAGACACAGAGGCTGACACGAATAACTAAGTCGGCTAAAGGAAAAGATGTAGCTTACGTGCACATATAAGGACGCCTGTTCAGTGAGACGAGGGGAAGCTGGACTCTCAGGCACATGTTCGGTCACTTTCAGGTCAGAAAAGCGACGCAGCCCCGGCGAGAAGCCGCAACGGGCTTTACGGAACATGTATGTTATCATCCTGCTGACACACTGAGCTGTCTGATCACAACATCCCGCAACGTTGATTTACAACACTTTATGACATCCATGTCACAAATAATCAACACAAACATGCCTTTCCGTCCATTGTTTTAGAGGATGTGACGTCTGTCTAAACAGGACATACGTCAAATAAAGTCCTTTTGGTATGTTCTGCAATTTTACCGCATGGAGGCGCTATTTTACCAGAACAAAGCTTATTTATGAATGCAAATAACCATCCTTTAATGTAGGGTCGATTTGTCGATCTGAATTCACGCTTTCTTTCTCCTGCTGTGCCTCATGTTTTATCCTGACTGTTTTAATATGTAACTCCATTTATTTCTTTTGTTAAAAAAAATACTAGTTTTAGTATTAAACCCAATTATTTGATCTTATATGAGATAACAATTTAAACTGCACATTTTATTTATTTATTTTTATTTTGTTTTGAATTTAAGGTTGGATTTTCCAACAACATGTATCAAGGTATTCCTTATGCCTTCAAAAAAGAAGGTACTTGTTTACCAAGTAGTCAGACATGACTTCTATAGATGCCACAAAAGTGCTTTATGTTCATTAGATGTTAGATATTTTTTAGATTTTAGACATTTATTTTAATTTAGAACAAATGTTGGCTGCATTATAAAACATCTAACTAAATGTTTTAGTTAGATGTTTGAAACAGAAACTGAAATACATACTGTTGCATTGATGGCCAATTTATTTTTGCTAAGTAAGTAGTTTTTTTTTATGTACATAAAAATATTGCAACATTTACTAAGTTGCTGGTTTCACTTTATTGGAATTTTCAAGCATCAGCTGGTCCCAGGTTAAAATCAAACCATTGATATCATTACAGAAAAAAGATGAATAATTAAACAAAAAAACTGCTTTTAAAAAATATAATAATAATAATAATAATAATAATAATAATAATAATAATAATAATAATAATAATAATAATAATAATAATAATAATAATAAATATTCCTAAACTCTGTGGCATACCATATGATTTCCACCACATGATACAAAACAGGAAAATGTATTAGATAATTAAACAAAGATTTTTATTTGACACGTCAATAAATGTGGATGAGCTCACTGTTGGTTTCTGACCCTGAGGATATTTTCCAGCCAATATCAAATCTGATACCCAACAGAGGCAGACCAAAACAGGCAAGAACAAAGGACCCAGATACATTTTCACTCCGCACAAGATCATGTTCATTTAAACCACCTTAAGAGAATGAATAAGACTCAAATGGATAAAAGAAAGAAAGGTAAGGCTTTACATTTAATACTGTAGAAATGCAGATGAAACTAGATGTTTGGTTTTAGTATTAGGAAAGAGATTGAACTTAACATTTTTCTACTTATTTCTTTAGAACTGTTTAAATTCATAGCTAAAACTAAAATTCAGGGCATTATTTTAAGCTATATGAAATATCAGACTTCTATCTTGACAGGATCTCCAAAGGAACTGAGGCTTATGGTGGTTGGTAGCAGTGGACCCTCTCAGTTCCAACTAACCAATGCTATTCTTGGAAAGGAGGTTTTTTCAAAAGATGTTATCAGTATTTCTGCAAGTGTGAAGAACAAGGGAGAGCTGTCTGGTCGACCAGTAGCAGTAGTCAACGGACCAAACATGTATGACAAGGATATAACTCATGTAAAGAGGAAGATGGAGCTCAGGAGGTCTAAGTGTTTAGTTATACCTGGTCCCCATGCCTTTCTTGTTGCCTTTGACATTGAGAAAATCTCCCCAAATGACATGAAAACTCCTTGGCTGCTAAAAAGACGCTTTGGAGCAAACTGCCTGAAACACTGCATGGTTCTCTTTGCCTATGAAGGAAATTTGGATGGAGCTTCTCTGGAAAACAGGGTGAAGAAGACTGAATGGTATCTGAGAGAACTGATTGAGAAGTACGGCGGGCGCTTTCATGTTTTCAAGAAAAACTGGAGAGATCGAAGCCAGGACAAGGAGTTTCTGCGAAAGATTGAGTTGATGGTGGCTTCGTTGGGAGGGGGACACTTCTCCAGCAGAACTTTCCAAATGGCAGAGGACAGCGTGAGGAAGGAGGAGAAAAGGCTCAGGAAACAGAAGGCAGAGGAGATTGACCGTACATGGAATGAGATGGAGAAGCAATACATGTCAGAGGAGCTGTGTTTTCAGAAGGATGCCTACATCGCCAATGTACGTGCAGAGATTCAGGCTAAGGCAGAGCTTGATAACGGTTGGCTTAGAACATCCCTGGCCAGAGGGCTGGGGACTGGCTTAGTTGTGGGGGCTGTGATTGGTGCACTTTTTGGATCTATTGAGGGGGCGGGAGGAATGGTTCTTTATGGTGTTATAGGTGGGGCAGTTGGTGGATCTGCAGGCGGAACTGCTCATGTGGCAATCAAGCATATGGAGAACAGAGTTGCCCCACCAGCTAGACTCAATTTTAATTCTATCTTCATAAACCGTTTCTTTGCAGTTCCTCGTACATGACAGAATGATTGCTTCATTTTTCCTATTTGTGCTAAAGTTGAAACACATGGAGTCATTTCTCATTCATCATGTTTTGTTTTGATTGAGTCTTTCTTCCGATGCCTCAGTGTGTTTAAGCGTTTTTTTTTTTTTTTTTACCTATTTTGAAAGTCTTTGAAAGGTATTTCTTACAACATTGATTGCTTTTCACTTAGTTTTCACAGGTTTGACAGGCAACTGTGGGTCCATATAACATTCCACTTCATGCCCACCATGGAGGATTTGTGATGCTGTGGGCTTGTTTGTCTTCCACAATGACTTACAATCTTGTGTGCATGGCATCATGAACTCTTTAAATAGATTTCACTTCCGTGTCCTCCAGCATAAATTAAATCAAACCATAATGATCCAAACATAGAGATATCTGGACCTATGTGAACATAGGGATATGAAAGATCTGAACAATACTGTAAAGAGGAATGAAAATGTTGATTTTGTTGAACAATTATTTTTCAATTTTAATATGTCTGTAATAAGAAAAAAAGATATGCATTCAAATAAAGTGTTGAATGTTTCAATTTTTTTCGAATTAAGTTTATCTGATTGCAATAAATGTTATATTTGTTTTAAGGCTTTTCATAAAAAAAGATGCATTTTTTATTTAGATATTTCAAGAATTTGTTGGTGGTATCTAAATTTAAAATATTGTGGTGAATAAAAATTATTCAAATCTGATAAAACAGTATATTGTTTGCTGTTGATTTGTGAAAACCCAGCATATTGTACCACCTTCCCTCCCTTGCCGTGCAATGAGTTAAGGAACGGCTCAGTACATAAAGGGTGGAGTTAAAGCTTGCTCATGTTTGCCATTCCCTACAAAGACCTGCCCATTCTCCTTGATAACACTCATAGCTGAACACACCTGTTCAGAACAAAAAGGTGCAGTATTCTTCTGTTCTTACCTGAATTTAACAAAGTTTCTCTGGAAAGTTTGCTTTGTGGAAAAGACAGAGTGCGGAAGGTAAGACTACATTAATGTCATGAATTTTTAAGATTGTTTTCTTTTATCTAAAAAGTAGACTATATGATCCTTTATGTAAGTTCTCTGAGCTTTTTATGAGCCTCTTATATAACAAGGGATTACTTTGTTATCACAGGGTAATAAAACAGGGAGAGAGTACTCAAAGAAAGTTAAAACAGAATTCTAGGAGTTTCAGTTTTACAGGGAAGCTAATATCTTTGGTAGTTACCTGCTTGACTACATACTTTTCTGCTTCCGTTCTCAGTTAATCTATCTGAACCAAGATCACAGAGAACGCGAATACCATTGGGAGTGACAATGAGCACCAAGGAAGAGAAGACAGTCGAAAGGGTATGCTTCAGCTCAACACGTAAAACCCAAAATCATATTCTTCATTTATGCTCTCAATCCCTCTGAGCTTACGGGATATCTTGCTTACTCATCTTGAAATACTGCAGAGCATGTTCCCATTTCTGACTAATTACTTCTGATTTGGCATTGTCCCAAAAGAGAAAAAATGTGCTTTAGGATAATTAAATACATTGAAAAATAAGACATATGGGTTCACAGAGTAACCAATTTACAGTTGTGAAAATATACATTTTTTAAAATATTGTACCTTATTTGTAGTCAAACATTTTTTCATTCTTTGCAGACGACGGATTCTTCCATCGGCCTCCTCCCAGAGAGGCACTTTTTGTGCCTACTCTGCAAAGACATCTTCACCAACCCAGTGACCATCCCATGTGGACACAGCTTCTGCTTGTCTTGTCTCAGCCAGTTCTGGACTCAACACCAATCCAAATACTGCCCTGACTGTAGAAGATTGTTTGCCAAAACGCCCGACCTCAGTGTCAACCATATTTTGGCAGATATTTCCGAAAATTATAGAACAGCACGACCTCAGAAACCGCCGGAAGAAGAGAAGGTACTATTTTTGCTAATGTTACACATTGATTAGTCCAAAACGTCCAAGTGTACAGAAATGTGAGAAAGTACTTGCCTCATCACAATTATCTTGTGTTTCTGCTTTCTTGTGTTTCTGCTTTGTTTGTGAAACTTAAATATTTTCTACTAACCTTATTCATCACGAAAGAAAAGCTATATCTATCTGGGTATATGTTAAAAAAGTTACTAATCCTTAAACTTAATATTGGGTTCTTCCACTCTGTAATTTATTGATTTTACAGGTCTGGCAGTGATCAGACATTGTTATAAGTTGTGGAAAATGTGGTTAATCACAGTTAATTTATGATTTACAAAGTGGGCAATTATTTGTTTTTACATAGAAACAGGTTGGTTTGAATGCCCCGTAATAAATACAACCATGATTTGAAAACTAAAGTTCGTATTTTCTCAGGTTAATTTTCTTTAATAATAAGAAGGATTTTAAAAAATACACTGTATTGCTAAAGTTGTTGTTGTTTGACCACAGGTTATAGACATTAAGCAAATGATCAAGAATAGGCTGCAGAAGATAGATAGGCTAAAATATTCTCTGGATGTCCAAAAGGTAAGTTAAAACTTTAGCATGAAAAACACCAATTCAATACATCAATAGTTCAATAATTTAATGAGTCCTCCATGTTGTTGTTTTTTTTTCAATCAGAGTTCTTACCTGCGTGAGGTGCGCGAGAGTCAAAAGGTCTTCTCGGCCCTGGTGTGTGCTATGGAGGAGACTCATAAAGCTGTGGTCTCTGCAATTGAAGAGAAACAAAAGGAGCAAGAGCAAAGAGTGCAAAAACTGATAAAAGACATCAAGGAAGAGATTGAGCAGCTGAGGAACCACATGAATCAACCTGATCCTCAGGCTTTTGATCAAAATGACTACACGAAGCAGGCTGTCTTAGTAAGAATTACCATGTGAAACAGAAAATATAATGATGTTGAGGTGTTGTCATCCCCTACTGAGCATTGTTTTATTTTTACTTTGTAGACCACAAACATAAAGGACTGGTCCAAGGTCAGCATTGACACAGATCCTTGTGTTGGAGTCACAAGAAGAGCAATGTCAGACATCTTGGAAAAAATTAAGTTAGAAGTCAACAGGCTTTCCAAAGCTGGTGAGTAAATTTGATTGTGGATTTGTATATTATATTACTGCTATGCTGTAAGTTGAGTGGCAATAATATTTCTTTTTTTTCTGTCTTCAGAACTAAGAAGACTTGAGAAGTACACAGGTAAGACCTTGTTGATGATGTAACACAGGTGGAAAGTATTTTATCTTTGTATCTTAGATGGTCTGGCTATGGCGTTTCAATTTTTCTTTGCTTTTCCACTGTCTAACTTCTCAGTGGAGGTGAACCTAAGTGGAAAGACGGCCCACCCTTTCCTTTCTGTCTCAGATGATCGAAAACGAGTGAGGCACACAGACAAGCTTCAGGAGGTTCCAGATCATCCCACACGCTTTGACCGTGTGGCCAATGTACTGGGCAAGGAAGGCTTCAGCAGTGGGAGGTGCTACTGGGAGGTGGAGGTTGGTGACAAGATTGAGTGGAACCTGGGCGTTGCCAGGCAGTCCATAAACAGGAAAGGCAAGTTCACTGTTTGCCCGGCCAATGGCTTCTGGACTTTGAGCCTGAAGAGTGGAGGCCAGTATGTTGCCAACACCTGCCCGGTCACCTTTGTGGCTCTTGAGCCGCGGCCTAAAACTGTGGCAGTGTTTCTGGATTATGCCGAAGGCCGTGTGTCGTTCTACTGCGCTGAATCAGGAGTGCACATTTACACCTTCACGGATAGGTTTAAAGACCGGCTTCACCCAATTTTCAGTCCTGGACGTCTGCATGGTGGCAAGAACGCAGCCCCACTGATCATCACTTCAAGCTTCTGCAGCATTTGAGCATCTGTGTTTGACATTGTCTCTTAGTATTTATCTGATTCTGTCTAAGTTATGAAATGAGATGTATATTGTACAATCTTCAATAAACCACATATTATTCTGTGAAAATAACTGATTCATTACACTTGAAAACTACAGTAAATCTCATGAAACGAATGACAAAGAAAGGTAAAATGTTAAAGTAAAGAGGAGGCCCTTGAATAAGAGGAGATAAAGGGATGGATGTGTAGGGCTGCAGAGTTGGGACAGAGGGGGCACAGCCAAACAGCAGGGCATTGTGTTCATACACCAGGCACTGGGAGACACACAATGACACATTCGTGCACACACGCACAAGCTCGTGCTTCTGCCCACCGCCACACAGACTCAAGCTGGCATCTCTTGAGGGCAGCCTCATCTCCAGCCCAGTCCGGTCCTGTCCAGGGTGTTGGGAGCAGATCCTACCTCTCTGCTGCAGTTCACCCGACCTCTGACAGAGAGCCTCACAGCCCCAATGCCTTTCTGCTGACTGTGCTGAACTCTCAGGGCAACTCTAGGCATCGTCTCCTGGAAGGAGCAATAAACAAACACACCTGTGGACCATTTCAAGAAGGAGAAGTGAGGAACCGCTGGAGGTAAAAACCTTGACTTATGTCCAGCAAATAAAAGCATGCATAAAGGCAGTCTGTTTTATCTAATAAATCTGATAAAAAATAGGAACTGATAACAGATAAAGATAACCAACTTTGAAAACTTTTATAACCTGAAAGGTCCCTTTATGTAACTCCTGATATCATCAGTGAATCTCGTAGTTTCAGAGGTGAAAAAAAAAAAACAGCAATCTCGGGCTTCCAGAAAGTTTTAAGCCTTCCAAGGAACTTATGTTCTAAAATTACCGGCAATGGTTTGTCATGCAGTGCTTTGCAATAGTAAGCAATTACTGCATTCAGCTGTGTCCAGATTTTTAAAATACAACTTCTTTGCACAAAATCTACTGGTATTCTCATAAAATAATGTTTTCTTTCTGGATACATGTCTTTATTTCTGTATTCTTTTGTGCTGTGACTGTTTATGCTTGGAAATTTTTTAAAGCAGTTTAGGCAAATCCAATATGTTTATTTGTTCATTTTTTAAAAATGTGTAAAACCTTTTTTTGAAATAAGTGACTGCAGTAAGCCCCTTTAATGTTTGCTTGATGTCAAATGAGAGAGCTGTAATAAACGGATGAAACCGGTTCTGTTAGCCCACTCCACGAGTGTCTCATGAAAGCTGCTTGTGTTCACTTGAGTCCCTTCATGTTTTTCTGAGATTATCCTCTCACCCGGCCAGGCGTAGCTTAACACCCACATCTGTGTGTCAAAGAGGCCTATTCTTTGCAGCGCTCCCTGGAATCCACTCAACATGGGCCTCTCTGTGTCCAAATATTTATGATTAATATATTCACTAAACTTCCATAACATAATTGCCCTGTAATGTTGTGAAAATGTCATTTGACTTGTATTAATATCCCTCTGTATGATGAATTTCTAAAGCTTCTACTGGTTTAACTTTTGTTTCTTGAATTTCAGGATACGTGCTCTTGTGGAACCCAAGTTGATCTCATCAACATTGACACAGACAAAGGAACAAGACCCTAACATTTCACAGCAACACAAACTGTTTTCTTTCTTGTGGGACATTGATTTGACTCTGGACGCCAAGCTTTCATATAACCAAGACAAATCCAGTTGATTCAAGCAATACCTTCCATCATGGCGACCACGGGCATGCAGTTGATGGGTCTGATCTTGTCCATTATAGGCTGGGTGGGTGGTGCAGTGGTCTGTGCCATCCCCCTGTGGAGGGTCACTGCTTTCATAGGCAACAACATTGTGACGGCTCAAATCATCTGGGAAGGCCTGTGGATGAATTGCATAGTGCAGAGCACAGGTCAGATCCAGTGCAAGGTGTATGATAGCTTACTGGCTCTGCCCAGCGACATGCAGGCCGCCCGTGGCCTCACTGTATTCTCCATCCTGCTCTGTGGTGTCGCTCTGGCTCTGGGGGTCCTTGGAGTCAAGTGCACCAAATGCATAGGTGTCAACAGCCTCAAGGCCCGCATCGCTCGCATTTCTGGTGCCATGTTTGCCATCGCAGGGTTCCTTTACCTCGTTCCTGTCTGCTGGACGGCCCATTCCATCATCAGGGATTTCTACGACCCGCACGTGGCGGCTCCACACAAGCGAGAGCTCGGCCCTGCCCTCTACATCGGCTGGGTGGCGTCAGCTCTGCTTCTGATTGGTGGTTCTCTGCTCTATGGGGGGTCCAGTCCTCCTGGAATCCCAGGTTCTCCCACCTTCAGCAGCGGAGAAAGCAGTCCCCGTAGAGCTCCTGCAACACAGGTCAAAGGTTACGTCTGAACCACCTCAAGATCTTCAAATCCACCCCAAATGATGACATTATGACTCATTTTTGCTCCTCCTGAGTTCGCTCCTTTTCATAATTATACATATAATGTTTCTCCAGTTTACTTTTTTCTTTAAAAAAGCTACATGAATCTTTTTAGAGAAAATTACATTTTTTTTTATGATTTCATATCCATTTTTTTTAATAACATTTTTGTTCTGTCTGTCTGTCCAATAAAATAAAAGTTGTATCCTCTAATGAGGAAAATTGTGTGTGAACATGTTTACAGATTTAAAATCTCTTTTAAAAACCTTTGAACTGTATGTGTTTGCTAAAGATGCATTACATCAGAACTACATTAACTGCAATATTTTTAAAGGAAAACTATGTTTGACTGGAACACATAAACATTACTTCTGCTGAATGAAGAAGAAACAATAGAACAATAGGGCCTGTTGTGCATTTACTTGAGGAGCCATATTGTTGAGAAGAGTGTGTTTGTGTGTGTGTGTGTGTGTGTGTGTCATGTGTTGTCCTATTTACCAGCTCCTCTTTCCTGTCCCAGCTACACTGTGCCAGGAGCATAAAGATATAATTTACAGGATTTACTGTGCAAAACAAACAAAACATCTACAGATTACAGTGAGGGATCACTCTTAAATCAATCAAACTCTGCTAATGCTTTTTAATATAACAGTTTAAATAATTAGCCCTATTTAAAATATAAGAGATAATTCCACTAACTTATTAATCAATTATAAATATCACTGAGCTACATTGAGAATTATTTGGTTATGTAGGTGTACTCATTTGATTAAATGAGTAGCAGAGGGCATTTCTTTGTACTGGATCTTTCTCCCGAGTCATCACACGCAGCGCATACAAAGCAAATAAATAGCTCTTTTTCGGATTTCTGAGACTTTTTATTTTTATCTTCTGCTGTGACATCATCACCCCCATCAGATTGTCTCCTTTCTCTTTGTAACAGCAGAGGAGCGAGCAACACAATGCCACATTATAGAACCGTTATTCCAACAACGTAACAACAGTGGCCAGTGTTCTGAGTGCCAGGTGGTGACTCATACGTGACCTAAGTACGCCTGTACCAGTGATTGCGGAGTAAGGCTGTGAATACTGTAAGTCTGCATTATTTTAAAGACTAACTGTAAAGCGGCAGAGAGGAACAAGGAACATAATTTATATGTTAAACACTTGATCCAATTTTAAAATCACTTTAAGATTTGATGACAATTTACAGTGAGAAGATATCAGCTATATTACAGTAATTATTCAGCGGTAAAGTTTAAACAATGTCATTTCAGTAAGGTCTTTAGGACACAACAACTCTTTATTGATCCCAGACTGAGTAACTGTAGATGTCTTGCAACTTTTAGATATATCTGTGCTTCAACACACCTGAGTCAAATAATGAGATCAGTAGAAGGACTCTTGAGAACTTGCTTGCTTGGTGAGGAGGTTCAGTTATTTGACTCAGGTGTGTTGAAGCAGGGACACATCTAAAAGTTGCAAGACACCTGACCTAGAGACCTGGATTTGAAGACTTCTCCTCTAGATCTTTAAGATCTGCTATGAGCTATCCGGAGGTCCAAATTAAAGCAGAGAGTAGTAAGGGCCTTTGCTCCTAAATTGTGTACCAGACTGTATCTTCACCTCAGTTCCTGCCCAACATTAGACATTTTTGAAAACCATTTGAAAATTCCGTTTTATTCCCTAGCTTTTAAACATAATGAGATGTGTCCATTCTTGTGTAATAGTTCTTACTAAAGTTTCTAATTTTATCCATATTAGCTGTTGCTTTAAATCTACTATGTAAATGAAAATCCAAGAAGTATGAATGTTTTAGCTAGAAACTGTAGTAATCTGTGTAGTACACAAAAATCTGACTTGGGAAAAATTGAGGAACCATTCAAAAAATTAAACCAGTTAAAATAGTTAAAGCAAAATGTGAAACAGTCTTAATTAGTCATTTAAACTGCTGACAAAACAGCATTTTTTTTCTTTTATTGGGGAGTTATTGCTGTTTTGTAACAGTTTTGTATTTTGTTTTAAAGTGAAGTAATAAAATGTTGATCACCTATTCCACTACAAATGTACTGCTCTTGTGATTTCATCGTTTCGTCGCTAGGGGGAGACGCCCAATGGCCGTCGCCGTCAGAAGCAGGAAGAGTTGTGACTAAAACACAGCTGTACGCCGTGGCTAACAGATAAGCTAACAGGCTAACCGCAGCGGTGGGTGAAAATATCAGGATCCGCTGGTCAAACGAAGCACCTCGTCGGACACTTTTAGAAACTGAATTGACAATGGGTAAAGGTGGAGGCACTTTTGAGAGGCTTCTAGGTGAGTTCACACATATTCCTTTAATAGTTATCAGCTTTTATTCAACCGTGAGTCAGAAAGTGCGATGTTTTACAGCATATTGTTTTGACAGGGGCCGTGGCTCTAAGGCCAGCTAGCTTCTTTTAGCTTGCTATTGTTCGGAGGCCCTGACAGACTCGCTTAATTTATTAAAACAATTGGATAAGGTTGGAGATACAATTTATGCTGTCTATTCAAACGCGATGTTCTCGAGTCGCGGAAACTGCGGTTAAGGTAAATCCGACTGTCGGTTGAATTCAGATGTGTTTGTCTCCTGAACAAAAGTATGGAAGCTAACAGTTAAATCATTGCTGATACCTACTATGTAGTTCTTTACATGTCAAAATAGAGGGGGAAAATATCAAATTGTAAGGTTGTCATTTATGTAACTGCTTAAAGTGTATTCTTTTTATAGATTACAACAAGTCCAGTAAGTAGCTGCTAGCGTGACATAATTAGAAACGAATGTGTAAACAGTATTTATAGACTCTCTTCTCAATGTAGTAGGTTAGTGACGGTAACATGCTAATTCTACATCCATTCATTTGAAATGATCAAAAAGTCATAAAATAAAAATGATTTTCTTGGATTAAGTCAGTTGGAGAAATTAAAATGATACGGGTACAAATTCCTATTTTTTAGTGACGGGAAAACTCCCAAGTTCCTTTTCACCAGGCTCTGACATACCCATCACCCCAAAAGAAATAAACAAATGTAATTTTTTAACCACCATGTTATTGCTGGTTCATCCAGTTCGACCTGCTGCTTTTCTTTTGCCATACCTATCCCCAAATTCAAAACACAGCAAGTAACAAAACCTTACTAGTCGAATGTGAAGGTTGGCAACCCTGCTAAATTTCAAAGGATACTGGTGAAGGTATTAAAGATTGTATTTGTTTAATAGCAGTATATCAAAATACATTGGAATTAAGTTTGTAAAAAGGTTTTTATCTCTATTACTGCAGACATCCTGAGCAACTTGGTGATTTGTAACTGATGAAAATCTTGTCTTAAAAAGTTTTGAGTCTACTGCTGGGGAAATAGCATTTCTTTTTCAAGAAATTATTTCTCTGTCAGTTTAATTATTTTTTGCTGCTTTTGTATTTCAGTGAATTCTGTGGATAAATAATCACAATTTAATTCAGTTATACATTATTTTCTGCATAATCCTCACTATTTTCATTAATTGTGGCTTATATTCTGATTTAGTTTCTTGTTAAGTATGACATATTATGATCCTTGGTCAAAAATGACTTTGCAATCTTCTGGAGGCAGATGATATTTAAAGTCATATAACCACATTTCCTGTTGACAGAGTGTAGATCATAAGTGGGTGTGAAATATGGTCCCTGCAAATGGTCCTGTTGTGAACAGCTTTTTTTCATCCACCAAAAGTCACTAAACTGAATAATGTATAAAAGCATCTCTAAAATGGTGAAGAATATTTAACTAAGTTGTTTACAAATAAAAGAAATTCCAAGGTTATATTTTCACCTGACATACTTCAGGTGAAAGTATGTCACCTGAAGCACAGAGTCTGTAGTTGTCAGCGTGATCATAAAGATACCCAGGGTACCTTCTGCTGTACTGGAGGCTCTCACACTTGCAAATGAAGTTTCAGAAGTCTTGCAATAAAGAAAGTCCTGAATTAATTTGGGAGCCAGAAGTAAAAAGGTGTTGAAGTTTGGATTCTAAAGGAAAGTTAGATTACACCTGTCAACTCAATATTTTAAATAATGTGGGTCAAAAAGCAACAATAAAGAAGCAACAATTATAATTCTGTACAAGAAGGTAATCTGAAACCAATCCAAGTGTGGGTCAGTGTTAAAAAGAAAGCTGTCCATTTGAGGAAAGAAAACAACTTTCTGTTTGCAACAGAAACAGGCTAAAATTTCCTCCAGACTATTCTGACCACCAGTTATTTTGAAATCTCACCAATCAGGATCACACAAGGTTTTAAAATGCAAAGGTTTTTTAGTGACAGATGGATAAAAGTTGATATCTGAATGATAAATGGCAAAATATTGTAATTGTTAAACTGTGATTTCCAAATCTTTTGAATCACTAAATAGTGAATAAATTTTGCTGTTTGCAGACAAAGCAACCAGTCAGCTGCTTCTGGAGACTGACTGGGAGTCTATTCTTCAGATCTGTGATCTCATTCGGCAAGGAGACACACAGTGAGTCCGTTAGTCTGATATCCTTAACTATCATATCTTTAGTATTATTTGACTTTTAAATGTAACAGTAAACGTTTTGTCTCCCTGAAGAGCCAAATATGCTATTGCTGCCATTAAGAAGAAACTGAACGACAAAAATCCCCATGTGGCGCTCTATGCACTTGAGGTAAGATGCTATAAGGGGGAAAATTAGAACTTTGCTCATGAGGGGAACTTTATAAAGTTTTTAAGATCCCCATGTTATTCATTTTAATCAACCATAAAAAGCACACTTCGTGTTTTCCTTTTATGTGTTGACAAATCCATATTTGTCATCTTTACAAATATAAATTTGTAAAGATGTCATCTTTACATTGTTTTGTAAAGATGTCATCTTTACATTGTCTTGTAAAGATGTCATCTTTACATTGTCTTGTAAAGATGACAATGCTACTACAATTGTGTACTTTTTGTTTGTAGTTTTTACAACTATTTTAAACATAGTGACAGAAAGCCTTCAGGTGTTCATCAGTTGCTATAAAAAACACAAACAGAATTTTTGGGGAATTGAAATAATAAATATGAGAATGTGAGGCTATACGGTATATGCCATTATGTTGCATTGATCACATTTTGGGATTAACAGCGTGAAGAATTACATTTAGGAAAACGGTCGTCTCTCTCCAGGTTCTGGAGTCGGTGGTGAAGAACTGCGGTCAGACGGTCCACGATGAGGTTGCAAGCAAACAAACCATGGAAGAGCTGAAGGATTTATTTAAGGTGGTCTTCTTCTGAATTTTAAAACAATTTAAATCTGTTCTGTCCCATTTCACTTGTTTTGAAATTTTCACTCAACTTTAATCTCTTATTTAACTTAAATTATGCAGTTTGACACATATTTGTTTCTTCATGACTGTATTCTATTTTGAAGAGTTTATTGCTTTAATAGACATTTTCCTGGAGTCAAGCTCGGCGTTGCTATATAATTCTCATATAGAATAGAATGGAATATACTTTATTAATCCCCAAGGGGAAATTATTAATCATTAGTATCTGGAAGAAATACATATTTGACCTTTCGACTAAAATATTTCTGTGCAACTTTACATTAGTTCTCTACTCTCCATATTTAAATAAAACATTTTTGAGAAATTGGGAAAGAGCAATTTTGATTTCTCATTATTGTTTCGTCCCTTTCTCCCCCTTTTATCTGACTCAATCAGTGCCCATTGCTCTCCTGCTGCTGCATGTGTTGCAGCATGAGCCAGCAATATCTGATTGGTTCATACGGCATCATGTGACTCTAGATTTTTAAGCGCATTCTTCTTACGACTTCCTGCTGAGGTAATTGTCTTGTGACATGAGTGTTTTCACATCACAAAACCAGCAGGGGAATTTCTCCCTTACTACTTATGGTCTCACTAAACGCTGTTGAATTGATTTGGCTTGTTATGACAACAAAAGTTGTTTTTATTTAAAAAAGAAAAGAAAAAGGTTCACTTCAAATGTGTTGAGGCTCCTTGTTGACTGTGATTTGTTCATTTCTATCAGAAACAGACAGAACCAAATGTCAGAAACAAGATTCTTTACTTGATCCAAGCCTGGGCTCATGCTTTCCGAAACGAACCCAAATACAAGGTGGTGCAAGACACCTATCAGATCTTAAAAGTGGAAGGTAAGTGTTCAGAAGCTTTATAATTATATAAATACTTGTATGACTTATCTCACTGGAAATGAAACCTTTTGTAAATTGCATACATTTTGTACTATAAACTGCTTTTTCTCATACGTAGGTCATGTATTTCCTGAGTTTAAGGAGAGTGATGCCATGTTTGCAGCTGAGAGAGTGAGATTTTTATCCTTTTTTAATGACTTAGTTTAGTGCTTTCTTTTTTAAAACAATAAAAATACATTCTTATTGCTGGATTGAGATAAAAAATATATATGTATGTTTCACCTTATCTAATACCTCATATTCACCTTCTGCAGGCCCCTGACTGGGTTGACGCTGAGGAGTGTCACAGGTGCAGAGTTCAGTTTGGAGTAATGACCAGAAAGGTGGGCTGGGCTTCTTCCTAACTGGGCCATATGAAGATTTTATGGTTTTTCTTCCTTATATCAAAGCGGTTGGTCCGGTTGACTGCTTAAAGTTGCAGTTCAGGATTTACTTGGATTTTTGCTCCTTGCTTTTCCAGCACCATTGTCGAGCCTGTGGGCAGATTTTCTGTGGGAAATGTTCATCTAAGTACTCCACCATTCCAAAGTTTGGCATCGAGAAAGAAGTGCGTGTGTGTGAGCCCTGCTTTGAGCAGTTAAACAAGTGAGTTTCCCTGACCAAAGTGCAGTAGTGTCTTTGAATATGAAACTGAAGTGTGTGTCGTCAGGCAGCGATGTTACGAACATGTAAAAACCATTTTGTTCCCACCACCACCCAGATACAAAAAGCACATTAATCTCTAAAATGAGATATGAAAATGTAGGCAAATATTATTTGCAGCTTCAGAGTATGATGACAGCAATGTTTCAATGTAAGCAGTAAACAACCTGCCATGTTTCTGAGCTTCTGGTAATATTTTGTAGCTGTGTGAATGTCACTGATTTTTTGTTGTTTTATGAATAAAAACATTTTTTTCCCCACTTTTTAAAAATCCATTTTGAGGCTTTTCCTCAGATTTTTGTGTCAGTAACTCCAACAACACCACATGCAAATGTTGACAATGTACTGTTTCTGAATTCAGTAATGCACAGATAATCATGTTTTGAAGTGAACTGTAATCTGTAGTTGTCTTTTAACTAGTAATTTAATAATTACATAAATATGTCCTGCTAGTGGTTGTTGTTGTTTGTTTTGTGTCTGAAGAGTCACACGTGTTTGCATCAGCATGCTCTTCTCTGATTCACAAGGTTGTTTGTCCTCCCTGAACCCCCTTTCCTTACCAGCCACCCCTCCCTCTCTCCTCCACTTAGGAAAGCCGAAGGTAAAGCCCCCTCCTCCTCCTCATCAAGCTCAACTGACCTGCCTCCAGAGTATTTGACCAGTCCACTGTCCCAACAGTCTCAGGTATTTACTTACTTTAGACTGTGAAATATGTCCAACTTCTAATTTGAATAGATTTGTTCAATGGAGAAATAAACACATCTTAATAAATATTTATTAACGAAATGACTGGTGTACAATTATTATTCATATAATTGATTTGAATCTAGTATTTCAAATCATGTACTTGAAATCAAGGCTGGATTTTTTGAAATTGTGAAGTTATGCTAGTTTTTTGGGGGTTTTTTTTACATGCTTTTACTTGCCTTGTAGACAAATTGTGTGACCATATTTTTTCCTTCATCCTTGGAGTGTTGAGTCTCTAATCTTTGGATGCTTTTCTTGCCTTTGTTTCTGACCAGATGCCTCCAAAGAGAGATGAAGCGGCTCTACAGGAGGAGGAGGAGCTGCAGCTGGCCATTGCTCTTTCCCAAAGCGAGGCAGAAGAGAAGGAGAGAATGGTGGGTTGGAGTTGCATGACTTAGTGACTAGATAATTCAATGCCAGTTTGTCAGATGGGGCAAAAAAAAAAACTAACTCATTTGGTCACTTGCAGAAACATAAGAACTCGTACTCGATGTATCCCAAAGCTGATCCTACCCCAGTGACCTCCTCAGCACCTCCAGTCAGCACCCTTTACACTTCTCCAGTGGTAATAACAAACATTTCTGTCATATTCATAAAACATATGACTGCTCATCAGGTACTTTATAAATGTTTACTTATGGATCACTTCTAAAAATTTGTGTGTTGCAGAACTCCTCTGCTCCGTCTGCTGAAGAAGTAGACCCTGAGGTATGTTCAGCACAATGCCTCGAATTTGAATAAATTTTTTATATAATCACTGAAGTAGTTGCCACTTTTGGTAACACTTTATTTGACGGGTTGTGAATAAGACTTATGACACCATCATAAACATGACATAACACCTGTCATGAGCATGTAATGAGTTTTCATGAATATTTGACTGTTGTCATTAAGTGTCATTTGATAAATCATGACACTTTATATTAAAAGTTGACATTATTCAAAATGTCTTCGTTGTGACAACTTGACATTGACCAAGAAGTCATAATCCGACATAAATGTGTTATGAAAGTATTACTGATTAAACTTTAGCTTTAATAACATACAGCTACATCATTTTTAAAGTTTAATCAGTAATACTTTTATAACAAATTTATGTCAGATTATGATTCCTTGGCTAATGACAAGTTATAATAACAAAGACGTTATCAATAATGTCAGCTTTGCATTAAAAGTCTCGTGATTTACCGAATGACACTTAATGACAACAGTCATAAATATTCATGAAGACTTACTCATGTTCATGACAGTTATGTCATGTTTATGACAGTGTCATGACAGTCTTATTCACAACCCACAGAATGTTACCCCACTTTTTCATTTTTAATTGTCTTTTTAATTCTAGTTGGCGCGCTACCTGAATAGAACATACTGGGAAAAGAAGCAGGAAGACGCTCGGAAGAGTCCCACCCCCTCGGCTCCTGCCCCCGTGTCACTGGCTGAGCCCCTTCCACCAATCAGCCAACCTGTCGAAAGTCACGTCCCCGTCCAACCCGTCAGCATAGTCGAGGTATGTCCAAGTTTTACACGGACGTCCAGACACACGTTAAACTGACCTGGCTCTATTGAAGCATCAGCTCCCTGCTCATGCCTTCTCTGTTGCTGCTTCCTCAGCAACCATATCAGAACGGTGAGTCAGAGGAGAACCACGAGCAGTTTCTCAAGGCTCTGCAGAACGCTGTCACTACGTTCCTCAACCGCATGAAGAGCAACCACATGCGTGGACGCAGCATTACCAATGACAGCGCAGTGCTGTCCCTCTTCCAGTCCATCAACAACATGCATCCTCAGCTGCTGGACATCCTGAACCAGCTGGACGAAAAGCGATGTGAGTTTCTGCTTTGTGAATGTCTTTCTGTCTAATGTCCAGTCCTTGAACTGTGATGTTCTGAATGTCGCCAGTGTACTATGAGGGGCTGCAGGACAAGTTGGCACAGGTGCGTGACGCCCGGGCCGCCCTCAACGCGCTCCGTGACGAACACAGGGAGAAGCTGCGCCGAGCTGCAGAGGAGGCAGAGAGGCAAAGACAGATTCAGCTGGCACAGAAGTTGGAGATTATGAGGCAGAAAAAGCAGGTAACGTTTTTGTCCTCTAATAACAGATGTGTTATTGTAATATTCATTACCATTTTAACGCTTTTCTTTGACCTTCAGGAGTACCTGGAGATGCAGAGACAGCTGGCCATTCAGCGCCTCCAGGAGCAGGAGAAGGAGAGGCAGATGCGTTTGGAGCAGCAGAAGCACACCATCCAGATGAGAGCCCAGATGCCTGCTTTCTCTCTGCCCTACGCCCAGGTACTCATTGCTTCAGTCCAATAAAAGAACACTTCTCCCAACAAACAAATACAACCTCTTTTTGTAAAATATTTTTTATTCTGTTATGCAGATGCAGTCTTTGCCTCCTAATGTTGCTGGAGGGGTGGTATACCAGTCAGGCGGTCCACCCAGCTACCCTGGCACCTTCAGCCCCGCTGGTTCTGTGGAGGGCTCGCCTATGCACAACATGTACATGAATCAGGCGGGGCAGGCTGCACCGGGACAGTACCAGGCCATGCCCCCTGCTCCCACAGGTCTCTAGTTTCACCAGAAAACTTATGTTTACAGTTTGTTCCCAGTTAACTCATAAAAACATGATTCTTTGAAATTACACCACAGTAAATTGTCTACTGACACCAGCTGCACAGAACATCTCGACCTCTGAGCCCAGCAGTGCTGTTATGCATATATTTCTTGATGAAAATGATGGTGTTTTAAGGTCAATAATCAAACCCACCGAAGTTGTAACATTTTAATGTGTGTGACCTTTTTTTTTTTTCTCTTTTTGACAGATCCCAACATGGTAAGTGCATATATGTACCAGCCTGCAGGCACCAACGGACAGCCTCCTCCAGGCCAGGCCCCGCCCACAACCAGCCCACCCTACTCCAACTATCAGCCTACGCCCACTCAGGCCTACCAGGTGTGAATGCCTCTATTCGAATGTTTGATCACTTAAAACTAAAACCGGTCCGTTTTAAGTGATGACGATTTTCTGTTCTATGTTGTGTGCAGAATGTTGTGTCCCAAGCCCAAAGCATGCCCCCCATGTCGCAGGCGGCTCCTACCAACGGGATGGCCTACATGAGTTACCAGCCGTACAACATGCAGAACATGATCTCAGCGTTGCCAGGGCAGGACCCCAACATGGCCCCACAACAGCCCTACATGCCGGGACAGCAACCCATGTACCAGCAGGTCGGTTAAATATTAGTGTATTCTTTACTAAATGTTCATTAATTACATTTTATTTTTAAACATAGCATTTTTCTCTTTTTTCTAGTTTTCTTTTATTATGTAGCCAGCGCATAGTCCTAATTCGGCTAAAGTGCTTTCAGAAGTCAGTATTGCTGAGGAAGTGGTTTTATATTAATGGAGTCCATCATGATGGTGTCATGTTAATGTTGTGGATAAAAGACTCAGCATTAGAGAGCCACAGTTTAGAGTGAGAGCTGTGACAGTACCCAAGCTGTTAAACGTTTAAACCAGGAAGTTCCTTCTTCGTGACAAATGGTGGGTTAGTCCCAGTGGTTGGGATGGCCACTTCCCTGTGTGAGAGGATCAGATAAGATCAGACAGAGCAGCCTACCGAGACGCCATCTGCTGGTAGAGAAGTGTCAGAGCAGTGCCCAGAGTTATACTGTGCTTTGCAAAAGTATTAATGTTTTGTCATGTTGACGCTATAGTTTCTTGGGGGGTGGAGGTGCATTTTATTTGAAGCTGTGCCTAGTAGAGAAATGAAAAGAAAAGGATATGTTATACAGGTAAAACTCTGAAGTGAGTTTGTTTGAACTGTGTCATTGATTTGTAAAACACCTTTTGCTGAAATTGTAGCAGCATATATTTAGTGGTATGTCTTCCAGCTTTGCTGATTTGGAAATAGGCTTTTTGCCATTCTTCTTTTCATAGTAGAAAGTTCCTGATTTGTTTACTTATTTTTTGTCTGTTATTTTTTTCATGGATTTGATTCCACTGGATTTTATTTGAGGTCATCAGAACAAAGAGCTTTGGATGCGGTTGCTAATCACTCACTTGGATTTTTACCAATAAATAATGTTAAAAACCAATTATGATATTAATCCACTTCACACTTATGAAAAATTTTATGAAAAGTACTGGATTTATGATGGAATGCTTGTAGCTAATCCAAAACTGATTTGTCAAAGTGTTTTGTGAAAACTATTGATTGCTGCTGGTCAGGTCACTTGTGCACTTTTTAGGTAGAGTAATTTCTCCCTAGGACTCTCAGGACATTTTAACATCGCATATGTGATTCCTGCAGACTGGTATATTAGCAAAGCTCACTCCTGCGACTTCTATTCAGAAATTCCATGTTGTTTTACGATGTCTTTTCATTAATCTTTGTTGTTTTACCTTTGTGTTTACGTCTTGATAGGTTGCTCCTCCTGGTGGCCCGCCGCAGCAGCAACAGCAACCCCAGGCACAACAGCAGGTGCCTCAAGCGGTTCCCGGCAGTGCAGAGGCACAGCTCATCTCCTTCGACTGAAAGCTCCCACTCTGCAGAGTTTCACACACTACATCTCTTATCTCTTCCTTTAACACCCCTTTCCTGGACTCAGAGGTTTCCATTTGGAAATATAAACTAAATTCCCACCTTCCACCTTGCTGTGATGTTGTGGCAAAGTGAAATGTTGTGATGATGTTGCAGAACTGTTGCTCTCCTTGCCTCTTCCCCCATGAAGTGAGGGAATATGGGGGTAAAGCTGCTTCGGAGAGCCCCGAACCCCACAACCCCCATTTTCTGTCATCTTCCGGCTGACGTGTATGTAGTATTTCTTTATTAAACGAATAACTGAAGCGCAAAAATAGTAATCAGTCATGTTCAAGATTACATGAATAAGAAAATATGATAATATTTAGAAGACAAAAACAAGACGAGCCTCTTTTGTTTCATATTTTTCTAAAATGAATCATTAGCACGTTGACTTGAGATTTTCTGGAATGGAAGTGGAATATTACAACCTGTTTTGTCAGCAACTGAGGAAACATCTGTCTGGTGATGAAGAAGCTGTGGATCAAGTGAGGGCTTGAGTTGTGAAAGCTGGCCATCATCTGGTTTTCCAGGTGTCCCTCATGGACACAAATTTGGTTCCTTCTATTTTGGGATTTATTTGTTGTGCGCAGTTTGGACAGTGGAGTGTCTGAATATAGTTTCTAAAATCTATATTTAAATGCATTAAAGGGATTCTATAGAAATGTTGTCTAACCCTTGTTGAATAGTTCAATAACTGCATTTTACTGTTGGCTACCAACAAATACTAAAATCAGCCTGGAAACCTTAACCACGACATGCAACCTTTTTTAAAATAAAATGTCAGCTGTTGCCAAGTAAAACATCACATGGCTGAAATAAGTGTAGATTTAATTCATGGTCATTCTGGTGTAGTAGTTGATCTGCGAAGAAAGTTCAGGTGCACACTCTTTCTCAAGTGTACTTTGTTGGTTTTTTTTTGTTTTTTTTAGAAATATGGAAATGCTCATAGTATGAAAATGTGCTGCATGTATGTATCACACTTTCTGTATCTCTTCAGTTTCCATGTGTGAACTTCTTTAATTCCATTGTTCTGATCTGACTTTAAAGTAATTTTAAAAGTATATTTAATAAACTTCAGATTCTTACTGTCAACTTGCTTTGATTTTTGTCTTATTTCCCATCTGGATTCATCCAAATAAATGCAAATTAAAGGATTTTAAATAAGGAAGTTGTGGTACAGAGATGAGATGTGAAGAGTGCATTTAATATTTTATAAATACCTGTGACAATACAAAAAACTTTTTTTCAGTTATTTACAATATTTAGAATGAACAAAGGAAAAAACACAAAAAAAATAAAATAAAGGTGTGGCAAACAAAACAGAAGCGGAGACCTGAAGGAGGAAATTACATGTTGGTAGATTACGTACATCCAAACAAACTAAACTGTATAAAATGTTCTCAGATTTCTAACATTATATGTAAGTAACCATTTCCACAATAATATTCCATCCAAAATTTGCTGAAGTGTATGGTTGTGATCTTTTAGTGCTCCTCTGTCGGGTGGATTTGTTAAATAATGTCTGCCTTCAGGGATAATCTTCAGAGTTTCCTAAAGATGAGGCATTTGTAGTAGTCTTCCATCTCAACCTGAAAGTAAAATTTCACATGCATAAACTATATGACACTTTTTTTGACGGAGTTTGCATAAAACTGACATGACATTATTATAAACATGACATAACATTTGTCATGAACATGAAGGAGTCTATGAATGTCTGACTGTTCTCATGGAGTGTCATCCGGTAAATAATGACACTTTTAAAGCAAAGTTGCTTTAAATGTTGGATTAAAAGTCCATTAAAGGAGCCAATTTTGCATGATTCTTTTAAAGCAGCTTTGCTTTAAAAGTGTCATTATTTACCAAATAACACTTCATGACAACAGTCATAGACATTTATAAAGACTTAATCATTTTCATGACAGGCTTTATGTCATGTTTATGACAGTGTCATGTCAGCCTTATGCACACCCTATAAAATAAAGTATTACCAAATATATCTTGGTGTTTGTACAGGAAACACATTGAGAGTTTTTAGCACGTTATTTCTCACCATTCTCTCCAAACGCAACCCGTTTCCGTAAGCCTGCTGTCTGAGGACATCCAGGTCTGGAAGACCCCACTCTGGATTCCTGTCCAACAGAATGAAGCTTTATTCCAGCTGTTATTTAAACAGTTGTGTGTTTAAATATTATTTTTACCAATCAAATCTGTTTTTATCCGCCTTCCGCTAAATCATGTCAACGTGTAAAGATGTTCAATATCAGTTAACTTTAAGAAGTACGTATCGAATGTAGAGGCAGCTGTTTATTAATATTTCAGCAGCTTGTTAATGGGTTTTATAAATACTTTTTGGAACACAGTACCTTTGAGAACATTCAAGACTAATTTGGTCCAAAATAAAAATTAGCTTGATATTTCTGCCTTAATTAAAAAGTAAATTCCTCACACTTTCAAAAAGATCTTAAAATACACAATAAAATAGCAAAGAAGTCATCTAACGTCCCAACATATTTCCAACAATGTTTCTGAACATTTTGAGCAGCTCCATCATGTACATCTAAACAACAGAAACAGTTTTTACTCACAATTTCCTCAGTTCTTCATCCAGAACTTCATTACAGCTTGGTGTAATGATGCCATTAACGGCATAGACCTGAAAAATATTTAGTAAGGTGTCAGTTTTTAAAGCCTGTTGTAGGATCATGTTTTTGTACATTGTGACCATAACCATAAATGTCGTATCAGTGGATGATAAGCAGCTTTTGATATATGAATAAAAGAAATGAGGATTAATTTAGCAATTTTTAAGTTAGTCTAGATTTATTGTACTTATAGTGTGAACCATCTGAGATGTTTCAAATTGTTTCAAGGCACTGTAATCTTAGTGAATATAAACCTCTGATTTTAAAGAAAGTCATATTAATCTATAATAAAGCTCCTCATTATTCTATTGTGGTAATTCTGACTGACACAAACATTAAAAATGTGTCTTTTTCTTCCATTAATACATGAACACATATTTTTGCTCTCTGTGGATTAAAGTAAATTCACATTTGTGCACAAGATGTTCCCTTTAAAAATTTACTCAATCTGTGTGGATGAGAAGCCGTTCAAATGGCTCATTAAAATATCCAAATGACTGCGACATTTATAGCCATGATGACTGAATATCATGAGCTGACTTTAACTGTATGTTCAACTTGATGATGATGTGAAGTGTGTAACATAGCAAGTTGTTCACAACATACCCCATATGTTATCAAAAGGCCATTTGGTTTGAGGATCTGTCCTGCTCCACTGATTACACCCTTGGAAAAATATTAGATGCAAAAGGGACATTGGTTATAAATGTCTGAGCTTCTCAAGAGTGGCAGATTTCCAGCTGGTCTTTCAGACGCTGACCTGTGCTGTTTTGAAGGAGCTGTACTGCAGTAGGTTAACGGCGATAATAACATCACAGGAGTTACAAGAAACACCCGCCCATTTGTCCCAGGGCTCACTTGCATCCAGCAGGACTGGCTGCAGCACAGTTTTCACATGGGTTGCAGCTATATATGCCTTTATGCTGAAAATGAATACACATCCCTTCACTTTTTACATGACTTGTTGGGAAAAAAAACAACTAACTTACACTTTTGTGAGAGACAAACCTGTCTCGGCACTCCTCTTTGATGTCCGATGGCTGCCAGGTAACGAAAGGCAGCTTCAGTGCAAACCGTATGACATGCTGTCCTGTTCCGGAGCCGATCTCTAGAGCAAATAACTGCTTGTGAGACTGACCGTCCAGCACGTCTTCAAGCACCTCACAGATACCCTCCCAGTTCCTCTCTGCCTGGGGAGACAGCAGCATGATCTGGAAGAAAGATAGAACAACGGGTCGAATCTTTATCTCAAACGTATTAATCTCTTATACCAAAGGTTACATCTTACCCTCTCTTGTGGTGGTTTACAGAGTTTTTCTAAGAAGTGACATATTGGTGGAGAGTGGTTGGGTGGCTATGACAGCAGATGGGTTGACAGATTACCTGGTTAAGAGGATTCACTCTGTGCTCCACCCCATGGTAGTTAGGCGAGGACACAAGCGTAAATTGAGGACAAAAAATAATATAAATACAAAGATGCGTTTGAGGAGCGTGATACAACTAATTAAGTGAAAACAATGTTTAATGTTTCACATTAAATATTTAAATTACTGATTTGGCTCAAGTTATTTTTTTCAGCCACAAATTAAATGTTGTGATTTTTTTTTACACTGTATCAAATATTAATAAAAGGACAGTTGTTAAAATAGTTTTTTTTCTAACAACCCAAGTGCATTTTATAACATCACAATTGTTAGTGAAAAAAAAACTTATGTCAATTCACCATCAAATTAAAGTAAAATCCAAAATCTAGTGGTAGTGATGGGCTCACTGAACAATTACAAAGTCAGCCTTCTATACGCTGAAAAGTATTTCCAGGATTTAAGGACTAATGACCCTGCAAGATATAAAGAAACTCACCTTTGCGTTTACTGGGACGGTGTTCACAAGTCTGTCTAAAGAGTCAGTCAATCAACTATACTGGCCCTCTGTAACTCAGAGTTTATGAACCACTTAGGTCTTCTCTGCATCCATAGCACCGGATCCAAACATGGAGAAGCTGTACTCAGTTATTATGCTTCTCTAATCTGGAACAAACTTAAAAAAAAAAAAAAAACAGCAAAAACGTAGAGACGCTGAATTTCTTTAAATCAAGGTTGAACCCCATTTGTTAAGAGTTGTCTTTGACTAATAATCACTGGAGCATAAATAAATTCTAGTCTGGAGTGCAAATTCTTAGATCTCCACTTTATTTTGACACTGAAAAAATGTTTCTTTCTTGTTTTTTTCATTGGACAAGTGAACAAGAGCATTTGCTACTGGCTTCTTGTTCCAGTTTGTACTTATGAATTCTCAATATTGTCTTTCTGACATCTCTTCTAAAATACCAATCTTGATCATTTTGTGTGGAGAACCATAATTACCTTGGCGCGCATTGTCCCTTATCGGCTCCCGTAGGTTTTCTAACAGTTCGAGTTCATCCAATGCATTGTGGGTAGGTCAGGCACAGGGAGGACGCCATGTGCTGTTGAGGCTCTGGAATTGGACCTGTCTGTGCTCATCTCGATTTGTTGTGTTTCAGTGGGACTTTGGGCTCCACAGCTCCGGTTAACGCCAGCATGTACTGCACCAGACGCTGCCTCCGGACCGCCTTGCGGGCCGCCGCGGACATTCACCGGTACGTAACCCTGGAACCGCCGCTCATCTCTGCGTCTTCCTGGGGGTTTCTTCAAGGGCAGACAGCCAGTCTCTGGTGCCGCTTTTACCCCATATTATTTTGCGTTTATCTTAGTTAAAATCGTGGAAACACTGCGCGCTGTGTTAGGCTGCGGTTTAAACGCAGTTTCGTGTTACGCGGAGGTGTTTTAGATGAGTTAGCCGGTGATTAGTGTCTTCTGTTGGGCTGCAGCTGCAGCATCATGTTACTGTTTTACTGATGTTGTAAAAACACAGCCAGACTTTAAAATCCGCCCTGCATGGATGCATGGGCCGTTTTCTGTCTTCATTAGGTTGAATTTACTGATAGTTCCAGTGACTGCAACTATGGAGTTTATTTATTGCTAATTTGGTTGCCAGATATTTTCAGATTTATAAGTTTTAAAAAAAAGCAAAAAAAACAACAAAACAACATCTGGAGCCACAGATACTTATATTATTTACCATATGAAGGTAATATTTGAAAGTATCCAGAATATATGACAATTACCTTTTATATTTTATAAAATATTGTAATTTCAAAAGTAAGTATTACTAAAATGAAGGTGTCAAAAGTAGGTTTGATAAAGATGCTTAAATAATGTTTCATTCATTTAAATATATATACTTTTTTTTTTTTTTTTTTTTATTATTGTTTCAATGAAATGTAAGAGAAATAGTATATCAAGAATGTGAATTCCAGGTCAAATTAATAATGTATATTCAGAAATATGTGATCAAATTAATGAATGGGAAATTAAAAAAGCAATGAAAGTAGTTTGACTAAAGTAAAATGTTCCGTTTGAATCAAAAGGAAACCAAAAATTGAGACTTATGTGGAGATTTGGGTATTTTTGTTTTTAGATTTGAACCACTCTTTACAAATTGTGATTACGCTTTTATGTTGGCTTTAAAACATTGTGGACTTAACTCATTGACTTGGTTGGACACGTTTAAGAGACAACTTATGTTAGTGGAATGAGAAAATATAAAAACTGAAAAAAAGAAACCTTCAATGTGCAGAAATGATCCTTTTTCCACAAACATTGAAGTTTGTGGAAAAAGAATGAAGTTGTCTTTGTTGTTTTTTTGTATCTGCTGAAAGATTGAGTTTCTGCCTTCTGATCAATTTGTGATTCTCATAAGATTCAGCTTCTAATAATAATACTGAAATAAATGTGTAACTCAAATGATACCTTAAATATAAAAGTGATAGACTCATGTATTTTTATGTATTTGTTATTTTTTATTTCTTGCAACATTTTAGCACCTTTAGAATCTAATTTCCAACTGGTCAAATGAATGAGAATTACTTTTGGGGCAGATATTCCCAAAGCTAAACTCCTGCAGAATCCTTGTTATTTTTCGTCCACGTGAACAGCGATCTGTGTCGTGTCTCCAGATAATGACCAGATGCAGTCATGTGTTTTTCAGGCACCACCTTCAGCAGCAGGCACCGACTCTGTGTTCTGTCCGGCTTCTGAAAACCAGTTCGACCGCCTTTTCCGAAGCCTTAGCCACGCCCCCTCTCGACGGAGCGCCCAAAGAGTACTCACCGAAAATCCAACAGCTGGTCAGTGACATCGCCAGCCTCACCTTGATAGAGGTGTCAGACCTCAACGAGCTCCTCAAGGTTTGTGGAAAAAGTCCCTTTTTTTATGCTGAACCTGGATAACTGGAGTCTTTGGTCCAACTCACATTTTTGGGGGTTGATCTTTTCATTCTCGCTTACAGAAAACTCTGAATATTCAAGATGTTGGAATGATGCCAATGGGGGCAATGGCTGCATCTGCTGTCCCTGCAGCTCAGGTACAAACTCTTGACTCTGGTTGCCATAAAACATGATCTGATGATTTAAAATCCTAACATATGGGTTGTAATTTTGGCTGACATTGCATGTGCGTTTTCCTTCTTGTGAAACCAGGCCACAGAAGAAGAGGAGGTGCCAGTAAAGAAAGAAAAGACTCAATTCACAGTAAAACTGACAGAGTTAAAAGCAGCTGACAAAGTAAAGCTTATAAAGGAAGTGAAGAACTGCATCCAAGGCTTGAATCTGGTGCAGGTAAGAGTAATTAATGTCTGTTTATTTTATTTTATTGTTTGAAGGTTTTCACTTGCATATTTCCGTGTAAAAGATTATTTGGTGTTTGGTTGGGTGTAAAAAATGAGCAAACTTCTTGTAGATGACCACAGCGCAGATGTAGTTGCATTTTGCAGGCTTGCATGAACAATATGTAGAACTAGGATATTTAGTTAGGTGAGATATGTGATAATATTGGTTTTTGAACAGTAAAACTATTGCCAGATTTTTTTGAAAGGGGCTGTTGGGACTGCTACAAATATTTGTTTTGTTGGAAAAGTAATGCATACGTAACATGATAGTTGTATTATTTAATCTGTCAGTGGAGTGTCATACATGAACAGTACATGTGTAATTGAATCTGTTTATGCTCCTTAATTAAATAAGAAGTGAGTGGCAGACTCCTGGTTGTTTTCCCCTTTTAAGCAGCCATGTAATCACTACGACTGAACCAAGAGTGGTTTAATGTTAAAGAAAATAAAAAATTGCAGGAAAATTTAGTCATTTTCAGTGCTGATGCTTGTCTAATATCTAAATCAACATGTGCACCTCTCAGTTTATTACAACTACAGATTTTCTATGTATTAACGTGACCTGATGCTGTTCAGTTAATATAATTTGCAGCTTTTTATATTATTAGTTTCTTTATATTCTAAATCTTGAGAACTGCATGAAGAGCTACAAAATGTGCAATATTTGTATTCTACCAGATCAGTGTTGCAGATTGCCTCAGTCAAATCTTTTTATTTTTATTTTTTTTCCCTCTCTGTCTCTCACCTTTAATCAGGCTAAGAAACTGGTGGAGTCCCTTCCCCAGGAAATCCGAGCGAATGTGTCCAAGGACGAAGCAGAAAAACTCAAAGCGGCTCTGGAAGCAGCAGGTGGCACTGTGGTGCTGGAGTAAAGCCGTGGAACCACTCGCCCTGTTTACTCTGGAGTTTTGTTGTTCATCCGTCATCTATATTTGTTTTTTTTTTTTTTTTTTTAATTTTTACTCAAAAAGAAAAAAAGAGGATCTCAAGAGAAATGGAAAGAAAACACATTTTCCAATGCTCTCGTCCTTTAGCATTGCCAGGTGAGATGGTGCAACTTGGAGTGAACTTTCCAGAGAATCAGCCTCCACAAATGACTGCTGCGCTCGTTGGTTATGCGCCGCTCACGTATTGCGTAGCTTGAAAGCTACAGAAATGCTGGCCTGGATGCCAAAATGGATCGGTGCATTACTCTGTGTTGATGTTCAGCTGTTCACAGATAAAGGTTTGAGCTGCAGGAGAATGGTTACAAATGTGAAGGAACACCAATGTATCCAGTGCAGTGGATGTCAACGCCGAGTCCATTAAAGTTCTTAATAATGTCATTAAAGTTGAAATATTCTTATTTCACTTGCTTCTTGGTCCTGTTTTTGTGTCAAACTGAATGTTTTGAAACATTCATAAATATTTCCTAAATGGGTTGAGTCAGTGCTTAAAGAAGCTTTAAGTGAAAAAGTCATTGATTGGGCAGTAAAGCCATCTGACACAGGTCATTCCCACAAACTCATCTAAATGCTTTGCTGCATCAGTAATTCATATAAAAGAATCAAGTATTGAATGCATATGCAACACAGTATCTTATGTATTAAATGTCCTTTTTAAAATGTATTTGTTTCTGTTTGTCATGATTTTCATGAGAAACTGAATTTTGTTGCTTTACACCACAATTATAAAAATGTATGTGATTCTGTGGAATGAATGAGTTTTCAATTTTCAAATTATAGTGCTCACATAAAAATACTTCTTAATATTTATTGAGATGGCCATGCACCTAATCATGACTGGAGGTAATCCACAATCTTTAAATTTTATCTAAATGCACTGTAATCAACATAGACTGTGTGTGAATGCTTTGAGCGGAAATATGTTACAACTATGGAGAGGCATTAAAAAGAAATGCAATTTTCAAAACAGAAAGTCAATGAACCTAAAGGAAAATGTTTTTGACTGTTTGCAAATGGATTTTGTCCCAGTGAAGTACAAAAATCAAAGACATTTTCCTTTCCCCCTGGACATTGTAAAAGAAAAGTGTCATTATTTATTTTAAGAGCAAGGTGGGAGGACAGAACCTCTAACAGCCAGAAGCTTTAAAATCGTCACCGCTCACTGTTTGCCACCAGGTGGCGTAGGTTGTCTACGTTTTCTAAAAAGAGCGAACGGATCCGAAAGAACAGATTCACCTGGACAAAAGTCTTTGAAATCTGATTCATCTTTCACTAACCGCTTTATAATCTTAATATTAACTGTCCTTCTGTTTAGTTAGGGATTGATTTTAAGCAGATTAAAGTGATTAAATACTGATTAGACAACCATGTTGTCTGTGGATCAAACAGTGGGCCATAAAGCTCTCAGTGGAGGATTAGAAAAAGCCTTTAAAAATGAGCAAGACGAATTTTACCTATGTAGAAGAAGCAAAAACATTCAAAACTGGACAATAAAACGAAAGACACAAAACAGCCACCTGGGGATCAGAAGAACGGAAAGTTTTCTGAACTCCCACAAAATGAAGCTTTATAATATTTTCATGATGTTTTAAAAAAAACTTGCTCATAAAAATCTCTGGAAGCGTTGCAAAGCCTTTGTGTTAATTTAAAAATGCAACATTTGGATTATCATCATTATTGGTTGGCTTATTGTGAGACATGGAAAGTGAAAGCAGAAGCGCCCTGTGAAAAATGCTTTAGTTAACTGCTGGCTTGGTCGATGATGCAGAAAATGAGGGAAGATCTGCAGCCTCGCTGTCTTCTCTTAATTGCAAACCATTGTTTATCACATGTTTTATGATGATAGTGGCACTTACTTAGGCATTTACTAATGTTTGTGGCACTCCAAGTACCATCACCACTCATTCTTCTCCAGATCCTCCTCTGGGCACAGCTCTCGCTCTCTGTGGCCAAACTCTTCTTTCCACCTGCTCCTGTCACTAAGTTCTGTCATCCAGGCTCTTCCTCTTCCTGATTTGTCTTCACCTGTCTTCTGTTCCAACAGAAAACGCCATCAAAAATCCCCCCGAAAATAATTGTTTAATGCTTCTCATTGCTGAAATAAATTATTTTCTTCCATATCGGTTTGAGTTTTCTATCCTGCTGTTCTGTGTACAAGACAATGATGGAAAAACCCCCCGTCTATAACTGTGGTTGTTGCTATGTCTTTATAAATGCCACAACAGATCAGTGTTGTTCTAATTGTATATAGAGTTTTGACAATTGGGCAAGTGCATGTTAGGGATTTTTGGCTATGCCAACTGCTCCATAACAAAGATTTTAGAAAAAAAAGTTTCATTCGTTTGCCTTAAAAAAACAAAAAACAAAACACTGATCAATGGAATATTTGTAATTAAGCATCTCAACCAGTCATAACCTCGAGAGAGGTTTTACTATAATAAAGTTTACTCTGACTGAGAAAAGTCTGTGGATATCCGTCCCAGTGGGAGTCAGAAAATTGCTTTGCTGGAGGAAGCACTAACACCCCACCGAGTCAGTGATGATACTTTCACACTGCTGAAAGCATCATCACTGTTTTGTGGCATCGCAAGAATGACACGAGTGTGGGGAGTGCAGAGGTGAAAAGAAAGAAAAAAGAAAGAGTTTGATGAAAACTTTCGTATTTCCAATTTTCATGTAAGTGTTAGGTCTATTAATGAAAAGATGAACTCATTTTTGTCTGACTCCTAACTATTCATAAATACACACCGGTGTTTGCCCCAAATCCAAACAGTTGTAGAAGATACAATATCTCTTAGCTGATATTAAGCAGTTTAGTCAGAAACAGGCCTCCTACTTAACATTGCTCATAATATTTGCTAAAGCTTCTTCTCAAGGGAAGATTTATTTAAGATTTATTTTGTTGTCAGATGACATTAGCTTCAGCAAAAAGGCAGCTTGATTTTATTAAGCAAGCCAATGAGATGCATGGAGCACAGAATAATTTCTGAATACATTGAATGGCTCTTACAGTATAACGTTAGTTGGTATTTGAGAAGCTTGCTGACAGGATACTGTTCTTCTCCCCTGAATAAACTCTCCCTCTTCTGTCCGATTCCCATTCGTACTTTAGCAAAACTTGGATTGCATTAAACCTTAACAGAGCTGGATGGTAGCTTAATGATGATTTCCTTAATGCAATGTGCAAGATTTTGGAAGCAAAGTCTTCAAACCTGAATCCCAGGATGTTAGCAGTCTATATTAATGAAACTGCAACACCAATCAAACTATTTTTATTTGAGTTACATACTCTCCCTCCCACAAACCAGCTGCACTCCTTTTCTTGGCACAAAAAGGCTGAAGGGTTCATTCTTGCACAAGTGCCTGACTTCAACTATGTGGATTTTCAAAATGTCCAGAAATTAGTTTAACACCAGAAAGATGTCTTTTTTGTTTGTTTGTTTGTTTTGTTTTGTTTTCCATTTGTACGTGGCACGAACAACATCCTGTCAGCATCAGCATCACACAAGACTGGTCACCTGTTAACCTGCTGCGGCTCTCAGGACGGGTGTGACCGACTCTCTGGGCTTCATTTCCAGATACTCTTACAAATCAGCAGGAGGTGAAGGTGAAAAAGATCGAGATGAGAAAAGGAGGTTATGTGTCTCTCTCAAGGGGACTCAAAGTACAAAATGCAAACTAACAAGTGCTTATTCTTTACAATACATGTAGCATTTTTACTAAATATTCCTTTTTTCAAATAATAATATTTTCTTGCACATTTTGCCAGTCATGAGACTCAGCGAGGATTAACTGAAAGAAGTAATCAGAAAATCATTTGCAGTGCATTTGGAGGTGATTAAAAAATCAGAGTCTCTAAAAATGACTCTGTCAGGATCATCTTGAATTTGTTCAAATCGTGTATTTGACGGTTTATTTTCTTTACCTTGTTGTATAGGGGGTTTAAACTGTGACCCCAAAATGACCTCATGAAAGTTCAGCGAGTTTGAATTTTACGACAAAAGGTTTTTGACACGACAGACGCAGTTAAGAATATTTATGCACGTATTTCTGATAGTCTGAAAGTCGGATTTAAAATTTATTTAGAGGAAATTTATTCACTGTGGTGACGATGACCTTTTCAATCTTTTATACCTCAAATTATGAAGAACGGTGCAACGCTGTAGTCGGGGGTTCAAAGAAATGAAGAATATGATCAAATAGAAGCACGCTCTCCTTCATGCATAATTGCTAGTGATTATCAGTTATTTTTCTCGTAAGGACTTACATTCTGAGATTTCTTACATGTCTCAGCTACACTTAGGCGTTGGATGGACTGTGGAGTCTTGAACAATAAAAGGTGAAATTGTTTCCTTTTGTATGTTCTGTTGAATGGAGAAAGATCTATTGTAAAAAGGAAAAATAGTCACTTTGCTGACTTCTAATAACTTAGTTCGGATAATTTTTTCTGAACATTTCTGAAACTTTATGGCCAGTTTAGACTTAATAACAGAAATGTTAAACTAGTTTGTTGGAATGAACTTTATTTACTGACTCTAAGGTGCAACCTGTCTTTTAGCTGCGCTTTTCTGCAAATCATTTTTTTTTCTTGCATGTCATCAGTGATGCAGATGTTAAAAAATGACCAGTAGAAAAATACAAAACGCTACAGCACTGTGTGTAATTTATCTGTTCTGTCCGGTCCAAACAGCTGGCTCTGGGAGACGATAACATCCTCAGTCAATTACTGGAGAGCGAGCGATTCAAGTTGGCCACACTCTAAAAGATTTCACAATATTTTATGAAATAAGGCTCCTTGTTTTCCGCTTTGCACATGGTGGCCACACCACAGCCCTGTGCCAAGCCCTTCATGTTGTCAAAACAAGATTAATGAACACAAAATTGTAACGTGGGACGGGTGTTTCGTACAGGAAACACTTTCATCTGTTATTCTGTTAACGGTTCATGTTGAAAGTTCACACTATTCATAGACAGGAATGTTATGGGAATCCTGGACCTTTAATTACTTTCATTTTAATGGCTTTGTTATCTTTTTTCTTTTGGGTGATTGCATAACAGGGGGCTTGCAAAACAAAAGGAATTTTGTGCTGAACTTTTTTTTTGCAGATTAGAGAAACTGTAATTAGAGATTTAAAGGCTTCTTTCACACTTAGCTGACATGATATTCCCATTTGTGGTACGCTTAACGCATAACTCAAGTTTACTGAATGAAAAATAACAAATATTAAAATTTTCTGTCTTAGCTTAATTAGGACTGTTGTCCATCACAACAAGTCATGTTATGTGCAATTGCTTAAAAAATGTCCTAATTTATTTTACTTTGTCTTCAAGTTTTCAACAAGCTTTTAGTCTTGTCGATCAAGGTTTGTTTAATGATTGAACAAAGAGTGGAAGAAGGAAACACTTCTTATGTTGCAAGCTTTTTTCACTTTAAATAAATTATAATTATAAATATGACATTTTGTATTTACTCAGGTTATCTTTGACATTAAAACATCGTTTAAGATCTAAAATATTCAAGTATGAAATTATAGGCAAAAACAAAACAAAACAAAAAACACAAAAGGAGGCAAGATACAGTTTTGTTTCTTTGATTTTGCAAACATGAACAAAATATTATCTGATTAAAGATTTTTACACATCTCTTAAAATATTTGCTGGATAATTATTATAAACATAAAAAAATAGTGAAACTCAGTCACATCATAAGTGCATCAGTTTATGACTGCAGCTATATTTTGGGTTCTGTGTGGTTTAATTGGGATTAACTGAATCAATGTCATCGCTCTGACCTGTATTTTTTATTCATGCGCTGCAGGGTGAGTGACTCGGCTCCGTGATCTTGAGTCCTTCCTGCAGCATGTTTCACTGTCTGAGTGAAACAGCAAAGCTTAAGCATCAGGAACTCTAGAATACATGTCACTCTCACTGTTTTATTTATAAGATCTATCTTCAATCTCAAACTGGACTCTCCGGTAAGGATTTGATTTGCGCCTGAGGTCTCGTCCCTGAAACTAGCCGCCTTGTCAGAGTCCTGACTTTTGTGATCCTCAGGCAGCTGAAGCAACATATTGGTGAGAAGGTCGTCGCTTAAGAACGCCAAAGGACGATCATGCTTGACTTGCCTTGGACACTTTAGCTGTCACAGACTGTCCATGTTGGACAGTTCGTTCTGACAGAGAGCTCTTAATCAAGGTCAAAAGGAGCCAAGAGAAAATGCCATCCTGGATGTGCTAGATGTTCCTCAAATTTAATGCAAAGTGAAAGTGATTTTTATTCAAATATATTCTCAGTTACACAGGATACAATTAAACGTGATGTATATTTTTTTTCTTTGTTACAAAGGCAGATGAATTATTTATATTCACCGAGGCCTTTATTAAAAAACAGACCAGCAATAAATGTGACACAAGGGTCGGGTTAATGAACTAAAATGGAAGCAGTCTCTTAAAGTAATATTCAATGAGAAATTATGCCTACCTTTTTAGACAAGGCCCCTCTTTGCCCTCTGGGGAACACTGTTACACAGAAAAATAATACGCAGCTGTGTTTATAATTCCTACCTCAGTCAGTTTTGGTTGGACATTATGAGACGTCCTGTCCAATCGTCTTTTGTTTAAGCTCAAATTGTAACCTAGCTGGGTTAACTGGTATAGACCGGAGAGCTTCAGGGAAGGAGCATTAGCAGGAATTTAAAGGAGTTGCATGTCCCAGTTCTGCAGCTGGATGTGGGTTTGTGGCCACATATTTAAAAAGGCTTCAGGTATTATTTTCCCAGGTTTTCGTTTATAGAATGATGTGCAATCCATCATGCTCAAGAAACACTAGTTCCCTTTTCTGTAATAGCTACAGCAGGGGAGACATTAAAGTCATGTTTGATGTTTTCTTTTTGAAATAAAATAACAATTAGACCACAGAAACAAATATTTAAGCATAACAATATCAATAAATTATCTTTAATATCATGTGAACTTTTAGTCAAAAGTTTAGGATTTTGAAGTTTTTTTTTAATTGATGTTTTAGACATTATATAACCTTGTTAAATGTGCAAAAACAGTTGTCTATGAATGCAGTTATCCGTGCTTCTAATGGAGCTTGTGGAAAGAGCTTGATGCAGGTTGGTAATGACAGATAATGCACTATAAGTACTGGACATCTAGATCTGGCTCGGACGTTTTCTAGTCTACATCCTGATTTAGTTTTTTCCTCTTTATCAGATACTCCTGCCGCCACAGACAGACTGCATGGCTAAAAAAAAAAACATCCACAAGAGAACCAGTTAGCGACTTTGGATGTTTTTTTTATTTTTTAGTTTTTTTAAGAAGCAAAATCTATTCAGTTTAAATTTAAATTAAAGTTAAAGAGTATTTATTACCTCTTTATTATTTTATTTTAGCTATAAACATATTATGCAATTTTCTTTTTTATTGTTGAAGCTATCAATGATCTTGGCAAGTGCTGTTATTTGTTAAATTGACATCATTTTGGATTTTAGATGTGAAAGTGCATGCTTTACAAGTTACCAGAAGTAAGATGTATTTATTCATTTGTTTCTTTTGGTTGCAATTTTCTGCAAATCACCATGTTACTCTTGGATTATGAATAAAATGCTCTATTAATAAAGTTATTGTTTTTAACTCTTAAAGAGTAGACATAAATTTTCACACTTGTTCAGCCACTTTCTGTTCATAGGCAGGAAAACGTCTCCAAACTCGACTCTGAAGCTCAGAAACACATGAACTTATTCACATTGATGTTGGAAATGAAGACTGAAACTGAGACGTTGATTGCTGTAACAGATTTTCAGGTCCATATTTTAACAGACGGTGAGATCGCCACATTGCAACAGAGTAATTAGATTGCTTGCAGTTACAAACAACTTTTTAACTTTGTAATTTGTTTATCTTTGTTTAGGCAGAATAAAGCTTCAAAGCTTCTGTTTCACTGGTATCGTGCTGGACACAAAACACACACACACACCCACGCACACACACGCGCCTACAAACACACGTCGAAGGAACATTTACAGTCCCAAATTCACACCGCTTGCAAAACCAGAGAAAACTCTTGCACACAGGGTGGAAACATGAAAACCACAAACAGCTTCTTTTTCTTTTTAAAATTTTTGAAACATTTAGAAATCATTTTATTTTGTGACTCAAGAAAGATTTAAAAAAATCTAAGTCAGCATATTAAGGCTACTTACATGCTCATATTATTAAACATTTGGACAACACTCCTTTTTGAACGTAACACTTATGTTTAGGATGAAGTGACATTTTGAAAGGATTTGGTGAAAACAGTTCTTGTCGGTGAAATCGAGACGGGCAGATCTGTGTATTTGTGCTCACTACACACTTTGAAAAAGAAGTGTGCAGTGACATTTAGGATAATTAAAATGGATTTTCTAAAATGTGGATGAGAAGGTATGATGAACATCTCTTTCAGTATCTATTCAGTGGTATTAAAATGTTTTTTATTATTATTATTTGTTTTTTTGTACTTTGGATTAAGCACTAAGCCTCCTACATGTGAATTTTGCTTTTGTGCAACAGTGTCACGGATTTCACCAGCAACATGAGCAACTGGATCATCAGCATAATCTAATATGAGAACACTCATCTGGAGGACAAAACAGATGGGACTAGTTATGGTTCCTGGTGAAATTCCTGTTTCACATTTTTTTTTTTTTTTAAGACGACTAATAACTTGGGTATTTTACAAAGCAGAGATGGTGGACTCTTTTTGCACTTTATGTTTTCATGCAAACAAAATGTCATTTATAAAAATGCTTTTTAGATGGGAGATTTGTTTTTTTCTTAATTTAGTGGATTATCTGTGTGGACTGGATATTCTAAGATTATTAAAAAGAATCCTACTTTATGCTTGCCAACTGTAGCTTTCTGTGCTAGACATGCCACAGAAATGAGACGGTTGATTTTGAAAGCTGAAAGTACTTGAGGGTAAAACTAAGAGCTTTAAACAAAAATCATACGACAGAACCTGCTGGGTTTCTTTCAGGAACTTATCACATTAACACACTCTCCATGACTGTTGGATTTCTGCCTCTTTTTTTTTTTTTTTTTAGAGGACCTAATCATTTCATCACCCTGGACCTGCCCTGAAAAGTGGTGAAATATTAAAGTGCTGCAAAGCCGCTTTTACAACGCAATTCAGATTACCCTGTAGACACCACCGCGTGCAACAAAGCCGCCATAAATCTGAGAAATCATATCCTACTAAGAAAACCCAGTTTTGCAGATCCCAGGCTTTTTGCTAACTGTGAACGTAGCTGCCAGTATTTCACCGCGTGGTAACAGCGTTGATGTCCTTGGTTTGGACAGATGACAGAGCTGAAAGAATGAGCGATGGTTTTACATTATGGAAAAGTTTGAGGGATGGAGAGTGGGGCCAAAGATTTTTTTTTTCTTTTTCTTCTCTTGAGGTCTGACTGTGGATCGAAGCCTACGTGCCTTCCCACTCTCCACTCGGGTCCGCTGCGACCCTCTGCAGCCAGCCAGAGCTCTGATCTTCACATAAACAGACCAAGAGGGACAACGTCACAAAAGTCTTACATAAGGGTGATAATGAGTCTCGACAGGCAAACCAGAACATCAGGTTTGAATCACCTTTTGGTCCAGATGGACGAGTGCAACAAAACTCAAAAAGATTGATGCTTTTGAACAGAATCCATGCTGTCCCCCACATTTAAAGTGGAATAAGTAAAAACACAACAAAATTTCATCATGGACGATAGCAGCCACCCTCTACACGCCGTCATCAGCAGCCAGAGGAGCCTGTTCAGTGACAGACTGCTGCTTCCCAAGTGCCGGACCAATAGATTCAAGAACTCCTTTGTCCCCCACGCCTTCAGACTGTACAACTCCTCACTGGGGGGTCGGAGGTGACACAGGACAGAGGGAAGAAGGAGTAGTTTTTCTACAAATGTGAACTCCATATTTATCAGGCCAAACCATACAGTGCAATACCATATCACTGGTCAATCTATCCACCAAATTGCTATAATTTCCTTTTGTGTTGTATTTATATTCTTTGTTTTGTATTTAATTTGTATTTTTTTGTATTTTGTGTATGCTTACTGTGTGCCACATTTTTGCCTGTGAGCTGCTGGTAACTATAATTTCCTGAGGGAGTCTTCCCAAGGGATCAATAAAGTCAAGTCTAAGTCTAAGTCTAAGTCTAAGTCTAAATGATCTGTCCTCCTTTAATTGCCATGAATCCATGATATGTTGGGCATTTGATTGTGAAGCTGCCTGAATTTACCTTTGTAGCCCACACTAGAGGCTGCTTCTCATTACTGCATCTGCTCATAATTGTGAAACTCAGTATCAATCTGATCACATTCCTCTCAGATTTTCACATTTCAATTTGTTTTGCGTGATTTTATTCTCATATTTTTATGTTTTTAAATGGAAGCTTTGGTTTTGAACCACTCTGCTCCACAGACAAGAAACTCTCCGATCTGAAGCAACAGCAGACCTGGAGAGGCTATGTTGTGTTATGTCCAAATTTTCAAGGCAGATTTTTTTTTTTTAAATAAATTCCTGTCAGAGCAATTTAGGCATTGCTTTATCTTTGGATCATGGAGCCTGTTATAAATGAGCCAAAATTATGTCTCAGACCCTGAAGTCAGAATTTATTTTAGTGCTAAAAACAGCACTGGATGAACAGGAGCTAATAATGGTGAAAAGAAATCATTTTTGCTTTCTAACCTAACACAGAACAGCAGCGCAAAGTGACAGTGAACCCATTCACAAAGGGAACATGGCAACGCCTAAAGAGAGAGGCAGAAAAAATAAACCGGATCAACGCTGCGGTTAATGGTCCTGCATTTTCTTGTTTTTAAATCTGTGAAAGAAAAATACATCAGCTGGTACTTCATCTCTCAGGAAAGTGTAAAATGATGGTAACTGGACCACACAACTTCCCCGCTACATGTTTGCATACATAAATATCTTGCAGATGTCTCACGACAGCATCCAGCTTTCTGTGCAAGGACTGCAGCGCAGCGAAAAGATTGTGCACTTGACCAAATGGCTTTTAATCCCATCACTTAATCGCTACTAATACAGGAAGCATTTCCAAATAAAGGGCTGTTGAACTTGGAGCTCTTTCCATGATCATTAATCTCTTTGCTGGAGTGTTTGAGGCTTCCAGCTTGGTTCCTGTGTCTGGTTTCTTTATGAACAGCAGAAGCTTCAGCTCTTAACTCTGTGCACTCTGGCAACCCTCTGCTCCTGCGGTGCTGGTGTGGTCGCAGCGGTTCTTCCTTCCAAAGAGATACTTATTTTTCACCACCTTCACAAAACATTAGAACATTCTTGTTTCTCCTGGCTGATAAAATACACACAATGCTGAGTTTGACATGAACATGAAAGTGGGTTTATTTGAATGGAAAATCTATCCTTGTCCTGATAACAATCAGAAGGGCAAAGAGTTCTTTTTCTTTGAAGACGAGACTTTGAACCCGCCTGTGAACCGCTTTCCAAACAACCCTATAGATTCTTAGGCAGATGGGTTCCTCGTTTTCAGACAGCGGGTTTTCTCTTGGCAGGGCGAGCCAAGAGAAAAGAACATTAGTCAGAATAGAGATCTGACAGGTGTTCCATCATAGAAAGCATTTTCATCCATTCCTTTAGCTACGCCTGGTTTTTCCTCAGGGTTGTGTGAGGGTGGAGCTCAAACCATCTGCTGTGAGGGAGGCTTCTGCCTTCAATGGCTTTGGAGGTTTGTGGCCACAAGTTTTGATATGTGAGATGTGACAAAAAATGACTCTGGGACACAAAGTGTTTTTTCAAAAAAAGATTGTAAACAAGGCAGGATTGACTTAATAGAGAAATCCAGCAAAAAATACAACTGCAGCTGCTTAATGCCATCAAACAAAAAGTGAATCATGCAGATATATCCCACTAAATTGAAATATTAAAGTTAATTTATTTTAATATTACTTCAAAAGAAAAGCTCACAAAGATTAATTTCCTGCATATCTTATGTGTTCTTACTTCTGCTAATGTTCATGATTATATTTTACAGCTAACAAAGATTCAGAAGGAACATTTTCAGTTTCTTATTTATTTTTTTTCTGAAATTTATAACTGTTTTAATTTAGCAGATTTAATTTTACAAACATCTTCCTCTCAGTCATCCAATTATTTCAAGAGAAGTGAAGTGAGGAAAAGGATTAGCAAGGTTGATGCAGTGGTTTAAAGTTGCGCTTCAGTTGCTTTTTAGTTCCAGAAATAAAAAAGATAAAAAATAAAAAATTTTAAACAAATAAAACAAAGGCACGATTTCAAAAACCTCTAAGTAACATGAAGTATGTTAATTTATAATATGCCAGCTTTAGGCCTAGTCAAAACAAAGTCCTTATTCCAAAATATTTGGAGCTTATATGTACGGACAATAATGCAATCAGTCATGTCTAGTCAACTCAAAAAGCTCAAAAGCCTAATGTAGTCAAAGTTACATCTCAAACCATTATAAATAATTCAAATAAACTTGATTAAGTCACCCCCAGATTCTCCTTTTATGTCCTGAAGCATGAAAAGTTTAACATCTGCCTCCACAAACCAGAACTACGAAACTCTGCTAGGTTTCCGACAGAGATAAATGTCATTTTAACGTGATTTTTTTGTTTGTTTTTATGAGAACTCGTCTCCAGTTTCCTGTAAACCCCTAATGGATCCTGCAGGACACGCTGAGTGAAATGAAAATCCACAAAGCAATGTTTTCCTTCATTTAAGCCTCATTTATGGTAAATTTGGTGGATATTTAGCCCTAACAGATTTCTAAAATAAAGTCACTTCCCCCAGTCTTCGACGGGCTCTAAATGTGATTTATGTTTTGCATGAATGCACTTTGAATCGTCATGTATCTATTAACGCCTAAGAACAGTCGAATATTGTTTTGTCCATGTATTACAAAACAATTGCTTTCATTTCCTTAGCATTTATATTTGAGCCCCGTGGTCAAATTGACACGATTTAAAACAAACAACAGATTTAGCCTAAATGCAAATCTAAGATAATAGAAACACCTGACATTATAGCTGAAATGTTCTTTTGGGCGCATGTCATTATGAACCTAATATACCTTTTCTATTAGAGAGCGGAAGAACAGGGTCAGAGGGAAGCTGTTTTGCACGCCCCCTTGGACTCCTGATAAAGAACAACCTTAAGGGAGGCGGATGTTCGTTGTTAGTGGAGCAGGGTGCCATCGGGCGATGATTGAGTCGTTTCCCCCTGAAATGAGGCAGGTCAAGAGGTCAGTTGGTATACTGACCTGTTCAATAAGCCGTTTCCTACGACAGGTTATACAAATGGAGCGTTATCCATATTTATTTTCATAGAGTGGCTGCGACAGAATCCATAACAACTCATCAGGTTTAACTTTCTTTTCAGCCATCATATGGACAGCATGTTCCAGCTCGTTTTTAATATACATATATACACTAACTCACTCATTCATCCACCCAGAGCTTACTATTTTTCTCATCCCTTCATCAGCTATAGGTTCATTTCAGTGAAAGACATACGGACGGCTTCCACACACATTAGTGAAAGAATAGGTTGCTCTCGGTGAATGCCAGATGGTAAATTCATAGATGTTACTTGTGCAATAAGTTAAATCATGAAATTTCCTCTCTTATAATTACTCCATAGCCAGATGTTAGTTGCATTTCCAAAGATGTGTTGATTTTTGTGTCTGCATTATGTTGCTTGTGATGCTTTGTGTTGTTTGTAAGAAGCTGTGGCTCCTCAGGTCCAGTGACCCAAGCTTTTTCACCCAACATCAGTTTTTAGTCTCACAAATCTGTCTCTTGAAGAAAATTTCCCAAATTATCCCAATCAATACTCTCCTAAAGCGTTATAGAGAAGCCTTCCCAGAAGACATGGATCTGGTGTAGCTGTAAAGAATCTACTGACTTCATATTAATCTTATGGAATAACAATGGTGAATGCAGATTAGCAAATATAGTAAATTGATTTTTTTATTTTTTGAGTTGTTATATTATATTTAGCTGAAAAAATTAACATAAGGAAGCAAGAACTGGATTGAACTATGGTCTATAGCAAAGTATCATGGAAAAGTTGGGATTGAGTATAGAATGCGTTTTTTAGATCACACTCTAAAAAACTGCTTGGTTATATATTTCACCAAAATACTGACTTAATACTGTTGGGTAGCTTTAACCAAAATAAGTCCAAATAAATGACCTGGTTTGTTGAGTCATAGAGGCGCCTAAAAGCAACCAGATTGCTATTTTGGTATTTTACATTTCGCAATGACCTGGTTTTACCTCACCGCACTTCTTTCAGAGGATCAGAAAAGAAATGGTTAGATGGTAAAATTCTCTTGCATTTTAATGTTAATGTCAGTGGTTTATGTTAAAAAAAATGAAAAAGTTTGTTCACTTATGTTAATTGGTACAGGCTTTTCCCTCGGATTATTCTTCCTGCTTTTATCCAGCTGCCCACCTTCTGCCTTCGTTTCCACGTCCTCATCATTACCTGAACTTACCCACTTTTGCTCTTTGAAACATTCACACCTTCACTCAGGAACAGAATTTCATACTTACCTTCAGCACTGTTCTTCCTGTTACAATCCATCACCATTATAAGACTTCCTCTAAACATTCTGCTGTTTTTTTAACCCAGATATCTTCATACCAACCTGTGAAAATACATTAATTAATATTTCTATAACTGATCTTTTAAACGTAAATTGCTCGTCACTGTTTCTTGCTTTTGGGTCATCAAAAAAGAGATTGTGGGTTTGAGAAGACAGAGTTGACACAAAAGTGCTGGTCCAGAAGTTCGTTCCGTTTAAAACAAGTACAGAGCTAATAGTAGCTTCATAGAAGACAAAACAGTTAAATCTACTGGATCAAATCAGCTCTTTCATCAGTTTTGTGCAGGAAAGGGGAGGAAAATTACAAACCAATAATCACTTACAATCCAAGAGACAAAGTATTTATTCATTTACATTTATTTATCTGATTGAGTGGATAATTTGTGAATGTGATAAGCTGGGGTTTGATAGTTTAACTAATAAACTATTGCAACTTTTCTTTCCTATTGCAACTTTTTGTGGCCAAAAAAGGTGAAGGAATGTGCTCCTCTCTGTGCATGTTTCCTTCCGTTTGCGGCTGATGACAGTAATCCAGATACAGGGGTGGCTGGAATGGAGGAGACATGCGACAGTCCCTGTCGTCAGGAGGATCGCTCGTCTTTATGGCTGCTGGTTCTCGGATGAAAGTGTCTCGGGAGGGGGAGAACAGAGCGGGTAAATGATGCACAGAAATGACACTTGTGAGATATGACAGAGCCTGAATGGGAATACTGCTGGTGCTTATCAGGTACAGCCAGTGGAACATGATTACTACCGACTGGCAGTCTAACAAGGTAATTTAAACACTGCCACCTGGATGCAATCTCATCTCGGTTTTGCCTGAAGGCCGCTTCTAACACAGTTTTAGAGCCTCTGGTGAAATTGCTGCCTTGCCATCACATCAATGAGCCTATTAATCCCTGGCAGGAGAGCACAACAAACCTCTTACATCTGTAATTGATTAATTATGCCTGCTAAAATTCACAAAGATCACTCAAACAGCACTGGGAGAAAAACATTAAAACATAAACATCTCTGATTCCTCTTGTTAGCGGCTTATGCTTGAATGGGACACTTCTTCCTAATATCCTTCCAAACTCAAAGTAAATCTATCAACAAAGACTGTGAAGGGGGTTTAAAATGTTTCCAGTTTCCTCACGGGATAATCACTCCCACAGCTTTTTGCGAAACTGACAAAAGAAAACTGGAACCTCTTTTAGAAAAATGCCTTCCCTTACAGCAAATCCAAAGGTGAATGACTCAAAAAAAAAATCTTAAAGAAAGTTAAAATGAAAAGGAGCTTTCATAATACAACAAAATGCAATATAGTGCTCATAATTGACATAAATTGGAATTAGTAGACTAGCTCAAAGCTGCTGCATTAGAATGGTTCCTTTTTATTTCGGACAGATTTTGTAAAGGCATTGATTTTCCAATGCCACTTTAAGAAAACCAGTAAATACACCTCTTAAAAGTCACCCACTCCATCAACATTACATCCATTTGCAGCGAGCGTTAGACGTACTGAATTTAAGCATTTCACTTGCGCAGTATTTTTTTTTTCTTTTTGCCTTCTACATTACAGATCACCGAATCTTTTTCTATAAGACAAATGTATTGCTATTAATGAAACACATCCATCAAAGACACTTTTAATTATTCCATTAGCATTTGCAGCAACAGGGAAAAACCCATCTACTTGCCAATAATCATTCCACTCATTCCCCAGGTTGCTATTTTCATCACTGTCTTTAGTCTGCCCCTGTTGTCTTTAATGTGCCCTGAGCACAGCCAGTCAGAACAATAACTGCAGCATGGCTGAAAGATTAATTACACGACAGCCGCACCTCTCTCACCTCTGCTTTCCCCCTCCAAGCCTGTTAGCATGCATGGTGTTGAATGATAACAAAGTGAAAACTTACATAATTAATGCTGGAGTTATGCTGAGACTAGCGGTGGGGCGTGTACGAGAAAGCAGACCCAGGATCTATAGCTTGAGAATTTTTCTTAAACCCCAAAGTGGTGATTTTCAGATTGTCTTGCAGCAAAAAATTAATGAATAAATAAATAAAAGGCCACCTGTTCGTTTTTTTTTTTTGTCTCTATAATATTTCAGTGGAATGCTCTTGATAGCAATGTCTGACTTAGTAAAATTATGTACATTTCAGATTTTTATGCAAGTATTTCACACCAGTTCTCTAAATAAATTGCAATAAATGTCTTCTGCATGCTGCTTAAATAATACGAAACTGTTTGCAAAGTATGTAAATTTTTCTAGTCTTACTTGTTAATTTGCCATAGTAAACAAGAAAAATTTGTTACAATGCTTCAAGATGTTATTGTCTAAGGTTTTAAAACGATAGTTTATCCCTGTTAAATTTTAAAATAGGCATAAGGATAACATTTCTTTTAATTGAATTCTAAAACAAATATTCAATTTAGAAAAAGACAAAAAACAAAACAAAAAAACCCTATTGTACAGTGATTTATTCCACCCATCTTGATCTTTGTTCTTTCTCAGCGTCCAGTGCAGACTGGCTGCAGCAGATTAGCCCGGGGCATCTCGTTGTGCTAAATTCATTTCTGGATATAATGCAAAGTGACTAAGAGCTGATCAGGGGCGATCTTCAGCTGAGTTCACCATGTGAGACCCAAATACAAAAGACATTTACCCTTGCACTTGCTGAGGAGTTAAATGTGTTGGTGTCAATTTGTGTGACCAACCACACCGCCTATAAATTAGCAGATGTACCATAAACGCAGTGGCCAAAAACATTTGGAAATTGTTAATGACCTTTTGATAGAAAAAATCTATGCAGACAGACTGACTCTTTGGTCAGAAATAACATCACTCCACCAGCCTTACATGAATCAATGAATGAAGCAAGAGCTCCATCAGGTAGTGGTGGTAACTCTTTACTATTTTAATCCGAAAAGTTACTATGGAAATGGTCAGAATACAAAAGCACAGTGACAGAGTCTACATGCTGCATATAGTAACTGTCAATCCTCTAAAATGGTACTCAGGCTATTAGCAGCAAAAGCTAAAGGGTCTGATGCATAACCACTTTACTAAGCACACAACATCCCATGTTTTTTTCAAGCATTCAGACTAGTAACCAGACTTACAGATGACTTACCAGATGGCCATGCAGCACCTCCACCAGCACAAGCTGTGGAACATTCTTCATATATAATTACCAAAGTCCATGAAAACAAGGCCCATTGTTAGAACAGAAAAAAAAAGGTAAGGAAAGAGTTAAACACGATGCAAAGAGAACCGTGTTGATATCTATTTAGTTTGAGGGGATTTTCTGCATAACTCATTACCTAAATCATAATCCTCAAACCTTACTGCGACCTTCAGTTAATGTAAGTGTCATCCATCAAATTTCGCATTCAAATATATGGGAATTCCCATAATTTGGTGTGAATTTAGATGCCACTGTTAAAAAAAACAACAGAAACACACACAGAACCCCACTTGTTCATGTTTTAGTGCTCATATGAGGAGATCTTTAGGCTTTACTATGATGGAAACTGATTTTGTTAAATTCTCCCATCTCACTCATAGTGTTTGACCAGCTGCCGTACATTATCCCGCTCCACCTTCTCCAATCCACATGTCTTGTAAGCCCAACTATTTCCACTTGTTTTGCAGTGAGGTGTGAACTGCACCATTTCCTGTGCCAGAGCTGGCTTATTGAAATCTGTCTTCCAAAGATAACTGGCTTTTTAAAAATATAACGTCTTGTCTGGCACTAATAAGAGTTCTAGTTTAAAGTCACAATGTCATGGCTGTGAATCGTTCTTGTGTCAGATGGAATCGAGGTTAGAAGAAATTAGAAATTTTATTTCAAAGCAACAAGGTGTCCCTGTCTAACAGAAAACAAGCAAAGAAAATGTCAATTTTTTGTAAATTTTTATGCCTCATTAACATATAAAACTAGACATGCACTACTAAAATGCATTTTCAAGTATTTGCAACACAAAAGTTCCTACAAATGCTTTTCTTTCCTTAATGAAACATAGTATTGTGTGTGAAATTAAAACGCCCTCACATGCAATAACATAGATGATACTCATTAAAGAAACAATATCCTTAAAGACACATAAAAAAAAGAGTTGTATTGTTTCTGAGTAAAGAAGGAACACTTAACCATCTGTTAGTAATAACTATTAAAGCAGAAATTCAGCTTAAATAAATGTAATTTCACTTTGTTCAGAATGGTTTTATTGTTAACACTGAAGATGAATTAAAAAATGGCATCATTTCCCATTATTTCCATCCTGTTCACATAAAGAAAACAGCCCACCATCACTGTTCTCCTAAACAAACACCCACATTTGATCATAGCCTCATTGTCCTCAAACACAAACAATTTTCCTTAATTTCAGTTACGTCTCGCAATAGTCCTTCCATTCATGCTACATTAAAATGAAATTACTTGTTTTGCAGAGAATAGGAATCACAATGTTTGAACAGTAATAATTGCTAATGATACCCACTCATAGGGCATGACAGTTAATGTTCTCACTGGGTTTTAATGTTGCGTCTAGCGCGTTAAACAGCAAGAGTCCCTGAAGTCGTTTGGTGAAATGCTTAACATCAACCTAGTAAGTTGACATGTTGCAGCGTGAAGTCTTAAAGATTGCTATATAGTTGTTGCTGGAATTGCTTCATTATTAAGAGCCCTAGATATTAAGTTTTACTTTTGATGTTTGATTTTCTTGATATTTTCGTTTCATTATTTGGAAATGGCTCCATTTCCAAATAATGTATGAGACTGACAGTGGTCCATCCCCAGCCCTTCCATTTTTTAAATGGTTCCTTTCTCTCCTGAGATTTCCTTCCTCAAAAGTTGGCAACCCAAATGAAAGAAGCATTTGGGTTGAATTTTGTAAACAAAAAACAAAAAAAAAACAACAAATGAAATTGCAAGAATACCTGTGCATTTTTAAACGGACTAAAATATTTAGGCTTCGTCAAATCTGTGTGAGAGCAATCCTGATTCAGGACAATATTCATGGTTTAAAGCATGCATGATGTGTTAAACATGGGGAGGGAGTAGAGGGACACAGGCACCCAATGTAACTGGGTCAACCATGATGGCAGCTAAGTGAGAAGGATCTCGTTGAAGCAAACAGAAAGGGGCGGGACGGACCGCTGTGAGTCTCGTACCTTATTTGAAAACGGGACCATTGCACTCCGGAAGTAAAGGGGGCGCTACTTCCTATATTAGCCATGGCCTCCCATTTTCTTCTTCTTTTTTTAAAAATAAATATTAACCTTTAGGAAGGAGTTTCACTCTCAGCATGTATTTTGGCTGAGTAATTTCAGAAACAAATCTGAAATTTGTTTCTGAAACAAATCAGAAACAAATAACTCTTTAAAGTTGTGTGTAAAGTTTCAGTGGACAAATATTGAGTTTTTAAGTTTGAATAAAAACCACGTTTCTGGTTTATGCTGTAAAATAGTAACAAATTACGCTGAGCCTACTGTGTTAGTGCTCTTCGTTGGTTTATCGCCAAGGTGCCAGAGCATTCTTATCCATGAGGATAACCAGTCGCGTTTAAAGCCGTCACAACAACTCACTGGCACTGCAAGACCTGTGCCAAGTAAATAAGTAGGTGCTTGTTGAGGATGGATGGCGTAATTAACGAGGTCCCTGTGTAAGCACAGACTTGATGTCCCTCTTACTCAAAGGGCAAAAACCACTAAACCCACTCAGCAGACACTGCACATTTTTTTCCTCCACCAAATATAGTTTCTGTCTGCTTCTTAAATGCTAGTTTTACTTCTCGCCAGTATCTCTGCATCTCAGTCTCCATGAGAACAACAAAAGGGGAAAGGAGTGAGACAGATGCTACTCTACTGAAGAGGCTTTTAATCGACAAGAAATGTGCTGAGCCCAGGTACTGTTGTAAAAGTATCACAGCTGCTTTAGACTCCCACATCCATCACTTGCAAAGATGCTGTCATCTTTAATTAATCCACAAGCTGTGCCAACCTGTGTCAAACAAAACCATGTTTAATTTGTTTTTAAGCTCTTCATTGCATGAACACACACACACAGAGGATAAAAGTTAAAGCACCCTGATAAAGTATTTGTATCTGATCTTTTTTAGGTATGACTCTTGCAGCTCAACAAGAAACTCATTTAGGGACATAATTCATTATCTTCTGCAAAATACCTCAAGCTTAGTGAGTTATTTTGGCAAAGCCCAAGTTTTATGGTGTTTGCAACCTCAAGTAGCATTTCTTCCAGGATTCTTCTCTGTTGAGCTCCAAAGCTCCAAAGCTCAACAGAGAAAAGGTTAAAAGTTTTGAAAAGGCATTGCTACAAAATGTTTGACATCACTGGAACAGAAAGAAAGACCGTCATGTTCACTTAGCAGGCATCTGTGTCAACACACGTTTGCAGAGTTGATCTTAAGAGAAACATTGCATGGAAGATAATAGACACATCATGTCTGACTCCCAATCCAGGTGGGATCTGAAGTAAATCAGTTGTGCATGTTATCAGTTCCTGATCCATTCATATCAGATGCCTCCAAGCTATCATAGGATGTTGACTTCAGAGGTGCTGAGGTGCCACTGACAGAGTGGGGTCTTTGGTCCTGGGATGTGGCTTTGTGTTTTACTTTATAATCAGGTTTCCAACAGTCCTTGGTTACAGAAGAGATTGTAATAAATGTATCTGGAGTTAATTATTTTTTTCAGATGGATAGCCGGGAACCTCACATCTCTCCTTGCTGAGTAAAACATTTAAAGCTATGCATGCATCAAGGAAATTTATGCTCTCTGCATGTAAAGGCTAATGGGTCTGGTTTTCTAAGTAGATAATATTTGGAATAGGAAATGGAAAAGGCTTGATTAGATGAAACCATGCAGTTTTCTTGTTTGATTGTGTCAATCTGATATTGTTGACTGTTTACTCAGGAGAAAATTGATCTTTTAATTTTATTTATTTATTTATTTTTTTCTAGATTCTAGAGTGCAGGTCTTTCTGGTGTCCTTTCTGGGTCACCTCATGTGTGAATGACACCCAGGGGATCAGTAAATAGATCATGTTTGAACTGAAACAAAACAAGTGACCTGTAAAGTGTTGCAGTTAGGCTTCAACCGCCTGCAGCACTCCTCCGTCCAGGTGGAGAAACTGCCAGCAAGGATTTAGTGCATTCATGAGACGGAGCACATGCGGTGAGAATTAATGAACGAGAATAAATTCAAGGCAGATTAAATTTATGACTTGTGCACAAACAAGCTCCGTTTTGTACTGACAGATAGACACAATCCAAAAGGTAATCATTCACTTGTCAGTTTGCCTGTTTGCATCTCCCACCCAGGGGGTTCATTGTCATGTAGTGCATCTGCATTCTGTTGCTGGTCTGTTGAGTTAATGAATGCAGAGAGGCTTTGGTAGGCGGCTTTAATCTCCTGGCAGCTTCTGTTCACTGGAGCCGATTCTTCTTCTGAAGAAAGCAGCGGCAGCAGATGGATCACCATGAAGCCAAAGGGTTGGAGGTGGAGAGCTTTACCAGGTGCAACGAGGCCAGGCGAAAAAGACATGCTAACTTCTTATTGAGCTCATCACTTTGGTCATGAAACACTGAGCAGGAAGTTACATTTGGTCCTTCAGGCAAACTGTGTCGGAAGAAGAAGGTCATAGTCTGGTCAGAGAGTTCAATTAGGAAGGTCACACAGATGTCAAGCCGTCTGCTTCTGGTCCAAAGTCTTATTGATTTCAGAGGTCAGGGAAATCTATTGGAGCCATTTCGGGCTGTTCTTGCTCAGACTGGGGCGTTATCTCATAATGATTTGTCCTTCCATATCTAATACTGAGCTTTTAATGATGTAATCCCATTAACTCCTCACACAGTTCCCAGTCTTTCCCTCCACATGTCAGTATAATATAGGTTAATGGGTTCCTTTCCCTCACATAGAGTCTTATTTCCAAACTATGAGCAAGTTGATTCTTTTATGTTGAATTAAAAGCACAACCAGTAAAACATAAAGGTATTTCAAATTATACATCACTGAAATTTACTGTGACATTTGTAAAAATTATATAGTCTGTAAAGTTTTATCAGTAACATTGCCATTTTACTAATTTATTTTATTAAATTGCATTTTCAATTTTCTCACTGCCAATCATTAGAGTAGTATTTCTAACTTGCTTATATGTCTCCTGTGAAATCTTGAAATATTTATATGAACAAAGGAAGCTATAATGGAAAGATAATCTAACTAACAGATTTCTGTCAGGATATTTCAGCTGTTCTTTATTTTTCAACAATGGCTTCAACAAATTTCTATGAATGGGGTTGGATTCAGTTTCAAAAACCACCTCTGAGCAGTATTATTAAAGCAGCAGGGCCTGGAGGTTTGAATTTATTTCCTAATAAATCTTGTGTAGATTTTTTTTTTTTTTTGGCTTCTACAATTTCTCAGAGAAACCACTGATAAATAGTGGCATCTGTTTGGCATCCTAAACCCAACATGAGGTTTTCCACACACCATAATCACTGAGCTGAATGTAATTCACTCCAAAGTATGTTGAAATATAAGATATTTTACCTTTTTGAAATCTGATGGAAGTCGAGGTGATTTTTGTTTATCTTGAAGTGCTTTGCGCCCTGGACGAATTCCTAGTCCATCACCCACACTCATCAATGAATGCAATTTTGAGTGATCAAATGTCAGTCATGTTTTTAGACAATGCAAGGAAGCCAAAATACTAGGAAGTAGCACCGGGAGAACACGCCATTTCCATGCAGAAAGACTCGACGATGGGATTTTAACCTTCTTGCTGCAGAGCAACTGTGCAGCCATACTGTTTGACAGTTGATCCTAAAATTTAATAAATTCACTTTCTATTACTAAGGCAAACCAGAAAGTCCTTTTTTAACATGAATTAAAACCCCTATTTCTGTTTGGACAACACTGACTTTATAACCTTTCTGTTCATCTGAAAGCTTTCAAATGGCTCAACACCAGGAGCCTTTGTTTGAGGAAACATGTTTCTACATTTTAGTAAAATTTAGCTCATTCTTTATTTTTTCAACTGTTCAAGCTGAGTCAGACTGAATAGAAAGCACCTTTGAACTATTTTTTCACTATTTGTTTTAAGTCTAGACTTTCGCCTGTCCATTTTGGCGGACCTGCTCTGATCCAAGCGTTAATGTGCTGCTATCCTTACAAATGCACACCAGACTGCAGTTTTATTTATTTTTGTTGTAAAAATTGGTGTGTCATTCTTCCTTGCATGTGACATTACATTGTATGTTGAATAAAATCCCAATAAACCCACTCGAGTTTGTGATTGTAATTCACAAGGATCAAAGATTGTGAATATCTTTGCCACACATTGTTAAGTCCTTAAATAATTATCTAGATAAAAAGAAGCCATATTTATTTGAAGTATACATTTTTGAATGTCCACATTTCCCCTTTATTTGAATGTGAAAATTGTTGGCAGGACGTTTCCTTCGATATCAGACATGTCATCTCTTCCCCGGTTTGATCTCACTTGCTTTGAATGTCATCTGTTTTGGGGGGGCAGGAGGAGGTTTGGTGATGCTATTCAATTCTTGCAAACTATTCACATGGGAACGATGTTTCTGCTTAAAATGTTACTCTTTCAAATCAACACAGCATGTAAAGTTGTGCCAATACGGCTCTTCTGTTGGAGTTTTAGAAATAAGACAAAATGGAAACAGGTTTCTATGTTCATCTGTTTGTTGTTGAACAGCCATAGCTGGGAGTGCAGAAAACGCAAAAGAGAAATGTTTGAAATATAACAGGCAGCAACAGCTTGGCAGCATGGTGAGTCATGACCATGGTCCTGATTAGCTCATTCTTGCTGTTCTGGCCAGAGACCAGGAAAAGAGATGCTTTAAGGTTTCTAATGCAAGATTAAAATCAGTCACATTCCTAGACGGGTCAGGTTTTGGAGGGTCCTTTGAAAATAGACAAATGGTGTTATATTTCCTTAGAGGAAGTGACAGAAAGCAGGTTTTGGACAGAGATGTGTGGGGACATCAGGGAGCGACGTCATTACAATCACAAGAATCTTCATCATCAGGTTGAACTTTTCAACTTTTTCTATGTTTCAGAAGCAGCATTTGGGATTTTTCTACCTGTCCACAAACATTTCTGCTGTTGCCTTTTTAATTTTTCAAAGCATGTGCTTCAGGTGTTTTCTGAATGCCAGTTTTATTTCCACTTAGCAGCACAGATCCATCTGTCAAAAAAAAAAAAAGAGTAAGCTTCATAAAGCTCCTCAGGCTGATACAAATAAACTTTCTGGTTCTGCAGCTTGTCAGAATTGATTTCCTCTCACTAAAACACATCCACTGTTAGTGCTCTAAGGCACATTACCCATCCCTGCCACAGTATCAAATCACCACATTAACATGGATTTGGCTAGCATTGTATTTATTTTACAGATCCATGACCTTTGCTGCTAATTTAGCTCATCTATCAAAGTGAAACGTGTTAAAAAATAAACACCAATTACCAATGGATTATCAGCTATACTAGCCAACCAATCTACAAAATGATGCAACTCATAGTTGTGATATATTGTCTATTAAATTATAGCAATATGAAAACAATTGCAGCAACCAATTTGGGTAGATAGAAATTGCCTTTCAGTTAATGCCTGAGGTTTTTAGGTTATTTCAAAAGCATTTTAGTCATAACATGACTCATGTCATGGGAGTTTGCATGAACCAGGGACTCCACCACACTCTCCCAGTTTAGCTTTATTCTTATGGATCAACTGATCGCTTCTCTCTTCATCAACTCCAGCTCTCCACCAGGTGGCAAACTATTAATAGTGAACTCCTACTAGATGAGGAGTTAAGCCCAAGAAAGACTTCATTTCTAAGACTAGTCCTGTTGTCGCAGTTGTTTCGTTGCCAGTCAGATTTGTTATCAATTAAAAATGAATTCATGATCCCAATTTCTATCTCAAACCAACCAAACATGACAGTAATGTTTCCAGGTTACTGTATTGTACCAGTTTTGCTTCACAAATACTCCTGACTGAGGTAGCAGACTGTAATTAGTTTGTATCAGCTACATTTACCAGGCACAAAATTACAAACAAAAACATATCTGGATCTTTCAGAAGCAGTGTTTGTATTGGACATCATGCGTAATTTTAGTGGTTGATTATCTGAACTAAAAATAATAAATTTAGTTATTTTACATGTATTATTTAACTATTTTTTGTTCTAAATTGGTTGCTAGTTAAAGTCCGTGGATTATTGCCAAACATCAGGAAGTCTTGCAGTGAGGTAGCCATACTTACACACTCTTTAAGTGCAGTCACAGAGTTATGAGAAGAGTTATGGCTGAACACATAAAATCAGATTTCATCCATGCCATCGATTTATATTCCCTGTCTATGAAAATAAAGTTATATTATTCAGACCTGGTTTGGCATCAGATACCTTTTTAGTTTTGAGTAAAATAGTTAATTTTCTGTATAGAAATTATCCAGTACTATGTACACATACCTGCATGAAGTGATATGAGTTCTGTCAGTCATCTAATCACATGCAACTATTTTTTATACACAACTCTACTTCTGATCTGAGGAAAGCTTGGTTATCTGACTCCCGATCCATAAATTTAGCCAGAGCCATGTCAGTCACTCTGCTTTAGTGCTTCCGCTATAAAACACCGCATGTCTGAGAGATTGAATTTGTTCAACCTATTCCACGTTTTACTGCTACAATCTGATCCCATATTATGTTGATTTAATTTGTCACACTTGTGATCAGACAGCGGGGGGGGTGTTGATAGACTATTAGGCCATGGCGAGGGGCATCTTTCAGTTGTGTGTGAGTCCAACTGAGTCTTCTTCGTATTACATGGGGATGTTGTGGCTTTGGTAAATTGGCTTTGACCCAGATTGCGTCTGCTCAAGGGACTCTGCGTTGCTTTAGGGACACGATAAGAGGACTTCTCAAATACAGCAAATGAGTTTTTTTGCAACCGATGCCTGCGCCGATGACGTGAAGGCATTAACCAAACAAATGATGATGATCATATTCTACTCCTATGCCTTGTGAGGATGAGGGTAATTGATGCTAATTTAGCAGAGCAGAATGCAAGCCTTGAAACCTGAGGAATATGGAATAAATAAACATAAACTGTCCAAAAAATGAGTCATGTGCATGCATCTACAGTTCTTCAGTTACACTATTGCACAGAAAATATTTTTTTGTGTGTGATGCATGAATGGTTTAAATGCCCTACAAACTCATTTAGCCAAAAAACAAATATCTAAAAAAATGTCTGCCTGATCTTATCTTTAGCTTAGCTAAGGGTTTGATAGAGCATATTCACAACAACACAAGTTGTGAAATGCGTCGTTCGAAAATGTATTTACTTTTAAACATTTACAAAGCTAAAATTTGAGACAGAAAGAATGAGAAGAACAGACCAGAACAGATAAAACTCTAACTCTGACAGAGAAGTCTTTGTGTTTATGTTAATAATGTGATACCTTACAGGTTTTTTTTTTTTTTCATTTTTGGAGTCACTGAACAGTAAAATGAAAGCCTGTTCTGAAAGGATTTTGTACTACAGCTCTCTGTCTTCATTCATTTAGCTGACGGGAAACAAACTCAAACCAATGACACAATCCCTTCCTCGGATATGAAACATGAACGCTGTTTTCACACTGAACAGAACGAAAAGCACATGCCACTCTTACACACTCACACCTTGTAAAATATGTAGATGTTTAATATTCATTCACGATACGCTATGTCTCTGCAGCTGTGCCACGATGAAGATTCTGGGAGGCGATGACAGCATGAGAGCCACGAAGGCCTGTCGGAGACATGAAGGTGGAAAATAACTCACTGGCTTTATGACTCAATCACACACAATCAGTTTGTCCACATCAGGACACTGCAGGCTCAGTTCCCAGCCCTGAAGGAGAAAATATTGACCTTTCTCCGTAATACATACATTTACCTTTTGAGCATGTTGTATACAGATAAAGGGAGTTTGAGCCACATTTTCTTCTTATTATTCCTCCTATTATTCTATAATGTAAACAGCTCACCTTTAATGAAAAAAGAAGTGTTACTTTCAGTTCATATAATGATATAATGCCCTTGCAGGGTGGGTTTTCTTGTCAGAAATTTGGCAGGTTATTATTGGATATGCGTCTTCTGTGTGCTCTTGATATTTTGAAACCATTATGCAGACCAATGGCAAACCACATTTCATCAGAGTGTGTAATCTTCCTCTCCTACATTCATCACAAACAACCAGGCAGGAAGCCGCTTCAGTAGAGGGATCTGGGAAGAAAGTCAGAAAAAACACCACAACTGTTTGGTTCAGTTGTACAAAACTGACTGAGACAAATTATCTGGTAAGCTTAACTTTGAGTAAAACATTTAAAGGACAAATACGCCACATGAACAGCCATTACACCCAAACATGTGCCTGCTGATATCCATAGATTGACTAATTAAATGTAAAATTTCCTCCAAATTCTTTCTGCAAGATTTTTACCCATGAAAATTAGCCGTAGCAGTGAGTCATTTTTTTTCTCAGTGCCTGAGCCAAGTGAATATCAGAAATTGTGTGTGTCAGAAATTTACATTCCCTTTCTGCCAAAAAATGTGCAGCATTAGTTTGAAGCAACATTTGGGGCAACTTGAAATCTTGTGAAAAAAACTAAACAGTGGACAGACATAAGGATTAATTAGGCTGTAACAGCTGGAGTCAAGACAACTGCAATACTGGCGAATAAATTCATTTTACCACCTCTTTTAACCACTTTTTAAGTTGTACTATTAATGTTAAAAACACTCTTTACTACCATATATGGAAAATGTTTTATGTTTAAATTCCTGCTTTGCTGATTTGATGTGATTACTTATACTTAAAATAAATATATATTCCTTAAAATAAAATTCACCATAACATAATTTTTGTTTGCTTGGTCTTTCTATGCCAAGATATTGTGGTCTTGATTTTATGAGAACACTAACAACATAGTGTAAGCTGTCTTCTGACGGCAAAGCAACACCGCTTTCAGCATTGATCTTGTTTTCACTCAGAGATCTGACAGAAATCTATGCTCAGCAGATAAACACAATGCAAGCATGCTTGCAGGTGTAAACAATCCATCCTGTTATCCTCAGAACAGCATTAAGTAGAAAGACACGAAGAGACCTTAAGTAACAATAGCAGGAAGAAACAGTGCTGTGCTCCACAGGCCCAGGATAAACACTGGGTTACAGTAGATTGTTTATCTCCACTTTGTTCAGCAGCTAATAGAAAAATAAATTTGATCATAATTCTCTGACTATTAATACTTAATTGATTGTCATAAAGAGTGAAGTTTAGCAGCATCTTGCAAATGCCGCTGCTGAGGAAACCCATGTTGTTTACCAAAGCATTCGCTAATTAGAAATCGTCCAAAAACAAAACTTAATTTCTCATCACCTACAAGCTATCTCACATAACAACTAAAACTTAAAACAAATGATACAACCTATGAATTTGACTGGTTGTTCAGTCAACTTATTGCTCCCATTGCTGTGAATCATACATGTGCTGAGTATAAAAAGGACTTACTGCTCACGCAAACATGAACGTTTTAGATGCTTCTGCTGTTTTGCAGAAACTCTCCAAAGCAATTTAAAACATTCTGTCAAACATTTAGGGGAAAAGGAGTGCTGTTGCATGCACAATAACTCTTCTGGTCAGGACTAGAGCAACAACAACAACAACAAAAATCTACATTAAGAATTACAGTTGTATGAATTACAATTTTTTGTTTAAGATTGTCGTTCACCACCAGCAAATTATAGGGAAAATGGGAATAGAAAGCCATTAAATCCCTGGTTCTGGTACCTGTTTGATAGGTTTCCAAACTATTTTTCTGAATTATCTTTCACCAGACCTTAATATATTGACTTGTAAATCTTGTCTGTGTAAACCTCCATTTTAGGTGGACACCTTCCTACCTCTAGTTTTTTCTTGTCTGTCTCACGCCAGTAATATTAACTGACTGAAAACAAAGTAGATTGAGAAGTTTTAAATTGTAACTTCATAGCTGCACAAGCATATTATATACTTTTACATAATCAGTGTTGGTTTTAAAATGATAGTTTGGGATACTGTTGTCTGGTCATGATATGTACTGTGATGCTAAAGTCTCCATACATATGTTGGTCAAGTTTATTTGGCAGTCTTTAGTCAACCTCTAGTTAAAAAAAAAAAAAAAAGAGTTAATCACAGAATTATTAATTGATGTGGCTTTTAAACTGGGAGCTGGACCAAACGACGAATCAATACTTAATCTTTTAGCAAGGTCTCCTTCTTCATCAGTCAAAACACTCTGTAACCAAAGAACTTCTCTATTTAATCAGCGTATGCTTTCGCTTCTCTATAATGTCTTGAGCGTTTAATGATACAAAATACTTAGTGAGGTAAATTCATATTTCACATACATAAAATTTTATTCTTTGACCACTTGCACAAATATAATACAATATATGACAGACTGTTTACACCTGAATGTGATCAGCTTCCACTGACCTGTTCATACTTTACATAACCACCGTGAATAGAAGAGTAAAGAAACATATTAATTTGAGCCTTTCCAAGAATACATTCAGACCAAGAGGAGGAATGACCCAAACCTATCTTTACAAGTCAGAGTTTGTTAAAAGACAGATTTTACTTTGAAATGAAAATTGCAATATACATCAGTTCTGCCGAAACCAGCCATTACTCATTTGTTTTGAGTGTGCAAGCATTCCCTTCCACTTCTGCAGGACCCGTATGAGCGCCGTGCTCCCAGCTCAATTATTGGATGTCTACTTGCTCTGTGACAACCCTCGGCAGATGCTGATGGAAAATAGCTTCTGCCTGCATTTTTTTTTTTACTACCCACTCAACGGTAGAAACTGGCTGGGGGCAGAACAATTATCTGACACAACAAAAATGCTGCTGTAGTGCTCGAATTTGCTCTGAGGTCCACCGAGGCTTTGAAATAAAGGACAGAGCTCTTTCTTCTTTACGAACTATATTGGCATGAATTCTGGGAATGTCCTGTGGTTCTGTTCTGCTTAATGCCAGAGTGGGACTGATTTGTGCCGGCCTTTAACCTCTGTGCTCCTCTGTTTTTCTTCAGCAGCCTTTTGGCTGCTGATGTATTTCCTCTTAGTGTAATACATCCACATATCTGAAATAATAACATCAAAAGTATTCATATCCTGTATAAGCACACATTCAGAAGAAGGCTAAATTATGCATATAAACACAGATGTGCATATAACATTTAGCTGTTATAAATGAACGCTGTTCAAAAAGTAATTCATACAAAAATCATGTTAAGTAGCTCACGCAGATCCGCTAGGAACTCAAAGCTCGATTAATGCTCTGTAGGTGGTCATCGCTTTTTATCTACAAGCAACTGTACCGCTAACATTAGCGTCTAAAAGCTAACTGGAGAAGCTTTGTTCTACTTTCAGGATGTGGTTACATGGTAAACACTGTCCATGGAGAAATATGGCGCCTATAATCACTACCACCTTCTAACTCACATTTGTACGGTATTTGATGTCACCTTATGGCATAGGTTAATACTTTGTGAATGATTCTCATAAGTAGGTAGTTATAGCTCTACATATCTGCTAAACTGTCAGTGTAATACTGCAAAAACACACTGCTTTGAAGGTGCTGGGTCCCACTGAGTAATGCTGATCCATTATGAAGTAATGGAAATGTGGCTTCATTTGGTTTGTTTTTGCATTGATTATAGCGGCACATGGTTGGCACTTTTTCTACACACAGTTGAAGGTGCCTTGCAAAAAGTTTTACCCCTTTGACTATTTATTTTACATTTTGTCATATTAAAAGCACAAACTTCCGTCTGTTTATTGATATTTTATCAGCTTGAGACTGTTGTCTTTAATTTTGGCAAATCAACCAAATGTTGATGCATGTTGTCTTTTAATTTGCGAATAAAAACATCTGAAATTTATTCGTCATATCGAATTTTTTCTGTAAGATGTTAATAACAATCAGCAATGTATTGAGAAATAAATTTGGACACCCCCCATAAATTCTCGCTTTAAAATGTACACATATCTTATCGTAGTAAGCCAACGTTTTGAAAGTGGTTTGCATTTTTTAAACATTTAGCTCGGTGTGCTTTCCATCACTGAGCTGAGAGCTGAACACCATGGTTGGATCTAAAGAGCTGTAACCTTTAAAGTGAATATCGTAGGATCTTATGAATCTTATACTGAATTTACTGTGCTCACCCATCATGAATTCAACCGTCTGTCAAATAGTTCTTGAACAAATTATAGCTCAACAAGAACTGGATCCGGCAACATGACGATGACTTAAAAACATATCAATAAATCCAATAAATCCTTAGGTGATTTAATGAATTTAAATCCATTAAATCACAGTGACATCAATGCTCTTGATGTAACTATGTACCTGAAAACTCACACTTAATATCCCAAACAGACCTTCCAAATGGTGGGAGTAGCTTTATGCTGTTGGGATGTTTTTCTTTCAGAGAAACACTGAAGCAAGTCAGATTTGATTGTTACAGCAAAGCAGAGCATCTAAAGGAATATTTCGAAAGGGCAATGATAGGAGAAAATCTTAAAGTAGCTAAAATATTATGACAGTGGCATGGCTATAAATGTGTGCCACTCTTTTCAGAGAAATATTTTTAAAAATTAGAATAAAAACCTTAAATATTCTGCCCTCAGTTTGCCAATAATGTGCTTCTTTCTGTTAGTCTTTTACATAAAATTTCAACAAAATACGTTGAAATTTGTGTTTTTCTAATGCAACAAAATGTGAAAAGGGGTATTAATGCGTTCACAATTGTGACCAATATAAAACTAACACTCAGCAAAAACCAAAAGTGCCAGGTAGGACCTGGGGTGAGCAGCTGCCTTTTCCCATCCACAATAACTCTGTGGTTACCTCACTGTAAAGTCACCAGAATGTTTTTTTCCTTCCTTTCTCTGTACAGTTTCATTAAAATCAGTATGAACAAGATAGCAACATACACGCACCAGAGCAGAGCATATAGAGTACAAAAAGCAATCCCTCCTGTCCTTCTTGTTCTGTGTCATTTGGTCTTGTTTATTGTGTGCGCAGTCCGATGTCCAGTTTGTTGTACCACAAAACACACATTTGTCAGACGGCAAACACTGAAGCAGAGACTCACGCCGGTGTGTTGTTTTTTGTTTGTTTTTCTTGTATTTCTTCTATTGTAGTTGTTTGTGTATTCTTGATATTGTTTGTAAAATTGTTCAACAGGCAGCAGCTTCATATATTAAAATGACAAAACATCGAGAACAATCCATTCACAAGACTCACAGCACACTGAGCATCCTGGTCTGGATGCCTGCCATACTGCTGTCATATTACAGGGCTGAGAGCCGCTGCGTCTCCCAGTGACACTGATGCCTGATGACTGCTCCCACGAGTGAATCAGTCGGCACACCGCTTCAAAACCCAACGAGGGCTTTCAGTCAGAGCTTCCTTCCTAAAGTCCTTTCTCCTTGTTTCTTTCAAAGGTGGCTCTCAGCGTTCTCTCTCTGGCTGATGTCCTCCATAAGGGTGCAGTTGCTGGTTCCTTCGTTCTGCTGCGAGCTGGAGTTTTCCGTCTCCTTGCCGTTGTCCATCCCGTTGTGGCAGCGAGCCACGAGCCACGTTTGCTCTTCGGGACTGCAGACCGGGCCAGAAGATTTGGCGATGTCTGGGAGGTGGGGAAGCCGAGGGATGTGGTTCAGCAGGCTGCCCGTCTTAGTGTTGTTGGAATTGCTGTAGGTGTGGCGATATTCCTCCTCGATGTTCCTCCCTAGCTTCCAGCGCTTCCACTTCTTCAGGATCTCAGATTGCACCTATGGAAATCACAACAGTTTAAGGACATGTTAAGAAATGCGACAATATAAAAATCAGAGGTTGGCAACATTTAACGTAGCTCAGAAAACTCACTTCTTTGTTGACAAAACAGTACAAGATCGCCACCAGGAGACCCTGAGAAGACAACGGATATGAATGCATAAGAAATATAAAATAACAACAAAATGGATATTAAGTTTTTTAATCAGGTTAGTAATAATCGATGAGCGGCAATGACTGCATGCATTTGAGAGACATCTGTAGTTTGAGAAAAGGTGCACCTTTGTTTTGTTTTTTTTAACTCAGAAGATTCTCTTTTACACAATCTTCCGTCCTATGTGGTTTATTTTTACAGGACAGGTGTGGAAGTTTAAAGGTGAAGAAGAGTTTAAACTAGAGCCATATAAAGTCTTAAAAACTCTTTATTCTTACTGCTAACGCTTCATAACTGATTTGACTAAGACGTGTAAATGAATGTGTTTGTTCTTAAAAACATGCTCCAACCTGGAAGGAGGAGAAAAAGAGGTCAATGAAGAGCTTAGTGAGATGCAAATGCAAGCTCTTGTTGGTGGTCTCCTCAGGCAGGAAGATGAAGATAATCTGATGGATACCCAGAAGAGGAATCAGTGTTAAAGTTGATTTCGCCAACCTGAGATGTAGAAAAAGAACATAAACTAAGTTGCAAATAAGTAACAATAATTAAAAGGATCAATTTAATTATCTAAACTTACCTGACTTTATAATCTGTGTATCTCATTTGGTGTGCTCGAAGTTTTGAGATGAGAATTTTGATGATATGTATAAAGATAATAAAGTTGATCTGTGAAAAGATAGTGATTGTCAAAAACTGCAAAAATTGATTAAAAACATAATGAAATGCTTAAAAAGAAAGTTGCAACGCATCTGTTGCTTCCTGAAATTGCTTTGCTCCCTGGAAATATTGTAAAATTGTTGGACCTTTTCTTCTTTTTCAGGGACCTTTTTTTGGTTGTTAAATGATAACATGACCCTGCATTATTTTTCATAACTTACAAGTTTCCATGAGCTCAACTAATCTTACAAACTTTAGAAGTGTTTAATCAAAATCGTCTTGCCACTGACCCCAGCAGAGAAAGACCCTGCTTGGTGGTAAAAGTAAAATCTTAGTCTTTCTGATTCAAGAGGCCCCTAATGTTGTTATCCAATTTTCTGTTGCGCAGTGATGAATAAATGTAAATATTGTAGTTAGCAAAATGAGAAGACTTGGGCTTCCATTGACGTTAACATTTGTGGAAAACCCAAAGATGTCTGTTGTAAGCTAGGAAAGTCATTATGCAACATCCAACCGAGTGAAAAGCTCTGCTGAAGGAACATTTGATGATAAATACAGATAGAAGATTTCTCAAGAGCAAATGCTTAAGTTTCCCCTGAAAAGTCAAAACATACATAAGCATCGGGAATAAATCCTCCAGATTAAAACAATATATTACACAACTTTGTTGGAACTCTACTGCCTGTGAGACAATGTGAAGGGAAGAAAAAAATCTTGATTCACTCTAATCTGAGGGATGCATCATCACTGCATATATCTCTAGAGGCAGAGTGACGGCTAGGGCTTAACAAGTGCTTTGTGAAACACTTCACAAACTTTAAATCTTTCCATATTTTTCATGTTACTATCACACGCACTTCAGTGTTTTTTATTGGTGTAATAAAAAACAGACAATCTGAAAAGTGTGCAGTGGTTGTATATTCATCCTGCTCTCACCTCGACACTCTTCCAGAAAGATGAACACAAGACTGATAGTTGCCCAGTCAGCAGATTCTCCTACCTGCACTGTGAATCTCTGGAGCTCCTCCAGAGACACATTGTACTTCTAGCCATTTCTCTAATTAATGTGCTCCTTGCGAGGCTATTTAGTTTAGATGAGCAACCAAGTCGTGGCAGGTTTGTGGCCGAACCATTCCTTTTTCATTTTCAGATGATGGATTGAACATTGCCCACAAAGATTTCTAAAGATTAAACTTTTCCATCATTTCATTCCCGATCTCTCTGCTGTTATCCCAGCATTTTTGTGATGCATTTTTGTTCCCTAATGTTATTAAGAAAACCTCTAGGGAGAACAGCTGGATTTATACTTAAATAACAACTTTGAAACAAGAAGTTGTGGTAATGACTCTGCAAAAGTTTTCAAAAGAGAAAAGAACCGCTCTGATGAGTGATTGATTCCAGTCGCCTGGTGACTGGTGATTATTGCCAGTGAATCATTTTCACCAAAATATTAATCATAATTATTATTTTATTTCTGCTTATGACAATGTTGTAAAGATTGGTTTAGTTAATTAAACTTGAAAAGAAAACAACCAAGGAAAAAAACACTACAGGTGGGCTTTGCATTTTCTGAAATTAGTCCAGTTATAAAGGACAACATATTTAAATCTTAAGGGTTATTTATCCACTGCAAGTAAACAACAGCTTCTTATCTAACTTCTAACAATCTGGTCCAGATACTTTAAAGCTTCTGTCCTTTCTGCGTAAACACAGTTCTTATTGTTTTACCTAGCTTACTTTATGCAGGACAAATGGGAACATTTAATTAAACAATCATGTTCAAAACAATCACAGATTCTTAGTTCCTAATAAATGGCTCTAAGAAAAAGGATTTGGCTTCAAATGCTCTGACATTAAAGAAGAGATTATCTGGTTAGTATGCAAGCAGCAACTGCAGCTCATCTATATAACAACTACATAAAAAAACTGAAGTTTCTTGTCAAACTGAATCTGTGTCTCTGAGCAACACATGCAGATTAGATGCAAAACAATTAATCACTGGAACATATTTCGGCTCTTCCACGTCAGCTGGCATTTTTTTAAAGAAACAGTCGCCACTTTTCTGATGAACATGCATTTGAATGTGACCTTTAACATGTTCATTTTGCGAGGATTAAATTAGGGAAGTATTCTGGACTTAATTTGGACACATGACTCTAATCTCTAACTGTTTAGAGCAATATGGAAGCTAAAATGTTTATTCAAAAACATTAGTAATAGGTAATAGATTTTTAGGATAAATTTTTGGATAAGTAAGTAAGTTGAACATGTTTTGTTAATAGTTTGCCAACTCTGGAAACAAGAAAACAAGAAACACAAAAACGGTGGGATCAGAATAATGAGGGAAACTCTGGAATGAGGACCAGCCCCGCCATTCCTACAAACAACTCCGACACAGGAATTCCTGCGGGATACAGGCCACTTAGCAGGACGATTAATGCATGGAAAATGCCAGGATGTCTGGCAGCATGACCGATTGGAGCAACATAAATGCTCTGAACGGACCCTCAAAAAGCACACGATATGTGTCGCTGAATAAAATGCATGATAATTGTATTTGTTTAACCCGGAATCCTAGAAGGCCTAACATGCTTCCCAGACGTTATATCTGAAGCACAGCCAACCTTTCTCACTTCATAAATAAATGAGCTGCTTTTAATATTGCATGGGATACAATTTGACAAAACCACTATGCAGTCAAGTGGAAATGCAAGAGTTTAGTTGTGCATTTGGACTTTTCTTGGGATTACATTTGTGCTGAATATGAACAAAAAAAAAAGAAGGATGTTGCAGAAAATTACCACAACGCCAAGCAGTATCGGTGCTCGAATTATCCACCAGATATTCATGTCTGTGTTTTGCTCCCAGCACCTGAAAACAGAAACACTTTGAAGGAAACTGAAGCAACGACAGGACATTTCCTACATGCTTCTTTGACATTTGCTCTGTAATTTATAGCTTCTTTGTTCTGAGATTTGCAGCTGAGTCTCATGTTGGCTGATGAGACGTTTTCTCAGCATTTAGAAAGTGTGGCTTTGAAATTCCTGTCCCTCCGTTTACCGCTAAGCAGCACAAGAGGGGCTTGACGATGAACATAAAATATGTCTGACATTTTAATGTTTTAACTCCTCACCATGAGATAATTTAATTTCGCCTCAGAGCAACAACAAGCTGCAGTAAATTTTCATCACACATTTAGAGTTCATCAAACCATCCTTTGAAAACATCGTAACATGATCACATAAAAATATTGCTTTTAAAATTAAAAGTAAAAGAAGAAACACTTACTCTTTATTTTCATATAAATATTTAGAGACTGCCCAGGGAACAAGGAATATTAATGGTGTTCCTGGAAAAAGAAAACCCCAAATAACAAAAAACAGATTATATGCTGAACTTGCAGACACACATCCTCATATCCAGAATAGGCCAGCTCACCCCAACCAATGCACAGGTAGATTTTGAAGTAGTTCCTCTCCGTGAACACAGTAATGACCAGCAGGTTGTGGAGGTAGATGCCTTCCACCAGCAGCCAGTAGCTGTTGGCCATGATGCTGTATTGCATCATCACCAAGGCAGTGCGACAGCTTATTGTGGTCTGTAAGAGAGCAGAGGGAAGTTTCACAAAACTACACATGCATTTTCAGCTGAACGTGGTCAGAACAGAGCCGCTGCAGATGGGATCTCCTTCTGGCAGCGGGATTCAGGCGTTGTGCCGAAGGCGATCGGATTCCACAAAAGCGGCGACTTTAACAGCCAGCTGTGTCACTGCTCAGCACACAATGGAAAGCATAGTCTTTCTTTTGTAAATAATTAGCTTGTATTACTATCTTAAAGCTATTGACTTTTGACATGACCTGTCAAGATATCTGTGATGAAGTTGCACATCTTCAGCAGAATAACAAAGGCAACTAACTAACTTTTGACTCACTTATGGCTGAATGAGGTCAGGAAATTTTACGTTAACACTGCAGGTGTCCATTTAAAGTGAGAGCATTTGTTTTGATTGTCAGGCAGAATCTCAGATTAAAGCTTCCTCCTGGTGAACCAAGTAGGACTCAGCTGGTCTTTAAGGCTGCTGCTGCATCACCTCTCATCATACGTTCTTGTAACATCAGCAAAACGTTTTATTTTGCTACAATCTGACTTATTATTGATTACTTTCTTTGGACTTCTTTTACATATTTCTCTGTGAGTTTTTGATCTTCTACATATTGTTATGTATTTTTGTGTAATATTGTTTCTTTGTAGATCTCAGTTCACGTTTTAATTTGCCTGGTTTGTCTGGTTCTTTTTTGTGTGCAGCATTCCATTTACTTTCTGTTTTTGCTACTTCACCTATTTCTCAGTTTTTCACCTTTTATGTGGTTTTTGTTTTCTGGGTGTCTGCTCCTTCTCAGCAAAAACCCAGTAATTTGCCCCACTTCTCTTTTATTCCAGTAAAAATCTTCACCGGTGCATTGTCAGATGACTAAATATCTTACTAAGGTAGACAGAGAATAAGTCCATTGCACAGAATTGAAGTTATAAAGAGATACAAAAGCAAATATGGGAGAAATAATTCAGAAAATTACATAATTAACCTCCGGAAAAGATTGTCTGTGTTTTTATGAATCCTGAACTTTGAACTATGGAATGGTTTTCTTCGAAGTACTCTTCCATACTTACCAGCAGCTCCCCTGGGGGTATCGATTCACTGGGGAACTCCGGCTCCCTGTCTCCGCTGATCTTTTGCGATGTGAAGTTGGCCTCCAGCAGAGCATCTTTGATTAGGACCGAAAGGGCTCGCAGGATGAAGGAAGCAAACAGGTTCATGTGGATGTTGTTCCTCATGCAGTGAAGTTTCCTGACAAAAACAAAACAAACAAAACAGGCGTAAAGACTGACCGGCTTTGGATTTCTCAAAAATCCTCGCTTCAACTTAGAAAAACAGTTTGGTTTTTGTTAAGCTGTGATTCTTTCCTGAAATTTGCATCAGCAGTCAGTATCTTACCTGCAGTAGATTGCTGTCAAACTATTTGTTGTTGTTTTTTTCCCCCCCAAGTAAACAGTCATGTAATATTACCGTCCCTGGCAGGTGAGATACCGATGACAACGTTGCACTTCAAAAAATCAGTCAGCTTTAATGTTGACTGATTTTCTTTTTAGTGCTTAATCTTTATTGTAAAAGAAAAATGACACTAAATTTCTTCTGATGATAAATAGTACCTGAAAAATATAAGAATACCAAGAGCCAGTACCAGCGCCACCAAGGACAAGGAATAACCCACTGTGTACATGATCCGGATACATCTATAACAAATCTGCAAAACAATGGATAAATACATTTATGAGAGTTAAACACAGTGTTGCAATACCCTACTTTCTTATTTTGGGATTTTGTAAGTACTATTTTCAATATATTTTTTAATTTAATCTTTGCAGTCCTTTGATATTCAAGAGTTCTTAGTATTTAAGCCACCTTTCACTTAACAATTAGCACACTAAAAATATATTTAATGTGTCAGTAAAATTGTTATTGTTTCTAAAATATTTGCATCATCCTTGTGTCTCTTAAAATAATTATGTTTACATATTTTTCTCACCTGGTCTGTATTATTGCTTTCACACTGAGTGGTATTGTACTTAGTCACCCACTGGCCGCTGGCATCACAGTCCTGATATACCATGCCGTTTTGAACTATGTGCAAAAACACACACAAACACAGACTTTCAAACAGAAAATATTATTATCACAGACAGTTGTCTGTTTATGATAGTTATCATCAGTTTCTTTCAGTCAACATATTTAAAACGCTGACCTTCATGGTACCACGGCAAATACCACGGGCACGCCACACCGACGGTGGTGTTGGGGAATCCATCAGGCCAGCAGGCATAGTCGTCAAACGTCCTGTTGCACACAAGACCTGAGGGTGAAAACAATAAGGCAAAGTAAAAACAACATTAATACCGTCCTTGGATGCTCGTTTTTGACTGTTTAAGTTTCAAAACGGTCTTTGAAGTAATGTCTGCTGGAAGTTATTATCTGGAACATTCTGGTTTTTCCTCTCAAAATCACCCTTTCCACGTGTCATTATGTCTCTCATCAGTGGACATCAGTCAGGATTGTGAGAGTATAGACAGCTGGAAGGTCTGGGGGACAAAGTAATGTATCCTTTGTTCTGTATAGCTGCTTAGCTGCTCTCACACTAATGGAACAGCAGGGATGTTATATGAGAGCTGCCGTGTTGGAGAGCTGAGAGGTACAATTTTGTATAAAGTGTGGGAAGCAGTTTGTTTTAAAAGATGAGGCAAAACTTTCTAATGGGGAGTAATGCACCTGAAGAGCTAAATTCACCTAATTGTTGAATACATTCTTACTTCTTCTTTTTACTTCTCACCCAGAGTTCACATGCAGTTAGAGAGCTATTTCACTGGCTGTTCTTTAATCCTACTATCTTTATTTTTTGTTTGTTTTGCTCTGTTACATAAAAGGTTAGTTTCAAGTACTTTTGAATCTTAACTGAATCACTAGATCACACAACTTTGGTCAAACTGATAGTGTTTGACTCAAATAAAGCAAAGCAGTAAAAATAACAAAATAAACATCATGATGATTAAGTGGAGAGGTAAATGTTGCGTTCATTCTCTGTTTCCATGTTTTTAGGGATCATAACTCATCCACACCTGGTATTTCACAAATTTCTTGATTCAACATTATGTGATTCATGTCATCTTTAACTTCCAAAGGTGGAACTGGTGCAAACCTACTCTTAATTGTTGGTGACACAAGGTGAAAACTGACTTCACTACAATTTTTTTCTCTGAAAGTTCAGCAGTAACAATAAGCCAGGAATGAAAAAAAAAAAAAAAAAAAAAAAAAAAAAATAGATCTAATATCTAAAGCTCACCACTGCTGGGCTGGTATTGACTGTTGTTGTATTCACATTCTGTCCTATACCGTTTCCAGTCGTCCTTCAGTTTATCCAGGGTAGCAGCAGGAGACATCTGATTAGACACACACAGGAGGAAATTCAATAAAAGGTGCAGTGATGTCCTAAAGATCTGCTACCTGTGGATGCTGTGATCAGACCAAGTAAACAGTTCAATTAAACTGTTAAAAAACACTTCCGACAAAAACTTGTTAGTAAATTGTAATATATTAATCTGACTGGAGATAAAGTTTAATATGTAAACAATTACTCTTTAGATACAGATCCATGTGGCACAATGTCAAAAGTAAGAGCTTGAGTGTTCTGTTACTGTGTTTTTTACATGTTAGGCTTGTGTGAAATATTTATTTACTGGTTGAAAAGGCAGCTGTCGCAAAAATACTTCATCTAAATATAAGGATGATGGCACAGAGGCCTTCCACCATCAAAGATTTGAAGCTTGTTGCTAAAGATGAAAGGAGAAGTGCTTAAAAACCTTACAGTGCTTTTAAAAAAAGTATGAAATCTATTTTTGTTTAAATGTAAATTACAATATTATTTATCTCTATCCACTTTGTACATTGTCCTATAGAATAGAAATAGGTGGATAATTTTACAATTAAAGGTGTAGAATAGGATTTTTGTTTCTGGAAATGCCCAAGTCTTTTTTCTTTAATTGAGCTTCTAAATCACAAATAGCCCTAAATGTTATCAATGCACACAACACTTGGAAGTAAAGAACAACTCATGTTTTGTATTTCCATGTGTTTACCATCATTGGACAGCTTAGGATCCAGACTTTCAGGATCTGTAATTCTGAAACAATTTGTGGTTTTGTCATAGCTCTTCACATTTACCAAATACAGCATGTATGAACAAAGAAAACGACAATAAGTACTTTAAGAGGCTAATATTTGCATGTATGGTTGTACATGTTTAGATGTGTCATTGCGGGTAAATTTTAAGTGAGGTGGTCCATGTTAAATGGGTTAAGTGGTCCTCACCCTGAAGAAGTTTGAGAAGCACTGGTTTATACCAAAGAGCTACTTCTGTGACCCACCTGGATGCTGCACGAGACAATGAGGACTGCCAAAAAGAGGAACAGCCGTGACATCCCTTATTCCTGCTGGTGGTGCTGGGAGGGGATACTGCAGGATGGGAAGAGCTTTTCACCTCATAAGGGGCTTATCTACACACGCCACACAGCCTGAGGGACACAGAGACACACAATCCATCAAAGCTCATTGAAAACACATTAACTTGACTCATATTAGCCCTACTTAACAAGATGATCAAAACAGGAAAAGGTTGGGCTGTGTCTACACCAGTGCAATTTTTCCAGATTGAGAAAGCAGGCAAATAAAAAAAAACACACATAAATGAAATCTAAGTTTATCTAAATAGGCTAATTTGGAGCAGAAAGGGCATCCACTGAGAGCATGATAAGTCCTAATTCAGTCTTTGTTTTAAAAAGCAAAGCTTGGCAACTGAATAAAGCACCAAGTTGTTGGGGACATTAAGTACAAGGTCAAAAGCCTCCAGGAACTACTTCTATCAGAGAGAGAGACGGTTACAGCAGGGAGGAGCTCCACTCACTCAGTGACTCGCAGTTGGCTGCACTTTCTCGTTAAAACCGATCAGTGTTTGGTTGAGTGTGTCTCAGTGTGTGCCAGAGGTCACTCACCTGGCCATCGATCACCTCCAGCTCCCAGCGGACTCGAGCGAAGCCGGAGAACGGAACGAAATCTGAAACGTTTCTGCAAAAAACACCTTGACCATAGAAACATTTTTGGCTAAAACGTTTCAAATTCCATTCTGTTCCAGTTCTGTGGCACATTAGAGGACATCATGCTGATGTGTTTAGCTTACTGGCAGGTATTTGTGCAACAGATAAGAGCAGTGTGTCATGACAGATGGACAAGTTGTGATGCATGGAATCCAGAAAGCCATATTCAACACTGTCACTGTGCAGTCTAAGCTGTCAACAACAAGACTCTGAAATATTGACTCAAACTGCAGCTGGAATGTTCTAGCCACCTTTTGCTGCACTTCTGGAAGTCAAATACGATTAAATATGAACCAAAAAAACCAACTTCCTAAATGGGTTGTGCAGTGTAATAACTGCTGGATGCATTAGCAGCAGCACAGAAGGATTGTAGTATTTTCTCAAAGCGGCGGAGCTACTGTTGTCTGGCTTGACATCGGGTCAGGATCGGTACCGCTGATATAAGAACGAAGAGCCTTGCACATTTTCATACAATCAGATATAATGTGGTCAGCGACCTTTGTTTATGAAATGTTTCTGCAACAATTTGAGGTTGAGCAAAAGCCAATATTATGAAAACAACTTATTATGAGCCACACTCTGTGCTCTGAGCGACTGCATCTGAAAGCTCTACATTTTGTGAAATATTGTGTTTTACAAGAGATTAGCCAGATGTAATTTGGGTTTCATCACAATTATTTTAAAAATTATTTCATCATTTTTTCTGACAATTAATTGATCAATTGGATAAAAAAAAGTGGCACATTGTGCGGATTTTTCATTTTACTAAAGTGTTTTTACGTAATAAACAGATAATTAAATTCATTTTTGAAATGAGAAAATACACATTTTATTGCCTAAAGTATACTTTAGTGTACAATATATAGAAAAAGTTGCACCAGAAGGTAAAAATACTGTAAACACCTAAATGTGAAAAGCTCAACTCTTTCACTGTGATTTAACTTCAATACAATTTACTACTTCATTACTGACGTACTACCAATTAAAAATTGGAGAGCAAAAGGTGCTTACTAGAAGATTTAGCTTTTTCCAAATAAATTAAATGTATTTATTTTTTGGCTTAATTACTGCATGTTGTTCTTTGGCCTTTCTTTTAAGTATGTCTACTCCAGATAACAATTAATTTATTACTGAATTAGCTGACAACTATTTCAATAATCGATTCATCACAATAATTACGATTAATCGATTCAGCCCCAGAAGAGATGTAAATCAGAGATCATCCTGTTGAATAACTACATAGAATGATTTCTAATTTTTCCTTCTTCACACACACACACACACACACACACACACACACACACACACACACACACACACACACATACCCACCCATAGACACACACACACACACCACACACACACCTACCCCCCCCCACACACACACACACACACCACACACACACACACACACACACACACACACACACACAACCCCCCCCCCCACACCCCCCCCCCCCCCCCCCCCCCCCCCACACACACACACACACACACACACACACACACAAAAAGACACTCTCTCTCCCCCAGAAGGTAACACATTCGGAGGCAAATTTTCCCCAGCCACCCATCTCGCACCACATTGTGCAACTTAGTACTAAAGACACACAATGATTAACGAAAGTGATCCCCACAGGAGAGATTACGAAAGGAAGGGAAACAGAGAGATCGGGTTTTGGCAAAGTGTGGGGGAGTGGAAAAAAAACAGAAACTGTCCCAACCTGGCCTCTGACCACATTACTATGTTCACAGGCAGCTTTTAAAAAAGTTGAGCAGGAGTAATGACTGTGATATAGAATATTATTTAAAATTTACAGTCTCTGTCTCAGGAGAAAATCTCTACAAGGATTTTACTACAAATCTGATCATTTACGGCTTTGATTTGCTTTATGTCTGCATCATTCCCACCACAGCTGATTATGCTTGGGCCTGTTTCACGATACACTGAGGTTTTAAGAAGTTATGTTTCGAAAACCATAGCAATCTTCTGTCAGGCCATTTCTCGGTTTAATATCCTTTCAGGGAGATGATTCCTGAAAACATGCTGGAGAGACTGGAGTTTCCTCTGGCTGCATGAAACATACAATCACACACCACAAAATATTATCCTATACTTTAAATATCAAAATCAAAAGAATGACACAAGCTAATAATATTACAACTGCCATATTACTATGACAGCCATATTATTTTGACAGCAAAATGACTAATTGTTGATTTCCTTTAAAGCAAAAGCAATAAGACATGAATGTGTTTATGTTCATTTGAATACAGTACTACCAATGACAAAATATGTTAAAATCATAATTGAAAGATCTCATACTGGCTCATATGTGAAGCCAAAGGTAAAAACAGTGTTGCTTGTAATAGACAATATTGCTAAAGTTGCAAAAAAAAATTTTTTAAGACAAACTGTTTCTGTTATCCAGAAGATTGGATGTATTTGGGTGTCGTCACTGCAGGATAATTAGGCCCACATGGCACATGTAGTGAGAGCTGAGGTAGGACTAATGAGCGCCAAGGTGTGAGGCTAATAAGGCTTATAAATCTGGCTGTTTTAATGACATGGTAGAGCTGCTGCTGCTGCTGCTGCTATGGTCTGCCAGCCAAAGATATTTCCAGGTCCATCAGGAAACATGTTGTTTAGCATCACTAACTCTAGGTTACAGCAAATATCCCCGAGCTTTTTCTGTTGCTTCTGCACATCTTGATTTCAGGTTGGAGGACAGCTGAGGGGCTGTGAAGGCAGAGGCAGAGCTGACCTCTTGGAGTCGTTCGGGTGAGTTTCCTTGAGGCTATTTCAGCCAAAAACATGTACCCATATCATCTTATTCCCCGCTTTTGTCTGCTAAGCAAAAACCGTACCCCACTCCTTGTCTAAATTACACTTCTGTGCAAATTTATTTACATTTCTTGGGAAAATACGCTTAAAATTAGGCTAGGATGACGCACATGCTCCAACTATCTAATAAAGTGTTTTTTTATTTATTTATTTTTTTTTTTAACTCACTCTGTGCTCAAGTGGATGTTGAATGGCTTAATACAATGGCCACTAACAATTACTGTTGTTTGCTGGAGAGTACTTGCCTTTCATTGTGCTGTCTAGCAAATAACATTACAAAAGGAGAGTATGCATGATTGAATGTTGTGCAGAGGGGAGAAGCAAGGACTAAAAACAAACCTCTTTGAAAAAAACAACAACCACCCAGCCTGGAGATGTGCCTGTGATCTTCAATCTACCATCCACGTTTCAAAACAAGGTACAAGACTCGATGCAGAAACATCCTGCACTTTTCATCTTCCAGGGCTTTGGTTCACACTCTGAAATAGTTGAAAGTCATTTTAAATTACCGTAAAAGAAAATAGCGCCGATGATTCTGAAAACTGCAGCACAATTCAGTTCATGAAGTTATGACCCGGGGCGAAGCCTGGTAGGCCTCATACCTCAGGGAAGCAGATGGTGAAATGCATAGGAGGGTGAAGCAGAGTTCAGAATGAACAAGGCATCATGCTGAAATATGTTCTTACAACTTGTGGCAATCTTTTATGACTGCATGAAAACTGAGCAGCTATGAACGTTTTGATTGTTTGACGTTGCACATAAAATCAGACGCTTTTGTGTTGCATCAGAAAACAACAAAATTCAACTTAAAGGACTTCAGGCTGAAATCTAGATGTCTTGGATCTTAATTTTACGCTAAAACTATTTTTTTGCCCTTCAATGTTCAATGTGCATGTTAAAGTGAAGAAAAGTGTTAAGTTTCTCACTCAAGCACACTTTCGCCAACTGAATTGGGAAAGTCTTGAAGACAGTCGCACATTTTTTGGCAGGGCCAGAAAACAAAACAGAGTTTGTTTGCCTCTACCAACACAAAGAGGCAAACAAACTCTGACTACCTAGGATTTTTTTAGGCCAGCAGCAACAAATCATACAATAAACTTACCCATCTAGTGTTCTATCCATTCAACCTTTACCATGATTACACAAGCATTGCTCATCTGGAGGCACATTTGAAATTCTGTTAACTCTCTACCTTTCATCTGTACGGATTTTGCACATATGCCTAAAAAAACTCAACACAGCAAACCGACAACTGCATATTGAGTGAGCAGGCGTAGCGCCAACTGGAGTGTCAAAGACTTTCGCAGAGGAACGTTAGATGCATCTCCAGAAGGTCATTGATGGCAAAGTTACAGTTTAGATCACTGTGAGTCAACAAATACGTCCTGACAAGCAGCTTTCCTGCCCTACTTCACTGAACCATGTACTGTCAAATATTCATTAAACTGCAGCACAAGACTAAAATGCTGCAGCTGAGTGCACACGGAGAGCAACCTGTCGCATTGAAATGTCTAAAAATAAATCAAGAAGTATGCCTTCATGGACTACTGTGCAGTCACTAGAAGGTAAACATCAGTCTGTGATTATGTCTTTACATAACCAAAGACTGTGCATGCCAGTGTTTGCATAAAACATATTCAAATCTCATGAAAACTTAAGATGTTATTCTTTGGAACCAAACCAACTCATAGCTGTTTATCCACAGTATCGTTTGACAACCTGAAACAACAGTTGTTGTTTTGTCCATCTTTATTTTATACAAGAAAAATAAATAAATAAATAAAATAATACACAACAAAAAGGCCCAGATATCTGATAAAAGGGTGAAAGATGGAAAATTACGTTGGAGAAATACAAACTCAGGTCACATTAAAACAAACAAAACTATTTGAATAATTTTAACTGGCCAGATGGAACTTTGCGTTTGCAGAGGAAGGTTCATCAATATTAACACAGACAGCGCATTTTTACTGTGTTGCATGAGATTATGTAATGATATTACCACTGCAGCAGCTGTGCATATGTGTGGTATAAATGGTGTGTGAGAGATGAATAGCTGTGATCCATTTGTGAATATTGCACTGCGAAATTCATAGAAAAGTAATGCTGGAGACATGCAATAGAGTGGCAGCGTACATGTTTTCAAAGTACATGTGCCAACATCTTTTTAAAACGGTAGCAATACTTAAGACTTTTTAAAAATGGAATAAAAAACAAACAACAAGTCCTTCAACAGGGACACAGCATGATTTGTGTTTGTATTAATCTTTCAACTATTTCACACCAAAATGTCCTCTATGCATATTAATTATGCATTTTTATCTTGCGTAAGTAGGTGGGGCTTAAAAGAAAAATTAAAACAGTTCCACTAAAGACACTGTTCTTGTAATATGAATCTCTGATACCTTAAAGCTTTGGTTATTGTCACCTTGTGTGCTAAAATACCTCAGGTCTTGCTATTTTAATATTTTTTTCCCAAGCTTCAATCTAATATAGTTGTGATGTAATGTTAAAAATGTTTTCACCTCATCTTCAAAGGTACGGCTAAAAAACAAAGGTAACACAAGAAGACAAATTTTAAAACATTACTGTAGAGCTATATTAAACAAAAGAAAATAAATGTTTAATTGAGAGAATGACATTTTTTTTAATCTCCAGCCTGTGACTGACAGAATCCAGATATTTGAAAGTCATACATCTTTTCAAGGCAGTTTTTAAAATAACACTTTGTACTACAAGTCACTATACTTCACATGTTCAGAGCCATGCTTGATCCGTCTGTAAACTTGCTTTCGGCTTGTTGGATGTGTTCGATGATACGATGCCGCCCGGCCGCTCGCTCTCTGACATCTGTGTTTGGAAAATGTGTCAAGGTTTGGCTCGGCTTGCACCTCTCACACAGACATTTAAACAAACTCCACATTTTACATTTTGTTTTCCCCGTGAGCTGCTAATCCATTCTTTCAAATGTCCCATATTTACAAAAGAATGACATAACAGGACTCTATTGTGCAGTACAGTATGAGGAAAATGGTGAGAAGAGGAGGTATTGTTGCGCTCGAAAGAAATTTGAAAAAAACAGGGCTCTGATTACGGCTGCTGAGCTAAAGCTCTGAACATCTCAGTTTGTCACTGACCCTGTTACAATGTGGGAGCACAGTTTGTGTTGTGACACATCTTTGATGATACACGCACAGCCGCCGTAGCCCCTGATTACTCGAGTTTAGTGTCAAACGTTTCCCATTCAGAGGTCACATCTGATGACAATAGGTGGAAAACAATGACAAATGGACATATTCGCACTTGAATTCTCCATGTGCTGTGAGTATGAGGCTTTTTTGTGTGGGACTTTGTGTAGGAAGGGCTTTTGTTGCTGCTTTCATTCTTACACTTGGACCCAAAATTTTTTTGCAAACAACAGCCCTCATTGGAAACCTCCAATCACAGGGTACCAAGTTCATCGTCCTTCATGGTTTCCTGTGTTTTTGCAAATGACCAGAGCAGCGGCTGAACCCAAACGCTGACAGAAGTTTTAGTGCCGTAACCGAACGGTTTACATAATCGGTCATGGCGATTACATTTGAGCCCATGGTTTATCTGGGGATGACTAATCAAACCCATAATCTTGTTTGTTAACAGTGAGTGTTGTTTGACAGCTGGGTATTTTTCTACTTTGTTGAAGAATGAGTTGCAATCGCTCTCAAAGGATTTTTTTCCAGAATCATTTGACAGTTTAATCAAGAAATTAACCTTGTTTTCAAACTCCTGTTTAAAGCGTGCCATGTTCAGAAAATCCTCTGCAGCGCTTACAAAATCACAAGTCTGAGGGAGGGAGCACAATGAATTTGTTGGAATCAAGAAAATAGTCAAGCTAAACAAATCATTTTGTCTTTCTATTGTTTTTTTTTTTCTTCCAACCACAGAAGACTTGGAGCTCATCAGCACAGACGAATCCTCATAATTCCAGTGGAAACATGCAAAATCCCAGTGGGAAAAAAATGCTTGTCAGCAATTATAGGAAGGGTTTGGTTGTTGTAATGCTGATAAAAATGTTTCCACTGATTCTTGAGGGCTGTAAGTAATTTCTGGTATGCCATTCTTAAATGAAAATAGAATCAGAAGGATTATAGTTTTATCATCTCCCGTCCCAAAAACCCCCAAAACTTTTTAAATTATTTTAAATTAAACTCTTTCGATAATAGTTTTGATTTATACTTGAACCTTGACATTTATACTACTAAACCTACAATATTTATGCAAGTAGTTTTTCTGCCGAGTTTTAAACTCAGACTTACTATACATCGCTTACAGTAAAGTTTGAGTCTGAGGAATGTTTGGTTTTCTTTCTTTAAACTAAAGAATATTGACAGGATATGAAAAAATGCTCTCAAATGGCATATTCAGGGAATAGAAATACATGATACTGCTTGATTAAATTCAGTTTCCAGCAACTCAAAAGTCGCTGAATGAATTAATCCAGGGTGTCTATGCCAGCCAACGAGCTATGTCAGCCAAAAAGAAATTGCACCTTATGCTGCAAAATTAATCTACCATTTCATATTTGTCTCATGGGAATAAATTGGACTTATCGCAGTAATAACTCACTCAGTGACATTTGCACCAGTTGAATTTAGATTTGGCATAAACAAATGAGCGAGCCGAAAGCGAGCTCTGCAATGTCACCTGTCAACACCGGGAAGTCAGAGGGACGAGCCAAACTTTGTGCCGTCTGTGAATACAAAACATCTTGACGGTGACATTTACTGAAAACCTTATCTCTGCCAAAATGGAACAGTGAGAATATTAGTGTTGTGGAACAGATTTTATTCTAAAGACTGGCAAACTTAACACACTGATAATTTTATATGCTGATGCGAAAGACAAAATTAGCAGTGGAAATATATATTTGTTTTGTTGCTCAACTGTGTAAAGGAATGCTGTATATAACTTCGCTGTTCAGATCAAACTGCCTAATTAAGTCCAGTGGGAAATCTACTTATTTAGGGGCAAGAGGAATAAACAAGTGCCAAACTTTAAGAATTAACCATGCAAGCTTGATGTAGATATTCCAAATGGGAAACAAAAATAGCTTTTGTTGAGAAGGAAGAGTAAATATAGACCTGGCAGAGTCACAAAGCAGATCTGCAAAGTACTTTACTTCCTGATTATGATCAATAAACATTTGGTCATAAATTTGGCCTCATCCTTAATACAAGAAAGCAGCTCAAACTACACCATACGAGTACTTTATAATCGACGAGGATTGGAAAGAAATCAACAATAAGTATAAAGTTGAAAGGAGACAAAGGGGCAAAATGCACTATATGTGATCATAACAGAAAAGACACAAAAGATTTTTAAAAAAAAAACATCTTATTGGAAGTGATTTGAGTTGCATGATATTTAATCAGCGTCTAGCTCAAAAAATATAAATTTCTCATGGTCTATGAGCTATTTATGGGATAAGTAGTTGAGATATGAAAACATCCATTTGCTACTCTATTCCCACGAACATCTGTTGTATGTTGCTCTCCTATGGATGCTGGCAGCAAGTGTTTATGCTCAGTAATCCCCTGAGCTCTTCTGTGCTGCTCTGTCACTCTGCCATCAGCCTGGATTTTATCACACTTTACGGAGGTACGTCTTATAAGGTGGTAGAGTCGTGGAACATTTCCGACCCCGGACGTAGATCCACCGAATATCTGAAACCGTATTTAGTCAGGCTGTTCGACTTAAAATAGGAAGAACATCCATCACTTATGAAGGAAAAGTTGCTGCTCCGAAAGGCCATGCTGTTCATTATAAGGATGCAAAGCAGAACCGCCGAGGTTAGGTTGCAATGTCTGAGGAGTGGCTGTTCTGCAGCATGTACAGCCCCAACAAGGGCTCAGTTAAACTCTGGGTTCATGTCTCAGTGAAAGCTGTCCGATGAGGAAACCAAGTTAAACCAGAAGGTAGGGAGGAAAACGACTGTGCAGCAGAATAAACTCATGCTTCTTCTGTCTTTTCACTTTTATCAAAACAGATCGCGAGTTGTACAAAAATTAGAGCTCCGGGATACTGTAGATTCCCAAGAGAAGCTTTGAGCAAGTCTTTTGCAAAGTATGCTAATTGAATCACTACAGTAACAGAGAGAACAAGGCTGGCATTCTTCATGCTACAAATACCCTAAAGACACTGAACCAATATTGAATTTATCCAGCTGGCAGAAATTTCCTGTAACAACTCAACTCTAGCTGATGGAGTTATGTTCTCTCAGTTTAGGACATATATATTCATAATTCATTAATTTAGAATAACAAATAAAGCAAATAAAAAAAAAACACTCAACTGCTTTCCAAATTAAATATTTGACAGCTTGAATTCATAGTACTGAGAAACCACCAACGGAGGAATTTAACCAAAAAAATGTTTTTTAAAGTAGAAATGTGTTAATCTTTGACACCATCTCAAGCTCAACATTTTGCACTAAGCAAAACAAACAAGTCAAAATGAATAAATCTCAAAACAAATGAGAAATTACAGGAGTTATGCAAATTATTCAATGACTAATTTAGGACCTTGCTACCCTTAGGAATGTGGATCATGTCATTTCCTTTTGTCATTAGTCATTAGGTTTGTGGCAGTCTTTTCCACCTTTTCAATGTGTTCAGCTGGTTCATTGGGGTGCATATGATTTATAACAGAAGGTTATTGGTTTGATTCCAGCTTCCTTCTGTCACATGTTGATGGGCAAGGCACTTAGCCCCAAGTTATCTGTGTATCAGTGAATGTGGTTCTTGTGTAAAATGCTTTGTGCTGTGTACGTTCAGACCATTTCATTCCCAGGAGTGATCAGGGAGGGTTTGCTTCAGGAAGGGCATCTGGGGTGAAAAACATTTCCCTACTCCCAACAGGACATTTCATAAGGAATTTTGACTTCAGGTTTGGCAAGATCTTGATGTCAAACATCCTGACTTCTCAACTCACAATTTGGACTTTGGACGTTCAGGGTAATTTTTTTGGACCTAAAAATGGAAAAAAGTTTCACTTCCATCCACACAGTGACACCTGTCCTGTGAGTGATGCCCATCTCCAGTGGTCATTAGGGCAATTTTCAAAATCCACTTGACCTAAAGTGACTGTTTTTGGACTATAAAAGAACCCACACATTCACAGGAGGAACATGCAAACTCCATGTGGTCTGAAAACACAACTAAGAACAACTAGGCCACTTTGCAGTCTGGAAAGTTTGACGTCCAAATGTGCAAAAACCTTTTTAAGCCCAGTAAAAAGTTACATGTTGACAGATTTATAACAAAACTGTACATTCAACACAAAGCACTATTAGAAGATGTTTTGATATTTCATGCTTGAAAATCTTTCAATATATTAAAAACTAACTCTCTTTTTACATGCAGATGCTTCAACAAGATGCACTAAGTATAAATTGACTGATTATTTTATATATTAGATTTTATAAAATAATTGATTATTTTAAGTGCTGGAAATGTTGCTGCTTTGCTGTTACCAATTTCAGATGGAGTAAATTATGAGAATCGTCGAATCATTTAATGACACTTTATTAATGTAATTATTATTGACAACAAGAAATACAATTAGCCCCTCCTGATCTTTATTTTCAGCAAACAGCAGTGAATTCCCAGGAGTGATCCGGGAGGGTTCACTCTCAAAGCTTTTCCCAGCTGGTTTCATCCAGGCCTCCAGGCCACTGTGATGACTCATTCAGCCCCAGATGTACAGTTGTACAATATTTGTGTGTGCGTGTGTGTGGTGCAATGAACTGCAAGTTTCCACAGATCTGACAGTATTTTTGTTCGAGTTGCAAAGAACTGAAAACCCTTACTTTACTTTCGGTTTGAAAATCACTAAGCATTAGTTTGGCTCGCCGATGATGAACTAATTACCACCTGAGCAGCAACATACATTTCACACAGGTCCCAAGTTTTAGTATCATATTTATCTATTATAGAAATGTCACATTTTGGTAAAATGCATAAATTCATTTTACAATGATATTTGTACTTGTTGAGATTTACAGTAGCAAATGTTAATGTAAAAATTTTACTTTTACATTACTGATCAACACTGGTTAGAAGGTCTCAAAAATTTACTGTATCTAGGTCAGCAGAGCTTCCATTAATGTAAGAAATGAGTCTTTACAGTATATTAAAGTCAAACATAAGCTCTTCTTTAATCCACAAATTTGCTAAAACATTATTTATGTTTTTATCTACTCTCTTTTTTGATATTTTTGTCGGTCGATTCTCTTCTCTTTCCTCCTGTTTTTTCTGAAACTCTCAGAGGAGCTCATCATAACACACCGGATCTCTCCTTACCTCACTGCCTCTCTGCTGGAGTTTGGGGTGATTTCAATGCTTATTTTTAAAGCTCTTACTGTAACTCTCTCTAGATTTTTTTACCATTAATATTTGTGATGCAATTATCATCAGGTTGCATTTTATGTGACAAAAAAAGTTCAGAGTGTTAGAGCCATAAATTATAAAACATCCTGGTTTCATAAGCCAGGTGCATTTAAGGCTTCTATGCCGAGGTGATGCCAACACACATTAAAATGAGTCATATGGTTTTCAGGTCATTTGCATGTAAACATCAAAGCTACTTTGATGCATGTTGTATATGCCTTACTGACCACTGATGATGCTGATCGCTTTGGGATTTTTCTACTTCCTAGATGATTTTGAGACCAAATTAGTCTCTTAAAAAAACAAGTTTATTGTTCTTCTAACACTCAACACTGTGCTATCAGGCTTTTTTGAGTGGCATGTCATTTTTGTAATTCTTCAATGGGACGTTTGTCCCACTTCATAAAGTCTATAGGGATAGATGATAAAACTATAGTTAGTAATAGTCCTAAAACTGCTGTATTGTCACTGAGGGTTTAACATGGGGAGGATGGATTAATAATTTGTAAGACATTCTATTTCATTTGTCACTGGTACAGATAAAATGCCCATGTCTTATATATATATATTTCTATACTATATACTGTAGCTCTGGAAAACAATAAGAGACGAATACACTGAACCCCATTGAAAACCTCATGGTTATTCCACCAAATATTAATTTCTGAACTCTTCCTGAGTTAAAACTGTAATATTATTGTTTCTAAATGAATGTGAACTCTTTTCCGTTATTTTGACCATTTCTCATTTTCTGCAAATAAATACTAAACTTTTGCTTGGAATTTTAGAGACATGATGTCAGTTCTTTGTACACCTGTTTATAAATATTTATCCTGTATAGAACTTCTGGATAGATGCAAACTACATTGCTTTGTACATGTGACAGTGCAATGACAATAAAGTTTAATTCTATTCTATTCTATTAAATTATATTCTATTCTATTCTATTCTATTCTATTATATTATATTATATTATATTATATTATATTATATTATATTATATTATATTATATTATATTATATTATATTCAGTAGTTCATAGAAAAAAAGAACAATGTTCATTTTATTGATATATATGCCTATAATACGTAAAAACAGAGAAACTGATCATTTTAACCATCCCTTAATTTTTTTCCAGAGCTGATTGAATCAGAAAGTCAGAAGAAACAACACATTGATGCAAACTGTCAGAGTGTCCTGAACAGTCAGACCTTAAGCAATGCACAGACTAATTTGGAGAATATAAACAGCTCTCTATGCCATCAGGATGTTAGCTGTCTATGAATATTTGATGTGTTTAGTCAAAGACATCTTGTCTCAGAGAAGAGGCGTAAGCAAACTAAATGGCAACTCTTTAAAGAAGATGGTGTGTGACAGGAGAGAGCTGCTCGACAGAGGTGTGAATCATGTTGGAGCGAGAAAAAGTCAACATGTCAAACAGCTAAAGATGATGAAGTCATGACAGAAAAATAAATGGCCTCCAATTAAAACTTTACCAATTCTGCAAGCTCATAGACAGCGAAAATGTAAAGTAGGTGCGTTTCACTATTAAAAATACTGGAGATTTCTATTTTCCTAAAATAGACCCTGCACAATAAAATATTGTACTAATGTGCAAAGAGGTCAATGTCTCCTGAATTATCTGCAGCATTTTAGAGTTCCACATCCCGCCCCTCGGATCACTAACATACTGACATCAGCAGGCTCCTCGGTGACGCGGGACCACATGTTGTTTTTCAACTCCAGCTGACAATCCAAGCCTCTGAGACAGAAAGACTTTATTCATCCAAAGGTAACGCAGACAAAAACATGTTGCTGGAAGATATCCTGACACCGTCTGCAATTTGGATCCCGTCCGTTTGCAAACGGTCTTAATTCCCAACTATTTACTTCTAGCAGAACAAACAACAAACAGCAGAGAGCAAGTCTGCTGACCACAGCAGCAACTGCTCAAGGATATTTGGCTGTGTTTTTATAACTCGTGTTGCCAAATGCGTGAGAAAATAGAGCGTTCTGCCCCATTTGGGGAAAATTTGAGCAAAGTGTTACAATGTATTACTTTAACAAATACTTTAGTGCTACAACAATAAAGGAAAAGCTATGTCAACTGGTATTAACTCTAATATTAATATTTTATTTTCCGATAACCTTAAGTTTCATTCAATTTTCAGATACAATATTTTGAAAGCATGAGCTGCTTGGGAATGGCTTTACTTTGGATCTCGTATTTTTCTTAATTAGTTTATTAAAAGTTATGGCCTCCAGCTCGTTTTTGGTTGCCCCTGAGATATCTTTCTCATAGCATATTCCTGGAAAACATCCTAGCAGAGGTGACTAGCTCATCTTTAAACCCCCCTAGTGAAGAATCTCAACCAACTTGCTTTATTACAGTGGAGCAGCACAGAAATGGACTAATCAAGACACATGTCTGCAGACAAAATGCCAGTCCTTGTGTTCATCTCCTCCTCTACGCTGCTATCACTCTTGAAAAAGACGGACTTCAAGATTCTTCAACTTTTGAGGTTGAGGGAGATATCCATCCCTCTAAAAATTCAAAACTCAGGATCATTGCAATGTTTTCTATGGTGGATTGTGAATGCAGTCACTACTACACAGAACAGACCAGACTTCCACTGCACATGCTCACCTAATATCTGAGCAACAACCCCATAATGGCCTTTGCACTGCAACAGCAGGACAGGATCTTGCAACACTTAGTTGTATTCTGCAAGTTTGTGTCCTGCAGTGTAATGTGATTGAGTCCATATGTGGTCGGATCATAGCAAGAAGATGCTGCAGATGGTCATGGAGCTTGTGGAGAAAGCGGTAGATTATTTATTCAGTTTGAAAGCACCCTCAACAGAGAACTGAAGCCACCACAGTAAGCCGCTACTGCAGATGAACTGCTTCTTCGGGGCGCTCGTAAATTTTCACTTTGTGAACAAACAAGGACAGATTTAATGTACCTAGTCTCGTTTGGATTTTGCAGAGGAGCCTGTGTTGCTCATCAGTCATTGTATAAGCAACATTCAATATTTGTAATTACAGGCTGATTCTGATGCTCTTTCCCAGGGGGGTGGGGGAGCTCATTGGCTTGTGCCTTGTTTTGTGAAGCTCTGCATAATCTTCCACCTCAGTTCTTTGACATGGTGTTGTTGCAAGAAAATAAAAAATGTATAAAGATAAAAAAATAATGTTGATTCCCTTGAAGTAGACATGTTTATGAGAAACTGTGTTCTCATTATTATTATTTTTTTTTTGTTGTTGTTATTTATTCAACATATTTTCAAAAATATCAGCGTATTTACTCCAGATGATGTAAAAGTGTTTTCACTCACAGCTGTGGAAATAGACTGGACTCCTTTGGGCTCCATATGCTACACTAACTCATAATGACTAAAACCCATTCAGTGGGGAAAAAAAATGCATCATGTGTCTAAATTCGCTTCCCCTTTTCACAGCTCATATCTTCTTGTGAAATCATCCTCCAGGAAAAGAAAGCTGAGATTTCCACTGTGGTTTGCTTCTTTCTCAGTGAAGATGGGCACACTTTCCAGCTGAGCACTACATTCAATAACAATAGGAATCCATCGCATTGGTGCTTTGGCTCTGACTGAGTTATTTAGCTTCAAAAAAAAAAAAATGCATTTCCCTATCTTTTTGTTGCAAACTGTTTCACTCAGAAAATAAACAGCAACAACAAAGAGCTCAAGATAAGAGCCTTAAAAAAAGAACAAAACTTTGAAGTGGTCAGTGGACCTGAATCTAAAGACAACTTGTTTGCTGATGGAGAAATGTCATGTTGTCATGTGTGTGACCCAAAGCCCATGGCAAAGAGAGGGTTTGCGACAGTTTCCAGCTGAGCAGCCAATGAGATGCAGAAACTGTAGTTTGGGCACTGGGCAGCGAAAAAACACAAAAACGAACTACACTTGACCCTGGACCCCCACAGATTACGAGGGAAGAGAGGGGTATTTTTAGCGCATCAGTGATGAAGATTTGAGCAAACAGAAAACGGCTCGGTGGTTTTACACCCTCCAGGGTTTACAAAGCAGTTCAAACGAAAATGAAGGCTTTTTCATGTTCTTTGATCTTTTCAAATCCTTCTGCAGGTATTGATTCTTTTGTATAATAAACCAGGCGTTTTTTCATTGTGCCGAAATCTCTCTCTGTGAGGAAGAGGGTCCAGGCATGTTTTATCCCCCCCCCCCAAACGGGTGAGATTTGAGCCTCACAATCTCTTAAGTGCCACCATTAAAAACTCACAAATCAGATACCAAGAGTGACCCCAGATGAGCCATGCACCTTTGGCCCCTGTTCAGTCAGCACAGTAGCGTGTAGGTTGATCATTACTGGGGTAATCATATCGGCCACGCTGAGCCTGATTGTGTAATTCATCTTAGAGAAAGACAGCACAAGCAGTGTGTTTCCATCATCACAACCCACTGACTCCTCTCAGCAAGGCATAACTTATGAGTCCTCAGATTCATCCAGTCATGACCTCTGCAGCATGATGAGGCACGTCTCAGTTCATCTTTGGGCTCTGATTGAGTTTAATGGAGATACTGATTTTCTGCAGATGGCTACTTACCAGAGACATAAAGAGGTTAGAATAAGTATTAACATATGAAAGACAACACTGAAATATTGCTGGCCTGCATGTGTTTTGCTTAAATAACAGACTTTTTTGGCTTCTCTCCCTGTTATTCCACTTATATAATCAAAGTTGGAGACAGTTTGATAGATTTATATGACTCAAACACATGTGATTTTTTTTTTTTTTTGCTTACTTAAAACTGGTCACAAAGAGAAAGTTGAGACCAAAGAATAAAAGATGCTTTTCATATGCGTCATTACATGCAGCCAGGCACAGAAACATCATTGATTGATATCAATCTGAAAAGTGATTTTTTTTAAATCAGGAAAAAAATATAATTTTAGTCATAATGCCATGGAAATGTCTCCTAAGACAATTATTCATTCAAAATTTCATTATCTGTGCATCTGACTTACATCATTTGTGACTTCTCACATGGGTTTGCTTTGCATGTTATTAGACAGTGGAGCCTAAGGGCATCAATAGGGAAAATGACTTTATTTTTTAAGAAAACACTGAAGCTAATTATGTTTTTTTTCTTTCAGTTGAAAGACTCAACTTTTTAATATTTCATTTAAAAATATATTTTGTTCAATTCATTTAGATCTGCCACTTGTACTACTGCTACACTTCTAGATGATTTTGTCACTTAAAGAAAATTTTGTCATTTACTGAAATGCGGTCCTGTGGTATTACTATGAGTTGTCATCATCTTACCCTGTTTGTAAAATGAACTCACATGATTCTTAAACAGATAAAAGATTAAACCTACTGCTACCTACTTAGTCTTTCCACTTAAGCAGTTCTTACGCAGTTCATGCTGCCACTTGTGTCAAGTTGTTTTTCTCTCTATCCCTGCAAGCAAATGTTGTGATATCACCAGCCCATTTTATTAATGCTAGTTCAAACAAAACAGAGCTAGAGACACTATGAGCATTTTGTATCATTAATATTGTGTGCAAATTACAATGTTTAAGACTCTGTTCAACTGTTTTAAATAACTGCAAAAAGTATTGTTCGACTATAGGGTATTGCACAAAAGGTGGAACCAACTGAACTCTTAGCATTTTTATTAAAAATAATTAATTAAATTATTATCTGAGAGGTGATATCAAAATATGCACAGGAAAGATTAGGGATAATGAGTTCATTTTGTTCTAGTGCTAATCTGGCCCTTATCAGTGCCGGTGTTTGTGATGCTGGAAACACAAGGAACTGGTGATAAGCAAGCACTAGCACCAGTTTGTCACTAGAAGTGATGGAAAGGGTCCTCCACCAAAAAACTATTTACAGATTGGACTCCTTTCACAAAGGCAGAAATCCATGTTAATCACAGTCACACTATGTCTAACTTTTAGTAAAGCTTCTCTCAGTCTCCTTAGGGTTAAAACGATATTTAAGGCTAGGATTTTATTTGCAGCCTTTTGCGGGGAAATAGAACAAAATTTAACATTTTTACCTTTGGTAAATTATCTAATTTAAGAGTTCTTCATTTGCATTACAGCATTTTATTATTATTGGACAACCTGCTCCTTTGAGTTTCAGCAGCCTGGTCATTGGCATAATGAGACCCATTAAACAGAGACAACTGACATTGTGCAGGAGCTCCAAGTCACTCTGAATGTGTTGAAATAACAGTAACAACCAGGGGAAATTTGTACAAATTAGAAAGCAAGCTCTGCAAATTGGCTTTCAGTTTTGGACGTTTAAACCTATATTTAAAGTTTCCACTATTTCTATGAAAAAATGTGAAGCCAAGGGCAAGGCGGTTAAAAAGTCACAGAGATAACCAGCTTCAAATCTATATGGCAAAGAATGCCTCAAAAGAGGTTTGATTTGCTCCAAAAGGTACTGATATTAACAGTGAGTAGATGTGAAGTTAAAACTAAACATTAATTTCCAAACATCTCATTTGAACCTCAAAGGAATCGATGATCCCCTGACTTGTGAGAGTTTCGTCAAACGACTGAGTGAAGACAGAAAGACTGTGATTTAAGTCTTTCAGAGTCTGGCCGATGTCCAACATGAATGTGGTGGAGAGTCTTCGTGCTCTGAAGCTGACATCGCAAAGCTCTTTCAGAACCAAGAATGATGCCTGTTACAGATGATAATAGGTTTCTTATGTTCACTGTGTGAGAAATAGAAAAACATGGGATGACGTAACAGTTTCTGACTGAGTGAACAAAAAATGAAGAGCTTAAACAAATCTGAAGTAAATCAGATAAATTTGAGGCTCTTTTTTATGTCACAATAGTTATTTTGATTTCCAGCTCAAGAGGGAAACAACATCAAAATACTTTCTTGAATTGTATCCTATGTCAAGAAGGTAACAAGCAGCTGGCAGCTATTCAAACCATGGGTAAATGGTGGAATGTGCTGCGCCAAATATCTGATCCTAGTTTCTGTACTGAACAAGAGAAACGGGAAGGAAATGGGCTCAAACACCAACCAGAGACCAGAAAAATATGGCTGAAAATGGGCAGACGGCTAAATGGTTTCCAGCCAAGACATTAGGTGTGCACATGTCTGCAAAGAAACAAGCCCGTAATTCTCTTAGTGGCTGGTCTGTATGGGAAAAAACACAAAGACGTTAACTTCTCTACCAGTCGAACAGGCATCTACTCGATAAATAAGACTAAGAGGTTGAGTTTAGCTTGATTTAAAGAGGTTTCATTACAGGAACTGAAATTTATTCAGCTATTAACACACTATTAGAGTGTACTTAGGTCTTATTGGTTTAAGCAATCAGGTGCTTAAAACTTCAGCACTATCATACATTAGACTGTGGCTTGAAGCAATGGTCAATGGATACTTCATAAGAACTGGTTGTTTGCTGCTCCACAAAGTTCATTACTGGTCCTGATTTCTCAAGTTCAATTGGGATTTTAAACAATAAGGATTAGCAATTAGAAAAAAAAATCAGGTCACCCAAATTGTGAAACCTTCACATGTCAACCTTTATTTTTACTCTGTAAAATAAAGTGATTTAAATGGACCTAAATAATTAAACTTGTTCCAGTAATGAAAAAAAAAACTATTAACAAGTTAGGACATCCTCCCCCTGCAAATACCCTTGTTTTAGAAGAAATAACTTAATGCAGATGTCAGCCTCTGACATCATCTAAGTAAAGTTTGCAGCATCATTGATATGAGACTTTCCATTATTAGTTCTCAACCAATCCTTGTATTTATTGCCATGGTTTAGGGATCCAGCAGATGATCCAGCAGAGGATCTCTAAACCATCACATTTCCAGCTCCATGCTTCAAAGCTGCCATGAGATTCTTTTCTTTCAATGCTGCACTTATTTTATAACAAATATGTCATCTTTTCTGGTGCCCAAAATCATTCTGTATCAGACTCATTTGTTCAGAGAACATTATTCGAGACGTTTTGGCCTTTGTTTTCTCTCAGGTAATGTTTTAGCTCTTAGCTTCTTGCCTTGGTGATCAGTCTCACTTTAGCTGTGAGGAGGTTTAAACAGGGCAAACCTAATTTAAACATGCTGACCAATGGTTTTCTTATCATGTGTAACCAAAAGTGACGCACCACTGTGTGACTATTTCAAGCTAAAGTAAACTTGGAGGTGTCCTAATTATTCCTCACCTGAAAGAATTTAAAAGATATTTCCCTGGCAAAAATTTATATTAAAAATCTAAATGTATTACGATGTTAGAAAAAAAAAATCTGTTGTAGAGTGTTTTTTTCCCCTCAGTGGTCTCTGCAGAGGTGAAATTTAAAGTGATTCTGTTTTCAAAGAGGTCAACACAACCAAATTCCTTTATGCTTTTACTCCACAAAGCATTTACAAGTTTAATTTGTCCATTGAGGTGGATGAAATCAGTTTGTTAATGATCCAGAACAACCAACCACAGGGACATTCAACTAAGCTCCAGGTGAAATTGTTTGTTTCAGCCAATGACAAGCTGAGATTGTTATCCAACTGAGTTCAAACACAGAAGTTAAGTTGACCCCATGAAAGAACTCCATTCAAAAAAGTTTGATATAACCACAAAATATAATCTCCTGCAAATACCAGTTGGCTCACATGTTGATTGATTTCTCTAAAGAATGCATTCATACTGGAATTATTTTGTAAGTTTCCAGTTTGGAAGAGAAGCAATAAATAAATAAAACAAAATTAAGCATATTATGCAATTTAATGTTGTGGAGCTGTCCTAAAGAGGACGTCGAGGAAATAAATTGCCATGTTATTGTTTATCAGAAATTTCAAATTTGATTTCCTGGAGTCTCCAATCGTACGTCTAGATTTACACTCACTTATGAACAAAGCTTTCCAAATCTGTAACCACACGGGTCTGGCAGCACAAGAACGACCTCTGAATGAGGATTGTGTGCACAGCACCAAAAATTTGCTAAGACATGTGGTTTTTCAGACCATGCCTTGTCTTTCCTCCTGTGCCATTATTTTGCCAGTGTTTTGGCATCTCAGCTTGAACTCTGGTTTAGATAAATACATCTAAGTATCCAACAGAAGTTGAGATTTTAGAAAGTCTGGGTCAGCCTGGAAACAAACTGTACAGATCAGATCAAACTGTACTCTTAGTATAGTGTTAGAGGTCAGGAACAAAACTCCCTTAAAGACAACACAGTTAGCAAAATAGTCAAGCCAATCTCTCAAATAAAAAAATCAAACCTGTCGGTAGTTGTTACTTTGAAAGGGACAACTCTCTTTACTACTGCTTTTGAGCAGTCTAATGAAACATTTCTGCTTTGCTTGGTTTTAGATTACAAAAATGTGAGGAAAATTCATTTTTCTCAGATGACTCTTAAGAGTCAGTGGTTAGAGGATAATGGCAAAGGGCAAAAAGCATCACTGTGTATTACTGATTAGTACAAAGCAAATCATTTTCTCTAAATCTTGTACCTGTTCTTCCATGCATATCATCCCAGAATTTCCAAACTATGAATGTTTTATGACACTGACAAGTGTCCAATTCAGCAATATAAGTGAATAATCTTATTTGTCTATTTTTTGCCATGATTCTAACTATTCTAACTCAGCTCTTATAGAGGCTCCTCTGCAGGAAGCAAACAGAAGCGACACAGGAACTGATGAAACGGATGAGCCCAGAAGAAGTGTTGCTTAATCTGGTTAGAGGGTGGCCTTATCTGGTTGAATTGTACATTTTGCTACCTTTGTCTAATTTTGCTAATATAATATTATTGTACCATTTTAATGTTGTCTTACTTTTGTCCTGTGGTGTTAGTCCAACATCACATATGTAACATTCTTCAAGAAAATTTTATTAATCTGTATCCAACCTGATTCCAAAGTGGTAAATCATCAAAACATACAGTGAACTGAGGCAGAAACAATACAAAGCTATCTTTATTAAATCAAAAGTCATGGGGAGAGCAACAAAATATCTATGAAATAATTCATCCTTACAACTTAGTGTCCTTTTGGATTTACTCTAACATTAAAACTGCCCTATAAGATTCTCTAAAATTCCAATATGATCCCTGGTGGCGAGACAATTCAACAAATTTCCCTCAGGATCTGACAAACTGTGTATTTTTTACAAGGTGTTACGAGAACAGAGGCATTCTAATCTAGACAGACTCTTATCAGAGTTATGTCACAATCTGGGTTCATTGTAGTGGAATATATTATTAGCCTTACTGGGGTCATTGTGCGGGTCCAGCTGAATCAGAACCCGGAGTGCCCCACATGATGCTCATGATCACTTGAGCTGGGCTCACACCAACACTCTTCCTCTCACTCATCTCCTACAGAGAAGATCAAGCTTAGGTTCTTCTTTTAACTTCCTTTAGTCATGTCTCCTCTCTTTACTCATGGTTTGTCTCGCTCAAATCAAAATTTCATTTCTCTTCTTCAAAAAGAAGAAGAGTATTTTTTTACTTACGATTACAGGCAATGATGGATACAAGAAACAAGCTCTTTTTTATTCTCTGTTCCCACCGATCAATTTCACTAACCCTCATACTTATCAAACTAAAAGGCTAAAGCTTTCAAGGTCGTCTAAGTCTCACACTGCTCACCCTTATTTAGCCGCCGTCTCACAGGTCTTGATTTCTTGCTCAGATAGGCTGTCATATACCTTCACGAGATGACTAAATGCTTTAAATTTAACTTTTTTCATTTTCTTTCTAATAAGAATAGAGAGGTAAAAAAAATACAAATAAAATCATATTCTACAATCACAAGACAAATATAGGGAAAACTATTTGAATTCATAACAATATAAAGATGATTTAATCATGTTTAAGGTACTTTAATTTACAGAAGTATTTTTAACCATATAATGTCAGTGACTTGTTCTGCATTTATAGGCAATTCAATGAGTTATTTCATAATGACGCACATCAAATTTAAACCTATATTCAACCTATTTGCTTCATCTCTCCTACTGTTTACAAGCCGTCCCTCACAACATTCGTTTCCCAAATATATATATAAAAAACGCTTAACAAAAATTAAAGATGTATTTCATAGGTCCACACTGAACCAAGAAAACACCACAAAGTGCTCCTTATTTCCAGAGTTTCTATCATATCACCTCTTCAAATAAATGGCCAAGCGCAAACACTCGCCCAAAATTAAGATCCCATGTTTTCAACCAAAAAAACAGTTGAACTCTGAGCCTTACAAATCTTGTCCTTCGGCGTGCATCGGCTCTCCCGGAGCCGAGGGTCACTTTATGCGTTGCAAAACTTCACTAATTTACTTCCAGTATTCATTGAAACACCTTCACCACCCACTAATGCTTGCAAATCACCCTTAAAGGCTGTATGCAGCCAAAGCTCCCTCAGCCATGCGGTGCACCTGAGAGCATGACTCTGATTCCTCACCAAGGTGGTGTTTGTGCTGCTTTGTAGCATTACTGCAACAGATGTGCTGCTAATGAATATGCTTTGTTTACTTGTGGGTGGTAAGTGTTTATCAGAAAATGCGCCATGTTTTTTCACAAACACAAAGTTCAGTAAGATGCAAGAGGACCCATGTGTTTTTATTGGTTTGCATGATGCCGCTCAAGTGAGTCTAATTAACAACAGAATGGTTCCTGGGCAATTAACTCACGTAACAATCAAACTCAGATTTATTCACTGTTAAACTGTGTATTAAGAATTACTATTTGCCTGGTGTGTAATCACATTTACATGTCCTGGACTTGGTAGGCCTTTAATACGTATAATTATGTGTTTGGCATGCAATTATGGAAACAAAGAGGGCAGAACTTTAGCACTCATGGTTTTGTTCATATAGAAAAAGCTAAGATATTTCCTTTCTAATCTGTAAAAATTAAATAGTGGAAATTAACATTAATAACATGGCTTGAAAAATATAAATACACTTTATGTTTCACTTGGTTTAGCATAATAAAGGCAGGATTAACACATTCATGTGATCTGTTACACTCTCATTTTAAGTTAAATTGAGAAATATAATTCAAAGAAGAACTTAAATGAGTCGTGTTCATTTGGAGCAATTTAGATTAAACCAGTCTGCAGACAAAATGCACTAATTCCTTCTCTGCACCTGGGATTGGTTTACAATGCTGCAGATGAAAGGATGGTGTTGATGGAAATGCGCTGATAATAGAGCGATAAAAGACACCAAGTGCATTTGCTGCAATTAAAGAAAAGAAAATCGAGATGTAAACTTGACCCCAACCAGCAAAAGAAAATATAACAAATACTATTATGACTACTACTGCCACTACTACGAATAATAATAATAATTGTCACAACAGCATTAATAATAATAATAAAAATGGAACAAATTACCGTTGACAGCACTGAGCTCCGCTGATATCCCAAACGCTCATCCTCTGAGCAGCTTTATTCCCTCTCTCTCAGGTCGGGTCGCTGCGCTGTAATCCAACTTTCAGCAGAGATTCTGGAGGAAGAAGTTCAGCTCTCCGACCTGTCGGCGACACCGCGAGCACCGGCGGTCTGCGGCTTCAAACGAAACTCCTGAAGAAGGAGTGAAAGGAGTAGAAACACTCTGTGTGCGGTGGGCGCTTGTGGCCGTTCTGTGCGGGTTTCCGCGTGTGCGTGTGAGTGAGTGCGTGTTCTGGCCGAGCCGCTCCGCTCCTCGTAGCCGCGTGACGCAACTGGACGCCTGGGGGGAGGAGGGTGCGCGTGTCGCCTTGGTCTCGTTGAGACGAAAGATGGATGCAAAGCGCTTCTGACCAATTATATATGTTAAAAGTGTTTAGAAAGTGCTCACAGGACTTGCTCTTATTGATGTCTTGTTTTTAGTATTCACCTGGCAAAATATGTTCAACTTTGAAAACAATATTTTAATAATTGACTGTATTTTTCAGTGGCTTTATAAGTGCAGCTTAAGACATCAGAGTCATGTGTTCACTTCTTTCTTTATAAGATTCTCACCTTTACGGCAGGAGATGCGGTGGAATCTGGGAAAGAGGGCGGAGCTTAAAGCAATCAGCTAAAATTGATTATCGTTTGCTGAGATGTGTTTATGTACAAACCAAAGTTCAAACCAAAGAAAGGTCACACTATAACGTTTTTTTTTTTTTTGCACACTTAGTTGAGATATATATAAACTAAAACCAATCAAATTAGGTCTGATAATATCCTCATTCTCCATAAATAAATCAACCTTTCGTTTAAATTTAAGCAATTATGGGAAACTACTTTTTTTTCTTTTTCTTTTTTTTTGTAACTGCAGTAGAGGCTCAGGAGTTGCAGGTTATAAAGAGAAACAAGATGCACCATCACAGAGTTTAATTTTATTACATTATAATAAAGTAAATTAAACTGCAATATGTTAGTAATATTACTATACTGTTCATAAGAAAATGGTTTGCCTGGAAAGCACTAATTAAAAAATTCTCATACTGAATTTTGTTTGCTGCTGAAAGACTAAACAGTTAAATAAGAAGTTTTATTTATATAATTCCTTTCACATATATATATATATATATATATATATATATATATATATATATATATATATATATATATATATATATATATATATATATATATATATATATATATATATAGTATATATATATATATATATATATATATATATATATATATATATATATATATATATATATATATATATATATATCACAAAAAGTGATTTAAAAGAGAAAAAATCTGAAATAATACAGAAATGAAATATCAGAAACAGCTGTAATTTCTCTAAAAATATGTGAATTCTTTTTCTCTGAGACAAAGCAATATAAATTGGCTTGCTGAGCAGACCTGAGCCTGTTATTTCTTGTGTGTGTCTGGCGGTCTCTTTACTCTAAATAAAACCTAAATCTGATGTGATCACCGTGAAGAAGCCAAGATGAAATGATATGTGTTTACTTTGAGGATTCTTCCTCTCACACTGGATCTTTTTGGGCAGCTAATCAATCACCTGGTTGACAGTTTTGCAGAGCCTGCAGAGATAAATGCTTTCCAGAAGCACCACACACCTCACGCTGTCAGTGTTGTTTTAAATCCTTGGGAAAATCTTGTTCAACAACATTAGACAACAAAGGTGTTTCTCTTGCATTTTATCAACTTCAATCAATCGCCTTCATCACCGGTCATCATATCTTTTTGTGGAGAAATCACGTCCTAGCAGCAGACTTCTTCTGATAGTGGTGGGGACTGTTTGAGCAAAAACAGCTTTTTCTTGCCAAACACACTATTGAACAAACTACATACTGTGAACTTTGCCCATAAACAGAGTTCAAGGACCTTCTGTGTCAATAAGCTGCATACAACTTGTATGGATTCTCTGTGAAAAATATACTGAAACGCAACACGTTTTAAACTATTTTGTTATGTAGTAATCTTTCCTTTCCTGTTAAATACAAATTGTTTTTATAATCATACATATCCTCTTCTCTTTTCAAATGTGTAATAGTCATTCATTTTTGCTTACAGTGCTGTTGATGAAGGAACCAGTGGCAGCAAACGGGGTCAACAGGTCAAATACCTCCACGTACTGAAATTTTTATCAGTCGCGCGCTGCAGCAGATGCTGCAGCCGAAGATGCTGAGCTTTGAGCCGGGTTGCAAACCGGCCAGCAGCAGCTCCTGTATGTGACTTTTGCCCTATCCATTTGAAACAAAGGAGAACTCGTGACTGAACGGTGATGCAAGAACCACTCCAACCTCCTGTGGACCATGGTCACACACAATACTACGGTCTAATAGTCAGGCATCCTTACTTCCACACGGAAATGCTGAAACGCATTTTCGTCAGGTGCAGCCCCTCCTCCACATCTCATCCTCTCGCCACCCTGAGGCAGAGTATGTGAGGTTTTCAGCAGCAGATTGAACCTTTTATAAAAGCTGCATGACTTTGCGTACCAAAGCGTCTCACTTTTCTGATCATATCTTGCATGTGTAGATTATCCACTACATTCTGGTGAATTTAAAATAAAAAAAAAGGCTGAACTGCTTTTAAGTCAAAATAAATTCTTAGTTTATTTTATTTTAAAAGTTTAGGAATCAGGAGGTACAAAATCAAAGTTACAGCTTTCACTGTCTGTAATGATTTTCATGGCTATGACTGCTGATGTTGGTCCATCGTGTTTTATCAAGTCCAAAGTCAGCACAGCTGTCTCGCAAGAAAGCTTTATGTAAATCCAGCAGGACTTGGCAACCCTTCAGACCACCAAAAGTACCAACACCTGGTTTAATGACATGATATCACTGTGTGAAATCTATCCTAACTTATGCTCCATAAAAAATGTCAGGATGATTCCCAAGAAGGAGATGAGAGACGTCGGACAAAACAATCCAGACGAGCTGAAAGCTTCTCTTAACGCAACCTGCTTCAAAAACACCACAGAGCCACAGGATGATCCTCTTCATCAGCCTGTGGCGTACCAATTACTTCATCAGCACTGCACTGATGAAGTCATTTCAGCAAAAGGAGCTGTGAATAAGTATTAGGCCGATACATGTCGAACTTTACAGCACAGTGCTATTTCAGTGTGGGTTTTTTTTGTTGTTGTTGCTCATATGGAATATTTGAAATTTCTGAAGTACAAAGGTTTTTCACAATTATCAAATTTATCTCAAGGAATAAATACTTGAGATATAATTAATCTAGGTGGTATAAGTTTCACCCTTTTGAGCTGAATTAGTCTTATTGAACTTTTCAGTGATATTCAAATTAACTGAGATGTGCTTGTGCAACAACTGGTTTAGGAATTTATTTACTGGTTAGAATAGTTAACTGGTAACATTTAGACAAATATATCATAGACTATAAATAAAGTTATCCTCACTTCCAACCTTTTCTTTCTCTAATCCCATTGGTCACACTGGGATGTTGTCTAAATTTACCCTGCATCTAATACAGTTACTGTAAATGTTTCCAAAATGGACATTTAAAGCGAGAGATTTCCCTTCTGTAAAAGTATTACCATGTTTAGTCGGTCGTCTTCATGGTTTCAAGTAGCAACTGAGATCTGCCTGTAGTTCAGGCAGATCTCAGACGCCACACTTCACATCACCACTTGAAAACAAAAATAAATTCACAGTGTTTGCTTGCATCTCATTCAAATTTCTCCACCGCTGTCAAGACAAATTTATGTTCAGATGCTCTCGCAGCCAGTTGATTACTTCATCCACAGAGTTGGGAAAATTTTAGTCAACGATGAGGTAAGAAAGCATCCAGAAAGAAAGAGAAACTGGAAGAACAAATGGACAGATGAGAGTGCTTTGTGTGTGTCAGGGTTAGATGTGTTCTGGCCTCAGGTTTGCCAGTCCCCTCAGAAAAAGGTCTGTGTTCCCTCCCACCCCCCGATTCTGAACGTGCTCTTTGAGTCTGGCAATGGCACTGGCATTTGATCAGGCCGTATTTTCCCCCTGGTAACATGAGTTCATGGCGCTGCAACACATAAATGTTTTCTCATAGCTTGGAAGGGAATTAGAGGCTTTCAAAAGATGTTGGTTTTAGTTGTGGGTCACATTTGCATTTCTCACATGCTGATTTTACCGTAAACACAGAGAACCGTTTTGAGGTTCTCTGTGTTTAGATATTTGAGTGATATTTTACTGAGTGTTACAGTAAAAGCAAAACGTCTTGTTTTTGTAGGTGATTGGGTTTGAGTGTGTCAGATTTGCTTGTCACTCAGTGTAAATACCTCATTCAGAAGCTGTCTAAGGGAAAATCTCCTGCATGCATCTTTAAACAGTTTTACCCAGACTGACTTCAGGAGTGAAATAAAAGCTTCTGAGATGGAGCCAGAAAACAGATGTGTTTCTTTCTTAGCAGCGAGGGTTGAATCCCCTAACAAGGCGACGTGGAGCACAAACACCAGTGTGTTTCCATTGAAGCATTTCTGCACTCTCATGTGATTCCCCACTCCTCTTTGAGAGTTCTCTGGCCAAATCCCGTCAGTGACGCTGTCAGGGTGTATCAGAAAGGAGCAGATAGATGTACGGTCATGTTGACGAGCTATCAGCTGTGCTTCTCGCCTTGCCGCCCCTGACAGCCGGCTGGCAGGAGAGCGATTCTCCCTGGAGAGGCGTCTTCGTGGAATAATGTTATCACAAGTCAAGTTTCCCACCGTGAGGTCAAATTAAAACCCGCATGTTGGAAATGTGAAATAGCTTTCATGGTTGATGGAGAGGCTTAATGCAAATGTTTCGTGGCAACATGAGCAATTTATAAAACAATGGGATGTCGTCTGCATTCTTGTTTCACCTCTCAAATGGTAATTGTATCATAAGTCAATTAATGTAATGCTATACATAATGTTCAAATATTATTATATTTGAAATGTTTTATGTTTGAGAGAAAATCTTTTTATTAAAATATGATGAAGCAGATACTTTTTTTATATTGGCCACATTTTTTAAACACTGGCTGTAAAAGCTGCTCAAAAAAACATTTTTAATCTAACCTATTTACATTAGCTTACACTGAATGTTTTGAAAAATAGTGTAAATTTGAGTGGATTTATTAAGTGGGGAAACAACCTCGTGTTCAGAGATTCTTGTTTTCTGTATGATTTAGGTCTGAAGAAAATGGAGGAAGACTGGTTTTGTCTCTGGTAAACAACTTTCCTGTTCATTTAGCTGCAAGCATTCGATTAAAATGCTTTCATTTGTTTTGCTTTATAGTTTAAAAATGTTGCTAATGGGATCAATAAATGCAAAAACAAAGCTCAATGTTTTTAACATGGGTTTTTTGTTGCTGACTATAAAATTGTTTCTTAATTAAAGGTTACAGTCTGATTTGTTTTCAACGTTGGTTCAAGGAAAACATTAAGCTCTGCTGGCTTCAAATCTTTGCCCTCATTTTAAATATTGATAAGTGGTGATCGATCTTCTAGATTCCGGGTCATTATCTGTTGAATTCTCAGTAATCCTATTCTTGTTACTGCATGGGGGCTTCTTGAGAAATCTGGTTGAAAACGCAGTTTGACGTCACCTTGTTTGCTCATTTTGTCACATTGAGGCTTTATTTATTGCTATAATTATTATTATGCAGGAAAAAGAAAATTTTCTTCACAGCTGTTACACATGTAAATAAGCACCCTATTATCTATAAGGCATTTTCTTGGTGTTTGGCGTTCTGCACGCTCTTTGGAAGCTCTCGCAGTGTGTATAATTATTCTGAGAACAGCAGCAGGTGTTTATTCCTGTGAACTGCAGAGGCACAATAGACCCCAGAAGCTTGTGTCACAGAGTTGGACCCTGGCCCTGAGTGTAAAAATAGCCATCTGACCCACAGTGTTATCTCTTCATTCCCACAACTATTGGCACTCTCTTTAACTCCCACTGAAGCCACGCCAAATGTCCTGCCCACCCAGCAGTGTTCATAATTAAAATCTCTGTTGCTATGGAAGAGCAGTGATAAGTTCAAATCGAACTCATATTTGCTTTCAAAAGTAGAAAAGCTCCATGCGCCCCAGCTAGTTCCAAGGAGATATGATTTCTAGTGTATTTGATGACTAATATGCTTATTTAGACTTGGATTTCGGTCAAGTTAGGGAAACAAGCAGGAGGAGTTTTGTTTCAAATTAGTTTTTTCTCACTTCACTTTGACAAAGCAAGCCACAGATAGGTAGCAAAATATCAACAGGAGTCTAAAGTGCTTGCTTTCTACAGACCAGTGTTTCTCAATTCAGGCCCTGCATATTTTAGATGTGTTTCTGTTCCAGCACACCTGATTCAAATGAATGCATGGCCTTCTCTACATGCCATCAAGTGCTGAAAAGGCCTGTTGATCACACTCTTATTCAAGTCAGGTGTGAGGCAGAAAGGAAACACTATAAACTTGCACAGCACTACTGTACATGCCAAAAACTGTCAAATATCCACCACTTGCATATTTGTTGGCGTTTGTTAGTTTTGGGAATTTGTTCAGAAAATCTTCAAATACAGTTTTATATGTTCAAGATATGTTCAGCTTTTTATCTGGGATCCCAAATTAACAACTAAAAATAGATACAAGCGTACTGAAAATGTATTGCAATGTTGAAATATTAGCAGTAAGAAGTATTAACATTCAAATTGGTTTTGTTTTGGGCTTTTGGCTGATAGTGATGATGAACACATAATTCAAATAGATGTAAAAAGTATGAGAAATTTGTATTAAAACGATCATTAAAAGGAAATTGATCACCGTCAAAGTTCTGAATCCCAAATAAGATCTAAAACATTACAGTGCATATTGATAAATCCCAACTATAGACTTGACAGAAGAAAGCTGTAAGCTTCTATGTCAAAAGCATCTCTGACGTCTAAACGCAGTAACATAGAAAAATTTGCCGGAATAAAAAGGCCACAGATAATTGAAAATGTTTCAGTACAGAGACGTGCTTTATAACCTGATTGAAAACCATTCTTAATAACATTGCCTAAAAATGACTGGTGCTGAATAAAGATAGTTTTAGTTGGAAGAATGCAAAACTAATTTATTGGTGTCTGAAAATTGTCCCCTTTTGATAATGATTTTTCCATTAAAGCTACCTTAATTCAACTGGTGACTGGGAAGGTGAAAAGCGGAAAAAAACCAAACATTTTAAAAGCCATTTTAAACTTTAATTCACAAGATTTTTTTTTAACAAACAGCACTGATTGGTAAAGTCAGTGCTGTCATTCAGGAATAACCGAAGTCGGTAAATTTTGAGTTAAATATCCAATTTTTCTAACTTGAGTTGAAACAGAGAATTGGCAGAAACCTGATTTGCCTGCTGAACTTGTATATTTCCTGCACATTACAGACAGCACAAATCAAATACTGCCGAGGCAGAGATGCTTGCATTATTATTTTTATGAAAGTTGTGCCTCTTCATACGTCACTGTCAAAATTCAGGCAGTCTGATTTTTTTTTTTTTTTTTTATCACTTTCAAACACTCAGTATTCATTCTGATACTGAATCAAATAAAGAGACTCATCCCGTCACTGTGGCTTGCATGCATTGAAAAACACGCAAATGTTTTATGACATCATGTTGCTTCATTGCATAATTAACTTCATTAAGAAGCAAATGCAAAATGAAACTTGTTTGTTTAATCGCCTGAAGACAGGCAAGCCATAATTATGGTGATTACCGCACACTTAAAATGGCATAATTGTAATAATTAGTGAAGCGGGAGCTCAACCCCATGTCCCATTTTTTTTGTTTGTTTTTACAACAAAGCATTAGCTTAGTTTCAACTGTTATTGTTGCACATCTTACAAAGTGTATTCTTTAAATAATGACCTTTGCATTAAAGACAGAACATAAACAAATTCTGCAAAGTTATTGGAAAAAAATGTGATGCAAATACAAATTGATAAGTATTTCCCCCAAGCTATTATGTGTCATCAAATGTCATGAGCAAAACACAGACTAATGTCATTTCCCCCCCCCATCTCATTCTCTCCTTCTTCATGTGCTTTGTGCTTTTCTGCATTGGCAGGATTATTTGATCTGATAATGGTGAAACCAGATGTTAGAGAGGTTTGCACCTTTCCTTTTCTAATATTTGCTGCCTTTCTGTCAACCTTCCTTTTTGCACGTAGGCTTTCCTTCGGAGGCAAATATCTGCCAAGCTCCAACGTCGAAAACTGCTGGAGAATTCCTCACAGAAATGTGTTTACAGCAGTATGAGATTATTTAACTTATACCGCTCTGTTTATGTCCATCTGCTTTTAATTTCTCTCACCATGTGATCTCAATAAACATTTGTCAACACACATGGAGGCTCCAGAGATGAGCAGAAAAGCAGTTGGCAGGATCCTTACCAGACAACTTACTGGTAGAGAAAAAGCAAATCGGTTTTATTAACAAAGCACTAAAAACATCGTACAAGAAAGACAAACATTTTTATCCTAATTCCAAGTTTTGTGCTAAGGCACCTTGTTCTCCTGTTTTGCCATGAGTGTTAACATCACATGTGAATGCAAACACATAAGTGGGTGGGTGAAGCTGTGTGTCTTTCATCCTGACAGGGCTGGAAGCTAATCTCTGCTGCAAACTGTCTCAAGTGTTTTTGCCCGTCCATGTCCACAGCAAACTGGTATTCAATCAGTCAACTGGAATGTAATTGAAATGCTCAGCTTACACATTTTGAACTTGTGTGCAGCTTTAGACACATTATAATAGATTCAATTCACCTATATTTTCTCATTCTGAACCAAAGAACTTTCTGTGTGGCTTTCCGCTGTGTGTGGGAGGTTTCTACGCGCTGTCACTAACAACATGTAATATAATTTTGGCATCGGCATCTGGACCACCTGAAGAGAAATACATACAAAAGTTTGATTCTGTTTTATACCACGTAATGTTGCCTTGCAGAATTAATGAAAACATTTATGCATCTGAGACAAGGGTGAAATAAACATGTGACTTTTTATTTGTATAAGATATGGCTCAGCTTGCAGAGTGCTGTGCCACCCTTAATAACAGTTTATTTTTATTGACATCTAAAAGAAATAGATTTTCTGATTTGATCAGATGAACTTCCTCACATTTTCTTAACATTTTAAGGTTTTCATTTAATATTTACATGACTTCAACGTGTTATTGGTTCCAGCTAGGCAGCTTTTATGTGGAGGGGGAGGCCAGAAGCATATGGGGTAAACATTTAAATTGGAGAGAGATAGACGGATACAAACAAAAAGCAGAAGGAAACTGAAGGACATTGTTTTAGAATGCACTTATTGTATAATAAAAACAAGAGGACAGAATGAAGACAGGGTGTATAATTTGACAAGATTTGACAAAAAAAAAAAACATTGTGGCTTGTTTGACAACATGCTTTCTTTGTTTCTCTTATTTTTTTCATGGACAAGGAGGAGCCAAATCACAGATTCTAAATCCAAGACCATTTGTAGATTATATGCATCATGTATCACATTAAAAATTGTAAAAGTGTTCTTTTAGAAGTGATTCTAAAATCCATGTGAAATACAGTACACTACTGCCCCCTCAGGCACAACAGAGTTGGTGCAACCAATTCACACTGGTTTCTGTACATCTCTGAGGTGTGATTTACACATTAGTGCAACAATCATCGTGGGTTTTGTCTCATCTCCTCACAAGGGAACAGAACATTGAGTCCTGCTTACCTACACAGTGCCTCAAATGCAATTAGCCACTCTCAGAAACGATCACTTCTAATACCCGCTGACACACAAATCTCCAGTTCCTTTTTTTCCGTCTCTTTAATTGACACTGCAGAGACGGCCTTCGTGACCTGTTTTTTAAGGCTCCGTATCCTCTTTTGGATGCATGACCGGGACGTGGAAATGTTCTCAAACATCTGTGCCTTTGAGCTAAATGTCTCTAGTAATATGGATAAAAAGCAACAGATTCTTCTTTGTGAAATCTGGAGGGCTGATCTTTTCAGAGTCCATATGCTAAATATCCAAATAGGAAGGGAGGATGCAGAAGCATGTGTTGCACAGCAAACGCCTTGATAAAATTAGCACAAAATGTTTGAAAATCTAAATCAAGACAGAGACACTGCAACATCTGCCCTGTAGATAAATTTGTCACACGAGTGTAAAACAATAGCCATCATTTGACACACAAAGAACCTTCCCACATTAAAAAAAAATCGAAAGCACTCAACTGAAGAGGTCCATATTATCTCTTGATATCTAAATGTTCCTCCCTCACTGGTTGGCGTCAAACAGATGACACACCAGACAACAGATATATGAGCGCCGTTGGACGACACCCTGCATCAATCGTAGGAATCAAGATAGAAGAACATACCAAACGGTGAGTATAAATTCTGAAGTCTAACAATTACATACATATTTTTTGATGGTTGTGTCATAAAATGTGTCAGAACAAGAACACTAAAACTGACTTTAAGAATCAATTTATCCTAGCTGATAAAGGTTGACTTTATTTACTAAAATTTATGAGAACAAGTAAGTTTGATTAAATTTTCCTTTGGGATCAGTAAAGTATTTTATTTTCATTATTTGCTGGAAAAAGGGAAGACAACTAAAGTTTGTAGGCCTAACTTACAAAAGGCAACTATTGCTTTTTTTTTTTTACTTTCATGTGAATTTCAACTTTTGCTCACCTTCTATATAAAGGACTGTAAGTTTCAGTATCAAGTCAAAGTGTCTGTAAAGTTGATGGTTCTTGTGATTTTCAGCATATTTTAAAGGCACAAAGGCAACATGACCAATTTAGCATATGACAATGAAGATAAAGCATGTTCAAATACTTATTACTGTACAATTAACGAATATTATTTTAAATTGTTTGCCTGTAACTGACCAGCAACCTATTCAGGGCGAACCCTTCTTCTCACCCATAGGTATAGACAATAGATGGTTATTTAAAATATTTTTTATGACAGAAAACTTTTCAGTCGCAAACATTAAAAAAAGTTTTTGAAAAGTTTACTTTCATAACTTGATAGAACAAACTTAACCCTTTACAAGACAGGCACACAAATAATTCAATTATATGCAAATGGCTCAAGTCATTTTTTCAACAACTTCAAAATTGCAAATTTAGTCATGCTGTAGATGAACAGACAGCCAACGTTTTAGATTGTTCGTTGTTTATTTCACTGTCAAAAGATGTGCTTGAAGGAGAAAAAAAAACAATTGACTTTGTTTGTAATCTCGAAGGAAAAGCTTATTGGTTAAAAACTCCAGTCGTCTGCAGGTGTGATTAATCCCACAGGAGTGTGACTGGCCTGAGGTGAGGCCTGTAGCAGAGGGAGGTTGGAAACACCATTCGCAGGGGGGCTGAGGCTAAAAACGGTCTACAATGAAGCAAATCAGTCCCCTTGATGGCAAGGAATAATCACAGGCTGGTCTCAGTAGTCCATAGCTGGAGGCAGCTCAGGTGTAATGACTTTAAGAGAGTGTTTAAGTTTGAGATTGTGTGCAGAGCAATAATCAGAGCTGTAGCAAACAGTTTTCCAGCTTTAAGTACAATCTGCAGAGACTGAGTTCCTACTTCCAGGAAAATATACAGAGATTGCAGCCAACACATAAGTGACCCTCATATATTAAAACATCTTTTCATCATTCAAATGTATCAAATTGATTTTCCGTTTTAGCATTCTTTGTTCAGAAATAGCTTGCGAAACAATCGCATGTAGTGACTGACCTTTAAAAAGCTCTAGAACATCTACGATCATTTATTGTCGGCATGCAAAGTATGACCTTTGTTGTTTAAAACCGAGAGCTGATGCTCTTTTATTCTCTTATGAAAGGATGTTGGAAGGTGTCTCTGAAGTGTCTTAGACATATTGTTGTTCAGGGAGTCGCGTTTCCCGGAGGGGAGCCCACACAGACCCAATAACAAAATAACAGCCTGAGGAGAGGTCCTGTTGGTGTTTGTAACGTGTTTTTACTGTCTGACAGCTGCCTCTGCAGCCACTTTGTTCCTGCTGAGATTCGACTGCTCAGAGATCACAACCCAAGGGGACTAATAAAGAACAGCATGTCTGATGTGACAGTTTGGAGTTTTGTTCAGTTGGGAAAAGGCTATGAAATAAATGAAATAAATCATCAAGATAACTCTGGGCTTTAATGGAAAAATCCTTTCTCGCTGTTGTTGTATTAGTTGGATAACAACCACAACTTTTGTTCCATTCTCTCTTTCAGAGTTCTTCCGTTCGCTGGTCAACATGGACAGATACATCTTGCAACTTAACTCAACCTCTGTTTCTGCACAAGTCCCTCACAACACCACAGTTAATGTCAACGCCACTGTTAAACATTTTAGCGTGTTTGATGGCTGTGAGAAGTACTTTGAGGGAGTTCTGTTTGATCTTGCTTTACAAATCATCAATGTAATTGTGGGAATACCTGCCAACGTTCTTGTCATTGCAATTCTTATTCACAATCGCAAAGAACCGTCCACTTCAGACCTGTTCCTGGGTTGCTTGGCCTTCATGGATGCCTACTTTGGCACCATGACCCCTCTAAACTTTTTAAATCTTTACATCTGGCATAGCAAAGAGGTCTGGTCAGCGGTTAAGTTTTCCTTCGGTGTTAAAGACACCAGCGGCCCACTGTTTCTTTCTTGCATCTGCCTGGATCGATTTGTGGCCGTGCTCTTTCCGATCACGTTTGGGCAGCTGAAACCCATCAAATACAGATTGAGCCTCACACTGCTGGTACTCTGTCTCACCTTTGCCTACTCTACAGCCAAGATGGTGGGCGGTTTTCCCAATTTCGAGAAGGTGTTCACTGGCGAGGTCCTTGCAACTTTTACCTGGATGGTGGTCTGTAATGTTTGCATTTTATGGGCCCTGAAGAAATCTCGTGGCGCCGGGAAAGACGACATGCATCCCATGAAGAAGAAGGCTTTCAACATGGTGCTCTCCATCCTCCGTATCATTATTTTCAACTATTTGCCCCTTGTTGCACTGTTTCCATTTGAAGATCATTACACCCCTGATGTGTTTCGTTGCTATGTGCAGCCCATTGGCTTCGCTTTTCTAAACATTAGCAGCACTATCCAACCACTTGTCTACTTGTCCCGTCTGGAGAAGGTTCCTTTCCTTCCAGATGCTTGCATTAAGAAGTTCACTTCCTGCATCACCACAGAAAAAAATAAAAATATGTCCACACAAAGACCATCAGCTTAGATTTGTAAGACTACATGATGAAAACAAAATATACTGTGATGAAATAGACTGAAGGAATTTTTTTCCTCTAGAAATGTGTTTAGATCTAATGTTATTTCCATACCACGTAAATAAAAGCAGTTTTGAGAAAACGTGTAATGATATAATAATGTAAGTTTGTCCATCTCAGCTTGATATTGTAACAACCTTATTGCGACATGAAATCTATTGGCATGTAATAACTTTTACTCACAAGTCAATTGTTTGGGTTTGGCGCCCTCTTGTGTCTAAAAATAAACTATAAAAAAGAACACTGCTTTTTTTTTTGTTTGTTTTTTTTTTCTAATGTGAATTTGGCTGTATTTTTATCAAATTCACTGAGCTGATTCCAAACATGTACATCTCACAACAAAAAATAGGACAAATCAGCCAAGATCTTCACAAAGAATCTTTACTACTCGTGACAAACACAAGGCAGCGACAAAATTACACAGACGGTGAAAATACACCACAGTATTTTCTATTACTGTCCTATGAGCAAAAAAATCAAAATAAATAAACCACCAGCCAATCTCCGAAATAACATATCAAATATAATGACACTGTTTACATATTTTAATATTTGGCTCAGCTTGTGTTCCTAGAACTAAATTAAGATCCTGAAACCTTACAACCCAAATAACAATTTTTGATCTTGGGGCAGCTCAATGTTTCATGGACCTTCAAAAAACTTAGCATCAAGTTTTAGAAGAAGGAAATTTGTACAGATTGTTTTATTTAAAGAGAAAAAATCTGAATAATGAACAACACTTATTTAGCAAGCTAAGACAAAAAAAACCTAGCTCTAGTCCAAATGTTGTGAAATATCTAAAACTCAATTTAGTTTTGTTTAACAATCTCTGACAATTATAAAAACATTCAGTCCTTGTATAAAATTATTTATTTAAAATAATAAATAAATAAAATCGAAGAAAAGTGCAATGAAGATTTATCTTCAGTTTCCTTTACTCTGATATTTTCACACAAACAATTGTCCAAATCCATCTCCACTTGTGACATAACAAACTTGTGGAAGAACATGGTCTGGTTACATCTGGCAGAAAAATACCACAATCCCCTGAACAAACAGTCTTGGTAGTAAAACAAGGGGGCAGCATCATGCTGTGGGATGTTTTTCTAGTGGGGATAAAGCATCTGGTTAGAAAACCGAACATATGCCATGAACGTTTGACTTCTAGCACCTGTTACTGCAGCAAAACGTGGTTTTACAACTTAATATAAAAGCATGCCACACTTCAGTTTTTATTAAACTGCCGTCTCTTTTTCCTTCCACTTCACAATTATGCAACACTTAAAATCCCAATAAAATACTATAATGTTTGCCTTATATGTAAAAAGCTGAAGAATTATGAATACTTTTACAAACGCTGCTTGTACTTGTTTTCTATTTGGGGAAGGGAGTCTTTTATGTAATGCCTACAAGCAAAGTTTAGTGTTTCAATAAGATTAGTTGGATTTGAGAGGATGGAGTTGGTTTGAAGTAAAAGCTGAAAGTGTCTGTGCTTAAACATGAAGATTTGTGTCCAGAACTTTATAAAATGAAGGGAGACCTTTAGGAACATTGTTTTGGGAGAACAGGAAAGCTAAAAAAAGAAAAAGAAAGAAAGAAAACCTACTTACTGGTGCAGCACTGTGATAAGCACCTTCTCTGGCATTATTCTCAGAGGGTGACTACTCTGTGTATAAAAATATGGCAGTAAAGGCTCTGTGAATGTCTGTGTGAAAGCATACAGGAGCGAATTGTCCACAGGGTCAAAAAATGACACTGTTCCCTTGTTGTAATCCAGTTGAACTTTGACCTGTTCGGGCTTAGTTGTAACAGTCAGCAGGGTGGGTGGCGAGCTCATTGCTCTGAGCTCTCCGTCCCGGAAGCACAAAGTCCAAAAGCCATTTTCAGGCCGAGCTGCGACCTCGGCGTTCCTAGGCGCAGACAATGAGGCCACGCCCAGGAGCCAGTCCTGATTACTTCCTGTTTCCACAACCCAGTGGTGGCTTCCTGAGCCGAGCGAGGTCGTTCCTACTACTTCTGCACTCACGTGGAAGCGCTCAGGGTTGTCAGGAAAACAAGTGGGCTGCTGTGAGTAGTGAAGGGAAGTGAGGTCTTCGGATAGGACGAGGCATGGGTGTGCTGTGTTTGGGTCTAGAGTTACAGAGGCTACAAAGCAGAAAATTAGCCAGAGTATTGACCACCTACAAATCAGGTTTGTGGTGGATAATTCTTCTGTTATATAATTGTTTAAATATACTTACTGTAGTCAATCTTGTCCAGTATTTTTTCCCAGACACTGTATTTTAGGTTAGAGAGGTATTTTGTTGCATCTAACAGTAAACCGGACAAGTTATCTAAATCATCCTCCATATCTTTATCCCTATGATAAAAGCAGAGTAATAATTACAACATATGTGTATTTTATAACATTAATGTTTTGAAATATTATCAACCTACCTTTCCTGAGTGACTCTAAAATTCTGAAAGAAACAAAACAGCATTAAGGATAACTGTGTTTTTAATCCTCAACAGTACTGCTGCGTTGTGTGGCTCGTACCTTTAACATAATCATATCATCTTCTCTGAGCTGTGTTTTGATGGCAGACATAGTCGCAGCGACAGAAAGCATTTCTGCTGAAAGTTCGTTCATTTTTTCTTTGATCGATGCTGTCTTCTCCTCTTCCTCACGCTTCACAGCTTCTCTACGGACCGACTCTTCATCACAAAGGGCTTGATGTAGCTGCTCAAACTGGTTTTTTATCTTTTTTTGAGTTGTTAGCGTCTGATACTGTCAGGAATATTATCAGAAACACGTTATAATGTTTTCTGTCTTTTTTATGGCAATAATTGTTGCTTCTGTTTAACCATGCATTACCTTAATGTATGCCAGCATGTCAGCAGAGGTCCTGTGTTTTCTTTGGAGGTGTTCCAGTTTGCTTTCCAATCTGTTCAGTGTGAACTCCAGTTTTTCCTGGAAGCCAAACATATCCAAACAGCAGACATCATATCGGGTGTTTTTGCTCTTGTCTCTTTCTCTGACACAACGGTTGACAATCAGGATGGACTAGTAGAACCGCATTCTGTCAACAGCTCTTAAAAAGGCAGTTTATTTCCCTTACCTTGCAGTCCAGAAGTGCCTCTTCAACCGGGGAACAGTCGTGATTTTTATGAAGTTTGGAAGCGTGGCACACCACACAGATGGGCTGTTCGTCAGCCAGACAAAACAGCTTCAACTTCTCCCCGTGTAAGCTGCACCTCCCCTGCTCCTCCAGAGAGTTTTGCCTCCTCAGCTGCTGAAGAGCTTCACAGACATTCTTCAGGGCTAAATTGGACAGAGGAGGGCATTTGGACCCTTTCCTTCTGCAAACTGGACATTCCCCTGTCTTTGTGTCCCAACATTTCTTCAGACAGCTCCTGCAGAAGCTGTGGCTGCACGACAGCAGAACAGGGTCCCTGAAGATGTCACAGCACACTGGACATGTCAGATCCTCCTCTGGAAGAGACATGATCCTTACCTTGCGAATGTCAAACGCTCAGTATTAAAAAAGAAAGCTCTTTCGCGTTGGTTCCAACACACGCCGTCCTAAAATCTCAGTTTGTGCTAACTGCAAGCTGTTCTATTGTTCTTGACGAGAAGAGGAAAATGTTCCTGGTTTTCCTGTGCTTGTCCTCTGTGGGTGTAACATCAGTCATGCAGCAGTGTGAGAAAGCCCCGAATGTAGCATGGCTGGCAAACAGGAAATAAAGCCTCATTGGCCAGTCGAGAAGGAACTAAAAACTGGTTGGTAACTTTTTACAAGGCTGGAATGTGATCTTTCAAGACATAAATTCAAATGTTTCGGTTGTGACATCTGTGTTGACGGCTCAAAGCAACACAACAACAAGCTGCTTTCAACAATAGGAGCTCTAAACAATTTTCTCTGGCAAATGGCCATCAGATCAGAGGAGAGTGAGATATAAATAGTTCAACTTTAGTTGAAATAGTTCAACTATTTTTTGTGTATGAGTGAATTTAGAACCTGCAGTTTCGCTGTCAAATTATCACTTAGGTTCAAACTGTGGCCTCACTATGTTGGCAAGTGAATTTGGAAATTAATTGGCTTGAAATCCTGATTAAAAAGATTTTAGTTTTGGATCAAAATGTGAGACTAACGGAGAAGTGGAAGAAAAATGAAGCAGAGAGAACTTACGGAAAACACAGAAACAAACACAAGTAGTAAATAAAAAGAAACACTCATGTAAAGCACATTAACTAACAGAAAGGACACACTAAAATGGCAAGAGCTAAGCAAATAAATGAAGATAAGAAAGTTATCAATACAGAAACTGAAATGAAAATAAATTAAGTTATAACAGTTCAAGATGTCTAAAAGTGTGTAAATTTATGCAGCTATGTTAAAGGATTTTTGTGCACATATTTTACATTGAATACATTCGCTATATTTTTAATTAAATTGTAAAGGACACATGTCAGATCAAATGTGGAAAAAGCTTCATCTTGATCTTATTTATACCCCTGTCCAATAAAGTTTGAACGGGGGTATGTGTTTTTGAAAACAACTGTATTTCAGATAATATTTTAATAATATTTGCTAAAATCTCAGTGCTGCTGTACCGCATTCTTTCTTTGTTATCCTGCTTTAGTCTTTTTCACTCTCCTGTAACTGAGTGGAAGATACAAATAGATTACAGATGGAGAGCATTCAAATTAAAAGTGTCTGCTGGAAGAGAGGATGTATTTTTAGGTTCTGGTGACCATTTTTACACTGTGAACATATTATTTTAGAATGTTAGACAGTTGATAATTATATCATTTAAATAGTTGTGCTTTTTCATAAATACAAAATGCTTAATTATTTAAATTCAGTACCTGGTGTTGCCTTTAAACACCATGCAGCCGATGAATGCTGAATACATTGACAACTTGTTTTGCAACATTTCTTTTTTTTTTTTTTTTCTCTGTATTATTAGTCGGGCAGAATAAGTCATGCATCAAATTTTATTTTCTTTGTAACCTGATGCCAGGTTGCAAAGTTAGAGAGACAATTAACAGCAATTAAAAGTGCCATTTTGATAAGACTGAAGGGAACCAGCGAGGGAAATGTTTTTGCATCAATATAAACTGATTCTTGGGTCCTTTTTGGTTCCCACCAACATGCCAAAGTTCCAGCATGGCACCTAAAAAAGTATTTTGCATTTTGTATCATTGTATTTTTAAACACAATGAAATTCTAAATAAAATGGATTTGATCTCATTTCATGCCGAACATGAGCAGCTGATCAAACTGCCTCCCACAGCCTCTGCGCATGCCCAGTGTGTGCGTGTCTTGTGCTTTGCAGCGGGTCAGTCGGTTCGTGAGAGAATCTAGAGGAGTGATGCAGCCGCTCGCATCCTATCCACCATTTCCACGGGGTTTTGGCTCCTCCGGTCTTTGGTTGCCATGGCGATGACGTCAGGTTGCACCACCGTTTCAGACCAGTAGAGAGGATCTTAAAGGCGGCGCAACAAATCCTGCACAATCGACTGCAGCAGGGAGCCATCATCCCGTGTATCTCCGGCGCTCAGATTCGCAGCTCCTACTCGACCATCCTCCCGTCTCTCTGCCCAAAATGCGCGAGATTGTGCACCTGCAGGCCGGCCAGTGCGGAAACCAGATCGGAGCAAAGGTAGTTCATGTTTTATATGTGCAGACCTCTGCATCGTAGAAAGATTTGTGCAGATTCTCACGCAGACGCACCGCTGTCGGCCGCCGCTAGTCCATCCTCTCGGAATTCTCCAGAAGGAACTCCGTGCAGCGAATCAGAAATCGTTGCAGCGCTTTGAATATGCAAAACGCGTCAAAACATTAATTATCATCAATTAACCGCGTGAAGTTTTCTGCAGTGCATGCTTTAGCTATAGAAATGCATATAAAATTATATTTTTATAAATAGGCTATATCTTTTCTGACTGCAGCATTAAATTTTTACGGTAATAAGATCGTGTATTGTGCGTCCTTACTCTCGGTGGAGGAGCAGCCTCCCCTCCCCCTTTTTTTCTGACCTATTTTCATCAAACCACTTTCAATCTTTTCTGCTTGACCAATAATAACCACACTTTTCTCCGGGTGAATATTAGATTGCATTTATTTTTTATATATATAATATGCAAAGAGATATTTGTCAGATCAGAAAGTGTTTCAGACTGTTGCTTTGCTCTTTAGATATGTTTTTCACTATTTAGTTTGCTTTTCATAAACCCTATATTTCTGCAAATTCAAATTTGTGATATGTTTTCATACCAGTAGGCAAAAATATGAAGTAAAGTTAACTTCTTGTTTACTTCACTCACCACCACGGCTGTTTTTTTTTCTCACAGTTCTGGGAGGTGATCAGCGACGAGCACGGCATTGATCCCACTGGTACCTACCATGGAGACAGCGACCTGCAGCTCGACAGGATCAGTGTCTACTACAATGAGGCCACAGGTAGGCTGCCCATCCAGCATTAGCAGTGCTAAACAATGATAAGATTTCATGGTTTTAATCATTTCTCAATATTTTCAGGTGGGAAATATGTGCCTCGTGCCATCCTAGTGGACCTGGAACCTGGTACAATGGATTCAGTCAGATCTGGTCCATTCGGGCAAATCTTCAGACCTGACAACTTCGTTTTTGGTATGTTTGGCAAATTTAAAGTGAATCCATTGTTTTTCATTGTCTCTGTGAATCATAAATAAAGTGGAATTTTTTTTACCTACAGGTCAGAGTGGAGCTGGAAACAACTGGGCTAAGGGTCACTACACAGAAGGAGCGGAGCTGGTGGATTCTGTCCTGGATGTGGTTCGGAAAGAGGCCGAAAGCTGTGATTGCCTCCAGGGTTTCCAGCTAACTCACTCGCTGGGTGGAGGTACCGGCTCTGGGATGGGCACCCTGCTCATCAGCAAGATCCGTGAGGAATACCCTGACCGCATCATGAACACCTTCAGCGTGGTGCCTTCTCCCAAAGTGTCCGACACCGTGGTGGAGCCCTACAACGCCACCCTCTCCGTCCACCAGCTGGTAGAGAACACAGACGAGACGTACTGCATTGACAATGAAGCCCTCTACGACATCTGCTTCCGGACACTGAAACTCACCACTCCCACCTACGGAGATCTCAACCACTTGGTGTCGGCCACCATGAGCGGGGTCACCACCTGCCTGCGTTTCCCCGGCCAGCTCAACGCCGATCTCCGTAAACTAGCAGTAAACATGGTGCCATTCCCCCGCCTACACTTCTTCATGCCAGGGTTCGCCCCCCTCACCAGCAGAGGTAGCCAGCAGTACCGCTCCCTCTCAGTGCCTGAGCTCACCCAGCAGATGTTCGACGCCAAGAACATGATGGCTGCCTGCGACCCGCGCCATGGCCGCTACCTCACCGTCGCTGCCGTCTTCAGGGGCCGCATGTCCATGAAGGAGGTGGATGAGCAGATGCTGAATGTGCAGAACAAGAACAGCAGCTACTTCGTGGAGTGGATCCCCAACAACGTGAAGACCGCTGTCTGCGACATCCCGCCACGTGGCCTCAAAATGGCCGCCACTTTCATCGGCAACAGCACGGCCATCCAGGAGCTATTCAAGCGCATCTCCGAGCAGTTCACCGCTATGTTCCGCCGCAAGGCCTTCCTCCACTGGTACACAGGCGAGGGTATGGATGAAATGGAGTTTACTGAGGCCGAGAGCAACATGAACGACCTGGTGTCCGAATACCAGCAGTACCAAGACGCCACCGCGGAGGAGGGCGAATTTGAAGAGGAGGGAGAGGAGGAAGTCGCATAAAATAATCTCCTCTCACACAGCTGCCATACCTCATTTTACATCACACATCTCCCAGCCCTTTTTTTCTCTCCACTCTTTCCATCTGAAATGGAAAAGTTCTCCATATTGAGCAAACTAGATTGGTGTTGCTTTAGTGTTTGACGTTGATATTAACTGGTACTAGTGATGTGATTGGTTTACAAAGTTGTGTATGTTGTGAAAGCACTGGATCTTTGAGCTCCATACATTTGTCCTGTCATTGCCTTGCCACGTCCAAAAGCAAGTCATTTTAACTGTGAAGCCTTGAAAGTGAAGAATTGAATAAAATCACATTGAAAGGCCTGTCTCATGCCTCTGAGTTCATTTGGTGTAATCTCAAACATCTGCATAACCATCAGTGCTGTTTTGTTTAAGACAATCCTGAAGATCTATTTGTGGTATTTTTAGTTGTATTTAGATATTTCATGATACTTAACCTAAATTCAAACCTTTTGAAAACAAAAGAGAAAATTAGAAACGATCTGTTTGATAAATATTAAGACTGTCTGATCACAGACTATAATTTAGGCTGATAAATTGAAGGAATACGATTTAAAATCCACTTGCAGTCATTTTATATTTTTCTTCAAATATAGAACAAAAGAATAAAAATTGGGCAAAAATGTTTATATAAGTGTTGATTCATCTAGAGAGAGATCTATGCAAAACCTGATGAAGCTTTTCTAGACAGTAATATTCTACATAAGCAGTTATTACTAGCATAAGAATATTTATCCAGCCAACTCCATTGTCTGCATTTCCAGTCTAATTTTACCATCTTAAATAACAAGTCCTCCAATCTTGGCTCTCATTTATTTCTGTCCTTGAGAACAAACAGTTTGCTTGGTTTAAACTTGCCTTTCTGTGCTTAACCCAAAAACCTTAAAAGATAAAGCACAGTTAAAACTGACACTGATAAGGACTTGTTTAATAAATTTGTAAATCATCTTTAATGTTTGAAATATGTTTAAGATTACTGGAATAACAATTGAAACTAATCAGTCAGATTTAAAGACTGGATATTTATGTACTGCTTTACACAGAGTCCAATGAAACATAGCATTTGACCTCTTACAGATTTCACTTTTGCTACACTGAAAACTTTAAATAAAATCTAGGGCCATTAGAAAGTTTTACTCAACTGGTTGTGTCCACATTGATACCATCAATCATTTGAAATAACGAGCATAAGTCCCTTAAATCCCTGTGGCAGAATTCTGACCCTCTCTTGTCTGCAGAGTAGTTTTTAATCCAGCAACAGTTTCTGTGGTATCCAATCCAAGTGGTCTGCGATTCATAATTCATGTCTATTGCACAGACAAATCAAGCAAGCATGCAGTGAAACAGCCCAGATTATCACATTGTTACCTTTATGACTGTACTAGTTTCATGTTAAATGAAACAGAATCCAACCTTACAAAGCGTTCATTTTTATTATTATTATTATTAATCGACAGCACATTCTCTCCAAGGTCTTGGGGATCATCAAGAAAATGTTTTAGGAAATGTGAAACTGTCCTTTCTTTAATGTTTGATCAATGGTAGTTTTGGCCTTGCAATTTTCCACCAGATTGTTTTACCCAGACCTGCAGGAGGAGTCGTCACTGACTGGTTTTTCCAGGAAAGATTCATCACTCTTCAATGCCTTCTCTATTTTTGGATAAATTTTCTCATTGTTGCTGTTCAATGGAGATCAAAAACCATGGGAAGTTTTCTGTAAACAATTCTGGTGAAAATGACTATTCATCTTTCCTTGAATTTCCTTAAATCTTGGTGAGCTTCACGTTGTCTATTCTGGTGATATAGTGATTCTCCAGGTCAGACCTGAGTGTGTCTATTGAAACTAAAGCAAAGGAATATGGTTAATCACCGTTAGTTAATGATTTAACAAAGTTGATAACTGCTTCTTTAGAAAGGGCCAAGTTTATTTGGATTGTCTATCCTTAATTAACCAAACCATCAAAGAAAAACTGCCTCTTTTACAAGCTCAATGTAATAAAGGGGAGCAAAAACCAGGATTTAGCAGAACCAGAAGGCAGGTAAATTTTGATGCAATTTAGATTAAATCCATTAGATATTACAGAAAGCTCTACCCTCGACATCTATAGACCGAGTGAATCTATCAATTTCTCCCAAAAAGGTCAAAAGTCTTTGTGTGGCATTATTAGTTACTAAGGTAGTCTCACATTGTATTCAAAAATACAAGAAAGTCTTTTCAGTACCATAGAGAAAAAGACATTCATAATCTATACCTCCATTAAAGATTTGTAGACTTACAGCCAACCAACATTGTTTATATTTTTACAATCCAATCTTGTAAGATAGTGATAGCAAAGTTATTTGGAGCCATCGGTGATAGCCTTTCATTATGAATCATCAGTTTGTAACATACAGTAAGTCCCTGGTGTGAACTGAAGCCTGGGACAATGAAATGTTTCTGTTATCAGATGGTACAGTCAAGTGCTTTCCCTCTGCTAGTTTTTCAAAAAATAACCCAACCGTGACTCTGCTTTTACTCTTCTCACATTCTTGTTACCGGAAAGGCTTATCTGAAAAGTTGTTTTATCATTCTGAGACTTTTTGTACAAATGCAGTGATAAGGTTTCTCATCCTGAGAACATTTTCGTAAGATCAGAAACTGTACATGTTGATACTTATTAGTTTAGACATCTGTTTCCCCAACCACATTTTGTCCATCATCTTCATACTTGACCGACACGTTCAATAACACAAACATCAAACCAATATTTCACTATTTAATTGGTAAAAGCATAAATAAATGCATGTGGAATTGATCTGATGAAATGTATGGCATTATTTATGCCACTGTAAATAAGGACTGCTTCAAGAATAGTTCAAAGTGTAAACATTTGATAGCTTTTTGCTTTTGCCTGGAGAAAATCAAAACTGTTTTCTATTTACACAACAGGTTTAGGTTAAAATAAAATCAGATTTTATATAATTCATCAAGTAAAAAGAGACTTCCATGTTCATTTCAAATGAAATTAGCTTAAAAAAATCTGACATTATAGATCAGCATAGATTCACAAGTGACTTTGTAATGGGCTTTATCAAGTGATGGGTTACATTGTCATATGAATACTACTCCCCCCCCCCCCCCAAAAAAAAAAAACATATAATAGCTACAATTAGTAATGCCTATGAAATACTGCAGTATCAAATGTGCTTATTTGACATTCAGAGTTGATTGAAGTGTTTAATTGTTCTTGATTCCCTCCATAAGATCATCAAGCGCTCCTCTGCTGTGTGCCAAGCAGAAACTATTCAGTTCTGGTTTAAAAAGGAAGCAGTGGGTTTATGCATCATGCTGTGGAGTTTAAAAACTCACTCCCCGTCCTCTCTTAAACCTGAAGTTCCTCCTCAGTTTATCAGCTTGAACCTATGTCACTTAGCAACACCGAGTGTTTGCAACTTTTTGTCCATTTTGGTATTTTGCACAAATCTCAAATGAGTCTCTCCTCCTTTGGCAGCTGTAAGGCGTCTGGTGCGGTAACGCTGCGAGGGCCAGAATTTTCCTCAGCGCTGGGCCTGTAGGTTCCTTCAGTTTGTCTTTTCTTCTTCACCACAAAGAACAGCCAGCCAAGAACGCCCAGAACTATGGCCAGAACACTCAGGGTGACTGTCGGGGCCACGATAGCTGCAATGTTTGGTCCCTGAAGGAATTAAATAGTTAATTCACAAGTTCACAGATTGCCTTGCCACTTCATAAAAGAAAGTAGCAAATGCTTCAGTTGCATTTTTGTGCTAACTCTGGTGGTGACCCCAGATGTGTTGTTGAAAATGATCACTTCTTAATTTAACTTTATATCCTCACATATCAGGGTTTTTTTTCAATTACATTTTGAATTTTGCAAATTATTTCTGCTTAAAAATGTCCTGCAATAGAACAATGAATTAATTTATATAATTTTTACATATCTTTATCTTGAATTACATTATTTTATAGAGAACATTACAAAATAATCCCACTTACTGTGTTGTTAGTAGGACTGGCGGTCGTAGAAGTGGAATTTCCTGTATAAGAAAATACAAATCTAAACATCACTTTGGTCCCAGTGAAACTGATTATAAAATCATTGTTGGAGATATGTTTTCTGTGCCACACATACAATTTTTGACTGACCACAGGACACAAATCAAAACAAACCTGACAAAAACAAACAAAGACGCCCATATTTATTAAACAGCTTGTGATTAAAGGCACAGTTTGTCCTAAGTACAAAAATTATTTTTATAAGACCATTTTCTACAATATACTTAGTGAGTTACACATTGTGAATAGTGAAGTAAAGTGTAAAAGTTACAAAGTTAAACATTTTTAGCTTAGCTTCAATGTTTGTTTTATTTCCAGGTCCACTTTTGAAGAAAACAAGTTTTTGAAAAATATCCACCTACAGTCAGTAGCTTCTCTTTTATGTATGCCTGTTCACATGTTTGTTGACACAAAGTGTAACTGGGGCAAAGACATGGCATCATCTCAAAGCATTCAGGAATTTAAATGCAGTTAAGATGACTCGTTCAAGTTCAAACCGAGCATCACAGAGAAGAAGGAAGAATATTTTGGGCATGGCCGTTGGTGCCAAATGTGGCAGACATGCTGACTTGTGTATTTTTGGAAACTGTTAATCTGCAAGGATATTCACTAACACCAGTTTCCCAGAGAATGGTCGAAAAGAAAGAAAATATCCAATGAACGGAAAGAGAACAGACAGACTTCTTGGAGATAACAGAAAGGCATCAGCAGATCCAGAAACTATTTGCTACAGCAAAGATATTTAGAATACTCTGATTGCCCGAAACATGTGAAATCTTAAAGAAGAAGGGCTACATCAGCAGAAGACTCTTTTATGTATCATTCCTTTCAGCTAAGAAAAATAAATGTTAGCTCCAATTCACACAGACAACCCTGAGTCTTTATATTATTTAAAAAACGTCAGTCTTGCTGAATTTCTATACTGCTTCACATGGCACTGTGGTGACCTCCTCTGTCACCAGATCTCAATTAAACAGAGCACTTCTGGACGAGGAGGAAGGGCTCGTCACATCAGGGACGTGCAGCAGACAAACCAGTAGAAATGTGTCATGCTATTATGTCAGCATGGACAAACTCTCCATAGTATAACCTTGTAAAATATTTTTTTGGAAAGAATTAAGGGAGTTCAAAAGGGAGTCAAATGCAGTACTTGCAAGGTAAAAAGGCCTGAGTGTCTATATCACGAGATTAGCAGCTCTAATCTCATAATGTTGATTTCAACATTGGCTAAACATAGTAACAAAATTGGTTTACAAATCATAACTGAGATGTAGCAGCCCATTAATTGGAGAAAAGACTTAGTTAGGATTAGCAAATTGACAAAATGCATGGGACCTGAACAAGAAGTCCATGTTAAATGATATTTTTCTCACAATGTATGTAAAATGAAAACCCAAGAAAAATAAAGTCAAATTACTAACACCAGCAGCATTGCATTACTCCCTATTCTTTTTATGATCTTTTTTGCAACAGATCAAGACAAAAAAAACTAAATCTGCAGCTCAGCAAATTATTTGTTGACCACTTTGGAGCAAGCAGCAGCAGATACTCCTCCAGCCGCTGCTTATCAGCCATTTGATCCTTGTCCAGCCATGTGCCCGCTCTCTCATGAAGTTTCATTGTAACTCCTTCACCAGCAGAGCAAATAAGCAGCAAGATGAGAAACATAGGAATGCAGAGTCAAAGTTTCAAGCAGGTTTGAAGAAGGGGAAAAAACTCAAATATGCCCAGTTTGCTTGTGTTAGGCATCCTAAGAGTCGTGTTAAAGAGAAAGTCTTGTTCTGAAAACCGAAACCTGTGACTAAGGTATCCTGAGTCAATCATTCACCAAATGGCAAAGAGTGAGATTTTCATGGACGAAAGTACAATTTGATAACAACCGAGGGTCAGAGAAGGGACACTGCAAAACGTTTTGTCTAAATTCAAGATTGAAGCAGGATTGTGTACCCTTCAGACAGCCTTCTCTCTTGAAAATACATCGGTCTCTTTAAATGTAATGCTCTTAGGAAACACTAACAAGCCTTTACATGTGTCCGATTTTGTCTCTGAAGATTTGTTTATGAAAAGATTTAAAAGTGTGATTGTGTGTGTGTAGGTGTGGTCGGATGCTTAGCTCATTTGTGTAGGAGTGTGGAGAATAGTCGCTTACTCACCCCATAAGGGATTACTGCTCAGCACCAGCAGTAAAACGCTCCCAACCAGGGCTTTAGGTGAGGGCAGCACCTCTGGACAGGCTGCCATCTCTGCGGGGGGGGGCAGGCTGGGGTCACTGGGCATCAGCTTGGGTCCATTTCACTGCTTCCACGACTCGCTCGGGGAACTTAACGCCTCCTTTTGACTGCTACAAGCACAGTCCTATTATCATCATTATTATTAAAGAGGAGGCTTGTGTTCTTCTGAGTTCATTGAGACACTCTGTGTTGTGTGGCTGAGTCAGGCAGCTGATACCACAACCACTGAGTCACATTCATTCTGCTGCTGAATCACCATCAACCTGCTCAGACTGCTTGAAAATAATAATAATCCCCCCCTATAAATATATAATGTGTCACAACCCGAATATAACTTTGAAACAGAAATGTCGACTTTCAGTTCTTGTTCTCATACGATTTGTTGATTCAGTTCGATAAGACGGCACACAGCTACCTGCTTTGATCCGGACGGTCGAAGCAAATCGGGAAAACATCGAACAGGTTGTTTCCTCTCGCACGAGCAGCTTCCGCCTCACTTCTGCGCATAAATAATCATCCGGATAAAACGAAATAGATCCCAAAAAAAGTAACGTAAAGTACTGAAATAGTCCTAAAATCGATTCAAAGTGTTTTTACCACCGGACTGCATCCAAGGTTGCTCTTTCAGTAGATATTTTATGCAAAGCAGGGTTTTTTTTTTTTTCAAAGATTCCCATTGGTCACATGATTCAGTTTCGTGTTACACTACCTGTGCAGTTATCTACCTGCAGCGGGGCGGACAGATCCTCCTTTGTATCAAAGTCGAAGAAAGCTGAAGTTTAGTGAAGCAGAACAGCTCCCTCCCCATGAAGCCCTTGAGGGAAAGAATAAAACATCTCCAAATCCGTTTGATTGCCTGTTTCCTCAATGTTAAATATGTATCAAACCTTTTTGTGATATGAATAAGCCTGGTTTCTGTCACTTGTCCCAAACTGCACAAGGACAATGTGAGTTCAACTGCTCTCCCTGTCCTGTCCAGCTCTCACCTGGCAACCTGCTCATGGAGGTGGCACAGAACAGCGCCTCCATCAGGTTCAACGGTTCCCATCATGAGAGGGGGGTATCAGCATTCCTGAGATATTTTAAGGATGAATTTGGGAGGCCAGCTGGTCCAATGGACTCTAATCCTCCAGTAATCTCCACTTCTCAGACTCGAGGTTGGAGTGAAAGGAAAAAGTTGCCTACCTCAAGTCTAATCTCTGCAGATCTGAATTTCTTAAGATCATTAAAAGGGCACTGAGGTGTGTTTTGTTGCGCTCCTGTTTAAAACTACATCAGTGCATTGGTTTGTGTTTTTACTATGTCTTATTATCAGTCGTTGATAATACTATAGGTAAAAAAATGAGAAGGAAAAAAAAGTTAAAGTCAATTTTCAGATATGTCTAAGTGTAGGGGATGTGCGTGTGTTACATAAAATCATCTTCTTTGTTTATTAAAAGGCTATGAATAAGTGTTTGTCTGCAGTATAGCAGACAAACATAATATATATAAAAGCAATGTCTGCAGACTGGAAAACACATTTCTTAGCCTTCTGGATGCTGTACACATTCTTTTAAATGTTATTTTTGCATAACTTCGGCTGTTTTGATCCTTAGGGCATAAAATGTGAGAAAAGTGTTTATTTTGAGAAGAATTTGAAATGTTTACAACATTTTTTCAACAATTTCGTTTGCCTTTTAAACCAACAATCTGTCTTTTTTGTGCCATTGTAATGCAAATGTTTTTATTATCATTTTATTTTTAATTTTACTTTTTGGTTTCTATTCCTTTGCTTGCAAAGGAAAAGGTTTTTCTAAATGATAAAAAAAGAGTGACTGAAATATGTCAGTACATATATATATATATATATATAAAATCTATTTAATAAATAATTGTAGGAAATTTATAACACCCGTATCTTTTGCACCATGTGCTACTGACATAAATTTTGGCACACAAAATGAATGCACTTTCTTGTCAATCAAAACCTAAACAAGATATCTATGGTGTCTGTTGCGACCAAAAATAAGAACCTATTTTTTATTCATGCAATGTTTTTAAATCTTCTTGAAAAACAGTCAAAACCAGAGTGCATTTTTGCAAATGCACAAACATCATATGTTTTGCTCTTGATACTGTGTATCAAGGACATGGTCAGTATTTTCCGACTATGCCTGTACTCTTGTTATGTACAGTGATAGATTTTTTTTTGTTTGGACTATCTCAGATAATTTAGAAAGTAAAAAAAAAAACGTTTACAGCTGATGTTGTGTGATTTTACCACTAGGGGGCAGTAAAGGCAGTCCATCTCTGTTTTCAAGCAAGCGCACTGCACGTCCTCCACGTACTTACGGCTTGCCATACTCGCAGTGACATCTGGGTAGGACAGTCAAAACGGCGGGAGGGCGGCAATTTATTGTTAAATACTAAGACACATTACCTAGTTTAACATTGACATCGTGTCAAGTAAAGTATTTTCCGTGTGGTTGAACCGGTAAACACGGAGGTGTGTCTCGGGTAGATCTATTACTAATACTCACGTGGTAGTGCCGCTGTTAAAGCTCTTCTTGGAATCTGGACGTTTGTTTTTATTAGCCCCGAGTTTAGCTCCCCAGCAACAATGGCAAAGGTACAAGTGCTGAATGTAGCCGTGTTAGACAACCCGAGTCCTTTTGGAAACCCTTTTCAGTTTGAAATCACCTTTGAATGTATGGAAGACCTTCCTGAAGGTGAGTACCATCGCAGAAAAACCTCCATATAACTGCTTGTGTGACGCTAAAAACAGACTCCTTGGTGGAGGCTAACGGCTATCTAACGGTTTACTTCGGTTAGAGTTAACAGCGAGCTGTACAGAAAAAAACTTTTGATACAGCTTGGCTTGAATATTCCTCGCGATAGACACTGAGAATATTCGCATAGTACAGTTTTGTTTAAATGTAGCCTTCTCGATTTGACTTTCAGAGAAAAAGGAGAGACAGCAAGTTCAATTTGTTGCAGTTTAAAAGTGTAGCACAAATATAAAATGACAGTTTTTGCTACGCAACTAAAATTAAACACTAATGGGCAAATTCAATCATTCTATTCAACACATGATATGACATTTGTGAAATACAGTTAAAGGGGAAAACTAGCTGATTTACAAACTAAACAAAGATTTAAAAATTAAACAGCAACAATGACCTTGCATTTAGTTTAAGCATCGAGGTTTATTGAGTTCACACCTTTCATCAGTTATAATGAATCTGAGCTTTCACTTTGTTTATATGTTTAGGTTCAGAATAAAAGGTTTGCAAAATGAAGACGGATATGGCACATTTTCCTCTGTTCATATTTATGGAAAATTTTATAAATTAAAGCACAGTAGTTTCCAAACTAATGTTAATAAAACTGGATCCCAAAATATTTTACAGGTACTTTTAGTGTATTGCTGTTGTAGAAATGCAGAAAAAGCTGCTCAAACCGGCATTTGTTGAAACATCTATATTTGGCAAATGTACCTCCATAACATTTATACTCAATGATAAGAGCCAACCTGAAAGCTCCTAAGAGCCACTTGCAGCCCCAGAGCCACATGTTGCAGATAATTGGAAAGTCATCAACAACCAGTGAAAAGATTAAGCTGAATCTGATTGCTACTGCCAACAGGTTGACTGCAACACTGAAAAAGCTGCAGGGATTTCTAACAAGTACAGAGTTCTAAATGATGTTTTGGCAATATTCTGTATTCTCTATTGAATACAGAAAGTCTTCTGGTGGCATAATTGAATGTTCTTCAGCACCTAAAAGAATCTCCATGAGGTCTGGTGTCTGGTGGCCAATCCATGTGTGGGTGGAAATTCTGCTTCATGCTCCCACAATCAGTCTGTTGATATCCTTTTTTGGGACTCCTAATGCTGGAATCACTAAATTTGAACAAATGAGACAACCTAAAACTTGCTTCACGTTTATGCATTGTAGTTAACTCCTTTTTAATGTGTAACTATAGTATATTTTTTTTAGACCTAGAATGGAAGATCATCTATGTCGGTTCAGCAGAAAGTGAGGAGTATGACCAAATCCTGGACTCTGTTTTGGTTGGGCCTGTACCTGCTGGGAGACATATGTTTGTTTTTCAGGTATGTTTGTCTTCAGAAAATGTAAAAAGAAAAAGAATACTAGAAAGGTGACTGTTTAACTGTACATGTGTCTTATGTAACACATACTCCATTTGAAGTTTTAATGCTTTTGTTTTTTCTTTTGTCAGGCTGACGCTCCAAATACTGGTTTGATTCCTGAAAGTGATGCTGTTGGCGTAACCGTAGTTCTAATTACATGCACTTATCGTGGCCAGGAGTTTATTCGAATTGGTTACTATGTGAACAATGAATACACAGACCCAGAGCTTCGTGAAAATCCTCCAATCAAGCCAGACTACACACAGGTCAGACTGGTTGATTTATGCCATGGTAACATGGCTTTTGCTAACATAAATGTCTCAATGTTTAAAATAAAGTTTATACACATGAAAGAAAAATTAAACATTGACTTTATGTGTCACTGGGTAGTAAAATTCTATTTTTTGGGGGAGGGGGGGATTAGATAAACAAAATGAAAGAAATGGAAGGTAAAATGAATAGTGACTTATTTACAATTTTATAAAATGGCAAGAATTTTACTAAATTATATGAGGAAAAATAAAGTGTAGTTTTCAAATTCACTTCATTTATAAAAGGAAAAACACTGTCCCCTCTTAGTAATTTATGCTTTAACTGTGATAAACCAAAATTCAATTTCACTATCCTTACTGATACTTTCTCTATGACAAACCTGTGCAGTCAAGAAATAATTTACAGATATTCCAAAATACTCAGGGATCTTAAAAAGCAACACACCATCCCAGGATCCAAAGACACTGGGTTAAAAAAAAACATAATTTACCCTTTTCCCTCTGGAAAGGGTCATAAAGCCATTTCTAAGAAATTGAGATGCCATTATCTATCTGCCAAAATTTGTTCCAGAGTGGATTGATGATTTATCTCTGAAGTCACAAAAGAGAAGATCAAATATCTAAAGCAGTGCAGGTTTTACTCTCCTTTCTTAAAGGTCAGTGCTCATGATTCAGTTATAAGAAGGAAATTGGGCCAAAATGGCACCAAAGAAGAGTTTCAGATTGAAAAACCACCAAACCTCACAAAGGCAACTATAAGACTAACCTAGAGTTTAGATATAGTATTCTGTGGGTTGACAAGATAAAGACATCTTTCTGGAAGACGTGCATCCTGTTACATCTGGTGTAAAAATAACAGCATTTTGGAACAAAAAAACATACCGAGAGCCAAACATGTTGAATGTATTGTGATGGCTTGGAACTGCTTTGCTCATTCAAGTCTATAATTATTGAACCAGGATTTCTGTTTTCTACCAGAACATCCAGAATTTCTGGGCCATCACTTTGTGACCTTAAGCTAAGGCTCATATGGGTTATGCAACAATAGAAATGGGCCAAAGAACACCAGCAAGTTCACTTCTCGATATCGCAAAAAAATAAGTTTAAAGTTGGTACTATTGGAGCTTAGAAATCCAAATTTGAATATGATGGAGTTGCTGTGGTCTCTTCATGACTGAAAACACTCCTGGGACTGAATTAAACCCATTCTTCAGAGGACTGGGGCAAAATTACACTACAGGGTTATAAAGGCCATAGGATTGTTTGAAAACCTTTCTCTTTACTATCACTATTTGAAAACAGCATTTTGTTTTTATTCAAGCTATTTTTGTCTAATATTAACCTTTGAGAATCTAGAATAACTGAATCAATAATGCAAAAACAGGAAATCTGATAGGTGAAATCTGTAGAACATATTGATAGATCCATTCTAAGGAACTTTTACCATTTGAAGCCATTTCAGGGTTTGAGGTTTTTCTACAGAAAACTTTATTAAAAAATATCACAGATAAACATTAACAACATATTTCTTTAAAAGCAAAAGACATTGTCTGTGTTTGCCTACGTTTTTGTGCTTTCAAATTTAAAATATGAAAAGAGAAAAAAAAACATTCACACCATCAAGCATGCTTTTATGGCCCTCCAAAGTACTGTGAATAGCTAATTAGCCCATTCCTGATTATGCAATTTACAGAGATTTTCTGCCATTTTGCAAGCAATGACTCATTCAGATATTCGCTTCGATCGTAAGTTGTTGTGAGATTTGCCATAATGAGAAAGGATTTTGACTGTAGGTGTCACATTTTTTAGTCATCTCACATGTGGAATAAAAGTTCACTTACAGGCACAAAAAAGATGGGTTAAAACTGCAAAGTGATCACTTAATGTACTTCCTCATTTCATAATAAAAATGTCTTGAGTAAAAGGTTATAAGATCAAAATTTTCACTAAGCTGTTTTTTCTTTGACTGAAGAAACTGTAAGTTTCTGGTATTATTTTTCTACAGTTTTAACTTTACCTCAGTAGTTAATGGCAGTCTAAAAAACGCTTAAGTATTACCAGACACCATATTTATTTATATCATAAATCTTACTGTTCTACCATGGTAACTCATTCTGTTTTTCTTTGTATTTTTTATTTTTTTCAGCTCCAGAGAAATATCCTAGCATCAAACCCACGTGTTACAAGATTTCACATAAACTGGGAAGGCTGTGCCGAGAAAATGGAAGACTCTGAAAACGTGGATCCTACATCAAACTCCATGCTTCCCCCGTCCTGTCTGCCAGGCAAGGTCCCACCAGTGGGCATACTACCAGATAACTCTATGGATTGCTTATAGAGATACCCAAAAGGTGATGACAGATGGCAAGTTACCTTGTTTTTAAAGGATGCCTGTGGACATTCTCGTGAGGGTGAAATGACATTCAGATCTCTCAGTCATACTACTTCAGTTTTTTCTGAAACATCCTCAGTCCTCACTTCCGGTGTTTATTCCTATGAGATTATGAACATCTTAATGGAATCATTGTTCTTTTGAAGGTGCCGTTCTTGTGATTATCGAAAGCTACATTGAAGTGTTAAAAATAAATGGAAATGACGCAGCTAAACTAAATTTAACTATATGCTGCTCTATGACTTGGCCACATTCTTTGGTTGCAGAGTGAATTTGTATCTGCTTTGACATTACAGCACCGAAGTATTCAACATAAACAGCAATATGTGTGAAGAAGTTTGGTAATCTAATAATATTTGTGTGAAATTGCACTTAAACTTCTACTTAACTTGATTATTTTTTTCAGAAAGGCTTCGTAAGAACTGTATCACTTCCTGTTTTGTTTGTTTCTTTTATGAGTGAAGTTTTGTGTTACAAATAAAGAAAGGTTGTTATAGTTTTCTGCGTTACCAGTGTTGTCATTGTAATTTGGAAGACAAATTCACTTATTTAATTTATAATATCTTATTTACAGTAACCAGTTCCCACCAATTTAAGCTTAAGTGCCAGCTGTGTTTCCCTTTGTATTTTCACATTTTACTAAAAATAACCCACGTTAACGTCACGCCCAGTCACACATTGGCGGGGTAAACGAGGTGAGCTGTGTGCGTAACTGAAAAAATTTTGTTCACCAAATGAGATGAAGACTGTAAAATGTACGTGCTTTGCTAAAATAAATACTGTAAATACCAACCTTTAACAATATAAAGCCAGAAAATACACTTTCATGTGTATTGGTTACTAACAAGTGTGGAAGGCGGGATCTAACCTTCAACAGGCGAATCGCATCAATCCATTATTTGGATATTTTCTACTCAACCAATTGGAGGTTCTTGTGTGACACATATCGCGCAAGTATTTCGGTACGAGGCCAATCAGATACGAGAAGAGGCGGGACCGGGTGGATGGATGACTGGAGTTTCCCTTGCGGTCTGAAGATTAATGGAAGAGGTCTGTTGATCTAAAGAATCGACTATCAGGTGGTCGGTCCTAGGATTTTGTTGCACCTCACGACTGATCAAGAAACAAATGGAACCATATCAATTTAAATAGCCGACTGCAGGAAAAACGAGTCAACCGGATATAAATTCTCTCACCTAAATATCAACTGACAAGGCCTGAGACAGCACCTGGTTTATTAAGGCCAGGATCCAAAATGCTAACGTTAACTTGCTAGTTAAAAACAAAAAAAGCATCTTTCGACGATTTGCATCGGGACCGGACATTGGAGAAAATTACACGGCTTCTGGGATAAAGAAGAAACCGAGTGACAGCAGCAGGATTCGTCAGGGCTCTGTTGGAAATTTGTATGCTAACGTCAGTAAGCTGATATCCGCTGGCTATCTCCGCGAGCTAACGCGCTAGCTTAGCTAACATCAGCAGTTAGTTTTCGCTGCAGACTCGGAGACGCTCTCTCTCAACTGGACTTTTTCCGAACTCACAATTCAACAACAACAACAAAAAACTGCTGGAGGAAAATTTTCATCACCTGGGTTTTCTAATAATGATAGCTGTCAGCTAGTAGCCAGCTGTCAACTTCATTGAGTCCTACGACTTCGTTAGCGGAGCACGTTAACTAGGCGACTTCTAAGAAAAAGTCATTCGGAGCCAAGAGACCCCACCATCAGGCTGCAATCATGGGCAACACGCCCACCGCGAAGAAGGGCAATGAAATGGAAAGTGGTGAGTACCCCGTATTGACAGAAGCCCCTAACCTTGAAATGCAACGTGAAAAAAAACTTACTCAAAATTACATAATTTTGCTGATGATAAAAAACTGTAATACACATTTTGAATTTGTTTTCACTGGGATGGCCAAGGTAGAATTACTTTTGCTTGCTTGAGGAAGTATGCACAGGTATGTTTCATAAATAAAACACACGCACACACAAACAGCAGCGCTATATCTAACTTCATGTAAGTGTAGATTATTTTGGGTGTAACCATTTACTGCAGTACGTTCTCACTGTGGCAGCAATTTATCACCTCTCCAGAGTTTCAAGAGCCAAACATCCTTCGTGAAATGCAGCGTTTCAGATCTCAAAAGCTTGAGAAATTTCCATTCACTTACACACACAAAAAGTTGAGCCAAATTGTTGGAGTGCAGAAACTGTTACACAGTCTCATCCTGTAGGAGAGCTTGTGATCCTAAGCCCCGGGTTAAATTCAGAAGTACCAGTGGTTACAATAGCAAGGTCTTTTAAAACAGCAATAGGTTTTCTTGTGGTTTCTGTCCCTCCCCCCAACTTCACAGTTTTGCATATGGGAAAACATTCTTGGTATTCACAGATTGTAAAGCTATAAAAACTGTAATGGAGATACAGTTGTTTAGTTTGCATTTAATGAGTTGCATCTCAAAGAAAATGAGGGGTTGGGATTGTTATCAGCAAAAGAAATAAAGATACCAGGGTGGAGTCATATGATGCACCAGGGTGATCTTCTCCAGGCAGAAACTTGGGAGCTGAAGAGTCTCTTGAACAGCATGTGATGAGCAACAACTCCAACAAAGGCACTTGTATGTGTCGCAAAGTTTTTGTGAGCACACATTGTTTCTGATGTAGGGAAATTGTTTTATGCCGTTGCTCTCTGCAACTTCTGCTCAAACGTATAACTGAAGCAACGTTTTACCACAATAGACTACAAGTTATCAAGAAACTGCAAAAAACATCCAGATGAGTTTCTTAACTGAGTGATCCAAAATATTTACATTTCATAATTTTTTGACAGTTTCTTAGCTTTCATTTTTCAGTCAATCTCACCAGCCTTACAGAATACTCAGGAGGGTACTGCTTTGTGTATTTACTTATAACACCATAAATAATGTCCAAGTGTGCAAAGTCTAAATGTAGAGCTGTGAAATAATAATCAGTTCCTTGTTACTGGCAGAGAGTAAGTGTGAACTCCAGCCTCTGTAATAGTAACCCACCGTTGATTTAAAAAGTAGATTTTCATGCTTTAATTTTATTTTTTATTTTTTTTTGAGGTACAGGGGAGGAGCTATATTCAGGTCCATGTCTCATGTCTCGGCCTGATCGCTGTTGGTCCACCCTGATTTCCAGAGACAGGTGCAGACAAGGGATTTTAGAGCCCCACTCTCAGAGGTGTCACTTTTTTCCACTGAGCAGCCAGAGATTAGGCACAACATGGCAGGACATTTTGGTTCCAGCGGAAAAAGGAACATGCGCGTCGAGGGTTGCTTCAGGTGCGCACCCTCTGTCGCCATAGGATGTTGCGGACTAGGGAACAGAATTAGTGAGCTGCCGCGCTGATATAAAGGGCTAATTTCTGGCCCACAGGAAGAAGCAGGGCGGACAAAACTGTGAGCTGCAGCAGGAAGTGAAGGAGCGAGGAAGGTCCAGCCCCGGCTTCGCACAGTCGGCCGTCTCCTCTGCTGTTCTGTAGACTACACACAGGCTAATCGAAAGTTTGTACCTGGTTTTAAGTTGTTGTGGACTTCCCGGTTTGTGAAAAGGTCCGGGCATACTGCAGAGTCTCGAAAGCTAGTCTCGAGGCTGTTCGTGCGCCTTCTGTGGCCTTGCAGGATGTCTGTTATTCACAAGCTGGCAGGAAGGTTGTTTCATCGAGGCGGACAGTGTCTGGGGGACATGAGCGGTGGAGAAGGCGCACATCACCGACCACAGGAGGAGCTAGAGGCCTGCCACTCCAGTGAGTTGTCTTTCTGGAACTTGACAGAGCACGGGGTTATGGGTGGAGCTGTTTTTCATGCCGTGTCCCACTTATGTAGCCAGTCACAACAGAAAAGCAGTTGTCTGAAACAAAACCTCTGTGTATTTTTTTTTCTCTTAATAAGATTTGCTACTAAATCCATTAATTTGAGTGTTAGGTATTTAGTGGCTTTGGAGTGACCTTTCTTTCTGGGAAACATTAGTTGCTCTTGATTTATTATTTATGACAAGTTTCTACAAGTTTGTGCATACTTTGGAAAGCAGTGTGAAATTTATGTTTTCACATATTTTTCATTTCTGTGTCTTCGTACTCCATAATTTATGACTACTATTAAGACGTAGTTGTACTTCCACCCTCTAGTAACATCAGGACAAGTTAAAACTATGTGATATGTACTTTGAACATCATTGGTTTTAGTTGTGTCATACATTAAATCATGTTTTCAGAGTTTTATCGTGCAGAATGGTGGTGCTCTGTCAAAGTGCAACTTTCTTTCTATAAATATCTGCATTGTTCACGTCCTTCCTCCTCTCTGCACACAGCTGGTTTGTGTAGCAGCCAGGTTCGTGTTTGGATCACTCTCATCACTTCCTGTCTCTACATAAAGGGGCTTTGTTATAAGCCTACGCTGATTAGCAGCAGACCATGCCGTTGATATGCCAATCAGCTGCTTCGGGCATCTTGGAGAGCAGAAATGGCAACTTCTGGCGCTGACCTACAGCTAAAACATGCCACATCCATCTATTTTCTGTATGCTTTCTGGAGCCTGTAAAGCACTCCTGTGAAGCTAATTACTGCACTCCTATTTAGTTAACCCAGGAACATTCAAAGTAAAACTGTGGAAATGTACCAGAAAACCTTATGTGGTGTTTGTCAGATTCAGTTGCATTCTGGTGCGAGTGACCTGTTTTGCTTTGCCTGTAGCTAACCCGCATCAATAGAGGTACTAGTTTTATTCTGATTCGTACTTTCCGAGCTCTAGGTGGCAGAGATGAGATGGTGCAGAGGTCAGTAATTTTACACTTGTACCTATTAATACATTTATCATAGTGGTACACATGGAGCTTCCTCTGACAAATGATTACACACGGGTCAGTGTGAGATGATTTAATACAGAAAAGCAGCAATTATTCACAGTGCTGCTGAAATGACATAAAATGTTGGTTATTGTGGTTGTAACAGTGCTTCATAAAACCTTTTATTATTGATCGTGACATAGATTAGAACAAATTTCTGCCTTTTTGGTTTTCTGCCTCTTTTCATAGGAACACCTGAACTAAGGTTGGGCAATAAAATACATGTGATGCATATATTTTTCATCGGTGTGATAGAAAGATCATCAAATTCTCCTCCTTCCTTGTTTTTGAAAGCACTCACTAAGATCTTTAGGCTCTACAGAACCTAAAGACTAAACCCAACAGGTGGCTTAGTGGGGAGCCATCTATTTTGAATACCTAGCGGAGATTATAATGTGCTAATATTAGATGATTGTAGTTGGGCTAGCTGCTCAGGTACAACCTACGTTTAGTTTTATTTGGCCCCCATGAGTGGTGGTTCTTTAATTGCTTACAATCAGTATACTTTTTTTTTCTTTCCCTTATTGGAAATATTCATAAAACCTTTATGAATTGTCAATCTTCTCAACAAGGGGAATGTTTAGGAATCTTTCAGCCAGCTGTGACTTTGTATTTTCTACAAAATTTTAACCCTCGACCATTTTGAAGCTGGACAACCGCAAACATCGGATCTTTTGCTGGAAGAGGCATTTTTAAATAAACTGCCTGTCTCTCACTATCAGACACAGGACCGCCGTTTTCTAGCATCAAAGATAAACTGGAGTGCAGACTTAAGGTGCAACAAGGTCGGGCCGAAGTCAAGCTGTCGGCAACCAGTCACATGGTTTTTGGATGTTCAGTTTTTGCACAGATCTTTCACGGTCGATAAGACCCACTGAGCCGAGCTCATGTAAAACCTTCTCCCTGCAGTGTAGGTTATGGTGTTTAGCCATATACATACTTTACAAGAGTGCAGTAAACGCAGATTTCATGGCACTATTATGAGTTCAGAAGAGGAGGAAATAATGATTGACAAACTGGAAAATCTTGTTTAATTTTCCATGATAAGAACAGAAGGCATTGGTGAAACTTTCTCTTGAATTAGACCAGAACCGAGCGGGGGGAGTTAATGTTTCACAACGTACTTGTTCATGGCATCGGCTCCTCAAAATGATCCATCCTCCTCTTAAGCTGGAAAACCGGCCTCTGGAAGTTGAGTGGTTGAGGTTGTTTTCCACATTAATAACATACACAAAATTCAAACCAATCAACAGTTTCTCAATAGAGAGTGGAACAAAAAGTTCCCCAGAGGGGTTGTGACAAGAAAGGGCTGAGAGCAAAATGATGTGGTTTTCGTCACATAGCTGCGACAATTTGAACTGATTTTGACAGTTTGACTCAACTACATTGGCATCTTAAAATGAAACCGTTTAAGGCAATGTGCATCTGTATTTACACACTTATTTAGAAGTTGCTGTGAATTTAGAATTCCTGTCACCAATGATTTTTGTCAGACTCATGCAGGTTTCAGCCGAATAAGGAAAGCCAGCAAATGGCTAAGATAAAATTCAGACTGTTTTTACCATGGCCTATTGTTTGTTTTTCTTTTTTTGTGTGTGTAATGCTAAAGCTAAATAATTGCACTTGACACTGCAATCTGAATATTGTATATTTTTAGAAGGCGTAACTAGTGGTGATGCTGTTTGTGGACAGAGGTTTGTGGTGTGGTTAACTATAGTCATTGCAGTTGTTCAACTTCTATATTTAAAATTCACTAGGAGAATCTTTACAGAGACTGACTTTTCTGTTTTATTTGTAGGAAAATGGAGCTAGCCCATTAATCAGAAACGGAGCACAATAACCAGAAATATGTGAATCAGGTATTCACTTTCACTTCTGTACAGACTAAAGGGGGCTTTCTTGTGCTATCTCAGTAAGTTTGAGATGGACCAGAAGAAAGAACAACTCACATGTCACTGATTTTCACATTCTTTGTTTTTGATATTACATGTCATATGAATTACATAAACACTGATTTGATTCCATAATCTCGATTTTTGACATGTTGTTCACTATGAGGAGATGCTGTTAACAATTCAAAATGTTCTTTTCTTAAGATGTTGCTGATCAAATATCAGCTATTGGAAACTATTACTTGTTTAAAGCAACATTGAAGAGTTATTGGACCATAGAGTCTGAAAAATTTGTGATTTATTTAATTAAATGTTGCTATGAGATTAAGAAAGTTTGTCCAGTTTCCTAAAAAGCAGGAATGTTGGTCTTTACAAATCATGTGTTAACTTAAGCTTCATCTTACCCACACCCCTAAAGTGATCAAATTAGTAACCAGAAATTTATTATTAGATCATGCTTATGTGTGACCATGTTTTTTTGTTTTGTTGGAACAACCCACCTGGGAATATTTGGTCTTGGATTAGTCATGAATGAAACTTCAATGGAAAACTGTGTTTCTACCTGACCTTTTATTTAAAATGGACAAGTTGACTTGTGTTTAAGGTTGTCAAAATGAACAGTATGTAAATATTCTAACTGGTTCTGGTACTCGGAGTGCATTCACACCACCCTACAAGTCTACAACTACTAAAATTTGATGCCACTCCAAGTCTTCGTCGGACATAAACAGGTTTTCCAAGTGGTTCGGTTCTTTTGACACAGTGCAGTATGAAAGTGAACCTCACCAGGTAGAAATGTAATAAGTGTTGCAATTTTGGTCCCCAAAAGTCTATTGGACTATCACATGTGAAATCACTCTCTGAAAGTACTTTAGCACGACAACTATGTCGTTAGTTGAAAAGATAAGGCAAATGTGGTGCTTGGGTGTATTTCTACTTTTGCAGCAGGCAAAAGGGAGAAGCCAAAGAATGTTCGATCCTCATCCAATCTGTGGCACAGTGTAGTGACCACAAAGCTGAGTAGTAACAAAAACTTTGTATCAGCAAAAGACTGAATATACCAACAGCAAAATCTAACTGTTTTAAAAGTTAGCAATGCCCCTTTATGATTATATTGTATTTGTATGAACTGAGACTCTGGCTGTCCTCACATGGCTGAATTAAAGTTAAAATAAGATGAAACTAGCAGAATACCAATGAGAAATTTACGAGCTACTGTGTTTCTGATCTGTTAGTAATTTTTCTGGTCACTGTGTTTCAGGACATTAAGATTATAAAACAACTTTCCATTGGTGAGTTTTTGAGTAATGGCCCCCTGGTTATATGCAGCTGATGTCAGAAATTGATTTTTCAACTTTGCAGACTGGCAAACACATTTCTAGCCTAAATAGCACTCTGTTTGTCGTTTTAACCATTTTATTCTGCGCCACATTGTCCTTATTTCCATCTGGCCAAGACTGACTGTTAACTTAGACCTGATTTTTCACACTCTTATGGTGTAAATGTCAGTCGGCCTGCCCCAATATAACCCTTCTGCTTCTGCGTCAGAGTGGGCCAGTGAGGCCCAGGGGAGAGATGTCAAATTGATTTTTGGAGGATCAATTCAGCACTGGCACTATGTAGGCTCTGGTGCATTTGGGCTGAGAGAAAAAAGTTTGTGTGGCAGACCGTTTTCTGTTTTGCTTCCCTCCTGAGAGTGCTACTTTTTTTTTATGTTTCTTGAAAAGCACCCAAATCATCTCTAAAGGTTTGTCATCAAAGATGTGAAATCTGATTGGTTCTGCTAATTAGGGAAAGTTTGACTTGCATCTATTGGTGTCTGCTGCATCTCTGGGGCCTCTACTTGGGCCTAGTTTTCCATAGGACTTCATCTCGGTGCCGGTTTAATATACCAGCTAGTGTTTCATGCCCCTCCCCTGGTGATTATGCCCCTGTTTAGATCAATATATAGCCTCTGCATGTGTGTGTGCATGTGTGTTTGCGTGTGTTTCAACATGAGAGGGAACAGCAGAGAGCACTTTGTGTACAGAATAAATATTGATACAAACCAAGCAAGGGTCCAATTGATCTGAATGAGTGTTAACGCGAGCGCTGCTGCTTGGTGGAGGTGGATGCTACTTTTTTAAACCTGGTCTCTGGCAAAGTGACAGTCTTTGGAAAAGCCTGAACGCTTGACTGCTTAGCAAGGACACCCAACTGGTTTTCGTCAAGGTTTTGGTTGCTGATCTAGTCTGATAGCTCTCCGTGGGGGAGGACAGGTCATGAGTCACAAGCTGTGAGGAAGAAGTACAGGGGAGACTTTGCAAGGCTAATGTGTGACAGGAAGAGCTCCAGAAGGCATGCAAGCAAGAGGGAGTCATCCTCGCGCTCAAGCGAATCTGGGTCGCGCTCAGCAGAGGCACCAGAGGTACCCATAGTCCTCCCAGATGGTAAGGAGTTTCGGGGTACAGCGGGAAGCGTTTTTCTTTTCTCGTGTCGTTCACTTGCAGCTCCAAAGTAATTCTGACATCTACAGAAAAGCCAACTAGATGAAGCCCAGCATCCTTCAGGACAGCTACCGATCCTCCAGCCGCTACATCCTTGTTTTTCCTCTGCATGCTCCAGCACAGTCCAGTAATTGCTCCATTTTTGGCTCTTTCTCCTTAGAAGTGGAAGTTGAGCAACTTTCTCGGGAAATGTTTTCTCCCTGGTGACCGGCTCTGCTTTCATTTGCTCTCTGTGGGAGCCACAGCGCTCCTGACATGTTTACGTGAACTTTAGTCTTTGCCATTTTTGCTGGCTTTCTCCCATCCTATTGTTAGAGCTGAAAGCCTTTAGAGGGTTTGCAGGAAATCGGACCACCTAAGCAAAGATGGAGGTTTTGTGTTTGGTTGCTGTGAGGCTTTCATTTCTAATTCAGGAGGAGTTTGGTTGCAATTTCATTTTTCCCATTCAAACCCAATGCGAGATTATCATTCGTCAACATTTACAGCCTTAAACTGATAAATGAATTACAATTCACTTACACTTTATTGACCACTGGTCGACTTTATCTAACGTGCCCCAGGCAGCTGTTAGGTATTGATTAGCTAGATAGAAAATTTACATAATCATGAAAGGCTTAACTCAAGTTATCATTCTGCTGTTTTTTTTTTTTTGATTGTCAATATGAAGTAGTTTTATGATGCTAAATATTCTTTTCCATTGTGGATGTTTTTTTGTTTTTTTTTCCCAACTGTGTTACATTAAACACAATTGCAATTACAAGTATTGCAATTGTTAATCTTACTTCACCCAAGTAATTTAGCAGCTTATAGTCCTTTATCTAACAGCAGCTCTTTGTTTCTAGGTTCCGTCGTTGTCTGTCCAAGGCTGACAGTAGAAATAGCACTATTCCCTCGGTTACTGTGGCCAGTGCTCACATGGTGGGGAGGAATGAGGAAGGGCTAGTTATCTGCATGTTCCCACAGAGTGCTGTGAGAAGCCCCATAAAGATAAGGGGCACAACTGAACTTCTCCATATGACAACATGTGTGCCAAGTTGTAATTAATCTGTCCATGGTTGTACATGTCTTTAAGCTAACAGTACGTATGTTTGTTTACTTTCCACCGATCTACAAATTCAAGCAGGAATTGAGTCGTCGTCCTGCTGAAACGGCTCATGTTTAACCCTCATGTAGTTGTTTGTTGTATGTTTTTCAACACGAAAATAATGTGATCTCAGGAGTCAAGCTTAAGATTTTCTTTTCACTAGTGTTACTGAAAAAGCCAACGTCCTCAGAAAAATGGGCCATTATACATCACACAGCAGTATTTGGACACAAAAATTACTCTGGTCATGTGGAGCCGTAAATAACCAGCCCACGGGTGAAAGTGGGAACTACTGTTAAGCCTGTCACAATAAGCAATTAATCAATTAATTGCATGGAGAATTAAAATGGGCTCGGTAATTTCCATTCAATGCTTCTTTTTTTATGTCACTTTTGTTTATAGACACCATAATCCATTTTATTGATGATTTTGGTTGTACATAGGTGTTTTTGTTTCTGCTTTTTGTTTTATTGTTTCTGTTTTTTGTTTTATTTTGGATAAGATCAACTGTAAAGTGGTTTTTACAAAGTAAAAAAGATTGATTTTGAGAGTGTGAACTTGCATTATCATGCCAATATCAATTTCAATATCTAATTTGAAATTCCACCATAATTGGGTCAATTTATTGTCTGGTAAAAGTTGTTGTGCCGACAGCCCTAACTACACTTTCTAATTCAGCTCATAATCTGCAGCTTGACTCTTTCTTTTTTTTTTTTTACCTATTTTTGTCTTCTAGTTTTCTGGAGTTTACTTTAAGTCACAGGTTATGTTAAATTCTGTATATCATTTATTTTTATTTTGGGGTTTTTTTATGTTTTCACCTCAGTTTCTGCACTGCCTCTTTGACCCAAACGAGTGTCCATCTCTGGGTATTTTCTGATTCATTTTTGTTGTACATTTTTCTGTTTGCAGTGAAGGAGTTTCTTGCCAAAGCCAAAGAAGATTTCCTGAAAAAATGGGAGAATCCAGCTCAGGTTAGTGAGGAAATGATGAGTCCATTTCTTGTTGTTGTCTATGCTGTTCTCTCTTCGATAGTGAAGATAATGCAAATATGCTACACAGAAAATTACATTTTTCATATGTATTTGTTCTTTTTTACTTAATTATGATTTGATCCTGGTTTAAGCTTTTCTTCAGCTTTTGCTGTTGGCCAGCTATTGGTCATTAGCTGGCTTTTTTATTACACAAGACCAGGACACCCTCTGTTGGACATTTGAAAAATTACACATCAATTACTAAGCCATAGATGCACAATGTCACAGTTCATTTATTTTAATAATGATTCATTTTAATATATTTTGTTTTCTGTGTGTAGTTTAGTTTTTTTACTGATATTTTGTTCTGTCCTTCCAGCAAACTGCAGCATTGGATCACTTTGAGCGTTTGAAGACCTTAGGCACTGGCTCATTTGGTCGCGTCATGTTGGTTAAACACAAAGAGACAGGACAGCATTTTGCCATGAAGATACTTGACAAACAAAAGGTAGATTAAGCTTGATGCACAACTTCCAAGTCAGAAAATAGCTGTAAATAAAGTGACGGCTTGACTGACCATGTTCATATTCTGACTCTTAAAATTGTGATTATGCTTGTCCTAGTATTATAAACTAGATGGATGACAGCACTAATATATAGTAAATGTCTGTTAAAAGACTGATTTGAAAAGAACCTTTTTAATTTAATTATACATCCAAAACAGGATGTGTGATTAAGTCTTCTTCCGTGATTTGTTTCTCAGGTAGTGAAACTGAAGCAGATAGAACACACACTGAACGAGAAACGTATCCTGCAAGCTGTCAATTTTCCCTTCCTGGTGCGGCTGGAACACTCGTTTAAGGTGCGCCTCGAAATGTGTACCTGTACATTTGTTAAAGTGTGTGCACCCACCAGTGTAACAGTTTTGCTGTCTCGCTGTAGGATAACAGTAATCTGTATATGGTGATGGAGTATGTGCCTGGGGGGGAAATGTTCTCACATTTAAGGAGGATTGGTAGATTTAGGTGAGTTTGCTTTTTGAATCGGCTCAGGCCACATCGTTTAAGTCCACTTTGTGTTTGACTGTAAATATTGAGGCTTGTATGTGTTGCAGTGAACCACACGCCCGCTTCTACGCAGCCCAGATTGTATTGACCTTTGAATACCTTCACTCCCTGGATCTCATCTACCGAGATCTGAAGCCAGAGAACCTCCTGATTGATCAGCAAGGCTACATACAGGTACATAGAGATTTTCTCAATTATTTTTATTCCCTCCGCCCCCCATCCAATCGATACCAATTTCTATCCTGTCCGTATAAAGCATGTGGTCAGAAATTTGACCTGCCTTCTCTGCCACTCTCTTTAGGTAACAGATTTCGGATTTGCAAAAAGAGTGAAAGGCCGAACCTGGACGCTTTGTGGGACTCCAGAGTATCTGGCGCCAGAGATCATCCTCAGTAAAGTAAGTGTTGAGCTCAGTGCATTTGAAGCAGATCATAGTCCTGCAGGAAATTTAGTAGCATGTTCCTCTGTCATATTGGGTTTTGTTAAATATGCTCTGTTTTTCTGTTTTCAGGGTTACAATAAGGCAGTGGACTGGTGGGCTCTGGGGGTTCTGATATATGAGATGGCTGCTGGTTATCCTCCCTTCTTCGCGGACCAGCCCATTCAGATTTATGAAAAGATTGTATCGGGGAAGGTGAGTTCAGGGAAAGTCACATTAATCACGCCGTCTTGTTTTTGACAGTGAAAGTTCATTTCCCATTGCTATCAAAATTCCCACTGGTTTAAGTGACAGTGTTTCAACTGCATTCCTCATGAAATTCATTTTACATGTTGTGTTGGGAGGTCTAAAGCTGACTCAGTTGTTTTTATATTTAATTTCAGCCTTTTTTTGTTGTTGTCAAGAAACCCATATGTTGTCAATTTTAGCTGGATAATTTTGTCAAATCTTGTTCCTGAAATCAGTTAACTTTTTCTCCATCAGGAAAAATGTGGGAGAAAATAAATCACTGAAATTGTACAAAATTCCCCAAAATAAAATTTTTGCTGAATTACTCTTCCATTTTAGTCACAATGGCTTTATGTTAATTCCTGTAAAGTGTTTTTTTTCTCTACTGTGGTTCATGTCCTCATCTTTATTACTTATCTTTTGGAAGTGAAAAACTTTTCTTATTTCAGTGGTAACTTGCACACAGGACCTGCAACTAACCTGACATTTCTTTAAGTAAAATCTATCATTGTCATGTAAATAAACATTTTAAAAAATAATTTTTGTATTTACATATTACAAAACAAAACTGCTCACGCTGACAGTTCTGAGTTTGGGGACGCTTTCGTCATGAATGCCGCGTTTACTGTTTGCAGGTTCGTTTCCCGTCCCACTTCAGCTCAGACCTGAAGGATCTGTTGAGAAATTTGCTGCAGGTGGACCTGACCAAACGCTTCGGCAACCTCAGGAATGGAGTCACCGATATCAAGGGTCACAAGTGGTTTGCTACCACAGATTGGATTGCCATCTACCAGAGAAAGGTGGGGCTGGCATTTCTTTATTCTCGCATTGTGTGGAGAGGGTGTTGCGTTACAAAGGCAGAGAAAAGCCATTAAACAAAAGAAGATGGAGTTTAAATTAAACTTTGACAAGTGGAAATAGTTCTGGCTGTGTTTCTGAGAGGATTTTTGTGAATTTCAAACTGCTAAACCATGAAGAAATTACACTTAATATCAGAGAACTTATTATTACCACTCTTGCACAATAAGTACAAATTGAAAGCGTAATATGAGAAAAAAACAACTTCTTTCTAAACTTTTTGCAAAGAAACATGCATATTCAGCCCCCTCTTTTCTAATCCTAAGAAAAATAAGTCACCTATTTTTGGTAGATAAATCTGTTAGAATTTAAATTCAAAAATACTTTCTTGATCTCAAAGGAAAATTAAATGCTGTTATACGTCATATTAACTCAACTCTTCAACAAGTTATTGTAGATAGTGAAGGCAGTTAGCAGGAGAGATCTTTTAGCGGAGTGTGTAACAGCAAATCTGAAGAAGCTTAAGCTTCGATCCATACACACACCAAAGGTTTTAAACCTGTAGTTGCAAGAAAAAGTGGTTCTATAATTACGTTTTAAGCCAACTGTTTTCAGACTTTACTTTTAAAGAAAGAGTTGAAAACTGTGTATTATTTTTCTTGTGTAAAAATGTTTCCCCCTTTTCTGATTTATGTTTTTCTTTTTTTCTGCACATCTGTCATATGTAGCAGTGAATATTTAAATATAAATCTTCAACGCAAGTACAGACAATGCAGTTTTACAATGAAGGTGTTTTTTACTAAGAGAGCTAAAAATCCAAACCCACATGTTCCTGTGTGGAAAAAAAAGTGATTAAAAACATGGATGAGTGGGGAAAGATGGGCTAGTTAAAGTCCAGATCTAATCCTTGTTACCTTTCATGTGTTTTATCCAAACTTGTTAAGAATTTGTGACATGATTTGGAAAAAAAAATGGTCACAAACCCCAGTAGACTACTAGCATGTTGACACTCCCCCCCCCCCACACACACACACACCCTCTCTCGCACCCTGAACTTTATGTAAAAAGAAAAAAAACTGGGAGAAAATTTAGTTTCTATGTCCACAGCTAGTAGAGAAATACTTGCAGCTACGAGAAAGTCTTTATTCTGAGCAGAGTATAAATGCAGGCCACACATTTTTATTTTTTTTTATTTTTTTGTAATTCCTTTCTAATACAATGTCCTTTTCCTTCTGCTTCATCACTGAACATTCACTTGTGATTGTCTGTCACAGAAATCCCAGTAGATCTCACTGAAATTTCTGAATATAGCCTGTGATTAATTACCATGTTTGATCCATTTGTAGGGCGGATTGATTTCTTGTATGACTCACTATGTCGTTTCATTTACCACCTTGTCTGTTTGCAGGTGGAAGCTCCTTTTATCCCAAAGTGCAAAGGTCCTGGTGATACGAGCAACTTCGATGACTATGAAGAGGAGGAAATCCGGGTTTCCATCACAGAGAAGTGTGCAAAGGAGTTTGCAGAGTTTTAGACTCCAACCACGAGTAGCAGAGTGAGGGACAGAGATTTAGAACGTGAACGGGGATCCGAATACAGGAAACACTAGGTTGGACTGACAACTTGCTCATTTGTAATGAGGAAGACAATGTAAAATCATCCTCTACCCCAGCTTCCCTACTTCACCCCCCCCCCCAAATTGGTAAGACAGGCAAAGTGAAGAAAGCTCTACAGAACCAGCAGTGTTGCCTTTTCTGATTGTTTCTCAACTCTTTGCTATTCATTTATTTCTCCCTCCTGTGTTTGTGATGGCCAGGACAAGGACAAGCATAGTTCAGCTACTATTGTATCTTTCTGGGAGGCATAATGACACATTCGCAGTCTTTTTAAAGGCGGAGGCACACATTTTTTTTTTTCTGTGACGGTACTGAGTTTGGTCGGTTCCTTTTTGAATGGGCCCACTCTACAAGCTTTTAACAACTGTAGAGTGATTGTTGTATCCTGTCATCCTGTTTCCCTCCATTTCTCCAACCTGAATCTGTCCAAGCAATACCAAGTCCAACAGATGTGCCTATCATAATGCCAACTAGTTGGAGAAACTGTGTCTAGTCGGTGCAGAGTTTTGGCTATGGCTATGTCGACCCTCGTGGCCATTTGATTGAAAGCTTGAAACTTGTCTGCACCTGCCTTCGTCTGCTCAATGTGGCATGATTAATGGGTGGATGATGCACTTAACTGCTTGCATTCGAAGCAGTTGGGACCTGTTCGATCAGAGTGAAAATTATTTATCACAGTAAACTTCATCTAGGTCTTAAACCTTTGGGGGACCTGAGGGAAGTACATGTGAGGTCTGCATTTAAGTCTGTCTTTCTCTTAGATGAATTTATTAGAGCATTTTACAACTACTATTGGTGATCATTTTGTCCTTTTTATGTCAATCTCTGTGCTTGTGTGTTACTTAGTGCTCTAGGGTGGGTTAATAAGCCGTGGTTTAGCAGCTGCTAACGTGGTCACACTCCTGATGATTATTCGTTTGATTAATTTTCATATTTCATAACCAAACATAGGAAAATCCATCTTTTCAACATTGTCTCTCGGCTGTACAGCGGAGATATAATTTTGTCAACTGTAGATTGCGGTTGTCTAAATGTAACTGATGGGGGATATAAATACGCAAAAACAGTAGCAAAACTTTTTAACACGCCGTGCATGGCATTTTTGTACAATATCACTTTCCAAGAGAGAAAACTAGAGGATTTATCTGAACTAAGGTACCTGAGATTATGGATAAGATGTTTAATATTAAAATGACGTGTAATGATTTATTGAACATGGAAGAAGACCCAGTGAAATGCGTCAGCCTTACTGGGCCTCGCTCAGCTTTCACTTTGCAGATTACTGTCACCGATGTTGATATTCTTGCTTTTACTTCTTTTTTTTTCACCCCCTTTTTCCTTGAACACTGTCGCATGGTTTTACTGCCCAGCCAAATTTGGGGGGCTTGTTTTGAGGTCGTTTGGTTACCGGCTTCCTTTGTTTCAAATTCAACTAAGGAAGCTGATCTGGAGCTGTCCCCTTTTTGCCAAGTTTATTTCTGTGGATGCAAGACAATCACAGACCAAATCTTAGTGCTGGTTTGTTGACTGAACCCATTGTTTTGTTTTGAAGGATGTAGGCTCTCACCAACCTACCCCTCATTGGCCCGAGGTGCTAGACTTTGTCCATTTCACTGCAGAAGCTTCTGTGAATTGTTTGATGTACATCAATCTATTTGTCAGAGTCTTGTAACATGACATCTTTAGAATGTTTGTGACTACATGATTTCAGTAGGCAAGAGTAATTGTTTGGCAGTGTCTTAATGTAATTGAGATCAACCACAGGATACTTTTTGAATGTCTTGGTAAGGAGATGTTTCAGTGCTGTTTGGAAACCTGATGTGTATTTTATTTTATTTTTTTTTATAACGTGTTTCTTTGGTGAGCTTGGTTTTCTTGCATGTTGTACAGCAGAATAATGGAAAGACCTCTGGACCTGAGACGTCTCTGAGAAAAATCATTGTTTCTGGAGCTAACAGTCTGTATAATCTTTTTTTTTTTTTTTTCTTGGACATTACACTAAATTGACATGATTTGTCTGAATAATGAAGCACTTGCCACGCATTTTCTAATCAGTTTCAATAATTAGTGCTTACTCTGTATACCTTTGTATTTTAAAGAAAGCACATGTAATAGTTTCTCATCCTTTTTCTGACAAACAGCTAAATCAGAGTTTGAGATATAGAAGACGAATCGACTTGATCCACTCCAGACACTAAAGACATTAAACTTCTTTTTGTTACACTTTTTCTCACACAAACTTTGTCAGCTGTCATTCTTTTTTTACCAGCTAGACACTATCGACTGATATGTGCTACATTAAGTTTGTCTCCTGTTTGCCTTCTATTTCCACACACTTTATTCAAGCATAACACTTTTTACATCTGAGCTGTTTTGCGTTCATATTTTCTAATTGTATTTTCAGAAAAACAAGGAAAAAAAGCAAAAACAAAACATCAACCTTTTTTTCCTCATGACCTGGGTACAGTGCTTGTGTAGTCTATTGTACCTTTTTGGGAAACAATACTGTATATCTTTGCCTTTGACAGTCTTAACTATCTTACCCTCTGGAGAACTTGAGAGATACCCTTAGAACACAATGAGTATGTTTAAAAAAATATAAACAAAGTAATATTTTGCAAAATGTATCATTCCAATAAAGTTTTACTTGTTAAGACTAAAATGTGTGGCTCGTAGTAATCTTTCACTTTATGCAGCATGTAATTTTATAAATAGATGGTACGGATTTCACTTTTTCCACATAAATCTTAAGTCCTTTGGTTAGCTACACTTACAGTTGTGTTCAAAATGATACCAGTTCAACCAGTATTGGTTCATGAATGAATTGCTCTGGAGGGGGGAGCAACGCACATAATTGAGCTTCCTTATTCTCAGTATAAAAGCAGGGTATCTCTACTTCTCTGCACATCCATAAAAGCAGTAGAAAACTTGCTCGGTCCACAACTAACATGAATTAGATTTTATTTTTTGCTGTTGCCCCTTTCTAGTATCACCTGGGGAAACTGCCCATATGCTCACATCCACAACTTTCTTCAAGCTGAGCATCTCCAGCTCTGGTTTTTGGTAGGAATTATATTCTATTGCAGGAGGTGTAGAATTATTAATGGAAAGTGGCATGTCCCAAATAATACACTGGGATTCAATATGTAGAGTCATTTATTATGTATAAAATGCGTTCAAAAGTTTATTTAAGGACGAGAGCAGCAAATGTAGAGGACTGTGACAGTCTGGGTGAAATAGCTTCTTTCTTCTTAAGTCTACTAATCAAGTAAATCAGCGTGTGCCAACAAGGATTCATCCAATGGTAAGCTCCAGAATGGTCAACAATGGTCTCTTATTACCGGTGAGTGTTGCCACAATTAGAAAATTTTAAAATTTTTAAAACATAATTTGGAACAACTAAACTAAGCAATGCAACATTTTTATGGATGAATTCATTAAAACGGCTGTGACGTTGTTTGGATAGACGGATTACTAGGAGTGGATCTTAAGTGACATCACAACGTCCTGTACCACAGAAAGAGGAGTCCGATTCAGAAACAAGTCAAAAGAAATAAAGTGGACAATGTGCTGAACTGAGTATTTTGCCCATGAAATTCCATGACTCTTTGCAGCATTGTGAGTCACTGGTTATCTGAAACATTTAACTTTGACAAAACAAAAAATGTGTAAGGGGCTGGGGAGGAATTACTTTTACAGCGTATTTTTTTCATCTGTTAAGCTATGAAGTAGTGGTTTGGTAAGTTTGGACCATTTACTAAAGGTAATAAAGATGCAAATGAAAAATGGGAAAGAATAGAAATGTATTTATTTATATGTGGCAAATATGACTAAGGGGAACTGAATGTGAATATAGATATAAAACTAAGGCAGCCACCAAACATTGCCTTTGTGAAAGCTGCAGTTATCACATCCTCTAAAATATAAAAGACAGTAATAAATAGGCAGTTTCATCATTGTGTTCTCATCTGGAGCCTCATTGGATTTTCAGATTTTGTTCATAGTGCTGCTCTAAGAAAAATGGGAATTAAACTTCTGCTTAGGACTTCGAGGCCGGCACAGGTTTAAAAAGAAAAACACAAACAACTCAAAAATTAAAATGTCTTTACATTCATTTTTTGGAGAATTTAGCATGAAATATAATAAGCATTAAAATGACCTGAAATACAGAACTGCAAGTAGTATTCATATAGAAAACTATATCTTGGTAGGTATGTTAGCAGCCATAACCTGAGGTGTTTCATCATTTTTATTGCTTGTTCTGGCCATGAACAAAGTAAATGCAAACTCATCAATAAACAGAGCAATTGACACATATTTCCCCACTATTGTCCCCATAAATTTAGTTTGAGTTCCCGTAGACTTAGTTATACATATATATTTTCTCTCTTGGTTGTTTAATATTAGGTTACCCAAACAATGCGGCTTCTTCAGTGACTACCTCTCCTTACTTAAGGAAAGTTGTACACAAAATGTCTCCTGATGCACTCACAAAAGGGCCGAGAGAAACCTGGCGCGGGCGCTCGCTCCCTTCCAGGACAGCAAATTCCACCTTAAAAGCGGCCTCTAGAGTGAAACTTTTCGCTCCAACTCAGTCAGTCCACCTTAAGCGCACACGCAAACGCAGGAGGCGTAGAGCGAGGTTTCCGCTTCTCAGTGGGGCTCGGACCGCGACTCACGAAAAATCGCCGTGTGAAACGTACAAGCTTGACGCACTTTTAGGTAGAAGGGGAGGGAAAAAAGCGAGGAAAAAAAGATGTCCGAATCCAAGTACCGCGAGTGGATTTTGGATACTATCGACTCGCTGCGGTCTCGAAAAGCCCGGCCGGACTTGGAGAGGATTTGCCGAATGGTCCGGAGGCGACACGGGTCCGAGCCTGACCGAACCTGCGCGGAACTGGAGAAACTGATCCAGGAGCAAACCGTGCTCAAAGTTAACTACAAGGGCTCCATCTCCTACCGGAACGCCGCCAAGGTTCAGCGGCGGAGCAGAAAGAAAGACGATGTTTCGTTAGCCACCGCTGCGAGACGGAGCGCGATGGAAGAAGCCAGTCATTCCGACCTGAGCAACGGGGATAGCGCTTTCGGTGCCGTGGACCAGGACGAGGAGGATTTGGAGGTAATGCAGACCCGATGCAGCGGAGAAAGCCGCGGTTAACGTGTTTACATGTCATTGTCATGTCACATCACGCAAAACGTACAGGTGGAAGTTAAAACAGACATTGTGCAGTTGGGGGGTGAAAAAAATGGTGGAAAAGCTCCTCTTTTTGTTAGTAGAAGGGGAGTGGTGATGGGAGTGATTTGCAAGTGCACCCAAAAAGTGCCGCAGACGGGGAGCGGCGGTTGGAGCTCGCTCGAGCGCTGCCGAGGTGGAGAAGAAAAGAAGGTGCGCGTGTAGCTTGTGCGAGCGTGCCACATTTCACGCTGCGCCGGTTGTTAAAGAAGCACGTTAAAACAACTGCGCAGACGGTTTGAAAACGGTCAACAATCATAAAGTTCTCCTATTTGGTCCGCCCGCAACAATCCCAGCCTCCATTTACAGCAGGCGAGGAGGAGAGGGGGGGGGGGGGGGGGCAAAAGCGCTTTTCAAGCCACAAACTCGGCGTTGAGCGAAAGGGGGAGAAACGGTTTACAGTTAGACCGGAAGTGGACTGATTCAGCCTTCAAAATAATAGCTTTCAAATAGTCTCTATTTAAATAGACTTTTATTTTTGAATTATTTGGGCTGGATTTGCTTGTTGTTGTTGCCTCACGCTTACCATATGGGAGTGGGTAAAGGTGGGGGAAAAAGTGTCGAACACCGCGGATGTAGGAGCCTGATCAGGGACGACGGGACGTTTGATCGTTGATTTTTTTTTTTTCGTAATGTCTGGAAACCAATTGAAACACTACCGTTGGTGGATTGTACCATGCGGCCAAACATATTTTCGCGGTCTGTCGCCAGGGCTTGTGTTTACAAAACGATTAAATCCATAACTATACGCAAAAAGTGACCAACAGAATAAACGCTATGACAAATCACCATTCTGTAGTTTGGTTGTATTTTTATTTCCAGTAATGGGATGGTGGGATTTCTACACAGTGCATAAAGTCGAACCCCTAGATCCATTTTCGGACAGCCTCCCAAACCCGGTCACGTTCAAGACGTGCGTTGACTGTCGCTGTGGTTCCTTCCGTCCTGTGCACAATATGTTTTTTCCACCTTCTTTTTAAAATCTCCCGACAACTCCTTGCAGTATGACGCTTGAGTCAAATCAAAGCAAAGTCGTTTGTCGCGCAGGAACCGGCGGCTGTAAACTAAAAGCGATCGCAAACTGTTTTCCTTGCGCTAGATGGCGGATGCGCCCATCCGATTTGGGTTAAGCCGAGATCAAAATTGACTTTGTTCTCCGAAAGATGTGTGCGTCGCTTAAAAAAAAAAAAAACGAATGCGGCTGGTCAGTGCGACCAGAAGGCTGCTGTTTGACAATTTTGCAATGCGGGGCTTGCGGATGTAGGCGCCTAGGTGTCCGATAACGGATTCATTTCTTTGCGCTGGCTCGTTTTTACACTAAACTGTTGACCCGCTGCAAAGTCAAAGTAGGCTCGTGATCGAGCCGTCTGCTGACGCCGATCGGAGAGCTTCGCTGAAAACCTCGCGTGTATTTCTACTGTGCGGATGTTTTGAGCCGCGACTGGGGGGAAAGCCCTCAGACACAATGGCGAGGTATTTGCCGCGGCTCCCAACTCCATGCGCACTTTGGAGGAAATTTGAGACAGGATAAAACGCCTCCCGTCGGCCCTTTCCGTGCTCCCCGTGTGTTATTAATTTTACCGCTCAACAAGGCCTCTAAAACAAAGCGAGGGGCACGCCGAGCGAGGCGGCTGATTTGTGTGAGACGTCCTGGTTCGGATCCCGACATCGCGATGCTTTTGACAGCGCTTTTTAGTGAAAGTTATGCAAAATGCCATCCTGTGGGGTGAATTCCAAGAAGCGACTCTTTCCACCGGAGCGGGGCGGGCTTTAATGCGCTCTTGTGCACGACTGCTGGGTATAGGACACGCAGTCGCACACAAGGTAATTTTTTTTTTTCCTCCCAGGGCGCCGTCGAGGGGAAAAAAAAAAAGAAAGAAAAAAAAAAAAAAAAAAAACCCTTCTCTTTGCCCGAGTACAAGTGATGAGCACAGATAGTAAAACTAGTTATTGTCCACCAGACTGCGTTGTAATCACGTTTTCACGGACAGTAACCCGTTTGTAATGGCAGGACACGCAGACTAGAGGCACTCAGAGGCAATCATTTACCAAATTGCAACATCAGTATGAGCATGTTGTTGATTTTTTTTGTGTGTGTGTGTGTGTATGTGTGTGTTTTATGATGTGACACCTACATGCAGTCAGTCCCGCTCAACTGTCTTTGCACTTTTTAAAGTGTTTAAGTCTCCAAAAGGTTTGAATGGTGAATGACTGAGGTTTCTAAATGAATAAATTTTTGAAATCTTACATGATTGTGTCTGGCAGGGTGACACCTCTATGGTGATGGACACAGACAGTAATCCTGATGAGGAGGGGGCAGAGGAAAGCCGTGATGGGCAGGACCGACCTTCTCCCAGCCCCCAGCGTGAAGGAGCCTCAGTGCAGTGTGCCCCGGTACGGGCAGCCTCTGCTCCCTGCTCCCCCTCTGGCTCCCGGCCGGGCTCTGGCCCCAACTGCAGCGCTGGCTCTGCTCTGGACTGTGCTGCGTCCCAGAAGCCAGGCGAGAGGCCCAACTCCTTGCCCCCCTCCAGCCCCGCGGTCCTAACACACAATGAATGGGCTTATGATTCTGCTGTCAGCCCAGTGGAGCACCAGCATCCAGGAATGCAGAAGGACAAAGGTATCCACTGGGATGATGTGGGTTGCCGGCGTGTTTTTTTGGGCACGCTGATATTGTTTTATGTGTGGGCTTACATTAAGCTTTGCAGTAGATTCCAAGCTGTGATGGGAACTTTCAAGCAGCTATGATTAATTATTGGATATTTACAGCAGAAATGCAGTAAAGCCAGATGCAGAGCTGTGGGAGGAACTGATGCTTTTGTGAGATCGTGATGCAGGTTAAGTTTTCTCACTAGTTATTTAGGATTCATTTAATCCGCTCTTTTGGTAGCATTGCTTTTTGCTACAGGTCACCTTTAGGGTAAAGTTGGTCCTTATAGGATTGTGTTGGATGGGCGATCAGCTGTTTTCTAATTCTGTGTTTGCAGTAGAACTGAAGCCAGCAGACCACTCTGGAACAATGATCCCCAGCGCTTTAACCAACGGAAAGAAAGAAGCAGAAAGCAGGGAGGACAGCAGCAGCCTCTCATCTGACCAGTTGGTACCCGACTCCACAGCACGCCCGGTAACTGACCTGCCATCCGCTTATTGTGTCAAACAGCAACTGCATTCTTACATGACGTTTTCATTTTGAATTCATTCATTTCGGCCAACAGGATGAAGTCAGGAATGTCTCTGATGGAAGATTACAGATGGTGTCTCCGTCCCCTGAAAACGGTGAGTGTTGGTTTACTAGTTAATCTTTTGTTTCATGTGGGTTTCTTTCACATAAATATTCTTTTTTTCTGTGCTGCTCACTAACTTGGAAAGTGATTTCATGATAAACTGTCAACTCTGATAAAAGTCTGTGTTTAAAATCTATCTCTGGTTGTCATTTGGCTTTTCTTTGCCTGAGGGCTTGCGCAGGATTTTTTGAGTTCTTTGCAAACTTGTCTTGCTACCTTCCATCCAGATGGTCTTTGTTTAGACCAAGTCATTTTTTCTCTTCTTTGCTACTGATATGCTGTTTGTTTCCTAACAGATGGTAATTTTTGGTAAAGGAAGTTCTGTTTTATCATTTGAAACCCGGGAAGTGAGTTTTCTTACTAGTTTTTAATTGGGATATTTGTGGACAAAGGACATATTAGAAATGGACATATGGCACTCATTTTTACCACCACAGACACCACGCCTCTATATGTTATGCTTCTGTTGTTTGCCCAGTAAGAACATCCCACTGAAAGATGCTTATAGATCTCTGTCATGTGTTTCATGCATGCCAAGCAGCAAGAAGCCCATCGTCGGTGTTGTTCAAATAGACAGGCCCAGTTAGGAGCTGCATCATTCACCAAGCCCTCTGTACTGAAGCGTGAACCGTCTCTAATAGAAAAACACATCATACCACGACAGCACAGGCTTCTGTACAGAAAACTAGATGCAAGAAAAAACAAGAAACATCTTTCCTAGTTAACGTTTCGTCTCACAAATGAATGCCATTGCATATTGTTGAATAGATTTGTTCTCCTGGAAATATTTATACCAAATAAAAGTGTTTTGTCTTCACATGACCAAACTGGCACATATATAAATAAAAACAATAGCAACCAAGTTATAGTTTCATAGAATAATGAAGCTTGTTTTTGTCTACAGGTACGCTTAAGAAGATCGAGTCGCCCTTCACAGCGGCTGAAGGCGGTCTCATCAATGGTGGTACAGGTGGTGAAGTGTGAGTATCCTGCTATTATTTTGAATCTATAGATACATTATTCAGTCACTCATGATAAGCTAACTTCCTATAAAAGTTGAGTATTTCCCATGTTTTAACAAGTAGGGAAAATGCATTTCAGAATACACAAAGACTTGTGTGTTGCACTACTATATGTTCTGGCATTTCACAGATAAACTTACATTTTTAAAAATAAGTTTATCAAACACTTAATAGATTTCAGCTGTACCATACAGTGCATTGTCACAACCAAAATATCAACGGGTTTTTATGACAGACCAACAAACAGAAAAGCGTAGTTGTTAATTGGAAGAAAAATGATTTATGTTTCACGTTTTTCACCAGTATAAGTCATAATTGTGGCATGTATTCTTATTTGGCGCCCCGAGTGGGTGCTTTGTAACGCTTCCTTTCCCTGCAATTACAGCTGCAAGTCTTCTAGGGTGTGTCTACCAGATTTGTGCATCTTGAGAGAGAAAATTTGTCTTTCTCTTGTTTGCGAAATAGCTGCAGCTCAATTCTAAAAAGATAGAAAACATCTTTTTATTTTTCCAAGACTCGCCACCGATTCTATTAGATTTAGGTATGGACTTGACCACGATTTCAACTCAATGTGTCAGTCACTATTTTGGGTATATGTTTTTTGCAGAATCTAACAGATTTTCCTTTGCAATTGCCTTGTATGCATCTCATTTATCTTTCCATCAACTCTGACCATCTCGATCGCATGATGCTGACACCGCCATAGGACAGCATGTTTGGAGAAGTGCTAGTTTTCCAACACACATGGTTATTAGCGTTGAAGTTTGTGGCTGTGTTGTGACTAAATGTGGGGCTAATTTAAGAAGTATGAATCCTTGTGCTGCGCTCTGTATTTAAAATCAAAGTCACCATTATTTCACGTCTTGCTTTATCTAACATACCGAGCTTTGGGTTTGAAGCTTTTGTGTTCAACATCTCGGTGTTTCAGATACCACCTGTAGACCTTGAAAACTCAAGCTTATCCAGAGTTGATGGATAAGAGGCGGCTGTCTTCAAGATGTAAAGCTAGTTTTCCTCTAATGGAGACACAGTTCTCTAAACATCCTCTTTCATGTGTTAAGGTGTCTTTCATTAAAGCACTGTTATGCCCACTGACATCACCTCACACAGCAGCTTTGTGTTAATGAGAAACAAGCCTTTTGTCCACCTGATCATTTATAAAAACAAACTCATAAACTTGTCATTTGCACAAACAACCATAAGAAAAGCTTGAAAACCTACTCAAAGTGGTACATCAGATTAGTTTTGAAGTCGTTTGTAACTCTTTGTGTTCTATCTTTCTGCAGCTCGGTGAAAATGGAGAAGATGAACCAGAACTTGCTGCAGTGGACTGTGGCAGATGTGGCCAGTTACTTTTCAGCGGCAGGCTTTCCAGAGCAGGCTGTTGCTTTCCGTACACAGGTTAGTTCAGTTCAGGGCGCAAAAAGACCATAACTTCCCTTCATCTGGTAACACTGAGGTAGAATGTTTTTCATGCGTTTTGATTTTCCCTCAACAGGAAATCGACGGGAAGTCTCTCCTCCTGATGCAGCGCAGCGACGTCCTGACGGGCTTGTCCATCCGACTCGGCCCGGCCCTCAAAATCTATGAGCGCCATGTCAAAGTGCTGCAGAGGACCCACTTCCTGGAATGCGACGACATCTGAAGGGATGATCGGCATGACAGACGATGCTGTATGGTCTAAGACATGCATGCAGTCCCTCTACCATCTGGACCCCACTGCCTACCTTCATATATATTAGTAGAAGGTGCATGGAGTGGGACAGGCGGCGGTGGAATTCGGCTTCACTGTGAGAACGACCAGAAACTGAAAGACAGTCATCCTACCTCTCATTGTGGTCTTTGGTTTTTCAAATGGTTTTCTTTTCACCCCTGTGGCCCCTTTGGAGACAAAAGACATCTGCAGGCAAAATCTGTTTAAGCGGAGCAGCGCTGACCTTTCTGCAAGAGCGAAACTTTGGGTAGCAGATGGTAAACAGAGCTGCACCAGGTGGACCACCATAGAAATGGCTGAGTTGCTGCCACAGGTTGGGGTGTCTCCCCATCAACTTTCTGTAAGATTTAAAACTGAAGGTCACAAAGAACATTAAGCACACCAGCTGTTGCTATGTGATGAGATCTAAGCATCAAAGTCGACGTGTCTGCGTTAAAAGTTAAGTCTCATTCCTGAGTTCCCATTCCACCAGTAGCTGCTGCAGTGGATTATTGCTTCAGTGTCTGCCCCACTGAGATATAACCCTTAATGTGTTTTACTATCTGTTCAGTCTTAGTTATAAATGATTGTGGTCTAACGATACAGATTGACTTGGGGGAAATAATACCAGGTGTAAGTGACCATAAAATATGCAGCCCAATATAATGTGCTCTCACATTCAAGCAAAACAAAGTAATAATGTTGCAAGAAACGCTGCTCTTGCTGGTTATGTAGTTTGAAATTCAATAGAGCTGCTAAGGGACTGTTTACGGATAACTTTAAGAAATGCAATATTTTATGTTGTTTGTTTACAATTGGTCTGTCCTGGCGTTGTGTTTTGATGGCCAGTTGAACTGTGTGACATTCCATATTATGTAGTCTTCATCTCAAGTGTAGCCTCTCCCCTTTTTATCTGTAATATGAAACAATTCTTCCAGAGTTGGAAAATAAAGCTCATCTCTCTCAGTTGGTTGATTTTTTGATTGTTTATTCACTTAGAACCTCTCTGGGGAAAACAAGCAGTTTCATTGCATGAATGAGGAAAATATTCCAAACTTTGAAAACATTTAGCTGAAACAAATTTCGGCTAATTTTTTTTTCTGAAAAATCTTGTAAAGTTTGCATCACGGGAGTATCAGTCTAACATTTTGTCGTGATAGCAGCTCCAGGCTGCCAGCAGTTAAACTAACACAATTAGCCACTTCTTTTCCTATCTTAAGGATAAGTGTCCAATGTTTTTTTTAATTTATTTATTTATGCAGTAATATGAAAAAGTGCTTGCCTCCGTCCTGTCTTTCCTTTTTGATGCTCAGTGTTTTCAGAACATGAAACAGTGTAATAAACACTCAAAATTTAAAATCAAGAAGGGGTCACTGTTTTCCACACATCTCTCTCTTTGTATAAACATAAATATATTTGGAGCAATTTGTAATGGGTGTCTTAAAACTTAAAGTAGCAAAATACAAAATGAGACATTTCACTAAATTACACACTTTATGATAAGACTTTACTGCAATTTGCTGCCTTTTATTTGCCCATAAAAGTCCAACAGCCGGATAAAAAAAAAAAAAAAAAAAAGAACAAAATCCATTTACAGTGCATCTCCTTGAATTAGAACGCCATTAAAAAGTTTACACCGTGTTCCAAATTATTATGCAAGTGATATTTTCTCAGATTTTCTTAAAAGGTCAATGCAAATGGTCAGTATAATTTTCAAGTCATGAACTATTACAGTGTAGATCAAATTTTACTGAACAAAGCTCCCCATGAGAACAGTATTTTTTTCAAAAATAAAAAACACTCAAAATGCACTGTTCCAAATTATTTTGCACAGCAGATTTTCTGAACATTTTATGGATTATAAAGAACTGGAAACGGTCATTCTTTCAATGTGCAGCATTAAGTGATCACATGTACTAAAATCAAAAGTTATTTCAATCAAAAACATTTTAACCAGCTGAGTTACATGTAGACATCGGACCCCTTCTTTGATATCACCCGCACAATTCTTGCATCATTGAACTTGTGAGTTTGTGGATAGTTTCTGCTTGAATTTCTTTGCAGAATAACTTCCCAGAGCTGCTGTTTTGATATGAACTGCATTCCACCCTCAGATCTTCTGCTTGAGGATATTCCAAAGGTCAGGGGTGGGGTTAGGGTTGAGGTCAAAGGAGGATGGTGACCACACCATGAGTTTTTCCCCTTTTATGCCCAAAGCAGCCAATGACACAGTGGTATTCATTGCAGCATGGGATGGTGCATTGTCATGCATGAAGATGATTTTGCTACTTGAAAGAAAGTGATCAGTCAGAAAGTCCATATACTTTGCTGAGGTCATTTTCACGCCTTCAGGGACTCTGAAGGGGCCGACCAGCTCTCTGTCCATAATTTCAGCCCAAAAGAATGACACCACCACCTCCTTGCTGATGTCACAGCCATGTTGAGATGTAGTGGCCATCCACCACTAATCCACTACTGCGTCCATCTGGACTGTCCAGGGTTATACAGCAGTCATCAGTGAACAAGTCTGTTTGAAAATTAATCTTCCTGCACAGCGTGGCCTACTGCCACCGTTTCTGCTTGTGACCACTGGTTAGGGATGGCAGAACAGTAGGTTAATGCACCGCCAGCCTCTGGAGGATCCTCCACCTTGAGGTTTCAGAGGCACCAGCAGCTTCAAATAACTGTTTGCTGCTTTGTAAGGGCATTTTAACAGCTGCTCTCTTAATCCGATGAATTTGTCTTACAGAAACCTTCATCATTAAGCCTTTATCTGTACAAACTCATCTTTGTTCTGAATCAGCCACAAATCTCTTCACAGTATGATAACGCTTCAGTTTTTGTTAAATATCTAATGTTTTCATATTTTGTCATACAGCACTGCACTATTTGATGATTTTCATTTGCAGAGCGATCCTTTCTCCTTCCCATATTGCTTACAAACTGTGGCTTGCTTAATAATGTGGAACATCCTTCTTAGGTAGATTTCCTTTAATTGAGCTGACCAGACAAACCAATCAACCCAGCTCTCTGAAATTAATTATAGTGATTCATACAGTGGCCCTGACACACAATACCATTTATAAATTCAATAGCACAACAAAAAATTTCATCTTTATGACACTTAAATCCAATTTGCATAATAATTTGGAACATGGTGTAGTTTGTCAAATGCTTTCAAAAAGTAAAATTAAATGTCATACATAATTTGTCACAGATAAATGTATGTATTATTTTAACTCATATTGTATGAAAACCCAAACTTCACTGCCTCAGCCATTTAAAACACAATGAATTGATGATCACTGGAGGGTAAGCAAAAGAAGCTGGCCATTCAACGTGCTCTATCCAAACATATAGTGGGAAAGTTGAACGAAAGGAAAAAGTGTGGTGGAAAAATGTGCACAAACAATGATAGTGGTAGTTTTGATTAATAATTTTTTTGACTGTTTAAGGGCATAGGGGAGATTTACTGCAGCTGGAGTCAGTGCCACGCACAGACCTCTCATGAACATGAGTTAGAGTTGCTGAATTAGTTATGTTAAGCCACTCTTGAGCCATTCAAGGTCCAATGTGAAGTTTTCACACTAAGTGATTTGGAGAACCGTATCTTCATCTGCTGATATTGGTCCACAGTTTTTTCAAGTCCACAGTCAGAGTTGTATGAATTTACATTTGTCTGTTTGGATTGGATTTCTGAAACACATAAGCTCTTTTGTGGTATTCTGTTTTATGGAGATGCACCTGTTCACCCCTAACCTCATGGATGTGCGCAGGAATGACGGTTCTCCTCCCCAGACTCTATTACAGGATGAAGGGCAGTATGGAAGAGCGGAGGGTGGGATAATCTCTAAACTCCTTTAAATAGCTGCGATGTTTTCCTTTCGCCCACACAGTCATCTGGACGAAGGCCACGATGGTGAAGAACGCCACGGGCACGCACTGGGTCATCACCGTGAAGCCAATCCAGGATCCCAGCTGTGAGTGAGAGTTTTACACACACAAATGGTTCAGCACCAACAGAGCATAATGTGCGTTTTACCAGTAGGTGGCAGCAGTAGCACACATTGTTTGCACAGATTAAGGCACATGGAAATATCTCATTCACTTTTGTGTTAAAATTTACTAACTAGCTCATTTTAAAGCACTTGAAGTGAAATAAATTGTTCTTAAGATTATTCCCCACATCTTTAATATTCAACTGCCTATAAAAACATTTTCCACTCAATGTAAATTCTCTGAAATAAAGCATATTTCTTAAAGTGACAACGTAAAAATATTGGTATATGTTGCTCCTTACCTCATATGTGTAGTTGGGACAAGAGACTAGCCAAAAAATCCATGTGAAGGGATTTTTTGTTGGATAAGGTATTTTCTTGACTTTTGAACCTGAAATAATGAGAAAACTTCTGATTAGTTTGAGAAAAAACAAAATAAACAGAATAAAGAAAGGGGTATTGATAAATATTTACACACAAAAAAGTGATTACCTTGAGCTTTGAGGTTACGCAGTGCAATGTGGATTGAAAAATTTCCTACCTGGCAGAACTTCAGTCATAAAGAAATCAAATGATAAGAATAAAATAAAGCACCAGTTCAATTGATTTAACATTTGCAGGGTATCAAAACCAAAACTTACCAGGAAAATGTAAAGGCCAGCATTCACCTGCTGCTGCCCATAATCTGGAAGCGTTTTAAAGAGAAAAGACCAACGATATCAACTCTGCTTGATGTGGAAAAGCAAATATTGCAGTGGTGAGGTCTTACAGGGTGTAGTGTAGAGTGGATGGTTGATGTAATATGCCATCCAAGCCGCAGAGCACCAGTAATAGCCACAGTTCTGGAAGAGAAAGAGAGCTTTATTTATAGAGTCCATTTCATAAAAAGACATTTTTTAATAACACAATAAATGCAGACCATAAAGCCAAGAAGAAAGAGAATGAAATATACCCAAATATAATAACTGAGTAAAGCTGAAACGACTCCACAACAAGGGACCTTTTGAATTTGCTTTCAAAGAAAGACATTGCAATTATTGTGACTCTTCAAGTAAACAGCATGAGGAGAAGACCTTTCTGTGAATACCATAAAGGTCAGTGACATGTGAGCACCCAATCTAAACCCGGGTCCGTTCAGACTCGTGCATTTCCACAATTTTCTTCCTGATATCTTGGCTGATTTCTTTTGACTTTCCATTTGTGTCAAACAAGATGGCAGTGTGTTTAAGGTGGGGCTGTTAATAATTAGCCTGTCAGAGGCTTGTGGAAGAAAACCCAGAAAGTTTGACCCAACTCATCCAATTGAAAAGACAATTATCCTTGATATAATATAAGCTGCAATTTCAAGATTGCAGATAAAAGTAACTTGAGGGCCTTCATAGGTCATAAAATTGAAAATGTAACTCTGGTCATGAGAAAACAGAAAAGAAGTAAAACAGTCTGAGTTAAGCTGTGAGCTCACTTAAAATAGCTTCAAATAACTTCACCTTAAATATGTTTCTGAGAGGCATGGTCCCATGGGAGATACGATGGACAAACAGAGTCTCCAAAACCCTCTTGATGTAGTGGAAGGAGTGACATAAGCAAGCCAAGCTGCAACAGAACACACATACATATAAACACATGTGTATTTTGGTCATGATTCAAACTTTTAAATCAGGACTAAACATCATTCTGGCACCTGAGTCATGTTTGAGCAAAAGATTAAGACACTGGAAAAAATTGACTAATTGAAACTTACTGCACAACCCAGTGCTTGCTGCTGGTGAAATCATACTTTGGAGAGTAAATGAAGGGAAGGCGGAAGTAGAACATTAGGTAAAGAATCAACGGACCAATGCATTCGGCTAAAAACACCTGAAACGAGAAATTACAACCAGTTTATTATACACAAATAGTGCTGGCTACATTTATTGGTGCAAATGGGGGAAAATGTGTGTATATTTATTTTTATTGCAGGAGCATAACACAGAACAAAAGTTTTAGCCCAGTTATTCAGTAGAAAAAAAAACATCTGCTAGGAAATAGTTCCTCTAAAAATATTTAAATAGAGTTTAATTATTATTATTTTTTTATATACTTGACTTTTTAAGCTGTTCATAATTTCCAGGAACTGCTAATTAATAATTCATATCTTTCTGTTTAAACAAGGTCTATTTCAGGTCATTAGGCTGAATGAGTACCCATATTTACCTTTCTAACTGGCACAGTGAGGGCAATAATAAGGGATATGAAAAGAATATTCAAAGTTCACTGTAGTACAAAGTAGCATTTTGGGATCACTGTGTCTGAATCACAACCACTAGATAATATCAATGGAGAAAACCAGGATTTCTGGGAGGAACCTCAAAAAACCTCTTCTGCACTATCACAAACATAAACATATAGTTTGCTAAAAGCTACAGAAATTTTAACAGGCATAATTTTTTTGGGTTAGATGCTTTTCAGACATAAACCTCCAGGTAGGTTTGAAGCATGGTATAAGACCTTAAATATGGTCAAAGTGGGAATATAGTTAGAGTCTATCACATAGTGACTGCTTTAAAATATAAGAACATTTTAAATCAAACTGCACTGCTAAAATGAAAATAGGTAATTGCTGAATCTTTTTCTTCGATCAAAAACATTCGACCAAATTAACACCAAAATGGTTGAAAAGATTCAAAACTCCACCTCTGTTCACAGCCATCTGACTCCCATGACTCTAACAGTAAACCTGCACAGCATACTGTATGAAACTTAGTCACCAGGAAACTTTAAATACCGGATATCTGAAGGGAATGTTGGCGGTGTAAAATATCTGCCAAAAGGAGACCTAACTGGTGTAACTGACACCAGTAAAGGCCTTGGCTTCTCCAGGAGCTCATTTTACCGTGACACCTCAGCGCAGAAGCAGTTGCCCTACTTTCTCCGAGCTGTCACATTTAATATAAAATAATACACCTATAAGGCAAATCTTACAACTTGTAACACTTATACGATCAAGCGGAGCGTCTCAGCTGACAGTGAAAACAGATTCCTGTGTCAGCACCTCCAGGAGGAGCCTGAGCTCAAGTTGCCTGACCGGTAGCACCTGGTGGTTTCGGCTCGGGCAAGTCGTGATTCTCCACCTACAACGTCACCTATGAAGGTGTCGGAGGTTGAGTCGGATGAAAGAACAGTGTAGGTAATGGTGAATAATGAGGCACAGTAAAAGGCAAGTGAGAGGTCAGAGGGATAAACACCTTCGGCAGAAATGAGGCCATGAGATTATATGTCCTGCTGGAGAGGACACGCAGTGCAGCGGGTGGGAGGGAGCGTGAACGACAGCAAATCACCTCTATCTGTCACTGCAGACTGGTATTTATGCACAGGAGGTACTGAGGGTGTCGGTTTATATTTAAAGCACATGAATGTTAGGGGACTACTGAAGCGGATTCAACGCTTTGAAAAATGAGGTGAAAATCTCTCTCTTTAGGTTTTGCCTTTTATTTATGTGCAAGACTTCAATAGGCACACATGTCAATAAAAAAGCTATTGAGAAACAGATTAGAAGATCTCGCACACTTGAAAAACAAATCTAATTTACCACATTAAGTGAAGAAAAGCTCTTTTAGTCAAGTAAAAACAAGTTTAAACTTTTAGCCAAATAACGATTGATTACCATTTCCCCATGAAATAGACAAAAACGTTGAGTGTATTTGTGTGGCCTTACTGTTCCCCATGTGAGCTGGGGTCCCAGGTCACTGAAATAAAAGCTGGCTGTGGTTCCCACAGGTAGCGTTTGGAGAACTTCCTCGTCCCTCAGACACTTGGCCTCTAAAATAATTGATAATCAGACAATATATCATTATATTATCCAAATACTCTCTAACCAGTGACTCTGCATACGTGAGAGAGCAGGATGAAAAGCATGCAGATGTACTTGGATCCAAACGCAGAGACTGTCTGGCTGGATACCACTTTGGATCTGAGAAATAAAAAAACACAGTATGGGCTTCGCTCTTGGTATTCTAAATATTTAAATAAATATGTATTTTTTAAAATGTTTGTACATCAATTTGGTTATGAGCATAATTTCCGAAAACCAGCACTCTGAATGATGAACTTACATGATTTGTGAAACAAGGATTTAATATCCAAAACTGTGGCTGTTGGTTCCACCTAGAGTGTGAAGATAAAGAACATGCATGCATGATCACTGTCACACCGTGCCTTTAAAATTCAACATAAATAACACTTGTTTTATACCTGTGTGCTTTTTTCATTATCAGTACCCCACAGTATGTTTATGCAAGCGGCTTATCATGTCTGTCTATCTTCATGACATGCAGCACAAGCATGTGTTGTAGCTGGAATAGATCATTCTTCAGGGATGAAAAGGGAATTCTCACCTCTTAAATGCAACGCTTGCTCAATAGACACGTAACTGATAATGACAAAGTCAGGTAACGAGTGGATTATTCGGGATTCATTTGTAAAATGACACATGTGCTTCATATTTTTCAATTTAATTCAAAACATCTGACCTGAAAAGATTTGTACCTGCGATGAGAATCAGAATATCCCTAAACTTATTAACAACGCAGAACATGAGACTCACCTTGTCCAGCAACAGCAACTTCTCTTTAGTCTTAAAATCCAAGATCTCCACCTCAAAGTAAACAATCCTTTTAGTCTTCTTGGGCGCTTTTGGCTTTGGCTTGGGTGTAGGCTTCTTTTCAGCTTCTGCTCCATTTTGGCTTTTTGCTTCTAAGGCTAGAATATCCATGATATGATGGTGTTTGAGCCAAAACTTTAAAAAAATTAAATAAAATACAGTGAAGTAAACTGTGATGTCCTAGTTACACTAAAAGTAAAAGTTCCCAGGATACACCTACAGTTTGTCTTGCAAAATCTTAGGATCCAAACTGCTGATATTTCAGAAAAGACATAAAAAAAGCCTCTTCCAGGGTTCAGAGAGGAGATGGAGTTTAAATGAAAAAGAAGAGCTGGTTTGAGACTATGAGACAGACCTGCTCAGTACCTGAACAGCAACCTCATGGACATCCACAGTCGTTGCATGAAACAAAACGCACCGAAGACGAAACTGGAGAGCCCCAAGACATAATCCATAGCGCACCATTTGCAAGGCTAAATATAAGTCGCCCAATTCGCTCAGCACCAGCTTGGTAACCTCAGGAAGCCGTATGAAGCTCCACTCAGTGACACATGCAATACGCCCTCATTAGACTTGTAAAACAAAACACATATCCTGTCTGTTTTGCTGCACACTTGGTTGCAAAATCTCCATCTGCCAACACATGGTGCCCCAGCCCACTACCCTGAGACCACCCATGGAGCTGGCAATCTCTTCTTCTGAAACTCTGGAACAAAGACAACATGTTCATCTCTGGAGCTCTGTGTTAAATCATCTCTGAAAGCTTTGTGGTGGGAGGAGAGGGAAGAAAATGCTGATTGGGAAGAGATCAGAGATACCTTTCATCACACAGGGTCAGCGCATCAGCTCACATAGCCAGCTGCATAACTGTATTCTACTCTCTATTTATAACAGGTTCGAGCTGTACAACCAGGCAGTAAACAACAGACGTTCTCGTTGAGGCCCTGATTAAAAACATTCCTGTGTCACGCTTAATGGTCGGCAAAGACCAAAAGAAGCAAGAATTCTGAAAACTGGATAAATATGATACATTTTTGTGGACTTGGTAAATGAAAGTTGAAAATGCAGAGTGCTAATTAAAGGGGTTTAATTGTTTTTTTTTTTTGTTATTCTTGATTTCTGTAGTGAAGCACACAAGCTTGAGTTATAGGTTATAGGTTTGTTTTAAACAAAAGGAAACTTGAACACTTTCTGAGAAAAAAAGCTAAATAAAAGCGGTTTTCATTATTCTCTTTAAACATGAATCTTAAATTGGCCACGCACTGAGTGCAATGGAGTGACGATCTTTAAGGTTTCTAAATCTGTGGTCTTATGTAAAATTGACTTTTCTGGGCTTAATATCGTTTTATAATGTTATTTCCTCTCCAAAAACCCACCTGGAGTGTTGCTTTGATTCTTTTACACACCTTTAAGGAATCCTTGACTCTCTTGTGGCAACCACCGCACTCAGCTCCTCTAGACTAGCAGCAGCAGAAGTTAGCAAACACCTGGTGGAACTATGTGTCTGCTGAGAAGTATGTCTAAGTCCTAAACTCATAAATACAGTGGTGAAAGGGAGTGGCATTGTTGTGATGAAGTGCCATCGGTGGAGATGGAGGCCCAATATCAAGACGTCAAAATGCAAAGTCAACTTTCTTTACAGTAAGTCAGCTTTGACATAAACAGCATTTTTATAATACCTGAAGGGAACCTCATTACTTTATTGTGTTCCTGAGAAATTGTTGGAATAATTGTATGTAAGTTATCCCATGTATTGTTTTTCTTACTATGTATGTTGGAATGCTGTAAAACTGTTACTGTGAAGATTGACTACTTATTCTGTTTGATGTCTGGAACAAGATTATCACCTACAAGATAATTGTGTTACATAGAAGGAGAGGCAATCACAATATACATTATCAAAGTACTGTCTTTGCATCTCCTGAGGTTATAGTTTGTTTGTTGTCTCTGCGATCATAAAGTTCATTTCCTGAGACTTTGGGTTGTATGCAAACGACCCATTCTTCCTATCAGACTGGATGTTGCCCTGGCCATCCGAGGTGACAGAATCATCGCTTCAAAGATAAAAGAAACACAAATCGATCCCAGGGGCATTGTATTCTCCTGGTCTTTGTATTTGTATTTGTATTTGTATCTAACACTTAGTTGGGAATTGAGAACTGGCACTGTAGCTGTGTGATGAATTGTTTACCCAACGCCTTTTTAGAGCTACAGTGTCCTTGTGTAACCAGGGTGACCTAAGGAAATAACAGGCGTTGAGAGCCAAGACGTACTCAGAGTGTGTTGGAGATTGTAACTGATGTACGTCTCTGGGGCACTCTCCTCGCGAGTAAAACTTAACTGATGTGTTCTGTCTTTCTTTCCAGGTAGTGTTTTACTAATGTTAGGGGTTTAAACCTGACAGAAATACATAATACCACCTCTTTAAAAATCAAGACATTTTGTTATTTTCCCAGCTTAAGAAAACTTTAAAGGGGAGAGGTCATGGTGACACATTACAATCGAAGGTAGTGTGATGTCAGGGTTGTAAGACTCTGAATAGGTTCATATTGTACACAACAATAAGTTCCCTCTTGGCAAGTTCATACAAGAGTCTCTGCTGTGACACGTGTGACTGAATCAAAAGGCTAAATTACTTCCTCCATCTTCAGTCACATTCTCCATTCCTGCTATGACCTCATAGTTTGATTCAGGTGTGTTGAAGCAGAGAGACATCCAGAATTTGCAAAGAACCACAAGCCATACATTTTTTTATGTTAAATTTTAACAAGGTTGACAGGATCTTGTCAAGTACTACAACATGCACACCTTGAAAACGGGGCCAAAGTTTGAGGTATTTTTCTGCATGTCACAGTGTTGACTGTTAAACTTGTATAAAATTGTGTATTACAGGACAGTTGGCACGCATAAAATGAAAGGACACACTGGATAGCACTGCAATCTTAGCATGGGCTTGACTTAATTACACAGAATAGAATATAATGATAAATTGCCAAATCTTTGCATTCTCAGTAAGTCTGTAGAGAGTTACATTTATCACTCAGAGGCCTGTTTGAATTCTGAGAAATATTGCATTTTCCCTGAAGCATTGCATCTACGCCCAGGAAGACAAACATCTGTCTTAAATATTTTCAGCTTGTGGATAATCACTGTAGAATATCCCTGACTGTTTGGAAAGTGCCTGACAACGGTTCCCAGATTGACGGGCAGCAACAATTGCTTCAGTAAGGTCATTGGTGACGTCTGTTCTTGGCATTGTGGCAACATGCACCTCAGCTGGATGCTCTGGACGGTCAAGCTGCCAACTCTCCCGTTTGAGGTGGTCAGACTTCCCGGTATTCAATCCATGAAATGCATTTGGTTGACAGCTTGACAGATACTCTTCCCTCTTGAATTCTATGAAAAGCTTTTAGTGTTTTTTTTTTCTCTCTTTACTTACAGTTTCAGCTCCTTCTTTTTCATCTAAACAATATCTTTGCTCTCGTATTATATTTTTTGTCACACTTAAAATGTGACAAAAAATGTTTCATATCATCTGGATAACCTAAGCAAGTGACAACTTAAGTTTTCAAATGGTGAATTTTTTCATGAATGGGAAAGCTATCCAAATCAACCTGAATCTATGAAAACAACAACAACAAAAAAACTGACCACTAAACACAATAAAGGCTTGTTCCACCTGTGATGATTCCAAGTGTTTTTGAAAACTAACAATTGACATTTAACATTGTTGTGGAGGAATTTTGGTCTGTTGTTCTTCACAAAGTTGTTTTATTTTAGACATGTAAAAAAATGTCTGAGCATGAATAGCCTGTTTTAGGGCGTGACGCAGCCTCTCTGTGGTATTTGTCTAGTCCATTCTGATGCAGTCACTTCGCTACTGCATTAGAGGTACTCAGAGGTGGACTGGCTGGTGTCGTCACAAACTGATCGCCTGACACTCTCCTTCAGGATTTTCTTGCAGTGTGCAGAATTCAGATACCATCAATCATGGCAAGTTGCAGACGACCTGAAGAAACAAAAAAGTCTCACGTCTTCTTGTTTTGGAACTTTTTCATGGATACAATGTTTTTTCCTATTTTGTTGTTATTATTGCATTAAGAGCACCTTCACTGAGGCAAGTGAGGGCTGTGATGCTGTAGATGCTGTTCTGGGTTCTTTTGTGATATCCTGCATGATTCCTTGATCTGCTCTTGAAATAATAACAGCGTGCTCAGTGGTAGTCAGCCAATCTCTCCTGGGAAAGTTCACCACTGTTCCATGTTTTCTCCATGAGGGGTGGATTATTTTCTGTGCCTCAGTGCTTCAGCTTTCAGAAACTGTAACAACAACAACAACAACAACAACAACAACAACAACAACAACAACAACAACAACAACAACAACAACAACAACAACAACAACAACAACAACAACAAAAACCTGGTCATCACTGTCAAATAATGATTTAACAATGGACAGTAACCAAGGTCAGGGATTTTTTTCTGATTATGCATTTTCTATCTATTCTCAGATTTCTTTCTCTTTTTTTGAGGATTTGAAACAAACCTTCAGAATACATTTTGACAGATATATTGTAAAAATATAATTTTAGTGAAAATTTCTTGGATATTCCTTGAAGAAGAAATCGTATAAGTTACATTTTTTGCGCTTGAGGAACGAACGTCTAAATATCTAATAACGTATTCCTAAACAGCGTTGATTTATTTTGAAAGGCACGAAAGCGGAACTCCTCGTCAGCAGACGCGTCTCTGTTCTTAATGGACAACAAGGATTAAACAAAAGGTCATTTCCAAATTTCAAAACATAACATACTAGTTTCATTCATGGGAGTTCGGTTGGTTGCCTAGTTCAGTTTAAAAACAACAAAGTCCACCGTCGCACCTGTAACTAGGTCAGGTGAAACCGGAAGTTGTTTGGAGGGAATCCTCTCGACCTACATTCGTCAGCTTCTTCCAGAAGTTTCTGTGCCCGGCTTCTGTTCAGCGCAGCGGCATCTCATCTCTAAGTACACTTTGTTCTTCACTTTTTTCATTAATTAAAAAAGCAAGATAAATTAGCGGAACCTTTTTCGTCGGCTTTTCCGCGCAAAACCGAAAGTTTTCCTCGGACTGTCACGGCCACACTGAGAGTTTTTCGCCCGCCGGAGGTGACACCAGCTGCGGCGTGGGCAAAGCAAGTTGAGTAGCCGCACACATGAACGCCTGGATGTCCCCGATGGCTGTGCTTTCATAACGGAGGTGGGGGAATCTGGAGCTGACCGTTCAGTGTGATGGGTAAAGATTATTACAATGTGCTGGGAATAGCCAGAGGTGCGTCCGACGACGAGATCAAAAAGGCGTACAGAAAGAAGGCTCTGCGCTTCCATCCGGACAAAAACAAATCGCCCGGAGCCGAAGACAAATTCAAGGAGGTTGCTGAAGCTTATGATGTCCTCAGTGACGCCAAGAAAAGAGACATTTACGATCGTTTAGGAGAAGAAGGTACTTGAACTCTCTCACACAAGTTGCATGCTGCTTTCTAGTTTTCACCACTTTACCCTAATGCTAGCATAATTTCGTCCTCGGATATTTTAATGCATACTTGCAATCGGTGTGTTATTTGCAATAGAGTGAGATTTCCTGCATCTTTCTGCATCAGCTGTCACGCTATATAAAGGTCCGTGCACAATGGATGCAGCTGGAGAACCTGCTAGAAACCAAAGGCTCTGTTCCCTTCACCCATTCTGCTGTCTCACATTACAGTTCTGGATTAGCAAGTAGAAAACACACAGGTTTATATGTTGATGCTTAGTTTTTGTTTTAGTGGTATTGGTGCACAGATGAACATGCTTAGATTTTTGGAACCGGAGCTGGTCCGATGTATAAGCGACTTTAGGGCCAGGATTATGTAACCCTCGGCTATTGAGACACTAGAGGGCGCTATGTCTCTAGTAGAGCTTGTTCTAAAAGCTATAGTGAGATAAACAGTTGTCAATTAAATAACTGTGGGAAAAGTATGCACCCCCTTCAGCTTCTGCTTTTTTGGCATTGTTGAATTAAATTGGTGTTTTTTGAGTAGGCCAGTGCATACCGATGAGCATGCACCACATAGCTAAATGCTAATTCGTCACTTTGATTTACATAATTGAAACAAATATCAAAGTTAAACTGAGCAAAATATAGTTTTCACATTTTATTTCAGATTATTTAAATCAACAAGGTCTTATGTGCATAAAATGAGTGAATGGTTTAATTGTGATCAACCATTTTTTTTTTTTTTTTTTTTTTTTTACCAAGCTGAGTTCTGTAGCCACAAACAGGCCTGGTTACGAACTTTACTTTTTAAGCATAAGCTGTCCTGAAAGATCTCTAAAAGTAACAAATTGCCTCAATCAAGTACAAGTGAGAAACAAAGTCACTAACATCACTAAAGATTCTGTAGGGAACCACATTATCCAAAAATAGAGAAAACCTGGAACCCAAAACTAAAATAAAAAAACATTACAGCAAATGTTTGCAAATTAACATTAGTTCCTTGTAAAAACAACTAATTCGACTCGTCCACACCTTCCTGACTCCATCCAAACCGAATTACGCTTAAAATGAACAAGTCAGACGATAAGTTGTGTGGATAATAGAAAATATGAATTTGTGTTGCTGTGGTTACTCAAATTCTACCCAAAGCCTCATGAAACTTTGCTCAGGCCCTGGCAAAACTATAATTTTTAAGCTGAGAAGCTGCATATGTGTTATGTAAGTGTAGATTCAACCATCACTTGATTCTATTTTCTTGATAGTTTATTTGTCAAAATTGTAAAGAAATTAAATGAAGATTTTTGAATCATTCCGAGGCAGATATTATTTATTTATTTTTTGTCATGTCTTCTTTCCATTGATATTAACGTGCAAAAGCTTTAACCGGATCTTTGTTGCCTTTCTCCTGAACAGGGTTAAAGGGTCCAGGAGACGGCAGAGACCACTGCGGCCCCACCTTCAACTACACCTTCAATGGAGATCCCCACGCCATATTTGCGGAGTTCTTCGGCGGCCGCAGCCCCTTCGATCACTTCTTCTCGTCGTCCATTGACGGCGACATCGACGACCCTTTCTCCCCGTTCGGCATGGGAGGAATGGGCGGCTTCCACAGGTCCTTCAAAACCCAGCCCGGCGGTCTGCACAGGCCCCACGATAAGAGGCAGGACCCGCCCGTGGTGCACGAGTTGAACGTGAGCCTGGAGGAGGTTTTCACCGGCTGCACCAAAAAGATGAAGATTTCCCGCAAGAGAGTGAACCCCGACGGCTGCACCGTGCGCAAAGAAGACAAGATTTTAACGGTTAATATCAAACGCGGTTGGAAAGAGGGGACGAAAATCACTTTCCCCAAGGAGGGCGACGAGACTCCGACCAACATTCCTGCTGACGTGGTTTTTGTCGTCAAGGACAAGCCCCACTCTGTCTTCAGGAGAGACGGGTCAGATATAGTTTATCCTGCAAAAATCTCCCTCAGAGAGGTAAATAATCTGATGCATTTTCTTTGATTTATGAGTAAAAGTTCAGAAAATTATCATAAACTCTTTATTATTTTCCCTGTGTTTGCCTCCAGGCGTTGTGTGGATGCACAGTCAAGGCGCCCACTCTGGACGGCCGCACCATCACTGTTCACTCCAGGGAAGTTGTGAAGCCCGGGATGAAGAAGCGCATCGCGGGAGAGGGGCTTCCTCTGTCTAAGTGTCCCGACAAACGAGGCGACATGATCTTGGACTTCTCTGTTAAATTTCCCGAGAAACTGGGCGAAAACACGCGAGACGCACTAGAGCAGATCCTCCCCATGTGACCAACACATCTCCATCAACACTTTTAACAAGCTAACATTTCCAGCCACGGTGGCGTTGGCATTCTGTGTCGAGGTTTGGCCTAAATAATTCAGGATTTCATTCCCGTTGGGTTTCAGAACCAAATCTGGTTTGATGTGAAGGAGGAAAAATCAAATGTCTTTTAAAAAGTTTTGCACGGCTGATTTTGCTTCACAGCAGACGTTTTGAAGTCAGATACTCACCCGGACCTCAGGTGCATTGATGTAAGCTAGAGCGTAGCTGTACGCAAACAAAGACAACTCTGACTAAAACGCATATTTCCTATTTTGTGTCGTGGGGAAAATTTCACGGCAACTCAATTCCTATCTTGTTAAGAAAAAAAAAAATCCACCGAAAGTCTTCTGAAGGCTTAAAATGTGAGTCGCGTGTTTGGAGTTATGATGCATGCAAACGATCCCAGTTGATTACAAACTGCTGAGCGGTGTGACACGGTGGGGAGTAACAAATCCTTTCGTTCCTGGGATGAAAATTTAAGGGAAGAAAAAAAAAATACCTTCATCAGATCAGTGAGCCTGATCATTAAGACGTTGCTTTGCTCCTTATGTACGTTGTTTGTTTTGTGCCAAACAGCCGTCTCTCTGTAATTAAATTATATATCCTGCTGTCTTGCCTGATTGATGATTACACAAAACATTTATTTTCTACCAAAATCACATATTTAATACATGATTTTGTTTTTGCCAGGCAGAAAGAAACTTCAGTATCATTACTATTGTTTAATTTCTGCTCTGTACATTGACCTACGTTTTGATTCCAAGCTGTTTGCTCCCTGGAAACGAGTAGTTCCACGGCTCAGACTGATCACTGGGATATTGTTTGATGCTGGAGTGGGGAAAAAAAAATGACTTGAGGTTACAAAGTTGGGAAATATGTCAGAGCTGCGTTTTTTCTGTAGGTTTCAGACACAGACCGGTGGTTTAAACTTAGAGATGTGTCATCTCTGTGATGTTTTTTGTATGCAAAAAGCCTGTTTACTTTCTTCTTCCTTTAGGGGGGAAATGATAGAGCATTCATGTATTGTTTATGCTTTACAGTATGTGGCTCGGGGGTTCAAAATGCTTTTATTTGTAACGAATAATTTTATCACTGGATATTTTTTATCCTTTTTGATTTGCCATTAAAGAAAATGTAAAGCACACCTTTAACAGTGTTTTATTTCAGTAATTTTTTACTTGTATGAGAACTACAGAGCTGAATGTTTGTTTCAGCAAATAGTGATCTGTTTAAAATTCTTTCTCAATAGCAAATATGGGCAGAAAACCTAAGAGCTGTTACTGAAAATATTTACTTTTTGTAATTAACTCAAGCTGAAGCTTAAATAGGAGTTCAGAAATTTGAGAAGTGCTTTACAAAGTCAATTGCTCTTAAAATCTGAATGTTACACAAGACCAATATAAATCTACATTTATTATGTTATAGCACTGCACAATGATACTAAAAATAACATCAACATTTATGAGATGTAGATATTTTATCATTAGATAAAAAACTGTTTAATACAAATTTTCTGAACTTTAAACCTAAAAATAGTACTAAAATTGCACTTCTTTAAAAAATATCAATTATCAAAACTTAAAAACTGTCATTTTTTGAAAGTTAATGTAATATTTGCGACTTTAAATTTGCTTTATTTAGCTGAACTAAGGGCAAAAATGGCAGAAGTAGTTTTGGTAATCTGACTTGTGGCAATTAAAAATATTCACCAGCAGAGGGCAGAAAAGACAAAGGAGAAATCCAACAGGAAGTGTTTTTTAAAATCATACCGTAGAAATAATCAGAATTCGCAAGCACCACTATATAAACCTTTACTTTTTATTATTATTTTCTTATTTAGCGTTAATTTATTGAAATCTCTGCCCCCTCCCTCTCATTTAATGACCATGCAAATCATAATCAATGAAAAAAACAAGCATTTTATCTCACCTCCCCCCTTATCTTCACATTCTAGATTATTCACTCGGTCTTGGGGGGAGGAGTTGTTTTTTACGAGGTTACATGAAGGCGTCATTGTTCCACCCAGCTTGGCTGGCTCTAAGCTAATTCTACAACAACACACCGCTACTAACACACACGCTGTAATTTCTGATCGGGATAACTAAACATCGCAGCTACAAGCGGAGCAGCGTGAAGAGCGTACTTCAGTAAAATAAGGTTATTTTAAGAATATTACCTGCAGATATGGGGTTAGTGGGCTGCTCAGCTACCAGGAAGAGCTAAAAGTCGAGCCCTGCCATGTTTTCGCTTCTCGCTTCATGTTTACCGATCGTGCTAATTAACCTCAACACTTCTTAGTAGCCATATGGCGACAAGGAGCCACAGGCACCTGTTTAATTAGTGTTATCTTGATGTTAGCTCTGTAGCTGGGCACCTGACAACTGTTTGTTTTGCTTTAACTGGAAGCCAGCTAGCAGCTAGTGTTAGCCTTATCTCATGCATTGATTGCCCAGGCTGCAGTCTGGTGTTAGATGAGAAGTAACTTCAGTATATGCAGCAAAAATATAGTGTTTAAATTTAACACTGTGCTTGCCGCCTATTTGTGAAGCAGCTCATGATGCTAAAGCTTTTATATTGCACCAGGGTTTATCCCTGGCTCTGTTTGATGTATATCAATAACTGGAGTTTTTGTTTCTCTTGTCCAGCTGATTACAGACCCAGCAATGTGAGCTGCTCTGATGGTTGTGTTCCCACATTCATTCAGTGCCTGGCTGATGCAGCTTTCAAACTGGTCTGGAGGGCTTTGACGTAAACACCGAATAAATCTGCTGCTGAGTCAGCATCCCAGGTTTATGTTGGTCTGGTTTGTGGGGTAACTTCCTAGAGCGGCGTCCACAATGCCTCTGGGTCTGGGAAGAAGGAAGAAGGCGTCCCCATTGGTGGAGAATGAGGAAGCGGAGCCCATCCGTGGTGGTCTCAACATGCCGGGTATGGAGGGCTTCGATGGAGGAGTCGCCGGGGAGGCTGCAGGGTCTGATGGCCTTCCTCCCCCACCAAACAACATGAGACCCCGGCTGATTTTCCACACCCAACTCGCTCACGGCAGCCCCACAGGCCGCATTGAGGGCTTTAGCAATGTGCGAGAGCTCTATGCCAAAATTGGAGAGGCCTTTGGCATCCCAGCATCTGAGGTCAGTGGCAGTTTAAAAAATATAAGATGTTTTGATTGGGATGAAGATTAAATGTGACTGTTTCTCTCCCCAGGTTATGTTTTGCACACTGAACACTCATAAGGTGGACATGGATAAACTTTTAGGGGGACAGATTGGGCTGGAGGACTTCATTTTTGCCCACATTAAAGGTCAGAAGAAGGAAATAGAAATCTTCAAAGGAGAAGATGCTTTAGGACTGACAATCACTGACAACGGCGCAGGTTATGCTTTCATCAAGGTGAGGAAAAGTTTGAAAATCTACAGAGAAGGCCCAGATCCTGGATTGTTTTGTGTAAATATTCATACAGTATTGACAAAATGTTGTGAGCTGGGTTGTTTTTACCCAAAATGTTTAAACTTTTGGTACTTTGCAGAGGATCCGGGAGGGGAGCATCATCCACCAAATCCAGGTCATTAACGTTGGCGACATGATCGAGTCCATTAACGGCCATCGCCTCATTGGCTGTCGTCACTACGAAGTTGCCAAAATGCTGAAGGAGCTTCCTAAGGGGAAAATGTTCACCATCAAGCTTGTGGAGCCCCTCAAAGCTTTTGGTAGGTCAGAGAGAATGGTGATCTAAATTAGGGAGCCTCGTTGTTATATTTCTTGATCTCTACTGAATTTACTTTGAGATATCAACTGCAGCAGATAATCCTGTGTAGACTTTACATCTGATACTGGCTTCCTCTGTGGCTTTGCTTCATTATTTAACATCCTGTTACAAAAAAAAAAGCATCCAAATCCCAAAGTAATAAAATAGCTGCAATAACTTCATGAAATAACTTGAAAAGACCAAATAAATAAATAACCACACTGAAGCTGAACTAATTGTCACAAGTGGGCATTTGGTGATTTTGTCCCACACTAAAAAGTTGAACAATTTGATATTTTCAAGGATTTCACAAGTATTTCAAAACAAAAACGTGATTTTAACCTTTCTTCGGATTGCTACATTAGCAGCTTAGCTTGGTTAGCATTTCTAACTGAAAAACAATCAGCCTCTGTTTGCTCTTAGCCCAGCAGGGAGATTTCCAATTCCTTGCAAACATTTCCAAATCCAGCATCCTCCATGATGGTCAAATCTTGAAAACTCAAAGACATAAAAAATCTCACTTGTAGTGCTGCACTCTATGGATGACTAGTCATCCATAGGAAACAGTTTCCTTTCTTTTAGCTTCTCAAAAGTTTTTATCATTCCTCTCTCTTAATTGTCCAGCATCTCTTTGCTACTATAATGAACTACCTTTGCACCTGTTTCCCTTACTAACATCTTATTGAGTTCCTGTTAGTGTTCAGGGATGGTGCATTCACTGATTTGGAGGGGTACATGAATTGTTTTGACACAGATATGATCGGTCAGAGGTCGTCAGGCTCCAGGTCGGGCTCGGGAGTCCAGCTCGGGACGGGCAGAGGGACCCTTCGTCTGCGCTCTAAAGGTCCCGCCACAGTGGAGGAGCTGGTGAGCTGACCACAGGAGGTTTTGGGTTGCTTGTTTACTAAATCTCTGGTACCTGATCATGCACATTCAATTTTGTTTTGCCAGCCATCGGCATTTGAGGAAAAAGCGATTGAGAAGGTGGATGATTTGCTAGAGAGCTACATGGGCATCAGAGACAGCGAACTGGGTAAGAATCGTTTTCTGTAGCCACAGATCCTATTTTGTGTTTCTGACTGATTAAACGACCTGTTGTCTCTCCTCAGCCGCCACTATGGTGGAGCTGGGCAAAGACAAGAAGAATCCAGACGAGTTTGCTGAGGCTTTGGATGAGACTCTGGGAGACTTTGCCTTCCCCGACGAGTTTGTTTTTGACGTCTGGGGCGCCATCGGTGACGCGAAGGTTGGACGTGTGTAACTGCAGGAGCTAACAGCAGAGCGCCCTGTGTGGGTGTTAACACTACCAGAACACACAGCACCACCATCATGAGTTTATTTTTATTCCAGTGTACAACACTCCTTCTATTTTTGTGCATTTCCACCCTTTTGGGAGCCAGAGTGGACCGTCCAGTTACATGAAGGGGAAGGTGACTGCCGTGATTTTCTAAAGTGCTTTAATGTGTCTTCCAGAGTTTTTCCAGAAATGACATCGTTGAGCACATCGCGTCCCCCTCCCCCAAACTGAAAACCTCCCTGCATGTTGACGTTGTAGTTGCCGGCAGCAGATCGAGTGCCGACTCTGTTGTCTGATGTGGGAGAAACAAGGTCTTTGAGTTTAAAACTACGTGTCTTTCTGCATTGCAAACCAACAGCAGAGGTGAGGATGAGCCGCACGTCGCCTCACCTGGTTAGATATTGCACTGTGTGACTTCTCCCTTGAGCTACAGCGCTGTTCTGAACCACTTGATGTTACTGTGATGGGTCAGTTTTACAAGCATGTGCTGTTACATTTCTGATTTTACATTTCTTCCTAACATCTGGTCTTATGTTAGAACTAAAATCTCTTGTTACAAAGAGGTGATGGTAAACCGTAGCTTTACACTAAAAACTTAAGCGGCTCACTGTTAGTGAAGCAGACAGGAGACTGTGCAGTGTTAAAAGGAAATCAGTGTTTACTTCCTGTTCCTCGAGGTCAAGCAGGAGGTTGGTTTGTGGACTGTGTCGACTTATTTTTTTATAGCTAGTGTTTTTATATGAGGTGATGTGATGTCTATATTTAAAAAAAATAAAAAAGATTAAGAATTGTGTAAAAAGATGAACATTTTCACCAAGTTGTCGCATCTTTATTACTAAGACAGTAGTAACAAAGAAACAGTAATGGTTTGGAATAGCTGTACAAGAAACAAAATCTGCATTTCATTTATTTTATTTTTATTTTAGATATGTTGGTATTTTTTTTTTCCTAACTCTCAGATGCATGATGTTGACCCTGAATGAGATGCTGCTTCCATCGTGCAACGACACCTAATTTAAGAAAAAGAAAGAAAGCCTTTTGTTGTTCTAACATTTTCAGATGATCCAAATGTGAAGAAGCTATTTTGTAGTTTTGTTTCATTCCTCAGAGTTGATGATAAATCTACAGGGGTGATGTAATTAACACTACTAATTATTTTGATGGGTTTGTGTTACACAGTCCATGTTCAAATACAATGCAATAACAACACCCACGCAGCATTTTCTGTTTGGTCTTTCTTTGTGATGTTTTTGTCTTTTGCCCACTTTAGCGTCTGAATTTTTACGGCCGCTCACAGAAGCCACCTGGAAGGGTGTTTGTGTTTCTTCTCCCTCCTTTGTCCTCCTGAAATATGCATGGTGTTTATTCAGACGGTGAAATCACTGTCAGCGGCTGTCGGCTGGTGAAATCAGATCGACCTCGGCTCACTTGACAGCTACAGACGCGCTCATCGAGGTCACTTACAGGCCTTTGTCAGGAAGCTGGCAAATTAAAGCGCTAACGTGGAAAATGTTTCCTCTCATTGTTCGGAAAATGAATAGAAGTCCAGGAAAAATAAAAAAATCCATGGAGCATAAAGTTAAAAATTATTTGCATGTAATTGAGTGAAATAAAGACTTAATCTTTCAGCAAAATAGGCATTGGATTTTGGAGGAGAAACATTTGTTTTCAAGCATTTTCTTGTGTTGGTAACCAGTTTTACAAATATATCAAGCTGAATTTTGGCTTATTTTCTCTTTTAGCAAATTAATCTGGAACTAAAAGCTCATACTAGAACAGAAATATCCTTCATTGTCCCACAGTGGGGAAATTCAAGTGTACCAGTAACAAGCTGAACATGATATTGTGATTTTTTTAAATTGTTTTTTTAGTTAATTGAGAAATGTTGCTGGGAATTGTATTCCAAGTATCAAAATTATAATAAGAAAAAGTAGCTTTATCAACAGCAGTTTTTAAAGTATCTGACAAATAGAATTAGATGATACAATTGTGTTTTTATTATATTAACAATTACCAACTTGTTTGTAATTTGTCACATGAGATGTAATCATGGCATCAAAGTATAACTTGAGGCGTTTGAAAGGTAAATTGAGAATTAGATTCAATTTAATTCTTTTTGCAATATGCTTCACTTGACAAAATAGTGAATCCAAGATGACCCCTTAAATATGTGGTGTTCTAATTGTTATTTTTTGTGTTTTAAGCAATACTATTTAATATTAAAAAAAATACTAGAATCACAAGTGGTATTTGCATTTTTTTAAGGAATACATATCTGGTTTAAGATAAATTAAGATGCAAATAAGATCTTTGGATCCAATCATTGACATTCACAACAGCTTGTTCCTTGTCATTTGGTAAATCATTAATTATCAATCTGAAAAGCAAAGCTCCCAAAAAAGACCCTTGTGGTACTCCATAACTATTTTCAATAATCCCAGATTTTATATGCTGTATTTTAAAAGAACAACATCCGATGTGACATAATCCAGTTAATTGCTGTTAGTGAGAAGTTAAAATTGGGCAGCCTTATTAATAATAATCAATGATCGATAGTGTTCCATAAATTTTATGTTTACTCTTTTCTGAGCATTGACAGATCACAGACCAAAATCCAGGATTGTGGAGATCTGATGTCCTTTCGGTGCTCTTTGGTCTTTTTCATGGTGTTAATGCATGTTTACTTTATAAACCTCATAAACTCAGCTCAGAAGTCGCTGGTATAAACAGTCTGAATAGTCTGTCACATTTGTGCACAATAAATGTGTTGGATCTGGAACTCTGCTTTTTAAAACATTTTAGCAGAGTTCTAATTTCACACAGAGTTCAATAGAGTTTTTTTTTTTACCTTTTCACACCAGCTTCTGCCTCTCAATAATAAAATGAAAGTATTGAAAGAAGAAAAAAAAATGGATAGCGGATCAAATGATTCTTATGCACACGGGGTCAAACAGAATAATACATTAACTTGTTTCCTCGACTACTCAAAGCGCTTTTCATTGGAAAAATGTATTGTTGTGGCTGCTAAATGAGGGGTGGCGACCTTTATCTTATTTACTAGAAGTGAAGTAAACCAGTTTTGCAAGCCTTTGTTGATCTATAACTGAGGTTGCTGTTAAAGTGTGGCCAGATTACTCTCTGGACCCACCTGGGAGCTCTTCCTCTTCCTACGAACAACAAAAGCTGCTATACGAGCGACTGGTCATGGCTTCGCGACCCAGAGCTTCCTCCCAGCCAGGAAAACTTTCCCTGCCTCTGATGACCAAGGTGACCTCATCCCTTCGTCCACGAGCGGTTTCCTCTTGCTCTGGCTCCATGCTTGAGGACGAGCTGTCTTGTCCCATCTGCTGCGAGATCTTCAAGGAGCCAGTCGTGCTCAAGTGCAGCCACAGCTTCTGCAGGGTCTGCCTGCAGCATTTCTGGAATAAGAAGAAGGCGCGGCGCGAGTGTCCCGTCTGCAGGAGGAAGTGCTCTCTGACGGAGCCCACGGTCAGCCTGGCCCTGAAGAATGTGGCCGACACCTTCCTGAGGGAGCAGAAGAGGAGGACGGCTGTGGCCGGGCCGGGGACGGGGGCCTGCGTGGCCGCGGACAAAGCGGCGGTGCTGGAGGAGAAGTGTGAGACACATGGGGAGGTTATCAAACTCTTTTGTATGGATGACTTTGAAGTCTTGTGCTGTGTGTGCCACACTTCCAAGAAGCACCAGGGACACAAAGTGTGTCCTCTAGATGAAGGAGCCCAGGATCTGAAGGTGAAAATAACTCTTCAACTTTAGTAATCTATCATTGTACAGCTTAAATGCCTTTTTTTAATGCTCTGAAGCATTAAAAACCTTAAATTCTTTAATGATGCTACAGATGGAAACATATTGGCTGGACTGCCTCTGATTTCTGATGTTTTTCTTCCCCCAGTCAGAACTGAAGAAGGAGCTGATCCCTTTGAAGAAGAATCTGCGGTGCCTGTATGAAGCCAAGCAGGAATGTGATGACACAACTGTGCACATCAAGGTATCAATAAACAGATCCACGAAACATTAGACAACCTGCATGGCTGCTGATGTAACTTTAACGCAAGCTGAGTCATGCACTGTTAGTGTGTAAACACCAATAAGCACAGTCTTAGATGCTTTGGAGTTCCCAGAAGGCCCATAATTAACTGTTTCAAATAAATCTATCAAAGATTCACAGACAGGAGTTGGAAACTAATAATTAAACAGTTATGAGAGTTTACAGGTATTTTCATCATCGTCTCAGTTTCTACCAGTGCGTTACAGCATGTTTTACAGCTGTAAATCATTAAATCACCTCTGGTTTTTGCATTTTCTTTCTGGTTTTTACATTTTTTTTTACAACCAAGATGTTTGATATTTGATATTTCATTTTTTTGTCTTGGTATCTCAAGACAAAAAAATGTGATGTCTGTGGAGTGGATGAAAAATTGCACATGCTTTTCATAGATTTGTAAAGTATTTCACACTTTGAATTCAACTTTACTTTGATAAAAGTAGTGTGAAAGAAATGCAGTACAACTGATTGTATGTAAATATAACTTCCTTCTTCTACATTTACAGCATTGGGCTTTTTATGTTGTGTCTTTACCGCCTTTGCAAAGTTAGAAACTAAAATTGCAAATTTGCAGGCATTCGAGTGAAGGGGCGTGACTGCAAATGCTAGGCAGACTTTTCAGATTTTTTATTGGAAAAAAAATATATTTTGTTTTCTTCAGCTTTGCAAAAATGCATTACTTAATTTTAATTAAGTCCATTGCTTTAGTGAGTTTAAAAAAAAACACAAAAGCAATGTCTAATCCAGCTAAAGCCTCCTACTTCAATCCCATTGAAAATATTGAGTAGCACTTAAACTCTTCCTTTCCAGGAAGCAATTCATCAACAGACTAGATTGATTAAACTAGCCATTCCTGGCTGAGAAATGTTGTCTCTGACTCAGGGACGCCTCATTGGGCTAATTTGGTTCATTAAGTAGACAACATGCTCCTGCTCTACTGGTCAAAGGGCCTGGAGTCCCTTCCACTAAACAGGTAGGCTAGTTGGGCAAACTCCTGTCCATCACTTAGTGTCTGTAGAGGAAAAGGAGCTGCTTCAGACACCTTCAACTAGAAAGGTAATCATGTAATTTCCCCTTTCTTTCCATTGTCAAATGGAGAAAAAAAAATCAATTTTTTAATAACTAAACTATGCAGTTATTTTAGTCCTTACATCCACTTCAAATATTAGTTAAATTTTATTATTAAATTAAGGCAAAGGAACATTCAGCATATTTGAAGTAATGATTTTTATTTTTATGAATGGCAGAACCAGACGCAGGCCACAGAGAAGCAGATACGGCAGGAGTTTGAGGAACTTCGGGAGTTTCTGGAGCGGGAGGAGAAAGAGAGACTGGCCACCCTGCAAAGGGAGGATGAGGAGAAAAAGGAGCTGGTGAGGAAGAAGTCTGAAAGCATAACCAGAGACATCCTCACTTTCTCGCACGCCGTCATCGCCATTGAGAATGAGATTGCATCCAGTGATGCTCAGTTCCTTCAGGTGAGTAGATTTACCTCCAGGCAAAAAAAAATTCTCCTTTTGCCCCTCGCTGAACATAAAATATCCCAATTGTCTGTGGTGTCCTTTCAGAATTACATCACCACAAAGAAAAGGTAAAGTTTTTTTTTCCTGCACTATCATATTAAGTTTCAGTTTAATTCTTTTTAGTACTGAATGATTACTGTGACATCACAGAGCACAGCTCCCCGAGAAAAGTCCGGAAAAAGTGTCAGGTGCCCTTATAAATGTGGCCAAGCATGTGAGCTCCCTGAAATACCACGTTTGGGCAAACATGGTGGAACTGGTTAAGTACAGTAAGTACATCTTTTCACTTTGAGTGGATTATGTGCAGCAGACACTTTTTAAACCAGATCAGTTTTGTTATTTTGAGCTGAGCTTTGATTATTATGTTCCTGGAAGCCTGAAGATTACATATTTAAATGAGGATGGATATCACATTACATTTGGACTTTTAATAACGAAGATATATTTAATCATTGACAGTTGGTACATTGCTGTTAGATTTGAAAGTCTTATTCTGAAATCTTTACTTCCTAATTAGGACCAAATACCTCAATATTTGTCTTGTTAAGCTATAAAATCTTTGGTTTCTCCTTTGATTTTGGTTAGCACTATGATCATGATTGCCTTATTTCTTTACTATTTTATCTACAGCATCAAAACATGATGATATGTTTGATTACTGCTGATATGTATATAAAAGACTCACCTGACTATTCAATCCTTGAAAACGATCATATTAAATAAAATACTGAAAGCACCAAATGAACATGGCTGTAATTCTTATGATGTTGTGACATTAAGCTCAAAATGCAAATATATATTCTGCTTTTTAATTTGTGATATTTACAGTGATTGCTCTGTGTAATAACACAAAGGAAGATTTATGTAACTCATATTTCTTGGTTAGTGATTTGTTTTTCTTCTGATTTTAGCTCCCATCACTCTGGATCCCAACACCGCCTACTCCTGGCTGTCGCTCTCCTCAGACCTGACCAGCGTGGCCAACAGTGGATCCCTCAAGCAGCTCCCAGACAATCCTGAGCGTTTTGGTCACTTTGTGTTCGTGCTGGGGTCAGAGGGCTTCACTTCAGGCCGCCACGCCTGGGAGGTGGAGGTGGGCGGTAAGGAGGACTGGATGCTTGGTGTGGTCAAGGAAAGCATTGACAGGAAAGGGCAAATTTCAGGTTGCCCAGAGGGCGGCTTCTGGATGATCTCTCTCTCTGAGGGCGAGTACTCAGCCATGACGAGGCCCAGCACTCCGCTCCACCTGGAGGGCGACTTGACCCGGGTCAGGGTGCAGCTTGACTACGAGGCCGGAGAGGTCATCTTCTCCAACCCTGTGACCATGAAGCCCGTCTACACCTTCACTGACTTTTTCACTGAAAAGATGTATCCCTTCTTCTGCCCCGGAGTCAACATTAACGGGAGCAACCCCAAACCTCTGAAGATCTGCCCCGCCAAGGTGGCTGTGTGGAACAGCGTGACCTGGTGATATGGAAGCATTGATGAGATGATGTTTTTGAGCATGTGTGAACAGAGCATGATATAAAGGAAGTACTATTTTTATTGTTTTTGATATTAACACCAGACACTCTTATACTAACTCCTTTCATCACCTTTCTGTTTCTCAATGAGCCGCAGCAGAGAGAGCATCATTCTCCCCCTGGTGGTAAAAAACACACATTTAACAATTTTATTCTTTACTTCATTTTTTCCAATTTTTTTTTCTGCAGTTTTTTCATTCTATGGAGACTGAACGATACTTGCAACTTTTCTTTTACAAGAACTCGCGCACAATCATAACTCCTGACATTTCCTGCATGACTGTCAGTGAATGAACTGCTTCCTCTACATTGTTTGATTTTGTCCTTATTTGGAGAAACTTACTCCGCAGGACAACAAAGTTCTCCACTGACCTCGTCTCCACCCATGTCACTGGGTAGAGCCAGGAGGGGAGTAGAGCTGTCGCTTTAAACATCAGATAAGAAACAAAAAGAGGAAAAACAGCAGGGACAGATGATTTAACATATGTGAATTCTTAGCTGCCACTTGGCAAGAAAATTAAATAAGAACCTTTAATGTCACATTGAAGTTCTGTGTTTTAGAACCGCACTGCCCTTTAATGGCCTCCCCATTGACATTGTTGCCTGTTTGTCATCAGGACTGGTATCATGGTGAGTCCTTTTATCTAGAAAGCCTGCATTGTTTATCAGCGGTTGAGTCCGGCTGTCCTCACATGAGAGCCCTCCTGCGGTGCAATTATTCACGCTACAAAGGTCAAACCTGTCCGACAGAGATGGGAGCATCAGCAGCAGGCAGAGAAGGACATCACACAGGAAAACGTGCTTCCCTCTACTACACATGTCTTCTGTTTCTGCGGGGGGTTTTTCTCTCTCAAATGTTTCAGATTATCAAGCACGTTTTAATACCAGGCAAAAATAACCCGAGTCAGTAATTTTATTTTCCAGCAGAATTTAAAGAGTTTGAATGCAAGTAAGAAAATAAATAAAGGTAAGACTCACCTGAGTTGCAGTTTCATCTGTTCACTGATTTTATTGGAGAGGGTCGTTGGCGTCCTTCTTCTTCTCTGTGTCTTTGCCTTTCAGAAATAATCCCCTCTGGGGTTCCTCAAGGCTCCATTCACACACCACTTTCATTTAATTTCTACTATTATTAGAATATTTTACAGTATCTTTGACTCTGCTTGCACACAACTTTACATTTCTGTGTCACCATATGACCACAAGAGTGGATGAATAAGAAATTCTGCCTATGCATACATTTCAGAAATCATTGATTTAGGGCCCAACAAGGAATATTAAAGATCAGTACTCGACTAGACTTAGTCAACTTAAAAATGAGCATGCTTATGGATTTAAATCTACGACAAAATTAGCTTTACGGTTTTTGTTTTCAGTAACATTATAATATTCTCTGTAAAAAAAAAAAAAAACACACCACATATAATCACACCAACATATAAATTACTGCAAAGGAGTTGTGTTTGAAATGACGTAGATTATTACAGGTTAAATATTAGTTTATTTTTTATTATCGCATCACTTTTTGTTTTCAATTTGCATTTAACTGTTTCTTTTTTATGTGAATCCTAATCTTTTTTTTACCCTTTTGTTATAGTTTAACCTTCATCTCTTTTACCTCTTTTTCTTGGACGCCACTTCAAATTATTTGTATTTGGTTAACAAATATTCTTGCTTTACTTTGACCTGACAAATGTTCTGACATGACTAATAAGGTCTGGTCATAAAACAAAGGCAAACTTCTAGGCAAACTAATTGGCAATCAGGATGGCAAATAAAAGCAAAAAGGATATTGTGTGAACATTCCAGGTACAGACAGAAAGTTATTAAAATTTGCTTTTCAAAGCTGTGAGAAACAAAGTTCCTCTTGGTTCTGAACACGAAGAAAATGCCAATCCTATTGACCTCGATGGGCATAAACTGTGATGAAAGCTTTAACTAACAAGGTGCAGCACTGCGTGATGCCTCGGAGACAACACACTGGATGCTGGGTGTGAAGCACACCGATTGTTGACGCTTCAAAGCAGGAATGACCCAAATTTGGCCTCATTTAGCAGCACGAGAAACCAAATCAGATCATGCTCTCCATCCGGAAAAGATCAGATGATGTGTTGATGTGAACCTTTTCCTGTGAGTGAATTGCCCTCCCAGCTGCACAATCTGACACCAAGCATTAATAAGCCACGGACAAGTAAGAAGTGAGTTTAATATGTACATATTTTCTCTGCTATGATTGCAGTGAATCTACAGTTGTTGTTTTGACAATGTCAGTGTGAGTTCCTCCATTTCTGTGTGAATAGTCTCATTTTGACTTTTCCTCAAACGCCTTTGATAACAAAACAGCTTTCCAAATGATTTACTTTGATAAAACAGATTGATTTGGTCTGACAGGCTATGAATTAATGGATGTGAATAGTTTTTCTTTTTTCTTTAGAGAAATATGAGCGCTTTTTGTTTGAAAACCATCTCTAACATCTAAAAAAAAATCTAAATAAAAAATTATTTAATATAAGTGGAAATATATAGCAATAATACATTTAAACTTTATTTTCATTCATCGTTCTAAACTGAAAGCTGGATAAACATCCTTTGAAATGGTCTCCGATATGAAAAGCTTTACAAAGAGGGGTGTGTACTGCAGAGCTGTCAGCATAAGTGGTTTTATATTACAGTGTATTATGTCCAAACTGTTTTGTCCGTTCATTACACATAAAAAAAAAAAACAAGCTGGTGGCAGGACGGCTTGAAAGTGGAAGATTTTGGGAATAAAATTAGAAATAAAATGACTTCAGGTCAGACTTATTGCAAAGAAATACTGACGATGTAAAGCTTGACATCTAACCGTGTCCATAAACTTGTCTAGAGCTCTTTGGATCCTTTCGCTGCTGGTGAGCGTTTAATAACTGCATGTTTAAAAGAGTCTCAAAAAGCCTCTGTGAGAAATAGAAACAGAAATATGAATTAGAGGGGTGTTGGCTTTGATAAAAAAAAAAATGCTAAAAGATACAAAAGATGACAAAATGCCAAAAAGAACACCACAAACATTTCCTTGATGCTCATTTGGCAACATATTCCTTTGGCAGTCCACATAAAATTGGCAGTGTCTCGCTCAGGCTTTGTGACTACATGTACATATCCATTCACATGCTTAAACACATACACACTATACATATGGCACACACAATTCTGGTCACTTCAATTAGAAATTTGCTGAGGGGAGGAAAACAACCCGAGTACCACAGTTCATGCTATCCAAATGACATTTCTGCTTCACGGAAATTGTTTATCTTAATTTTAAAGGCCAGGAAAAATTTAACAATTTAAAATTTCCATCATCTGCTCCTAAAATAGAGCAGATGATCTCAAAACTCACTTTTGAGTCACTTAATTAGCAGAAACTAAGTCATTAAATACAGTATATGTGCCCAAAATTTTGCATGCCACTGTATGCCCAGTGCCTTGCAAAGGAATTCACAACCCTTAAACGGTTTCCGACTTTCTCAGATTACAACCACAAATTTCTTATTTTATTGAGATTTTACGTGATAATTGTAAATTTAAAGGAACGATGTACATAGAATGGAAGATTTTTTGCAAATACCAATTTGCTTTGATCTCACAACTATGAGATCAAAGACTGATCAGTGCTGATATAAAAATTAGAGTATTGTTTAATAGTCTAACTCCTTCAAACTTATCCAAAATTTAATCTATCTTATCTTCTTTCTGGTGTGATCCTTGGTTGTCACATTGCTGTTTATTCTCTGATGATTCCCAAATGAACTAAGGGACTTTTACACAGCTGCTGTATTAATGCAGAGACTGAATTACACACTTTTAAATGTTGATTTATTTTGGGGTATCGGAATGAAGTGATCTGAACTCTGCTGCTAAACGCATTTCCTCAGTAAGCTGCTTTGATATTTGTGGACATAATGAGGCAGATTGAGAAAAAGTTCAAGGGGTGTGAAAACCATTGGGCCTGTATAGACTGTCTGTGGATACAGTACATGATGCAGTACTAACATGCACAGCAACAGATATAAATACATGTAGCTTTTCATTAAATGCACTTCTGTGTCCGCAGCTCTCAGCTGAAAAAAAAAACAAAAAACAAGAAGGTGCATAAATAACATTTTCCATTCAGTGTAGAAAAGGTCCATGTGCGCCCAGCACAGAAAACTCTGATCCTGAAAACACAGAGCTCTCTTTTCTTTTCGCTGTGGATTTCTCCTTCATGACTGTATCGATGCTGGTCCCTTTCTTCCTGGCAGTGTTCCGAGTTTAGTCTTTTCTGCTTCACAGGTGGGTGCTGTCCTGGGTATCAAACCTGTGGCTCTCTGATAGTCCAGCACTGCACTTCCTGCTGCTTCCTTGATTGGGCACCAGAGAGAGGGGGTCTGGTCTTATCAGGTATCTGCAGATGGGGCACAGTCAGGAATCGCAAATTGAATTCAGTTCTAATTGTAGGTTTCATGCTGGGTTCACTTTACAGCGCCATCACTTCTAAACTGTTTTTTCTTTTTCCACTCACACAATGTCGTGCAGGTCGAGCCTGGTGTCTGGAGAGGGGTTGATGAGGATGTACGACAGCCTGTTGCCTTGGTCTGTCATCCCATCTGACACCAGAGGAAGAGAGGTTAGAGAGGCAGGATATAAACTCAGCACAGGATACAGAGCAGGAGGAGCTGCATCCGTAGAAGTGCGACGTTCAAAAAAGCACGGGCAAAAAAAAAAAAAAGGAAAAAAAAAGTGCAACTTACTAAACCCAGTTGGAGAAAGGCCCAAATGTTTCATCCTCGTTCGGACCAGTGAATTGAGCTCCTGTCGTTCTGAGCGCCTGAACAGATTCAGCCTCTGCTGGCTGATCCGCTCCGCCGCGCTGCCCGGACCACCTTTGGCTCCACTCGATCCCCGACCCCCCTTCCTGCTCAGCCGTCTCGCCCACTGCATGCTCTTCCTCCGGAGCAGCGGGTGGTCCGAAGAGTGGGAGGAGGTGGAGACGGGCTCTGAGGAGGTGGAGTTACGGTGAGCGCCGGTGCGGGACAGGAGAGGCTCTCTGGGTTCTCTTGTGTCCTCGTAGTCTTCAACAGTGATGGATACCTGGGACTGAAAAACATTTGAAAAAAATAACACTTTTCTGCAGCAATTTGGTTTGATTGTAGAGCTAGAGAGACGTTATATTCTCACAGAAACAACACATTCATGGTAGATTTTTATCACTGAAATTTCCACTGGAGTTTGAAATGAACCCTTGGAGCTCCGGGATAATGACAAGTTTCATTTGAGTAATGAGACTTGATAACAGCTACATTTGAGTAATGTAGCTATGAGCTGTTACCCCTGCACTCGTTAATCATAATATACCAGATGACAATCAATCTGTGCAGCATGCATGGAGAACAGATCTAAATTTGGAGCAAAAACTATCCTGGCTATTCGGAAAAAAGGAGTTCATTTGTAGCGGCACATTGAGGACCTGGTCGAGAACTCGAAGGTCACCTTTCCTATCCCAGCCTTCGGCGTGAAGGACTCAAACTTCCCATATAAATGCACTAATTAAAAAGTTTAAACCAAATGGAAGTAAAACTAACAAAGAAAACTATCATGCAAACAGTAAAACTTGATCACTGTATGAAGATTCCTATAGGGATATTTTATTTAGGGGCTCCAAATAAAATCCTAAATAAGAAAACAAGGCTGACCTCCGACACTGGAAGCTTGTGGGCTTCAGTCCGGTAGATGCCTATAGGAATGTCTCCTGTGGAGGAACATAGTTTCTGATAGAGCCTCCCGTAGGTGCGAATCCACAGGTCATCCTCTGTGATCTTCATCTGGAAACCAAACAAAACAACAATCGGTCTCTGAGGCGATCCTCTGTCCACCCAAACTAAAATCCAGCCACTTGTTTGTTTGTGCTTTAGCTACTCACGGCGCAGAGGAAGCCTGAGCCAGGCATGGAGTCTAACCCCAGCAGCAGCCTGGTGATGGAGATCATGTAGTCCTTCACAAATGACTGGCAGGGCATCACAACAAACAAATCAAGGTGACACAAGTCATTAATGAGACAGAAGCCAACTGAAGAAAGATACTTGTTATTCAAGGGAGAGTGTGTTTGACACCTGGTAGAGGAGAGTGTCCAGCATGCTAACGCTGAACACCTTTCCAGCGGCAAATGGCAGGCGGAACATAAAGACCAGGTTGGAGCCCTTCTCTCTTTCCTTCTGCAGATCAAACACAGCGGCGCTCAGCTAGGTGTCAGATTTTACGGGCTTTCTGAGCGGATCAGATGAGTCTTCAAACTCTTCCTGTGTCAGATCTTCCTCGAAGCCGAAACAATACTTTGAGGATTTATTATGGGCAGAGTGGCATTCAGTCTTAAGATCAAATTCAACTGTCGCTGATTTGTATGCGGTGTGCGAAAGAAATCTGATAAACATAAAATGTTTTTACTGCTGAAAGAGGGAGAGACAATGCTTTTCCTAATGACGTCGGACCAATGTGAAAAACATTCAATAAGAGGATGTCAGACTGTGGCTAATTTACTGCTTTGTTAATGGATGCTATTAATGCCCCGAGCAAGACTCACTGCCTGTCATTGAGAATGTTAACAATGACAACAAATTGCCAGATATTAGCGCAAAAGCTCATCCTACCATCCTATTTATTCATTTCTGTTCCACTCAGACAATAAACTTTCATGAAAATGAAGCATTTGTCATGCTCATTTCCTTTTTGATTATTTTTTGACTCATCATGATGAAAGGCTTTGGATTTTACCTTTTCCAGTTTGGACAAAGCAAGGGAATAGTGATCTTTGACTTTGAACTGCATGAACCGCATGTTTGCAGGATGTGTGAGCTCCGTGATGATACTAAGAGCTGGAAACAGTCTGGGATTGAAAAGCACAGGAGCAATAAGAATCATAATATAGGAAAAAGAACGCATTACTTTTGTGTGTGAAATTGCAAATGAACGTTTGTGTGTATCTGACCTGAACAGTGTCTGGACGTTAACAATCGTTTTGGCGTCAGCCATGTAGTCCTCCTCTGCAATCATGGAGCTCTCTTTGTCAAACACCACCATCGTGTCCGCAAAAGTGATTCCACAGCGCAGAAGACTGTCCAGGCTGTAAAAAGGGAATCAGTTTTGTTTTTCATTCCAGAATAATCAGTATTTACACTAGTAATTTTACAAAGTGGAAGAAAATGGGCCCAAGTACTCAACCTTGCAGTACGCCCTAAGTCACTCCAGTGCAAGAGGAAATATATAATTTAAAAAAACTTTTATTGTCTGTCACTAAAACCAAAATTTTTTAATCTTTTGTTCGAAACAGACAACATTATATGGGATACACCAATACAACTGTGAAGTGGAATGAACAGTATAGGAGACTTTATTATTATTTTTCCACAAATAACAGAAATAAAAATGTCAAGCTCAGTCAGATTGGATTGAGAGTATACGTAAGCTGCATTTTCCACATCTTGGTACAAATTCTCAGCTGCATCTAGAGCAGAAATCTAAGCCCCTCCACTGCAGGTCTAATCCTCAGCTCAGGGTTGCTGGAAGGTGAACTTCGACCTCTATCTGAAATCTTTTGCAGCCAGTAATGAGTTTTCTCTCATATTTGGATTGTATTTGGCTCCATTTATTTTCTCAGCTGTTATCAGTGTCCCCACAGGATGATGCAGCCATCACCATGTTTCACCCTGGTGTGTTCAAGGTGATTTGCAGAATTATCCTATAAAAATAGTTTGCACACTGACCTAAAGGCTTCACTTTGGTCACATCTAACTGAGTGACTTCTTCCACATATTTGCCTCATATGTGTCTACTTCCATTAATGTTATGATTTCAATACATTGCATTCCAGATTCTGTATGTAATATGAAAATATGTGTAAAAAATACAATACTGTTGCAAAGCACTGAAACTAGGAAACATGCATACATTAATATAAATGTAAAAAGATATAAATTTGGTCTTACTTTTCAATGGAGCCCACTGTGTAGAAGACCATTGGGAACCAACAGATGGCTTCCAGAAAATCAGCTTCAGGTCTAAACAAATGGGGGAAACAGATTTCAGAGTGATTCCTACACGCCACAGAGAAGAGCAAACGTTCCCACAGCTACAGTCTGCCCTCCCTCTGCGCTGAATTTACTGAAGAGACAAAAGGCCTTCTGAGAAAGCTGAAAATAACGGCACTACACAGCAGTGACTCAGCATTTTATTGCCTTTTTATTGGATTCCACTCTCATTTGGCCAACTGCGTTCGTGTAGCTGCTACAAAAACAGGACGTGTGCTGAAAGCATTCAGCATGTCACCGATCATGTTTACTGGCACGGTCAGTGGCTCAGTTTTTCTCCCCCACTTGCTTTTTTAAGAGGGGCCAATTTTGCCATTCTCCACAACCTAGATTTCGAATGGCGCTGTCATTATTAAAAGGTGCGATTATGGCACCAGGATGTGACCTGTTTAGAGTCTGAATCTGGTTTTACAAATGTACACAGGATGTAAGGAAAACCAGGAAAAGAAAAAGGCCTTACATGCTCTCCAGCAGCAGCACGATGGGTTTGAGCTCCTTCCTGGTTCGGTAGTAAGCCCGAAGAGGCACAATGAAGTTGTACAGACCATTTCCTGCGCTCTCCGCAGAAACAATGATCAATTTGTTTTTGAAGCCGTAGGAACGTGCATCCTCAAAAGGGATGTGGGGACAAGGCTGGAGGAGAAGTGTGAGAGATTATGGGGTTGTCTTCTTGGTATGAGTAGAGATAAAGAAGCAATTTGGGTTGCAAACCTTATCCATGCGCAGGCAGCAGAAAGGCATTTTTTCTTGAAGAAGATGGCAAAGCGCAGGTGAGCTGCCGATATATGGAGAGTTCAGCGGGTATCCCTTCACCCACCTGCGGCAAAAACTCACATTTACCTTTGAATCTATTCAAAAAACCTCCTATACGCTTTGCTCTACTCACTCGCAGTGTCGACCCCACCAGTGGGCGCTTTCATCTTTATCGCCGTCATCCTTGCCTTCCTCTCCCCCTTCGTCCTCCGACTGCTCCCCCAGCAGGTCAAAGGTTGGGTTGTTGACTCCGTCCACCAGCTCCAGGACCGGCGCGATGCTGTGCCGTCTTTCGTCCCCAGAATCTCCCACGATGGGCAGAGCCAAGGTGTTTGCACCCCCGATCTCTACCCTTGAGCTGCTTCTGCTCCCTCTGCCGATGCTTGTGCCTCCGGGGTCCTGACCCTCTGGGCTGCTGTCACTGGAGTCCTGCAGGTCGATGGCAACGGTGCCTGAAAACATATCCATAAGGTAAATATTGACCATTTAAAACATGTAAAACAGTTCAGAAGTGTAAAGGCAGACAATTTGAGTGGGAGTTTTATTTTTGTCCACTTGGTGGCAGGTTTGTGTAATAACAGAACCTGACCACAGACAGGTGTAATGATTTAGACTTTAAATATATTGAAACATATTCACTTTTAATATTACTCTAAATTCTAGAGTAATATTAAAAGTCAATATGTTTCAGTAATACAATTAAAAAGTGAAACTTGTATCAAGATTGAAGGAACAGAGTGAGATATTGATTTTAATTTTGACTAGAACATAACAGATAAGACCCAATAAAAAAGGATTTATAACTAGAAACATTCTGCCACGCCAGTATTATGGCCTTCACAGCCACTCTGCAGTCAGTGACAGCCTCCACAAGGGCTGCTGCTTTTCAGAGGGCTGTATTCAAGTATATTGAAAGTTTAGTGGAAGGAAAATATGTAGAAGATACTCAATTACAATTATTTGAGTAATTTTTTAGAAAAAAAAATTACTTTTAAGGAATACTTTTACTACACTGTACTTTTTACTTTAGTAATTTTATGGTGATGCATTTCTAGTCTTACTTGAGTAAAATTTCTGAATTCTCTACCCACTGAATAAAAAAAAAAAAGTTTTAACCAAACATTCACCAGACACAGACCTGCAGCTTTTGTTAAAGTTTAAGTTTTTTATTGAAAGAAACTGATTACGCCACTCTTACCTGATTTTATTATTTTTGTTACTTATATAAATTATTGTCACCAAATTACCAAAATATCAACATTTTCTCTTACCTTTATATTTTGGTCCATCTGATGATGTAATTTTAAAAATTAAATGATTGACATTTTGATCAGTTACTTGGGTAGACTTTGTGCCAAATACATTTTTACTTTTACTTGAGTAAAAAAATGTTGAAGTAGTTCTGCTTTTACTTGAGTAAGGACTCAGCGTTAGGACTCTCTAGATGCAAGGCAGCAGTGCTACTGATGGCACCACAGTGCAAATCTGTAAAACATTTAACCTAACCCTTTAATTTTCAAATCCAGAAATACATTTCCTTTCCATTGATATTCTAATAACAATGGATGGAGATGCTCATAAAAATGCAGGACAGTTTTGAAAACAGTTTCGATGTAAATTTCTGAATGATGAAAACACTGAGATAGATTTCATGCAGTCATTCTTTCTTTCTGACCCATGCTGGCGATGATGCTGTGCACAGGCAGGCGGGTGAGTCCATGGTAGATACTTTGGTGGACTCCTCTTGAGTTCCCTCCCGTGCCTCCCCAGGACGGTTCCCTCTGACCCCTGACAAATGCAGAGTTCTCCTCTTTGGAGATGTTGATGTAGAAGCATGTGTCAGAAGCCCCCATGATGTGGCACGGTCCGGGATTCAGCAGGATGTTTGTGGTGTCCATTCTCCGCACCGCAATCAAACAGACCCCAAACCTGCAACCACGCAGGCCTGATCAGCTCTGAGCGACAGATTTCAGTGTGTAGCGCGTAGTGGTGCTTTCACTCACTTTTTATGTGCATGAAAGGAGGCAAAAGTGAAACTCTTTCCTTGGTATTCTCCAAAGAATTTACTTTCCTCCAGACGAATGTGATGCACCTCGTTGGCTGAGCAGCGTCTGTACGTTCGGTGCCACTGGTCTGATGAACCTGTGCCGCCATCCCTGAGACAGAACCGAAACACACGTGGAAATTGTTGAGGTGTGACCTTTTAAAATGTGTTATTTGAGGCACCCAGGGTCACATGAGAGGATATTCCATCAAGGTTATAGTGGCGACATCTTACATCTCTATCTTAGCTGCTAATCAATACTGCAATCAGGGCGTGGAGGGAGACAAGGTCTCGCAGCTCTGGCTTAGTCATTCATACTGTTAAGAGCACACCAGCTCTCTCAGAGGGGATGCGGCTTTACATGCGGGGGCTAAAGAGGTGACAACAAGAAGCAACAGTGTGGAGGTAGTGTGACTGTGGACTGTCTGCAGAAAAAAAAAGCTCCATATAAATAGAGTGTTAAGAAATGTTCAATTTGCAGGATCTGGCTGTGGGGCAGGACAGAAGGATGGCAAGTTTTAGTCACCATCAGGCGATAAAGGCAACAAGTCCAGATATAGATGAAAACACCTCGACACATTCTTTAAAGGGCAATTTAACATATAAGTTGATCTGGGCAGTATTTAACAAACAGGTTTGCACTTCTGTTCCCCGCTTTTGAAAAATAAACATTTACATAAGTTTGAAACAAATTGAATTTCAATAAAAATGCCTTTATTTCAGGTAAAGTTGCCTTACAAAACAGTAAGTGTGTATTTTTTGATCATATTTTTTTATTATTATTATTATTTTTGATTGCATTATAATACCAATAATCAAACTTACATTTTCATATATCGTTCCTGATGTATTAACTTACAAGTTGACAAATGTAATAAAACTCCAGTTCTGCTTAAAATGTGTATGTAGCTTTAAGCCTTAATGGTCCTGTAGAATTAGGAGTCAGTATCTTACTGACAGCAGACAGCGGTCAGTTTTCAGCATCAGAGAGAGATTCTCACACTAAAGTCAACCTAACTGCTAGTCAGATCTGTGTTATTTACACAGAAGATTGATATTTTTAATAAAACAACTCAATTTTAAGACAAACTTAAAAATTTAGACCAATCCCATAATAGTTGCCAGTTTCCCTGTCTGAGTGAAACAGGACACACAAAGACCAAAAGGTGCACACTAAAAATACTGATCTTTTGATGACAATGTTCTAGGGATTTCCAGAAATTTTAACCAGAACATTGTAAGTAAAATGAAAACCAACTTTCTGAAGAGTATATGAAGAGGTTTGGCATCTTTCACTAACTTTTTAACAATTGAAATTTTTTTTTATTGAACAATAAAGCATGTTAAGTTTAACTGGCAGCAAGACCTTTTGTAGAAACTCAATAAGTCGGTGTAAAAAGCAACCGGACATTGTAAACAATTTGCTTTTAACAACATGCAACTTGGTGTCCATATTAGACCCAGGTTTAACAGATGGTAGTCTAAATGTTTCTACAATAAACACATGGTCATAATAGTTAATGTATAAAGAAACGTACAGTAAACTTTTCTGATGACTCTTTGTAGTTTTTTTAGTTCTTCCCGAGACGCTTAGAATCAGATGCTCTTAGCGCGATGTGACATTAGAAAACTGACAGTCTCATGTTTACCTATTCTCTATAAAAAATGTAAAAAATTTTAAATTAGTCAACTTTCTGTTAGTTTTGCCCTCCAGATAACTGAGGTAAATTTACTAATTAAATATTTAAATATTTGCTTCCTGTGCTACATGACAGAAAATCTTTTGGATTCACATCATACATGAATGCGACCCAGAGTAAATATCTTTTTTTATTTTATTGTATTCTACCTGTTAAGGGCTTGAAAAGCTCCGGCACGTTGCTTGAAGGCCTCTTGGGGTGTAGTTCTGAGAAATGGAGGGTGGGGAGATGTAAGGACAGCTCTGTTTTGTTGGTTTATCCCTCTAGTGTTTAGTTTATTGGTCGTGAAGGGAATATCAACATTCAGACAAAATCAAATGAATGAAAGGTGGTAAACTCACTGTCCTCTGGAGGAGTGAATCAAGAGAGTAATAAGAGTCGAGGTGCCAGGGCACACACAGTTTAAAGCCAGCATGGCGTACTTAAATTCCTCTTCACACACCACATGATCTGCAGACAGAAAAATACAACAAGGACACATCAGCTAAGGTTTTTACAGGCTTCAGTAAAGAAGAACAATTGCTCTTCGTGAGTGCCAGAGTTATTAAATAAGTCACAGTGAAAATATGATCTAATAAATTAAATACATTTTTATGAATTCACTGACATTAAACACAATGACTGTTTCAAATTCAGAGAAGAATATTACCAAATTTTCATAAAGTCATAGTTATACAGTCCTTCAAGATACAGGGTCTTCACATTTCTTAAGTTTTGAAAGTATTTAATCAGCTAGTTCTCATTGAGATGATATATTTCTCCCAAAACAATGAATTCCACCTGAAATCAATTTTGATCCATTCACTCTTGGGTATTTTGGACAAACTAAATTGTTATAGTGGACTATTCTCAACTGGCAACACAATAATGTAACTTTGTATGTGGTGGGCAGTATTGCTATTTTAAGAGGTATTTTTATTGCTCCATATTCTGGACCAAGTGGAATCACTTTAACGTGAAGTAAAAACGGGCCATGAATTAACATAGCAAATTGAGAAAAAGTTTAAGGGCAGATTAAAGAGAACACACAAAGTGGTGTTCGCTCTTACAAGCTGATGCGTTCTGATGTCAGTAGAAAACTGCTGGATTCAGGTTCTGGTTCACTGAAGTGCCGTGGCAACAACATGCTGCCACCACATCAGTCACGAAACACTCGCCATGCATCTCCTGCACTTGCCACTGACCTGCTGTTTACGTCCACAAAGCATGAAGAACCGAGCGCATCGAACTCACAGCTCAATCAAAAATCCACTCACAGCTTGTTCAACTAAGAGGAAGAATCTCAAGTCGCTGTTAAAGTTTGGAGGGAGATGGAAAGCTGGAGCAATGGGTCAGAGTATTCAGACACATTCATCAGCTAACACCTAATGGAGCTGTGTGGGTCAACCACACAACCCGAGCAAACACAGACCACACTTTCCTTTCAGTCTCCTCTTTCAAAGGAAAATCTGATCGACCGGTTAATGTTTGTGGAGTCAACCAATGAAAAGGAGCCGAAGGAGAATCCATTTCCTGTGCTGGATATTTATTCTTTGATTGCACTGTCTTCAGTTCAGTGCACAGGCATATTAGGCTGCCTGTTAAGCAATACAGTTGATCTGGGCAGTAAAAGCACAGAATGTGCTCCACATTAGGATATAATTGGTGACAGAGCATCAGAGCCCGAGATGGAGAATTGCTCTAATCTAAGAAGCAGATGTTCATATAATATAGAAATGCAGCTTGTGTTAAAATTAATGAGACGTGTGACTGAAGGTGGCTAGGTGATAAACATGTCAATTAAAAAAAAACAAGGGATTGTGATTCTTCTGATTAAGTAGCAATGTTCCTTTGGCTCAGATCAGCACATCATAATGCAACACACACACAAAATGTTCTATAGTCTCCTAATTTAAAGTTAAAGCCTGTGTAGAGAAATGGGCATCTGCTGCTGCTCCAGGGGACAAGACAAAAATAGATAAATGAAGTAGTTTCTATGGAGCAGTCATTGGTATTATAGCCATGCACATATTTCCACTGAATACCTCAAATTTCAAGAATGCAGAGATAGAAGCCACTATCTTTTTATTCTTCCTCCAGTGGCTTCCTTCCTTCTTTGTCTATGATCATGATCTGGTTATTCCTCTTTCTCTCATGGCTGTGCATCCTTCACATTCCTGAACTAAGACCTCAGGACTAAATCAAAGACTTTGTTCTAACGCACACGCACATACATAAACACACATTTCCTTTTCCCTTTCATTCTTGCTCTAAAGACCTTTGCTCTTTTCTTTGCGTTTTCTGCTTCAGCCCAGAAGGAAACGTCTAGACCGAAGCCCGCATGAATGCATGACTCATTGCAAGTGTAAATGTGACTGTTTGCACCATCTGAAACAGTGCAATTAGGACCTGACCACAGGTCCACCAGCTTAGCTAATTAAATCAGTAACTTTGTTACTGTGTGGATAAGTGGGCTGCTTATAACAGTGTGTAGCTACTTAAGCAGAGCACGCTTGGGGGGCAAGAGAATATTTTTGCTCAATAGAAATTGGATGAATAATCAAGAGACGAGCCGGGTTAGGATACATATTGTTCCTTGACGTTTCTGGGTCTGCTACTGCATCACGGCGACTGATCTTTTCTAATGAATGTTCCAACTCCCATTAGGCTGAGTTTGCAGATCAAATTAAATTGTGTATCTCTTGCTCATTAATGCCTCCCACACCATCACTTCAGGAGTGTTTTCTAAGTGGTGTCAAAATTTGGCATCTGTACTCACACTAATGTCCGTGTGACTGTGCTCTCTCTGAGTCAAGCTATTGTGATTTTGGAATTTGGAGAACAAAATAAACTGAATTTGTTCTCAAAAATTTTCCTCATTGAAGCATAATAATGCAATGTAAATTAAGGAATTAAGAAACCACGAATTTGGTACATTTTGAAGATCTGCTTCATCAAAAAGGGGGCAGCTACTAGTTACTAGGCAAAGCACAATGAGCGAGTCATTTGTTTAGTAAATTAATACAATAGGAACATATTTGTGCATTCATTTGAGAATGAAAAACATCAAAGCTGTTCACACACATGCTGCAGAGTTTTCAGACTTTAAGCAGAAGATTCCTCCCGCGGCGCTCCGTGTTGATCACGTTTTGAAGAAAAGGTGTGATAAGGGATGAACATGAAACTGTCTTTGTGCACAACAATTCCTGCACTGCTAATAACAAGAGCCCCGGCCTGCCTGCGAAGTGTTTTAACAGTGCTGTGGGAGGATTACCCTGTGGAGAGGGCTTGTCTGCCAGGTTAGCGCAACTGCAGCACTTTTCAAAAAGAGGGGGATTTTCTTTGCTAAAGTGGTAAAGTAAAACATTAATCATCGACGGAGACAGCTGGGATCGAATTGGGGTTCAGATAGTCTAGGGCTGCAAGCGGAGAGATGTGCAAGAGGAAAGAAAGGACGTGAGAGAGCGCAGGTCCTTGTCGTTCACTCACACATGACTGACTGGTGTCTGCCACTGTGCAAGATGGAGATGGAGACTCCCCAAAGAGCAATGTTTGAATCTCGCAAAAGGCTTACAGGCAAGCTGTGCCAATCTGTCCCACACTTCCTCTGAGCTGGGAGGAGAGATAGGGCTGCATGGGCACTCTGAGGGAAAATACATGCTTTAGGATAAAAAGTCAAGTAGACAGGTTCAGGTAGAGCTGGGGGCAATCTGTTTCCATTGTTAAAGCGGAAAAGAACCACAAACTGCAAGAAATAAGCTTCCAAACAAGATTAGGAAGAAATATTATTTCAAACAATAGGCTGGCATCTTCGTGTGAAAACGAAGATGCCAGCCTCTTCGTTTTCACACTCTCTGCCCACCTGCAAACTTGACGTGGAACTTGTTCTCCGGCTTCAGAATCTGGACGTACAGGGGACAGTTTGGAGCAAAGTCTTTGACTGCCCAGGCTCGGAGGATGGTTTGATGGTCCTGCCAAAAATCAAAGAACAGTGTGTTGAGTTGCATTGATCACAGAAAGTGGAAGGGAGAGAGAGAGAGAGAGACTGTAAGGTACACAGAGATCATAAGAGGCATCAGACTGTTATAGCATTCCTTTTAACCCGCCTGATGGTGTGGTGCAACGTAGTCCTGAAAGTTCAGAGCAATGAAATTTGGACTTCTTGTTGTCAGATTTGTTAAGATGGTGAAGAATTACTTGTGAAATGAGAGTCATGAGATGACTTTTAAAAATTGTGTGAAAGTAAAAATGGCATGAGGCTTTAGAATTACAGCTAGCATTTATTTTAATCTGAAGAGGAAGAAAGTCTCTAAATATCCATTGACCAAAATGTGTGATGTCTTGAACTATACTTCATCAAAATACTTTGTTGGTTACACCTTTTGAAAATGAATCTGTCAGGTGCGCCTTTCATATTTGCAGAAATGTTCTAACTTCACCATCCATAGACTTGACTGAATATTTCAGCACTCCTTTAAGAAGAATTGGTAGAGTTCATTTAAATTGGTTGATTTTCTGATACAGCCTTAGCTTTTAAGGACACTTAGCAGGTTTCTAGAGGATTGAGGTCTGGGCTTCGGGAAAGCCATTTTTCCCATTTCAAAATCATCTGATCTGAATTCAGCAGAGGAGCACAAACAACCCAGAAACTAATAATCAACCAAAAATCATCCAGATCATTTCCCTCAAAAGATCTGGATGGATGGTAAGGCATTTTATTTCACAATGACTGTGAAATAAAAATAGAATTATGCTTAATATTCCTGCAGGAAGAGCAAAAAAACTTTAGCCATGATTAATGCCGAAGAGAGTCAGGATCAAACAGGGAAATGTTGAAGCACGTACAGCAGCAATGCGGTCCACTTCAAACCGGTTACTGAGGATAAAGCAGGCCTCAGCATCGTCCATCCTGCAGGTAGTTAGTAGAGCCAGCAGCCACAGGAGCGAGAGAGGCAGACGGAGTGGGAGGGAGAGAAAGAGGAAGAGAGAATCGGGGGAGGCCGTGAGACACAGGAAGAAGTGTGTTGTCATGTTATTGTCAGAGAGGACAAAAGAGGAAAAAAGTGGGATGACAGAACAATAAATGTACCAATGTAACTTTATTGCACCCACCATTTTAAGACGAGCAAGTGGGAGGCGAGGGGAATAACGAGGCTTTTTCAGTGACACTAGCATAACTTGTTTTATTTGCAAGTCAGTATCTTGCAAAAACATATTCATATGCCTTGAACTTTTTCACATTCTTGTCACAATCACAAACTTCGATGGCATGTTATTGAGATTTTAAGCGAAAGATAAATGCAAAGCATGGAATTATAAAGTAGAGAAGAAATAACCAAGTAAAAATCTGAAAGATGTAACCTGCATCTATTTTCAGTCCCCTCCACTCTGATTCTCCAAAATAAAGTAGAATGCTACCAAATTCCCTAAGAAGTTACCTAAATAGTGCATAGAGCCAAAGTGTGTGTAAATGACTCTCAGTATAAATAAAGCTGTTGTTTTTGCATTATCTGTAATAAAAAGGTCCATGTGGTATGAATACTTTGCAAGACATTGTATCTGAAGTCAGGAGGTGGAAATTACAGGTGTTACTTTTGGCCTCCAGACACTTCAAGAATTAATTCTGAGCTGCGTATTAAATATCATTGACCACTGCGGAGCTTTTCATATCTCCCCAGTTAAATAAAACTCTTGTAATTAAGCTTTTAATAAAGACAGCCAGTCATGATTACTCACTTGGCCCTCATAAGGTCTTGGTCTTTGAGGGCAGATCCCTGCAGGTAGATGACTCTCAGAGCCCAAAGAGGAACATGAAGGACCCTCCTAACCTGGACGTCCATCTCAGCGGGGCAAAGAATTACCACGTAGTAGTCCTGCACACACAGGAGGAAAAATACAGCCCAAAAGGCTTGGCTTTTAGACATTTATGTTGACCACAAAGGTGCTTGCAGAGGCCACCAAAAGTAAAAATAACTTAGTTATTTATTGCCAAATTTCACATATCAAATAATTTAAAAAATGCCTAAGTCATATTCAGCTTCCATCTACATTCTGCTCTCAGCAACAAAAAGTAAGATGATCCCCAGAAAAACAAGTAAATATTCACACCTTCCAGTAAACAGACTCACTGCTGCTCCAGCATGAATAAGTCAGAGTTGGATCCTTGCTATTGCAGGATTAATCCCCTGCTTTGCCCTCTGCTGCTTTGGCTCCTGGAAAGGTTTAATTATAGGCAACAAACACACTTTCACACATTCAACGGACCCCTGAAAACCTTCTTGTCCTCCTTCAAATCAGACCTGAAGCCGAGGGTGAGCGAAGAACTCGTTGAGGAAGTCCATGAGGAGGTCGATCTTGAGGCAGCTGACACACAGCACCACGTGTTTCTCCGTCTGCGCCCTGTAGCGGCTGTAGTTGCCTCCGGATTTCTGCCGCTCCATCCACAGAAAGGCCAGCTGCTCGAACTGCATTGAGGACGACATTTATCACATTCAACAGATTGAAAGCGGATTAGGTTAGCTGGAATACAGCAAAGACCCAGGTGGTATATGAAAAGAAAAACGATGCCTAGTGTGTGGTGTTTCCATTTGATCAGGGAAAGTGTTTAGGGGCAAATTAAGATAAGTGGAGATTTCAGGAGTGTGGGTGAGTGGAATGTGATAGTGCACATTAACAAGGAGAAACACGTAATGGAAAAATTAGTGAGGCGGAGACGAAACAGCACAGATGTTATCTGGTGCAACAGGAGGAGCGACTGATGGTAGAAAGTATTAAATCTGAGAAAATTAAGTGCTGAAGGAATGATGAGTTTTCTACACACTGCAGTTTGTTGTCTTACAAACACACACACACACACACACACACACACACACACACACACACACACACACACACACACACACACACACACACACACACACACCCGACACACACACACACACACAGACACACACAAATCTACTCAATGTGAAGGTCACAGACTCAGAGTCGGCAGAAGCCCTGGTGATTGCTCTGATGTGAATCCTCTGTTGGAGCAACAATCGTTGCAATGAATGACAAATAATAAAAATATTGGATCTTATATCTTTGTAATTAACTGTTTCTTTTCTTCCAAGTTTTCATTGTGCTTCAGATAAAATAAAACATTGTTAGCCATATATGCAATGGCTCTATCAAATGTACACACCCCACTTAAAACTCCACATTTTGGGGATAGAAAATGTAAACCAACTTGGGTCAATAAAAACAAACATATTTACCAGTTGGACAATTTGTTAAAAAAAAAACAGAAAAGAAGAGAAAAATGTGGTGGGGTAAACAAGTGGTCGGAAAGGTTTCCACACCCTTAATTTACAGCGTTTTATCATTTAAGTTCAGATTTATGTTCAGCGTTCAGCAGTGTTGAGTTCATAACTCTGCAGTGTGTTTTATGTGTTTCATGTCAGAGAAAAGGCAGTTATCAATAATTTAAGAAACTGACAGTCACTGCATTGAAAAAAATGAATGAAAAGTCAATAAGGACAGAGTTCAGGAAGGCTGCCTAAAGGTCATCATCAATGATGAAAGAGCTGCAGAAATGTCTGCCAAGTTCTGTTTGTTTATTCTTATCTAACTAGAGGGAGAATGAGTCACGGTCCGATAAAACTGACAATTCACAAAGGTATGTTATACAGACAAACAACATTAATTATCAAAACAACACCTACCCACAAAAACAGAGTGATAGCATTGTCACGATTTGCTTCATCTCAGATAAACTACAGGGTTTTTGTTGAGGTGAATAAATATGTTCACATTTTCAGTCACCAATCGATTTTGATGAAAAACCTTCAGGTGTTTGCCAAGAAAAAACTGTAGATAATGATGGATTTTACTTCTCAACACAACAGTGAGACCAAGCATCCATTCAAAAACAACAGAATGATGGCTGTATTTTAGCAGAATGATTAAAGTTTTAGACACCAAAGCCGGAGTTTGAATCTTACAGTAAATATGTAAAGTAACCTGAAGATGGCGGTGGGATGTGGTGAACTTTCGCAAAGCAGAGTGCTGACTTATTGTCCAGTCAAACTGTGAGATGCTGATAAACTCCAACCGAAGAAGACTGAATGCTGAAATTGAACCAAAAGATGCTTCAACAAAGTATTAGTTTAATGCAACAAGATTATTGTATCTTTTAGTTTATTTTATTTTCCAGACATAGCTATTTGTTATGTTGTAGACTTTTGCAGTATATTGTCATACTTTAGGTGGATTACGTTTAAAAAGTTTAGATAATTTATCAGTTTTAGTTTTCAAATCACAAAAACCAGATGTTTCATGAGGGGTGTGTATAGTGTACATCATTAGGATAAATAAATAAGTTTATTTTGCCCCAACTTATGCAGCCATTTTAAAATTAATGATGTAACCAGGTTCACACGGAAAATATCAAGATTTGTTTCAAGTGACGAAACTGAGTTGTAATAAAGAACATTTCACCTTTCTGCTCATTTTTGCTCAGAATCACAATCTTGGAGGCCTGACCTTTAAAACTCTGGCAATTTGTCAAGAAAACCAAGATAACAGAAGTAAAAAGAAAACTCAGTAAATCTAAACCTGTGTCTGTTTGTAGCCCAGACAATGGTCAGGGTCAGACAGAGGTGCACACCCAGTCACAAACACCCCCAACCACACACACAGGATGGGGGCCAGCAGGGGCCAGTTTCTAAATGTCACAGGGTATTTGAGGATGAAAGATGTGGAGGGGAAGTGGAGAGCATGAGATATCAAAGTTAAAGAAACGTTTTGCATAAATTTATTCACCCAAGTTTGGCAACATGTTCTGAAGCTGAAGTTTTTTTGTTGTAATGAGGGCTTTGTGCAATCACCCTGGTCCAGCTGGAATACAGAGAGCTTTTGATCACGTTAGCGTGGGATTCACTCCCAGTTAAAGATGTATGGCAAGCAGTTGTAAGATTTAATAAATCAACACAAGTACATTTAACTACATTTTAGATAATTTATTACTTGAAATGAAAAATTGACAGTCAAGGTCACATTATTACACAGTCTTCTAACGCATTGGGAAGTACTGTGCTCATAAATGTACTGTAATTTAGAAGCATTTAAATATGAATCATAAATGGCAAATAATTCAGGCTTTTAAGTCAAACACCTGTTGGAGTACATTCATCTGGCCAAATATATTACCTGTATGCAGAAAGTTATTGACACTTTAAATGTAATATTGCAAACAACAGCAGTCATATTGGCAGTAAATATTGATACTGCCAGTATGATTTCTGTTCAACATGTTGAGCAGCTCTAGTCTCAATATTGTCACAATCCTTTGTATTTTAGTTAGCAAGTTTAGATTTATTTTTTAATGTTTTTTTTTATTTTTTTATTGTATTATTGCATCCTGGCTACTTGTTTCCACATTTATCACAGATATGTAAAAGTAAAAGCCTCACATAGTTCGAACTCAGACGTATAATTAACAGCCAGTTAATAGACAATTGTTTTTTGTTCAGATAATTTTTTGCCTACTTTATGTAAGTTTTATTGAAGTAATTTCTTGAGTCTGGCTATAAACATGCCAACCTTCCAAAAAAATATGGTTAGTCAATTTATTCAGGGTTTCACAAGCTTGTGGTATAAACAAATTTTCATAATGTGTCTGGATTTAGATTTGTTTTTACTTTAATAAAATGAAAAAAGTTTACTTTATATGGGTTTGCTTGATTTAATAAAAAATGAAAAAGTGTAAGAAATTTGTGAGGGAAAATCAATCTTTGTGGAGTCCTGAATCTTCAAATAAAATTAATAATAACACAAAAATGAACCATCATTTGGGTTGCATTAGTTGATATGAATGGTTTTACAGGCAAGACTGATTTTAATATGACAGTATATATTTGAAATTAAAATCCAAACTCACACAACTTGTAAAGAGAGTTATTTCAACAGGGAAAGTCGATTTAAGTATTGCTGTGGGTAGACAAAATTGCTCATTTTTGCTGAAAATAAATTTTTTTTTGAGTTGAATGATTATTAAATCTGTCAGGAGATAAAATTGGTTTTAGGTGATTGCAAATTAAAGTAAGACAGAAAAAAACAAAACAGTCCAGTGTACCAACAAAGCTCATCATTATCCAATAACTTATTAGTCGTGTGTCTAAACAGGGTCTCAATCCAGAGAGAGCTGCTCTGACTGAAGATAAGACATATGAAAACATCTGCTCAGTGGGAATGAATCCCATTAACACCTTTGCATGCACTGGGAGAAATACAGGCACAGCTTCCATCTCTGGTTTTCACAAATCTGATGAACAACCGCTGGGAAACCATCAAACCAATGCATTTGTCGAGGTGTTTTATCGGCCCCCGTGTGTGTGTAAACAGCTTTTCTGAGTCTCCTTCATAAATTTTCCTTTTATGGAGCAGCTCAGAGACAGGGATGGTATTTAGGAAATCGAGTGAGTGTGGAAGACTCTCTTGTTGCTCTCTGAATAAAAATAGTGTCGTAAATCTACGTAGGAAGCTGTGAGTCATCCAATTATTGTGTGAAGGGGAGATACAAGATTATTAGAGATAAGGGGAGGAACTTTAATGTTCTTGAGCATATTAAAAAAACTAATAATCTTTTGAGAGTGACAAAGTGACTGCTAAATTAATCTTTGTGATATTTTCCTCCAGGAGCATTAAATATGCCTGTACTTGGTTTAGCCAGAAAAAACGTGTGAATTATATCTGAAATACAATTCTATCTTAAGCTTTCACAGTTTGATAAAACAAATTAGAGTAAAATGAATTCTTGCCTCAGGGAAGCAAACATTGCTTTTGTTAACATGACTTCAATAATGCCTATATTCTTTTATGTAACATCATAAAAAAAATTGATCTTCAACATTTACACAGTTAAATCACAACTTTATATTGGGATGCTGTACAATAAATCAACAAGAAATCAATTTTTCCCACATAATAGCAAGTCATGCAACAGATCCTCAATTGAAATACTTAAAATACTTAAATACGTCCATAGGTCATACATGCCCCTTGCTTCACCATTTAGCGTTCTTTGATGGATGTGTTCATGTGTTATGTTTTTGTGCAGCGTTGGATGAGTCCAAACGCTCAAAATGCTCTTAACAGTTCAAATTGCGCTGCGCTAGATGCTCAGAAGGCATTTGAAGTGAATGCACCATAACAGATTTTCTTCCGAGATTGTCTTGAATTTAATTGCCTGGATATTCCCAGTAACCATCACACATAACCCTCTAAAAAGAAAGAGAGTGTTTATGCAGGAAAACATGCACACATGTATTGTATGTATTTTCAGACACCTGGAAACACTGTTGGAATTTTGTCCTGAGGTTTTCACAAATATTTTAGTGGAAAAACCACAAAAGCACTAAAAGGTCAGAAGTGTGCTGGTACATCAAACTAAAATAAAAAGTGTTGCTATCAGTGATATGACCGCTACCCTGTAACATATGCTGTGGTTCTAATGTATAAATGCATATGCAAAACACTGTACATATGATCACTGTTTTGTCACCTGGATGGGAAGCACGATGAGTGCCACGAAGATCATGATGACCACCAGAAGCTGCGAGGGCCATATCTGCGGCGTGACGTCTCCAAAGCCCACCGTGGAGAACGTGACCACGCAGAAGTAGAGCGAGTCAAAGAGGGTCAGGTTGTTTCCAGCTCGCTCCAGGTGCTGGATGCCGCAGATGCTAATGCAGGTTCGCAGGGTGGGAAAAGACAGAGACGGAAAGAACGGCAAAGTGAGCATCAAAGACACTTCCCATGCTGCGAGAGGCACAGGCGCTCATGGGAGCCATTATTCAGGCGGAAATGTTTTTCACACCTGTGCAAATATCTGTGACTTTTTATGTGCAAAGACGGGGGCGACTGCATGCCTGAACGCCTTTGTTGGAAATTTCTGCACGGAGATGTTTTGTGGCTGTTATCGTAATATTCAGCAGATATGTGAGTCAACTGGGAAAATGTCAAACTCAAAGTGGTCAGAGAGCTTAACTCAAGCTGTGCGCATAGGATCTCCTTGAATTGCTTGTGCCTTTTGGCCCACGTGTGAGGCAAGCTGACACATCCTCCACTTCAATGAAGCCATCACCTGCTGTCATTTAAGAGCACCTTCTCACTCGGGCAATAACCAATTACCTCTCTTCTTTCTGCCATTCTCTCTCAGCTCCGATAGCGGCAATTTCCAATCCCTCTAGAAGTCTTCCTTTTTTCCTTCTATTGCTGCCTCGTCTCATCTTTTTTCTCTCCTCTCCATTCCATCTCAACTTCGAGCTTTGCTTTTCTTTACCTGTTGCCACTCCCTCCTTGTTAAGTTGTGGTACTCACCATGTAAACATGAGACAGACGAGTGTGCTGATCAGAATCACGACCTGATTAAACATGGCCGAGTGTGTCCGCTGGATCGCCCTGTGGAGATCATTCTGCAGGAGGACGCAGAGAAGGATATTTATTTCGAAAACAGACGGCACAAGCTGATGGAGAGAATGTGTAAAAATGTACGGAATATTAAAATGAGATGAGAAACTGTAACCCTTGGAATATGTGATGCAGCATGGATGGATTATTGATGGAAAGAAGAAGTGCATACCAATAAAACAAAAAGATGAGAAACTAAATTGAGATATGTAGTTATGGCAGATGTGTATATACAGTACACTCATCATGGATATGGATATCATATGAAATTGGGAATTTTAATAATGAATTCTTGTCATTGCTAGTAGTTTAGCAATGACAACCTGGTTCAAAAGCAGAAAACCAACCAGTTAAAAAAAACAAACAAAAAAAACGCTGACAATTCATCCAGAAAGAGTAAAATAAAGATTTCACTCCCTTACAAAGTCTGTTTGTTTTTGTTTTTTTTTTAAATACAAAGACCAGTTTCCAATTATTTTATTGGGGAAAAAACTGGTTCAATTAAATTCCATTCTATTCTATCATTGTGCCTGGAGATATGCTATATTTTGTTTTCTTTACAGTCTTTGAGTATTTTATGTTTTTGTGTCCAGCATAAAATTCTTTGAAATTAAATTTAACTAAAAAACAAACAAAGCCGTCACAGTATCATAAGCATGGTTTACTGTCAGAATGAAGATAAGCAGGTTCTTCTATTATTTCTTGATTGTGAAGATCTAGTAATCAAATGTGTTTATGTCAAATGAAATTAAAGCTGAGCTAATTTAAGTTGTGATATTACATTAAGAGTGGTTTTATTCCAGAAAGGACAGTTTGATATGGATAGCTGTAGCCCTTTAGAAAATAATAATTTAAAGTGTAGTTTGCAGAAGGCACAACATAACGTAAATTTACCCAAACATAGATGGGAGTCTGAAAATATTATTTTATGTTCAAATCTGGCCATGTCAATTTCAGAGAAAAACCTACATTAAATCCAAACCTATGCAACAAATTCTTGCATTTAAAAGTATGAAGTGTTTTGTGGCACAGCTGGAAAAGAACAGCTGAGATAGATAATTAATAGGAGTTCAACATAAAATCATGAGATTGTCTCCTATGGTGAGTGAATGCAGCTTAAGAACTTCAGTGATTCACTTACTATCATGTTCTCCAACGCATGTTTGGCCAACCAGCAGTTCAGAAATACAGGGATGAAAAGATTTCTTAAAGAGGGCAAAATCACCTGTGAGGAGAAAAAAAAGAGCAGTGGAGTTTCTGTGTTATCACCTTTTTCATCACATTGCACACTCCTGAAGTCTCTGGTGAGAGAAGAGATTATGTGAGGAAGAGCCTCTTTTTACATCCTCAATACATCACTGTAGCTGGGGTCAAAACGAAACGCCCTACTTAGAGATTCCCATAAAGCGTATATTTCCCACTCACAGTGATCATGAAGGGAACGGTGCTGATCATCTCCAGAATGAAAGGGACACGTAGGACTTGCTCCCAAACGTTTCCCTGGAAACAGAAACCACACACAGAGAGGTCAGGAATCTTCACTGTTGCTGCAACTTTCGGAGTTAACTCATGTCGCTTGGAGGGGGAAGTTTCTCCACCATAAAACACATCAGGATGTACACAGGTTATAAAACTCCCCTGTGTAGGTTTACGAGGCGAAGCAGCATTACTCAGTTTGCTCTAAGCCACGCTGTTCAATTAAGATGTCAGCCGTGGCTGTTTTTATGTGTCTGCTGCCTGCATGCTGACCTGAATCCGACTAGTGTAGGTGGACAGTCACAGGCTGAGTCCACAGGAATCAGTCAGCTTTAAATGCTAAGACCTCCGTCCTCCAGAGGAATCTGTGGAGTGAGCTCTTCATAGGCTTGCAGTGTCAAATACATCAAAAGCAGGGCAACTCATGGATGGATTCTCCCCCCTCCCAGCTCCTTCGACACAGGGGGTTCCCCTAAAGCTGCTCTGATATATTACAGAATCATACGAGTAAGCTAGAAGGCCTCTCAAACTGGAAGAGCAAACATGAAGACAAAAAAAAAAAAAAAGGAGAAACAGTCATGCATATCAAATCCATCCAAATGTTTCCAACGATGCCTGTGGACATCAGAGCCTCTGACTTCACACAAGGTTTCAGAGTGGCCATCGAGGGCCACGAGTGGCTCACCTTATAGCTGAGATACACGAGCAACATAGTTTCTGAAAAGCTGATGAAAGCCACAAGCACCTGCAAAAAGAGAGGGAGAGACGGGAGGTAAGAGACGGTTGTACAGACACAGAGGCAGAGCAGACTGGGAAAGAGAGAGAGAGACGAGAGCAGGGAGAAATTAGGAGGCAGAGAGATGAAGAGCGTAGGAGGAATCACTGGGAGGGCTGATGGTTCTGCTTCAGAGGGAATAGCTTTAAATGAACCAACAGACATTTATGTGTCTGATCTTTTTCTTTTAAATATTTACATGTGTATGTGTGTAATCACTCTTCTCGTGTAAACACATTTTTAACAACAGTAATTTCATCTCTATGTGTGAAAACCCTGCAATAGCATGACATAAATTCAAAACAAAATACAAAACAAATGTTGACAAGTAGGCATACATGAGCATGGCACAAAGTGAAAACACATGATAGGTGACTCTGGTCATGTTTAGATAAACACTCTTATTTCTTATCACTAAAAGGCTCTGCAACAGGTTTAGGAAGGATTATATACAGGACACACCAAGTAATCACTGTCAACTAGAATTGATAGATTATTTATTTCTGATCAGTGAGCCTCCAATATCTAAGTGTTAACAGGTCAGGTTGTGTGGAAGTTGTTCTTGTGGGGAAAAAAATAGACTTCTGTTGAAGTTTCTTTCAGCATCACTGAGATAAAGTCACAGGAAGCAAAATGACATAAGTCACTTTTTGAAAGGACATTTTCTTCGGAGGCACTTTGGCTAAAAAAGGAAAGTGAACAATGCAGCAGATTTGCTGCATTTTATCCACTTAAGAAGTCCAATTTTATCTGTTGTGTATCATGATGGACTGCAATATCTTAGTAATCCCTTAGAAATGTCACAGTAAAGCCAACAGGAAACTAATGGCAGGAAATACATACCAGTATATCGACTAATCTATTTTCTAATGCCAGCCATGCTAACCATCCTAGCTTTCATGAAGTGTGACTTCTGTAACTTTATTTTGAGATTTTGGTGAAATTAAAATAAAACTGACAAATATACTGCATTAAAAAATAATTATTGATCATTCACAAGCTTCTCAAGGCTCCATTTATAGAGAAAGTAAACAAGTTAATCATTTACCAAGTTAACAGTCATTTACAGTTCTTAAAGACAAAACAGCTAAAATCAATATAAATGTATTTGCTGTGCCCAGGTCCAATGCAGCTTGATGTATTTTGGTGCAATGAGACATTGCTATGCATATAAATTGTGTTCTATTAGGTTTAGGTACTTCAATAGCACAGTAGACAAATAAAAATATAAGGTCCATCTTCTTTATAATGAAAAACACAGAAGTGAAGGGACACAAATCCACCCTGCCTTCAATGAAGTGAATAAACAATCAGCAAAAGGCCTAAGCTATATTGTGACATATCAAAACCTTACTTAAGTTCCACGTCATTTATTATTATCACATTCTTGATTTTAATATTGCAGCTGAACTCTGTGAGCATTTGTGAATGACTGTAGGTTGAAAAATGTTTAACAAGGCATGTGATAAGAAATATCTGACCTGCAGCGCCCACAGCGGTAGAGGTCTGTCAACCCAGATGATTAGTTTCCTATAGAGACAACGGAGAGAAAAGAGGATTGGAGGACAGAGATTAGTCGAGTAAATACAATGTTTTTATAAATAGCTTTAAAATGCAAAAGCAGGCAACTCTCTTTCCCCCAAACACTGCGACTGTGTCTACAAACACAACTCAAGTTGCTGTGTTAATTATGGTGTTTACAGCTGAAACACAGAGGGCTGGTATGGAAGAAGCAAATTCATTTTTGCAGATTCACATTTACATTCTTACAGTGATGGAAAGGGTGTTTCTTTTTCCTCCAAGGCGCGCTGGAGCGTAGGGTAGGCTGCTTGCCATGAATGCGATGCAGCCTGCAAACGGAGGCGGCCTGAACTCACTATGTCAGGCTCCTTATTCATTTGGAGCCAGAGCTAAGCCAGTGTCATTAGCCATCAATTAGATCAATAGGTCCCCTGAACAGGAAATATGAGACAGCCTCAGGTCTGTGCACACCATCCAGAGCTCTTCTGTCTCTGCTCTAGTATATTACATACTTTATCTCCACTAGATCGTTGTTGATTAGCCTGCGCAGCCACTACGTACATATTATGCCGACAGCTACTCAATACAGCTGGATTGTAACAAATGAATGAGGTCCTGTTTAATATCAATACTGCAGATTGCGCCGGTTCTGTGAAGCTGCATTGATTATGTTATGCAGCGTTTCCGTCCGGTGAGCCGGGGGTCGTGGGTTTTTCGTCCTCCGGGATGTGTGGTTATGTTCTCAGTGTCCGCAGGTAGAGGCTATCGGTCCTCATTATAGCCGCAGCGGTTTGCATGCTTACCAGTCAAACTCACTCCAGGGACGGGATGATGTGTTCTGCTTGGTGCAGTTGGCTCCGTTGGCACTGCAGGGGGTAAAACAATGAAGAAGAAGGAAAAAAATCATGCAAATATAATTATTTTTCTCTGCCACATCTACAAAGTTTAAGCAAAACCTTCAAAATCCCTTTTTTTTTTCTCCTGCAAGTCTCACATGGAATCCTTTTAGCAGGATGCTTGACACACACCCTCGTCTCATTTATATAAACCTGGTGTTCCTGTGACTGTTATCAGGCCCTTAAAGTCACAGAGTTTCGCCTCATTAATCCCCCCGTGTTATCGCCGGTTCTCTCACCAGTCCTGCTTGTCCTCTTGTGGGTTGTCAAGCAGGACTCTGACAATGTAGAGGAGGCAGCTCAGCACCTTCAGTGCAAAGTTAAACATTCGCACTCGCAGACCTGTAATGCAAATCGAAAGGAAATAGACAGTGAATGTTTTAAATCACAAAAAACACAAAGACACATTAACGTATTCTATGAGTTACTGTTCATACCGTTTCAAAACATATTGGCACTCCCAGTAAACAAGCATAAAAAGGCTTAAAGTGAATTTGTTATGCTTTTAAGTCATAATTTCACCCTGAAAATTGCAGAAACAACATTTTAAAAATGATTACATTTATTTACTAATTAAAAAAAACAAATAGGAAATGTCTTATTTTTTTATTTATAAAAATAAGTCATTATTTATGACTTATTTCAGTCATAATGTGTGTTGATGTTTGTCAATCAGAAAATCACAACAAGCAAATAACTGTTTGCCTAAATGTGTCATTATCTTCAGTCAAACATTCATAATATGAGGTTCTTGGTGTGGGAATAAAAAGATGAATCTGTGCTAAAGCGTTTACCTTCTACTCTGAGTGCCCATAAGTGTGGAGTATAAACGGCTAACAGGAAAAAGTTAAAAAAAATTAAAATGAAAAAAAGACTGAATGAAGCATGTTTAATCTTAACAACCAGAGATACAGATGAGACCGTTTCAAAGAGAGGACAAGTTGAGGAAACATGATGAAATACAGAGCAAGAGCCACAGAGCTCGACGGTCAAAGATGAAACCCATCTTTTCCACCAAAAGTGGGAGACAACTGGGTGGAAACAAAGACGGCAAAAACAGCAATATTCACATTTCCTTTCCAGATGGCTGGAAGTGAGCTCCAAAATTCGAGGACTTACTGGATCTTTGGTTTTTGATGAAGAAGAGCTTCAGACGCTCCTTGAAAGTGTTCTCGTTCACATAGAACTCCACCTGCACCCTGTGAGAGACGGAGGCACGGAGAGACGGGCAGCCCATAAGAGAGAGGTGAGGGTAATGAGGGAACGGGTAAACAAGGAGGTGCTTCGGGTGGCTGAGGGGAGAAAACGCTTCTTTCATTGTGTCAAGAAACAGGAGCCGAGAGGAGCGAGAGCTGAGAGGTAAACAGCAAAAAATGAACAAAGGTGAGGAAAAGAAAGCGTACACTTGAGTCAATTGGAGATGGAAAAGGAGATAATGATTATTTGAGCAGGAAAGTATGAAACTATGACAGTGCGGCTGGCTACATTAAAGACTAATGGCTTTGGGAGGAAATGGTGTTCCTGCTTGTGCGCCTGCCCATCGGCCCAGACAGCCGCACTCGCTCTCGTTATCTCCACTGATTAAATATAGAGCAACAAATTACTTCCCTCTGATGTTTCTGCTGAACATGGGAGGCCATAATTACTGCTTTTCTGCCTCCCCAGTCCGGCACCCCCCTGTTAAGAGGGACACACACACACACACACTCACACACACACACAGACATATGCACATACAAACGCAACAAAACACACACCTGCTACCTGGGTATTAGTAATATCGGACCAATTTTCTGCCCAGCTGCTGTGGATTTTCATGTGGCGGAAATGGTAAAGAAACGGCTCCATGTGTGGAGTCACGTTATCAGACATGCTGTAAGGTGACTGCATTTCCTGTCTGACCACCTCAGGGGGGGAAATGCTCTGCAGCTCTGCTTTGATTCCATGAACAGAGCAGTGGATGACTCAGGCTGGACGTGAAATAAGTCTGGCCCCGCACTCTGGTGGTCTCCTTATACAACATGGGAGGATAAAAGAGGAGCAGAACAACCGGTGTCTGTTCTCCTGAATGCAGGAAGAGGTGGCAGCGTCGGTAGGGGGTCCTCTCTGGGTTCCGGAAGGCTCGCTTTACCACCCGGTCCACATTGGTCTGACACACACCAGAGCAGCACACCTCTCAGGGAAGATTTGGGAGAGGGGGGAACTTTCTTTTTGTTTCTATGGGAACGCCGTTTTTGTTCGCTTCCCTCAGTCTCACAGGAGCAGATGTGTGCAAACATGTTCCCGTGGATCGTGTTCAGCCATCAGAGTTGAAGGCCCCGCTGCAACTTGTCGACGGCCCCCCCTTCTCTCCGAGCAGATTGGCGACAGCGATGCCTTTGCACACTTAATGGGGATTGAAACCAACCCAAAACAGAACACAGATCTGCATAGCTCCATAGTAAAAGGTTTTACTTAAGCTTTCACCTTCCATAAGAACAAGATGGTTGACAAAAAAACATTAGTACTTGTGGTAATGTTTTGACATGCAAGCGGACGACAACGCATTTTGACAATATTAAGATAATAATTAAGGACTAAGTGTATACACTTAGCAAATCTTTTTTTTTAATTTTTTAAATCCAATCTGGCTTTCTTTGTGTTTGTTTTTAATTCCTAGATACTCTTTAAAATGCAAACTCAACCACTCAAGCAATCGACAGCCTGTGTGCTGTAAGTACTTCCAGAATGATGCTGTAGCCTCCCACAGCTGCAAGTCTGTTACCGTCCTCCATTTCTTCTGAAAAGCTTTGCTGTGTCAGGTTCTTGTTTATTATTCTCATAAAAATTCTGCATATGCTTTTATGATTTCTTTCTTCCGAGGTAATGTGTTCTTTTACAGCAGCATCCATCAGAAACAGCACGTTTTCATCTCACGCTGACAGTGTTTTTCTATCATATCCAACGTCTTCAGTTTGTTTTTCCCACCGATTTCATTATTTCCCCAGGACATTTTAGGTGACTTATGTCCTTAAATTCAAATAAACACAATTTTCTTTGAAAATCAAATTTCTTTCTTGAAGCATATTCAAACTTTATGTCTTAAAGCTACAGTTGCATCTAATATGAATGTTTTTGAAGCAGAGTTGATGGCTGAAAGTAAAGACAACAGTATCTTGCGGAAGTATTATTTTCATGTTTTACTTTTGTGACATTATAAGACATTTCAAAGCACTTATTGGGATTTTATGTGCTAGCTAAACCAACATAGTGATACATAATTATCAAAATGGAAGTGGTTTATAGTAATGACCTTTTAATGGAATGACAGCTGCAGACCTTTTTGGATTTTCTTTTACCAATTTTGCACATGTGCCCCGACATATTGGATGTTGACAGCAGTTTTCAAATCTTGCCTCAGTTCCGTCATTGGATTTAGGCCTGGACTTTGACTGGGTCCTTCTAGCCAATTAATATAACTTGATCTAAGTCATTCCTTATGTATGTGGTTGTATGTTTAGGGTCGTTTTCCTGAAGAAAGGTGAACTTCTTCCCCTGTCTCAAGTCTTCTACATACTCTAACAGGTTTTTTGCCATAATTATCTTAATCTAAACAATAATTATCTTAAGGCTCAGATTTGTGGAGCGCGCTACAGTTGTCCTGTTGAGAGTTTCTTCCACCTGAGCTGTGGAACTCTGGGACTCCTCCAGTGTCGCCATGGGCCTCTCTGCTGCTTCTCTGATTAATGTGTGAAAAAGTTCAAAGGATCGTAAAACTCTTGGAAGGCACTTTGAAGCACAGTAATATTCCATGTTGTTGGGTTGGGATCTTTAATTAAGAAAATAATACATAGAAATGACCACTATCTACACACACACGAATGTACAGAAAAGCTAATATTTACTAAATTCCTTTAGAAAATGTTTGTTTTCCAAAAAATTAAATAAATCTGTGGATTAAGGAATAACAATTCAGTGTATCAAATTTAAGAAAGACCTTTGACTTCTTAAAAATATGAATTGAACAAAAACATAATTGAAATCTAATTTTTTTTATAAAAGATCTGAAGCTGTTGCTCAGTTTTAACAAAGAAAGCATGCTTTGAAGAGGATGACTGCGCGTCATTTTGTAATGTGGAGTAAATCTCTCTTGGCATGCACAAGTGTGGGCCAAAATTAGCAGACACAGTTAGACGGACAGACAGACAGAAGGAGACATGCAGAGGCGGATCTTAGAGAGGGAGAGAAAGATTGCCGAGCCTTGTTCTGCTTTTTCCACCCATGCCTTCACTCTGTAATGACACAGCAGTCGGCCAACTAATGACACAGTAAAAGAAACTACAGAAGCCTAAATGTATGCATGGACACAACAACAGTGTGCTGGCTCCAGGTTTAAATTTAAAAGCAGTGATTGAGCGAATAAAAAATAACTAAAGAAGCCTTCTTTCTTATTAGGAGTTATTTAGTTTAATGGCTGAATGAGGCGATCTCAATTCACAAGTGGAATCGAACTGATAGCTACCAGGCTGTGAAAAAAGTCTCCATAACAGATTGGATGTGGGAGACATAAAAAAATATCTTAAATATAAACTTATTTCCACTCCTAAGCTTGGCATGGCACATGAGGAAGCTGAGATCTGTGAATATCACCAGTGTTTGTTTTCCAACATGAAGCATGTCGTTTCTGCTTTGTCGCCCCTGTGAAATCCATCTTTTAGTGCAGAATGCTGTGGACTGAAGCGCGTAGTCATTTTTCCAATCATTTTTATGTCATTCACCAACGCCATAGAAGGGATTACACCTAAAACCTTTCTCTCTACCTAAACTTTGTTGTCTTTCGAAACATAAGAACTTATGTCTGTGGAATAGCCTGGATGCCTGGAGCATCTGTGGCTCCAGCTTTTTATTGCAGGTCATCAGCTCTCGTGTTAAAAATCGCCGATGCCTGGAATGCATTCCCAGATGATAGGGGTAATGATGAATGCCCTTGACCTTTCCTCGCTCTCTCTTTCCACAGGTTCGTGGTAGTACGTGGTGAGTGTGCAGCGGTAATAGCACACAAGGGAACACAGATTTCAAGTCATTTCTTTCTTAGTTCAAATGTTAGACTTTAAAGTATTCTTGTATTGTACATCCTTCTGCTATTTCTCTCGTTAGATTTACATTCCAATAATTCAGTTTAAATCAGAAACTACTCTCCTCTATGAATATATTTCCTCCAGTATCTCATTTCTCATTAGCACATTATGTTCCCCTCATTTAAGAGGCTGCCATTGTTAATCTGGATGACTTCATCAACATGTCTCTCATTCCCAGCACACTGATAAAACTAACTGGTAGAATTTACTCAATGAAAGGGATGAAACAATTTGCAGACCTTTTATTTGGATAGTTTAATTATGTCCCTTAGCAGATGCAGAAGTTACATTTACCTAAATGTATTCAGATACCTTCAATTTCTACATCTTTACGTACCTAAAAAAAAATTCTACACTTGTATAAATTGAAAATTGATAACCAAAACCTTGCAAATTGTATGCCTTACACACCAAATTTCTAGGGGAATTAGAATATTTTGGTAATTTTATGTTAAGTTTCAATAAAAAAAAAAAAAAAATACAACACAAGTTTTCATGGCCATGGCACAATTGTGAAAGTTTAGACACAACTAAAACAACAAATAATTCAATTGTTATTCCTTTTCTTTTACCACAGAAGCTTGGAACTACATCACCAAATGTAAGTTACAAACACTTATTTACTTACAGTAATTGTAACTAACTTGAAATGTTCAAAAGCCACATCTTTATGATGGCTGATGTAAAATTTCACCTTTAATAATGAATATACTTGATTTACAATTTTACAGACTGAAATTTCAAACAAGTCAATATAATTTTAAAGTTTTGAGCTGGAAGACTAATAGGTTCAAGAGGTACACAACTTTCAGTTTAAATAAAGGATGTAGTAGTGTTTTATATCTGACATAGTTGAATGATCTGATTTCTTCTTCATAAATTACAACTATAACCCTGAAGTGCACATCATCAGTTTTAAATTTGTGTTATTTGCACCCTAGAGGAAGGAAAAGCTAAGACATAAAAAAAAGTCTTCCATAATTAGCTCTCTCTTTCCTAAAGGTTCAAAAGTAATTGGATACATTTACATAGCCCTATATAAAATATTCATTTCCAGTATTTCTGTGTCTCAAATCCTTTTTAAGGCAATGACAGCTCATAGACTGGAACCTCTACAAAGGGAAGGAGTTCCTTTTATGGAATGCTTTGCTGGAAACTAATCACAATTGACATCAGTTGCTCATTAGTAGAGATTTTTGTCTTCAGTTTTATGTGCAGTTCATTTAGCCTATGAGGTAAAGGTGAGTTTTCCTGTGTTTTTAGATGAGTTCATAGAAGCTCTCTTGGTTTCTTAAAAAACGAAGTTCCTGAAAGAAATCCTTCTCGATCACATTAAAACAGATAATTAACAAGGGCAGATGAGTTCAATTACACTAAATGAGGCGAATGAATGACATGACCTGGCTCTAACATCTAAAAGAGAGACAAGGTGCACTGTACTTCAACCAAGCAAAGGGCAGGAGAACAGCTTGTCCCTGACCCAGATACACAACCATCACCCACATAAAAGAGCAAAGACGGCAGGTGGAAAAGAATGAGGCTGTGTGGACACATCACTGTACGATGAAAATCAATTTCCTAGGCACATTTCTGCATTTTATGACTTACAATTCAGGGATTCATGTTAACGGAGGAGTCAAACGAAATGAAGAGCATTTTTTTTAATACCCTTTGCTGTTGCTACCGAATTGATTTTAACACTCCAGTGCAGCAAGCACTTTCATAAGAGCATAATTATGACAAGCATTTAAAGAGTGTTATTCTGTTCATTTATAAACGCAAACATACATCTGATAAAAGATAAAAACTTTAGCGTTCATTTCAAAATGCATCCACTGCTCTCTGGCTTCTGTCTTTAGGATACACTTTCTTAGTTTTCCACAGGCATGAAAACTGATGCTGAGAAATGCAGCTTCAGTTCAATTTTAAAGTCAATGAGTGACAGAACAAAAAGACAGCAAATAGCCCTGCATTAGTTATTCTAATCATGAAATAATATATGGCTTGACTTGGTGCTCAACTCTATTAAAAGTGCTTCAATGAAATCCTATCTTTCTATCTCTGGAGACTACATTAGCTCCACTTGTGCACAGGCATTGCATGTTTGATTAGATTAATGGGAGATGTGGGCCTTTTTTCCACACTAGGCTTCAAAAAATCTCTTTGAGAATAATGACCGATGCAAAATGACTGAAGCATGAAAGAAGAACTTTCTGTTTTTCTGTCCTTTGTGTCATTGGGCTGCTTTGGATTTGAAATGTAATTCTTTTTGTGTTTGAGGCTATAGCACCCAACAGTTTGCCACACTGTGGATTTGGGTCTTATAGTTACATCAAATTTACAACAGCAAGGCCCCGCCAAACAGTCAGATATTTGCTGGCTTGCCCCACGGCAATGAAAACACTGACGTGATAAACTTCAAGGTTTGTCAGAGGAATTCGATAACTACCTCATTAAGGCATATTTCCAGTCAAGGATAGCCTAAAAATAAAGTCTTAGAGCCTTGAAGATCATGACAGGCAATCTGTTTACTATCTGTTGTCAATACTACCTTTGGCTGTTGTTGTCATGCAATTAAAAGAGACAGGGTGCAACCAATTAAAGCCAAACACAGAGTGTATCTAATTTGATCAATATGTTTATTCTGATTGGAAGTAAAATCTATGTCTTAGAATCCTGATTTCAATCTGACAATCAGTTAAAAGAAAAAGCTAAAGAGTACACAAAATGTCATATTTTCAGAACAAATACATTACTTTTCTTCTGTACTTTCTTCTGATTAGTCTCTCTAATTAGCCTCAGGTAGGAGAATGTGCACATGGTTGTTTGTCCTGTGTCTTAATGTTGCCTCGTGATTAACTGGTGACTTTTGGGGGCTGATTAAAAGTCCTTTATTAGAATATTTTTCAAAAAACGTTTTGGTCTTCACAGACAATTGAAGCCAAAATCTTCTAATCAACCATGTTGGTGTCTTGTTTTCCTATATACGGTGTATTTGCTATAAACACGCATGAACTTTTTCTGAGGTAATACATGAAAGACTTGCTTCTATTCAAATTAAAGCTTAGAAGTATCTTACATAATAATTAGATTTATGTGCCAAAGGCAAGGCTTTGGGATATAAAAAATTATGCACAAAACAATTTTTATTCCCAAATTTCTGGACAGAGATAGCTCACGGCAATTTGAGGTCCTACATGAGCAGAATACAAATCCTTTGTGTAAAACTCGCTCACACACTGTTACGCTAACAGTCATGAACATTGGCATTATTGAGAGATCATGTTCTACACTGGTGTCACTAGATTAGGGTTTGATTTAAAAAATTAAGAGGGAAGCAAAAAAATGATTGGAGCAGCGCCAGTTGAGAAGGATACTGAGTGAAGCTGAGTCAAGTAAGAAATTGTTTTAAGATCAAAAGCCTGTGATTTGTATGACAGTGGTTTGATTACAGCTGAGGAGATTTTGTTGGCTATATGAGTTAAACTCAGATAGGAGTAACATTTCTGCATTAAAGCGCAAACTGACCTTCTTTGATATCCCCCAAGATCAAGACACAATAGGATTTTGGTAAAATAATACAACTTCTGGTGCCAGGTTGGCAAATATTAAGCTCAGAACCAGACAAGAAAAACATTGTCATTTCTGGACAATCAGACATGGTTTAGGTTTGTTTGACTGGCAAAGTCCTCAACAGTCTGAAGAAGATTTGTACTTGACTGTTTAGTCATCTGGCATTTCCTCCAAACAGAAGCCTCTGACTCACTGGCAAAAAATATAAATGTTGGTTTGATCAGAACACGCACCAGAATGTTCCCAGTTTAGTTTTCCTAGAAACTTCTCCAACAAAAGGACGAATATTTGCATGCTGCTCACTTACAGTGCAGAAATACAGAACGGTAGGAATGCTGCAGAAACCAAACTTAACTTTTATTTCAGTCTGCAGAGGCAACTTTTCAGGTGCAGCTCAATAGCTACTTACTTATTGCTATTTTAAAAAAGTTATCGAACGAATTCAATTCAAACAATAAAACTGAGATTCCAGGGTTTATTTCTGGAATTTTTACAAATTAAAAAACTAAATTTACTGCAGACAAGTTAGTTATGCCCATTTGTTGTTTGTTATCATGCTTTCTGATAAGGTCATGGTAGGGCTGGTGCCTGTCTCCAGCTGTAATCGGGTTAGAAGTGGGATTCACCCTGAACACGACGACAGTCTGTCACAGGGCAAAACATCGACACAGAGTACAAACCACCATATGTGCACACATACACATACACACTCACTCCTCAGAATAATGAAGAACAGTCAAATCAATCTAACATTCTAGGAGCCCTGAACTTTGAAATATGTATTTCGGTTTCAAATTCACTTTTTGAATTTAAGTGACTCCCTAGGTAAATGCAAGTAACTTGCATGTAATTTACTGAGATCCAGCTGTAACTGTGTCTTTGTCATTTGTCAAAAGTATGAACATAAAATTCATGAAATGTAGTATTTTCTCTGTCTCTCTTAAAGTGTAATGAAATTAAAGAAACAGCACAGGTGAAAAATATTGGTTTATGCAATGAATGGAGACATTTTTCAGAGAAAAGAGCAGAAGATTCCCATGTGTGAAATTAATCATTAAATCAAATTTATTCTCCAAAAGTCTCAACTGCAATCTTGTTCGACAACTAAATCACATCCCACTGGGCTTTAGGAACAGTTTTGAATAGAGAGAGAAAGGAAAAAAAGAAGATTTGGAGCCACTTCAATCAGATGCAAGATACAGAAAAGAGGGACAGAGGGGGGCTGAACATTAAATAAGGGTGACACATGAGACACACACATACACACACAAGCAGAGGGATGAAAAAGAAAGGAGAGAGGAATAGACTGGGCCCACCGAGGGTAACAGAAAAGGTATTACTATGTTCAATGATGTAAGACCTTTTTTTTTTTAAGCAGTGCAGCCATGTGTGTCAGGGAGATAAGTTTTGTGTAAACATACTGAGATTCTGATGTTTGAGGTTGGATGTGGTCCTACTGGATAAAAGCAATCTGAGCACCGGCAGCAAATGAAGGATGCTAGAAATGAAAAATATTAGATTTATGGACCAGGGCGGATAAACTCTCTGTGATTCAACTGTAATTAAGTTTCTGTCACTATCAATCACAGCTCTCAATTTCCCTCTAATCAGTCCATTTCATAGCCGCGATTACTCCCCAGGCGCTAACATCAACACACTGTGCCTCTGCCTGAGCACTCTGCACTGCCACAACTGCACAAATATTGGTGGATTAAAGCAGCATCCATGCATGCTGATGGCACAAGTCTAAAGGAGCCGAAAAGAGTGACAGGTGTGGAGAAATTCAAAGAGGTAGATTTTCAGATAACGGTATCCTTGTTGCAAAGACTTTAAATTAAAATGCAAAATGGATGCAGAAAATTAAAAGCATCAAGTGGAAATGATTATTTCAACATCTGAGCATAAAACATTCTCCTTTGTACACTGCTATGGGATTTTAAATCCTTTTTTCAGCAAAAACAATACAATAGACAATTTACTGTGGATAAAAGAAGTTACATTATGTTGGCTGGTTTTGTTTTTGTATCATCATTTTCTTTCTTCAGACATCAGCCGTCAACTTATAAAATTTGTCCTCCAGTGCGAGAAGTGTCAGTGATATGTTTTGCATGTGCAACACGTTCTGCTAAACCTCACTAAAGTGGGATTCCATAGGCTTTAAAATTGCCTTCACGGTATGTCTAGCAAATTTGTTAGTGTACCGACTGTGATCAGTTTGCCTCAGTTTTTCAGACAGATGGCTTCTCATTTTGTAAAAGAAATCGCTGCAATGACGCAGAATTGACAGTTGAAATCGGAGACAGTAAGCCACCAGGTCCCCGAGGCAGAAAACAACCCCAGCTGGTACAACAATCTTCTGCTGAAAATATGTCTTCAGTTCTGGACTGCACTTGTTTACAGCAACAACTAGGGCCCTTGTCTTCTGGCAAACTATAGTTTTGCTCTAATGAAGGTCAGATCTGCACCATCAGTTCCTGTTCTCAGCATATGCATTACTGGAGCTAGTATTATGTTTGGTTTTGTTTTTGTATTTCCTGGATCGGCTGGTTTGCTCTTGGGCTGAAATTCTCTTGCTGGAATTAAATTAGATATTTTTGACATATCTCCCTAATGTCAAGTTCTCTTCATAAAAACTGAGAAAATATTATTTAATATTTTCTTATTTCTGTTTACAGTTTTGTGAAATTGAGAACAAAAATATTTTGTCAAGGTATTTGGATTAACTTCCATTACTTGCAAGCACAGCTTTGAAGAATGTAGAGTGAATGCTCGTTTATCTAAGTGGAAAAGAGTCAACATTCCTACAAGATTGTACTTATTTTTTCTCATGTTTTCAGGTAGCACAAATTGTCTCTTTGTTACAGTAAAGCAAAGTGTGTTGTTGATGTTTGGAATCAACAACATGAAGTTAGCTTTAGAGGCACAGACAGTCCCTTATCCACTTAGCTTTTAAGTTTAAGGGACATGCATCCACCCAACACCTCCATTTTATGGTCAGTGTGATGGTCTTACCTGAAACACTGTTAGTTTTGTAGTTTTTCCCATCAAACTTCTCAGAGATCTTCAGAATGTTTGTTTACAAATGTGAGATAGGCCTTTGTGTTATTAAATTTTTTGGTCAGTACAGGTTCTTTGCCATCAATCTCTCACATGGATACAATTTTACCCTGTATAAAATCAGCACTAACTCTAGCATAGAAGATTGAGGTCATCAGTTCTTAATTTTGACCATTTGTGGAAAAGTTTCACACTCCTCCATTATATATATAATGGAGGAGTGTATATATATATATATATATATATATATATATATATATATATATATATATATATATATATATATATATATATATATATATATATATATATATATATATATGTGTGTGTGTGTGTGTGTGTGTGTGTGTATAATATAAAATCTGAGTGTGTATATATAATATGGTTAATCATAGTTCACACATGATTTTCACAAAGGGCCACAAGTAATTATGTTTTTGGTACAATACTGACATTTGCTTACTGATCTGATACGTTTAAATGTGACCAAAACAGCAAAATCTGCAAGACACCAAACAGTGAGACTGTACAATTAGTCTTTCATTAATATTTAAAATAAATATGCAATTTCTAAACATCAGAATCTTTTTATTGGCATAGGTTACTGTTACATAAACATATTTCTGACATATCCCAAAGTGACAACGATGTAATATTACACAACCCTGACACTAGGTGGTGGAATAGAAAATTTATTTTTTAAGATGTGACCTTTGACCTCTGTTTGGTCTATACTATTCGCCTTATAGATTTACTTTGAGGAGAAATTAGCCTGGAATCTTATTGGTTTTAAAAGAATGAACATCTGGGGAAGCAGTGAAGCATCAACTCACACCATGACCACAGTACTAGCCGAGTTGAAGGTTTGGCCAATTTAACAGTGTGTATTCCTTTTCGCTCTGTTTCAGGAGGATGATGTAACTGCACTGACAGAGAGAATCCCTTCTTGTCTCGCTGACTTAGAAAAAATAAAAGCCAACAAAACCTCTGTAATCGGGTCTCTGAGGTCACTCTTCACTAGAACATCAGTCCCTGGGCAATAGCCGACAAATTACAGAAGGCCAGAGGAGCCACAGTCAGAAAGAGCAAACGGGTTCAGGCTTCTGCTGAGCAACTAGTGACCCACGGGTCAGGGAGGAGATGAACTGCATGATATTATTTTCCTTCATTAAGCTGCAAAAACAGAAACAATAGACTGTACTAAGAGAAAAAGAAAAAAAAGAAAGAAGCAAATCTCTATTATCACATGGCCATAACGATAGTTCTCCTATTTGGTAAGCTGGAAATGTTTAAACTTGGACTGGTGCGTTCACCCAATTATCAGATTTTAAAAACACCCACTCAACTCCACAAACAAGTCCTCTGGTCCTCGTTTCCACCTAGCAACAAGACACATTGGGTTTGGGAAAGGGGGTACATTTTTCCATTTAACAGCATATTGAAATGAGCTTGTTAAAGCAACAAATTTCATACAGCACCTCAAATCCGCTGCCCTGCAGAGTGGACTGTAGGCAAAGGTTAATGGCCAGTTATCTAGAGCATCCAAGGTTGACAGTCAAGGTGGCAGATGTTCTGTTAATCTCAGAAAATGTGGCATTGAGGGATGAATACAAATAGGAGAATGTTTTTAATAAGCCTCTTCTTGTTGGTAGATTTTGCTGAATGACTTGTTCCAAATCCCCTCATTTGCACATTTTTTCAAAGATGTATGTAATAAAGCATTGTATGTTTTGACTGCTGGCCTCCTGCTCTCATTTTTGGCTTTTAAATGTATTCATTTGAATACTGGGGTGTGTATAGTTTCCAGTTACGATTTGTAACACTCGCTTTTGCGCACACAAGGAAAAGAGGAACTTGTTGCAACATCCAACAGGTCGACAGCGTGGCTGCTTCATACACCTGAAGCACTGAGCTTTGACAAAATGGGCACATTATGTCTTTGCGGGCCACTTCTTCTCATCCCAAACTGAAGTGATGCTCTCTCCGTTTCAGAGATGCGCAACAGATGCAGCGCGCCGTGCGTAAAGCGCTACAAGGAGAGACAAGCTGTTATCTTACCTGTCATCAGTCTGCCAGTCCCCGAGCAACAGGTCTCGGAACCGGTACCGAGGGGGCAACGGGAGCACCTCCTTTTCCAGTTCAACCATGATTCACCTCCCTCAAAAAACGGAGCTGGAGAGAAATAGCACCGCAAACCGCACCTCCGGACCGAGAAGGTGGCTCCCGGAACCAACAACTCCGCTACTCTTCCTTCTGCTATTCAGAACGTAAATGAAAGACGAATACATTGGTCCGTCTCATGGCACTGTCCTCAGCCTCCCCCCTTTAGAGAAAAATCCACTTCTTCCTTTCCAGTCTTCGCAACAACAAAAAAAGAGCAGCTTTACTGCAAGTCGAAAAGAGGCTACAGGTCGAGGAAGCTCATCCCTCGGTGCTTGGAGGGAGGGGAGACTCCACTCTCAGGCTGAGCGCAACTGGTTGTCTCTCCCGACAGCAGCATCCTCTCCTCCCCGCCTGGGCTCCACATGGACGCACTGAGGGGCAGGCGCGCACAGAAAGGGGGCAGCTTGCGAATGCAATTATGAAATCACGGCTCAGAACAACATAAAAATAGCAATTAGCAAAGAGCGATCTTCACAGAATCCACACTGAACCGTGACAGCATTTACTGCTCTGCGATCTGTCCCACGTTCACCCTTGACCCCCCCAGAAATGCCAAACACACTCAGGAGAGGCTCGGAGGCGTGGGATTATCCGCGCTTTCTCTTTTATTTTTTCACCTCAATTCCACTGCTGACTGAATAGTCACTTCAAGGTGGATGCAGTAAGCTATAGCTAATTAAGTTTGGAACAGCACAACTGAAATATACAACGGAAATGAGTTGATTTGTAGATGGTGCATATTTATTTGACGACATTTAACGCGATTCTGGGTGGCTTGCCAAGTAAGCAGAGAGCTGTTCTTTTATTCATAAACTAAATTTAATTAGAATACTCAGTGGAAGCAGAAGATGAAGAAAATAAACATTTTCATCAGGAAGAACATGTTATTTCTATACTTTTTTTTCAAATATAATTTCAACAGCCAACATATGTAATTTTGCAATAAGTTAACTTTTTTTTCTTTCATGCAACACCCGACTTCGTGCAACATTTTAGTTTATCTCCAACTTGGAGGATGAAGCGGCACCGATCTTCTGGTCATAGGAGAAAAAGTAATGAAATTCAAATGGGGTACTTAGGAGGGCTGACAACAGATGTTATTCAAATTAACCTCCATTAATTAATATTAATCTGCCTCAACCTGGCCCTGGCAAATCAACACTTACGTGAGCTCAGCTGTTTATCCAATAAGGAACATGCATTTCATTAGATAAAGAGCTTGGGGTATGTGCAATTTGATACTGCTGTGTTTGTGCGCACCAAATTTTTAATCTATCTTTATTTGATTTATTAACTTTTGTTTTATACTCATTTTGGAAGCAGAAGATCAGGAAGATGCGTCTATTTCTCCCTCTAGTGGTCATCGAGGAGCAAACATACAATCTGCAGGCAGCCAAATTTAATCAGCTCTCGCAGGATGTGTTGAGATGCGAGTTTTTTTTTAAAAAAAACCTTAATAGAGATAAGCTCAGAATAGCACTGTACAGTGGTGAAAATAAATCACTCTTTGACTATATTAAGTTTATAAAAGGATTGACAGAAAAGTAAAAAAGAAATCAAGAAGGATTTCTTTTGTATCCATGGTAACCAAAACAGCGTATTTCTGAGGAAACAGTCATGTGTTTCAAACCTAATTTAAAGCCAATTTCCTCCGTCAGTGGCTGATTGTGAAATGAGGTATTTGTAAATTTCTTAAAAATGCAAAGAGTAAAAAACAATCTTATGTAAAAAAAAAAGTTATTTAAGATTTTTTTAAAAATCAGTCTATTTGATGGTTTCCTCCATTCAGAGTCCAGCTTCAAAATTCTATTCCAAAGTCACATTGACAGAAGCCAAAGCCTCCACCGCCCAGCCGGGATACTGATCCGGCGATGGGAACATTCGCTTCATGAATGTCCGTATGAACTCAGGAAAGTGGCCTTCCACGATGCTCTGCCTCACAGAACGCATCAGGGTGAGCTGCATAGAAAAAAAAAAAAAAACATTGATAAACAGAGGAAAGGATCATTTGATTACTGTAAACTTCTAGAAATCCATAACTCTGGATCTTCTGAGAAAAAAAAAGGTCAACTTCAGGTCAAGATATTCTGAGTAGTCTGAGTTTTATACAGCGGCAGCAGGATATTTATTTACGCTATTACTGAAGTCTGTTGAATTCTAATAAATCATTAAAACAGATTAAGGAAAATGGAGTGCTAAAGACACAACACTGAATAAAAGGTGCAGTAAATAACAGTTGGTGACATCTCGGGCTTCACTGTGAGAAAGCAATAATATCAAATAAGAAGGTCTCACTTTCGCCTCCAACATATCCTGAATAACTCGGTTTGGATAAATATCCTCTGGGGATATTCTGGATTTTTTTAATAGGCCTTTTGTGCTTTGCAGACTGAAAGGTAGGGATTCTGCAAACTGCCATTGCCTCCCACGGATAACATCAGGCACAAGTAGATTATTATCTAAAGCTTTTAGAACGTGTTTGAACATTTCTGATTGTTTGTTTTGTTCTTTAAGCCATTGGTAAAAAACAAAAAAACAAAACCAAACAAACAATAAAAACCTCTGAGGGGCTTTGATACAAACATGTCATTGTCCTGCAGGGAAGGGGATTTCTAAATAACGTTTTGAAACCTAACAGTGTTTCAAGTGTTTTAGGACTTAAAAAGTAAAAATCATGGTAAATAATTTCCAATGTATGTGTTTTTTTAAATAGGACATTCTGTAAATTTCAGCTGAAATGAAACCAATCTGTTAGTGTCAGAAATGTCAAAAAAGACAAATATATGTTACAACCTGGGTGCACACATGAGCGCACCCTTAAACTAAGAATTTGTTGATGACAAAATTCAATCTTACTACTTTTGTCTTAAATCTTCCCCATCTCCCTGCTGTATGCAGCACATGTGAGAGTAACATCTATGTGAGCAATTCATCAATATCTACCATGTGATATTCAGTCATTTCTAATTCCTTACTAATGCTTTGAGTTTGACAGAAAAATCTATTTATAGAATTTGATTTTCTCTTTGAAACTGTTACAATAATAAGCAGGTACACAATACATCACTGTGACAAAAGGTCAGCATTGGACAGAGTAAATCCATCCCATTGATATTGTATTTTAAACATGTTTAATGCTTATTTGGAAGACATGAGCAAAGTAAAAACAAAATTGAGCTTCAGTGATGAGCCAAAACTATTACAGCTTGTGACTGCCAAGATTCTTAGATTAAAAAAGTCTCCATTTCTCATAAAGCAATCTAATGATGCTGCCAATATTCCTCCCATTCTTCTTCTGAACTCTTAAAGTAAGCTTTTATGGAACTTAGATAACAAAGTGACTTTTATAGCTATTCTGGTGATAAAAGGAGCCACTGTGAAACCAGAATGAGCAGCTTTATTCTTTGGCAAAACTATCATTTGGCAAAGCAACTGCATTTTGTCTGAAACACAGTATAATAACAACACTATTACATTTTTCCAACAGCTCCTCGTTGTTTATGTAACTGTGAGGCTTTCCATTGAGTGGATTACAGTTAAAAAACAGGACAGTTTGTGTTGCTTGAAAACACAAAAAGGTCAGAAATTCAAGAGAAGGATAAGTATAAATATTTTTGAAACTATCTAGACTCCAGCTGACCCTTTTTTCATGTAATTTAATACATTGATCATATCTAAAAAAATAGAAATGCTAACATTTAAATAATGCATTCAGCAAAGAAATGTGCTTTAAAACGAGTTATCTGATGATACTAACAATTCTAAAGTTACATTCAGCTTGTAGGGTTTTTCTAATACTGACCTGGTAGGCAATGTTGTGAATGGTGATGTGATGCATGGCGGCAGTGTCACTCTTAAACAAAGCATGCAGATAGGCCCGACTATGTCTGAAATAAATAATAACGTTGGAAAAAAAAGACGTTTGTGAATTAAATACATTTCAAAAATTTTCTGCTGACAATATGTCACCACTGACAGACATACATTATTAAAGTTTCAATGTAAAATAATCAGAAATTAAAAAGTAAAATTATACTTTAGCTATTCCAGCTTGAAATGTAAATGGCTTTTCATTCACTTGCCTTTTGCAAGTGGGACACTGGCAGTCAGGGTCTATAGGCTGAAAGTCTTTGGCATACTGCTTCTGCTTCACCTGAAGAGACCCCCAAGGTACCAAGGCAGAACCAAACCTCTGAGGAAAGACAGCAATCATGGTCACAGACAAACTTAGAATCACTTGTCAATGTGGATCAATCACCTTAAATAAAACATTCCAGATTTTCTTTAGCAGGTGAGGTGAAGGGCGCTTACTGCAGTACGGGTTGGGAAGACGCAGTCAAACATATCGCATCCCAAAGCGACACACACCACCAAGTCCACAGCATACCTGCCCCACATGAGGGATACACAGGTTCTTGATTAATGGCTCAATAGCAAATAAACAGCACAGTTCTTGAGTCGTGTGCATAAGAACACACCCAACACCCATCAGGTAGCGAGGCTTTTCTTGTGGCAGATGGTCAGTGCTCAGTGTGACCATCCGCCAGAAATCATCCTTCTCCTCTCCTCCACTCAGGCCACCAATGGCAAAACCCGGAACATCACGTTTAGTCATTTCTGCATGAAGACAAACAATGAGAGAAGGAATCTAAGTATTGTAAACTTCCAAGAACAATGAGTTTTTAAAATTTTCAATATGGGGGGGTTAACTTTATACATTTTCTTTTTTTTTACCATCCAGACAGGCCTTGCGCAGCTCTGCATCTAGTCCTCCCTGGATAATGGCAAAAAGGTTCTGCTTGTCTGGATGCTTATTTGCTGCTATACAGCGATCCAGCCAACGAATGGATCTATGCATGGCTTCCTCCACACGCGGTCCCTTCACAGTGCTGCTGACCACATCATCCAGCTGCATCATTATGTCTGACCCTGCAAAAGAGTCAGACATAATGAAAAGCACTGAAAAGCATTAACAATTAAAATGCTCTAAAACTAACTTATAATACTTTACATTCAGCTCACCCAGACTGTTCTGTATGCTAATGGACTTCTCAGGACTCAACAAGATCTCTTTGCCATCATATGGGGACTTGAATTTGACCCCTTCCTCTGTGACCTCTGAGAGTTCAACAAGAGACACCATCTGAAATCCTCCACTGTCCTGAAAGAAAAAGAGGAAAAAATAAAGTTTTTCACATAAATCTTATTCCATATCCCCTCGATATTTAATACAGGGCAGTACAGTATTGGAAAACTCTACAATTTGGGACATTACTTTTAAGTATTGTAATGACAATCATTTTTTCGTGTCATAACTTCCACTCTCTTTGCGACCCTCTACATTGGAGTAACTACTGCAGTAAGGCTTCAGTTAGAAACATTAACGCCAGGAAATTTGTCATTTCCTGACATTTTGATTGAATGGCTGGAAAATACTATATTCCAAACAGACCGCGATATTGATTTTGAGATGACAACATGTTTCCAACATATTTGTCAAAACTGCATGAGAATATTGTCTTAAAGCCAAAACTTAGCTCCCTAAATTTTTTTCAAAAAGTTCAATGTACACTTACAGTTAGAAGATTTCTCTTCCAGTTCATGAACCCATGTAAACCGTTGGCTTTCTCTATCAACTCAGGTCCCTGGAGATAGTGAAGTAAGAAAATACAAATTTACACACCCCTTCTAAAAGCACTAGAAGGCAAGGTGAAATTAACACTTTTGAGTTCTAAGCAAATGTATAAATAAAATGCAAACGTCGATACTTTAATCTACCTACCGGCCTCATGCCCAGGTGGTAGGTGTTTCCCAAGCAAATCTGACAACCGAGACCCTCCAGCTGATCCGCGGTGATCCCCTTCAGGGTTCCCTGGGTCCCAACAGGCATAAAAACCGGCGTGCTGACGCTGGAGTGAGGCAGAATCAGATCACAAGCTCTTGCTTTCGTCACAGGACATTCTGCAACAATCCTCAGAGTAAGAGGCGGGACGGCGGATAAAGTTTTCTTCAAAAACATGCTGTTTTCTTTGATATTTCCATCTGCTTCAGAGGTTATGGTGGCAGCCATATTCCTCCGAGCGTTGACATGAAGTGGAAACGACCGACAGTTGGTTTGACCAATTAGAAACGCGTTTCTTGCCAAGTTTGACGAGCACACCTTTAGAACACCCAATGAAAATATAGTTCTGAGGCGAGTCTTCTGGATTATCCAATAGACGTCTCGGTTTTGTAAAAAAAAAAAAAAAAAAAAAGTAGGTGGGTCTATTCTCACCGGTTTCGATCTGACGTCATCTCCTCAAACCGGATAGCGTTTGTGTAGAGGAAGTTTTTTGTTTTGCGAGTTTTCCGTCCGTTTCGACTCGCCGAGGTGCTAATTAATGCGCGTTAAAGAATACAAAGTTATGTTTATCTGAATTATTCTTATCAGACAGACGCACCGGTTTTCAGAGTGAGATTACAAGAAGCGAGCTGCTTGAAGCGACGGTGCTGAACACTTTCAGAGTAACCCGAGAGCAGCTCGCTGCTAAGCTAACATTAGCCTCCGGTCTGAGGTGTGTTGAAGGGCTCTCTGAGCTAACGAAGCCATGGGGAACCGGGGCATGGAAGACCTGATTCCCCTAATCAACAAGCTGCAAGACGCCTTCAGTTCAATTGGTCAGAGTGTCAATTTAGACCTTCCTCAGATTGCTGTGGTAGGCGGACAGAGCGCAGGGAAAAGCTCTGTCCTGGAAAATTTTGTTGGCAGGTAAGCGAGAATGGTTAGGTTAGAGATCTGTTGCAAAGAGCTTTCTCTTTCCTCTTGTTTGTGTTGGTGCATTCTAAAAATGCATGCTTGGTTGTAATAAGAGTATTTCGGCAAGGTATTTATCAAAAAGTTAAACTAACCTAGTTACGCGTCCTAGTACATGTTCAATGTAATGACTTAGGGCATGCTGTAAACCAGCCTTTCTTGTAAAGTGGCTTCACCAACCTTTCTCACTAATCAGGTTGTCAGAATCGTTTTCCTGTGATTCTTTTCCCCCCTTTGCATATTTAGTGCCACACCCTGAAATTTTGACAGGATTCACAGTAATCAGTAGTTGTTACATCTGTCAACTGTAAAAGCTCTTTCCTGTAGTTTTTTCTTTCTTTCAGGTAGTGCAGATGGAGAACACTTCTCTATAATGTCACAACTTTTTTTTTGGCCTGCTGATTTTTATCTTGACTGTTTTTAGCATAAAATTAAAGCCTACAGTCACTCTTTTTCAAATGTCAACATTTTTCCCCATGGCCCCACAACTGTAACAGACACAACTTCCTACACTGTCTTCCTCTTTTGATTCTGTTTATGGTTAGTGTTTAGTAATGAAGAAAATGGGAAAGACCTGTCTTTGTTGTTTGGAGGCTTTAAGTGACATTGCTTCCCTTCAGCTTGGCTTCCTCATCTTCCAACAAGTTCAGCCGTTTGTCCTCTTCCCCCATAAGCAGGCAATGAGGGTAAAAATTCAAACAAGTACTTTTAAAGGAACTTGTTTAGCAGGTTTCCGACCCATTCAGTGTTACATTCACAGTGGTGCACGGTCTATCCTGCACTGGAGAGAAAATACATGGGTGATAAAATGACATGCACACTGTCGGATAAAAGCTTATTCGAAACAGAACGTTTCTCTTAGGCAAGGGTAACTTTGCAGACTAATGTATTCCTACTTGTTGCACATTAATTCAAATTACTTGATGTAATATCATTCAGTACATAATAACTGTATTTCAGAGGGCTCTTACTTTTGAAATCTTTTTTCTGTCATTTCCATTTTTGATTTCTTTCCACTGTCTCTGCAGTGTTTAGAGTTGTTTTTGTTCAGTTCAGCTGGGTTTAAAATGCCCTTTGTTATTTTTCCTTTTATGCAGTAAAGAGCACTTTACAGCACCAAACATTATAACACAAGTACTCAGTTAATACTCAACCCGTGGTGTACTGGAAGTGGTGTGCATGTGACTTTGAGAGCAGGCAAGGTGAGTTGTACAAATCAAAGCCATCTGTTTAAGGTGGAGCCTTACTACAATATGGAAGTACTCGGGTGGTGCTCCACATCACTATAACAACAAGCAGGCTCATGAGTCACTGTTGATGTTAGGGTGTGTTTGAGCCCAGGCGGAGTCAATGACATAAATGCTTTGTCATGTGTTGAGGTAGTGTTTCTTATGCCAAAAGCTATTGTTTAATTGGATGCTTCAAGTGCATAACTTTGTTACTGTTGACCTATTGTTCACACTTTGACAATTTTTTTTATCGTTTTGTATAGTAAGATAAAAATATTTGTCCAAGAAAAAAGCCCCCATTTATTTTCTACAATTGAAATTTAAACATAGCATGTCATGACATGCATTTCAGACAACTAATCTGATCTTGACAGAGAAACTACTTCCTCTTTTTGTTTCGCCAGCTTGAACCTTTTGCTGACTTTGAGTTGGTATATTTAGAAGCTGTCTTGACCTACAGATGTACTCATTTCAAGAACAAATGTCTTGCACCAGTATTTTTGGTGCTGCTCAGATTTATTTGATTTCATTAGAAAAATGACAGTTTGACCAGAAGACTCCTTTGCTGTCATTTCTAGTATTAGTCCCATTTTTCATCCATGGATGTAGCCATGACTAAAGTCTTGGTAATCCATCTTCTTGAAGTAATTTAGGTTTGATTTGTTTATTAAGAGCCTTTTAGCCATTTTGCAGCCACTATTTTAAGGAAGGAACCAGTTCCTAGATTTCTAGTTTTTGATCTGGCTGCTGCTTTGGTAATTCTCTTTTTCTGATCTACATCAGTGGTGTCTGATTATTTCTTGGTTCATCAGTCAAACATGTTGTTGCTTAGAGGTGCAGAGGTTTGCTTGGAGTGAAAACAGCTAATGTAGGTTGTAAAATCAGTTTAATAACCAATGTTTTCCAGGTTTCATAGATTGGTTTCAAACACTGGCCTCTGTGTTCACAACATTTGCAGTTTTGTTGAAGCCTCACAATTAAACAAGTTTTTGTTAATGTTTTGGACCCACTTCCTGTCAAAACGTGGTGTTTTGCATAACACATTCACTGCCATGTTTCTGCTGTTCCAGTTAAAAAAGAAACATTAATTTTCAGATGTCACATCTTTGTGCTGTTTGCAATTATTTCCCATCATTGCACCAATGTTGCTATTTAGAGTCAAGTCATCTTCACAGCCCTAATTAACGATGCCGCAACTAGTTCACATACATATATCATTGAATATATTAGTCTGTCCACACATAATAGTTAGATTTTTATTTTATTTTCTCACAAAAATTTAACTACTATCTTCATCCTTTTAGCTCTATTTAGAGAATTGTCTGTTTAACTGTCTGATGAGCTGAGTTATTCAGGTTTTTAAACGTTCTCAAAAGTTGAATTTGTCTGATGTGTAGAATGACCTGGAGTTAGGTGTCATCATACAGGGGAAGTTGTTTTTTTTTTTTGCGTGACATATTCACTGCCATGTTTGGTTTTGTTGTGAACCAGAATATAAAGTAAAGCATGTAATACAAACTCATTCTCTGTTTTGAGTTTGCAGTAACAAGTATTTCTGTTGTTTATTTCCTCTTCAGACTTATAAACAAACAACAATAGCAGTAACATAGCAGTTCATCTTAGAAATGGTACCTTCCTGGCACAGCCACAATGCAAATAACCCACACCCTTAGCTGTATTTTAAATTATCCATTTTTGTGTTGCGAAGTCATCATACTTGGTAGTTTAGATATCATATCTGGCATTGTGGAATGGTCTGGGTAAAAAGTTATCAGATTTGTGACATAAACCATGGCAAACAAGCCCTGAAACAATTTGCATAGGTTTAGGCAAATTGTTTGTATAGCTGTAGGCTGCTGTTTGTGGGTGAGCCATCCAGCAGTTGAACTTTGGTGCTTTGCCCTGTTAACTAAAAACGCTGCCTTTGAAAATTGGAGGTGCACCAATTGCAGTTTTCTGGTCGCTCACCGATCTTTAAAAACCCTGACTTGATGATATCAATTATTTTTTCTTCTTTTATAACTGATGCTCCCAGAGGGCACCAAGAACTTGTTAAATCTAGCAACAAATTTACCAATGATGATGTGACTATTGTCACCCCAGGACTGTGCAGTGACTTTCTGGGCGGGTCTGTCAGTCATCCTCTCTCACTGCGGAGCAAAAGCAGACATAGGCAGATTTTCAGACCTTCGTGGAGTAAGATCGGTTTCATACGTAAGAACCATTCAATTTTCAAAAATTAAGTAAATAGGCACCTAGTTTAAATAAATGTCTTCAAAAGTGGGCATTATGTCATCTGTGTTTGGTACAGCAAACCTTCTCAGCTGAAAACATAAATCTATCATCCCTGAAGCTTGTGGGATAACAAAGACATACAAATAGTGATTGAAGGGATTTTCCAGTAAGCAGTTGGATTTTAGTCGTGTCTGAGGAGCCTTGGGTGCATGGGGTTGTCTTTTGGTTCTCACAGTGACTGAAGGATGTGGGAATGCGGGTAGCCATGATTATGTGTTCTTTGCCACTCTGATGGCCCATTGAAAGAGCTCGATCAAACCACAAACAAATTTCTGTGCAACCATGCTCTCTTGAGAGTTTAGTTTAACCTCAAAGTTTCTCACACTGGTCTTTTGGAAGCGTGTCATTGTGAGCCAAGTGTGTGCTGAAATAAAGAAACTTTCAGCTCTGAGCTGTAGCTGATTAGGGAGGCTGCCCTCCTCTCCTCTGATTTCTGCTTTCTTAGAGGGAGGCACACAGACTGATGCTCTTAGCTTGACTATAAATGATTGATGAAATGATACACAATCTGCTGAGCCTCCTCTATCATTTAAAGGCCATCAATAATGGAATCCTGACCGCTTGCTTCTTTTTATTATGCCACTGCCATTTATCCAATTCTCTCTACAAAAACCGAATGGCTCACTTCTGCCTTTGTGTGTCATTTCCACTGAGAAGACATGAGAGAACAACTTAAAGAATAATTCCTTTTTTGTGTTTACAAGTTTAAAAGTAATGGAGCTTTACTTTTTCATTATAAAAGTTTCACCCAAAGTTCCTGTTTAGCCTGGAAGGTTTAACTGTTAAAAAACAAAACAATGAAGTAACCTTGATTGTCAATACGCTCAAAGGATTTAGAAAATTAGGAATAATCTTCTCTTTTGAGCTGCCAATGTTTTTAGAGAGATCACTGTTGTGCTCAGAAAGCAGAAATGTTGGAATATTCTGACAGTTGTGCGTCTTTGTCTTTTTCCCTCGGCTGGAATTGATTTTATACTTTCTCTCCTTCTCCCTTGCTTGCTTACAAGCTTCACACTGAGCGTCCTATACTGCCAAACACGGACACAGTCTACGTGCTTCACACTTTGTCCATGACACAACACCAGTGCTAAACCACAGATGTGTGGCTTTTTGCTGACTAGTGCGTTTTTGTTCTGGGTACCATCCAGAAGGTTCTACTCTGTGTGACCACAGTCTGGGAGAATACCGTGGCAACTCTTGCCTGGTGGCAGACACATAGTATCTAATCTGAAATCAGATGGCTGGATGAACATTGCCTCATTCTCTTCAGTTATGTAGGTCTGGCTCTACTATGAAAATAAAGAAAGAATCATGTGGGTAGGTGCCATGCCTAGCGCTGCTATAATCATTCAGATTGAGTAATTTCCACCAGATGGATGTTTCTTACCGCAGCAAAAGGAACCGTGAGGCAGAGAGGAGGAATAAGTATCATCATTGGCTGGCAGTTGGAACCAGAAATTGAAATAAACTGAATAAATAGAAACATAATCTGATTTCAGATCAGACTAGAAGCCTATGTACTGTATATAATTCTGGTCATAAAGCTGAACATTGCAAAGAGAATATCGATTTCAATAAATCCTCAATTTTTCTGACTCTTCTTTCTTCACTTACATAATGCTTAGTCACTAAAAATATAAATTATAGGCAGATAGAGTAAAATATATGGGGGATACTCATCCTAGAAATGCCTGACTGTTGAAATATTACTACCTCAGTAATATTGCATCAAAGCAGGCAGCCCTGTGAGGTTTTGATAATTTGACTTTATTTATTTTGCTGCTTTAAATTAGCCTAAACCTTTCCTCTTTCAGATCGACTAGGATTTAAATATTTATATTTACAAAATACCAAAATAAGGAAGAATGTCACTTTAAGAGAATGTTTTACTTTTCTTAAATGTATGAGTTCACATATTTTTCCTTGGTAGTTTAAACTGTATTACTTGGGTTGAATATTTTGAGTAGCTGACTGAATATTTCCTACCTCAAACTAGGAAAGGTTTAGTTTGCTACCATATAAGATGCTGAGAAAACATGGAGTTTCAGCTGTATTGTTGTTTAAGTTACTTCACCAGTTCTTTGGTTTTTGGTTGGTAATGTAGCTCAGACTTGTTTTGATCTTGTTATTTATAGATGGTTATGTACCCTCAATGTTCACTTAAGTTTAAAAGTTGTTACTTTGGCAGAGAAGAAGCTAATATAACCATACCTGTGGTGTGTAGAATCTTCCTCTGAGCTTATTGGATGAGTATTAAAGACAGTAAATGACTAACTAGGCACAAACATACATTTTCCATGGTTTGAAATAGATCATTGCATCTCCAGCTTTTCTTTTTTTACTTTGAGCTGAAAGAGCAAAACTGAACCAAAGTTTTAGCTGCAGCTGAAGAGTTGCTTCTCTCTGAACTATTGGAAAAACCTTTATTTCACAATTCGCAACGTCTGGAAATAAGCAGTTAAAAAATTGCAACTTTTTTTTATAATTTTGCTTCACTTTCAGTTTATGATCATTTTAAAATTTTATATTTATTGTTATGCTAAGTGCTAATGTGCTTAAACTTGATAGTTCCTCTCATGTCAGCCATGTTTTGTGCAAATGACTGAACTCTTTCTTCCTGCCTGCCTGTGTTTCAGTGTTTCATTTTTTTCACCTGTAGTATTTGTTGTGGTTAGTTTGTGACTAAACTATTGTGTTGCGCACTGCTTTGCAGGTTGTATTTTGCAATTAGCCTTTTGCAAAAAAGTAGCCAACAGTAATCATCACATGCCAACACAATGTCTCAAGTCTGAGGGTGGTGCATGTATGGTTCATTGACACATCTCTCCCTGTCAGAAACCACAGTCGCAGTCTGTAAGCTGCGACAGATGTAAAACCAATGTACCTTTATAATTTTAAGTGACAAAAAAAAGAATAAGGTCATATGGCAAAACCTTGTAAGCGAGATATGTGATAATCATTTTGATAATTCAGTTATTTATACTTTAAACTTACTTGTTATTGTGCTACTATTTAAAATGCTTCATCAGGGCACCGCGCTCTGTTGTCACACTTCTTGCAGTTGTAGCTAAAAACAGAAGTGGTTCCGCTGCTAAGAGACAGTCAGCATTTAGTTTCTCCCTAGCTTAATTATTTAGATTTTTTTTTAAATTTAGAGTTGATTTAATAGAATTCAAATCAATTCAAATACTCCTAAAATAAAACTTGAAGGTTTAAGCCACCATCAGTCGCCTATTTGACTGATATGAAAAAAAGCTGTTGAGAAGCAGTTTTAAATAAGCATGTCAGTAATGCACTCATATTCATGAAGCATTTTAGTGACACGAAACCAGAACAGTGTCAGCATAATCAGTCAATTGTAATCACATTCAGAAAAATTAAAAACAATGTAAATTTCCTTTGTAAAAGTCTGTGTACAGTAATTCTTTGTCAGTTTGTTCCACATTTATTCATTTGTATATTTTTCTGCTGGCAGCGTAAACGCTGATCAAGCATGAAACTGTAACTTTAAAGGCAAACCTCTTAAAGTTATGGCGTTGCAATAAAATCCTCAGCAATTTAGAACTGAAAACCTTTTGACTAGATCAGCATAAAGTCTCAGTTAAGGCTTTAAAACAGTCACCTTAATCATTGTCAACAAAACTTTGAATCCATTCTTTGAAGCAAGGATATCTAACCACATAATTGAAGCACAATGATGATTGCTTGCTTTTTGTTCAGCTGTTAACATTAATGTTGTTGTCAAAGGCCATTAAATTGCACTGTAATCTGCAGTTTTACAGTTATCTCTGCATAGCACATTAGAGGCCTAGGTAAACAAAATAAAATACCTTTTATTATGATCAGCACTGTGTGAGCTGCAGTTTATTCCCTCTCACTCATTTTTGCTTCAACATTCATCCTTTGTGTACATCTGCTTATCTGTGGGGACCGGTGCCTGTTTCCAGCGGTGATTGGGTGAGAGGTGGGATGCACCCTGAATGTGTCCATCACAGGGTGACCAAATTGACTCCTGATGGGAATTTAAAACAACCGATTAATATCACATTTGTGTTTTTGTTCTGTAGCAGAAAGATGGCATATCCTATGAGAATCATTTAAAGATTTAAACTTTGAGTTTTGAGTTCGAGTAAAATGTTACAACTAGAATCAGCTAGGCTGACTTTGTAGTTAGCCTAGCTAATGCCTCTGTTTACTTATTTAATAAGAATTGCAATCAAAATTAGAACATAATTAGAGAGCTGTGTAAAATATTGCAGAATTTGTGTTTGAGTAAAATGTCCTTATTTTAGTAGGGAATTCAGCAAATGCATTGATCACTAAAGCATTAATAAAATTATGAAAGTCACATTTCATTTAGCAAGTTAGAGAATTTTTTTATTTTTTTCTTGTCAAATTATCAAAAGCTATTATACAAATTGGACTCTACTGTAATGAATGACTAAATGTTATTGCTTTGTTCTGTTTTTTGTGTTTGCTGCATTGAATTTTCTTTGTATTTATTTTTAGAGCTTTTGTTCTTCACCTTTCAGCTGTTTATTTTTTCTGCCTCTTTTTTGCTCAGGGACTTTCTTCCTCGCGGATCAGGCATTGTTACTCGCAGACCTCTGATTTTGCAGCTGGTCAATAACATAGCAGGTGAGTACGCCTTTCCGAGGCAACACAAAATCCCAATTTTCTTTCATCACTGCCCTGCATGGCCTCTCTCACTGTGCCTCAAGCCAGGCACCCTATTTGCTACTTTCATGTCTTGAATTTAATTTTCTCATTCTCCTCACTGCTTTTTCTGTTTTACTCCCTGCTTCTTATTTTTCTGCCTACCTCTTGCAAACTCATCCCCACTCTTCTGTGCAGAACATGCTGAATTCCTACACTGCAAAGGAAAGAAGTTTGTGGATTTTGACGAAGTGCGGGCAGAAATTGAGGCGGAAACAGATAGGATTACAGGATCCAATAAAGGCATTTCTCCTATCCCTATTAACTTGAGGGTCTACTCTCCGAATGGTAATAAAATTGTTATAATTATTATGCAAAGTCTTTATTATTAAACATGAACGTTTACTTCATGTCAGGTTATGGTAAATTTACATTATATCCTTGTTTCTTCCCCCTCTCTCACCTCCCCCTACCTCCCTCCCCTCATGTGACAGTTTTGAACCTGACTCTTATTGACCTCCCGGGAATGACCAAGGTTGCTGTCGGAGATCAGCCTGTAGACATTGAGCATCAAATCAGAGACATGCTGATGCAGTTTATCACCAAGGAAAGCTGTCTGATCCTGGCAGTCACCCCTGCTAACATGGACCTGGCGAACTCAGACGCTTTGAAGATTGCCAAAGAGGTGGACCCACAAGGTGAAGCATGTAGTTTTTACAAAGTTCAACACTGAAACATCAGACTTGCAACATAGCATTCACTTAGCAGTCCGGTACTTTGTATTTCCCATTTACACCACCAGTTGTTAGTTGTTTGCTCTAGTAGACTTTCCTTGATGAAAGGTAAAAATATTTGACTAAAACATGCTGCTCTTTATAAATATGTTCAGGTCTTCGCACCATTGGTGTCATAACAAAATTGGACCTTATGGATGAAGGCACAGACGCAAAGGATGTTCTCGAAAATAAACTGCTTCCATTAAGGAGAGGTCAGTATCGTATGGCACCCAGAGATATATTTACATGAAACATGTACAGACTGACTATATAATTGTTCAAAATGTGTGTACAGGTTACATTGGTGTGGTCAACCGAAGTCAAAAAGACATTGACGGTAAAAAAGACATCCGCGCTGCTTTAGCTGCAGAGAGAAAGTTCTTCCTGTCCCACCCCGCCTATCGACACATGGCAGACCGTATGGGCACCCCGCATCTACAAAAAACTCTCAACCAGGTCTGTGTCATTCTGTTTCTGTTTTGAAATTATCTCCTTGGTGTTCCATGTTATCATCTTCTAAAATACTATGACTACGGATTTGCAGCAATTGACCAACCACATAAGGGACACTCTGCCTGGGCTGCGCAGTAAGCTGCAGAGTCAACTCCTGTCTCTGGAGAAGGAGGTGGAAGAGTACAAGAATTTTCGTCCTGATGATCCAACTCGCAAGACAAAGGCATTGTTGCAGTGAGTGTAGCTTTTGATTTCTCTGTAGAGAGAAAATAATTAATGATTGACATTTAGTACCTAGAGATAGGGCACAGTAAGTGTTTAGTTGTACATGCCAAAGTAAGATTTTGGGTTATACTATCCCAGTACACAAATTTAGTAACCACATTAAGACACATTAAGGCAGCTTATTGAGGCATCCTTGACATTTCTTTATGCTTAATTCAAACATAAAGAAATGTTAAGGTATTGTAAAGTTTCACAATCTAAAATCACAGCTAGACTTTAAAGAGATCCAAACTCTTCTAAATGAATGATGTCTCAGATGCATAAAAAAATAGATAATTCTCAGACCTCCTGTCATTTGTGTTATAAATAAAGGATGGTCCAGCAGTTTGGTGTGGACTTTGAAAAATGCATCGAGGGATCTGGGGACCAGGTGGACACTAACGAGCTGTCAGGTGGTGCCAGGATCAACCGACTCTTCCATGAACGTTTCCCCTTCGAGCTAGTCAAGGTTAAGATCGATAGTGTGGATTTCCTTCTTAAGACTTTTTTGTAGTTTGTGTCTTGTCAAATGTACTTTAATTGTAAGGTTTATTAAAAGTCTTTATAATATAACTTGCTCTCCAGATTGTATTTGATGAGAAAGAACTGAGGAGGGAAATCAGTCATGCAATCAAAAACGTCCATGGTGTCAGGCAAGTACAGTCCAACTTCAAAAATTCCCAAGACAACACTTCTGAAACATATTTGGCTCTGAATACTGTTGTCCTTCTTTTGTCAGAGCTTTAATTCAAACAAACTAGCAGTACCAGCCGAATGTGATGTATTCAGAAACTGTCAGCTGTTCTATGAATTATGTTTTCCATTCTGCTGTTTCTTGGTGACTGCCTCTCAGAAATGCCACCCACTCATTTTCGGTTTGTCTCTACTCGAGTGTTCAGTTCATCAGGTGTTCAATAATGTTGGTCTCTGTTGTGTTTTGTATTATGAGCCATCTTATGTGCTGCAGTCATTGTTAACCTTGCATTGGCACTTCATATATTCACTCCATTTAGGTTGTCACTGCGTCAAACCTGTTTGTCTGTCAATTTAGATGTTTCCTCAACACCTGCTTTGTCATTTTGTTCCATTATACATTTTATTTCTGTTTTTTTTTTTTTTGCCCACATATCTGTTAACTGTTATGTGTGTCGGCCTCTGTGCCTCTGTCTCTGTGCATCCTCAGAACGGGGCTGTTCACTCCAGACCTGGCGTTTGAGGCCATCGTGAAAAAGCAGATTGTTAAGCTGAAAACACCCTGTCTCAAATGTATCGATCTGGTCATTCAAGAACTCATCAACACAGTCAGGCAGTGCACCAGCAAGGTACTGCAAGAGTCCAGCATCTCCCAACCCAGCCAAGACTCAGAGCAGGGACAACCACGGGCATAGCAGAGGGCATGCTCTCACAGAACATTAGCTGACTTAGACTTAGACTTAGACTTGACTTTATTGATCCCTTGGAAGACTCCCTCAGGAAATTATAGTTACCAGCAGCTCACAGGCAAAAATGTGGCACACAGTAAGCATACACTAAAGAATACAAAAAAATACAAATTAAATACAAAACAAAGAATATAAATACAACACAAAAGGAAATTATAGCAATTTGGTGGATAGATTGACCAGTGATATGGTATTGCACTGTATGGTTTGGCCTGATAAATATGGAGTTCACATTTGTAGAAAAACTACTCCTTCTTCCCTCTGTCCTGTGTCACCTCCGACCCCCAGTGAGGAGTTGTACAGTCTGAAGGCGTGGGGGACAAAGGAGTTCTTGAATCTATTGGTCCGGCACTTGGGAAGCAGCAGTCTATCACTGAACAGGCTCCTCTGGCTGCTGATGACGGCATGTAGAGGGTGGCTGCTATCGTCCATGATGTCCAGCAGTTTGTTCAGTGTCCTCGCCTCTGCCACCGTCACCAGAGAGTCCAACTTCATGCCGACCACAGAGCCGGCACGCCTGATCAGTATCTAGATTTAGTTTCTATGCTTTAATTGAGGAACGTCCCATGCAGTTTGCCCTCTGCCAGCCCGGCCCTGAAAGCTGAGTTCAGGCAGCGCTGTCGTGTTGTGGAGTGTTGTGACGGGTGGTGTGTTGTGATGGTTTAGAGATGTTTTCAGGACCGAGATTCTGCTATCTCTGTTGGACAAGCTGCAGGTCTCACAGCTCAGTGCATGTAACCAGCAGAATACAATGTCTATCTTTACCACCGAAGTTTAGAAGAAAGTGGATCATTAGGGAACAAAATGTGAATTACCTGCAGCTTCTCCTTCACTGTTTGAGTTCTTTCTAATCAACTAGAAAATGGCTAACTGAACAAATGCTTCCTGTCTTCTTCCTCTCTGTCTTTCCAAATGTTCCTCTTTCTTTTTATTTCCACCCCCTCCCATCACCTTCACAACAAATTGCCAAACTAACCCTGTGACCTTTCAGAACGGGGCTCTTCACCCCAGACCTGGCTTTCGAGACGATTGTCAAAAAGCAGATCCGCAAACTCAAAGAGCCAAGCCTCAAATGTGTGGATCTTGTGGTGACTGAACTCACTGCTCTCATCATGAAGTGTGCCAAAAAGGTAACCAGGGATGAATATCACATTATAATGCCATGATGGGAGAAGAAATATTTTTTTTTGTCTATGACTGCCATTGAAGTCCAGTTTTCATTCACTGCTGATCATTGCTTTGAAAGTCTGCATCGCCCCGTTTTTCCTCTCTATTGATGTTGCAGTACCGTTGAATATAAATATTTTTGTGCAAATTGTCTCCCATCCGACTCATTGTGTACATTTTTCTGTACCTTTGCATCAGCTTTTCAGGTGTATTTTTTTCCCCACTCCCACTCTGCTTCCTTTTTGCCGTTGCTGTTTAAGAGCCGACCGCCTCGGTTCTGTGTTGCACGCTTGTTGACCCACACAGCAAAATGACTGCCATTCTGCTGTCACCTGAACTGGAAAGAAATTGAACTGATAAGAGGGGTTAAAAGGAGTATTACTTCCAAAACATACCCTCTGTGGCTTCTTGGACAAAAGCACTTCATTTGTAACAGTGCATCACTGCCATCTTGTGGACAGTTGAGGGCCCGACACAGTAAGAAATGCCATATGATGAATAGTTAGCCAAAATTACCTCTTCCCTGCCTTTTGGGTTTCCTCTGCCTCAGCCCAGACTGTCCTCTATCATCTGGTCTTTGCTAACATTTGTTTATTCAAACTTGTACTACCAGTCACAGATGACAGTTTAAACATTTATTGGCATGTCTAAAGTTCATACTTATCAGTGAATTGCTACCAATGTATGGTTTAGACTAAATGTTTCTTGATTAGCATAACTAATCATGTTTAAGGTCATCTTTGACTGATGGTATATAGCCTCTAACACCAATAACCACCAGGTCTTTACAATATGTGGTGTGTTTGTGTTGGATTGTGGTTGCCTGCATTTGTGTGACACTGAAATGTCACTTGACAATGTTTTTACTCTTTTCTTTGTTTCCTACTTATTTTCACTTCTCACTCCTGTTTTTCTCTGATTCTTGTTGGTAAGTCCTACTAAGGTAAAGCTTAAATGTAAGTGTGTGCGTGTGTGCGTGAGTGTGTATATGTCTGTATTTTTGTGTTAAATGCTGCAGTTACATGATGCGTTTCCTTGCAGCTCAACTCCTACCCCAGACTGAGAGAGGAGACGGAGCGGATTGTCACCACCCACGTAAGAGAAAGAGAAGGGAAGACCAAGGATCAGGTGTGTTGCTAGGCTTTTAATCCAATGATCCAGTGCCTCATTGATCATCTTGATCAGTTCATTGTGTTGCCCAAGGGCAACTTGAGACGTTACAGGTCCTGGCATTATTCTCCATTGTTACCATTGGGCTTCTGAAGCAAAGCTTTAAAAACATGTTTTAAAAGGTTTTGTGAGGAAATTGGGGATCTTTAAGAGTAAGAGCGCAAAAACTACAGCAGAGTTTATATACTAACAGCTAGGAAAACAATGTTTGTAGAAGAGCAACTTTAATTGGAAATCAAAGGAGTTGCTTGGAGAAACTCTGATACTAACTGTGCTGCGTAACACCAGTGGATGAGTGACGCATTTTGATGTTTTGAGAAGGATTTAAAAAGATTCATAAAGTCTATATTGGCAGCAGTGAAGTAATAAACAAACTCCGTTTGAATGTTAGCAACTTGTAGATGGCAACATTGGTTTGTTGCATCAGTCTGAAATTAGTCAGAACTCATAGTAGTAAGATGATTCTGGCTGATCACTAAAGACTGTGTCACAGAATCACGAGAGAGTCAACTAAGCTGCTGTTGAATAAACAGACAAACACAGAATGATCCATTCTTGGATAAACTGTGAAAAAGGTCTCGTACCCTTCTCTGTGAAATGATGGGAATTAATATTCCAACAGAGGATAAATTTCCGATTTGAATGACAGTGTAGTTTAACTTTGTGAAATAAATAAAATTTTGCAGAAAATACAGAAAATAAAACTCAGACCACTTTTCAAGCTTACATTATAAATACACAGTAAATATTTGTTCAGTAAAATAACAGATCTGAAAATTTGACTCGGGAAAAATGTTGAAATTTTAAAAGAAAAATTGTATAGGAAACACTTTATTTCAATTGTAAATAAAAATATTTCTCATTTATCTTCTGCTTAATCTGGTTTTAGGTGTAAATGCATGAATTAATACAACAATTTAGACTCAGTGATTCATCTTACTTATGTTGGTTGTGGAAACAGTGCATTAAGAGCTGTGGTGCTCAAATGAGCCCCCACATTAAAACCTTGTTTACTGGTAAAGGCTCCCTGTGGTTAAAATAAATGGTTTATGTTTATCTCCTTTAAAAAGAAGTATGTAGAAACAGCTGACATGGATTTTAACTTTGACTTTAAATGTGGTAGTTCAGCATATGAAGGATGATAAAATGAAATTTAAGGTAAAATCAGTAACTGACATCCACATTGCTTGTTCGCTGCTATGAGTCATCAGTTTCTCAATTTGCTGATCTTCCAGTGGCAGTGTGAATGGAAAAAACTCTACTGTGAACCTTTTTAACTCCACTTATGTTCCATCTTGCATTCATCAGTAGATGGCATTAAAAACTCTGTAGCTGTTCCCTCTTAGGGCCAGAGACAGATGAGGTTGTGTCCGCCTGCAGTTATCTACAAATAATAATTATAATTACTCCACTTTCTATTCCGTTTGCAACAGCCCAGCAGGGAACATTTGAAAGATGAAATGGGTTCTACTAAGTGCAAATTGAATATTATATGTATTTTATCACAGGACGTGTACTCAAGAGCACTGTTTGTGCCCAATTCAAAATCAGGAATTAAATATGTTTGGCAATATTTGGGTTATTCCTCCTTTCAGTTTTTATGCAAGTTCCAACATGAGTTTAAAAATATTAATTTTGTGAGATTCTTATCTGTTCATTCGTTAAAAACAAAATATTTGAGTAATCAGCTGTGCAGCAAAGACAGAAAACGTGTCTTTTATTTGGTTGCCTTTTCAGTATGTAAAATGAGAGAAGGCAACTTTTCTTACACAATTTGAGACAATTTCGTTCTTATTTAATTCATTCTAAAAACAAATAAAACATGAGTGATTTCAGTAAACATGACAGTAACAATGTCTCAAACAGTGATTACAAAAAGTGAGTAGCAAAACTTCTGGTCAGGATCTTGGCAAATTGGAAGATTTATAAACTGAAACCTTTGAGTAATACTGTTTTCTCAACTCAACCTCAGTGCTGGAGTACGCAGCCATGATATCACTTTTACCTGATGGATTTCAGTTGGTTTGTCTTATTTGAGCAAGCTTGAAACATCAGATGTGAGACTCTTCACTTTCTAATTTGAGGCTTGCCGTAGTATGTTAAAGTCATCTCCCTCCTAATCTAATTTCTTTCTGTTAAAGGTTCTTCTGCTGATTGACATTGAGCTGTCTTACATCAACACCAACCATGAAGACTTCATAGGCTTTGCCAAGTATGTAATCATCCTTCCTTTTAGTTTATCTTACTGCTTAGTGTCTTGAACCCAGCCCCTGTACTTCTATGATTATCCTCTCCTCATCAGAATGAGTAATGAATCTAAATGTCACCAGTAGTTATACACACATTGTGTCTCCCTGAGGAGGGAGGTGGATGCCACAATAATCAAAAAATTGCCCCGCTGATCAAAGTTCCTTTATTTGTGAGTTCCTTTCCCCTTTGCATGAAACAATCCCATCCTTCCCCAAAAGTCAAACTTTTCTTGGAAAAAAAAGTTCCTATTTGCATCATGTTGTTGTTAAAAAAGCATGCTTGTTGAACTCAACGAAAGAGCGGCGCTCGCAATTTTTATCTGTTCCTGCTTTGTCTGGAAACTAATTTGCACACGGCATAGCTTTCATGTTTTTTGTGGTGTATCTCAAAGCAATCTAGAGTTTGCGGGTGGTTTCATGTGCTTCCTCGTGCAGCAGTAACAGTAATTTATAGTTGAGTGAAGCTCCTCTGCAGTGTGGATTTTTTTTTCTGACAATGTAACAGAAAAGTCCCTTTGGGAGCATGTGTCAGGGTTTATGTTTTGCCTCTGCATGGCAAGGGAATTGACGCATTGCATCAAAGGTCAGCAAGAGCAGTTTAATGGTTTTCATGACATCACTTTCAGTCTTGACTACAGAAGGCTGGATGATGGTAGCTCCCCAGGGTACAGCAACAACAGGTGGGCATACGGGAAAGATTCAAGGTTTTGTTTGTAACACAAGTGCATTGAAATAAATATAAATTAAAAATTAATTTATTTCACTGCATAATATTAAAGACATCTCACAAAGAATGTTAAAACATTCAAGAGCAACAATATTTGATATTGTGTGATATATATATTATATATATATATATATATATATATATATATATATATATATATATATATATATATTATACAGAAATGTTTTATGGTATTGTCTACATCTTCTTATGGCACAGTATAATTACTAGATAAATGCAACGTGGAGTGGAGGCGATCAGAATGTGGTTATGCTCAGGAATCCCCGATTGCTTCTGATTGAATTGTTTTGCGTGTTTTATCTTTCTCTTGACAATACTTCATAGGTTCTCTTTGTTGACATTGGTCAGGCTGGTTTGCTTGTCAGTGGTCTTTATCTTGATTTTGACTACCAAAATATATTGAAAAATGTTTCATAACATCAAAAGTTTTCCTTAAGTGAAAGCAATAATCATAATTAATGAAAACAAATTTCAGAAATGTTACTCCGGGTTTAGCAAATACATGAGTTTCACTTTTGAATAATTGGTATAGGTGAACTTCTTAATATTGTAATTTATTAAAATGCACCTGTGCATCTCAGAGTGCACAAATATTTAAAGCTTTTTAAAATTCTGTCTAACTTTGTGTTTTTGTTGTGAAATAAACAATTCAGACTTCTTTAAAATCTGACAGTTGATTTTCTTTCATGATAGAAAGCCAGAAGAATAAAAACAGAAAGTAACTGTAGTGTTATTTAAAAATGCATTGTATAGGAACTGTGCAAATGTTTCCATCATTGTTGTGTGTTTTCTTTGTGTGCAACAGCGCTCAGCAGAGGAACATTGCTGCAAACAAAAAGAGGGCAGTACCCAACCAGGTATGTTTTGATACTTTGATTTGTCCTTTTCTCAAATCCCATCTTTTCACAGATACATTGTTTTACATAACCTAATTAATCAAATTGTCAACAACCCACAGCCAATAATCAATTTCTTCCTCTGGTAATATTACCACCCAGCCTTTTGTAGTCCTTATGTTTATCTATTTAACATTTTAAAGCCGATATTTGTCTATTATTTAATGGTTTTATATCAACTTGTTGATCTTTTTGAAGGCACCTTTTTAATGATGATGGTTTAAAGGGAGAGCAGTGTTATTTAGTATGAGGAAGACCCCACACCCTGCTTTCTGACACAAGCTTATCTCTTCAGGATCAACATAGATTTTCTGCATGTGATCCGGGCATGTTACATTAGCACAATGATCATTAATAACAGAATGGTGTTTGTTTTGCCTTCCCATTAACTTCCAAGCATCTTTGTGCTCATTAAAATTCAAGATGTGCATGGATATCACAACAATCATCTGAACAATTATGTCATAACCAAATTGTGATATATCTTGAAGTAATTTTAATTGCATGTAATTCTTTTGCTCTGTCTCTCTTTCTCTCCCTTTCTCTGTCCTTTTTTCATTCTTTTCTCTGGCTGCCTCTTGGATTTCCTGTTTTCTTGTTCCTTTTTCCTCTCTTCTACTATTCTTACTTTTCATTCACTTTCACCTCTTTATTCCTCACTTCTTCTACCTATCTACTGATTTCCAATTTGTTTTTGGCTTTGATTTTTACACTACCCCTCTGCTTTAACCCCACTTCCCTTCCTATTACTGCAGGGTGAGATTCTGGTAAGTACCCCGCATTAAACCACACCCTGCCAGGGGCAGCAGGGGTAGGCCATGCAGAAGAACTGAGGCCGTGTCAGTAAAGGTCAGCCAGTTCAGTTAGCGTCAAACACAAACTCCTAAGAGATACCTGAATGAACGTTGGCTTCTGTGTAAATAAAAGGTGACGCCGTCACTTTAATGAAATGTTTTACCCTTCTGCAGCTTGCCGGTTTAGGCGAGGCCCAGGAAGAGAAGGTAGAGTCTCCAGACTTACAAAAGTGTCACCAGTTGTAATTCCAACTGTGGTGCACAGCTACCAGTAATTTGGACTAACACTTTATTTATTTAAACTTAAAATGTTTTTCTTTTAGAAAGCAGTAATTGCCAGTAATTCTACTAACGATGTTCAAGTGTAAATTTTGAAAAGGCTCTTAATTTATTGTTGTAGTATACTACAATCCTACGTTCTCTCTACTGAGGACAAGAGAGAGGATGGAGAACCCTACAGCCTGTATTTGTGGAGGTGTCAGTTCCTCTGTCACTTGGCGATTACCTCTGCTGCTGCCTCATGCATGGTGATCCAAATGTTTGCCTTGTGAGAACCGTCCTGAAGCTCAGTGGGGGAATAATGGGACCAATCAAATCAACAACATACCTAAAAAGTTAATTTTTTTCATTTGAAAAACAAAAAATTCTTTCTTTAATTTTATCCAAAAGTTCTAACATTTTTACTAACAAAATCAAATCTCTGATGATAATTTTTTATCTCATCAAATCTGTTTTTTAATCAATCTGATGACTTGTCATGGCTTTGGGCTGTATGCTAATGGATAATACAAAATAAATCATCGTTGACATTTCTTCGTTTTATTTTCGAAAGTTTTATCAAGGCAAACCTCATGTTTATGCACAATACATACAAAAAGTCCACATACCCCTAAAAAAATGCAAAGTTTTTGTAATGCAAGGAAATGAGACTAGCAAATCACTTTAGAACTTTTTTCCACCTTTAATGCAACAGATAAACTCAATTGGAAAACAAAAAATCTTTTAGGGGGAATAATAATACTGTGGTGTCATAAGTGTGTGTACCCTTAAATACTTTATTAGATACCTTTACTTCCCTAATGAAAAGGCTGGCTCAGAGCATTATGCACAACTATGTGTATAATACATTTTTGGCAGTTTTTGCTCCAAAATACTTTTACTTTTTCATAAAACACAGGTTTTAACTGACCAGTAACACATTTTCCTACTTGATTTCGGAAAACCAAAGGCTTGTTTTCACAGATTTTAGCTGCCAGGTTTGGATTCTTTTTCTCAGTTAGAAAAGATTTCCGCCTTGCTACCTGATGACTGTCTTACTGTTCTAAGATGTGCCTTTGAAAGCTGTTTGTGCCCTGCTGCCCTGATTCCTCATAACTATTTTTACAGACCCTGGGTTTTATTGTTGGCTTGCTGATGAAATTTTAGGGAAAGAAAGGGGACTGAGGGGGGATTACAGCTCAACTTTATGTCAGGTTAAGTAGAGGCTGTTGAAATGATGGCTGGTATATTGATATATAGTGAATATATATCAATATAGGACTATATATCAAGTTATGAGGGTGTACACACTTATGCAAACACAATATTTTACTACTTCACAAAAGATGTATTTTTCAATTTTGCAGGTTTTAAATCACAATGAAAGTGATTAAAAAACCAAACGATTTATTGTGGTCCCATTTCTTTCCATATCTCAGAAACTTTTAATATAGAACTTGGAGCTTTTATGTCCCCCGCACATGTCTTATGAAGCATTTTTGTTGTTGATCTCACATGTCTTCCAAAGTCTGCCAGCTTTAACTAACCAATAAATCAGCAACATTTTTGAAGAACGAACATTTGTAAAAGGAAACAAGAGCATCTATGACTCCCCTATTTATCGTACACAGGCTGACTGTAAAACACAGGAAACAATATTTCCAACTGACTGGATTTGAAGAATTTTTTCTTTTTTTCTTTCATTTCTGTAAAGCTTGAGTCATTTCTCTCCAGGAACTCTGTTACCTCCTCTCCCATATTGATATTGGCAGTTTTACACCAAGTAAATAAGCTCCCTCTCTGCCTCCACCATCTCCTACTGAAGTTCTCTTCTGAATGGAGAGAAGTTGTACAACTGACGCCTGAAGAAGGATTTGACATTACCCCAGACCCCCCAGCTTTTTTTTCCACAATATACTTCCTGATATTGTAGTAGGAGTGCATGGGAGTCGATGTAGAAAGATGTGATTATTAGAAGAGCTTTTAAAACTAAATAACTGTTTTTTCTAAAATAACCTGTTACAGTTAACTGCTTCTGTCTCGTCCTCCTTCGCTCAACATGTAACCAGCCGCTGTTTAGATTTGTGTTCGTCTGAAAATGCAGCATTTGTCGACTCAACTAACACATTCGTTCTGAATGCTTCTGAAGGAAAGCTGTTTAACATTTTCTCTGTGTAATCGAGCACCTCTGATCCTCTCTGATTAATTTCTTACGCCGCCGTCGACCTTTTGTATTTGCCCCTAAATTGGGGCGGGCATGCCCTGGAAAGCATCTCATTTTCTTGGTTTGATTCATTTTCTGTTGAGTAAAACATAACAAGGCTTTCATTTCTGTTCAGTAGTATCAGTCTGGATATTTTTAACATCTAACTTCCCATTCTAAGATGCACATTTTACTATCCTCTGATTATTCCATCCTTTTTGCACTTCTGTCATAGGAAGTCCTAACTAATCCTGAAATCATATTTAAATAACATTTAATTTAAAAAAGTAAACAAAACTAGTGTTTAACCACACAGGTAAGTCTGTGTTTGAATCAATAATTCATCAATTTTAAATCTTACTTTCGGAAAAGCTTAACTGTTTCTATTGTTTCCCCATCTCCCTGCAATCCTTGTCTCCTCCACACGATCCCTTCATTGTGCAGGTAATCAGGAAAGGCTGGCTAACCCTCAACATCAGCATCATGAAAGGAGGCTCCAAGGAATACTGGTTCGTGCTGACGGCCGAATCTCTATCCTGGTACAAAGATGAGGAGGTGAGACGAACTGCTGCTTCAACGCCTTCTTTAATGTGACAGAAAGGGGTACATATCGGTTAAATTGCAGGAAATGGTGACAATGTTACAGACCGTATATATCCTTATGTAGGTTTGTTGTCATCAGAAGTGAGGAGCTGTGTGCATCCCAGCCTGGCCTAACCAATGTGCAGACTACTGTTCAGCTGTAGCTGTAGGAACAGGTAGTCTGAACACTGGGCAGGCTGGGTGGGGGGTGAAAAGGACTGAGAGGAAGGACCCAGAGGTCATTGCGTCCGTAGGTGGCTACACGAGGACTGAAGGACAGAGGACAGAGGACAACTAGCTTAAATATTATCTACTAGTCAGACAGAATAAAATGACTTAAATGACAACTGTTTATTGTACAGAATAAAGTGTAGAGCACACACATTGAGACACTGCTTCAATATAAATCAGTGAAAACTGCTTTTTAAAATCTTAAGTCAGCAGCAATTTTGAGCATTAATCGGTAAAGAATCCAAAGAAATATTACAGAAAGATTTTAAAACTATTTTGCCTTCAATTCAAAGTTGTCATTGTTATTGCTTACTCACCACTCGCTCTCTCTCAAGCCTTCGTTGTCTTCTTCCATCAAAAACACAATCTAAAAAAATATTAAAGAATTGATTCAAATTAAAAAGTGAAAAAGCTGCCTCTTTGTCTTCGTTTACTCTTCCTTTCACTGGCTTTCTTGCGGAAAAGCTTGGGTAATAAGCGGGCTAGGATGGTGTAGGCAAACTGACGTGGCAGCCAAGCTGAAATGTTCCAGCCGGGATCTGACTTTGGAATTTGCAGGAAATCGTACTGGGTTACGGGGGCCGGAGGGGAGGGGGTGATTGTGTGTACAAGTGTGTAGGCGCTTGTCCTCAACTCCCGCTGGGTGTTTGGGAAGCCGGACTTAACTCTACAAGTGTCTTCATGATCACACTCTGTGTTCACTTTATGCCTTTGTCCGGCTCTTTCCACCACATGTGCATTTCGTTCCTTCTGCACATAAAACTAAGGATTTACTCCAATGTGTGTGGATGTGTGGTGAGGGAGGGGGATTGTGCAGATCTTTGAGTGATGTAACTTTTGGGCCTGCGCCACTCTGTGTTAGTGCAGATGTAAATGCTTCCAGATGTCTCTGCTCAGCAGTGAAAGCTGGCACCCCCACCCTATCCCCCTAGAAACTCCTCCTTTTCTTCCTCCTCATTTTCATCATGCATTTCTCCATCTCGCAGGCTCTGGGGGTGGTCCACACTCAGGAAATGCATTCTTTCATGTTTGCTCATTGGTTACTCTGTAGTAAAGCTGGTTTACTTTTTTTAAATGATATTTTTACATTGAATATGTTAAGGTTTAAATGCATCCTTGTTATTTAAATGTTTATTTTTGTATATAATCATAAGAAGACGAATGGAATAAATCAAAAGAAAGCGAAGTACATATTCTTAATATATATTGTTTTTTAATCTATAGTTAAGCCATATTAAATAAACATGGTTAAAAAAAATAAATTTATTAAAAATAAAAAAAAACATATACAGTTAACTATGCTTTTTCCCACATGACCTTCATATCCAAGTACATATGAAGGTCATATCTACTTGGACACAATTTTTAGATAAGATTGCACAAAAACATGACGAATGGTAATTTCCACTTTTAGATATATTATGTTACCAATAATGAGGTGGCTGTGGAAATATGTGCATCTGCCCAGCACATATTTACCGGCATACATATCTTTCTACAGTTATGGGATCATTGAGGAGACCAGTGGAGGATGGAGGGAAATGGTGAAGTGTGATGAATAAATAATGCATTCATGTGTTTGTAATTACATGATGGAAACTTGTGCATGAATACCTTTTACAGCAATTGCTTTCTTCCTACAGATTGCGTGATTAGAAGAAAACATGACTTTAGAGATCAGATGCATCTGGTTTTGATTTGCTTTTGATTCCAAACCGATATGTTTATTACCTGAGAATTTTTTATTCAAAATACATCTCGTATTTTATCTGCTAACCATTACTTTGGCATCATGATCTAATTTAATTCAAAGTAGGATAGGCATGAACTGGATTCTGCGAAGACCTAATTATTATCAAATGTCTATAAAGACCTTGATGAGTGATTTTGTGGAAGAAATGGCCTGGCATTCATAGATTCATAACTTCAGCACACTTTAATACCTTTAGGATAAATTAAAGCATTGACTGTGAGCCAGACTCAGATGTGGTTCTGGAAGAATGATTAAAAGAAATCCACGTGAACACACTCCTAAAACGTTTGGAAAACCTTCTTCCCAGATGATTTGAAGCTGCTAAGGTTAGGTCAACATATCAAACCCTGTGGATTAAGAATGGCAGAAAAGATTCTTCTTCTATAACCCATAAAAAGTAAAAGTTTAGATACCAAACATCTTAGTAGTGAAATAATTTTAAAAATAATGCTTTGTCCTTTCTTCAGAACCCAATTTCAACTGCATGGTAACCTCATGGAATAGCATAGAAATCAAAATGATTAAGAAGATGCTGTCTAAACAGTTTTCCTTATAATTGAAGTAAAAAAGATATATAAAAATTAACAAAATGTTGCCCCATTTACCAAGGCTGTTTTTAACTTATTTGCAACAAGTGAAATTTTATCACTTTGTTTAATAGATTAAGATTAAACGGATGCAGTCATAGATATTTGAATGTATGAACTCAAAATGTCAGCACCTGTGTCTGTAAAGTTGTTTTTATAGTTTGCATTGTATTTTCTTACATTTGTTCTTCGTCTTATTTAAGGAAAAAGAGAAGAAGTACATGTTGCCTCTGGACAACCTGAAGCTCAGAGACGTGGAGAAAGGCTTTATGTCCACAAAGCACATCTTTGCAATCTTCAACACTGAACAGAGGTCGGCACATTAGTTTACCCCAGCGGATGCACATCAATATTATCCTATTGATTTTGGTTCTCTTGCATGGCGTAATGTTAGATATAGCCTAAAGGAAAACTTTATCGTTTTTGTTTGTCTGAACAGAAACGTCTACAAGGATCATCGACAAATAGAGCTGGCCTGTGATTCTCAGGAAGATGTTGACAGCTGGAAGGCGTCCTTCCTCAGGGCTGGGGTTTATCCTGAAAAAGACCAGGTATGACTAATGATTTACCAACATTGGTAACTCTTGGACTCCAACTCGGTACTTTTATTTGATATTACGTAAACAAGGTAATAAAAGACTAATAATTTGTTTTTAAGACTGGACATTTCTATTCAAATGATGCCTTTATAATTCTGTAAAATATAGTATTCCAGCCCTACTCTCTTTTTCTAATGGCTTCTTTTGGCTAAGGTGGAGAACGAAGAGACGGCACCCACAGACACGTTCTCCATGGATCCTCAGTTGGAGCGGCAGGTGGAAACCATCCGCAACCTGGTGGACTCGTACATCGGCATCATCAACAAATCCATCAGAGACCTTGTCCCCAAAACCATCATGCACCTCATGATCAACAATGTGAGCGGAGCCAGCAGAACTTGCAGGCGAAGGGCGTTATGTCTCATATGTGGTTCAGCCAGTTGACAAAAGACAAACTCTTATCTTGATCCATTTAATTGAAAAATATTCACACAAACTAAAAGGAAAATCATATGTACTGCAACTCTGAGAAATTGGCATAGAAGTTTAGTTTTTGTGATTCAGAGTGCAAAGGAAAGCAGTAAAAGGAAACTCTCTGTCCATTCCTGATGGTCACATCATAGTCGTCCCTATTATAACACATCTACAATATAAGTGCTTTTCTCACTATTACTGCTTCCTTAAACATATTCAGTTTCAAGTTCTAGTTTCAAGTTCTAGTTTCTTACTCCAGAAAATTCAATAAATATTTTCTCTTTTGGCTTGTGTTGCTCTTGTGAAAGTAAATTCTTGTCATTGTGACGATCCTTCCAGGCGAAGGATTTCATCCACTCTGAGCTTCTAGCTTATCTTTACTCATCGGGGGACCAGAACAGCCTGATGGAGGAGTCGGCTGACCAGGCCCAGCGCAGGGATGAAATGCTGCGCATGTATCACGCCCTCAAGGAAGCGCTGCACATAATCGGCGACATCACCGCCAACACCATCTCCACGCCAGTTCCACCACCAGTAAACGACAACTGGCTCCAGGATTCCAGGTTGTTGTTTAATCAAACAGTTTTTATTTTAGCATCAAATGATTTGCTATTTTAGCGTTGGCTACATTTAAATATATGTATCTGTTGCAGCCCAACCCCTCAGCGAAGACCACCTCCTTCATCGTCCCAGCCCCCCAACCGCCCTCCCGCTGTTCGGGGCTCGACTCCAGGGCCCCCCATGAACCCCACCCCAGCCTTTAATCCCTCCCCAGCGTTTGGTGCCCCTCCGATCCCATCTCGCCCTGTTCCACCCGCCGGTGCCTTCAACAGCAGCCAGGATCCGTTCAGCGCACCACCACAGATCCCCTCCCGGCCGGCCCGTGTCCCACCCGGTGTTCCCAGGTGAGACTTTGATCAAAGATTAATCACTAATCTTGTTGCACTTCATGTACAACATTTTATCACCAACATCTAATGATAATGTCTTTCTAAAGTTGGAAACATTTAGTATCGTTTCCCCCCAGCCCCATCCTTTTCCTCCACCTTTATCGCATTTCTTTGAACTCATTCTTGTCTTTTTATTGTTGGTTTCCTCTTCCTCTCTGCCTCTTGTTTCTTCTCTCTTTGGGTTTTTTGGCTTCATCACTGTCTCTTTGTGAGCGTGTCTCACACCTTGTCTGTATCTTCTCTCCCTGTTGCAGCCGAAGACCCCCTGGTGCCCCGTCTCACCGGCCCACCATTATTCGTCCTGCAGAGCCTTCCCTGCTAGACTAGACCTGTGGCCAAGCCCACCCTAGCATGCTTTTTTGTTCCTACACACTGTTGGCCTGGAATGGAGGGGGTGAATGGGAGGGGATGACTTAGTGACGTGTACATTACAAGCAATGTTAATAAGCTGCTAATACTTTCTATTTACATGCACATGAAGCAAAAAAAAAAAAAAAAAAAAAAAGAACTTATCACTTAAATTTTCCATTTCCCTGCCATGTTTTCCAAACTAAAGCCCATCAAAGCCTTTAGCAAACATTTCAAAATCATTTCAGATTTTCTTTTACATGTTTTTTTTATTATTCAAATGGTTGTCAGCCACACGCTACATAGAATATCATTTTCACGGTGTCTCCCCTCCTCTTTTCCTCCACTCCCTCCATTTTTAGCCCCAGATACTCTGTGTATAGAATACATTATTGTCGATGTTTTACTGGTTTTTCACATCCCAACTCATTTCATACTGAAAACAGTTACTTGACATGACAGTGGTGTCTACGGTGGTGTCAGTTATGAATAATTTGTTCTTGTGTTGTTTTCATTTGAGTGACTCTTTCCTGATGAGCATTATAATTGTACCTTTAAAATTAAGTTCAGTCGACTCATAAAAAAACCAAGACGAGACGCAAGATATCCATAATCGTCCCGTCTCCGTTTCTTCATATAGAAAAGATTATTTTAATTGCTCTTCCAAATGGAAAAGATTATTTTTGCTTTAGTCCAAGCATTTCTAGCCACTTGCAAGAAACCACTTGTAGCACAGATGCTGTAGTCTGGACACTAAGCACCCCCACACCTCCAGGAGAGGGAGACAGACTAAAGCCTGTCTGCTCTTTCAGAAATGTTAAAGTTTGATTAATAATCCTTTTTTTCCTCTTAATCCCATTGAGATTTTGGTGAGGTTGAGTCTAATTCCTAGATTAGCTGATTCAAACAGAGAAGATTTCTGTGAAAGAGGATTGGATTCTGAGCTGCAGGGTGTTAAGATGAGATCTGGGTCACAGAGCAGGAAGATGTCTAATTTCTCCTTTGGAAAATATATTATTATTATAATTATTATTATTATAGTTATCGGTTCTGCTTCCAGGCGTCAGGTATATTGTAAATAGCTGGCCTTTACAGAATTGTCTCATTTTCTCATGGGGTTTATATAAATAAATAAATATTAGGCTTAATCATCCCAGGAAATGTAAAACAGCCACATCAGTCTTTACAGTAAAAAAAAGGACTAAGTTTCAATTCATTTACTTTTTTTTTAACCTCAGTATTCTAAAAATAATTTTCATCTCCTATTATTTATAACCTGGGCATTTTTTCTTTTTTGGACGCACTTCTAGTAACTTGATTCAGTTTCCATGTTACCCAATTCCTTAACTTTTGCTCCATTTTTTTCAATTCTGCTGCAGCCTCAGGTTTCAGGATTTGTTGGGAGTGTTACTGGGTCTGTACAAACACAGCTGTGATTATATGCTGAGAAATGTCTGATTGCTTTTTAAGGGTTTGTTCTTTATATATAGATATAGATATATAGTCCTATATCTATATATATATACATAATTTAAAGCTTTTTTTTTAACCTTCGGGTGTTGGGGGAATGGTTTAAGTTTGGCCCACTTAGATTTCCTTCTCTTTTTGATCATTTGTGGTGGTGAGTTGGTGGTGGGGATTTTGGTGAATAAGCTCAGGTTCCATCAGAGGAGCTGCCTCGGACAAGGAGAAAAAAATACTGCACAACCACTAAAAGATTGAAGAAAATGATTTATATAAATCCCAAATTACTGTCTTAAGACAGGATATGTACTTTGTGCCTGTTTTCTTTTCTCCTAGTCTTGCTTTCAGTGACAGAGCCTGAAAACCTAAAACAAAATCAGCATTGAATTCTAAAAGTAATTACCATAATAGATAAAAAAAAAACAAAAAAAAAAAAAAAAAAAAAAAAAAAATAACTAAGTTCCCACATGCCTGTCACTCCAGCTTGTCCATGTGAAGACTGTAAAATCTACATGAACATGTAGGAATACTGTCTGTGTGTATCATCCATCCTCATTCCCTCCCCTCTCTGAATCTGCAGGAAGGGGTTGGAAACCATCCCTCAAACATCTTTCTTTTTGTTTTATGAACCCTTATGAAGTGCCTCTGTAGCAATTAATGGATTTTTAATAAGTATCATGACCTGATTTAGAAAGAAAAGTAAATAAAGAGGTGTGTTCAATAAAGGGACTGGTTTTGGTGGTTGGTGTCTTCTTGTGTCCTGTGTGATCTGCTGTTTCTGTCACGGGTAGAGAACCTTTATTAGTTTTCTGCTCCGCTTCCTAAACTTAATAGATACACTTTGCATTTCAGTTTCTTCTTATGTTCCTACAAGTATGGAGGTAAAGATCACTAACCTACCTAACCTTCTAGTTAGTGATCTTTACCTCCATACTTAACCTGTCATAAAATAAATATTTGCATAAACACAATAAAAGTAATTAAATGTTCCTTTAGGTCATGTACAACTGTTTATTTGGGTTTGTTTCCTTACATGCTGATGCTCTGCAAAACTGCATCACTGTAGGAAAGAAAATAAAGGAAGATTAGGTGGCAAACGATCTGCTTTTCTCTGCAAACTCAAACATTTTCTATAGAAACTGAAAAATTATTAATCCCATTGAATTCCACAGTAGTATTTGGAAAACATTCTAGATATTCTTGCAAATATCCTTGCTTCACGTAGGTATGTTTTAATGGCACAACCTTGTATAAACCAACAAACAGCCAAAATGGCTTTTTTTAAAACCTGTCTCTATATCTCTTCCTGTTTTAAAACATTTCAGGCTTTTTTCAATAAGACTGTTTGGTTTTTGGACTTTTCTCAATGTCTTCTCCTCCAATCAAACTTGTAATTATGACTTTGCTCAGATTTCAGTGGAGGAATGCTACAATCTTCATGCACATGTTGCCTTTGTCCTTAAATTAGAAACATCTGTGGGGTTTTTTTCCAGAAAGAATGACCTCAATATTTAAACTCCACTTTGCCTTTTTTAACACGCTCCTTTAATCACTAATTTAGTTACCCATAATGCAGCAGTCATGTTCTGACTAGTGGATCTTGCCACCTCCTAGTAAGTTTGTTGCAATATAGCAATGTAGTTTCACTTATTCATCTGTTTTTTGTCATGTGGTTGAAAGCTTAGCAGAATGTAAGGAACAAAAAATTATTTCAATGTGATCCATGGCCAATTTTAGGGCAAGTTTTAACATTTGATTCACGTTCCCTGAAATTTCCAACTGAACCCCTCTGTTCTCGTTGAGTTATTGTGTAAATATCAGGTTGGTGTTTTGTTTCTTTGCAAAACCTTTTCTTTACTGCATCTCACTAGATCAACACACTAACGTACGCTGATTGTTCCTGAACAGGCGCCCTCCACCGGCTCCCCGTGGAAAACACTGGTGACCCAAAACCAGCAGGCATTGAACTTGAAGAAGTTTGGCAATGGAGGCACAGAGGAGCTGCATGTTTATGTCCTTTACCTTTTCTAAAGGACATAAAGCCACTTCACAAGACATCTTGTTTTGACATTTTCAGCTGCTGAAGCTACTTCAGGGGTAATAATCTGTAACAACAATATTTTACCATTTACTTCATGTCGGGAGTAGCCCTGAATATTATATAAACTTTGGACATGTTTATAATAATAAACATGTCTATTAAATAATCATGTTTATAAAAAAATTGAGATCTGTTTATTGAACCTTTATTATCAGACAATGGAAAAACCACGAGGTGGACAAAAGGCCATTTTTTTATACCATTTGTTTTTCTAAAGCCAAAGCAATCTTGTCCAAGAAACTGGCTGTTGCATTTGAAAATAATTATCTGAATGTAAGGACTGGTTTATTAATACAAGGACATGGAACAAAATGCAGTGATGTAAATACACAAGGCAGCCATCCATCTTTGTGAACATTTAACTTCCTCTGTAGAATCCCAGTGTTTGCTTTTGATGTTAAACAGATTTTTTTTTTTTTTTTTTTACCAAACTATGATCCAATGAGGGTAATATTTGGAAATTATTTCTCTGAAGGTTTGAAATATCAATAAGACTGTTAATTGTATTTAATAAAATAACAATGGAGCAAATTTTGGCTTTCTAGATTCACTTGACAATATTCACAAATATTAATATGTTAGGGCTTTTATGTTTGAATTGTCTAAGTATATTTGATCATCAGTTAATCTCAGCACTTCAAATTCATAAAGTGATAAGTTTTACTTTTTCTTTACTGTGGTTAATATGACTTAAAGTAAATACAAATGCGACTGTGTAACGCACACACTTATTTGAAAGGTTGATGACTCCACATGTGGTTGTTGCCATATCCAGGCCTATTAATGGAAAAATGAGTGGGAGGAAGAAGTGTGGTTGAAAGAAACATTTATGAATTTGTATGACCTGGAGAGTCAGCAGGTCGAAACTTCAAGTATCAACATCCTGATTTATTTAGGACATGAGTTTCAGCCTTTTCCGCTTTCATTATTAGCTGCTTCTGAACCAGTGATGATGTCAGAGGCATAAGGTGAAAAACAACTGTACTGTTATGATACACATTTGATTTCACATTTCATCTGGAAATTAAGGTCCCAGAGTGGAGAAAAATTTGAGAGAATCAAAGCTGTCTGAGTCCATTGAGACGTTTTCAAAGTTGATGATTTAGAAAGTGAAGTCATGTGATGTCAAGTGATGGTCCACTGAGTTTTCTCAGGTTCCAAAGTCCACACAGCAATCTGTCACTTCTTTTTACAACAGTTCATTCTTTCCCCGGCTTCTACCTCCAGGTAGATACTTATTTGATTTTCTTGCAAGGCTCGACACCTGTTTAAGTATCATGTTTTATTGGCCTGCAAGCTAAAACGGGCCAACTAAAATGAAGATAGGTAAGAGATTTCGCATTAAAAAATAAAACGCTGTGAAATCAAACCTTGAAAAATTAAACGTTAGTAAAAAAAACTGGCACCATTTTAGCTCCATTGGAAACTGGCCTGAAAAAACCTCCACAAAATCCTTGGAGGATACAGGCTGATCACTTCCACGCAACATGGCAGTGACTCACGAAAAAGAACCTCAACGAAGCATTCAGTCTGAGCTCTATGAAGTGGTCAGATTTGCTCTTTCTGTATTTTATCAATCCTGTGTGATTGGTCATTACCTGTGAGCCACAGTAACCAAATGAGCAGATATTACCTGCTCAAAATGCATCACAGACCTTCCTAAAACATGAGTTTCATTTTGGTGACCAAATTTCTCGAAAGCGTCTCTGAATCATGGATCTGTAGATAAATATGATGCAATGGAATATCAATACAAAATATAAAGTAAAAAAAAGTTATCTTTGTTGTCCTGTGAGGGATAAAATGAATGCGCCCGTTCTGTCGTCAAGTGCAGACCCGCTTGTTATTATCAAAGAGACGTCTCAGGGTGTAGATCTGAGTGACGGCCACACCAAGCATCACCATCAGGTTCAGACAGGACCAGAAGGACACTCGCCACAGGTTGTCCTCTAACAAGTAGCGGTCCCTGGCCTCAAAGGCCCGCAGCACACTCTGGACCTGACGGGTCTTCTCCAGGTGCCGGTACACTGAATCCATTGTTCTCTGAAACAGAAAGATTAAGAGACAGGCAGCATCAGTGGGAGGCAGCAACTTGCAAGATACAGGAAGTTTCCCCTTCTCACCCTGATTTCTTCTATTCTGTCGTCCGCCACGCTTTCAGTCACTGTGAAGTCGATCCACTCCTCTTGGCCTCCAGATGTGTTGCTTTGACTGCTAATTATGACTTTGAAAAACACCATCTTCTCAAACATCTTACTGAAGCTGTTGTCAAAGCATAACCGGTAATCTCCAAATTCTGTATGATCCACCCTGACAGAAAAAACACAATGTGTAGTAACAACGAGACATTATTAGTAACCATGGCTTTAGTTTCAGATCAGCAGGAAAGCATTAGGAATACCCACATATGGATGCCGTCAGATGTCCTGAACTCAGAGACCACCCGGTGACCACTGGGTGAAATCAAGGCAAACCCAACATCCAGACCGGATCCTGCGATAACCTTCAAACAACAAGTCACATATTCAGAGTCATCCTCACATTTTAACACATGCAGCTGCTCAAGTTTGCCTCATGGTATCTTTGGAACTGCTACCTGAAATTCAAATGAATGGCATGATAGCAAACTAAACAACACAAAGCAGCCAAAGCTTTCTCAGGTTATAAAGTGTCAGGTTTCAGTCTGACAAAAACCAATGGTCACATTAGTTTCCAATGATGACGCATTACTAGGAGGTTCCAGACAGTCTGCAGCATCAATATGCTGACAGTGGTGTCATTTTTTTATCTGTTTTTGATCAAGAAATTATTCAGGGTTAAACAGTCAAACTCTGTCTTTCTCTCTTCATCAGAGAATAGCGTCCATAGATATACGTAATTTAGGTTGGCCTGATTTTGTGAATAGAAATAGATCTGTTGGGCTTCTTCTCTGAGTTTGGTTGTACATTAAGGATTCTTAGGTAGACATTAGACTAGATTGAATAGCCACATTGCCAGAGATCCTAATGTTTTACTGATTCCTGTTTAGTAGCAGGCTAGGAATCTTAAAAAAAAGGTTTCTGTCCTGCCCCATTATTGTGCATGTGCCTTTAAAACTTTCAGCGGTTTTCTTATCTCTCTGATAACAAGCCCAAAGTCCAAACTGCTCACTCGGTTGCTTGCAAACCTTTAAAACAACTAACTAAAAGATATTCCAAACAAAATAGTTAAATAGCAGCAAAAGGTGCACCGAGGTTCCTCTTCATATTGTTTTTACCTGGTATTCTATCTCCATGGTGTCACCTGTTGTGGTAGTTTGGTAAAAACACTCTGTGCCGCCTGTGGGTAGCATAAATGTAAACTCCGTGTTTTGATGTGGCCCCATATCCAAAGCCAGCCCCACAGTCAGACTCAGATATCCCATCAGATAGAGCTGTGCAGGCGAAGTCATCATTGAAGGGTCCAATAAAGAAAGTGGCTCCACTTCCACCAGAACCTGGGTAATTTCTCCTGTGCACAATAAGCCAAGCGCACTGAATGCGTGTAATTACTTCCTGTCATACTCCGGTGGTTGAACAATAGTCTGTCAGACAGAGCTTGCGTCCTGAGTCAAAGCTGAGTCAGTGGAGCCACTATCTGAAGCGCTCTGCGGTCTGGACTTCACACTCAAACGACCTGTGCACCTGCAGTCTAATAACAGCCATGAAAACAGCATGTTGACTTTGGTTATTATTTATTTCAGTTTCATTTTGCGGCAGAGATGGAAAACTGTGTGGAATAGTACACAAGTTTCAGGGGGGATCATTATGACATGACCTGACCGAACAAGGTCAGAGGTAAACAGATGCTGAGAGGTTGCTGTGTGTCGACAGGGTTAAACCCAGGCTTTTAGCTGTGATGACACATTTATTAATGAATCAATATTTACGGTATATAAGGAATCTGTAATTTAATTATTTTATTTTTTTTTCAGTGTTCTCATTTGCGTTTTAGAAAACAGAGGCCACTTCAGAAAGTTTTATAACGGGTTATGTGGGAGTAATGCATAGCTCTGGGTTTGTGCACCAAATAAAAAAACCACAAAATAAATAAATAAGTAAAATAGAACTTTATGAGTTTTATTCATGTTAATTAGGGGGTTGGGCCAATTCTCTATGGGATTTTTAAAAGCAACCTAACAGCATAGCGATTTATAAGTTCATATTTCAAATATATTTCAAACAAATTGCAAGTCAAACATGTTTTTTATGCCCCACAATTTTCCATGACTGTTAAAACAACTTTTATCTTCATTTTTAACTGAAGAGCAGCTCAAGTCATGTCCTCTGACTCTAGGAGGCGCTGTTCGTTCTGAACATCTGAATCTTAATGGCCCACATGTTTCTTTCAGCACACAACCCAAACAAATGAACATAAACTCATAAATTAAATAAACTCTTCACGAGTTTTGATGAGAAAAGTGAAAGTGGAACCAAGTATTTATCGATACTGTGTAAAAGGACATCTATTTTCTTGATGTCTGATTTTAATTCTGGATTTTTAAAATAATTTGTGTTTAGTAAATGAGAAAGAAAAACAGAAGTTTTCATAAAATTCTAAACTTGCCATACATTTCATTAGTGCTAACCTATGTACCTGCAATTTCTGTTTTGGGTAGTTAGTTATTTTGGGAAATAGTTTTTCAGTACAACTGGTTTAACCGAGGCATGTTTAGGTCTGATAAGCTTCATTAAATGTGATGTCAATACAAAGTCTTTGCCACTGAGTGCTTTTGGAAACTGAAATCTGGCTTTTTATGTTGCTTTTGAAGTTTTGACTTCTTCCTCCCTGGGTGGCCTTTCAGCCTCAGACTTGTTTCACTTTGGATAACAGTTTTTACTAGCCTCAGCCAAAAATCTCCTTAAGCTTTTAGCTTTTTGTTTTGTTTGTCGGATTTCTCACCAAAACAGGTTAAACTCTGAAAACCGCTCTCCTTCCTAAGTGGTAAGGAAGGAGACTGTTATATATATAACACATGAATGGGTCTCCTTCAGCCTTGTGGAAATTGTATCCCAAAGATGAATCAGACTTGCAAACATCCACAGTTCTCCTGGTGTCTCAGCTGAGGCGCCACAATAAAAATAGAAATACTACACACTGTTTACTGTATTCCAGTAGTTTACTGGAAATCTATTCCAGTGAGAAGTTCGTGAAAGGAAACCTAAAAGGTTTTACTAAGAAAATGTATGTACATTTCTGAATTTACAAAATGTTATTTTAAAAAAAATCTCAAAAGATTTGTGACATTTAGAAATAGGAATAATTTGGGAAAGAAAATATGTATGAGTCTTTTTACTTGATGTAAGTATTTAGTTTCAGCAGTATTCACGAGCTGTTATGAATCAGCTTGTTTTGGAGGAAGTGAATATCAGATTGCACCTGCAGACCTTTTCCTAAAGCCACATGTGGTGAGCAGACTTTACTGTGTCTAAGTTAGTTGAGAAGTGCTCTCTCTTAAATATGCAGGGTGCATCGCCACAAAGGAGTCAAAACTGGTGATCAGTCTGCTGGTCTATGCCCTTGAAAAAGGTTCTACATCAAAGACACATTTTACCATGCCAAATAAACATCCGTGTATTTTGGGGGGATTTCTTTTAGCAAACAAATAAATTTTAAATGATATTTATTTATTCATTTTTACAGAAAAGGATGTGTCTCCCCCCTCAAAAAAAGAAAACAAATCTCTAAAAAGAAAAACCTTTGCAAAGATAAGGAAATCTGCGCAAAGCATTTTAACGTGTCATTATTTTATGAGGAAGTGGTCAGCAACTAAAGAGAAGCTCAAAGAAAATGTGGACGTGTCTGTGATGTAAAAGAGATAACCAATTGAAAATATGAATGTCACTGGTCTGCATGGTGCTATAAAACCTTTGGGATAGATTTAGCCCTCTAGTCCAACATCAGTGTTTGACCTCATAAATGTCCTGTTGGTGAAATGTACAAATATTTCCATAAGCACGCCCCTGGATCTGACTTCTCTAAAGACTTCAACCTCATAAAGATAACTCATCTAATACTTTAATGCAGTATTTTGGCCACACTGAAAAGAAGTCTATTTGAAGGAGTCAAGATGAAAATTTCTAACCATGAGAAATGAGGGTCTATATTGCAGAAATAATATAATAAAAATGAAAAGTGCCAATAAACTTTTAACCCTACCTCACATAAACTTGATGAGGAGAACAAGGAAGCCCACACAGAAGACAGGAAACTCAAGCAGAAGTTAAAAAGACACGTTCTACGCTGCAGACCATTCAGGAACAATTTGAGGTCAGAAAAAACAACCATTATGCAGCGAGTTGTTCAACATGATCAGTAAAAGCTATTCAACTGGACTGGAAGGTCACAAAATCCACTAAACAAGAGAAAATGTTCAGTTGTAAGTTTAGTTTGACAATTATTAACTATATTATATCAAACCTTTCACATAGGCTTAGTCACTGATTGTTTTACCTTTAAAACAAAACATTTTGATCTTGCTTTTTGTTTTGACAAATTGTTAAACTGGACTTAGTCATTCCCTATGAACAGTGGAACAAAACCTGCCAAAGAAACACTTTTAAAAGGCTTTTAAAGCCTTCTAAAAGATAAAGGCTTTAGGAAGTATAAACAAGACAGTTTCCCCGTGAATAGAATATTGTGGCTTTCAAAACAGACAGAAATGTTTTAGTGGTTATACCAAAACTATGTGACCAGACTTTATTTACTCTAAACAATGATGAGAATGAGAAGATTAAAAGATTGGGATTGTAAGTTTGACTCTGGGTACAAATGTTGCTTAAACGTGTAGACAAGCCGCAAAGAGAGAGTTCAGATGAGAGGAAGTGTGAACGACATAGCTCTTGCAGTGAAGTGGGAGGGTGTGAAATAAGGTTAAAATGCACATTGTTTGATCTCCCCTTCACTTCTATGGTCTCTTCTTCAGCAGCCTTTACATTCTAAACTTAGAAGCAATCTTTATATATAGTTTCAATTTGATGAGTACAGGAAAATTGGATATTTTGCCAGCCTTCACAGGTGCTGTGGTGATAAATCTCAAGATTCACATCGCCGGCTGTTTCTGACTTCTCATGAGACATCTCCACTTGAACCAACCAGAAGTGAGCCCACCCATTTTTGCAATCTTATTGCACCCCGCTGCCTCTCCACTGTAGTTGGTCTCTTCAGCCCCTCGGCAAAAGCAGCTTTGACCGCTGGAGGATCATTTCCATCTGAAATGTTTTTCAATTTCAAAAGTGGCGTGGGGCACAGGGCTCCCTCTGTGCCCTCGGTGTTTGTGGTGGACACCCATGCCACCCGACCAGCTGTACCACCTCGACTGGGCAAACAGAAGAAGCAAAGTGGGGTCGCGCAGACTCTGCTGTTCATCCTGGTGACCCTGGCTCTGTTCGGCGTGTTCTTTGAAGCTGTCCTCATCTATCGCCTCTACCAATCTGAATATGTGAGTATCATGTAAAGAGTTGTGTAATATCAGTCTGTGATTTGTGTGTGTGTGTGTGTTTCATTGTACATTTTCTGTTCCATTACCTTTACCTTTTCACCTCAGAATCTCACTTTCATGATAGGAATTTAATTATCTCTACTATCAATTCTCGCTTTCAGTATTATTTTTATGTTCGAAGTGTTTTCTCCCACTTTTTTCATTGTCTCAGCTACTTTACTTTTTTTTTAAATGGATATATTCAGCTTTCCATGAATCATGAGTACATCACAATTCTATATTTAAACTTGTTAAATTATACTTACTATAAATACTGGAAATAAACTGAATATATTGATTCTGTGAAGAAAAGGACTCAGTGAGGTGGACTGATAAATCTACATAACAGACTTGGTGTAAATGTGGGTTAAAATTCAAAGCATAATCAAAAAATGTGGTTATAATTAAAAGTTTTTTAATGCACATGTTAATAAGAGCCAATTGTTAACTGAGAGAAAATTCATCTGCTTTTCCGTCTAATTGGATTTCCAACGTGGAAACTTCAGTCTTCTGCTTTCCATGAGATTTTCCTTTTCTTAACGTCTCCCTTCATATATGGGGCTCTTGAGACAGAGGCGTGAGTAAAAAAGGTCTGTTGTGACAGAAACCACACTCACATTTGCTCAGATCATGTGCACGAAAGTCCCCCCCTCATCCCACTCCAATAAGTGCTGAGCTGGCATTTATTTCATGGTAAAGAGGAACAACGTGGACCACAGATGGAGAAATCCGGTGGTTTATACTGAACTCTTCTGACGTCTTTTGGAGTTGGACACACAGACACTCTTTGCCCTGATATTGCAGACAGTGAAGCTTCTGTGTTTGGCTTCCTATGACATCCCTCTGCTGTCTGAGGGCAGCAGTCACAGATTTTGGAAAAATATTGATTCACTTTCTGTGGGTCTGCAGATCATGCATTCTGCAAAAATTAGAGCCAGCATAGATAAGGAAATGGTCCATTTCCTGTGTTATGATTATGATCTACCTTAGAAGCATTGCATAACAAACCTTACCCAAAACCCTTACAATGATTGGTTAACACAAAACAAATGCTAGCATATGCTAAAAAATCAGGGTATTTTTTCGCATATGCTAAAAAATCAATCAGGGCATGATTCATTTTACTGCCTTAGATTTAAGACCTTCCACATCCTAATGCAGCCTCATGTGCACCAGCGGTCATGCAACTGTGTTTGAATGCTTGCCAAGAAAGCATGCATGCACGCAGATCAAAGCTAAACCACCTGAATGTCCTTTTTCATTTACCGTTGCAGGCCCCCTCAGGTTTTATCTCAAAGCAAATCAGCGGTATGTCTCAGCATTTTCTATTTTGCATAATAAAAGGTCTTGAGGCCTATTCTTCTGACCGGGAAACAATGTGTCTTACCGTCACACAGGAAGCCCTCCTCCAGATACAGACACAGATGGTCGTCTTCTTCCATCCAAACCGGTTGCACATCTCACAGGTGAAATTTTGCAACTTCTTCTAATAAAATGTAAAATTTTTCTAACCAAGATAAAAACATTTTTCGAAACATCACTGACACCGTTGCTTGTGTTTTGTTGATTAGATGGCCAAGACGTCAAACACGACACACACGACACACACGTCCTGGCATGGAGCGAGATCGCTGAGCCTCTCCTCTATGAAATGACATACAAAGACAGCCACCTCATCATCCAGAAAGAGGGATACTACTACATCTATTCCAAGGTCTATTTCTCAAAAGGTGGTGCTTTTTACCATTCTGTGATGATGCAAACTAAAATGTATGCCGGAAAAGGCATCTCCCTACTGGAGGCCAGAGAGTATTCGTCAAAGAAAGACAAAGAAGCCATGAGTTTTTCCAACAGTTTCCTAGCTGGGGTGTTTTACCTGTCCCAAAATGATGCTATCTATGTAAACGTTAGCAACACAAAACAGATTATCCGACACAAATCTTATGAGAATGTGTTTGGTGCCTATATGATATAGATATCATACCGACAGGAGATTTAAAATAAGTTTACAACTCTTCTCAGGGACATTTTTAGTTGCCTTTTTATACCCGATCAAAAGGCATCGTAAAAGGAAAAGTGTTGAAGATGTGTTTCTACTTCAAATCAAAACTTCAAGAGCTGATTAAACATTTAACTTTTGTGTTGCAAAATATTATTTACTAACATAAAAAAGGATGGTGCACTTTTTTTCAATTTTACTGCTTCAAAAAATTATAACTGTTATTTATTTATTCCTTTCATGTATTATCAGTGCTGTGTTTATGCAAAAAAATATGCAATAAAGTCTGTTTTGAACAAATAAAAGTTTTTCTTTCTGCAGTTGCAGTCTTGTGAGCCAGTTGACTTCATTTCCTGTCATATCAGGCGAGGCTGAGCTAAAGGCAGAATGGTCTCAGCAAAAGAAAATGTGTCACCCACTCTCTCCAACCACAAAATGTACATTTATTACCGCTCCAACACGTTAACCTGAAATGCCATCAGCAGCTGAACATCTTCTGGTTGAAACGTGAAAAGTGCAGAAGTAAAATTTGAAAAACAAATTAGCTTTGATCCAAGTTTTTGGGGAGAGAGACTGCGTCCCGTTTATGTTCTTTGCTCAAAAACTGGATGTTTTCTTGTTGACTGTAAACTTCCAAATGATCAATTTCAATTCATGACTTGATGACAAATTCGCTTACTTGATTGTACAAAAAAAGCCCCATCACTCTTTGAAGTGCATTTTTTCGCTTTTCATTTCTGTCACAGTCACTCTTACTCTTTCCCTTCATTTGTGACGGTTCGCAGAAGCCTTATGAAAGCACCCACTGACTTGTGTATTTGTAAACTGAGGAGGAAGTGGTGGTGGGGGCCGCTGGGGAGGGGAGCAGCGCGGAGGGGGGTTGTCAGTAGCAGAATGCCTGACTCACTTTCCAACCCCAGACCTGGAGCACAGTGGCTGATAAAGACGCACCGTCACAGACTCTGTGTGTGTGTATGTCTACATGAGAGAAGGATGGTGGGCGTATGCCTCAAATTAATTTCCCCTCAGCCGCTTTGTGTGGATTTATTTTCATTGAAATCATGAAATGACTTCCCATCACTTCCCTTCCAGACCCTGACTGGAGAAAAGGTGCCAAACCCAATCCGATCAGTTAACAACTCATGTGTGCGTGTACGTGTGTGTGTTGGCCCTTATGATGCTTCTGCACTGTCGTCTTGAATGTTCAAGAATGAGTCATCATGTTCCAGCGCTGACTGTCCTGTGAGGTGTGCAGCTCTGTTGTCTCAAAGGAGGCGGTGAAGTGCTGTGCGGTTTGGATTCATGCCATATCATCATTAAACTCTAAACCAGATCTGACTTTTACAGAGAATTTGTGTGGGATGAGCTTTCTCTGTCTGCAGTTATTTTCTGAATCGATGAAACCATCTTGTTTTTCCATCAATGAAGCCAAATTGTGAAATCAGACACAAATACTCTGATGAAATGCTTATTTCTACACACTACATTGACGCAAGGTCAAACATGTGGCGTTGTAAAGTGTTTTTCTCATTGAAAGCACAAGTGAAAGTGTTGGCTGTGTCGCACCTCTCATGGTCTACGGCTAAATGCTGTCCCCTTGTGTCGAGCTCTTGAAGGGGAAACATATAACAGGTGTTTGATCGGAGCTGAACGCTTCCACTTTCATCCAAACGTCATCCATTCAAAAAATCCACTATAGCTGGGATTTTTATATTTTTTTAAGTGGATATTTATATAGTTGTTATGAGTTGTTATCAACATCTTCCATTCAGTTTGTAGTAATGTTTACATACCACAGCTGGGATGAACTAAAATAGGGTGGAATCTTTACTCTGCTCTTCCATTTTGTGTCAAACAGTGATTTACATAAAACTCTGCTGATCTGCAGTTCGCTTCAGGGATGTTCCATGTGAGACACGTATTCCTGAGAGAGAACATGCAAAATGAATCTGGGCAGAAATTAAAGAAATCTGAAGTAATGCAAAAATCTGTGAGCTAGTGTTTGCTATGTCTACTTTTTTATGATAAATAAATTTCATTTTTGCCACTGCATGGTTTGTATTCACTGGAATCACTGTATACAATATTTAAGCTGACAGTAATTTTCTTCTAAATTGGCTGCTGTACTGTATTTTCCCTGAATACATGTATTCCATTTTTTTTCCCCTTTTCATTACACTTAGATGTTTCAAGTTATCAAAAATTTTTAAACTGTTAACTTAAGTGCTTTTAAAGGGTAACTAAGTTATTTTAACCAAATGTTAAGTCAGATCACATCCCAATAGCTGACCTTGTTAAATCTGAACCGTGATTATGATTTTTTTTTAAATTCAGTTTTTTGGCCTCAACCGCATCTGATTGCTGCCGCACTTGTGAAATCAAGAAATGACTCAATTTGAACCAGTCCTACAACAAACCAAGACCAAAAATTGGGAAAAGTAATGCACAATGAAAGTGAAATCTCTGACATCTATCTGCCTGAGAAGGATTACAAGATTATTACAAGGTTTTCTTAGAACCTTTGTGAATATTTTCTAAATTTGAAAAAAAAGGAGGAATATTTTGGGAATGCATTCTACCACATGGAGCATGTAGATGATCATCTGCTTTACTTCATTAGGAATTGGGCAACTTGTAATAATTGAGACCATTAATTCAGGTTCCTAATGTCTTACTATCAGTTTGTGACTTTGGCAAAACTGATGGCAAAGTCACAAAGTGAAGATGATTTTCAAATGAACATGAAAATCATGTTCACTTGGATTGTGGAGCAGGACAATAATTCGGAGAACACTAGCAGGTTTTGGAGCAGTCTGGTCCAAATCTCTACTTCTGTGATGACAAGTTCTGTTAATTAAGATTTGGTCAATAGAATTGTCATGCCTTCCAAAGAGGCATGAAAGTTTCAATTTCATGTTTCAATTCTCCTTCTTTGAAGAATTGAAACAATTCTTCAAAGAAGGATGAGCCATAATCTATCCTCAACAAAGTACCAGACTCAGGTATGCTGCCATGTTGAGTTTGCACTCTGATTAAAACTCCCTTTTTGAAAATAATGTTGAGCAGGTATTAAAAAAAGTCTTTATTGGCCCACATTAAAAATGTTTCTAATGAAAATGATCTGTATTATTTATATTGAATTATATGTTTATGGTATATATATTTATATATTTACATGGTGTATGTATATATATTAAATTTAGAATGGTAATAATAATGAATTATAGTATTATTATAATTTTTTCTGTGTCCCACAAAACCGTTGACGTTTGGACATTTTTAAGAACTCTTATGATGGCTGCATCTGAGCTTCCCCTGTGATATTTTGGAGGAAATAATGTAAAAAATGTAAAGAAAGTCAAGAAATATTTCACCAGCCACTGCCTCGGCGGTGTGGAAAGTATGTAGGGGCAAATCAAATTGTGCAAATGACTGTAATAAATGAGACAGAGTGGGAGGGCGTAGCTGAGTATTTCTGCTATCTGTATTTTATTGTAGCTCCCTGGATATCGTTTTGGTTTAATCGAAACCTTTGGAGGCAGCAGTTAAGAGCAGCCTGAGAAGTATGACTGTTGCTGAGGTTTGGAAAAGAAAAACTTTCACCAACTTGGAAAATATCTTTCCTGGCTGTGATGACTAATGACAAGTTCCGGTGACCTTTTCTGTAGCAGATGGTAATCATTTAAATTTAGGTCAATAGATGTCATGATGTACACTTTTCAAACAGCGGATCTGTACAATGTTTTGTCTGGAGGGCACGTTCTTCGAAAGCAACAGGGAGGGTCCCAGCATAACTTTCTTTTAGTGACTATGCAGGATGATTAACTTTTAACCTCTCACTTTCACTTCATTTGGGGTCTCAAAAATTACTAAGTCAAGTCATTGTTGTGACTTGATTTAGCGCAACACTGCAGCTAATACATCCAATTAAACGGAGTCCGGCACAATTTTCAAAGCTATCTTGAATGACTAAATTTTAACACCAGATTATAAAAGCCCAAGAAACTTCTTCCAACACTTCCAAATTAAAACAAACTGAAAATAAAGTACTAAAACCAATATTTTATTTAGTACATATTAACATCAGAACAAAACCTGCATTAACAATAGAAAAAAAAAACTAAAAACAGATTTCTTTGTACCAGAATGAGTAAAATGAGCAATGACTTATTTTAGCTTGTAAGAGAAACTTCACTTTAAAAATAATTCTATAAAACATCAACTCAGTTGTGTAGGTGGTGTAATTTAAAAATAAAATATGATTGAGTATAAAAATAATCTAGTATACCAAAAAAACACCTCAAAGCAACTAAAGGAAACCACATTTTCCAGTTTGAAAACTGTCAAGTGGACAGGCATATTGAAAATAAGTGTATTCCAGTGAATCCCGACAGAAAAAACAAACAAATATGTGTGGCACAGAAAAACACAGTAACACATAAGATTATACATTCATTGAACATCGGTGGAAATGTAATATTTACAATACCCATGATGTAAATAAGTCCAGACAGAATAATAAATAGCTTCAACATAAATATATAAATTTATAGCGCATGGCAAATAAAGTCAATATATAAGGATTTAGAAAGAACTGGTGAAAATAAAATACAGTTTCAAGAAAAGAAAATGTTTATTTGCCAATATTTTTGGCACTTCTCTATAAAACATTCTTGAAGATTGATAATCACATTGTTATGTAAAATAACTACAACCAAGAAATAACATCTAAACAATTTAGTAAGGCCATATCAGAGAGCTAAGATTAGAGATGAGTAAAAACTTATTTGTCCTCCCTTCTTAGAGTTACAGCATACTTTCTGGTAATTCTACTGGATATGTATGTATAGATAGTAATTTAAAAAATAGCTGTGAGGCATAAAAAAGAAAAAAATCAATTTGTAGTGATGATTTCAACCCCTGAGACTCATAACAATACAAAAACTTTTTCTGACAGGTTTTGCTTGAGGATAAATGGTCAAGCTGGAAATTGTGAAGAAAAGTTTTTACCCCATTTTCTTAAAGAAATCCTCAAAGTTAAATTTATCTGTTTAATCCACACTCTATGAAATGCATGCCCTTTCTTTTTAGATCGGTTTCAAACAAACTCTACATTCTAGCTCTCAATAGAAACAATCTTCTATTGAGAGCTAGATTTTTACGGAGGAAGGGTCCATTTGTAAAGTTTCATTGGAGCTAGCACTGTAGTTTCTTCAGCCAAAGGATGTCCAGATGAGTCATTGTAATATCGTATTCAATATAGGCCTCAGGTTCAATAGTTATGTTAACCTCAGCCCCCGCTGGCAGAAATAAAACCTTGCTGAGCAAGCCTGTGCTGTTTGATTTTTCATTGATCAATCCGATCAACCTGGATTTCTTGTTCACCTTGAGGGTGACAGAGTGCTCTTTTGTTCTGGGTTTGTCAGACGACAGCGTTACCTGAAGATTCAGGATATAGTGTCCCTCCTTCATTAACTGGATAGGCGTATTTGATTCATTTCCAATCAAGTCTGAAGGTGTTTGTGGGACCCATCTAATGGTTTTCTCGCGGGAGCCTGTGCCTGTGAATGAAACAAACACTCCTGTTAGCTGGAAGTTTTTTGAGTTGTGTATAAAATGACTGAAACTGCACCTTCACTATAACAGTAGTGATAACTGCAGTCACATATTTTTTCATGCAAACAAAAATGTTTACCTTGTGCTTGGAAGTTGACTATTTCAATGGGATTCTGTCAAAAAGAATACAACAGGAGTTAGTCTCGAAAGCTGCATTTCTCCATGTCACAAACATAAAACTTAAGATTTATTTCATGTGGTGATTAGGCCACCACCTACGCCTGAGAGAGAGAACAGAATAGATCTTAAAGAGGAAAATGAAGAGACATCTGTTTAGTTTAGTGGCATTTCCCCGAATGTGTCAGTGACGTCACAGAGCTTCCTCCAAGACATGAGGAGAGCGGTTCGACAAACAAGTTACTGCAACAAGTAACTCAGAAAGAAGTGGAAGTCATTCGAGATTAATCTGCTTGCTCTCCAGGATTTGGGTTTCTTAAATACCTAGACTGCAAATGTTAGAAGCAAATGTAATACTCAACAAATACAAATTATGGAAGTTTGATCACCATGAGATTGTTTTTTGACATAATGAGACTAAACAATTGAATATGGTGAGTTCAATGGGAGCAAGAGATGGAAAATGTAGTCATCTTACCGATATACTTTGTACCGGTAATGGGGATGAGATTGGATTGCTAATGTTCGCAGGCTGGAAAAGGAAACAAAAGCACAAAACACACCCATGATACATGGCACCAGAGGAAGTTACAAAATAGTGTCTGGAAATGGATAGTTCCTTTCTACACCAGCAAAAACTTCCTTCAGGTTCCCTGAATGGCACAGTGAATCTGGCATCAACGTGCTTTCAGAACGATGGTTGTGTATGACGTGACTGATCTCAGACCGCTAAAGATTTATAGAGAAAGTAGTTTTGTATTGTCTCAGCAAAGAGCATGATTTTTATTTTTTTTTTGTCAGACATTTTCTGCCTGAACTCTGAGAAGAAGCTGTGACTACTTGGGACTAGTGGGGGATTGTACGCAGCTGACTGCCACAGGCACAGGTGTGTTTCTCACCAGCTGAGCTTCTGTCTAAACCACATAAAAGAATAGAAGCGCTGCTGAGGTATTCATGTACGCCAGTAAGAACATTGTCATTTTAATTCATTCAAATTTGACATAACTGCTTGTAGATTTAGTATCATTATTGTTGATCCTACATTTTTACTCTCTACGCTTAAATAAGGAACTTGTATATAAAAGCTCACCTGTCCCCGTGTGAAGAAAAACGGGATGAAGATAAGCTGGGCTACGGTGAGAATACTGATCCAAATCAGGAGGATGTAGATCAGGGGATGCTGGCTCCTCTGTGGCATGATCTGTCCGATGGCTGTGTTCAGAGTTGTCTGAGCCCGGGGAACACAGGAAGACAGATGTTGAGAAGTGACGGCTGTACAAGTCCTGAGTTTCCTCTGGTGTGCACCCAAGCAGAGTGAGGTTGCTTCCTGAGCTCAGAGCGTAATATGTTGAGGATGTTTTATGGTCGGCTCTATCTATCTGCAGAACAAAAAGAGATCCAAGTGGTACTTTCCCTTTTGTGCTAGTGAAGGCAGACACAGTAGGCCCAGATAGTGTCTGCATCTGGGGGCTGGCCCTTTCCTTCCTACTCACCACAAGTCAAGCCGAAATAAGGAACAAGTTTACCAGGGAGAACAAGAAGAGGAGAGAACTACTGACATTAACATATGTGAATTATTTAACTTCCTTCTTTATGTATACAATCCAACACTGTGACCTTTAATGTCATTTATGAAGTATTTTCCCCAAATGTATGTCCAGGTTTAACCAAATGAAGCAAATCTGAATGACAATAAAGGAGGCAACATCAGATAACAACAACAACAACAACAACAACAATAATACTAATACTAATAATAATAATAATAATAATAATGTTAAGAATTATTATCATTATAAATAAATTATTTTGTCATTTTTTTTTAAAACTGAAAGGACACACACCAGAAGTGAATAAAGTACCCGATAGAAGATTATGTAAAAATCACCACTATAATAAAAACACAATATTCTATTCTATCAGTTCTGGTTTTCTTATCTCCTATTTACATATGATCCCAAAGTCAAAAAATGGTGCAATCTCTACCTTATCTCTTAATCTACATGGTGTGGTGTAGGATAGCAATCTAAATGTCACAGAAATAAAGTGAGCAGCTAACAAAATGTCACAACACTCTGTTTACTATTTGCACCTTGCAAAATTTCCCACCTGCAAAAAAATTTCTAGTTGAGGTCAGTGCTTGTGGTTTCACTTTCTCCGTTTGTTCTGTGCTCGTGGAAAGTTTTATGGCAGAAAAACAGGATGGGCTCTGGTTCAGGTATGTGTCATCAAACCTTAAGAAGGACCAAAATACAACGGGATGATTGAGGTGAGGTGCTTTTATCATTTTTAACTAGGAATCCAGAAGCAGTATAACATGGAATAGGTACCAACTATCCTTTGCAGTACCTGAAACCCTGATTAAAGATTTTTGTTTAATTAGAACAAATAAATAAATAAACAATCAATCTGCTTGACGTCAGCTGCAGCTGTGCACGTCAAAGTCGCGTCGTGTCAAAAGGCCTCGCTTGTGTTTATGAAAAACCAAATGCAAATGAGGAAGGAAATAGACCTATCTCAGCAAAGTGTGAGTAGATTGGCTTTGCTTACTTCTGCATTTTCAGATGATGTAATTCTTTCCAAACAAAAGTCAAAATCAAATGCCATTAAGCTGAATGAATCATAGTTTCACTAGAGAAAAACAGAGGAAGCACCATACTGCAGATGTTTTACAATAACTTGTGAGCCAAAGTCAGAGTGGGTGAGGATGGACACCTGAGACGTGATAAATTCATGTTGGAAACAAGGAGTCATGTTGTATTTCGTGGGAAACAACATCAGGGTGATGCTGTCAGTTTCTGGAAAATCTAGTGAACAAACACAGAAAATTGAAAATGTTGACGCCGACCTACATATGGTAGCACTGATGTCATGAAATAGACACTGCATGGGAAATAATCTCACCAGTAAAACAAGACTCAATCCATATTTGATCAACTTTTATTTATGTGAGCGACACTGGTGAGCTACTTCCTCTACGCTTTTCTCTAGAGTATGATGAATTACAGCCATCTAGAGGATGACAGTCAGAAATGCACAAAGGTTTATGACAAATAGTAAAATTAGTAGTCAGTAATAGGCAATGCTTCTGTTTCTTTGCTTAAGATGTCTTTTTCAATGTAGAAAATAAAATGAAATAAAATAAAATTATTCTTTCAGAATGACTGATAATTCATTAGTTGTAGATTTTCTTCAAACATTAGTTACAAGTGGAAATCCCATAAAAAAGAGCAATAAACTTGTTAGTTGTTAAATATATGATTTTACTACATACAATATTTCTACTAGAAAATTTTATACTTTTTTTCAGTTTATTATTATTTCAAAACTACTTTTTTCCCTGCTGAAATATTTACTGCAGGTTTTAAAGCAACTATTTCATGTTTAAAGAAATTCAATTATACAAAACAATAAAATAAATGTACCCCTACTTGAAAAAGTCCAAACTTGTCAAACAAGATATTTCAACGTATTTCGTTGTGATTTACTGAGACAAAGTAGCACATAGTGGAAGAAAAGAATAAACAGATTTCAAAATCTTTTACAAATAAAAATCTAAAAAGCTTGTGACACATTGTTTTTACATTTCCTTTACTTTGTTGCTTTTAAATAAAAATTGTGCAATGGATTGCTTTTCAAAAGAATCCTGTATGTAATTTCATTGTGATATAAAACCAGCTGTTCAATAAACATTTCTGATGTTTGTTGGAGAACAACAGAATACAATAAGACCATGGAACATATGAAACAGGTCACAGACAGCAGGCTTGGATTATTACAAGAGATCTTCCATTTCACTGATAAATCCATGGGAAGCAGCAAATGTATTCACCTAAAATCACTAACACAGTGGAGTCCAAAGTGAGTCTTTTAGTTTGTTCCCTGCTCCGATGCGTCTGAATCAAATGAGGATTCATTAGCAAGGTTCAGCAGAACATTGTCATGTTGAGAAGGTAGTTGGGCCATTTGAGTCAGAGGACTTGATTCAAACGAGGACTGAAGCTGGGCACCCATGACCTGAATCTTATATTCAAAAGTGACAAACACTAAACAAACCAAAACTCCCAGAAGTGAGGTCTTTTTTGATAAAAATTAAAGAATTATTTTATTTTTAATGAAAAAACAAAAGACAGTGACAAGTTTGTCTGCTTCAAAATGCCCCAAGTAACTCGTCTCAAGGTGATTCTCGAAGTTTATATGCAGGAGCAGATGAACATGAGTAACATTGCAGGGAGAAAATAAAATATAAAAGGGAAAGAGTCTGCATGGACTTCCTTTTTGCTCTCACTTCCACTCTTTTTGCGATTATACTCCCCCAAACAGATGGTCTCTTTCAACTCCCTTTGGCGTCTGCTTCTTGTGCCAGGCGGGACTGAAACATCTGAATCATCATAGCATGGACGAAGTCTCCAGAAATTACACCGTAATGTCTCCACAAAGCAGCGGGCAGGATGACCTCTGACCCTGTGGATTCTCTCTTTTCTCTGTTTCTTGTGAATACTGGGTCTCAGCACTGTGACCTCCAGGAGGAAAGCGGTCTCTTCTTCTGCATTTCTGCACTGGGGATTCACTCCAGTTTCAACGGCCTAGTCAAAGCACAGACCTCAATCCAATAAATAATCAACATTTTCAAAACAGATATCGATTGATGCTCAATGTTCAATCTGTTTCCGTTTGAGCCAATTTGCAAAGAATAATGTCATTATTTAGTTGTGAGAAAAATCACAAAGGATGCAACTGCAGGCAGAAGTGGTTCTACAAATTAAATTGTTCGTAAAATTTTAATAGCAGTCTTCTGCAAAGACATCACAGATTGATCTAATTGCATGAAAAATTACATAATTTGAAAACAATCTAATTGAAAATGAAGCTTTATTTGTTTCTGTTAGAGGAAGCATAGTTTTTGTGAGCCATTTTATTCATTTTATTTGTAATTTTTCTACGTTACAATGATGTGTCAATGAAAAAAGGAAAGGTGGAAAAAGAAAGTCACAGCATGAAATTTATCATCATGTTTCACAACCTTAGGCTGTTTGCATTCCTTTGTCACAAACCGTAACAGCAATCATCACGTCTTCTTGACTTTCTTTCCCTGCTCCTTCAGAGAGCTTTCAGCAGGTGGCAGGATAACCCAAAAAGTGAAAATAAATTTGTCATTGATAAATAATTATAGAAATCAAATGAAATCGTGTATTTTCCTGTATGCGGACACAGTTAAGTTTCAGATCTTTTTAGTTCTTGCTGAACGGTTATTTGGCAGGAAGGTCTTAGGCTCACATCCTAACCAGGCAACTTTCTTCTTTCTGAGTATGCTGGCTTCCTCTCACATTCTGAAAATATGAAAGTAAGGCTTGCTGTCACCTCTTAATTGTCAAGATGTATGAGCGTGAATGCTTGTCCCTGTTTTCCTGTGATGACCTGTCAATCTGTTCAAGGTGTACTCTGCCTCTCAGCTACTGACCACTAGATGAGCTCATGACTCTCTCAATTCTTCAAGGAACAAGCGAGTTAAGAAAGTCGAAAATTTACATTTGAACTAATGTGGTCCTATGCGTACCTGGTTGTACTCCTCTTGGTAGAAACATCAGCCATTAACCTTACTCCAGAATATGCAATGAGGTTCTACAGAGTCTTCATAATGGTTTTCTTATTTGATTTCTTATGCTGAATCAGAGACATTAAAAGTTTTAGGATACTGGTCTTGAGAAGTCAAGTTTCAGGGAGGATTTTTGGCCCACTCTTCTTGTAGAATTGTTTTCATTCAGTCTCTTTGTAGGGTTTTAGAGAATGGATGACTTAATTAAGGTCATGCCACAACATCTTAATCAGATTTCACATCAGACTTGGACTATGTCAATCTAAAAAAAAAATCCTACTTTTGGTTCCCATCAATTCCTGAAGCAGCAAAGCCCAGGCCATTATGTTGCAAAAGACATGTTTAGCTTTTTCTGCTATGTACTTTTTTTTTAAAAAAAGAAAATGTCATGTTAGTTTGATGACATATGTATATTAGGGACAAAACTTCAAAAATTATGACCTGCTGAGTGTTGATGATGTCAAAGTTCCTAGGCATCATAAAGATATATTCATATGCAAAATAAATGTTAAGACCGATCGCTGTTGCTTTTTTAGTCAGTGGTAGATTTTCCAAGTAACTGTTCCCTGGATGCCAATTATGCCAAGTGTGAGTTTTAATTTTGAGCTGCAATCCTTTCAATGTTGTTTCATTGAAAGGAACGGAACTCCTGGAACGGGTTGTCAATGCGCCATGGAGTAATTTTGGGTAGCTCAATACTTATTTGACAATAAGCACTCTCACTTTGCTTCCCTAAACTCTCAAAAGTCTCTGAAATAGAGTTGTGCTCCTTCCAGACTGATGTGGGTTAATCTTGTTGTTTCTGCTAAGGGGGGTTTCACGATTACACAAGTCAGGCAGTGATCGGGCCTGGGTGTGGCTGGGCAAAGTGAAACAAAACAAAAATGCAAATTATAATTAATTAATGATTCAACAAAGTGGGGAAAAAAAAATTCCACATAGGACCAAGTTGGCTTGTTTATTTTCCCCTCAATAAATGGAACCACTATTTCAGAATAGCTTTTTGTATTTACTCTATTTATTGGAGACATCTGTGAAAAGACATAAATTTTTTACAGTAAAACGTGGTTTCTTTCCTTAACTGCGGTCCAGAACAGCATAGCTCAGCAGTCACTATGATATTAGGAACAGCATAGTTGAACGATGTGCTGTAAACAAAGTGTCCTTTTATGAGTTTGTTAGTGGAACAGAACAGGAGCTGTAAGTGGGGCACGTCCTGACCTGGGTGGGACAGTTTAACGCCTCAGGAAATATCTGAGTGGATGGAAGCAGACAAACAACAGGGAGGTCAGGGGCGGGGGTAACATGTGGGTTGCAGTCTGATCAATACACATCGATTTTCAGGGTCTGCAGACAGAGCCCCTTTCGATTTCAGACCCAGAGCTGCAACAATTCACAGAAAACAGGTATGAGCAGTAATTGGGTTTTGAGCCCAACAAAATAAAAGGGGAGGAGCACTGTGAGAACTTCAACTCGTTAAGATTCAAGGGACAGAGCAGAACAACATGCTTCCACTCAGAAATGTGTTGTGAACTTAATCTAGAGAGCACTGTTCCCTCCAGGTCTCTGCTTGACTCCTCAGCTTCTTTTACCCACATCCTGTACGTCTTATTGATGACAAACTCTGCCTCGAGGGGAGCGGTCGATCAGTTGGTGACCGAGGTCTGCTGCTGTCAAACTTCAGCTGACATGGATCTGTTGCACCGACGGACGCACTGAACAGTTTGGGAAATTTACTTCACTCGCCGACTAGTTGGGACAGGACGAACTGACTGCAATCACTTTTGTCTTCAACTTTTTTTAAAAGTTACACCTACGTGTATAAAGAAAAAAAAAACTTTACCAGACATGCAGAAGTTCAACTCAAGCGGGACGCACTGCAGCACGCTGCCCCGGGACGCGGAACTGCAGCTGCGGTTGGCTGACAGCGGAGGCTCCGGGGAAGGGAGGGAGAACGGCGCAGGGATACATTTCCTCACCCAGCCCGAAGACCAGGGCTCGTTTTGTACCAAGCGGAAGATGCTTGTCGGTTTGGATGTTATATGTCTGTGTGTTGGTAAGCAGTTTATTCAAGTCTTAACTCACAAGCCTAAAGAAGTCACTGCTTTCGTTCTAAGACATAAAACTGATGATCAACTTTCTCTCTTTTCAACATTCTCACATGCATGTCAGGAATACTGTTGCTTTTCAGGGAGGAAGAAAAGCAACATCAAATGGAAATTTGGTAAAGTTAACACAGCTGCAAAAGTGTTTTCCAGAAGTTCCAGACGTGGAAAATGTTCCAAGAGGAAGAAAACTCACGTGGGGGAGAAAGAGGGAGGGCGGTAGGGCGCAGGCAGGGGTAAGGGGCGGGAGGGGGGGGGGGGGGGGGGCTTTTGGCAGCAGCAGAGCTGTCCCGAGAATTCATCTGTTCCCATGGCAACCCCACAAAGTTCCCGGGACAAGAACGTGGGAACTGGGATGAAAACATGCCTCGTGCTTCTGTTCTCGTGCTGAAAATTACCCCTCCTCGCAGAGCTCTTTAGCCTGTCTCACTGCAGGATTACTGAACGTTATCCCCAAGTAATTTACCATGCACAGCTGAAAAATTTTGTAGGCTTATTATGTGATAAATTAGCTGGCAAAAGCACAAAAAGAATTCTTAATACCAATGTAATAATTGGGGAGCCTCTGCCAGGGCTTAATTATGATACTGGAACAGTAGAAATGAGCTATTATGAAATGTGGATGTCAAACAATAATAGCCTTACCTATGAAGCAAATAACAACAAACAATGATTTTCCTTACTAATGTTCGCACATACCTGTCTTGTCTCCAAACAGAAACCATTGCCTACTTCGTGTTCTGACAAAATAACAAATGTAAGCAGTCATAGTTGTAATACCGATCTACGTGTACAAACAGATGTGTTTATTTAGGATTTTTCTTTTGATAGGATCAAGATTCAGTGCTGTTTTGTTTGGCTGGAAGAGCACAGGTGATGAGGCTGTTGTAACAGTCTTAAAAGCCACATAATCAGAACTATTATTGCTGTACTTAGACTGAACCAAACTTTTCAAACATTTGCTGAAAGGACATTAAGCAAATAGTAATGTGAGAATGCAGCATCAAACTTAGAGTAAGTTTGTTAAACAAATTTCATTCCTTTGATAAATCTTGATGAAATATTTCATTCAGTTACTATTCGTATTACTAAGAAATACGGTTACAAGAACATGAGTAAAAGTTTTGAGGATGCATTTCAAGCTGGTTTAAAACTTTGTGTCTATTGGTTCAAAAGGTATTGGCTCTGTGTTGAAACTTAACCTTGGACTGGTTGGTAGTCAGTGCTATTTGGTAATTCTAAAGATTGAAAGGGGAGATTGATTTATGCATTTCTTTGTGACAAACACAGGGAACAGAGAACTGATGTGTGAGTAAGTGCTGATTCGTTTAACCAGCAAACACGGGAGAGGTAGAACCCGTCAAGGCAGACGAACGGGTCTGCTCGTTGGCAGTTGAAGTGTAAGAAATAAAGAGACAAACAAAACTGCTTTGTGAGGCTCTTAGATTCAGTGACACACAATTCTTAACCCTAAAGGTATGCAATTAGCTTTTCACTTAGCACACATCTTAACAGCTATGGTTGTTGGTTCCAAAAGCGGTTGGACACCTGTCATTGTCACTGAGTAGAGAAAAGGTCAGTCCTACTAAAACTCCAATTGACCATGCGTCTTTCATTCTCACAGAGATTCTTTCCTTGAACTCTTTTATCCTTAAAAAATTTGGATTGAGATGCATGCATCAGAGCCTCATATTGATGTCTGGTAGACAGCAACTTGCTGCAGAAAAATTGCAGCATAAATTGTATGCAGCATAAGTCCCAGATCCATACTTGGACTTGCTGGAAAAATGAAATGCTGCACAGACTTCAAACCTACTGCTTTGCTGTAGCCTTCCTTTGGGAGGAATACATTTTCTTCATGGGCTAGGATTAGTTTTAGAGTGTAAAATCTGTCATTTGTTTGGAGAGAGACCAGAGTAGTAAACTTTGCAACAACAAAATTTAACAACACATGTACCTTAATCTAAATGTAGAGCACAGGAATGTGTAATCACAAACCATAGTTTGACAGATTCACTAGTATGTAGACATGAAGGATTTTGTGTCCATATAAAAATAAACGTGAAGTGAACAAATCTTCTCTATTTGTATTAGTTAAAATAACTTGCATGTAAACGTGATAGAAACAGTTTGAACAACACATTTAGATTTATTATTTTACCTTTATTACTGAAAAAGAGAAACAATTTCACCAGATTTGATTCAATTGTTTGGAAGCAAAATCAAATGTAGGAAAACATAGCTTTGCGACATAATTGGTGAATGTTGTATTTATGTATTTATGATTACCCCATATTTTTCTCTGTTCTGTCTTTGTTTTCCATCACCACGATGTCCCCATCTCTCCTCCTGAAGCTTCAGGTTGCGATCTCTAAGACACGTCTATTATTTGTAGCCAGAGTGGATGGTAATTATGGCAGGTGGACTTCTACAGCCCCGCAAATAATGCGTCGAATCAGTCATTTGCAATTGTGATATTAAACACACTGACATCACTGTGTTGACTGTAATTAATCATATCATATGTGGCACTAAAAATAAAATTACTATTTATAGAATGACCTATCAGAAAACCAATTTTTCCGGATATTTTGGTTTTTCTTGGTTAGTACTGGCCATACTTCCAAACTTTTGATCTGATTTGATTTTGAAATATAGGCCCGTATATCACTCGAAAGTTTATTTATTCTAGTAATCCTATTCACACATTATGCAGAACAGTTGCAGTCTGAGTGATGTTTTCAGGCCTTTATTTATATCAATTATAAATATTTTCCACTTACAGCTAATGAAAACATGGCATTTAGAATTAGAATATTATATCAGACCTATGAAACAATATTTTTAATATGCAAATGTGAGATTAACTAATATAATTAGAGTATCTGCTTAAACTTTGTGCTTTTCAAAGCACAAAGTTTGATTTTCAGATTTTTAATCTGAAAATCAAGCCTGTTTGATGAGTATTCCCATTTCATGAATGTGACTGGATATATTTAGGATCTTTGCAGTAGGAAAAAACTCTTTGAGTGAGCATCAGTGAACTCCAGTTAAAGTTTACTTTACTAGATCTCTATTGGATCTAGTAAAGTGCATTAAAGTGTGTTTTTCTTGACTTGTTTGAGAGTTGTGAAGCTTAGCAGCTTTGGATGCACAGTGCGATCTCTTCTCGTGAAGTTGCAAATTCTTTGCATGCTGAAGTGACAGCCTTCAAATCACCATACCATAACATACAATTGGTAATAATTAATATGATTAGCTCTACAGTCTGCCATCTGTTTGATTCATCCCTGTCTTTGTCCTGTTTGCTGACAGCAGTTGCTGAACTTTGACTCATCTGTTGGCATTTGGAAATGAAGGGCCCCTCTTATTGGAAATGAATCGGACTCTTCATTTCACAGCCTGCTTATCTCTGACAAAAAAAAAAATTCCCCCTCAAACACATTCGTTAGATCTTCACAGACAGTTGACCTGGAGTATTATTCATGCTTTGGATGGGGGAATTTCACCCCGAGGCGTCATCGTAATTATGTGATCACCTGAAGAGTGATTAAGTCTTCTGAGGCTTTTAGGGCTTTTCTTCTAAAGTTTAGCTCAATGTGGCAACATAAAATGTCTATGATGTGGTCACATTTTTAGTCTTCAGGGTTATTGACAAAATAAGCGAAGGATTTGACACAGTCTACCTGATTCTTACTCAACACCAGGTTTGTTGAAAATTGTTATTCTTCAGTTATAAGGCAGGGCTGGTTTCAGGCCGCAAAGACATGCACATAATGCTTGCTTCACAAAGATGGATTGTTCTGGATCAGCTCGGCTCTCCTTGTGTAAGCTGCAGAATGCAAATGCCTGAGTTTAGTCAAGTGTTTGCTTGTGTGCTTAAGAATATGCATTCCTGTTGAGACTGTGGGGTTCAGACTAAAACAGAGCTGACAAAATCTGCGCCCTGTGGCTGGGACTAAGATTTAGCGTCCAAACTTTGAGAGGTCAGCAGATTTTGGGTGTTTGTCATTTCTGAAGAGCAAGCATGGACAGGTCTTCCTGTCTTTTCACAGCTTTCCATCTGCATTGGTGTTCTTCTCCTTGTCATCACCCCAATAAAGCCTGTTATTGAGCCTCACAAGGATAATTCAAGGATAATTGGGCAATATATGAAAGTGGCATTAGGAGACGTCCTCTAAGCTTATATTGGACCAGTATGAATGCCTTTAGGCTTGACCTTTTTCTAGAGGTTAAAAAAGGAACTGAACACATTTGATACGCACAAGAGGCAGAAGTACAGAAAAAGACATGGTTGTGGTTTGTCTTAGTTACTAAACCAACAGTTTCATAAAATGAAAGGCAATTTAAGAAGCAATCAGTTTTACAGCAGAATGTGTATTCCAGCTGAAAAGTAAAAGAAAGCTACATTCAGATTATCATCATTGTGGAAAGCAAGATCTGGTTCTAAGACGTGAAGCAGCATGCTGGGACCGTAGATGGCTAGTATCTGTGATAGAAATCAGGATTCAAGCAGAGCTTGTTCATTCAACCATATCTCCACTTACACAACAAATTCTTTGTCCCTCTCTTAGCTTCAAGCAAACTTTATTTTAGCAGTTCAGTATCCCAAATGTAAAATCAGTGGTCTAAGTGTGTTCTGGGTTTTTTTTTTACACGTCTCCATGTGTTTTGGGCGGGTTTAGAAGGTTTTATTCTTCGCCTTTTAAGAGAGAAAGCTGCCGAGTGAGTAAGACGGCTGGAGGCCGTCTTACTCACTCGGAGGCCAACGCGTCACAGCACGTTTGCGTGTGTCTGCCCAGGAATATTAAATAGCTTGCAATGTGTGTAATTTAGTGTGCGTGTGTGTAAAAGTGTATGAGTCATATGGCTTCTAATTCCAACGCTACTACAGCGGCCATGTGCTTGCTGTTTGTTGACAAATTTGCCGGCCCTGTTTTTCTGAACGTCTTGGGCCCTGACTCTCTGAAGTTATGGAACAAACTGGCGTCACTCTGGGGCTGACAGATGGAGAGCTATTAAAAAGTGGCTCCGTCAAATCATTAGTCAGTGGAAGAAGTGACTTTGCATACTGCTTTTTATTAGTGTATTAATGCATCTTCTTTCCATTTGACAGCATGGTCAGGGTTCAGAAATCCATTAAGAGTTCCTTTCTCCAGACAGACTACCACCCACTGTACTGCACTTTACTGTATTGCTTCGTTATTCTGTTAGTATGTTACAGGACCAAAAAAATGTCTCAGTTGCCTAAAGGCTGAGGGGCGAGTGAAAGCTGGAATGAGCCAACAACCTCTGGGAGGGATATGGAAGGATACAAGATGAAGATCTACAAAAAGGGGCAAAGGTTCAATCCTTGGGCACCTGTGGGATCCTGCACACAGCTGTCTGTTTATATCTCAGAAAGGAATACTCAGAAAACAATTTTGGCTGTTGAAAGCTTCAAATGTAATTTTAATGAGACAGCTGCAATCTAAATGACAGTTCCATAAATGCCTTTGGTGGTTTATTGGTATTAGCCTTAATGAGCGAATGAAGATCTGTGCAGCATTTCAAGTCTCAGCGCTCGTTAGTTGGAATCGGTCTGGAGAGGGGTGTCCACCAAGTTTTCCACCTGACTTTGATTACAAACAATAGCACTGCCTTTAAGTGTTTTAAAAGTGATGGCTTTTCTTCTTCTGTTCAAACAAACTTTCATCTCGCCATCAAGAAATGTATGATGTTTACTGTAAAGGATGTTTTTCCCTTTACATCACCACACCCAGGTTGGAGTGTTGACACACAAGAACTGCTCTCCTTTGAAAATAACCTTGATAGCCCTCTTAGATAAGACACAACTACTTCTTATCCCATGCCACTGGTTTGTCCTTCCCTTACAATGGCTATCTCTGGTCAGGTCAGATGAACCCTGAAGAGTGTCAGGCTGCTGATAGCCAAAATGTCACTAGGTTTGTGTAAACTCATCAAGTTTCTGTCTGAGTCAACATGCTGGTGTATCAAGAACTTCCAACCCTTTCTTCTTTTGATTTGGGACTTTTTCACAAAGCTACACTTGTTTTCATGTCAACATAATGCCCGCAGTCCACTTTTGGCTCCAGTTGGAAGTTTCCATTTAAATCAGAACTGACCAACATAATACCCATCCACATACACCTGTTTCCAAATATATGGCACCATCACTTGTCAACTCCATAATAAATGCATTTTCTGAAATCCAATCCACCACCCTGCATTTCTTTCACATCGCTACCATTCACCTTTCTATGTGCACCCTTACCCTCTCTCCACAAAAGCCCTCCAAAGAACACCTTGTATGCACCCTCTAAAGGTGCATACAACTGGAACATGTCCCATTTGTTCCTGCTGAATAAGACAGACAGATATGTAAGACACTCCACTCATACCCTTAGCTCCGAAACTGAGCTCCAGAAAGTTGGGCATTGAAGTGTGAAGAGAACAGAAGCAGCTGTGGGCAGCATGTCTCCTCTGGCCAGTGGCAACAATAAAGGTGTTGAAAGGCATGAATTCTCTCCTGGTGAATATTTTTTTCTTTTTTTTTTTAATAATTCAAGTTAAATCCAGGTAGAAATAGTTGTGGTTTATTTTTGTTGTATGTCTGTTTATTGATTTTGGCCAATGATATCATTGTTTTTAGCTAGACTGGTGCCTTGAGCTGAATCACTGTCTTTCTCTGGGCATTTTTCTGTCTCCATAAGATGCATGATGATAAATGAAGCAGGGGGGAATTCTTGCTTTGGGTCCAGCTGCAGAAGACGTTGATGGTATCTTAGGATTCAGGATATGAGTCTGTTGTGACTCCTCCGACCTCTTTGTTCTTCAGTGATAAATCTCTTTGTGGTGCCATTGGGGCAGACAAAATACATCAGAAGGGAAAATAGAGAATGTGTCAGTGCAGCAGGAGTTTAATTGTTCTCCTGCCTGTCCATCACCTGAACTGGGTCACCAAGAAAGAACAGGGCAAGACATTGTCTACTGGTAATTGCATAATGTCATTGAGCTTTAATTGGTGGTGGGAGTGAAACATAATTTCTCACATTGCCACAAAAGACCTAGCTCAGACTTTATAGAGATTACTTGGGTGCTAGTTTTCTAGCATCCAAGCTGCTGTTTATTGGCATTTTGGCATTTTAGGGAAGACATGAGCCTGCTCCTTACATTGTCACTGGGGATTATTGTGCCCACAAAAGTCTCAGAATATGTTAATGCATATCCAGCATTTTTTTCTTCCTCTTTTTAAAGAGTTGACCAGAAGAAATATAAGCAGCTTAAAGATTTATGTAGAATACTTTGTGTAAGCTGGTCAAAGGTAAACAAGAGATGGACCACCTGTCGGGGTAGCTGCATAGCTCAGTCCCAAGCTGCAGGCCAGATAAACCTGTGTTGACAGGCCACTAATTGTATGTCCTTCACTTCTGTCAAAGGGCAATAGCTGATCCAAGCCTGTGCTATTGGGTGCAATAATACAGGTGGCCATTACTGCTGCTTAGATCTAGCTTTAGGCTGTGTCCCTTATCTATGAGGTTGGAGGGAGTGTATAACAAATAGAAGCAGAATACACCAAGGTTATCTAGGCATGTGATTTTGTAAGAGCCCTTTGAAAGTATAGGATGTCCATGTATTCTTTTTCAGATTACTCCTTTGGCATTGTATGTTTTGATGAGTTGTTTTAATTCTGAGTGATTCTTTTCCCTTTCTGCTCTTGTGGTGTGTTTAGTTGTCTATCAGTCTGTGGGTTCAGGCTTAATTTGTATGTAATTGTGGGTTTTAAAGTGTATATGAATCTCTTTAGGCATGTGAGGGGTATTCTCTTAGCTGAGGCGGGGTCGTGTTTACAGAGCGGGTCCCAGCAGAGCCCAGATCCCTGACCCTCACATTCCAGAACCGCCACTAATCGCCTCCGTGTGCTGCTCCTCTTGGAGAAGCCCTTGTTGCATCTTTCATTACTCTGTCTATTGAATTGTTCTCTCACACAAGCATTACTGCCCAAATCATCAATAATCTTTCCCCTGACTGCCCATTTTACTTTGACACTCCATGACAGAGAATAACTGTAATTTACTTGCTTTTGCTCGCAATCTTTAATTACTTCCTTGTTATTTTCTTGTTGTTGGTTGTTGTTTTTCTCTTCTCACAGTGAGCTCATTCTGCACCATGGTCATAGATGTGTAAATTAGAACCAGAAGAGTTTCTCAGAATGGGCTTGTCTCCCCTCCTTCTTCTGGCTCTTTCTTTCGGTCCCTTTTGACTATTTGAAAGAATTCTGGCTCTAGAGCCAGGCCCAGAGAGCAGCACATTTTGGTTCGGCTGTTTGAGCTGAACCACTTCTCTGCCTCCTTTCGGTTTCCTTGCAGTGCCCTCCAGTTCTGGCTTTCTTTTAAGCATGTCTAGGCCAGGTGCAGAGGTTGGCTCACAGCTGCCTGATAGATGATGTGACAGTCTCTGGAGGGTTTTTGTGCCTTGTTGTGAAAACAGGTTGTGTAGCTGCAAAGCAAGCAAGAGATTGTAATGTGCAGAAAGGTCTGCATTTGGTTTATGTTTTTTTGTTTTATTGATCAACTCATTTTGAATGTGATTCACCTGATGATTAAGGCAACATTTGTAGATGATTTGAAGCCGGAGTGGTGTATATTAGAGGCAAGTTGCACCACACGCAAAAACAGGGCTAAAGCACAAGCCATCCTTATTGCCACTCACTAGTTGATAAAACATACCTCTGTCTGGCTCAGCATTTCATGGGTCCCATTAGACACTGAGCAATGAAAATGATCCCTTAAAAAGTCCATGTTCATTTTGTAACAGCACCGTGTTTGGACCCTAATGGTGGGCCTATCCATTATCTCTCTGTCAATGCAGCAACATATTGATTGCTGAAAAAGGACTGGCTCTATCGTAAAACCCAATGAGGCGTCCGAAAGGGGATGTTAATGGTTTTCATGGACGAGCAAAAAGCCTCTGTCTCTGTTTGTTGCAAAAGTACCTCAGTTATGCTTAACATATGTCAGTTATGTTCAAATGGTGACTATCTAAGAGGACAAATCCTGTACCCAAATGTCATTTGAAACATTTTAGCAAATTGTTCTGAACTGTTGGGTGAATCAAATCACTGTTGGCATCCAGTTTTAAGCTGGACTGAAATGTCTGAATTAAATATACATTTCCAATAGCAAAAAGCATGCAGGACATCCTTTCTCAAACAATTTTCTGTTTCAGTTTCCAATAATTAGGAGTCTACTATTTAATATAACATTTTCTGCAAAACAAATTCATAAATATTTTTACATTTGGTTTTGTTACTTTGTTGCGTAACTTAACACAGTTCATAACCTGAGTCCCACAATCCTTATGGTAAAACCTGGTGGCAGCATTATGCTCTTGGGATACCCTTTCATCTTCTGGAACAGGGAAGTTGGTCAGAGTTGAATTTAGATAAATCACTTGAAGAAAACTTGTAAAAAGCTGTGGCAGACTTGAGACTGGGATGCAGGTTCGTCGTTAGGCAGGACAACATCAAACATCCAGTCAGAGCCACAAAGAATTTTGATCACAGCATGTTCATGTATTATAATGGCCCAAAAGAATCTCCAAAGTTGAGGCCGAAATCCAATTAAGAATCTTTTGTAATACTTGAAAATTACTGTTTACAAACTTTTCACTCAATTTCTACTTTACCTGAAATCACGAGATATAAAAGTTAGTAAAAAACCCCAAAAGAGTTACGTTAAGCTGATTTTGTTGAAGGTGATACTACATAGTTTTGACTCAAAGGGTCAGAATATTAATGCATGCTTTTCAGATTTTTAATTGTTAAAAACCTTTTGAGGTCATTTATCATTTTCCTTCCGCAGTTATGGGTTAATTTGAGTTGATCTGACACACAACATTAAGGCTGGTTGTTGCAGCATAAAATGTGAAGAAGTCCAAGTTGCATGAATCTTTTTGTGAAGCATGTCTTCTGTACCTAACATTAGGAAGATTTCTCTGTGTGGTCTGTCAGGGTTGCAAAACCTCTGTGGTCGCTACACATTTTAAGCAGCTCTCCATATCAAGACTTATAAGATTTAGAAATATGGGATAAAGTACATGCAGTCCCATATCAATTTACTGTTGAAGCTTAGAGTTTTGACTTGCTTTACATGATTTAAAGTCAAAGACGTCAAGACAAAAGCTGAACATAAATGATGAAAGGATACCTGTGGGAGGTGTATGGGTGTGTGTATGTATGCGGTGACTGAATGAGATGAGTGAGAGATTGGGGTCAGATGAGAGGTGCCTCCTATCTGTCTCCCTCTCTTTGTTGGCGTCATGGCCCCTGCTATCTGTCTGCCGTGGGTTTTCCTCTGCTTCTTGCTAAACTTCCTAAACATGGCTCTGTTTTGTCTTTCTGTAAGGGTAACTTGACTTTGAACAGAGTTCAACCAGTAAATCTTGACTGTAGGCGACCTTTGTAAATCAAGTTATCATGCAATGTGAGAATGTAGTCTCAGGAGTATTCAGACTTTTAAGTGGCAGAAGATAATTGCTATGGCAACTGTTTATCTGTACAGTGAGAGTGATGTTGAATAGACGTGAAAGAGCTGAATGAAGACAATACAATACCTGACAATGGCTAAATGGATTATATTTAAACCTTAGATACATGTTTTCAGACCACTGTTTGTGTGTTTGAGGGTGTGTTTGGTTGTTGTTTCTCTTGACTGGATTTAAAGTGTATATCCTGTTCACTACAAAGTCACGTAGTCTGAAAGATTCCCTGGCAGGAACAACGTTTTTGGCCTGGGCGCGTTCCAACCAACAAGCAGGCCTGGGATGAGAAGGAGAGGCAGAGGTTAATGATTAGTCCCATGTTCTCACTGCATTCCACAGGGGAACAGGGGGACATGGGATAAAGAAATGGAGGATTCTGGGTAAGCCTTTACAAGGTTATTGGCTGTTAGTTTAAAAGTACATTCATTAGTTTTTTGTGTTTTGGTGGGGTGGAGTGGTTTACTGAAACAGCATTGCCGCTCTTATCGCTGAAGCTTTCATAACTTCTAACTTCTGACTGGGCTGTCTGTTTTGCAAAAAATAGACTTTGACCTCTGTTTTGATAAACATTTACCAGGTTGAAAACTCAGGTTAGATGATTACTCATTACTGGTTTAAAATTAGATCTTTTTGAAGAGTGAATTCATTGTTCTTTTTGCTCACTGAAGTTCTCTGGTTTTTGTCACTATGCTCTGCAATGCCCTCTTCCTCCTTCCTCTTTTTGATTTTCCACTTCTGAACTTTCCAGTGCCATGCTCATTTTTCCGTGTCTTTGTCTGTCAGTCCTCTTCCTTCTTCCTGCTTCCAATAGCTGCATCCAGATTGATGCAGCTATGAGTGCAAAGTCTTTGCCCAGTTATTAGCAGATTGCCTGATACATAATACCGCTCCTTACATTACCTATATTACATGACAGAAGTAAGGGGAAAGCCAGCCTTTTATTCTGCCAACAGCCTGTATCTGCATCAAGGCTGCCCCCTCTTTCTTCTTTGTATCTCTGTGATCCTTGACTCACACACCACAACTCAGACATTCATCAAGTCATCTTTTGTTTTTGTCTGCTCCTTGATCCTCATCTTTGTCTTTTTCTTCTTTCATCAGCTTCCATCCCATTTTTTGCATGTGAATTGAAGGCAGTGACTCCATATGAACGAGGCTTTTTCTGCGGAGACGACAGCATCACCTATCCATACTTGGAGAAGGAGGCCATCCCTGACACCCTGCTCATCGCAGGTGGCATCGCCATCACAGGCTTAACAGTACGGCCGACCATATATAAGTTCCTCATGTTTTTTTCACACAGTCGTCCAGCGTGACATTAAAACTGATTTCTGCTGTTTCTGTTCCAGATTGCTCTGGGCGAGTGCTACCGTGTGCGTTTTCGAGGCGTGCTCTCACGAGCTTTTGTTAGAAACCGCTACGTGTCGTGCCTGTACAAGGAACTGGGCAGCTTCCTGTTTGGCTGTTGTGTGGGGCAGTCTCTCACAAACATGGCCAAGCTCAGTGTGGGGCGCCTGCGGCCGAACTTCCTCTCTGTCTGTAACATCACATATGAATCCATTAACTGCACTCCTGGCATCTATGTCAATCAGGTCAAATGCAATCCTCGCGATGACAAGTTGGTGGTAGAGGCAAGGTGCGTGTCTATGTTTGTTCTTTATTTTCGTTGTGCTCAGTGATAACTAAGGGTGGGTTATGGTGTTAGTTAACTAAAATAGTTAATGTGTAACATGTGACGTGTATCAATCTTCTCTTTCAGGAAATCCTTTTTTTCCGGACATGCTTCCTTTGCCATGTACACCATGCTCTATCTGGCAGTAAGTGCTTCACAGACACATATTCCAAGAAACTAATCACAAACATGACCTTCACTTTCACTTACGAGCATATATGCTGCAATTACCAAAGGTGTTTTTTTTCCCCATAAGGGCTGCAGCTCCAACTTCCTCTTCAATGAAATAAAACTTTGAAGTAGTGATCCACTGAGGCTAGAGAATCAAATTTGCAAGTATTCATGAATCAACTCAACATAGATGAACAAACACCGACAGGCATGTGCTGTTTAATACATTAACTGCTGATTGTGAAGGAGGGGACTTTTGAGAGCTGCAGTTCCCAACATGCATCCTGCCTCAGATCGAAAGAACTGGAGAGACAGAGAGATGGTGGGGGCTGGAGAACGAGGGAGGCTGTTTTCCACAGGGAGCATGAATAGATGAAGAGACTCCACAAACAGAGGAGGCCTTGTTGTGGTTCTCATTTAGCAGAGGGGGTGGAGGGCTGAAAGTGCCTGCTGAGAGATCGACAGACTTCTTTCAGCAATAGACACCCTCTAAACCCCCTTCTCCAATCCCCCCTATCTCTTCATCTCTCTCCCTTTGAATGCATTGCCCAGCGCTCATAGCTGCTTTGTGAGAGAGAAGTGACAGTTCGAGGGAGACAAAAGCCTGTCATCATCCATACAGTGTCCACATTCCTTGTGTATTACCCGTGATTAATCCATAATTGATCATTTCAGATGACCTAAATATTTCCATGCACAAAGTTGTTTCATTCATTTGCTTTATGCCTCTGGAAAAGAACGTTTCAGTGTGTCTAACTGGGATTTTATGCGATGTGCTCTTTATGCTGGTCTATGTGTGACCAGGGAAAAAAAATATGCCTGTTTCTTTTTTATTTTTTTATTATTATTATTATTTCTTACCAGTAAAATAATTTGATAGGCCTCAATAAAACCCAGTACCACCAAGTACCTTTAGAAGTCACCCTGAAGTAATAGAAAACATTTTCTTCCATCCAAACAACCCAAAACTGTGGTTGAGAAATTAAAGTTGAAAATTACATTCACATAAAGAAGTCTATTGATGTCTAAATGTGGTTGAATAGTGGTTTGGTCCAAATGGTCTAAACAAGTCTGACTTTCAATAACTTTTTCTTTGAAGGCGCCGAGAAAAGTAACATTTTCAACATTTCTTTCTGGTTAAGTGGAGACTAGGAGTGACTAGCCTGAAGGAACTACTGAGCAGAAGAAAAACAGTCTTAAGGAAATTATTGAAGAATACACAAAAGAATAGAGACAGCAAAGAGGTGCACAGGAAGAAATTAGAGAGCAAACCACAAAAGAATAATATCAGAGATATGTGGTTAGAGATGAAGAAGATCACAGACTTCAAGCAAACGGAGGATTACATAAACGGAAGTCTGGAAAGAGCAAATTAACTGAACGCATTCATCCTCAGATTCAGTTCAGGAACAAACTCATAATTTCACCCCCCATTGACCCACAGCTTTCCTATCAAAACTCAGGGGTTTTATCTTCCACCTCAGTTATAGACTCCTCTGCTTCCTCAAGTTTGTGTCCAAGCTATTCCGGGAGATGCTGCTGCTCCCGCTGCCTCTCCCACCCACTTTTCTGTGTCTGGAAATCAGGTGAAGAGGCAGCTGGAGAGACTGAACCGGAAGAAGGCTGCAGGTCCAGAGTCCTGACGGCCAGAGCAGCTCTGTGGGATTCTGCAACACCTCTTCAACCTTAGCGTGATCCAGAAGAAGGATCCAGAGTTGTGGAATACATCCTGTCTTGTTTCAGTACAGAAGAAAACACACCCATCAGTCGCCCTGACATCCCGCATTATAAAAGTGCTGAGAGACTCCTGCTGGACCATCTGAGTAAGCAGACAAGACATTTCAGGACCCCTGCAGTTTGCTTGTCATCGTGGAGTTGGAGTTGCCATGATACACCTGCTTCCACAAACCCACTGTCATCTGGAAAAAGGAGGAAACATTGTGAAAAAACACGTTCTTTAATTTCTCCAATGCATTTAATGCAGTCGAGTCTGATGTGCTTCATCAGAAACTTCAGAAGGTGGAGGCCTCAGTAATCACCTGGATCAATGACTAGCTGACAATCAGACCAGAGTCTGAGAGACTGAAGGACTGTGTGCCAAACCAGGTGGTCAGCAACACAAGAGCACCACAGTTGACTGTACGCTCATCATTCCTTTTCATTCTCTACCCTTCAGACTTCCAGCGCAAGTCCAACTCTTGTCATCTGTGGAAATCCTCTGATGATTCTGTGGTCATCGGGTGTATCAGAGATGGACAAGAAGTCGAGTCCAGGAAACTGGCATATCGCTTTGTGACATAGTGCGGGAATAATCCTCTCATCTTGAACGTGGACCAAACTAAGGAGATGATTGTAGATTTCAGAAGAAACAGGGTTAGATCAAACCCTATTTCCATTGTGAGAAATGATATGGAGGTGAATGCCCTTCTATAAGTTTGTTGTAGAGAGTGGATTGTGTTACAAAAGACATAGAAGCTAAAAAATATTGTTTCTGGAAGGCTGCATACTTTTTTCCAGAAATTTGACAGTTATTCAGCATACATATCCATGACAAGGTAATGAAGCTGATAGTTGTAACAGAACTACTGGAAAAGAGAAACAACAGGAAATAAAAAATAATAAGAGGTGTTGAGACAGACAGCTTTTCACATTGGCTTGCTTCTTCCTAATGTTTCCAAAATCTGTAGACGACTCAGGCCTGTAGGTACATGCCTCTCGGACTGCAGCCAGCTGCTTGTGCATAAAGCAGTGGGAGTAACACCTGCTCACAGTGGAAGTTCAGAAAAACCCAATGAAGGTCGACTTTCCTGGAAGAATGTGGGCCCAGTTGCCTGATAAGCCCAGACAGACCTCAGATAACTTTATAAAGCTCTTCCTGCCTCAACATCGCACTTAAATGTATTTGGAAGCTGCAAAGTTTTATTTTCCCTTTAGCACCGATGTGGTTGATGAACATAGGGATGGAACACGGCATAAGAACTGTTTATGGAGTCACGCCAAGTTTCTGTTTTCCCTCTGGGTTGCAGATGGAGCGGATGCTCATCTTTCACTTAAAGTACTTTGTCTCTGTTTGCAGAACTTTAGTCATTAAACATAATCACAGTTTTATGTGTTTGGGGCATGCATTAGCACACAAGCATCTACATGCATATATTAATAGTGTGGGGATTGTATAATAACAGTATTTATCTTTTTCTGCAGTTCTACCTGCAGGCTAGGCTGTCATGGCGAGGAGCTCGATTATTGCGTCCACTGGTGCAGTTCCTCTTAGTGATGCTGGCCATCTACACAGGCCTGAGCCGCATCTCCGACTACCGCCACCACCCTACTGATGTCCTCACCGGCTTCATTCAAGGGGGGCTCACTGCATACTGGGTGGTATGTTCAGAGTTACTTTCCTCTTTGCAGGATGAATTTCTGTTTCCTTTCGGGGAGTTAGGTTAAACAGTAGTCTCGTTCCACAATCTCACTCTGCTCTCTCATGTGGGGTTATGTATATCTCCTGACATGCTTTTTTTTTTTATCTCTGCCTGCAGGCTTTTCACATCTCGTCCATGTTCAAGCCCTGCACCCGTTCAGACATGTCTCCAACAAGCGTGTGCCTAGAGAGTCCACTGTCCAGCCAGCAAACGGTTTGCTAGCAGGTGGCGTCAGGAGACAAACAAGAGGGGATGGACTGCAATAAAGCAAGAACAACAGATGTTGAAAAGATAAACATTAGTATATAAAGTGAGGGAATCATTTCAAGACGAGGATGTGATAGAGTACAATCTAATGCAAGTTTATACATCTTGTCATACTCATTCACATGCTGACTTTCATGTAACATGTTCACACACTTGTGAAATACAACAGGCTCATACGGCGGTACGTAAAACCTGCCCAGTGAAAAGAATGAATATTTCAGATATTTTTTTATACAAATATAAGATATATACATATTCTACAAGATGATTTTATAAGCTGCTAATATGTTTTGGTCTTTTTTTTCATTCCCAATGATTTTAGAGTTTGTCTTGGTTTTCAGAGCACATTTAATCACTCTTTGATCACGAGTGATCCATGGGAAAATACCAGCCTCCTCTTTATTTTTGCTTCTCTGTTCAACTGGGAAAATATCAACCAGCAGCTTTGAACATAGAGTACTGCACCACTTCAGATGTGAAGAGCGCTTTGCACAAGTCAGCAGAATTAGCAGAGATGACCAACGGGCACCTGCTTAAGTGTGGGACCATCTTTACCTCTGGTGCTACAATGGGCCACTTTCCACATCGGGCTGCCTGGCAAGTGAAAACACATGATCCCCAGTGTGTTTGCTACTCAGTACAACACAATACAATGTTATTGTTCTCTTAGGAGTAGCCGAGTTGGTTTTGGCTCTTCTTCTACAACACCACTTTTTGTACTAACCACTTTTCTCAGAAGATGTAGGCTTGACTGAATTTTTTTTGTAACCTCTGACTTTTGCCCCGGACTCCAATCTCTAAGCTGCACCTTGATTTATGCCACTGAGACAGGAGACGTTGCTCTCTTGTATATCAAAATTAATAGCACTTGACCGTAGATAACCTTCTAATTATAATCTATGTTAAATGTTTTATTACAACTGAATAATCAGTGTTTCTTATTCTTAACTTCAAACTCATACACTATGATTTTGTCTTGAGATTCTAATGTGCAAACTGTATGTAAATAGCTGTCATTTTATGAACCACAGAATTTTAAAAGTATTAGTTCCAAGTCTTGGACAAATTTTACTTGTTTGTATAAGTGTATGTACAGGTGCAGAGTGTCGCTCTTGTGCCTTTTGTAACAACTAGACTGAGCCACAGAAGCTATATGTGTTGTGTTCCCAGTTATTGTTATTTGTTTATGTCTATATCTGTGAATGCCGCAAAGGCAGAAATAACCACTGTACTCAAAAAAAAAAAAAAAGGAAAAAAAAATCCCAACCAAACCATTAAAGTGAATGTCTTCTGTTTTCAACTTTTTCTGCTGTCTGTTATTTTTGGAAGGAAATGTGAAGCACAATTTTCTTTCCCATGTCTGCCTGCTATACTGTTGTAAAATACGGCGTTAGGCAAAACACAATGGGCCAATCAGAAACAACATATCAGAACCCTTTTCAAAACAAACAAAAAACACTTTTAGCGAGAAAGCACAATACCAGTTAATACGGCAGAAAAACCAATTTAATTCATCTTTATTTACAAAAACATTTCATATAGACAAGTTTATAGGGATTAAAAACAGGGGAAGCCAGTAGAAACACATGAGAAATTATGAATTTAAGCTTGATAAAACAAATCACAATAATATGTAAAGATTCAGTCAAGTATATATATTTAGAAACAAATAAAAAACAAAACAAATGTCTATCAAGGTTTAATTTAGAAGGTTGCAGCTATTTTGCAATTTTAAGCTTATTTGTATTGTCCTTGTTGCTTAATTCGTGTGGTGTAATAATTGAAAATATATTAGAAAACATGACTAATTTCTGTAATTCAGTTTAAAAGTGAAATCTTTATGTATGTAAATTTATTACACACAAAGTGAACATATTTGAAGCATTTTTGTTGATGTCGATGGTTTACAGTTCATAAAAATCTCATATGCAATGGGAGAAGAACATACAAACCCCACATAGAAATGATCTGAGCAAGATTTGGTGCTGTGTAAATAATATTTTATTTATTTGGTTATTGACAATTTTCTGGTTTAGTGGATGTCTTGCTAAGTTGTTCCAACTTGAACAATACATGCCCAGTGGAGGCTCTCTTGGTTTTCTTGAGCAGCACTGGTTTCAATCATTTATTTAATCATCTTTAAAGCCGTTTACTGACTGATGCACATCAGTCAGTAAACGGCTTTTAAATTGCTTCTGTACAGGAAGTGAAAAAATCTGTGCTGGAACAAAACATAAAAGCAGAAGTAAGAAGCGATATAGCCATGTGTTAAGTTTAGAGCCTTGTACTCCACTTCTGTTTGCAGTTTTCTTTATCTGGACTCCCTCTCTTTCCTGCACACCCTTCCTTGCTTTGCCCCTTCTCTGCACTTCTTTTAAAGTGCAGTGGAGCGCGATGGGCTGTTTCAGGGGGGTTCATGCTACCATGGAGATGCTTAGCCGACACAGGTTAGGACGTTTGAGGCATTTTCTTTCATTTCTTTCTTTTCCCCCCCCTCACTGTCTCTCTCCAGTTCACTTCCAAGCTTACTGGGGGAGAATAAAAAGCTGCCCAGATCAAACAAAGAGAGCAACAAGAGGAGGAAGGAGGGCCCCGGTAATGGCTCTGTGAGTGTAACGCTAAACTAAGGGTGAACCAGTAATGACGGGAAAAAGTCCTGGAGCGTGTGGCAGAACAGATGGAAGTATATAGTGCATCCCGAAAGACTCTGTGTTTTATGTTGAGACAGTATGTGACACTAAGCAAAGGTAGTGGATTATTGTGGAGGGTTTATCTTACAAATAAAATTCTGGAGAGTGTTGAGTGCATTTTTATTTTTTATTTTTATTACCCGGTGTGTTTTTAGGGTAGCGGCCCTACCAAATTTTCATCTATGCCCAGTCTTCACTGCAAAACAACATAAGTACTGACAACAGTTTCCAAATCTTGAATGTTCACCTTGTAGCTTTATTAAAGTTACTGCTTCACTGAAAGGTGAACCTCTGCTTCAGTTCAATATTCACAGTGGAGATGTGTTTAGGGTGATGAGCAAAGAGCTGGGTGTGTTTCTCTAAGTTTCATTTACAGGACTCACAGTAAAGGGGATTGAAAACATTTGTGCAACATTTTTTTGTGAAAAGTGGGGAACCATGTGTCATTTTTCCCTTCCATTTTCAGCTATGTGCTCTTGTGATGAGAAATCACATAAAATCCGAATTAAATACAATCCGAAACGTTCAAGGAGTTTGAATAGTGTTGCAAGGCTTTGCAGATAAGATGGTAGTTGCTAAGTTCATGGGGTAAGAATGTGATCATAGTTGTTTTCTTTCATAATGTTGTTACTAAGGAGACATTCCATGCTTGTGTGACAGGTACCCGTCCTTCTGCATCCGCCTCTCTCTCTCTGAGATGAAGGCTCCACATTGGCACGTAGCCCACACACCCTGTCAGACGTCTCGTTTACTCTGTGAGTGGCAGGCGTCTGGCTAAAAACCTCATGGCCCGTTTCAAAACAAATGGGAATCAACAAGCAGGGGCAGATTCTCCATGTTTAGATTACTGAGGTCGAGTCAGAAGGGTCTCGCTATTTGCTCCGCTCTGATTGTGCACACAGGAGCAGTGGCCTTCCATTGTGGTCATTTAAAATGAGGAGGGGGGGCTGTTTGAACTCTAATCTTCACAGGTGAAAGCCATTTATTTCTGCACGCTTCACTGTAGAATAAAATTAAAGCTGCCTCCTTATACGATACCTTTGGGGAATTCCTCGATAAGATTAGAACTGTGCGAAGCGGCACAGACGAAGAAATACCGAGTCGGACTCTGGAGCTGATTGAGATCAGCGCAGAAAAGTTTGGGGGAAAGGCACGTAGCTCACCGCCACATCTGCATGTCTCAGGAAGACAGGAACACCTGGATGTGAGATGCTTTTTGTCTAAGAAAGATAACTTTCAGGAATTTGGAGATCATCTACATTCAGTTTTCCACACATTGCTTCTGCTTGTCAGGTTGCACGCACACTGCAACAAATCTTAGCTTACCACAACTACCAGTAGATGCATTTGTCCTTCATAAAGTAGCAGCTTTTCACTTTGTATTTTCAAGCCACTGGCGGCTTAGCCACTGGAGGTATGCCGGCCTCTCGTCCAGCTGTAGTCCAACGCTTAATAGAATTAAAACGGATTAAAGGCTTTTTAAGCACGCCCAAGTTATGGCTCTCCACTGTTGGTGTATTTTAAATCTCCCAAAGTACTGACAGTCAGAAAGCGCATTAACGACAGCTATTAGGAGTGAATGGGGGTAAATTGTGTCCTAATACAAGTTTGTGACCCAGGATTTCAACAATTCTTCTTCCCTTGTCTCTGATTATTAGGGATTAAGATGTACTGACTCAAAAAGAAAGATCAAAGATCACTTCAGGTAGTCAAAATGCTAACCTTGTGACAAAAGAAAAGTATCCTTATTTATTTAGATAGATTTAACTCATTTATTTATTATAAACTTGTACATAAAAGGGGACTTTTAATGCTGTACAGTACCGCAATAATGCAGTTTAGAAATTTTTCATATTTTTATGTTATAATTTCAAACTTCTGTGTGTTTTATTGGAATTTTATTTGAGAAAAAAAAACTGTGATAAAGGATTTGTGATCTTCAAACTATTTTACGTGATTGCTAAATCCACTAAAGAGAATTATCCCCATAGAATGATGCATCTATGTGCAGTGTTTTTAGGATGATCTGCACGCAACTTCAGAAGGTACTGCAAAGTTGAAGATTAAAATTGCAGATTACTTTGGCCACAGAGTGTTGAAAGAGACTTTCCCAACCCACCATAACAACCAGGACATTGGGAATATTGCCCACACAAACATTGAGACGTAAGACATTTTGGTTTAACTCACTTGTGTAAATGCAGGCTGCTTCACCTCACATTTATCAGCACATATCTACAGGTTCATTTTCAGAGAGTTTACGGTGGCTTTCAAAGCTGCAACTGATCAATTATATAATTTTGCTGAAATTAAGAATCATCACATCAGAGTGATGATCCTCAATGGTTATCCCTGACAAACTTGAAGCTTAACCTCAAAGTTTTCCTGAGCTGCTCAGAAGTGGATGACAACATCATGAGTCAAGTCTCACTGAGGCCGTCACAGAACAGCTTCAGTTTTTAACCCTCTCAGACTCAAATTACTTGCAAAGACTGGCTAAGTTGTTGCAAATCTGCAACACCTGCCTGGAGAGGGTTAAAGGGTATGAGAGTAAAGGGGCTGAATATGAAAGCACATCAAACTTCCCTGCAGTAAAAAAAGCAGAGAACATGCAATTTTGCACCAAATTTGTTGTTTAAGTTGCAGGCCACAGTTCACTTCCTCCTCCATCTCCAAGGTGGCTGTGGCATGCTCTGTTTTGCATCTCCCTCAGGTTCTTTTAACAGACACTCTAATGAAGCTGATTTTGTAGCCGCTGTGTAGCCACAATGTGTTACACAGGGTACAAGCTGGATTCAGTCAAGTTTCAGGAAATCCTTGGATAAAATGTCACGGAATTGTGGGAAAGGAGAAACTTGAGCATCACTGGATCTCCAAAGAGGAAAGGAAGTCCACCCAGGCTTAGCTAAAGCAGAAGTCCTGGAAAACACCAGATTAGTCATCATGTTTGCATTCACAAAATGCTGAGTGAACTGGTGACATTTCTAAAGAAGAGTTTGTAGCACACAAATCAAATCGGTATGTAAATGAATCAGAAGTCTTTACCCATGAGGAACAAGTTAATATTCCTTATATTACTGCCAGTAGCTGGTTTCAGGCTATGAATCATGTGTGCTGCAGGTCGTAGCCTCAGAAAAGTTCTCTATTACTAAAAGTATTTGGTTTAAAGCGGTTGAATAATTCTCAAACTACAGCAATCATTAAACATGACAGTTTGTGTTTGTTTTGGAGAAACAACATTGAAGTATGAGTAATCTTGGATGTGTTGAGCTATTTAAGCTGCTCTTGCTTGATTTAGAAAGAAGTTAGTTTGTGTATTTTACCATTAAGCCTAATTTGCAGTGTCATTTCAGGTGTGACCGTAACAGTGTTGAGCTGTCTGCAGACAGCATCACTATACAAATCATTGCACCGATGGAAACTACTACTAGCTGCAATGCTTCAACTGCTTAAACATTACACTGCAGGACAGATTTAAATATGTCATGAGTGCAATAACAGGCTGAATCACACTGTTCTTTAGAACACATCTGTTAAGTTGTTAAATTGCATCGTATTTGTTTGTGACACCATGATGTTTACCAATGATGACCAAAGAGTCGTAACCATCTGCCAAAATGCTTAGGACTCTCATTGTTCAGTTTCCTGCTGCAGGAAAGTGTCACCAGTTGAACACTTTGCCATCTGGCACTCACACAAACAGACTAACAAGGCGATAACAAGTCAGTGCCTGTTAAACAATAAATTTCTAAATGTTTTAAAGGTATAAATTACAGCGTTGATGTGTTGTTGGGTCATTGTAAAATGTTGCTTTCTTCTGGTATATTTGATGCTACATAAAACAGTCACATAACTATGAGCTGAAAAGTGTCATTCATTCATCTTTGGGAGAGGACTGATGTGTTGAAAGGTTGCATTAGGTTTATCTGATGAGAGCTCACAACACAGTATGTTGCTTTTAGCATCAAGCTAAAAGCAAGCAAGCTTGAGCTTACTTACCTGCGCCTTGTCTAAATATAAAACTAACCATTCCCTCCCAACCTGCTCTCCCTGTTAACCACAAAACAATATAAATACTGTTCACTTTCAGAAACCTTTCCAAGAAGCTATAAACCTGACATATAAAGTTGTGACTCTTAATCATGCCAAGTGCTGTGGACTTTGACACGACGTTGTGGAATAAAACAAATGTATTTATCAGAAAGTAAACAAGCGACGTTTTCAGTGGAGATACCAGACCGTTTTGTTTTTGTCATGCAGGCAAAACCAAATAAGAGATACTCACTGTACGTTGAGCCATTACTTACATCTTGCTGACAGAAGGCTGAAATGAAAATAAAAAAAAAAATCTTTGGAATGAAAACATCAGTCAAGACGTGTGAGGTGTCTGAGGCAACTGCTGGGGAAAGGAGGGAGGTGTATCCTGGGTTCCAAGGTCAACAAGCTAAACCTCCTGCAGCCTACTGTTTCACGTGTGGTGGTAATATAACAGTGAGAGGACACTCATGCCGTGTGTTAACCCCTGCTGGGGGATCAGGAAAACACACAACTTGTCACTTGTGCTGCTTAAAAGGTGGAATGTGCATGCAGCTCACATGTTAGGCCTGATGAGTGGTTTTCACTGCAAATACAGAGCTCAGAAACAACGGTTTGCACAAAACCTACAAGATAAGTTAAGAACAAGACATTTGTTTAGAAGGAGTCTTCAGATACATATCCCTGCAAAAGTGTTTACACCCGTTGAACATTTTTCTCAATTTGTAACCAAAAACTTTAGGTTGTTTTCTTTGAATTTTGTAGAATAACTCAAAGTAGCCTCACAGCTATAACATCCCCCAAGCTCAGTCATTTTGGATGCAGGAACATTTGTCTTAAAATCTGGTCAGATTGTCAATTTGATTTTGGTTCGGACTTTGACTGGGCCATTTCTGACATTCCATTGCAGCTCTTAACTGCTTAGTCTCATTGTCCTGCAAGAAGGCTAACAGGTGTTCCTCTTGTATTTAGCTCCATTCATCTTCCCATTAACTCTGACTCTTCCCTGTGTCTTGTGAAGAATTCCCCCAGCATGTTGCTGCCTTCACCGTGTTTCACCGTGGAGATGTTTTGTTCAGAGTGGTGCGCAGTGTGTTATCCACCACACATGGTATTTTTGCCTGCAACCAGGATTTTGTATTCTGGAAACCTTCAGGTGTGCTGGCACAAATGCTAGACTGACGGAAATAAACATTTGTTTTCTCATGAAGCTAGGAATTTGGCACATTTTGTATTCCATGATGTGTTTTTAATGTGCATTAAGTATGCTTTTAGCTAATCTTAAATACTTCAGTTAGCGCAGACACAGCAGAAAACTGTTATTTTTTATTAGCTAAATTGTATGAAGCATTGAGTGGCATTATTACAACCCTGTTTACATTATTTGTCTCTTAGTGTTTCTTTAGAATAAATGATCTTCTATTTCATTCGGTTATGTAAGACACCAACTCCGTCAACACCCTGTTTATAAAAGATTGATGCCATGTGAATCCTCAATAACTCGCTCTTTATGCCTGCCCTTTAATTATCCTTTACGTTGGTTTTGTTGACAGGTAATGATCATGGCTGTGGAAAATCTAGAAGAATGATGGCACTGACAGGGAGAAGGAAACCACATACCTAGTTACCTGTCTAGACATAGAGTAGTTGGGAGAAAAAAAAAATAGCACCCTCCAAAGATGTTCCTGACAAACTGACAGTTTGTTGCAAATTATTGTTTCTTACAGGGGCCTGATACTTTTGATCAGAAGTGTTAGTGATAAGGTGGAACGGTCGGCCCTGTCCTGAAACCTATAGACACCTAAAAGCGTACGCTTCCGTTGAAGACATTAACCAACACACCTGTGTGTTCTTATTACACATAAGAAGGACTGCTGTGAAAATCACCTACTGACCTGTTGGTTGGACTTAGAAGAGTGGGTGAAGTAGCCTGAATACTGCTGTTGTGTTTTCTGCTTTCTTCCTTTGTTGGTTTTTCAGGTGACTGTTCCACACGCCAGTTAGCTTTAAGCCTTCTTGTTTATTTAAAATGATGCGTTCAAGTGTGAGCAGCTACACCGAAGCTGCAATAACAACACATGACGCTGACAGATGTGCTTAACCCATTTAATCCCACCATGCAACAATTGTTGCTAGACATTTTTTCTAACTTCTGGAAGCTCAAAAAGAATTGTTTTGACTTTTGGCAGCTAATTGAAGTTTTATCATTAAATAATAGAGTTTCTACTCTAAGCCGATCAATTTCATGTATCTGGTGTGAAAGGTCACTTTCTGCCTGTGACGCTGGAGGTAAATGTCTGTCACAAACCTGTACAAGAGGAAGTCAGCAAAAAGTATTTAAATAAACACATATAAATAAAATATTTTGAACATATGTTCTTTCAAGAGTCTTTTCCTTTCCACAAAGTGTGTCCTATGCACTGAATGACCAATACAGTATGACGTCACGCCTGAAACTAGTTTAGGACAGAGCCAAGGTGGAACAGGGAGAATTTCCTCCTAGATGTAGATTTGTTCATACCAACATTTTCACCTGACTTTGCCTCATTGATCAAATGACCAAATGAGGTCAAAGGTTACTCGTCACATTGAGACTATGACATCTGCAGGATGTGACATTCAATATTTACGTATCTAAAATATTTCTGAACACTCCAATAACCATTCTTTGTTATAATAGAATAACATTATGACAAATGATTTTTTATATTTTGTTTATATGTATAAATAGGTCACAGTTGTGTAATTTAGACAATGCAGTTTCCCACCGGCAAGAGTATGAAACCTACATTTTCAATTACATTCTCAACATAAAATGTAATAATTCATAAATATCATGTGTTAAGGAGGTCCAAGGATTGAAACGCATGCACTTATTTTGCAGGAAAAAATTTGGGATTGAATGGGTTAAGCCTTACATTCTCCACTGCAACTCTTCATCCAGTAGGGCAGGCTTTTTTCAGGACTCTGTTGCAAAACAGAGAACATTGCATGCAGAGAGCAGCTCATAAACAAAATCAGCCAGTTGGGTAATTTGATTTGAATTTCTTGCATACTTTCTCAGGAGCACACTAACAGTGAAGCACATGCTACTGCTTGTAAAAGCGGCTGTTTGTGTGAATCGGTTGCGTTGCGTTGTGTGTCCTGTTATGTAGGTATGAGCTTGCAGCATTTGCTCCACATAAGAGGCACCGGGAAGAGCACAAGGGAGTTTGTCAAAAAGAAACTCACTGTTTCTTGGGTATTATCCTTCACAATGCATGGTCTAATCGGAGAGGAAGGATTTTTGTAACAAGACACGCTGGACCTGGTTTTACCCGGCCGTGTGCTGGGACTCGGAACATCAGGAGGGAAAATAGTGAAGAGAGCAGAAAGGAGAAACACACGGGGAAAAGAGAGCAAAGAGAAGACAAAGTGGAGTGGGAGAGAAATTGGGAGAGGAGCCAGAAGAGGGATGAAGTATACAGATAAAAACAGAAGTTGAATTTGAGGCCATGTTTCAAATGGAGAGCTTTGTTTTCTGACAGAGATCCCTCTCAGGAGATGGATCTGGAAAACAGATTATAGTAATAAAAGCCATCCAAGTTGCACAATGTGTACCTCAGCACCCTGTGAACTGAAGCTGTTGTGCATCAAGCTGTACTGTGCTGTGACAGAGCTGTAAAAGCTTAATGAAGCCTTACTGAAGCTTTCTGTTTGAACACTCGTATACATTCTCTCAGGTAGATGGCTGCAAACATCTGTCAGAAATTTTAATATTTAGCTTTGGAACAGACTTGCTTTTGTTTATTAGCTTTCTTTTTATAGGAAATTCACAGGGGGATCAAGTTGCTGCACTCAGCTGAAGCAAACTCTGTATAAGAGAGCTGTGGTTTCGAAATAACGTTAAGATTTGTGAACAGGAGAAAATGTGGATGGGTTCAGGGCCATAATACTGTGAGAAACACCTCGATTTACAATAAGTCTACAAGAGCTTCTACTCGAGCACCCGTGAAATTAAAACAGGCCCAACTTGGTGATTTACATGTTCAGTTTTGTGGGTGCAGATGAACAAAAATGTCAGTGTGTGTTGGTGTTGGCATGCTTTCTTTGCTGGCAGTGGGTAGACGTCCTTTTGTGATCTCAAACTGTTAACACTGGGGGTTTTAGGTTTCCTAATGAGCCAACTGGAGACTTCTGTAACTATCCCAGCACCATTTGCGTTTCACTAAGCTCCGTTGGTCTGGTGCTCAGAATGACAAACGCCCATTGCCATTTAGATTTATCTTCCCAACTGCCAAAACCACTCCAAATCCCAGTTTTGTCACTTTGAAGTTGAGAGATGGTTGAAAATGTGAAACACAAAATGAATGTTATTTTTGTTGCGCAAGCTTCAAAAATAACAGTTCTGGAAATTTTAGCATAATACAGTTTCCTTAGTCTGGTTTAATAAGCTTAATCTAAAGAGAAGACTGCAACAAGGAACATTTTATCAAACATTCTAAGGATTTTAGGGAATCTTCCAGTAACTTCTCACAACCTGCAAACTACTAATCTTACAGTTAAGTTATGCAACACCTATGACTTATAAAATGAACCAATTCACCAAGAATTATTCAACCCCCCTGGTTTTATATACAAATATTGTAAAGCAAGGGTATTAGTGAAGGAGATGAAAGCTATTTAGCTATTATGTTACATAAAGGGCAGCAGTTGTATGGATACGCAGTGGAAAATGTGTTTTTATGCTGAAAGGCAAGTGCTAAATGAATTTAATTTATTTAGAGCTTTTCTAGTCTCACTGACTATTCAAACCACTTTACACTATGCATCCAGTTGCATTCACAAACATGCACACATCCACACACAGACTGGTAGAAAACGTGGGGTGCAGTGCTTTACGCGACATCTCACAGAAGGAAGCTGGAAACTGTAGTGTCCAGATTTCAGGACAAATACTGGATTGCAAAACTTGTTTTTCCTCACTCATTTTATAATGTCAAACATAAAAATTACATCAGGTTTGTGCAACTGTATGCACGGCTCTTTTCTATCACAAATTCTTTCGGTTAAACTTTAAAATGATGGTTGAGAGCTCCATGGTTATATTTATTTACGGTCTGGGGTTTAGTTTTACCAGTGTTAGGATGTCTTAACAATTTGTGGTGAAGCAATATTTTAGACAAGTGGTAAACACCACATTTTGGGGTGAGTCTTTAAACGATTTCAAAATGTTTGAGCCAAATCATCAAGTTCTTGCATATAAAGTCTTATTACTTTTGTAAGTAAGACTAAATAAATAATATATCATTTTTAATACTGACTAAATAAATAAGTCTGCATTAAAAGCTTCAGTTTAGATTTTGTGTCTAGAAAAGTTATTCATATAGATTGAACTTTTCCATTTTTTCACATTGCAGACAAACCTGCACTGAAATCTGACAGTATGATACATCCTACAAGTCAATTCTTAACAGACTAACCTTCTGATGCAATTACATTTCAGGTTTTTTGGCTGTAATTGCATCCAAAGAATCTGCAATTGCAGGTCTTTTGTCTCAATTATTTCTGCAGAGAAAAGGTCAATTAATTAGAGATTTTCCCAAATACCTTGAGAAAAATAATTGTCCATTCCACTTTGTAAAATTGCTCAAACTTTAAACTGATATTAATGTTCAAGTGTTGCTAGTGATTCTAAATTGGGTTTAGGTTTTGACAGACTTTCACATCCAAACATGCTTTGATTTAAATTGTTCCATTTGATTTCTTTGTATATATTAAAGCTGCTGGAAATTAACCTTCGACCACAGGCTCAAACATTTCACAGTCTTAATCCTTTAATCAAATTACATTGACCCACAATGGTTTCCACTTACATGCACAACTGTTCTAATATTCTCAACTTTTTTGTAACTTATCTCGTTGAATGACAGTAAAATCATCAAGAAAGGAGAATAAATTTCTTTGACCTTCCTCACATGTAACACGGCCACATTTGATATTAGCATTTGGAAGCCTGCTTCTGATATGACCTTGATATTATTAAAGAGTCAGAAGATGGTAAAAGAGAAAGCTGAAGTAACTAAGTGGAAGAAGCCTACGATGTCAAGGAGACAGAAAGAAGCCCTTACTGAGTTACACAGATTGTCTTCTGTCTTTTCTCAGTGGACCAGAAAAGATGCAATCTAAGTGATGCGTAGCAGACCATAGAAACTTCTGCTCTATCTTTGCTGTGAGCACATGCATTTGTGGGTGTGTTTCTGGAAAAAAGAGACGACACTGGACTCAATGAGTGCTAAGAGTTAACAGTTCCTAAAGTTTGGAAGAAATATCTACTGACCACACACGTTTCTCTGAAAGGTGAGGAAACACAAATACAGCATCAGTTGAATCGTTATTGATTTAGATTTGTTCTACTATCTGATAAAACACTCCACAACCACATACAATACATTCTGTTGAACAAAGTATGTAAACAGTCACAGGGTTTACATCTTTGACCTTGTTTCCATGTCTCTGACCCACATGACAAGGGCCTCCCCTTGTGTCTGGTGTGTAAAACAGCAAGCAACCCTCACATTATACACACACTGGTAAAGGTTTTCAGCTAAAAGATTTCTGGAATTAATCTTCTTGGTGATCTGCTATCTGTGTAAAACTGTGCTGTCATAGCTGACCAAGAATGGGCAAGTTAATATGATTTCTAAAGGTGGCAGTAAAGGTGTAACCACCCTTTAAAACAGACAAGGAAGAGATTGTTCTTTTTTTTTTTTTTTTTTTAAACCACTTCCTGAACTTGACAGTTTCAGATGTAAAGACGATGGCCTGTGGAATATTTGACAAGCTCTCTGCCCTAATATTGTTTGTATGGTTCCTACAGATATGTGTGGCATCAGGTAAGAGTTGGAACTTCAAAAATTATGAGATTACTTTTATATGCCGAGATTTTGATTTGTTTATTGTTGGATTAATTCCTACTGCGTCATGAGAATACTTCCTGTTTTTATTCTGATTGTTTTCTCAACCATTTATTTGGTTTCTTACAGAATGCAAGTCAAAGAACATAATCTGCACTGAAATCTGTGTTGCTGAGGGATTTGGATATAAACATGAATGTCCAGAAGGAAGTGAGATTGCAATTGAAGGAACCGATAAGGTGCGGCTGTGTATTTCAGCGCCATTTTAGTCCATGTTCTGACTTAAATATTACTTTTTTCAGTGATATTCCAATCTTTATTACGTCTTAAAATAGAAAGTGAAAACTACACCATTGTCAGGTTCCTTGTATATTATGGGACACAGTTTAACCCTTAAATTGCCACGATGACCTCATAGGCCCATTGACTTACATGAAATGTTTTTGAGGATGACAGTTAAGGGGTTAAAATATGGCACTGAGGTTCTGGACAGTTACTCTTTATGTTTGAATCATTGTGAAGCAGTGTGTAATTTTAATATCTACAATAGGTGCTGTAAGAATACTTTTACTGACTTGAAAATATATATATTTTTTTTAACAGATGAATTTAGGTTATGCTGATCTACGCAAACAGGAGTTTAAATTTTTGCCACCAGTAGTGAAAATGGATAAACATTCAGTGATCACAGAAGTCTGCCAAGATCTTAAAATTACATGCACACCTTTTACTGTAAGTTCATTTTAATTATAGCCTTTAATAATGGAGACTAAGTATTCTAATCAAGTTTATTTTTCTATAGAAAAAATACGAAAATCTTGCTGAAGAAACGTGCATGAATTTTAAATCCATTCCTGGTGAGTTCCAAAAAAATACATCTTATTACAACAAAGTTCAATAAAAAAATATATTACACGATCTTTAGTAATTTAAATATAAACACGCAACTTCTTAATTTCAAGCAGAGAAATTTCCAGCAGGCAATATTAATGTGAGTCCGGCGCCTTCAATCCACGATCAAAGTCACCTTGGATGTGAGTGAAAGCAAAATATCTGACTTTGTGTTTCTTCCTTTGATCTGTTCAATATTTTCCCCCTTTTTCTGTCACCTACAGGGATTGCAGTTCCAGTGATCCTGCTTTTGGTCTCTGGAGTAATCTCTTACTGCTGCAGGAAAAAACATAAGGGGTGAGTCAATTTCTAAATCAGTGAATTCAATAAGTTTTTTTTGTTTGTTTGTTTTACAAAAGAAAATCTTTATTTTTGTAATGCCATTGTCTTCGTGTTACAAATGTAACACTTGGAGTAGCCTTCTGAAGGCCATAAATTATACATTTTGTTAGAAATTTACATTTCAGTTTCAAGTTAAATAATAAAGTCAGGTCATTTTTTTTTTAAACTAAACAAGCAAAACATTACAAAACATGTCAAAGCGTTTCAGATCTAAGTTTTATTTTCATGCCCATCCTCAGGTTTTACATCTCACCACAGTGAGGAAAAAACCCTCTGCTGCTGCAGCTTTCTTTTTTTTCATATGGGCATTAATTCATTCTCACTTCTATTAGAATTCTCCTTGAGAACTGCCATCTTGAATCACCGCCGCTGCCATCTGTACAGTATGTCAAGGGAAAATTACTTCCAAACGGCTGCTGTGTCGATCTCACTGCATAAAATACATTTAGAATAAATACAAGTAGGCGCAGGAGTTGGACTTTTTTTCATTGCAACCTGTAGATTATGAAAACCAAATGTCAAATTTTAAAAATTGAGGAGATGGGCCCTGACTGAATTCACTCATTCATATGTTTACAACCCAGTGCTAATATTTGATTAGTGGATTTCCTTAAGGAATCAACAAAATGTTGTGATCTTTTTCAGAGGTGGGATATTCAACTGTCTCCAAAGGTAAGCCTTATTGTTAGCATGTTTCACCTCTTTTGTCTAAATGTAAGAAATATAATATAATCAGTAAGCTGTAGTTACTTAAGAAAGGGAATTTCTATCTTTAAATGGAGTTACATCCTTTACAAAAGTTATTCTTTACTAGTTTGGTTAACTTATTTTAGCCACTAATGCTTTTCAACTTCTTCTTAAGAAACCAAGAAGGAAGTGGATTCCCAATGGTTCTAGGAGATTTAGAGGGACAAAACAATGCTGACGTCAGGTAAGCTGACATTGTAAACTACTTTCAGAGGAGATCAGTGAAGGTAGAAACTTGTTTATTCTGGACATTACAGGAATGGAGAAGATTCACGTGGATGTGGTGGAAATGACCGAGACACAGCTCAAAGTGCTATGAGGTTAGACTGATGCCTTTGCAGTTGACCCCCTTTTTCTTACCATGTTTGTCAGAATTGACAGAGTGTGTCTGTAAGCTCATAAACATCATGGAGTCTGGCCTTTAATCTGCTAAAAGCTATCGATTCCTTAGGTGATGCCAAAGCTCCACAGATCCCCGTTTCCTGAAAAGGTTCACTTAACTCAAAAGGGATTATTAAAATTTGTCAAGTTTGCAATTTAGTTTAAACTGACGTGTCGCTTTACCTGCACAGCTTCAGAACAAGCTGTTTATGCATAACTAAATTATGTTTAATATCTGTGTTGTAGTGGAAACAAGGGATCTCCCAACACCACTACTCCATCTGATCACAACCCAATGAACGGGTGCGCTTTAAATACCATAATGTGTTTATTATTGATTCCTTTATTTATAGCTTGACAGCCTGACCTGAAAATAACTATTGCATGTGTCAGCTCTAGGAACATGAATGAGGAGCCAGTCGGAATAAATGGAGCGAAAGGAAGAGGAAATAAGAGGTATGTTTTAAGTGAACACATAGATAATTAACATCTATAAAATCTATAAAATCTAAATATGTCCAACTATTATTTCACTGTGGCTCAGAATTGACAGACAGAGAAACGCAAGTAAGTTACAAAGGAATAAGTTTAGCTGCATGTGAGAGGAAAAAAATTAACAGAGTGTGAAACAGAATGAGAAGCAAAACAAGATAAAATAGCCGACCATGATGAACAAATCTGAAACATTTTGATGTGGTCAAACAAAATGACCTGTTGTTCTCACACCTTGTTGTGTTTCTGTTTCTGCCTGATAAATGATAATCGGCGACTACCTCACCGTGATCAGGGAGCTGGATGGCGGAGGGGCTGCTGCTCATCATCACGCTGAAGAACAACCACTGCTGCCAGATCAGCGGTGAGGCTGCCACTCGCCATGTTGTCGCACCTTCAAATGTGTGACCAAAGAGAAACCTAGGACATGTGCCAGTTTCAGTCTGCCACACATGTTTTTCTTGTTGATTTGGCCCTGCTGCTCTTCAAGATTCCAAGAGGGAAATTTAAGTGCTTCTCTCCACCCTGCCAGTTTCACACAGACTAGTTTAAACTTTTGAACTTCTTATCTCTACTTTAAAAAATCCTGAATACCACATGTTGCTGTTATTTTGCTGTATCTCAAATCTCAGGTGCGTTTGTGTTTATCTCCAGAACTGCCAATCGAGATTTCAACAGGTCTTACGTGGCTGTGACTTTGGTGAATGAGCTCAGCTCCAACCAGGAACCAGTCAGCAGACATTCTGCAACACCAGTAAGTCAAGAAATCTTTATATTAAAGTTTGAACATAGAAATGTTCGTTTTGTTGTTTTCTAACTTTACAAATTCTTTTGCAGGATGCTGACGTGGAGTCAACATGCCCTGAAAAACCAACAATATAGTTATAATAGATAAATATGATATGCTATATAAAATAATAATAATAATAATAATAATAATAATAATAATAATAATAATGATCCCTGTGTCTATGTGAGACATTTCCTGACATGACCTTTAGGCTTAAGTTATTTCATAAATTTCACACACACACACTTTTGTCTTTGAAAAAATCTTAAATATTCAAAAGATGTGTGTTAAATGTTGAAACAAATGTAAGCATTTAAATGTGCTTGTTTCTACGATATTCGTAAAACTTGGAAATTATAACTATTTTAACAGCTGTATCTGGTTGTCATAACAATTATCAATATGATTTTCATGCAAGGAAATCTTGACTGTTGAACTTAACCAAAGGAGTGGGTGAACTACATACATGTCAGGAATGTGCCACATTTAAGGGCTAGAGAAAAACATATGTTTCACTATATAAAACATATTATGAATATGTATAGCTAAACTAAAGATATTTTTAAAATAAATATTTTGGTATTGTATTTCAGTTAAACCGAATATCTTATATTCCTGGCAGATTCGGGTAGTCACATTTATTCTAGATGAAAGGAATAATATTTTAGAGCCAGATTACAGATATAAGTCCAATAGGTAAAGATTAGGGTGATGACAGGGAGGCCCCCAATCTTAAAGAAAAAGTAAATTGTAAAAATACATTTAAAAAAAAGTAAAAAAAACTAAAAAAAATTCAAAAGAATGGCTTTCTTACTGCAACAATTTTTGCAATTGCAAATCACTTGTACAGGCTGTTTTTTTAAAAAAAAATAATAATAATAAAAACACATGAATTAATATTTTAAAATCGATCTTTTTATATGGTTATAGGGAAGTCTGCCTCTTTTACTGTCAGAAACCTTTCAATTAAATGAATATAATAATATTATTTTACACAAATCTGCCAGGTTGATAACTATGTATGTGTGTAAGAATGTATTCTGTATCACAGCTACAAACTAAATATATACAATAATCCTTACAAATTTGCCTTTGTTATTTTTTCTTTTTTTCTGACAAATATTAATTTCCATTTGTTATGCAAAAGCCTGCAAATATATATTTTAGATTAATTAAGTTGTGAGGCAATTTGTGTGTGACAAAATGCCTCAATCTTAATTAGTTTCGTTGCATCCATTATCACTTTTATTACTGTAATCTCTCCCTATCAAATCTTAAATAAATTTGTTTTCTAATGGATCTCACTGCTTGATTATTTCCATTATTCACCGTTTTATTTACACTGCAGTTTTTACCACAAGGTGGCAGTAAAGAGTCATGCGCTGTGATGCACTGAGGAACATGGTCAACACTGATTCGCCTTTTATAGCTTTGATTGAGTTATGCAAATGAAATTGTGTTTTTATTCCGGATTGCCGAAGAATCTCAAACTGATTTCGGATTTCTATCATCAGTCACTGGGAAAGTAACAACATGCTTTTGTTGGAGGAAAAATATATATATATATATAAAAATAAATAAATAAAATCCCCATCACAGTGCAGTTGATTGGCTATTGTGTGAGCCCTCTGTGCAATCAGGAAGTGTGTTTAGGTTGGTCTCTGTACTCTTATACTGTAAAGTGCTCAGGCCTAACAAATAAAGGGGCTGGCATTGTGCCACACATCACTTGGTAATTCAAGTGTTAAATGCTGTATGTCACAGGCTGGTTGCTCCTGTGGCTTGATGTATGGTAGTAATTACATTCATACGCAAACACATAAGGGCTCATGCTGAACTTAATACATCTCCTCTCTATCTCCTGGGATCTGCTGACAGTCGCTGTGAGCCCCGGTTTGTCAACGTCTGACTCTATTTTAAGCTTCCCTAAATGTGCAGTGACCTTGAAAAGCCCCTTTTTTACTTTGAGATAGTTTGAATGCCAGGAAGTGAGCATGGTAGGGGTTGCAGGCTTTGTTGCTCATGTCGAATATCTTTTTTGCAAGAAGGTGCTACAGTTGCACTGGTGAAAAGAGGGTGATTGAATGGTCAATGCCTCCAAGCCTTGTCTCCGAGGGAGTGTCAGGGAAAGGACATGAACAAGGCTGGCCTGATGCATGGATCGGTGCAAAATATACAGTTCATCTTTACAGTATGGCAAAATGTTTGCATGTGTTTTTTTTTTTAACATATATTTGGTTGGAGCTAATTTTGGACATTTGTGAATTAGCTATTGATTGACGAGCTAAGAAATAAAATGCAGTAAGAGCTGAACTCCAATCAAAGAGTGAAGACGCGGGCAAAGGAAAGCTGCAATATATATGATTTAATGAGCCATTCCTAAATGATCTGGCTGATCATAATTTTTTATTCTTACCCTGGAGAGTGCTGCTGTGCACCACCTTGGCAAATGACACACAAATGGTGTTGCAATGAGAAATCAGTAGTCTGCACTCACAGTGCAGTTATTAAAAGATTACATGAGGGATCACACCACACAGTATGATTAATTAACCTTGACTGATGCTTTAGAAAGCCGAACACAGCAGAGTAATTATCCCCACAGGTCTGTGTGTACCTATACAAACATATATGAGATGCTCTGAAAGCACCACGATAGCTTTCACTCAGGGTTATTTTTGTTAAGCAAAGCTCTGCTCAACCTTCCCTTCAGGAGCCAAAAGCTGTCCGACATTTTCCCCAATGTGCTTCTCTTTACGTGTTTATGATCACCTTACGGTGTGTGCTTTGCACGCAGATCGTTGTTTGAGTATAATCCTCATCCCTACCACCTGGTCAAATCTGCCTATGCATGCTGTGTGGCTCATAGGCGTGCTGACTCAGGAAGGAAATCAGCTGCTTGACTTCAGAACGACGTATCCCACGGTAGTCCAGCGAACAGCACAATGCAGTTTAGGCTGGCTGAAAAGGCCAATGAATTAAACATAAACTGTGCGTAAAGATAACTTTTCAAATCCAGTTCAGATTGTGAGTCAGGGATATTAAAGTTAATTTTAATACAGAATTGCAGAGAATTAATTAATTGGTGATTACCTTTTTTTGTCACTCTGGCACATAACAAGCACACAAGCAATTAGGATATGTCAGCTCGCGACTACATCCACATTAGCACAAAATATTTTACACCTTTAAAGCGTCTCTAAAAACATCCCTCAAGCATCACGAGTGAATATTATTACATATATTTTTTATTATCGTTCTGATGCAAGGTCGCTCTGACCTGCAATAATAGAAACCCTCTCAGAAAACTGTCCCTTTGGCCCAGACTGCTTTCAAAGGAAAGACTTTGAGGAGAAAATGATTCAAAGAGAAATGGTCAGTACTATGAAAACAGATTCAGAAATATATTCAAAATCATGTTAAAAAGGAAATATTAAAAATGATCTTAAATATAGATCCACATTAAGTTTAACACTAAGTAAACACTTGACACTTCATTTATTTAACAAAAAAAAAGCTAAAGTAGAGCTGCAGAATGTCAAGAATAATTGATATTCTGTGAAGAAATAATCATCATGACCTGGTCAGCCTCTCACATGCTGGTTGTGGAGCGATTCTAGCTTGGTGCACTTCGTTGCTGCTGAAAATCAGTTCACACCACGCTCTAAAGATCTAATTCCTGAATATTAATTAAAGTCTGGACCTTGAGTGGGTCATTTGCAACACCTTGTTTGTTTTCTTTCCAAGCTGTTCTGTGGGAGATTTGTGGCTGCGTTTGGGATAACTATCCTGTTGCATGACCTAATTTCAGCTACGTCTCAGCTACTGGGCAGATGGCCTCAAATTTCACTAGAGCACTTACATTTGCAGAGACTTTAGGGATTCAGACTGTTTGGTTATAGCCAACAAGTGCAATGGTATAATGTCTTGTGTTTGGTGAAATGTTTGTTTTTTCTGTCCTCTGGACAATTTTATAGAATTTGTATGGTTTGTTGAAATGCAACTTTGGAAATACAAGCTGTGCTACTATTTTCTGTCCCAAGAGAAAAGCCTTTCTCTTTTCACCAATTTCCACTATTCTTTATTTGCACTGTAACAATCTGTAACAGTTGACCTTCTGCTAGAGATTTAGCTTAGAAGTCTAAATGTACGATAAACTTGCTGTGACATCCATGGGTATTAGGCATTTCAGCTGTCCCCAATTAATTAATAATTTTACTGATGAAAGTATAACCGCAGATTGGAAGGAAATTACCTCATAATCTTCCTCATATTGACGAGATGCAGTATTTGTTTTTCTCCGAGACGGATGGCGGCATGTTCCCTCTTTGACTTTGTGTTGTCATTTAGAAAAGCAAACCACCAAAATTGCTTTTATGGAGGCACTTATGCCGTCTAATGATCACTTAATTAAGTGCTTTTGAATAGCATGACCTGGCTGCTACTTACCCATTTATGGAAAACTGAAAGAGTGTGGTTATTTCTCACATCCTGCTGTGGAATGGAATATGTTATGTGTTGTGTAACTGAGGATATGGTTCCCTAATGTTCTAAATTGAACCAGACCAAACTATTAAAAAAAAAAAGTATTTCTTGGTATGCAAAACCATAGATTTAAAGTTTAACTTACTTTTTAACATGATAGTACATATTCACACAAATTTCCCACACACAGAAGACAGAATGCCCTAGAAATATTGCTATCTATAGAATCCCACTGCACCTTAGTACTCATAGCTTCTGTCATCATGAGAACAAACTAAACTTATTCTATGTATTTAAGCATATTTAATAAAGATCCAGATATAGTGCAAGCATGAACTCGTGCCTTCAGCTCTGATGACATCCATTCCCAATTAACAGTTTCTGCAATCAAAGTGTAAAAAACGGATAATTATGTTTAATGACAGGAATAATTATCACTGACAAGTGAAAATCCTGTTTAAACCTTTTTAGTCAGCTATTTTCTGACTCAGATTTTTACAGTGTTCATGTCGCAGGGTTTCCATGTTATTTCCAAGTTACACAATGTTGAGAAATATAATTTTTTTCAATGTCATATTTAAATGTAACAAATATTTTAATATTGCATAAAGATACATAAAAGAAAATAAGGGAACCAATCCCTTAGCAGAAATTGTTTCTTAAATCTAATAATGGTCGTGCCGACCTTGGTGGAAACAAATATAAATGTTTGTGTTAACTAGCAACACTTTTTTGAATTACTGTGGGGAAACATGGCCCACTTGCAATTGAGCTGAACTGAATACTTTTTGAATGTAAATATGCTGTGTAGGGATAGAGTTTGTCTAGGCCACTCCAAAATCTTTGTTCCATTCTGGACATGTAGAGGCGGACTTGGGTCAGCAGGTGAGCTTCGGATCATAGCTCTGCTGCATAACCCAACGCGTTTGTGAGTTTATAGTGACAAGCTGCTGACTGGACAGTCTTGCTTCAGGATTTTCTGGCAGAATTCAGGTTTCCATCAATTACAGCATGTCATCCATGCTGTAATTCAACCAACAAGTTTAGGAGTTGCCATGATGCTCTCTTTCTGAAATACTGTTTATTACAAAATGCTCCATGTCTCTTTACTCCATGTCATGTTATACTGAACTTATTGTGCTTCTTAACAATCCTTTTGGAAATATATGAGTGAGTCATGTTATTTTTGGTCAGAAGTGGTTTCAGTCTTGAAAATCTCCCATGAATGTAGATTTTGCCCTGTCTCTTTCTTATTGTTAGATCTCGAACACCTTGAGGTCTGCGGTGCTTCAGATGTTGTTCTGGATTCTTCTTTGATATTCTGTTATAGTCTTTATTATGCTCTTGGTGTAATTCTGTTCAGCAATGTTCTGAAATGTCTTTGGATTGGGGTGGGGCAATGTATTGCTGTTTATGCTTTTCCTAATCCAGGTTGTCAGATTCTAGTTAGGTGAATTCTTGATATTACAGTTCAGACAATAATCAACTGAGGTGTCGCTAACCACAGTCTAGTAGTTGATCACCAGTAATTCATGATTTCACAAGGGACACAATTATTTTTTAACACAGAGCCAAGATGGTGTGAAAGGCTTCTTTCTCACTGGAAATTACAGTTTCATTTCAACAGTAATTTTTGTATTTACTCAAGTTTTCTTAGTCTGCTTTTAAAATTTGTTTAGTGATCTGAGACATGCAAATTTTACAAAAGGAAAACAAAAGAAAGACGTAAGGGGAAATGCTTTTTCACAGCACTGCATATGAATAATCAGTCCATTGTTGCATCTGAACATTTTCAGAGGGATGATTGTTTGCTCACCGAGCCCCCTAATGAAGCTCTCTGAATTATTCAGAAATAAAAAATGCCTTCGTAACGCAGATGATCAAAACTGTGGCGTGTACAACAGAGATGCTCTCTCTCAAGTCAAACTCAGCCTTCAAATCTTTTGTTGTAAATCCAATCTGGTCTCAAATCCAACGAGTAAAATTAACATTCCTACATTGCATCACACCTGGCAAGAGTTTCTGTTGGTCATGAAATTAAAAGATTAACCTCAAATCCTTATATTAAACGATGTGCCTCTTGAATGTGTTTGGCTAAAGAATAGGACTTCTCCAAAAAAACAAACAAAAGGAGCAAAATAATTTTAGAAATGGGTCTGCTAAAAGCAAAGAACAGGCTGACTGTCTACAAAACAAGAGAGTTTAGTGAAGGGGGGAACACAGCAGCAATTATTACTGTGTAAATGGTGAAAACAGAACAAAATGAAGAGAATGCAAATATCATTATCAGGACACATTTGTGGGTGCAGGAATAAAAGTATGAAGCACGTGAACAAGAAGACCTGACTGAAAAGTTAGACCTCAAGAAATTATTCAAATTTTAAATTATAATCTGGAAGATTATAATTCTGTCTGGGAGACGTATCATTATCATCATCATAACATTAGAGGGTTTGTAACCAGTTAATAGCTCATGATCCCTGCTGAATAAATCAAACAAGTTCTTAAACAAGAAAACAGGCACATCTGTGTCAAAGCTTATTTACTGCATCTTACTTAGTGTAAATGCTGCTCAACGGTAAAAACAGATAAACTCAGTGGCAACGAACCATCACCATACTTTCTGTGTGCAATATTGACAAGCAGCCATCTGTAAATCATGCACTAACTCAGAAGGGAGAATAATAGTCATTAAATCAAATGATGCACTCTTAATGGCTGACTGTCAACCTCTGATTGCATGAATCTTTTCATGAGACTCAGACCTCCAGTTCCAATCAAGTTTTCACACCACAAGTTAAGTCTCAAGTCTTTGTTTTTGTGACTCAAGTGCAGCTTGAGCCTCGAGGTAAATTTGAATTTCCAGTAATTTCTGATCACTTAAAGAACCAATTTTAGATTGTAAAACTGATTAACTTTTCTTAACACAAACATTAGTGTTCACGTTCTTTGAAAAAACAACAAAGAAGCTAAAGGTAACACAGTTTGGCAGGCATGAAATATCTCAGTAACACCAAAAATGTGGTTTCAGAAGGAAAGTTACTCTAAAGAAGTGAGTAATTAGTGGCTTCACAAAAGGGAAAAATATTCCAGTGAGAACAGAAAGCGTTGAAGGTTAAACTGGAAAAAAATAAAATAAAATAAAAATAAAATAAATCAATGTAACTGACTCAAAAAAAGCTTCCAGACCTTTTCTTTCAAATATTTCAAGACATTCTGTTTCCTTGACAGCAAATTTTAAGGAAATGACATCTATATATCTAATATGCTGCTGCTCTATTATTGTAAACATTATACTACAAAATCCAAACTCACAACTCTTCCCACTTCTGTTTATAAAAGTAGTTTTAGTGAATGAAATATATTTTATTTATAAATCTGTACAAGATATGTTTGATCTAGTTTTGACCTTTGCGTAATAAACTGGGCTCATAAAACAACTCAAAAGCCACCAGCTGTGTTTGTGCCACTCTGTACAGCAAAGATTAAACTGTGTCTCAATCCTATTGCTGGTAACAACGTTAACATTTCTGCTGACATTTAATGTAGCCAGAAATCAATGAGAAAATCACCAGTTTATATTTGTTTTTGCGAAACAAAGGGAAAGATACACAAACTCTCCTAAAATTAATTTTATCATGTGGCAGTGAATTTGTTTTCAAATATTTTTAAGAACTCGTGTAAGTGACCAAACATGTAGCTCATATTCTCTTAGTTACAAGTTGTTGTGGTAATTTATCTGGATATTAGGCATGTCAGCTTGATTATTTTAATCCATAAACAAGTACAGAGAAAATATTGTATTTTAGAGCCAGTTAAATCTTGAGAATGTGAAATATAAATAGGTAACTAACATTTCAATTGTTTTTTTCAATTGACTCTGTGGCATTTTTCTAATGCCACAGAGTATGGAGCCTCACACATAAATCCCATGAGGTCATTAATTTTTCCCCCTTTGACGAACAAGAGTTTTTTAACATGAATATGTTGAATGCATATGTGGCTTCTAATTGGCAACAAAAAAACTGATAAAGTATAGTATAATACAAATATCTAGGAGAGTTTGTGAGCTTAAAGTTTCTTCATTGTTTTGCCAAGTGTTTTAATAATTATCAGTAATGATAAAAAAAATAATCAGCTTACATCCATTGGATGCTTTATTAAAGTGAATAAATGACATTCTCTCTTTAAATATTTAACAATTAGCTGCAGCAGATACATTTTTATTTCCCAGAATAAAATCAATGAACGGGATTTTGACTACAACTGACCTCTGACTGTATTTTTACTTCCTGTACGACCACCATATGTGCAGTTTTAGCTTAAAATTAACTTTCATTATGGCCAAAACAGCATATTATTGGGAGAACCTAAATGCAAACCAAAAGTGGGTGGTACCTGGTTGCATGTAGTTACATTTACATTAGTAACATGATTAATCAAATGTACTTCCAGGAGCAGTTTTACTGCAACATATTTTTTTTATACCTCAGTAATATTTTGAAGTAATGCTGCTCTTACTTGAGTACAGTTTATAACTACTCTAGTTCATTTTGACAGCATTCTGATATTGTCCCTGGTTCGTCTTTGCTTAGGCCAAGCAGATGGTAATGTCTATGTGGAAAAGGGTCAGCTGTGTGTGCACACAGTACAGCCCTGGTGAAATCCCAATCTAATTAAAGACAAATCAATCCCACGGCTGTCTCTGCTTAGCTGCAGCACTTGGAAATCTCTGTGTCAACAGCCTGGGTGGGATCCTACAGTTCTAACCATTAAAGCACACATGTTAACTTTGACATTAGCATTGAATGGGAAATGCATTAGACATCTGCAAACAAAGACCAAAAACAAGAGGATGGAGAATTGTGAATTCTCTGTGGTAAATTAGCACCCACAGAGTTATTATTGTAATCAGAGGTTTGGAGGCTTATGAACGGCAGCGTAACTCCCATTGTGTGAGACACAACCACACTCTGTCCAACAGCGTGGGCTACACACCTTCTGCAGCATAATCACTATCATTTACCGGAGTGACGCCCTCCTCTGTTTATTGAAATATTAATCTGGGATAAACAAAGCTTTCAACAAAACAAATTAACACTCACAAAGAGGTGATGTTCTAATGCAGTCTATCGAGATAGATATTAAAATGCAGATGAGTTTAACAGGAAAAGAAGAGGAGCAGCAAGAATTAACGTAAGCAGACCCAAGGTGATACAAATTCCTATTTTCCTTTGAGGGGTCGGTTGGGGGTCATCAGTGCAGTGTTTGTCTGCTGAGATCAGCATCAAATACAGCAAATGAAAGAGGAATTAAGGTAATGATGGCAATCTTTTGTTTCCAATTACTCGTACAGCTGTGGAATAACTTGATCTTGCTCAAGTCCTTCACTCAAAAAAAAAAAAATACATTCAGTGGTCTTCATTGCTGTACCACAGGATCTCCTCTTCAGCAGTCCATCACCATGGTAAACCAGACCAAAAGAGCAAATCTAATTTTTAAAACCTGTAATCACTGAGAGTTCACAAGTTCAGTTGCATATCCAGGTCATGTTTAATCAAACGAGTACCGCAGACATTCCCCCTACAGCTCAAGTGATGATACCAGTGACTCCTTTTTTAGCTTCATTTTCCTCCACAGCCAGTACAATGGTACTTAGGTGAGTAATTAGAATAACCTGAAGAAATAGTAGCAAATCCTTGTAATCCCTTGTCTTTATCTGTCTTTAACCCTCTCTCTCTTTCAGCCCCAGGAGCCGCAGCTAAAAGCTGTCCTTTGGGTTCTCTTTAGAAGTGGGACACTAAGGTCCCAGCCAAATGTCACACTGTGGTAGACGCGTCTGTCTTCTCTTCAAATTGTGTCATCACACCACATGCTCTTTTTTTTTTAACTTGCTGCAGGTCTAAAAGGATATAGTTTAAAAAAGAACATAGCGAATAAGTCAGTAGAAACAGAAAATCCAAAACATATGTACAATTCTGAAAAAAAACAAAAATAAAAGAAGGCAGACATTTTTCAAAGGTCAAATGGATTTTAACGACTGACAGGAACCCTTTGAAGCATTTATCATTTGATGGTTAATTTTGCTTCACATCAGGTGGCATATTAGAAACATTCGTCCCAATCAGTCAATCTGGTTTGTCATTTTCTAGCGGTACCTCCAGTCTCTCTAGGCACTCTGACTCTTCCCGTCCTCCTCACTCATGACCACAACTGTAACAACAATATCTGTCTGAGGAGGAGTAATGGCAACTTTCACAGATGCGTATCTCGCCTTGTGTGATTTGCATTCAATTCTTGTCACGAAAAAGAAAAGCCTGTTGAAGTTGTGTGCATAATACAGTCTCACACTTATATAAAAAAAAATCTGACACAGCACACAGAGTTACATTCACACTTACATGCACACGGACACATGCTCACTGGAAAATAATGAGTTGTCACATAAGGCTCTGGAGTAATGCTGAAACTATCTTTAAGAAACAGCAAAATGCAATATTCTCTGACAGCAAAACAAATGTCATTATTTTACATGCTAAAACCCATGTTAAAAGTATTTCATCTGGTTAAATCTTCCAAATAATACAAGAGCAAAACTGAATCACTTAATGGATGCAGTTGGTCACCCCACAACGCTTCAATGTGCTGGTGAGGCACAGAATGACATTTGACAACATCTATCTCGCTTGCCCCACAGCACTATCTCCCCACTGCTTTTGGAAATTCAGCCTATAAAATGTCAAAGGTTAAAAATTAACATGCGATGGATTTTAATCACATAAAAAATTGTGCCAGTACATTTTTTGTTTGATTTATTTCCCTTTTAGGTATGAAATAAAAAAAATAAAAATAATAATAATTTTCATCACTTCCTAATCATTCTCGCCTTTTGTCTGATTTTCTCTCTCCATTAAATTAATAAGGAATTTCATGGCAAAAAAAAAAAAAAAAAAAGGAAAAAAAGGAAAGTGAGAGATTACGGTCCGGGGAGAGAGATAGATAGAGTGTTTCATCCAGGTCACAAAGCATTTTTATTCTTTTCCTTCAACAATCTGTTGTAGTACAAGAAGTAATTTTCATAGTATTTATTATTTTTGTTGCTTTTGATCATCTGGAGTTTGTATTTACATAATAGGAATAAAGTAGATTCATGTGTGGTTTTCTATGTACACGATTATACCAACTGTCGGTCAGTGTGTCTGTGACGTCTGCAGTCCTGTTTGCCACGAGAACACACAGAAAGTCCGTTTCACTCTAGGCTCTAACAGCAAAGTACAAGGAGAGTGGGGCAGCAATGTGCACTTGCAGCCCCGGGATTTAGAAACTGAATACTCTCTTTAAACAACAGCAAGGCAGTCATTTGACGTTTCAAAGGCCTAAAGCAAACAAACACAGAGAACAGCGGAGAGCGTCACCCAGTCTTATGGGTGTAGGCTCTCCAGCTCTGGAAGGATGATACAGCACCTCCTCAGTCTCTGTCTCCACCTGTACTCCACTTCTGTACACTTGTGATTCACAGCGAGACTAAATGAAGGCAACTACACTGAATCAGCTCCCACTGCCTGCTTGGAACAAAAGCTTTTGCTCCCTTTTACTTAAATGTGGTATTGTCTTTGCTTTTTTTTATGTTCAGAAACAAGCACTTCAGGATGCATGAGTGTGTGTGAGACAGAGAGAGAGAGAAAGAGAGAGAGAGAGAACAAGTGTGTGTGTGTGTGTGTGTGTATTTGCCTTGTAAATATTCTAGTTTCTGTTCTGGCTCAATAAAATATACTTTTGGCAACAATGAAGAGCTTTCTGTGAGACATTTTAGGTAATAATAGTGTACAATATTCCCTGTCTGCACAGCTAACTACCCCTATCAAATGATGACTTTAAAAAAAGATCTAAAGATGGTAAGAAAAGGAAATGACACAAAATATAAAATAATATCCTCATCTCCTGAGGCAGGTCTGAACACATACATTTCTTTTAACAAAGTTTGAAAGTTTTGAAATATCCAAAGGTAAAGGGGGAGTGGATTGGTACATTCAGAGTGCTGGACTTGGCCTTAGGGTACCAAAAACTGGGGTCGCACAGAGGTATCAAAAGCTCTGATGAAAAACACCCATCACTCATATCCAGACGATGGGGGAGAGTTGATGATAAAGGCTGCATCAGCAGAGTTATCTGTGATTCCCCCAGAAGCTCAGTCAGTTTTCTCATATGTAAGTTAAATAAAAGTCAAGAGAAATAAAGGCAACCAAATAAGCAGAGAGTGGAGACACATGAGAAAGAGACCGCTCAAAGGAGGCTCTGGCCATTACAACAGTTTCCAGTGGCCTCCTTCAGGCTCCAGTCACAGGCTGGTGACCAGTTGCATCTGTCCGTCTCCCTCAGTGTGGGCGGGCTCCTGAGCCTGGAGTCCCTCCCCGCTGGGTCTTTGAGGTGGGGCCTGATAGAAGGTCTGCATGGGGGCCCCACGAGAACCGAGAGCAGGCCTCCCAGAGCTGTAGTACAGCTCCTCAGGGGGCTGAGCTGAACGCGGCACAACCTCCAGCGGCTCAGGACTGCTGTCGGGATAGGGAGAGTCCCGCAGGTTGGTAATGCTGGTGTACAGGGAGTCGTGGGCAGGTGAGTCTGGTGCTCGATTGTCTCCCTGCCCACCACCACTCTGACCACTGTTGCCGAGGCTCTCTGTAAGGTCAGCCGTGTAGCTCTCGGACTCCTCTGGATCGCTCTGGTAGAGGACCGACTGGGCACGCTGCAACAGCAGGGGTTCTTCCAGAGCTTTATAAAGCAGCTCTACATCCTGAGGTGTTCTTTGCCGTCCGTCACTCAGAAACTCATCATCCTCGTCCATGCTGATGGAAGGCTCTGGTCCGCCTGCAGTTGTTCCCCGACCCACTCCGCAGTGAGGATGTCCTCTAACCAGACTGGCATACGTTCTGTCCCCTGCGTCAGTTCCACCTCCTGCAGGTCCTCCAGTTACACCGCCTCGCAGGTTGTTATGGACAAGCTCAGAGATGATCATTTTCTCAAAGGCTGCGGCATCAGAGAGGTTTCGCCGGGTGCCTCCGCCTCCCAGGGTTTCTGAACTACGAGGGTTGAAAATTGGTGGAGGAGTGTCTCCGCCACTACCACTAAGAAAGTCACAGCTCCCGCCACCTCCACCCGCTGGCCCACTTCGCATGGAGTAGCTGTTGTTGAAGTTACCATTTAGCGGCAGGGTCTCCATTCCACAAGGGTCACGGGGCTTAGAAAGTGTACTCTCTGCATCCAAAACAGGCAAACAGATTTAGCATTATTTTTTTATGGTGACATTTCAGACAAATACACAAAAATACTAAACCAGGGAAATATTAATTATACTTACTTGGGTCACGGAAAGTTCCTACATAGCCCAAAGAAAAGCATGTGGAGCAAACAGACAAAATGAGTGAGAGAGTCTCTTGGATAAAACAAAAAGAGCCGTTTTAAATCTAAGAGAAGTGAAACAACTGATGGCATGAATGCACTACAGTCTGTTTACATCTTTGTCTGAGTATTCCCAACTTTTAACAAATATAACAACACCTTCTGAGTTGCTTTCACATATTTCTGCTGGAGAAGGCACACAAGGGATTCAATTTGCCTATATCCCTCTGTAAACATGTCTTATTACCATGATGCTAAAATTTTCATGGTTTACTACTTATTCGAACCCATTTCAAGCTTAAAAGAAGGATAAAACATTAAGCTCAACGTCTTTTCCTGAGTCTGCTTAGGGCTGTGTTTGAACAGTCTTCTACATATTTAGACTTTAGACACCCACCACTTGCTTTGTGCTGAAACGGGCATTGAATAAAACAATAACACCTTAATTTTCAACTTTTTACAAGTGCATAAGTTCTTCAGCATAAAAGAAATAATCTCTGGCTCCAAAACCTCCCCATTTTCTACAAGAGAAGCATGCAACGCTAGACTGGAGGGAAGGCAGGCAGGAAATCATTGTAATGCACTATAACAAAATGCTTCTTGCTAACTCTAACCAACAGTTTCACACACACACACACATTCAAGGCCTTTATTTAAGTTAGCTTGACTGGGGAGGTGAAGTTCAGGGATAGCCTGGAACTGTGCCGTGAATTTTTTCATACCAGAAAAGTGTGTTGTGCGTTTCTAATCTGTCCAGATTGCCCTGTTGTAACTTAGGAACAACAGGGCAAACAGCAAGTGGATTTTACTTGTTCCTAAGTAAAATCCACTGCAATAAATTGCCCTCAGCTTCAACTAAGTGAAATAATAACAGTTAAATAATAACCTTTGGTTAGCTATTCATTGTCAGGTCCTCAGGAACAATATACACATTTTAGGGGGATTTACAGAGTAAAATTGCTTGCATGGTTACTAGAATCCTTTTTTTTAAATTATCAGAACCTCCTGGAAATACTGCAAAAATATGATTCAATATAACAAATTTTGAGCTGAGTAGATCTGTGTTATTTTTTCCAATATATTATATTAGCTTTTTTATCTCAGGAACAACATCTATAATTCTTGTAGCTACTTTTTATCAGCATACATCCAAGCACCCAGTTGGGTATTTATACATTTATATATATATAATTATTTTATGAACTATACCCCACAAGGGGGAAAAAAACTATGATTTCTTCACAGCAAAGAAAAAGCCACAGTTGAATGGAAAGTGTAAAGTGTGTTCATACTAAAATTTTAATGGCGTGGTTTGACTTTAATCAACGGTCTTCTTTGGTGGCGGTGTGGGTAATTAACCATTCTAATGAAGTGCTCACTACGTTCCCTACCACTCTTTTTCAGAACATGACTTGGCTGCGAGGCCTGTGGCTATCAGGCTTGATGCATTGTACAGAGAGGCCCTAAAATATTTAACAGGAACTCCTTCTCAAACTTTCACATTAAACCACCAGGAGTGATGCACAGCGGTTGCAAACTAAGCCATGAACCAGCAGCACCAAGTCACAGTTTTCATGTAACATATCTGTACATTTGACTAAATATGTGTCTAAAGGCATCCAAAAAGAGGAGAGCAGCTCCCATGATAAACACACATATGGCTGACCGTCATCCAGATGGACCGTCCCCCCCCCACAGAGCTGCTCTGATCCCTTTCTATGGACACTGTGGTTTCAGCCAACTATTTTTGCTGCTTGGGAACAGGAAAACCTTCCTAAAAAAACTGGCAGTCACAGCTGTAGCTAAACTTCTAATCAATTTGTGGCTGTTCTCGTGAAGATTCAAGATCTGACCAGATGGCTGGTTAGGCTGTAGGCACTGTTTGGCTCTGTTCTGCTCAGCCTAGTGAATCCGTCTGACAGCTACATAGTCTGGGGAAAGAGAAAGCACACACACATACAAGGAGAAGGGGTCCCACACACACATAAACCCTCAACAGCGGCGAGTGTGCATCTACTATGTCAAACTACTGACAGCGAGAACGACAGCGAGTTGAGCTCATATTGTGCTGTCAAGATTGTCCACACAGACTGAGGTGTTCATGAGGAGCTAACCTGTGGAGTTGAAGACTCCAGGTGAGGGCGGGGTGAAGCTTTCAGCCAGCAGAGTGTTATAGGGTGAAGTACCAGAGCGGGTCTGTAACACCGGGTTTGTCAGAAGGTGGTTGCCCATGGTCGCTGCAAAGTGCAAACATTTTAAAAAAATGAGCACAATCATAAATATCACTGTAAATTCAACCTAATTTACACAGAAACAGGGGACCCAATAGGTGTGCTACTGCAATTCAGACTCTAATAGCATCTGAAATCAGAAGACTAGTTACTATTTATTTACTATTTATTCAGATGTGGTTATTTTCTCGTGCCATTTCTTTATAGAGTAAAACATTTCACAGTATTCCCTTCAGTTTTTTCGTCTGCTGATTGTAACCTTTGTGCAAAAAGAAAAAGAAAAAAAAAACAATTGAGAGGAAGGGCACTGTTTGGGGGATTGTTTTTTCTTTTCTTCCCCTTCCACCTTTGGTTCATGACGATGTAGTCAGATGGGGGAGAACAGTAATGCATGCCATTATGTAGGCTACGGGTGCAGTCACGGAAACACAGTTAATTTCACAGTGAAATGTGAATGCCACTACAAGACAAATATAATTCAAAGAAATGGCACACTGAGACTGTTGTATAATGCCCATGTATGGCTCCAGCCTGAGGCAACTCGAACAGAAATGCCATGAAATTAAAAATAGGACAGCATGACGGAGAGTCGTCCAAGGCAAAGTGCAACCTTCAGGTCCCCTGCCTACCGTTCATCACACAGCGAGGAAGAAGGGGATTCTAAAAAGGCAGTGAAAAAAAATGCACTCACACACAGCTATTTATTTGTCATTTCCCCTCCTGCTACTCTTCCTCTGTCCATCTTTCTGGCAGGCTGCACAAGCCTGTCTCCTGTTCATTCTCTGGCTTGGGTTGCTGCGATAAATCCACCAACTTTTTCTCAGTTCTTTGCGCCAGGATTTTTTTCAAGCATCACCAAATTAGTTGGGATTAGCTGTCTGTGCATACCTCCTTATGGGAATATTTTGTAGAGAATTAAAGAAAGTAGCTCAAAGTGTAAAGAAAAGTAGGGCAAGGGGAAGCATGGGATGCTCTCAGTCTATATATAATATATTGTTTTCTTCTGGACAGATTACTATTGTCAGGAAGAGACTCTGGTTCATACGGAAGTGCATTGAAGAAATCAAAGAGATCTTAGATGGCAGCGATAACACATCTCTCCTCCAGACTCAGCCCTGTAATTATTTCTCCATGATAGCGTCTTACACTATACATGTCTCCCCAGATGCCTTCCTCTTTAACTTTCTGCCAAACTTCTCTCACTCGCATGGAAAATAAAGGCTTCACAGCTCATTTGTTTGTGTTTGACAGCACATCATGAAGTGATCCACATAGTACGTCTCCTCCAGGTCTGGTGATTGCTCTATCGCGACAAAGAAAACCTCCAGCAACCAACAAACCGAGCCACACAAAGACACAGACTGACATAGACACCTCTCATCTATCTAGCTCGCTCGCAACACACCTCGTCCTCACCCCCTGCCTTGCTCCTGTCTCTCTCCTCAATTAGAATAATTACCCCCTGTTCGCTCACACGCTAATCAGTTCATTAAAAACAAAATGGATGAAATTAGCATAGAGAGTGATGGCTGATTTAGCAACTGCCTCAGTGTCATGATCAACACCGACCCTCCCCACCTTAAAAAACGAGTCTGGAACCTGAGCCAACCTAGATCATCTCGGTGCCACTGATTGCACCTGCAGTGACGCCGCCATTTGCAAAAGGCTGCGATAATCAGCAATGCTGGCGGTTTATGTGTCTTTTTTATGACGGGCTGAAAAACTCTTTCAACTTTAGTTACGAAGACGTTATAGGAAGCTAATTTAGTCAACTTGAAGGCTAACTTTATTGAGATGTTACATGAGTGGCTGGTTCAATATTAGTTTTGAACAATTAAACAACTGATTGAAAAAAAGTCTGCTGCTAAAGACCAACTATATGTATGTTCACCCAGGTCTGTTTTTAGCAGTAGTTGTCTTTATTCACTTACAGGTTGACAGGAAGAGCAGACGAGGTGGAAGAACATGCAGCAAATAGCCCAGGGCTGGGAATCAAACCTGCGTTGAGGACTATAGCCTCTGTGTATGCTGCACTAGTCAATTAAAAGTCAGTTTAAAGATTAATTAGTTTGTTCCAAGATGCAACTCTTTTCAGTGTTGCTATCATATTAGTGTCAAAGGAATTTGTGTTTATACAAACCTAAAAGGAAGAAAGAGGACAGAAGTCAACTGCCTCACTATGCCTCTTAAATCAACTGCAAAGAAAACACGGTTAAAGAGAGGCAATGTTCAATGATTTTTTTATGTTGTAATCCTGTTGCATTTTGGCAAGAGTATGTCAAAGCCATTCCAACGTTGCCTCAGGAAACAAGATAAACAGGTAAAAAAGCAACATAAAAAGCCTCCTTTCAGAGCAGAAAGAAGCCAAGCTCCATATATTTCAGCTGTTGCTTCAGGACATTACTGACTTGCAGCTGCTGCGAGCATCACCTAACTGAAACACAGCAGGTTACGAAACTCACCATCTCAAGAGGAAGTCTTTGACCGGCAAAACTTCTGCTGCTAATAATCACTATTTGCAAATTGCATCAGTAAATAACCTTATAGCAACACTAGAGCAGCATGAGCACACATTTCATCATCCTGCATACAGGAGTGTGAACACATTCACTGTGAATTACGATATATTTTTTTTCCTCTGCTGTGTCCACTCTTGGTCATTTCTGCTTTAATTCATTTGTGTTTGTAAGCATTTAAGTGTGAATAATTCAAAGGGGGTGAAATAGCGAGGGTCTCACCACGGTTGAGCGTCGGGGTGCTGTTTATATCTCCTGCCATGAATGAAGATTCTGTCTGCTTTCGAACCGTGTCGTTCCACATCCTACGGATTCGACTCTAGGGGCAAAGCAAAATGCAGTGAGTGGCAGATGATACACGTTTGTCCCATTTACATGATGGAGGCTATAAAGCAAAGATTAATAGGCCAAATTAAATTCATGGAGGCCAGTCCTACTGGCACACTGTCAGTCTTCTGTCATTGTTTAGAAAACAGCAATATTCCCTTTAATAAATAAAATAAAACGGAAGTAATTATTTTTGGACCTAAAGAGGAATGTTTGATGGTCAGCACTCAACTAGAAACTCCAGAAAAGGGTCAAAAATGTAGGTGTAGAGATGGACCCAAACTTCAACTTAGAAAGACACATAAAGACAATTGCAAAGTTACCTAAATAACATTTCCACAATAAAAGGGTTAATATTCCAGCAGAATAAATCCATGTGTTTATATTTAATCAGATTGATTACTGCAACCAACTCCACCGGTCTGCATAAAAAGCCTCTACTGATTCAGAATCCTGCTGCTTGTGCTCTCATGAAAACTACAAAAATGGAGAGGAACACCCCAGTTCTAAAGTTTTTACACTGACTTGCTGTAGCTCAGAGAATAGACCTTAAAATGCTTTCTTGTTTTATAAACCAGCTTTGGCTTGGTACCAAAATACACTAAAGACTTTTTGTTCTTGTAGCAACCTTCCAGATCACTTGTAGTTCTGGTTTCCAAATAATTTTCTTTTTTTCATTCAAATCAACTTGGCCCTGTGTAAAAGAATAATCACTGTTTTTGTCAAATCATGAATTGCCTGTTATAACTAAGGATTTTTTTTTGGGGGGGTTCAATTTCACTAGCCTCGCACGGGCCTGGTTACTCTCTGACCTGTATAATCAAGAAATCACATTAACAGAACCTTTTGACAGACTCATTGTCAGGCTTTTGTAAATGCTTGCTGCCAGGGGTGGCACAACCAGTTATTAAGTTTAGAGGGCAATTACATTTTCACATAGGGCTGGAGTGGTTCGGCTTTTTTTTTCCTCTTAAGAAATTAAATCACTATTTAAAAGCTGAGGTTTGGGTTTACTCTGGTTACTTTTGTGTAAACACTTAGAAGATTTGTTCAATTTAAATCTGTAAGATAAAAATATGGCATATTTTCCATGTTGTCTCCTTATGTATCCAGAGAACATAATGTATATACAGTATGCTGTGGCTAGATTTTTGCAAATCAATGTGATAGCTGTAATCAAATCCAGGAGGCTTTGTGTGATCTACAAAGAACAATAGACAAGCATGTCAGACAAAAGAGATTCGAGCTCGGGGTAAAGAGGCGTGCAACTTTGCCACATTATCATGGTGGGTTAATGAGCTCGCGATGCGCAAGATGTGATTGCAGTAGCTGATACAATTGTTGCATGTTATTACATTTTGGAAACGCTTGTTTGTTGATTGTAAAGAACATTCGGCCATGTTTGTTTGTGTCTCATGTGTCTCTCCAAAGATCACAGCATGAACAGGATTTCAGCAACTCCTCTGTGATGGTTTCTGCATCTATATAAATACATGAGCTTCTAAAGATATCTTTCAATGAGTCATCTCTGATGTACAGCACTGATCTGCCAACACTTTTCTGAAAGGTAGCAGTGAAACTTTCAAAACAAATTGTGAATATGCAAGCGGATCAAAAGGATTGTTTACTTGTAATGATGCAAATGGTGATATAACACTCTTTATTCCCCTGCCCTACAGAACAAAAGTATTACCGCGGTGTCATTTAAAATTTATGTATCTTGATTGTGGTTTATAAGTGACTCGAAAAAGTAAGTTATTCTCCAGAAAACAATCTCTGAATAATAGGTATTGGTAAATAATAAAACCTCTGCACCTACAACACTTTATGCTTCCAAATCTTGCATAAGAGAGCTCCTGCTCTTTTTAGCATCATTCTTAAATAGCCACCAGTAGAGTCATTTGAATAAAAATCTTTTTATCTTTCTACTCCACAGAAATAAAACAAATAATCATTTTGCAGCAAAGACAGATTTCCAACCCATTTCCTCAATGAGAAACACAATTTGATTATCCAAAAAGTTGTGTAAAGACGTGCGTCTGCGTGGTTTTATGAGTGAGTCTGTCTTGTCTGCACCTGTCTGTGGGCAGCTGCATGGCGAGCTTGGCTGCCGCTGTAGTAGCGGTTGTTGGCGCGCAGGCCGGAGTTCTTCAGGGAGCCGTGAGAGCTGTTGGTGGAGGAGCGGCTGCAACAGTAGGAGTGACGCAGACATTTACTGTACTCCTTATGGACCTGCAAGAAGGAATGAAAAAAACAGCAAGGTGAGTAGGTTGAAGGAATGATTCATAAACTGAAAAATATAGTTTCAATAGGCTGCTGCATGCAAGCCGGGTATTTCATTCAGCTATTTAAAAATGTTCCAAATGCAATGCATCTAAGCATGCATGATGAATTTTAATTATTTTTGCCACTGGCCTTAAGAGTTTCTTTAGATAATCATGAATTAAAGTTCTTAAGTGGAAGAACCACCTTCCGATGCAAAACAGTTGCAAGTGGTTTCAGGTCTCTTTCTAGCAGCTTGGTATTTTTAAAAACACACTTCTTTGTCCTTTTCTTTCTAAAACAGACTGATCGTGATGCTGCCACCACTATGCTTCGACACAGGGATGGTGTAATATTCAGTTTGTTGTGTTCACTGGATGGCTTGTCCAAAACTGTAATTATGAGAGAAACATAATTTATTTGAGGCCAGATTTATGGAGTACATGATTAATACTTGTCCTTTTGACAGATTTCTTGGTGTTTATAATAATGCTTGCTAATGTTCTCCAAAGAATCAAATTACTGATTATAGGTGACTTCTGAAGGCACTGGATTCTGTTTTGTATCATTATTACTTGAATATCAAAGTGGAGGAGGCTAATACAAATTGGCACAATACTTTGGTATTTGTACAGCATTTAGTTAACAACCAGTATATAAAATCTTTCTTTCATTTCACATTAATGCCCTTATTAGTAGGTCTATAATGTAACAAATCCAACAACTGCAAATTATGAACACATTTAAGGCATATGGATATTTTTACTAGACTTTCAGCGATTTGTTTTGTTACCTTCTTCTGCAGTGCACAATGGAAGATGAAGATGAACATTCCCTGGAAGGCATTGAAGGTAGTGAACAGGTAGGCCATAATTACTGTGTTCTCATTAATAAAGAGGAGGCCAAAGGCCCACGTTAGCCCAAGCAAGAACAGCAACGCAATGGCCCCAAGAGCCCACGACCTGAGAGAATTGGACAAAAAACAGGAAATAAGAGCTCATCTTAGGGTGGTGTTCAACAGAAAAACTGATTCAGGTTATGTAATAACTAGAACTAACTTTATGTTATCCAGACGACTCGAATCTGGCTTGAGTGCTGAAGAATTGCGAATCATTTTATGCAGCGTGATCATGAGGAAAATGAGGTTGAGCTACAAACACATGATAAAAGAAGTTAACAAAACCTGTCCATAAATGTATTTGCATTGTTTAGTTTCCCAAAATAAAAGGATTCCTCATGAGTACTCTTGATTCGAAAAACTGAGGTGTAGAGAATAGTGTTTGACAAGGTAATACCATAATAACAAATGACACAGGTCCAATGAAGCTCCAGATGAAATAGTTATCCACTCGCAGCCAGCATCTGGAGTGGCACAGAGGAGAGAGTTATATGCGGCTAAGCTCAGGAACAACATACAAACACAGCAAGTCGTGTGCAGGAATAAAAACACGCACACACTGGCAGGCATGCACACATTACATCCCTGTCTCAGCGGATTATGTTATAAAGGCTAATAATCGGGCTTCGGCTAAGTGTACTCAGAAAACCCGGTCTGTGGGGAGGCACAAGAGCCACTCACACAGCACTGCATATTACTTTTCCAGCTGGGGGAATAACATAATCCTACTTCTCAATCTGCAGGTGCAAAAGGCCTGTCTTCACACGTACGCTTTCTTGGTCCCATAGCTCCTGTAGTCTATGGCTGCAGAGATGCCCACCACCAGCGCGGGGAAGCAGTAGCCGCACAGATAGTAGTACTTTTTGCGTGAGTACTCGCTCTCAAAGACCTCCACGAGCATGAGATAGAGTTGCACACCCTCCAGACACATCCAGGAGAAGGCAGCCAAGAAGAAAAAATGGAGAAGGCCAGCAAAGATGGGACAGACGATCTGAGGGCAGCGATAAGGAAGGACGACAGAAGGGAAGAGGAATGAAAGAAAAAAAATTAGGGCGAAGTAAGAGGAATCGTTGAGATTAAGACATTTAACCAAGCAAAAAAAAAGGAGAGGACAGAACAGGGTCACTATCAGGTACCGAACACAAAAAAGAGGGGAAAAAAGAAAAGCTGCCCCTCGGTGACTAGTACTGTGCACATCATTGAGAGGTAATTTATTACCTTGTCTAGTAAAGGTTTTATAGAGTAAATTAATGACACAATGCCTCAGCTTCAGTTTCACAGCAAGTCAGTAGAAATAAGTTTGTTAAATCACCTGATTTATGCTGTAAATGTCATTCTCAAGTTAATTATGCATTAGAAACTAACCTGACCTTTTGACTCTGTCTAATTTACAACATATAAGCAAGTAAATTGAGTTCTAAAGGAGGCTTCTTAATGCAAGAAAAAGGACACGTGTTTAATTACCAAGGGGGGAAAAAAATCCACATCAAAATCATGCATAAAAATGTAGAAAAAGGAGGTGAGGTAGGAGGCTCTATGGCTGAAAAACTCACATGATATTCTGTCTTGTCGATACCGATGAGGAAAAGCAGCTCGGCGATAAAGAGGTTGATGCAGAGGTTCTTGTGGATTGTGTTGCGGTCAGTCTGCAGACCCCGCAGGAAACAGAAAGTGGAGATGCAGATGGCCAGACACACCAGGGAGATGACGATGCCCACCCAGGTGATGACGAACAGGATCAGTTCGTGCATCCGACCCTAGCGGATTAAAAAGCGACAGAGAAAATAAACAGGTGTAAGGAGTGTAGAAAGGAAAACGGTGGGGGTGTGGGATTAGAAACAAACAATTTCCCCATGTCAAAAAATCCCCCCATGAAAAAATAGAACATTGTGAAGGAAGAATAGTGGGACAGGAGATAAGCAGCAGAAACGAAAGAGGAAAGGATGGAAAGAGGGGAAGGGGAAAGAAAGAGCCAAATTGCCTTATTTAATATTTGTAAATATATGCACAGAGCTAAAATGTGAAGACAAAAGACAAGACATTCTGAAAAAAACATGACATTTAAATTCATGTGAATGTCAGCTAGAAGTAGCGGGACATGAATTTGTAAGCTGTTGCCTCCCTGAATGTCAGTGTGAAAGAAGAAAAAGACAAAATTCAAAACAAAGAGCTTGTCAGCCTTGAGAAGGGAACATTATTGTGCATGGGTGTGTGAGGGTGTGTGACTGAGTGAGTGCTAATGCTCACGCGAATGAATGTCAGCATAAATTAACCCACTTCCATTTTAAATGTGTATCTGCGTGCCACGCCCTCGCTGCCTTACATCCGCCTCGTGGTGAGCCATGAGCACGGCGAAGTTGGTGAGGTGGCTGCAGGAGCACGTGGTGTGTGTGCCGTTGGTGTCAAGCAGCCTGCAGCCCTGCGACGACCACTGGCCTGTCATGGAGCGCTCGGAGTAGTTCCAAAACGAACAATTCGGAGTGTAGTAATTCTTGTTCTGCAGGAAAGATGGTCATCAAATCTGTTCATTTTCTTTTAGCTAATCGTAATCTGAATAAACATAAAAAGATGATTTTAAATTACGGTTTTAAATGAGGGCAATTATCCAAAACAACCACCTCCAACAGTATGCAAAAAATAAACCTAATAACTGGCTATGTCGCCCGCTGGCTGCAACGATGCTATCAAGTGTTTGTGATAACCGGTAATGAGTGTTTTACATCTCTGAGCAGAAATTTTGGCTCATTCCCCTTTGCAGGACAATTTTAATTTTGCCTCAGCAAAGAGTTTTAAAACATGAATTGGTGTATTTGAAGTCAATCAAAACTGACTTTAATTTTGATTGACTTTGCCAAACATTTTTCTTCTTGAGACACTCAAATGTAAACTTCCTGGTATGGTTTTGACTATTGTTTGACTGTAGGAGCATTGTTCTTTTTAAGAATCATTTTGTCAGATTCACCTCAGATGTAAAGGCATGCACAGACTTTAAAAAATTTGGTCTTGTGAATTAAGAGAGAATTTTATGGTTTTCTGAGACTTGTCCAGGCATATTTTTGCTCTCTCTCTCCTTTTTTGACTTAAAACAAACAAGGGTGTTAACCGAAGCAAATAATATCTCCAATGCTTTACATGTTCTTTGTCGAGTCACCAGAAGCTTTTATTTTTGGTAGGTCAGACAGCACTTTGAAGGTTCATAAAGTTTTTCACAAAGTCTCCTTTAGTGTATAATTGTGGTCCCAAATTTTTAAAAATAGCTTTGTAAATATTACGGAGTGATGTGAATGAAGTGGGTCTTATCTCTTCTTAAATGTCTCAGATCCTGGCATAATGTTTTGTTGTTTAGGATTTGTAATCCTACTTCATGTCTAAAATGTTCTATTGGAATAATTTCTTAGTAATCAGGCCTGCATGTGGCCAATGAAACTGAACTCAGCTTCCATATAATAGTTAACAGTTAATTTATGATTTAACAAGGACAAAGAATGATTTGGGTAATATTTCTTCTTCAATGACAACAGCATTTGAAAATTTCAGCTTTTGTTTGACAGCTTAAACCATTTAAATATGACCCCCAAAGCCAAAAATAATAACGCTACCTGAAGATGTTTGAGTGTGAAGATGACCGGCTGAGTGAGAAACACTCTGCTGGACTCTTTGTTGATGGAGGCGGCGATTACATGGGAGTTGACCGCCAGTCGTTTCCTCTCATAGTTCGGTCCCTCCATTTCTATTTTCACTGTAGCATTCTCAGTGGACAAGAAAGATCCCAAATTTTTGTACAGAATGAACACCACTTTTACTTGTCCTGCAAAAGATTACATGAGAGGGCAAGAATTTAATAATAAAGTGTGAAAAAGACCTTAGTTATTTAAAAAGTGGAGCTGCACAAAACCATGAGGGAGGGAGTAAAATAGAGAAATGAGGGCATGATATGGAAACAGCAGCAAAAATGGCAAAGACAGAGAGCGACGGAGTGAGTGAAAGGGAGATGGAGAGAGGGAGTTAGTGAAGGTTAGAATGATGGTAAGGACCGTTTCATTTTGACTGGTGCAAGAGAGCGAGATTTAATGTGGAGGGCAATGGAACATTCATCCCTCAAGCATTCACAGATCTCTTATTATTCCATATGAATATTTCATGTGGGTTTGTTTCAATCATTCTAATCTCGTTCCCACTGCAGAGTCTAGCGGAGGCAGAAAACAGAGGGAGGGTAGGGATGGGGGGCTGCTGAAAGAGGAGGGGAGAGAGAAAGGATGATGCGGTGGGAAGGGGGGAGGTGGAAACAAGAGAGATGTGACACGGGGATAAGATGGTGGAAAGACTAAGCAAGGCAATGAGGAAGAGAAAGGAGAGAGAGTGCTGAGATAGCTGTGCCAGGCTGGGGCCGATTGTAATCTACACGCCTCCCCAGCTATTCTATTAAGACTGCTGTTAAGAAACCATCAAGAAAAGAAATTGTCTCAGCACTTTTGTTAATCTGATTAGGCTGTTATTATGAACCAATAACTTAGTCAACTGCATGCAGATTGTTTTAAGATTGCACAAAAATGCAAATGAAAACATAAGCGAGAGAGCTGCTAAGGACAGCGCAGCCTTTCAGACGTAGGGGGCGAGGAAGAGGAGGATAGAAGGCCGCTGACCGTTGCGACTGTACTGCTTGATGGTGGAGGCTGAAAGCTGAATGGTGCTGTCGCTGGCATAATTCTGTGGGAATGACAAATCCTGAAGATCCATCTCCGTGTTGACGACGTGCACCTCCAGATCTGGTGGTGAAAATACAGAGCCGTGAACTTGAGCCAGAGCTTCACCAGGTGGATCGGAGTCCATTTCTGGTTATATCCATAAAACAAACAAAACTTTTCTCTCACCGACGCTGGGGGCCCGGTCAGAGAAGCGGTTCCCGTACATGTTGTTGGCCAGGAGGAAAGCTCCTTTTTCCAGGACATCCAGGAGCATGGTGGCGGTGTGAGCCTGCTCTGTGCTGTTCATGTCCTGCCATGAGTCCAGCGCCTCAGGACGGAGCAAGTTGTCCACTGTCTGAACAACCGCCTGGAACAAAAACATGTCATATGCATAGATTATATTATCAGAAATGTCTTACTTTTGTATTAAGAGGACTTACAGAAGTCAAAATTTCAACAACAGCAAGGTTATAGTGACTATAACTGCTGGTGACCAGAACAAGATAATTGGGGTCAATGTTTTCTTCTGCTGCATATTCTAATACATATATTTTTACTGATCTAGTGCCCAATCCTGATACATTAACAGCTCACGTTGTCAACGACAGTATTCATGTGGAAATTGGTTCTAAGAGAAGACTAATTTCCATATCCTTGAGGCGTCTCATATTGAAGTCAGAGAAAGAAGCAGGAAGTTAGAGATCAACAAATAAAACAATTGTTGATGCTCTGCTTGATCTTTGTGAACAGTCCAGATTCATTCAACCCTAACCCTTGATTTAACAATTGGTAAAAATCTGTTGTAATTGTGATCTGAAATGGCTTCAGAACATGTGATTGATACATCTCTACAGAAATGACAGTAATGATTATTACTTTTTGGTTTTGCGTCACTTCATATCCATTTCTGAGTAAGCCTAATTCTGGATGACTAATTATCAGGCAGTCGCTCATTAACACTGTTTTTAAGAGCCTAACTCTTTTCTCAGGAAGTGCTATTAGCTGTTAATTACCTATCATTAATTACCAGTTTGCGCCTGAATTTGCTTATCAGTGTATTTGTAATGATTTATTTTGTGTATTAAATGATGCAGTCCAAACATGTTTGATAAGATATTTAACTTACAAGTTTCCTATAATTATTTCCAAAAAGCTTACCAGGCTCCTGCAATAAATTTGTTATTATGCCATGTCAGACATATTACCATTCTATTTCACACTTAGAATTCATTTAATGGCAATTTTGATGGTTGTATCAGCTATCCAATTTATTGGAGTAGCCTGCTTGATGAATCATGTAATTCTCTTGTTCAGACCTCTCAAAATGAAGGATAGACTGCTGTGTGGAATAAAGAGCATTGCCGTTAAGAAAACGAATCGAGCATCAGAATGCACTCCAGTCGTGGCAGAGGAAAAAGGCAGAGGATGTTTGTATGTTATCCTTGGATCAGTGGTTATTATGCAAAGCTACCTTGCAGCAAGTGACACAAAGTAATAGCCCTGTAACTTTCGGCACCGCATGCTTTGCATTCATCCTGCACAAACGCGGATCATAAGACGTGGGGGTCATATTACAGCAGGATGCAGAGAGGTCAAGGCGCATAAAAGACTGGCTGCTGCAGAGTGCTGCATTTTATCATTACAAAGCAGCATACACAATGCTTTTTCTTGAAATTAGATAAGAGCTTTCCCAGAGCCAAAGATATTGCATACATATTGAAAACGCAAAGAAGGGTGTCATAAGACAAACTGTTGCTTTTCATAGTGTAGTCAAATTAGATTTTCTCCAAGCGACAGATATTGTACCTTATTGTGCAAGATGATGAGGCCAAGGCTGATATTAAACATATACCTTAAGCTCCATCACAGCACAGCAGGATTATGCCTCAGGCAGATGAGTTCTTTATGAAGTGACACAATTTTATAAATATACATAACAATAACACCAGTAGTAAAAAAAATATATATATACAGATTAAGTTATTTTAATGTGTGGAATACATCTAATTACAGTGAATGCTGTCTGTCCTTCAGCACAAACCAGAGGTTTTGTAAGTGATTATCCCAAAGACAGGACATTAATTCTGCTATGGAGCTTGAGGAATTTCATCCACACAAACCCAGTCTGCTCCAAAGTTTAATCTTGCCTCAGTTATTCAAAGTCTCAGAACAGTTTGATTCCAGGCATTTAAAGAAGACAGATAAAAGAAAAACGCCTACCTGGATGTATGCCCGACAATTCTGCTCCCGCTTCTGGAACTGGAGAGAAGAAAACAAAGCTTGGATTTATTCAACTGAAAAAAGAAAACGAAAGATACTAAAATGTGTAATAGTCTATGCCATAAATGTTGCTTTCTAATGTTTGATTTGTGTGTGTCTTCATTTACACCTTCTTGTACCTTATTGTAGTTTCGTCCAGCTGATTCTTTATTTCTGGGCTTCAGGGCTTGAAGCTGGGCGTCCAGTATATCCAGCAGCTGCTCAATCAGCCGGACAGTTGAACTAATATCACCGGCTTGGATCCGGCCTCGCGTGTGGTTCACCAGCTCACTGGCTATATTAGGAGCATTCTCCCCACTCTTTATCTACAGAAAAGAAGGAAGTATCCAGATTTATTTGCCAATCCCACACACAGAATTCCCTCTAATATTAGGTGGTTTTGTATTCTTTTATACAAGGACAAACCGTGCAGAATGCACCATGAAGTTTTTATTATTCTTAGACGTTTTTCACCTGCAAATTGCAGTCGCTGCAAACACGTTGCAGCTGCAATTGATTTTTTTCTGGTAAAGTGGATTTTTCCAATGGCAGTTCTTTAAAGGGTGATATCCTTCAAAGCACAGACACTTTAGAAAGGTTTCAAGGAAATCCATCAGCAATATGCATCGAGAAATAATTAATACATCCAATTTAGCTGCTTTGATCACACATGTGGCTTGGATATTTACTTATATCCAAGCATAAATGCTTATGGATCGGTACAAAGCTATGAAGTTTAGTTTTTGCGTAAAAGTAAGATATAGTTGAAGACAGGAATCGATATTTGGAGAGGCCATAACAAAGCCCTGATCTCACCTTTATGAGCAGGGTTGGAAATTGCAAATAGGAACTCTTAGAAAATAATTCCTATTTTCATGTGAACATAAACATGCCAATAAATTCTCACTTTTATTTATCATTTAGCAAAAAAAAAAAAAAAAAAAACATGACAGGCAAATTTGTTTTGATTTAAGACCAGACATAAAAAAAAAGGTTTATGTGTCTTGTTTTACAGTAAATGTGAGTCAAACTTTGCAAGAATTGTGAGACTGCAGGAGTTTTTGGGGCTTTTTTACAACAAATGCAGGCTAACGTCAATCTTATTATGTTTGTGGGGGGAAAAAAATAATTAATTAATCAACATGAGCACACGCCTTGTAATAAAAGATCTCTATTTTAATCAGGACAGCCTTGGATATATGTTAATGTTTTATCATGTGTGGATAGGGGAGGTGTCCAGGGGAAAAGGGCAGAAGAAAGAAGAAAGAGACAGACCTCTGACCAGGGATGTGGCTCTGGGTCTCACCTTCTGTGCCACCTGGTTGACCCATGGGGAGGTGCAGTTACTCAGGTCAGGACCCCGTGGGTTCCAAATGACCTGGTCCGCCAAACACTGGAACGAAGCAATGCCTGGAGAAAAGGCGGATAGAAGGAAGACGAGTGGAGGGGAATGGAGAGATAATAAGCATTAGGTGACTGCAATTAAAGGAGTCAGTGTGAAGGAGAGGGATGAACAAAGAGAGCTTGTGATAGTTTTAGCCTAGCAGAATTAAACAGAATTAATTTTAAATATGCAATACTCAAAGTGTTTGAAGACGAGTATGAAGGAGGAGGAGGAAAGAAGAGGAAAACAGAGAGAAATGAGACTGAATGGAAAAAGGTTAAATAAGATGATAAAGACAGTGAACACAGGAGGAAAGATGAAGGGGGGGGGGCTACTGTATTCTTGTACCTTCACATAATATTTCATCTCTGCACACAGTCACACATAAAGAACATCAGGTATGATTCCTCACTGTCGAATAAAAACACCTGATGGAAGTGAGCGCCTTCTGCAGAATCTCATTTCCACTCTGGTGTTTTTGCTCAGTGCGAGGGTTCAGAGGAAGGACACCATGCAGGGACAGAAGCAGGGAGGGGTCTATCTACTGCTGCTAACACAAATACCCAACATCAAGTCACAAAGACAAAGCGGAGGAGAAGAGGACGGTTACCATATAGGACAAAGAGAGAAGCCAATTGGACGAGCACAGATGATAGAGATGATGGAGCAACGCTTCGTAGTTATAGCGGGATCATAGCAGATGTGATTTTGTTTTATCTGCTTCTTTCTCGCTCTTGCCTGCTGATTTTCTTCTTTCTCTTTTAAACTTTTCTTATTCTCTCCTTTATTGATCACAGAACTGATTCATGATGAGCAATTACATCTGCTGCTAAATCAACATTAAGATAACATCAAAAAAACAACAAAAACAATTCGAGAGGAAGACTGAGTGAGATATCGTTCTTTGTTTTGCTTTTTTTTTGACGGCTAGATGTCTGAAAGTACGGCAAATAACACGGAGGAAAGTGAAGTCCGTGTTATGTGGCCTTTCATTTCATTATGTGCCACTTTCAATCAGCTCTGTTTCTGTGGGAGATGAGCCTTTCATTTATGGAGGACAAGCTTTTATCTGTGAGTCCTCAGAGACGACGCACACTGGTGGGACCAGCATGGGGACAGAAGGAGGTAGCAGTGGAAAAAAAAAACAAGCAGGAGAGCACAAACAGCCTGACGGCTTGGGAATGTGTGAGAATATATACGGCACAAGACTTACAAAGATGGGATATGTGCATTATAGAAAGATTTAAAACAGAAGCATGCAAGTACATACAGTGCCTTGCAAAAGTATGCATGTCCTGTTAAACCCACGCGCTTTAATGGAATATATAAGGATTGTATGTGACACACCAGCTCAAAGTATAAATCTAAAAATGTTTACAGTTTGGAGCTGAATTCTGTAAGAAAACTAGAAGTTGCAAAATGTGTTAATTACTTTCCACCTGAATAACACCCGAGATATAGAGCCAAAACCACAATAAAATAGTTTAGATCAAGTCATATTCACATATCACAATGACCAAACTAAGAACAACTGATGTTTTTTTGCAAGAAAATGTGAGACCATCTGTCTTTGACCAATCTAACTCAGCTTGGAAAAAAAATTATTTTTAGAATTGTACGACCCACTTTTCAGATATTAATTTGTGGGGAAATTTTGAGAACCTGTATCCTTCTGCAGCACAATTATTATCTACCTTGTGTTGTTCTATAAAATTCCAGTTAAATACAATGAAGTTAAGAATGCCTTTGCACAGCACTACATGCAGTATGAGTGCATTTTAAACAGAAGAGCTACATGCTGATATCCTTACCCAGAGATCCTTTAGGACAGGGACGATCCACAGTTTCCCCTCGCTGAGTGGTTGGCCACTGGATTCCCCGAATGAGCTTAGTCTCACAAAAAGGTCGATCTGGGCCTTGAGGAGCAGGAGGAGGTGGCCGGCGAGTGACAGGTACAGTTGCTGTGATTGGACGCAGATCGGGATGCTTGTTAATGGAGCCGATTGGGCGTGAGGTGGAGGCCAGAGGTCGTACGGTAGAGGGACTCGCACTGGAGGTGAATGTTCTTGATGGTGGAGTAGGGGTCACTTGGGTGGTGGTCAGAGGGCCTGAGAGTAAATTGAGTGGTAACAGAGAGTTTGCGTCTTAATAGAGGCTGTTGAGCATTTGTGAGAAATCAAACAACAAATTATACATCAAGAAAATCAAGAAAAGAAGGACATATAAATGTAAGATGTTCCTCAGAAGTGTAGTTCAAAAAGTAGTTACTCCATAATCGGGGTGACAAACAATTTTTTAAGCCTCTCAAAGAAACACTGCGGAGCAGAAAGGAGGTGCTGGGGAGGACAGCATCATCAGAATTCAAAGATAAATTAATAATTTATCAAATGCATCAGAGAAGTCACCATCACTAACAACCAAACCTAATGTGAAGATGAAAGCAACACATCACAACTACAAAATCCTAGCAGATCAAACACAGAGTCAGCGTGCGGCTCTGCGAGTGCTGCCGCCTGCTCGTCTCCACCTCGTTTCTCTCTACGCCTAATCTCAGCTTCTTGCCCGTCTGTATGCACCTCAGACTCACAGCACATCGCAGCCGTCCCCTCACACGGATGAACTGCTGAAAAACAGCATGCCACACCCTTTTTAAGATTCCAGTTTATCAGGTGATGATGACTTTTTCATTATTCATGACACACTCAACTTGATATGAGGTGCCACAGCAGTAGTATGAGAAAAAAGCTATTCCATATTATTATTAACATGCTGGTGGATCATTTGCAATCCTCAAAATTCAAAAAAGCATATCTTACATCCACCATCTGAAGAGTTTCTCAGATCAAGAGAAATAGCATGTGGTGCAGACTAAAATATTTAAGCTGTTGCTGAAAGAGCATTTTACAAATTTGAACAAACTGTCTGCAAGACAAAGCACAAGTTCCCGGTTAACGATTCCATCATAGCACATTATGTCACCATATGCTTTCCGTGGAATCATTCCTCACCAGTGGTGGGGTCTGGTGGCCCAAACTCGAGCGGGTAACGCAGCACATTGTAGTTATTCCAGACATACAGCTGGTTGTCTCGAGGGTTGTAGTCCACAGAGGATATATATTGGTAGGGGTTCGGAAAAGCGATGTTGACCGGCTCCTCGCGCGCACGATTGGTGTTGTAGGCATACATCACCAGGTCTCCGCCTGCTTCGCTGTCATCGTCCTGGTAGACTGAGCGCACTGCGTACAGAACGCCACAAGCCATGAAGGCATTGGACGCCATCCTCTTGTCGAAGCTTGTCTCCCAGGTGCCTTCAAAGCGTAGTGTGTAAGGGTTAACCTGCAGGTGCAGGGAAAATTAAAATGATTAAGTATTTAATCAGAGAGCTACTGATCAACTCTGACTAATTAGAGCTATGACAAAAATAAAAATCATTTATTGTGATTTTTATTTACTACAATAAAATATATATATATATATATATATATAAATATATATATATTTTTATATATATAAAAAAAATTCCCTTCTCACCCACCGCGGGTGGTTCTTATCCTCTGAGGTCGGGTCCTCTACCAGAGGCCTGGGAGCTTGAGGGTTCTGCGCAGTATCTTGGCTGTGCCAAGAACTGCACATTTCTGGCAGTCCTTATATATATATATATATATATATATATATATATATATATATATATATATATATATATATATATAATTTTTTTTTTTTTATTGTAGTAAATAAAAATCACAATAAATGATTTTTATTTTTGTCATGGCACAGGCTTTGTGCCATGACATATATATATATATATATATATATATATATATATATATATATATATATATATATATATATATATTGTGATGATATAAATGCAAACTTTAATGTATTTTTAGGGAATTTTTCATAATAAATCAACACAAAGAAGTGTCTCATTGCAATATGGAGGGCATGGAACTTTTAGGATTTCACATTTAAAAATCTACAGACCACATCTATATACTTACCCTGTTAGAGTCAGTACTTTGTGAAATCACCTTTTGTTGCAATAACAGCTCCAGAGTTTGAGATGTGTCTAGTTTGCACATATGAAGATTCAAATGTTTGACAACTCTCTTTTCAAAATAACTCAATGTCAGAAAGCGTAAACTTTTGCCACAGGTTAGCGATTTATTTGTCTGAGCTCTTTAGGAGATAAGACTTATATATTTAAAAAAAATTAATTAAATAACTTATATTAAAATAGTGATATATACTAAACTAACTCTTTACTGAGGGATCCCATTTTGAGATTATTTTACAAACAAAGAAAAAGCGGTGCATCCTGGTATTATCGAGGATGTAGCGCATCTTTTTAGGCCATAATATCTCCAAAGTCAAAATGATTTGTTTTGTAGACCAGATGCAATGTAAAATAAATCAAATACTAATCTTGCTAGCAAAGATATTTCTTCATATGATGGGATTTACAATGTGACCCAAAATATTTCTGATTATATTTATACTGCTCTTTTTATCAGACAGCAGCCTCTCCTGATCTCATTTGTCGGTGCGGGCTTGTAATCTCAGAGAAAGTTATTCCTCTGTATTGACGATTTGCCGCACCACTCAGATGAGATTTCTGGATAATCTAATCCTACATTTGCAATCTATATCCCTTTCCTCGCGGTGCACCACTGGTCTCCCACCTGGCTGACCACCAGTCGTCCGTTGTTGGATTCAGTGGCGTATATCACCCAGAGGCCATTTTCGTCCACGGCAAGGTCAATGTCCGACTTCCCTCCCCATCGGTACGGCGATGTGTCATGATAGTTGGCGTTTGTGACAATGGCTTCACCGCTTTTGATGCGTGTACGCAGGTCATACTTGACAATGTTTCTTGTGCGTTCTTTGTTGTAAAATACTGCACCGTCATAGACGACAAAGCCTGTGCCATCGACTCTGTTTGGTAACCTGCAAAAAAAAAAAAGAAATAAAAGACAAAGATGATTAGCAATCCAATGTATGTGGCACAGTACAATGCAGAAGCCGCAGTGGGGCCATTCTGATATCCCTACCCATATCCACATCAAAAGCCAATGAATCAATAGAGCAGCAGATGCCATTTGATCATCCAAGGCTTGATGATCAAATGGCATCTGGGAGTGGGAGATGCACTCACTTGTAGGTAGTCGTGGCTCTGTTCTGTTTAAAGTCTTCCCAGGAGGCATACTCATACAGCATGTCAGTGCGATAGGGGGTCCAGGGCATGACATAAAGACGATCCCCAGACTGCAGAGGGTCCTTACACCATGCCCCCGCCTGGTGCTCTGCCTCCTGCTGAGAGCTGGGCACCTGGACCCGCAGCAACGTCCCGGGGCACACAAAAACTGGACAGCAGCAGTAAAATAACAAACAAAACAAAACAAAGAAAAAGAATGAGGAAAAATTGAAAACAAAGCATAGCAATAATGACAGTTATCATGAAGATGGTAGGTGAGGAAGAGATAGAAAAGAAATGGGGGAAAAGACTAGAATATGAAGCAGGAGAGAGAGATTGTGAAGGCTAAAGAGAAAGCTCTGAGTAGATAAAAGCAAGTATAGAAATGAAAAGACTATAGAATAGCTGGAGAATGGGTGAGAGAGATGGAAATAGGTGGTGAACATTATCAGATTTGAAATGAGGGAACACATAAAAGCTCATTTGAAGAACTTGAGCATTGTGTTCAAAAAACATTTGAATATGATGAATGGGAGATTTCTGGCTGCAGTTGCCGCTTAGATGTAGTCGCTAATTTAATTTATCTTGGCCTACTTTTTATTTGATTGTGCATTTTCTCTTTCAAAAGGCCTTTGCTTCTCTGCTCTACACCTGGGTGTTAGAAAAAATAATTATTATGGAGATTGTTTTATTAGGATTCAAATTTGGATCTCAGTCAAGAGTAAAGCCTCGAAGACAAAAAAAAACCCAGTTCATTCTGGGGTAAAGATGTGAGGTTGCATTAGCTTCCCCTTCCTCTGCAACTGTGACTCAGCTTCACACACAAACAATATTCCCACTCGCAGACAGACACTGAAGCTCAACAAAAAAGTTGGAGAATCCATCCAACAAACAGACATGTCACACTGCACAGAGATGTCTTCTATTTTGGACTGGTGAAGGTCATCCACTAGGAACTGGTGTAAATTGGCTGTCTGATGTTGTGTGTCCCTGGGTGCGAGAGATGCTGCCAACGATCCAATGGGCATGTCAGGTTATCTAAGAGGAAACCTGTGGGCATCCACAGCACTCTGACATCACAGCAGTCCCGGCAACAGAAAGTAGTGAGGGTCAAGGGAGTAGCAGAATTGGAAGCATTACAGAATAAAACAGCTGAATGGTCCCCATGTATTCCATTACCAGTTTATCTGCGTGTCTCGGGGGCTCACAGTTGCAGCAGAACCAGACACCTGCTGGTCACCTCATGACTGAACGCATCCCTGAACTAATTAGACACTGCAGGGACATTTGGACGCAGACAGCACAAACGAAATCGCAAGCAGACTGCTGCCATTCACACAGGGATACCGCACAAGCATCTCCGCACACAAACCTACACACGCAGACACACACACACGCACATACAGTACATATCCTGTCAAACTGTAACCGTTTGAGTGATGGATCAGTCTAGGCTCAAACTGTCTTGAATATTGCATGGATTCTGGCAGAGGAGGAGAATCCCAACAGAGAGGATGGAGGAGTAAATCAAGGCTCCCAGAAATCCAGCTTTCTCTTTGTGTTTTCTGCTGTGCTGCTGCTGCTGGTAGTGGCTGGTGATCTGTGCTACTGGGTCTCCTAGGAATCAGCCTGTTCTGTCTGAAGGGTCCAACAGGGATTGAGACTGCCAGCCAAACAAGAATCTAATCAGTCAGGCACAAACAAACACTGAATAAAGACTCCTCACGAACAGGAGGCTTGTCATGCTCCATTGTCGAACCAAAATGTTTACTTGAATGTATTGAGACGGGCTTAGGTGTTCGCTCCGAATATGTAATTATGAGTGACTGAAATGTGAAAATTATTAGAGGGTTAAATATCTTAAAGAACGACTCAAACGTTCTTTAAGATATTTAAAGAACGTTTCTCTTTTTTTTCTTTTGCCGAGGATAAAATAAGTGGATAAGTGGAAAATACCAACACAAGTAGGACACTCCCTGAAAAGTACAATGGTACTGTAAATAGCTAAATAAACAGTAAAAAGGCTTGGTATGTAGGTGACCCATAAACAACACTTTGCCTCAAGGTAGTATGAAGGACGCAGAAAAACAAACATACAAGCCTACTTCTCTATCAACAAAACAAGTACAATGTTTTACCACTTTCAATGCAGGCACTGAGCTACAGCAAAATAGAAGTCAAAGTCTCGAGGACAGTATTTTATTTTCAATTACCTAAAACAAAAAGCACATCAATATTTCTATCAAATGTTTACAATTAATCTAGGATATAAAATACGTCATGGAAGCGAAGTGTATTCTGGTTCATGAAGAACATAAAAAAAAATAAATAAATAAAACTTCAACTAATAAATTTAGCCTAAACCTGAAATACTTTACTACTACAGTATATTGCACCAAACCCGTTTGCCTTGTACCAAACAGGTTGTATTCTGTACTCTTTTGGCCTCATCAGTTCACTAATACAACAGCCCAGCAGAGACAATCAGCCTTGCTCCTCCACGACCCCCTCCTGTTTTCCTCCACCTCTTCCCCTACAATCATTGCACATTGGTTTATTCTAATGAACTAGTGGCAGGGTTGGATCGGTGTCAAAGGGGCTCATCAGTGGCGTCTACGCTGTATGCACAGACCTTGAGACTCACACAAACACTCTTATTCACACATTCACATGCCAAACAGAAAGAGTGGCCACGCTTCACATCCTGCAAACCCTGCCTGGGGGGCTTCATTAAGTCTGACCTGCACTCCCCAGCTTTCCCCGGCTGCTTTCCTGTTTACCGGCTCTTCTTGGCTTTCCTTTGCTTCGCCTCCCTCTCAATTGTAACTGTGAAGTGTTTAACAGCAGGAAGCCAGAGCAGCCAAACTCTGGCTGCAGAGACGTATAGTACAAGAGGCTATTATGACCACAGAATGAATGAGGTATTAGGAATAAGGCATTAAGCATTAGGCATAAGTCTTGAGATTAGGCATTATCCTAGTCTGGCTCAAGCAGGTTAGCTTCCGTAGAGCCATCTGGGATTATGTGAGATGGATAAATAGATTAATTCCTCTTTTGCTACGGATTGAAATCTTGGAGTCATGATCATTTCAGTGAAGCTATCATGAAGCACACACACAACACTTTTTCTTTTTTTTTTTACCCTAAACCGGCCAAATGACTAATGAAACTTACCTTATCAGGGATTAAAACGCAGGCTGTAGCTATCGCACTCAAGCCTGCCAATTACCACCAAACATACTGGGAAATGCTGCTGTAATAATTGACTATTTATCTCTGTAATTCTTTTCCCAGGCACAGGTCAGCTTTTACTTGTCAATAAATGAGGCTCCAGTATGAAGCGATGAAAGTCTGAGAACTTTCTTGAAAATGACAGCAAAAACCTCCCATTCGTGTTTTGCATCCATTTGTGATCAACCGGTAAAAGTGAACACTGACAGCTTTCGGCTAAATTTAGACCTTTCATTTTGGCTGTTGCCTGCAGTCCATGCTGTTTTCAAATTTGATGTGACAGCATCTTGGTGATGGTTAATGCTCCGCTTTGATGATCTGAACACCCCCTGCCAATGGTTGGCAGTAGATTTCTTAAGTGCTGTGCTTTTCCTTTTTTGCTGTTTTTCCTTTTATTTTTGTTCCATCTACAAGAAACAGAGGGTTCCTCTGGCCAATACGATTGCCCAGCCCAGTAAAGACTGCAGTGGAGCTACTCATAGAACTAACTGCTGTGAGCATGCTGCTCTAATTGAATCCCCAACCTGTTACTGGCATATGCAGTAAGGATTCAGCAGGGGGCAGAATGGAGCATGTCAAGCTAACCTGCATCCATGCTTAGACAGTTAATGTCTAAGCATGAGTGTATGGTGTTCTTCTGATGGCATGTGCTGGAATTCATTCACGGATTGGTATGTTTACGTGTATCTTGATGTTGATTAATGTGTGTGTCTGTGTTGCATGCATGTTTGCAGTTAAGAGACACAGAAAAGAAGAAATAGATAAGAAAGCAGTAAGAGGAATGTAAGAATATTCTGTTGTGTACAAAAAAGAAGAGAAGGAGGAGTGGAGCAAAAGAGAGTAAATAGGTTATTTCCTGTGAAATCAGAATTAGGAGTGAGTTAATTTGCTGAGGAGTGATAAAGAGTGACAGAAGAAGAGAGATATTTAAGGAAAGAAAGGGGGAGGGGGACTCCCATTGTGTTTCCTCTTCCTTTTAGACTATACTGGGTCAAGTCTTAGGAGTAAAATCACAATACAGCATAAACATAAACAGACATACACTCTGGGACACACACATTCTTAGACAATGCATGCAAGAACACACCGACCAGATGCCGGAAGAGGCCAGTTTTAAAGCTTTATCAACCCAAACATTCACCCCAGAGAATACCCTTAACTGAGACCAAAAGCAGACAGCAACAGGAAACAGTATCCTTTGAAATCAAAATGTTATCTATCTCTGTGTGAAGCTGAGTCTGAATGTCATGAAAGTTGATAGGGACATGGCTACTGGGTGAAGATACAGACAACAACAGAGGGGCGTACTGTATTCTGGATAAGGCTTGAGTGGGGGAGCATCAACAAGCCTTCCTGTTTGTAACATTAACTTCCTCCTCTCCTCATTCCTGCTCCGAGTCTTCCAGAGATTCTGTGTTTGAAGAGAGTCTCCTAAACTGGCTGTGTTTCATATCCATCTCAAATTCATCTGCACCTGCTTCACTCACTCATTTGCCTCTCTCTTCCCTGACTTTAAAATTGCAATGACTTTTACATGTACACTGTGCAACCCCTCCTTCTTCCCTATCTCCCTACGTCAAAAAAATGGGTGTATGCACTGCCTTGATCACATGACTGTGCTTGTGTGTGGTGGGTCATTCCTAATGAGGGGATGCTGCCAGACTCCTCGTCTCTATAGCAACTGTGTGGTCTCTTTTTTTCCATTCACAGCCATTCTTTGTATTTTTTTTTCTGTCACACAGTACTCTGTTTTCTCACTTATTTCCTCACACTTTTTGAAATGACACACAGAAAGCCTTTTACTTGAGACATTGCTTTGTTCTGCATATTCCCTCATCCAAACTCTTTATGATAATGCAGAGATTGTCAACAGTGTTCTAATACTGATTCGATTTCTTGCCTTTTTTGCCTTAGAAATAAACAAATTGAGGCAAAAGAAACACTACTTTGTCTTGCCAGCACTGATAAAAGAGATAGCAGGATGATTTGGGCACTGGTAGACTGTCAGCGAGAAGGGTGAGAAAAGGGACAGAAGAAGTGATGGGATGGGAGAGGCAGCTGTTGGCGGTGTAGCCTTGATATGGAGTGACAGCAGGTAGGCTGACAGCAGTTCATTGGATTGTTACATCATAACCAAAAGTTGAACATCATCCCGATACACACTTTGTCATTCCACAAATCAACTAGGAATGGTTAATTTTACAAATAACAGAAAACAAAAGTCATTTAAGCAAATTTAAATAAAAAAAACATTCAACACCAGTGGGGGAATGTCTGAAGATCAATATGGGCTGGAGTGCAGACAAAGGAAAAAAGGTTTTCCTTTGAGTGTTAGTGGGAGGAAGCGTGGTAAATAAATACAATCAGCTGGGTGAGGTGAAAGCAGGAGAAACGGGGATTCGTAGCTTCCTACTTCACTACAAGCACTAACAAAATGAGCCGAAATAGCCGCTTGCGGTGGGAGAAGAACGTGGAGACAATGATTCATGTTAATAAAAGCCACAAACACAAGAACAGACAAAGGAGTCCATAAACCAGTTGACGACAACTGCAATGAGTCTTTAATTGTTCCAGTGTATGGATCCAGCTATGGTGCAAGGCAGGAGGACAGCTGAGAGGGGCACTGATGTGAGTAAGGGGTTTGGAGACGGTAGAGGGGGAGGGGACCTGAGGGGGAGTAGAGGCTCATTGAAAGCTAAAAATATCTGCAACTATTGTTGCCATGACCTTGCAAAGGGTCAAGTCTGTCTTTTGCACTTTGAGAATCCTGTGATTGAGGTGCTGATTGGAGCTCTTTAAAACTGATTTGCCTCAGCTCAGACAGCATCAGAGAAGCCATTACATGATGCTGAAGGGCTCCCTATAGAGGATATACCTCCCTCCCCCCAATCCCGCTTCTCTTCTAGGGCACAAGAGGAACCAGAAGAGATGGACACTGAAGACGACAAGGGCTTAAGGTGTGAGGGGCTACAAGAAAGTACATATGCGCTTACAATAAATAAATCAGAAAAGGGGATTGAGTTAACAAAAGGAGGAGAAAGAGAGAAAAACATCTTCAAAGAGCCTGTGGTCTTTTTTGTAATGGCCAGGTGTAATCTGAGAGATAAACCAATTAAGTTGAAGAGAGGGAGAGCAAACAAAAAGGAAGTATGGAAAACACAACATAGAAAGATGAGCTGTAAGTAGGTGGGAAGTGGAAGTGAGGTAGTCAAATGTGGTAATTATCATTTCAAAAGAATTAATGTGGACAGAATGAGAGAAGGACACTGAAGTACCTGAAAATGTGATGCTGTTAACAATAATATGAAAGCAAGTTTGTCTAATTACTGAGTTATCCTAACACTACAGTTTCCCTTGAGGTTTCCAAAAACAACAGACTTAATGTTGGTCCTGGAAAATTAAAAGAGATACAATATGGAGAAAATGAGCGGTCGAGTAATGTAATTGAAGATGGTGATTGTCTTTTCTCTTAAATCTGCAGGGACAGATCAATCTGGAAAAAGTGTGGGAAAACGAGTTTGTGAAATCTGAATCATGAGGAATATCTATTCGAAAGTGTGCGAGGCAAAAGCAGCAAGATGAATCTGAATATCAGAAATGGATGGATTTGGCACCAACGAAATGTAATTATGTATGTTGTGTGTAACTTTAGACAGATGTGAGGTAATTTTCTCGTTTATCTCTCATAGACACTGGGCAGACCTTCCATTATGCTTTTTTGTGTGATAATTGACATGTGTGGGTGTGTTTTGGTATTCAGGGTGTTGTCATCAAAACCAAGGAGGAGATCTAGAGGGATTTTAGAGTTTTGGTTACACGTCAAAGTAGAAAGGAAAGGGAAGAGGAGGCGTTTAGAGATCGAGAAAGAAGAGGAAGGGATATCAACATCAAACATGACCACTACACAGGGTGCAGGGTTAGGAAGGAATATGGGAGGAAGGGAAGTAGAGGGGAGTAGGAGGAGGAAGAGGGAGGAAGGGGCGAACTGTGGTTGTTATGTTCATTGTGGACTTTACCTTTTTGATCCACTTCTATTCAAGCATCGGAAAAAAAGGAGAAAGAAGGAGACAGAGAGATAATATAGAGAGACAGGAAGAAGAAGAGAGGGAAAGGAAAGAGAATGAAAGGAAAAACAGATGCAGGAAAAAAGAGAAAATTGAGATTAAATAAAACGCTGTCCTTTCTCTCACGCTCTGTTTTTTTTTTTTTTAAAGCAAGTTATCTGTCTGCGTTATGGCTGGCTACTCACATAAAGGATGGCTTGAATGGAAAATGAGAAGGGGCAAAATGGCCTGACCTGGGTTTTAATCCTTTTCCATTTCCTTTCACATTTATCAATAACCCCTCAACAACACAATCCACCCAAAGCACACACTCTCAGCCCCATCTTACCACAAAACACTCCCACCCCACCTCCCAATTTCCTCTTGTGCCGAAAGCGCAGCTCCAAGAACCTGTCTGAGAGAGAAACCGACAAAGAGCATCACGGCGTTTTTCCTCTTTAGCTGCAAAAAAAAAAAAAAGAAAATTGAGAGAAAGACAGGGCAAGAGATAGAAAAATGGCAGATGGAAAGGTGGTGATGAATCTATCTGTGGCCAGTTGTCTTCTGAGAGTTAACAAGCCTGTTTTGCTTCCTTCATCTCCATGCATGGTCTACATCAACGATTCATTTTAAGAGCTTCTTCTGGCCTTACTTGATTTATAGAGCCAAAGATGCCTGCCACAGAAGCTGACAAAAAAAAAAAAAAAAAAAAAAAAACACAACCCATCGACCATCCAATCAGTGGGGAGCTGCTGGCTTGCCTGGCTGAGACCGGCTCATCAAAGCAATAGAGAACAAACAACAAGGGGAAAGGGAGGGCTTGACAGAGTGGAACGCCTCAGAAACACGGATAGACCAAGAGACAAAGTTAGGAGGGGGGGGGGTAGGGGGTAAAAACAAGAAAAGGATAAGAGAAATGTCTACAGCAGCAGTCTCATCAAACACAAATCCATAGCTGGGTGTGCTGAATCACAGTGAGGCCTCAGCTGACACAAACAGGTAAAGTCTGGGTCCCTTGATATTCATCTATGTCAGCTGGGGACTACCAAATGCATGTGCTGATTTCTCAGCTCCGCCCTCTATATTATAGAGCTTGCACCCACTTTCCTCCGTGTTTGCTCAGGCAAAAGTGCTGTGTGCAAGTGGATCCGTGTTCTCCAAGAACAGACTTGTCAAAAGTCACATGGCTCTCGGTTCCCCACTGTGAGCGTGATTGTGGTGTATATGTCATGGGAAGTCTCACATCTCCAGGGATTCCTGTGGGATTGTCACAACATCTCTCAGGGTTGCCCGTCAACAGAATGAAAAAGTGAGAGGAAGCAGAAGAAATTGACAAAAAAATATATATATTATAAGAAGTATCTGGTTAAAAAGAAAAGGGAGGAAAGAACCATTAGCAGCAGACGGCCCTGCACCTTGGCACCGGCACGATCAGCATCCCCATCCACACGGATCATTTATCATCTCAGGCCAAGATCAAACTGGACAAACAACCTCCAAGACCAGGAGACTGTGAGCCAATTTCACTGTGGAAGGGTGAGGACAGGAAAGCAAGACTGCAAATCCTGTGAAACTGTGTTAGTTGGAGAAAAAAGAAACGCGTCATGTCCCCTCTCCCCAACTGTGAGTGCAGTCATTACTTCCAAGGTTAGAACAGGGAGGGACTGACTTAATGACTAGTGCGAGCATCCAGAACTTTCATGAAGTCGGACCCAGCTGTGGAGAAAGTTGAAGGGGGTCCACTGGACTCAGTCATTTGGGAGAGTTAAAACCAAACAGTGCCTCGTAAAAGTATTCATACCCTTGATTTTTTTTTTTTTTTTTCATTTTATCATGTTGCAGATTTTAATCTTTCAGTGTATTTAATTGGAGCTGTAAGTGGCACACCAATATAAATAAGTACAAAATAGTGAAATGGAAAGAAAGTTTTAATTTTTCACAACTAAAACTGAATATTTTGGCTTGCATTCATATTAGTGTCAGAAACCCTTAATATAATCTCATAAATTATATTTAACACAGCATTTAAAGTCATTTTATTAAAAGATAAAGTATACCTGTGAGTAATTATATCTCAATATAAATCAATCTTTTCTGTGAAACTGAGTTTTTTCAGACGACTTTAGTGAATGACTAAACAACAAAGTAAACAGGGCAGAGATGAAGTTTAAAGCAGGTTTAGGCTATAAATAGGTAACTTGTGAATATCTCACAAAGTACCATTCGACCCATCATCTTGGCTCTGGACAAGGAGAGCATTACATGTCTCAACCATTTTCTTCAACAAGGATGGGGAAGCTAGTCAGAGTTGATCACCGAAGACAATGGAGATAAATCCAAGGCAAAACTGTGAGAAGACCTGCAAAAGTCTGCAAAATAATTGATTCTAGGGCCAAAGCTCCCCTTTATGGATTACAGTGAACCTAAACATGCTGCCAGTGCTGCTACAAGGAAAAGCTTAGATTAAAGCATATTTATGAGGCTAGGCTCCAAAGATCAGCTGTAAATGTTGTAATGGTATTTCTACAAAATATTGAATCATGAGAAAACAAAGTGTCCTTTTCAGACAGTTTTTTGTGAAAAAAGGAACTTACGTAGAACTTTTCTTTCACTTCGCCATTAAACATCTTTTGTTTATTATATGAAATCCCATTAATAAAAAAGTAAGCTTTGTAGTGGAAAAGCTTATTTTAAATTTGTCAAAATATAAAACAAATCTAGCGGGTCTAAATACTTTTGCAGGGCAAAGGAAGCAGTATTTTTCCATGTCTGAGCCAAAAATGCTGACTGCAGAGGTTTTCCGCTTTATTCAAGTTTGTGTCCACAGCCCTTATAAAAAAGAAAACGGAATGCAATTTTCTAAAAGCTCAACTAGGAATATATTTTTCAAGTGGCGGAAATGGTGGGTGATACACTGCAGTGGCATGTAGACAGAGAGAGAAAGGGAAATAAAGTTTCTTCTCTGCTGCGGAGAGAAAGAATATAAAATCAGGGAGGTGGAAGACTTGTGTTGACTCCATTTCTTCTATTCTTAGTTGCCTGAAAAATAGAGCGCAAAACACAAATTCGCACAGCATCACACATTCCTGTGAACGTGCACAAACAAACAGAAATGAGAGACAGAAACTCGTCGAACTGCCATCACAGCGAGCTGAAGGTTGGATTAAGGCCACTTTGGTTGTTTGTCTGATTCTTTAGCATTCCTCTTCCCAGGCTCTGTTGAGAAATACGTTGCTGCCCTCTCTACTGTTAATCACTCTGCTCAGTGCTCTCCACAACCCTATCAATTACTCCCACAGCAATGAGTGCAACTAGAAACACACACTGCAGGCTGCGCACAGGTATAATGTTTTTGCTCTGTGAGGCAACATAGTCGTCTCTGTCTCCTCTTCCAAGTGCTGAGCGATAGTATGTCTTCTTCAGTTTCTCCTGCCCTCTCCCGTCTCTGTTTTCTCTTCTTCGCCCATTTCAGTCTGTCCTAGAAAAAAAAAAGTCATCTCTTTCCAAGGCCAGAGTGAATCCTCCTGCTTCTCACTCACCAAACATTTATGAGCCCCACGTCTTGATGGTGTCCCTATACATATTAATAGATTTTCATTTTAAGCTACATCAAAGTGCTGCCTCTCATACCCCTGAAAACTTGTCATATTACAATGCTATTATTCTTTCTACTGACAAACTGTTCCTGACAAGTCAACTCTCACTTCCAGCAGCTTTGTGTCTAAAAAAGCAGTGCCTTGTAATGAATAGGCAGTGCTGCATACATTTCTGGTGGAAGAATCCATTTCATAAAGTGAAACAGTGGGAGAGTAGCTAAATCTGAATGAAATACAGGAGACTGTTGCGATAAGGCAAGCAGAGTTGCTCCAGTGCTGTATATCAACCAGCATGGTGCATATTAACAAGGGCTAAATGTTTTGGCCTGGTAAGTATGGATGACCCTAAAGGAGGCCACTCAGAATCAATAATGATCTAGCACTGTATTCCTGAGAGAGAGGGGGAACAGGTAGAGCTCCCTCATAGGCCCGGTTTACTATTCACCCTGCGTTAAGACTGCAGTGGGGGCGTCTCACTGCAGTAAACACATGCTGCAGCTGTGTTTATGGATCTGTGATTTCTTAATGGAATCCAGCAGGCTACAGCAGGATGTGACAGTGTGAAATGAGAGTTCAGTTGAGCCATTTTCTCCTGCTCTGTTTCAAATGGTAAAAAAAAAAATAAATAAATAAACAATGCTACATGGCAGGGAGGCTCCTGCAGGGCATTTTAGCTCAATGAGATATGATTTGACTTGTTGTATTTCGCAAAGGCAACAACGCTCACAGCGACCTTACACACATGTTCCGCTGTCATATCTGAGCTCATGCGGCAGAACTGTGTTGTGTGTGTCAGATCTGCTGTTGCTGTCACCTCGCCGTTTCAGGTGACTGGCAACATGGCGCCTGTGTCACACAAGCGCCACTCACACAGAGGACCCTGTCAAATGCAAAATCCCACTCAGCCATCTACTTGGCTGCACACCATCTCGGGTGCTATGACACACAATCTTTACATATCACTTTCCTCACCCTTTTGTTGAGACAACCAACAAAAAAAAAGAAAAGAAAAACATGCGTCAGACTTGGATGGTACCCAAGTGACCAGCATTCTCAGTCAGACGTGAACGATGGGGCATTACCAGAGCGATTAGTAGCAGCAAATTCAATTAATCTTGACAAATCTCTGCTGAGGCAGAACTGAAGAGTGCAGAGCACCTCCCTCTCCTGGTAATTAAAAGTGGCCGAGTTGAGTGGCGTATGGTGCGATGGTGAATAGGCTTCAGGAAGAAAAGTTCCAACTCAGAGTTTTAATACGTCAAGTTGTCTTCATATTGTCAGACAAGTCCAGATGCAAAAACAGCCCACGGCCAGAGCTGTATATGAATTCAATTTTGTTTGCATTTGCTTATTCAGAGCATGATACAAGGACAAAGTATATTGGTTGTTTGTATTTTGTCTCAGACATGCAGAACTTTTCATCGCATGGGGATCAGCTTCCAATTTTCTATGCTGCTCATTGCTTGTTCAAAATCAACAAAGGTTTTAACAAACACAAAGGGAAAAAATGCAAGTCAGCAGCTCTCAAGTCATGATACACTTTGATTGCTGGGTAGATAGAGAACAAGCTCCCCTTGAAAGTCGAAGAGAATAATGCAAGGTCAGGATACAGGATGGAAAGGAACCAGGCACAACTGATTGATGATACTGTTACCCTCGATAAACAATAGATATAAAACTACTCCTGCACAAGTGTGACTGGTGAAGATGGTGACTGTGCTGTTTACACCTCCTGGAAGAAAATAAGAAGAGAGGGTAGAAAACCCTGAGCAAAACCAGAGCAGTGAGTAAACTGGGTCCTTGGAAATCCACAATTGTTTGGATTTGATTTGTCCCACCTGGAAAAAAAAGAAACCAACAGAGACAGAAGAAGAATCAGTACTGAATAGAAAGACTAAGTTTGAAATGAATGGTAGAAAAGAATGAGTAAATGCCAGTAAAGATGATTTTTAAAAAAGGGTTTGGAACTGTGGAAAGCACGTTGAAAGTAAAAAGAAAAGCTGAGAAAATGAAGCACAAAGAGAAACATGAAAAGAAGTGAAACTGATTGTGGGGGGTAACAGTCAATGTGACCGCTGAGGGAAGGAGAGGAAGAGAATGGTAGAGAGAAGAATAAGGAAATTAGCTGGTCGGAGTCTCCTCAGTCCTCGACTCACCTCTACCTTCATTTCTGCAAAAAAAAGTTGACAACCATCCTTAAAAAAAATAAACTGCATGCACAGCCTAAAATATTACTTTTAACCCCAAAAGCCAAACACTTCTGCTCTGTAGAGCACACTTCTGCAATCCCCCCTCAGTCAGGCAGTCCTGCACACAGTGAAGGGATCAATGCTGAGCGTAATAATAAATGAGAGGGAGAGGGGGAGATTGAGCAGAGATTTTCACATGAGCGAGGATCAACACAACACCATATAATCACAGCCATGTCTGCTCTTTGGGGCTGCACAAGTGTGCTCTCATCTGTGTGTAGATGCTCACTCAGACAGGAAGAGTAAGAGGAAAAAAGAGCAATTTGTGCATCCCTCCCCACCCGTCCCCTTCATTTCTTTTTTTTTTTGTTTGTTTGTGTGAGTGTGAATTTGTGCAGCCCACACCTGCCTCAGACTTTTGAGCATAGCAGCCAGGAAGCCAGCCGTTACTATGGGGACAGTAAAATGTGCGGCACTGCAGGTCATGTGCTCTAAAATAAGCCCCTTGCCTGTTTGTGTTAATATTTCCTTCTGTGAGGTGCTGCAAACATTCAACACACCCCCATCCTCTCCCTTGGCCTGAGAGTCTCACTGAGCCCAATTTTACTTTTTATTGAGAATCAGAGGGACAGCAAAGGTGTTTGGCAGCAGATAAAGACAGAAGCATGCCCCCGGGTTAATCAGCGCGTGAGTTTGGGGCGGTGTCTGTTACACCGCTGTGATCACCAATAGGGGCTGACCCCCATGTTTGCAGTAGAGGTGAGTGAAGTGCTTATCAGACCCGGTGTTGGTGGACCGTCTCCCCCCATGTGAAAATCCCCCTCAGGTACTGGTGCATCACTCTGCTGATGAAGAAAAAAGGTTTAGTGCTCTGTGATCGTGTTCGTGTTTGTGTCTGTGCAATGTGCCAGAGAGTAAGAAGAAAGAGAGAGGGAGAGAGAGCAGGTGTGGACTTAAGTGTGTCTTGTTTTTTTCTTTATTGTGTTAAGGAAATCCAGAGAGAGAAAGTGTGTGTGCATGTGACTGAATTGTCACTTCTTGAGGGAAGTTGAAGAGGGGTTAGGAGGGTTGAGGTTAAGATAGAGGTAAGGTGGGAGGGGTGATGAATGGGGTGAGAGGGGTGGGGAAGCCAGAGGAAGTGATGGGGTCTTAGTACTCACTGTAGGGGACACACTCATACTGGATCTCCAAATACTTGTAGGTCCCTGGGCAGGGGTCTGGGAACACGTCTGACCCTGCGACCACCACACACTGAGTGCGATTATTACACCTGAGAGATGAGATGGACAAGGGGAGGTGGGGAGAGCAGAGAGAGAGGGAAGGAGAGGAGGGGGTAAGCGATAAAAAATGATGAGTGCCATTGTAAGAAAGACAAAGAGGAGTGGTTATAAAAGAAACATCTTCAGGCTCAGAAAGACGGAGGGAATTGTAGGGAAGGGAGTAATTTCACACTACACTAGATCATGTGACAGCTACACCCGAGGGGAGCTGGGAAACGGGCAGGGAGGGGAAAACAGTGAAAAGGATCAAGGATAGAGAGAAGCGAGGGGGTTGATGGAGAACGGGTGGGTGACGTCAGAGCCTCCCCTCCTGGGGGATTGTGAGTGGGAGCAATTAGAGGTGAGAGAACAGGGAAGGGCGAATCGGGTGGGTGAGGGAGATTAAAGGCAAATACTCTACACTACGAACTTTGTGGAACACTTAATTGCATATTACTTCTACATCTAAACCAAATTTCTGCATATTCTCTCATGTCTGCACACCATGAGCAACATAAACAGAGAGAAAAAGATACTCATTTGCATGCACTCAGTGGTTCTCGATATATAGGCCTTTTCCCAGCTTTGAGCGTTCCTCCCCTGCGCAGGCATTTTCTTACTTCATATCTGAAATCTCTGCTGCACTCACTCTATCATCCCATCATTTCTGGAAGTCTTTTTCCTTCTTTTAGTCTCTCAATACTCTCCTTCACCCCCTGCTGCTTTCCTCCCTTGCTCTCTTGCGCTCTCCCCCAAGCCTCTGCCTCCATTACATGTGTGATGGATAGCTGGGAGAGGGTTCCCATTGATCTGAGCTCAGAGGAAGAAGATGCTGAGCTCAAACAAGGAGAGCAACAGTGGGAAGCCCTACAAACGCTTCTGCAACAATTCCCAAGCTCACGCATTCTCTTACACCCACTCATGCACGCATACAGAACTAAACAGGAGCCAACACTATTGTGGAGTTAAATATTTCACTGAAAGCTTTGGTGTTATACATCTATTTAAAAAAAAATAAAAGTATTTATAGTTTGTTTGCCGAAAGGGTTGGATTTCCTTCAAAAAGATGCAGGTGCCCAAACGGCGCACAACAGCATTGAAAACCTGGGAATTCTTGAGGGATTATGCTGTGAAATAGTATCTTGTTTTCTCTGCCAATAGAAGGCTCTGACTCTGCACAAACACATGCACAAGATCCAAACAAATCAATACTTACCTCTGTGACATTATCTTGAAGGCGTCGGGCAGGTAACACTGCACATTCTCCATCTGAAAGGGATCCGCATCACAGATCTTGTCATCGGTGCGGCCATAGTTGGCCGTCTCAATCATGATGACATCGCTTCCAGGACAGCGCAACTCGATTGGGTAGCCTTCACATGCCAGCTCCCGGCGCATCAGACCGAATGGCATCATTGACCGGCTTAGAGCTGGAAAGAGAAAAAAGGAGAGCGGATTATTGATTATTCACTAAACCTTAAAACCTTCAAAAGGTTTTTTATTATTCAGCCTCATTGAAAATATTAGATATATAGTGTGTGACAAGAATGGGTTGAACAAGTAATGATGTAAAATAGAAATTATTATTTAATGCCGTGCATTCAACGAGTAGTAATGCAGAGCCTGGCCATTTCATTTCCACATTGGAACATCACAGATCACATATTGGCATTCTGGGGTTTGCAGCCAAACCAGCTTCTCCAGTGAGATATGGCACCACTTGTGAAACAAACTGTGAGAGTTTCAAATGTTAACAAACTCCTACACACAACCAGGCAACAGCTTATGATGCTCATTCCCACACTGCAGAGGAAATAAAAAGTGTCCTTTCCAGCATTATGTGTTTATTCCACCTAAACAATGCAACAGAGTTGAACATTTAGATACAGCTGAGTTCAAGAGGATGTGATAGTGGAACAAGAAAAAAAAATAAAAATAAATAAACAAAAAATAGTGTCTTTGCAAACTTTCACCTTAGCTTTGTACACCATTTGCATACCTCCTGCTAGTAATCAGCCCACTCAGAGGAATGTCAATGTACTGCAGCGGCTCTGAGAGGAAAGGGGTCAGATGGGACAGTGAGGTACTCAGGGTTAATCGCTGAGCCAGACTGAGAGGCATGAAAGAGGGCTGCAAAGAGGCTCTGAGAGAGACACTCGTTGTCTCTCTAGCTCTCCGTAACTACGTGCATTTAACTGCTCATGTAATCAGGCATACACACAAAAATAACAAAACGACTGAACATCTTTTGCGGTGCAGGTGGAAGCAAAAAAACAAATGCAAATAGAGGCACTGTGAAAATTGGAAATTAAAACTGAATCTCATGCCAGTGAAAATGAGAGCAACTGTCCATGGTCCTGAAATGTCTAACCCTCCTTGAGGAGAATATTCTAGGAATTTAACCTGCATCCGAAGCCTTTATGTGTAAGGCTCTCCACTGTATTAAAGGACCAGATGTCTGACTGAGATCCTCTTTGCAATGTCAGTGGGAAGGACGTGGATGTACAGACCTAACTGTGAGCGTATTGTCAAAGCTAAACAGACAGCACTAGTTCAACTTTAATAAGGCGGAAGTTCTTTATAAACAGAGCCTTTCATTGCACAACACCTCCCCCTTCAAGACAGGTTCAGCAGTAGACAAGGACACTGAGTCAGCCTCTCTCCCCTTTTACTGTTAGAGCTACAATACACAGAGCAAGGCCGCTTTCTCTTCCTGAAACTGAGCTAACACTGCTTAAGTTTCATACACTGACCATTCAGGACGAGTGTCCATCTGGGTTAATGTCAGTGTCAGTCATTTCAGTCATGGAACTGTGCAATATGACTCACTCACATTGGACTCGCTCATATTTCTAAATGCCACTTGTTTATGCAATAGGGACTTCAGTTCAGTTGTGTAACTAAAGCCATTTGGGCTGAATGACTAGCACAGAAAGACTTCAGATCTTTTATGCCTCGCCAGCATGCAGTGCCAGTGCCAAATCACAAAAGCCTTGATGCAAAAATCGCATACTAATTAAAGCACACGGAGATGCAAACAGCAGGCGAGGCCAGACAAACAAGTCCACGCTCAAATGCAAAAACCCACACAAGCAAATTAGCGCACACACAGAGATAGTGGTGTGCATGTTTCAATCAAGCACACACACCACCATGTAAACACACATTCTGAGTTGTGGTATCACAGTGGGATTACAATGCGTAGTGCCAGTGTGTGGCCTTGTTCTCTTAACTACCCTGCAGTGTAAATACACAGCAGTGTACAGCTGGCCAGCAATTAGAACCATATAACACGCCAAGAGGAGGGAAAAAGTGAAGACGGCCAGCAGCAGCGCTGGGCCCAGCCATGGGAAGAAACAAAGAAGGAGCTACATACAGAGAACAAAATAAAATGAGAACAACTCTGAATCTCAGACTTGCATCATTTTCATGACACCTCCTAGCAAGGAGGAGTTTCACAGCTGGAAACTATAAAACTCTACATAAGCTCCTTCTCTTTGCCCACAGCCACAGCGGCATTGGGAGTAGAGGTGTGCGGAGATCTTGATCTCACTGGGTTAGTAAAAAACATCTTCAAAGTAACCTTAGAACCTGTGTATTAAACGATAAAATTAGCTGCCTGTTTGAGACTGCTGAAAAAATCTGAAAGAATTATAAATTCGCCAAGAAGAGACTGTGTCTCCAATAACATTAACAAAGAGTTTTCCCCACTGCCTGAAGAAGCGGGCATCGAATCGACAACTCTGCATGCCTGGAGCCTGTGCCAGTCCAAGCAGACCCTCATTCCAGCTGCTCCACCAACAGTGGTAACAAAGTCTTCTCTGCCCTTGGACCTCTAGGACTGTTTTCTGTGAACACTACAGAGAGTCATGTCAAAGTAAGAGGTTGTGCTTGGGAAGAGAAAATAAATTTAAGTGAAAACTGTGTAAATATTGTAGATTTTGTTGCGTTTTGTTTTGTTTTGTTTCTGGTGCTAAAGTACTCACATGCCACTGTATCTAGTGCTACATGTTTGTTTTGCAACGTTGCAACGAGTCAACTCCCCCAATATTATCTTATTTATCAGTTTTCTAAACTTAATAAAAATATATCCATTTATCCCGTATGCTAATGTTAACGTTAAAAGTTGTACTAATGCTAAGACATTAATTAGTAAAAGTAGTGAAAAGTAGGCATCATCAGTTCTGCTGTGTTTACAACATAACCGTCTCTTTTTGCGCTGTGACTGGCAGTAGCATCTCTCCAGAACTCATACACATATTAATATTTGTATTAATGGTACTTATAGGTACATGTGGGACTCAGATACAATACACTGCAGCTACTGTCTTTGTTGTTAAACTGAGTCAGTAATTCCAGATGTGACATTGTGCTGGCTGTCCAATCGCCAAATTACGATTCTAAATTCATTTTTTTGCCGCCATCTCGGTCGCTGTGATGTCTAGGTAAAACATTAGGAGTTAATTGTCCAAAAGATTAACTTCTAATAATTTTAATTATTTTTAAAACATTATTTTATTAAAATAAAATTACAAGATAAAGAAATCATAGTAGATGGTAGAAAGTAAAGCTAATTCAATAAAGGGACCAGGACACCTGTTGAGGGTTATGAGTACTTTTCTAATTTAACAGAACAATAAATGGAAAACCAGTGGTTTAGATCAACACAACCAGTTGAGTCACTTCAGACCATATCAATAAATTTTTTAATCCGTTATTCCTGTCAATTTCCAGTTTTCATAAAAATCTGACCTGCATGTTACTGTTTTTGTGCATTCTGTCATCGACCAAGTGACAAGTCCATAACAGCCTGGCAAAAATTCACACTACGTTATGGAGGTAATTCACATGTACAGAAAGCATTTTGTGAACCTATTTTTTTCAGCATATTTGTAAGACATCTATTGGGTAAATGCATATTTTTAACCATATCTGAGGATATCCATTATTTAATCTGTATTGATGGCATCAGCCATGATAACTTGTCTGTTTCAGGCAGGAGCGAATCTCTACTTAACCCATATTGTGTCGAGTTTCACACCTTTATATTTCACACCTGTCCAAACACTTCCTGACAACTTACAGGACTACAGTTTGATTTCACACTGTAAATAAAGACGGATGCACCTTATATTTATAAAGAGATTTTTTTAAGTGGTGTAGCCTCCAACAAGCATGAAACTGTGGGATCCACTGTTTACATTTGCGTTAGTGCGCTCACTTCTAACTGTGTGTGCATGTGCATGTGGATGTGAATGTGAGTGTGGTGAGTGGCAGCCAGATGGCCCGAGGCCTAACTCGAGATTCGGCTGGCTCTGAGCTGAGATGAGATGAGCAAAGGATAAGCTTGGACTGGCCATGGGCAACGATTGTCCTTCACTCTGCAGGAATCCATTAAGGTTTCAGAATCTCTTCAAACACACACGCATACACACACGCACACTTGACCATTTAGCATTGGCAGTCAGACTACTTAAATGACAAAGACTCTTTCTTAGCACTAGCCATTTGTATAGGTGAAAATGGTTTCTTTAAGTCTCACTATGACTCATCTAAATGAGTCACAGCATTTGCAATACACACTTAGCAATTGTCACATGTGAGACTTTTGAATCAGGCAATTATACAATCTAATTTGCATGGATGTATCGGTGTGCAAGAGACAGAGGTCACATGCATAAACACACCCCACTGACAGAAGCCTGGTGTTACTCCAGGGCAGCTGGTGTGAGAGCTTCAAGTGGTTGGCTTCAAAGTAGAAGCTCCATACAAATTAAGAGCAAGAGAGAGAACTGATTGGATTTGACTCATTATCCTCACACAGTAATTAAAGCCTGAGGGTTGATAGATGCTTAGACCATTAAACAAGAACATAATTTTGCACAAGCAAGACTAGTCGTTATTCACTCATTCTTTCCCCACCATTATTACTCACACATCAATATCATGCTCCTGGACAAAGGTGCAAAGACGAAAATGCTTGTAAAGATTTCATACAACTCAAGAGAAGATGACTGCATCTAGTGTTGTTCCAGTTATTTGTTCCAGTGTCAGTGTGAAGTTTTTCTGAACTTTCAAAGTTTTCCTATATTTCTTAATTTTCATAGCAGGGATTGATTGATCAACTGTGTCACGTCATGCAAAGCTTTTTAAAAGTTAGTTTTAAAGACATAAAATTTTCCCTAAATTCCGTTCCTATGGCTTCAATTTCAGTTCATCTCATCCCAGAAAAAGTGTCAGTAACTGAAGTGTTGTCAGACTAAAGTGTTGTCAGAGAGGCATAAAAGTTCCTCACTCCCATCTGCTGCTGTGCACTGCTGATCAATTGCAGAAATATCACTTTCCCATCACTTAAAACATTTTCTTACATTCCAGTTGCGAAAAACAAAGGCAACACAATTTATGTGAAAATGATTCTAATTGTAACAAAAATTTAAAACAGAAAGAATGTGATAATGTTCTGTTAGCAATGTGTGTTTGCTGCATAAGTAGTCCCAATTGTATTAAGTGAAACATAAAAAATAAGAAAATTAACATTTAATCCTCTACTTTATGTTTAAAATGTCAAAGCACCTTGATATCAACATGCTCAAATATATGAACCTTGACGCCACCATTCTGAAAGCACCACAGTCAGTTTTCTCAATAAAAATGGATTGAAAAGTGTTCATCCTTATGGGACCCAGTGATCCTGTGGCTTACTTGTTAATTGGAAAACTATCTTTTTGGGTAATCAGACTCTCTTTCGCAGTCCTTGATATTTGCAACCATTAGCCCAGAAAATAGGAAAACTAGTGCCAGAAGTCCTCTTTTACAGAGAGGACTTCTGGAACAGAAATTGGGATTAAATGTGATCCTTACTACATACATTTTTAAAATAAATCCCAACTTAAACACTAATAGCTAGTAGCGTAGGTAGGTTAGAAACATCTATGACATACATTTTCATATGCCATTATAATTTGCACCCGTCAAAGACCTAATTTCCTTATAATTTTAAGGTTTCACATTGAAGCTGCCAAGGGAGTACAGTAAATTTTACAGTCACTGAACAGAGCCAAGAAGTCTGTGATAGAAACCCTTCTCTTGATGAGATTTATCCAGACGAATTTCTACCCCACTTTATCAGTTTAGCGCTGCATCTTAGCGAGTCACTTAGCACTCCAAGTTAGTGTAATGACTCGCTGGAGCATGGCCTGTCACTGTGGACGAGCTCAGGCAGTGTGGCCAGAAATGTCACATTCAGGCAGCATTCAAGCTGAGAAGTTGTGACAAAGTGACACTCTGAGACAAACCTAAAGGCCTAAAATGATGATGCTGAGGCTGGGGCTGTCTGAGCTTGTGGGACGGTGTGCGTGTGTGTGTGTTTGCGTCTCTGCGTATGGTTGGAATGGTGGCCTCAATGCTGGGGTCCTATCTCCTTTCTGACTCCTTTGACTGCTATAGGCAAAGCAAAGATGAGATGAGGAGTGACTGTATGTGAAGTCACCAGCCTAACTGTAAGGTCAGACAACGCCAGGCCAAAGAGGCACATGTTCACACGGATGGAGCTGAGTCAAGCCTAAACACAAAAAAAGATATAAAGCTATCAGAAACAAACTAGAAACTAGTACGCATTTTTTTGTTATTGTGGCACAAAAAGATCTGTAAAATCTCTATTGTTCTGATTTGCTCAACACTTCTTCTATGGCCCAACCCGCTAACTAACCTGAATTACACCACAGTCCATAACATTACATCATTCATAAGAGAATCCAACATGCCCCACTGCTAACACACATCCCTGTGCAAACACATACATATCTTAGAGGCAGAAATACACAACCACCAATCCTCATCCATCCTCAACCTCCAGAACTCTCAGTGTGTGTTGACAAACTTTGCTCTGGGGGGAACTAGCATGCGAAAGCAAAGAGATTAAGATGGGCAGTAAAAAAAAAAAAAGCCTCTGAGACTCAGAACAACACACACGCACACGCAAACTTGAGTGGGAAGGCGAGACTAGACGTGCTCATACTGTCAAACCAAATTATTGCTAGTGCTGGCATCTAATTATGCAATAAAATCGCCTCAATGGGGCGAAATAGCATCGCCCAAAATAAAAGTCAGCCTGTCTAAAAAGTAGGAGATTCACCCAGTGGAGAGTATCCTCCATCTCCCCGGAGAGAGGAGCAATGTAGCGGGCCTCGCACAACTTTTCTTCGTGCTGTGTTTCCAACAAGTATTACAGAAGGCGAGCTGGGAGACAGTGAGTCAGACCCAGATTCATATAGATTCATGTAAACTCTATGATGGAGTAAAGCTGCAGCTGCTGCAGCTTTGGGGTAGGTAAATAAATGAAGAGGTGACAGAAACAGATATAGGAAAGTAAGAAAAATAGTGAGAGACAGAAGAAATGAAATAGATAAAAAGCAGGAGGACAAATGAAGGGAGGAATGAAAGGGTGGCGGGCTTTTAGGGAGATTTGTGTGTGCACTTGGAGAAGCTGCAAGCTGCATCCAGAGATTTGTTAGGAAAGATGAGTGTCAATGACTGGTTCTGCTGCTGTATTAAAGACTTAATTAACCTTCTTGTATACTAAGAGTGTTGAATGTGTGGGCAGTGTCTTTGTGTACTTTTACAAGACATGCATACCCACTAATCATTTTTTTGCTCCTGTGTCTTCTTCAACCTCTTACACATCTGAATACCTCAAATACTTATATTACTTTTCATCTGCAGTCTAATGCACTTCACGTTTTCTCTTTTTTTTAACCTCATCATCCCTCAATCCCTCATCCAATTTATTCAAACTGCAAAATTTCTCATTTAGCCTATCTAATCATCATCTGTCCACGACTTCATCTAACCAATATCATAATATATTTTTCCATTTATCCTTTGCATCCACCTTCTTGGCTTTTTGTTGTATTCTAATCCTTTACTCACTGTTTTACCAGCTTTACTTCTTTAATCTTTCCTTATTCCTCTATCTTTTCTTTCCTCTTTGTCCTTGGATGTCAGCCAAAGCTTGCTGCCAGTTATTATGAATTCTTACTCCAACAACCCTCAACAAAGCCCACGACATGGTTGATACAGACAGACACAACACCTTTCATTAGGATTTTTGTGACGGACTAACTAACACAAACGAGTGCTCCTATGAGGATGTCTCCATTTGGCACTCACTGAGAGCATCTGTAAACAGATCTATGACTATAATAATAATAATAATAATTTTATGGAATGTGTGGAATGTAAGAAAATTATGAATGGTTTTATGCTATTTTTATGACATTGTTGTTGTTGGTTTTGTTTTTACAAAAAAGAGCTGTGAAGGGGAGTGTGCATTTGTGTGGTGCTCTGGTAGCCAAAAATCAGTTCCTCCAATAACCAAAAATCAAAATATCAATTAATTTACTACCTGGTTGTAAATCAATATCCAAAACCTTGAATCTGGAAATTGAAAGACTATGGAATGAGTACAGAACTTTAAAGAAGAAAAAATGTCCATATAAATTGAAATTCTCAGAAGAATATTATTTGCTTCATTTTAGCGACCTGTATGCTGTGAGGGAACAAACTAAAACTACACAACAATGCAATGCCTCCTGACTATTAAATATTCAACAGTCAACTGCTTTAAATCCTAAAACAACAAAAATAAAATGTTATAAAAACGATATACTCTCAACAATTGAGAAACTAGTAACAAACATTACATCTTGATGAATGCCACTATCAAAACCATCAATGCAAGTAGAATATATTGGTCAATGTTCCATTTATTAAGGTTCAAAAGCAACTCTTATTCAGTAAGTTCTTAGCCCTGATGTAAAGGAACTCAGTGTTTCAGCTGTTTGGCAGTTTTCTGGAAATCTGTCCCAGATTTTTGGTGGGTAGAAGCTGAATACTGCTTCTCCGTGTTTGGTTGGCTTTCAAAGAACCAATGTCCAGTACACAAACACAATCCTTCAATGATGCAAAGCCTCAAAGTTGTCAAAGAGGTCACAAGAGAAAGGATGTGTGCATCACATGGGTGAACAGACAGGAGCACTGTCCTCTTTCTTTTCTGTAGGAGTTTACTTGTTGTACACAAATCAATATATACAAGCTAACGCAGTCCTGTACACATATGAATACAAGCAAACATAAACAAAATGGTCACAAGCACATTTGCACTAACACCGCGAACAACTGAACTAACAAAATGGCACAACCCCCGTGTACAAGCAAAGGCACATGAGAGTGACCTGCGTCACACTTCAAAGGGAGGTGTTCAGAGAATATGCTGCCTCTCTGCCCCGCCATGTCCCTCCTTCTGCCCACCCACCCCCTACTTCCAATATATGTTCAAAGGCCATCCATTAACCTTTCACTCACACAGGCCTCGCTGTGATCTACTGCTCGCAGCCAAAGGCTTTGAAGAGCATAGAAACCCCCAAACAACAAGGGCAACGGAGGAGGTAGCAAACGAGGGATGAGAGAAGACTGTAAGAGGTAAAAGAGCGTTAGGGAGAAAAATGACAATGATAAGAGCTGTATGCGAATAACAGATGGTATGAAAAGGGTAAAGAAAGAAAAACAGAGCAGCTGGGAGGATGCAGCCAGGTTAATCTAAAGGAGGGAGACCGAACAGAAAGTAGGGTAAAGTGACAAGCTGGAGAGGGTTGGAAAAATACGAAGCAAAAAAGAAGAGAAAGACATAAAGCTCCCACAAGAGAAATAGAAGTCCGGCATAAGAAAGGGGATTTGGGGGAGGCTGGTGGGTTGGTTGGGTGTAGGATATCACAACTGAGGAAGGGGGAGTAATAGCTGAGGTGTTATGGAAGAAACAGAAGCGAGACTGGAAGAAAATGAGAGGTGAGTGTTAGGAGGTGGAGAAGTGAGAAGAACAAAGTGTTGCTAATAAGATGTGGAAGAATAAAAAGGCCTGAAGACCACACACAAACACATTCACACACACACATATGTACACACAAGACATGGAAGAAAAGTTTGCAAAACCCAAATTTATTTGCAATATTCACAAACTGCTGGAATAATAATTATTCTTACTTGTATCTAACACACTACTAGTAAGCTCAGGTAAAAAGATGGAAAATAAACTAGTGTATTGATTAAGGATTTATGATTATGGTGATGCTGCATGCACATCTCAAATACTTACAAAAACCCTAAAAGCAGGAGCCATGTTGTCTTATTTAGCTTCAAAAGAAAAGTATGCTTTTGAAAATAATTTCCTCACAAAATAAATCCAAGATTTTAATCTTAGATTAAAATCTCCCTGCTGCAACGGATAAAGTTGCAGCAGGGAGGAGTTTTGAATATTGCTAGAAACCATCCGCTGATTTGATGTTTTATTTGAAAATCAAAACTTCTCGTAAATTAATCATAAAACTTAGTTACTGTACAATTTTGCAAGTAAAGAGAGAATCATTAGTAAGCATACAACTCCTTATAGGAGAACAAATATATGCACAATTTTAATTACATTAATTAATATCATTAAACAGAATATTTATAAAGCTTTACCTTAAAAACTGGAATAGTTGACTTTATTTTAAAAACTTATTTTTAACATTTGATCTTTTTAAGTTCTGCCTAACTTTGATTATCTGATGACATTAATGCAAGACATTATTTGTGACCGGTGACAGTTTTTCAAATGTGTTCAAAGAAAAATGCACAACTGTGAGTTTTTACAACATACTCAAGAAATAAGGTGTTCGATGGACTTAAGTGCATGAAGTAAGTTTACGAGAATAACTGCTTTATTGACTTTTCTCAAAGTTTTATTGCTATTATATAGTTGGCGATACAATTCTTATGCATTTGTGAGAAGGTCACAGAACATTCGTCGCCAGAACAAAAGTCTTTTTTTACTTCCCCTTTTTTTTTATGTGAAATTCAATACTCAGTGTTACTTAAGGGCAGTGTTTCTGGTCTCTCTGAATTGTAACTTTTCTTCTGGCTGGGCGAGGGAAGAACAATACAATTGCTTGATAATAAAATTTCAATATTGATTATGATGCATCCATTTTCTTGCCTCTCCTTCATTAAAGTCTGCCGAATTTAACACCTCAAAATGTAGATCAAGTGTATATTTTTATTCTTTTATTTTATGTGGCCTCCAATGAACATCTCACATATATTACTGGTGTGCAAAATGTCTATGGACACCTGAAATACAAAATTCTACCAAATATTAATATTGTGGTTCAATGGATTGTGCAGTTCTACAAGGGTGTGATTAATTCTTCATCGGTCACATAATGAATAATAGCAGCTCATCCCTTCTTTACAGAGAGCAAAATAATACACTGCGATCAGTCTGCTTCCAGACATTATGTCACCGACCAAAGACAGTTGGGGGAGCAGGCACTTTGTCGAAAAGATGTGTAAAAACAGCTAGTCCCACATCTTTAAATAATAGCTGCTGTTCAGGGGAATGGGCCAGGAAAGAAAAAAAGCAGGAGAGTGGAGGGCTAGACAGATAAAAATGTCTGCCTGTGCACTTAAGGGCCAGGGGCCTTTCCACACGACTGATCTTAGAGCAAAGGCTTAAATACAGAGGAGATGAGAACAGGTTCAACCAGTCAGCTGGCACTGGCATCAACCTATAACTGGCGCAAGCACACACTTGGACCCACACACCTAGTCGGCTGTGCGTTCACGTCAGACACCCATGTACAAGCAGTATATGTAAATATCCAGGGCACAGAGTGTTTGCAAAATTACATTTATAGTCTGAAGGAAGAAAATACAAATAGTCCCATAATAGTATGCCTGCCATCACCAGTGCGCATAAATACGAACCGCCATGTTTACACCAACGCTGCTGCTTTTGTAATTGAAAGTTCTGTGTCAGGGCTTCATCACGTACGGCACAGCTGCCTCCTGTGCCTGCCACATTAAGCAAGCCTAATGGATTTTCACATCAATGGCACTGCGCATCAACTAGGGTACATTCTCAAGCATTAAGTCAGTGCGACATTCACTTTGTCAAGGTACAAAGTCCCCTTAAAGTATTCATGCCCCCCTTTTTTTTCCACATTTTGTCATGTTCGAATCAATTTCATTTGGATTTTAAGTGACAGACTACCACAAAGTAGTACATATTTATGTAGTGGAATACTATATTTTTTGAAGTAATTATCAGAAAACATGATGCTTGATTTTGATATCCTGAAATAAATCCCAGGATATCAAACAATTGCCTGGTGAACATACAGCTAGAGATAACATTAAATGGCTTTTATCAGAGATTTTTGAAGTGTTACTATGATTCAAAGTCAACTGTAAAAACAGTAGGAAGGAAGAAACTACTATTGAATAAGTGCAGAGAAGCACTATAAAAAATTTGCTGCAAAATGTTCTCAGAAGCACTGGTAAGTGTACAGCACAAATTTCAAATTACTGAAAAAAAAAATAAAAAACATCAATAATGATCATCATTATTTAATTTAAAACTCAAATCATTTTCCCTCTCAGTAATATGTACTACTAATATGTTCTTCACAGAGCCCCTGAGTTTAGAAGTAAAATAATGAACTACAGTGATTTAAGTGGAAATATTTATGCGATGCTAGATAGGATATGTGAGAAAGAAGTACACACACTAAGCTCCTGCTGGTTAGGGATATTTTTACTAAAGAGCAGATTTAAGAGGAGAATAAATGTGTGAGAGTTAGTGGTAAATATTAGAATGTGCAGCCAGGAGAGAAGTGAGGTTAAAGCCTGGCAGATTAGTTGGAGAGAGCACCAAGGGAGAGCAGGAATAGACATTAGACAGTGAAGCCATGTGTGATGCTCATGTCGCTTTTCAAATGAGCTTTGATTAGTCTGAGACTGATTTCCGCAGCTCTCATCACATCAAAATCCGTTCCCTTCCTTTAGGACCTACTTCCCTTGTTTTCTTTTCCATTTCTCTGCCGCTCCTATGGTCACACTACAATAGAGACAATGAATCTCTGCCAGATTTTTACTGCCAACATTCTGAGCACCACAACAGTGTGGGTGTGCATGAACATGTGCCATTATTTATTTAAAAAAATATATCTTAATTTCATCAAACCAAATGCTGTGTCTGTGCTCCTGAGCTAAATAGGGATGATATTCAATTGATTTATTAATGCATTATTAATAGTCCTGAAGAGCCAGGTCATGCAGATATTTTAGGCTTATCTTCTCACAAATACTCACAGCCATGCAGTACCACAAGACAAAAGGAATGGGGGCAGAATGTATGCAAATCCAATTTCCAGAAAGCTGCCAAATTAAGATGGAAAGAACAGTACCTACTCAAATTAGAAATGAAGCTTCCAAATCAGAGAATGATGGAGCCAATACTTACACAAGTGGGTATAAACACATTTTAATTTCAATTTCTCTCTCGCTTTCCTGTTTATTCTTAAACTCCTCCTTTGCCGTTACTCCATGTGGTGACCCTGTCTTGCTGAAGCCCCTCCTCTTCATCTTAGCTGTCCATCACTCAGCAGACTGCTGGCACGGAGCTGACTGTGACCATACAGCAGATGGTGTGCTGCTATCTGTGTGGTGGGCCACTAGCAGGACACTCAACAGCCGCCCCCCCCATTCGTCCTCCCTGCAATCTCTGCTCCGTCTCTCATACACATCTTCCAACACGTACGTACACACACACACACCCTCCAGCGTTACTTGAGCCCAGCCAGGTCACCTGCTGCCAAGCTTACAACGCCCCGCGCACACACACAGAAAATGCAATATCTCATGGTACATGGCACATTCAAAGAGGTCACACATATGGCACCATTACATGCACGGATTCCCTCCTATTCTCTCGCCATGCTCCACCTCACAGCAAGATGACGAGAAATTTTATTGACACTCTCACATCACTTCCCACCTTGTGCACTCATCCTGGCCTCGTCTCATATGAGAAACAGTTAATGAAGTACAGCTTTTCTAGCCTGGTCAGCAAGTCAATATGCTTACAACCTTCATCAAACAGCTAACATATAAATATTACATCCTCATTTGCAATAATCCAGTCAGAGCTGCAACAGGGAACAGTGCTTAGGAGCTTCTGCACAGCATTATAAGGTAAGTCGGGGAATCTATGTCGTTAGAAACACATTTTGTTTCCTAAAAAATAAGCAAATAAGTGAGTACAGACTCTGAATGCAGATAAATACTATTGTTTTATTTTGCTTCATTATAGTGTTTTCCCATTTGGCCACTGCCAAATGTTTCAAAGTTTTAAACAAGCTTTGATGTCAAAGAAAACTGAAAAGATACAAAAAGCAGTTTTCAAGTAAGACTTGCAATTATTAAGACATTAAGTAGTTAATAAAACCAAACTGGCGCCAAGTCTCAGATCAGTGAGGTCAGTTCATAAAGAAAGAAACTGAGCTGAAATGTTATGCGTGAGAGACTGTGGCATAACTTGGGTTATGCTGCTACATATTGATCTGAAACAGTAAGTCCACATCTAAATAGCTAAAAAATAAACATTTTAAGGTTTTCAAAGTGACCTAGTAAAAGTGAAAAACTTACATCTGTTTCAGATGCTATAATACGATCTTAACAGAGAGAACTTCACAACTTGGCTAAATGAAAATAATTTTGCAAAGAAGTCAACTGAGAAATAAATTTGTAGTAGATATAAAGGACTCATTGCCACTTATCACAAATGAGTAATGTCAGTTGTTTCACCAAGGTTTAAGGGAAGCATTACTTTTTCACATATGCCCAGGCTGTTTTGCAGTGCCCTTGTTTGTCTATATAAAAAAAATCCTAATTTAAAGACCAAATTTTTTATTTACTATGTAATTTTTTTTATCTGGTATTAAACAATGTTTGATAATGTAAAACATTTAAGTGTGACTAAAAAAAAAAAAAAAAGCAAAAACAGAAGAAATCTGTAAATAAGCACAACCTTTTTTAGAACACTCTAAAAGAAATATAATACTACAGAGATAAAAACCTACCCTGAGAGGAAGGGGCAATGTTGCTAAAAGCCACAAAAGAACTGAAGATGATCCAGATCGCCAGAGCCATGTTTGAAGCTTAGCAGGGAGACAGGAAAAAGGATGGACAGGAAAAAGCTTGAAGGTGGTCAGCGGTCTCGGGTGCGTGGGGTGCCACTTTCCTCAGCTTACACCCTCCCTGACGGTGACCCTGTAGGCAGAAGGGTTAGAAATAGCAGGTTAAAAATCAAAACACTGAAAAGGGCCTACAAGGGAAAAAATAGGAGTCATTCTTTTTTCAGTCTGTTTATTTTTTTTTTCTATCTGCAATGCTATTTTTCACTGCTTTTATCAGTGAAATATGTAAAAACTCAGGACTGAGTAGAGCTAAGAGGCTCAGAAATGGCCTGGTGCAGTTGACATTGTGCTGGGAGAAGAAAAGAGTTGGCTCATTGTGTGATGGTCAAGTGCCTTGATCAGGTGGCACAGCTGAAGCCAATTTGAGCAAGGGGTTATGGAGACAGCTGTTGACACCACCAGCTCATCACTCTGAAGTGTTTAGATACTTTATTGAATCCGACATGCTACATATGTTTGGAGGCCTATTAACAGAGTTGTGTTCAAGCGAAAAAAAGGTATCCTCCAACTCTGTTTACTGACATGGCCACATATACAATTTAAAGCAGTGGAAAGTGATAACTTAGCATTGCTCAAGGGCTCACACATCTCATTTGCCTAATGATATAAATCACTTTCTGGAACTTGAGCTCTGATTCTTTGACAGTAGACCCTGCAGGGGCTGAAAGACAGAAAAACGGAGAGACAGTGTTGTTATAGCTAATACTCCTCCTGCTGAGTTTGCTGATGAAACAGACAGATTGGTCTGCATGTGTGTGTTTGGAGGGGAATTTGAGCATGATTGCAAGGTACATTTGCCTTTTTATTTAATTATAGGAGGTAATAGAAGTATGTGCACACATCCTCACTTCCAAACTCTGATTCAGCTGTATACTGCACACCCTTTATCTGAGTTTCAGTGCATTAGTTTGCTTCCAAATGCAGCTTTCCTAACGAGTTATGTGGTTGCTTCAAGACTGCCAATTCTAAAGAACCTTTATCAAAGCTATTTAATCATAGTGATACAAATAAAATATTTTCTATTGTTGAGAATTGCATAATAAATTTGATTTGTATTTTAAACCAAATGCACATTATCTAATTTGCAAAGGATAATATAGTTCATATTTTGTTAAATTATCAAATATAAATTATGAATTTAAACAATTTACCTAGGAGTATTTGTAACACTACAGCCAAAAATGACAAACAATTGTCTCACATGGACATTCCAGAATTCAGAGTTTTTGCCCTTTCTTATGGTGAAGGGATTATAATATGCCATTATTTTAGTGCCATGCACAGTTGACAACCATGTTCATTGCAACTATCTTCTGAGTTTCCCAAAAAAGAGAAAACATCCAGAGTTGCAGTTGTCTGGCTCAAAATTTCTTGTTCATGTTAGAGGTCACAGTTCATTTCAGCCACTTGTTCACAAGATCTTGTTCCTTTGGTTATGATTATATGTCAGGACCACAGGGTCGAGTTTGAGCCTTGACAGGTTGAGGAATCAAGACCTTCACTTTTTTACAGTTTTTTTCCCCCTTTTTTTTAACCACATCAGACCGAAGCAGCACAGAGTGGATCTCAGTCTGTTTGTCCATTCCATATTACTCCATACTGCAATCACTTGTTAACAAGATGCACTTGAGGGAGAGACCTACTCTGGCCACCATTTTGTAGGTTAAGAACCTCGACTTCTGACTTACAGGAGCAAAGGAAATGGGGGCAAAAATACACTCATTACAACAGACATGCAGTATACAATTTATAAACACAACACATCTATAACAAATGGTCTAAAACAAAAACACGACCTTTGAGATGTGTTGCAATAGGAGATTCTCATTATAGATATGAAGCCAAACAAATCTTCACCAGCTAGGTGACACTGCCAAGTCAACATGGATCAAAATCTTTGGGGAATGTTTCCAGTATCTTGTTGAGTCTTTGCCAGGAAGAATTAAGGCTGTTCTAAACACTAGATTTTCCCTATTGATAGCAGTTTCTTGTAAGAAAATTACACTTTTTATTATAATTTCTATATACTTTAGAAATCCTATAAAATACTAAATGTTAAATCTAAAAAAATAATGTAAACAATTTCAACTGAGATTTCTAAATTTATTTAAAGACTTATTCAGAAATAAAAGTCAAAACAACTTCAAAAACTCTAAGTTTGATGTTTGCAACTCTAACTCAGCTATTATAGCTATTATAATAATATTATTGAAATTCCTTTTTATAGGAATAAGTAAAATTTGCTTAAAATTTTTAAGCAAATTTGCTTAAAAGAAATGTGCTTAAATTTCTTTTAAAGGAAAGGAATGTGAGAAAATAAGTGAAGAAATGTAAGCAAATTTAAAAGAAATTTGCTTAAATTTCTTTTACGCAAATTTCTACTTTTAAAACAGTTTAAAAAATATTGTTTTTGGATAAATTATAAAATATATCTATTGGTTATTTTAATTATATTTGAATCAAAGAGTTAAAAATATAGGATTAGGAAAACATACCAATTTATATTAATGTCAGTGTTGTAGCACTAGAATATGAAAATATTAATGTAAAAATATTTTGGCTAAAAAGCTCTAGCACAGATTATGAATCTAAAACATACATGATTGTGAATGTTACAGTCTATGCAGTCATCGCTGTTTCATTCCAAAAGAAGCAAAGATGGAAATTCTTGGGTTACTAAATGGCTGCTAACAAATCTACATCATCATCCCTGATTTGGCTTTCATTTGAATTCCGGAGCTCCTCCTTTTTATGACCTTTTCTGATATTTATCCTCCTCCCCAGTGGCAATGCCAGAACATTCAGCAACCTGCTTGGATGTTTCTGCACGGATTAATATGTTGAACGTCGTAGGGTACAAGCGAGACAGAAAGAGAGAGAGCTACAGACACTAAACAGGAGGGGGACTAAAGGCAAGCAGAACAAAGCAGACTGCAGCAGCTGTTCTTTACATCAGCATTTATTTCTAGGAAATGTTCGACTCAGACACACACTGCCGCTAGACTAATGAAGATTCTGCTCTAATATGAGTTCACTGTGCGCGTTGGGTGTGAATAATAGTCAGAAGACAACATTTTCAGAGGGAAAGGCATGAAGACAAAGATAAGTGGGAAATCTAAAATAAACAGCAATAGCCGTGCAATATAACACTGCAGAGACATTGATTCTCTGTCAGGTTTTTTTTTACTATAACTTTACAGCTTTTTTCCATCTGATATCAATTTAATATGAGCATTGAAAAGGTTTTCTCTTCAACATATGTACCCTAAATAAGGAAAATATCCCTTCTCTCATGTTTTGACTTCTTCTCACTATGTATTTTCTAACACCAACTCTCCTGAGATCTATGAAGATGAAAAAGACAAAGAAAATAGAGCAGAGAATGACTGGCTAGCTTGGACCAAAGAGATGGGAACCAGAGAAAAGTGCAACCTGGACAAACTGACTCCATTTTGAGATAATACACAAAAAAAACAAGCTGACATTACAAGACATCAGTTTCTCTGAGGTTAGAAACGAGGATGAGGGAAAGAATTTCAAAACTGATTAGAGAAATAAGGGGGTGAACAAAGAAACAGCCTGATAAAATGGATAAAAGTAAGAACAAGTACTGTATAGATAGCCTTCTTTGTATAAAATGTGAGAAAATAAGTGAAGAATTAGTGGTAAAGAGACAAAAAAGATTTAAAAAAAGTAAGAATTTACTCTTTTTGTTGTTTATGAGTCAGTCTGCCTCTGGGTGAAGGAGTATACGTGGCGCTTAGGTGTATTTAGGGGGTGTGAGATGGGTGTCTTCACCCTTTCTACTCCCCCTACAGAAGGTTGTTAGATGCCCCAGGCCATGAGCTGACCTTTTACACTGATCACATCCACTATTATTATCATCAATGTTTCTCTTCTAATGGAGCAGAACGTTATGTCTCTGTGAGTCCAGAGAGTGCAAAATGGGAGAATGGAACAGCAATTTCAAAGCACTGGAGGTGAGGTGAGGAGGCCGAGCTGAAGAGGAGCAGGGAGGTAAGCAAATGACAGTCAGCTGTAACAACACAAAGAAAAACCTGTGGCTGTCTAAATGGGATGGCGACAGAGTCCAACTTAGCCACACCGGTCTGTCATCTTGTCTCAGATGCTATGCTTTGTTTTGTTAGCCATTAATTTACAGGCTGCCTTGATCCAAAGCAAATAACCTCATTATCCTTTTCTATTGGATCATTACGATAATCACTGTGATCATTAGGGTCTGTTTGCTTTGGCAGACATGGTCATCAACAACAGAGTGTCACAAGTCCTCTTCAACCATGGAGGAGGACTTCAGAAGCTATGAGTGTGTGTGTGTGTGGGGGTGGTGTGGGTGTGTGTGTGTGTGTGTGTGTGTGTGGGTGTGTGTGGTGTGTGTGTGTGTGTGTGTTTCTCCACCCCAGGGATTTTTTTGGGTCATTTACATATTTTACTTTTTCATAACTTTTGCTTCATAGACATAAATACCATAACATTTTCCAGCCCGGAATTAACTTTTTTTAGTCATGATCGTGAGGCTATTTCATAAAAACAGAAAAAACAATTAGTGTCTTTTCTGTATTTTGTTTTTACAGAAAATGCATGTTTTTTTTTAACACATCACAAGTAATGTTCAGAATTTTCTACTTGAAGAAGGCATTTTATCTGCTGTTCGACCATGATGCAAATAACCTTCTGCCAGCTTTTAATGTCATTGCAAGAAAATATATAAAATCTGATCAGAATCACTCTCGCTGCCAATTTTGACATTTGTGCTCAAAAACCATAATAGTCATGATAAAAGTATGAGTAATAACAAAAAATATTAAACTTTCATAAATCAGATAGGGCAGAAAATACTCGTTGTGTGCTTCTAAAAACAGAAACTTTTAAAAGGGGATGAACATTTTTTTTATGAATGGGAAGGACCAAACTTAACATTTGTTCTCCCAAAAAAAGAAGAAATGTATTTGAATTATTTATTTATGCATAATGTTTTTACTCTACTGTAAAAAGATATATTTTTTGTCCAAAATACACAGGTGGAGCCTTTAATGAAGGGCCCCTTAAGGCTTACATATACCACTGAAATATTTTCAAGTATTTTTTAACATCAGCAAGAGAGATCACAGGAAGAGTAAAGAGTTTACTTTACTCTTCTTGTTGTGTTTTGATGCGTAATAGGAGAAGTTGCTGCAACTCTCAAAGCTGCAGGCTTTCACTCTTCTCTCTGTTTCTCCCTCCTTGGAAAGCTGAGATCTTATTTTGATAACCAAATCGACTCTGCATGGGTCTGTTTCTCAATGTACTAACACTGCTGTTTTAAAAGTAAAATATTTTCTAAGAACTTCTCAAAAATATTCATGAAGTGCTTTGAAAACGCTAACAACCTTACAAGCATTGCAGTATATTTAACAGACTCTGTTAGACTAAGCTAAAATCATGCAAGGCAATGGGAGGCAAAGCTTGGAGTAGGAAAACAAAGCACAGATATTCTGTTGGGAAAACATTTGATTGATTAAAGACTTGACAGTAATAAATTGTGACGGTCATCTTTTTTTCATGCAGAAAAGAATCTCTTAAATCTTGACGATGAAGCGACAGCATTTGCCATGCTATTAGGATTGATGTTTATGCCTCAGATGCTTCAACAACAAATAGTTGGTTCAGTAGCAAAGCTCCCGCTATGAGGGAAATAACTGCCTCCTAGCAACCGACACGGTGAGGCATGCAAAACCAAATGGCAATCATTCACTTACAAATCAGAAAGTGAGGCAAACTGCTGCATTAAATATTTGCAATCAAGTAAAAAAAATCACTTCAAACAGGCTCGTGGTTAAATTGGCATAAACAGAAAATAGCAGCATTCTTCTTTAACTCAGCACTGCTGAAATCTTGTATCACTCATGTCTGAGAGAAATATTTCACGAGAAAACCATGAAGGGTAGTAGAGTAAGATGAAACTGAAAGGGAAGAAAAAATATCCTTTGCTCTGCCTGCCGGCCTCCAAGTAATTCTCCCTCTGAGTCATCTGCGTTGAAGCTTTGTCACACCTGATACTCTTTTGTACTCTCTGGAGTTAGGCAAGAGGGAGCAATACAAGAAAGTGTAACAATAAATGAGCATGAGAATGAATGAATTAATTACTTCTTCACCTCTATAAAAGTAATCACCCACAAAGTGAATGTAATTATTCTGCTTCTCAATTTAAAATATAGCAAGTATATTGAAAAATATTACATTACCATCTAAGAGTTGGTGAGTGGGAGGATGTGTTTTGCTGTTAAACCTCCCGGACAGGATGCTGATATGATTCAATAATTCATTCAAATAGATAAAATAAGAATCCGAACAGAACATACAGTTCCTCTCAGTATCTCAATTTATAGTGTTGTAAAAATATGATCATAGTAAATGAATTAAAACTTTATTACACTTGGAATTGACATGTATTATTATTTGCAGTTCAGATGGTACGCATTCTTAAATAAGACGTCCCGTATATTGTTTTAGCAATATTTCTCACTCTACCACAACATTTTTTTCAAAATCTCTGAGACTGTGAGGATGCATCTGAGCGAAAGCCCACTTCATGTGAGTCCATAGATTTTTTTGTCCAATTAAGTTCCGAAATCTGACTGGACTCTAGATTTAGGTGTATATTTGGACTCACTGCTAAGAGCTAGAATGTCTTTTCGCTTTCAGCTTTACGGCAGATAACTGAAGGTTTAAGATCAGCGATGGCTGCTTGTTGAAACTGTTCATAATTTCATCCACCTTGATAAGAATTCAGCAAGGACAGCTCTACTTTGCTGGGTTAAACAAATTCAGCATAATTATAGGTTAAACTCAAGAAGGCTAAAAGTGGAAAATGGATCGGCAGGTACCTCAGCACAGTATGAGTGGAAAGGTGTGCAAAAGAATGAAAGCGGTTTTTTGGGGTTGTTTTACCTTAATTTTACAGTTCTCCATCTGACTGTGTTTCCCGTTGAATTTTACAAAATAAATGTCACTTTAAAGGTGGAAAAATATTTATCATGCTCTTGTTTTTTTTTTTATAAAGGCAATATTTTTTTCTGAAATCACACTCAGGATTAAAACAACACAAAACGCGCACCAGAATAGCCCAACCTGTGGAAAAATATGATATAATGTTGGATAAACTTCTGCTCCCCCAACCGATTCACTGTTATCCGCCAGTTAGGGCTGCATATCGCTAATCTCTGTAATCCTTTTGTGTATGGCTATTGCTACCAAAGACAGCATAATAGCATTAGTTATTATTCCCTCACAACAACCTGCTTCTGTTCCATTTGCATTGATGCTGAGCAGCCCACAAGGTCCCAGCCCCAGTGGGAAGAGAAAGCCCACTGTAATGCTAACACAGAAGCAGTCATTCAGGATGGATAATATTGTTAAGCTTGCAACAACTACAGCAGCACAGTGGGGTCAGATCATCCCAACATTTCTCCATTTACTGGGGTGGGTCAGTTAAGGCTGGAGCTCTGGTGTAGTAGTATCTTGCTTGCTGCAGCAGCCGAGCTGTTTAAATAATGACACCATTGTGCCGTCTCAGTGCAGATGGAACATCAGAGCTCTTGTAATGGCCTGTGTATTAGAGCCAATGTGTTTGATTACTGACTCAGGGAGAGCAGGGATAGGCTGCGTAGTCAGTAGGGAATTAGGCTCCCTCCGAAAGACCAATACAGGGAAAAAAACCTATTTGAAGAAACAGAAGGAAAGAAGGGGGAGAAAAAAGAGGAGGGGGGTTTAATGGAAGTGTCCTTTAAGGGAATGCAAATTAAAGGAGGGAATCTGCCGAGCTGCACAATACAGTGGAAGGATATCAAACATGGATAGCGTGGCGACTGAAGAGGTAAAGGCAGAGGAAATGGGGCAGAAGTATTGAAAGAGTCACTCATTTTTTTATTCAATAGACTGATGGATTTTTTTTCTCCCTCTCCATAAGCCTCAACCCACACACCTCTCCGTCCCTGTAGTCTTTTCCTATTATTATTCCAGAAACAGTCATAGCTTCGATCTCAACTTGGCATGATCTCCATAAAGCAACCAATCAAGTACTAGGAAGTTCCAGAGTGACAGATACATTAACTAATTAGAGTTCATGAGTATTATAAAGGTGGTTAACTGCACACAGAAGAAGTGTTAGTCGGTACTGAGAGGACAATGGAGACATGATATAAGAGTTAAATACACAGGCACTGAACTAAGACTTATATTTTCATTTGCATTAGAAATTTCAAAGTGAAATAATGAAAAAAATGGAAAAATCTTAGTTTTGTAAATTTGTTAAGTTTAATGCTAACACAAAAAATAATTAGAGCAGTAAAAAATTGCAAAACTACTATAGATTGAATATTGGAATAAAATGGATTACTCTGAATTGGATTTGGACCAGACGATATGTATAATCAGATACGATCTAGACCCCCATTAAATCATAGGAAATGTCTTTTCAACTGGTGCTACATTTAAAGAAACTGAATTATCTGAATTCAGGTTGACATTTTCTGACCATTGTTGCAAAATTGTCCCTTCATGTTGTTTTTTTTATTCTTGGAAGACAAAATGTGGCTTAGAAATTTAATAAATATAACTAAGTGTCTAGCTCTTAATCTCCTTTCTGTCTCCTCATATCCCCAAAAGCATGCAATAAAAAAATAACTGATCCTTTGCTATTTTCTTTAAGCTGGTCAATAAAAAATAAACATTTTACACATTTTCAGACTTACCAAATATTTAAAGTTACAAAAAATAATAATTGTTGCTGAAGATTTTTGCTCTAATACAAGACCTTCTGTTATTTTCCAGCTTCGCACAATTTGTATTTAAAGACATACAACCGGCTATGAATTATTGATAGCTGTTTTATCTCTTAAGAGACATTTCTATGCCTTGTACAAACATTTTAAAATGACTGAATCAGACTAACTGAATGAGAAGCCTCTACTTGTGTATAAAGAGCCGCGCTCCACTGCTGCAGCACCTGGAGGCAACTTCTTCCTGACCTCATCCAGCACTACTTGCATTTCATTTTCTCAGAAGAACCTTTCTAAAATTTAAAACAAGCTGCCACAGCGTCAGAACAATTACTATCTTATCACAAGCGCACACGTCCTGTTGTACATATCTGGCATCAGCAGTGTTCACAGAGAAACCTTCAAATAACCTTTTTGTGTGTTTAAACTTTAGTTTATTTCTTTTTAAATATTATTTTTAAAAAGCATATTATTTTAAATTGAATATTTTATTTAAATTCAGGGTCATTCAGTCATAACACAAGACTCATTTTAACAGCACTTAATTAAATTAGAAGACTGTGAAAAAATTTATTAATATCAGTAATTCAATTCAAGAAGAAAAACTCATATTTTATAGAGAATTATTCAAGTTGACCTAAATAAATGTTTAAATTGCTGTATAATTTTAATGATTACACCTTAAAGCTAACTGAATACCTTTAATTCAGCTTCTCATGAAATAAGAATATTACACAAGGCCTAAAAAAGGATTTTTTAATGCATGAATGCCAGCCTACTTAAAAGTCTCTTCATGCTCTCTGCAGCATATCCACTCAATACATGGTCAGGTGTCCATTCGCATGAACTGAGCCAATGTTGGTAGGATTGTGGCCTGGAGTGTTAAGAAGTTAAAGCTGCTTTAAAGACGAGCTCCTCTAAAATTTTCTAGCAGATGGAAATTGAGACCTTGGACTTGAAAAATCTCAGCTTTATGGACCATGATTTAGATAGTCCATCAAGCAGATGACGGACTATCTAAATCATCATCATCATTATCCTAACTCTATGTCCCTCTATTCTATTAAACTATGTCCAAATGTAATGCAAATTTATTGAATTACAATAAATTTGATCAAAAAAGAAATTTCTGCTTTGCAGAAACAACAGTTCAGTCCTTTCTTGCTTTAGCCTACAGGTTAGATGCTTTTGCCATCATCTCTTTTTCAACGCTGGGTTAATGCAAGGACTTTGAAAGTTGCAGCCCATTTTCTGATTACGTCTGCGTGTGATCGCACTTGAACCAGAGACTCCAGCCAAAGTCAACGCCTTATGAATGTCCTCCAAGCTGTTGAATGGGCTTAGCAGCCTGATCCTTGACAGGCATTTTCTACTACATTTTTTTTCTTCCATTCATTTTTTTCAAATTTTGTGCTTTAATACTGCTGTGAAAAGCCCGCTTCTTTTGCAATGACCTTTTGAGGCTTATCCTCTTCATGTAGGGTGCCAATGACTGTCTGCTGGACAACTGTCAAGTCAGCAGTCTTCCTCATGATTGTGAGGCTACGGCATAACAGCTCATAAAAGCAGTTAGGTGTTCCCAAGACCACTGCAGCGCTGAGGCTTATTGCCTTTGTGCCATGCAGCAAATGAATTGATAATGTTTTCATGGATTCAACAGGGAACAAAGAAATTTAACATTTACCGAAAACATTTTGATTTTATCACTGCATTCTAACATTTCTAAAGGTGGCTAACTGGCTGGATATTTGGTTTGATTCTGCCAATTGATAAAGGGATGACAGAATTATACAATGAAGAAATTCTGTGTGTGGTTGTTTAGGATTTTTGTAAGTTTGGGCTAAAATTTGCTAATGTATATATTTTTTCTTATTACTTTTGATCTGTTTTCTTAAGAACAAACTCAACACCAGGGATTGTCCCACACTTGGTGTTGTTGAATGCCACAGGCAGATGGATTTAGATTTTAACCTATCTCTACCAGTGATGCTAACATTCAGGTTGACATTGTTCCCAGTAACTGATTATGTAGGAGCTTTTGTTATTTCAAATAGATAAAGTAAGCTAAATAAGAAACCTTGACGTTCCTAAACTTAAGCGACATAGGAGTAATCTCTGCTTTATTTTAGTGAAGCTTTTCAGTGTTGCATGGCAAACTCTACATTCTGCATGTGTTCATATTTAAACATGTGTATTTTTTTTTGCCAAACTGAAAGTCCTGTACCAAAAGATTCTAGCATGAATAATGTTACCCTATATAGTCTCCTTACCAAGTTATGTTTTTGGATAGTAGGAAGAAGTACCAAAAGAGGAAGAAAAAAAAAGTATGCACCATAACATGTCAACTTTATGCATAAAGACCTCAGCTTGAGATTCCACCCAGGACTTTGTGCCACTGTGCAGTCAGCTGTAAGCCATAATGATCAAAATGAACAGAAATAGGAGCATGACATATTCCCCCTTTTGTATAATGCATTATTACACTACAAGAGTTTCACTTTTTGAATAACTTATTGCAATACATAAATTCATGGGTTATAGTCTAATGTACCTAGATGCACACTGCAGGAGAGCAGCAGATGAATGAGAAACTTTGTGGCAATAGCTAAGAGGCCTGTGGGCGCTGCAGAGATATCAAGCTCCCCGTACCGGTCTACAGGATCTCCTGTGTGGTCTGTGATTTATTGTGGCTGTGGAGAGCTTGTCACTGTTCATTATTACTGATCCAACAGGAGGCAATGCCACCACCCATCAATGCTTGCCCTGTGATACCTGCCACAGCTGCCAGAGGAAGTGACCTTAGCACCCACCGTGTCTCCTCACACAAATGCTGGTTGCAGTCTTACTCTAATGAGCTCTAATGCTTTACAGGGATGAAGCCTCTGACCCAACACGTTAGTTATCTCTTAACCAATTTCTAATCAGCAGATATTTGATAAATTAATCCTGTCTACTTCATTTGAGCAGTGACAATATTTTCTGCATAACAACTTCATGATTTGTCTCGCTTTCGATTGTTTGTTTGCTCTCTTCACTTCACTATCTCTTCCCCGTTGCTCCTCACCCTCAGTCAGCGCAGATGCGCTTCGTATCAGTCAACCTGCGCTGTCAACTCTGTCAGCACGAGTCGCATCACAAATCAATGAAATGAAATGAATAATTCACGGTAACCATTAAGTCTAAACAACAAGAGTGATAACTGCCTGTTCTGACATTAATCTCATGAGCCACCAACAATGGATTATGATATAACGTGATAATGATATGAAAGTGTACTCTGCAAAGGGTGGGTGAAGTTCCCTCCCACCCTTTGCACTGATCCGTTCCCAGATGTCACTTGGCTGTGACTGGCAGGCTGCCACCCTTTGAGCCTATGCACCGCCGAGCCCGGCTAGATCCATCTTCATTAAGGACAGACGCACTGTGAGTTGTGTATGTTATTATCAGTGTCTATTAATCTGAAAGCTCCAGCAGGGCAAGCCCTGTCTCACTGTTGCACTACAACACAAAATGACAAGGAAAATGCTGTTTCCAAACAAATTAATCTATTTAAAAAAAAATTCCAATAATGAATATAGAACAGTAATAATACGTCTTCTCCTTTGATTATGACAAGTTTAGAAATTGGTTATGTTTATGTGGAGAAAGAAAATGCGCAACTATCTTACTAACCTTTGGATTCACCACAGGCAAACTGTGAGCACCACCTCCTTTTTTGTTGGTGTATAAAATACTAAGATGCACATGGTCGTGACTTGCAGCCTTCACATGCACCCGCTCACACGTGTGCACACACTGAGGAGCCCACCGGGGCACCACATGTGATGTTGACCCAGTTTAGATCTGTGGCACAAAGTGGAGCAGGGATTCAGAACAAAAAGAGATAGTGACATTTAAAAATAGGTTGACATTCTTTTCATCCCATTGCTAAGACCCACACAATGGGGGTATCCATTTTTTGTGTCAAAGGCAATGTCAACTAATTATTCAATCACACACTCAACTTTGAAAATTTGCAATGCTTACACAAACAGTACTTGTTCTAGTCAATCCAAGTTAGTTAAATGTAAACAAGTTAAGAAAAAGTTTTGAGTGGTTTAAAAGTTAAACAATATGAATTTTATGAAACACTGTATGATATGCAATGCTTTTGTTCAAAGCCAAATCAATATGACTACAAAAATATCAAGGCTGTTACCTCCCTTTCTATTGGTAAATGTACCATAATTTGATTACTTTTATATTATCATATTCTTCTTTATATTCTAGGCTAACAATGTTAAATTCTTGAGTCTCTAATAAGAATGCTATCTATTGGCAGCCATAAAATCAGAGCTTCACACTGGCAAAGAGGAGAGAAAATTATCCACACATTCCAAAAGCATTGTTCATATTGCATCATGATGCTTCTGCTCTGACCTTTAAATTGAGAGGACATTATTTAAACCTCTGACGACTGTATTTGAACACTTAAGAAAAGTATTTTAACCAAATGCAGACTCTGTAAATATAGTCTGTTGACCTTTATTGTTTCTGTTCTTGATGTTATCAGACAGACTCCAAAACAATGTAGTGCACATTTTTTTAAGTCAGTCCAGGATTTCTCTCTCTTTCTCTCTGCATATATGTATTTACTTATTTATTTATTTTGACAATTGTATGTTGAGGAATTGTGTGTGAGTGATGTATCTAATTTGATAGTAGTGACCCCAATCCGCCTGCCAAGTTCATCCAGTTATCAGACGCGTGGAGTGGGCATCAGGGGATTCTGACACAGCAAGCCCATCTGACATGAGCCTGTTTCCACAACATAGTTTGAGGTGAATTATTTTCACTCAGTTTCTGTATTTTCTGTCAAACATGTGTCAAACAAACACACACCATATGCATACTTGGAAACAGCTCTATTGATGGCACTAAGTGGTGTCATCACCAAAATAACAAAAGAAATGTGGATTTTATTTTTAGGAATTTTTATCAGCCATACTTATAAATAAATCACATTTAAAGACATTAAAACACTTATTAGAATTGATGTGTTTTTCATATGAAAAACTAAAACTGGTCACAGCTCTCCCTGGAGTGTGGGTTCCACACTATCAATAATGTAGTTATGCCTCTTCCCTCCCTTTAAACATAGCAATATAGACTGAAGGCTTTTGCCCAAACCAGTTGTGTATAGTTATAGATTATGCAAGTTGTCTGCTGTTGTGCAGATGCTTGAAACTGCCAGACAGAAGGAGCAGAGAGGCCAGTCCGGCACAGATGAGTGAACTTAGGAACTTATGAACTTATTTTGCACTCTTTCAATTCACACATTTTGGTCCATACGTACAGCTGAAACAACAGCAAACATGCTGTCTCTAATTTATGTGAGTGACAACTTTTTCATACCCCAGACAGAAACCTTTTTCTTAATAAACAATCTTTTGGGACTGATTTTGCTTTTCAATAACTCGAACAGGAATACTTGTGAATATCAATTAATTCAATTTAAAATACACTCAATTTTGGCTGCAGAGTGGCACAGTTGGTGACCTGTACTCAGTGTACCCCGCCTCTTGCCCGGAACATTAGCTGGAAACAGGCACCAGCGCCCCACTAGGGACAACGGTGTTAGAAAATGGTTTGATGGAAGGAAAACACAATTTATGTGAGCATAGAGAAAAGAACAAAATTAAACATAAGTAAATAAAAATGTTTCATAGTGAAATGATCAATTTGATATCATGATCTGATTTTTTTTAGAAGGAAGATATGACTATTTAACATGAACTAGTTTGTGTACTATAAACTGCAGTCTTGACATAGAAAAAGACAAAGCTGCTAGATTCCTACTTTGAAGTGAAATGAAAAATAAAGTATCTCGCTTAACAACAATTTATGCAGCAGCCATGTGATTTTGTGTAGCTCAGCTAAAAGTAAAAGGAAAAGTAAGAAACCAGCCAGCATATTTGCATAGAATAATGCTCAGGTCCTTCCAGAGAACCTGAAACTACAGGGAATGTTTAGCATTACTCCAGGGATGATATAAATTTCTCAGGTTTTTTGTCATCCTCATAATTTGCCTTTCTTTTTTTTCTTTCTTCGCAGAACACACACAAAGGTGCATAATTTCAAACTCTCATATCCTGGGGAAAGTACCAGTGGTGGTGGTCTGACAACTGGATCATGAGTAGAAGCAGCTCAGAGCTTCAGTCCATTAGGCTATAACAGGTGCTGCTTTCCACTGCCTGCTTCTGTTAATTATCAACTATGTGCTGCAGGATACAGTTTATGCAGGGATTCACACTAGGCACCACACCCATTCGCGCAGGCGGAGGACGCAGAGGGTTTGGCTACCCCTGGGAAATGGCGGGGAAAGGGATATGGGGGTGAGTGGGCAACATTGTGTGTTCTACATCACTGTTTCATGTGACAGGTATGAACAGGGAATGCTGGGACATTGTTATTCCACCAAAAAGCCTGTTGTAGGTGGAACAAAATGGTCACAAAGCCGAATTATCCCTAACAGAAAAATTATTTTCTAAAATGGTTCGTAGAGGCCCCATTTCTCTGCTCTTATTTGCTTTTGCGTAAAAAAATAAGATGGGGCTGTCTGTAAGGTATTATAACACTCTCTATATGAAAGGAGCTGCAAATTGAAGGAGAATAGGCATAAAAACACACCCAGAGATGCATTAATTTGAAACTTATGGAAGCATAAATTTATAAGCAGTCATACAGATTGGTATAATTACACCTTGAGGAACACCTATCTTCAAATGCACACATAAAACACTGCCTGACACTATGTCTCTGTTTCACTTTTGTTGCATTTTTTCTTCTTTCTTCTGCAGCTTCTCATGTCCCAGTGGGGCTTGGTACATCACTTCATTGACACATTTTCTTCTGGTCGGCGGTCTCCATTGAGTCTCCTTTTTCTTATGACCTTTCTCCCCCTCTTCACTCTTAGTCTCAAGCGTCTGGTCACTCTTCATCCCTCCCTCTGCCCACTTTTGTTCCGTTAAAACGATTTAGCAAAGACGCAGAACGAAGCACACAAAGAGAGATGAATCAACAGACATTTCATGGCGCTCACTTCTGCTTTTCAAGTGAAGGATGGTACTGTTTGTACTTATCCACCTCATCACCCCTCCCCCTTTACATACATCTTCAACCCTGGTGTTTCTTTCTTTTCTGCCACAAACACTCTCACTCCCCCGGCACTCCCTTTGATTTGTACCTGCTAGCTTTCTCCCATCTTTCAGCAGTTCTCATCCTATTTTCGCACCTTATCTTGAAGTCCCTGTTTGCTCCCTTCCCGTAAATAATTAAGAAGTTTTTTGACTGGATGAAAATAAATAGCCCTCAACCAATCAAAGATGGACTCACAGGCATTCTATCAGCTGTTTTTGCCAATAGTAAAGGAGAGTTCATGAGTGCAATGAAATGCATTTTGGCTCTTATACCACTAAATTATGTAAATTATTCAGGTCCTACTTACTTTTTTAGCAAATTTACCCCTAAACTAGTCCTTTTTTTTATCAGCAGAGAAAACCACTCCTTCGGAAGAAAAAAAACAATCAAAACAAAAGACACATTAGAGTTTTTCCTACAGACAGAGAAAGATTTAAATTGCAAATAGGGATTCATTGACAGTAGCACTCAGTCATAAAGTGAAAAACCCTTAAAGATAACTCAACACATGCAAATGAGCTGATTAGCTGAGTATGCAAATTAATTCATTATTTGTAGCCGGCATTTATATGTTAATTGATACAAAGGTTTGCTGCAGATTAATCATATATATTATATTCTGAGTGTGGAATAATCTACTGTAATGATGCAGATAAAAAGATAAAGACAACAATTAGGTCCCTTTCTATATTTTCTTTTTATCTAACTAATCTGAAATATGGCACTGACCCAAATTACAAATTGAAGAAATCTCATCCTAATAAGACACCAAAAATTATCTTAAAATCTGCATGGAAGCTAAACATCAGCACTGCTTTTCCAGACTGGATGAGAGTGTAAGCAGCACCACTGGCTGTAGCCTAAGCTCTGCATGTTTCAGCCCCCTCTTGTTCTCTCTCTTGCTGTCTCTCGTCCCTATTGTCTTTTGGCCTTCTGACCTGTGCAGATCTCACGTTCCTGACTATTCTCTCAGCAAGCAGCCGATCGATAGATGGCTCTGACTCCACCCTGACTCAATAACCTTTCATGCACATCCTCTTCCTCTGAGGAGGGAGTGTTCTTGTACATGTCTGAGTATGAGTACCAGTAGGGAATGGCCATGGCTCTGCATGCGCAAGTTTGTGCTCACGGGGCATGGTTTGGGGCTTTTTGGCAGAGCTTTTTATGCGTGTGTATGTGTGTTTGTCTGCCAGTTTCAGTCTCTCACCCCAGGGCCTAGAAGTCACAGCAGTGAGAAAACAGATTGATTTCTCCCTCCTATGCACAAACAATTAACTACACAGCGCTCAATTAGACACACGCAGGAGACGCCTCCAGACTAGCCTTTGCCTTGACCCATGATCTGTATCTTGCAAACTAACCTACAGCACTTTATCAAACCAGTGAAAAGCTTTAAAGATGTGGATAGTGATGTGAGTCAGTGTGGTGACATTAAAAAGGTGTTTATTAGCTCTGCTTTTAAAAAATTAGTCCCCCATGCTGTTCATTGCATCTTACTGGGATTGTGTCCGAGTGCAAAATGTGCCAAGATTATCTTTAATGATGTCGATGGTGCACAGTTTCATTACCACTGACTGTTCGCACACGCTTCCACAGCTTGTGTCGCTAGCTGAGTAAGCAGACTTACGATGCTAATTTAAAAGCAGGGGAATTCCAGTCGAGCGTAGAACTTTCTGTATCAGCTGCCCTTATGTCCACCTCGGGGAGCCATATTCACGTAACACATGTTGATCATCCAGTAAAGGACAAACAAGGTTGTCATCCCCCCGTCAGCTTTCTGTCACTTCTCGTTTTTCCATGTGAAACACTTCAGTGAACATGTCTTTTTCTAAACCTCCCCCCCCCTCCCTGAGCCAAGACATTTGTCAGAATATCAAATGTGTCCTCCTCCTGCTTCACTAAACCCAACTCTGGATGCCACAGAAAAAAAATGTCTGTTATTTGTGCATGTTCCAGAGAAGGGATTCTAAACAATACTTTGTAGTCCATTTTTAATGTTGATATGTCCACAATGTGAGTCAATTTTTAGGATTTTCAGGACTGCATTTTAAAGACTACTGAAAGAGGTTCAAACAAAATGGATTACTTCTTTTACATTCATTCTCTTACATCTACATATTCAGATCCCTTGAACTCAGGATCGACCCAAGCCTCTATGGGGCTCTATGCAAAATGTGGTTTTGGGGGCCTCTGGTTCTGCTAATAATGTTCCATTGGCTGTAATCAGCTGTCTGGTCATTAGGTCATTCACACACCTGCTATAAACATAAGCATCTCTGGCAGTGCTGTTTACATTATATACATGTATAACATAAGATACATTTATTGGCCAACTGATTTATCGACCAGTTGATTGCTGGGCACCAATTTCCTTAATTTGCACAGATACTTACATGTGAAGCCCATCTTATCCCCTAATCTTATCTTAGTCTGCAAAGATTTAAAAATCAGCCTCTGTCCCGTTCTGCCCTACAGTGAAGAGCCACCAGGTCAGGTCTGCATGTTTACACTTAACAATATTCACCCCACTGTTGCCAAGTCAGTGACTTTCTTGTTATATTTAGTGACATTTCAGACAAAATAAATTCATGTCAGCCAAAATCAAAATAGGCAGGTCAGGCTTTTTAAATATCAGTAACCAGGGATCGGCCAAAAAACTGCAATCGGTGAAGCCCAACTTAAGATGGAATACATACACACATATTCAAGACATTCTTTGATTAAATAAATTTATCTTAAGCATCCAAACAAAGCTGGTAAAGACACGCAACAAAACACTTACTGCTGTAATTGTACTGAAAGTCGATTCTACCAAGCGTTGGTCCACCTGATGTCATTCCAACCTTGTGAATAAAAAATTTAAATTAAGGCTGAGTATGGTTTTGGGTGTTTTTGAATGACAGAACAAATGAAAAAGCGATATAAAAAACAGACAATTCATAGGAGTAAATATACAAATGGTTATTAAAATTCAAAATCATCTCACACTCACATCTGGAGGCTGTGACGATAACGCATGATGTCACCACGGTGACATAAGTAGGTATCATCTCTTGCAAAACATACATTTACACACACCCAGTCACAAAACCCAGTCACACTACGCTAACATTTTAATTTCAGTATATGATCACCACATCTGGCCCTCTGCACACACCTTGATCTTGTACTATTCTTGTTTATTAATTTTTTCTCTTATTTCTTGTTTTTAATTTACCATTACTGAATGAAGAATAGGTTCAACATTCTTTGGTGTTTACTGAAAAATACTGATCACAAGATGTAAGTGTATAAATAGAAGAAAACACAGCAATAGATAGAATGCTTGAATTTACATGATGCTTTTCATTCCTATTAGACATGACTTACTGCCAGTGTTTGTTGGCACAGCTTACCATGTCTGCTGATCAAATAAATACCAGGGAAATAGACAGTGGATTTAACTGAGTTTGAAAAGAGGAATGACCTAGTCTTTCTCATAGTTCCATGAAACTGCATGACCCAACTCATGAATTTGCAATAAAATCATGATGTAGTGTTGGGCTCCTCCATATCCCTGCAACTTGCTTATAAGGTGACAAACTCGAAAAAGACATGTCAAAGGCTACAGACTTTTTAAGGTCAATGAGGAATCCTTATGCTGGTCTGTCCTGTTTCCCCTCTGATGCCCTGCAGAGGGTCTTTTAATAATGACAGCCATTCTCTTGTGACTTCCTTTTTTCTGTCACCCAGCTATCTGCCATTCCCCTGGCCTGCAAACCGCAAGAGCTGTGAAAGCTGGGAACATTTCCACTATGGGTCTGGGTCACTGTGACTCACACAGCGTTACAGACTTGACATGCACTTGTGCAGACTGTTTAAAGTCATTCAGACAGAGTCTTAAAATATTCATCACATTGAAATTAACAGAGCTGTCAATCATGCTTGAACTTGCAACAGAACATTGTCCTTGTGCTCCAACTGTGTGGGTTATAATATCTCCACCATCTGTCTAATGGAAAAAAAAAAGACAGAAATGCCACATTTCCCCACAGGACATTTACACTACAGACAGTGAAAGCAAATATTATGGATATGAGGCTGGGAAACTACGAATAAGAAGTAGGTTGTATACAGGGCAACAAAGACTGCTTGTCAGAGAGTAGAGGCAAATACAACACATCCCACATCTACAGGCACACAAATCACAGCAGCCTGGTTTCAGTTACTCAGCATTCTGGTCTCAACTGTAGTGCATGTCATAATCTGCTGACTCTAACATAGCTCCAGCTATGTAGCTTGCTCAGACGTGGTTTCACCAGCACAAAAGTCTGATGTGATTCATGGCATTTAGTTGCCCAAGCTACCATGAGACTCAAATATCTTTTTGTAATGTCATCACAGTCGGGGCCCTGATTGGTCACCAGATGGCTGCCCTGATTGGACTCTGGCCCAAACTGTGCAGACTGAATCACTGGCTCAGTGCTACTCTGGATGCTGATCCAGCCCACCTGCACTAACCAGCAAACACGCATAGCACATAAGACACAGCTTTTGCAGGGGTGAGCACGTATACAAGAGCAAGTCCAAAGCCATAAAGGAAGTATAAATGATGTTCAATTAAATATGTCCATTTATAAAACGATTCACTTAACTGCCAATAAATAAATGTTCCACTACTCAAGTTCCTCTTTACCTTTATAATGCCTTGTCAATTGATTTTAAGGTACCCCTTTTTGAAGATTATGGCCCTTTAAAATCTAAGTGCCCTTGTTTAACTTAACTTAAATGACTTTCCCTCTTTGCTTCATACGTTAGGCCCTATTTCAAGAATTCTGAGCACTGTCCTGGGAGACATAAAGCGTATGGTAAAGCAAGGGCATTCAGAGAGAGAGCAAAATACTTGCTGGGCTATGTGTCCATCTCTACGTGTATCTAGGCTTTTACAAATGCATCTATTTACAGTTGTTCTTGCTTGGCTTCATGAAGTTATCAGTAAGCCTTAAGTGCAGGAATTCTCTTGAATACAGCAAATGTGTTTGTTGGCATCTACTTGGGCCATGACAGGCAGTCTAAAGCCTCCTTGGTTCAAACATAAAATCAAAACTCCATTTATTTTCTTCTTAAAGGGATGCCTGTCACATGGTTCTCTAAAGCTACCACTGGCATACATACACACCAAACATGACTCCCCTTGGAATAACTGAAGGTATTTTGTAGTGTCTAACTATACAACACAACCTTCATTTTACTTCTCGTTTCCCAGTTCATTAACTTTTACTCAGTGCCATACTGTAAATAGTTAATCCAGCCCAGGGGGATCTTCTCATGGATGCCCATTCTTTGTTTGATGTGATGTATTCTGTTTTCTATTTGCACTTCTCTGATGCATTGGCAGACTGATCAAACACTTGCATCTGCAGCTTCTTCAAACCCCCCAGAATTGAAGGACAGAGAAGCATAACCTTCCCATAAGCCCAAAGAAATAAATGCACAACATTTGGCAGTTGGACAGACTCTCTACTGCACCTGTGCCTCCTCAGGCAGATCAGTGTTTAGCTGAGGCTGCCTATTGCCCCAGGGACAATGAAAGAGTGGAAGGATGGACTGAGGATTTGAGAGGAAGACTTGGACAACATTCTCCACCTTCCCTGCCAGTATTGCGGGTCGAGTGCACCAAATGTCTCCTCCCTGGCTCTAACAGACAGCTGTTTGGTAGGGTGCCTTTGGGACACATCCATAAAAACATACTGTATAGACATGAATGTGAAGAGGAACACACTGAACATCTTGTCCAACATGGTCATCATCTCCTTTTGCTTTAATGTGATAGAAGAGAACACAAAAAGAATGACATCCATGAGGGGAAAGGACTGAAATTATCTTCCTGGTACTTACTCTCTAGAATATCAAAATATACAAAGAAATATTATACTATGCTGTGAGGTAAACTTGACTGCTACAGCTTAAGACCTGCATCACACTGTTTCCCCCAATGTTGTTAATACATTACAAGATTTACCATTTAGAGAGTTGCTATCCCTCTTGGTGCCAAACACTCTCTTACTCTCTCCTCAGATATTTAAGAAAGCTGTTGATCACACCTGTTCCCGCTTCATCCTTGGATGTGGGAGTCACGATGAAGGGAATAGCACTGAATGTGTTATCTGCTTAGGAGCTGTGACGCTATGTTTCTATGGCAACCCTCCACCCGGGTGTTATAGTAATTTTGCTGTCTTTTCTTCACAAGCCTTTTATTTATGTTTTTTTTTTTGTTGTTGTTTTTGCTAAAACATTCTTGGGTTTAGTAAATGGGTCAAGACAATGAAACGATCTTAGAAATCGAGTCTCTAAGCGAGTCACCTTGCATTGTTCTATAAAAGAGTATTTTTCTCAATTTCACTACTTAGCTGTTAAGGATAACAATGACTTTGATGATGGCCCTGGACTTCTCAACACCCATGTTTAGAGGACATTATTTACAAACAAAGAATTATTTCATGAATCTGTTCTTCTATGACTAACAGTTACGTTTACCTAATTATGCACAAAACAGGCTTTCATCAGGGTGGCACTTTTGTGCCCATGTTTCCTCTTGAATAAATGAACAAAATAACCTGTGGTAAGATAGTAGCACCCTCCGCTTGGAGTCTTGTCTGGTGACAAATTGTTGCTCTGATCAATGCAACACATTATTGATTCCTTCTTGAAGACCAGTCTCTTCTTCTTGTCCACATCATTAAAGCAACAAATGGTAATAATGAGTTCCAATGCCCTCATTATCTTGGTACACAGATAAAACGAGATATTTATCCATAACCTTTTTTTCTCACTGTCTAACAATAAACTGACAAAGCTTTGCTGTTCAGTTAGGAAAACCCAAAATTATTGGCATTCTCTAAATCACAGACTACACACACACAAAAAAGATAAATCATTTTAGAGATTGTTTTTATACTTAAAATACACATTGTTTTTGTGCACATCAGCATTTGGCAAAATTGTCATTTAAGCTACATAAGTCAGGTCAAACATTTCCTCCAAGATTCTCATAATGACTTACTTGCTTTTTTCACCTTTATTGGAATATAACTGTTATAACTTTTACTTGTTTTTATTTAACATTTATTTAACCAGGCAGAACAGATTAGGAACAATTTATTATATAGTTGCACTTTGCCAAATGTAAGGTATTTTCAGGGAAAATTAAATAAGAAGCTAAAACCAACTAAAGAGCTATAGCTGACACAAGTTTGTAGATTATCTATTAGACTGAGAGCAGGGTTTCTTGATGGTCTTTCCAAAATATTGATTTAGTGATCCTTAAGCTACACGGAAACTAGTCTATGCCTAGGTCACTGTACATTTGAATGACCTATTTGCAAAAAAAAAAACAAACAAAAAAAAACTTTAAGACAGATGTGTTGAAACTTTGCTCCAATATCTCATCATAATCTTCTTTTGTTAAGAGGCCAACATTTTATGAAGTGTGCCAGTCTCTCCTGCATTAACACACTCATATAACGTGATGTCAAAATTGAGATGGTGTTTTCAGGCAGGCAAACTTTCCCCTTTTTCCTCCAAATGTCACGGAAGTCATTATTGCCAAACATTTCAATTTCAGTTTCACCAGAGCATAGGTCACATAGCCAAATATAAAGGTTTTTCCATTTGCAAACTGTAATCTGGCCTTTTGAGGTATTGTTCAAGTAAAGGCTCTTTCCCTTTTTATTGCCTTTTCAACTGAAGAAATATCAACAAGCCTTTACTCACATACTTGCATTATGATCTTAGGCACATAGGAGACAAAATGTTCAATATGTAGCACCCTTAATTATACTTAATTATATCAAAATGTGCGCAAAAAGGTACAAGAAAGTGTTCAAAGCCACATGAATAATGATTGGAAGAACCAAAGTTTCGGTGCTGGCTGTCTGAAAGTACAGTAAAATGGATATCTGTTCACACAAGGGAGAAATGGAGAGCACCAGAAGGGAAAGAGAGTTGAGAGGGGACGTTAAAAAATGTACACCACACATATCACTCTCCTTCTCTTTCCTTTAGGCTCTGGGGCTTTGCAAAAGAGAAAAGAATGAGAAAGAGTGAGTGAATACAAGAGCTAGAGGTGAGTGTGGCCAATCTCTGAGGCTACAGAAGGGTGGAGGGGGTTGTCTGGGTGCAGCTCAGTAGAGACAATTACCATACCCACTCTTTCTTACAACTCCAACTCCGCATAGAGGCAAAGAAACCCTGACATTCTGATGATGTAGAATAGACAGTAATGGAGACATGAGGATTAAAGACAAGGGAGACAGCAACACAGAGGGGAGCCTGATGGGAAAAGACAAAGAGGAGGAGAAATTGGGAGGGGTGAGGACGGTGAATGAGTGCATAAAAGAGTTGTAATTTGCCTAACGAAAGACAAGACTGACAGATAGGGGAAAATAAGTATGTTGAGAGGATAAGAAATGATGCTCCCAGGAGCAATTTTGAAGGAGAAACAGAGCCCATATGGACAATGAAGGGTCAGAGATGCAAATGCAAAAGGAGAAAAAAATAGTGCGTGAACTAGAAATTTGAACTCATGAGAAAACTGAAAAGGACATACCTGCAAGGTACAGAAATGTGGTAATAGAAAACCAAGGTGGAGCTGATGAAGATGGAGGAAGGGTGAGGAGAGTGGTCTTTAATCAAAATGTTTTTCAATTAATTTTACAATTAAGGCACTGCTCATTAGCTTTGGCACACACAAGAGATGGCGCTACAGTGATACGCATGTCATTAATATAATGATGACAGATTGGTGCTCCTATGGGACTGCTCAACTCTGTGGCAGCTGGGTCCTCCTAACAACATCACCTGACAGGCATGACATCACCTAACCCCACTCAATATGGTTGCCAATGGGACAAGATATATGGTCTCTACACAACAGCTTCTGAAAAACCCATTTGGCTCCACCAGTAAAGGGCAATGAGATGGACCGAATCTTATCCTCTCTCCTCCTCCTTGTTCTTTCACCAACCAAATAAGAACAAGAACACTGTTAAAGATGATAAACTCCAACCTACCTTGACCAAAAACTGCTTAAGTTTTACACGTGTTATAGCACATCGTGCATGGTGTCCTGCAGACAATCAATCAACTGAAGACCAGAAACTGCACACATAAACTCACACACATTCACATATCTCACACTCTGCTGGAGCCTTAGTCTCTTATACACGTTGTCATGGAAACCCCATTAAGGGAGGACAGTCAGGCAACAACTCTAGTGAAATCAGCCTGTGTCTCTTTTACCTCTCGCTCCTTCTTTCACACATTCGCACACACCATCCTCTCCTTTCACTGCCAGCAGTTTCTATTTGTTTCCCTCCATTACTCTCTCTTCCTCACCCATTGTCCTTCTCCTCCTGTCCTTGCATCACCCTTGCTGAACATAAAACGAGGGACGTGGACCTCTCAGTCCACGTCCCTCCATTAACAAGCTGCCTTTTCATCTTTTTCTCAACTCATGCCTCCCACATCTCAGGTGAATGTAAATATGTCATCTCACCTATCAAACCTTCACTGTGTTTACATGTGACTTTTGCTTGGTCATCATTAACACATTCTAAGGACACTTCTATCTATCTGTCTTTTGCTCCTTCTTAAGCAACCATAAGGACAGAATAAATGTGAGACTGAGTCAGGGTCTTTTTTTCTGCACCCACTCTCAATTAAAGGGGAGATTTACAGGGGAACGAGTCAGAGGGCACCCTAGGAGAGGACAGCTTTAATAAGGGATCTGTGCTCCACGACTCACTTGACCAAGCTTTCCACCTTTTTTTTCAGATGATGGCTCACCACTTAGCAGCTGTGGGGACAGGAGACAGGAGAAACAGGTTATGGATGACACCTTACTGTCTGTGCCATTAAACAGTTCCCTCACTATTAAAAGCAAGCAAAATGGCAATGACTAATATTGGTTTGAGCATTCAATTCGTAGATAACAAGATCACATGAAAGCAGAGCTTTATTTCAACTCAGTCACTTAGTTGCATCCACATCTTCAGTCACCATCCACCATATAAGGTACATCTGTTCAATTGTTAACACAAATAGTAAATCAGCCAATCACATAGCCACAACTTAATGTATTTAGGCATATAAAGGAGGAGTAGACAACTTCCCAAAGTTCAAGCTCAAATTCTGAATAGGGAGGAGAATTAAAACTTTGAATGTATCATGCTTTTTGGTACCAGAATCTACTGATCTGCTAGGATTTTCTCACAGAATCAACTTTCAGCTTGAAAAGAATCAGCAAAAAAAGAGAAATTATCTAATGACTGGCCTTTGTGTAGATGAAAACAAGTTGTTTTCATCTACACAATGAGATGGACTCAAATGAGTGTTTGAGATAATTGAAGAGCAAATATTTATCAAATAGCTTTGTGTTACCAGGGTATTCAGAATACCATATCTGAGGGAAAAACACATACAACCTTAAAGCAGATGGGCTACAGCAGCTACTCAATGAGTTTTGATTTCATCTGCAGCATTCAGATGGCATTCAGACGGCTGAAACATTTCAGTCTAGCAACTCAGTCCATTCTGGCACTGCAGAGTGAGTTGGAGAATGTCAATGGACAAAGTGATGTCTGGGCTTCCCTTCTGGACCAGTCACCCTTAAGACCCAAACTTGGATGAGCGTAAGACAATGGATAGGAGTCATTGATGTGCAGCTGACAAATCTGCAGAAATTGTGAGATGCTATCCTATCAACATGAACCAATATTCTCTGAGGTAGGGGTATCAAGCTCCAGTTCTTAAGGGCAGGTCTCCAGCAGATTTTAAATTTGTTCCTGATCCAACAGATCTGAACAAATTTCAGATCTGTTGGCTAAATTGCCAACAGATCTGGCAATTCTGTTGCCAGATCTGTTGCAACAGAATCTGATGAATTGCCTCCACAATTGGCTGAATTGCCTCCACAGTAGGCAGTCAAGTTCTCCAAAATCCTGTTAATGACCTAATTATTTTACTTGGCTTTGTTGAAGCAAAGACACAAGTAAAGGTTGTGGGACACCAGTCCCTTAAGGGCTGGAGTTGATTACACCTGCTCTTGCAAATATGTCAGAAAACCTGGAGAGTTTATAACGTGAACAATTAAAGCAGTCAACTGGTCCTATCTAATAAAGTTGCTGGTGAGTGTACCAAGTGGTTTCCAAATGCTGTTGGCTCTACTGCAAAGCTTCACAACCTCATTAAATTGACAGTAGGTCCTAAAGAATAACGGCTGTTGTTTAGAAACCATGCCAGTTGAGATCGGATTGCTATATAACCACTACCATCCTCCTTTGTACTCATTGCTGTTAGAGCTTGTCCCTGTGGGCCACTTGTTTGCCACAAGTCGGAGCATCAAACTGTAACCCTCACCCTTCTTGATCTACTCCAACCCACTTGATGAGCTAGATAACACAGTATGGTGGAGAGCACATGCAGGGTGCACCCCAGAGAAATAATCTGCAGAAACAACGAGTGAATATGAGGGGTAAACAGCAGGATCCAGGCGAGCAGCAGTGCTCCTGAACGATGGGACAGACAGCTGAAGAAGGATGAAACATTAGAACTGGAAACATCTGTAGGACAAAGGATGGGGCTATGCTTCAGTAAAATTTAGGGGGTAAGAAGGTGGGATGCGCTAAGATAAACGAGGCAGAAAAAAATTGAGACCAGAAGAAGTAGGTGGTTGAATGCAAGGCAATAAAAAAGAAAGGAGAAACAGGCAGTCGATCCCCATAGATGATTCATCAGCCTGTTGAAAGACATTGCAGAACCTGTCTTACATAGGATGATCTCCCTCAAAACACCTGATGCCCAACAATATTTTTTGGATTTCAGAAAATCCCAGAAACATTTAAGTCCTTAATAGTCTCTGCATGTATTCTATACTGGCTGGGTGGTGAGCTGATGCTAAATATAGCATTGGGATATTTTTGCAAGCATAATAGCCTGATGGCTCATACTTAGGTGAGAGGGAGAGCTGGTAGTGAATGAAGGGATGATGAAAAAGAAAAAAAACAGGGTTTATATATAGGCCCACACGTAATCAGCTGGGAGTCCAACAGACATTAAAAAGCAATGCCTAATACTTAGAGTGCATACTGTTCGTGTGCACATAATACTTGACTCCGGGCACAGATACGATGTTCAGACCGGCAGCATCTACAGCATCAGAATTGCCTCTCAAAATGGAGGGGAGCAGAAAGCTCTGCGTTGCAGCATGGCTGTTATGAATATTTGAAGCAGCCATATCGCTGGGTTCCTGGTTGTTGCTCAAGAGGGAAACATGGGTGCAGGCACATAGACTGTTTGGCAATACAGGGAAGCCGACTTGAAGTGGGGGGTGGCGGGCAGCGGCAGAGGCAGCGGCTCATCCTGAGGCTGGCAGCAGGCCGCTCAGTGAATGAAAGCGGGGCAGGTCATGTGTGGGTGGGTAGGCGGGACTCTCCTGCTGCTGAGACAGATGCCATGGTTGTTAGGCTTAATTTCTTCTGCCAAGCACCACCCTGCACTGGCCAAAAACAAACTCAAATGCTTGTGACCAGTGTGTGTGTGTTTATTTGTGACCGTGTGTGTCAGCAAAGAAAGAGCACTGTTTGAGTCGGTATCAGCCTGTAACAGGAACACGCACAAGCAGAGAAGTAATCGTTTACTGTTCAATCCCGACCACCTTCCTCCCCCTGTTCTCTAAGGCGCTTTCGTAGTCCCTTCTCCATTTCTTAGCATCAATCTTCCTGCCTCTTTCTATTCTCTCTCTGTCTTTCTCTCTCCATCTTTACTCAATCTTTCCCTTTGCAGCAACAGTGGCTCCTACTGCAGTGAAAAGAAAAAAGGACAGAATGGTTGGGGGGCACAAAGACTGGGCGAGAGAAACAGAAGTGAGAGATAAAAAAAAGAGCAGTTTGGTATTTTGCTCAGTGTTGCATTATTGTCTTTGACTGATCTGATGTGGACAGATTACAGGAATCCTAGACTCACAAATCACAGTTCTGCTTCTTCAGCTTCCCACCACGTCACCTGAATGAATAAACACTCAAACTCTAATCCATGCACACAAAATGCACACCCTAACTTGAGCTGGCATCCGCACCTGTGGCCCATCTAGCAATCTCATAATCATTGTTCTTCCTATCTAAAATCACATTTGCCCAAACACTTGTGTCCAGCTTGAGGAGTGGCTTCAGCAATACATAATTACCTGTTGATAAGGAATTTGTTAAATTTGTGGTCTTTTCAAAAGGGATCAAAAGCCTTCCACACTTGTTTGTTCATATGGTATGAACACTCGTTTCTTTTTCCCTTTACTGAACCAAACAGATCTGACTGATGTTAGACTACAGTCACTGCATCAATTGCTCCAGAGCCCTTGAGCCAAGATTTGTAGACATGACGATGATCAAAATGAGCAATATTTTGATACAGTCAATATCTAAAAAACTAACATGAATGATGTAATATTTGTTACTTTTATCTTCTAAAGATGGCACACTTTGCTGTAGACACACACACTCTCATCTCCTACCCCTATTTCATTATATTTAGAAAGTTTTGGTTTTGAGACGAGTAACAAATCACGCAACTTTTTCTGGAGCAACTAAAGACTGACATTAAAGTCCTTCTAGCTGTATATTTTTTCAGCTTGGAACATTTCTCATACCCAATTTCACTAATGACTCACATATGGATGGGTGTTCACTCCTCACACAATAGTACCTCCTGGCTGCAGTTGGAGCTGTTCTTGCATTGCAGCTAAATGGCACAAGTAGAAAGGTGCTACTGAATGACCTCTTACCGTCAAAGCTGGATTTAAACGGAAAATGTTCTTTGTCTAAATGAAAACACAACACATGAATAAATTTCTGCAATTTTGTTCTCTTCTTAGTTCATTTAGATTAGTAATGTAGATTGTATATGAAAAAGTTGAAAAGTATTGCTCTAAAGGTTTGTTTCATAATTACTTACAATCAACTTGTATTGTTAGTCATCTTTCCACAGTGTTCTTTTACAGTTGTATGCAGAGAACTAATTATGCAAATGTATTACTTTATTATTCAAATACTAGCAACTTGACTTAATAGATTTTTTTTCTCTTTTTACAGAGGAACAGTTCCTCTCCTCACTTGCAGTAGTTTATCTGATAGCCAACGTCAGTGATCTGATGCTGAAAATGTAATGTTCCTGTAACATGAGAACCTCTTTAGCCCAAGAGGCAAAAGCAAACATATTGTTTTGGAGGTATTTTGCCTGAGAGGCAGATGAACGAGAAAAGCCAAAGGATTTGGCTAAGCCCTTATGCAAGCTGTGCTACAGGGTGGTGTCTAGATGGTCGAGTGGCTCTAAAATCCTGGTAACACATCTTGAAAACCACCAATCTGAGGTTTACGATGAAAAAGGTTTGAAGTTTGCTGATGTATCAAATGCGGCCGCAGGTACAACCGAATCAAAACATCCAGAAGCAGATGGTTTTATCATATAAAAACATTAGAACTTGTAAATCCAGAAATAAATCTAAGATTACAAAAGTTGACAAAAAATTGACATAATTAGTAAAAAAAATATGATGCAAATTTTACAAAAACTTAACAGGGCTACACTAAATTCATTGGCATGGTTCAAGTCATTGTCAATACTGTTTAGAAAATAATTGTACAATTGAATTAAAGGTAGACCTATCATGGGTATGAAAACATGTAGCCAGTGTTATATTACTTTTTTACTATTTTTACTGTACTTTTTTGCTGTACAGGAAAAAAGAAAACAAACGATTTTATGTAAGGTGTTTTTATAAGTTGATTGCTGACCTCCTCCTACTAATTAGTTTTGCTTTAAGACAATTAAAATACTGTCATTTCACCACATGGAAGGTGACACGTGTCATTCTCATGTAGATGTGCACATGCAGGCTTGCAGCACGAGAAAAAATGTTCAATTTCTGTCGCTGTCATTGCTGTCACTATTGTGTGCTACGTATTGGGTTCACCCTGAGTGGCAGGCAGTGTATTGTTTGTCACTCCCCCTGTGTCAAGCCCATTACATTTTATATTTTGGTGACTTTTATTATTACTATATGATTATATTATAAAAAGCCCCATGCCTTAATAAAAATTCCACAGCATCAATAATTGCAGCAACTGTTTTTTATCACTGTCAACTTTGAAGCTTTAGTTTTAGTGTACACACATTACTGACACATTAATTCAAAACTTGATCCTGCTTATGTTGAGCTGGGAGGAAAATGAGCTCAAAAATACATAAAAAAAACAACAAAACAAAACAGCATTTTTCATCTGAGACCCCATTAGCGATTTAAAAAACTAAAACACTAAAACACTTCGATACACACAGCTCTCAACTCTCAAGGACTAACACATCAAACTTATGTGCCTACGTGGCTCATGACAAATCCAACGGATCATAGAAACATTCAAAGTCTGCTTTACTTACACCCGCAAGCACACGCACACAAACACAAACACAAACACAACCCCCATCATATTCATTTCATCAGCAGCACGGCAGGTTTTAGGATGCTGATCCATAAACATCGATTCACACTTCAACACATCTTATTTATTTATCTATTTACTCATTCATTCACTGATAAGTTTCATGTCACAAAAATTACAGCTTCTGTGGCTGAAGTCTGGTCATCGATTGACCCAAGTAGGATTTTCATTCTTATTTATCATTAACTCAGAGGACTCAAAAAATGTCCTCTACTTCACAGAGAGGGCCCCACTTATTTTTCCATCAATCAAAAAAAAAGTCTCTATCTACTGTTGTATAATAGACTGAGGTATTGATGTCTTGCAAACTTGCTGGAACATCAAGTTGTTAGTGTAAGACTTTCTTTAATAAATCTAACCAGAACTGGAGACCAAGCAAAAAAACTTTAAAAATAAGTATTGTAGTTTCACATGCATGTCACATTCTGCGATGACCATTGCATAGAACAATAGTAATACCTCTCTCTCGCTTTCTCGTGCACATACAAAACACACATTCACCAAACACACAATGATAGAAGCTCTACCCAAGCCAGCCACGCTGTCTTGGTGGTAGACAGGCGACAACGGTGAAAATTAAATTCTATTTAAGGCTAATTCCATTTCCAACCTCGACTGAGTCTCTGTGCTGTTGTGACAGTCAAGGAAATCTGTCTCATCTGCTCCATTGCGGGAATTGATGGTGAAACACGATACAGCATAAATAATGGAGCTTGATCACCAAGAGACAGGCCCTGAAGGAGACTACAACAGGGTCAAACATGAACGCTGCAGTCTAGGATGGTAAGGAGGGCAAGAGACAAAACGACAGCAAGGTGAGAGAGACAAGCGAGCAGCAAAAAGTGAAAGGCCCTTAGAAAAGAGATGACACAAACTGTGTTTGTGCATTTATGGCATGCAAATTTTTCTGACATTTCATGGGAGGTATTGTTTTGCTACTAATGCGACACAGGAGGGTGAGTCAGGGTTAGCCGTAGAACAAACTGTACCAGACAAACCAACCTCATCCCTAAGATTCTGACATATTCACACAGCCAGTTGCACAGATACAGAAAAATAATTTCTATAAACTCTCATTGGTGTTTAAAGTGAACTCGCCACTAAGTTAAAATGATGTTAAAACATGTAGTTCATTACTTATTACCATTGGAATAATAGGTATCTTCAATCTAGAGACTTGGCTATATACAGAATGTAAGCAAATGTTTCATCTCTAGGCAAAATTCTTCCGAGTATAATTGCACAGATGATGGAATGAGGTTTTTAAATGTAGAAGCACTTACATGCCAAAGAGGCTAGAAAAGAAACATCTCCAAGACTCATTTAAAATGATGAACAGAAGACAACAAAATGACACATAGAGATAAATATGCAAAACACCATCCACCTACTTTTCTTATTTACATTCATTTCACATTCAACTCGATATTCACATCCAATTTTAGTGTCAGTTCACGTCCAAGGAAGCACTCAGATTTAACCACTTGTGCATGCAGCCTGTATTCACAGGTCAGCATGGTTAAAGCTGACACTTTCTGACAACACACCCATCACTGACCCCTATTACTCACTCACTTAGTTTCTTCCATCATGCCTCACTCATTCATTTACCATGACACTTGTAAGTACACAATCCCTGCACAATATACTTTACCAGACACAACTACATAGAAATCAACTCCTCGTTTGCTTAGCAATTTGTTCATTTACTCTGGCTTTTAGTTGTTCACAAAATACATTAATCTAACATCTTTTCTGTGACCCATCTACTCACAATTGTATCCTACTATCTGCTCAATGCCACCCCTCCTCAGTAACATTGTCTGGTTTCTTTTGCTTCTTGCCCTCTGGTCTCTGTTACACGCTATCTTTCACTGTCTTTTTCTCTTTTACTTGTCTCTGTCAAACACTTCTCATCCAGTTTGTGCCACCCTCTAATTAACCCTCTGTTGACACTGTCCCTCACCTCTCTGTTCACCCTCCACAATTTTCTCCAGCCAAGATTGCTGCCTCCCCTTCTGTATAGATCACTTCCAATCCAACGTAAGATTTAAGACCTCCTTTAAGTGCTAATCAGGTTGTCATCCATGCAGCCAAAATCAGAGGCTTGATAAATAAAAGCTTATTTCTGTTGGCTACCAGATCTCAGTGTTTAAATAGGTGACACTGGAGTGCATTCTAAGCACAGCGGATCGATGCCAGAACCCCTGGGGTCCTCTGAAATGGCGAACAGAGACAAAGCTTAGCGCTTAATAATAGCGCAAGGAAGGGCTGCTTCCTCCCCATTTCGAGAGGATCTCCCATTTGGCCAATACTTCATTCCATCACGTTTTTTGTGTGTGTGTTTGTTGTTGTCCCCTCATCACAACAGGTAATTTTATCCAACAATTTAGCTGAACTGTTAAAATGGAAAGGCCTGAACCCATTATTTTGGCACGTTACAGAGAAGGATAAGCTGTTGTGCTGATGGAATCAGCAACCATTCTTATCAACTTTTTCCAACCAGCCCACTCTCCACTTTCCCTTTATCCTATCACATCCTACTATGGCCAATTTGCTGCTATGCCTAATCTCTCTTTTCCAGTTAAACCGTTCAGCATCAGTTGAAAAAAAGCTCATCGCCATCCTAAACTGTCACTCTCCAGGCATGTCACATCAACCAAACCCTGGTCTCCCAATAAGTGCAGATACAGACAGCACAAAAATGCTCTGAGCAGACCCACACTATCAATGACCCATGCCTAAAATCACAGCGCCACTCCAGTTTTCCTCAGTACTCTTCCTCATCCCACCTTTCGACTACTTACATTCTCCATGAAAGATCTACACCGAGCAATGACAGTAAAAACTTTCATCTCTCCCTCTGTGGCTCTTCCCCCCCACTTTGATTTTCTGTCCATCAAGGGGGCGTGGATTAGTGCTCTCTTGTTTATCTGCTCGTCAGTTTTATCTATCTATCGCTAAGCCATCCTCTGTACAGCGGCAGCCTCAGCACTGCATTAATCCCCTATCAGCCAGCCGGCCATCCATCACCCTGCTGTCTATCACGTCAGATCCATCATCTGCCCATCTGTCTCACACTGCCCATCCTCTGAGTTGATCTCCTCAGAGAGCCTCATGGACTATTCACAGAGGGTGGACGGGACAGCAGGACAGGAGAGAAATTAGAGGTAAATGAAAACGTAGAGGGAGAGTAAGTGTTAGGATTACACAGTGCTCTTCCTCCTTACTTCCTCACTCAGGCTGTATCCTGCTGAAAGCTCTTTCTCCATATCAATATATGCTTATTAGATGTTTCATTTGTTTCCTTGTAATTTGTTTCTTTTCTTCACTTGCTAATTCTACCCAGTGGGAAAACAGCCAGTAGAGGAGAAGATTGCTGTGAGGGACGAGGGTCATAAATCCCATATAAAACCCTGATGTTGTGAGAAACTGTGGCCCATCCTTTTTCAGCTATGTTGGAGCAGTGAAGGGATATTGTTTAAAGCCTCTGGCTTTAAAACAGCTCAATATCTGGGTTCATCTGGGGTCATTTGTATTTCCATCCATATCTGCTTGCATCAAAAGGTGAGGAAGGGTGGGCACATGAGTGGGGAGAAGGTGAATGTAGGGCAAATGTAGGTACACTTGCAAAGGATGGAAAGTATGCCCAGATGCTTGTAAGTGCAAGATCTAGGGGCAAGGAGTGTAAACAAGCACATATTAGAGGAACCAGTAAGTACATAGACACATCGCTCCATAAACTGCAAAAGGTAGGTTAGCAAACAGGCCTGTATGTGATCTGAGAACCATATAATTTAGACTAGTCAACAAATAGTCTCAGACCAGAGCAAGTGGTTTTAAGGACTAAGGAAAAAGAATAGAAAATAGTGTGATGTGAACAAATTCACAATGTTACTGGATTAGAAATAATTGGCCTTTTAAGAAATTAAGTTTAAAATATAATCTTGTCTTTGAGGTACGTTGATGTAACTTATAAATAACAATCCAATGCTGAGGGATGAGAACACAATACATTTTATGTGATAGCTACAACCAACAGCTCGAACAGTCAATAACTACATCTCCAAGTTATATATAGGGATGCTTTAGAAAAAAAACCTTACAAGGCAACAACATTATCTTTTAACAAATAAGTGGATGTAGCATCATTGATTGTTTTTCCTTGTGTCTGAGCTAAATGAAGGTCAGAATGTTTAGGTTCTCTCTTCTCACTATTACCATGCAAACAGTTCCTTTATGAACTAAAATTCAAGTTAGACACTTTGCTGCTTTTGTAGCAAAAGTAGTAAAAAGTAACACTTTAAAAGTAAAACTGTTCTATGTGTAGATGCCTGAGTTTGACATTCCTAGAAAGATTGTTGCTCTCCTGCAACTTTTGGCTGCAGTAGCAGTTGTCAAGCGCGGTTGAAGAATAAAAGTTGTGAAAATGAAAATATGTGTCATTTAAATACAACATGAATGAGTTCCCTTTTTAGCTGAATACCTTTTGTCCTGGCTTATAAATCCTGGTTAAGCCAAACACCCTAATGAAGTGATAATAGTCTCTGACCAATCCATCCATCCAATGAGTCGCCAGGAGGTAGAGAGATTCCCATAAGAAATACATCTGAAAAACTGTTTAAATAGTCATAATAACCTGCTTTGGGCAAACTATGACCCAAAGGCAATTGCAAGATTATGGCTTGCAATAGATAGAATAGAAATGCACAGAGCTTGCATCAGTTTTGCTGTGATGGTGAAAACAAAGCCATGTAAAAGGTTATATCATTTCAAGCTGAGACTTGAAAGCCTATATGCTGTTGCCTAAAGCAAATGTGTTTTTGCATGTCTATCTTAATTTCCACTACTAGTTATACATTGCTTTGAAAAAAATAAATAAAAACATAAACAATTTTAAGAAAATCATTCTGAAACTTCATGCCAGTGTACACAGAAACATATTTATTTCTGCCAGACTGTCTATTTTTGACATCGGACAACAAAACTAAAAGAAAAATGAAGATATTGACAGAACAGATGCCATAAATTCAGTCTTGCCTCATTATAGTGCTAGTCAGAAAATTACTACTATTAGCAAAGCCTCTTATGGAAATAGATTGAATTGATGCTCTTTTTTGTGTGGTTTGAATACTGTTATTTAATTTTAGGAGCCAGTTTTTAAAAGCCTCATAAAATACCCCTTAAAAGCTGTCAGCAGCATTTAGAATGCATCTTTCTGCACTGATCTAAAGATTTATGATAGTATGTTGAATCTAATTTGCAAATTATATGATGAATTCATTGTGAAATGGAATTTATTTTCTGTTTAATTATTAAACATTGCCATACTGAGTGTATTCAAGAAACTGTGTACATTTTATTTGGCATTTTAAGTATGAACTCCATAAAAGATATTTGTGGAAAAAGACTCATATTTACTGTTCAGTTGTAACAAGCATAAAAATGTAAACCTGATAATTCTCTTTCTTTCAATCTTAGTAGGCCACTGTTTAATTATTTTCTGATTTTAAAGAAAATATGTACCTCCCTATTTCTTGCCTAAGGTCTCTGACCAAAAAAATATGAGACGACCTAATCTTGATAAACTATGTAGCACAAATAAAGTAAAACAGAAACCCTTTTGTTACTCATATGTCTTCATGAAAATACCACATTTGGGTATTCAACAGATATAATATAATATAATATAATATAATATAATATAATATAATATAATATAATATAATATAATATAATATAATAATGCATTTTGTTACCCAGATGTGATTCTGTGCAACAAGCACTTGGGAAGTCCTTTTTTAAAGATGGAGAAAAATAAATGCATGACATTTTATTCATTCAAACAAAAGATCCTTCTATTGAAGCAGCCACCTCAGTCCTAATTAGAAAACATATCATTTTATATTGACTTTCACAAAATCACCTTGATGGCGCTTCACCCTGACCCAGCAACACACAACATCCCATTACATCCTAGGCAACTGATACAAAAAAAACACATAAAAAACATCCCCATACATTAGGATGATACCCTTGCAGTTGACTGATTGGTTTTAAAGATGGAGATATGTGAGATGTTGGTATGTGAGAGCACATTTACAAGTGCATTAATGTTGAGCATTCATGTGCTGAGGTTGCATGTTATATTTTATTTTATAGCATGCAGTAGCAGTACGCTTTTGCATGAAAAAGAAGAGGCATAAATTCTAATTACTGCCATTCCAACAACTGGATGACAGCACTGGAAAAGAACAGATGCACAACCAGTTATGGCAACACATAGCAAGCATAAGATACACAAAGAAAACACCTGCAAAGTCCCATAAACATTGAGCACATTTTCAGCACACACTGAATTAATCAGCTTTAAGACAAATAGCTGAATAAATACTGTAGATAAGCAGATCGATATTTTACACTCAATTCATTTGAGTTCACATAGATGTCAAATTCCACACAGTTCCATAGCACACTGATTAAACTGGCACAACATTAATTCACTAAATCAATAAAACCAATCAGTCAAATAAATCAAGTTGCATGGATGACTGCAGCCAATTGGAGGGCAAGAACACATTAAAATTCCCTTGCTCCAACTGCATATCTATGTCAAGCAGGCAGCCCACTGATTTGCTGTGTGGATTCCACAATTTGCTGAATGAAAATGATTAATCCATGAAACAATAACCAGGGTGCCAAGAAGCCACATGGTAATTCTATAATGATCAAAGACTCAATTAAATCCTCTCCCATTCTGCTCACTAAACGTCTCAGTGGCAGCAAAGAATGTGTGTATGCAGTTTGTGTTGTTATTTTGTGTCTTTTCAATTGGTTGGTGCTGTGAGGTGACCAAGGTCACAACTTATCATAACAAATGTCTTTAGTGGTTTGGTTTATGTCTGTTCAATATTAACTAAACAGAAGATTTGAGCAGCAAAATTTTAATTGTCAGAAATATTTCCTGAACAAAGATGCCTACAATCCTGTTACCGTTGGTTTTTGACTGATTTTTTCAATCACAATGTACTTCATCACATCTTGAAACAATTTATGGATTGGTCAGAAATATCTCTCCAGCTTCACATACATATCTTACTGATTCTTAATCATTTTCTTAGATTTGTAACCCATGTCTTCCAGTAAAAATCATTAGAAATCCATTGATTGGAATCTGTTACAAACCAAGTAAGAATAATAAAAGCAATTAAAAATTCTAAGATAAGAGTTGAGGATTTATCAGTTACCACGCTTCAAGCTCTAAGAAAAAATACTGTTTGCAATATTGTATTTGTTTTATTTCTACTAATTTTGAGCTGTGTAACACCAACATAAATGGCAAATTCAAAGGCTGCTTTTTAACACCAGTTTTCATCAACATGCTAAGTTAATTTGACGAAACAATTATTCTCCCTTCTCAAGAAAGAGCTGGCTGTACTGGGTACTATGCAGAACAGAGGGTTATTTGCCGAATTTGCTGTTTTAGTACAATAAGTAACGCTGATTGAAATAACACCAGCAGAAGGTTAATATGCCTTAACACTCATTTACTTTTATGTAAATAGTGTCAGAGAGGTGATTTTATGATATAGCACGTGTAAGCAGTATTTTCCACTGGCCTGTGTCCGTATGTGCAGAGGAGCAGAGGGCATCAGGATTGCAGAAGTGCACCATTGGGTAGTCTCAGGTGAGATGTGCAAAGTCCCAACATAATTATAATCCTTAATTAATCCAACCCGGATGTGCTCCCTCTTTCCCTCCTTCAAAGTTCATTGCTCTCTGTGTTTATAGACTCCTTCCATATTAGTGCAATTCCCACTCTCTGTTTAATCTGGCATTTTCCAGGTCTATGTATAATGCTCTGGGAGTTTTTGCAGCTGTTTATGAATACATATGTTCTACTTCACATCTCTACTCCTTCACTACCTTAGTTTTTTTTTGTTTTTTTTCTCAGCTTGCTTCCTTCTAACTCATCTTGGAAAACAAGAAAACAAGCGTCTTCTTTGGGTCCCACACCTCTTCTTGCAGCTCGCAGCATGGAACAAAAGACACACACACACAAACACACCAGTCCAACACCAAATACTCTAAGGAATGAGCTGCTGACACAAATACGAACCCACTGGAGCCGTCCTCAGTGGAATGAGTCAGGTGAGTCTCAGGTTAACATTGCTGTTTATAGACATTTATTTGCTAATTCTAATGCCTGACCAGCTGTGTTGATAGACAAAGTGATTGAGTAATTCAGGAGGCCAAGTTGCAGGCAAAGAGAAAAACATTGCGAAAGGTGCAATAAAGCAAAACTGAGGTCCTGCCGAAACTGATGAAAGGCTTGCACATGGCACTAAGCTGAGGATAATGAGGATAAAGGTGTCAGTATTGACACTGGTAGAATGAGAGCACCAGGTGTAAGGAGGAGTGACGACTCCTTGTGCCATTACTGCTCAGACTCCTGCTCTGTCCGTTTTGGAGAGAGCCAATTAGAGGAGCTCATGTGCCACTCCGCTCTAACTACTCTATCAAGCTATCAGAAAAACATAAGGATTGATTGGACAGGCAATTAGGTCAATTGATCCCTGCTTCCTTTCATCTCTGTGCTCCTCCTTTTTCAGATGGACAGGCTGGATGCGGAAAGCAGCTCCAATTAGCTAAGGTTCAGGATTTAGCTTCCTCATGGTTCTCTTCATCTTTTCCTTAGTGTGAAACGGCCATTTTCCACCTCCTGACCTTGTCTTCACAAATTCAAACGAAGCAAACTTGTCAAAAAAGTATACACTTTTTACACACAAGCATATATATGATATATATTGGCTCAGATGTCGCACAGAGAATAATGGAGTTTTACTATACCAGGAAGCCCACTGAGAGAGGCTACATGCAAAAGATGTAGAAGCTTCAAAATCCAGCATCCAGATTAACCATGAGATGACTTCTGACAGCTGCCTGTTGATGAGGCACAATAAAATAGCACCAATAGAGAGAAAAGCTAACATTATTGTTAATGGCTGATTCACATGGATAGATTTTAAAATTGTCAGTTGATTTTCAAAGCAGGAGACACCCCACACATGATGATAAAAATTAATAGCTATAACAGCTTAGGTTCTTCAGTATGTGATGTGCACTCACATGACAAAGACAACATGAGGGGGACAAAGAAGAAGCAATGGCGATAGTAGACTATTTTTGACAAAGAAAATACAATTCTGGGTTTCCACCAAAAACCCTGCAAAGCCCAGTGGTAGAGGCAGTCCACCAGCAGCCCACTGTGTTTTATAATAAAAAATTTGTTAAAAAAGTTTGAAGGTGCATGACCAGGCATCATAATTTAGGAATAATATCAGCCAATAGGGAGGTGAAGGCACAGTGCAATTAGCAAGCACCCCTTTATGCCCATTTCAATGCACCAACTATAAACCTAGCTTACACTGTCTTTATTGTCCTTTCTACTGAAGCATAAAAAAACCCTAATTAAAATAAACAAACAATGCTTAATCTGGTAGGCTGGCTACTGCAGTGGAACTTTTCTATTGGTTGTATTAGTATAGTTTGGTGGTACTGCGTTCAAGTACACAACCATGTCACTCAGACACGCCTCTGTCGCGAGTCAAACGAGAATTGATTAATGGGCAGTGAGCATTGATCAGTAGCGTTTCTAAGCTTTGCACATGTGATTCATTTACAATATGAACATGGAGTGGAATGGGTCTCCTCTGCTCTCTGCTCTGACTTGTGGCAGTTTGCAACAAGACGACTATGTGAGACTGGCTGTAGTGCTTGGGAAGCAGGAGGCGGCTCTCTGCAACACTCACTTCTCGCTTCAGTTGCTGCAGAGCGATCAGGGCTTTCACATGTTGTCACAATGAAAGGCTCCAATAACACCAAAAAAAGTTGCGAGAATTGCCTCTAGTTTCAGGAAAAAAAAATTACTAGTGGGGTCTGAAAAGCAGCTAAATAGAGCAACAAAGTCGTTACGTTGGCAACGATGCGTTCCCTCGTCCTGATCACAACCCCTTTCACTCTTGGCCTTGCTCCTATGTGTGACATCGCCCACTTTGGTATACATTTTTTACATTTTTCCGGGTTGCAAGGTTATACTTTCACAAGTGGGTTAGCTACACTTTAAGATTGTGGGCATAAAAATCTTGTCCTGTGAACCAGGCATGAGCTGGAAACCTTGAACCAATACCCTTTGCCAGTATAAAGGCTATATAATGAAGTACATTGTGAAAGTCGTATAATGGATATAAACATAAATGAAGTCATGACTATTAAAGTAATATACTCCACAACAGTAATCAATGAGATGTGAAGTACAGTTTACTGTGGTTTCACAGCATCACAGTTGTAAAAATTTCATACTAAAATGTACAATATGTTCTAATTTCTTTTATTTCAAGACATGCAATAATTATTACAACAGCCTCCAAGACAATGTAGCATAAAGATGATTAATATTAATCAGAATATTAATATTATCCATTTATCTACTGATTTATTGTGCTGAAAAAGATACAGGGATTTAATCAAAAATATAAAATTAACACTATATAAATTTACCTGTAGTTTTTTAGTGTTTATTGGAAATCATAACATAATTTCTTGTCGATCTGTTAGTTACAAAGTAACACAACTAAAGCCAGTTGTTGCTAGAAGTTTAATTAGTTGTGATATAAGCTCAACCTTGAAGTCTACTCCTGAACTTGCCATCTGTAGTTTAAAATATGAAACAATTTACCAAAACGGATGGGTTACGCTCTGAGAATTTAGTTTAATTTAGTAATCCAAAAATGTTAACAGAGCTAACTATTTGAGTCGCCCTGACAGCTGAACGGTCTGGTGTTTTTCTCTTAATTTTCTCTGCAGCACCTATAAAATAAAGACTGGGAATCGAGAAAAACAGACTTCTACAAATCAGTTGTTAAAACTGCAGCTATAGACCTTCTGACTCAGTATCTCCTTCCAATCTAAAAAAAAAAAAAAAAAAAAACTGCAAAAGTGAATGAAACAGTGTTGAGGCTGATTGGACACATTGATTGAGCATCAGTACGTCTTTTCTCTGCTGTACACCAAGCTGTCTCTCAGTCAATAGACACAACCAAAATACACCCGGCACTCAATCCAGTGTGTTGCTACATGGGCCAATCCAGCTAATTTAACACCCACTCCATTTATGAAAAAGAGTCCTCATCGATTTCTTCCCGTGCATGTGCTCTCGTTGCCCCTGTTCGTTTTTCGCCATCCCGGCGCCTACACACGCTCAAGGTTGGCAGCACTGAATTGGATTAGTGTGTGGTAGGGTTCCTGTAAGATGGGTTTTTCAAAACCCACACCTTCATACTTTCTCCAAGAGTAACAGAGACCACAGAGCTAGTAGGGCTGAAGTTACATGCTGCTGCATGAGTGCATGGTCAGATTCATAGAGAAATCCGCAACACAAACGCAGTGGGCTTCAAAATAGGCACATTTTGCCTCTTGCTTTTCCACCTCATTGCCACATAAAAGAGACTCTTTGTCCGCTAACCATAAACTGTGCTTCCTTTCTGCTAATGTACTTCCCAGTCTTAATCCTTTTCTGTTTTATTCGTTGCACTCTCTTATTACTACATGTTTTGCAACCAACATCTAATCTAGAATTTAGGGTGAAAACAGCCAAAACATGAGAAATAGCCCTTACAGACATAATTGAGTATTTTTGATTACAATAATGAGTCCAGCAGAGACCGCTGAAACCCATTTCCAGTGTGTTTGGTTGGCAGTGGTAAAATAGTGAATCATAATAACTGTCATTAGAATTGTAATGGCTTTTCTGTAAGGACACGTCTTATCAGGCGAGTGATAACTCCAGAACTGCTACTGCCAGGTAAGCAGGGCTTCCTCTGAACAGGGAGAGTAGAGAACAGCAATAAAGAACAAAAAAAAAAGCTGCTGGGTTGGTCAAAGAGAAAAGGTCCGACAGAGACGGAGCATTTCGACATTAGAAAAAAGAGCACAAAAGACCTCTCTTTGCCCGTGCACAAGAGATACGCAGGAGCACACTACCTCATGGGACACTACAAATATAGCCATGCGTCCAACCACCACCACATTTTTCACTGCATAACTTCACCCAAATGAGATGCAATAGGCTGAAGCGAGCTCGGTAACCACAAACTGCAATGATACTATCAAAGACGTTTTGAGGGATTTTGTGTGCTGAAGGGAAATTAGATTTTGAAGAAAGGTCAAAAATCCGCATCTATGTACAATTCAATCTGGCAAAGGTTTGTTGTCTATTTATTACAGTTACAAGTACGCATTGGTAACAATAAATCTCTGTAGGCCATTGGCACGGTACCTTAAACAGATCAGGATTGGCAAATTGGCATCCAGGACTGGTAGTTTTAATCGGATTTTAAATCTGATTGGAAACCTTTCATTATCAAAAGGCACCTCTGATCTTTGGACTTTTTAAATAAAAAAAAATTGAGTTGGCTTTAGAAATCCTCTGCTAAGTCCTGGCACATAAATTTTTACATGAAGTCTGTAGAGGCATTCGAAAGAGCATTTGAGGTCAGGTCAGCATTCAAACTTTTACTGGGCATAATTTGAAATACACTGATAATTATGCCGAAAATATTTCAATTTCTTACATGTGACCACATTTACACCACTGTACACTTGAAAATTATCAAAATATTTCTGTTTAGATTATTTGCTTTACATTATTTGTTCATTCTCACTTTAAAAATGCATTTATTATTTGATTTGCGTCACCAAACAGCAATTTTTTCAAATTAATATTATGAGATATTTGGTTTTCATCTTTTTTTTTAAGATCTTATGCAGAAAGAGCATTAACTATAATGCAATCACTTGACTAAAGGAAGAATAAACAAATATAATTAATATAACTTTGAATTTAAAAATGAAGTCCGAAGTTAGAAAAGCTTTATTCCAATAACAGAAAATACAAACCCAAACTTTGTAGCAAATATGCTGTTACAAAAGCGCAGCAGCTATTTACATATTAAAGATATTTCTTCTATGCAACTCAATATTTTCTATGAAGGCTTGTACTTTTTGGTACATGTTTCTATATCTGTGGTAAAAAATAAATAAATAAATAAAAAGAAAACTTTTGCAGATTTAAAATGACACCAAAAGCTGTAGACACAAAAGAATCTTTCCATTTTAAATAAATATTGATGTAATTTATGTAGTTTCTGAAAGAGTGTGGAATGTCGTTATTTTCTAAAACTTGCATCAGTTTGGGGTTTTTTTTCGCATAAATTCTATTAACATATTAATTTAGTCTGCCTTGAGAAAGAGCTGTAGGGGTTACATAAATATTGCATTAAATTGTAAGTAACAAAAATGAAAAGACAAGATATTCATATTTTTACGAATATAAAAAGTAATATTATTCATATTCATATGAAGATGTATAAATTGATTATTTGTGCATGCCGTGCACATAAACAGTGCATGTACACACACATAGATATATACAAAGTCTATGAGTTAACATATACAGTGAGTTAGTGTATTTAGACCAGAGTACTATGAAAATCAGAGAAAAGGGTTTTTGTGTGTGTGTGTGTGTGATTATTTTTCTTTTAATATGGTTATCAAATCCAAGCAGCAAAACAACAGAGGCTATGAAAACAAACACCGAAAGACATAAATTTATTTTTAGTGACCTGTAAAGTCTGTGATGACCATTAATGACATGTTAATGTATGAATATTATTCAGCAACAGAAAACCGAGAATAATTTTTCTGATGGGTATGTGACACACAGACAAGGGGGAAATAAATCCTTCTGTCTTCCTGGGGAGTGTGTTTGGCAGTAAACCAATTCCAAGCCTGCCTTCTTGAATGTCCAGATAACGCAATCAGACAGTTGCAATATTGCTGTTTTACCACCTGAAGAATTTGAATTTCATTCAGTCCCTTCAGAATAGTGGACTTGCCAATTTTTCCCAGAAATTGGCAGGACAAACACAATGCACCCCAGTGAAATGAGGAAAAGGCTTATAGGCTGAAAATAACTGCTTTTGGGGTTTGTCGAGTATGAGTCCTCAAGTTCAATTTTATCATGATGGCACAAAAAAAAGAGCAAATGTTTAATTTCATCATCACTACTATACATGTTGTCGATGTGTTTTATTACATGCCTTAATATTAAATTGGGAATTAGTTCAGAAAGTAATATTATAATACCGCCTCAGTTTTCATGACATGAATGCAAAACATTATGGAGTCGGATTGGATAAAAATTAGATATTATGATGTGCTCAGGCATGAGCCGTCGTTCCACACATTCTTTAATCTGGATTTTTATTTGGAAGACCATAGACTTCAAATACTACAATCTAAAGGGAGTCAGTGGATAATGATTTGAAGACATTCTGGATTATTGGTGTGGGATTGAACAGAGCAGTTCACACTTAGCTCTGATGCATTTATTCCCCTAATGCTCAATGAGATGCTTAATTTTGTTCCTCATGAAAATAAATGGAGAGGGTTAAGACACAACTGCATGCGTTTCAAACTGAGCAACATTCAGTGATATCTCCTTTTTAGATAGTAGCTTACATATAACAAATAAGCAGTTTATCACTTTTACTGAGCGCTGTTATCCACCCGCCTCTGTGTTTCGGACACAATGCAGCTTTTACAGGACAAACTGCCCTTTTAAATCGCAAATAAAGTAAATTTATCAGAATGTGTTTTAGTGCGGCTCCATGGTGCGTTGAGCAAGATTCCCACTTCAAGATTCAGCTTATTTCCAAAACCCGACACGCATTTTAAACATGGAACGGATACATCAATAAACATAAAGTCGATACCCGTCAAACCGTTAAAAAAAATAAATAAATAATTAAGGTTGAAGACCTCACAGACGCTGATCGGGGACCTCCGGTTTGTCCACAGTTCATAAAATTGCCGCGTTGGTGTAACATGTACAGACATTTTTTTAAAAAAAAAACTGCCCTTCGGTCTTACCTCAATTTCTCCAATCTCCGTCTTCTTGGCTGCTCAGAGTGTCTCATTCATTCTGGTTTGTCTCCACAGCTGCCTCCTTCTCCCTTTCCCCCGCTCGGTTATCGCTCGTTTTCTCCTTTCTGGTGCCGTCTTCATGCGGATGCATAAGAATTAAATATTAATAGGCTGCTATCTTAAAGACAAACCGGGATATATGAGGACAAAGTGAAGGGGGCGAGTGGGGAGGGGGATCACCAAACCAAAAATATGAGAACCGTAAAGGAAAATCCTTAAGGACAGAAGCAACTGTCACGAAAATGCGCCCGTCTGGGCATCAAAATAAATAACGACGACACCATCGTCCTGGTAGAAGCAATGACTACCCGCGAGTCACTACGACACAGACAATGCCCGAAACGTGAAACTACGGAGGAACATTAACTGAACAGAAGTATCGTGCAGTCCGTCCGCCACTGCTACAAGGTATGAGCAAATGTGCCACCCTCGCAACAACAGCAAAAAAAAAAAAAAAAACGTCTGCAAGCGAGCGGTGATCAGACTTGTGAATGTCTGATGCGCGCCTCTTCTTGCTTTTTCCCAAAGTGTCCACTCTTCCCCCTCCGAGATCACTCGTTTAAATCAGGGTGCACAGGCCATATGCGGCTGCCTTGTGCGTCCTGACGCACAGAGCTCATCACTCGTCTCTTTCCCCTCTTTTGTCAGCAGGCAGCGCGCACTCTCATCAGGACCATCCACATGGTATGTTCAACCTCAGCAGGTTTATGAGGCCTATTACACTCCAGTGCCTTCGTCACAATACTGATGGTAGCCTATTTTTTTTTTCAAATAAGTTTCTACTACTGATGCAGCTGAGCCCCCATTGCTTGCTCACGTTTAGATAAACCGCTGTCTTGGCACTGCTTGGGATCTTTTTATAGCTGTGGAGTTTTCCTTGGTTGTTTTTCTTATTTCATTTTATTTATTTTTTCCTGGGGGTTTTGTCAGGGTTTTTGTTGCTTTGTTTCGATTTTTGAAGATATGGATCAGGAACCTTGAGAGCTAATTAAAATAGCCACTGTTGAGTGCCCTGCTAAATTACTTTAAATTCAGTAATGTGATAATCCAGAATGGTCTGCATGTGGCATAAATTGGGGTATGAAGGAGATGACTTGTGCAAGAGCTGAAGCTGGAATCCTCAGTAAATGAGTGAATGTCAGGCAGCAACATGATTCATTTCTAAATTCCGAGTTATTGGTATGCGGGCTTTGTGCGTTGATTGCCTAGAAAACCAATGATTTTAAAACAGTTTGGGAGTCGGTTAATTGAAGCCATTCAGCAACAGTTCATCTTATCTCCTATGCATGTAGAATTTCAGTACATTTTAACAGCGTTTCCAGCACAACAGCAGTGCTAAGCTCACAAGAAAACATTTCAGACTGAAGAAGTGAGCAATTTGGCTGCTGTCACAGGAGAAATTATTTTGTTTAAATCTATTTTTTCTAGTTCACCTAAGTGAGGAGGCTGAAAACTCAAGATAGATTAACACACTGAGCTGAAGGAGCGTCATCAGTTAGCGCTTCAGGCAGTCGACATGCTTCTCGTGGGTTAAAGCAAAAAATATAACGATCTGGGTAGTCAAAACTCTTCACTGGGGCATGAATCAGCCACTCCATGGATACTGCGAGTCATGGAATGAAACACTGCAGCAATGTTGGGCTGTGTTGGAATTTCTTGCACTGGAGGTAAGTCAAAACAAAAAGAGTGGATATATATATATATATATATATATATATATATATATATATATATATATATATATATATATATATATATATATATATATATATATATATATATATATATATAATAATAATATTCTAAAGTAATCTTCAAAGATTGAAGTTTTGTATGTCTTCTTTTTAAAAATTGAGAACGTCAATTAGGACTGTAAACTAATCGTTCAAGTAATCTGTCAATTAGTCCACTGAATAATGAAGTAGAAGAATAAAAAACCTGATAAAGTAAAATATTAGTAAATGCTGACATAACAGCAGTATTAATATTGGATATCAATGTCAAAGACAATTTTCATATTTGTGTAGCTTAGAAAATTAATCTTACTTTTTAAGTTAGCCTGGACAAAAAATATAAAAAATCCGATATTCAATTTAATAATAGCAGCAGCCTTACAAAGACACTTCTAAAAAGGTGTGTATACTACAGGTTTTACGTTTATGTACTTGTCTTCTATTTAGCAGATTAACTCTGACCTTATCCTGCCATCTATACCTTTAATGTCCATGATAGCAGCACTTTCGTCACACAAATAAGAACTAATGACAGCTCCGTCACCCATTTATTGTCACTGGAAAGGTAAAAAATTTATTTTCTATTTCCTTTATGAAGCTACACTTACCATAAGCATACAGCAGCGTTCAGTTTATCCATTTCGCCTGTATGAATGCACCCGCCATGCACTTCGCTGCCGTTTGCTCTGAACCAGCCAACAGACAGCAGCTCCAGAAGAAAGGCTGCCATATTGCATCGCATGCATCATCACTGATGATTTCAGTGATCGTCAATCATTGAAATCAGCCCTGGATCCGTACCAAAATTGAAAATTGGACATGTTAGGCTGGTAGAACTTAGTATTAGTCAACAACTCTTTGATGGAAGTGAGAGCATTGCGTGACATTAATAATCGTCGGACTGGAACATGATGCGCTAAACAATAAAACAAAATTTAAGGAAGCTTAGAGGCAGACAATTTGCCTCGAGGAATTTTAATAATAGAGGGACTTGAATCATTTGAGGAATCATAACAACCCTAAGCAGTGTGAGTTTCTGGGTTAATTTCCAATGTTTGATGAAATTTTGGAAGTATTGATGCCTAAAACCAGCTGTTTAAGGTGTTGTTTATTTTTTGTTTTTGATTTGTTCTAACATTTTAGAGTGACATTCATAAATAAGGTGCTGCAATCAGTTTACTAAAATTTTTATTTCCAATGTTATCAAAATATAAGAAAAAAAAAGTGTTATTGTTTGGCTATAAGAAAAAAATAAAGTAAACTATTCCAACTGTGAGTCATAAAATAACTGAATTAACTTCTTTATGTGTCATACCCAGGAAGTTATAGACTTTTCAATTAAGCCCATATTTCTGTATTCAGATTTTTTTTATTATTAGTATTGGTCTGATGTATACTTACCGTAAATAGGTTTTTTGTTTTGTTTTCCTGTAAGCAGAAAACATTCATAATTAGCAATGAAGCAGGTTAATCTTCCACAAAAAGTACAGTGTGATGATGAATAAGAATAGGAAAATAAGGTTTTCTAATTTGAGGTTTATGCTATTGAAAACTATAAGAACCTGTTGACTTTGAATGTGCTCCACTTGATTAATTCTTTTCACCGACAGAAAAATCATAACAAACAGGACATGATTACCATGTTTGCGATGTGTTTTACTGATGCATGAGGGAATAAACTTCTCCACAAGCTTATTTTATCATGTAGAATGTGCATCTCAATGTACTTAAGAGGGCAAAATTTTGCTCCTTTGAATCCAGTAAATCCATTGAAATAAAAATTTGTTTGAAATGTTTATTTTAGATGAGGAGAATAATAACTGCAGATGAATCCAGGCAGGGTCTTGTCTCCAGGTGAACAAATGGTAAGGTGTCCTGCCAGACTGAATTATTTAACTTCCATATCACATGTAATAATTGCACCAGTGCACAGTGCATGTTGCGATTTTTCTCTCCACTATGAAAATGATTTTGTCAGTTTCTATTATGATGGGTATCGTCACATTCTACTGAATAGGTTCCACGTGCCTGTGCCACTTAGCCCTCTGTCATGCAGCGCCTACTCTGGTATACTGCTCTCGAATTTAACCAATTGACCTTCATGGTTGCCTTACTCATAAAGTCAGTAAAAGGTAACATAATGTAGTTTGCACTCTGTGGAGATCTCACACACTATTATATATATATATATATATATATTATATATATAATATATATATATGAATAAGAATAGGAAATATATATATATATATATATATATATATATATATATATTTTTTTTTTTTTTTTTTTTTTTAAAGAATCAGATGATATAATGCAAAATGTGTTTTGTCTACATAGATTGTTGACAAATTCAATGGACAGTCTAAATTACAAATAACCTATGGACTACAAATGCAATATTTGTAGTCCATAACTTGAAATTTGTAGTCCTGACTTGAAATTTGTAGTCCTGACTTGAAATTTAAAATTTCAAGTCAGGCAAAGTCAGAGGAGTTATTCATCATGTCCTGGTCTCTTAGCAACATCCACAATGACTATAAATGAGCTGATTGGCCCACAAAATATGGGCATGGACAGGCAGTACAGACGAACAGTACTAATGCTTGCAACAATTTACTAAAACTTAAATGTGACCGAAGAAATATTTCTTTCCTGTTTTCCTCTTTCATTTTGAAAGTTAAATGAAAACAAAAAGTCAACATCTTTCTTTGGTCTTTTCTATCTTCCTTTTGTATATTTCTTTCTTTCTTTCCTTTCTTTCTCTCTTTCTTTCTTCCTTTCTTTCTTTCTTTCTTTCTTTCTTTCTTTCTTTCTTTCTTTCTTTCTTTCTTTATTTATTTATTTATTTATTTCCTTCCTTCCTTCAATTTCTTTAAATACAAAAATATAAAGGAGGCTCCCTCAAATCTGTGTTCAATGTATTCAGTCAGTGTTCAAATATTATATAATGTTTGAACACGCTCACCATCACCAGCCATTCAAGTTTACCAGGTTTGCCTCCCCGGCCACCGCATCCAAATCACTACCAGGTGGTGATCGGTTCAGAGTGTCGAAGTCAAGGTACTCAGGTGAGGGTTTGTGAGTATCCTCACTCTCACCTGATGTCTGTGTTCCCGGGTAACTCCAGAATAGAATAGAGTCCAGACCCCATCCAAGAGTTGGGTGCCAGAGAACCACCCTGTGCACAAAGATGAGTCCAGCTATTCCTAATTGGCTGCATTATGATCCCTTTTTCATCTAAAAAAAGTGATTCAGGTTTGTGTTTACTTATTTACTTGTCAAAATACATAAAGGACTTGTGCTCGAAGTAAGCATTTGTTTTGTTCTGGAGAACAGAGTTGTTTTCCCTGAGAGCAAATTCAGTCAGCTTTTCCCATAATTTTTAAAATCTGAGCTGCTGTTAAAATGCCCTTGTGTTCCCTTGTCTTCTATGTTGTTTTCTATATAAATCGATGTCTTGCATGATAAACTAGACTTGATCAACAAAGCAGCGGTGTGCTTGTTTGTCTGAATATTTCTTTTCCTCTGAAAAGGAAAATGTATTCATACAGCTGGCTTATAATAATTTGTTCTGGCTCATGTTTGATTAATACCACTTTTTTTTCTAGGTAGGTCTCATGTTTATGCGACACCATTATTTATGTAACGCCTTTCTGTATTTGTAACTAGCTCCAATTTTCACCCTGATGAAGCTTTTTGTTTTGTGCTGATTGACAAATCACATTTTTGGAGCAAATAGCAAAAACAATGCTTCCTTCACAGTTCACTGTTTTGCACAATTTTTGCACAATTATGTGAAAAATATTGATATTAATGTTGATTTAATCAGTTTTGGATAAAATGCTATGACTGTTTATTGCCAAAATTATGGTTTTTGGTTAAATCGTACTAAATTTGCAATAAAATTCCTCAAAATGTATTTCTTTACACAAAGCTTTGAACTATGTGTACACCCCTTTTATGTGATGACCTGCATTTACAATTGAAGGCCTGCAGGTGTAGGTATTAAATACAGGGGGGGGGAAATATGGAAACTATGCCAAATTTGTTGCCCTAACATAAATTGAAACCCAAGAAAGGGGTCAGGACTCCAGTAAAACTAAACAGATATCTGCAACCGGGTTCTGCAAAGTGTTTGTGTAACTACTCCGCTTTAGTAGCAGCCCGTGATTTCAAGAGTGCTCTCTTCATCACCCTCTTTCCATCAGGCTATTCATGGTAAATGCAGCGTTTGAACATTTTCAGAAACTGCATTTCATAGAAAATCATTAAAAAATACACATTCTCCTCCTCGCTCTCGTTTCTCCGTCTCATTCTCAATCTTGCTCTCTTTTCTCTTTTTTACTCACTCTCTCTTCTGCTCCTCTCTTTTTGTAGTGCAGTATGACATAGTCCATTATCTGCTCTTAGTACTAATTGGTGTATTAACGCTGTGCTGTGGATGACACAGTGAGACATAGGAAGAGAGAGCATGTTTGAGAGATCGAAAAAGAGTGAGAAAGGCAGACAGAGCATGAATATGGATGAGCCACAGGCAGGGCGGGAGAGCGGCTCTCAGGGAGGAAGGCAAAGAGTGAGAGAGAATGGAAGGCCAAGGTAAATCTTTTCAGCTACACAAGTGGTTTAGAGCAGCATGGCAAAATGACGAGTGAAGGGGGGAAAAAAAGGATCCATCCTGTAATGGCTTGTTTTATTTATTTTTTTTTAGCTGGCCTTTTCTGTATCCCTTTCTATTCTGCTCTCACAGTCACCACTTTCAACCCAATTATCCACTCTGCCTGGCGCCACTGGCAGCATATGGAAATGTAAATTACGGCAGAGATTTTTTTTTTTTGTAAGATGTGGAAGGTAAGCAGCTCTTGAGGATTGGAAGAGTAGGAGGAAGAAATAGATATGACAAACATGTGGAACTGAGGGGATGTTTTTAATCCCAGTTGCTTGTCATTATTGCTAGTCCATCAGTTACACAAATCCACCCACAATAGGAAATTTAGTAGTCAGAGGTTGATTTTTTTAATATATATATAAAACAAAATATTCAACAGTGAGGTGTTTTATTGGAAAAAAAATCATGATTTGTGCAAAGGTCTAAAATGAAATTATTATGTCTGCTTAGCATAATTTACCTACTAAGTATAGTTCAATGCAAAGTTACAAGCTTGAAGATGCAATAGGTCATATTTAGTTGTGAGGCAATTTTGCTTTCTTTTGAACCATTGAAAAAATAGCAGATGGCATCAACAGTTCAAAGGATCATTTTTGGCTTTTCTGGTCTAAGTCTGCTCTAGAGTTACATTTTTAAGAATTTTTAAAAACTTAATCAAAAGATTTTCGCACATTTTGAAGGACATCTCAGAAGAAAATATTTGTGTATCAACGATTACTTTAAAGTGACTGTGAGTTAAATAAAGATTGAACTCAGTGCAAGATGTGTGATTATGAATCAACTATAATAGTTGACTCAATCACATTTTTTGTTGTCACTAACAAACGCAATCGTGCTGTTAATCATTGTCAAAATAAAATCTCGTTTTAATAAGCATAGCGCATAAAATAAACACTTGCATTTTGTGTGTGTCTATTACCCTATTAATGAACCGAAATTGATGACTGGCCAAGATATTTTTAGTCAAAGAAAATATCTTGAACGATATGAACGTTTACACTACAGTCACCAGAAAATAAGTGTTTTTCTGGTCAGTGCACTGCACAGACATAACATTAATATGTCGTACGTGAAAAGTTTCATTCTCAGGATCACACATGATTAGTGCCATGCTTGGATGTTTAACTTCATTATATCTTTATACCGCAGCAGTTGCATCACAGAGGTACGTATCCTCTATGCTTAAGGGGCTTTTCCAGTCCATGGCCAGGATGTATGCCCTCTGGCTGTTGAATAACAGCAGAATCTTGGGATATAGAGATCAAAGTTGCTCATCTGCTCATACACATATGACAGTGAGACACATACAGGCTGATTAGTCAGATAAGCAGCTTCTCAGGGGTGTAGGCAAAATAGAGACGAGTGTTTTGTTCATTATCATTAAGATCTGCCTTTTCCTCTGTTCACCTCTCCACTTTCCACATGCTCATATTCCACCCCTGCAGTGCTGATGAATCCAACTTCTCAAATCTGCTATTTGCTCAATTATTTTCAATTATCCCACCATTGTTGCCACTGTCAGTCCCTTTGGCTTAATTTTAAACAGAAATCACTTGTTGATTGACAGAACAGGCCAATTAGAGCCAAGAGAAAGCTTTAACCTCTATGGTAATTACTGGTGATTCCTGTCATGGAGACATTTTATATGCCCTTTCCACATAGGTGAAGAATTCATCCTGATGCATCTCTTTTCAATGTATAGCAATACTTCCTATCACAAAAAGACTGCAGGTTTAAAATGGAGTCATTGTCAGATTGATATGAATGACACAACAGTATCCTTTATGACTGTTGAAAAAACTCAATCGTCTCTGATAACTTAAAAGACATTGATACTGAGGTATTATTTTCCCTTGAGTTAAAGGCTCTTATCTGTGTGACTTCACCCCATTAATTTAATGTACTGCAGCTAAGTTTCAAGGCATTAGAAAAATGTGTTGCCAATGGGCTTGAGAGTCAATGATGAACTGCTATTGGGAATGACAAGGAGATTCTCAAATTTAATAAACGTGTTCTTTTTGCAGCTTTGGTGCCTCGGTTTGTTCAACCTTTTTGTAGTAGCACAATCCAAGGTAGTTAGGAGAATCAAGATATTTGATTTGTACATTTTTTGTTGTATGCAAAATTTCCTTTTTGAACTCGCAAGGTAATTTTCTTATCAAATACATAGTTCAAGTGTTGTTTTGACTCATTATATTTATACATTTTTGAGGAAGCCTTGAATCTCCCTTGGCATCCATTTGGGGTGTTTTACAAAGTTTTACAAAGTGTCTCACAATTGATTGCTGCTCCTGCAATGTGCGGTCTAGTTTTTCGAAGCTCCACCTTGGAGATTCAGTGCCCAGCTGAGCTTCCATCCCACAGAGCATCCCTCCCTCATGCATCCCCAACTCCATTAGCTTAGTGGCAGCAGCAGTTAGCAAACACCTGGTGGAACTTCATGTCTGCTGATCTTACGATAAGAACAGTTGCAAACAGCATCACTGTGCATGGGCAGTTTGGGCATGGAAAAGCATTGATGTGATGACATCATGAATGAGGAATGTTAGAAAGGGTATGAGGTTTTAAAGAGACATGAGCCAATTTCAAGGTGCTAGATAAGGCTATGATGTGAAGTAGAATTTCTTTTAAGTTGTTGTTGATATATACAGCATTTTCATAAGAGGTGAAGGTAATTACTTGATTGTGTTACAAAATGGCACTATGTGTCTGGAAAATATAGCTGTTGCATCCTTGTACATCACAGTTGGGATTTTGTTCTGAAGCTTGCAATCTTTCCTTTTCATTCTTTTTCAGTGATCATCATGGGAACAACCCATCAATTTCTTTTTTTTATCAGACCTTAAGACATGTTTCCAAAATTTAAGGTTTTTATCACTGAGTGCATTTGCAAACTGTCACCTGACTTATTGTGTTGCTCTTAGAGTAATGTCTTCATTCTTTGTTTAATGGCCTTTCTGTCAATGTTGTTACAGGACTTGTTTCACTGTAGATAATGAGACAGTGTTACCAGTTTCCACCAGTATCTCACAGATTTAACACCTTCTTTTCTGGGACTCTTTCTGTAGAGCAGTTTGATGACTGGGCATTCTCATGTTGTTCTTTTTTTTTCTCATGTCATTGTTTGAGCTGATGAAACATCTAGAAATTGTCTTCAAAAATGAGTCAGACTTGTGGAGGTCCGTACTTATCCTCTTTGTATCATGGCTGAACTATATGATTATTCCTTTTTGTCACACAAAAAAGTAGTTTGTTAAAATGTCCCTTAAAATTGCTCTCTATTTGCACTTCCACTCAGCTTAACATGATGACATGATAATTGGAGCCTTTTCAAGACACAGTGCATGCAAAGCTCCGAATTTAAATTTGTGTCTATGTCTGGTACGAAGATATACACATAAACACATTTTTATTAAATATACAGTGGGCATGCAGTAACTTGTACATCATGATTGGTTTGAGTGTATTTCAAAAGCCACTCTGTATTTTATCAATATATCAGTATGATTCTATTAAGTTTAACATTCTATATTAAAATTGAAATTCACCAAAAAAAAAAAGGAACTTGCAGGGTTTAGGGGCCACAGCTCCTTGCTAACATCCACTAATACTTGAGACCTCTAATAATGCTTATACCTGTTTGATTAGTTCTGACTCCACATTTACCTTAAAATGCAAAATGCATGAATACACACAGTATAAAGTGTCTTAGCATAACCTCCAAAGATAATATAAACTGTCTTTCTTATTTCGTTTCTTTGCAGCAAAGCCAATAAGCACCAAGAAAAAAAAATGGAATTCCTGGGTTGATTGCAAAAACAAACCAACAGCTTGTTATGTAACATCGTTCCTATATATTTTTAGCTTCACATGCAGAATTTTCTTATGAATATTTTTAATTATTAAAAAAAATATTTACATTAAACAGAAAAATCTGTGAAAATTGAACCACAAGTAGATGCAGGTTCACTGTACTGTTGTAGAGTTAGACTTTTTCGGTGCAAAACGTTATGGGCAGTTATGTTTTTTAGGTCACAACAAAAACCGTTTGTGCCAGTAAAAACAATGCCACAACGTGTTCTTTTGTACTTCTAAGTTCCAGGAATTATATTAGTTCTTTTTGTTTCTATTTTGTTTTGCAACTGACACCTTAACAGATTGTCACTAAATCCTCTCCTGTGAGACACCATTCATATTGCACAGAGCAACTTGCATTCCTGTTTTTGACAAGGGGGGCTGTCTATGCAAGTGGTGGTTACACAAGACTCCCCTAACAACATTACAGGCCTAATGAGTTTTAATTGGGAGAAGATCTTAACTTGAAGACCTAATTGCATCTGATTAAAGACAATATTAGTTTTAGTGCTTCCAAATTGTTTGGGGAGGGTGGTGAAAGGGGGTTTTGGTGGTATCAATGGCGTCCTTGTGGAAATATTGTGAATGTCCCTAAAAACATGTTAAGGAGATGAAGCAGACAAAGCCAGCAAAACAAATGAAGCAATAAGTGTTAAGTAGCTGCTGTAGAATGGGTTTGAAAGAAGGTGATAAAATGAGCCGAACCGACGATTTATAATTCATTGAAAGCAACACTGCTTTTGATATGTAATTGCACTGATGAAACATTGGGCAAAGAAATTCTCTCAACATAACATAAAAACAGAAAAAGTATTTAAAGTGTTTATGTAAGCTTTAGCATTTTATGCAAATTATTTTTGCTTTTTAAATGTATTACCTAACTTAGCTTTCCTCCAAATCTAACTGGCCTGGTTTTCAAAATATGATCACTTCTCCAGTGAATTACATCAAGCGGGATTTCTTCCACTGCACAAGGTTGGCCTCTTTATTGTACATCACAGAAGATAGATAATCAAAATACCAGTGGAGGCATTCAAAAAGTGTTTTATGTATTTCCTATGAAGATTTTTGAATATACGTAAATAAAGACACAAATAATATGTGTCATTAATGACAATCCTTTTAAGTTGTTTTACAATGTTTTGAGAAGTGCCTTCTCATTTTTTGACAGGATATGATCCTCTGCTAAATGTAATCAGTTTTAAATCTAAATCTGTCAGGGACGTGAAGAGTTTTTGCCTCAATTGTGTATGCATATATTTGCTCAAAATACATACTGATCCAAATAAAAATAGACAAGAACACATTCACCGATTACTCCCTCTACAGCATGCCCTGGATCAGTGGTGATTTAAAGCCTGACACAAGAGAGTCTACTAAATTATGCGTGTATGAGGCTTCATTTCCTGCTCTTCTTAAGCACTTTCTTAATTGTCGTTCTCACCTGAGCAATTGTATAATTTCCTTTATTTTTCTCCTCCTCTGCCCAGAATATGAGTCTATAATGAGCTGTGGGTGTCCCACAAAGCTAAGCCTGGCGCCTTGAAATAGGTTTCACTAATTTACCAATTAGTCATAAGATACAATTAGTGAACAAGTTTTCTAGGTCCATGAGTGCCCCCCGCCACTGGCCTCCCCACTTTGATTGTTCTATATCTGCAGTGATCATCACTCCATTACTCGGCTCATGCTCTCGTCCTGCTTTGTTTAGCTTTGCTACAAAAGCGAGGTCCCACCTGCACTTTGGATATTACTCCAGCCCTATGCACCTCGGAGGGAATTGGTGTGGGAGTGGGAGTGTGTGAATGTGTCTACGTCCGCAGCTCCGGGTTTCTGTTTAAGTGCAGCTGGGACCGGTTTCACTGACCAAGAGGATGCAAGTTAAGAAGTGGAGGGTGTAAGGAAGGGGGTTGGGGCGTCTGGAGACCAGAAAACTTATGAGAACTGAGACAAGTTACTGAAAGTTTGCTGGAGGTGCAAATCTAATTTATGAGTGGAAAGTAGTGTGCTGTTTCTCTCTGTTCGCCCGACTATTAAAACTAAACCCGAGGACAAAAGGAAACATAAAACAACAACAAATATCAACTTTGAAATGCTTGCTGGTTATTATGCTGTCCGCAGGGCTCTGGGCATACAGCAATCAATATGTGGGGGGTCATAAGTCAGTGTCTTTTTCTGCACAATGATACCTGATTATTTAATTAATGTCTACCACCTAACTGATTTGTAATTAGTTTTCTTTTTTTTTATTATTACATTATTACGGCATTTTTGCATGTACATCTGTTGGTGGGTGTATAGAAAGTAAAATAAAATTACTGTTTGCTCAAGGGAAAACAAACTCATCACATAAACTATAACACAGCAACTAAGAAATTAATTAAAATGTCACCTGATTAACAAAAACAAACAGCTGAAGATATAGCCTCAAATTGAAAATAACAAAAATATTGGTGACTTTGATTTGTATTTAACAGACACTAAAGTGGAATTAAAGCAGTTTCATTCAGTAAGAAACAAATTAAATGTGTGTAAGAATAAAGACACGACCAATTGGGCTTACAGGGATTTGCACAAGTTTCAACTAAGAAAAGATTTTTCTTTAGCACCTGCTCAGTTACCACAACATTAGACAGGAGTTTTTGTGATGATTGTTATTGGCGTGGAGGGACACTTAAAGTGTGATCACACTTTGCATGTTTGAAGTACTTTATTGAAACTGGAATAGTTTCTGTGAACGAAAATATTAAAATTTCCCTTCCCAAAAATGCATCTCTCTAATGTAATTGAGGGAAGGCAGAGCAGGAATATTTTATTAGCTTTCATGGGCACTTTATAATTAGAAGTTGCATAAATTGTAAACTAACAAATTGATGCTTTTCAGAAGACATTTGTTTTAGAAGTACCATCATTTCTGTACACGCACTGTGCATGATTTGAATGAACTTACCCTTGATGAAAGGACAAATGAAATGCTAACATGATAAATACAAAAATTAGTTTTCAATCAATTTACAATCTATAAAACTATCCAAATCAGCCTAGCCATATGTAAAAAAGTTATTTTCCCAAAATAATTCAGACACACTTGAGAGTTTTAGAGCATGAAAAGCCTATTTAAGGTCATACCCCAGACTCTCTATCAGGTTTTATTTCGGACTTTAATTAGGCTGCCTGGCCATTTTTTAAAAAAATTTTTTTAAAATTTTTTGATGATGATAAACAAGCATGTTCTCTTTACTAAGGTGACCTTTTGTGATATTACAATTTGTTTAATGAACTTAAATATTTCAGTGTAGCAAAGATGCGGAAAAATTCTGCGAGTTGACTAACTCGAGTGCTGCATTATTTCTTCATCAACATTTTTTGTGATAATTTCTGCTTCATAAAAACAGTAATGTGTTGCGTCCATCCAGCAGATCGCTGGAGACTTGTAAAATCAATGCAAAGATTTCTAGCGGGAAGACCCTACCCATTACTACCCAAGTTGTTTTTCCCCCTTTAAATTATGATGTTTGGTTCTTCCTGTAAAAACTCTTTGAGACTCTTGTAGTGATAAGTTAAATGGGAAATATCCATGCTTAAATTGAGAATACTTAACTTCATCTCTAAGTTGGTTTAAGCATCACTAACTTTATTATTTCATTAATTAATTAATTTATTGTTGTATGTGGTTGAAAATGCAACACTTACAATTTGAGTATGAATAACTCAAACTTTAAGTTTGAGTTTAATTTGTTAAACTCTCCTGCCAATTCCACTCTTGATCAACACATTTAATGTAATTCTATATGAAGCTTTCAGACACAAGAAAGTCCCAGAGCTGTCGACTTCAATTTGAACTTATCCAAGCATTTTTTACAATTTACTTAGACACAAGAAGACGGGTGGGTGATATTTGTATGGCTAGAAGAGAGTTTATAATACTCTATGCAATATCAACATGACTGTTTGGATGCGTTGTGTCGAGCACTTTTATGCACAGGAAAAAACCCAGGAGACTGAAGTTTCTCCAAGTACAGAAAAGTTCAATTGTTATTAGAAATCATAAATGTCTATGTAACAGTATATAATTAAAGCATATGATTTGGTCAATTAAGCATCAGATCGATCTGAATTTAGAAAAAGATGGAGTTATATCTCTGTTGCCTATAAAATATGCATATGCATTTATTTACTTGTCATTTGGAAAAGTGTCGTTCATTATTCTTTGCTTCAGATTTTCTCTCTCTCCTGCATTGGACCTTCCTCTCTCACTCACTTCCTCTCAGAGGTTCATTCCCCTCATGCTAATGGACAACCTCCCCCTGCTATACTCCCCCCATGTCTATCTAATCAAAAATCAATTAAAAACACCTCGCCGCCAAGTCTCCAGAGCCAAGCCTTAGTCGAGGGTGGAATAGAAACGATTCCCGAACCTCTTTCTCTCCCTCTCACAATCTCTCGTCTCTCTTACTCGCTTCCTCTCCCTCCCTCCTTCACCTATGGTCTCCCGATTTCTCCCCCTAAGCTCCGCCCTCCTGTCTACTGGAAGTTGGCAACATGATTTACGAGAACGGAGAACTTAATTTATATATTTTTTTCCTCTTGCATCCTCTCATTTATTTATTAGATTTTTCTCCCAGCCGCCTCTTCCTGTCTCTGGTGTGGAGGGGAGGAGGAGGATGGGAGAGAGGGCGGGAGGGAGGGAGAGGATAGGATTAGATGGAGAGTGGTCTCGAGGCAGACCAGTAGACTGGCAGGCCTGCAGACATGGAACAGATCTGTCCCACACTTAATGGCATTAGTGCCGTCCCTGAAAGGGGGAGGGGAGGCCAGCAGGGAGACAGGCTAACATATTAAAACTGCTTCTATACCAGACGCTTGTCTACTCCACTCAAACTCCAACTTCAACTCCGACTCTTTTTCATTCTGCGTACGTTTATACTTGTGTGTCCAGCTTTGTGTAATAGAATAGCACTTTACTGAAATTTGCTACTCGGGGTTAATTCTTTCTGAGGCACTTTACTACAGTTTATATAAATTTTCCACCGAAAGAATATCTAAACTCTAAACTCACCTGGTTAATACACAAAACAAAACAAAAGGTTCCCTTTGTGTAAAGTGCAAATAGGCTTCAGCACAAAAGCTAACACGGGCCTCAGTAAAAGCTACATCTCTGTCAATTCTTGCTGTGTGGATAAAACTCCTTCCTCTGTACTATCCCCTTAACTCATTTACACTTACCCTTTTCCCACCAGGATTTAACACATTCTTCCAATCTGTGAGACTTTAGTGTGATCAGTAAAGGATTGCTGACTGTCAGCACATCTTCAAAAGCAGAATTCAAACAATAAGATGCACTTAGAGCCTAAAATTACCCTCTCTGTCCTACTCGGGTACGACTCCCAAAAGACACACAGCTTTAGTTTCCAGGAGGAATGGGGAATTTCATACAGGTGCTGGACAAGAGTGTAAAGTAAAAGGTGACAAATTATAAAAGGTGGAAAATAGCAGTCAGCAACAAAAATAAGAGAAAATTGTGCGTCAAGATGAAGAAGAGAGCACTTTTCTTAAACATGCACATATCAATTGTTAGAGTCTGTGGTTGGGTAGGGAAGAGGAAGTTACGAGAGAATGTGAGCGGACACTGACAGACAGGTGGAGCCAACATGCTGTGTGTTTTGATGGATGGGGCACTGAGTCAGTGAATATACATGGACCCCTCCCTCCACCTCTTTCAGCTGCTTCAGCAAGGCCCAGAGTAGATGAATTTCAGGGCAATTTCCCCATCGCTTTTATGAAAGGTTAAGTCACAACAATATTGTTGTGGATCATGGAAATATCAAGAACGCTTCCCTCTGTAGAGCAAGTTTGAGTTATCCATCTCCTCCCCTCAGTTGGTTGAGGAGAAGGAAATGTGGGGACAAAAAGAGATTGGCAGACACTTGGAGCCTGGGGAGTGTTTTTCTCTTTATCTCTTTGTCACAAAGGCCACCCAAGGTACTGCAGATGTGTCTGGGAACAGCTTCAGAAAGAGCTATTGATCCTGCTGAGTACTCCAACTGTATCTAGCTGAGCTTCGCCCACATCCTTGCACCCTGAGGAAAATTATACAGGAACAGGCCATGCTAAAGGTCACCCTATGAAGGAGATTAGGGTCTACAACTGGTTATGCATACCTATTTGGTTTCTTAACAAGCTTGCAACATTATTATTTAATCAGGTGGTTAGTGTTCATATTGCTATGCAGACATGGAAGAGGAATAACAATGAACAAAACTGTATTGTATTAATGTTTATTTTAATAGTCCAAATAAATATGTGAGAATGTTGACTAGGTTACCAACAGAGTTTATAAATTGTCACTATGAAAGAAAATGTATCAACTCATTTTATTTCATACACCAAAATAAAATATATAAAATATTTTATGTCTGTATATTGACCATAATATAATATTTTACTTTACATACCAATATAAAGCATTTTTCAACCTAAGGGGATAATTAATTTTCTTAGATATATATTTTTTCAGGCTTCTAGTGTTTCGAAACCAAGTGAATCTATCACGCATTGCTCAAATTTATGTTTACTGCATAAAAAATATAAACCATGTTCAGTATATCCTTCCAGATTTTTTTACTGGCACTTGGAGAGAAAATATATTTATTTTACCTGGCTGACAACTAAGGATGTTTTCTTTATCACTCCATAAAATTACTTTAAAATGTATTGAGAAAATTGTCTGTAATCTTATTTGTCTTTCATGCTTCTGAGCCGCTACTTTTAACACCAGATCCCAAAATGGTTTATTGGATGCACGGTTATGAGCAGCTGTATGTGTTTAGCCTGCAGTTAATTCTGGATGGGAGTGAATGTCCATTAAATATAATCTAGTTTTTCAGTGCAGCGCTCAAACCGCAACTTCAGAGAATTGGCCACCGATGAAGACATCATCCATCATCCCATGTTCGCTCTGCCAGAACACTTGGAGATAAATACAGAGGCTTTCTAAGTTATACCTGTCTTAGTGAAACGACACAATCATAAACTCTCATAGAAGTTAGCATATGGAGGCTTATAATTCACATCTATTTCTGCAAATCAGAAGTATAAAAAATCATTTCACAGCTTTTCATCAACCACTGCTCTCTATGTCAGCAGAGGCTTTTATCCCGCATGATTATTTCACATCTTGACAGCTACCGCGACATGTCTTTTTGTGTGCAAGCATCACCACCCCACCTCACCTCTTCAAAGATGAAAAGAAACCCAAAATGATACACTCAGAAATTTGAGTTCTTGGTTTGATGAAGCAGTGCTTTTAGAGTTGATCTGAGTAGTCCACTAGAACACTTATCTCAGCATCAACAGTGGTGGGGGAAAAAAAAGAAACTGCCTTAATTGGATTGCTGAAGCTCTAAAAGGTTTTTTGCACATGGGCTCCTCTGCAGGCCACTGGGCTCCGGGGCCAGACTGGGCACTGAGGCTTGACTGCCAGGCGGACTGGCTGGACCGACTGATAAAGTCCAGAGACTCACTGGTGTCTTTGTTAGCTGCCATGAGTCTACGGGTAAGATGATACTAAGAGGCTTTGAATACCTGATTGAATCAGTAAATACAACACACAGACAGAAGCAGGAGCTCACAGACACTCCCACACCTTTCTTTTATTATATACAAAGGAGATACAGTATGCAGATTATGTGTTGTGTACACACCAACATGTGTACTCTGATTTGTTTTTTCTTCTTTCTTTTTTTTTTCTTCTTGACGTAGTGTACGCCTACACATAAGTCCAGGTGTTCACAAAGAGGATTCATTTATCAGTAGTTCACTGTGCCCTGAAGCAAGCAAGAGCTGCAGCAGACATTGATCAAACTGACTTCAAACATGAAGAAGTTCAAAATCACACTTTTCGAATCCCCTTACCGCCAGCAGCCTTCCACTCCTGACATCATATGAGGCACACATGCTCTCAAGCACATTCTTAACCAACTGTATGTTCACCAGAGAGGATGCAAACAGAGATGTAGAGATTGTCATGTGGGTATGCTGCAACATAAGTCTTATGTTTTTTAGCTTACACATCCAAAAAGGCACCCATTTTACACACACTCCTCTGCTAGGAAAATGACAGTTGCATCACAGTGGTAACACACAAGTATAGAAATAGGTAGTATTCTAACTGTCACGCTTGAAAACAGTTTACTTGTTTCTGTATTAATATTTCAACTGTTTGCCTGCAAGGGTCCAACCTTCTTTATTATTGAGATAATTTCAATAATCGCTCAAATAACACAAAGCTATATTTTTCATCCAAATACTCATGGTTTAGAAAACATAAAATTCAGGAAAATGCAACATATTTTTGTACAACCACTCCAGAATTATTAGCCTTTGTTCCAACTGTTTTGCATATTCAGCCTCCCTTCGAGCCCACATAGATGTTAATGCACTCCCACACAAACAGATCGGTGTGAACAGGGCAAACATATTTCCAACTTCCTCTCTCCATCTCTTTTGCTCTCTCACTTCCCCCTCTCTCAAATATAGACACATATACACAGTATCTCAGCAGTATTTCACTGTTGTCTTTCCCCAAAACTTGCTCACATCATATAGATTTCGGGACACATATGTCCACAGACAGAAAAAGTGCAGAAAATCAGTTTTTCTGTTGCTCACAGCCACTTCTCAGTGTGCTGGATCAGCTGAAATAGGATCCATCCCTTAGATCCCTCTGTACTTTTTGGACATACCGATGTAGTCTGATCTCCTGTCAGTGAGACGGCCCACTGGGACCAAGTCAGGGGCTTATAGCTCAGCCTCCAGAGACCATCTCAGCCAGATGCTCAAAGAGTTGGAAAGCAAGAAAACAACAGCCACCACAGACAGGCAGGGGTGTGATCACATGGAAGATGCTGCACTGTATATATCGGCTGCTTTAGGCGGCTTAAAATTACATCTCCACACTGCTCACATCTGGAAAGTCACTGGTGTTTTGACGTGAGGCCGATCTAGTGGAGTTGAGTGCCTTGGGACGACGGTGCCTGCTCGATAACCCGCAGGTTCAATAGACACAAATGTATTTAGTTCCCTGTGGCAAATGTGTCAAAGCAGAAGGCTGTAAATAGATTATGTATAAACACATCTTGGGTACATCGATGGCATGTTATTATAGGTGACATAGTCTATGTGCAGTTTTCAAGACTTTCTATGTGGGTTTTGTTTTATTTGATATGTTTATTTGTTTTGATTATTTTATTGTTTGTGTAATGGTTCTTATTTCTGGGGTTTTTTTGGGGGGAGGGTTGTGTTGCTTTAAATTTACCATTATATTTTCATCTCATCTGTCATCTTTCTGGTCATCTTATCAAATTGTAACTCTCATCTCTCTGGAGTTTTTATATTTCCACAGATATCCTACCTTTGTAGTGTTTTGGTTTTGCTTCATCAGATTTTCATCTGCCTACCTACTTGCACTCCACACAGAAAACATGGATACAAGAAAAAAAAAACCACAACTTTGATCATATCAACAGCTCCTACTCTCTAACTGCTACCAAACACAGCATCTTCTGCAAACAGTGAGCTCTCACACCCTGAATCTGTAATAGAAACCCTTTAAATAGAACTTTATTTTAAGAATCAAGGTGGACCAGAAAACTCACAGCACATTACAGAGTTTAGATGGATGTGTTTAATATGTCCACTGTAATACCTTCGTAAATGAAATAAGAACTTAGTCTAAAAAAAAAAGAAAGTCAAAAACATTCACAATTGCAAAAACATTTCCATTGCTGTTTTCAGTTCAATTCAGGTCAGTTGAGACCATTGAATTTTAAGCTGCACAAAACTTTGCTTCCAATTTTGACATACCAAAGCTGCAAAAACTTCATCTTTATTTAATGACTCAAGGTTTCCGAGAGCAAAGCAACAGAAAACTACTTAAATATATTATCTCTTGTTTTCCCTATTTTGGAGAGAAAAGGATCTAGGAAGCAAGAAGTTTTGGTTATTTTTTTTAAAGGTTCTGAAACAGTCTTATCAATTTGAAATGTAGTAAATAAATAAAAAATAGAGTTTGGTATTTTAGTTATTGTATACATATTGCACAAATATGATTTCTGCCTACAAGTGGCAGAAAATCTCTGTTGTGCCATTTTCGGTACACCAGAAATGTTAAAAATAAGAATGGAATTGTATTTTAGTATTTTTTTTATTAATCTAAATGACTAAGTAGAAATATTTAAAGTCTATTTGTACACAAAAAGAGAGCAAACTGATATAGCAGAATATAAGTACCTCAGAGCGAATATATTGCACATATTTCCTCCATGGATTTTGTGTTTTTTGGGGGGTTTTTTGTCCCAGGAGAGAGCTGCTCTCCTCTCAAGGGGCTTCATTTCCCTCCTTTTTTCTTCCGACTTTATTACTCCTTACATGAGAATGTGTAAATATGGAATTATTGTGAAATTGATTGTTGCTCTCTTCTGTCCAGTGTGGCCTTCCTCTCATTAATCTCTTCTGCCTGCAGAAGTAGCTTAAAAATCCATCTGGGGCCATCGCTGCAGACAATTGTCTGAAAGACCCATTCCATCCAAATTGAATTAGGATCAATGTGGAGCATACACAAGCAAGAGCATCATTAGATCAAGAGATGTAAGCAAAGAGAGGGATGGTGAAGGAGAAGGAAACAAACTGCAGCTGATTGCTCTCCTCGTTTTCAAAGGAAATCAGCCCGAGTCCTTTTTAAAATCTTTGTTAAGTATTTATTGCCACATGTGCATGTTGCTGCTTTCTACAAAGCAGGATATACAGACTCACATCAAATCGTTTTCAGCTTCTTCTTTTTTTTAACCCTCTGCTAAACCCTGCCATAAGCTTTCACAGTCTAGATGTAAGCACCACTTTCTCCTTGCAGAGAGGAGGAAAATGGTGGAACAAACTTAGAGGGAGAAGGAGGAGGAAGTGACTGTGAGTTGCATGCAAAGGCACAGCTGGTGTGACTGGGCTGCCTGAGTGAAATCAAGATGGGTGACAGAGACTGAAAGAAAGATGAAAGGAGGAAGGAAAGGTACATTATGATGAAGCTGAAAGCAGGTCAGTGACAAATGAAAGTACAAGGTGACTGGTGAGCCTGTCAGAGTGATAAAAGGTAGAGATATATATATGTGTAAGGAAAACATGCTACCGAGCTTAATAAGAAGTCAGTCGAAGATTGGCTGATGCTGATGACAGCTGGCGGACAGGAGAGAGAGAGGAAACGCTTTGGAGAGAGCAAAGCTGAAAACAACGAGGACAGGGTAGGCGGCGATTTAAGTAATTTTGAACCTGATGCAGTTTGTAGGCAGAGGAGAGTCGTGTGAGGGGGTTGAGACAGGCAGCGAGGAGATACGGTGTGAAAAAAAGAGATACAAGAGAGCAAGATATGAGAGAGGGCAAGATAGAGATAGATAGGACGGCCTGGAGTGAGACAGTTATCGGCCATGATCGATCAGGCCTGCTGATGCCAAATGGGGGGTGTAATGACGGGTAATGATATGAGCCTGCAGAGGGAGCACAGTATGTGCCTCCATGTGTGTGTGTGTGTGTATATGTGTGCTCAATCCATGACCGCACAGATTCTCACACTTTCATTAATAGATCCACTTCATTGCACCTCAAAGAGATGGTTTAATATAAGCCCCCACAACAATCCAGACATGCTGTACATGCATGGCGCAACTTCACGCTGACACACTTCAAGTTTTCTCTTTATTTGTCGTTATGATCTCCCCTTTTTTGAGTCACATGATGTGTTCATGCTCTCTCTAGCTGTGTGTTCCTTGCCACTTTTAGTGTGTGTCGCCACACCCCCGAATCATCATCTGTCACTTTCTTCTCTCTCCATCATTACTTTTTCATTTCTTTCTCACTCACCATGAATCTATGTGAATTTGTTCATCTATTTTTCAAATCAACACAAACTGCTGCTGAGTGGCATTTCAACCGATTATAGACATAGATTGCCAGGCTTCACAAATATGTACATACAGGACATACAATGGCATATTAATCAGTACACCGTTGGCAGACCTCCTGATTCAGAAACGGTTTCCCCAGCAACATCAACTGATGAATAATAATGTATTCTGTTGCGACTGGAGATCATTACCATTATTCATTTCTGTTTTAACATCAAAATAAGACAATTTCACTCGCTCCCTTTCAAAGTAGGACCAGAATCTTCTCAAGGCAAATTTAGCGGGGATGTCACTGTGATTAAAACTTGGAACATTTTCACTTGAAAAGAAGTCTCTGATGGGCAATTTGCAGAAATTCACTAACCCAATATTCATATAAATACATGGCCATTGGCTTCGTACACTGAAGCCTGTTGTCACTGCTGTAGAGACCAAATCCAATCCAATAGACATTTAGAACAAGATCACAACTTTCAGTGCTGAAAAAGAACAAAAGACATGTTAAACTGTACAGATGGTTCTTAGCAACCAATTGAAAAAACTGCTGAACAATAAATGTACTACACTTAGGAGGTCAGCATTTCTGTAGCTGTACAAGTGTATACCTTATGTTGCATCATTTGCACATTTTGAATTCATGTGTACATTAATCTTATTTCATTTCAAAAGCAGTTTTCTTCATTAAGTAAGAGGTCATGATTGCAGAGGGGACCTTCATGTCCATCACATTTGTTATGGGGTTTTGTCTACTGTTGTAAATTTTTACTCATTTCAATAATATAAAAAACAAAAGACTTTGAAAGTCTATTGTGCTTATTTGTGCATTAAGAATAATGGATGAGGTATGAAATAGACATCTTAAAGACTTTTATATTCCTTGTATTTGGAAGCATCATCCAGGTGTGTATAACAAAACTTTACTAAATACTTAAATTAGTATTTTTTTAGAAATTTATTGTTTTATACATTGCTCATATGAAGAAAACAAAAACTTATTCAGCAATACCAAAGGTCATATTATTCCACTTTTTCTGAGGTCACACCATGCATTTATTTTTGATTAATAACACCTTTTTTAAAAATGTTCTGACAAACCTTTTTGACCCATCTAACACAAAATAAAAAAGTTAAACAGTATTTTTGAAAGCTTGAAAATGAGATGCCAAGTCCCAGGGAGATTTTTTTGCATGAATAATGAAGAAATACATTCAAATATTCCTGACTTTGGTGTGCAAAAGCTGTATGTATTTACATAGGAAAATATGACCAAAAAACAATTTTATCCAATTGCAGGTTAGTAGGTTGTTTTAATAAAAAATGCACAAAGAAGTCATGGTGAGGTCAAAACAGAAACCTATCCAAAAAATTACCCTGCTTTTATTTTTATTTGCTTATCACACCTCTCCAGTGTTGCTTATTACCTTATTCAGTAAATATAGTCCCATCATTTCGGCTATACTTTGTAACTTCGTTGTCCCAGCTTGTGGTTTTATGTGTTTTCACAAAGTCACATTTCATTCTTGTCACACTCATTCTGTCTTTTTCAAGTTAATGTCTCTGGAAATCCTGCCTTGCAGCCTTGGATTTTGTTTTCAAATAAAATTATTTTACTTTGTATACTTTCCTCCTGAGGCTTGCCTGTATGTTTGTCCTTTTCTTCAAACTACATGGAGGATAACGCTCTGTCTTTGTTCTTTTTGAAATTATAGTAATTGGACAAATAACTTAATACGCGTATTGTTTCACCTTCCTTCCTTTGTCAAAAGACTTTCAAGTGACAGAGACACCAACACCCATATTTGCCAGCCTCCCACAAAAAAATTATTAAACTGTGATTTTTGAGCATTATTAAGAAAAGAAGTCAAATGTGCTATTGCAGAGTGAATGTGTTATCTAAAAGAGAAAGGATGTAATTATAAATATGTGCATGCCGTTAGTAGAGCTGTTAGCACTGTACATTTTCTATTGTGTTTGATTTTTATGTTACTTTTAACAATTTTAGATCAACAAGCTAATTTTAATATCAGGAAAAGATAACCTGAATAGATGCAAAAAGCTGTTTCAAATAGTGCTTTTATCCACAAACGGAAGAAAACTATGCAAATCAATTTGATACATGTTTTGTTTTTTTTATTTGATTTTCCACATAATAATGAGCAACATGCATAGACATTCAAGTCACACTTGAGACAGTACTTTGGAGAATAAGCTTAAACTAATACATGACAAGTCAAGAACCAAGAATAAAACAAAGCACATAGACAGAACCCACCAATTATTTCCAAAAGTACCTGGATAGAAAGTAGATAACTAAAAAATAAACAAACAGAGGTAACAGAAAGTAATAAACTATAAATTAGACAAAAAACAACTAAAATGGGGCACCTAAATGGCTTAATATAGTCTGTGCTACTAAAATTGTTATAAGACTTAATAAAGGGTATATGTCAATATAACTGATACAATATGTCAATACAACAAAATACGTGTTTGAAATAAAACTTCTTTGATAATCTGAAACAACTGAAATACATTTTTAAAAAGCACAAACAAAAGAAACCTGTCAGATGACAAAAATGTTTTATGGTGGTGTAGATCTACATAATTTGCAAACAAAATAATTGAAAGACAAAAAAGGCAAGTAAAAAGCAGCTCCAAATTTATGTAAAGTAAACAGTTACATAAAATATCAAAATGTGCCAACATGCAGAAATTGATCTGTCTTTCATCAATAGATAGATAGATAGATAGATAGATAGATAGATAGATAGATAGATAGATAGATAGATAGATAGATAGATAGATAGATAGATAGATAGATAGATAGATAGATAGATAGATAGATAGATAGATAGATAGATAGAGATAGATAGATAGATAGATAGATAGATAGATAGATAGATAGATAGATAGATAGATAGATAGATAGATAGATAGATAGATAGATAGATAGATAGATAGATAGATAGATAGATAGATAGATAGATAGATAGATAGATAGATAGATAGATAGATAGATAGATAGATAGATAGATAGATAGATAGATAGATAGATAGATAGATAGATAGATAGATAGATAGATAGATAGATAGATAGATAGATAGATAGATAGATAGATAGATAGATAGATAGATAGATAGATAGATAGATAGATAGATAGATAGATAGATAGATAGATAGATAGATAGATAGATAGATAGATAGAAAGAAAGAAAACAAAAGTTCTGCTAAATCTATATTTAAATCAACTATTTTTCACATTAGGAACAACTGAAGCCAAGTCAGAGCTCATTTATCAAATTACGTCCTAAAAACTGTTATTTTTTGTGTCATATTTTTCCTTTCGTGCCATCCATCAATTTGAACCACAGAAAAATAAATAATTTTTTTGTATTATGTAACGAAATTTTCTATATGCTTTTTTGCAGCTGATATTTCAAATGATGATGACTTTTTGATGAAAGCCTGCTGAAGAGTACAGGGATCAGACACAGAGTGTCGGCCCATTATGTTTCCTTTAACTCCACCTCAAAACTTCCCAAACTGTGACTAAAAAAAAAACCTTCATGTGGACGAGCTGGCAGCGTGTGAGGATGTGGAAAATAAATGAGAGGGAAAGTATTCTTAATGAGAAATGCTATTTTTACTGCTTTGATGTCCCCATCCACATAAGCACACAGCTCAGACAAAAACAAATTAGAGATGTTCACTGCATCCAAAAGACATTAAAAACATATTAGCACAACAACCATTTGAGACTGTGTCAATACACACACATACACACGGTGTGTGTGTGTGTATGTGTCTGCATTTCAAATTCAGGAAACGTATTGGCAGTGTGTTTCTCAGCACTTGTCCGCACTTACTAGTATTACGCTTTCTCCGTGAGCAGTCGCCTCTTATAGTTAATAGAAGACGAAATATCAACATAATGATATCAAAATGTTCGCATGACTAAATAACTCAGAGGCATCACACTGTGATTCATTTCCCCACTGGAAAGTGTATAAAACTATGTTTACATGGTGATTACCGCACCCAGAAGGATCTGAATGCACTTTTCACAACTTTTGAAAGTTATTGAGATCATCTCGCTACCTGTTTTTCTGGTAATATATTCCTTCAACATGCAATAACAGATGAGAGGGAGAGAAATGCCATCGTTCGATGATTGAAAGCAAAAAAGAAAATGTGAAAACTGACAGAAAGCAAAAGGCTTCAAGAGTCATCCAATTACGGGAAACTTACATAAACTGTAGTATCATAATGATTTCACCTCGATGCAATCCCTTTACTCCCATTTGCTTGTCGCTATACTTGAGCAGAGATGAAAAATTTACCAAACTTTGCTTGTTAAAAAGACTTGAATAAATAAGCAACCTACCAGTCTGTCTTCAAATGTGTATAACTTTGTCGCAACGAATACTTGAAGTTTGTTTTTAGTAGCAGGGGTCATGAAAAAAAAACTTAATGATTCACTCCTACACATATTCTTCTACATCTGATTAAGATGAAACTTCATCTCTCTTTAAGTTCTTTGACAACTAACGACAACATCTCCAAGTATGCCATTTTGTGGAATGAAAATATATATTTTTTCCACACAGGAAGTCTCTTCCATAATCATTTTCTCCCCTGCAGGATCAACCTTTTTGTTCCTAATTTGTTATACTACATTTTATGTTAATTATCTGTGAATTAAAACTTCTTGATGCATTATTTTATTAATCACTGTTTCCATCACTTCTTTAAAGTAACCAGATGTTTTCATGTGAATATTTGAGTTGTGGCTGTTTATAAAAGTTGAGTGTGCAAGCACTAGTTTCTGTGTAAATAGCCGATGATTCCTGCTTAAAAAGATAAAACAACAAAACCATTACTCTTTCTGTTGCTATGCAGCACTACAGCTGTGAGGAAATGTTTCATTTACACACTGCTTTATGGGCTCTTTGTGTGCTCAACACTCCATGAGTGTTTTATTAAACAATCAAAAGGCTATGATATTGACTGTTGATCATTTCACTGAAGTTCTATGTAGATATTATCACAAATTGTCTTTGCAGTATAATGTTGATATTTGGTGGTCTTTATATGTTTAAAAACCTTTATGCTTTTTAAATTTTGTAGTAATGGTCTCATTGGGAAAATCAGTCCACACACTTACCTCCTTAGTTTACATTGTTTTGCAGACAAACCTGCTTTTTAGTTACATAATTCACTAATTTCTTTACTAAACCTAACAGTGATGTTGTGAATGAGTACAGTGTGGTTTTACGGTGAGTATGGTGTGGTTTTAAAAATGTATTTTGTTCTGCGTCAGACTGGGAGGGAAGTGATGAAATGAACCCAATGTTTGCAATGTCCTTGCTACATTGTCATTGTTTCCATACATTGTTTCCATGAATCACTTCACAATATCCTCTTTGAAAACTACAGACAGTTGTGTGTGTTAACTATCAAAACTGCATGGTTGCCCAGGCATCTGTTTTCAGTCATTTTTACATGTAAAAAATGCGAGGGTAAATGGTGATTTTGGGAATGTGGCCGGCAGCAGCTTATTTGCGAAAGGAATTCAAAATAGGCGGAAATGAGCAGGTGAGATCTCATTATCTGTGAACAATGCTATCAAAACATTTAATGATTCATAAACCTTTCCTAACTTGTTCAAAGAGGCATAATAGTTCCCCTTCAACTCATTCTTGATAAAGATGAACTGGTAAAATCAGGTGCTTTTTTTTAGCTGAGAGAGATGATGTACCAGTGAACCATCATATAACCAACCAGTGTTGTTATTTTCTGTAAATAATACAAGAAGTTTATTTAAATTAATGTTTTATTTTGCTTAAGTGAGTGATAATTGATGCATAACCCACAGCAAAGACGAGAGAGTGGGAGAACAGATGTAGATGAGTGCAGGAAATCTACATCATTAAGATAATGGTGACACAAAGAACTTATTCTACATTTTATGGAAGAAAACAGGAGGTGAAAGAAATTGCTAAGTATTGGTCAAAATGAGGAAACAAAAAAGGCTGTGATTACTGACCACTGACTCTAGACCACACAAGTCAATACGTGTAAGTGGATTTTAGCGTTTCTGTGAGAGGTGAAATGCTGCAGCATGCCCACATTGTAGCCACACAAAGACACACACACACACACACACATGCACGCCCACGTATACACACAGAACAAAACAAACAAACTCAGAATTGGTTTAATTCCACCGGCTGAGTTTGAATGTGAGAATAGAAAGTGACATAATACTCACACAGTGCTACAGTTTCACACCTGCCTGCAGCTTCATTGGGTAGGTGGGGGCAGCAAGGTTGCAGGCTGCAATATTAAACCATCAATCACCCCCTAAATTAGGCATTTTACATCACACAAGCACTTACAGCTCTCTCTCTCTCCCTTCTCCCACAGGTGGGGCCTAAGCCAAGGGAAAAGAGATTACATCACAGAAGCTATGATGCTGCTGCAGGACCCATGAATACATTACACCACCACATATATGCACAGCAGGGGTAGCAACAAAATTACAACTCCTAAAGAATATTATCAAATCAAGACTTTAAACTCTCACTCTGAACTATATGCTGTAATCTTAGACACAACTTCTTTTCACTGCAAGGGAGTTTACTGATCACAGAAAATAATGTGCATGCGATGCGTTTTAGCAATTACTCGCAGTATCTAATCTCTCACCGCAATTCTTCCCAACATTAAGACACAAGCAGGAAAAAAAGTGAATTTCAATCAACTATAGTGGATGAGGCAGGATCTTGTCCACCCTGTTTTTAATGTTTTCATTATGGAAAACATCTGGAGTAACAATGAGGCGGGAAGCTATTAACAAGCATGAAGAACAAGCGGTGAGAGCAATGGAAGATAGAGTGGGGGGGGTAAGATGAGGTTAAAGCAGAAGTAAAGGAGGAGGGAGTCCATGGGAGGGGGCACAAAAAAAAACAGAGGGTGAGGGTAAATGAAGCATGGAGTTGCATTTATTCCAATTAACCACTGCTGAGGTCTCGGGTGTGAAGGTAGAAAGTGTCCACCCCCATTAACAGTGTTTGCTGACATGCCTGCTGATTACAAGCTGGGGAGAGAAAGTAATTGCATAGCTCTGCTCTCTTTGCAAACATGAAAAAGAAAAACATAGAGTCAAGCAGAGCAATAGAAAGCCATGATATTTTATGTATAACCACACCATATCTTATTCCTTCTTTCCATCTTTCTTTTGCATTGCACTGCCTGCACTGTCTCTTTCCGCCAGCACCTGCAAGTAGAAGGTAGAAATCATATGACCCATTGCAAGCCAGTTTCTTCTCTGCCTTGTTTGTCTTGCCTTGGTTTTTGGTAGAACTGGTAATAATGGTGATTATGCTGGCTCAATCTCTGTTTCACAGCACAGCAGGCATTGGCAACATGATGTGCGCTCCTGTTTGGACACAATCTCCAAAGCTGTTGAAAATCACAGTTTAAGGGCCTGCAAATGGAGAAAGCGTGGAAAAAGGTGGTGCATTTTTGAATAGACACAATAAAAACAACAGGCAGAGAGGCAATGAAAAGCCTCTGGATATTGTTCCGATGTAGTTTTCAGTCAACAGTCGCTCTGCAAATATTTCACCAAGAATGTATGTGTTACGTTGTTTCAGTGGGATTTGCAAGAATCTTGTCTCATGGCATTGCTGAGATAAGCTGTCCGTGGGCGAGCTTACTGCTGAACTTCTGACCCTGTAATACAAAACGATATAACCTATGCAACTCAGGACCGCTCTTGATACAAGGAAATAGAAAAGTAGACAATAAAGAACCCAGAGCAAATATGTGAGTTCCTTACGAAGCCAGGAAAAGCTGGGTGCCATATCTCACCCAAACCAGAAAGGCAACAGAAAAGGGTGCATTTTGTAAGGACAAAAGACCCTGAGGGGGCGAGACTAATAATAAATAACAAATCCAGGCAGAGAAAATGAAGCCTGGAAATGCAGTTACCTCTTTTGGGATTTCATAGACATTTTATCATTGTAGACATTTGTCATTAAACACTTTTACATTCTGTTGTTTTACATAGCAAATGAGTTGGGTCAAACAAGCAGAATGCACCTAAATTCTTGTTCTGGAAAAGCAGCTGTTGGAATTTGAGATAGAGGCACAGAGTCTTTATGGCTCTAGTAGTTAGTAAAGGAAACAGGCACTTCAGTCTTCAAACAAGAGCATTAGCAGTAGCAGAGGATCTAGTAGAGTTGCCCGTGCTTATTTATTCTCCTCTTCCTCTCCACCTTCTTCTGTAGGTCTGACCTTTCTCAGCCTTTCTCCATCTCTGTCAATGCCAAGCCCACACTCTAACCTATTTGAAGAGAGACACCTAGTGGTTCAGAACACGCCCGACTGTCTTTGAGCCCGAACAACATTTTCTATCCTAACTTTACTTCCTCCTATTGTCATTACAGTTTCTTCTATGTTGAGGAAACATTAATCAAAAAAAAAAAATGGCAAACTACAGGAGGGAAGCAGTTACGACAAAAACCTGAAAACAATAATAGATCAAGTGCCAGCTTTTGTAGCTGATCATTTTTGGTATATGGTAAACAGATGATTCAAATTACTATCAAGAGATGATGAAAAGCGCACTTTAGGCACACAGGGTAATTATAAATCAATTAAAGTAAGACTTCAGAAAATTATTTTGGAGATGCCTTGTAATGGCAGGGCTCAAAACTACTGGTTTTCAGATGATCCTTCAAATGCAGCTAAAAACAATAGTGTAGTTTGGGTTTTTATGTGCAAAGCAATTTCAGGTTTTTAATCACCATCCCTCAACAGAAGAAAATCACATGGATACACCTGTAATACCATTGATTTTATTGGATTATTAATAACACTGTTAAAATGTTAAAATGGGTTGCTAATTTCTTGTTTGGGGTTGCTGTTTCCATAAAAGTCGTCTGGATGTCATTCATCTTCAAATTGTACCTTTAAGATTGTTTGTCTCGACCTAAATGCGTGACATTAAATCAGTTGACATGACAATAACGTCAAAAATCAGCTGAAACGCAACGCTTTATAAAAGATGATCTGTCGTGGCTGCTCAGTGGACTTTTCTGATAAAGCCAGACAAGGTGGTATTACAATTGCAAACCCCAATCGAATGCCTGCAGTCAATCTATCACCGTGTTATCTCAGAGGAAGGGATATATTAACTGGGGCCCCGACAGCTATGGGCATGCCTGGATGTATAGGGCGGATAGCAGAGCTGGCTGTCATCCCTGTGGGCTGATTAATGAGGAGCTCGGCCTAGTGTTTAATGTGTTTAATATGGGCCTCTGACGAGGCCGTCACACTGACGGAACCCACCAGTCACGACTGATGAAGTCACATGCAGCTCTAAAATGGGAAACATTTGCAGCTAAAACTAAATATTTTTATATATACTCCACAAAAATACAGGAAAGTTTTTTGTCTAAACTTCAATCAGATTAATACGATTTTTGTTCTTTGCTGCATGCCAGAATAATCAGCGAGATACTTTTTAAAAATTATTTGTATTCCTTTCTTCATATTCAGAAGTTTTGCTACACTAAGTCATCTGTGCGATGCTCTAAGTTAATTAACAACGTTAGAGTTGAAAGGAGGAACCCTTGTGGCTGCTCACGAAGGAAGAAGCAATTTAGCCAAAACCAGCACAATAAGCAAGATTGCTTACAAATGTACCTGTAGGAATAAAGATTTGAATTTGTGGAGAGACATCCCATGGTTTGATGACTCAAAAATTCAAGTGTTTTGTTCTATTGATCAAATTTAATTTTAGATAAAAGAGGAGTACTGTTTAGACACCATCCCTTATGGCTGATGATATCATAATGTGAGATATTTTGCTGTAGGTATTTGTGGAAAGAATGTTATTTCAATGTATTGAAGCAACATCTTGTAGCGTCTAGACCCTGAACTTCCCCTATTGGCTCATCACAAGTTCAGCTGGAACTTGGACAGGAAGTGTAGGTCCAAACAGGAGACAGATGTTGGACTGTTCTGAGGAGACATAATTATTTGTGACAACACATCTCTAATGCAGTCATATACTGAAGATTACCTAATGTGACATGTCTTATTGCCTGACGGTGTCTAAAGATAATTAGAGCCACATGCAGAGTGATAACAAAAACAGGATAGGAGACATAAATATCTTGTCTGAGATGCTTATAAAAATGGCCTGCGCTCATATTTTACAAGAGATTTTTCTATTTTTGACTCTGAGATCCGTCCACACTGGTAAATGGGCCTTGTTGAAATAAAATCCTCCAGCAGTCATTTGCTTTCCTCAGCAGTTTCAATGTGACAAAAACCCCACACAATAATCTCAAGACATAAAAAAGGAAGTTAAAGATTGGCACAATTTGGACAATGATACTAAGCATACTGTTAAATTAGTTACAAAGTGGCTCGCAGACAACAATATAATCAGTGTTTTGGAGTGGCCGTCACAAAGCCCTGGTCTTAGTCCCATAAAGAATTTGTGGGCAGAATTGGAAAGGTGTGTAAATGTGTGTGTGAGCGAACGTGGCCCAAAAACCAGACTCAGTTCAGTGGCAGAAATAGACTTGCGGAAAAGGGATAGCAAGAGGATGAGAATTTTATTTTATTTTTTTTATCAGCATCCATTTAGTAATAGAGGGAAATATTCTGTTTCTCCTACCTGGTAAATAAAGACTATTTGGCATTATCATGCAAATCTAGCCTTCTCTCAGTTACAAGTTTCATGTTTTGCATTTAAAAGTTTAAGTTAAAGGCAATAACTTTACATTTTTATTTTGGGTAGATTTGATTTTCCTCAATTTGAATTCAGAGAGTAACAAAGAGACAGTAATTTGTTATCCTCAAATGTCCTCATCTTTTCTCCCCAGGCACACATAGCCTTTGTGTCCTCTCATTTAAATTCATCATGTTTTGGTTGCAGATGTGCTCTAGGCGCAGCTGAACTGCTGTAGTGCTCATGCTAAACAGTAGGTGGCGCTGGAGAAAATAATCTGAACGTGTTCAATAACTGGCAGCAGAAAAAGAGTCTGAGAAGGAAGCGAAATCTTAACTCATCTATATCTACAAAGATTAGCTTCATAAGTGTAACTTTTTAACCATTTAAAGTGAATAATTAGAGATAATTATTCACTTTATCTACATCCAACATTTGCAGTACTTTATTTACAATACTTCCAGTGCATATAAGAAAAATATTTTCTTATGTAAATTCACAAGAAGCAAACGCTCAGGTTTTAGAGTGATTGCTCAGATTCTGAACAGTGGCAGACATTTGGATGAGGCAAAACAATCAGTTCTTCGGATATTTGTTTTCTATATTCTCGAAGTGAAAATTCTCACTTCTTTCTGGGTGGAAAGATCGGAAAGCTCTTTTGCTCCGTGAAATGAAACTGCTAATATTACACTGAGCAATCAGACTTTTTTCTTGCTCTTTCCCCTCCCACTTTATGATTTGTCTATTACTTTTAACTGACCTTGCCTTTTTTTCTTCTTTTTTCAGCCTACTCCCACCTGCTAATTTCCACTTCTTCCTGCCGTTCCCCTTCCCTCACTATCTGTTGCCTTCCCACTTCTCTGCACATCTCCATCTCTTTTTTCATCTATCACCTCCTCTGCAATGTTCTCATTTAATCATCCCCTCAAGAAATACATTCACTTGTGAGCTACCAAGCTTCTATTAGATCACATATTCTGTTGTTACAACTGCTATCATAGCCAATTCAATGCTGTCAGGGAGTCCAGCAGCTGCCGAGTACACAATGGTTCCCTTTAGAAGTGCACACAAAGAGAACAGAACCGAGTGTGTTTACAACTCCATCAAAACGATCTGGTGGGTTGCATTCTGGTGTCAACTCTCTTACTTTTAATAGCCTGTCTTTCTGTGAGACGCTATGTTGAATTGAAAAGTAAAAAAAAAAAAAAAAATTGCTAAGGTCAAATTGATACTAAGAATATCTATGTATATTTATGTATAGTAACATACATAAATAAAACAAAGTAACATGTTAATTTTAATTAATTACATTTTAGCGTCATAAATTGAGCTTTCTTTTTTTGCATACAGAAGTTCCAAGCAGAGTCTGAAAACAACAATGATGGATGAGGCCAAAACACACTGGATCTTCAACAACCTTATGGTTGAATGACCTAAGTAACTGAATAGAGACAATAAATATGTTTGTCGTTAAGCTCATGTGTCTATTTATTCAGTAATTTAGCAGCAAAAGAGAGTTTCGATTTGAAAATGTTGCTTACTTTGTCGATATGTGGTTTTCTGTTAAACTTTGATTGGCTGCCATTAAATGCAGACACTGCAATGAACTCAATTTTATATACATTTAGACAGACAGACAGACAGACAGACAGACAGACAGACAGACAGACAGACAGACAGACAGACAGAGACAGATAGATAGATAGATAGAGACAGACAGATAGATAGATAGACAGAGATAGATAGATAGATAGATAGATAGATAGATAGATAGATAGATAGATAGATAGATAGATAGATAGATAGATAGATAGATAGATAGATAGATAGATAGATAGATAGATAGATAGATAGATAGATAGATAGATAGATAGATAGATATAGATAGATAGATAGATAGATAGATAGATAGATAGATAGATAGATAGATAGATAGATAGATGATAGATAGATAGATAGATAGATAGATAGATAGATAGATAGATAGATAGATAGATAGATATTTTATCTGCAGAACTAAAAGCTCAGCTCATTCAGTTCTCTCACATGCATGAGGTGAACTCAAAAAATGTTCTAGTCCATATCGGCTGGCTGCTCTCCCACAGGAGCGGGTCTGACTTTAGTTGAAGCTGGTTCAAATCTTCAAATCAAGTCGGCTCTATGAAGGTGGAGCGGTTTGAAGATGAACAGGGGTGGGAGCACATCCAGTCCTATGAAGGACATAATGAGATATCAGTTCTCTGAGAGGCTTGTTGTACCTTCAGGCCAGCTGCACGGTCCAGTTTAAGCATACAATGAAAAAAATCCTATTGGTCCCAACCTTGTGCTGGTTTTTGGTTTTGTTTTTATTCATTTTTTTAAATATATGTATTCATGTTTGGAACACTTTGTTTGCAAGAAGAAAGAAAGGCAAATCTTAACTGCTACTCCCAGTAGTTTTCCCTTCTCAAGCCATCCAAATCTCAGCTGTGCATTTATTCACACACTTTACACATAAACAACACACAAGCAGTTGAAATTGCAAGAAGGGCACACAGTCAATGTTACCACAAGAGCAAAATGACATTTATAATGAAATAAAAATCTGAGATACTTTTTGCATGAATGTGTGACATTTTCATAGCACAATAAACACAAGCCATGATATGCTTTCCCCAGATGACAAGGGGAAAAAATGCGTGAGTCAAATGCAACAACAAATTTGGATTTTTGAAAAGGTAGTTATTGTAGCATATTACATGTGACTAAAGTAAACAAACCAGTGGTTGCGCAAAGAATGTTTTTACCTCTCGGCTCCCAAATGATGTATCACAACAATAATCACTGTCAGGCCCAGAATGGAGGTGTTTCTTTCAGAGGGAAGGATGAAGGCAGAACTCTGGTAATTATGCAGCTATAATGGAGTCGGTGCCCGGTGAAAGCCTAATGAGCTTACTGAAGTCTACCATTGAGAATTGATTCTTGGGAAACGGGAAGAAAGGCAAAAGAAAAAAACTTGCTTGCTTGCAAGAGAAAGCAAGTTGAGGTGAGCTTGTCTTTATTGTTTTACACTTAATTGACAATAAAGAAAGCTGTGTTAAAAGTCTGCACCAGTAATTAAACATGAATGCCACGGAAATCTTCTTACATGGAAAACTGTGATCTAAACCTCTCACTGTACTGTTGCCTTCTGGATGAATTAGTCTGATAACATATACTGTAAACAAATACTGTGTGTTGGTGCAGTGTTGTACCTGAATGTGTAGAATACTATAATTTTGTTGCTCTAACATATCAGCAGCCTCAGAGCTCCTGGAGAAGATAATGAAAATCAGAGCGATGTAAATGAATCTGACCTCTTTTGCAGGCTTTGCAGACTCAGAACAGGCTTTGTGTTGTCTTGTGTGTGAACATACAGTATGTGGGTGTTCTGCAGGTACACACTTACGTCCGGGTTCATGTAAGGGTGTTTTCAAGCGTGAAGTGCTGTGAAAAAATATTTGCCACCTTACAGATTTCTTCCGGTTTTTATTTGTTTTATATCAGCAGAATTTTGATATCACACAAAGACACTCAGAGTAAGCAATTTTCAAATAAATTATTTCCATTTATCACTGGAAAAAGTTCTCCTTAACAAATCACATGAAAAGGTCAGTGCCCCCTAAACCTAAGTAAGTAATTACAGTACCTGGCAACAAGTCTTTAATATCGCTGTAGAGAAAGTTTGACCCTGCTCTTCTTTGCAGAATTGTTTTATCTTAGCAACATTGTTGGATTTGCAAGGATGAATTGCTTGTTTAAGGTCATGCAAATGGCACCTCAATTGGACGTGTTATTTTTGGTCAGCCACGGTTTTGGTTGTGGATGGCATAAATGAGGTCATTAAAGAACAATGTTGTCTCTCCTTGTGCTTTATGGCTCTGACTGTGGTTTATTGGATTATCAGTCAGAAATGGTAATGAAACCATTTCCACACTGATTGATGCAACAAATTACTATAGTTTCTCATCTTTTCTTGTATTTGTCCAAATTTGAGCATTGTGTATTTCCTTTTTAAAGTGTTTTGCCTACTTGGTAACGCATAGGTCTGGATGCTCTTGATTAAAGAAAAATGATGATATTTTTATAGGGCCAGGTTGGTTATAATGTCTTTTTTTATATTTGTAAATCATTAAAATGCTGGATTTTGTATGTAAGTCACTTTTCTCTATGATAGCTTGCTTTAAGATTTACAGTAGTTAAATATGATAAAAAAACTGAGAAATCTTTAAGAGCGCAAATAGGTTTCAAGTCAATGTACACATTTTTAATTACAGCGTTTCGCTTTTAGATTAAACAGTCATGCCGCTTTAGCATATGATTTGTTTTTCTGAGCTATGTTTAAAAATAATTGTTCGTTCAGTTCCAGTTACTTACAGGGCAGTTGATCAAATCTGGTACTGCAGCAGTGAAAGAAACCCATCCTCCCACTACACAAAATCCATTTTTGCATAAATGATCACGACGTGGCCTTGTTTGCCATTTCACCTTCCAACAAAAATCAGGGAGTCCATCAGAATAGTGAACAGGCTTCCTTTTAAAGCAACTGCAGTACAAAGCTTTCAGACTCAATTTTCATACATACTTCACTCACTAAGTGCTCTCTCAGCTTTTTACAGTTTTGCTTGTATTTTTTCTCTCTCTTGCTTGTCCAGTCTCATCTTGCTTCCTTGAATAATGTTTATCCAATTTACTCACAATTAGTGAAGCAAAAATGGAAATATTTATTTTAATTGAGACAACTAAGCAATGAAGGGACTGATTCTCCATGGCAGTGACCATATGGACTCTAGTAACACTATTTTGCCAAGTAGGCTGGTAACAGATGCCACAGAGGAGTTTATTTACCCTGGAAAAAAATGACTCAAAGAAAACTTGGTGGATTCTTGCACGAAATTTGTTGGTTAATCACTGACCATATTTCATTTTTGAAATCTAAAGTTAAACTCGAGATTACATTTCAACTCTCATTTATGCTCTCATGATCTTTCATGAAATTGGGGCAGCAAGGAAGAAATGTTTTTTGATCAGGAATGACTCAACAATAACTTCTTTTGATGGTTTAAAAGCATTATTTGCTATATCCACAACATACAGGTTTCTGTTACAGGTATTTAATGAGATACATATTTTGACTGTAGAATGATGAGGAATGAAGACAAGCACAGAAACAACTTTTAAAATTTGCTTTAATACTTTAACTACAATAATTGAAACGCTCTGTTCTGAAGCTCATGCAGCAAATAACACAGCACCATTTTTATTTGCCTGCTTAGCTGTGAGTGTGGTTATGTATTCCATATTTACAGACCACTTCTGTTGTGTTTCCACTCTAATTACCTCCCTTATTCATCTTACTTGTTATTATATTATGTATCTTTAATATTCGCTTTTGCTGCAGATCACTGTGAATTAAAGGAGTGGGAGCACTTTGGGGAGTGAAGTGGGTTAAATGTGTAGGAGAAATGGGTTTTCTAATGTTGCAGTTGTCAATAGATGGTATAGTTCACTTGGAATTAACTGTTTAAATCAGGCTTCCACTGCCTGAAAGGGAAAATACTTAACTAAATGCTGTATTTTCCCTCAGTTTATTTGCTAGTTAGTCTTTTCTCTAATGGTTGATGATGTAAATGCAAATTAAGGAAGAAAATGGAGACAATCAGCTCTTGCATGAGCACTTCCACCACTAAGCTAAGGTGACATCACTGTGGAAGCACCTCAGGAACAATAAAGTGGAGTGTTATTTCGCTTTAAAAAGTGTGCAAACACTTGAGGATTGAGGCCATCAGAAAGCATGCAGAGCCAAGTTTGCACGCTGAAGTGTGTAGCCACAGAAGCGTGTTGCTATAGAAGCAAGGGCAGATTTTACAAAGGGACATTACACACCTACACACTAAAGAACTGTTCACTTAATGTGCTCCTGAGGGACCTGCTCACCGCTGCACCGTCAATTCACCTCTTCTTTTTACCCCACTTTCAATCTCCATTCTTTCCTTTCTATTCCATTTTGTGCTTTTTTTAGGGAGCAGGTGCAAATTTGGGGTTCTAAAATTGCTTTTTTTAAGTTGCTGGGTAAATTGGATAGGTTGTTTTTCTTTTGTTGTATCTTTCCCACCTACATTTACGCATCCCCATTCAGACATGTGTAATGTAACACTTCCTGAGGACAAAAGGAGTCGGAGCACAGCTTTCACGATTCTTCCACCAAATCCGTTTGAGCCGCACAACAGCAGAATGACAGCGTGACCCAACCCATGTTTAATCACAGTGTTTCAAATTTAGATTAGAGTTATTTAATAGTCCGCTTACAAAACACACACCGTTGAGGCACTCTACGTGTGGGTGTGCCAGGGCTAAAAACTAATAATGGCACAAATAATTAAAAGCAGTGACACAATGAATATTAATCAGAAATGACACAGAATGGAGTAGCTCTTGCTGCTTTTTCTAGAAAGTAAAAAGCTACCAATCAGCTAAAAAGCTTTTTGAAAATGCAATTAAATATTGGCCATGACTTAATTAGGTAGCCTGTAGTTATCCGAGGATTTCATTAAGGATTTCATTGAATCTTTCCTGCCTTGAATTAGACCGTGGCCATGTGAAAATAGAAAGTTTAACCTACAGCTTAACCTTCGAGTTGCAGCACTGATCATGTGCCATTTTCATTTTTGTGTGTTTTTTTTTACATCCATGAGGTTACTACAGTCGAACCTTTGGCAGCGCAAAGTGTAGAAATGACCAGTAATCAGGAAAAGGAGGATGAATGCTGTGAAGTCAAACAGGCCAAGGAATTTAAAAACATGATCTAGAGCTGCTGTTTATAAAGTGAAACTAATCTTATACATAAATCAAATTGATTTGAAATATTGTCCAATAAACTGACTTAAAACCTTAAAAACATTATTATCAAACAAGTTCCTCTTACAGCACCAATTCACAAAAAAACACTATCAGGTCACTATTTAAAATGAACAAATCCAGTTTAGCTACAAAATTTCATTGTTTGTCCTGTAACCAAGATGAATGCAGCATTTTCTGTCTCAGTTGTTGTGTCTTTTGCCTGCAGGTGGTGGGTCCAGTGGTGTTGGTTCTGTCACATTGTGCTAGGGCAACTGCGGCTGCAATGTAGCTTACCAGCATCAGCGTGCATGAACGGGTGAATGACTAAATGTAGTGTGAAGCGCATTGAGGTCCACTGGACATGATGAAGTGCAGTAAAACCACAGGCCATTGAGACAGATTCAAATTCATTTCTGTATACTTCTGTTTAAGCCTACTTCTTAATCCTAGATCTTGGAGGGAAAAAAAAGAATCATGCAAGACTGGACGGAAATAAATCTTGTGACATTGCAGAAGTTTATCAAATAATACCACGGGGAAAGCATGTCCAAATCAAAGATAGAATGAAATATTGGATAGTGTGACTTTAATCTTATAATCCAGTCAAATTCAGTTTGCGATATTACAAAAAAGTTATCTATGGAAGAGCATAGATGGATGACCTCCATTGATTCAATGACTTTGAGTGGATGTAATGTGTCAGAAGGAGGGTTGATGACATCAAGCATTTCCATCTATAGAGCAATGAAGACATTCAGCCAAATCAAAGGCTTTTGGCTACAGAGGATATTTAACACTTTACACTTTTGGTAATAGAATTACTGCAACTGAAATTAACTGTGTGACTTAGCTCTATTTTCTTTCAGATACACAGCTCAAAGTAATTTTATCCATTTTGACTTTGGAAGAAATCCATAATGTGAGTTACATTGTTTGCACAGAGCTTAATTAAAAATAGAGTAGAACAGAAATAACTTTTATTGCCCCTCAGTGAGGAAATGCCAGTGAGCCAGCAGCAAAGCGAAAAGGAAGTTAAAGAATACACACGTAGTATTAAAGTATATACAAAGTTTTTATACAAGTATAAAAACAAAATATAAAAATAAAAGAGTGTACAGTAAGGTCAAATTTACAGCATAAGAAGGGAAAACAAATTATGTGCAGGAATCTAAAAATTGCATACTCAGATTAAAAGAAATGGGTAACTAAGGAAATTTAAAATATGTACAAAATATTTCTGCATAAAAACATCAACAGGCTATTTACAAAATATAGAAAAGCTTAGTGAAGTCTGATTTATCATCATTCAACATTTTAATGCTATTAAATCTTTGGTTTTTTGAAACGTTAACAAACATCTAATATTAATGATTGCCCTCTGCAGCTCCACTTCATCATGTTTGCCCCTCACATAGCAATTATAGTCTAGTAAGCAGGGCAAATTAACTGACAGAGTTTGCATTTCTTAATACTAATTACTTTAGTAAGTCAGATGTTAATTATTCTTATAACACCCATATGATTAGTTTTATTTCATCACAAAATGTGTTAATGTGATAATCAAATTCAGCTTGTCAACAAGGTGCAAGAACTCCTCTCACATGCCGGTAGTTAAAGATCGGCACAATTGGAAAGCCAAAATATACAAAATAAAAATACAGTTCTGATTCAATCAAATTAAATTTGACTGAAGCCACAGCAATGATTCTCCTGTGCAGCTCCTGGAGATAAAAAGAAGTCAGACAGATCCAGATAGAATTTCAGCAGAGACGGAGGTCAGTCATGTTAACTGGATCCTGGAACAGGAGAACAGATTTATACCCCACAGGCAAGCTGCAAGACCACCAGCTGCGACAACACTCGAGAAGAACAGCAAACACCATGGCAAAACAAAGCAAAAAAGAAAAAAGAAGAAGATGGCATAGCCCATGACTGCAGGCACTTCCAGAGTTAAGTCAGACAAATATGCAGTGGCAACACAACACAGAAAATGAGCAATTATACAGAAACTTTTAGATAAGCTTCTGTGAAATTATACTATATTTCATAAAATTCACTTCAAATCAGGTTTACAGAAATTATTGTATCAAATAAGTAGAAAAAGCTTTATTAAGCTTTAACCTTTAACCTTTAAATGGCTTCAGTATGAACATAATCTTACAGCTGCCATATATTTACATAATTACATAAAGGTTTCATATACATTGACCCTACATTACAATTATAGGTGTAATTTTCCCACCACACAGTACAGTTGCTCTTCTTTGTGTCATAACGCCTGCAAGTCTGTCGTGTCAAAGAAGGTAACTCCGAAACATTCATGTTAAAAATATATTTTCTATTAGTGATGAAGACATTTATGTGAGGAAGGAAACATATTTGATCTTTTAATCAGTAAAGATTCAGATTTTGAAATGACCAGCATTTTTCTGCTTTTTCTTCAAGAGAAAAAGCAACAATAGCATCAAATTGTTCATTTTTCATCTACTTCTGGAGGCAAATATAGCAATTCATAGCACATCTAACTGTGCAGTTATTTTGTAATAATTTCTCATCTGACCATAAAATAGGTTTTTCTTATTTACCAAGTAAAATTTTAAGATTAATTTACTTTATTAAATAACATTGCAGTTCGGTCCAATCTAACAAATACCCAAAGAAAGAATCTTCTGCATCCACAGGTCAAAACTTCTGACATAAGCTGAGCAGCAAATCATGAACAATAAAGAGAATGCAAATCTTTCTATTGACATTGTAAAAGAAAGTACACCTTCTGTTAACACTGCGGTTTAAAAATAAAGTGTGATCTAATTTTCATTTGATTTTAATTCCCTTTTAATTCCCTTGATTATAGATTTCATAATGCTGTCATTTAGTACACAGAAATTATGTCAAATTTGATGTTTTTGAAAATGTTTTCTTTTTGTTTTGTTTTTTATAATTTCTAAAAACTTGGCTGCAAAACTCACTTCTTCAGGCATCTGAGAGATTGGCAAACTTTTAATAGATTTCAGGCTTTAATCAGATCAGCAAATAATGCATTTGCACCATTTTCTGGTGTCCAAATAATTACATTTTAAATTTAACTGTCCAAAGAAGATGATTCGGGGAGAGCTTCTAGTTTTCTTGGCCCATGTCATCGCTTCAGTTGTGCAGCATTTACATTAAGTCTTTTCATTCTGACTCTCCTGCACCTTCAGTCTATTATAAAAAACTCTTCTGATCATAACTCTCTTCTGCTTTACTGTCCTGCGTTTAGGTTCTGTAACTTCCCCCACAACCTGGACCATAACATCCTCACTCTAAATGATTAGATGGTAGGATCAATGTGGGGGGGATGAAGTCAACCATTGGGTAAATAAAGAAGCAGTTTTATTTTGTTCAGTCTTTCATAAAAAGGTCAACATTTGAGGAGTTATGAGTACTGAGTAATATTAGATTATGTGGAACTGAATTAAATATTTAACATCATTTCAAACTGTGAGTAAAGCCAGCTTTAGTCATGGAGGGGGGAGAGATAAGAGGGATGCCACCTTAGGCTTGAGGGCTGAAGCATTGCCCCAGCTGAAATCCGGCCAAATTAAGCGGGAGATGGTGGAATAAGGATGGCTCTGAGGGGCCCTGGTACTATGCTCTGGTTCATTTCTCTAATTAATGTTATGCAGATGCCTTCACATTTCATCCAGAGAGCAGGGCAGGACATCGGGGATACAAGAGTAAAGAGCCACTGTAATTACTGAGTTTCAGAGTGAGAATAAAATATGAAAGGCATTGATCATCTGTGCTAATATGCTGAAGGAAAAAAGACACAAATACGCCAGTTTTCATTTATTTATCTTGAATTTATTAATATATCTTGTTTACTCGTGGCATCTTGTTTTCTGCAGTTGCCATATTTTAGTTATTTTTCCCAAACCAATTCTAAAAATCGGTTTACCAATGAATTTCCATGAACATAAAACTATCAGATATAAAGCATTGAGGATCCTGCTGTGTCACTGTGGCAGCGTATTCATTTTTTTCCTACGAAGCCACAGGAGTGTAAAAGTAGTTGCTTTTCCAGGGTCTAAGGTTCCTGTTAATCCCCTGCCTGTGTGGTTATGGAGGTAAAACACATTTCCGAGCTCATGCTCTGTAGCAAACTGCACTGGAGTGTAGCTTAAGCTACGAGCAACAAGGAAGGGAAGATTCAGCCATGTTTTTCCTTGGGAGCGTTTTTTTTTTCAGTGTCGTGCTGTTGGACGCGTGTATTTTGGGGATTAGTGGCTTAATCGACCTTGTAATGGGGAGATCAGGGTGGCATGCAGGCATGGAGAGAAGAGCGCACATACACACACACGCGTACATGCTGTTACACACTTAAACTGTATTCTCTTGTGCACAGTGTCATATTCAGGCAAACACACTTAAGCTTAAAAATCTTTGCATCCTTGCTTTATCAAAAACACGCAACCATAATGGCATGAGATACTTTATTTCATAGAACACTGCACCACTTGAAACCAAGTACAAGATTTTCCTTTTGAAGGAAATATATACCATACACACCCAAACTCACACACACATATTGACACTAATGACCTCATACTTCTTCCCAATAGCCACAAAATGTACACTTGCACCACATGGTACACCACGGCACATTGGATGCCTTATCACGGCTTCCACCCACTGCTCCCACTGTTAATATGCTGTGGCTGTGCGGGTACATTGTACTGCAGACCGAGGGCTCTCCGGGGGGTCTGTGTATTGTCTCGGTGAACAATGAGCACTCTGGCTAATGCTTCTGTGGACTCCAGAGGTCAGCCCTGTGAGTCATTCTTTCCGTCTCTGTATTTCCTACACTGTATGTCCATCTCTTTCTGTCTTTCCTGTTTCCCCCAGAGGGATTGCTTGCCCTCTCTCTGACTAGTGTGCTGGTTGGCGTTGAGGGTCTGGAAGGCCAGAGGTATGGGAGTAATCTGTGTGTTATCTCATATCAGCGGCAGCCGTGGAATCCAGTGCACCACAGCTGATAAGATGAACAAACAGTCGGGATCATTAGAGCGAAGGCATTGTGTAATCATCACTTTAATCTCTCTCTAATCTCGACATCTCCAACTAGCCGGGGCCTCCAAAGTACACGGGGATGAGGTGCTGTCCAACATCTAGGCCTCCGTCCCAAATAGTCAGTACACACACACGCACACACAAAACACAAAATACTTTGGTATACACAAGTGAACCTACACTGAGAGGAAACACAATCAAGCACCACAGCTAACGCACATGCGAATACACACATCAGCACACACACAAGTCAACAATTCCATTTTTTTTTTTTTTTGTTTCTGAACTAATAACGGGCTATGCGCACATGGCCAACCCAGAGGAAAAAATCAATACTCTCTCAGACAAAATCAAGATTTCTTTCATCCTCCTATTTTTTTCCTCTGTTGCCTTCTCCCATCTCTCTGTTTCCTTTCTCCCCCCCCCAACTCTCCACTTTCACAATCGACATCAGTGGCTTCTTGATCTCAGTGGAAGTCCTTGGAGCACCAGAACACTAGTGATACTCATCCTTCGAGGTTGATCGATTAAAATAATAAGATATTTTCCCAAGATGCTCATCTTGGCTCCGTGACCCACACATTTTCATTTCTTAGTTCATCTGTGTATAACAAAGGCAACCCTCGAAAAAGCAGGTCAAGAGTTTCTTCTTCCAGTACTTGAGAGGACTTCCTGGATCAGTACCAGATCTTTTATTGCCCAAGGATAAAGAATACCGCAGCAAGTGATGAGCTAGGAATGATTATCACGGAAGGTGGTAAAATACTCAGAATGCAGTGTTCAACAAATGCATTGACTGGACAGGCAAAGGGAGCAGGAGAGAGGTTTAATGAGAGAAGAAAAAAGGAAAGAGGGCAAAAAGAAAGAAGCCGGAGACAAACAGCACAGCCTGCCATCCATCCATGCTGGCATGTTCTCATCTTTAAAGGTACAAACAAATTAAATTTCTCTGTTTCAGCGATCTTGCAGATGGACATTAAAGGAAATATAACCAAGCCATTCCTAATTTCCTTTGACTGAAGAACGCTGGAGATAATTTGCGTTTTCTGCTGGCTGCTGCTGACTGCACTCTGGCAAAGGACGAGTTGGGATCCACTAAGGCTGGGAAGCAAGGAAGATAGGCAGATATAATCCCGCATGTTATTTTTCTGTTTTCCTCTAAAGCCTTGGCACAATCAGAATGCCTCAGTTATGCCAATAAAGCCTACTGGAAATTAATTTAACAGACAGAAGTAGCCAGTAACACTTAGGGAGGAGAGAGTGTCAGGGAGGTGTCAGAACAGGGAGAAGGAAGCTCATTACAGCACAGATTTTTATAATATATAGATCCCTCATTTTGTTTCTGCAGTTTGTTTTATTTATTTGAAGTTAGAGGCTTAATGAGATCCCAGTGGTACTTCAATAGCTAACCATGAGAAAAGGAGAGGGAGGACTCAGGGAAGCAAATGAAAAGGGGAAAAGAAAGGCTCTGAATTATAACATTAGCTCAGGTGTAACAAATTAAAAAGAAGACACAGAAAAGAGCAAAATAAAAATACACAATTTACTGACAGGTACATTGCTGCTCTTCAGCAACGTTCAGCACCAGTTTGGTGCTTGTGCTAATAGATGTACATCAGATTTTGGGAAAGGACCGGCAGATGCTCAGCCAGGATGTTGTATGCTCCAATGAAATGGAGCCCAATGCAGATTGCATACCTCAACTCTGGCTGAAAGAGATTGGCCACAGCGATACGGCAGCCTGCCAGCTCTTTGGGCCGAGGAAAAGAATGAAAAACAGATGCCCCATAAAATGCCCTGGCAGGAGGGCTTTGTATTGATGTACTTGTTGTATTTTCGTTCTCTAAACAATGCTGTATTACTTAGTTAAACATGCTGCATGGATGAATGAGCATAAGCTTTGGTTAAAGAGATTGAGAGAGAGTATGAGCGTATTTGGTTTGGTTGGATCTAATCTCTGCATCTAAGTGAGCCAAAGTCACAAGCAAAACAAGCTGCTGCTCAGGGTTCCTAGGCCAGCAGTGGGCACTCAAGGATGCATCATTTCTCACGTAGAACATGTTTCTCAATTCAGGTTCTTATTTACATAGAAAGAAGTTCTCTAACAACAAAAGATATCAAAAAGAAATCCCACCATAATCCAAGAAATCCAAGAACTGATTAGAAAAAAAAAATCATTAGACTCTTGGTCTTAGTCTCGTTGTTGTTTCATTTCTTTTTGAGACAATAATTGCAGATGGACTCAGTATAGCCATCCTGCTGTTGGCTGAGTAAATCTTTCAAAATTAAAATATACATCTTAACTTCTTACTCTTTTTTCTTGAAAAGGATGTGTATGTCCATTTTAAATTCTGCTGCTGGCTGGTCACACAACTGATACATCATCTTTGCATCTTTTGTCCTTCTTCATCACCTGGACAATTAGGCGTAATTGATAGATCTATGAGTTTTGCTAACAAATAGAAAATCCTGAAAGGTCAAAACCCAGCCATCACCATTTCAAGCTCAGTTTAATTACGTGGAAGGAAAATTATGCACACCAGCAAGACCATCTCTAAATAGATCAATAAACAAATTCATAGATTAAAGTTTTGGAGTGGTCCAGTTACATGTTTGACCTAAATTTGACCAAAATTCAGGGGCATGACCTCTAATAACCTCTTTGCATGTAAAAGTTATTGTCATTAAGGTTTTGCTTAAAACTGCCAGTTGTATTTATTTGATTCGATTTGTCTAATATTATCATTGCTTTATTAATCTGAAACATAAAAGTGTGATAAAAAAAAAACAGAAATCAAGCTCCAGGTAAAACCTCATAAAAACAATCTGCTCGCTTTGTTCCTTATTGTTGCCTGTAAACCAGAGCCATTCTAATCTTAAATTAATGTGTTTTGTTTATGTTACATCCAATATTAATGCTTAAACCTCCAGTAGATTATGCTGCACTCTGTTCACACAGCATATTTTTCATTCTGTTAGGCATCAACGCCACTCATAGATGTTTTCATAAATATCAAGTTCTAACTTTTCTATAGGCTTTTTCCTCGATTCCTCCTACCCAACTCAGTTAACAAGTCACAACTTTTATTTCTTTTTTCTTTTGGCAGGGCAGGTAGGGGCAGGAGGGGTAATGAAAAAGGTAAGTGTGACGAATTGAGGGAAAGGTTGAGGAGGCAAGCTGTGCGTCGATGAAGAGAACAGAGGAGATGAGGGCACAGCAGAGGGGGGACACTGTGTAAAAAAATGCAGAGTTGAAGGGTTGGGAAGAGCAGAATCAGCACTTATGCAAACACTCTGAGGAACGTGTCACACACACTAATATACACACAAACGCTTGTACACAGCCATCCAAGGAGTTTCACTGTAATGCTGTTATGAATACCTTCCATATCGGGATGTCATACTGGGCAGAGCTGGCTCTTGGAACAGCGACTCCCTGTTGCGCTGTGAGGCTATTACATGGTCTACCGGAGCTTGACTAATAACATGGACCGGATCAGCCACTTCCCACTTCCTCTTCAGATCATCACGTATCACAGGAGTCGGGGCATTTTACCACCCACTCATGCCAGAGACCTTTCTCAACCCTAATCCCACAGATAGAAACACACACATCCACATAAAAGGCCTGGTTATTTTGGTGAAGACCTCTTAACCTTCTCCTGTGACGCAGTCCGTCAAGTATGAATCAACTGTTGCCACTGGTCAGCTGGCGATCTTCCACTGTAAGGGTTTTTCTGTGCTTTGTTTTGCTGTTTGTTTTTGTTAATCTATTTGAATAGCTGCAGAGGGCTTTCCAAAAGCACCTCCCGCTGAATTTACTGTCTTGGTGGCTGAGCACACATCTGTCTCTTACTCAAACAGAATTTACACCCAAATTCATGGTCCAGATCGTCTGTGCCTAAACACCTTCATACCCCAATTCCTAAGTCTTTGTTTAGTAAATGTGCAGGCGTGCATGTTTGTGTGACGCAGGGTGTGAGATGTTTGCTGCTGTCAGAGAGAAATGTGTTTGCCACTGAATGGGTGATTTATTTCGCTGTTTGTGTTTTTGACTTTGCTGTGGATTGGAACGGTTCTATTGACTGATCTAAGTGATTAAGAATGATGACACACAACAATAATTTTTAACCCTAAGGTATTTTTGAGTCTCACTAGTTTACCATTCACTCACACTAGAAAATTTGTTCTATTAGGTAATATTTGTAACAGAGTTACCCTTGTGGTATTTTAAACATCGCTATATCAATGTGTAAAATATTGTAATCACAATTAAAATCCTTGAATGCAATGATACGTAAGTTGCTACAGTTTTATGGACACCAAAGTGATGGAGAAGAAGTGATCATTGAGGAGAAAAAGGTTGCAATTAAATTTTTTCCTCATTATAAGTCTAAAGTTGCTGCCTCAATCAAGACCATTTTAAATGATTGGTATCAGGCACTTCATGGATATCAAATGATGGTTGTAATTTTGGCCCAGCAAGAACATTATGGACAGTCAAGTCCAAAGGACTTATGGTTATATGAAACCCTACAATAAGTGTGTCAAAATACAAGCTGTATTTTGACTTGTTGGAAAAAAATCTATTGTTTTTTTTCCAACAAGATCATAGTGACTTGGCATCTTTCTGCTGCAGGACACCCCTTGTTTAAACAAACATGAAACACAAGAAATTTTTGATAAGACACATTTTCAAAAAGTTCATTTCAGTGCCAGACAATGAAAATAGCCTCAGGTAAATTGAAAATAAATTCACTGTATATATGGAAAGAGAGCCTAAAAAAAAAACTGTAATGGCATACTATTCAAGATGTGACAAGCATCAAGCTGCATGGCGTTACTGCAAGTGGTGGAGCTCTTACTGAGTAATGCATTTCATTGGGGCAGAGTATTTTACATGAAACACACTTGTCGGCATTATGTCTGTCACTCTGCCTGCCTGCCTGTCTGTCTTCCTGCTTGTCTGCCTGCCTGCCTGTCTGCCTGCCTGCTTGTCTGCCTGCCTGCCTGTCTGCCTGCCTGCTTGTCTGCCTGCCTGACTGTCTGTCTGTCTGTCTGTCTTTTTTCCCATCTCACATGGCAAGACGTCTCTGCATTTTCACCAGGCCCCTCCCTTACCTCAACTTCCATTTTTTTCCCTCCATCAATTCGGTGACACCCAGCAGTGGGCCGTGACATTACAGAAAAACAGAGGGAGGGAGAGGGCAGGAAAAAGAAAGCTGGACGGAAGGAAGGAAATATAGTGAAGAACATTGCAGAAAAAGAGAAATAGAGATTTTAAAGGCAAGAGAGAAAATTTCAAAGCCAGGGTTAGGAGGGCAGGCTCTTAGGAAAAGAAATTGAGAAGGAACAAGCGGTGGAGCCATTGAAATGTAAGTGAGGGACTTGTGAATGATTTCCTCAATGTCATGAGGCAACATGGTGGCTGCTGCAGCCTCGGGTGAAGGAGCGGTGAAGCAAACATGATGGCCTACAAATCTGATGAGGGGAACTGGTCCCCTTGAAAGAAAGAGTTCAATAATTCAAAGAAGGTGGAAAAGGAGAAAGTACATGAGAAGAAGGTGACAGAAGCAGAGCTGCTTGCAGACAGGTATTTAGAACATTTAAGTTCATGAGTTTGGGAGGGTGATTGTTGCTTGTTGTTGGAGAAATTGTGATATTATTAATCAAATATTTGTTATTCTCATGTATCTTTATATCTTTCTTTTATTCTTTTGTTGGTTAATATCATTATAGAATTAAGAATGTTTCTATATTGTTGATTTACTCTGATTCCTTTCTCAGAAGGCCTCACTGACGGAAAGCAGAGACAGTGTTTTTCTCAGCAAGAAGCTCTGCTTCGTTGAGTTGCGGGACGGCAATAAAACTGTTAATGTGAAGATTCACAACGTATTCTGTTAAACTTTGTGCCTGAAACGAGATTATTTAGTGCAGGTGTCTTAGTTAGTGAATGACATTTAGCGCTGTAGCTATGTGATGAGTTGTTTTCCCCTCCCCTTCAGAGCGGAAAACACAGCGTCCTTGTGATTAGGGATCCTGAAAACAATAAAAAGAGAGGAGCAGGCAAATGTGTTTTCAGAGCGGTAGGAGATTGTAACTGAAAGCACATCTCTGTCTGTTCTCCTCACGAGTAAGAAAGAATCTAACTCTCTTGTCTTTCCTGTGTTTGTTTAATAGGTGTTAAACCTGACATATTTTTGGTCCCTTGAGTCGGATGTCAACATGCCTGACACTTGTCTATTCTCCTCAGAATCCCACGTGTGAGTTTTCATGTCAATGTCAAATGTCTGTCTATACCATGATGGTGTGCCAGCAACTGAGGTTCAGAGGTAGAAATTTTGGAACAATTACCGTCCAGTGAAATCCACCAGGCTTTGTTGCCAGGTACACTTTCTGTCCAGAACATCATTTTGGAACAATTCATTCAGACTGGCAGCGACGCTGCAAGGCCACAATCAAAGCTGCCGCCAGCCTGCAGTGCAGACACAAGCAAAGGAATTATGCCCTTAAAATGACCATGTGGGGGCCATTCAAAGTCCCAACATTCAAAGCACATCTCTATTCTGTACACAAAACACTGGATAATTTTACTCAACTGGCACAGACTTCAAAATTAAAGTGAAGAAAATGTGCTCCAGGTTGAACATAGTGTACTTCTGTTTGGCCTGTAAGAGGTAATAAACCTAGAACTTGCACAGCATGTAATGAGAGTGACACAGTAAGAGAAGGGAATGAAAGAACATTAATTCAGAGGTTTTGCTCTTAGCTAAATTAATGTTGAGTAGGACGACAATTAAAAAGAGGTCACAGTGAGTGGGCTGTGACAAGAGGACATCATTTACTATCTTTCTATATGGTGTATCTTTAAAATTATTTCTAGGGGCCAACTTCTATTCTCACTGCATTGAAAAGTTTTAGAAATCAGGAATTGTTTCTAAGTTGGATGATAATGGCAAGCTAATTAGAAGCTGGCTTCAATTAAGTATTAAGAAACCAGATAATCTCCAGCCATTTCTCCAGCCGCTAATTTGAGAGCAGACATTCATTTATGTGAAAAATGGTATTAATTTTCCCACATACACAAATGCTCATCTCAGGGCCAGGGTAATGATGCTTTTCAGCTTGATAGTTTCTCTTTTTTTCCTGACATTGAAGCTGGTTATGATGGGGCTGCAGTGCATCCTGCTGGTTGAGCAAAAGCACAACAAGACTGACATCTTAAGGTAAAAAACATTTGCTTCATGGATAAATGAATCATCCATTTGTAATTCATAATTGTATACAGACAAATGCTCAGAGTTTCCACACAGAAGTTGGAAATGCAGAAAGCATAAGCTTAGAAACAAATCTTCAAGTCTCAATGCATGTGGAAAATGTGGAAAATGCTAACTCAGACAGTTTGCAAATAAATCCAACTGAGGTCTGGGATTTAGGAGTGCATGCGGTATCTGCTTGCTAAATTTTAAACTCTGCAGAAATATAGAAATTTTATAAGATATTTTGAAATAATATGAAGGAATATATATATATATAATATATATATATATATATATATATATATATATATATATATATATATATATATATATATATATATATATATATATATATATATATATATATATATATATATATATATATATATATATATATATATATATATATATTATATATATATATATATATATATATATATATATATATTATATATATATATATATATATATATATATATATATATATATATACTTTTTTGTACTGAATGAAAAAAGGAGTTCAAAAACTAGGTCATGCATAATGGGAGAGATTCCTGTTTTCTCATAGACTTTTAGCCTACTTTTACTTAGTTTCTGACTCAACTGTATTTGAAGCTTACTTCAGTTTTCTTTGCGTAAGCAGAAATATTTAGCCTGAGTGCTTATGTCGATCTTAACACTTTTGCATTTATGACTCCTAAATGTCCTGTGGGTGCAGCTCTTCCTATGATGTCTGTGGGGGGTAGAGGATAGTAAGGTAAACACAAGTGAAGACAGCTTGTGCAGTAATCCTGATGTTTTTGCATTATTGCATACAATATCACCTACAAACAGAAGCTTTCTTGATTTTATTCTCTTCACAGACCAAAATTGCATGTCAATTGGACGTAATAATTTGCTTTAATTTTAATATTTTTCTTCTTTATTGCTTTTATTTTTGTCTGCTCAAAATAAATTAATAAAATACAAAAATAAATAAATAAGCAAAACACTGATAGATAAAGTTGCTAATATTGTGTCAGGTTTTGTGAACTAACTCAACGATTATAGGAATGTAATGTAATAAAAAAGTCTTGAGTAAAACAGATTTTTCTGCTTTTAAACGTATGTTATGATGTTTAATTTTTATATTGAAGCAGAACACAAATCAAAAATAGCTTATTACATGACTAAAATCTGAAAAATGCAAAAAAAAAGATGGTACAACCTGTATTTTATTGTTCCAGTATTACCACATTAATGTGTTATGACAACACATGTGTTAAATATTTCTTTTTGTTTTTACTGCTTTTAAAATTCTTAAAACCTGGACGGTCTCTATAAATGACTTTCAAAACATCTTTACGATAGACATCCACAAAATGAGAAAGATTCCTGTGAAACATTTTTCAATAAATAAAATGTTTCTTTTTGCTTTAGTTTGAATGTGAATGTTGTAAATTATTAGTAAATAATTTATCTGAAACATCACCGTTTTTTTTTTTCTAACATTATATCTATAATTATGTTTTACCTATCAGTGGGTTGCATTCAAAGCCGATACTAAGGCATCTTGCAGTGTAAGTATTTTGCTGCTAACATGAAACATATATGATCACCAAACCCTCTGGGTTTGGCAGTGTACATAAACAAGCAAAAGGCCACTTGAAGGCTTATATCAGCATCTTTAGAAGTTTCCTTGAAACTTACCGAAGTTGCAGAGTAAGTGGTTCTGCTTTAAATTTCTAAACCAATAACATGAGGTAAATTCTTGTTCTATATTGCATCTGATCCAATTCAACAGACAGACAGACAAATGGGCGGACGGACGGACGGACGGACGGACGGACGGACGGACGGACGGATGGATGGATGGATAGATAGATAGATAGATAGATAGATAGATAGATAGATAGATAGATAGATAGATAGATAGATAGATAGATAGATAGATAGATAGATAGATAGATAGATAGATAGATAGATAGATAGATAGATAGATAGATAGATAGATAGATAGATAGATAGATAGATAGATAGATAGATAGATAGATGTAATACTGTTATTGTCCACTAGGTCATGCAATTTTCCATGATAAAACTTTCTGCAAACACAATTTGTATTTCATTTCAACCCAAGTAAAATCTTCACTTTATTTTACACTATAAATCCTCCACATAAAATCGCTCTTTAAATAACGACTGCAAACCCAAGTTGATTGATCCAGTGGAGAAAACCCAAATTTACAAGTTATCATCCAGAACATGTGAAAAAATATGCTGATTTCAACATACTTTAACTAAAAGTGATTTAAGTTTTGTCAAGTATATTTGTATATATCTTGTAACTGATGTAATCAACTTTCTCAAACTCATTAAATGTTTTCTTTCAACCAAAGCTTAAAAAAAACAGAGGAATTGTGGTCAGCTAGCTGAAACTTCCTTCCGTTTCATTGAATTTTGCTTAAAAAAATTGCTCAAAATATGCAATAAAAGACATTAATCATACAGATGTAACAAAGATTACATCTGTATGATGTATAAATGTCATTAGGCAACAAAAAAATATTTTTCCACTGTGGTCTCAGCAGAAGATCTGATCTTGAAAGTTAGAAGAACTATAAGCCACATGAGTGCACTTCCTGTGTAGTCATGACAGCTATTTTCTGACAGCTATATAAAGGAAAGGTCTTGGTACACACACAGCATGATGAATGTCTAAAGTAGTAAGCTGTAAAGGAGATTTTTGGTGCCTTATCTTTTTACATGTTTCAAAAGAAATGCACATTTAATTGTGATTAATCAGTGCTAGATATTTTTTAACTTATTAACAGTACTATTTTTTTTCTTATGTCACTTCTTTTGTGTTGTTATATTATCTTTTAAGAGATGTCAGTTTCATTTCAAGCTCAAAAGCAACTTCTGTTTGGATATAAATGATATTAACTCTAACTCTATGGAGCTATGAATATTTTCAGGCCTAACTGTATGAGGGCTTTACTTTTTATTCATCTCTCTCCTCACAAATCCAAAAAGCATCAGCACACATGGTCACTGAGCTCTTACAGCTTTGTCAGCAATATCCCTCTGTTGCTTGTGAACTAAAAACCCAGTAGTTTTGTTAACCACAAGCCAACTCCTGTACAGGGAATGATTCACATATGGTGTGAATAGCCAGAACTTTCCGACAACATAATAGTTTCTATTGAAACACATTTCCAGAGGTCCTTTCAAATGTATGAGTTAATAATATTGCTGAAAAATTATTCCAACTGAATTTGCTTATTTAAGAGTCTTTTTTTTTTCTATGCAGTCATAATAATCCCCAGCTCTGCGGATGTACACTGAACGGCCTCGTGGCAGGAAACAGAGTTGCAATAACTGAGTTTATTCATCTATGAGCAAACCAATACACAACAGTCAGACCAAAAGATGTCTTGACCTTTTTGTTTTGGATGTGACAGGAAGTTGTTGAGACAGAATGGCTGCATGGATGTCCCCCCGTATTGTTTGAGATTTCTGAGAGAATCTGTAAAATGAAAATAGCCAGGGGCAACGCACGTCTGTGCACACTATCTGGTTTGATCTAGACGAAAGCTGTGAGATAACAGGAAGAGTCATGGGGCCTGTTATGATCCGCTTACAAGTCACTTTTTTGAGAAGTGAACTGTAGCGAGGCAATAAACCTAGCTAAAAGTGCAAAGAGTATCTAATTATTTATGTTTAGGGTCTCGCTTTGCAGAAAGTTTAATATATGATCCTGGAAGAGTATAAAATATTCAGAAAATCTTTAACAACTAAACTGAAAACAATTCTCAGAATTTAAAAGTAGGCAGAAAAAAAAGTTCAAGGCAAAAAGAAAAAAAAGCCTTACAAAATATTGACTAATTAATATTTTTAGTCTTCCTTCCCACCTAAAACAACTAAGTAAACTTAATTAACTAATTAGTTTTCCAAATATAAAATATGTAGGCCTTGCACAGTATCTGAAAGGATTAAGGAAGATGTAATGAATCCCAAAAATAATCATACTTTGGGATAGCAAAAGGCAGTAAAAGAGGAAGTAGACTGAAATGTGTTGAGATCTCATGAGTGAGGTGAGTAACATGGTGGAATGTGTTGTGAAAAACCATCATGTATTCTAAACCCGATAGACCAAAAACGTGCAAGCGCACGAGCAGCAAATCAGCCAACACAAAGCAATCAGTTACTAAACAAACTTAGTGCAGCTCAGACAAACAAGCCAAGAAGCCAAGAAACCCAAATCAAAAGCTTAAAAAGATTCAGATTGGTCACCATAAGGTCATATCTTCAGAGAAAACCACCTAGCATGGGAAAACCTGCACAGCCTGCAGAACTATGGTGAAATTAGAACGGCTTTTCAAGTCTAATAAAGCCAATCACACACTTAGTATACCATCTTAATATATCTTTTTCAAAGAGCAAACAAAGGCAAATGAAAATGCAGAAATGCAGAGATGGGACATATTTTTCAAAAGTTTTTAAAGTTTTTTTTTTCATTCAACCAAGGAGTTTATTCCTGACTGCAAAAGTGTTTTTTTATATGAACCATAATGCACAGTTAACAGTTTCTGCAGGAAAGTCTGAGGTAAGAGATTTATTCTTCTTTATTTTGGGATTTCTTTCTCACCTCTGACTGCCATCAGAGAACAGGATACAGAAATCAGTACCAGTTTAGCTTCGTTCACATTGTCCAGTGAGTCTTTATGTTCCTGTGAGAAACTCTCCTGGGTAAACTAGAGTTCCTTTTTTTGTTTTGCTGAGTGAAAAGAAACATTTTTTTAAAGCGGTTACTGCTGTCCTCTGTGACAAAGTATGATATATTGTTCTACTCAGAGCCACTTTTATTAAACAGCTACATTTCATTTGATTTTAATTTCTGAATGTGCATGAAATAGTTTGTCCTCTGACCAATGGCTGACAACTACTTATCGTACCACCTTTATAATACAGTTCCTTTATATATATTAAAATGAAATAAAACATTGAGCACATTCACTGTTACCCATATTCATTTAATGTTTGCTGTTTAAGCTCTGCTTACTCATGAAATGTGTTTATTTTGCGCTGTCCTTGTGTAAGTGGGTTTTAGCGTTCTCTCTGTTGGTGTGTTCACCACACATCCCCATGGGCCCTCTATCTGTCATCTCCATTTTTCTAAAGTCACAAAGCACAAACTCCACCTCATTGTTTTTAAAGTGTGAAATATTGTTGCAAGCACCCTTATATCAGTGAGCTTTGCGGAGTGAGTTCACCCAGAGGGTAACCATTTATTTTGGGTTTGTGCAACTACACTTGAAGATTCATGAAACCATCCGCCTGTAGAAGTGGTGGCAGCTTGTGATGCTAGCAAAGTCAACTCTCTTTTGCATGGATTCAATATTTTACAATGCTTCAGGAACTACCTCTGTGAACTTTATATTTTGCTCTCACAGCCTTCAAGAGTAGAACTAAACCAACAACACTGGCTTTTATTTATTTGTTTATAAGAATGCCTTGGGCAAGTCACCTTCATTTTGCTTAATTTCGTTTTTCCAGCCAGATGTCAAAACAATATTCACTCATCACACCTAAACTAAAGAGAGTGACTGTTGAACCCCTTTTGAAATCTTACTTTTATGTTCTGTTCTTGTATAATCTTTGTTTCATTTGAAGTTAATTTCTGTAATATTTTAACTGCAGTGCAAGATAGAAAGGAATTTAAATAAATGTTAAAGAAATCGAATCAATTCTATATCATTTAACTACGTTGTTACTTTTAACACACAAAACTGGTATCTGTCTACGAATGGCAACAAATTAGAAAGACAATCATCAAACAGTTAGAACTACAAAGACGAAACCAGAAACTGAATCAATGTAACTTGTATTGATAATTCTGTAACATAGTAGGATGAGGCATGTAAAACTGTGTAGCAGTCTAACTATTAGGCTTCTTGTAACTTAGTATGATGTACAAAATATTTGATGGGTTATTTGTTAAAAGGCGTACGATTTTATTTTTGTCCTCCACAGCCATGCTCTTTAAATAACTCTAGCAGTTCTGCACTTTAATCATTTGCATAAATATTTATGTTTCGGGACTTTTCGTGGCTTACAGTAACTACCAGTAACTATCTGGCTTACAGTGTTGTCACTTCATTGACTTTTGATCTAAAACTTTAGCACCTGTTCACACGTTTAACAAGTGTGATGTACCGGAATTTTACATGCCCTGACATTGCCCCTGATAGATAAAGTTGTGACAAAATTAACTAGATGGTGAACAGATAGTGGAAATTTCCACACTGTGCTGCACAAAAAGGGGGCGTGTGAGGGTGTGTAGTGAGAGGGAGTTTGATCACGAAGAAGGTGATTAAATATTTTTGACTGGAAAAGGAAGATAGCTCTATGTAATCTTTCAAATATTGATGATCTTTTCAGGACACTCAGCATGTTGAGTCACAGAGGACGACGCTGCAGGTAAGCTACATCACTTCAACAGAGAATGAAGCCGCTTTAGACAAAAATCTCAATGAAATAGGACTTACATCGACTCTCAAGGATTCTTTATGAAACTTTAAATTGCTTGATCATTCTCTAATGACCAAAGTAGCTCTTAAATGTAGTATAGAAACAGTTTGTAAATTAAGAAAAAAAAAATCTTTTCACATATTTGTAGAAACTGTTACTATATCTTGACAGTATGATTTTTAAAAAATCCAAAACTGCCCAAATAGTTGGGATGTTAATTTTACTATATTTTCGATGCGAGATTAAATGCAGTTATTGTGTGTAGCTTAGTGGTGCAAATCACACTTTTTTATGACTGGTGTCCTAAAGGAGTGTTTTACACATTTTTCAAGAGCAGTATTTGTGCCATTCAGTCACAGCCAAAAAGAAAGAAGTAACAAATAGTTCTTATACCCACTTTTATTATTATTTCAACAGTACCACGAAATAGAGAGATAAAACTTTAAGTCTATGTCACAATCTCTTGTGGCTCAAGTTCACTTGCAAGACCAAAAGAAAAAGACTTTAAAAAAGAAATTAATTTTTAAAAATTTCAGTAACTTTAAAGTATTTATTTGTCTATGTATTCACTTTTTTCTGTTCACAGGTTCAAAATTAATTCCTATTTGTTCAACAAGGTTGTGACAAACAAAAGAGAAAATATTCTCAGGTTGTTTTAACTACGTAAATGCTGATCAGAAAAAGCCTCTTCACCATGACAGCCAAGAGGAATATCCTGTTGTTGGGTAAGATCAGCTCCTGATTTAAAACCAGTAAGATACAGAACATCATCCCAGTTCTAGAGTCTGTACACTGGCTTCCAGTAGCTCAGAGAATACATTTTAAAAAACTCGATAGTTCATAAATCACTTAGCGGTTCAGCACCGCAAAACATTAATGATTTGCTGTTGTATCAACCTTCCACACTACTGATGTCTTCTGGTTCTGGTCTGCTCTGCATCACCAGAACCAGAACCAAACATGGAGAAGCAGCATTCAGCTTCAAAGCACCAGAAATCTGGGACAAGCTTACAGAAAATAATATGAAACACAGAATTCCTTTAAATCTAGACTAGAAATCCATCCTGTAGAGTTACCTTTCAGCCATAATAAAAGAAACATTGACCAACATGCTTCACTTTCCTCAGTTGTTGACTGAGAAAAGTGAAATTTGTGTTTTTATGATACAAGACACTTTGAGATGTCTTGTTGCAAAATTTGTGAGACAAATTAACTTGATAACTATTATGATTGCTAGCTATCAATCATAATTCTCAAAACTCTCTTTGACTCCAATAATTACATTTAGTGTAATAATTATAAATACCTGCTGTCATTTGATGATTGTTGTAATCAGTGGTAGTACATTAGATGGTCAAAGTGTGATAGGCTCCAGTAATGACTGACACTTTATGCTTGTTTTTCAGCTTTGATCCTTTCTTGTCACTGAACAAACACAAGCGTCCTGCCTCCGGGGTTCAGTACCTTGTGTTGTGTTGGTATGTAAAAAACGTAACTTTCTTCAAAGACACATATATGCAACACATGTGCAGGTCCCTATTTAAAATTACTTTGTTCTTTACCATGCCTCATCATTTTGAGATTTTTTCTTTGTTTATTAAAATTATTGTTGTTTTTATCATTCTTGTTCTTTCTTCACATCAGTATCAATTTCAGTATTAAGAAAAACATGCTGTAATAACCTTTCACATTTCTCTTTCCTCAACAAAGATGACAATGAATGTGACATCCCTGAATTCTGTGGAGACAATGCAAACTGTTTCAACACAAATGGCAGCTACTACTGCCAGTGCAAGGAGGGTTACAGGTCAAAATCTGTGAATTTTATTGCTATAGACACCAACTGTAAAGGTAAAAAGTCTTGAACTAGAAATGACAACAATGAGATTTCCATTCTGTTTTTATTCTTATAATTGTTATATTCTTATTTGTTTCAAAAAAGATATCAATGAATGTTGGGAAAGCAAAGATATCTGTGGACCTAATGCCTCTTGTCAAAACACACCTTCCAACTACACCTGCAGATGTAAAAGTGGATTTGTCTCGTCTACTGGAGTGAAAATATTTCATGGCCGTAACAACGTGACATGCAGAGGTAACACAGTGACTTCCTGCACAGTTGTGTTAGTTTGCTTTTCTTTGCACTTCACATGATTCCTCCAATCAATTACATATTTCTCTCAAGTATTTTCACATTATGTCTCTCTGCTCATACAGACACAGATGAATGTAAGGTTGAAAAGGTTTGTGGTCTGAATGCGTCATGTATAAATACACAAGGAAGTTATAACTGCGTCTGCAACGCTGGCTACGCACTGAAATCTGGAAACTCTAGCTTTTCTGGGCAGGGGCAGCAATGCAAAGATGATGAATATGGAATAATGTGACAAGATTTGCACATTTAATTTTTTTTTTATATATTTTAGCTGAATCAACTATTCAAATTATTTTTTTCATGTTGATTTGTTTCCATTTCAGACATATGTAAGATTGATGAGACAATTTGTGGAAATGGGTCCTGCCTCCATGACTCCAGTGGCCATTATTGTGCATGCTCTGCAGGGTTTACTAACTACGGCAACAAAACGGGTCGTTGTACTGGTAAGAATAGATTTGAGTTTTTTTAAAAGACCAATACAAACAGGTTTAGGGTTTATACTAAAACAAACTCTTTCAAAATAATTTTCTGACAGTAAACTATTGTTTTATTGTCTTAGTGCTTCACTGTGATGTTTTCAAGGATGTGAACAATCTTATGGAGGTAAAATCATACCATGAATAATTCAAGCTTCCTCAAAGTCTGTTATCAATAACTGTTTGAACATATATTTTTTTCTCTTCTTTTAGAAATTTTTTATTGTTCAAGATAATATAAAGCAACTGAGTGAAAGTTGTCTGAAGCTCTCAGGAAGTGAACATTCAAAGGAGCTCAATGAAGAAGTCTTACTAACGGTACAAATGTTTTTAGAAGCAGCCTTTTAGAGGAAACCCATCATGTCAGATGGTGTACAGCTATCTATACAGCTTTATGTTTAACCTTTAAAACATGTTTATTTTTTTTCAATCTCTCCTCCTTTGACTCTAGACTCTGCTCTCTATGACAGACCAGCTACTTTTTGCTGGATCTCTCAATGACAACATGAAAGTCTCCGCATTTTTTGACATGGTGGAACAAGCTCTAGGGTTCATTGGACCTTTGATTAAAACACCAGGAACTAAAATATCCACCAATCAAACAGGTGAGCCAGCAATTAATATGACTGCTTTCTAAATTAAATAAAAACTCCCTCTCTTTTCCTTTTTTTACATTAGTCTTTGTTGAAGTCTATATTTCAACCAGCTGGCAGTTTTAACTTTAGTGCAAGTAATTTGTGTTCAATACGAATTTTCCACTAGAACTGGAGCTGCTGGTACATACTGGGTCGGCTATACCTCAAGGAATAAAGACTCTGTCGACTAAACAGGCTAAAGTGGATATCAAGATGGAAGAAGCTGCAGGAGACCCTTCATCTTATCCGGGTAACAACATGTCTATAAATAACACATTTAAAACACATTCATTTCAAACATTAAACCTGTGTTATCTGTCATTGAAGGATTCACAACAGTTTCGTTGCTGAGCTATTCAAACCTGGAGGAATCTGCAGAAGGTTTCTTTAGTGGGGTGAAAAATAATGAGAGCCAGAAATTTAAGATAAACTCCAAAGTGGTGACTGTCAGTGTTAGCAATGCAGACACAAAACACCTGAATGAACCAGTCAACATAACTTTACATCACCTTGATCAGGTAAGAGAAAGCCTCATTGTGTTTATTTTCTACATCATTCACCTTTTAAGATAATTGTTATGCATTTGTCACTCAATCTATCAAGTTTAATGTTGTATTGCACATTTCAGCAATAAAGCAGTTCAAAGTGCTGTGCATCACAAAAACACAAAAATACAAAGTTATAGAACACACTACACAGTCAACAATCAGTAAACATTTAATTTTGTCAAGTGCCAAAATTACACACAAAACTGTTGGTTAGTGTTTCATTTATTATGGTTCAAAAACAGCTCTTTAAACAGCTGGGTTTTAAGTCTAGATTTAAGGGAAATCAGTGTTTCTGGAAGTTTGCTGAATGCTGCTTTCTCTATTTTCCAGTCAAATCAAACCTCCCACACCTGTGTGTTCTGGGATTCCTCTAAGGATGGAGGTGCCTGGTCCGATCGCGGCTGCAGCGTGAAGGAGTCCAACCCAAAATACACTGTGTGTTCCTGTAACCACTTTGGCAGTTTTTCTGTGCTCATGGCTCTCTATGACATAGAGGTTCTGCTTTCTTAACTACATAGTGATTCAAAATATGAAGTTTCTTATTTTTAACTTGAGTCTTTAAATGCTTAAATAATTCTGTCTCCATATAGAGTCATTTTGAGTTGCAGCTGATCTCCAGGATAGGCCTATCCCTTTCATTAATTTGCCTGTTCTTCTGCATCCTGACCTTCTCAATGATCCGGTCTATCAAAAGCACCAGAACAACCATCCACCTGCACCTCTGCATCAGCCTCTTTATTGCAACTCTTGTCTTTCTTGCAGGCATCTCTCAGACACAGAACAAGGTTAATGCTCTAACAGCTTGTTGTCTTGATAAAAAGTGTTTTGAAAATGTTTGCCTGTTCTGTTAGAACATATTACCCCTGCAATCAGCTCCTTCCTATATCTTGAACTTGTCTTGAAGTCATGCTTCATTTCAACTCCCATTAGGTTGGATGTGCAGTAGTTGCAGGGATGCTGCACTTCTTCTACCTGGCTGCATTCTGCTGGATGTGTCTGGAGGGAATCCAGCTCTTCAGGATGGTGGTCCTGGTCTTCAACACCAACTTTAAAACCAGCTACATGATGGCAGGGGGCTACGGAGTTCCTGCTGCAATTGTTACTATTTCTGCATTGATCAATGCTAATGGATATGGTGATAAAAAAATGTAAGTTTCTGGTATTATGTTTAATGACATTTACCCATGTACAGTAAATCATTTTTCTGTAGCTCAGAAAATGTGCAGTTTGCTGAATAAACTCTTGGGTGTGTTCTAGATGCTGGTTGAACCAGGATTACATTTGGAGTTTCATTGGTCCCATCTTTGTCTTTATTACTGTAAGAATTTACTTTAAAAAGTATTTACGTCAGTATTATTCTGGAAAAAAACCAACAAATTTTTGTTTAAAACTCTGTTGTCTTCCAGGTAAGCATGTTCCTTTTTCTTGTCACTGTGTTGACATTGGCTCAGAAGTTTTCAAGTTTAAAGCCAGACCTGGACAGCTTGAAAAAAATAAAGTAAGTTTCAATTGACCCAACAACTTTTAAAAAGATGGGTTTTTTTAGGACCAATAAACATTACCTCTTTTTCTTCTCCAAGTATGTAACTTAGTGCTTGTACACAGTGCATCATTTGCTTTTTGCAGAGCTTTTGCTGTTACCGCAGTGGCACAGCTGTGTATACTCCGCACCATGTGGATAATCAACAGTTTCCAGCTGAAAAGAGACGGTGCCTCCATGTACTATCTGTTCACCATTTTCAGTCTTCAGGGTGTTTTGCTCTTTATTATGCATTGTCTGTTTTCAAAACAGGTTGGTAATGTGCCACTCTCACAAATATTCTCTGATATTTCTTCAACTAATTTGGATTTTCATTTCAGGTGAGGGACGAGTATAGAGGCTTTTTTTCTCGATGTTCAGCTTGGAAAAGGAATCAAACCCATGTAGGCAGTAATTTTAAATTCACTGTAATTCTTCTTTGCTCATTATTAGAGAAAGGTTAAGCAGTAATTGTATTGTGGCTTTGAACAGCACTGTTTTTATGTGAACTAAAAAGAAAGTGTGTATACACGTAATTTTGGAACAGAATCTGAGAATCACTGAAAAGTCACATTCATATATTCAGGGTTTTAAGTCACTGAGTAATAATAAGAGCTGTTAAGTGAAAAAAAGGATCTTTTTACTAACATTGTGGGGTAGGGTTTATTATTAATTTTGACTCTTGTTTTTCATTCCCAGGCATCCAGACAAAGCCTGGACACAGGAGAGCCTAACATTAGGACAACTACCCATAATCTGTAACTAAAATTCAGAAGACTGATAGTTCTATCAATTAACATTGGTTTTGTTCTTTATCATACAGTAAACAGGCAGATATATTTTGGCATACTGACAATAAGTCTAATTTTTGGGGCGTGCTGTAGTGGTGCAGGGGGTTAGCATGCCCCACGTTTGGAGGCCTCGACGCGGCTGTCGCGGGTTTCGACTTCTGATCCTGGCGATCTTTGCCGCATGTCTTCCTTGCTCTCCTTCTTGTCTGCCTACTGTCAAAAAATACGAGCCACTAGTGCCGCAAAAACTCTTCAAAGAAAAAAATTATATAAAAAAAAGAAAGTCGAATTTCTTCATAGTCATTTTCAATTGTCTCAGTCATTCTCTTTGGCAACGCCTTATTTGCCTACGTCTGGTCGTTCAACTCAAACATGACCTATGTTATAACGCCTTTTCTCAAAAAAAGAGGAAACGTGGAAAGGGTGGAAAAAACAGAAGTTTGAGGCCCAAAGCGCTATCTACATCAGATATGAAAGTATCTGACAGAATTAGAAAGACATGTCTTTAAAAAAAGCCCGATATGTATGCACCATCCTTTAGCTGATCAGTCGACAAATTGTGTTATATTTGGTATTTGTTTAATGATTCCGTTCATAAAAGAGAACAAGTTGCACCGTTATTATTAGCTGTTAATACCAAACAACCTAAAGATATAATTTTAGGTTGTTTAAGAAGTTGGTTACCCAGTTCTCCATATTCTATTTCAAGAGTGTTTCATCCATCAGATTCAGGTTTTCAGTGGCTGGTCATACAGACTTAAAATGGTACTGAGCAGAAACGGAGTGAAGAAGAAACCCAACCAAATTAGATATTTTTGAATACTTTTGTTTAGCGCAATACATTAGCCATTACAATTTGTGTTTTAAGGAGTTATGTATGCTATATGTTCTTTTGTTCTTTTTTGTTACAAAAATCTGTATTAATGTATCAGTTACATTTTTTCTGAGATTTTGATATTCTGTTTATGGTTCATGTTTTGCTTTGCTTATGTCACTGCCGCTTGTATATATTAACAAACTTAATAAAAATGATTTTAAATTGTGTCAACGGTGTCAGTATAATTTTTCTTAAGCAGCGACAAAAAGACCTGAATAGTGTGTAAGGGAAGTATCAGTACTGGGCCTTATCTGAGATGGGTGTCAAGGCAGCACAACAAACAAAACAAGATAAAGTTCACAAGTATTAATGGAGTCTGACTGTCTCTTGAAAATCTTCATACTGTTTCACTGCGACCACATTCAATCAATATTCATCACAGAGTGTTTCTTATTCTCTTCAGTTTGTATGGGTTCAACTGAATGGGTTCTTTTCGCAATACAACATATATATCACACCAGCTGTCTTCTCTTTTCAAACTTTATCAAATCAACATTTTCACTTCAGCTAATCCACAAGATCAGTTTGCAAAGATCGCTCAGGCTTTTAAAAAAAACCTTATTAACCACAGTGAGGTATGAAAACATGCAGCTGACATGCAACATCTTGTGATTAGATGAGTGATTGGCATGTTATACATTTTTTTTCTGTAAGAAATGGAGAATTGACTAAAAGTGCATCTTTTGCTTTTTGTTTTTTGTGTGAGTGTGTGTAGCTTATTTGCACCAGCATTGTCTGAATCAGAAGCAATCTTAGGCTGAAGCCATATATGTGTCATCATCATAGTCAGGAGGCCATGTGCCTTTGGGAGGGTGAGTCAGACAGCGCGACTCCACAGAACAATGAACTGTGTGAAAGTCTCAATCTTTTTTAACCCTGTGTGTCCCCCAATCAGAGTCCAACACGGCAGCCAGCGATGAGAGTTGGTTAAAAGAGAGAGAAATTATCGGTGAAAACGCTTTTAGGTGATGTCTTTATGCCGTGCATTCAAATGTTAGTACGCTGTCATAACTACATCCTGTTTCTGCCTCCACACCCTAACACGTACATCAGTTCCTGAAAAGTTGTACAAACCTCAGAGTTGGTGGCATGATGCGAAGAGAGAGAGAGAAAGAGATTGAGTGAGAAAGAAAGAGATCCTGTTTTAAAGTTTTACTCGTTCCCTGGCAGCTCACCACAAGAGAGAGATCAGTCTGAGAGTAGGAGAGAAAGCAGAGGCAAGATCAAGCGGGGAAGCCAAGAAAAGATGCAGTTTTATACAAAGAGGCATTGATAATCTGACAGAAGTGGGAGTGACATGGAAAGTAGCCACTTTGCTTTTTTCATCGACAGTAACTTATGCAGTTAGAGCTATTTTTTTCAATTTCAAGTTTATAAGGCTTGAAAATTATTTAAGTTGGAGCAAAGAAGAGAGCATCAGACGACCTGAATGTGGAAATATTCTCCAGCTATTGTGACTTTTTAAACACTCATCTGGACATTGCTTTTCTCTTCACCATGAGAGCCACGTGGACTGTTTTGATACTGGGTGAGTCACATGTGGCACTAATTTGGACATGAATGGATTATCTGTTTCAAGGGTGTAAAAAATATTATATTCTATTATCATTTGCCAAAAGAAACACTACAGATAGACCAGTGCTCTAACTTTTGTGATTACTTACTTAATTAAACATGAATTTATTAATCATGTAATAAGGATCTAATCTTCAAATAAGCTTGATTATACTTATTTTATATTTATTCAGCTCTCACTGGAAAATGTCAACTATAAATTTAAATTGGTAACTTTACTTTAGATGTAGCACAATTACGTAACAGTTTTAGTCTCAAAAAGACATTTCAGAACAATCCTTAAGTTGTTCATTTGACTAAAAGTGAATTAAACACTATGACCTCATCTGCCAGAACCCATATTATTTCTTACCACAGTAACCACAACTGCCAGTGAGCTGACATCAGTGGAAGAACTCTATTTTTATGCCAGTAGCAACAGGAAGCAACACTGACATATTCTAATTTTCAAAAACCCCAAAATGTTTTTATTAGAACCAGGATTATTGAACAGTCATCTAAGATTTAATCTTCTCTGGAAAAATCCCAACATTTTATGTTGTAGAGCGCAGTGTTGTCATTTGCTCTATGCAAATCTGAAAGCCAAATTGTATGTAGTACAGTTCCTTAATTACAAACTGTAATTTCTTTTAACATTTGTATTTTATTATTAACCAGGCAGTTATTTTTATTAACTATCCACTTAGATTGGAAACACTATTGAGAGAAATCTCCTTCAGAAAATATGTTCTGAACAATGAACTAATAACGCAACCAGACATCATCATAAATAATAAACTGATTTAAAATATATTTAACATTTAATTTTAAGGATTATCACTGGCAAAGCCTGTGAACTGACCAGGATAAACATTCTCCCTTCCTGTTTTAAATACTCTGTATCAAACCCACATAGTCATTCAGGAAACTACAAAGAACTGACAATGCAGTCAGAACATTGTAGACTGCATTATTATTCACAAGGTAAAGTACAGTTTTCAAACTGCAGTGCTCCAGATAGTTGTGTGAAAATTATCCTGAGATATCTTATAGAATGAGGCAAGAACCAGTGAGAAAATCAAACCAAAAGATTTTGTTTTTTCAGCGTGTCCTTCTCAAAATTCATCATATCTCTAGCTCTAATGTTTTGACTTACTGAATCATGAAACCTTTCTAAAACACCCTGTATCTTTAAATAATTGTCGTTATCAGTAGTAATAGGTGAAATAGTCAAAGTGTGATAGGCTCCAGTAATGACTGACACTTTATTCTTGTTTTTCAGCTTTGATCCTTCCTCTTGTCATTGTCCAAACACAAACATCCTGCCCTTTGGGGTTCAGTACGGTTGACCAAAGTTGTGTTGGTATGTAAAAAATGTAACTTTCTTCAAAGACACATATATGCAACACATGTGCAGGTCCCTATTTAAAATTACTTTGTTCTTTACCATGCCTCATCATTTTGGGATTTTTTTCTTTGTTTACTAAAATTATTGTTGTTTTTATCATTCTTGTTCTTTCTTCACATCAGTATCAATTTCAGTATTATGTCAAACATCAGTTCATGCTGTAATAACTTTTCACATTTCTCTTTCATCAACAAAGATGACAACGAATGTGGCATCCCTGAATTCTGTGGAGAAAATGCAAACTGTTTCAACACAAATGGCAGCTACTACTGCCAGTGCAAGGAGGGTTACAGGTCAAAATCTGTGAATTTTACTGTTATGGACTCCAATTGTAAAGGTAAATAGTCTTGAACTAGAAATGACAACAATGAGATTTCCATTCTGTTTTTATTCTTATAATTGTTATATTCTTATTTGTTTCAAAAAAGATATCAATGAATGTTGGGAAAGCAAAGATATCTGTGGACCTAATGCCTCTTGTCAAAACACACCTTCCAACTACACCTGCAGATGTAAAAATGGATTTGTCTCGTCTACTGGAGTGAAAATATTTCATGGCCGTGACAACGTGACATGCAGAGGTAACACAGTGACTTCCTGCACAGTTGTGTTAGTTTGCTTTTCTTTGCACTTCACATGATTCCTCCAATCAATTACATATTTCTCCCAAGTATTTTCACATTTCTTCCCTCTGCTCATATAGACACAGATGAATGTAAGGATGAAAAGGTTTGTGGTCTGAATGCATCATGTATAAATACACAAGGAAGTTATCACTGTGTCTGCAACGCTGGCTACGCACTGAAATCTGGAAACTCTAGCTTTTCTGGGCAGGGGCAGCAATGCGAAGGTGATGAATATGGAATAATGTGACAAGATTTGCACATTTAAATTCTTTTAATATATCTTAACATGTATCAGCTGAACCAACTTTTCAAATTATTTTTTTTCATCCTTGATTTGTTTCCATTTCAGACATATGTAAGATTGATGAGACAATTTGTGGACATGGGTCCTGCCTCCATGACTCCAGTGGCCATTACTGTGCATGCTCTGCAGGGTTTACTAACTACGGCAACAAAACGGGTCGTTGTACTGGTAAGAATAGATTTGAGTTTTTTTAAAGACCAATACAAACAGGTTTAGGGTTTATACTAAAACAAACTCTTTCAAAATAATTTTCAGACAGTAAACTATTGTTTTATTGTCTTAGTGCTTCACTGTGATGTTTTCAAGGATGTGAACAATTCAAGAATGGAGGTGAAATCACATCATAAATCTTTTTTTTTTTATGTGATTTTCCTCTTATGTCTGTTATCAATTACCTTTCGAAAGTGATTTTTTTTTTTTTTGCATTTTTTTAGGAATTTGACACGGTTCGAGATGATATGAAGCAACTGAGTGAAAATTGTCTGAAGCTCTCAGGAAGTGAACATTCAAAGGAGCTCAATGGAGAATTCTTACTAACGGTACAAATGTTTTTTAGAAGCAGCCTTTTAGAGGAAACCCATCATTTCAGATGGTGTACAGCTATCTATACAGCTTTATGTTTAACCTTTAAAACATGTTTATTTTTTCAATCTCTCTCCTCCCTTGACTCTAGACCCTGCTCTCTATTATCGACAAGCTACTGACTGCTGGATCTTTTAAAGACAACAAGAAAGTCTCCACATTTCTAGACATAGTGGAACAAGCTCTAGGGTTCATTGGACCTTTGATTAAAACACCAAGAACTAAAAAATCCACCCGTCACACAGGTTAGTCAGCAATTAATATGACTGCTTTCCAAACTAAATAAAAATATAACCACCCCTTCCCTTTTGTTTTATGCTACATCAATCTGCCTCTCTAAAGTGCATATTTCACACAATTCTTAGTTTTATTATATGCTGCAATTAATTCAGTACCAATTTTCCACCAGAACTGGAGCTGCTGTTACATATTGGGTCGGCTATACCTCAAGGAATAAAGACTCTGTCGACTAAACAGGCTAAAGTGGATATCAAGATGGAAGAAGCTGCAGGAGACCCTTCATCTTATCCGGGTAACAACATGTCTATAAATAACACATTTGAAAACACATTCATTTCAAATATTAGACCTGTGTTGTCTGTCATTGAAGGATTTACAACGGCTTCGTTGCTGAGCTATTCAAACCTGGAGGAATCTGCAGAAGGTTTCTTTAGTGGGGTGAAAAATAATGAGAGCCAGAAATTTAAGATAAACTCCAAAGTGGTGACTGTCAGTGTTAGCAATGCAGACACAAATCACCTGAACGAACCAGTCAACATAACTTTACATCACCTTGATCAGGTAAGAGAAGGCCTACTTGTTTCTTTCTTACATGACATTCACTTTTTTATGATAAATGTGAAAATAATGTGTTTTTCTGTTTCACAGTCAAATCAAACCTCCCACACCTGTGTGTTCTGGGATTCCTCTAAGGATGGAGGTGCCTGGTCCGATCGCGGCTGCAGCGTAGCGGAGTCCAACCCAAAATACACTGTGTGTTCCTGTAACCACCTGAGCAGTTTTGCTGTGCTCATGGCTCTCTATGACATAGAGGTTCTGCTTTCTTAACTACATAGTGATTCAAAATATGAAGTTTCTTATTTTTAACTTGAGTCTTTAAATGCTTAAATAATTCTGTCTCCATATAGAGTCATTTTGAGTTGCAGCTGATCTCCAGGAGGCCTATCCCTTTCATTAATTTGCCTGTTCTTCTGCATCCTGACCTTCTCAATGATCCGGTCTATCAAAAGCACCAGAACAACCATCCACCTGCACCTCTGCATCAGCCTCTTTATTGCAACTCTTGTCTTTCTCGCAGGCATCTCTCAGACACAGAACAAGGTTAATGCTCTAACAGCTTGTTGTCTTGATAAAAGTGTTTTGAAAATGTTTGCCTGTTCTGTTAGAACATATTACCCTGCAATCAGCTCCTTCCTATATCTTGAACTTGTCTTGAAGTCATGCTTCATTTCAACTCCCATTAGGTTGGATGTGCAGTAGTTGCAGGGATGCTGCACTTCTTCTACCTGGCTGCATTCTGCTGGATGTGTCTGGAGGGAATCCAGCTCTTCAGGATGGTGGTCCTGGTCTTCAACACCAACTTTAAAACCAGCTACATGATGGCAGGGGGCTACGGAGTTCCTGCTGCAATTGTTACTATTTCTGCATTGGTCAATCGAGACGGATACGGGACTAAGAAATAGTGAGCTTTTAATATTTCATCAACTAATATGAATCTCATATTTATTTTTGTCTCATTTTGTAAACATTTTCAAATTCAGAAAATGTTAACCTGTTTTCAGTCTGTTCAATAAAATGTCTACTTACCTTCCAGTTGCTGGCTAAACTTGAACTTGATTTGGAGTTTCTATGGCCCTGTCTGTGTCATTATTACTGTAAGTTTTTACCAAAAATTTATTAACAGTTCACTTTAAAAATGACATCGGAACCAACTCTATTTCCACTTTTTTTTCTCTCATCATCCAGGTAAATGTTTTGTTCTTCCTTGTCACTGTGTGGAAGTTGGCACAGAAGTTTTCAAGTTTAAACCCTGACCTGGACAGCTTGCATAAAATCAAGTAAGTTATCACTGTTGCACATGTCCACCTGAAACTATCAAAAAGCTGAAAACTACTATGACGCATGAAAGACACATTTTCTTCTGAACAAGAACCTGTTTAACTTCCTTACTCGTAAAATTGAAAAAAGTGAGTGCAACATTCTCTTTGTCGAAAAAAAATTTAAGTTCCTCATTTTTACCTATGTGCAATTGTTGCCTCCTGCAGGGCATTCACCGTTACTGCAGTGGCTCAGCTCTGTATACTCGGCATCATGTGGATCTTTGGGTGTTTCCAGTTTGAGAAGAACACAATAGCAATGTCCTATCTGTTCACCATTTTTGGCAGCCTTCAAGGTGTCATGCTCTTTGTCATGCACTGTCTATTTTCCAAACAGGTGAGTCATGCCCTTTGCTAAAGTAAACAAACATCACGCTTCAAGTTTTCTACCGCATCAGGGATCAAAGCTCAATCTGTTTTCTGATTTTAGGTGAGGGATGAGTATGAAAACATTCTTTCTCAACTACGTGCTCCTCGGAAGAGAACATACTCTGAGTTCAACTTCTCAAGCAAAGCTACTGTAAGCGGAGATTTAAAATTTTATTCAATAGACGGAATGTAGTTACTGCTCATGAATGCACTGAGACTGAAGTTGAACAATGTCTTTTAAATTTGTTCAACACACAGTTAAAACAAATACAAATATTTACATACAGTGTATTAAAATTTTTTTTTTACTCTTTATTCTCACTTCTTTAAATTAAATCAAATACAGAATTTATAATTATAATTTTCTGTTGCTTTAAGCCCAGAATTGTTCATTTTGGTTTAAAATAAGATGTGAAATGAAGCTTAGTGTTTGTTGTTGTTGTTTCTGAGACAGCAAAGCTTTCCTTGTAAATGTATTATGTTACACTTGTTTGCATTTTCATCTTCAGGCATCCAGAAGTACTCAGGACACAGGAGAGTCTCACAATTAACTGAGCGATATCTCTGGGAGAATTCAGAATGTCCATTTTTAAAAATTAGCTCTCTGAGACATTTTGTTTTCTGCCTCCTGAAGCTCTTCTGCGCTGATTTAGCCTAACAATTCAATGTTATGCTGACAATGTGCCTTTCTCATTTGGAAACGGTGCAGATTTGTCCAAAGTACAGCCCCATTTATTCCTAATCAGGTATTGGTTCTCAAAATAATTTCCTGCTTCTTAACAGTGACGAGACAGATTTAATGAGCGATATCATTGGACATTTATCAGACATGTTCCTCGGTAGGTTTTTAAAGCTAAATTTAAAAAAAATCACTTGTTCACTTTTTCATTTGGTCACATGTAATTTCATTTTATACTTATTGTTTTTGCTGCTTTTCTTGGTATTGTATTGTTTTTTTTAACTCTTTGTGATTGTTCAGCACTTTGAATGACTTTATAAATAAAGTTATTATTATTGCTATTAATAGCTTTGAATTAAAGTCCAGTTAAAATATGGATATTAAAGCTTTGAGCAAAGCTTGTTTTGTCCATAATATGCTTTAATTTCATGACAATACTTTTTTAACAGTATTTTTGTAACTTGATAAATTATGTATTTTATTTAGGAAATGTACATATAAAAACAGTATTTTTATATGAAAGATTATGTTCTTTTGCTCAAAATTACACGTTTGTAGAATTTAATCAGGCACGTCTACTGATGTAATTTGTTTCATTCAGGTACTTAATTCAATCAGCAAGAACAATCCAAAATATACTTATGTTGCAAGCTCTTCTTTTAAATTGTTGAGCTCAAGAAAAACAAAGGAAATCCAAAACACAAACACAGATTTATTATTTGAATTTTTGCCTGTATGTAAGTCACTGGGAAATTTAGCCTGTATTAGTGTATAGCTCCAAGGCTGCTGCTTGTATTGCACCTGGATACATCAAAAAGAGTTGTTTATTCAGTGAGTTCATATGCTATTTGTCTTGAAACTGATCTCAGATAAGTTCAATTATTATGGTCCTCTGAAATGGTAGCACCGCTGTAACACATGGTTTTAGCGCACATCACATATTTTAAACTGATGCTGTTTATTTCTTGTTTACATTGCTTTCTTTGTGAGAATTCTTAAAACATGTATTTTAAATGTCATTATTTGCAAAAATAAATGTAATCATATATATATATAACAATGCTGATGATTTCGCAGGCATTTCTTGATGTGGGTTGAAAAGTATACAGGAAATGGGAGACTTTCTCTTATTCCTTCCTGTTTGTGAAAGATCAGAGACATGATGGTTCCTAGAAAAACACAAAGGTTTAGACAAACGAGCAATTAAATCACACAGAATTACTGCATTGTATTAAAGGTCAGAGCTGAATCTGGTTTCTATTGATCTTATTATTTTACAAAGACAATGATCGGGCTGCATTGTATCATTGTATTATATGAAGTTTTATTGATGACATGTATACTACATACTTTCAGGAATGAAAAAAAAATCTTATTGTAACAGAGCAAAAGAATGTAAGCAATATCTGCTTCTTACTACGAGTGTTGAACCATTTAGCAAGCAGTTAATCAATCAGAAAATAACTGAGAGCGAGTTGAGATCCACTCTGCTCCACAAGATCATCAGAAGAGATCGATAGATGGAAGGAATGCTTTTAGCAGATAAGGAGGATGGAAAATGCAGATCTAGAAGGATGTGATAAACAGCTCTCTCCAGAGAGAGAGAGAGAGTAGGAACAGGCAAAAGAGAAGCTGTTGGAGAGAAAAGGGAGGAGACAAGAGAAAATGAGAGGGAAGTAGTGATAACTCACTTAGCAAACAAGGCAACGTTGTTGATAAGAGACATATTCATCTGTCTCCACCATAAACAACCCAGCATTCATCCGTTGCTATCTCTGGGTAAGTTTTGTTCATATTTTATTCCTTTTCTTACTTGTAAATAACATATTTATAAATAACATTCCTGTTTTCATAGATAGCAGTAAAGACAGTTATGAAGCAAAAGTACAAGGAAATAACAGGTTTCTGCATGTCTCTAAAGGTAACGCAGGGAAAGCTGCCCCACCACTATGAATATATGACACCAGAAACTGGGCAGAAATTCAAAATTCTTGGTTAAGTTGATGTGTAAACATTTCAGATTTTAAAAGATTCCCATATGCTATAACAGAGCATTCTGTATTTTTGCTTCAAAACTGTATCTATAATAACTTATGGATTATTTAGTACTGCATTAAAAATTATAACATTGATTTAGGAAAGATGTATTTAATATCCACTGTTTATGTAAGCAATTTCTAAAGAATATTTTTATATCAGTGAGCAAATTGTGTCTATAACTGTCCTTGACTTCCATTTCATTTAAAGCTTAGTTACATACTAAAATGCCTTTATTTAGGCAACAGTTGACAAATGTGAAATTATAAAAAAAATCATAATAGTCAGCCAATGGGATGTTTTTAAGTAATTTAAGGCAAACTAGAATCCTTGAGGAACAAAATCCTTAGTTATATTACTGTTAACATCTAGGTGAGGTTTTTTTTTATTATTTTTATAACAATTCCAATTACTTTTGTATTTTTCTGTAGATCACACTGACGATGACGACACCAAGTGTACCAATACATGTATCTTTTCCTAATGTGTCCGCTACCAACACCACTTCCACTTCTATCCCTAAAACTTATGGTTTGGGGATGTCTTTATTCACCATGCTATTTGGTGCCATCTCTAACCTCACTGCTCTGGGAATACTGGTTCGGTCCCGTGCCCAATTCAGCCGGCAATCAAAAAAATCATTTCTGCTACTAACAGTGGCTTTACTTGTGGCTGACCTGTTGGGTCATGTGATTTTGGGTGCATTCGCACTGCATGTGCATTTGAACCAGGGGGTCTTACAGACTGGAGAGCCCTTCTGTAATGTCTTTGGAGCAAGTATGGTGTTTTTCGGTTTGTGTTCTTTGTTTTTTGGTTTTGCAATGGCGGTGGAACGCTGTGTGGCAATCACGCAGCCATTTTTTCATGTTTCTGTGGTTACAGCTGCTCATGCAAAGTCGGTGGTGCTATTTTTGTCAAGTTTTGCACTAGTGCTGGCTCTGTCACCTTTTTTCTCAGCAGGAAGATACATTCTCCAATCTCCCAAAACATGGTGCTTCTTGCCAATTCATGGGTCTGCTGACACAACCCTAGTTTTGGTTTTCTCTTCTCTGGGTCTCTTTGCTCTGTTTTTTTCCCTGTTCTGCAATATTGTCAGTGGACTGGCACTGCTGCATGCAAGAATAAAATCAAGAAATGGAAATACGACACCTTCAGGTAGCAGTGGTCGTCGTGCATCAACAGTATCGTCCACCTCCTTGTTTTGCACTCTGGATGTGGAAATGATGGTGCAACTCGCAGCAGTCACTGTGGTGTCTTGTGTCTGCTGGGGCCCCTTTCTGGTGTGTATATCTCTTTCTTTTACTCCTGAGATATTTGCAGTAAAGAGTTACACACATTTCAGTTGTTAGGACAGAGTCAAGTAGAAAATTGCTTAAATCTTTCTGTCTTTATGTTTCTTCTGTCTTATAGATCCACATTTTCATGAAGCAGTTTAAGATGCATACTGAACCAGATCTGTTTGTTTTAATTGGCTTGCGCATGGCTGCCTGGAATCAGATTTTAGACCCCTGGGTTTATATCTTACTTCGAAGGAAAATGCTGACAAGACTTTGCTGTGATCGCTACTATCAAGGCCTACCAACATCCAGCAACTCCCTGTTAGAGAGTCGCCGAAATACAATTAATCTTCAATGACCCTCATCCCCTGACCTCTTTCATTTTGGCCTGGCATCTTAAGTCATTTGCTTTGCTTTTCACCCTGATTCAGATTTTCGTTTGTTTTTTTTTTTTCTTTCTTTTCTGCAAGTTAATATATCAACGTTATTGTTATTTTTCAGCATAGCTTAACACTTCATAGTTTGCATGCCAAGGGCCTGCGCAGCGTGGAGTGAATAAGTGATGAGAGACAACCCAAGCGACATTTCACAACATTTTAGTTAGTAGTCTGGACCGGTGTTCTCATGATTTGTCCTACATTCAGTCGCAGCCTCCTGCAAATCTGGTGGTCGGGGCAGATTTTGTCCAATCAGAATAGAGAAATGTTTGACAGGCTCCGGGTTTAGACAATCGGTGAGCTGCTGACAAAAATCACACCCCCTAGTGGGCGGTGCTTAAATGGCAGCAGCTCTCTCCAATATGGAGTACAGAAAATAGCCTGATTCACTCCACATCTTATACTTTTCTCTTGGGTCTTTATTATCTCAGGGTTTATTATTATTATTATTATTTATAGCTTATTCGCAGATGCCAGCCCGCTATAATCTCTTACCCTTTATTTTGAGCTGTAGCCTGAACTTAGCAAACTCCTCAGTAATTGACAGCTGCCGCGCTAACAACGATAAAGCGCTACAAACACTTCAAAAGTCCCGATTTCCACCGCAACACAGCGTTGTGAACTGTCGCTCTTAACGGCGGCAGGACAAAGTCTGAAAGCTTCCGTCAGAGCAACAAAGTGAGCCGAGTTACTGGGTGAAAGGTGACGTCGCGGCAGAATATTTGACTCATAGGTAAGTGGTGGACAAATTTGAAGTTGTTTCCATTGAGTGTTTTTTGTGTCTGGCGTGGCTCCATGTGTCTGTTGCCACTTAAGTACAACTTGGATACTTCTGTTGTTGTCACTATTGTGTTAATCCAAAACAAGCCATAACGTTTAGTTAGCTATTTTTGTTTAATAATGAGTAAAACAAGGTTTTCTGGGTGTATTTATCTGTACCAGCCTGCGCTGCAGTACTTCAGCCCTTTAAGAGGAAGCCATCAGTTTAAGCCACGTATTGTGTAAATCCCATCTTTCTTTGTTTCTTTTTTTTTTCTTTCTCTCCGTGACAAGAATGCACAATGCAGCGAGTGTGTCAGCCTCTCTGGGTTCTTTGGGACTGCTGCGTCTGGTTGGGGTGTCCTGGTCCTGGAGTCTGGCAGCAGGCCTAGGAGTGTATCTGGGCACCAAAAGCTGGAAATACTTCTACATTGCAGCACGTACTGCAAAGAGAGACATCAAGTAAGTCAGGTGCATCCAAATTAATTTGTGATGTTTCTGGAAGTGCACTCAAATATTCCCTCTTCTTCTTCTCTCATTTGAATCAGTGGCCTCTACGTGCTGCTGAGGGTGAAGCTGGCGTTGTGGCACCACATGCGCAGTGGAAGCAATATTCTTTCCATCTTTGCTCAGACCGTGAAACAACACCCAAATAAACCGGCACTGATCTATGAAGCCACAGGGGAAACATGGACCTTCACCCAGCTGGATGAGATCTCTAACGCTGTAGCTCATTGGGCAAGAGGTCAAGGATGGGTTTCTGGGGATGTGGTGGCCCTCTTCTTGGAAAGCAGGCCATTACATGTGGCGTTGTGGCTTGGCTTGGCAAAAATTGGGGTAGAAGCTGCTCTTATTAACTTCAGCCTCCGCTGTGATCCTCTTCTGCACTGCATTGGGGTATCAGGGTCACGGGCCATAGTGTTCGGAGCCGAGCTGGCTGATGGTAAGTATGATTAATCTCACCATCTGTATAATCTGTATTACTCTGAAGAATTTCATTAATCTTGGAATAGCACATTTCTTGAAGTAGGTGTGAAAATAACAGTTTTCAAGAGTACTATGCCTAAATAATTCATTTTCTTTCAAATAGCTATAAAACAAAAGCTTAAATGTTATCAGTGTCATTTTAAAGAGCAAGTTAAAAACTTGTTAAAAGCTGGGACTCCCAAAACACACCAAAATGGATGAACTATTTTTCAAAAGTATTCTTTGATATTATTGCCTTTTGTGTTTTTCATATGTTAAAACAAAATTTAGGTAAATTATCTGTCATTTTCGCAGGTCAATAAAACAATTATATTTCTATTTATGAAAAAAAAGAGATATTAATAATGACAACGGTTGATTTTAAAATTCATTAAGACAAACTATGCTTGTTGCCTGTTGGACAGTGTGTGCAGAGGCATTATATGAAGAGAGAAAAGTTTTAAACCTAAACTTAAAGGACATAATTTTTTTCTTGTATTCAAATGTATACACATAAACAGCTGTGCACAGGTTATATCAATAAGTTGCTGGTATTTTTACTTGTTTACTTCCTGGTGTTTTACAATATTCAAGGTCAATACATACTCTGCACGAACAGAGAAATTAGTTATTTTGTTAAAATTCGGCAAGAACAAAGTTTTTGTCAGTAATAACATTGTTTACTTCACAACTTGTGTAATGGACTCCCTCAAAGTCTTCATGAGTCTCTTCCAGAGCCACTTTATGTTTCTCTGACTCGACACAAGAAAACAGTTTTGCCCAAAATGTAAACAGGCTGAAAGAATGACCAAATTGGGGTTTGGGGAGCAAAATTATGTAATTTCATTCTTACAACTCTGGGAGAGACAACACCTTTCTCTACACTTAGAGAAAATGAATTGTCTTTTATGTGAATGGTGTTTAAATATCAACATTTGAAAGTGAAGATTAGTTGTTAATGTTTATTTTAATTGGTTCTTTCAGCTTGTATAAAAGAGATTCTGTTGTAGAAACTGGACTGTTAACTTGAGCTAAATTGTAATAATTATTGTTCAGTACAGAAAATATAAATATTTATATGTATTGTCCCTTTTTTGCAGCTCCAGTTGCAATAATCATCATAATCAGCCTAAGGGTGATATTGGCTACAGGTTGAAATTATGTAGTAAATCAGATAAAAAATCATTGAAATAAAACCAGAGTTTACCCATTTAATTACTTACCAGTAAGATTGTAGTTTAATGCTGTGATTAAGACCTATTTTGGGGTTTGATTAAAGATAGAATTTTTGTAGACCATTAAAGCATATGCTCATGGATGAAATTAGTAATTTTTGGAATGCATGTAAAAAAAATACTCCCTTTCATATAATGCAAACATTGTTCTTAACCCTCAACAATGAGTCATGAGTACATTGTTTATAATAAATGCATATCAAATAATGTTTATGTATATTTCACATAATCATATCAAGTTCTCAAAACTGCAGCCAAAGGGTAAATGAAAAGCTATAGGTGGGAGGATGTCAAGTGATCATTTAAATGTGTATTTTCCAAATTGTATCAAAAGGAGAACACACAGGCTCAATGACAGTTGGTACATATACACTGGGTGGTTACAGATTTAATTTTATACAGTTTTAAAACCTGTCAGGTGATTCTTTTGTATACAGTTAGAATGTACAAGTATGAAGATGACTTGTCTGAACCTGCCGTGCGTGTTAACATTGCCTTGAGAATTCCATTTATGCATTCTTAAGTTAGATTGCATGCCTTTTGTTTGCTCTGCAAAATTTCTATCTTTGTTTTAATTTAGCTGTAGAAAAACAACCATTGAAATCAGTTTTGGAGCAGTTTCAGACTTGAACTAAAAATTAACCCTACAGTTCCTAGCTTGACCTACCTGGATTTCACACATTATTTGTATAATTTATGATGGGTTTCTATGGTAATGTGTTTATTATATTATTATTCCAACTTATGTAAGCCTGAAAAAAAAAAACATAAAATCACCAAAAGCGTTTGTAAGAATTTTTTTATTTTTTATTTTCCAGAATATATTAATCTTGTAACTGAACAGTCCTGACAACATGGCAGTGTTTGTTTGTTTGATTTACTTGGTCATATCTTATAATGCGTAATCCTCTCGAGGGTCTTCGTCTGATTCAATGTCAATAGATTCAGATGTCTTTTGCACTGGTACCACACACTTTCCCCATCCTCAGGCTCAGGTTGAACATAGATCCCATGATGCCATACGGTTCATCTGCACAGCATCTCTAGAGTCAGTGCTACCCAGACCTGCAGCCTTGATCTTTTGCAGCTTGTTTGTCGCCTGAAGTGTAGAAACAAGTTTGAGGTGGAGAGAGCGGCTGTGGGATGGAGAGAGCGGCTGTGGGATGGAGTCCTTTGAAATGAGGAGGGTGTATGGTGTCTAGAAACTGAAAAGTATGAAGTTCTGAGCATATAAACAGACAGATGTCTCTGCGGGTGGAGGTGAGAGATCAGGGATTGGTGGGTGACTGACCAGACTTGTTAAAGAACTGGTTCTGGTCGTTCACCTACCCTATGTCTCATACGGCCTGGGGCTTTGGTTTGTGGCCAATGTCATCATTTTTTCATTCCAAGAGGCACAGCTGTGAGTTGCCTTAAATGTGGGCCTGTTTTCCCGTATCCTGCAGAGGGAAGAGGTTCAATTACACTGAAGCTTGCAATAACATGTTTCTTCCTGGTTAGCACTAGTTTTGCTTCCCTGTTCAGAGTTATACATTAATGAATGTGTTATTATTGTGTCAACAGTTGGACAATATATATTATCTAAAACTGAACAAGCTGATGAACTATAAAATGTCAAACACCTCTCATATATTTGTTATATGGAAACTATTTCCAAAAAGGTTCGGCAGCCATCTTGGACTCTTAAATAAAACGTGCACAGGGCATCTGTAATTCTTGAATCCTCCACTAGAGTTCAGAAGACAAGTACAATATATCATTCAAAAGAGCAGGGTTTTTTTTTCAAGGAGTGAATTAACTTTGTTACAGAGATCTCTGAAATGTGTATCAAATATGATTCATATAGCATTAGATTTCCTGCATGTTCTCATACAGTTGAGATGTCTTCTGTTGATTCTGTTGCCTTCTCGCATCTTTTCCTTTATGATCAGCCATGTTGGAGATCAATTCATCCATCAGCCAGTCCATGGTGCGCTTTTGTACAGGGGACCTCAGCGCAGAACATCTGTCAGCTCTGAAAGCTCAACCTCTGGACCCAGTTTTAGCCACTGCACCAAGACACCCTCCTTCTCCTTGTGTTCCCCCAAAAGGCATGAATGGTTAGTAGAGATCAACCCAAGTCATTTCTGTTTTAATGGCCAACATTACCAATTTCTCTAGAGTAAAAATTTTTCTCAGTAAACTTTCTTGGTGAAAGAATCAAAATACTCTTTGGTTAATCAATTAGATCTTTTCCAGTGGGGTCATGTTGGTAACACTGTTGTATGGACATGTGAAAACATTGGCATTGTGCAAAATCTCTTGCCAGCTTTAACCAGCATCTTTTGCTTTTGATCTCGGGTCAATGCCCTCATTTTACACCAGAATACATTAATCTCTGGGATACAAAAGCTGTGTGCTTCCTGAACTATATAACTACTGCACATGTCTGTACAAACTTTACAAAGTACAAACTTTCTGTTTGTACTTTTTTATGATAAAATCATTTTATCATTTCATCTAAAATGATAAAACAAAAGTACAAACACTTTTTGTTTTGACACCAACAGGCATCTGGAGTTTGTATACCTAGATGGAGACCCCTAATACTCTTTTAGAATGCTTTTAGAATGTGTTTCCCCCTGGTTTTAACTGTAGATGCATCTGCACGTATATTATGTCTGATTACATAAGCATAGAATGTCTGCAGGTTTCTTCTTTCAGCCATGTGAACTCCTCCTGTATGACTGAAGCGTCTATGTGGAAAAAAAAACCTGAAGTTAAATGTTGAGTCCACTTTTAAATAAAAACATGCAATTGAAGAATTTTTTTCAATGTAATACAATAGCTTTTTTTCTGAAAATAAAATTAAAAAAAGATAATAAAAAAAAAAACATACAACACTATACATTAGGAGGTGAGAGGTTGTCCTAAGCAGCCTTTTAACCATATATAGAAAGGACTTTCTGCACTGCATGCAGATCGAGAGTAAAATAAGATGTGTAGATCTCCTTTGGGTCATGCCTTATTTGTTTGAGCTCTGAAAATGTAACTGCTAATGGACCAATTATATTTTTACCTGATCAAATCTATTTTGTTCACTTGTTTTTTGCTGGCTTGTTCTTTCTTATTTTAGGTCTGAGTTTCCAGCATTTATTAAAAGTCAATGAAACAACTTAATTATCATACTTCTGCCTGTTGACATTTCAACATTGTTTCAGTTCAGGTTTTGTGTATGCAGTTTTCAACTGTTTTTGTAAACAAAAAGTGGATACTGTATCTAATTTTCACTCTCTTCTTTGATATTAAATTTAAAAGCGTAAAAAATCTCTTAGAATACCAGCATGCAAGTGTATTTTGTTGTCTTTTTTAGTCTTTACTATGGATTAAATTGGATAGAAAAGCAAGAGGAGACCAAAAGAAAAAAAACAAATGCAAAGAAATAATGTTCACTAACTTGGACATTGATAAGCTCATGTTTGAAAAATCTTTCTTTTGTGTTTGCTTTACAGTCAAATGCCTATATGTAATTTCCCTCAGATGTTAAAGAAATTATATTGTCGTTTAAAATAGAAATAAATGTCATAAATTGGTTTGTAACTTTGAAATAATATCTTACAATGTCGCATTATTTTCTCCAGACCGCCTGTTTTATATTTACACCTCTGGAACCACAGGACTTCCCAAAGCTGCCATTGTGGTCCACAGTCGGTATGTTTTAATGACCTAAGAGTTTGTGTTTTTTTTGTGTGTGTTTTTTTTACTGTTCCTGTACTGTGAATGAGAACATCTGAAAATCCATTTTGTCTGTATTTATTTTTCTATCACAGCTACTACAGAATAGCTGCCTTTAGTTACTTTGCCTTTCGCATGCGTCCTGATGATGTCATCTATGACTGCCTGCCCCTGTATCACTCTGCAGGTAAGTGCTGCTTACCTTCTGTATTCAATTAATCCACATTCAGATCAATTGTTGAATTTTGTTGCTTAAAGACTTTCTGTCGGTGTCAGGTAACATCATCGGTGTTGGTCAGTGTCTTATCCATGGTCTCACTGTGGTAGTGAAAAGGAAATTCTCAGCCAGTCGCTTCTGGGAAGATTGCATTAAGTACAACTGCACTGTAAGAGCTACGGTTTGATCAATATTCAAACGTACAACATTTTAATGGGCAATTAACTTAAGTAAGAGAACTTTCTATGATTTCGCTTCACAGGTGGTACAGTATATTGGGGAAATCTGCCGGTACCTCCTGTCACAGCCAGTACGGCCATCGGAGAAGGGCCACAGAGTTCGCTTGGCAGTGGGGAATGGACTGCGCCCCAGTGTGTGGGAAGCCTTCAAAGAGCGATTTGGGGTGAATCAGATCGGGGAGTTTTATGGAGCAACTGAGTGCAACTGCAGCATTGCCAACATGGATGGCAAGGTTGGCACTCACTATGTTGTCTCTTTCCACATAAAATTTGAATTGGATATGGGTTGGATACTTTAGCTGAGTATGTTCTGCCAGGTGGGAGCCTGTGGATTTAACAGTCGCATTCTGCCCAACGTGTACCCCATCCAACTGGTGAAGGTTAATGAGGAAACCATGGAGCTTATTCGGGACAGCCGTGGTCTCTGTGTCCCTTGCAGCCCTGGTAATAAAATGCTTTAATGTTATCACAAGTGTGTCTAATACAGTTTGAGTCTTTTGTTCTGTACTGACTGTACACAATTAAAAATCCTCCATGCTTTACAGGGGAACCGGGGCTTCTGGTAGGTCGTATAAACCAGGAGGACCCATTACGGCGCTTTGACGGCTATGCCAACCAGGATGCTACAAAGAAGAAGATTGTTCAAAATGTCTTCAGGAAAAATGATTCTGCATATTTATCTGGTTAGCACTTTATGTCGTCTAAAAACAAAACTTCTTGTTTTTGTCAGTACACAGTGTGATGTGACCAGTTAAGCTCGTCACGACTGTTTTATGTCGTGATTTTAGTTGCAGCTAATTAGCTTTTCACTTACTCCAGGAGACGTACTGATGATGGATGAACTGGGTTACATGTATTTCCGTGACCGGAGTGGGGACACCTTCCGCTGGCGAGGAGAAAATGTTTCCACCACTGAGGTGGAGGGCATACTCAGCAATGTTCTGGATCAAACCGATGTGGCTGTGTACGGCGTAGCAGTGCCAGGTGAACTGAAGTATTCTTTCGTATTGCAACCGCTTCCTGGTCTTTCCCCATTAGTCTTATTGCTGTCAGTTTTGTGTTAGGTGTGGAAGGTAAAGCAGGCATGGCTGCCATCGCAGATGCTACAGGGAAGTTTGACTGCGATAGTTTCTTGCAGAAGATTCAACGATCACTTCCTACTTATGCCCGCCCAGTGTTCTTGCGAGTCTCCCCACAGGTAGACACCACAGGTAAAGTAACCCAGCATTTTCTCTCCGTAAAAAAAAAAATTATATCACTGATAATTCCTTGTTAATGAAATATTATATATCCAAACATGCATTTATAGGTACATTTAAAATCCAAAAGACCAGACTCCAGAAGGAGGGATTTGACCCAAGGCTGACAACTGACCAGATCTACTTTTTGAACGGTCGAGCTGCCCGTTATGTTCCAGTGGACGAGGAGCTTTACAACTCCATAGTGGGGGGAAGAATGTCTCTATGACGTGTGTGGCCATAGCAGTGCTGTCCAAGTTCCTCAGTCAGATAGGTTAATCAGGTCCCAGTGGGAAATGCATTGAGGAATGCATGCAGCAATGTCTGGATCATTCAGTTTTGGTGCAACACAGTTTTGGCTGTTCATTTTTCTGGAAACTGAGTTAAGAGAACTATTTACATCGAGTACTGTTACACATGAGTTTAAACACTGTATAAGTAACACACTATGAAATAATGTGGGGGTATTTGTTCTTTAACAGATCCTTTTTGATCACAAAATGAACATTTCAAATCGCCTTTGAAGAGCGTCGTACATAGAATAGATTTCTTTCTCAGCTAATTTGAAGGGCGATACATTACATTAATGGTGTTAGAATATAACTTGTAGTATTAAGTGAAACTTTGTTATTGGGTATTTGCCCATCTAGGAAATGCTAAATGCTGCTAGGTTTACTGTGTAGGTTTACCTATGTTACTCAGGCTTGTTTTAATGAGGTTGAAAACCTGATTTTAACAGGCATTATGAATGCCTACAAGTTCAAAACCATACTAATCTTAATATAACCATAACACTATCATGATTTTTTTTAAATGCAATGAATTATTCAACCTGCTTGTCAGATGTATACCTCTGAACAAAACTGTTGAACCACCGAACAACACAGACCTTTTATTATAGAATGTGCCTTTTATTAAACTTTAGATCTATTTCACATTTTATGCTTTTAACGAAAAGGATTTTAAATAAACTGTCAGCAGAGAAGCTAAGCCTCACATTTTGACTGTTTTATGTAACAAATCTGGGTAACATTACATAAGTGCTGAGGTTTGTGAGGTGCAACTCAAAATTCTTTGTTTTGCTGTAATGCTAATAAACTATTTCAAAGTGTTTGCTTCATTCAATTTAATCTATTAAGAATTTATTTTATAACCATATTTGAAAAAAGAAAAGAGAATCTTTACATTTCTTTCAGCTCTGTTAACGCTCTGTTGACAAAGTTATCCTTTCCGGTAGAATTTTCAGTGGATGCTCTTTACAAGCGGTACAAAAATAAGGAAAGGCTTTTGGTGTGATGATATTTGTGAAAGTGTAGAGGGGTTGTCTCTCCTTTGGGTCATAAAATGTCACCTTTCCTCTGTCCATGTCCAAAACCATTCTTATCACGTCTGGCTTCTTAGACATGTTGAGTGGCTCCCAGGGCGCGGTGCAGGCTTTGTGCTCTCCGTTCCGATATCTTATAGTCCAGAATCCCTCTGCAGGTGTCAGCACGTGTTTGCCCTTCCTATTGATCGACTCGCTGGCTATTCCTAAAACCCAGTAGGTGTTGTCGTTCACCTCCACGTCCCAGCTGTGGCGTCCAGTGAAGTAGCCCTCAGCAGCAAGCATCTCTGCACTAATATCGAAGCGTTCTGGGTTGTCTGGAAGCTTGAAGATCTGACTTGAATTCTGCACAACTGTGAGATCCTCAGAGAGGATGAAACAGTTTGCTGCGGTATTGGGATCCAGAATCACTGGAGCTTGAATGAAAAAGTAGAGTTACTGATGTAATGCCTGAAAGCCTGTTGAATTTCATGCAAAAATCTGCATTGAACTTACTATATTTGACAATTTTTTTCATTTTCTCCCACACTTTATATTTTAGAGAGCCCAAGTGCTTCGCCACATCAATTAGGGCTCCAGACAACATGTGTGGACCAGGAGACTTTTTCCAGGTTCTGAAAAGAGATTGCAAAAGTAAACATTTGGGAGTTATTATTGTGAAGTTATTTTTAAAAATGCATACTTTTAAAAACTTACCTTTTGATTGTCTCCTTGTAATTCTGTGAAAAAAATACGATATATATTTAAGTTTCTGATCGACATGCACAAGAATGCACATTCATGTCTGACCTTCAGAAATGGGATATCTTGACTTTTCATTTCCTGTTCTGCTGTTCTGATAATGTTTGAGAGCGATGCAACTTCATTGCTCATCTCCTCAATCTTTTCATTGATCATGAGATTCTTCTGATCCTCCTCAGCCTTTAAATCCAAAAGTCTAGCGGCCTCCTGCTCCTTAAGAAACTTGTGAAGAGCCTCGAATTCCTCTTTGATCTGTGCTTCAGTGTGTTTCGCTTGGTTCTGCAAGGGGACATGCTCAAATGGTTATTTCGAACATCTTCTGAAAGCATCCCTGAAGCTGACCATACCTTCACGTGTTCAGCCATTTCCTCGCATGCTACTGTCGCATTCTTGTACAGCTGTAGCTTCTCTTTCAAGGGCAGAAGTGCGCTCTTCAGCTCCTCCTGAAATGTCAGTGACAGGGCATCAACTCTTTTACAAGGTCAGTCTGGCAGGTGGCCAAGCTGTCAACACAGTGTGCAGCTTTCAGCTGCCACATACCTTTCCCTAGCACCATTCCATCTAAATGGAAAGCTTAACAATACAGTAGCATCAAAGACAAAGAACTGTGGAAGATCCATTGAACGGTTCTCGTCAGCAAAACTTAGGTCACACAGTCTAAAGATGTTTTATTTTTTGGATTAGAAAAAAAAACATATTTAGTGAGTTGGACGTTTAGTTGCCTTCAGGGAAAAAGGCAAGGACAGGATATGAATGAATGTAGTGTCACTTAAACCTGGTGGGAGTCAAGTTTCAGATCCTTCTGGACCTGAATAGCAACAGGATACCAAATATATAATTCTATTATTAGAATAGCAATATACTTTATTATACTTTTCTAAAAGAAAAGTTGGAAAATGAATTATGTGCAACACATTGTCCCAGCAATCTAGTCTTCACTAAATAAAATTAAAACTAAGATATTTCAACGTGTGTATTCATTGATACCTTGTGCTTAACACCTGTGTCTTTTCCTATGATATGCCTTGGCTCCATTTAATATTCAAATACTAAGAAAAATTTTCTCATTTATCTTAGCTGCAATAACTGGCATAAAACTGGTTAATAGGTTATACTTAGACACAACATGTTATGTGAAGGATGTGCTGCTGTCTGCTCTTGTGAAGCAATGCTTTGACCAGCCTTGTGACATTAATATGCCTACCTTACAGTCATGGGCGCCTTCTGCAATGGGATAGAGTCTGTGCCCCCTGTGTGCAGCTGCTTTGCCACAAAGACCACAGATTGGTTCCAGATCCTCCAAGCAGAAGAGTGTGAGGTTTTCCCCGTGCTCTTTACAAGTTTTTGGGTCATTCCTACTTCTGTCGTCTTTGAAGGACTCACAGGCCCTCTCTAGCACAGTGTTTACCACAATTTGATCCATTGAAGAGCGACGCCAGCACAGAGGGCAGCAGTGCGAGTCCTTACGGTCTTGTGTGTCCCAGCTGTCTTGCAGACAGGCCTTACAAAATCTGTGTCTGCAGGTGAGGACCACCGGCTTACGCAGAATATGTCCACAAATTGGACAGGAAAGGTCATCTTCAGAACGAGCATGTCTGGTGGCCATTCTTTCCCCCAGCACTTTGTAACGCAGGCTCCAGTGCCCCTCCCACATCAAGCTACCTCATCTTAACCTCAGAAATAACTGTTAATACTTCAGATCTCAAATACATGTCCAGTGAAATGCTACACGGAGCACTGCCCTTTCTCAAATAAACACCTCCCTAAAGTAAAAACACTTCTCTTTACGTTTAAATAATTGTACTAACTGATAACTGCAAATCTTATGAAGTGGAGCACCACAGAAATAAATATATATATATGGTGCTGGAATATTTGCACACACTGTAGTTCTTGAATTGGACTCATGCTACGTTGACCCTTTGGTTATTTAGAAGGTTGTTAAGTGAACCAGTGTTGTAATGAAAGAAGCAAAACAATCAAATCCAGAGTATGGAGGAGGATATAAATAGCAAAGAGAAGCTGTATCTGGAAGATTTTATTCCTGGCCATTTCAATTTGGGATATTCTTACTTAGTTGTGGATGGGGTATTGATTTAAACTGTCAAAAGTTTAATCTGTGAAAAACTTTATTAATTAAAAGGTAAAAGACACAGCAACATAGTCATCCTAAAATTTAATTTGTTAATCTCAAAAGCATTTAACAGGAACCTGACCTTCTGTGCCTTGTAACCCAGTATTTGGTTGGCCAAATTAGCTTACTGGAATGCTGCACAAAAATAGGTTGTGCCGATGGTGTGAACGCCCAGGGAACACTCTCCTGCCATAAGAAAACACTGTTAAGATGTTTTCTTATTCATGGGTTAAACATGATGGTTTAACCCAAACAATTCAGTCTGAGATGCCTGACGTGGGGCAAATTGAAAAAAAGTGTGTTTTAAAGACCTGATTTTAAATTAATACATTTGGGAATCCAACAAATTACAAAGGTAAGGACTGAGACAATTCAATTATGTGTAAATCTAAACGTAACACTTTATAGAAAAAAAATATTCACCTACCTTGTGGTTGTTGAAGGCCTCCCTTATAGGAAACACTGTATGGTTCATATGCTGGCCAGATCTGCTGCAAACACAGCAGACCGGCTCCAAATCAGCAACACAGAATAGTAGCATCCTCTCTCCGTGTGTCTTGCATGATTTATGTGGAAGTCCAAGACTATCTTTAAAGCAGAGGGGACATTCTTTTACACAAAGCTGTGTCCAAAACTGTTCCAAACAAAAATGACAAAAACTACCACCACAGCCAATGCAGCTCAGAACCACAGGAGCCAGGAAGGTTTCTCCACACACCGCACAGCAAGACTCATCCACAACCTGACAAGCCGTGTCAGCCTCCATCTGTGAAGGTTGCTGCAGCAGTCATGGATCTCTAATAAAGCAGGAAGATCTATTTTCTTTTTAGCTTGTACTTCAGTGTTCAATTTAGTCTTGCTCCAGAGAAGAGGGGGAGAGTGAGTCAACCACTCTGGTTTCACTATAAATTACCATTGACATGTACGGAAATATTTTAGTAGCAAATCTACCATCGGCTCAGAACAAGTTGGAAAAATGACAGAGACATCAAATTAATCATTTTGCAGTTTTAAATGAGCTAAAAACTATTTTTATGACTACACAGTGCATATTATGGGTTAACTCGGTCCATAGTGAAAGTTAGAGGTCACCAGGTCACTTAGCCAGGGATCATAGTATCCATACTTCTCCCTCGATTGGCTTTGACATGTGATCTGTGATCAATAGCTAAAATTGAAAAGTGCCACTTTTTCCATCTATAAACAATCAGTATGTTTTTTACATGTTCATATTTTGTATTTTAAATAAAACTCAAAAGTTCAGCGACACAACTTGTGTAATAAATGGGGATAATCTTTTAAACATTTTATTTTTTGTTGGACTTGAAGTAACTATATCAGGGACCCTGCAGCACGTTTGCTCTTGTGTATTGAAGGTCTGTCACATTTAATTGTGAGTAATCATTGTAAGAATAAAGCCAAGTTTTCTATATTTTGTGTAGCGTTTTTATTTATTTTTTTCCAAATGAGATTAGATCTGAATAATTTTGCAACCAGGTTATTTACGTATTAAAACATATAGTTGACAGACAATGTGTCATCATACCTGTGAACTGCATGTACTAATGTGCAATAATCAAATAGTTGGCGAGAAAGGCAGACGCAATTCTTTATGCTGCAACGTCAGTTCTAGAGCATGATGGTTATTTTTATCTAAAATATAATTTTAAAATATATTTTATTTTGAAATAAAATATATTTTAGATAAAAAATAACCTAAATAAAAAATATCGTAAAGCAGTTTTACCTCTAAAATCTGGGTGACATTTTTAGCTTAATGTGCAATTGTCTCCTGACAGTGATATGATAAAAGGGGAGAAAAATTACATGTATTATTTTACTATAGGGAACTTTGCTTTAGTTCTCAAAGATGTCTACCACTAGAGAACTGAAACATACACCACTGAAAACTATACGTAAATCACATGGTCCACTTTATTTTCAAACAGAATGACTGCAGTGAAACATCACAAAAGAAATGGAAGATCATTACATACAAAATAGTTGTTCAATAAAAGTAAAAGTTCTGCAATGTAAAAACTCCTAATGTGTAACAACACACATATAGTATGTCTGTTCCGAGTCATGTACCGAGTTAAACCTCACCTGATCTGAGCCAATGACCAACATGTGATATTCCTGTTTCTGGCAGACATGATTAAGGCAACTTGAACACATGCTTCTGCACAATAGGATAAAAACACGACTAACATGCAGATTTAATCACAAGCTTTTTGTTATATGTTGTTATATGCAGGAGGTTTAGTTTGGACTTTGCATGGTGGAATGCATACGTTTCCAGTTTTTCTAATGTTACACATAAAGATAAGGAATGCCAAAATACACAGCTGATCTGACAGTGCATATCCAGTGCTTCTTCAACAAATAATTTTATACACATTTTGGCTTTAATAATTATTATTTCTTTCAGTATATTATTTCTGTATTACATATACTCTGTCTTCAATAATCATAAGTTTCACACATCACATTAGCTTCCTGTCATGGTGATCGGATGCACGTGCAGAGCGCTGGTGTCGGACCTCCAGGTGTTTGCTCTGCACTCGGTCAAAATGCTGCAGCAGCTCGTTGTAATCCACCTGAGTGTGAGAGGAGCGCTTGCAGGCCGCTTGTTTTTTAGAGTCCATGTACTTGGATTCGTCCACAGTTCTCATAAGCTCTGGATTGGGCACACACTTCAGCCGATGCGAGAGCAGCTGGAAAGCCTGACTCTGAGGCAGCAGCATCAGCAGACCATACAACGCCTTAATCAGGTATGGGTTGTTCTCCACATCCAGGAGCTGCAGACGCAGGTAGGTAAAAATGGGGCTTTCTATGAGCTGCACCAGCTTGTCAACCTCCATTAGGAAGTCCACAGTCACTTCCAGATTGCCAAACTTCTGGATGAGATCATACGCATGCTTGTAGTTCTGTGTGAGGAAACAAAGGGACACAGTGGCCACCGGGTTGTGGCACCAGGACCGATACAGGCAGCAGAACAAAGCACAGCTTTCCTGAGTGTGCAGATCTTTTAGCTGGTTGCGTAGCTGGAAGAGCTCAGCAGAGGTGAGAAGGATGGTGTTGAGGGTCTGAACCATGGTAGAGGCGAATTTAAGGTCCTCCTCCTTCAGCAAGATGTCAGCCATCGAGTGGAAGATGTTCTCTGCATGAAGCAATAGGCAAAGCTGCCTGATGATGAAAGCTCCTCTGTTCTCCAGGAGTTTCCTGTCCAGACTGAAACGCTTCAGTAAATTGATCATGAACTTATAAAAGTAAGAGTTCATACTAGGAGTAGAGGGGGAGGAGTCCACAGCTTTGGAGGCCGTGCTGGACTGCTGTCCTGTTTTGGGCCCGTCTGGCACCTTGAGCACCAGTTTGTTGTCAGCCATATCGCAAGAGGAGGCCAGGTCAGTTTGGCCAGCAGGAGAGGATGCTATCTCAGCCAACACCTCCAGATCCTTCAGGATGACTTCATCAGAGTCATCAGACAACGTTTTAAGCAGAATGGGGAAAAGGTTGTCTGTGTGGCGAAACATTTTGCGTGGTGTTTTGATGTACAGGTGATAAAGCCATTTGAGGACAGCTATGCGGGTCATCATGCCAGTGGAGGAGTCATGGAGGTGGCGGTTCAACACCTGAACAATCCCGTCGAGGTCCAGAGTTACGTGAGGCTTGTCAGAACTTGCTGGAGTAAAGAAGCTGATGTTGCTCAAACCGACGGATTCTTGGGATGCATTCAACATGTCATTGCCGTCTCCTTCCATTTTGGGTTGGCCTTCTCCAGCAGAAGACGATCCCGTGCTTCCGTTTCTTTCTTCCTCCGTGTCCTCATCATCTTCAGGAGTCACCAGTTTCATCAGACTGTTATTACAGGCACTGGCCGCTTCTTTGGTGTTTTTCTTTCTGTCATCATAGGAAAGGCATGGGAGCACTGCAGTGAGAATCCCAGAAGAATAAGGGAGCACCACTCTGCCTGCGAGCTGGATGAACTCCCTCATCCAGGTCATAGCTGTCAGCTGGATCAGATCATTCGTGAGTTTGGTTTCATCTGCAACCTGGCAGTGAATGACAAGAATGTTGGCCATCTCAGCAAATTTCACACTTGAGGGGGTCTTCTTAATCTCCTTCAGAAACTCCCCAAGCACCACCTCACACGTCCTGCGGATCTCCTTGCTGTTGTCACCCAGGATCTGAAAGAGTCCGTCCAGGATCTCGGGGAGATAGTCTAACAGGTGGATGTCTGGCACTGACTCCAGCACATGAATCCAAGAAATGATAAACTGCCTGGCATACTGATTATTCGAGTAGATCCTCTCCCTCAGCAGGGGGACGAATGACACCAGGTCAAAAGTGTTGCTCTCTGTTACTATGTCTTTCAGTAATCTGTCCAGGAGCTCAGATCCACTTTTCACATTCGGGTCTGGATCTGCTGCGAGCTTGCTGAGACCATCAAAAAGCAGATTGAAGTGAGGCAGCACTGCCCCTCTGGCCACCTTCACTATGTTATACAGAGCCTCGCAGGCGTAATAGCGCAAGCGGCTGTCTGAGTCATTGAAACACGTGAGTACTGGCTCAATGAGCTCCTTCAGATACAGACCTGAGTCCTTCCCCAGGGCGATGGAGCAAGCCGCCAGTCCGATCAGACCCCCCTTGCGGCTGTGCGGGTGTTGAGAGAGCGCAAACTCCGATGCCAGGATCTGGATCACATGTCTGATTTGAGTTGAGTTGTTCTGGGCCACGAACTCTCGCACCAGCTTCTCTATTTCCAGAGCCGCGACTTTCCTCTTCTCATACAGCTTATCATTGAGAGCCCTCACAATGTTGGGCGTCAGGGGCGAAAAGTCTTTCTCCGTGTTCATGCTGGCGGCTGCTCTCCCGAATCCCCGTCTGCGTAAGTAGGCGAGAAAGCGGCTCGCATTTAGATTAAACTATATCAGAAAACAAACAATTCTACCCTGAGAGGTTTCATTCGTATCAAGGAAGCGCTCTAACACAAAGCAGCTGACCAGTTACATCCGCCGGAAATGCGTCACTGTTGCAGCTTTTATTTGGGTCCCGCTTCGTGCGCAGCGGCAACTCTGATTAGCGCCATTGGCGACACACGCCGCAAATAGTTGTTTTGTTTTAATGTTGCATGTTTTCCAGTTGGCACGTGAATATTAGTTTTATTTTATTTTTTTAAATATTGCTAGAAAGCCTTTGTACTTCTGACGTCTGCCATGGCGAGCCGCGTCTCCATTCACTCCCAGCTCTCCTCCATCATGGAGACGATGGCGAAGTCTGCGTTCAGCCAGGTCTGCAAGCTGGTGGACCAGGACTCAGCCGAGCTGCGGTCGGAGCTGTCCCGGCTTCTGTGTGCCAACTCAGCCCTGACAGAGAAAGTGAACAGTCTGGAGTGTGAGCTGACAAGTGTGGTCAGAGACACGCCCAAGAGAAGTAGAAGTTATTGCAGCGTAGGTGTGCAAACTGTCTGCAGCAGAGACGAGAAGCATCATGATGGTATTGGGAGTATCGCAAACTAAAGTAGCAGGTCATTGTGAGCGAACGCATTGATTTATCCAGCTTGTCCTTCGTTTCTTTTCTGTTTCTCAGTGACCTGCCCTCCCACGATAGAGGGGATCTTTGGAAAAGACTGGTGTATAAATCTGTGGAAGGACAGAGATCCATTCAGTCCCCAGAGATGCACAGACTCACCTGGGCCTCCTGATGATGAGGTGAGGAGGGATCGCTCCAGGGCATCCTGCCTATTATTATGGACACAGAAATGATTACAAATCAGCGTAATAACAGTTTCCCATGATCATCAAGGCACATTGTCCTGCGTGTTTAAAGTTTCTTTGCTTCAGCCAATATGATTTTAATGGAAGGCTGATTAAAAGGCATTATGTCATGTTTTATTTAAATATACAATAAGCGTAAAATATCACAAGATGTTTGTTTTGCTTATTTTAGAGATTTTTTTTCAAACTTTGTCAATAATTCATGTCCCTCAATTTACATTAACCTGTGAATGGTTATAATGTCATAAAATGTTCAACAAGTAGTCCTGTATGAATCCTGTACTATTTCAAAGATTAAAATAGATCTTGGTTATTAAATTGAAATAGTCCATCCATTCAGCCAAAGGGTATCATTTGTTACTGCAAATTATTTTAACCAATAAAAAGTGAAAGGGTACATTGTGCATGAAAACAAAAATTAATTTTGCTTATATTAATGTTTAACACAATCTCTTTTTGTAAAGTATGGTGAACTGATCAGTTTTTACTTCATCAACATGTTTTGCTGTAATTTCACTTTTTCAACTGCCTGCCGTGGTGGAATGTTGTGAATTTACCAAAATCAAATGTTTTTTAAAAAATTATGTTCTGTACTTTGCTAAGTTAATGTTTGGCTCTTGATCAAATAAATAATTAGATTCTAATAACTGAAGTTAAAAAACTTTTTCCATTTCAAATTACAGCTTGTAATCCAGAGTTTTTGAAAATGTGTTCTTTTGAATTTGAGATTAAAATAAGTCTTTGCCTTTAACAGCCTGCAGCAGTTCAATCGGACCAAGTCACACTTGCCAAGCTCAAAACAGAGGAGTTGATGCCAAATGCTGCCACTAACTCAGATGAGGAAGCAATTTCCAATGAAGGTAAGAAATGTGAAGAATCGAGAGTGGAATGGGCAAATATAGCAATGTTTTTCCTGCTTTCTGAGTTTAAACAGCTGCTTTTGTACATCAGAACATGAAGAAAGCATGGCTGAGGAATCGGATAAGAAGTCAGTGGATTACTCTGTCGATGGCAGTACTTGCGGCTTTCCACTTGATCAGGATGGACAGCAGGATTCGTTATTAGAAAGTATCGAAGAACCACTTGTGCAGTTTATCAGTATCAATGGCACAACGGAAGAGGACTTTAGCACCCATATCATACCAATTGAAGTGGAGGACGAGGAGGAGGAGGATGATGATGTCCAGTTTGTCCAAGCAAGTCACAATGAAGCAGAATCGAGCCCTGCAGTCGGGCCCAGTCACAACGAACAGCAGGCATTACCAACAAACAGCACTGACAACTGTATCACTAATATTAAGGACTTCCCTAATAACTTGAACGTGGTCAGTGTGAAAATGACCAGAGCTCCAAAAAGCAACACGTTCACATGTCATGTATGTAGCAGGACGTTCTTTCACAAGGGCACACTGACACACCACATGAAGTCACATAAGACAAACTTCTGCAGCATCTGCAAGCAGCATTTCCCTCAAAAGAAGCTGAACTCCCACAGATGTGTGCCTCCTGTTTCACACCAGAGAATCAGCAAGTCGTGCGAGTTATGCGGCAAGGTCTTTGCCAACCAATCAGCTCTGAGGATTCACTATGTTGTCCATACAGGTGAGAAACCCTACAGGTGCAGCCTGTGCGGCAAAAGGTTTACTCAAAAAGGCAATTTAAAATGTCATCTACGCATCCATACTGGTGACAGACCTTTCCTGTGTGTTAAGTGTGGAAAGACCTTCACGCAGAAGGTGAACCTCAATCATCATCTAATGGCACACTTAAATCGTGAGGTTGTTGGAGGAGGGTCAGTGAGTCAGAAACAACCCAAACCTAGCAACATATAGCAGCAGAAACTAGGGGTGCAGCGATAAATTGATCGGACGATAAATTTGCTCCGATTTCCTCCATTTTGGGAAATTGGTGATCAGCTGTTACTTCCATGTGAAGCCAATCTTATCTACTCATCTTATCTACCTCGGCAAGGGTCCAAAAATCAACCAATGTCTTCTTTTGCTCTGTGTTGATAGACTGGTCCAATTACAGCCTGTGTCTGAACACTTATAATTAACAGTAGTCACCCCACTGTTGCCAAATCTGTGACTTATATTCAGTAATTTAAGACAAAAAAATTCAGATTGGCATGTCAGGCTTTTTAAATATCAGTAATCGGCGATTTGAAAATTGCAATCCATGCATCCTTAACAGAAACATGTCACTAACTGGATATAATGTATTGTTTATTAGCTACATTTATGAAATTCATCATGCCACTGTTTACACTAGTGTAAATGTTGTTAATGTCTTGATGGTAACGTTTTATTTGTCTTTAGTATTGTGGAAGGTGTGTTGAAAACAAATGCTTTTGTACTTTAGTTGACATTTTTCATGTTTTTTTTCTCTATTAAAACAAAATCATAAGTACAAATATGTTCATTTGTTTTATTTCATAAAACTCAATTTCAGTTATATGCTAGTAAAATCGATGCTGCTAGAACCTTCTCTAAACAGACTCAGCTCAGGCAAGCTTTACATTCAAAAAAAGCAATTTCTATTAGGCATAGGAATGAAATAAGACTACATGAAATCAGATTTACAGAATCTTGACAATTTCTCTTCAATTCGAAATCTCAGTAGAACCATAAAATAACTATTCAAACAGTAACAATATTATCAATTACACCGTGTAATTGATAGGGTGTGGAGCTTCTTCAAATATATGCCCAAGAGATCATTTAATTTTAGTTATATTTCAGAAAAAATGTCTTCAGTTTCATTTTAATGCCAAAGAATTCAATATGGTGTTGAACAAATAAAGAACTGGTCAAAGGAACAATCTTGGTTCAGGTTTTTGTTCCAAGGAGGTAGTTTTAGAGGTTGGCCAGGAACATTTTCCCAAAGTCAATAATTTGGTATTTCTTGGGACAGTCCTTCTGTGGCCTCATATATTGGGAACAAACACATGCAACAATGAAATGAAGTTAAAATGTTTTTCATTTCTTGCTGGCTAATCAAACTCAGACCCGTGAGAATAAATATTCTATTATAAAGGACCAATAAGCTCCACTATTGGTTAGCCACTGCTACGTTAGTCTCTCCACTCTAGCTAAAAAATATGACTAACAGTAGCACAGGTCATAATAGATAATACAATCCAGCTCTCTTTGCTCCACATCAGTATTTTTCCTCCATGTTGGATGTTAGTAAAGAAATACTGCCGCATGTTGAGTCACTCTGAGCAGTGCTGAGAGGACCTGTGTCAAATACCTCTGGTTTGACCATCCAGTTGAAACACTGATGGTGATTTAAACCATATTTATACGCGTAGCATTTGCCACATCCCACGCAGCTATAAGGCTTTTCACCCGTGTGCGTTCGAAGATGTATGTTTAAAGAGCTTTTCTGGGAGAAACTTTTGCCACAGTCTGGACAGCTGTAAGGCTTTTCACCAGAGTGCACTCGCTGGTGCAGCTTCAGGTACGTTTTCTGAGCAAATCGTTTTCCGCACACAGAGCAGCTGAAAGGCTTTTCGCCCGAGTGCCGCCTAATGTGCACTTTTAAGCTGCTTAAATAGTTAAAGATTTTTCCGCAGAATAAACAGTCAAACCGCTTTGGTGCCTTAACAAGTTTGGGTTGAAAGGGGAGTTCTTTGGTTGTGTTTGTTTGGAGACAGTTTGTGTAATCTGAGGAATCCACTGAGGCTGGAGGAGGATTTGTGTTTTGCACAAGGCTGCCCATTGCTGCATCCTCTATTAATCTGTCCGCGATGGTCGGCTGTGCCCGCTGTAGCATTTGTCCGTCCGACATCATGGGGAAATTATTCAATTCCCCTGTCTGAAGCTGCAGTTCATCGACGGATCTGTGAAGCATGCCGTCATCTTCAAACATCCCAACAACTGTGAAATGAAAATGCATCCAGTTAAATCATAGGCAGTTAGCAATCTGTGTTGTTTTATTTCACTCCACTCTTACTTTTCCTGTTGTCAGCACGACTCATCTGCTGACCAATAGGGTGATCGTCATACGTCTCTTCTTTGACAAAAATAAGATCAGGTTCTCTCCCCATCATGTCAGCTGCCTACCAACAGCATAAAGGAAACGGCTAAAAATACATCCCTCATTATTCAGACCATCATATGACTGAATTGCAAAAATAAGACACACAGCTGACCTCTGCTCCTATGTTTGTCATAGCAGCCTCCATTGGCAGTCTTCTCTGAGGGTGAAGCTTGTCTTCTCTCCACAGATCCATGCACCAATCCTTCCCAAATACTCCTTCAATGGCTGGAGAAGGCTGGTGCTGATCTAGAAAGGAAAAATATAGAGCTTATACTGAGATATGATGCAGACGGTTATCTTTCTATAAATGCAGTTCAACAAAAATAGGCAGAGAGCAAACAGTAACTCCAAGTAACAATAATATTAACCAGAATACAAGCCGATAGGGTGCATTGTGCAGCATAAAAAAAGGGGGGGAAAACCCCACAGAGTGTCAGACTTGATTCAAGCGTCTGACCTGAAAGTTGCCTGACGCTGGTGTTGACATGTGCTGGGTAGGTCTGTCCCTCTCTGGCTGCTCTCAGTTGGACCTCCAGAGAGTAGCACCTCTTCTTCAGCGCCTCGTTCTCCGTCTTATGCAGAGATATCTCAGTGTGAAGGACGGAGGAGCACTCGTCAGCCAGGCTGCTGATCTCAGCCAAAGCCGCCTTTGTTAGCCTGTCCAGGATGACGGCCAGCTGTGTCCGAAAACTCCTGTTAGCGCCGTCGCACATCATCTCGCCAAAGTCGCTGAGTATTTCTAATTTCGGCAAGATTAACCCCCACGAAGCAGCGTCGCTCCTATAATCAAATATGTGATACAGCTGTAGCGCAAAGGATTATGGGAAATCTATAGGCGAAAGCACCACAACGTATACTGTATGTAAAGGCAACAGCGTGTTCCTGCCTCAGCTCGATTCATGAGGCTTTTTGTTGGACATATATGGATAGAAAATGTCACAGGACGGAGAAGAAAAGTATGATAAAACATGTCTCAAAACATTAATGAATAAAAAAATACTTTGATGCATAATTATTGCATAACAAAGATATTTGTTCTGTAAAGGCCAAGCTTGCAAAATCAGCACGTTACATTATTTTGTCGTTATCTTTCAAATATAGTTGGAACTTCTCCTGTTTCACATCTTCACACGTTTTTTTATATTACTTATTCACCCACGCACAATAAAAGCGATGCAAAGCTTCTTTATCGATAAAATTTAAATATATATAAACGGAGTTGAGCTACTGCAAAATATTTTTAAATGAAGAGAGGCGAATAATATAATATGTATGATATTTACGTTACTGGATCTTTACTCAGACTTAAAACTAGACATTATTTGAAATTGTTGCCATCTAGTGGTGATTATATGTAATAGCCACATAAATTATTTTCAGATCCAACCAACCATGTTTTCGGGATACAAAAAAAAGGCAATGAATGATCAATGAAACACCTTTAGTGTAACATATTAAGTTCAACCGAAAAGCAAACGAAAAGCTTGAAATGCTGTGTGTATTAAATCGAGGTTACCTATGGCTTTCCTTTTTTAAATCTCAATAAGTAAAACTTCTTGTTTATGTTCTTATTTATTGAGATGCCTCTGTACAGACTGTACAATGACCCACAGAGATGATAGGACTACTAATAAATTCACACCTTTTAATGCTTGATCTAATTAATCTATTATAGCACACTAAAACAATATAGAGTATGATCAATATTAAGTAAACAAAATCCTCTAACCCTTCAAACCTTTAATGTGTTTTTTTAGCCAAACACATTTTAATGATCTGTTGATAACCATTAATGCTACTTAATGGCATTAATGGTTATCAAGAATTAATACATTTGTAAGTTCTCAGGAGGAATTGGCTTTACCAGACGATTAAAAAAAATTTTGCTTGTTGAAACATCAGTTTTGATATTTTACACAGAAAACCTTTCAGTGATGTGTTCAAAATATGCACTGCTTGACACATTCATATCTTAAGCAAAGTAAACTTTATTTTTCAGTAGCTGTTTAAAATCAGAATGAAGAAATAAATGTTAGCCATTGTCAGTTTATGTGGTTCCCTGTATAATTGTTCCACTGAATGACTCGCCTCCATAGGCGTTTAGGCCAGGATCTAGATGCAGAGTCAGATGTTTCTTCAGATTACACTTCTTTGTGAAACCCTTGCCACAGCTGACACAAACAAAAGGTTTTTCACCTGTGTGTGTGCGCTGATGCATATCAAGGGTGCACTTCTGAATAAAACCCTTTTCACAAATAGTGCATCGATAGGGCTTTTCCCCAGTGTGTGTGCGCTGATGTGTGTACAGGTGGCCTTTCTGGGCATATCGCTTTCCGCACAGCGTGCACCTGAATGGCTTCTCGCCTGTGTGACTTCGCTGGTGAATTTCAAGCTGGCTGAAGCATCTGAAACCCTTGCCACACTGCATGCAGCCAAACCTCTTTGTCGATGAGTTCCTAAAACCATGGAGCTTCACATTCCTGGATGCACTGATGTTTTGTGAGGCAACATTTTGAACCACTTGTTTCCCTTCCTGCAGTGTAGCGTGAGCCGGTGTTAGTTGTGGATTCCACTGCATATCCTGTCTGCTGGAGTCAGCATGAGGCTGCTGGCTGCTTGAACTCATAAAGCTATTGATGAACATAGGTTGCTGGTGTCCTCCACTTGGTTTAGGATGCTGCATCACATTTGGAGCCTTTTGGGTATCCAGAGCTCCATCCTTTCCTGTTAACAGCAGATGAAAATGGAAAAACTCCCTAAAACCAACATAATGTAGCAAAAGCCAAACAAAAACAATCTAAAAACTCACTTGCTTCATTTGTTCTGTCTTGTTCAGTGTTCTTGTTTTCCACATCTGATGGCTCTTCTTTTATCACTATCAGCTCAGACAAGTCATTTGGTGGGTTTGCAACCTAAATTGCACAATTGTAAAAAAAATAATTGAATTTGATTCTATTTTAAAATTGTACACAGTTCTGCTAAAATACCAGGTTTTTATGAGAAAAAAACAAACAAACAGACCCTCATAACTCATTTGAAAACTTTTTCCACATATGTTGTGATGTTTATCCTGTGCAGCTTAACTGAAAACCAAACAAACCAGCGATAGTTTTGGACTTTGGCTCGGCCATTACCCTTGATTATGACGCAACCTCCACCACATTTCACTGTGGATATACACAGTGAAATTGGGTGAAACGGTCTGTCCAAAACAAACTATCCTGAAAGGTTTTGGTAAAATATCACCAAGTTTGGATAAGCCATTTAGAAGAAATGTCCAGTCTTCATAATGGCCCCATGCTCTCTCTCTCTCTCTCTCTCTCTCTCTCTCTCTCTCTCTCTCTCTCTCTCTCTATATATATATATATATATATATATATATATATATATATATATATATATATATATATATATATATAATTTTATTTTTTATTTTTTTTTTCCATTTATAAGAGACTGCCTTCCCTTTCTTAAGGTGTAGCGTACATATAATGCCACGGAAATAATAACTTTGTACCATGAGATTCTTTTGATCATTAGTCTTTTCTCTTTTTTTGCAAACTGTGGCTTTAGCTAAAGCGGTGGTATCCAAAGTCAACCCTCAAAGTCCAGTATCCATGATTTATGTTTTATGTTCGGAACTCGGAAATTCTGACTGGGAAGTCGGGGAAAAAAATCAACTGGAACATCCTGTGAAGTCAGATTTCCCTCTAGTCACGACTCATAAGTGGTGCTTGCTTTTGGGAAGTAAAAGCTGAAAGTGATGTTCTGCAAACTACATCTAAATTTTATATATTTAGTACCTAATACATTTATTTTTTCAGCTGAAAATGTGCCGGACATTTGTCAGAGTATATGTGGGAAACATTTTGAAATGATCGCTTAAATTCAAACAGGTTTAAAACAGACTGCATTTGATTCAGTTTGGATACTTACTTCAGGTGAAGTATGCTCGTCACTTTGGTGCAAACTGTCCATCTCTGTTGAGGTTCCTATGTTTTCCCACGTGGTTCCACTACTGTGCAGTGCACTTAAATACAAAACATTAGCGGTCAAAGGAAACAGTCGAGATCAAGAGCTTTGGGTAGAATTAAACACTATACATACTTTGAATTGTCTGAAGCCAAAAAGCCTTTATTTTCTGGAGACCCCCTCATCTCTGAGCATGCTGCTGCTGCTGCTGCTGCGTCCTGCCTGCGCTCCTGAGCCATGAACAGCAACTTCTCCATCAGCTGCAGCTTCTCTGTGAGAGAAGCGATTTCATTTCGCCCCCTTGTTATTTCTATTTTCAACATCTTGGACTCGATCTCCACCAGTTTGCTTATTTCCATCACAGCTGTTTTGGACAGCGCATCCATGATGGAGACGAGCTGCGTCTGGAAGGAGAAGGCTGTGGACATGTTTCTCGTTGGTCTCCCGCGACACGCAAAATTCACGCAGGCGAGTTGCCACAGTCAGGATTCCGTCGTGATGACTACAACAACATGTAGTTACACTGTCTGGTGCGAGAAGAACAGTACAGGCATGCATAAGGGTGAAACTCGAGTTGTTCGAATGGAAACTTTGGTTCCATCTACCGGTGAGGCGGAAGCATAGCAATTATACAAAAGTACTGTAATATTGACTTGAAATAATGGCATATGTTGCTTAGTTTACCAAAACGTTGGTTAATATTGGTGAATATTAACTAGGCGTCAACTTTGCATTCTGATTGGAGCATTTTGGACGCTGCTTTCTGGAGAACTGCAGCGACCAGAAAGCAGTGCGGTGTTGCAAGACGTGTGATTGGCTGATGAAACGTCAGTTCAGGAAGTAGTGCATGGAATTAAACTTACTCATTTGCCGACTGAAAATTCACATGACCATTTGCTGTTTCGAATTTTCTCTGCAAGGTAGTAAAAGTAATTTGTTTCATTGTTTAAAAATAATTACATTTTAGGCTTGTAGTTGTTTCTACGTACTAAGAGACGCGCTTGTACTAATATGCTGACTATTGGTTCTCCTGTACTTGAAGTAGGCTGCAAGTAAATTCCCACGCAGCCTGACATGTCTAGTAAACCACATTCAATACAAGTTTTTATTATAAAAATATTTGTTGAAGTTTACAAAAGCCTTGCTTCGTGCATTTTTCACACGGTTGCAAAACTACTTTGCAGCTGACTTCCTTTTATTTTGCAACCTTTCTCTCTTCTTGCAGTGCTGTGATGGCTGGAAGAAGAGTTGTGGTCTTTCCTTCCTCAGCAGAGCTCGGTCCAGTCTTGGCTCATTTGGTGATCTCTCGGGCCGAGAAGGCCATAGCCTCTCATGGCAGGTTCACCCTGGGTCTCTCAGGAGGAAGCCTTGTGTCCATGCTCAGCAAAGAGCTGCTGGCTCTGCCCCAGCCAGACTGCAGCAAGTGGGTGATTGGCTTCTGTGATGAGCGCCTGGTTTCTTTCGATGATCCGGAAAGCACATTTGGGCTTTACAAGGTAAAATTTCCTGTTACTGAGTTAATATATATGGCTCATAATGCATTGTGCACCAAATGGCATTTAAATTAAATGCCAGACTTCTCTTCTGTTTTAGAGTCAGTTGTTTCCCAAGATCAACGTCCCTGAAAGTGGAATCTTAACCATAGACTCCTCTTTGCCAGTGGCAGAGTGTGCAGAGGATTATGCCTGTAAACTGAAACAGGTCCAAATTAATCCCAAGCTTTTATGTTTTGCTACTTGGTTGGTTCTTTGAATTTAATTGAATTCTTAAATTCGAAATAACAGGTGTTCCCAGGTGAAGAGTTTCCTGTGTTTGACCTGTTGCTGCTGGGAATGGGACCAGACGGACACACATGTTCTCTTTTTCCAGGTCATCCCCTTCTGGAGGTAACTGACATTTATAACTCCAGTCTGTTCAGTGTTCAATCCAGAACCACTTCTGTGAACAAATCTCAAATTAAGTCTCCCTTTTTTATTTGGCTTTCAAGAAGTCGGACTGCCTCAGATTTTTCCATAAGAGTTTAACGTTGCCTACATTTGTATTTATATTTTCCTGAATAATTCTCTGTCACGTCCGATGCAGAAGAAATGAAATAGATTTTTCAAGAATAGTAGTGTGAATAAAAAATGATGCTTCTCTCATGTCCTGTCTTGGTGTCATGAAAGACCTTTGAGACCTTTGAGCTGAACTTTAATTAGTGATGTTTACACTATACTTTATGTATGGCTTAAATATACGTTCAAAGTGTTTGTCAGTCATCGGCATCTTCTGCACAGATGTGCTGTTGATGCTAAATGTAGAACTTGTCCCATACATTTCCCCCACAGAGAATAATTAAATGTTGTGCCACCAGCAGCTAAAGTCTGCTGTTCCCATCTTCCAGCTGATGTCAGGGTTAGAGCTGAATTGGAGCAATTACACTTTTCAACTCAGCCGACTCTCTCATAAAAGCCATCCCCAACCCTCTCAGAATTCAACTACTAATTAGTGCAGATCATCCATCATGCTGTGTGCATCAAGCTGAGAGATGATAGTTCCCACTCTGGCAAAAAGTAAAATGCTTTACATGAAATTTCTTATTCAGTAAGACCGGAAGCAATGCATCAATAACTGGATAACCCCCACTGACTCTAATGTATTTTGCTTGCGTAATATGAAGTGTAAAAAGCTTTGTCTGTGTCCCACACGCAGGAAACAGAGAAAATTGTGGCTCCGATCAGTGATTCTCCCAAACCGCCTCCACAACGCGTCACTATGACTTTCCCAGTGGTGAACGCAGCACGCTGTGTGACCTTTGTCTCAACAGGTGGAAGCAAAGCCGCTGTTTTGAAGGTGATGGTTAGACAAATATGATTTATACATAACCTTTCATTTTTTTATATGATATATAATGTCTCTACTTATTATCAGATGCAATGAAGATTTCACATGTGTGTAAATTTTGTGCTCGGAAAGCATGTCTGGATGTAAATCCTTCAATTTTCACAGTCACAATAAACATACTATTTGTAGAAAAATTAATTAAATTAACCAAAACCTTTTGGGGGGTTTTATATGCAAGTGACTAAAAACAATGTAGTAATAAAAACATCAACCATTTTGACACACTAACCAAAACAGAAGAACTTAATCTGCTTATTTGTGCAATTTTGCTCGATTGCAACTCAGAACTCATCTTTTTTTTTTTTTTTTTTTTTTTTTTTTTTTTTTTGCAGGAGGTTTTGGAGAATGGAAAAGCTTCGCCTTATCCAGCCGCTCGTGTTGCACCAATCAGCGGTGAACTGTTTTGGCTCATTGATGACCCTGCAGCTGCCACCTTGACTATCCAGGTTGAAAGGCCAGGTGCGGGAGCCAAGCTTTAAAACTCTCAGTCTGATGATGAATCAGCACATCAACAGGAAATACAAAATGGGACATTCCTGCATTAGTAAAATTGTACTTAAGAATACAATAACATACCTTAACACTTTCTGGATAATTACATTTGTGTTTTGCTGCTGTATGAATGTAATGTGTTTTGGAACATTTGTTGGATGTCTTAAGAACAAAGTAATTACTGTACTGTTATTCTTTCAATGCATTACCACTTTTTAATGTTAAGGCTGGTAAGTTATAAAAATACCCGAGTGTGATTAAAGTCTCAGTGTACCTGTAGAAATGTTTCCTTGGTGTAATTTATTTTTATTTTTGAGATTACATTTTCCTCTTTCTTTGAATACGACTGGGGGAAAAAAACACATTTTCATTCTGTTTTCCTTTAAAGGAGTGAATTGAGTTTATCTTTTGGTTTGACCGCCTGGAAATGCTTTTAACGTTTCTGAAATACGAAATGAAGAACACGTTTGATTTAAGAAAAAAAAAATCACATTTTGTGTCTGGTTGAGGTTTCCCCTTTAAGACGAGACTACACCCCTCCCCTTTAAGGCTCAACTTCGCACTACAACATCAGGGCACTCTGCACAGATTGCTTGTTTTGTGATGGGTGCGAAATGCAAAGCTACTATTCATTTTAATTTAAAACGAGTGCAATAGGATAATAACATAAAACACAGATAGTTGCCGCAATGCACGGGCTCGCCGTCCTCCCCGCCGTGCTGCTCCTGCTGCTCCTCCGCTGCTGCTCGCCTGTCCGGGGATACTTCGCGGAGGAGCGCTGGAGCCCCGAGTCTCCGCTTCTGGCTCCCCGGGTTCTCCTCGCCCTCATCTGCAGAAACTCCGAACACTCTTTGCCGTACTTTCTGGGAACTATAGAGCGACTCAAGTATCCGAAGGACCGCATGGCTCTATGGTAAGTTCCTGTCGGTAAGACTATACTGGAATAAGGACAAATGCCTGCGCATTTGGGAACGTCTCTTTTTAAATAAGACAATATAATGTTAAGGGGGAATAAAAGCGTTAGAAGTGATTTTGGACGCATGGCCAAATTATGTCACGCAATAGATTAAACGCTCAGTTTGGCGTTGAAAACGCATAATCAGTTGAGTAAACAAGGACGCAGTCGATCAAGTTTTATGTCCAAAACTTTGTTCTGTAAACGTGGAGGGGAGGGGACTTGGCCACGAGGGGAGCTGTGAGATTCAGTATTCAAAATAACATTTAATTTCAGCCAAACACTTTCATATGTCTCCATGTCTGAAACCAAACCTGATGGAGAAAATTATTAGCCTTGTAATTAATTAAAAATATAAAACTGTGCGATCAGCGAGCGCATAGTTTCATTGCAATATTGAAACAGTTTTATTGGACAGTCTGATTTTGAGCTAAATTAGCAAGTGCAAAAATAAATATTTAGCTGTGTCAAATCATTTTGTGACCTTACCCAATGGTGAAATTACTATGTGACATTAAATGGGATTTTAGGGCCATTTTAAAGCATCTGTTAATCTACACCACCTCAGTTATTTGGGGCAAGCCTTATTCCAAAGCAAATGTAGATTGTGCAAACTCATATTTAGGGTAATTTAGACATCTGTGGAAATAAGGGAGGGGTTTCTCACATAAAAAGTAAGCAAATGACATGCTCCAACAGCCCACCCAGGCTTAGATGCTCATCTTTTTCTTCATCATCTCTTTGCAGCATAACCTCAGGACTCAAGTGGTGCGCTCCTTACTCACAGTCTACATGTATTCACCTTTTTTTTGTTGTTGTTGTTGAGAAAAGCTTGGCAGATGTTTAAATCTGCTGTAAATAGGTTTTGAAATTTTAGTTTTACAGGCTCCTCAAGTCACAAACCGTTTGAGATGCTGTAAGCACTTCTTGTTCTTTGTACTTGGCCCTCACAGCTGTTTGTAATGGTGCCAAAAACCTCCGAATCATAACCCACAACACTGTCATTTAAATCCTGGGTGCATACAATTAGTTCTGCAGAGTGACAACAGTAAAAATAGACCAGATATAAGAGGTGCAACTTGTGTGATTATGTTTTTAGAGTAGGAGGGTTTATAGATAATTAGTATAAATTTTTTTTCTCAAGTAGTTTAATCTGTTTATGAGTAAGAAAAAGTTCAGATTTAAGTATGAGTAAAGGGTGAATGGCCCAAATAAATTTGGGAAGATGACTCAAGTTTCTCAGAAAAGAAATCTCTCCGGAACATCCATTATGACTTTCATCCAAAGAAATATCAAAAAAAGAAATCAAACTGTCAGATGGAATGTGTGTTGAGAGCAAAGACTGTTGTTTCACTTGACCAAAAATTTGGTTGTTACGTTATTTATCTTTTTTTGACAGTATATATACAGATGTATCCAGCAGAGTTACAGTAGATATATTTAATTACCGTAACTATGTTCATTCACCGAAATGGCATTAGATGTTCATTTTTTTTAATTTGTTCACTAATATGCATTTGTAGACTTAAATTGTGATACATTGACATCTGAAGGCAATGGTTTGCTTTGCATTTTATTTATTCAAATTCAGGTCAAACTTTTTCAGATTTTTGTTAGTAAAAACGTGTGATATTTTCCTTATTGCTTTTAGTCTGCTAAATGAAATTCCAATAAAATACCTTCATGTTTGTAGTTGTAAAAAAAAACACATGCAGTGTTTGTGTTTCCATGCACAGCAAAAGCACTGCATGATAATTTGATTATATGTGTTGTAAGTGCTGAAACAATATCTGTGGTATGTTTTCATTCATTCGCAGAGTTGTGTCAAATTTCCCCGCTAACACAGGCTCATTTTCCTCACAGTTCAAATCTTTTCCTTCTATTTTAAGGTTTAACAGACAAAAGGTTTCACTTCTTGATTGTGTCTTTTGTAGCCTTTGTGTGGTTTTTTTTTTGGACCGACTGCTAACCTAAAAAAATGTCATCTCAGCTCACAGTTTTTGTTGTGTGATGTTGGGATTATTAACACTCGATTCAGTTCCCACAGCTGCATACAATGACTTTACAAAAAGTGAACAGAGGACTATTGTTATTTGAGTCGGGGTTTGTCCTTTCAACCCAGTCTGATTAAACCCAATCCGGCAACAGTTCTGCACTAAATCATTGTGAGCCTGTTTTTGGTCAAACCTACTAATTTTATATGTTTTATTTCAATTTGTTGCACTTTTACAGGGTAGCAACTGATCACAATGAGGACAACACCACAGTAATTCTGCGTGACTGGCTTTTAAAGGTGGAGAACGTTTACCATTATGTGGAGTGGAGGCCAAAAGAAGAACCCAGGTTTGTTGCATTGAGCTTCCAATGAATTTAGGTGCTGCTAAATGAAATCACAGAATCAATAAATGAGCAAATTCCAATGAAGAACTCTTAAGATGTATTTCTCAGTCGTTACGAGGATGAAGATGGTCCAAAACATTGGACAGATCTCCGCTATGAGCATGTTATGAAACTTCGGCAAGGAGCGCTGGAGTCGGCTCGTGAAATGTGGGCCGATTACTTGATGGTAGGTCAATACACTGTTCTATCAATACAAATGCACAACACTAGGTGTTTCCATTTCTTAGCACTGAGCCAGTTGTTGAACTATTTTTATCCTGTAGTTGATGCCAATGGATAAGTGTAAAATCAAGGCCCAATCAAATGCACTGTTATAATTTACAAAGAGCACAGGGTGTCCATTTCGCACTGCTCCTGGTCCAATGCTTTGAACTGTAAGCACAATACTGTGCGGATTTCTATTTGCTTTCTCCTGTTGCACTAGTGTATAATCTTGAGGTTTCGTAGATCTACAATTGCAATAGTTTTGTCTACTTTGAATTGCTTCTCCACGTTCTCTCTTGAGAGACGGAGAAAAAAAAGTGAAATTGAGGGTTTTGTTTTAACTAGACAGTTACAGCTAATTAGTAGAGTCCCATTCTTGTTTCACATTCGCTTTTTTAAGACACTGCTCTGCACATATATTCACCAGACGTAAAAAGTTTATATGAGCCTTAATAGTCACGACAAAACTAAGTGCACCTTTGCTGTTTGCATAGAATTTGAGGAGGAATAGAGAAGGAATAGAGTAGTTAAACGAATCCGCCCTAACCCTATTACCAGCAGGTGTGACCAACTGTATAAAAGTGGGAGTGTTTGTAGTTTGCTCTGTTGAAAGAGATTGTCATCCTTGGCACTGGATTGTGGAAGGGTGATGGTTTCACATCGGTTTGCAACCACAAGACCTGGGTTACTGTGGCTATAAATTTACCAAATTACTCATGAGTCAAATCTGTGCCGATTTGGTAGTCAGCTTAAACTTAGCTTCAAATAAGGATCTCAAACCAATCTGCACATCTACAAAGGAATGACTGAAAACACCCCAGTAAAGTCCAGACCTCAGTCTGTTTGAAATGCCAAAGAACAACCTCAAGAGAAAATAAATACTTACAATTCTTAGTGACTTGAGGTAATTCTGTGGTAGAGTTGCAAATTGTTCCTCTGTAGTGAAAAAAGAAACCGATAAGCTCACGATGAACATTTCTCCCATCATTTCTACTTTCTTCTGTGCAGTTGGTGGACTGTGATAACCTTCTCACTGATCGAGACGTACTCTGGAAGTTAATGAAAGAAAATAAAACAATAATAGCTCCAATGCTTGAATCCCGTGGTGCCTATTCAAACTTCTGGTGTGGAATGACTTCTCAGGTAGTGTCATAATAATTTGGTTTACCTGATCTGATTTATGTAACAAACCTGCTAACAAACCTCCCCTCATTAGGGTTACTACAGACGGACACCTGCCTACCTCCCTATCAGGAAGCAAGTCCGCAAAGGTTGTTTTGCTGTTCCGATGGTTCACTCCACATTCCTTGTAGACCTCAGGAAACAGGCCAGCAGGCAGCTAGCCTTTCACCCACCACATCCAGAATACAGTTGGGCATTTGATGACATCATTGTGTTTGCATTCTCTGCTCAGATGGCAGGTATTTGACGTGTAGCCGCTAGCTTCGAAACATAATCATGATATTTATTTGATTGTTGTACTCAGTTTAATGAATTTTTTTCTGCTTTTTCCAGATGTTCAAATGTTTGTATGCAACAGGGAAACTTATGGTTATATTCCTGTACCCCTGCGCTCCCACAATACCTTGCAAGACGAAGCGGATAGCTTCTTACACTCGCTTTTGGAGGTTAATGGTAAGTTTTCTGCATTTTGACTGTAACCAACCACTTCCTTGTTGCTGGCTTCAGCTCTTTGACTACAGCATGAAACCTTACACAGCATATCATTTTTACCATTTCTGCATCTGTCTTCTATATTACATTCCAGTGCGGAATCCTCCCCTGATGCCTTCCAAGTACATCCGTGTCCCTAGAAAAAAGCCTGACAAAATGGGCTTTGATGAAGTGAGTGAAGTGATGTGAAGATGGAAATTGCAAAAATGGACTTCTGCTCATTTGTGTTCTCTAAGACTCCCTGCTGCTGATAGAGGTTTCATTTGATTATTTTATGTGCATTTTAGGTGTTCATGATAAACTTGCCGCGACGGACTGACCGCAGGGAACGCATGCTAAGGGCACTGCATGAGCAGAAGATCGCTTGCAAGATCATTGCAGCAGTAGATGGAAAGTAAGTAATAAAACAGTCTGTAGCTGTTACAAATGAATATTTTGTTCTTTGGGCCAACTGTAACTGATCATGGGCTCTACATCCAAAATGGATCTGCTTTAGGAGAAAATTATAAACCTAATACAGAAGTTATTTTTGTATAAGGAAATGGAACTGAGAAACAGGCCCAACTTAGCATCTGGATCTCTCTCAATTTTATGTTCTTAGCTCTAATGGTGTTAACAAAATCAGAAAGTTTCTGTCAGAGAATAGTGTTTGTATCTACTAGTGGAAGTTTAAGTAGAACAAGTTTGAAATGTTTGGAGGCAGGTAAGTGTTAATTGATGGCTGCACTGTTGCATAACATGCTGTAAATTTACATTAGGATGAAGCACTGATACACCTCCACATTGGATGTGTGGCTGGATTAAATGATTGTGAATGAAAGGAAGACACCGATTTGGAGTTCAAACTTATTTTACAAACAAAATATCTACTGCAGCTTTTCCCAAATGTCTCAGCTTTTTATTTGGTACAAATTATTCTTAAAGCATGCCATTTTTATCTTGGTGAACTTCTTCTCTTCTTTAGAATGGCTTACATGTGCTATAAAAATAAACTCCCCATGCCTTCATTTCAGAGCGATGAATGTCAGTGAAATTCATGCCCTGGGTATCCATATGCTCCCTGGATACCAGGACCCTTACCATGGTCGACCACTGACAAAGGGAGAACTAGGCTGCTTTCTTTCCCACTACAACATCTGGAAGGAGGTGAACTTCAAAATCAGAACATTTAAACTGTTTTAAAATTGATAAATACTGACATGTCATTATTTGTCTGTAGATTGTAGATCGCCGTCTGAAAACTTCCCTCGTGATTGAAGACGACCTGCGTTTTGAGGTCTTCTTCAAACGTCGCTTGATGAACTTGATGAGTGAGGTTGAGGATGAAGGTCTGGACTGGGACCTTATGTAAGTTTGTTCATCTTAATATCAGTAGTTTGTTCATCATTATATCAGTAGTTTTTCTCACCAAACCTTTTGGTTTCTTCCTTTCTTGCAGATATATTGGTCGGAAAAGAATGCAAGTGGATCACAAGGAGAAAGCAGTGCCAAATATTCATAACTTAGTAGAAGCAGATTATTCATATTGGACTCTAGGTTATATGATTTCCCTGCAGGGTGCTGAGAAGCTTTTGGAAGCAGAACCACTAAAAAGGATTTTACCCGTCGATGAATTTCTTCCTATTATGTACAACAAACACCCTGTGTAAGTTTTAACCCCTGCAAGCAAAAGTGCACACAGTTACAGAAACCTCTTGGCAAACTTCTTATTTTCCTCTCTTTGCTTTCTCCTTCACAGCTCTGATTATATGGAGCAGTTTGAAAACAGGGACCTGAAGGCCTTTTCTGCAGAGCCGCTCCTGGTGTTTCCGACTCACTATACGGGCGACCCCGGTTACATCAGCGACACGGAGACCTCCACTGTGTGGGACAATGATAAGGTCCGTACAGACTGGGACAGAGAAGCCCGCTCCGGAAAAACACAAGAACAGGCCGAGATCAGCCGCGAGGCCCAAAACACAGACGTGCTCCACTCCCCTTTGGACAGTACAGCTCGAGACGAGCTTTAAAAGAAATTGAGAGAGAGTGAGTGAGCTTAAAATTGAAAGATTCCGTTACTAAGACATCTGAAAATTTTTATACTTTTTTAACCAAAATGTTTTTGATTTACTTTCACAGCAGGGATGTGATATTGAAGTTTAAAGAATTGGATTTTTCAGACGTGACAATTTCAAAAGGGATCATGGCTGACTTTTATTTTGTATTCTTTTGTTTTATTAAAATTGGGCACTAGACTTGTCATTATCAATGGCATTTGCAGTACTCGCTTTCTGTCTGTCATACAGAAATCAACAGATGCATATAAAATTAGATTGTTACATTTCAGCCATTTTAGGTCAACTAATTTTATGTTACACAGCAAAATGTTTATTTTCCAAACATCTGAACAGTTGCAGATGAATAAACAAAACTCAGGACTTGTGAACATGTTTGGTTGCAAATTAAAAAAAGAAAAAAATAGTTATTTTGTAATTTTCTTTTTTTTAGTAAACCATTTCATCTGAGGCGTTTGGAAATATGTTCCACATGCTATAAAAATGATTCACCCTTTTACTGTGGAAAGATATGTGTGTGGTTTATTGTATGAAGATGAAATTAAAGGTTTCATTTTTAAAAGTACATTTTGGGAATTTTATTTTGACAATAATATGCAATTGTACATAATGTTAGCAGAGTCATTCTGTATGTGTCCCATGTGGGCTTAGATTTTAAGTTAGTCAACATTTAAATGTATTTTTATACAAGATGCAACAACTGCTTTACCTCTTAAGTGTGACCTCATTAGCTGTTCTTGAGTTCACTCTGCACAACTTAATTTTCCACCAGATACAACAGACATAAATAAAGTGCTAGATGACATTTCACCACATTATGTTATTTGCTTAATTTAAAAACTGGCCTTTCGTAAGTCAGCAATCCTAAATAAGACAACACAAACTTAACACAGTGGCACCTTCTCACTATATTTGGTGTCATAATGTGGGTGGGTCCTACTGTGACACAGAGTTACACTTCCTCTTCCCCTCATGGTGAAAACATTAGCCAACCTCCACTCTAGCAGAGGAAGATCTTTTGAGAGATTTAATGGTCGCAAGGTCAGAGCTGTAGCTGGTCATTTTCTGCTACTGTACTCCGCATACAAGGTCTGGATCATTTTTTCAGCCGTTGCAGCGGCTCTTTTTGTTTTTTAAGTGATATATTGTTGAATCAATGCAGGTGCAAAGATGTGTGAGTGTATCTAGGGTCTAGCTGGTACGTGGAAAGTGAGGAGAAATGGAAGAAGGAGTGTTAAACAAGGATTCTTCTCAAACTGCAGGTGAGAATTCAACCTTTGGGGGGATGTTTGTGTAAGTGATCGCTTACTTTTTTATGTTACTTTTTTTTTAAGGTTCTTATTAAATCCATTATCTTTTTATCCATTTGTTTAAGATTTATAGTGCATTCATCACTGTAGTGAATTACCTTACACTTGCAAATTTGGTTTTGTTTGCTGACAATGCAGTGGCGCCATAATGGGAAAGACTGCGTGTGGGTGCATGCACATGTTGCATGCACAGTGAGCCTAAATGTGTCTGCTCGGGTGTTAGTGGTGCTTTGAGGCATCCTGCGTGTCATTGAAGGGTTTGTAAACTTCCTGAACGCTTCCTTCGTTTTTGACACATTCTAGTTTTGTCTTTTTTTTTTTTCAGCTGAACTTTGACTTATAATAGAACAGGATCTATTTATAATCATTTTAGAATCCAAAATGATTTATACTGATGGACCAGTTTGCCTATCTGCACAAATATAAAAAATTCAGATCAGAAATCTTGCCATAATATGCTCCAAATGTATTGATGCCAACATTGTATAAGCCTTTTTTTTTTTTTTTTAATCTTGCGCATAATCAACAAACAAACTCAGTCAGGTTTTGACAGTTAGATTTTTGAACTTTGCAGAATGACACTACTGGTGTGAAAAACAGGGACTCATTGCATTATGGGACGTGACACAAATTGTGAGCAGGATGTGGTTGACCAAGATGGAGGCGCCTCAGAGGGAGGGAAATTTCTTTCACTTATTTGCTGCATTTGTTGTAATTTGTTGGGGTAAAACCTAGAAGATGAGACAGCAGTTGAATAGCATATGCACAAAGGTTTGAGCGTTTGTTTGCAAAAGGCACAGATTTTATATGCACAATGTATTTAGCTCACATTTGATCAAAGGATCTTTTGCTCTGAAATGTCCAGGAAATGCTGTCAGACGGTCTAAAAGAGGATCTTGGTTTGATCCTTTTTTTAATTCAGTAAATATTCTTGTGCTGTTTGTCCTCATGTAGGATTCCTTGTGTTTGTCAACCATTCTTCCTACTTTTATAGATAAATAAAAGAAGGTTATTTGGGCTAAACACTGCAAGATGTATGATTTTTGTAATCTAATTTGATCTAACTTCTGCATTCATTATGACATGCAAACATGTCTTCAGAAAAATGTTATTTGATTTTCTGTGACATAAAAAGGAAGACTGTTTCAACACATCTTAGGTTGTTTTTTATTTCCTATTTCAGAGTTGAGGAAGGTGCCTCATAAGTCTGAAACCAAGCGATACAGTGAGATCTTCAGGGATTTTGATAATCTTGATCTCTCCTTAATCTCCTCGTAAGTAATAGATATTTTACTGTTGAACCGGCTATTTTGTGGTTAATAGGAAAAGATCTAATAGAAATAAACTGAATATAACAGGACAGTGGCCAATTTTAAAGAGCACAGTTTGACACCTGTGCTCTTTCAAATGTCACTAAATTTCCTTTGACCGATAAAGATGCTAACACTATCTATTTCTAATATTCTAAATTAGAATTAGAAATATTAAATAACAAGAATACTTACAAAGTAGAGTAAGGTATTCAGTTTTACTTGTATTTTGAAATAAAAACAGCTCATATTCCTTGACAAACCCTGCAGTTTTGAGGTATTTGTATTTAATTCTTTTGAATTACATTTTCTGCTGTGTTCAGAGAAGATCTGCTAATAGACAGCGACGTCTCCTTCATTTCTGAATCCATCTCTGGAGAAGGTGCAGAGATCACAGAGCAAAATGATGAACATGTAAGATTTTTTATCCCCTACAACTAATGAAAACCGTGAATCTCTATCATATGATGTTACGGTTCAGTTCTTGATCTGTTAATAAATTTGCTGATTTTGTTAACTTGATAACATTAATATATTTTATAATCGATGTAACACAGTGCCATCGGTGCTGGCTGTAGATGTACTTTGACAGAGTAAGCTTCTCCTTCTTCTGTGGTGTAAGTTTGTTTTTTACTTTTACTTTACAGATTGGTGCCGAGGCAGGTGAAGGCGATGGATGTGTAAGAGGTATGATGTCTTCCCAAAAGAGGGCTAGTGAACAAAAAAATTTACCCTGTTCTGTGTGTCAGCTTCAGGTTTGGCTTTCATAAACCGTGATGAGCAGGTTTCCTGTACAACATGTATCAGAACATGGTTACAGGGTGAAAGGTCGCCAGCTTAATCACCGCTTCACCTTAACATACACCATCATGTCACTGATTTCTGTCATCCTGTCAATCTCTTGAGGAGAAACTTCAGCTGCTGCTAGCAACACATATTCTATTTTAGTGTTGGTTACATCCTTACTCCTAGCTGTAAGTTACAGTTAACCTGTTGTAACGAGATTAGGATAAAGCGAGAGGATTTAAGCAGGGCACAGATGCTCCAAATTTATTACACACGAGAAGGCGGGTTAGACTATATAAGGGCAAGTTGTCAGTTATGTGGCTTGAGTGAAAGAAATACTAACTAAGTAAATAGAGACCGTCCCTTTCAATGGATGCTTCCATAATTAATCTAATGAAAAGATTTTATCACACCAGAAACAAGACTATTCAAATTAGAAGACGGTTTGTAGATGACGTAAGTAATTTGCAGTTGCATCCAAAAGTATTTCTAGCTCTGACAGATTCAGATTTACCGACATGTTTCTTCTGTCTGGATGTAGTTTTAACATGTTGGATAGGACCAATAAAGTCATGAATCTAAGAGAATCTGTGACAGGAAGTAAAGATCAGGGTGATAGCAAAGAGGCCTTCCAAATATAAGGACTTGGAGCTAAAAAAAAAACTAAATAAATCTTCAATATATCCATGGAAAAATGTCAAAAAGCTGATCAGCAGGGTTTGATTGCTGTAATACCAGAAAACAAATCCACTGATTATTGGAAAAAGTATTTGCTTTTTTGCCATTAAAATGCAAACAAAAACAAATTAATGTTTTTCAGCTACATTTAAATGTAAGTCTGCCTTGGGTATGAGTAACTCTGGGCTGAACTGCCCAGAGACAAAAAAGAAAAAAGTTGAACTTAATCTTGTTACTTCAACAGCTCCTCCCCCACCCTGTCTTATCCCACAAGCTCAATCAACACTCCAGGAGGTAAATCTTACTCAGTGCGACTGTAAGGTCTTTCACTCAGAAATCTGGACTAACCAGGATAATCCTCGATCTAAGCGCCAGAGGCTGTAGTCATTTAGCAGCACAGAATTACACATGGACTGACTTCTTAAAAGGAGCATTTTCTATTTGCAAAAAACATTTCAATATTGTCAATTTTATCACATCACCTGGCTAAAATTTTTTCATCACTTTGGATTACTTTGGACTCTGCTGGAGAACAGGACAGGAAAAAAAATCCCCTAGGTGGATTTTTTTTTTTTTTCGCATGCTACAATTGGATTTGGTGTCCACGTCAAAACACAGGATAATGAAATCTACATGTCTGAGTGAGGAACCCCTGAGATAAGTTACGGCACTTCATCTGAGGACTTTGGATAACAGCAATTCTGTAATGGGATAAATTGTTGGAGGAATTGCAGGTTTTAAGTTAGAAAGTCAAAACGCTTGATTTTCATTGTGCTGAGTTTGAATGCTGAGAAAAGGGAGAGACTGGACGCTTTTGGTGGAGAGCTTTTTGGAGAGCATGTGATTGTCACACATACATCACCCAGTCAGAGACGAAATGAGTCAGAGAGGAAGAAGTCACAGAGGTTGGCAAACAAACAGCATGTCAGCCAGACCACAGTAGAGTTGAGACATGATAGTGTCGCTTAGTGCCTACCAGCTCTGTCATCCTGTTCTGCTCTCACCCAGCGGCTCAGAGCTCAAAAGCTGACCATCAGTGAACAGGTATAAGGGGGAGGGTCCCTGCAGAGAGAGGAACAGAGGAGAGGAGGGAAGTTATTTAGCTAGAGCTGTTCGCTTGTGGTTGATGTAAGCCCTCCCCTATGACATACATCCCTATTTTCTTTACCAGCTACCTAAACGATACAGGAACTGTGTTGGCATGTGTGCTGAAAATACCTGAAGCGACAACTTATCTTGAGGAACAGGAATGACTTTCCAGATGCAATCGATTTTTCCTGTACTTGGTTTGTGTTGCTTTTTAAAGCTTTGTGTGGTTTTCCATTAGTTTTGTCTTGTCTGATTTGGAGTGGAGTCTTTGGGCTGACAGAGTAGGCTAGGTTGATGCTTCTCTGCGGTTGGTGGTAGATTAGATCCTCCAGGACGGAGAAGTTTTGGGTGTAACCCAGCGGACCCAGTATTATCTCTGGATTCATCCCCAAGTGTACAAGCCTTACAGTGATGCTGATGTACTCCCTCACAGCCCAGGAAGCAGACTTGGCCCTCTTTCGCAGTGAGGATGGAGTGGAGACGGCACTGCAGTATGCCAAGATGTGGTGCCGCTATGCCAAGGACCTTCTTGCCTGGATGGAGAAGAGAATCAGCTTGGGTAAGTTCATAAAAAACCTATAACAAGGAAGCAGCAGAATAACATGCAAATAATTTCACTATCCTGTGGTGTATTTAAATCTAACAGGTAAGAAAAGTCTGAAATGCAACAGTTGTTTACAAAATGCAAATTGAAACACCAAACAGGAAGTAGCTTGGGAAAATGACAGTTGCTTTTGGGGGTTTAGGTTTAGTGAATTTGACTTGTTTGGTGAATTTCTGTGTTTCACAAGCAAAGCACAACTTTGATCGCTACGTAATACGTACATTGTGGCACATGCAGTATTTCAGCAGGAAAAAAGATACTATTTTGCAACAATGTACCTCCTCAGCCTTCCTGATCATTTGCCGTCTCCCTCGTGAACAACGTACACAGAGAAAGGATTAAAGATTAGCAAGTAAGAGGAGGGTATGAAAGAAGAGGGGGCTCATTCAGAGCACACAGACACTGATTACCCTCAGACCAGCCTGAACAGGTGCAGTGTCCAGAAAGGGATATAAAGATTACAAGTCTAGAGGAAGTGATCAAAAAACATGGTTGCCCACAAAAGCTGTCTGAAGTAGTGCAACTGCATGTAATGCTGGGTGGAGCTCAAAGAAAACAACTGCTTACACAGTATGTAGTAACACTCTGAGATATGTTTCCCAACAATAATAGTATTTTAAAATAAGGACTTAGTTACAAATAAAACTAATAAGGACCAAAAAAATGAACAAATTGCTAGTTATTACATGACAATGATGTCTTGTACATGATTTTGTAATATGTATAAGTTGTGGGTTTCATTTTGAGTCATTAGTTGGCCACTGACATTTTATGTAACAAGATCTTAGTAATTTCCTAAAGTTTCTGTTCCCTCAGTGTGCAGCAATGGCTTGCATGTCAGACTAATAGATGAACAGATTATGCAGTCTTCACAGCACTTTATATAAGTATATTGTTTGTGGAGTTTTATTCAGTTCTTCAACCGAATGTTCTCAAATAAATTAGTTCAAAAGTGCAAAGCTTGGATGGGAGCATCTCACCATGTGCATGGGTGTTGGAGTTCTTCAGAAACTGATCAGAGGCTGAGAACAGGGTGATCAAATCTTAGCTACTGTAATCTTGAGCACAGGTGCGCCACAAAACTGTATTTTCACTCCTTACCTTAACTCTAAATTCACACTTCACCCCTCACTCATTCGTACCACAAACACCTTTATAAAGTTTGTTCATTGTGCTGCCATTTTGGGACCGATTCATGATAACAAAAAGACAGCTTAGAGGGAACGGATAAAGAACAGTTCTGGTACAGCAGCATTCCCATAACGACTTGGACCTGAACACTGAAATAATTCAGATAAGATCAGAACATACTGAGAACCTTCATTTCTTTGCAGGGTATTATTAGCTAATTGTAAATATTGTATTTCATAGTTCATTGCTTTATAAAAGAATCTGTTTTATTTTCCTACATTATATTTATTTAGTCAATATCACCTGGCCATTTTTGTTGACAGAGCAAGAATTTGCAAAAAATGTGATGAAGGCAGCAGAAGGAGCAAAGGACAGCGTGACACAACAGGTACGTATGGCTTTGCTAACTAATAAAACCAAGGTTCTTTTTATGACCATAATGTTCTAGAATTTAATAATGTTCCTCAAATTTAAGCTTGTATCATTTGACCTTTTTGCAATAGCCTATCACCTGCAGTAAAAACCATATTAACGCTCTTTTTGCTTGTTTGTTTTCACTGTGCAGGAAATGATGCCACTACAGTATATCTACAAAATGACTTTGGAACAGGATATAAAGAATAGTTTGACCTCCAGAAGGACTTCAGAACTCGTGCAAAACCGGTGTTACCAGGTAGAGTAAACTGTAACAAAAAGTGTGAGTTTCAATGAACCATCTTTAGATTTTAGAAAGCATTTGATGTGAACTTTGTTTTTGTCATAAAGGCTTTGTCTGATAAGAGAACTGAGATCGATAAGTGGCGGAGAGAATTTAAAGATCAGTGGGCAAGGGCGCAAAGGAAGATGGTGAGTAAAATGCGCTGTATATTCATAGCTGTGGTTGCGTTTTGCTTATGTCGCACACATTTTGTCAAACTCAAAACATTGTTACTAAAGAGGTGTCTAGATATGACCTGGTTGGCACACTACATTTGTGCACAATAAAGTGATAATTATATTTGTGGAGTCTCTATATTTTTCTATTCAGTAGATGTTCAATAATCCCCATATTCTGAGTGCACATCAATATGTCCCAGGCAGATTATAATCTGCCTGATTATAAATCTGGCAGAAGATTGTAATTCAATTTGTGTTGTGCATTGCTTCCCAGGGCAGTAGCTAAAATGTAAATCTGTTTTTCTTCTACTGATTCTGCTGTGCATCTCTGTTTCTTGTTTTCAGAGTGATACAGTCACGGCTCTCAAAAAGGCCAAGCATCAATACTTCCAACGCTGTGATGATCTGGAAAAGGCAAAAGCGGTCACAGCGAAAGCGGTGGATGACACAGTTGGAGTAAAAACACTTGACAAAAGAAGGAAGTCCAAGGATGAAGCACAGTCAAAAGTGTGTTAACCTCAAGTTATTAACACAAATTTAATACACTTCTCAGAAAAAAAACATTTGTTTTGTTTATTTAAGGTTTGATAGATATTTTAATAATTACTCTGGCTTTAAGCTCAATGTAGGTAGTTTCAAATGTCTTTTTTGTATAAATGTTTGCTTCAGTTTTCCATGAAGTTCTTATATTTTTGAGGGAACAGAAAGGCTGTAATTTATTATGTTAAACCTACACAGTAACGTTTGTGAAAACACAATTGTAGCTTTAGCACAGCGTTTTGCTCTTAGAAAAAGCTTTGAGGTTAATTCTGTGATCCTTCTAGGTATTAGAGGCAGAACTTCTCTACAGACAGTGCGTGAATGACGCCAAGTTAACCCAAGATGAATTAGTGAAGTCCAAAGAAAGAATCATTACTCACATTCGCAAGCTCATCTGTCAGGGAGACAATTTGCTCAAGGAGGTTGGTGAAAAGGAAAAAAAAGTGTTTTTCTCCTTTCAGTTTGTGTCTAAATGATCTGTAAATAAAGTATTGCAGGTCTTACTGTTAATCTTGCCTCAATGTTCTCTTCTAAGAAGTATTACTATAGTGGTGATTATGGTACACAGGATACCTGCTTGAACCTCACAGCATCTCCTTGCTTCAGGTCACAGTCAATATGTTCTACTACCAGCGGCAGCAAACAGAGTCCGTGCCTCTTGGGTATCAAAACCTTGAGTTGACTTGCAGGACTGTGGAGCCTGGCGAACCCTATCTGCTTTACATCCTCAGCAGGCGTCGGCCTGAGCAATCTGTCCAAACCTTCAGCTTTCAAGACTACACTCCTCAGGGTAAAAGGTAGAGACTGAAAGTTTTTGTTTTTTTTGTGTTTTGTTGGAACTGCAGCAGAAAGACAATGTTTTACATGTATTTGTGCTCCTTTTTCTACTTTGCTCATCATCAAATTATTTTTTTGTTTTCATTTAAAAGCAACAGAAGAAAACCCAGCAACATTCTCAGCCCTCTGCAGGACTCAATACCCTCAATTGAGGATAGTCCTCATAAACGATCCATTGATGGCAGTAAGGGTTCAAAAAATATGTCATGACCATTTTTTGAAACTCTTCTTCTTAACTTATATTTTGATGCATTTTAGGGAGAACGGGGCACAGTGACAGCGAGAGTATTGGAGGCAGTTCGGAATCCCTCTCAAGCCCTGGTAAAAACAGGCCCGCTTTTGTTCTTGTCAATAAAAGTTTGCATGAAAACATGAACTTTGCTTTTTTTGTTTCCTTTTGTTGAAGCTCATAGAAGACTGCCCAAAACAGTATCTACTTTGACAGTCTCATCGGATGACCTGGAAGTGTCAGACATGGTGTCAGAATCAGGTCTGTTTCCTCACTGCACACGGTCAGATCATTTGCGTCAGCGTTGATGTTAAACTTCACAAAAGGTGTCTACTTTTTATGTCCACAGACATTCCTGATGGCCAGTCTGTGAAAACACGATTGTTTTCTCGAGCTGCACTAACGCATCGGCTCAAAAAAATGAAGAGCAAGATGGCTAAATGCAAACAGTGTGATAACTACATTGTTGTCAGTGGGATTGAATGTGAGGAGGTATGAAGTCATGTCTGAAAGATACAGACTAACATGGGTAAAAGAGGAAAGTGCTGTGAAAATGAAAATAATAATACTTGTTCTTCTCCTCCTACATGTTAGTGTGGGCTGGCTTTCCACAGAAAGTGTATGGAATTCTGTCAGCTAGAGTGTGAGCAGAAGAAGGGTACCGTATTTGGAGTGGACCTCTCTGTGATTTTACAAGACCGGTCGGATGAGGTGCCATTTGTTGTTCGATGCTGCACAAATGAGATTGAAAGTCGTGCTCTTTCTGTTCAGGTATTCATTTACCATCTTCAAAAAGGTTGACCTATGTAGCTTCTTGAATCTGAACTTTTGTCTAATAACTGCTGTCCGCCGTTGTTTCTGAGGGGGTGTATCGTGTGAGTGGATCCAAACCTCGCATTCAGAAGCTCTGCCAGACGTTTGAGACACAAAAGGACCAGGTTGACCTCTCTGATCACTCACCCCATGACATCACATCTATCCTTAAGCACTTCTTCAAGGAGGTACTTCTAGAAGTTCTAATAAAGCTTAATAAAAATATGTCTAATTTTTTGTTTGGTTTAAAAACAGAGTTTAGTTGTCTAAAAGAGCATTAATAGTCAGGATCAACTTGTTCACTCTTCTAAATAAATCATGGCATTACAATACTTTCTAGCTGCCTGAGCCTCTGTTAACCTTTGACCTGTACAATGAATTCATCGGGGTGGGAAAGACCATTCAGCACATGAGTGAAAAGGAAACCTCATCAGAGCCCAATGAGATATTGGACATTATTCACAAACTACAAAAGCTACTGAAAAAGCTTCCTCCACATTACTACTCAACTTTGCAGTACCTTATTTCTCATCTGCAAAGGTAAGCATGATACAGAAAGAAAGACTTTTAGGTTAACTTACCTAACTTCTGTTCCTTTGCCTTTCTGTGCAGCTGTTCTTACATTTGTCATTGTTTTTGCCTCCCCAGAGTTTCAGAGAACTATGACAACAAGATGTCACCTAGCAATCTCGGTATTGTGTTTGGACCGACATTATTGCGCCCTCTGGTGTCTACGGACATGTCAATGATTGCCCTTCTGGAGACGAGCTACCAGTCGATGCTTGTGGAGTTCCTCATTGCACATCACGACAGGATTTTTGGAATGGAGCAGAGCATGAACACACCCCCTCCGCCAGCACCCACAGCACCTCTCCCAGAAACCCCACCCAGAGCTTCCTGTCCCCTGGATGGAGTCGATGCAGACTTGGAACTTGACACTTCCTCCAAAGAGCGTCCACAGTCCCTTGAGGTAAGTACCTTGGTCTTAAAAGGATAAGTCACGTGTCCCTGGCATATACTTTGCACTTCTTTTACTTAGCCTTAGCACATTAACCTTTTGCTAATTTCTTTAGATTAGAAAGAAAGCTGCTCAGCTGCTGTATTTCTGCTTAAAGCTCTGCTTTGCGTGTTTTGTCAACCTTTAGTTCTTAAATGTTTCTAACTACTTAAAAATAACCACTGTGAATCCCACTTTAAACATTTAGAATGGTTCATGAAAGCAACACAAAAACTAATAGAAGATGGAGAATAATAACATTTAGAATAAGAGCTCAAAATGACTGTACCCAACGTAGCGATCGCCCCACTATCCCATCTATCCCAGACTGAGTAGAATTAGAAGCGACCAGTAAACGCTCCCAGAAATCCACGTCAACCTGTATCATTCCAACAGAGCCGAGTTATCAAGAGAGACTCGAGCGAGGGTTATATATCTGACAAGTCTTCATCCAATGAGGCAGTGGACCAGCTCGGCCCTGAAGCCAGTGAGAGAACAGGTAGGCAGATGTGGGGTTTAAGCAAATGCTCCTGAACAAACCAATAGAAACGATATACATTTTGTTGATACTGGCATTTCCTGTTGCCTATAGATGGCATGTTTTCATCAGGTTAGTCTCAAAATGCATATATCAAATCAACAAGTTGCTACTGATGGTAAAGTAAGAGTAGGTTTCTCGCCACTTGATGCTGTGGTTATAGATTGCCACAAGTTCTGTTGTTATTTCTTGTTTCAGCTCATTTCCTCTAGTTATTTTTAGGTCTAAGACTTCCCTTTGATGATAAGTGGTAAACTAAAACAGATCTACATTTACATTTCTTAATCATTTATATTAATCCACTAGTTTAATATATAATCACATTTAATCACGTAAATTACCAATGATTAGCATTAGAAATCATTTGTGAATCTTAATTTCACTTTTAAAAATAACAGCAAAATAAGGGAACTTGTCTTTTTTGCTGCACAGGAAGCTCTCACTACTCTTTGCTACTTGCTTTTCTGTTGCTTTGCTTCTTTGTGCGGTTTAATCAACAAGCCCCTTTTATATTTCAACTGCCTATGTGCATATGGCTGCATAGGCTGTAGATCTCAAATCAATAACAAATATGTTTTTTTTTTGTTTGTTTGTTTTTCAGTTTCAAATTGAGAAATAAGATAAATGTGATTCTTTCTACAATATAGTTCAGACATGGTTTTCTTAATTTGACAAACAAACATGTAAGATAAATAACCAGTAACCTCTGCTAGGACTGATGTAATTTTGCAAATTACACATTTATGTTCTTTCTTCACCCTAGTCCTGGCTATGAAAGCAACATCAAGCAATCCTCAAGGAAAATCTTCCTCAGATTCAGGCACACAGCCTCATTATCGTTTTACTAGACAGCCTGTGAAGCATCACCGGTTTCAAAACCTAGGAACTCGATTCTCTAACCCAGACTGTGCAACGAAACAGCCAGCGACTCCCAAAAGGGCAAATTATCGTAGTGCAAACAACAGCCGCAGCTCCTCTCCAGACCCTGGATTGCAGAGATTTCTGTACAACTTCGAGGGCCACTGTGATGTCATTCAGCAACCCCACCAGGTCACCACAACTGCAGAGGCTACAGTCAATGTTCCACTGAGTCCCCGAGAGGTTGTGCAGTACATGCTGGGAGTGGATTCGACGGTAACATCACCAGGAGCTGCATTATCATCCAGCACAACAGAGAGGTCCACTCAAGAAGTGGCAAGATGGAGTCAAGCTGATCACAATGTAAATTTGAACAATGAGGGACAAAACCGCATTCACCATCCGTGTCCGAGGACCAGTTCTGCTGAGCACAACCTGACCTCGCCAGCCCAGAAGATCCTGTCTAGTCTGAAGCTGAGACGCAGCCACTCAGAGAAGGAGGAGCAGCTCTTTGTTTGAGGGAAGGTGACATTTTTAAACATAACAATTTGCATACACTGAAGAACTGCAATTATTTTACACTGTGTGTAAAAATAATAAAAATAATACAAAATAAAAACAGTGACTAAAACAGTAAAAACTGACTACGTTCATGTAGTTTTATTTTTTAAATCATCTTCTACTTTATTTTATTCACTTTTAATTCCCCTTGTTAGCATGTTTGAATTGTTAAAAAAAACAAAAGCTAAGCTTTTAGAAAACTTGATGATTTCAAACTCACCTGAAATAAATCAGTGGTGATGCTTACTCTGAGACAGTATATTCTTCTTTTAACTGTCAACCTTTCAACAAAAAAAATGCAACAACTAGATAGTACAGGAACATGTTTTTATTGTTGTTTTGTTTTTTTCATTTTATGTATTCAGTATTTGAATGTAACATGCAGGTGCTTTCAATTAGAAAAAAATACAAATCAGCACAAAAGCATCATGTTCTGTGAAGATTGTAAATGTTTGGTTTTTATTTGTTTTTTATTCAGTTTTTTTTAGTCTCCAGTGTAATAATGTCCGTAACTAAACATATCCTCTGTCAATAGTGTCATATTTGTATTAATTATTATTTTTATCCCTGTTTTGGTTTACGATCAATGCACCTTTCTTCTTTAGACACAAGAGGGCGATAGCTCGGTGTAGGACAAAACCATGTTAAAAAAAATAACAGTAAGAGCAATAAAATATTTTACTAATTTCATTCCTTGGTTTCATTTTTTTTTTTTTTTTTTACATTTTTTATGATATTTTTAAAACACCAAACATATAAATGTTCATCCACTGATCCCAGACAGCTTATAGAAATTGCAAAGTAAAGCCATGTATTTTTATTATTTTTTTTCTAATATTTAGGCCAGTTATCAATACTTATTCCCCTTTACTGCTGTTGTGGTTTAACCCAGAATCAAGACGACTCAGAAGCCACAACAGATTTACTTGTCATGGCAAGAGGATATCAATATACAGTTATTGCTCAACTGTGCCCTTATAAGTATTGATCTAACCCTAAACACATATTCAAAAGATCCTCCCCGACCAAGTTATCAATAGGCTCGTATCGTTGCTCATCTTCTCTCACCATCTTCCGCACCTTCTCCCTCCCACCGTCTCTGTCCATCTCCTCCCTCCGCTCCCTTTTCACTCCACAACCCAGAGCGACGCGTCTGTCGGAGAAATCAGGAGACACAATAGACCGTATTTTGTGGGGCATCATGATGTTGGAATTTTTTTCCGTGAGCAAACAGTGAAGCGGCTCATGTGGACGATCCGTGCAGGCGCCTCCGCTCAAATCACACACGCGCTGGAAGTTTCGCTGGATTTAAATGTTGCCAACCGAGATTTCAGGAGGAGTGTGTTTCACCTCAAGGTAAAGAGTCCGAGATCCAGGAACAGGTTGTCGGACAGAGCAGCGTGGTGAGATGCAAAAGTTGCACTTGAGTCAATCTTTCTTTTTTTTTTAAAGCAAAGCGCTCTGGGTGGGAGGCTTTTCCATTGTCAATGGGCAGGATAAAATTATCATTACGCTGATTTTTTAAAATTTATTTATTTATTTATTTATTTATTTATTTTGTGTATACTGAGAATGGATGAAGTGCGAAAATGTATACTTTATTTCTTCTATCAGCTGTTTCTCATGTATTTCAAATCCTGGATTTTGTCCACATTTATGTTATGCGGTCAATCTACTGACCTACTTTTTATGATTGAGGGGAAAAAATCTAATGAATCTGTTGCATAGCTCAAATAAAATTATTATTATTATTATTATTTATTTCACTACTCAAACAATGCTTAACTTGACGATAATGTTATGTGACAGTTTCACTTAAATTGCTAAATGGGCAGAATGAAACCTACGTTTTATGGACTGGTTGGAAATAAAATAATTTTAAAAAACAGGATTTCATGCTTTCACAACCTATTGAATGGCAATCAATTCAACATTTTTATTGAAGTCACACAGTAAAAAAAAAAAAAATCCCCAATCAGATACATTTGCATACTTTCTTAGCATAGTGTGGTTATTTTGTGAAAGGACGGCCCAAATATTTATTTCCTATGTTTTAAAAGTAAATGTCTTATACCCGTTACTGGAGTTTGGATTATCATAAGAATGAATTTCAGACGGCCTGGTATTCCAGACAAAACCTAATATTTAAGTTAATCTTTTTTTTTAGTATTTGAAAAATTTGCTGAACTATTTTAAGTCATTTATGTTGTTCTGAATATGCTTTCTAAACAAATTAGATTGAAAAACAAAAATCAAAGTTGCATTTTTTTATATGCCTATCCTATATAAGCATGTCGAGACTCAATTTTGCTCAGAATGGTTGTTTGTTTTTGTTTTTTTTTACCAAAATATGTCTGGCACGAATTACAATTTTAAAAACAATAAATTTCCGATTTTTGTTGCCATTAAAAGCCTCTTTGTTGTTCAAACTGAATTTACGTTCAGTGTTTAAAGCAATACGCATGTTTTCAGTAACATTTAAAAAAGAAAAGAAGGTGAAAGAGAAATAAAAATCATGTTGTTTTTTTTTTGCATGTTCTTTTTTGTTGGTGGTTTTTCGTTTTTTCAATAAAACCTAAACACTGCAGCCTTCAAAATAAAATGAACATTTTAAAAGTGGTTCATACAGTGTAGGCGTGTCAGGGCTGAATCTGAGGCTCATGCTGAACTACTGAGATGTTGAATCGAAAGCTGACATCTGATGTTCAAGTTTGATTTGTTGACTTTTGCGAATATACATTTTTATTATTTGTGTAATTAAATTTCCATGTATTTAAAGCCTAGAACCCAGTCCAGTGTAATAGTTTTTGAAAATTCTATTTAATATTTATTTTCTATACATCAGTGACGCATGAAAGAAAAAAAAACATGGACGGATGGTTAATTTTCCATCTTCGGTATCGTGTAATTTTGTGTCTTTAGCGATCACACTGAGGGAACGAGAGAAGGAATGAAAACTGAAGAGAACCAGCAGTCCTGTTTGCAGCAGCCTCCGTCCTCTACGCCTTTTGGTGAGTTATGTGTTGCAATACTCAGATGAACGGGGTTTCAAGAGCAGCAGCTTTTTAAAATAAAAAAATAAAAATATCCACAATGAAACATTTTTTGAAAGCTTGACACATGAACATTTCTAAATATATGAAAAAGTGAGCTAAAATCACCCCGGGGGTTCACTAAATATATAAACTTTAACATTTAATTTGAAATTACATGCTGGTTTTGAGATTTGAAAAAAAAAAAGTCGCAAGCGCAGTGTGAACCACGTCATTTTAATGAAGCGAGAAGTTAAAAATTTGAATCACTTTCAACACCTTTTTGCTTTTGGAACATCAAAAGGGATATTCCCTTTTTTGTCTTATCGGGAGAAATAACAGTTGGCTTGCGCCAGATGATGGGATTAAGACTTTTTATTGATATATCAGCACCAGTTCTGGCCTTTTCGCTGTAACTGTGGCAGTGATATGCTCCCCATCAGGTCCAGATTTCAGAGGAGGAGGAGGAGAAGTGTGCGCGGGCTGCGAGTCTCCCATCGCCGACCGCTTCCTGTTGCGCGTGAACGAGCGGTCCTGGCACGAGACCTGCGTCAAGTGCGCCGTCTGTCTGAGCGCACTCACCGGGACCTGTTACTGCAGGGACCGTCTGCTGTACTGCAAGCATGACTATGAAAAGTAAGACGCATTTATCAGCAAATTAAGAAACAGATCTGTTTCCTGACTAAGTGTTCTTTTTTTTTAAATTAAATACTGTTTTCTGTTTTCTTTGGAAACGGTCCCCTTGCGAAATGTACACTCAGATTTTATTTATTTATTTATTTATTTATTTATTTATTTATTTATTTATTTAGAATTGACTTCAGGTGTGTTTTGATTTACACGTCGCCTACCGATTTCTCGTGTGATCTCTGACGTTGAGGGTCAAACCCCGGTGCAAAAGAGACAACGTGCTCACGTTCTGGTGAGCATTAAGGTGGGATTTGAGGTTAAGTAGAAGGGAGGCTTCATAGAGGCTGTGCATAATCAGTGGAAGTCGGTGCAAAGGGAGCAGGGATAGTTGCACTAGCTGTGCAGAGAAAGAAGACACAACAACATACAAATGTCACGTTATCCTGCGCTGTTGGTTTGGTTAATTGTTGCCTCGGTTTTGCTGTGTCCGAAAAATGCTTCTAGTATGTTTTGAAGCCGTAATAAGGAAAAATTACCTTTTGTTTACCGTTTTCAAAGCAAAATATATGATTATAAGAAAAAGGTCTGAACTTCCGCACTCCCACCATCTTTAGAAAATCCTGTAATTAAGCTGTAAGTCAATTATTCTAAAACAAGTGCACCAAAGGCACAGGTCAAAACTACACATGCAATACTGGAATCATTCAAGCTGTTGGGAAATTTTACCCTTCACTTAAATTAAAACAGAAACTGATAACTATCAGAGTGTATATGTGGGATATACATAGGGATTTAAATGCATGTAATAATTAGATGCATTCAAACCTTTACCCAGTTTAAAGATCATAGCCTTTTGTGAAGAATTTTTTTTTTCAATTCAAGCAGAATCAATGCTGTTCATATCTGAACCTTGCGAATGCAACAATTTGCCTATCCAAATCAAATTTCTGCTCAATGTATCAAATAAAAATTTCCTAAATATACGCAACCTTATTTCCATCGACAACCTTTTTGAATGAAGGACAATATTATAGCAAAGTGTGAGATAGTTTAAAAAACAGCAGCCAATGAAATGGACGATATATGGCTGTTTGATGTTTCAGTGTTAGCAGTACTTTCATGGTCATTTCCTTTTGTTTTTTTGCTCCATGCTAGTCAGTGTGTGTCTGCAGAGGAAGCTCCTGCTTGGACAGCTTAAAGAAAAGCCTGGAGCTTGTTATCATTGTTTTGAAATGTGTTAGACGGCATCCAGCAGCATAGACTCTCCCACTGTACCTGGCATCTGAAGGAGAGAGGGTGAGAAAGAAGAAGATCAAAGCCCCATTGTGTGACGTTCATCTGTAAAAATGAGTGGGAAAGTACAGGCAAAACAACATATGAGTCATGATTATCAGTGATGGAATGAAAAAGGCAATTTGATTTCCTTGCGTAATGAATATAATTGCAGATTCATATCAACAGTAAGTGCTTAATTCGTCACAGCGTTGTTGTAGTTGTCCATGCATATGCTGTGTTGCCTTGTTGTGTGAGGTGGTGCCAGACTTGGCACACAGTAATGTCTGTGACCTTCAGCAGATCAGCAACAATGTCTCCTTGTTTTCCCTGCAGACTGTCCATCAGCGCCTTACGCTACACACTCCCCCATCTAAAGCAGATGTGTGTATTCCAAAAGAGAAGGTTGTCCAGGAATTTGGATCATGCATAAGAACTTTAGAGGAATTCACACAATTATTAGCACATTACTCTTTTCCCCTTTCGGCTTTTTACATGAGACTCGGTTCCAGTAGTGCTCCATCTGCTGCAGGAAAGATCATTTACTCAATGTTGATACAAAGTTATAAATGCATGTTTGGAATTACATAAGTAATATTCAGATTGTTTATCTTAATTTAACATTCATATTAAATCAGCATCTTGGAAATTTTACAAGATTTTTATGCTCATATCTGTCTTGATTACATCATTGAGCACAAAGACATGCAAAAGCTCCGGCTCCTTTGCAGTATACTGTCCACCATGAAGGACATCCTCACATACTCTTTTCCTCATAATCCATGAGGAAGACATTATTTTCTTCAGAACTCAACTAAATGTAAAACTTCCTTGTGGAAGGATGAAAGTAGTAGACCGGATTTAGAATTACTGGGTTGGGATGAAGAAGTAAGCATGTGAGGAAACAACAATTCACATTAGAAAACCAATCTTACATTGAAATATGAGCCCATCTCCCACACAATGCATCTCAGCGTAACTGCCTGAAGGCGAAACCTAATTCAGCATTTGCATATTTAATATTTTTGAAGGACTCCCTCTCTAATTATTCTAAGATAGTTGCTTTAAAGCTCCAAATGTGAATCTAAGGCTTCAGCACAACAGTAGAAATATTTAGATGAAATTAATAATCAGGTTTAACAAATCAAGCACAGCACTGAAGTGTGAAAATTGTTTCTATTCCATATTGTATTCAAGGTTTTGTTTATTTTATTTTCAGAGGAAAATAAACATACACGTTTTTCTATTTATTTTTGTGGTAGACAGAATAAAAATACTTTCAAATTGATTGCATTGTTAATATTTGGTTTGGAAAACTATAGTAAATAACGTCAATAGATCAAATTAAGGCCAGATGATTGGAAACAATGTACTTTGACCTTAAGATGTAGCGATTTTGTCATATTAAGACTGCTGTCCGGCAATGCAGAACCAGGAAAACTCTTCCATAAAACCATAAAAGCAGCTTCAGCCAAGTGGGAAACAGGTGCAGATACTAACTAATGCCATGCAATGTGGGTTGGAAGGCACAGAGAAGTTTAAATGTTTAATATTGTCTGTTATTTAAAACATATGTAATTATATACTCCACATAACTATACTATGAACAATCTAAACAGAGTTCTGCTGAGTGTGTTTTTTGTGAACTCCTGAGTCTGAATCCAGGGATAGAAAATATATTTCATCTTCCTTCTATACCTCCACCTTATCAGCCATCCCTCTCCCTGTCTCTAGATCCATTACCTCATTCATCACTGTCTCCTTTGTAATAATATTTCTGTATACCAAACCTCATTTCCTTCTTGTTGAGATTGATAGCAGTGATGACACCAAACAGTTTATCTCCCCATTTATCCCTTGTTTTCTCTTAATCGCCCCACCACCCGCACCACACTCGCTGCCTTGTGTCTCAGGAGGCGAAAGGGAAGAAATTGTAGTGAGACTGATTGGGTTCTGTGCTAATTATTGAAATCTCCGGCTGTCCGGATGACAGATCTGACTGTGTGTTGCTGTGAAATACTAACGCAAAATTATGTAATATGTCAAACAGATCACAGTTTTATTTCTGTTGGCCTCCACAATAATTATTAAACAAAAATCTGATGCTTTTAAATTATTTTTAAATGTGGTTAGACACAAACATTGAACTTAAAACACTTTTATTTGTTATTTCCTGCAGCCCATAATTATAATTCATTTTAAAAAATTTAAAAAATTAAGCAGTTTTAATGTTGGAATTAAAAAACAAATATGTTTAAATACATACATCATCCAATTATTCAAAACTAAATCTCTTATTTATCAATTAACTAAAAGATAGTGAGACAAATAGAACTGATTTATAAGCAAGAAACAAAAAAAAAAAGTTAATGTTTTTATTCAATGTGATTGAATGGGTAAATAATGCTTTTGATATATCAGAATTGCAATGTTTCCAGATGTGGATAAATGTATTATTATCGCTAATAAAGACGGTTAAAGATGCCTGAAAAAAGTTGGGATGGGTCGTTAAAAAAACTATTGTAAAAAAACCATTTTTTTGCAACAAAAAAAAACTTGGTAACTTCAGCAATTCCTTAAAATAAATGTTAAATTATATGACTTGTACTTTCCTTAAGCTGACCAGTTTAAAATATCTTTCTCTTTCCTTGGGCTGCAAATATGGCATGATATATGGAGACATCCAATTCTGTCAGCCAATGGTCATACAGCTGGACAAAGATGCATATTTATCTTTCCATGCACTGTGATTCACTGGGAAGTAAAACCACGAAAAACAGTACAGATATCTTAAGGGTCACCAAGACTCCATAACAAGTTTTAGACATTAGCTGCATGACAAGAACTTTTTGAAAGGCATGTCAGGAAAGGACCCTTCTCTCTCATCAACATAAACAATAAACATGTATTGGAACTGTGAGCTCTGGTTAGATAAAACCCCAATTGAGATTTTCAGCATTTGGTCTGACACAAATGGTAAATTTCTATGTATAGTGAAGCACCTATGATACTGTGGATCTGTTTCTTCAAAGACACTGAAAACCTTGTTAATCTTACATGGCTTTTCCCTGCCAATAAGCCAAAAACGGGTTATTTGGCCAACACATATCCCCTCATAAACACAAAAAAGTTAAAAAAATAAACCCTCGTTCATCATCATCTCAGTTCCCAGATGTAAATCCAAAGAAAACATGTAGATTAAGTAAAATAGAAGAAATCATAAGAGAAGAACCATGGTTTTATTCAATCTAGGAACTGTGTGTAATAAAGAATGATTAAAGATTCCTTTCTCTAAATTTTGCAGACTTGTGAAATGAAGGGGAAGACAAAGTTCTGTCTTGTCGGCAAAGGGGGTTAATGCAAAGTTTCAACAGCAGAGTTGGCATACTTGTGCCACTTAAATTTAGCTGAAGGTAAATATTTCTCCCTGATCAAATAAATGTGCTAAAATTAAAAGGTGGTGTTTTCTAAACTTTATAGTAAGAGAAAGTTACTGCAAAAGTAAAAAGAAAAAAAGTGCTTTGCGCAGACTTTTACCTTATATTTTTTTCAAAAAATCTGTTCACATTTACATAAACTCATGTCAAGGGATCAAAATATTACCTGGATAGACATTCTGCAGTTTTCAAGCATCACAAAGCTTTTTCCTGAGCAAAATTAGCAGTTCAACAGACGATGGTTGGATGTTTGCCAGAAGAAAACAAAATGGGGATGAGCGAGTTTGATGTCTTTTTGGATGATGTGCTTTTGACTAATATCAGTTCTGATAAAATGAATAAAATAACATATCACAAAACTTCAAGTGATCGCGAACAGGTTCAAAATGGGACAAACAGAGAAAAGAGAAAATATCTGAGAGAGAAAGGACATACTGATGGGCTGATTTTTATCTGGTATATTGTGTGTTTGTGTGTGTGTCTGTGGGAGGGGTGGTGAGTTTGGTATTGCCACTGTTTTTGCATAATGTGAGATGAGACCCCATCATCTTTCCTCCCCCACAACAATTTTATAACAGACAGCTAATAAATGTTTCATGGCAGAACAAGCTGCTCGCTTCAGCTTTATTAAATCTGAGATAATAAAAGCAGAGAGGGAGAAGGAAAAAAGAGTGAGAATAGGGGGTTGCATCAGAGAGAGGGAGAGATAGAGAGATTGGCATAGACTTTTCTCTAACCAGTCTGCTGTATCTTCTGTTTCTGAGGTAACGGACCCCACTGTCCCCCACCAGCCCCTCCCTGCTGCTTCCCGCTCCGCCAGAGTCAGACAGGAAATGAGAAACGGGCAGACAGGATATTGCGTTCTGGTGGCCTGGGGATTAACTGTTTTATCTAAACTAACACACACCCTATCACTCACGCTCACAAACACACATCTACATCCTGACACATAGCATTCATTCTTGATCAAAGACACACAAACCTACATCGAAACACATTTCACACAAACCATGCATGTCATAGAGGCTTTTGGCTACTTTTTTAATATTTTGAAAATCAGTTCTGCTCTCTAATACACTTGCAGTTTTACGATTGTAAATTATTTTTAATGAGACTATATAACTATATGTGAGGTTTTGGTTTTACTCATTAACAAACTACTGACATTAAAGGTTGACGTGTTGAGCAAATGACAGCATCTGTCACTGTTTTACTGTGTTTTACCTTTGCACTCATTCACCTTATCTGCGTTTACACTGTTTACACCACGCTTATCTCTGTATTTAAGTTCATGCTTGAGTGCATGAAGTGGTTATCTATCTATCTATCTATCTGTCTATCTATCTATCTATATATGGATAGATATATAGCTATATATAGAATATATATTAATATATGTGTGTGTTTGTGCGTGTGTGTAGGTGTATGTGTGCATAGAGGGTGAGATAGCAGATATATCCACATATTTATTGACATAGAGATATATAGATATATCGCTATACCCATACGCACACACTCATGTACACACACACACACACACCCACGCACACACACACAAAACCGTATGTGTGAGAGTGGTGGCTGGGTAGCAAGTATCGTGGGGAATGCTGGGAGATTTTAATAACACAGAAGCAGCGCAGGGAGATTTAATAAAAGGAGATGATGTGATTACTGAACCCTGGCTCTGAGCCATTTTGCTCCACAGAGCAATATCCGCCAAAAGTGTGCACGCATATGTGCACACACACACATACACACATGCACACACACATGCGCACACACCTAAGGAATCAAAACAAAATGCAACTTAAAAGTAAGATTGATGCATATGATTTGTTATTTTTTTCTGTATCTCCCCAATCCTTTTGTTATACCTTAATTTTCAGGGAGCGCCAGTTATGTGTCACATGTTGCTGTCAATAAGTTTGCAGGAATCAAAATGTAGCACATCAAGACCTAAGTGTATCATATTCTGGGAGTAAATAACAGCCCAGGTGTTTGAAATGAATGACAACCTCTCTTTTCAAGGCATTTAAGTACCACTGCACCGAAACCAAGAATAATTTAAATACAGTGTAACCAATACTTGTATAAATATTAATCATGACAACACAGGGATGAGCTTAACTGTAACAGCTCTGAGACGCATACATATTTATGAAATGAGTGTATTTCAGTCCAGACAGTGTTAAACTTGTCAGAGCTCACAGGCTAAACAATGCCACATGACACAGCTTAAGGGAGATGGCAAAGATTCTGGTTGTATGCCTTGGATCTAGAGAAATACAAAGAGGAAACACGTGATAATATCAGAACTCTACAAATGCAGCACTTCTCTGTCTTTCAGAATTTGATCTTTTAATCTTTGAGCTCTAACCTTCTAACCCTCAATTGTCTCAAAAATCCATTGCATTGCACATGAAATTCTCTTTTTTGAATCTCGAACAAAACAAAGTCTTGACTGACATACACTTGTATTCCTTTCTGTATGCATTGACATGCAGTAAAGTACAAGCTGACGTGTTTTCCCACAAAATAGCTTACAGTTTAATAGGCATTATTAATCATTACTTCAAATTCTCAAATAGATCAATTATAAATGCTGAGAAAATTGTAACATGTTTCCATAAATATGGTGAAGCTAAATTTAGGCTGCCTCAAGTGCATGGTTGCCCTCTCTCGTGTTTATTGTGATTTTGGTAAGCTGCCCCCCAAACATGACCATGTGCGAATGATACTTCTATTAGAGGGATTAGACTGATCTACTTACAGACCCCCCTCTGCGGCAGTTACCCCAAGTTGCCTTCATGTGCCATGTTGAGTAAATTCCTATCGTGCTGTGTACACATTGATTAGGGAGTGTGGGAGTTAACCACACACATCATCCGTCTTATGTCAAGCAGCCCTGACAATTCTGTTCTGTTGAGCATTGTCCGCAGTGAAAGAAACTATTTAAGATACTGAAGTCCCTATTCAGATGGAGAATGAGCCGGCGCAAAAACCACACTGATGGGTTATTCTTTGCAGAATATGCTTGGATACCACTGACCACCACAGCATGTTTGCCAATTTACAGATGAATTGTCTGTCTGGAGTGCATTGCATCGTTTAATTCGAAAGTAGTTTTGAAAACAGCAAAACATAAGACACACAATTAGGCTATTGGGTTGACAACAGGTTGCCTACTTTTGTTTTTGGTATCAAGTTTGAGACACTGTCATTTGGGGAATTTGAGGAGAGCGTTTGGCAGATGGATTGAGAAAGATTAGCTGCAGCAGCTGCGTTTGGGACAGAATCACAGATTAGAAGCTCTAATGTGCAGACCTGGCTCTGTCTTTGCACTCCAGATTTGGGCAACAACACCTTACTCTCACTCATTCTGGGAAGGTCATTACTCAGCCTTCATCTCCTCCTCACTTCATTCCCTCCCTTTTCATTCTCTCTCCCTTCCCAACAAGTTCTGTGTTTTGTTATGATGCTATTTCGGTATCCACGAGTCTTGACTGATTCTAGAGCTCTTCTACTCCTGAGTTCCTCATTCTTCAGAAGTGATACTGATGCTCTTGTGCATTAAAACTATAACCTTGCTGAAGTTATTTTAAACCAACAGCATGATACTAGGTGTTACATTTGAGTAAGTAAATAAGTAAATAAGTAAGGCAGCTATTGCATGACCTAATGTCGGTTTGCATGCATGCATGTGTATGTGTGGGCTAGTGTGGCCTGTGTTTGTGTGTGTGTGTTTTGTGTGCATAAGTGAGAGGAGAGAGATTAACCCCATGCTATCACCAATCCCTGGTTATGAGTTTACAGCGTCTGTCTGGCCATCTCACTGTTTAAACAACAATCTAATTAATCCTGTCTTTATTAGTTTCAGTGAACTGGGGAGGCAGGCTTGGAGGGCATGAGGGAAAACTGGGAATGCTGGCAGAAAAGGCTGAAGGAGGGGGAGGAAACCAAGTGCAAGAACAGGGATTTGGGAGGAATTTGAAGTCAGAGACTTGGGCCCTGTGAATGTAAATAGGCACTGGAAGTAATTGTGAAGCATGAGAGCAATTGAAAGGTTATAACACCACAGAGGGGGAGAAATAGAGGAAAAAAAGAAAAATAGGAAAATAAATGAATCCAACAAAGAGTATTTTAGGCCTAATTTGCAGAGTAGCCTATATATTTTTTAAGATTATGGTTTGTAAAAGGTTACATGGAATGTAACAAGTTCTCAATATTTAAGGCTTGTGCTGGAAAATGCAGTAGATCATCAACTAACTACTGCCACCTACTGTCATTAGGGAAAAACCAAAACACAAAACTGTTGGAAACAATTGTTACTCATCTTAACAGATGTTCACCTTGTTGCTCAGTGAATTGAGTAATGCCTGTACAGTCTTTAATTAAGACTGTACTGGCACTCAGCTACATGTTAATTGCAGTCAAGGGTAAATGTATTAAGAGATCCTTGTTTGTATCTTCAAATTTAATTGCCTTAACTGCCTTTCTGCTTTCAGCATAAACCAATCTGAACACATAAGGGCATGTTTCTCTGCTTCTTTCTACTTTCAGGCTCTTTATAAGGAAGTGCAGCGCTTGCCTGCAGGTCATTGGACGCTCTGAGCTGATAATGCGTGTGCTGGGCCAGGTATACCACCTGGGCTGCTTCAGCTGCTGCGAGTGTGAACGCCGACTGCAGAGAGGTGATGAGTTTGTGTTGAAAGAAGGCCAGCTGCTCTGCCGTATGGACTATGAAAAGGAGAGGGAAATGCTTGCTGCTATTAGTCCTGCTCCAACTGAATCAGGTGCAGTGTTTGATGGAATACAGCTTAACTTGTGCCACATCTAATAGAAGTCACAAAAGAACGCATTTCTTTGGAAAATTCTGATAACTCTCCTTTGTAAACACATAGGATAATCACATTTGATCAAATAACCAAGTAATCTGATGGGGAAAATAAGATTTCAAGCTTGTGTCGGGTCACTAATACAAGTAATTGTGAAGAGATTGTCCAAATAGTGATACACCACAAAACTCCCTTGCTGAAAGTTATTGCACCGGGGTTTAAGTTTGAGCTTTGTCTACACTTTGTCTTATTCAGTGAAAAGTGAGGATGAAGATGGTGGGGGAGGATCTGGCAGTGGGAAAGGTGGTGATGAGGGCAAAGAGCACAAGCGTTCAAAACGACCACGCACCATCTTGACCACACAGCAGCGGCGAGCTTTCAAGGCCTCTTTTGAAGTATCGGCCAAGCCATGCCGAAAGGTGGGTGAATCAGCCACTCATCAGTGAAAAAGCATGCCAAAAAGACCTCGACTTTCCCGTCAGAGTTCATTGTTTTTTCCTTGGTTGTCTGATAAAGCAATAAAAAACTCTAACCTGTAGGTGAGGGAAACGCTAGCTGCAGAGACTGGCCTGACAGTGCGAGTTGTACAGGTGTGGTTTCAAAACCAGAGAGCAAAGGTCAGACTATCTCTTTCCTGAAGATATGTTCAATCACTTTATATGTTAACACCCTTATTAAATTCTTACGGTATCTTATTTTGCACCCTAGATGAAAAAGATAGCTCGCAGACAGCAGCAACAGCAGCAGCAGCAGCAGGAACAAGAACAACTGGGAGGGACCAGGAGAGGGCCGAGCAGAGGTGGCCGTCAAAGCAATGATGACAGTGAGGGTATGAGAAAGATTTAGAAAAAGGCAGACAAAAAAATTAAGTATTTAAAATGAACCTCTACTTTTCCAGATGGTTCTAGTACTCATGGAATGGATAGCATGCTAGGATATCCGTCTTTGCCACGTCAGCAACTGCTTTCTCTGGACCCCAACATTTACGGTGGAGAGCCATTTCGACATGGTCTGACGCCTCCTCAACTAAACAGTGAGCAGATCCACTCCTATGGTAAGACGCAGCGATAAAGCCTCAAGTTTGATTTACATTTTGATTCTTCAGTCACTTCTGACATGCTTCCTTTTTAGTGTAACTGAAAAAGAGAAATGTTGACCACTTCTATTTGGATTCCCTTTCTTTTCGCTGCAGACTCAGAGACAGTCTTCCATGACTTGGACAGCGATGGAAGCCTCAGCCACCTGGGTGACTGTCTCTTGGCAACAGGAGAGGCCGGTCTCCTGGCAGGACGAGTAGGAAACCCCATCGACCGTCTGTACTCCATGCAGAACTTGTACTTCACCTCCTGACCCTTAAAAACTCTCATCTTTACCCCACCGGTTCCACCTTTCACCCCTGAGAAGCAACCTGCCTATGGAACTATCTTTAATTAAACTGGCTACAGCCAATCATACTCCTGAGCTTTTAATGCTGGAAAACATCTTCACAAGCCAGACGGTCATAACATCACTCTGCTGATTAGCATAATGTCCTCTTGTGCTTTCCTGAATAAGAATCATATGCTGGATCTAGGCACTGTAAATTTCCATGATAATAGCCTTCTATTTTTTTTTCCATCATATTTATGCCATACTCAGTGAGAATATTTCACTTCGCTTTCAAACAGAAAAACAATAACCACACATTGATCATTCCATATAAATAATTTTAATGAATCAAGTCAAGTTAAATGTATGTAGGAGTTGTGGTAGTTTTAAACATTTGGGGTTCTAAATACTATTAGTACATTGGTGAACTTTCTTTGTTCTGTCTGGATTGATTTTATCGGTGTGTGTGGTTGGCTGCAACGTATACAAGAGTATATGTATGGGAATACAGTTTTGCTCTCAGGTTAGTGTGTATGTTTGTGAGACCTGAGAGTCATCTCAGGAAATTGTGCTGGACAGAATGACATCTTGAAATCCCATAATATTTCTAATTTTATGCTTTTTGACAAATGACAGCTAAAAAAAAAAAGTGGACCAAAAATAAATTACTTTTGCATTTAGAAAATAGATGACCTTCCAGTGTCATTTGAAAAGCCTTAAGTGGAAACAGGGTTGTATAAATGCTCATTACTTTAGTTTACGCTTTTATATCATCAGTAAAATTTTAGTGTAGTAAATTACAACCAAAAGGTCTACAATGCCCAAATCTTAGGTCTTTAAGTCCACAATGATGAATTCCAATTGTATATGTGAATACAACTATGTCACACATAATTGTTGCAATCAGTTTCTGTAATAATTTCCTTTGTCAAAAATATCCTAATAGATACTGTTGGGTAGACATTTTGTACCTTCTGTGATAATCAGCAAATATTTAAACTATAGCATGATATTTGTGTGCCACAAAGTAGATCTATAGAAATAGAATCCAATTTTATTTTGGATAGCAGGTGCTGCTGAAAGGATCGGCGCAGACTCATCCTGTGGATTCCTGTAGCACAAAAAAGAATGAAGGTGATACCCATCTCATTTAAATGTCAGTGGTCTGACAAAGCCTGGGGTACTCTTAAGAAATTGTTTGATTCTAATAATACATGGCGTTTTTACTGTGATATTAATGTGAATGTAACTTATTTGTGTGGTACTAGATGACATTTTATCTATTTCGTTCGGTGACAGCAAGGTGATGTGCTTTGAATTTAATGTTCATGTATCTTTCAACACAATCTGCGGTTTTACCTTTAAAGTAAAACTGCCTTATTTGTCCTTAATACAATAAATAATGAAAGACTTACCAATTGCTCATGTGGCATGAACTAATAATTCACCTAAAAATAAAGCAATCTATTTCTCCTCCATGACTCACACCAAAACCTTTAATAATTGAACCAGAAAATGTCTGTTCTGCTGAATGGTCACAAGGTTCATAACTCAACTTCCTCCCTCTGTCTGTCTCAGTAGTCCTGCTGATTAGAGGTGAATAACCTCCTCTTTTTTACCCTATCTTCCCAAACTCCCTATTGCTCAGTGACCGAATAGTCAGGTTTGTGTGGGAGCAATGCATTCCAGTTTAATATTTGACTATGACCTGGAAAAGGCATCGGCAGCAAAGGCATAAATAATCACCATAAAACAACACAGGATTATGACACCAAATGAACAATGAAAATCTAATATTAATTAAGTAAAACTGCGATATACAAGACATTGCAAACCTGACTTATTTATTCAAACGCAAGTATAAGTGATATTCAAATGGCGTAAAGTACAGTGCTAGAGTATTCCTATTTTTTTTTACATTTGAAATCAGTCACAATAGGTCACAGTTAAGACGAACAGATATTAAACACTCAGCATATATATATATATATATATATATATATATATATATATATATATATATATATATATATATATAACTATATATAACTTCAAATAAACACAGTTGACACATTCACATCCAGCTTGTGTAGACGTTTGGTCTGATGATAGAAGTTGCTGAATCCTATGATGTGTCAGAACTTGAATCTGAACCTAGGAATAAAAGAGCAGAGATTGGAATAATTGTTAAAAATGTGGAATTTGATTCCATTTTCCAACACTGTAATTGTACATGGTTAACCCCCTTAGTACTACGCAGTTGGGGTTATAACCTTAAACAGTCAAACCAAAGTAATACTGAATAATGACCTAAATTTGGAGTTGACTTGCATTTTCAAAATTTTAAATCATAAAAATATAAATTCATGTGACATACAGTATATGTAGAGACATTTCTCATCATTAGAGGGTTAATGGAGTTTTGTCAAAGAAACATTTTACAGCACAGTTTGCACAAATATGTCTAAAACATTTCATAATCCAGTGTTTATGTGTGACCTTTGCGACCTAAAAATGCAATTTCGTAAAGTCTTACCCACGCTGCTGAGGTCAACGGAGTCTGCACAGCCTAGAAAGCGGGTCACGTGTGGTGAACAAGAGGTAGGTGAGGTCAGGTTTTCTTTGAGACATTGCTCAAATTTCTCAAATTCTGTGGAGCAGTCTTCCCTGATCTTCTGGATCACTGGACTGTGAACATTAAGTGGTCAGGCACAAGGGAAAATGCACAGGTATATAGGACAGATCCATTGACTTACTGTGATGATGTACATTGTGAAACCTTGAGTTTTAGGTCATGGCACTTGTGTTGCCAAGACGTTGGATTTGAGGCAACGCAGGACCCATATGTCTCCAGTTCTTTATAACAGTACTTTGCTGATATTTCCATAGCTGCTTGCCTGGAAGGAAATACAAACAGTGGCAAGTGGCTGGTCAATCTTATCTATCAATTTGACAACGTGCTAAAGCAGCAGAACTCTAAACGGAGCATTGTGGTGTAAATATATAATGTATTACTGATATAATCTGTTATTTCAATTCTTACATGTTGGTGTTTGAAGCTGTGTCGAGTCGACTACAGAAGCGTTATAATCAAGGTTAAATAATCACCACTTCAGCGTGTGGAAACGAAGTCTTTGCGATTAAGAGCTACAGCACGCATACCCGCATTTGATTGGAAGGAAAAGCCACATCCTGATGATGTTCTTCAATTTTGTTGGGGCAGATCTGTGTCTGTCATGCATGTAGGCAACGCCCAGAGAGTGACGTTTTTATTTAAAGGGGCAGTAATTTCATGGCACGAAGAACTACTTTGTAATTTTGAATTTAAATTGTTTTGACTTCACTCTAGATGTCATGTAACAGAGAAGATGCATGCTTATTTTAGCTTGTGAAGCGCCACCCGATTAATACCGCTGGAAATCAGGGAGCAACCCATATACGTTTTAAATTTGTGTTTTAATTATATCAGAAAGCACAGTTTAATACGTTTCTTTTAATTTCTTAACGTACTATAATTTACGATTCTCCAACTTCTTTGATTTATTTCCTTTTTACGTTTTCCTGTGTTTATTAATTTTATTAACTCCATCTTATATTGAAATATATTTGCAGAAAACAACCTGAAATATTACTAATTTGGAAAACTCAGTAGTGTAAAGGCGTTTTGAGAAAGAAAAATAAAAAGCTAGTTGGAGGTAAACTGACGCTCTTTAAATATGACGTGTCTTTGCGTATTTGCGTATGCGGAAGAAGCAGTCGGGAAACAGTCAACTCAAAAGACGGGCTCTCAAAGCTGGATAACACACCGCTTCCTGGGTAGAATCGTATTTTTAACGGCTCTAGCGAGACGGCGTGGTGGTGAATGGTAGAGGGGGCCCAAGGAGGGATTCGGATACAATGAACGACGCCAAGAAAGACGAGAGAATGGCTGCAGACGGAATCCGAGGACCGAGCGAGCTACAAATGGCCCCCTCTGTTAACCACAACCAGAATGACAGCGGCGCCGGTGATGAGCTCGTAAGATCGGTGACGCTGTACAGACGGAGGCCCCGACTGCTACACGGCACAGTCCTCCCGTTTCTGGCTGTCCTTTACCCTGGCTGGGTGTACGTGTGGTTAGGAGTGTACGGTGCCTCAGAGTATCCAGAGGCAGGCCTCCTTGCGTTAGCCGCTATCGGGATCGCGCACGTCCTCACAGCGCTCTCTGGATACTGGTCCGTGCACGTGCATTGTTGGCTCACTTGTTCCAAGGTAAATACAAGTTTTGACAAATTATATGCACTTTTACAGCGGATAGTACAAAAAAATAAAATAAAAATTATCTTAGAACATGTCAAGTAGCACCTGTATTTAAAATGGTTGTATTTAAAATTTTCTAATTTATAATGTGTTATAAATTTTTATTGACTTTATGTATATATTAGCTATAAATAGTACTTAACCAAAACCTTCTCCTTTAGAGTGTTGTCTTTTAGATATCCACAGAGTTTATACTGATTAGTAAACATTTGCTTGGTGATAACCAATGAAAATGAAAGAAACAGTTCAGTTCATTGAAAACTTAAATTTGTTATGAATCAAATAGTCAGAAAGTAATAGATCTTTTAAACTACCTAACATTGAACAATTCCAGATCTCATCAAAACTTGCTGTAAGGCTTGTTGATTTGAAAAGCTCATCATCCTCTTTATTTCTCTGTTTAGGGAAAGTTTAGCTTTTTTTCTCTGTGTATCAGCGGGTTGTGATCTGTATATCCTTAGGGTGCTCCAAAAATAAAAGTGCTGTCCCAACAGCATGTGAATATATCATCTGTTTTATTTCTTTAAATAAATACAGGAGCCAGATCCCAAGCTGGCTACACTCGCAAAGGTCATTCCAACCCCGAACAATGGTTCTGCTGAGCTTGTCACACTCCAGAGGGATGAGGTTTGTTCACATATTTAAAGACTGATTTCCCTATGTTGTCATATTTGGAATTATGTTAAGTTTTACTTCCCTAAAATGCTCAAAGATAGTGTGACAAGGTTTGTGAAAGCCACACATGTCATTACTTGTTATCAAAGATCTACGTGCTTAGATATGTGGCTTTATTTATCTGGAAATTTAGATATTGGCTTTGAATTTGATCTATTACTTGAATATATTTTCATTTTTTTATTTGACACTACAATATATTTTTTAAACATATGTTCTCTGTTTGGATCAACAGGATGAGAATGGGGAAAAGATCTTATCTTTTGAGTTTCAAAAGATCCGTTACATTTTTGACTACAAAGAGAAGAAATGTTTCCTTCCAGTTGCATTCCCCATTAACCACCCAATGGGCCACTTCCAGTCATGGCGTGGATACCAGGAAGAAACTGAGCTCAAGGTTGCAGAAAAGCGATATGGCACCAATCGTGCAGAGATGGTTGTGCCAGACTTCCTGGAGCTGTTTAAGGAGAGAGCAACAGCTCCTTTTTTTGTCTTCCAGGTACATGTGTATCTTTTTCTTGTAATTGGTCTGGGTTCATTAGTCAGGAAGAGAACATGTAAATACTTTGCATCAGTTTGATGTTATCTGTCCTGTGTTCATCAGGTTTTCTGTGTGGGGCTGTGGTGTCTGGATGAATACTGGTATTACAGCGTTTTTACTCTGTTCATGTTGGTTGCATTTGAGGCATCCCTAGTCCAACAGCAAATGAGGAATATGTCAGAAATACGTCGCATGGGAAATAAGCCCTATATGATCCAGGTAAGCTTGATCAAGTTTGAAATGCATTCTGTTGCTAATTTAGTCATAAAAACTTTATAGTGATATGATCAAGTTCACTTCTGCAATCAACAGAGTTTGACAAAGAATAAAAAGTCGCACATGTATGCAAATTGAATTGGAAAATAAAATTAACATTAGGCCATTTAATAGTGCTTAGGGACTTTTCCATTGGCTTCATGAAGAGAGATGAGGCCTTTTAAAACATATTTTACCCAAACTTTAGAGCTCAGTCTGTTTTCCATAAATAATGTGATATACCTAGCATATCAAAATAAGTGTATGTACGTCTTTGATAGGTGTATCGCAACAGGAAATGGAGACCTATTTCTAGTGATGAACTAGTTCCTGGAGACATTGTCTCCATAGGTGAGTGTGCAATCCTAAATGTTATGACTCCTTACTGCAAACCCTACATTCATTTTCTGTGTTGAAATGTGTGTTTTCTATTCTATAGGACGCTCACCCCAGGACAACCTGGTACCCTGTGATGTGCTGCTACTCAGAGGACGTTGCATTGTGGATGAAGCCATGCTGACTGGAGAGTCGGTTCCACAGATGAAGGTTAGTAAATAATATAGTCATGTGGCAAACTATTTGCTTCAATACAAATGTTTACTGTTTTTGCTGTGTCTAAATATTTCAGAGCAACAAACAATGTCATAATTAGACAGACAAATTCAGTAAAAAAATATAAGATGGTGTTTGCAAATGTTAGCTGCCTTTTAAATCATAAATTAAATTTATAAGCCCCACATTTAGAAAGTTGAGTTCAGTTTCACTTGTACACTAGTTTAATAGTGTGATTGCTTCCATACCACACTATTTCTCAAATGGAAAATTCTGATACAATGGGGTGAAGGCAACAAATTATGCTAAGGAATTTCAAGAATAGATGATAAATTTATTTCTAAGGTTTTGGAACTCGAGCAAACCACAATGAAATACATTTTTTTTCTGAAATAGTGAACACAATGAACTTTTTTTTAATCTACCAAGATAACGCTTAAAGGTGTCTCAATGCATATCCTGGAGGTCACAAAGGACGTCACTTGTCTCTGTTGAAGTCAGTTTTCATAAACCCCCACCCACTTCCAACAAAAACAAGCCTGTCTGGCTCATGTGTATGCTTGGGAATATTCGTGGCTGCTCCAACCCCACGGCACCCAGAGAAGTCTTACCTGTTCCACCAGTAACATTTGGGAGTAGACTAGTAAAAATTTAGACTCAAATCTAATTGAGATGCTTCTGCATGCCCTAAGACCTACATTGCCTGAAAACCAATGTAGCTGAATTAAAACTGAATTGTTTTCATTAGCTGAATTGGAAAATGGGCAAAACATTGTTTCACATCAATGTAAAAGATCATCTCTAGTTATTGCAAATGCTTAAGGGCAGTTGTTGCCTCCAAGAGTGACACCACCAGATATTAGATTTAGAAGGCAATTACTTTTCCTGTTGAATCTGGTTGGACCGGACAGCCAGTTTGACTGAAATAGATCATATTTTGAAAACTAAATTATGGATTTACTCAGATTATTTTTGTCTGATATTATTTGTTTGAACATCTGAAGATCTTAGTTGTGACAAGAAAAGACAAACCAGAAATCTGCAAGTGGTGGAAATACTTTTTCATTGTGTTTTAATTTCAATAAGATTGCGTAATTCAAGCCTTGTTTTACTGTTGTGTGCAGGAGCCAGTAGAAGACTTGGATCCAGGGCGAATTTTGGACCTTCAGACAGACTCTCGCCTGCATATCATTTCTGGTGGAACCAAAGTGGTTCAGCATACTCCTCCTTTAAAGACCAGTGCTGGACTCAAGCGTAAGTGCTAGTTCGCCTGTCTTTTATTTGTCAACAGGAATATCTACTAGCATTGAACAATATAATTATTTGTACTATTTTTCATTGTTTGCAGCTGTAGACAATGGCTGTGTGGCCTATGTACTGAGAACAGGATTCTATACGTCTCAGGTAAGGAATTGGGATAACTGTTAAAAAAAGGATTTTTTTTTTTTTTTTTACTCTGTTATTAAAACTTTTATTGTCCATTACTAAACAGTGTGTGTGGTGACATTGTTCTACAGGGTAAACTGCTAAGGACCATTCTCTTTGGTGTAAAGAGAGTGACGGCAAACAATCTGGAGACTTTTATCTTTATTCTCTTCCTCCTTGTGTTTGCCATTGCTGCTGCTGCATATGTGTGGGTTGAAGGTGAGGTGACAACAATTAGCTCATTAAAATGTATTACAAATTGTTTGAAAGCCAATAAAACTTGCATCCAAGTTTGTACTTATAGTATATACTTATGAACGGTGAAGTTGATTCTGAAGCATGTCTTTTTTAAATTATTATTTGTATCCCTTCCTAGGAACAAAGGATCTCACACGAAATCGCTACAAGTTGTTTTTGGAGTGCACACTTATTCTCACTTCAGTGGTCCCACCGGAACTTCCGATAGAGCTTTCTTTAGCAGTTAACACATCACTCATTGCCTTGGCTAAACTTTGTAAGTTTGTTTCTTTTTCTGCTGGGATCGTAGAATATCTACTGCAGCAAATTCACTCAGGGGTACCGAATATGACGCTTGTTACTTTTTCTGCTTTAGATGTTTTCTGCACAGAACCCTTCAGGATACCATTTGCGGGGAAAGTAGAGATTTGCTGTTTTGACAAAACAGGAACTCTGACCAGTGACAGCTTGGTGGTTCGAGGGGTAGCAGGCCTCAGGTAAACCCTGTCAACCAATTTTCTGTTTGGCAGCTTAAAATTGAGAAGCAACCACATGTTATACTTGTAATTTACAATTATCAGATTGTAATTTAGACTACAATCTAAATTGTAATTTAATTACAATTTAATTTGTAATCTAAATTGTAATCTAATTACAATTTAGATTGTAATTATTTCAGATTATTTGCCATTTATTGTATCAATCCTATTTTCACTGACAGAGAGGGAAAAGAGGTAATGCCTGTCTCTGAGATCCCAGTTGAGACACACAGGGTTGTGGCTACTTGTCACTCATTGGTCACTCTGGATGATGGGCAACTAGTGGGAGATCCATTAGAGAAGGCCATGCTAACTGCTGCCGACTGGACGCTTACCAAAGGTACCTTCTGTATCTATAATGGAATCATGAGTGTGCTAGGACTGTATGGTTAATATTATTGGACTAGTACATTTTAAATAGTAGAATGGTTACTTACATTGTTTTTTTTTCTGTTTAAACCAGATGAAAAAGTGTTCCCACGAGGCATCAAAACACAAGGTCTGAAAATCCACCAGCGTTTCCATTTTGCCAGCGCTCTGAAAAGGATGTCTGTCTTGGCCTCGTACGAGAAACTTGGATCCACCGAACTTTGCTATATTTCAACTGTCAAGGGTGCCCCAGAGACACTTAGAGAAATGGTAAATTATAGCTCCATATTTTTCATAGACTCTTCACTTTATTATCTAAAATAAGTGTCTGACATACTGCTGTCTGTAGTTTACAGTTTGCCCAGGAAATTATGACGAAGTCCACAGAGAAATGTCCCGGGAAGGGGCACGAGTTCTGGCCTTGGGTTACAAAGAAATTGGACACCTCAGTCATCAACAGGTTTGTTTAACTTTTTTCTTTTAACCAAAACCTTCGGAAGCTTATTGATTTTTCTATAGTGTCTATAAACAGACCTGATAGAAACTAACTAAAATCTTTTTGGGTTATGCAGTGCCGTGAGATCAGTCGTGATGTGTTGGAGTGTGATCTACAATTTGCTGGTTTCATGGTTGTTTCCTGTCCACTCAAGAATGACAGCAAGGCAGTGATAAAAGAGATCCAAGAAGCATCTCACCATGTAAAAAAACAAAACAGTGGTGAAAATTTTCAGTTCATACTCAAGTAAGAACTTGAGTATAATGGCTGACTCTTCATCTCTTCTTTCAGGTGGTCATGATCACAGGAGACAACCCCCTAACTGCATGCCATGTTGCAAAAGAACTCCACTTTATCCAGAAAGATCACACACTTATTTTGCAGCCGAGCCTCAATCAGGGTACACATTAGTTTCATCACTTAATTATGTGAGTGTTTTGACATCTGGCTTGAATAACGAGAAGTTTTATGTATAAATGCTGCTTTTGCAGGTCAGTGGCACTGGGAATCCATTGATGGCACTGTATCTGTTGCACTGCCCCCTCCTTCAGTTTCTTCGTTTGTGCAACAATTTGACTTGTGTGTAACAGGAGAAGGGCTGGCCCGGTTGGGCTGTGATCCCCACCTTCTCCACACACTGTTACCACATATACGAGTATTTGCTCGAGTCAGTCCAAAACAAAAGGTAGGTCCTGAAGCAGAGGTCTTTAAGTTATAGTTTGTGCACTCTCTTCCTACTTCAACAAAAGTGTTTGCAACAAAAGTTTGATTTTATGTGTTTTAGGAATTTGTAATCACCAGTCTAAAGGGACTTGGTTATGTGACCTTGATGTGCGGTGATGGCACAAATGATGTCGGAGCACTTAAACATGCTCAGATAGGTAAGTTATTTTTATACAACTCATAGTACTGAAACAAGTTTGCCAAGAATCACCTCCAGTTGTGAACAATGAACATGTTGTTTTCTCACAGGGGTGGCCCTTTTAGCCAATGCTCCAGAGCGCATGCCTGAGAAAAAGAAGCGGGGTAGAGATAAGGAGTCGGCAACATCAGACTTCAGGCCTGTACCACCTGCCAGTACTGGTGTCAAGCTGAGCTCCAGAGCAGCCAGACAGCGGGCTATGGCCCAGAGAGAGGAGCAGCTTGCAGCACAAAAGGTGTTCTACTCTTAACATTTAACAAAAATTTTTACATCTTCTTTTGGAAACATAATGTAATCATAGAGGCAATTAATTAATTACAATGGGTATTTTGCTCTAATTTGTCACAATCTCTCTAGTTGCAACTATCCAACAAATATAAAAAATCTCTTTGTTTTATGTTTAAATTAGAGCCTTTAGAGAAGTACTGAGATGTCTTAGATTGCAAGAACAGGGAGCAAGGCCTAGTTTTTGGTTAAAGATAAAACTAAATAAGACTTAGAATATATTTAAGATTTATTATTAAAGAGGTCAGAATAGAAGGGATTAGAAATATCCTTTAATGTCCCACAGTGAGGAAATTCAGGTGTAAAAGCAACAAATTTGTAAATGTAAGTTTGCATTGAGATAAAAAAAAAGAATTATTTTCTGTTCTGTCTCATCATTCAACGTCATCATATCCATTTGACATCGGTTACTCAACAAAATATACTTTGAGTATTTTTTCAATACTCAAAAAAAAGCTTACTTTTGTTAACCATATTTTGTGCCTACCATAACATGAAGAAACATACACTACTCTAACCATCAGGTTTTCTCTGTAATAGGAAAAAATCAACCAGGTTCTACGAGAACTTGAAGAGGATCAGGTACAAGTCGTCAAGCTGGGTGACGCTTCCATTGCTGCCCCCTTCACGTCAAAACTCTCCTCCATTCAGTGCAGTGAGTCACATGTTTCAATGCTTATTTCTGTAATTAAAACTGATTATTAACTCTCAGACTCAATTTGTTTTTGTTTTTTCTTTATTCCACCAGTTTGCCATGTAATAAAACAAGGTCGCTGCACTCTGGTTACAACACTGCAGATGTTCAAGATTCTAGCTCTCAATGCACTTGTGCTGGCCTACAGCCAGTCTGTCCTCTACCTCGAAGGAGTCAAATTCAGTGATTTCCAGGCAACTCTGCAAGGCTTGCTTTTGGCTGGGTGCTTTCTCTTTATATCTAGGTCAAAGGTTAGAATTTGACTTATTTATTGTAAAGTTAACATGTTTTTGGTGCTTACCCTAAAGGTAAATTTTGAAATTCCACCATAGTTTTGTTTTATTTAAAAAAACAGACAAATTAGGATTTCTTTTCTCCTCTATTCACAGCCTCTGAAAACGTTGTCTCGAGAGCGGCCTTTACCAAACATCTTCAATCTGTACACAGTGTTGACTGTGCTGCTGCAGTTTGCAGTTCACTTTTGTAGTCTTGTGTATCTTTATAAAGAGGCACAAACCAGAAGTCCACCAAGGTAAGCAAAAGTACAACGAGGTAAGACCAAAGACCTCTTGAAAACCATGCATCACAGTAATAGCATGGGAAATGTGTGCTTTTAACTAAATGGGCATTTCTTTGTTCAAATAAAACATAAATAATTGCTCACCAGTATTAGTTATTTTAAATTATTTAACAACTTTTTGTCTATGATGTTTTTGGATTGATAATTTCTTAGAATGTATCTTTTGAAGATGGGACATCCAAACTGCTGATGAGCAAACACTTGTTTTATTTCACATAAAATGTATACAATGTTTTCTGTCTTTCCTATCAGTGATACTTTGTGTATACTTTATCATTTTTATGTTTCTTTTTTTTGCAGAGAGGAGCAGTTTGTAGATCTGTATAAAGAATTCGAACCCAGCCTAATTAACAGCACTGTGTACATAATGTCAATGGCCATGCAGATGGCCACCTTTGCCATAAACTACAAGGTATCTTTTCACATTTGTGACCATGTATTGGTTATTTAAAACCATATCTAAATAACCGGTATTTATTTACATAATGGATTCCTCTTTGTGTCTTACAGGGTCACCCATTCATGGAGTCTCTCAGTGAAAATCGACCACTACTGTGGAGTATCGTACTTTCAGGGTTAGCAATTGTCGGGCTTCTTACTGGCTCCTCTCCAGAATTCAATGAACAGTTTGCTCTTGTAGAAATTCCAACTGAGGTGAGTTAACATTATTTTACCATTTCTTGTTTTCATAGCCTTGTAATTACACAAACCCTTATGAGATTGTGTAACATGCTTTGTATGCTTTCTTGCAGTTCAAATTAGTAATTGCCCAGGTTCTGGTGGTGGACTTTGTTGTTGCTCTGCTCGTGGACCGTGTCCTGCAGTTCTTCTTGGGCAAAGGAACTCTCAGGCTGCCTTCTTGATCTCAGTGCCAACAGCAAATGCTGCCCTTATAACCAAACTGTAAAGGGACAGAAGACTTTGAAAGAGGAAGAAAAGTACAGCTGTTGTTCCAAACACAAGACAGCTGAAATGGTCATGGCATGTAGGACTGTTCACTCTGTGTATCCCTTTTTTGTCCCTCCTGAACTCTGTACATTTGTTTTTCTTTTCCCATTTGCTCAGTCTCCATTCTAATGGTTTTTATAACAGTCCATTTTTCTACATCTTTCCTTTGTTTTTCACTCCCCACTCTTATGAAAGGCCATGAAGACAGCAGTATTGAGTGGAGTTTCAGATTGTGCTAACCAGAGTGAAAACTACAGGCACAAAAAAGGGCATTCTCCAAGAGAATTGCAATAGTGTTTTGGATTTTTTTTCCTCCCTTGTTTTTGTAAAAAGTGAAAAAGAAATTTAACAGACTTATAAAGATTTAAAATTATGACATATTCATTTTGTCTTTTTTTGTGTATTTTTATTGTATTGAGAGAATGCAAGTAGCAATCATTAATTTTTGCTGGTAAGTTTGGCATTACTAAGATATGAGAATACAATATAAACCAACATGGAAACAAGATTGTTTATCAAAGTGTGTGTCATGGGATGCATCATGCTGACCAAAAACGAAAGTACTGTTTTGTTAAAATCTCCAATACTAAAATTTTTTTATTTTTTTAAAATGCAATAAAATTTTGTTTTGATGACATAACTATCACAGCTAAAAGATATGCAAGTTGTTAAGTTTAACTTATTCTGATTAAGATGGAAATAACTCAAATGTCCAATTTAAACTGGAAATTTAAATTGGACATTTTTGAACATACGCAATTATTAGATCAAGTAAAGGCACCTTGCAACTTCAGAGATGAATGCAGAATATAACTTTTACTTTTTCAAGTTTATAAACTGGCTAATAAGTTTTAAAAAAAATCTATTTTCTAACTTGAAGCAGAGTAATTTCAAGCAGATTCCAAGAAATTTCTAAGTGCTCCACCAACAAAAACTAATGATAATGAAAGAAATGGAGAATGGTAAAAATCTCTCAAAGAGTAGAATAGTCTGAAGAAACTAAGCTGGACGTTTTGGACAAAACAGAAAAATAAAACGGCAGTAAATCATGGTGTGGACAGAATCGTGCTTTTGGGATTACTTTTCTTCACATGGATCTGGTGTTTTTATGAGAGATGAAATTATCAACAGTTTCAAATGTCAGTTTTTATTCAAAACCTTTATCTGCTGTAAAGATAAAGATGGATTTTATGTTTTAGCATCACTTTGAATTCACACAAGCCAATCAAAAAAATTACTTCAGACGAAAAACAAAACTTTTTTGTCCAGAATAAAATTACCTTTGGTAGGTAAAGGGTGGAGATGCAGAGTGACAAGTCCTTGCTACCAAAGAAGGCTGAATGCTGAAACTTTATTCCAAATTCAACTCACTGATATTAGTTTTGTCAAAAATTTTTGTATTTTTAAAAAATACATGTCATGACTTAAGCGCAAAAAGTTTTTAAGTGTTTTGTCATGGTTTTACTGTTTAAGAAGAGGTACAAAACAAAAGCATTTGAACATTTTAACTTTGGAGAGCCTCTGTAAACTTGTCTTTCTTTATTTCTCTATTTTTGCAAGTCCTTTAAATATTGTTCAGAGAACACAGTGCCAAAACTTTATCCAAAGGGATCACAATAAATATCACCTTTGCTAAAATGCCTCTATTCAACTTTTCATATAAGCATTTCTAAATGTATCTATGTATTTTGTATAAATGTAGAAATTAATCTAAGGTGCAACAAATTTAGTTTTAAGCCTTGACCCTTGCATTGTTTGACTACATTTCCCATGAGCCTTAGAGCCGTGAAAGGGTGGGTTTGATCTTTGGGCGCGCGCTATAAGGACACCTATTTGAAATTAAAATGGCGGAAAAGAAGGCTGAAGTTGAGCACGGGTATGTTTTGTTTTAAGCTCGTAATACAACTGATTTAAATCAAACAAATCAATTACCTTGCTACTGTAAATACTTTTAAACGAACTGTATTGTTGTCATGTTTTGGTGGCGTTTTGTTCTGATCTGAGGTAAACATTAAAGCGACTTTTTCGTCTGTTTCCCACTTTAGTGTTGAGGCAGACAAACCCTCAGTAGAGGTGAGAAATAAAACCCTTTCTGTAGTTTATAGAAGATGATTTGCTGAATGGAGAGTTAGTGGCTTTGTTGTTTATGCCAAGGTCCAGTCTGCGATCCAGACTTCTAAAAGATGCTCCTCTCCAGTCCCGGAGTCGGAACCTCCTCTCAAGTGTCACCGGACCGACTCGACACTTTCTACCACACAGACGACAGATCCTGGAGCCGAACAGTCAGAGATGACGAAACAAGAAATGGAGACACTCACAATAAATCCCTGTGAACAGAATAAATCCTGGAGGAGAAACACCATAACCCGACGCTCCCTCCCTGCCCTTCCCAACCCATATGAGAGTGAGACCACAATAAAACATTAATGTTTCCTTTTGTTCAAGACAAATAATAATCTAAATGAATCTGTTCTAGGTTTGTGCAGAAGCATAAGTCCATCCTTACCACAACAAGAGAGACTTGAAAAACTGCTGGAGGCTTCAATGGAGGTATGTTAAGTGAAGCTATAGAAACCAAATGCATTGGACCATTATAATAAGTTTCTCCTGAACTCGAAGAAGGTCCAAAATAGCTCATTTGTTTTTCTTTGTCTGTTTCAACACTTAAAAGAATAAATGCAGATGTTATGAAATATAGTCAATATCAGTTTTATGTTCATATTTTGCTAAATGGATATTGTTTGCTCAAGATTAGAAGAATGACTAGATATTTACTTAATACGAGCCACAAAATTACACAACAAAACGTGAGTAAACAAAAAAAAAATTTCTTGTAAATAAACATTTCAAAATCGATTTTGTGTCCCTCTCAGTATACCGTCTGTAAGCTGTTAGAATATTTTTTGTTTATTCACACATATTTGCTTTGCAGATGGCACTAGAAAGAACTCAAAATTCACTTGAGTCATTTCCAAAAGCTTCACTGGACTCCTTCAAAAAACAAGGTTGGTAGTTTTTTTTTTTTTTTTTTGGGAGCTCAGTATTTTAAATTATTGAAACAAAAATTTTATGTTCTCTGTTCTTTGCGTTTTGTGTAGTTGAAAACATCAAGATGGAGTGGAGCTGCTTAACCAAAAATACAAGCAATGAACCAGATAAACTATCTTCAAGTCAACCAAAGTATGCATACATTTTAAAATTTCACTGCACTTTTGGTTTTAATCATGATGACTGTCTTCTTTACATTTGTCTTTTATTGCTTTGAAGTTGCAGTCAGCCTGCTGTGCAAAGAGCCATGGAAAATGTCCAGAAAGCAATCAGCAGGCATGTTGTTCTGTCTACTCTCATGTCCGATGCTTATTTTAGAATAATTATAAATATAAAATGGCCTCATATATGATCTTTTCATTTTGTTTTTTCTTAGGCTCAAGGCTGAAAGTGAGTCTTGGGAGGCACTTTTGAACAAACACAAGAAAAAAGCAGAGGAACTGGAAAAGTAAACATTTGTATTTGTATTGTCATTAAGCATTCACATGACAGTGTTATCCACGACTTTCTTTGAATTTGTACCAATCACGTTATTGATTTTCCACTGCAGGAAGGTGAAGATGGGACAGGAGACGGGCATACCTCTAAACTCTACATTAATAGTCCAGTCCTCGCAGAACTCTGTCATACAGAGTAAACCCAACTACCACAATGTCCTCTGTAGGCAGCGACCCATGATGCATACTATGGCCATGATTGTATGTTGGACTTTTTTTTTTTTTTGTCCTCAAAACAATTTAAAAAGTTATTGTATTTTCAAGCTTTATGTTCTAAGCTCTAACATGAATGTCAAGATAAGAGTGGGCTTGCAGTAGTGTATTTGAAATGTTGCTTCCTTGGGCAGAATGACTATGACATGCACACCCACACCACACACTTCAGTATATTGGGTGGAGGGTGAAGAGAAATAGCCATAAGAACTGAGATTTTTCACAGGCATACTTGGAAATGAATGGAACACAAATACATTTACAAATACAAGCCTTTTCAATGTTCATGAAACCACTATAATGTCAGAATTTAACTGTTTCTATGTGCAGTGCTTAGAATTATTGCTAACTTTTGTTGACGGACAAAGAAAAGAGCAGACTCAACATTTCTCCATTCAACATATTTCAGCTTTTTAACATGCATGTATGTAACTGAATACAGATTGATTATCAAGTAAGTTTCAAGATTAGTATTCTGTATTGTCTATTTTGGAACAGTTTTGTTCCGGTATATTTTTGTTTGTGTTATCTCACAGATATTATTTACAATAGATATTTCCTTCCATAACAAGCATAGGGATGAGAAGGTTGCAACTCAATCACTGGGAAACGCAGACAGAGGACACACAGCAACTTAGACCGACCAGTTTTCAGATAGAAAACAAAGCTTTACAATTTTTCAAAGCAATGTTAATGCAACGTTGTCATCATTTTATTTTGTAACATAGATTATTTTTTCTTGCCTGTAGATGGAGACTCAGTGTAAAATGATACAGCAGCTACATACCATCAAGGAGCAGTCACAGCTGTTAGTCAAAAAGACCAGTGTCCAATTAGGTAACGACTTTTCTTGAACAATACATCTTCTTTTTGTGATATTTTGACATTTTCTGTGATGGTCTAGTGAAAGAAACTTTCACACTAATTATTTTTATTTCTATGCTGTCTCCAGCTGAGGAGGCCGGATTCCAGGAGCTTTCATCGAACCTTCTTAAGAATCTGATGTCGGCACCTTTGCAAAAGGCAACTACATAAACAATATGTCCCAAATAGATGATGCTTCTGTAGAGCTGAATCCAACGACTGTTAAAAATGTACATATATTCTTGTGCTTTTATATCATTTTCCAAATTTGTTGATTTTCCTGTCCTGTTTTATTAAACAAAGAGAAAATAACATTTTATGTTATGCTCCAACATAGCTACTTTAATGGCAGTGGCAAATTATACATGGATTTGACCAGCAGGTGGCAGTGGTGAGCTATTTACAAAATCGTATTGAAGGTGGTGAATTGCCTGAGTAGATTATTCTTTTGGCCTTAATTAAGTGCATTTTCATATGTAAATCCTGAAAACTGTTTAGACCCATTAGCAAATGTTTCCACCATCCAGCAAAGTATGGTCCCTGTTTTTGGTGTTATCAAATTAAACTACAATAATAATAAATAAAACAGCCACCTCGTCTTAAAAGTGATTACCAAAGTATGTTGATAACTATGGCAATTAATGTTGCGGCAATAAAGAATTCATAGTTTTGACAGTAGGATATATTTTATATATTTGATGCTATAGTTAACTTGAATAATAATAAAACCCCCAAAAAATCAAAGGTAAATTCCTGAAAGCACCAATGTGATGACAATGTTAGTTCAAAAAGCAATGACGTAGCATAAATTGTGAAACATTTTTGATTATATTCTTGTTAAACTATTCAAGTAAAAATGAAAAGGAAAACTTTTCTTCTTACTTTACACACATTCTTGCAAACCCTAGAGGCTCACCCCCTGTCACACTTGCTCCTGTTTGGTGCTGCATCTATTGCACTTCATCAGTGTCCCCTGACCATACAGAAGGAGGCCCCTCCCCCACAGTGACTCACCCCCATCCCTTGCTTGGCTTGGTCACTGATGCAGAACGAAGCCTTGACATTGTACCAGTCAGGCAAAGCTTCATTTGCTATCTCTCAAATCTCTTGGACCAATTCATTAATTAACACGTATGCTTTAATTTGTGCCTCTCTTGATTGCAGCAATAAAAGCCCTTATTTTTTTCCCCCACACAACACAAGTCTATAACTTTGCACTGGAGTTACGATCCCCAGTGTGGTTTCTGGAGGATTTTCTTGTGGCTTTATTCAGAGGAGTGATTGCAGAGCATATGGAAGCAAGGAGGAAAATGTAGGGCTTTGACCATGAGAGTTGCTAGTAAGGGAAGATGGTGCACAGCAGGATAGATCGATTCTTATTTAGATGAAAATGAGGCTTGATGCTTGTGGGGTGAGAGGAGGGCAGCGTTAGCATCCAAATGAGTAAAGGTTTCACAGAAATTGTTCTTAAGTGAATCACCAACAATAATTTAAAAAAAACTTGACAAAGTCAGTGACAATGGTTTTGCTTTCAAAGAAAAACAATCTTGACAGTGACAAAAAGCAAATACTTAAATATCAGACTTGGTAAAAATTACATTATAAAGTTACTTTAGATTTTTAAAGGTTCACATGTAAAATGCATGCAATTGGGAAAACTACAAGATAGTTTACATGTTAAGCTTCTCGTTTAACTTGATTTTGACTTCTTAAAAGCCCATGCATAGAGCAAGAACTGTTTACTGGATTTGCTGTTTTTGTTGTCTCTAACTTTAGATTGATTAGTTACAGATTGTAGTAGATGGATAGCAGGAGAGTCAGCATAAATAGTCAGTTTGGTCATACTCCCTCATGCACACCCATCATCTCCTCTCAGTCTAACAGAGCTGGCTGCTGCTCTCCTCCACATCCATTCAGTCTGCCATTCGTCTCGGAAAGCTGTCTCTGTGATCTGAGTGATAAACAACATCAGAATTGCCCAGTTTGCAAAAAGCAAGGACACTTGTTTTCAATCTGCTGTCAACGTTTTTCATACTGAAAACTGATGGGATGTTTCATTCATCAGGGGTATGGGACAGTATCCTGAACTGTTTTGCTCTGGGACTGAGCACTTCTGGAAATTGGCACAGTTTGCACACGCATATGCACGTCAGTGACTTTGCATAACTTATAATGTTAGTTGCATAGTTAGCAAGTCTATACAGGTACAGCAGGATTTTCCTGCTATTTTTACACGTAGTCGCCAAGGTTTTGGTTAGTCAAAAGCTGAGGTTTTGTTTGGACTATAAAAGTTAATGTAACATTCTTTACAAAATATGAATTCATCTGTGTAAAACCAAGCTACCATTTTATTTGGGCAGCATTCAAATCACAGTTTTTGGTTTACTAGTAGATTTTGCAGCGTAGTATAATCGTAAATTAGATCTAATATTTGCATATGCGGTGGGAAATGTTTCGAGATATATTTTTTTTCTATCTACAGATGCTCTCGATTTTATAGTTTATCATTTACCCACCCACAAAATCGCGCTCTGTGGTGCTGTGAGTTTTAATGGTCAAAGCGACGTACACCATTCCGCCGAAGAACATCCCACACACTCATCAACAACAATGGCAAACCCTAGTCTGTTTTGGTAACACTTTTTTTTATAGGAGCAACAAGGTTGGAAACTGTGTGTTCACACCTGATATAACTCCTAAATTACCGCGCTGTTTTTAAAGACGCGTATGCTCGTTTGTGGCTACGTTTTCGTTCTACATTTTTCCTGAAAATGTGCGAGGCGCTCACACAGGCTGTGCATGTGTGTCCCTGCTGCCTTTCTGCTGGGCTACTGCTGCTAACCTAGCTGCTTCTTTTTTACACGGTGGTTAGCCTCCGTTAGCCTGGCCGCGTTTATCAACTAGTAGAAGAAACAAAAGATACAGACGAATGTAAAGCCTGTTCGTGCTGTTTGATTTGCAAAAACAGCCCCGAACTAATCACCTATTGTCGCTGTCGGGTAAGGGAATAAGTGTTGTATGATTTATCGTGGAAAACACTTTGCTGGCTAGCTAATAGGCTAGCTATTTGATTGTGTTCGTCGACTGAGGAAAACGGCGAGTTTTCTTTGAAAGTATGGATGATCAGACTAGGATGCTGACGGGTCTCACCGGACTCGGTGGACTATCACAGCCCGATGTCGGTGATCCGGACTCGGTCCGGAAACAACAGTCCCTCGGTCAGCCGCAACAAGACATTGGAGATATTCTACAGCAAATAATGGCCATCACCGACGAAAGCCTGGACGAAGCACAGGCCAGGTAAGACTTGTGAAGAGCCATTTTCCACTCATGATAGCTAAGCTAAAGTCAGTTTTTTTTTCTTGCGTGATTTGAAATTAAGATAGTTTGTTATTGAGGGATTAATGTAACGTTACACTGCGACGTTAATTTGCACCAAAGTATGAAAGTGAATGTACATTTTGTGCCTGCAAATACTGAACATATTCGGAGTCCACTGGAGAGTGTGGGTATTTGTAAAACAAGAGAAATAAAATACAATCTTGTTGCTGCAAATTACATCTCCTTGAATATGTAAACATACTGGCTTGGTAATAGTAGACGATCATCTGTACTAATTGGTTTGCCATTAAAATATTAAATCGGGGGGGAATAAAAAGTCTGTGATTAGTATTACATTTTGGAGGGTGCTGGGAAAAGAAAATGCATCCAAAACTAAAATTTGTTACTTTTTATTTAGTGTTAATTTACCTATGTATGAAGAAAATACAAATTTTAAAGTTTTTAAAACTTTTCATCAAATCTAAACTATTGTGAAGTAGCAGCTTTGTAAACATTATGAAAAATTAGTATATCAAAAGGACCTTAATAAAATTAAAATCGGTTATATTATTGAAATAATTTTTTCACAGCTTGTTTAGCTGAAAATTGCTTTTTATGTACAGTCCAAAATAGTAGGAAGGGTTAGGGTTAGGAATCAAACTGTAAAGTGGGGGGAAATCCCACATAAAGTTAAGATCACCCAGTCCTGCATGTCTGTGGTGGTTGTGATGTGTCAGCTCTTTATTAATGTAATGTTTGCATTAGAAGTATTTTACCTACACTTATTGACAGCATGTACCTCACTGAGTGACTGACTCACACTCATTTGCCATGTGGCTCAAAGAGCATAAGGTCAGTTTCAAATGAAGCGTCAGTATTTCAACAATAGACAACCGTCCACTGCAAGACTGTGGCCACAGTGTGATGTGTCATTAGCTAGTGATTTTCCACCCAACATTTGACCACCTGGTTCTCTTAATTAATTCACTCCTTTCACTCCCTCCCTCGCTGGTGTTCATCCTTTTCATTGTGTGCTGGGTGCAATCAATTCTCCTATAATGTGTACGCGAGTGCAGCTGTCCGCAAATCGAGTTTCTATTAATGAGATGGTGGTGAGGGGGAGGAATGATGCTATACTGGCAGCCTATGAATGTTGAGATATTACATTTTCTTGACTACTACTTTGGAGAGTTCATCACACCTCATGGCACAATTAATTTTGCGTTAAAATAGTTCTTGCTGATGTTTCAGTTTCATCTGTTGTATTTCAAGTTTGTGCTGACAATAGGCAACGGCGGAACTGTTGTGAACTTATTTAGCTAAATTATTCATATTTATAAGTACAAAAAAATCAGTTGCACTGTAGAACATACTACGTTGGCACTTATTTATGAACTATTGTAGAAGTTACTGTACACACACACCTCCACCGTACTATATATGTTCTCTATCATCATACCTGGAAAAATAAATGACAGAAGTGCCTTTGTGACAATGTGCCTTTTTACTGACTTTTTACTAATTTACTTGTTTTTTTGAGAAAATTCCAAAACATGAGCAACTTCAACACCAAACGGTGAATGTTGTTACAGATGAAGGTCCTAATAAAGACTAAATGACTTGCATTTTATTGTCTTTTTTTTCACTGTATGCCAATATGTCAATCATTTCCTAGGTCAGGATGATCTACATTTTAATGTGTAAAGTCGTTCTTACAGTTGCATGACATCCCTGTCATGTAACGTGGCAGTATAGGGTAGGGAGTGGTCAGGTTAGCACAAGAAGTTGGTGTTGCAGAGTACCCTTCCTGCGCACCATCCACCCTCATCCTCTCACCGTGTCACCATATGCTCAGATCCTGGCCAGAGGAATCGCCAGCGCATTGGGGTGGATCAGACGACCCCACAGAGGGAGGGAGAGCAGGGGGGGGCATGGCAGGGGGTGGCCTGCCACTCAACTTCCAGCACAGGTCAGTACTGGACCGCATGCACACCTTCTTCTCCCCCCCTCCTGCTCATACCCTCCATGGTGAAGACAGCCCTCCCCCATCTCAAATTGAGCAGTGACAGATTTTGTGGAGGAACTTGACATTTAGTTCTAGACACATAATTTAATTTTTATAATAAAAATAATTTTTTCCCCCTCAAAACTCTGGCAGAGAGGCATTCCTTTGGACTGGGTCTTGTAGGTGCCACTTCCCTCTTTTAAAACTGCAGAGGATGTTTACAACAGAAATGGGAGTTGTGGTTAGACCAGGTGTAGCTAGTTCATATTCATCACTGGCTGTTATATGTTGGCTCTCTGTGCTTCATGCTGTTTCAACAAGAAATTGTTTATTTTTTTAAATGTTTCTTTTTTGCATGTCTTTTTTTTCGTAACAGGCATGAAACGTATACTTATGTTTTTCCTAACCGCATATCAATGTTGTCACCTAAAAAATATTTGTGTTTCCTGCTTAAAAGCAGCAAGACTAAACAATACAAAAACAGACAATAGGTAGGTTTTCATTCAAAGGGACCAAATCCCAAAGGACTTGGCTGCAGACCTCGCTGCTCAAGCACCTTTCTGTCACCTCACTTTTCAGGCCCCTCACTTGCTCTCCTTCCTCAGAACTGTAAACCAATCCAAATATAGAACATATATATCTGATTAAGTAAACTTAAGTGACAGTTGTATCGCAGAGGGCTTCAATTTTTTGTCATATTATGTAAAATAAATTCATATTGTCTCACATGCAGATATTGACTTAGTTGTGTGTTTTACATAATTGGAAGTACATTAGGGGATTTGTCTTTGAAAGGTAGACTGAAATTTTAAACTCTTCATTCTAAATTCATCATCAGTTAAAATGAAATAAGTCATTTACAGACATCCTTAAAAAAATTATTGTGGTAGACTTGTATTGTCTTGACTATATGTAATGGTTAGCTTTTCCAGAGATTACAGCTGTTTTGAACATTTTATCTCATGGCAATAGATATAGATAACGTTAGGCTCATATCTATTGCCATAGACTATTTCCTGATATTTTTATTTTTTTTGGAGGAATAGTCTTCTACCTTGAACTTGGATGACCACATGTAAGACATTTGAAAGTTTACATCTATAGTAGAAAGCTGTAATCCATACAGCAGATGCAGTACTCTTGTGTCTAAATTTGAGTGTTAGACTCAGAGGGAAGGAGTATAGCAGGGCTGGACAATAAATCAATTACAGCAATATATATTGTTATGTAGACATGGTCAATAGTTCAGTCTCGCGCGGCATTCTGGGGAATGTAGGCAGAGCAAAGGGTTTAACTTCTCAATCTCTCTTGGCGAGCTAAACTAGATTGGTGGAATCACTCATTGGTAAGCTCACACTAACCTGCTGAGTAACTTGTGCAGCAGCAGACCATAACGTCTTAAAAAATAAAAAAATGACTGAGTGAAAGGAAAAAATGAATACAATAGCTTGCGAGGAAATTTTTCATAAAACATTAATGATTACATTATTAGTTTGGCAGTGTTATGGATTTTTGATTTATAATTTGTGTTAATTAATGGTTAATAAGAGCTGTATGCAGTTTATAAGCTCACCTGATACATTAGCCATGTTGCAAAAGCTAACTAGTGGCTCCATATTAAGTAATGCTTCTTTATTTCATACAAGTGTTCCCAATATTTTTGGAGTCGAAAAGACATGTTATGAAGCAATATCTAATTAATTGTTCTTAGATTTTTCTCAGAGCTCAAACATGTTATCTAATGGTTATGGTAGATGGTTATTTTCACAACTGAATTTGAAATATTGTGACAACCTATTTCACCAGAGGATGGGATTTGAGGCTCTTCTGCTTATGGTTGTAATTAGAGCTGCACATTATCAGAAAGATGCATATTTGCAATAGTGCTGCTGAAAATTGCGACAATATTGATTATGATTAATCTGTGTTTTCTTGTTCTTTTTTTTTTTCTTTAGTATTTTCTTTACTGTGAGCTTCAGCATATATTCACATTTTCTTTACTGTGAATATATATATTCAGTGAATATTTTATATATATTCACTGAATATATATAAACATATATTCGGTGCATAAGGGCAGTTAGAGTTCCTTCTAGTGGCCAACTATATTATTGATATGCAGAGTGGGAATGGATGTCACTTAAATTTAAGACTGCACAACATATTGCGGATATATCCGCACTGCAATATCAGCCTGTGCAATATTCATACTGCAAAAGACTGTTTGGAGTGGAAAAAATATTTATTCTAAGTGTATGAGTTTTCATTTTTTATGCTATTGTAATATTTATCCACTTGGACAATTTCACAGCAGCAGATATTCTGGTTTGACACAAACAATACTGCTCAAAATGCTAAAGTTTACAGAGTGAAAGAAAAGAGAAAAACTCTCATCATAAGTTAGCAACTGGTATTGTCATCACAATATTTACCAATATCGTCATTGCAAATCCTGCTTGAAATATAGTGTCTTGTCAAATATTTTCAGTCCTTGCTTGCGAATGAGATGTTGCATTCTATTGGGATTCCATTCTTTGTGGAACTAAAATAGAAATCGCTGTCCTCAATAAATCAAAAAACAAACCGAAAAGCTATTTTAGTCTTTTTTTTTTCTTTATTTTTTTCTGTTACAAATAATTTTATAATAAAGTTGTATTTTATTCATTTGGCGTTCAACAAAAGTGTAACGTGTTACAATTTAGGATATTCTACATTTACACACGAATTGACTATAAATATGCATATGAATGCACCCTTCAAAGCCTGGGGTATGTAAGTGTTAAAAGTTTATTCAGTGATGAATACTGTTTGAGTAGTATTCAAATATGGTACTGTGAAAGGCGAAAGTGTTTTGCAAGCATTATTTCCATACAAATGGCTTTTGAAATCAATTGTCGGCGCTTCAAAAATATTTCAATGTGGTGATTTTCCTTGCCGACTTGAAGATTTATGAGTTCATAAAAGTTATTTATTAAAATGACTATAAAATTACAACATTTAAAATATGATTAATCAGTTTCGGTTGTAAAATCAGACTGATGTGAGTGCAGTTCATAACCATACTGCTCAATAAGTAGCTTTTTAACTGTTAACCTTCATATGTTTCCAACAGTCTCCTTCACAGCTTCAATAACTTCAACTTTTTTTTCCCGTTTTATCAATAATTGTATCAATTATAAGAATTATAAGCCATGGTTTTATTCCATTGATAACGTCAGAGCTGCCTGGTATTGTTAAGTATGAGCTTTTTATTCACTGCTGTCTCACCTGCGGAGCAGCAGAATGGATCTGAACTACCTGCCTCAGCAATTTTATATGCAACCCCAGTCGAAGTCGGAACACATGGGTATTTTATTTTTTGTCATGGATAACTTTGCTTTTCTGAAGTGATTATGAGTTAATGGATTGACATAACTGCATTTGTATGAATTTAAAGGGTACCTTTTCTACTTGAAGCAAGAGTTTATTTTTGCTGTATGTATTCTAGTTTGAATATGATGTAAATGAAGGGGCTATATACATAACCCATGTCGTGCATTGCTAAGGTTTTATTAAATTTGATTATAGTGCTGCGTCATCATTTATCTTAGACACTTAGGCATGTAATTTTGGGGTACTTTGAGGTCTATTGAATTAGAAATGTACAAGACAGAATACTGCTTTTGCGCCTGTCTCAGTGTTATTTATACACCATAATGAACATTTTACCTCAAGACAAATAAATATTGAGTGCTCTGCACACTGCTTGTACTGAGCAAAGACTGAAATCAAACCTGCCACAGCATTAAATTATGTTGTTAAATGGAATTTGTTAACCGGATAAGCTGAGGTGATCTCGTTTCTGTAAACTGTAGAGCTTTTATACAGTTTGTTTGGTGATAAAGGTAATTTCTGATCATATTAAAATTGCATCCTAATCCAAATGGGCTCCGTCAACTCCCCATCTAGTTTCATGGATTGAGTACGTCTTCAGCAGGTAGAAATTAGATTACTGCGTATTAACCCTGAAATCAGGTTCTCAGTAATGATGACCTTGAGGTTTGGCATCATTACCTGTTCTTCAGTGCAAAGCGTACTAATGACAATGTTACTCTTGCTAGTTTGGATTGATGCTCCAAGGATGTGTCGATGCTTATAAAGGCATAAAAGAGTTCTGTGCGCATAATGCAGACAGCTGCTCTACTACTTTTTATGAAATAGAAACTTGAAATGACTTGAAATGGAGTTCTGTTTACCCTAATCCCACCTCTCTCCTTCTTTGTTTTATTCCCTCTTCTGTCTTGCAGGAAGCATGCCCTGAACTGTCACAGAATGAAACCAGCACTCTTCAGCGTTCTTTGTGAGATCAAAGAAAAGACAGGTGAGTCTCTACTTCACTCAGCATCTTCCAGTGGGCTCTAGTTGTGTGCACTGAGTAGTGAGATAAAAAGTGCTTTTTGCCCCAGGTCCTTCAGAGGCTTTGTCTTTTTATGCATTTCCTCTCTTAGGACTATGTTGACTAAAGATCATATTTAATCTTTGTGGATGTGTTAATGCTGCATCATTACTATTATGCACCAGGTTAAAATCACAGATTTATGAAACTTCTTTCTTTCCTGGAAACAATCCAAACTTTTCAGCTGAAACTAATCACATGCTGGATTCCAGTTTCCACAAAAATGAAACTTGGAGTTGGGAATGACGTCACACCCAAGTTAACTCTGGTTAACGTAGCCGTAGAAGTTGGGATTCGATTATGGCAGCACCCAAACACCCATTGCTCATTGAACCTCTTTTGAACATCGTCTAAGCTTTACTTTCCACATTTTGTTCAATGTAGAATTGAACTTTGATTTTTAGTCTTATTCTTACAAGTGCATCTTGTAAAATAAACATGTTGCCTCAACAGTTCACCAGTGCCATATCGGATCTCAGTGTCAGCTTTTTAAAAGTTCTTTGACGTTTGGGTAGAAGGGCATTTCTGTTGATTTTTTTTTTTTCCAACTCTGTAGAACATTTGAGTTCTGACGACAAATGGAGTGCAGAATTAGTCAGTATCTTTTTAAATACGAGTAAGATGCCAAAACTTAACATCTCAGACTCCACTAGCTAATACTTCAGTTTAGATTTACATTTTAACCTGGAACAGAAAGGTGCAGAATAGTTTTACCTTTTTGATAGTTGGTAGATATTGGCTTACATATCGTAATGGTGATATTGCTAAAAATTATAACTCTGGCAATAAATGCACATTTTTGCCACTCCTTTGCATCTATTCAACTCTCTTTCAGCTGTAGTTTATTTAACATTGCATCTATCTACTGCATTCAACAGGCTGGGTCTATATTTGGCATGCAAAGCATTGGAATATAATGACCAACAAATACTCCACTCCCAATAGCTTTTTGCAATATTCATGTTGCACAGTCGGTGTGAAAACAGTTTTATGTGATATAACATGTATGCCTGTCGGCAGTTTCACTTTATGAAGAGAGTGGACACGATCCAGATCTATAAACTGTTGTCTTAACATCAGGTGGACAAGACATACGCTTGCATTGTTAACATATTCTTACGGTTGAGAAATGCATATCTCGACTTCTGTTAAACCCTGTACATTGGGAAATCTAGCCAATTATAAGCAATGCAGTAGCGCCTCTGTTGGCAATTCAAGTGGGGGAATTCAAGTCGGCTTTTGGTATAGATTGTTTTGGTGCGGCTGGATATGAATGGCAGATTGATGGTTATGGTTGTGTAAATGGGTTGGGTTTGCAAAACCCTCCAGCTCCTCTATGCTCTTGTGCTGTATGCTTTCTTCTCTCACTGTCCTTGGATAACTGTAAGTCTCTCTTGTTCAAACACAATTTGAAAACACTGCACTGCTGTCTGTTGTGGCCCTCTGTCAATAATGTATTATTGCTCTCTGGTGATTGGAGGGAAGTAAAGGCTAGGCCTGAGAGATTGGGGCTGGGTACACTGTTTCCCAGGCAACCAGTGGTCTTATTTACCCTAATGCCATTCACTTTGATTTTCACATTTGGTCTCCCAGCAAACTAGACAGTAGAACCTGTGAGTACTTGTACTGTGAGCACAAGAGAATAGCTCACTAAGAATACAGTTGGGTAAATACTGGAGCCGAACTTAAAGTATTCCAGTCACGAAACGCAAAGACTTTGGCTTTGCTTGTACTCTGTTGGCCATCTGCCAACAGAGTAACTAACTGCACTGTGTACCTGCTTTGGTATTTCACGGCCACATAGACCCCTCTCCCCCTCTCTTTAGGCCCCATTGTCTATTTGAGGAATGTAAAATGACTTTTCACTGGATCCTTCAGAAACCCCAATCAATAATCCTTTTGGTAGCCATTAGGTATTTTTTATTTTTGCCCCCCTCTCCCTGACTAATAAACAAAAGATGTGTTGGCACAACCATGTACACAATATGTCTGGAGCACACTGATGCATACGCACCAAACAGGGATAAAAGCAAACTCTGTCTTGGTTCTACTCCTACTGCTTCGGTCTTGTCCTCTCCCCCTCCCTCTCGCTGCCTCGCTCCCATTCTTGAAAGAGAAGAGTTACTCTGAACTCGGGGCTTTGATATGGTAATGTAATGGTTGGGGTTGGAGGAGGGGAGGTGGGGCATGGGGGAGGGGAGGTGAATTCCTATGAGTACTGCAGTTGGTTAGATTGTTTTCATTGTAAAGGAAATGTTCTGCGCAAATGTCAGTACCCACCCTCCCCCTCTGCCACCACCCCAAAACACCCCCATTTTACAACAGTTCCAGTGCTGTTCTAAGCTCCCACATGAAACATGACCTCTGTCTGTGTGAACTATAACTTTTGTGAACGCTTTATTGAAGATGCACTACAAGGAGGACATGAAATTACTTGAAGGGACTCTGCGAATGATCAAAGAAGAGTCTGTGGTTTTGCTTCAACTCGGTTCTTTTACTCTCTTGTTCCCATGGGTATTTGTTGTAAAAAATAGCTCATGGTGCAGTGGGACAACTAATACCAGCTCCTCAGATAAGCCCCTGCAGTTCATTAGTTGTCCTTTAGTTTTGGGCATGTGTTTCCTTACTTTTATTTCCTTTGATGCTAACATGCCAATAGTGAGTCTGTCACTCACTCTCCTCTTCCACGTTTATCAAGTCCATCTTTCCAAGCTTGAATATTTACAGCTGTTTATTTTTGGAAATGTTTTAAATGGTTGCAAAAATAGTATTGCAATAGTTATTATTTCTTTGCTTTTTTTACCCTTTTAAGGTGTTCAGTATTATTTCAGGCCTATTCCCTACCCCGTCACAAGGACAAGTTCACAATCATCAACTTTGTACATCTAGAGGAGAGTCTGACAAACGTCTCTATCAATCTACTAGTTGTATGGATGTAGTGGAAAGCTATCTTGTCTAAAACTGAAAAGATCAGAAAGATCAGCTTTATTTTGCATTAGTATCTTAGTTTAATCTACTGATTTTGGACATGTGTGTATAAATCTGAATGTCAGCGCTCCTCAGAAATACAAAATTGCCTGCAACAAATAAGAATCTCATGAACATGTGACATCAACTATTTTGTTGGACTTTGGTTGCTGTTTGCCCCACACACAATAAGGCCTCTTTATTCTATGTAGGGTCTTGAGAAGAAGACATAAATTCATACAGTCATTACATTTTTAGTTTATTAAAACAACTGAAGTTATTTCGGACAAAACTGTATTTAATTTTGTTTTCATATATTTTATTACAACAGGAAAAGTATCACACATTCTTTCTGCTAAACTAAATGCGCTTAAATATAGGGTTTGAAAAGCTGATATGAAAAAAGTAAATTTTCTTGTTTATTTCTTTCATTGGTAAAAGTATTTTTTTATGCCTGGTTAATTTCTTCCAAGAAATAAGCATGTTGGTTGAATAAGAACATTTTAACATCCAGAACTGCCAAAAAAAAAAATTATTTTATGGTTTATGTGTGCATACTTCTTTTCTCTGCCAAAATGTGGAATATGGCGGCATTGTTTCTATGGCTATTGTACATGATGCTTGGATGACTGTTGAAAATTCATCATTAGATGAAGTAAATAGTTTGAGATGCTGAGTGAAATAACTAGTCCTTAAACTAAAAGTTCATTCAGAGAAATGTTTGTTCAGACAAAAATGATTAACTTTGATTTTTTTTTTAAATTATCATTTAGTATCCATCCATCCACAGTCATCTTGGCCTTTTGTTATGCATGTTTCCACTGTGGGGTCAAAAGCTGGAGCTATTATGTGGATCACATCCGGTGCCAATAAGAGTCCTTCTCTTCGAGACTGTTGCTGCAGATCTTGGCCACTGCAGAAAGTAAAATGCTTTTAAAACGGAAAAATCAGACCAATTCAGTATTAATATCAGATTGTGTCATAGCAGGCATAGTTTAAAAGCTAAGAACTGTCACTCCAAACTTTGTGGAAATGTCTGTGTTGATCCAGACTCTTGAGTGTGTGTATGTCAGAGAGAGGAAAGGAGTTCCAGTCGGAAAAAAAAAATATGTACCAATAAAACTGCAAAAATTGGCTCACAGAGAGTTACTCCAGACCTTCTGGAGATATGTAACTGCATCATGTTGTAACTTGATATTTCTGATGCAGTCTTATGTGTTTGCTTTTTTAGAAATGGGATGAAATAGAACTCTGGTCAAAATTACAAACTGTGATTTTGAAAACACAATTTATAATCATATCATTGTGATTAAAATCTGAAACTGAATTACGGTCTCTTCTCGTTCAAAGAAATTTAATAATTAAAGGCTTTGAGTTGTGTCCCAGAGGAACAATAACAACATGCAGGCATGCAGCTCTGGCAGTGTTTCTCTTCCATTTAAACTTAAAATTTATTCATAATCCACAATCCTTAGCAGTTGTGATTGTGTTATTTTGTATCATGGAAGGAAAATGCAGTAAAATATTGTAAAATTACTGGATTAAATTCTTAAAATCCCTGCTCTGACCTTGGAAACGCACCTAAAACCCTAAAGTACAATAGGCATTTAGTCTGTGGGCAGTTGAAGATCAAGCCAGACAGCTTCCTGCTGTGAGGTGACTGGTTTAAAGAGCACTGGGAAGCCTGCTGAACTGGTTAATGCTAAGGAATTTGGTGAGCCAGTTGTAGTTTGAGATTTATGCTGTTTTGTTCTTTGTTTTAAACCTGACTCTTTTTAATTTTAGTTATGGCACTTTTTTAAAAAAAAAAATCCCAGTGTATTAGCGCATTGTTTTCCATTTTGTGTACATTATCAATGGACTACATTTTCAGGACAGTAATGAACTCCATCATATTAATTGTGTTGCTGTAACAAAAATCTAATTACCGGTGCTAAGAGGACCCGATATTTGTCAAAAATGTCTTTGTGAGCCCCATAAGCACTCCCTCTCCCTTCGTTTTTCTTTTTAATTGCAGTAAACTCGAACAACAAACATACTGAAACATATTTGAAATGTTACTGGTGTTTCAACAGAGACAGTTTATTAATTTTGGGAATCTGAATTTTTCAAAAATGTATAGAAATGTTCCATTAAATTGCTGAAATTAAATGAACTGTCATGTTACATTGAGGTGAAGTAGCATCAGTCAACCTTCACTAAATAGTGTGACCTTTTCTTTTACAATAATTTTTTTCTACCTCAAGGGAAATGTCGGACATCATGCCAAATTTAGAACATTTTTATTAACATCTTTTGAATGCGAGTCAAAAACCAAACTAGTGATACTCTATTCGGGAAACTTTGTTTTCTTTTCCACAAAAACATCACATGCACCAGTGTAGTTGGATATTTTTGTTCTACATATTCTGGCTGAGATCACTTGATGAAGTCATGTGAATCACTTGCCTCATTAAAACGGCCTAATCATTATTAGTTTTCAAGCAGCCTAACTTGGAATAGAGCCATAAAATTTTATGAGTTGTTAAGAACCTGAGGGAAGTATTTCATTATGTTTTATGTGGAAAAATGTTAAATCTATTTTAAGCTAAAAATGTTTATAGGATGAAAATAGCTGCCCAAAGAACAACCATATTAACTATCTCTAGGGTTTTTAAGTTAAATGTGCTTTCTATTGTTGCTCAATTAACACTTCTCTCTTAAATACATCCTTGGGATTAGTGTGACGCTTCTTTTGTTTTTTTTCTTTTATTATTTAAAAATCCAATGAATTTGTGTGTATAGTGACATCCAGCCATTCATTTTTCCCCTACTGCTTTCAAGAAGAGGATGAAAAAAGACAATGTGTTAAAGGGGGTGCAGGAGTGATACAGAGATTGATGAGGCAGTAAGAGCAAGAGTAATTACTTGGTGTCCATTCCCCAAGCCAGATTGGCAGACGGCTAATATCACACAGACCCCTGGCCCTGACAGACACCCCCACACGCACAGACACACAACCCGACTCAAACTGGGGATCAAGAGCACCCCAGACCTAAAGGCGTGTGGGCCAGTTGATTTTCCCATGTGGCATTATTCCTGAAGGAACCAGACTTTTCTGTATCAGGATGTTTTGCCAACAATATTCATTGGGTTGTCTGTTAATGCTGCATTTGTACGAATCGAGATTTCTAAATGAACCACCGTATCGGGACGCAATCATTTCAGGACTTTTTGTTGTGGGATCGCATTTAGATGCTGGAGAGCAGTTTTCAGCGTATTTGTTTCACATTGTTTATCCTATTGTTTTATGGTGAAAAATGAGATGCATTAATAAAAAGAAAAAGACAAACGTGTAAAATAAAATTACAGGCTGGAGCGTTTTTGGTCTAACTGGGATATTCAGCTGAAAACATCACAGATTGGCACATGTTCAGTGTGCCAATCTATAACTTTTTCCCTTTCTGATATGTCTGTGCTATTCAAACTACTTCTGTGTGCTGTTCTTAAAGGAAGTCAGCATATCACTAATTAAAGATATGTAAATTAAGTCTCAGCTGGATTGTGCTAGTTTGGTGGTAGTGGGATGGGAGCGACTCTGAGCCCAGCTCCTAATCCTGACTAATTAAGGATTAATTACAATTGATGGGTGTCTTCCACCCCTTAGCTGTTGTGCACATAGCTGTCCCAGACAATATGTTTGTCTATTTCACACCATGTCATTAATGTTAGGAAGAAATAGAAACATCAGGCTGGCAGAGGGAGGGGTGTAAACACAAATACTAAGACGCTGTACATAGTAATGCAGTAAATCAGCATAGCTGTATGGTTGGTTGGTGCTGTTTGTGCAGATTCATGTTAAGTCACTTTTAAGTCTTGGTTACAGATGCTTTTTGGGGAGCTGCGTCACTTTGTTTTCAATCTTTTGATGCTTTAAGCAGATCTGTGCATGCTGTGTGTTTGTTACATAAATCCAGAGGTCATGCTAGTCAAAACCCCAGGATTTTTGCCCAGTGATTCATGCTGATAGCAAATTTGTTTTATTCAGAACTGAGGTGGTACATTTGAACCGGGCAGACTAACCATGTCGCCCCAGTTCTCTCTGGCACCATCTGACTGTGTCATAATGCTTGTTCACTTGTTATAAATGGGCACCTCTCCTCTGATCTATGGCTTAATTGCCACTAAATTTGCATAACAGTGCAAATTAACGACCTCTCAAATGAGCATTCATTTTTCACAAAGTCTTTAGGAGCTCCTTAAGAGTCTGTGCTAATGAGCACAGGAGGCAGCTGGCCTGATGAGAGTTGACTGGGGGAAGATCCTTGCAGTGCTGTAACAAGCCTCCTGCTTAGGTGCTCTTCATCATCCTCCTCATCCTCCTGTGACATTTTCAATTCTTTCTTCTTGTCTTTGCTTTTCTCTCTGTCTTGAAATGTACTTCGCTGATAACGTCATGTTAGTAGTCCACAACAGCACTCAAAATTTACTTTTTTGTTTCAGTACTGCTTTTGATGACAATAATTATTTTTTACATGATATTAGTCATTATTTTATCTTCAAACATAACCTGATAGATAATGAATTTCTATTATTAAGTAACAAAATCCTTAACATTTTAGTTGTACAGACATCTGGAGTTAAGTTGGTATGACTAACTACAATTTTCTAGTGTTGAGGAAATTGGAACCATTTGAATCTGTGATCTTCCTTACATTTACCTGAAGTTTTATATTGTGTTTAATTGAAGCTAACACAGTGCTGTTCTTGATGATGTCCTTTGAACATAATTACTAGTGTTTACTGCTTGTGAAATTGATTATTTTTTATTTTTAAATGTCTAGTTTTTATTATGAATTACAAAGAAGAATACTAAGTGTTTTTAAGGGGAAGAAAATGTAGCTGTAGTCAGGAAGATGTAATAATTCCTAAAAAAAAATGCAACTGGAATGTTTGTTGGCTTATTTCAGTATATTTAAAAGAATTGGTAAAATATTTTCTCTTTGTATATTTGTTGGTGTTGTTATAATTTATGCCTAAGTGCCCCCTGCCCATTTTGGTTAATTAATGGCTGACTAATGATGTGCTGGATTGAAGTGTTGTGTTTGCCTAAGGTGTGACTTCGCCCATTTACACTTTAGTCAGACCACACTGTGTTTACTCTCAATCTGTATCTCTATCGCTCTTTCTCTCTCATCATGTGTTTGTTTGTGTGTGTGTGTGTGTTTGTGTGTGTGTCTCAGAGTGGGGGGCTGTGTGCAACAGGACTCTGGTGAACTACCCAAACAGATGCTGATTAGTGTGAGCTGCTTAAAGTAGGAATGAGCATATGGATTGGGCTCATGAAGTTGACAGTACTTTACAAAAATACTGCCTTTCAGGAAAAAAGGGTACATCCTAGTGCTGTTGAAGTTTAGCCCGAAATTTACTTTGGAATAATTTTTACCTACTAACTTTTTTTCATCTCTAATTATGTTTTCATGTGTTTGCTTACATGTAATTTTTATTTCCTGTATATGGTGAAATTGATCTAAGATTTACCAAACTTCTAATCTAAGAGAATTGAGTAGGAGATTAAAGTGTCTGAACAAACAACAAGATGACTGAAAGTTTGCCTCTTTAAGAAAAACAAAATGAGCCAACTTGGAGCTGCTTCTGGCTATGCATAAATCTCAAGTGGAAATGGAAATATTCCACACAGCTGTGAGCTTTCAGAGATGAAGCCTAACATGCAAGCCAAGAGGAGTTGCTAGATGGCATTAATGCTATTACTACACATAAAATTTGAGCTTAAAGTTGCATATTGTTCCTTTCAAAACAATAAAAGTGGGTGAATCTAGCCTAGCGATCCTATTCTTTGCTTCAATCGTAAGATTTTGAAGCCTTGTAGTTGTCTGATCGCACAAACCATACGCCATCATTATGTCACTCCTCCAGGCTATGACTGCCCTTGATGAGTCAGGGGTGGGTAGACTTCAACCCCCTCTTTGCATCAATTCTTTCATAAAACACATGGAAAGAAATGGTACCTTAATCAGCATTAAAGTATTTTTTTATGAAAAGGGTTGTTGCCTTAGACCACTAGTTGGAGGTTACATGCACTCTTTCTGTATATTATTTAATCATGACTCTGTAGTTCTTACATTTTATTTTATTTTCTGTAGTCCATTTTTTGTGGCGATGCATTCATTGATGCAATAATAAGTGTTTATGTTATGCTTGAGTACTTTTTGGAAACAAAAAATTTAAAGTCTGAAACGAGTTAGAAAAGTTGAGGATGTATTTTTGTGAAACGCTGTACTTATTCCAAAAGTTAAATGTACTTGTATATGGAAATTTAAGACTTGTATCTGGAGTTTTGTTAGATAAATCTGTGCTGCATATTATTTTTCAAAGCGAAAGCATTTCTATTTTAAGTTGTCCTCATATCTGGATTGTTTGTAACGTCTGGGACAACCTGAGGTATTCACAATGTTTTCTTTCTCCCTGGCTCTTCTGCTCTCTGGCGCATCTGTACTCCAGATTCAGTGTAGTTCTGTTGCCCCTCTTTCTCAGTCCCTTTCTTCCTTGCACACATATCTTCTTCTGTGACTCCTTTTTTCAATTCTCCTTGGTTCTCCTTCTACCCTCTCTCTCTTTCTCTCTCCTTACCTTTCCCCCCCTCTCTCTTTTTTTTTCCTTCTCTCTCGATCCCTTGCTCTCTCCCAGTGAAAGGCTGAGAATACCCAAGGGAGCTGATGCAATTAAAATGCTAATCCTGTCTGTCTACAGAGAGAGGGAAAGGGGGGGCTGACAGCATGAGGGATTGCGGCTCACATGGAGAACTCGACTGAAATGGAGAACAGGGGGTGGGGATGGGGGGGCACAGGAGGAGAGTGTGTGTGTGTGTGTGTGCATGTGTCGTAAGGGTGCGTTGAAAGGGAGAGGGGGGAGGGGCGGTGTGTTGGGGGAGACAGAGTGAAAAAGGGGATGCTAGCGAGGGAAAAGACAGACAAGGATAAAGCTTGTGCTCTGAGCTGAGCAATGATATACTGACGGCGTTTAAGCTTTATCTATGCCTATGTAAGGAAAGCATTGCAGTTAATGTACAGCACTACACTGTTGGCTGAGTTGTTCACCTTTACCTGCACCACTTTTTATTTTGTCTTTTGTATCTGCACAGCACAATGTTTCTACTTTGGCTGTGCAGAAATGAGAATGATTATGTATGCAGAGAGAGCCCAGCTGGATACCCTGAATATTTCATAGTATGTGTTGCTCGCTTAGTCTTCCAATGCCACACCGCCCAGCTAGGCTTGTAACATATGCATAATGGTGATTTCTAAAAGCTATAAACATTGGCTGTGAGCCTGTCTTATTGTCTTTAAAAATATTAGTGTTTAGCAGTTGCAGCTCTTTTTTTGAGTTTTTTAGGATTCCTAATGGAGACCTAGATAATTTACGTGGGGAAAAAAAGTAACTGGCCATAATTAAACGACTGCACCAAAGTATGCAGTTATGATATTTTCAGCTTTCAGAAACTGATAATTTAGCTTTTTGCTGTGTTTTATTGTAGTTTTTTTTCTCCATATGTGATACAGTCCTTTCTTTAACATTATCTTTAACTCATCTCAACAGCTGCTGTAATATCAGTAGGCCACTAGATTGTGCATGGGTGCAATTCTGGGTAATCACAGCTTAATTGGAGTAATTAGGGAATGTTGGGGCATTAGGCTACAGCTGGGGGCCATAATGAGTCACAGTAAAAAAAGAGAGGGGGGGTGGTTAGGTGAGATGCTCCAAAAGTAGCAGTTGTAGCAGTTGCCCTCTTGTCTGTAGGTCATCGTATGTCTCACTGGCAGCAAAAGTAAGAAATAATACTTCTTGAATTAAAAACCCACAAATCTTCACCACCTTAATCATTTTCCTTGAAGCTTCAGTCAGAAAACTCTCAAAAAAAAGTTTTGGTAAACAAGTTAATTTGATAATTGGCGGCGCATTTTTAAGAAGCTGTTGGCTATCTGACTAAAAAGTGCAGAGATCGTTTGTGTTTTCAGAAGGGGGGAAGAAAGTGAAAAGGAGGGAAAGAGATGGGCGAATCAGGGTCATTAGTTCAGGCAACTGGGTCTGCTGCATTCCTAAGCCCTGAGATGGGGGAGCAACACAGCAGGAATGTGCCTTTGGTGGAGAAGAAGCATAACGGAAAGGAGAGAAAAAGGCAAGCAGAAACAATAAGAAAAGTTAGCAAAGAAGCAAAGGTAGATTTGATAATGTGGTGGAAAAACTTAGCAAAGAAAATGAAAATTGTCTTCAGATTTCTTTTTCACACCAGTGAGTAGCCCTTGATTGCTTCAAACATAAAATCACAATTTTATTGTAAATAATATTTTTTTTAAAATTAACTAAGTGAAAAGAGAATCACATAAATTTGGAACAAAAAACTTATTTGACGTAAAAGTGAAGCTTGAACAAGTTCTAAAAAATGTTGCACTTTGACAAAAATCATTTAATTAGCTAACACCATGCAGTCATTGCAGGGATTATTTATGCCCGTCATTTAAAACTAACTGCTATGACTTTCATAATATGCATCTGAATCTGTTGTCCCCTTAAAATAAGCTACACCTGTGAATAGAGGTTGGACCAAATTTACATTGTGATGCAAATTTATTCATCTGAACTTAAACATTATCCATTAGTAATTATAATTGTTCAGTATTTCTTATTGTTTCTGTATGAGTCTTGCATACAAATAACTTACTTTAATGAGATTTAAACATACAATGAAGAATTTTTCTACAAGTCTTTAACTCTCCTTACTAAAGTGAAGACACTGAATTGTTCAAGAAGCTTCCATGCTTACTTTCTGAAGTTGAATGATTGAAACGCAATGAGGGCAAGAAGAAATTTAGTTAAGTGTTAAAAGCTGCAGGCCCTGAGAAAAGATTATTGTCTGAAGTTAAAACTTTGGTAACAGAGTGGTGTCTGTAAGGGCGAGTGTGTATGTGTCTGGAAATGTAAGTGTGAACGAGAGAGAGATGAGAGCAAGGCTGTAGGCTGACAGAGGTCCTGGTATAATACAGTGGTGGAGAGCAGCGACTGATAACTATACTTATGGCCACTGGGGCTCATAGTGACAGCACATGCACTTCTATTACTGGTCTCATGCCTCATGCCCTTATCTCTGGCAGGCTGCCATCGAGAGACCACACTGCCCTCTGCTGTTTGTTTAGAGCAACTCCATGCTTAACATTAACGATCATTCCTAAGTTTTTACAGAGCAGCTCCTCATTTTTTACACATCTGGTTGTTTGTTCATAATGACTCTTAGTTGTAGTTGCTGGGCCTAGTTGTCTGATTTTTATTTATTTATTTATTTATTTTTTCATGTGTTTTCTTTTCTCTCTAGTTCTGAGTATACGAGGTGTACAGGAAGAAGACCCCCCAGACCCCCAAATCATGCGGTTGGACAACATGTTGCTTGCAGAGGGCGTGTCGGGACCAGAGAAAGGCGGGGGATCGGCTGCAGCCGCTGCAGCCGCAGCCGCAGCAGGGGGCTCACCCACCGACAGCAGCATTGAACACTCTGACTACAGAGCCAAACTTGCCCAGATCCGTCAGATATATCATTCTGAGCTGGAGAAATATGAACAGGTTTGTTCTGAGCAGACTGAGACCTTTGAACTTGACCAAAGCCTCCCTTGAGTTCATTTTATTTGGCTTTACAAAAGTAATGTATGAATAGATAAACGGATATAAAATGAGAACTGAAACAATTAATCAATACCCCTTTATTTATTTTAGCACTTAGATAGTTATTGCAGTCTAAAATGGCTGAAACTATTGTTAGAGAGGCTCTAATCAATCAATCAGTCCGACATTAGACTTGGCCAGTGTTTTTTGATCAATAACTGGCAGATCACATTGCTGAAAAATATCAGATTTTGTGTACTTTGAAGTAAAAAAAAAATTTTATATAAAGTTGAGGGATTAGTGTTATTGAGGTTATTTTTTAGCTACAATAGGAGATGCTGTTTTATCCCTATTAATACTTTTTCATCTGAAGTTAATATGATCAGTGCAGGACTCGTCCCAATCTGTACCTTTCAGTAACACATGTACTTCATCCCATCTTTTAACAATAGCACTTAACTCCTTTCTGTCTTTTTTTTCCCAGGCCTGCAGTGAATTCACCAACCATGTAATGAACCTGCTGAGGGAGCAGTCTCGCACACGGCCCATCTCTCCCAAGGAGATTGAACGCATGGTGGCCATAATCCACCGTAAATTTAGCTCCATCCAGATGCAGCTCAAACAGAGCACCTGCGAGGCAGTCATGATTTTGCGCTCACGCTTCCTTGATGCCAGGTCTGTCTTCGTGTTTTGTTTGTATCACACAACACCAGTGTTGTACTTCGAATGCCCAACCTGTTGTTCATGATCTCTTTTGTGTCAGGCGTAAGAGGCGCAACTTCAACAAGCAAGCTACAGAAGTACTGAACGAGTATTTCTACTCCCACTTGTCTAACCCCTACCCCAGCGAGGAAGCAAAGGAGGAACTGGCCAAAAAGTGTGGGATCACTGTGTCTCAGGTGAATAGCTTATTCAGCTGATATCCAAAATAGTTGCAGGTTAAGCGAATTGAAGGTCACCATCTGTTAAATCCCGACAGCTTTGAAATATTACATTTTCTGGTAAAAAGACATTTTATTTACGAGCAAACAGGTTTGTTGCCATTTTTAGCTAAAACTAGGGATGCACCACACAAAATACAGACTTTATGGATTTTTAAAAGACCTGGAGTGCACACTTAACAACTGTGTATACTGAGGGTTAGGAGGCTACAGGATTTGTCAAACCAAATTAACCCAATCTAGTTTAGAACGGCTCCCCTCACATACAGAGTCTCATCTTTACCTCTTATTCATTAAACAATTTTCTTCCCACAATTTTCATTGACTGTCCCCAATTAGAGGTAGAATCATGGCTGCCTATTTGCAGCTAAACAAATGTTTATTCACTGCTTTATAATATGAAATCCATGTGTTCTTCAGGTCTCTAATTGGTTTGGCAACAAGAGAATACGCTACAAGAAGAACATCGGTAAGTTCCAGGAAGAAGCTAATCTGTACGCGGTTAAAACGGCGGTGGATGCTGCGAATGTGTCAGCGCAAGCCAGTCAGGCTAACTCTCCAGCAACACCCAACTCAGGTATTGCCACAATCCCACCTCATTTCATAGTTCTGCTTAAATAGTGTGTCCAAAGTGTAAAACATATGATCAAATCTCACCTGTTTTCAAGTCGAGTAATCTTCCTGTTCCTGGTTTTTATTGGTGAAGAGTTTTTGTTTCTGAGCTTTTGCTGCTTTTTTTGGTTTCTGGGCTACACCCAGACCTTTTTCTGGCATTTTTTGTTTTTAAAAGCCTTCGTATTATAAAACATTTGGGGAATTTCTTTTGCATTATCTCACAGTAAGTATTGATGTATTTACTAGTCAAGTCATGCAGCATCTTGAATCCTGAAAGTCTTTCTGTAACAACGCTAAGGTTTTTTTTTTAAAGACTTTGACATGTATTTTATCTCATTTGTGAAATATCTGAAGTTGTATATCTTGTCATGAATTGTCCTTCGAGATCTATCCAGGGATTTTGGTGACTTACTGTTTTGATTTTTGATATTTCACAGACATCTTGTTCTGTTTTAATGTTTCTATCACCAACACTCAAAGGAGGAACATGAAAGTTTCCGTCAAAGACTAAAATGGTTATTACGGTCAGGCATGCAGTTAGTTTGCACTATGAGCCACAGTTGTTTCCTACGAGACCTTCTTGTTGTTGAAATTGAACTAGTAAAATCTACATGCAGCGCAAGTATAAATGACAGTAATTGTATGACTAATTTGGCCAAATGTAACACAAATACTTGAAACGGTTAAAAATTTAGTTTTGTGCATGTGATCATTTGCAAACTGTAACTTGCCTTTTTGTGTTGCTTCTGGAGTAATGACCTCTTCCTCTCATTGACCTTTCAGATGATGGAAGTCTCATTTTAGTATTGTTAAGGGCAATCACTTAACTTGCTTCAGCCAGCACCATCGCAAGTTCTTTTTTTTTTTCTTGCGTTCATACACACATATTACAAAAACACTTTTCTTCCAGTATAAAGACAGCGTTGTTTAAAGTCACTTTAATGTTAATTAATTCAAACTTCTGAACTACTAATGTAAAGAAAGTAAAGAAAATAAATAAAAAAAAAATAAATTTTTGTAACATATAAATAGTCCTAACTGACCTAAAACAGAAAACATTTAGTTAGATTTAAAATTTTCAGTACAATGTGTTAAATGATCTGGTTTTCAACGTCATATGAAGGTATAGAGGAGGTCAACCTAACTAAATACATTAAAAAAAACATGCACACATGCTTTCTTAAGGGTCAAACAGCTTTTCTCATGCAGGTGATACCTACCTTGGCCAACGTTCCCTCAATGGTGAGGGTCTCAACTTTACCCCCTCTCTACAGCTGCAGGTATGCAAAGAGGACAGCTGCAGAGTTGATGGAGTTGATCCCCCTGGTGTAAACCATCCGCAGAGCATCCCTGTATATTTTCCCTTAGACTGACTCCTTCTGACCCCTCGTCGGATCCTGTCCTGACTGAACCTTTGATATTACCACTAGATTCCCACACAGTGCAAACTGACCATTCTTTCTTTAGAGAATTGGGATATTGGAAGTGCTGGATTTTCTATCTTGCGTACATATGTCAAAACCCATTAAAGGCTGTATCAGAGCTCTTAATCAAGGCTGTTCAACTCAAAGCATGCAGCTGAAACAAACCCATGTATAAAAGATGGCATTCAAACCAATAATCTCTTTGATTAATGGTCAGTTTCTTTGCCTCTTGGCAATCCTGTTCCTCCTACAGCATCACAGCTTCCTGTCGATGCCAGTTCTTGTTTTTCCATGCATATCCAAACATTCTGTATTACTCCTTTATCCGTGTAGTTTTAATTGTGTTCAGTGGTTATTTGTTGAAAGTGGTGTTTTGCCGTTGGTTAAAAATCCACAGATTTCTGTTGTAATGCTTTATACAGGGCTTGTAAGTCCAAAACTTATCTTTTGGTTTCACTTTCTCTTACTGGTATGACTAATTTCTTAGGTAATGTTTAAGCTTGAACTGGGTGGAACGGCAACAGCAAGGCACTTGAAGTGTAACCTGAGAAATTTAGAAAAAACCTTCCAGCTGGCTGGAGCCAAGAGATGCCCAACACTAGGAGAGTGGCCAAGTGTTGGGGATGAAAAGGGCTGAACGGGTCTGTAGTCAGAACAAAAGACGCACTTTTACCAACTTATTAACTTTGATGCTACATTTATACTTAAGGACTGCTCTGTCCTGAAGTATGCCGGTAGTCAAAGCAGAGGAGACTCGCTCGGATTCCACTCCGTAACTACATTGCAAATAAATCACTCATTTGTAAAGCTGTCGCCGTTGACCACACTTGCTATTCAACTCCTGGCTGTGTGTCCTGGTGAGATGCTCGCCCCATTTTAAACCCAAATGGGGCGAGTGATGAAAAGTTGTACTATTTTAAACAAATAAAAGAATTCAACTGTTTGACAAAAGGGGCCATCACAAATGACAAAAATTGATGCAATGTCATGGTCAACTTAAACCACCCTGTTCCATATTGGGACCTTTCAATCTACAAATGTTCCAGAACATTTGTAGATTGTAGATTGAACGTGACCTAAAAGGGGCTTGAGTAATTATGTAGAAGTTTGTGGATACCAGCTGTACTTCGTTGACCTGTTCGACAAATTTTCTGTTTTGTCTTTAAAAATGTTAATATTTACATGTTTTTTCACAGGTGGATACCCTGCACCGTGCTACACACCTGACGGGCGGCTATGAGGAGTTGTCAAGCAGTGGCCTCTTCACCCCTCATCGCCTGGATGTAAGTAGCTTCAAGTCTGTGCTGTTATAGTTTCCGTAGCCGAGTTAGCAATCACTGCTGTATTTTCATGTCATCAGAAATTAAAGGATGGAAAAATTACATCCGTCCAGTTGGACAATGAAGCTTAACATATGAAAGAAATGCATATTTTAAAATATGGCACCAACTTTCAAGATATTATATAGACTGATTACATTTCATTACTGTTTTAAATATTATGATTTCCAGAAATTAAGTCATTAGCAACTTGCAGTCAACTTGTCTTAAGATGTGGCCAACATTTCAAGGTATTACAGTAGATATGGTTGTCTTAAATTTGTCCATTCGTTGCATCATCCTGCAACATTTTCTGTTTTCTTTGTAGCTCTAGTGGAAGAATTTAATCATACAAAATGATCCTGGGTAGCAAAAAAAAAAGAAGCATTAATCTGGTTACTTTTCACAGTTTATTTGGGTCATAAGTTTAAATCATGGCTTTAAATGTAAACTTCCTGACGCTTGCAGAAATATTTCAATTGCATGTGAATTGTGCTCAGTTGTTTGACCAGGATTTTCCTCAGCAAGGACATCGGTAGCATATTTTAACCAATTAAGGTAAGAAATTGGTCATCAGTCTTCATCTCTGTGCCGCTTCCCTCCTTGTCTGACTGCAGGCTAACAGCTGGCAGGACACCACCAACCCACCCTCGGTTACGTCCCCTCCTGGTCCTCCTGGCAGCGTCCACTCTGACACTTCCAACTGATCTGGTGGCTTTACCTGCCTTCTCTTTATTCCCACTGTGGTCTGCTGTTAAAATCATCTTGTATTCCGATTTTTTTTCTTTTTTTTTCCATTTCTCCCCTGTGAACAGGCCACATGAAGTTGTATACACATTTCATTCACACTTGCTGTTCTGGACCACAGGACAGCTGTACAGTAGCTGGGAGGAAATGCTCCTTTCACCTTCATTCCAGTTCTCCGCTCTTTAAAAGTTAAAAAGGGGAATGGAGCTCAGAGACATAAAGAAAAACATCCTTATTGTCAAGGACTTTGGGGAAAAAAAAAAACAAAAACACATCCAGCTGTGTAGATGATCATGATGTCTGTACATTATGTGTATATGCACGTTAACTTTACACAGTACTCCCACGGCTTGTTCATGTGCTGTTTGACCTTTACACTCAACTCTTTGCTTTGGGAAACTGTGTGTAATTGCCCGTATCTGCTGAAGCCTTGGCATCTGACAGCCAAACTGTGGTTACAGACCACCAGGGAGCTCTGCTCACCTTGCTTGTACCAAAGTGCTGCCCCAGTGTTCCTCTGAGATTACCCTCTGCCTACTCAACACAAGACACTGTTGCATCAATGTATCCTTCTGTTAGGATTTTAAGGTGAGCAACTGTCCCCAAAACGTACGGCTCACAACTTGTCAGCTGTTCTCATTATGAGCCGACATAAACGATGTGTCAAGCACAGATTTTAGCATCCTTGCTATGGGTTTCTACCTTTCTAGAAAGGTGAGGGGGATCACTGCTCTGAACCAGGCAGGACAAGAGATGGTAGGGCTGGTGTGAAGAGAATAGGAGAACATCTTTGGTTGAGCATATGTAACCAATAGCTCTTTCCACTGCTAACCCATAGAGGGTGTTAGTAGATGGCTTGTAGACTTTACTTCTTTCTTTCTGTCCACTAGTTTATTTGATTGTAGACTATTATCTAATGCTGTTTCACCAAGAATGCACCAGCCACCACCAAAAATTAGCTCAATACGACATCTTTATGACAAACGGAAGGGTGGAAAGATCGCAAGGCATCGATGTATTACTGGAACAAATGTGACATGAACTTAGAAATGTGACTGTCTTCCATGCATGTAGGACTTCTAGGTGTTATACTGTTTTTCATTTCCGTTTTTAGCTTAATTTGTATTAACGAGAAAAAAAAAATTAATACATAAAGGTAAAACTATTACAGTCAGACCAAAACCAAAAAAAAGTGCATCACATGTTGATGTGTCTGTGTGGACGTGTAAAAGGTTCCTGGGATATATCTTAGTCAAAACTGGCTGGTGCTCCTTCGAACTTTGTAAGCATTATGTAGACTGGGTGCTTCCACCAGCTGACGACACGCAAAGTGGGGTTCAAATTAGATTTCTTCCCCATCTTGAAACTTAAGCTTGTGAGCCTGAGGCAACATGTTAACAACCTGATGTTGTACCAAAACCAAATATACAAAGTTCAGCAATGTAATAATGCTACTTTTTTTAAACATTGGTGCACAGTCGCCTTTTACATTTGAGGAGAGGAGGGAATTCTGTTTGTACCTGTGTCTCTTTGTGGTGTTGTCATGCCTCAAGTTGGTTTCTTTTTGTTTGTTTTTGTTTTAAATGGGGCTTCATAAATGATGGGTGAAGTGAACACTCATCACTCCTGTGATTTGATTGAGCATAAAATAAATGCTCTGCCTTTTCTTTATTCTTTAATACCATCTCGTAAAAAAAACCCATCTTTTTATGTTCCATGGCCGATTGGGCAAGGGCTTCTCTCTCTCCTCTGTTACCAAAAAAAAAGAGGCAGCACTGGGTGTAGTAAAACTCTTAATTTGTGTGTAGGACAAAACCTGCCACATTTTGCCGATTTCCATTCGTTAAAGCTGTTTTATACGTTAAAGATTACGTGAATAACAAAGCGTTTTGATAGTAAGGTAAAGCCTTATTAAGATTTGTCATGAAAGAGTTTGTTTGAACCATGTCACAAAAACAGAAGCTGAGCTTGAAAGCCGGTCACATGTTATCTTTCACATTTCATTTCCTGTTGTCTCACGCAGCAGCTTGTTATTGCTGCGTCTCGAGTAATGGCGTCGTCACACCAAATTATCATGCCGCCCCTTTTTTTTTTCTACTTGTTGTAATGGATGTCACTGTACAGTTTGTGTAATGTTTCAGTACATTTTCTTTTTCTTTTATAAAACTTTGTTTGGTTGAGATATCTACTGTTTCACAGGATTCACGCTAACTCTTTATTGGCTTTGAATATTATTTAGATCTTTTGTTACATAACCAAGTTGCAGTGTAGGATGAACAAATGTAATGCGGTGCTGTGGAACTATTTATTTTTTTTATTTTCCTATAACCATTTTGTCCCCCTTTTTAATTTTCCACATTGGGTTTGCTTTTACTTCTTGAACGCTTCAACGACAAGTTTCCCTCGTTTGTTGCCTCGGTGATTTGCCACTATTGCCATTCACCTCAATTTATTACAGCAGAAACATCAATGCCTAAATACTTGATGTCAATATATACACTTTGTGAGCTCATGCATTTTGCAGCAGCGTTGTAAACTCAATAAAAATAATCTTATTGTAAACTAACAAGTATTTTGATCATTCGACTGGTTTAGTTCCACAGCACCAAATGTCTTTGTAAACCTTCATTTGTTTGTTTTTATTAGTATATTTGTATCTCCCTCTTTCCCTTGTATTTACCCCTCTCTCTACCTCTGTCTTTCCATTTCTCTTGTATATAACCCCACTGTTTTCAGACTTGTGAGTCTGTATGAACTCCTTTTATACCTCAACTTTAGAATTGATCTAGAAAGAGTAAAACAAAACGGAAGAATATGACAAAATTGTAGTGTTCTTATTAGAAAATTAATAAAAAAAAACAATTTAGTGTGATTATTTTTTTTCGGTATTTCATTTTAGGAGTGTTTCATTTTATAAGTTGTCACAAATGCTCTTGTGATAGTCAAATGTAATAAAAGGAGAGATTGCACCATCTGTTGATTTTTAGGTGAATTTGTTAGCTGCACAAAGATGAAAAACTTTTCGAATGCGAACTGTAAGGATTTTTTCTTTTTTTCCCTTTAATTGGTTCAAAATTTTAAACGTCAACACAAGATTTACAAATCTATACACTGAGGTTACAATATGTCTGATTTTATCATTGTCACAGAGTCTGTCCACTTATCTTTACTGTTTATGTCTGAATTCTTCCACAAGACTGGATCTTCTAACTTGTAGCTAAGCGTTTTCTGTAGACAAGAACAAAAGTTTTTGTTTTAGAATTTCAGAAAAAGTCACACAATTACTTAAAAAAAAAAAAGATGAATCATTAGACAAGACATTGGCTTGACAAGATAACTGCTGACAAGTACAAACAAGCAAATTATTCAGAAATCTGCTCTAAGAAGTGAAACTGGAATGACATGCAGATGAGATGATAGGATGTCAGAGAAAAAAACAAAAAACTGAAGAGCTGCCACCAAAGTGAAACCTATAACCTGAGGTGCTTTGAGTGTGTATTGACTCTAGAGATCACTTTTTTGATGAGTTACCTCTTTCAATGGAGAGTCCATTTCTGTTGACAGAGTCTCCTTCGGCTGACAGCCCCCATGTCGACAAAAACAGCAAAGGATCCACTTGAACGTTTTCCGCATCTCGGCGTCACGTAAGGAGTAAATGATCGGATTGACCAGAGAGTTGCACTCTGCTATCACCAAGCAGTATTTCTCATATTTGTTGGCGTTGCCCTCTGTACCCTGCAGCCCGTCCAAGAGGAGAACGATGAGGCCAGGTGTCCAGCAGATCACAAAGGCACCTGCAGAGATGTGGATTGTTTATAGGGACAGAGATGAGTAAACGACACATGCACATTTTTTCACTGGTGCGGGACGATGCCTGCCAAGCTATGGCACAACTGTAAGGTCACATTTCTCCGTGGTTGCATAATAATCATGCAGAACATAATCACAGACAGGAAATGAGTCACCCAAGTAGTAGAAAGATAGATCATAAGATGGAAAAATTCTAATAAAGTTAGAACTTAAACCACCTAAAAAACTAAGATGAGGGAAGACGGAGAAAAGACAAAACTGCTTCGCAGACAAATGCAAGATAAGTAATCTTGACAAGCCTATACTTTGTGAAACATTTGTTTGCTCTGAGTCAGTTGTTTACATTCCTGAAAAATCTGTATTTGCCCTTACCCAGAACCATAGAAATGGTTTTCATCAGGTTGATGACGGTCTGCTGTCGTGCCTCTGAGGCGTGCTGAGAAGTGTGGCGACTCTGCCGTTTCACGTGAAAGAATATGTGAGAGTACATGCCCACCATAATGAAAAAGGTGAGCAGGTTGAGAAGTGCCCAGAAAATCAAGAAGCGGCAGCTGTAGAAGGGAGCGACAGTGGAGCAGTCCGCAAGGTCGCACTCGCAGTTCCAAAACAGCGATGGCACCAGACCCATGATGATGGCTACGGCCCAGATGGAGATGATGAGCAGCACCACGCGCCTCTTGGTCATGGTGCTGTGCAGCTGCATGGTGATGATGGTCTGGTGGCGTTCCACAGCCACAGCCAGGAGGTTGGCGACAGAGGCCGTCAGGCTGATGTCAATCAAAGCCCCACGGATGTACCACTGCTTCTTACTGAGCGCTGCTGTCCAGGGTCCCGTGTTGAATATCAGGTTGGTGTAGGCCAAACCTGCAAACAAGTCTGCTGCTGCCATGTTTCCCAGCAGGTAGTAAATGGGGAAGTGGAAGCGACGGTTCATGAGGATTGCTGCCATCACCAACAGGTTGGCCAACACCACTATTAAAGATAAAGGCAAGCCTAGTCCTAGGACCAGGTAGTCCCGTGTAGTCCAGTTCCCTCCGATCGTTTTATTCACATTTTGGTAAAAGAAGGTGACGCTTTGGTTGCTGTAGCAGCCGTTCGACGTATCATTGTCACTGGCCATAACTGCAAAGAAAAAGAAAAAGGGCAGAAAATGTTAAAGGGAGAACAACATGCAACTACTAAAACCACATCTTTAAATTTACAAACATTTAGACATTGGAACTCAAAAATGATTTAATCTTTACCAGTTACTATAATTTTACCCTGAGTATTGTGAACCGCAGAGCAGGTTCTGCATTTCATTGAGGAAACAAAAAAAAGAAAATGGAGAAGCAGCTAGTAAGAAAGGTTCACGCTTCAATAGGACTTAGAAAAAGACATGTCAATCCATAACAAGCGTTGGTGTTCATTAATCTGAAAAGGATTAAACAATTTCCAAATAATATTAACTCAAATCTTCAGGTTATTTACAACTGGAAAATATTTGAGTGCTGACCTTTTCTAATTTCGCCCAGCATTAGAAAAAAACAAAACAAAGAAAAAAGCATGAGTTGAGTCTCTGCAGGGATTACATGGTATGTTAAATCCAATTAGAAAGAAACCAAACCTGTATGGCCTGTTTGAAAGAACATACAAACAGAAAATTTTGCAAAGTTGTATTTCAAAAAAACCCACAAAACTTCTGAAGCAATGTCATTTGGAGAAGCAAATGTATTTGGCAACAACCAAAAACTACATCACCACAAACACCTCGGAAAAAAAAAAACTCACAGAAACTGTCAAGCATTTCAGTGGAGGTATAAAAATTCAACCAAGTATTCTAAGAACTCAATGAGTAAAAACTAAAGAAGAGTAGTGGACCAACATTTCTGGACAAAAGCAACTACCTTACAGGATGTCCTTATCATTTAAACTCAATGTTTCATTCTGGTTTTACTTTTAAAAAACTAAATAAATAGTCACTGTGTTAAAACATTTTCTAATTTGGTAAAAACAACAACAAAAAAGTCTAGAACGTCACCTGCAGCTTTTAAAGCTAAATTTGATGTACATATAAGACTTACTTGCAGCAGGCATTTTCCAAAATATGTAGCAGCTGGTTTCCAAAGTTGGAGTTTAGAAATGTACATTTATTTGTTTTCTGGAGATTAAGCTAGAATAATAATAGTAATAAAAAAGGAATGTTCATAGAGTGCAAACAAAGAAAGATTCTTCCCATATTGTAGTGTCAATATGGGACACTACAATTGTGTGTCCCGTAATAATATTGGATGACATGATTGCACATCATCCCGCCATCATCCCTGATTACTGCATATCAGAAATGACAGATAACTGAAAACTATGTGAGACATTGCACTTTGCACCAAAGAGGAAATCCACTTTACATGGTTGTTTCAAAAACACAGTGACCCCATGCACAAAAGAGACAGGCATATTGATCCAAGGCCAACAATGCTACTGATATAGGGTGACTTCTCCAATACTTTAAAAAGAAATTGCAGAGTGACGTCAAAAAACGCTAAGCATTGTGGAAATCAGTCCTGGGCTAGAATACCTGTCTCAGACCCCAGAAGTTGGTCATCTGTGCAACACAGATCTGAAAAAGTTCTCAGAATCAAAAGTTTATGTAGGTAAAGTTTGAGTATGTAAAGAAAAATCTAGTCTTCAATCTAATATTCAACATCTGCAGTGATAACACATTCAGAATATTGTCTTTGTGTTTTGCTCTGCGATAGAACATTATTCCCAATGTATTGTATGTATTGACATCAACTGTGAGATTTAGAGATTCACTTCTTTCAAACGCACCGCTGTTATTTAGAACACAGCTGTTTTCTCAATCCCTCCAAAAATATACATGTGGTTCCCAGGTAAAAGGCCACTAAATAAATGAACAAATTCCACCAAAAGGCCAAAATTCACTCACCAATCAGTTTTAATGTTATCTATGTTGAAGCAGATCATTTTTATATAATATCAAGTCCTATTTTGCTCCTCCTTTATTTGTTGATTTTGTTGATATTTGCACTAATTTGACCTTATCTTTAATAAAAGATGGCTGCTGCTCCGTTTCTCTAAGCAATAAAAGATGTGTGTGGTGCTGATTTGGCTCAATATCTAATCTACCAGATAAAGAAATGACTTGAGTTCTTGTGTGAGTCACCTGCATTCCGAGCTCAGTTACAGTTAAAAACGAGGCACAAGCGACGGTCAGAGTTCAAAAATCATGTCAACATTGGCCAAAAACTGCCTTGTTTTTCAACAATTAAGTGCTTACGTCTCACTTACAATATTTACCAATAAGTATTTTTTTTTAATTATTATTATTATTCTTTCCCCAACTTTGTGAAATGGTTTCATACACTTTCTCAAATTATCCAAAGAACACAAACCTACCTTTCACTTTAGACTCTCCTCCTTCCGGACATTTCCTTTATGAATCAGGCGACTAGACTCTACGTGAAAACAAGGAGAAAGTCTTATTTTGTCGGCACTGACAGTACATGTGCCCGAGCTGCGCGTCTCTGAATCATTCTCACTCGAAACAGCTGAACCTGAACCACAGGTAAACGACGTTGCCTTCAAGTACCGCTAAAAAAAAACCGGACAAACGATATTTCCTGCCTCACATAGAGCTTCCGAACACATTGTTCACACAGTCTTGAGACTTCTATTCAGTGTTTGAATAAGTTTCCAAATTACTTTAATGGCAAAAAAATAGTAATAATAATAATAATATCAATAAATTAATAAATAAATGACACCAAAGAGGATGAAGTTTTACCGCTGTCGTTTTCACAACGGGCAGTAAACATTGGCAATTATAAAAAGTCGTAAACCACGTCCTTCCTGTAAATATTAGTCTTATTTTACCTTTGCGGTATCTTTGCGACGGAAGCAAGTAACCACACAAGCAGCTACAGAATGAATATACTGTTTTTAAGTAGTTTCTGTGATAAGAATATGTCGCATTTTGATTTCAGCTTGTGTTACAGCGTTTTAAATTCAAATAGACACTCAAAAGCAAGTCAGCAACCGAGTCACTTCAGATAAATGCTTGGGTAAAACAAAGGTTATTCAAAAACTGGAAACACAGACCCTGGTCGTTGGTGGTGTAGTGTATCAATGTGACCACAAGAGGGCAACGTAGTGGCAGTTCAGTGTAAAGTCAGAGTCAACCTCGCTGCAGACTCACTTCTGGTAACTACTTGTAAAATAAGACAACCAATAAAATCCTAATCTTGCTACTTTAATTTTTATGTTTAGCTTTCAAAATAACGTTATTCTTTATGTGCATAAAAGTAAAATACGAGTTATTGTGTCTAATGCTAATTTATTTTGTATGACAATCGAAAATTAACACTTAAAATTGTTTGCAAGCAACCATCGCTAAATCAGTAAGTGAGAAATATGGGCAAAATACTTTTGGTGTAGTTTCCGATAATGGCCACTAGATGTCAGCATTTGAAAGTCATTTTCAAACGTAAAGCGTATGGGAATTACTATACAGTACTATTTCCGGTACGTACCGTCAAAATAAAATAAGCTCACGAAACTTATTTGGTTATTAACTTGCTGAAAACGCCGCCATTATGGTCGTTAATAAAATAGCCTTGCCTGCAGAAGAAACTGGATGTTTAGTAAATTATGCTTTACTCAGACTTTATAAAATAAGCCATTCTTTACATAACTGTATATTTGTAAAACAAATGCAATAAATAAATAAATCAGAAAAAAGAGGTACAAGTTGCAGAGATATGATCAGTTTTCAGATCATTGTTTTTAAATGACAATGATCTGAAAACTGAGTGTCTGCTTATGAGATAAATATGAGAAACTAATACAAAGTAGTGAAAGACTCAAACGAAGAGGAAATGAGGTGCAGTTGACTTTTTTGTGACAAAATTATAAAAAATGTGGATTAATACATTGCGGAATAATTGTTAAGCACAGCATAATCCTGCAACGTTTCACCAAAAAGATGATTTTTTTTCAATGACAAAATATGATGTATTGCGTATTAATTTGACAAAATGCTGCTTTTTGGCTTAAACTTATTTGTAGAAAGAGCCAACTTACAATTGACCAGCTCTACAGCTGAGAAGCAACATCTCTCTTCACCTACAAATCAAGAGTGAGTCGCAACATTAAAACAGACACTTTCTCCGTTTTATTTTCTATAAAACAGATGAGTTTATTCAATGATCATTACATACGTATTCAGAGACCTCAAGAGACCACTCACATACCAAAACAAAACTGAGGAAAATGTTATAATAACCCCCCAAAACAGAACAAATGCAACACAAAAATAAGATACCTGAATAAAGCAAATTCTGGGCTGAGCTGCATTTCAGCACATTCTCTGTAGAACTCATGGCACATTATGTCCAACAGTTATCATGGAAAACAAAAGGATAAAATGGAATGAAAGTATTTTTCTTAACACTTTTGAAACAGGTCTAATAATAACATTATATATTCATACATGGTGGCCTTGAAATAAAAATTTAAAAAAAGAAGTGAATTAAGCACTAAACCTTTTCAGCTCATCTTTTTAGTCTTCATCAACAGAACGTTTATCTACATATCTGGGAACATGCCTCTCTGCATCACACAGTGGGGGAAAAAAAAAAAAAAAACCTCACACATTCACGCAGTCGCCCAAATTTACACAATCAAACTTACAGACCAGACTGAAAAAGCTAATGTGGAAACGCTGAAACACATCGAGCTAAAATCTGCCGAGAGAACAAAATGAGAAAGTAGTTGTCAGATGTTTACACTTAAAAGATGCCCAGCTAAAACTAAATTTTAAAACCAGAATATTGACAACGGGTAAAATATAAAATGCTGTCTTTACCTTTTTTTTTCTCTCTTTTTTTTTTTAAAACACAAACTCTCCAAAAAAATCTCCCTCCCGTTTTAAATATTAAACCTCCCACTCCTGATGTGCCACTTTCTAAGTCCCCTCAAAGTGTAATATAAGCCAACAAAAATTGCAATACAATACAGGCACTGGAGAAAAGAAAATACACTTTAAGAGACAAATAGAGAGGACAACATATGTTCAGGTTTTAGCCCAGCTCCAAAATGTCTCCAGGAACAGAATTAGAACTTACATCCACTATTATCAAACAAGAACAAAGATAGAAATCCAAACCATTTTCAACTCTTTTTTTTCTTGTTTTGACATTTCTGGTTGATGTTTTTTTTTTTCTTTTTTTAAACGCTGTTAAGAGTGCCTGTTGTGAATTGGAAGATGATTGAAAGCGGGAGCTTTGTCTGGTCCCATTAACTGTGTTTTACTAACTTGTTTTAACTGTTAGCTACAAAAGATGAAGTCGTTTCTTCTTCCTTAATTGAATCTTTCTAATGTTAAGCACTGATTTTAGTCACAACAGAATCCTCAAAGGCAACACAAGAGGCTTATCCAATCCAGTAGTGACTGTTGTGAACAGCCGAACATTAATATCTGATAGTGAAACAAATATAACGACACTTGCAGTGAAACCCAACTAAAGCTCAGAAACAACTGGCTCTTTAACTCTTCTGGTAGCTAGTTTTTGAAATTTTTAAATGACAAATACAAGATGAAAACTGATCTTTTCTTTGATAAATACTCACTGGAGCTATGATAATGCATATATTCAGTTTTTTGCCCGCTATCTATCTATAATGCTTAAGAGAAGTTATTTAGCATAAAAGATATTGAGTTGTTTGGCATAGGTGGTGGAGTGTGTTGGTGCAAGGAGAACTGAGGTGGAAAAGCAGACAGATCCAAAATAAACAGTTTTTGAAGTATAAGAAAATATTTTTTTACAGTAGATCCTAGATGATGAAAAAAAAAAAAGTCTGCACAGCTTCTGGTTTTTGTCTGTAAGTGATATTGGTTTGTCCATGTGTGCAGGCCATACAACATACTTATCTATTTAGGAAAGAGATGTAAGGCAAACTGTACCTTCTCTGCTGAGAAATATACATGATTTACAGTATGGAAGTTGCTCCCACCCTTCCCCACCAAATATAAAAAAAAAAAAAAAAAAAAAAAGAAAAAAAAACAGTTCACTAATGACAAAATGAACAACAAAAAAGACACATTTCTTCACGATTTTAGACATCTGGCAGTTTCAAAATACTTCTGCGCAGTCTGTCAGTAATTCAGAGCATTTTCATCATCTCCAGGATCGGGATGTCTTTACTCCTGCAGTATTGTTGTGCCAACACACAGTGAGAGAATCAAGTCTGACAAAGGCAACTGTGCCAAAAAACACAAAGGGGGTCCTTTTTTTTCTCTGCAACTAGAGATCAGGCAAGCAATGCTGGATTCCAAGAAAATGACATCCAAAACAATAAGAGTCCCCTCCATGTGTGCAGCCAATTGGGCCAAAGTGAGCCGTAACCACTTGTCCAGCCAGCGTTTGTTTTCAGTCTCGACAGGGCTGGCTGTGTATGCATAAAGTCTGTGGAGCGGTCTGCGCTGCATTGTTGCCATGATTTCATTCAAGAGGATGCTTGCGGCATTCATTCGCTTTTTTACTTCTTCTTCTTTTGCAGTTCATTCTGCTGTCCTCTTTTTCTCAAAACAAGTTCTCCTCAAAGATAGCCATTAAGTCACTTTGAAAATTCATATCAATAGTTGCTGCCATCTGTAGAAAGGAAAGAAGATTTCAAATCATTTCAAATCAGCATTATTTTTTTTTTTCTTTCGCATGGGATGTAGAGAGTAAACAAGCGTTGGCTTACCACCTCCCTCCTCCGCCTCTCCTGTTCCCTTCGGCGCGCGAGTTCCCTCTGTTGATCGAGCGAGTTCTGTGTGGAGGGCTGAGGCGGAGTAGCGGGTTGAGGAGACTGCTGGATGGCAGCCGGCTGGGATTCCTGCTGCACCTGCACCTGCTGCGGTTGCGGTTGTTGCTGAGAAGGGGCTTGGATGTGCTGCGGCTCGAGGCGGCCTCGAGACTCCTCATGCACTCTTCTGGGAGGAGGCTCGATGACGTCCTCTTCATCCCGCCCTCTGTAAGGCGTTCAAACAAGGAATTTGCAATCAACAGATGCATAAAAGATGAAGAACTGGTGCCCTTAAACGCACATCTTGTGTGAAGTTTCATGTCTTGTGGGGGGAAAAAAAACTGATCCACATCTTTTAAAAGAAGTTTTTTTTAAGCTTTTTAAATAATAATAATAATAATAAATATTGAAGCACAAATATTAGTGTTGCTGCATCAAAGCAGAATGTCTACAATAATACCACAGCATCAGAATAAACATTTATTTTCCTCTAGAAGTCTGGATCATTTGTGTCATTTTAGATCATAAGATAAAGATAAATTCAATCTCACAAAAAAATTTCCTTCACATGAACATTTTTAATAAGCTGTCAGTAGATTTTTTATTGTTTTAAGTAATAAAGTATCATAAATCTCCTCTAAAACATTTCAACAGCAACTTTTGTGTGCAATAACAATCTTGCTGATCGTAAATAAGAAATGTTCAGTTTTAGGGTGTTTGCACACCTGATGGTCCTGTTGTCTCCAGGACCAAAATTGCAACATTTGTTACGTCTTCGATTGGTACAGTTCACCTCCACAATGCCACGTGTCAAACAAACTAAACCCTTTGAAAAATGTGTTCACCTCCTCGCCTGTGGTGGCGTTGTACCAGGAACCACTGAAGGAAACTACATGAAAACCTCTGATTTCCTTCTTCACAGAGTGAAATGGCGTCACATGAAATGCTAGCGGTTATAGGATTTCTCTTTTGTTTTTCTGTAAAAGTCCATGAGCCATTTCTCTAGACATGCATATTTGTTTTGGTTCCATTTTCCCAGAATGCTCTGTGCTATAGTCTCCTTAAAGCTTTTGGAACGGTCTTTGGTTCACATATGCATTTGAACCGCGCCAGAGTCCACTTTAACCTAGTCGACATTTGGTGTTTATGTGAACCTGAGTTTGCTTTATTTTAGTCTGTATCAGAGTTTGATTGCACATTCACACTTCCCCAAATGAATCAAACTTTTTAGGCATTAAAACGGACTTTACAGGGTTGGTGTGTATTTCTACGAGAGCTGCTGCTAAGAAGAAAATCAAAGTTATGTCACTTCAATATATAAGGAGGCACTACTTATAGCAATATTTCAAAATTGAAGAGTTTGTTCTCTTATTAAAGTTGCTGGTCTTTATGGGCTCAATCTGTTTTGCTATTTTATAAACTTTTTGAGCGTAATTTACAGATTAGTATCCACATCCACCCAGCAGGTGATTGCAGCTATCTGCCTTGCGTGTGTTTTTGTTTTACCGTTGTTTGTCCTGCTCTTTACGTAGCCGGTCTTTCTCCGCCTCTGCCTGGGCCTTCAGGGCCTTCTCCCTCTCCTCTTTCTCCCGGGCCGCACGGCGGAACTGCTCGAAGCTGTCACTCGATGACTTCACAGCAGATTGTGTTGTAGACGTTGACTTTTGTGCCAGGCTTGCCCATGAGCCCATGTTTTTGAATTTCACATCCTGAGAACGTAAACATGGAAATTTATTAGCAGTGCTGCTCAAGACAAATATTCAGATTTACAAGTCCAGAAATGGATCCTCTTACCCACCTGTACCTTTTTGGGAGCTACAGGGGTCTTGGGCTCCTGCTTGAATTTCTCCTTTTCCTGCAGGGTGGGAGGTGGCCCGCTGGGCTCAGAGGAACGAATGACGGGCCGTGAACTATCCACAGATTTTAAATCTGCCCAAAACATTCAGACAAGCTTTGTCAGCATCTCAGGCCGTGCATTATTTCAAGTATTTTTCATACAGAGTAAAATAAAAAGTGTGGAGTTCTCACTTTGTTGACTCTGGCCGGTCTGACTGGGCTTGATTTCTGGATGTTTGTGATGCTCTGCTCTCATCGCAGAGTTAAACTGCTCTCCTCTCATCACTGGTGACGGAGGAAGTTTTTCTTCTTTAACCACAACTTGGCTTCCAGAGGCCCTCTGCTGCATGACCAAAGAATGCTTCAAGGTCAGTGCTCCTGGCGTTTGCACCCATTTATAGAAAGATTTTGTCTGGTCTCTGTAAACGTCTTACCTTTTTGGGTTGCATGTTGTGAGGTGGGGATGGGTGAGAGACGGGAGGAAACTGGGGGATTTGTGGGGAATGCATCATGAGAGGAGATGGATTATCTCTTATGTGGCCTGTCAAGGAAGCAACAGATGAGATAACCAAGCAGTTTTGGCATTTAGAAACAGCTAATAATGGTTTTTTTGCATCGTTTTCTCACACCTACCAGTATTGTATGGGTCAGGTTTGGATGGCCGAGGGGAAGGCTGCTCCTGCTGCTGGATGATTTGCTGTGCTTTGTTGGAAGGCATTGAGATGTTGTGTTGCGACGCCTGGGACTGACCAGCAAGTCCTGGACCCTGCTGGTAGTTCAGTTGATGCTGCTGCGCTTGCTGCTGTTGGTGTTGCGCGTTTTGCAGGTGGCGGGCCTGGTGTAGGGTAATCTGAGGGGGTGGAGCCTGATGTGATGCAGTGGGCTGGGCTTGAGAGGGAACAGAAAGCTGTGGAGGAGGCAGGGAAGTCTGTGTGGAGAGCTGTGACTGTCCCTGCATAGTCGCTGTCTGCAGGAGAGAAGTCTGTCCCAGCTGCTGCAGCTGCTGCAGCTGCTGCGGCGGCGGCTGCTGCTGCTGCCGAACCGGCGCCTGGTGCGACTGCATGGACTGCTGCGGCTGACGGGCTGGCTGGAACTGCTGTAGGAATAACTGCACTTGGTTCATAGGTGTAGTTGACCCCGGCTCTTCGTCGTCTTCCAGCAGCATCTGGGGAGGCTGGGAAGATAGCAAACCTTGAGGGGTGAGAGTGGGGGGTGACATGGGCCTTTGGTGCAGGGGTTGGTGAGTGTGGAGGATCTGAGGGGCGAGCTGATGCTGTGGTGGGGGGGCCGGCTGAAGCTGCGGCTGCTGCTGTAGAGCTGGCTGCTGCTGCTGAGGTGGGGCTGGCTGCTGCTGTTGCTGCTGGGGCGGTTTTGGGTGAAGAGGCGCTGCTTTGTGACTCGGCCGTGACGGCTGCTGAGGCATCGAACTGTGTAGAGCTGGGGTTGAACAAAAGATTCATATAGTTTAACAAGAAGCCCAAAAAAAAAACTGAATCAATTGTTCAAACATCACAGTAAATCAGTTATCCATGAAAAATTCACTTTAATGCGATTCTGATTTAAGATTATGCTTATCAAAGTGTTTTTAATGTTTTTGTTTCTATCGTCACATTTTACTAATTATTAAAACAATTTTAATATCAGTCAAAGATAACCTGGGTAAATACAAAAAAGTGTTGTCAAATCATGTTTTCATTCGTCAGGGAAAAATAAAATATCCAAATAAACCTGGTTCTCTGAAAAGGTTATTGCCTCCCTTTTTGAAGTCATAAATTAATTGCAATAAAATTACATTTTTCAGAAAGAAAGCCAATAATAATCATGGAAAAGTTTGAAAGGTCTGAAAAGGGTTACAAACTTTGGCCAGCAAACTAAACTGAGGCAAAACTGGAGAGAACATGTAGGAATGGAAGAGACCGATCAACCAAAGTTACTCCAAGAGCAACCAAGACCAAAAACAACCCAGAGCAACATCTAAGGCTGGAGCTTCATATTCACAGATGCAAAAAAATTAAACATACAAAGAAAAGAACACTGTAGCCATGGTGAAACAAGGAATTGACAGTTAAAGAAATAATTTGATTGCCTCAATGATATTTAAAACATTGACATACATATTCATCTTCACTATTTATCCAGGAATGCACTGCACATATATTCTTATGGGAATAAGAGAAATGCTGGAGATGGCACTCTCACACTTGTAATAACAAAAAAAAAAATAAAAATAAAGATTTAAATTCAAGTACCTACATGCATTCTCACCTGGAGAAGGGAGGACCGGATGCTGGTTGAGGAATGGGTGCGTTTCAGGGGACACTGATCCAGCAGAATGAGCATTTATATGCGGAGGTGGAGGGGAAGAGTTGCCAGTGTGGTGGGGCATATGCATGATTGGCTGGCTGAACGGAGGCAGAGGCTCGTAGCTTTCTAGCAAGTGGGACGACTCCAGAGCAGCAACCGGGGGAGGAGGCATAAAGCCTGCAGGAGACGGTTGGTGCTGCTGCTGCTTCATCTGACTGCTGGCCTGAGAGACAACAGCTTGGGACTGAAACCCAGTCTGAGCAGTCTGGACATGGGGATGCATCTTCTTCCCCTCTTTCACAGATTGATTCTTCTTTTTCGGCTGTTTTATCATTCCTGGGGGGAAAAAAGAAGTTTAATCTCTTTTTCTGTTTGATCTGTTTTAGTACCGTGCAGGACTTTGGTTAAACACACATTATTTTAAACGTGCTTAGTGGAAAAAAACAGGGATTTTCTACAGAAAGGTGTGGTATCGTGGGAACTTGAAAAGGCAATTGAGCAGAACCCACCTGATCCCTCAGCTTCACTGTCTGAGCTTGAGCCGCTGCTTTCAGAAGAAGATATTGTCTTTTTGGAGGGAGCCACAGACTCAACGGTTTTCTCAGCTACAAAAAACAACTTTGTGTTAATTACTTTTGTGGATGCAACACCAAAATATAAATCTATTCACACACAGCATCTTACGTGGAACCCGTTTCTTTTTCTTGAGGCAGGATGACACATATCTCTCCAGTTCACGTAGAGTTGAAGGCTTCAGTGTCTCAAAGTCAATCTCAATCTCATCAGGATTGGAGTTTTTGAGTGAGGGTTCCCTCGACTGAATGATATGTACTACACGGCCAAGCTTGTCACCAGGAAGCTTGTTAATGTCCAGGCTTAGCTGCCTCTTCTCTTCGTAAGTCATGGGCTTGCATTTCTCCCCTGGGACCGGTGGTCCAGTTGTTCCAAGATCGTCCTCCAGATTGGGAACATGCTGCAGACTGGATGGGTGACTATTTTTCAATACCTCCTTTTTGCTATGGGGGAAACAAAAAATACGAGTTGTACTTTTCACTAACCGAAAAGTGCTTATATATATATATATATTTTGCTGTTAAAAACAAGCAATGCTTGTTTACTATGTTAAAAACATAAGAAAATGCTGTATAAATTCACACCGATGCATCAAGAGGTAGTGTTGGACAAACTGAAATTTTGTATAAAACATGACGAAGCACCGTGACCTAAGCTGCTTGAAGGACCATCCAGGTAATTCATACACAGAAAACAGTAAGTTGAATAAAATACAATCAGCATCAGTATGTTTTGAGTTTTAATGTGGGTCTACAATGCATAAATATACAGCTCTGGAAAAAAAAATTTGTGTCCACTGCATTGAACCCATTGAAAACGTCATGGTTATTCCACTAAATATTGATTTCTGAATCATAACTCATAACACTGATGAGTTAAAATATTAGATTTATTCTAAATGAATATGAACTTGTTTTATTTGCATTATTTAAGGTCTGAAAGCTCTGCATCTTTGTTGTTATTTTGACCATTTCTGCAAATTAATACTAAAGTTTTGCTTGGAATTTCGGAAACTTGTTTTCAGTAGTTCATAGAATAAAAGAACAATGTTAACTTTACTCAAACATACCTATAAAAAGTAAAATCAGAGAAACGGATCATTTTAAGTGGTCTCCTAATTTTTTCCAGAACTGTATATATAAGATAATAATAAAAACATGATGAGATTTATGAGAGAAGGCAAGAGAAGAAAGAAAAATCAAAGTGGACAAAAGTGATTTTGGTCTTAAAAATTGATAAACCTACCTGGGTTTCTTCTTAGTAACCACATCTTTGTTATTGTTTGTGGTCTTAGTTTTCTTGGGCAACTGTGGAACAGGTGGGGGGTCCTGGATCTCGTCTACATGGCTTGGAATGCTGCCTTTCTTCTTATGCTTATCTTTTTTCTTCTCTTTCTTCTCCTTCTCTTTTCTCTTTGGTTTGCTGGGTTGTGGTTGCGACAGGGCAGCCAGCTGCTCGTGGACAGCCTTCAGCTGTTTGTGGAAAAATGGAAACATTTTTAAACAAAGTTTTACAAGAGCTGAGTAAAAGCTCTGCCTTTGTCTGGAGTTTCCTTTGATCACTGACCTGCTCCTGGAGCTCTGCTAACCGCTGAGCTCTTTCCTCTTCAGAGTCATCAGTGGAAGACTCAGACTCAGAGGATGAGTCACTGGAGCTGTCTGAAGATGTGTGAACATGTGCCAAATGGGGTTGAGGCTTCACCGGGGCAGGATGGTGAAGTGTAGGAGTTTGGGCAGAAACCACTGGCTTGCTCTCAGGTTCATCTGGCATCTTGGCAAAGCGCATCTCAAACACGTCCTACAAAGTCAAATGAATCATATAGAAAATAACCAAGGAGCTTGCATACTAAAAAAAAAACAACAGAAATGATCAAATGAATCAAGAATGTGTTAAAATTATATCATTCCTCCATTCGACAAACACTGATGACCTTTATGTACCTGCAGCTTTCGTGCCATGGATACTACTTCGTGGTCTGGTGGGTTATATTTGTAGCAGTTGGAAAACATTAACCTTACATCAGCAGCAAACTCTTGGGGATCTCTGTATTGCTTTGTTTCCAATTTGGCCTAGAAAATGTATCAAGGATTTTACTTGGCATGTCACAAAATGCACTCTTCAGATTTTGAGGATTTTCTTTTTTATAGTCATGCATTTAACAAACCTTGATAGTGCTGAGGTCCATTGGATGCTTGATGATGTCGTGATAGTCATGTAGTCCCAGTGCATCCACATCAACGGGTTTATAAAACGGCCAGGCGTAAGCAGCGTGTTTCTTGGATAGCATATCCCTAACCAGACCAGCGCAGTAACCTAGCTGATCCTGTGGTTTGGGGCTAAGACCTCCACTTGGTCCACTAAGACCGGTTACCATGCCTATGTGATGCTGAGAGTCCGGAGCTTCCTTCTTTAACAGTTTCGGTGGACGGCTACTCTCTCTTCTGGGTAACGTCTTCCCAGATTTAGATTCTGCAGGTGAAGACTCACTCAGCTGGTCATTTGCTGTTGGTGTTGTAGTGTCCGCTTTCCTTTTTTGGCTCTTTTTTTGCTGATGTGGAAAAACAAAAAAAGAGAGAGAAAATCAAATACTTACTTCAAAACCAAATATTTATAGCACTCTCGAAACAAACATTTGTCACGAATGTGCTAAGCAAAGCAAATGTATTTCTCTTCATTCATCAAACTTACTTTGGTCATAGTTATAGGGCTCGGCAGCACAGGGGCAGTGTTCTGAATCGGTACTGGGGGAAGAGAGGTCTGAGTGGGGAGAGGCACAGAAGTCATGATGGGGACTTGAGGAACACAGTCTGGCTGAACCATGGTGTATGGCGCTCCGAGCTGTGGTGCAAGGCTGGGTAACGTCTGGGGCACAAGGGAGGGCAGAGCCTGGATTGAAGGATGTGGAGGTAGCACAGATGGGGCCTGCATTGGTCCTAGAGACTGAGGAGCTGGTGGAAGGTTTGACAGGCCACGCGTATGCGGAGTCGGGGATGACGAATCAATGATGGTGCCTGGTTTCAAGTTTAAACCTGGGTGACAGAACAAGGCACTTGAATTGTTATTCTGTTTCTTAGAAGATTGCGCAATAGGAACAAGGTATAAGCAAGCAAATCACATACCACCTTCTCTCCGGCCTCGGCCACGCCCCTTTCCTGTCATGACCGTGATCTCTATTTCTTCTTGAGGCATCTCTGCAACTTTTTGAAGGAAAGCCTTCTCTAGCGCTTCAGCCATTAAAACTATGTCATCGCCAGGCTGTTGAACAGGAAAAACATCCTCAGCAAAAGTGGAAAGACGTCAGAAATATTTGTATTGGCTCTTGTGTGCAACTCTGTTACCTTGTTGTATATATAACAGTTGGTAAACATCGTGTTGAAGTCCTGAATACATTCTTGGGCATTCCAGTAGTAGTTATTCTCAAGTCTTTTTTTGATTGTTCCCATGTCCATAGGTGTTTTAATTATGGAGTAGTAATCCTAGAAAACATTTTGAAAAATGTTAGAACAACAATTTCTTGAGGTGCAACATTATGTAATTGATATGCTAAGGCTATTATAACATTTCCACCAAAACTTGTAGGACCTACATGTTACAAACTAAATTGATTTAATTTAGAATTAATTTACAAATTACTGATTCAACTTATTTTGAATTTTTACACCTGATCTAGGGGTGTATATATAAGTTATTTCAACATAAATTTCCCAAACAAAGCGCTGACCAAAACCAGTCCTGAACTCGGTAACACTAAGCAGCATTAGAATTTTCTATATTTATGAGTGAAGATGATTAGCTCATGACCAGATTCATCCTGAAAGGTGATGGTAACCTCTGAAATAAACAAATGACACATTGCATAATCAACAAACATGGTTTGAATTGGATATGAACCTAACCTGTTTGTCTTTTTAAATGCCTTGAGATTACTTGCTGTGAATTGGGATCATATTCCTTTAAAGTCTTAAGGAAGATTAACATTTCAAATAATAGTATTTTATATTAGTAATTATATAATTTTACTACACAGATGTTCTTTAATTGGATGATAAAAGCACTAGCTAATTCTCTTAAGTTGCACGAATAAAATGCATTTTTTCTGACATAAATCTTGCTAATAATCCCCTACTGGAAAATTTTAAGCAACCTGATGATGAAGATATAAGGTACTTAAAGATGCGCTTTAACAGCTGTGTCTGCACTCGTTATGGTTACAGAACAAAAAGGGGCAGGTTGTACTCACAGGCAGGTTAAGTTTAATGGCATCCACTGGTGAATGAAAAGGCCAGGCATACTGGTGCTTCCATAGGGATTTTACCACAACTTTTAGTAGGTACTGCAGCTGGTTGGTCTGACGCTTCGGCCTGTTAGGACTGAAGAACTCTGGGGGTGGGGGATTGCCCGTTTGCTGAGCCTGCCCCTGGCTGCTGCCCGACATCTGCGCAGTATCCAGGCCGTCTCCCATTCTGACAGGGTTAGGCGTGGGCTCAGGTCCCAGAACGGGAGCTGGAGCGAGAGTAGGGGCAGGGGTAGTGGAGCTGGCAGAACACCAGTTCAGTCTTGGCCCCGGCACAGACTCCACTGACAGAGTACCACTGATCCCATTGCACTCCTCACTGGAATCTCTGGAAAAAAATAAAGCATTGAACTGTCATTAATATGTTACAGCCATCAAAATACTCAAAGATATAGCACAGACTTCAGTAAATATTTTTTTCCTAACGTAAACAAAGAACAACTGATACAATTGAAACAAAGAGGTTTTACACTGCCAGCAACAGCGTTATAAGAGACAGTCAATAACAGATTTGTACCTAAAGGTCTGTCAAATATACAGGCCACAACTCTTGCCTAAAACTTTGATTAATTCAGTAAAGTGAGTAAAGCAAAATTTTTTATTATTTTATCCAAGTAAAAGCTCAGTTAACTTTTCACTAAAAACCAAATTGATAAAAATAAGAACAGATAAATTCCTGTTTTCACCAAAAGTCTTTAGCACAACTTGATGAAATTATAGATATCAGGAAATTTGGATCAATACAAACACTGGCTATCATCTTTAAGAAACTGTCTTTGTTCCTGTTATCTTGGGAAGCACTGATGAGCTGCTTTACGACTTGTTGGTCTTTTTCTCTTCCCCCCCCCAACTGAACCAGCCCACAACCTGCATTGTGTGGTTAATTAATAAAAACCAGAAAATCTCTACAGGTCATTTTTCTTGATCTTCAACACTGTGCACATTTAGTTAAATGGCAACTTTCAATCAGCTTATCAGGTTGGTGTCACACACATGTACACACCAACCTGATATGTGGGTGTGTACATGTGTGTGAGTGGGTTGAAACCACAGAGCACATAAGATGTAATGGTAAGATGGGATTACAGAACAAATGTGGCTTACGGATATGACACAAAGTTAAGAAAGCCGCATCAACAAGCAACTGCAATCAAATCAGTGCAAGCAAATTTAATTAAAATCTCAAATTTGAATTGTAGTTATCAAGAAATTCCCTTCACTTGACCAATTAATAAGATAAATCAAATATGTACATTCAAACTACAACAGCTAACCCACTGGCAAAGTGTAACAACACAACTAAAACTGATCAGTGAAGAGGTTCACTTCCACATGTTTCCAGTCTTATGTTTTTCTCAAACCTAAAAAAAAGCTGTTGACCTTTGACCGGGCCATAGATCACTATTGAATACTGTGGAATGTTTTCTGAGGAGACAGGAAGGTGGCTTGGGTATTAGGGTGGGGGTGAAGACCTCACACTGGGAAATCTGGTTTTACGTGTCTTCAGAATACATGCCTAACTTGAAAGGAGGCAAAGACTGTCATCTGTAAAAACAAACCATTAATTGACCATGTAAAGATATAAGGTTTAAATTTAGGCAAAACTGTAGATCTGCAGATTTCACTAGAAGTCAGCACTAAGAATCACAATGATGGCCTGTGTTTTATCTAAAAGCAGAAATATAAATAATTAATTGGGCCATGGTAACAATACACCACTCTGCTTATTCACGCTGATATCCACACTTTTTGTCAGTTAACAAGCTATTGATTTTACTGAGGCTTTCAGTCCTTGCTTTATTTGCACTGGAATATATTTTTGGTCTATAGAATAGAGACCAAAAGTGAAACTCAAAATTAGCTATCTTTTTCTCAGAAAAACAGCAGAAATGCAGAATATATCTGCAACAACATTAGTATTGGCTAATGTTAGTAATTTTTTCACATACTGGTATTGGTCCAATAACTAAAACTGGACTGATTTTAACAAACAACATTTAGTTAAATTAAATCTAAATCTCTAACAATTCAATTAGTGATACAGTGCAGGATTGCAGGGAATTAAACTAAGGCAGAGAAACGTCATCAATTGTGTGGTTGTTTTTTTTCACTGTGCCTAAAGGGTAGGAAAATATATACAACATCAGTAAATATTATCAGTCAAAACAGCAAAAATATTGGATACTGCTAACAAACAAAATTTTAATATTGGTGCAGCCCTAAAAAGATATAATTTGGAAGATCAATGGCAGAAGTGTTCAAAATACACCATAAGATGTAGAGATAAGAATCCTAGGGCATTTCAAGTCAGAAGGCTAATGTGATCATAAACTGATTACTGATTTACCATGTTGGTCCCTAAGACACACATTTAAGTCTGCTCCACACTCAAACAATCTCTAAACTTCCGAAAAGAGCCAGATACTTACTTCAACAAATAACAGGGAAATAAATGTCGTAAAAACATAAGATAACAGAATACATAAAAAAATCTGCACCACCAGCTCTGAAAACAAAAATGGTTATGAACCTATAACAATCTGGAGTAATGAACAACCAACTTTATTTACAAGTAGACATTGAGCTGGAGGTCTTTTCTTTAATCTTTAACAGAAAAAAACTAATGAAAATCACAAAAGTCCTTTTTGGAGATCTGTATTTTCTTGCTAAATACATTAATAATTGATTATATTGATTGATAAAAGTAATAAAACAAATTGATATATCCTTCCTCTTTATAGGATTATTTGTTTATTTTAACCAGATCTGTGCTAAAAATTTGAACAACCACAAAACAGAAATGCAAAACATACACTTTTCATTAATGTGCACCTTTAAGGTTCTTTAAACGGCAAAAAAAAAAAAAAAAAAAAAAAAAAAAAAACTTGTCTGAGGTGAAACTGTGGTTTCTCTATCTCACAACTGTTTTAAAGTGCAAAATGTATGAAAAATCTCTGGTTCCTTTCTCTGACACAGAACTTCTAGACATTTTTTCTAGATGCATCAAGAGGGTTCAATGAATTTTAATATCTTTGAGCTTCTGCTTCTTAACCAAGATTATTTATGTGTCTCTAAAATCACATCAGACGTCTGCAGGTTACTACTGGGTATACAGGGGCATTTGGTTTGGACAGACTTTAGGCACTACTCAGGAATTAGTTCTTATTCAAAATAAATTATGACTCATGTTTTCTCTATGATCATTTCAAGGAATTTGTGGGCACATGCTGTTCTAAAACAAGGTTAACAGTTGGAAACAATATAATAAATAATAATGAGACATTGCCATTAATGAGTCTATTTTATGTTTTAAAGCAATGATATATAAATCATAGTTTCTCAAAATATGACCTTAGAGATGTAGCGCAAATCTGTAAATCTCTCCCAACTTTTTCCAAATGAGATACAACCTGTAAAATGCTATAAACACTCAGGGTTTCAAACACTACAACAAGAAAAAGCATAAAGCATAACCTGAACATGAATAAAACAAGAATCTAAGGGATAGGCACAGAATCAATGAGAAAGAAATGTGATGTTAGTCAAGCCAACTGATGACCATCTTTTTTATTCAAAACCATAAAAGGAAAGCGTGGTAAAAAAAAAAAAAAGAAAATGTATTATAAAGAAATAACTCATCTACATTATTACGAACTAGGGATGCAAACAGTGAATTAACTGTTGCTTAATGGTTTATTAGATTAAAATGGGCTGGCAATGACAGAAAAAAATAGTGGGTGACGGCATAAAGCAGAAAACATTTTAACATGATGGCAAAAGTCGTAGTGCCAATAAGCATGATTGAATTTGAGGGTTAATGTACTTCATGGAACAAAGTTTTAAAACTCCTTCAAAAACCACCGTAACCACCTGCTTAAAGGAGCTAAAATAAAAAGGTTCAGCATAGTATGAAAAATGATCCCTTATCAATCAAACGATTGATCTTATCGATCGACTAACAACTCTAGGTCAACTGAATCGATAACTTGCATCCCTATTACCAACTCATTATTTTTCACAAACAATTACACTTTGGCTTTATCTGACATTCAATACACAATGTACTAGAGACCTGGCCATGTCAAAAAATATGCAGTGGAACTCAAATAGACCGCTTTTATTTTTAGACGCAATGCCACTGGTGTGGTTAAAAAATTCATAGCTGCACTACAAAGAAGAAAAGAGCACAAGACGTTTATTAGGCAAACAGTTTTTTTCCCCCCAATATTATTTTGACCAGTCAAGGACACCTAATTTTTTGTTCTTTAAAATAATTTTCAAGAGGGCCTGGAGGAAAATAAGTGTTGCTCATGTTTTGACTAATACTCCAAAAAACTTAGGTTGGTGTACTGTTACTTAATATGAGTAATATATCATCAAATCAGAGCTGCACAGTGGCACAATTGGTAGCACTGTTGTCTTGCAAGAAGGTGCTGAGTCCAAGTCCCAGTCTGGGGTCTTTTTGCATGGAGTCCATGCGTAGGTTCTCTCTGGGCATTCTGGCTTCTTCCCACAGTCCAAAAACATGACTATTAGGTTAATTTGACTCTCTAAATTCTCCTTGCTTGTCCTGTTTGTCTCTATGTTGTCTTATGATGAACTGGTGACATGCCTGTCGCTATATCCCCTACCCGCTCTCACCCATTGACTGCTGGAGATAGGCACCAGCCCCCTAGATAATGAATTTAGGGCATCATCAAATCCACTAGTGATTGACATTGATTGATTTCCTATGTATCTGATGCTGATGGAGGACTGGCTGGTCAAAAAGATAAAAAAAATCTAATCCTAATCCAATCAGTGAATGCAGCACACAATGATTGCTACCAGGTCACACTGACAGTGATACTCTGCAGCAGAGGTTACTCTGGTGTTCAGAGTGGAGACCTCCCATTGTTATTCCCCTAAGCCTGTTAATCACCTATTTTAAGTAAATGGCTAAAGAGCTAAATAGACAGAACTTAAAGTGCTTTTCCAATCATCTAGACCACTCAAACCGATTTACACAAGAGTCACATTCAATGCGCACACATTTATACACCACTACGCAAATCAATAGGCAACTTGGGGTTAAGTACCTTGTCCGGGCACATCAACTTGTGACAGGAAGAAGTTGAAATCAACCATACAACTTTCCAATCACAAGGCAACTACTCTACCTACAGAGCCCAATTTGTCTCTATTATTAGAGCCTCCTCTGTTTATCCCTGCTTTTTGTAACCACCTCAGGGATACTCCAAGACAGGACAAGCAATTAGATTGACAATGGACTGCAAATGTTTATTGGTCCAGCCTTCATTAAATGAACAAAGGCCAGACCTTACAAGCTCCAAATAACAGCTCATCCACCACAGTGGACTGGCGGGCATGGCGTCTGCTGTTGAATATGGAGGAATGCAATCATTGGCAACGTCAGAAACAGACAAGTTAACTTTTGAAGCAGAATGACTGCGATTTTGCAGCCCTGCAAGCAAGCACATCCCTTGGAAGAACTGATACAAAATAAAGAAGCAAGAAACAGTGCAGGACTGGTCAGTGTTTTGTCAAAGCTATAGTTTTTCACTGGCTGATGTAAAACACCAGAACAACCTTACAGGAGTTTGCCTATGTGCAAGTTATTATCTGACTCCGCATTGCTTTTCAATAAAGTCTGTGTATATATTATTTGCCTGCATAACCTAAGTCCAAAGATTGCACATGTTGAAAAAATTAAGCACCACAATGTGAATAGATCTGTACATATAGCAAACTAATCAATTAATCGCAACGTTTTCAGTAAGTTTCAGTCAGCAAAAAATTTCTAGAGGACAAAGTGAAATATCAAGGTTTATTTGAGTAAGCCTTGATAAAATCCAGATGGAGGATGGAGATGTAACATCATTTTAAGCTTTATTTTAACATGTCGACACTGTTTATCTTTAAGACAAAACGAATATCTGGCTTTGTTTGAGCCCATCTAAACCACAACCTCAAGTTAGTGACCGGAAATTAGCCACAAAATATTTTTTTCGATGTGCCTTTACTAGTATGATTCCAAAAAAGTTCTGGTTGCAAATTGATACCTTTATGTCATGATCAGACTGCGCATGAATGCAATTATTTTCCTCTATGCCACGTTTCACACAAATATGATTTTATCTAACATTAGGTTTTTATTAAAGTTGCAAACTTAAAAGAAATTCCCCTTGTGATGGCTACAAGCATTAACTAAATGCGTCAATCCATGAGGTCACACACCAACTCAAATATGCAACCCATGAGTCATGAAACTAACAGGAAGAAACAAGAATCCTGCTCACTTTTTATAGTTAAACTTCCAGCTGTTTAGGATAAGCAAGTCGGGATATTTCTAATACTAATATGCACAAGGCCACGCTTTAAACCCACACCACCACCACCCAGGTTTTTAGCTTTTGGTTTAAAGTTTTTCCCAACACAACACTGTTGCTGATCTCAATTTGAAAATCTACTTCACATTGGACCAGTTTTTTTTAAATACATTAAAACAACCAAAAAAATACCCTGTACAAACTCTACATTTTATCTTCTCTTGTTATTCAATTGTTTGATTAGTAAATAAATGATGACTATTACATATCTTAAAGGTTTGTTGATGAGTGTTACCAAAAAACATTACCTTTTTACAGAGACTGAATGTGCAATTTTTTCCAGAAGGGCATCCAATTGTTGAAAATCCAGCAAATCATTCGACTTGGAGTGCATCTTGTAATCCATTTATCAATTCAACCAAACAGAAACAGAAACCAAAGAGGCCACAGATAAACTGGAAAGAAGTTACTTTTTCTGTTTGGTTATTCCAAAACCATTCATTCCTCTGGCTCAGTTATGTGTTCAAAAATCCCACAAGACATGGTGAGTAATCCTGAATGTAGACCAGGAAGAGTTTGAGAGTGGTTGTTCCAGGAAAGAAGCCAGTCTGGAAAGAGTATGTCCAGGCAGGAAGGAGAGGCTGTTGGAAACCTACAGCCAGCAGCAGGCTCTGTTAGCTGTGTGAACCGGTCCTCTCTCTACCCCATCCCCCTCTCAGCAGCACAACAGCCCAGTTGCCACAGGCTCTTCGCTCCATTGTGTGTCCTCTCTGGGGCCTCCCCAAAAAAGTGAAAACAAGCAACAAGCAAGAGGTGTACAAAGACGATAGGACCAGAAAGAGAGTTCTAATAAGATCCTGGGTTCGCACTTTATTCCTTTACCTCTTGTTCACCCTCTCTCGCACTGCTCGACCAGCATGCAGTTACTCAACAGTAAAAATGGCTCTACCGCTTCCTCATTCAGCAAGCCTCTGCCCACACAGCCCTCCCTCTCTCCTACGCTCTTGCTCATTCCACCCCTCCCCTCTGTCCCCATCAATAGCTTGAGTTTCTTCCTCTCTCTCATTCTGTGAGTTACACCTTCAACACCCCACCCCTTTCTAGTTTTTTCCTCTGGCCATTTCATTAGGCCCCACCCCCAGACACACTTCGCTTTAAATTATATTGTTTATAACTTCCACTTCCAAATTAAGGACGCCCTTTTCTGCACTCCAACCTTTCGATATCAGCCATTCATATTATGTTTGAGTATTTGCTAATGCAAAGTAACAATTTATAATAACTAGAGAAAACAAAGTTCAATCTGTAATAATCATTAGTGATGAGGTATGCTGTACAGTTATAGGTCCCAATTTCACATCTGCAAAATAATGTGCAACCAGATAGATTAATTTTTTAAAAGCACTTTGAACCACTGTGAAAAGTAGAAAAACAAAAAAACAAAACACAATTAAGACCTATGCTCTTTTATAGATTTTTTTATTTAAGAGAGCAATCAATGTCAGCTCTTACATTATTTTATATCCATTCTCAGCTCCTATATACAAGATTTGTAATTTCATTAGTTGTGTCATATTCGAGTCTATTACATTATTAATAGCTCCTGCTGACATAAAATATGTAGCATATGTTTTTCTTCCAACAATTAATATCACTTTTGGAGCAAACAAAAGGGTATACTATTTATTACACAAATCAAGTAGCCAATGCTTCAAATCAAACAGTGTTCCTGAGTGGCTTTGACCATTGATTGACATGTAAAAACGATGAAAAAAAAACACATTTTATTTTCCATTGATCAAAACTAAAATCATTTTTATTTAAGCACAAGGCAAACTGCACGTTCTCAGATACACGTTGCTTTTTATAAAAGCAATGTGGTAAGAACCCCCTTAAAAATGAGATGCTACATCTCAAGGGGTTGTCATTGAAGTAAATTAACAAAAATATAAATAAAATAACAGATGGAGGGGAAAAATTACAGGATTTGTGGAGTTTATTTGAACATACTGCTTTGCATCATGGGAAAAACTGTGCATCTTTTCTGTATTTCCTGCAGCACAGCAATTTCTGATTAACTGTGATTTCTCATGTCAATGTGGATCAATGATTCTCTTGTATAAGCTCAAAAACAAAATGAGCGCACCTGCAATGTAGAATTGGGCAAACTCATAAAAATACTGCTTTCCAAACTCAAGTATCAATTCAATTTTGTGGCTTGAGCATTTGATGTTGCAATGAAAAACTGTAATGAGACAGCCATGGGATTAAGGATGAAAACACACTTACCACTCTTTATGCATTCAAATATTCCAGCAGTACTCTGCTTTCTAAATTTTTGACTTATGTGGTGAAGCATGATGAGTTTATTAAGGGACAGTAAAAATATATTCTCTATAACATAATAAGTGAATATAGTCTTTAATGAAAATTACAGGAATACTAATCCCTGGACATTTTGACCACTGTAATCACTAAAAACAGACAATTTACATATTCTTTGGTAATTACTGGCCCCAGTACTATCATTTTTAAACTCTAAAATGAAAGTGAACAAATTTACGTAAATAAGCCACACTACCACCCAAACACAGAGAGATAATTGTTTAAATATTACCAATAGTTTTGTGCATATTTTTAAATTTCCTGTCAACTTTTAGCACTTTTAAACAAAAACAAAAACAAAAACAAAAAAAAAAGTGGTACATTGGTGTACTACCTCTACCACCACACTTAGGTTTTCTGGGGTAAACCCTGGACTGTATAAAGATTTAATGTAGAACTGGCAGATGTACTAGTCAGAGAGCTGAACTCATTAACTTGTTTAGTTAAAATGCACAGAACACTAAAACCTCTCTTTGCCCAGAGATTTTGCAAAGGATTTCATTTTTCTGGAGTATTTAATCTGTTTTTGTCAAACTAACAGGTGGGGATTGATGTTACTTCAGTGATAGCCATCTTCCTGGTGATTGAATCAAATACCGAATTAACAAAAAGCTACAAACGTAAGAGCGAAGCTAAAAAAAAAGTAGTGGAGTATCAGTCAGCATTCTGGAGTAGAGGAAGATTCTCTATTGAGTGGAGGCATTTCTACAATTATTGAACTTTATGAACTTCATGTAAGATATGGTAGATATTTCAAAAGCTTTATATTAAAACTAGTTTTTTTATGTAGTCCCTGATCATCATGCTATTTTGAAAATCTGGACCTGAGCTCACTTGTCCTGACACACAAGTAGTAATAATGGAAAAGGAGGTTAAAACATAATCAAAGAGGTTGAACAAAAGAGAAGAATGCATACGAGAGGACACAGGAATCTGAGCAATCAGGAGTTAGTGGAGAAAAAATGGTGAAAGACACCTCCTACGTGCATATCGCAATGCTGTAGAACATGATAGAGGTATCTGTTGGCAAACGATGGAAAATAAGGGGTGCCAATAATCTTAAATAAAAAATAAATCTTAATGTGTGATATTTTCCACTCATTGATAAACCGTGCTTGAGCAAATTAATGTCTTTTCCTTAACGTTTATAGTGAAATTATCATGCTGCAATAAAAGATGGCCTTATTGAACCTTCTAAGGCTTTTTCACATCTTTACAATTGGTGAACTTGACAGCAGAAAGTACAGTAAAGATTTCAAAAGATATGAAGAAATTGAAATCAAAATTGGGATAGGGACTGAATTTGAATAGTATATAGCCACAGAGATACACAATTACTGCAAGAACTGTAGTGGACAATGGAACCTTTTTCGGATTTTAAACACAAAATCTGCATACATTAAGAAAAACTGATATTGTGATAAATTCTGTGATGACAATATTTTTGTCACCATTTTCCTTCATCATGTCTTACCATTTCTGGTGTGCTTTAACATCATGGCAACTAAAAATATACATTGAGTGTGTGCATCGAGTGCATTGACAGTTTCTCTACCAGCCGGGAAACATTATTGGCAGGCAAAAAAATATGTAACACTTGAAAATATGACATGTTTTCAGCAATCACAATAAAAATAGTCTTTTGCAATTGCGATATTGCAGACATTGATGTTGCTGACAATGCAATCTCAAAATTAATTTACATTTAGATTCAAACCTCTGTGATAAACGGTCTATTCTATCGACAATAATGGTTAGCATGAGGCTTGCAAATACTATCAGCAGCAGAGTTAAAAAGAAAAAATAAAGGACAAGGGATTGTATACTGTGTATAAACAATACAGTTCAATAGAGAAGCTAAATAACATTTTATGTAATAAACTAATATCATTCAGTCATTAATTTTGAGTGTTAATAAAAATAACACAGCCAAGTATTATGTCACGGTAACAAATAAATGAAATAAGAGGCTACAAATACAGGGCTTGAAAAAAACAACAGTTGATTAAAACAAAAGCAAAAGCTTCTTGACATTTTACCAATTTGGTTTTTTGTGCAATTAATTGAGTTTGTGTTTACAGTTCTAAAATGTGTTTGCCAAGAAAAATCTAATGCGGTTAATGTGACTAATAACCGGCTTATTAGTCATATTAGTAATGTGACTAGGAAATGATTTCTTGCAAAACTTGAGTCTAAGCTGATTGCTGAGAAACTGCTGTCTTAATTCATTAATTTTATTAACAGACAAGATGTACTGAGTAACACCGTCCATACCTGATTGATAACTTCATGATTCAACTATGGGTTTACAACATTCAAATGGCAATACAAGCCTCAGTACCACATAATACAAAAAAGTAAAGTTTACAGTAAGCATAATGACAGAGACTTAACTTCTGTAGTTTGTACCTTCAGGCAAGAAATGAGCTTTGTACTGGCATGTGATTGTAGGTGGGCTACTGGCTATAATAAAATCGTATACTTACACATTTTGGTATGTCAACTGTACCATCCATTATCTTTACAAAAACAGAAACACTCGTTTCAGGTTAGAAAATCATGTAGATCTCCTGCGGGAGGAAAACGAAAGCTATAACTGGCCACAACAAGACCAGTCTAAAAGCCAATGAGGAAAACCTAATTCCGATTCCTTTGTGTTTCTCTCAGTAATCTTAATAAAATGACCAAAATCACAGGTTTTTGAGATGTTGGAAATCATTAGATTGAGTCAAATCTTGATATTATAAGGTCATAACTGCTACCAAGCGACCACCGTCGAAGAGCCAGGTCCCAAATGTTAGGCCATAGGGCATAGACTACTGCTCGGGTTTCGTAATAGAAATGCCATCCATAGTAAAACAGAAAAACAACGATAGCATCCGCGTTTAATACATTGGCGTTCAACATTTCAGACAAATAAGTAGCGTCTTAGCTAACTGAACAATTTGATGTATTCTTAGCCAACGGGTTCGTCTGAGTGTGCGCCACCATCACCGTGACGGCGTCACCGTCTCCCATAACACAAGACAGTCGATGGGAAAACAAGCGTTAGGCTGCTCTACACAGTACTCGCATAGACATTCCTTGGGCGAATTGAAGAGTAATTGTCACTATCCGTGGGCGAAACAGGCAATAGGTGTCAGGCAGATGAACGTTTTAGGTGCGGTTATTGTGTCTTTTGACACACAACTGCAAAACTAGCTTTAGCTAGCAAGCTAGCTACTCAGAACAGGCCGCCGAGCAAGAGAACGGTATCTGTGGGCGCCGGGCATCTTTACTACCGGCGAGGCATTGACATCACTTTTACCCCATCTTTTGCCCTCTATTAGCTCGGATTCCTGAAGCATAACGCCTGGCAAAACAGTGTTGTAAACAACGGCATTTACCTGTGTTTCTCAGGTTGCCAGGGCGCGCGGGATCTTTCTCTCCGAGGATCCTGAACACCTCTCGTTATGGATGACGTCACGCGTAAAAGTCCTTGCTTGAGGACGTAAAGACTGTGCTGCACATTACAAATAAACTTTGCTGTTAATGTTTTTCTACAAAAAAAATGGGCATGAATACCATTTTGGAGATTATCTATACCCTTAAAACATCATGATGATTATATTTTTGTTTACTTTTTTCCTGTCTTTACTATGATATTCACCGATGAGTTGTCTTGACAAATATGTTATTTTCTAGAGATTACCAAATGCTCAAAATGTTTTTTTTTATTATTTTTTTATTTATTTTTTACCCCAGCTTTTTTCATTTTGTTAGCATGAAAAACAAAATTCTGCTCCATATGTCATAAAAGCCATTGCGATGTGAACTGTTTATTTTTTTTAAAGATGGGCAAGACATGTCAAAGATAAAGATGTTAGTTTTCAACATGAACATGGAGGGCAATAAAACAACATTACAATAAACACAAATCAGTGGTTTATTTACAGTATCGGGAATTTGAATGATATTTCTGTCTATGAGTAATAAAAACGAACGATATTCTACATCATTTACATTTTTAGAGCACATAACCAGCTGTAAAAGATGTGGAAACACAATGTGGGTACAAGGGTCATCATTCCAACCATTTTATCCACTCGCATGTTGTGCACTTCGACTCCAGACAGAGGGGTGGCGGCAATACTGCAGAAAATTGAAGTGACTGAATTTAAGGAGGTAGAAGAAGAATAGGCAGCAAACACCCGGAAGTCAGTCTGAAGGTCTTGTGTTTTGCGTTTAGGTAATACGGCTGTGGATAAGAACTTGACGTGAAAATGGGCGTTAAAATAGAGATGTTCAGAGTAAGTAAAAGTATCGAAACTAACCAAAAATATTTCAGTCTGAAGTTTTACCTTTTAAGATGAAGAAACGTTTTTCTTTGTCAGTTTACGATGCAGGTAGATGATGTTTACAAGTTTACAGCATTCTCTTCTTCTGATCACTTTCTCTTGGCTAGATGATGCTCTATTTATCTTTTCCCGTGACCATGTTTTGGATCTCAAACCAGGCGGAGTACTTTGAGGAGTATATCGTTAAGAGAAAGGTCAGCCATTTCTCCTGTGTTGTTGTTTTAATGTTGCATACTAATCCTTCTGAAATTATTCTATTAATTCATGGTTCTATTTTTTATAATTAATATTTATTTTCATACTTTGATTCTTTTATAATTCCCAGAGGGAAATCTTCCCACCGGACGAAGAATCACGGGTGAGATGCACAGAGCTGATGTTTATAGGGTCTTTTACTTAGTAAAATGCAGAAAACAAGATTTTCTTTTTACATTAGATTTTGTTTTTAGAGTAATAATCAAAGAAAAAAAAAGATTTTAACTTATAAACAATACACAAATTAGGTTTTTAATTGGTAATTAAATACTTATTACATGTTATGCCATGTTTTTTGGTTCATCTTCACTTTTAGCTGTTTTTTTTTTTTTTTTTTTTTTTTAAATAATGAGGTACATCCTGTTCACATTTTGTCTCTATGAACTTCTGAATACCACAATAATTCTACTATCATTTGTGTTACATTTTTTGTTGATTTTTTTTTTCAGAGAAAGGAGTTGGAAGACTTTAAAGAGCGGATGCGCGTTCGAAGGGAGCAACAGATATTAAAAAAAATGTCTGAAAACTGAAGATTTTGTGTTCAGGAAATTTTTTTTCGAATGTTCAGTGTAAAAACAAATTTCTGGCAATATTTGCTTGAGGAAAAGAGATTGCTTTTATCTGGCATGAGACAACAGAACGACCTGCAAGACTAATGCAATCTGAAGGTGTGCATGGCAGTTGTCAAGGATTTGCCTGATGTTAAATTTATTAATGACATATTTTATACAAGATTTCTTTATGTTTTAATTGTTCTTTTTTCTTTGGGTACATACTATGTTATACATAGTTTTCTGGAGCTGCTTTTTTTATGTGTGATGCAGATTAAACAAATACTCTTAATGTATTTTACCAACTTTGTTATTTTATTTTTGCCTGGTTTGATCAAGGATCATTTTAAAAGGAAGAAAAAACAAACAGAATTTGTAGGATGATTTATTATTAAATCAGTTGACATTCTTGAAGTGCCGTGGTTTTCTGCATCACTTTTTCAAGTTGCAGTTCACAAAAAGACTGCAGCGTATGTGTTTTTTAAATTTATGGCTACAATGTTATTATCCAAAGATTTAGGAATCTTTCCAGAGATGCTTGTACTCTTTTATAATTCAAGTGTGTATATTCAGTTGATTTTATTGTCTTGTGAATTTGGTTTACAAAGATTTAACTTAAGAAGGACTGAAAAAATTAAATCAAAAGGTGTAAACCAATATATACCATATATTGCCAAATGATTAGATCAGCAAAGTTTGGATAAATCAGTATTTAAAATAGCTAAAGAAGAAACAGTCTAAGATTGTTTGAGCTATTGAGAACTCTCTTTCTATTTTTGTTTGTTTCACTCATCAGTTTTAAAACTCATATATGTCACAACTAAACTTTTCACCCTGCAACATTTTTACTTGATGATTGATGTGTTGCACTCTTATTGGTTACAACTTGTTTTAAGAAGTACTTTAAGGAGCTTTCGAGTTTTGGCATGCTTTGAAATGACACCATGAGCCAGCTTCCATCCATCAATTTTCTGCACATCCTTGTCCTAGTGGGATGAGGAGGAGTGCTGGTGTCTAGCTCCAGCAAACGTTTTGGGCGAGAAGTGGGGTACACCCTGGTCAGATCGCTAGTATGTCGCAGGGCATGAGCCAACTTACAGTAGCTCAATAAGCTCTCCAGGATGAATACACTAGAGATAATTGCGATTCCTTTTCAAGACAGTCTTACATTTTGGATGTGTTCTCACAGCTATAAACAGCTGAAGATCTTATGGTGAAAAGGTGTTGACATGTGTTTCCCAAAGCCCATTGGATGATTGCCTTGACACATTTGGCAGATAGAAGTATCCAGAAATATATCTCAGTTTGTAAACTTATTTTGTGCACCTGTTCATTTTTTTTTTTATTTTGTTTTGCTCTAATACATTTTGAAAATGAGACTTACTTGCATGATGGTATTATAATATAAAAGGCAGATCACCATTAAATATATTGTTTAGCTTTCTTTTTATTTTTATTTTTATATATTTTCCTTTTAAATGTTAGTTTATGAGAAACTGACATTTGATACTTGCTCATGAAACAGCCTGATTTTGTTGCACCATCATATTGTAATAATAGTAACCGACATTAGGTGGCAATGTTGAGCTTTCTACAGCAAAGCTCTTAACATGAGGAAGTGACTGACTTTAAAGTACACTCCTTGTCAAGATGGCACCGAGTGGATTGAAAGCGGTAGTTGGAGACAGTAAGTAAAATATCGGTCATAACTTATGAAGTTTGAGCTTTGTTAAAGTTGGTACAGGTAGTTTAGGTCGTTTGTTTGTTGTTGTTGTTTTGTAGCATATTCAAGACTTGCATAATAGAACTGTTTTCAGACTGTTGTTGTACCAGCCGCCTCTTCCTGTTTTGCTCCAATTAAAACCCTTCTGCTGAAGAAGGAAATAATATTAAGACGTGGGTAAAAGGTGCTATCGTGACTCAGGTAGTTAACACCTTTTTTTTTGTTTGTTTGTTTTCTGTTACTGTTGATATCTTTGAAAAATAAAAACTGCGACAGCAGAAGTCGCCAAGCTAACACCTGCTAGCTTATGTAAAAGGAAGTTCGCCAACTTTGAAATGAATTTAATCATAAGAGATATTTTAGGCGTCAACCTAGTACATGTTAACAAGAACACACGTTTTTAAGCATATTTTCCAGGGTATGCCAATCTTAAGTTAACAGCAAAATTACTACTTTCACTAACGTTGGTAGGTGGAAATTATTTTGTGTTGTGTTTCAATAATCCCAATGTTTTATTTACTGCATGGTTATATTCTACAAGCAGAAATGTTTATGCACTAAATTCTGCTAATTCTATAAGTCACTTAAAACTAGTCTTCGTTTTGAAGTTATCCTTAAAAATAGCTGAAATTTAACGTAGACATTTTGCTTCTTTAATTTGTCATTTTAAGTAGTATAGTGATAAAATTTTTTGACGAACACATAGTTCGCACCCCTTTCTAAGATAAAAATATAAGCTTAATTCAGTGGTAGAGATTCAAACACCGCTCTGAGATGAGTCTCTCTCTCTGTCTCTCTCTCTCTCTCTCTCTCTCTCCTTCTCTTTCTCTCTCGCTCTCTGATTTATCGATAAAAACACTTGCTGACAGCTGTATGCAGTGTTTCACAGTTCCCTGCATGGCGAATTGTACGATTATGATGATGATAAAGAGTTGTATTTTTAGTAATCATCATTGAAGAGAACTGATGTTTGCTTTAGTAATACATTTTTGGACCTCACTGATCGTGTTATTTACATCAGCAATTTAACTGATGGAAAACTTGTACTATTTATCACTAAACAGAAATTCATTATGCATTGTTTCTTAATGATACACAATGTTATGATACCTGTGTGATGGGTATTGGGACAAATCCTCCAATTTACTCTTCCATGCATCAAAAAGCAGTTACAAAATTGAGGTACAACAGAAAAACTCACTAGGTGGAAAAATTCTTATCACAGACATATTACTTTAAATATTTAACTTTATTTACTTGTTTAGGATGATGCAACAATTTTTGGTAATTTATGGATGTTTTGTCAGTTCTTTGATATTAGGTTAAATTTGTGCTATGTATATCTTTTTAATAGTTGTTTTTCTTCTGCAGAAATTCTCACTGGGGTCATCAAGAGCGTAAAGAAAGAAGGCGAATGGAAGGTAATAAGAATTCAGAGATACATTGTTTTCATACCCGTTTTGTGATACTGACCTGTTCTATTTCCATCCAAAGGTCTTAATTGTGGATCACATGACCATGAGAATTCTGTCTTCATGCTGCAAGATGTCGGACATTTTGGCTGAGGGTGTGACTAGTACGTTTGCAGACTTGTGTCTTATAGTGCTATCTTAATGCTTTGTACCATTGTACCAACCCACTGACCAGGGCATCTAATCGATTCACAGACTTTTCTGAATCACTATTGAATTGGAAAAAAAAAATATATTACAATGCATTGATGACCTCCCCTCCCCCAGTGGCATGTAATTATTTTCCTTTCTGATTTTCAGTTGTGGAAGATATCAACAAACGCAGGGAGCCAATTGCAAGTTTGGAGGCCATCTATTTGATTACACCAGTGGAGAAGGTAACTTTTTTTTTTTGTTGGAAGTTTTTATGAAATTACTTGTCTTGCTCAAAAATCTTTAAAATATTCTATTTTTTTTTCCAATTGCAGTCAGTTGATGCCCTAATCAATGATTTTAAAGATGCAGCATTTACTTACAAAGCAGCACACATTTTCTTCACTGACAGTAAGATGCAAGCATTTGAATACTGGACACTTATTATTCTGAGATGTATTACAGTAATACCTGACATAACAATAAATATGGAGTTTAAAATAACCTCTTTTGTTAACATTTCCTGTTTCTCATAGCCTGTCCTGACAATCTTTTTGCTAAGATTGGGAAATCCAGAGTTGCCAAGTTTGCCAAGACTTTAAAAGAGATCAATGTTGCATTCCTGCCCAATGAGTCTCAGGTCAGCACTTAAAAAAAACAAAACTTAATTATTGTACACATTTTTTTATTTTGTTACCGATGTAACTAATTCTTATTGATTTACAGCATGTTTAAGTTTCTTTGAAAAGTCATTTTCTTTTATTTATTAAATGCTGTTCTGTTCCTCTTAGTCTTTGTGTTTGGTGTTAGACAACAACCATATTTTCTGGTTTTTATGTTTTTATAGCTTCAAATGAAGTTAATTGTGTATTTAAAAAAAAAAAGAAAAAGGAAAATTAATTGACTAGCAGACCATACACTTGAGATATAACTTTTAAAGTTGATTGTATTTTTAAGCATGGGTGATAAATAGCCATACTTATTAACTGACTTACAATATAATGCAAATTAATCCTGCAACTGCAACTAATTTTTTATGTAAATGGTTTACTTGTCCATTTAATGCAAACAAATTTACATAAATATAAATCTGTTTAATCCCTGCAGGTATTCTCCCTGGACGATCCAACTTCTTTGTCCTCATTCTACAGCAAAGAGAAAAGCAGTGATATAAACAAAATGATGGAAAATGTTGCAGAACAGATTGCAACACTGTGTGACACACTCAACGAGTATCCTGCAATCCGATACCGCAAGTATGAAAAACATACTGCACAGAATTTTAAAACTAATTTGTCTCTTAATTTGCCTGCTGATTGAAGGTGTGTAATAATTTGCTTCTCCAGGGGACCGGAAGAAAACGCTAAACTGGCTGAAGAGATCTACCAGCGCCTTAATGCTCACAAAGCAGACAACCCAAAAATGGGGGAGGTTAGGAAATATATTCAGTAGTTTTCCATCTTCAGCCCTTGACTTTACTTTGATTTTTGTTTTTATTTTTCTGTTTGTTTGTTTTTTGTTTTTTTTTAATACAAGCTTCGCTGAATCTTTTCCCTCTTACTCTTCTATTTTCTGTCTTTCTTAGCTCACATTTCCTTTCTTTCAGGATGGGTCTTAACAGGCATGTATTACTGCTCTCTTTTCTCTTTTTGCCTCCACATATAAAGTGAATTTGATAAGCATGCCATGTAACTATCTGGTTTGCTTTCATTGATGTCAAAAGTGCATGTTTGCTTAAATATTAGCTCATGTTGAGCTGCAAAAACATTTGAAAGCATGACTTGTTTATTTATGTTTTTTAAATAAAAGGGTCCAGATAAGGCACGATCCCAACTGCTGATTGTTGATCGTGGGTTTGATCCCATCTCACCTGTTCTGCATGAGCTGACCTTCCAAGCAATGGCTTATGACTTGCTAGATATCAAACAAGACATCTATACGTATGTCAGCATTTTACTTTTTCCCCTAATAAGTGTCTTGCAAGTTACCTAAGAAAGATTGTGTGTAACTTATTTTGACGTAATCCTTTACTGTTCAGTTACCAGTCAACTGGCATTGGGAATTCAAAAGCAAGAGAAGTGCTACTGGATGAAGATGATGACCTCTGGGTTCAACTCAGGCATATGCACATTGCAGATGTAACAAAGTGAGTTTCTTATTTTCATATATTAATCCCATTATATGATATTTCCATGTGTTCTGGTCAATTGCTTTCACCGGGTTTTGATATTCTGAAATTTAGTATTGGGACATTAGATAAAATAGAAATGGAGTAAATTTTTAAGCCGCCTTCCTTAATGCTTCTGTACATAATAATAATTGCAGCAGCGAGAGACAGAAAAAATTTCACAAAACATTTAATTACAGTTTAGTGTTTAAGACTTTAGGATATTTGCGTTAATGCAAAATATTAAAGCATGATTGCACATTATTAATATTTTGATTACATATTAACCCATTATTCCAGGAAAGTGACAGAACTACTTCGCACCTTTTGCGAAAGCAAGAGAATGTCTACTGATAATGTAAGTGCATGTTGCTTCCTTATTTATTACAAATTTATATTGGAGAAAGTTGTCAATAAGAGATTGGCAATTGTATAATGAAAAGTTTATAATTGTCACTTTTTTTGTATTTCAGGCCAATATTAAAGACCTTTCTCAGATGTTAAAGAAGATGCCACAGTATCAGAAGGAACTCAGCATGGTGAGAAGTTTTAAACTTTTTTTTTAGTATCTTTATAAAGTTAGGAGAATTTGTAGCTAGTAAATAAATAAAAATGAAGAATGCTGATCATAGTTTGTGCTTGTTTTCTTCATCTTCAGGAATGACAATCTCATTCAACAAGCTGCTTCTTTGCTTTGTCATATTTTTATGTTGATCAGTTGCAAATACAATGGCAGTTGATCAAGTGTTGGTATTTCTGAAACACTGCTTAGTTGAGCTATTTCAGGATGCTTTTCTGTCATGGTAAAATTAAATGTTGCTTGGGTCATTAAATATATTCTACATTTCTTTAATCAAGTTATTTTTTTTACCCCATTTCTTTCACAGTACTCTACTCATTTGCACCTAGCTGAAGCCTGCATGACCAAATTCAAATCATCTCTTGATAAACTCTGTGAAGTGGAGCAGGTCAGTATGGAGTGTTCAGTAGATACTGAGCATTTTTAACTGTCTTCAACATTATTATAGCCATTGTTGCTATTGTATGTATTTTCAATGTAAACACAAATGTTATTGGAGTTAGTTCTAAAGGTTAATCTCAGTCTGAATCTTTTGGCTACAGAGACTGGCTACGGCTTCTTAGTTACACTGACAATAACTGAGAGTCAATTAGACTATTCTGTACAATATTTGACTTCAGCTTGTCACTGTTTCCTTTTTTTTCTTTTTTTCCCCCACTTTAGCTTTCCTAGATATTGTCAAATGTGATTGTTACTGGCCGGTGATGTTTAGTAGTAAATTATGATCCGAGCATTGCATAAAAAGTGTGGGAGCAGCAATAGACATCCATCTATCTACAGAAATGTTGATAGGAATTTAGTACACATGTAATACGTTCTGCTATATTCATTTGCCAGCCAGTTGTAGCACTAGGGGAAGCCACAGTCCACACAAGTGTTGAGCTCATTGTGTTTTGTTTTGTGCCAGACCTACTTCCAGAAGGGATGTGCCCTGCAACATTTAGTACTATGTCAGATGAATCTCAAGCACACAGGAAATGAAGATCAAGGCATGCTTGTAGTATTATGGGATACAAGTGTTAATGGGTGCTTTTGTATGAGCACATCACTCATCTGCACTCTAATGGATTGTCAGCATCTCTGAAAGCTGTCTCTTTAATCCTGTGGGCATGTTTTGGCTCTGAGATGGTTTGTGTGGTCCAAACACCAGTAGTTCTTTCAGCTGTCATTTGTTTAAAGTGTTAGGCGACCATAATTAAATGTCTAATGCAATGTTGCTGATCATTATTTAATACATCGTGTGCACATTATTATGCAAGGGTGTATTTTGATCATATCTTTTTTTAGGCATTTGTTCTAACTTTAAGCTAGACTTGAATGCTTATTGGAGTTAAGCATGGTAGAAGATGTGTGTCTATATCAAGATGTGCTTATATATTAGGCAGCTTCATTTCTTTAGGCAGAATGGGTTAAAAAAGAGATTTGACTAGAATGACCAAAGGTTTCTGAGGGATAGAGTACTCTTAAAATTGCTGAGATATTGAGGCTTGATCACAGGACCATCAAATGTCTTATTGCAAACAGTCAACAGGATCACAAAAAATGTATTGAGAAAAAAGAAGAGGAGCAGGCTGTTATGTCAGCTGCTTTTCTGTTCACTGTCAGCTAACTTGAGTTAATGATTCATATTTTTCAGTTGCAGTCAGTAGCTAACTAAGACTGTTTTCCCCAGGACCTGGTAATGGGAGAAAATGCAGAGGGGGAAGCTCTAAAAGATGCCATGAAGAGCATTGTTCCTGTTCTGCTCGACAATGAAATTGGGGCTTATGACAAAATCCGCATCATTCTGCTGTTCATTTTCCACAAGAAAAAAGGTATGTCATATTATGTTTTAAATTATGCAATCATTTTGAATGGACACTACTTAACTCTTAATGTGCTAACTGGTGTCTGCTATATATTTTTTCCTTGAAGAATAATATATAGTATATAAAATGCTAAAAACGTTTTAACTACATTCACAACTGAGTCAATATCTTTAGGCATTGGGCAGGAGATCCTTACCAAGCTCATCCAGCATGCCAACATAACACCAGAAGACAGCAAAGTTATCTACAACATACAAAACCTTGGCTGTAACATTATAACCGGGGTAAATTTCTTAATGTAATTGAGCTGTTATGTTCAAGTTTTCATACTACTGTTACTGATATTGTACGCCCTCTTTATTTGTTTAACATAAATTTTTTTCTGCCAGGGCCGCAATGCTGGCAACATGCTGCCAGAGCGGAAGGAACGAAAAGAGAGTACCTACCAACTTTCTAGATGGGCACCCACCATCAAGGACATCATGGAGGTATTAATGATTAAGTTCCATTTTAGATTTTGTCGACCTAAATTGATTTCTGCACTTGACACACTTTGTGCTTCTGTATTTGCAGAATGCTATAGAAGACAAACTGGATAAGAAACAGTGGCCCTTCATCTCTAATCCAGCACCAATCAACACGACTCAGACTGCGGTCAGGTAGATCCAACACAAACATTTTAAAGTATACAAGACAGAATTTGCATGGGCATAACAAAAAATGACTGACATGTTTTAAATTAAAGCATATATCGGGTAATGTCCAATGAAAGCTTTTATCCCTGTAACTAAATTGGAGCCAAGCTTCTGACAGATTAAGTTGAAGTTAAAAAGCCGAAAATAGGTCGGCTTTACTTTGAACGCACTGCAATCCCCTAGGGAATTCCCATTATGATGAGGCTTCGTCTGCAAACGATCGTCTGTGTTTTGTTCATAATCTGTCTAATGCACAATGTTTTCTTGCTTCCTTTTAAGCAAAGTGCAACATTAAATATAAGTAACTCCATCTTATAGTGGTTGTGCAAAACCAGACAAGATGGGTTGAATTTTTGAGTGGAGGACCATTATGAAAAAGATTATCATAATGCATAAATAATCATTATGCAACATGTTTAAGCCCAACAGAAAAAAAAAAAAACTGAGGGTGTGCCTGTCAAAAAAACATGACACTCTCATAAACATGGAATCTTTATGAATGTCTATGACCGGTACCATGAAGTGTCATTTGGTAAATAATAACACTTTTAATGCAAAGTTGCTCTCAAAAGTTGTATTGAAAGTCCATTAAAAGTGCTAACTTTGCATTATTTTGTAAGTAATGACACTAGTGTCATGTCTCCTACAGCAGTGCACGTTTTGGAAACTGGCACAAAAATAAGACTCCAACAGAATATCGCTCCGGTCCTCGTTTGATTGTTTTTGTGGTTGGAGGGGTGTCGCACTCAGAGATGCGTTCTGCTTATGAAGTCACTCGAAGCACTGATGGAAAATGGGAAGTGCTTATCGGTGAGAGAAGTTTTTTGTTTTTCAGTTGTAATTCTCAAAGCTCTTTCCGGAATAAAGTTCCCAGTTTTTTCTAATTATCAATGTTTACATTTTTTTGTCTTGATAGGATCCTCTCACATCTTGACTCCAACCACCTTCCTTAATGACTTGAAGGGTCTGGAATAAATTTCCAATTCATTTTTTAGGCCCCAAGTAGGTAAAAGCACAAGATATAAAGGAAAGGTTTTTCATTTAACTGGTTTCTGGTGTGCTGTCTTTGATATTGTATTAACTTAATTTGAATATGAAGAGAACCTATGGATGTAACTGTGGAAGGAAATGGCTTATTCTTTAACTTACTCTTATTTTATTTTGGATGTATTTTTGCCTGGATTAAACGCTTTTGTTCTAGCGACTAGATGTGTAAGAAATATTTATATAGATGCATGTATTTTGATTAACCTATTATCAACCAAAAATCTTGTTCGGTTTGCCAAGATGGTTACTTGTATATCAGATGATGCAATTAGTGAAATTGTGATTTTCTGGGATGACAGTTAAAGTAATGAATGAAAAAGACTGAAGGCTGCTAGGGTTGTTTTCATATGTAGGTAATTGTATCTTAGAATCTCAACTGCTGTAATAAAATATTTTTGAAGTATTGCATGACTAAATTAATATATTGCTGGAAACGTGTAGAGTGGGTATTTTGTGTCTCTATTCAATAAAAATAAAACTTTCAAATGTTGTTTTTTTTTCTTTTAATTCCTGGACATTTTAGATGATCTGATGTTAGCCAAAATCCTTTGAGTAATATTTTCAGTCTTTGACCATATGAGTAAAATATAATTTCTATATTTAATTTGCCTGTTTGATACTTTGTTTTTGTAACATAGTTTCCCTCATGTTTTCTTCTAATATTAAGATCTGCTTGCAATTTGGGAAATAAAACCTGCAAAAATGGACAAAAGGACAAGAGGTGTTGTGTATACTTCACGTCAGTTTTATTGGTTTGACATGCAAGTATCATAATAGTGACTTTAATTGCTTCAAATAGAGCAAACATCAAGTTTAAGTAAAATGGCGGATCAAAATGAAGAATGTGTACATCTCTAATGAAAAGAGATCATCCTGCTCTATGGTCAGGATTATGTTTTTATCCAGGATTATAAATGGTGATATTAAGAAAGGAGGGCTGGCTTGACTCTTAATGACGGGTTAATACTCAGGACTCAGAACCACTTTACCATGTCATGTTCAGCAAGCATTTGGAGGAGCATCAGTTGGAATCTTCTTTTTGAATAGCAGTTTATTTTATTCATATCTTTCCTCGCAATCACATTTTTTTCGCCTTTTAATTTTTACAAGATGACATCTGCTGGAATTAAGTTCAAATCAGAAGCTACTGATACTGAGGTAAGACATCTGTGGCAATCCAAGTATAATTGTGCGTTAGCAGTATTTTTTTTATTTGACTCTTTCTGCAAAGTTCTTGCTTAAGGTACTCTTTTACTTCTACACAGAGTACTCTGTAAAACCGTAACTGAAGTTTACAGTTCAAACCTTATTTATTTTAATTGTGTTGCCATTTAATGTCTATCTTCAACATTCTTTTTGGAGCTGGACTGACTAATAACGGGGATAATAACTTAAATCCTTGTTAGTTTTTGAATTGAGTATCTTTTCTTCTGGCTTTCCCCAAACCATTTTTATCCATACATTAGATGGTAGACAAAAAATATTTTACTTACAGCTCTCATTGTTTGTTTAACTACCAGGACATAGACTAGAACATAGAAAGAGTTGAATATGTGGACCTGCTTGTTTTGAGTTAATTACTGACTACTACTAAAATTGTTTCTTGTTTTTCTAGGCATCAGATAGTAAAAATGACCTTGGTGCAAACCCTTTGATCTCTGTGACACAGAGTACTCCAGTTATCGACAAAAAGCGTCAAGTGGCTCCTGTAAATCAGTTACAAGTTCCTTCTCAGCGTCAACGCTCCAATTCTTTAAGGGTCTGTTCTAAGAAATGATTGGTGTAAAATATATGAAATTTCTACTATTCTTTAGTGTTGCATAATTAAATGTTCATATTGACCTTTCCCCCCAATCTTTTCACATAAATAAAAAAGGAAGAATCACCAGAAGAACAGCAAAAGTTTCTCAGTATGATCACTCATGGCCAGCGTGGACGTATAGAGGACCAGAGCTGCGTTTTGAGTCCTAACGCAGGTACTCCCTGTCGACCCAAACTTTCAAACCTTCCTCAAATTCATAAACCAATACTGAAAAAGAGCACAAACTTTCAATATTAATACAGTTTTTTTTTATTTATGTAAGGTAGTGTTTAGAAAAACTTACATATGTTGAATTTTATCATCAGATCGGGATTTTTTTTTTAACATTTTGACACGAGCTCAAAGTGGACGGCTAGATGACCAGCGAGTATCACTTTCATCATTATCAGCATCACAGAATGAAATTGGTTACAATAAAGGAGATTCAAGCTGCTTGTTTCAGATGGTCTCAAAAGCCCAGGTCAGTAAATTTTCACAATGGTGAAAATATTTTCACCATTGTTATTAAAAAAAAAAACAAAAAAAAACACCACCACATGTTCTCTATCAAACATATTACCCAATATGTTTAATAATGTATTTGTTTATTTTCTAAAGGAAAATCTGTTTTTATTGTGGCTATGAAACCTAAAATTCTGCCGGATAATTTTTAAAAAATAATTCCTGCTCTAACTTCAGGGTTCCAGGATGGATGACCAAAAGTGTTGCCTGCCTCAGCATCAAGGTCCACAGGCCCATATTTATGAAAATAATTCAAAATTATCACCTGCTTCGGGTACAGCGCGCTCAGCCTCCTTCAGCATAAACTCAGATGTAAATCCAAAAAATAAAGAGAAACAACGAAGTGCGTTAAATGATGATCCTCAAGGGTTGCACAGTTCCAAACTCACTCGAAGCACAACGCCACAAGGTTAGAGGCATAATTCTTCTTTGACTTAAAAACCACTTTTGATCAGATATGTTGATGTAATCTAGTACATATTTGATGTTAAAATCTGGGTTTAATTTTTTTCTTTACTAGATGATGAGAAACTCTTCAGTTTGGTCGCAAACTCCCAGGGCAGACGACTTGATGACCAGCGTATGTTTCTTCCATCATTACCAGGAATACAGAACAGAGGCACCATATCAAGAGTAACTCCTGCTGAAATGGATGAAAGATATTTATGCTATTTAGTTTCAAGAGTCCAGGTTGGCACCGCATGTTTGATCAATTGAAGTTATGTATTTCACACATATGTATATTTGCCTTTTTATTGGCAAGTAATGTGTAGTATAGTCTAAATTTAACATTTATTTTTAATATATTTTTCTATTATAGGGCTCAAGGATGGAGGAACAAAGATGCTCTGCACCACAAATCCTAAAAAATTTGAACAACCCATCGACTGAGCACAGAAATCTCATAAATGATGCATCTGATAAACCTCCTGAGAGTACAGCTGTCTTTAATGCTCCTCAACATTGGCAGGTAAGGGAACTTTTTGTAAAATATGCTGCTTATAATTTTAGGAATAAATCCATATTTTGTTCTGAAGCAATGTCAAAAATAGATCAGATCTCTGATCTGTTGACAGCAACAGATCAGAGGTCAGATAAGATGCCTATGCTTTTTCTTATCTTTTCCTAATGTAGGATTTATCTGCAGCTGAGCAGGAGCCTTTTTTTGATATGATAACACATTCTCAAAACGGTCGAATGGAAGACCAACGATGCTATTTACAACCTTGCCGAAGTACAGCCGCCACTCAAGTGCACAATGGCGGCCCTTTGAATAATGGGCTCATGGGTAAGAAAAACACACAGGACAAAATATTTCAAATTTAATTCTGTCTTTGAGATGTCAGAAATAACTTAAATATTCTCAATAGGGTCAAAACCTATCGCATTCGTCAACAGTAAGAACTCCAGTCAAGCAGTCAGGCTACAAGATCAACATTCTCCAGGAACAAGTCGAATATCTGAAGCAAAGAAAAACGTGAGTATAAATGATCGGATAGGTAACAAACTGAAAATTGGCAAAGGCTGCTAATTGAAACTTGCGGTTTATTTGTTTTTGTTTCGCAAAATTTAATAGCTCAGCTTTTATAGCTATACATTTAGAATTTACAGATTTCTTTGGATATAAAAAATTTGTATTCCATCAATTTTTAATGTAAAGAAACATATTGACCTATTATGTTAAAAAAAACTGTATTTAGCAGTGTCTATAAACTAATGCTCTAATGGTACAGTATACGACTAGACATTTATGAAATGTATTTCTTTCTCTAGGCATCACCAACATATATTATTGTGAATGAAGGAACACCTGCTACATCAAGGAAGTCCTTTCGCAGAAGTTCCTCTCAGCCCCAAATTTTTGATGCAGATTCAAGCTCTACCTTGGCCTTACCAAAGTCTGCTTCATTTACCCCTGAGACTGAATTCAGGATGAATCAAAACTCTCAAGCACAGGTAGAAACAAAACTGGAGATACAACTTCATTATAATTTCTCTAGAAGTATAGAGTGATAGACATTTATCATATAAACTAGTCCAAATTCCTATGGAATTTCTGATATACTCCCATCTGGGGGAATACAGCTCTGAGTATTTTCAATGAAGTACATTCACATGTGGAATCCTTGAAGGGATGCGGCGAATGAGTTCATGGCAGAATGAATTTCACCTAATTATTTTTGTGTTGATGTTTTTGCTTTCTCCAATAGATGACATTGAAAGTATCACTGAGTGTGACACCACCACAGCCAGTAAGTGCTATCACAGACCATGAATGTTTTGAGTTTGCACAAATTGTTTTAAAAAAAATCCTGAAGCATTTCTTTGTCTTTTTTTCTGTTTCAGGGAATGAAGAATGACTATCAAGTACCAGAAGTCTTTCTTACTCTTGGTGCTCCAGGAGAGAATGTTGTGATTCCTCTTAGTCCAGTATTTGGCAGACCACTATCTTTGGACTTAAACCTTGTCCCCAAAAAAGATGTTAAATCTAGGCATAACTCTCCAAGAACGGGAAGTCCAAGGAAAGTGAACTCACGGCCATCATCTCCCTACCGGGAACAAGGACATCCTGTAACTATAGGCCCAAATCAGAAAGATAAACTTTTGACCTGTTCTGTCAGCCCAAATAAAGAATGCTTCTTTATGAAAAAGAATATAAACCCTGCCCAGATGCACACAGGGACAGATTTAGGACGAGAGAAATGTCAAGGGATTCATAAAAAAGGAAGAGAGAGAGTAGAGCAGGGAAAGGGAGTTGGAAAGAAAGATAATAAATAAGTCTCATTGTATATTATCTGTACATAAACATAATAGTTAAATATAAAATGTCAGAAAAAAGTTAGACTTAGAATTTAGGTTGTTTTTTTTTTCAAAGTTTTGTTGACATTAGTGGCCTTTATTTGAAAATAGTTCAACAGGAAAGACGGTAATGAGAGAGAGGAAATACATGCGGCAAATGTCGCCAGTCTGGGAATCCAGCCTGCGACTACTGCCACGAGGATTAAGGCCTCCACGTGGGTCATGCTTTGCCCCTTGTGCCACCACAGCATCACTAGAATGTTTTTTTTGTTTGCTTTGTCTTGAAATAGTCAAATAATTTATAAGCCTCTGTTGATTAAATTGAATTATTGATTTTAGGGGTGCTGTGATGGCGCAGGGGTTAAGCACAACCTACATATGGGGGCCTTGGTTCTCGGCATGACTGTTTCAAGTCCGATTCCCGGCCTGGTGTCCTTTGCCACATGTCTTCCCCTTTCTCTCATTACCTACTGTACTGTCAATTTACTATCAAATAAAAGTCACTAGAACCATTAAAATCTTTCTCATTTTTTTTTAAATACAGATTTTAATAAAAATATTTGGAATTAAAGATTTATATAAAGTATATAGGTCTATATGTTTGCTTTAGCTTGTCTTTTGAGGTATAGTGTAGAAATCAGTTTTTCTGCCATATTTGCACTGTAAAAAGTAAATTTTCCTTTTCTGTATACTAAAGGAATAAAAACAGTTGTGACATGTTGAACCATTTGTTGAAAGTTAAATACCTAAATGAAATAAAATAAATGAAAACTTCTGTGATGAAAATAAGCTTGGTATATTTTGGTTGGCTGAAATAAGTGAACAATTTGTCACAGTTGTGCAAAATAAGTGATTTGTGATTATATTTCAGTGAAAATAATGATGATATTATAGTGAATTTTACTTGCATTATAATTTTGATGGACCAAATTTTGAATGTACTAATCTGTACTTGACTAGGGCTTTATCAAATTCAGAAGTTCACAAAGCACTTAGTAACTACATTTAGAGTTAAACTTTCCAGATAATTTACAGGTGCTGCCACTTTTCCTCCTGACTTATCCCTTCATGTTCTTTTTAAATGAAATAAACCAAATTTAACTACAAAATGCTGAAAATACTACTTTTCTGAGTAACATTTTCTGAGAAGTCGTTGCTTTGTGGTGGGGGCAAAGTTTCTCAGAAAGAGTTTCCAAAAATTGAGCTAAAAATAGTTGATGGGATTCTTTCCACCCTTTGCGTATACCTCCACAGCATCGGTTTCACATTATATATCTGTAATGGTTGGTGAAAGTAAAGAGGGCCTAATGACAAAAGTGTGAAAATAGATATGTTGTGATGTTTAAGGATCTGTGTGTTTTATAATTTATTTGAATTACACAAGATCACTCATTAAGCTGAGTAATCTCAATGTTGAATGTTTTTAATGTCTCTTGCTTTTTAGCAAGACTAGCAAGTTTATTCAGTCTGGAATAACATCTACATCTACAAATATGTAAAATTTTCACTTGTAGTTTGCTAGTTGTTGCCTGTTTATGTTAAAAGTTCACATATGTCAGATGGTCTTTGCAGTGTGTGTTTTAAGATAATTTATTCAGTGGCTTAGAAAAAAAATAGCCAAGACATATAATTTTTCAAAAGTGAAAAAAGTTATATTAATATAAATTCACACTTATTGTAATATAATCTCTGAGAATGCATTTATTCAAGAGAAAATAAGGGTACGAGTCATGTTCTTTCCTGTTATCCCAGTGACAAATCGTTCATTGTTTTAGGCCTTCATGGTTTTCTGAAAGAAGTTTTCCAGCACTAGTTTTCTTTGCATACTCTATTTTCCTCTCTATCCAAAAACATCCGCATAAGGTTAAGTAGAGACTCCATTAACCTTAAGTATGGAAGTGTGTATTGATAGATTTGTGCCTTCTGTGATACTATTTTGACCTGTCACCCGATGACAGTTGCTATGGGCGCACCCGCCCTGTGACTGTGACAGGACAAAGCAGGTCTGGAAAATGGATGAATGGATTTAGGATGTTTCATTAACACACTGTCACCTAAATGTCTCAATCAGAAGTCTGTCTGGCTTAATCCTCTTCAGTGAGGATAAATAGCTAATTTAATGTACCACTGTCCAGGTTGAGATTTTAGGGGACCATTCAAATGTCACGGCTATACAGTTGCAGTGGATGTAAATCTTTCAGCTGTCTGAAATGAAATAGGCCTGCAACCCATTCCATACAAGTTGAGGAAGGATAATGTATCATCTCGGAATGGAGAGGAAGAACAGTTGCCTTCTAGGTTGGGCTGACACCCAAAATAAGAGTTGTGCCAGTACACAAGATTTTTAAGATGCTGCAGTTGTAACAGTATCATGAATGATGACTGAATGCAAAGATAGGACAGTAAAAACCAATTAAAAATAACTCCAAAAAATAAGCCACTCTTTTATGCTTACTTTAATGTGCATTTAGGATAGACTGAACTAAAGTTGTCTTTTGTGATATAGTATTTTACCTAAAAATCAGAAAATATCATCAGTGCCATTTCAATACATAACTGGACAATGATAGAAATGGATCTGCCATAACAAAAAAATAATAAATCGTTTTTATGTATCAAAAAATATATGTTCCATATGATATTTAATAAAATATTTGCCAAAAATTTAAAAATAGGTGGTTAGTTTTTTTTTTTTCCGAGTCTTATATCCTTGACTTAAATTAATATAATTTGAATAATTCTCTTAGTTAGCATGTCATAATGCAGGTGAAGACACAAGCATTTGTTCTTTAAAGTGCAGATGGGAATAAACAGATGGTTCTGAGTAACTTTTTCACATGATATTTTTAAGAATGACCTTGTGCACCAAGGTGTTAAACTGCAATAAAATATCAGAAACATGTCTTCTGAAGAGGAGCCAGGGAAGAAAGTGTTAAATTTCACTTTGACAGGAACACTGAGAACCTGAGGAAACCTCTTTTAGACCTGACAAATTCCTAGCCTGCAGCTCGTTGCTATATTAAAGCAAAAATATTTTTCACTTTACCATAATCTTATCTGTAGTTTTTTTTTTTTTTTTGCATTTTTTTTTACAATATGCAGTGCATGTTATAGGATTGAATATAGTTTTATGATGTCAGAAATTGCATTGCTTTCATAAATTGAACTATCCAGAGATATACTGCTAATATTTCTCATAGCCTTTGCTGTTATGCAGAACTTAGCAAAGTAATTCAATTAGGGTTATATTGAATGTGCCCAGAATGGTGTTCTGGAAGAAAGGGCAACCACTGTTACATGATACTGGCTAAGGCTGAAATTGCCTGTAATCCAAATGCTTTGATGGTCTCTCTTCAACAGTTGTGTTTAAGAGTGCTTAAGCCAATGCCTAAAATATCTTGGCAAACTGATCCATGACTTCTTCGTTTGAAGTGTTTATCTAAATGAGTCCAGCAACTGACTACCGCTGTGCTTCTTGCAGTGCCATGAACATGTTCTGGAAATTGAAACAAGTCTTCATTGACAGCAGGGATAATTATTGCCATCTTAAATTTTGTCAAGCGCCTTTTAATGCATTCTTCAAAATGCTTAAGTCATAGGAGTGGTTTTATGTTGAAAGAAAAAAACCAATCAATTACTTAAAAAGAAGAGCTCTAAAGATGGAGCAAAAGTTCCTCATTCGGCCCAAATTTAGCATAGGTTTGTTTTAAAAACAAAAAACAAAAGCAAGGTGAATAAAATACTTTATTTTGCAAACGTTACAACAGAATTTTCATATTTTATGAGTCTATTGAGAGGTCCTTCAGATATTTTTTCTTACTCAGCAGCATCAGACTGAAAGGAGAAAAGAAAAAAGAATGATGTTTAACTGACAATATTCATATCAGTTTACAACACTTGGGCCATGACTTGTATGTGGCTGACATGACCTTTGATGTGGGCCAGGCTGCTTTTCAAATAAACCAGTCAACACTGTATGAATGGGCTCTGTTGGCAACAAGATCTGGTCGTAAATTTAGAGCACAGTTGGGATTCCCATTGAATTATTGTGACTTCCACATTGCTTAACTCTCAGAGCACTTAAGCCATCAAGCAGCCAGAAGTCCAGTAGCTGAAGTCCTACAATGACTATTGGATTATGATAAGCCAATTGTCATTCCAGAACAGTGTCTCACTTTTCCAGGCATTCACTGACTCAATAAGCAATACCATAAAATAAAACATTAGCATGGCAGAGGCTTCAGTTAGTTTAGATGATTTTATTGCCTGTAGAACATGCTGATATGTAGGACAATACTTTATAATAAAAATATGGGAAAAAAAAGAAAAAATATAAATATAAAATATAAATTATTGCCATTTATATTGTCCTGAGAAAAGTCATATTGAGCTATATTGTCCTGTTAGCCAAATTCCACTCACTGTGTTATAATGACATATTGTCAATTATTAAAATGGTTCTAATGTGTAATTAACTGAGAGTATTGTCCAACAGCAAATCAAAATAAAATAAAATCAAGATTTACTTGTATTTCACCTTTGGGCAACAGAAGGTTTCAAAGTGCTTGATATCATAAATACACAGAGACACATGCACACACAACAGCATTGTTCAGGACATACTCTGCAACAATTCCTTGAGCCAATTATTTGCTCTATTATTATTAATTTTTTATTCATTATTTTTAACAGATACATTAATATTTTGCACTAAATTTGAAATTTAGTGAATGACAATTGATAATTTATGTTCTACAAAGTACAAGTAAACTGAGTTGTACTCATCTTTCATTTAGTACTATAATGTTCTAAACTTTATGCTGCAATTATGCAGCATAAAGTTTTGCTTAATTACAGTCCTGTTATATTGACTCCCGAGTGACCAAAAATATTTTTTGAACATGTTACTCCTGAGAAAAAAACCTTTTTAGTTTTCATTTGCTGTTGTTTTTTATGTCAAGAAATACACTCCAATACATAACATGATAGTGCTTAGTTTTTATTTAAGTATTACAATGGAAAAAGAATTCAACAGTTGGTTCATATTTTATGAACTCTGTTGAAAAACTTCATGAAGGTCTGGTCTCTCATTCAGCAGAATCGCTCTGAAAAACAAGGAAGGAAAAGGAAAATGGACATTAAATGGCTGAAGAGCTGATGGAGGTCATAAAGAAAACATGAAGTTTCACTACATCCTGACACATATTGATTGTCATGCAAAGTTTAACACATACAATTTGATTTTATGTAGAAGATTTTTTTTTAATTCTACATTGCATTAGGTTTTGTAGTATATTAAGAAGGGAAATGGGAAGGAATATGCTACCTTTCCAGCATCACGGCTCTTGGCTCTGAGCTTGTTGACCTGAGACTCAGCGATGTCAGCACGCTCCTGAGCTTCCTCCATCTCATGCTGGACCTTCCTGAGCCTGGACATGTGGGTGTTGGCCTGCTCCTCCTGAGAGTTTTGAGATGACAGTCATTTAGTTCACATAAATGTAAAATGAATGCTTTGCAATGTTCTACCTTAAAGGAGACATTATTTGTTGGATGACAGATGACCACTTACCGCCTCCTCAGCCTGTCTCTTGTAAGCCTTCACTTTGAGCTGCAGCTTGTCCACCAGGTCCTGAAGTCGAGTCAGATTCTTTTTGTCCTCCTCAGTCTGTAGGGATGAACCAAATGATTGCAAAGACTTATTGTAAACAAGACAAATAATATACAGGACAATAGTAATGTTATTTGGTATTAAAGGTACTTAGTAAGTGTTTAGAAAACACAGAATAGAATATTCACCTGGTAAGTCAGCTCCTTAACTCTCCTCTCATATTTGCGGACTCCTTTAACAGCATCGGCTCCACGTCTCTGCTCACCTTCAACTTCAGATTCCAGTTCACGAACCTGTTTAAAGATGTTGAATAAGGAAACAATTTAATATTACTAGGCATTATTGACACCATGTGAACTTACAGCAAAAAAATTTTCATACCCTCTGCTCCAGTTTCTGGAGCTGCTTCTTGCCACCCTTCATGGCGAGGTTCTCAGCCTCATCCAGGCGGTGCTGCAGGTCCTTGACTGTGACCTCAAGGTTCTTCTTCATCCTCTCCAGGTGAGCACTGGTGTCCTGCTCCTTCTTCAGCTCTTCGCCATCATGGCAGCCTGAAAAAGTGGGTGGTAAAGAAACAGCAATGTAAAAAAAGGAGTTAACACTGAAAAATTAAACTTGTGTTTTTGATATATATACTGACATCAGTGATAGCCTTTTTGGCCTTGTCCTCAGCATTTCTGGCTTCCTGAACAGCATCGTCCACCTCACCCTGAACCTGGACCAGATCAGATTCCAGCTTCTTCTTGGTGTTCAGAAGGCTAGTGTTCTGAAAGTGAATCAGAATGATACATTGTAGATGTGGGGATCTCAGGACATGGAAAGCGCTGCTTTCCTGTGAATAACTAAAATCCAACCTGAGAGTGCAGCAGTCCAACACGCTCACTGGCATCAACCAACTCCTGCTCAGCCACTTTACGTGATCTTTCTGTCTGTTCCAGAGCAGCTCTCAGCTCCTCAATCTCAGCTACCATCAGACCGTTCCTGCGCTCCACCATGGCCACCTGCTCCTTCATGTCCTCCTGTCCTCTGACAGCATCATCAAGGTGCAGTTGGGCATCCTAACAACAAAAGCAAATGTCGGAGTCAAATATTTGACCTGACTTAAACTCTTGAGTGTAAATTGTGTTTTACCACCAAACTCACCTTGAGTTGTCCCTGGACATTCCTCAGTTGTTTCTGGGCCTCGGCAGCCTGCCTGTTGGCGTGGCTCAGCTGGATCTCCATCTCGTTCAGGTCTCCCTCCATCTTCTTCTTGACTCTCAGGGCATCATTCCTGCTCCTGACCTCAGCATCCAGAGTGCTCTGCATGGAGTCAATCACCCTCTGGCTGTTTCTCTTGATCTGCTCCATTTCTTCATCCTTTTCTGCCAGCTTCCTGTCAATCTCGCTCTTGACCTGGTTGAGCTCCAGCTGGACGCGGAGAATCTTAGACTCTTCATGTTCCAGAGTGCCCTTGAAAGGTCAAGCATATAATAAGGTTAGATGGTGGAAAAGTAAAGACAGGAGAGTATGCTTAGGGCTCATGTATGATATAAATTGCTGTTCACTTCTGGAGAAATATTTTACCTCGGCTTCTTCCAGTGCAGCCTGAATTTCAGACTTCTCGGTCTCCACAGACTTTTTAGCCTTCTCCAGCTCATGGATGCTCTTACCAGTCTCACCGATCTGTTCAGTCAGATCTGAGATCTCCTCTGCAGTGAAAAGTTAATAAATGAATGAAGCTATAATAGAAATTTCAGAATTCCAAATTCTTTCGCCTTTTATTGAGGCTGAAGAAATAAAACGATCTGTCTCAGTAATTTTGGAGTTGCTTAACTCTTTGAATAATTAGGGAATACATACGCTGCAGGTTCTTGTTCTCTCTCTTCATGGTCTCCAATTGGTCCAGAGCCTCTTCATAGGAGTTCTTCATCTTGAACAGCTCAGTGCTCAGGGAGCGGGCCTCCTTTTGGGCTCCTTCCAGCTCAGCCTGACTCTCCTCATACTTCTGCTTCCATTCTGCCAGGACCTAGAAATGTGAGGATTAATTAAATATGTGTTTTTTTCTGTATTAATCAGTCTTTTTCTTCTTGAAAAATGTCTGTACCTTGTCAAAGTTCCTCTGCTTCTTGTCAAGGTTAGCAGCCAGAGAATTAGCTCTCTCCACATCTGTCATGAGGTCTTCCACCTCACCTTGGAGCCTCTGCTTGGTCTTCTCCAAAGAGGCACACTTGGAGTTCACAGCTTCAATGGATTCCTCAGCCTCCTGCAAGCGCTGGGCAAGCTTTTTCCTGGAGTACATAGATGTTTCGATTGGTAGAAATGCATAATCAAAAGTACACATAATTAAATTGAGATATTCATTATGACTCACTTGGCCTCCTCCAGCTCCTCAGTACGTTGGATGGCATCAGTCTCATATTTGGACCTCCACTGAGCCACCTCACTGTTGGCCTTAGACATGCCTCTCTGCAGCTCAGCCTTGGCCTCCTGCTCCTCCTCAAACTGCTCTCTGAGCAGATCACAGTCATGGCGGGCTGACTGAACTGCATGGGCCAGGGCATTCTTGGCCTGGAAAGCACAACGTTGATAGTAGAATGATTTGTCTACTGACCTCATCATTCATAGCAAAAGAAAATATAGACAGTCATACCTTCACTTCCTCCTCAATGTGTCTCTTGAGCTCCTCAATCTGCTGAGTGAAAGCCTGCTTGCCTCTTGTCAGCTGTGAAACAAGACCTTCTTTCTCCTCAAGTTGGCGAGCAAACTCACCTGTAAAAGTCATGAATACATTATATTTGTAAATTTTGAATCAATGTAGAACACTGGTTTAAGTTCAGGTAAATTACCATTCTCTGTCTGGAGTCTTGCTTTCTGTGCATTAACATCATTCAGCTGGCGAACATTCTCATCATTTTTAGATTTGATTTCACTAAGTTGGTCCTCAAGAGTTCTGCACATTTTCTCCAAGTTGCCCTGAAACCATAAGTAATATATGTAAAACATACTTATGAACCACAATTTGTATTTGATTGTTGTAAAACATGTACTATCCACTCACCTTGGCTTTGGCAACAGCCTCCATGTTGCTGGACAGGTCATCAATCTCCATCTTGTACTCACTCTTCTCCTTCTCCAGCTTCTGCTTGACGCGCTGCAGGTTGTCGATCTGCTCTCCCAGCTCAGCAACGCTGTCGGCCTGCTTCTTGCGGAGAGCTGCTGCGGTAGCTTCATGCTGCAGCGTGGACTCTTCAAGGTCACGACGCAGCTTCTGGAACTCAGCCTCACGCTTCTTGTTCATCTCAATCTGAGCAGCTGTGGCTCCACCAGCCTCCTCAAGCCTCTCACTGATCTCCTCCAGCTCCCTGGAGAGGTCAGCTCTCTGCTTCTCTACCTTAGCCCTAGCAGCCCTCTCAGCCTCAATCTCCTCTTCCAGCTCCTCAATGCGAGCCTAGAAATCAAATGCATTGAAGCTGTCACTCAAGATCACTCTGCAAATCAGTATAAAAAAATTCTGCCAAGGGCATTATTACCTGAAGTTCCTTGATCTTCTTTGAAGCTGAGCTCCAAGGGACTGTTCATCCTCAATCTTGCTGAGAAGCTGGCTGATTTCAAAGTCCTTCCTGGATTTCAAAATGCAGTGTTGAGCTCAATTATCTGACTTGACACAAACACATGTTGGAAAACAAAAGATAGTCTGCACTCACTTCTTGATTTTCTCCTCAGATTGCTGCTTGTCATTCTCCAGATCCATGATGGACTCCTGGGCCAGTTTCAGATCTCCTTCAAGCTTTCTCTTGGCTCTCTCAAGGTCCATACGGAGCTTCTTCTCTTGCTCCAATGAGCCCTCAAGCTGTTGCAGATACATTCAATCACAGTAATCAATGGAAGGACTGTATCATGAGATTTATGCCTCATGAGGAAGCCGAATAAACCGTTTTCTTACATCATCCACTTGTTGTTCCAACTTTGTCTTGGCCTTGGTCAGAGTGTTGACTTTGTCTTCCTCTGCCTGGAGATCATCCAGTGTTTGCTGATGGGCCTCTTGGAGGGCTTTCTTCTCCTTGGTCAGCTTGGCAATGGCCTCATCCTGAGTTGCCATTTCCTCTGTCAGGTTTTTCACCTGTCGGTGTTGAAATACCCAATTTTAACTGAAGTATAAGCATGTAGATGTCATAAATTCTGTGGATTGATGTATTAAATTCTGATAATGGTGTCTCAGTGATGTGAACCTTGTTTTCAGTGGCATGTTTCTCCTTCTCCACTTTAGCCAAGGTGAGCTCTAAGTCATCGATGTCCTTCTTCAGCTCGGAGCATTCATCCTCCAGCTTCCTCTTCTTGGCGGTCAGCTCAGCATTGATTTCCTCTTCATCCTCCAGTCTCTCGGTTGTCTCCTTGAGTCTGGCCTCAAGCTGGATCTTGCTCTTAATCAGCCCTTCACACCTTTCCTCAGCATCTGAGAGATTCTCAACTTCCTATGATAGAAGACGTGTAAATATGTATTGATGGATTATTTCTATACAAGCAGTTCTTTAACAATGTCAACATCCATCAGTTGAAATCAAATGGCTGACATTAACACAAACTTATTGTTCATCACATGTATAACTCCACTCTTAATGTCAGTTAAATTTGTAGCTTAAAACAGCCTCTATATGATTAATTACTCAAATATGAACATGAATAAATCACTTTTAAGATATCTGCCTACGTACAGCAGCCACTTGGAGCTGTAAGTCATTCTTCTCCTGGAGAAGGGAGACCATTTTCTCCTCCAGCTCCTTCTTCTTGGCCAAAGCAGCAGCCAGGTCTGTCTTCATCTTTTCATAGTTCTCCTTCATATTCTGCAACTCTTTCTCAGTCTCAGCACTCTTCAGAAGAGGCTTGATCTTGAAATACAGGTTCATCCATGGCCAGTTCTTCACATTCATGAAGGAACGGACATTGTATTGAATTGTATAGATGGCATCTCTGAAAACAGAGTTATTTTGTCAACACAAAATATACATGTTCCAATACAAACATGTTGCAATAAGAACTCTGATTCAAAAGTTTGAGCTTTTTGAGCAACAGGTTGTGTGAACTGTTGTGTTTTCCAGTGGAATACGGAGGAATGTATTTATATTTTCATCGTTTGTATTCTATTATACCTCCTCTCCGTCATTTTCACAAACTCCTTCCTCATGACATATCCTCTGCAGAGAGCCTGAGTCATGGTAACAAGTGAAGCCAGTTTCTCATCTCTCATCTCCTCAAGAGTACCCAGAAGACCAGCTTTGAAGAACACCTACAATAGCAAAACGTTTGGAAGTCAGAACACAAATGAAACAAATGAATTGTTCCCAGCAATGTCATGAATGTCTTTTTCCAACATACCTTTGTGTGTCCAAACTTGTACTGAGTGTGGTCCACATCAATGGAGCCCAGCAGCTTCTCTGAAGCCTTTTTGTTGTCAATAAACTGTCCGTCAGGGATAACACTGGCATTCAGGACTTTGTATCTATGAGAGAAAATTTGGATATTGCCCTTTTATATTTTCACATCATAAAATATTTGAAAATGTCTTTGTACATCCGGAAAGACAGCAGCATCCACCTCTGCTTGAAGTCACCGTAGAGGATTCTGCTGGGGAAGCCCTTTCTGCAGATTCTGATGCCCTCCAGCACACCGTTACACCTCAGCTGGTGGATGACCAAGAAGTTCTCCATAAGACCTGAGGGTTGGAAATATATTTAGTGAAAAACAAGTCAACAGTGTCTCCTAACAATATCATGTAAAATTTCTTGATGTAAATTTGTAAGACTGAGCTACTTACCAGGAGTCTTTGACTCATTGGGAATCAAGCAACGCACAAAGTGAGGATGAGTGCTCCTCAAGTTGGTCATCAGTTTGCCCAAGTTCTCCTGAAGATCAGCATAGTAAAATTATTCCATAGATGATTTTAAATCATTAACCTTCGATAGTTCTTGAAAAAATGCCCATACCCTGAAAAGAGCAGATACAGTCTGGAAGGAACCACCCTTCTTCTTGCCACCCTTCTTGCCACCACCACCAGCCTCAGCTGAAATTATGACAGTGAAAACAATGATATTAAATCATTACTGACGTCAGACTCCCTTTACCTGAACAGTACAGTTTAATCACATATACTAGATATGTATGAAAGTCGTCTTAGTGGTAGAATTTTTGTTCTGTGACACAAAAGGAACTCTTAAAAAGTGAGTCTTCAAATTTTTGTTTCTTTGGCACTGATGTAAAGTTTTAGAACATCTCACACTGTGTGTATAATATTAATATATATTTGATTTAGGGTTATCTGTTCATTTTGTTGTTTCTCACCCTCAGCTGAAGCATGAGCTGCATACAGTAAGCACAGCAACTTGTTCCCAGACTTCTGGTAGAGCTGAACCACTGACTCGTTCAATGGGTCCTTGTTCTTGTCCAGCCAGCCAGTGATGTTGTAGTCCACTGTACCAGCATAGTGAACCAGGGAGAAGTGAGCCTCAGCTTTGCCCTTTCCAGGTTTGGGTTTCTCAAAGGCCCTGTTCTTGCCAAGATGCTGATCAATCAGCTTGTTCTTGAAAGTTGTATCAGAGGCTTTTGGGAACATGCACTCCTCTTCAAGGATGGAGAAGATGCCCAATGGCTGTGAACAAATATGAGATCAATTTGATGCAGGTTCAATGCAAGTTAAAAGAAAGGAAAATCAGTATTTGAACATAAAAGTTTTTAAAACAGCTACTCACCTTCTCAATAAGCTCAATGCAAGCAGCCAAGTCCATACCGAAGTCAATGAACTCCCAATCAATGCCTTCCTTCTTGTACTCCTCTTGCTCCAGGACAAACATAGTGTGGTTGAAAAACTGTTGCAGTTTCTCATTGGTGAAGTTGATGCAGAGCTGCTCCAAGCTGTTGAACTGTTAAATAACATTGAGAGTTGTTTAACATAATTGAAAATCAACACTGTTTTGTAAGGTTTGGAGTTTTTCTTTACTCACATCAAAGATCTCAAAGCCAGCAATGTCCAAGACTCCAATGAAGAAGGCTCTCGCCTGCTTTGTGTCCAGCATCTCATTGATACGGATGACCATCCACAAGAACATTTTCTCATAGACAGACTTACACAGAGCACTGACAGAGTTGTTCACCTAGAAGAAGAAATTAAGTTTTTGTAATTAACCACCCTGCATATTCCCAACACTTAAGAAATGTTTTTGGTTGACTAAAAACAACTATTACACAATTTACCTGTGGGACGGTCTGACCTTTGGTGACCATCTCGTTTCCGACTTTGACTCTTGGGTAGCACAGAGCCTTCAGCATATCAGCTGAGTTCAGACCCAGGAGGTAGGCGATTTTATCAGCCACTTTTGGAAAGAAACATAAGATATTTTAACCTACTCTATATAATTTTTGTGTCTCTACAGAATGAGATTGGTGAAATTTTCCAAATTACCCTCAGTGCCATCTGGTTCAGCCTGCTCCTCACGCTGCTTCTGCTTGAACTTCATGTTGCCATGATGCATCACAGCACCAGTGAGCTTGTAGATGTTAAACTTCTCATCAGCATTGAAGCCCAAGATATCAATAGCAGTCTATGTAGACAAAAAAAAAGGTTTAAGTAAACTACACATGTTTTAAGAAAATGATTTAAAATACTCAAATATTCTTTTACATCTGTGGCAATGAACTCCTCCACATCATTGATACTCTTGACTGTGATTTCACCTTGGCTGATCATTGGGAAGTCATAGGGGTTGGTGGTGATCAGCAGAGCATCTGAAACAATTGAAACAAATCATTGTAACTTCTTTGTCTTAAAAGTTGCTCTTTTCTACATTTAATTTTCAAGTATTTGATCATTTACCAATGAGCTCAGGCTTGTGGCCTGTCATGAGCTGATAGAAGATATGGTAGCTCCTCTCAGCAGACAGCTGGAAGGTGACACGGGACTTCTCCAGCAGATCTAAGAATCACAAGTATATAAGTAAGCACTTCGATAAGTAAATCATGGTACAGATTATAAATTAATATTCGATAATATTGATTACATCATGTTTATGTTTTCCTTACATGTCTCAATGTCAGCTGAGGCCAGCTTTCCACTTGTACCAAAGTGGATCCTGATGAATTTACCCTAAGCAAAATTAATATTATGTGTTACACTCTATAGTGAATCAAGCATTAACTATTAATGGACATTTAAACGTTGTCTTAACTTACAAAACGGGAAGAGTTGTCATTCCTCACAGTCTTGGCATTACCATAAGCCTCTAGCAGAGGGTTAGCAGCAACAATTTGGTCCTCAAGAGATCCCTGCACAATGACAGTTGTGAATATTTTTGCACTATGCACCTAAGTATACGCTGTGGAAACCTGTTTTTTCTTAAAAATCCAGGCATGGATTTTTAACCTGGATTTTTCCAGTAGCTTGTGGCGCTGCGTCCTTTTTGCTACTAAGAGCTGCAATTGTTGCAAAGTACTGGATGACACGCTTGGTGTTGACAGTCTTGCCAGCACCGGATTCTCCACTGAGGTACAAGAGACACATTTTGACTTATAAACTCCATTTTTATACATTTTGTAAAACATGTACCAATTGAATTTGTGCAACACTCACGTAATCAGGACAGACTGGTTCTCACGATCTGCAATATACATCATAATACTTTTATAGCTGCACAAAGTTCATGACAATGTTTCTTTCCATGCGTTTTGGGAAAACACTAATCTTTGATCTTACCTGTGAGCATGAACTGATAGGCATTGTCAGAGATGGAGAAGATGTGAGGTGGAGCCTCAATCCTCTTCTTGCCTCTGTATCCTGCTACAACAATAGCATCATACACAGGAAGCCACTTGTAGGGATTCACGACCACACAGAACAACCCGGAGTAGGTCTGTTGTAGTAGAAGATGCAAACAATTTTTCACCAAGCATTGGAGAGAGATATTTTAATGTTATCATTACGCTTGGTACAAAAACAAACTCACGTAGATCATCCAGGATGCAAAACGATCTTTGAGATTATACAACACACAAGGCTCGTTGAGGTGGGTCATCATGGCCATGTCCTCAATTTTGTCGAACTTTGGAGGATTCCTGGGATGGATATCGTCCTCTTTGACTGTTACAGTCTACAATAAAAATAGTATTGTTTTGCATGAATCTTAGAAGAAGGTGGCAACAAATGTTAAATTAAAATAATCTCTAATGAAACAAAACTCCTCACCTTTCCTCCGTCAGTCTCGACTGTGGCTTTGCCACCCTCCTTCTTGATGAGTTTACACTTGACATACAGGTCAGCTTCATCTACCACAAAATAGGCAGATTTGGCATCAAAAGGAGTAGTCTGGGCTTCAATCCTCTCCTTTTCTGACTTCCGGAGGTAAATGGCCGCCGGCCCATACTGCTCCATTTCAGCGTCCGTGCTCATGGTGGCACTTGGTGGAACCTGAAAAGTTTACAAAGTTCTTTCAATAGTTTCTTTTAATCTTTTTGTTAACATTGTGTTTGGGTTTGATTTTGAACAGATTTTTTTTTTAAGAATCCCTCTTTTGAAGGGATCCACTTACCTTACCACAGGATCCTGACTGAAACTACAGATGTCTTGTATGAACTCAAAGATCCTATAAATATGGAAAACAAACCAAATTAAAAAGTTTTATACTGGCTGAAATGTACGTTCTTTACATTATTAAACATTACTCTCGTGTTTTCCAATATATTTCACTGAAACTTTGTAAACCTGAAAAAAATGCAAATATACATCATGTATAATTGACTGTTCTCACCTGAGTCAGATGCCTGCCAGTTGGCTCAGGCATCCAAAGTGGCTGCTTATATATGCTCAAGTGTGTCTACTCAGCACAAGGGGCTTGCTCAGTTTGGTAAAGCGCAAAATACTCAACACCTCTCTGTTTGGCAGTGATGCCCCTATTTTGTTTGAAGGGATAGTCTTCATGTGCAATGGTTTAATGTTTTTTATTGGTACAAAAATAAAAAAATACAAAAATATTTTATTTTATTTATATAAAGATAAATATTAGTAAATTCAATTAAATTAATCATGTGTAAAGCATTCACACTAACACTTAAAGGCATCTCTACATATTTAGGTTTTCATTCATAGCTTAAGAAACAAGTCCCAGTTTACAGAAGCTTAAAAACAAAAGGACCACTAGAATTTATATGCAAAACTTTGTAAAAATTTCCAAATTGTAAACATTGGGTCTGTAATTGTATCATAAATATTTATAAGGTCTTTTATGTTCACAGTATTTACAATGCAACATAGCAAGAGTGCACTGCATGGTTTGTAAAGTGTTTTGCCCATTAAATGCCATGATTTATTTTGGCTCAGATTTCAGTTCACACACTTTATGATGTGCACTTGTCTCCATTTGATTTTAATATCATAGCCAGTGCTGAGTCTCAAGTAGTCAATGTGTCCCCGGTGTACGGTTGCAGGGTCCACATGCCTCAGATATCTGGTACTAATTTCACACACAGCTATTTCCATTAGTGGTCAGGGAGACCTGGAAGAGAAACTTGAGAAGAAATGCTGACTCAGTTATTGACATGAATAACAAGCAATGGAAAGAAATGCTTCAACATAGCTGTAGGTTTTTCTTTTTTGCATTGAAAAAGTGTGACACCTGAGGGAAAATCATAATGATATATCCAAAGAGGGTAGTAAACAAATCTTTTATGAGCTATTGACTATTTGAATTAGATTTTAAGTGGCATGAAATTTACCATTTCAAATTGAGATCACAAGATATTATTGTAAATGATAGCAATAACCAGGCATTTGACTGTACTTGCCAAAAGTGAAAAACTATGTTACTTGATTTGAGTTTTATTATTATTTTAACATCTTGCTCTTAATTCCTCTGACCACATTGCATCAGGTTGTTAAAACACATTCAGAGAGAAACACTATCCAGAAAAGATGCAACTGACAAACTTGTAATTTGTCAGTTGCCAGGAGAATTGTAGGTGAGAATTCTTGCATCATAGCATCCATTTGTTATGGTTTTCACTTGGTTTTTGTACAGTACAGATTCTTTAGATTAGTAACTTATTTTTATGGCAGTTAATGTTTAATGAAACCTTTTAAAATTGGCAGAGCTTTTTAATTTGTTGATTTAGCATTTTCCCCAAGAGGGCAGGACTACATGGACTAAAGTGGAAAGGCATGCAAAAGCCAAGATCACATGTCAGAGTGAATTCAGTTTGGAGCCTCCGGAAGTCTGTGACGTAGCCTCCAATGAGATGCCTCGTGTAACTCTTGTTGTTCAGATCAAAATGCTCAATTCCTCATAAGCTTGTATCATTTTTTAATTTTTGTTTTGTTCCAGAAACTAAATTGTGCTCTTAACAGAAATGTCTTGAGATGTAAATAAGCATTAAAACCCTTGCATCTATAAATTTGGATTGGTAACTGCAAGATGTGCAACAAGGGTCTCAAGGTTGACAATTGCACTTCAGACAGCAAATCAAAATAAATCAAATCAAAATTGACTTCTATTTGACCTGTTAGCAACAGAACGTTTAAAAGTGCTGTATATCATAAATACACACAGACCCACGCACACACAACAGCATTGTTGAGGACACATTTACAGCAATTCCTTGAGCCAATTCTTTTGCCTATTTTTTTTTCATTCATTATTTTTAACAGATACATTAATATTTGGCACTAAATTTGAATTACCAAATTTGGTTTACCACAAAATCATGTTGTTCCACAAAGTACAAGTAAACTGAGTTGTACTCATCTTCCATTTAGTATCATCATTCCTCAACCTTATGCTGCAATTATGTAAATTTGATTTCTTCTAAAACTTAAACAGACACAACCTGACAAGCGGTGATAGTTTGAAGTAATTGTTTTGTTACATAAAAATAAGAATTTCATAGAAGTCTTGCAAAAAGCAAATGTGTTATCTCCAACCATGGCTGTATAGTTTTGCTTAATTACAGTCCTGTTATATTGACTCCCGAGTGACCAAAAATATTTTTTGAACATGTTACTCCTGAGAAAAAAACCTTTTTAGTTTTCATTTGCTGTTGTTTTTTATGTCAAGAAATACACTCCAATACATAACATGATAGTGCTTAGTTTTTATTTAAGTATTACAATGGAAAAAGAATTCAACAGTTGGTTCATATTTTATGAACTCTGTTGAAAAACTTCATGAAGGTCTGGTCTCTCATTCAGCAGAATCGCTCTGAAAAACAAGGAAGGAAAAGGAAAAATGGACATTAAATGGCTGAAGAGCTGATGGAGCATGTCATAAAGAAAACGCATGAAGTTTCACTTACATCCTGACACATATTGATTGTCATGCAAAGTTTAACACATACAGATTTGATTTTATGTAGAAGATTTTTTTTTAATTCTACATTGCATTAGGTTTTGTAGTATATTAAGAAGGGAAATGGGAAGGAATATGCTACCTTTCCAGCATCACGGCTCTTGGCTCTGAGCTTGTTGACCTGAGACTCAGCGATGTCAGCACGCTCCTGAGCTTCCTCCATCTCATGCTGGACCTTCCTGAGCCTGGACATGTGGGTGTTGGCCTGCTCCTCCTGAGAGTTTTGAGATGACAGTCATTTAGTTCACATAAATGTAAAATGAATGCTTTGCAATGTTCTACCTTAAAGGAGACATTATTTGTTGGATGACAGATGACCACTTACCGCCTCCTCAGCCTGTCTCTTGTAAGCCTTCACTTTGAGCTGCAGCTTGTCCACCAGGTCCTGAAGTCGAGTCAGATTCTTTTTGTCCTCCTCAGTCTGTAGGGATGAACCAAATGATTGCAAAGACTTATTGTAAACAAGACAAATAATATACAGGACAATAGTAATGTTATTTGGTATTAAAGGTACTTAGTAAGTGTTTAGAAAACACAGAATAGAATATTCACCTGGTAAGTCAGCTCCTTAACTCTCCTCTCATATTTGCGGACTCCTTTAACAGCATCGGCTCCACGTCTCTGCTCACCTTCAACTTCAGACTCCAGTTCACGAACCTGTTTAAAGATGTTGAATAAGGAAACAATTTAATATTACTAGGCATTATTGACACCATGTGAACTTACAGCAAAAAAATTTTCATACCCTCTGCTCCAGTTTCTGGAGCTGCTTCTTGCCACCCTTCATGGCGAGGTTCTCAGCCTCATCCAGGCGGTGCTGCAGGTCCTTGACTGTGACCTCAAGGTTCTTCTTCATCCTCTCCAGGTGAGCACTGGTGTCCTGCTCCTTCTTCAGCTCTTCAGCCATCATGGCAGCCTGAAAAAGTGGGTGGTAAAGAAACAGCAATGTAAAGAAATGGAGTTAACACTGGAAAAATTAAACTTGTGTTTGTTGAGATAGCGATTTATATAGACAGTGAACTGACATCAGTGATAGCCTTTTTGGCCTTGTCCTCAGCATTTCTGGCTTCCTGAACTGCATCGTCCACCTCACCCTGAACCTGGACCAGATCAGATTCCAGCTTCTTCTTGGTGTTCAGAAGGCTAGTGTTCTGAAAGTGAATCAGAATGATACATTGTAGATGTGGGGATCTCAGGACATGGAAAGACCTGGTTTCCTGTGAATAACTAAAATCCAACCTGAGAGTGCAGCAGTCCAACACGCTCACTGGCATCAACCAACTCCTGCTCAGCAACTTTACGTGATCTTTCTGTCTGTTCCAGAGCAGCTCTCAGCTCCTCAATCTCAGCTACCATCAGACCGTTCCTGCGCTCCACCATGGCCACCTGCTCCTTCATGTCCTCCTGTCCTCTGACAGCATCATCAAGGTGCAGTTGGGCATCCTAACAACAAAAGCAAAGTCGGAGTAAAAATTTGACCTGACTTACACTCCTGAGTGTAAATTGTGTTTTACCACCAAACTCACCTTGAGTTGTCCCTGGACATTCCTCAGTTGTTTCTGGGCCTCGGCAGCCTGCCTGTTGGCGTGGCTCAGCTGGATCTCCATCTCGTTCAGGTCTCCCTCCATCTTCTTCTTGACTCTCAGGGCATCATTCCTGCTCCTGACCTCAGCATCCAGAGTGCTCTGCATGGAGTCAATCACCCTCTGGCTGTTTCTCTTGATCTGCTCCATTTCTTCATCCTTCTCTGCCAGCTTCCGGTCAATCTCGCTCTTGACCTGGTTGAGCTCCAGCTGGACGCGGAGAATCTTAGACTCTTCATGTTCCAGAGTGCCCTTGAAAGGTCAAGCATATAATAAGGTTAGATGGTGGAAAAGTAAAGACAGGAGAGTATGCTTAGGGCTCATGTATGATATAAATTGCTGTTAACTTATGGAGAAATATTTTACCTCGGCTTCTTCCAGTGCAGCCTGAATTTCAGACTTCTCAGTCTCCACAGTCTTTTTAGCCTTCTCTAGCTCATGGATGCTCTTACCAGTCTCACCGATCTGTTCAGTCAGATCTGAGATCTCCTCTGCAGTGAAAAGTTAATAAATAAATGAAGCTGTAAAAGAAATCTGCCAAATGTAAGAATTTATTTTTCTCAATTAGTTTAATCAGTAGAGAATTGTTTAAGCTAATGGAGTCTGAAGCAATGAAATGATCTGTCTCTCAGTAATTTTGGAGTTGCTCAACTCTTTGAATAATCAGGGATTACATACGCTGCAGGTTCTTGTTCTCTCTCTTCATGGTCTCCAATTGGTCCAGAGCCTCTTCATAGGAGTTCTTCATCTTGAACAGCTCAGTGCTCAGGGAGCGGGCCTCCTTTTGGGCTCCTTCCAGCTCAGCCTGGCTCTCCTCATACTTCTGCTTCCATTCTGCCAGGACCTGGAAATGTGAGGAATCATTAAATATGTGTTTTTATCTGTATTAATCAGCTTTTTGGTTGTTGAAAAATGTCTGTACCTTGTCAAAGTTCCTCTGCTTCTTGTCAAGGTTGGCAGCCAGAGAATTAGCTCTCTCCACATCTGTCATGAGGTCTTCCACCTCACCTTGGAGCCTCTGCTTGGTCTTCTCCAAAGAGGCACACTTGGAGTTCACAGCCTCAATGGATTCCTCAGCCTCCTGCAAGCGCTGGGCAAGCTTTTTCCTGGAGTGCAGAGTTGTTTCGATTGGTAGAAATGCATAATCAAAAGTACACATAATTAAATTGAGATATTCATTATGACTCACTTGGCCTCCTCCAGCTCCTCAGTACGTTGGATGGCATCAGTCTCATATTTGGACCTCCACTGAGCCACCTCACTGTTGGCCTTAGACATGCCTCTCTGCAGCTCAGCCTTGGCCTCCTGCTCCTCCTCAAACTGCTCTCTGAGCAGATCACAGTCATGACGGGCTGACTGAACTGCATGGGCCAGGGCATTCTTGGCCTGGAAATCACAAAGTTGATAGTAGAATGATTTGTCTAGTACTGACCTCATCATTCATACCAAAAGAAAATATAGACAGTCGTACCTTCACTTCCTCCTCAATGTGTCTCTTGAGCTCCTCAATCTGCTGAGTGAAAGCCTGCTTGCCTCTTGTCAGCTGAGAAACAAGAGCTTCTTTCTCCTCAAGTTGGCGAGAAAATTCACCTGTAAAAATCATAAATACATTATTGTTGAAAATTGTGAATCAATGTAGAACACTGGTTTAAGTTCAGGTAAATTACCATTCTCTGTCTGGAGTCTTGCTTTCTGTGCATTAATGTCATTCAGCTGGCGAACATTCTCATCATTTTTAGATTTGATTTCACTAAGTTGGTCCTCAAGAGTTCTGCACATTTTCTCCAAGTTGCCCTGAAACCATAAGTAATATATGTAAAACACAGTTATGAACCACAATTTGTATTTGATTGTTGTAAAACATGTACTATCCACTCACCTTGGCTTTGGCAACAGCCTCCATGTTGCTGGACAGGTCATCAATCTCCATCTTGTACTCACTCTTCTCCTTCTCCAGCTTCTGCTTGACGCGCTGCAGGTTGTCGATCTGCTCTCCCAGCTCAGCAACGCTGTCGGCCTGCTTCTTGCGGAGAGCTGCTGCGGTAGCTTCATGCTGCAGCGTGGACTCTTCAAGGTCACGACGCAGCTTCTGGAACTCAGCCTCACGCTTCTTGTTCATCTCAATCTGAGCAGCTGTGGCTCCACCAGCCTCCTCAAGCCTCTCACTGATCTCCTCCAGCTCCCTGGAGAGGTCAGCTCTCTGCTTCTCTACCTTAGCCCTAGCAGCCCTCTCAGCCTCAATCTCCTCTTCCAGCTCCTCAATGCGAGCCTAGAAATCAAATGCATTGAAGTTGTCACTCAAGATCACTCTGCAAATCAGTATAAAAAAATTCTGCCAAGGGCATTATTACCTGAAGTTCCTTGATCTTCTTCTGAAGCTGAGCTCCAAGGGACTGTTCATCCTCAATCTTGCTGAGAAGCTGGCTGATTTCAAAGTCCTTCCTGGATTTCAAAGTGCAGTGTTGAGCTCAATTATCTGACTTGACACAAACACATGTTGGAAAACAAACATAGTCTGCACTCACTTCTTGATTTTCTCCTCAGATTGCTGCTTGTCATTCTCCAGATCCATGATGGACTCCTGGGCCAGTTTCAGATCTCCTTCAAGCTTTCTCTTGGCTCTCTCAAGGTCCATTCGGAGCTTCTTCTCTTGCTCCAATGAGCCCTCAAGCTGTTGCATAGTAGGTACATTCAATCACAGTAATCAATGGAAGGACTGTATCATGAGATTTATGCCTCACGAGGAAGCCTAATAAACCGTTTTCTTACATCATCCACTTGTTGTTCCAACTTTGTCTTGGCCTTGGTCAGAGTGTTGACTTTGTCTTCCTCTGCCTGGAGATCATCCAGTGTTTGCTGATGGGCCTCTTGGAGGGCTTTCTTCTCCTTGGTCAGCTTGGCAATGGCCTCATCCTGAGTTGCCATTTCCTCTGTCAGGTTTTTCACCTGTCGGTGTTGAAATACCCAATTTTAACTGAAGTATAAGCATGTAGATGTCATAAATTCTGTGGATTGGTGTATTAAATTCTTATAATGGCGTTTCAGTGATGTGAACCTTGTTTTCAGTGGCATGTTTCTCCTTCTCCACTTTAGCCAAGGTGAGCTCTAAGTCATCGATGTCCTTCTTCAGCTCGGAGCATTCATCCTCCAGCTTCCTCTTCTTGGCGGTCAGCTCAGCATTGATTTCCTCTTCATCCTCCAGTCTCTCGGTTGTCTCCTTGAGTTTGGCCTCAAGCTGGATCTTGCTCTTAATCAAGCCTTCACACCTTTCCTCTGCATCTGAGAGATTCTCAACTTCCTATGATTGAGTAAAAGTCACCAAATGTTAATGTTCTCCTTTCACATGAACAGGTCTTTAATAATAGAATCCATGATAAAACAATATCTGGTCATTATTCTCTCAAATCTAGTGTTCATAGCCTCAGTCTCAAAACATAACCCCACTCTTGTTTTAAGTACATAGAGTAACAAGAGAACTATACGGTTTAATAATCACAATTGAATAAAACAAATCTGCCTACTTACAGCAGCCACTTGAAGCTGCAAGTCATTCTTCTCCTGGAGAATTGAGACCATTTTTTCCTCCAGCTCCTTCTTTTTGGCCAAAGCAGCAGCCAGGTCTGTCTTCATCTTTTCATAGTTCTCCTTCATATTCTGCAACTCTTTCTCAGTCTCAGCACTCTTCAGAAGAGGCTTGATCTTAAAATACAGGTTCATCCATGGCCAGTTCTTCACATTCATGAAAGAACGGATGTTGTATTGGATGGTGTAGATAGACTCTCTAAGAGAAAAGCCCAACAATCAAAGATACATGTTTTCTCCACCTTAGAGACATAATAAGTATGTCAAGCTACTCTCTTGCATAATAAGAAGTAATCCAACCTCCTCTCCATCATCTTCACAAACTCCTTCCTCATGACATATCCTCTGCAGAGAGCCTGAGTCATGGTAACAAGTGAAGCCAGTTTCTCATCTCTCATCTCCTCAAGAGCACCCAGAAGACCAGCTTTGAAGAACACCTATCATAGTAAAACGTTTGCAAGTTAAAACACATGGATGCAAAGAATTGTTCCCAGCAATATTATTAATGTCTTTTTCCAACATACCTTTGTGTGTCCAAACTTGTACTGAGTGTGGTCCACATCAATGGAGCCCAGCAGCTTCTCTGAAGCCTTCTTGTTGTCAATAAACTGTCCCTCAGGGATAACACTGGCATTCAGGACTTTGTATCTAAGGAAGAAAAATTGGATTTTGCCTTTTTCCATCTTCACATCTGAAAATGTGTTTACATTCAGACAGACAGCAGCAGCCACCTCTGCTTGAAGTCACCGTAGAGGATTCTGCTGGGGAAGCCCTTTCTGCAGATTCTGATGCCCTCCAGCACACCGTTACACCTCAGCTGGTGGATGACCAAGAAGTTCTCCATAAGACCTGAAGGTTGGAAATATATTTAGTGAAAAATAAATCAACAGTGTCTCCTGACATTATCATGCAAAATTTCTTAATGTAAATTTCTAAGACTGAGCTACTTACCAGGAGTCTTTGACTCATTGGGAATCAGGCAACGCACGAAGTGAGGATGAGTGCTCCTCAAGTTGGTCATCAGTTTGCCCAAGTTCTCCTGTAGGTCAGCATCATAAAATTATTCCATAGATGAGTTTAAATCATTTGAGATAGTTCTTGAAAAAATGCCCATACCCTGAAAACAGCAGACACAGTCTGGAAGGAACCACCCTTCTTCTTGCCACCCTTCTTGCTACCAGCATCAGCTGAAATCATGACAGTGAAACCAATTATATTAAAACTAGTTTTTCTAAGCTCTCTTTACAACATGATTTCATCAAATTCATTCTTGATATTTTTAGAACTCATTCTATTTGCACAACTGCAGCTTCACTGAACAACAAGCTTTATTAAAATGAGTGTTATAATTTTTTCAGATCATTCTTTGTATATTCAGGGTTATTCTCAGGTGGCACATTACTCTACTTAAATTAGGTTTATCTGTTTTACTGGCACATACCCTCAGCTGAAGCATGAGCTGCATACAGGAAGCACAGCAACTTGTTTCCAGACTTCTGGTAGAGCTGAACCACTGACTCGTTCAGTGGGTCCTTGTTCTTGTCCAGCCAGCCAGTGATGTTGTAGTCCACTGTACCAGCGTAGTGAACCAGGGAGAAGTGAGCCTCAGCTTTGCCCTTTCCAGGTTTGGGTTTCTCAAAGGCCTTGTTCTTGCCAAGATGCTGATCAATCAGCTTGTTCTTGAAAGTTGTATCAGAGGCTTTTGGGAACATGCACTCCTCTTCAAGGATGGAGAAGATGCCCAATGGCTGTGAATAATTACCGATTTAAATTACAACTCATATTTGAAATGAAGTATCATGTACTTACAATCATGGATGTTATCAGTTTAAGCTGAGTAATACAGCGACTTACCTTTTCAATAAGCTCAATGCAAGCAGCCAAGTCCATACCGAAGTCAATGAACTCCCAATCAATGCCTTCCTTCTTGTATTCGTCTTGCTCCAGGACAAACATAGTGTGGTTGAAAAACTGTTGCAGTTTCTCATTGGTGAAGTTGATGCAGAGCTGCTCCAAGCTGTTGAACTGTAATTATTGATAGTTGTTTATCTTCCTTTGGAATAAAAAATGGTTCACATGACCTTTCTGTGTTTTTCTTTACTCACATCAAAGATTTCAAAGCCAGCAATGTCCAAGACTCCAATGAAGAAGGCTCTCGCTTGCTTTGTGTCCAGCATCTCATTGATACGGATGACCATCCACAAGAACATTTTCTCATAGACAGACTTGCACAGAGCGCTGACAGCGTTGTTCACCTAAAAGAAATTTGTCACTTTAATGTAATAAACAAGCTAACATCTGTTTAACATAACAACCGTTATACATTACCTGTGGGACGGTCTGACCTTTGGTGACCATCTCATTTCCGACTTTGACTCTTGGGTAGCACAGAGCCTTCAGCATATCAGCTGAGTTCAGACCCAGGAGGTAGGAGATTTTATCAGCCACTTTTGGAAAGAAACAAGACATTTCAACCTACTCTATATAATTTTTGTGTCTCTACAGAATGAGATTGGTGATATTTTCCAAATTACCCTCAGTGCCATCTGGTTCAGCCTGCTCCTCACGCTGCTTCTGCTTGAACTTCATGTTGCCATGATGCATCACAGCACCAGTGAGCTTGTAGATGTTAAACTTCTCATCAGCATTGAAGCCCAAGATGTCAATAGCAGTCTATGTAGAGAAAAAAGGTTTAAGCAAACTACACACGTTTTAAGAAAATTATTTAAAATACGAAATATTCTTTTACATCTGTGGCAATGAACTCCTCCACATCATCGATACTCTTGACTGTGATTTCACCTTGGCTGATCATTGGGAAGTCATAGGGGTTGGTGGTGATCAGCAGAGCATCTGAAACAATTGAAATAAAATCATTGTAGCTTCTTTGTCTTAAAAGTTGCTCTTTTCTACATTTAATTTTCAAGTATTTGATCATTTACCAATGAGCTCAGGCTTGTGGCCTGTCATGAGCTGATAGAAGATATGGTAGCTCCTCTCAGCAGACAGCTGGAAGGTGACACGGGACTTCTCCAGCAGATCTAAGAATCACACGTATATAAGTAAGCACTTCGATAGTAAATCATGGTACAGATTATAAATTAATATTCGATAATATTGATTACATCATGTTTATGTTTTCCTTACATGTCTCAATGTCAGCTGAAGCCAGCTTTCCACTTGTACCAAAGTGGATCCTGATGAATTTACCCTAAGCAAAATTAATATTATGTGTTACACTCTATAGTAAATCAAGCATTAACTATTAATGGACATTTAAACATTGTCTTAACTTACAAAACGGGAAGAGTTGTCATTCCTCACAGTCTTGGCATTACCATAAGCCTCTAGCAGAGGGTTAGCAGCAACAATTTGGTCTTCAAGAGATCCCTGCACAATGACAGTTGTGAATATTTTTGCACTATGCACCTAAGTATACACTGTGGAAATCTGTTTTTTCTTAAACATCCAGGCATGATCACCTGGATTTTTCCAGCAGCTTGTGGTCCTCCGTCCTTTTTGCCACCAAGAGCTGCAATTGTTGCAAAATACTGGATGACACGCTTGGTGTTGACAGTCTTGCCAGCACCGGATTCTCCGCTGAGGTACAAGAGACACATTTTGACTTATCAACTCCATTTTTGTACATTTTGTAAAACATGTACCAGTTTAATTTGTGCAACACTCACGTAATCAGGATAGACTGGTTCTCACGATCTGCAATGTACACCATAATACATTAATGTCATGTCAATGTGCATATGTTATCATTTTCTTATGAAAACACTTGAGTCTTTGGTCTGACCTGTGAGCATGAACTGATAGGCATTGTCAGAGATGGAGAAGATGTGAGGTGGAGCCTCAATCCTCTTCTTGCCTCTGTATCCTGCTACAACCACAGCATCATACACAGGAAGCCACTTGTAGGGATTCACGACCACACAGAACAACCCGGAGTAGGTCTGTTACAGAAGAACATTTCAATAAATACACAGATATGATTTCTCCTGTTAAGTTCTTTGAAATGCAGCTGAGAACTTACGTAGATCATCCAGGATGCATAACGCTCTTTGAGGTTATACAACACACAAGGCTCGTTGAGGTGGGTCATCATGACCATGTCCTCAATTTTGTCGAACTTTGGAGGATTTCTGGGGTGGATATCATCCTCCTTGACTGTGAGAGTCTATCAAAAAAACACAAATGATTTTTTTTTCCAAATGATATTATTCAAGTAATGCAGTGTTTTTATTTTAAGTGGAGTTTGTAATTTATTAATAAATAGATTTACCTTATTTCCTTCCAGTGTTTCGACAGTGGCTTTGCCACCCTCCCTCTTCACCACTTTGCACTTGAGATACATCTCATCAGCATCCGCCACAAAGTAAGCTGTTTTAGCATCAAATGGAGCAGCCTGAGCCTCAATCCTCTCCCTTTCTGGCTTCCGGAGGTAAATGGCCGCCGGGCCATACTGCTCCATCTCCGCGTCTGTGCTCATGGTGGCACTGTTAGTGGAGCCTAAACATATGAAACTTTTTAATACAGCCACACAGTAAACATAAAACAAAATTACATAAATATAAATTCATAACTGCCTCCTGAACATTTACCTCAGCTGATGCCAACAGAAATACTTCAGTGTCCTGAGGTGCAAAGGTGCTACAAAGTAAAAAATAGGGTTTGGAAAAGATTTCGTAAATATTTTATAACTATGTAAGATATTTTAGTGTTTTGGGTGTATAGTTGTTCAATACAGAAACAATATGTGTTCATAGATTTTAACTCAAAAGTAATCAGTATAGAATGTTTTACATAAATTATGTGGTATGCAGTTAAATTGTATCATAAAAAAGATATGGGAAAATTGTACTAGTCTCACCTGTCTTAGATGCCTTCCAGTTAGAGCAAATGTCTTGGGCTGCTGCCTTTATATACAACAGCCCAGCCTCCTCAGCATATGTTCTCTCCTCAATTTGGTCAGGAATGTTTGACACCTCATTGCTTGATGTTGATGCTGTCCGAAATAAACAATTGTTTCATATTTCAAGATCACACTGCAAATGGATTGTCTAGATTAGTTTTTATTAAATAAATAATTAATTGTAACAACATCAGTATTACATGTGGATTCTATAATATTTGACTTTTTATACACTAGCAATTTTTTTTAACTTAATTTCAAAGAAAATTGTGAATCTTCTTCTGTAATTGATTTATGAGATAGTTAATAAACTGCTTAGCCCCCTTAACAAAATTTTAATTTTGATTGTGTTATAAAAAAGTATTGGTAATGTCTACAGTTTACCTTCTGGTAAATTGCAAGAATGTACTTAATTATTGAAATATGATGTGTTAAGACTAGTTTTATGGGACATATATGCAAACCTTGTAAATTTCTATATCAAATCAATTAATGAGCTTTGAATTCACTAAAGGACTGAAATACCTCAGGCATCCAAAATAGAATGTTAGTTAATGGACTTTCCGTTTGAACTGGATATGTGTTGTAAATCTTCTTGGAATGGAATTGGAATAGAAATAAAGCCAGCTAAAGTCATTTAACACCAGAAAAAAATGGTTCTCATAAATGTTATTAATGACCTTGGTTTAAGGGTGATACAAATATCTATATATATAGCAAGTAAAATATTGTAAATTTTCTTGATGCTAAAAATAATTTTGGATTGTAGCCAAAATGAGGTTCATGTTTGAAATTCTGCAGGACCTGGCTAATAATTTGCTCTCCAGCAGGATATGATAATATTACCATGGTCAAAAATAAATTCAGCTTTGGCAGGGAGCAATGATTCATGTTTGGCATAGGAATGAAGATGTATTTATAGTGCACATTTAGATATGTAGTTAGCACCATATTTTTGGTTTAGAGAGATTTCAAATTGAAAATGTAAATATTGTTTTAGATTTTTTCAGATAACATTTTGAAAATAACCTCACGTTATTTTAGAGCAGTAGCTTCTTCTTTTGTCTGGCAACCGCTTAGTCACTTTTCATGCAAATTTTGCTTCTCTGTGGGCAGGGGCACTGTTTATGTCAGACTTCAGCTTTGCTTTTTTCTGGGATGTTCGTGAACAACCAATTGACTTTCATCCACAGGGACAGTTTGTCGCATGTGCCTGTGTATATTCCTAGTCATGTGAGTCATGTCTTCTACAACAGGCTTTAATCAAGGACATCCAGGAAATTGATAACGTTTTCTTGAAGCTGTTTCAACACTTACATTCGATAAATCAAGTTTTTTTTTTTGTATAACACATTTCAGCTGTACAAAACTGCCGTGTTCAAGTACTTTCAACATTTTCAGCTCACTTTAGTCTGTGTTTTAGTTCATCCAAATTAATTATTAGTTCGATTTGATAGTCGTCATTTGTCTCTCAGTTTAAATGTATGTGTTGATATTTTGTAAAACATAACACTTTGCACCGCTGTCTTGGCCAGGACACTGTTGTAAAAAATATATGAAAAAAATGTCAGTGGAGAGATACGGCTCCACTGACATGGAAAACTACCAACACAAGCAGTGAGGGAGAGCAAGACAGCTTGGCAAATTGAGAAGCAGTGTGCCCCTGTGTTACAAGTAGTGTCATGAAACCTTTGATTTAGTAACAGAAAATAGGAAAAAAGTCAACTTGCTACACAGCCAGGGAGAGTATTTCCCTTTCGATAGCCAAGCCAAGGCAAATTCTTTTATTTTGTGATGAGTGGACTTTTGTCTGTGTGTCAGGGGCAGGACTTGAAGCACTTAGGCTATTTTGTTTAATTGTTCCTCAACCATATGTACCAGGAGTTAGGAGAGTTACTTCTGCTGCTACTCGCAAGAGAGTAAATGCTAAGTCTTTTCACGCTTTTAAGTTTGCAATGAGAAAGCAAGCAGTTCAGCTTTTATACTCAACTTGTATCTTGATCTGGTTTTCTCCCAAAAGGAGCCCCTGTAGAGAACCATATAAAAAAGCCAGTGGCCCGGTTGCCACACGCACCAAAATGCCCAGCTTAATGCTCAACCTAGCATGAGAGAAAGTTGAAAGTAGAGGAGTGAGCACATAAGGAAAGAAATAGCTTATGAAATAATCTGACATTATTATAATAGGCTACTAAAATGAATTATGGAAACACGGAAAATGTACAATAACTAAATGCCTTGATCTTCTTGAAGAGTCCAGCTGTTTCATTGGGAAGATTAGGCACCCTCCTTGAATAATGGGAGGGGAAACACTGGTGTTTGTCCCAGCGCATGTCATCATAAGACATTGACTTAGAATTTTCTCTTTGATACAAGGACAGTAGCAGGTGACTTTGGGATTGAGAATTTAGTTTCTTGTGGGTGTTACCTACTTACTCAATTATGCAGCTGAACTAAAAATCAAATTACTTACAGATATGTCACAATTGAATGGAATCCTGACAGACTCTTGAATGATAAAGGAGTTATTATTTTTTAAGAGACATTTTACTTCTTTGGCTCTTGATGTAACAGGAACCATTGTTACATCAAAGACATAAATAGCCAAACCCTAATTTTCTTATTGATGCTATGTTTAAAAAGTTTGGTGTGAAAATGAGCTTGAAGGTCCTCTCTGTAATGTGATGCAAATGAAATGACACACATTGTTAAATCCTTTTCAGTCACAGAAGTGCAGGTGGTCCTGAATGTGCCCTTCTCAGGAGGTTTCTAAAAATAGCAGTGGGTTCTGTTTTAATGACCGATTACAGCTGATTCCTATGCAGTGACTGCCTGGTCAAGGGTTAATGGCTCCATTTGCTTTCACTTTTTTGCTGATGAGCACACTAAGCCCACTGGTTGAGTCCACATTATAATGGCACCATCAAGCTCTACAAAGTCAATAAAAAAATTATATGAATTCCTGTGTTTAAAATTTAGACCTCTCTTGAAGAATACATGTGGACAAGTACAGTAAAATTTAAATAATAAAAAATAGGACAAAATAATATTCTCCAATTCTTGAATCCCATATTGAAATGTGCAATCTTGCCCAAAAGCAGATTGCAAGTATGTTTAGGGTTTTCCAATTACACTCAAGAACGTTCTAAATTGTTCACATGGATAAGTGCTGTGATGTTTATTGTATTAATCTTTTTGAGATGAGCAGACATAGCAGGGATCACAGACTATTTAATAACATTAAATATGACATACATTAGTATCCTGTACATCAGTTTCCACTCATATAGCTTCAGATGCATTTTTAAAGGCTTTTTTTGTAGGAACCTATCTATGCATGTGTGGATTGATGTATGATGAAGTAGGGAAAGGATTTGGTAGATTACGTAATTAGGAATGTAAAGTCTTTTAAATAGATATGTTGATATGCCAATATATTGACTGGTAATTAACCAGCTCCCAAACAGATACCATCTCTAAAAAATAAATTTTTTTAAATAACTGATTTCATATTGTTCTATGTATGTTTCACACGGCCTCGCAATTTCAAACATTTAAATGTATTATGCAAGTTTAGAACAGAGGTAGTGTTTTCCAATGATCATTTATATTTAAAAGTCAATTAAGGTTAGAATGTCAAAACCACATGTGATTGATTCATCAAACATTCTTTCCCTTTATGAGATTTATTTTAATGCGTACAATTTTTTTTTTTTTACTTTGTGGTTGTGATATACATTTTCACAAGTTAGATGTATATCACAACCAAAAAAAAAAAAAAAAAAAAAAAAAACACAAACAAACTACTACCTATAAGTAAAGTTTAGGACAATCTAAAATTTTAGTTATTTAGGGAATTATCACAAATTTTAGAGAAGAATGCAAGTCAACATTGCACATATTTGTAACATTTAAGGTTGTCTTACTATTATTAACATTAGCAATGCAAAGTTACAGATCTTATGCCTTTGTAAGCTAAGTAGTACATACAGAAATGTGTATCTTAATTACTTTGTTCAAATCAGTTTATGGTCAGCTGTTCACAAAAATGGAAACGCATCCATCACTAAATCTCTGCCTAGCATGGGAAAGTGGGGAGCTGTGGGGGGATATCATATTTTATTGGCCAGCTTTATAATTTATTTGATGACTGCTCACATTTTCAGAGGGGGGGAGACGCAAGAGCAGCACAATCCGAAATAGGACGGCATCTGCGACTGTTGCCTCGTGTGTCAGGGGGCAAAACAGATGACAGACGCATTTTGAGTACTTATAAGGTGGACCTTGTGAACGATGACTGATTTGCTCGCTTATTTGAGGTGTCTGTACAGCTACATATTCAGTTTTACTATTTGGTAGATGAAGGGATACAGGGGAGCAAGTGAATAGTAAATATCTTCCAGATACAGTAAGTGTTTGAAGAAACCTTTACATATTTGAAAATTGGATTTGCTCTTGTTTCGATGTAAATTCTTTTTGGAAGAGGCCGGCTTCACAATATCTGTAGAACTGCAATTATTGCAGTTTTACAGTTATTGCAGTTTTTTCATTAAGTTTTCATCCAAAACTTAATAAAACTGTTTTGAATGTATTTTCTGCTAAGATGTAGCAGAAAATACATTCTGCTACAAAGAGAACAAAATTTTCTTAATGAAAAAAACAACAAAATGAGGATGATCCCATTCACATTAAAGAAAAATGTTCCTTTAAAAAGTTTATATATTTCTTGTTAGAGTCTTGTTAGAGTCACTGACTGCAAAAACACAGTACTTTAGATATTCTAGCTCCAGTTTTATCTTGTGCATGGCAGTTGCAGAGTATCAGGTTTATGTTTCTCTTTAAATTATTAAGTTACAGCTTGCCAGAAAATCAAGGTTGCCAAAAGGCATGACTTAAGAAATTCCTTTCGTATTGTGATGAAACTTGGTTTATCAATGTATTAAAGAACTGTAAGAAAACACTTTTCTTGTCCTTTTATTTAAAACACAGATGTTGCTTTGCTTGTATTATTTTATAATATGTGACCTATAAAGCTGGTTTTGTGCTTTCTACTTTGTAGGGTGGTGTATAATACATTTCTCAATCAAGTCTTTTAGCCTCTGGTTTTGCACTGGGGTTTACAGAAAAGTAGTGTTTGAAATTGTTTTCAAAAGGTATTTAACCAAAAATATCTTTTGAAAATAACCCTCAGTGGACATTGTGTTTACAGTTGATGGGTAAACTGAGACCACTCCAACATTTTTGAAATTAGTGTTCGATCAAAATACAGTCATATTTACTTCAGAAAAAAAGAATGCTGGTTTTAAAAGAACTCTTCTCTGTTGAGTAAACATAATGAGGAAAAAATATGTCCTTCTTTGTGGATAAGTTACTAACTAGTTCTAAAGTTATATTTCAAGAAAGAGAAACAAAACCACTGAATGGTATGACATTTTAAAGATATTATTTATTGAAATAGTACATTATATGATGACATTTTACAGCTAGTTCATATTATATGAACCGCATTATAATGTTCCAAAATAGAGGGCGTCTCTATTCAGCGCTGTCAGACTAGAAAAAAAGATGCAAACATTAAGGAAGTCAGGTCTCTGAGAAAGCAAGATAAAATGTTTATCAAATAAAAATAGTTCTGCAAATATTCATTCAATAACAAAGTGTATTACAAAAGACATAGTCAAAGAGCTTGTGCTCATGGAATCTTTTGTTTGACATGTGATCTCACCTTTCCAGCATCACGGCTCTTGGCTCTGAGCTTGTTGACCTGAGACTCAGCGATGTCAGCACGCTCCTGAGCTTCCTCCATCTCATGCTGGACCTTCCTGAGCCTGGACATGTGGGTGTTGGCCTGCTCCTCCTGAAAGTTTTGAGATACCAGCTATTTTAGTTAATACAAAATGTCAAATAATGGCTTGGTAATGTGCTAACTTAAAGGGGGGATTGTTTGGTGGCAGACAATCAGTCATTTCTCTTACCGCCTCCTCAGCCTGTCTCTTGTAAGCCTTCACTTTGAGCTGCAGCTTGTCCACCAGGTCCTGAAGTCGAGTCAGATTCTTTTTGTCCTCCTCAGTCTGTAGGGATGAACCAAATGTTTGCAAAGACTTATTGTAAACAAGACAAATAATATACAGGACAATAGTAAAGTTATTTGGTATTAAAGGTACTTAGTAAGTGTTTAGAAAACAGAATAGAATATTCACCTGGTAAGTCAGCTCCTTAACTCTCCTCTCATATTTGCGGACTCCTTTAACAGCATCGGCTCCACGTCTCTGCTCACCTTCAACTTCAGATTCCAGTTCACGAACCTGTTTAAAGATGTTGAATAAGGAAACAATTTAATATTACTAGGCATTATTGACACCATGTGAATTTACAGCAAAAACATTTTCATACCCTCTGCTCCAGTTTCTGGAGCTGCTTCTTGCCACCCTTCATGGCGAGGTTCTCAGCCTCATCCAGGCGGTGCTGCAGGTCCTTGACTGTGACCTCAAGGTTCTTCTTCATCCTCTCCAGGTGAGCACTGGTGTCCTGCTCCTTCTTCAGCTCTTCCGCCATCATGGCAGCCTGAAGAAATAGTTTGTCACCGGTTTCGGGTTAAAACCAGTTGATAAAAAGGGCTTGAAATTAGATTATTTTTGATATTTATATACTGACATCAGTGATAGCCTTTTTGGCCTTGTCCTCAGCATTTCTGGCTTCCTGAACTGCATCGTCCACCTCACCCTGAACCTGGACCAGATCAGATTCCAGCTTCTTCTTGGTGTTCAGAAGGCTAGTGTTCTGAAAGTGAATCAGAATGATACATTGTAGATGTGGGGATCTCAGGACATGGAAAGCGCTGCTTTCCTGTGAATAACTAAAATCCAACCTGAGAGTGCAGCAGTCCAACACGCTCACTGGCATCAACCAACTCCTGCTCAGCCACTTTACGTGATCTTTCTGTCTGTTCCAGAGCAGCTCTCAGCTCCTCAATCTCAGCTACCATCAGACCGTTCCTGCGCTCCACCATGGCCACCTGCTCCTTCATGTCCTCCTGTCCTCTGACAGCATCATCAAGGTGCAGTTGGGCATCCTAACAACAAAAGCAAAAGTCGGAGTTAAAAATTTAACTGACTTACACTTCAGTGTAAATTGTGTTTTACCACCAAACTCACCTTGAGTTGTCCCTGGACATTCCTCAGTTGTTTCTGGGCCTCGGCAGCCTGCCTGTTGGCGTGGCTCAGCTGGATCTCCATCTCGTTCAGGTCTCCTCCATCTTCTTCTTGACTCTCAGGGCATCATTCCTGCTCCTGACCTCAGCATCCAGAGTGCTCTGCATGGAGTCAATCACCTCTGGCTGTTTCTCTTGATCTGCTCCATTCTTCATCCTTCTCTGCCAGCTTCCGGTCAATCTCGCTCTTGACCTGGTTGAGCTCCAGCTGGACGCGGAGAATCTTAGACTCTTCATGTTCCAGGGTGCCCTTGAAAGGTCAAGCATATAACAAGGTTAGATGGTGGAAAAGTAAAGACAGGAGAGTATGCTTAGGGCTCATGTATGATATAAATTGCTGTTAACTTATGGAGAAATATTTTACCTCGGCTTCTTCCAGTGCAGCCTGAATTTCAGACTTCTCGGTCTCCACAGACTTTTTTGCCTTCTCCAGCTCATGGATGCTCTTACCAGTGTCGCCGATCTGTTCAGTCAGATCTGAGATCTCCTCTGCAATGAAAAGTTAATGAAGCTATAATAGAAATTTCAGAATTCCAAATTCTTTCGCCTTTTATTGAGGCTGAAGAAATAAAACGATCTGTCTCAGTAATTTTGGAGTTGCTTAACTCTGAATAATTAGGGAATACATACGCTGCAGGTTCTTGTTCTCTCTCTTCATGGTCTCCAATTGGTCCAGAGCCTCTTCATAGGAGTTCTTCATCTTGAACAGCTCAGTGCTCAGGGAGCGGGCCTCTTTTGGGCTCCTTCCAGCTCAGCCTGGCTCTCCTCATACTTCTGCTTCCATTCTGCCAGGACCTGGAAATGTGAGGAATCATTAAATATGTGTTTTTATCTGTATTAATCAGCTTTTTGGTTGTTGAAAAATGTCTGTACCTTGTCAAAGTTCCTCTGCTTCTTGTCAAGGTTGGCAGCCAGAGAATTAGCTCTCTCCACATCTGTCATGAGGTCTTCCACCTCACCTTGGAGCCTCTGCTTGGTCTTCTCCAAAGAGGCACACTTGGAGTTCACAGCCTCAATGGATTCCTCAGCCTCCTGCAAACGCTGGGCAAGCTTTTTCCTGGAGTGCATAGATGTTTCGATTGGTAGAAATGCATAATCAAAAGTACACATTATTAAATTGAGATATTCATTATGACTCACTTGGCCTCCTCCAGCTCCTCAGTACGTTGGATGGCATCAGTCTCATATTTGGACCTCCACTGAGCCACCTCACTGTTGGCCTTAGACATGCCTCTCTGCAGCTCAGCCTTGGCCTCCTGCTCCTCCTCAAACTGCTCTCTGAGCAGATCACAGTCATGGCGGGCTGACTGAACTGCATGGGCCAGGGCATTCTTGGCCTGGAAATCACAAGTTGTTAGTAGAATGATTGTCTACTGACCTCATCATTCATAGCAAAAGAAAATATAGACAGTCGTACCTTCACTTCCTCCTCAATGTGTCTCTTGAGCTCCTCAATCTGCTGAGTGAAAGCCTGCTTGCCTCTTGTCAGCTGAGAAACAAGAGCTTCTTTCTCCTCAAGTTGGCGAGAAAATTCACCTGTAAAAATCATAAATACATTATTGTTGAAAATTGTGAATCAATGTAGAACACTGGTTTAAGTTCAGTTAATTTACCATTTTCTGTCTGGAGTCTTGCTTTCTGTGCATTAATGTCATTCAGCTGGCGAACATTCTCATCATTTTTAGATTTGATTTCACTAAGTTGGTCCTCAAGAGTTCTGCACATTTTCTCCAAGTTGCCCTGAAACCATAAGTAATATATGTAAAACATAGTTATGAACCACAATTTGTATTTGATTGTTGTAAAACATGTACTATCCACTCACCTTGGCTTTGGCAACAGCCTCCATGTTGCTGGACAGGTCATCAATCTCCATCTTGTACTCACTCTTCTCCTTCTCCAGCTTCTGCTTGACGCGCTGCAGGTTGTCGATCTGCTCTCCCAGCTCAGCAACGCTGTCGGCCTGCTTCTTGCGGAGAGCTGCTGCGGTAGCTTCATGCTGCAGCGTGGACTCTTCAAGGTCACGACGCAGCTTCTGGAACTCAGCCTCACGCTTCTTGTTCATCTCAATCTGAGCAGCTGTGGCTCCACCAGCCTCCTCAAGCCTCTCACTGATCTCCTCCAGCTCCTGGAGAGGTCAGCTCTCTGCTTCTCTACCTTAGCCCTAGCAGCCCTCTCAGCCTCAATCTCCTCTTCCAGCTCCTCAATGCGAGCCTAGAAATCAAATGCATTGAAGTTGTCACTCAAGATCACTCTGCAAATCAGTATAAAAAAATTCTGCCAAGGGCATTATTACCTGAAGTTCCTTGATCTTCTTCTGAAGCTGAGCTCCAAGGGACTGTTCATCCTCAATCTTGCTGAGAAGCTGGCTGATTTCAAAGTCCTTCCTGATGTTAATAATGAGTCATTATTTTAAGTTAAACTCACGACCTTTTTAAATATTCAATAAAGGAGAGAAAAGATCCTTTACTTCTTGATTTTCTCATCAGATTGCTGCTTTTCATTCTCCAGATCCATGATGGACTCCTGGGCCAGTTTCAGATCTCCTTCAAGCTTTCTCTTGGCTCTCTCAAGGTCCATTCGGAGCTTCTTCTCTTGCTCCAATGAGCCCTCAAGCTGTTGCATAGTAGGTACATTCAATCACAGTAATTAGTGAAGATTGCATTGTTAGGTTTATGCCTAATTAGGAAGCCGAATAAACCGTTTTCTTACATCGTCCACTTGCTGTTCCAGCTTTGTCTTGGCCTTGGTCAGAGTGTTGACTTTGTCTTCCTCTGCCTGGAGATCATCCAGTGTTTGCTGATGGGCCTCTTGGAGGGCTTTCTTCTCCTTGGTCAGTTTGGCAATGGCCTCATCCTGAGTTGCCATTTCCTCTGTCAGGTTTTTCACCTGTCGGTGTTGAAATACCCAATTTTAACTGAAGTATAAGCATGTAGATGTCATAAATTCTGTGGATTGATGTATTAAATTCTGATAATGGTGTTTCGTGATGTGAACCTTGTTTTCAGTGGCATGTTTCTCCTTCTCCACTTTAGCCAAGGTGAGCTCTAAGTCATCGATGTCCTTCTTCAGCTCGGAGCATTCATCCTCCAGCTTCCTCTTCTTGGCGGTCAGCTCAGCATTGATTTCCTCTTCATCCTCCAGTCTCTCGGTTGTCTCCTTGAGTTTGGCCTCAAGCTGGATCTTGCTCTTAATCAAGCCTTCACACCTTTCCTCTGCATCTGAGAGATTCTCAACTTCCTATGATTGAGTAAAAGTCAGCAAATGTTAATGTTCTCCTTTCACATGAACAGGTCTTTAATAATGGAATCCATGATAAAACAATATCTGGTCATTATTCTCACAAATATAGTGTTCATAGCCTCAGTCTCAAAACATAACCCCACTGTTGTTTTAAGTACATAGAGTAACAAGAGAACTATATGGTTTAATAATCACAATTGAATAAAATAAATCTGCCTACTCACAGAAGCTACTTGAAGCTGCAAGTCATTCTTCTCCTGGAGAATTGAGACCATTTTCTCCTCCAGCTCCTTCTTTTTGGCCAAAGCAGCAGCCAGGTCTGTCTTCATCTTTTCATAGTTTCCTTCATATTCTGCAACTCTTTCTCAGTCTCAGCACTCTTCAGAAGAGGCTTGATCTTAAAATACAGGTTCATCCATGGCCAGTTCTTCACATTCATGAAAGAACGGATGTTGTATTGGATGGTGTAGATAGACTCTCTAAGAGAAAAGCCCAACAATCAAAGATAAATGTTTTCTCCACCTTAGAGACATAAGTATGTCAAGCTAATCTCTTGCATAATAAGAAGTAATCCCACCTCCTCTCCATCATCTTCACAAACTCCTTCCTCATGACATATCCTCTGCAGAGAGCCTGAGTCATGGTAACAAGTGAAGCCAGTTTCTCATCTCTCATCTCCTCAAGAGCGCCCAGAAGACCAGCTTTGAAGAACACCTATCATAGTAAAACGTTTGCAAGTTAAAACACATGGATGCAAAGAATTGTTCCCAGCAATATTATTAATGTCTTTTTCCAAATACCTTTGTGTGTCCAAACTTGTACTGAGTGTGGTCCACATCAATGGAGCCCAGCAGCTTCTCTGAAGCCTTCTTGTTGTCAATAAACTGTCCCTCAGGGATAACACTTGCATTCAGGACTTTGTATCTAAGGAAGAAAATTTTGGATTTTGCCTTTTTCCATATTCACATCTGAAAATGTGTTTACATTCAGAAAGACAGCAGCAGCCACCTCTGCTTGAAGTCACCGTAGAGGATTCTGCTGGGGAAGCCCTTTCTGCAGATTCTGATGCCCTCCAGCACACCGTTACACCTCAGCTGGTGGATGACCAAGAAGTTCTCCATAAGACCTGAGGGTTGGAAATATATTTAGTGAAAAATAAGTCTACAGTGTCTCCTGACATTATCATGCAAAATTTCTTCATGTAAATTTGTAAGACTGAGCTACTTACCAGGAGTCTTTGACTCATTGGGAATCAGGCAACGCACAAAGTGAGGATGAGTGCTCCTCAAGTTGGTCATCAGTTTGCCCAAGTTCTCCTGTAGGTCAGCATAATAAAATTATTCCATAGATGAGTTTAAATCATTTGAGATAGTTCTTGAAAAAATGCCCATACCCTGAAAACAGCAGACACAGTCTGGAAGGAACCACCCTTCTTCTTGCCACCCTTCTTGCCACCACCACCAGCCTCAGCTGAAGTTATGACAGTGAAAACAGTGATATTAAAACAAATTTTTCTAAGCTCTCTTTACAACATGATTTCATCAAATTCATTCTTGATATTTTTAGAACTCATTCTATTTGCACAACTGCAGCTTCACTGAACAACAAGCTTTATTAAAATGAGTGTTATAATTTTTTCAGATCATTCTTTGTATATTCAGGGTTATTCTCAGGTTGCACATTACTCTACTTAAATTAGGTTTATTTGTTTTACTGGCACATACCCTCAGCTCCAGCATGAGCTGCATACAGGAAGCACAGCAACTTGTTTCCAGACTTCTGGTAGAGCTGAACCACTGACTCGTTCAGTGGGTCCTTGTTCTTGTCCAGCCAGCCAGTGATGTTGTAGTCCACTGTACCAGCGTAGTGAACCAGGGCGAAGTGAGCCTCAGCTTTTCCCTTTCCAGGTTTGGGTTTCTCAAAGGCCTTGTTCTTGCCAAGATGCTGATCAATCAGCTTGTTCTTGAAAGTTGTATCAGAGGCTTTTGGGAACATGCACTCCTCTTCAAGGATGGAGAAGATGCCCAATGGCTGTGAATATTTACCGATTTAAATTACAACTCATATTTGAAATGAAGTATCATGTACTTAAAATCATGAATGTTATCAATTTAAGCTGAGTAATACAGCGACTTACCTTTTCAATAAGCTCAATGCAAGCAGCCAAGTCCATACCGAAGTCAATGAACTCCCATCAATGCCTTCCTTCTTGTATTCGTCTTGCTCCAGGACAAACATAGTGTGGTTGAAAAACTGTTGCAGTTTCTCATTGGTGAAGTTGATGCAGAGCTGCTCCAAGCTGTTGAACTGTAATTATTGATAGTTGTTTATCTTCCTTTGGAATAAAAAATGGTTCACATGACCTTTCTGTGTTTTTCTTTACTCACATCAAAGATCTCAAAGCCAGCAATGTCCAAGACTCCAATGAAGAAGGCTCTCGCTTGCTTTGTGTCCAGCATCTCATTGATACGGATGACCATCCACAAGAACATTTTCTCATAGATAGACTTGCACAGAGCGCTGACAGCGTTGTTCACCTAAAGAATAATTTGTCACTTTAATGTAATAAACAAGCTAACATCTGTTTAAATAACAACCGTTATACATTACCTGTGGACGGTCTGACCTTTGGTGACCATCTCGTTTCCGACTTTGACTCTTGGGTAGCACAGAGCCTTCAGCATATCAGCTGAGTTCAGACCCAGGAGGTAGGAGATTTTATCAGCCACTTTTGGAAAGAAACAAGACATTTCAACCTACTCTATATAATTTTTGTGTCTCTACAGAATGAGATTGGTGACATTTTCCAAATTACCCTCAGTGCCATCTGGTTCAGCCTGCTCCTCACGCTGCTTCTGCTTGAACTTCATGGTGCCATGATGCATCACAGCACCAGTGAGCTTGTAGATGTTAAACTTCTCATCAGCATTGAAGCCCAAGATGTCAATAGCAGTCTATGTAGAGAAAAAAGGTTTAAGCAAACTACACACGTTTTAAGAAAATGATTTAAAATACAAAATATTCTTTTACATCTGTGGCAATGAACTCCTCCACATCATCGATACTCTTGACTGTGATTTCACCTTGGCTGATCATTGGGAAGTCATAGGGGTTGGTGGTGATCAGCAGAGCATCTGAAACAATTGAAATAAAATCATTGTAGCTTTTTGTCTTAAAAGTTGCTCTTTTCTACATTTAATTTTCAAGTATTTGATCATTTACCAATGAGCTCAGGCTTGTGGCCTGTCATGAGCTGATAGAAGATATGGTAGCTCCTCTCAGCAGACAGCTGGAAGGTGACACGGGACTTCTCCAGCAGATCTAAGAATCACACGTATATAAGTAAGCACTTTGATAAGAAAATCATGGTACAGATTATAAATTAATATTCGATAATATTGATTACATCATGTTTACGTTTTCCTTACATGTCTCAATGTCAGCGGAAGCCAGCTTTCCACTTGTACCAAAGTGGATCCTGATGAATTTACCCTAAGCAAAATTAATATTATGTGTTACACTCTATAGTGAATCAAGCATTAACTATTAATGGACATTTAAAACATTGTCTTAACTTACAAAACGGGAAGAGTTGTCATTCCTCACAGTCTTGGCATTACCATAAGCCTCTAGCAGAGGGTTAGCAGCAACAATTTGGTCTTCAAGAGATCCCTGCACAATGACAGTTGTGAATATTTTTGCACTGTGCACCTAAGTATACACTGTGGAAATCTGTTTTTTCTTAAACATCCAGGCATGATCACCTGGATTTTTCCAGCAGCTTGTGGTCCTCCGTCCTTTTTGCCACCAAGAGCTGCAATTGTTGCAAAATACTGGATGACACGCTTGGTGTTGACAGTCTTGCCAGCACCGGATTCTCCGCTGAGGTACAAGAGACACATTTTGACTTATCAACTCCATTTTTATACATTTTGTAAAACATGTACCAGTTTAATTTGTGCAACACTCACGTAATCAGGATAGACTGGTTCTCACGATCTGCAATGTACACCATAATACATTAATGTCATGTCAATGTGCATATGTTATCATTTTCTTATGAAAACACTCGAGTCATTGATCTTACCTGTGAGCATGAACTGATAGGCATTGTCAGAGATGGAGAAGATGTGAGGTGGAGCCTCAATCCTCTTCTTGCCTCTGTATCCTGCTACAACCACAGCATCATACACAGGAAGCCACTTGTAGGGATTCACGACCACACAGAACAACCCGGAGTAGGTCTGTTACAGAAGAACATTTTAATAAATACACAGATATGATTTCTCCTGTTAAATTCTTTGAAATGCTGCTGAGAACTTACGTAGATCATCCAGGATGCATAACGCTCTTTGAGGTTATACAACACACAAGGCTCGTTGAGGTGGGTCATCATGACCATGTCCTCAATTTTGTCGAACTTTGGAGGATTTCTGGGTGGATATCATCCTCCTTGACTGTGAGAGTCTATCAAAAAAACACAAATGATTTTTTTTTCCAAATGATATTATTCAAGTAATGCAGTGTTTTATTTTAAGTGGAGTTTGTAATTTATTAATAAATAGATTTACCTTATTTCCTTCCAGTGTTTCAACATGGCTTTGCCACCCTCCCTCTTCACCACTTTGCACTTGAGATACATCTCATCAGCATCCGCCACAAAGTAAGCTGTTTTAGCATCAAATGGAGCAGCCTGAGCCTCAATCCTCTCCCTTTCTGGCTTCCGGAGGTAAATGGCCGCCGGGCCATACTGCTCCATCTCCGCGTCTGTGCTCATGGTGGCACTGTTAGTGGAGCCTAAACATATGAAACTTTTTAATACAGCCACACAGTAAACATAAAACAAAATTACATAAATATAAATTCATAACTGCCTCCTGAACATTTACCTCAGCTGATGCCAACAGAAATACTTCAGTGTCCTGAGGTGCTAAGGTGCTACAAAGAAAAAATAGGGTTTGGAAAAGATTTTGTAAAGATTTTATAACTATGTAAGATATTTTAGTGTTTTGGGTGTATAGTTGTTCAATACAGAAACTATATGTGTTCATAGATTTTAACTCAAAAGTAATCAGTATAGAATGTTTTACATAAATTAAGTGGTATGTTGTTAAATCGTATCATAAAAAAGATATGGGAAAATTGTACTAGTCTCACCTGTCTTAGATGCCTTCCAGTTAGAGCAAATGTCTTGGGCTGCTGCCTTTATATACAACAGCCCAGCCTCCTCAGCATATATTCTCTCGTCAATTTGGTCAGGGACATTTGACACCTCATTGCTTGATGTTGATGCTGTCCAAAATAAACAATTGTTTCATATTTCAAGATCACACTGCAAATGGATTGTCTAAATTAGTTTTTATTAAATAAATAATTAATTGTAACAACATCAGTATTACATGTGGATTCTATATTTGACTTTTTATACACTAGCAATTTTTTTTAACTTAATTTCAAAGAAAATTGTGAATCTTCTTCTGTAATTGATTTATGAGATAGTTAATAAACTGCTTAGCCCCCTTAACAAAATTTTAATTTTGATTGTGTTATAAAAAAGTATTGGTAATGTCTACAGTTTACCTTCTGGTAAATTGCAAGAATGTACTTAATTGTTGAAATATGATGTGTTAAGACTAGTTTTATAGGACATATATGCAAACCTTGTAAATTTCTATATCAAATCAATTAATGAGCTTTGAATTCACTAAAGGACTGAAATACCTCAGGCATCCAAAATAGAATGTTAGATAATGGACTTTCCGTTTGACCTCGATAGTAAATCTTCTTGGAATGGAATTGTAATAGAAATAAAGCCAGCTTAAGTCATTTAACACCAGAAAAAAATGGTTCTCATAAATGTTATTAATGACCTTGGTTTAAGGGTGATACAAATATCTACATATATAGCAAGTAAAATGTTGTAAATTTTCTTGATGCTAAAAATAATTTTGGATTGTAGCCACAATGAGGTTCATGTTTGAAATTCTGCAGGACCTGGCTAATAATTTGCTCTCCTGCAGTATATGATAATATCACCGTGGTCAAAACTAAATTCAGCTTTGGCAGGGAGCAATGATTCATGTTTGGCATAGGAATGAAGATGTATTTATAGTGCACGTTGAGATATGTCGTTAGCACCATAGTTTTGATTTAGAGATATTTCAAATCAAAAATGTAAATATTGTTTTAGATCATTTTCAGATAATATTTTGAAAATAACCTCACATTCTTTTAGAGCAGTAGCTTCTTCTTTTGTCTGGCATCCGCTTAGTCACCTTTCATGTAAATTTTGCTTCTCTGTGGGCAGGGGCACTGTTTATGTCAGACTTCAGCTTTGCTTGTTTCTGGGATGTTCGTGAACAACCAATTGACTTTCATCCACAGGGACAGTTTGTCGCATGTGCCTGTGTATATTCCTAGTCATGTGAGTCATGTCTTCTACAACAGGCTTTAATCAAGGACATCCAGAAATTGATAACGTTTTCTTGAAGCTGTTTCAAACACTTATAGTCAATCAATCGTTTTTTTTGCATAACACATTTCAGCTGTACAAAACTGCCATGTTCAAGTACTTTCAACATGGCAGTTCAAAGTATTTTACATTGTTTAAATATTCAAAAGCATCATAGAGTCAACAGTGGAGTCAGCAGTGAGGTTGTGTATGCTGTCCAGTGCCACAAAATTTTCACTGTCTTCTACATAGGTGAAACCAAATAACTTCACTAACACATGGTACAGCATAGAAGAATCAGTAGCCTGGGGCAAGATTCAGCTGTACATTTGCACCTCAAGAAGAAATCACACCTTTGTTGACAATGATGTCCATCTTCTGGACAGAGATGGTTGAAAAGAGAGATGAAGGAAGCCATCTTTGTCAAAAGGCAAAAAACAACACTGAAAGAAAGAGTTGGAGTTTCAGCATTCAAGCATCTGCAACCCTGTTTTGAAACTTATTCCAACTAAATGACTTATTCCCTTTCGACACCTATTCAGGAGTCTTTGTGAATTTTGGAGATTCGCAGTTGAGCAGCTTGCTCAACTGCGCATGATGTCCCGTCCTCCTCGGAGCATCAATCAATGACTTGCTCGTCCTTCACCTGGCTCCTTTGGGTCTCTTGCTTGGTGTGGGTTGTGTGTTTGGACACTTGGTTGTGGTGGGCTTCATTAAAAACTTAGTGAAATTCTGGATGGTTGTTGGAGTTTGGTTATATTGTTAAAACTTAGACACAGTTGTGTTTTCCACCAGCAAAATTATTCCATGGCTTGCTTGAATAAGTTTTCACTAGAGATCAGTATTCATGTCGATTTTGACAATGACAGGCCTTTAAATAAACTTTAATTGAAGCTCTGTTTAAAATCACCTATCTCTGTTCAAATTTTTGGGGGAGGTACAGACTAATTATTCTTCTAAGTTCAAAAGCTGTAAGAAATATGTTCTCTCAAATTAAGTAATTATGTAATTTAATCCAAGACAAAATGTAGGAAACAGACAAGCTTGTTGAATGCACCAAACAATAAGCATACAAAACAAATCCTCAAATTAAAGTTGATTACTTTTGCGTTGCATAAAATAATTACAGGATTTCCCAGAGAAATCCTGTAATTGTTGGGGTGCCAAGGCGTTCCACCAGCAGCACGCCGTGTTTGCATCCATCCATCCATTATCATGCATCCTTGTCCCAGGTGGGTTCAGGAGGGTTGCTGGTGCCTATCTCCAGGCAGAGTATACCCTGGACAGGTCGCCTGTGCCCGCCGTGTTTTTGTGTTTAAAATGGTGACAGGAAATGTAGGAATATTACTGGTTATTTATATGTTATTGGAAGATGTTGTCAACAATGCTTAACTAGGCAACTATACTGCTGAAAACAACAAACCAAAAAAACATAATTAAAATAAAATATATATATTTTTTTTACTTCTGTTAAGTCTTAACTAGGATATCTAAAAACACTGTTTAATACTGATTACATTTAGAGGCAACTCAGGAGCCACTTGAACCCCCCAGACATTCAGGGGCCCCCCATAAACCTTACATTTTAACATAAACCATAGAGCCAGAATTTTAACACTTTTTTGTTTACTGAGAGTGACAGTGACATTAGTTTTAATTTAATGGTTTCAAGATGGATCATTTAAAAAGATTTAAAAATTTTAACATTTAAACTTAAGATTTTAAGGAGCTAGTAGGTTTACTTTGTAAAAATGCGAAGAACATCTTCATAGTCACATTGGAGGCAGGCCACTAGGCTTATGATACACTGGGGGGAACCCTGAATTATCTTCTCTATCTCCTGTTACTGTAAGTACAGCATTTAGTCTCTGTAACCAGCTCCCAAACAGATACCATCTCTAAAAAATATTTTTTTTAAAATAACTGATTTCATATTGTTCTATGTATGTTTCACCCGGCCTCGCAATTTCAAACATTTAAATGTATTATGCAAGTTTAGAACAGAGGTAGTGTTTTCCAATGATCATTTATATTTAAAAGTCAATTAAGGTTAGAATGTCAAAACCACATGTGATTGATTCATCAAACATTCTTTCCCTTTATGAGATTTATTTTAATGCGTACAATTTTTTTTTTTACTTTGTGGTTGTGATATACATTTTCACAAGTTAGATGTATATCACAACCAAAATAAAAAAACATAAAACACAAACTACTACCAATAAGTAAAGTTTAGGACATTCTAAAAGTATCACAAATTTTAGAGAAGAATGCAAGTTGCAGATCTTATGCCTTTGTAAGCTAAGTAGTACATACATGGTCAGCTGTTCACAAAAATGGAAACGCATCCATCACTAAATCTCTGCCTAGCATGGGAAAGAGGGGAGCTGTGGGGGGATATCATATTTCATTGGCCGGCTTTTTAATTTTTTTGATGACTGCTCACATTTTCAGAGGGGGGGAGACGCAAGAGCAGCACAATTCGAAATAGGACGGCATCTGCGACTGTTGCCTCGTGTGTCAAGGTGCAAAACAGATGACAGATGCATTTTGAGTACTTATAAGGCGGACCTTGTGAACGATGACTGATTTACTCACTCATTTGAGGTGTCTGTACAGCTACATATTCAGTTTTACTATTTGGTAGATGAAGGGATACAGGGCAGCAAGTGAATAGTAAATATCTTCCAGATACAGTAAGTCTTTGAAGAAACCTTTACATATTTGAAAATTGGATTTGCTCTTGTTTCGATGTAAATTCTTTTTGGAAGAGGCCTGCTTCACAATATCTGTAAAACTGCAATTATTGCAGTTTTACAGTTATTGCAGTTTTTTCATTAAGTTTTCATCCAAAACTTAATGAAACTGTTTTGAATGTATTTTCTGCTAAGATGTAGCAGAAAATACATTCTGCTACAAAGAGAACAAAATTTTCTTAATAAAAAAAACAACAAAATGAGGATGATCCCATTCACATTAAAGAAAAATGTTCCTTTAAAAAGTTTATATATTTCTTGTTAGAGTCTTGTTAGAGTCACTGACTGCAAAACACAGTACTTTAGATATTCTAGCTCCAGTTTTATCTTGTGCATGGCAGTTTCAGAGTATCAGGTTTATGTTTCTCTTTAAATTATTAAGTTTACAGCTTGCCAGAAAATCAAGGTTGCCAAAAGGCATGACTTAAGAAATTCCTTTCGTATTGTAATGAAACTTGGTTTATCAATGTATTAAAGAACTGTAAGAAAACACTTTTCTTGTCCTTTTATTTAAAACACAGATGTTGCTTTGCTTGTATTATTTTATAATATGTGACCTATAAAGCTGGTTTTGTGCTTTCTACTTTGTAGGGTGGTGTATAATACATTTTCAATCAAGTCTTTTAGCCTCTGGTTTTGCACTGGGGTTTACAGAAAAGTAGTGTTTGAAATTGTTTTCAAAAGGTATTTAACCAAAAATATCTTTTGAAAATAACCCTCAGTGGACATTGTGTTTACAGTTGATGGGTAAACTGAGACCACTCCAACATTTTTTGAAATTAGTGTTCGATCAAAATACAGTAATATTTACTTCAGAAAAAAAGAATGCTGGTTTTAAAAGAACTCTTCTCTGTTGAGTAAACATAATGAGGAAAAATATGTCCTTCTTTGTGGATAAGTTACTAACTAGTTCTAAAGTTATATTTCAAGAAAGAGAAACAAAACCACTGAATGGTATGACATTTTAAAGATATTATTTATTGAAATAGTACATTATATGATGACATTTTACAGCTAGTTCATATTATATGAACCGCATTATAATGTTCCAAAATAGAGGGCGTCTCTATTCAGCGCTGTCAGACTAGAAAAAAAGATGCAAACATTAAGGAAGTCAGGTTTCTCTGAGAAAGCAAGATAAAATGTTTATCAAATAAAAATAGTTCTGCAAATATTCATTCAATAACAAAGTGTATTACAAAAGGACATAGTCAAAGAGCTTGTGCTCATGGAATCTTTTGTTTGACATGTGATCTCACCTTTCCAGCATCACGGCTCTTGGCTCTGAGCTTGTTGACCTGAGACTCAGCGATGTCAGCACGCTCCTGAGCTTCCTCCATCTCATGCTGGACCTTCCTGAGCCTGGACATGTGGGTGTTGGCCTGCTCCTCCTGAAAGTTTTGAGATACCAATTATTTTAGTAAATACGAAATGCCAAATAATGGCTTGGTAATGTGCTAACTTAAAGGGGGGATTGTTTGGTGGCAGACAATCAGTCATTTCTCTTACCGCCTCCTCAGCCTGTCTCTTGTAAGCCTTCACTTTGAGCTGCAGCTTGTCCACCAGGTCCTGAAGTCGAGTCAGATTCTTTTTGTCCTCCTCAGTCTGTAGGGATGAACCAAATGTTTGCAAAGACTTATTGTAAACAAGACAAATAATATACAGGACAATAGTAAAGTTATTTGGTATTAAAGGTACTTAGTAAGTGTTTAGAAAACAGAATAGAATATTCACCTGGTAAGTCAGCTCCTTAACTCTCCTCTCATATTTGCGGACTCCTTTAACAGCATCGGCTCCACGTCTCTGCTCACCTTCAACTTCAGATTCCAGTTCACGAACCTGTTTAAAGATGTTGAATAAGGAAACAATTTAATATTACTAGGCATTATTGACACCATGTGAATTTACAGCAAAAACATTTTCATACCCTCTGCTCCAGTTTCTGGAGCTGCTTCTTGCCACCCTTCATGGCGAGGTTCTCAGCCTCATCCAGGCGGTGCTGCAGGTCCTTGACTGTGACCTCAAGGTTCTTCTTCATCCTCTCCAGGTGAGCACTGGTGTCCTGCTCCTTCTTCAGCTCTTCCGCCATCATGGCAGCCTGAAGAAATAGTTTGTCACCGGTTTCGGTTAAAACCAGTTGATAAAAAGGGCTTGAAATTAGATTATTTTTGATATTATACTGACATCAGTGATAGCCTTTTTGGCCTTGTCCTCAGCATTTCTGGCTTCCTGAACTGCATCGTCCACCTCACCCTGAACCTGGACCAGATCAGATTCCAGCTTCTTCTTGGTGTTCAGAAGGCTAGTGTTCTGAAAGTGAATCAGAATGATACATTGTAGATGTGGGGATCTCAGGACATGGAAAGACCTGGTTTCTTGTGAATAACTAAAATCCAACCTGAGAGTGCAGCAGTCCAACACGCTCACTGGCATCAACCAACTCCTGCTCAGCCACTTTACGTGATCTTTCTGTCTGTTCCAGAGCAGCTCTCAGCTCCTCAATCTCAGCTACCATCAGACCGTTCCTGCGCTCCACCATGGCCACCTGCTCCTTCATGTCCTCCTGTCCTCTGACAGCATCATCAAGGTGCAGTTGGGCATCCTAACAACAAAAGCAAATGTCGGAGTCAAAAATTTTACTGATTTACACTCTTCAGTGTAAATTGTGTTTTACACCAAACTCACCTTGAGTTGTCCCTGGACATTCCTCAGTTTTTCTGGGCCTCGGCAGCCTGCCTGTTGGCGTGGCTCAGCTGGATCTCCATCTCGTTCAGGTCTCCCTCCATCTTCTTCTTGACTCTCAGGGCATCATTCCTGCTCCTGACCTCAGCATCCAGAGTGCTCTGCATGGAGTCAATCACCCTCTGGCTGTTTCTCTTGATCTGCTCCATTTCTTCATCCTTCTCTGCCAGCTTCCGGTCAATCTCGCTCTTGACCTGGTTGAGCTCCAGCTGGACGCGGAGAATCTTAGACTCTTCATGTTCCAGAGTGCCCTTGAAAGGTCAAGCATATAATAAGGTTAGATGGTGAAAAAATAAAGACAGGAGAGTATGCTTAGGGCTCATGTATGATATAAATTGCTGTTCACTTGTGGAGAAATATTTTACCTCGGCTTCTTCCAGTGCAGCCTGAATTTCAGACTTCTCGGTCTCCACAGTCTTTTTAGCCTTCTCCAGCTCATGGATGCTCTTACCAGTGTCGCCGATCTGTTCAGTCAGATCTGAGATCTCCTCTGCAATGAAAAGTTAATAAATGAATGAAGCTATAATAGAAATCTGCCAAATATAAACCTGAAGAAATTTCAGAATTACAAATTCTTTCGCCTTTTATTGAAGCTGAAGCAATAAAAGGATCTGTCTCTCAGTAATTTTGGAGTTGCTCAACTCTTTGAATAATTAGGGAATACATACGCTGCAGGTTCTTGTTCTCTCTCTTCATGGTCTCCAATTGGTCCAGAGCCTCTTCATAGGAGTTCTTCATCTTGAACAGCTCAGTGCTCAGGGAGCGGGCCTCCTTTTGGGCTCCTTCCAGCTCAGCCTGACTCTCCTCATACTTCTGCTTCCATTCTGCCAGCACCTGGAAATGTGAGAATTAATTAAAAATGTGTTTTTATCTGTATTAATCAGCCTTTTGGTTTTTGAAATATTTCTGTACCTTGTCAAAGTTCCTCTGCTTCTTGTCAAGGTTGGCAGCCAGAGAATTAGCTCTCTCCACATCTGTCATGAGGTCTTCCACCTCACCTTGGAGCCTCTGCTTGGTCTTCTCCAAAGAGGCACACTTGGAGTTCACAGCCTCAATGGATTCCTCAGCCTCCTGCAAGCGCTGGGCAAGCTTTTTCTGGAGTGCAGAGTTGTTTCGATTGGTAGAAATGCATAATCAAAATACACATAATTAAATTGAGATATTCATTATGACTCACTTGGCCTCCTCCAGCTCCTCAGTACGTTGGATGGCATCAGTCTCATATTTGGACCTCCACTGAGCCACCTCACTGTTGGCCTTAGACATGCCTCTCTGCAGCTCAGCCTTGGCCTCCTGCTCCTCCTCAAACTGCTCTCTGAGCAGATCACAGTCATGACGGGCTGACTGAACTGCATGGGCCAGGGCATTCTTGGCCTGGAAAGCACAAAGTTGTTAGTAGAATGATTTGTCTACTGACCTCATCATTCATAGCAAAAGAAAATATAGACAGTCGTACCTTCACTTCCTCCTCAATGTGTCTCTTGAGCTCCTCAATCTGCTGAGTGAAAGCCTGCTTGCCTCTTGTCAGCTGAGAAACAAGAGCTTCTTTCTCCTCAAGTTGGCGAGAAAATTCACCTGTAAAAATCATAAATACATTATTGTTGAAATTGTGAATCAATGTAGAACACTGGTTTAAGTTCAGGTAAATTACCATTCTCTGTCTGGAGTCTTGCTTTCTGTGCATTAATGTCATTCAGCTGGCGAACATTCTCATCATTTTTAGATTTGATTTCACTAAGTTGGTCCTCAAGAGTTCTGCACATTTTCTCCAAGTTGCCCTGAAACCATAAGTAATATATGTAAAACACAGTTATGAACCACAATTTGTATTTGATTGTTGTAAAACATGTACTATCCACTCACCTTGGCTTTGGCAACAGCCTCCATGTTGCTGGACAGGTCATCAATCTCCATCTTGTACTCACTCTTCTCCTTCTCCAGCTTCTGCTTGACGCGCTGCAGGTTGTCGATCTGCTCTCCCAGCTCAGCAACGCTGTCGGCCTGCTTCTTGCGGAGAGCTGCTGCGGTAGCTTCATGCTGCAGCGTGGACTCTTCAAGGTCACGACGCAGCTTCTGGAACTCAGCCTCACGCTTCTTGTTCATCTCAATCTGAGCAGCTGTGGCTCCACCAGCCTCCTCAAGCCTCTCACTGATCTCCTCCAGCTCCCTGGAGAGGTCAGCTCTCTGCTTCTCTACCTTAGCCCTAGCAGCCCTCTCAGCCTCAATCTCCTCTTCCAGCTCCTCAATGCGAGCCTAGAAATCAAATGCATTGAAGTTGTCACTCAAGATCACTCTGCAAATCAGTATAAAAAAATTCTGCCAAGGGCATTATTACCTGAAGTTCCTTGATCTTCTTCTGAAGCTGAGCTCCAAGGGACTGTTCATCCTCAATCTTGCTGAGAAGCTGGCTGATTTCAAGTCCTTCCTGGATTTCAAAATGCAGTGTTGAGCTCAATTATCTGACTTGACACAAACACATGTTGGAAAACAAAAGATAGTCTGCACTCACTTCTTGATTTTCTCCTCAGATTGCTGCTTGTCATTCTCCAGATCCATGATGGACTCCTGGGCCAGTTTCAGATCTCCTTCAAGCTTTCTCTTGGCTCTCTCAAGGTCCATACGAAGCTTCTTCTCTTGCTCCAATGAGCCCTCAAGCTGTTGCATAGTAGGTACATTCAATCACAGTAATCAATGGAAGGACTGTATCATGAGATTTATGCCTCACGAGGAAGCCTAATAAACCGTTTTCTTACATCGTCCACTTGCTGTTCCAGCTTTGTCTTGGCCTTGGTCAGAGTGTTGACTTTGTCTTCCTCTGCCTGGAGATCATCCAGTGTTGCTGATGGGCCTCTTGGAGGGCTTTCTTCTCCTTGGTCAGCTTGGCAATGGCCTCATCCTGAGTTGCCATTTCCTCTGTCAGGTTTTTCACCTGTCGGTGTTGAAATACCCAATTTTAACTGAAGTATAAGCATGTAGATGTCATAAATTCTGTGGATTGGTGTATTAAATTCTGATAATGTTGTCTCAGTGATGTGAACCTTGTTTTCAGTGGCATGTTTCTCCTTCTCCACTTTAGCCAAGGTGAGCTCTAAGTCATCGATGTCCTTCTTCAGCTCGGAGCATTCATCCTCCAGCTTCCTCTTCTTGGCGGTCAGCTCAGCATTGATTTCCTCTTCATCCTCCAGTCTCTCGGTTGTCTCCTTGAGTTTGGCCTCAAGCTGGATCTTGCTCTTAATCAAGCCTTCGCATCTTTCCTCAGCATCTGAGAGATTCTCAACCTCCTATGATTGAGAATAAGTCAACAAATGTGAATGTTCTCCTTTCACATGAACAGGTCTTTAATAATAGAATCCATGATAAAACAATATCTGGTCATTATTCTCTCAAATCTAGTGTTCGTAGCCTCAGTCTCAAAACATAACCCCACTCTTGATTTAAGTACATAGAGTAACAAGAGAACTATATGGTTTAATAATTACACTTGAATAAAACAAATCTGCCTACTTACAGCAGCCACTTGAAGCTGCAAGTCATTCTTCTCCTGGAGAATTGAGACCATTTTTTCCTCCAGCTCCTTCTTTTTGGCCAAAGCAGCAGCCAGGTCTGTCTTCATCTTATCATAATTCTCCTTCATATTCTGCAACTCTTTCTCAGTCTCAGCACTCTTCAGAAGAGGCTTGATCTTGAAATACAAGTTCATCCATGGCCAGTTCTTCACATTCATGAAGGAACGGATGTTGTATTGGATGGTGTAGATAGACTCTCTAAGAGAAAAGCCCAACAATCAAAGATAAATGTTTTCTCCACCTTAGAGACATAAGTATGTCAAGCTAATCTCTGGCATAATAAGAGGTAATCCCACCTCCTCTCCATCATTTTCACAAACTCCTTCCTCATGACATATCCTCTGCAGAGAGCCTGAGTCATGGTAACAAGTGAAGCCAGTTTCTCATCTCTCATCTCCTCAAGAGCGCCCAGAAGACCAGCTTTGAAGAACACCTATCATAGTAAAACGTTTGCAAGTTAAAACACATGGATGCAAAGAATTGTTCCCAGCAATGTCATTAATGTCTTTTTCCAACATACTTTTGTGTGTCCAAACTTATACTCAGTGTGGTCCACATCAATGGAGCCCAGCAGCTTCTCTGAAGCCTTCTTGTTGTCAATAAACTGTCCCTCAGGGATAACACTTGCATTCAATACTTTGTATCTAAGGAAGAAAAATTGGATATTGCCTTTTTCCATCTTCACATCTGAAAACATGTGTTTACATTCAGAAAGACAGCAGCAGCCACCTCTGCTTGAAGTCACCGTAGAGGATTGCTGGGGAAGCCCTTTCTGCAGATTCTGATGCCCTCCAGCACACCGTTACACCTCAGCTGGTGGATGACCAAGAAGTTCTCCATAAGACCTGAGGGTTGGAAATAAATTTGTGAAAAATAAGTCAACTGTGTCTCCTAACAATATCATGTAAAATTTCTTCATGTAAATTTGTAAGACTGAGCTACTTACCAGGAGTCTTTGACTCATTGGGAATCAGGCAACGCACAAAGTGAGGATGAGTGCTCCTCAAGTTGGTCATCAGTTTGCCCAAGTTCTCCTGTAGGTCAGCATCATAAAATTATTCCCTAATTGGGTTTAAATCATTTGAGATAGTTCTCAAAAAAATGCCCATACCCTGAGAGCAGACACAGTCTGGAAAACCACCCTTCTTCTTGCCACCCTTCTTGCCACCACCACCAGCCTCAGCTGAAGTTATGACAGTGAAAACAGTGATATTAAAACAAATTTTTCTAAGCTCTCTTTACAACATGATTACATCACATTCATTCTTGATATTTTTAAAAATTATTCTATTTGCACAACTGCAGCTTCACTGAACAACAAGCTTTATTAAAATGAGTGTTAAAATTTTTCCAGACCACTCTTTGTATATTCAGGGTTATTCTCATGTAGCAGATTTTTCTACTTAAATTAGGTTTATCTGTTTTACTGGCACATACCCTCAGCTCCAGCATGAGCTGCATACAGTAAGCACAGCAACTTGTTTGCAGACTTCTGGTAGAGCTGAACCACTGAATCGTTCAGTGGGTCCTTGTTCTTGTCCAGCCAGCCAGTGATGTTGTAGTCCACTGTACCAGCGTAGTGAACCAGGGAGAAGTGAGCCTCAGCTTTGCCCTTTCCAGGTTTGGGTTTCTCAAAGGCCCTGTTCTTGCCAAGATGCTGATCAATCAGCTTGTTCTTGAAAGTTGTATCAGAGGCTTTTGGGAACATGCACTCCTCTTCAAGGATGGAGAAGATGCCCAATGGCTGTGAATAATTACCGATTTAAATTACAACTCATATTTGAAATGAAAAATCATGTACTTACAATCATGGATGTTATCAGTTTAAGCTGAGTAATACAGTGACTTACCTTTTCAATAAGCTCAATGCAGGCAGCCAAGTCCATACCAAAGTCAATGAACTCCCAATCAATGCCTTCCTTCTTGTACTCCTCTTGCTCCAGGACAAACATGTGGTGGTTGAAAAACTGTTGCAGTTTCTCATTGGTGAAGTTGATGCAGAGCTGCTCCAAGCTGTTGTACTGTAATTATTGATAGTTGTTTATCTTCCTTTGGAATAAAAAATGGTTCACATGACCTTTCTGTGTTTTTCTTTACTCACATCAAAGATCTCAAAGCCAGCAATGTCCAAGACTCCAATAAAGAAGGCTCTCGCTTGCTTTGTGTCCAGCATCTCATTGATACGGATGACCATCCACAAGAACATTTTCTCATAGACAGACTTGCACAGAGCGCTGACAGCGTTGTTCACCTAAAAGAATAATTTGTCACTTTAATGTAATAAACAAGCTAACATCTGTTTAACATAACAACCGTTATACATTACCTGTGGGACGGTCTGACCTTTGGTGACCATCTCGTTTCCGACTTTGACTCTTGGGTAGCACAGAGCCTTAAGCATATCAGCTGAGTTCAGACCCAGGAGGTAGGCGATTTTATCAGCCACTTTTGGAAAGAAACAAAAGACATTCAACCTACTCTATATAATTTTTGTGTCTCTACAGAATGAGATTGGTGACATTTTCCAAATTACCCTCAGTGCCATCTGGTTCAGCCTGCTCCTCACGCTGCTTCTGCTTGAACTTCATGTTGCCATGATGCATCACAGCACCAGTGAGCTTGTAGATGTTAAACTTCTCATCAGCATTGAAGCCCAAGATGTCAATAGCAGTCTATGTAGACAAAAAAGGTTTAAGTAAACTACACACGTTTTAAGAAAATGATTTAAAATACAAAATATTCTTTTACATCTGTGGCAATGAACTCCTCCACATCATTGATACTCTTGACTGTGATTTCACCTTGGCTGACCATTGGGAAGTCATAGGGGTTGGTGGTGATCAGCAGAGCATCTGAAACAATTGAAAAATCATTGTAGCTTCTTTGTCTTAAAAGTTGCTCTTTTCTACATTTAATTTTCAAGTATTTGATCATTTACCAATGAGCTCAGGCTTGTGGCCTGTCATGAGCTGATAGAAGATATGGTAGCTCCTCTCAGCAGACAGCTGGAAGGTGACACGGGACTTCTCCAGCAGATCTAAGAATCACACGTATATAAGTAAGCACTTCGATAAGTAAATTATGGTACAGATTATAAATTAATAATAGATAATATTGATTACATCATGTTTATGTTTTCCTTACATGTCTCAATGTCAGCTGAGGCCAGCTTTCCACTTGTACCAAAGTGGATCCTGATGAATTTACCCTGAGCAAAATTAATATTATGTGTTACACTCTATAGGAAATCAAGCATTAACTATTAATGGACATTTAAACATTGTCTTAACTTACAAAACGGGAAGAGTTGTCATTCCTCACAGTCTTGGCATTACCATAAGCCTCTAGCAGAGGGTTAGCAGCAACAATTTGGTCTTCAAGAGATCCCTGCACAATGACAGTTGTGAATATTTTTGCACTATGCACCTAAGTATACACTGTGGAAATCTGTTTTTTCTTAAAAATCAAGGCATGATCACCTGGATTTTTCCAGCAGCTTGTGGTGCTGCGTCCTTTTTGCCACCAAGAGCTGCAATTGTTGCAAAATACTGGATGACACGCTTGGTGTTGACAGTCTTGCCAGCACCGGATTCTCCGCTGAGGTACAAGAGACACATTTTGACTTATAAACTCCATTTTTATACATTTTGTAAAACATGTACCAGTTTAATTTGTGCAACACTCACGTAATCAGGATAGACTGGTTCTCACGATCTGCAATGCACACCATAATACATTAATGTCATGTCAATGTGCATATGTTATCATTTTCTTATGAAAACACTTGTCTTTCATTTACCTGTGAGCATGAACTGATAGGCATTGTCAGAGATGGAGAAGATGTGAGGTGGAGCCTCAATCCTCTTCTTGCCTCTGTATCCTGCTACAACAATAGCATCATACACAGGAAGCCACTTGTAGGGATTTACGACCACACAGAACAACCCGGAGTAGGTCTGTTACAGAAGAACATTTCAATAAATACACAGATATGATTTCTCCTGTTAAGTTCTTTGAAATGCAGCTGAGAACTTACGTAGATCATCCAGGATGCATAACGCTCTTTGAGGTTATACAACACACAAGGCTCGTTGAGGTGGGTCATCATGACCATGTCCTCAATTTTGTCGAACTTTGGAGGATTTCTGGGGTGGATATCATCCTCCTTGACTGTGACAGTCTATCAAAAAAACACAAATGATTTTTTTTTTCCAAATGATATTATTCAAGTAATGCAGTGTTTTTATTTTAAGTGGAGTTTGTAATTTATTAATAAATAGATTTACCTTATTTCCTTCCAGTGTTTCAACAGTGGCTTTGCCACCCTCCCTCTTCACCACTTTGCACTTGAGATACATCTCATCAGCATCCACCACAAAGTAAGCTGTTTTAGCATCAAATGGAGCAGTCTGAGCCTCAATCCTCTCCTTTTCTGGCTTCCGGAGGTAAATGGCTGCCGGGCCATAGGCCTCCATCTCCGCGTCTGTGCTCATGGTGGCACTGTTAGTGGAGCCTAAACATATGAAACTTTTTAATACAGCCACACAGTAAACATAAAACAAAATTACATAAATATAAATTCATAACTGCCTCCTGAACATTTACCTCAGCTGATGCCAACAGAAATACTTCAGTGTCCTGAGGTGCTAAGGTGCTACAAAGAAAAAATAGGGTTTGGAAAGATTTTGTAAAGATTTTATAACTATGTAAGATATTTTAGTGTTTTGGGTGTATAGTTGTTCAATACAGAAACTATATGTGTTCATAGATTTTAACTCAAAAGTAATCAGTATAGAATGTTTTACATAAATTAAGTGGTATGTTGTTAAATCGTATCATAAAAAAGATATGGGAAAATCGTTCTAGTCTCACCTGTCTTAGATGCCTTCCAGTTAGAGCAAATGTCTTGGGCTGCTGCCTTTATATACAACAGCCCAGCCTCCTCAGCAAATGTTCCCTCCTCAATATGGTCAGGAATGTTTGACACCTCATTGCTTGATGTTGATGCTGTCCGAAATAAACCATTGTTTCATATTTCAAGATCACACTGCAAATGGATTGTCTAAATTAGTTTTTATTAAATAAATAATTAATTGTAACAACATCAGTATTACATGTGGATTCTATAATATTTGACTTTTTATACACTAGCAATTTTTTTAAACTTAATTTCAAAGAAAATTGTGAATCTTCTTCTGTAATTGATTTATGAGATAGTTAATAAACTGCTTAGCCCCTTAACAAAATTTTAATTTTGACTGTGTTATAAAAAAGTATTGGTAATGTCTACAGTTTACCTTCTGGTAAATTGCAAGAATGTACTTAATTATTGAAATATGATGTGTTAAGACTAGTTTTATGGGACATATATGCAAACCTTTTAAATTTCTATATCAAATCAATTAATGAACTTTGAATTCACTAAAGGACTGAAATACCTCAGGCATCCAAAATAGAATGTTAGTTAATGGACTTTCCGTTTGAACTGGATATGTGTTGTAAATCTTCTTGGAATGGAATTGGAATAGAAATAAAGCCAGCTAAAGTCATTTAACACCAGAAAAAAATGGTTCTCATAAATGTTAATGACCTTGGTTTAAGGGTGATACAAATATCTACATATATAGCAAGTAAAATATTGTAAATTTTCTTGATGCTAAAAATAATTTTGGATTGTAGCCAAAATGAGGTTCATGTTTGAAATTCTGCAGGACCTGGCTAATAATTTGCTCTCCTGCAATATATGATAATATTACCATGGTCAAAACTAAATTCAGCTTTGGCAGGGAGCAATGATTCATGTTTGGCATAGGAAAGAAGATATATTTATAGTGCACATTTAGATATGTAGTTAGCACCATATTCTTGGTTTAGAGAGATTTCAAATCTAAAATGTAAATATAATTTTAGATCATTTTCAGATAATATTTTGAAAATAACCTCACATTCTTTTAGAGCAGTAGCTTCTTCTTTTGTCTGGCATCCGCTTAGTCACCTTTCATGTAAATTTTGCTTCTCTGTGGGCAGGGGCACTGTTTACAACTTCAGCTTTGCTTGTTTCTGGGATGTTCGTGAACAACCAATTGACTTTCATCCACAGGGACAGTTTGTCGCATGTGCCTGTGTATATTCCTAGTCATGTGAGTCATGTCTTCTACAACAGGCTTTAATCAAGGACATCCAGGAATTTGATAACGTTTTCTTGAAGCTGTTTCAACACTTATAGTCAATCAATCGTTTTTTTTGCATAACACATTTCAGCTGTACAAAACTGCCATGTTCAAGTACTTTCAACATGGCAGTTCAAAGTATTTTACATTGTTTAAATATTCAAAAGCATCATAGAGTCAACAGTGGAGTCAGCAGTGAGGTTGTGTATGCTGTCCAGTGCCACAAAATTTTCACTGTCTTCTACATAGGTGAAACCAAATAACTTCACTAACACATGGTACAGCATAGAAGAATCAGTAGCCTGGGCAAGATTCAGCTGTACATTTGCACCTCAAGAAGAAATCACACCTTTGTTGACAATGATGTCCATCTGTCTGGACAGAGATGGTTGAAAAGAGAGATGAAGGAAGCCATCTTTGTCAAAAGGCAAAAACAACACTGAAAGAAAGAGTTGGAGTTTTCAGCATTCAAGCATCTGCAACCCTGTTTTGAAACTTATTCCAACTAATGACTTATTCCCTTTCGACCCTTTCAGGAGTCTTTGTGAATTTTGTAATTCGCAGTTGAGCAGCTGCTCAACTGCGAATGATGTCCCGTCCTCCTCGGAGCATCAATCAATGACTTGCTCGTCCTTCACCTGGCTCCTTTGGGTCTCTTGCTTGGTGTGGGTTGTGTGTTTGGACACTTGGTTGTGGTGGGCTTCATTAAAAACTTAGTGAAATTCTGGATGGTTGTTGGAGTTTGGTTATATTGTTAAAACTTAGACACAGTTGTGTTTTCCACCAGCAAAATTTTCCATGGCTTGCTTGAATAAGTTTCACTAGATCAGTATTCATGTCGATTTTGACAATGACAGGCCTTTAAATAAACTTTAATTGAAGCTCTGTTTAAAATCACCTATCTTTGTTCAAATTTTTGGGGGAGGTACAGACTAATTATTCTTCTAAGTTCAAAAGCTGTAAGAAATATGTTCTCTCAAATTAAGTAATTATGTAATTTAATCCAAGCAAAATGTAGGAAACAGACAAGCTTGTTGAATGCACCAAACAATAAGCATACAAAACAAATCCTCAAATTAAAGTTGATTACTTTTGCGTTGCATAAAATAATTACATGATTTCCCAGAGAAATCCTGTAATTGTTGGGGTGCCAAGGCGTCCACCAGCAGCACGCCGTGTTTGCATCCATCCATCCATTATCATGCATCCTTGTCCCAGGTGGGTTCAGGAGGTTGCTGGTGCCTATCTCCAGGCAGAGTATACCCTGGACAGGTCGCCTGTGCCCGCCGTGTTTTTGTGTTTAAAATGGTGACAGGAAATGTAGGAATATTACTGGTTATTTATATGTTATTGGAAGATGTTGTCAACAATGCTTAACTAGGCAACTATACTGCTGAAAACAACAAACCAAAAAAATATAATTAAAATAAAATATATATATATTTTTTACTTCTGTTAAGTCTTAACTAGGATATCTAAAAACGCTGTATAATACTGATTACATTTAGGGGCAACTCAGGAGCCACTTGAACCCCCCAGACATTCAGGGGCCCCCCATAAACCTTACATTTTAACATAAACCATAGAGCCAGAATTTTAACACTTTTTTGTTTACTGAGAGTGACAGTGACATTAGTTTTAATTTAATGGTTTCAAGATGGATCATTTAAAAAGATTTAAAAATTTTTAACATTTAAACTTAAGATTTTAAGGAGCTAGTAGGTTTACTTTGTAAAAATGCGAAGAACATCTTCATAGTCACATTGGAGGCAGGCCACTAGGCTTATGATACACTGGGGGGAACCCTGAATTATCTTCTCTATCTCCTGTTACTGTAAGTACAGCATTTAGTCTCTGTAACCAGCTCCCAAACAGATACCATCTCTAAAAAATATTTTTTTTAAAATAACTGATTTCATATTGTTCTATGTATGTTTCACCCGGCCTCGCAATTTCAAACATTTAAATGTATTATGCAAGTTTAGAACAGAGGTAGTGTTTTCCAATGATCATTTATATTTAAAAGTCAATTAAGGTTAGAATGTCAAAACCACATGTGATTGATTCATCAAACATTCTTTCCCTTTATGAGATTTATTTTAATGCGTACAATTTTTTTTTTTACTTTGTGGTTGTGATATACATTTTCAGAAGTTAGATGTATATCACAACCAAAATAAAAAAACATAAAACACAAACTACTACCAATAAGTAAAGTTTAGGACATTCTAAAATTTTTGTTATTTAGGGAATTATCACAAATTTTGGAGAAGAATGCAAGTTACAGATCTTATGCCTTTGTAAGCTAAGTAGTACATACAGAAATGTGTATCTTAATTACTTTCTTCAAATCAGTTTATGGTCAGCTGTTCACAAAAATGGAAACGCATCCATCACTAAATCTCTGCCTAGCATGGGAAAGTGGGGAGCTGTGGGGGAGATATCATATTTTATTGGCCAGCTTTATAATTTATTTGATGACTGCTCACATTTTCAGAGGGGGAGACGCAAGAGCAGCACAATTCGAAATAGGACGGCATCTGCGACATTTGCCTTGTGTCAAGGTGCAAAACAGATGACAGACGCATTTTGAGTACTTATAAGGCGGACCTTGTGAACGATGACTGATTTACTCACTCATTTTGAGTGTCTGTACAGCTACATATTCAGTTTTACTATTTGGTAGATGAAGGGATACAGGGCAGCAAGTGAATAGTAAATATCTTCCAGATACAGTAAGTCTTTGAAGAAACCTTTACATATTTGAAAATTGGATTTGCTCTTGTTTCGATGTAAATTCTTTTTGGAAGAGGCCTGCTTCACAATATCTGTAGAACTGCAATTATTGCAGTTTTACAGTTATTGCAGTTTTTTCATTAAGTTTTCATCCAAAACTTAATGAAACTGTTTTGAATGTATTTTCTGCTAAGATGTAACAGAAAATACATTCTGCTACAAAGAGAACAAAATGTTCTTAATAAAAAAAAAACAAAATGAGGATGATCCCATTCACATTAAAGAAAAATGTTCCTTTAAAAAGTTTATATATTACTTGTTAGAGTCTGTGCAGTTGCCTAAATTCACTGACTGCAAAACACAGAACTACTTTAGATATTCTAGCTCCAGTTTTATCTTGTGCATGGCAGTTGCAGAGTATCAGGTTTATGTTTCTCTTTAAATTACTAAGTTTACAGCTTGCCAGAAAATCAAGGTTGCCAAAATGCATGACTTAAGAAATTCCTTTCGTATTGTAATGAAACTTGGTTTATCAATGTATTAAAAAACTGTAAGAAAACACTTTTCTTGTCCTTTTATTTAAAACACAGATGTTGCTTTGCTTGTATTATTTTATAATATTTGGGGCCTGCCATGCAAAGCCTTAAGACTCCTTTCTGGCTCATGCCTATTTTAGTGAAAATGGCTGCCTCAAACTGATAGAATTATGTCTCCCCCTGTCTGACCCACAGCTGGCAGAGGATCCATAACCATAGAAAACGGAACACAGCAGGTCCAGCTGATTAGAACTACAAAAACGCATCACTGTAGTTCTAACTATGGCAGAACTCTGAGGAAGGAGCTGGCCTTTACAACTACTTGTGTTTTGGGGATTTTATAACTGATTTTAACCAACCATTGTTACACATGGAATTAGTGTGGCAATTTTAAATTAAGCTTTGAAACATTTTCAAAATAAAAGCCTTGACAATTTTTCCATCAATGAAGTGCTCTTTTGACCATCATATGTCTGATTTCACCCAATCACTGTTACACATGGGATTAGATTGGCCATTTAAATTGAAGCTCAATGAAAATTTCAAAATAAAAGTCTTAAGATTCGTCTGTGGTGTTGAAATAATATTTTAAATTAGCACAATACTGCACAGGATAGTTTTGATACATATGAAATATACCATAGAAAGTTAAAGTACACTCTACGTTCACATAAATTTAGATAAAGATCCAAACTAAAACAACTGCTGACTCTCTGAACTTATATAAATTCTTAGGGAGGATTCTACAGAAAAGACAGGCCTAGAATCTCTTTAGACAGGAAGTCTGTCTGCCAGGCAATTAACAAATTCCTTAGCATGGTTCAAAAGTTCACTAGGATCTTAAAACTTTTTATAAATAATTTTATCTATATTAGAATTAAATATATTTCTTTAAGCATGTTTTCAACTAGTTACTTCTTAGATCCAAACTTAAGGTCATTATTTAGCATTACATTTTGTGCAAGCTTGGTTAAAAAACATCAACTGGTTTCTTGTTGAAGCATTTTGAGGCAGAGATAACGTTCAAGCTGCACGTCATATATCATAGTCTAGACAGACTGGTACGAGAAGAGCTGGGTGTTTCAGTGGGTCTCAGAGGTAATAAAATTAACATTTAAGACAGCCCACACAAAGGAAAAAAACACACCTCCTAATGCATATATTTAAATGAGGAGAATACACATTCGTATAAAATGGTTTGTTTTACAGCAGAAGTCCGAATCTCTTTGTGCTGAGTGAGAGTTTCCCAGAAGATGCATCTTTTGTCTGTTGTTATTTCCCTTTTTACTCAGTTAATTGTTTCTGTTTTGTCATGTCTTGGACTTTTGATAATCTAGGTGAGATGCTTATTGTAACATTCTTCTTGCATTGATTTTCTCTGGATAAAACACTGGATATCTGAAGTCTGATGTCGTATGATTGCTCTTTCTCTCTGCACACGTATACAGACACAAGAATTCGGGACAAAGAAGAATTAATTAACGACCTAAATCAAGTTATTCCTCTTTTTAATTCTTAACACTATCCATGTGCCATTGATGATATTGCAGCTTTCTTTAGCATGGATGCTAATGTTTAGCATCAGAACGCTGGGTCCAAACCGACGGGCACACTTTGGCCCCGGATAAATTTCTTCAAGAATTTTCTAATTGACTTCAATCAAGTCTTTTAGCCTCTGGTTTTGCACTGGGGTTTACAGAAAAGTAGTGTTTGAAATTGTTTTCAAAAGGTATTTAACCAAAAATATCTTTTGAAAATAACCCTCAGTGGACATTGTGTTTACAGTTGATGGGTAAACTGAGACCACTCCAACATTTTTTGAAATTAGTGTTCGATCAAAATACAGTATATTTACTTCAGAAAAAAAGAATGCTGGTTTTAAAAGAACTCTTCTCTGTTGAGTAAACATAATGAGGAAAAATATGTCCTTCTTTGTGGAGAAGTTACTAACTAGTTCTAAAGTTATATTTCAAGAAAAGAAACAAAACCACTGAATGGTATGACATTTTAAAGATATTATTTATTGAAATAGTACATTATATGATGACATTTTACAGCTAGTTCATATTATATGAACCGCATTATAATGTTCCAAAATAGAGGGCGTCTCTATTCAGCGCTGTCAGACTAGAAAAAAAGGAGAAAGAAAATGAATCAGTATAAGATGCAAACATTAAGGAAGTCAGGTTTCTCTGAGAAAGCAAAATAAAATGTTTATCAAATAAAAATAGTTCTGCAAATATTCATTCAATAACAAAGTGTATTACAAAAGGACATAGTCAAAGAGCTTGTGCTCATGGAATCTTTTGTTTGACATGTGATCTCACCTTTCCAGCATCACGGCTCTTGGCTCTGAGCTTGTTGACCTGAGACTCAGCGATGTCAGCACGCTCCTGAGCTTCCTCCATCTCATGCTGGACCTTCCTGAGCCTGGACATGTGGGTGTTGGCCTGCTCCTCCTGAAGGTTTTGAGATACCAATTGGCTTAGTTAATACCAAGCCAAATAATGGCTTGGTAATGTGCTAACTTAAAGGGGGGATTGTTTGGTGGCAGACAATCAGTCATTTCTCTTACCGCCTCCTCAGCCTGTCTCTTGTAAGCCTTCACTTTGAGCTGCAGCTTGTCCACCAGGTCCTGAAGTCGAGTCAGATTCTTTTTGTCCTCCTCAGTCTGTAGGGATGAACCAAATGTTTGCAAAGACTTATTGTAAACAAGACAAATAATATACAGGACAATAGTAAAGTTATTTGGTATTAAAGGTACTTAGTAAGTGTTTAGAAAACAGAATAGAATATTCACCTGGTAAGTCAGCTCCTTAACTCTCCTCTCATATTTGCGACTCCTTTAACAGCATCGGCTCCACGTCTCTGCTCACCTTCAACTTCAGATTCCAGTTCACGAACCTGTTTAAAGATGTTGAATAAGGAAACAATTTAATATTACTAGGCGTTATTGACACCACGTGAATTTACAACAAAAACGTTTTCATACCCTCTGCTCCAGTTTCTGGAGCTGCTTCTTGCCACCCTTCATGGCGAGGTTCTCAGCCTCATCCAGGCGGTGCTGCAGGTCCTTGACTGTGACCTCAAGGTTCTTCTTCATCCTCTCCAGGTGAGCACTGGTGTCCTGCTCCTTCTTCAGCTCTTCAGCCATCATGGCAGCCTGAAGAAATAGTTTGTCACCGGTTTCGGGTTAAAACCAGTTGATAAAAAGGGCTTGAAATTAGATTATTTTTGATATATATACTGACATCCGTGATAGCCTTTTTGGCCTTGTCCTCAGCATTTCTGGCTTCCTGAACAGCATCGTCCACCTCACCCTGAACCTGGACCAGATCAGATTCCAGCTTCTTCTTGGTGTTCAGAAGGCTAGTGTTCTGAAAGTGAATCAGATTGATACGTTGTAGATGTGGGGATCTCAGGACATGGAAAGCGCTGGTTTCTTGTGAATAACTAAAATCCAACCTGAGAGTGCAGCAGTCCAACACGCTCACTGGCATCAACCAACTCCTGCTCAGCCACTTTACGTGATCTTTCTGTCTGTTCCAGAGCAGCTCTCAGCTCCTCAATCTCAGCTACCATCAGACCGTTCCTGCGCTCCACCATGGCCACCTGCTCCTTCATGTCCTCCTGTCCTCTGACAGCATCATCAAGGTGCAGTTGGGCATCCTAACAACAAAAGCAAATGTCGGAGTCAAAAATTTTACCTGATTTACACTCTTCAGTGTAAATTGTGTTTTATCACCAAACTCACCTTGAGTTGTCCCTGGACATTCCTCAGTTGTTTCTGGGCCTCGGCAGCCTGCCTGTTGGCGTGGCTCAGCTGGATCTCCATCTCGTTCAGGTCTCCCTCCATCTTCTTCTTGACTCTCAGGGCATCATTCCTGCTCCTGACCTCAGAATCCAGAGTGCTCTGCATGGAGTCAATCACCCTCTGGCTGTTTCTCTTGATCTGCTCCATTTCTTCATCCTTCTCTGCCAGTTTCCGGTCAATCTCGCTCTTGACCTGGTTGAGCTCCAGCTGGACGCGGAGAATCTTAGACTCTTCATGTTCCAGAGTGCCCTTGAAAGATCAAGCATATAATAAGGTTAGATGGTGAAAAAAAAAAGACAGGAGAGTATGCTTAGGGCTCATGTATGATATAAATTGCTGTTCACTTGTGGAGAAATATTTTACCTCGGCTTCTTCCAGTGCAGCCTGAATTTCAGACTTCTCAGTCTCCACAGTCTTTTTAGCCTTCTCCAGCTCATGGATGCTCTTACCAGTCTCACCGATCTGTTCAGTCAGATCTGAGATCTCCTCTGCAATGAAAAGTTAATAAATGAATGAAGCTATAATAGAAATCTGCCAAATATAAACCTGAAGAAATTTCAGAATTACAAATTCTTTCGCCTTTTATTGAAGCTGAAGCAAAAAAAGGATCTGTCTCTCAGTAATTTTGGAGTTGCTCAACTCTTTGAATAATTAGGGAATACATACGCTGCAGGTTCTTGTTCTCTCTCTTCATGGTCTCCAATTGGTCCAGAGCCTCTTCATAGGAGTTCTTCATCTTGAACAGCTCAGTGCTCAGGGAGCGGGCCTCCTTTTGGGCTCCTTCCAGCTCAGCCTGGCTCTCCTCATACTTCTGCTTCCATTCTGCCAGAACCTGGAAATGTGAGAATCATTAAAAATGTTTTTTATCTGTATTAATCAGCTTTTGGTTTTTGAAAAATGTCTGTACCTTGTCAAAGTTCCTCTGCTTCTTGTCAAGGTTGGCAGCCAGAGAATTAGCTCTCTCCACATCTGTCATGAGGTCTTCCACCTCACCTTGGAGCCTCTGCTTGGTCTTCTCCAAAGAGGCACACTTGGAGTTCACAGCCTCAATGGATTCCTCAGCCTCCTGCAAGCGCTGGGCAAGCTTTTTCCTGGAGTGCATAGTTGTTTCGATTGGTAGAAATGCATAATAGAAATTTCACATAATTAAATTGAGATATTCATTATGACTCACTTGGCCTCCTCCAGCTCCTCAGTACGTTGGATGGCATCAGTCTCATATTTGGACCTCCACTGAGCCACCTCACTGTTGGCCTTAGACATGCCTCTCTGCAGCTCAGCCTTGGCCTCCTGCTCCTCCTCAAACTGCTCTCTGAGCAGATCACAGTCATGGCGGGCTGACTGAACTGCATGGGCCAGGGCATTCTTGGCCTGGAAATCACAAAGTTGTTAGTAGAATGATTTGTCTACTGACCTCATCATTCATAGCAAAAGAAAATATAGACAGTCACCTTCACTTCCTCCTCAATGTGTCTCTTGAGCTCCTCAATCTGCTGAGTGAAAGCCTGCTTGCCTCTTGTCAGCTGAGAAACAAGAGCTTCTTTCTCCTCAAGTTGGCGAGAAAATTCACCTGTAAAAGTCATAAATACATTATTGTTGAAAATTGTGAATCAATGTAGAACACTGGTTTAAGTTCAGTAAATTACCATTTTCTGTCTGGAGTCTTGCTTTCTGTGCATTAATGTCATTCAGCTGGCGAACATTCTCATCATTTTTAGATTTGATTTCACTAAGTTGGTCCTCAAGAGTTCTGCACATTTTCTCCAAGTTGCCCTGAAACCATAAGTAATATATGTAAAACATAGTTATGAACCACAATTTGTATTTGATTGTTGTAAAACATGTACTATCCACTCACCTTGGCTTTGGCAACAGCCTCCATGTTGCTGGACAGGTCATCAATCTCCATCTTGTACTCACTCTTCTCCTTCTCCAGCTTCTGCTTGACGCGCTGCAGGTTGTCGATCTGCTCTCCCAGCTCAGCAACGCTGTCGGCCTGCTTCTTGCGGAGAGCTGCTGCGGTGGATTCATGCTGCAGCGTGGACTCTTCAAGGTCACGACGCAGCTTCTGGAACTCAGCCTCACGCTTCTTGTTCATCTCAATCTGAGCAGCTGTGGCTCCACCAGCCTCCTCAAGCCTCTCACTGATCTCCTCCAGCTCCCTGGAGAGGTCAGCTCTCTGCTTCTCTACCTTAGCCCTAGCAGCCCTCTCAGCCTCAATCTCCTCTTCCAGCTCCTCAATGCGAGCCTAGAAATCAAATGCATTGAAGTTGTCACTCAAGATCACTCTGCAAAACAGTATAAAAAAATTCTGCCAAGGGCATTATTACCTGAAGTTCCTTGATCTTCTTCTGAAGCTGAGCTCCAAGGGACTGTTCATCCTCAATCTTGCTGAGAAGCTGGCTGATTTCAAAGTCCTTCCTGGATTTCAAAATGCAGTGTTGAGCTCAATTATCTGACTTGACACAAACACATGTTGGAAAACAAAAGATAGTCTGCACTCACTTCTTGATTTTCTCCTCAGATTGCTGCTTGTCATTCTCCAGATCCATGATGGACTCCTGGGCCAGTTTCAGATCTCCTTCAAGCTTTCTCTTGGCTCTCTCAAGGTCCATACGGAGCTTCTTCTCTTGCTCCAATGAGCCCTCAAGCTGTTGCATAGTAGGTACATTCAATCACAGTAATTAATGTAAAGATTGCATTGTTGGCTTTATGCCTAATTAGGAAGACAAATAAACCGTTTTCTTACATCGTCCACTTGCTGTTCCAGCTTTGTCTTGGCCTTGGTCAGAGTGTTGACTTTGTCTTCCTCTGCCTGGAGATCATCCAGTGTTTGCTGATGGGCCTCTTGGAGGGCTTTCTTCTCCTTGGTCAGTTGGCAATGGCCTCATCCTGAGTTGCCATTTCCTCTGTCAGGTTTTTCACCTGTCGGTGTTGAAATACCCAATTTTAACTGAAGTATAAGCATGTAGATGTCATAAATTCTGTGGATTGATGTATTAAATTCTGATAATGGTGTTTCAGTGATGTGAACCTTGTTTTCAGTGGCATGTTTCTCCTTCTCCACTTTAGCCAAGGTGAGCTCTAAGTCATCGATGTCCTTCTTCAGCTCGGAGCATTCATCCTCCAGCTTCCTCTTCTTGGCGGTCAGCTCAGCATTGATTTCCTCTTCATCCTCCAGTCTCTCACTTGTCTCCTTGAGTTTGGCCTCAAGCTGGATCTTGCTCTTAATCAAGCCTTCGCATCTTTCCTCAGCATCTGAGAGATTCTCAACTTCCTATGATTGAGAATAAGTCAACAAATGTGAATGTTCTCCTTTCACATGAACAGGTCTTTAATAATAGAATCCATGATAAAACAATATCTGGTCATTATTGTCACAAATCTAATGTTCATAGCCTCAGTCTCAAAACATAACCCCACTCTTGTTTTAAGTACATAGAGTAACAAGAGAACTTTATGGTTTAATAATCACAATTGAATAAAACAAATCTTCCTACTTACAGCAGCCACTTGAAGCTGCAAGTCATTCTTCTCCTGGAGCATTGAGACCATTTTTTCCTCCAGCTCCTTCTTTTTGGCCAAAGCAGCAGCCAGGTCTGTCTTCATCTTATCATAATTCTCCTTCATATTCTGCAACTCTTTCTCAGTCTCAGCACTCTTCAGAAGAGGCTTGATCTTAAAATACAGGTTCATCCATGGCCAGTTCTTCACATTCATGAAAGAACGGATGTTGTATTGGATGGTGTAGATAGACTCTCTAAGAGAAAAGCCCAACAATCAAAGATAAATGTTTTCTCCACCTTGAGACATAAGTATGTCAAGTAATCTCTGGCATAATAGAGGTAATCCCACCTCCTCTCCATCATTTTCACAAACTCCTTCCTCATGACATATCCTCTGCAGAGAGCCTGAGTCATGGTAACCAGCTCAGCCAGTTTCTCATCTCTCATCTCCTCAAGAGTCCCCAGAAGACCAGCTTTGAAGAACACCTATAATAGCAAAACGTTTGCAAGATAAAACACATGGATGCAAAGAATTGTTCCCAGCAATATCATTAATGTCTTTTTCCAAAATACCTTTGTGTGTCCAAACTTGTACTGAGTGTGGTCCACATCAATGGAGCCCAGCAGCTTCTCTGAAGCCTTCTTGTTGTCAATAAACTGTCCCTCAGGGATAACACTTGCATTCAGGACTTTGTATCTAAGGAAGAAAAATTTGGATTTTGCCTTTTTCCATCTTCACATCTGAAAACATGTGTTTACATTCAGAAAGACAGCAGCATCCACCTCTGCTTGAAGTCACCGTAGAGGATTCTGCTGGGGAAGCCCTTTCTGCAGATTCTGATGCCCTCCAGCACACCGTTACACCTCAGCTGGTGGATGACCAAGAAGTTCTCCATAAGACCTTAGGGTTGAAAATATATTTAGTGAAAAATAAGTCAACAGTGTCTCCTAACAATATCATGTAAAATTTCTTAATGTAAATTTCTAAGACTAAGCTACTTACCAGGAGTCTTTGACTCATTGGGAATCAGGCAACGCACAAAGTGAGGATGAGTGCTCCTCAAGTTGGTCATCAGTTTGCCCAAGTTCTCCTGTAGGTCAGCATCATAAAATTATTCCCTAATTGGGTTTAAATCATTTGAGATAGTTCTCAAAAAAATGCCCATACCCTGAAAAGAGCAGATACAGTCTGGAAGGAACCACCCTTCTTCTTGCCACCCTTCTTGCCACCACCACCAGCCTCAGCTGAAGTTATGACAGTGAAAACAGTGATATTAAAACAAGTTTTTCTAAGCTCATGATTTCATCTCATTCATTCTTGATATTTTTAAAAGTCATTGTATTTGCACAACTGCAGCTTCACTGAACAACAAGCTTTATAAAAATGTGTGCTATAATTTTTTCAGATCATTCTTTGTATATTCAGGGTCATTCTCAGGTGGCACATTACTCTACTTAAATTAGGTTTATCTGTTTTACTGGCACATACCCTCAGCTCCAGCATGAGCTGCATACAGGAAGCACAGCAACTTGTTTGCAGACTTCTGGTAGAGCTGAACCACTGAATCGTTCAGTGGGTCCTTGTTCTTGTCCAGCCAGCCAGTGATGTTGTAGTCCACTGTACCAGCGTAGTGAACCAGGGCGAAGTGAGCCTCAGCTTTGCCCTTTCCAGGTTTGGGTTTCTCAAAGGCCCTGTTCTTGCCAAGATGCTGATCAATCAGCTTGTTCTTGAAAGTTGTATCAGAGGCTTTTGGGAACATGCACTCCTCTTCAAGGATGGAGAAGATGCCCAATGGCTGTGAATAATTACCGATTTAAATTACAACTCATATTTGAAATGAGGTATCATGTACTTAAAATCATGGATGTTATCAGTTTAAGCTGAGTAATACAGCGACTTACCTTTTCAATAAGCTCAATGCAGGCAGCCAAGTCCATACCAAAGTCAATGAACTCCCACTCAATGCCTTCCTTCTTGTACTCCTCTTGCTCCAGGACAAACATGTGGTGGTTGAAAAACTGTTGCAGTTTCTCATTGGTGAAGTTGATGCAGAGCTGCTCCAAGCTGTTGAACTGTAATTATTGATAGTTGTTTATCTTCCTTTGGAATAAAAAATGGTTCACATGACCTTTCTGTGTTTTTCTTTACTCACATCAAAGATTTCAAAGCCAGCAATGTCCAAGACTCCAATGAAGAAGGCTCTCGCCTGCTTTGTGTCCAACATCTCATTGATACGGATGACCATCCACAGGAACATTTTCTCATAGATAGACTTGCACAGAGCGCTGACAGCATTGTTCACCTATAAGAATAATTTGTCACTTTTATGTAATAAACAAGCTAACATCTGTTTAACATAACAACCGTTATACATTACCTGTGGGACGGTCTGACCTTTGGTGACCATCTCATTTCCGACTTTGACTCTTGGGTAGCACAGAGCCTTCAGCATATCAGCTGAGTTCAGACCCAGGAGGTAGGCGATTTTATCAGCCACTTTTGGAAAGAAACAAAAGACATTTCAACCTACTCTATATAATTTTTGTGTCTCTACAGAATGAGATTGGTGACATTTTCCAAATTACCCTCAGTGCCATCTGGTTCAGCCTGCTCCTCACGCTGCTTCTGCTTGAACTTCATGTTGCCATGATGCATCACAGCACCAGTGAGCTTGTAGATGTTAAACTTCTCATCAGCATTGAAGCCCAAGATGTCAATAGCAGTCTATGTAGAGAAAAAAAGGTTTAAGTGCACAACACACGTTTTAAGAATTTTTTTTTTTAAACTCAAATATTCTTTTACATCTGTGGCAATGAACTCCTCCACATCATTGATACTCTTGACTGTGATTTCACCTTGGCTGACCATTGGGAAATCATAGGGGTTGGTGGTGATCAGCAGAGCATCTGAAACAATTTAAACAAATCATTGTAGCTTCTTTGTCTTAAAAGTTGCTCTTTTCTACATTTAATTTTCAAGTATTTGATCATTTACCAATGAGCTCAGGCTTGTGGCCTGTCATGAGCTGATAGAAGATATGGTAGCTCCTCTCAGCAGACAGCTGGAAGGTGACACGGGACTTCTCCAGCAGATCTAAGAATCAGACGTAAGCACTTTGATAAGGAAATCATGGTACAGATAACAAATTAATAATAGATAATATTGATTACATCATGTTTATGTTTTCCTTACATGTCTCAATGTCAGCTGAAGCCAGCTTTCCACTTGTACCAAAGTGGATCCTGATGAATTTACCCTAAGCAAAATTAATATTATGTGTTACACTCTATAGTGAATCAAGCATTAACTATTAATGGACATTTAAACGTTGTCTTAACTTACAAAACGGGAAGAGTTGTCATTCCTCACAGTCTTGGCATTACCATAAGCCTCTAGCAGAGGGTTAGCAGCAACAATTTGGTCTTCAAGAGATCCCTGCACATTGACCGTTGTTGCACTATGTAACTAATTATAAGCTGTTTAAAAAAAAAACAAAAAAAAAAAACGCATAGTCACCTGGATTTTTCCAGCAGCCTGCTGCGCTTGGTCCTTTTTGCCACCAAGAGCTGCAATTGTTGCAAAGTACTGGATGACACGTTTGGTGTTGACAGTCTTGCCAGCACCGGATTCTCCGCTGAGGTACAAGAGACACATTTTGACTTATCAAATTTATTTTTGTACATTTTGTAAAAGAATGACCAATTGAGTTTGTTCAGTACTCACGTAATCAGGATAGACTGGTTCTCACGATCTGGAATGTATACCATAATACTTTAGTTGCTGCACAAAGTTCATGTCAATGTGAATATGTTCTTTCTTTCCATTTCTTTTTTGGAAAACACTTGTGTCTTTCATTTACCTGTGAGCATGAACTGATAGGCATTGTCAGAGATGGAGAAGATGTGAGGTGGAGCCTCAATCCTCTTCTTGCCTCTGTATCCTGCTACAACAATGGCATCATACACAGGAAGCCACTTGTAGGGATTCACGACCACACAGAACAACCCGGAGTAGGTCTGTTACAGAAGAACATTTCAATAAATACACAGATATGATTTCTCCTATTAAGTTCTTTGAAATGCAGCTGAGAACTTACGTAGATCATCCAGGATGCATAACGCTCTTTGAGGTTATACAACACACAAGGCTCGTTGAGGTGGGTCATCATGGCCATGTCCTCAATTTTGTCGAACTTTGGAGGATTTCTGGGGTGGATATCATCCTCTTTGACTGTTAGAGTCTGAAACAAAATATGTACTGTCACAAATGTGTTTGAAAAATAATTTTTAGAAAGAATTAGAAAATGACAAAATTAAAAAATGGAACAAAACTTTACTCACCTTCCCTGAGTCTGTCTCAACAGTGGCTTTGCCACCCTCCCTTTTCACAAGTTTTCCCTTGAGATACATCTCATCAGCATCCGCCACGAAGAAAGCTGTTTTAGCATCAAATGGAGCGGTCTGAGCCTCAATCCTCTCCTTTTCTGACTTCCGGAGGTAAATGGCCGCCGGGCCATAGGCCTCCATCTCCGCATCGGTGCTCATGGTTACAGTATTTGTGGAGCCTAAACATATGAAGCTTTTTAATGCAGCCACATAGTATTTTTGTGGGCTACACTAGAGGAGAATAGAATTCTGAGGAAATGTCATTGGGCTGATGCATATTTAAACATTACTTGACTGTTAAATCATGGGAAAATTCAACATGACAATCTCTTATAACAGAAAATAATGTAATTATGAATGCACTTACCTGTGACAGCTGCCTATCAGTTCCAGCTGAAGTCTGGAGCTCCCTCATTTATAGTGGGTGGGAGTGTCTAGTCAGCAGTTGCCACTCGCCGAGTTTGGTCATGATCTCTAATCATCCTGTGGCTTATTTTGAGGTGGATATGGTTCCAGAAATTATACGTAGCTTCCTCTTAACTTCAGCTTTAAAACTAGTTCTCTGTCTTGTCATATACTTAAATTTTTATGGGATGACAAAAATTAATGGGAGGGAAAAAAACAAAAAGAGGAGCTAAAACAGAATTAAAAATACATTATACAATAAATGGATTTTAGTATACCAAAGGCTTGAAAGATTTCTTGCAGCATGTTGTGTAAATATTGTGAGAAAATCATGCCAATGCTCATGCATCAGTGACTAAAATTAAGAGCCACATATGCCACAAATGTTTTCATGCATATTGTCCACTACTGCCTCCACATGAGGAAACAGAAGTCCTGACGAAATAAAATAATTCTCTGAATAGTCCAGAAGAAAGTTTATTACATAATTATTTTGCAGAAAATGTATATGATCATTTAAATATATTTTTGCACAATTGTGAACGCCTTTTGATTTGATTTTGGAAAGATATCCAAGTTTGGCTGGTATTTGGTTTCACATTAATCTTTGGCTTGCTGCAAAACTGTGTTTTTAATTTAAGAAAAAGTAATGTTTTTTAAAAATACATCCATAAATTATTATATTTAAACATGTTTTATAGCTGCAATTGTATGAGCAAGCTTTGAACTAAGAGCAGAGCAACATTATCTCTTACTGGATTAAATATTGATTAAAGCTGTGACGTCAATGCTAGTGCCATTTTAAGTACAAGCTGTCACCAAAATATTTCAAAGATGAATATGATGTGTGCATGTGTAAGGTAAATCACCTTGAGAAATTTTTAAAAAATATATTCTACCTTAGAGATACAAACAAGTTGAAATATCAAATTGAAATAAAATCACTTTATTAATAGGCATGACTTCACATCAATGTTTTTTATGGCTCATTTCAGACATGTACATGACGCTTAAGCTTGGAAATGTCGCCAAAAGACTTCTAGTCTCAAGTTACCGGTTGCTGGGGCATCTTAAATTCCTGTAATAAATCTATATATGAGGTCTTCTCAGTAAAAGTTTAGCTGTTGCCAATTATTGCCCTACAAGGAGATGAAAACAGATGGCCTTTTGCCCAACATCTTGCTCAAAATAAGTTCTACCCTAGGGAAAATGAATGTTCTCCAGCTGCCTTATTTAATCAAGACTGGCACCTGCTGAAGAAGCATCGTTAAAGGATTATAGTAAAACTTCAGTCCTCATCTAAAAACTATTTTTGAGCTTCCCTGTCCAACCCCAAAAACAATTCACATATTAATGGAAAAAATGGAAATACTTCCTCTACAAGTAATTGATAAAACAAATATAATATTGTATTATTTTTTAGATGAATGAAAAATCCAACTGGTGATCGTGTTTTCATATCATGTGAATGACCCACGATTGAAACTAAATTATACTATTCATGACTCCATGTGGGTTTTTTGGCTAGAGTCTTGTGTAAAACTAGTAGTAATTGCGATAATGAAGTTTGATGAATTAGTTTTGTTAATACAATCCCTCCCATAAAGTCAGTTTTGAAACAGTCAGTGGTGATCTGAGAACTTATAATAAAGCAAATAGATGGTGGGGCAAATACAAACTGTTGGCAGAAAAGCTCTGGCCAAGACTATAACCAAGGGCAGAGCTAAACAGTATTCCTCTATGCTTCTCCACTCCTCCAAATCTTTGTGTGATAGTATCTAAAACTAATCAGACTGTTTATTATTGTTGATTATTGTTTTGCCTCAAGAAGTCAGCTCCTCTGCCCCCATTAGGACATTTTAGATTTTGTTTGGGTAAAAAAAAAGCAATACACTTACGTAGATTTGAATTGGATTACTTTTTCTGCTTGCATTACATGGACATGTCTTTCTGTCACCACAGACTCCCTTCAGAGGCATACAAAAGCCGTGTGGCATCACGTTTTCCCCCTTCATAAAAGCCCACCAAGGCGAGAAGGTGAAAGTTCATTGAAAGCATGCATGGAGATTTTATTCTGTTCCAAGATTCCAGGTCAAGCCTTGGGTTTTTTCCATGGGGCATAGTCTTGGGCTTGGCACCACCATGTTTGTTTCTTGTGACATCTCAAATAGGACATTGCTTGGATGCAGGGAAGGACTGAGCAGTTTGTGTGCACTAAGCAGAATTTGATTCGCCTTATGTATTCCTGGGAAGGAAGATAAACACCATTATATATACATGTTTTGTTTTCCTGTTCTTTATTTTAAGTGAATGCCTTTTGAAATCCTCCATAATTGTTTTGTGTAGTCTATTTTAGTCATCTGCTGGAGCATTGAAATATAATGTAGCTCACAAACTGATAATCAAAAAACAGCTGTTAAATGTTATAGATGTGCAGCATGCAACAGGCACTTCTATGTCAGATAATACTGTATGGTAGGATCGATGTTATTATTTTTGGAATCTACATTGAAAATCTAAAGCACAAATAAAGAAAATGATTTATATGGCACTGTGTGCAACACTGCTGCTGCTTAATCTACAAAAGCCTAAATTGCTAAGGGCCACACTTTGACTTGAACAAAACATTCAAAAATAAAGTGACAAGATTATGACAGCCAATGATAATTCTCATCTTTATTGTTATAAGAAAGATACCCAAACACTCGGTTCATATTTTATGAACTCCGTTGAAAGGTCTTGAGTAAATGATGACTCTTACTCTGCAGAATCCGACTGACAAAGGAGAGCACAGAAGACAATTTGTTATTATCAAAGTTCAAAATTAAGATTTAATTTTGAATAATATCATCAAGGAAACCATTCTTAAAAATAACTACCTTTCCAGCATCACGGCTCTTGGCTCTGAGCTTGTTGACCTGAGACTCAGCGATGTCAGCACGCTCCTGAGCTTCCTCCATCTCATGCTGGACCTTCCTGAGCCTGGACATGTGGGTGTTGGCCTGCTCCTCCTGGGAGGAAAATTGTTTAAATTGTTTTATTAAAGTATTTACTTATTGTTTAAAAACATTTTAATTTATTTAGTTACTTTTTGGCTAAAATACAAGATATTTAGATTGAATATCTAACTTACAGCTTCCTCAGCCTGTCTCTTGTAAGACTTGACCTTGAGCTGGAGCTTATCAACCAGGTCCTGAAGTCTGACCAAATTCTTCTTGTCCTCCTCAGTCTAGAAATATTACAGAAATACATGTTAAGTACTAACTACAAGACAGAAAGTTACTGTAGTTTTACTAAAACCTAAAAATTACCTGGTAGGTCAGCTCCTTAACTCTCCTTTCATATTTGCGGACTCCTTTAACAGCTTCAGCTCCACGTCTCTGCTCCCCTTCAACCTCAGACTCGAGTTCACGAACCTTTTATGTGATGATAAAGCATTATCTTTCTAAACGTATGTACCTTCAGAATGGGATTTGTAAAAGTTTTATGAGAAATGTATTTTTATTAATTTTTCAATTAAATCATTTGAAGAACATTGGAATTCATACCCTCTGCTCCAGTTTCTGGAGCTGCTTCTTGCCACCCTTCATGGCGAGGTTCTCAGCCTCATCCAGGCGGTGCTGCAGGTCCTTGACTGTGACCTCAAGGTTCTTCTTCATCCTCTCCAGGTGAGCACTGGTGTCCTGCTCCTTCTTCAGCTCTTCCGCCATCATGGCAGCCTGAAGAAATAGTTTGTCACCGGTTTCGGGTTAAAACCAGTTGATAAAAGGGGCTTGCAATTAGATTATTTTTGATAATATACTGACATCAGTGATAGCCTTTTTGGCCTTGTCCTCAGCATTTCTGGCCTCCTGAACTGCATCCTCCACCTCACCCTGAACCTGGACCAGATCAGATTCCAGCTTCTTCTTGGTGTTCAGAAGGCTAGTGTTCTGAAAGTGAATCAGATTGATACGTTGTAGATGTGGGGATCTCATGACATGGAAAGCCCTGGTTTCTTGTGAATAACTAAAATCCAACCTGAGAGTGCAGCAGTCCAACACGCTCACTGGCATCAACCAACTCCTGCTCAGCCACTTTACGTGATCTTTCTGTCTGTTCCAGAGCAGCTCTCAGCTCCTCAATCTCAGCTACCATCAGACCGTTCCTGCGCTCCACCATGGCCACCTGCTCCTTCATGTCCTCCTGTCCTCTGACAGCATCATCAAGGTGCAGTTGGGCATCCTAACAACAAAAGCAAATGTCGGAGTCAAATATTTTATCTGACTTACACTCTTCAGTGTAAATTGTGTTTTACCACCAAACTCACCTTGAGTTGTCCCTGGACATTCCTCAGTTGTTTCTGGGCCTCGGCAGCCTGCCTGTTGGCGTGGCTCAGCTGGATCTCCATCTCGTTCAGGTCTCCCTCCATCTTCTTCTTGACTCTCAGGGCATCATTCCTGCTCCTGATCTCAGCATCCAGAGTGCTCTGCATGGAGTCAATCACCCTCTGGCTGTTTCTCTTTATCTGCTCCATTTCTTCATCCTTCTCTGCCAGCTTCCGGTCAATCTCGCTCTTGACCTGGTTGAGCTCCAGCTGGACGCGGAGAATCTTAGATTCTTCATGTTCCAGGGTGCCCTTGAGAGATTTAAGTATATACCAAAATAGCAAGGAACCAAGATAAAGTGTCTTGAATATGCATTTTGTATGTATAATCTGGTTTAAATGATCAACTAGTAAGAATGATTTTACCTCAGCTTCTTCCAATGCAGCTTGAATTTCAGACTTCTCAGAATCCAGAGTCTTTTTAGTTTTTTCCAACTCGTGGATGGTCTTACCAGTCTCACCAATCTGTTCAGTCAGATCTGAGATCTCCTCTGCAATGAAAGAATAAATAAAATACTGTTCAAGCAAAAAGGTACTGAAAAAGAAATAATTGTTCTTCTCTTTCAGTTTGATAAGGAAAGTAACAGTCGTAAAACTACATGACTTGTATAGATTCTGTGTTGTTTCTTTCTTTATAATAATTTTTTAAATAATGTCCTACGCTGCAGGTTCTTGTTCTCTCTCTTCATGGTCTCCAATTGGTCCAGAGCCTCTTCATAGGAGTTCTTCATCTTGAACAGCTCAGTGCTCAGGGAGCGGGCCTCCTTTTGGGCTCCTTCCAGCTCAGCCTGGCTCTCCTCATACTTCTGCTTCCATTCTGCCAGAACCTGGAAATGTGAGAATTAATTAAAATGTGTCTTTATCTGTATTAATCAGCTTTTTGGTTGTTGAAAAATGTCTGTACCTTGTCAAAGTTCCTCTGCTTCTTGTCAAGGTTGGCAGCCAGAGAATTAGCTCTCTCCACATCTGTCATGAGGTCTTCCACCTCACCTTGGAGCCTCTGCTTGGTCTTCTCCAAAGAGGCACACTTGGAGTTCACAGCCTCAATGGATTCCTCAGCATCCTGCAAGCGCTGGGCAAGCTTTTTCCTGAAGTGCATAGATGTTTTGATTGGTAGAAATGCATAATAGAAATTTCACATAATTAAATTGAGATATTCATTATGACTCACTTGGCCTCCTCCAGCTCCTCAGTACGTTGGATGGCATCAGTCTCATATTTGGACCTCCACTGAGCCACCTCACTGTTGGCCTTAGACATGCCTCTCTGCAGCTCAGCCTTGGCCTCCTGCTCCTCCTCAAACTGCTCTCTGAGCAGATCACAGTCATGGCGGGCTGACTGAACTGCATGGGCCAGGGCATTCTTGGCCTGGAAAGCACAAAGTTGTTAGTAGAATGATTTGTCTAGTACTGACCTCATCATTCATGGCAAAAGAAAATATAGACAGTCATACCTTCACTTCCTCCTCAATGTGTCTCTTGAGCTCCTCAATCTGCTGAGTGAAAGCCTGCTTGCCTCTTGTCAGCTGAGAAACAAGAGCTTCTTTCTCCTCAAGTTGGCGAGAAAATTCACCTGTAAAAGTCATAAATACATTATTGTTGAAAATTTTGAATCAATGTAGAACACTGGTTTAAGTTCAGGTAAATTACCATTCTCTGTCTGGAGTCTTGCTTTCTGTGCATTAATGTCATTCAGCTGGCGAACATTCTCATCATTTTTAGATTTGATTTCACTAAGTTGGTCCTCAAGAGTTCTGCACATTTTCTCCAAGTTGCCCTGAAACCATAAGTAATATATGTAAAACATAGTTATGAACCACAATTTGTATTTGATTGTTGTAAAACATGTACTATCCACTCACCTTGGCTTTGGCAACAGCCTCCATGTTGCTGGACAGGTCATCAATCTCCATCTTGTACTCACTCTTCTCCTTCTCCAGCTTCTGCTTGACGCGCTGCAGGTTGTCGATCTGCTCTCCCAGCTCAGCAACGCTGTCGGCCTGCTTCTTGCGGAGAGCTGCTGCGGTAGCTTCATGCTGCAGCGTGGACTCTTCAAGGTCACGACGCAGCTTCTGGAACTCAGCCTCACGCTTCTTGTTCATCTCAATCTGAGCAGCTGTGGCTCCACCAGCCTCCTCAAGCCTCTCACTGATCTCCTCCAGCTCCCTGGAGAGGTCAGCTCTCTGCTTCTCTACCTTAGCCCTAGCAGCCCTCTCAGCCTCAATCTCCTCTTCCAGCTCCTCAATGCGAGCCTACAACACAAATGCATAGAAGTAAAATTAAGATCACTCTTGTGCAATCATTTAGGAAAGTTTCAATTACAGTTTAGCTTTTGTACCTGAAGTTCCTTGATCTTCTTCTGAAGCTGAGCTCCAAGGGACTGTTCATCCTCAATCTTGCTGAGAAGCTGGCTGATTTCAAAGTCCTTCCTTGATGTCAAGTAATAATGAGTCATTATTTTAAGTTAAACTTCACGACCTTTTTAAATATTCAATAAAGGAGAGAAAAGATCCTTTACTTCTTGATTTTCTCATCAGATTGCTGCTTGTCATTCTCCAGATCCATGATGGATTCCTGGGCCAGTTTCAGATCTCCTTCAAGCTTTCTCTTGGCTCTCTCAAGGTCCATACGGAGCTTCTTCTCTTGCTCCAATGAGCCCTCAAGCTGTTGCATAGTAGGTACATTCAATCACAGTAATTAGTGTAAAGATTGCATTGTTAGGTTTATGCCTAATTAGGAAGCCGAATAAACCGTTTTCTTACATCGTCCACTTGCTGTTCCAGCTTTGTCTTGGCCTTGGTCAGAGTGTTGACTTTGTTTCCTCTGCCTGGAGATCATCCAGTGTTTGCTGATGGGCCTCTTGGAGGGCTTTCTTCTCCTTGGTCAGCTTGGCAATGGCCTCATCCTGAGTTGCCATTTCCTCTGTCAGGTTTTTCACCTGTCGGTGTTGAAATACCCAATTTTAACTGAAGTATAAGCATGTAGATGTCATAAATTCTGTGGATTGATGTATTAAATTCTGATAATGGTGTCTCAGTGATGTGAACCTTGTTTTCAGTGGCATGTTTCTCCTTCTCCACTTTAGCCAAGGTGAGCTCTAAGTCATCGATGTCCTTCTTCAGCTCGGAGCATTCATCCTCCAGCTTCCTCTTCTTGGCGGTCAGCTCAGCATTGATTTCCTCTTCATCCTCCAGTCTCTCACTTGTCTCCTTGAGTTTGGCCTCAAGCTGGATCTTGCTCTTAATCAGCCCTTCACACCTTTCCTCAGCATCTGAAAGGTTTTCAACTTCCTGTAATTGAGGGGGAAGAAACATCTATTAATGTTTTTTTACGTTCATATTCATATCAATAAGGATGATTCAATAACGTATTGTTTACACAGACCAGGTGTTCACCAAATACATAACACCACTGTTATTTTATTTTATAAATATAGGAACTTCATGGTTAATTACTCTAGTTTGAATACAAATGAATCACATTTAAAAAAAATCTTCCTACTCACAGCAGCCACTTGGAGCTGCAAGTCATTCTTCTCCTGGAGCATTGAGACCATTTTTTCCTCCAGCTCCTTCTTTTTGGCCAAAGCAGCAGCCAGGTCTGTCTTCATCTTTTCATAGTTCTCCTTCATATTCTGCAACTCTTTCTCAGTCTCAGCACTCTTCAGCAGAGGCTTGATCTTGAAGTACAGGTTCATCCATGGCCAGTTCTTGACATTCATGAATGAACGGATGTTGTATTGGATGGAATAGATAGCCTCTCTGGTTGAAACATCAGTTAATTAAGACAACATATCAGTTTTACTAAAGAAGGATCTTGTTTTAAAAGGGAAGGGCAACTATTTAGCAGTCAACATGATGCTCCCACCTTCTCTCCATCATTTTCACAAACTCCTTCCTCATGACATATCCTCTGCAGAGAGCCTGAGTCATGGTAACCAGCTCAGCCAGTTTCTCATCTCTCATCTCCTCAAGAGTCCCCAGAAGACCAGCTTTGAAGAACACCTACGACAGCATAAGTATTGCAAGTCAGAACACATGGATACAAAGACGTTCATATCTTTTTTTCAAGATGAGAGGCGTATTGAACTCTTATTCTGGGTTTATTAGATGTCCAATAACACAGTGAAGTCCAAGGAAGATAAGAATTCAGCAGTGAGTGAATGAAAAAGATGAACGAATATACAGATAGAGATAGAGAATTGATGGCGGATTATTAACTGACTGCAGGTGTGAGGGCAGAGAAAGCAGACTGAGAAGAGTGAGAGAACATGACACGTGGCCGAGTCAGTTATGTCAAACTGACCTAGACATAAGGAATAAACACAAACTAGAATAATTAAGAAAGGAATTAACTAAAGCAAAAGAGAAACAAGGCTATTTACAATTAGAAACTAATGAGTACAGAATAACTATGAAACTTGGATCAAAAATCAAAACCCCAAAACAACTGAAGATTCTGACAAATACCTTTGTGTGTCCAAACTTGTACTGAGTGTGGTCCACATCAATGGAGCCCAGCAGCTTCTCTGAAGCCTTCTTGTTGTCAATAAACTGTCCCTCAGGGATAACACTTGCATTCAATACTTTGTATCTAAGGAAGAAAAATTGGGATATTGCCTTTTTCCATCTTCACATCTGAAAACATGTGTTTACATTCAGAAAGACAGCAGCAGCCACCTCTGCTTGAAGTCACCGTAGAGGATTCTGCTGGGGAAGCCCTTTCTGCAGATTCTGATGCCCTCCAGCACACCGTTACACCTCAGCTGGTGGATGACCAAGAAGTTCTCCATAAGACCTGAGGGTTGGAAATATATTTAGTGAAAAATAATTCAATAGTGTCCACCAGTGATATCATGTGAAATATCTAAGACTGAGCTTCTTACCAGGAGTCTTTGACTCATTGGGAATCAGGCAACGCACAAAGTGAGGATGAGTGCTCCTCAAGTTGGTCATCAGTTTGCCCAAGTTCTCCTGTGGATCAGCATAATAAAATTAATCTCAATACATTAGGTCCTTTTGACTTTCAAAATAGTTTCCATACCCTGAAAAGAGCAGACACAGTTTGGAAGGAACCACCCTTCTTCTTGCCACCCTTCTTGCCACCACCACCACCAGCCTCTGTTTGAAAAAAAGAAGAAGAGCGGTACAGCTCATATTTGATTTGATCAATAAAATTATAAATGTATGTACGATGTATGTATGAAGACGTTTTGTCTGATTAGTTAATGAAAATCATACCGTCAGCTGCAGCATGAGCTGCATAAAGAAGACAAAGCAGTTTGTTTGCAGACTTCTGGTAGAGCTGAACCACTGAATCGTTCAGTGGGTCCTTGTTCTTGTCCAGCCAGCCAGTGATGTTGTAGTCCACTGTACCAGCGTAGTGAACCAGGGCGAAGTGAGCCTCAGCTTTGCCCTTTCCAGGTTTGGGTTTCTCATAGGCTTTACTCTTGCCAAGATGCTGATCATTCAGCTTGTTCTTGAAAGTTGTATCAGAGGCTTTTGGGAACATGCACTCCTCTTCAAGGATGGAGAAGATGCCCATTGGCTGTGAACAATTACCATTTTAAATGAGAAATTTAACTTTAGTTGAAATTTAGTTCAAACTTATGTAAATATTTACAGATGAATTTGCAGAATAAATTCAACAAACGTTTTATCACAGCTAATCGACAGAATATGATCAAATCTCAATCTTTTCTTTTATGAAAGTTAAACAAAAATCAAGTAAGTATTCAAACAAGAATATTTTTAAAACAGCTACTCACCTTTTCAATAAGCTCAATGCAAGCAGCCAAGTCCATACCGAAGTCAATGAACTCCCAATCAATGCCTTCCTTCTTGTACTCCTCTTGCTCCAGGACAAACATGTGGTGGTTGAAAAACTGTTGCAGTTTCTCATTGGTGAAGTTGATGCAGAGCTGCTCCAAGCTGTTGTACTGTAATTATTGAAAGTTTCTTTTTAATTAATTGGAAATCAAGACTGTTTCATAAGACATTTTTGAGATTTTCTTCACTCACATCAAAGATTTCAAAGCCTGCAATGTCCAAGACTCCAATGAAGAAGGCTCTCGCCTGCTTTGTGTCCAGCATCTCATTGATACGGATGACCATCCACAAGAACATTTTCTCATAGACAGACTTACACAGAGCGCTGACAGCGTTGTTCACCTAGAAGAAGAAATTAAGTTTATGTAATAAACTGCCCTGCATATTCCCAACAGTTAAGAAATTTGTTTTGGTTGACCAAAGACAACTATTTCAGAATTTACCTGTGGGACGGTCTGACCTTTGGTGACCATCTCGTTTCCGACTTTGACTCTTGGGTAACACAGAGCCTTCAGCATATCAGCTGAGTTCAGACCCATGAGGTAGGCGATTTTATCAGCCACTTTTAGAAAAAAGGCAGTTATTTAAATGTAGCCAGCTTGAAAGCACAATGAAACATTTCTAAAAACGTTACAATTTTTACCCTCAGTGCCATCTGGTTCAGCCTGCTCCTCACGCTGCTTCTGCTTGAACTTCATGGTGCCATGATGCATCACAGCACCAGTGAGCTTGTAGATGTTAAACTTCTCATCAGCAGTGAATCCCAAGATATCAATTGCAGTCTACAATAAATACCAAGTTTGTAGTTAAACTTTCAAACATCCCACAAATAGTAAGATTTGTGTTACCTATACATGTGAGCTTACATCTGTTGCAATGAACTCCTCCACATCATTTATACTCTTGACAGTCACCTCACCCTGACTGATCATGGGATAGTCATAGGGATTGGTAGTGATCAATAGCGCCTCTGCAAAGAATTGGAAGAAAAAGCTACAACATGCATGGTGTGTTTTTTCATTGAAATGTTGTGGGCAAGTGATCTAATATTATACCTAGCAGCTCAGGTTTGTGGCCTGTCATCAGCTGATAGAAGATGTGGTAACTCCTCTCCGCAGACAGCTGGAAGGTGACACGGGACTTCTCCAGCAGATCTAAATTTGAAAGATTCGTGTGGGAAAATAATATACTGCAAATATGTTTCACCATGAAGAAGAGTGCATGACTTTAAATGTTCTCTGTTCAACATATAAATCCAAATCCATTTTCAAGTCAAATAATAATTTGCAAAAATAACTTACATGTTTCAATATCTGCTGAGGCCAGCTTGCCACTGGTTCCAAAATGGATTCTGATGAATTTACCCTAAACATGTAATAATCTGGCTATTAGGATTCTTCAAATGCAACACCAAAATTATGATATTCTTTCTTCCCCTCCCCTAATACTCACAAAACGAGAGGAGTTGTCATTCCTCACAGTTTTGGCATTACCATAGGCCTCCAGCAGAGGGTTTGCTGCAATGATTTGATCCTCCAGTGAACCCTGCACAAATATATATTATTAACATTTGATATTACATTTCACATATACCTTTTATATGTGAAATATATGCCTCTTAAATATGTTAACTATTTAAGAGGTAATGCTCTGACCTTTGTACACAAAAAGAATTGTATACCTGCATTTTTCCTGTCGCTTGTTCTGCCTTCTTAGATCCAGTCACTGCAATTGTTGCAAAGTACTGGATGACACGCTTGGTGTTTACAGTCTTTCCAGCACCGGATTCTCCACTAGAGGAGAGGAATAATTGATCATTCAGCCTCATTGTTAAACTTCTGTAAATATGTATAAACATTTTTTTTTGTTACTTACGTGATGAGGATGGACTGATTCTCACGATCTGAAAGAAACATTTGTAAATATATATGGTTTGCAGTAAATATGCATAACCATCTCTAACTGTTCAATATCTTACCTGTGAGCATGAACTGATAGGCATTGTCAGAGACAGAGAAGATGTGAGGGGGTGCCTCAATCCTCTTCTTGCCTCTGTATGCCCCAACAACAACAGCATCGTACACTGGGAGCCACTTGTAAGGGTTCACAACGACGCAAAATAAGCCAGAGTAAGTCTGAAAAGACAGATATATTCTTATTTAGTATCCTAGCCTGCTTTTGAGTTGGTATTTGTTTAGATTTTTCCTAAATTCTCACATAGATCATCCAAGACGCAAACCGATCTTTGAGGTTATACAACACACAAGGCTCATTGAGGTGGGTCATCATGGCCATGTCCTCAATTTTGTCAAACTTTGGAGGATTCCTGGGATGAATATCATCCTCTTTGACTGTTACAGTCTAAAACGAAACATGAACTGTCACAAATGTGTTTAAAATATAACATTCAGGAGGAATTAGAAAAGGACAAAATAAAAAAATTTAATAAAGCTTTACTCACCTTCCCTCCTTCTGTCTCAACAGTGGCTTTGCCACCTTCTTTCTTCACAAGTTTACCCTTGACGTACATGTCATCAGCATCCACCACAAAGTAAGCTGTTTTAGCATCAAATGGAGCGGTCTGAGCCTCAATCCTCTCCTTTTCTGGCTTGCGGAGATATATGGCCGCAGGGCCATAGGCCTCCATTTCTGCATCCGTGCTCATTTTGGCAGCTTCTCAGTCCTGTAAGAATAATAACTTTTGAATTGGTTTAATCTTATTTGTTCTAAATTTCAATTTGTATGGTAATCTGGTACACATTTCTAGAAAATCAAAATCTATTTATCTATTTTACTTTTATTATTGTACATATAAATCCTACCTTCCTCCCAGCTGAGTTGATATTTAATGATGTATAAAGATGCTATTAAAAGAAAGATTTACACAATTAATCTCAAAATAATTTTCTGAAACATTTCAATTTTAAAGTCTCTTAGATTAATTAAGGAATTGTTTAATTTCAAATTACTGAAATCAGCAATACAAACAAATCACTTGATATCACAGTAGTAACAGAAAGAGACACATGAAATTGATCACTTAAACACAAGCAAATATAAGTTTTTTGTAAACAACAAAGGACTGACCTGTAAGGGATGCCTATCAGTTCTCAGCGGAGTCTGGGGCTGCTGCTTTTATACAGGCTGAAAATGCCTCTGTCAGCAGCAGTCTGCTTCTCCATTTGGTCAAGCATCCTTGTCATCTTAAGACCCATCGTGTGACATTTCAGGGTCAGTCTGCTATTTTTTGATGTAACATTTACTCGCTATTAAACCAAGAACTTTTTCAAACAACAAAAAAAGATTACTTTATTACTAATTTAAAATAATTCAAAACCATATGTTAAAAAGCATACAAGACTGAATAAAAAGAAAATGCAACAACAAAACAATTAACACTGCATTTGAAACAATGTTTTAATTCTGTTATATGCATCAATAACTAAAGTCAGGAATAATTAAAATTCTCATTTGCTAAATTAAGAAACCCATCACTTGACCTTTAGTAAAATCTCAGTAAATGTCACAAGTATCAAGTCTGAAAGCGTATCCACATTTCAAATATTTGCAATAAAAAATTATATATTTTTTTCTTACACTTGCGGTACAGAAATGCATCAATTAATTTTAAGAGTATGTTATCTAGTATGAGTCATTTTCAATCACGTATTTCTCATATAAGCATGTCTTTTGCTCATTAAACATACAGTAATCTTCAAAGTATGTCCCAAAATAGATGCCATGACATACATGTGCTCTTATAAATAATTTATACAGATAAATTTTAATTGTTACTCTTGAAAGTATGAGTAAGTTTAAAGAACTGAAAACTTTGTAGTGAGAGGTTGTGCCTTAGCCCTGCAAATAAACAAGCCCGTCGCCAAGAACAGAAATTCATTTGGGGAAGCTCCCAAGTGGTGCTGGTATACGGTTGCAGGACACTGGCACAGATCATCTTCCTCTAATAAAACTGAATGTAAGGCCCTTTCCATAAAGTTCAAACGGTGTTACACCTTGCCTTAAAAGGAAGGGAAGAACATTTGCCAACCAGGGTGAGAGAAGATCTATAATAAGTATCACTTTAATATCCAAGATCTTTATCCTCATGCTTCATTTGATTCAAAGGATGTTGTTGCTGTTGTCGACAGTTGGTGTCCTTGCAAAACTATTCAACTTTGATTCTGATCCTGCACTAGCTAATGCTTGAGAAATATTCATTTCACTAGCAACTGGCTAATACTTTTTAAAAGGGATTACCTGGCATAATACATCTCTGATATTTATTAGTCTTTACAGCAGTTTATATTTTAGGCAGAATGAAAATAATCTGTTTTATTTATTTGATAATAGTTTATTACACTTGTCATAGATTTTTTAATTTTATCTTGTTTTGTACAATATTTCTTTGTTTCCCAGAGAAGAACAAATGAGTTTTCTTTGTTAGATTTTTTTTATAAGGTTAAGCTTATATTTGATGGTTAAGAAGAGTAGACTCCAAATGGCACAAAGCTTACATCAGGTTTTTCAGGTTTTATTAGAATCAGAATCAACAGGAGTACTATTCCTGTTAATTTTTATGTAACTCCCTTTTCTTAAGAGGTTGTTTGGCACAAGTTCTCTTTATTCTGGACAGGAAGTAAAGCTGAGAAAAAAAAAAGTAAAGACTTGCAGTAAACAGCCCCATGGCTATGATTAAAACCTTGTTGCAGGGACAGCTGCAACAAGGATCACAGCCTCAGTATGTGCTGCTTCTGCTCCACCATTCAATCACATGAAGGCCCCACAAAAGTCTTTATATAAATTTAAGTATTTATTTGCTTTTCAACATCTACAAAGAACTGTGCAAGACTCATATTGTCTGTCCTGCAACTCTGCAAGAATAAAGTGGGTATATAGTTTGAGTCTTAACCCCTTAACTGTCATTCTCGAAACATGTTATCTATTGGGTCCATGAGGACAACAGGGTCCTCATGACAGTTAATAGATGTTGCCTTTGTTAGGAGGAAAGTGTGTTAAAATCAATAACTATTTTATACTTATATATTGCAAGTGAAAAGAGCAACTTTCAGTCATTCATACACCCATTTTAAACTGCTATTTAAAAAAAATATTTTGTGAAATCAATTCCAAACCTTTTACACATGTGTGTGGAAAAGTTTTCCTATTTTTTGCATTTTATTACACTGTTCAAGTTCATCAAACCAACTTAAATATTAGTCAAATACAAGGAAACTCCAAATGCAGCTTATTGATTAAGGTGTTTATTATTAATGAAGAACAAAAATTCAATCCTACCTATGTGAAAAAAGTGATTGCCCCTAAAACTAGTGACGAGTTAGGCTGCTATAAAAGAAGAGTCAAAGCTTAAAAGGTGCATATCATATTTTTTTTTCAGTTCAGTTGTATAGGATAGGAAGACATCATTATATCTGTAAAAAAATAAAATATTTAACATTTAATATGTTAAATATAATTGATCATATTTCAATTTTTTAAGTTACAAGATTTGGGGATTTTTGCAAGGATGTGTAGAGTTTCCAGAACCACTGTAAATAAAAAGAAAAAATACCATGTTCAATAATTGCTTAACAGCAGCTGAGAAATTGTAATACAATTTTAAGCAATTCAGAAAATGAAGAAAAATGGCTACATGAAAAGAGGTTGTCTGTCTTAATCTTACAAGTTAAGAAAAGCATGAACAATTTTGTCAAACGAAAGAAACAGAAATAACATAGGTTTACCGTTAACTGGAACAGAACAGGCACAAAGATATACATTTTAAGATTTCAGTGCTATTATCTTGCTAGTGTTGGCCTTTTTTATTTGAACACCAGCTGGTGGCAGTAATGAGCCCTGTTGTTCGTTGACAACAAACCGGAGAAAAACTACAAACTTCCCCCAGTTTGTAGTTCTTTTTGAATGCGCATGCGTGTTTTGTCGCGGCACCACCGGAAGTTACGTAGAAGGCAACACGCTTTGAGTTTGCAAGCCAGTTTAGCTTTTCAAAAGTTAGCACTGAGTTTTAACTCCAGAGTCGATACTGTCTTGAAAGAAATGCCGTCTCTAAATGGAAGAGCTGACGTTATATTTGTAAGTAATACAAATGAAAATATGATATGATATATATCGCCATATCTAACATTAGTTGTAAGGAGCTAGCGTAAACCTAGCCTGGCTGGGTACATAAAATTGAAAGAGACAGTGGTGTTTTGTGTATTTTCATGAAGTTATACTTCATGATAACTTTATATTGCTTTCAAGACATTGTAGCAATATTAACCGTAATACTTTATTTTTGCTGTAATGAAATAAATTCAAACGTTACTCTTTCGTAGATTTTAGCTTACATCGTCTTTCGTGTTTACTGTTTGTATTACTTTTACAGGAGGATGACGATCTTCCTTATGAAGAGGAGATTATCAGAAATCCATACTCAGTCAAGTGTTGGATGCGCTACATTGAATTCAAACAGAATGGTGCCAAATCCACCCTGAACATGATATATGAACGAGCTCTGAAGGAATTGCCTGGAAGGTATCTTTTACTGAAAGATCAAATTTCACATTTTGGTAAAGATGACTTTTTTTTTTTACATCAAAATTCCCTTTCATTTTTACAGCTATAAATTGTGGTACAATTATCTGAGAGAAAGGAGGAAACAAGTCAAAGGAAAATGCATCACAGATCCAACATATGAAGAGGTCAATAACTGCCACGAAAGAGCACTTGTGTTTATGCACAAGGTAGTATTGACTCAAAATTCAGCAATATAACAGTGAATAAAATAATGCATGCATTGAAAAAAATGAGTGGTGTTAGGTGTTTTTTATTTTTAAGCTAACCAATAATTTTTTTCTCCATAAATGTAGATGCCCAGGATATGGATTGATTACTGTCAGTTCGTCGTGTCACAGTGTAAGATCACGAGAAGTCGGAGAACATTTGACCGAGCTCTAAGAGCACTACCTGTAACCCAGCATCCACGAATCTGGCCTTTGTATCTGCGCTTCGTTCACAGCCTGCCCCTGCCTGAAACAGCCCTGCGGGTATATCGAAGGTACCTCAAGGTGAGATCATGGTGCACAAACCATTTCTGTCATGTAAGAATTCATGTTGTTATCTCCTGTAGGAAAATTTTCCTGAAATTTCACTGTGTGGTTGGTGTTTTTGCCGACCACACAGCAAAAATTGTGTGGTCATTTAAAGGCATTTCCTGTGAAATTAATTCACATTTCACAGGAAATGTGAATTCCTGAAAGCTCTTTCCGATCTCCGATCTCTTGATTTTTTGTTTCGAGAATATCTGAACCTTTATGTGTTTTAGTCAACAAAATACATAGTTTTGATTCTGATAAAGAGAAGTTTAACAGCACATATTCTAACATTCTTCTTGTATTTGTATATCGCAACAATGTTGTTGTAAAGTTAACAAATATTCTGCTCTAGAAATTTAAGTCCAGTATTTCTCCACATTTCCCAAAGTATTCTGTCTTCTCCTCATACTTTGTAGCTATCTCCAGAGAATGCAGAAGAGTACATAGAGTACTTGCGGTCTGTTGGTCGCTTGGATGAAGCAGCTGTGCGATTAGCAGCAATTGTAAACGATGAAAGCTTTGTGTCCAAAGATGGAAAGTCCAACTATCAGGTAAAACGTCAATTTAGGTCTAGTACCTTCAAGTATGTCCGTATTATTCTGATCATAGAAACATATGAATCCTTATTTTGCGTGTATTTTTACTTTTTTGTTTAGTTGTGGCACGAGCTGTGCGACCTGATCTCTCAGAATCCTGATAAAGTGACCTCTTTAAATGTTGGAGCCATCATACGAGGTGGCCTCACACGCTTTACAGACCAACTTGGAAAACTTTGGTGCTCTTTGGCTGATTATTACATCAGGAGTGGTCACTTTGAGAAAGTACGTTTCACTTAATTGCTTATATTTTTATGTATAGATAAGTTTTTAATTTATTATTTAAAATTTTTGCTTTGTATTTATGAATAATTTTTTTGGGTTGTTGAAAGGGGATGCATGATGTGTCATTATGATGGTCTCTTTGTTTCTTCAGGCACGGGATGTTTATGAGGAAGCCATTCTTACAGTAGTAACTGTAAGGGATTTCACTCAAGTGTTTGATAGCTATGCTCAGTTTGAGGAGAGCATGATTGCTGCAAAGATGGAGACCACTGCTGAGATGGGAAAAGAGGAGGAAGGTTTGTATGAGTTAGCATGAACGCACCTTTCTTCCACAGTACCATTTATACATGGCAGATTTTTTTCCTCTCTCCAACCAGACGACATAGACCTGGAGCTTCGTCTGGCCCGCTTTGAGCAGCTAATTGCCCGGCGGCCGCTTCTGCTGAACAGTGTACTGCTGAGGCAGAATCCCCATAATGTGCATGAGTGGCACAAGCGAGTAAAACTTTATGAAGGAAATCCACGACAGGTAAGTTTAAGGGCCTGTATACATTTTATTTTTTATCTATATCTATTTTATCTATATCTATTTTATCTATATCTCAAAGTATCTATCACGCAGTACTGATAAATGGATCAAATATAATGTGTCCACTCCAGATCATCAATACATACACTGAGGCAGTACAGACAGTGGATCCAATGAAGGCCACTGGAAAACCTCATTCTCTCTGGGTTTCTTTTGCTAAATTCTATGAGGAAAATGAACAGCTAGATGACGTAAGTTACCAAAGTCTTTCCTTTGGAGCTGCATGGTTTCTTTGAATTTAGGATGGATGATAGTTTTTCCTTTTTATATGCCTCATTTTCTGACTCAGGCCAGGACAATCTTTGAGAAGGCTACTAAAGTAAACTACAAACAAGTGGATGACCTTGCTGCAGTTTGGTGTGAATATGGAGAGATGGAACTTCGCCATGAGAATTATGATCAGGCACTACGCATACTGAGGGTAAAATTCTTCTAGTAGATATTTTTGTTGATTACAGATGCTGTATCAACATGATTTGTTCATTTTTTGTTTCTTTATTGTTGATTGCTATTTTTATGTTTTTTTGGATGAGACACGTACCACAACAAACTGCAAAGCATTTGAAAAGCTCTTTTCAAAAAAAAAAAAAAAAAACGATAGTCATACCAACATAAACTATTCTTTGGAAGATAGGTCTGATTTTTATCAATTCAGCATATTACTAGAACATCATCCCATAAGTCTAATGTATTGTTTCAATTCATAACACTCCAGTTATAAGTTTATAAGAATATCCAAATTTACTGTTATATATTCAATCTTAATGTGTGACAGTTGTTTTTTAAAGCTCAGACTAACAATTTCTGCTCAGTCAGAGCTTTGAATCATTTCCACTTCATATGTATTAATTGGATAATAGGTAGTAGTGAAGAGCTAAGGCTGCCTTGGAATAGAAAACACTTCCAACCAAGCCGGACTTAGGAAATCTGCCTTGACCCACTGTGGATTGATTAGATGAAAGGGAGATGAACAAAAGCACCAAACAAGAGGAACAGCAAAGAAGTTGGAGTGCAGAGTAACTGACATGTTGAATTTGTTTGTTTTTTCAAATGATACATTTATCTTAATGTGTCATTTTCTATTCAAAGTCTGTCATAAAATACTATCCTCTATCAAAAGCTACAGAGAGTCTGTTCAAATGATAACGGTTCACACTTACAAACAGGTTATTTGACAAGCTTCCTTATCCTGCCCCCCTGACGTCTACTAATATCCTATGAAAATATATTAGGTCTCAAAACAAAGGACTAACCAATGCAGCATGATGCAGTACAAGTACCAAGCCCATTGCTTTTCTATAAACTAAATGTATAGGGACATCTATTGGCAAATTCAGGAACTGCAACAATACAGATATATTGCAAATGAAGCATATGTTTGTGCTCTGTAACAAGTGAAAGAAAAGTCTCAAAAATGACAAATGTAATATTTTTAGTTGTTCTGAAAGCATTAAGATTGTAATGATATTTCAGTGTGTTTGGTTGTCTTCATTGTGTTCAAGGACTTACTGGTGACACAACATACACATGAAAACAGATTTTTTAGAAGTCATTAAAAATAAATTTATTGAGCACAAATTTGTGAAAGATGAACATTTAAGGCAAATACTTAAAATGCATCACTGTAAAACAAATGAAACTACCGTATTTTTCAGCTAATGTGACATGTGATTTATTACTAGTGTAGCTACAACACTAAGTTTATATTTTTATGCTTTTTATATCAGAAAGCTACAGCAATCCCATCTAAGAAAGCAGAGTACTTTGATTCATCTGAGCCTGTTCAAAACAGAGTCTACAAGTCTCTGAAGGTCTGGTCTATGCTGGCAGATCTTGAGGAGAGTCTCGGGACTTTTCAGGTACGTATATAAATTTGTAGATGATGACAAAGCACGTAATCAGCTCTATAGTTTTATATTTTAGTTATTAATCCCATACATTTTACTCTGGTTTTGATCATCAGTCTACAAAAGCAGTGTATGACCGCATTATTGATCTACGCATTGCCACTCCTCAAATTGTCATCAACTATGCCATGTTCCTTGAAGAACACAACTACTTTGAGGAAAGCTTCAAAGTAAGAACATTTGAACCAATTCAGGAACATACATTTTGTTACTCATAGTTGAATTTTTATTTGATCAATTTAAAAATATTTTCATTGTTTCCTTCCTTTCAAAAGGCATATGAACGAGGGATTGCTCTCTTCAAGTGGCCAAACGTTTATGACATCTGGAACACTTACCTTACCAAGTTCATTGACCGTTATGGCGGCAAAAAATTGGAGCGAGCCAGAGATTTATTTGAACAAGCGCTGGATGGCTGCCCTGCCAAGTTTGCCAAGAGTAAAAAACCTTTGTAGCACAGCACAAACATTTTTCAGTATTGCATTTTATGTTCTTATTCTGTCTTGCAAATTGCTCTAAAACATTGTTGTTGTTTTCATCTTATTTGTTTTAGCCATTTATCTGTTGTATGCCAAACTGGAAGAGGAATATGGATTGGCCCGGCATGCCATGGCTGTCTATGAAAGAGCAACACAAGCAGTGGAAACTGAAGAGAGACACCATATGTTTAACATCTACATCAAGAGAGCAGCTGAAATTTATGGTGTTACGTACACCAGAGCTATTTACCAGAAGGCTATTGAGGTGAAGTTTTAGTTTCATAAAACAATACTTGGAAGTGTTTCTTTTCATTCTTCTGCAGGTTATGCCTCAAAGGGTTCTAAAGAAAGTTGTTTTTTCACAAAATCAGTCAAATAAAGCTAGCTGAATTTCTGATTTCCTTAGTACCTAAAAAACATTCCTCAGCTCAACCAGCAATGATGCAAACTAGTTTAGAATTATTTGAAGTAAAAAACATCACAATAGTTGCACATCAAGAGTTAAACATTCAAGACTTGCAATTCTAATTGAAATGTTTATTGTATGAATAGTAGTTATTTAAATGATTACATATCACTTATCATGCTTCCTATCCACAAATCACACAATGAACTTGTGTATTTATAGTTGACAAACTACTGTGCTGAGAAGGATAAAAGAAGTCTAAGATTGCAACATTTTTTTAATTTACAGAGCATTTTTTTGTCTTTTAAAAGTGTTGTTTTATAAATGCTGAATTGGCTGACATCTGAGAATTACCTTTTATACTCTGCCAGGTTCTTCCTGATGAGCATGCGAGGGATATGTGTATGCGATTTGCTGACATGGAGTGTAAACTTGGGGAAATTGACCGTGCCAGAGCAATCTACTCCTACTGCTCTCAGATCTGTGACCCAAGGGTAAAAGAAACCACCTCATCTTAATGTTCTCTTAGTAAATTGTTCACAAATATGACAAGTCATTTAAATATATTTATTGTCTTTTAGGTGACAGCAAATTTCTGGCAGACCTGGAAGGAATTTGAGATTCGCCATGGAAATGAAGATACAATTAGGGAGATGTTGAGAATCAAGCGCAGTGTCCAAGCTACATACAACACCCAGGTCAACTTCATGTCCTCGCAAATGCTTAAGGCTTCTACAAGCTCTACAGGCACTGGTAAGACGCCTTATTTGAAAGTTGGGCCCTTGGTTGTGGATTTTCCTGGGTTTTAGTATCTGATTAATTTCTTATTCATGAAGGTCTGTTATGCTGTTACTGCAGTCAAAACATTTGTCTTTCTTTTTTGTTTTGTCCTATTGTAAGATTATTAGTTGCAGCTATAAAAACAGCCTTAAAATTGTAATATTTTATCAATCAAACAGGGAAAGCCATGCACAGATAGGCTAAAGACAATAGTTGCTTTCAGAATTGTTAGAAATATAAGTTATATAACAGAAGCATTTGATTCATATCTTGACTTCCTCTTTCAAAGTTGGAAAAATATACGCTATGGTATTTTTATGTTCAATTATTTTTTTAAGCTGTTCAGCTGGGAAAATCAAGTTTGAGTCTTCAGATATTTAACATTAACAAAAGTAAATAGTTTAAATAAAGCTGAAAAATGCAAGTACTTCTCAAGGAACGTGAGGCAGATTATGTTTTCCCACTAAAATAAAACCAGCACTTCCGTAGTCCCCCGCGGGATAATTTACATTCCAATAAATCTAAGGTTGCACTCCAAATTATTCAAACACCTGATTTTATTTTGGCCTAAAAGTTTTTTCTGGCAGAAATTTAGACAATCTTGATAGATCCATTTCATTTTACAAAAATAGTTTCCAGAAATGAAGTAAACCTTTCTTCTTTTAGGCAAAACTGCAATCAAACCCATTTTATTTTATTTTGTATGGTTCCTGAAAACATTTTGTGTGTTTATACTTATATTTACTTTTGGTGATGAGTTCCAAGTATTTGAGGTTGGAATCACCCTGATCTTTGGCGCAGTCCTTAATTCTCCATCAAATTGAAGTAGGGAAATACTGTCCAATATTGTTAATATTGCTGGTCCAAATAAGTTTTTTCTTTCTTTTTTTAATTTTTTACTTGGACAGATTTTTATGATCACAATAACAAAAATAAAGCACATTGAGTCAGAGGAAAATCCACACATTTTCTGTCCACTGGAGTGTTTTGTCACTTAATCTACTATTGATGATCTTTGTTACTCTATGGGATGTTCAGAGAAATCAGTTATGGACATTTTAACTTTACAGAATGTTAAAGACTTTAGGAGAAACATTAATAATCGATATGTTTTTCTCAATATTTTCTATTTGGTGTCAGTTTCAGATCTTGCTCCTGGCCAGATGGGAATTGATGATATGAAAATGTTGGAGCAGAAAGCTCAGCAACTTGCTGCAGAAGCTGAGCAGGACAAACCCAAACCCAAGGAGAAAATTCTGTTTGTCAGGTTTGTGGTTTAAACTCTGATTGACTAAAATATTAATTCACAGGCTTTATGAAAACCATCACTTTCAATGCATCATCCTTATCTCTATACAGGAGTGATACTTCTCGCAGTGAGTTGGCTGAGCTTTCCAAACAAGCCAATCCTGATGAGATAAATATTGACGACGACGAGGATGAAGATGATGGCCAAGAACCCGATGGTCAGTGTAAAACAAATAAAAACCGTAGTGAGAGGAGGGTGAATTGCTTGTTTAAGCATTTCTGTGAGTAATTAAAAATGTGGTTTTCTGTGTTTTTTGCTTTTACAGAGGTGCAGCTTGAGCAGAAGAGTGTTCCAACAGCAGTCTTCGGAGGTCTTAAAGAGGACTGAAAAAATGACTCATTAAGTTTTGCAAAAATCCAAGCTCATGTAATATTTCAGTGGCTACATATTTTAGATAGCAGTGAATGTTTAGATGTGTCATTAGTTTGATAGAATGATACAGACATCCTTGAGAATTAGCAGGGGAACTTTCCCTTTAAAGTTTTGCTTTTTAGGTGAAGAGCTGTACCTATTTTGACCACATGATGTCAGTAACTCTTAACGCCCAGCATGTTTATCTTATCGGGTATTTTTTAAATGATATGTTTTGTTGGAGTTGGATACTTGTTCATGTTTATTTTTTCCAAAATAAATCAATTTAGTACATGTTTTCTACCAGGACAACATTTGAATATGTTTTAATTGAAAGTCTCAGCAGTTTTGAATGTTACAACTGATGAAATAAAATTTCAAATGTTGAAAACTTGTAGATTAATTCTACCTTTGTAGTAATTCAGTTAAAGCTGTGGTTGCTTTTGTACATTAAATTGTTTGTTGTTGTATGGTGGAATTACATACAATTTTGTAAATGTTATGTAATGGAGTTTGATTTCTTTGTTGTTCCAACATAGAAATAATAATTTCTATGTTGGAACAATAATTCATTTTCTTATTGTTCATGTAGACTGTAGACAGTGATGTTACAAAACTGGATGAAGAGGTAAGTGCTTAAATCTGAAATAAATCAAACTTGCTCAGTATCTCAGTTTTAGACACCCCATCGTCAGACACAAACTGGCATATTACAAAGTACTGACTTGAACTAATTGTTTCAACAGATTAAAATAGCTGAGAAGTAATCCTCTTACAAAGTTACCACAGCAGTGCTTGTAGACCATTTTTGAGCATCATGTGATGACATGCTCTTGGGTGTGCTGTTTACCGAGGTTGTAGGTGTTACAGGAACACAGTCTGTAAAACATCCAGGCCTAAGATAAAGTAAACTGAAGCACTCAAGCTTTTTGATTTCATTACCTCACAAAATGCATAAAATTTTAATTTATTTTTTCAATAGCAATGTTGTAGTATAAATTTCGGATTACTATATTGTGTTATTGTACACAAATTTGGAGCTGTTTAACTTTACATTTAAAAGAAAATGCTAATTAATTTTGATTGTTTCATTGCATATTTTAAGATATAGTTTTTGAAATTAAATTCCTCAAGACTATATTTCTTAAGGAAATATAAGAGTTTTCAAATATAATTTGAAAAATTTAGGTAATAGGGAAAAATACTTTACCATGCAAAATGTTTTAGGATTACAAATTATTAAAAAAAAAAAATCTCCAGTTGTGAGATGTTATTATAAGCCATTTAATTTGTGGACTTACAAATAAGTTTGCTTTTCAGTTTTGCGTAGAAGTGCATTTGACTACTTTCAGTTCGACTTCCTATATACTTGTGATTTCCACACTTAGGCTTTTTTGTTTTTATTTTGGAGTTTATAAATCTTTGAAATGTAATAACAGTAGAGCAGATTTCGAATGATCTGCACTTTAAGTTAACTTCCAACAGCTTTAAGGCAATAAAATGCTGTCCCCTCAGGGGTTCATCTACATACCAGATGCACCTGTAGCAAAACTACCACCACACCTCTACCTGCTGTTTCCTTTCACAAGGAGGGCCCGCCCTCGTTGCGCGTTCTTAATTTCTATTGGCCAGTTGGGTGAGCGAGCGATGCCAGTGTGGAGCACCTGGTAGTCACTCATCGCCTGGACTAAAGTGGAGCTGTGTACAGTGAACTGACAACACAGCAATGCGGACGAAGAGAGGCAGAAACGATTGGGAATAGTCCGGCTTTCTGTAACATCTTAGTGTTTCTGAGCTTCGTCTGATTGTGAAGTATAGCTAAGCGGATATTTCGTCTTCAGGAGGACGTAGAAGAGGACATTAGCTGTCTGGAAAGCCGAACCGGGGCGGATATTTCCCGAGGAAAACCTGAAACCACATCCGTATTCCCAGCCCTGCGGTCGTGTGGAATACTCAACTAAAAGAATGGTTGCCTGAGTATTTTTATACACTCTTGCATATATATATTTTTTTGCCAGCATCGCTTGGGAATTATTTTTTTTTTGACAGTGCCGCTATGGTGGACTCCCCCACTAAGAGGAAGACTTTTGTGGTCCCAGACATAAAACCATTGGATTTGTATGACTGCAGTAAATCAAAAATATGCGCAAGTGTAGGATGGCTGTTGGCGAAGTCCTACGGGAGTTCAGGTAGGTTTTTGTTCGAGCTTGCTGGCTTAAAACCCTCTTTTACTCGGGACCCCCATCCTTTTGTTGTCTGGTAATGTGTTTACCTTGTATTAGTGAAACGCACATGCACCGAAAGCAACTGCAGTGCTGGTATTGTTCAGCGATTTTAGCACAAAGAGCCGCATGTGAAAAGAGGACAAGGGCACTGTATGCATTTTTTTGGGACTGTGACACATGTCATGTATTGTCTCTGGGTATGTATGTCAGAGAAACGGGCCTCCTCTTGTAGGCCTCCCTTATCAAGCTAACCACTCTGTCCTAATACCAGCCTTGAGGTCTGAAATGACAGGCTACACAGAGTGGTACACAAGGCATTTGTGTTCTCAAACATGTTCTTTCATCAGCAGCTTACCGTGGAAGACTGAACTGTGGGACCACTAGGGATAAATGAATTCCCATGTTAAGTAATATTCTGCATTCCTCTATGGCAGCTTTTAATTTATTAGACATTTTCCAGTCAGCAAAACTCCTGATTGATAAACCACCCAGCCACCGTGATGCAGGGAACTTGTAACTTAAAATAAGTGGTATTTTCCATACAGCTTAGATATGTGTTTGGGTGGCTTAAACTCTTGTCAGCTTTGACCCTGAAATGTTGACGTGTGGCTTTGTTTAAGAACACCAGCGAGGAAAACATTAAAACTCCCACAGAGGAAAGGAGACACCCAAGTAGTCATGTGTGCCTTTTCATTCTGGTTGACTTTAAATTTTACAAAATGACTCTGTCATCAGTGAAATGATATGCAAACGACTTTAACGTCATTTAATCATATGTACAGAAAGGTTTAGCGAAGATTGCAAATCTTACTCATTTTGCCAATACAGTTGTTTTGCTTGTGTGAGCTATTTTGTTACATAATGCTACACTGATACTGTGTTTAAGACTCCAAGCTGTTGCCACCTTTGTGTACTCAGTTCAGCACCTTAGCCACACCCTATGGTCAAAGTCATGCCAAGCCACTGGGATATAACAACAAAACACTGAACATGTTTAGTTTCTGTCTTAATCAACTCAATGGCCTTGGTGATAGTCATGCAAATTCAGAATAAGATCATCAAGTCCTTTCCCAGAAATTCGGCTAGTTAGGATAGATAGCCCAGGAGGAGCCAGAATAGGTCGTTTTAGCTTTTCAAGGGCAGTTAATGTAAATTGACAGCATTTTAACACATTTTCATGTCTAAGGTATGTGACATTTCCATGTCACATATCTTAGAAAGTCTTCAAAGAACTTTCTAAGATATGTGACAGAATTGTATGAAAAGCTTTGTCATCGGATGTATAAGCTCCTCAAAGATAAATCTCTATTTAGTCATAATAATCTGCTTAAGAGGTTGAATTAAAATATTTATATTGGCATGAAAAAAAAAAGGTATTAAGGCTTAGGGACGAGGACAGCAAGTAGGTTAAATATAAGCAAAGGAGCATTCAATGAAATAATTGAAAGGCAAAAAATGCTGAACTAGAGTTTCGATTTACCTTTTGGCAATGTCATCTAGATCTGTTGCATGTATTTTTTTTTTTTTTTGAGGATTGTGACATTGTTTCAAAAATGAACTTAGATATTTAAATAGGTAACAAAACATGTTCCACCTGGAATGTCACAATGGGAAAATAATTAACAAATCATCTGAGGGTGACTCAAGCTAGTGCTCCATTAAGCTGGAATGAAACTCAAGATTTACCTGTTTAGGCTAGGAGGAAGTCTGTTTTTCAGTAAGCAACACTTGCATGCCTTCAGTTTGTTTAAGCCACGTGTCTATGTTATGTGTATTTTAATGCTGTTCTATAATAAAACGGGGTGTATTCAAAAAGATTTTACCAGACAGTGTTGGCATTATGGTCTAGGATGGGAGTATTCAACTCCAGTGCTCAAGGGCCGATGTCCTGTAACTTTTAAGCGGGAATAAATTGGCTCAATTATACAGACAGTATGCAGTCAAGTTCTACATTATTCTGCTATCATCCTGATTATTTGACTCAGGTTTGAAGAAGCAGAAGCGCATCTAAAAGTTGCAGGACACCAGCCCTCGAGGGCTAGAGTTGAATACACCTGGTCTAGAATGTTTGCATGTTGTTAGTGTTCAGTCAGAAAGTTTTAATTGTATACATGTTGATTTTCTTTAAGACCAATCCTTTCACACTGTTGCTGAATTTTACTTTAAATTTCAGGGACTTCAGGTCAATTTTCCCATTTGCCACTTCAAACAGGCATTTTGTGCCTTTGTGATCTCCATTTCAAATCTATAAACAAACCATTTCGTTTTACTGTAATGCGTATTTTATTCACGTACTTTCATGATTTGCAGCAAAAACACGTTTGTACAAATTCTCAAATTTTATGGAAAATATTATTCAAAGATAAGTTAATGCCTGAAAATGTACCCCTTATTGTATTAACCAGTGTAAAAACGGTCAGTTCCCACTCTGTCTTATAGGGCTAAGGACTCTTCAATTAAGTGCATTAAGATCTAATTTAGAGTTTGTTTCTGTCATCTCTTCATATTGCGTACTTGCCCTCTCCTCTAGTGTTGTCCTGTTTACTTCTGAAGCACTCATAACGTAATCACTTTCACCCTTTAGGATGTACGTCAGTGAACACTGGCCCTTTAATGCAATCAAGCTTTGTGTGCTGCAGTGGAGCAGTGCCTGTCTTAATGTTACAGGATACAAAGGGCTTTCAGGGCAAGCATGCTTATAGTAAGTGGATGTTTGAGGGCATGTGAAAACGAGACGCTTCATATGTTGTTTATCGCTCAATCGGATTGTGGTTCAAAGATCAATATTTGCTTGCTTTCAACACTATTTTAGCCACACAAAGAAAATATATTGTTTTATTTTAGTCATCGTGATGTAAATCAAACTGAAGAGTTTTTACTTGCAAACCTTGCCGCTGCACATTGGTAATGATGATGATCAATGTGTGGTTTGAATTTAAATGTTCCCAAATATAGTTGATACAAATTAGGTATGGTGGTTTGCTATTCTGAGTTTGAGTGGTTACATGGAGTGTGAGCTGCTAGCATTGCTCTTCTGACTAGAGCTAAGTTTTGGGGCAACAGAACAGTACCTGCTTTGTTCTAAAAATAAAACCGGTAATCATATGTGTTTGATCCTTTCAGCCACATGATGAGGACATCTGAAACAACAAGCAGTAATGCACTGAATGTCAGTGAATTATTTGAATAATAATAATTTAAAAGTTTTCAGGCATTTGCCCATCAGACCTTCTTTAAATGTGTCATTCTTAAATTGTAAGGATGCTGGTGGTTCGTTCTGAACACCAGCAAAGGCTCTTTCATTCTGAGGAATCATTGTTACTTTGAACATTTGAGTGCCAATGTTTTGCACAGAAGCCTGTTCTGCTGTGTGTTATGACCACTTTGAGAGCTGTGTTAATGTTCTATGACCCTGCCAGTATACTAGCTCAATCAGTCAATGAAAAGGGACACGTTTCCTGTTATCCAACTGTTCACATCAGTTTAGACACCAGCTTGCACAGCAGACATGAAACCCCGTAGCTTTGCTGGTAAATTTGGTTCCTCCAGACTTTTCAAAACTTTTTACTGTTTTACAAAAATAGCTGTTTTGCATATCTGCTCAGTTTCCTTTTCTGCTGGCATGAATAGGAAAAGGTCAAAGTATAACCTCTATTGTCAGGATTTACTGTATTTGATCCACAGATGGACAGTTGCTTCCTATTTTTACCTGGAGTAATCTGTAAGTGGTACTGACTGTGTCAATAAACTTAGCAAACTTTTGACTTTTGCCTTTTCACTCAAGCTAATAGATAAGCACTGACTCATGACCTGTAAAAACGAGAGGTTCTTGCACCAGCCTTGGCAAACAAATATAGTTTTTTTTAAAATAAAAATGTCAATTATGTTTTGCTATTTTATGATAAGTGGCATCCATATCACAACCTCCCATTTCTTTCACTGTCATTAGGATTTAAATGGCAAAAATTTGACTTTATAGGAAGTTCTGTAGGCATCTGCTACTTGAAATGTGCCTCTGACTTTAAATTTGATATGTGATGGACCAAGTCATTGTTCATGGTAAGTCACATAAGGAAATTATTCTCAGATCAGTCTTTCTCATCTCGCTGAGTTGTGGTATTTGCATCCGCTTTGCCTTCCAGGGGAGATTTTACCACATTTTTATGTACGTATACATTAACTACTTTAACTGCTGACAGGTATTTATAACTTTAATGTGAGCACTGTTGGAGTTTTAGCTTTTGAGACTTTAATACTGAAACAAATATAACAAGTGACAATCAGTTTTAGACTCAAATGTCCAAATCTTTTTGTTCGTGTTTTCATTGCTGATGTTTTCATTTATAAAGGACCTTTGAACTGTGAGACACTTATTTACAGACACCGTTGTTAATGTTTTCATTTGAAAACTGCTTTATTTGTGGGTGTGTCAAGTACAGTTTTAACATATTATTTCTAGTGTAATGTTGGTAATCCAGGTCTTAAATACTCAATGGCCAGCCTAAAGATGTGCTTAGTTTTTTTTTTTCTTAATCAGATTTGCAGCAGAAGGGTGTGTCATAACTCTTGGTGCATTAGGTGAAGGTTGGAACTGAGAAGTTATAACCATTAGTTTGTTGAGTATGCTTAGACAGAAAATTCTTTTTAAGGCAAATTACTTGTAACTTTTTTTTTTGTTGGTTTTTGTCGGGGTTTTTTTCCAATAGATCTATTCACTTAAAACTGGTAAAGTCACTTAAACCTGTTTCATTTTGAACCATACATTTAAAATCCAGTTATAAATTAATCTACAACCACAGAAAAAGTAATTTGTTCAGACTTTTTCCTGTTGAATGTTGCTTTCCTTGGTTTTTTGAATCTGTATTGTTGCAAATACATGCATTCCAACAACGCTGTGACTGAAAGATGGCTTTTTATTAGCGTCCTAAAAACTACACAACTAAACCTGCTGCCTATGACTCTCAGGTTATCTGTTCGTACTTTTTTTAACTGACAAAATTTTTGATTTCTTCATTTTCAGATACATTGAACACTTTATGGTATTATATCCTGAGGGTAGATTCTTAAAGTTGCAACAGATCCTGAAAAGGTCATGAAAAATCAGGTTTCTCTGAAAACAATTTGATTTTCTGCCTCTTAGTAAATTGAAGGTACAAGTCGTGCACCTTCAATTAATCTCTGAAAATTGTCAGCTGGTTTCAGAAAAGCACATGTGCTCAATAAAAATGGCAAAGAAAAAAAAAGTTGCAGGGCAGTTGGGAGTCCCATCTTCTTGAATATATTGTGCTGTTTGTTTTTTACTTACTTCTGTCATTATAACTGGGTGGTATAAACAGCTGGCTTAATCTGAGCCTCCATGTGCCTGAAGGCAACTTTTGAAACCAATTTAACTGTTTTATTTTGGTCTCATTTTTTAACACATTTTTTGGGCTTAAAAATATCTCAAGCAAATTCTTTTTCTTTTCTTTTCAGTTAATGTGAGTATGACAATAATTTGCAGTTCTACTTGAGTAGCAAATTACAATTCAATACCAAGGACCAAGAATAACTTGTTAATGTAAGGCACACACTTTTTTTCTACAAATGTTTAAACCCATTCTACTTTCTGTATCACTTGACCTCCAGGAGGTGTTTTGTCTCCTGGTAGTCATTTTGCTGTCTATTTCTACAAAAAGTGTTTTGCCATTGTGATCTGAGCCGTCTGATATGTGAAGCTGTTTGGTTGTCGACAAATTTTCTCTGTTTACTTCAGAAGCGTGTCGGTCATGGGATTGTATGTAAGATCCCACTGTCATACAAATATATTTTTATTATTTTATATTTGCTTCCAGAGCCTTATTTCAAAATGTGGTTGGCACACGTCTGGCTGTGTTCCCTCTGCCACTTGTTAAGTTTTAGTTTTGCTCAGTAAGTGGAGCGGCTCGTTTCCAAACTCCTCAGGTTTGTTATTTTTGTGCCGAGGGCTGTGCTTGCTTTGTTTACAGGTGTGGATGAACAGTGCATCACCTCTTAGACATCTGTTTAATCTTCCTGAAGGTGTTTCCTGGTTAAACAGGATTCTAGCTTAGCTCTTTTTAATAATACATTTTAAGTAGTTCCTCCACAACTTTACCTGCACATATCCGTGTGACTTTAATATCTTAATAACACTCATTTAATTTGGGTTATATATATAGTTACTCTTGAGTAATTTGTCTGTCATATGACCTTTGCTTGCCCTACAAATGATTGTTGCCAAACCATGGTTTAAAAATGCTAATTGATCTAATCATAATTTGTTTTTGTCCATGAATAGAAAATGTCCCTGCAGAGCTGCGTGACCCCTTCTACTGTGACCAGTATGAACAGGAGCATCTTAAACCTCCAGTCACACGCCTGCTGCAGTCCTCAGAGTTGTACTGTCGGACCTACAGCATCGTAATGGGGAGCACTGGATCGGAGGCACAGCCCAAAGACAACGTCGCCCTGCTGCAGATCCTCACCCTGAGAGGCGTAGTTGCCAAAGATCAAGGATCCACAGTGACTGAGGCAGACCTGCGACATAAACCCATCAAAATGGTAATATCTGCCAATCTTTTTGTGAAACACTTTTACTTTTTTGCAGAATAGGATTAAATTAAGACTTTAAACTCACCTGATTTTGAATTATTTTTAAAATGTAAGAAACAGGTAATTGCACAGACATCTGCACCACTTAACTGCCTCCAGAATCCAGCGCTAGGCAAAAATGTAACAAGAGCAGTTTTTGCTCTAATTGAGAACAGTAACGTAATGAATAGCGGTACGTTGTGTGCATGATTTGCTTATTTTTGTGTGTGTTATGCTTCTCTACTGAAGCCAGTTATTCAGAAAAAGGATCACTGCTGTTATTGGGCCATGTTTATGCTTTGATTCTCTGGATAAAAGGACATCAAAAACACCCTTACTCACTGAGCCCTTCCCCCTGTGCCATGTACATCCCCAACTGATCTCAAAAGATGAGTGGTTTCAGCTGCAAGGACTACTTTACTTTCAGGGTGTGAGAGGGAGATGGAGTCCATGTACAATAGAAGGTGCAGATCAGAACAATAGCTAGAGAGTTCTAGTGAAACTTTAGCTGCTGTGTTGAGAGAATACATCAAGCTGGCTCACTGAGTTTAAATCAAGAGAAACAGGTTTGTCCTCTTAGCTGCTGACAAAGCCTCTCTGTATGTCTTTCATTCTTCTTGTGACATTACACGGCTAACAACTCTTTAGCCTGAAAATGAATTTATTCTATATAGAAAATATAATTATATATTAGCGAGATGACGTTTAAAAAGGTTTATACATTTTACACTGATTAAATTTACACTGATAAAAAGCCCACAAAATGTGTGCACTCACACGCTGTTTTTGAAAACGAGGCCCTCCTCAGGGAATTGTAGAGAACATTGTTGTACAGGGACTCATGTTTGCTCTACTGCATTGATTGCTTGGTACCATAGCTTGTACTGTACACCTGATGACAGCAGTCTTTTTCACTCTCCTTTTCAGTCATTGGTTGCATTTCAGTGACATAAAATGAAATCTTATTGTACTCTCAATCCAGTAGAGATGGGTTAATACCGTGTCAGTAAGAGCTTACACAAAACAAAAGACAGGAATGCACAGTGTAATTACTGCAGTGCTGTCCCGCTAGCTTCCATAGGCAGCACTTTGGATTTTGTTCTACTGTGCAAAGAATGTTTCTTCGGCATACGAGTTGGTGTTTGAAATGGGCTAGTTTTCTGATGATGAGCCAAATTTCAAGCTTGGCACAATATGCCCTATTATCAGTTGAAGCAGTTCTTGCAGAAAACTGGTTAGTACTTAACTTTTTTCTTTACTCTTTTTTAGTATTATTATTATTTTTGATTTATTAGCTCTCTAAATCTGGATTCTCATTCTAGTAGAGATGAGTGGTAAACTTTTTTACAGCTGTATATAGCTTTTTCCCATCAACCAAAAAACATCTTATAAAATTTTCACTGTGTTTTCATTATTTACCCTTTCACGTGTTTTTTCTGATTATTTACACCCAGTATATTTTCATCATTATACTTGCACATTGGAGCATCAAGAGTTTTCTTAAACCTCTACATAGCTTTGCCATTTTCTTCTAATGTCACGGATGACACTAAAAAACCTGAAATAGCTGACACTAAAGGAAAGCTAAAATATTTCTAAATGTAAATACGCAGGTATCTGTCGTTCATGGTTGTAATTTTATGCATTTTGTGCACCTCCGATTTTTCCACTTTAGACAATAGCTGTTTTCCGCTTTATCACTTAGGCATAAAGCTCTTCTCCAACTGTCTCTGCCACTGCTGCACTCGCTATGTGGTACTGTAGTATATTATCCCGAGTTATGGACCGCTTTTGGAGTTTCTCTGCCAGTGACTGGCAGTGCAGCTTTTATGGCAAGCAGAGAAAGTGGGTCATGCTGCAGTATTACAAGGATGAAGCATCAGTGTGGTTCCTTGCCAGTAAAACAGCTTTTGCAGCAGTGGCAGTCTGCTGCAGGTTGGCTCTTTGTTAAAGCTTCACATTTCTCTGGATGGGATTTGCAGCTATGCTTGTCTACTGCTGCGACCAAGCAATTTGCTTTTACATTGCAGATTTCATTTGGAAAGGTCAAGGTTGTTGCATTAACGTTGTTTACTGATTTTTGGAAAATTAGGTTATATTTAAATCCAAACATGGCGGATCAAATAAATTTGTTATTTTGTCTATTCTTGCATCGACATCGGGCTGCGGCTTTGGTAATCTGTAAAACTGTAATAAAAACAGAGGCGTAGCTCCCTTGTTGAAGTATACACCGTTTCTAATAAAGAAAAAAAAATGCTATTTAGGTAAGATGAATCCTACTTTTTTATGTTTTGTTTTGAGTTTGCTTTCTTTAATATTTTGTAAAATGTTCTAAATCAAGTAAAGATATTTATGTACCGGTAGTTGTAATCAAAGTCTTCTATATTTTAGTCAATGAGGATCAATCAATATTTGGGTTATTCTGCCCGGCCCCCATTACTACTCAGATTGAGGATAAAGATCTCTGAAGATTAGGCATAATCTACTATATAGACTGAATGTCGTCTTTCATGATTGGTCGACATCCTCGAGATGACCACTGACCCCCAGCTCCCCAGTTTCACATGTTAAGTGGATGATTGCAGTGCTTTTCGAACAAAATTTACCACAACCAGGTCTCATTGACTCCTTTACTTCAGTAACTCTGAGCCATGTGTGTTTTGCTTGTTAAAATTGTGAAATGAGCAGCGTGACTTGAAAACCATCAGCTTTGTTGTCTAGCTGGCTTCTCCCGCCATACTAGCTCTGCCTTTTTTATTCACCTCAAGTGAGGGTTTGCCAGGATGGGTGGATGCAACTCAAATTATTTAGTCACACCTTGCAGCAGTTTCACAATATTGACATTGATTTAACAAAGTTGATCATAATGTAGCTAGACTTCATTCTTGTCCTGTATTGCGTTTGTTATATCAGAGACTCTGTCTTAGGGAATAGTGCTGTGTTGGCAGGTTTCTGGTTAAGCGAACATCAGTCAAGAGCTTAGCTGAAACTGAAGTGGCAGAGCATCAGAAACAGTAACGATCACCTTACACCATTTATTCTGCTTTGGTCTGTTGCTGTTGAGAAAATAATTGCTTTTATTTATTAATCTTTGAAATGTGCTGCATTAATTTTTGTGTATGTTTATTTTGAGCTGATTTTCTGTGGTTAAGTGCAAGGTTCATGTACATATGGGTATTAACCTCTTTTCCAAAATCCCAGGCTGGGCCCCACGCCTGCTTGATCCCCCTGTTTGTCTCCCCATCAAACAGGAACAAGGCAGGGATGGGGGGATGGGGTTAAGTCATATTTCAGACGTAATCCCCTCAACATGACTTTGTCTAACGATCAACATAATGCCTTTTCTTACCTTATTTAACAAATACCGTGTAAAAGTAGTTTTTGTGATCATGTTTTAAATATTTAATGTTAAAGGGATTTCTTGTTTGTTTTTGCTCTCTACAAATATATTGCAGAGGTGCAGGATGTTTCAGAGAACCAGGGTTAAGCCAGGAGCACAAATCAGTACTGCAGTCAGGCTTGTTCTCAGATGCATTATGGGTCAGCTGGCTGGTTGTTATGGTGATCTGGCAGGCTCAGAGCTGTGTGCTGGAGTGGCTTCTCTCTCTACTCATTAGGGAACCTTGTGATTTAGCTTAGCAAACTCCCCTGGGCCTGCAGTGGCAAATCTGCAAGTGGCTGCAGCTCATTCTTCCTGTTCTGTTTAACTGTTTTAAATATCTTAAATTACCACTGCCATTAGAAAATCACATAACCCAACAAAGGCAGATTTGGCCACATTCAGGGACACATTTGTGGCTTTTTTTTTTGTTACCTTTCGTGTTGAGCTGTGGTGGAAATCTAAGCTAAATGTAGAAATGTGTGACAATTAGAAATTACTTTGTGTTTTATAGTTTTTAATTATATTTTTATATGTTACAGTATATTTTTTCTAGAATATTTCCCTTTTTAGTGGAGTACAGAACAGTTTTGAGCTACGTCTCCCAAACAAGCAGAAGAATCTCACAGGCAGAACATTTTTCAAACATGCAAGACGCTGCACTTGCATGTTGCATATTTGTATCTATTTAGTAATGAGCATTGTAGGAATCTTTTATATTTGCATATTTTTCACTGTACTTTAAACATGGTAGAAAACAATTATACAACAAATTACAACTGCTGCTGTTGTGGCTACAGCTTCTGAAGAGGACAGTAATACACCTGACAGTAATAATTCTGATTATGACAGCTTATTTATCATTTCATTCATGCACTGTGCAGTAAGTAATATAGATTACATTTAACAGAAACTATTGAATCTATTGACGGATCATTTCGCAAAACACAAGAAGTGTTCTACTAGTTATTAAAAGCAAATGCACAATCCTCAAATCTAATAGGAAGCAAAGAGCTGGTTGTTTGTAAAGTCACTATTTGTATTTACCAAAAAGGCAAGCTGTGTCTCATAACCATAAAAGTAACAGCTTCTTAGTTTGTCAACAGTATTTGAATGGCAAACCACCTAGGGCCTCAGTCCCTGCTCTGAATGACTCATCTGCAGAGTATCCCAATTTTATCTGACAAATGTTTCCTAGCATAGCCTGCTCTGCCAGGGGTCTACCCAGGGCAGCACTTTACCGCTGGGTTCAGTAGGCAGACATGTATGCCAGGCTGAACTGCTACTACTCTGTATCTAGACAAAAGTAAAAGAGAAAGGATATCTGGCAACTGCATTTGTTAGTAGTTAAAGGAACTAGGCTATGACTTTCCCAGATTAAGCTCAAAAGTGTTGATCAACTGAGTCCCCTATTGATGGGGATGAGTTGATTTTGATCAGTCTTTTCTCTTGTAAGTAATTAATAAAAGCAGAAAAACATATGTTTGAAGACAAGGGAAAGCTGGTAAAAGAATAACCTTGTGTACAAATTATTGAAATTTTTTAAAGTGTTTTTTCCTTCTGTTAGGACTGGTTATTAAATCTGGTCTAAATGTGCATTTCTTGTCTCTGGGAAATTATTGATGGTAAACAAAAGAAAATCGTTATTAAACTTGAATAAACTCGAGAAACTCGGTTTAGATATGTTTGAATTATAACGCTGTAGCGGAAACGGAGCACAACTACTAATAAGTTAACAGGTTTAAAGAATTAGCATTCTCGCTTTGACTGAGCTGATGAGGTTGGTACCACATTTAATGAGCTCTGTAACGGTCTCCTGGGCATGAGGAAATACTCAAAAGATATAGTTGTAAATATGGATATTTCCATTTATATTGCGAACTCACTTTCAACACATTATTTAGACTTAAACCTAATAAGATGCACCTCTTCTCTCATGGAGTTTTTCTTTTCTTTTTGTGTTTTCTTGTTGCATAATAGCCTTTTTTTTCTTCTGACATATCCTGCATGTGTGTATTTTTACATGACTCATATGGAAATATTTCACAGTGTAAAAGTTAACACAAAAAAAGGGAAAATAGATGAAGACTGTCGGCTCTAGGACCTGTGTGTTATCATATTACAAGTCTGCTGTCTATTTAATGATTTAATGAATGTACAAACACAAGTCCAAAGTTCACCCACATCTACTGTTTGTGTTTGCCTGCTGAAAAAGTTTCTTTTTCCTGGTCAACCAATGGGTGATGGTGACCTCTAGAGGATACTGCTAGTTAATGGTGACGGACAGGTAGAAATATCAGTTGATAAAAAACAACTGTTCAACAAGATTGTTTTCACGAATTGGTTGTCTGGAGTTGAAGTCCTTTTCTTTGTCTTTTGTTTTTTTTGCAGAGTGCCCATCTTGCAGTGATGGATGCCTTGATGGCGGTGGGAGCCATGGAGACTGTGACTGCAGTGAAGACGTGTGGCTCTGCTGAATTACTGGATGGAGCTGCTAGTTGGGAGGATGCTCTGCTTCACTGGGTTAATGTGGTAAGGAGTAAACAAAGCATGTTTTAAACTCAGATTTTTATTATTTTTATTTTTATCCCCCTCTTGTGGGGAACATATTATGAAATTTATATGTACTTGTGATTTTTATTGTATGTTTTATTACAAATATCTATGGTTAGTATGGATTTTAGCAGTTTTGATCATCTGTTCTTAGTTGAACCAGAAGCTGCGAGATCGTACTGAAGGAGCTCAGCCTGACTCGTCTCCAGCAACAACAGAACCTCAACCTGTTGAGCCTTCTGTGAGTATTGCTGATATCCAGAACAACTCGGCACATTAACCTCTGAATCTTTTCAGGATTATTTATATGGGTTATATTTAAAATAGGAAGAAGACATTGGTATAAGATGCAAGAATCTTTTGATCCATATAATTAATTTTCTGTAATTTTTGTAAACTAAGTTGCTTTTTTCAGGTACACTTAATTTTAAGAAGTCAAAGTAAGTTTTAGTAATAATTAGTGCAATGCTACAAATACTAGTTTTTGTAAACAGACTAACACAGACTGTTTGTAAAAATTCACAATCAGTAATATCTCTTGTAAAATAAAAGCAACAAGGGAGAAAGACACAAAATAGGATAAAAGTGGACTTCCACAAATTTTACAATCGCAGACATAGAGCGCTTGAAAAAGCAAATTTCTTTTGCACTTTCAAGAAGCTGTCCGGTTTGTCTTTTTCCTCCACTATAATCTTAATACCTGTCCCTGTGCTCCTGTTCTCTATTCTCCTCTTTTTTTTTTTTTTTTTCTGTTACTCTCTCCTTTGCTCTGACAGTGTCCTACACGCTGGTATTGGAAACTTGTTCCTGTAAGTTCCCTCCTCTTTTCTGCATCCTTATCCGTCCATCCTTCCAGTGTCCTCCTCAAATTTCTCAAAATTCTTATCAGGTCTGTTCTTTTAATGCCCATGAGCCGGTTTGAGTTTGCATTTTTGCATCAAATCTTTGTTTGCACTGAACGGCACTTGATTAAAAGTATAACAGCAATGCAGCTTCAGGACAGGTCCAGAAGGCATTATTTGTGGAGATATGAGTAGTGCATGAATCATGGTTTTAAAAAAGCTTGACTTTGCCATGTGTATGCTGGTATCTTAGGTGCTGTGTGTTTGCACGGGTTTTATCATAGAGGAGTTTCGGCAGGTGGTTCCTGCCTTGTTTTGTATTCTGCAGTTATACCTGAAATGTTTTTCTCCTTGTCTTTCTCTTTCTTGAGGCTTTCTTGACCCCCTTTCTCACTTTTTATCTCTGAAATAATTTTTGTCTTTGCCTCAATAACAAACTCAACCATTCTCACCACCTTTTGCATGTCCTTAGCTTTACTTTTTTTGTCCTCTTTGTCTGATTCAAAAGTAATTCCTAACCTGTTGCAAGCAACAGGTGGGCACAAGAGTGCACACATGTGTCCTTAAAGAAATGACTAGCACATCAGATTAACATATTAGTAAAGTCATATGAATTAATTAGATTATTTTTTGTCTGTTTTTATAGCTCCGCTACAGAAAGGATAAAATTCAGTCCAAAGTGAAACCGATCTTTCCAGAGGTGAATGAAGTTAAAGATCTCTCCAGTGGTTGTGCTGTTGCTACTGTCATACATTACTATTGCCCTGGACTACTAAGGCTTGAAGGTACTGACATATTTTTTTTAATTCTATGCTTTAGCAGAGTGGCTGTTAGCAGGATATACATTATAGCTCAACAATTGGATGATGGTAGCAGCTCATACAGCAAGAACAACACAATACTAAATTCCCATTTAGATTGACGAAGTGTTAAACCAGAAGCTTATCTCTTGCAAAAAAAAGGCATTATTCAGTATTTTTTTTGTCAACTGTTTAATTAAATATATAAATTTGGTAAAAAAAAAAAAAAAACGACAACAAAAAAACAACAATAGCTTTAACTTAAAACATGTTCCTAATAACAAATAAAAACCTATATATATAAAAATAACTTGTTGAATGTGTTTGAAAAACTAAGAACCGATAAGACTGGACTTCCAATACTGACAAAGTTATCTTGAGTGTCATGTTTAGCAAAACACAAAACTAAGACTTGTTCTTGATACTTAGCAATTGTAATGATGGTTAGTTCACATGAAATTTAAATTTAGCACGGAAATCTGGAATAAATAGACATTTAGAGGCATTTTGAAAACTATTTCTAATGATGTTTTTTTGGTATGGATCCTCCTTGGTCTGTTAACAGAAAACGCAAATCACCAACCATTTACCTGATAAATGCCTCTAAGATTGTTCACATATCTTTTCACATGGGAACACAGAAGTTGCCATATTGCTTGTAGTTCAAAATTTAAATGAGTGAAACAGCTCTTTAAATCCACAAGTAGTGTGCTAATCTCAGTTCACAATTCATTGAAATTCAGTTTATATCTAAAGCACCAGGCCACAATAAATGTTGTCTCAAGGCACTTTACAAAAAAGTAAATTCAACCCAATCAACAGTAAGATCCCAAGTCAATTACATGCATTCCAAATTGATCCGAGTTACTTGAGTCAATGATTCTAGTCACTTATTACTTGAGTTAATATAATGACAACAGACCATGTCTGTCAGTTTAACACTTTCACTCTTGTCTGTAAGATGTTTGTATGAAGGACTCCATGTCGGTATCAGACAGCCTGTACAACCTGCAGTTCATCCGAGAATTTTGTGACAGCTGTTTGAAGGGCTGCTGTCACTTGGCACTTGAAGATATGTTATACACACCACAGGAGCTTCAGGTGACCACTCTGTCATTATTTGACTTGTACATTAAAATTACATGATGGTTCTCTAATGTCTGATTTGATGCGTTTCATCCTGTAGCTCAATTTTCTGAGTTTCCTGTCTGAACTGCTTTACTGGTTCGAAGTACAAAGACCAGAATTTGTTCAGCCAATAGGTGAGTATCACAGGTTTGCGTTCTTTTGTAAATGTTGAGCATTACTCTGAAGATTGAATCCTCATGGATCTAACATGGACCCAACTGGGTTCTCCCTTTTCTTCAGATGAATCCAACCCAGTGACACAAAGTAACACCAGTGGTAACAGGTACAGAAATGTTTTGATTTTGATATATTTATATATATAAATAAATGCATCTGATAAATATTTTGTATTTAGATTTTTTCCAACAATTATTGAGAGCCAAAACAATATATTTTTCCACTTTACAGTAATTCTCCTTCCATCTTCAAGAAGCCTTTTCTCCCCATTTCTTCTTCCGCATCAGGTATTAAGTCAGGCAGTTTGATTCCCCTCAGTCAGTGTTTTTGTTTCAGTTTTGTGGTGTTGTATCCTTATTTCTTTTTATATTTCATGTATATTTTGTTTGGTTATTGTGTGCATCCCTGTGATGTTTGCATGCCTTTACATGTTTGTCTGTGTCCCATTGTACTCAGGACCTTTGACTCAGTCTACCTCAATGTCTCATATAGAAGGAGTTGGAAAGACATGGAGCAAGAAACCTCTCAGGTAGTTCTAGTATACAGAGTACATTAACTGTTATATCCACCTGTTAGTTTTTACTTGAACTTCCTTTCCTCTTTCTCCTAGCCGGCCCTTGTCAGCAGTATCCTTCAGCATCCCTTTTGGCCTTGACAGTGATGTTGATATAGTGATGGGCAACCCTGTAATAACCCGCTCTAAGAGCTCAGATCAACTCAACCCAGCAGGCCAAAACATTAATGAGCCCTACACTACACCTGAAGACATTAGCCATTTGTTTGGTAAGGCCCCTGGACCAAACGGCCCTCAGAGAGCATCATGGACCACACAGACTCCCGTTATTCCAAGGCTGGCTGAGGAGAATGGACTTGAGACGAATGAAACTGGAGAGCTGCCCACCATTGAAGAGGCTCTCCAAATAATTCACAATGAAGGCAAGATGGAACCAAGATTACATCCTGATGGTGCTCCTGATGGCTTCTACCTCCACTCACCTGATGATCATGCAAGTTCTAGATATGACGGCAACCTGACCCCCATAAGCTCCTCTGCCCCTACGCACTCAGGAATGATGTACCAGCCTAAAGAGTCCACCAGGGAACCAGCTCGCACCAGAAACACCTCAGGATGTTCACGGGATGATGACTCAGTCTTGAGAGATGGCAGTTTAGATTCAGATGCCTTAGAAGACCTGCCAAAGGCCCAGTCGACTCCAAACACACCAGCTGCCCATGCAAACTCTTCCATTGGTTATGTTAAGGATTCGACTGACAGTGGAGTGAAGATGACCAGCTTTGCAGAACGCAAAAAGAAACAGAGTATGGATTCTCCTAAAGGTAGTGACCCATCTTCCCCTCAGATGATCTCTTGGGCACAAAAGTCTGAAGAAAGCCCGAGCAAGAGCCCACAACTAAATAATGAGATGACTGAACTGGGAGCTCGGCTTGAAGAAAAAAGAAAAGCCATTGAAGCCCAGAAAAAACGTATTGAGGCCATTTTTGCAAAGCATCGTCAGAGACTGGGGAAGAGTGCTTTTTTACAGTTGAAAAAAGAGCAGAATGATGTTGACTCTGAGGAGAAAGGAGAAGAAGATCTTTCACGTCTGACTTTGGAGGAACGACTTGCTCGAATGGAGGAGGAAGGGAAGGAACAAGATCAGCAGCGCCTCCTTGTGGAGGATGATATAAGTGGTAGAGGAGGACATGTGCTCATCAAAGACACCAGTCAAACACCTGGAGAAAAAACAGTAGCCCCTTTAGGGGATTATAACAATGCTGTGTCCAAGTTAACTGCAGCATTGTCCTCTCTGCAAACTGACATGCAGCGACTGAGTGAACAGCAGAATCAACTGATTAAGAAGAAACCTGCAGCATCAACGAACAAATCCTGGGTTATTCCAGCTGACCCTAAACCTTCCAACTCAGCTCCTCCTTCACGCATTTCACGAGAATCCACCCGAGGTTTTAATTTACCCTCCTCTTCTCCCTCACCATCTCGCAAAATGGCAAACCCTTCTGCTCCTCCTAAATCTCCCAAAGTTCATCGAAGAGCTCAGTCTGTACCCCCTAAAAGTCCTAAACACAGTCGCCAAATGGACACAAAGTTCCCAAAGGATTCAAGGGTTCTCACGCCACCTCAGAATGTAGACCGTATCCCCCATCGTCGTCGAGTAAATCATTTGCAGTCCCAGGTTCAGACTTCATCCTCCTTCTCTATCGGTGACTCTGATAGCTTGGATGAGCTACGTTCATTCGGGCCGACTCCTGTCCCCACACCTTCGTTGACTCCTATACCAACTCCACCTCCTCATCTTGCAGCAGATGACGCCCTATCAGAAGTAGGCTCCAATGATGGACAGAGTATTTTTAGCATGGACATGGAGGCAGGGCGCTCCCACAGTCCCCTGGTAAAGAAGGAAGGGCTTGCTAGTGCAGGATGCAGCTCTGGTGCCCCTTCAGAATGCTCTTTCGATAGTGAAGCACCAGCTGGAATGTCCAATGGCAAACGTAGCAGTTTAATTGAGATCTCACTCTCTGCCTTGGGAGCAGAGAGGGAAGAGGATGACGAAGTGCCTGATACATTATCAGATTCAATGAGTGATCGAACGGAGCCAGAATCGAAGGCAGGAGTTGGTTTCTTTTTCAAGGTTGGGACTACATCTCATTATCTTGGTATCTGGTAAACCATGGTTTAGGTCAGTGTGTTCATGGCTATTTGTCTACTTGGTTTTGTGTTTGTAGGATGACAGGGATCGACCAGAGGATGAGATGGCACAGCGAAGAGCAGCTTTTCTTGAGAAGCAGCAAAGGAGAACCGAAGAAATGAAGAGACGCAAACTTGAGCAAGAGAAGGAAAAAGAATCAAAGTAAGGCTTTTCTTACTTTTTCCACTTACGCAGCTGGTCGCATTACTAAATATGAACAGTAATGGTGCATACAATAAAAACTATTTTAGCACAATAGGCACTCCCTAATTACTCCTGGACAGTCACATATGTTTGGATGATAGTTTTTCAATCACATTTTTGTTGTTGTTATATCTGTATTCCCTGTACATGTTGACATTGTGCTCTCTGTCTCCCTGTGCTCTTAGCAAGCCTCAGTGGATGATCATTGAAGGCTGGGGCAAGAGTGAAGAAACACCCCAGACCCCAGGTACCCCTACAGCACCATGTACCCCACCAGCAGAAGGGACTCCCCAGCGCAGAGGAGACTTCACCAGGCAGGAATATGAGAGACGACAGCAACTGAAGATTATGGAAGATCTGGACAAAGTGCTGAGGAAGAAACCTACAACAGTCCGTGATGTGAAGAAACAGAGACCTAAGACAGTTTTCAGAGATGACTCAGTTTTGTCCAATAGTCCCGTCAAGGGTAAAGGCATCCGACTCCACCACCAAATTTCTACGTTTTAGAAACTTTATCTCTGCTTTTGTTATTTTTTTTAATAACATGCACTTGTTGTTTTCTGTGTAGGAAACAGGCTGAACAAAGGGAACTTCCACTCAATGATGAACCTGTCCTCTATGGCTAATGACTCTGGAGGACTGACTGTCAGGAAATCTCCAAGGTAACATACACAGGGATGATGGTTTAAATTTATTTATGTGTGGGCTTTAAATGTTGGAGCCGTTTCATATTTGCCCTGGACAGGTCAAAGAACATTACATTAACCATCAGAGAAAGAGGTCCTGGATAATGGATTTTTACAATGATCAAGTGGTTTCATTATTTGTTTGTGTTTTTCCGCCTCTAGTTACAGTTGCTGTGGTAGTTGTTATCAGTGCTATCAGGTACAAAGGTGATGGTGACGATTAATGTCTGTAACCCACTTTGTCTTTTTTTTTTTTAGCCGATCACACTCTCCCTCTCGGTCACGGCTAATGTCACCAGGGCGACGGAGTGCCCAGAATGGGGAAAAAGACTGGGAAAATGGATCCACCATTTCCTCCCCAGCTTCTATTCCAGAATATACAGGTCAGTGATTAATTCATGGCTGCAGTTTGTTTTAAAAATGTGAGCATTGTTTTATGAGAGCAGCATATCATGTGTGAGAACTGTTTTTCAGGACCAAAGCTATACAAAGAACCGAGCTTTAAGTCCAACAAGTTCATCATCCATAATGCCATCACTCGCTGCTGCCTGGCTGGCAAGGTTAATGAACCACAAAAAAACAAGATTGTTGAGGTAAAGAATGCTGCTACGCTACGGTCTCACTAAGAGGCCCAGACAAACAAGGCTCTTACAAACTCTGCTTGTGTGTTTGGTGTTTGTCTTTTCAGGAAATGGAAAAAAGCGCAGCCAACCATTTCCTAATCCTCTTCCGAGACGCCAGCTGCCAATTCAGAGCAGTTTACACCATGAACCCTGAAACCGAGGACATGGACCGGCTGACTGGCATTGGCCCACGGAATATCAAACCTGAGATGGTGGAGTCCATTTACAAGTATAGCTCTGATCGTAAACAGTTCACTGTCATCCCGTCCAAAACCATGTCAATGAGTGTTGATGCCTTCACCATTCCTAACCACTTTTGGCAGAAGCGCCCAGGAACACCTAAAAAGTTGAATACCCCAAATTAAAGGCTCATCTATGGTTGGGAAGCTGTAATTCAGGAAATATACACAGTTGACTCATTCTTCTTTTCTGATTCCCTGGATAGTGTGGAGTGTCAGATCGTTCTGTTGGGGAAAAAAATGGAACGACTGCTCAGGTATTTTTTTCCGCTATCAGCTTGGACCCTGAGAACCGATCTGGTGACTTGCCAAGAGAATGAGTCAATCACTCCTTAAATCAGCCACTCAAGCTAAAAGAGTTTATCTCCAGAGCTTCTGACGGGTTCTGAATGATCCACTCAAATTGTAAAATATAATGGGACAAATTTCATTTGGATAAAAAAAAAAAACGTTTCCCTTTTCCTCCTCATGCCTTGCCTTACCCTGCCAAGTCTGAGTCTTGTTTTTTGACTCGAAAAGGGAGGGGAGGGAGGAATTACACTGCCTTTGCCCACACAACAATGTTTTGGGTACAAGCAGCTCCCACCCCTCAAAGTTTTGGTTTGGTTTCCTTTCGCTGCCTTTTCTTCTTCCAGGGCTCCGTTTCCCTCCAGTATACTGAGACACATGGCTCAGCTCTCTGATTGGAAATGAAGGCTGAAATGTATAGGCAGTTAACGCTGCTCTCATATGAATGTAGGGGACACGCTAGCCGCTCCTAGTCAGGACCAGAAAATACCATCGATATACCAGAGGCTACTTTCACTGCAGATTGCTTTACACATTCAAAACTGCTTGTGCCCCATATTTTCTGCACTCCACTCCTTCAGCTGTAGACATCTGGATGTTTTTTTTAATACTTTTTGACATGTGTTTTGCTAGCAACTGATTGAATCTTTGAGAGCTGAAAGAAGAATGAAATATCCTGTGATTTTTCTGTTTATTGGTTATTTTCATGGAAATAATGGTTTGAGCTTGTCTTGCGAGCTCCGGGGGGGACAAAGATGAAGAAGAGCTTTGTCATGTTTATCAATACTTGGATAAAGCTCTGTATGACAATGATAATCAATCTTGATTTAATATATACTGAATGCTAAATACTTTCTTTTTTTGATGATGATTTGTAAAAATTAAGTTGACCTTTGTGAGCTACAAATAAGCTACCCTGCTGCTTAAGCATTAGTGAGATGTATGTTTGAGATGACTGTGTGAATGAGAACGAATTTGAATTGTTCAACAGCTGAGGTTCATGATACTGTTTTAGGATAAATAAATTGTGTAGGTCACTGAGCTTGTTTCCTAATGCATTATTCCCTGTTTATATGTCCAAGCATATAAACAGTAGGTTTCTTAACGAAGGATCATTCTGGACTGTAACAGCCCTCGTCTACCCCACAGTCTCTTGAGACTTCTTCATGTGCAACTGGGGAATGTAAAATGCCAAAAGCTTCTTTCTTTTTCTCAGTGCTATTTAAAAAAATGACTCCAGAATTTCTTGATTAATTCAATACAGAAAATCTTGAAAGTTTGCTCTTTCTTTGCAGTCTTGCAGCATTATTACAGTTGCCACAGTGCAGCTACCTTCTTTTAAAATCACAGAATGCCTCCATGTAATGTTGTTTGAAGGGGACTCCTATGGATGCAATGTTGAAACCATAAATAAGAAATAAACTGTTGATTAAGTAAGTATGTGTGTGGGGGATTACGTGTAGACTAATAGATGTTTCTATTTATGTACTTGTAAAGCTTCATATGTGTTAGTGAAGACTATATTTTGATTCTGTGCAATTCTCCCTAAAACTCCCCACATCATCTAGAGCTATATTTATTCCTATTTGAATTATTTGACAAATTTATTTTTTAGTTTGAGGTTCTCTGTCCTTCTGTCCTTTTCTCTCCATTTCTTTCTGTTTGTTTTTTTAAAATGAAGGTTATATGTCAAATTGCCATTTCAGAAAAGATGTCATAAGTTTGTTTTGATTTCTTCCGTTTTCTCATTTGCCAGTACATTTTATATGTTCATTTCATTAAGTGACTCCTTGACAAGTGGACCAGAAAAATAAAATCCTTTTTAAATCATTCACATTGATTTTTTTTTTTTTTTAATTTTTATTATTTGATCACCCTCCACCGCTCATATATATATTTTTAGAATTTGCTTGTGGACTAGAGACCTTCTTTGAAAAGATATAAAGAATGAGAGTGAATAACATTTTTATTTTCTATTTACAAAAGTTATTAGACACAAAATTGCTTGACTTTACTGGATGTATTTTATTGCTTTTGTTGAACAGTTTTGCTTTTCCTGTTTACATGAAATAAGATGACACCTGGGTCCTCATTTAACACTGATTAGGAAACCTCATAGCATGACCCATCTTCATCTTAGAACATCTTTGAAGGTGATCATTTTTCAAACTTCAACACCCTCCTAGTTGTGCTTAGCGTGCAGCATCTCCGCAAGCAGAGAGTTGCAGGGTAAATCTCCAAGAAGGTGGCGCTGGTACAAATAGTCCTCAACTTGCAAGCTAATGCTGCGCACCTCTGGGAGCCGAAGAAGCAACTGCCCAAACTTGTCCAAGTGTCCCGGGTGGCTCTGCTGGGTATGTTCCATGAGGGCTCTGTTCACCCTCTCCTGAGTTTGCTCTACTTGTCTGCGGTTCTGGACTGACTTCACATCTGATGTGTTTAAAAAAAAAAGCACAAAAAGCGGGTTGAACACTAATAGCGACTGCATTAATGAAAGATCAAAAATAAGGTCTGTCTCTTAACAGCTATTGAATTAAGAACACTAACCTGGGTTGAACAGGACAAGGTATTTAAGACAAACAAACTCGTGTCTGTCAAACTGGAGTGCCTTAAGTTTGAAAACAAGGTCTTGAGTTCTTGATACTAAACTACTTAATGTTGTTCCAGCCTGGGACATAATGGTTGACACTTCAATCTGCATCACAATAAATCACAGTTAGTGATAAGTGTGCGAGTGATGAAATAAAACAATAAAACATGTCTAATACTTAACCTGTTGACCTGTGACCAGATAAATACAACCTTCTTTTCCATGAAGGACTTGTCTGCAGAGGTGGTCTAGGACCAGCAGCTCACTCCAACAGCTTTGCAGGAGTGACATCTGATCATCCACCTATCAGGAGCACCAAGGTGTGTAAAGTAAAAGACTAAAACACTTGAACTCTGGAAACTGCATAGCTCTTATCCTGCTGTCAGTTGGTAGTGTAGCAGAATTTTCTTACCTTGAGCTCTTTAAAGAGATTGCTGTTTCTGGCCCACTCCACAAGTCCAAACAGAGTCTGGTCAGCTATTTTGCACATGATGCTGAATGTATTCAGGCAGTCATGCTTCCCTCGATTGGCCTGCTCTCTTTGCAGACTCGCCAAGACTTTGGTGCGTAGCTGACCCTCATCTTGTTCACCCTCCAGGAGCTGGATGAGGAAGCTGGGAAAAGGAGTGGTTGGTGGAGGTGTTGTCTGAGTACCAGCCTGGGAAATGGCAGGTGCTGAGCTTGGTGTGAAGCAGGGGGAAGATGTTGGTGTGGATGAATGGACTGCAAAGTGTGTGGGAATGGGGTCGTAGCTGAAGCTGGTTTCCCCTTTATGCTGTGAGTATTCAGGGAAACCACAACAAAGTCCACGGAAAGGCAAGGATGGAGATGATAGCACTCTATGATTGTTCATGGTACAGTCCAGAGGCATGGGTTGACAACTTTGCTCCATCTCAGACGGATACATAATGTGGGATAGATGAAAAGCAACTGAAGACGATGTATTGCTTGTTGGACCACTTATTCGATGGTCATTTGGAGATTGGGGACCAGGTGTTTGCCTCGTTTCCATCTTAATCCTGCAGGGATCTGTGTTTGCCTTTTGCTGTTTCATCTGCCTGTCGCGTCTGTACAGAGGCCCAAACTTATTCCTGCCACCTCTCATACGATCTGCTCTTACAGCTGAAGGCAAAAAGAAGCCATAATTAAAAGGGTTTGACACCAACACTTGTAACATCTTTGGCAAAAATAAATAAATAAAAATGAATAAATAAACATTACTTGGGGTCTAAGTGGAATAACATATCATATTTGACCTACATTTACAAATTTCCTGTATTGAAATTTTGCCACTTAAACCAAATCTAGGATGATTTAGTTTCATAAGGAAGAGATGGACATTTGCACTGCCATGAAAATAGTATTTCCTCCTTTCAAGAGGTATTTTCTTTTAATTTTCCTGTTTTTTAGTCACACTTAAGAATTTCAGATATGTCATAGTATTGAGTTAATACAAAGCACTAATTTGTAATGATAATTTGAATTATTAAGAGAGAATAAGGTACATAGAACAGCAGATCAGGGTAACACTTTATTTGACAGGTCGTGAATAAGACTGTCATGAAACAGGAAACATAACACCTGTCATGGACATAAGTCGTCATGAATATTGATGACTGTTGTCATAAAGTGTAATTTGGTAAATCATGACACTTTTAATACAAAGTTGACATTACTCAAAATGATCTGAAATCTTGATCTGATAAAAATTTGTTATAAAAGTATTACTGATTAAACTTTAGCTTTAATAACATAAAGAATACATAATTTTCAGACCCTACCCTAACCCTTTTATCTCTAATAAATATTTCAGTAGAGTTTTTCAGTGTAAGTGACATGAAACATTTAAGTGACAAATAAAATCCCTGCAGAAGATGTCTAATGATGCTTTTTCACAGCATAGCATGTGACAAAGAAGCAGAATTACATCAAAAGTGTTGAGAAATTATATACCTTCTTTTCTCATGCCTACAGCCAGACACTTCTGGAAGCGGCAGTAAGGGCAACGTTTTCTTTGGGACGGGTTCATTGGGCAGCGTTGTTGCTCTGAACAGGTGTAATGCTTGTTATTCTGCACTGAGCGCTTAAAGAAGCCCTGTGTGAGAAAGAAATACTGCTAGTGTGTTGATTCTGTCTGAGGGGGCAAAACCAAATTGAATCTGGGCCTCCATCATCATAGAATGACTAAATATGAACAACTTATTCCATACCTTGCAACTCTCACAGGTAAGCAGTCCATAGTGGTATCCTGACACTTTGTCACCACAAACCGGACAGCTCTCCTCTGACTCTGACCGACTGTCTGCCTCAGTCTTTTGTTCCTGAGCTACCAAAAGACAGTAGATACATCAAAACTTGTGATTCAATTTTTGACACATACTTATAGGTAAGGAAATGGATTAAGATCAATAGCGCTCACATGAAATGGGGCTTATTGCTCAGCTATTGAGCAGGCAAGGGATACTACAGGACCATCCCTCCACTGCAGAAAGTATCTTATCACTCATCTAGATTTGTTCGACTTTGATAACATGCATGACCCTTATATAATTTCTACCTACACCATGTCTAGTGAATGAAAACTGTACCACATACATTTTTGAATCGAAAGTCCTTTAAAGTTATATTTTTCATCTCTGCAAGGAGTCATTGCTTTGCCAACAACACGTGTTCATTTTACAAAAGGTATTATAAAAAAAAGTTTGAATTTTAAAACAAAAAAGTTTCACTTTGCAATCCATGCCGTACTCACATGTTGATGAACCCTCCTGGGTTAACAAATCCTCTGGATGTCTACCAGAGAAATGGACAGGAGGCTGAGGCTGTTGTGTATAATACCCAGGTATGTCCATCTTCTTGGGACATGAACGCCACAGTCAGCTTAGTTTGATCTTCATTGTTGCAAAGACCAACAGACAAGACAGTCGCTGCAGGAGAGCCAGAGAAAAGCCAGGCGGTGGTCAGGCCCAACAGCTCTGATGGACTGACAACTGTTGGAGGCCCACATTTGGACTTTGGTCCATAGTGGGTGTCATAAAACCTCTCCTGACTGGCACTCCTAACCAGTCAGTATATCAGCAAGCTGGCCCGCCGGCCCCTTCCTGGGGGTCAGATAGCCACCTGCTGGAATCTTACTGAAGTGAAATCACTTCTGGATCACTGAACCAATCTGAATCCCAGCAGATAAGATAAGAGTCCATTAAAGAGCAAACAGGACCACTGCTAAACTACAAACATGCAGATATGACCTTAGATTATTTGTATTCCTATTTTAAGGTTTGCAAATTGTGGAAAGCACACTTCCTTTTCAAAACACCCTTTAACATTTATCCTGTTTGAAAACAATGATTAAATTACTAGATCTCCAAATTGTGCTGAACATGAACATTTTCATAATACTGTAAAAAGATTGATTGCTCAATATGTGGGTTCAGTTTTCTTCTTGCTTGCTTGATTCTCAGCTTCTTCCTTTTCTATAATTGTTATTGGGTTTCAGGGTGAAAGTGGACTTATTTCTAAATATCACCAACACTGATGACAAATGTGTTTATGTATTACCGTTCACAATATCATTATAGAATAGCTCACTTACAGATGAATACATAATTTTCCATCTTTCTGTTTCTTGTTATTCAAAATAAGCAACGTTAGTTTAGCTGTTGCATGTTCTTTATTTCTATAGAACTTTAAACACTTAAATGAAAAATAATGGCAACTGCTTCAATCTGCTGTAATGCATTTGGAAGCATTTATGGAAAATTACATAATTATAATTATTTAGTTGAAGAAAATAAATATAAGGTATATATTTTGTCCTGCATAGTAGCAATGTTGCAAAAATAAAGCTATGGTCTCTAGTACTGCAGTTAATTCAAAAACTGAGGTTTGTAAAATTAATTCATTGCGTTTTACAGCTGGCTAAAATTGAACAAATCTCCACTTTGCAAATAATACATGCATTATTACAATGCTGTGTGCAACAGATTATGTAATAAAACTTGTATGTATTATCTTAACCTTCCAGACAGTGGTGATAAGATACAGCTGAAACACAATTAACACAAACTGATCCAGTCACACAGTGACGTCAAAGTCAAGCCATAACGGCAGCTAAGGTTCATGGTTACCATGGATACGTTCAAATATTATACAGCATTGCATGATAAGTTCTTTATCTGCTCATTTTAAACTAGATATTTAGCTTGAGGTAATATAAACATAGCTTTCATAAAATTGGTCAGGTTTTCATGAGATCAAGGAGGCATCAGCTCTTTCAAGATTTAGTTACCATTAGTGCCATCTACTGGTGCAGACGTGCAAAGCTTTAGTTTACATATCGTACATGTACAAAAATCTATCATTCACAGACCCATAAATAAAGAAACAGAATTATTGCTGCACAAACTACTTTATTTTTCAACAACAAAAAAATGAAAGCAAACTCAAAACAATTTACAAAACGCCTATGATTATGGCTTTGCTGTCTGTGTGTTCAAACAGGTTTATGTTCAATTTTAAGCAAAGTTCAGCTGAAGCACAGGCATTGTGTTCAGAAATCTATGCAAATGGTTGAAGACCTGGGTTACACACTGCATCCCCCTCAACAACGTACCACACCTCACAGTGTCTCTTTTTCTTGGGCTTCGGACTACAAGAACATAAAAACACACCGAGATTTTAGAATATGACTTCAACATGCTGGGGTTGTTCCAAGCATTTGTGCTTATCATTTTATCACCTGTCATATCCAGCTGCGAAGTGGAATCCTTTCCTGTACTGAGCTTTGGCAGTGTCAAGAGCATTAGACAGTTTCTTGGAGTACTTATTGTCAGACCAGGTGCTCAAGTAGGAGTCATAGTCGACGACATAGACATTCATAGCAGGCATTTCTTGGATGTAAACCTGCAAATTAGCAAAAATGTTTTATCTGCAGAAAGCAAAAGCATATCTCAGAAAAAAAGATTCAAGTTTTATAACAAAGTTTACGTCATCATTTGTAGGTTTTGGGGGATCCATCTGATATTCTGCTGGCAGCAAGAAACTCATTGTGAAGACATCCGTCCTGAAAATGCTCTTTTCAGGCATTCCCATCAGAACTGGAGCGGTCATAGGGATCTTTTGGCCTGCAAGGGAACAGAAATATTGCAATGTGTACCAAAAAGAAAATATGTACACACTGTCAATACAATTGAATAAATAAAATTCCACATTTAGATGAAGACCATTTTAATAAAGAGCAAAAAATAAAAAATAAAAAATAGGACCACAATGTTTCAGTGTTACTAATCAAGACATTTACTTTTTTTTTATTTGGAAGTCAAATTTTGAATGAAAGACAGTAAAGAAATTTAGGCCAATTTTTTTCCTACAGGCTATTAAAGTCTGTTCTTTAGTTTGTAATAAACAGTATCGCCTTTGTGTTTGTGCTTATTGGTCACCTTGTGTGGAATTTTAATTGTTAAATGTATTTCTTTTCCCTCACAGAAAAAGCTGTAAAGAAAGAAGTGAGTGAAAAAAAATGGTAGCATCAAATCACATACTAACTTGCTTCATTTTCACCGGTGATGTACTTGTACAACTTCCAAAACGCTGGTACCATCATAAATTCCATAGAGAAGGTGGTGTAATTAGTTGTGACCCATTTCACAGAGTCATAATGCCGCACCTGAAAATTATTATTATTATTATTGTTATTATTATAAATGCATTTATTTTATGTCATTCTCAGGAACGTTCTCCCTCGAATACTGATGGAGATAGGTGCTAGCCCTGCACAACCCTTCAAAAATGAACAGATATAGACAACAAATAGGCACTTCCAAACAAATATGAACCATTTTTATTGTCATTTTATTTGTTCTTGTAGACACTCACCTCATATATGGGGTTCTTGCAAATCAAGTCAAACAGCAGGCACTGCTCTGTCTCATTGCAGAAGTCCAGTTGGGAGGAGTCTCTGTAAAGTCAAAACATACATAATATTCTCTTATCTGCATTCACAAGGAAATGTTAAAGTAGCATCTACTCATACCACATGCTGAGTGAAAATGTCAGTAAGTTAATTTTTCATACCCAACTCTGGCCTCAGCAGTTAGAACCAGCAGAAGACCCAGAAGACCTGAAAAACAAATCCTGACACAGCAAATGTAAAGCGTTTGTTTCATTGTTATTAAATTCAACTTCAATGCATTTCTGTTCACCAAGAATGTAAGTTAAAATAAAATGAACGTCTACTTACATTGCAGCTCACTGTCGCGTTCCCAGTGTCTCAAACCGTAATCTCCCCACACTGACCCAAAGCAAGCATTTATTCCCTTCTGGTTATGAAAGAAAAACAGGCTCCTCCCTGAACTCCTAATTCAGTCCAGACAACAGAGAGGCAGGACATGTGAGAAAATCTCCACAGAAGCAAAAGAATGTGGGAATACTTGCTGTCTCACTTACATAACCTCGCCTTTGTGTAAAACTTACATTTATGTCACACCAACTGATGTAATGACAAAGGATAGATATTGTATAATTTAATTATAACTCCCATACTGTTGAAGAAAGTGTTTTGCGTCACTTCAGACAACATGCCACAAAGGTCAGGAACTGTAACCTTGACTGTAACATCATGCGTTTACATGCAGTCATGTAGATGGATGGGTTACTGAACCAGAAACAATAATTCTCTCTTTCGACTAACTCAAAAACATGCTTTTTTCTGTTCTGATTTGTTTTGTTCTGAAATAAATAAATGAATAAAATATTGTACATCCAACATAAATGAAATTCCCTCAGCTGTTGATCACTGATGGAAAAGCAGATGTTCTTTTTTATAAACCAGAAATTAAATCTTTATATGTTGTGTTTTCTTTTTTGTTTGTGAGTTCATTTTGCTTTTATTGTTACCTGATATGTGTTTCTTGTTCCTCAGCAGAGGCATAAAGGCGTGGATGCAGCTTATTGGATTTCCATTTTAAGATAAATAGACATATAGTCTATCATCTGTTTTCAGAGCGAGTTAGAACATTGTGTTTTTTCTGATTGTCTTGTTCACACACAGTTTTATTCATCAATAAATTGTATAGGAACAATGTGAAAAAACACCTTGGTTAGCAAGCAGACAAAAAACTTTCCTGGGAGAGAAATAATGAGAACGCCAAGGGAATTAGAGGCATTGATGAAATCTTTTCTTAAAGCCCTCACGATACCTGTTTTGTCCTCAGGTGACACCTGATCTGGGCTGGGAGACAAAATGTTCATTCACACCCTCTGCATTCAACTCAATTCATTTAGAAAAATACTCTTTCAATCCCAGACAGAAATTAAATGTTCTATCTCTAGACAATTTTCTTCAAAGTTTCTGTAGATGCTGATGGCTGTGAGCATGGGTCTCCTGTAGTGGTCAGAAATGCAGAAGCAATTTGAAAGCTCTGATTGAAGACACTGTTGTTTCATGAGGACAGTGGTTGTTAGGGCTTGCTTTAACTTCTTCTGTGAGGTGTTTATGTATTTTTCCCAAGTTGATGTTTAGGTTTTTTCAAGGTATTCTGGCTTCCTCTCATTGTCTGAAAATATACCTGTTGGGTCAGTTGGGCTTCTCTAAAATGCTTTTAGATGTAACCATGCGTAGGTTACATCTAGGTTACCTCTTGCCTCTGAGGTAATTACTCAACAGAATGACTATATTTATATATAACTTCCAGTCCTTTTATTGTCCTAACACATGTTTTTCAAGTTTCATAACATTGACAAAAATCTACTCAGTCAGCAGAATTAGTTGCTCTGGTGCTTCGAACAATTTAAATTAAATGATTACCAGGCTTGGTGATGCAATCAAGCTTTTAACTTTATTAGGGAGAAAGTTTTAAGTTACAACAACAGAATTATTTTTTCTTGGATTCAAAAAGATTTCAGTAGCAGAAACTGATTTGAAGACTTTTGACACAAACACAAAGTTGTTAAACAGACAATCCAGACGAGCATAGGCTGCTTCGTCTCACAGAACACTCTACCATTAATCATGAAAAATAGAAAAAGCCAGAGTTTCATTTGCATAATGGTGTGAGCATGGACGGTTATATAACTTGCCAAACAGATGTGAACAATTTTTCTTTTGTCACTGAGAAAAAGAGTTGAAGCAAAATGAAACCCTCCCACTGTTGCAAAACAAAATTGATGTGTTTTTTTTATTTTTCTTAAAAGAACAAGATGCGTCTTATGCAAGAGGAATCTGTAATGTCATGTAACATATTTTGTTAAGGTTTGGTGGTTTTGCAAGTTACTGGATTGTTTTGGCCTCATGGGAGCAGTGAAAATGACTCACTATTATCATGTTCCTCTTTATGAATTTCAGGATGAGAGCTTTATTTTACCTTAACATGAATGTGTGATTGAATGGACCCTGAAATTATTTATTTCAGTTTCGTCTGCAAAAAACATGCAATTTTATATTTGCTAAACTAATTTTTCTTTGGGCTTTGAATAATTTTTGCGAATTGTAGATTTAAGCAAAAAATTGGAAAACAAGATCAGTTCAAACAATTGTATGCAAGAACTAAATACTAATTTATCACTAAGCAAAGATATGACAAATGACTCAAGCTATTATTCTCAGATGAAAGGAAATTGGTTACAATATTTAGGAACAACCAAAAAGACTGACACGCCACAAAAGTGAAACTGATGGTACTGTGGTAAGTAAAGCCAGCTTTACATTTTCATGGATTGACAGAGTGGGGGTGAACCAAAAAACCCTGTTGCAAAAGAAACCTCTCTGAACTGCAGCTGTTGCTATTCATCTGTACAAACCCATCTCGAAAAAAACATTAAGCTCTTTGACTCCTCAAAGATGTTTTTGATGATTTAAGTAATTTAAGGTGATCCTGAGGACCAGAACAAAACAATAACACTTTGAATCAAATATTGCTTAGTAAGTGTTATTTTGCACTTATCATTTTTCCCTGTGCATGTGTGGGTTCTCTCCAGGTCCTCCGGCTTCTTCCCACAGTCCACAAACATGACTGTCAGGTTAATTAGTCTCGCTAATTTCTCCCGAGGTGTGAGCGTGTGTGTGCATGGTTGTTTGTCCGTCTCTGTGTTGCCCTGCGACAGATGGGCGACCTGTCCAGGGTGTACCTCGCCTCTCGCCCGAAACGTTCTCTGGAGATAGGCAGCAGCACTCAGGGAAATCTTCTGGTGAGTGACAATATTCTTGTTGAAAAGAAGGAGAAGATATCTAACTATGGCATGAAGTAAAAGTGCTAAATATCCTCTGCAGAGAACAACCAAAACAGCTTGTGTTTATCATGCTTGGAACTTTGTATCATGGTCCTTATTCAAATCCATTTTGATAAGAACTGCCAGCCAGCCTTTATTTTAGAATTGTTATTCAGAGACAAACAGCTCACAATCTAAAGGGAAATTATGTCACACGTGGGTAACAGTAAGCTTTTATCCTTACAGCAGAGAAGGTGTTGCACAACTTGAAATGTAATATTAGACTGAAAAGACACAGTGGTGCAGTCTAATTTGTTTCACTTATGGTTTAACTTTTTTATTTAGAGTAATATGTATCATACAAACTGAGCTATGATTTGCATTTTTATCTTTATTTAATTATGATTTGGTCTTGATATTAAATGTAGTAACAGGTAAACGTTTCAATGCATTTCATGCAGTGTATATTAAGTACTTATTGCAGTATTTACAAATAATATTATTTTTGGATATTGGCTTACAAAATTATTATTTTTTAAACTCCTGATATATAGTCAGCCATCGATGATATGATGCATGTCACTCGTTTGGACTCCCTTTTTTTTTTTACTATTTCAGATGCCAACTTGGATTTCTGTTATAAACTCAGATCCAAATTTCACATATTTGCTCTAAATCATTTGTATTCTAGCTCTAAGCTGCTGCAAAAATAATCTACCTCGAGATGCAATAAATTATTTGTGTTTTAGGAGAAAGTAGTACCATTGAAAGCCAAAAGATAAGGTTGTTTCATTCACGCTGATTGTTGAATAGAATATTAGAATGACGAGTCTGCCCTCCAGTGGCCAAAACAAACACTGCAAGACTTAGTTAAATCTGGAGCGATGTTTTTTTGTTGTTGTTTTTTTAAATATGAAATACATTGTTAGACATTTATAAATACATTGAACACACAGATATTTTTTTCTTCAGATATTTAACTACGTAAAAACTGCATGCCATGTATAGGATTAGTCTTTAAATAAGATTCCACGAAATGTTGAAGGATATAAAAAAAGAAATACATAAGAGACGCAGTGAGCAATTCAGATCAGAAAATACCCACCAAGAACAAAAAGCAACATCAGCAGTAACATAAATGGTCCTGCGGTTTCTTTGTGTACTTGTCTTCCTAAAACTACAACTCCCATAATACACGAGCCGCTTGAGTAATCCCTGACTTTAGCTGCCTGTCCCGACGTCTGAGACTTCGTTATGTTTGTTGAGTGTTTTTGCAGCGATTCATCGATGCACTGTTGACAAACTGTTTTCCACGTCAGCGAGGACCAAACAGCTCGCGCCGCAGGTGGGAACCGCGTGCCAAACAAACACTTCTGCCTCAGCATAGAGTCTTTTCTAAAGGTTTAGCAGATTAGTGACCTTGGAGTAACTGGAAACTATGCATAGATCATTGAGTGGCAGGTCTGGAATGTTGTGCTTCTCCAAATGTCAGAAAGAAGTAGGTTTTCTACTTCTTTTTTGCAGCCCTTTTTTAAAATAGAGATTCTGTTTAAAACCTACACAATATGACTAAAATATATACTTTTATTTAAAAAAAATTCTGTTGTTAACTATGTTATGTAGACGACGGCAGCAGGTTCAGATGAGTGAAATCAAAAATCGAGAGAGGTACAACCGACCATTACGGAAGAGGATTAGGACCACTGGAAAAAAAATGAAAGAGTTCTGATCATTTTTTTCCCCCCAGTGGCCCTAATCTTCTTCCGTAGCTCGTAGCTCGGAATCCTTAGTTAAAATATGAACTGGAATATTCCTCAATTGTACAAGATTTCTCAGATAAATTTGGATTGTGATAGGAATAATAAATACTGTACCGTTAGAACATCTTTAAAGTCAGAAAGACAATCCAATATTTATGTACTTCACAACAGACTTTAAACTGGACCAAGTTCAAGGTGTCTGTGATATTGTTTTTAAATGTATTGTCTTATCTCAAGAACAGCTATTTATTTCACAATTAACTATGTTTTAAACTGTCGTTATGCAGTATACTATATTCCTATTTCTACCCTGTACCATATTTAATCCTATTACAACTAAAAATACTGCTTTTAACTTTTGAAGAAAAACATTTTAGGTTTTCTTCTCAGGGTAATTATGTACAACATAATAACCATGTTGTTATGGACATTTTGTAACTACTGTGATTTCAAATTGGATGATAGTTCTTCAGTTTTTACTGTAAAAACTGCTATCTCTATTTGAATGAGTTTGCTTTTCTTTTGTTTGTTTACCTCTGCGCACTTTCTGGCTTTTTTTTTCTAATATGAAATGGGCTATTCACAAGACCTGCAGCATTCTTATAGCCTTATTATGCAACTACACTTATAATGTACTATGCAAACATGACAGTGGCAGACTCTGACTCACTTTGAGCACAGGGAAAACACCATCAGATTTAATTAAATGCACCTTATCACACCTTGAAACATAAGAAAGCCATAACAGTGTAGAAAAGATATTTTGAGCTTTTATTGTTATTATTACAGTAAGTCTTGAGGTCGACACCATGGGGACCCGGAGAGTGCTGGTTACTGGTTGCTCCTCTGGTATTGGCTTGGCTGTGGCAGTACGCTTGGCCAAGGATCAGACTAAACGGTTTAAAGGTAAGCTGTTGATGTTCTTTGCTGCACCTAAAAAAAAAATCAGTATCCAGTAGATAACAAGCAATCAAAGTGAGTGATGTCCTGTGTGTTTGTCTGAGCCAGTAGTTGCCACAATGAGGGATCTTGAGAAACGTGGCCCTTTGGAAAAAGCAGCAGGTGATTTATTAAATAAAACCCTGGTGATCCAAAAGTTGGATGCCTGCTGCGAAGAATCCATCAAAGAGTGCATCAACAGCATCCCTAACCGACAAGTGGATGTCCTCGGTCTGTTTCCTTTGCATATTAATATTCAAAGTAAATTTCACTTTTATTAAAAGAGAATATTGCATTGTTGTAGTGAACAATGCAGGCATTGGCATGATTGGACCACTGGAGTGCCAAAGTATTACCTCAATCAAAGAGCTCTTTGAAGTCAATTTCTTTGGCCTGGTGCGATTGGTGAAAGAGGTGCTGCCAGACATGAAGCAAAGGCAGAGCGGCCATATTGTGGTGATGAGCAGTGTTATGGGAATACAAGGTGGGTTTTATTTTAATGAACTGAATTTCAGACAAATCGATTAACTGTGAGAGACTTTTGATGATCTCCTAATGTTTCAACACAGGACTTCTGTTCAATGACGTCTACTCTGCGTCCAAGTTTGCTGTGGAAGGATTTTGTGAAAGTCTGGCAGTGCAAGCAATGAAATTCAACATCAAGTGATTACATGTCCTGAACAATACAACATCTTTAAAAATGCAGCTAGTCCACAAGTAAAACTTTAGTTATCTAAAAGTCTCCATTGGTAAGAATTTACAGCTCAACAAATGCACCGCTTTTAGATTTACGTACTTTTCTTTTCCTAGGACTACACTGGTGGAACCTGGTCCCGTGATAACAGAGTTTGAAAGAAAAGTGTATGAGGAAGCAGAGAACATAGATCTGTCTGAGACAGACGAGGAGACAGCCAGGATCTTTCGTGACATTTATCTTCCATACTCTAGAAAGGTCTTCACAACATTAGGCCAGACACCAGAGGATGTGGCCGAGGCAAGTAGTGACAATGTTCTTCTTAAATCTGAGAATTAAAGGTAACACATTTAATTTTCAGTTAAAATACATAACCAGAAGACTCCTTCTGATGTAAAGTTTTGTTCTTTTCTCACCATTTAGCAAAAACAAAAAGTGATTACAGCTAAGGAGCCTCCTCTACGGCACCAGACCAACCGACTCTACATGCCCATGACTGCACTAAAGCATGCAGATCCCACTGGCAGACTTCCTCTGGAAGCTTTCTATAAAATGATCTTTAAACATGACACTGTTTTTAATGCCACTTTGGGGATTCTGCGCATGATGAATCGGAGGAAGGGGAATAAGTAATAATTTAATGGAAGTAGATGCAATAGTTGATTAGGGTTACTGCAGTTATTCCTCTTTTATGTTTAACATTCAAATTCTGAATTTCTGACAAGTTGTAAAAAAATAGATCTTTTATTAGCTTTGACACCCTTTAAAAGAGGATTTCATGATTTTAATTGTTTTGAACATATAGACTGGATGTATGTGATCCTCGAACTTTGTTCATTAGAAACTCAGGTGTTTTTTCCCCTTAACCCTTCAAAGCCAAATCAAATAAATTGATCTATACTTTTTTTTTTTACATTTAATTTGTGTACCATTAAAAAATTACTTCTAAGGTGAATAAAAGTGGTGCAAAAGGACACAAGATTAGCCTAGAATTAAGAAAAAAGTCATTTTTTAAAAATTGAAATATTTACACAAGAAAAGAAAAGGTTAACATTTTAGAAACATATTTATCTCGATATATATGTGGCGCATCATGGAGTTAAATTCTAGAAAAAGTTCTTTCTGGGATATGGCTAGAGGATTGTTTAGATCATTTCTAAAATGTATGTCAGCACATTTTCATTCTGAGCCTAAATCTGGATGAGAGTTTCCATTGTGTGCTTTCTCAGTTTTTATTATTATTATTTATTTTTTACATAAAAAAAATATTAACTCACAGTGTATTTCACAGACTGTTAAATGGAGGACAGTTTTACAATGTTAGCAATGTGTTACATTTGAAAGAAAATCGATCATTTTAAATGGAACAAAGGTCTATGGCCTTTATCTTCCAGTGCGACAAAGTAAAGTAATCTACTGCTCAAAGACATGAGGTTGGCTTCTCTGTCTCATCCTGGTCTTAATTACTTCTGTGAAGAATCCATTGAACCAATAACAGTGTGTGGACACATGGTTGGTCTCATCTTTACACTCTAAATAACAGCTTTTAGATTGACAATGTCGCCCAGTTTTGACTTTGGCATCAATAAATTATACATGCGTGCTGATGTTATACCAGACAGCTGTTATGTTTCTGCAGACGAATCTTGTGCTTGGTAGTTTCTGCTACTTGACTGAGCACAGATTAAATATGATCAGTTTCTGACTGAAAAATGTTTAAGATATTATCTGGAAAAATAGAAAAGTTGATCCCTTCAAGATAATCATTGAAACCTCTGGAATATGACAGATCTGAACTTGTCATTCAGAACAGCTGCTCTGTTTATTAGTGCGATATAAACACAGTGCTAAAAACAATTAAGATTAATTAATAATGACAATATACTGAAAAGTAGTTCCCTGTAGTTTTTATTACAAATATATTTAACAAGTTTGATAAAAAAAAAGAGGAAAAACTGCTGAGAAATGTTGACAGTGACTTTAAACTACTTTTGAACAATTGTAGGAATAAACTTAGAATATATCAACATGTGCTGTTGTAACAAGATTGCTAAAAAAAATTCATTAGAGTCTCAGTTTCAAATAATGCTAAATGAAATACACTTTATTTCTGTCTTTTTAGTACATAACAATCACTTTAGGAAAATAAGACTTCTTAAGCAATGATCTACCCAAAACAAACATATTTACAATCTGCAACTGAAATTTTGTAACTGAAATGCTGAATGCACAAAACACTTAGTGTGACCTGGCAGGAAAATTTTAAGACCAGAAAATTAGCAAAAACAGGCAAACCAACAATTTTCACCTGCAAATAAGGTCCAAACTGGACTGTGAAAATCAACACTTTCCCAGGTTTGAGAGACCAGTACCTGGTTCTATAATGAACAAGATAAAATAGGAAAACAAAAATAAACTCAGCTGATAACTCAACTAGACGCAGTGTTTAGGCATTGTCACTGTAAAAACAATAACTAGAAGGGATGAGCTAATTCATCTCTGCTCAAAAGCATGAAACGAAAATGCCAAAGTGTCTTAAAATGTTATGATACAAATAGCCTGAAATGTGCACAAAATGTTATAGAGGCAACCGCCTCCCCATTCTACATGGCCAGGTTATATGAAAAACAAAATACTTGTTTAGACATAATACGAGTGGTTAGCTCAATGACTGAGTTTCATCTTAGAATTACGCAACATAAACACTACACAGTAGTGTTGTTTTCTCCCTCATTCTTATTTCACTAGCTCACAACTTCATGAGCCCTGGACGTGGTATCTACTGTAGATGCAAGGGAATCATTCCTCTGCATGCCATAAAACACCTCCCTGAGGAGTGACAGGGCATCAGCAGTCACAGTCCAGCAGCCCCACCCTCACACTGGTCACCACTCCCAACTTGATCTCAGCTGATATAGTCCATTTCAGGTTATGGGGTCAACAGTTTTAAAAGGTTTTGTCGTCTGGTTGGGTTACCTTTTAGTGTCACCTTAAGGCGGTAGTCCAAACACAAAAAGCCAGAAACAGCAGAGGAATGTTTGAAACAAAGAGTGATATAAAATAGCAGCAGATATAAGCATAGCTTAATACATCTGAAGTGACGTTTGACAAAGAAAAAAGTATTTATGCTTTTCCACAAATATACAGAGCATAAAACAATAAAAAATATAATGTAAGGGCAGTGAAAAGCTGATTTTTAAAGGCCAACACGTTTTCTTTGAAACATAAATAAAACGAATGCTAAAGATAATAGACTCGGCAGTAAGACCATCAACAAATACTCTAGTGTCAATGAATAGTTATATAAAATAAATGCATCACACTTAATATTGTCTCTGATTTTTTTTAAAGATTATATGTAAAATTCACAGCGATTAAATGCCCCTTATATTATAAATATCCAATGATGCCAAATGTATTTGACAACGACTTGCCCTTTGAGGCTGGTCAGTTGAAGTGCTTTAAAGACACTCATCTACATTCTTGTTCATAACACTCATATATAAATTTGTTATTTACCACAACCTAAACATAACTACGGCAGAGTAATTTTTGAAATGTAGTTGCTGGAACCATTTTAACATTATGGTGGCAGTTTATATCAGAGGCTCGGACAGAAATAAAACTAAAGAGCAGTTCAGATAGATAAAAACAATAAATAAAAATAAACAAATTCCCTTCAACAATTTACTTTTTCTTTGTTCTACTTTTTAAATGTTTGTTAGTTTTCCGGAGAGTTTCCCCTAAGTCTTTGAAATTAAAGACTTGGTTTTCTTCATATACTTTTTTAAGAATCAAAAATAGTCCATCTGTGACAGAATTACTTCATTAAATTGTCTGCAGTTTTTTCAGACAACACACATTTCCCTTTACTTATTTATTTCTCTGCCGTATTCACTTGCAGACGGTCCTCTTATACATATTGCCAGCTCAACTCCAAAGAAAATCTTGGAAACATGCTGACAGATAAAACAGACAAACCCAAGAGCCAGTCTTTTTAACCCAGGCCCTGTTTCAGGTTGAGTCCGAATGACCTTCATGCAAACACCTGCATTTTGCCATTGGCCTCTGGGATTTGAGTAATTTGGGTCTGGTTGGGGACAGTGACAGCTGGGCTTGGTGTGGAATCTGACCAATCAGAGACGCAGGGGGGAGAGGGACTGGACCAGTGCTCTGGAGACTCTGGAGAGGGTGTCAGATAGGGGTGCTCACTGGGCAAATTGTGGAAATGCTTGGGTGTGGCATCTAATGTGGATGAATAACTGTGTTGGGAAGGAGGTGTTGGATAATCCTCGTTCCCTGCAGTACTACCACTGGGCTGGGAGGAAAGGACCTGAGCTGGCTGGGCTGCTGCTGCTGCTCCTTGGGTGGGCTGAACAGGAGGCTGAGAGGACTGCTGAGGCAGCTGCTGCTGATGCTGCTGGAAGAATGATGGTGGAGGCTGCGAGGTTTGTGGGGTAGGTGGGGTAGACGTTCCCATTGGACCCATGCTTGGCTGGTTGGTGATGTTGTGATTAATGAGCTGCTGTTGCTCTGCAATGGAAGACAGCTTCACGGGGCTGATGGTCGGTGTGGAGTTAACTGGTGTGGGCTGCAGCATTGGACTGCGGTAGAGCTGCTGTTGGTGCATCAGCATGTTCTGCTGCTGCATGGCTGGGCTCTGGACATGCATGCCTGCTTGACTGCTTTGCACAATATTCACAACCTGCTGACCACACTGAGAGGATGGAGGCATGCGATTGTGCCAGTCAAATGGCACACTGACAGGACTGACCATGCCCATGTTGACCCCCAGCTGGCCAGAACTCAGCACATAGCCATGGTTGACATCTGAGGCCATAGAGACACGGCCCTGCATGGACATTGCTCCCGCTCCAATGTCATTAATTTGTGCAAGAGATACTGCAAATGGGCCCCCTCCTTCCAACATGCTACTGCGAACCATTGGGGTGCTTGGAACAGACATGGAGGAATGGAAAAGACCTGGTGACTGCATGGCAACAGGTGACGTTGGATTGGTGATGTAGCCAGCATTGCTAGCTCCCCCATGGGGTGAGTCTAGGGAGTCCACCGGGGACAGAGTAACCGAACTATCCAATAAGGCACTCTGCATGTCCAGAGTTAGCTTCTTATTGCGAGCCTTTACTGACTCCTTCAGATTTGCAGCATGCTGGGCTCCAAGGCTGGAACCTTTGGCCCCAGGCCGGCGGTTCTTCTTGCTCTGTGGGGTGTTCTTCAGACTAGGGAGAAAGGCACTGGGAGGACACATGAGAGGAGATAGAGTGTGGCCTCCTGCGAGTTGGTGTCCAGCTGCTCCATGACTCTGGGGACTCCTTACTGTGTTGTATTCATCAAGAAGTTGTACAATATCATGGTGCATACGCTCTAGAGCAATGTCTCTTGGCAGCCTGTCCATGTGGTCTGTAATTTCTCTGTTCGCGAAGTGAGCTAGCAGCACCTTCACTGCCTCACAACTTCCTTCACGGGCAGCAAGGAACAGAGGGGTCTCCTCCTGAATAACAGACAGAAAGCTCATAAAAATTAACAAGCTGTCAAATACAAAAATATGCATCATCTATGGCTTCCATGCTGGTGTTTTTACAATTACCTTCAGATCTTGCATATCTTTGTTAGCGCCATTTTTCAGCAGAGCAATAGTTGCATCTACATTGTTTACAGCTGCAGCCCAATGCAAAGCAGATTTACCTAAAAGAGACGCCAACCATTACAATAAAATCTTTTGGTATTAAGTATTATCATAAATTTAAACCAAATGATCTGGAGATGTGAGACTTACCCAATTCATCGACTGCATTAACATCTGCATGGCATGTAATGAGTTCCTCAACCATGCCTTCCACTGCCAGTCGTGCTGCCAGGATCAGAGCAGTAGAGCCATCGTACATACGGGAGTCCAGATCAGTGGCACGATTTCGAATCAAAATCTAAATAAGTGGAAAGAATGGAGAAAAAAACCTTTATAGTTATACATTTTGGGAAAAGTTGAAAGTCTTTGTACTGCTTATGTCATAAATGAACACAATGTCCTACTAACTGATTACCTGGAAGACACCCTGTGCATCTGCAGCCACAGCAGCATGCAGCGGTGTTCGTCCTGTGTTGTCTTGAGCATTGGCGTCTGCTCCGGCATCCAGCAGCCGCTTTGCAGCATCAGCACGTGCATAGCGAGCAGCCAAGTGGAGTGCTGTCTCACCGGTACGGTCTGTTTGTGCAGCAAGCGATGCACCCTGGTAGATTAAGTCAGAGATAATGTTGGCAGAGCACTCCTCACTCTCCTCCTCCTCTGTCACCTCAGGTTCTAGGCCACCTCCACAGAATGATGCCAGCATTAGAGGTGTAAAACCATCTGGGATGTGGACAAATGAAAAAAATAAAAGTTAGTCATTTCAAGTGACCACCACAATGATTTGTGAAGAAAGATTCAAATGTATTATCAAAAGACGGCTTTCACCCTAAAATAAAACTTCTACACCAACCTGGACCTCGGACATTAACGTCCATGCAGTCACTTTCAAATTCTCCTTGAGGTGGCGTGAGGGCTATCGTGGGTGGTACACGGATGTCTGCAGCTACAAGATGGTGCTGGGTCCACTGTCTGCAGTCCACTGCATCTTCGCTGTCTGAGAGCATGCTCGGCTCCTCAACCTGAATTTACATAGACATTTGGTTACATAAATTGGTTACATAAATGCTCATCTTGCACTAGTGTCACTTTAAAAAGATGCGAAATATTTACAGTAAAAGAAAACTTGTGTGACAAACCTTGAGTCGTTTGGCTTCTGGGCAATCTGAGTCCATCCACTGATCACTGTGATCACCAAGGAGAGATTCCTCAACTGTTTTTGGCATGTGTCTGATTACAAATCAAAAAATGCAACAGCATAAGTTCCAGGAAAACCACTGAAACTCGAAACTGATTCCTATAGTAATAGCAAGCCATTTTGCATTAACGATTAATTCCAAAGTGTTTTAAGTTCTATTTACAAATAACTTACTTCAGTCCGAGAGCATCTTGACCCACAGGTTCCCTGCGGTTTTTGTTACTGCTGGGTTCTTTCTTAAGAAAGAATCCTTCAGGGAACCAAAGGGTGCTGTGTTCACGCTTCCGACGAGTTATCAACATGCCAATCACAAGGATGACCAAAACAAAAATAAACACTAAACATGGCACCATCCATTGGGTAAGTAGCTTCGACCATCCACCAAATGATGGATCAATGGGGACCTTTTCTCCTGTTGTGGAACAAGAAAGCTTGGATTTGTATATGCCTCATTAGAGTGATCCATCAATCTTGCGTTAACTCAGAATTCAAACTTGCCTCTGACTTCTTGAAGAGGATAAGGGAAGTCGAGCATTTCTGTTGCAGATAGAGCTCCAAGATACTCTGCTGCACTTGTAGCTGTCGGGAAACAGTCTTCTGAATCCTGAATGCACAAACGGTTGTCTATCTCTAGATAGACTATGGACCTACAAAAAAAGACATAGGAAAAGGTGTTTTGTGTACAGAGCAATCCCCAGGTAATGATTTATCTTTTATATTTAGTGTCTGACTAACCCAACAACTTCATGTTGATGTCCAAGTTCTCGTTTGATGCGTGCCTCTCGACGGGTGTAGGGAAGGATCATAGCATCTCCATTTTTGTCCAATCTGAAGCGCACTGAAGTGTGCAGAATAGCACTTAATTTCTGCAAAAAAGCTTTGCCAGTGAGAAGAAGCTGGTCTGGAGGCAGAAGGACGACCAACACCAAAACACCATTGGCAAGATTCTCTGGAACAGTGTCTGCACAATCTAAGCCATCCCAACCACACTCTTCTGTGTTGCAGCCCTGGTCACACTGACCATCAGCAAAATGGGCGTCGCAGTAACTTGCATATATTGGACTGGAGAAAACAAAAGCACATGAATCATCTGAACTATTTTATGTTATTGTTAAATAAAAGGAATCAAACTTATCAATCAAATCAAACTCACTTGCAAATTTTCTCTTTGCTTCTGCAGTCAAAGTTGTCATACAGGCACTGAGGGTTGTTACAGAATTCTTCACACTGGCTATTGTTGAAGGCACGCCAGCAGCGGGGGTCTGTGCAATGAGCCCAGGGATTCACTGCCAGGGAGCAGTCACCACCATCCCAACGACAAGGGAGTGTATTACATTCCTTGTCACAAAGACCATCATTGGCTTTGTTTTGACAGTCTGCCCTAGGGCAGGAGAGAGACGGAAGCTCAGATTTGCTTTTTTCACACCGTGTTCCCATAAATCCACTTGGACACTGGCAATGGAAAAATGGTAAACTGGTTTCTTCAGTGCACAGGCCTCCGTTCTGGCATGGCTTGGAAGAGCACCCATCATTACTGCGATGCTGACATTGGGGCCCACCATAGCCTGTCAGGCATACGCAGCGTGTTCCCCTCTTGGTAAGGGCACAGCTTCCCCCATTGTAGCAAGACAACTCCTGACAGGACATGCTCCTTTCACAGTTTGGACCAGCATAACCCTAGAGATAAACATTGTTAAAACAGTTTGTGCTTACAACCTTTTGATATTGTTCTGTCATTGGCAAACTATAATGGGAAATTAGATGTTTGAATACTCAAAACTATCTCAAACTTACAAGTTGACATGTACAGGTGTATCCCAGAGGGGCACTGCTAGTTACTGAACAGGCACCTCCGTTATGACAAGGCTGAGATTCACAGACACTGAACCTGTTCTGACACCTTCGTCCTAAAAAACAATGTCAGTGGTTATGTTTTGGCTGACACAAACAGAATGCAATGTTACAGACCATCAAGAATAAAGTTGTCTAACCTGTAAACCCAGGCTTGCAGACACACAGGTAATCATTGGACAACTGGATGCAGTCAAGACTGTTGGTGGAACTGCAAGGGTTTGAGAGACACTCATTTATGTCTCCCTCACATCTGTCACCTGTGAAACCTGGTGGACAATTGCAGCGATGACCACCAACTCTGTCTACACAGGTTCCGTTATTGAGGCACTTGAGTGGGGCACCTCGCAGCCTCAGTGGTGGTGCACAGTCATCCTCATTAATCTCACAGAGAACACCTTAAAAATAGAAGATTATCACACACTAATGAATATAGGCACTATCTATTTGACAAAAAGTAAACTCTTTAGTGATAGGCATAAGTTTCTGTTGCTTTTGTTCTTGCTTACCCAGTGTGCCGGGGGGACAGGAGCAGATATAATGTCCAACTAGATCAATACAAGTGCCCCCATTCTGGCATGGATGAGACTGGCACTCATTGATTTCAATCTCGCAGGTCTGTCCAGTATAGCCAGGCATGCACTGTAATGATATGATAAGTGGATTATATTAATGTAGGTTGAAAAAATGAAAGGGCAAATTTCAATCCCCTGCTAAAATTATCTTTGGTAAATTTTGACACTGAAGAATTGACCTGTTTCAGAATAGATAAGGGATTTGACTTACATCACACTGGTACCCCCCAACATATGACCTGCAGGTGGCACCATTGCGGCAAGGTTTGTCTTCACATTGGTCCACTTGTATTTCACAATAGCTCCCAGTGTAGTCAGCAGGGCATTTACAAATGTGTGTATTGCCAGAGTTGACGCAGTGACCACCATGGTGGCAAAGCTCATCTGTTTGGATTCCTAATTTGAAAGATATTTGTAAATATTCGAGTTGCAGTTAAGAGTGCAGACTAGGGAGATAAAGACCATAGAAAAGTCAAATACCCCTCTTGCGAGCTGCTGTTTCACAAGACATGTTTGGGATGTCACAGTAACGTCCAGACCAACCATTAGGACAATCACAACTGAAAAATGCATCCTTTTGGCGGCAACGTCCTCCATTCTGGCACAGAGACATGCGTCGGCACCAGTCAACTGGTGTCTGAAAAGCCAAGAAGCAGAAATCAGAAACAAAAGAAGCAAATCTGAAATATTGAGCCTACAGAATAAATATTTAATGCCGCAAGCTCCCAACTTTACATTTCAAATGTACTTAAGTGCTTATACCTGGCACCTGGTGCCTTCAAAACCCTTTGAACAGGAACAGCGGAAGGACTGCAGGGCATCTTGACAGGTGCCTCCGTTTAGACATGGCTGAGAGTCACACTCGTTTACTTCATACTGGCAGTGGGAGCCAGTGAAGCCAGAGCGACAGGTGCAAGCATAGCCATTGATTTTGTCCGTGCAAGTCCCTCCATTAAAGCAAGAACTGTAGAAATGGGAAAACAGGTTAAATTTATACTTTTTATTCGGAAATTTAGCTCAGGCTTACCTTAAGCACACACTTACCTTTCAGTGCAATCTGGAATGTTGGTTTCACAGTGGATGCCAGTAAAGCCAGGTGGGCAGCTACATGTGTAAGAGTTGACATAGTCTGTACAGGTGCCTCCGTTTTTACAGGGGAAACTTTGACATTCATTGATCTCCAGGGCACATCTAGGGCCTGTGAAGCCAGGCAAGCAACTACAGTGAAAGGAGTTCACACCATCTGTACATGAACCTCCACTTAAGCAAGGGTCTGAAAGGACAAAGGGAGAAAATGACCTCAATCAGAACATTATATGTAATAGTATTATGACAGACAGTTGCTGACAGATATAATATTTGTACACAATATATTTAAAATGTCACTTACTGGGAAAACAGTCATTGATATCTGTTTCACAAGTCAGCCCTGTAAATCCTGCTCTACAAGAGCACACAAAGCCTCCTAGCGTGTTTGTGCAGGTCCCACGGTTTTTGCAGGGATTAGATATGCATTCATTCATATCTATGTTACACAACTGACCTGTAGAGTGCAAGAATTCAACACAATGAGATCTGCTTTGTAAGCCGAAAAAATGGATTATCTCTCAATAAATTGTAAGCACTGGTGAAACTGAATTGGGTTTTCTAACCTTGCCACCCTGGCTGGCAGTTACACTGATAACCCAGGTAGTCTGGGGTGTGGGTGCAGACTGCATGATTGGCGCAAGGGTTCGGGAAGCAAGGTGTGAGGACCTCAGCACAAGTAGGTCCACTGTAGGGGAGCTCACACAGACATGTGAAACTTGCAACACCATCCACACAAGTTCCCTTATTTAGACAGGGGCTGGAAGCACATTCATTGTTGTTCACCTGGCAGAGGTTACCTGTAAACAAAAGCAGCAAAAAGGTAATACTTACAGTTTATAATAACATTTATCACATACTGTAGACCGGAAGTGTATAGTGACACTTACATCTAGCCACAGTTTATAACTTGTGGCTAGATGCAGCTGCACAGTTTATTGACCACTAGGGGGAGCCAGACAACTGTAACTTGAGGTTTGTTTTTGTGTAACTTGTCCAGTGCTCACCTCTGAACCCTTGGCGACACTTGCAGGTAAAACCATTAAGTTTATCTATGCAAGTTCCAGCATTTTGACAAGGACTTGGTGAACAGTCATTCCTGTCCAGGTCACAGTTTTTCCCAACCCATCCAGGTTCACAGTCACAACGGTATCTGAAAAACACAGTAGTACAATCAGAAAGCCACGGATACAAGTTAATAAAAAATTAACAGATGAAGACTAAGGACCTGTACTCTAAAGTAAGATCATAGATCTTTTTTGAAAGAACTGTTGCAGAGAAAGTTAGGTTTCATAAAAGGACCAATACATGCATAGGGTCAAGTAAAAATTTTATTTCAATTCCTCTTTTCCTGCAAGCCTTCTGTTTGACTTTTTTAGAAACACTGTTGTGTTTGTCCTTTAAATGTTAACAGTCCTATATTGTTTTGCTGTAATGGTGGCACTTTTGATCACAAGTATGTAGCTTCAGCTCATTGACCATTATTGGGATTCTGATTACTCTTACATAAATGCATTTTATTCATTTTTTAGAAAACATTGGTTTACTTATTAAGTTGATAAGCATTTTCATATCTCGCTCATCAGGATCATCTAAACAGACTCCAGGTATTCCAAACCTGCTTTGTTGTACAGGATTTTAATGTATAGTTTGGTAAGCATGTTTTGCTGTTAAAACTGTTCATACCCGTTTATGTCCTCTCTGCAGGAGCCATGGACACATGGACTGCTGCCACACTCATCCACTTGGGAGTAACAGTAAGGGGGTTTAAAGCCTTCAGGACACTGGCAGTGAAATCCATTTTCTTCATCAATACACGTTCCCCCATTTCTGCAGGGGCTGGATGCACACTCATCTATTTCCACATTACATTTAGGACCTAGAATGAGACATTAGACACATTTCAGTATTTCCAGTTTGAAATCAGTATTTGTTCCATGAAAATTGCAGTTTTAATTCCAGAGAGACTTGCCTGTAAAGCCAGGTTTACAAACACAATCGTAGCGGTTGATGCCATCTTTGCAGATGCCATAATCACAAGGGTTACTGGCACAATCATCAAAGTTTATCTCACAGTTTGTACCTGAGTTAAGAAAAAGGTATCACATTATTCTGTAAAATACATAAACCTTTTAAGAATTAAAGAATGCAAAATTCAGCACATTTGAATAACATTTATTGTGTATGGAGTGTATGGAGTTGTCTCCTACCTGATGTTCCATGCTGGCACTGACAGAGGTACTTATTGACCCGGTCCACACACTTGCCCCCATTCTGACAAGGATTGCTATGGCACTCATTAAGTTGGTTTTCACAGCGATAGCCTGTATATCCGGGATCACAACTACACGTGTAGCTAGCAATGCCATCTATGCAAGTACCATGGTGGCATGGGTCAGGTTGACAGTTGTTGACATTAATATCACAGAGTCTCCCTTCATAACCTAAAAAGGAAAAATGCATAGTTAGGTCTTTTTGTGGGTAACAGCAAGTCACCTTACAGCTTTCTCCCACAGCTCATTATCTTTTTTTAGTTTCTCCGTTGCTTTGTTTAATTTATTGTTTTTTTTTTTCATAAAACCTTCTGATGTTTGTACTCTGATGACTATTTTACCTTGCATTTGTCTGCACACCAAACTGTTGTGTTTGTAGTGTAATGTTAAGATGGTCTAAGTAAAAAAAGGGCCTTCCAGTCCTGTGCCTTTGTTCTCAGTGGCGCAGGGAACAATAGACAGCACCATGTCAAACAGGGCCACTTCACTCAACAGAAGGGGCCCATAAACACAGTGAATACCAAGCAGCTGGCCACTGAAACAATGAAGCAGGCTCCTCCATTGGCGTAGTTACAAACAAACACGTTAAATTTCAAGACACAGTCAGCAAGCTTAAACAAACAAATTTTACGACAAACTGTATGTCATTGTGAGTTATGTGCCTTTGTAACACAAAGGGGTTGATGTCAAACTGCAACATAAGGTGTTATGTGGGGTTTTAAGAAATGAACAGATGTCGGGGTGATGATCAAGGCTCTTTTCTAGGCAAACTCCTGGTCCTCTGTGACCTCATGATCCTGACACCCAATGAGAGGAAAAAGGAGGATCAGGGGCCACTTGGCCAGCAGACGCCCAAAGAAATAATTCACTCCCAAACAATGAATACTTATTAAACACTAAACACTAAATAACTGTTTAAAGATCACCTGCTCTACCGTCTGAGGAGACGCTGGTTTGTGTAGTGCTAACACCTGTCTACTGACCACAATTATGTGTAAAGGCCCTTACCTTCAGCGCACCGGCACTCAAATCCATTGGGCCGATCATAGCATTTTGCTCCATTCTGGCAGGGAGTGCTAGCACACTCATCTACGTCAATTTGACACATGGTGCCAGTAAACCCTGGGACATGCAAACACAAAGGTTAAAGGTCAGACAGACGGTCCAGTGAAAGGGTCCAAGCATAGGTCAGAGGGCAGCCGCAGAGGCCTATAGTTTGGTTAGTTATGTCTGGGTAAGGTAGCTTTAAAGACGTCTTTCTTTGTTAGAGACTAGTGATATTTTCATTGCAATCAACACTTATCTGACCATTACTAGGTGGTGATTAGGTTTTAAAAAGTTTCCAACAATTAGAACAATTCTTTAAAAAAATAATTAAGCATTCAAATGAATTTTGCTGTCACGCTATTGACATTTCCATTACGTTTCTGTACTTAATGGAAATTAGTACAGAAATGTGGATTGTGTGAACAATCCACATTTAAATATAATAATAGAAAAAGAGTTTCCACGCTTAGAGAGTTGATCAAGCTTTAAGTCTTTGAGCACAGTGCCAAGTATACATTGGCAACACAGTGTTCAGTTGATTAACAGTGTCAAAATGGTTTCTGTGTTTGGTTCTTGGGCTACAGAAGGGGTGTTTAGAGAAGACGGTGGGATTGTTTTTCTCTTTGGGACCCCCACACCTCCTCCTCTACTTCTTGCTTTAGGTCCACCATCTCAATAGCTAGATAGGAGATGGAGGGGGGGGGACGTCTGTCCCAGATGTAAATTGCGGACCTGGAAAAGAATCTCATTAGCAGAACTGCTGTCCCCCCTCCGCAGCACTACCAGGGCAGGATGAGGGAGAGCTGTCCCTTCCACATTCCACAGAGGAGGGAAGCAGGGGTCACAATGGTGCCTTTGTTCTGGCAGGAGGATCGACAGTCTTTAGGGCCGGCCTTTTTATGAGTGGTGGCTCTGTATACCAACAGGCAAAAGTAGTGTGTAGCCCATTGGTACTTTGGTTTTACATATATTTAAATTGAGTATTTTTACTGCTTAATTAAAATTAAAACCGTAAACAGACTCCATGGACCCAAAGAGGAGCAACTGATATTAGAGTAATTCAGTGAAGCCTACCTGGCTGACAGGTGCAAGTGAAGCCGTTGACCATGTCCCGACAGATGCCATCATTCACACATGGGTTGCTCTCACAGTCATCAATGTCAATTTCACAGAAAGTCCCCATATAACCTGGAATATAGAAGTTAAATCTTAATTGCATTCTTTTCTTATTGTTGCTGCAAATTCATAATTAGTGTAAAAGTAAGTCTGTTCAAGAAAGCATGGACTGCATATTGATGTGAATCTGGAGGAAGATCTAGAAAGAACTCATTAGACGCCCCAAAAGATTCCAAGACCATGTCCAGTGGTGCCACTTCACTGACCTGGAATCACCACACCCAGCTGTCCACAAAAATGTCACCTCCCTGGGTCAATGTCCCATTCACCAAATACATGTTATACATTCTACATTGGCAAACTATGGAGAGCTAGTCCTTTGAGATGAAACAGAATGTGAATGAGAGTGCTGCCCCTGGGGAGGGGCTAGCGTGGAATCAGAAATAATCAGAAGCTCCACATGAGCTTTGCCAGGCTGACGATGAGAACGGTGATGAGGAAGGTCCTGTCTCTGGAAATGAAGGAGGGGGAGAAGGGTGGGCTCTGGGAAAAAGCCTCTTTCCCTCACCGTGTCTATGAGGGGTGCAAAGTGGAGCACAGAGGGGCCCTATTGTTCCACTCCATTCCCACCACTCTACCTCTCATTAGTATTCACAGCACACTCCTCCCCCTAACTGTTTGCCCTCTCTCACATCCAGTCCTATAGACCAACCTCCCAGCTCTAATTTGTGTAGTACCAAAGACCCCAGGACATACGTGTAGGACTGTGTGTGTTATTTGGACTATGTTTTAGGGTCAAAATAAAACAGCATACAAACTAATACCCACCTGGAGTACAGTGTGGTATAGAAGCAACTGACCTTCTAATGTCTTATGTTACATAACAGCCTACATTTGAAGTCTTTATGGCAGAACAACAGAGGTCAAGGTCAAAAACATTGTTCTCCTGTACTGGGATAATACTAACCTTATGGTTTACTAATTGTCAATTCGACATTTTGTTCTGAGGGCAACTTAGGCTATGAGGGTAGGAGTTCATACTTTTACTGGTGGGTTGCCCGGTTCACACCCCCACTTGGCCTGTCTCAGTTATTGTGTCCTTGGGCATAGGCACCAGCCTTGCTTGCTGGTGGTGGTCAGAAGGACAGGCGGTGCCAGTATATGGCAACCTCACTTCTGTAGCCACAACTGCTCATGGCGGTTGTGGCTACAATGTAGTTTACCACCATCAATGTTTGATGAGTGAATGTAGTTTGAAGTGCTTTCATGTCCAGCAAACTTGATAGAGTGCTGTATAAGTACAGGCCATTTACCATTTGGTCAGATGATTAGATCCAAGCACAGTCATCAAGAACTACCACATTGAAATTTGCAGATGCATTCTTCTCTAACACACCTGAATCAAATGAATGGGTCATCATCTCTGCAGAGATGAATGACTGCTGAGTGAGACCATTCTGCCTTTTGAGTGATGGGCTGGATTGCATCAAAAAGTTGCTGAATGTTAGCTGTCCAAGAATGGACGTGGGCAATCATGGTTTAGATTCACTAACAAAAAAATTTCTTTTCAAGAGCTTTGTTTTATAAGTTATCAAAATGTAAAATTGTATAAGTATGGAACTGTTCTTTTGTCAGTGAAGAAAAATATACATGAAAAATAACCCTCTTATTGAAGGTAGAATTTAGTGTGAATACCTGGCATGCATATGCAAGTGAACTCTCCAATGCGGTCCAAGCAGGTGGCATCATTCTGACAGGGCATGGAAAGGCATTCATTGATGTCAATTTCACAACGTGGGCCAGCATATCCACGACCACACTGACACTGAAAGGAGCCTTCTGTGTTTACACATTTTCCAAAATGCTCACAAGGGTTTGCACCTGTCATCAGAAGGCAGATGATCAGTAACCTTATATATTTGGTACAGTTACAGATTGAAACCTCAAAACATAAAAAGTTAGGAGGAACCTTACCAATGGAACACTCATCCATATCCTGATTGCAGGCACCACCAACAAAACCAGCGGGACAGGTGCAAATAGCACGACCATTAAGGGGATTGGTATCACACACGGCCCCCTCATTGCAAGGGTTGCTGACACATGCATCATCCAGATGACAAAGCAGACCTGTGAAACAAACAAGAACAACATACTCACTTATTAACACCAGTTTTAAAGTCCCTCCACTGGCTCCCTGTAGCTCAAAGAATAGATTTTAAAATACTGTTGTTAGTTTACAAATCACTGAATGGTTTGGCACCACAATACATCAAAGATCTGCTGTTGTTGTATCAACCTTCCAGACCTCTCAGGTCTTCTGGTTCTGGTCTGCTCTGCATCCCCAGAACCAGAACCAAGAGAGGAGAAGCAGCTTTCAGCATCTATGGACCAAAAATTTGGAACAAACTTCCAGAAAACTGTAAAACAGCGGAAACCCTGACTTCCTTCAAATCTCAAGTAAAAACGCACCTGTTTAGAGTTGCATTTGAAATGTAATATCAGCTAAATTCTAGGTTGGAGTACCAAAGGTTTAAAGGCCCAGTTGATGCCTATATGTATGAATTTGATTTTGTGGATATGTATGTAATTTATTTTATTTATTTTTTTTTTATTTATTTTTTTTTTCCTGTTGTGGGCAACGGGGCCCGGCGAATACCCGTGGTTAAACGGACGGCGGAGTAACAGGCGCTTAAATTCCGTGTCAAAGGGAAGGGGGAAGAAAGGGAAAGAAGAGGGAATGAAGGGAAAAAAAGGAAAAAAAAAAAAAAAACTTGGTATTTTATTCTATGTTGCATGCCTTTGGTTTTGTTTATGATGTAAGCACTTTGAAATGCCTTGTAGCTGAAATGTGCTATACAAATAAATTTGATTGATTGATTGATTGATTATTCAGCTCACAGATAAGAGACAGCCAAAGGAACAACAAGCCAAACAACATACCTGTCTTCCCAACTGGACACTCGCAGAAGAAGGATGCCACACGGTCATGGCATGTGGCACCATTGAAGCAAATAGCTTTTGCACAGTCATCGATGTTCTCACTACAGTCTTCTCCAGTCCAACCATTGACACAGACACAGGTATGACCACCGATAGTGTTGAAGCAAGTGCCTCCATTATGGCATGCATTAGGTTGCATGAGGCATTCATTGACATCTTCAGCACAGTATTGTCCTACAGTGGAAAATCAACACACTCGTTCAAATACAATCATTGTGTTTTAAGCAATACATTTAAGGTATGTGTCATAAAATGTACCTGTCCATTCTGGTGGACATTGGCAGTTGTATGTATTGACTCCATCCACACATAATCCCCCATTCATGCACTTGTGACCTGGACAGTCATCCACATTGTTCTCACAGTTGTGTCCCTCAAATCCTAAAAAGAAATTAACAGAAAAACAAATTAGTATAAAAAGACACACCCACATACTCTAGCTAATCAAATTTATGGTGTCTTCTAAAAACAATACTAAGCAATTCTACTCCGAAGCACATGTTACATTTCCCACACAGTAGAAGATGTGGGGAAATGTGGGTAGTAAAAGTTCAGAAGGTGACTGATTGTTTACATCTATATTTGACTTTTCCCACACAATGCCAGATAGAGGAGTGATTCCTCACTGCTTCAGAGGTCTGACCTACCCTCCATGTTTGCTTGTTTTATAATCTCTCACAGTTTCAATGACTTCCTCCCTGGCAAGAGACATTTCCTGTCAGGTCCCCAGTGGGAAACCAGAAAGCCCATAAAGTAAATTCCTTCTGTGGTGAAAATAGTTGACTAGAGAAGAGAGCAGACATGCAGCAACTTCAACTTTCCCACTGCCCATCTACCACCAGGAGCTATTATTAATGGGCAGGAAGCAGATCTGAGGCACAGGATAAAATCCCATGAAACAACTTTACTAACTACATTATATTTATTTCATTCTAGCACCCTGCAAAGAACCTGGAAACAATGAGAAACAGATATGGACTGAGTGTGTTGGTTCTATAGAAAGACAGTTGTTGTACCTGGTAGGCAAGCACACTCATAGGAATGGTCACTTGTCTGGCGACAGGTGCCCCCATTGAGACACTGAGATGGGGCACAAGGTAAGGTAGACACCTCACATGTACGACCACTGTACCCTAGTGGACACTGGCAGCGGAAGGACCCAACTGAGTTACGACACAGGCCACCATTGAGACAAGCACCAGGTTTGCGACACTCATCAATGTCACTGCGGCAATTCTTCCCCTGGTAGCCAGGGGGGCAGGAACAGTTGTAATGGTTATTCCAATTGACACAGCGAGCCCCGTTAGCACATGGACTTGTGGCACAAGCATCAATGAGGGAGCAGTCTTGACCTAAGGGTCATAGAAATTCATTCAATTAAAAATTGGAAATTTCTTAAAACCAAATTATTTTAATGGAGACTTACCTCTGAAACCTCTTTGGCACACACATTTGTACTGTGGAATATCATTGACCACATCACTCTTGCAAGCTGCTCCATTCAGACATGGGGATCGATGACAGGGGTCCAGGTGTTGACAGAAAGGGCCAATGAATCCGGGACGACATCTGTACAAATACATTGGAATTAATTGTATCTCAATTTCCAGTGTGCTGATCATCGGATAATTCTGACTCTATAACACCCTGGAGAGGTTGGATACTTGCTTTGCACACTCAGCAATGAATCTGAGCCCTGGAATGATTTGTGATTCGGTGTTTACTGCATAAGTACACACCATGCGATGCATTATTCTAGCAATCACCACATACACCAAATTTAAACTTTTAAAAATTAAAGACAGCATTTCTATGGGTATCCATTCGGTTAATCAAGATTCAAGATAAATCTGTTACTTTAAGATGCAGAGCATAATTGTCTCCACGTCATCCAACATTCTTCCACTGTGTCATGTTTTCCGGATCACAGTTCCCAGACAGGAGGAAAGCACACACGCATCCTGAAACAACCGTCTGGAAACCTAACAAATGTCAGCAAATTGTGTCTTAAGAAAAATAACATGAACTATAGTTACTTTTGATGAAAAAAAAAATATAACATCCATATTGTGGGAATGAAATGTCTGAGTTCTGTTTTCTTGTAGGTGAGGAAGGTATCTCTGACAGATGGGTCAATCAGATAAACATATTTTTAAATCATTGAAAACCTCTAAAGGTTTGCATTAGAATTTTTTATTGTCATTGTGCAAGAAAGGACAATGAAATTTAAAGAATTAGCAATTTTTGAAGACAGTTCAAATAAATAAATATATGTAAATAAAGACATTTGTGCAAGCATTTTCACTGGTGTTTCTTTCTATTATTTGTGTGTTATTACAGAACAAGACTTTGATCACCGCCAAAGCATGGATAGCTAATGTTTTTCCATACAAAACCTGCATAGATACAATTGAAAACTTGTTGCTAGGTAAACATTGTCACCAAATTAGTCAATTTGGCAATTTCATGCCAAGCACCAAATTGCCAAATTTCACCTGAAATGCCTGATTTTGTTTAGTCTAAGGTAGAGTTAAACAAAATATTGATTTGCAACTTTCATTGCAATACCATCCATCCATCCATCCATCCATCCATCCATCCATCCATCCATCCATCCATCCATCCATCCATCCATCCATCCATCCATCCATCCATCCATCCATCCATCCATCCATCCATCCATCCATCCATCCATCCATCCATCCATCCATCCATCCATCCATCCATCCATCCATCCATCCATCCATCCATCCGTCTTTTTGGTTAATTGTACTGAAGCTTCTTATTTCAGTTTTTAGTAGAACTATCACAATTACATATCCTGATATTGGAAACATTACTTTATAGTCATTTACATTATAGGGACATCAGATAAAGTTTGCTAAACCGGTAGCAGTATACCCACAGTTAGATCTGGCTAAGGACAAACCCTGGCTTTTAAGGCTATTTGATGATAGTAACTGGGCAACAACTGCTGGGTTCTGGCCCCTGTAGATCAACTCTTTAGATCAATGTCATTTTTGATGACCTTTCTTATTAGCTAGAAAAATATGTAAATACAATAACATTTCTGAAATGAACAATGACAGCACAGATTACAATAATATCACTTTTTTATTATTCCTTTAACGTTACACATTGTCCCACTATTTTCTGTGTGCTTTAGCATTTCAACTGCTACATCAGGTACAAATATTAAACTTAGAATGCACTTCAAATATATAATACAACCAAATATTACATAATTAGGGATTGGAATATTGCACACTCTGATAGATGCAATGATGATTACAATTTAATATATTGTACAGCAACACGGTAGGTGTTGGCACACTGCTAACTGTTGATTAGTAACTGTAAGTTGAACATTTCATCTTGAAAGTTCATTTGTAATAACTGAATACTATCTCCTCTTACTAGATGATCAGATCCAAATCTACATCTTTCTAAAACTACTTTCTGTCTGGTTTAGTTTAGATTAAGTTTATAATAAGATTAGATTTCTATGGGCTTTACATGAAACTTAAAACGGGAGAGCAGCAGCGATTAATGCAAATTAGGACATTCACACATCTACATAAAATATAAAAAATAAAAATAAACCTGCAAATATAAAAAATTACAATATGTTCTTAACAAATGTACTATTTATGTAGTAACAAAAAAATCTAGGACCCATAAATAGAGACACATTCCACAATAATTTGCCAAAGGCAAGCAGTAAAGAGCTGATAATTAGTTGGGTTGTTAACATGAAGCTGCACTCAAGTATTCGTGCTGAGAAAATGTGTCAGCACAGATACTGAAGCATCTTGTCCGTCCTGCAAATTCTCTCTGAACACCAGCTTGGCTGTTCCTGCCACAACTCCCTCCTCTCACGCGCTGAGAGGTCAAATGTTAGAGGTCCTCTCTCTTATTGTGATGATAATGTCACTTGGGCAGCAGAGTGTGATGTGGTTCTGCTAGGCAGGAGAAATCGCCTTTTATAAGATGCAATTAATGGTAAGAAAGACCTAGAGGTGAAGAGAGTAGTCTGGTCCAACAGGAATGTCATGTCATATTTCCTGTAATCCCTGGTTCCTTGTTCTGAAAACATGGCACTCACTCCTCGTGCACAATTGCTCTTGCCCTAGCAACCAACACAGACGAACAAGTGAGCCTGACAGCCAACCAATCTCCACATCCCCCACCCTTCGTCCCCTTGGCTATTTGTCATGGCTTGGCTGGGTTTTTTTTAGAGGCAAATTAATTATGTCTGAAATCTGGAGTTTTCCAAAAAATGGAACACAAATGTGGCCTAAAGAGAACCTTGAAAGTATCAAAGACAAAAATTGCTTATAAAGCTGGAAAATACAGCAAACACTTTGACGTTTTTCTAAGCACTCTCTGTACTATAATGAGTTGGATGTTAATTTTTGATCACCAATCGCAACTCAACAACTCACCCTCAAATGTAACCTGAATGTCAATGCCTAGTGATGTCAATTCAAAACTATTACATCGGATAGAAAATAGATCTGGCATTATGTGAAAATCAAGTTCACTGGTTTTTATTTGTGTCTGCATTAGCTGACATGATTGCACGAAGGCCCACAAGAATGCCTGATGAATTATTTGTCCTTCTTTACAAATCCAGGCAAAACACACATTCTTTTGTCTAGATCTGACTCAATGCCAACATGCTACTCCCATAACACACAAATCAGAATGTTATCAGAGTAAAGAATGCAAAGGACACGCAACTTCTCTCTCATATTTCTGTTCATACCACTATGAAAAAAAATAAGCTTATCAAGCTCCCTTTAACCTTGTGGATTCTATGGCTCATGAGAACAACAGTCCAGGATTGAGGCTTTTCTCGTTCTACTTATTTGTGCCAGATTTGTGCAACAGGTGCAGGAAAGCTATTGTGCAACAGGCTTCTTAGTCATACTTTTGACTTGCCAACATTTAACCTTTGAGGAAGCAAATACAGCAGATGAGACAGAGGTCTGTGAGTGCAGCCTGGTGATGGCCAGAATGGGTAATCTTCCCATGTCAACACATGTGATTGCTCTTGCCAGCTGCAATCCTGCCATCTGTCCACATCTGTCAGAGCACCTCTGGTTGTCTGGTATTTACATCTTTGGCCAAAGTTTAAGCCAAAACAACTGGTCTGTTTTGCCCATGGGACTGAAGCAGTAGCCAAGACTCCTAGCTGGAAAACTCAAGAAATGTGGTCTTTCTTCACAGATACATGCATTAACTTTTCTACGGTGTTGACCTTTTTAAGACTTCAGGATAAAACCACACTGCAACATAGGGAAACCATGCAACACTCAGTACACACTTAAGCACAAGGAGGGAAAACTTACAACAAGGCTCAGCCCTTGAGGAGCACGAATGCTTAAAAGAGAAGATGAGAGATATATATATAAAAAAGAGACATATTAAATTTAAGTAAGGCATTGAAAGTGTTTGTAGTGATGCTTTGAATTTTCTGTGTCAATCATAGAAACCCTGAAAGGCTTTGATTTATGCGAGTGAGTTTTATCACCTATGTGTGGGTACCACAATACTAATTTTCCTGCTTTCTGGTTCACTTGAGCAGAGTAACCTGAGCTCATCCTCTTCCACACAATAGTAGCTATTCTCCCAGAGGTCAAATAGTGGCTCACCTGTGAACAAAGAGGCCGTAATCTTTTACATACTTCAAACACGCAGTCATGCTTTACTAGACAACAAGTACACAAAGAAAAAGAGAAGAAACAAAACTATATTTTATCTTGGCGCAATGTTTAAAGTTGTCCACTACATGAGAGGAAGTGATAAATGTCTTGCAAAATTACTTTACAATTGCCAAAAAAGATATTGTAAAATCAGCTACTTTTTTTTACAATACAGCCTTCTTTCCCACCACTCTTTCCACAAGTAAGCAGTGACCAGTTATTCTCCTTTATAAGAGACCATAGTGATACCACACTGCCAACAAGGGCCCATGGTTGCCCCCTCCCTCCAGCAGTCTCTTCGGCTCGGCTCCTCTCAGCTTGGCTCTCCCTTCTTCAGCAAAGAGCCAGATTGGGGGTTGGGAATGTTTTGTGGCCCAAATAAAAGAGCTAAAGTAGTCAGAACCCTTTTGTATGAAAGTGTTGGGGGGTGATAGCTGTGCAAGGGGGGTGCAGTGACCCAAACAGCTAGTCTTTAAAGGCCTCGGCCGTAGCCTGGCAACAGTAACCCATGGTAAGACAGGTCCCGAATGAGAAAAAGGGGGTGATGAGAGGAAGGGTTTCATAAGGACAGTTGGATCTGCTCAGATTTGTCCATGTCCAAATGCAGGTAGCTTTCTCTGGAAAACTTTAGTGTTGTAATCATCCATAATCATATCCACAAGCATGTGTGTTTGTGTTTCACAGAGTAGATAACTAGATTTGTTTAAACACTTGTGTTTACATGCACACTGAAGAGGTCTCCAGAGGCCTTCCAGCTTGTCAAATGGATGAGTGTAGCGCGTGTGACTTTAAGAACATTTTCCTAATGACAAATTGAATCTGAGAAAAAGCAAAAGCTGAAGACAATCATTTCCCAAAATAGCTAAAGCGCAGTCAAGTCAGCATGTATAGGAGTGAAAATTAGGGCCCAAGTCAAATGGCAGACAGATTGGAGATCACTATAGATCTATCCCTGAAAGAAAAGTGAAACAATGTTTTGTTGTGTGCTCAACATAACTCCTGCATGAAGATCCAGACACATGTTCGCAGCTTCATTACTTTGCCATCTTTAAAAATGTGAAGCCAATGTCAATTTGGAAGAGTCCACTGTCACATTTTTCAAATAGCAATGCTTTTGCCCATAACCACATTGCATGAATCCTAGAGTTGAGGTCCTGTAAAGCATTCTGAACAGAACTCAACCACAAAACCCCACCCAACCTCCTAAACCGAAACAGATTTCTGTTCAACTTTGAAACTTGAAGGACCCCATGGCGGCATGAGAGCTTTTTAAAATTATGATGGTTTCTAAAATATAAGTGCAGGTAGACCTCTCAATTATATTCTTTTGCTGCACAGAAAAAACTTTCTGTACTTTCAAGCATCTGATAAGCAACACTTCACACTTCAATCTGTTGACAGAAACTGTCCCACTGATTGAATGAGGCCAGCACAGCCTCTCACGTGCTTAAAGTCTTGAAAGAAATGAAGTTTGTTTATGGGGCACTGGCAAAGGTTCTTTATGATAAGCTAAGGAAACCAGCCAGAGAATGTTTACTATCTCGAGAGCTGTCACCCAAAGAAGCACTGGAGATGTTACAGAAGTGTGTGTGTCAGTCATATGTGACACCTTTTGTAAAAATGGGTCAAATGAGAATAGAGCTGCAAAGTTTTCTTGTTTTCAGTGTTTCAAAAACATACAAAAAAACCATCTAAATTAAAAAATATATATAGACTGGGTTAATGCTGCCTCGTTAAGTTAGGTTGTTTACAGAATGTCTGCTTATTTGAAGTGAATGCCTTTTCCTGAATCATTTAGAGTTGGATCCATCCCTAAAGGGAGGGGAGGACTTTTGCTGGCAGAGCTCTCTAATTCAAATTAGATGTGTCTAAATTTCTTTACAGAAGTCATTGTCTCTCAGAAGGGAACAAAAACACAGAGGATCAGACTTCAAAGGCAAGCTCATCCCTACTTAAGCAAGAAGGCCAGACGCATGTTGACACCATAGGGAATATTACACAGATTCCAACTCAATGTTCCTAAAACAATTCAAAGTGTTTCAAAACATTAATTTTGTGACAAGCCTTGCTTTCAAGAGATTATATAAGGTCCATCTCTGTGTTTTCTGATTTACTTTCAAATAAAGGAATATAAAAAATGAGCAGAGTGTAGTCAAAAGGTAAGAAAAGGTAGAGATGAAACAAACTGAGGCAAAATTGGAAAATAAAGCCCTCGGTACACTCAGTAGCTGCTTAAGCTTCTGAGATAACACAGGATACGCGTAGCAGGGAGGTCAGAAGGCACCACTTCCTTTGACAGGGCCTGGGAACCAGAGCTCCCTGTCTCCAAACACAACCCAGAGAAAAGTCATGTTAAGAGGTTGGGAGAGAACTCATCTCCTGAAGGATGATGCCATTTGAATCTACTCAGTCTGCAATAAATCAGTTTTCCTGGGTAATGACAGGACAATGGATCCATCTGCCTGTTGGGGCTCCATGAGTGATGGAAACGTTACGTTGCTTTACAAAATTGTAGAGCAACTAATTGCAAATCAAACAAGTTACGCCAAACATCTAATTTTCAAAAAAACCCAGGCTAACGGTATTGTTAAAGGCATTCCTGAAGGGGCAAACAGGGTGAAAGGAGGGGAGACAGAGACAATAACCTGAAAGCACCAGAGGGAGAGGAGGAATCTTCCTCACTAAACATTCCTTTCTAATCCACCATAAAGATGGAAAAGAAAACACTAGCCCTGAGGTGCCGTGAACTAAGCCAACAATATAGTCTGCCCCTTTGCTATGGTCTTTCTCTAAATACATGGCTTGGCATGTACGTATAATTCTACTAACTAATACAAAATGTATTTCTAGCCTTCATGTGACAAAAAAGCAGTTATTCTGTTTATCTGTCCACACATACAATCTTCCTAAAAGATGTGATGCTTTTTTTCAAGCTATGTAAGCATCTTTCTGTTTCCAGAACTAATCAGAGTAAGCAAACAAACAGTTTGGGATGTTTTAGATAGGTGGTACTAAGGGTGGCACACTGTGCCATTGTCATAAAGATGACGTACATGTCAAAAAAGACTTAAGAGAAATTTGACTTTGCAATTTGAAATCAGCCTATATCTCTAAATGAAGCTTTTACTCTTTGTGACACTCTTGCTTCAGCCCATCATCACAGAATGCTCCTCCATGATGCCTTAAAAGGTCATCCTTAGGAGCACTGGACTGAGAAATAGTTAGTATGATAAGCTCAACAGATGCAAAGTTTTACCAGGTGTGTGCTAATTGCATCTCCCCTTTTACTCCACCATAGGGGAGGTAATCTGTGAGGCGGAAACTTGGTACTGCAGCTCCAAGACGGACCCCTGGGTAACTAGGCGGCACATTGTATGAACAAGCCCTTAAATATGTCCAAATGGCTGCCACAACAAATTGAAAGATTTCTCAGACATGCATGTAAGAATCAAAGCAAGACTCGAGGTATGTCGATGATGATATCATGACATGATTTAAAGCTCAAACTGTTGATTTTACATGATACTCCCCTCTTTAAAAGGAAAAACAGCACTCAAAACTGTCTAGCCAGTCTATTTCTTATCAAAAGCCCTCTTTCATCATGCTTTAAAAGGCTGGGAGTTGCTATGGGGTCATGACTAAACACCCACTATTTATCTGCTGTCTTTGCTGCTGAGGCCAAGGATAAGGAATTTGTAAAAATAAAGAGGACTACTGTATCCATGTGTCTAAAACAGCAGAGCAGGTCCAAATTTATTTCTTGTCAGCTTTGTAGATTTGGGAAGAAATAGATGTTTGCTGTCTGTGATCTGATTCTGGACAAAAAGCCTTAAGAGGATAAATATTATCTTAGACAACATGCAGTTAGAGAAAAGGAGACCTGGTAGCTGTTGCACTGTGAGAGACGCAACATGTGCAATGAAGTCTGTGGGCTACCAGCTTCATTCCTCCACAAGCTTGTCTCTCACAGTATGGGGGCGACTGACTGCTCAATGGCAGCACCTGGTCCTGTGCTTTCTCTTTGTCAAGATCTGACTTCACTGGATTACCATCACAACATCCACCAGCTGTCCTATATGCTGCCCCTCCCGCCCACTACCTCCTCCATTCCACTCAGCCTCCCCAAGCCATTCCCTACCCCCAGTTCAATCCCTCCAGCTGGGTCCTCTCTGAATAACACCCTCTCGATCTGCCTAATTATTACTCCTCTGGCAATACCGCAGTGGCCCTCTTCACACAGCATTCTCAGCAAAGTTGAGGGCCAATGGCTCTTCAGTTGGACTCCCTGACTGTTCACCTTGAAGGCCATACTATCCATGACACCATCAGCCATTCACTGTCAAGTTCAACAATCTAAGACACTGAAGGATCAAAGAATGAGAATACTTGGGGTTTGGCGGAGGAGGCTATGCATGTGATGGAAAAAAAGTGAATCATGGAAAGCAGATCAGGATAATCGGTATCTTAGTGTTTGAATGTTGAGCAAAGAACTTTATGTCAGCTTTATGCCCAACATTGGATTAGCATTGGATTATTGTTTCTTCATAAATTTGGCTTTAGGTAGACACTCCAAACTGTTTAAACTCGCAAACTCTTTTGTGGTTTTGAGCTGCAGAATGAATCGATGCATTGTTTCCCCTTTGGTATTGGACTGCAACACCATAATACTACCAACAACTATTCAGTGTGTGGGAAAATAAAAAGATGTATCTATCAATATTTGTCGATAGTCTTTTGTAAATGCCATCATCACTAAAAAGACAGGTAAGAAGGCTTCTTATTTCCAACAAAGTAAGTTATTTGAAGTATTTTCTGTCAGCTAAATATGATATTGTCCTAACTGGGAAAGAAACAATAGCACCTGCCATGCCCACACAGCTTTTCTGTTTCTAGAAAAGCCATTTCTTGTAATGGAAATTAAATACAACAATAGCTTCAAAACAAGACATATAGTCTCAAACAAACAAAGTTTAGGCTTGTTATACTTTCTGGATTGTTTCAGCTGTTATTTTATTAGCAAATAAAAAAACTAAATCTGCTTTGTTTTCATTTCACTTCATGTTCTCATTTTTGCTGTAGCCTTTCTTCTCTCCTTCCCTTCAACCCTGTGCTGCGGTGCCAAGTTACAAGCAGGTATCTGGGGGAATAAAGGATCTTTTCTGCTGTGCTGGATCTCCTGTTTCTGCAAGGTCTCATGGGAACGGGTGGGGTGCTACCACCACTCATAGGACTGGTCTGACCACTCTAATGTGCCGGAGAAGTTAGGGGCTCTTCTACAGTCTGATATTTGAAGTCCCACTCCATGAGAAATGCTTTGCCATTCAAATTAGGAAAAAAAATTTCTTTGCTCACAATTTGTTACTGTGACTTTATTCCTTTGAAATATGTGCAAGTTCATAAGAACAAAAGACAAGAAATCTGTATGGATAAAATTATACATTTACAAAAGGATACTAAAGCGTTTTGACTATGGGTAATGATTGATAAATTGTGGGTAATAGTTACTTGTTCACATGCAGTCAGGTTACACATTGGCCAGCATGCAATGATGACTACAGACAGGATAAAGACCTTCCTGCAACAAGTGGATTTGTGGTTTCAGAGCAACTTCGACCTCTCCAACTTAATAAACTGAAAATTCCAGTTGAAACAAATGCATTCGTTGTTTTGAAGGGAAGCAGCAGGAAACCCAGGGATTTTTTTTTTTTTTACCACTGTATCACCTTAATCTGAAACACTCAATGCTTCCTAAACGAAGGAGGAAAAAAAAGAAGGGCCAATGACCCCCAGGCAAAACACTGTAGGCTATTTAACTCCACTATTGCAAGAGGCTCCCACACACCCCCACCCTTACCAACTGGAAAAACAAAAGCCTTATCATTGTCAGAAGATCCAAGAGCTCGACAGAGCATGGAGCAAGAAACTGAGACAATTCACCAGAAAGTTCAAAAAAGCTTTCAAACAAACTAAATAGAACCACACATTAAAAATTACATCTTTGTAGAAGAAATAAAGTAAAGTTTAAAAAGATTCAGTAAACCCTTTAACAGGTGTAAAAGATGAACCCTTTTAAGGACTGATGATGCTAATTAGTGATTGCCTAATCAACTAATTGGACCTTGCAGACAGAAAAAGACTAAGACAAGATTTTAAAATGATATGAAAGGATTTTAAGACAAAAAAAAGCATTTTGTGGATTTTGAAAGAACCGTCTGAGAAAAACAAAAATAAATCACTTGAAAGCTTGTCATCTTTGTCATCTGTATGTCTGTGTCTGTTATGTTTTACTTACATGCATCTCGAAGGGGAATCTATGCATGTCGCTCCATTTTGACAGGGCCTGTTTTTATCCACACAGCGGAACCCTGTAGAATTTCAGGAAATTTGTTAAGAAACACACACACAGCTAGTATCTCTTCATCCCATCCAGCTCAGCTTTTAAACTTTCCTGTCTGGGATCTGAATAATGAAATAAACAAAATAATATTTTGTTTTTTTTTTAATATCACAGCTATAGAAAAAAAAAAAATAAAAATTGAGCCAACAATTCAGAGCACTCTGATAATTTCACATATAGTGATTTCCCATTGCAGGCTGGGACACTCCCGCATGTTTGCTGTTGACTTTGTCCCAAGCAGATAAACTTTACCATTTCCTTGATGGCGGTGCAAACTTACAACCGGTGGCATTCATAAAAGGGCTTTCCTTGGATACATAATTATTCATATTTAGCAGACTTTACCCAGGCCCACAGAAACTATTTACGATGTCTCTTAAACAAACCTCCTCTACAATTAGGGTTTAGAAGCGCAGCATGGATAATAAATGACCTAATCTCTTAATTTACTACATGAAGCCACTTTTTTTAAAGGCTTGAATCTACTAAAACGGTTGTCCATTAAAAAAGATTGTGGAATTTCATTCTGTTTATTTATCTGTTGCGCTTCTGTTTATTCCAAGAAGTACAAGAAAAGTTAGGCAAGTTTTAATACAACATACTGCTAAGATAATTAACAAAATAAATAATAAAAAAATGAATTGTATCTTCTCGTGAATTAGCTTGGTCAAGAATAGGGCAATTACCCTAGAACCGGGCACCGGACAATGGGTTCGCTGTCCTGACATGCCCAGGCTACCTGTGGATTTAAACTCTTACACATTGTGTGGAAGATTTTTACTCACCTTCACCAACATGAAAGCACAATAAAAGCGAGAAAATAATCCATTGCATATTCCCTTCCATTTCTGTGGAAAAGTTTCCAACGTTTTGAAGAGCTCTTTTATTAGAAATACATCCTCTGTTTAATTTACAGGGCAAAAGTAAGTCTCCAAAAAAAAAAAAGAAAAAGAAAAAAAAAATGTCGTTAAGTCAGCCGGGAAGCGAGGCGATAAGTCCCAATCCCGTAATATCCTCCGCAGCACGGCCACGGGTGCTGTGACTCTCCTCTCACCTCCAAAAACTTTTGAAAAGTTTTCCTTTCCCAATGATTCCCAGCGTCTGGTATCACTCCGCCTCCTCCTCATCTTCCGCCACCTCCTACTTCTTCACCTCTCTCTCTCTCTCTCTCTCTCTCTCTCTCTCTCTCTCTCTCTCTCTCTGTCTCTCTCTCTCTTTTTCTCTCTCTGTCTCTCTCTCTCTCTCTCTGTCTCTCGCTCTCGCCTTCCCCCACCTCCCCACCCTCTCTCATATCAACACAGGCACACAAACATTCATGCATCCAAGTATGACAATAGCTAACTTATGAAATAAAACAAGCAAAAAAATCAGCTCAATGCAAGAATTAAAAGATGACTACGTAATTACAAACCTCCAAACGGTTGTTATGTTTGTTGTATTCATCACAAAAACACAATTATGAATCACTGAAAGGTTCAAGTTCTACACTTTTGAGAGATTTTCCAGAGATATTAAAACATGCTAAATGATAACATAGAAACACTCCATTTCTTTCTGTGCTAAATGTGGAAAACACTCCCACACTGTTGTTTCTGCAACATTGGGGCAGACTGGACTGTGTCCAACACTCTGTAAGCTTGTTTGTTTGTGTGTTTAGAGCTGATTAATTGCTGATAAGGGACTGAATTGTGTTTACATGGTAGCAGACATGCAGTCTGCAGGCAGCTCTGTTGTCCTCATGGCTAGTGTACTGAATCTGAGTCCTAATTTCTAAGTTCATCTCAATCTCAATTCAGCCAGCAGCCTCCAATGAACTCATTTTCTGCAGGCGGCACATAGTGCCTCAGTTGTTCTGCTGCACGGCGCAGAGCCTTTTGCTTTCAGAGACAATAGGCTTGATTTGAATCATAAAAGCAGTGCTGCATTATGACACAGTTTTGCTCTGCAGGGGAGGGTTGCACGCTAATATTCAAGTGCACTGCCTCTACGCTATCGTCTCCCCCTTTCTGTTACTCTGTTCCTGGACCTGGCCTTGCATAAATTACAGGAAGGAGTTGGGCTATGAATGCAGCAGGCCGGTTTGGAGACAGCTTCGTTAGTGCATGTGACATCATCTACATGGGCTTGTTAGGCCTTGGAGACACCTGCTTCCTTTGGCACTCCATGTGAAAAAGATCTTATAGAAATTTTTTTTGATAGCTGAATTTAACTTTTCGTGCAAATTATTTTGTCCTGTTCTACTATTACTTGAAATATAATACTGCAATAGAGATCATTATGATGACTCACATTGATGCAGTTACTACTCAGATTAAGAGTTTACAGCAGAGTAGCAGCAAGTGCAAACCAGCTTTATAGAGAAGAGTGTAATTCTCTGTTACTGTTCCAAGCAGGTGTAATAAGATGTGTGTGTGTGTTTTTTGCTTTTGTTTTAATCTGGTTGTGAAAATATCTTTCACCCTGAGGGTTAGCTACTAACTCAAAACTCTGGCGTATGTCTGCAGTATTTTGACTGACTTCCAGTTGGAGGACGTCCCAGGGAGAGTGAGCTCATTGCACTTGAGGCCAGCCAGTTGCATTTTTAAAAATCTTTCTATTTGTGCACAAACACTGCAAATGTGTCATGTGTCTACAAAAAAGAAACAACTATTGGTACACATCTCAAGGATTGCTTGAGCATTCACAAAATACAGACCGAGGAGGTGATCAAAAACAAAACAAAAAAAAAAAACCAAAACCAAATACAAAAAAAATAAGGAGCCAAAGTGGAAACTCCACTTTGCATTGGCTTTCTCCAATTTCTCTTTAGCGCAATTCTATATCTGAAACCTCCCTTCCAGAAATATGATCACTGTCATTGTTCAAAGAATGAAAGAGAACCTAATACATGATCATGTCGATACTTCAGGACATCCACTAGTTCCTTTGCACGAAATATTTAGTTTTCCTACTAGCCCTATAGTTTATGTACACAGGATTTAATAAAAATCTGATTATGCAAGGAATTTGTCTTCGTATTTAGTTGTGTCACACCCTTGGACAAACACACATAAAGTTAACAAATACATTTGTGATTTGTTTGTACTGGAGAGAACCTGTGAGAGTGAGAGTCTTGGTGACAATGTTCTCACACAGGACTCCAGGGAAATCTCCGGTCACAAAAACAAAGAAGAGACAGGCCAGAATTTATAACCCTCTTCTCTGCTGAAAACAGAGCTGTGCTTCCCTTTGATCAATGCTAGTACTGTCCTTGGATGATAAACACAAAGAGGAAACGGCTATTCTAAATTTAACTCAGACATTTATTAGCAAAAAGCCTTTAATGTATCACCTCTTCATTGTACTACTTCTCTGCATTTCTGGTTCCAGCTGTACCATACCCTACTGTGAGGCACAGAGATAATGTAAATGCTGCTACTCAAGACTGTAAATTAATGACTGAGGTTTGTGGTGTTAGGAATAAAAGTGGACCAATGCCCATTAAGGGAAGACCACCCATTGGTGAAAAGGAAAATTGTATCTATGTGCCGTCACGACAACTCTCAACCAAGTAGGGCCTTTGCGACAGCGGCCAAATGTATCTACATACATTAGGCACGTAGAGCAACTTAAGAGGTTATATGGTTAAATATCAATTAACATTACACATAGTTATGTTTTATACTGTCTCAACTATATTTAAAATTTTGTATTTCTTCCTTTTTGTTATAAGTACTGCAAATAAAGATTGGCATCATCACCAAAAAACCAAAACAAAAAAAGAACAACAAACAAACAAAAAAAATAATTAACAGAAGTAGTATATTAATATTAATCCAACATATTAATGACTAGGTGTAATACACACGAAATATAGCTTTTTCATACACAAATCAAGAAGTGGCCATTACGCTCCCTTTGGGGTTGGTGGCCTTTAGAGCTAAAGTCCTCCAAGTGATATGGGCAGTAACTGGCCATGTGTGTGGACACAGTGGACGTGATGACTTTACCACCCAGACCAGACTGATTTATGTGGGAAAAACCTGAGGAGCACCCACAGAGCGTGTGGAGAGGATTAGAGGGCCCTCTGCAAAACGGGTCACGGCCAATCAGCAGCCAAGACCCCCTACAGGCAGACATTGGGGCCAATTGAAGATCAGAATCCAGATAAGTTGTACAATTTAAAGTTTGTAGTATATTTTAAAATGTTTAAATTGCATGCCTGTTAGTTTTAACGTTTTCTCATTTACCTTTGTTTGTTTATTCACTTATTTTAATGCACTGACATATATAAGGACATAATTAAAAGCAAAAAGTAATTTAGTATCACATGAAATAAAATAAATATTTTAATAGAGAATTGGAGGATATAGCTTAAAAGTGATTTTAAAATCTGTTTTTTTTTCATGTTTTCTCAGGCATACCATATCGAGGAGCTGGTTTCCTTCATGTGTCAGGGCACTTTTAGTCTACAAAAACGAAATCTGAAGAAGGCATCCTAATTGCTTCACTAAAATTGCTGTGTATTTCATTTCAGAAACAGAATTCTGAAGCAATATGACAAATGAATGTGAACTAAAAAATACAGATTTTAAAACAACTTCGAGACAAAGAGCAGTAAAATTCAGTACAGTGAAATTGTTACATTGTGTTTTTCCTTTTATTGATTTTACTGACACCCTCAAATTTATGAAGGAATGAGGACAGACTCTTGATGTTGTCTGCATGTTTGAAAAAAGCCCAGCATCCCCCATTGAAGCTCACACCCAACTGCATCCCGGAGCGATAAGATTAGAACTCTTTGGTTCTGCTCTGTTAAAGGCAAGTGACCTTTTCACAGTGGAAAAAAACACCTCTGCTTTTCCCAAGATTTTTGAGAGTTGTTTGTGCAGCCACCGTCCCACTGCTGTAAGTTTTTCCACACAGAAACACAAAACAAAGATGAAGGTCATTGTACCAGTTGACAATTGTGTATTTGTACAGTTTGTCATCTACACCATTAAGTATTGCTTTTTTTTTTCTTAATGTTTTCTATTTTAAACAATTTCTGTACCTGGGTGGCTTTGTTGCATTGAACATGACATGTTTCTTGCTCATACTTAACCTGTTATGCCACAACTGAATAATTGGTCATGAGGCAACCTGAAAAAACATTTCTACAGCTTTGTTTGTATTCATACATTGTGTATCTTCAGTTACTGAGTCTTTGGTTTCGTTTTTTTCCTTCCACCCACTCTCTGACATACACACAGGGTAACTTAGAGACTGGATTTTTTTTTTTTTTTTTTGGCCAAAAGTAAACATACAGGAATGATGGATCTTTCTTTGGATTGTGGGAAGAAGTGTTTGACTTTCACACAAGGTCTCGAAACGACTATTAAATTGTAAATGTGTGCAAAGGTCTTGGTTCTTCTAAAAACTGGGACAGACAGTAGAAAGAAAATATTTTTTCACAGGACTCTTTTTTCTAATGACTCGTTTGACACTAAATTGGTGTCTGTCAAAGGAATTACAACATTTTGCAAGTTTATCTTGACATCTCTAATCTAAACATAGCCCTACACCCCCAAAAAAACAGAACTATCTTTTGGTGGACAGTGGATTCAGAGAAAGGTTGCATGCATGCGTTTCCAAATATGTGAGAGGCTGGAATCAATATCACTGTAAAGGAATGCAAATCGGAAAGAGCTGGAGGCACAGCAGCTGGGGGAATTGAGAGCATTATGACTCTGCTTCCGTGTGAAATAGCTGCTTAAGACCACTATAAACAGCTGCTGGGCAGCACCCCCCCACTTCCACCCTCTATACAATGTTCCAGGTCCTCTCACCCTCTATGAAGCTGTAAATCTTAAATAAGAACAGAGGTGTTGGCGACTTGCTGAAAGGAATCCAGGGAGAATCCCGGGGTTCAGAGCAAAAGGTCAGATCTGTGTTAGCAGGCCGCAGCGCCGAGTCTTTAGTTTGATATCTACTGATGACCCGACACACACACTTCAGGCCACGGCACTGTCCATCCTAGCTCAACCATGCATCCTGGCTTCTGTTGTAAAAATTATTATTTTTTTTTTTCAAAAATAGGGAACCAGAATCCTCTTTGCAACAAGTGGACTTATCTTAAAAAATGCAGGTCACATGTCAGAAAATCATGTTTGAATCTGAACTGTGTGATCTGTCTAACCACGAATAACTTGAATTAGTTTGCACGTTTATGACAGTAACAGCCTTTAAAAGTCCTCTGGGTGGCATATGCTGCACTAAAAATGTCAAATAAAAGACATGTTGAGAAAAATGAGTGAATTATAACTGGGTCTGATCCCACATTTGCCTCTGAAAACCAGAAGAGAAAGACATAGAGGGGTCCCCTGCACTCTGTTCATCCTCTTTCCCTCCTGAGTCAATTGTTGGTGAAGCATGGTGTCAACCCTGCGCCATCAATCACCCCTTTTCAGTGGAGGGCAGACAAGGCAGGGACCCGCCCCCCAGGACAGGGGGGTGGAAGTTCTCATGCCCTCCCCGCCTCCTGAAGCCCTCCGCCCCTACAGACAGAACTCCGACAGCTGGTCTGGCCATTAGGGATAGGCCAAGACCTGAGGGCCCCCGCACAGCAGCAACAGCTGCCAGCCTACTGCACCCCTCTATCACCCCACCAACTCCGCTCTATAAAATTTGTAGTTTATAGAAACAATTTATTTTCTTTCTTTTACATTTCTGCACAACCATTGCTACATATCATAGCTATTTTTTTTTCTTTTTCTACCCGCAGAACAGAGAGTTCTGTGGGTAGAACCACAACTTTGATGAAAAAGTTGTGGTTAAAATTTTGTTACAGATTACTCATCCACACCCTCAATTAACAATTTAACAAGTGTCTCCGTCGGTGGGCAGCTGCTCTTCTGTTGTTTTGATGTCAAATTTTCAGTCTCTTCTCTTTTGAGCAAATTAGCTTCCAGAAGAGAAATACTGATTCACCAGTCAGGACAATTTAACAAAATAAATAGATCATGAGAAAAAAAGAGTATGTTAATAACATATTTATTGTAATTTTTTTTTTTTATGTTCATCAAGGAAGTTCTTGAGTGACTTTTCAGTCATAATTTTACGTCACAGTTAATTCAGAGAGATTTGTTTTGCAAGCTTCCTCAGCAAAGCTCTGCTTTTTAACAATGAAATCACTGCAAGGTAATGTTTACCTGGCTGAGACTGCATTTACAATACAAATATGTCTTTACATGCCTATCTCTGTGTGTGTGTCTGTACGTTTGGAGCGGGCTTTCATTTGATGATTGCTGTTTGCAAAACGTGTTGATTGAGATAAATGCATGAGTGTACTTAGTCTTCTGGCTAAATTTATGTGTTCCATTGGGTGAAAGAAAGACAAGAGACAAGAGCGTTAGAGGAGATTACGACACACTCCCTCAGGATCCTTGTTATTCATGCACTACTGGCGGCTCAGAGGTTCCCACACTTGTACTCTAAGGTGAGTAGGCTGCACCCACAGCCCCACCTGTCCCACTTCATGTTTCAGCAGAACCCTCCTGATCCAAGATCGTCATTAGGCAAAGAGCAGGGAAGAAAAACACTCTCAATGTGGCCGGTGTTTCATCAAAACGAGTCAGTACATAACAATGCAAGTTTACCACAAAGAAATTTGCAATTTTGAAGCAACCAAGAACGGGTTGATTAACAGGTACCTGCTTTTGCACAATTCTGTCGAGTTTAATTCAACCTATTTTCATCCCATTTTATCACCAATTACTTTGTTTTCAATTAATTTGTGATGTTATCAAATATTGGTTGATCCAATGTTTTTATATGTTTAACCATACAAGTCTTAAATGCTTGTTTTGATAACACTTTGGCTGTATAGAAAGTCATCAGTTCTTTTGACTTTTTACTGCATTCAACAATCCATCCTACTTTGTCAGCCAAGCAGCATCTTAATGAAAGCCTTCTGGCCCATGTATGACGGTGGTTTGTGATAACATGTGGGGTAATTTATTCCTAGCATCCTAATTTTGTCCCTAAAAGACACATTAAAAAATATCAATATTGTATGATCAGAAATCCAAATCAGGACAATTACAAAAAAAAAAAAAAAAAAAAAAGAAGAAACTACACAACTCCACCAGTCTCTTTTCCAACATATACATCCAATATAATGGATGTATTTCTAAGATGCTTCAAGTTGATGTGAAGAAGATCTACAAGTACAAAGCAAAGATTCTAGTACTGAAGTGTAAGGCATGTCACCTCTGGACTCTAAAGCAGTGGAAATGTGATGAATCATGCCTCTTGCTCTGGTAATTCGATGGATGAATCTTAATTTGGCAGTTGCAAGTAGAAAGTCACTCTCCTGAATGCATTGTGTCAAGTGTAAAATTTGATGTAGAGGGAATCATGTTATGGGACTGTTTTGCATTAGCTGGGCTTAGCCACTTAGTTCCAGTAAAAACATGCCTTTGCTCATCATTTAATCAGACCTCCTAATAGTTCTTGCTTGGACAACCTAGATATTTCAAACTGAGCCAACTGTTCACCTATTACGCCATGTTTTCTCTTGACACGGTTTTAAAAGATTAAACCTACAATGAAATCATTAAGCACTTTAAATGAACTGAACCATGCAGAAGGGTTTCCAACAGGAACAGCAGAATACAAAGTTGACTGGGGAGATGTCACTGTGCAGAGTGAACAAGGATTGAATCCAAACAACTAAAATTTTAGAAAATCTACCATTATTGCATGCCATCGCTATCCTGATCATCTGAATTACAGCCTATGCATTTTATCATAAATAGTGTCATCAACAAAAATATGTAAAATTAATTTAGTTAATGTAATATCAAAGTGCACCAACTTTATTTAGTCACATTCAATTTATAGTGTACTTTGTCAGGCAAACATTCTCTCAACTCATTATGGAACGCCCCCTGCACTCTTCATCCAAGACCAATGAAGAGGTCTGTGATTACATGTGTGGTATCCTCATCATCATCACATTACACTGGTAGAAGCAGGACCCGATCTAGTGAAAGATCCTATTGTATACAGACATACCAGAGAGGGTGGCTGGACTTCATTAAAGGAGGCCGATAGAGTGCTCTGGTCATTTCAGGGAGTGAAAGCTGGGATCAAGTCCAGATAAATGTGGGAAATGGCAGGCTTACTGGACACAGATTGAAAGGTGCATGCACATTCCATTCTCATTCTCTGCATGGCCTCAGGGCATGCTTAAATGATAAGGAAGGCAGTATTGAAATACAAAAAGGCTGGGCTACTGTTGGGAGTCAAAATGGTGTTGTGTGCCTTGGGTTACTTTAGGAAGAAGCCTCTTTTATGATATGCTGTTTGTAATTTAGTTGAAAAACAACATTTATGAACAGTAAGAAAAATTGTCTGTATGTTAATTGCAACATTGTGTTGACCTTGTTTTGTGTTATTTCTGAAAAGAAAGAAACATTGGTCAATTTAGGTAAAATTATGAAATTGCATGTATTAGCTTCGTTTGAGAGGGATTTCATGGCCTGCTCAGCGCAACTAGAAAATGGTCAATATGAGTCAGTTGGGTCAATTATCAGAAACAATAATAACTCTTCTTTGAGCCCAGTTGTGGCATTGAGTGGGTGAAGTAAGTGGTGGTATCTGCAGACATTCCACACCACACCACCACAGGGCAAAGAGGAGAAGATGAGTTGCAGTAATTCCACTTTTATTAAAACATATTGAACAAAAACATGAAAGAAAGTTACTAAATCTGCATGACAAATCTGCATGGACATCTTATCTTTGCCCTGATGTGTCCAATCTTATCTTCAAACAATGCATAGAAGTACTCAAACAACAGTTTAGCAATCACTAATGAGCCCACGAAGTCAATCGATTTTGCTTAGTTTGTCCCATCCCACCTGTCTTCTCACCCCCAAACTTTCATGTTGCTCCCTTTTCTTTTCATCTTTTGTGGGTTTTGTAATTGTGATCAAAATAACACACATTTGTTATCTGGAATCTCTGAAACCTCCCACCAACTCTGTTCCCGCAGCTTAAGGTAAAGGTTGTGTTCCGGGGCGGGTCCCAGCCTGTGTCCTGCTAATCTCTGCTAAATGGCCCCAACATCATTATTGAGGCTGGCTTTATTGTGTAGGCAATTTTACAACTATGCCTGCAGCCACGCTGACCCTGTGGCCTGGTCGCTGTTTCTCTGGCAACCAGTAAAGAAAGCTTGATAATGCACCGTAGAGAATTTTCTGCATGATCTGAATATTGGAGCTGTTACACAAAAAAATCTGCCATTCTCATTTCTTCAGTTCCTGGTTGTTCGTCATGTTTTTCCCCCCTAATATGTATTGACTGACTGGATGTGGACCAGTGACGGTTCCATGCAAGCTAAAAATTCCACACAAAATCCATGAGGCCAGGAATGCAGAGATATGATACACTGGATTATCCAGGATCCTGTCAAAACTATGACTTAGGTATAACCATTTTCTCAAGACTTTGCGGAAGAGAAAGGCAGTCCAGACAATCCAGACATTCCTGGGTCTTGTAGTGTTCTCTTCTAGTCTCTAATTTGAGAGCAGCTGTCAGGTTCTGCAGACCCTACACCATCAAAGCTGGGTGAGGAGGTGGGGTTTGTGAGCATAACTGATGCCCCTCCATGCTCTTCTGGTTTGTGGCACTTGCACTCAACTGAGCAACTTTAGAGTGAAGGATGCACAGTAGATTATAGACCAGAAAACAGCCACTGCAGTCCTCAGCAGTAAAAACAGAAGTCACACTGCTGACGATGGTCATAACTCCTTTGAAAATTATTTTTCCTCTGCTGTCAACAAGTTTTTAGTAGATTTTGGAATTTTTCACTAAAGACATATATTACAGCTTGTTGTTTACAATTTTGACAGCTCTTTGTTTATTCGCTTTTATAAAACAAAAGTGGTGTGATAAAACCTCAAAATGTTTTGGGTCAGAATAGATGATAAATAGATAAATAATTAAATCAGTTCCATATGTTAAGCGTTTCTTGTCTGCAACAAACAAACATTGACTTTTATGCCTCCCTGTTCTTTTTTTACAGCACTTTTTCTGGTATTATGAAGAATACCAGAATACCAGTAACAAGCAATGAAGTTTTCCAGATGTTTTTTTTAATTTTTTTTTTTATTTTTAAATTTTTCTTGCAAACACTTTGTCAGCTGTAAAATGGGACCTGGTTTGCATTTCAAAATCAGTCATGATTGCTGGAAAAGCCAGTCCTATGCTCTTTTTTTATGCTACTGGTCAGATTGTTGTGTGATATATACAGACTGTGGGTTTGCATTGGCCGACTCAAAAAGTGCATGGACGTTTTGGATAAAAATGTCCTAAAAGCAATTGCACTGCTTTGAAGAATTTGCATTCTTTTCCAATTTTCTGCCATCTCAGAAGAGTAAATTATTTTGGTAAATCAAATGACATCCCCTGATCACAGAATGATGCCTTGATATTAGTTATGAATATTTTATCTAGAGCACTCTGTTCATGTAGTCTAAAAACAAGGATGAATCAATGCTGTTTGGAAAATTGGTGATCACTCATGCTCAGGTCAGAGACGTTTTGCACTGGAATTCCTTAAGACTTCATAAATCATTTGAGTATATACATGCTGGAGGGAGAAATAAACATCTTCTTTCCATTGTTTCAGTCATGGATGTTTTCAAAAATGCTGAGAACATTTTTGTAATATTTCAAGTGTTGCAAAGGAACAAACTCTCATGCCCTTCTATTGTCTTGAAGAAAATTTCATTCAAAATTACTTACATTCTATTATGTTCATAACCACCTTTCAGATACGTACAAAATTTCTGTTTCTCTTTGTAATTTTTTACTTTATTTTATTGCTAGTGAAGAGATTGAATTAATGCATTACTTTTCTAGTCATATTGCACACATTTATGCACCGATATGCAGCTCAGTAGGCAACTTGCAGGGGCCAACATCATCATATGCCTGAAGGAAGTTGCAACAGAGCCTTCAACTTTCATATTGCAAAACGTCAATGAATGAATACCTATTTAAAAAAAAAGTAACTCTCATAGGATCATTGGTCAGAAACATATAGGGTCTGAATGGATGTATCCCCTGATTAAAAAGTATTGGATATAACAGCCTAAATATTGCCATTTGCTTAAAAAATCTGCAGTTTTTACATTTAATTCTTGACACTGTTAGAAATATCTTGTTGACAAGTATAACTGCAAGAAAATTGTTTTTTTTTTTTTTACAATAAACTGCGTCAAGTACAGTTAAGCCTGTCATATACAATTCACAATGTGATGCTGTGTTTGGAGCAACTGTGTATTTAGGTGTGCTTAAAGGCTAAGTTCTCACACTACGGCAAACATGCAGAGACACGAAGTCCCCAGGGGATCCCAGATGTGGGCCACACTCTGCTTTGTACTAACCCCTAATTACACTATTGGGTGCCTTATGGGACATAATTGCTAGGAATATGTCTGTGATTCAAATTTGTGGCTTTCAATTGATTTATTTTTCTTGTTTCTACTTCCAGTGCAAAAATGTACCTTCCCACAAACCCATGCATTTAGGCATATTAGTTCCAAAATAAGAATACGACAGGGTAAACGATTTAGATTGAGCCTGTAGGTTTTGTGTAATAATACAGCTGACCACTTGAGTCCAAAGATCGCCCTATGTATCTGGTATTGTTCACTGTCTGCACAGATTGAATGATAACTCAGTGACAGAGGCTTAGCATTTAATCACAAGGCATTTCTAAAAATTATGTTTCAGATCGGAAATCTTTGAATGCATCTTTCTTCCTAAAGATGAGAACTGCTGATGAAAATGCAGCACTGACACTGAACATTAACAGTTTTCATCACAATTCCAGCATTTACTTTAAAAAAAAAATAAAATAAAATTACTGAAGTGACAATGGCAAATTTCCCCAGAATTTGAGTAGGATTTATATGACAAATCCTTTTATGGTAGTGGATAATTGTAAAGTGGAAGGATAAGGATACATGATTGTTAACATTTTTAACAAATAAAAACCTGATAGAACTGCATTCATACTGGGATTAGATTACGCACAAGTGTACTCTATTTGATGGTTAGATTACTTATAAAAGTACTAAATTCAGTTATATTTAGGGTTATACTAGTAATTGCTGAAATGTGCATGCCACACATTTCAGGTCTTTTATCTGTGGAAATAGATCCTGAGAATTGTGTATCATTCTCATTTTCCTTCACAATTAGAGCTAATAAACAGAATCCCAGTAAAGTACATTGAAATTTCTAATGATATTTGACAAAATATTCTAAAAGTTAAAGGGGTGTGAATATTATTTATAGTCTATGGCTAAGCACTTTGTGCATTGAAAAATATTTAAATGTCAACTAATGTTTAACTGATGAGAAAGTTTCTCTATACATTGTCAGGAATTATCTATAAAATCTGTTTTTGGTCAACAACCAATTACTCCCAAAACAGGATCACGTTGTGCCTTTACGCTTCCTTCATTCTAAACCGGAAATGGACTCAAAATAATTTTTAATCTTAAGATTTTCACAATCTTAAGGATCTCTTCTGACGGACTTTGGAAAATGCTTTTCCCACACATACATTACAAGGGCCACCTTAGGGGTTTTCTGGACTTGCACTCCCATGGAACTGCTGTTTCAACAGCTTGTTCTAATTCCCATTTCTCCTCTAGGAAAAATAACGGGAGGCGGAAGCACTGAAGGCCAACATTGCAACAATAAGAGTTGCCTCGAGGGCACAAGGAGGAAAAGGGTCAATGGAATCACAGTGGTGCTCGAGGCACAGGAGTGAAAGAGCTACAAAAAAGAGAAGCTGTTAACTCACACCCTCATGTAGGGATTTCTCATTTTAACACAGAGTCTAGTCTTTTTCCCCTTTTGCACAAGCTGGCCCCCACTCACAGTAAGACAGTTGTAAGCTCTTGTGAAATTAAAATCCTTGACTCTACTGAGTGCAGTCGTCTTAACCTCAGATTTCCTTTGCTTTATGTTGATCTCAGAGACAATCAGTTGGAGTAAGCTTGATAAGCAGCGGGTTAACCATCTAAAGCAGCAACACAAGAAAGAAACATCCATCTCTGAAGTCAACTTCTGGATTTACGCCAATTTCTTAAAAAAACAAACCACTTCTCACAGGCCACAATCAGACACAGCCACCCCTGTGGTTGCTGAAATCAAGGCAGCATGAACGAACGCAAAGCACAGTTTTAAAAAAGGATCACATATGATTCTCTGTACGGAGACATCAAAGGAGTGCAAAATGCATCAAGTCCTTAGGAATCCTTTCATTTCCTTGAAAAAAAAAACCCAGAAAGTCTTTCCTGTGACACCACTGAGGGAGCCTCGGTGACTAATGCCTAGATTTCCTCTTCAGCACAAGCCGCATAGAGTACATTTACCATCATGTCAGGCCTTATCCAAGCAGGAGTGAGTGGCTTGTTGAATCTACTCAGTGATGGTGTCTGCCTGCAAAGAAGGAGCATAGTAAGAAGAACAGTTTATTGTGTGGAGAAAAGACGTTTGACCTCAACAGAGATGAGTGAAACCTCTGGACAGGTGGTGGTTTTATTGTGAGACACTGGATTTGGATGCTAGGTCTTGAGTGCAGACATCTGTTGCTCACATAGGCTTTCTCTAAGCCCTCTTTGACGAGGCCAGAACCTGTTTCATCTTTTTGTACTGTTGAAGGCTGTGAAAAAAAAATAACAAAAAAAGACTGCCATGTTCAAAGCGACATCAACTCACAAATTGGCAGGGACACTGGACATATAATCTCCCTGATGACAGAAACACACACTCCGTTTGGACCAATTACTGGCTTCATGGCAAAGTAACTCAGCCTGCTCTGTACATGCGAAGACTTTCCAACATCTACTCATCAATAGCATCCATCCTTCCATAAATCGTCATCTGTCTTTTCTTAAAAGACATGCCAACTGGGCCTTTTCATGGAGGTCTTGGTAACGCTGATGTTTCAAGGAGTGACCTCTCAGTGTGTTTCGTCTTGGATTTGCAGCTCCACATCCAGATGGCGGGCTGTGTGTGTTTGTTTAGGCTGCTGGGTGCAGGGACTTCATGTGGGAAAAAACTACTTTCTGCAACTGAATCGATGACGTAGAGATAAGAAAACACATTGCCCTTAGGTCAACATGCAGAAAAATTCTTGTTTTGCGTGAGAATTTTTTCCTCATTCTGATTTATTTCTTTGGATTATATAATGCAGCCAGGTCCACTTGCTAAGCATTGTTTAAAACTGTCTGAAACAGAGGCAGAGATTTACATAGTTTGTTCAGCTCCACTAGGTTATGTCAGAGGCATCATTGCTCATGCTGTTTATATTTTAGATATTTTCCAAACAACTGCAACCAACACATGACAAAAATGATGAAATGACTCTTTAAGAAAATGGTTCCTTCCAATTATAATTGCCTGGTTGCAAAACTGCTATTCATATTTGTTTTTTCCTTTTATATGCAAAGCATTTTTAAATTCAGTTACCACCCTTACTTAAAAAAATAATGTGGAGGCAAGATTCAATGGCACCACTTTCATTTTTCTTCCTCTATATGAATTAAAATAGATTTTGAAACAGAAAATTAGATTTTGCAGTTTGTAATTGTGCCCATCATTTTTTTTCCTTTGCAAAGCCACTACTAATTTATAAACACCACAAGAATCCTGGAATTTGAGAGTGTCCCTGTATTTTTGGCCCTTTCCCATCGCTGCTGGTGCTCAGCGTGGGAATCAAGGGCAGAGATAGGAGAATGTGGGAGAAAAAGAACGTTCTGCTCTTCAAACATACCAACATTTAGCAGGGGCACAGACAGAGAAGGCACCCAAACCTGTTTTTTTCTTCCCAGCCATCATAATATACAGCAAATCCTCGTTGAGCGTGCCAGATTGGATCACTAATAAGTCTCTGGGATCCCAACAGTCGATGTTACTGATAAATGGCCGACCTGTCTATACGTGCTGTCAGGCAGATCACTATCTCTCACTTTCTACAGTCGAATTCTTGAATAACACTAACACTTTTTTGGTGTGCAAAGATACTGTCATGTTGTTGTTAGATCTTCCACTGGAACTCAACGGCCTGAAAATGTTTTATTTGAATCGTGTTCTGAGTTGCTGTTTCCACACTGGTTTTTCCATCTGTTTTAATCAGTGATGATGTACTTCTTATTATATCCAAAAGACAAAAAAAAAATTCAGCTGAAAAAGACACATTCCAATATAACTACCATTGCAAAGTACAAAGCAGAATTGGGACATTGTTCCCAGTAAGCATAACAGAAAGAAAAAAAAGAAAAACACCTAACAAAAACAAAGAAGATATTGATTGTAAGATAAATATCTTATGTTTTAAATTAATATATGAATGTTTAAACAAGAAAATACAAGTCATAATAACAGTATAGGCAAAGTTTGTCCGCTGCTGTTCTGGCCCTCCTTTGTGGTGGTTGAAGAGGCCCTGTGTGTGGTCTGAGTGGCTCCCATCTGCAAGGAGCGAGCCGATCCCTCAGACACTTCAGGCTGCAGTCTCACACATAGCCACTGACGAGCGAAAAGAAGAAGAAGAGGCCCAATAAGCAGGTCTTGTTTGATCCAGCTGCAGCCAAGCAGCTTGCCAAGATGCCTTTGTCTTAGAGAGCACACCGCAGACTGCCGTCTACCATTGCTCTCTGCTGCGACGAGGGGCATCACTCACATGCTGCCGTGCCAGAGGGAAGGAAAAGAAAAGCAGAGAGAAGTTGGAAAGCAAAGACAACAATCAGAATGTGTATTGCATCATTATGTGGCCAAATGTTATTCTGTTCTCTGTGCAGTTGCACAAAAACAGTTGTGCAACATGCAGGTGATTATATTGTCAAGCTTTTCCAGAGCTATTGCACTTGGTCTGAGTCAAGCATGCTATTTAATCAGAACTTGTGGGAGACATTGGAGTGGGGGAAAGAGTTTGTCTTGCAAAATGCAAAGAGATATAAAGCCAGACTCAATAAATCTGATACTTCACAAAAGTGGAACCAGGATATTTTTGGCCCTGCCAGACAAAATACTGCTAAAATGTCACTCCTATTGTTGTCAATCTACAAAAGACTGATCTATGAAAAGGACAAATGCAAAAGATGGAGTCGTTTTAAAATACTCTGACTTAAATGCTTTCCTGCATGTGTGAGAGACTTCAATTCAGAAATGGAGCTTCTAAAGTCAGGTTTGACGTGTAAAACTATCCTGTTTCTGTTCGGACAGCACAAAACTCTATAGAGAGCTTTGGATCAGGTGTAACAGCATGCCTATTTCCCACAATCAAGACCCAGAACGTAGCTAGATATCTGACACTAATCACCCATTAAAACTCTAATGCTGGTATTGCTACGCTGGAAAGAGCAGCACTGGCAGCTGTTGCTGACACATCCAACTAGGCAGAGAAAACACTTCCCTGGAGGATGGAGAATGTGGGTTATTGTCCTTTTTTTGTTTCCTAACAATGTTATTCCGCATTTCTGATTCAGAATTTAAGTGTATGAAATTAATTTCAATTGAGATGAACATATTAATGAAATTAAAACAGACCTTTAAGTATACAAGATGAAGACAAAACAAAATGTATTTCAAGTTCAACATCAGATTTTGCTCAGGCGTAAGCTTTTGTTGTTTCCAATCTGTTTCCTTTGGTCACCTTCTTGAAGCCTGATCTTTTGCCAGCCTCTCCTCGGGACACAGATAATTATTGGATTCTAACTGCAAGCCTTCAACAGCGCCTTTATATCAGACTATGTGTGTAAAGATCAACTTTAAGACTGGGGTTTTAGGCAGTTTAGGAGCACCTGTTAGGGCTCAGCTCAGACCCAGGATTTTGCCAGACCAGAGTCGTGCAGCTGTTGGTCCAATCTTTCACCTCAGCCAGGAACATCATCATCCCATCTTCTCTCCTCTGTTTGGCTTGTGATCTGAAAACATGCACAACAATGAAGCTGCTCTGTGGGTGCTTTGACCTCAACAAGCCTGTAATCTCATGATATGGAATATGTCTGTGATGATCTAGTAGGCCCTGGAATGTAACTTACACAGGAAGACTGGGTTTCCTAAAAAGGACAGTGGAGCTGTAGTTTTAAACTGCAAGTGTGCAACAAGCTCAGTTTTTACCTGAATATTCCCTCACTGCTGCTTTCTGATTGATTTTTAAGTTTTTATTATTCTTTTAGTGTATATTGTAAATATTTATGGAAACTTTACCATGCGAAGGAATTTTAGAACTAAGCAGAGGGAAAAACAAAATGCTAAAGTTTACAAGTTTATTAGACAATCTAAACCAGCATTGTAAACATTTCAAACATTCACATGGATCCCCCCCCTCCACCTCTGCTTTCTTGCATGGAAAAATGTGTGGCCCCAGCACCTCTCTCTCGGAGCTTGGGTCTCTTGAGATGGGGAATATTAAAGAGCCTAATGTGACTGGGCTGTCCTTTAAGGGCTACCTCCTTGTGAATGTCCATTTATAACCAGATTGGTCCAAATAAGCAGAGGAAACACTGCACTTTCCCACAGTACTGCAGGGGCACAACACGACTTCGCCTTTAGAGTTCATGACTGCATGGAAACTGCACTCCCACTAAGAGCCCACAGAATGGGCGGACCAGTGGAGCTGAATCTGATTAACAAACTTGAAATCAAGTATGCAGATTGTGCTCAGCGCTGAATTAGCAAATACAATAACATGAAGTTAGATTCCCACCATGTTTCCTTGTTAATTCTTTAGTTCTAAACATATTGGCGCTCTTTAGTTTCTAGTTTAGCATTCTTTCTTTGTCTCCCTCTACAAGCCTGATATTTAAGTCTGCTTAAAAGTACAGGATAACATGAAACTCCTCTGCCAAGTTTAACCGTGTGTTATTTTTTTAAGAGACAGTTTCTCCCAGCTGCACTTTGAAATCATAAGTGCTTTGCAGCCCAGGTAACAAAATCTGACAGCCACCTGCTTCCACCCACTTGATTCCTGCTATGCTCTCTAAGACAAAGCCAGTGTGACCTCTGCATTAGTAGACCCTCTGTTCTCTTCTCATCTGCATGCCTGTGTCTTTGAAGACCTTTTGGTTGTTTTTATTTTTTTAAAGTCCGTTTTGGGTATCTGATTTCCAATGCTGTGGCTTGAGGCCTGCGGCTGGACTTTGGCAATGTCGTTCTGCTTTTCAAGACTTCTGTAGTCATACAGCGGAGAGGTTGCGACCTCTGCCTGCATGTGAGTGACAGGAAGGAACAGAGTCTTTGAAGGGGCTTTACTGTGAATTAGCACGCTGATTTGATGCTCTTTTTCACTGCGCTGTGTTGCAATCTGTGCATGCCCCCGTACAGATGGGCAGATCTCCGTTCAGTACAAACAAATGCATCTAAAAATATAGTTTTATATCTCTGCACACAAATGGAAAATAAAACTGCTGTTTTTTTCCCCCAATTCTTTGTTCTGAACTGACATGTTGTTTGGATTAATTTGAAACCTTTAGACAACAATTGTGGAGAAAAAAAAAAAAAAACACCACACTTGTGATTTTTAGGCTTTTCTGTAGCTTTAATTGGATAAAAGAGCACAATAGTGGCCGGTAAAGTGAGCCAGTTTGCTCTAATCAGTTTTTAGGGCAGCTGTGCAGCAAAGACTTTAACAACAACCACCCGGCTGGCTCAGACTCTGGGAACCAGCGAGAAGGGCTAAGATTCACTTTATGCCATTACAGACATGCATGGCCTCTGTCTCCGGATACATTTTTTTCTTACCTTGAACTCCAGCTCTTCTCTCTGCTTTCACACACAGATACACACACGGGCCTTATAAATGTATCAAATACAAGACCACACACACGCACACACACACATATATATATATGTATCTTAATTAAAAAATTAAGATACCACTGAACTCAACTTACTTGAAAACTTCTTGGTTTTTCCACCAAATATTGATTTCTGAACACTTCCTGAGTTAAAACATTTCTATTGTTTCTAAATGAATATAAACTATTTTTCTTTGCATTATTTGAGGTCTGGAAGCACTTTATTTTGACAATTTCTCATTTTCTGCAAATAAATACCAAGTTTATTTGCAGAAAATGACATGTCAGCAGTTCATAGAGAAAAAATAATGTTCATTTTGTTCAAACATATATCTATAAAAAGTCAAATCAGAGAAACTGATCATTTTAAGTGGTCTCTTAATTTTTTCCAAAGCTGTATATACATACACATACATATACTGTTTATGTACGTAGAGAGACGTGAGCATATATATTTCTATGTACATAAACAGCACATCAAGATCACACCATTTCTTCTACTTTTACCCCCTGGTTAAACTGTAATCTGTGGTTCTGTTCCAGGCCTTCTTCCAGCGTTTGTAGCGTCATGTGGTTCAAGATTCCCACATTACAGAGAGCAGCATGCGGTGTGGGCTGCCTGTTCCGCTTCCTGCAGATTAACTTTGTGAGCCTCTCTCCTCTCTTTACTGTGACAGACTGCATCAGGATAATGTAAATAAGCATTCTTAACTTTCAACAAACCGATGGACCCCAAACCCCGAAAGTCCCTCATGGTTGAAAGTGGGAGAATTCCACCAGGAGAACTAAATTTCCCTCTTTCCCAGATCTCAAGCTTGCTGTTTCACAGATGCCTCAGGCTCAATGAGTTTGACTTCCCACATTTAAGAGTGACTAAAAAAAGCATCCTCAAATTGCAACCATAAGTTGCCCCTCTTTCCCTCCTCCCACACACACATGTTCTTGCAAGCTTGATGGGGGTCCTGTACATTTGGGAAATTCAATTCTCAGTGGAATAAATTAGTTGGATTTCTCATTTCGCCAGCTATTCCCAGCGCAGTAACATGCTGAGAAAAGCCAGCAGTGTTGTTCTGTGGGATGCATACTAAGTTTAAGCCTCAAGGTGGAAAACAAAGGAGGAAGCTGCAGGCTTGCTACACAAACAAGAAGGGGTCTCCTTCCTGAAGACGTATAAGCTTTTTTACATAAAATGAGAAACTGAAATAATTGTAGTGAATTGAAAGGGTGATGGAAAATTTGAGAAAGTTAGTCTTCTGCTGTCTGACAATTAATCTGACTGTAAGAAATATATATATATATATATATATATATATATATATATATATATATATATATATATATATATATATATATATATATATATAATATATTATATATATATATATATATATATATATATATATATATGTTTGGATACACTGCGAAGCCATTCTCTTCCCTTTGGTAAATATATCTTCATTGCAAGCTTCTTCCTGCTCCAGGAAACTTTTTTTTAGGCCTGAGAGGTGTATGGAACTTGATCTCTGTGAGACAGTTTGACAGTTTATCCTTCACTCTCACTCCAGCAGAGAAAGAGGGGGAATCAAGTGTGTTAGGTGTGTTATTAGTTGCACTTTCAGCAGAAGTATGCTGGCTCATTCATGGGTCCTCTCAGAAAAAGGTGATTATCAGACAAACTGTTCCACATCCAAAGTCTTACCACTCTTATCATGATCTAGACCCACATCAGGGTTCATGAAATTGCTTAGAAAAAGTCTTTCATGCAACAAAAACTACTGGCAAGAGAGAATGATGAGAATGAACCAGTGGAAGATACTACACAGCACAGGAGGTATGAAACTTCATGGTGAGCTGGAACAATGTACACATGGATATTTGTAATGCAGTGGAACAAAACCACCTTTTACAATCTACCTTTTACCTATTTTCTACTCTTATACACAAATCAAAATCGTTTGACATTTTTTCAAATATTTTTAATTTGTGTTTAAATTTGACTGAAAATACATTTCAGTCAAATCAACTCAACTTGTCGCAGAATAAAATTTTGCTTGAACAGCGAAACAATACTGTGATCGTTTTACTTTTGCAGAACTGGGCCAAGGGAGGAAACCAGAACACCAAGGAAGAACCAATGAATGCACAAGCGAACACACACATGTCACACAGAAAGTCTCCAGACAGGATTTGAACCCAGAACCTCCTTATTGCAATGGAATAGTGTGAAACAATGGCCCCACCATGCTACCAGAATCATTTTCTTATTCAGTGTTGCACTTAAATAATCATTCATATGATTAGGCTCCTTTAAAATGGCTACTTCCTGAATGTAAAACAGAGTAAAATTAAATTTTACATCTCATTGCACACAGTTGACCTTATATCAACATAAATTTGAGCAAAAGCTGATTTCAGCATATTTTCCCCTGAGAAAAGTGGCATTGAAAGATTAAATCTTCTGGGAGTCGTAAATTATAACAAAAGTTGGAAAATGAACATTTTACTAGACGTGAGAGTTAACCTGTCCCATCATTTTTTGTCTCTTCCCATTGTAAATACAGTAAGAGCTTGGAGCCATGGTACTACTGTCAACAGTCTCAAAAGCAATGTCTCACACGTCACTGATGCTGAAAAGCCCCCGTGTTATACCGTCTGCTGTTTTAAAAACACACAACTCTATGAGGGTCTTAGTCAAACAGAAAAATTTAATAAAGTCTGTCATGGTCCATAACTCGCAATTCAAATGATCTTTGGTAACCCTGCCATCTTTGTGCCTTTATGTATAGAAATGTACTGCCACAAAAACATTGTTAGGTACATGAAAGCAAAAGAATTGTTGAGGTATGAAGTAGTTTCCTGCGCACAACTTAAATCATGCAGGTGACAAATCAGATTTTCTGCCAGAATAAAGAAATTTAAAAGCATCACATAGATAAATATATTTCTTATTATAGAAAATTATGGCATAAAATATATGCTCAGTAGTAGGTAGGTCATGTTGACAGCAGCTTTATTACCAAGGAAGTAAAACAACCATGTAAGCAGAAGAAACAGGCCGTTTAGTGCAGTCCTGTTCTAATGGTTTAACTTTAATTTGTGTTTGAATGAGGGGGTGGTTGGGAGGAGTTGTGGTCCAGTGTTGGTTTAGGTTATAACCTCATTCTTGGCCCTCTCTGTCAACGTTGTGAGAGAAGTTTCGTTCCCTGAGGATCACTCCTAGTTAACACCCCTGTCAACCCCACCCGCAATCCCTCATTCTAATGTATCTATTAAAATAACTATAAATAACAACTCCAATTTACCTCCAACATTTCACTCCTGTCACACGACCATGCTTTGTCTAAGTGGTCTTACTGAAGACAAGGTTGGCAGGATGAAATTATGAGCGTTGAGTCATGCCTCTTTGGTTAAAGGCTTCAAATTTCCAAATGCAAAAACTGTTCAAGCGAGTAGTCAGAGACTCAGACTTGCAGACACTCTCACACCCCTTCTCCTCTCCTTCCCTCTGACCGAAGGGCCAACAACAACTATAAGCCTCTCTTGGGCTTCATCAGACGGAAAAATATAAAAGATAAATAAATGAACTAAAAGTCCAAAATTGTTGTGCTTGCGTGGGAGACTTCAGAATGCCCCAAAATAGCTGTTAGTAAGACAAGAGGAATGAGGGTCTGCAACTTTTCACCATACATGGGCCTGTTTTCCATACCCGCTTTGTGACCGAAACACTCCACCACCCTCACCACAGTGACCAGGCTGCTGCCACAGACTGCTGTGGCTTGTGCACAATTTCTTTGTGCTTTTGTTCTCAGAACGTTGTCCTTTGTGTGTGCACACGAAGCCATATTTGATGGGGCGTTCGTTTTTTGTTCTGCAGTACGATCCCGGTTTCTATTGACTGGAGTGGCTCCTGGTAGACTGGCTGTGTGGAAATACTTTCCTGTTTCTACACGCACATACTGTGGAGGAAACAAAATAATAAAATTGACTCATATCGCTTGGTTTCTGAGAGATGTGAGTCAAAGGGACAAATGGCAACATACAGCACAGGTTTAATGAAAGTGGGAATGTGCGTTTAAAAAGCAAACTGAGGAGTCTTTTGACTTTGCACATGTACAAGTGAAACAGCCCTTCCCTGCGTGTCAGCAGCCAAAGCCTTCGACAGTCCTGACCTTTTACACAGAACATTCCTACAAAAAATCAATTCCCATCATCGCTTGAATCTTTTTCTAGAGACATTGCTATCTGCTCATTTTAGGCATGCTTGTGCTCTTTTGCCTTTATAGCTTTCTATCAATCAGTCATCCATTATTTCTGTCAAAGTGTTTTGCAAATATAATCAACCAACTATGATTGCTATGTTTATCTCCTGATGACCTGCAGATGGATCCAACTGTTACAGAAGGATACACAGTTAAAGCCAACAGAAATGCTTGTCAGGCCCAAGAAAGTCAGAAGGGGTAATCCTGCATTTCTAGACCCTCTGACCTCCAGTCGTTTCGCAGTGTTGGCACGTAGCTGGAGCTGTCAGCCCACCATCTATGGGAGATCTGTGTTTAATTTGCAAAAGCGGACTTTGCCAGAATACCGAGGGAGAATAAAAAGAGGGAAAGAGTGGAGGCGGTAGGGGTTGAAGCCAGTACTTTTTCCTTTGTATTTGAGAGAACATTTCTGTGTTTCTGAATGTGCTGCTGAATGCTGATGAGGCTGAGGCTAGACATCTTTGGGGTATGTGACTGAGGTGTTTTCAGTCTTTCAGAAGCTCTTTGAATGTATTGTGCAAGAAAGAGTTGTGTATGTTTTGTGCTAAAGTTTGTGGGTGTGTTTGTCAGGATGAGAAAAAGGGGTAGTCACTGCAAGTTAGTCCGTAATTGAATCTGGGCCTAGAGGACAGTATTTCAAAAGCGGCGTAGGAACCTCCCTCACTGGAAGATGTTTGTCACTAAACTAGACGTACTGAGCAAGATATGACGTACTGTATACTCCTGGTAGAAAGTCAGATGGGTTGTTTTAATCTCAGTTTCCCTGTCTGTGTCCAGACTTGTGAAGAAGTGTGTCGGTGCATAATAATTCTTGGATAAGAGTGACAGGTAACGGTGATTTCTAACAAGTTTTTCTAGTTCTCAGTATTGAACAAGAAATCAAGCTGTGGCCTGTCCTCTTGCTTTGAGCCTGGGAACCAGAGGAGTGATTCTCGCTTGCTTAAGTGCGTGGATGCTCTCTCTGGGAGCTGTTCCCATCCTACTCATCTGTTTATTATTTTCCTGTGAGGACTTGTGTTGTAAGAAGAGAAAGGACGCGGGGTACGGGCGGTGGAGGTCAAGAACGTTCTCCCATGTTTCATTGACAACCCTTCTGCAGAGATGAATGGCGTGTCCTGAATGTAAACGAGTCACAAAAACAAACAGCAAGCAACAGTGACACATGTTATATGTGCAGCAAACTCTTGACACAGTCAGAACAAGATGTTTGAAAAAGAGGGATTTTGTGAGGAGGTCCAGTGACTGAATGTATACAATACATAGAAGGAGAATGAACACCAACACATCACAAGGAAGCTTGAAATTAACATAGAAAGAAAGGGAATGGCTGGAAAACCACTACTATGAAGTGAAACAGGAATAATATACATAAAAGAGTGTAATTGATCCTGTTTTACTTGATGACAAAAATGGATCACTCTCTGCTTAAGAGAGAGAACTTTATTTGTGTAAGAATTCATTCCAGAGATCTTACTCATAAAATCAAGATGAGGAGCTTTAAACTCAGATTAATCTTCCCTGTAACATTCTCTCACAGATACATTTGTTTTTTTTAGGCTCAGTATGGCTTTGCTTTAACTATTTCCCACTCCTGCCCTGGGGGTCTGTAGTTGGAATTGCACCATCATCTGTGGGTTTTGTGCATTGCAGGGAGTGGGCACGTAAGACTTCTGACCCCTGACCTTCCCGCAGCCTCAGGAGGAGAGGCAGTTTCACTGAGAAAGGGAAGACCCTATTTCTGGTCCCACACAGTCCTCTCAAAGTCACATACCGGGGGATGCTTTTCCCACCATATACCAAACACATCATTCTGTTCTTTCCTGGTTTATAGCCAAGGGAGTGGGCGAGCTCATGAGTGGGGTCCTGCCCAGAGCTCATGGTAGACCTGACCTCCAGCAAGTACCACAGTAAGGGCATTCTCTGCAGGTCAGAGAAAATATGGAGAGGGGAAATGTCAAGTGCTGCTAAAACTACAATAGCATTTTGTTCTTATTTTATCAAAACTTTTTTCTTTTTCAAATGTTTTAATGACCCAATTTTAGGAACCGAGACATCGACATTTGAGGAGTATGATGAGCTTTATCATATAACAAACAAACATACATAATAGAGAATAAACTGCTTTCAAAATTATACTTGTCATTTTTACAAATGGATGTAATTTATAGATGTAATATTCACAGAACTCTTATTCAACAGTGACCAGTATTAGAGGAGATCATTTTTATTTGAAATGTATCATTTTACTGAAGTTAAAAGTATATTCAGTAAATTTAGATTAAACAAAGAGCAACATAAATAGTTGACATGGAGCTTTTTAACAATATACAGCCAATAAAATAGTTGTGTCTGAAGGGCCAGTTTGTGATATGGTGACAGATGTTTCCCTGGCTCAACACCCAAATGATATATACATCCATCCATCCATCCATTTTTCCATCAGTTATCTAAACTCAATAGTCCTTGTAAGATCACAGGGCCTTGTCCCTGTCCCCAGCAGTCAGTGAGCACTGGGCGAGAGGCGTGGTACACCCTGGACAGGTTGCAAGACCATCGCAGTGCAACACAGAGACACACTGGAGTGTCTGTGTCTGTATTTTCATGAATAAAATTCATGGTATCACCATTATTGGCAGCCCGGCTGCGAATACTTTGTGCAAATCACTTTCAGCAGCCCATATTGTTGGAGAATACAGTGAAAGAAGGATCTTTGATCTCTCTGTTGTCCAGAGTCATGGGTTTGTTCTTAGGGGTTTAGAAGGAATGTCCTTAACATTTAAATGAGATAAAAAGAAAAACACAAATGACATCTCCAAAGGGGAAAAATACTCTTAAAGTATATAATAACACAGATAAAAATACATTAAAAAGCAGCATGAACCTAAACAATATCATACTTTACCCCTTGCAGGCTGCAGAGTATGTAAGTCTTAGCCTACAGTATGAGGGTGGGCATGCTTGTTTGTTTGTTCTGGGTATTTCTGCATTGCTTTTGTGATGAAAGGGTGGCCTGACCAGTGTGTACCCCGACTGTCACCTAGCAATCACGGCAGATAGGTACCAGCCACCCCTGCCACACTGCATTGACAAGCAGGTGTAGACCATGGATAGATTAATATAGCCACACTTAATGGCTAGTTAAGTGTGGCTTGTTAACTTAAATGTTTTCATTGTTTTGTATTTGCCAAGAGAAAAAAAAAAAAAACAGAAAATTTCAACAAAATCACACAAACCACATTGCTTTGACATTGAATACAGTACTTTGCAACTCTTCCCTCGAGCAGCAGAAACAGAGCAATGCACAGACAATCACAGTTAATGTATGCCACACCTTAAAATAAACTTGTGATGGTCATTGCTGTAAATGTACAAATGTCTGTAGACAAATGTCGGCATGTAAGGCAAAAATAAAAGGATGTGAAAAAGAAGGGAGGAGGAAGACATTCGTTTGTTGTGTTGATAAATACAGAATGAGGAGAGGGGAAAAAAGAGGGGGCGAGAGGGACAGGAGCCAAATGACAGAGGCGTGTTTGTGTTCTGATTAGGCTGAGCCAAAAGAAGGCGGCACACCAATAGAGATAACCAACAAAGACATCTCTTCACAAGGGACAAATCTGCGAACATCTTTTCACAGTCAAAAGAGGTGGGTTCATTAGCAGTTTTTATGTAAAATAATTAAGAAATGAGAATTCATCCAGTGATTTTGGAGTCTGGAGATCATTTAACTTCACTCATATGCTGAAGCTGGCCCGTAATCTACGTTATCATTATGTTCTGATGAACCTCCATGTTGCATATCTATCCATTCTCACCCTGGCTGCCAAGATGGGATGCACTCAAGCTGAATAAACAATGATGTGGGCTCTTTGGGCTAAGGCAGGCTTCCTGGCATGGGTGTGCCTGCGCCCCGTTTGGTTTCTCATCTTTATAGTTGGCGACAGTGAATAGATCAAATCAGTGGCAGTGTGGATCAGGTCCTGAGTGAAAATTTCTCTCTGGCAGGGAAAGGAGGCTGGGATACAGCCAGGGTTGCCAGGCAAGGCAACCCTGGCTGTATCCCAGGACACTATTGGTGTCTTGTCTTTGAGTCCTCTCGGTCTGATTCATACACACATGCACACAAATACCCAGTAAGTTCTCTCTCACACAGCGAGAGGCATGAGAGAAAAACTGTGCCATCCTTGGGAAACAAATTAAAAGGATGATGTTTCCATAGTTGAAAGTACTCCTTCATTGGTGTCGGTTAAAACCAGAAAGGAAAGCATGTTGTAATTTGTCTGTAAATTAAAAAAACATCATATTCCCAGACATCTAATTATAACATTGAAAGAGAGAAACAACTGAACCATGGTGGCAGAGGTTGAAAACCAAATGAGAAATGATATGTTTGAGACAAAAATGTGAGGACATAAGTGGAAAGAGAGCATGTTTGAGTGTATTGCCATTTAGTTTTAGTTTTCTTTTGTCTGTTTTCTAGATTTTGTATTATGTTTTTTGATTCAGGCATCTTGCCTCGTCTTGTAAAGAAACAGGAATTTCAAGTTTTAAGAAATATTGCAACGTGCTTTCGTGTTCATCCAGTGGAATATTACACTCATCTGACCTCATCGGTGGCCTCTTTTTTTTCCGAAAGAAAAGAGATGATCAAGTTACCCTAACTCGGATTACATAATCTTTAAATCCCTGGACAATGAACCACCGACCACTCTTCTTTGAGATCTCCAGAACATTTACACAGACTAAAACCTCTAATCACAGAGTTTCACTCTGAACCGAACTGGTAGTTTTGAGAGAGTGAAAACAGCGAAACAAAACAACACGGTAGAGGGCAAACCCGAGTACCAGTCTGGAAATTCCTGTTGGATTGTTTATATTCTGGAAACGCAGTAGGGAAAGAGAACAGCACTGATGGTGAAATGATTGGGACAATAAAACCTCTGTGTCCATAAAACAATGTGCATGGCTGGCCAGAGGGAATCAAGCTACTTCTGATTTATTTGTGCTCCAGTCAGCTCCTGAATGACTTTACAAACAAGCACATAGACTGAGAATGAGAAATGATACCATCTCTATGAACATGTGAGCATCGCAAGTGACATAGGCTGCATGTGAGAGGGTACTTCTTGTGGACTGAGGATGAAAAGGAAAAGACATGGACAGTAAAAGGAGACCAGGGAGAGAATAAGTTGTGTTTGTTTCTCCTTGTGGAGTCGGCTGTCAAAGAGCAACCTGGGCTTCCCCCATGTTGACTGCAAAAAGATTAATAGCCCCCCTTAGGTCTGGGTTCAACTCTGTTGATGGTAATACGTCCCATGTGGCTACATTTGTAGTCACATTCAGCCGTGCAAAATGATGATTAACCCCAAACTTTTTTTATTCTTCAGTTCTCATTTGTCTTTTCTTTGACATCAGTAAACTGTTACTGGTTATTTAAGTTGATCTTTGAAAACAAGGAAAATGTCAATAGAAGCAGATAAGTGGAGTCTCCTTTGGGAGCATTCTGACCTGGGATCAGTCTGAAGCACCTTTGTCTAGACAATTTACAATTCACTTATCATCCAACTCTATACCTCTGGTCAATCCTCTGTGATATTTTCTCTCTTCCTATTTGTCTTTTTTTGCATTTAGTTCTTATACAAATTCTGAAGAACCTATCATGTTTTTAATTTTACAAAAATATTGAAAAAACAATTGCTTACATTTCTCCCTTTTTTTTGGGAAAATACATTATCCACATAAAAATGCTAATTGCTCATTAGGAAATATGGAATGTTCGACAATTGTACACTATGTCAGCCTCATTATATTGCAGTCACATTCCTGATTGTAAAACAAAGGTACACAACAATGGTTTGATAATATCTCTTGTTTAATGAGACTTTGCTGTAACTTCTGTATTTATTTAGTTAGTAAATAGGTCTTCTATTCATTTCCAGGGATCCCAATTCTCATTTTCCCAAGTTCAAAACATCCCACCCCTTACTAAACAAAATTCTATGCCCACTCCCTGCCAATAGGCTTCCGTGTCCCACTTTGGATCTTGGCACCCCTCAGAACATTCAGGACTCCTCCCCCACCCTTCTCAGATTCCGTATCCCCCTTCTTCACCAACCCGCACACACACGCATACACACACACCCGTTTGATTGTGATTGACAGTGTCTTTGTTCCATTGTGTGGAGCTGTCGCCTCTGATGAAGACACATACTCAGAACTGAAGCACAGAATTCATTGTGCTTTACTCAGACACTACAAGTTCAGCACCAGTTGCATTAACTTTTTGCAATAAGCTCAATGTGCATTCTGACTCAGTAAGATCAGCTTGGGCATATTCCTACAGCATGAGTTGATGAGTTGGAGAACAGAATATTAGGTTGATGTACACTAAACAGGACAGACCACGCTACGACAGGGCCTCAGGAGTCCAGACCAGAACGAGGAGGTCCGGGTATGATGGGTTAAGGGGGCCAGCTGGAGAGGGAGGCTGGAGGTTGTGCAATGCGTCTGAGGTTGTCATTAGTTTTCACCCCTCCTCGGGGATGGGAACCAGGTCACATTCTCTCACACGGCACAAAGCCGGGTGTGTGCGTGAGAGGGTTGGGGGTTCAAGGGAAGGATTCTGATGGGGTAGTGGGGTGGAGGTGGGGGGGCAGGCCATGACCTCTTTATATCCATCAACAGATCACTAACTTGGCCCATAGGCATTCTCCAGCAACACATTCCCAAACACACATGCACACACAGACATTATCATCCATGCAAATACATGCTAATATGTGCGCATGTGCACAACCAAGCCTTCTAACAAAATCCATGAGCAAAGACTAGAGTATCCTCTCCTGGTGGCCTAATGTGTTTCTTGTATGAAAATTTCTTCTTCCAATTTTCTTTACCTACTGAGATATATTTTTTTCTTTTGATAACATCTGCTGCTATCAATATTTGTCTTCCCAAATGAATCAGTAATAAAGTTTGTATGCAACACTGCTGAGACTGCGTCACCAAAACATTAGTTGCTAAGAGATGAGTGACTAATTACAATCTGAGAAAGAATGAATAATCGTTGGAACATAACATAAAGCGTACACCCATCTTTTTCAAAAAACTAATCAAAATGACAAACATGACATACCCTACAGTCATGTTGCAATAAAAATGAGTCCATGAGTGCCAGTAACGAATTGGGAAATAAAGGATTTTAAACATATAGCACACAAATATAATAAGGCATTAATTTCAAATACCAAAAGTTATTTTCGTTTTATAACACACAAACATCTCTGCATGAAAATGTACAGTTTTTAAGTTCTGTCAGACAAAAAAAAGAAAAGAAGGAAAAACAGTAAAACACTGCCCTCTCTTGGTAAAAGATATGTCCTGCAGGCTGAATTAAACAACAGCTTGTTTACATTTTAGTTTTAGGTTAGTATTGTGGTGAAATTTGTAATGTCTATTCTTAAACAAAATAGTGAAACTTTTGGGGTAAGTCAGAACACTGTTTATTTAAAAATCAAAATAATGATAATAATAAAAAAAAATCCAGCTTGGACCTTTTTGAATCATTAAAAACCAAAAACATTCCATTTGCCAAAAGATTAAAAACAGGATTCAACAGCAGTTATGACCACAACAACACTACAATAAACCAAACATAAAATTATTGACACAATACATTAAAAGCAAATTTGTTTATGACTCTGTTATTAATGCCATAACTCTGAGTCTTAACATAGCGTTATCTTGGCTACAATTTATTTATAACCTGACATTTCATATTATGTCATTGTTTCACATATTAACTGAGTTCAGTTTTGTGCTTTTATATTAGTCCATAAGATTTATATCTCATGCTGATTTTGTTTATTTTACCTCTCAGGTTCTTATTTAAAACAAATAAGTATGGTATTTTTTTTTTTTTCATAAAAAGTATGCTAAAACCAATGTTAGTGTTGTTTTGTATGATTTGTGCCTCTCCAATCAGGGCACCCTGGATATACCATCGCCTCAGAAGAAAACTTGTGCAATTTCGCATATCGTCTGTCAAAGCTTATCATAGAAGTGTCTTAGATCTAAAAGTAGCCTCCTCGCATTGAGCTTCACATTCTTCTACATTACCTGCTTCGCCCACAACCTCAAATTACGATGCTGGGGGGTTAGAGAAGGTGAACTGAATGCTGTATTATTCAGTTGGGAGAGATGGTGCGTCTGCGCAGGCAGCTACACGTCAGGCACTTCAGGATGCTCATGGTGATGTGCATGAGAGGACCGAAATTGAAAAGCAAGTTGTAGAAGGTGTTTACAGACAGACCACCGGTCTCATCTGCATACTTTAAGGCCACGATGGGTGTGTAGAGGCTGTTGGTCAGATTCCTAAAGCGAGGCCTCTCCGACTCAATAACCATCTTTGTGCACTGGAGAAATATAAGTCAATTTTAGATGAGGATTACTCAGACTTTGTATCTGTCAATGACTACATAACTCAAACTTTAAACTCTGAACAAGTTTTAGTTGGACTCAGCTGGCTTACTTTAGCTATGTCCTCTGGTGTCTGGCCCATAGCTTCAAATATATCTATGGATGATGGAAGGTAAACATCTTTAAAATATCGAACTGTGTCTGCATCAACTCCAGGAAAATCCATCTTAGCTACATCTTCCATCATTTTCGTCTCAAACTCTGTGTGAACAGGGCCAGGTTCAATCATGGACAACCTGAGGCAAGCAGATCCAGAAAGAGGCAGGGAAGACATAAAAATTATTAAAAAATGAGTAAAAAGCATAGATAAATTACGATAAACTCGGGGGACAGGAGAAAGAGGTAATTTTACCGAATGTTGAATTTCATCAGCTGCACAGCCATACTCTCACAGAAACCTTCCATTGCAAACTTAGAGGCTGTGTAAACATCATTGAACACCACCCCTGGTTGGAGAACAAAATACAGAACATCAAGATAACATATTGCTAAATCAGTAATTTGACATTTTAATTAACACATAGGTTAAACAACAAGAGAATGGTCCTCCTGACATAACTGGTAACAATTCGTCTCTTGGATCATATTGTCTTTACAAAGAGGTTTGGAAACACCTACCCTGGAGACCCATAACGCTGCTCATGACAACAATGTGTCCTGAACGCCTCTTCTTCATGTCCGGCATCACTTCTTTGATCATGCGAACCACACCGAAGAAGTTGGTGTCAAAAACCCTTTTCATTTCATCGATGCTGATGCTCTCCACTGGTCCAAGCAAACCCACACCTGCATTGTTGACTGAGAAGAATCCCAGACACAGACAGTACTCCACTCAGAATTTAACCACTTTAGATTGTTTAACTTGTCTTCTAAGAGTAAACACACATTGATCACACAAGCTATTACTTGCTAATGCCACCAGATGTCAGTGTGTGACAGTTTCAGGAAGGTGTGATGTAACAGGAGTCCTCGCTGTGGGGCCTCTGGGTTTTGAGTAATTATGCGAAGGGGGTGTAATACGGGATGGAAGCAGATTTATAAATAGATGCTTTATCCAGACTAAAGGTTTTAACAAGTACTGAAAAGATGTTCTGTTCGAGGGTCACTAATCTGAAAACTCGCAACATACTGCACATTAAAATCTGCTATTGACAAAAGAAGGTTTCTCAGTTCTAAAATAATTTTTTTCTGCTTACCTTTCACTTCAGGAAAGTCAATTACGACAACAAAGTTGTCTTAAAAGCGTGAACCTTTTATATCTATCTATGTGTATGATGGTATATGATAGCCTTTTTAGCTTGGGTGAAAAATATATCTGGCCACTGGAATTTCAAGACTTCCAATCCCCTCCTTCCACCCACTCAACTGCAAAACCACAGCGAGTAAAACTACAGTCTCAACAGTCTGAAACACTGCAGTTATGGCACTTTACAAACTTTAATAACAACTAAGTCAGCATCATTCTATTAAATGCAGACTATTGCAGAAGGAATTGCTCACTTAAGTCGTGAACAAAACATATGCCCTGAGCAGCAAAAGACAAAGTACATGTATAATAATAATAAGTTGAGACATATTTGGGTAACGGATCTAAAAGACAAGGAGCAGTTTTAAATCCTTCTCAGTGTGTGCCACTCACTCAGAATATCAATGTGGCGGTCCTTAACATTGTTGATGCACTCTTTGACAGATTCGTCGCTGCACACGTCTAACGGGAGCAACATCAGGGTCTTCCCATATGCATCTCCAGCTGCTTCCAGAAGCTTATCCTTCTTCTTTAGGTCCCGCATGGTGGCAATGACTATTTGACAAAGACAAACAGCAATACAGAACAAACATCCCAAAAAAGAACTTTTAAGCTGAAAAGAAGGATTTCTCTTTAATTTAAAGTTCCTAAAGATTGTTCAAACTTGTCCAATAATGTGCAAGATTGCTTTAATGTGGTTTAATGTTGAAAACACTGTGGGAACAACACTGCTGGCTTTTGGCTTTGTAGCCCTGCAAATCTTTACAGACTTAGCAATTTATGGCCAATAAATATTTTGTTTAGGATGCCAAAACTACCAGGACAGGGTTGGGTTACATAAAACAGCAAACAAAAATGATTTGGCCTAAAAGTAAAGAAAACTCTAAAAAACTCTGTCCTTCACCAATTCCCACTGAAACAACAACAACAAAAGAACAATAATATAGAACTTATTTTATTCATACTATGAATTTTTTCCCCTGTCTCTCCAGTGACTGGGCTTCTGTGATCACAGCCTGCCACAGCAGCTAATATGAACGGATGTGCAGGACGCACTGAACTAGAAGATAATTACTTTCTGAAGCTTACAAAACTACCGATGAGTCACTTCAGTTCAGACAGAGTGACACATAGAGATATGCAACACAAGCAAATGAAACTTTCAAAATGGAAACATAAGCAAGAAAACCCTCACAGAGGGTCAAAGTTCCCAAAAAAAGGCCACACCTGTTACAGGACACATAATTGATTTCCTTTGAACTTTAAACACAGGCGAGAGCTAACCTACATACGAAGCAGAAATCTATCACAAGCTGCAGTTATCAGCACAGCGCTGTTGGGGCTTTGTTGCCGTCTTCCCCATCCGGTATTATGATGTTACTTAACAGGCGAATGAGTGGCAGAGCTGTTGCACAATGACAATCAGCAGAAATAAACAGCCTTTTAATTCCACATTTATCTAAATCTACCTGTTGTCCTTTGTAGATAAAACCAAGGCCTAGTCTAATTCCTCCATGAACATAAATTGGGCGAGATAACTCAGGTGAAAATGGGATTACCTACCAACTTCATGCCCATGTTTCATGAAACATAGCAATGAAGGTGGACCTGTATCTTTAGAATTTATTTGCGTAAAAGTTGCATAATTTGCCTGCCACACAGACCCCAAATGAGTTCAACATAAAGCTGTTAGTACTATCATTATTTACAATGCCTGTGTGTAATCAACTGAAGGATTTACGTCTTGACTGAGACGCAATCAAGGGATCCATTGTTCTTCTAGTTCCTGGAGGAACTCAAACATTCTGGAAAGAGCTGCATTTGAGTGAAAAACAAACAAAAAAAAAACAAAGGCTTTTCAGGGGCCTTCTTAGAGTTTACAACATGTCACTGCAGCTAATTGTGACTCAATGCACAATGCAATATCTAATCTCTGCTGGGTTTCCCAATGAACAGAGCAAAACAGTTCCATTTCTCAGATGTGGTTTCGCTCAAAGCCGCTCACAGCGAGGAACACACTGGGAGGGAGGGTGCAGTCAACTGTTTTTGTTTTGCTCATCTATTACACAGCAATACATTTCATCAGATCCCAATGGCTGGAAGAAGAAAAGGAGATCTAAAATGCTGCAGAGTTGCCCAAAAACTGATAGTAAAGGCTTCATTCACCTGCGATTGTAATTTCAGGATTCAGACTATAAGGCTAATGATGAATGGTTTCTCTGGTGACATGTTTCATTGTAACACTACAAACAACATCAGCTCTGTGAAGATTCACAGCTAGCAACAACAATCTTTTCATTTAGGTCTAGGACAACTCCCACAGTGGTCTCACACACTCGGGAGGCTACACAAAGCAAAAGAAAAAAAAAAGAAAAAAGAAAAAGAAGACTCTGATTTTAGCTGAAATCTCTAAACTCAGATTAATGATGCCTGGGAAGCTGAGAGGAAACACACAGACAGACAATGTCAAAGTGGGACACCCCAACTCCCCTGTGCACCAATGGAGACTTCAAACAAGGCCCTTGCTCTGGAGTGAACCCATGCTTGTACAGGTCTCAAACTTTGTCCCCCTTTTCACACTCAATCCAGTGTGGGGACTATAGGCACATTAGACACGGCACTAAACTGGAGCAGGCCCTCTACAATTCACAGCAATAAAAGAGGGCTTTGTGCTGGAGAAGTCACTTGAAAGAGAACTGACAAGACTCCTTTTCTGAATCCTGGCTGGCAAGCGGCATCCTTGCAGAGCCCTACCCTGGAAGCAGCCCTTTCGGATGACAATAGGTGATCCACAGGAGGGGGTGGACTGGATCTCTGCGCTGACTAAACGGTATGATTCCCATGTTGAGTTGAGAAGCTCCACATAAAATCAACGTGTGCGCGTAAGTCAATCAAAACAAACTTTATGGTGGTGCGACAGCAGATCGTTGGAGGACAGTAAACACGGACAAACTAGACTTCAAAACGACTCAGACTATTGCAGCCCTGCTACTGGTAGGTCTAGTCAAAGAAACAATGAATAATAAAGCGTGTTTTTACCATGGTAACGCATCTTTTCATCTTTGGCCAGCGTAACGGCGATTCGCAACCCGATGCCCGATGAGCAACCGGTGATCAGCACAACTTTCTGCCCACTGTTCGCCATGATCCGTCCGGGTAGGCGCTGTGTTTTCCAGCCTCCTCTGCCCCTGATGGTCGCCGAGCTGCTGCGGGAGCTGCCGATCACCGGACTTTTAAAAAACTAAAGCGGATCATGAAGCCACTGCGGCCATGTGAGTCCCCAAGCCAGTCACATGTTCATGCTGAGTGGAGTCTGGAACTCAAAACGGCGTGACATAAGACCTCCTGCAGTTTAAAACTAAATAGGTGTCTCTGTGCAAGAAAAGTGCAGCCTTGTTAATCCTGCATAAAAGTGTGGACGTGCATGCGCGCAAGTGCGCGTTGTGTGAGGGGGCAGAGCTTATTTGATTTGTGAGCTGTTGACCCCACCAACACATAACTGTAATATTCACTCACTATCCCCGCACTATTTCTCTGGCGTGCTTAACATATAATTTTCAATCTAATATTTACATTGACAAGTTAAAAATAATTTTTAGGAACATATTTTTTTTTAATAAATCTGCTCATTTGTTGTGTTTCTAATATTTGTTCTATTTGTAGCAATGAAGTGTTGATTTTATCGACAATTTTGGAATTAGGTTCAATGTGTATTCGTTTGTAGCGCTTTTATTTTACTGATTCCGTTGTTTTCAAAGTAGTGATTAAAATGTAACGTAGTTAACTGTGCTGTACTGCCATCTTGTGTTTAGAAAGCGAGTTGCACAGTCAGGAAACACGTCTTGTGAATTGGTTAACTTTTTCTTTAGTTAGGCCATAGGCTACAAGGGATCATAATTGCAAAGAAGTCGTCCCAAGTCGTCCCTCATTTTCTCCAATGAAATCACATAGACTCCTCAAAAAGCCTGCCTAGTCTGGGCCTGTTGCTAAATGTGATGCAATCGCTTGCAAACTGCAGAACGCAGCCTCTGTCAGACAGCTGAGCTTTCAGTCGAATCTTTGCTGCCCAAAAGCATAAATAACTGAGTGATCTGAAAAATACTGATAGTTTATGCTGTTTGTAACTAAATGGCTTTTCTTATTAACATTACTTCGGGCTAATTTTGTTTCATCTTTCTAACCCTCATTGTTTCTTTGTTTTCCTTGTTATTTTCAGACTAATTTCTGATTGAGTTTTTTGTGTGCTGTATTAAAAAGCTGATGCCTGAATATTTCCAAAATTCCCAAGCAAAACAACCAATTTCTTCCACAGGTAAATACCCATTCCACAGGTAATATTAAAACTTGCTTATCTTTCAGATAAGCAAGTTTTAATATAAAATCGACAAGATCCTTTGCACAAAACTTGCTTAAACCAAGTTTTAAGCAAGTTTTAAAACTTGCTTATCTTTCAGATAAGCAAGTTTTAATATAAAATCGACAAATCCTTTGCACAGTAACAAGATCAGCCACCCGCCTATCTGTTATCTAATATGATTTATCCAAGAGTGGATACTCTCCAGCAGACAACAGGTGGAAGGCTGGGAACACCCTGGACAGGTCACCAGTCCAACACAAGGAAGCAACATGGACAATTTATTCATCTATTTACAAGTAACAAACTGGGTGATAAAGTCTAACTATGAATGACACTTGCATAAAAATATATCAGAGGTTGTAAACTTTTATCTAAAGTGTAGCCTTATCTTGACAAGTAAGACGAAGGATTCTATCCAGTAGAGGAAGCTCGGGATTCTCCATAAGCCTCTACCTCTCAATAAGATGCAAGAGCAGTGTTTTCCACTGGAGCAACATCCAGGGCAGTCGTCTCATGCTTTTTCTAGTTAAAAGGGACAGGTGGGAATGGCGATAAGAAGGACTGCTGGACATCAATTGGTGTCCATCAGCCTTCAAGCTGTTGCTGAGGAATTTCAGACTTTTGAGACTGTGAATGAGACAGAACAAGGAGGAATGATGCATGTCCGTACATGCTTTATAAAGCCGCATGCTTTTAAAGTCTTTTTTTGAACCTACCCTAAACTTCCTCTTCTCCACTTTCTCTGACACACATGATTTGTCTCACTAAAGTTTTCCAAAACTTTCAGAGAACCTTTCACACTTGCTTTGACACTTTTAAAACAGTGCCTTGAGCTCAAACCTTTGTTTCAATTTACTTGAATATCAGACTCTCCAGTAATGAATCTTCTGACCATCTAAAAGCTTTTTTTTTTTCTTTTATTTTCTTTTATTTTTTTTATTTAAAGTTTAATTATTAATTTCCTGTGTTCTGAGTATTGGCATAAATGAACGGATGATTCTCAAACTTCGCTTTTCTAGCTGACTAGGTCACAGCTAATTGTATTTGGTAACATTTAAGTGGGGTTATGTTATTAGAGATGTTGTTGAGGATAAACAATGCAAGATGAATGCCTGTTATGACCGACAAATAAACTATGAGTTTGCTTTGGCCTTGAAATCTCTATGCAGTTTTCCAGGAAAAGAGACACACAGTGGGTGATGCCACTGAAAGGATAAGGGACTGGAATAGAGAGTGGAATGTTTGCCACAGTGCAGGAGTAATTCTTTCTGCTCTTTTGTGTGCAGTCTGCAGATGAGGTGTGGAATGCAAACTTCATGAGAATAGAGGGGAGGAAAGAAACTGAGAGAAAGAATAGCTGGGGGTCAGTGCATGGGAGGACCACTTAAAGAGGGGAGAAGGAAGAAGGAAAACCGTTTCTAGCTCCTGAGGCAGAAAGACATTGCTGAAAGACAAGCACTAGCTGATGCAGCTTTATGCACACAGCAGCACTGTAGTAACTTAAGAGTGAGAACACCATTTTAATATCTAAAGCAACATTTTTCAAAACATTCATTGTACTTGCGTGTTACTGTTCTACAATATGTTTATCAGAAGAAAAATTCTAATTTGTCCTTTGGAAACCCAATGTGTCAATACAGAAGCAAACCCAAAACAGCTGCCATTAATGGGTTGTTAAACAGCTCAAAAAAGAAAGAGAAAAAGACCAGAATGAAAAAGATAAAAACAACAGATTGAGGTATTGGACTGCTTAAGCATCCCTGCGTAGTGAAACAGAATATTTCTACTCACTTACAAAAGCCACTGGATTTATTTCTTTTCAGCATTCAATTCACAATAATGTTTGGCTCTATGATCAAAAGAAAAAGGCAAAGAAAGTATATTAGCAGATTCTCTCAATGGCTGATTATACAGCCTTTGCAGCATGTTGCAAAATTAATCTGATTAAATCACTTAGTCGTTTTGAAAGTCCTTGTATGCTTTCAGTGAAAAGGATATTCTCAACAAGAGACAATTAAAATAACATTTTGAATGCTTCACATTTTCTTGATTCACCATCTGTGGCATTTAATAATGTCAGTTTATGAGAGTCAAGGTTTAGAAATGCGAGCTGTGTTAATGTACATTAACATTTCAATCAATGTGTTGGAAAGGTTAAACTTGTGACCCTACGTTAGCTCATTTAGTCTATTTTATTAATCTTCTTAAGCAGGTTAAGGTTCTTATATATTTAAGAGCTTATCCTCCATCATCCATTTTGATTGTAAATTATCATTAATCTAATTCCATAACGGGACATTTTTTATTTTTAATGCTCCCAAAGCTGGTTAGGCAACATTGTTGAAGTCATAATGTAAAAACTTAGTTTAAATAAGTACAATTACATTACTTTGCATCCAGGTTGTTTTTTGAGAGGTTCTTTTCCCTTAAAAATGTATAAGTGTAGTTTGGTATTTGCCCAATGTAATTACTAATTACTTACTTAATTACTAAAGCTAGATTAAACACAGTTAAACACAGTGACATATCAATCTCTGTCCCAGAGTATCAGTCTGCCTGACATGCTGGTTTTGCTCACTCACAATTCAGATTGGCAATCTTCAAAGTTAATTTGTGGAAATTGTTTGATGATGAACTGAAAACATTTAAATTTTTGATGAAAAAAAAAAGTCCTACCTTTAAAATTGTGTTAGAAACTGTCAAAAATATTTGTTTTTTGCAATAACTGAAAAAAGCCCTTTGGTTTTATTTATTTTTTTGTGTGTGAAAATAATGAATAGAAGGCTGATAAAGACATACCTTTTTGGTAACTTTAGGGTTGTGAGTATATATCTTTTTCAATACAAATAACAAAAGCAAAATGAAATGAAATGAAATGAAATAAAATAAAGTTGTGGATTTGGACTAGGATTTATAGGTTATTTAAGGCTAATAAATAACCTATATTTATTAGAGGTTAAATATATTCTCAAAAAGAGACATTTAAAATAACATTTTAAATGTTATTTTAAATTGCTGATTGCTAGTACTTACTGTCACCAGCAATCAGTGGAGTTCATAGTCTTACATTTTGTAACATGTATTTGGTGAGAGTGGCAATAAAGTTTAATCATACAGATTTCCACCTGGAGTTGCTATATGAATAATAAAGTAGTTATACTGAGGGAACTGATCAACAAAAGATACTTTTGTGGATATCAAAACTCTAAAAGGTTCATCTCAAAATACAGGTATAAATTAATTTTTTATAACAGTAATTTGTGCATAAGATTGGTTGAATTCCAATTTCAAAGGGTCTATGCTGGAAAAGGAAACTTTTCACATATTTGTGTGACACATTAAGCAGTTTATTGGCAGAATGAAAGCGTCAGTAGGATCTTCCCTTTTAAATTGTACATTAATTATTTTCCTGAATTGTGCTCTGTTGTCCTGTTAAGGCATGTCCTCCAAGCAATGGATGAACTGCAAGCAAGCCAAATAGAAGCCGATGTCATGGTCTCTAATCTTTGCACATCTGCAGGAGGCTTGATGGTAAGGCCTGAAGAGCAAGGTGTTGATTGACAACTTCACTTTCAACTTCCATGCTAACTGTTGCTAAACAATATGAAAAGTGCATGTTTGTTCATCAGCATGTCATCCAGAGGGAGACAGAAAATGGGTAATGATTTCAGTGTCTAACACATTATTGCATGTTTGATAAATGTCTAACTTCTTAACTGAAATCCTAATTTACTCACCATCAAAATGAGACTATAAATAATAAAAATGATGCAGAACTAAATAATAATTGGATTTCTTCTTGTTGAAAGACAGAGAATGATTTGCTCTGTGCAAACTTTGAAGTTTTTCCTCCAACAACACGTGCCAAAACACATTTGAGGTATGATTTACTGTTCGAACGTTTCCTGCTGTATGTTATTAAGAACAAAGTAAATACTCTCGACTGGTTTCTGCTGATTTGATTAAGAGAATAAAAGGACTGCCAACATGGTTTGGGATCACACCGGCAGTCTTTTCATCAGCGCAAACATGCTTTTATGAACTTGACAAATAGAATCTACTTGCCTTCTACTTTTTATTTTGATTAATCAAAACCTCTTGATTAGCACTGGATGATGAAATATGAGGTAATTTGACTGAGGTTCTTCCAATTGTAATGATTATGGTAAACACAATTTTTACAGAACCTGAGCAAGCATCTCATTTGACAAAAGATTGTTTTTCTGACATTGGTGGTTATGTTGTTTGTATGTGATGTATGTGACAAAGGTTAGACTCGTCTAGTAGATGGATAAAGCTATGTAGCACATGCTGGAGAAATATTTCTCACCAAGACTTCAGATTAGTTACTGGACTCCTAGTAACTATCTGCTAAAAGCTGCCAGGAATGTGATCCTGACTCAGCCTGGCTGAACCAGTGCTGAGCGGGAACACTGTAGGAGGTTAGAGGTATTTACACAACAGATTAACTCCAGCCTGTTTAGTTAGATACCTTTGTCAAACCTCCTTTAATCTCTCACTTCCATTATTTTCTGAAGTTTTCAATCAGATCAACATGTGGGTTCATGTTTTAAATTTTTGGTTTTAGAAAATATTTTTGTATTTCTGGAAAAAATTATGAGTCGACATAAATTCCAGAGCTTTTCAATCTTTGACATTTTTATAGCATTAGAAAGTGGATTAGAAATGTTCACATTAAATTACTTTAAATGGTAAAGACAAATTGAAAGACTACTGGCATTTTGTGATGGATGTGCTTTTTAGCTTTTATGTGGTTAGTCTTCTCCCATGAGGTTTGGCTCATTTTCTCTCTCTGGAGTTTCCTTAAAAAAGCCTGCTGTTGCCTGGACTGCAGCAACATTATCTTTGGTCATTTTCCAATTAGCAGAGGTTTTTACATGCCTTATCTCTGAGCATGTCTCCACTGAATATAACAGTCTGAGAATAAATTAAATTTCTGGCAAACTTAATTCAGTCCAGATATATTGCAAATTTTCTTCTGTCGGTTCAAGCTTTCAAAGAGATGTTAATTGATGTCACGGCCATTTACAAACTGCAACTGGGTTGGGAGTTGTTTTTTCTTTCTGCAATGTTTTTATTAAGTAAATTTTGTTTCCTACAATACAGATTTTCAAAATGCTAATTTAAGGAATTGGCCGAATCTTTAACCTTCACTCTGTTCAGGTAAGGAAATGTGCATTCAGAGACATCTTTTCTTTTCTATTCTTTTTTTAATCATTTGAAAATCACCACTGAGAGTTGCAGATTTACCAGGGAAATGTGTGTGTGTGTTTGTAAAATCCATAATTTCAACTGGTTAGTAGCCTGTGGGTAATGTTACGATTTTTTCCTCATCGTAATACAACCCACATTTTTAGTAGGAAATAGACATATGGACTGCAGGCCAGCCAGCAAAGCCCATTCTCCCTGATTTCCTGAGTGTTCCTAAATATTTTCCCTATGTTATGTATTTTACACCACTGTAAACTTGTTATTATCAATCTTATTTGCAGTTTTGCATTAAGGGATATTTTCTTTCAAGCGACTATTCTCTGGCAAAGAGGCAAAGCTGAGGACTTGGAAAAAAGTTTGACAGTACTGAATCTGCAGGGTTTCAGCGCAAAGTACAACAACAAACTTTGAATTTAAATAGCAAAGTCTTCAAGTTGAATTTATGGCAAGGTAAAGATTTATATGGTGATGTTTATATGATGATGTGAAGTGTTGTCTGAGGACAAAGCTTGGGAAGCTAACCAGTCTGGGGTTTGAAAATGCTTTGATGTGAGCACAGTCTGTCTGTTATTCACTACACTGATGAATAAATGCATTCATTCATCATTCAGGTAAACAATTTTAGCCCTGGTTCTGACCGCCACTGTTTCTCTACTAATTAATTCTGGGGTATCAGACAGACCTATTGACGTTGGTGAGGAGAAAATCATTTTCTTCATCATTTACATTTGTGAAAATTATTTTTGTAGTCCTTTTTCTACAATGAGCAGCCATGCATTCATTTGACATATTTTTTTTAGAAAGGTCCACTGCCACTCTTCATGACAGGTGCTGTTACAGAAGCTACATCACTGTGGATCTGAGGAGGGGCTTCTGTTTTAAAGGGCATAAGACAAAAGTGTCAAAAGACAGAAATGTAACATAACTTATCTGTTCTGAAAAACCAGCAGGAAGGCTGATTGTAATTCATTGCTGTTTTATACTTTTAACAATGTTAGGTGTCCAGCTGTAAAAAAAAATATTTGGCCTTTAAGCATAAAATCACAACAAAGCTGCCTTCTTTGTCAGCATCCATTCCACAATTGTCAGCATGCATTCTAACTATTTAAGAATTAAACCTTTACTTTTTGCAAAACCGATCAATTATAAGTGGTGAAAGATTCCTGAATTGTTGTTCTGACTGCCACCTATTGACATGTTTGGTATTGCACCTAATGGGTATTAAAAATAAATTAGAAAACACAAACATACACATGTACAAAAAAATAAAATCAAATTCTAAACTGTGTTATCAAAGCCTCAGACTAAACAACACACTACCTAATCATTTTTGACAACTGATCTTTTGATTTTATTGAGATTGTAGTTTTGAAGAAATATGAGCTCTTTACAATGTGACATACTGTTAAAGATTTAAACAATGTTTTCCAGCCTGATGCGCCTGTGTCTGAACAGTTGTCCAGTCCTGTCAGTAACCTTTGACCTGCAAGTCATTCAGCCTCCAGCTTCACATTTTCAGTCTCTGACATGCAAACAGATATTACAGAGACTGGGATTAAAGTACGGTTACAGCTACTGCTAGTGAAAAAAACCCAACAATTTTTAGCTTAATACTAGAATCTGTTTAGGGTGTTGCAGTATTTGAGTAAGTTTGTAAAGCTTTGTTCCATTCTCCACCTTCCAATATCTTTAGCACAACTAATCTTCACTGCAGTTAAAAAGTAACTTTCGACACATAACGTGAAGTCAACTGAGAATCTTTTATGTAGTCTATTATATGTAAAATATATCAACAATCCCAAATTCAGTTTAAAAAAATATTTTACAGGACCCGAAGAAAGAGGTTTTATTAGAGAAATTGCAACCTATTCAAATGCATCTTTATGTATGTTGCATATACTAATCACAGAGTTCCTTTTGAATTGTTGCCTCAATGTCATGAACTTCATTAATCTATGTTACTGCTGTAAGGAAATACAAACTACTTTACCAGCGGCATTCAGCTCATTCTGTGGTCTGTGTTATTGTCTTCTAATGGACAATGTTTCATAGTTTCTATCAGGCCAGTTTACTAGCCAATCAAACACAAGCAGATCATGATTAAAGCAGGTGCCAGGTTTTACTCAGAAATTTAAATCAAAGGCAGCAGATTTGCATGGCTGATCAAATCATTACTGATTGTGGAAACATTGTCTAGGGTACACTTTTTTTTCTTCCACTAAATTTCCTAAAATTTACACACATGTAGAACTCTAAAATCTGGTAGAGACATAATCTAAACCCAACGGAGAATTTTACACTTTGCCAGTTTGAGGTTTAGCACATGTTGAAATGTAACAAACTCATAAGGATTTACACATATGACTCTGAAATAGAGCACGGCTTTTTTGGCAAGGAACCTTTGAAAGTTGCCGAATTTGCTTAGTGTGTCAGGACTCGTTTTCCGGACAACTGCCAAGATATTATTCTTCCATCTGCTATGATTTTCAAAAATGATTAAAACTAAACGCTGAAACATATGTGCTTGTTTCTTATCCACACTTTTTTTTTAAACTGATTTGCTGAAACAAATAAATGTTTCAACAATTTCCTTATTTGTTTACGATGCGTCTGTGCAAAGCATGTGGTGGAAATGACAAAAAATATGAGATCTAACAAACTACTTCAACTAATAGACCTGATTTATGAGGGGGGGTTTCCGCCGGCGCACCGCTCATCCCTGCGTCCTGTGGGAGGGGAGAGGTGGAGAGAGGAGGGTGGGATTGATGATGAGAGGGAGAGATTGAATGAGAGGCACACTGGGAAACTAAGAGAATCCATCACAACAAATCTTCTCCAACAATCAAGGAAGTGGAAATACCGAGTGCATTTTCACCCCACACATGGCCGTGTAGTTTTTTTTTTTTTTTTTTTTGAACAAACAAGTTCTGCAACAGCCAACAAAGTTCTGGGCGCGGAGGCAGACGGGGTCCTCGCTCTAAAGGATGGACCACTTCATAAGGAGCAGGTCGCGCAGAAGAATACCGCTATTTATTTTCATCCTACTTCACCTAACAACGGCTCAAACTGGTAAAGTATCAAATTAACCACGTACTGTGTCACAAGAATGGATCTAAAATAGTTTATGGAGCCACAGAAACATAGACAGTTTCTTCAGTTCTAGTCTAAAATTCATCCAAGTTTCTTTCACTGTTTGCGGGCATGTCTTTGCCCTGAAGCAGTTCTTGTTTTTAGGCCAACAGAGGAGGCAAATTTGCATTTTTGCAAGTTTAACTTCCTATCTCGCATGCAAAGCTGCTTTTAATAACTTGAGGCTGGTGAGAACGTGTTGCAGTCTGTAACTTGTTATGCAGAGCTGATATCGGTTGGTAATAAATTGGCTCAAATTTCTCTCAAAAGTTTCCTAGAACAGCGCAAATAACTAATTTCGTTAAGAAATTCTCGGGTCAACGAACATGCTGCGATTAAATGAGCTTCTGTTGCCACATTTGCATTTTAATGCAACATAATTTATAATGCTTGGATTTGAATGAGCCCCTTTGCGCGTCGGGTCAGGATTCTGCGGCTCAGTGGGCTGCAGGCTGTGATGTCATGCTTGAGTTTGCCTGCGACCGGCGTCGGTTTACCGCGAAAAGGTTTCACGTCGGTCTGAGAACGAGCTGGATGCAAGAACACCGCAAGGAACTGAGTAGATTAACATTCCTGTCATGGATCTGTTTAATGGATCCCCTCCTTGCAAATGTCTGATGTTCAAGCGCTTAGCATTAGCAGTCTCAGCCGCCATATTCCTGTTTATTCTGACAAACGGAAATGTTTGACAGGTTTAATATCTTGCACATCTAGTTTTATTGCATGCAAAGGCAGAGTGGACTCATTTTTCTGCAATGCACCTGCAAGACAGCAGAGCTGTGGGCTCCTCCATCACTGTGTCATGCTGCACTTAAAAACACACCCAATATTTTGTGTACTATGTGTACCATTTGGTTCATGCTGTTTGCCACTCTTATGGTCCATGGCCTATGGCTATTGATGTTTGATGTTTGCTTTTAAGAGGTGCGGACCACTTCCTTTACAGGTACTGCTACTCAGAGACCCCTAATGGAGTGACACATCTTTAAGGTTATCACTTAAAGATGTTTTATCTTTACCCATGGCTTACACACACTTTGTAGCTGGAAGCATTTATTATTCACTGGATGAAATGAAGTGATGGAACGAGGAAGTGAGCCAGCTGACCTAATCACATTCAAGTGGCACAGTAGCCGCTGTGTCCACAGCTAATGAGGGTCTGGTGCACTCGGAGACTGAGATGATTTCAAAGCGCACAGCACATGTGGCTGTGTTGAGATTGTGGCCTTACTTTAGTGCTTGCAGTTGATAATATGTTTGTGTCTCTGAGTCTTTTGATGTCAGACATCAACATGTGTATATTGGAGACATGAGAGAGCATTTAATGCACAGACAGGAAGTGAGACATTCTTGCACATGCACAATTCACTTCAGTTACATTCACATGTTCTTCTACTTCCACACATTTGAGTTAGGTTTCCTTTGCATTCAAAGTCTAAATATATGAAGAGTTCGTTATTTTCTGTGCCTTATCTCCTTGTGTATATTTTCTCCCTCACAATTTCTGCCCTGTCTTGTCCTTTGCTAACAAGGGGAAACATCAATGATGCAGACCCCCCACTGTGTTCTGTTTGATCCTGTCCTCTTCCTTGTCCAGTATCAAACTCCCAAAAGCATAGAACAAGAGTTTCTTCTTTGATCAAAGAACAAATTAATTTAAACTGAAAACAAAATTACAAGGTCAGTTTAATTAGGCACTCTTCAAATTGCAGAACACTGGGATTTTTGTGCCTCATTGTGTGACTATCTTATTTCACTGGAAACATTACTGGAAAAATTAAACATCAGAAGTGTCGGATATGACGAACTCTGCGCCTAGTTGCTGATTCTGCAAGATTCACATCAAACTGCTTCTCAGACTTTTTGATGAGCCAAACTATTTGGAACGCCCCCAAGTCTTTAATATGTAGAAGTGATGCTTAAACACGTTGTGGCGCCGGACTGCAATCTATAGTATTCCATGCACATCTGGCTTCCAGAGAGTCCCTATCCCTTCAGGGTTCTACGACTCTGAGCTTCTGATCACTGAAAGCTCTTAGTAGCTTTCAGTGGGACTGGTTGGAGATGCTTCCTGTAGAATTGCAATGAGCAGACATCAGAGGATCTCTCTTCTTTGCAGTGTCCCTTTATGTCATCTGTGTTTTTATTCAAGTTCATGAACCCAGTGCTCACTGCTGTAGAGGTCATAATTATGAAAACAAGATTGAAACTTGTATATTTTTTATTTTTCTTCCAACAAGTCAGACATTCTTACAATCTTTCAAAGTCATATTTGTTATTTGCCAGACATTTTCTTTGGCTACTTTTCCACTCAGTTCAGTCTAGTCTTTCTGCCTTATCGCGATGGTGTATTCCAGAAACGTTAATAAGAAGAGAACAAAAGCCGTTGATAAAAAAATGCTGAAAATCTTGCCATTGTGAAATATGCTGTGTACCATTTACCTCAACCGTCAGATCAACTTGCATATCAGATTGGAATTAAACCCAACTTTGTTCCTGCAAGTCGAAAGTCAGTGAGAATTGCTGATTATTTAACTAAATGGCAACAACCATTGTATTAGTAATACAAGGTGGTAGAAGAATATTTCATTGTTGTACCATTTTAGTTTCATACATTTATTTAGTTTGTTTGTGATTCATAAACTGTGATGAGTTCAGAAAATTGCTATTTGAAAATCACGCTGTTGGTTCTAAAATGCCCTTTTACAAAACTGATGTTGCATATTTATAATTAACTCAGTAAAAAAAAGGGGGAGGAAATTGTGTCTTGCGACAATCTACTTGTGAAAGAGCGACTAAAGGCCCAAGGAATGACTCATAGATCAGAGTTATGTGGCTTAACAAACAAAAAACATTCCTCAGGAAATTACTAGGAGTAGGATTTAAAGCAATCAAGTTCCAAGCTCTTTTTATGAGCTATTACTATGCTACCCATGTCTCCACCTTAACACTAAATGAATGAATGAATAAATGAACACAAACAAATAAGTGACAACTAACAACATGCTTAACTTCCACCAGTTTTTTTTCCCCTGTATGTTGTTTTCTCCCTGTGTGTGTGTGTGTGTGTGTGTGTGGGGGGGGGGGGTGTGGGGGGGGGGAGGTGTGGGGGGGGGGGGGGGTGTGCGTGTGTGTGTGTATTCTCTCTGGGTACTCTGGCTTCCTTCCGCAGTCTGAAAATATGTTTTTGATAATGTTTTGAAACTGTGTCATTATTACAATCTCCCTGTCTGCGATACACATTATGTGAAGAACTGCTTGGATTGGAATTAATACCAGATATTTAAATACCATATAATGAGAATTTCTTTACGTGTAATATATTTAGTGATGCTATTTATTTATTGTAGCAAAAAACTTCTAAAAAGTAAGCAGGTCACATGGTGGTAAAGTCATTTGGAAACAACAAGTTGTTTTAAAGCTGAAAACAGAAGCAATTTTATCCATAAAACATGGCGGAGTCGAAATAACCAAGGATTAAAAATGATAGACATTATTAATTTTCTTTCTTTTTGGAGCAGTTGCATTGACAACTTTTTATCTTTGGTCTTTGCTGCCTATGAATCTAAAGCATACAGACATTAATAATTTATACTTATTGTATATTTTGTGCAAGTCATGAGTATTGTGTTTTCGTCATTATTATTTCAATTTGAACGTTTTAGTGATATTGAGCAGCTAATATTGGATAAATTAGTTGCTCGACATCCTCTGTGTCTTAGTGTTGCCCTGAAATGAACTCGCAACAGGAGCAACAAGAGCGCCTGTTGCAAGATATTGTTTGCAACAACAACAACAAAAAAAGAATTTCAGATAAAAGAAAATATATTTTGAAAATATATTTAATACATTTGGTTCTCTGGAAGGACTAAAGAGATGAAAAATCACTAGTGACTGTCTGGTTTGTATGAATCTCTGTCAGATCACTTGTTAATTTGTGCTTCTTTACTATTGGTGAGAAGTTGTGATTTCTTTTAGCATTTTAGAGTAAAATAAACTATTGTTAGGTCATTTTAACATTAAACAGGAAAAGGAAATCATACAGAAAAGACACACAAATTGCTCAAGAAAGTCATCATATGTCCAGAAGTTTAAATCTTGAGTTTTTCTGAGGGGCGGCTGTTTGGTTCAGGGCCTTGAGGGGCAGGTGTTTTCTCTGTGGGCCAAGTGGCTATTGGCCTGTCAGCTCATCATGCGGAGGAACAAAACAAGATCATGGAAATCTGCGGAGATCCAAAAATGTTGTGCTAATGTGAACTGGAAGGAGTCATGTAACCAGACTCCAACACCAAAGTGATAACTGATATGGATGTGGAACTATTAGCTCTAAAAACACGACAGAGTTCCTGACCCACTTTCAGTAGTGGGTTTAGTTATCATATGTGCTTTTTCTGGCTGTCATTGTAAAAATGCATGTATTTTGCACCTTATTTATGGACAAACTTGTTTTTCTGAGTGACCTTAAGCAAAGGCTTAACTTTTTACATTGTCAAAGATTTGAATGCAAATGTTTGATTAATGAATTATTTGACTACACTCTTGCATGTGTTAAGTGACTCCTTTCTTTTTATTTAGATTTTGTTGATCATTGATGTTTTATCATTTGTAGAATATTCTGTGTAATGTATTTTAGTTATGTTTTTGTCGAGGAAAAATGAGATTTTAAATCTTAATTGGTCTTCAAATTGACTGTGGTAGATAGGCACCAGCACCCCTTGCGACCCTGCGGTTATAATAAATACATAATAAACAGACGGATCTTTATAAAGCAATGATGATAATGATAATAACAGATAAACATTAAACATATCTACTCCAGTGTATCACTACATTTCAATAATAATACAAAACAAATGGCTAAATCTATATTTCTCATATTTAGAATTTTAAAAAATTCTTCACATTTATTTTGTGTGCCACACATAAAGCAACAGAGATTCAAAAGCAGTTTTAACAAGACATAAGGCTCTGTGTTATTTTTCCCCCTGTAGCTGATTTAATCAAGCTAGATGTGAACAGTTAATGCACATCATGTGCTCAGTTTGTCAAGATTATTTGTGTTTTTTACTTTTTAATATGTGTTACATGTATTAGTTCCTCTTAACTTGCAGTGTTCTTGTCTGCACACAGATGTGACCCAGACAAAGGGTCACATCCTGTTCTAATTAAATTATCTATTCCCAGTGCCTGAGAGAAAATGTGTCTGGATTTATTCAACCATTTGCACTGGATCTTTTATAGTTTTTCATTGTTAATCACCATCTTTGAGAGCCTGGCGCCCTTGGACCTTTTTTTTATTATTATTTTTTTTAATGCATCCTCTTTTTGCTGCACTTTTTACAGACAATTTCATTTCACTGAGCAGATTTGTATTTCTTCTTGATCCAAGCATGTATTTTTCACCACCTGATCTAATCTGAGCATGTCGTGTCATTTCAAGTATAAATGTCAGTTCTTTCCCTCCTCTCATTCCAGGGTGTGGTCAAAGATACGGTGGGAATATTTAAGTGCGCAGATCTCCTCTTGGCTTCATTTCTCGTTAAATTTCTTCCAGAGCAATCACTGTTGACAGTGTAGTACTGTCTCTATGAGAGAGGGGTGTTCTCAGGCAGGGTTTGGTGTGTAGGTGGTGTGAGTCATAAAGAATGTCTTCAGAGACATTTGCTTTAGAATCACAGAGCACACATTATGTCCATGGATGACTGAAATGGTGCTGAGTTGTGTCGCCGCAGGGCAGAGAGAGAACGGACCGTAAGTTCCACACATAAAGAATTTTTACTATCAGTTCTTGGGAACAGGACACAATCTGTAAGACTGACTACTCAAATATTCTCTGTCTAATAAAGCTTGTATGTCAATGCTACTTGGCGGTTCTGGTTATCTCCCAGATAAAAGTACAATGGGAAGGAAAGCGTGCTTAGAAAAAGTAAGAATCTGCAAGTTTGTTTCAGCTTTATATGTACATTTTCTGCATCCTCACTACATTCAATTTGCTGTATTTGAATGTTTTGCAAAAACATCTATGAACTGGCTGGATATTTTAGCTCTTTCCCAAGTTTTTTGACATTTGCTGTAGTTGGAAAAACACCCCGGTCCATGGAGCTTGTGAAATTTATAGTCACGCAGCACCGTTGCTTCTTGCACGGCTTATTTATCAGTAGAATTCCAGAACTTTTGAAGATTTTGATCTTTTTATCCTTGCTCAACCTTCTCAACTTTCTCCAAATTGACATAAGTTGAAAGGGTAGGTAAGGACATTGCAACAAAGAATAATGAGATGCGAGTGAAACTTGTTCAGACAGTCAGTGCTGCAGGAAAGGTAAAGAAGCTGTTAGAATTTATATAATAACTCATACTGACTTAATGGATCTTAAGCATAGAAACGATAACATTCTTTCACTGATGGCTGCTCGTATCCAAACTTCTAAAGGCAACCTTCCATTTCTCTGGGCTTTTTTTCTTGATGCTTGTGTGGAGTAGGCTTTTCTTTATTTTAAAAGGGTAAAGCTCTTTAATAAGCTTTTCACGTTGCTTCAACAGCTTTTAGACTGACGTCTCCACAGGATATTTTATATCCAGGTTCTCAGCATCAAACACACCCATACCAATAAGGTTTTTGCACATTGGTTTCTTGGAGTCTTATGATTCCACCCAAATCTAATTAGGGTGTCATCCTCACTACTTATTGGAAACACACAGCGTCTGCTGCTTGCTTCAGATGTCTCTTTGTGACTTAGATACAGAGTTTTATTATTCATTTACTGACATATGAGTGTTAGAGGTCAACAATCTTTTGTCAACCTCAAACTTAATTGTAGAAAACGATAACATTCAAAACTTACAGCTTTATGTCTGTTGGACAGTGCAAATAGATAAGATTAAAGTAACTTTGTCAGGTGCTGATATAGTTTGCCTGTCAGCTTTTTTAAATTAATCAACCCCATGTTGCTTTTGTTTAGGATCATCACAAGGGACCAATGGTCCAAACATCAGGGCCTTATGACTTCTCTTCCTCAGTGCTTTCAGGAGCCATATTATCAGTAACTAGAGATTTACCTGATATTATGATAATGAAAACAGATGTTCTGTGAAGATATTGGGGTTTATTAGAAAACATGAGAGAGCATAATTATGAAGACCAAGGAGTACTGGTTACATTGCTCCTTGGTTATGCAGGAGCATGCAGGCACCAAACAATAACCAAAACTTTGAACACATCTCAGTCATGTTCAATCGATCATACTGGAGTTGTCGGGAAAAGGAATGGAAAAATACAGTTCGGTCTTAAAAAAGAACTTCTTGTGATCCTTAAAAATTGTAAGCCTGAGGTGGAGGCTCAGCTTCCATACAGCTATAACCACAATTCAGTTTTAGAAAAAACCCAATGAAGACCAGACACGAATGCAATGAAGAAGTTGTGATAAGACTGGAAAGTTAATGGTGGCAGATGTTGTCTATCCAACCTGCACTGAAAGGTGAAAAACATTGACACAGGCCAAATATGAGTATGCATCACACTATTTAGATTTTCATTTGTGAAAGCTTTGGAAATCCCCATCACTACTTTCTGTTGGTCCCAATAAAATATAACACGATTTTTGTTTGCAACAAACAAAAATCAGGTTATGTGTGGCAAATGATTAACTTACTGTTTTAACAGTTCAAGTAAAACCAGCCACTCTTGGTTTGCTAGGCATTGTTTACTTTATACTTGCAATTAAAACGATCAAGCTAGTTAAATTCAGTAGTTGAAGCACTTTATTGCATGTATTTATGTATTTATAAGTACATGCAATATTTAACCACTGCTGAATTAGCACTTTTCCTCTGGAAAGTGACAGTTATAGGAAATCTCTGAAAGGCCTACGTCCGACAAAGTCCAAGCTGTCTCTTTTTCTGCTGTCCTGGCAGGTTTTTTTTTGGCCCATCACAGCTCTGCTGCATGACTGCAAACAGTAGCTCACACAAAATATTTCATTCGTTGTCAATAAATTTCCCAGTGCCACCAAAATGCTGACTTCCTGCAGAAATATATTATATAAGAAGAACAATTCTGCTGTGTATCACACAGAGGCCTCTGGACTTTGGGTTCAATTGTCAGCAAACGTTTTGTACAAAATTGCATGATGTGAATATTTATAAAACATAAGCTTGGTTAAACTTTTATTATTTTGCTGAAGCTTTTCAAAGAGTACTTTACTGTTCAAGCTAAAGAAATGTTTCAGTTTTTGCCATTTTCTGCTATTTCTGTAATGATTTAATTTGAACAGTGTGTATTACTCTTTATATAGTCAGCATTTGTCCCATCAGATCATGTTTTCTATTGTTGAACATAGTTATAATTTATTGTCTTATCTACCAACAACCTCTTATGTAGCTGAGGGCGATGGAGCTGTTAAAAATGTTTAGGGAAAAAAAAAGATGGAGTCTGCTCTGCAAATAAATAAAGCCATAAAATGTAATGCTGTGTTTTTCTCCAAGCGGTGTCTGGGCAATAGTAAACTATCCCTACATGTTTAATTAACGAGGAGAATAAAAGGCAAACTCTGAGCAGCGAGAGTTTCAGGAGGCAATTTGGGTTTAGGATCCTCATTTCAGATGCTTGGAATGCAAAGTGCTGAGCCACACTCTGTAGCAGCTGGTGGGAGACTGGCTGCGCACAAAGCTCTGATCCTGGCTAATGCTCACGACAGCACTTTATCAGCAGACATCTAATAACATGAGCAGCAGATTGCAAATAAAACACAGGCTCATTGAAAGGAGGGAAGCTGTCGTCTTGAAGGAAGCCCTTATCTGTAGGGGATAAAGTCAACTGTAATAAACATTATTTGATCATCTATGGTTCAGAAAATGCATTTAAACAACTGTTATGTTATTGAGCTTGCAAAAAATACATCATGAAAATAAAAACTCATTCCTTTATTTGTTTGTGGCATGCAAAACTGAGGATGACTGGTTTAGATTCTTTTAAATGAAATCCAGCTGTGTCATTGTTGGCTGGCACTGGGGGATCTGTGCAGGTGTCAGCTGCACTACCGCAGAATTACAGGTTAGTCTGTGTACCACCTCTTATGCTATAATAACATCCACAGAAGCCGGACCACCTGCCAACGCAGGGGACATCTTTTTTTTTTTGACTCACAGGAAGGAGGAAGGCACCACACATTAAAACCAATTACCAGCCACGATAAGTCCTGCTCATTGGACAAGTAACAACTAGTATTTAGCTGAGCCAGATGAAGAAGTGGGAAGTCGCAAAGGTAGAATTGTAGTTTTGAGCTGACAAGATAAAAGCATTTTCCCGTATGCTACAAGTTTCTTTCAGTGTTATGTAATTTTTTTTTATGCAATGTTAGATGAAGGGACAAACATAAAGCAAAACATCATTTATTAAAGTGCGTTAAGTTGTTTGAAATGTCTGAATTTACAAGTGTGTGAGCATGAAATAACTCAATGTTTTCTCAGACCCCTTTATTACCATAGACAGATGGTTCATTTTCTCTTGGTTTCCATTCACAGCTGATCCTGTTGATGTTTTGCGAGTTCTTGGGCTGTCAGAGAACATGGAGGGGGTTTCCTTGGAGGCTGGTTTCTGCACTGGCAGGAGGGGCACAGAGGAGACGGACCTGGCTTACAAGATCAAAAAGATCCAGCTCAGCACTCCCACTAAACAGCTATTCCATGGTACTGTCTAGACTTTTTTCCCCCTTCTACATGACAACACACAGAAAATCCTCTTAATCTACTTCTGCCATGGGGTTCTCAATTATTTTCTTTAATGTCTGAAATTAAGATGTACAAAATATATGCGAATGTTGACCCTGTAGAGCAAAATATATGTGACAGAACCTCACCTACTTTCCCCTCTTCTACACTCCATCTTTTCATAGTTCATATTTTTCATCATTATTCTTATCCAGGTCCTTCCCAGCAGGATGATGAAATGGGTGCTTCCTGCTGCGCCCCGCTCTTCATTTCTTAACAACTCTCCTCTCTGCTCCTCCACCTGCAGATTCCACTTTTCCTGAGAATTTCTCCCTGATGGCTACCGTAAGAGCTAAAAAGGGCTCCCAGTTCTTCCTTTTTTCAGTGTATGATGACCAGGGGGTGCAGCAGGTGGGGCTCGAGGTGGGTCGGTCCCCTGTCTTTGTGTACGAAGACCAGCATGGGCAGCCCACTCCACAACAGTATCCTATTTTCAGGAAGATCAACACAGCAGATGGAAAGTGGGTAGTATGAAGGCCTTATCCTCCCTGTTGAATATGACACCAAATGATCTGACAGAACTAAGCTGTCAGTTTGATTTCATGTGTTAATTCTTTTAATCTTAACCAAACTCAACATGAGATTCATCGTGAAATTGTCTTGTCTAAATGCTTTGCAATATATGTTAAAGACTGGATAAATTCGGCATCTTCTATGGACACAAACAAATAAACTTCTCCTTTAAGACTGACCTGTGTTAATTCTTTCTGGTTGGTGTTTCAGATGGCACAGGATAGCCTACAGCGTTCTCGACAAGACTGTGACCCTTTACTTGGACTGCCAGAAGGTGGAAACTCTGGATCTGCAGCGGGGGGACGATGCTGTGGTCAGCACTGAGGGAGTTATTGTTTTTGGAACACGACTGCTGGATGAAGATGTTTTTGAGGTATGAGATTATGAAAGAGCATGGCCACAAACAGTTGATTTCAGGGTCAGACTGATGCTTACTTTATTGCTTTTTTTTCTATTATGTTTAGATCTCTTCTCAGCAGATCTGGTTTGGCAGATACTAAGAATAAACAATGTGATTGTATTGTGTGCTGTGAGCCTTTATGCAGCAGCAGTTCTGTCTTCTGTCTGAATTTTTGTTGTGGTTTAAACAAAAGAAATTGTCTAAAACTTTACGTCTCTTTTATTTTTGTGTTGCATGTGTGTGGGAAGCTTATTCTGATGGGGTTATATAGTCTATATTAGATGACAAGGCTCAGTAGGGGACTTCCTGGTGATCATGCATGACCTATTTTATTCTATCATTTGGAAACCTCTCAGGGTTGTTTTAAAAAACCACCAGATGGAGTGGAGCTTATCTGAAGTGCTACAAACATATGTGGTTTTAAAATTGTCAAGTAGCTTAAACAACAGGGATTTCAACTAGTTATTGATACAGTTAGATTATGCGTTCCACTGCACCAGTTTTTAAACAGTATTTTAATTGATTCTTTTCTTACTTATATCTACACAGTTTCAGTTTAATGATGGCAAATTGAGAATTTGTAACTTCTATAGGTACTGCCACATAGATCCCATTGGACATGGGATCTCAGATGTTTGCTTGAGAAGATCAGTGACCAAAAAGCTTCAAGAAGACCAAACAAGACACCAGACATATGTTGTTCAAAACTCACAGCTTGAGCAAGGAGAGAATTAATTAAAGAACCAGAGAACAGGCCCAGGGTGATTCTGGAAGAGCTGTACAGGTTCTATTAATGGTGCGCTGCGGAAATGTGGCCTTTTTGGAAGTGTGGCAATAAGAAAGACGTTGAAAAGCAAAAGCGGAGTGTAACGAACATATTTGTTACACTTTTAAACACGTTTCAAGTTTGAAGCCTTTGGTTTAAATGCTGAATGCTCTTTTATGGACAGAGCTAGAGCTACACGTCACCCAGAATATACAATTGCCACTGCTAAACATGATAGATACCACTTGACACTCTGGGTATGCTTTGCTTTTCTTCACCAGAAAGAGAGAAAGTGGGAAAGTGCTACACTAACTGCAGAATAATCTTGGTAACTGAAAGTAGACTTGTAGCTTTAAGAGAAGCGTTGATTTTTTTTTATTTACACAAACAATTAAATCATGTGTTCTTTTCCTAACAGTTTACAGTCACACCATACTTTGTGTTCATCTATCACACAAAATCACAATAAAGTGCAAAAAAGTGTGTGGTTATAAAATGACAAAATTGAAACAAGTTCAGACTTTGAGGCTTTAAACAATTTGTAATTGTTAATTTTGTAGAATGGGGGTGACATATGAATTGTTTGTTAATTGCCACTGTAAAGAAACGACTGTCAGAAGAAAATATTATGTTTAATAAGGAAAATTGTAACTTGTCCTTTATACCAAAGCCAAAAAATAATGCTAGTATTAATTTAAAGATTTGACTTTGCACATGGGGAATCTTGGTAGTGTGACTGTAATGATAAAAAGCTTAATCTCTACAATTTAAGGGATTTCTGCAAAATGAAACAGGCAGGCTTTTTACATTAACATGAATGGCCACATATGTATTAATATGCAGCAAAGCTCACTCGGGGAGTATCAAATCAAACTCTGAGAGTCTCACCAGTTCCCTTTTTCTCTGCTGTAACCTTTACTGTCAGTCATTCTTTGTGCTTCCCATGATAATACTCAACCTTCTCCATTGTCATTCCCTATGAGGCCCAACTAAATCTCTAACCAGCAGCATGAAATTGAGATCAGCTCAAGCCCCTTCCCCTTCCATGTCCTCAGGGCCCAGAGTCCTCCTAATAGAGTATAGAAGAAAATGGATGATAGAGAGGCATAAGATAAGATTCTGTACCTGTTAAAAGGTTTTGTGAATGTGCAGGGTGAGTTTTTTATTCTTAGTTGCAACGACAACAAAACAGAAGAAATTCTTGAAAAAAATTATTGATCACAATACTTATTTACAAATTTTTCCTTGCTTGATATGTTTTTATTCATTTCTTTCTTTTCTTGTTTTTTTTTTTTTTGCATATTGCCTTCTTATAAACTTGTAGCTTTTTGGGTTTGTATGCATTGTCAACACTTCATTTTTGACTTTGCCCACAAATTAACATCTTACCATTTGTGCCCTTACTTAACCTCAGCTGCTATGCTGTTCCCCTCACTTCCACCCCACTTCCTTGTAGATAGTGATTGTAGCTTTCCAGTTTATGTAATTACTTAAATCCCACTTGAGAAATGCGTCTCCTTGTGGGCATCATAAATTTCCCTATTCAAAAGCAACCAAGACCTCTTAATTTTTGGCTTTGGTCCAAAATCACTCTGATGCCCTAATTTGTCATCTTATGCAAAGAGTCATGATGATGATCACATCCGATTTGTGGTTATGACTAATACGTTAAAGTCAGTCTTTATTATGTGTCATCCCAAATCATCCTTTATGTCAGTCAGTAAACTTTTTGAGGTTATATATATGTGAAGAACCCCCCTTTTTTGTGTTTTAATTAAAAAATATTTTTTATTTTGTATTTCAACAGCAGAGTTCGATATATTGGGTGAGGCTGGTACCACAGGGAGAGAAGTTAAGCAGGCTGACCTCTGGGCCTCTGTTCCCAGGCCCTGGTTCTGGGGAGGTGGCCAATGTTCTGGCCCAGTTCTCCCATCATGGGACCTTAGCGTGGGAGCACAAGGACTGTGGTCTGCCTATTGCTTCCAGATTGCCTACAAACGGCTACACAAACTCAGTATTTTTGCTCGGAGATGCAGTAAAGTAAACATCAATTTGGCCCTGCTGTGTTTTAGCTTTGGCTGCTGCATGCCTCCAGTACATGGACTGTGAAGATAAGATCCAAACCTGGACTGCATTGTTAGGAAATTATTATCCATTCTGGTTTAAACAGTACAAGCAATAAGAGAGTTATTGGCCTAGTATGCTGGGCATGTTGAAACAACTATTACAGTGCATAATGTTGTGTAACAAATGTGATGTTCGCACCATCGAAAACTTATTCAAAATGGTTGTCAGCTTTTTAGATGTTGCAATTGTTGCAACTTAGGCAAAAAATAAAAGTTTTACTCTTGTTATTTTATCCACATATTGTGCAGGAAGGGTTTGTTTCCTGATCTGATTAAGGCATGTCAGAGGGGCTCAGTTCAGTTTCTTCTGACATGGGTGAATATGATTGCAGGCTTTTAGGGAGGCAGTGGATAAAAAAAAACAACAACATAGCATTTGCCAAAAAAATAAACTGAATCCTAATTCAGGTGATGTGTTTTCTGTATGCAATTCATCCTCAGAAGTTCGTGCCTTATACTAAACAGAGTACGGTGCAGATTAGCTTTACGACTTGTGCTTTTCAAGAGGGGTTAAAAGCACAAGAAAAGTGCAGATGAGAAATTTCCTTTGATTTCAAATTGTGATTGGATTAGTTTGCATTAGCTCCCATTTGCTTTTCTTTCTTCTTTGTCTCTCACCTTTGAGTGCAATCATTTTATTTCCTGGGATCTGGCTTGTGGCCAAAACAGGAAGAATAATTGGATAAGTACTCCTTTTATGTTTGATGTTTTGAAAGCATAAAATGCAGTTTGAATAGTCAATCCTCAGTTTATCCTTTTGCTCTGCAGTTAAGACTATGCATGATCATATTTTGCTGACTAAGGTTGTCTTGAGTTGTTTCAGATGTTGTGAAACAGTGATGTTAATACTTTGGATTTATTTGACCTGTGGCTGCTAAATCCAGTTAAAGGGATTACAATGGGACATTAATTAAAACAATATCAAGGTTTCAGTCAAATATAATTTATCCCACATTCCTGCCCAGATGTCCTAGTTTACCATTTCACCTGACAGTTATGATTTCAAAGGGTGTGACTCCTTTCACTAATATACTGCTGTCAAACAGCAAGCAATGTGTCCTGTGGACTTTTACTTTTTAAAATTTGTTGAATAATTATTTCACAATTAAATTCAGAAACAAATCTGGATTTCACAGAGCTGTGAAAAAATCTGGTCACAGTTCATCCCCTGATTCTCTAGCCTCTTTTTAAATTTATTTTCACACTTAAATCTCTCAGGTCATAAAATAAATATTACTGTCAGAAAATATAACAAACTGCAGTTTTCAGGTGATTATTTCTTTTATAAATCACAAAAGGCATCCAAACCAACATAGCATAATGTGTGAAAATTTTATTACCCCCTAAATTTGATATCTGTTTTTGTCACACTTGGTGGAAACAACTGGCATTAATAATATTTTATGGTTCAATCTGTTGTGGTAAATTGCACTGGACTTAATGGAGTCCCATTAAAAGGAGCCACATTGTATCACTCTACAACTTCATGATTGACTTTTGGTGTGATGCTTGTTTGTAAAGAGCAAACTTGTGCAGGATGCACTTAGCTTGAAGTTTTCTTCAAGGTTTATTTAGGGTTACATGTTCATTATACAGTCTAACAGTAATCAGGCTTGATTATGACTTGTAAAATTTAACTCAGCTTTAAGAAATATCTTATTCATCAGAGTTAAATCATGATTTAACATTAATACAATTAGTTTTTTCGCATAGGGCCAGGTTAGTTAGAATAGCTTTTTCCCCCTTAAAATAAATAAATTTATTTATGTTAATTTTCTTGTATATTTGTTCAAATTTTTTTGATGATATGAAACATTTAAGTGCAATAAAACAACAAATGACATCCGTAACAAAGCAGATACTTTTTTACTTGTATTGCTTGTACGATTGCTATATGAAGCATTGAATTTACTATTGTCCTTGATTAATTAGAACTTGATAAGTAACCTAAAGTTTTTTCACAACACAAATAAAAAAATTATTCTAGTCCTTTAAATGCCATGAAGAATTCAGTAATCTTATAAGGAGATGCTAAAGCGAGTGGAGCCTGTGGGCTCAGAGCTGCAGGGTGCAGCAGTGCTGTCTTTGTCCATGTTTGTAAATATGCTCTGGCATTATGCCTGGAGGGCACAATGGGAAATTAAAGGTCCTGACAGGAGGGGTGAGAGAAAGCTTTGTGACTGTTTCTTGCACAAAAACGAACCCCCTCCTGGGGTTATAGGAGCACTGTGAGCTATTGTCTGTGTCCATGCTGTCACTTTTATCAGCCTGACACCTTGATTTAGCCAAATGATTACCAGCCCATTCTTAAGGTGTTTTGAAAATGGTTCTTCACTTTGTACCATTTTTTTATCACTTATTTAAAGGGATCATTCATTTTTGATTTCTTGATTTCAGGGAGATATTCAGCAGCTGATGGTTGTGGATGACCCCCAGGCTGCTGCCAACTATTGTGTGAACTTCATACCAGATTGTGACTTGGCTTTGCCATACAACAGTCAAACTCTGGACCAGCAGGAGGTCAGTACTGCAAGAGACCCAGCAATGCTAATCAGAAAAAGATATCTTTGCACAGTTTAGCTCTAGATTAATTTCACATATTTGCAAGATTTGCAAGGAAAAGAGCCCAAATGCACCACTTACACTTTTGTAATATCTAGATGTGTCTAGATGTCTGACTTTAAAATCTAAATGTCTGAGATTTTTCATGCACATTTGAGAATTCACAGTGTCAAAGTGAATTTTTATATCAGAGGACATCCAAGTTAAATGTGAAATTAAACTGTGAAATAAATCTAGAAATATTAAAGTTTTTTGTTTGAATTACATTTTCTCTATGACGCAGTTACCCTTTATATCTTGTAACACCTATTAGTGAAATGTGAAAGCTTTTTAAATTTTGCACTGTATTTTGAATTTTCTGTATTATCAAGTTATTTTACTGGATGTTTGAAGATCATAATTTTTATAATATGGTCTTAGAGACACTACAGGCTTTTGATTATTGCATCTGACTCCAAGTCCCCTTGCCCCTTGGCAATTGAAAAAGGTTTGGTGAATCCTGCATATCATAAAACTACTCATAAAAGTATTAGCTTACTACTAGACACAGTTGTGCGTTGCAAAGTGTGTCTGCAAAGAAACTGTGCTGAGATAAAGAGGGAATACACCAGCTGTTGAGACTTGTTTTGAAATACAGCCAACATGGAAGCATTTCTAATATCAGGTGCGCTTTTGGCAGCTCACACTCTCACACTAAAACACGGAAACAGAGAAGAAAAGCCAAAAAGGACACACATCCGACCACACATCTGTACAGCAAGCCAGAAGCAAATGACTCAACAGCTCATTCTTTCCTAGAGGCATGTAAAAAAACATAAAATAAAGATTTTATCAGTAATAAAGATGATTATATATGGTTTTGTGGTGATAAATGAAAGAGATAAGGGGAAAAGACGCAGCTGTGCGTGTGGACGGGTTTCAGGAAGCACGTTTTAATTCAGCTTACATAGAAATAATTAAATAAATGAACGGCGCACAATGCGGCTGCTCATCGATGAAGGAATGAAGAATGAGTCCATCTTGGTAGTCACACAGCTGCCTTTCATACAAATACAGCTGAATGAGAAGCTCTTAATCCAGAGCGTGTCCACATCTCTCACCAGCCTGACCTACTTCCCATCACACTCTCACTCACTGACCATGTTTACCAGCGGATCTAAATCATGTCACGTCTCACATTTCACAGGTTTTGCCTTCAGAAGCATTTTTAGCCACAGGACATTCAGATAAGTGACATGCATCATAGATCTCTCAGTAAAGGCAAATACTTTCTCAGGAACAATGACAGTTTTAATATTTGTTGGATTATACACAAAGTCTTTGAAAGTAATCTACTGCATATGATGATAATAACTGTAAACTTTAGCACATATTTTTCACACTACAGAAACAAGCTTCAGAGGGCTTTATTGAATGTAATATGACAGCCCAACGTAAAGTGGAGCAGAAATTGGTAGAGGAAGAAAAACTGTGAAAAGCTTTTTTTACAGGTAAAATCTAAAGATTTGTTTTGGATTTGTATTCACTGAATCAGTAGAAACTCCTTTTTGCTGCTACAATAACTTAAAGTGTTTTGGGTGTATGCATCCATTGCATTGGGCCCTCTCTTTTAGAAGGTATTTCAAACTCAGTCAGTTTGGAGGAAACACATCTGTGAACATCAAATTTGCAGTCCTTATTTAGATTTGGCACAAGGTTTTAATTGTGTCATTCCAAAACATGAATCAGACACTTTGATCGAAACCACGCCATTGTTCAGTGTCGTCGTCCTGCTCGAAGAAGACAAATCTTCAGGTTTCCCGTTCCATCTTTTGATCCAACCATCTAGCTTTACTATCAGGTTCCACAATGAGAATGGTGATGTGAAGTTTTATTCCACAAATAGCGCTTCATGATGATTAAAAAAAAAACTTACATTTTGGTCTCATTTAACCAGAGCACCGATTCCACATGTTAGCTGTAGCAAAATGCAAACAGGACTTCTTATGGTTTCCTTTAAACAATAGCTTTCTTTTTGTAACTCTTTGTAAAGGTCAGATTTATGGAGTGAATGACTAATAGTTTTTTATATCATCATATTTCCTGTTTCTACCTGACCTTTAAATCTCTTCAGCCACAAGGGTTTTTTTTTTGTTTGTTTCTCTGGTTGTTTTAGTAAGTTTGCAGGTTAATAAGTTGTTCCATATGCTTTTCATCAACAAAGGATGGAATGAGCAGAGCTCTACTGTGTGTTTTATTTACCATACTATTTGTTTTTGTTTTTTCCATTTTCCACTTTTGCTTCTGCTCTGTATTTCAACATTTGATAATAGAACTCCCATCTTGAGTTGATGCAAAGTGGCCAACAGAGTGAACTCTCTAAGAAGGACAGGAGAGGCAAAAAAAACAAAAAGAAGAGGCACAAAAGCTCTAAAGGAAAACGCAAAGGCAAGGGAAAAGGAAAGGGAAAGGGAAAGGGCAAGAAGGGGTCCAAAAAGAAGAAGCATGAAGAAAAGGGTCCAGAGGAAGACTTTCTCAGAGTAACTACAACACCTGCTGAGTTTCAGCCACAGGACCCTGCCCAGCCCACAGAACTACCACAAACTGAGGGCGACTTTGAAACTCTTCTCCCCACTGATCAAACCACCACGGTGATGCCAACGCATAAACCTGACTTCATCCCTGAGGGCCCCACCGTGGTGCCGCCTAGTACACTGCCTGTATCAAAGCTTATCAAGGAGGTAGACAAATCTATCAATAGATGTTATCCACTCTAATACCCTCCAACCATTTGTGATTCTAACCAGACACTGCCCTTCTAACCGTAGCGAACACCTCTTCCTCTTCTTATCACTCGAGTTGCTTATCACAACTAACCAGCACCATCCTACTCATCACCTAATCTTCATCTTCATCCAGCAAATTTGGGTATTGCATCCTAATTTAACAAACAAAAATGTGTTTAATCTTTACTGAATATCTGTCTGTAATTTTGGAAAACACACAGATGCAAATCTAAAATTTCTTCTCAGTAATTATGTATCTTAAGTTCACTCAAAATGAATTCTGTGCTTGGATGGCGGCTAATTAACCCTCCTCTTGTCTTCGGGTCATTTTGACCCGAAGACAACAGGAGGTTATTCTTATTTTTTTCGTCAAGTTCACATTTGAATTGCTCCAGCAGAAAATTCCATCTGAGTTGTGAACACTGTAGGTCTGATTCAGGACTGTTAGATTTCAAGTTTCTGTATGCAGTTGCAATTAAAAAAATGTTTTATAAGGGCTTGTCCTCGGGTCATGTCAACCCGAGGGCAACAGGAGGGGGGGGAAATTTGAAAAGATATCAGTTTTACGGAGATCAGTGATGCCATTCCATACTGTTTGCCTGTCCAGCTGTGATTTCCTTAGTCTTCCGGTCAGTCTGACCTGAGGCTGGATTTGGTTATCTTTATTATTTTGTAAAGTTCACATTTGGATTGCTTGAGCCTAAACTTCCCCCTGAGTTGTGCACACCGTAGTTCTGATGCAGGACTGTTAGATTAAAGTTTCTGTATGCAGCTGCAATTGAAAAACATATTTTTTAAGGGCTTGTCCTCGGTCGACATGAGCCGAGGACAACAGGAGGGTTAAGGACATGCCACAGCGACTCGTGGTAATATGACCAGGTTTTAACTTCTCTCTAATAATAAAATAATATTTTGTATGACTCCTCCATGTTTGTTATTTCCAGTTTGTCAAGTGATGTTTTCCTGTTCCCTCTGTTTTCTGTCAGTCTCTTCCAGGTGTCACATGAATCTGATCTAGTCTATCTGCTAATTACACTTCTGTGTTGTAATTAACTGCACACCTGTGTCTCAGTTATCCAACACGTTTTAATGAAATCACCCTTTTCCCCTAACATTCATTGTTCTTTAAAGATCTGCCTTCGCAGGGAGCCACTGCGCCTCTCAGAGAGGTCTCAGTGCTCTCTGGTTTGCCTTCATGATGACTCATTTGAAACTGTGTGCCGGCCAGCAGGAAATCACAGCATCCAACACACCTCTGGTGGCGGAGTATGAAGACGACATTTATGGAGATTTACATGAAGACCTCTCGGTTTCTACAGTGACTGTGGTTCCGAATATTACTGATTACGAGGTAGGACAAATCACATAATATGCAATAAAATAGGTGACTTCACATCAGAATAGAAACGCTGATGGATTCATTCACTAACAAGTTCCTGACGTTTCAGCATATTCTTGAATACGAAGATTTTTTGAACGACACACAGTATGAAGAATATGAAGTATATGAAGATGACTTTGACTTTGCAGAGCGGGAAAGAGCTGAGACACTGGATGTTGAGGTAAATCTGGTGCTTAAATTGGAAAGTTATGTTTTTTTTTCTGCTTCCTTTGAGTCATTTATAGAAATTTGTATCTATTGTTTCTTCACTACAGGCTATACTCAGAGCAGAGAAAGGCCAGAAAGGACAGCCAGCTGTTATTGAACCGGTGAGCTGCTCGAGGGTTCAATTTAATAGTACAACAGTTCCAGTTATGTGCGAAAGTAAAGAATACTGTATTTTTTGAATCTACATTACATGAAGTTTGTTTGTTTCTAGGGTTTCTCAGTGGAAGGGCCCCCAGGTCCACCAGGCCCAGAGGTAAGACACAGCTATTAAACAACTGCATCAAAATGATTATAACTAAATGACAAATAAAAAAATGTTTCACATGAAAATGCATTTAAAAAAATTATCATTAAGGAGGGAGGAATACAGCAAGTCAATAAATTGAAGCAATCTGTTGAGTTTTTTTTAACAATTTTTAAACTGATTTGAATAATGAATTGCATTATTCAAATCAGCTGTGATCCTATCTAGCTGATCCTAATCAGCTCGATCTTATCTAATCGATAGATAGGATCAATTGCAATGTGTGTGACATTGAACTGAAATGACCACAATTATTATCCTTCAAAACAATAATTTATTGTGAATTATTGCTATAAAAATAAGCTGAATTGAATTAAAAAGTTCAAATATTTTATAAAAAACATAAACTTATTACATATACCCTTTGCTCACAGGGATTTATTTCAAACAATTTCAATAGAGGGAAGCATGAAGTGCTATAAAATTTTCTGTTGGACAGCTGTGCTGACATTGGGCTTTATAAAATATAGTGGACCAACACCGGCAGAGTGCATGGCTCCACAAATAATCACAGACTGTGGAAATGTCACACTGAACACGTCAACCCACTTGTATTTTGTGTATGTTCACTCTTCTTCTAGACTCTGGGACCTTAATTCACAAATTAAATTCAACACTTTACTTAAAATTTTACTGGACTTCTAGACAACTGAGCAACAAACTCAGATAAGGTGTTTCTGTCATTGTCTGTGGTTTAGGTGTGGCTTAGTGAGACCTATATATTTTTCACTGACTTATGCCACACTGTAGTGCTCTGAGAAATAGCTTTTTGGTTTTTGTGAGTTGAAAGATAAAATCATTAGAAATAAATGCTTGAAATGTATAGCTATTTCTGTGAAGAATCTTTATAGTACATCATTTTTTAAATTGAATTCCAGAAATACATAAACATTAAACTTCAATTCACTGAGGTGCCCTTTCCCATGTTAGGAGGAAATCGGTGCACCACTGTAAACTAGCTGAGCAGGAGAATTTTACCATTTTTTAAAGCACTTGGAGAATCAAAAACATTTATTGTTCAAGAAAGCTTTATGTTGCAACATTGCCATGTTTGTTCGTTCTTGGCAAAGTATTGTTTTGTTTACAGGGACTTCCTGGGCCAGCTGGACCAACAGGCCCTCCAGGACCCAGGGGAGATCCAGGTGATCTGGTGAGTGTGGCTCACAGTTCTGTGACAAATCAGAGATTGGAGGACACAATTGTTTACAGTGATTTGAGATTCACATTTTACAGGAGGGACTAATGAACTGAACTTGACTGTCTTATTTTGTAACTGGAATAAATTAGGATAGGAAGTTACTGACATTAAATCTATGTGACTGGAATAAAAATACTACATATTTTCTATTTTATCATTGTGACTTAAGATAACTGAATAAACTGAACTTAGTTTGATTGAAGGTCAATTCGTCTTCATCACACTCAGGAATACTGGCTCTAATCAATGTGACCTCATTGTCACCATATTTAGCTTGTTACTGTTAGCTTAAAAAGAGGGACATTTTTGAAATGTTTTATTGCTATTTTATGCAACTTAGTGGCAAGAAGATGAAGGAAAATATCCATAAAAAGAAATGAGCTCAACCTTGGTAGACTATTGATTTAAAATTTATGATTTAAAAACTCCCTGGAATTAAATCATGACAATCCAAAATCAATGGTAGCGTTAGCCACAGGATGCATGAGCTGCTCCATTCTGAACAGTTCTTAAGTTTTTAATGCAAAAACACCATATAAATGCATGAGATAATTACAACAAGGCTGGCTCCACTCTGGTTCCAATGGGCTGTAGGGCTTGGTTAAGGGTTTGTTTCCTCTCAGGAGCTGGTGGTGAAAGCAGCCGCATCCAGAATATCCTTTTCAGCTCAGGTCCTGAAAACAAAAGCAATGGTTAGCAGTAGTAATGTTGGTCTCAAACAGGCTATCTTGAAAGTTGGGATATCTTTTTAGGTCTTGTTCGCTTCGGCAAACCCATGGGAAAAAAATAATAGCAGTTCCAATAATAGGGAATCTGTAACTCCAAGGTTACTCCAAAAATTCAATGGATGACAGACAACTCTATTTTGTATCCAAAGCTCCTGGATAAAGAGGCTGTCCTCCCCAAGTGAAGAAAAGGGGTTTGTGTGCTTATTTATCCACAGCATAGCTTGGATGAATAAAATTGTTACAGAGATAGATGAAAATGAAAGAGTCAGTAATGACAAATATTTTTTTCCCATACTCAATTTTGTTAAAAGCATTTGTCAGTTATATGACAAAATACACATCTTACACTGATCCATTACTTCAGAGCTCAAATGGGCATGTCAAATGGGCAGATTCTTACATGGATTTAAAAAAAAAAAGAAGCTAGAGAAATAACTATTATGACACACAACATCATTTCCTTATCTCCCACACCAGTTTCTATGCATGAATACAAATGAGCAGTCACTGAAATCTAGGCTGTTCAGATCTGTATTGGCAGATGGGACTAAACATCTGCTAAAGTGAGCTCTTTTCCAACCGTGTCCTTACATTAATTTCCTGAAGATTTAACCTAACTCTGTGCAATATTTGCCAAATTCTACCCCCAAAGATTAGAAAAATATGTCCCTTAAAATAGTATCATAGGCATAATTACTTTCTGTTTTCAGAAGATAGTTGGCTCCTCATAACAGGAGGCACAATCACTGATGCTTTTCCCGTTCTCTTGTTTCAGGGTCCCCAGGGACGCCCTGGTCTTCCTGGGGTTGATGGGATCCCGGGTCCTCCAGGAACCCTGCTAATGCTGCCAGTAAGATTTTGTTGCACACCAAAATCCATGGGAAAACACACACATCTTTTCTCCCTCAATGTTTTATATTAGCATGACCACAAGGGGGGGCTGTGTGACTGAGCTTCATTTACATTTGGGAATTCAACATTAGGACTTCTCCTTTCACTGCCAACAGTTCCACTTTGGAGGTGATTCACAGAAGGGGCCAGTAGTGTCTCCCCAAGAGGCACAGGCACAAGCTATCCTGCAGCAAACAAAGGTTCCCCTCACTGCTGTCATAATTACAGATCACTAATGATCACATTGTCATTTTTGCTATATTTTGATAATTTCCTTCCATATAAAATTTTAAGTATTTTGTTTGGCTTAATGTGACATAATAGATAAATATGTTTTTCTTTAAGCTGTCACTCAAGGGGCCTCCAGGTCCACTGGGTCTTACAGGGCGACCAGGCCCAGTGGTAAGTGACTCAGATCAAATTTAAACCAAAACCCAATGCCTTGCATGTCTTCTAGCAAGTTTTATCTCCAGCTTCAAACTCTAGACACGCTTTTCCCTCAGTCATTGTATCTCTAATTCCGACAAAATACACGCTCAGTGATTGTTTATTTTTATGTCTGAAAACCTGTAAGTGTATAAGTCACATTTTTTCTTAACGTGGGTTAATTTTGATTGTTGTGATTGTACAATGTTGGCTTGTCAAGTAAAAGGGAACGTATGTTTCATTTTGTAGGGTCTTCCAGGTCCATCTGGGCTCAAAGGAGACCGTGGAGACAACGGCCCCACTGTACTGTTTTCTCTACCTTACTCTGCACTTCCATTATACAACTTTTTCTCAGAATACCAATTTTGTTTTGTCTTCTTGCCTAACCCTTTTTCACTCATTTCCATTTGCTTTATCCCCTGCATCTCTTACATAGGGACCCCGTGGGTTGCCAGGACCCCCAGGAATTAATGGAAAGTCAGGCAAGAGGGTGAGATATCTAGAGTACTAGAGGTGCTCTCAGATGATACATTTTCCAATCTGGATATTGTGATCAAAACAGTGCAAAATGTGCTGTCAATAAAAGAACCTACATTAACTGGATTAAGTTTCTTATAGGGACGTGCAGGTGTGGATGGAGGCCGTGGAGCTCCTGGTGAAACAGGTGCAAAGGTAAATATTATCACAATGCAATAGCAGCAGATACTATTAAAGTATGAAGTCCAAACAACTCACTTAATCATGTAAATTTGAATACATTTTTTTGGTCCTCATTAACCTTGAATTCAGCCATATCACACATTTATGCAGAAATATATTTTAACAGTAGCCAGCGATCTCCACTTGCTAGTGTAAGCCTTTTGGTATCGACCAGCCCCAAGCCTATTACGTATTATTGACAACCAGGCACCTCAACACATAACAGCTGCAGGAAGAGCTTAGTAAATAACTCAGCCTCCCTTGATGCTGGTTCTGACTGAACAAGGTCTTTATCAGTTAAAGCAGCATTTTAGCCGACCTGCTGCTAATCTGAAAGCACCCTCTCCTTTTTTGACGCACACTCCAAGCAGACGGATCTGCCAGGGGAGACTTTTAAGACAATTCTGCTAATGTTTACACACTGCTGAATGTGTTTGTGTTTTCCGGGGTTTAATGCGTTTGTTTCTTTCTTTTTTAACGTCTCAGGGTGACAGGGGTTTTGATGGCCTGCCAGGGCTCCCAGGGAACAAGGGACACATAGTGAGTTGTGTTTGGTATTTTGATATTGTTGCTGTATTTATTTAGTCTTTAAGATATAAACTCATTAACATGTCATGCATAAATACTTTATAAATCCTGAGTTGAATGTTTCTTTAGTAATTATGATTTTTTTATGGCAGGCCAGAGTAAAAGGAAACATAATGAGCTATTTCTGCTAGAGAACAAAAAAAAAAAAGCTTCTATTTTTTAGGGGGACAGAGGAAGGCCTGGTCCTTATGGGCCTATTGGAGAGTCAGGAGAGAAGGTGAGTGCACTAAAGTTGTCAAAATGATTTTTTGCGACAAACAATAAAAAATATTAATATTTAGCTCATTTTTATTTTTTATTTTTTTATCTCAACATCAAAATCGAAATCCCTTTCAGATCAATAAATCAATTTGATAAATCATTTAGATGGAAAAAACATCCCAAATCTAAGAGATTAAATACAGTCATAGACTCTTGCATTATTAACTCTTCTCCGCTGGCTGGAGTTCATTGAGCACAAAGGCTTGCAAAACACATAAAAACTGGCTGGTGCATCCCTAATATGAACATTAAAATATGAAAGCGAGCAGCTCAGGCAGCACAGAGCCAACCTGTGATGAAGGCTGTGTAGCTTTGAGAGGATGGGTAGTCTTTGCTTGAAGATCATTATCTGTCCCACAGCGAATTTCTTTAATGAACTGATTCCATGGACATAAATGTTCTCAAACTAGAGGCTAAACTGAAGAGTTGCATTGGACTTAATCATTTTATTTCCCTTTTATTAGGGATCTGATGGACCTGTGGGACCAAGAGGTCAACCAGGTGAACCAGTGAGTATTCAGATGTATAGAAAAGTTTTTTTTTATTTTTTTTTAATCTCAGCTCACTACAACAGAGTAAGCATAAGCATTGTCCTTACCCCATCAGGATGATGATCTGGGTTCTTTGTTGGTCTCTTGGAGTAAACTATTTTTTTTCTATTTGAGAAAAATGGCTCTTATGCCTTGTTTCCATTGTTCATTAGTGTGGTTCGGAGTGTCATTTTATGGTTCGCTGTATAAGGAAAGCATTTCCACCACCAGATGGATTCTCACTAGAGAATCCAACCTAATGTGATATTATGCCAGTCTGATGACAAACAAAACATATTAGTATATCTTGTGCTTGCTGCAAGCAGTGATGTTTTTCTGTCTCCCAAACAATATACTCTGTTGTGTGATGCTAGTAGCTCCACCCTAACCATAAAGTATGGTTAGGGATATGATATGATATGGTTATGGTTTGGGACCATACAACTAAAAGCTTTTTAAAAGCTGTGGTTGGTTTTGATGTAACAAGGGTGCAGTTTGCTATTCATATGACCAGATTGGTTTGAATAACTTTTTTTTCCATTAATACACACTATTTAAAATAGGAAAGAGAACCAGAAAACTTGCCATTATAGTAAGACAGATGTGTGATGATTGACCTTATAAGTTCTCAATTATGTGAAATAAATGTTGCTCATAGCTACAATTAGACAGTAATCATTGTAAAATACTTGGCAACAACCTTTTTTTAATTATATATGGTAGGAAGGTAAAGCATAGCAAATCTCCAAAATGGGACTACTGCAGGACAGAAGCAAAAAGTTGCATGTTTTGGTCACCAGGTCTTCATAACAATTCATTTGATGGCTCTTATAAAAATCTATCAGTGGTGTCAATCATCATTTGAGAAGCTGCTGTATCAAAGACTAAAACAAAAATAATAAATAAATAAATAACTTCTCCACTTTTCCACTGTGAAGACTGTAGCTATCAAAAGAAGTCAATTTGATTTGCCCTGCACTCCATCTTACATTTAGCATCTGTCATCAAGATTCTCACTGCTTTCTGTGAACAATCCAGGAAACTGACAGCCTTCCACCAGACCAAAAGTTCTCACCATTTTTGTAGAAGCCAATGTTTGGTGCATCTACTGTGAAAACTGGTTAATTGGCTACAACTTGCTTCTATCTTTCTCCCAGTAGGTGAGGTTAAAGCTCAGCAGGGTTTTGTCTCTCCAAATGGGTCTCTCAGTGCTGCACGAAATAGAGCTGCCATGTAACATGTACGGGAGAGTCTGATAAACTGCAGAAACACTGGGAAGGAATATTCTGTTTTGAAGAGAGACAGGGAGTGATAGGAAAAAGAATAACAGCGGGAGACAAATAGAGGACGGAAATGTGGTTGGTGGTGAATGAGCTGAGATAGACCGAGCAAGCAAAGAGAGAGTTTCGGCAAGGTAAAAGACAAAATCCTGGCCTGAATGATTATATTTCCATATCAATCACTTCCCAGGAGATCACAGATGTGGTTTTGGAACAGGTGGCTTGGCCAGCCTACAAAGAGGGAGGCTGAAACAGATCACACAAAAAAAAGAAAGAAACAGATCACACACGCACAAGCCAGCGAGTTCAGTCTTCATGGCAGACACATACGAAAAAGACATGTTCAGTCACAGAAATACGTAGGCGACGTTGTCCTGTCCTTACATTTGGCCCCTCTCTTTAGTTTTGATTTGTGGTTTAGTATTCCACTCTTACATAGCCAGATCATGACTCCAGGTTAACTTCTGAATATTTGCTGTTTTTTTTCTCCAGGGTCCTCGTGGTCTTGTCGGGTCAAGGGGGCCACCTGGCCAACCTGGCCAAATGGTAAAAGAAATCACAATCAGCAATTATTTTGTAGTGAACAACATTTCTGGAGACTGCAGTATCTTTAAATAAAATCTGATTTTTTTGTGTCTATTTTATCAGGGGATTAGTGGAATTGATGGAGTCCAAGGATCAAAAGGCAACCTGGTGAGTCTTTCTGCTTCGCTTCAGATTACTTGTCAGTTCTTTGTGGTTAAATGTGAAACAATGTCAGGGATTTGTTTAACAGTTAAATACAAAAACAGAGATAAAAGTGTTATTCCCTGATGAAACAGAAGTGTTTTTATTTCATACACATCATAATAAAGAACATCTATAGACAAAGCATGCCCACTGTTTTATCTGTTATTAGGGTCCACCTGGAGAAATAGGACCACCAGGTCAACAAGGAAATCCAGGAGTTCAGGTACAAACAAAGGATTTTCATTCTCCATCAGATCATGTTTCAAAATGCCTCTGAAATGTCATAGCACTAGAAATAGATGCAGCTGAGACCAGATGTTTACACAGACTCCAAGAAAAGCCACAAGAAATCGTTTTCACTATTTGATTGCAATAAACATCTTCTGTTTTAGGTCAGTAAGGATGAGCGCCTTTTTTAATTTGATTAATTCAGAAGGATTTATTTTTATTACTTCGCTCAAACTTTGAAGTTTTCCACATTATCTGTATGGCTTTAAACTATTTGGGAAAGTTCTATATGATGTCATATACCTTATAGTCTAATTCACAACATTTGATTTAGGATGCATGCCTGTGGATGTATTTGAAATTGACAACTCAAACACACCGCTACTTTGCGGGATGACATGAGAAAATAAAGAGAAATCAACCAAGATATCAGGAAGAGAATAGCAGTCTGGTTCATCCTTGGGACAATTTCCGAGTCGCCTGAAACACCATCGGTGCTATCGTACCACTCATGAAAGACATGTTCTGTGTCTCAAAGATTGGCATGCTGTAGTGTTAAACGCTGTTATTAACTACAGAACAAAAGCAAAGCTGAAACTAATGAGAGAGTCATTATCCACAGTGTAATGAGTCCTCCAGTGACATGGGCTGGACAGCCAGTCAGTGTGGAATAAGCTGCAAAAACAGCATTAAAAAGCCATATTCCAGTTAGTAAATGCAATCAGTTTCTTACCATCTTTTAACTTCAGGATGTAAAAGTTTGGGCAGGAATGTGTCTTCAAAATGTACAGGTGCTTTCAATCTGCCTTTTATTTTTTTTTTTATTTTTTTTTTTTTAATAAAATTGTTGTCAGGACAATAAAGTCAATGTTTTGGAAAGGCTCTGATTTCACTCTGAGGTAAATTTATGTTCAGGGCTGAAAAGCTGTGTGTGAGAAAACCTGACTCAGCAAGGTGTGACCAAACATTAAAGATACTGAAAACATTTGAAGCAAGTCATGTAGTTTAAGCCGATTCTACCAGATAGGAAAGGCATGTATGCATATTTCTGTATAAAATTTTTTGTTAGCCAATAGAAATAATTATAACAATCCGAAATGAAGTAATACTGGAAAAGTTTCTTATCAAAGGTTCTTGAAAAATAAAATGCTATTTTTTACATGCTACAGTGCATGGAACTAACTAATTTAGTTTATTACATTCAGAGTTTTTTTTAGTGTGCTTTGACAAAACTGTTACTTTCTCCGGACGTTGAGAGGTTGATTGTCCTTAATGCCAGTTTATGATTTAAGTTGAGCAAATTGGAAACATACATACCTTTTCATATGTTAACATTTTCATTGTTTTCATTGTTTACTCAGATATCCTATTCTACAAACACACAATCATATAGTGAAGATTTAAGCAGCATTTTGACTCCTGAACATTTTGAAATCAGCTATCACCCAATCTGATTGTTGCTTTGCTTGATTTCAGGGGTTTCCTGGCCCTCAGGGTCCCATTGGACTGCCAGGAGAAAAGGTAGGTTACATGCCTCCCAGTTGATTTAAGAAATAAAAGTTGACCTCTCAACCCCTGTCATTCCACACCCAGGGGAAGCAGGAGAGTATGACCAACCACTTCTAGCTATAATTCTGAAGACAAACGGGTCTAGACAGAAAAAAAAAAAAATCAATACTCAGCAAACAGACAAAGACATTTAAAACTGAAGAAGTTCTATGTCAGGAAGCAAGAAGTGGAAAAGAAACAAAATACACTCTTAAGTATGATATATAACCTGTCCAGTGGTAAATTGGTCCCTTAAGTACATCTCAACTTGTTTAGTATTCTTTACTGTCCATGTTTGTTGCAGGGTCCCCAGGGTAAAGAGGGCATACGGGGCCTACCAGGCGTTGATGGTCCTCCTGTAAGTAAGCACTGGTAAATACATATATGAAGGGTAATGTAGAGCTGGGAGAAAGTGCTTGGCCCTTCATACATTTCTCTGTTCCATACTAACCCAAGTGAGTGCAAAAAGTAGTTTGTAAATCATAATTTCAGTCAAATATTTTCTCAAAGCACGACACAGAGCATTCATGAAACCTAAGTCTCAAGGTCGATGATTGCAATTTAAAAATAATTTTGTTATATTTTTAGTAGCGCTATACAGTTTAGCATGCTATATATATTGCAACATGGCCATATAAGATACATGCTCTGTATCCTAGGTAGCAAATGTAAGCTGATCCAGTGCAATATGACATTTGAAACAACTACAGATCTTCTTGCAGCGAGGTTTTTCTCATAACAAGGAATTAATTTTCCATTGGAAACACATTTGTATGAGCGTCACATATTGCCCTTTCCATTGTTCCTGCAGAGCTTTGTGACAGAATGATACTTCATAATGATTTTTTTACTTTCAGTGACACCTTCTCATTTGTTAGTTACATTCACAAAATTCTGTTATGAAGAGATATGAAATGATGCATCACTAGCAGTGATCATACAAAGTAAAATCCATGTTTCTGCTTTAGGGTCACCCGGGAAGAGAGGGACCCCCAGGAGAAAAAGGCATCCAAGTGGGTAACTGCATGTCTGAGGCTCATCTGCTGTGGAGTTATAGGGAGAGTTTAAAGCTACCAAATGATTCATTTTTTCCGGTCTGCAGTGCATTCAGTCACAATGAGGCTTGTCATTACGACCACTCTGTTCCAGTAATGTCATCATCTTTATTAAAGTATTAGCCCATTAGAGGCAGTGCTGTGCACTCAGAAACATTTGCAATTTTTCTGACCCTAAAAGATGGAACATGGTGTTGTTAAAACAGCATTTCTTTTTTTATTTAAAAAAAGAAGAAAAAAAAGAGTTTTTTTTTGTATGTAGGGTTTACCTGGCTCCCAAGGACCTGTTGGATATCCAGGCAGCCGTGGAGTTAAGGTAAGGCATAAATTGTCCATGATCTCTGGCGTTCACTTATATATTTATTCTCTCTGCTGTTTCTTCTGTCCACATGTCAGCCATTGATGGACAAGCTGTTAGTGTCCATGAGTGATGGGTGACTGGTGGAGAAAGAGTTCCTCAGTTCTCAAGGGAATTCTATCAACAGAGTGGAGTTTAGGAAAAACAAGCAGGGCTGAGATGTCAGGAGTCTATTTTGAGCAAACAAAATTCATTTCTTCTTCATGTTTGATTTTGTGAATCGTAAACAGCAGTTTGTCTTTAGGGCTGGCTCTACTTTGCTGTAGAATGGCTGTGATAAATAAACATGAGAGATAATTGAGATTAAAAAAGCAACCAAGTGTCATATCAAGAGAAAATCAACAAATTAATTCTTAATAAGTAAATGTTTTAGACTGAGTATATTATTCAAATAAAAATTAAACCGAGATCCAAAATTAGGTCGATAGTATATTCTTCAGAATTTGATTGTGATTCTTGTCATGTTATAATTATATTCCTTGTTGTTGTATTTCACAGGGAGCTGATGGGGTTAGAGGACTAAAGGGGAGCAAGGGAGAGAAAGTGAGAAAATTCAATAATTTTTTTGTCTGCCATGTTTTTAGACTGTAAATTGTGACCGACTTCTCAAACTGCATTGCAATGATAAGATGTAAAAGCTGTCATTACTTGTCACATCTCCTTGATGAATGTTAGGGAGAAGATGGCTTTCCAGGAGCAAAGGGTGACATGGGTATTAAAGGAGACAGGGTGAGAATCCCATCTAATTGCAACACTTGTTGCGACTATTCAGCAGCTACTTGTGGAGAAAAAAAGAATTATCTCTCATTCTTCCTGATATATTTGGACTTTAGGGGGATATTGGTGGTCCTGGTCCTCGTGGAGAAGATGGACCAGAAGGACCAAAAGGTCAGTCTGGACCTGTAGGAGATGTGGGAACCCCTGGCATAGCAGGGGAGAAGGTATTTGTTTTTTGTTGTTGTTTTTTACATTTTTGCTCGCCCGATTGTTGTGCACTGCTTCTTAGACACCACTTCCCTGAACGGTGGAGTTCAACAAGGCGCAATTCTGGGCTCATTATTATCTCCTTTTCACATTCTTTCTCTTGATAGTGCTATTCAGTTTTTTTTTCTGATAGTTCTTATCGCTTCTAAGCCGATGACATCCAAATTTTTCTCTCTTTCAAAAAACACCAGCTGGAGAATTTCTCCATCCTTGCCCAGTGTTTGTCACACATTAGTGACAAACATTTTCTGGTTTTCACATTTTCCACTTATGCTTCTCAGAGCACTTCTGAAGTTTACAGCAAACTGGAGCAGAGTGGAGACGCATGCAGTGTGAGGCCAAAGATACTGCTGGTGTCTGATCATGATTTTTTTTAATCTGCCACCTCACATGCAGGCATTACAATGCAGGTTCCTGCTTGATGGTCCATTGATGCGCCACCAGACAGTATTAATGCAACAGTAAATACCAGAAATCCCACCAGTGTAAACAGAAGCTGGTCCTGCAGTAAACATAAAGCTGTAGTTAATTGCTGTTTCACTCTTTCATTTTTTTCTGTACTTCTGAAGTCCTACTTTTTTATGAGGAATTTTTTTTTCCATCAACTTGGATTCCAAAATGTATCTGGTGTGTTCAGGGTTAGAGGGGTTAAAAGGTGTCGTTTTGAGATTTTATAAAAAATATGTTGATTCTGTACGTTTTTTTTTTTTTTTTTTTTAAATGTCCATTCTGAGATTATGGCACTGCAAACACAGTAAATAATTTCCTTCTTCTGACACCTTTTCTAAATCTTTAGATTGGAGGGTGCTTTCTTTGTTGTCCTTTGCTGTGAGAAAAATTCTGAACAACCCTTTTTTTCAGACCTCATGTTTATCTCATGTCTTTCTCTCTTTCCAGGGTAAACTCGGGGTGCCTGGTCTGCCAGGTTATCCCGGACGACAAGGTCCTAAGGTGATTTTACATTAAGGAGCTATTACCATCAGTCAATGCATTCTCACGTTGCTGTATCTGAGCTTTAGGCTGCTATAGATATGTGCCTTTGCTAGACTTTTTCCTGTCTTATTAAAAATAAAGTATGATAAATGGCATATTCAGAAAGACTATTTTATTTATAGTTCATTAGTGACATCTATTCATTACATGTTGATGAATGATGTATTTAAGGCTGTGTTGGGCTCATGGATTAGATTTGCTTTAATTTGATACAGTGGTTAATTATAAGTTAATGAGACATTGGGGATGACGTATGATAAATGGAGCGCTAAGGCTGATTAACTTCCACTTGTGTCTTCAGGGATCACTTGGCTTCCCTGGTGTGACCGGATCCCTCGGAGAAAAAGGAAGAAGGGTAAATATTACGCTAGCATTTTAGTCAATATCACATCACATGCAGCTCGATGTTGGTGATAAATAATCATGTAAGTGATAAATAATTGTTGATCGTTACAATGCAGGGTCCTGCCGGTCAGCCGGGTTCTGGGGGTCAAAGAGGTCCTAATGTAAGAACGCTAAGTATACATTCAATGTGTATGTGTAAGCAGGTGCCACATTTTTTTCAGATCATTAGATATTTATCTTCCACCTTTAGACATACGTGCACTAATAAGACAGATGCTTGTTTTCCAAAGGGATCCCGGGGGGGAAGAGGAGCAAAGGGACCAACTGGAAAGCCTGGAGAAAAGGTGAGCTTCGTGGCATAAACACAAACATGAACTTGCAGTTATACATACATAAACACACCTGGCTGCCTCATAAAGTATGGATGAATGCGTCGACCGTGATGGAGCGGGTTGTTACTTTTCACTTCTAGATGACAGGCCATCTGGCACAGTGAAAACATGCTGTCTGGCAGGGGCTGCCGCAGTCTATGTTCTCACATGGAAGAGTTAAACAGAAAAAGAAATATTTAAGCGAATGACGTTAAACTGAGTTTCTGTCAATGGTTTGCTTTTTCCTCTTGTAAGGGATCTGCTGGACAAGATGGTCCTCCAGGATCTCCCGGAGAACAGGTGAAGATTTGTTAATTGGATGAAACTGACTGCAAATAATCTGAAGGCTGAAAAACCTTTTGGAAAGCGAGTTTGACAAACTGTGTTCTTGTTTCAGGGTCCTCAAGGGCCACAGGGTCAAAATGGAGAAACAGGACCTAAAGGACCCAATGTGAGTAGGCTAAGTGTGATTTGATGTTACTCATTTTCTATGTGCTTTTCTCCTAAACCATTCCAAGGTATTTCAGTTAAGTTAGTAAGAAAAAAAAAAACAACAAATAAACTTTGTTTTCAGGGTCTACCAGGAAAGGATGGATTACCAGGTCATCCAGGTCAGAGAGGAGAAGCAGTGAGTCATTTTTCTATCTAAAAAAAATGCCTCAAAGAGAGGATTAAAAATGTTATTAAGTGTGCATTCACTGAGTAGATTCTGCTGAGATTAAACATGATCTATTGATTCTAATAAAACATGCCTTCAACTCTGGAAAGTACGCTGATTCAACTTAACTGAAGTTCAGACTAACAAACTTAATGTTTTTTTTTCTTCAGGGCTTCCAAGGCAAAACTGGTCCTCCTGGCCCCCCAGGGGTCGTTGGGCCACAGGTTAGCAGATTTCTCTAAAACATTTCACAGATGTTGCTCTTTTTAGTAAGCTGTTGTTTAAACAAGGTGCTTTTGATTAGCTGTTACATAGCACGTTTTATCTTCAGGGGAAGTCTGGTGAGACAGGGCCAGCTGGAGATAGAGGTCATCCAGGTTCACCAGGACCACCAGGTGAGCATGGTTTACCAGGAACTGCTGGAAAGGAGGGGGCCAAGGTGAGTGCTATTCATCACATTGACAGGTCACCTACTATCATGAATAATACAGTTAGATAAAGCCCAAGGACTCTCTTTAGCTCTGTCTGAATATCTTATCCCCTCAATCTAATCCTAACTTCTAATTAAGTGATAATTTTACAGAGAAACGCTCGAGGCGTTAAGCGTATTTTGAATAATGAACGACAGATACACTTTCTCAGTATGACTTGCTGTTTCTGTGTGATTTTTGACAGCTTGTGTCTGCTAGCTTCTTGCCATTTATCTAATCCCAGGGGTGGTCGTGTGTTGGTATTAGGGAGATCCAGGTCCAGCGGGGATCCCAGGAAAGAGTGGCCCTCCAGGAATGAAAGGCTTCAGAGGAAGCAGAGGGACCCCTGGTGCAATGGTAACACAAACTTTCAAACATCTTATGTCCTCGCCTGCTCTGACGTTTAACAGAAATGTGTCTCTTTGATTTGGATTACAGGTGGAGTATTAGAGAAATATATAAAGGATATATTTAAGAATAAAGGATTTAAAAACTCATTGAATGGTACAAGGTACTCGTTGCTTGATTGTGACTGATTTTTTTTATTTTTTTTTTTTTCCGCAGGGCTCTGCTGGTCTCAAAGGTGGAGAAGGTTTACCTGGTGTTGCAGGGCTTACTGTAAGTTTAATTTTAGGAAATTGCCTTTCATACCATTTCCCGACCTGTGTTGATGTAATAAAGAACGATAAGACTCATAAAACAACAGGCTGTTCCTATGGTGACCATTGATCGTGGCCACTGCATTAAATAAAACAGTGATTCATGTGACATTCTCACTTCAGCTCATCTCAGCTCGTTTTATTTTCAGGGTGCTGCTGGAGAGAGGGGTCCCGCTGGGCCTGCAGGAGCAATTGGCCCACCAGGACGCGCAGGCGGTGTGGGTCCTGCTGGGCCGAGTGGAGAGAAAGGCACACCAGTAAGAGCTTGGAAAATTACTGTTTTTTTTTTTTTTTTTTTTTCTCAGTTCACCCTCACCTCCTACCACTAGGTATGAAAATGTTTTGAAAGTGCCATTTTGAGAAAAGTGAGGGAAGACAGTTTGAGGGACAAAATGCAAACGTAATCTTGGTAGTGATTTTCCTGTATGATATGACACATTAATCAAAATGTCACTCGATGATATGAGAGCAATGGGTACCACTTGTGCAATTGCTAGATGTGTGCTGTGTCCCTATCTGTTCATCAGGGAGAGAAGGGAACCATTGGGCCTGCTGGGCGCGATGGGGAGTCGGGACCTGCAGGGTTGCCAGGGGTTGCAGGACCTCCTGGACCTCCAGGGGAGGACGGAGATAAGGTAGTTGTATTAGACAGTAAGTCTAGACTGCAGCTCTACTGTATAGTTCATGGATATTTTCTGACTTAGCTATTTATGAATTGTTTTATGCAGGGTGAGACTGGTGGACCAGGGCAAAAGGGCAGCAAAGGAGTCAAAGGGGAATCTGTAAGTTACATTTACATGGGATAATAATACCTCTATTTTTATGGAATAGAGGTATGTCTGTGCTGCAAATGGCAAATGGCATCATACATGTCTCAGTGAACGTGGGTTGAATTTGTTTTCAGGGACCTCCAGGACCTGTTGGGATTCAAGGACCTGTGGGCCAACCAGGACCATCTGTATGAATCATTTCTACATCATAAGCGAGTGTTTTTTCTTTTTTTTTTCTGGTGTGCTAATTATTTCTGGCTATTTCAGGGGACAGATGGTGAGCCAGGCCCTCGAGGTCAAATGGGCCTGAATGGACCTAAAGGGGATGAGGGATCTAGGGGCTTTAAAGGACCACCTGGCCCCTCTGGATTACAGGTAAAGATAATTATCAAATAGCTTAAAGCTTCTCATCCTTTGTGAATTAACGGTTAAAATTTCATCTCACTTTCTTGCTTGTAGGGAATGCCAGGACTCTCAGGGGAGAAAGGAGAGAGTGGGAGTGTTGGCTCAATGGTGAGTTTAACAGTCAATAACCTGAAATCTATGGCCTTGAGCTGGAATCAACAATCCTTCAATGTGACAATTGCCATTGACAATTGATTTGACACTTCAAAAGATGTCTTGTGAAAAATATTAAGCAGTTCCAGATATTTTCTGGGGAGTTTGTACATTTTTCTTCACTTCTTTGCTGCCTACTTTTGATTCTGTTCCTCCTCCTCTGTCAACATTAAACTCTAATAACTTAGTCCTTATTTGTTAATTCTGCTATGTTTGTCCTGCAACAACACTTCCATCATGCGGTGTGACAAAAGCTATTATAATTTATGTATGTATTTTATATTATATACTCTGGTGATAGCGCTATAATTTTTGAAATCATATGTGTACCTGGCTTAAAAAAGTGACCCCCTTCTGTCAGCTGTTCTTATCATTTTAACTCAAACCTATGGATGTCGCACAGAAACTGGTGTTTTCAATATTTGTTTCTCAAATGTGTCACCATACATTGTTCTTCGTGCTGTTTTTATATAGTATAACATTACTGATTCTACTTTGTTAAATTTATTGTCATATGTAGTGTTGCACAAATTTGTTAGTGGGCCAGAGAGGGGATCGGAGCTACTCATTTTACATTTGTTTATTTCTAATGGGGGAACTGGTACCCATGCAAATATGCAAGAAACAAAATTACCTCCTTGAATGAATCAAATTTGTATGCGGAGTTTCCAATGTGTTCAAATACTATTACTCAGCTTTGTTTTCCCTTTGCTTCAGACCAGTGAGCTTAAAATAGTTTTGGTAATTTTGGGATGCCAGGGCTCATGACGAGAGTACATAATAGTAAGCTATATCCAGGCACAACGCAAATGTGCTTACTTTGTTTCTTAAAAACACTTTCCTACAGTTTTCAGCATGAACATAAACCACCTTCCCGAAGAACCCAAAAATTACCTCACTAAGCCATAAAGGGTTGGGTTTCTAAAGCTGTCAGTTTAGTTTTTTGCTGGGTTATTTTTGTGGTTTGGTTGCTTCACATCTATGCTGTTCAGAGTCTTTCTGTTGGACCTGATGAATATCATTTTTTTCCTCCTTTGAGTACTGTTACCTTTAGATTCCCCACCACTGACTCTTAGTTGTTTTGGTTAATTTCTGACTCCTGTTTCTGGTCCTACTACCCCTGCTCAATTAAAAAAAAATTGTTCATATATTTTTATTTTTTTATTATTTTTACTCCAAGACATTTTCTTTCCTTCCAGACATCCAGGAATCACCTTTGGATAAAGTTTTGCTGCATAGCTTTCTGTCAGATTTCTATTGTCTTTTGAGATATCCACCAGTTCTTCTCTCTTTTTAATGCCAGTCAAACCAGTCTTCCCTATTCTTCTTTTCACTCTGTTTCACCCCTTTTTGGTTTTTTTCTGAATATCCAAGGTCATCTTGTTTCATTTGTTTCCAACTATGTTGCAAATCATGACACTCCTCCTAACATGCAGCACAAGTTTTTATAATTGTGCTGCAGTCAGTTTCAGCTTTGTGTGAACTACATGTTGTACCTGGCCAATCCACCTAATCTTATTAAACTTTGATTAGTTACAGCCATTAAGTTAATTAGGAACAGCTGCGCTGTTTGTGTTGCCGGGTGTCAAACTCTGATGACTGTCATTAACATCGGCTTCCTTCAATCCCAAGTGGTTTCTAACTGTAGGAATGAGTTTGTACTGAGTCTCATTATTTTCAAGCTACTTTTCAGATATATTTAAAGATAAGTTTATCTGGGCTTTACATTTCGATTGGTAAACTGAGGCAACTGCGCAGAAATTAGGAGGAAATGTGTCCTCTTTGCCTCAAGCTTTTATACTTCTTCTCCAGTCCAATAGCTTCGGTAATGTGGAGCGTTCCATCTAAATTGGTGTTTTCCTTTAGAAAACACCTTGGTGAGAGAAGATAATTAGATTTTTCTGTGACAAAAATAAACATAGGTGTAACTAATAAAGCTAATTATTCCTCAGATTCCGGTAATAATTACTGTAAGCGAAAGCAAGATGCCAACATATGCAGAGACAAATGGAGGGACTGGAGCAGGGATTTATCACAATCACTGCCCAACAGAATCGTTAACAAATAAATGATTCTTAACTAAGAGCAATAGTCATTAAAACTCAGTTCTTCTCTGACTCATTTTGTGTCTTGCAATCTGTTTTTCGTATCTCAGCGCTGGTTATATTCTCCAAAAAATATCAGAATAGTAATCAAGGTTTACTTGAAAGAATTAGCTTTACATTTACAGTTTCAATCAGTCTGTTTTCAACAGCAAAAGTCCACTACATCAAGTGGAAAAAAAAAAAAAATGAATCAAAAGAGTGAACGTGGTGGCTCAGCGTGCAAAAGGAAAAGCATAAAAGAGAAAAGCAGTGGCAGAAAGGAGCATTGGAGTGGAAGGAAGAGGCGGGGCGCTCATTGTGAGCAGGAAGACAGTGTGACAGCTGCTAATCAGATTAGCCTCAGCCTTGCCCATCTAATGAGCATCCTCCTTTGTGACAGTCATCTTGCAACGCTGTCAGCCATGAACACACGCTCAACAAGATTCTCTATAGCTTGCCTTCTCCGCAGTCAGATTAGGGAGGGAATGCATTAAAATGGAACCAAAACAAGAGAGAGAGAGATGGAAGAGAGGGGAGATGCTGAGGACTCAGTGGGGAAGTTTTATTCATGTGTCACTGTTGCGGATCACAGAGTTCTCCCCATAACGCTGAAATGTTTCTGTGCCAGAAGGATATGTGTTTCCTTCAGTCCCACATGGTCTCTCCCTGGGCAGATTGTCTGTCTCTCTGTTTCAGAGTCTTCATAACGCAAGGTTCCCTAAAAGACTTGAGAGTGATTCAGAGCACAGCTCAACATCAACTCAACTAAAACTGAAGCCAGGACTGTTAAGATTAATTGCTTGGTGCTCTCTTAAGCTGCACAGACAAGTCAAATCACAAGCTCTCCCTGGCTGAGAGAATGTGCTCGAGCATATTGCGGGCGAGAGGTTTCTTATTAATAAGTGAGAATAAGAGAGAGGCAGTGGGAGGCGAAATGGGAAAGAGTCAGAGCTTTTGTCATTTTGAGGGTAATGACCTGTCTGGACGTCTTCATCATGTCAGTACGATGATAATCAGAGATACTGGGGCCATTGCATAAGCAATCTAGCGATGGCTGACATCTAACTCTTATTTAATTTAGGATTTAATTTAGGAGGCACCAGCTCACATTCACTTTGTACCGCTGAATGTTTTATGTGATCCACATAAAAATGTTTCTTTTCTTTCTTGTCAGGGGCCTCCAGGACAGCATGGCCCAAGAGGCCCTCCGGGGCCCTCTGGAGCTGAGGTATCGTTTCTAAAAACATATCTACGTTAGAATTAGGCCATTTGCTAGATTTCAGGAAGAACACACTGAAAAGAATATTGTTCTTCTCAGGATTTATTTTAGTTCCTATTAGCATGCTTTTTCTTCCTTGCTGGTAAAATGTTTTTTTTTCTCTTCATAACATCCACAAAAACATCCAAGTGGAGCATATGTAGATAATTTGTATTCAATTAGATGAATCAGTAAATGCAACAAAAAGCTCCGTCTCATTAGGTAATGCAATCAACATAATCAACATCACTGTATATTCAATCTGGCCTGTTCATGATACATAAGTGTGCATATTTTTGCATATTTTGTCATATTTGGGTTGTGCATTCTGTTTAAAACACAACTCTATGGAGTTTGAAAATATGACCTTGTCCTTTTTAATTTGCTGTGTAAAAATTTTAAAAGATGGCACAGTATTTTAACATTTTTTGTGTTAGAAATTGGTTTTGAGATCCTGTTCTCTTAAACAATGGACGGGTAGGCCTCGTTCAAAAGGCTGTTTTATCATAATGTCGATGCAGTTGCGCTTATTTTCATCCTTTCCTGTCTTCTAAGCACGTCTTTAGACATGCTTTCCACGGCCTTTGAAAGTTTCATGATTAAAAAGTATTAGAATGTTATCTCTGTGAAAGTTATATTTATGCCTCCATGAATCATTAAGAGGCATTAGGCTATTATCCTGGAGAGGCAGTTATATTTACCTCTAGTAAAGGCTGTCCCTCTGCAGTCTCTTATATTGCTCAATTATTTAGCAGTCAGCTGCGGAGAGCTGTGAGACTCACGCTACTGCTTTATCACAAGGAACATGGACACGCAGCACTCCAGAGATAGTTCAATCTATAAATAGATTGATACAGAAACGATAGGAAAGAATGAGATAGAGACCGATTTAAGGAAAGCCGGTAGCAGCAGGGGTTCAGTGGCTCTGCATGGTTGCCTCTGCCTGACAGAAACTTCACTCAGTCATGCATGTACATGCAGAAACAAAAAAACAAACTAAAAAAAAAAAAAACATGAAGAAAAGAATGTGACTAGAAACTTTTTGATTTAAACATAATTTGCAGAAAATTCTAAAGCGGCAACTAGCTTTCTTTCCTTTCTTTGTGTATTGTCTTTTTTTTCTGTTCCAGTTTCTGCACTGAGAGCAAAGATGCTGACAAGCAAAGAAAAAAATACAGCAGAATCACATTTTCTGAAATCAAATGAATATTTAAAACCCAACCTTGTTTTAGTTCAAGCTTTTCTTTTTCATGACACGCAGGGCCCACCTGGTTTGCCTGGAGGAGTCGGTCAACCAGGTCTTGTTGGAGAGAAGGTCAGCAAACCCCTGACCTGTTCTATTTTCTACATGCTGTAAGCTATGTTTTGTAGTTAAATGTTCTTTCTTCATCAGGGTGAGGATGGGGAAGCAGGCGACCCAGGGTTGGTTGGGGAGCCGGGCCCTCCAGTGAGTGACTGTGCTTTCATTTTCTCTTTTTTTTAATTATTGCTCAGAAACTAAAACTTTAATTGAATTTTGATTTTTCAAAACTACTTTCAACATTGAAATGGTTTTCTTTGCAGGGGGTTAAAGGAAATGCTGGTGAGAAGGGAGATGCTGGTCCTTCTGGTGCAGCAGGGCCACCAGGACCCAGAGGAACAGCTGGAGAAGATGGACCTAAAGGCAACCTGGTAATGAGCGGATGCATTATTTCCTTACAGTTGTTATAATCAGCCACTTGGTCTTTAAATGTGAGTCAAGACGTTTTTCATTCAACGTTTTTTGCCTCTAGGGTCCTCTTGGATTTCCTGGAGATTCTGGTCCACCAGGTGAACCAGGAGTCAATGTAAGAGTTAATATTTTAGTTCATCTGTTGATAATGTTATGAATTCTATTATTGATGCTGATGTAATTCTATTATTTTTGTCTTTCAGGGGGTTGATGGCTCAGCTGGACCTAAAGGGGACAACGGGGAAATTGGAAAAACAGTAAGGAGTCATCTTAGCAACATTTTAATTGTTTCTCTATTAAAGCTCTTAGATGTCTAGAGGTAAATTTCAACTATGTAACCTCGAACACTTTTCTCATGGAACTAAATTTCTACTTACTCAGGCTGATTTTTTTCCTCTGTGCGATCCAAAACTGAGCCAATTCATTAAATTATGCATGCTGACAGTGAGATGGCCACCCCTCCTAGTGTTGGAGTGCTACTGAGTGTGTGGGAGAGAGGCTCCCATCATTAAAATAAAAGCCATGATTTTCAAACACAAAACCTTTTTTTTCTATGACTCCATAGCAACTACTACACTTTTCAACTCATATAAATACACTTCAGATTTTATGGGAAGTACAAAGTTACTTCCAACACAGACTTTTGTATTCTCTTGTTTTTAGAGCAGAGGCAGAGCTGCAGACGGAATTGCAGCCATGATTTGTGATTATTTCACAGCGTTTACTCTATGAAGCAGAATTAAAGTCACTCCACAGTCAGAGGGCGTTCGTGACATTAATACGTTTTAATTAAAGCCTCTGCAACATATCACAAAAAAGGACTGACATCTACAAATACATCTGTTTCTTGTGCTTGTTTAACTGTGAACAATCATACAAGGTTGTGACTGTTTCAACATCGTCACTGCGAAACACTTAAACAACTACCAGTCTTGACCAGTGTTTACTGCCTCCACCTTAAATTTAATGAAAATTGTTAGAGCAAATTGTATGATGCATTTAGTCGTAAGCACTTGCAAAACACTAAATGTCATGATGAATAAACAGTAAACTGTAAAGTTGTGATTACAAAAAAGCAACCAAAACACATGAACTGTAAATGAGTTTAGAGTGTGAGATGACTGAAACGAATGCCGGAAATATCCAAACAACAGGAAAGGTTCAGCTCCCATCATAAACCTGCAGTTTTGTGTAAAATGCTGCTTCCCATCAGTGCCATCTCCGGGAGTAGATTTCTTCTTAATTGCAGCTCAAGGGAAAATCTGTTGCAAAGTGAAAATATTAGAACGTTTTCCCTTCAACTGTTGCTACATAAAGTAGGTGGTTCTGTTTTTTTGATTTCTCCTGTTTCATGCAGGGACCGCCAGGAGCCTCTGGAGAGCCTGGCCCTTCTGGGCCACCTGGTCGGAGGGTGAGATTTATTTATTGAGGCTATATATGCCTGTATTTACGTTATGTGCTTATTCATAGCCAATACTTTCAATCACTGTCCCAATCACATTCATTATCTCTGCCAGGGTCATGTTGGTGCAGCAGGAAAAGAGGGAAAACAAGGCATGAAAGGAGTCAAAGTAAGGAAAATAATGTGAAGCTCTGACTATAAGCTCCACTTTTTATTTATAATCTTTCTTCATCGCTTACTTTTGTGTCTCTCTGTGCTTTTGCTCCCCAGGGAGCCACAGGAACTCTGGGTCCAGTTGGAAAGACCGGGCCAGTGGGACCCCAAGGCCATCCAGGAAGGCCCGGTCCAGAAGGCCTTCGAGGCATTCCGGGTCCTGCGGTTAGTATGAATGGACCGCAGAAGCCAAAAATATTGCTGCGCTATTTCTATCTCACCATGCTCACTTTCACCCCCATGTTGCCGTTTTAAAGGGCGAACAAGGTTTAAATGGACCACCAGGACAGACTGGACCGCCCGGACCAATAGTAAGAGGAATGAACATATTATCAAATGAGACAGAAGATTTTTCCATTGCGATGCTCATTGTTAAATAAAGCCATACAGAATTTACAGCACAGTTTCAACCGGCCAACTCTCCCATTCAATTTTAGGGTCCGCCAGGATTACCGGGATTAAAAGGAGATCCCGGAAGAAAAGGAGAGAAAGTAAGTGCATAGTTATTAACGGTTGGAGCTATGTGCTCTAATCGGACCCCAGAGAATATTCATGATAAAGTTTGTCACTGTTTGCAGGGCCACGGAGGGTTGATTGGTTTAATCGGCCCTCCTGGAGAGGCTGGTGAGAAAGGTGACAGGGGCCTGCCAGGGAGTCAAGGTTTGCAAGGGTCCAAAGGAGATGGGGTAAGTGATAACCTGTCACACTATGATGCACCAGGGGAACATAGTGCCCAACAACTAAATATTATTGCTTTTACTCCTAGGGCGTGGTCGGCCCATCTGGTCCAATCGGCCCCCCGGGTTTACCCGGATTGTCTGTGAGTGGCTTCACTTGAACAAGTTCTTGCTCTGCTTCATAACTGAATGAATAATTATTCTGCTTCTCAACGTACTGACAGAAAGGATACATTACCTTTCAGATTTGGTTCTTTGTTGAATACATTTCTGACAATGAGTGAAAAGGAAAAAGAAATAGCTGTCAGGTTGATATTTTGCAGCGCTAGAATGATTCAATATGTCAAAACTTTATAGTTTAAATTTTTCTTAAGTAATTAAGAAAAATTAATTAATTGTGCTTGTTTTTAATGATTAGTTATTCATTACCTCAACTCGCAGGGTGCAGCTGGTGAGAAGGGATCCAAGGGGGAGATGGTAAGTATTGTAATCTGTCTTATTTATGTGATCGCACCTCTTGTCTGAAAGCAGCTGCTGGGTCCATATGCGGGGGACAAAGGAGAAAGTACAATTTGTTGGCCTAAATGTCCTATGCTTCCTAATCACTGCACACTTCTGTGTTTAGAGTTTATCTTTGAAACAAAAAGAAAACATACTGTACAGCTTTGATTTTTTTTTTCTATTGGAGCTTTTTAATAGGATTTGAGTCTGGTGTGATATTGCTGACAAAAAAAGAAACGCGTATTCTGACAGTGTTGTCACAGCTTTGACCTCTGAGTCCTGATGCACACAGCTGGAAAATCCTATAAGCAGCAGCCATACAGTATCTGCCCGGATAAATTCGGGATTTAGACAAAAGGTGTGAGAAAGTCCTGGGGTGAAGTGAGTCGACCCAGTCTGTTGTCTTTATTCCAGGGTTTTGTTGGTCCCAGAGGAGATCGAGGGCCTGCTGGTCCTCCAGGACCCCCAGTGAGTACTGGATGATCCACTCCATGGTTTGCTGATTTCATCCTTTTTCATTCTCTTTCACCACTTTTTTTAAAAAATATTTTTTCCAACCATCAGGGACCCCCTGCAACATTTGTTCAACCACTGCCAATTCACGAAGGGAGAAGGAAAAGACGAAGGCACTCAGACGAGGCAGGAGGAGCAGCGGCGTTGACGGGGGAGGATGTCCGTTTCAACACTGAGGGATTCTTCCAGGGAGATCAGCCTCTGGAAGATGTAGAGGGAATGGAAGAGGTCTTTGCTACCCTCTCTTCCATGAAGAATGATGTGGAACTCATGAGAAAACCTCTGGGGACATTTGAAAGCCCTGCCAGGACCTGCAAAGAGCTCATGATGGTTCAATCGAACTACAAAGATGGTCAGAATATAAATAGTCTTATCTGACACGAATCTGAAGAACAGCGTTTCTTCAAAAATTTTATGCTTTTTGTTTGTGATTGTCTCCAAATTTGCCTCTTTAGGGGAGTACTGGATAGATCCTAATCAGGGCTGTCACAGAGACTCTATGAAGGTCTTCTGTAACTTTACAGCCTTTGGAGAGACCTGTCTCCACCCCGACAAAAAGATTGGGATGGTGAGCCTTCAGTCTTTTTCAAAGAACTGAAAAAATGTATCACTTGATCCTAAAACTTTAACAAACCTCTCTGAACCCAGGTCAAATTGTCCTCATGGAACAAGGAGAAACCAGGAAGTTGGTTTAGTCAATACAGGAGGGGAAAACAGGTAAAATAACTATACAAACAAAATCAATCAGTAATCAATATTAAATAAATGTGGCATATTTAAAAAAAATACCAGTGTTTTCAGGTTATCATTTGAAGCTTTTTAATTGATATCTGTGCATAAATATGATTGTGAAGGCCTATGAAGACTAATTTATTTCTCATTGTCATTTCTTGAATTCATATAAAATGGATGCCTTTAATTAGGTAAAATCATTTTTGCTGCTTCTTTTACAAATATATAAACTAATATTGATAGATATGTTAGTGTTCCAAGAGTAAAGCAGCACATTATATCAGGAATTTATTTCTGCCAGAGTTAGCGCACACAATATTAATATCGGAAAGAATTGCTTGAACTGCAATAAAAAAAATGGTTAATTCAGTAATTAGCAAGCATTCCAGATCCCAATGCATAATAAATTTGATGGTACAAAGAAACTTTATTGTGAAGGACAGAGATCGCTGGTTGACAGTGATTGCTACAAAATGTTAAGAGTACCATAGTATTTTTGCTTGTTCAGTGATAAACATTCACTTGACTAACCCTGTCCTAAAAAGCAAAGTCTTTTTTTTATTTTTTAATGTAAGCAACTTTTATCAAACTTCTGACAATGTCAAGTCATTTTAGAAACAGTTGTATTTTGGCAGCATTTGATTTAAGCTGTGAGAATAATTCAGACAAATACGCAGTACAGCTGTTCCCCATTGACGAGCGTTCATGGCTTCTCATGAGCAGCTGCTTGGAGGTTTTTGTGATCTAATTTTTGGGAAAAAAGCTGTTTTGTGTTTGTTTGTACTGCTTTATTATTAAAATGAATCAAGCATGCTTTTCATTTGTCCTCCAGTTCAGCACACTAATGCTTGTGTCTGTGTGCCATTCAGTTTTCCTACATTGACAGTGATGGGAACCCCGTGCATGTAGTTCAGCTGACCTTCCTTAAGCTGCTAAGTGCCACAGCCAGGCAGAGCTTCACCTATACCTGTCAGAATTCAGCTGGCTGGTTTGACAGCGCCTCCCGCTCCTACCAGCATGCTCTCCGCTTCCGGGGCAGCAACGGCGAGGAGCTGACACAAGCCAAGAGCCCCTTCATCGCAACAGTGCACGATGGATGCCAGGTCAGTGCTGGCATGTATTAGAGAAAAAGACAGGCTGTACAAAGTGGAATTAGCATTAATTAGTGTAATGTGCATGTCGACAGTGTTGCTGTTGTCAGCTGGATTGAATACATTTGTGACCATCAAATCCCTAACCTAATTAGTGATTCAAGCTAAAGGGGGACTGGTTAGTGAAATTAACCCAAGCGGATTCTAATAATTATTTCCATTTTTCTTCTCCAGTCTCGCAAAGGCCAGGAAAGGACTATTTTAGAGATCGTCTCCCCCTCTGCAGAGCTGCTCCCCATTATAGATGTTGCTCCAGCAGACTTTGGCAGCAACAGCCAGAAGTTTGGATTCCAAGTTGGACAAGTCTGCTTCAACGGCTAAACCCATCGACAGCCACATACACAAAAGACCTTCACAGTATGATTTCTAAAAAACAAACAAACAAACAAAAAAACCTGAGCTGGCCACACAGTGTCAAGTTTTTTTTGTGGGATTCTGGTATATTATTTAAGACTCGGCAACATTTTTTGTAATATTTTTATGAATTTCTAACAGTATGAAAAATAGCAAGAAATAATATGCAACAGTGAGGACAAAAGGGAATTATTGCATTTAAAAATATTTAATATCTTTAAAATCTTTTCTTGTGGGCTATAAATGACTCTCTGGATTTAGAAGGACTACTCTGCTGCACAAAACAGAAGCAGTAGCGGTCATAAACAACAAGAATGTGTGCAGTAAGGGTCTTTTTTTTTTTTTTTACTGCAGCATGAGACAGTTAGTTTGGATTTTTCAAATAAATGATCTACCCGTCTACTAGCTTCTTGCAAAATCCAAGACTGAATAAATCTGAATTGCAATACTCATCTGCATGTTTGCATTTCTCAATAATGACAATTGTAAAGCAGTTGTGAAGCAGCAGAGCATATTAATTCCACACCAGCACTGTAATTAAATTTCTATGTGCAGAGATGATAAATTGTCCTTTTTACCCTTTAACTGCAGTTTGCTCAGTGAATTACCATGTTGTGTATTCATTAGGTGCAGTGAGCTATTGAACCCGACACTTACTTGACCGAATAAGGCTGTTTTCCTTTATGGACTGCTTCCCTCCATAGCCTTCCTAATAGGGGTTTTGAGTCTGTCGTGTTTCTGCCGATCAGAGCTTTGTGTGAGCAACATTCATTTAGCAGAGATAAATAATCACTTAGGATGAAAATACATTAACAGACAAACTAAGAGCATGTTGATTATAATGTTCTCTAGTCTAAACTGGAAAGCTATACACCAAGAAACATTTTATGCATCTTTTGCTAACATAACCTATTTGTCATTGCCTAACTCAGTTCTTTCTTTTCTCTTATTCACATGCTGAATTTTGGACAGACAGAATTGTTATTCAGGCACAATTTGCTCTTCTGTGGTGCTACAGATAATTCTGTTATTTTTGTGTAACGATGTTTGTGCGTCTCTGTGGGCACGATTATAGGACTGGAGAATGAGAGGTTATTGTTCCTTCAGCAGCACAAGACACTCAAACAGGGCTGGGACTACGGATTTCCGTTTTATTTGCACATCTTCTGGCTGATTGTGTCATTTTCACACAGCTAGCGAAAAGATACTAAAGAGTTCGGAGCAACATGGTCGATTGCTCTTAAGGGGAAAATTCACTCTTCGGGCAATTTTTGATATTCCAGGGATTTTCAGAGCAAAACCTAGTATTTTTAAACAACAATCACTATCAACTAAAACTTATAGAATATAAAAACATGATGTGATTTGGAAACTACCACATTTTAATTGTCACTGTAACGGACAATGGCTCTCAAAGATTTGACATTTGTCTTGAAATATCAATTTTTTTTGATGTCAGAAATGAGACTGTTATAAATGAACTATTTCCTTCTAATGTAACATTTATCCTGTGCTTTGAATTTTAAGAACAAGCAAATCAATTTGAAGGGGAAAATATAAATGTGCACCTGGTTGTATAAGCGATGGAAAAGCTGTTTGTGCTGTTGCCTTGCAGCAGAAAAACTGCTGGCCTTTCTGAACGGAGTTTGCATATTCTTGTCATTCGTGTGTGGGTTCCCTCCATGCTCTCTGGCTTCCTGCCACAAGCCCAAAATATTCAGGTGTAGGTAAAGAAAGTGAAGATATCTCTTGTATATAGCACTCTTTGGTCACTCCACATGTTTATGCTCAAAAATTTCTATAGACTCTGGTGAGAACATCCACAGCTTCATTTTCTCCATATGACGGTTATTCTTTATCATTTGGAAATATGCTGAGCTGCATATTCGTGCAGTTGGAAGCACAGTTACATGGCAGCAAGAAGGTCCTGGGTGTGAAGCCTGGGCTTTTTCTGCTTGGAGTTTGCATGTTGTCCCTAGTCTGAACTGAAAGAGTGGATTCTCCAGCTTCCTCCCACACCAGCTCCCCACCACTCTGTAAGGGTTCCAGACAATGGATGTAACCCATTGTCTGTTACAATGGACACTTGTAACAGACTATGGATTACAATTGTCCTTTACAATTCATCATCCTAATAGCATAATTGCCTAAGTGCTATTTTTTAAAATGGGACTTAGGCAATTGTGTTATTAGGCTGACAGAGTGTGATCCACTTGGCATCACAATAAATGATGCCAAAAAATGACTTTTCCCTTCTTTCTCAACTATCTAGTAGAAACCAACCACTAGCAAAATCCTCAGATTTATCGAAAGATAATAAGTTGTCATATTTTCCATCAGATCATTTCATCAAATCATTTTTTTTTCATTTGTTTCAAAGAAAAGACCGTCTTTAATCATATTTATCTGGAGGAGTAAGAAATTTTGTCTCTTCTAAAACATTTTTTTACATTCTTCTCCTTATTGATACCATTTACAATGACATCATTTTGATCCTTTGAAGCTTGTTCACAAACTATAGTTTTAACTTAAGGATTAAAATAATTAAATGGAAACAAAATCTTTTCCAAACATTTTATCTGTTTCTCATTTTTGTCAGACTCACTGTAATTGATAACAGCTGTTAACTCACGAAGACCGACTCCTGAAATTGAATGAAATGCTCAGTTGAGTATTCGCTTAATAGTGTGGAACAACGTTTGATCAGCTTTTCCATTTTTTCTTATATTTTTTCCCCTTTGTAATTGTACAGGATACATGTTACAGTACATTAAAAGACAATTAAACGGTTGATCAAAGTCTCATTTTTTACATTTCCAAACTCTAGTGTATTTGCATTTTAAGAGCTACTGTGATTCAAAGACTCTTGTTTCTACATTCTGAATTATATATTGTTCTTTGGACTGGCAAACAGAGCGGTGAGATAATGTAGAAATGACACACAGCATGCCTGTAACTTACATTTTTATAGCGAATTTTATCTGAAGCAAGTGAAATTTCTCAGTGCTTAACTACCTCCTCTAACTCAAACAGAGTGCTTAAACAGCATGTGTAATTATACTACTCCATCCTGCTGTTATATTTCTTTGATGGCGTTTGTGCAGTACAGTTGTTTTCCCCCACCTCTCCCTGTCAAGCACTGCCCCTCTTGTGTATAGTGTTCATTGTATTAAATTTATAAACTGTACAGTTCTTCCTTGGACTTTCGAGCCAACAGCCTGTTGCCTACAATAAAATGTATTTTTCAAAAGTTGATGTGCAAATAAGTCTTCAAGATTTTCTTCTGTTTTCTTTTTTTGTTGTTTTTTTTTTTGTTTATCAAATAACCGCAGAGCAAGCCTGGGAAAAAAACAAAAATCGTCCAGTCAGTCAGAATCTGACTGCTTGCAATTTGTTGCAATGGTGTAGTTCTTCATTACCAATGAGCTCTGGAACATTCACTCAACAAGCTGCAATCAGAAACCCCACACAATCGATGTAATGAAGTCTGATTTGCTCCCCAGTTCATTTATTTCAATTAGCTTTGTTTCAGTCCTCAAGAGGAAAGGCGGTAAGAAGACAGATGGAAGGGACGTATTTGAAGATGAATGGTGAGAACAAACAGCCATGTCTGTAATGAAATGACTGAAGATAAGAAATGCTTTTGTGGCCTTGCCAGTGAAATTAGAAAGAGCTTTTAAGACTAGAGATCCTCATTTGAAGCCGACAAAAACACTTTGTCAGTCTCTTGCCAGTGCACAACACATGCATGTTTACATGCACACAAGCGCAGGCTTTGCTCTCTTGCCCCCAAATCCTGGCACAAGTCAAAGCTTTCATGTCCTTTAAGAACCATTGTTCAAGGTTAGAATCAATGTCAAAGTAAAGGTTACCATGTTTTCTTTCTTGTTTTCACTCTCTTTGACTAAATTGAATTTAACTAGACTAAGCTCTTGGCCAGGAAAGGTCATCTGTTTCCACCACCGTTGAATAATAACAGCAGAAGCACAGAATGAATGGCAGTACGGTATTTCAACAATGCAATGCCCTTTTTTCTTATTCGAAAATATTGCTCCACCTCTCCTGTGACACTGCGGATTGAAAGTTTACAAATATATATTGTGTGGGAAATTCCCTGCCCAGATCTGTGCAGTGATATGTTCAATTATTTCAGAGAGCTGTAAAACTGTAATGAACTTACAATTAAGCTTTGCATTTTAAACACGTGCAGCCTGTGAAGTAAGAGGAGCCCTTCATCTCTCTGATCTGACGGTTCATTTCCATAAAAGCTTTGAGGGGCACTGTGAAATTGCTCTAATATGAGTAAATAAGCTTTTTGGACAAACACTTACTAGATACACAACATAAAGACGGAAAACTCTCCATGAATAAAGAGATTGATCATTACTCAATCTGTCCTAAAACAAGTGAAAGTGTTGTAGTAGTTGATTTGTTATTATTTTTGTTGTTGGTTCTGTTCAAAGTTATTTTAAATATATATATATATATATATATATATATATATATATATATATATATATATATTATATATATATCTACCCCTTTCAGATCAGTTTCAAATCAAACATATCTCAGTGTCAGACAATGCTGAAGAAATACAAGCCATGTGAGGCCAGTGATACTTGAAAGGCACTTTTGACATTTACATTGACAAATAACTTATGGACATGTAATCCAAAAGCAATTGTGTTTGAGAAATGAAATGTCATGGACATAAATAATATATTTTACCGAAGATTACAACTCTTTAGGGATCAAGAATAAGCAAGAATAAATATTCAAGACGCCTAATATGGCCTTGTAAAGATAAATGTTCCAATGTTCCCATTTACAACTGTGGAAAGAAGGCCAAGCAGAAACAGTGATGCATACCAAACACAAGACTGAGATACAAATCTTACTTCTGCCTAATACATCGCGTCTAACATTTTCGCAGAACATAAACTTACATACACATCTGAAATGTTTCCAGAGTCAAGTATTGATTAAAATGTTGCTCATATAAATCAGAATCTAACTCACCAGCACCAGAAGTTTTGTTGTCGTTAATCTCTCTTAGCACATTATTTAGCTAATCTGTACTGACAAGAACACAATCTAGAAAAAGACACACTGTGTATAGTAAATGTGTAATCATTTTGATTTATTCCTTTTTCTCTTTTAAGATGTGAAGAAGATATAAAATTTATAATCACGAGGTAATAGACCTTTTCTCGGCAACCGGAAGCTGTATCTGAAAGGGCTGCGGCACTTCCTGTTTTGGTGACTGTAATTCAAGTATCCTGAAAATGGCTCTCCTCCTCCGGTCCTTTTCATCGTCCTTACGTAATTTTCCAGCCCTTTCTTTCGCTGATGCAGAGGAAATCGCAGCGGCTAATTCATCCACCAACAAACGTGTGAAAGGATACAAGTTCTTCCACAAAAAATATCTCCACCGCTATAAGGTAAGAAAAGACGTAGCTTAGCGAGCTGACCGCTAGCTACAATATATGATCTACACAAACATCGTAATGAAGCTTAACTTAGTTTGCTAAATTACGTGGAATATTAGGGACAAATATAATTTAAACTTTTCAATTATATTTTGATTACATTCTGAAATGTATTTGCCAGTACAGTTTGTGAAAAACAGCATGCTAGAACTTAGTTATGAGATACTAAGTCCTTGACGCTTGATGTTGAAACTGTGCTTTACTCATGCATGCCTGTAGTGTCCAATATTGTCGAGGGACAGGTAGTTGTCAGTCAGAGTTAGATGCTTCAGATCCATGAAAAAAATGAGGAACCGCATAAGCTGCAGGTTTGAAACAGTCAAGCCGCTTGGCTCTTGTTCGGTAGTTCGAGTTCCTGATCATATGTGACAGATGAAGAACTTCCACGTACGACTTCTGGACAACTCAGAGCTTTTTCTAACATCTTCCTGTTCAGAGGGGACTATTTGTTTTCTGTTTTTGTTGCGGTTGCAACATAGTCTGTGTTTTTTTTCTGCTGTTGTTGAAGCTTACCTTCAAACTAGAATCTATTGTTTAAAGCTAAACATGCCATATGTATTGATGTATATATGTGTTACTAAAACAGTTTTCTATTTTACATATCACTGGGTGTTGGAAAAGAAAAGGCTGAATTACTGGATTATTCTGTAGCTGTGCAGCTGGTAAAGGTCTTTGCAATCATGTAGTTGCACTTCTTTACCAGACTGCACACTACTCCCAACTCCAGCTGCCAACTGTTCCTCCTGCACAAGTGATTTACAAAGATGGCACAGACCAAGAACACAGGTAAGAAAAAGAGTAGAACACATTGTCCTATGGGATGTGATATATAAATATACTAGATATACTAATTATATACATTGCATATACTGTCATACACATATGATCTTAAAATAACAGTACTATAGTTATGTACACAATTTATTCCTCCTTTGATTATGTCACACTGCCATTTACGTTCCTTTCCCACCTGTATTTATAATCGCCATATAAAATTTGTTGTAATCTCAATATTACTTGTGTCAAATATAATTTCTCTCATAGTTTGTTTGGAATATTTCTTTTTGTAGGCAATGAAAAAAAAAACAGGCTCAACTGCTATCAATTAATTTATTTGCAAGTTGGGTAAAAATCTAAACTGCCAAATCAGTCCCATTGTGTCCTAACAAATTACTCACTCATCCATTTATTTGTTCTTTAGTTTGACATCTTTCTGTGTATTTCTTGTAAGGGGATACATCCTGAACCTGCCAGCAACATGGTGCGGAAGCCCAAAACGGAAACTATGGGGAAAAGATATCTGCACTCCACACTTTACAGAGCTTACACAGGTATAACATTTGGTTTATGTTTTTACACGTATGTTTCCTTTGTCAAAATTTATTATGATTATGTCACTGATGTTTGTAGGACCACTTCCAGATCCTGACATTCTGGCATCAGGAGAAAAACTACGCCAGCTGGAGTCCCAACCACTTATCGCTATTGTCCTAGATGGTCTTTCACATTTGGAGCTGGTTCCATCCAAATTTGGGCCTGTGCCACAGGGCTCACCAATGTCTTATCAGTGCCCACCTGAAAAGTCCTCTGGTAGCATCATTCTGCACAACATTGCTCCAGACTTCCCTTCTCTACCTTTGATGCTGCATAGTCTTCCAAATATGTGCTTTGTTCCCACACTTGGTCAACTTATGCATCTTCATTCTCTGCAAGTGTCACTGGAAATGTCTTATGTGCGCCCGGGCCCCGCGCATGCGCACAACCGCCCAGGCCCTTGCGGGTGGATGTGCCGTGTAGTCATGGTCCGCAGTAGCATCTTCAGCCTGGCCAGCTTTCTGAGAGAGGACAAACTGCCGTTTCTTCGCCCTCTCGAAAGCAGACTCTCTCATTGCCGGTGCAGTGAAGTTATTCCAAGCAAACAGGGAAGGAACAGCTCCACTTTTAAGGCGGCTGGTGGTGGATCCGCTAACAAAATCCTCTGGTGTGAAGTGGCGGCTACATACGAAAGTGCTCCCTGTCTTTATGCAAAAGTCCGGACCTTCATCTCTTCGGATCGCCTGGATCCACTGCCTCCGTTGGTCCGGGTCCGTCGGGAACGCACGATATGACAGATAAGGCTGTTTTCTTGGCCCACATGAACAACCAGGGACTGAACAAAAACAACTGCGCCAAGACTGAGCCATTTTCCTAGTCTTTTAATGCTAACGCTATAGCCACCGGAAGTTGTCCAACCCCACATCCGCCTTCAAACCCAGAAGCGTGAAAAAGGTCTATAATACATTTGGTAATATATTGTCCATTGGACCTGGAAATATGCTGGAAAAATACATTTTGTACCAACATTCAAACATAATGTTGGTGTTATTGTCATAGGCTGCTTTGTTTCTGTAAGATCTGGAATACTTGTCATAGTTGAATTATCTCCCCCAAAAACCTAAAGGAAAATGCTTATAAATCTGTCTGTGACTTCAAGCTCAAGCAAGTTTAACTCTGAATTGCTTAGCCTATGTCTGGACTCCAGATATAAATTTGATTTAGATGCTGTGGTTATGCTGCATATTTTTTTCGCCATAAAAGTCTGAGAAGTCAAAGTGACCTATCCAATGATTAAAATTTGAATAATTATTTTTAAGTCAGTCCTAATAGAATAAAGATATATTTTTAGTGAACAATTGAGAAAAAAATTACAAGATAAATGCTGAATTGACAAGCACTTTTCTAATAATAATTTTCCCTGAACAAGTAATGAGATTATGATTAATTTCTAAAGAAGAGACGGGGGAATGTTTAATGAATTGATCATTACACAAAAAATAGTATCAATTTGGCAATGTCTGTTAGCCCTTTGTACAATAATAATAAGTTTCACTGGCAGCTCTGAATCAAACAGTGATAACAAACTAATTATCAATCACACATAGAGGACTGTAGCATTTTTTTTTTAATAAAAAAGTTACAGCTCATAACTTGAATCCCATGTGATTGCAGTGGAATTCTGTGAGAAATAAAAGTCAAAAGAGCCTTAAATAATGATCATGTAACTATTTTTCAGGCTTTTGCCTTCATTTCAAGCTTATAAAGTCCTTTATTGAAATACATTTTGTGTTTGTCTCTGTTTTAGGTTGCAGCCAGTGAGAAAGTCACGGCGGTTCAGATGATGAAAGGATTCATTTTGATTCCACTATTTGTAACCACTTAGCCCTGATGTACTTCTTGAGGCAAGAAATATTAAGTAGTAACTGTAAATGCTCTAAATGTGTCACAACAGACTACATAGTTAGGGCCATTATTTGTCATTTTAGAAAGTATATCTCCTTACCCTCTTTATTTTTGAGCTAATCTGACAGTCGCATTAAGTTTGGAGGTGTTTCACTTCACTCTGTAGAAAGATGCCGACCTCTGCTCTCTATTTACGTCAGCATACATCTGAACTCTGTTCCACTAAATGACCAAAATATCAATGCCAGCTCATTATGCCCTTGTGGCAATAAAAGTGATTGAAACGCTTTAGTCCAATGATTTGGGAAGTTGAATAAATACTTTTGGCAGCATGGTAGCATCATGGTGGCCAACATTTTAGATGTTATCTCACTTTCTAAATTGAGATTATTGTGTTGATTATCTCCTGAGGAGGTCGTTTAGTTATTACTTTAGCTGTGTTGGATTATGGATCTAAAACACGAACAGAATACCAGCTCTTAAGGACTGGAAGAATGGAGTTGCCTGTCCCATGTTAACATACTCTCACCACTAGGATAACATTTTGAATAGATTGCCGTTACTTTTCAATAACATTTTATTTCATTTGACCACAAATTAGTTTTGTGATTAAATGCAACCAAGCAATGAACTCTTCACCCCTGTATCTTCTTAATGCATTCTGGATAATGTCTAGTATGCAGTAACATTTCACTTGTGTCTGTTTTATCACAAATTACCTTAACATGCTGATGTGCGAGGATTGTCACAGCCACAACATTCTGTCACCTTCTCTTTCTTACTATGTGGAAGTGAGAGGCATACGTTTGAGCAAAGCGTTCAACCAGCTCTGCTCTGTCCAGTGTCCCATTAATGATTCGAACGGAGCTGTGAGTCTATAGTTGGCACTGATGAGCTACTTTCAGGCCCAGGAGTACATTAGTGCAACCCAGAGGCAGCAAGATCCATAGTTGCTGTGTACTGGACTGACAGATGATTGGAAGATTTTGTCTCTCATTACATCTTTTTTTCTCCCTTCTTTCCATCACTCCCTCCAGCTCTCTCCCTCTCTCTATCTGTCTCTCTCTCTTTCACTCATATGCTCCTAACTCTCTCTCTCTCTTTGTACTGTATAGTTAAAAGTATAGTTTTCCCCCCCCTACTTTTTCTGTTCTCATCTTGTTTGTCAGCTGTTGTTTCTGTGACACTGATTTCACCCAAGCTGCACATGTCACAAAGTCACAATGAGTTATAAACAAATTAAACAGATGTTCAGATTAATTAGAGACACTCAGCAGGAATTGCTATATTTTAGCATGAACAGCGTCATTCCCTGGCTCTCAACATGTCCACCCAATTCCAAATGTTCTGCCACAGCTTGAAAACTACAGACATTTTCCAAGCCACTGATGTGTGCATAAGTGTGCATGCTGTTCACATGCTTACATCTTGCAGTGTGCAAGAGGTGATGAATAACGTGGATCTTCTTTAACGTGAGCTAAAAACGTCCAATGTTGGACACACGTGTTTGTGTGGTGATGGGAAATCGTGAGCAATTGAAGCCGAGCAGAAGTTTTCTTTTATTAGTGTGCATGCAAGCAAAGCTACTGCCAGGTCCCATCCACTGATCCTTTATCTCAGAAAAAGGTTGTGGGGGAATTATTTCCACTGGTGCTGCTCTCATCGGAAGCGCTTATCAACAAAGCTAACATTAGTAAAGCACTAAAAAATCATGGCCTGAAGGCGAGAGAGAAATAAAAGAGATCCCTGGGCATTTGGACAAGCAGCTCATAGTGATTTGGAAACCCAAGGCCTTGTGTTTCTGGAAGTGTCAGATGATTATCTGGCAGACAGAGAGCCCAGATTCAAACATGCAGCTTGTTGTGAATGCCCCCTTCACCTACAACATCAGGATGCAATTTGCTGTCTGCAGCTGTTAGCATTCATCTCTACGGCTACCACCACAAACGCTACAACTGCCATTCAAAGTAATTTTGGTCGGCAGCAATTACAAGAGTGAACACTCTCCTGCCAGTCAAATGTATTGATGAGGCCTTTTTTTTAACTTCACCGGGGTAAGAAACATGAAGAATCAAGAAACATACAAATAGAGTGGCACTCATTCACAAGTGTTAAACTGTTATGAATGATGGAGTCTGTGATAACCAGCCACGGTATCGCTTCATGAACAGCCTCAGCCCAGATCAGGAAAGCAGGGAGCAGATCTGTATTCAGCTGTGTGGTTTGGTGTGATTTGTTAGGGAGTGAGAGCGCCAGTGAGAGAAAGCGGTGTAGCTGCATGACCCCATCACTCAATAGAAATGATTTTTTCCCATAAATCAGACAAGGCAGAGAGGGAAAGAGAGCAAGCAAAAGACAGAGACTGAGTGATTCAGCTCTGGGATTACACTGGCTCAGACTTCAGCTGAAAAGGGAGGGAAACTAATCGTTTCCATTCACATCAATGAGTCTGGTTACTCCCGCCTGTATTCCTGAATGCGTTGAAATGCCCATATTCTTTCCACCGCTCACTCTGTCGTTCTCTTTTTCCATCATTCTCCCTCCCCTTTCACCCACATTTTTTCCCTCTGTCTCCTGTTCTTTCTGAATGATCTAAGCACACCGTCATGTATTAGTGATAAAATTGCTATGATATTTACTCTGTCACGGAGAATTGGAAGTGACAGCATTTCATGGCACCTGGACGTTTTCATAAATCCTCCCAATTAGGAGTGAGCTGCATAGACAAACTGGTTTGCCTGAGGTGTAAATGTGTTAACATTAATACAATACATTTTCTGCCTGTTCGAAAAGTTCTCAGTGACATAATTTAAGCTTTCACAAAAAAGTAAATAAAAATAAAAAATTGGTACAATTTTCAGGTGGCCAAAGCGGTCACATCCATCTGTTCAAACGATTGCATGCAATTGAAACAAGAATTAAGGAAGGGCATTTTCTGCAGATGAACTCGAGAACGAATACCTTGATTTTTGGAGACATGTCCTGTTGGCTGATGAAACTAAAACAGAATTGTTTAGCTGTAGTAACCATAGTTACATTGGAGGAAAAAAGAGGGAAACTAGTAAAATGTCAAATGGTGACATTTTCCAGGTTTTGACAGATTTATTTTAGCTTCTTACTAACTGCTTTTCAGTTCTATAAATTTGTTTTCTAAATTATTTAAATTTTTTCTGGTGAAAATCACTGGATGTACACACTGCATGTTCAAACCCATGAGAAAAGTGTCTCACCTGTGGTGGTGATGTCACACACACTGACTTATTCAGGCAGTTGGCACCAATATGCAGTGTAGGTTTAATTACAAATGTACACACGCAAATGCTGCACTGTCTTGAGATATTTAATGAATGTGTGACGTGTTTTTTTTCAGATCAGCCATAAATGTGTAAAGGTGCTGGACAGGTGAGGCAGAAAGTACTGTGCTGCACAGATAGAGGGCAGCGCTGAGCTCCACATGCACAAAGGGCAACAGGTGCTGTTCTTCTGCACATTGAAAAGACACACAGCATGTTATTGGAATTGGACCGACAGAACCATTCTCTTCCATGGCAATCCTCTCCACTGAAGATGCCAGTTTCAGACGACACGTCTCCAAAAATTAAGATTTTCTTTTTTTCCAATTTATTGAAAAAAAGATGTATCAGCCCCCAAAAACACAACAATCTTTAAATAAATAAATAAACTTGACCTTGTATGAAGTTTTATTTTATTTTTCTTTTCAGCATGTTGTTGAACACAATTAAACCGATTAAACCAGATCAATAGCTTTGAAATATTTCAATAAAAATCACAATTTTTACATTTTGTGTAGTTGAACACTAACTCCAGAGGACTAGGTGCCTCCTCAGTTATGACCTTCATATCACTTTTAATTACCAGACCTGGTGGCTGCTTTGAAGCTCATCCACCTGCAGACTGAGTCATCTTTACAAAATCAATCAATCGATAAAATTTTCTTTGTATAGCACATTTCAGCAGCCAGGCATTTGAAAGAGCTTTAATTTACATGCTACATATAGTCTTTCTTTCTGAGGGACCAGAACAGCTCTGTCAATATAACAGTCTTGTTCACTCTCACTTAAATCTCCAGAAGCACATCAAACCAGGGTTTAATCAGAGAAACCCTCTTTTAAAATTTTGGGTATTATAAATAATAATATTGCTGTGTGTAATTTTAGCTGTTATTAGTGTGAATAAAAAGAGCTTAAATGTTTCTCAAAATGTCATAACCTTGCTTGAAATGGAAGCAAGGTTATGAAATTTTGAGGTGCTCTTGTGTTTGTTTCATATTCAAACCTGTTTAACACACAGCACTAAAAAGTGAGGAATTCAAGCATACCTGCTGTTCTTCCTCCATTTCCTCCAGAACACATCAAATAGTCATTTCTGCTAAAGCTCCATCTGTGTGCCTTTTTCAGCACCAGATGAAAGAGCAGAGGGATGCTGATTGAATACTTCGCTACCCGAACAAACCTGCCGTGCTCAAAACACGATAGTTCTATTTCAATTCAATCAAAGACCCAGCCTCCACTGATCCGCAATATTTTTAACATCATTACATGCAAGTCGTCACGTGTTGAATGAACATGGATAGAATAAAGGGTGCTTGAATAGGTGTGTGTGTCTACGCTACAGCACTAATGAGTGGTGGAGCTTCAGGTGTCTGTGCTCTGAGAGGAGGTGAGTGACAAGGCTCATGAACAGTGATGGTCGACAGCTGCTCATTAACCAAGAGACTGTCTGTCAGCCAGCAGACTGCACTGCCAGCCCTTCCCGTATGTTTTCAGACACAGATATGAAAACATACACACGTAAACACAAGCTCATGCAGATTTTCACACACATACACTACACACACACAGGGACTTCATATCCCCTTCATCTGGGCCCCCTGTGGCTGCAGTCGAGAGAATACCAATCATGCCTTTTCCCCACAGCCTGAGTGCAGCATGTCTTCTTACCTGTGAGCTCACACCACTCCCACTGGGCGAGCGCCAAACTGAATATGGAAACAGCGACTCCACGTAAAGTCTGCATGGGGCTCAGAGAGCAACACAAGGTCGAGGTGAAGAAGTATCTGTAAAGAAAATGATATTCACTATCATTTTCTTGATAGGCACATTCAGAGAGGGATAAAGACATTGTCATACAACAAGAGAGGCTATTAATAAAAGTCTGATTTAAATACATTTCTGTTTGTATTTTAAGGTTCTTTATCAGAGCAAAAACGTTCTTTAAACATTCTGCTAAGTCATAGCTTCACCTCATTGCTTACTCTGACATTTTATTATTTCTTAGTAATAGTCAGAACTCTGGGGAAGTAGATGAAGTGAACACTGACATAGTTAGTTTTTGTGAGTTCCTCAAAGTTCGGAAGGTCCGAGAATCTTTCTATTACAGTATTTCACATTTGTATTCTCACCCTGTGAACTTTTCAGGTGTTTTACATATTATTTTCCACAACTTTGCATTTGACCTGGTGGGCTGAACACAAAGGAGGCAATGCATTTGCTTTTTTCTATTTGGAAAAAAAAGAGAGAAAGTTTTCTATGTCAGTTTTGTGTATATGTTTCAAATTACTTTTTGTTTATTCCACTGCCATGTCAAACTCTCTGTTAACTCAATTTCTCATTATTTCATTAGCAATGAAATAACAAAATTTGCAACTTAATGTTATTATCTGTCATAAAATATAATTTATCGCCATTAACATTGACTCAAACTTGGTTTGACACCAAAAGCTCTGGTAATACTTTCATGAAAGCAAAGCAAATAATTTTATTTTGAAGTCTGGCTCGGCTTGACTCTATTTTTATGCAAGGTAAACTTGGCAATGGGAATCCTGGAATATGAACTGGGTGACGTGATCCAGACCAGAAGCAGGTGGTAAGAGGTTGGCAATTTGTGATTCTTGGCAAAGGAGGAACAAAGTAATTTGTAACTAATAACTAAACAAAAACCAGAGAATGTTTCACTGGCTCCTGGGTTATGCACTAAGGATGTAGGAGCGGACGGATGCAGGGGCCGGGTATTTATGGAGATAGAGAGTAATGAGTTGCAGCTGTGGCCTGAATTCTCATAACAAAGCAACACTTTAGTTATTAAAGACACGCCACGTAAAAAAGAGGTGAAGAGGAGAGAAGGCAGCTTTAGAAGACAAACCCTGTGGTTTAATCCTGTGATGGAATCTACTTTAGCTTCGAATCAATTACAAGAGAAAGGCATGCACCGTGTAATTGTAGCCTCATTTGATCTCAAATAAGCCATGCTGTCCTAAACAAGGGGAAGAAAGAGCACAGATGAGCTGAAAACACCTTCATTACACCAAACACATATCCAGTACACCTTTTTCCCCTCTCACAAACACTCATCTGCATGCTGCTGTAAAAGGAATTTGCCCTCTCACCTTGGGTTTGCTTTTTTTTTTTTTTGGGCGTCAGCCTTGTTTGTGCCTTCAGTCGTCAAAGACACACACAAATGCTCGCCTTCATTCTTTCCACATATCTTGGAATGAGCCAGGGATTGATTCTAGTCACACTGGAGTGGGGCAAATGAGCAGTCACTCTGAATAGGCAAAGGCGTCAAATAATACAGATATGAATGTCGGAGGAATAATTGAAGAAAGTGTTTTATATGTAAAAGACAGAGGAGATGGAGTGGAATTGAATCTTGGGGAAAATGAGGAGCAGTCTAGGTCCCAAGGGACAGACTTACAATAACTCCAACCGTTTTGGAGGAAAATAGACGATAATTGGAGTGGTCACTGGGTTCCACTGAGCCCAATACTGTTCCGTTTCTCTCTTTTTCTGGCTTTCATCCATTCACTAATATTGTTAGCTTCATTTCAGCACATCCCAGTCTTCTATCAGTATATGTCAAAGCTTTTTTCCCTCTTTTTGAATCATTCTCCATTGTCTCTTTCATCCCCTCCCCAGCTTTTCTCTATGTACTTACTTTCTCTTATCTGGCCTTCGACAATCCCTCAATCTCTTCCACAGCCTGCAGGCATAAAACTACATCAGTGGAATTTGATCAGATATTCCAGGCACATCTGGACACCACCAAACGGCATAAATTGAGATTTTTTTTTTCCAAGTGTCCGGTCAGGCTTCCTCAGCCTTTTTAAACAGAGCAGGAACGGCACAATAGAGAGTTTTAGCTCCATTTTCTTGCCGATTCTCGTTCTTTTTTTAAGCTTCGTGCTCCAAAAGATTTATTATTTTTTTGTTTTTTTAGCTTTCACCTGGAGCTAAACTGAAAAACCCAAGCTGGGAGCTCTCAGCCCGAGAAGCAAGTGGCCGTCACCTTATCAATCTACAGCAAAGTTTGGGCGTTTTTGGTTTGATCCACTCACCTTTCCTTTGTTTTTTTACGTTTTACTTTGGCCACCTTGTTGCATGACAACACCGTGTCACTATGGCAACGGTCTAACCAGAAAATAGATTATTTTTTCTTTTTACATTTGTAATGCTTTTTTTATATTGAGTGTGTTGCCAAACCGTGCAGTATAGAAGCTGATGCACAGTTCTTCCCATAGACAGAAAGGCTAATAAACCTTCACAGAGAGGAATAACCTACAAAACATTTACTCACAAGCAAATTGTTAAAGTCTCAAGTTGCTTCCCACATGGCGTGACACTGAATGATGCTAAACAAGAAACAAAGCAGAGCTCATCAACATCTGCACATGTTTCATTGCCCTTTATTTGAATTCCAATCAGTTGCATGATCACAGAGTAAAATTCCTTCCAACAAATAAAGTCAGGGTTGCACAGAAATGAAAATCATTACAAAATCAATTGACACAGTTCATAGTGACCCAGGAGGTTTCTGAAGCTTCCCATAAACATTTGTCTCCCTGTGTGTGGCCACGAACCAGCAGGCAGCGTAAATAAATTTCCACACTTTGGCTCTGTCCTTGCACTTCCTCTCCCCCTGCCTCATTCTACATGACTGGTCCTGTGTCTCCCTCTCTTGCTCCAGGTCCCCTGTTATTGATTGGGAGCCCGCTGGAGGGTGCAGGGATAAGATAAATAAGGAGTCAGTGGCCGAGAACAGCTCTCTCACTCAGCATACCATGAAGGAGGGGGATAATCATGACAGTCCCATGGGAGAGGCCATGTATTTCTCAGGCCACTTTCAAATAAATCCCCTCACCATCACCTTCACAACAAGGACTCAACACTTACAGAGCTGCAAAATCAGATTTAATTAACATTTTCAATGGATTCATTAGAAAAAAACTGCTTTACTGTTACCCATTTCTTTGATAGTGGAAAAAAAACACATAAACAAATATTAAACAGCTCTAGTGGGGGTTAGGTTCTCTGCTGCAAAGCATGAAGGATTGGCATATCAAAAGCCTGTTTTTACTGAAAATTTCCTCACAGTGTACAAAACAGAAGGTTCTCTTATTCAAAGCATAACACTCCACTCCTCACTAGACCTCTATCAATCAAGCCATGATTTCTTAAAGGCTGCCACACATCACTATGTGCAGCATATCTATCTCTTTCTGCACAACACACACACCGGCGCGTACGGAGCCGTCTGATGTGCAGACACAAGCGCACACAGTGGTGGAAAATAACTGTTGGTATCTCTTGCAGCACTGGAAGCAGTGGCGCGAGGCTTCCTCTCAGATTTTGAAAGCTCTATCTGTATCAGGAACAGCAACTGAAAAAGCAATTTGCTTTGTCACACAGAGACATGCTTGACTACACTGAATAATTGCGCTGCAGCTCGGGAAAGAGCTGTTTTGCTTTTATCTAATGAAGGCCTTCAGGGGAAGGTGCACCAGTACATGTGCTTTGTTTGCTTTGTACATGTGTGTGTGTTTTTCTGCATAGATTGGCATAATATGCAATCTGCAATATGTTTGGACCTTGTCCATAGGTGTCAACATCTATAACGTCGCCTTTAAGACACTAAGTACACACTCACAGCTTCGTTTCTATCTGATCCTTTTTATGCAAGTGTCCCCATCTCTCAAACAGCTCCACTAGGATATATCGATTTATCAAATCTGCATGTTGCTCTGAGCTGTATCCAGGTTCAGGCTCAAGGCAGTAGACTGATTCAATAATGCAGAAGGAGAACAGAGAATAAGAACTCCCAGGAACTGCTGAGTCCACACACAGATGCCTGCTGGCCCACCTCTGTGGAGTTTGTGGAAGCCTGGGGGACAAGCTCAGCCTTTGACAACCACACAGCTAGAAGCCCTGCAAAAGACTTGTGAAAGCATGTCAAGTCCAAGGGGACATACTGCTAGTTTATTGGGAATTTTTTTACTTTTTTTGTTATTCCTCTCTCCTCATCTTTCTTTAACACTGGTAACAGTGGTAACAGCGGTAACAGAGGTACATTATAAAGAAGTGTGTCATAATTTAGAAATCAGGGGCATTTTATAATTAAAAATGAGGGAAAAAAAACAAAAATAAAGGAGAAATTAGAGAGGAAAGAAAGCACTCCATCTGATGACTGTGATCAGGAAAAGGTTCTTAATTGCCTTCATGGCTCTAGCATTTGTTCCATGGTGAAACTGTAATTAAGTCATAAGCGACAGTTTGGACTCTTTGACTTCATAATGAAGCTGGATATGCGCAGTTCGTGCTCTATGGATAAGCCGTTGTAATCACTTTTATCTGCTTAATTATGTAAAACCATTCTTTTATCCCACTAGTGTCTAGCTTTTTATCTCTGCCTCGCTTCTTTTAGGTACTGCAACTATAAAACAGTCGGATGGATCCCTCCGTCTGGCAGATATCAGCCCCAGACATGCAGCTTGTTTACTTGGAGGTGTCAGTTCAAAGGGCTACTGGGAAGTAAAATACAGCAAGAGGTGAGAGTTAACAAAGAACACCGTCATGAAAAAGGTGCGACAGCTGTAGCTACTTTAAAAGCAGGCATAGGGCTGTCATCATGCTGAAGAGTTTTTGAGTACTTTTCTTTTAAGCCCCATTGAACTGGACAGAGGACTTCACAGCTAAAAGATGTTGAATAAGACATTCTCCGTTCCTTTCCATTCCAAGTTCATTTCAGATTTCAGAATCATATCTTCCCTGGCACTTATTTCCCAAATTGCAACAGGACTCCTATCAGACTGTGATGGAAGGGAAGATGTGTGCTGGGTGCTGCAGGTTATTTACAAAGGGAGAAAACATATGCTTGATTTCCCTAATGGAGGCAACCTGACTGTACTCCTTTTAGATAGACCTACATCAAAGCTCTGCTTCCTCACCAGAGATCGCTGGCCCACTGGGTACATGCTGCACACACCAACATGGGCACACACTCACATCCATTTGCACTCACCCTCTAGAGTGTGGCAGTGGAGAGTGAAATCTTGTGATGCTCAGGAACTTTGCAGCCAAGACAGGCTTCATTGGGAGAGAAAAAAAAACTGAATGCATGAAAAAACAGGAAGCTGCCACAGTTTCAATGGAGCAGAAAAAGCAGTAGAGAAAAATGTCAACAACAAATAGCTGCTGGTTTCTGCTGCCGCAGGCAGTGTGGACTTCAGTTCCCTTGTGTTTTTTTCCCCCTCGCATTATGCATCATCTTTTCAACCAGTTAAGCACAAGCGTTACTGAATAAAACCAGGGAGCATCTCAGCTTTGGTCATTCTGGGGGAAAAATATGAAGGAGTGAGACATAGGGGGACCTACCGGTGGGAGAAAAAAAAAACAAAAAAAAACAAGTGAGGAATGGGCAGATGTGTTTGTGTGCTTTCACCGTAAAAAATAGAAAAAATGGACCTCTTGGCAGACCATCCTGATTAATTTGGCAACCTTTATTCCCTTCACCCTTCATTTGTTTATGTTTCTGTAAGTCTGTTGTGGGCAAGATTTATGTTTTGCATTTACCAACGTCTCGGCGTCGAATTCTTCTGGAAAGTGACAGATGACGTCTGCAGGAATAAAATGAGGCGCAGACCCTGGCAGAGTTTCTTTGAGCAAATGTTGGCTGAACTTGAGCTGTCCTTGTCTTTGTTGCCTTGGTCTTTTGCAGATTGTAAAGTGCTACCTCGAACAATAGGTGTGAAAAGCCATGTTTAGTTCCATCCTCTGGCAGCCACTGAATGTTTCACGCCTTTCTTTCTTGGCACAGTGAGTGTTTCAATACTCAGCAGAGAAAGCTCTTGACTCTCTGACCCAATGAATGGTTGATTTTCATCACTGTTAACACAAGTCTTCTGATACAAAAAGAAAAGACATTGGGTGGTCCTTCTTCTTTCTGAAAGATATGAGTGAACTTGGTAAGTTGCCTTTTGATGCAGACTGGACTAAAGAAAAACATTTCAGTATTTCGGTGGATGGAATCATATGATTAGTACTTAACCGTTTATTTGAAGATCTAAACTACAGATACTCCAGAACAGAAAACAATTTTCCATGATGAAAAATGATGAGCTGAGAAGATCTGCTGGTATGTGTGAAGACTCAACATAGGAGACTGCTGAGTAATTTCAGATATAAATGGAATAGCAATTTTTTTAGAGTGCACAAAAGAGCTACATGCTGTAATGTTTGCACTTTTTTTTTTTTTTTGCTAGATTTTGCCATAATATTTTGAGTGTTTAAGCTTCTTTGATTTAGTCCAGTGTCTTGGTGTGCAAGGGATGACCTGAGTCATAACATTCATGATTCTGGTTAAATATTATTATTTCTCACTAGTTATCAGAATCAAACTAGTTTCAGCTGAAGGAAGAAAAGGAGAATTAGAACAGAAAACACATTTACTGATGATTTTTGCATCTAATATGAACGCACAAAGTAACTGCAACAACACCCTAAAGCTAGGCAAGACTAATTAAATGTTAATCAGAAGCAAATAAAGAAAACTGCAGAGCACCTTTACCTGAGGATTAGAATGAAATTTGAGCTTTTTACGTGCAACATTAAAAGCTCCAATTTTTTGAAACCATATCAAATATCTGATCGAGTCTCATGTTGCCAAAGAAAGATTATTCTGATAATTTTGAGATTAAAGATCTACAGACCTTAGTCTGAGATGGAGGCAAATGAACTGAGCAGTAGAGACTCAAAGTCAACATTTTTGACCAGCTAAAAATGCTAAATATGTACATTTGAGGAAGCTTAACATTTCTTAGAAGTGCAGAAAGGGGAGGAGGAATAGCAAAACTTAATTCAAAATAAACAACTTGGAGTGGCCCAGTATGTTAAAAAGTTATTGCAATCAAAGCTCCAAAATCTGTCCAGAGCTCAGAACACAAACCGTCTCATGAAATGTGGAGAGCACACCAATCAAAAGATATGCAAGTTGTGCCATATTATCCAATCTTTAAATTTAAGAGATTTAAAGGTCAGCCAATAAGTCCTTCCTCTATCATACCAAAGAATTAAAGACATATATTAAGGAAGAAAAATATTCATTTTTAAATAACATTTGCCTGCTGAGACTTTCTTTGCACATTAAATATAACTTAACACGTCATCATTTCACAGAATAAAGATGCCTTCATATCGAGGTCTAATGACATGATAGACATTCAGCAGTGAACCGAAGGATTTATTATACACTATTCTAATTGAATAGTTGGGAACCTTTAAAGGGTAAATGGAATAAATTTAGATTGTGCTTTTCTAGTTATGCCAACCACTCAGAGTGTTTTGCAGTTGAACCACATTCACACATTCATTCACTGGTTTGCAGTTCTGAATGCAACTTAAGATTAGGAGCCTTGCCCAGTGCCACGTCGACATGTGACAGTAAGAAGCTGGAATCAAATCCACGATTTTCAGATTGTGAGATGACTGCTCTTCCCACGGAGTTCCCACAGGCCGACTTCAGCTTGCCAAGGAGTGTTCGTAATTTACCATTTGTCTCACAAGAGAGTCTAATGCAGCTGCAGGTGATTTTATGTAAACTAAATGTCACAAAACAGTTTGGAATGTCAGGAAAACATCTTTGTTAAGAGACCATGATTTGAGAAAGATGTTTGCTTCAGCTGAATTTGGGTTCCATTTTTCTAAATGATAAAATGACAATGCTGTTTGGAGAGGAAAAGGTCAAAGATTTGAAGGCTTGCACAACAATGCCACGATGCTAATTGTTTTTCATTTTACAAGTCAAAGACTGAACTCAATAAGCAACATGTCTTTCAGGCAAAGTACTGTGGACTCAGCAATCTGGTTGCTCTCTGGTAGCATATGGTCCTTTGCTTCTATTATGTAATAACTCTGCAACATTGACATCAATGGTTACATTACAAAGATCCATAACAGCCATGACCTTAGTAATATTTGTTCACTTAATACAGCAACTCATGTACTTCATAAAATCATATTAGGCTGTCTGTATGTTAAATCTTGATTCTAAGTTTTACTAATGTACCTGTACTATTCAGTCCCTATAAATATAACTCAAAAGACATATCCATCTAGAACATTAGATAAACAAAGTTTATTCAGACCATGTTTTGTTCTTCTTCCTCTTTAGTATTTTCTTGAGTGAAATCCTAAAAATGTGATTTTTTTTTCCAACAGGCCCACCCATTGTAGTTTTCCACAACACAGTTCTGTCTTAGTAGATGCACTGTAGATTTTCACAAAGCAGGTGTCAATGGAAAGCCAGCAAAACCAAATCTTTACACATGCACACCAAGCAATATAAACACAAAGAAACAGGCAGTTGTTGGGTTAAGTCCAAATGCCACTATGTTTGCGGTGCTCTTTAAAATATTTAATCAAAAGCATGATTTTTGATAAGCTCAAGCAGAAGGTGTTATATCATCAGTAATCAATAACATCCATTTTGTGAAAGCTTACTAAAAGAGGGAAAGTTAAACAGGGAAGGTGAGAAAAACACAAAGGAAAGTTGTGGATGGTAAGATTTTATATCCTTTTATATACAATGTAATTTACTGCAAGGCAGTTTGAGATGGCAGAAACAGAGAAAGTGCCTAGGAGAAAACACATTAGCCCTGGGGGTCTATTTTCTCCTTTCTCCAGGCCTTCTCAGACTCACTTATAGGGATGAAAAGAGAAAATTGCTCCTCCTTTGACAAATGGGTCAAGCTTTGTTTGCATTTGTGTTGGAAGCATTCCTCCAGCTTGCTGCCTTTCCCAACATTTCACAGAATAAAAATCAAGAGAAGATAGAAGAGATGAAACACAATCAATCGATTAACATTCATTGAGCATTTTTAATGCGAACAGTTGTAACGCAAAGTGCTTTCTGGAGGTCAAAACAAAATGAAGGACATTTAATCATTGGAAACACGCACATGAAAAAAATCAAAACAGATAAAAATACAAATAATACATAAATATTGACAAAGAAAATAATGAAAAATTAAAAGCCGATGAAGATTTTAAATTGAAGAGATGAAAGAGGAGCAGAGGAGAGACGCCTTGTAGTAAAGTGTATTTCTTGAGCATGATGGTTAAATGCATTTGCACTCTGGCCTCCTGAAGTGACTCATCATCAATTTTACTCATCTTGGCAGCTGTGGGTTTCTTCTGTACTAACCTCTTGTTAACTGTATGAGTAAAAGCAACAATTTGGGTGAAATACTAACGTGCTACAATCCCGGTAAAATAATTTAAATCCGATAATTAGATGGGAGCATTAATCATTTTAATTGTGTTTTTCTATTTTCATACATAACTACTTCCTTGTTCCACTTCATCTGGTCGCTTCACATCCTCATTGTTTGTTTTGTAGCTGGTGGAATAAAGGGGGTGTGCACAGCCACGGGGCAAGAAGAGCATGAAAAGAGACGAGAAGACCATTCTAAATGGTTTTCAAGACAATTTCACTTTTTTTAAGTGTTAAACAGCTTAATACTCTTAAGTTGTCTGCCGTAAAACAGTTGTGAAATTATGACAATCAATAAAGTGTTCTACAAATGCAAACTCTTTAAAGTTGGAAAGTTCATTGAAATTGTATGTAATAGTCAAACAAGAGACTATTACTATTTTTTAAAAATCCCACTGAGGTTAAAAATTTCTTTTGCAAAGGAATCCTTGCCAGGATTTTCAGAAGCACACATAAATTACAAATGCATAAATGTGAAATTAAAGGGAAAGGATGGATGATTTTAATTTATTTTACAAGAAAACCCCCCCAAAAACTGAAAAGTGTGGCGTGCTTATGCATCCATTGCCCTTCATTATGAAAATCTACTGCAACCAGCTGCTTTAAGAAATCACCTTATCTGAAAAACAGGTCCCATTGAGTCAATTTAATCTCAGTATGAATAAAGATGTCGTGTAAACTTACTTTGTTAGAGAATATTAGAGAACATAATGAAGGCAAAGGAACACATCAGACAGGTCAGGGGTACCGAGAGGTTGTGATAGCTTTATATACTCAAGAAGCTGCAGGAACAACCTGTAAAATATTCATATAACTTGCTCACATAATAGGCTACTCTTTGTTTAATCAATTCTGATGGCCAGAAAGATTTATTATTCCCCACTTAATCAACACAAGGATAATCTTTGTAGTTTTAAGTTGTGGATAATCTATCTTGGCATATTATACTTGGAAATGAGTCCTTGCTGAATTAGTTGTATTAATGCAAATGTGAGAGATGCAGTCAAGATCCTTTTTAATTGGTATAATCCAATGACTATCTATCTATCTATCTATCTATCTATCTATCTATCTATCTATCTATCTATCTATCTATCTATCTATCTATCTATCTATCTATCTATCTATCTATCTATCTATCTATCTATCTATCTATCTATCTATCTATCTATCTATCTATCTATCTATCTATCTATCTATCTATCTATCTATCTATCTATCTATCTATCTATCTATCTATCTATCTATCTATCTATCTATCTATCTATCTATCTATTTTTCTCTAACTCTCTTGTTTCACTTGCGCGCGCGCACTACAAAGCTCGCGTGCATCAAACACCAGGACTTGTTTGAATCGGCTCCTGGCACATCGACGTGCTGCTCCTAGCGTCCGCACCTTGAAAGCACAGCAGTCACCTTCCAACCTCTGCGACTCTCCCCTCCTCTCCTTTTCTCTCTTCTCCTTTCTCAGTCGCAGTTATTCTGCAGGTCGGAGGGGACGGCTGTCTCTGCACAGATTACACCATTTTAATGAGTTCTCTCCCCTCCGCCCCCAACACTCAGAGACAGGAGCTTTTTGTATTTCGCCTATTTGCTCCACAGTAGACTGGCGGCTGGTCGCTTTGCCAAGCCACGGAGGGCTGCCTCGGCGTCCTGGTGATGAGGCTAGTGGCGCACAGCCGACACCGCTTTGAAGGAAACCCGTTGGGTCTGGAGAAACCGCCCCAATAAGGGACGACAAGAGACGGGAAGAGCTGCCGGAACTACTGTACGTTGGGACGCTATCATTTCTCCGAGAATGCATCTCTTCAGTGCCATGTTTCTACTTGTGATGTTAGCTGGCATGCCCAGCGAGGTAAGGACGCCTGCATGCGTTGAAAAGGCACCGCGTAAAAGTTCCTGTGGTGGTAAATGGGTGTGCATTCTTAAAACATAAAGTGGAGGCGAAGGTTTTCTAACAATTGCAATCATTTAGAAGAAAGAAAGTCGCGGTGCTCCGTATCGCTTGGCGCGTTATAAAATAGGTATAGCCTACTTCGGTATGGTATTGTGATTATCGCCGTTCAATGGGAAGAAAGTAGGAACTTAAAAAAAACAGCATGCGGAATAGACCACTGTAAACAGATAGACGTGACATTAAAGGCACCTTCCATGTTCAGGAAAGTAGAATAACTTTTTCTATAATGTTTGAGATCAACTAAATGTTTGAAGATGTTTGGTGGCTTCTGTGACCTGCAGTTGTTGTTGTTGTTGTCAAGATCGTCCTGTCTACCTGCTGAACCTCACCGACCGAGAGGTCCAGGAGGCGTCTGCTGAGAATCATTGCCACTGCTTGTGCTGGTTGATGAAAGAAGCTGGCAACCATGTGGGATTTATAGCTGTGAATAGAAACCGTGAGTAATTAGCGTGGAGTGGCAGACCGGCGCCAATGAAACGGCAGCGGGTCCCGGCGACGTGTGATGCGTCTCTGCATGGGTGGCGTGCTCCGGTGCATGACACTCCAGGAAAAACCGTGTCCGTTTGGAGAAAGCTGACGAGCTTTGATGTGACAGTTGCAAATTGAAGTGAAGGACGGTAAATCATTTGACCCAGAAAAGCTTTTAGTCAGGGCAGGAGCATTTGGATTCGCAGAGAGTTCAGCTGGTCAGCAAATTCCCCACTGTTGAGAATAACTAATGGCGGATTAGAAGCTGTAAGAAAGCCTCGGAAATTCGTCTGTTATTTAACAGTTTGTAGGGAAAAAAAACATTTGGTACTTTTAGTTCCGTGCCTTAATTCATCCAGCACCATGGAGAGCGCCGTGTCGCGCCTTTTGGTTAAAAGCTGCAATCTGATTTTATTTAGCACCACAGACAGCGCCTCCTTTTACGGAGGCGGCATCACTATATGCTGTAAAGGCCACCGGCCGTGGGGCTTTAAAAACTCTGCAGCAACATCTTTGAGAAGCATAGCGCACTGTATTATGACACTTTCCACATTAAAAACATTAAATATGAAAACAAACGTCAGGGAGTTGTAGAGTTGCCTCTAACGGGCAATAAAAATCACATCAAGATATATTATTTATTTTTCTTTTGGGATGTTCCCCTGAAGCCCCTGAACAAAGCAATTTGTCACAGCTAATGAGCCTGGTAGACTTTTCACACACTGGTGGTTTCATGGAGACATGGACGAATTTATTGGAACCCTGGGTAAAGATACATCAAAAGCCTTACAAAAATACTTTTTTTGTATTGCAGGGGAATAATAAGAGGATATTAAATAAACCAAACCTTACCTCGTGAATATTTTTCCAATCAGGAAAAACACATCACATGTTGGTTAATAATTGCTTTTGACAAACATCCTTTTGCATTAAAATTTGGTGCCTTATTCAAAGAGGACATGTCATCTTCTCGTGAAATATTTTTCTACATACAAAGAGAGACATCGTTGACCGATTCGTTTGACAAAATATTTTTAGGTTCTGGGTTTATCATTGATTAACCAAATAGGTTTTGTTTACAATACCAAGGACTGAGAAGACTATGTAAGAAGGTTGATTTGGATTTTGGTGAACCATTTGATCATCTTTGAAAGATACTCTAATGCCTCATTTAAATTGACTGGCTACATCCACTATAGTTTTAGTTAAAACATTCTGTCACAATGAATTGTGGCTATTTGGACATTATATTTGGGATATTTGAAATTAACTCTAACACACATACTGAGGGACTCAGAAAGAAGATTATAGCCCCTTAACAGCCTAATAAAGGCTTCAATGTGATCTCAAATGATTTAGAAATCAGGATCTGACCAGTTTGCCTTTATAGACTTCATCATCAATGTCACAAGTGTGCTCTACAAAAATCTAATTTAAATAAAGCAGAAGTAAAACTAGACTTTGCTACAAGCCAGTGAGTCACACATACAGGCAAATCCACTGAGGAAATTGTATACATTTCCTCAGTCAGATTTTTTCGAGTCTGGTGACTACAAGAAGCATCTCACTATGCTTATGTCAGGCAAATAAAGCATGGCATTACTTTTTGGCCTCTGCCATCAGTTTGCTGTGCCTGCTGAATAATGGTCCTTGTTTATGTAGTTGCCTAAGGGAAACATTAACAGGGCCTCTATTCTACATTGTGTTTATACTCCAAGAAATCAGAAGGTCTTGGATCAAATTAAACATTTCTAAAAACTCAACTTTAAAAGTAAAGCATAAACCCGAGAAAGAAAAAAAAAGCATAGATGACTGTACATTCATTTCAAAAGAATTGCTAAAATGACCAATAATTGCACTTCTGGTAATTTGGTTGCACAGTTAAAGCAGGAATAAATGACAGACACAAAATCCTCAAAACCATCACACAATATTTGATAAAATAGGACGAAATTAGTTGGCGCAATTGTGTTGAAAATTCACTCATGTCTAACTGTATAAATGGCAATGGTCACATGTCACTGCATACATCCGTGCCTTCGAGGTCACGGCTACAACATGGGTAAACACGGATGGTGACCTTTAAAAAAAGTACAAGATGTTTGTTTTACTGATCCGAATCCAGGCTCTATTGGAGCTAAAAATCTGCTGAGATTTTGCAACTTAAATGAAACACGGCGTCAGACACACTCACAGCGTCTTAGATATGTTACATTAAATCACTCAGGTTCTCCGACGCCCAATTGTAAATTCATCCACAAATCAAATCCAAATCCACCACGGATGTGCTCCAGCAAACATTAAAACACCAACAGTGTAGCTGGTGATGTACTACCGAACAGTATCTTAACCACAGCATCTGTGAATTCATGCAGTAACTGGCCTTAGGGGACAATTTGTTTTAAGTGTTTGTCATTAAATATTGAAAGGTCTGAAAGAAAATATGACACCATCCTTCTTTCTAAGGCTGCATGCAAACATAAAGAATTTATGAATTCTTGTAAATCAGCCTGTGAGAGTAGCTGCGATATCGCATACAATTTTAAGTCACGGTTTTAGAAAATGCCACCGTGAAATTATGTCGAGGCCTTTAATGAGGCACTTGCTCATTGACAGCATGTTTCTGTTAAGTAACCATGAAGCCTTGGGTCGTTAGTGACACAGAGGGTACCTGCTTGAATTTGGCATTAAATGTGTTTTATATTCATCAGTCCATGCAAACCGGATGCAATGGCACAAGGGGCGGTCATTGTTTGTGTTTATTTGTTTGGGTTTACTTATATCGTTTGAAGGAACTTGTGAAAGAATTGAGATATTTTCACATCAAACACCAGAACTTATTTTTTTAAATATCAAACTGATAGATATGAAAGTATTTTGATTTAGACTCTCTGCCAGGCTCAACACTCTGCTTCCCAGTGTTTCTTGTATTACCTATGTGGTTCCCACTACAGAGTAACAAATCCCTCAGGAAATTGCAAAAGTTGCTCTAAAGTTTGCCTGAAGTTTATACATCCATTCCCTGTATGTTGCACTCAGCCTGTCACACCCTGTTGGCAACAGCTATAGGGGGAGATTTTTGAGCATATTTATCTTAAAGATAGAGAGAAAGTTTATTCACTTTTTGTAAACCGGGAATTTAATGGAATGACTAAAAATCATAATTTATGAAAGGGTTGAACAATAATACTGAGTTTTGTTGGCTGTTCTTTTCCTGAATCTCAAGGTTTAATATAGTCAAATCACAAATGTAGTAGTGACCATGAACATATCAAATCTAACCCTTCACATGCATTTCACTTTAAAGATGAATCTGCATCAAGGTCTTGATGCCTAGTTGTAGTCTTAAGAATTCATGGTGACTTCAAATATGTGAAAGTTTATTTCTTACTTCAAGCAGATTGAAAAGAAATAGCAAGTTTTTTAAGACTTGCTATGCTTTTAATATTAAAAGCTGATTTTATGCTTTTCAAAATAGGTCATTGTTTACATTATGTTGCATTAGAATTCAGAAATCCAGAAGTATTTTAAAAATGTTTCTTTCTGAATGGTCAGTTAGCAAAAAAGAGAAATGAGACAGGCCTTTGAGCACTTAATGATACCTCAGATGCTCAACAACTTTAGCCAGAATAATCACCTGGTTTTTTTGCATTTCTTCTCTCCCTGTCAGAGAGTTTAATTAAAGTGGTGAAAAATGTGTATTGTGTTGCAAGTTTCTCAAAATCTACATCTGGTTTAGGTGAGCTTCTTGAATCTAGAGGGACAAGAAAAACAGATAGAAAGACAGAAGCAAGAAAAACCTGATCGATTTGCAGATTTCTGCTACTATATTTTTGGAGCATTGAATGTTTTGGTACTTTAGTTTTGTCTAAAGTTTCCCCACACATCTTGATGTGCTCAACATCACTCAGTGACTTTTTCAAGAATTTTGTTTTCATCCGATTTGGAGTGATGCAATAACCTGGAACATTTAAGTGTGCTGCCACAGGATGGTCTTCAGGCCCATACAACATCTGTTCTGAAGATAAACCACTCTTTGCTGATCAGAGGAGCAGGGTGGCAAGAACCACGGGTCAAACTTCAGCGTGATGAGAGGTAATGCAGCAAGATTAAATTTTCCTGAGGAGGTAGTCTGGAGCTGACAAACTGATGTGTTGAGGACTTAAAATCCCTCTTCAATTTTCTTCAAACAAACTTTTCCCCACAATTTCAGTTGGATGCCATAACTTAAAATTTTGCTGTGAGACCTTTCCTAAATTTCCAGAGAAATGTGTAAAGAGTACCAGCAACGTCTTTATTCTGCTTAGATTATATTTGCAATTGTTGCTATTAATCAGTAAATTCTCCCTTCTCAGAAGTGGTAGTAAATTAATTTACTGTTAATAATTTTGTTTTACGTGTTCACTTATGCTTCTTTTTATTTAATAAATCATTACCAATTAAACCTCAGTTTCATTGCGAATAAATATGATCCTAAGAAGTTATTCTTTTCTAAATAGAGAAAATCTCTTCATTCCTGCTTTAAAATATGTAGTAAGATTCCCAATTATGAAACATTTTCTCCTTCTAATTAATTTTAGACATTTCATTCTTAATAATTTCTAATATAATTTTACACAGCTATTAATACTACAAAAAATATTTTCATAATTTGTTTTAGCTGCACAAAGCAAAGGTTTTGTGGTAACTTTTAAAAATTGTAGCTGCTAAAATAATTACTTGGTTTAAGAGGTTTGAACTTAAATACTCCCAACCTCTTTTTGATTGAGGATGATGAAACTGAACCTGTTCTGGTATTCTTCAGCTCATTCTTCAGTGTTGTAAGAGAAAAAGTCAGATTGACAGAAAGCTCTTCTGTACTTTACATGATTCTCATCAGGCATCATGATAAACCAGGATGGATGTATAACTTTCAGTCATCTTTTCTCAATCGAATTTGTTTGAAAATTTTAACTTAGCCATCCTGAGTCAATTTATATCTGCTGTCCAAGATTAGAAAACTAGATCTTGTAAATCATGATGCACGTAAAAGAAAACATTTTGCATATTTACCTGCAGGAGTTTATGTTTACACTATGTTACACTATTGTAAATTATATACAGTTATTTGCAGAACAAATATTGCTAAGACTAGCACTGTCACCATGGACAAAAGCTTTTTCATCCAGTCTGAAGACAACAGATTTATCTGTGGTCTTTTTGTATGTTTATTTGTATGTTTGGTTTTTTTAATCTGTAGCCCAAAAGTAGGTATTCTAAATTTTAACTTGAGTAAAATTAATTCTGACACGGCTTGTGCAAGGTGCTAAACAGCAGCTGGGATAAGCTCTCGCATCCACGTGCAGCTCAACACAAACTTAGAAAATAACCGAATTGATTTTCTTTTTCGAAGGACGTTTCTTACACCTACTATTGTCCATAAACTTGGACTTTTCACTGTGAGGTGTTTGGAAAAGATTGATCGATATTGTTTTCAACACTTGCAATTTATTCCTTAAGATTAAATCACATTGTCACAATCTTTTCATGAGGAGAGGCGAAAAATATTGTGCTCCAACTGCAGAAGCAAAAGTGTACGTGTGCTTTTTACAAGCTCGATAAGTGATGTAAAGCTACACATTCAGAAACGAGAATAGGAGACATTTGATGTTGCTAGATAAACAGCTGGAAAGATTAATGTCCAGCTGACACAGCTTTAAACCGCCCACTGCTGTGACCCTGTAGCCAAGAAATGTCTTCTCTTGGTGCCAGCTTCTTGAAAGCAAAGCAGTACAATTTAAGTAGCAATCTTGCCTCAAACTTGAGTGAAACCAACCCCCCTAATTTTTTAATTTTTGGCATTATACTCCTTCTATTGTGGTTGCCAGTGAGCCAAATGGATGAAAAAATGTGTTAAAGTCCTACCTGGATGCTAAAGAAGGAGAGTTTGTAGTTTAATAATGTGAATCTATGCTTACAAAAAATCAAAAACAAACAGACAAAAAAAAAACCCAGTAAGACAGTAGACTCAACAGTGTGGTCTTTCAATCAATCTGCTTACCTCTACTCAGAGAATTAGACAAATGAAAAGCTGCATGAGCATGGCTGTAAATCTGTCTGTGAGAGCCGAATGCACAATTCCTAAAATCACCTTGCCATGCCGTACAATGTCAGCACTTGTACAAATTATAAACACATGCAGAAGGAAGGTCAAGTTGCCGCAACGAGGCTTCTTTAGATCTTTGCAGAAGATCATTTTGCATGAAGTAAACAGAATTAGTTATTTCTGCACGAATAAAGAGAATGTTTTCTTATACAATAATAGTACAAATATAAATCTGTCATATGTGATCTCACTGTAAAGTTTGTGCATCTTGTCCTTGTAAATACAGTTCCACATAGACGCTCAAATACTCTTTATTCTGTTACGTCTCATTTAGTAACAATCCTGGCGCTCTACGGCATGTGGGCGAGTAAGTGATGAGGAAGGGGGAGATGAGACACAATGCCTCCATCCGCCTTCATGCATTCCCCATCAATATACAAAGGTGCCGCTTCACAATCAGCCACAGATAATGAGGTTGCATTACGTTTGATTCTCTGCTGCTTGGAGAGATTGAATAGTATGTGCTAGTGTCATGGCAGATTAGAATGGGGCTTGTACAAATGCACGATAATGACACCCCGTTGTGTGAGTGAGCCACTGTTGTGAAGATTTGTTTTATAGAAGAGTGGCTGCTTAAGAAAGAGGCTGCAGCGAGAGAGCTACTGAGCCTTTGTGCTGTTCACTGTTCGCTCCGTCCTCTTTAATGTTTGATGTGCTTTCATGTCGCCTGCTGCTCCATCTAGAGAGGTGCTTGTATGTTTGTGTGTGTTTTTAGGAACAAATAACCCTCAAAACATGCAGGAGGCTCATATAATGGGGACGTATCTGTGATCTGAGAACTAAAAGAGAACACTGTTTTTGTTTTCTTAATTTGCTTCAAAGTAAAAGTTACAGTAATCGTGAAGCAAGAGGTTGACATGTATGCTCATGCATGAACTACGTATTCTTCAAAATCCAGCAAGCTGCTTGGATTTTGATGAAAATCAATATACAAATGCCCTTTTACGATTACCCTTGCCATATTTTTTTTCATCTCTCATCCTGGACTGAGTTCAGCATGATGGTAGCAATCTTTTTAAGATGCGCCTTAGTGGCAAATTGAAGTGCTTTATTGCTTTGGCACTGTGTTGCCAAAATAATTGAGTCTTTTGCCTTTGGACAGGTACATTTTGATGACAAATTAATTTGTACTAGAAAGGTTTTAATACAGCATTGGTCTACCGACCCGATTGTGCATAGGAATCTTTTCAGACAAGGCAAGTTCTTTTACACTGAACTGACTCATACACATTTTTATGGACCTTATTTTAAGATTCAGCACCTGGTCACTTTGGAAGGAAGGTCAGAGACTTTCAGCTCAAAGTTAGTGACTTAAAATTGTCTAAATTGTCCTGAGCGCCATATCTTAATGCCCCATGCCCCAAACTCTACACCCAGTACAAAGCAGCCACAAAACCGCCAAAGCCAAATGAGGTTTGCCAGATAGAGAAGTGTAATTGTTCATTCCAGAGAGTTCATTCAATCAATCAATCCACTGGATTTTGATAAATGGCATGATCAATTTAGAAACATTCTCTTACAATACTTACTCTACACAAGTAAAAAGGGAGTAGGAAGAAGAAAATCTTGTAGAAACATGACCCCCTCTCATGGCCACATATATAAAATTAACAATATAAATTGCAAACAGTATATCATTCTCCTCATTGTTAACTCAAAAGAGTAAAATACTTAATCATTGTTTTTCTTATAAAGTGTTGAATGGATTTAAAGTAGAGCATTTTCTTTTCAACTATTCCATAACTTTATTCCAAGAACCACAATTCACCCAACAGATTCCGGCACTTTACATGTAAGACTTGGATATAGCTGCTTGGCTGTGGAAACCCTTTCTATGAATCTCTCTGCACACTTTTTCTTCAGCAAATCTGAAGGTCAACTTTGGAGGTCTGCAGATATTGATTCTGGAGAAAGTTGGCACACTTTGGAAACTGTTTGCATCAGCATACGCTGAACCTGCTCTGTGGTTTGTGGCCCACCATGATGCGAGTGAGTTACTGTTATTCCCAGTCTCTTCAACGTGGTTACAATAACACTAGATGCTGGATTTTATATCACTTTCATCAAGCGATATTTGATGAAATTCATTCTTTGATTCAAATCTTTGATTCATTCAAATAACTGAATGAGTTCAGTCATTTGAATCCAATTGAATCCATTGAAATTCAATGACCTAATTCTTTTCGCTGTGTAGTATAACTATAGAGTGCAGTGATGGGTCGGATTAGAGCCTCTCTGGTTTGCGTGCATACTGGACACTTTCATTTGGATGGTGCTGGGTCACATCCCAATTGGGATGAGCCTGCTGGAGGGACTGTGTATCCTCTCTTGGGATGCAGACGAATGAATTAGAAAGTGTTTCTGGAGATGGGTATGTCTGACTATTCCTTGTGACAAATCAAATGTGACATTCTATTAAATTGCTAAAGTTTTTTTTTTCTTTCAAGCGAACAGTTGTTTATAATTTTGACCTAGTTCACAATTTCTCTCTTTTTTGGTTTCAGATGCTTATAACCTGATTTTCAGTCGTGAAACTGAGCTTTCAGCCACAGAACCTTTTGTATGGGCCAATATTCATTGTTTTCTTTTGGGGACATTTTGCAAAACCTATTTCCTAAGGAAATGTGCAAATTAATAAGTACCTATTGATCTGGTACGATAGTTCTTCTTCTGACTCACACAGAAGAAGAATTATAGTTGAACCCAACTCAGAGAAAATGAACAAAGTAATAATGTAAGTAGTAATGCAAGAATAAACAATAAAATTAAACTTTAGGAGACATTTAAGCATGTTTTCAGATTTCTTTCAGTGAATCATCACTGAAAGAAAGTAGTCAACCACCAAAAGAATTAAAATTATATGCATTGGTTAATAAACCAACGCATGCTCATGGGCATGACATGGCAGTGGATGGGTATTTTTGACTTATAAGGATTTATATGACACTCTCAAAATTTCCTGTAGGGTTTGGCTGAAAAGTGGGAAAACAAAATGTTATTGAGGTTTACAATTGTATCTCTTTTATCTGTCTGAAGAAACTAAAGATGGTAAGCCAAAGCATTAAAATGTTTGGTACATCCATCTTTTATGAGACTCAGCTCCTCTGATTCTGAAGCCAATGGATGGAGGTGCAATATTCTCCTCTTTCAGAATCTGAAAGAGGAGAATCATTAGGGAGTAATTAGAGGCTTTATCCAACATGTTTGTTTTGTTGCTTTGTTTAATAGAGACTGCAGGAAGGAAACTCTCTCCAAACACATAAATAGGAGCAATAAGATTATAGCTTTTCATAAAACATTAAGAAATCAAAAAAAGATAAAACATTAAATTCCACAGATTTTTCATGGTGGACAACAATGATTATGTGTACCAATCACAGCTGTCCTAATGGACGGATATGCTATGAACAGGGGATTCTTACGTAATTCAGCAGTTTTTTCTTTTGAATCCTAATTTTCAGAATCACCCAGAATCTGGTTCTTGTGTTTTGAGCTCATCCTTTAAAGGCCCACTTACTCATTCTAAATCACACACTGTCCAATATTCGTGCTGCAGGCGTCTGTGGCCTACTCTCCTAAAATGGCTGGTGGCGTTCCCATGAAGCAAGCTCACTGAGTCCAGGACAGCTGGCAATCGCCATTAGAAAGGGCTTTGAGGTCTTTTGGGGCTGAGAACAAAACATGATTGTTAGAGATTTTTCTTTTCTACAAGCATTGTTAACATGACAGCTAAGTAGAAGCCAGCTGTCCACTTTGGGACTGCTGATAATTTTTTCCACATCCAGAGGGGAATAACTGTTGACCATTCCTCCAAGTTTTATGAAAGTTAGAATGCACACAATTTATTTAAACCCTTCACTTCTTATTTAATGGATGGTACATTATTTGTATGCTTACTGTCAAAGGTTGCATAGAGCAATCAGCTTGACTGGTGGAATAAATATCATCCCTATATCGCATTCTCTCCCCGACTTTCTCATTCTCCTTCTGTGAGCGTGTGCTGCAGGGTACAGGACTCCCAGAGGTTTATGTCTGTGACTCTAAGCAAGAGTGACATTTCTCTGACAACACGCAGAACGTACACACACACACGCACACACACCCCAGCTTTGTCTCTTACACACACATTGTCTTTGTCTCCTGTACTCTATAGTTGGCAAACATGTCAGTGATTGGATCCACTGCACACAAAGAATCCAACAATGTATGGGATCGATTCTAACAAGCATAGCAGAGGCCATTACAGATATGATGGGAGTGACAGAGGGAAATTAGACATGCTTGATGTTCTGCTGACCAGACTCTGACCAGTCATGCTGTCAACATTTCATGTTACACAATTTGCTACAACCAGTAGACAAACCTAGTATACATTTGTGCGTGTGCGTGTGTTTGAGTTTTTTTGCATTGCGGTAGACACCTCCGGACCAGTTTTCTGTACGACCTTGCTTTCCCCCGCTTGATGAATCTTTTATGAGTCTGGCGATGTGGGTTTCTGTGTAGAAGATTGGAATATAAATATGGCTGTTACGCCTAGAGCTCCTCTTCCTGCTCTGATACAAAAGCTTTCATGAGACTGAGCACATTGGGCAAGCTGCTGCACGAACGACGCTCTTCACGTCTCTCCACCTTTATCAGATGAAACACGTTAAGGTGCGATGTGGCTCTGCTCACACCAGACATCAATGGAGCTTCCTCTCTCATTCGCCTTCCCAAACAGCATGTCACGTCCTTTGGAAAGGTTCCAAATGTTTCCATAAATCTGATAGGATTATGTTTTATGAAAGGCTCATTGAGAAGTTATGCAAGAACTTAATGAGTTAAATGATGTACAATATCAGCCAGATGTTTGCATACTCTCACTGTTGGCATAAATTTCATATGAATTTGGGGATGTAGTAATGCAATAATTTTGGGGGAGTGGTATAATTTTACAGGTTAAAATAATTTTAAAAATACTAACTGTGTGAACAAGTTAGAATATTTTTTGCAGATTTTCTCAAGAGGCTTAAAATCCTCACATTAACTTCATAAACCACACTTTGTGTCATGAAGGATAAACGCCTCAAATCTTTGTCTTCTCTGATCATTAATCTTTTCTGCAGCAGACATTTGGCTTATCCATGTGGAAAGTTGTACATTTCAGTCATACTTGAAATTGTTCATTTTGGAACAGGGACTTTTAGGTCAGAAGCCCATCGGATTCATTTTGATATTAAATAGCTTTACCTTGACAGTGACACTGGGGTACAAACAAGTCCCAGATATTGTTAGGCTTTAGTTTTGGTTCTCCAGGTTGTTCTTGGACGACCAGTTTGATTTCAACTCAGGGATAAAGTTTGGGTCTGGCAAACCTGTAGTGGATAAAACAAGCCAATTCTCAACTTCTGAAAAGGTTACATTAGCCTTATTGAAAATTTATCAACTATGCTTATAAAAGGTACTATAGGTCAGGAAACTAAAATAAAAGTTCTACCATTTCTGACAAGTGTATGCAAACGTCTGGCCAGCACTCTGGCACATAATGAAAATGACGACAAAGTGAAAGATGAACTCTCATTTTCCCCTACAAACTCATTTCCTTTGATTGGTGTCTTTTATCTCATTTATTTCCATATGCATGTCATATCATCATTGAGATGTCAGACCCATATGCACAAATGCTTTCAGGAAAATTATATTTAAAAGGTTTATTTTAAAAACAATGACTATGAATGTGATCTTGAGGACACGGGACATCAAGTTCACTGAAGGAGAAAGGGAGTTGAGGGGAGAATGTGATTAAGGAAATGTTTTAGTAGAGGATGAATAGCCAGGGGGACACAAATGAAATCTGGGGTGAATGATCCGAGTGGTGGGTTGCCGTTGTTGAAGGGTGCAGATGTTACTTGGAATCGAGTCAAAGGTGGACACAGGAGGCGGACAAGGAACACAGAGGACGTGAATAATAGGAGCTTTGAAGCTGTCAGCTGTGGAAGCAATAATCCAGAGGTTACTGGTCTTGATGAAACTTTGTTGGATGGTAATCTGGTGACTCATGGAAAGGTTGTTCAGAGCTTTATTCGACAGGAAATGCCACTCTGGGAGTGTTGACAAGGGAGATTCAGGAGCTCATAAAAATCCAGCTCGAGGGTCAATTTGAAAAGAGAACAGAGGATAATTAACTAAATTTTTCACAAAAAGCTTCCGAAAAATGTGCAAGGAATCCACAGGGGGGCTTAGGTTTTACCACAAAGGTCAAAAGAATGGTAGCTAGTTCCCAATATACTCCAATTGATGAATTGATGACTAACTGATTTGCACACCTGCTGGACTCCACCCTCCCACGTAGTTCTCCAGTGGAGATTTGAGAAATCTCACAGAAAAGCCCAACCACACAGACATCCCAGATCCCTGACAATGCGAGTGTGGCCGTGCTTCCTCCCATGTAGAAATGAGACCCAATTGCCTGACTTTGGATTTGGGTTATAAAAGAAGAGAGCAAAGCGCCACAGTAGAAACGAACGCAAAAAGCTCGAGGAGCCATTTAATTGATAGTTTTTTTTCCACATGCCGCTGTCTTAGCCACTCAGTAGGCCTATTGATGAGGGAGGCTCTCACTGACTCCGCCAAAGCTTAAAGGCTCCAGTCAGGGAGGCGTGGGAGCCCAGCAGCCATCAGACACTGCTGCATATCAAGCAGGCTGGCAGAGCAGCTTTCTGCAGCAACACGGTGAGTAAGGTAGAGAGGTCCTTTGATAGAGACACTACCTGTAGGACAGGCTGATAAGACGTTCCAGAGGCAGCAACTCCTGCTTCATGATACCATTTTACCCAATTCTGCCCTGTTGGGATTCCTCAATGTCTACATTTCACAAGTATACCATGGAATGAACATCACACTTTGAAATGATAGTGCTTAGTTCAAATATAACTACGGGGGAACTCATTATTTCAATTTTAAATGAGAAGCAAATGAAATTGCATGTGCAGGTTTGCATCATTTTACAGCTAAAAATGTTAATTCTGCTCTATGTCCAGGATCAAACACAGCTTTAAACGTAAAAAAAGAGTTTAAATGTATCACTGAGAAGTGAAAATAGGAACACTTTATGGTTAAACTTATTTAGTCATACGTCAACAGCACATTCCAGAAAGTATCAGACACTGTGCTGACAGATGCTATGAGCGTTCCTCTCTGTGGTGTTCAGTGTAGGTGGGCAGTGACAGGATAAAGTGAGAGGATATGAACTGGGTTCAAATTAGTGGTTATTGGAGTGGCTGAAGATGACAGCACATCCGGGAGTGCGTGGGAGAGAGACAGAGGAAGAGGTGGTGTAGAGTTTGTGGAAATGAAAACTGGAGATAGCAGGAAGGCATAAAAGGAGAGAAATACTAAGAAAGAGCTTCACATCTGTGCCTGCAGGGAAATTATCTGCCCTATCCAAACCAGAAGGAGAATAATAATTAGAGGCCCATCACTCCGTCACTGATTTTGTTCCGCTCACTGGCAGCGACACTCCTTGCAGATTGTCTTTAATTAGCTCTACATCGCTTAATCAATACGACCATGATAAAACAGTGGCATGTGCATCCTGTCGCCCGGTCGACAGACACTGGAAGCAGCAGGAATAAAGGACTAGTGTTGACAGACGCGACGTGAAAGGGAAATGATCTAGAGTGGCATCTTTGTCAGAAGAGAAGGAGGCGGAGGTAAGGTGTGTGTGGGGGGAGTCTAAACAAGACGTCATGCTCTGATAAAAACCTCCTGATATGACGACTTGAATCTTCACTTGTTTGTTGATTTTGTGTGTTTGAGGATGAATATTGAGATATTTATGTGTATTTGCCATGCTCCAGAACAAGGTGAACAGGTTGACGACTTTGCTTCTTTTTTGTTTTAAACTCCTATGAGATCAAACACTGTTGTATTTTTGAGTATCAGACCTGCATGTTTCAGTTACACGATGGGCAAAGTGATGAGTAGGTATTCAGGATTACTTGCTCTCCTTAAGCCTTATTGCCTTTGGCAATGGGCCCTCTCCTTCCGTTTTCAATTCCTGCTCTTCTCAATGAGAGGAGCAGCTCTGCAATAAGTTGTTGCGGGATCCTTTAGAAACAAGCACCTCTTATTTGTCAGGCACATTTTTCTCCTCGGTACGATATACAATAGATCGATATCTCTTGCCATCCCTAAGTCTGTCCTGATCTAATCAAAACAACCCACACCAAGACATTAAAAGTGTAGTTTAGATTCATTTAAAAACAAAACTGATTTGTGTATGTACATACAGCTATTCTTTGGGGATTTTTTGTTATTGCCAAACAGAGACCAATAAAATGTTTACACTTCAAGATTCACAGTATTTCCTTATTAATTCAACACAGTTGTTTGGGACTGTTGTTAAACGGATTGTTAAACGGATTGTGGGTTTCAGAAAGTTTTCCATTAGTTCATCATTCCAGTGTATTTCATCCATTCATCCTTCATCCATAACCACTTTTTTTCTGCAGAGGAGCTTGTGCTTATCTCCAGTGAGTTTTCTATTACAACTATGTTTTCATATAGATTGTTGAACTGTTTTTATGAAAGGTAGGGCAATAGCTGGCAATATGTTCCCAGAGGAAACTGCAGCTGTGTGAAAATCTGAAATTAAGCACTTTAATATGAGTGTCTATAGCAAAATGTGCCGATGAAAGGTACAAAATCCTTCATCCTTCTCTTTACTGAATGGAATATTAATATGAGGAATAACCTTTCTGATATTGTGGCTGCCTTCAGATCCAGGCAGTCCCATTAAGCACTGTAGGTGTGTGTAGTGTCGAGTGTGCAGGGCAGGCATGTTGCCGTTGCCACATTTAAAAAAAAAAACATTAATAAACAGAACAATTTGTTTGCATATTTATTGGAAAACTGAATAAAGATTATTGCAGCAAAGTATGTTTACATTTTACAATTCAATACTTTGCACCTGCTCAATGGCACGTTAATTCATAACAAATTCCTTTTCCTTATCCGACACAACTCCCATTGATGTAAAACATGACTCTAAGGTCCAGTCTTTACCATGACAGCCTCTCTATCCGCCTCCCACTACCACTTTCTCAATCAGAACACTTCTCATCTCACACTTGGCTGATTCCACACCAGCCAACATTCATATGAAACCTCTCATTTCCTCTCTCTATACCAATTTGCTCCAGTTTGTTAATACTTTTCTCTCTGTTTGCCTTCATAATGACTGAATGGATCAGTTGCTCCTCATTTCTGATACAGACTTGGCAGATTACGGTCCTTAAATCAGCAGCTCGTTGGAAGAATGTAGAAAATGACACGGTGATACGAGGCTGTTGATTTGGTCCAGATAACCTTTCCTTTTCGCAAATGTTGTAAGACCTGAGAAAAGCACACAGTGACATGCTCGTTTGTCTGTCTAAAAGTTTCTGTTAACAATTTTGCCCAAAACTCCATTTGGCTGTAAATATAATATTCAGTTAGGGGTTGTTTTGGGATTACTTTACACTGCACACTGTGCTTGTGTTGCACTAATAATGTCTCCCTAATTAAATGTTCCTGCTTCTCTGAGCATTAATGACCTGCAGACAGAGGATGCAAATGGAGGTTGCAGTGTAAGCCATGGCGGCGAGGCTGGACACTGCAGGCTGGTTCTGTCCCCTCATTACTAATGTTCGGCTTGTAGCTGATGGCTTCTTGTCATTGTTTTCCCCTGACCATTTGCAGTAAATAGCATTATGCTGCAAACCCTTTGTGCAGCAGACTGTAATTGGCAGGATCTCACCACTCCTCTCCGCTCCTGTTAGTATTGCTGTTGCAGACATGGCAGAAAACAGACAAGATGTAAACTCATCACCTCGGGGAGTTTCAAATACAACGTTCATGCTTTTTTTAGATGCCCTCGCTGTCTATCTCTCTGCCTCTCATGAACATTGTAGTCTCCTTCAGAATCTTCACTCGTAAAGAGTGTTATTTTTTTTTTGCTTGTTTTTCTTGAGTGACCTGCCACCATGATCAGACTGTCACAGTCAATAGTGACTTTTTTCCCCCCGCCATGTATCAATACACTTAACAATTCAGATGCAGTGTTACAAACTGTACCAAAGCAGTTTTTGAACAGCAACAATCAGGCATTAAAATAACAGTACAGGTATTTTTTTTAAACCAACTTTTTCTGTAAAACTGTTCCCAGCTTTATGCGTAACGTGCAGCCTTTCGCCTCGGCTTTGTGTGTTTTATTGAGTGTGCTGTCTGAGACTGAAGCCCCAGTGATTATTAATGATGTTGTCAAAACAGTAAATGATGAGGGAAAGATTTGGATGAAAATAAACTTACTCTGACCAGCACCCTAAAATTCAGCATTTTAAAGAAATTATAAATCTCTCCTGGAGACCTTACCTACTTTTTTCCCCCCTGTCAGTAATTATTACATTTACAGAAGTAGATTTGCCTGCTTAATAAAGAGAACATTTGATTAGCTGGGCGGGAACAAAAGGTCACAAAGTGGCACTGGCTTATTTTTTTGTGTACAGAAATTGGTGACTTTTTCAGGTCATCACGAAGACAGGGAGAGATTATGGTAATTATGTGTGTGGAGCCAAATACATCTCCACATGCCTTTATCTCCCATTGTGATGGCAATTGAGCCATGCATATTTGTCTCAAGAGGAGCTGCAGCGAGTTGTATTTAGCTGGCGCTTCTGGCACGAAAACGGAGCAGAATGTGAAGCCGTGCTGTGCTGCAGAATGCATGGCAGCTGATTGGTGCATGCAGAACTTTTGTATTGCTTTGATCAGGGTTTTTTTTTTATGACAAGCCTGAGGCGTGATGTGGTGCCTCTCTTGATGTCTGATTGAGCTATTCGAGATTGAAACATGTGCAGGGTGTCATACAAAATATGCCACAAATAATACTGTATAAGTTGCCATGGAGTGATGAGATTGTAATCAAGGGAGCAATCAAGAGCAATCAGTTTTCGTATGAATGCAAGCTACAGTGAATATACTCAATATGCTTTTCTATGGAATTAAGTGACATCTCATATCTATTCTGTTGGGTAAATACACTCAATGAATGTGAATGTTTTGCAGTTTTGTCTTTTTAATATAAAATGTAGTTTGCCATCAGACTGCTGCAAAGATTTTTTTTAGGTGTAAAGGCTCACAAGAGGAAAATATTATTTATTGATAGTAAAACTTATTGTTAATCTTTATGCAAAGAAATATGAACTGCAAACCGTATTTGAACATTTTACGAGAACAAAGGAGTTGGATCTGGACGTTTATGGCATGCTGTGAATGTGTCTTATTGTGTTCAGGATACAGTGTGCTGGAGTCATTTTAGCTGATGCATTCTCAAGCATCGATTCTTTTACAGCGCCTTCTAACTGGAAGGAACAAGTTTTACATGTGAAACACTAACAGCAGACAAGCACTGTTTGCTTCAAGCTTTAGTATTCCAATCCCTTTTTTGCTGTTTTTCCATATTGATCAAGGCACTATAACATGCATAGCTCGGTCCAACTCAGGTCACTCACACAACACTGTGGTAGCCACCATTAGAGACTGCTGTAGACATTTCACAGCTCACTGGAGGGAGAGAGAGCAATGATTTCCAAGTATTGATGCTACACACACAAACGCGGACACATAAACATCACTTTTTTTAAGCCCAATGACTTTTTCGGCCACAGAAACGTTCAAATATTGTGACAGTATTTAACCTTATATAAAGAAATTCTAACATTTAATCTGCGAGTCTCCTTCACAATGTCGTGTGTCAAATACTGTCAGTCACCTCTGGGCTCCGAGTGTGAAAGACGTACTTCATTCGTGGTAATTGCACACAGCTGAATAATCTAGCAGGGATGTGTTCTCCCTTCATTATTCATGCTTCCATTGATTACATTATAGTCCTTCTGTGGCCTTACCGGCTGTGCACTATAAGGGTTCAAATGAGTTTCTTCAGTATAAGGCCCACAGGAGCCATTAATAGATTCAACACTCAATGCTCAAAGCGCCATTGTCTCTTCTGATCTGAACCTGAGATCGCAGTTTATTTATGCCATTTAAATAGTTGCCATGGAAATGAGGTCACACTTTGTTTAGGACTGTTTTGATCTTAATACATTTAGAAGGCCGTGGGCCTCCTTGTCCATCAGCTAATTAATTAATCATGACTCAGAAAAATAGCCGGTGTTCCTACAGCAAGACGACTGCGGCTTCTTTCAGCACCGACACACTCCTCATAGTTTTATGGCATTGCTTCTTCTATTGTAATAAAATCAGCGTCAGGCTAACTTGTGTTATTAGCTGAGGTGTAATTTTCTACTTTATTATAGCTTTAAATTTGTAGACGGTTGTGCCTTTGTGCCCAGTGACAATGTGGTGAGTGCTTGGTATTATCTGCTACAGAGTATTGCTTTCTCACCCAGAGCTTGTTCCTGTGGCCTCAGGGCTCTGCAGTGCTCTACTGCCATCCATGGGCGTGCACAAATGCTGCCTTTTCTGTGGTTGGTGGGCATTTTCACCATTTGAACTGATTAAAAATGTCCTTTACAGAGCACACCCCAGGCAATGAGCAAATCAGGCATTTTTAGATGTATGTAAAGTGAAACACAGCAATTCTTGCTTGCAGAACAAGGAAACATTAAGCAGCTGCATTACACAGAAATATAAAGATGTTTGTAAAACTGTGTAATGCAAATTCCTGTTTAAGCATGAGGCTACAAAGTTAAATAAGGTATAGAGGAATGAGCAAAAATGAACAAATATGTTAATAGAAAGGATGCAAAATGCTGGTGATATTATAGTCATTGTGCTACAGAAACCATGTCAAAGAATGTTCTATGCAGGCAGAAGGGGAAAGTAATTTTAAAAAAGTGATAACTGAAGAAAACAAAGCAAAAAAGAAAAAATGGAGCTCATAGAAAATCCAGTGTAGCAGAGAAAATTTAGATGGCCAATTATTAAAGTGAGGCTGAAAAATGGATTGGCTGGGAAGATCAATCAAAATGTATTAACTGAATTCAGGTTAAATGACTAGCTCCTTCTAATGATGGTGTGTTCTCCCAGCAGACTCAGTGATCAGTCAGTCGATGGGCAGAGCCTTGAATTCCTTGAGTTATGACAGATTGGCCTCATCATACTTTCATTACGCTCATCCTTTCTTTTGTCCATCAGTCTGAAGGAGATGACATCTGACCTGCACTGTGTGAAGGGAATTTTAAAGAGTCCAGCAGCTCAATAGGAAACAAGATTTATCGACATTAAAATGACAACAAAGTAGTACTCGTGTAAGCTCACATCACTTATAATGAATATTTTCTTTTCTTTTCCCTTTTGTCCCATTTTTTCTAAATATTAGAAATGTTCAAATATGATTTATCCGTTTTAAAATCTGAACATAATCATGCAATTTGGTTTATTGTGACTATGAAAATGTCAATATTAACTTTTTACTAAGGAAAGCTGCTCTGCTTACGTCAAACAGCAAATTGTCTGAAAACTAACGAATATTTCATTTCAGTACTTTCCTTTTTTATATAAAAAAACAAATGACTGTTTAGGATTCTACTAAATGGTAACTCTAAAAATAAATTTTATTATTGCATTGACCTTGAGTAAATCAATTGATATAAGCACAACTCTAGACACTGTTAAAGGTCACTGATCAATAAGGAGCAGCAACCAGACTGAGTTTCTATGATCCAAGCCAACCAAGTTTGTTAAAACACAGATTCACATTTAAGGAAGGTTCCATCCATATTTAAATCTTTGCTGCCACCCAGTGAAATTAAAAGACTATTACTACATTCTTTTTATATGCTGGGTTAAGAAAAATAACTGAAGTCAAGCCTTGTAAACCAAAACACTCAATGGTTGTAATTTTTTAAAAAAATAAATAAATTTACTGTTTTTAATGTACAAATTCACAACTAGCCCCCGGTCTTCCCCAAACACACAGAGACACCTGAAATGTAGATTTAAATATAGTGCAGTAAAAACAGTATCAACCTATAGGTTTTCTTTCTGCTTTTGCTACTTTCTTTTTTAAAATCAAACTTAAATGTTTCAGATAATTACATCTTAGACCTAAATAACCTGAGTAAATCCAGATTTCACTTCTCATAGTCTGACGTATGTGAATTTAAATCTAATAGCTGGCCATGAGACCCTTGGCTGCAACATCTGCTGTGAAGCACATTCATGTTTATGAAATTGGCAGAATATTTAATCCAAAGCAACTTTCAAATAACAGCATAGGAATGCAGTTGAAAATCAAATAAAATTAAAATAAACTGCAAAGCAGGAAGACTACCAGTGAGGCTCTGTAACACTTTTGGCAATTTTCTTGAAATCTAGCAACATTTCTTGTTGATTTCTTAGAGTTCAACCAGCATGCTGGCATTGACAGAAGTGCAGAGGAGGTGGCAGTGGGAGATACTCTCTCTGAAGATCTGGGTTTTCAAGATTTTTGTGAGGATTGACAGTAACAATGCTGTCCTCGGGAACATTGACTCTTTAACCTGAGCTGAGCTTTAGATCCCAAACTGGTTCCTGAATATTTTTCCTTATGCAGTTTCTGGTAAACAGTGGAACTAATTGTTCCATCAGTTATGTTATAGTCTTGGTGTGATCCCAAGACTATCACTCCACTCCACTATATTTGACATATACTGAAATGCCATACAAGTTTTATGCCAGACAATAAGGCACGCACATACACACATTTCTTCTAAGTTTATTTGGACCACAACATGGCATGCTGCTTTTTAAAATCTTTAAGGCTACCTCTTCCTGTCAGACAGGTTCTGGTTAAGCTCATTTTTGAGCTTAACCGTTGAATTATCAATCAGACTGAGGTGCAATTAGTGATACTGAAATAAAAACTGGAGGTAATCACATATCATTCCGGATTTAACAAGGATTAGATTTAGATTTATACTTTGTCATTGACCAGGAAATCTTCAGTTGAAAAGAGTTCATATTTCCACAAATTGTCCTGGTCTGATATGAAATCTTGTCTGATGGTCTGAAAAACTATATGGGAAACGAAATGCAAATTTTCCCAATGGACAAATAGTTTTTCTTGGGATTGCACCACAGCGTATACAGAAAACAGGTTTAATTCAACAAATACCATCAAAAATGCTATAACTTTGCTGTTACAAGAACAGCTCACGGGAATTTGTGCAAATTGGCATGAATTTGACATTTTGTTGTGATTTTCAACACAATTATAACTCTTCTGTTCTCACTTGAAGTTCTATTATATTTTTTTACCATCTCTAAAGTGTTCCCCTTCAAGTTTTTTCCACAATATTTTTGTAAAGTCAGAGATATGTCTCTTGAAAAAGATTACTTCTCGCTCAACTAAAAGCAGTAGTTTTTATTTGCAATGCTGCCGATAACCACTGGGGGGCAGTGTTGAAGCAAAAATAGAAAGGCTTTCAGCGGGAGCAAGCAAGTGGAGCTGAAGTTTCCACTTTGAGCACCAAAACGTTTCTCTGCTCAGAGGAACCCATATCAGTCACTCCACAACCCTCTCTGCCCACCCATGACTGACAAAGTGAATAAATCAGCAGACCCCGCAGAAAGCCAGAGAATAAGCTGACCTGCTGCTTTTGTCTTAGCATTTTGTCATCATTATGTGCAAATGGCTAGGTAGCATAAAATGACACAGCCAGGGGAAAGATTCCTGTCCTATGATCTTAGTTAGGAAAAGACCTCAAGATATTTGAAACACACCTTTCCAACTTTTAAGTGTCAGTCTCAGAACTGTTATTTACCATATACCATATAAAGTATTCACATAATTTATAATGTGCCTGAACTGTATGTATACAGTTAAACGCAAGACCTGTGGAACTGGTTGTAACAAAGTCATGCTAGTTTTGTCTTTTGCCATAAAAAACTAAATTGGAAGTCAAAATACAGCGCATATATCCTTCTAAACCCTCGCATAAGTTTGGTTTTATGGTCGATTTTACACTTCAATCTGATTCCTTTTCATTGATAAAAAAAAAAGAAAATTCAAGATTCTTCAAGTACACTTTCATACTGTAAAAATCCTGACTTGTGAGTGAATAAGGCTATGTAATTTCCTCTTGACATAGCGGAGCAAGAGTGTAAAGTGAATGGGTAGAATATGATTATGGTTCAGGCAGTGACTGTGCCGACTGCAAGCTCGTCTAGACTGTCATGAAGCACAAAAGATAGATGAGCTGTCACAGGCAGCAGTAGGCAGAAGCACCTGGATCGCTCTCATTTTTTATACCATGCCAAGCCAGCTGTTCAACTTTCATATCTATCATGCTGTATCCTTCATTCTGTACAGACAGGGTAATTACACTGCAGGACAGTCTACTGTGAAAAGGATGGCACTTAGATGCCCTGGGCGCCCACATGTCACATAGCATAGAGAACAGATCAGCGCTCTGAAATCAGACTTTCTCCAATCTACAGACACGCATATGCAAGCATGCACGTACACACGCATGCACACGCACACACTAAGACGTGAGTCATAAAACAACAGCCAAATGTCAGAGAAAAAGAGAGGGAAGGGAAAGACTGGATACACACATGCAAACAGAGCAGAGGCTGATTGGGAGGGGATGAGATGGAGGGGCAGCCAATGCGCAGCTCTGCATCTTGAGGAAGAGAGAGGGAGGAGAGAGAGAAAGTGGGAGGGAAGCTGAGGCAGTCACTCTGAGAGGAAAGGCTCTCAATGTGATGGTGCTGGATGTGAACTGCTCTTCTCTGACCGGTGTCTACCTCATCCGTCTCAATGAGCCGGGATGTGTAAAAAAGATAGTAGTGCTTAACTTATTCTGAGGGATTTGCTGCCGTTTAACCTGGGCAGAGGCTGACTGGCTTGTTACCGTCCCCAAGCTGTTTGCAGCAGAGGTGGAGGGGAGGTGGGTTGACTGGATCTGAGGTCTAGGCTAGGGCAGGGCAGGGCTGGCTGTCAGGCTGTTTGTGCCGGGCCCCACAGGAAGAAAAAATGACTGTTCCCATGCTCAAGATCGGCGCGGTGCTCAGCACGATGGCCATGGTGACCAACTGGATGTCTCAGACTCTGCCTTCTCTTGTGGGACTCAATGGGACAACCGTCTCCAGAGGGGGCACTTCAGAAAGGATTGTTAGTGTGAGTACGATTTAAATTCCTTCATGCAGCTGCATATGCATGCACTGAGAAATTCAAAAAAGATATTGAGAAGATGATACAAATAAATGAGTGACACATCAAACAGAAAAAAAGTTAAAAAGAGACTATTGACTCGTATGTTCAACTGAAGGAAATTAAAGAAGGGTTTTAGAGGTGAACTTTCCAGATTGAGCTTAGATCAAGAGTCTGACTCAAAGAGGTTTGTCATTTAAAAGGTGAGACAGGATGCAGTTAGACGTAAAATGCTAGAGCATTGTTTCAACCAAGCGTCACCGATATAGAAATATTATGAGGTTGAATTCAGTTTGTACTTGTGAGCGATTTAGAATGCAACCATGTGGTAAATCATATGGCTATGCGGGGCTGATGGGAGGTTGAGAGCTCTCCTGACTGATGTTCAGGCTGATCCTGTGTGTCAGTCAGCTCCAGGGTGGGAAAGAGGGTGCCCATATTCAGGGGTTGGGTGGCAAAGACTTGAGACAATTTTACAGATTTGAATATGCTGCATTCCCTCACTTTGTACTTTGCCTCTTTTTAAATGCATCTGTGACTTACGAATAATTTAGGAACTTTCACAAATTTGATGGTATCTCAGGATTCTACTCACAGGTTTTGTATTCAAATGTCTAATTTTGCTAATTCAGGACTACAATATTCCAGTGCTCATCTGGTGTTATTGCATTTCCCTCTATGCTGAGTGAGTTTTTATGGTATCTTAGCCATTAGGCAAATGCCCAGATCCGTTGAAATGACAGAAATTGAACATCCCAAGAGGTGTATGACCATCTGGATATATGTCTATGCAGGCAATTGTGCATATTTGTAGAAGAGTGTGCGTGTGTGTGTGTTCAGATATATAATCTATCTCTCTGTGATGAGGCATTTGTGTCTCAAGGGTGAAAGTCCGTCTGTTTGATGAGATTTTTTTATTTTTTATTCAAACACCCATCTGCTACTTTTATATTTCCTTATTGAGCCGTGAAATATTAGGTGGAACGGTTTAATCCCCCAAAATCTGACATCTCCTTTCTATCTTTGGAAAACAAAAGTTAATCTCAGACATATTTGTTCTTAGTTGTAGACATAGCTCAGATGTTTGGTTTTTTTTTAGCAAAAAAAAAAAATCTTCCACAATCCTGCTAAGCCCACACCTTTTCCTGCAGCATCTTTATAGTTAAACTATCATCTCAGGTTGTTTTCTATGCACAATTTTCCGTATAGAATGCAAATAATGTTTGCTTTGCAACCAAGACTCAGAAGCCTTACCATTTGCATTTCAAAAGACATCAAATTAATTATCATACGTCATCACCAATGCCTATTTTTGCTTTGGAGGGTATCCACAACACAAGTAGAAGAATAAAATTACTCCTATGCAGTTCAAAGTTTCATTAACCCAAAAAAAGAGTCACAGCTATTTTTTTACAATTGAATTGTAAAATATTCCTGTGACTGAAAATGTATTGGCTTTGTGACGGGAAGATTCTGCCCTTATACACAATGGCAGTGTATGAAACATTAATTTAAAGAGTTGTTTCAAATTTCCATCACTATTAATGAGACATTTGGCTGGGATGATCTAAGAAGCAGGATGAATCACAAAATGTTTAGAGCTACAATCAAAGATAATCGGGCTGCTTTCTTGTGACGCTCTCTTCATGGCATGCTAGTGGCTGTTAGATGGCCACTCCCCACCCTGGCATACATGCTCGCGTCTTTCTGCAGTGTTCCTGCTAAGAGCTATTTTCAAAGTCTGCTTCACTTGTTTGCTGTGCCTGTGTTTTAACCAGCTGATTCAAGAACACAGCTGACTGATTATTTATTCGCCTTTCTGCAATGGCACTGAGAGCATCAAATGTCTGGATGCTCAGATGCACATTTGGATCGTCTAAATCCTCAGATTTATTCTGTTCTCTTCAGAGAACAGAAGAAAAAAAAGTTTCATTCATTAAGATAAAGACTATTTGAATTAACACTGCCCTATACAAGTAAGTAATTATCCACACTCACACCACCACAATTATGGTGGTGGTGGTAGTATGATGACCTTGGAACAATTTTCTGCTTCAGATTGTGAATAACCTGTTATAATTGATGGATCCATGAAGTCTGCTCTCCACTAGAAAATCTTGAATCAGAAGGCCCAGCAATTCGTCTATGTGACCTGATGCACATGCTTTGGGATAGGTTGGGATATGCAGCAAGCCAATGACCCAAAGTGACCAAAGCACGCTTTTGAATCACTGAAAAAAACAACAACAACAAAAAAACAAGAAACTAGCACAAAATGGAGGCGCTAGTCTAAGTTTGGAAATTAATTTGAACTTAAAATAGGCTCCTTGCCAGTTATTGCAAATGTTTGGTAGCAGTTATTGCCATCTACAGTGACTGAAGCAGTTATAAGGCTTAAGGGCCAATTACTTTTTTCAGTTCACTGGGTTCATTTGGCTAGCTTTTTCTCTTTAAATTAAACATTTATTTTAAGCTTATTTTTTAGCATCCAGCTTTTTTAAAGAAAAGTTGGATGTTTTTTTAATCTGATGATCTGAAACGTGGCTGACAAAAAATAAGAACAGAGTGATAGTGGGTACTTTTTCAGAATATCATATTAAATGATATTAAATGAAGTTTACACGTTGGAGTCAGAGGTAGGATCATGCCCCAAATCACACCTCTCATTTCCCAAGCAGCGTATTTACACTTAGTTCACTCATGCTTCAGGTTTTTGCTACTCCACCCTCCACCCTCCTTAGACCTATTTTTTCCTATACCTTGTTTCCCTGTTTTGGGCTTAAATGTTGCTACAAATATTGAATGAAGAAAAATATATTTTTGTTTGATCTCAGTCACCCAGCTTAAGAAATGTAGATTAAAGTTTTGCATCATTAAGGATCAACTGATACTCCAGACATATTCAGCAGAGAAGAAAGTTGGGTCTGACTGTGTTTACCTCTCAATTATAGTTTGTTTTGAAATAACTTCAGGAATGTGTGTGCAACGCAGTGATGAATAAATCACAGTTGTGCCATGGTTGGATCCCCAGAGCACTGCAACGAAAGATAGAGGAGCAGTACGTCTTTGTTTGTTGCTATCCAGGGTAAAATCTCTTTGAGACACAAGGTTGTGTCTCATGAACTCGGAGAAGGCAACAAATAATGGCAGTTTACAAAGAGCCAGGACTCTGAATCTGATTGGGGTCAGTCAGACAGTGTCTGTCTGGTGTTAAAGCTATAAACTTTATTACACCCACTGAGCAATCTCATTAAGCAGATAGTTAAGAGTGATCCTTGGCTATGGATTAAAGATTAAACACTGGCTAAAGTGGTTGAACTTTTACGTGTATGCTTTTCAGCCATGTATTTTTTTAAGTCCAGGTTCTGACAGATGTTTTTTTTTTTTATGTCTACTTATTGCGAAGTAGGTTTTAGAGCTAGAACATTGCTTAAAGCCATTGTGTATGATATCATTCTAAATCCATTGGCCATGTTAACTATGTGGAAACAACTAGGTTATTGGCAAAATTATATTATTTAATGATCAACATTTAACACCATTAAAACATTCTAAAATTAGCCATGAATATTATTGCTCTATTGAGCAGCCATTTATTAACCAGTTTACACAATATTGCAATCCATATTTACAGCAGTGACTGTAATTTAACAGTTTATTCAGTGTTTCATCACACAAACCTTCGCCTCTGTCTTCCAGTTCAGCAGAAGATGTGATAAAGCTGCCTTGTTCCCGTGTAACACCATAGCAGATGCCAAATGCTTTTCACTGGGACACCTGGCATCCTGGCGTCGAGCTTTAAAACACAGTGAAGTTGCTACGACTCTTTGGAAATTGCAGAGCAGTTGTGGGTGTCATTTTCTCCTACCTCTCCAACTCTGCTGCCAACTTAGGAAAACAAAACACTTGGTGGACTTGATGCCCAGCACTGCTGCCTTTCAGGTGTGATCTGGACTGGAACAAGTCAGATGCAGCAGATGGGAAGAAAGCAGGATGCCGTTCAGAGCGATGGCAGTCGCAGGATTGATGGAGTGGGTGTAAATGTAAGGCGGGCGGGGGCACAATGAGTTTATGAGTCATATTATTGACTTGCAACCACGCTGCGCTGATTGTGGTAATCGGTTTTCCTTGGAAGCAGAGGAGACTAGGGACTCTGAAGAGAGACTTCATTGAGTTTTATTTTAAAGGCTGGCAGCTGGCTGGTGCATTGAAGACTGACGTATTGTTTGCTTCAAGTGGGGCTGTGTATTTTCATGTTTATTTATATATAGTCAATTCAGCAGTGAGCTGCAAATTAGAAAAAATGTGATGTGATTGCTTGGCTGCAGCACAGACACAATTGAGCTGTGTGTGGCAAAGACAGACGAGTCAGCTTTGTTGCCAACAAGTGCTGAGAGAAGTTAATGCATCTGAAATGTGTAAAGAGTAAAAGACATAGAAGCTGCAAAGCATGGATAAAAAAATGTTGGCAATGAAAAATGGAAATGAAAGGAGTGAGATTACACACTTCAGTTAGTAGTTCTGAGTATCCTAGCCTTCAGAGTGTCTCTTTGATTCCTCTTGCATTCTCATTATTCCGGTCCCTCTCCATGCTGATCATCTGACCCAACACCCTTTTCCTAACAATGTCCCTCCTCTCTGGTGCAGCAATACTTCAGACATGATGCATTCAGTGTCACGGTCAGCTCTCTCTCATATCTCAGAACTTGGTTCCAACATTTGCCCCTTCAGCCTAGTGCTCATGAAAGTTATAATAGACTTGCCGTCATGCTCATAAAGTAAGGATCTGCAGATTTATGATCTCATTTAACTCTGGCTTTGCAGCAGCTAGCTCCTGAGTCGGTCTAATGAAATGCCAGAGGAAGTCTTTATTGCAAGTCGACAGCGATACCAGCGGCTTGAATGTCTAATTGGATAATCTCTCTGAACTTTTGTAGTCAGCTACAAAATAGGGATTTTTAAGTTTCTGTCTGCAATTATTTCTCAGGTTAGGAAGTAACATGGGAACTGAATTTCTCAATGTTTTGTTCTAAAACTAGATAGTTACCAAAGCAAATGACAATGTGAAATTAGATCCCTCTTTCTGGATCATAAGGAAAACAAGGGTGAAATGCTTGGTGTCATTTTAACCTAAGTCAGCTGAAATTCACCTTAAATTGTTACTCAGCAACTTAACTTGGCAACATTTAAATAAAGCTGGGCGAAATATGATCGCTTTTTTTGTCCTCCCTGCCGGCTCCTCCTTTTCTGACTATATCAGTGTCTCCCGCTATACTCATTTTTCTCTTGGGAGGTTGAGGTTTGCAAGCAGTGGATGATAAAGCTTCATCCCAGAGCATGTCTAATTTTCAGTCCAAAAAGGGAATCCCAAGCCATAAATTTTAGGAGCCGTTTTAATTTATTTTTCATGTGTGGTTGTTGAATTTTTGTTTTCATTCCTTTGTCTTCTTCAATGCGCTGTCACACAGTCTCTCTAAGAGACACTGCCTATATCTGTGAGGGGTTCTTTATCAACTCTTCGAGGTACAGGTTGCATTTCTGGAACAATGAACAAGATGACAATTCTCTGCTGAAATTGTCTTTGTCTTTGATGAGGAGATTATCCACCAAACTATTTACAACATAACGGCAAGTTAAATGGCATCATTGCATTCAGCATTTGGTTCGTAACATTATTTTCATACCAGTTTACTCTGCATATCCTGAAAATATTTTAGATGCCAGTGGATATGGAAAATTCACTTTTGCAACATTAATGAGGTATGTTGTAGGGAGCATGAATCTCTTAAATGAACAAACCCCAATGAGCCATTCATTGTTGCAAAGAAAAAAAAATAATCAAATTTACATAAATACAAAGCAAGAGTTGAAAATCAAGTTCATTTGTACCCTGAGAAATCTCCTCCTTATAAGATTTCATATAGCGATCTACTTTCAAAAAGGCACAAAGCATATAGGGGCATTTGCATTTTAGAATTACCTCTTCCATCCTGCTTTCTAACCGCAATGAGAACGAGAAAGTTGGAGCAGAATGGATAGGTGGGTGGTAATGAAATTGGAAGTGATTCAAATAGGCTCTTAATTTCAGCCCAGCATTTATGAAATATTAATGATGAAGGGGGAAAAGATGAGTTACAGTGAAATATCCCTTAAGTAAGAAGAGCAGAAACATGTTGGCAAGCAGAGTATCACAATTTAAGCTGAAATCCCTCCTGTTGATATTAGTACTAAAAACCATTTATGCTGAGCAGTTTTTAAAAGCAAAGCCATTTTCACACAAACTTCTCCTCCCTCTGGGATTTAAAGAAATTAAAATGTGTCGTACACCTCTGCATCTATTCAGGCTCTTTCGAAAGTGAAGCTGAATATTTGAATAGGTGGCCTTTACATGTTTGGATATAAGACTGTTTGCTTAATGACTGCACATGTGGACAGAATGAGTTGCCTTAGTGGTTTCTGCAAGTTGAGTATGGTTAGCCTCCACCTGTTAACGCTGCAGGATACCGTCTATAATGACAGGCCATTGTGCTCACTGCACCTCACAATCAGCAACATATGAACAGCAGTCTAGCAGCCATTAATGACACACTGCAGCTCTGCAATGGAGCATATTACAACTAAAGGAATTTACTAACAAATCCTCCTGGGTTTTGAGTGTTAATGTATCTGCAATTTCATCTGAATTGACTCTCCAATCAGGAATGCATGTAAATTGATAAAACGGGTATATCTTCTGCTTCCGAGGGGCATTTGCATTTTAGAATTAAAAATGCATTTTAGAATTAAAAATGCATTAAAAATGTTAGTATCTGTACACAGATACTAACAAAAATACATTTTAAATCAAAAGTTCAAAAATGTTCCCATGTGCTCATTGAGTTCATTGATTTTTGACACATATATGAATCATCATCCAATAAGTTTCATTTTCAAAATATAACCCAAAGTTACTGCTTTATCTGGAGATTTTACCGTATTACCAAATTCAAACGTCAGTCACAAATAATTATTTATTTATTTATTTTTTATCAAACCTAAAAAAGGGTAAGTTCTGTACCATTTATTGCTTGGTAATATCTATTTTATTTGTATTTTGTTATGGTTCACAGGTTATTTTTTCACACCAATATCAAATGGACATTCTAGAATATAAGGTCCATTCTAGAAGATGTACCTTCTAGAATATAAGGTCCATTCTAGAAGATGTACATTCTAGAATATAAGGTCCATTCTAGAAGATGTACCTTCTAGAATATAAGGTCCATTCTAGAAGATGTACCTTCTAGAATATAAGGTCCATTCTAGAAGATGTACCTTCTAGAATATAAGGTCCATTCTAGAAGATGTACCTTCTAGAATATAAGGTCCATTCTAGAAGATGTACCTTCTAGAATATAAGGTCCATTCTAGAAGATGTACCTTCTAGAATATAAGGTCCATTCTAGAAGACGTACCTTCTAGAATATAAGGTCCATTCTAGAAGATGTACATTCTAGAATATAAGGTCCATTCTAGAAGATGTACCTTCTAGAATATAAGGTCCATTCTAGAAGATGTACCTTCTAGAATATAAGGTCCATTCTAGAAGATATAAGTTCCATTCTAGAAGATGGACCTTCTAGAATATAAGGTCCATTCTAGAAGATGTACCTTCTAGAATATAAGGTCCATTCTAGAAGATGTACCTTCTAGAATATAAGGTCCATTCTAGAAGATATAAGTTCCATTCTAGAAGATGGACCTTCTAGAATATGAGGTCCATTCTAGAAGATGTACCTTCTAGAATATAAGGTCCATTCTAGAAGATGTACCTTCTAGAATATAAGGTCCATTCTAGAAGATGGACCTTCTAGAATATAAGGTCCATTCTAGAAGATGGACCTTCTAGAATATAAGGTCCATTCTAGAAGATGCATCCTTCCTAAAGGTGAAAAGAAAATAAAAACGGGAGGCCGCGGATAATATAGAAAACTTCCGGAGTGCAATGGTCCCGTTTCCAAATAAGGTATGACACTGACACTGGTCAGTCCCCGTCCCTTCTTGTTTGCTGCAACGAGGTTCTTCTCAGTCAGTCACTGCCCTCCCTATGCATTGCTACAGTATGGGCAAAGATGGAAAAGAGTCATTCTATTGTGTGTAGGACCACGCATGACAGTGACTGCTTCGCAAGGCAGTCACTGCCCTTCCTTATGTAATGCCATGGCAGGCCGCAAATATTTTAACAATTTCTTAAAAAGATCAAAGTGTAACCTCTACACAAATAACTTTAAGAGTAAGGAGGGCTTATACATGCCCACCACTTCACAGCTCATGCTCTGGTTAAATTTGTTTTCCAGACCCAAGAAATATAGTGAAACAAATGTGTGTTTCCACATATCTGACAGATTGAGTATGATGTGGAGAGGCAATCAGGTACAAGAGAAAACACTGTATCCCATCCCCCTGACAATAGCTGAATTAAATAGACTTATCAGACCCAGAGGAAATAAATTGGGTGAGATTCAGCCTCTTTTGTCTTGGCTACCATTCAGCTCTGGCTGCTGTAGGCCTCCGTTTTCCTCTACATGCGACATCCCATCGTTTACAACAAAGAAGAGAAAATAAGAACATTTGGAAGTGATGGGAGAAAAGAAATGTGTATAACTCTTTGTCAATCTGATGATACAAATCTGCATCAATCCTGAAATATTGCATTGGTTTACTTCAGCCGATGGTCCAAAAGTCTCAATGAGTTTCTCCTCAAGGAATTAGACATTCAGTCACTCTGAAATATTACCAGCATATATTTGTAATGCTGCATGAATGAAATGTTACCCCTGATTAATTAAAACTAGAAACATTCATCTGGAAATGTCATAAGTCTACTTAGTATCCACCAGGCATTCTGAAGGTAAAGACGAATGAAAAGACGTACAAGCAAAATGCCATCTCTACAGGGTTTGCAGAAGGTAACTCTGATATCTGCATCCATGGCTCACTTTATACCTTGTTAAATTTAAGATCAACTTGTTCTTCGAGAGCAAAGAAGGGAGAAGTTGGGGTGTGGGGTGTCAGGGGATTAGTAGGAATGACACAAAGCGTCAGTCAGAACATTTGCTTCCAGGGTGGTTGGTACTTTAAACTCCAATCACACACACGCACACACACCACCTGTTCTCCCAGACATTTTAATCTGAACCTGCCTGACCCAAAGAAACCACAGCATAGCCCAATCCTGCTTGAAGAGAGAAAATGTGTGTGGCCTACAACCACAGAATGGCTTTTAGTTTCACTTATTCGGATGGGTTTTTAATTTTGTTGCAAATCCTCCCCCCCCGACAAAAACCGCATTGTGCTCTCTGTTATTACATTTAGCTATGTGCTGACTATATGTCGTGGAGTCGGAATTTACTGTGAATGAACAATTGGCAGAGCCAAGCCCGTATGCATGTGCTGGTGTGCTTGTGACCGCAATGCACTACTTTTGATTGGATTAGTTTGAAAGAGACATCCATCCTTTTAGTCTCAACCCTCCTCCCCTGGTAAGGGGCTGCATTATTGATCCTGAACAGCTCCATTTCCCTTCTCTGTCCAAACCTATTAGATGCTCAGCCTTTAACAGCCTGGCCTAATCCTTCTTTCTTATTTCTGTGTTTCCATCTTGCCATATTTTTCTGTTTTTCTTTTCCCTTTGTGCATCTTCTGTCAATCTGCTTGTCTTATCTTGAGCTACACACAAATCTCTTTTTTCTCTCTCTTATCTTCTTTATAACTCGTCCAGGACCCGGTGCTCTCTGGTGTTTCACTGTTGTGAGCAGCACCTCTGTCAAGTTCTTTATTTGCTTCTTCTCTGTTGCTTTTTGATAAAAACTGACATTTGGTACCAAGTGAATTTAAGTATTTAGGAAGAGTCGATTGCTATTCGCTCATTTTATGTTTGGGAAAATTGTTTGTTTTATTGATTTTACAAAGAAAAAAATACATCTGGCAAAATGGAACCTCCCAGCTTAGATGGTGACAGATTGAGCACAGCTAATTGTGAAATGAAGCATATCAAAGGTATTCTTTTTTCCCCATAAGATTTCTACAAGGCTTTCAAATAATGAATAAACCTATTGCCTTGGAAATATTTTATAAGGGGGGCACACTTTAGATTTATTTTGAATTATGCTGTCAAAATTAAATCATCTCGCCTACCCTTCTACATTTTTGAAATGTCTGCCAGCATAGATTTAAAACAAACAAAAAGAGAAAATATAAAACAACAGAAGCAATCTTTTTTTTTTCCCCCTCTGCTTGGTCTCACATTGATGTGTGTGTTTCTGCAGGCTCTTTACCCCAGCCCAGAGGAAGGCTGGCAGATCTACAGCTCAGCACAGGACGCAGATGGGAAGTGTATCTGCACCGTGGTCGCACCAGCCCAGAACATGTGTAACCGCGACCCACGCAGCAGGCAGCTCCGCCAGCTCATGGAGAAGGTGACAGCTGTCAATAACACACTCACTCCAAGACCCAACTGTCGCCCACACAGACACACACAAACACAAACTGAAACTTTGCACTTAATGTCTGACGCCGTCTGTCACATGCAGGCTGCTGGATTCTGCCACCTCCTTCATCATGTAACTCATTAGCCATTATTTGGAAGATTGAGAACTTTTCCAAATGAAAGACAAATTAATAACTTCACTGGAATATATAAATTGCCTTCCTAAAGTTCTGATACCCTTTTTCTGTTTTATTCTTTAAATTAGAACCTCATTTTAGGATGATTACATGTAATTGCATTGGCAAGTTCTGATATAAAGTGTCTTACAAAAATCTTAACATCTCATGAATTTTATCGCATTTTATCACCACAAATCTCAGTTTATGCTGAAAACCTACTTAAAGAAGCACAGCGTTGTGAAGTGAAAAGAAAATTATACATAGTTCTTCATATTTTTAGAAATACTTTACGCACAGTCTTGTTTAGTTTGAAAAGTTTGCGGTTGTGTCATACTCCATTTTAGAATGATGTGTAGCACAGTGTTTTCAGGACTTCAAAGCTTAAGATATTGTTTTATTTAAGTCTGCTTTTGAAGTCTCCACAGCTTCCTGTCTGTCAGGCAGGTTTCTTGGTCTTCATGATGTTGATTGTTCATAAATGTTTCTTCACAGAACAGCTGTAAATATTAAAGGACAGAATTAAACATGTGGACTTCAATAAGTCATTTCTGAAATGGTTAAACTAGATTTTATTGACAGATGTCAGTATAGAGGGGAATGAATGTATATTTTACATTTTTGTTAAGAAACAAAATAAAAATCAAATACTTCCCTACACAACTCCGCTATTTTAAATTGATTTTTCAGATAAAATTCAAATAAAATACCTCAAGGCATGTAGCTGAAATACCACAAACTGGGAAGATGTTCAGAATGAAAACTTTTGAAAGAAATTGTATGTCAGAATGTCCACATGCAATGTGGAACAAAGATCCTAATTTGTATGCATTTTTGTTTTCATAAATGTTAATTTTGACACAATTTAACAACTGCAATTTACAAATCAGTCAGCATGACAAATTTTAATGAAAATATTTGTGTACATATTTATGCAGGCCTGCAAGGTTTAATATATGCCTTCTGACCTACATGGCAGAGTATGCAAATATTACAGCCTGTTAGGAATCCACTCATTCACAAGTTGACAGATCCAGCCATGAACTGTTGAGTCTGAGTCTCCAGACCTGGAGGCTGTACACCTACGTATTTTCATTCTTTAGAAGCTAAATGATAGAAACCTGAGACGCCAAATACATTCAAACAGATTGGTAAGACGTGAGTCACTCTGCCTGAGTGCAGGTACTTTGGACAATTACAACAGGTGCGCCTGTAAAAGAGAGGCTCCACAGGTTACGTACAACTAGAAAGAGAGCAGAGAAGTGGAGGAGGAGCTGAGGGGATGCCACTAACATTGATATTGTCCTGTGAGAAAAGATGGAGGTAAACAGATGCAGAAAAGGTTCCCAAGGATACCTGATGGATCAATGAGGCGCGTGCGTTCACATAATGCATTCATCCTCATTGAAGTTTGCCTCTTCCCCTCTGACAGTCTCTGTGTGCTGATGTTGAAAGAACATGTTTACAGAGACAAAATCCACTCGCTAACACACTTCACAAGCAACATATTCGAACAGAAAAAGCATATCATAGCACAGAAACAGACTGACGAGAGAAACCGGTGTCATTGTAGCTTCTGAAAGTCTCAGGAAAATGTACATTTCTGTAAAACTAGTTGAGAAAAGCTGATAAATATGGCAGTGTTGATTCAGAAAAATGCACAATGTTCCTTTAAAGAGGAACAAAAGCGCTGGTGGATCACACAATTGTCATATAAGATGTTTTTCAAATACTGTGTAGGTCATTAAAACTATCTTTTTTTGCAGTAGCTTTTTCTATTCATTTATGAACCTTTTAATAATATTCTAACTTTTTGAACATGACACTACATTCTGCTTAGTATTTTTACCCATTCTATGAGTGTATGGAATGTTATTTGTTATATTAAGCTCTAAATTTACTCAACATGTAGAATTACTGCAATGCCTCCCTTCTGAATAATGCACCATAAACCATTTAAAGCAAGCTTCAGAAAAAAAAAACTGCTATATATAGGATAAGATATGCTCTATAATTTATTATTTATCACTGTATTGCATTTTGTTATAAAATGTGGGTGTTATTACTGTGTGGGTCTGTAAGCTTTCCCTGCTCGGTGCTGCCTGAAGCAGACTTAATGAGGACACCTAGGGTCAGCACTATTTCAGCTTCACCCAAATGAAAGCTGCAAATTAAAAGGCTCTGTGTGAGTCTGCGCAAATGTGCGGTCCCAACAGAGCATCGTCCACCAAGACACCCTCATTTGAACCCAGAGCATGAGTGGGAATTGTTTGAGTTCAGATCCACAAAAGGCTTTTCCTGACATGGAGAGCCAAGGGTATGTTAGCAATGTCAAAACTGCCCTCTGTTCAAAGAATGTAAAGTAGGCTTGTTGAAAATCTTTATTCAGCTCTCAGTAAAGCCAGATAAAGAGCCTGACCCTGAAGGATGGCGGCGAGGCAATACTCACCGCAAATCTTTGAACATCTCATCCCCTTTTGACCTCACTGTCTGGCTGGCTGAATTGAGATTAAATCAGATGAAATATGAGGCTGTGGTTAGACATACACACAAACAAGCCGATGCAGAATGAGTCATCACACTGGGCATGAAGCAGACACACCTGCGACTGTAAATCTGGGGCACTGACGATGAGGATCGTCTTTTTATGAGCGAGGATGGAGGAGTCCCGAATCCTACAGCAGGAAGTTGACAGAGAATTTGCTTAGTCTCCAGGCTGCTGGAACATTTCATTCCTTAATATTACTGGACCTATGTACCACATTGGAAAAAAAAAAGTTTAATTGCTATGGGAAATAACGTGTGACCAAATACTCCTCAGCCAGTTCACAATGCACGTGGGAGCAACACGGTGCGGGAAACCGTGGGCTGGACATGAAGTAATCGAGTAGGCTGTCATGGATCAGGCAGGCGAGGCAGTGTGGTGCAAAACAGACTTTCATGCCAAGCTGCGACCTTTGAATGTCGGGTCTGTTTTGTTTTTCTGAAATTCGTTTGGATTTCTGCTGCTGGCTGTCTGCGTGGGCGTGCGTCTGTTCAATAGGGCTGCTGGACATATGCACATGATAGTCTCCTATAGGCACGACAACCCTGCAACATTTGGCGGTGTTTGGATGATTTCTGGCCCGCTTTGTGCAATGTACAGGAGATGAGGAGGTGTGCGTGAAACAGTAGGCTGGTTATGCAGCAGCAGAGTGGGCTGTCAAAGTATGAATAAGCTCAGTACTTTGCAAAAAAATTAGCCAAGTCCAAAGCCGAATCCTTTGAGAACTTAAGAGTCAATACATGCCTACTTAGCAGTGTTTACTTCAGTGTAACGTGCTTTCAGTCATAGTTAGGATGTGACCATTAACTTGTACAAAATCAATTGTGCAGTTTTCATAATATCTGTTTACTGTAATCAATTAAACTCATATTTGTGTAATCAAACTTTAGCTTGGTTACACAAATCTGAGAGTAACCATAATGTACCATTTTTACTAGAGGAATTCTTACTGCTGTTGAAGTCATCTGACCACAATAATGGTAAAACATTCTCGTAAAATATAAGCAGTAAAGCATCATCCTCATGAATAGGTAATTCATTATAATTTCCTCCCAACATGCTTCATCATTTTAAACACCATACTGGTTGTTAGTTGATAACCAGTGTGACCAATGGTTCTTCTGTAAGGATGTCATACTTTATAACCTCTTTTGAGATATTTCTGAAGTGCTTGGCATTTCTGGTTGACTGGCAGCCATGTGTGTTGGGAACGTTTTGCAAACTTTTGCAAAAAATGGCTGCTGATTTGGTGGCAGTGTCTGAAATTCGAAATTATGCTATAACTAGTGAAGAGTCATCATTTTGCTAATTTATAGTCTTTTTTTCCATGATTTATTAAGATAATGATGAACTTTAAATAATAAATTTTATAAAGCCCAAAATTACTTACTTTATTATTTCACCACTGTGGGTTTATTGACATCATTAAAAATCTGTATAGTTCAAAATTTAAGTTAGAATGATTTTTGTGTGCCTTTTAGCAGTACATTTAGAATACCTAATGTGACTTGTGTGCAGGAGTAGCCCATTTGATAATGGGTGACTTATTTTTTGTGTTTGTAGAGCTGTGACTGTCACTTATATCATTATTCCAATAAATGCCATAATATATCATGATAAATTTTTAAGTCTCCATTACCAACTCCACAAATGATTGTTTTTGCGCTGCAGGTTCAGAATATTAGCCAGTCAATGGAGGTGCTAGATCTGAGAACCTTCCGAGATCTCCAGTATGTAAAGAACACTGAGGGTCTAATGAAAGTCGTCGATGGAAAGCTGAAGGAGGCCTCTGAAAATCGCGGGAGCCGCAATCTGAGGGGCTTTCAGGTAATTGGCTTTTTGTCACTCTCCGTGCCTAGAGTTGCATTTACTATCTATCATGTGAATGTACTTGACATTAAATTACTTGATAAACATTGAAAGATCCAATGCAATCTTTGAAGCTCTTCACAGACAATAAAATTTTATGTGACCTCTGGTGGACTGGCATATAAACACTGGAAGTGGTAATTCCATTTAGGTATGTCAAATGAGTTATTGGGTCATGGGCTTAGGTAGGCTAATCTACTGTGCATCATGAGCTTCACATGCTCCAGGATGATTAAATCTGTGAACCACTAGAGGAGTTTTTTTTTTCCTATCTGACTCACTAAACATCCCTTCCACTATTTTTGAGCTCAACCTCTCTTACTCCTCCGTATAGTTAGGAGTAATCTGGCATCTGAGGCAGATAGAGTCACATTTGTCTCCACCATATCTTGCTCAAAGATAAGTTAACTGGCATTATCAGCAGGCCTTTTTATTTTTCTGTCAGCAGGCTGTCTTGCCCAGCAGAATTCTCCATATTTCCCACATTCTCATAGATATTAGATGGGTCATAAAATTGTTTGATTAAAAGATGCCCTGATAAATACTAAGTGCATTTTGCCGCTGGGTTGATGCAGAGGCAAGAATGAATGGCTGTGTTTAGCTTTCAGTGTGCTTTCTGAAAGCTACTCCAACAAAGGAAATGAAGATGTTTATGAAATTAATCTGTTCATCAGTAAAACTTGAGATTGCCACTCAGATAGAAAAGAAAACCAATGCGTTTGTCTAAATGCAAATCTAATGTTTTCATTCTTAAAAGACAGGGAAAAAATTGACGGGCTTTGACCAAAGAGGGTAGGCTGATAAATGTGCACAGTTTAAAGTTGCCAATGGCAGAGCGTGGGAGATTAACGAGAGTGAATTTTCTCAGCTTGAAAAAGTGAAAATTAGATTTATGATGTGGCGCCATGAGGCTGAGAGCTGCTCCATCACCAGATTTACGATAAACTCTAACAAGGAGGAAACAGCCCCTCCTGTGGTGGCCACACTTTATTGATAGACCTTTTTCCCTCTTGAGCCATCCACCTTGTGTGAATTCAGTCCGACTCTCCTGCTGCTTCCTGCTCCCCTGCCTAAGAACAAGTTGTTTCTTTTCACTTCTAAAATTATAAACCCCATTATAGCACGAGCTATAATGGTCCTAATCAAATCCGAGCCAAACAATTTTTAACACAGTAAAAGCAATGGCTTTCCAATTTATACATTTATATGTAAAACACAATGACTGAATTGTTAACAATAATTAAAAATCCACTTCAAAGATAAGTTCAGCTAGACAATTTACATAAAAGGGGATTTAGAGAGTTTCTGTGAAATAGAAGAATGTTGGATGACAGTAAAGTGTCCAATTAGAAAAGAGCAAAATGGAATTGAAAACTGTCTGCAATATATATTAATCTCATAAGATGTTGTCTAAGTACGGTGTTATGACCTGGTTAGGCGTAACCACACTATAACATAAAGATGATTCATCCTCATCAGACTTCAAGCAGCCAGAATATGCAGTTTATTTCTTGACAAGGCCTTAGTTTACATAAAATTTTAACATGGAAAGAAAAGTTGGCTGTAATGTCTGAGTGAACTTTGTGCCTAAAGCAATAAACAAAAAGAAACAAACAATCTGAATACTAGCCAAGCTTAGTTATTAAAAATAAATAAACCAAATGATAAAAACTTGCCTCTCTAATTAAAGATAAAAGGAGAAAAGTGGGATAAAAAATAAAGGCAATTCAGCTCTACAAACGTCTCAGTCTCATAAGCTTTGCTGGTGTTTATAAGGTACAGCAGAAGCAAATTGAAGCTGGTTGGGATGAGCAGAGGATGAATGACAGAGTCTGCAGCAGCATCTTCTTGTGTGTCATCTCTGCTTAGGCCATTAAACCATATTCTATATCTTCTGAATCCATCAATCAGAGAAGACAATCCACATAATCAAATTTTTACACATTGGAACAAAAACAGCAGAGATAACAGGGGGTGAAAAAATATCAACCAGACAAATGAACAATAAAAAAAGAGACACTCTTAAAACTACTGAGTTAAAAATGAATAAAAAAAACACTATTTCTGTTCCACTGCCAAAAGTTAAATTCCTACAACATTATCAAATTATGTTTATAAAGATTTCCATCTTATTTCCTATAATACATTGACTTTCTGAATATTATTTTACACCTAACTTAACCATAATAAAACTACTTTATACTAGCACTACTTTGTACTAACCATTTTGTGGACAAAGCCATTGTGAACCAAAAGTCAATGAAGCAACTGCAGCTTCTCCAATGTCTTATTTCATCTGTGGAAGTCTGATAGGTTGCTGAATTATCAATTGTTTGCTCTTAGATTGTTGATGAGGTTCTATCTACTTTATTCCCTCCTTTAAAAGGATGCATCAAAGTTTCACAATAATGAAACATTCCCCTGTTTATTCTCAAGTTCCTGTTGTTTTCCAGAAACTGAAACTTTGACAAACATTTTCCTTCGCACCTTCCCTGGTCATGTTTTTATTTTATTTATTTTTTTTTAGGAGGTAAAAGAAAAGGTAAACCAGCTGCTCCCTCTGCTGCCAGTGTTGGAACAATACAAGGCAGACGCTAAGATGATCCTGCGTCTCCGAGAGGAGGTGAGAAACCTTTCCTTGGTGCTGATGGCCATCCAGGAGGAGATGGGAGCCTACGACTATGAGGAGCTGAGACAGAGAGTCCTGCTGCTGGAGACCAGACTACACTCTTGCATGCAGAAACTAGGTATGAAACATGCTTGTCAGAAGGTGGGGGAGGGAAGGATTTTGCTACATAATTTTATTCAAGTGTCTTTTACAAAATAAAACAAACCTTAATTGCAGTCTTGCCAAAATAAAATCAGATACAGAAAAAGAAAGCTACATCTTCAGAAAAGTGCTGCTTCCATAAAAGTGCTGCTTCAATTTACTTCCATAAAAATCGCAGTGTGGTTTACTCCTAACAACTAGGTGCAATTTGACTGTTAATCATTTTTACCAGCAATTAATTCATCATAAAATAACAACTGGGAATGGTTGAGAGTTTGTCGGCAAGACAAGAGAAACATTTCCAGGTAATAACACAATATTACTCTGTTGAACCCAATTTTCTATGAGTTATGTAGTTTACGAGTGGTACTTGAATTCTGTTCCATCGGCTGCAGGCAGCTCTGCAGGGGCAATGAAACACAGAGAAACCGAAGAATTAAACTGAAAAAAAAGACAAAATCTCTAAAATTTTAATTATCACTTTACGTACTGGAAAGAAAGCTTTCTTCTTCTTCTACTTTAGATTTTTTTGTTTCAGTCATAGCAAGCCACTGAAAAATATTGATATTTTAAGGGATGTGCTTAGCTTTCATAGGTGTAAAAGCAATCTTTCTAAAAGTAGTGGTTCATGTCTTGAGGTTATATATATTTTGTATGCTGTCAACAGTTTCTTTTTGTTCCTGTTGAGCTCCAATAATCAACCTAAGGAGAGGAAACACTTTTCTTGAGAGACTAACTGAATGATTATGTTTTTATGTCACAAATTAACCTGATCCTTTTACTGATTAATACATTTACCAAGTTAGTCATTGATTGCTAAAAATGAACAACATTTTGTTTAATTATGTGCTACTTCCTTTAGTATTAGGTTTTCTTGAGCTGTTGTGCTCTGTCCTATCAGAGTTGATCATAAATGATTGTGCTTTTACTTCCTTTGCTGTTTTGGACTCACAGGTTGTGGAAAGCTCACCGGTGTCAGCAATCCGATCACGGTGCGAGCATCTGGATCAAGATTCGGCTCCTGGATGACAGACACCATGATACCCAGCTCAGACAACAGAGTGAGTCTCTCAGATCCTCTCTAGTTTGAGGCTCAAGAAGCACATGATGATATACTCAAACCTGGAGGAAAAAGAGAGTCATCTGAGCTCTTTCAGCTGCTCAGTATAAAAGTATCCATCACAGCGGTACTGCCATTGTTTGTCAGTGAGTGAGTGATTGTTTTGTCCAAGTTGCACTTCTCATGAATACCACAATATGACAGACACAAAGAGAATTCAGAATTCAAAGCCGAGCTACTGATTAATTGAATCTATTTTTCCTCTCCCTCCCATCCTTCGCATTCATTTCAAACTACAGTTTATTTATCAAAAAACAAACACAATATCTGTTTGGGATAACGTTTTCTAAAATCACTTAGCTTGTTTTCAGAGGGCTGCTGGGAATTTAAGCCAAAAGTCGTGGCATTTCATATTGGTATGTATGACTAGGAAAACTGGTATGTATGCAGCAAGGCAAAAGGTAGAAAGAAAATAAATGGAACCAGGAACAGTGGATTATTACCTATTTTTAGCAGGAAACAGAAGCTGATCAAATTTAATAGGGAAGATTATATTGGCCTTTCTGCTAACTGCAATAAATCATAACAGGATAAATAGGTTATGCTTTCAGAAAAGGGCAATTTTCAACATGGGATGTGCTGATTATCTTTGTGTTTAATCTCCTAATTTGCTGAGATGATGTTACCCCTCTATGTCTGAGTCAGTCTGGTGTATTAAAAGCATCAACATTCATAGGAATAATTTTACTCTTATGCAAAAATGTTGTGAGGCAGCCAAATAAACAAAAAGCATAAAGGTAGTTAGAATGTGCCAGAATTTTAGCCTGGCTCAGCCTCTTTCTGCTACTCAGCTCGAGGGACACATTCAGTAAACACAGACGAAACCAAGCTTAATGGTTTATAATAAACTCTGCTCCATAATTCATCTGATGTACCACACAAATTCAGCTACTTCCCATTCCTTTCTCCTTTACTGCAGAGTAAATGTGGCTTTGTGCACATAAGAAAGACGGAGAATAGGACCAGAGAGAATCAGAGAAGACAACCAGAACACAGCTCCATCTTTCCAGAGGTGTCTTAGTTCCATCAGGGACAAAATGAATAATTAAAAAAATATTTAATCCAGTAATAGATTAATCAGATTATTCATATATTTAGCTGTTGCTTCTTCTTGAGGGAATGAAAAGGGGGATTCAACCACAGAAGCACAATGTCAGTGGAGAGATCCACTGAGGATGCTCAGGCAAAAAATAGAGTTGCTAAATGCATTGATTTTCTGTAAATGTGGACTGGAAAGGGCAGAGAGCGCCAGCAGTGGTTCCCTGCAAAGCACAGGCAACATCTCTCCCCGCATGCAAGCAAGATCAATAGTTTTGAACACACACATATCGGTATGCACAATACATGGAGAAATACACCTACTCTCATACACGTATTTCCACAGCACACACTCATTCTTACTTTGCCCAAGGCATTGCTTCAAGCTCTAAAGAACATAAGAAAGTTCCTGCAGATAGGTGTATCAGGTAAAACCAATAATTTCTGATAAGCCTTAGGTATTTACATTTGGGTGTCTTTATTCAATAGTTCCTCAGAGTGGGATCCTTTTGTTCAATGTTTTCTATTTGGTTTGCTCTTTGTTTTGGACAGGTGTGGTCCATGGATGGATACTTCAAGGGACGGCGTGTCCTAGAATACCGCACAATGAGTGATTTCATGAAGGGGCAAAACTTTGTTCAGCACCTGCTGCCGCATCCTTGGGCCGGCACTGGCCACGTGGTCTATAACGGCTCGCTGTACTACAACAAATACCAGAGCAACATCATCATCAAATACCACTTCCGGTCTCGAAGCGTGCTGGTGCAGCGCAGCCTCAGCGGAGCTGGCTATAACAACACCTTCCCATACTCCTGGGGTGGCTCCTCTGATATTGACCTCATGGCAGACGAGAATGGTCTCTGGGCTGTTTACACCACCATAAACAATGCTGGGAACATTGTCATCAGCCGCCTGGAGCCCCAGAGTCTGGAGATTCTTCAAACCTGGGACACAGGCTTCCCAAAGCGCAGTGCCGGAGAGTCTTTTATGATCTGTGGCACACTCTACGTCACAAACTCTCACCTTGCTGGTGCCAAGATCTACTTTGCCTACTATACCAACACATCAAGTTATGAGTACACAGATATCCCCTTCCACAATCAGTACTCCCACATCTCCATGATGGACTATAACCCTAGAGAGAGGGTTCTGTACACCTGGAACAATGGACACCAGGTCCTCTATAACGTCACACTTTTCCAGGTCATTAAGACTTCTGGAGACTGAGGGCTCCAAGAAAAGACCCACTCAAAAAATGCTGTGATCATTGTTCTAAAAGGACAAAGGAGCAGGGTAGAGATGGGTACTGGCTGAAGAAGGGGGACTGGGGCTTGAGGTTTTAATCTGTGGGTACAGGCTTGGGTGTTTTTTTAAAGAATTTCAATCTTCATAGAGTGCTATTATTCACATTCTCCAAAAAAATGTCCAACAAAAGGTTCATAAAGACCTAAAAATTGAGCGCCTTTCTGTTTTTCTTTATGTGATGAGTAAGCATGGTTCTTTTTATCTGTGATGACAAATAAACATCCACTTTAACATTAATGACGTGGAATTCTTATTATTGTTTTGTGTCAAAGCAGGACTGAAAACTTTAAAGATCAAAATGAACAAACTAAGAAATAAAAAAAAAATCAGACAACAGCTAACAAGCAAATTCATTCAGCTTAAATTTTGTGTATAATGAGGGGATATGTAATAATTTATTGGTTATTGACTAATAAAAACTGATTTAAAAAAGTTAAATATATACTGGAAAGGAAGAATGGCAAGAGCACTGAGAAAAAAGGCTAAGAAGGAGACAAGACAGCAAGGTCACAAAGAAGGAAGTAGGACATTTCATGGAAGGACTAAAGACCATAACAAGTCTAAAATATGATTTCCACTTGAACAGCAGCTATGTTAATTTTTATGTTTGATGCTAATTCACATAACAATAAGGTTACAGCATCTGAACAATAAGATTATCTCCAGATAAGCATGAACCATAGCAATAACAATTTATTTGAAAAAGCCATGGCAAAGCCTTTCGGGAATTGTGGGCAGTAAAAGTGCTGTTCCACTGACACAAATGTGGTTAAATTTAACAGCAACAGCCACCACTTACATCTCATTTCACCAAGGTGAACTCAAAGTGAAAGCTGAACATCTGGTAAAAGGTGCAGGTGCAGGTGGCGGCGCGATGGGCTGAGAAGAACACCGGGAGTTAAGAGGCAAAATGTAAAAGGCGTTTACAGCTGAGCTGAGAAATGACACATCACAGTTAGTGTTCCTTGTCAAGCTCCAATCTGCTTTAATCTTGTTAGGCGCATAGTTTTTTTTCTTTTCTTCCCTAGAGCTGTTTGCAGAGAAATGCTCAAACACAGTGAGACACTATTGGCATTAAAGTCTAAACTGCAAACCTTTCGTTGCATATTCTTTATTATTTATCATGGGAAATCCAGTAAGAGGAAACATTGGTTCTCCCTGCTGTAAATAGAAGAGGGTAGGCAGCTGTCCCACTTCGTTGTCTTTTTATCTCTTTCATGTTTCAAGCCTGTGAGGATGCAGTGGCCATGGTGGACCAAAAAGACGTAAATGTCATAGGAGGTCCCACTTTTCTCATCCTTTGTAACCATGGTGATCCTATTCATCCTGGTTGACCTTTCTTTCAAAAAGGGTTTTACTGAGGAGACGTTAGGGCTTCATACACCTTAGTGGGTGACATTTAAGGTATGACAATGCAGATGGATAAAGAGCCATCAGCAAACAAATAATTAAAATGAAAATGGTTGGTTGAATTGATCTTTTATGGCACAAATTCTCAGGGAAAAAGCCAACCTAACGAATTAAGAAATCACTTCAATATAGTTAATTGAAATGGAGTTATGTTAAGAGTCAAAGTCCAATTACCATCTAAGCTTTAGCCAATCATAACACAGTGAAAATCAGGTGATCAAGAAAACAGCTTTAGATATTTACATTGCTTCTTCTGGACCTTTACCAGAGCCAATTCAGGAAGAGTAGTCACATATTGTTTAAACTAAAACCATGCAAAGGGAGAACTAGATGCATATATTCAAGTATTCTTATGCTGGGTAAACCTTTTAATATTTCTTTAAAATTAGGCTCACCCCTCTTTTCTGTTACATATAGCTAACATAAAGTAGACCAAGTTAAACTAGCACATCCAATTTAATTTACAGTCTATTAAATCATGTTCTTCACCATGACTACAACCTGAGTGGGTTTTTTTTCCAACCAATTTAATCTGAATTACATCATCCCCCCTATAGTTCTCTATGTATATGTAATAATCCAGTGTAGTCCAGTGACAAAACCAACAAACTTTCAAACTTCAATTGAAGGGGAAAAAATTATCTTGTTTTTTGATGTGTAAGAATATAATTAAGTCAAGTTTATTTGTTTGACATTTCATTTAAAAAAGGCATTTCAAAGAGTTTTACTCGATAAAGACATCACACAATAACCAATTACTAAACATCAAGCAACAAAAATGACATGCCATCATCAAAATCCTCAAGAATAATCAAAATTATTGAATGATACATCAATCATTATATTAATCAAAGTTCAAGTTATTCAAGTTATGAATCAAAGGCAACTTATTGTTCCTTTGTGCGGAGCTTCTCAGCTCTTTCCTGAGTTCTGGCTTTTGTGCATATTTTTTAGATTCTTATTTTGGTCTTATTCCTTGTTTAACTAGAGTAATCCTTTTCTTGTTCTGTTCACTTCCCTTTGCATTCATTCTGTCTTTATTAGCAGAGGTGGGTAGAGGGGCCAAAGGTTGCACTCAATTAAGAATCGCATTAAATTATATGTTTTTGCCCACTGAGAAGTAAGAATAGAAACATGTTTGGATGAAAGATTACTCAAGTACTGAGTAAATGAACATGGCATTCGATTTTATATGTTCAAAATTATGTAATCAGGCAACACATTATAAAGTTTTGTGCAAACTCAGGTAATAAAAAGGATACGTAAAAATCGTTAATACTGTTACAAATCTTTAAATATGAGCAGAAGACAAACATTTCCAATCAATTTTTTCAGAATTTAAAGCTTCTTAAGCAAACACATGCTGTAAGTAAATTACATATAATACACATTTTGCATCCACTTAACCCTCAAATTTAACAGCAGGTTCAACAGATAGAAAATTACATTGGAAAAACATTTAATCCCCAAACTGTACTGTGCTGTTTTCACCCTTCCTCAGCTTTCAGCTAGACTTTTTTTTCTTACCCACAGGCATTCTTATACATTGAATCTGGAGCCAAGAGCATGCTCTCAGATCACATTTCTAATGCCGAAGATCTTAAAACAGATTCTTACACAATCCCTATTAGAGCCCCTCACTTCCTGAATAATTTACAACTATCCCACTGCTAAAAAAAGGCTCCTATCAGTGGTGGTGACACCAGTCATCACCAAGTGCTTTGAGAAACAGGCTCGGCAGCACTCCCACTAGTCTGTGCAACAACAAAACAAGCACAGGTTGTGCTATACACCCAACTTTTTAACCACGCTGCACCCACTGGAATAAATAATAACAAAAGAAGAAAAAAATAGGCAAGGTTACCCTTTGCTTATTTTAGCTCATCAATTATTACAATTATCCTAAATGATCTGATCAGGAAATTACTGAACTTAAATTTGTCAGCCATTATTCTGCCACTGGATTTTGAACTTTCTGACTGGCAGCTATCACTCTAAACATCTGTCTGCTTATGGATAATAAGATGCAATCCCAATGGTAACTTCCATTGCACGCAAGCTAATGGCTTGACAAAGAAGGCCTCAAGAGATTCTACAGATCACTCAGCAGCTCATTTTATCCTCAAATTTCCTTTGTCAACAGTGTGAATTTTGGAAAAAATTGTCATCCAATGGTCTAAAAACAACTACTATGTCATATTTGCATGTTATTTTGATGTTGCACCGTTTAGGGGACTGCAAAGGCACTAAAGTCCTTATTCCTCAGCCTTAGCAAACCTCATTAATGCAAAGAAGAATCCCAAAAGAAACAAGTGACTACAGAGTGTCTTTGTCAGCTTGATTTACTCAACGTGGCCATGCACATGCATTATAAGTTCAAAAGAACTGATTGAGTGCAGGTGGCAGTGATAGAATTGCTTTAATGGGGTTCGTAGGTTGCATGTAAGAGTGGTAGAGATGCAGATGAAATCTTGGGCACTAAGAAGTAAACCCAGCATTTTATCCCTGAGCTGTCCTCGTGAGAAGGTTTATTATGAGGGACATGTCAGCTCAGCTGCAGTCCTTCATGTGGTACCTTTAGATGCTGACTGCTGCTTAAATCAAAGAAAATTATTTTAAGAATCTCATTTTCTATTAAAAAAAAATCCATTGTCTTGGATTCTATCCATCCAACCATCCAAAAGACATGCAAAAAGGCCCCAGGTCGGGGCAGGGGCCCAAATCCTGCTATGATTTCATATCTGCTCATTTTTGTTTTTCTTCTCTGCACCTTTTTTGCATCATCTTCCTTGTTAATTGTGCCCTCCCAGCACTTATTTGCATTGTACTTTGCCTCTTTCAGATTCACAATGATGCAGCTTTTTTTCCAACTTCCTGCCTCTTGAGGTGACATAACCCTGCAAGCAAGGCTTTGAAGAATCGCTTCCTCATGATTAAACAAAGCTTACCTTTCTTTCTCTCAGATAATTGATATTCATGTTTAAACTCAGAAGCACTGTGAAGGATGCATATATAGAATGACATGTTTGCAAGAAAGAAGGCAAATCAACTCAGATTTTCTGGAAACCTTGCTTCTCAATTGCCTGCTTAATTATTTTCTGAATCATTATTCAGCTCATACATCTGAAATCTTTTTACTGCTTAGAGCCAGACAATAGACCTACCCTTGGCTGCAGTCATGGGGGATGCCATTTTGTAACCCTCGTGTCTCGAAATTGCTCACTTCACTGATGCAGTAATGATTTACCAGGAAGCTCTAAACTGAGTGCTTTCTTGGATCCACCGTCTGTTTCTTTAATTGCAGTATGATGCTGGTCAAGGGATCAGGAATCAGTGATAATGTGGCTGCAGTAAAACGGTTTCCAGAAACACACAGAAACACTATAGCAAATCCACCTGCAGAAACAAGTGGGCATCTATGCTACTTTAATCATACCTCGCTCTCTCATATTACAGCATTGTAATATGAGATATGCTTTATTTGATATATATCATCAAATAAAGCCGCTCAGTTAGTTTTAAACTTAGACAAACTTTTTAACTTAAACTTAAGCCCTTTTGTTTTTTTTAATAATAAATCAACTAAATTTATAGCACCTGTCCAGTCATATTTGCAGGTAAAAATGCTTTACACTGCGGACACACATTTTGTACAACGCCATGCAGATAAGTGTGCATCTTGGAACAGGGTGCCTTGACCAGGGGGCACATCAACATGTGACAGAGCTGAAATCAAACATTCAATCTAATTGACAAATGTTCTAGCACTTAGCCACATGGCAATATTATTTTCTAAGCCATGTGAAGGAGGACTTGCTTTCAATCACTGTCCTGCTGCATAGCTAAAGAGACCTCGAGTTTAAGGTCACTGACTCACGCCAGACCGTTTTCCCTCAAGGGTTTTTGTTAGGGAGCCAAATTCATGGTTCCATCAGCCACTGCAGGTAATCCAGGTCAAGACGCAGCAAAACATATACTCTCTCACAACCATGCTGTACTGTTGTTTTCCTTTTTCTCCATGTAAGTCATTTGGTCCACTTGTCTGGTTGGAACCAAAAACTGACTATTTTCTCCTTTTGGTGAAGTTTGCATTTACTTTGTGCTTCTTCTTTTTTTACGATTACAGTGCAATCATTACATGCTGTAGAAACACAGGAAGGGCTTGTTTTTACCATGATGGCCAGTAACAGTGGCTTGAGATGTGCAAAGAGACATTTTTCTGTAGCTGGTTTGGCTCAAGGTCAGTCTGTATTTAAACTAGAAGCAAATTCCACCAGAGTTCATTTGGAAGTGGATTGAAACCCCTTCAATAAGATAGTTTTGGTCAAGTCGCTTTGTCAACACCAGGGTTCGCTTTAGTTTATTCACAACTGCATAAAAGGTCTGGACCATAAGAGGAAGCAAACTCTGGTCCTTTTAAACCAAATTCGACAAGTGAACATACACAAGCCCTAAAATGCTGAGTTAGTATTGCAATAGATATAAAGTCACAACACCACAAAAAAAATCCTATTTTCCATTTTTTCCAGCCTCCAGAGTTCAGTTTATGTTGAATCATAAACTGAACTCTACTTACAGAAATAAGGCTTTTATCTCTTTAGGTGCTCGGAGATGAGTCGTGGATGCCCTCTTGGACTACTTTTTGAAGGTTGTTCACTCCTGGAAATGTTCACTCGTTTTTTATTTTCTCCTTTTGTGGACAATGACTCTTACTGTGGTTCACTGGAGTGCCAACATCTTAGAAAAGGCTTTTAAACCTTTCCAGACTGACAGGTGTCAATTACCATTTCTCCACTTTTCTTGAGTTTTATTAGATCAGAGGACAATTTGTTGGTTTTAGGAACGTTTTGTTGATTTTAGTAGCTCTTTCAGTAATTTTAAGTAAATTTTTGATTCTACTGGTCTGGCAACAATTGGGCTTGGATGTGGCTTTTTCTCAATAAATAAATATCACAATTTGAAAACTGCATTTTGTCTTTACTCTGGTTATTATCATTCATAGCAGTGAGGACATGTATATGTTATTCTGACCCAGTTACTTTGCCATAAAAAAGGTTTGACTCAAAATGTCAGCATGTTACGTTACTGTTTGGTTTGAGATTATCACTTCTATTCATCTAGAATTTCAGAAATCTATGCAAGTAGATGCTCAGAAATAGATCTGATACTTTACTATTCAGGGTGTGATGTCTAACTAATCACCTACTTTAAACCTCCAAGATACTTACATATAAATTTAAAGGACATGAAATTACCTTCTATTCCACCTCCCACTCAGAGATCCTCAAGTTTAAGGTCAAGTACATTTAGCAATTCCTTTGTGAGCACAGTCTCTGCAAATGTCCGGAGGGATCTGCACACAATCAATAAAACACTTTACTGCCAAGAGTAATTCCTCTAAGTCAGAGTCTGCTGAGTCTATGATGACCGGAGTCTACTGACAGCAGTGAATCTGAGTGACTGTAACTCAGACTTCAAGCCACATTAACATAAAGTACTAATTTCTTAAAAGGAGCATATAAAGATGACTCAAACTGACCAAAAATGGTTTCCTAACACGGGTTTGGTAGTAAGCTCAGGAAAATATTCGATTATTTTTCGGTTTAAACAGCCTTACAGCAAAATCTGGCAAGAAAAACAATTGCTTTTAAATATGCAGACAATGTGAGGACCACCAAAGAGTAGCAAAATCCAAAAATCCCATATTTCTGATGGAGACTTTATAACTGCATTGATGTTCAAAGTTTTTTGCTGCAATTTTACAAGAAACTAAGATTTTTCTTACCTTTCGTTTCTTGCCACATTCTTTCATTGTCCTTCTAAGTTAGGAGTCTATGGTTTCCTCTTGTGTTCCTAATTGGTTTGATTTCCTCTTGGTGTCCTGGAATGTGTTCAATAAGATTTGTCACCTTCTGTTAAATAAGTCATAGGAGTCATGAGACTGCCCTTCTCCTGTCTGCACTCCCATTCCACAACAATGGATTACATTTTCATTATTGCTTTGTCTGTAGATATGAGCAAGTTTTGCCCAATAGCTTTTTTTTCTTGCACCCATTCCCTGATTTATAAAAATCAACAGACATCTGATGTACTTCTATTGCACGTCTGTCTGTTTCCCATTTAAATGAGGTGCCAGTATTAAGAACATGTTTGTGTGCATTTAAAACTCTGTTTTCCATTTACCACTAGCAGAAGAAAAATCACACAGGGTAAATATTTAAATTGAAAGTACTAACTGTTCTCTAAAGCTAAATTAACATGAACTCAAGTCTTAATTTGTTACCTAGCTTGTGAAGATAGTCTATGGCTCCTAGAGCTATAATCATCCTCCATCTGAACTTTCTATCTTGTTTGTGTTTTGTGTTGATCAGTCATTCTGTAATTTCTACATTTTCTATTCAGTTACTTTGCTGTTTGTTGGACTCTTCAGCACCTTTAGATTTTTGCTTCAGTTAAGTTTTTGCTGTATTTGTGCCACCAACCAGTATGTATTCTTCTTATTTTGTCTATTTTTGTTGTTTTATCAAAAGTAAATTTGAAGTTCTTTAGAGGCTCTGTTTTCCTGAGATGCAGGCAAATATATTGATTTATCAGAGCTTGATAGATGTATTTATAAAAAAGTTCTTCCTCTAAAAATGGCAGATCAAGAGCAACAGTAAAATACTGATAAAATGCACAGAATTTCAATTTTAGAATAATAAGTAGGAGAATAACACCAAGAGAAGTGATTTGAACAAAAAAGAAAGACAGCATGACAGAGAAACTGCGATGCCGGCTCAATGTAAGTGTCAAATGAAGGGATTTCTGTGTTGTGGGGCATTTAAAGACAAGACGCTGTCGTTTGCTGGAGAAAATCAAAAAGAATAAAGCAGATAGACAGACCTTTGCTTAAAGACGCCTTTGTTTGAGTTTTCTATGGCAAAACTTCCTGTCATGTCTGTTCAAAAAGAAATAAGAAGCCTTTAAAAGAAAAAAAAAAAGACAACTCCAAAGCACCTATTTATAGGAATGGGACAATTCTTCTCACATCATGACAAAAATCCAACTCCCCCAAATTCTGATGTATGCATTCAAAAAGCATTTTTTACAATTTTGCACTGCCTCTGCTATATATTGTGCACATGGTTAGAGCTGCAAATCCTGTGCTGTTTTAAAAGGTATAAGTATCTACATAGGCATTATTTGAGGCAAATGTTTAGGTTTCTTTGTTAGATAAGAGAATACCCTTCAGGTCAGATGGAAATAAAGTCACACTCTGTTCCATAATTCAGAGTATCTGGTTGGGCAAATGACTGGGGAGGCAATTAAAGGGGACCATCGGCTGAGAGAAACAACTGAATGTTCATCCTTTCCTGCTATTAACTTTTTACTTTTCATTAACAAAGAAATTACTCTTTCATCAACCCTTCTGTTACTTTTATATGTTTCCAAACTTCCCCATTGGCGCAATATAAATGAGCTTAATTGAATTGAAATAAAGTTAATTTCATCTGAAGGATGAATTTGACCTTTCCATAGAGTTTTAAACTGTACTTAAAAAGCAAATATTTAAAATGTTTATATTTATTTTGAAATATCCTAAAATTAACCTATATCTATTAAAAGTAAAAATGCTCAGTCTAAGTATCTACAAAAACAATAAACATAACTAAAAATGCACATCACTTGTGGACTGGCGGTTACGATTGAGGCTTTTTATGGGACAGAAGCTGATTAAAACTCTAAAACTGATTAAGTTTCTGTTTAATTCTCTGAAGTCATGCCAAAGATAATTATTTTAATTGTCTAATTAGGAGTTTTATTGGCCAACCGTAATTTTGAAGAAAAGAAAATTTGGGCAAGTGCTTGAGGGTGAGCTGCTGAAAATGCAAACTTTATACACTGAGAATCTATTTTATACCTGCTGCAGGTGTGTTTTGTTGCTTGAATTCTTTTTTATATGGAGGAAATGTTAAAACCTACCCAACAAGAAGCATCTTTGTAAATTTCCTTTTGTCCAGTGACTAAATATATATATATTTCCTCTATTTTGTGTATTTCTAGCTTTACACTCAAAATGGAAGCATGGATATATGGATTTTTTGTTTGTTTGTGATGACATGCTGCAGTGGTAGATATTTAATAATAGGCCTCACATTTTTCTAACCTTCTTTTTAATGACCTCCTCCCTGGATTTCATATTGCTTCAGCTGTGACTACCTTTCGAAGTCCAGACAATTGTTTGTTTTCCCTCTTTATTTACTTCTTTCTTTTTTCCTACAATGTGAGTGAATTTTGCTCCAAGGTGAGCATGCCTAGAATGCTACACCTGCTCCATTATTCATGCGTTAAGAACATATTCAACTTTATACGTCACATTCATCTTTATCATGCTAACACTTTCAAAGAACGCTTACCTCATACCTCACACTTATCTTAAAGTAATAAGTGTTTAGCTATTCATTTATGGAGAGAAGCACAAGAAGCTCACAATGAAAATGTTTGGAAAACAAATCAATTCATTTTGATCCCTTATTGCATTTATTTCATTTCAACATGCAGAAAAAAATCGTTCAAACAAATAAAAAAAATAATTAAAAAAAAGATACGTGCAGAAATTTTCCAAAAGTAAACTATGGTATTTCTAGGGTCTGCAACAAGATTGAGGGAGAGGAAAAGGGACCCGCCCCGACTTCCTGAGCCGCACTAAGTAAAGATAATTAAAAAACAGACGCCTCAGCCCCACCAGTCCATAAACATTGCAAACCGTGCACACCGTGCTGCATTAACATGCAAATTGGAGCAAGTGCTGTGATCAGGGCACCTCACACATCCAGTTATTAAATTAATTTTCCCCAAAACAAGCAGCAGGAGCTGCTGAGGTAGTCAATAGATTTTCCCTCTGTCTGTGCATATTAATAGGTCTTTATCAATTTTGAATTCATCACAGCAAGGGAGACGGAGGTGGGGGTGCAGTGGGTGGGGTTCTTGATGACACCGGCTCCCCTGTGGCAGGCCACCCCGCTCCGCCGTCACAGGGTCATCCATCACCACAGCAGCGCCGGCACGCAGGGAAGCCAGGATCTTTATATCACCCCTCTGCCTTGCTGTCGCAATGTGTCTGAAGCTTCACACCGAGACGTTATGATTGAGTTTCGCAGTGAAGGCAACAGGTGATGTCACACAGCAGCCCAGTGCTGCAGTCTCAGAGGAGCAGCTCTGTCACAGCACTAAATTTCCTGGTAGCGGCAGGCGGGTCCACGGTGTGTGGCTTATGCGCAGCTCGCTGTATGTGAAAGGACACTGACGCACACTCAAGAGGAAAGGAGGTCTCAGAGCAGGGACGCATTGCTAAAGAAAATGAAAAAGGACAGGCTGCTGCTGTAGTTTGTTGTTTCTTCTGGCACGTACGCGCAAAGAAGACACTCACAGAAACGCTTCCATCAAAACACCTTTCTTCAAAATTACAACACTTTTTGTTGTTGTTTTTTTCCCCCCCACCAATTAAATAAGCAAAGAGGAGAACCAGTGAAACAGAGGTGTCCTCCGGAGAGATGAGCAAGAACAACTGACTTGTTTATTTATTTGTTTCCTTTTGTTTTGTATCCAAAATAACCTTGGGCACAGACTCAAAACAGGGGACATTAGTAAACCAGCTAGCATCATCATAGCAATTACTTGGAAATCGAAGGGCCACGGGGAGCAATTATGAGCTTTACGTTTACAATCGAGCATGGAAGAAAAATGGAGGGAAAAAAGATGAGGAACGGGACAGTGGAGAAAATGAGCCGCAGGCAAGTTGGAGGAAATAGAGAGAGTGGTATAAGGAGGCAATAAGAGAGCAGAAGCAGGAGATGAACAGACTAACAGTCAGGTGTGTGAAAAAATGAGAGGAGAGTGGGACAGAAGTGGCTTTGAAAGCCAGAGAAGAGGAGTCAAGTGTAATCAAGTGAACAACAGTGAAAAACCACAGTGTGGAAAAAAAGAAGGAAAAAAAAATAGCCCGAGTTTGTATGTAAAAACGATAAACTCTAATGCTTCGCTCTGGTTCTCTGAGGCATGCGTTTAAAATGTCTTTATGTCCGTACCATTCCTGCCCAGACCGGGACATGAAGACAGAGATAAACTGACCTGGCAGCATGGCCGGACTGAGTCTGGGGCTCGGCTGATAAGAGGGAGGTGACAGAGTTCAGCAAGCCCACTGCATTGAGACACAACTGCTGGTCAATTCAATTTCCTTAAGGACAAAGTTGTCCAAACCGCAATCAAGACATGTCATATTACCGGGAGGCTCCTTTTGACCTTTTTCAAATCCCCAGCAGATGAAAGAAAGCAGCAGTAAGGTTGGGGAATGAGAGGGAAAAAAATATCTAGGGAATCTAGTGAGAGATAAGAGTGATCAGGGTTGAAAACTATACGGGCTGCTGCAGCAATGCAGAAAATCTTAATTTTCTGTCAAAGCCATTGTGTGGAGTGATTTAAGCCAAAGTTGATCTCTAGGGAAAGAAGATGAGAGAAAGCATATAACAGAATCAGTAAAGCTGTGGCGCTCAGACAAACCGGCTATCGCTACTGGGATGTCGGATTCAGTACAAGGGAATAATCAGTATCTCTGCGGCTCTTCAATTATTCATATCAGTCTGTTCTTGACTTTCACATAAGACGAGAAGCGGTATACATACAGGCCACACAAAAGATCAAACACAGCTACAAGTGCAAAGGAGAACTCCATCATAGAGACACCGGACTGCCTTCTGACGCAAAGGGAAGATATTGGCGAAATGGCAGAGTAAATAACTTGAAAATCAAAGCTGCGGAAGAAGATGTAAAGATGTTCAACCGTTGGAAAAAAAAAAAAAAAACCCTCTCTGCACTGAGCTGTTTGAAGACAGTAATCCTCCAAAAACATCACCTGAAGTCATTACAAAGAATAAACTAATAAGCAAAAAATGACAGCCCAGCGTGTGCACTATAGACATAGAGTGTTGAAAATGGAATCGGACTCTCCAGTGAATGATCTAAAATTCTGTGGTGTGACCTTAAACAGACCATTCAACACTGAAATCCCTCCAATGTGGTTGCATAAAAGCAATATAGTAGCCAAAAATTCCTCTGAGCAACAGAAATCACTTAATGTGAGTTTATCACAAATGCTAAACAATGTGTGTTGCTGACATAAAAACATGATCCACTTATGTGGTTTATTCAAAAATCCCTTTGTTCACAGGTTCAGTTCCTTCATAATTCGTCAGATGAGCCTAGTTCCTCAAGTCACGACTTTATACAAAAAGTTTAGCAGCCGGAGTGTAAAGCCGTTGTAAAATGACTCCGAATTTGGCTTTACATAAGTGCTGACTAAATTAAACACCGGAGTTGCAGATCTTGCCAGCAGATATTGATCATATGGCCTCCGCGTTTAAGATTTTCGATTTACTGTCAGCTTAGACTGAGCCAAAGCAGTCCCTGCTAAAGCCATCGGACAAAACAAGTCAGGAGACTTTGTCAGGATTTTAATTATCTAAAGGATTGAAAAAAATTAAAACGCGTTTCAAATTCAGAATTAAGTGAACTATTCCAATTTGATTTCATTTTACTTTCTTAAGACACTTGATTAAATCATACATGAACCTCTTTTTATATAAGTGTTTCCTAAAAAGATCAAAAAGAAAAGCAATACCTTTACTGCGAGTTACATGTGCAGGAATAAATTAAAATCCACGGGGTAAATATTCTAGCAACATCTGTCATCCCAGCAAGAAGAGAAATTTTACTAAGAACAGCATTAACCAAATCATAAATCACATTGCAAAAACTAAATTGGAGCGTGTGAAAATGGACAGATTGTGGGATTTTGTCAGGCAGTGCAAACGAGCTGTTCTCGAAAGTGGGTGGCTCAAAATTAAAGTTGCAATAAAGAAAACAGATGCTGTGAGCAAAGTGTAAACACGGCCTTTGTTACAGCAGAGACTTCATCAGCAATGGAAATGTAGAGATAAATATGAGAGGTGAAAGAAGAGGTTCTAATGAGCAGCTGAGCAATAGAAGAGAGGCTGATGAAATGATTAAGAGTATTCAAAGGGATAAAAAGACAAGAATTTAGGTCATTATCTAACCCCAAGAGCCAAATGTGCTTTTATTTAAAATTCCTGCACATTCATTTTATTTTACTCAGCTTCTGGTGGGAAAACTGTGCAACTTGTTCCTATTCATGAATAATACTACAACTAATCTCTGTCTTATTATCTCTGTCTTCAACAGACATTTTCCCATGAAACACTGCAGTGACATTTACAGCAAAACCAGCCAAGGTGAAAAAAAGCAGAATGATTTAGAGACGTACAGAAATATTACAAAGGACACCAGTAAGATCAAAAAATACGCTTTCACTTGTATTTCCTCCTTCGAAGTATATAGCACAGCAAATGAGTGTGATTTCATTGAGTAGTGTTTTTAGGCTTCTGCCAAATGAAAGAAGGGGAAAGTGAGAAAGTGTGAGATGAAGTCAAACTGAGCTAGTCATGCAATTCTAATATTGTCACTGCGAAGCAAATCTATGGAGCTTTATTACAGAACTCCAAAAGCAACAACTCACCTACGTGGAAACAACCAGGCTGTACAGGCTTTTCCCATAAAATTTCATTCCTCCTATTCGACCACACTAGCTGCTCTACTCCTTATGTTATGCTATACGTGGTTTTCTTCATCCCTGCTTTGCAAACCCTATGTGTGACAGCCTTATTTGTTCTCCAGTGTTGTCAGCAAAGCAGCAAGCCCCGTGTGGGTCACAGCTTTGTGTTTGAACTCGTGCCTCCCTGTCTGACAGTCTGAAAAAAAAGGGGCCAAAAGAGAAAGCAGAGAAAGAAATGGTGGTCTTTTTTTATGTTCAACAGGAAGAAAGCCTGTGAAGGCGCATGGGGGGCACAGAGGCAGAATAACTGGAGGAAATCTCACAGCCCTTTCCCGTTTACAAGAAGGAAGCTGGTTCAGCCAGCTGCAGAATGCTCATCCACTTCCACAGCAGGTTCCACAGCAACTCTTTTCCAACCGTCAGTCTCACTAAGACACAGAACCTGACAGCAGCTGACAGGTTCTGCAACAGGAAGCCGTGCAAAGGAACACAGAGCATATGCTTTCTGTGCACAGGTCTGGCATGTGCACATCCATGCATAAAACAGGGCTGACAGCTATAAACTGATGTGCTAGAGTAGTGTATAATTAAAGTCTTGCCATAGCTGAAGCTAAAACTGCATTTATGTCCGTTTAACTCGAGCTCCAAACAGACAGTGTGTGCAAACCATAGTACTTCCCTTTTGTGTGACTTAAAAAAGTCGATGAAAACAGCATCCTATGCAACACAGGTATCAGAATATAACTATAGGATGCGGACACTTCAGAGTGAACAGAGATGCTTTTGTGATGGAGTGAGAGCCTGTGGCCATCCTTTATCCTGATCTTTATTACAGATGGAGGACCTCTCTCGAAAGGTTCCAGCTCCATAAAGCGAGACAAGCTGTTTAATCTCTCCTTTCTCTTCTACACATAATCGAAAGCAACTGACAACATCAGAATAATCAGGCCCATATTATAATACTATAAAGTAGTTGTTCTGTTCTGGTTGAAATATACAAATGGCCACCAGCCTTGGTCTTGGCCAAGACAAATATTACACTCCTTTCAATCACACCCATTCTTTCACAATACATAAGAAGTTAGAAGAAGGTTTGTCTGTACACATGCCAATGGATGTGGTAAACAGGACTCATGAAAGATTTTATGAGATGCTATAACACTGAGAAACGAAAAAGGATGATGACCAAATGCGTGACCTTGTCTGAATAAACATGGAAATGGTTGTGTTACCTAGCAACCACAAGAGTCAACCAGCGGGGCCGGTGACCCCATGTTGAAATTTGCAGAGGCAAAAAACCCTCTCAGTTTTACCTTTGGTGCAGCACTGTGATGAATGAGGATTTTTTCCCCTTGCTGCTTGAGCTGCTTGCAGTCCTTACTTTTGGGAATATGCCTTTTCTGCTCCGGTTCAGTAAATACAAAAACTGCCGAGACATTATGCAGTCCAAGTTGCTTATACTATCGCTCCAGACTGAGGCTCTCATCAGGAGCAAAACATATCCAGTTCTCCCTTCATTTCCAGTGAATTCAACCTTATGAAGAAAGAGCACAGAGTACTATATGTAGTTACAGAAAGAAAATCTGAAGAAAACCTGTAAATCAGAATGCTTGAAAATGTCACTTTTTTTTCTTTCTTTCAACCAAAGAGGCATTTATGTTTGTTGATATAGAACAATGTTTCAAAGAATATGTTCTCAGTAAAAATTACACAATTTAGATTTTTAAAAAAGTTCTTGGCAATATCTGCCCTTTATTATTTAATTTATCTTGCATATCAACAGAGCTATGCTATTGTGTTTAATTGAACAAGCTTATAAGATAGGTCTGTGGGCTATACAAAACATGTTCATTAAATTTTTTCACTCGATCAGTTCTGCCTGTTTTGAGCTTCTTAAGGATTGCGCTATTTTAGGGCATCACAATTCATGCAAATGCGCTGCTGTGAGCCAAGCCTTGCCAACTTAGTGTTTACATTAGATCCTCAGACGCGTGAAAGAGGCTTCAGGCATAGAGGTACCACCATATAGATTTCGCCCTGAAGCAGACCCAAAGGCACAATAATTCAGCACAACAAACGTCTTTGTTTTTTCTTTTGTTTTTGTTTTTAATTTAAAATGCAATTTTAAATGTACGAGGTTGGTACTTCTCTCCTTATGAAAAATAAATAAATAAATAAATCGGACAATGTCAGTAATATCCAGGTGTTTGACATGTTTTCACAAGCACTGCATCTTCTCAATCACTTCCAGCTTACTACAAGTCCGACAGTCCAATAATTAAGATGCATGACAAGCAGATACCTCGTTTAGCTTGTGCTAAATGGAACAAGCCAAAGGCGTTACCTTGTGTTTTCCCAAACAAAAACACACAACGCATTATGTACTTACATCATCATCATCATCATCTGCATCCTTCATCATCATCTGCATCCTTCAGTCCAAGTCATTTGGTAAATTTTGCCAAAAGAATCCTTCCTAAACTAATTTGCGCGAACTACAACTAACTTTATTTGGCAACATCGCAGTGACATTGCAAGCAAAAATAAAATGAAGCCACTGCAGCTCTGCTCTATGTCACTGGGAGAAAACGCAACCTGGACACTTGCTCCATATTGCAGCCGATAATCAAAACATTTTCCTTTTCCGGCAGCCATTGCAGCGATAGCTTTGCGTCATGAATGAAGTGGGTGGAGCTTCACTTCGGCTGACAGGTAAGGGGTTGCTAGGTAACAAATTGTGAGACAACAACTTATTAGGGCTTTTTGAAATAGACAGTAGCAGTTGTTCCAAAACATGACTGAGTATTTGGTTGTGTTTTTTATGTTTTTGTTTTACTTTATTTTATTTTTTGTCTTATTTTTTATTTCTTTGCTCTTGGGCTATTTCCAGAAGATAGTAGTACAAAAACAGGTAAAACGTAAATTTTGCATAGTAGTGGACATTTATATTTTGTTCTGATTGTTCTATCAGCCTTGTGACATTGAATGGATAAGATAGTCACTGAATTAAAAAAGAATTGTCGGGGAAATGTATTCGTCTTGCGTCGCAGATTGTCGATAAAGGGTGATAGTGGATCCCAAACACTGAGCATTTGAAATAAAAGACAGTGCAGTCAGAAGTTGACCAATAAAGCATGGTCACAATGAAAAGTAAAGGATTTTTTTAAAAATGTTCTTCTAATCTGATTAGTGGACCCCTTTTCAAGGTGTACTCTAATTTATTGTTTTTCAATAAATTGTTGTGAAAATAGCTTTTCACAACAAAATGAGCCTGTCCCTTAAAAAACATACAAACAAAAAGAAGCAAATCCATGTATGGAAGACGTCTGAGATCTCAACGTCTAATTGACTTTTGTTGTAAATATGACAAAGACTGTTTTCTTGTTAAGTTTTAATTTTTTTCCTTTTTTACCAGGACAACTAGAAGTGAATACAAATGTTTGCAAAAGAGAAAAAGAGTGGAGTAAGATCATCTATGCAGAAAACAGGGAGAAGCAGATGCTGTGACTAGAGTTCTCCTGTGAAACAACTGGATTCTTGGTTTTAAAGTCAGGAACAACTCAAACCTGAGGTTTGTTGTTTGGGAGTTAAAGGTCTGTCAGCAACAAAAAAAAAAGGTTTGTCAGAAAAAGATTTATCAGCAAAAATGCTTTCCATTACAGTGCTTTTTTATTTTTTACTTTTTCATTTGTCGTCTTTCTTTCTGGTTTCCGCAGATTACTTTAATTCAATACACACCTTTCTTCCAACAATCCTCCATCTTGTTTTCTAAGCAGAATAATTAGCTGCATCATCAAAATCCAAATGAAGGAGGGAGTGTTTGATAACATGAAAGTAAAAGGTGACTGTCGGAAGGTAATACAAGTCAAATGTATGTTTTTGTATTACAGAAATTGGTAGCAATCAATTGCTTTCCTTGCAATCAATTTACTCGATCAGTACTCAGACTTTTCCACCTTACTGAATCAAACACCATATAAATCTTTAAATTTTAAACTCAAATTTGAGCTGGAGACTTTGCAGTGACTACGTTTGTCTCAGATGGGCCTTATGTAATGCAGTTATCTCAAAAATAACATCACTCTTCAGCAACTTTCAGCTGAGTTCTCAGCTGCCCTGTTCACACTTTTTTCATCCCCATTCATATTACCCGGTTTTAGGCTTGGAAATTAATATAATATAATGGCACAAAGCTGCAAACCCTAACCCTAACACCAAAAATGTAAAAAAAAAAAAAAAAAAAAACAAAAACGAGAAATACATTCTAATTTCATAATTATAGCAATAAATAGCAAAAAAGAAAAAGTCATCTTGAAACTAATGGTTCACGTCTAATTTTAGAGTCACAACTGGATGCAATTAAAGCCGACATGATCCTCATGCTCATATACTTTTCAACTGTAATTTATTTCGTGTGCAATAAAAGCTGTACTTCAACACTCGCAAAACAATTGAATATTCCATTTAAAGTGTGCCAACGGAGTCTCACAGTTCTAATTTTAGACTTCTGTGATTAATATGGCCTCTTTTCAGGTTTCAGCCTACCTTTTTATTCAAATCAGGCTTAGTGAGTAAGAATTTAGAAACATGCACACACAGATAACAGGGAGAGCAGATCAACAGAGAAACAGAAGCAAAATGGTGACAAAAATAAAAACTATTATAAAGAATAATTTTTTATTTTAACAATTAAGTCAGATTGGATAAGTAAAAAACATATTTGTAATATGACGCTATTAAACAAATCCAGATGTCTGAATTTGTCATTACAGAAGGTTTAAGGTTGCCCAACAATCATTGTAGCCGTTTGTTATTGGAATTAGCTGTGGTTTCAACAGGGAATATTAATCTAATAAAACAAATTACACATATGAATGTTTAAACAGGAAACATCCCAAATTCATGTGAATGTAAAGTTTTAATTTGATCTCATCATGGGCACTGTTTGTTTTAGAAGTGACGACAACATGATATGGCAGACTAATACAGTTTGCTTCAGCACACTGTGGCTCATTTGAATTTCAATTTGGCGTAGAAGTAGGCAATGAGAAAAGAAAAGGAGATGGTGGGTGGAGAGGGGAGGAGAGACGGTGTAGAGAAAAGCAGCCACGAGTCCAATCACTCATAGATTATAGTCATTTATCTCAGTCTGTGGTGCAGTTGTTCAGGTGTTTTTCAGCTGTTTGTGTTAAAGCAAGAGAGGCATTCAATCATTTCTCAGCATAGAATAACACCAGAGACAGAAAAGGGTGACAGATGAAAACAAAATCCTTGTAATACAAGACTTCATGGAATAACGCTGCTGCATCTCAGACAGCATTTGTTTGAACTCATAAGTACTTTTATTTCAAACATGAATAAAAGTAAATGACTTAATTCTTGAAAGAAAGACTTAATTCTTCGATTAAATCAAAGCTTCAACTGAACTGTGCGAGCTGAGAGATCCCTGATTGAATGACAGACACTGATGTACAGAAAGGGCTGCACAAAACAAGCAGTCACATCAAAAATAGATAAATCACCTGTGTTTCATGCAAGAGCTGTCACAGCGGTTCAAAGAAAAAAAAAAACTTTAATTCTTTTATTTGGCACATTATGAGTAAATAACTGGTGGACTTTTGATTTAAAAAAATAATAAAATATAAAGGATTTAGGTTCCTGGAGCTGGCAAAGCTCTGCTGTGGGGAGGTTTGTTCAGCAGGATGCACATTTGTCCACAGAATGAGTCATGCCATTAAGGCTGCAGACAACAAAAAGAACATTGCAAAGACGTAATTCCCGCCGCTTCCTGCACATAGCAGATACCAGATGTACATGTCAGATGCTGTTAATAGAAAGAAGGTGTGCAAGGGTCCAAGTGAATTGGAAAAGGGAGAAAAGAAACATGGTGAGAACCAGCAAAGGCAATCTGATAAAAACTAGAGCGAGCTGCTTTCCTGATTCATGTGCATAGGGTAATTAAACCCGAGGAATGCTTGCCAAAATCAGCCTCATTTGAAAGTCCCAAAAGGTTTTGTACCGGTTCAGAAAAAATATTGTCTTATAGAAAGGGTTTTTATAGCTTGTTTTTCTCCTCTACGTGTTTTATACATTTTTTTCTCATGCTTCTTAATGACTACTTGAAAAAAATGAGTTTGAGAAAAGTTCTACTAAGTAAATTTCAGCTCCTTAGCAAGGGTGAATAGCAGGGTGATATCACGGACAAATCTAAACGAAGCAGCCAAGATTATATAGCTCATTCTATATTGTTTATGTTCATCAGTTCAAAGAATTATGTGCAATTATGAAAACCAGAGGAATGACCTGCTATAATATATTCAGGAAGCAGAGATGTTCTGTGTCCTAGAGATGGAAGTGTTTGGCTGCAAAATTAGTGCATCATCCTCAGAACAAAAAACATTTGTGAAGAAGCTGAATGAGCAGATACAGGACTGATCACTGGCTGTTCAACAGCCACTCAGGGAGGAAGGAGACATTACACCTGGTGCATTAGCAGCAATGCTATGCCTGATAAACCCATACTAGTTTGCTCTACTCCAAAAAGCAACATAAAAAGTCCAATTGCAGTTTACAAGTGCACAAAGGGACAATGAGTCTTAGTTCTACTAAGGTCTAATAAGTAAATGGTTTGGAGGCATGTTGGTAGCATCATGAGAAAAAACTAGTGGTGGGGCTGAATGAAAACTATTAACCACGTTAATTGAAGTAATCAATAAATCTCAATTCAGAAACCCTTTGTACTTTTGTTTATGTTCAAATGAGCTCAACAATAAATATATTTTTGTTTTAACTTTGTCATTTAGGTTATTCAACTATCAGATTGGTGCAAAGTGCTGTTATACTCATTCATGTAGCTTCTTTAAAAAAAAAAACCTTAAAATTGTGACTGTGAATGCTGACATTAGCGTTGGGGATGTCTGTGCTTACTGCAACAGGTTTTTTCACTAAGATTGTATTTTAGATGGATTGAAAGGCCAGTAAGTACACAACTGTACTAATTTTCCAGTACACATTCTAGAGTCCCATCAGACAGACTTTTGAAGAAAAATTAAACCCTGGTGGCCCAAGAGAAGTTAAAGAATTAAAGTTTTGGCCATGGAAACTTGTTGCTGCAACATCTCAATAAAGCTTTGACGCAAACAGATCTTCCAAATGGACAATGCTCCTAATTGTACCATCAAATTACTTACAAAGCCTTGATCTTAGTCCCACAGAACATCTGTGTGCACAGCAAATTGGACAACTCCCATCATTTCACTATATAAAGAAAAAATACGTTTTTATAAGCCCACAGGTGAGATTTTCTTTATTTGGATGTTGATAAAAATTGTAACAGCATAGAACAAACCATTCCCACTTCTCCTGCAATTCCTTATCCAGTTGGGAAAAGAAGTTGCTGTGACTTATCAGCACAACTACCAAAACAACAGCGCTATTCATGATCATATTGTGGGCTAAAAAAAATATATCTGAGCTCTTTTTAGAACGTAAACAGCTCTTGTGCTTACATGTTGCACAGCATGTGGTAAAAACACATTACAAGATGTCACTTTTGCAGGCTTATGTATGTCTTTGGAAGTCCATATACAAATGGAAAATGCTGTATAGAGTCAGCATCCCTCTAAAGAAAACCATTTACACACACACACACAAAAAACAACTACTGGTCTCTATATGAGAGAAAGTGTTTTTTAAAGGGAAGATGGATAAAAACAACAACAAATGGTTCTTAATATTCAGAAGACCACACCAATGTTTGCTAATAAAAACATTTTTTAAGAAGGAAATGTACATGTTTACGTTGCTTTTGTACCGTAATCATTTCTTAACTGCTGCGAGTACAAGACTGTACATTTATAAAAATCAATTAATTACTGGTATTATGAAAAATACACTTAAAAATCTCAATTAGTTCTAGCTTCAAGCAAAATGCACCCAGAGAAGAACATGAAGTAAAAATAGAGGGGATTAAGTTCTTTAGAAATAATGGATTGTTTTGGGGCATAGTTGTTCTTATTTCACAGTTTAGGGGTTGACTGAATAAAAATATGGATTTTATATGGAACCACTTCGGTTCAGGCAACACAGTGTTGGAATAAATTCCCAAAGCATCAGTGCTGCACTACCAGTTTGGCTTTAAATTTAGGAGGCAGCCACCACATATTGTCAGTGTCACCAGAATCCCAGGCTGTGTGCAGTCACCTAAGATGGAGAGGGATGTAATCTGTTGAATGAGACGACGCTTTAGAATAAAACTCATTTCTCTCCCGGTGGCGTTTTGCTTTGTCTGCAAAAAAGGAGGATTTGCAGTGGCTTCTCAGACATTCAGGGCCACTGGTGAATAAAAGGAGTTATTATCCACATCACTGTATGGTTCACACATGTACACACATACACGCTTTTCCTAATCTTAAAGAGATCCGTTGGTCCTTCAATGCCTTTTTGTCTACTTGGTCCTTTACGACTCCTGTAGCTCCTGGGCAGTGTGGTTAAATGAGGGACAACTCTGTTTAACAGCCCCTGTGTACAGCAATAAAAAGAAAATGGGTTAAGGCAGTTTGAGTGAGTGGGCAATTTTGACAGCATCACCTTTGGAGGCTCCTTATGCCTGAATGCAGTGCGAACAACAGTTAAAGTAAATCAATAAATATCCACATTGCAGTACAAAATAAAATTATTTTTATTTTGAGAAAGAAAAAAAACATGTCAAAAACCCCAATTTGCGGAGTCAAATCGGTTTTCAGCCAATTAAATGTGCTTATTCAGAAGTCAAAGAAACACACATGCAAACAACCACCAAAAACATTAAATTTAGTTAATAACAATAGCTGCTAAAAAGTACACAGGCGTAAAATATATCTAGGGAAATACAACTAATGTGAAAACAGCACAGAGATGAACACCACAAAGTTTTATAGCTTGAAGCTTAGGTCTTGCCTGAACAGTAAAACACAGGATAACCAAGACAAAGCAGAAGAATCCAGCACTGAGAAATGAAAAATCAGGAGTTTAAATACTGTGGCATGAGTGGGAAGTGGCAAAAGAATCACATGAACTAATCAGAGCAAATGTGGTATAGCTGTGATGAGGAGAAAGCAGGGAAGCTGATGGAGGAGACTAATTAATAGGACTTTTAGGATCCAGAAACCAAAAAGAAACATGCTTGGCACTAATCTGAGAACATTAAAATCAAATGTGCAATTAATAGAACACAAGCATAAAATAACATAAGCAAAAGTGAATGAACTGCATTATAACAGTAAAATACAAAGAAATAAACTGATCAGGTCAAAACTGAAAAAGCATCTGCTTTCTATTCCAGCTTGAAAGTTGCATTTTTGTTCCTCAAATTAGGTTCTTCCTTTGTCAATGAATGTTTCAGCTCAAAATAAATCAAAGACAGCAGTAACTTGCTTGTGACAAGTAAATACCTTTCAAAAGTGGCTTGGATTATCCTGTTCTCTAGTTGCAGACTGATTTCAAGTCTGCATAATGCAACATGAGTCAGAAGTCATTTCAGTATAAAAAGACTCCAGAGTAAATTACAGAATCTCTTTTATTTTGTAGAGCTATTTCTAGACCCCCATCCGTAGCCCAGAAAAGTACTTTCAGTTTTCAAAAAGAATACTTTTCTTGAGATAGACAGCCTCTCTCCTAATTCCTATTTAACAGGAATTAGTGTTATGACAAGAAAATCAAAGATCACTTCCATAAAAAAAAAAACATCTTTTCTAAAAGAAAGTCAAACATATTTTAAGATAACAATGTGTGTGTATGTCTGTGTGTGTGTTTCAGTAACATAAATTTCAAGGTGAATGAAAGTTCTAAGGTGAGCCTCCGCGTACGTCTCCTGGAAATGATGCAACTCAAAGCAAAGTCTTCTGAAGCCAGATCACTGTGAGTTCGTCCATGTGCGAATGTGCATGTGTGTCCATTTGGATAGGAAGATGAAAATAATAAAAGAAAAATGGACCTTGAAGGGAGAGAGTATAAAAAAAACGAATTTTGATCACCAGCTTTATGATCTGACTTATGTATTATGAATGATGTGGAAGAAGAGAGAGCTGCTCGCTGCATCAGCCTAAAAAAGTAAGAGGAAACTGAACAGACAAAAAGAAGAAATTTAATTTGACTTTATGGTTTAATTCATGACAGAAGTAGGAGTAACTTTCAACAGAGGGTTGTTTAATTAATGTCAAGAGGCTTTTCAGATGTGCTACAATGGTCCACAGGATTTCAGAAGGACCATTAAGGCAGGAGTCCCACTCTTGGTTTTCAATATACAATATCTCTTATATAAAATATGTCATTATGTAAAATATATTATATAAAATTCTAACACATTTCGTTAAAATAAATGTACTGCTCAAGTTTAGGTGTAGTCAGTGTCCTTTTAATGTTCAACTCTCGTATAATTATTTATTTTTGACTTTATGGAATAAACAGCAAGGAGCAGTGTAAATGTTACATGCTTTAAGCAACGCGCAGACAGAAACTGAAGAAGTGTATGTGTACGTGTGTAAATGTTTCATGGAAAATAAATGTTTTACACTGTCGCAATATGATGGACTTCGCTGGAAACACAAACTGACAGGCGTATTTAATTTTCTCTGCAATAACCGAAATGTGAACGTAGCAGATAAACACTGACAGTGTTTCGTCAACACTAAGTGATTATGATTAAGCATCTGACATGGTGGAAATATCAACTTATGGTTAGTTCGGTACAGAGAAAATAGAAATGTTTATACTTCCAACTATAATTGTTATCATCATCCCACCCAGTTTACTCAAAGCCTCCCGGCTAAAAACTCCTGATAATAATGATAATACAGACCTTTGGGCACTTAAATAACTAAGAAACATTATAATATGTAGGAGAAAACATAAAATACAGAAACCCTTCAGCTGATGAGTTTTTAGCTGGGATGGTGGAAGGGAGATGAGCTTTACTTAGGAATAAATGTCAGTTAATCACAAAAACTACGCCACAGAGATGGACAATACTCAAACTTACTGATATGAAAAACTGAGTTATTTTTGAACCAACATTTCAGAATTTGAACAATATCCTGATGAACCTCATCCTGGTGAAATCCAAAAGCAGCTGCTGGAAAGCACAAAGTTGCAGAACACCTTACACAAAAATTTTTTGAACAATCTATCCGTCCGTCCATCCACCAATCCGTCCACTGTCCGTCCACTGTTTGACCTTGCAGGGTTACCAGGGAACCACTGTCCATCTCCAATGGTCATTGAGCAAGAACCATGGTATATCCTGGACAACATGGACAGGTCACCGGTTCATCACAGGACAACACACCACATCAAAATCACCTTAAAGCCCCACAGAATGACGAACTGGATATGAAAATCAATATTTAATAAATATTCATTTTAAATACTCTAACAATCATTTCTGGTTCTTTTTATGTCGGAGTCTGTATGGAGTGAATTTGTTGTTCTTATATTAAAAGCAAGATACTTTTCTATATTTACAGATGTAGCTTTAAAATTGTATCTAATGCATTTCTCATCACTTTTATATGACGCAGTAAAAAAATTCAGAAAGTGTCATTCAAAAAGCATTTATTTTTCTCATAGATTATGGATTTATAATATCTCCAGCAATGCAGCAATGTTCTTACTGCTATTCCTAACCTATTTCTTGACAATGGATGTAAGTTGCACATTCTGTTTCTAAAGGGTTTTAGCAGTTGAAACACTGAGGTAAGTAAATTATTATATTAAAGAGTCTGTGGGGAGGTTTGAGCAGAACCTCTAAATCTTATAAAGGTAGTGAATTCTTCCCCTACCTTCTGCTGTCAGTTCAAACATCTCTCCAATCAATTATCAGCACACACAAAAAAATGAATGACATCTCTCCATTTCCTCCTCCAGTGCACATTGCATGTCCTAGCTATGTATAAAAAAAAAAACCTCAAACCTTTCGAAGAGGTCAAAAATGCCATCCATTACAAGTGTGTGGATTTTAGTTTATGCAATCAAAGAAAATTCTCAGCTAGGCATTTATCCTCAGACAAAATGGGTAGACTAGAAGCAAAATTGGAGAGCTTTCTGAAGCTGTCGAGAAGGACCCAAGCTGAGACACAAATTGCTTTTCTCTCTTCCTCTGCTCACCCCTCAGATGGCTGAAGTCATATATCAATTACCAGCCACCTCAGTGAAACATCTCTGCCACTGCAGTACCTTTTCTGGTCTGAAGCCAAATGAGTACAGCGTGTGCACTGCATCAGAGGTATCAAGCAGGCCTCCTGGAGAGGACAAGTGTGTAATAAATCCCCAGCCCATCCAAGGGAACTAAGTAGCCGCTGACTGCCTCCATCTCATATTATGACAGAGAAAGCAGACAAAGGTCTTAGGCCCCGTGTGGAAGCATCTTACAGAGTTTGCACTCCTGCCCTTTACCGATAGGTTTTCAGGCTTTTTCAGCATCCCACTTTCCAAGCAGTAGGTGTTTTCCAATTGCTCCGTGTCCTCAGACAGAAGAGGCCTCAAACCTCATTTTGCTTCGAACAAGTGTTGTTCTTTTTACTTCAAACCCTCGGTGACTGCAATAATTTAGTCCTGGGCAGTTGTCCATCAGAACAGAGCCATTTTGTCCCGTTTGCTTCTTCCAACGCCCTTATTGCATGCCAGGCAAACCAGTAGCCCTCCTAGACACATGCTGTGATGTCCTTTTCAGCACTCAGACCTTATTTAAGTCTGAGTGCTCCATATTTTCCCATCATGTCAGTAAACTATGTTTTCGAAAATATTTTTGCTGATACATTTGTCCAAACAGAGCATAAACAAGAGAAGCTGGAGATATTATAAATCCATTATCTATGACAAAAAATTAACTAAGAAAAAAAAAGGAAATGTTAACGGTTGATGACGGTTGATGTGCATATTTTTGTATGCACATCTAAGAGCATTATAATGGAAGAGTAGTCAATCTGGAGCTTTAACCAGACATTTATAATAAAAGCAGACAGAAAAGCTGGTCATCAGTTTCAGCCGTTGCTTGTTGAAGCACCACAGTACTGAAGCCTGTGTGAAAATACAAATGTGAGGTTGTCAGATGCAAAGGGGCTTATAAATCCCTTCACACCCATTTTGAGGACAAAGCATAAATATAAAATCCAAAAGATTTTACAAAGGGAAAAAAAAACAAAAACGAAGTCGTCCCCAAGAGACACCTATAGTCTGAGGCAGAGCTTGTAAAAATGAGACACAGTTCAGACTCACCAGTTTAGAGTATGATCTGACGTCTCCACAAGAGACTTATGTTTAATTGCTATTCGCATGGGAGCTCGCTCAGCCCTTTGGCAAATCAGAAGTCTTCACAAAATTTGCCAAACACACAAATTCAAATCCTCATAGTATGATTAATGGAGCTTGCCAGCTGTCAGCCAGCTCCCCAGTTTCAGAAAAAAAGCCAAATAGAAAATTATTTGCTGTAATCCAAGAGGTGATTGATGTAAATGTTCTTATCTTCCTTCACTTCAGCAGAGTCCTGTTAAGCTGCTTCTCCACGGTAGCCGATTCTGTCCCAATCCGCCTTCATTAGCAGATGGTTTTTCTCCATTTTTCTGAACCACTTCAGGGCTACAAGCCGTTCCAAGTGGTGTATTGCATGCAAACGATTTGATTGACAGCAGATTTGCAGATTTGCAGTTTTACAGATTTATGTGACTGCATGAATGAAGACCAAACCTTGCAATCTCCTAACAACAACATTGGTGAACCGGCGTACATGCTGTCTGCTGTCAGAGAGCCTCTCTGCATGGAGGAGTGTCGCCATTGGCAGCGGCAGGATCCTGCCCATGTACACAGTCATAACAGTGAGGAACAGGCTGCAATGGAGATGCTCCGAACTTGGTTAAGACCCAACCAGAGATTAACCAACTACTGTGAGAATCTACAATGGTGAAGCGGCTCATAGAGCGATATCAAGGCTAGAGAAAATGAACTGTGCTGAAAGTACCGTAAAACATGCAAACATCGAAACAAGAAATCAATGAGTTAGGAATCCCAAAAGCAGTGATTGAATATCAATAGTCTGTCATGCTGAAAAACCCTTTCCATCAGGAAAATTTATACCAGATTTATAATTTTTTATTCCTATTGTGAAGGTTAAATTAAATTGTACCTCATTTAAAAGCACTTTCAAGCTGCACAATATCAAGAAATAGTTCAGTGTTTGAGTCTATACTGAGAGATCCAATGCCTCAAACTTGACTTAACTTGTCCATGTTCTCTTTGGGTTGTGGCTTCATTGATCATGTTTTTCCAAAATACAAAAACATGAAGTTCAGAGTACAGAGCATGCACTAATTTGTCTGATCATTTGTGGCATGAACAAATTTACCATAACCTCAGTGGGAGCGAATTTGCTTCAGTGCAGACATATAATCCATGACAATTTATCACTAATATGGCCCACCTCAGTGCTATATTGCTTCAGAGCAAACTAGCGGTGCAGACAGAACAAAGAATGAGTGTTATTTTTTTCTTTTATTGTTTTTTTTTTTTTTTTTTTTTTTTTTTACAGTGATGCAGAAATCTTCTCATTTGCATAAAAAAAGGGCTGGTCATAAAGTAGTCCACAGTTCTCACCTTTTAATGAATACATGGAAGCCAGCCAGCAATGCTGTTATTCTGAGACAATAATGGATCCTTCAAAAGTCTAGAGAGGAAACAGCCGTTCCAAAATTTGTAGAGAGGTTTATTACTATGTCAGCTGCACAATGGGGATATTAAACGATCAAATAAGACCAGGAAAAGATAATATATTTTCTTTTTATGATTCAGCTCACAGCTACTCATCAAGGTATGTGTTTTTACAACCTGTCAGACAATCTATATTCTAAAAAAAAATCTTCTGTATCTAATATAATATTAAAAAATATAGCATGTTTAATTTGTCTGTCAGTTTGTACATGCTATCCGTGATTCATTGTGATTGATTTTCAGTTGATTCTCTGCAGCAGGATGATACAGTTTTTGTCCCACAAGGCAGCACAAAACTTTTATCTTCAATACAAGATTATCTCAGGTCCTGGTGGCTTCTGAGCTGTCACAAACTAATAAAAACACTGACATTATATAATGCAATCTTAGGATTGCCTGAAGAGAAATACAAACATGTCATCTATGAGACAATATCTAAGTCCTTTGTTGGGAAAAATAATTTTGTCTTATATGTAGCCATTTCACCTCAATCTTCATCCACAGACTAGTGTCAGTCCTTAATACAAAAGCTAAAATTAACACAGCTTTGGTCAAGGGCTACATTTATCTTATGGTGATTTCTGCCAGAGCAAAATCTCTGCTTTCAGATTTAAGTCTGGAAAAAACATGGATTTTATATCAATATTAATGCAAAAAAATCAAATCCAAGTGATGTATCAATCACATATAGTAATGAGAAGCAAGCATATATGGTACGAAACACCAAAAGACCAAAACACACAGGTCATGAGACACATTTAGTTGTTTCTTAAATCATATTCCTGGTTTCTGCATTACTCCTTCCCTGATATTTCTTCTCACTCCCACTCATAGCTTTGGGCTCACTCAGGCCCATGACCCATCAGTCCCGCCAAGACCTCTAAGGGGCTATCCATCACCAGAGCAGCAGTGTAACCCGGGGATAGATTTCCTCTGCCCTTGCCCAATCATCAATCACCAGGGGCCACTGTGCATACCCAAGGAGGCTGCAGATAGTAAGAAAGGCCAAACAATGTTATCCCCTCACCTCAGAAGAAGTTGCAGAGTGAAAGCAAAAGAGATGGTTTGAAGCACTTTGTTAGTGAGGATTAAATGTGCATTTATCTTTCGAAGTATGTTAACAAGGAGACTAATTGCTTTGTATGATAATGTATGACATTATAACTAAACTCTTAATGAATTTAAAAATAAACATGATTTAAGTTTCTGTTAGTTTTTGGTCCACATTGCACAGAACAACTAATTATTCTGATTTGCTGGAGCTTTAAAATCAGTTTTTGCATGGAAAAAATATTAAGCATATCTAGTTTTGGAGAAAAATGCTAACATCTTTTGCTCAGGAATTTCCTCAGATACAATGATCTCTACATTCATATGCACTATTAATCCAGACAATCCCTGGCAAAATATAGAAAATCCTTACCTTTAGAAGATATTCCAAGAGCGATTTTGTTTTATTTACTTAAATAAACAACACAAAAGTGACACAAAATCATTTATTTATATTCTTGCTTTGTTAATTATGTAAAAAAAAATGGCATTGTTGTTGTTACATTTTCAAATGAAGAATGCAATACAGAAAATGTCCAGACTGATGCAAAACCAGGCAAGGAACAATGACAGAATAAATATGGTGCTAATTATTCAAACTACAGAAGAAATAAGAGATGATGCAACTGAGCAGAAAGAGCAGCAAAAGAAAGAAATGGAAAGAAAAGATAAGCTATAGTTTTGGAAAGAAGGGCTTTTGCCAGTAAGACAGCATGTCCTGTGTCACTGACACCTGCAGGGAGAAGAGGCAGAAGAGGAAGAAGCTTCTGTCACGTCGATACAGCAAGCAGAGGAACTGAATAAGAAAGCTCCAGGTGTCCTTTTGACATCTGCACTCCCCTAAACGACCAAGAGAAGGAAGAGAGAGTGCAGCGCTGTCCCAACACCCTTCCAATTAAAGCCAACAATTAATCATTGCTATTTAAAGAGGGCCACATATCCTCAGTTGCAGGAAGCAGAGTAATGTGGGAGACAACATGCTGCACAAAATCACACTAATTTACCTGTTCTCTATGAAACCTTCTGGCATTTCTGCTGTTCTTCAAAGATCTTCTTTCCAGCTGCCAGATCAAAAATATAACAAACTAAATGCCACCATGTGAACAAAAATATTGCATTGTGTTTCCAATGATGTTCCTTTTCTCTTTCCTCTTTGACAATGAAGTAACCCCACATGCACTTAGATATCCAACAGTGTAAAAAAAGAAAATGTAATCAAATGGAAAGTCTTCATTTTCAGAATTATTTCTAAATTACCAATATTGTAATACAAGTATATATATATTTATATATAAATTGCTTATACCCATTTAACACTCTGCTTTAAATTTTTTATCTTTTAGAAAAGTGGATTTTTTTTTCCTTTACATTCTGGACACATTTTCGAATTTAGAAGACAGAGTGAAGCTTGGAAGCTTCACTTGGTGTTCTTGTTTCATTTTGTGAACTCTTTAGAGCATGACTGGGCAGGTCAGTCTGCCCGGTGCCTGTATTCTCTGACCGTAAAGTCTCATCCTAGTTACCATTTTAAGAATGTGTTTGTCTTGACCTTCTTGTAATCTAATTCTCAGGAATAATTTAATAAACACACATCCGTAAAACCTCCTGCATTGTTCTTGAGTCTTCAAAGATGTAAATATACACATACACCCACATTCTGTCACAGATGCCAGTTGTGAAATTCGAGGTTTTTGCAAACTTTTTTGTCAGCCACAAAACTTTCTTCTTTGCCGACATTTGTGCTCACAGTACTCAACTCAAACAACTCATTTTTCCCAAACATTTAGGAAAGGTTTCAAGATCTAGCTATAAGTTGCAGCAAACTGGGTTTCCTGAAAGCATTTTTAATGTGGTACCAGTAGAGACCACCCACATTCAGTTTTGATTGTCATTGTTACCTGCCAGACAAAGGTAATTCTGTGAACATTTGAGTGAAGTGGTGTGCCATAGATAATATTTTATATTTGTTTACATTCATGTTAATTGAGATCCCCATTAGCATCAGAAGCATGCTGCATCAACTATTCCTCCTAGGATCTGTTTACATAAAAAAGACAGCTGGTTTTAATTTCCCATAGCTGCATGGGACATTGTCATGAGAGACATTCATACTGTCTGTCTGTCCATCTGTATGTCTGTCTGTGCATAAAACTGATGGAGAATGAAAAGCTGCTGACAAACTAGAAAGAAATATGAGAATTGAAATAATGTGAGGCCAGAATGGGTGGGAATAAGATGAATTGAACTCAAGGCACATAGAATAAACTAAGCTTAAAGGTCATACTTGCAAAAAAATGAAAATAAAAAACACAATCAGACACTAACTTAATATTATAAATAGTGAAGCAAACTCAACCATAACAGTCAAAGGAGCGGGCTTCACAAAAAAAGTCCAATGAGGATTAATTTTAACAAAATTCAAAGACACAAAAGCCCAGAGGGACTAGAACAACTACAGTTTTAATAAAAGGATGGCCTTTTTGGTGTAACTGTGTCTGCGTTATGTGAAAATACATGAAATTGTGTGGATTAGTCAGCTAGGTTTAGGTTTTTAATTATAAAAGTGCAACTATGCTCTATTTCAACACAATGCGCAGGCCAGAAAGGGCTAAATGTTTTCGCAATATTTTCTCATTACAGTAACATTATTTGTCTGGCAAGTTAAAGTCATTTCCCATTATTCTTTTCAGAAATAAATCTATGAGACAAACTTCTTTGCAACAGTACAAAGTGCCTCAGGGCTTTCAAGTTGAGACGCAAACTTTGACTGACTCAATCCGTCACTTCATCCTGACCTCCTGGAGCAACTTTTAATTGCACTTTTTCTTTTCCTATTTATATGATAAGTTCCTGTATTTGGAAGGGCTTCCTGACGTTTCTCATTTGAAGAACTTTATATATGTTTTTTCAAACTGCTCCTGCTTTACTTATTTGCATCTTCTGCAGTGTTTGCTTCTGTGCTTTGCAGAGCAGCCTCTTTGTGTTTGGTTTTCACTCCATGTGGGTTGTTGGTTTGCCTGATGGGAGGGGCAATAAAACAAAAAAACTGTTATTTATATTCAACAAGCAACACACCAACATTGTGTTTCTGTATTTGCACTTTAAGCACAGCGTGTGACAAGCAGGAAAGGTTAAAAAAGAACAAACGTAAAACAAAGATGAAAAATATTATTTGTACTGAGCCCACAGCCTGGAGAGCTGGTTGATGCCAGGCAGAAATGCTGAGCATCTCTTAGTGGATGTATCACTATGCTCTCATGTGAACCTCATCCTGGTCCAAACTTTCTAGAATACAGTGGGGGGGACACATTTTGGCAGCCTGCATTTTCTCCTGCTGAAAAGAGCTCATTAGCATCTGTTGCCCTCAATTGAGCTTCCCAGACAGAACTTTCCCTGAAGCTGAATACAAATCCTGCCTCTTTATTTCTTACTGAGACACCCAGGACCCGGCCAATTGGGTAAGCCTGTGAATTCCAAACTATGGTCAAAAATAGTCATCTAATTGGTCAAATGTTTAGGGAAAACTGCACAGTAACACAGATGTATTTTTATTCACTTTTTCATATCTGTTTCGTTGTAAATACAACCATAAATCCCTGATAGTATAAGTCATATATTCAGATATCTCATTAGCCAAATTGCGTCTGTCAGTTATTGAGTCCTATTTACATTTCAAATCTGCTCAATCTTTTCCTTCAATTTAACTAAAAACCTGCCGTCTATTGTGCAATTATGTAAAATGTCAACCTTTTTTGAATGCTCTGTGATTCAGTATTATGTATACAGGTACATTGTCCCATTTTATAACACAGTCATGTAACTATGTTACCTTAAATAGTTTCAAAGAATGTGTATCATGAAATGTATCAAATATATGATGCGTCAAATATGCATCATAGTATCTAACAAATATGATTTTTAAAAAAAGTATTTAGAAATGTAACACTTTGAAAGTGGGTCTCTCTCTTTCTGAAATTCCACCTTCAGAAAGTCTTCACAACATCACTCCTCTGTTAACAACATTTTTATCATTGTTGCACTGAAAAGTAGCTAATATAAGGAGCCCAGCATTTGTCCATGTGTTTGCTTATTGCTGCCACTAGTCTGAAGGAGCAGAGTATGGGTCCACTGTGAGGCAAGACCTTGGAAGATTGGAAACTGCACCCTGAAGGCAGCGCTTGATCCACCCAGTTGATTTTCACAGCTCAATGGTTGCTGAAGGGAGAGTAAAGGATTTCTCAAACATACAAGGACGAATCAAAGCAACACTCCAGTTATGGTTTTGATAAGGGAATAACATTATAACATGATGTTAAGCTCAAAAAAGTTGATTTTACAAAATGATGCCCAAATGATTTAAAAGGAGCAATTGACAGAGGTTGATGTAGCTTCTTTAATCTGAAGACTCACTGGTCTGTCATGTAATGGCAGTTTAATACGATTTCCTAAGATGACATAAATCTGTGCTGTACAGGAAAATTAGGCTTCTATTAATTAATAACTTGGACTAAATAACGGGTACTTAATAAAGGTGCAATATTTTAACATGCAATGAATAAAGCTGGGCTATTAAACCCAGTAATATCTTATTCTACGTTGTTACCATAAAAGACTTTATGAGGATTTCTTATTATCCTAATTGTATTCTTGGTATTAGTGATTAAAGTCTACGCTTGCTTTCTCCCTCTGTGGAATAATTAGTTGCTGAGATGTCAGAGAGCTGTGGAAGATCATAACTTAGATGAATAAAATATGATCAGTTAGATATAAAAGTATTTTCTGTTTAGAAAGTAGTGCAGTTCAGTAATTGGTGGTTTCAGTGAAATTCCAAAAATGAAATGCGATTTTGAGAAAAATATGTGTATTGTAGGTGAATATCCAAAGACTTGCGGTCAAAATTAGTAACTGCATACAATTTTAATATACTACATTGTCTTGTTTCTGTGATGGTAATCTGTCTTGTTAACAGAGCAATAATTTTAACAGAATAAAAAGCTTTCCTGTAGAAATGGTAGAAAATGGAAGCAGCAGTATGACGCATCAGTTCAGGGTTTTTTTTTCTCCTCTTCTTCTTTCATTCGGGTGTTTGTATGTGAATGACAGGTCATGTCACCGCTGGGTCAGCCACTCCTTGGAGAATGTGCGGTCTGAAATAAAAAGACTGGGGAAAAAAAGCATTGCATCATCACTGTGCATGTCAAACAACATTTAGGGAGCTCCAATCAAAGCAGGAAAACATTGTGACATCTCATTTGAAAACAACCAGAGCTTAAAGATCCAGTGAGAAATGATGGATGTGTTTATATACCATGGATTCCCAGTGGAACAAGAGCCAGTCTTTCCTAGAGGAACAGGGTTAAAGTTAACATCTAGCATATTGTTTTCAGTTCATTTCATTGCTTGCCTGTTTAGTTTATTCTTCTATGTTGTACTGGAAAAATGTGCTTTGTTCCTTGTTGCTACGGGGTAAAGTAGGTTTCACTATAAATCCTTTAACAACATGAAACTCATGGCATCTTTTAACTGCATAACTTTCAGTGAAACCCTCCGAATGCATCTGAAAGCTGTTTTAAAAGAAAGCCAGTCATGTTTGTTGTGATTTTGTGACTTTTAAATTGTGTACAAGAATGCAAAACATTTCAGTCAAACGACTTTAAGTAGTCTTGCTTTAAATATTAAATAATTTATGCTAACAGAACACTGACACCCCAACCCACATAATGTCCTATGTCTAAATAAAAAAAAGAAAGAAAATGGTTCTGTCATTTTGCACCAAACAGGAATTGAATAACCCAGCGACAGCATGAGTCAAGGCAATAATGAAATAAGAATAAACAATGGCGAACTCATTAAGGTTTCAGCCGATGGCTTACTTTTCTTCTCACCCCACATTAAAGATGTTTTATAGTTTATAATAACATTTGGAACAGTTATTTTTCTGTAAGGATAGGTACAGTTAATTCTTCTCCAGACTCCACTGGGACACAAAAACTTAAAGGCTTCATTCGCAATCTTTTTTTCTGCAGCAATAGCTTGAAGATTGATTTCTAAGCTCTTCAATCACCTGTGGTGCAGTAGTCAGAGAAATAATTGCTTGCTTTGTAACATCACCTCAATAAAAGTGTTCTGGTATTTAGTGTCTCAGAGAGGTGGAGTTGGCAAAGTTCTGCTGCAGATTGTTTATAGTAGCTTTTATCACTATATTAGCATAACATTAAACTGGACTAAAAGCATTGCTAATGGCTATCAAATTGCAGCTTATTAGTTTATCAGGCATTAAAAAGTTTAAATTGGGTAGAAAATGAAGACCATTAATTGTTGATTCTTGGAGCCTTTGTGAGAAATGCAAACAAGCATTTTTTCTTGAAGTCATGGAGTCAGACAAAAGCACTGTCAAATGTCACATTTGTCCACCTGAAACCATTACAGTTAACACAATCCCAATGAAACAACTCAAGGTCAACTCATACAACTCCCAAGAACATTTATGAAATCTATTTCACTTTATTCATTCAGGCTTTTACACGCATTCATTGTTTTGTGAAACACATTCGTATTATCTGAAAAATATCTTTTTAGCTTACCATTCCTATGACGATCTTCCTCAATTCATGCCAATTTGGCCATCTGTGTGATGTTTTTCAATAATAAAACTTCAAAAATTAATGATGGGCACATTAAAGCCTATGAACCGCCTTAAAAAAAAGCAGTTTTTGTAGCTCATTTGGGCTTTGCCAGAAGTGCAATATGCATAAAATATGAAGCCACATCCAGCACTAAAATTGCTCTTTCTTTAATCTCTGCGTGATCATTGTGAAGTTTCTCATTAATACCCCCACAAGGGTGAGCAGAGGTAGCAGGATGCAGTATTGCCTCCCAGCTGCAGGCAAGTGCAAGATATCAGCTTAGGGGAAAGCTGACCTTTAATGCATCTACAGGGTTAAGGCTTTGCATACAAATTTTGATCTGATTCCTCAGTCATGTGGCCAGTTATTCACCGTCACAAAATGTCACTGCTGGATTCTGCCTTTGCTCAGTGGATCTTATCAATATGCTTCATTCTATCTGAAAATATACATGAATACTCCATTAAAATGTTAATATTCACGTTTGAGGTTGTTGTTATTCTTTTCACTTGCGTGTTTCTGTGAATTAGATAATAATAGAGTGGCAACCTTGTAAATTTGGGGTTATTTAATTAGTCATTAAAAACGGCATGGCTCCAAAGCTAGTATAATTTAATCGCAAATGCAAATGCAAGGAACTATATTAAAACACAATTATGTAGAGGGAAGGGGGGGAGAAGACCAAAGAAATTATGCAACATTGCCACCTACTGGTAAACTCTAAAACTTTTCATGCCTCCTTAATTCTAAGCAGTAATGTCCTGGAATTGAGATTTATTGCAAATATTGTGCTCAGATTTTGATGTGAGCTATAAGAAGAGATGCAATGTATTCAGACAATAACACACACACACTAACAAAAAAGACACAAATACTATACCTCTGTGTTTTTATGCATGCACACCTCAAAACCTATAACTCAAGCAGGTTGAATTGCAATTATTTTTTTTCTCTTATTTTTCCAAGTTAAAACTTAAAAAAAGCAATAAGATGCTTGAAGTTTCTCACATTTTGCCGCATCCAGCCAAAAATATTTTCAGATTTTAATTGGGCTTTTGTTAGACAATTATTAGTGGATAATTGCGAAATAGGTCAAATACAAATTTGAAGTTAGATGCAGCTTAATGGAATAAATTGCTTCAGAAGTCAGCTAATTACTTGACTTCTTAAGCCAACTTTGTGCATCTTAATTCAAATCTAAATCCAGATGTTCCATGAAGACTTTGGTGGTTTGTTAGGAAACATTCATGAATATGCGGCATCACAAATACCAAGGAACTAACAAGGCAGGTCAGAGATGACGTTAAGACGATGTTTATAGGCAGACCAGATTGTAAATATAAATATCCCAAACAATGTGAAGATCTCACACTATTCAAATGATCATATGCAGTGTTGCCCAAAAGCAAAGCCACAAAGACATGGTCATTCAAAGCTAACTGACAGGACAACAATTGGAGAACTAGCGAAGATTCATGGAGAATATTAGTTGAGCATTCTACAAATCCATTTTTTTTAATGGAAAAGTGAAAAGGCTGTGGAAAGAAAGCCACCTCCCTAGTGAAACCTAGTGGTGGCAGCATCATGCTGTGGGGATGCTTTTCTACAACACTGTGAGCAGCTGGTCAAATGTGTTGGATGAAACCAGATGTAGGGTTATAGGAAAGGCATGTTTCAAAAATACTTAGTACTGCAATTATAGGAAAACGTGATAAAACTTGAAAAATGTTCGAAGGAGTATGAGTTGTATTGCAAGGAGCTGTAAGTAACATACTTTACACTGTTGGTAAATGTTTCACTAGTTTATTTTTCAAGTTTAAAGTGAACATTATGACTTCTACAGTTGAAATGTGCTTTACAATTACTAAGTATCGAAAAAAGGACAAATTAGCTCAAAAGGTATGTACACAATGCTTTAACCAGAAAGGCACCAAAGACAAGTAAGTATTAAGCATAAAGGTAGTAATCTGTACTACAGGGAAAAAAAATCTTGTGAACTTTTATGGAACTTCAAAAGCAACAAACTTCAAAACTTGCTGATTTCTCTCACAATAAAACAACCTTTATTTGAATAGTTAAAAATGCTAATAAGACAATAGTGGTGTTGTGATTGCTAAAATATATATATTATATAAATACAATATTCTCAATGTAACATATTTAGTGTGTGCAATATTTCCTCCCTTTTGTGGCTACTGTCCGTCCCACACTTTGTGCAAGGAGGAAAAAAAAGCAACATCCGAACATCCTAAATACAAAGAGTTTGCTTGTTTTTTTCAAATATAAACATTTTTATTCATACACACTTGTAATAAATTATCTCTAGTACAATATCTAATAAAAATAAAACAGCAGCAGGTTTCTATCAGCTGTTGTAAGAAAATGACATCTGCTGTATTTTCTTTGTTACTGATAAATGTCTGGAATTAAATGATGATATGAATGTGATTGTCTGAACATTTAACAGTTTGAACAGGTTTTTTTGTGTGTGTGTATGTTTCACTGTAACAGAGGATTAATTATTGTAAAGCTAAAGGTGAAACATTCTTGCACCAAAATCTCGAGTGAGCACACTCAAGTGGCATTACAAATCAAAACTGACACTGTCGAGGCAAATGAAAAATGAAAGAGGTAATGCATAATATGGACTCTGCAGCATGAGGGGTTGGCAAAGGTAAAAGCTCAGGTTTTCACAAAAAAAAAAAAAACAACCAAACAGACAAAAAATATTCTAACCAACACAGGTGTTAATAAGAACTATCTGCTCGAAAATGTGAGTGAGAACTCTACTGCAAATTTACAGTTTATGTAATCATAATAATCAGATCTGGTGCCTCTCTTGTAAAAATAAAAAATAAAAATAAACATATCAAAGCACTTTTGAATGGTCTCACCCATTTCTGACATGGCTTCATCATGATTGTTCCAACATGTGGAGGAAATGACGTTAAAATGGTAACCTGAATGTCTCTCTCGCTCATTTGTTTAATGTGATGGTGACATAAGATGTAGGTATGTAACCTTCATCTCCATTGTGTCTTCGGACGCGGGTCCAGCCGTCTCCTTTGTCCTCTTCCACTACAGCCAGCACTTCCCCTTCCTGCATCGAAATGGTCCCTTCACTGGCACCTGAAATGCAAAACATTCATTTTGTAATGTGATAGTAGCTGTATCAATTCAGAGATTTACATACACTGATGAAATCAGACCTAGAATTATCTTGAATTATGTTTTTTTCCCCACTACTTTCTTCAAAATCAGACATTTACAGGTTAATCAATTGTGTGAACATTTACAGTTATTACCTGTCCTGGTTTTTGACCATAAGGCAGAAACCTTGTCTACTCTTAACACTAAACTTAAAACACTCCTTTTTGGAAAAGCTTATAGTAAGAGTGGCTTAGGTTATTCTAAGCCAACTCTATAGTTATGGTGCTATATACACATTTCAGTATAAATAATTTGCACAAAATGTCAAACACACAGCTTTCTTGTGTGACATCATGAAAAACATCCAAAGAAATAAGATGAGATATCAGGCAGACAGCTGTGAATCTCCAATTCAACCTTAGGAGAAAATCATTCAAATCATTTGTTTATACTTGCATCATGGGAATGACCAGTCAAATCATACAGGTAGAAAACTAATTCTGTGTCTCAGAGATGAATATGTTTTGGAGCAAAATGTGCTCTTCAAAAGCAAAAGACGGCGGCTGTATCTGATATGGAAATATCAGTATCCACAGTAAAACAAGCCCTGCACAGAGGTGAATGTAAGTGTTATCTCTGCTACACCTGGAAGAAAAGGGGAAAGCAAATATGGAAGTGTCAGCATCCTTTTGTGAGTGTCTTTTTTTTTTTTTGAAGGAAGGACTGATGCATTCTAAAAAAAAATAAGACATAAAAGAAAAGGAACTTCATGAGAAAAATGTTTAGATTTAAGTTGATTTTTGGTAAAAAAAAAAAAAAAAGTTAATGTTTTGGAGTGGTGATCTCATTCCCACAGATTGCTTGTGGGTAGAGCTAAAAAGGTGACAAAGTGGCCTAAAACCCTGACTCAGTTGCACCAGTCCTTGGAGGATCGAGCCAACATTCCAGCAAGCTATTCTGTCAAGTTTCAAAAATGAGCACATTTTATGGCAGTCTGAAGTGCAAAGGAAATCTCTGGAACTTGAATTTGTTAATTTGTTCAATCTTTTTACAGTGTTTGAAATGACAATAATAAAAAATAAATAAATAAAAATTGAAATAAAAACTAATTCAATCATACCAAATATATTTGACTCAAAAATTAAGTAAAAATAAAAATTTGAATTAAATTAAATAAGACATACCAGGGAAGTTATACATCGCTGTGCATTTCCCGATGGGCGCCGCTGGCTCTTCATCCTCAAAGTCATCATCAAACTCGGCATAAATCGCTTGAGAGGGGTCGGGAGTGCTTTCATCCGAATGTGCACCATCAGGGCTGGAAAGCAAAACGGAAATGCGTCTTTTAGAAACACAGAGAATACACTTTGTTTTAAATGCATCTCTAAAGAAAGAAAATCAACCTACCTAAGAACTTCATGAGCTCCATTATTGTTGAATGAGTGAGTTCTGTATCGTAGTGTGTCCCCACGAACACCTGCTTCACACAGCCAAGTCTGATAACAACAGAAACGTGTTTAATGTTGTCAGCTTTATCTGCATGACTGACACACTGTGACATAACCCAGGGTCCTAAATTATAATGAAACAAGGCCGTCGTCTTATGAATAAAGAACAGAGCGGAGAATTACCTCATACTTGTTCAGTTCTCCTCTGAGCCTCTCTATATTCTGAGATGTCTGACTGATCTGGGTTGCAAGACTAGCTGGATCTCCCATTTGAGGATTTTTCTCATAAACATCTTTCATCTTTCCGAGTGCTTCACTGCAAAGGAAAACAAGCAAGAAGACAGGAACAAGGGGGGAGAAGAAGCAAAGTGACTTTCGGTGAAATTTTGATCCCCCACAGCTCAGGGGTGGGTAAACAATTCACTCAAGCTCAGACAGACTTGTTTACACTGCATGAATATTGTATCTATGCTTCCAGCAGAGCGGTTCTAACAGAGATTGCTACGAATGGGCAGGAAGCCGTCATGTGCATGCACACACACCTCTGATCTGCTTCCTTCTGCAGCTCTTTAGAAATTTCCTCTAATTTCTGTTGTAACCTTTTCCTGCGCTGCTCCGGGGGGAGATGGCCGAAGTCCTCCGTCACCGTAGGCTGCAAGAAGTCGTCACAGGAAGGGTGGGTTAGTGCTGAACCCGGACTCGAATTTGTCACCTTCATAAACATGCCGACACCGTGGCTTAAGAACCAGACAAGTGAGAAAGAACGCCCTTTGCAACCAGCTCAAAGTTTAGATCGCTTATTTAGATTTTTTAGATAAATTAGCTCAGAGAGCCAAACACAAAGTCACTTCCCATTTACCAACAATTAAGTGGGTTTTAGATTCCATAAAAGATACATACATATATATATATATATATATATATATATATATATATATAAAACTTTGATTGAAAGAGGTGAGACACAAAAGTAAACAAATTGCAAACTGGATTCTCGATTGATGAGCTTCATCCTGAATTAACAAGTGTCACTTTTCCTCCACCAGATGGCCACCTTTTCAATACAACATCAAAGGTCATCAGTAAGTACAAATACATTAGAAGATTTTTTGATTTTGTTGTTGAGCAATCACATCACAAATTTACAAAAGAGATGTTGCAAAGAAAAAGTGTCCAAGTTTTTATGAGTTAAAAAACTTAGACCCCCACACCATTTTTGATGACATTGTTACCCTACCATGATCTTGTCTGGGGTAAATTTCTGAGGGGAGAAAGAGAAACAGCAAATTTCCAGTAAAAACTTTACAGTAACTTTAACTGTGTACCTGCTTAGGTACTGTGATCTCAAAAGATGGTTGCGTTATGTCACAAATATGTTAATCGATATGCAAAGAGTATGCTTAATGACGCATGCCTTAAGTTTGATAATGAAGAAGAAGATTTTGGAGAGGCAAAGAGCAGAGAATAATGTCTGTGTCACTAGAAGTGTTGGTGGCTTTGCACTCGAATCATCTCCTCTTGTCACTCACCGATCTCCTGAGTGTCCTGAAGGAAGAGATTCTGGGTTTGACTGTCTTATTGATCTCCTTCAAACAGTACGACAGGGGGTCCCGGCCGAACTTGGGGGAAGGGGCTCCATTAGGAGGTGAAGGGGCCGGGGGTGTGGAGAAAGGAGTGAGTGTGGAGGAGGAGAGCTGGGGTTCAGGTAAGACCAAACGTACCAGCACCCGAAAATGAGGTGTGCAGGCATAAGATGGTATAAAAAAGGGAGGAGGGGGGGATGAGGATAACAGAGATATGGGAGGGGACAAAGAGGACAAAAAACAAAAACAAACAAAAAAAAAACATGGTGACAAAGGAAAGAAAAAGACACCGTCAACACGTTAAAGCGCACCACAATGCCTGGAAGGACAACACAAACCCAGCAACGAGCCTAAAGAGCACGAAAGCACAAAGATACATCTTTGGCTCAAATCAAACAGGACATCCCATGCCAATTCGCAATCATTTTAGCAGGATAAACAATCAAGTAAATTATGGACAGTTAAAAAAAAAATTGACTGGATCTGTAAAGTTTGGAAGTTTATTAATTAATTAACTAATTGATGGACTCTTCTTTATGCTAATCTTAAAAAGTTTGGTCATGTTGTTACAACTTGCTCTGCAGTATTCAAATGTCACTCTTCTGAGCTCCTGGTTACTAAAATCCCTTTACCAAATTTCTATGCACCATTTTGTTCCCAAATGCAAAACTTCATTCCTTCCTGCTTATAATTTGTACCTGTTAGCAAACTTAAAATTTGCAAATCGGTACATGTTTCCAATTTTTTCTACTATTTTCTTGAATAACAGAAATAAATAGCTGTAAAAACACCCAAATCCGTTGTTTTGATCAAACCAAAACAACTGTGTAACATCTTGATATTTGCAGTTACCAAACAACACTCCCTTAAAGTTCAAAGCTATAACTGTATTAGAAAAAAATATTTTAAACAGTTGGGTTTCATGATACAAAATATCCAGTAACAGTAAAATAAATAGTATTTTTGCTGTCCAAAAAAGTCAACAAAAATTGTTATTAATCGGATATTTGATAACATCTTTTGAATCTCTGTAAATTTTACTAAAATCAATCAAAAAAGGGGATGAAACTACAATTTTTTTTTTTTGACACAATTTGAATCTAAGAACAATTGCCGTAAGTTTTCTAGCAGTAGGTACGATTTGGAGAGTTGCGTGAATTTGCATGGAATGACCAGAAGAACAAAAACATCACAGTAAGAAACCAGCCATAGCCTCCACACTGGTGCTACAACAGCCCAAAACTTACAACAAAACTCAGGTAAAAGTTGAAGGGCAGCGTAAGACTCAGTGAGGATCATGGAGCAGGCTACCACAACTAAACATCTGTATTGCTTCAGATTACAAAATTAGCAGCTCTCTTGTTTTACAGCTTTCCATCCATCTCATCACAGCATTTTAATTGCCTTTTCATGATTGAACAGCTTACACTTGTTTTTTTTTTTCATAGCAGATTGGTCAGAGTTTACAAGGCTGTATAGTTTGTATAGTTCATCTGTATAGTTCATCAATACTGTAAAAGTAACCATTTAACCATCAGGATTCAGTGTGAGAAAAACTTGTACACGTGCTGCAGAATCCAGAAGCTGACCTACATAAATAAAACTAGCTTGTAAACCAGTGCAGTTGTTATAAATAGCTGGCTTAATTACCAACAGTGGATATAGATTTTTGAGCCAGGGCAAATGGCCTTTATTAGAGCGAGGGTAAATTGACAGCATGGCGGGAGTGAACTACAAACATCTACATCTATGCTGAAAGGTGGAGGGGTGGGGTCCATTAGCTAAATTACACAGCAGGCTGATGGCTTCAAGTCTTCAATGCAGACGGGCTAAACTGCCCTGCAACAAGATCCCGTGTGTAAACACAGAGATCCAGAAGTACAGGACCGTTATTATGTGAATGTCTGCTACTTTGGGGCTACATTTCTTAGAATTATGGGACTCTAACTACAGGAACGTAGTTAATAGGACTGCTTAAGGGCCGAACATAAACCACAAGTTACTTGAACCAGTACACCCAGTTTTCTATTCACACTTCTAAGGTCTAATTAGGAGAGCATGACTGATGACACAGAGCTCTGCGTCGCACACATACACAGAACAGGAAGAGTGCACAGCTGAGCACAGCCACTAAGACATGCAGAGAGAAGAAGAGGTGCTGAACAAGCAGAACACTGCAGGGAAGGAGGAAGGGATCATTTAGTTTTGGGACTGGAGGAGGGGACCATTAGCTGGTTAGCAGTCGGCCAACCATAGCACCATTGAGAAATATTAAAGTTGCTTATAGTTTTGTAGCTGTGTAAAGTACTCTCTGCTCCAAACAGATACTAATGGACCAACATAAATGTTTGACAATTTGAGTTTCTCCATCTTAACTCGGTGCCATTCTTATGTTGGCACAAAGAATTTGTTGTGATGCAGATAGTGCCAGGTTCTGGGCAGAATAATAGAGGCAGTGTGTTTGTGGAGGCCCACGGAGGAAAATTCAATGTAGTTTGGGTCCCGTGTTCATGAAACCACAAGCACAGCAAAATGCTGACTCCAAGTTGACCTATTGGAAGCCAGGATGCAGAGATGCACGACTGTGTGTATTTGGAGGGTCAAGGTTTATTCACTCGCAGCCAAGGATCATGCAAAAGGTCTGTTCTAGAAGTGCTGGAGTGTATATAAAATGAGACGAAAGAGGCTCATGCATTAATGTACTGAGCTTTAGAATAGAGAAAGTATTCACATTGTTGGTATGTTTTCCATGTGTTGCCATAACAACGGCTTCACCGCAACTGCTTTTTGGAGGATTTCCTGGTTCTGCCAAGCAAGACGTCAACTATTATCCTAAAATAGTCACATTAACCTTTTAAATCTAGTTAATTATTGTTCCTAATGGACACTCTGACCCAAGAGTTGAAACCTGAAAAAACTATTTGTTTTTCTGTGAAACACCAAATTGCCTGTAACATTAATGTTAGTGGATATGTTGAAAGGGCTTCTATTTGCAAAGACAATGAGCAATTACATTTACCACCTCAAAAAAATGAAGGTAAAACTCAGAAAATGCGAGTAGCTCCAGAGTCTAAAGTATGAAATTGTAATTTTATTTGTCAAACAAAGGAAACAGTAACAACGCAGGTACAAACTAACCTGTTTATTTGTAGCAGAGAAGATTTCACTACCCTTAACGCTAAGCATTACACTGTGAATCTCACATTGCAGCTCTCGCATATCCATATCTAGAATTATATAAGCATTAGAAGATAAAACAGACTAAACATTCACATTTTCCCCCCTCAAAATGCCTTTCAAACTTGGTTTCTGTAGAAAAAAGGGGAAGGTGAGAGGGAAGTAGTGCAGCTGCTGTTTGTCTGCATGTTAAACCTCTAAAGCGTTACTAAAATTCCTCTTATGCTTCATTAAAAATCTGGCCCTTTTCATAGTGACAGAAGTGAACTACAGCCACTGAAAAGCTGAAATGATTAATTACTTCTGCATATCCATGTAAAAAACAGAGCCTAGCAAAAGTATTTATACACATCGAAACCTCAAATTATCAGGTAATTTATTAGGGTTTTATGATAATAATGTAGTGCATTTGTGAAGTGGAAGCAAAGAATACATGAACTGTATTTCTATCTTTTATCTCTTGTTCTCTATTCAGACCTTTTGTGACATATTGCAGATCTAGAGACCGAGTTTGGTGCCAATTGTTATTTGCTCTGTCAATTTCTGTCAGACTGGATATAGATTTTCTGTGAACTTTAATTTTGAAGTCTTATCACAAATTCTCTTTTGCATTTACAGCAGGTCTTTGACTGGACCCTTCCAATACAGGAATATGCTTTCGGAACCTCGTTCCATCGTCTCAAGTCTTTTTCAGGCTCCAACACGTTCCCTTTAGCGATTATCCAATATCAGCTTCTTCCTTTGTCCAATTTAACACTGACCAATTTTCCTGTCTGATAAAGAATAACATCCCCCAGCATAATGCTATCACCACCATATTTCATTATGGCAATAGTGTATGATATTTTCTATCCTCTAGTAATTTGCATGAATGCACCTTTATGGCTTGTGGCAAACTGAAGCGGAAGCCTCTAATGACTTTCTTCTTCTTTTAAATATTTCAAAAGCTTTTATGCTTCCTTTAATTGTAAAGCACTTTGTGGTTAACAACCTGTGGAAAGTGCTAGGCAAATGAAATCTGGACAGAAAAAGTGATCAGCAAGATGTTCAAATTTCAGATCTAAAACTTCATTCATCAGCTCTCTGGTGTGTTTTATGATCTTCATGATGCAGTGTGTTTGTTCACTTATCTCTAACAAACCAATACTTGGTGGATGCCACCTAAACATTTTTTTTTATTATTATTGGATAAAAAGCAGCTGAATAAATAAATATGTACTTTGAAAAAAGTACATATTTTTTGTAGCTGTGTAAAGTATCTGTGGACTTTAAAAAAAATTTAAATGTATAATTTTCCTTCAACTTCACAATTATGAAATACTGTCTTAGTCTTTCAAAAAAAAAGCAGCAATATAGTTTGAAGTCTTAATATAATATGAATGTGAAACGTTTTAAGAAGCTCTTACAGTGCTCAATGAACCGCTTTAATAACCACAACAACACTAAGCTGTCTAAACAACTGAGGCAAAGAGGTTTCATTAACTCACACAAACACAGACTGCTGACAAAGCAGTCAATCCAGAAGCCAGAGCATAAATCCACAACACAGAAAATGGTAAAGTAAAACCGAGAACAAATCCAGAGCAGCAAACTACAAGATATCAGCTATTAATCCTGCAGGGAATGAAGGAACTCTGCAGCACTCATCATGTGTGGTGAGTAAATGAGAAAACAAGAGATGACTCAGCAAAGAGGTGTCACAGCTAATTGATGGCTTTTTTGGTAAATGTCAGAAAACAGAAGAAAACTAGGCAAGTGGACTCAACCCCTTCATCATCCACAAGGACAACAAACTCATAAATTTAGAAAAATACAACAAATCCATAGCAGATATCAACAAAGAGAAGATTTAAATTGATCCAAAATGCTGCAGAACATCTGTACAAATGTCATAGTAGTTCTTAAATAAGATTCAACATTGCTGAGCAAAACAGAAAAATCTGTATGTAGCTGTGAAAAAGTTGAATTTGTTGTAAGCCATCTGTTTGAGGTATAGAAACAAAGCACTACAACTATGCGTTCATAATCTTTGTGTTCCTACAAATTATGTGATTTTGTGGGAACTTGAAGCATGGCAAGTTATCAGCTTTTTATCTGTGAAAGTTTATAATAAAACTCCAATTTCTTTCACATCTTTTTAAATTCTTATCAAGCATATTTGTTTCACAGAAAAACAAAGTTTCACGTACAAAACAAGCCATCAAAGTAATCGCTTAAGGAGAGGAATTTATCATCGACTTGGTTATCTGTAAAAGATCCAAGTTTTAAATCACCGATTGAGAGTAATAGAAAACTAATTCAAACAACTGTCAAAGTCAGTTCATATCAATGTCTGACTGTAACGAGAAAATGTCCTACCTTAGTCCTCTTGAAAAGCCAAAAGTTTTTACTCTTATTCTTCCCCAGAAGGTCCAAGGGGCCTTTAGGTGTACCGAGGCTGCTGTCAGAGGAGGCTCGGTTAATACCCTGGCTGTAGTCTTCAAACTCTACGTCTCCAGGACGCTCAAATCCAGACTTATTCTGCTCTATTATAACCATGGTGTCCTGCAATAAATACGGTTATTAATAATAGTTTCTGAATAAATAACTATTGCATGGCTCTGTTCTGCGGAATTAAATGTTCAGTGTCTGAAACCAACTCACATTTTTGTCATTGACATTAGTGCCAGCTTTAGTAATCCCTTCCAAGCACTTGCCAATGATGGGCATCACATTCTTTTCTGTGTCTGAGAACAAGATGTAGCCGTGTCCCAACTTTCGTATTCGCCTCTCATCCAAATCCTGCAATTTCTAGAAGAACCAAGACAGGTGACAAACAGTCATTACTTGAAATGAAGAAAGATGTGTGTACTGGTACACAATGGCGTTACTCCTGTTTTAAGGCCTAAAGTTGAGATTTGTGATGTTCCCAGTCTTATCATTATATGGGAGATCAAGATCTCACAATCAATGCTCGAAGGAACCTTGAATTCCATCAAATAACCTAAAAAATAGTGAAAATCTTTGAAAATCTTTTTAAAATTTTCTGGGACCACAAATGATGAAAACACATTTTTTGTTTGGTTTTTTTTTTCCCTCACTGCATTTATTTTTTGAGTTCAGACTGTGTATTTTGCAGAACTCGGATAAAAATGTAAAATGTTTAATGTAGCACTCCAAAGTTAGCAGTACGGTTTGATGTAATTGTCTGTTACAAGTGTAATTAAGCTGCATATTTTCTAAGATCTGGATACCAAATCAATTCTCATCACATCATTGTTATGCCAAAACCCACAGGGCCACTGGTGGCAGGTTTGTGGGCTGCAGCAGGTTGACTTACATTGAAAATAAGTGGCATGTCATTAAAATAGAATTGGCTCTGCTCTTTGTTGTACTTTTGAAGCTGAGCAGCGTAGTCATTCTTGCAGTCCTCAGCTACGCGTGCTCTCATATGCGCCTGCTGCTTGGCCTAAAAGCCACAGATGAAGCAGAGAGGTTGAAAAGTGCAACTTGAATCATGCTAAGTGTTTTTTTTTTTTCTTCGGTGTGTATTCTACAGTAGTTCTTACTTTTTCAACATCAGCTTTTGTGGCGTTGATGTCTTGATCCGTTTTCTCTGCATACTGTGCTGTGCGCTCTGCTTCTCTCCATTCTCTCTCAAAGCGCTTTTTACTCTGGAGGGGAGAAAAACAAACACTTTACTTTCTCTACTAAGGTGTGATCACATCTACCCATTTGTCTGAAGTAACTGTATTGAACTATATTGTGTCATTTAATAATTAGGATCTATTTAGATTATAGTTAATTGGATCAAAATTCAATTTTTTGATCAGTGTATCAGAATGAAAAGAGTTGGATTTGGAGCCAACTGGATACTGTCAGTAATTCACCAGCTATTATTCCTCAATTGCAGCAATACAGGCCATAACTGGCTTTTGAGGATTGTGTTTCATAATAAATGAAACTACAGCTCAAATATTCTGGCATGTTGCCATTTTCTCATCCACCGTCACATATTTATTTGCTTTCAGTTTCCATTCTTTACAAATTTGTGAGGTCAGACACTGATGTTGGACAAGGCCGGCTGGGTCACAGTCTCCAATCAAATTCGTCCGAACAGATTTTCTGTCAATTTCAGGTCACGATTGGGCCAGCTAGTCAAATTCTTCCAAACCAAACTCACTCATTTGGATCTTTATAGATCTTGCTTTGTGTTGTGGAGAGTCATGTTAAAATAGAAATAAATCATCCCCAAACTTTTTGGGAGCATTAAATTGTCCAAAATGTGATTGTACGGTGAAGTATAAAGAAAGCTTTTAAAGAAAATGTCTTCTACCCAACATCTAAGCTAAGGAACAACTTATCTTACTCCTTTACCTTCCAAAACATTTTGTGCTGCATTAAGCAACAAACATCACCAAATATATTACAGCAATAGCAAGCTTGAATGCACAGTATTTCAATAATTAAGTAACATATTACATGCAAATATACACTATTAATAATTTACTGAAAACCTCGTAAGTGTCCAGAACAAATTCTTTGGAATACCAAAAGATTTCAAATCAAAACCTGGTGGCCTTTGCTAGAAAACCTCCAATATGTGGCCTTAACAACTTTCTAGAAAAGATTGCCAAATCTGTTTGGCACGGTGAGGAGACTGGAAGGGAAGCGCAAGTCCCAGAACTGAATGATTTAGAGACTGCAAAGAGGAGTGGCCGAATATTTCTCTCTTTATTTGCTCCAATATTGTAAGACGTTTTAGGAGAAAACCAAGAGCTGTCCAACTGGCAAAATGGGATTGTAAAGAGTAGCTACACCACAGGTGCCAAAAACTGTGACGCCGGTGATTTAAAGGTGAAAAATGTTAAACTGAGATTTCACTTTCCTCTATTAGTGAATCATGTTATTCAAATAAATAAAAAAATTCATTACCAGAGATGATGACTAATTTATTGGGTTAGGATTGATTGTACGGGTAAAAGGAGTTTAAATAAGGTGACTTCCAACTTTTTTCATCTATTTTGACTATAAACAAAACCCACCTGCCTAACTCAACTGCTTTCACAGCCAGTCACCTGATTGTGTTTCTATTCAACCTTGAGTCCATCAAGACATGAGTAAGAAGATTTTTCAATAGTAAAACTAGACTTACATTGTCGAGCTGCTTGTAGGTGCTCTCCAAACTCTGCTGGGCCTTCTTGGCCTCCAATAGATACTGCAGACATTTATAAAAAATAGAGAAAGAGAGACAGAAAGAGTGAGAGGAAGAGAGAGAGAGAAAGAAATGTGGAGGAGAGCACAGAATAAACAATGACCTCAAAGCGCCACAGAGCAAAACAGACAAGAAAACAAATACCAGTGTGTCTGTTGGAGGCGTCTTCAGTGAGTGTCTGTACTTTGCAGTCCAACATGACAAAGACAGCATGTTTCTCACTGAGAAATGAAACACCACAGCACAGACGTCCCTCAAGAGACACTTAAGCTTCTTTCTTGCTGCAGCAATGAACTCTCCAAACATCTACTTTTTCTATTTCTTCCTCATACTACTGCTGTACAAGACTAAAAAAAAAACAAAAAACACACATTTCTTAAACCATTTCTTAATATGGTGATGCAGGCACACACCCGTACGCTAGTGTATAGTAAACAGCACTGTTTAACTTTGAGAAGAGCTTGTATATCTGATTAAAGCAATGTGACAACTTGCAAAACTATACGAAATGAAAGTTGCTCATACAAATATTACGGCTGATGCAAAAAAAGGTGGGCTGTGGGAGTGCAGGTGAATACTCAATTCGTTTACTTAAGACTGCAACAAACATTCACTAGTTTTTATAAGAAAATAGAAATCAATAAATTATTTAAAAACATTTTCTAACTTTAACAGCAGTCAGTAAAACACGACAGAAAAACAAACACAAAAAGCAAAACTCTGCAGTTACCTGGTTGTAGAAGTATGTACACCCTTAGTACCTTCATGAAGCTTCTTTTGAAAAGACAAGTGACTCGTATTGAGTTCTCAGTAGCAATTCATTATGGAGAATTTGATCACCACAGAATAAAGTTCAGCTGCCCTACTAGAATTTTCCAGGCATTTGATACATTTAGTGAAAATTTTAGGGATTAAAAAGGTATCAGTCAGGAGAAGGATACCAAAAACAAATCATAGCTTTATCCCTATAAATATTAGGACAGTACAAATAGCCATTGATAATTGGAGAAATTATGGACCTACTATTATTTAACTAAAACATTTACTATAGTTAATAGAAAGCCACAATGGAAACCTGACAGTAATGCTAAGGAGCTGCAGGAACCTCTGCTTAGCACCGGTTGTGTTTTGCATGTGACAACAATTATCTGCATTCTCTGTGTCTAGACTGAGAAGTAGAGTTCCAGACATAAGTCTTTTCATTTAAAGTAAACAATACAATATGGAAGAAAATAGAAATGTAATCCAGGCTGTAATCAATAGACGCAAATGAACCAAAGAAGCATCTTTATGGGTATTGGGAAGACACAGGAGTAGCCAAAAAGAAGGAAAAAAAAACACATTTATGGTTGAAAAAAATGCTAATTTAATGCTACAATACCCAGGCTGGGAATTAAACCCAAGAGTGAATACTTAAATTATAATTAACATCTGAATTTTTCTTTCAAATTGTCAGGTTTAATATATCTGTTTTCTCAGCTGGATTGAATACAACAAACATCACGCTGCTGTAAGAAAGCACTTTGAGATTATACTTTGTCTCAGTCTTTCACCTTGCAAAAACTGCACTTTGGATATGAATGCATTTCCACTGCATGTCTTAAGTGGCTAAAAATCAGTGCATTCTTGATGCTCCCCATCAAGCTCACCGTCTTTCGTTCCTGCTTGAGTTCTTGCAGGTACTTGGTGAGATCAATGCAAATGTTCATGATCATGTTCTCAGCAATTAGCTCCCTCTGCCCCGCATAGTCGTTCATCTCATTCAGGATGTCCACAAAAGACTGGTAGCTGGACAGCCTGTCATTTAGTAGGAGAAAGGAAAGGGTGGAGAGATGAGGGCCGCTGATAAAGTGATAATTACACAAAAACTCTGCACCAAGCTAAATTATGATAAGGAGCTTGTGGCTTCCTTATTCCTGTTTCCTTCTCAGGGAATTTAAAATATAACCAGCGTCGGCTCAAAACAACCTCATGAGTGACTATGACAACAGAATGACTCCTCAGAAAGAATAAAGACTTTGAAACAAAGCAGCTGCTCACCTGCAGTCTGGATCATCTTTGTTGCTTCGTTTTTGGTTATATTTCTTTGAAAGATTCCTATGGATGTGGATATAAAGTGACACTTAATTAGTCAACAAATTCCATGGGAAACATCCAATAAAGAAGAAATTCTTATGCAACAATTGCAGGGTTTTTTTTTTTTTTTTTTTTTGGAGGGGATTTAACACAACTGTAATAAAAACTACAGATTATGAACAATTTTCAATTCTCGCTCTTCCTCCTTTCACTCTCTGTTTGACCACATCCACTATATCATGCGCCAGTCTGTTCCCACTTCCTCCCCTCTCCAGCAGAGCTCAGCACTCCAACAGATGTGGGCTTGTGTGTGCGGGGAAACAACTGGGTGAGAAAGCGCATAGGATAAGGAGAGGGAGAGAGAGAGAGAGGCAGAAAGTATGCAGCAGCTGGAGAATTGGGCTAGTGTTTCAGAGACAAACTAGAATCTGTCCCAGAGCAGTCATAAGACCAATGAGGATTTCATAAACAACCTTCCAACATGCAAACATTCAAACACAAACACAAGATGCTTTGAGCTGAACACAAGAATGCGTGCTGGTCTAAATGGCCTACCTCAGTTGTTTGGCGTAGCTTTGCTCGATCTCGGTCCTCTCCTTCACAAACTTCACATACTTCTCCACCAGCTCCAGGCCGGACTGCGTGTGCTTCTCTATGATGTCATACTGATCCTAAGGAAAGGAGAAGGAAGACAAATAAGGAAAAGAACGCCTCGAAGTTGAGTTGACCTCCGGGCCACAGCTGTGATGTTTCTCCAAGATTTAGAGAACCTAGTAGAATCTAGAACGGGAGGCAATCAACTAAACCCAACGTGCGTTCTCCTGAATGTTGGATGCTCTTGACATGTGAAAAACATGTCTGTTATGGTCTCCAAAATTCCACCAAGAAATGATTTTATTTACCTTTTTGCTCTTTACTGAAGAAACTCAATTCCTCCATCATACAAGATGGAAGAATTGAATAGATTTTTTTTTTTAATTCCTAAGTCTCTTCTCTGGCTTTTGGTAAGTGATGATCTGACACCTTCAAGCCGAGACAAGTCTGGAAATGTTGAGAAATTGTAATGTTCCCACACTATGCAAAGAGGGGGAAAAAAAGAGTTCCCTGAGTCTTTGACTAAACCTGCAACTGACTTTTAGGTTGAACTTGGGGTCTGTGAAAAAAGGAATTCCTTACATGTTGAGCCTTGTTTCTTAGCACCTTTTAAGCTATTCAAGTAAAAGAAAAGAGATGAAGCTCAAATGACACAGCAGAGCTAATCACAGGACAGAGTTAAGGAGGGCTGCAATTTGCTTAGCAATTTAAGTTCTGAAATACCAACAAAAAATGCATTTCTGTGTTCTTCCTGCAAAGTCTTTAATTGATAAATCTCTTTTTCAAAACTTAGCTTTTTTTCCATTTTAGTACTCACCTTTATAGCATATGATTGTTACAACATGAAAAACTGTTGCTGTTTATTATTAGCAAACACAAAATAGTAGCAGGATTCGAAAGTTAATTATAAAGCAGTAAAATGGGTTAATAAAACGCAAGACTTAAGTTGTCCTTCTATAATGAAGCTTTTTGTAGAAAAAAAGTAATTTGTAATTTGATTCTTTCATTTACATTTTTGCTTTTTCTTACAGTGTTTATACCTGTAAAGCACATTTGAACTTTGCTGCATAAGACACGCACATAAAATTCTGCACTGATGAATATCTGAGTTATGGTGAACCCAGATCTGAGCACCGATGATCTGTGAGAATTAATACCAAGATAACTTTTGCTTTCCACACAAAAATAAGTGAAACTGAAATCTCGCTCTTTGTTGAAAATTTTGGTTTGGATAAACTTCAGAAGCTTTGCATTTTAGGAAAGAACTTCCCAAATCTTAACAGTTTCTTTTATATTAGGAAATACAACCGCTTTTCATCAACATTTCCTTTGTGCATATAAAGCAACAGCTGGAATGACCTGTGTGAGAGTATTTCAGTGAAATGCAACCCTACAGGCTGCAAGAACATGCTACTTCCACCTCCATGTCTTATATGAGGAATATAACGATAGATGAGAGTCAAATCGAACAGGTGTGTGGCCCTAATTTCCCTGTCAAATTATTGAATAAAGGTAGAAACATACTCAAGTTTTCTGACATTTGCAAATAAATATTCTCATGATGGGGAAAAAGGTACAAATTGGCATATTTTTTAAAAAAAAATAAGCTGCTTGGGTTCATTTAATCTGCTTTATGGCGTTGTAATTTCACACATAGGTGGAAAAATATGCATAATATCCCAAGACTTCATACCCTTTCATTTTACCACGACATGAAAGTGCAGATAAAAAGTTGTGTGCTCCAGGTAGCTCCTGCCACAAGCATTTTGCATCACTTAGTATATTATTTGCATACTCGGGTTTTTGGATTGGTTTTCAGTTTGTACTACAGCACTGCAAATTAGAAACGAAGAGGAAGGTTTGAAACGGCCTCAGCAGATTCAATGTGTGCAGTCGGCTCCAGATCTTAAACCCTGTTCAGTTTCTGCATTTTCACAGTCACACACAAAAAAACAGCTTCACAATACAAACAAAAGTTGCAAGAATTATCACATTCAGGTGATCTTAGATAAATAAATGGGCACTTGAACATCAAGATAAAACCCTTTATCCTAATGCCTGTGATTGAGAAGCTCCAATCAAGGTTCTTTTTGTTCCATATTCAAAATGTATTTGCCAATTCTACCACTAAATGATTTTGCACTTTGTTTACCCATATACATCTCAGCAAATGTAAGTTTTAACAGATATTGTAACGCTGTTTATCTCAGGGTGCCACAAAGTAAGGCTTTGTTTTTTGTACACTTTTCACATTATGGAAGAAAACAGCAGTTTTACTGGACGTTTTCCACCCCCTTCTTTGGCCCCAAATGCAAAAACAGCATTCTCAAAACATTTCAAAGGACTCCAAACAATGAAGGTAGCCATAGTTTGATCTACAAATAAAGTCCTGGACATTCTTTAATATAACAGGGAGGGATGCAGCAACTGTGGTTGCACCATTTTTCTAAAAAAGTGAAAAAACACTGAAAGAAATTGGATGTACCCTACCTTGAAAAGGAATATTTAATTATATCCACTTCATTCAAAATACTATTACTATATTTAGAAATGCAAGCAATTTGAAAACGCTGAAAATTATGTGTATATAAATCAGTGTCCTGTAAAGCCGCAGGACTGGTCAGACTACTTATTGCCTTTTATTATCGCCCTAAAGCCACAGTTAAAACTAGCTTTAAAAGGCCTTCATTTTGGCGGTTAGAGCTCAGATAATTTTCACAAATCAGAAGCAGTTCTATAAAGCAATTTCACACAGTCCTTTTAACATATTTTTATAATAAGAAAGCTACAACACTTAGCAACAGGTCTTCAAATGCCTCCATATCTGAACCCAAAGAAAGTATCCAACTTCCTTGAGAAATCATTCAACGCTGGAAGGAGCCACCCAGGATGTGCAGCTTTCCTATAAAAGTTCCACAAACATTTCAGTCCTGAATCATTCATTCCTGCAGAAAATTAGGGGCATGGGAGCTGAACTCACTATCACAACTAAAGCCCAGAACCTGCGTTCTTGCCATGAACCAGTAGCTTAAAATAGCCACCGGATTAACAACAATCAGGAGAACAGATGCCAAAGAGCTGAACCTGCGCTTTGACTCTGCAGCCAAACATTAACAAAACCAATGATGCAAACAGGAATGTGAATGATGTAGCGGGCCAGGTTGGGCCCAAACACACAAAAATGATCAGAGGTTAAATATTTTTCTAACATGCCCATGTAATATTAAACTGTACCTTTAATTACGATGTGCAGAATTCATGTTAAAATGTCCTGCAGAAACTTTGTGCAATGTAAAAGGAGCTTCCCTGAATTTTTCAAAGTAGGGCAAAACTAATTAGGCTGTTGTACCATTGCATAGGATGAAAAAAAGAAGAGAGAGTACATACCCAGGGGGAGAGAGTAATGAGGCCGAAACCTCCTTTCCCTCCTCTTTGCAATGCTCCACTTTACACATTAGGTTCTCTGAAAATGTACAAGTGGCAAAGCTTGTTTTGTTAAGGTTCAGGACAGTGCCAATCCTTTCACTCCTGCTTCCAAGAAAATAGCTTAGCCTCCACGACAAGGCTGTGCTGCCTTGATTTGGTTTTAATCTTGCACAGGGCTCCTCTACGTGCGTTCAGAAAGCAGTGCTTTGTGGAAACAGCAAACATGCCAGTCAGGTAGATGCGCCTTATCAGTGACGAGCCATTGTTGCCAAGTCACATCACAGCAGACGATTTCATCTCTATGGAAGCCAAGTGTGACAAAATGTAAACAGAGAAGAAAAGACACAACCCTCATGCAGATGAAGTACCCGCATGCAGAACAAATTGAGTTTTGACACTGCAGGAAATCAATCTCCATACTTTTGCCTGAACCGTGAACACGACCTCATATGTCTCATCACTTAAACTACTAAAAGCTAATATAGAAAAGGTGTTTTTTATTGAAAATCTGCAATTAAAACAAAAAGCAACAAGGAAAAGGGCAGCGCTCATATGTGCTTCGTTTTGCAAAAAGAAAAAAAAAGGAAAAAAAAGTTAACCCGATTTGCCAAACTTTGTTCCTCTGCAACTTCGTCAACGTGCAGAACAACAGCGCTTTACAGTCACCCTGGAGAGGTTTCTCCTCATTGTGGACTCACCCAAAGTTCAGTGCCCCAGTCCATGTTCTTTGCCAAACTGTTTCCTGAATACAAAGAACTTCTTCCAAAGTTATCCCAGCCGCCGCAGCAGCAGCAGCTCGGAGGACGGACGGCCCGCAAACAAACACAATCCCGACTTGACCAGTCGCCAAGTAAACACCAGGGCGATCCACTGGCGCTTTTTCTTAACAAAACGCGCAAATCGGCTCCATAATTAAACCAATCAACTTTCGCTGGCAGCCGTTGTTATAATAAGTGCAAATATTTTTCATAGCGAAGGAAACAGAGGGACAAAGTAGCTCACGTATCCGCGTCACTCCCAAATCCCAGAGTTAGCGCGCTGTCTTAAAGGGCCAGCGCACTCACAAAACCCACCGGGCCAGGAAACTGCGTTACATCCTGAGGGCTTGGATTGTGTTACATTTCTATTTCCTTCAGCCTCTTCTCCCAGCAGATACAAGCATGTTGAAAGTGTCTTTTTAATAGCCAGTAGTTGAAGTCAGGAAGAACAGTGGAGAGTTCAGAAAGAGATACAATGAGATGCAATGTTTCAAGTTAAAAATAAGTTGCATAAATTACTCCACTATTTTATTTAATCCAGTATTTTTGAAAGATGTGCTCTGATAAAAGTCTTACATGTTAACACATTCAAAAACCAACAATGAAAGAGAAAACTACAAATGCAATGAAATGAAAGCGTTAAAAGTCAATTTAAAAGTTGAAACACAACAGAATAACATGAGAAACATGTTATTCTGCTCAGTTCTTGGCGAGCATATATTTGAGGCATACATCACTTAACACATCGTTGTTTTTAAAAGTAATAACGTTTATTTACAGGCTGCTTGACTGCCTTCAATCCAAGCTTTCACCATTCGCTTACATCGTCCCATTCTCTACAGTCAATCTGGTTTGCAAAGGGAAATCATATTGTCCATGTTTTCTGCGGCCCTTTAGTATAAAAACAACCACCAAAATTGCAAAGACTAGCAGGACTAGTAGGAAAACCCACCAGTGCTGGGAGAGGTCTGTGGATTTATCTGCAAGAGAAGAAAAATAAAACAGCTGAAACATCTGTTTGCATTTTTTTTTTCATCCTTTGTGATATTAGCAATATTACTCCATTTTTTTCCTGCACAGAATAATACCTTTTAACACCAGAGTGGTTGCTCTTGTCACTTCCCCAACTTTATTCGTGGCAACGCAGATGTAACGGCCTGCATTAGTAGACGTGGCTCCTGTGATGGTTATGATCTTCTGGCGCCCCACAGTGGACGCCCGTACATTCTCTGCCAACGAGTCGTTACAGTGGATCTCAGGCTTGGGGTTCCCGTCAGCTTCCCAAACTAAAGACACATTTCCGCCTACAACAACTTTTGTGGTCGTATCTGACTCTGTGAACTCTGGGGGATCTATTGCATGGAGAGAAAAAATAAAAGACTTCTGAAATCAAGTTGAAATTGTTTGTGGCCATAGTGGGCTTAAAGTAAAGAGAGGGCAGCTGCAAAGTTTTGACTTACACAATATGTCCAGATAAAACGCGTGCTCAGCTGTTCCATGTTTGTTGGATGCTTTTACTGAATAGTTTCCACTCTCATGTTTTTCCCAGTGCTGTGGAAAGTGCTCTTTTCCATTTTTAAACCAAGTTATGTCAGGGTGAGGTAAACCCTCTGCATTACACAAAAGTTTCGGTGTGTTTTTTACTTCAACCTCATACATCATCTGACAGGAAAGTCTGGGGGCATCTGTAAAGAAACATCATAAATATTATTCAGAATAATCAACGTTTTTTTTTTTTTTTTTTTGCATTATTGTAATAAAATGTAAAAGTTCCATGTTGTAGACTCACATTCAACTGTGATGTTAACATCAGTGTTAACCTGTCCCATTGAGTTATGTGCTGTAGCTTTGTAGATCCCAGATTCAGCCCTGGTAAGGAGCTTGGATGAATCAATCAGTGTACCATTGTAAGACCACTCAATACCAGGTCGAGGGTTCCCATCAGTTTCACATGGCAAATCATTCAGGCGGAAGCTATTTTCCACACCAGCATAACTAGGGCAATTTTTGATGGTCGGCTTATCTGCAGAAAATATAGAATTCAGTTATCTAAACATTACTTGGTAGGTACAAAAATATAATGCGATGAAGAACCTACAGTGTACGACAGTGGTGTAAGGTTCTGAGGCCATGGAGGGGGGCACCAGTGGCCCCGCAGGGCCAAACTGAAACTCAGCCTTGCATCTGAAAAGTGATCCATTGTCACTTTTCTTGACAGTGAAAGTATAGATAGACGATACATTGCACAGTCTCACAGTGGAGTCATTAAGGCATTCTGGGAGTGGCGTCACATCAGAGCTTTTTAGGTCATCATTGAGGACAGTTTCGTCGTCTTTATACCACTTCACCAAGAGTTTTTTTGCAGGGGCCACACTGTAAATGTGGCATTGCAGCTGATGCTCTTCGCCTTCTTTCATTGGACCATTACCTACCGCAGAGATTGCCACAGTATCTGGAAGCTCTATAAAAAACAAAATAAAACAGTACAACTTATAATATTTCCACCACTGAGTGGAAAAGTTTAAAGGCTAAAACATTTAAAAGCAGAAGGCGTGGTGAATACTCACTATAAAGAGTGATGTTTGGTTTCACTTTGCACTGTTCATCAGTATCCAGAGTGACAAAGCAGAAAGGTTCCACAGTGAAATCTTCCAGTTTCTCAATCTTCCAAGTGACACTCGGAGGTGTACCATAAGTCTCGCCAACTGCATGCTCCCAGTCCATTAAAGCAGCGTCTTTGCTTGTTGTTCTGCAATTAATTGAAGCTGAATCTCCATATTTCACATAAACTTCAGAGGGCATCACAGTTAAGCCACAATCTATTGTTGAGAAGAAAACATTTTGAGTCATAACTTTGATTTGGTGCACAATAAGAAATAAGCCTTTAACAGTAATATCAGTAAGACAGCATACTTTCAGGTGCCTCGGGGGTTGGCATGGCTGGAGGTTCTGTTGTATAATTTTCTTCCATGTCAACAAAAATGTTCATAGTTGTGTTTCCCAGAATATTGGTAGCTGTGCACCTGTAATTTGAACTGCTGTTAACCTGGGTAATGTCAAGCCTGTTTGTGGTTTCTAGCATAGGCTGTTCATCAATGGTCCACTGATACACAGGAGGAGGGTTCCCCTCTACATCACAGAGCAAGGTTGCATTGCCACCCATGGCCACAGTGATGATCTTGCTAAAATTTGTCCTGAGCTCAGGAGCATCTAAAAAAAAAGAAAGAAAGAAAAAAAAAAAGAAAATTTGTGTTGGTTGAAATTCTAATAAAGGCCTTTTGGAACCGATCATTTTAAAAAGATAATATTATTTCACTCACAGCGCGCTGAGAGTTGATGTGTTGTAGAAATAACAGGATGTTGTGGTTTTAGTTCCTCAAGTTTCAATTGAACTTCACATCTAAACTCAGCAAATTTCTCTTCCCGGCTGATGTTGACGCCCAGAATGTAAGATTTTTTTTGTGGCTCTTCAATCAAATCCATAAAGGACTTAAAGGTTTTATTATTTCTGTACCACGTGACAGAGATGTTTTGAGCAGGGGCAACATCAAAGACATCACAGTGCAGTTCGTAATCTGCCTGCTTTGCATTTCCATTCCTTAAAGAAAGCATAACCTTTGGGTTCTCTAGAAAATAATAATAATAATAAAATTCTGTTAGTGTTCATAGTTAGACGTTTCTCTGCAAAGCTTTTGTCTCTAGTTGAAAAGAAACTTACTGTACACGGTGACTCTATGGTCTTCACTGCACTCAAAGGTTTCATTTAGCTTTATTTTGCACTCTGCCCTCATTTCAAAGTCTGACACTAATGCAACACAGGAAACAACATCATCCTTCTGTGTATTTTCACAGCATGTTTTTCCAAGGCATAGGCTCATCTCCTCAAAATCTATTTCTGTGGTGCTGCAGCTTGCATTAAGTTGTGTTCCATTTTCTGTGATCACAGGAGCATCCAAGGTCAGGATAGTCGTCGGGATGCAGGTGAGATCAGCCCCTGTTGATACAGAAATTATTATACGAAATAGTATTTGATGCCTTCTGGTGGTACTGGTTATGCTGCACCTGTTCTGCCACCTTTTCTAAAGTTGACAGAAAAGGTGCAAATTCTGATATTCGTTTTGGTTTAAATGATACAGAAATGCACATTTGACAAAATAAATAATTCTCAAATTAAATTGGCAGACTACAATAAACGAGTGATTGTTCTTAAACTGTCTAAGTCACCTTTGTGTGATCTTAACACAAAGGTGTTTAAAGAATATAGGAAATGCCTCCTTAAGTGCAGCTAACAAAAGAAAGGCAAATTTATAGATGATTTATTTTTGATCTATGAAAGCTCAAAGCATTCAAAAAGCAGTCTCATTTGAGTACATGTATTTCTGGAGCTATAAACTGCAGATAAGTGTTCTTGTACAGTCAAAGTAAAATATACTTTATCACCACACCCAATTTCTGCAGAAAGCCCAAGTTATATGTTTAACTTTAGGTGATATACAAGTGTTTTAACACCTACCCCTCCCACTAGAATTACACAATTTCACTCCTAGAGAACAGAGAAAGACATTAACTTTGTAAGACTTCATTCTCACAACCACCAGTTATCAAAGTTGTAAGAAATTATTTCTTTAAGCTTAATTGTCTTTAACAGAATTTTTTTCTATTTCTACACAGCAGTCAGTTGCCTCAAAGAGAAACTTAATCAAAAAGTCATAAAAATTAAAACTAAAAAAATATATACCTCAACAGCACATCCTTATCCCTACAATAGTAATAAACAAAACTTTAAAATAGTACGACGCAATCATGCAGCTTCACTACACTATTTCCACTCACCACAAGATAATAATGAGAGCAGGAGGAGGCCCAACATCCCGAGAGGCAGCTTGCCAGACTGACTCACAGGTGGATGGGAGTTCATGAAGGAGGTGAAAAGTAATTAGGGACAATCCAAAGAATGATAGGTTTTGTAGCTGGATGAGATAAATCCTGACCAAAAACTGGCCCAGCACGTGCTGACAGCTGAACAGCTACTATCGGAAAAAGAAAGCATACTACCGGGTAAATAAGCCGCCCTCTTGCACAGGAAACAGGAAAGGCTGGTGCAACCGTTCTTTTTTTCTCTCCACCCTTTGTGTAGCTTCTGATGAGGTTTTGTTCGATGAAACTCTGGTGAATGAGATTGTGTGGCACAAAATTTCATAGCAAAGATGTAAACGTAATTTGTAAAATAAGTTTGCAGAGTTTTGAGTGGACATCAAAGCATTTTTTTATTGTGTTTATTCTTAAGATACAAGTACAATATAGGTTTTGATGAATAGTGCCTTCTCTTGAAAATGATTGAACAAGCTGACCAGTCAAAGCCCTATAGCTTACTTTAAGAGACTAATGCTATTGCAAAGAAGTAAATCTTTCTTTGCTTTAAGATTTCTAAGATATCTGAAGGTCCAAACTGTTGTCTAAATGCTAATCCAATGACTGTGTTGGTACATACTAGAAAACATCATACAGGTTCTTTTTGATTAAACTAAAGTGACTCACTGACCACTTATGGTAGCCAACAGAAATAAGAAATCTGGTGATGTGGCATGAAATCAACAATCTATCTCCATGTAACAATAAAGCCAGAGATGACTATGGAGAGAAGCAACAATTTTAAAAAGAGATAGAGGAAGAATGATCTAATATGTAAAAATATTTTAAAAAATATTCTAACCACATTCTGTAGTTGCATCATTGAACACATTCTGACCAACCAAACTGCTGTGTAGAGCTGAGGCAACAACACCAAAAATGTCAAGCAACCACAGCGGGATCAGGGCACCAGAGAAAATTGTCTAAGTCCACAAACAGCAATGTGCGAAAAGTGTTTTTGCTTTGAGTGCAGCCTCTTTCAAAAACTTGAGTCAGATATATCTGAGCAGAGAGAGAAGGAAACATCTGAGTCACACTCATGACTTAGTCATCACTTGTAACTGATTTATGTCAATTAAGACATTTGTGTTAAAACATTTATATAACTATACATTTTATTCATAATGTTTAACTTTCTCTGCATCTTCTTTATCCTTGTCAGTGTTATCTTTGTGAGTTCCTGCAGTAATGCAGCTATGTGGGTTTGATCATCATGGAAACTTTCTTCAGGGAATAGGACCCTCCATGGAACTCAGCCCAGTAGACCCCATCTTGGTAACGGCTTCGATAGTGTCCACCCCTATACCACACACCGTTCAGATTGGAGTGTGCGCACATGTGATACCACCAGCCTCCTTTCTGGTAATGAGCACAGTTACCTGAAGATGCGCAAAACACAGTTATTGACACAAAAAGTCAAATCATTTAAGAAAACTGCTAGGCAGAGACAAGATGGGGACAGACCTGGATAGCTGTCCCTGTCACGGTCCAGAGTGGTGAAGGCCTTGTTGTTGTGCCATGACAGGGAGTCTCCTGCATTGCCTTTGTATTGTCCCAAGCGCAGGCGATACCAGTCATTCTCCGGTTCCAGGTGGAAGCTGTCATATTCAGCAAACACCTGCCGGCCCTGCCAGTCTTCTAAGACCACCCGGAGTTTGTACTTGGTCTGCTGGGTGAGCCAGTACAGGTGTTCCAGGCCAAGCCAGTACTCACCATTTAGGTTTCCAAAGCCTTGCTGTAACAACGTAATGCAAAAAAAATTAGGCTCAATTTCTATAACTTTTCCTTAAGTAATCTAATACACCTCATAAATCACTCATTTCTAATACATCTGTCTGTTTATCTATCTATCTATCTATCTATCTATCTATCTATCTATCTATCTATCTATCTATCTATCTATCTATCTATCTATCTATCTATCTATCTATCTATCTATCTATCTATCTATCTATCTATCTATCTATCTATCTATCTATCTATCTATCTATCTATCTATCTATCTATCTATCTATCTATCTATCTATCTATCTATCTATCTATCTATCTATCTATCTATCTATCTATCTATCTATCTATCTATCTATCTATCTATCTATCTATCTATCTATCTATCTATCTATCTATCTATCTATCTATCTATCTATCTATGTGGTTCTTGTTCTAAACTCATTGTGTTTTTCAGACTTCAAAGTTGTTTGGCGTTACCTTATACTGCTCCCAAGTCCTGAAGAAGTTGACTGACCCATCCTGTCTCCTCTGAATGACAGTCCACCCACCCTGAGCCTGACTCTGCTCACACCAGGCCTGAAAGAGTCGGTTGGCACTCTGAAGATGAATCAGCTGAATCCCACTGGTGGTCTCGCCTGAATCCATAACATGCTGGCAGTCCCGCCATGGCCCTAAACAAAAGAGATGCACAGTATGCAACCAATATAATGCTGTTATAATACCTTGCACAATAATTCATCATGTGTTTTATTGCGATATGTGACTGGCCAACAGAGAGTGGTGTGATTGTGAAATAGTACTAGTACTATTTCACTCTCTGTTACCAGGTTTTCTAAATTGTATACAAGTACAAATCGGATTTGTTCAGATGAATGCAGTCCCTCTACATTAAAGCTTTCAGAGCCAAATTTAAAGTCAACACTGGCATATTTACTGCTTCTCTAATTATTGCTCTCCTTGTCCATCAGATCAGGGAAACTTCAAATGTTTATTATATGAACTAACCCTGTTTTAAACTTCTTTTCTAACAATCCTCTGGGACCTTTACAAGATAACTATTTTCATTCTGAAATTAAATTACACAAATTAAGTTACACCTGACTAATTAGTGAAATGGTTGCACTAGATTTCATTTTGAATATTAGTTTTGGGTGAACACTTTTCACTGGGGTGCTGTTGACCCCAGTGAAAAGTGTTTTATTTTGTGCTACTGCTCTGACATTTTTGGGCCCGAGCAGCGAAGCAAAACAGTTCAATGGTGCCACCTAGCAACTTTCAAAAAAATCCTCGTTGACCTTATTTCATCATACAGACATGAAATTTGGTACACTTGCAGAGTCCCTAAGACGCACAAAAAATACAATTAATGTCTTATTGCAAGTCAAACAGGAAGTTTGCTATTTTGCATTGAAGTTCCAATTTTGACCCCATTGAACTGATTGAACTCCTCCTAGGGATCAAATTATTCATAAGGCATGGTCGATTAAAAGTTATCAACATAGTGAGTTTTCATGCATGCTGAAGGGGTGTTGCCAGGGGTCAAAGTTCACCTACTAGCCATGAAACACAAAACTGTTATAACTCCTACACAAAAACTCACAGAGGTACCAAACTTTCAGTCATTGATCATCATCGGGTGTTCTACAATATCCAACGGTCAAATGATGACATCACTTAAGCCACGTATGTGTGATTACAAGAGGAGAGAAAAATAAGCCCGATGTTCCTGAACCCATACCCTCAGGATTTGAACCGGTTTGCTGTTCTTTACTAGAGTCCTGCTGAAGTCAGATGGCTTAAGGGAAAGCTAAAAACTGCACTAAAATCACACTTTTATTCACAAAATAAAAATTAACATATCTTCTTTTTTTAATTGACAAAGTATATCTCTAAATATTTATGAAATAATTTGTAGATGTTTTAGTTGCACATAATTGTGGATTAGTTGTGCTGGTTTCTGTTCTGTGGACTAAAATCCAAGTTTGGGGTTGGTAGAGAAAAACACTCTGCAGCTTCCATTTATCTTCTTGGACGTGGGGAATTTGATAAGGTGAACATAGGAATCTGCATGTATACACTGAAGAACAACTCCCACACAGTGAAATACTATACTAAATAATGACACTTTAATGCAAAGTTGATTCTTTTAATTGACTTTTAATGTAAGTTTTAATGCAACTTTGCATAAAAATTTAGTTATTTAGCAAATAATACTAAGTTGACACTTTTAATGCAAGTTTTAGTGCATCATTATTTACCAAAAGACACTTAATGACACTAGTCATAAACATTCATGAAGACTTATTCATGTTCATAACAGGTGTTATGCGATGTTTATGACAGAGTAACGTTAGTCTTATGCACACCCCTTCAAATAAAGTGTTACCCTCTCTTTTATCACACTTAGGAACAAAAAAAAGAGCTGTGGTCGCTTTCTCTCTACTCAATCTTGAAATAGTTTGTACAGTTGTCTGCTAGATGTGGAATATAAAACACCAGAAAATACTGTGGAACAACTGTGTGTTCATGACAGAGGCCGTGTTCTGCTTGGTGTGTTTGACATTGTTTAGGTTTTCCCAAGAAGATAAGACCTCCATCAGCAGGTCACTGACTCCACCAGCTTCTGCTTCTTATCTGAGAAAATAAATAACTCCGACAGAAGTAAGACCTGTTTATGCACAAAATTTGTAGTTTAATCAGATGCTCTAAAATGTGCTTTATGTTGTTGTACCTGGGGATTTAGTGACAGGGAAGCCAACGAAAGGCAGTTCAGTAGGAGGGACAATAGTAGAAAAGGGTTGATCCCCGACTGTTTCTGCTTGCAGTTGATGTACAGAAGCACTCTGGTCCCTCTGGACGTCATTTGTCAAGATGGTGGCCTTAACGCTGAAGTTGCGGTGCTCATTACTAGGATTTTTGGGGGGTTCAGTCATCGCCTGTCCAGACTAACACAAAATAACGGCTTCTTATTTGCTGACCTTCAGACAGTTAAATGTTAAATATAAAAAAGCAGCATGTTTCTTACCACCGAGGGCTGGCTGGAATCCCTGCACTGGCACTGTTTCTCCAGTTTGGTGATAAACTGGTTCTGGGAGCTCATCATGGAGGTGAGTGCTCCATATTTCTTCTCCAGTTCCCTGTAACTACTGGACACCTGCAAAGCCTGCAGTTCCCAATGACAAGCAGAAAATATGAAGATGTGCTCAGTATATCAACCAATTGTGAGATGTTGCATTCTATGCAACTCTAGGCTCACATGTGTTGTCGCATTCAGGAGGAGGCTCTCCAACCTTTGGTGCTCCAAAGCTTGGTCCTTCTTATGGATAACTTCACGTAGCAGCTGGGCGTAAAGTTGGGCAATTTGGGAATTCATGCTGCTGCTCTCTTTGCTCAAGGCTCTCACCTCTGTGGCAAGTGTCCCTTCATACCCCATTTGACTCTGGAGCTTCTCCAGTTGTTCCTGCTGTCGTTTGAGCTCCAACTGGAGAGCGACTACCTCTGATTGGTTGGGAATTGAAGAGTGTGTGTTCAAACACAGAGCTCCTGTGATTTTTTGCTGTGGAACAATGAATGTGTAGGAGCAACGCCCTGATTTCAGATGCGAGGCCGCTCCAGCTTTTTTAGAAGACATGCAAAGGATGAAGAAAAGGGTGAGAAATGTTCCCAGTGTCCTATCCATTAATCAGTCGAATATTTGAGGACAACCTGATGGTGAAAGAGGAAGAATGATCACAAAACCAGTCATCTTTGACAGTGTGCATAAAGGGATAAGTTTCTTGAGGATATGCAGAGCAAAATAAGCATTTGCAAATCAACAAAAGGCCTTCAAAAGAATTTAAATGATCACAAAAGTCTGACAGATTTCAATGGATTAAAGAAAATAAAACTGTGATCCTTCATTTTTAAAATGTTTTTTTATAAATGAATATGCTGGGTGTTTTTTCTGAGTTTACTCTTTTGATGTAACAAAAATTAAGGTTCTACCTTTTCCCCTAATGCTATCATCCAAACCAGAGAAGTAAAGAAATGATTTATATCTACATTAGGAAAAATGTTTGACTTTCCCAGAGGTCATCTGACTTCAACTTGCAAGAGGACAAGATGAGATCAAGTGGTGTTATGCTAGTTTATTGTCACCCTCTGTTAAGACAGTATAAACTTATGAGTTCCAGACTCAACAAAATCATTTCTCTTAGAACTAACAAAATGTTCTTTGAATATGTTTAAACTTTTACATTTAATCTTAAGCACAATCAGTTTATGCATGATGTGAAATGAATGTGTTGAAGCAACACAAAACAGGAATGTAAAGAATGGAAACAATAGCATGGGTAGTAAAACTTTAACACTGTAAAGTGTGATAATGGTTACATTAGACATGCAGAAATGTTTAAACATGGATGTGTAAAGGTAATATCAATCAAGTTTTGGTGACCGATGGACCCAAAATAAAATTCTCTTTGGTGTCCCAATAGGGGTGTATTTTGTTAAATTTGGCTAGAATTAAACCTGGTTTGAACTATCAAGCTCTGGTTTTGTATTTTACATTTTATGCTGCAGAAATAAAGGCTTCCCTTACATGCCATTTGTTCTTGCACTCCTCACCTTCCTGAAAATTGGCATATCAACAACAAAAAGGATGACAGTCAACACAAACCAGACGAAACCAACATCCATCCATCTCTGGATCAACAGCACAGATAAGCTGACAACACCATGAGCAAAGCCAACAGGAAACCACTGATACATGATCTTGAAATGCACAGGAGTCTCATTGAAAAATATCCACAGCAATGTTTTATTTGTTATTGAGACAACTGTTGTTGCTCTTTTGCTCTGTTTAACCTTAATTAGAGATACAATATATGCAAAGTTTAAACATTCTTTTGAACAAGGTTGGACATTTTAATAACTTACCTTTGTAAATGAAATATACAACAAATGTCCTTTTCTGTAGCAGCAGCCCAAAGTAATGTTATCTTTTTTAAAAAAGTTTAAAAGTTGCACACTTTGAATGAAAAGCAGTGTGTCTCCACAATCAAATCTGAAAGCGTATAGTTTTGGATCAAATCAGCATGCAGGTTTATCAGAAGCTACATTTGCTCTTGGTTTGCAGAGTTCCTCTTGTGTCAGGATCTCTAAAGAAAGAGACAGGAAATTACAAAGTTTCCTAGTGCCACCGCGTTCCTGCAGGCTCAGCTTTGTACTCAAAGCAGGAATCTGAATGTCTCCTCCCTCTGCCGTCATCTGTTATCCTGCCTCAGCTTACTATTACTATTAGGACAGACAAGAGCACCACGGCATTGTGTTGAAGCTGTAGCTTTGAGCCATACCCACCACTCACTTCATGGATGATGCCAATCTTCAATGAAGGCTAGTGTCATAAAAAAAAAATAAACATTCAGTTCTTAGACGTTTTTGCTCAAATCTTTTTGTTCAAATTAGAGTTTTTGCATTTGTTGCTGTGAATTATACTTGCATCTTAAACCTTAAATCATACATTTATAACTTTCTTGCTATTGTAGGAAATGGGCAAGAATAATCAAAACAAGACATAAATCAGACATACATTGCTTTTGTCTAAACTGTGAGGAGAGATTCTGGTTTTTAGGGCTTGCTCTATTTCATATAATGTAACCTGTGAATGACTGTTTAATATGGATGGGCTGGTGTAAAGTAACATAGACCTATTTTGTTTCTTCCACATATGTATCTTACTCATGTGTATCTATTTCTGATAGATAGAGATGTAAAGCATGCGGTTTCACTAGTGTTGATGTATGTACTTTATTTTATTCAGCAATTTTAAAGCTAAACAGAAGCCAGCTTCATAGACAAACTCTTTATTTTAAGCAGAGAAATTGTTTTTCTCTCCTTAAAATATATTAAGATGTATTAATAGATAATGCAATTTTCTTATTTACTCATTGAACTCATGTACTGTATTTATTTATGTTTTCTGTAATACAATAATGAGTTTGACCTTACCATTCGCTCGTCTTCTGCCCTCTAGTGGTCAAACTATAATCTGTGGCTCGGAACTAGTAAGCCTGATCGAGAAGCACGGACATTTTAGTGTGCTGCACCTAGCGAGAATACCATGTGGAGAGAACGTAGTCCATTTTAAAGCTGATTATTTCAACTTTAGCGGTTTGAAACATTTAGCTGAGGCAGTTTATTTAACCAGTATGGTTAGCTTGTATATACTTTAGCAACTTTTTTCGTGTTTTTGTGGTGAAACCATTTAGTCGGCTTCAAGTTAAATCATGGGGAAATCAAAGGTAAGTGCCAGACATAGCATGGGAGCTAATGGTTAATAACCATTTACATAGACGTGCCAATTGACTTGTCTTTGATAAAAGGCCTTGTTTTATGAGATCCAGCTCTGTTGGAGAGACATTTATGTATATGTGTTGGGTTGTAAATTTGCATCACATTCATTGTCCGCGTTGCGTAAGAAACGCGCGTCTTGGATATTTAACCTCGGTAATGAGCTCTGTTCGTGTTTTCTTTTTCATTAGACTAAAAACCAGAAGAAATCCCGAGCCCAAGCCATCCACGTGGCTGAGAATGCCTACAGGTCTGTGCCCCACTCCTTCGTGTTTCATCGAGGTCAGGTTGGGAAAAACGTGGGTCAACTCGTCCAGGACATGAGGAAAGTCATGCAGCCTTACACTGCAGAGTCTCTGAAGGTCTGTCTTCCTCTTAAAGCCTGATCAGCTCAAGCTTTAACAACCCACTCATTAAGCTTGTAACTTTGTGTTATTTTTAAAATTCAGGTACGGAAAAAAAATCTCCTTAAGGATTTTGTGTCGGTAGCAGGACCCCTGGGGGTGACCCACTTCATTATCTTTGGCAAAACTCCCAACAGCATCAACATGGTGAGAACTGAAGCTGATCACGACCTACATGCAGTTTTCTCACATAAAGACTGCGTCACCATTAGTTTCATTTTCTTTCTCCTTCCAGAGACTCGCTCGACTTCCCAAAGGCCCCACACTTTATTTTAAGGTCCTTAAGGTACGTTTTGTAACATCCAAGTGAAATTTGTCGGGTTTACATGATGACGCACAGAAACTTGATTGTAAAGTGATGTTTTTCGAAGTAAACGCACTGATGAACCCAAGCTACCAAAGCCATTTGATGACCACTTTGAATTATAAATCAATATTTACTCAGTACTTTTATATTTTTTCTTTCCAGTATTCCCTGATCAAAGATGTGGTTTCATCTTTGAAGAAGCACAGAATGCATGAGCAGCAGTTCACCCACCATCCACTTCTCATCCTCAGCAACTTTGGAGTGGATGGCATGCACGTGAAACTCATGGCAACCATGTTCCAGAACATGTTCCCCTCCATAAACGTCCAAACGGTGTGTTTAGTAAAACAAAAATTGTCCACCTCATGATGAGAACGATGTGATGACAGTATAGTCTTCTGAGTATCTGTGAAGATCTCTCAAAAGTAAACGCTATCTGATTTGTTGTTATGAAAATGGGTTTCCAGCATAATACAAGTTTAAGCCTTGGGTATAACTTTTTTTTATTTTTTTTTTATTAGGTTAACCTCAACAGCATCAAGAGGTGTGTACTGTTCAGTTTTGACCCAGCATCCCAGGAAATTCAGTTTCGGCACTAGTAAGTAATGACCTGTTAATGTATTGATCTCATATCAGCATTTTGAAGTGATGGGCTCAGGTGATGACAGATTACGACTTGACACTTTCATGATGCATGTCTAAAGTAAACGCACTGATGAGCCTTCACACTTTGAGACAGAGTTCTGTTATTTATTGAGTTTTTTTCAGTTACAAAGTTTTTGTTATTGTTCTTGTCCTGCAGTAGTCTTAAGGTCGTCCCTGTGGGGATGAGCCGAGGTATAAAGAAGCTAATGCAGGAAAAGTTCCCCAATATGAGCAAGTTTGAGGATATCGCTGAACTGCTGGTGAAGTAAGATTCTTTTACTTCTCGTGGCACTGAGAAAAGTAGATTGATTCCATTTTACAAAAGTAGAAATTTATCTGAACTCTGTATTTAACAACGCTTCAGGGGAGCAAACTTGTCTGAAAGTGAAGCTGAGCAGGATGGCGAGCACAACATAACGGAGCTGCCGCAGATGTATTCCGGAAGAGGCAACATGCCGTCCCAACAGAGCGCTGTCCGTTTGACCGAAGTGCGTACGAAGGGCCTGGAATACATCGAACTCATCCACTCCATTTGGATCAGCTAAACCTCTTTCATGTTTCTCCTCTTAGATTGGTCCTCGAATGACACTGCAGCTGGTGAAGATCCAGGAAGGGATGGGAGACGGGAACATTCTTTATCACTCCATGAGTGAGTGAATGTTTCTCCCAGCTTGTTTCTGCTTCAAATGTCCAGATGAAAATGATGACAATAGCATTATGAATTCTATGATTTATCTCTACAAGTAAACGCTTACTGATTCAACCTGGGCTCTTTATTTGCTTCATGCACATTTGGCACAATCCGTTTCTCAGACTGAATTATTTTTATTTATTTATTTTTTTTGTACCAGTTTCCAAGACAGAGGAAGAAATACAAGAGATCCTGAAGAGGAAGGAGGCGAAGATGAAGGAAAAGGAGGAACGGAGGAAAACACAGGAGCAAAACGTGGCAAAGAAGAAAGAGAAACGAGAAGAGAATAAGTAATTTGAACCTAAAATCCTTGGGCAGTTTTCTTTCTTTTTTATTAGTACTTGAAGTCTGTAAAATATTCTCATCTTGTAAGGAAAAAGAGTCTGGAAGGCATAAAGAAGAAACGAGCTGAAGCCGAGGAGGACAGTGAGGTGGAAGATCCAGGGATGCAGGACGATCGACCAGCCGCTGTTGAATCTGATGATGATGTGGAGTACTACAGACAGGCTGTGGGACAAGAACCAGACGAAGGTGAGTATTCAAGTCAGTCAGCTGTGCGCCGTTTGTTGCACTAATGTTTCTTTAAATCCTTAAAACGTATTTCTCGACAATGCAGATATGTTTCCGGGGGCCAAGAAGAGGCGGCGTCCAGAGAAGTCTCATGACCGCGCCAAGAAGAGAAAGCTGTCCCCTGGAAAATCCTCAAAACAACCAGATTCTAAATCACCAAAAAGAAAAGGTGCAGTTGGGCAGCACAGAGACAAAACAGGAAAAGCTCCTCATGGAAAAGGATGGAAGAAATCTAAAGATGAGGAGAAAGCATTTGGGAAGAAGAAGCGGCCTCCAGGAAAAGCATTTGGCTCTAAGAAATCTGGAGAGAGGGAAAATAAATTTCCACGCAAAAACTTTGATGGAAAGAAAAACAAGGACAAAACATTTCAGACAAAAGGTCACAAAGGTAAGACTGCCCTCAAGAAGAAAGGTGCAGGTGGAAAGCAAGGCTTCACACGGACGAAAGGAAAGCGCTAAACTTTGCTTTTGTTTCCTCTTCTTTTGGACTCGGATGTAGTTCCTTCCAAAGGCAGCAGAAGGCAGCAAATGTATTTGCTCTTACTGCTTCAGTCTGAGGAAATATTTGAATTTGTTATTCAAATGAACAAACTGTAAAAAAAAAATATATCAGTTTATAGTTGTTGACTTCAGAACAAAAATAAAACATTTTTTGATTAAATATGCAGCTCTGAAGTTCTTGTCCTTTCATTGATTTGTGCATTTCATGAATGTTAAGTATTCTAATATAAAAGTGTTTTTGGTTTAGATTAACTTTATTGGGATTTTTTTTAAGCTTCTTCCTGAAACCTAATATAAAGGCTCTTAGTTAAGAATCAAATTTGAAGAACAAAGATTTAAGCATTCAACATAGTTAAAAGTGAATGTAAAGTATAAGGATGGGAAAATGACGGTTACATATTTGGTGTTACCAATAATCTGATGGCATTTTATAAATTTCTTTGAAAGTAAAGTAATCTGAACTACTGAAGCTAAGTTAGAGTTTAAAATGGTGAATCCAAGCAAAGAACTGCACTGGAAGGGAAAACTAAGATCTAGGTTAAGATGTATGACTAATGCACCATAAAACCAGAACATTCTGGCAATCATTTGTAAATGCTGTTGAAAATGTTTTAACACTTTCAGATTTAAATGTTAAATAAACAGATTCAAATGACTTGCACACAACATTTTGCTGTCATCTGGCAGCAAACCACACTAAAAATAAAATTTTAACCACTTCCCTAATGAGTCTAAAGTAAGTTTAGACTCGTTACAGATGACATTTTGAGAACTATCTGCTTGTGCACTGATGCTTCAGAAATGTTTTTTTTTTGTTCAGTGGCTCCACTTTCAAATGCAGCTTTGCTCAGAGAATTAGTCACAACCCTAAAAGATTAAATGCTTCCTTGTAGATTTTATTTAGGCCATAGTGGGCTTTAGCAAGCCAATCATGGTTGCATCTATTTTTCACTTGCAAATAGTTATTCTACCAAACTCGTTTCTGATTTAGATTATTTTTGATTTATTAAATGTGCATTTTTATTATTTTGTAATTTAAGTATTTTTATTCCATGGGAAAATCTGCAGATGGTAATTGACCATCTCTTCATTTTTAGTCTTTAGTACAAAGTCGCTTTCTAAATGAAGCTCTGACACGAACTAGGTTTTTTATGGCAATATTGACAAATGCATGGTGCTGGTGTCATCACAGCTCAGTTTTCCTTCTGCATCTTGCACAATGCAAGCCGGAGCACAAGGAAGTGACTCTCATGTTATTCTGAGCTGTTCATCACTCACTCATTAGCGGAGCATGATTGAGGAGCAATTCCTGTCTTCAGCCTTTTCATAAAATATTGAATTACAGCTGAAGGAAGTTTGCATGCCTGCCTTTTGGTAAGCTGAAGTTATTTTTACTTCTTGATTGAAATCTGTATACACTTAATATTTTCCTCCATTTTTATTTTTAGAGAACACAACATGGCAGTCAACTTCTCTGAATGTGAGAAGTTTCAGATTGGCCTGCTTCCTGCCATGTATGGAGTTGAGTTTGCTGTTGCCTTGGTAGGAAACACATTTGCACTGTGGCTGCTGCTCATCAGAGAAAAACGCAACTGGCACTCCGGTGTTGTCCTCTCCTGTAACCTGGCCATCAGTGACCTGCTGTACGTCCTCACCCTGCCTCTGCTGATTGTCTACTACGCACTGGGGAAACACTGGGTGTTCGGCGAGGCCGTGTGTAAAATCGAGAGGTTCCTTTTCACCTGCAACTTGTATGTGAGCATTTTCTTCATCATGACAATAAGCGTGAACCGCTGCGTGAGCATCGTGTGCCCTTTCTTCACCCGCTCATATGTGGAACCTTTCCATGTCAAAGTCATCAGTGCCGTCTTATGGATTACTGTTGGAGTCTTCTCCAGCCCTGTGTTGAAGTTTGCTTCTCTTTGTACACACAGTTACGATAACAACACGTTATGTGTGACTTTCTGTTACAGAAAATCTAACGAGACATCTGACTTTATCTACAAAGTGTTCCTTGCTGTTTTTGGCTGTCTTGTTCCTTTCATAGTAACTTTCACTTCTTACTGTGTGTTGTTTCGGGTTGTGTGGAAAAATGCCAACATAACGACACTGGAAAAGCGTAAAGTTGCCTTGTTAGTCTTATCAGTGATTGTCCTCTATGCTGTTTCCTTTGTGCCCTACCATTTCTACCAAGTCTATCATGTGTATTTGAGGAAACATAACCCCCAAAACACAAACTGTTGGGTCTACAATATGTACCAAGTGTCCAAGGGACTGGCAACGCTGAACATGTGTATCCATCCGATACTCTACATGGCTGTGTTTGACAGTATTAGAGTAGCATGCTGTGGAAAGAGTTCAGAGGACAACACAGAAGGATGAGGAAGTAGAGCCTAGTTCCAGACTAAACATGACTTTGCTGCATGTATCTTTGTAAAATGCATCCATGTCACAGCTCTGTGCTAAATACATTTAATCACATCTGTTTGTAATAAAGATTTTTCTTTTTTTTTTTCAAAGTTTTCCTCATTTTATGCATTACATGTAATTTATATAAATGGGATCAAATGTGTTTTCACTTTTTTGTCAAACTTAATGTTTCAGGTCATGCAACAAGTTTACATATCAGATAGAGTAAACACAGGATGCAGTTTCCAAATTATTATTTCAGTTACTAAAAGACAAAAAAATATGTCAAACCAAATGCTCTGTGAAAAAAAATATTGTTCCCCTTGATAAATCCTAAGTTAACTTTGATACAGCATGTTTTTCACAGATTAAATGAATTACTATGTGCAGAATGAAGAAAACGCTTATTGAAAACTTGTAGGTTAAATTCAGACTTCTGCCCAAGTCCCTCTTGAAAATGAGATCTAAATCTCAATGTGGTTTTACCTGGTTAAATAAAAGCACAGCATGGTGTTAAAATACAAAATGTTAATTATTTTATCTTCCTGCATTTTGCAGGAAAATAAAACAATTAACATTAAATATAGATTTACTGCAATGAATCAGGAGATTTTTTTTTACAAAGAGTTAACTTTTGAGGCTGCCAAAGAAGCCCGAATTATCAACATTCAACATCCATAGTACTGATATGATCCTTGTTTTCATCGTCTTTTATTTATCAGTACAGGGAACTAAATTTTGGCCATAAACCTTTATTTTGAAAGAATTGGCGTCACGTTAGACCTTTATTGCGAAGTTTCAGTACCGGAAGTGTGTGCTGGAACTTCGCGGTGATCCTCTTGAAGCTAGGCTAACGGAGAGGATGCCGTCGATTGAATTCGACGAGTAAGTTTCACTAGTTTGAACTATTTCTGAGTGCTTTTACAGCATCTTACGAATATGAAACTGAATTTCCAACTCTGTCTTCTAGCTCCAAGCCCAGCTGGGCCGACCAGGTCGAGGAGGAAGGAGATGAAGGTAAGGAGCATTTGCGGAGCTACAGTTAGCACAGCTCCGGTATTTCGCAGTCCGCGAGGGGAGAGTGAGGCCCGGCTAGGCGGCGTCCACTTCCACGTGGTTGTAAGGCATTAAAAGCAAGTTAAATGTAACCACTGACTGATCGGAATAAACAGCTTTAAAGCGACATTGATCAGACATTTTTCTAACTATCCAAAATGGATCGATTGCTACCAGATGGTTAGAAAGCGGACATGAAGTGTTTTCCAGCATGTAAAAAAGGCTGCCAACGGAAGGCTACGTTTATAACACAGTTATGATAGACACTGCAAATTGATTAATATTTAGCTTCATTTGTCAATATAATCGTTTTGATATCTGGACAAAGCTAAAATAGGAGACATGACAACAAATGGAGAAGTTCAGCTTTCCTCTTAACAGTTTGACCACAAATAATTTGAATAGGTGATTATATTGTTTTCTTTATGATTGTCTGACATGTCACTCGTTTCTTATTCATAGGGATTTTTAAAAGTTTACTTTGAAGATAACTATTGAAGAATCTTCCCGAAGTCTGTAAATTTGGAAAAAAAATGTTTCTTTTTTCAACAGGCACTCTACCATCTCCAAAGGAAACCATTAAAGGAAACATAAAAACTCTCACTGAATATAAAATAGATGAAGACGGGAAAAAATCCAAGGTAAATTATTTGATTACATTATGTCACACTTAAAGTGAAAATATGCAATATATCTATAATTTTATATATCTTATTTTGTTACAGTAGTACTTTATTAATAAAATTATATTTTTCATGCATTTTTTTTGTTTGTTTGTTTGTTTTTGGTGTAGATTGTGCGGACCTTCAAGATCGAGACGCGGAAAGCATCCAAAGCTGTTGCCAGAAGGAAGGTTTGTATCAAAGGTGCTTTCACCTAATGAATGATCAACAGTAAAAGTTCCAAATGATGTAATATTTTTTCTCTCTTTTACTGCAGAACTGGAAGAAATTTGGCAACTCTGAGCGTGATGCACCAGGTCCTAATGTTGCTACCACGACAGTTAGCGATGACGTCTTCATGACCTTTATCTCCAGCAAAGATGTGAGAATCCGTTGCACTTATTAAACCCAGTCTTGTTCACAGCTTAATAATGAAAAATAACTTGAGGCATCCACAAAAGGATGAGAGAACAGTTTACAGTGGATTAGATCAAATGTTTTAGTAATCTGAACTTGCCTTCATTTGATTTTGAAAACAACTCCACAAACATTCCCACCTTGCTAATTAAATTAATAAGAAAAATCGAGTAATAATCTTCAACATACTTTGTGCAGAATCCGTAACTTGTCCCTGAGTTACTAATTTCTCTCATTTTTACAGGACTTAAATGCTCAAGATCAGGAAGAAGATCCCATGAACAAACTTAAGGGACAGAAGATTGTGTCCTGTCGTATTTGTAAAGGCGACCACTGGACAACTCGCTGTCCATACAAAGACACCCTGGGTCCCATGCAGAAGGAGCTGGCTGAACAACTGGGTCTTTCTACTGGGGACAAAGAGAAGTCTCCTGGCTCTGGTACCATTTGTTCACTATTTAATACTCAGATTATCATTATTATTTAAGAGTGGTTGTGAATTAAAACGTCTTGCTCTCCTGTTTTACCAGCTGAACCAGAACCTGTGCAGCCTGCGCAAGCCAAGACTGGAAAATATGTTCCCCCGAGTTTGAGGGATGGAGGAACGCGAAGAGGAGAGTCTATGCAGCCTAACCGCAGGGGTGAGTCTTAGTGAAGGCGCAAGGACTTTCTGCATTTTAGTTCTTGAAGAGCATCTAAATATTAATCTGATTAAACACTGAATAATTTACCCTTACAGCTGACGATAATGCCACAATCCGTGTGACCAACCTGTCTGAGGACACCCGTGAGACCGACCTGCAGGAGCTTTTCAGACCATTTGGCTCCATCTCAAGAATTTATCTGGCAAAAGACAAGAATACCGGACAGTCCAAGGTTGGCACTCACTGTTTTTTGTCTCTGCTGTGTTGATTACCATTCGTCATCATTGTGCTTTGGGATTTTATAGACTATGACCAGAAATGACAAGCACCAGTTTTCTGATCTAATGTTGTCTTTCTTGCAGGGATTTGCTTTCATCAGTTTCCACCGGCGGGAGGATGCAGCCAGAGCCATCGCAGGCGTGTCAGGATTTGGATATGATCATCTTATTCTCAATGTTGAATGGGCCAAGTGAGTTTACAGTTAATTTTGTGTATTAAGTTAATATGCTGTCTTTTTGCTAACTTTTTTTTCTCTTTGCAGACCTTCAAACAACTGAGGGATTCATTAGACTTTCAACATGCCAGATTTTGTCTCTGTAAAGTGTGACTATGATCTAAATAAAGATAAACTGTCACTACCTGCTTCTTGTATGTCCTTTTTGGCTTTGGCAGAGACTATAATATAAAGTTTTGTTTTACTTAAATCAACCATACACCTAGACTTAGATGTTTATATTTTAATAGTTTCTTAAAATTGAAAGAGGATTCTTTTCTTCTTTAAATTCTGCATAAAACCTCACCTGAGAGGAGTGGCTGTAAACATTCATAACATGACTTGGATAAGTTATTTCAGTGTTTACAAAAGGATAAACTTAGATCTTAAGTTTATTTTTTATTGTAGCTTAGTTTTTGAAAGACTTCTACAGTTGTCCAGGTTTCTGTCACTAACATGGCATTACAAGCTATTAATCGCTGGTAGTAATCAGACAAATTGAGTAAGAATGTGCACAACTAACCAAGATAATTAGTCTTGATGGGATTGTAAACCCATTCTGGAGATGGGCGGTTATCAAGGTGTGGGCTGTGGTTAGTAACACGCTCAAGAGTTGCCACACAGACATCCAAAATAATGGCCCAGATTCTCTGTTGAACCAAGGAAAGAGGAGAAAATGGACAGGAGTGAGGCTCAGTGGTCCAAAATCATTTTCAGACAAAAGTAATCTGGAAGTTAGATTGTGGACAGAGTGAGGTTCAGTTTTAAGTTCCCATCTAATCTTCTGGCACTGTCCATGTTTTATGAATTAATTTAAAGCTCTTCTTGTTTCCCTCTACTTATAAGCTGACTTAGCACCTTCCCAAGGACTTTCTGATGGTAGTGAAAGATGGTAGAAAACCCAAGCATACATGACAGTTTTACAGCACAGCTAAATCTATAATGAAACCAAGAAATGAAGTGGCAAACTGTATGATTTGCAATTTTTAAAAGAGAGGTATATGCTTAGAAGCTGGAGCTAACTCGCAAACAGAAATTTATAATCCGCTTATTAAATTTAATTATGTAAGGAGTAGATGCAGATGTAAATACCAAAACTAATTTTACTATTTGGTGCAAATATAGGATAAGAGGTCTGCACAAAGCTGCATCATCATTAGTGGTATTAATGCATTGATCCATTCAATCACATACAATTTCAGAAGAACTTTATTTGAAATATTAATATAAAATCTACATACAATTTGTTCCACATTGTTTTTATTCATGTTGTTAAATGTTCAATTAAGACTCAATATGGAATGATTACTACATAGTACATAGTGGCCACTTGGTGACAGCTGAAAGTCAAAATTACTTAAAAAGTATTCCAACATCAGCATTAAAACCTTTAAAACATGGAAATGGAGAAATTAATCAGAAACCTCCATCTTCTCTTGTTTGATATCTGAAAAAAAAAAGTGAATAAGTTTAAATTGTAAATGCAGGTTTGGAGAAATAAAGCAGACAAACCAAATTACCCACCTGCTGTAGCTTGTTCCTCCTTCATCCTGTCTGAGACGCATTTCTTAATCTCCAGGCCGATGGCTCTGGAGAGCGGGGGCGGGACAGCATTTCCAACCTGGGAAAAAGAAAACACACATTTCTGATCATGGCGATAAAGAGTTTATTACTTGATAATTTTATCACCTAATGTTAAATTGTTTGGGAAAATGCTTCTGTTAAAGAACATACCTGTCTGTGTTTGTCCAAGATGTTTCCAAAGAAGCGGTAAGTGTCGGGGAAGCCCTGAGAGCGAGCGCACTCCCTCACACTGACTACTCTGTGCTGCTCTGGATGCAGAACACGGCCCTGTAGTAATAGATTTGGGTTAAAATCACAACAACAACAAAAAAAAGAAGAGGTTTATTATTAAATAGAAGCACCTAAATATTACTCAAAGCCACATGAAATGAACTGAACATTCTCAAACCTATGGAAGGTATTAGATTGATACTTTTAACAATAAGCCATAAAATTTGTCCCAGAAAGAGAACGTACCTGCTTCCCCATGGGTTCAGGGTTGGTAACGGTTGTGCTGAAGAAACCATCCCACTCCAGTCTGCCATACAGCCCGGCCCAGTGATTGTGGCGGTTCCCAGTATGGGGCAGACACCAGGGGATCAGCGTGTTGAACTGCCTGTCAGCAGAGTCGCAGGTTTTCCCTAAAATAACCAGACATTCCTTCAGCCGGAGACACAACCATCATCGATTCTATTAAAAATCATGTAAATGAACCTTACATACCTCCTGCACAGGTGCAGACGCCTCTGAGAGCACCGGTGCTGCTGCGTCCATTCTTCTTATCGTGATGCGTGTAACGTAGCTTCTTCGTCGTGGTGCCGTCTTTTAACCGAACTTCAATGTTGGGAAGATCTCTCCAGTCGGAGCCCGGAGCCAGAGGGATGTGACGCATCCTGGCCTCAACCAGAGCACTCATATCCTGAAAACAGAAATTATTTAACAAGAGTAGCGGTAATTTGTGTTGAGGTTCTGTAAAGACTAAAATGTAGCTGACCTTGCAGATATGGTCTCTGAGAATGGGCTGGTACTGCGAGCCTCTGATCTGCCTCTGGAACCAGGACTGAGGTTCTCCATTGTAGGAAATCTCCAAAGCAGCAGCACCATTGCGAATCTCGGGCAGGTCAGACATGGTGTCCCTGACTGTGATGGTCCTGTAGATGCCGCCGTTCCCTCTGATCCACAACAGAACAGTTAGATCCACAAGCTCTATGGAGATCTGCAGACCTGCAGAGGTCAAACTTTTTTGTATTTCTTACCGCGTCACATTGCTGACATATTTCTTCTCGTCGACAGCCACGGTAAGCGAGCACGCTCTGGGAGCAAACACGTGCAGAGGTTCAGGGTAGCGAGGAAGCTTCTCTCCTGGAGCAGCAGCCAGGATGATTGCCCTGCGGCGGGTCTGAGCCACGCCATACTGACCGGCCTGATGAGCAGGAGAAAACAGAGCGCCAATCTGGTTTAGCCTCAGCAGGACAGTTTCACACTTCCACAGCAGAAAGGCAGCGGTCTGCATGGTGGTACCCACCTGAAGGACTCCAAAGGTGCACTGGTAGCCCATTCGCACCAGGCAGCGCAGAGTCAGCTTCAGGACCATGGAGTTCTTGAAGGATACAAAGTTCCTCACATTTTCCAGCAGGAAGAACTTTGGTCGGTAGTAGTCGCAGTAACTGCATAAGGAGCCAACAATCAGAAATCCAAACTGGATTGTCTTCTATGTAATATTATTCATAGCTAGTCAATAAGACGCTCACCTCAGATAGGACACCACAAGTGAGTTTTTGAACTTAGAATAAGTGCGAGAATTGAAGCGGTTCATTCCACTGAAACCTTGGCAAGGAGGTCCGCCGCACAACATTTCTACATCTCCCTTCTGAGGCAGCTTTTGGCCAAGGGAGTTGGTCTTTTCTCCTGACATGACCAGCTTCAGGAGGACATTGCAGTCCTCTGTGAAAACTGTGGTGCCAGGGTTGTTGAGTCTGAACGCCTGTGCAGCAGGTTCCCACATCTCAATAGCCCAGAGGGTCTCAGAGATACCTGAAGGAAACACAGGGGATCTGTAGGCTTCAGCAAGTCAAATTTAAGACTTTAAAACTTTGGAGGGAATCCTGCTGGTTCACATGGGCTGGCAACACAAGTGAGCTGATGGCAAAAACAAATGTCAATAAAACTGGTGATAATTTTGCACTCATCCATACTGGAGGCAAAAAAATAAGCTAGCTAGCCAACAAGGGTATATTAGCAGCTAATTAGCGACTGTCTGGAGTCAGAATGCAATGAAGACGTCTGCCTGCGACTAAAACTACAAACGACATTGAATAGTATTACTACAACATTTAAGAGCTGTGATAAGCATATTTGAGGCCAACTTACATTCTTTAAAATGAACTTAAAATATTTTAAGATCTTAACTTTAGAAACATGAATTTAAAACCTTTTAAAAAGCAACAAGAGCAAATTCTGGGCAACACATTTGTGTATTTGATGAAATATTCTGGTAACTGAAACACAAGATTAACCTACCAGCCTGGTGGAAGCCTTCAGAAAGTCCACCACAGCCAGAGAAAACATCAAGGGTGCGATATTTTGGTACTTTAAATGTCTGTGGTTCCGTGCGAGACTCTTGTGGTTCTTGTGATGCTTTTCCTTTGCCTTTACCTGATAAGTGTAAAGTGAAATATCTGTCAGCAACAAATTCAAGAAGATCCAGATCCCATATAGGTCTTTTTTTTTTTTTTTTTTTCAAAAGCCAACCTTTTCCTTTGCCCTTCCCCTTCCCTTTATGAACACAAGAGCGGGCATGGTTAGGAGGATCTTCGAAACTCTTTGATTTAGCATTGTAAGCCTGTAAGATAGAACAAATATCAGACATATCAGACTACACTTAAGAGATGCTTAATTCAAGCAAATTTGAATTGGCAGCAGAAAAACAGAATAGGCAACAGACGTACCTCCAGGAAATAGAAGCGGTCCGGTCCACCGCTGGAGTAATCTTGAACAGATTCATTCAGGTCTTCTGCGTACTCTACTTGACAGCGTCCAAGTACCTCAGACATGCTAACCGTCACTTCCTCATCACTCCAGTATAGCTGATTGATGTCTGTGTGGTAACTGGCTTTGATGCCTCTGTGTGTGTTCTCCGGCCTGATTATATATACAAATACCTGTTAATTCTTCACTCTTTTACACAAAAAAAAACCCTTAAAGATCATGAAAATAAATGAAACGTGTACCTGTAGAACTTGTAGAGTCTCAGCTTGACCTCTGAGGTGTCTGATTTTCCATTGCTGCGGCGATGACAGAAAATCTCTTTGATGCGGCCAACACGGAAAGGCTCTGGGGCATCCAGGTTTGACCCCTTAATGTAGTCTGAAGACTTTCTGTAGTACTCCGGATACAGATCTTCATCCACATCCTCTTTTCTGTGGGAGCGCTTCACCGGACTGGCTGGTTTCACACTAAAAAACAGAAAGGTATTGAATCACATGCTTATTTAGGTAACAGTCTTAAACTGAGAGCTTCAGTTGTTTTCTAGATCCCCTAGAAATCAGATGGATATATTTGCATGCTTTTTCATTGTTTTAAATGCCATAAATCACTTTGTTGCACTTTACTGCATAAAAAGAGCTCTATGCAAAACAGTCATTATGGACAGTGAGCCACATTTTAACCATGTCAATAATTAGATCAGTCAGTCTCCCACTCAATCAATCCTGAGTAAAATCAAGACCATTTTAAAAAATAGGTTGCTTGAATGACATCTTGTTTTTAGTCTATAAAGTACAGAACAATGAGCCAAATTGCTTGTAAGGTCACATCAGAAATTAGGAGGAGTACGAAAGTGTTGGTTCCTTTTGCATAATTTACAGTAGCTTTTCCATAAAAGTCAAAAAGGTCAGTGATTGGTTGGCTTCCAACAGTTTGTTTGAATCTCCATTCTCAGTCACTAGACTTCTGATGGCATCAAATATAAAGCAAGTTAATCTCCAGCAGCCCTGTTATTACTGCCCAGACCAGTTTCGGGAAGTAATAACTACCCGTTAGAGCTACAGAAATCCAATTATTTAAACAAGGGAATATTCTTTGTTACCTAAAACCGAAGGCTTCTGGAGGCATGTAGACGCTGTCTCCAACCCTGAATTGTTCTCCCTTGAAGCAGGCAAATGCATACAGAGCCTTGTTGTCGCTGTCCTCGTTCTGCAGGAGTTCAAACGCTCGAGGTACTTCCTGTTCATCTCGCTCCTTAGTACGAACGCAGCTGCCACAGAGTCTAAATGAAAACGCAACCAAGTGAATGAAACATCATAAAAAACTAGAAAACTAAAGCAGGAATCCTTGGCATTATTCGATGCCAAACAAGTTCTTTTACATGCCTTTTTATTAATATTACTGAACAGGTTAAAGTTTAAAAAGCCATTTACCTGAACTTGCAGTCTGTCGATTGTTCAGTTTTAGGAGGAGTCTCAAATCGAGCAAACTCTGTGTCATACCAGAACTGATAGAAGAAACTCTTCCCATCGTCATCAATCACCTTCAGGTCAACATCCACCCCACCCTGAAATAAACAGACCTTCCAAATAAGCAATTCAGGACAAAATGCAATACATAGTGCATTAAGACCAGCAACTGACCTCCATGAACCAGTTGTCTGATGGAGCTTTGTACATGACGTTCACTTTTCCCTGTACATAATTGAGTAGCATGTCTTCACATTCATCGACGATAACCAGCTCCAGTGGATCAGAGGACTCTCCGAGGACTGTGTGGATCCCACGGAGGAACCAGTGGGCATGAAACATCTTCCCATTATTGTCCTCCCACAATGAAGTGATCCTGAAAAGGAATGTCTCATTAGATATAAACAGGTTAGAGTCCTTATGACATTAGAGGACATAAAGAGATGTCATACCTCGCCAGATACAGAGGAGTTGACGGATCTTCTGATGAAACTGAGACGCAGTCTCCCACTTCCAGCACTTCATCGTTCAAGGAGACTTTCTTGTAGTACTGCCTCTTCCCTACGGTCTGAAGAGAATCTGAGTTAAAACCCATACCCACACCAGCACTCCTATTTGACAAAAACTTGCGGTGCTTTGAAAGGAAAACTATAAAAAAAATAATAATAATAAATAAATAAATAAATAAACACTTCACACTGGATATCTTATGATTATTTTAAAAAATACATAAATATTTAAGTTTTGTAAATAACCAGTCTGGGTTTCTGCTCTAGAAAGCACTATCATCATAAAACTGATTTGAGTTTCGAGAAATCACTTCATGTTGTCCATTTCCATTAAACCTCAAAATCAAGCCACAGATGTTAAAGGGAAACTGTAAATTATGTCAAAGGAAACATGTTGTAACACAACCTTCAGCCTACAACTGCTGGTTGCAATGCATGTTAATGGTAATGCTACTGCCACCTGCTGGAAGAAAGCAGGTATCACATCTAAACTCTCAATCTCAAGAAGTGAATCTTGGGTTTTTTGTCATTATGCAGATTGTGTTTGACAGAAAAACCAACCGTGTTGTCACAGAACTAAATCCTACCTCAACAGGCTCGCCAACCCATGCAACTTTGGACTGGGTCTGCCTCTTTTTCTTGGTCTGAAGAACCTTTTTGGTCTTCTCTGCTGGAACATCTTCCTCTTCAATATTCTCATCGTCCTCAGCCTCCTTTACAGCAAGGTTTGGACATCTAAGGGAAAAGAATTACAAAGTTTAACATGTTTAACAGCAAGAACAAATTGAGATGACAACCAAAAAAATTTAATAAATAAATTTGTTTTGTCTTGCTGCTTAACCATCCTCACCTTCTCTGCTTACAAGCTTGCTTGCTTTTACCGCTTCCTCCAAATTTGATCATATCCTTGCAGGCTGTGCACTTGCCACAGTCAGGAGACTGGCACACCTGGAGACGGGAGACAAAATCAAATGTTTTATTCATGTAGAAGTGCAATGAAGGATCACCATAGCTTGGCGTAAATCAGAGCTTCTCCAACTCACTTCACAGACTCCACAGCGCTGCCGTTTGAGTCCTCCTTCCTTATCATTCTGCTCTATCTGATCAGCGAAGAAGGCATCGAAAATCTGGTAGACCATCTTGGTTGTGGTGGCCTTGGTTGGTCCCTTGCTGTCCTTCTCTATCTTAGTTGGGTGGCGGATGGTCTGTCTTCTGGCAGCTCTCCTGTCAACGGAAGAAAGTTATGTCATTTAAAGCTGTTTTGGTTTCACCTCATCACATGTGAAGTGATGACATTATGATGCTGCTGGCCGATAAACCCCAGCGTCAGGCCATGCAACGCAACAAGCAAAGAAATAAAACACACACTCTAGATGGAAAAAGCATTTTGAAGTGAAAGTATTGAGTGTGGAGAATCTGATTTTTAAGATGAAAATTTAATAAATGAGCTACAGTTGTCCTCTTCTAGAGACAACAGATTTTTTTATGAACTACCAGTTTACACATCTCAAACCAAAAGTGAACACATTAATGTAGCAAAAACTAGACTGCTATTCAAACTTGTTGCTACGGCCTGAAACCAAGTTGGCACCAATTCACACACCTACTGATAAAAAATGCTATATTTAAACAATAACTTGGGATACAAAGCAAAACCGTGATTAAAAACAAAATGGTTTAGCATGAACTACGGTATGGATCTTTGAGCATCAAGCGTTGGAATGTTTCACATGAACACAGCCACAAACAAGCTAAATGCAATCACAGTAAGGCCTACCTACCAGTACAGCTGCATGCTGCATTAGGAAATGTTGAAGGAATATTAGACTTCTGGGAGACAAGGCTTGACGAGTATGAATACACGAATACAAAAGTAGTAAAAAACAACAGCTTCTTAATAGGAGCTTTCATCGTTAGCTCATGCTCACAGAACTTTACCTCTTTCCTAGGGTGACTCCTGCCAGTTTGATCAGATCTCTCATGCAGGGAGTAACAATGATTGGCTGCTCATCTGAGTCGCCGGCCTCATCGTAACTCTCCACTTGCTCCACCACGAACTGGGCGTGGCGCAGCAAGGTGTCTTCAGTGAAGCAGTTGAAGTTCAGTCCTGCTGGAGGGACGGCGGTCTGCAGGAAACGGGCAAAGGCGGTCAGCGCTGCATCGCAGCACAAAAAACTCAAAGTGCTCAAATTTATGCAAGAGCTCACCTCAATCTTGTTGAGAAGATCTTCGTAGGTGGCGTCTGGGTTCTTCTGGAGGAATTCCACCACAATCTTGCTCATGTAGATTTTCTCCTGCATCAGTGCGAAAATGGGAGCATACTCCTCACTGGGCTCCATCAAGATGTAGTCGGCAAAAGCTGCAAAAACGAAGAAGATGTTAGCAAGTCACTTCGACGGTGGTAGGCATTTGGTAAGAAGAGAACTTACATGTTGTGAATCCAATTAAAGCCTTTTCTCCTCCATCAAAACCAGTTATCCACCAGGCGTTGATGGCTCCAAGCTTTCTGGCAAAAACACCGCCTGAGTCGAAGAAAATGAGGCATAATTTGTAGAGTTACAAGCAACCAACTCAAGGTTTACATCTTGAAGGAAACGGTCATACTGGTTAAGCCCGGGCTGTCGTCATAGATTGGTTTCACATAGCAGCTGAAGTAAAGCTCCACGTTCTTCTCAATCAGCCCAGAGTCAAATGGGCAAAGATGGCCACGCTTGTCATACACACTGCAAAGAAACACCATGCCACTTAGTCAAGAACCATCACAGAGCACAAAGCAGCTTGGATCTAGACCGGATCCCCTACCTGAAGTTTGTGATCCGGTGCTGTGGCAGATGGTCGTAGCTCTCAAATCCATCCTCATTAGCCTCAAACAGCGACAAATTCTCATGCGTTAACATCTCTGGCTCTTCAAGCTGAAAGTGGAAGTTAAAAATAGTCAGGTTTGGAATTAAACGCCACCCTGACGGGCTTTGACCATCTGAAACCACGAAGCTCTCACCGCATTATCAGGATCTCCTTGAAACATCTTCAGATCCGGATCATCCAGATACTGCCTACAGTCAGGGCATTTAGGAGGCGGCGTCTGGAGAGAGAAAAAATAAGTCAAAGAAAAACGTTGAAGCTGTTCATGTTGTTATAAACCACAGCATCAACATTTAAAGAACCACCTCAATACCTTTGCAGCAGGTCCTGGTTTAGTAATCTTGGATTTTGACTCCTCAGGAACAAGTCTGCAGAAAAACAAGTCAAAAGTTGGAAATAATGAATTCACTCCAGGAGTAGAAAAAAAAATCTGGATTGGTAAGGACTTACTTTTCATCAGAATCCACCTTGAGGCGTTTCTCCTCCTGAGTCTGCAATAAAGTGCAAAATAGATTTAAACAAACACTCAAAGTCCAACCCTGATCAGATATTTATCTGTGCTGATCAATAAAATCATCACCTCTTCAGAGTCGTCTTCTTTCTGCACATCATTTATTCCATTGATGGCTTCTCCGTTCAAGTCCTCAGATTTGCGTTTCTGACTGTAAAGCAAATCCATTTTAATGTCAGCCACTTCCTGAGAGAAATAATTGGACTCTACTTTTTCTTTTCAGAACACATGAAGCCGATACGTACACTTTAGAGAACAATGACAAGATGGTTGGTTGTTTGCCACTGTTTCTGGTGACTCTGGTACTAGTCGGTGATTCTACAAAATAGTTTAAGAAATTAAAAATGTTTCTTGAAATATTCATATTTTGTGAATCAAGCTGTTAAAAAATCTGAATTTGCTGGACTAAGGCTTAAACTAACTTTTAGTTTCAGAGTTTGCCTTGGATCTGCGTCCACCTTTCCCTTTGAGAGCAGCTGGTGACTTGGTTTCTGTTTCTTCCTGTTCTGTCGCCATATTTACATCTTCGTCCTCTTTATCTTTATGGGAGCCATTAGCAAGTCCATTCGCCTTTCCATTCTGCTCCACGCTGTCCTCATGTGAGCCATTTTCAAGACAAAGCTCTTTGCCCAGCAAGACCTTAACTTTAGAGATGTAAACCTCCTGAGGGAAAAAACAAGTTACAGTTACATGGCAGATGAGAGGATCTCCATGAATAAGAAAATCATGAGGAAATGAATTAGAATGAAATGACTCAAGATTAAATATTTCAAGTACACCATGATTTTTTTTTTTTACTAGTTTATGACTTCAGCATTGATTAAAACCTGTAAATCTCTTTAAGATGAGCCAAAGTATTCCACAAACCCAATTAGAAAAGGGATTCTTAATATGGAAATGTTAGGTTAAGGCCAATCATGGGGAAAGCTGCTGGCTTGACAGTTGTCCAGCAGATGGTCAAGCTGGCCACAGAAGGTATTCCTTAAAGAAGTTCTCTCAGAGCCATTCCTGAACACATTCATGGAAAGTTTTGTGGAAGGAAAAAGGTGCACAAGCAATAAGATTAACTATAGCCAAAAGAGGACTGAACAATGATGAAGCACTGGATTCATAATGTTTCAGGTTCAATGTGAAGCTTCCACAGTTTGTGATGATTTGGGGGAGCAATGTCACCTTCAGCAGTTGTCATAGGCTATCTTATGAAGGTCACCTCAAACAGAGGGACATTACTCAGCAACCTTAAATCACAGTATGCGTTCCCTCAGCTGATAAAACTGTCTGGAGATTACATCCAAACAACACAGATGAGCTAAAGTCTGCTAATAAAGCACATCACCTAATAAGTGGGTGATTTTAAGGCTTCGGTGGGACTTCATGGGATGCAGTGATTAATCAGTTGTCAACAGAAGCACTCTAAGCTGCCACAACCAAAGTTAGAAAAAAAAAACACCACGAGTTTTCATTTTTGCAACTGAATCATGAAAACAAATGCACTTTTCAATGTAGTGATATGTATTCATGTAGCCAGGCAAGAACAGAAAATAAATACATAGAATCCCTGACCTTTGAGATTTCTGAATTCTTCATTTTCTCCTCCAGGTTGGTCAGCTGGTCCTGGGCGTCATCATGCAGGAAGTCCTGCACCAACCTTAGCTTCTCTTTCACCTGATCCTGAAATAACAGGTTCACAATCATGACAATTTCAGGTAAAAAAAATAAAACACAAACTTACATGACACAATTGCATTCCCTTAATTATGTCATGTTAAAAACATCTGACACCAAACTTAATTGTATCAGATTCTAGTGAAACAGATGCAGTAAGACAGTGTTATTGATTTCAAACTTTACTTGCCTCCTCTGGAGATCCATCTTCATCCAGCATCTGCAACCTATACCCAGAACACATGACAAGATAACGTTACAATTATCCCAAAGGAATAGCACGCTGACTTACAAATTAACAGAGGGAAAGGGGAAAAACCTAAATAAGAAAACTTCATGAGTGGCGCCAAATCACGCACACGAACCCATCCATTGTGAGGCTAACCATGCTAGCAAGCTAATATGAGGAGAAGGGAAAACTACAAGCTGAATCTGACAATTGGCAACAAGCTAACGCTAGCTGCAAATGCTACTGCAAAAGCAAAGCGGTGAAGTTCAGCAGACATAAGCAGCGGGGTAAGTGACAAATGGCCAGGCCTGCTGTTGTAACTCCTAATATAGCAATGTACCTGTCACAATATTAGCATTTTTTTAATATTACCATACCTCTTTCTCACGTCGTCGGGCAGGGACAAGGACGTTTTGGATGGCATCTTAAAAAGCTATTTAAAAGCCGAATGACAAACACGATAAAACAGCTTTAAAAATGTTAAAACCTGGTTGAGCCCGCTGTCATTAACCACAGCACGGCTCTATAGTGACCCACCAGTCTGTGGACGCTTCTTAACGTGGATGCTATATGCAGTTCGGGCGCGCAGGCCGTGTTTTCGCGCGGAATGTAGCGTTGGAATTTGCGTTTCCTTTCCGGGAGCCGAATCTTTTGGCTTAGAACGCCAGCAAGAGCCGACTCTTCCGTTTCCCAAATAGCTTCACTTCTTCTTGCCCTGGGAAATAACTTCATACATGGAAACACAATCCCAGTCCTTTATTGACTAATTTTTCTGAATGCAACAATTTTAACTTGGTTGATATAAAAAATGTTAGAAAATGTTTTTGTTTTTAAATAAAGAACGTGTTTACGCATTTTATAAAAAAATCGCAGGTTGTAAGAGGATGTGAAGACAGAAGAGGTACGAAAAGCTGCTTTCACTGGTTGATCCTGACTCATTTGTCCATTTACGGATTTGTCGCATAACTGTCTTTTGAAAGAGGCTTAACACTATCCTGTGTATATTTTTCAGTGTTATGAATGACCGCGGCTTATTTTTTAATTGAGTCTCAGCATAAAAAGTTTGTAATCATTATATCTTTGTAGTATGTCATTGTATGTACACGTTATCCAAAGTTAATGTAAAATGGTCCATAAAGGATTTTTCGTATGGTAGGTATTATTGTACGTTCACCTAATGAGCTGGCAGATCCAGCCGGCTCAGTTGCGAGCGATACGGCAGTAACGGAAACCCAGCACTGCAAACGCTACCATTACAAAGACTTATGGGTAAAATACCCTAAATATAAAATATACAATCTTTATTGAACAATTGAGTTGGGCTCACAAACGCATTTTATGTGTCTAATTTAGAACTCATAGATAGAACAGTTAATATTAGGAGGCAAAATATTGCCCAAATTATGCATGTTTATAAATGAACAAAAAGCCTCGGTTTCCCGCTGATGTGTCGCACTTGTTGAAGTCCGCTGACAGGCGGAAGCAAAAAGATGTTTACTAACGGACAACAACAGAAATATCCATGTTGGCATTCGCGATTTGAACCTTAATAAGACACTTAGTATTCAAAACTTTGTTCATTTTGTCTCCTTACTTTATTGTAATTGAGGATCAAACGCATTTCTAACTCCACATTTCACTTTGGTAACATATATTTTTTAAAAGGATTTAGGTTAAAATGAAACTCTTTTCTGATACACCAGACCTGAATTCTTTCTCTTCCAGGTATAGTTGACCTCAGACCTTCATTCATCAGGTCTACACTGAATAGCTGAGATGTTTTTGTGCAGGAAAACAACATCTGATCAGCTCACAGTTTTACTGTAATGTATGATTCAGATCCTACGTTAGGTAGGATGTCATACAGTCTGAATAAAAAAAAAGAAAGTTCCCTGATAAATGACACTAATATAAGTAGCATTAAAACTTTTAAATCTATCATGTAACCTCTACAACTCAATTAAAAACAAACTGGAATCTTCTGGGTGTGACATAAGCAAACAAATGGTGTGTTTATATAAATGTGAATGACTAAACTTTGACCTTGCAGTCGCTTTCAGAACCTAAAGATGTTTTGCATTTTAGCCCTGTTCTGATCAGCTAACAAATTGTTAATATGATTTGGGCCTTTTCTCTGGTTGAGCCATCATAGAAGTGTAATATTCTTCTTTTAAGGTCTTTATTCTGTTGCTGACTGTGGTTCATGGGGAAGGGATTCGTTCTGTAACCAGTAGGTTTCCAGTTCAACCCCTCCAGTTTGTTTGCCCCTGGTGTTGTTCCCTTAGACAACTCACCCACCTTGTCTGCTGGGGCCCCAGCGGCAGCCTAGCTTCTGGGCACCAGTGGCGACAGTGTGGCTTACCACCATAGGGGTGTGAATAACTATAGTTTTTACACAACTTGAAGTCATTGAACTTGACGAAAGAATTCTATGCAAATGCAGGCAGGTTACCATTTGTTGTCATTTCTGTTTATCATCAGCTTTTTAGTGTCCTTCATTGATTGAAACTGTTCATAATTCCCCTTGTCTGATTCATGGAAATAAACGGTGCTTTACAGTATGATGATCCAAACACAATGCTCCAACCACAATTGGACATTTTGTCCAACAGGCTTTTGGGATTCTTAAATGAGTTTTTTCTAAATTTATCTGGACTTGGATGTTTTCTGCTTTTTGCACAGGGTCTCTCCGCATTACTCTATATCTTTGATAACAGCTCCTTCAATGTTGCTATTGACCTCCTACTAACTTTCTTCTGGTCTTTTAATACATTTTGCAGTGACGTCCAGTTCTTGGTCATGTCCATGTTGAGCATTTTTCTTACCACTTCATGATGACAGTATTCCATTATTTATCTAATGCTTAGGGAGTTAATTGTATGTCATTTTTTTATTTAGCAAATTGGAAACTCTCCACAGAGAATTAAAAGATGTTTGACTTCTGTCTGATGTGACAGAAGTCTTGCTATTGTAAATGATCAGCTATTTGCTTGTTGTGCCACAAGATGGCATCATGTATCCATGCTCCAAAGAAAGTCATTCTTGTATCAGATCAACAACTAGAACACTTTAAATATGAACACAAATAATATATTCTTTCTTCATGCGATTGAATGGAAAATATTTCAGACGGAAATGTACAGTGTGTTTTTTATTGCTGGACAGAAACAGGGAAATCTTACTCTTGGTGCCATTTTGTCCTGGGAGATTTTTCCTAAATAACCCCAAAGTACATTAAGCACAGAAATAACTAACAGAGGTTTTATGTGAAAGAAGGATATAAACATTTTCTATTAAAACCTCACCTACAGGTTTCCAAATCTGGTCTAATATCTGTTAAGGCACTAAGACTTGGCAGGCAGCCCAGTAGCACAGCCTCCTGGGATTGATTCAGCCAATGTTCCCACCCAGGAATTCTGGATGTCTGACGGGAAACAGGCCCAACTCTCCCAAGGCCACTATAAGTCAGTCTCTCCCTTCACCCCAAAACTTCCCCCACGCCCCTAAAAAAAGCCTCCAGGGTGCTTTATGCTGTGCTTCGCAAAGACAAACCATCTCAAAAACAGACAGCTTTCTTCGCCACACCCCACTTCATCATTCCCGCTCTCTGCCCAGTTTCCCATCATTGCCCAGTCTTGCTTTAGCCTTTAAGCTACTGAATAATTTTATTAGGTAAGAAAGCCGTGATTAATGCCCACGCAGCATTTGCACGCACGATTCCAGGCTTTCAAGTTGAAGCGAGTGCTCCTCTGACCTTGTCAGAGCATGTTTGGATTTAATACTGCATTTTAAATACTTTGCAGATCTAGGCACAACAACAGAACGTCTCTGGGCCTGCAGAGAGGCCCCGGCTGCCTCTGAATTTCTTCACAGCCTGAAATGAAACTGAAGCACAAAGAATTTGTTTCAGTATGTCATTTATTTTATAAAACTGGAATGCATTTAACAAAAGGTTTATGTACCTCCATTAGTGTTTAGGATTGTACCAATTTAACACAGGCAGCGTGCTACAGAACACACAAAGCTATTGCACACAAGACATTTCATACCACACAGAAAATCATACATACTGTACAAAGACACGACATAATCACACATTGCTATTTATATTTATCATACAAAAACATTGACATACACTGAAATCATGTATACTAAAACACTGTTCCATCCAAAAGGGGTAAAAAGGGGGAATTTAAACATCATTGAAGCTGCCAAAGTGCTTTTAACCATTTCTACTTGGCTGTCTAAATGCAAATGTTACTCTTAAAAAGAAAAAAAAATACTAACGGAGAGGAGAAGTTTTCAATCTCTGCTTACAGGAAGATTAGTGTAACCCTGAACAACAGGAAATGGACAGTTGAAAACAGGACTTCCTAGATCTGGAGGAAGTTGCATGTTTTATGTCAAAGAATGAAGAAGCATTTCTCCCAGAAGGATAGATCCCTCCTGTGCGTTTGAAACCGGATCTTCTCCCTTCGTACAGAGGTGGCGAGAGGTCGGGTGGGGTCTTTGGAAAGATGAGTGGTGTTTACGCTTTTAGTTGCACAAAGCATATGGCCAGCGAGATAAACTGGGATGTTCACGATTAATTTCTTGTTCTTGGTGCAAGAAGATTTCACAGTGAGGGTGACCTACCCTGTTCGTCCCACTCTCTGCTCATCAGTGACTTGGCATTTCAAAATCCTGATCAATAATACTGTCTAGAACGGAGCTCGCGCTCCGACACTTCATTCATACATTCAGCCTTTTTTCCTCCCAGAAGAAGGCACAAGCAGAAGTTGGCACATGGCTGCTACATGGCTACAACACTGTCAGGGCAAAAATCAGTCTGAGAGCCGTTAACGAGTGAAATTTATCAGCACCAAATAACCTGACGTGCTTTCTGGTTCGGCCTTCCTCAGTGGAAACTACAAGGATTTAGAAAACAATGCAAGAGAGACACAGTTTAAGAGGGGACACGGAAGAAGAGGTGTTAGTGGTGGAAGCTGGACTATACAACACGAACGTTACACTTACAAATGCCTTACAATTTCATCATGCACTAAATAAAGCAGATTATGTACTTTTGTTGTGGTTATTCAATTTGGTTAAGCAAGGTTATATAGGGAATATTTTGTTGTTGTTTTTTGCTGAAAAATCACTCAGTGTGGTCTGGGTTACGTGGAGTGCTCATTGTTGCAAATTTCTTCCTCTTTTATAGAAAGGAGTGGTGGATTTCTACCTGTCTCTACAAAGATGAGTGATGCAGTCGAAGCTTACACAGGTCCATCTGAATGCTAACAGACAAAAGTGCAACTTTTGCATTGACACAGGTCAATCTAACTTGGATGTTATGCATGTTCTGTTGCTAATTTTGATTTTTGATATACATTTGCAAGTTTAAAGACAAAAAAAAATATGAAAATGGTTTCCTCCATATCTGCTGATAAATGTACCTAGCCACAAAGCTTTTTTCACATTTCTCAACTTTTTTTTTCATATATTGAATTGGTAGCCTCTAATAATGTTTTAACACCTGTTTCACAGCTGAACATTGAACAAGTCACACAGTTTTATGTGAAAAGCACTCTGCGTCATGTAATGTGTCCCAACAGACAGCTGGATCCCAACCGGTCCAGAAGTCCAGTCCCAGCACATGCTGGCTTCTCTGCTAACATCTGTCCGCCTCATCATCATGTCTCTCGGTTTCGTGCACACACACAGCCTTCAAGTCAGACACAGGTGGTACACGTTTGCATGATGGGTGTGGTCTGGTGTTCGAATTTGTTGGTGCAATGTTCCAGAGAGCTGGAGCTCTTCAGCTGGACCAGGCAGCGTTCGGACGGCCGGCCGCTCTGCAGCACACCCCAGCAGCACAGCAAACGCAGGAACTCCCTCCTCATGTCTTTGCTGCGCAGTACGTAGATCAGTGGGTTAAGCGCAGAGTTCAGAATGGCTAATCCAAAAAACTTATCTGCATCTTTGAGCACAGGGCAGTCTTGGATGTTGCAGAACGAATCCAGGAGCAGCAAGGTAAAAACTGGCAGCCAGCACATGATGAAGACACCCAGCACAATTGTCACTGTTTTCAAAAGCGAATATGCCTGGGAGTTAGTTGCTTCCTGGTGGCTGGACCGAACGATCAAATAGATCTTCACATAAAGGATGACGATGGAGAGCAGTATGAGGGTAAAAATGGAGACAACAAATAGTATGTATCTCTTAGAGTAGAGCGGCAGCACAGCTGAGCACTGAGGGAGGTTGTTGATGCAGTTCCATCCCAAGATGGGAAGCCCTCCGAGCAGAATCGAAGTGACCCAACAGGCTCCTATCAACAGAAACATACGACACGTTTTGTTGGAGCCGTACACTTTGACTTTGGTGATCGCAATAAAGCGCTCTATAGCTATCGCCAACAAGCTGAAGACAGAAGCAGCAAGGGCGATGAAGGCTGTGCCTTCTCTGATGAACCACTGCACAGGGCAGAGTTGTAAGGTCATTGACCCTGACAGGAATATATTGGCTATGTAGGCAGAGCCAGCCAGCAAGTCAGAAAATGCCAGGTTGCCAATGAAGAAGAACATGGCTGAGTGGAACTTCTTGTTGCGGAAGACAGAAAGTAAGACCAAAAGATTCTCGAGGATGATGATGATGCAGAGGACCACGAGGACAATCTTCAATTTAGAGAGCTGGGTTTTTTTATCATATTCTTGCTGTGTTTCATTCACGGTCCAGTTCTTAGCACAAGCATAGTAGTATACTATCAGGTTGTTGTTATAGTACTGATCGTACTTGTTCATCTTGTTGACCCAGAGGCAGACCCCAGTGGGTTTGCAGCAAAGATTCATTGAAACTGTGGAGTTGAGCAGAGTCTCAGGGGAATCAATTACTGCCTTTTTGGAAAGGACAGTAAAACAGCTGTGCAAGGGAGGAGAGTGGGGCTGCTTGTCCTACAGTCACGTCTCAGGAGCCATATGTGGGTCACCTGTAGATACACAGGAAGAGAGAACGCAGGAGTTAGTGTCAATGGAAATAAAAACAGTTATAAAAATAAACAGAGGAAGCAAACAGAAAGTTTAATGTAATAGTATCCAGATAACGTAGATTATTTAGAACTGTGAAAAAAAAAGAGGTTGAATGACAAAGACCAAAGTCAAACATTTTCTAGCAAACCACGACGAGGTCTACAATAAAGAAGTTTGCATTTTATCTTCCCAGCCAATCAAAAAAGACAAACGAAATGCACGTTGCACACGGAAACTCTACTCACACTTTGCATGCCGTCACAGCAATATACTCTCAAGGAAAATTCAAATCTTCACCAACGGAATAAGTCATTTACTTTTAACGGTGAACCTGCACAAGCAGATGTCATTTTCCAGGTGAAAGAATCCTCTGTGAGCGTTGAGACAAAAGGCCGCTCTCTCAGTCTGAAGGGGACATTCCTCTAACCCTGTCCGAGCACTCGGCTGTCAACACACCGCATTGTTGTGCGGAGTGAGCTATTCCACTCCAGTGAGCTACCTCTTGAAACTTCAGCACATCATGTGGATCAGCTAGCACTCCTCGCCCTGACCTGCCTAACCACCCACCTCCTCATCCACCTCCAGCCAGCTGGGAAAAGCCAGCAGCAAATCAAACAGATACCTGCCAAGAGGAAGTGGGGTCTTCTCCAACTTGCACAGAAACTGCTTGTTAAGACTTGACTGTGTTTTGCAGTATTACTTCCACTTTTGGATATTACTGGTGCAAAATAAAAAATAAGAAAAAAATTTGCTCGGGGCACTATTATGCCATGTTAATTTTTTTGCCAAATGAAGCACCTGTGGAAATCAGTTCAACTTAATTTGAGTTGAATTATGTTCCTGAAGCCAAAAAGACCTCTCCACCCACTGTCATGGTTTCCCATTAGTCTTTTATAGGAGCAGCCTCCACACAAATGTAAGAAAATAAAAAAATTAAACAGATGGATGCTTCACAACTGAGCACAAAGAGTAGTTGGAGGCTCTGGAAATCTAATTAGAGGTGAAGCTGGTGTCTTAAACCTGTCAAAAGTAACACGATCCCTCTACAGACCAGCTCCCAGGGTAATTCAAGACTGATGATTCCTTCCACCGCCTGCATTTGTTCTCCTGGACGGCTGCAGCTATTTTTTATTTTTTCTAAAGAAATGGATGGAAACTACGCCTGCTCTGCCTCACTCTTCTGCTGGGCTTAGAGTCAGAACCTGGGAGGGTGGGAGATAAAGACAGAACGGGACAAAGGCAGACGGGGATCAGGCATGTGGAACGGCATCTGGACACAAAGGCAAGAATCTGAGATGCCACTGTGACGTACACATTCGCAGAGAAAAATCAACTCAGTGCAAACTTGTACAAAAGTACAAAAATATTCCTCCCCACACAAAGTTAATAGTGACACCCTGATATCACTGAGGTGGAATATTTCCCTGCTTACAGGTAGGTTAAGCAAACAGCTGTTTCTGGCTGCCAGTTAGCACTAGAACAGTGATTTCTCAAGAAAGAACAACGAACAATAGACGCCTTCACCATGGACAGCAGCAGCCTTCCGTCTTCATAGCGGAGCAGCACACATACATTTGGCTGCTGACACTGTATCATAACAGGAATATATTCGCGGTCGAGCACTCTGTTATCGAACTGCCATCTCAGGAGGCCTGTCTTCTCCTCATCCTTTTCAGCTCCATTTATAGACATAAATGCGAGACTTGAGCTTAGGCACATGTGCCTACTGCAGCAGGGTAATTACATTAGGTTGCATTATTGGAGGATAATGATTTTATTCATGCTGCATCTCCATGGATCTCTGTCTGCTAAAAAAGCCACAGGGTTTTCTTTGTTTCTTCTTGGTCTGATTTTTGCAGGACAAGTTGTGTCTCTCCATCTGCTGTGTGTGGACAACTCAAGGTCCTCTTGTCACTGTGGAGTCTTTGCCGTCTGTCAGTAAGGGATTTGGCTGCATGTAGAGAAACCTGACAGGCTGGTTTGCTTACAACACTGTTTTGTATTTGACCCAGCCCTTCTACCTGCCATGTGCCATTTGAAGGATTTCCCTTGGTTATTGGTCAGTCACACAACAGACTCCCGGCAATGTAAACCAACCCCCATCCACGCCCCACTCCTTCCCATAAGCCTTTGTTAAAATTGTGCCCCACGTTCAACCCAGACACTTCCAGACAAAACTTGTCAAAAATCCTGTCATGCTGTTCTTGACAAGCAGAGAACAGAAAGAACTTCAAGAAAATTAGCTTCAGTGGTTCAGCGAAGCCGTCCAAGTAAGACAAGAGTTGTTGTTTTTTTAGTCGTGAAGACGCTTTCGCTTTTTTGTTCCACATTTTCAGATTTTCAGATATGTTTCAGAAGCATACAGATATTAGATAAGAAAGTAATACAAGCAGTTTTCAAATTGTGATTTAATTTAATCATAGAAAAACAAAAAAACTACCCAAACCAACATATGTGACAGAAATTACTATCCTGTTATCCTAATAACTGGGTGTGTCAGCTATCCGACAGCAGCAACTGCCATCCGACGTTTGCAATTATTGCCAATAAGTCTTAGAAATGAAGAACTTTGGCCCCCTCTTCTTGCAGCACTGTCTTAAGCAAACTTAACGGTCTTCAAGCACAAACAAAAGGTGTAATATCATGCCGCTAAATCTCATCGAGATTAAAACTTTTTTTTTGCTATTCGGAGGTGGACTTAATCGTGTGCTTTGGATCACTGATCTGCAGCAAAACCTAAGTGTGTTTTGGGCCTAAGACAATAGCCAGACATTCTCCTTCAAGATTTTTCTGAAAGTGAGCAGTATTCATTGAGCCAGTTAAATCAGAAAAGTGACAAGCAGGCTCCACATTTTCTCCATTTGCAGATGATACGTTTTAAAGATATTGTACGCTACTTTGTGCCACCAGATAGGTTTTATTTAAGTGTTCGTTTAAGTCAAAATATCAAGCAGCAATCAGCCCTGAGTGTGACAACTGAAACTGGACTTTTGCGCTTCATGACAGTTTATTTATGATTGACCATAAGGTACCAAAGGGGGTTAATTATTCACACAGGGTTAGATTTATTTGTTTGCACTGCCTTTTTCAACTATTCATATTAAATAAGTGCAAATAAATATTTACTCATCAAATCATTGAATGCTATCAGAATTCAATTTGGTGATCCTAAATATGTAAATGAAAAAATAAATAAAAATTTTACTTAGCAGTTTATATAATTAAACTATATATTGCAATACTAGGGTTACACTTTAGAAATGCAAAGTATGAAGAGGTAGGAAGTACAAGTTTATAGTAGTACAAGAATTTTAAGTCCAACATTATTTATGTAAAAAGCAGAGCATCACTGGTGTGTCCTGCATTGTTATACAGCTGAAGATATAGTTGGGCTACAAAATTCAACATCCTGCCTGAATTTAACAGCAAGACCGACAGAAGTTTTGTAGGAGGTGATAAAAAGAAACATCCTGAGAGCAAAGATTTAAATCAAGTGCCAGAAGTAAAAGGAAGTCAAAGAAGAGACAGGATATCCTTTTCAAAAACACAAAATCATAAAGCCAAGATTACATTTCACATGTGAGAAAAACTCCCACAAACTCATGCCACCAAATGGTTGGTGATGCAGCTCTGCCCACATTTCAACACCACATATCACAGCTGCGCTTGGCAGAATTTCACACAGAATTTTTTTTTTAAAAAGCCATGCTAACGATGAAGCAAAAGGTTTGCGCTTGAAAGATGACTCTTGCTGCCTGATAATCCTATCAGGAGACAGGCCTCCCTCCATCAACATGGGACTGAAGACTCCACAAAAGCCCTCTGGTGATTTCACCAGAAACACCGGATAAGCCCCAATTAGCAGACTGCCTAGCTCTCTAAAATACAAAGCAACACCACATCATTACATCGCCTGCAAGCCGTGGCTCCGCACTTCAACCTCACTCCACTTTCTCCTGGTGTAAAAGATCTTGGATCAACTAGGCTCCTTACCATCTCACAATCTGCAGCATCCGTCTTTGATAAGACACAAAAAGCTGAAATTTAGACAGTTTGTATTTGCATCTTATCTTGTTTGCATTCAAATGTTTTCACAGGCTGTTTAGTCAGATGAGTCACGAACACTTGCGCTGCAGTTCAGCAGTTTGTGGTCTGAAACGTAAATGCAACGTATCTTCTCCCATCTGCCCTTCATCCTCCCTGCACACAAGCCACTGTAGTAATAACAAACACAACCAATCCAGCTTCTGGTGCTTCTGTAAAGGATGTGTGTTTAGACTTTATAAGGAATGTTTTTTTTTAATGCTAGGATTATTATAAAAGGGTATTAATTACGGTTGGAGCCTATTTAGCTTCAGTGGTTTAATGACTTCCTTTGCCAAGAGACATCAGGTTGAAAGACGCTTAATCAGCCTTTTGTTTAATAAACAGAAATTAAATAACCCACAATGATCACAGAGAACCATACTACTGCGATCAGTTTTTTCCTTCTCAGTTTCACAGCTTTTAAGAGAAAGGCTCATCTTATCTGTAAAAGAACTATGTGCAAGTGCAAGAATAAGCAACCTACATGTTCCTTCACTTTTTTATTTACTAGATTCTTCTACTGATTCCTAAACCTTTTAGTGTTTCTCTGACATGGTTTAATACATTTCAACCAAGAATTAAACCAAATGTGTACAATTTAATCCAGATATTTGCACATTCCAGATAAAAAGACACAAAACATTTTTCCCTAAATGTCTGACATTGACTCCTGTTTTAGGTGTTTAGATCACATTTGCTAAAAGCCCCAAAATGGGTCGTACTGTTTTTTTTATTTTTTTGTAAATGCACCTATGCAAAATATTGCTGCCACCTTACTTTACAGTTTAGATGAAAGTACTCAGGATTACAAACATCTCTTTTTTACTCCAAATTTATTGTAAAATTTATTATTATACTCAAACAGTTTGATTTCAGCTATCACACAAAAGGAAACATCCCAAAGATAGTGAATTTGTGAACTTCAATCTTTTTCTGATGCCTTTGGACAAATGGCCTCTTCCTCTCTGAGTGGCCATTCAGCTTAAAGGACTCATTTCGCTGTGGATACTGACACTGTATCATTAGCTTCAGCCAACACCTTCACAAAATCTTTTGCTTTTCTTCTGGGGTTGAGATGCACATTTTACACCAAAACATTTTTAAAACAGAGAACCAGGCTCTTTTCCTGAATGACAGAGAGACCAGACCGAGACCAAACCTCTATTCCGGTCGTTTGGTCTCCACTAGAGTTTGCTTGACTGTGATCTCAAATGCACTAAAGGTCCAGACTAATGGGGGAAATGAACTCAGGTTTGTTTAAAGTGGACTGAATGTTATGCTTAAATACACCCTTATTTGCTTAAATAAATGACCAAGGCTCTTTTATTGTTTTACTTAAGCACCAAGCAGAGTTGCTGAAGTACGCCGTTTTATATTATGTTGAATTTCCTTTAAAGGAAGCAGGTATTTCTTAATTTAAGTTAAATGTTGCAAATTAACCTTTCAGAAGATAAACCCCACTATCCGGCTTTTTTGTTATTTTAAAACAGCGTCATAGTCATAAATTTGTAAAGTGATAAAGCAAAATCATATTATTCTGGCATCTATAACTACAGACATTCTGCCAACCCGAGAAAGGCAGTACAAAGATTTTATTTTATACAATGTATGCAAATACCTGACTTCCATTCTAAATTTCAGGACGCACAGAGCGAGGCAGAAAAAGTCTCCTGAAAGGAAAATTCCATGTAATATGTACAGTAGTCACAAATTTCCCCCAGTCAAGTGTTGACATGTCTATCTCTCTCTCACACACGCACACACATACGAGAAGGAAACACAGCCATTCCCACTACAAAGTTTCACCACAACTCCCACATTTCAAAAGAAGTTCCTTAAGTGATACGTGCATGCGTGATTTGTCTCTGCGCCCACTTCTGATTCATAAACGGTGTCATGATGATGTTTGCGTTCCTGTCTCCACCTCGGAGTGGCCAGCCCTCCTGTGCGGCACTCAGAAGACCCCCAGAGGCATGCTTTTGTATTTTTATCGAGCTGAACTGTGTAGTCATAAAGTGACACCAGGAAACACAGTGGCCATATACGATGCCTGCAGCAATTCTCTGCTGTGTTATCAATCACTGGACCCCAAGCCTCCATCTGTGTGTGATAATGTTTTTACATAAGCACAGTCAAACTATTGACTGTTCACCAGAATTTATTCATTTTTCCAGCCTGCCTCCAACTGCTGTTGGGAGGAGGTGGATTTGGGTCGCTGCTGACATGACATGACTGAACTTTAATCTGGCCCTTCAAATGACTCTGACACCACGCATCTCTTCAGCTGGGGAAATATGTCACCTATGAAATCAGCAAAAGGAAGCAGTAGAGTCAGAATCTATAGTTTTCTCTGTTTTGGTGTTACAACGCAGTAGAGTCAAAGCAAAACAAAGATGATTATCCTGCACCTCTGTTGTTGCATTAAAATCAAGCAGAAATTCTCACTCGAGTGCAGAGTAAATGTCACTTTACCCACAGTAGAAATGCCTTCAAGTCCTCAAAACTATTGAAACATGTTTGTATCTCTAGATGTCATCAAAAGAAGGGTTGAAAGCTGTTGTCAGCAGCAGAGCTGTGAGTGTGACCTCTGCTCCACTCATCTGGACACCTTCTCAGCGTTTACCAATCTGTTTCAGACGTCGAGACAGTAAAACTGGAGAGAGAGACAGGGAGTCTCACACATTTTAGCAGCGATTTCCTGTGCAATGCGTGTGTGCAAAAGAAGAAGCAAGAGGATAAAAGGATAGGAAGTTTTTTTTTTTAAAGGTCACAAGAGACAAGCCAAAAGTGAAGGAGAAGTGTAATCTAGAAGAAGGCTACGTGTGTTCAAAGGTGTAAAATATGAGATGGGGTTTTGCAAAATCTCACCATTTCGTCGTTAGAGAGGAACCTCAATTCAGAGAGCAGCTAATTTATGACATACATACAACAAAGAAGAGACTGTCCCTCACCAGACAGGTTCAAAACACATCCCTAATTTTAAATAGAGAAGTATGCATTTAAAAACTATATCAATATCATAGCTGCATCAGGGCCTTTTGAACAAGAGTGAAGCTCTTCCTCTTTTTGTGTGAAATTTAACTGTTCCCCATTGTGTATTTTACCATTTGTTTGTGTCAAATGTTTAATTTTAGCCACACACGCCAATGCATTCCCCTCTCTGTTATTGTCCTCTTCCATGAACATTCAAGCTTCACAAACACTGCATATAATCTACAAGACATCGGGGCAGTGTGTGTCCCCAATACGTGGGGTTTCGTCATATAATTAGGGATTACCCTTTCGCTCGTCAAACTCTTGACAGTTTGAGCACAACCGCTTCTGAGGCACCCAATCTGTCAGTCTGGAGTAAAAATATCCATATTTATTATTGCTTTTTGTTTTAATTCTTACATTCAGAGTTACTTGATTTTTTTCCTGTTGCTCTACGGGCAATGCTTTACTTATTGCAACTTGCGACAGTGAGAGGCCATAAAAACAAAGAGCTGTGTATAGAAGGGCATCATGTAGCCTGAGGAACCATAACCCCCCCTTTTCCTAGTCTGTTCACTCTTCCCAGATGGGGAATTAGTACAGTCACCCATAGACCATTTCTGTCAACTTCAGGCTGCTCTCCAAATCATTCATGTTCTTAAATTGCTCTAATTTGCATATTTCTACTTCATACTGAACCCTGATTTCCAAAGCCACATCATCTTTAGCCCAACACCCACTCTTGAAACTTGCCTCAGAGATCAAAAGACGGCGGCCTTAGAGAAGTGATTAAATGCACATTACCACAGATTTATTTAGCACACATTTGAAAGAGATATGTTCTGAAAGCCCTTTTATCAAAGTCTTCATGACAGCCGGCAGTTCTCAGTTTAGGAGCTTTGCTTCATGAAACAATATTTTCCCACCCAACTCAAATATGAACTGTGATGTTGTTGTTCACTAGTGCATTTCCTTTACTGACAGGATGTGATCTCAGGTGTTTAGCTGTCCTGGGGTTTTCACCACATTTGCTATGCAGAATTTTTGTTTGCATCTGGGACATAGGTAGACCTTACGTAAGAAGTGCTGATGCAAGGTAGTTAGGGTTGCATGTTTGAAAGGGGGGCTAGTGTTAACCACACTCTTAATGTTTGGACCCGGGTGTCAGATGTGCAAAAGATCAGTTCGCATCCACTTTGCACAGTTCCTTTTTTGGGTAGATCGGTTGCAGAAAAAGATGGTATGTCAGGTGTATGTGAAGCTCAACGGCATGTGAGGGGACTGAATTGTGCTTGATCTGAGTTTCACTCACCCTGAACCTCTTACACCTTTCGGTATTATTCTCTTTATATTTGGATCTCTCCTAATGAAAGGTTTTCACGTTCCTTGGGCGTCTTTGTTTCAGCTCTCTGCTCATTTTCTACTGTGTACATAGACCTGGAGCTCCACCCATTCTCAAGTTCTCTTGCTTTGTTGGGAAAGCTGTAAGAGGCCTGATTATTTGTTGCATTGCGAGCTATGACAATGTACGTTGAAGAGTGTGTATTTTGCAAGTCCTTAGGGTTGTTCATTAAACTGATTTTGCACTGATTAAACAACCCAGGAATAGGAAAACATCATAAATAATATTGGAGTGCAATCTGATGGAAAATTATAAAAATTCACAAAGGCTAGCACATGAAATCACAGTGTATCCCTGACTGCATTTACTTGAGGGCCAGCAGTATTAATCTTACTTGATGGAGCCCTCAGTCTTTCCTTTCCTTTTCATTGGCTGTTATATAAAACACATTTTGAGACTCCTCTGGCAAACAAAGATCCATTAAACAAAATCCTGTTTTAGTGGAAAAAAAACACAGTTGCCTGGAGAGGGAACATTGTAATGTCCACACACTCTACAGTTGTTACCCAGAACTTTAGGGATTGTTTTCTGTTTTCTCTATAGAAGGGAATTCATTTACCTAACATAAGAAAACTGGTTCTGTAAAGATTAGCTATACAGAATATACCCAAAAAATAGGAATCAAGTGATCTGTCCATAAAGTTTTTGCAAGTATTGTTTTGTTATTTAACTTTTGGCTTTTTGTGGGATTTTTTATAACCTGGGAAAAAGACAAGTTTTTACAAACAAATTATGTAAGAATTTAGGTTCCTTCTTGTTCGCAAAAAGGCTGCACTTTGGTTTTATACCACAAATCGGGTAATTTCCTGTACTCTTCTATAAAGACAAACAAAAATATCTACATAAGTGTTTGCTTTATTCAAGAATGCATAAGGAACATTCATTTTGAAGCAATTTGATTTTATCAATATATTTCTGTATTTAAAAAATGGATAATTAAATTGTTGATTGATTTGGTCAGTTAATAAAATCACTGAAAAATGGTCAATGAGGTTGTTTCAGAATTAAAAAAATAAATCCTAAATACATTCAAAACCCTTTGGAGTTGTTTTTACGTATGAACAACAAAGTTTACAAACTCGGAGTCATTTCAGCAGAATGCTGATATACAGTTGCATGTCTGTTTTTGCAGATTTTTCTGTCCATCGGTGTGATCTATACATTTGCCCTTAGGTGGTTTCAAGTGAAAATCAGTGTGAAGTCAGCAGCATAACCATCTTTACCAGTGTTAGAAAATGCTGAGATTAAGTTTTGGTTCTGCTACTCTTTTTGTCTCTAGGAAACATTAGTATTGTTCCCAAACAGCACACTCAACTGATAGCTTGGAGTGTGCTTTACGTTATATTGTTTCCTTTTAAATTTGCACAATTGAAAATAAAACTGTGCACCTTACTCATGCACATAAATGTTCTGCATCTGTGTAGGTTTAAAACAAGGCCGGATCCGTTCATTACACTTGTGGGCTGAGCAGCAAACACTATTACACTCCTAATACACATGTAAAGGAAAACCTCAACCTTTTGAAAGTTTTGCTGACAGTCAGAACTGAAAAGCTCATTTCAACATTCCTGCTCTTTGTGTCTGAGCAAATATTTTATCCACACTTTAGATCTATAAATAAGTTATAGACTTTTTTCCTGACCCTTTTGAGGGAAAATGAAAGTACAGCAATGCAAGAAGGCAAAAATGCAAAAGAAAAAGAAAATCAAGCATTGACAATAACAACAGGAGGTCAATGGTGCTTCAAGGTGGGCCCCAGATTAATTTCTACATAAAGCCTCTCGCAATCTTGAATTTGCTTAATATATATGATGGAGCGATGGTGCAGCATTTCCAAGGAAGACAAGGGCAATTCTCTTACTCTAAACTGCCTGACATGGCCCGTCTAAAGTTGAAGTGGTTGAGCCTTTGTCAGTTACACAAACTGGCTGCATTTCCACTGAAGCTGTCTTTTCAAAGAGAACTGTCTGGCCTCTGTTTTGACCCTCCTTGTGGGTGGCTGTTGGTAAATCTCCATCCAAAAGCCCAAGGCTTAACTTATAACAGCTATAACCAAAAACAACATGTCATTACTTTAGTGTAATTTTGAAGAATGTCAGATATTAGAAAATTTAATGACCAGAGGAGCTTACGGGGGATGAGAGGCAACACAAAATCTTAAGTTCCAGATAAAATAGACTGACTAGCTGTAGTGAAAGGCTGAATATCTGAGAAGATTGTTTCCAACATATTTTGGGCTCTCTGGAGGGTGGAGTTTTGGAGTAATCCTGTTGAGTTCTGCAGCTGTACAAACAATTTGACTGCACAACAAATATGTCCAACGGCGGAACAAAGATGTCAGAAGGAACATCATCGTAATGCGTACCTGGCCCGCAAAGCATCACTTAAGAGTGAACACCAAGAATGACCGAAAAAAATAAAAAATCAAGAAACCACGACATGACCACACTGATTAAGCCTGCTGCCAGAGCAGATGAGTTGTTCCCATCTAAGTCATAAATCACAGCACAACCCAAACACTGGCTGCAAAGTGCTGCTGATCCCATCAAAAGCCACATCACAAACCAGAAGCCCTGTTTTTAGTCGACTTGTCATTGTCCTTGCTGGAGGTATGTTTTTGTGTGCATCTAACTCTTGAGCAACGTCCCACAAGGAGAACTGCTTCTCAGATCAGCCTGTTTCTGTGCTTTCGTCCAACTGGCAGCTTTTTGGGATTGAGACTGGATCCAAGCCTGAAATGTGAGGAGGAGGGAAGTGTTATCCACCTGCAAGAAAGCATTAGGAAATCCTGGCATGCTGCTACAAGCATCAGTGCCTGACCATGGGGGGTCTTATGGTTTATCCAAGTGCTTTAAGTGGAAAAGGAATGTAACAGGACACTTTTACACTAATGAGTTCCTTTACTGGAAAAAGAATACCTTCATAGTAGCCAAAGGTCACCCCCTCCATCAAATATCAGTTTATCTAACTGTTTATGTAATAATCAGTTCAACCTTTACATCCAAGAAAGTTTGTTTAAAAAAGAAAGACAGATAAGGCCAGTGAGTGTTCCTCTATACTATACTACCTCCAACAAAGACTGAGCACCTCCTCCTCTCAGTTCTGTTTATGAAATGAAAAAACAAAGACCACCATATTAATAGCCCTCATTGGAGGCACTCCTCGCTGCTTGCTGTGAGTCAGACGGCTACATGCTGTCCGCTGTGTGTTGTGACTTGCGCTTCAGTAACTAGTGAACAGAAGGCGTTTTTTTTTTTTTTTTTGCCACACCCAAGGAAAGTGTTTTTCTTCTGAAGGGAGAACCAGTTAGAACTCTTAACACACAGAACCCAGATGGCCATCCAAAATCGCTATTAATATCACCGCACAGACCTCTCAAATAGCTATGAACATGTACATTGACTGCTGGTGTTTTCTGTTCGCAAAAAGGCTGACACTTCTTGCAGTGGTTTGACACTGGTTTTATTTAATCAGGTAAAAAAAAAAAAAAATAAGGCCAGCTGTTGTATGTGGCTCCGTGCCATGCAGTCGTCTTTCAGAGTCAAGGCTCATATGAGTCGACAGAAGACAACAAAAGAAAAGTCAGGCTCCCAAAGGAAAAGCCTTCTCCTTGCTTCCTATAAATGGACCACTCCCAGGCCCGGGCTGAAATGTGAGCGTCCTTCAGGGACGGACACCACACACCCAAAATCCATCCCGCCTTCAACCTCCTTGTGATATGGTTCAATAAAAAAAAAAAAAAAAAAAAAAACGTCCCACAATTCTAAGTTCCCACCACTCAAATACCATTAATTTATTTATCCGTGCATGCACTTATACATCTATTTATTGATTCAACTCATCTATTTGTCTTAATTTCTCACGCTAACCCTTAGCAGTTCCCCTGAGAGAGCTCAAATTACAGCAGTCATCTTCTAGAGGAATACAGAGCCATGGAGCAGAGTGAGCTGGGCCAACAGCACATAGATCCTGAACTCTGAGGTGACGACCTGCTGATGTGAGTCAACAACCCGGCTCTGCAGAGCCCAATTTAGTGATTCGTGTCATCAACAGGCTGCCATGAGGTGAGAAGTTGTGGTCAAACTCTTGAAGCTTTTCACAGCGCCCTCCAGAGACGGTGCCAGAGAGGGTGCAGGGCGAGTGTTGAAAAACCCGACAGCGGTCAGGTTCGGTGGGGTGGCGGGTGCTTTACTCGCCCAGTGAGCCATGTGATCGCATAACGCAATAACGGCGAACATGTGGCCCGCGTCCATTTGCCCTGTCTCTAGTTGATCATGTCCATAGGAGGTCATGCATGCCCGAAACAAAGACAGCAGCCCTCGCTCAGCTGCAGCATCATTCAGTCTGCTGACAGTTCTTTCAACACTCTTATCTAAACTCTGCTGAAGGAGCTTCCTCTTCTCCCCTTATTCTCGATGCTATCACACTGATGCTTGCTTGACTTAAACACTCTTTTCAAGACCTCAGTGTGTTTGACTTGTTTTCCTTTTTGGCCCATTGCTGCAGCAGAGAGTTTAGACAGTGTGTTCGCAAGCCCAGGCAGATTCAGGCAGCTTGTCAATGAGCTCCACGCGGTGCAGAGTGAATCAGGTCGAGCACAGGGCTAGAGGTTGAAGGATGTGGGCCTTTTATCAGGACAATAAAACTCTAGTTCCTCTGTCTTATCATCTTATCACACCGTGACTTGAGGAATCTCCCAGGACGCCTTCTGGAGAGCTGACACCTGTGCATCCTTCATCGGCACAACGATCTTTAAAGGAAGACTTAAACTTGACCAAAAAGACAACTTTACATGACGAAATGTCTGCATAAAGAACTTGTGCAACGTTCATTTCTGCTGACAAACTGTGTCCTGTGAAGTCGCTGCTTGCAAGAGTCTCTGAGCTGCAGCTCAAACCCCATGAGATTAACTCCTATACATGGGGATAATGGGAGCTTTTGTCTTATTAATACATCCTTTCAATACAATGCTCTCTTTAGAGTGACGGATGAACAAGCCTGAACAGCATCGGAGTGTAGGGTCAAAGGGTGGAGGAGGAGGGGGCGCAGCAGGCTGCGCTGCGGCTCCAAGGAGATGTGAGTCTGCGAGGCCCCTAAACAAACCCCACAGCAAATGATGCAGCAGGCATAGGACGAACCTGTGAGTTGATATTTATCACTGCAGAGCGTGTTCACTAAAAAGAGCAGAACGTTTAACAATCTCAGCTGTCACGTGGGATCCGCTGCAGAGTTTGGAGCCGACGCGTAAAGATGTGACACTTACTGTGGGCGATCATGCTGTCATGAGTTCGTCACTGGAACATTTCGAGAGTTCGCCGAAAATTCAACTGTTCGCTAGATCATTACGCGCGTTTCGATTCACGGAAGCAATGCAAATCAGGGGTAGAGTTGCACGAGCGTGAAACGTTGCTGTGAATCGCAAAGTTCCACGAATCGATTCGATTAATCACATACGGGAAGCGCGGAACCTTTTGTTCGCGTGCTCCAGCACATGCTTTCTCAATGAACACAAATTATGTTTTTTTTTTAGAAGAGCGTATAACTTACCCCATGAGAAAGAGAGTATGGAACAACAAGGAGGAAAAAAACTGAGTCCAAATGTCCTCACACGTGTCCCCAAAAAATGTAAAGGAAACAACCTGAAAAAGTGGAAACGCTGCGCTGTTTTCCTCCGCTCTGGGGTCGGGAACCAACGTGACTATCAAAACTGTAGTGGACGACTAGACAGCATGTCTTGTCTAGTCTGTGGTAACTAAATCCATACCGGTCTGTGTTGTACCACAAAGTTCAGCCGACAGAGCGACGATTCCTTAAAAAAAACGGGAACTGATGAGAGCAGACGCAATAACTCAGACAGAGACTGAGAAGAGGGAAAATAGAAAAAAAAAAATCACACTTTCTCTTTTGTCCTTCCTAATCCAGCAGTCGGTCTGACTGTCCTGCTGCTCGCTGGTAACAACAGCTCTCCGGGGCTGAGGAGCTTCTGGGAGGCGCACACACAATGGACTGCGCTCTCACACCCACACGGCACAGACACGGCGTGGGGTGTGTGGAAACGTCATAAGCCGCGAGATGAGAAAAGTAACGGCGCAGTTTTGGAATTAATATGGAAAATAAACCTATTTCTGGGGATTTTTTTTCTTCTTTTACCACTTTGTAGCATACTGAATGAAATCCAGATGTTCCACCTCCCCCTCACTTCTCTTTTCTCCTCAAACTGAAGCACAAGTACAACTGCTGGTGCTTTACCGCAGAGAGAGAAAAAAGTTTTGATATGAATCAATTGTCTTCATTTTTGCTAGATGTAACTGAGATTAAAATAAAAAAAAAGAATTTTACTGTCTCCGATCAGAAATGGACAATTTGATTGGATCGTTTCACATAAATGCATCAGACCGGTTGCTCTTGTAAAGTACTTCCTGATGGTATTTGTGGTGACCCAATTGATTCACGGTGTCCAATTAATTTGAAATTTGATGTACTAGAAACTTATAAAAGAGAAGTGTTACGGTACATTTTTTTTACAATTTTTCTCCGAAGATAGAAGTTAGATCAAACCCAGTTTACCCAGATTCCAGTTTAGCGGAAACCCTGTTGAATTTGTGTGTGTGTGCTTTTTTTCCTGTTTTTTTTTTTTTTTTTTTTTTTTTTTTTTAATTTTCATTGAAATATGATTAATAACAACCTTGTCCGTAAACCACACGTGTCAAAGTCAAGGCCTGGGGGCCAAATGTGGCCCGCCATGACTTTTTATGTGGCCCTCTAAAGTCAAACAAGACATCTAAATGGACCCTTTTAAATAACATTTATGTTACTTAAACATTGTTCTGTTAATGAAATTGAATCAGTTTTTTTTACCTGTGCTGCCAAATTACATCATTGTGGAAAGACGTTCAATATGATTTAAGAAGTGCTGAAGGCAGAAGTAGCTATTTATTCATATTTTATAATTTTGTCAGAATGTGTTTTATCAACACATTCTGCCACAACCAGCCATTTGAGGACATTTATCTTGATGTCGCCCAAAATGTAAATGTATTTGACATCCCTACTGTAAACTGTTGTTGCTTTTTTGACACAACCCTAAAAAACTAAAATGTTCTAAGCAATACATCTATGGAGACAGAGGTAATGTGGCGCGAGCTGGTGCTTGTTGTAAAATGTAGGAAACGCCTCGTGAGGATTACACATCACAGCTCATTGGCACTGCTTCTTTAAAAAGAAGTGCCATGGCAGTGATATGTATTTAATTTTATGTTCGGTGATTAAATATTTTCCAACTCTAGTTTGCATTGAATTTCTAACCCATTTTATGAGTTTAGGTGTAAAGGGGTCAGAGCATGTTAGTCACCTGGTCTGTGTCTGAGACTGCAGGTGTTGTCTGCAGAGAATGAGCTACTATTCAGCCTCCTCTGAGGAGGGTAATAATGTCTTCAGTCATTATCCTGAAAGTCATCCCTAGTGGCAGTGATGTCATGCGTCTGTGAAAGAAAGGGGCTTCTTAATGTTCTCATGATTCACTTAGATCGAAAAAACATCCCTCCTGACTTCTGTGCAAGAGGTACAGGTTTTCATCAGGGATTTCTTTGTGCCACATTGAGATTTATGAAATTTCCAAAATCAAGAATGAGGAAATTAGACAAATTTCCAAGTTATAAATACTTCCAAATAGCGAAAATGAAATTGTAAAATGAAAGGTTTGCGTGACAGTGGGTGACTTTCACATACTCTACAATTGACCACAAATTGGACAGGAAACAGATGGCACTTCTTCAAAATCCTTAGGTCTATAAATCTTGGTTTCCACTGTGAGTAATGTTAGGCCATGTGATGTCACAGTAAATTTGAAAGAAAAGTACATTTTTACTTAATCCGCCATACAGCTCACCTGCTAGCATGTTGTTGGAGGATCTCACTAGAACAAAACAGTTTGAAGATACGTTACATGCAGTAACAGTTTTAATTATTTTGGCCATCCATTCTTACAGCCAGCCCCACAGTCATTTTATAAGCAGTTGGTCTTTCTACAGAAAGAAAGCAGGCTCTGTGATCTAATTGCAGGAAGTTTTTATGAACTGCATTGCTCACTGTCCATGGCTTTACTATGGCACATTTTCAGGGGCTTGCTCAGCTAAAACTGCCCCATTGCCCCAGCTCTCTCTGGGCTTTCAGGGGAGGGGTCAAGAGACCTGACCTCACTTCCTGTTGGGGCTCCTCACAAACATTCCATTGTCTGTGAGAATGTGCGTGGGACTCGGGGGACTCTGCACATCTGGCAGCTGTTATTAGCAACCTCCTGTAGCCACCCCTTCATCCTTGATGAGCATTACTTCACATGCTAGACGACATGTGGCTCTTTACACTGTGGGATGGTACTGCTTTTATGAGTCTTGCCTGCTGAGCTGATGCTGATGTTGCATTTTAGTAAAGTAATTTGGACAATATAGTGGAGCTGTTAAATGAGGTTATAAAGGTGGAAGGGGAAAATGGTTGTCTAATTAACTTTAGTCCAGAACTGTACCTTGGTTTCTTTACAAATTAAACAGGAAACTGTAATGATTAATCCGCTGTGGGTCTTCTGGTAAGCAGGTTTTATGACAATAAATGCTGACATGGATGTTAAATACCAGCAAGCCTCGTCTCTTACAAAAGAACAAATTGTTTTTTGCAGAGCCACTCATTTGAATCTGCTCCCTGCATTCACCAAAACAAAGTATAATGTCACGTATTTTGAACCTTCATCTGAATTGTGGTCTGCCGACTTACGTTTGAACTCGATCGAAACGTGGTATTAAGCAGGTTTTATGCTGAAGACAGCTGTACTTCGACAGTGGAAGCACGCATCTCCTTACAGATCTGTGATCAAAGAACAACAGTTTTGAAAACGGCAAAGTGGTCTGAGAAGCTTCTGAGCGTTCCTCCTTTAAGACCCAGGATTACACTGGGGAAGTCATTAACAGCACATTCAAACTGTTCTCATGCTCTGAGTCGTGTGAGTTTGGGACTTTCCATCTTTTGTTTACCATTTTATCTACACCACATAAAGCTGAAGCACATATACAAGTGTGTTAATTATGGAATAAAAATAAATCCCTTAGGCTCCAATATGTCACACTGCGCACCTAATGTTTGTTTTTAGCTGCACCCATAAATGACTGATATGTTTGTGTGCCTGTGTGTCCACTAATCCTCACAGACAAGAAACACACGGGACTGTTTCGGCTACAAACAACCGATACGCACAGAAAGTGAAGCGTTGTGGAAACATCTACCCGCACTTTCTCTTCCAGATCAAAACAAACTTCCACAATTCTCTTTCTTTGCCCAGATTGTCATTCCAAAAAGAAGATCTATATTTTTGGTACTTCAAGTTTTTTGAAGGTCATGTGCATCAGAGTTTAGTCAGGACTGTGTGACCAAGATTTGCTAAATACAAAGAAGGAAATATGTCATGCTTCTTCATGATGGCATGTTGTTTTTATACTTTATTTTTCCTTGACAGAATAGTTTAATAAAAATACATCTAGGTGCACTTTTGCCTTCCTGAAAAAAGTTAGGCGGAAAGAAAGTATTGAAGACAGAGATGGGGGAGATTCTCCTGAGAGCTGCTCGGAGTCGGGCCGGCTTATGTTCCTCTGTGCTCTAAACACTGAGCTTAAGCTGCATGTCTCTGCTTCTCACAGCTTTAGAAGAAATCCAGCTGAGCTGTGTTTCTGTAAATAATCTAAAAATAAAACTGTCAATATGTATGTGTTAATATATTCAGCAAGGCACATGTTAAGGAAACCATTTTAACAACATGCCTCTCTGGTGGTGACATTTCACAGTTGCACCCACCTGCTGGGAATCCAACTTGTGCATTAGATGAACTTATTTGCACAGAAAACCTGGAAACTGTTTGTCTCACTTCTTCAAATGTCTGACTGACCTCTGTCTTTAAACATTAGTACTGGGTGTCTGTTGTTTTCCACTCTCCTGCTCCACTCAAGAAAAGCATTTTAGTGGCTAGCAAAGCGTGAGGCCCTTACGACTGCAGTGGGGGTTAAGGTGGTGACTTGTGGCTTCCTGCAGATTAACACTGTGTTTGCACAGTCTTACTAAAGTACCCCTTGAAAAACAAGTGTAAATCCACATCTTTTTAACAAGAATATTTTCATCCACTTTATGTCTATTTCCACAACGTAGAAGCAGTTGTGATGCAAAACCCCCGAAGTGATGCCAACCCTTTTTGGTTTGTGGTCCAACTGTCGTCACTGAGGTGAAAAACCCTCAGCAGAGCTGTATATATAACCTCTACATAAATGATAATACAAATTCTTCTTAGATTTCCCCTCCCCCCCGCTTGTTCTTTGTTAGTGACAACAGACTCAGATTATAAAGTATAGTTTTGTTTAAACACAATGTTATCGCACATGTGCAGTTGTCACGTAAGATGTTTCGTCTTTGACCCTGTGGTTAAGGTGGGATTTCAAAGAACCCTACATGCTCACTTAGATATGACACAATACGTGCTCACAGATGTTTCAAAGGCCTCAAGCACATCAAGACAAAAAACAGATCTGTCTTTTTTTGTGTGTGTCCGTGCATAGGATTTCTGCAGATCTCCTGTCAAACATGGAGAGTGGGAGGCAATAGAGGAAATGGAAACTAGACTGATGTCTCAGAGCAGAGGACTACAGGAAGTCAAGATGATCAATAGAGTGTAAAACAAGCTTTTGAGAACCAGGTCAAGCATGCACCTATCGAGATTTTTGCCTGAGGAATGTGGTTGTTATGCAGCTGAAACAAAAAACTTGTCTATGCAAGATACTCGCTGCCTATTTTTTACTTGAGGCAGATTGCTAAATATTTGTTTGAAGGAACGCGTCAAAACGTGTGCATTATTTTCCTTGAGTAGGTAATCCTCAACTTCCCAACGGGAAGCAGGCTGCCTGGGGTCAGTGTTGTGAAGGGGGCTGGGTGTCGGGGCGTTATGAGATAAGACGGATCGGGGTCCGGCTGCTATTTCCATCCAGCTGTTTCTTAACGTAAACTTTCTGTCTGTGGTTGAAAGAGAACAATCACAGCGCGGCGCTGCCAAAGCTGTAAAATGTACAATAAACAAAAGCACAAAGGACGTGAGGAAAGATGGCAGGAGGGCAAGCAGAGGTGTAGATGTCACACTCTCCTGATACAGCCTGAAGCGGCGCTGTCGTTAAATGCTGACACAGACGTAAACATGCACACAGTGAACATGAGCCAGACCTGGACAGAAAAATCACAGGGCGGGAGAACAGACTTTCCCACTGGGGGAGTGATTGCCTTTGTCCGAGCCTCCCAGACAGACTTCTTTGAGAAAGTAACTCATCAACTTTTTAATGAATGTAATAGTTGCAAATCATAAATAACAAGGTGGAGACGTGGTATATTCTTGCAGTAATGTTTTATTGTGACAGCTGTGCAAAAACTAACGCGAGAGACTTGTCCCCCTTTCTACGATTATTGGCTGCAAAGTGTTGCCTCCCTTGTGGTCGAACTTCCACATGCTAGCCAGAAAACAATGCTTTGATCAGCACACATTCTTCAGTTGACTATTTCACTCTCCTCCCCAGTTGTTTATTACTGGTTGTAGCTGGAGCACCTCCAGTTGCTCATGCCTTCACTCCACTGAGGTCAGGCTGACAGAATTCCACTTCAGAGAGCTGACAGCACCCACCTACAGTTGAAACCAGATATTTATATACACCTTCTAAAAACCGCATTTGTGCTGAAGTTCTGACGTCATTATGAGACTAAATGGTTCTTTGCTAAATTAATGATTGTGAAATACCAGAGAGGAAATATCAGATTTTTTCTAATTCTGAAGCTTACATAGTGTCTGGTAAAATAGATGTGATTTTTATTATTATTATTCTTAACTCTCTACAATCTTCTCCTTATAGTTTGCAGGAAATTTGGCCAAATTCTCAGATTTGCCTGTGACAACCCCTCCAAATCACTGACAAAGTCCATTCAGCACTTTGATACCTATTTTTTTGTGAAGATTATGGTCCATTTTTGCCCATATTTTAACTTCTTGTCCCCTGTCTTAAAACATTGCTTCAATACTTCCACATCATTTTTTTTATTCATTATTCAGTCAATTTTGTGACATGCACCAGACCCTTTTGCAGCAAAGCAACCTGGCAACCCGATGCAGTCACTCCTGCACTTCGCTGCTGAGACGGTGTTCTTAGGTTTGCATGGCTGCCTTTTTGAGAAAGAAAGTAGCTTAGATTAAATCTGGTAAAGAGCAGCTTTTATGATTTTTTTTTAGCACATTAACCGTAAACATTATTAATATATTTGCTTTAAGTAAACTAATTAACTCTTAAAGTAAACAAAGCATTTAGATATTTAGCTTTTGTTCTAAAAACACACATTTTTGTTTGTAGTGTTATTGTAAAAACAAAAATGTGTGTTTTTGTCAACATTTTTTGAACAAAAACACATTAATCTCTGAGACACAGGACCCGTCTACGTCCTACTGGTGTAAGAAGATGGCTGGAAATTTCGATTGTGTTTGAATAAATGAACGTAGCACCTTCAGAAATCTGGAACTTTTCCAAAGAGTGATGTCGACTTGCAGAAGTCCATCACAATCTTCCCGATATAGGACCTTTTATATCACACAAAGAAGTAGGGAGTTAAAAACAACACCTTGAAATAAATCCACATGTGGATTTAACACACACGCTGCAAACTGATCTGTGTGAAGCTTTCAAAAACAATGACATCCTCATTTATTCTTTCCTAAACTGTTTAAAAGTGTATTAATTTTTTTCATTACTGTTGCATTTAGCAAATAGAAATAATCTAGGCATTTCTAACTGACCTAAATCTTGAAAGGCTTAGTCTTATTTAATGTCGGAAGTTTTGAAAAGTCTTTTCATGCACTCTATGTAAATATGTTCTTTTAGCTGCTTGTTTCACTGTAATTCAAGCTAACATCCTTGCAAAGACGAGGTTGTTTACTGTGCTGCAGATGATACTTTGTCCCATGTTTGCCTTTCCTTCCGCTTCGGTTTCTTATTTCTGCTTCACACTCTGCTGCAGCCAGTGTGCAGCACATTTCCTGACTTTTGGCCTATAAATTAAAATGTACAATGACAGAGACAAGTTACGGAAAGAAACATCCTCTATGTGTTTGCAAACAGGAGTCAAACACAGTAGCTCAAAAATAAGTATTAGTAAAAGTGATACATTTCATATCTTAAGAAGTACAAATGATTTAAAACAATGTTGGTGCTTTCAGCAAAAGAAAAAGTTGTGATTTCATCACAGCTTTTTTGACTAATCAAATGCATGTGACCGTTTGCACAAATCTTCTGTTCTTGTTTTCTATGAATCATCTCAGAGCTTTGTTGTGTTTTATGTAATAAAGCAACATGTTTATGTCAGTGCCGGTAAGCTAAATACAGGGCTTGTCAAATAGCAAGTCAGAAGTAAACCTGGCTTGGTTTCAAGTCGTTTTGCTTCAAATAAAAGCACCTTGCTACTAATAAGAGACTATCAGATAAGCTGGTGTTTGTGGGTTGAATTTTTAGTGTGGTGTTAACATCATGCACTGGGTTCCAACTTTCGACAGCATCTGAAGGTATGAAGAAAAGATAGTCTGTTTCGACATAATGGTAACTTTCTTTATACTTTGAGTAATAGAAAGGGTGAAGAAGAAAAAGCACATTGTGACCGAAGGACACTGGCAATACTGATACAGCTTTTTGCAAGCAAAACAACAGGTGTAATAAAGACGTTAGTTGAAGAAATGTTGTCAGAAACCACAGAAAAAGGACCAAATTGCATATGTATATCTTCTTAAGCACTAAAAGTGGTTTCAAGCAACACTGGAGGATAAGTAACAACAGATCCAGATTCCACAGACTTGCACATGTACTGGCAGTCCATCCCACACACAATAGAGGGCCTTACTGCAATACTAAACAATATCCGCCCCATTGACAAACGCCGTCACTTTTTCCCAGATCAAGTTCATAATGAGCACGGGAGACGTGAGCATGACGCCCTTAAACTGACTTCTCCCCAAACACATTTAAAGGCGGTCTAGCATCAGCAGATCTGACGCGTCTGTGAGCAAGACTTTCACAAAATGATGACTCTGAGCTCATGCTGCTGCTTGCCAGCAGGTCTGGTTCTGCTTGCTGATTTGTGAGTCATACCATTAGAGTTTTCCAAGTGTGCAGAGTGGAAAAACAACTTGCTGCATTGCTATCTGACCTAAAGGCATGCATGATAAGGGCAGCATCTTTGTGACAGACCGAATGCATTCACTCCCCACCAGAGTGAATGATAGGACATGCAAAGTCAAACATGCATGTATCCGCTCATAAAATGTTGAATTTGGCAACTCTACGGTGGCCACAGAGACACGTTCCATGAAAACAGACAAAAATCGCCGCTGGATAAGAAAACAAAACTGTGGCTTTAATTAACAGTTCACACGAATCCCTTTGTAACTGGCAGTAATCTGAGTAATCTAAAACAGACTGGATTAGACATTTTCTCTCATGCCAGCGAAGCAGCAGGCTCACAGTTTATTGCTAACTTTAAATGTAAATCCAAGCATACACACGCAAGATAAACTGCAAACTAAAACTCAGTTTGGAAACACAAATGGAGCCAGTGAGTGAATTTAGAAAAAAACAAGACTTTTTCTTTTCACAATGTTGAAATAAGATGAACCACATTTTGTGGTGTTAAGAATTCAACTACTTAAAGTGCTTAGCTCAAAAAAACATTGATGTTTCTTAAATTGCCTCTGATTTCAGTTTGTAGAAAGACAGTTACTCTCAGTCAAGCTCTTTGACAATCTAGGTAAAAACAACTTTCAGACAGATTTCAAATTCAGTCCAATTTGTAAAAGGAAATGACTAACAGTTGGTGAGCTCTGTTGCTCAACTCCTTCTGAGGTAAATGACTGTTATAACCCAAATGAAGTACAGCTCATATTCTGTATTTGGATCAATTCTGCTTGGTAACCTCTTCTTCTCTAGCTGCATCTCTACTCTGATGAACAACCCCAAATACCAAAAGAAAAAAAAAGGCTTCTGCTGTACAGTTCTCCCCTCCATAAATCACAAACCCACTCCCAGACTGTTCCCTGTGGAGCTCCAAGGGAGAAACATCATCCTTTTCCCTTTCCTCTACGACCTTTAAAAGCTCCACCCACCTTCTTCTGACTGGAGCCAAATTTAGCAGATGAGAACTTCCTCACCATTTTACCGCAACCTCCACGGGGTCTCTGTTCCTTCTGAGTCATTCGCGGTATGTTCAGGTCTTTACAGCCCCCGTCTGCCGCACCACATTGGTGTCAAAGTCGAGCTCCTTCAATCAGTCTTTCAGTCTCTTTTATCTGATGGTGATTCTGCAGGAGGCCATGTTGTCGTTGGAAGTCTTTATTGCCCCTCACTTCACAGCACTGGTGCTACGGTCAAAACACTGTTTTTCCACTTATAGTCGCAGCGATGAGGCAAACAATGAAGCACATAACCAAAACCTCCTGCAGGCTCATGTTGCAGTAATAACACATATAACGGAGGAGGACAGAGCTGCAGAATGCAGACTGGGAAAATGTTCCATGACACAACACAGCCCTGTTATGCAACCTTTATTTTACAATCGGGGTGAAAAAGATTTCATTGATCGGCCTGGGTTTAGCCCCAAAAGACAGATGTTGCAGCCTAACCCAAGAGAGTGGTGCAGGCCTGTTGCTGCACGCCCGTCACATGCAGGTGAGCTGATTAATCCAGAAGGTTAGGCAGACATGTGAGTAACATACCCATTGTGTGGTTGGGATGAATGTCATCATGGCCAAAGGGTATTACAGGAACTCTTGCTCTGCTCTCATGATGAGCACATAAACAGAGAACATCCGTAAACAGTTTGGAGGACCCTGTTGGACTTTGTTCCAGAAGGGTGGGGAAAGGCAGAAAGCAGACTAAGACAGAGGGCCAAACGAGTGAAGCCCTGCAGCTGATATTCCCCTCAATGACGGCCCAGTTGGGGAGGAGCAAGATCAAGCTGCCTGCACTTTCCTCTGGGACCTTCAGCCTGTACAAACAAACCGACCCCAGGCCTCTGGCCTAATGGGAACCAGACCTGCTCGAGGACCAAATCTCCTCGTTCTCCTTCCCCTCCACTGCTCTCCGTATGACCAGGGTTCTGTTGACTCACACTCCAGCTGAAGGACGCACTTCAATTATCCTAAACAGACCTGAAAATATTCCCCCTCTTTCCTCTCTCTGAGCTTTCCCACACAGCAACAGTTCAAGGCGTTCCATGTTCCTACATCAGAGCTGACCTTCTTGACCCTCGGGCAAGCAGACTCTAGTGACCTGCACTTATCTCTGCACACTCACATGCTTTCTCTATCACTCCTCCTTTTTCTCTCAATCTATAGATCGCTAAATTTTTGATTATCGTGCCGATATAGGCAAACGTTTCTTGCCCAGTCAAACTGTGTGTGTCAAATAAGACTGGCGTGCATTATTAATGGCGTAATTACATTTTCATTGCATGACAGAAGCTTGAAGTTCAGGTCACCATGGCTATCTACTGGGCGCTGAGTGGCTGCAGCCCATCCCTGTCTGCAGAGCCTGAATGTTCTCATTGTGAGGGTTCAAAGTTTATCACTGAATGTCCTCCCAGTCTCACTGCTGTTTTTATCTGAATGTCCTGCTTCACCAAAGTATGAATACTGGCATCGAGTCCGATCCAGAGAAGAAAAAAGGCCCTTAAGACACATTGAGCGTCCACATTGACTGCACAAAGAAAGCAGAGTGGGCTGATTGTGACGTGACCTGGCGACAGCGGGCCTCGTGGACATGTGGTGCTGTTTAAATTGCACAAGTTTATCGCTGGGTTCCTGTTCCCATATGATAAGCCTTGGATAAAACAAGACAAAACACACACACACAAAAAAAATACAAGCTAACACTTCCTTGTGTTTTCACTCTTTGTCGTAGCAATTAAACCTTTAAAAGGCTGGAGAAGCACGTAGCTTGTGCATGTAAAATCAGTAACCGGGTCACTGACAGCAAGTGCCTGAAAGTGTGGCAGATTTATTGATGAGAATGGACTGTGTCCAAAGAGCTGGAAAGATTTCAGAAACACTGGATATGACTGTTCAGCTCTGTGTCCTTCCCACACATCTGGGTACAAACCCGTCAATGTTCTCATGGGCGAAGATCCATGATGAACCAAGCAGTGCTGATGCCCATTGCGCAGTTATTTTACACGCCTTCAGACACATACAAAGCAACACCCTAAATCTGATATTTGCCTGGTCTTGTGAGCTTCTGCATGGTTTGACTAAAAGTCTGCTTTTAGTGGGATTTCTGGTTTACCTCTTTGTGTTTTGCAAGCCTAGAGTTGCAAAGCGGCTCCATGGAACTTGAATGTTGTTTCGCTCCGTCAGCACAAAGCAGCAACAAACCTGTTGCAACTTACCCCCTACTGGCTCCAGAAAAGAGGTTATGAGTAGGAGTTACACACAGGATGTGAAACAAAAACCCTATCTCCAGAAAACTTTAGTTCTCAAAAGTGTATCAATAACTTGAAACTGATATTTGGTTGTATTCTCTTTTAAAAGATGCAAAATAAAGAAACAGATTTTCAAAACCTTCTCTATTATGCGTTTAGGGAATTTAAATCAGTGCAGTATTTGACTCCAGCAACACACTTGTAAATGCAAAGTTAGATGAGTAGCATCGTGTTGCATAATCCTCCCCTTTAATTACACCGCTTAGCTGTTTGGGAAGAGGGAATAATGACATACAGTATTGTCTGGTCTGTATTTCACTGTCTGATTCTCCTATTCATGTTGTAACAAATAGTTACCACAGACGACATACTGTTTGTGGGTATGCTCTAAATCACACTGAATGAAGTCTGATCAAATAAAATGTATCTTTGAAAATTTAATGGTACAGTCTCAAAAGTTCCAGCATGTGAATATCCATAGAGTACATTCACTCATACAATAAATGGTCTGTGTAGTGGACACTAATGCTTCCTCATATTAGATAATGCCTTTTGCTCCTTGTCAGCTTGGACAGTTTTACTTACATAAGGAATATTGAATCAATCAATATTTCAACATTGTAGAAGTTGAACTGTTGAATGTACCGAAAGCAGTGTGTAGTCATCTCACTGATTAATACAGACTGGGCACAATATATTGCTGCACAATATATTGAGTGGCAGAATCTCATGTAAATCCAGAAAATTGTCCAATATGGCTCATCAAGGATGATAATCGCGTATTAATTATGGCCCTTTAATTAATTTGAATCATTCATGCTCCAGTCTGGAATAGTTATACAATATATACCTTAACCAGATTGCTAAAATCCCTAACTGAGTCGTGAAGTTTGAATTTATTTTTATTTAGATAGTAAATAAGTATTTATTCTGGCTCCAAATATAGTACGGGCCCATGCTTTCTGAAGCCATCAGCGTGTCTTTGGTGTAACTCTGACACAATAATGGGCCTCTCTTCTTATCAAAAGTGGTATTTCTCATTCCTGACACATTTTTCATTTTTAAGAATAATACATAAAGCTTTACTTGTGTTGAGATTAATATTAGCCTGATTTCTATATCCCAAAGCCAGTTTTAATGTTGGTTAGGAATCATTGTTCCAACGGATCAATGAAACGTTTTAACTTTTAACTTGCTAGCTCAAACGTCTAAACCACAACACCAAAGGAAATTGATTAGCATGTTGAGTAACGATAAAGAAGAACTGGATACAAAGCTCATACCAGGGAACTAGCTACAAAATTACACATAGACTAGACAAATGACTTCTTTAGAAATGTTTAGTAATCAGACAAGATAAAATTGGTCTGCTACTTCCACCACAATAATGAAGGGTGTTTGAAATACTTCAGGTTAAATTTACAAAGAAATGAACACAGAAGGAGCTTTCAAACATTGTGGTGACTCCTGGTGTTTTACACAAAGTGGCCACAATTGGATATTACAACAAGGCAATGAACTTAAAAACACCAGACAACAGACAACACGTTTTCTTGAAGGTTTGACCTTTATTGACCTACATTAGGAATATTCCTGGTGTAACCAGCTTCTCTGTTTCTGCTTAAAAAATAGCATCCCCACAGCATGACACCATTACTTTTCTTTCTGTCTTTCAGAGCCACAACAGTTGTATTTATATGACGATCAAATGGCACACAGGCAGACTTGATGTAACAAATTATTTCTAAAGATAATCTGTTCCACTGGCTTGTATTTAGGGGTATCAGCCTAAATAAGGCTGCACATGTATGTCAGATCTTTAAATTTGAAACAATCTGCACAAATTTACATTTATCTCATAGATAAAGTCCTAATAAAATTAAATAAGGAAATAAATAATTTTCCAACTCCATGCAATTTAATGAAAGGCTTTGACGATATTATCAGGGTGGCCAACCAATGTCAATCTTTTGTTCATTCCCAGGTCTTCATGGACGTTTGGAAAATTTTTACTATGCTGTTTTGAAATCCCACTTCTCGAGGCAATCTCTCCTGCTTCAACACATCTGAGTCAAAAGAGAAAATCACATAAACACGCAGTGATCACATTCTACTGAGGCCTCTTAATGACGTGTCATATAAAACCAGGCATGTTGAAGCACAGAAACAAATAGAAACATGCCAAATACTCTTAGAACTGTCATTAGGAAACCATAAGTAAAGACTTTTTTCCCCTAAATACTCTGGAAATGATTAGAGAAGACACAGAAAACTGTTTTGTTTGAACTTGTATCTTAGGGGGAAAGGCTAAAAAGAATTTACATCTTAAAGTTGTTGAAACATTTCAGAAACAGAAGGTTAAAATTATTGACCTTCAAGCAACCTTGCTCTCCAATGACGTTGCTTGAATCACTGCTTGCATCCTTTAGTGTGAACTAACTTGTTGCAAATGATCAACAACAATCGTCCAATAAGTGTGAAACTTGCTTTTGGAAAAGTGCCTTAAGGGACTTCAGTCTACTTGTTTTCTTAAATAGGGACAGGTTTTTCTTTTGGATACACAATGTAAAGCAAAAAAAAAAAACATAGCTGTGTTTGTTTGATTTGATTTGGGAACATGTGAACCAGCATGACACAGTCCCAATAGATATTCAATGAGCTCCCAATAATCTGCATGAACTATGCACTCACATGCCACACAGCTGACAGCAGCTCAATAAGGCATCATTAACAAAGAAAATGACCAGAACAAATCCATTGTTTCTCCCAAATGATCATAGGGGACAGTTTTTGTTTTTTTCCTTGTTTGTGTCTGTTCAAATGTTGTTAAGCAACACCTCTTGTTTTTGACCATCTTAGTAAAACACACTTAAATCTTACAACATAACCGCAAAGAAATAACGTGGTTTTCTCCCCCGATTAGTGCAGGTGGGTGTGTTTAGCATGGACTCATGTCTGTTTTGGTTTACATTTCCACTGATCACATTCATTGCAAGAAAGTATCAGCAGGAAGAGACTGACAAACAGTCAAGGTCGTTGACCCATTTCAGGGGAAAAAAAATAAAACACCCTTCAGTTTTCTCTGGTATTTTGCAAGTGGACTGATGATTATTCCACCACACAAGGACGTTTGATAAGGAGACAGAGCTGTGTTTGACTGTTAATAACAAACCAAATTGTTGACCATTAACAGTCAAACATACACAATGCCAGTTGTGAAAATGGACTTCCTTTTCTCTTCTTTCTTTTCTAATTTTGCTCTTTTCCTTCTCATTGTTCCAGTGCCACATTGCAGCCAAGTTGGCTCACAGGAAATACGAACACCTGGATTTAGCTCGTCTTTCAGATTGTTCTCCTGTTCTAGGAGCGCTTACGTCAAAGACTATTGCCCTGCGATGACAGAAATGATGTGGCATGCTCTGATAATGAGAAACCATCTCATGCCGGGACTCCACACCCCCGGAGTCCCACACAGATCCCCTCTCCTGAATCAAATGCACAGAAATGTGTGGGATTACTCTCACAGGAGGAACTTGAACCCTTTTGACTTCCTGCCCGCTGCTGAGGTCACTGGTCTCGGTGGGAGTGTCTCTAAAATGCGTGCTCAACAACAACCAACTGATGGCCAGAGAAGAGAAGGGTGGGGGGACTGGGATGCAAAGCATGGGCGGGGGAGTGGATGACAGGTTGACGTGGGGTTCAGGAGGGTAAAGGAGAAAGGGAGAAGGTTGTCCTCGGCCTTCATCTGCTGTGAGCCTGAAGCTCATAACATATGTTCATGTTTAGGCCAAAACTCAAGTCTACATTTTAAAAAATGGGGTAAAGGTGAGGGTCCAGAAAAGTCAAGATTTGTTTTTAATGGATTTTTTTTTTAGCTAGTTTAAAACATCTGCATTGCCTGCATTGATTAACAGTGCTTAATCTATAAACACTGTTAATCTATTGTTAATGGATTAACAATGGATCACATTGTGGTTGAACTGAGAGCAAGCAACCAATTGGGCTTAATGCTTCTCACTGTGTCACAATGAAGAATTTCAGCACAAGATCGTCTTCTAGCAACCTTGCGGCTTCGCATGCTGGACCCTGACAGCCAGCCTGCATCTTGCTTTCTCCTAGCTGATGTTAAAACAGTCCTTGTTAGAGAAAACACTGCATTCGGTGCACATGAGGGTCAGGTTACCCTAAGCACCACTGTACGCAGCATGACCTAAACCACTGCGAGGGTAAAGAGGGGGTGCACCTTGAAAGCAGCACCTCCAATCTTAAAGGTACAGTGAGGGGGAAGGAAGGGAGGGGCAGGATGGTGATCATACACACAAAGCCATCTTGTTTCAGACCAGGTTCAGATGGAGCCGCTCCGTTGCCAAGAACTTCCACATCCTGCCGCCCTGCAAAATAGCCAACGTTTAAACAAGTTGCATGAACAAAGACCCATACAGGACTGTGTACATTTCTACAACACACTCAGACAGAGTACAGTATATTTCTTTGTCTTGCGTCAGGTTATTTACAGTGTGTGATGCCACCATCATTTGAGAGTTTCTTAAGAGATCATGGTTTTATAATCTCACACAACGCAATTAACTAATTCTGATTCTGCTTTGTCAGCACACACACACACACACACACACACACACACACACACACACACACACACACACACACACACACACACACACACCCCACACACACACACCCCCACACACACACACAGACACATGCACACGCAGTCCCCCGTCACCGTGTCCCTGAGTTTCACCCGAGGGCAGCAACAACATAATGCCTTCCAGATGTTGGGATGCTGTACTCTCCAGCAGACCTTGGAAGTCAGTGCCTCTCTCATGGTGTTAATGGTGCCCAAGAGGCCTTTGACGGGGGAAGGGAGGCGAGGTCACAGGCCCCTTTCAAGCTCCTACAGAGCCCACAAAAAGGACCTGGGGATGCTTTCCTTTTCACAGGGTAATCACTGATCCATCCTCTCTTTGCATTGATCAGCAGGGATTCAAACAAAATGCTGCAAGAGGAACCTTGCAGCATGGGGAGGGGTTTAAAGAGGCATCTTGGTATCATTGAAAGGAAGCCGTGCTCACAAACAGAATAACAAAGTCTTCTGCAGCTGTTTTCTGTGCAAATGGGAAATGGGGGTAAATACTATTCGGTTTCATTGTTAGCATCCTTGGGTTGGGCTTTTGGGTATCTCATATCAGAAACCTGTTACGATTCTCCAATCTTTCTTAGTTCAGTTTGTTCTGCATCTATGAATGACTTTCAAGATTTAGCTTCTTTTATCATGTTCTTTACTCTCTCTCACTAAGTAATACCGGAGTTTAAGATGAACAATTTCAAAAGTCTCTGATATTAATTTGCATCTAGATCACCAAAACTCCCCAGAAGATAACACAAGTTAAAAATATATATATAATAATTACAAGTTTTTTCTGACATCCTGAAAGATACCAGCTAAGAATCATTTGAGTTTGCCAGGTCAGACAAAGAGCCACAAAGTCAGACGATAAAACATTTTTATCCTTTGGGGGATCCACAGAGGCCACAAGTGAGCCCGGGAACAAAATCCAAAAAGGAGAGAGAGAGGGAAAAAGTTTCAGGCTGAAGAGCCCTGTGAGAAAGCGTCCATCTGCAGCACACGCTGGAGACAGTCCAAAGCAAATAGGTTAAAATTAAACCACAGAAAGACAGCCAATCTGTATGTTTAAAGTTCCAGCAAACACTGGATTACCTTGTTACCATTTGAAAGGCCTAAGAAATTGTCAGTTTTGTGGTCTATCCCACCACAATGCAACCAATAATCTATGTAGCAGCTACACAGCTGGCCAGTGCACAGTCGGTCACCACAAAATGAGGCAAGATAGGAAATAAAACTATGTCGATCCTCCTCAATCCATCGGCATACAAAAGGAAAACCATTTTCCTCGAAAGAAATTTTTGAAATTCAAACATTTCTTTTCCTGAAATCACAAGCCCACCCATTAAAAGCTTTTGATAGAAATATGAACAACATTTCCTCTGTGCTGGGTTTAACAATGTAATACGCTCAGTTTAAACCGAACAGCAGAGCAAAGCCACAACAGAGAGAATTTCAAGCGATACCTTTATGTCAACACAAATTTTATAAATGGAATAGAGTGCATTTAATTCCAGATGAAGTCAAGAAAAAACTGCAGAACCTTCTTTTGATGATGACACCTGTCTGTACAGAAAATAACCTTCATGACAACACTGAATTCTGCTTCCTGCTAAATATATGCATGTGACACCCATATTTATTTTTACATTTGTTCTTGAGAAATGTAGAAATACATTTCTACATTTATTTGCATTACCAAAACCCCTCTTAGTAGGCACCAGTAGCAATGCAGTTAAGTCTGAAATTTCAGCTTATTACATTTGAACCCTGTTGATTAAGTTGGAGCTCAGGTGAAACCACAGTTAGCAGATGCTGTAGCTGCGGTTTGCTACTGCTGGGATATTGTGAAGACTGAAGAGATCAGTCTTAGAGATTTGTGAAGGCTCCATGCTACATCTTAACCAAAACCCGCAGGTTTTTTGCAAAGCACAGAGCACATTGTTTGATGGCTTGAAGATTGTTTTCAAGTTGCTGCAATTTAGCACTATTGTGCCATCTAGTGGCGCATTATGATGTTTTTTTTTTCCCCCAACACCTTTGTAATGAAGTAAAGCAGCTAAAAACTCCAAGGATATAATGATGATAGGCTGTTGTAAGATGTTTATCTTTATATTAGTAAATGTTTCATGTATTGTAGAGGGACATTGACAAACTGGTGATTTGCATGTTGAAATTTATTATGAGACACATTGCAGGTTCAGTCTCTAGGAGGAGCCAGAGATCTCGATTGTTTGGCAATTTTTCTGCTTCTGTTTTTGCAGTTAAAACCCTGAACAAAAAGAAAAGAAAATTAAAAAAAAAAAAAAAACATCATCCTCACATGCTTTTCTGTTCCCCCAGGGAATTGTTTAACATCGTGAGCTTTTGTTTTCAGAAGATAATATCACGCAAAAGGTTAAGAGCATCTCAAGTCAATTAAATGTCGTGGGAGTGTCACTGCTGTTCAGCTGATAAATATTTGCTCTTTATCTCTCCCAGACTGCATTACATCATATTACACAGCCACTGCATGTAAAATAAACTCAAAAATTATTTTTGCAGAAAAAAAAACATGCTGCTGAGAGTAAAAAAAAAACAATTATTATTTTTATTTTATCAGAATTTTATTTAATTTTGTGTTTATCCTACATAACGTGTAGGAGCTGGATGATTTTTTTAGTTGTTTTTATTCTCCAGTTCCCTAACCGTTTCCATATGGTTGAGTCAAGCTATATGTTTCAGATTAATGATCCTCTCCTGCAGACCATCAGGATCAGATAATGCAGTTAGAGAGGGAGAAAAAGGGGATCTGGAATCTGATGTCAGACTATATCACTTCCCTTCATTCCTAGCTGGAACAAAGAAGAGGATGAAAAATATGACGTCTGTGCAAAAATGTGTGACCTGGTCAGCATTTTTTCCTTATAATCTGTCAAAAAAATGTGTTTTCTCCTGTCCTGACGGATTGAAAGAACTTGCTGTTTTCCTGATCCAATCCGTAAACAAATCCTTCCTCAGCCACCCAGGGTTTCTGGGTTTTTTCTGATCAGTCCACTTGCAAAAAGAGGGGGCCTGGAAGGGGCAGACTGTTCTTGGAAAGACCTCCTCTTGTGACTCAGTGGGACAACAGGGAGGGACAACTCAAAGAAACTCAAAGCAATATGATCACCCATTGTATTTTACTGTGAAATAATTACTTCTTTGCCAACTGAGGCAGCAACAGAAGTCATTCATTTCCAAATGAAGACAGCTGTTGCATTTTAAAGATACCGGGGAAACAAACATTGAGTAAAATGAGAAGATGGGTGAAGGATCTGATTTAGCAAACACCACTTTCACAGCTTACCCATGCAGGTTTTGAGCCCTGGATGTGTGGTCCTTTTGTAGGTTTTTTGTAAAGTGAGATGCTGACCAACAGAATTATTCTGGGTAAAGTAATTTGAGGAAATGAAAAGTAGAGTCAGAAGACCGGATTATCAAATAAAAGTAATATGACGAGAATAACTTTTGATTGCATAAGAACCTTTGTCATCAAACTTTTTTTTAACTTCCATGTCAGCAATTCCATTGTTTTGGGGTCTCTTTTGTCAAAGAGTCAATCAGTCATTTCCTGTCTTGCATGTAGTTCCTGAATGCATTAGCCTGAAGTTCACTATTAGGGCTAGCACTAACCTCTTTGGCACCATATGTGAGATTTATGTTAAGACTCTTTATGATGCAATGGATGAACTCCTGTGACATGGAGACAACAGGCAGACTGCTTTGTGGTGTTGCGCAAGACCCAGGTTGGAATTTAAAAATCTCAATAATGCATCTGAAAAGACAAAGAGAGTTGTGATTCCAGAAATAAAAGTAAAATAAAAACATAAGTAATGTGTTATGTTTACTATGCTGCACATGTAAAATACAGAATGAATTTTCTGAGATGTAATTTAAATCAGATTGAAATTATCACAGTGAAATGCAGAATTCAATGAAGAATTCAATAAACTTCACAGCAAGGCTGCAACGATGCTAAATTGACAATACTGAGTACTGTTATGTAATGAGCTAGCACAGTTGACTTGTTTTAGCTAGTTTACAGTTTGTATTTATTGATTTAACATGCTTAAAGAAACTGAAAGCTTCAGGAAAAAAAACTGTCCAAAATTGTCTTCTGTTTTAAAATGTATAGCACAATGTTTTTTGTTTTTTTTTACTTTTATCAATCTTTCTTTGGTTTTGTCTGTAATCAATGATTTACAAAATGAAGTTAGATTCAACCTTAGCGGAATGTTAAAACTTTACTAGTGGTTTCGATTGTATTTGTAAGTTGCTGTGGTTCTTTTCAGTTAACTATTCAACCTTGCCTAATTCATCTGGCTGCTTCCCTCACCACTCGTATCATTAATAAACAAATGTGACCTTGTGTTCCTTTGTGGAATGCATGGACTCCGGTCCATTTGCTTTATGTGTAATGCAGTGTGCCCCACGCTTTACATCATATGGATAAAGTTATTCTCAGTTTGAGCCTAGCAAAAAATGTTTTTTTAAAACATGTTTCCTAAATGCAATGGACATGTTTCTTGTCTCCCTTTTATCATCTTTCATGGTGAATCTAGTAACTGCAATGATGTTAAAGTATATTTAAGTAGGACATATATATTGCAGGTTTATGCGTATATATGCAAATTTATCAATTTAGAATGGAACGTCTGTGAACTATTATAGTTTTTTTTTTTTTTTTGCATCTTGGCTCAACATTTCAGTTGCAAACAATAACTTTTTCCACCACTCGTAATCAGTAAAAAGCAAAGTGCCACTTGGAAACTAATTTTCTGTTGTTTAATTTACAAATACTACAACAAATGCTTCTACTTGAAGAATTACTAGAACATTACAGTTCTGCTTAATAAAGGACTCACAAGTTACATTTAAATACCTCAGGCAGATTCAGATAAAAATTTCAACCAAGAAACTGTTTTCCGATATAAAACGAGACAGGCATCTCTCAAGAGATAATAAATAATATAAAAAGTACATTAAAAACGATCTTATATACATCTTGCTTTTTAATGGAAAAATGTTTTGGCATCAAACCCTCCCAATGTTTGCTGATCAGCACTTCGCAGGATTTCCATGGTATCTTTATTCTTGGTGATGAGCTCCAGGTCTTCTAAGTATGAATAATTTTGGGCTAAACTGTAACTGTACAGTCACATTTTATTAAATAAAACGAGGAGGTTTTCCCAAATGAAAACTAACCCATCAGTTTGGAAGTGAGTACCCTCAAAGCAAAAGAATTAGCTTGATCTTTAGTCTTTGTTTATTATGAAGCACAAAATTTATGGTTTATCATACTACTACAAAGTAAATATTTGAGAGTGTACTGGCTTTTTATGATGATGATGATGATGATGATGATGATGATGATGATGATGATGATTTATTAAATTAGAATCCTTTACAGAATGTCAGCACTCATGCAACTCCAGGACATTGCTTTAATTTCTGGGAATTTTTAAAAGCCGGTTGAGTAATTGGTGTATCCTGTTAATAACACAGGATACTTAACAGTTCATTGTAAATTTCCCAGGAAAGAACAACTCCTTTGACTGGAATTTAACACTGAGACATGCTCCACTTTCTCTTTCATAGCAGAATTGGTGTTGTGTGAGGTCACCAGGGAAAGTGCATCCAACATGTATTCTAACAAATACTTTTGTTTCTAATGTGAAGCAGCTTGTTGAAACACACGTTTAGGCCTCTGCACTGCTTTGGCATTCCTGCATGTTTTCAGAGGGAATTTTACTGGGGAAAAATAATTCAAGCTGAAGAGTCTCTCAGACATTCTGATACTGGTGTCAGTTTTCCTTAAAACGATGAAGCTAAAGGCTTCAAAATGCCAGCAGAGACACAAAGAATGTGGAAACAGAAGGACGTCTGTTTGCCTCATGCATTTTGCATGATCGCATTACAGCTAGCATTCAGTAAACGAACAACACTGACATTGTTGCATCTTGAATGTCTCTCCTTTAATCTTTTTTTTTTGTAATTAAGTTGTTGAATGCAGAGTTTCTACTCAGCTGGATGAGATTTACAGTGAGAAGAAAACATCTGGTCTCCAACTCTGATGTAAGATTTTCTCTGAAAGCACAAGGTCACTCAGTCACCTTTGCGCAACAAGTCATTCGTCACTGGCTCTGTATTTGCACTTTTGTGCTTAATAAGTGTTTTTTCTTGTGTCTCCATTGTGTAGGTTTCCCAGATATTTTCTCTCTTTCACAGGATTTTTTGAGAGATCATTGTGATCCTACTTTTACAGCCACATCCGTCTTTTTACCAGGCCACTGGCACGCTGGTGGGTTTACAAAAACAAAACAAAACAAAACATTCACTTAAAATGTCAGAGCTGCTGACACAAAAGATAAACTAAAGCTGGAGGTATTTTCCTAACTGCCTCATGATTCTCTTCCTTGTTCTCTTTGATATTGGCTCACTTGCTTCCAGTTTTTCATATCAAAATAGTCTGGGGATAAGAGCGGGGTCTTTGTTACTTCTCTTTTCTGAGCCCTTAGAAGGCAAAAATAAATAAATATGTCTTTGAGTAGGGGAGTCAAATTTATTTTATGGATAATCAATGTTACTGTAATAAAAGAAATACAAATTTTTGATGTCGTCTTTGTTGCATGTTGAAGAAACAACAACAAAAACACAATTAACCTACAAAATTCCTGTTGAGAAAAGAACATTGTCATAACCATATAAAATCAAAGTATTTTGAAGTGAGGAAAGATTATATCAACCTCAACTGTCATTTTCAAGACATTTCCAGGTCAAATATTTATCCAATATCATCCTTTTCGCAAAGTTTATATTGAGAATCTTTGTTCATGATAAGATGTGACGGTTTGATGAGAGAAACTGAAACCCACTTTGTATAATGATGCTGTGTTTGTCGGTTCCTTCCTTAATTATCATTCCTGTGTCATTGCTCAATAACAAATTCCCTGTGTAGAGATGAAAGCTTGGCATGTAGGTAATAAAAGCAGATTGTGTTTTCTCTCCCAACCCTCGGAGCCTGATATTCTAAACATCCTGGTGTGGGGAGGAGAGATTAATGCATGCAGTTCCTTCCTTGGAGACATGACTGGAATCTAAATCTTAATTTCCCTTTGTGAAGCCTTCTGTTTGTCTTTCAAAACCTCCCTTTAATACTATCATTCACGACTTCAGTAAAAATGTTTAGCTATCTTTAGAAAACACAGCAAGTCAGAGAACTTGCTGTGTATGGGTGTTTATTCTGTGTACACTCCCACCCCCTGTATTAACTAAAAACACATTTTTCTGGGATCTGCCCATTCTCTCTGAGGCTGACAGGAGCTTAGGGAGTATATGCTTGCATCTGATGCTTTCTTTTCCTGACACTCTTTTGGTTCCCAGATTTTTAATCATTGTACTGAAGAATAGTATTGTAAACCAAACAGCCATGAACTGACTCCACATTAATATTCCTGCACTCATTCCATCAGGAAAAGGAAGCAAATCTGTAATCATTCCAAGGAAATTTGGAAAGTCCGACTTATGAAACTACAAGGGCAGGGTGTGATTCTGAAGGGGAAAGTGTGGAAAGTCCAGTCTTAGTCTTACATGTGTGATTTATGCCTTCTGATGACATACAATAGGATAATGCAACCATGACTATTTCATTCAAACTACTTAGAAATTAGAAAGATTGGTGAACAGTAGAAGTCAAAAGCTGGATGTGTGGGAGTGAATCAGCGTGTTGATGACTTTCGGATGCATGGGCACTGAAATAGTTTTCATAAAAGGCTTCAAACTACTGTCACTGTTCAGGAGATTACGAGGTAGATAAAAAGCAATCATTCCCCAACGTGTCAGTCTGACCCAACTATTTCAAAACTTTACCGTGCATTAAATAAAACAGATTTTAAATTCTGTTGTTTATATCCAGAAGAAATACTCTCAGTTGAATGATATAGGAAAGTTATAACAGTGTTTGTGAGCATTCAAGTAATACAAATGTCTTGCACCTTGTATCTATTTAGTCCATATCTACAACTATTTGTGTTTATGGCAGCTGTGAAATGTGAATTGAATAGAAAAACTACTCTCATGTCTTTTCCAGTTCTTTTTTTTTCTATTTACACTAATCTTCAGTTCTTTCCACTGAATTTCCCCCAGATTCAAGGAGAAGACTGATTGGTCTTCCTCTGAAACTAATCAATTGTTTTTCTTGGCCAGGTCTTTGGCATCATTCTCTTAAAAATCCGCCCTTGCTTAATGTTCAGAATTTTATAAAGAAAATACTGGTAGATTTCTTCAGTGGTGCTGATTTAGCCATGGCTTTAATTGTCTTTGTACTTGTTTTTTTTTTTCTTCATATTGTTAATATCTACTTCATGTGTTATTCTGCTTTATTACACAACATTTATAGAGCTGTTTATATGAGAGGACTACTTAGGTTTTTACTGACATCTGGTCTAAATTTAATGTTAATATGCCCACTAGAAACAAATTTAATGAGGAAAAAGCATGGAGTTAATGCTTATTTTTCTGGGCCTATGTAGGTTGCTATTTAGCAGGAGCTTGCTGTTCTTTGTGAAAAAACAAAACCGATAATTTGGTTTGAAATTACAAAAACATACAAAAAAAAACCATTTCACATTATGTACACAACCTTTTAAAATGATATTATGAAATTTGAAAGTGGCAAAAGGAAGGAGAGTAAGCTTGTCTGATACAAAGTACCATGGAAAACAAGCAAGCTGGAATAAATGCTACAGCCCCAAGCGAGGTATGACTGACACTGCAGAATCAGGTCAGGCACACTAACCCAAATAAGAACGCTTCAACCAGGTCTAAATCTCACCAGAATTAAGGTCAGCTCACATTTGACAGTTGTTAGATAAAATGTGGCTAATTGTTCCAATTCTCAGTGAAAGCTTGTATGAATCTACACACTCAAAAACAGTTAAGATCCCATAAACAACCCAAAAAAAAAAAAAAAACACACAGTCAGAATCTACTAAGGACATTAGCTACATTCGCAACTTTTTAAAAGTGTCAAACATCCACAAGAGAGAAATAATATCCCACTGCAGACATTTTCAGCTCTACAAAGATAAGTGTAAACTGAAAGTAGTATATTAAAAGCACCGGACTCTGAGTCTGTGTCCTTGTTCACACACAAACAAGGGTTTGTTGTGCGCGTGTGTGTGTGTCATATGAGAATCAGAGCTGGCGGAATTTTTCCCCCTCCCTCTTTCTATGTGTAAAACCACTGGTCTCCAAGTAAGTTAGCACAGCACTACCCCACAAGAGAAGCAGAGCAGAGCTGGAACAAGCCACAGAAGACATATTGTTCGCAACAGACAAGAAACAAAACCCCCAATGACTGAGTGGATATTATTTGTTACACTATTTGTGGGGTTGCTTCTTATTCCAGGTAGGCTTTACATTCACTAATTTTTGTTGTTGTTGTTGAATGAACTAAAATGTAGTCTGTGTGATGACATTTTTGGTCAAACAGTGTTGGATCATTCACCACTAATGTTTTAACCAAAACTATTTAATCTGTATAAAAAACACACTGGTTATTGCTTTGCCAAATACCTGAACTATCTTTGAACTAAAAATGTGGAATGTAAAACCAGATGAATCTGCAGAACTTTGTTTTATCTAAAAGAGAGCAGAATATAATGAGATAACAGAGACTTGTCCTACAGCAGAAAGAAAAAAAGTTTAGTTTCTGATAGTTAAGACTGTTGAAAATGTGGACAATAGCAAGTCTTAAAACAGCTCTGATTCAGAAGCAATGGCTGAGTAAGCCCTTTGAAACTATCAGAGCAGATTCGGTGTAGTAAGTTTGACAAAATTAAACTAAATCACTAAATAACATTGGGAGTAGGTCAAGTTTTATCAAGTTTTAAACCAAACCCACAAATGATCAGTACCAATAAGTCTGACTCTGCAACACTTTGATTACTAACAACTGGCTTCATTTTAAGCTTGGTATTTGAATTTGTGTCAGAATTACTCAGACATGAGGCCACACTGCTCTTTCTTCTCTCTCCAACTGCAGAGCTCCAAAAGTGTTACAGCTCTGAAAAATTCACACGTATTCCAAAACATAAGAAATAAAAAGATGTAACTAAAATTAAATGAATTTTTTTGTGGATGTAAAATTCAGCAACTAACCTTTTGCTTTTGCTTTTGTCGAGTTTATGATGTCACTTTCATTGTTGGATCTGTTGGAGCAACAACATTACATTTGTTTTAGGGAGGGCACATTATCAGACGTGCAGCAAATTTTCTAAACCTTATTTCTTCATTTTTTTTTATCACTCATGCCAGTAAAATCAAACCTTTTTCATTGTTTTTGTTTAGAGTATAACATGTTGGTGGCAGGAATGCTATCTTGTTTACTTTGGATCATTTTTGGACTCCAGAAAACCCTTGGCTGTTGTCTCATGTCAGGCAATTTTTTAAAATTTATTTTTCTGCTAAAAGAAAAAACCCTCTATGCATTTGACACACAAGCTTGAAAAGTACATGTTTTAAATATTTTTTTAGCAATTGTTGAAAAACCCCCCCAATAATCACTGCATGGAACAAGTCATTTCGCATAAAAACTCTCTTTTAATATATAACTTTATATAATTTTTTAATATATAACTGTTCTGTTTGCACTCCCATGGACTCAATATTCAGGACAATTGAAAAAAAAATACAGTTGAAAAAATATTAAAATCAGAAATCAAAATTGTAGAGACGGTTTGTGCTTGATCATGTCAATAGATAATATGTCACTGTACTTTTATGTAACAGGTGAAGATGCCTCCTGTCCTATTGAGCTGATCCCACCTCGTGTTGTGGTGAAATATGGAGATCCAATTGATGTCATTTGCAGAACATCAGCAGAGGAAGTTGAAGGACTCGGCTGGGAAGCTTCACAAGGAGGCACAGGCCTACTTGCTGACCAGAGAGATGTGACGCTGACAGTTCAGAGTGTGACACAGTGGGACAATAGTCCAATGTGCTTCATCAATACTGCGCAGAATCAATGTACCACCAGACTTGAACTTGTTATCTACAGTAGGTCTAGCAGATTGAGCACAGACCAATTTAACATTTTAACAACTCCTGATGAACATTTTCCTTTCTTCCAGCATTTCCAGAAAACATTAGCATCAGCTCCAGCATTGAATCCATTGAAGAAATGATAGAAAATGAAGCGTATAGCTTCACATGTAACATCTTTAATATTGCACCTGTTCAAAATCTCACCGTAAGGTGGTACAAGGGAAACCAGGTCATCTACAGTGAGAATCTTACAAATAGCACAAAGCAACCCACAAACCAGACGTCCATCTTTCGTTTTACACCAACAAGACAGGATGACCGAACCACGATCAGATGCGAAGCACATATGGACTTGGGGCCAGAAAGTCCACAATTTAACGTATCTTCACGTGAATTAAGAATTGGAGTGTTGTGTAAGTAAAGTATTTTACATTTTCATTTGTCTTTCTGTGGACTGTTTACCATCAAACCAAACTACATAAAAATAAAATCAGTGTTGAATTAAATTTGTACTGAAGCAATGCCTGACCAAAACATGATATAATCACCATGCTATTCAGATGTTTCACTCACCTTTCCATGCTGGATTCTTGAAACCCAGCAACCAAAATGCAACAAGAATACTTCACTGATGTGACAGGATCTTTCATAAAACCCACCTTATTTTCCTATCCTTACACCTATGTTAAATTGTTTATATTTTTCTATGCTAGTTGGACCTGAGATTGAATGTCACACCGTGGAGGTTCAGGAGGGAGAATCTTTGGATGGGAAATGTAAAGTGATAGGAAACCCCACTCCGCATATTAAATGGCTGATAAATGGATATTCCATAAACCTCGCGTTTCCTCTGAGAAGAGATGCCACGGGAACATATGAAGTCAAAGCAGAAGGACTTACCTCAGTTGAAAAAAAAGTCAAACTTCTTGTGTTCTGTGAGTGTAATTCTTAGATGTTAAATGTCTTCTCCAAACATTTTAACCATTTTGTAGGTGATGTGTTCTTAGTGTAAAGCAAGTTTTCTGTTTTTCATTACAGATGGACCAGAGTGGATGTGTTCACATACGTATACTATTCTGGAATACACTCGACACAACCTCACATGCAGTCAGGGCTTCCCAGAACCTACTGAGATCTGGTACAAAGATGAAGAGGAGATCCAACTTCCAGACATCCTAACAAGGAGCGATGCGGGCCAGTACTTCGTCAGAGTTTCAAACAATCTGACAACTAACAACTCCATAGTAGACATTGTTGTTCATTGTAAGCACTTCATAATTTGTTTAGGTAAAATACACATGTGTGCTTGCTTTCCTAAAACGTATACATGGCCAATTGTTTTTCTGTAGACCCGCCATCGCAAATAGTGGAGCTTGAAGATTCAGAAATTGAGGTTGGGGAAGATTTGGGACTGAAGTGCTCTTCTGTAGGTAACCCACGCCCCAACTACTCCTGGATTTACTACAGGACTCACAATGTGAACGAGAGAACAGAAGATGGAATATCTCGCCTGATCATCAACAATGCCACTGGATTCAACATTGGTTCCTACACTTGCCATGCTTGGAATGAGAGAGGAAATGTCTCCAAAACAGTCAGAGTCACTGTCAAAGGTAGGTAGGTCCAATTCAATGAAGGGGACTGATGCATGTAGCAGAGAGAATAGTCAAATTATTTATTTTAATGTGACTTGTTAGTTACAATGTTTTATATTCCAATTTGAAGGAATAAACTTTGTACATAAACATCTGGAGCATTTTCTAAAAATCTCTTTAATGTCCTTAAGAACATAATGGCTTTCACCTTATACATTGCTAAGATGTTCATACTTTTTTTTGTTTCACAAAAGTCAGTGTATTTATGGGGCTTTCTTTAGTTTGTGTCTTAGATCAACTTCAAATGCTGCAAAATTCTTTACAAACAAAACTTAAAAGTTTGCATTTCAATTCAGTCACCACAAATAATACGCAAAAACTACATTTTTGAAATCTTACTATAGTGTCCCTGGTCTGGACTTTGACTGGGCCAGTCAAATAGATGAATTTGCTTTACTTTAAAACATTTGTTTGTAGCCATGGCTGCATTTCATAAATGTTTTTAGAAATAATCAGCATAATATTCATAAATAATTATTTAATCTAATCTAATCTAATGCTTGTTTGTTTTTTTTTATTAAGTTTTATATGTATGGTGACCTCTATTCAAACATCTCTCTTGAGGCAGCTGACAAAGACTGCATTTTGAAAAAAAAAATATTTTTATGTTTTTATATTTAAATGTCTGCTCACTAATGTCTTTAGCTCACTAATATGTATAATATAATATAATATAATATAATATAATATAATATAATATAATATAATATAATATATAATTGCGGCAGTTCTTGAAATATTTTCCAGGGAAGTTTATTTAAATATTCCAGATTAGTCACTTTGAATCATCAAGGCTTTGTTCCGTGGCTTGTTTCTTTCCTCTGGTAGTTTATCTGCAGCTTGTTGCTGCTCAGCTGCTACATTTATAGTCTGGTGGGAGTGTGTGGGCACGCGGTGACTCTGTGCCCAGTGTTCCGGGGGGGGGGGCGGTCTTCCTCTCCGCCCGATGAGGAGCAGCTTGGAGCCTGTAACGGTAGCTTAGCTTAGCTTGTTGCTTTAAAAAAAAAAAAAGAAAGAAAGAAAGTCCACATACTTCCATTCAGTCCGCCCCTGGCTGTTTCCGTGCAGCTGAGGTGAAGCGGGAGAAACTCCAGAGGAGCTTCAGATCAGGGAAAGCTGGAGAAATTACCTCTTGAATTGAATTCCAATGGAGAATTTGAGCCGCCCTCGCCTGCTGTTGGTGCTTTTGAATTTACAGCTGGTGACGCTTTCTAACGGGACAGACTCCAGTAAGTTGTGGCTCTTAATGTGAACACTTCAGACGTCATGTTTTCTTTTTGTGTCCGGGTAAAAATGTCTCGTTGCCTGTTGCTAAATGAATGTTGCCTCCGCGTTTAGATGGCAGATTCAAAAAGCAGAGCCGTGAATTAAGAAGTTTGTCGGGGGAAAGTATAAATACGATGGGAAGGGCTGTTCATATTCAGACTTGATGTCAAAATAGTACAAGTACAAAATCAGAAACAACTTTTTTTTTAGCTTCTTTAATGTACAATATCATAACTGTTATTTAAGCAATAATAAAGCTTCATAATGATCATATGTGTGAAACAAGTGAATTGTTTGAATATGACGCATTAAACTTAGCAATACAGAACAGTTTAAGATTCCAGTGTTAGGGAGGGGATATCCTTCCTGAGCCCTTTCCTGCTGCTTCCAGACCCACCATTGTATTAAGGCCCTCTTTGCTTTCCAACACTGTTTTGTTACGCCACTCAACATGGAAATACTGTTGTATCACAATGCCTGTGAACACTGAAGTGAAATAACATTCCCTGTTCCCTCTTTGTTTTTCACAGGTGCCAGGCAGGAATGCCCGATTGAAATACAGCCAGAGACGATGGTGTTGCAATACCAAAGCAGCACGGAGTCTGCGGTCTGCCGGGCCCAAACCAATAACTCTGATAACAACGTGTACTGGCTGATCAGACAGAAAAATGGAGCAAATAAAAAGGGAAACATGAGTTGGACTCCAAACACACATGAAGACTGGGACCCAAGTCCTGTTTGTTATGCATCGTTTTTGGGAATAGGATTATGTAACAAAACTCTACACTACGTTCTTTACAGTAAGTAGGTCTCATTTGTGTCCTGTTGATGCTATTGCTCATGGCTATATGACTTTTAATTATTTTCATTTATCTCACCTGCAGAACAACCAGAAAATGTCTCTGTGAATGAAACTGTGAACAACTCTGGATCCACAGAAGAGGGAAGTAACATGATGCTGGAGTGTAAAATTGAGAAAGTGGCTCCAGCAAAACATCTCAGAGTACGGTGGTTGTGGCAAAGAGGGAACGAGACTATTGAGCCTGGTACAGGATTATTTTATTATTATTATTATTTATTGTTTTTTGGTACAAAAAGTGAATCCCAGCAAAATTAACAGCACATCTTACCTTTTATTGAAAGTCCTCATGCCGAGGCCTTTCCTCTCTCTTATATTACACATTTTGAAAAAATGCTTACGCTGGTGTTTGCTACCTTACACATAAAAGCTTTAAATCATTAAACATTAAAAGCCCAGATTGGCCCTACGTGAACATTATTGGTTGTGCCACCATGGGGGCAACAACTGCTGTCTATCATTTGTGAGATGTGGCAGTGTTTTTTTTTTGTTTTGTTGTATACATAACTTTGGAAAATATTTGACCAACACAGCATATGCAGACACCAGTTTTCCCCCAAAGACCATGAGTTGTTCCAAAAATAGATAAATTATTAATCATCAACTTAAAATTAAACTCCCAGACAAACTGTTTTTTTCTGTTGTTCCTTCAGGTGTAAAGTGTGTGTATATCTTAAAAGGGAGATGGGAAGCCTGTGTTTGACCTGTTTTGCTTTTGCATTTTATGATGCATTTTGTGATGCATTTCTATCCTAAGTTGTGTATCTTATTGTAAAAAATAAGATACACAACTTCAGATATCTCACAAACAAGACATTGACATACATGGAAAAACTTTAAGAGAACCTTATATTATAGCAGAAAGTGCGGTGGTCACTGAAAGGAAGACTTTCAGTATTCAACTATGCTGCATGAACTGATCAGTACAGTATTACGAGTAGGCCTGTCACGATAACAGATTTTGCTGGGCGATAAATTGTCTCAAAAATTATTGCGATAAACGATAATATTGTTTGAAGACCTTTTTACATTGATTTAATGGAAATTACGTAATAATACATGTGATTTTCTGCCAAAGATAGAAACATTTTACTTTCAAAAGACACTTAACACTGGGACTGATACACAAAATAAATAAAACAACCAAAACCAAAAATAAAATAGATTCTCAGTCTCCATTAACAATAAATGTACTTGAATACAAACTAAACATAAAGCCAACGTGGAAATAAATACTGCATTCAACCAAAAGAGTTCAGATTATGAGTCTGTATAGTATATTGCCCTTCAGTAATAATTAGATTTAAATAGAGAAGAATCCGACTGCCTGATGCAATAGTTCAAACTACAGGATTTTTTACCCTGAACGACAATCTTAGTTCTAAGATTGTAGAACGAAGATCTAAATCAAGGATTTATCCAGACTGGGGGAGTGACGCAGCCTACTGAATGTGATCGGTAGCCAATCAGAAAGCGCGGATTCTCCTCCTGCTTTCTGAGGGGAAACACGGAGGGAATCCCGAACTGCTGACACGATGCAACCCGAAGTCCAGCAAACATCGGAAACAACATGAATGTTTATTCAACATTTCGTGCAAAGAAAATATAAATAACTAGGGGAGGAGTTGGAGCGAAATTTCTAGCAGAAAACCCGGTAACTTTTCAGCTGTTCTTCATTAACGTGACATAAATAGGTTCTAATGATTTTCATTCGGTCAGACTGACACTAGCTACATGCATGACAGGTAGATTATAGTAAGGAATTGATTAATTCCTGGTTTCAAAGTTAGTGAACTGGACTTATTATTTTGTGCCCATTGTTGGACACAACACGGTTCGATCGAACCGTTATAGCTCAGCTTTCTGTCGGCTAATGTGTCTCAGGTTTTGATAATGGGTTGACAATCCGCGACATCAGATGGTGCAGCGCGCGCTGGGCATTACACTAAGGAAGTAAGGAAGGGAGGGTCAGTGGAGAGCACCGGAGTTGAGCCTTTTTTCATTCAGTGTCATCAACAGTAAGAGAAAAAGGCAGGAAGAATCGATATAGACGATAATTGAAATGACGTCGATAGTTTTAATTTATCGTCCGATTAATTGACTTATCGTTTATCGCGACAGGCCTAATTACGAGAAATCGTGTTCATGTGATCAGACAGATTCTGTTTGAGTGATTTCTTGATCCTAAAGAAGAGATGTGATTAATCGTGACCACATATAGTGAAATTGAATTAACGATATGGTTAACCACTGTTCATTCATGATTTAATCAGGGAGGCCATTACTCTCAGGTTTGTTTGAATTGCTTTTTTTCCCTCCTTAAAAATTATATCCACATCTCAAAACTGTTTATTGTATTTGTTTAGGTTATATTTGATCAATGATAGATAAATTGTTTGGTGACCTGACACATTTAAGTGTAACAGAAAACAACAAAAACGCACAAGAACGTTTTTATAGCACTGTGGATTTAGGTGTTTTTGTTATTGCTTTATTCCTCAGATTCAGTGGGAATAGACAGTAAGTCGGAATGCAGCTTTCCTGAGAATAAATTTCCTGTAATGGCGGTTTGCACCATGAACATCACTCTGAACAGGACTCTCCATGGAGTCCAGGTCAAATGTGAAGCTGAACTGAACCTGGGACCCAAAGGACCTCAGCCTTCTCCACTTATGACATCCGATCCATTCACACTCACCGTCCTCTGTGAGAACTAAATTTACTTCATTACAGTTAATGTTTAAAGGCTTTACTGGTGGACATTGTGTCACATCAATTATTGGTCAAAATACTAGTTTGAAGTCAAGTTATCGGAATAAGTTTCATTATCTCACATTTTCTCTCCTTTATGTCTCAACAGATAAACCCACGATTAACACTACAAAGCTTCCTGAGTTGGTCCCAGTGATCAGTGGTTATAAAGAGAAGCTTGTTTGTGTGGCTGATGGCAACCCGGCCCCAAAGATCACATGGAATTATTCCTCAAAAACTGCGTTTCTTGGGTCAAATGGCACGCTCACTGTAAATGAAGAAGGCAGCTACATCTGCATCGCTAAAAACAGTCTCGCCACTGACACACGTGAGGTCAAAGTCATTTTAAAAGGTAACTAAAATCTTTTTGGGGAAAATGCATTTTTGGAAAAGAACTTTAAAGAGATTTGCAGTGGTAATTTTAAATTTTAAACCATAAACTAATCACATGCTGTGTCAGAACAGGACGCGTTAATGTTTGATGCAGCGATGGTAATGTTTAGTGCATTAGTTTGTGAATGTCAGCCTTCATGTTGCTGCTGACAATGAACCGAACTATATTCATCCCATCTCCTGGGTCAGGGGTTTTCAATTCTAGGACTCAAGGGCTCATCCTGCAACCTTTAGGTGTGTCTCTGCTTCAACACAGAAAAAAAATCTCTCCCTGTCACTTCATGTGGTTATGGAAGAGATGTTAATCAGTTATGACTTTGATTGGTCAACACAATGTCCAGACTTTATCCCCAATAAAAATCTTTAGAGAAAGATTTCCCGTTTCTGCAAGTCTTTCACCATTTGGTGTCTGCTCAGTTCCCATCTGATTTACTTGTCAGTAAAGGCTTGTATGATCAGAAAATCTAAAAAGAAAAGCTGAAATATATTAACATGAACTTAATAGGCAAATTGTGCTGACTAGTAATGGGCAATAAATTGTGAACAAAGGCAGTTTTGTGTTCAGAACAAAAGCCTTACCTAGAACATCTGTTTCGAATGGCAAAAAAACTTATTATTTTGCATAATCAGTAAATGTAGATTTTTTTTCTTTAGGTGCTGACAAGATTAAAAAAAAGGTTTATGCGTTTTGATGCCAAAAACAAATTTTTAAAACCTCTTAGCCAACAGGAAATCTTGAATTTTAGTCTTGTTGGTGTTTGTTTTTTGTTTTTGTTTTTGCATTATTATAATATTTTTCTGCTTTCAGAGGACTACCTGCCCCTCCTAGCTGGATTTGTGGCTCTCACAGTTGTGGCTATCTCCATCATTTTTGTCTTCATCTACTCAATCTACTACAAGAACACCAAAATGCGTCGCTACAGCCTTAAAAACCCTAAACTCAGCAGTCACAATGGGAATGTGGCTCACAACGGCTGGGACATCCAGCTACCAGTGACCAAGCTGTCTTAGCAGAACTCCTTTCAACAGCACATTAAGGATATCTGCTCAGTCTGAATTCACATTCACACTTGGACCGGTTGAAAATAGCTTCTGCTGCTCAAGATATCATATTATTGTCATATTTGCTTCTCCACATTTTATTCTTGAAGAAGTTTCATGCTTTTATGATGAAGGAAAAAATGTCAGATCTTTATTTGTTTTACTGGATGAGGCAAAATGAAGGAGTGAGAAGGTAAAAATGGACTGAGATGAAAGAGATGTGTTTTTCGTAAGAAAGGAGTGTGTTATGATTATTGTTTTTGCTTTGGTTTTGTGCATCTTTGACCTTTCTTCATTGTTTACTCAGTTGATTAAGAAATCAGGCAAAATTTAAAGTCAAAGTAAAACTTCATTTGTCACCAAGAAGTTATATCTACTTCTTCTTAACTGGTTAGCATCAATAACTCTGTGAAAGTCGAAATATCTTTGGAAAAATTCCCTGCACTTTTGCGTTTTGCATACAATCTGCATCCTCTAACTGTGTCAGCCCTTTGTTGGTGCTGCCATGCTGTGCTAGGCTCAAGCCTGATGGAACAATTACTCTTGTTCAACATTTTAATGTGTTCTCTTTTCTATGAGTGACTGCAGGCATTTGTAGCCTTTATATGTAAAATTGTGGAAAATATTTTTCTGTAAATGAAAAACTTTCTATTTATTTATGAAGAACAGTTTGAAGTTGGCTTTAAAATTGGACTGCATATATAAACATTGCAGATGTTGGAGCTTAAGCAGCCTTGATTGTGAAATGTGAAAGAACACACTGTATACATTTGTGAATACTGCTGTAAATATTTACATTTGTGTAAATTGTTTTTCTTTTAACTATTAAACTTATGCATTTTCATAACACATTGTGTCTGAAATAATACATTTGGACAATAGACATTAAACTAAAGCACTATAGTTTAATGTACTTAAGAATTTCTATATTAACCACAATCTTAGGCATTAATTTTAATCAAACGTGCCAAGCAATTCAACTATCAATATGCTTTTTAGTTATGCTTACTTCTATACTTGAAAGAAAACTAGAGCAAGAGGAACACAGGTGAAACTATGCTCCGCTAAAAAAAAAAATACCTTTCAACACAGAAATAACTATCTTTGGATGGTTAAAGGAACCGCGGTCGCTGTTCCTCGGAAGAGTTGTGATACTGGCAGTTATTCATGTGTTGAGACAAAAAAAAATCACTAGAAAACATTAAGTTACCGTAAATTAATGTCATAAGAGGCTAATTTTACTAAAGGTTATCTCCATATCGCTGAGAGGTAAAGGGCGTGGCGTTAGGTTTACTTGCTGCAACTTGTTTTGAACTCGATGATTCACGGAAGGGAGATTTACAAAATGCACGTCAACGCACCACATTTGCTTTTGCTTTCAATGATTCCCAATGCTTAGGCACGGAGCTATTCCTGTTCAGAAGAGCCATACTGTGTAGTTCAATCTGATCTAGGGGGAAGTTTGTGTCACCACAGCCGAACCTCCATTCGCTTTGAACGCCCAGCAGAGCCTGAAACCACGATGCGGTTCTTCCTGTTCTTCGCCTGTGTAATCCACGCAGGTAAGTAAACCTTCATTGCTGCTTTTTGAGACTGCTCTTTTTGGTGCAGTAGGTTATCTCGGACATTGTCATTAGCGCTTCTGTTTTTATTTCTCAACCTACGCCCTTGTTATATTCTTTCTAAGGAACACCATGTTACTCTTTTTTACTTATGAACTAGAATCAGATTTTAATCACTACTGATTCCATAAACCAAACAGTAGCTTCTAGAAGAGACAAAACCTACGGAAAATGTATAGGTACTTAATTTTGCAGCACAATTAAAGTGGTAAAACTTCCGTAAGCCATGTCATGAATCACTCATTTTTTGCAGACCTTCAACAGCTGTCGTTAGTTATTTTGAATTTACACATTGCTGAGAAAGTGTGTAGCCTTTTAAAGAAAACATGGATATGTAAATATAATGAGTGCCCTTTTTAATTTTTTAGCCTTGAGACAAATTAAAATGACCCTTGTTTGGCAGAACTTATTTTTCAAAACACTAGAAAACCTGAGAAGATCAGGTGATGCAGTTTAGAAAATGAAATGTTGCTTAAAATAATATTTCAGCAACACAAACACTTCAGGATACTGGATATTTGGTCACTATGTTATTGCTCTAAAGCATGCTGGGTTGAGTTTTCCTTTGGATTTGATAGAAAATCATGTCATTAAGGTAAAAACATGTTGCTCTCATGAAGTCATGTTAATGGTTCTATGATTTAAGCACATAGCCACTCAATGAAACATGTAGTGATGAAGCATTCATATAGACAAGAATTCCTTACTTTACCTCAGCCAAATATTTTAGATCAGATCATGTTATGTACATACTTTTTTTCCTATGCTATTGGGTTTTCAGCATTTCCCTGGAAGAGTATCACATTCTCTAAGACAGTCATACCCAAACCACGATGTTCCAAACTGCGAACCTCAAGTTGAGCATGGTGTTTTATTTTGTGGTGATATGCAGAATTATTTTTCTTCCAAACATGGTTTGCGCAGCTTTGCATTGTTTCACAGGCTTCTGGAATTTTTCTGCACCAATTCTTACTAAAAAGTTTCAACTTTTTTTTCCCCCCTTCAGCAGTGGAGTCTTTTGCCCCAACTGTGCATATTGGCTATTGTGACTAAGTGGAAGGCTTCTTATTTTAAAACTGTTCCTGCTCTTTCCAGGACTTTTTGAAGCTCAGTATTTAATTCTAAATATTTCATGTCACTGCATAAGCACAATGACTGTTGTTGTAAGTCAATGTATTTATTTTATGTATTTCATAATGACAGTAAGAATTATTATTGGTAATTGTAATAATTGTATCAGCTCTTATCTGTAAGGCTGCAACTAACAATTATTTTAATAATAGATTATTCTGATTAATTGAATTAAAACTGGCACATTCTTTAGATTTGCCATTTAACCACTTTGGCTTAGTTTATACAGTAGTAGAAATACATTAAAATAATCACTTCAATTCCTTGTCTAAGCAAGAAAATAATGGTCTTCTTGCTTAAAATGTAGTAACATAGCATTACTTTAGTGTGTGTTTGATAATTTGTAGCAAATAATGAATCTGCAGCTAAAAAATACTTCTAACATCTACCTGTAAAAAGCTCAGCTTATTCTACTTGATTTGACATTTATACTGTATAATCTGGTGATTATTTTTAATTTACTGGTTAATAATTAGTTAGTGAAATGTGATTAATAGGAGTTTTTTTTCACATAGTCTGAATTAGGGGAACCTATAAAATGTTCACTATGAATAGAACATAGTCACAGACTGGTATGAATGGGAGGAGAATGCATGTTGAAATGTGCAAATAAAATAATCTACAAAGCAAAAGGCTGCACCCTACCTGTGGCGGAGAGCAGAGATGAGTTAGTTTGCGGTCATGGTTTATATAATGACTGGCTTTAGCAGTTGCTCAGGTGTTAATAATCAGTCTTGCAGAATGGGGAAATGCCCAAACTAACAACAAGAATCCAGGTTTCCTAATAATCATTTGTAGCAAATGGCCTGGTTTGGAGTAAGTATATTCCAGTTAAGGATTAATTCATTACTAAATTAGTTGAAGAAATTATAGATTTGTCATGACTAATCCAATTAATCGTTTCAGCCTTTATTAGCCGTTTTTAAATGGCTGTTTCTGCAGTAAAAAAATATATATTTTATGTGAACTGTCTCCTTCTAGGAAACTGGGCACATGGCTGTGAAATTAAGTTCACTCCCCCGATGGTTTATGTGGAATTTGGAGGTTCTACATCAGCCAACTGCAAAGCATTATGCAACAATACGGAGGGGATTGGTTGGGAGTCTTCATTTGGAGGAACTGGTCTTAAACAGGGACTCACCACTTTAGATGTGAACCTTAAGGATGTTAACGACTGGAATACTGCACCAAAATGTTATATATTGCTTTCCAATGGTGTACAGGATATTGTACCGCTACCAATCACTGTCTACAGTAAGTAAGTTGGATAATATATGTGACAATCTTATGTGAGATGCACACACATTTATATATATATATATATATATATATATATATATATATATATATATATATATATATATATATATATATATCAGAGGATAAGAACCACCCGCGGTGGGTGAGAAGGGAATTTTTTTTTTTTTTATATATATATGAATGAATTTGGGAATTATTCATTTCCAGTCTTTACAAGTTGTATGAATTAATCTCTTACTCCCTTATGACAATGTAGAAAAAAGGCTGAATGTTTTGTAAATTTATTAAAAATGGAAAACTTAGAAATCACATTTACGTAAGCCTTAAACATGAAAATTAAAAGTTCATGATCATCCTTGAGATGTTTCTACAATTTAAATGTAGAAACAACCTGTAGTAAATTCAGTTGACTGAAAGGGTACACCAGCTGTCTATATAAAGTCCCACAGTGGACACTGCAGGTCAGATTAAAAACACCAAGCATGGTGCCAAAGAAATTGTATGTAGACCTCTGAGACAGGATTGTCTTGAAGTAGAAGTCTGGGGAAGGAGGCATATCGGTGTTTGCTGTTTTGAAGTCTTAATCTCAATGTCCTCCATTGTTCATAAATGGAATATGTTTGGAACCATTGGGATTCTTTTTGAGCTTGTCGGCCATCTAAACTGAGAGATTTTGAGAGAAGGGCTTTAGTTAGCAACGTAACCAAGAACATACTGGTAGGGTGTCCAGAAGAAAACAACTCCTCAATAAGACCACAAAACAAAATTCTGTGGTCTGCTGAGAACAAGTTTGAATGTTTTGGTGTGAATACCAGGCATCATGTTTGGAGGAAACTAGTCTTAGCTCATCACCAGGTGATAGAGGGATAGAGGGAAATATGAATTGAGCAATGCACAGACATACTTGACGAAAACCAGCTCCAGAGTCATCTAGACTTCAGACTGAGGTGAAGCACACTGTAAAGATCTCACAGTGACTTCAGAACAAATGTAAACATCATGGAGTGGCCAAGCCAGAATCCAGACTTGAATCTCTGGTAAAATCTGTAAATGCCTGACACACGTCTCCCAAAAAGTTTTCCATGTTCAGAATGATAGGTATTTGCATGTAGAATTTTGAGAAAAAAATGTTATACAATTTTGAATTTGGGTTTAAAATAACCCAGTGTGCAAAATGTATACTTTTCATATTAATATAGATTGATAAAAAAAAATCTTGTTAATATTCTAATTTACTTTTTTCCTGTATCACTTTTTGCTGTAGAAATGCCAAAGAAGGTATTTATGTCAAAGCCTCCGAGCCCTCTGATGGCCGATAATGAATATCATCTCTTAAAGTGCTCAGTTCATGATGTTGCACCAGTGAACAGGCTTGTCATATCCTGGCACAAAGGAGATAAAATGGTCTATGAGATGAAGTTTGAAGGTGCCGATCGACGTCCAGTCAATAAGTCTGTTGAAACAACAATAATCATTGATGCAGAGGATAATGGAAAGAAGGTCTGGTGTGAAGTAAAGCTAGACTTCCCAGCAGATCAAAGACCTCAGCCTATGCAATCAGAGAAGCATGAATTAACAGTTTACTGTAAGTTTAAATATTATTTTTGTCTATTCATCAAAAGGAGTATTTTTTTGCAGCTAAATGTCAGACTGTCTGTATTTTTAATTCCTCTTTTTTCTTCTTTCTGCATAATTTATTGCTCATCATCAGATCCACCAACCTTCACCGAGCCTGAAAACGAGACCCTGGAAAATGTTGTTGGTACAAAAATATCTTTGAACTGTACGGCTACAGGAAACCCTACTCCAGTTTACAAGTGGGACTTTGCAGACTCTACGCTAAAGGGGATGCCGAAGCAAAATGCTACTGGGTCGATTTTTACTTTGGATTTTAGAACTCCAGTAGTCTACAAATGTGTAGCCTCTAATGCTGCTGGTGAAAGAACCAAATATTTCCACCTCAACCAACCTGAAGGTAATCACATCACTCCAGCAATCTTAGAGTATCCTTTCCTTCTTTGAACTGCTTGTCAATAACCCTCCATGCTGCTGTTCTCTATTAAGTGGTCAACCGGAGACCACTGCTGGGGCTTCATGTACTCTTTGTTGTAATCCTTATTTTGGGACATGTAGATTAATCATAAACAAAGACGCTATTCTTTTGGAAGTCCAGAAGGTTTGTCCAGAGTGAGAATGTAACAAAACTTTTTGTCTCCCACAGGGAATTATACCACCATGGCAGCCCTGTTGGGAGTATTTCTGACTCTGGGAGCTGTGATCATCATCATTGGTGCCATTTTTGTGACAAGAAATGGATCGTGTGCTCTCCCAAGAACTATCTATTAACCTGAAATCTGACTTTTGCATAATTTAGTGTTGGATGGCTTTACTGTAAGTTTTTGTGCTTGGTGAAACATTTTTTTCATTTAAGAACTGAGTGCTTTTATTGGTGGTGCATGTTCAGAGCCTGTTTGTACATGCTTGGATCTGTAGTTTTAGAAATGCTGAATTTGTCTTCTGCCTTTAAGATTTCCAAATTATTGGCACTGTGGAAACAAACTTCCCCTTTCCAGGTTGCACTAACTGTGTTTCTTAACCTTAATAAAGCTCCACCATCACAACATTAGTAATGTGATGGTGGCAAATGTGGCAAACTTACTTCAGGAAATTATGGACATTCAAAGTCTTCTCTGGTATCAGTTTTTCTTCTCAATTGACTCATTTGTATTTCAGGTTGCCGTAACTACTGTGTTAAAGTGGTACTTTGGCTTTTTGTGCTGCAATACTGCCTATTTGACACAAGACTGGTTTCTCAGATGCATGTTGTCATATTTACTGGGATAAAAAGGTGTTGCATCCCTCTAACATTAAGCCAAAGCTAAAAGCACAGTACCTTTTTTCATTTCCCAAAAGTCAAATATCTTCTATTAGTGTTAAAATGTTAGCTTTTAGAAAAATATTCTGTGAAGATTGTGAGGTGGTAAATAGCACTAAGTTGAAGCTCCAGCAACACTTGAAATACTGAGGAAATGAGTTTACTCATCACGATGTCACAGGCGGAAATGTCGCAACCTGACAATGAAGTTTTCTCAACATTTCAAGTGTTGGTGGAGTTTCCACCTCATCACATCTTTATCCATTTTTATGCACCTTGACGTTTCGCTAGAAACGTTAGCATCTATAATTCTCCAACCCAATTTTCTGAACATGTTAAAGTACCATTTGGGACATATTTCATCTTTCACCCATCTGCAACAACCGACGGGAGAAAGTCGTCTCTTGGACGGTTTTCCGAGAGTCCAAACAAAACTATTGGATCAACCAGATATTTTCTTGCTATACCCATAGTCTCTAACTTAGCAGCAACAGAAAGTTTCTTTTCTCCATATCAATCCAAATGAGTTTTTTATTCAAAATTAAGTGGTTTTGATCTTTTCCAGAGAATCCAGAACATTTAAAGAATCAGGCAAACAACAGCAATTGACCCATTTGAAGTTACCCAGACTTACTAGCTCTGGGTAACTTCTTCCTTTAGCTTATCATGTTGACTATCCTACATTTTTTGCTAATTAATTGACTTAAATGTAATTAATGAATGTGTGGCTTTTTGAGTTTCTGTGAGGCTGCAGTTCACGGCATGGGTACTTTCTCTCTTTTTTTTGTTCAAATGCATTATAACATTGTTACTTGAAGTTTGCTTGCTTGTGCTGTTAAAATAAATTGTTTGCACTTTTCAAAGACCATTTTTAATGAATGTGCAACAATATGTTATAATTTCATTCCTACCACAAGCACAGAGTTTTTTTAAACACAAGCCCTGACTAAGAGATGGTTTGGAAATAGATAAAGCAAGCTTGGGTTAATTTTTTAATATGACTTTCACAAAGCTCCATCCTCAGTCCTGTTAAAAATATTTCCTATGCTGTAAAACCAGTTTTGTACCACAGAAACAACCAGATTAAATTATCTTCACCCACTGAGAAGAGTGCAGAAATTATAAAAGGAACCTGGTGGATTCAAAATGTGTGTGGCTGAAGGGCAGCTTAGTTTTTTGTTGTTTTTTTTTTACAGCTTCAGCCAAAGCAACTGTCTTCTTGATTTGGACATAATTGTAGTTGTTGATCCAGCAGGAGGTAGTTTGTGCTGTTGATTTCAGGCTCATGTTGATGCTAAACTGGCATAACCTTTCATCAAAAATCTGAGAATTTCCATGTTGGATGTTCATTATTATATTTTAGCCTTGACTTATGGCTTGTTAAATTTATGCATTTTCATTTAAGCGTAGTGGGTCAAATTTAAGGATTTATTTTTTATTTTGTAATTTTTGTTTTATGTTTGGATGCCATCTAGCAAATCTACAGTAATGTTACAAAGCACAACTCCATGCAGTGCAAATTTTTTTTTAAATCCACTGCATGGAGTGAATTACATACAAATTGTGAGGATACATGTACAAATTTTGAGTTTCTGCAATTTAAGTTTTTTTTTTATTTTACTGTTTGCTGTGTGGCACCTTGATAATGTTTATTTTGCACTGAGTAAACCTACAAACCATGCAATAGATTATTATATATTAACATGTTTTATTATGAAACAAAAAACTGATAAAAGAAAAATATTTTTGTGAGATCTAAGTTAATTAAAACATGTTGGTTTTATTAGTGTTCTTTTACTAAATTAAAAGGTTGAAATATTTTGTCGTCACTTTTTTATGTTGTGAATAGCTTCAAGTATAATAGATTCAACAAATGTTTCCTTTCTCCACTTTGTCAGTCGCTTCCCTCGCTCTATCAGCCTTATATCATTAAGCACTGAGTAATCTGCACTTATTACATCAAATGTCAGAATATTATAGAGGAGTTTGTGTAATTCTTTTTCTGACACAATAAAGCTTTGATCTTATTATTATTATTGTCTTAAAACTGACTTATTTTTCTTCTATCATTTCCAACACTTAGCTGAAAAAGTGAGGAAATGTTTTTGTATTTTCTCTGCTGCTATAACAACCTGGCAGCTGGGCTTCCACACTGGTCGAGTTCAAAGATAAAAGCTTTACTATCAGGATACTCATCCTGCGAACTTGTTGGGGCATATTTAAAGCTGTGAGTAATGTGAGAATACACACAAGTAGTCTGCAGCGCGGCCATTTGCAACACTGAATGATTGTATGTGCCGCTCAATAGTTCAGGAATGACATAACTTTAGTTTGCGAAATCATTTGATTAGTCCAGATACAAATATGTTGCGGTAACTTTCTCACTGATTAGAATATTCTATATTTCCTAAACATATTGTGTAATTCTAAACATTAAAATAATAAATATGTTTTCACAATTTTTGCAAAAAAAATAAAAAATCCAATTTTGTGGCTCTTCAAAATACTTTAAATTTAACATTCTGACCCTTTCAGTAATGCAAATAAAAATGAGGTGTGATGAAAATGCTGATACCATTTTTTAGCATTTGTTTACTGTTATATCTGCTGTATATTTGTACTCCTGCAAAATATGTTTCAGGTGCAGGCGCTTCTGCAGCTGTGATGAGATAAGAGAACTAAAATATCCTGTGCAAAATACCTGTCCTTGCAGTTGCCATATATATTGAATGCATTTCCTGTTCTGGTCTGTGCTGTTGAATTTTCACTGTATAACACTGTGGAATTTTCTCTGTGAGCATAGGCATGTCTCTCTGTGAAGACATGCCCATGCTCTGAAGAGAAAAAATACTGAAGGTCTGCAAGCTCTCGTTGGGCCCTGGGATGCATGATATGCCTATGTACTATGATCCTTCACAATCAGAATGAAACTGAGGAAGGCTAAACATTAACAGGATGACACATCTGTGAGAAAATGACGTGGCTCTGACTTGGTTCTCACCAAACCAGTTCTTTTCAAAAAACAAGTTAAGAACCACTGCCAGCACTTAAGTGGAAGAGTCAATTGTCATCGCCAAGTAGAATGACATGGGTTTAAATAAATCCCATGACATTCTATTGCTTTTAAAGGGGCAGTATTACGTATTTTCCAGGCATATAATACCACTACCTGGCAAGGTGTCTGATAATAGACATCACCAACTTTTTTTTTTTTTTTGCTTTGTGCAAGAACAACAATGGGCCACACAATGCACCCCTGTATTTTTTCCATTGTAATTTTGTTCCTGGGTAGGCTAAGAGTTTTCTTGCTTGTGCAGAGACAGTAAGTTTATCTGTCTTATAATGGGTTTTGGGGAAGTTAGAAAATAATTTGGCTGAGACATGCTGCATTTAAATTTTGTGAAAAAAATAGACCATATTAAAAAAGAACCCAAATTATATCTGTTAAAATTTTGAGTTTAGCTTCTGAAAACATAAGCTTAACTCAAAGTTACATTATCTCATTATTTCTTTGTGTGGAGGAAAATATTAAAACAGAGCATTTATGTGTGGAATTTCCATGTGAAGCATGGTCAAATCAAATGTTTACAAATGTATTTATCTATGAAATTAGCATGTATGACATTTCATTCTATGTTTTTTTTTAAGAGCTGGGCTTGGTTCTTTTAAAATGTCTTAAAATATTTGCAATATATTTTATCTGTTTTTGTACAATAATACTTTTGCTTTGGAATAACCATTAAGCAATGCCTAAGGGAATTACCAAAAAAATTAGTAATTTAGATCAAAATGATCAAGTCAGGACATTTGTTTGCAGGGACTCTGAAATAACTTTCAGTCTCAGCTGTTGTTCTGCCAGTTGAGGTATAACATAAAGCAGTCGATAAAGAGTTTATCTTTCACTGAGTAAACTTGAAAAACAATATCATTTCTGTGTTACCCTTTGCATGTGCTACATTCTGAAATGGTTCTACTGTAAAATAATTTGTGTATAAAATCATTTTTTTTAAAGCACAAAACTGTTTTAGAAAATGTTCATATATTACAAAATCTAACTCCAATTAACAATTGTTGTTTTCTTACATCAGTGTTGTTTTAGTTCAACCAAGTTAAGAGGTTAAAATATTGTGGCATTACTCTTTTCTGTTGTGAACATCATTAATCAGAACATAGATTTAGCAAATGTTCAGTCCATTGCCTCTGTCAGACAGCCTCACATTAAAAACCACTGCCATCTACTGATTATATCCTGACATCATTGTGAATGTAAAGAGTCTCCTCTCTTCCACTGGTAAAATAAAACTATTTTTTAAATCATTTCTGCCTTCAAACAGTTTTCCCTGACCATTTCCAGCAATAAAAAAGTAAGTCAACTGTTTGTATTTCTTTTTGATGTGTTGTTATAATAACCTGACAGATGAGTTGAAAGATAAAAGTTTTACTTTCAGAATGTTTATCCTGGGGACTTGCTGAGGCCTATTTATAGCTGCAAGTAATATGAGAATATGCACAGTAAAGCACAGCTGTCCAAATTATGGCCTGGAAGCCATTTGTGATTTTGTGTGTTGCGAGGCCTTAACACGTAATACATGTTTTATGTTCAATTTGTTTGACAACTTTCTCTACTAGTTGATTCTTATAAACAGAAAAATGTTCAGTTCTTAACGCTTTGAATTGCAATTTACAAAATTCACATCAATGCACCACAGTGCGCTTTGTTTTTTATGATTATCTGCAGGCAGCATCTACCTGTCATGTGGTTCAGCTCAGCTTCTAACCCATTTACTTTGGATTTTAGTGTTCCTGGAGTCTCCATATGTGTAGCCTGCACTGCTACTTAAGCTTTAGTATTAAAAGTAAGCTGCTATCTGTTGAAAGTTGTATAACATCTGATAAACTTATTTCCTGTGAGTGACTTCATTTCCTGTTATATTTCTGATGTAAAGTATTTAAAGACTGTGGTAACTTTAATTAGCAAGAGACATTTACTGCCTTCTTTAAGATGCTGAATTGATGGGGGAAGGGGTTATATCTTAAATTTTGGGTTAAGCTAATGCTTTAGCTGTCTTCTGTAATTTTAAAAAAGTTGAGAGAGACAGATTTCTCAAGTACATGTCAATTCTCAAATAATAAGAAAATGTTGCTCATAGACAGCGTTGGACTTATTTCTGCATTTTTGCTTCTTTATTGGCTTTGTACAAGAAAGCAGACATCTCTGTGTAAAGAGCAAAGCAGATTGTTATCATATTCTTTTTCATCTGGGTTTTTTGCTTCTCACAACCAGAGCAAAAGCGATGGTTTTCTTCTGGATTGTTTGCAGGGGTCAGTAAAAACATAGTGCCTGTTGTAATTTTGAGAACTTTTATAGGAAAGTAAATAACTGCTATTTACTTAGGTCATCAAGACAACTTCTGAGAATCTTTGTTATAGTCAAAGTCGATGCCCGTAGGTAAATGTACTCAATGGCATAAAATAAAATTTTTTTCAAGGTGTTGTGTTTTATAAAGTTTGACTGTTAGACTACAATTCCATATATTTAAAATGTAGATTTCAAAAGGATTATTAATGACAGACTGGTTACATGCTCATACAACAACATGATAAGCTTTAATTTAATTAAATTTTTTTTTTATCCCTTTGGGATCAATAAAGTATTTTTTTTTATTGAATCGAGCATTTTTTGCACATAAAATGATATTTTAATGTTTTCTTTTATGTGCTCTTTGAACTATCATTTACATTTCACTGCAGCCATAGTAATTGTCCAGTTCTATTCAGAGCACAACTGTGACCAAAGTGGGTATTTTTTAAACTAATTTTCAGCATATTAATCATGTTATATTCTGTAAAATAATTTTGCTCTTTGCTGCATGCCTTGTTAATGTTTGGTTATCTTCCCATAGTAGACAGAGCATGCAATTTCTGTATCTGCTAAAACGGATTTCTGTGGAGTGCTAAAATGAGCCTACTATTTTTTTTTTTTTTTATGAAGAAGATCTTTACACTTTTATGCAAAAACATTAAAATAATATAAAACAGAAAAAAAACAAGTATAGATTAGTCCTCTTTTAAATTATCTGTAAGACTAAAGTTTAACATATAACTGAGCCAATTTCTGTGTCAGTGACCTCCTTAAGCAGAATACTGATTGAGGCAAAGTCAAAACAGCATCTGTGTTTTCTTGCCCCCCTTTGTCAGTCCCTCGGACCCTTTCTCTGCTTCTTTCAGGCAGCCGTACATTATACACCACTGACACTGCCATACTAATTAGATCCTAACATAGTGAATATCAAAAGGGTATGTGTTATCCTGTCTGCCGAACCAAAACAATACTTTTTTATTATTATTTTTGTCCTTAAACTGTGTACTTTGAGTTATTCTCTTGTCATTTCCTAAAGAGACCTAGCTGAAAAGTAGGTCAACTGTTTGTTTATGTTTCTCTTTTGCTGCCACAGCAACCCAGCAGCTGGGCTAAAGCACATCAAGACAACGAGTAAAATTATAAAGATTTTACAATAGTAATGTTTATCCTGGGGACTTGGTGGGGCACATTTAAAGCTGCAAGTGATGTGAGAATATACACTGTAAGGTGTAAAGTTTCCCGGCTGTCCTCTCCTCGAATACATTAAAAATCATCTGTTTTTTTTTTTTTGTTGTTGTTGTTGCTCTCTTGCACCACAGTTACACTCAGAGCTGATACGCTGTGCAACATTCTGCTCACAGTGTGAGTCTTACAAGCTCACATGCTGCAGGAGACCAGCTCTCCTGCCTGCTGGGATTTAACAAAGCATGAAGCCCTGAGGCAGTCTCAAACAGGCGTGCAAGAGGAACTGAAAACAAGCTATTCTGAACAGCTTGTTACGACACCTATAATAAGCGCTAAAATGTTTTATGAGTCTATATCATGGCCAAACCCAAAGCTACAAAGATGTGAGTGTGAAAATTGAATGTTAAAAGATAACTATTTGTGTTTGTTTTTTAATCTTTGGGTAGATTTACATTGTGCAGTTGAAGTGACAAATTGTAAGCGTCCAGTGGGTCAGGTATTCCTGTTGCACATCTCCAGATGTATTTCTGTGCTTTTAATTCAATGTGAAAGAAATAATGGGCTGTGTTAACTTTCCCACTCTTCCCCTTTACTTTTCCCCTGTTTTACCCCCTCCCATCTGTAAAGTCAGCTGGGAGGGAGCTCTGCTTTGTTCCAACATAGTTCCCTGCAGAGTTGCCAGGGTGGTTCAAGTTGGAATTTTCTGTCTGTCGACGACCACTTCAAAAAAACAAAAAACAACAACAACAAAAAAACAGTACCATGGGAAACAACTTTCTTATTTGGATACTCGTACTTTGCATGTTTTATAAAGGTAAGAAGTTGTAATTACATGTTTATTCTCAATTGTTTTGCATATAGATGATGTTCAAGATAGAAATGGTGATGTAAAGGTGATGCAAATGAAAAAGCTAGGACTAACAGTCAGACGCATCAAGTCTATGGTGGGATTAGTGAATGTAAAAAAAAAGTGAAAAATTTAGACAAAAGCTAATTTGTGTTAAAATTAGGATTAAACCCATTACTATAGACTCTCCCTGGCACGGTAGTTTTCATTACCAGTGCGGTGAAATTATTTTGTCTAACAAATTTCTTCTGTTTTTAACAGAGATGTTTCATAAGATCTAACAAGATGATAAAACCTGACAAAAATTAGTTTTTAAATGACTATTTTTGTAAGAGAAAAGGGTATTCAAGCAACCTTGACCCTATGTGAAAAAGTTAATCCTTCTTTCTTGTGCCACCATTAGCAGCACCACATGCCATCAAGCATTAGCTATAACTTGAAATGAGAGTTGGAAATGATCTGGAGAAATTCTGGTCCACTTATCTTAGTAAATTTGTTTTAATTTACCAACCTTGGAAGGTTCCTTGAGAAAAAAAAGAACATTTCAAAATATGAGCTTTGACTAGACCACTCCAAATTCTTTTTTTTGTGTGGTATTTAAGTGTAAACTTGATGTCCTGCTGCATGACCCATTAAAATGAATTGAATATTTGTTTGATGACCTGAGGCAATTACGTGTGAAGAAGAAATCAAAAACATGAAATCTGTAAGGGGGTAGATCCTTTTTCATGACACAATATTGCTAACTGGCGACCGACGCTATCTCCTGCAGTGTCAGGAGAAGGTTGTTCCCTTATTCTCAAACCGTCCAGGGTTGTGGTGGGCTTCGGGGAGTCGGTGACGGTCAGCTGTGAAGCCACCCGCCCAGTGCGTGTCCTGGGCTGGGAGTCGGCCATTGGTGCGGTGCACACGCAGGAGGACCGGTCTGTCCAGTGGAAGGTAGACAGCCTTATTGAGTGGATAGAGGAGCCCATCTGCTATGGGGTTTTTTTCACAGCTCCGAGACAGTGTGAGGAGAAACTCAACCTTGTTCTTTACAGTGAGTCAGCTCTTGACATTACCATATGGTTGCAATTTAAATGAACTTATTTTCCTGACTAGAAATATGTGTGTTATTTACATAGAAACTCCAGATAGCATTTCCATCAGGCAGGCGAACCACACTGGCCCCATGGTGGAAGGAAAAGAGTACCAGCTGCTCTGTGAGGTTCAGAATATCGCTCCTGTTCAGTACCTCACACTGAAGTGGTACCGAGGTCAGACTGAAGTCTATCAACACTCCTTCTCTGACCTCACGTCTTCTTCCCCTGTACAAGTGTCCTCTATCCTCGTCATCACGCCAACAAAAGCAGAAAACGATGCAGAGTATAAGTGTGTAGCGGAGCTGGACCTTGGACCGGAGGGACCACAGCCGCCTCCCACTCTGGCCTCAGAGCCCCTCGCTGTGTCCATATACTGTGAGTTATGCTGTATGTGTATATATAAAACACTTTGGAGACCAACAGAAGGTAGAGCACAGATGTGAACTAAAAAAAAAAGTAACATAATAGAGTCTATGAACTTAGAATCTCACCTGGATTTAGGTTTGGACTTTGACTTGGCCATTCTAGCATGAGTTTGTCAACTTCCTTTCACAATAAATAGTGACAACTTTACATTTCTACAACTTTAGAAATGTGTTGTTATTAAAATTAATAAAAGAACAGAACACTTGCCAAAAAAGAATGGATACATTTTTATGTTCTATATTCTAACATTATTTAAGTAATCTAAAAATAATCACTGACCTGCCTGCTGTGTCTCTTGGTTTTCATGATGCTGTTTGTGTAGTGACCTTTTTAGATTTTTATTTGTAAAGATTTTTGAACACTATCATTTTCTTCTGCTCAGCATTCACTTTGTGTTGGTCTATCATGTGATTTACAATTAAATATACTAACTTTTTGGACTGAAATGTGATTTTTTTTTACAGGGCACCATGCGTACATGCTGAAAATTAAACACCACAACTTTTTTTTTTCTTTTTAGTTTCCCCAACATTTCTAAGTCCTGAAACAGAGGAGTTAGACTTTACAGCAGGAGCTGAAGTCACCTTAAACTGCACTGCCATGGGAAACCCTGTGCCTGCATACAGCTGGCAGTCCATCCATCCCGCAGAAGAGAAAATGAAGGCGGAAGCTGTTATTACTTCCTCCTCGCTGCTCCCAGGCACTTACACATGCACTGCCTCAAACACACTGGAAAAAAAGAGCAAGCAGTTCATTATCAAAGAAAAGATCAAAGGTTGAGGGAAGATTTATATGTTGCTGCGGTTATTAAAATGTTCCAAACTCTGCATCCTAACCCTGAAATCTCCTTTTGCTTTTGCTCAGGTGTTTGAGGCTTGCTATCTCACAACGGATCAGTTGGCGCGCTCTCTGACTCACAGGGAAAATTCATCTGAATTGATTTAACTGTTGTTGCATTGAAGATGGAAATTATGACACATTTATGATTCAGCAGATGTTGATGAGGATCATGTTACCATCCAGAGTTAGATACCATAGATAAAATGTTATGTTTGGTAACTGTCATTTTATATATATATATATATATATATATATATATATATATATATATATATATATATATATATATATATATATATATATATATATATATATATATATATATATATATATATATATATATAGCTGTTGATTTAGGGTAGATTTACCATTTTAGAATTTACATGTAATGTTTGATGTAAATATTTATGATAGTCTTATTTACCTACTAATTTAATGAATTTATGGAACATTTTAGACACATACCCACTATTGGCACTGAAATGAATAGCAGCAGGGAATTGCTGTAAATACGGGCTGTTTCTTGGTTTGATTTTCTTATTGTTATCAATAAAAATAAGCTTTTTACTAACTGGTTCACTTACTGATGATGATGCCTTTTGATTTTGTTAGATTACTAATGTCAGTCTTGGGTTTTGTTAAGCAATAAAGTCCAGCAGTGCATGAAATGATGTAATGCCTTCTAATATAATCACATTTGTTCATTGTTTGTTTCATTTTCAGCCTGTCTGACCCTCACTATCTTTCAGATGACTCATCAGTATAGTGATTGTCTACTTTTAGATATCTGCTGTGGTAAAGTGATATCTCACTTTGATCCAACACAGATGCTCATTAGCTGACTCAAAATTGGTTACTGAGGTGCATGTTTTTTTTTTTTTAAAGATGTTCTGCTTTTTATTGTAACAAAAACAATATTTTATTTATGAAGTTATATGAGCTATTACTATATAGGTCATTTTAAGTGTACAGTTTTAAATTATAAATTTTTTGTCATACAGGCATATTTGCCTAAAAGTTTACAATAGTTTTGAAATGTTTACTCTTTTATTTAAAGGGTGCAATATGTCACCATGCCTCCCTCCACAAGATGTCGCTCTTTATTTATTCTTTAAAGTGACGACGCGCTGTCGATATGTCACATGACCAAAACAGTGCCGCGGTAAGAAGTAGCGTTTAGCCTCAACGCTATCACAGAGGTGACAGTCACTTTGAGTAGATGACCATGTTCTTGAAGAACGACGTGTTTTAAAATGCGTCTTCGACTTATGTTCAGAAATGCCTCAGAAAGATCCTTGTCAAAAGCAGGCATGCGCCATCCAGAAGTGTTTACAAGGTACTTCAGATGTTACGCGTTGTTTTAGTCTTAAGCCGAGGAGGATATTTGACTAACAGCTTCCACGTCCTGCAGCTAATAAGTACATGGAGAGTATGTGCGAGGACGTGATCCGAAACATGCGGCGGTGCTGTGAAATCCACGGGCGAAACTCGACCTGCTGCTCCGGTTTTAAGGACTCCAAACCGACCGAAAACGAGAAGGAAACATAAATCTCAAGTTCTCCTTTCTGTACAACAATAGAGCAGGTCTGTGTCATGCTGAAGCCTGCTGCCATTTAGAAATGCCACTAATGAGAAGTAGAAAAAACGTTTCACTTTAGGCAAACCGATATTTTAGATATTTAGGCTCGACATTTCCTAAAACTGCACCATGATGAGCTGTGAGGTTTGAACGTTCCTATCACAGTAATCATACCTCTGCCATTTTGTCAACACTCATTCAAGGTGTTCAGGGGCGAGCTCGTGTTTGTCAGAAATAAACAAGTTAGACAGGGTTAAAAAAAAATTTAAAAAAAGAAAAGAAAAAACTTCTCCTCGACTCATCAATATTCTCTATTCATCAATATTCTATATTCCAATAGAGTTACGCCTTAGTTAACCTCAGAAAATTGAAATATTAATATTACATTAGACCAATCTCCTTTTTCCATAAAGAAATGCTTAAAGAAACCAGGGGATGGTGCTAGTGTCTATCTACCAACAGATAACTATCAGCAGTCTTCTTCCTGTCTGTTTTAACAATGCCTTTTATTCATCTCTGATGATATTCAAGCTTTCTACCAAAATGGTTTTCAGATTTTCATCAGCCATAATCCTTCATATTAAAAATAAACAGGTGAAATATATCAGTGAATCAATGTAAGGTTTTAATAAATCTTTTTGAACTGGCAATTTATTGAGCAAACTTTTTGAAGTATCTTTAGAGATTTTGTCTTTTCTATTTTATTAATACCACAATTTCTGCTTTGTTCCAGACCTCAAGCAAGGCAATGCAAACAGAAGGAATCCTTTCATCAAGCGTCTTACTTCTTCTTGCTGGTGGTTCGCTCCAGCAGTTTGTGGGCGAAAGACAGGGTTCCACCTGGACAGACAGCCAGTCCATCACTGGGCAACAAAGAGACACACATGCGCACACTTATACCCAATGTAAAATCAGAGAGACTGAATAACCTAACAGTAATGTTTATTGTACTATGGGAGGAAGCTGGGGTACCCAGAGAGAGCCAGCGAATACACGAAAGACCATTAAGAAATACCCAAGACAGGGTTTTGAACCCAAGACCTTCATATCCCTACTTTATTGTTAGGATTATGGAATTTCTGAAGCATTTTAAAAAAAGGTTATAAGGAAGAAATAGGGTCAGGGGGGTCTTGGCCTTTTAAATTGTGCTCATTTGTAAACAAAAAAAAAATAGTTTGCCAAAGTATCTTCTAGTCTTCTTACTGTATTTATAATAATACTAACGTTATTTATTTTATACCCAAAAGTGGGATGCTTATGGGGCTAACCCTGTCAAGTAATTGAACTGATTGGAATTAAAGTTCAAATATAGAAGGTATAAAACGTTTATTTATATTTTCTATATATGTTTGCCATTATTAAATTTGTACTTTTATTATCTGAAAAACTCGTGTAATTGAAAAAATACAGTCTGAAAAAAAATTCATGTTTTGGACACATTAAAACCTGCATTTTCACACTTAAAATTTTAAGATAAATATTTTGTTCCCTATCCTTTCAGTGTCTCTGTATCCTTTTGAACTTAGAAATTGAAATAGAAACTAACACTGCACTCATACAGGAAAATAAACATTTTGTTTCGTTTCCTAAAAAAACATTCTGAAGTTTGAATATGTTGTATTACTTGCAACAAATGTTGAAAAGATAATCCCTAATAAATATTTAAAAGCCTAGCTCCTTTATTTTGTTTTTGACTTGAAAAGGTATGTAATAAGTTACATGATGATATTTTTTTCTATATTTTAGTTTTTCTATATTTTATATTTCATTTATGTTTTCTATAGATATATTTATGTTGCACACATTATTAGATGACGAACATATACAATGTTAATCTACAATCAGTTTATTGCAGTTCTGCAATAACTGTATTCATAATAAGCTTGTGTCTGTTTATTCATTCTAATTATTTCATTTTTATTATACTCTATTTAAGAACTGGATAATTAAACTAAATGCCATTTTTAAATAATGTGTTGAAAACTGTTTTGGTACGGCTTTATAACAAAGAATGTCTGGTTGAACTTAAACAATAAATTAAAAGCAAATTATGATTAATTAAAACTTGTTTACGTGTTTATCTTTTGTAAACGACCTAAAATCTTTCTGTAACTCTAAAAGCTCTGCCGCAAGTTTTTTTTCTTACCGTTTTTTGATAAAATAATTTTTTTTTAAAAATCACAATTGTGTTTCTTTACCTTTTTATTTCCAGAGATAATATTTCAGGTTCACCAACAAACCGTATGGCATTTTGTTCGGAATATGTTCTGCTCTGCGACGCCATACCTTACGTCTATCTGACGGTCGACGTGATGACGTAGACCGGAAACGTGCGGGAGAGATTCTTTCTAGAATTCTGTAGCTGCATCTAGCTAGTAGTCGCTAGGGAGGTCCAACTGTGTTTGTTCTGGGAAGAAATACAGTTTGTTTCAGCCGACTCAGATTACTGAGACGTGCCTCCACATCGAGATTTTTTGCTGCGGAATTACATTTTCTAGTCAAGTTTGCTTAACCTCCCAACTTATCCGACTTGTAGGTCGCTAACTTGGTTAGCTTCGTGTTGTAGCTGGCAGGATGTCCAGGATAGACTACAGCGTGTGGGACCACATTGAGGTCTCAGATGATGAAGATGATACCCACCCTAACATCGACACACCGAGCCTCTTTAGATGGAGACACCAGGTACAGTTTGAACTCAATTTAGCCTCAAGTCGTTAAGATAATAATGTTGACAATCTTACTTCTCTGGTCTGACTGCACATATATTCTGTTGTCTTTCTCCTATAACAAATCACGGTTACTTATTTCAATCAGACGTATTTAGCCTTAAGTCTGTTGGAAATATGTGACAATGGGTTACTGCGCTGGATGAAGATACAACTTTCATTTATGACTTTCAGGCTCGTGTGGAGAGAATGGAAGAGTTTCAGAATAAAGGTGAAGAAATCAACAAGAGTCTAATGGAGTGTCGGCGTAAGCTGGCAGAGACGCAGAAGAAACTCCAGGAGCTGAGCGTCGCCTCGTCGGATGATGCCAAAACAGAGCTGAATAAAGTCCAGGCGGAGGAGAAGAAATTAAAGAAAGAGGAACGAGACTTGTCGAAGAAGATGGATGAACACAGAAGAGAGGAGAAGAAGATGCCCTGGAATGTGGACACGCTCAGCAGGGATGGTTTCAGCAAGGTGACACAGATCAGTCATGCTACTTTAAGCAACACGTAATTTTCAGCAGCAATTTCCCACAATCTGGTGTTTTTATGGGTTTATTTTATCTTCATTGGTTAAAAAATCTGACACTCTTTAACAAATTACGTATTAAAACTGTCTTTAAATCCTATGAAGTGTTAGTTGTCAAGTGGTACAAGCAGGAACTTCTGGTATAAGTAAATGTTAAGCCCTCCCTGACATTTACAATAAAGTTAAGATAAACAACTTAAAATTAAATACCTAAAAATAAATACAGTTTAGAAAGAATGTATCACATTTTGTGAAATTTTCAACAAGCCTGGTGTCAAACCATCTGGGAAAAATCCAGGGGTCTTTCCGAAGGGCGAACTTCTGACAGCCACATTCATCGATACTGTCTGTCACGGCTCAAAATGATTGACAGGCGTCTCGCCACGCCCCCTGGGTCAGCCAGCGGCCACAGAATTCATCCAATCAGGATGGACTTGCCTCGAGCTCGAGTGTGTGTGGGCGTGGCTTGGCATAGACTGAGTAGGTGCGATGGCGAGCAATATTAGCATAAACGAGGTGGATTATTTAACCTTTTTGCGTTCCAGAAAAGTTGTCAGAGTCAACTTCTCTTTAAATAAGATAGGCCTCATTTAAAAACAAATTGTAAATTGCTTATCAGTGTGATTGTACGGAAGCGCATTGCTATAACGCAGAAAAAAAAATCTGAGCATTATCACGTTATATAGTGATACGTAGATAACTATCGTTTAAACAAGATATTGGGTACAAGTGCTTGCAGATAACAGTGTATATTCTTTGAATTGGTCTCTGTTTTCAATACAGAATCAATTTATAAATTTATTTTGCTGCTGAAAATTTTGCATGATTCTCGTTTATTTTTATTTTTCGGTGTTTCCTTTCTATATATTGAAAATACACTTTGCTTTTAATTAGCTTCTTACATCTACTTTTAGATGCAAGAAGCGAGAAAAACTGGGTGACCAATTGACCAAGAAACAGCTGACTATGAGTCAACTCCCTTTAGTAAGACAATGCAATCCTGGGTGTCTTTAATAGTAGGAATATGTTTTGTTTGAAGGAGTGATATGTGAGGTAAAGGATTTTCTAGTCGTCATTTGCGTCTAGAAAATCCTTGAATAATTATAGATTATGAATAGTATCTTTAACTTCCAGCTGTTGAAACAGTGACAAGTGCTACTGTTGACATGTTTTTTTTTTTTTGCACCATTGACAGAGTATCGTTAATGTCAAACCTGAGGTTGGACAAGAAACTGAAGAGGAGAAGGAGCAAAAGCATAAAACCTTTGTGGAGCAGTATGAGAAGCAGATCAAACATTTCGGTAAGGGCCATTGACAACCATCAAATTGTTTTGTCTGCATAAATGCATTCCTTGTTACAGTTTGGAAGTAGAGATATTTATTTGTTACTGCCTTACTTTAGGGATGTTGCGGCGTTGGGACGACAGTCAGAAGTACCTCTCTGACAATCCTTATCTTGTATGCGAAGAAACTGCCAATTATCTTGTTATCATGTGCATTGATCTTGAAGTGGAAGAAGTAAGCATTTTTCTTTTTCTTTACTTATCCACATTGCTATTATTGAATTGTGTTTTACTCTCAATTCAATAATTGCAATGGTGATTTAAATATAAATAAGATGTTATTTGGGGTGTCATTCAGTAATGCCCTTCCGTTTTCCCCTCAAGCTGTTATCCCCACATGACTCTATTCTTCTGCATTCTTCTTTTGTAGAAACATGCACTGATGGAGCAAGTGGCTCATCAGACTATAGTGATGCAGTTCATACTTGAATTGGCAAAGAGCTTGAAAGTGGACCCCCGCGGCTGCTTCCGTCAATTTTTTTCCAAGATTAAGGTAAGTAGGTAGTTTTGTTTAAAAAAAATAACACTGATCATTTAAAGCTGCAAATTAAATGCTAATCAGAAGATAGTGTCACTGAAAAGTGAAATTGTTTTTTACACAAAGAACAATTGTAAACCCACTAATATTTTTTATTTTTTGCATTTAGAATATGTCTTTATGTTTCATAAAAGTTTTTCAGTTTATTCTTTAAATTTTGGATTTCTTCATCACTCACTTTCAGTCTCTCTCATAAGCTGATTGACATTAGGGATACCCTGGTATGAAAATTTGGGCCGATATTGATATCATTATTTTTTTATGGCTGACCTATATTTACCTATATGTTATATATTCTCTATATATTTTTCACCATTCTCTCAACACCTTGAAAAAAAAAATCACACTACTGACTTAAAAGTGTAAAGAAGTCAAACTTAAAACAAATCTTTGTGCTGCTATAGATATCTAAAATATTTGTCTTCAGCATTGGAGCAATGTGTCAAACTTAAGATGATTCCATTTATCTGAAAATGGTTAATTATCAACAATTAACTAATAATTAGATGTGAAGAAACATCTAATGTCTAAAGAGCAAACTTTCAAAAGTGTTCACTTAAAAAGATTACAAATATGAAACGAACAAACGCAGAAACAAGACTTTTGAACATCGATGTGCAGTTTAACTCCTCTAGTTTTTGAACAAAACCGATTAAGTTCCTGTATTCTTTTCAAAGATTCAGTATAAATCCCTGATAATAAGTGTGCTGGAAAACCTTAAAACCCAGTCTTTGTTCTTTGCATTTAATCAGACGGCTGATCAGCAGTACCAAGATGCATTTAATGACGAGCTGGAGTCATTCAAGGAGCGAGTTAGAGGAAGGGCAAAGATCCGCATAGAGAAGGCCATGAAGGAACTGGAAGAAGAAGAACGACAGAAGCGCCTGGGACCCGGTGGACTCGATCCCGTTGAAGTCTATGAAACTCTGCCAGCTGTAAGTTCACCATTCACCAGCGACCCTATTCATCTTGTTGGTATTTGCTTTTTGGAGTAAAGTCTTGAGTTTTTTTGTACGGCATGTTGACAATTGCAGGAAATGCAGAAGTGCTTCGATGAAAAAGACATCCAAATGTTACAAGACGTCATCAGCAAAATGGACCCAACGGTAAGTTATTTTAGTTTTGATCAATTGTCTTTCTGAGAATTAGGTTTGCATTTTGTCAAGCCCTGGTTTACATTCACATAATTTTAGGAGGCAAAACATCACATGAAGAGATGCATCGACTCTGGGCTCTGGGTCCCTAATGCCAAATTGGATATGGAAGGAAAAGATGAGGAACCCACCTATGAAGAGGTGAAACAGGAGCAAGAAGAAACAAAGAAGGAATGACCAGATTGGCCCAACTGATTTGTTTTCCTTTTTGGGTTTTGTTTTTGCAAATATGCTCACCCACTGTATTGCAACTCCCATTATGTGTACGATTAGTTCGCAGATGAATGAAATAACTTCTTTGAAAATGTTTTGCTGAGATATATGGGAAGAATGTTCACGTACCAACACAACCTGGGGGCATCAGTGACCCCACCTGGACATGAAAATGTTGATTGTGCTAAAAGTTATCACTGAAACTGTGTCCATTCATTTATTTGTACACACTTGTCTAAGTATCAGACAACATGTCTTGTTTCCGTTCTGCCGGTGTAGAGTGCAGACTTTTCTGTGCTTTTTTGGGACAGTTTTATTTTTAATGCAAGAGTTTTGTTTTAGCTTATATACATAATTTGATATTTCTACTACCTTCTTGGACTAAACGTTAAATTGTGTCCACTTATCTAAGACTTTGTGTCAGTGTATGCTTTGTAATTTGAAAATACAAGATGAAAGGAATCTTGTAGTGGTGTAAGGGTACAAGATGTTTCGTCTGCAGAAAAATATGGTCATGCAACAAATAAACTGATGACTCTTCTTGGCCTCAAATAGAATTACAGCCAGTGTTCTTGCAATGTTTTTGCTTATGCCTCTGCTCAATGTAGCCAAAATCTAAACGTGTGCTTCTCAAGGTTTACTCTTTTTCCCCCAACATCTTGAGAATAGTTGAAAAGACGGAGCAAGAGCTCTTTTAGTCTAAAGACCTGTCATTGGCCTTTATCAGATCATGTGGCACTGTGAATGGGTTCTCAACTCTTACTCATGCTTTTTCGACAACTAGACTACTGGGACATTTGCATGTTGTAGGTGATGGTTCAAAACACTTATGTTTATGTTGGCTTAGTCATACAAAAACTTTGACTGATTTTACTGTAAGCGAGTAAATAAAATGAATCCTCGTGGAAAATGTGGGGTGTTTTACTCTGGTAGTGTCCGGGTATGGAGGTAAGTTGTTTATACGGACTGAGTGGAAAAACCTGCCTGAAATACCTGAACATATAATTACCCTCTTTCAAGTAGCATAACACTGCATCATAATCTTAGAGGTTGTCAGGGTTTCACAATAGGTGGGAGATAAACTGCATGGATGACAGACAGCACAAGCAAAAAGGTGTAGAAACTGGAAGCTTGGTTGAAGCGGTGGCTTTCTGGAGCTGGTTGAGTTTTCATCAGGAGGAATGATCTGTTTGATAAAGTACAAAATGGAGGTATAGAAATGTATAAGGATGTACTCAAAGCAAAAACACACCCAGTTTCTCCCACAGATGATTACAGCTATTATGATGAGTAGTTTCAAATTAAATTTCCCTTGCATGTTATTCAAAGAGATCCCAAATACGAAAAGCATTATATATATTTTTTACAACATAATCACAGTTCATTACCCTTCTGCGTCATTAATGTGTTTTTGTTAGTCTTTTTAGCTAATAGTTATTAACATTTTTTTACATTAGTATTTTACAGCGTAAAAAGTTATATGTAATACATTTCATATTTAATGACTATAAATTAGTATTTAATTATAGAATTATCATTATTATGTAATAACTAAACTAATAATGAATGAACAGACTTATAGATAAATATTAAAGTGGATTGGTGTGGGATTGCCTCCTCCTCGGTGACTTTAGGGTGTTTCCTGGCGTTCCGGAGCGTCCTGAAGGCTCAGCGCATTGAGAGACCTGCCCACTAAAGCAGCCGACATGCAAGGAGGAGGGAGTGGTCACGTTGTTTTCGGGAAGCACCGTCCTGTCGCAACTCTCTCGCACTTCTCGAGAACCAGACCGAGAAAGTGGTGAAGGGGAAATAACGCTCCGTAAACAATGAGGCTGAACCGACAGTTCACGACGCCGCGCTTCTTCTAAACCAACGCGTTCTCACCGAGCTCGACGCTCACGGTAATATTTCTCCACGTTTCTGAAGCGGACGGATACATTTCAGCCTCGGCGGTGTTTATAAACATGTAGGCTAATGCATTTCCTTGTTATGACACCGGATGAATTTTAATCAGTTCTCGCTTTTGGTCGCTCTGGGACTTGGCCTTATTACATATCCTGGTTACTTTTATCATAAAACTGGTGTGTATTTCCCTTTAAGGCTGTTTGTGGTGTGAATTGTAAGTCTGACAAGTTGTAATCCCGGAAGGCCTTAAAAAAAGCATAACCAGATCGTTTTACTAAAGTTATTTGATCGTTTTGTTTCAGTTTTCGAGCTATGAGTTTAATAATCATAATGTTAAGAGTAGGGTATATAGAACTCACTCTTTTGAAGGTATCACAATTCCCCCTTACTTCCTGAGTCTGTACAGAGCAAATGTCTACGTGACTGCAGATGAGTCATCAATCATTTGATCTTGTCTTTCTGTCAGTGATCGTGTCCAACATGCCTCGAAAATCAAATAGCTTCAAGCCGGGAAAGATCCCAGGTCCAAATGAGGCCCCTCAGTCTCATGGCATCCACGTCTACCTTTTCTGGACTAAAGGTGGGGAGAGGTATCTGTCTCATACCAGTGGAGTTGTCACAGCAGAGGACCTGTGCATCTCCGCTGCAGAAGCTGTAGGTGAGTGACAGCTGACCTCAAGCACCAAAATGGAGCATATTCTTTTTTGTTTTATTATGGGAGTAACCTCATGGTCTCTCCCCATAGGGATAACACCACTGTGCCATGTCTTATTCGCGTTGTACAACCCCAAAACAAAATACTGGTACAGTCCGAACCATGTTTTCAGTCCAGATGAGAACTCGAGTGAAGTGGTTCACTACTGTATGAGGTTAGTCTGCATTTGCGTAACGCTTTGCATGGATTACTGCTTAAACACAGTAAGGGTACTAATGGAAGTGGCTTGTTTTGTTTATGTCCAGGTTTTACTTTCGCAATTGGCACGGACTCAATGAAAAAGAGCCAACTGTGTCCCGTCACACCCTCAAATCCGGGACAGATAATGCAGGTTCCCCTCTTCTTGACATTACATCTTTGGAGTATCTGTTTGCCCAGGTATGTGACATACGCCTGCTTATGTAGAGTGTATGCTGCTTATTTTCTTTAAACAAGTGACACGATTTCTGCTTCTGTTGTCTCCAATGTAGGCCAAGCATGAATTTGTGAATAATGTGGAAGAGCCAAAGTCTGATGTGGAAAACAATCGTTTCAAAAATGAGAGCTTGGGCATGGCTGTACTCCACCTGTCACACCTCGCAATGCAAAAAGGGATGAACTTACAGGAAGTTGCTGGGAAAATTGGGTAATTACTGCACAATGCTTTGCTCTTATTTAATTGTTCTAATGATAGACATGTTTTAAAGGGTTAGTGCTGCTGTGATACATGCATGACTTTATTTGACACTGTTTTTACCTTCAGCTTCCAGAACTGCATTCCAAGAACATTTGCGGAGAACATTTCCAGAGACAACTTTCTGACTAAAATCAGGATTCGCCGTGTGTTCACTGAATTTGTGCAGACCTTCCAGCAGCACACTGTAGATAAGGGGCAGCTGGGTGCCCATGAAATCATGTACAAGTACATCTCCACCCTTGAAAACTTGGTTCCAAGTTTTGGAACAGAGACTTTCTTTGTAACTAGCCTGCAGCTGAAGGAGTACGGGGATGAAAGTGTCTCCTATTCCATCAACGAAAGTGATGGTGATTCAAAGAAGGACTTCAGAGCGCCGTTCACCCATGAAATTATGGTGTCTGGCACTAAGGGGATTCAGTGGAGAATGTTGAAAACTCAAAAGGTTTGTCCACACACTAGATGATTTAGCATTCAAGTTCTGTGACATGTCCTTCCTATTATGTGGACGTTTCACTCTCTGATTTTTGACTCTAGGCAGAGGATAACTCTTACCACAGGGGCAGCTATGTGAATCAGAAAACACCAAGACAGTCCACGTCAAATCCTCCTGATGAATGGACCTTTTTCTGTGATTTCCGCGTAATAATTCACATCGCCATTACTGAAGCAAATGTGTGCATCAGCACTCAGAACAGTCACTGCATGGTGAGAGTACTTTTATCCTTCTAGGTGCCTTCTACTAATGCAATATGTGCATGCGATGCTTACACTTGTTAATCATCTTGGCAGATTATCTGGATTTTTAAAAGTTGTAGTTCATTGTATGGTACATACACCACCCAATAGTATTTCCACAAAGGGTAAAGATCTATATATAAAAAAAGCCTTAAAATAAATGTCCACCTTAATGCAGTAGCTCCAATCTCACACTGAAAATGTGAAAAATTGATGGTGCTATTATCTTTAAAACGATTCTAAAGACCACTGGAGGAGAAAGTGGTCTTAAAGGGTTATATCATGCGGTATGCTTGCAGTGAGGACTTTGTGTTACACTATGATAGTCTTCATTTTACCGAATAGTTGAGATCAGGTGTTTGTCCACATGTTCATCCTTCATTTTATGACATATCCAAAAAATCTTAATTTTAGTTGTAGCTTGTAGTAACCAAAGATAAACTGTCAAGATACAGGTGGAAACATGCAAAAAGCTGAAAGGTACAATTTTATATGTCATATTTAATTAAATGTAAATAAAAACAATTTATTTTTACTCCACAATTATTACTCATTTTACATGGTGAGAGATGCTTGTCTCTCACCATGTAAAAAGGTGAATGAAAACAAATTGTTCAGGGGTCTGAATAACTCATGTTGAAGTGAGCCGTTTTCTCTACTGCCGTCATCCTATTTATGAAGATCAATTCACATCCTGCTGGACGGCATGCTTTCTTGTCTTTGCCATTTTGAACGGGGGGTCACATAGTATTTATACCTCAGAGACAGAGAAAGACAAAGATCTTCATTCTAGATTTAAATAATCTGTTTTTTTTAATGTAAAGCATAAATTACAAAAGTGTGTCAGCTACTTTGCGGTTTAGGAATCTTTACCAGAGGTGCTTCATTTGTTTTATAAGTGTGTGACTAAGTGCTCTGGGGTTACTTTTTGCTTTGGGCTTTCTATTAGGCTTTAAACTTTTGTCTCGAGGTGGAAGCGTAGTTTGCAAGCCATTGGTGTTTCTGTGTGTATATGTAGGAGGTACAGATGAACTCCAGCCAGGAGGCCCGTGCCTTCATCTCCCTACTAGATGGATACTATCGGCTGACTGCAGACGCCCACCACTATCTTTGTCATGAAGTGGCTCCCCCAAGGGTGGTGTTGAGTGAAGCAAATATGTTGCACGGACCTATGCAGTGAGTTCTCTTCTCTAATCCTGGCATAGTCAGACACAAACAGGTTATTAAGGGTTATATCATGCGGTATGCTTGCAGTGAGGACTTTGTGTTACACAAGCTGAAAAGGGAGGCAGGAGAGGAGGGAGCCTTCCTCGTCCGCTGGAGTGGCCTCGACTATCATCGCATCATCCTTGCTGTGCTAAACAGAAACGAGGTAAGTCAACACCCACGCTCGTCTCTAGGAATTATTGTAGCGAAGCTCATAATTTTCAGATTCGGTATTTACACCTTTTTCATTTTTTTTTATTTTTAAACAGAATGGTTCAAAACCAAGCCACAAGCAGTTTCGCATCCAGCAGAAGGGCTCAATGTTCTGCATGGAAGGCTGGGATAAAGAGTTCTCCAGTGTGAAGGAGCTCACAGATAACCTCAAAACCTATGTGCTGAAGTCCGGGTCGGACAATTTTACTGTCAGAAAATGCTGTTTACCGAGACAAGCAGGTTTGTAATTTAGATATCCAGAAATGTTGTTCTGTGTATCACCACCGACAACACATCCCTTGGATGGAATGTGACAAAGTGATTTTTGCCTCGCAGAAATATCCAACCTGCTGGTGAAGAGGGAAGGCATTGACCAACGCAGCTATTCTGACTGCTTGCCCCTGAACCTGACAGAGCTTCGCTTTCACCAGATCAAAGACAAAGAGATAAAACAGGTGACCATACTTTTCCACATACATATTAAGGCAGGCTGTACATTCCCTGTTGTTTTTCTGATCAGACATGCTTTTTTGTTCACCTGCAGGAACATCATTTGGGCCGCGGCACAAGAACTAACATTTACTCCGGACTGTTAATGTTGCGAGAAACAGACAATGGGTTTAACAACAACTTCACCCAAAACAAAGGCATCAGAGTGGTTCTCAAAATCTTAGAGGAAAGCCATAAAGATATTGCTCTAGTAAGCCATGTGATTTTACATACTTGCATCAAATTCTTGTGTTTTTTGAGCGTGTGTTTTAAGCTACTGTTCTCTTTTCTGTCTTAGGCCTTTTTTGAAACAGCAAGCCTCATGAGCCAGGTATCTCACAGCCATCTGGTGTTTGTGCACGGTGTGTCTGTCAAAGGATCTGAAAGTAAGGGCAACCACAGTTCTGTGCTCAGTTTTTCTTTTTATGACTTCCTCATTTGTGTCCCTGTTCTTCCTCCATAGTCAAATCTTTAATCCAACACCACAGTGAATGCAAAGTTGCACTCAGTCTATTCTGTTTTAAAGATAATTTGACTTTGTTTGCATTTTTGTTGCATCATAACAAGCGAGACTTCTTCAATGTGTTTCTGCCTAAACAGACATCATGGTGGAGGAATACTTGGAGTACGGCCCACTTGATGTTTTTCTCCGCAGGGAACAAAATTCCATCACAGCTCAGTGGAAATTTGTTGTATCCCTGCAGCTTGCAAGGGCTCTCAATTATCTCGTGAGTTCAAACACTTTTCTGTTGGTCTAATTGTGTATTCTCATAACTTTAATTATTACTGATATGTAAGTAGTCTTACGCAAACAATCCGAGGCACAGAATAGGAGACTGAACCTGTCTAACTGAACTTTGCTGGCTGTGTTCAGACAAGAAATGTTGAAATATTCTCACTAACATTTTAAAATCGTTAATGCAAGTTGTATGTTTCCTCTGTACATATGACCTTACATTTTGAGCTTAATTTGCCTATTAAAAAAAAAAAAAAATATATATATATATATATATATATATATATATATATATATATATATATATATATATATATATATATATATATATATATATATATATATATATACATGTCTAAACTTATTTTAAATCAAGCAAATCATACAAAAAAATAGAGAACTGCAGATAAAAAGTGATGATTTGCACCTTTTTTTTTTACACTAGGAGACAAAACGACTTGTTCATGGAAATGTTTGTGCCAAGAATGTTCTGGTTGCACGGGGAGGTTTGGAACCTGGAACTTCTCCTTTCATCAAGCTGAGTGATCCTGGAATTGCCCTGACTGTCCTCTCACGAGCAGGTATTATTTGGCAAAAGACTGAACATAACTATTGACAGATGTTTTCTAACTTTGAAGTGTTTCAGTCACTTCAGTCAGATTAAGGAAACCGGAAAGTTTGACTGCACCACTTCCTGTGTTCCACATCCTGTTGTCTTGCTATCATTACTCTGTGGTATTTAAGGCTGTTGTCAAAAAAAATAAGAAAACACTAAACTTGTATGTTTTCAAGTACTCTGTTTCAAACATGTTTGACCCAGAATTACTACAAAGTAAAATATTTGCGAATATTTACTCTGTTTTCTTAAGTAATAGATTGAGATTAATATTGATCACTTTTTATGTGGAGCTTTATCATGACTTCTTTTCCACGTTGCAGAACGTTTGGATCGGATACCCTGGATTGCTCCAGAGTGCATAGACAGTGGCTCTCCTATTGAAAGTACTGCAGATCAGTGGAGTTTTGGCGTCACACTGCTTGAAATCTTCAACAATGCCAATCTTCCGATGAGCAGCTGCACGTTGTCTGAGGTAAGTGCACACTTAAACTTTAAACTTCAGCTTCGCTAACTGTCTCGTCTAGTAAAAGACAGTGAGCAGTCCTTTTCACTGTCCTCCACCCAACAGAAAGAGCGTTTTTACCAGACAAAGGGCCGTCTGCCAAACCCATCCTCCGAGGAACTTGCCAGGTTCATCAGCATGTGTTTGACATATGAGCCAAATGAGAGGCCTACATTTCAAACTATCCTCAGAGAACTCACAAAACTCATTCAGATGAGTCAGTACTAGCCTCCACACCTTACTTTTGAAGTTTGGTTTGGTATGTTGTTGTGCAATTACCTAAAAGAGTTTATTTTATCCATGCAGATCCTGATATATCCCCGGTTGACACTCTCCCACCCATGGACCCCAGCGTGTTCCAGAAGCGCTACCTGAGGAAGATGAGAGACTTGGGGGAGGTGAGCTCCAGAAGCAACACTTTTCTGTTCCCATGTGTTAAGAAAGTGATTATTCTCATTGCTCTGTCTGCAGGGACATTTTGGAAAAGTCACTCTGTACCAGTATGACCCTTCCAGCGATGGTACAGGAGAGTTTGTGGCAGTAAAATCGTTGAAGCAAGAGAACGGAAATGCAGCTCAGAGCTGGATGAAGGAAATTGAAATCCTGAAGTCTCTCTATCATTCCAACATCGTGAAGTACAAGGGCTTATGCACAGAAGCCGGTAAGCTCTGTCCACTTAAATATATTTGTTCACCTCGACAGTTCCCTTTTAACGGGAGATTTTGATTTGCATTCAGAAATTGAAAATCTATACTAAGCACACCACAGCTTTTGTTGAATGGCAATATTTTAAGCTTTCAGCTCTCAGCCTGCTGAGCATTAGTTCAGGTCATCATGTTGAATGTAATAACATGTCAAGATAAGAACACTGCTGCATCGTGCGCTCACAGGACGACAAGAGGTTCAGCTCATAATGGAATACGTTCCTCTGGGGAGTCTGCGAGAGTATCTTCCTAAAAATAAAACCAGTTCAACCCAGTGCCTCATCTTTGCTCAGCAGATCTGTCAGGTGAGTTGCAGCGGTTGAGTATTTAGTGCTTGTACTATAGTTTACAGTGCTTTGGAAAAGTATTTATACCTCATAAGCATTTTTTCTCATCATGTATTTAACCAGAGTTTTATCAGATAGGGTAACACAAAGTTGCATAATTGTGATGTGGAAGTAAAAGGATGTATTAAAAAAAAGCAAGCTACAAGGAACATTTCCAGGGCTGCAAGGACAGAATGGTGTAATTTTCTCCTTGCACACCTGGGAGAAAAAACAAATTTCTCTACACAGTTTGCATATGCCTTTCCTCTAGAGGAGATGCAAAGATCCATAGCTCTCGTATGAGCTCTACAAATCTGAGGAAACCTTAAAATTAGTGCTCTCATGTAATGAAACAAAGCAATCATGTGGAAGAAAGTGTTCTTATGCATTATGTGCAATAAAACTAACTATGTACAGCCCCTGAACACATTGTCCTGACACTAAAACATGGTAATAGTGGCATCATGTTATGGGGAGCCTTCTCTTCAGGAGGGACAAGACAGCTGATCAGAGGTGATGGGAGCTGGGTAGAGCAAAAGGATGGGAAGAAAACCTGTTGGAAGACTTTGGACTGGAGCTTTGATGACCAAATGTTGTGTTGCACTCTTTTCCAGGGGATGGACTACTTGCACTCAAAGCGCTATGTGCATCGAGATCTTGCTGCTCGAAATGTTTTGGTGGAAAACAAAAATGTTGTAAAGATCGGAGACTTCGGCCTAACAAAGTACATTCCAGAAGGAGAAATCTACTATCGGGTTCGTGAGGACGGAGACAGTCCTGTCTACTGGTCAGTTCAAGCACCTTATCAAAGTGATACTTGGTGTGTTTTTAGCACTTACATTTGTGTGCTTTGCACTTTGCAGGTATGCCATCGAGTGCTTGAAGGAGCTCAAATTCTCATTTGCCTCTGACGTCTGGTCATTTGGAGTCACACTGTATGAGATCCTGACGCGCTGTGACCATCGCCAGAGTCCTCCAGCTGTATGTTGTGAACTCAAAGCTCAAACAAAATACAAGAACAGTCAGAAAAAATTGCATTCTGAGTCTGAAAATAATGTTTTGTTTTTTTTCCTGTGTGTGTTTTGTAGAAGTTCATTGAAATGTCAGAAGATAAGGAAGAACACATGAATGTGGTGAAACTCATAAAGCTGCTGGAGAGAAATCAAAGGTTGCCTTGTCCCAGGGATTGTCCACATGAGGTAACAATAAATAACCCATAAAGAAGAAATATTACTAATGGTGCAACAGTATTAATTTTTCAAAGTCATTAATGTTTATTAAAAATATTATTATGAGCTGTCATAATACTTCATGATACACTTTCTAGCAAACTCACAATACTAGTGCACCCAGTATTAAGATTATTGTTATCACTTAAAACTGCGGTAGGTAATTTTTATACTACAAAAACACAAAATCTTACCAAGTAATTTTGGTCTAGTTCCTAGTGCAAATACTTTTGTACACTTGAAGTAAGACAAACTAGTTTAGATAAGGTGTCTTGTTTTAAGTAATTAATTCCTTAATATTGATGAAAAAGTACTTGCTCCATTGGCAGATAAATTAACTTTAAATTAGCTAAATAAATTAACTGCAAGTGAAATAATCTGCAAATGGAACCGGTACTTTTTCATCAGGATTTATTACGGAGCTATTTACTTAAAACAAGTCTTTACATCTTGCTGAAAAGTTACTTTTAAGTTAGTTTTGTTTTATTTCAAAGAGATATTTGCACTAAAAACTAGACCAAAAATGCTTTTTAAGATTTAGTGTTTTGCACTGTACAAAATCATGTTTTTTTTTTTGTTTTTTTTGTTTGTTTTTTTTTTACGTATTTGCTAATTCTGTGCTTTGTCCTGAAAGTATAATATGAGAAACACTGTAAAAAAAAAAAATCTGGTTCCTCTGCCTCCACCCTGTGGTCCTACAGCCATCTGTAGAAATGTACCGGTCAGAAACAAATGATCAGAGGCAAGAGGAATGTCTTAGTACTCTGAATCGCTCGTGTACTCGATGCTCTGTGTAATCAGCTCGTACAATCTCAAGATTGCCGGCTTGCTGCACCTGTGCTAATGGCAGAAAAACAGTTTACAGTCACTGAAAACTGTTTATGGTGGCCAAGTTTGCTTGCCTGCACATTCATGGCAGGGTTTGGTGTGGGAAAGGAGAAGTAGCGCAAGTGGAGGGGGTATGAGCAGCACATCCATGAGCTTGATTGACAGTGGTAAGATATTCCTCCTGGCTCTGAGGCTCTGATTGGTTGTTTCTAGTCAGGAGTGGTGTATTTTTGCCGGTGGCAGTCGGTCCACAGGGAGAAGGCAGAGGAGCTTGCAGCTAAAGTCACAGGGTTATTTGTGTTATTTTATTCTCCTTGTGATGAAAATTATTTTCAAAAAGCCTTTCTTGTTAAGTTATGGTGTCCAAAATTCAGCACAGCTTAAGATCTCTATGCTCTTTGATGATTAAAATATCCCTGCATTTTGCATTACTTGGTCTCATAAAACCAAATATATGCCTTTGAGTACAAAAATATAACAATTATGTGTGTGTTTTAAAAATACAGCATTTGTGTGAGTGGTTCAGGATCTTCTTTATTTTTTCCTTCCCAGGTGAAGTTGTTGATGGATCAGTGTTGGGATGCAAATCCTGATAATCGGCCTACGTTCAGTAACCTCATCGAAAGGTTCGAGTCAGCACGAAAAATGCTTGACTGGTCGTTCAGTCCCATGTCCCAGATTTGCTGAGTGGAGTCAGTGAAGCTCCATCAGATTAGTTGTTGATGCTCAGTCTAGCCATATTTCTCACTTAAAGTGTATAGTTCTTGATTCATCTATTTATAAAGATGTCTTTGTATGTTTAAAAATGTAAAGTACTCACATATGCTCTGATGTCTGTCGGTAAGGTGATATAGAACTGTCTTTTGTCCTCACATAGTTAAGCATCATGGTAAAAGTAGAGGCTTTGAGTGGTAAAAATAAATATCTTGTAGCTATACAGGCTTTCATTCATCAGGAAGTTGGTATTTCTGTTTCATTTTTATTTTCTGTACATGTTTAAAGTGTTTATTTTTGCATGCTATTTTGTAAAAAAAATAACTGAAGATCAAGTAAATCCTTTTTCAATCTTTGCTTTTATTAAAGCTGAAATATATTAACTGTGACTGTTGAATTAAATTATTTTGCAATTTTACATTACACTGTTATAAGACACAAGACAGGGAGCAGATTAGCAAAGACCCATACAAAGGCAGCCAAATCCTCTTCAGGGTATTTGTTTAATTACAATGTCACATAATACAAAAAAAAATATGTGCACAATTAGTCACTCACTTTCTTTTTTGAAAGATATGAGGACAGAAAGGATTAAGCAGGTTCGTTACTAAGCAAAAGACTATCGCTCTGGTGTCACAGAAGAAACTAAAATGAAGGGATGCCAGGCATTATTTTACTAATTCTTTGGTAAAAAAAAAAATAAAATAAAAAAAAAACATCTGTTTCTTCAAATCAAGACTTTAGTGCATGATTTTAGCACCTTAATGCGTCTTTTCTGGACTGCAATGCCCCCTGCAGGCACATGATTTTTCCTTAGTGCCATTTCTCTGTGTGAAGTATTTAGTACTATTGTTCTAAAATGAAAAAGAAGTTTCAGACTTCTTCTACATTGCTTTTCAGGGATTGATTTCCCACTACAATCTTTTTTGGATAAGCGTGAGGGAAAATGCAATTTGGATGTGTGCTGGGACGTGCACACAACCTTAAGAAAACATAATATTTTATGTTAAAAACAGGATGTCTCTCATTCCTCTTTTTCACCACAGCATTGCGGTATTTATTTTCAATGTAATCGGTTGCAGTCTCAAACAAAGGAAAAAGTAAAAACTGTTCTCTGTGGTGTTAACCTGCTATGGAACAGGTCAGTATGACCCTGTGAGGTGAAACAGTGGGAACCTTCTGAACTCTCAGCCACTAATTTAAGGATTTTTGTTGTAGCTGTGAATGTCTGTTGGTTCATCCACCTGGCATGAGCCACAAAAAAACATTTTTATGGTTTTCTTCAAGCTTTTGAAAAAATAAAAAAACTGGTATAGAAACAAAATTAATCAACAAACAAATACACAAAGAAACAAGATGAAGTAAAAGACTAGAGAGATTATTATTTTAATATGCATTTAAAATGACAATTTAAAAAATACTAAAAGGAGTTAGTTATTTGTCTTTGATGTCTCCTGGTAAGATTTTTACAATGATCATAAAAAGGAGCAATTTACTAGACATACAGTGACAAGAAAAGAGACATAAATGCTTGGAAAAGTAGGATAAGCTATCAACATTATTCATCATAATTTGTGAATAAGACCAAACCCCTGGAACATCTGAAAAAAAAAAGTTTTGCCTTGGAAGAATAGAAGTATGGATATCTGTTAGTGGCACTTATCCAGTCCAACCAGTTAAACCTGAGTTTGAAGACTGATTACCTCTATGCCACGCTGCACTTATACAGCAATTTATTCAAAAGGAGCCTCTATGAAGTTTAGAGGACATACTATATACTAGTAGACATACTATACATATTATGTAACTAAATTCTATGTTTGACGTTTTTTGTTGCAATGCTTTGGGATGCTTCAAAATTAGCAATATTGAAAACATTCTACTTTTCTGAAAATGTTAACTTTTGGGTTTTATGAGCCTTAAGACATTTAAATAAACAGAAAAAACACTTATATCTCCATATAATGATTATTTATAGCATTTAAGTATCACATCTGTATCTTAACTGATTGGGATCAATAAAACATTTTTGAACAAAAATAATTTAACCTTGCAAAATTATTCAAATGTATTAAATTTCACCCTTCGGTTTCTTAACAAACCCTATCTGTAGCTACATTGACAGATTTGTAATTATAAACACTATGTCAGATTTGTTCTCTCTTTTTTTTTTTTTAGCAATGGTTTGTTTTATTTTTAATTGCCACAAAACTATTCCAGTACAGCGGACGACCGTAACAGGTTGATATGCTAGTTGGCAGCGTCGCCCCGCCCCCACTGCACGTTGCGTCGTAGTCATGGAGAATGCGTTCCCCGCTCGTCCAATGAGAAGCGTCGCTGGGTCCATGTGTGTATTGTTTAAACTGCTCAAAATCTGACCGAGTTTCAAGCCCTGTTAAACCTCTACCAAACTCCGGCTATGGCGGCTGCCGTGTCTCCGAGTACAACCTCTGGCACGGAGGAAGGCGCAGACAGCGAATCCACATTTGTCTCTCGACCATTTAGCGCAAATCACGACCTCGCCACGGACAAAGAAAACTTTATGGCCGGTGACCGTCACCGTTACCCCGAATTCGCTTCGGTGGAAGAAGACGCCACATCGGGCCCAGAATGTCAACGAAAGGTCGACGAAGATTTGATACCACTGAGCCCTGAAGATATTGAGAGCCGCTTGGAGAGAACACGTCGGGAGTTTTACAACCGTAGAAAAATAATAATAAAAAATTTACCTCCGGATGTCACTAATCAGGTAAATGTGAAATTGTGCATGCTTTAGTGAGCAGTTTGGCTAAACGTTAACCTAGCTCCAATATGCCTATCATGCTACGAATGTTAGCCTGCTAACCTTTTAACCCTGCCTTTTAACTTTTGCTGACGTGATGTGTTGGCTTAGTCTGCGGCTGTTTACTTATGACCACAAAATATCAAATTAATTCTGAAAGTGTAATTGGGTCATATACACCGTGACGGGTCCGAAAAGACTGCACTTTATCTCAAATGCCCGGTGATAAGTTAGCTTTTTGGGCAATAGTGGTCATCTGTGGCCTGTTTTCACCAACTTGGCAACTTTTGACATTTGGGGTTTCCCAGGTTAAATTAACAAGACAAATTGCAACAGGTGTTTAATCAGGACGCAAGTTACTTGTTTCACGAGGCAGTCTTAGTCTCTCATTGTTGTTTTGTACCTTTATAAAATCTATTTTTAGATTGGAACGTGCCTGACTCGTGGGGAGTTGGAGGCCTGCGGGCAGTACCACTGTCCACAGGCAGCGGGGGGAGCGCAGGGAGTTCGAGATGTGAGGGTCCTGTAACAAAAGGTGGAAGGCGTAGAGACAAAACGAGTCAGAAAATGCTAGAGAGCGTCAGTATTTGTTTGTGAATGGGCAAAAGCAATGCAGAATTTCTGCCTCAACAATGAGGCAGTTGCCCTTCCACTCCCCTTTCTCTTCACAGGTGCACCAGTTTAACTGTGGACGTGAAAGAGTTAATTGTCACGCTCAAAATCTCAATTTCAGCAGTTTGACCCATGTATCACAGCCTGCATCCTTCTCACAGAAAAAAAAAGCACTGAGGTTTCACTTTTGTAAAGTTTTGTTACTGAAGACACATTTTTTCTAATGTTTTTTTGTTGTTGTTTCCTGTAAATGTTTATTCACAGGAGGTCCATGAGCTGTTGGGAAACTATGATTTAAAGTACTGCTTTGTTGACAAATACAAGGGCACAGGTTAGTTGAACTTCTTATTTTGGTGAATAAACCCCTCAAACTAATATCAGAAGTTAGTATAATCCATTTATTTATGTTTAACTGTTTGCTGTAGTGCAGCGGATCATAGTTTGTTTGCAGTATTTTGAAGTGTTTGATGGTAAATTTACTTTGAAGCAACTTACAGAAAACTTCCAAATGTACATAATTTCATTTGCTCAAAACTGTTCTTCCTAATATTTTAGCTATGTTGCCTTTATGTCTTAATATTTTAGGAGCATCTTTGTTTTGTCATATATAATTTTTCAGAGGCACACTTGGACTGAGCATTTGTAAGACTGTAATGTCCCTCTTGGATTAATAAAGCATCCAGATTTTGAAATTGTAAGCCTCAAAGTTATGGATGCAAACTTTGCTAAAAAAACATGTCCTCAAACATTTAATAAGACGATTTACCTGGGCTGAATACATAAACCTAAGACCATGTTTCCAAATTAACTATTAAACATTCTACCTCCTTCCCATGATGCACACAAACTGCTCTCAGGAATGGGAATGTGTCTTGCCAAAAATAACACTTCTGGCTTCTTTTTTTTTTTAAACACTTTTCTGTATTTTGTTAATAGACTTAAATTTGTAAAACAGTCAACCCTTATTCACTATTTTTAATATAAATTCCTCTTAAAAACAGTAAGATTATATTTAACAATATTTTATTAATAACAGCAATAAAATATTGGTATTGTATCAATGCTACTTTTATTTTGTGGGTCAAAAGGCGAAATTCTTTGGGAATCACAGATCTAGAGGATGTTTTTGTGTCAAATTGAATTACTAAAGGTGTATATTTATTTCCAAAAGCATTATGTAGCTTTATGTTTCCAAAAGTTTATGTTCTATGTAGGAGTAGAACTGTTATTATGATCATTAAGTTTATTTGATAGGGACAGACGCACATAGACAAACTGAATAAAACAGCAGTCCTGTGTTTGCATCATAGTGCAATAGCAACAGCTAATTTGCAGCACTTGTCCCTAGATGGGCTGTTAAACAGTACCTCTAAAAAATTGAAGTGTTCATATCTTAACTATTAACTGCCTTCCTCTATACACTGCGGTGTTTAAATTGTTTAGAAAAAAAAGTCTCGTTTTTATATGTACAGCAGCTGTTAGGTTTATATTGTGCTCTGTATAAAAAAAAAAGTTTGACTGCAGTATTAAAGATGAGCATCAAAACTAGTAAGGCACAGAGGGAAATGGCTTCAGAATCAAACGACTTGAACATAAAAACCTTGGTCAAAATGCCCAGTGTGTTCCAGTAATTCATCATTATGGCAGCCATAAACTCCCTTTGTCACGATTTTCCCACTGCTTTGTCATAAATTCAACTAAAGCTGCATTATCAGTGTCTATGTGAGCTGCATCCCTAACCAGGAATAGGAAATTTGATAAAACAGAAAGAAGCTTCTGAAAGATGCTTGCGTTTGACAATTTTTTTTGCAGTTGCAAAGCCATGTCTCCAGAAGCTTGACAATAATGATAATATTGGGAAAAATGAATAGCAGTGGTGAAAATAGTCACTGCACTGAAACTGACAAGCTGTTGCAAAGCCGTTCAATTTTTTATTTTCACAATATCAGAAGTCTGTCACTTTGGATAAAGTGAGGGTCAACAAAACTACAACTTTTCAAGTCCTGATGTGGCTGTCAGTGACTCTGAGCCGGCTGTCAGTCTCACTAAGAGCAGTAAGGTTGCTCTGGCAGAAGAGATGGTGTCGTCTGACATTTTGCCATCAGCATCCTCTTTTATCTGACAAGCTTAAGAGAAAACGGTGTCAACAGCGGGGTTCACAGCTTGAATCTGTTTGAATAGCTTCGTCTTTGTTTTTATTTCTGATTTTTACAAGTTTTATTTGGGTTTTCACATCATTCCAAGTTTGTATTGTTTTTTTTCTTTTCTCCCCATCCATCTCCCAGCATTTGTGACGCTGCTCAATGGCGAACAGGCCCAGTGCGCCATCAAAGAGTTCCACCAGATTACGCTGCGGGACAGGGAGATCTCCGTGCAGTTGCAGCCAACCGACGCCCTGCTGTGCATCGCTAACCTGCCCCAGGCCTTCACCCAGCAGCAGTTTGAGGAGCTGGTGCGACCTTTTGGTAACCTCGAGCGCTGCTTCCTGGTGTACAGCGCCTCTACTGGTCACTCGAAGGGCTACGGCTTCGTGGAGTATATGAAGAAGGACTCAGCAGCCCGTGCGAAGTCGGAGCTGCTGGGGAAGCAGCTGGGCTCCCGCATGCTCTACGTCCACTGGACCGAAGTGGGCTCACTCACCTACCCGCAGCTGCACTCCAAGTGTCTGTGTGTGGACCGCCTGCCCCCGAACCTCCTGACTGCCCAGGACCTCCGAAACGCTTTGGCAGATACCCATTCTCCGGTTTTCTGCCAGGTCAGGTTCAGCACGCACAAACATTCTGCTGCTTGTCAAGATAATAAATTCAATAACTCATTCCTCCTTTTTCCTCAACAATAATGGACAGATTTTCAAAAAATGCTTTTGAAGTTATATTTGTTTTATTCAAGTTATGGTCAGGTGATATGTTTTTGAAACTTAGTGAAAAAGACTATCCTTATGACAAGTTGACCCTGAGGGTATTGGGATTCTTTTAATTTGTTCTGTTTTTCTTTATGCTGGTCTTATACAGCATAAAGGGTAAAGAGGGTAACATCACTGTTACCCTAGTTTTTATGTGGTTCCTGGGTTTCTATAGTCATACGGGAGAATTTGCTAGTAAAACTGGTGTCCTTCAGTATGATTTTCTCTCTCTCTTTTTCTTTTAATTCATCACAAAATGGTGGAAACATTTAGTAGAAATATAAATTGAAAGCTTAAGAGAAGTGTATGTGTAAAAGTATGATTTATATGCACAGGTTGGTAGGGTAACCAAATTAGAAAAAAAGTTATTTCATTGGTGTACCAAAATGTAGTTATGTGGAAATTTTGGAATATTTAAAGATGAAAATAAATAACATAGCTACAAAATGAGGCAAGATAAACAATTTTTTAATATAAAACTTTTATAATTGTGAATGTAATTAATCAGTCAGATCTCTGTTTATATGTGACTGATTTTCAAGAGTTAATGAAGAGCCAGTTCAAACGAGTCTGTTGTGTGTTTGAGCTGCCATATTGTGACCTTTGGACTTTCTCTCCGTAGTTGGCTCAGGGGCAAGACGGGAGTTTCCGGCGTTTCGCCGTGCTGGAGTTTGCCACTGCGGAGATGACTGAGGAGGCGCAGCGACTCGGAGATGGCCGGCTGCTGGGCGGGACGCACATCAGGGTGTCCTTCTGTGCCCCCGGCCCTCCTGGAAGAAGCATGCTGGCTGCACTGATCGCTGCCCAGACAATGGTAAGAAGGAAAAATTTGTGTATAGTGGCCACATGGTTAATTGTAGGAATCAGTGATATGGACTTAGAATTTCATTGCAGCATCTTGCAGTATACTATAGTGATAACAAAGACTATTGGGAGGGGGTGGGGGGTGTGTGTGTTTATCTTTAGGTAATAGTTTTGCAGGATTGTGACTGCATGGCACAGCATTCATAGCATCACAAATATTCTTGAAAAACATTCTCATCTGACATGGGCTTCAGAATGCTGCTTACTTTAAAAATTTTTTTATTTATTTCACCAAGCTGAACACAGTAAGTGCATTTAATCTAATATTTTAAAATCGACTGATTTATTGATGTTTGTAGATCAAAAATAAAATTTCTGATCATGCTGTCAGTTTTATTTTACTTGACATCAATAGCTGAAATTTATCATGACAAATCAAAATTCTTATAAGAGACTTTTCACTATGTATGACAAATGCCCACACCAGTCAGTTTAATGCTGTTTTTGCTGATGGTTTTTCTTCTCATTCCTACCTACAAGGCTGTAAACAGGGGTAAAGGTCTCCTCCCTGACCCCACAGTCTTGCAGCTTTTCACTGGTTTTAATAACCCTGCTGCTCTCAAGATGCTGCTCAACACTTTGGCACAGGGACACAAACAGGGTAAGCAGTCCTCCGCCTGAGCTTTTTATCGATTAATTTTCAGTTTATTGATGGTGTTTATTTGCAGGTCTCCTCGGAGCGGCTCCTGCCATCCCGCTGCTGCCCAACCCCGCCCTGTCAGCGGTCCTGCTACAGCTGCTCCTTCAGAACCAAGCTAAGGCCCAGCAGGTACCCTTACGTTTTGGCCTCTGCCCTGATGCCATCTCTCCTCCTTCTCCTTCATCTTCTGTTTGATTCATCTTCACCCCTCCTCCTCTCTGTTCTGCTCCTCTGTGCCATTAGCAAGCCTTTCTGGGAAATCATCTTCTCTGGGCTCAGGTGCTGCACAGTAAAGAGACAAAAAAAAATCCCTGTTGTGTTTTGTGTGAGTGATGATGGTGTGTGACGTGGAGGCTGAAGCTTGATGGGTTCCAGCTGTTTTTTTTTTTAGGGGAACAGGAACAGATTTGTTGTGGTCGGTAAGTTCTCTCAGGAAGAGTGAGGGTTTTCTGAGTGATGCTGTGGGTGTGCTTCTCTATTATACGCCTGGATTGTCAAACGGTGATATTTGAGGGAGAAGTTGGTAAGTGAACTCAAATGCTGGTTTTAGTGTGTTGCTGTGCGTCTGCAGTTTTTCTCTGAGTGCTGCAGCCATTTTGGGTGACCCTGTGGTAACGCTGGTCTGTCCTTGGGCCAGCAGGCAGGACTCATCGGGGACAATCCTCTGGCTGCTCTGCCCGTCCAGCAGGGAGTCCATCTGCTTGGAGAGCTCCCTCAAGGTTTGGCATCTTTCACTTCCAGCCGGAGCTCCTTGAGCAACTAATGACATGTTTTTGCTTTTCATCTGATTATAAACATCTGTATCCTCTTAATCATGCATCACACTTCTAGTGTTTGCCAATGCTGAAATATTCTGATTAATCAGCTCTAATCATACTTTAGCAATCAGCATTCCATAGCGGAACAATACTGAGTAGCTTGGGTTTTAAATGTATTTGTTCCCTTTAAGCCTTTTTCTTGAATGCATTTTGCTGTGATCTTGTGATGGAACAACAAATAAGGGGGGCATAGCTGTGATGCAGAGGGATTCTGTACAACCAATTGCGCTCAGCAGTTCATTAGATATTGTTGGTGAACATCATTAAGACCAAGGAGTACACCATGGATAAAAGTTGTAGAGGTGTATTATAATTTTTGTTACAGACTTGGGTTAGAAAATGATATTGTGAACTTGGAGCATTCAATGGAACACAATCTAGTATGCTCCATTGGTACCAGAATTGAAGGATATCCTTATTTTGATGGAGGCCAAAATAAGGATATTTATCCTTATTTTTCAGTTCTGGATAAGTACGGGGGTGAAAAGTAATTAATAGGATTTATTTTCAGTTTTGTTTTGAAATATCTTCTACCAAATGCAGTTTTACAACACTAAGAACTTGTTGCTAGTTTGTATCCCAATAGCTCTTCATTGGGATCGATCTGTTTGGATTGCTGCAGGCGGCGTGGTCCCAGGTCTGGCTCTGCAGGCAGAGGCTGTGCCTTCTCTGAAGCCAGGGTCTCTTGGCAGAGGCCTAATGAGGGAGCAGGATTCCCCCACATCAGTGTGTGGCTTCTCACAGACTACCTCTCCCTCCCTGCCAGGCATTTCCTTACCCCTGATGAGTGGCATGATTGGGGCAGATGGTCTCACAGCACAAGGAGTATGTGTCAAAGTAGATGTATATATTTTTTTGTTCAATTCTCATCTGATTGGACGAGAATTGAACAAAAATTCTTTTCCTCACTTGTAGGTATCGATGCTAGGGGATCTTCCTAAAGAGATGAACCTTCCTCAGAGCACCTTTCTCAACCCCAATGTTTATCCTTCAGGTGAGATGCCTTTTTTTTAAATTCTCCTCACATTTAAATCTGTTCATGTGCAAGACAAGCAGTCAGCCAGACGCGTTCGGCTCATGTTTCCCTTCGCTGCTGCAGCGAGCTGCAGGCCTCACCCCTACAGGAAGCGGCCAACACTAAGCAACGTGTCTAACCAGCACACGCATCACAACATGGAGCCCAACTATAACCTGCGTTACCAGGACTCTTACAGCCCAGAGTATCCTCCTCCTCTACAGCAGGTGATCACCCCTTCCTGCTCCATCGGTTGAGTTTGACATGAATAGATGTCGTTTGGACACTTGTGGGTCTTTCTGCTCATTGCTGCTCAATTATGGGTCTATGTGATGTAATTTGGTCTGATGCCCATCTGCTGCTTCTCCTCAGGATACCCTGGCCTACTTGTACGAACAGCAGGAGAACCTCGATGTTGGAGCCTTGGCAGGATTTGGTCAGCAGGTAGTGTGTGTTTTCAGCTGTTTCAGCATTATCTAAGGCATTTTTTCCCCCCCATTCATTAAAAGTAAATTCAGCACATTCATCCGTTTTTCTTATAATTGTTGTTGGAATTTCTTCAGTTTTCCCGTCAACCCGACTACAGTGAGCAGTTTTCGCACTATGCTTGTCCAAGCAGCCCACCCCTCTCCTCGTACTTCAGCTCAGGACCAGAAGCCAGCAGCAATGGCAGCCTGCCTGCCAGGCACCTCAACAAGGTAACCAGCAAGAACCGATCAGTTTCTGTTTGAAGTATTGATCACTTGTTAGTGTCTGGATGTGAAGAAGGAGGCTAATAACAGGATGCCAGTGTTTTAATGATTAACATTGCAGTGTGAGGGTAAGTGAGAAATGTGTGTTTTGTCTACAGGCTGTGGGAATGCCTCCAGGAAGCCACAGTGCCCCCTACCCTCCAGGCCTGGGGAATGTTATGAAGGTAATTGGCAGATTGCCTCAAACTCTTTTTTTCTTGACAGATGTTGGTTTTGTAAAAAGCTATTCTTCACCATTTTCCTCTGTTATTTCTAGACACCAGTGAGTAGCCAGAAGCGCGTTTTTTCTCGCCTGATCCCGTCTCCGGAGCCGAGCCCAGAGGGAGGCTACGTGGGCCAGCATTCCCAGGGCCTCGGTGGCCATTACGCGGACTCCTATCTGAAGAGAAAGCGTATATTCTGAGTTTGTACGTTGAGCCATTTTTGCATTTGGAACAAAGCAGCATCTCCTTGTAAAGGATGCAAAGCCCCCTCACTCTGCGTCGTCCTTGGATCCGTTTGCTCCTCGGAGTGACCCCCGGAGGGCGCTGGCGAGCGCAGCTTGTTGTCTGGACAGTGGGGACTCTGTATGGTGTGTGTGGGTTTTTTTGTTCTTCTCTGCTCCATGTAAGTGTGTTCTTTTATTTACCATTTTGTAAATTAACTTTTAAATTCTTTTATTTTGTGTATAACTTGTACAGTGAGGGGAACAAAATAAGAAGCAAATTTTTTTTATTTTTTTTGTGTTCTTGCATGAAGTGTGATGTGCTAGTAGCTACAGATTGTTTTGGCCAGTTTACAGCACTGCTTCTTGAATATTTGGCTGCTATACTGTTCACACTTTCCAAAGGGACATGCAAAGTATTAAAAAATGAGCTATACCTCAGGCTTTTTTAAAAATTGCCTTTAAAAAATTTAAAAAGTTCAATATTTTTTCCTTCTACTACATGGTTTTGTATTTTACTGTAAAACTGGTTCCAGGCAGGTTTCTCTTTGCTCAACATGCATCTTTCCATCCACCGATGATGAGTTGTGTGCGTCTGATGTATTATGAAACAGCTGTGCAAGTCTGGGGATGTTTCTCTTTTTTTTTTTTCTTTTTTTTTCTGAGGTCTCTCACATTGTTCTAGTTTCCAGAATCTGTTTTCAGCACTACTTGTCCACCTGGGAGGGCACAGGTCACCGTCGTAACCTTTTCTCACTTCGAAACGATAGTTTCTTACTTATTTCTCCACAAATCATTAGTTTTCTTTGGGCTTGGGCGGGATTTTGTGTTTTATTTTTTTACTTGTTGGTATAGTTTAATGACTGGGCCAACTGTAGATGGAAACGTCATCATCAGGTTGGACAACATGTCTTGAGCTTTAAATATCAGAGGCAGCCTGTGTTTGTTTTCATTCAGTCGGGGGACATGAGAATAGAAACTAATCACTGATTAGTCTAAAACATAACTGTCTTTTTATTAAAGTAATTTATGGTTGACAGTTTGATTGTGAAAACCCATTACCTCTTACTTCTGCTATAAATGCAGCTATACTTGAGCCTTAATGTTTTCTGTAGAAATCATCCTACCTGTTGGCTTCCATCTACATTTTCTATTTCTGTTATTTGCTGTGTAAATAGTTGAAGCTTGATTTCTTTTTAGAGTCCTGAATGTAATTTCTTTATTCCTACCTGTGGTCAGGTGCTTTTTTTTTCTTTTAATTTAATTTAATTTTATTTTTGAATTAATTTTCCTGCTTTGTATTTCGGTTGTCGTGCTCCTGGTACGTTTGGAAAAAGTGACGTTTTGAAGAGTGGCACCACAGTAGACTGTTGTGTATGGACCAAGAGATGCAGCTTTTACTGTGTTCATCAGCTGATTTTACAAATTATTTGGTTCCACTGCTGTGTCCTCATCTGTACCACCATGATTGCCTTTGTATGTTAGTGTGACATGCGCAAGTAAATGTTGTTTAAATCAATTACACTTTTGACTGATCATTTTAAAGGTAGCAGACTTTGGTATTTGACCCGATGAGTCGGTAAATCTGTTGCTTAATGACTTTTTCCAGACAAGTTTAAAGACTTTTTCAAACTTTATACTGATAAATTTTGTCCTTCAAATCTAATAGATATATTTCAAAATGCATTTTTGTTTCATCCAGTTATATTTTTGTCATACCATTCCAATGGAGCCAAATAACATCTGTTATATTAAGCATTAAAATATACAATTTACATTTTGACACTCAAAACCTGAACTCTGTGTTTTACCAAGTCAAAACACTGTTACTTAAAATATGTACAAAAAAAAAAAAAATCTGGAGTCTTCCTACTCAGTTTAAGAAGCCAAAAAAAAAAAAAGAAACTGATGCTTTTGTTCCAACAGAACAGCAAAACACACTGTTGCACACAATATTGTGATTTCTCCTGTCTTGCAGATGGACATATTTTTCATCCTGAAGTCTTTATTTTAGGGGATTCTGATAAAATATGTCTGAAACAAAACTCTTTCTGAAATTATCTGAATTCAAATCCAGCCTGAATCAGCTGGGTTGCTTTGACTATTTTGTGAAGTTTCGATTGAAGCTGTTGAGTCAGCCCCATTAATTAAAGTTTTTAATCTGTCGAGAACGTGGAGCATATGTCACCTCTTGCTAGTTTTATATCTTTGATTGTTAATGGTGTCTTTCCAGATGTGCAGTTTACCAGGTCCAGGCACCAACATATTATGATATCCTGACTTCTGCAGGTAGTACTGATAACAAGGTAGATGGCTCCTCTACATAGATCTTCACAGAAATTTTGATTTGACACTTTTATCTTTCTTGATAAAACTTTGCACAGCAAAATGTTGCAGCATTTCTCAGTCTTGTTCTGCTTTATTCTTTATTCTTGTTTCTGTAGCCTAACCCCAATCCTTATTAATGCATTACCCACATATGCCTAAACTTAAGTCACCCCTTAGTCTTATAACTAGTCCCAAAATTAGCACTTTTTCTTCTGGGCCCCTACAAAAAGCAGTGGTCCTCACAGTATTTGATAGAAAAATGGGACGTGTAAGAAGAGAAATGCTAAAATAAACTCACACGCACACTTCCCCAGCATGGTTTTCATTTAGCTGCCCACTCTCCAGTGGACAGTCTCCCTCCTTCGGCTCTCAGAGCTGTCCTAGTGGGATCCGTCATGCTGTGGGTGGCCCCTGCTCCATATCTGGTCTGAGGCCGACTCATCTTACAAATGCAAAATGGCACCGGTCACAACATCCAAACACACCAAATCAAATCCTTTGCCTCGTGATCCACTGCTTGCCCTTGGACCCTCTTCTCTCTGTATGGTGGAGGACTGACCAGCTTTTGTCGCCCTATTGTCATGTTTTTTCTTCTTTTGTTGCTGTTGACATTTAAAGATGTGCTGCTATTTCAAGAAGCGTTTTGGTTTGGCATTTCTTTAAGCAATTTTAGCTGTCTTTTTTTATATGGGTTTCACAAATCCAAGGTGCATTTTAAAGAATCTACAATCTGAAGAAAAAAAATTCAGTTCATGTTTTTTCTGATTTTTTTCTGTTAACTATTAAACATCCTGCGATTTTTCTGCTTGTGTCACCTTCAAGTTGTGCAGATGCCCACAAATGATTGAAAATAAACATTTTGATTGTAGTTTTTTTTTTTTTATCTGTTTAATGTGGAGTTAGCACATTCAGGCATAACCATCCTGGAATGTTTGTTTCTGAGCTACAGCTGATCAATCAGGACTGTTATAACTAATTATCCATTGGCATCAATGTTTTTTTTGTCAATATTGGCTTTTTATAACTTTCCTTTATTTTCAAAATAAAGGAAGGTTATATACTGTATCTGCTTCCTTAATCATTGTGATGAGAGTTACTACATCCTATCCTAATTTAATTGTACAGATAACGCACCCAAATTTAGAAATGAAAAATTTATTAATATTAGTAATTACATTGATAGGTTTTATATTAAAACTACTTAGAATACATTACATTATTTATTTATTTATTTATTTTAAGGTATTTAAAAGTACATAAAATTTTTTTGTGGAAGTCCAAAATCTAGTACAAAAAGTAAAATACGAAAACTACTGTAGTTAGCATATTTATTTTATGGTATACTATAAATAAGATGGTTTATTTTAAAATAAAGATGTAAAAATAGCTTTGTATAGATGTAAAATTTTAAATTGGTTGGTAAATTAGTTTTAAAGAGTTGGTAATGACATTCTGCAATGAAATGTAGTCCTGATTTATCTAGCACCACATATTCTCTCACTGTACTTAAACTCAACGTAAAAAGCCACAAATGGATCTTTATTCTGCCCTCTGACACTACGGTTCCCTGAGTGAGGAGCCATATTACCTAATGTTACAAAACCCCTGGGTTGTGCATCATAACAATGCCTTTATTTTGTATTTTAATGTCATTGTGACGCTTCTCGTCAGTCACTGTTGGGCTGCAGCGATAGCTTGCAAGAGAAAGGGATGAAGGGTTTGGAAGCTTCTGTTCTCAGTTTATGTTTTGGCTTCAAAAATAATCCGTGTGCCCCCATGTTTTGACGCTGATTTTGCGAAATCAGTGTTGTCACTGGAAATTATCAATTGAATCTATTCAGTAGAGTTAGAATTACACCTCCTTTTTTGTTGTCTTACTTAATGAAATAGTACACGACTCATGCTCGATTATCATATGTGATTCAGCCACTGCTGAGGTCCCTTAACCGTGTACTCAATTTGCAACGCATGTCTCGGTTCGCACTAATAGATCCTAATAGTGCTTCATTGCTGTGAATGTGACCTGCCTGAATGTTAAGCAGGTTCCTGCAAAGAGGATAATTATTTTACAAACTCACTAATCAGCTACCGAGGCTGATAACAGGTTGCTTTCACAAAAAAATAAAAATAAATTGAAGTTGAACTTGTCTAAATGAGAGAGGCTCAACACCATTCTCTGATTAGACAGCCTGATGACATTCAGATATAAAAGAGAGGGGCAAAAAAGACAACCAAAGTGAAGCAATTGCTTTAAATGTCACCCATGCTCTCACAGGCCCCATATTTTCCGCATACTCTGGCAGTGATGGCGGGTCAATGCAGATTTTGTCAGGCAGAAATTAAAAGCTTCAATTGTTTTGTTTGATTGATGGGAGTTCTCTCTCCGTTGTGGCCTGAAGCTCTTCGCCCAGCAGATGAAGGTGCGAGGAGGCAGGAGTCCTCTTCCTCTCAGCAGCCATCAGAACGAGACGCTTTGATTAGCAGTTGTTCTTGCAGTCCTGCTGATCCTCAAGGAGCAGCTCTGCTGAGGGAGATTGCCCCTTGCAGCTAAAAGCATAAGGAACTCTCTCCCTCCGCATCCCTTTTTTTTTTTTTTTTAAGAGTTCGTGACATTTCTCAGAAAAAAAAAAAACAATTACTCACTTTGGGTCCGTTGGGGCTTTCAACTTCTGTTTTCAGCATTGATCCGTGAGAGACAAACAGAAACGAGAAACATTATGAGGGAATCTTTCAAGGCGACTGCCATTATATTAATGTGCTTCTCGCCGCCTCTGGCTTGATTTTCTTTCTGTAATATTTATTTTTAATGCTTCTAGCACCTCTGAATTGTGTTTCGCATACCTGCAGCCTGTCTATCCAGAGTTCTCAGAGGGATCCGCCGAGGCTTGGTGGACGTTGTGTCAGACACATTTAGATTCCTGCCTTTCATTTTTCCTCCCACACAGTTACCCTGCACAGTTGCTGGTGAATGCTGCTGAAACCTGTTTTTTTTTCTTCTTCTTTTTGTTTTATATTTCTTTCCAAACACACACTGAAACGCAGAGCTCTGAAGACAAATTACTGCGGCACTGTTTTACCACGGATGACAAACATAAAAATAATAGATCATAAATCTCTGTAAATGCCGTTCACTTTATGGCGGCACGTTGACATCTATTTCGACGTACACGTTGTAATCTGCATGTAAAAACAGAGGGAATTCACACGTGTAATGATTTATTGCAGCTTTATTTTGATGGAACAGCAACAAAGCAGAGCCAAATAAGGTATGTCAGAAGAGCTGTTTATAGCTGGATTAGTCATAGAAAACAGCCCACTCCCCCCCCCCTGTGACAAACAGTCTATAAAATAGAGGAACATCTCAGTAGACCAGGAGAAAGCCACTCGCCTGCTTTTCCCTTCATGCAGAGCAGGGAGAGAGCCTTTCGGTTTGAACCGAGTTTGTGCTCATGGACCCAAACAAGATTAGAAACTCGGGGGGATTTAAATCCCCCAGCCCCAACACATCCCTCCACACCCACCCCTGAAATAAGCTTGGGTATTGTTACACTCTTCATTTTCATCTTTTTTTACTTAATCCTCAGTAGAAACTGTACATCATGCGGGCGATGCAAAATTGGATAGCCACTTTTCATAATGTGGAAATAATAATAATAATAAAAAGATATGTTTAAAAAAGATGTCCCTGGCGCAGGGATGCCAAGGTAAAATAGGGCACTTGATTATTAAAATGAAAAAAAAAATGTCACCTACTTTTTTTTTTACTTCTTAATGAGCACAGTATGTATTATGCATCTGTTTTAACATATATAGTGGCAGAGAGTGTGAAAATCACATGAATCTGGCTTTAAACTTTCAGAAAGCTAACTAATTCTTTCTTTAAAAAAAAAAGATCTTTCTCATCTTTCTTTCTGGCTAATTCATAAAGCTTAGTTCAACATTAATGGACCACTTTTATCTTGCAGGGCTTTGTCCATTCCTCATATTCTTCCTGTGCCATTAGTCACTTTTCTTCTCTTCTATTTTGACCACGGCTGTCTCTATTTCAGGACTGTCGGCTGGAGAGTACATTTACACTTCACTTTATTGTGTGTTGCTCAAATGATACCAGACACAACCCAAGGAACATAAAGAGGCAACACTGAGATATTTCTTTATGTTTTAGATGAACAACAAAACAGCCAATATGTACAGATTTAAGCCACCATTTTAATCAAGGATGTGTCCACAAGGGCCACTGTCCTGCAGTGTTTAGATGTGCCGCAGGTACAAAGCACTAGAATTAAATGGCTTAATTACCTCCTTTTTGTGTAGATCAGTTCTCCAGAGCCTTGCTAATGGCCTAATTATTCTATGCAGGTGTGGTGCAGGAGAGGCACATCTAAAAGTTGCAGGGCAGTGGCTCTCCAGGACTGGAGATTGACACCTGTGCTCTCGAGCCTTTAGACACACAGAACCGTCTGACTGTCACACAACTTTCTGCCTCAAGCTGCTAAAATTCTGAACAGTTTTCAGATTCTGCACTTCTTTATTTTCTTTCACATTTTCTCTGTCAAAGACCGTTAAAAAAACAAACTCTTTTGTTACATTAGCTATCAAATGAAAAACCAGATCAATTAAATTAGACTTTGTTTGACACATTGTAGATTTACTGTGCATACATTAAGTATTACAGTGTCAATGTATTGAATACAGATACATTTAATTTGATTCAAACAGAAATCATTGAAAGCTTAAAAGACCAGCTGAGAAAAACATGACCCTGTGGTGATTCTGACATTTGACTCCCGTATCCAGTTTGCCGTTATGGCTCCACAATACCATTAAGGAAAGGTTTATTTGCTCTGAAATCTATTTATCACGTCATTTGAGTTCTCAGTGGTGCCCAGTGTGTCCCTAAAGTGCCTCGCTTCCATGTTGCAACATTAACTCTTTGCCTCTGCTGCCTTCAGCTATGCAGACATTGCAGGGAGAGCTCATCGGTGTGGAGGAAAACAAGAAAAACACTCGCTGCTTCAGTTTGCCATCTTAATTGAGCTGAAAATCTTCAGGATTTTTTTTTTCTCCTGCTCTGCTCCGGAATTCACCTGTGATCAGTGCGAGTCTGTGCATCAAGAATGACGTCACTGTTGGAGTCGTTTCGTCAATTGATATAAATAAAACACAAAGTCTTGCCTGTTCCGTTTTTGTCATCTTTAGCAAATGAGCAAACGCAAAGTTGGACACACACACGGAGTCGTACACACACATCAGCCATAAGACTATTGCTCACTGTCAGGAAAGAGGTGAGGATTAATATTTCATGGCTCTCTGCTGGCAGAGAGCGGATCTATTTCTTGCTGTCCGCTGATTAGACTTCAACGAAGCCCAGAGGCCAGTGACCATCTTCCTGTCGGACACTCACAGCTCCTGCCTTCTTGTAAATTGCTTGAAAAAAAAAAAAAAGAAAAAGAAAGGAGGGTTCCCTGAAGGTCAGATTAGTTGGGAGGTGCACATATCTCCCAACTAGCATTAAAATAATTAATTCATTTTAATATTTTAATAAAATAAAATTAAAATAAACTGGGGAGTGTGCATAAAAACCTGGTGTTTTTAGAGACTGCACAGCCATCTGTTCCACAAGTCAGACTGCTTGGCATTTCAATTATTCCTCACAAAATGAATGTATAACATGGAGAGCCATTTGATGAGGGTGGTCATAATAAATCAGATACTCGCTAAATGAAGTGCACAGCTGATTCAGGCACTGAAGCCGACATATAGAAGCACACATACACACACCGCAGAGACGAGATCCAATCTGCACTGCGGTCATTTCGTTGACCATCCTTTCCGCTTTCTTTATTAGCATTTCATTCATTCAGGGAACATTAAAAATAATGCTAATGGTCTGGCAGTGTTTTTGTTTCTGTGACGTCTTTTCATTTGGATTGCACTTTATGAAGTGTAAACAGTTAAGCTGCTGGAGAGGGTTCTGAAAGGTCTGAAATTGACCTAAATGGAGCTGAAAGCACATCACAGTCTGTACGCTTTCTTTCTCTATTTTTTATTTTTTATTTTTATTGGGTTGAGTTTGTTGTGAGGTTTTCATTACATGACCTTCAGTTGTAAAAGAAAGACTATTATTCAAGATAAAGTGCAAGCACATTTGCAATGCAAGAACTTAAAATCCAATACTTCCGGAGTTTGGAGACCTTATTTTATCTCTGATGAAGGAATTAATTTAGTTGTTTAATGGTCTGGAAACAATTTTTTGGAATGAAACTCTCTCAATCAGACCCAGCTTTAAAAATTATAGTAATCTTTTTTCTTTTACGTTGCCCAGCAAAAAATTATATGTATATCTATATATATAGATTTATATGTGCACATTGTTTTTTTTTCATTCAGCGTATTAAAATATCTGTCAGCTTGAGTGTTTGTCAAGCTGCCCTCAATCAAAACAAACATTAATTTGCAGATTTCCTCACTGGCTAAGCAGACATATAAAGTGCATCGAATCTTAAATGAAGAAGCCACGTATGGACCAGACTGAAGATGTTATGCATGCTAGACTTGAAATCTGGGGTACATTTTTTGTTTCTTAATTTGTGGCTCAGAGGCTTTTGAATTATGTGGAGTTTGAGGGTTGACATGCGAAGCCCGAGGAGAGCTTGGCTGAATGATTTGCTCCATTCTCTAAAATCCCTATTGTGAACCATCCCACGGTCTCAGTTTCTGACAGTATTTAACACGCACATTTCCCTCAGAGCCATAAATTCAGAGCAAGGCTGAACATATTTGCCCTGTGCATTGTACATACGTAAAGATCAAGAGTGTTTGAGAGCTAAGATGAATTAGCATCAATCGCAGATTTCTCCGAACAGCTTGACATTTTCAACCAGTTACAAAAATGCAACAAGAAAGCAAAGGAGCAGAGTGTCTTCAGCTGAGACAAATGTTGAATGTTAGGCCTCCTTTGGCCCCTTAAATACTCTGACAAAATGATTAATGCTCTTCTGCATCACTGTGTTCTCCCTCAAGCTTCTATAGCTCAGATCCTGCAACCACAGTTTTACAGACTAATTAAGACTTTAACGTTCTTTACAAATATATAATAGATGTTTCAAGATTTAGAAACATCAGAAGTGATGTTAATGTGTGAAACGTGACTGAAGCAAAGCGAGCGTTGCAAGAACTCCATTTACTCCTAAACATTCCTGAATGATAAAATCTAAACGTGGAGTCAATGTGAGCCACTTTTCAAACTGACTTTATTGTCCGCAAAAACAATCCATTTCTTCATCAGAACCAGCTCGATTCTTTTAGCTACATTTCAGCAACATTTCTGTGCTCATCTTTCATCCCGTACGTTCTGGCCAGGGATGTTTTCCTGCTGTGTTTTGGTTTCAAGTTTCATACCTTAGCTCAAAGCAGTATTTCCTCACATGAAGTAAATAAAGCAGAATGGAAGGAAGTGTGTGTGTGTTTTTTTCTGACATTCAAGTGAAATGCAAGTGGAGTAATGTCTTAATTTGAGCCAGACCGGAGAAGAGACAGAAGGCACAGGAACAAGAGGGAAGCAGCTCTTTACAGAGGCAGCCTGCTTCGAAAGGCAGTAATTACAGTATAGACTGAATCCAGAATAGAAGTCTGTAACACAGTGAGGCTGCATTTCTTATGGTAATGCGTTTGCTTCTCTCAATAACACAAAACATACGAGTTTGATTGAATTCCGTTTTATGTTTTGTGCCAATTAAAGCCGCTAGCCATCTCAGAGTGCTGTTGGACAAGTTTAGCTAAAGCTAAAAAAAACAAACCCAGTCCAAATCAATCCCATTATGAGCCAACGCAATTCAATATATCAGATTTGGTAAATTAGAAAATATGAAAGGCCATTTTATGCATTTTGCAGATAAGGAACTCAATAGAGTGCATAAATTTTTTACTTTGATTGAATTCACCTCCTGCTGTGTCTTAGGCAACAGTATCAGAAGGAAAAACACTCCCGTTTTATCAGAAAGAAACCTGCAGCAACCATTAGGATATCCAGTAATCTGCCTCCCACAGCTGTGAAATGACCCCCTAACCCAAACCCTAAGTCTAGGTTATTATTATGGTGTAAAACAAAAAATACAGATAAACAAGTAGACATACAACACTACAAACCCTAAATTGTCATGGAGTGCTTCAAAAGAAAACAAATAAAACACAATAAAATATGTTCATTGACATTTTTTGGCTAAAGAAATGGTTTGTAGAAAAGTTAGAAACGGTCATAGAAAGGTATCAGTCAGGAGCTGGCTACAAAAAAAGCTAAACACTATGTGTCTGGCATGGCTCAGTTAAGACCTTTATCCAAAATTTGAGAAGAAATATAACAAGACTGACATTTCTAAAATTGGACAATCGTGTGATGCATGGACGACTGTAAGAACAGCAACAGTTAATTGTGGATAAACTTAACTAAACTAAAGCCGCACATCACAAAAGAACACACTACCCATAGTGCATATGCACTATCAGGACCTTTTGTTAATGGAGTGACATGAAGAGTTTTAAATCATAAACAAACTTCTATCAGAAAACTGAAGATGAAAAGGTATTTTGTCCTGTATCCCCTTGAGTTCAAGACATACATCAAATAAAGTTTAATGGAATAGATATTTGCCTCTTTATCAGATATTTAATGTTTTTTATATTTTATTCAAAATCTTGCAGCCAGGGTTATTAGTATTCTAGCAATATTCTGGTGTTTGTGGGAGAAAGTAACAACAAAACTCCCCTGTTGTTTAAACATTTATGCTTAATAGAAATCTTCTACGCTTGAGGCAGCACCTTTTGGTAGAAATGAGGGAATGCTTTCAGTATGCCCTGAGGAAATTGTGGACTTGCAGGTAATTCATCCTGACTCTGCCTCCCAAGAGCAGCAATTTTTCTAGTTAGAGTTCAGAATGGTGCGGACTGAGTGCTGAAGCTGTGAGCAGAACACGACTCTCCATTCAGAACCTTACGCCGTACTGTCAGACGGGTTCTCTTTTATTGGAAATCAACATTCTCAAACGAATACGTGGAGTTGTTATTTTTAAGCATTAAAGGTCATTTTGCTACCAAATCGTCCCTTTTGAGCTGTCAGGAATCGTGATTAGCAGATTGGAATGAGGAGCAGAAACATCCAGAGGTTTCAGGTCGTTAGTTTCAGAGTATGACGTCTGTCTATGTCGTGTCTGTTTTAGGGTCAGCAATGGCAAAAAGTAGAGCATTTCGGATGGCCTGTTTCCCTGCAGCCCCACCCAAGCCTTCTATTTGAATCAAAGGATTATTTTAGGTCAAGTCCAGAGCTGTGCAATGAGTTCAACGAATCACCAACAAAAACTATTTTAAGGAGGCAAGGATGTGTCTTCACTTTTATGCAGCCTAAAAGATTAGACTTCTAACTCACTTGCTGCCATTAGTAAATCTCCTATTATTTAATTTTTTAATGGAAAATTCCGATGTTTGAGGAAAGTTTCACAGCTAAGCTGAAATTATGTCTGTGCAGGTAAAATGGATTCTCATGCTGTTTTCCTGAAACCCCAATCTGTATCTGACCTAAAAGTGACAAGATAGCTCAGTAATTTCAGTGACTTCATTGCAGTAAATGTGCTGAAGCAAAAAAGAGGATAAACCGACTAATCCGGCTTTCGGGAATAAGAACATTATTCACAAAAGTGGCACTTTTATCACTGAAGCATTAACTTATCAGAAGTTAGGTTTGAATTTCTGTAATTTACTATACACAATTTGAGAACAATGATGAGAAATTGTTACTCATGAATAGTCTTAAAATGAATTTGACCTAAATGGAAATGACCCTTTTTTAGACAAGAGAATCTGCCCAACAGGCCAGGTGCTTTAACGAGCCCTGGGGTCAACTACTTGTTGCCAATCTAAAGAGTTGAGTATGACAATAGTTGGCAGAATTGACATATGGTGCATTTCAAAAAAATCCATAAAGCTACACATTTTACCACAATGTAACAATGTATTTCTGTGTATTTTGTAATTGAGTGATAGACCAACTTGGAGAGATATATGCTTTCAATTTACTTACCGAAAAACAAAAAAACAAAAACAAAACATTAAAAATGCGACTTACGTTTATATTTCTTACAATACCCATTATTAAAACCCAGTGCCACAAATTGCCTCAAGAAGTTACCGATAGTCCAACAGTATGCAGTTCATTGTCAGTGGATAAAGTTCTGGAAAAGTTTAAAACTCATCCAATCATCCAATAAACCAACAAATTGTTTAAGAAGAGCCCTGTGGTAGCTCTGGAGGAGCAATAGATGTACGCGGCTCATGAGGGAGAATTGACTGACTGTAAATTTAGCATTGCATAAACTTCCCCTTTATGGAAGAGGCATTGTTGGGGCAAAAAAAAGGCCATATGAAGTCCTGTTTGTTGTTTTGCCACAAGCATGTGAAGGTATTTGCTCTGGTCAGATACCAAAATTCAACTCCATCTTCTCCATGCATCTGTTGAACACCACATTCTCAGTAAAACATGGTCATGGCAGCGTCATACTGTGGGTTGCAGGGAAATTGATAGGCATATAAAAACGACTTTTATCCAGACAGAAACACAATGAAGAGTTTATTGTGTCAGTGTCTAGTATCGGTTATTAAGATGACAACAAATATGACGGATGTTTAAGAGTTCCCAATTGTAAAATAATTACTTGCAAACTGTAGATATGCACCACAAACCTCAATGTATTTCGTTGGTATTTGAGAGAGTTCTATATTATATAATGAAATACCAAAGAAATACATTGACGTTTGTGGTTGTAAAGAAACTAAATAAGGGAAAAATGTTTCAAGACAACGAGTGCTTTTGCAAGGCGCTGATAACATCATACAAACGCTGTACTCATTAAATTTAAGCACAATGCGGCAAAACCCCTCATTCTGTTTGTCCAATTAGTTTGTTTTGCGTTAGGGAAAATGCGCAGTGAACGGGCATGGGGCATAAAGGATGCGCGCAAAGAGGAACAACCACCCATCCACCACAGAGAGAGGGAGGGAGAGAGAGGGCGCGCTGTGATGAAGCCAATGTTTGTCGTCGAACTCCAGCAAATATGAGGATGGAGAGATAATGGTCCATATTGAGAAGGATGACTGAAGCTCAGAAACGATCAGTTTGCGTCTTTTTTTTATGTCACAACTGGACTTAACACCTGAATGTTGAAAAATCTGGACCGCAAAGAACAAAAGATCGCATCTGGGTTTTGGACAATTCTTCGCACCATCCTGATTTATTTAATTTTTTTATTTTTTTTATTGTTTGAAGTGTGGGTGTTAAGAGTCCAGTTTCAGATTCTCGGTTTGATCATCTCTGTGGGGGGAATACTGGAGACCTCTGCGCTCGAGTTTGCGCACCAGGATGCCGTCGCTCCACACGAATCGTGATAGATGAAGTACTTTTTGAAATTGGCTCGGAGATTTTAGCTCGGCGGAGAGACACACGCACAGCAATAATAGCGCAACACGCGGGGAGAGGAGCCAGCGCCAGCGTTCTTTGTGTCTTTGCAATAAGAGGCTGATAAAAAGCAATACATTCTCCAAAATAAACACTGTCATCCGGCTGTGCGCCATGGGCGATGAGGCGTCAAACTTCAGGAGACGCAGCAGGACCGGTGTCTCATCACCAAAACCCCAGACTAGTGAGGATCACAGCCGAAAGGAGATTCTGGGATAAACTGAAACTCTCCACCGCCGAAAACAATGAGATTAATGGCTTTCTGGATGGCTTGACAGGTTATCACTGTGACAGTTTTTGATGTTATTCAGAAAACAAGGTTCAGATCTGGGCTGCGCTGGACTTGGTCACTTTGATTTGTTCGCTCAGAGATCAAGTGGCGGAGAGGGACATCAAATGATTCGCTTTTTGCTTTAAACGCGCGATTACAGCCATATAATTTAGTCAATAAGTAAAAAAAAAATTGATATTAGTGTATTAGATTTTATTTTTATTTTTTTATTTTTTATTTTTTTTGCACAATGATGGAACCACCACCATGTTCGAAGAAGAGCCTTTCGCTGTCGCTCCCGGTTCCTCGGGAGGGACAGGCGACTCTGAAACCTCCACAGCATCTTTGGAGGCAGCCCCGGACCCCGATTAAAATCAAACACCGGGGATACTCCGACACCGACCGGCACCACCACCGGCACATGGAGCGCTCAGACGCCGTGGATACGAGTGACCGACCGGGACTGAAGAAGTCTCGGATGTCCTGGCCGTCCTCCTTCCACGGGACCACAAACACATCCATCGGAAACTGTGTCGGGAATAAACGGTAGGCGAGGAGGGAGCGGTGCGCATCCCAACCGTCTCAATAATAGCCCATGGCAGCCCACAAGGCGTATGCGTAAACGGGGGAAGGAGGGGTGGGGAGTAGGGCATTTTAATGAGTGCATAATAACACGGTGCATGTGAAGGGTTAACCCATATGCCGGGGCTTTCTACCTGGACGCGTGGGCTTTCGATGCGTTATGCGTCCTTGGGTATATTGTGTCAAATACGTGCCTGAAAAGGGGGGGGGGCAGGAGGGAGCAGGCCGCCCACTCGTTACGCAGAATCAGCATCTGTAAATACCAGTAACAGTTTTGCAGTGCACATGCTACATGTACCCCGCGGAAGAGTAACACGATGTGCGTCTGCGCGCGCTCCAGGCCTTTACGGTAACGGGAGGTGGGGTGGGGGCGCTGGGCTGTTGGAGCCCAAGCGCAGCAGGGGATGGCAGAACCTGTACGTGGGAAATGCTCTGACCTCTGACCTGCCGAGAGGGTTGAAATGAGTAAATAAATAAATAAATAAGTCGGGCAGTGTGTGTAATGAGATGAGTGGAAATTATGCAGCGCTACCTGGACATGTGTCACCACTACACTGTCAACACAGATGGTTTCAGACAACATCTAATCTGGGCCACATGGCTGCTCTCTGATCAGACATGACAGTGAGATTTTCATTTTCTCAACCAGAGGGCTCAGCCTGACACTGCGGACAGATACGAAGCCCAAACAGATAAAAGAGTTATACTACATACGCATACCTGCATACATCCTGGCCTAGCCGCTTTTGAATTGAATTATATGACGCATTTTAAGCAATAAAATTAGATTTAAGTCTTTTCATTAAGTGAATCATGAAGCAATACAACCACTCTGTCCTTACTCAACAATTTGCTGTTTGCCTTGAAGGTAACACTTTTTTTCCCTTCTTTTCTTAGCTGCTTCTTTTTAGTGCAGTAAAATGCACAGTCTGTTCAATATGAGGTAGGTTTGCAGTTAAATGACTCATTTTTATGAGATTATCTGAGGACAGACAAGGCCTGTGCTGAATTATCAGTTTTAAGTCAGTCTTCTGTGGTTCTTTCAAATACAACTAGAAGTTGACATGAATGATGACAAAAAGGTGGATCAGGCAGTTATGCGTATTTTTCTTTTTCTACTGTCATTAATGTAACGACACAGACGGCCAGCCCAGCGGGCCCCAGGGAGTACAGGGAACAAGTCCAGCTTACTAGAGGAAAGCCGGACATGTGTTTCAGACCCCAGGACACGCGCTGAGGCGGTTCAATTTTTAGTGCACTGGGACTTACTCAGCCTGCCCCTCTCCCTATGTGGGCGGTGAGAGAGGAGAGCAAGAGAGAGTTGGAAATAATTTGATTCCAGCGCTTTCTGCTCACCATGCTGGCTCCAACTGTTCATGTTCACGTCGGAGCATGAAGTGTAGTGTGCGATTTGCGGTGTGTTTTGCGATACACACTGGTCAGGAAGGCACAGCGCGGCCACGGTTGCCTGATAAATGTTGCGTGTCCAGAGTAGTGTGGAAATGAGGCTTGCTGAATGTGTGTGTGTGTGTGCGTGTGTGTGTATGTGTGCATGGAGGCATATGTGTGGGATGTGCACCACACATGACCTGTAGACCATATGGTTGCCATTAAACCTGACATAATCTCTTCTCATATCAATGGGAGATCAGAGGGATTTCTGTTGTGTTATTACTGTCATTCTTCTATATTACAGGGACAATGAGTTCCTCCTTTATGAATACTTCGGGATGAGGAATGCTTTGAGGAGATGCCTCATCCTGGCTTTGTTTTCATCATCCTTTATGAAATCCATGTCGATGCAGCAGCTCTGCGTTTTGAGCTGTTGGCTATACGAGGTAAAATCTGGCGTATGGAATACAGATAGGCCAGATTTTATAGAATATTTTTAGGGATACGTCTTTACGTTCAAGTCAGTATGTATAGTTTGGACCAGATTAGAGAAAAAAAGCATAATGACTACAGATGTGGTCCCCAATTTTTTTGTTTTGGTCATTTGCGTTTATGCTACATAATATCATCTTGAAAAAAATGGCTAAAACCTAGTCAACCTCTGACCCATAGTGTAGGATTTCAATGCTTTTATCTGGCCCCAAACATGTTTTCCTTTTTTATATAACATCTAATCAGCCGAGGAACACTGAGTATTTTCATGTAGCGGAGAGGGGAGGGGGAATGATCGGTCCTTGGTTTCGTCGAGAACTGCCTGACCCGGAGCGCGACCTCGGTGTCTCAGAGAAGCACACTGTTCAATCAAAGGAAGGATGGTCAAGACCTCGCCTTGCAGCTCCGAAGATCAATGAACTGAAGAGCTGCTGGAGGGAAAGCCTCACACAAGGTTCAGCAAGAAAAAGATGTGCAGCTGTGACAGAATCCCCTTGAAAACAAACTGATCTTAACTCTCATGAGTCTGGGGATGAGAGAATCTGTGTGCCGTTCCGCATACCTCTTTGAAGAATCTGTCTTCCCAATTGTTTTTACTCCTCTATTTCTGTGCCTATGATATAGCCTACAAAATGGCAGTCTTAGTGGCAATCAAGTTCCCCTGAGAGAATCAGTTTGCCTCCTGCTTACAGCCCGATGCCTTTTGTTCAACCTTCTCATCAGCTCTTTCATTAGGGGAAGCAGATGTAAGCGTATCAGTCATCAGGTCCCAAACCCTCGATGAGCTTTGGGAAGTTTTAACACTCAAATAACGTACTGACAAAGACAGAGCAGCAGGTCATCATACAAATCTGCTGCTGTGGGTTTTTGTCTTAACCCTGCTACTGAAAAAAGCAACAACAAAGTGTGTCAATGTGAAGAAGAACCCACTGGATTTACATGAGGAGTGGCGGAGCTATAAAGTGAAATAGATGTGCCGAAAAGAAAGGAAGTTCTCACTGAGTTGAATCGCAGCAGCGCTGGATTTCGGTTCAGTTGTCTGTAGCAATTTCAAACCAAAGCTTTTCCCCACCAATCACCTCAGGCTGTCTTAACAAGATTTTGTAGCCCATAAGCTACAAATCTTGCTCAGATTTATAACCCAGAGCTGCGCTTTTTTTTGTTTGTTTCTTTCTTTCTGTTTCTTGCTCGGCTGACTGGCTGGCCGCCACAATAATTTTGATTATAATGAGGTACAGCTTCAGCTAATTACCTAACAGCTGTATCTCGGAGTTAATCATACGTTTACATTCCTAGAAATAATAAGAAGTCCCCACTCTGAGGGTGTTCCTCCTAGTAAATGTGTTTTAATAGCACTAAGTAATGGACCTCTTATCTCATTTGTGTGCAGAAACCATCTGTTTAAGCTACGGATTGTGCTCCTCTGTGAATACATCATGCTTCCTCTTTACTCTCGGAGCTAATTAGTATCCGGAGGCGGTGCGTGTGCTGGAACGCCACTCGCTACTGGCTGGGCTCAGGCAGATCCCAGGAAAACATTCCCATGAAATCCCTTTCGCGTGAATACAGGAATGACACCACACAGGTGTGTGTGTGTGCTCCAGGGCAGAGCATGCAGCCTTCACCTGAGGTCTCTTTCTTGTGTGTGAAAACCTTCTCATGCGTTTTGCTTCTCGCTGACACTCAGGCCACTGGTTTTGCACATTCAGCCAGTTGTGTGAACCCAGCGGAAACATTGACATCCGTGCATTTTAATTACCTTCACACCGAATCGCATTAAAGGAGTGATTGGCCAATTTTTATTTATTTATTTTTTGCTTTTCACAAGTGGTGACTGGGCAGCGATCCCAGAGAGAGCAGAACAAAAGAGAGCTGCAGCATGAGGCACTACCAGTCAACCTGCATGCTGCTACCATTATCGCTCCCATTCGATGGAGCTTGTCTGGTTTCATTTTATTTCAAACAAGTCCTTAGTCCCTTCTCATTCTGGATTCATGTCCATTAATTCCCCTTCACTGAACTTTCTGTTTTTATTATGCTCCATTTTCCCCTGTTTCATTCAAGATAGCATAGTGGTTTTCATAAGCCTGAAGCTACGTCCCTTCACCCCTCTTATCTGATATTGTTCAAATCTGGCTTTTGTCCATTCAGACAATAGCCTTTGATTCTTACCTCACTCTAAATAGGAGATATTGATTCCATCTTTGTTTTTTTTTTCCTCAGTTTATTTTTCTTTTCATCATGTGCTCCCCTCATTTTCGCCCCTTCTTCTCATTGGATCCTTACTGCCTCTGAGATTGTTTCTGATAGTTTTCTTATTGTTTACAGCGGCATTTAGTGCACTATCATACATCTATCATTTCATCCTCCACTCTCTCTCTTGTCCTTTGACATCCTTTGTGGCTTGCAACAACCTCACCACACACATATTTCTTTCTTCATGAGTACTTTGATCATCACCCTAAAGATAACCACAACCTGTACATTGCTAACTGTAAAACTAACCTAAACTTAATTCACACCTCAGTCCTAAACATAAACCGCAACCCAAAACCCAGCACTATTTTTTATGCCATAAATGTGGATCTTCACAACATATTATTTTTTAATTAAAAAAATCAATCGGGCTTACATTAGAATTGCTAAAACACACACACCATTCATGAAGTAAAATCTGATAGAAAATTTTTACATTAAAGTGAAGACATATTTTGATTAAATCAAACATATTTACATATCTCTTGCACTAAGAATCATATTGGGAACAAGCAGCATCTGTATGTGGTTGGAAATCAGCTGACATAAAAAAAATGGAGTTCAAAAAGACCTAGACATCAAAGAGAAGTCTGTTTGATCAAAAAAAAAATATAGCTTTTTTTTTTCCATTTGCTCTGAAGTGTAAAAACAAACCTCTTTTAAACCTAATTTCAAATCACTTTCTTGTTGGATTTATTCTTCTTATGTCAGAAAATAAACCTTTTTAGCTCCAGGAACTGTAATTTATTCTTTCACCCTATTGGCAAAGAAGAGCTGAGAAGGAAATAAGGAAAAAAAAAAAAAAGCTTTTGAGTGAAATCATATTGCCCTCTTGAAACCAAAATAGAGGTCTTCAATGCTGAAAAATAATTTAAATGTCAAAATGTGCAGTTTCAGAATATGGTAGTTTTTTTGGGGGGCGGCTTTGAGCAAATACATGACTGAATTAAAAACTGCTCAGTGACACAGCTGCTGTGTTTCCAGTGGACGAAATTTCTCAGAAACAGCGGTGTTCTGTTTTAGTGGCAGCAAGAAATGACTTATTTTTCTTTTCTGATGCTGGGACACAGAGTGATGCCACAAGCGGAGGGCAACCCCTTCTGAAATGTGCTTTAGGCTGCTGTCTAAATGAAGATCTGTCTAAATGACTGAAACTGACAGTCCCTCTGTCAGCTGCGGAGCAAAGAGAACAAATGGACGGCTGTGTGGCGGCGCGTCGTGCCCGAACCGCTGTGTGACTGGCGAGGGGAAGTGCAGAGCAGCTCATCGGAAAACTCACAACAAATCAGAGCTGGGTGACATGAAGGCGTCCACCTGGAGACCGTGCTTCGTGCAGAGAGACTCGCTTTAAGACGGCTGAAGCCAACGTCTCATCTGAGGTTTCAGGCAGATCTCCCGCCTGTGGACACTTTTCTTGCCCAATTTTCCTGGCACGGTCAGCCTCACTGGACAGCTTTAAAAGGGAGTCTTTCCTGTTTGGAGTAACCGGACAGATGGTTTTACTGTGTTCATCGTGGCCTTCTCCAACGTTTCTGACAAAAAAAAAAAAAAGCTTTGATCAGATTGTCCTTTTTGTATTGTTCACACTCAATATTTTTTTTCTCAGTGCATCATTAACACCACTGACAGATTGAGAGTGTGACCCAGGCAGGTTAAGGAGACAAAAAAGAAAAGTTTGTTTTACCCACTGCTGTTGTTGTACAACTCGCTGAAAGTGCTTTTATTTGAGCTTACATGCTGATAATTCAAACAGTTTCAGCATGAGAGCTCCCTAAATGTGCCAATGAATATTTCATAGTGTGCTAATTTAGAAAATAGACAAAACAAATCAGGCGGTGAATGCTGATTGCTCAGTGAATCTCTTGAAGGAAAGAAGACTGTTTTGAAATTCACAGTAAGAAACAGAAGCTAAACTCTGCGCCATGCAGAACAGAGAAGTCAGGCTTGTTTAGATGCTTTGTGTTTATATTTTTATACCATTAATGTGGTATAAGCAATAAAAATGCATATGATGATATTTTAGCAGAGAATCTCTCTTTTTTCACTTAAAAGTGTTCTGTATTTTTCAAAACCTGCTCACAGAAGCCATTCAAATCAGGTTGAATTGTGCCCCCACTTTAACTTTTTTCTTCATAAAGAATTGTGTTGAAATGCGAGGGCGAAGCAGAATATGTTGAGTCTTCGATTAATTTTCCATATAGATGGATACCAAGATAGACAGCTTCTGAAAAAAGCTTCTCAGTTAGAATTATTTCATTTTCAAAATATAAAAATAAAGGAAACAAAACAAAAACGACAGAGTCCTCTTACAAGACCTTTTCTAGTCGTTCTGTGGAATTTTTCTACAATCATCCTCCAATCAACTTCTGCGTCCCTGCTGGGAAAAAGTATCATCAGAGCATGATGCTGCCACCACCATGTTTCACAGTGAGGTGAGGTGTGTTCCAGGTGAAATGCAGTGTTCACCCAAAACACTGGATGGATTGAAAAGTGCTCTCTGAAATGTTGATGCTGTTTGTTCACATCATGAAGGACAATCTGATCAACTCTTTTCAATGTAAAACACATAAAAACATAATCAATTACATTCCCATCTGTGGTTGTATTGTGTCAAAACGTGATGGGCTATGCATATGTTTTGCAGTGTGCTGCATAATGTACATCTAACACACGTACTTAAGTTCTGTGGAAGCTGTGTGTGTGTTTAGCTGGAAAATCGTGCATACCTCGGTTTCCTGTGTTTTTGAAAGAGCCGCTGTTCCATGTCCTAACCTCTGGTAAGTCAAGTGTGAGCTATGCAACCTGCCAAAACATTTCTTGTAGGTCATGTTCATGTTCACACATTAAGGGGAAATGTGCAGACTGTTGGAGGGCAGAAAGAGGAGAAAAACATGCCTCAAAGGTCCAGGGTGGTATTTTTGTGTCACGCTTCTCTCCAGTCTGACTTTTTGACATTTTGAAGTGGCTTCTTCTCCTTTAGTTTGGGGTAAAATGCTGTCCTTTAGTCATTTCCTTCATTATACAGTTAACCATGTCTGGATGGGATTTCTGAAAGATGCTTCAGCCGAATGGGAGATGTGTGTTACCTACAACAAAGCCGGAGTAATTAGGACAAATGAGGCCTTGGGTTTCTCTTTGTGTGTTTATTTGAGATTCAAGGGCTTATTGTATGATTACTTGTGTGGATTGGGGGTTTTGTCGCGTGAGGCTTCCTTAACGGAGATCAGAACGAACTCCTCTCTCTGTGCATTTTTCCTCTCCAGAGCTCCTTATTTTTTGTTTTTGGCTTGTTTTTTCAGAAAATCCCAAAAGCTTTCTGATGCAATTCACAGCAGAGATGATACCCAGCCAAAATTTGCAACATCCCAAAACCGAGCTCCTATTTCCGGCAACCAACTCCAAATGCAAAGATAGGTATCCAAGGTATCCAAACTAGTTCTTTCTTGGAGGAAGATGACACCAATGCTCAGATAATGTCAATATTATCAGCTTTAATTGGCAGACTTACTCAAACAGGTGGGATGAGAGAAACCAAATCCATAGAGAGGCTGTTAGGATAAAGAGAGTGGAGATAAGGTAAGTGTGGGGGAAAAAAAAGAGAGGCAGGAGCACACGTGTGTTTCAAGGACAGAAAATGAAGATGCTTCTCTTCACAGATGACTGACAATTGTGTGTTTTGTCAGATAAAATTTCATGCAATATCTGTCTGCAATTGGTCACGCTCATTGCCACTCATGGCCATAGTTGCACAAACCAGCGGTGCTGTGTACATCAACGCCGGCCTTTCTCTCTCCCAGAGTGCTATAAATAGGAAGAGAGAAGCCCGGGGCTCTCAATGTAATGAGATTAAACCAAACCGGCCTCAGCTTGCACTGTTTTATTGAGCTTGATTTCAGTTTCTATTCCATATTCCAGTATGTATATTGAAGATATTGATTGTGGCTGCTGCCTCTGCGAGCTAAACTGAGTCCACAGAGGAGCCTTCTGCTCAGGCATCAGTATGTTGTGTTGGTTTGGGAGGATGTGCATATGGGAAGGCAGATAAAGGCACAACTGAGAGATGAATGATAATGGGCAAGACTCATCTTGCACCCTGTAGGGCATGGCACATAAAGAGGCGCTCATCATCATGGTAAAGTGTTTGTCACCATGCAGGAGCATCATGAAGCATCAACCTCTGACTTGAAATTAAATCTCCTCTTTGCTTCTTGACTTTTTGCAGCCGTTTTTCCTCTCTGCTTCTCTCTCCCTCTCTTTCGCTCTTTCTATCTGCCAGTGGAAAAACAAAAGCCAACCGCAGTACGAAAGGCTTGCGCGCTGCTTTCGTATAAAGGCAGACGGCGAGTCACTTTGGCACAATTAATTGTGGATGCCTGTGCGTGAGCATGTGTTTGGGTGAATGCTTCCTTTTGTGAGAGGAAAAAGTGTCTGGGGACATGCAGAGTGGGAGACGTGCATTCTGTTTAGACATACTGCCGACTCTCGCAGCCCATATTCCGAAAGTCTGACATTTTCAGACGGTCTGCTCGACTCCGACTGCTATTTCTATCACAGGCAGGGTTCATTACCAGTCTCAACGTCTTCCTCCATCACACCGCCATCAGTTATGGAGGACATGGCTCCCCATGTTCAGTCAATTCTCTGCTGATACATATACTACAAGTCACTAATCTACCACTTCTGTTCCCAATCGCAGCAAACAGTGCACTATCATAACAGCGTGGACAGATGAAAAAGGGGATGGAGAAAGACAGCAGCACAATCTATCTTCGAATTTAAAGCTACCATGAAGATGACAGGAAAATATTCATCACTTACAGCTTTTCTATGGCTTTCGGTTTTTTATTCAGTCTGAATTTGGCAACCGGTCAATAAGAGAATGAATAGTGGACCTGAACTCTGCTTAGGTCTCCATGAGACAAAACATAAGCAAAGAAATAGCAAAAGTTTTGTTTGTCACATACAGTGGAAAAGGAAAAACAAAGCAACCGAATGAGGGTAATCAAAGTTCTCGTGCTTTAAAAAGAGAGCGAATCCAAACGAGGCACAAGAGGGCAGGGAGCAGCATGGCATTAAAATGACAGACAGATTGAATCATCAGACAAGCTCCGCTTTAAGGCAATGGCCCCGAGGCAGTTTCACCATAAATGAATCTCTACTGACAAGACAGCCTTTTTCCTACTAATGCAATCTCATTGCTATCCAGGATAATCATGCTCATTTCCTTATAGTTCTCTAACTAAAATGACTGCCCCAAGTACTGCCTATTATTATTTTTTTATTAGCATTATAAGAGCAGTCAAATGCAGCTCATTTTCTCTAACTGCTTAATCTTTGCCGGGTACACTTTGTGAATACATTAATGCAAAACAAAATAACAAGACAAAAAATTCAGCTTAAATGAAAAATAAGTTGTTGTTTTTTTTTTGCTATAAAGTATGCTATACTGATTTGGTTATTTTTTTAAGTGTTGATAATATAGATGTGGACAAATTTATTAGGATTGCTCAAAAACACATGTTTTGAAAAACTACTCTTCCATTTCAGCAGCAATGTCTTACACTGAAATATAGATATATACCATATATATATTTGTCAGGCCGTATTTATTTTAAAAAACAATCTTTAAAATAAATGTAGTCAAAGCACTTTAAGCATTCGTACCCCAATTTACACTTTTAAATTGATTACATTTAAAGTAATTTCTAATTAGTAATTCATGACTTTTTGTTTCCCTGGGGTATAAATATGATGTGACACGTTGGCTGATTTGTCTTATCTGCTGGCCAACATGCAGGAAGATAAGCCAAGTTTTGTCACTGTAAACATGGTAAGTGTGGAAAAACAACGTCAACAGTTCACTGTTAAAGAGCTGCAACAAAGAGTGGCATGTTGACATCACCACATTTCCAGAACAACCATTAGGCAACATGCCAAACATTTGTTTGGGGTCGATGATAAGCTGTTTCTGTCCTGCATTCATAATGTGAACAGGAGAAGTTTCCTATACTCGCATGGTGCTTTGATTGCGACTGTGATTTGGTCAGGTGAGACAAAGACTGAGCTCTGCATGTTGCTCTGGACACTCACTGTTAAGTGTGATGGAAGATGTGTAATCCTGTGGGCCTGTTTCTACTCCTTATGAACCTAGTCAGAGTGTGTGATGTCACTGAATCAAAGTCTGGTCGTCGACGGACTTTGATTCAGTCCATCTGTCTTTGTAAACAAGATAATGACAAACAACATATTTCAAAATCATTAAGCATAAAATTATCTCTTCAGTCCTGAGACATAAATCTTGTTGAAAACCTGTTTATCGATTTGTGAGCAGAAGAAAACAGAAAAGGCACATGCTTGTGGTGGGGCTAAATGTATGACAGCAGGAGTAGAACGAGCAATGAAACATGCGCTCAAACTGGACACAAAAAAGGTGTTTATATCGGCATGCGTTTAAGTAATTTTAAAATTCCAGTCAAAACCCTTATTTTCTATTTTGATCAGATTTGACATATCATATTATTTCTTTTTTGTGATGCTTTAAAGCTTTTGCTAAATTTGACCTTCAGAGTATCTCTGTCAAAGATCATCTCTAAGGGTTTGGCAGTCAAACAGATTTCAACATGGAGATTAAATCTTTCCCCAAAACGCCTATGTTTTTACCACTTTCTTTTTTCAGGTTTCTCTATAAAGAACTATAAAGAACCCTATCTATCTATCTATCTATCTATCTTTATAGTGAATCCCCTTCCTCCACTGTGTTCCATAAAAATTTAATCTCAGTTTTAAATTGATCTCCTCACCAGAAGACAGGAGTAGAAACTTTATAATGTTTTATCACCATTGGCAACATAATCTGTCTTTAATAAAAATCTGAGTAATTGAGTGAAATCCGCCTCATCATCTATATACCTTAAATGACTTTAATCCCCCAAACACAATTTATGCATAGTGCTTTATATCAAGTAAAATAAACTCGCTCTAAACACTCATTTTGAATATGACAATGCACATTAATGAGAAAATAATGCATGTGTAGTTGTAAACATGTTTGATCCTGCTGCAGATTTGCAAATTAAAATGTGCACTAAAGCAGAAATGTGCGCATGCCAGCTCCCTCAGAACTCTAGCAAGTCATCTGTAAATATGAGAAGATAAAATCTCTTTTATTTGCTGTTCTCATTTCCGAAATTATAACCAGAGGAACAAACTCACTCAATGAAGGAATCATGGAACAGAGGCAGTCGACTTTATAAGTCCAAAACAACTTTGCCTGTGGAGTCAAAATAGAAAGCATTCAAAATTACAACTAAGGTGACAAGAGTTCAATGACCAAGACAAAGATTATCCTCTGCTGTGCTGTGTCTGATGGGTGAAGCCTTTATTGGATCATTCGCATTCTGCTGAGAGGATCAGGAGATAAACACAGATGTACAGTTGGAGTGTGGCCTTTCTTGGCTGTTATCTTCAACAGACTTCGAAAACCTAAAATGGCACTTATTTTCTGCCAGAGAATCAGAATGATCTATTAATACTTGTTCATTTTGTAGAGTTGCAAAAGAAATATTCTTCTGTTCTTGATCAGTCATTTTTAGACACATCTATCTCAGATAGATAGATAGATAGATAGATAGATAGATAGATAGATAGATAGATAGATAGATAGATAGATAGATAGATAGATAGATAGATAGATAGATAGATAGATAGATAGATAGATAGATAGATAGATAGATAGATAGATAGATAGATAGATAGATAGATAGATAGATAGATAGATAGATAGATAGATAGATAGATAGATAGATAGATAGATAGATTATCAGTGTTTGACAGGTTTTATTCACCTTCAGTTGTCTGTCTATCTATCTATCTATCTATCTATCTATCTATCTATCTATCTATCTATCTATCTATCTATCTATCTATCTATCTATCTATCTATCTATCTATCTATCTATCTATCTATCTATCTATCTATCTATCTATCTATCTATCTATCTATCTATCTATCTATCTATCTATCTATCTATCTATCTATCTATCTATCTATCTATCTATCTATCTATCTATCTATCTATCTATCTATCTATCTATCTATCTATCTATCTATCTATCTATCTATCTATCTATCTATCTATCTATCTATCTATCTATCTATCTATCTATCTATCTATCTATCTATCTATCTATCTATCTATCTATCTATCTATCTATCTATCTATCTATCTATCTATCTATCTATCTATCTATCTATCTATCTATCTATCTATCTATCTATCTATCTATCTATCTATCTATCTATCTATCTATCTATCTATCTATCTATCTATCTATCTATCTATCTATCTATCTATCTACCTACCTACCTACCTACCTACCTACCTACCTACCTACCTACCTACCTACCTACCTACCTACCTACCTACCTACCTACCTACCTACCTACCTACCTACCTACCTACCTACCTACCTACCTACCTACCTACCTACCTACCTACCTACCTACCTACCTACCTACCTACCTATCTATCTATCTATCTATCTATCTATCTATCTATCTATCTATCTATCTATCTATCTATCTATCTATCTATCTATCTATCTATCTATCTATCTATCTATCTATCTATCTATCTATCTATCTATCTATCTATCTATCTATCTATCTATCTATCTATCTATCTATCTATCTATCTATCTATCTATCTATCTATCTATCTATCTATCTATCTATCTATCTATCTATCTATCTATCAGTTGATGACTATGCCTCTAAGATAGGTGTGTGCAGCCCAGTTGAGGTCAATTCAAGGAAAGATGATCAGATTTCCAGTAAAAATACATCCTGAGTCTTGCTTATGGCTGCAAATGTCTTGTATTTTCTCTACTACTTGCTAAGGGACTTTTACAAATATTAGCTGTGACATATATGTGTATGTATTTAACACTGTAAATGTATTTTTTTATTCTGTTTATGTGAGGTTATAACCTCTAACCATATCAGTCAATAGTTCCATTGACAGAGGATATAAATGTTCTTTCTTTAAAAATAACAAGAACTCTGTAAGCATGTTTTATGCACAATTTAAGCATTTGGCTCAAAGAGAAAGAACTCTTTCTCAGTTAAATTCCACATATATAACTCTGATATTATCAATATGAACTTCAGTTATAGCTTGGGAATTTTGCTGAAGTTAGAATGTGTTCAGATTTGCAAGAAATTTGACATGTGTCAAGTTGCTATGTCACCACAAAGGATGCTTCATGTTTTTATGTGTCCAGTGGTGAAGTCAGACTTTTAGTTGGTTATCGTACTTTTTGTTTTTTCACAGCCATCATAAAATTTTTCCAGTCTGAATTTTATTAGCACTAAACGTTTGTAAGCTTCGTCTCAAGTAATGTGGTGACCGTAAAAAAACATGATGCACTGTGACATTCATGTTTAATTCAAAGCACTGGTGCGCATCGTAACAGAGCTGCTAGCATGTCTTTAGATTCTTAATGCTGTTATTTATAAATGGATATAATGACTCTGACAGCTGTCACATGACAATTAAATTATCACCCGAATCTGCCTCTCCCTCAGGCCTAAAGGGTGGACTATAGAGTTCAACCCAAAAACTTGTTTTCCCCCTCTTGTTTTATCCTAAAGCTGCTAGATTTTAGGCTTCCTTCACATCGTTTATCTGCCAAAAGACATGGCCTGCTGGTGGACACAGTGGAACCACATAATTCCTCTTAAGAGCCATGTAATTCCCTGAGGGGTTAGCTGAGAAGATAACAGGCCTGAAAACAGATCAAATAGGGCACAGGCAAGCGGCTAACATGCTGGCAAGTCAACTTTAAAAGTGTAAAACTGTCAGTGTTGTCCTCTCAGCTCGTCTCTGTCTGAGGTACCCTCAAAGTGTCCAAAAAAAGAGGGAGGCGGGACTTTATATTTAATGCTGAAAAAAAGAAAAGAAGAAGCTCACAGCATGACGTGCAAAACAGATAAGCAGGAAGAAATTGCTCAGGCTTGTGTTCAGGCACATCAACGCGTTACGGTGCAATTCAGAGCGTGAAGCTAAATGGCCCGTTTCATATGTGTTCAAATCGACCTTGAACACTTTCACGCTCGACTTCACCGTGCCCGGCATTTATTTTTGCATCACATTATATCCGTAATTATCTATCATTCGGGGGTAATATTCAGCACATCGCCTTTGTTCTGGAGAAATGACTATGATGAATGGGATGCCAGCACTGCTTATCAGGCTGCAGTTCATATCTAGATTGAATTCAATATGACAGATTGTGAAATGATATGGAAATTTTTGTCTCATGAAATTCGAAACAGAGTTTACCTTCACAAACAACCCCCCCAAAATAAAAAAAGGACTGCTTTCACATTTTACAGTTTTAGTTTTTCCAGGTCATCAGACACAATATTCATCTCAGACATGGCTAAACTAACAGGTATCCAAAGTAACCTGTGTATGAATATAATTGCACAAGCCTCATCCAAGTCTGATTAGAGCCATAGAATTAAAAAGTAACTTAAATGGATCTAAAAGAAACAACAAATCATGTCCAGGTCTAAAGAAATCCGAAACAAAAGAAAAATAGATCAAAAGTCCAACAAGTGAGAATTATTATCCACAAATCAAGAAAATATGGAAAACTGGTACCAGAACAAAGATGCCCACCTACCTACAGGTCTCATCTAGGAGATCATATGGAAACCAATGCAACATATAAAGCTCTGCAGACTGACCAGACAAGAGTAGAACTTCTTGGATGGCGCGTGTCCAGTTACATTATTTTAGTCAAACGTGTTGCCGATAATGTCGATGGTTTGAAACTGGATGACCTGCTGTAACTGGTTGAACCAGGAATTCAGATCTCTTCCAGAAAACCCTGAACGTCGCCTTAAGCTCATCTGCACTTGCATTATGCAGCAGGGGAGTGATCGAGAGCGATTTGGTATGGTGCGGATTTAAATCCTACTGAGATGCTGTGGGATGACCTTAAAAAAGGCCCATCGTGTTTAGCAGCTCTCAAATGGGGCTGAATGAAAGCAATTCACACACAGAAGAGAGGGGCAACATTCCTTCATGCCAATATAAAAGACTTATTGTCAGATAAGACAGAGTTTTAGGTTTTTACTTTCTCACATTGGTGCAGATTGGATTAAAGAGGCTTTTCCTCTAAAAAAAAAAAAGCTTTTTTATTTGAATATTGTTTTGTAATTATCTGAAACATGATCAAGAAATCCATGAGAGGGAAAATACATTTTCATAGATAGATAGATAGCAGACTAAGTGAAAACAGGATTACATTCACAGTCTGATGGTGGAGAGGAAGGAACAGTGCCACAGTGACATAAAGGTAGCTCCCGATGACTCACACCTCTCTCTTTCTTTTCCTTTTCTTCCTCTCTCTCCCATCTGGAATAAAATAAAAGGACCAGCAGCTCCAGCCTGCAGAGAGTCAGTTACGGGTGATGTGCTAAAAATACTGCCCCTCGTGTGGGCTGGTTGGGGAGGACGGGCTGGTGGGGCAAATGCACGGGGAGCCAGGTTTATGGATTTTGGCTGAGATGCCCGTGCTTTCCCCACTCCCCGCACTTCCCTACTGCTCATGTCTGTCCTCATCGCCTCAACATCACAGCGTTGGACTAATTGGAGTTTGTCAGCACACCCCTTGACTTTTTAAGAAATCTGGTCACTTCAATTAAAATCTAGTTTGTTGCACGTGCTTTAATCTTTCTGACCCATGTAAAGCCTCCCGCTGCTCTCATTTCCTTGCAGAGAAACTCCATTAAGCATAAAAAGTGAATCAATATGATAAGATTGCTCTCGCTGTTATAGCACGGTTACTCTGCCCCTCGAAGAGTTTTTGTCTCTTCGCTCCTAATTTATCTGGAAGTGAGTAGCAGGAAACCAAACAGAGCACCTATTGATTACATCTCTCCATCTGTCATTTCTGCGGATGGTTCAGTTGATCCATCTGTTTAGCTCAGCTTCCGTCTCAAGTGGAGGAGAAATAAAGTGCAGAGCGTGTAACTAAAACCTAGCAGCAAGGTGGAACAATGCCCATTATACGAATTGCTCTACTGGTTCTCTTGCCCTGCTATTTTGAAACTGGAACACTGGTTAAGAAAAAAAAAAAAAAAAAAACACTGGGGTTCGGGAGTCACGACTCTAAAATACTTACATTTCACACTCAACAACCTCTGGGATCGCAGAGGGAGGGGGATACATTTACATATAGAAGGCTATAGATCTCAATGGAGTAATAAAAAAATTTGAAGAGTGACTTGGGAATAGGAAAAAAAAGTGTTTCTGCTGCTGCTGCTTGTACTTTACTGAGCTGTAATGAATCATTTTTTGAGAGAAACCAGTGAGAAAAGAGAGAGAAGGAGAAAAACACAAATAGAGGAGAAACCCATATATAAAAAGAGAGAGACAGAGAAAGGAAATAACCATTCTGTCAATCTAGGCCGACCCTGTTGCCCCCCACCGTATAATATATGCAGCAGACAACAGCAAAATAGCTGGCAGGGAGTATAGGCGGTGAATTTTTAAAGAGGTAGATTCCAGCTATGAGGGTTTTTAGAGAGACCTCAGAATGCTCAGTGTTCCTTGAAGAGAAAAAAGGAGCTCCCCCAATTTTAGGAGGTTACACTGAAACTATCTTTGATGCTCAGACTGAGGAGAAAATTGTTTGATTTCTAAACAGTTAAACTACGCTGGCACCTGAAGCGTCTCCTCTAACCTCAGTCTAATTGAACATGTGTTTTATTTCACAATGACAGCCTGGAGGCAAAGAGGCCATGCGATGAGTGACGAGTGAGGATGACTGCTTTTCAAGCTCAGCATAGCAAGGATTTATGACCAAACTATTGCATATGAGGGCTGCTTTGACGTCTTAAAACACTTCCTACACTTGCTGTGAGTTTAAATACACTCATTATGAGCATGAATTAAGCCTAAGATTATCGTGGATTATGATTACACACACTTAATTAAATATATACATTGCATAATATTTGGTTCGCATCACTTGGTCAGTTGCACATCTCATTAACATTTTCCTCAACAAACTTTAGCTGGATATTTGACCACTCAGTTTATTTAAATTGGTTAGTTTTCTGTGCAGAGTTGATTTTTAGGTTAAATAACCAAATTCCCAATGTGGTCAAGTGTTAGGGCTTTTTAATGGGGCCCTGTTACAATACATATTTGGGTCCAAGTTTCAACTATCTGACCCAAACTTTAAGTGTTCGGAAATCACTAAGGCTCACCCTTCTATAACTGGAAGGTGCTGGAACACCAGCAGTCCCAGTGGTCGTCTCTTATGCCCTTACCACTGGGAACTAAACTCCGGAGGTGGTTAAAATATTACAGTGAGAAATGCGACACTCTCTCAAGAAGCCCAATCAGCTTTCACTTCCTGTTATGTAAACAGATGTGACTTAATAAGTTCATACGTGTTGTGTAAGCAGTCGTCAATCCTGCAGCACAAATTATTTTTATGCTCGTTATGTAAGAACTGAAATTTAAATCAATCTAGAATGTGCCCTACTGGTGAAATCTATTGTTGTTATATATATATATGGAGAGAAAGAGAGAAATACAGACACGTAGGCACATCTAAAAAAAATAGAATAATTTTGATGACTATAGCTTATAGAAAATGAAACCCCAAAATTCAGTATCCCACAAAACTAAACTACTTTGAAAAATGTCATTATTACAAACTCATGGTGTCATAGACTAACCAGCTTATTAACTCAAAACACCTCCAAAGCTTTCTTGATCCTTTAAACAATTTCTCACTCTGGGTCAGAACTCTGCACAATCATAGGGAGGAGTGCTGACTTGACAAACATCCAGAAGATATTCACTGACACCCTCTAAAAGGAGGGTGAGTTACAAAAGGTCATTGCTGAAGAATTTGGTTGTTCACAGAGTTCTGTATCATAGCATATTAGCAGGAAATGGAATGAAAGGAAGATGTGTGGTTGAAAAAAGTTCACCTGGAACAGGGAGAACTCGTAGCCTTGAGATGATTGTTAAAAGAAATCCATTCTAGAAGAGCCAACACGCAGAGATGGATATTAGACGTGGGCTACAAATGTTGCATTCCATGTTTCAAGCCACTAAACCAGAGACGACATCAGAAACAAGATGAAGAGTGAGTTGCCAGTGGAACTGGTGCATTGCACAAATTGGGCAGGGTAATGAAGCTCATTAAATTCACCTCAAATCAACAGCTAGACTGGTTAAAACTCGGACATACTGGGGTTTCCGATACGCCCATACATGCATAAAAACTGTTTACAGATGGGTAAAACAGGCTAACGTTAAGCTTCCAGAATGATTTCCCCTAAGTCACGACTGCAGCTTTATTGAGAATTTCTGAGCTGTGCCAGCAAACCAGTCGAGTGAAATGAGCTGTACTGTTTGCAATGAGAAATAGTTAAATACCCATCCAGATTTATCCCAGAATCTTGTCAAAGTCAATAAAAGGAATGCATTTGCAAAATCAAAACTTGTACATCTAATCACAGTTTTAGAACTCGTAGAAGTTGTTTGTTGTATAATCATTCCTCTTTTGAAAAAAAAGAAAAGGCTTTGATAAATCCTTAAAAGCACCAAGTTATTACAGCTAGAAGCCTTGTAGTTCCTGCACGAATAACCCTAGCAAAACATCGGAATGAAAATAAATCATCTGCATTTTTTGGACTTTATTCGTTTTCATTTACATGTGAATGCTCATCACCTTTGAGTCACTGAGTAGGTCGTGTCACAAAGGTACAACTCAACAGAGCTGAAAGTTGAGCAGCCTATGAAGCAGGCATTGACAGAGCGTGTCGGCCTGCACCTGAGGAGAGGCTTCTGAAATTTTCCAGGAGTTCAGAGACCTGCTGATGTGAAGTGACGAATGCCTCCGGTGCGTTTGAGGAAGACAGAGTAGAAGACAAAAAAACCCCAGCAAGGCCCAGATTCCCTGAGTGAGTAAAAACACAGTGCTAAGAGCAACGTGAGTGAGAGACCAGGAATCCTGGTGGAATAAATTTATTACCGTGCTCTTTAGAGAGGCATTGCTGTGGCTGCGCTTTCAGTGAGTGGAGGTCCTGTTGCTGTGCAGAATCAAGGCTCATTACCCCGTCCAGTGTATCCCATGAACTAAATCCCTTTCCTGTGGCATTTGCCAGGTGTATGATAGCAGCCAATCCCTCCGGGCTCTTCCTGAAAGGCATGTGTTTTGCACTTTCACAGTCTGTGCCCGGCTCTGTTTGGCAGGCCGAAAGCTAGGTTGGTTATCCTGTGGGCAGGATAATCTGCTGTAATCTGTCGCTCTGTGATCTGCATGGAGCACAGCGAGGGACTGGACGAGTGGGAGAGGCCATGGGTGGGACAGCTGGGTGGGGAAGGGGGGGCCACACAAGAGAGGGTGGAATCAGGTCAGGGGCATGACGCTGGGAAAACACTGACTAGTTTACATTAACTACATTATCAGACAAGAGCTGAATAAACATCTGAGTTCATTCATCTTTGAGGTTTTTTTTCTTTAAGATGAAATTTTTCACACAGTCTAGTTTTCCAGTAAAAAGTGGATCTCTTTGCGATTTTGGAGAACGTGGGGCCCGGGGCTGAAGTGGATGTGAATTTTCATCAGGGTTAGCATCGTTTTCGTTTATTATCTGTGAAAATACATGTGACTCATCAAAGACTGACACTTTTCATCCAACTGGGTGAAGGAAGAGTCTTTCTCTCTTCCACAGAATACTCGCAGAGAAATATTTGAAAAAGGATGAGACTGATTCCGAACCCTGGAGATTCAAAGAGTTTCATGAACATTCGGAAAGCCGAGTGACAAAAGTCCGGAGGCTCAATGTCTTGTTTGCTATGAGATTTTTCTGATTTCAATAACAAACCCCATTTCATTTTGAAAGTCATAGTTTCAACGAGCCACATTCAGGACTGATAACTACCCGATCCTCTGAGTCAAGAAAATACATGTCTGACAACATGATGTAGGCTCAAAGATATAAAAACCCAAAGCATCAGGCACTGTTCTACATTAAACTCAAGAGCAGAAGGAATAATAATCATAATGGAAAGCCATATCACACAGTGAGAAACATCACGCACTTAAGAAAAAAACCTGGAAACAGAGGTGAACCTTCCCAGGAGAAGGTTCTCTTGTAGTAATCAGAATTACTACAAGAAAACATCAACAACTCATTCAGGAGGTAAAAAAAACCCCCAAAAAACAAAGAAACTGCAGCGCTGCAAGCTTCACCCGCCACTTTTCATGATTCTACAACAAGAAAGAGACTCAACAAAATGGCATCCGAGGGAGAGCTCCGACGGGGAAATCATTACTGAACAGAAAAGAACACAGAGTCTATTCTTACATTTGTCAAAAACATATTAATGAAGACTTTAGGGAAATATTCTGTTGACTGACAAGACGAAAAGTGGATTTTTGTGCTTTTTGTCCACCCGACTCATTCATGCAACCGTGTACTGGGAAGAATTGCGAAAAGGATCTTAATGAGCATAATGTGCAAAATAAGACACAAGAGTCAAATTTGTGGTTATTAACAGATGTTTTTTAATTTTATTTTTGGGAGCAAGAGATTTCTTGAAAGATGATAAAATATTAATAGATTCCAATAAATTCTGGGATTTTAGAGCAGCTGATGACCAACTTATCAAAGTCTCGTTAGCAGTCTTCCCAGGGCTCCCTCCGACTGTTCACTTCCGCTCTTTTGTCCTGTGTTTTTCCTTCTCCCCATGCATGTCAAGGGATTATTTCCTCCACTCTCCATGTGGCTATTGTGGCCAGATGCCCCTCTCTTTACTCATGCAGAGAGGCGCCAGCATTCCCCTCAGAGCGCCTGCTCTGAGTGCATCCTACTGTAAATGTCGGCATTAAATTGTAAGCAGGCTTGAGCGTGGCTGTGTCTCCTGTGTGTGCCCAAGAAGCACAAAGGGCAAGTTGAGGCAAGTGGACATGGTGAGCCCGATCTGGACGTGTCATTTGAGATGTGTCCATTGCTGGAGTGCTGCTCTGAATCGTCCCCTGGCTGAGAGTGCTTTATAATAATGATTTAAAAAAAAAAAAAAAAAAAAAAAAAAAAGAAAAACGCTAATGTACTTAAAAGTCATAAGGATGACTCGAGCTTGGCAACAGAGTACAGCCGTGATTTTATGGTCAACCTATAAAAGGAGCACACTTTCCCAATTTGCAAGTCCTCCCCTCCTCTTCCCTTTCCCTCTGCCCTCTCTGCCTCCCCCACAGTGGTAGCAATCAGCCAGGTGCTAAATGCCAGGGTGAGGCACCGCTCATGGCTGGGTGGGGGCTGAAATTGCACATGGAAATAAGCATCTGTGCTTGCTTGGCAGTGTGGGAAGCGGGAGGAGGAAATAACTGTCATTCTGCACCGAGACTATGGATTATGTGTGCATGTCCTGTGGGGAAAGACCACGAGATGGACTCAGGCAGGTTAATCATTAACTTAGTGAACTGAGAAGAATGAAGGCTTGTGGGGTGATGTGGAGGGGGACCAGAAGTTATTCATTTTCTTTTTTGTATGTAGTTTAAATGAATGAGGACTGGCTCATCCCTTCACAGGAACCTGATCATTAGCAGGGAACAGAGAGAGGCAGAGATAGAGGAGCTGATACCAGCCAGACTGTTGGGAATTAGCTGATCTGGCAGCCCTGCCCTCGCCAGGGGTTTCTCAGTGATGGTAGTTAATGAATAATCAATGGCAAGAGAGGGTCAGTGGAGGGGATGTATGTAAATCTCCTCTACACTCTCATATAGACTTAATAGTTTAATTAAACTAATCGCTGTATTGACTCAGGGCTCCAAAGCCCTTTGAAGCCTGCTGTATTAATGTCATGATATCAGGCTCCCGCTTTTGTTGCAGAAATGTGTGCTGAGAGGAGACTAAATGAGCCGCCGCCGCTGCCGCCACTGCTGCTGCTGCTGCTGTACAGTCCAATTTTCCCCGGCTTATTCTGCATACAACAACTCTGTGTGAGAAAACACACGGGGGTAATTTAATAATCACACCAAATTCAAACCTGCACAGAAGGCACCCTCAGCCAAGATATAATGCGCCGTGATGTAACAGTGTTGGAGCACACACGGCAAATGAACTTTACATTTTCCGAGTCAGTGGCTGCGTTTCTCAGTCATGCAAAAGAAGCCATATTATCCATTATCACAAAGCTGTCTCTGGCGTGCGTCAGAGATGCCTTTCAGGTAGCATGGCAACATGGGAGACGGCAGCTTTAATGTGTTCCTCTGCAACCAGACGGAGACAGTTTGTTATCTTCCACAAGGAGTCAGTCTATTGGCACAAATCCCCAGTCCCTCTGAAACCTCTGATTATCATGTGATTGTCCACAGCGATACACTGACATGATGAAGCCAGCAAATGGGGAGTGCATGTTTCTTGCAAAGGCATTCACCAACTTCTGCATTTTGTAATAACCACAAACTGCGATCCATTTTGTTGAAATTGCATGTGACAAACAAACAAAAACTAGTAGATGTGAGGCAAAAATAAAACGATACATGGTTTTTAACGTTTGTTTCCAAAAGATTATAAAAAGTTCTTGACAAGAGGAGCAGTAACACCCAAGAAGTCCATAGCAACTCTAGAGAAGCTTAAAAGATCCCCAGTTCAAGCGAAGGGATCTGTTAAATCATGTTTTACTTTAGTGTTTTCTAAAGAATATTTTAAAATAAAGAACACACTACAACAGATTACTGAATGCACTGTTTTAGAGATTAAAACTGTGCATTCGGTTCACTGTTATGGTGGACATGGACAAAAAAACTCCCGGTCAACTGTAAACAAACTGCCAGAGTTACAAAGGATGACTTAGATCGAACCACAATGCAGTGCAATCCTGCAAAAAGCATGCAACATACACTATTATTTTCCTGTATTCAGCAGCAACCAGGAGATGCCTTCTCAGCACAATTTCCATTGATGATATGTGCATAAAATTGCTAGTACACTTGTTCTGGGGACAACTGACAGATAAGTCATCTTTTATTATCTGGTGCTCATGCCTCTCTGAGCAACAGCCCATGTGGTCCATATCAGAAACCGCCACTGCTTCATCACAAAGCAATTGGACAAAAAGTTCAATCTCTGGATTTGCAAAATAAAATAAAATAAAATAAAAACACCTACAGCTATAATCTCTGCAGAATGGGTTTCTTTATTACTTTCTTTCCTTTTTTAGATTTATTTGCCACATGGAGGTTTAACAAAACGTTGAAAACCTCAAAAAAGAAAGATAGAAAGACAGAAAAATTCCTCTGCAAAGCACTGTATATGTGAGTTCATGCATTAAAGCTGAAGAGATGTGGGTGCACCAATATGAGAAACAGCGAAGAGTGTTTTTGCTACAGTATTTCTGTGTGTGTGCATACAGGGGTGTGGATGAGTCACTTTCAGAGGGTTCATGAGTTAACATTGAGCGCGGACTCTGTATTTAGCAGCAGATAGAATAATTGTCTCTTCATCAGCTCTCCAGAGATTACAATAGTAACTGTCAAGTGAATCAGAATTCTTGACATTTTTTAGTCTGTCTTTGAAAGACATTGTTCAATCAGACTTTGTGTAAGGCCCTTTTTGTGTGTGACTTTCCAAGACGAGCTCTATCATCAATCCCCAGTGCGTCATATAAGGAAACGGTAGTTACCCTCACTAAGAGAAAAAAGACTCAAAAGAAAGGGTAAACTCCTGAATGTGCAAGGCAGGAGGAGAGGAGGAACAGCTTGACAAGGCATCTCATCTTCACTGTGTTTCTTACTGTGCTCATGCTTTAAGATGCTTGCTGAGAGGCAGGTTTTTTTTCTTTTGCTGGAGAAAGGCTGAAGAAAAAGGGGGAAACAGACACTTCTCACAAGACATCTCATTTGTGCTCTCATGTGGTTTGTGCAGAGTATATGAAGATGTGAGCAGCTACAGAAAAACAACAACACCAAAAAACAAACAAACAAACAAACAGAAAAAGCAAACATTGGCACACTTTAAAATGTTTGATCTGTATTCCAAACACAAAGCAAAAGCTTAGCGCCGCAACCAAAAATAAAATAAGAGTGATGTTTGGATGGAGTTTTCCACCATGATGGACAGTAATTAGATGCCAGGAAGAGTTTAAATAGACTTTTCCATTGGACTTAAATATTTTTGGAGCACTACTAACCTTAAAACCTACATGAAGATTTCTTATATTTCTCACAACTAATCTGTAATTTCAAATAATAAGATTTAACTGTCAGAAAGTAACTACAGTGTGCTGAGTTGGAAAGATTCTTCAGACGCGTGAGTCATTTCTACAGTAAACTTACCCATTATTTCTTATGCAATCTGCCTCTCTTTTTTGTTCTTTGAGGAAATTGCCTCATTCCCCGACATGTTGTTTCAAAATGCCATTCTATCAGATCCTGGGGCTAATCAGGTTGCTACAGAGGTATTAATCAATGCCTGCTTTTATGAAAGCAATAGATTACATCCCAAGAGGCTGTACAGAAAGTGAGCAGCCAGTAAAACATCACATGCAGCAGCTGTAACCTTTTTTTTTTAGTAATGTTGAAGCAAAATGTGTGGGGTCTTTTAGGAATTTTTTGGGGGGCAGATGGTATACAGCACAATGTACAGGGCTCTAAAAAGTATTTTCTGTTATCCTCACACTGAAATGTTTCAAATGATTGGAAATTGTTGTCATATCAGCCCATGATTACTTTTTTTAGAAACAAAAACTATTTTCAGATCACAATTTTGTTTAATAAAGGATAAAAAACTATCCAAACAAAGTGAAAACATTGAGTGAAAACATTGCTTCTCACTCCGTTAAATAATTACGTCACAGTGATTCACATGCCTATTAGTAAGTTTTTCCGAACCACAGCTAGAGCCAGTTAACAGCTGTAAGAATCAAGAAATCACTTAAACCTTAGAATCTGTCTGACAACATGAAGTTGGCCAGTAATGCTTAAAAAATATGATCATAACAAATAAAAAAGACAAAAAGTTTCTGACATCTTTCAGTCTAAACCAGGTAGCCCAGCTATTACTGCGGCTGACAAACAGGAACTTAAAAAAAAACATCTTTATGATCCACAGAGAAAAATACTTTGGTGAGATGAACGTGGGGTGTTTTTAGAAATTGTGTGTATCGTTACATTTAGCGTAAATGTAATTTCAGGAGAAAAAAAAAATCCCCTGGTGCCAGTCAAAAACGAGGGCTTTGTTGTTGTAATGGTCTGAGGCGGTTTTGTCTCTTGCCATAACTGATGAAAACATGAATTCTGCTCCCATGCAGAAAATCCTGAAGGAAAACATTCGGCCTGTTCGCCATCAATCCAAGTCTGAGAAGCAAAAATAAACTTCAAATGAAGAGTTTGCTGTGACCTTGAAAAGGTTGTTCCGGCTTGGCAATCCTCCAGTGTTGCAACATTAAGACAATTTTGCAAAGTGGGTCGAACTAAAACTCCTCCACAGTAATGTCAAAGGCTCATTCTGTTTCTTTGAAGAAAAAACATAATGGCAGTTTTTTGCGGTCGGCCATCCCGGCCGTTAGACTCAATGCTAACCTGTAGCTTACACAGGAACATAGCTGCTTTTCCAAAAACACGAGTGATTTGAAAATGTTGCATTTGTCCCAAAAACTTTTCACAGCACTGTATGAGTTTGTGAAAAGTTCCAGCTTGAGAGTTTTAACCACTCATGGCTACGATATAATCGGTACATTAGCCGTGGTGAACGCTATTTCCAGGTCTAAATGCTGCAAATTGAGAACATTTAGGAGTCAGAGAGTCTGTTCACATCTACAGGCCAAATAAAATGCCTTAGGTTGAACAAGGCTGTTGATGTCAAAATACAAAAAATGTTTTGGGGACAAACCTTGCATGCTCTTTGGCGGGGCATGTAAACATTTACACAGGGGTATGAGTCAACCCTGATTTTCCCCCACCCCTCCTTTTAGGTTGTTTGTATATTCACTTCAAATCCTCGTTACACAGGCTTCGCACGCTTCTCTGTTCTTGCGCCTGTGGTCTGTTTCTCTCACTGATCAGCCTTCCTGTTGCTGCAGAGGAACTGTCAGCTGTGAGATAAGCATTGTCAGAGCACATGCTTTGCGATAGTGGCAGTGGGGGGAGGAGAGGAACTGAAACACAAGATAGGGCAAAAAGGGCTGGCTTGTTCAGAAAATGAACACATTATCTCAGGTTGTTTTGGGAGCGTTTGGGGAGTTTTGAGGACGGAAACCCGCAGCAGACTGGATAATTCATAGGAAGAAGGTCCGGTTCCAGCATACAGGAGTGCCTAGAGTCAGTGAGTTGCTCCAGTGTGAAATATCAAAATCTCTTCTCCTTGGGACTTTGAAACAACCTGCACAGGAAAAGGATTAAGAAAAAGAAAACTGGGAGCAAAACTGTGGATGTGAGACGCAGAGATCCGAGTTTACTGGGCCTGAGGATCACAGAGAAGGGATATGCATGTTGATGAACTTTGCCTCCTCCGGTACGACACGTGTGGAAGAAAAAGACTGAGGGGAGGATTGGCCCTTATTGTTGAATCCGGCTGGGGATTGAGGACGGTTTGCAGCACGTATAACTGGTGCTGCAGTCATGTCTGCCTGATACGCGTGTGCGCAGTGAAAAAGTGGATGCGTGGGAGAGAGGCAGCCATACAGGGAGTGAGACAGCCTGTTGTAAGTGGAGGGTAGGGGGAGTTTTCTTTAGATGGTCAGCCCTGGCAGGGCCAGAGCTTGCAGAGATGAGTCAGAGGAAGCTGATGCGACAGCTGCGGTTGTGGGAGAGTCCCGAGGGTCCACCTCATGCCCCCTCTGTCCTCACCTCACCTGGGTCGCCAGATGATCAATCACGCGGACATGCGGGGTCCGCCCTGTTTCGCCGCTTGAAACTGAACCGCAGCATTCAGGAGCGCAGACGCTCGTCACATTGTATATGCAGGTACAGTTCACCAAGGCACTTATATTTAATGTGCCCCAATTTTTTAAATTTTATATAAATATATATATATATATATATATATATATATATATATATATATATATATATATATATATATATATATATTTTTTTTTATATGAAAGTAGGTGCTCTGATCGTTGTGATCTTCTGCTTTAGTTTGGCTCAAAATGATGCAAAAAGCAGTGCAATGTGAATATTTTAGATTTCATTTTTAATTCGGAATGCTCAAGACTGATTAAAACAAAATACTCTCAGACTTCAGACAGAAACAAATAAAAAGGAGGATTAGCTCATGTAGCTTAGAGAGCGTCCCCCGGCAGACACTTTTGATGTGTTTTTCATTACAGAGGAAAAGTTGTTTAATGATAACTTGATCTGTTACCACGTTTATGGAGCCCTGTAGGGGGGAGGAGTGGCTCCTAATTGGCCAATTTACAAGTATGAATTCTAAAAATATTTGGCTCTGTTTTAGAAATCAAACTGAGAGGCGCTCAAGGCCTTATTTGCTTTAAAGGCTTCACACATTTAGGTTAAGTGAGTAGATGAGTTTCACTCTTATGAAAGGAATGTTGCAGCAGCCCAGCAACACAACGAAGTATTAGCTTCGCACAACATCGACTGTAACAAATTTGTTTTAGCTTATGTTGAATTCCATATGCAGAAAAAGAAATGTTATATATTCTGTCAGATAAACCGATTTCAATCCATGCTGTGCTGCTCTGTGGGCACAGAGTTCATTTCAGAGATGCAAGATCCAATCTTTTGATTTCTGAAAAGAAAAATGGCCTGAGGGATTCTACTGAGGCCTGGTTTCAGGGTAAAAGAGACGCGTAATTGAAAAAGTGTGGAGTTCCTCATTCATTTGAGCTTTACTGTAATTGGGCACAGTCGCTATCTTTTTGCTCCCAAACTCAAAGAGGAAGAAAGAACTGCCTTTGAAAGCTCTAAATGTTTTGTATTCTCTGGAACTGATGTTTTTCTTGTTTCAAACACTGAAGAGCGCTTCTGTTACAATTCAATGCAGAACCCTTCTATCGTGGAGTAGCTTGTTGCTATGGTTAGGATGCGAGAATACATCATTCACAATGCATTCCTGTGGATCCATTCATGCATACTTGGGCTAAACTTGGAATCTATCTTCCTTCAATCAGAGGAAGACAGAAGGTCAAAGGTCCACAGAAAACCTTGAATGTGTGCAAGAGTTCTCAATCATTCATTTCATCTTCAGACCTTTGGGCTCTGAAACAGATCTCCCAATCATTCACATCCTCCAAGAAACAGCTCCAGCTACAGAGAAATGGCAGTTATTATTGCTAGGTTTGCTGACTAACATGATTCCTACTGAAAAATGACTTGTCAGTAAAGTGTAATTGTCAGAGCAGCCCTGTGGCAATCTGCCAATTCCACGTTAGTGCAGACTCGCAATGATATCTCAGGTTTCGTCTCCTGCCTTTAATATTCCCTCCAAGAAGACGACAAACACTGCCGGCTGCAGTGCTGCTGCATGGGCAGCAACACTGCCCATGTTTGGTAAATAGTGTTTGGTTGTCCAAACACTATTTACTATCGCTGAGAGATAAGAAGTGGTTGCAAAACCACATGTTTTTTTTTTTTTTTTTACTTACATCAGATGTAAAACTAACTTTTTCTTCTTTTCTACCATCAGCTTTGATTCAGAAAATGGCCCGTCACCAGGCCGCAGTCCCATGGATTCGCAGGCGAGTCCTGGGTTGGTGCTTCACCCTTCTTTCCCCCAGAGCCAGCGGAGAGAGTCCTTCCTGTATCGATCGGACTCAGACTACGACACATCTCCCAAAACCATGTCCCGCAACTCCTCCATCAACAGTGAGGGGTAAGGGCAAAACCATTCCTGGGTGTATATGTACACACATACGGTAGTTTGAAATGATCTCATACAACACAACAACTGATGCAACTTTCCGAACATTAAATTAACCAGAAAATTATAATTGTTTTGCTCTGTTTTGTCCAAAACTAGCTCAAATTAAGGGGTGTTTCAAGCTTGGCTTACTGCTAAAGAAAAGCCTAAAATCAGTTTCTCTGCAAATTAGAAGTTTGTGTATGACAACTAAAATAAAGTGAGTTATAATATTGAAATGTTATATTATGAACTATATAATCATGGGGAAGACTGCTGACTGGACAGTTATCCCTCCAAAGGAAACTTACCTACAAATGGTCATTGCTAAAGAAAGATGTGTGGAAGGAAAAAATGTGGAAGATACGATACCAGAATTTTGAAGCAAAGCTCTTTCAAAAAGAAAGATTCACAAGGTAGACTGTGGCTAGAGCCACCTGACAGGACATTTGCCACAGCTGTCATTCCCCTGCATTGAGAGAGGCACAGAATCCAAGTGGTGAAAGGTCCAGTGGGAATTTTCCACAATGGATTTACGGAGCCATGCCATGATGTCGGCCAATTATGTTTTATCAAATCCAACATCAGCACAGTCTAACAGGAATCTGTTTGCTGACAAGAGATACTCTCTGATATCATTTTCCAGCAACACACAACCAAAAATACCAATATCTGCTTCAATAGCCATAATATCGCTCTTCTCGATTGGCCAGCAATTTAGGCTTGACTTAAACCACACAGAGAATCTATACAGGCAAGAGACACCTCACCCAAAAATACAGATGAGTGGAAGGATACCATCAGTGCCACATGGTCTTCCCTAATACTTCAATACAGGCTGATCACGTCTGTGCTACGCAGCACTGATGCAGTGATTCACACATAAAAAGCCCTGACAAAAATATTCATCGCCCATACTTAACAGTAAATTAACACTCTTTTTAGTAGGCCCACACTTCATAATGGTTTGATATGACTTTGACTTTGTGTTGACTTAAAAGTTACATTTAAAATATATGTATATTCTATAAGCTGTACCTGTGCACAAACACTACCACTGAGCCCCACAGCGACCCAAACTCACATTTATCTAATTTTCTACTTCCCTTTTTGTCTGCCAGGCACGCCGAAGACATGATTGTCACCCCTTTTGCTCAGGTATGTTTGCTTGTATTTGTTTATCATGCTTTTACATACTGCTCATTTTCGACAGCATTGCAAAGCAGGTGGAAAAACAGAACAGTGAACTTATCCCCCCCTCTGAATTCTGCTGCTTCCCTCCCCTCTTCTCCTTCCTTCTTTCCCTCCTACGCTGTCCATCCATCCCCCAGGTGTTGGCCAGCCTACGAACTGTAAGAAGCAACTTCACCATCCTCGCCAATGTCACAACACCCACTAACAAGTCAGTATCATGCTGTCGAACACCCCTTCCCCACACTTGTGCTCATCACGACTGCCTGCTTATTGTGTAGTTGCGCATATGCAAATATCTTCATTTCCTTGCTCCCGTGTGGAAAACATTTTAACCGTCGTGATTAACTGGTTTATGAGTCTCAGACAATGCTCAGGGAAAATGTAATCGGCATCATTTGGCATTTTTCCAGCCAACTGACTGAGGCCTGAGTCCACGGAGCTTTATGCCTCAGATGTATGTCCCTGACTCTTTGCCCAGACGATGGAGACGGTCAATAATGCTAAAATTATTCTCCCTTGTAATGCAGTAGACAGAAGGAGCTCGAGCTGGCAGGCTTTTAGCACCACGTCAATATGATATATAAAGCAATGCAGCACAGAATCATCAGCGTCTATAATTACACAGTGCTGCACAGAGAGAAGGTCTCTCAAAGAACGCAGTCATAAAAGAATGAAAGTGAGAGTCAGGCTTTGTTTTTGGATGCATTTATTGCGCTTTAAAAATACACATAAAAGCTATGATGTTAGATATCTATTTGTCAAGATTAAAGATATCAAAACAAATATATCTATCTACTATTGTCTGAACAAAGCCTTTTGTTGCCTGACACTGTAATGCTGATAGTAGTGTATTTTTGCGCCACAAGGGGGCAGCAGTGTTTTATTCATCCTCTCATATCATTGTGTGTTCGTCCACAGGAGGTCACCAGTGACAAGCCAACCCACTGTTCCCCAAGCTACTCTCTCTGGTATGCTGTCAGCTAATTAAAATGTATAGTCCAAGGAGTTTTCTTTTAACAACACACTAAGGCTCCACACTCCGAAAGATAAAAAAGAAAAAAGTCATACAAACTCTCTCTACCATCACTGAGAACACAATTTGTGTTATACTCAAAATGAGGGATTTTTTTTCATCTTTTTGTCTGTGTCAAGCTGAATTAATTTCAACTAAAACTCCTATTCTGAGCGTTTTACATTGTAGCTAAACCAACGGCTGGAGAAAATAAATAAAAATAAATACATTTTTTAAAACATGTAGTCCTTCTTGTAATAAAAAGCGACAAAGCATTCATTTCGACTTTAATAAACAGTTAAAAGACATGAGTTTAAAAGCCTGACAATACTCAGTATTTGTGTTGTCATCCATTTTCTTTTCTTCTTTCAAAATGAGTTTTTACACTGTGTGAGATTGTGTTGCATTGAAAGTACATTTTAAAACCATGCAAAAGGCTGCCAAAATAATTATATACCGTAAAACTTTTACCTTCAAGTGATACTTTGTGTAAACTTGCCATTTAATTTAATTACATTTTTATTTTTTTGTATCACCGATTTATTTAAGCTGTATATTTCCCCAAAGAAAAATTTCAAAGCAGCTCATCATAAAAAATGCACATGATAGCAGCCACACTACATCCATAGCACTATAAAGCCTAAGGAACATAGAAAAGAAATTTGAAAAAGTTTTAAAAAGTAAAACAGAAAACAAAATTTATCTTAAAATCATGGTACTATGAATTAATTGATCAATTAATGAATCTCTCCATGTAAATGTGTATACATGTTTACAAGTGCACATTGTATGCTAAGATCTAATGATGTAAAGTTATGTATACGCCTAGATTAAGACAAGAAATTAAATAGCTGTCTGAACAGAGGACATCCTGAAACATGTGGCGTGTCTCAGTGCTAGGAGAGGAGCCGACCGCTGCGACCTCTCCTCTGACACTCCAGGAGGTCATGGAGAGGGTGTCTATAATTGTTCTAAATTGCCTTCAATTTGTTCATTATCTCTGTACCTGAGACCCTGCAGGCTCTGGCCCTTTTAACCAGCATGTCCTTCCAATTGTAATTGTTTGACCACCTGTCTTGGCAGAATTGGTTGATTTTATTCAAACAGGTCGGCTGGCACAGATATTTAAACATAAACATCAACAAGGTCGAATTTGGAGCATTTTCTGAATCTTATAGTTAGACTACTTTATTTTAAAACCAGATTTGATGTGTGTTAGAGATCATTTTTATGTATGGACATCCAATGTTGTCCATGATTCAGTTGCCTCACTGTGGAACCAGTTTTTTGGTACAATCCACGTATTTCAATACGGCAGGGTGCTTTGGTGCTTGAAGTTTATCTGCTTTATTTATTCCAGAGCTATCCCTCTTTTTATATATATATCTATATACTTGGTGTTGTGTTTTTGAGATTGTCCTAGTTTGAACTTAAGTTAAAGAATTTGGAGACATTTCTCCCGTCATATTATTCTTCACCCAATGCACCAGTTCACCTGGTGGTGAAGCACCTTTCTCTGCCTTACTTTGACCTTTTTATGTATACTTATTGTCTTTGTGATCAAATAACTGAATGTGTATATATATATATATACATTGATATATACGTGATGCAAGCAACAATATATTAAAACATGGATATATAAATTGTATTCTATGTGTATAATTTTGAGCCTGAGTAAACCACAGATAGATAACAAGTTCAAAGTTATACATCTAATTCTTCCTTTTAAGTTAATTGAATTTGCAGGTTGTATTATCTTTCAAACCTGGAAGAAAACAAAAACAAATTAATAACATTTTGGAATTATTATAAAATGTCTCATGTCCATGATGAGTGTTGTGCAATTGTCTGAACTCATATATTTCATCATAATTCAGCGATGCAATTGTTTTTTAAAGTCACACATATTAAATGAGAGACCTGCAGTTAATGAAGAGCTTCTCAAATAACATCTTAAATTATGTCATAAGCTTATTATATTGAAAATATAATAAGCTTAACATATTATCAAAGATAATTATTATATTATTAAATATAATAATAATAAAAAATAGTAAATGTTTGTGAAAATATTTACTTAAACAAGTATATCTACTTAATATTTGTTTAAGTAAATATTAAATATATTTACAAACATGTTTAACTTTGAGCAATAGAAGATTTGCATACATTTCTTTAAAATAGACTTGTGAAACCACTCAGTAAATCAGAGGCGGCCTACTAGCTCCTAATTTCCAAAAGACTATAAGACCTAAACAACAATAAAAAAAACAATTTCAGACCATCAGTTTTGCTATTCTTTCCACGCTTTTCTCCATATGTTGGTTTAAATGATTTCTGAGAGTCTGTGTGCCTTTCTCTTCCAGAGGAGACTTACCAGCAGATGGCTCGGGAGACTCTGGAGGAGCTGGACTGGTGTCTGGACCAGCTGGAGACCATTCAGACCCACCGCTCAGTCAGTGAGATGGCTTCAAACAAGGTATTGAACCACAAACGTACCAACCAACAATTGCTTAATAAGATGTAATAATTAGTGACATTTTTATACATGGTCCAAATGAGGTGTTATCTATTTGTGTCAAAGGGGGGACACACAAGCACCACCTTAAGAATATCCTATCCGACATACCTGGGATATGTCTGATAGGTAACAACATATATGTAAACTTGGGACAAAATTATGAAACACTGCTTATAAAAATGTTCTTCACTGTTAAAAGAAATCATGCAAGAATGAAACAACATGTAGAGCCAAGAGAACCACAATCCTTCCTGAGTTTATTTGCAGTGCTGAAATGACTTATCAATAGATAATACATGTTACTTATAGTTTGTGATATTACACATTTGTTGTTTAAAAGCAAGACATGCAAATATGTTGCACCAGAAATCAGAGTGTTGCTTTTTGAATTCATACTCTCACATGAATGTGAGAATTTAGAGCAGCTTCTTAAGGATGCATGCAGTTGTATTTCCAGGGGCACAGGGACATAGAGGGAGTGAGAGAGGGAAATGATGTGACGGTCTGTGGGTGAGGAGGACATGAGAAGGAGGGGGAAGAGTGGTCCTGATGCTGATGTCTCCGCTCTAACCTTGGTTGCTATCTAACGGCAGCAGGATCTGCCCTTCCCTTTTACTCATTGGCTTCCCGCTCTGACCACAAGACATGTGGTTTAGGCAAGAACCAATGACAGAGAGGTAATTCTCCTTTAACAGGAATCTTTTTATCTTAAAGAGACAGTGTCAGAAACCATGTTTTATCCCCAAAATTGTCCTCATCTTCTGTGTCATCATTAATAAATAAAATATTTTATTTATCATTTTCAATCCGGCTTGCAATGAAAGAGCTGAAAAAGAAAAAGAACAGATGGCCGTAACTTATATGATAAGCCTGCGGATGTACAATGTACAGTGCCTCTGGGGACACAGTCTTTGTGAAAACATTTCAGTGATTCTGCAGAAAGGAGCAGCACAAATCCTTAACGTCATGCCAACATGAAGGTGCATACATGAACGTTGGCTCTCTGTCTCTCACTCTTACTCACACCCTCGCTCACACACATATTTGACAGACGTACATGCTGTCGTGTCGCACATGCGCTCTCACCCTCCAACAGGGAGGCAGCTGCAGAAACACACACACACGCATGCACGCGCCTGCAGCCACTGCCTGATTAGCTTGCGAGTGCTGTCTACAGCATCCAGGGAAATGGCGAAAGAGGCAAAAAGCACTGGAGGACGAATGGCAGCCTAAAGCAGCAGGATTAGACCTCTGGCATTTTGGGGCAGCTGAGGCATGGACTGACTTGGAGCATAGGACTGGGTTGCGCTGCTATCGGGAGGCGAGCCGATTACCCGTGCACAGGCAGTGTGCAGCTGAGGTTTGAAGAGAGGCGACTCAGACGGGCTGTTGCACCGGTGGTACTGGGCTGGGCCTTTGGATCTGTACCGTTTGGGAGGGGCAGGCGACGCAAGGAAAAAGAGACTGTTTTTCCAGACCACTGTTTTGGTGGGATTCTTCCACGGGATCGTATGCTTAGAGGCCTGCCTGCTCGCGTCCCTCTCTGTTTCTTCCAGTCTGTCTGTGTCTCATTCACTGTGTTCTTGTTTTCCTCTTGCCACCATCTGCATCTCTCTCCTTCCCGATGCTCCAGTTGCCATCCAAGTTCCCATCACCTCCATTATTCGAGATCACAAACATCACCCTTCCTGTTTTCCTCATCTCTGCCATCTAACTCTTTTTATTACTGTTTGTCAAGAGAATCAGCTCTTGAGGTGTTGCTTTTTGTTTACATCCTCCTCAAATAAACACATCTTCTCCATCAACTCCTCTCTGTGTCCTTCAGACGGTCTCACATTCCCCTTGCTTTCGCTCTGTCCTTACTCATTCAGCACTCATCTTCCTTTTATCCTGCGGTGACTATAGATTTGGGTCAGCCTGCTCAGAAAATGGGATAAGATGTAGTCTCCACTGCAGCCAGATCCAGGGGGGGCTCCTGGTCTGCCCATCTGGGGGATCCTCATCTCTGGAGCATACTGAGGCTGGAGCCTGACTCAGGACTGACTGGGTGCCCTGCTTTGGAGAACTGGATGTAGACAAGGAAAATCTGCACAGGCTGTCCCTACCCTCCACCCCTTCCCCATTCCCCCTTTTGGGGCAGACGCCACTCTGGAGTGTCCCGGTTTGACTGGCTGTGGCCTCTCTCCACGGACCCTGACAACGCCCTCATGCCACTGGGGCACCCGCAGTGCCCCTGGCCCAATTCACTACCACACCTCATACCTGTGCCATAGGCCCAAACCCCCTGGTTCTCTCAACATGGGTGTGGTAGAGGCCATCGACCCGGCACCATCTCAGTGCCCCTCACCTGTACCAGGGGGCTACAGGCTGCCCCGTTCCTCCAGCTACAGTCCTCTGCAGGGGAGGTCAGGGGCAGAGCTGGACCTTGGTGCAGCTGATGGAGGTGTGAGGGAGGGAAGTGGGACAACAGCTGAACGCAGGACGCCATTGGTGGATCTGTTCTGCGAGACCTGCTCAAGGCCCTGGCTTATCGGTTGGTGGGACCAGGTAGGGTAATGAACCAGAGTGTAAACAAAGTCTGGGAGTTTCAGTGTTGGGTGGAGACTGTGGGCACTTTATGCTCTACTGTTATGTACTTAATTAACGATACGCAAGCATGTTTGCTTCACTTAACAGTACAACTTTCAGTTTTATGTAACAAGAGAGTAAAACAACAAACATGGGTTTCTTAACACTTCATTCATTTGGGGAACTTTTCAAGGCCTGGTAGTGACACTTTAAAAGTCCTATATATTAGTATGTTCCTATACATAATACATACTTGAATCCACAGAGGATGGGATGGAAGATCTTTTTTCAGTGTTTCTGCACAACTGATGTATAAACATAATCCAGTTTGTCTTCGTACCTCTACACCATGTTTGAGGCTCCGTCTTCTAAGAGAAGAAATAAACTATTTAAAAATTAAGCTTCTACATTATGATATATAATTATTTCAGCTTTATCACAAATTTGCTAATTCTATTCGACACATCTCCTTCTAGCATCCACCTCACTCCATCCTGGTTGTGTGAGGTTGCTGTCAAAACAAATGTGAAAGAGATTTTTTTCTCAAAAACAATCACGTTTCTTGTCTGAAGTTTTTTTCAAACAAATGTAACAGATGATTCACTTTGATCGTGTTAGATTTTGATCTGGTGTAGTATCCTGCCCCAGTTCTTCTCACAGAATCTCTTTGGCCTTTACTATGTCAGTGAATTAGCTTAGAAGGACTCCCTTTTACTACTTTGTGTTATATTGGAATTACGGTTAACTGGTCTCAGTTCAGAGTCCCATTCTGCACACGCTGTGACTGTAAGAGAGGGTAACCCTTCACATATGCAGGTGTACATGTGTGTCTGCCCACAGTTATATCTGAACACTATTTGCATGTTTGCCTCATTAGTCAGTGTCAGAGGAAGTGTTATTTGTCCTGGCACTCGGACTGGCACTGTAGAAGTGTCGACTGGCAGTGGTGACTCAGCATTACAGCATTAAGGAACGAAAGAACGGGGAGACCAAAAGGGTAGGTGGTGAGTGGGGAGGCTTGGGCTGAGCCTGTTACCTAAGTGTGCCACTGGGCTACAGCTTTCCAGCCAACTGAGGCTTTCTGCTATGCTACCCATTTGCTTGTGATGAGCTGCAGACTGTATGGAACACGTGAGGAAGTGTGAAGAAAAAGAAAGCATTGAAACATGAAAAGTGCTTTCAAAATGCCAACAACACAAAGATGAACTTGAGACAGAGGAAACATTTAAAGATTGGAGAGCTTTAGTTTTCTTAGAATGCAGGTAGGAATGCAAATAAGACAGCAGAGAGATCTGGATAGAAGGAGGCGAAGAGGAGAGAACATTGACCTTGGTAAAGGTCAGAGACACCTGCCGACTCCCTCAGATTGTCACCCAAACAGCCACCGCTCTCACATCAAGCTGAAGGACTAACTGTGAGGAGGCAGTTGCTAAGGCAACTGCTCTGGTTGCCATGGAGATTATGTGTGAAAGATCAGTCAGTAGGACGCAGACTGAGGGGTCTGTCCGAATCACATCATGCCCTCTCAAGACTCATTTGATCCGGAGCCATTCCACCTCTCATTGGGCGAAGTGTTTGTGTCCAGAAATAAAGAATTACATCAAATCGGGAGGAACATTCAGGAAGAGCGTTTCCTTCTTCTGTGTGTGCTCACATTTGTGTCTGGGACCTGCAGACTGTGTCTGACACTGCAGATGCACAGAGAACAATATGTATAAAAATGGCACATAACTGCAACACATCACTCAAGCTGGTGTGTTGAACAGCCTGTTCTCAACTGAGAGAAAGGAGGACGGATGATTCATAATGGATTTTCTCGCCCCATAATACATTAGTGTGATAATTTTATTTGTATTGGAGCATTTTTCGGGTGTATTTCTGCAAATTCAATCTAAAATACAGTGTTAAAGTGTGCAGCAATCTTCATCACCAGAAACTCGTGATTATACTAAATCTATAAATTCTTGTTATTTCTCCCCTCAGTTCAAGAGGATGTTGAACAGGGAGCTGTCCCATTTGTCAGAGATGAGTCGCTCAGGGAACCAAGTGTCAGAATACATCTCCACCACCTTTTTAGGTACAACAAACACAACATCTGCTTGTTATGACATTTAATAAAGCTTGGGTTGTCAGGTAAAACTTTGTCTTGTTATGTTTTTTCAGATAAGCAAAATGAAGTGGAAATCCCATCTCCGACTCTGAGGGAAAGAGAGAAGCCCATGTGTCACATCAGTGGTGTGAAGAAGCTCACGCACAGTTCCAGCCTTTCCAACGCCACCATGCCTCGGTTTGGCGTGAAGACAGAGCACGAGGAAGCTTTAGCCAGGGTAAAAGAACTGACATGCAACACGCGAAATCAGACCTGGTGATAGCACAAAATCAGAAATCAGTTTCTAAGCAAACAAATCTCTCATCATATCAACCACAATACCATGCTATCCGGCAGTTACCATTCCATTGAACACATAGTATTTTTGTCATTTATTAACACAGAACTGATGTCTGTATGATTGTTAAAGCTGTCTGTTGTACCTTCAGGAACTGGACGACTTGAACAAGTGGGGCCTTAATATCTTTCGTGTGGCAGAGTTCTCCAATAATCGACCCCTAAGCTGCATCATGTTTGCCATCTTCCAGGTGAGAACCCTGGGGAAGAAAAGAATAGAATAGAATAGAATAGAATAGAATAGAATAGAATATTCCTTATTAAATTTTAGTATATTAGCAAATGTTAGCACATTTATGCACCATAATAATACAGTGCAAAGACACCAAGTAGTTTTTGTCTCCTTTCTAGTGCAACGATACACTTAAAATAAGTCTTAACTAACTTTCAAACAACTTAAATTGATTTTAATGAAAAAGTAATTGCACGATTGGCAGACTCTTTTTTATCTATAACTTGACTTGTTGAGTTAAAAAAAAATCACCTAGTGAACCTAAACACCAAGAGAAGTCATGCTTGCAGTTGCCACAAGCCGTATTGGAGAATCAGTAAACATATGGAGGGAGTTTATCTGGACAGAAGAGCCCAAATGTAACTTTGTCATCTTTTCCCATGTTGGGATCTATACTGTAAATATACCCCTTATTGTCTCTCTCTGCTGTAGGAAAGAGATTTATTAAAGACTTTTAGGATCCCTGTGGATACTTTTGTCACTTACGTGATGACCCTGGAGGACCACTATCACGCCAATGTCGCCTACCACAACAGCCTTCATGCTGCTGATGTCACCCAGTCCACCCATGTACTGCTTTCCACACCAGCTCTAGATGTGAGGATCACAGTTAGAACATCAACCCCACCAAACATAAACATACCACTTGCCTGAAGTGATCGTTGTTCCTCTTGTTATTTCTCCGACAGGCCGTATTCACAGACCTGGAGATATTAGCAGCTTTATTTGCTGCCGCCATTCATGACGTCGACCATCCAGGAGTGTCCAACCAATTCCTCATAAACACAAGTGAGTCAGAATGAGAGCAATAAAGTGAAATATGTATCAAGTATGTAAAAAAATATTATATTTAACATTCATAATTTATTTTGCAGGCGATGTTATTACTATTAAACCATAAACAACAGTAACCAAAGCCCTGCAATTACAGTGGCTTTGTTGTTGTTTCACTTATTGGAAGTTGTGTTATTAATTTAACAATATCTTGATCCTTAGGATTCTAGAATAAATAGTTTATATAATTTATATAATTTTTGAAACAGAGGTGTCTTTAAGTGTTGAACCAACACGTTCATTCACTGTGTTTGTTGCATCCTCAGACTCAGAACTGGCCCTGATGTATAACGATGAGTCTGTTTTGGAGAACCACCACCTGGCTGTGGGGTTTAAGCTGCTCCATGAGGAGAACTGTGACATCTTCCAGAACCTCACCAAAAGGCAAAGACAGAGCCTGAGGAAACTTGTGATTGATATGGTACGCATCTGATAAACTATTGCAAAGAAAACTTTTCTCACTTGTCATATTATTCTTTAGCATTTTTTCCACACACTTCCATAATAGATACTGTTTGTTACCAGGTTTTGGCTACAGACATGTCCAAACACATGAGTTTGCTGGCAGACCTCAAGACAATGGTGGAAACCAAGAAAGTGACGAGTTCTGGAGTTCTAATGCTCGACCACTACACCGACAGAATACAGGTACTTTTTATGTAAACGTGTGTTTTATGCATTTGACTTTCAGTATTGCTGTAAAGGATCAAGTGGATTGGTTCATCTTGCCATTGTCAGTGAAGATAAGCTTTTGAAAATTGTATGGAAGTGAGCAACTGCCACACAAAGTAATTGTAATCATAAAACATAAAATCACACAGATGTCATTTTTTTAACAACAGATCCTTCTTATTGATTAACTATGATTATTTTTGGTCAAGTGAAATCAAAAATAAGAACCAAAACCAATATCGTGAGTGGTGTGGAATGAAAGACTAATTTCCCAATTTTTCTAAAAGTACAAAAGATGACTGGAATATGTCAGCTGTCTTTATAGCATTTTTGCCCTGTTATTCTAAATCATTTAAATTGCAGAAAGGATTCAAAATTTGCAAACATTTTCTGCTGTTACACTTCTGTATCTCTTTGATCTTTCTGCAAGATAATGCTAGCTTGACTTGGATCTCTAAGTTACTCTTATGAATGAGTGGGTGGGTGGTTTTCACGAGTGTCTTTTTGTACTGTACTGTGTTCTGGTGACCTGATCAGGGTGAACAACCCACCCTAAGGATAGGAGGGGACGGTTGGTGGTCTGGGTGAAGCTAATTGATCACTGGAGGAACTGTATTTATTTTTTTTGTTATTTTTTTTTATTTAACAATAAAAATAATAAGATATGTTTTAAAAGATCTAATTGTGATAACCTGTGAGATTAATAGTGGGAAAAAGCTAAATATTTGAAAAATGTTTTTCATAGTCACTTAAAAAGCATTTTGATCCCATTAACCTTTGAGTAAAGTCCTTTGAATAACACTTTGTTTCAATGGAACATAAATTTGTTCTCTGACTGAAATCATCATTCGCAAACTGCATTTTGTATTTACTCTAGTCGCAACAGAAGGAAATCTGCAAATGCTTTTATCCAGCACTGTATAAGAGTGAATGATGTGTGTGTGACCTTTACACAGGTTCTGAGGAACATGGTGCACTGTGCAGACCTGAGCAATCCCACAAAGCCTTTGCATGTGTATCGGCAATGGACGGAGAGAATCATGGAGGAGTTCTTCAGGCAGGGAGACAAGGAAAGGGAGCGAGGCATGGAGATCAGTCCCATGTGCGACAAACACACCGCATCTGTGGAAAAAAGTCAGGTAAATGATTAACAGTGGAACACACTTGTATGGATGGCAAACAGCTGGATTGCTGTTAATGCTGCAGGTGGGATGCTAACCACAGAGCAGAGGCTGATCTATTAGCTCTGATCGCAGCAGTCGCCCGCCTACATTTTTAATGCCAATTTGCCAAGAGTAAGGCTGAGCTTGCTTGAGTCGAGTCAGTGTTACACTGTTGGTTTTTTTTTTCCCCTTTTCTTTTCTGGATGTAGGTGGGCTTCATTGACTACATTGTTCATCCACTATGGGAGACGTGGGGAGACCTTGTACATCCCGATGCCCAGGAGATCCTGGACACCCTAAGAGGCAACAGGGACTGGTACCAGAGCACTATCCCACAAAGCCCATCGCCACCTCCTGTGTGTCAGGAAAAGGAGCTAAACAAATGCATTGACAAATTTCAGTTTGAGCTCACCCTGGAAGAGAGCTCTCAGAATGAGCAGGGACACGAGGACGACAAAATCACACCAAACCATGTGGCAGAAGACTGCAGTGACATAGACAAGGATGATGACAATGAGGACAAGGAAGATCAAATGTCAGATGAGAAGAATGAGGACATAATAGAGGAAGATGAAGTGGCTATGGAGGAAGAGGAAGCAGGAAGAGCTGAAATCTCGTTACGTGAGGATCCACAAAAAGAAAGACTTTTTGACACAAGTCCTGTAGAAGAAGAGGAAGATTCTTCTTCTCAAGCTGAAGATACATGAGGTCTGCTCCTGTATCTCCCTCCTATCTTGCACACATTATGTTGTTGATTCTTTAAATGGCCAAACAAAGAACAAATATGACTGCAATGACAATACAGACCTTTAAGTATATTTTTCAAAAAGGGAATACATTCAAAATCGCTCAAAGAGAAGCTAATTACACAGCAACTGTAGATTTGGAGTGATAAGTTCTAGGACTAATTTTACTAGGAACTTAAGACTAATGGAAATCTAGAAGGCCATTATTGACGGGTAATGGGAGACAGTGTAGCACTCTGGTGACCGGAATGCACATAAATAAACACACATGAAATCACACAAAAATATCCACAAAAACCACAATCAAAAGTAAGTTGTGTAGAGTACAACAATGCAATGTGCATGCATGCATGCAGCAAGCCATGCAGTATCATTGCATTTCATATGTACACCTACTGATTTTTAAAAAGACACATAGACTTACACAGGAACCTACATACACTTGACTGTATGTTTGTATATGTGCATTTACACATGGACATTGATCAGTGATGAATCTCTTTGGAAAAAGCCATTCCTTATTGGTTTATTAACTCGTGTCAAGTCAGTATTAGTAATTTATGTCTGTTAGAATCTCAATAGAAACTGCTCTCTTCAGAGAAGCTTCAGTGACTTTTTTTTTCCATTTCTGTGGGAAATAAAACTTAAAAAATAAGTCCGCAGAGTTGGAGAAAGAGGAGAACGTAACGTGGAAGCAAAGAAAAGGAAGATGCTGCGTTGAAGGGGCCCGAGAAGCCCCGCATCCTTTTTCCCTTTACAAGGAGAGTGCTACTGGTGTGAGATGGCTCTGTGCCTTTGTGAAACATCAGCTTCCTGACTGAGGCTGTGGAGAAGCATGCATTGTGGAACAGGAGAGTCTGATTTTTGGAATCATTTTTGATTGTCTCTTGTTCAAGGTCTCTCTTTACTGTTCATGTATTGTGGCGTGTAACTCACACGTACAAGTTTCTGTGGTGACTTGTTTCAGCTGTAAGTCTTCCTTTAGTTGCTTCTGGTGTTATGACAACTCAGAACTTTAGATGCAGAGCAATCACTAACACCACCACTACCACCACTGGACTCTTTCCAGCTTATATATTTATTTCCTATTATACTGATTTTATTATTATTATTTTCTAAACTTTCAGAGAATAAGCCATGTGATGCTTTGAAGCATATACGTTTTTGCCTATTTTATATTTGAAATTTTGCTGAATATGTTATAAAGGGAGAGAAAGTTTCATCAGCAGAACAAAAGTTCATTTGCTGTCTTCATTCTTTTGTATTTTTTTATTTTTTTTTTGTCTCCTCATACATAGCGATTCTCACCAAAGTTAAGGAAGACAAACTTCAGTGGGTGAGTGGAATTGAAGGAAATCAGGGAGGCAGAATGTCAGGGAAAAGGTCTGGCAGTCCCAAATCACCTTTCTATGTTTGATGGTTTTTTTTGCCTTAATGTCAGATGCAGGATACATACCTATAAGTATGTAGATTAAAAGACACAATACAGATATCCTAGTATATTTATATCACATCTGTATACTTATTTCTGTGCTGGTGTGAAACAATGTATTTTGCATTTTGGAGGGGAAGTGGGAAACACTGCTGCCAGTTATTTTTGTTGTGGCTGTGCTTGGATCAACTAAAAGAATGTGCTGTTTTTTTATAAAAAAAAAACAAAGAAAAAAATGAGATTGCATCCTATAGCTTCCTGGAGACATTTGAGATGAGATTACAAGAATAATAGTAAAATACCGCAAGATGTTAAAAGATGTCTTCGCTCATGTTGTCGTCCGCTCATTGGCATCTTCGCATCAAGTGTCCAGGATTTGATCAGAACAGCCAAACTGTGCCAGGTTGTTTGAGCGTTTGTTTTCTCACAGGGTAAATCGAACATTAAGTTAAAGGTGAGGGCGAGTTCTGCAGGTCAGTAACTGAGCTCATGTGAAGTTGCCACAGATTGGTGCAACAGAAGCCTGTGTATTTGGTTGAGCTGTGAGGCCACCAACGCAGGCTTTTCATGTAGTGAAAATGGGAATTCAGGATTACTATCACAGTTACTTAAATATAAAAAAAATATATCCCATATGCACTGGCCTTTTACTTTTAACATATTCCTTTGTTTTTGTGGCTTCTTGTTATGTCATAAGCTATAAAAACAGTAATATTTAATTGCCATACAAACACGATACTGTAGCAATTGTTTCTTAAGGAAATTATTCAATTGATTGATTGCTGCCATTCTTTTTAAATGATGAAAAGAAAACATGGGAAAGTGTTTTCTTTTAACAGCTTGTGTACAGTTTATTTTTATATCATTCAGGTAGATGGTCTGGAAAATGAATCACATGCTGATGATATAGCTATAATCATTACCACTCTTGTATATAATGTAAAATGTACTGTAAAATAAAATTTTATCCGAATTATAATGATAGACAAATAACCACTGAGACACCACAAGCCACCTCGTCACATTGTCATTCTCGAATACTATATTTCCTCACATGTGGGTAACATTTTGTCATAACTTTTAATAGTGCACACTTATTGTTAAAATCAAATAAATTTGTACCAGCACTTTATTTCATCAGGTTTCAAGGTAAAACAGTCGGGTTCAGGTAATGTGCAGTCTGCATATCCATCTGGGCAAAAATCCCAAACCCACAATATCCAGCGGTTGAGATGCACTGTAAAATAAATTAGACGTCCCCTTAAAAGAGTCTATGAGATTATTATTATTATGTGTTTTTTTTTTTTTTTTTTTTTTTTTTTATTTTTTACTGAAAGTCACAATATGTGTCCTTATTTGACTTGGTCATTTCCAGCACTTACATCCCTTTGTTTCTTAGTAACTTTAAGCACTATCTAGCCTGATAGCCTAAATGTCCGTCCCATGGTGGCCTATTTATCTGGTTCCCATTGGTGTTGCTGTCAGGTAATGTTATCACAGACTGACTCCCTTTGAGAGAAATCCTCTGGGCTTTAATTCACGTGTTTGTCATTAGTAACAGAGCTTGTCTAAAGGGAGATAGGAAAAAAAAAAATTTAAATGATTGTAATATTTGTAAATGAACTTGCTGTAATGTGTAAAATGTGTCCAAGTTATTTTTTATTATATATTTTATGAAAGTTTTTTTCCTCCTGACAGAGCCGAGGTGTCATTTTTGTGAATAAATGCATTTAATAAGCGACATCTATATATATAAAATAGTACAATAGTATATCAGTATATTTTCTTTTATTTCACTGTTCGGTACTGTAAAGTGTGTTAAAATACAAATAAAGCAAGATTTTTATATTGAAACAAAAATAGTACTCACATTCTCCTTTGACGTTAATTAATGTATTGTTTAACTCTTTTACATAGTTACGCATGATGGGCCTGTTACCGGTTTCAAGAAGTACCGGTAACAGGTCAAAGTTGGTTTCGAACCTGCTTAAATATTATTCAAAAAAAAAAAAAAAAACAGAACAGATATAAAAGGCCTCCAGAGTTCTGTAGAACCAAATGCAAAACTGTTTATTTCTAGAAGCTATTTTTTGTTGGCCTTAAAAATATGAATATAATCGCAACATTGTGTTGCATTTCACAATGCAATATGCTTTTAGATATGGATCATCTTTCAGACTGACTGCTTTAGATGTTTATATAAAATTTTAAGTATGTACAAGGACAGCACGTTGTTCATTGCAAATCATTAGTTCCTAGAGATGATCTACATCTATTGGGAGAATAGATGTAATACTAAGAGAAGGACAATTTAAAGGAATAAATTAGAATATACTTCTCTGGGGCAAAATTGCTTATTTGTTGAGAAGCTATTCCCATCTGGTGTTAAATATTAGTAAATGTAAATATAATCCTTAGTAATATAACATTTGTGTGACATTATATGTAATTAAATATACCTGAATAGAACATAAATAAAATGAAATAAAAAAAACAAGGATGTACATGAAAGCTTAAAAAAATCTACAAATGAGGTTAGAGGAAACTTAAGCTCAAAACCCTTTAAAAATGTAGTCATATTTAAAATTGCTTTAAAGTTTACATTTAAAATTGATATGTGTTGGCTTCTCAGCATTAACTTTCCATGTAAATGTGTTAAAAACAAAAAAAAGCTGAGCTGGCATGAGATGGCTGCACTTCTCCTCAAGACTAGTGTGACGTTTCTCCAGCTCTCCACCAATCACAACAGGAAACTGGAGCGTCTACTCCAGTGGCAATGGTATGACAATGATCCCGTGCAATGCACTGACATACTTTTAAAGTCTTAAGAATCTTTGATCAAACGTAAAACTGAGACCCATTGCTGTCGGAGTTTAGAATCTTCGTTACAATGAAATGTCGTCCTCTTGCTGTCCGCCAATCAAAAGAAGAAGAATGTCGTCTTCACGTGTCACGGATTTCCTTCTCTACACCAAATCACAAAAGAAGAAGAGAATTTCTTGTCCAATCAGATTGCAAAACGTCGGAACGGGGACAAGAACGGTTGTACCTCTATACGGAAGTAGGTTATTCCACCAGACAATGCTTAGGCATCGGCACCGATAAAAATACATTTTCCTCCTTTCTTTTGCTACCTTGTTCACACTTCAGGTATTTAAGTTTATATAATTGTCACTGCATAGATTTTATTTTGAATTTGCTGTTTGCCGTTTAGCAAAGCTATTAGCACAATTTGCTAGTTAGCATTGTTTTCACTGCACTAGCTAGTAGCTACGAACCTCTAGCTTCTCCCAAGACATGGTTTTACTCCCCAGGAGTAAAAGCTGCAAATTTCTAATGTACAATTGTGTGTTTCTATAGGCACTGTTGGGTCATTAATGCAGAGGTTGACCATGATGATGTTCGGTCAGTTCGTGCTGTTGGTTCTGATCGGCGGAGCCATGTCTGCGGAGGTCCAACGTCCCCGCGGTGTCCCCTTGTCAAGTAAGCGTTCTTAACCTGACTTATGATGAATTAAATAGTAATTCAATTAGATCATTTGAATCTGGGGGAGGTCTAAGTCATTTCCTGTCTGTTTTGATGAACAACAGAACGCCAGTTTTATGAAGAGGACAAACCTTTTACATGTCTGGATGGATCCCGAACTATTCCCTTTGACAGAGTAAATGACGACTACTGTGACTGTGTGGATGGTTCTGATGAGCCAGGTGTGTACATCCTCCTTTCTGGAGAATTATTCAGTTGTGGTTTTAAAGTACAATGATTCTAATTCAAGATGTTTATCCCTCCCAGGTACTGCTGCTTGCCCCAATGGCAACTTCCACTGTACTAATGCAGGTTTTAGACCAGCCTTCATCCCTTCCTCCCGCGTCAATGATGGAATATGTGGTATGCATTTTGTCCAGGTTCAAATACACCTTTAGAAAAATATTTGATAGCTTCTTCACACTTACATTTTCCCTTTAGATTGCTGTGACACTACTGATGAGTACAACAGTGGTGTTGACTGTCAAAACACCTGCAGGCATGTATTTTCTATTGTTACAAGAAGTTGCTCAGAAATTACAAAAGAAATGTCTTGGTGTTATGTTTGACATTACTTTGTTTTCAGGGAGTTGGGTCGCAAAGAGAAGGAAGAACTGCAGAAGATAGCAGAAATCGCAAAGAAGGCTTTATGTTTAAAAAACAGCTTATCCAGGAGGCCAAACAGGGACTAGAGGACAAGAAGGTCTGGAGAGAAAAAAAAAAGCTCTGAATCTAGTCCGTGCAGGATTAATATTGTAAATTCTGTTAGATAATTTTATGGCTTGTTTTTATGTAATCCATGCAACATTTGTACAAACAATAGAATACAAGGTTTATATAGAGTTTGGGAAAGTGTGGAAATGTCCTTAGTTTTCATTACTAGTCTTGTTTCTGTTCTGCTCTTAAAGTCATAAACCCAGGCCTATTTCAGAAAGGTTTTCTTAAAATGTAATTTTTTTAGGTAAAGTGAATATTTGAAGCTGTAAAATACAATTCTTGATTCAGATTTTATTTGGACTGAATTGGCTATTTAATTTTGTTCCAACAGAGTAAACTTGGAGATATACAGAACAGTAAGAAAGACCTGGAAGCAAAGGTTGAAGCACTGAGAACAGTTAAGGAGACTGCAGAGCAACCAGAGAAAGAAGCGAAAGAGCGCCATCTGAAGGCTTGGGAAGGTAAATTAAGACTAACGCCACCTGGTGTCTGTAAAGCATAAGACCCCTTTGAAACCTCTGATTTTCTTTCAATGTTCAACCTGTTCTTCCTCACAACAATCAAATTGTGGCAAACACAGTCACAGATGAGACAAATGTAAATGTGGCTTTTATTTCAGATCAAAAAGCTGTCATTCGTATGGAGAAAGACATGGCTAGGATGGCCGACGTATTTCTTGAACTGGATGATGATGACGATGGCTTGTGAGTATTGCTTACATTGGAAAATACTCAGCATTGTAAGAAATTAAAACATTATTTAGAGACTAAGATTACATCCATTTAAGTTTGGAAAAGTACCAAGTCTATTTGCTTGTATTTAGTGTTGCTTTAACTTGTTTTGCAATATTTCTCTTTACTACATATCACTTCATTTTTTTAACCAGCACATCCTTTTGGATATGACATCCAGTTTTAATAAAATGATTAAATGTCTTACCTGTAGGCCTTGGCAGATTGTTGAATGATTTCTTTTTTTTTTTTTGTAAATTAATGTTCCTTTTTCTGTTTTTTTTTTTTTTTAAGTGTGTCAGTGGTTGAACTTCAGTCTCATTCTGAGCTTGATCCAGATTCTGATGCATTATTCACAGAAGCAGAAGCTCAGGTACAACTCTGGCTATTACTTCTAGATCAGTGTTGCTAAACCAAACTTAAACTCAAGTATTACAAGAGCTGGTAAATATGTATTGTTTGTTTTTTTTTGTTTTTTTATATAACTTTTTAGGTTTTGTTAGGTGGTGTGGACAAAGTGGACACAGGAGCATTTGAGACTGTCTGGAATAATATTAAAGAAAAATATGTTTCTGAGGTGAGAAAATTCAAAATTGTGGTTAATAGATATTTGTAAAACATTGTTGCTGCAGCTAAATGTTTATCTGTTGGGATCAGTCCACTGCAGACGTCCCTCCACCCGGGGAAACCACACAAGAGGAAACCCGAGACACATCCTCTGACAATGACTCTGAAAACTACCCTGATGAGGACATCCCAGAGGAAGACGACGATGATGAAGATATGGATGAAGACGATGAAGATATGGATGAAGGAGATTATAAGGTAAACATTTTGATTCTCAGTGAAACTTAAACTTGGCAAATCCCAGGTTTGTGTAATTCATCACTTCAATTTGGTTTGGTTTCAGCCCCCTCCAACGTCGCGAACCGATGACAAGAAGGAGGATGATGAAGAGGGCGCTATGCCACCCTATGACCAAGAAACACAGACTCTCATTGATGGTACGTGTTTGCAACCCAGCAGTCCTGCAATGACTAGTGATTTGTTGTGGTAAAACTTTTCTAATTATGATTTCTGCTTGGTCTTCAAGACCTTAAAACTTGGATCTCAAAAGTTCTGGAGAATTAATGTTTGGAAACTTTTACATGCATCGGTGCTCTCTCCTCACATCTGATTAATAAGACTTTTTATGTGTTGCTAAATTCAGTGTAAACATCTGTTTTAATTTCAGCTGCTCAGAAAGCCAGGGATGAGTTCAATGAGGCAGAAAAGGCTCTGCGGGAGGTGGAAGATCAGTCAGGTACGTTTGAATATGAAAAGGTCTTTTTGGCCAATGTTGTTAATTTTTCTCATCAAAATTCCTCTTCACTCACCCCTTACTGGGGCTTTTGGAGCCCCAGGAATGTGTTGGGAGTTGCAAACTAAAACCTGGAGTTGTTTTGTTTCCAGAAACCTTGAGAAGGAAATCTCTTTTGACTTTGGACCCAGTTCTGAGTTTGCTTACCTCTACAGCCAGTGTTATGAACTGACCACTGGCGAGTAAGTGAATACTTAATCTTTTTAAATGTTTTCCAAATGTAATAAATTAATCTCTGAATGACTACATATCTTTTTCTCACAGGTATGTCTACAGACTTTGTCCCTTTAACAGAGTGTCGCAGAAACCCAAATTTGGTGGATCAGAGACTAATTTAGGGTAAGGATGAAAATTTGTGGTTTGCAGTTGAAGTTGATTTACTTGTTTTATTCAATATGTTCTGTTTCTTTCACATAGAACATGGGGTAAATGGGCAGGTCCTGAGGATAACATCTACTCTGCGATGAAGTACGAACATGGAACTGGGTGTTGGCAAGGCCCCAACAGATCCACCACTGTAAGTCTGAGGCAGCATTTGACAATCTCCGTGTTTATTTATTTTTTTCAATAATCAAAACTAAAAGTAACAGCTTTTGTAATATTAGGTTAAGTTAACATGTGGAAAGGAAACTGTTGTGACATCGACATCAGAGCCGAGTCGATGTGAATATCTCATGGAGTTCACCAGCCCTGCTATCTGCCAGGACCCCACAAGCTCTGATTCAGGACATCCTGACCATGAGGAGCTCTAGAAGCTCTTTAGCTGTAAGTATTTTATATTTCCAGTGGTCGTGGATGCCTTATTGATTGGTATCTATATATAAACTTGCAAGTTGTTATAGTGGTCACATTTTTAAGTCCTAGATTATTTAAATAAGTGGATCTTAGAGCATAAGAAGATAACAATTTTATATATGGCGAGGGATTACATTAAAGCCCAAAGGAATATTATCAATTGTGATATAATGGTTTCTGTGTCCTTTACCAGCAACAATTATCTTTAGTTTTAATATCATATATCAGAGAAGTGTATGTACTTTGACCTGGTAAAGTAATATACTGTAAGGTTGCAAGATAGCATTTACACCACAGACATTTTTTTCTTGTATCTGAATTATTATTTTTTATTTGGTTTGCTTAATTTCAAAGATGCATTCATTTAAACTTTGTTCTTCAAAGTTAAATACCAAAGGATGAAGTTGTACCTAAAAAAGTACAAAAGTTGTTGTCTTCTGTTTTGCAGAACGCTGTGAAGGGACCACAGTCATTGCAGCGAAAATGTTTCCAGTCTGCTTGCTGTTCCGCCTCTCTCTACTTTCTTTGTAATAGTTACGGAAATTCCAAGGAGAAGTGAAATTATTGTAATCGGCACGTCTTATCTTCCACTCCTGCAAGGTGTGCTCACATTAGTTTTTAAGTCAGATGTATTGCATTCCACTTTGATCAAATAAAGTTGTTTTAGCCATATCTCACCCTGGTTGGAACTCTCTCAACCAGTAAATGTCTTCTGTCATATGATTTTCATAAACTTTACCTACATTTGATCAATTTGCCTGCTAATAAACTTAGTTCAAAATTCATGTACACCTGCTGTTATTTTGTAGCTTTATAATGAATGTGATAATGCAAGAGTGCCAGGTTTCTATGATTGGAAAAAATTAGATCAATAAATGACACCTGTGCTGAACAATTCATCTTAAAACAAATTATTGTTAGTAATGTGGTTAACATATTTGAGTATGTCCTTAAATATCTGCTGCACCTTTCACTAAAGCTTTGTCTTGAGTTCATATGTCATTTACTGAATCTGATTAATCGGAAATTAAATCCAGATATTAATTTAAGTTCTGATATACATAATTAAGGCAAAGTTTGCACATAATCGAAATAGCCTCATCAAGATCAGTGATTTTTTATTTTTATTTGACCTGCTGAATTATTAGAGGTGGTATTACTTTACTAACTTCATTAATTTACTATTGAAAATTAACATGTCACATGTTGATAAAAACAAAACTTCTGAAAGCTGCTAATTTATTGTGCCATAATCAACAATTATTTAATTTCAAAGCATATTGTGCCAATTTTTATTACAAGTAATTTTATTACTTTCAGTTATAAAAATGCTGTATATGACAAACATAACTTAGAAATGTAACATCTTTTTCTCCATGCCACCTTCAGCTTGTCATCACAAAAACGAGCTGGAGGGTACAGCTGTGGATAAATTTACAATTTAGCACTTGTCAAACTCGTGGCATGTGGCTTTTAATATGATCACATAAAGAAAACCTTAAAAAAAGTTGTATCAATCAAATAAAAATAGTGTTTGTATCAAATTACATAAACGTGAAAAGATGTTAATATTTCATTTTAAGAAGTACTTATTGACTGGAGAGACAGCTATTTATTAGTGTTTTAACAGTTTGTTATTGGGTTTTAATATAAATTCTGGCACAACCGGCCATTTGAAAACTTTCATTATGTTGAAACGGCTCAACACCTGCTTATTAAGCAGGTGAAGAATTTTGTCTTTACCTGGAGCTAGGTTGGTTTGGACAGTTTTTTCCCCTTTTGATGAATAAAATAAATGGAAAGCTGCATTCTGCCTTCACTCAAGTCATCTGTGTTTGACATTAATATGTGTTTGTCTGAAAAACAAATCTGGAGTCTCTAAGCATACAATTAAGAACGTCACTGAAAGAACATTTGCAATGAAACATGTTTCTTTTAACCTCTTTACAAGGTAGGAGTGAGGTGTGCTGAAAAACACTGATTCAAATCCACATAATTTATCAATAGTTTGTTCATTCAGTTCTTTAAGCATATAAAAATAATAATCTTCCTCTTGGTGTTCTTAGTACAGGCTGGTGTAATGAAATTCTTGCTTTTATTCTGACAATGGAAAAGAAAAACCCCTGCAACACTTTTATTTGTAACTTTCATTTTATTTTTTTTCTGGCATGTAAAGTACAAATAATTAAACAATTCCATGAAAAAGTCTTCAAGCGTCTTCAGCTGAAATCCCAGTAATAAATATCCTAGTCTAAACTGAAAGGTTTATTTTTTTATCTTTGTTTAAATTTGACATTGTTCATTTGGTCATGTTTGGAAGTATGAGATTTAGTAGATTTTTTTTTTTGTAGGTTTTTCTTTTTTTGTTTCTGCTGACCTTGCTGTCGACAGAACTATTTGATCGTTTTTACCTTTTGATTTGTTCTACCATTCCAGGAAAAGGTAAGAAAAACATCACTAAGTTACTGCGTCCCCTCTTCTAAATAAATAGACACAAAATACAGTTGAGAAACAGAAGGACCACTCATCCATTTGCAACTCTAGACCCTCCAAAGAAAACCTTCCTGTAGCTTGTTGGAGCTCTGTGATATATTGAATAGCACAAATTGATAAAAATGGCCTCAGTGATACGTTTATTTGACAGATTCAGAGGCTTTAATAGATTTTGATAAATTCAGCCCATCAGCGAAACAGGAAAGCATCTTTTGAGCAAATCAAACAAATCTCTCCCCCTGAAGAGAGCCGAAGCCTCACAAAAGAGGGGCGCCTTCATCTCTCAGGGGCTCAGAGTGGTTGGAAAAAACAAGACTGTGATTAGGTTAAATAATTAAAAGATTTTCATTTAACAAGACAAACAGAACACAGGCAGTAAAGGCATAACATCTAGCACACAGCATGTATGTTTATACACTTCAATTAGTTAAATATAGCAGTGCATTCTTTGACTATGGAGAACGTTTCCAAATCGTACTTCTAAAGCTGTTTTTTCTATTTGTCCCCTTTTTAAGAAACAAGATGGTGTAACCACAATTTTGGCAAACTTAAAATCTTTTAAACTTGCAAATATAATGAAATAAACCATAAATATACACAAAACATACTTTATACGAGGCAATAATAATAATCATAATAAATAGTTTTTAAGTTAACAATAAGTTAAAACTACAAGCTTAAAGTCGCCCAAATAATACAAGTTTGTTGGCGCTATTTTGAATTTTTTCAGTTTAAATTATTTTTATGTTGCAACAAAAGCTACCACAGACTTTACAAACACAATTGAACACAGTTTGATTGAAATAAAAGAAATCTAACTAAGTCTAAAATCTGCATACACTGTAAAAACTGCAACTAATAAAATGGAAAAAAAATAACAAACTGTACCCAATCGATGCAACCAAAACGTAATCTTCGACCCATGTGTGTTCTCTATGGCAACATCAACAACACAAATACACTAAGTTAACAAGTGAGTCCTGATATGTAAATGAAATCAAGAAATCACAGGAAAATGATATTTGAAATTGACGTGGGCTAAAACTGATGTTCTGTTAGACAATATTCCTTTCCAAGTCAGTGAGAAAAGCTCTGCTAAAGTCAGCCAAATATGCCGTTTGAGCTTGCGAGGACAGAGCACAAATTAGGGACTGAGGAAGTGATCGTGGAACAATTTGGAGATCAGAGCTCTCATTCTTTTTCTGATTTGGTAACGAGTCTGTTCGATTTAATCGCTTTCGCCTGAACAGTCGCTCCTCTTGCTATTCCTCAAACCTTTTCAGTGTGACATTTCTTTTTCTTTTTTAAAAAATATATATCATTTGTTCTCAGTCAATATAAAAACAAAGCACATTGCACTTACTGTTCCATAGGAAAGTTTTTTTGTCTTTTTAAAATGATTATTGTTGTTGCTCAAGCAGTGTAGTACTGTTTCCTGCCATGGTCCTCGGCTCTCTGCCGTACTCAGGTGTAGGTCTCCATGTGGACCGGGTGTGGGAGGTCATATTTGGACTTTTTCATGGCTGCAGTTCAATGTGGCCTGTTTTCTTGCTATAATGTCTGTCGCTTGGCTCACCACATGCTCGAACTGGCTGTGCTATCACTTGCAAGAACCAAATGAGCTAGATTAGACCTTTCTGTGATTAGCTGTGGACGACAGCAATCAGCATTTGCGGGGGAGAAACGGTATGAGTCAGATCAAAAAAATGTCAGCAAAAAGTATTGGCAATGTATTAAAAGATAAAGATAAAAACGGGTGATTTGAATGTCAGGGGAAATATGTGGATGCATTTTGTTTTTTTGCCTTGTTCACAAGGTGAGTTGAGTCATCCCTTTTTTATATAGCCTATATATGCCTTTTTTATACTGCATGATATGTGTGCAAATGTAGTTGATTTTTGCATTTGGTATGGTGTTTTTCTTTTGTTTACTGAGAAATGGAAATCGATATGCGTAACACAATATATGCTCAAAAGTAATTCTAACTCAAATTGTCGAGGGTCCTTGCTCAACAAATAACATAGATTTTTACAGCAATTATGTAGGGGGTATTATAGTTAGTTTGTCCTTCTTAGTTCTGACTTGCAAAGCAATTCTTTGGCAAAACTCAAATCTATCTCATCGTAAGGATTTTCAGTGTGAATCACCAGCACTTTTTGAATCTTTTTTTATTATCAATCTGCAAGCAGCTTCTTCGGTTTTACAGCTGGGCAGAGAGCCAGTCTCACTGCAGCTCTGTCTGGGATTTTCAGGTCAAAGAACTTCCATTGTTGAAGCAACACTGTACAAAATTTCAAGACAAGAGATGCTGAGTGCGTCTGAACACTAAAATACAGATGTGTCTGTCAGGTTATGCCCTTGCTGTTGAAATGTGTCTTTGTTTGGGTTGGATTCGCATTTGCCGGGTTTGTTTTTCTCCAGATGCGGTTAAGTTTGTGTGAGATACGCGGTTCCTTCGCCCCTCCCCAAATCCCCACCCGTACACCACGCTGCTTCTTCCCTCTTTCTCTGTGAAGATCAGAGGGTTTCAAACGAAGCCACGCAATGTCCCAATTTTTTCCAAGCTTAAGAATCTGTAAAAATTCAGCACAAGGTCTTGTTCCTTTGTATGTATAAAAATAGATTATCTCTAATGTAATCCTTTTCAAAGAGACTGTCCTCTTTGGCTAACACAGCGTCACTTAGAAAAGCAAAAATGACTTGAATATAGCTGACCTTATTTAACGTATCATCATGCGCCTGTGTCTTGATATTAAAAGACACTCGCTCTCCACATGGTACATCAAAAATCTGGGCTGCAACAGACACTTCCACTAGACGGGTTGGGCCTTATTGTTTCATCAAGAGTGCCATAAATAATCCCTATGCTCCTGGGTTGGGGATATTTTAATCACTACTATTTTTGTTGTTGCACAAACTGATCGTGAGAAACTTGCTAAATGCTTTCTTTGTGATTAAAAAGGTAACTATGACACTTATTTGCAAGGTTGATGTTCTGCCACGTTTGAATGTTCAAAGTTACCAGGAAGATTTTTGAAGAAAACAATGGCCTTAAAGAAAAACATATAGCTTTTTCTAGACTAAAAAGGTAAAATAGAGTAATCTTTCTGCTTAATGGATATGTGTTCAGATATGACTGCAGTAAAATCTACACAATATTGGACATTGTAGATCCATTTTAATCTGCAGAAAAGTAGCATTTATCTTTAAGTAACGGAGGAATAATACTAGTGAATTTCACATTTTCGCTTCTTTGCATTCCTGCCTTTACTATTAGAGATGTACTATTTCAAACATGTTCAAGTTTTTCTTCCAACTATGCTCTCTAAGAGCAGAAACATTCAGCTGTGGTGAAATAAACCTGCCTGTCAGTGACTGGTTTTGCCTTTTTTTTTCTGACGGCAAAGGGCTGATAGAAAGGCATTGCGGAAATAAAACAACTTTTGATGCAATAAAGCTTCTTTTGCAAGTCAGCCAAAGAGTAAAATCACCAGTATTTTTGACGCAGCTGTGTGATGATGAAACAGTTTTTCCCCTCACACTCATCACTCTCTCGCCCAGCAGAGAATTACTAATGAACGTTGTCACCATGGGAGCGCTGCTGCTCTGCTCTAAGTTCACAGACGGTCTGCCTGTATTCAATCCATTGCGTGGATGAGATCAAGTGAAAAACAGAAAAGAAAAAAAACAGCTTCAGAGGACTAAATATGTGTAAATCTTCCTATTACTGAACTGTGTTTTTTTGTGATACGTTAACTGTTCTATTGTGATATTTCTCGTGAGTCTGTGTGAATAGAAGTGATGGCCTTTGAACTGCTCTTTTCATTGACCGTTGAGCTAAATCATGTTGGGTCTGAGCTGACAAGCTCTGATATATAAGAGAAAAATGCCTTGAAGCGAGGCACCACCTAACACAGGTCAGGAAACAGTAGTCAAAGTTTCTAGAAAATGCTTACATACTCGGCTATTATAACCACCTTAAATATTGAATATATAGTAATATTTTAATAGACGTATATAAGAGAACACTGTTTTTAGTTTCATTTTCTTTGATCTAAAAAAATCACTGATTCAAAATGCCCAAGTGTAAAAAAAGTGACTACATCCCCTCCAGCAGGATAATGGGAGAGATGGTGGGGTAAGAGTTTAGGTAAATTGCACATTTTTTTTTTTTTTTTGATAATTTTGTTCATCAGTTGTCATTATTTGCCTGAATTCAATCAAAGCACTCAGTACACATTCTCTGTCACATTCGTTAGACTGTCTCCTAAATAGATAGCTCTTCCCCTTACCCCCCTCCCTTTCAGAAAGCCCCCCACCGGCTACGCCCCCCTTTCTAATTCAATCCAGGCAAATACAGGGAAAGACTAGCAAGTTGTGTAAAGAGAAAAGAAAGAACTCCACTAGTGTGTTTGTTTGAAACTCTGACTTATCTACGCTTGAGAATGTCTGTATGCTTTGTGTGTGCATGTGTTCTGTGCATCTGCACGTGTGTATGCATGTGTTTATGAGTTTGTGTGCGAGCATGTCAGAGAGAGAAAGACAGAGAGACTCAGTCCAGGCCCATGTAGAGTGATGACGCAGGGAGGCTCAGGTAGGACTCCCTGCAGGTTCAACCAGGTGCCACCGGCGGCGTCTGCTTCAGGCCTTGTGCTGCTTGCTGGTTTTGAAAGAAACCTGCAGCACGCGATCGCCCAGGCGGTAGCCATTTAGACTGGCAATAGCCATGGCGGCTTCGTCGTAGTTGGTCATTGTAACGAAGCCGAAGCCCTTGCATTTGTTGGTGGTGAAGTCACGGATGACTTTGACATTGGTGACGGCACCGAAAGGCCCAAAGAGCTGCCACAGGACGCTCTCGTCCGCCTCGGGCGACAGGTTGTAGACGAAGATGCACCAGCCGGCTCCAGTGGGACCGGTTAGGTTGACACCGGCCAGACTGGTCATGCTGTCAATGGTGATGGGGGAGAATCTAGGAAAGAGAGGAGGAGAACTACCATGGGTGTCATTCTGAAGTTCCACATAGCATTCAGTGCTTTACATTATCTTCTAAAAGCTAGGTATCTGTCGCATTTGAGGATCCCCATCTCCATCCTCTCTCCGCTGTACAGTAAGTGGATAAATATGTGTGGGCACCACAGTGGCTCCAAACTGCCTGCTTTTATACATAATGACACTGCGTGCCCTGAGACAAGACACCCACACAATGGGCATTTATTTTTTTTTCTCTGCTGACCAGAGCCTCTGGAAGAATTAAAACACATGGATCACGATGGATCACGATGTTCAACTGAAATCACAGCATTGAACAAAACACAGAAACCTAGAGAGGGATGAAAAGCAAACTGGAATCAAATCATACGAAAAACTGGAGCAAACAGAAGAGACGCAAACGGAATCTGGTATGTCCATGCTGGTGAAAAAAAGGGGACATTAAAGCAACTGAAACCAACAATGTTAGTTCAGAAATAAATACATAGAAATTATTCATATTGATTCAAATTAACAAAAGGAACAAAAAGGTTAAACAAAGCCATGCCAGAATACCCCGCTGTTAGAAAGCTACAGATAGTGCTTATTCAGTAGAATGGATAAATGGGCTGTGGGCATTAAGAATTATGGCCATTTAAAACTTCTTTTGAGATTAAAGCAGCATGTGGTATTCCGGGCACTTTGTTTGAAGGTTCTATTTTGGCATGAATGCTTTTGAAAGGACACCTTTTGGCATTTACCTCTTGACTCCGTAGCTGGCGTTTAGTAAATTGTCGAGTCTGCAACGCAAGAGGGAGAGTGAAGGGGATGCAGAGGTTAGTTTATGAGATCTATAAGGAATGGGAGTGGTGGGCTTTTTATGGTTAATGTGTTGCGTCTTCATCAGCTGGCCTGCAGAGGGCGTCCTTCACTTCAACGCAGTCTCATATCATCTAGCAATAAATCTATGATGTGACAGTCTTGCTGGTATTTATTATATTTATAAGTTACAAGATCTTTATTAGCTTTAATGTATAAACATTGGGAAATTTGCATCTAGTGACAAAAGAAGGAAAGATCCCACAATGCTTTTAGTTTGAGCGATTCCTTTTGCCTTTTGTCATTTAGCACAATTAACCACATTAATACAACCTTACCCGATAGTTTTGAATTTTTTTGCAAGGTCTATGACTTATAAGCAGTATGCAAACCATAAAGTATTTAACTTGATTCTATTTGTACTTGGAAAAATCTAGTTTCTTACATTGTGTTTGAGCTGCTATTTGGATCTGGTCCCTTTCCAAGTGAAGGGATCACACTGCAGTTTAAAAGAAAGTCAGAGAAAAAGTGTGAGGAGGAGGAGGAGAGGGAGAAAGAAGAGGGAAAAATACCATGTTTCCAAATAAGAAATAGTTACCCAAAGGAGAAAATTAATTATAGCTTTAATAATCAAAATAATTTAGTTTTCTTTAAACAGTTTACATGTCTTAATTTTTGCATATTTTCACTGACGATTACAACCTCCCGCTTCATCTCTTAGCCATTTTGTGGTACAGATGATGCATGAAAATAAAGAAACTGTCAAGATCCTCCATCTTTTTCAACTTTACAATGACTCACTTTTAATTGAGCTCAAAAACTTGCTGTTGAAATGAATTTTTTTGAAAGCAACAATAGAACAATAAATGAGGGACTTATTTTGGGGTGGGGTAGAGTTCAGGGCAGGGTTGGTGACGGTTCAGTACCTGAAACGCTGAGTCTGGTGGTGCAGAGGTCCCGTGTAGCGGCGGGCAGCAGTTTGGTACAGCTGAGTCAGTAAGGCCTGGCCTGTTTTCTGGCTTGGGTTGTTGGCAAACTTGACTGTGATTGGCTCAGCGGCACCCAAAGGCTTCTGCCCGTTCAGTCCTTTGATGGCCTCCTCTGCTTCATTTCGCTTGTCAAACCGGATGAAGCCCACTCCCCGTGATATGCCTGCTCCGAAAACAAAATACAGAGGATTGGCGTGACTACCTTGGTGTTGGTGTGTCTGCTTGGCTTGAGGTGATCAGTTTTATTAAAAGGCCTTACCTGTAACTTGGTCCACGAGGATGCGGGACGTGATGATGCGACCATACTGGGAGAACAGCTGCTCCATGTCTTTCTGGCTCATGGTTTTGGGGAGTCCGCTCACATAAAGGTTGGCATCACGGATGGAGGCTGAACTTGGCCTGGCATATGATACCTAAAACAGATTGAATGATCTGCTGAATCACAGATACAGTTCCTTGTAAAAGTGTTCGCACATCTTGAATACTTTTACAGATACATTGATGTATTTAATTGGAATTTAGACCAACAGGCCGAACACAAAGTATTGAAACAATGTGAAGAGGAAGGAAAAAAAATACATATTACTCACAAAATCATATTATTTACAATAGACCAAATGGATTATGTAAATAAATGTAGGTTTGAACTTTAATTGAACAATTTTAACATGTGAATATGCTTTGATGTAAATCAGTCAATTGTAGTTCTGGCTGCTCCTGAAGGAAGGTGAACTTGAGTCCATCTAACCCACAGCATCATCCCCACAGTATTATGCTCCCATCACTATGCTTCAATGTTTAGAATGTTAGTTTTCCTCTACAACTAATGTTGCGCTTGTTGGACAAAAAGTTCAGTTTTACTCTTATCTTACAAACAGAAAATGTCGTCACACATGCTGTTATGCTCAACCTTCCTTTCACTTTCACAAAAATGCTGAACTTAGTGCCGCCATCCCATAGAAAACCTCAAGCATTTGTTGCAATTTGTTTTTATAATATTACAAAGTTCAAGGAGTGCAAATATTCATGTTAAGTACTGTAAATAACCTTTAAATTAAAATGTAAATTGCAGTTTGAAGTAAGAAACCTGCTTATTCTTTCTCTTCTCTACACACCAAGTTGTGTCTTTATTTACCTTAAAACATGACTTTCAGATTCATCACAGACACATTATTTAACAGCTGCATAACCATTACTGCAGCTGAATCCAATCATTGCTTAACAATCACATGGGACTTCTTTGCTTTGCACTGAAAAACATCGGCTTCAGTCAATATAGTTTCCCAAATTCTCCAGTGAGTTAATTAGTACAGCGTCATTTTTGATGCATCTGTTCGTATCCCACATGGCTGTTCTTCTCAGTCTCATTTCAGTAGCCTCTTTTCTGATATGAAAAAATAATATCTTAGTGATTGTGTAAGAGGCTGACTGACCTCTTGTCTCTCTTCTTTTTAAAGTTCTGTTTATGGAAACATGAACAGTTGAGTGACAGACAGTCCACTCCGGTGCTTTGTTAGGAGTGGTGTGTTTACATGTGATGGAGAGACAGTGTGAGTGTTGTTGGAGATAGGCTGAGCCGTTCTCCCTCTGTCCTGCCTCCTTCCTTTGTTGCTATTCTCCAGGGGGAGCGAAACGCTCCAACCGAGCAAACAGTGAGAATGCACCTAAAGGCTGGAAAGAGTTCTCCCAACTTAGAAATATACTATTCACTAAATACATTTACAGACGTCTATGAAAACCATGCAGTCATTTTGCACTCATGTTTTACTATTAAACTATGCAGTCCCAGCTAATTGGTCAATATGTTATCTTTCAGATGAATACAGGTGCTTTGATTTTATAAATCAGCACAAAGGACCGGCATCTATTGTGTCCACAGAGGGACTGCGCGAGCAGGAGGGTTGTGCTGTGTGGTGATTAGGGTGTTCTGTACGAGGCGCGGGGGGAGCTGCTCTGTTCGGGGAGCAGAGGCTGCCCTATAATTAACCCTCTCACTGTCGCTCGCACAGTACAGATGGTGCCTCAGGCCCATATGGCCTCTAATCCCGTCATTGGCATTCTGCTCTCGACCCCTCCATCATTTCCCCCCTCCACCCACTTTCCCCCACACCTTGATCTTTTCTTTGAAGCTTTCTGTAAAATCAGGAGAAGATTGGAATACTGACACCAGCTACTGTGTTTTTATGTAAGAGTGGACATTTTCCTTCTTAAAAAATACTTTTATTGTCACTGTGATAATAATTGGCTTTTTGCTTAGATATTTCTTTACTGTATGTTTATCTATGACTTGATCTAAAGTTCAGTGTTGAGTCAGAGCACTTGCTCTCCACTGATGTAGATCCTGCAGTTGGTCTCAGCCTTTGGGCCACTTCGATCAAGTTTGAGATTGGATGAAATTAGAGATTAATAATTTGATCCCTCCTACTCCCCACCACCTCTCTGTCCGTCATCTGATTTTGCGACAAAGAAGCCCCCTAATTAACCTAGATTGAAGACAGATGGGCTAACCTGCACTGACCCATGTGTGCCACAGTCGGGCTGCCTAATTGCATTTCCATCACAAAAACCCTCCGCATGTTGTCCGCCCCTTGCTTTCTGACCTCCACTCTCACCCTCTCCTTTCACCCTTTTTCATTCTTCTTTTGTTCATGCTACCACTCCCTTCTGTCTCCTCATCCCCCCTTTTGGACCCTTGTATTTGCTCCCCTCCTGCTTTGACATCCGTTGCCACCTCTTTCACAAACCCCCTTGACAAAATCTCCACTTCCTTCCTTTTTTCTTTGTCTGGAATGTTGTCAAAAATCGAAAATGAATTTGAAGTGATTCTTTTCCCAGTGCATGGAATACTGCCCACCTTGATTGTTTTAGTCTGCAATTTGAGACCATTTAGTGTGTTGATAGCCTTGTCTGCGTCATTTGGATCCACATAGTTTACAAAACCATATCCCAAACTCTGACCTGCAGGAAAAGACAGAATGACAGGGAATGTTGAGCTTTTTCAAAACCAGCTGGAGTGACTTTTTCAGCTCATGTCAATTTTGTACCTGTTATCTTATCTCTGACTAGCTTGCAGGATTCGATCTCTCCAATGCTACCAAACAAACTTTTGAATTCTTCCTGGGTCATGTTCTGAGGCAGATAGTTGACGATCAAGTTGGTTTTGCTGTCATCTGTGGAGCCATTTGTGCTAATGACTGGGCCGTTGGGCAGACTGGTTCCGCTTGGACCGTTGGACACCTGCGTTTCCATGGTGCTGATTATCTGCTGAGGAAGAGGGTGGAATTAGATTCATTACTCACAAAGAGACTCGACAAAAATAAACCTTTAAACATGCTTCGAATCCATTATTTAGCTTACAGTGATACGTTTGCTAATATAGGCTGTGCACAGCAGAGCACACAGAGTCGACTCACTCTCTAAGCATCAGAAGTGCAGGTCAAGAATCAGCGATGCTAAAATGGAGGTGGACAAGGTCAGATTTATCATCCTCCCTTCCCCCTTCTGCTCCATCTTTCCAGCTCTCCTTCTCCCTGCCTCTGGTCCTGCAGATGTCACAGTCCCTTTTCTTTACTCCTCCCATCCCCCCCTACTCTTCCAGGGTCAAACATCATTACATCATTACATAGGGACGGATTGGTCAGAATGGTGGCTACCAGACTGGCACAAAACCAAGGGAGCTGTCAGACGGATTTAGCGCTCCAATAAATAATGCATATCGTGGTTAGCTACTTTTTTAAGCAGTTTTTGTCTTTGGACTCTGTGACCTTTAATTTCCCAGTTTTTAAGTGAGCACAGAGATGGTATATAGTGGAGTATTTTGTGTTGCTTTGATGCATCTAATTAGAGCCATGCAGAATACCAGAAAATGGCAACAAAGACAGACTTCTTGCTCCAGTTCCTCCCCCTCAGTACCAAGCTCTTTGAGACCAGATCAATATTATAGCATATTATATCATAGCTAGTCACACCAAATGTTTGTGCGTGTGTGTGACTGTGTCTCACACAAGTTATTCATACCGAGTTTAATAACACTGAATTGAACTGTACTTTTTTGTTATTGAGGAAAAAGTAGACTTACAAAAAAAATGAAAAAAGGAAAAAATAGAAATAACAATAGAAAATGGAGAAGACATTTTTTTTGTTTGATTTTAGCTGCCTAATTTTATTATTTTTAAAAAGTTATTGATCAAGGAGTATTTTTATGACTTTGTTAGTACACCTGTTATGTCATCCAAAGATTTTTAATTTTTTTATTTTCTTGCATTTTTGTACCATTCTTCCTCGCAATTATGCAATCTGAGTAAATACTAATGCTTGTTGGGTCGTTTTGCAAACAGTCACCTCAAACTCTGTATTTGACTTGTTGCAGGTTGTTAATTTCTTATTGTTTGTTTATGGCAAAAGGGACAAATGAGCCCATGGTGAATCTCATGGGGAATTAAAATATTCTTCCAAACAATAAAAGGAGTTAATTATCAACTTCCACAAATTATTCCCTAATGTTATTCTCAGAAAGACCAATGTGATGGAGAAATGCTGCCCATGCAATTTAAATGTATTTTTCACAGACGATATTATTCACGACTTATGAGTGCCTCATTGACTTCATTAAAGTTATGTTAATATTCTACTCAAGTTTGTCATTTTGTTACTTTTATTGTTTCTGTTTTCACACTCTTTGTATGGAATTAATAAAGTACTAAAATTTAACAAATTTCTGTTTAGTTTTTTGTTAGGTTTGATGGGTTTTTCTAATAAACTCATTTTTACCTCATCTCAGCATCCATCCGCCTTGTTTTGAGACTCACCTGGACTCAGGTTGCCCTGGCTACAGCCCCTCAAAGACGACAGTGTTTCTAACGGCTGACAGACTTCCTTGCTTAACAGTTTGTTTGTCTGAGCTTGTTAGCAGCAGACATGCAGATTATATGTATGTCGTACAGATACTGATAATGCGTGCCTTTGTAGAAACAAAGAACAGCCTGGTGACAGTTCAGACAGTGTAAAAACTAAAATACATCAAATGCACCTTTATGTACAAAGGTTGAACAGCAACGAGAACAACAGCCTGTCATGTAAAGATTTTGAGATGAAGCTAAAAAGATACCTAAAATTATATGGCTCCCTTTAATTATTTATAAAGAAACACACTGTTTTGTTGTTTTCATGCTAGTAGTAGTGCATTACTTTATGGAGTAGCAGAAGTAGAATAAGCTAAATGTGTCCAAGTGATAGCAAAAGCGGAATAATACAAAGGGGGCGAAAGACATTTTCAGGGCAAATTTGACTCTCCAACTGGAAAACCTCAGAGAGGCAGAGTAAGCATTTCCAGCAAACAGTGTAAGGTTATATAATTCATAAATCCACAGTGCCTGTCAGAGACACAAACGGCAAATAAATTGAAAAATTAAAAGGAGAATTTAACAACAACGGCTAACTGCAGCATGAACATAAAAATAAATTGAACAAATGTATGCTCTGATTGAAGATGGTACATAATTCTAAGAAAAGCTTTGGAGTAACCTGTTTCAAAGGCAAATTAAAGCACGAATTGCTAAGTTAATGTTAGTATGCATGCAGTACAATCATAAATTCTGAGAGTGAATGAGAAAAGAAACAAGATCACTAACAATTTCTTAGATACATTGCTGCTCACTTTTTATTTCTCTCTGATAAGGACAAAACATAATAAATACTTTCTGATTTTAAATCTCCAACACACCACAGCTGTTATCATCACGTTGGGACCCCCGCTGCCTGTTGTTTTTATTTCTATTTCAGGGGTTCTGTGAGACCTCCCTTAATATTTAATGGAGTGCATCAGCTTCGCCCACACACGGTCCCAGACTTGCACGCAACAAGAGCTCAGCCTCCACCACTAAAACACATGAAGCCAGATTTGCACGCAAACAAGAGGCCCAGCCTCCTTTCGCCAAACACACACCACCTACACTGTGCACAATTAAATTACAAAACAAAGAAGCACTGCAAGACTTAATGTAAATGTATGTCTTGTGGTCTCTGTCCTCTGATGCATTGAAATCATTTCTGCTCCAAATGCATTGGAGCACTTGGGGCTGTATAATACAGAGGAATAGCATGTGTCTCGCAAAGTTTGCATGTTGCAGTTTAAATTGGGTGTCATATATAATGACTGATTGAAGTCAAAATACGTATATAATATAGCATTAGGAAATAATTTAGACCAACCATTTTGTTTTATCAAAACATTACCAAAGCAGGAATCTCTTCTTCTCTGTATACAAATTATTTCAGGTGTGCAAGACATAATCTAAAACAGAATGCTAGTGTAAAGTGTAAATGAGCCTTCTAAATAACACAGATTACAGGATTATCCCAAACAAAGGGCATTAGCCACATTTTCTGCAGCTTAAGGGATCATGGTGGCAGATGTAACACAACAGGACGACCTGAGAGTCACAGCTCTTGTCAGCCACGAACAGCGACTCCACACAGTCAGATGACAAAATAAAAGATTTCTCAAAGATCGCAGAGATCCCTGGGTGTTATGGACCGCTTTGACAAGATGACAGCAGACAGCGTCAAAGGCTGCAGGACACAAATCTGTCTCACAAGGCCTTGGATCATGCGGGGCGCTATCCAGCGTGCTGAAAAGGGAGTGGCTTTCGGACAGGCTCTTTTGAAGACACAGATGGCCGTGAAACGAGCAAAAGAAAATCGACTTTGTTCGTACATATTTTCGAATTTTGTTATTCATTTCAAACCTCACAGCACCGGCCCGTAAAAAAGATGATTTCCAACCTATTTAAACAATTTAAAGGATCGACTGATTTCTCTGTTTCTGCTGTGCATCGCCTGCTTTAAATCAAGAACTGGTGAGCTCTGCTGGCATTCATAAACCAGAGCGCCTATTTGCTGAATAAACGTATTGAATCGACCAAACAAAAGAGCCACCCGTTCCTCCTCTTCTCCCTCTCGCAGAGGGCTATGGCAGCACTATGAATATTAATGTAAACAGTGGCGCTTTGTGTCGAGGCCAGAGGCTGCAGGACTCTCCGGGAACAATGATCGTTACAGTTGCCATCTCCGAGTCAAAAGCCCAAAGAAATGTCAAATATCCTCAATGGGAAAAGCCTGTTTAGTCTATATAGTATTCAATGTTTGCATCTTTTTTCTTTTTTTTTAATTATTTATTATTATTGGAGTCTTCGATTTAATTGTGCTGCAATAAAATAGTTCTCTTCTTGTACAATGCATTAAGATGATAAATAAAAATAGATTCGCTATAGTAAAATAAATGCTGTTTATCAAAGGGTGTAACCCTTAAAACGAATATAGAATAAAAAAAAATAATAAATGAACAAAGGTCATTCATTTTTATATGTAAATCCATGCTGACCCACAAGAAGCAGATATCTGCTTATATAATCGCATTTATCGCTTCTTTTGATATTTTCACTCTGCATTATTTGCCCTCACCTATAAAACCGAATAAAAAAGAAAAAATACAAATAAAAAAAAAAAAATCGAAAACGGATTCACGTCTTCAGTATTTTACTCCATGTAGGCCCAGTGAATGGGGCAAGAAGTTTTTTTTACCTTATGAGATCAAAGAAACGCTCTACAGTGATGGCCTCGCCTGTCCTTGTCCTTGAATTGTGTAAGTGCTTTGGAAAGGTTGTCTGACTCAACGCTTTTATTTGCTTGGCACTGCGGTACAGGCACGGGGGGGGCTGCGGACCATGTGGAGGAGAGATGCTGCCACTATATATTTATATAGATACATATATAAATAGGCCTGTAAGTAACAACGGGGATCAAACAAGAGAAATAATAATTGTTTAATATAAGGATAATTTATCGAGTAAATACTCGTTTGGGTCTGTGTGTGTTCTGGGTCTTACGCGTGCGTCCTTTATGCTGTGAATTATTTATTTTGTGTACTAAAATTAGTCATCTAATAAACTGTCTAGGCTTTTTATACAGGTTAAATATGACTCATATGGTATTCAATTATTTTGATCCTTTTCTTTCCCCACACGTTTTTTTTTTATTATTCCAGTGCTCCGACTAGATCTACTCTTTATCATTATTCTTCTAATTCTATGTAAATGGTTTTAATCTTCAACGGTCTGCATACATAAACCTCGTGCATTGAAGCTCCGGATCATGTCAAGAGGCAAAGCGGAAAAGGTCGTTTAAGGCTTCAAGGCCCTCGTTTGATGCTCGGATACAACAGAGACACGCCCAATCTAGCCAGTCGGCGCACACAGCAAGGCTAATTTATCAGCGCATCTCCTTTCATCCGGCAAGCGCAGCACAGACATGGCCATCTTGTTGTGTGTGCGGCGCTATAGTTCTTGGGGAAATGCGCCTTTACACATATATATATATATATATATATATATATATATTATATATATATATATATATTATATATATATATATATATATATATATATATATATATATATATAATATATATATATATACATATATATATAAAGAAAAAAAATGGTGCTGTCCGGGGCGGCCTTAGTGGTGCCGTCACAGCTCGGAGGTTTCCAGTCCATTTACTCGGTGCATCGCTACGAGAACCCTGAGGAATTTTGGACTTTGCCTGATTCAAAGCGAACCAACGGATGCGTAATCTCCTTCTCCTCACCCACCCCCCCTATCTCAGAGTGACTCGACCCTTTTCCCCTCCCTCCTTCGCCTTGTTGGATGGGCCCTCAGCCTCCGAGGCATCATGTTTTGTCTCACAAACCCGTCTCCAGCATCCTTGTGCAGCACCAGGCAAAGAAAGCCGCCCCCCCACCCTCCTCCTTTTCCTCTGAACTCGCAGCATCCTTGCGTTTCCCCCCCGTCTCCATCACTACTATCACGCACAATGTCGAATGCAAAGCTCACTCTTGACAATAAAGTAACGCATAATGGAGATGCGACGCTTGGGATGTGAGCATGCACTGCAAAAGAAAAAACAAATCTAGCCAGAGCTATCTAAAATGGCAGGATAATGTTTTCCTCCAACGCCGAGGCTGTCTGCTGGAGCGCGGCCGGTGTGGCGCATCACACAGCGTGAGACTGCCAAATGCCCGTATCGATCGTTAATCTCATCAGAATGATATGGCATGTTGAGGTGGACAGAAACGACAACCCCAAAGCTCCTCCGTGTGTCGGCATGTGGACACGAGTGGCGAGCGCTGCTGAAAACGAGACCGAGTTGTGGAAAATAAACGAGAGAATTCGTGTTGAATTAATTTCTCAATGGCTGCATCACATGTGCGCATCCAAACAATACTACACAAAAATCCAATGATGCAACATCCCTCCCCCCTTTCTCTGTAATAAGAAAAATAGAGGCATACGTACAGTAACCATTCTTGACGTACAATGAAAGAAATCTAGGTCCTTCTTTTCACAGGTCTTGAAGCGGAAGTCTCTCTCTCTCTGCGCTCTTGGGCCTTTATATTATTATATGGCCTTTATGTACAATTAGGAGCAAAAAGTAAAAGAAAAAAAAAGAAAAAAAGGAAAAAAAATACAGTCTTCGCCAAAGGATCTCAGCTCTGCAAAATTGTTGGTGTCCTCTACAGGATGAAAATGAGGGGGGAAAAAGGAGTTTTCTTCTGGAGGATGATGATGGAGAAAGCTTCTCTCCGTGTGTCGTGGGCGATGGTTCAGGGAGAAAAAAAAGAGAAACAGTGATCCTCAGCAGGGTGTGTCCAGGGGAGGGTGTTCTGGTTTCGCTGCTTTTTATGTGTGTGTGTATGTGTGTGTGTAATTCCTTGCTCCTCCGCAGTCAGCTTCTGTGCCTCTGCTGCAATGTTCTTCTTTTATGCGTCCTCCTGGCTTGCAGAGCGCGCTGCTGATTGGCTAATTGTGCAGGGAGGGTACTACATGGCAGCCATTGCAATGCGCTCCTCTCCCATTATCCCCTTCAGGAGAGATCACCAAGAGTCCTCCCCCCTCTCTCCCTCTTCCATCTCCACTCCCTCCTCGCTGCTGCCTTTCTTTCTTCCTGCCCCCCCTCCGCTCCCCCCCACGCCCACCCCCTCCTCTCTCTCTTCACACATGCAGAGCACAGTGAATAGGACTCCACCTGCACTTTCAGAACAGATGGGTGCAGCAAAAGGCAGTGGACTTTCTTCTTTCTTTCTCCTTCAGCACATTTCGCACTTAGTCCTGCGTTGGCACAGCTCCTTCCTTTATGTATCAGTCTTCATTTGGGCCTTTCTGACACGGCAGCAAACATCTCCACCCAACAGGCAAGATAAAAGCAATTCACAAGTGCTCATTCTTAGCTGATCACTACACAGGCAGCGTGGAGGAAAAAGAGGCAGAAATATGCAATAATTGGGTTTGAGTGGTGGCCAGAGACAAAGCGCCGCATCCTTACTACATTACTACAACAAGGAGCGGACGATTTCTGGGCCTCTCCCCGTGCAACGCAGATGGTTAGCCACTGGGTCAGGTGCAGACATGGGAATACCAAATTAGACCCCCTGAATTAATTACTGTCCACACAGCAAAAAAGGTTGAGAAAAGGGCTACATCTCTAGCTTTTATTCTGTTAAGCCAAATGATCCGTTATCCTAAGGCTCTTTTCTAACAGAAAGAAATTAGCAGTGATTTTATTATTATTATTATATTTTACTTCCCTACTTACATTTCTCTCAAAGTGTCCCCTTGTGGAGGAGTTCCCAGCCCCTCTCTCTCTCTCTCTCTCTCTCTCTCTCTCTGACTCTCTCTCTTCCTGTCTCTGCACATCTCCTGCTGTTCCCTCCCTTGTGCCTGACTGTATGGTAAGTGCTCGCTGAGACATGCTGTTTGGACTCATCTATAATGTATCCCCTGCCCCGGGACATCATGTGTGACAAATGACCTATTTTTTGCGCAGACCCCACAGGGCCTTGACCCGGGGGGTTGCGAGGTGCAAGTGTGCATAAATTACTACAGGTTTGTTTATTTGTGCGTGCACTTACAGCTTCCATTCCTGTGAGGAAGTGAGAGACATTTTCCTTTTTTTGTTGTTGTTACAGAACTGATTTTGTACTATCTATACATTTTGATGGAGTGAACAGGGCTGCTGAGGTATTCCCTTTCCTCTCCTCTTCTTAGGTGACCTTGAGGAATCCTCAGATGTCTCCCGGTTTGAAGAATAATGGAAAAAGAAAATTGTTTGCATTATTGATGCTGGCCACTTGCCCTCGATTGATCCCAGGATCCATATTGGTGTATAAAGAGCGAGAAAACAAGTAACTTGCAGTCCCGGCCTCCAACGGTTTTTCTGTCTGTCCATTTTATTTTACTGTCCTGCAGCTCTTTTCCAGCAAGCAACTTAACTCTCTGTCTGATATTTTACATAATTGCCTTACATAAGTAGCAAGCTTGGCTCAGAGCTTGGATGATATTAGTGAAGATGAATATTGCATGAGGAAAGCACTCGTTAAGCGTTAATAAGAGGATAGAGATGGAGCCCCACTGTCAGTCTGTCTTAACCCCGCCCCCACCCTTCTCTGACAAGCAGTGACTCAACTCAGCCTTGGATGCGTTGGAGCCCTTGAGTCAGTTTGCTAGTGAGGGAGGACAAGTGTGTTGTCCATGTGTGGAAGCACACACGTATGTGCCCTTGCGTGTGTGTGTGTGTGTGTGTGTGTGTGTAGTTCTTATCAGCATGCTCGGCTGTCGGTGAGGAGATGGAGAGATTCACTCATTAGGTGCTTGTGTTTTTCCCCTTTTTGTGAGCTGAATGAAAGCGGCTCTTGTCACACAAAAGCAACCAGGTCCGTCAACTGACTGCAGTCCCACTTACAGTTCACACTTAATGTGAATACATGGGCTTAATTGTGGCCTCTCATTAAAGCCCCTGTTTGTAGCATGGCAGCTGAATCCTTCATGTGGGTAAGAGGGTATTTAAAGCATCTATTGTATGTCACTGAATCATGGATCAAGCATTAGTTTTGCTTAAAAGCTTTTTTTGTGTGTTATTCTACTGATTATCTTCTTGTAGTTGAGGGTTTCTGTAGTAATGGTGGTCAGGAATCTTGAAGAAGTGGCCCTTTTCTTTTAGCATATTGTGGAATGCACATTAGTGGATCATTTTAAAATGAATAAACTCAAAAATCTTAAAGGTATTTCATTGGGATCATAAGTCATCAACCAACACATAAGACGTAATTTTGTCATGGAAGGAAAACAATACATAGGTTCATTTTTTTTCTGAATACAGTAGCATGCATTTGCATTCAGCCCCCTTTAACGTCATACCCCTTTAAAAAATCCAGTGTACAGAATTGATTTTAAGAGACGGTGAATTTGTTAATATATTCCGTTTGCATTTGATCAAGTCTCTTGAATAAAAATGTTACATGTTGTGGAAAACAAAGGGTGCACTTTACCTAAATATAAAAATAACATAATAGTTCTTCAGAAGTGACCGCCAGACTGAAACCAATATTCAGCTTCTTCAGGATAGTGACACTGAAACCATCCCCAGAGTTAGAATCAAAGCATCTGGACTTTGACTTAAATCAAAGTCCAGACTTTAATCCAATTCAGAATCTATGGCAGCTTCTGAAAGCTGATGCTCACAGATGCTCTCCAGCTAATTTGACTGAGAATGAACAAACATGCAGGCTTTGTACATGTGTAAAACCTCACAGATACAACAAAAGGCTTGGAGTAAAAAGTTCTTCCACACGGTATTGGCTTAAGGTGTCCTAATACAAATATGTGTCACATAGCAATTATGCCGTAGTTTGTGTTGGTCTGTCACATAAAATGTAAACAAAGAGAATATGATGTTTGTCACGCAATCTCAAATGTTCTGTAAATAAAGCAAAGAGGAGAAACGATTTATCATTACATTTTATATTTTTTAAAATACCAGTTGGTGGAACTCAATATTTTGTATGTGTAGGAAATAAATTCCTGCCAAAGCTCTAAAATACAGAATTCCTTTCCCGTTCCTCATTATTATTTCATCAAAATGACTGCCTGTTGCCATTGCCCTGCGGTAAGGTGGAGGCTTTGTCCGCATGGAGAGAAGGGAGAGGGAGGGAGAGAGACGAGCAGAGTGAGCGAGTGACACTATGACAGCGGATCTGGGGGATGGGAAGGATGATTCAGGTCTGGGGGTCTCTCTCGACCAGGCCTGGCTCAAGGCATCTCTGAGTTTTTATTGTGTGGCAGCAGCAGTGTACAAGGAAGGAATCCAAAAATAAATTAGCCTATTTTGTTTAGTTTTTTTTCTTAAAGGGAAATTTGTTGACAGTGGCGTCTGGCCTATTTCAACCCTTTTATGTTTTATTTGGCAATATTCTGGTGATCTCCCTCGTGGGTTCACTTGCACTTTTTCCTCTGTCTCTATGCTCTCCTTCTCTCTCTCTGTCTGTCTGGATTCGTTGTCTCTGGGCTATTATTAGAGTAGACAGGCTGGTGGGAGGAAGTCTCTGAAGTAGACGCTCTTGTCATTTTTTTTTATTTATGTATGATATTTTGCTGGATAATTCTCTGCGTAAGCTAGGTGTTTTTGTTTGCATGTATTCACTGTTGAACAAAAAGACGTGCAAACAAATCTGCAATCTTGTCGTTTGATTCCTTTTCTTTGGTATTCTCATTAATTTCTGTATACATAATCCTGTTGTTCTGGGTTTTGATTAAACAGAGCATTCATTGAAACAACCTTTTACTGTAAGCCTTTTAAATATAAAGCCATGCTTATTAATCTTTTATCTTGTCCTGTCTGAGTTGGTGTCAAGGGAGAGACCTTTAACACACTTTGGCTCTTTGACATTCTCTTTGTTTTTCCCTTCTCCTTATTTTACTCTCTTCCCCTTTCTATGAAAACATGTGGACGCAAGATTATCAACAAGCACAGGTAATCTTGCTTTGTTAGGTTTGGCCCCAGTCGCTGAGTAACTGCCTCAATTTAATGAAAAGTAAATAAGACGGGACACGTTTGTGCCTCAGCCTCAATTTTCCTCCTTGTTCTTTCATGTGGAAGTTTATGTATTTATTTGACAGTGTGAAGCAGATTGTTAGAGAGATAAAGCAGACTTGCTGTGTGGAATATTTCAGTGTTTCATAGAAGGGCTGGCTGCTGTAGCTGTTTGTCTCCATTCTCTTTCCTGCTTCTCTGCCCCTTCCTCCTCTCCCTTTTCACTCTCTTGCTTTTAGTCCCTGTGGTCCAGCTTTCTACCATCATGGCCTTTTCCACCCTCCTCCCCTCTCCAGTAATAGGAGGCCCGAAATCAATACCACATTAGTCTTCCCGGAAACTCTAGCAGAATTAAATATGAATGACTGAGATTGCAGCTTTACCTGCTGCTCAGAGAGAGAGAAAAAGAGAAAGAAAGAGGCACCATCGCTCCTGTGAATCTGAGTTTCTTTTTTAAATTTATTTCTGAAAGTAAACAACCTGATCATTTTGTGATTTCTGACTGCTTTCTAGATCACTGAGCTACTTAGTTTGTGGTTATTAAGCAGCGATGTGGACTTTCCCCGAAAGCGTGGCCTGATTGAGCAAATGGGATCACAGACGTCACAAAGCCGCGACAGCTGAGGAGACAAGAAGAATCAGTCAGCCACACCCATCCTCCAAAGAACAGCAGCTATAGCATTTGAATATGAAAGAACATTTTGGTTATTACCAGACTGCATCTTTCTCATTCCCCCCTTATATTTTCTCCACAGGCGTCATTAGCATTTATTATGCTTTCAGGTTTCCGCTTTAGTACTTTCATTTGGAAGTTTTTACGTGTAAAATGTTTTTTTGCTCGTCTGCACATCTCCTCAGTTCCATTTTCATTAACTGCCTCACTGTGTAAAGTGGAACAATTTCTTTTAACATGCTGCTTGGCTTAAAAGCGTAATTTGTGAGCTGGATGGAGAGTGCTGGCTGGTGGAGGAAGGTAATATGATACAAAAAGCTTCTGTGTGTATGCTTTGGGGAATTGGTTAAGACTTGGGCACTGGTAAGCTAATACACATAGATGATATGGAAGAATATATCTCTGGAAGCTATATTTCACTCCATCAGAGATGAAACGGTTTGTGACAGATGGAGTGATATTGTTCCCCTGTACGGCCCATAAGTGAGGCCCCTCCTGCTTCTCCTCCCTGGCAGATGTAGCAGGAGGACCACAGTGCACTCTTTACTTTTTTCTTCTACTTCTTCTTTCAATTGATTTGGGTGCTCAAACCCTTAGGGATCAGAGGATGACAGTTTGACAGGATTGTGGGGGTCTAGGTAATGTACTGTAGGCAGTTAACTTGTTTCCTGTAGATCAAAAAAGTCTCAATATGGCAAAGAACCCAGAAACGTAGTATGTGCATATGAAGTGCTGGTAAGCTGTATGTATAATAATCTTGGGATATTATTGATGTATTTGAAGCAATCTTTGTCCACAACAGAATAAAGATGTAAAATATTATTCAATGTTTTTTTAAAAGCGAAAATTAAGTCCTTAAGTTTGAATTTAATAAAAATGTTGTCTTATCCCCACAGGCTTAAAATATGCCTATGGCCTCAAATACATACACTCACTCAAAATGACACTTTTGTAACCATCAACAGGCAGTTCCAGACAGAATTCCTACTGGAAGTTTGTCCACTTTTCTTCACAGAAATGGTTCATTTAAATGTGTTAGTTTCCTGGCATGGACCTGATTTTTAAACAGTTGCCACATTTTGAATAGTTTTGGAGTCAGTGTCTTTCTAGGAGTTTCATGTTAGTTTGCTGTATAGATTTTCAAAACTAGTTTTGATTTGTGTTTTGGATCATTGTCCCCGTTGGAATACCCAGTTGTGCCCAAGTTTTAATCCATCTAATTATAGAATTTGGAGGTAGTCTTTAGTATTCCACTTTGGGACTGTATTCAAAGACCAGAACCACAAACCTGAATCAGGCCTTCAGTGTGATGTTTCACAGTTGGTACAGTGCTCTTGCTTTGTGTGCCTTACATTGAGAAAACAAATCGGTGGTGAAGTACATTTAACAAAACTGAAGCTGTGAAATTAACATCAACAATTAAACCTTAAATTTTATTGTTCGTATCTTTACACAAGTGTATATATTGAGATAAAAACTATCTTTTTAAGTTCATTCACACAACAAAAACAATCTGGGTATCTTTATTGTGTTTCATTTAGTATTTCAAAACACCAAATAAACCATCATTTAGTCGCTGTGGCCAAACAGCTTCATCTTTGTCTTTTCTGAACATAAAGTTTTCTATTAAAAGTTTTTTGCTGGTTCTTGCGGGAATATGCACATTTCAAGGTGCTAAATTACCATTTGACAGTTTTGGTCAAATGGTTGAATCTCTGAGACCGTCTGGTGTTTCAACAGGATGATGGATTATAGAAGATTTTAATAATCGGTTTTGAGGGCTTGCATTAGGTATCCCCAAAGCCCTGACCTCAGCCCTATTAAATGTTTACACATTATGAATAAAAACCAGATCAATGTCATGAAGTTAATCAAACAAAATAAGTCACTTCTGCTTAGAAAAATTGGCACATTTTGGATCTTGGACCTGGAACCTCCTCCAAGCAACAAGTTTCATTCCAACTCTCTTGGAAACATTCAGCCAAATAACCACAAGGTTAGATAGACAGTATGTATTTGAGCTTTTGTGTACAATTTTGAGATTGTGTGTGTAATTAAAATGTATAATGGTTCAAATACATGCGGAAAACTTCAAATTAAGATTAGATTAGGACTGTGTACTCTGTACATGCACATTTTAACAAATGTGATTGTACAAGTAACACTGTATTTTGTGCAATGTATTGTCTAGAGCTGGAGGATCCATTACCATAAATCTTGATCATTGTGTGACAGCATATCTTATATCCATGGATGTAATGGAGACGGAGGAGAAACTGTGGCTGCTCATACTAATCAACGTTCACTCTGGTTTATTTGTGAATACACAAAGAACTACATTAGCCAAATAAATTGTTTGGCTTCTACCGAGAGGGTTGGCTGCCTTCAGGTGTATTTCAAGGAAAGTAGGATGAGTGATTCAGCAATGGTTACTTTAAACTCCCATTCCAACCCCGACTGTTGGATCATCATTAGGAGGCTTAACAGCTGTCTTGTAGCAGATGTGCCCTGTTGCTTAGGCACGTTCCCCGTCCCTGGAGGGGAAAGGTCAAGACACTGGGTGGAGGTTGGAGCAAATATTCTTCTAAAAAAGCTGCATGTTGATGCTTTTAGAGAATTAAACAAATGAGCATCTGCCTTCCCAGTGTCGTAGGACAATAATTTGGAATGGAGATTAGTGTGAGCGTTATTTTTGCGTTTGCAATTTATTCTTTTAATAGATTTTCTTCTCTACAGTTGAAGGCAGATCTTCACGTGAATGGCATAAAATGCACATCACCCTTTTTTTTTCTTTCTTCTAACTGTTCCGTTAAAAGTCTGAGGCTTACCAAAATCATTTTGATTTACTGAAAGTCAGGTTTGAGAGTGAGACAACGAGAATCTTAAGATGTCTTAAGAGTTTGTTTTGGTGTGAAATATGCACATTTAATATTGAATATGGTCCTATTCACATTGAACCAATGTGAGGAAGAAGCCATTACTTCAAAAGCAATATTAAATGCTAATTTGACGTCAAGATGCATGCATTCAGGGCTAAAGACTGACACTGTTGTCCCATGGCCTGAGGAAATAAAAACTGAGTGTTTGACCACAAGGACTATGGTCACACTCAAAGTGTGTGGTTGTTTTGCTGCAGGAGGGACTGGTGCACTTTACAAATTTAGAGGGCATCATTAGGAAGGCAAACTATGTGGAAATATTGAAGCAACATCACACAGACATCCTCCAGAAAGTTAAAGATTGGACACAAATGTGATTTCCAAATGTACAATGGCCCAAAATATACAGCTAAATTATAAAGTGACTATGGAACAACAAAATCATTATTTTGGAATGGCCAATAGAGGAGTTCTATAGAAACATGTGCATATGTGAGACAGTTATACCTTTTCTTTAAGGAGGAACTGACTAAGATGAAAGCCAATTCTCAAAAGCCTGTGGAAGAATACCTGAAATATCTGACACCTTCCATGGTTCAAAGGTTAATATGCTAAATACTGAGAATATATTCTTTATTTTGAAGCAATTTTTAAAAATCTGTGAAATTGGTGAGCCCAGCTGACCTAAAATAGGAACATTTTAATATGATCATTTCAAACTGAAAAAAAAATAATGTATTACTTTTTTATGTATCAACAAAGCGTAAGTTTGCCTGTTAAATTTAGCATCTTCTTGGAAATATTGAAAATAGTGGTCAATGGATTTTAACAGGCCCCCCTGGTGGGACAGAATAGCGAGGGGACGTGCCCTGGCCACGGGCGCGTGGCGGAGGAGCAGGTGGATGACGGGCAGCTGAGACGTGGGCTCCGAGGGGGAGGAGGGGATCTCCATTTTGGAGGACTCTTGGGGTTGAGAGAAGCCCTGAAAAAAAGGCAACCCCATCTGGAACTGAGGTGGGGGCTCTGGTGTGAAAGAGATCTAGTGGGTGGTGTCTGACACTCACTCTTTTGTTCTTCAGCTACACAGCAGTGATGGTGATGGTGGTGGAGGTGGTGGGGCTCTCACTGCCGTGGGGGCTGGGCACTCGAACAATAGTGCCGATCCAGGATTTGAAAGCCTTCGATGAACAGAAAGGCAAGAAAGCAAGCGGGGAAGGTGTGGACAGAGAGAGAAGCAGGCGTTAGCTCTCCCTTGTTTTCAGCATGGCAATGATGCTTCAATCTCATTCAAAAACATAGCATGTCGTTTAAGGGAATTTATTATGAGACCATAGTGTATGACTGTGATTTTCTGGTGTGCATTGTATGTGCTCTACATATAGTATTCTTATTTTGCATAAATCAAGTATAAAAATTGTGCTGTAGATTATAGTTTTGCTGAATGTGAGAAGAAGATGAAGAAAGATGAGTTTAGATATTGTGATGGAAGCGTGCCTATGCTGGGAGGAGATCGAGAGTATGAGCTTCATTTATTTTCATCAGCTGCATCTGCGGGCCAGACTGTTAGCCCTGATGCAGCTCTGAGTGCTATTCCACACATAAACATATATCCCAGAGACGCCTGTCCTTGCTCAGCTCGATCCAAGCCTCTGTCATGCAAGGTTATCTTTTCTTTTTCTCCCCAACTGCTTACCCTCTTGTCATTTTTCACATCTCCCCTACACAATTCCCACCATTCATCAACCAAGTCACAAAGGACAGCTGAGTACCTGCAGCAGCTCTCCAGGGTGCTGAATAGGGCGACTGCGAGGTGCAGGAGTGAGGGGGTGGAAGGTTTGGGCTTCAGCACCGTAAGTGGCCACAGGATATTCCTCAGAGGACACATGGGGGTTTGGAGTGATTGCCAGGGAAGATTGAGACCTTCCATTACCATAAACTGACAAGGCCTCTATTAAAGGGAAGAATCACTGACAATATCTTTCCATATTTTCTCAAACAGGACAGAGAGAAAGCCTGTAAATGCACAAGCTCTGACATGCCTCCTGCACCCTTTACATGTATTTTTATTTTAATATCACTCATGCATTATTGAGCTACCCTGTAGGGTTTCTTGTCACTATGCATAACGGCACTGTATATCAAGTTTCTTTTTTTCTTTTTCTTGGAAGATGACTTCTGTAACCCATGGAGAATTTTGCAAACTAATTATTTCTACCTATTATTGATGAGACCAATTAATTTCCAATCGTGGTGAATAGCTCCATCTGTTGGCGGGGTCGTGGTATGATCACACTTTTATTAAATGTAGAAAAAATAACAACGAGGTGAGAAATGTATGACAGTTTTTGCATGCTGGTTTTACAGAATTTGATTGCGAATGGAACTAAAAATAAATAAATAAATAAATAAATAAATAAATAAAGCACAAGACTTAGTTAAATTACAGTAACCATCGAACACAGAATTTCGCTTCTCGTTTGATTCAACAATAAGTGAAAGTGCCAAAGTCACGTTTCCAGTGAGAGGGATTGGCTTGGAAACTTTATTTAGTTTACTTCCTATATTTTAAACAGAACTGAAACCAATGAAATCTAAAACTGCGAGGCGTAAGCGACATTGTCTGGTCGCATTAAACCGGTCGGGTGAGATTTGGGCGGGTGGGATGGATAAGGTAGCCGAGTACAGAAGCCGCTTGATAGTCAAGTTTCCGTAAAAACAACAATAAAACCGGATATGAGGAGAAGAAAGTAAGCTCGTCTTGACGAGGTCATAAAATATTAAAAGAAAAGTAAATAAAAACTTGCACAGTGCCTACAGATGCAGTTTGATCAAATTATTGTCCACCTGTACACTGATTTCCAAAAGAAATGAAAAAATAATTTTTCTCTGAAAAGAGAACTTAACATTACAATAATTTTTTTCTTCTTCACATCTTATGAGTACAGATTTAAAACATCTACATTGTCTCTGGTTGAGAAGTGACTCAGCACAAGGAATGAGACAGGTGTATGTTTCTTTCTGATGTATCTTGAAGTGCTGACTCCAATTTTGCCTCAAAATCCTTCCAAGTATACAGTCATTCCTGTTTCTTGTGCAAACCAAACCATTTTTCCTTCCATTCAACTTTCTATTGAAATTCTTCTGCTGAGCACTGACCAACAAGTCTAAGCTAGCTCATTGTTCAGGCCATATTTTTTGTATTTTGTGTGTATATATATATATATATATATATATATATATATATATATATATATATATATATATATATTTGACTTATGTAATATTTTCACTTTTCTTAAATGGCGAGTTTTGGGTTCTAATTTCATCACCAAAATGATCAGAAATAAATGTTGGGAACATAGCAATCCACTTGCATCTGATTTATACATGAGGTGTATTTTTAAATTAAATGATTTCAATAACTTAAGTAAAAAGATAATATCTTAGATAACGTTTAAACTGCATTGCTTCGGCGTCTATTCAAGATGTCAGCGTTCATAAACAAAAGTGGTATTTTATTTTGAAGGGAAACCGGATGTGGTATTAGTGTCATGAGTCAGCTTAGTGTCGTGAGTCACGGCCGCCTCGGCTCCCGGCCACTAGGAGGAACAAGGAGGGCTCCTTGTCTGGACCTGGTGTGGAGAAGGAAAGAGGTCCGCATCCCAACACAGGACGGGACAAACCCAAGCCGCCGCGGGAGGGGAACACTTTCACTTTGACTTTCGAAGACTTTCTTTACATGGAGGGCAAGAAATGACATCGTCAGCGTGCGAAAGGAGGGCGTTTGCTCATAAAATCAACCGGTGAGGCTGAAACAAGTTATTGTTTAACAGCGACAGTGAATATAAAGTGACCTGCTGGATCGAGTGTACACATAGCAACCATGCTAGGACTCGCAGTGTCTCACATAGTATCATCAGCTGAGCTTAAATATGTAACTTCCCTAATTCAATTTAAAAAAAACAATTTACTGGAGTGGTTGGCGCTCCCTAATACTTATTCAGGCTTTAACAACCTGTTTGACAGGCGTTATGGCAGCGCGGTAGCAGCGTTGTCAAGAGCCACTTCGGTGAAGCAGAGTTACTGTGCTGAAAGAGCTCCTCTGCTGCTGCTGTGTGTCAAATTGGGAGTATTATAAAGCTGTAAAACAGAGCAAAGTGCCGTGTTAAGTACAAATCTACCGTTTCTCGCTACACTTATTAACTGATCAAATTCCAGGAGGAAAAAAAGCTTCACAGCCATGTAAATGACAATTCATTTTTGTGTGCAAATGACTTATATTACACTCTCTGACTATGTACTTTAAACCTTATGCTTGTATTTGACCTGGATTCACAAGTATTTGCATTGTCTTAGTACATAAACCAGATAGTCCCTCCACATGTCAGAAAATAAACAAGAACATGGATTCTTATAGTTAAGTTCAGTCACTTCAACTACTTTAAGCTGCATACGACCGTGAATTCTAAAAGTTCATCATTGCATTGTTTGGATTGTTTCTCCTGTAGTAGGTCTAACACTATTGTTTTGTCCCGGATGCAGGAAAGGGTGGGAAGCCCGTTCTGGCTCTGCCTCTGCAGCCAGTAGCTTTCCTTTTTCCTGTTTTTAAATGGATTTGTCAATTGTCCATGGCTTAGAAATGACACAGAGCTGCTAAATAAAGTGTGAAACAAAAAGCCTTACACTTAAAAAAAAAACCAAAAAAGGAAAAGTTGAGATCCTGGTGTTAAGGGAGTGTTTTTTGTTTAGCTTTTAAATGTGAGAAGCAGACAGTTTGCACATCAAAAGCAGCAGCTGTTTGTTGTCCCTGAGAGTATTGGGCTTTTCTCCTGCTTTGTCTTTAAGCTGGCCATTTGCTGTAAGTTCTTAGCAGCCAGAAAGGAAGATCTGGCCCTGCGCCCGTTCCCGAGATACAACCCGTTGCTGCTCTGTGGGGTTTGAGTCATTATGTGCAACAGCTGCGATCCTTCAATTACAAATAGTTGACAGATGATGTCTCTGAAACCTTTATGCTTAACTATAGAGGAACAGATGAAAGTGTTACTTCTCTAAAAAGAGCTTAGATAAGGCAAGTGATGGAAAATGTCCTGTCAAGCATGCATATGATGACATTGTAATTCAGGCAAAATACAAATATGTATTCCTTGTTCACGTTCGCTAATGAAAGTTAAATTATTTTGCCTCCAGATAAGACAGGGCCAGGAGACAGCAGTATCTGATTTCCATAGTATCATAATAGATAAATGCAATAGATAATTTGACTTTGAAACATTGACTTTAACAGAAGTATAGAGTAACAATGTGGAATATTTGATGCGCTTAATGTGCAGAATGTTCTAGATTTTTGCTGTTCTGCTCTGTAAAGAGAACAATCAACTGATAGTTGAACTTGCCAGTTTTGAAACCCCAACTTTTTAAAATCTCGTTGTACCTCCCTATTATTAACTGAACCCTATTATCTCCAGATACCATATTCTTTTTCTTTCTTCCTAAAAAAAAGAGTTGTTTGTTGTTTTTTTTTTGCAGGACGATCGCAGCGGAGGTCAGAAAACAAGTGACCAGAGATTATGGCTCACCTCAGCTGTCTAAGAAACGAGGAGGAGCTCATCACCCTGTAAGTCAGCCTGTAATTTACATGTCAGTTTAACAGGCTGGCATTTTCAAACAACCTGTAAAACTGTTAGATATTTTTGTTTTTGAATTACATTTTACATGTAAATAAAGTAAAGATTGGGTCTGTGGGAAGTTTGTTTTGGGAATTATCTTTTGAATCTCAAGGATGCTTCTTTAGATTTCTGTGGATGCATAAGGAAAGTATTGCTTCTTAATTTTTGAAATCTTTACTGCTCAAAGATAGTTATCCTAATATAGCATTAGTTAAAAGGCCAGTAAGATTAATTTAAATGATTTAATTGCACAGACTAAATTCTGTTTACACAGACAGAACCTACACATTTCTGCACAAAAACAAGGCTTTGATCAAATAAAATGTTTTCAGTTTCTGGTCTAAAAGTATCCTCAAGCATTTATTCGGAGGAAACGTATCAGACAAACAATGTGTCCAGCTTATATTGCACGCAGGAACTGATTGTCTTTGTCTTTTGATGACTTTGTTTTGCTTCTTTGTCAGCTCATTCATACGCTCACACATCGATTTTGTGCTGCTACTGTATGCAAATAGTCCTTGTAGAGAGTCAAAACCTTCCTTCTTTTTTAGCATTTTTGGTCTTTGAAGTACTCCCAAAATTCTTGGATTATTAAAAATGTTTCTTACAAAGTATTTGTCCTTTTAAAGATTTTATCTGCTTTGATTTGAAGTCATTATTAAGTCTTTTAGATCGTCAAAGACGCTCTAATGTCATGTGAATTTATTCAGAGTAACTCCACAATCCTGTTTTTGAATATTTTATTTATTAAAGAAAAAAACTTTCTTGATTAGATATATTTTGAACTCCTAATGATTAAAATCAACATTTGAAAAGGACATTATTGTATTTACTGAGATTGTCTTATTTTAAAATTTGCTTGGTCTGAGAGATTTTTGACAAGAAAAAGCATAAAAGGAAGAACTCTATAAGGGGAAAATCCTTTTTTCACTGCGATGTATTTGTTTTTTCAAAACTCCGGCTTGAACAAAGTTGGCCAATGACTGGAGTCAATCTCTGCTGACGTAGGCTGTACACACACAGCACCTGCACAGCACAGCCAGAGGCTTCTCCTCACACACAGAACATCAGCAGAAAAAATAGCTGTTAAACATGCATTCATAAATATTATTCATGAATGGATTAGAATAGTTAACCAGTTGAGATTTCTTGTGATGGGTCTAAAAATATATAGGAATGATTTTTCTAGTTTTTTTTACATTTAATTGGGGAACAATATTATTACTAACTTATGTACATTTTAAGTTTAGTCAGAAATGTTCTAAACCTCCCCCCTAACAAGACAAGACAATCAAATGACAATTATTGTTTTGTCTTGATGTTTTGTCTTAGCGATGGTTAAGTAGTCATGGCCTGATGTTCTCTGACAGTTGCCTCTGACGGAGGTGGTTGAACCAGTGGACTTTGAAGAATATGTGAGCAGTCACGCTCCGGGGGTCGAGGCCGGCCCCCTCAGACAGCTGATGGAGTTTCCCCAGGACGACCTGGAGCTCCTTCCGCTGGACAAAGAGTGCACTACACTGGAGCCGCCTCTGCCTGAGGAGGAGGAGGAGTAAGTCAGAGGGTCTACTTCGACTTCACAGCTCATTATGTTATCTAGAAATCCTCTTCTGATCTGTACATCACTGCACTAGCAGCAGCATTGAGTACACTGTAATGGGAGACAGGCATTACTAGAGAGAAGAACAAAGCCTTTCTCTTTAACACTATGTGAACATAAATAATAAAGGCATGCATTGCTCAATTATTCAAGTGTTTTTCTGTGCAGCTCACTAGATCCCAGAGTGAGAGATGCCCTGGCTGTCTACACAGATGACTGGCTTGTCATACATAGAAAGTAAGTGTCAGTTTCATCGACTGCCGTCACGGCGCGCTATCACCGTTTCAAAGTTTTGATTTTCTCCTCCAGATTTCAGCACTACAGCACCATCTACACCCCTCAAAACTCTGAGCGCCAGAGAGAGAGGCAGCGAGGGCTGGTCAAACAGACCTTTGAACTGGACGAGGCTGCTGCGCACGATCGCCAGGACGACCAGGTAGTTGGCTGTGTTGAAAGCGTTTACTGTTTTAAACACTCAGATGCAATTTCAGTCAGTTTTAGTGTCATAAAGCGTTGCTGGAAGTTTAAAAGGAAGCTTTACTTCCTCTTACGCTTCCATCATCTCATCCCCTGACAAGGAAATTAACATGATAGTTTGCCATTATAAATGGCTTAGGGCAATGTAAGCTGTTTACATCTCAGCATCCATAATGGATAAGTGGCTCTAGCTGTTCCCTTATCAATTACTCATGCTTCTTAGAAATTCAAATATTTGGGTGACCTAGCAAGTAGAGTCTTTAGCATCACTGAGTTCCCCCTTCCCTCATCAGCTGTTCTGATGAGGGAAGGGGGAACTAATGTCCTCTCATGCCTGTGTGTTTCTCAGGATGACTCGAAGCGGAGGTCTGTTAGCCTCGATGAGACCCCCCGAGGCAGCTGGGCTTCCAGCATATTTGACCTGAAGAACTCCTCCCCGGATGTGTTGCTCCCGTCCGTGCTGGAGCGGACAGCTGCAGAGGATATGGACCGGAACAACACAGAGGCACGGTCTCAGGAGCGCCACAGTGACCTGCTGGGCCTCTACCCTCCCCCTGATGAGGTTTGTGTGAAAATAGCTAACATTTAGCTGAAAACTCAAGTATTAATCACCTATACATAATGTATTGTGTCTTATCAAGTACAAGGTCCATCTTTTTGGGATGTGTTCAACTCAGACAAAATGAATGCTTTTATTTGATGTACAAAATCAATTTGAGATGATAAATATCAGCTAGCAAGCCTTTTCTTTCCTCAATATTTCATTGTTTTTTTTTCCTTTTTCTCTCTTGATCCGTGTCTCTTTATGTCTGCGTACAGATCGCTGTTCGTCTGCCATGACATTACCATAACGTCTGTTTAAATGTTATCTTGGTCTGTGGATTTTTGTTTTTGTTCTTTTTGTGGCAGGATGAAGCAGTGGAGAGATGTCCTCTCCCAGAGGTGCCCAAAGAACACTGCGGCCAGAGGATTATGGTCAAGTGTTTGTCGCTAAAGTAAGAAACATAACGCCTCATGTTTATACCTCATTCTTTCTATGAGTGGCCAAATTAGATAAAAACTTCCTTAGTGTGATTTTTATGTGACAGTAAGTGCACGTAAAATTGTAATTTTTTCTCTTTTTTCTTTCAGATTTGAGATTGAAATTGAGCCAATATTTGGATCACTTGCTCTTTATGACGTTAAGGAAAAGAAAAAGGTAAATGTTTTTTTTTGTGAGATTTTCCACAGTCAATACAGCTGAGTAAGGCTACTTAGTAATTCTGAGCTCATGTTTGACTAATTGAGTTTCTCTTCGGTCTAAAAGGGTTAAGTGTGTTTTATTTTGTTAAGATCACTTGGGCAAAACTCAATTAAATTCCTCTGACGTAGATTTCCATTATAATCTCTCCATGCCCCATCCTTCCCTGTTCCCCATTTGTCTTTTCCCCCGACAGATCTCAGAGAATTTTTACTTCGACCTGAACTCGGATCAGATGAAAGGGCTGCTGAAACCTCACACACCTCACATAGTTATATCCACGCTGGCTCGTTCCGCAATTTTCTCCATCACATACCCTTCTCCAGATATCTTCTTGGTCATTAAGGTACAGAAAGTTCATTTCAATAAAATTAAAATGTCATAATTAGAGCAGCCCATGTATTTTTTGCACATTTAATAATAATTTTTGACAATCCAAAAATATTTGGATTATACCTCATGTCCACTGTGAAGCATGATGAGTGTCATGTATTAAGGATACTTTGCTGCAGCACAGCTATGGGTCAGATCATTATCATAAAATCCACTACCAGTTTTTCAAAGGATCTAATGATGCTTAAAGAAGCAAATATGTGACATGCAGAAGCAGAAATTAGTCCTGCAACATGACAGTGACCCAAAACCTACCAGGGAATTCACCAAGTAGTGGCTGAAAACTAAGAAATGAAGTAAAATGACCAATATAAAGGTCAGAAATGTTTATGAGATCAGGTGAAACTTCCCTCAGATCAATGTAAAAGACTAGTAGGTGGCAACAAGAATCATCTCACTGAAGTTATTTAAACTACAGGGCTACATACTGGCTATTAGAGATAAGGGCATTCTAAGCTTTTTTCTTTGACTCTACATTTTTTATATCAGTTGTTTAATTAGCAGAGCAAAGTAATTTTTTGTTGTATAAATACAGTGAATTTCTGTGCTTTGACATGTGTAAATATCCAAATAATACATTTTTAGAGAGGTGTCTTAAATTTTGTGGAAATGTGAAAAATAATAGTTCTTTTGTTAACAATCCTGCATATAAAATTTGTTTCAGCTTGAAAAAGTTCTTCAGCAGGGAGACATTGGTGAATGCTGTGAACCCTACATGGTCATGAAAGAGTCGGACTCCTCAAAGGTAACGGAGTCAAAGTGTGTCGCTGTTGCAATGTCTCGCATTAGATGTTATGAAAGTTGAGCCACAAATATTACTCAATTCCATCTGATTGATTTTGCAGTGTCCACTGTCATATTTAGTTTGCTAAATTTTTGGCTGATGCAGAAAGGTCTCGACAGTTCAGTGTCCTTTGAGCTGATTTTGATCTCTTGTTGCTCCACCGCAGCACAAGGAGAAGCTGGAGAAGCTCCGCCTCCAGGCAGAGCAGGCGTGCTCTCGTCTTGGACGTTTCCGCATGCCTTTTGCCTGGACAGCCATTCACCTCCTCAACATCGTCAGCAGCGTTGGCGGTCTCGATCGGTCTGACCCAGACTCTGACTCTGGTACTGAGTGCCCCTTCACCCCCAGTTCCACCTCTAATTCCCGCATGTGCACAATCTTTAGCATTCTACAAATATTTTAGGTATTTACATGTTTTGTAAATTACTTTTGGCAGAACGAAAGAGCCATGGGACCTGGAATGAGAGAAAGAAGAAGGGATTTGAGAGGATGAGTGTTGGGGAGGAGATGTGTAACTTTGCCACTTTCCGCCCAGCAACGCTCACCGTCACCAACTTCTTTAAACAGGTCAGAGTCAATGCAACTGGTAAAAACATACAGGCTGGCATTTAAATACACCACACATGAGCCCCAAATTAGTCACACCCATGGCAGATTTAAATTAATAATTATTTCCATTTTTTCTCTCTGTATGCTTACCAAGGAGGGGGATAGACTGAGTGATGAGGACCTCTACAAGTTTTTGGCAGACATGCGCCGGCCGTCCTCTGTTCTGCGACGGCTGAGGCCTGTCACTGGTAACTCTGATGTACTCTAATGTGCCAGTTTGCATGAAAAGATTTAAGAGAGTTTTTATTATTATTATGGTTATTGTTATTATTATTATTATTAATTTGATGTCTTGTTGTGCTTCGTGTGTTCCTCAGCTCAGTTGAAAATTGACATCTCTCCAGCACCAGACTCGCCACATTACTGCCTCTCACCAGAACTCCTTCACGTGAAACCTTATCCGGACCTGCGCGTCCGGCCCACCAAAGAGGTGCTGGAGTTCCCTGCTCGTAATGTGTACACGCCGCACACCACGTACAGGTGGGCGTTTACTATTAAAGTCGTGTGCAAGAGGTGGCTTGAACTCTTGTATTGAACAGGCACAAGTTCAGCCACTCATTGCACTGAGTGATTATTGATTGATTTGACTTTTTCATTTTTTTGGATGATTTTCTTTCTTTCTTTCTTTTTAAAGCCAAAAGTTTCACCCTATAAACTTAGAAAACTTAGAAAAATTCACAAAAGAAGAACCAGGATTTTTTAGGGTTTTAATATTTATTTACAAATGACAAAAAAATGTGTATAATTTAACTTTATTTTTAACTTAATTTTTATTTAAAAAGTTATTATAATATTCATATATAGGAATGATGGAGTGTAATAACAATGAGGAGTTGATGAATTTTTTCTTATTCAATGAACTGATGAGTCTTGAATGAGGTATGGTATAGTTTCACTCTGAAAGAAACACAGAAACAAACATTTTTAATTGAAATAAACAAATAAAATAAGTTCTGCATATGTAATGTGCTGAACCAGCAAGTTACCATCTTTTGCAGTTTGGAAAGCTGCTCATCCTGAGACTCAATATCCTTTTTCTGGATCTTGTTCCAGGTCTGTAAACCTTTCAAGATTTGGAGATGCGCCTCTGCTTTATTCTAAAGAAATGAAAAAAAAAAACAATACAGATGTTTAAATGTGATGAAAATAAGGAAATTAAATTTAATTTACAGTTTGGCAGTGAATGAGTTGAGTTTTCAGATTTACCTGCAGCTCCTTGAGGGTGTTTGGTGCAGTGTTGTTGATGTACATCTCCAGTTGGTGAACTTTTGCAATCAGTTCTTCCTCGTCCTTCTCTATGCTGTTCAGCCAGTCTTTTGTTAAATGGGTCTGAGCCTGTTGTTTTGCCATTTGTTCCTGTGAAAATAGGAATTTAGTCTTATTATTCTCTTTAACAGCAGTTTCTATATAAACTATTTTCACCTTACTAAGAGTCTAAATTAAATTTTTCTATAAGTCACTGGATAAAAAAGTTGCTTTACATTATTGAACTTTGCTTTAACTGTCTAACTCTTTTAGTCTTCCCTAGCTTCTGTATTCTATATCTACATAATCTGAACTGTAATCGTGCAACTATTCAACTTCACACATGGAATCCAGTGTTTACATTTTTCCCTGGTCCTACCTGCAGCAGCTGGACGACTACTTTTATCTGTTGCTCCACTTCTGCAGCCTGTTCAGTCTGCTGTCCCAGCCGTTGGAGGGTTTCTTCATGACTCTTCAGAGTCTTGCTGATTCTCTCGATCTTTGCCTCAGTTGTTTCAAAGACGTAGTTGAGCGACTCGCTCAGCTGTATGACTCCAAACATGAGCACATTGACTTCCTCCTGAGGCGCAGCCTTGCCCTCCATGCTGCCCGTCTTCCTGATGGGGCTGGCAAGAACCTCTCTTAAACCCCCAACTAAACACATGAGACACAGGCTCCAGATCATTTTCATAGGGGCTTTGTTTTTTCTAAAACCCACTTCCTACAAAATATTAACATGCACGTTAAATGACAAAAACTGTAAGAGGAGGATATGTATCTCCCTTTCATCCAGAATTTAATCATCTACAGCTGAATTTTCAGGCCTGCTGCTGCACCTTTTATAGGAACTGGTCACGCAGCACTGTAGTGAAACATTAGCTCGTCTGTGGTTCGATCCCAAGTTTAGTTTCACGGCCTTGATCTCGGTGACCTCTCAAAGTTTAACCACGGAGAGTCTAATTTTGTCATTTAGGTCATGCACTATTGCACCATGCATATAATGTATGGAAGAGATGTACTTGAAGCTACAAATGCAAATATTTGTAGCATTAAAATAAGTGCAGCGGCATTCCTTTTCTACTGTGGTTATCTTTCTCCTAATGCAATTTACATCAGATGTTTCAAAATATGAACAGTACTAACCTGTGTGTGTTTAACTTGGACAGAACTTGGTGACATAAGTGAGTGTACGGTCATGGGTCAAACGTCTCTCACGTACACACAGGACTCTCATTCTCTAAGAAAATCATACTTTCTGAATCTTGTAAAGAAGTTGCAGGTTGTAAAATGCCTTGTAGATATTTATGTTTGATGTCACATTGAAATCACAATATTTAATGTGTTTTATCAGAAGTTTAGAGTTAGGCTGAATGGGCTTGACAACATTATATTCACAGATGTTCCCAACCAAAGACTGAGCTGATCTGGACTAATAGACTTAAAGATGGAATTGTTGCAAAAGGTCCTGGTGCCAATGGTGTATTGACTCCAGTGGCATAAATACAAACAAAATGTACACCATTCTTTTAAGTTCTAAAACATAGAAAAATTATAAATCTTTTTACTTTCACTTCACAGTCATTCACTGCTTTGTGTTGGTTTGTCACAGAATCCCAATATGACAACCCGACGTTTATGATTGTAACATGACAAAATGTAAAACAAAAGTTCATTAGGTATGAATACCTTTTTAAGACACTCCATATGCTTTTCCTATTAACAACATAACAAAAGAAAATAACTTTATTTCACTTTTACCTTCATAGATTTGTTTCTGTATTAAATTGTTCTAGTGTCGTCTCCCTCTGCTTGTCCCTCCCGTCTCAGGAACCTGCTCTATGTGTACCCGCAAAGTCTGAACTTCAGCAGCCGCCAGGGCTCAGTCAGGAACATTGCCGTGAAAGTTCAGTTCATGGCAGGAGAAGATCCCAGCCAAGCTTTACCGGTGAGGCCCTTTCAAAGACGAACATAATTGTTGCATCCTAAAAAAATATATATTTGAAAAAAATTGCTCAAGGCAGAGATATCCACTTAAAACTAGTTTTTAGTTGGATGTCTAATTTATTGCCAACAAGAATATTGAATTATAATATAGAGTTTATTCTAGGTTCACTTGCTTGTTCTTTAAGTGGATCTTTGACGTGAGTGCAGCAGATTAAATAGCTTCTTTTATAAACCTGCATGCAACAATAGAGCAGGTTATTTAAAACGAGTGCTCTGTGTTAGAGGTTGAAAATGACCTTCACACTGGGCCTTTTTGACCAGGTCATCTTCGGAAAGTCAAGTTGTGCCGAGTTCATGAAAGAAGCATACACTCCCATCATCTATCATAACAAGTAAGGCTCTTTCGCTCTTTTACCTTCTCTCTGTTCAGCTATCTTGAACATTAACTCTTGCTCATAAGGTCCCCTGAGTTCTATGAGGAGATGAAGATGAAGATTCCTGCCAATTTGACAGACAACCATCATCTGCTGTTCACCTTCTACCACATCAGCTGCCAACCCAAGCAGAACACTCCTCTGGAGACCCCCGTGGGCTACACTGTGAGTGTGCTCTTGGCTCAGGTTTAACACTTTCACCCACATGTTAACTTGTTTGGCAGCTCTTTTTGTACTCTCGCCGTTTGGGAGAGATCACATGTCTTTCCGCCCGCAGTGGATACCTTTGATGCAGCACGGCCGACTGCGCACCGGCTTCTTCAATCTCCCTGTGTCTGTGGAAAAGCCTCCACCCAGCTACTCGGTGCTCACACCCGATGTGAGTGATGTACACGAGACTGTGTGGATATCAGTTCGTCTGCCAACAGCAATTCCTTTGTGATGTCACGGTGCGCTTTTAAATTAGTTGAATTTCAATGTGTGACAGGTTCAGCTTCCAGGCATGAAGTGGGTGGATAATCACAAAGGAGTTTTCAATGTCGAGGTGACAGCAACCTCCTCTGTTCACACTCAGGTACATAAAATGTTTATTTAACTGAGGGTTAAGCTTACCAGTTTGCTTTTCTCCCAGACTCATAAAATCTTTAATGTAGGGCTGAAATGATTAATCACCATGTATCAAATATTGAAATAATTGTCAGCTTGTTAATCAGTTGACTGAAGTATACAGACTCAAAAAAAACTGCTATTTGGTGAAAGAACATACTCAGAGCAGTAACTAAGTTAAAACTAGAAAATATAAGTACATTTTCCACTTAAGATAAAGAAATAAACTTTTTCTGAAATATGTTCTACCCAGACCTGCTAGTAGCCTAATTTTAGCGTTCTGTGGTTCAAATTTGAAGAAAAAAAAAAATAAACCTCTAAGAATCTTTTGCTAACCAATTATTAATTGGGTAAACCAAAAAATGCAAAAATTCTTCAGGAAAGTGTGTTTAGGGCTACGAACGCCTGCAATTTGATTCTTCAGGAAAGTGTGTTATATGGATTTAAAAAGACAAAATGTTGCCTTAACAGTCTGCTTGATTTCTGTGTTTGTTCTAACAAACATAAATCTGTGTTTGATTGGTTCTCCATTTCAGGACCCATACTTGGACAAGTTCTTTACTCTGGTGTATGTTCTCGAGGAGTACTCCTTCCCGTTCCGACTGAAGGATGTGATTATTACCGAAGCAAACATGGAAGGCGAGCTGAAGGCCAGCATCTCAGCGCTGAGAGGGTCTCATTGTTGTTTGCATCAGCTGCTCAACAAGCTCATTCAGCTAATCGTGTACCCGCCAGTCATTGCAGGCCAAATTGGTGAGTGTTTTTTTTTAATGAGTTCTTATTCAGGAGAGCTGATGTAATATTTGTTAAAAGGGTAAACTTGTGGATTATGTGTCATTTAATTCTGCTTGCTTCCTAGAACCATTGTTCTGTGCTCTGTAGTGTTTTAAATTGGTGTTAGTCAATAGTATTGATTATCTTTAAAACAGATCTTCCTTTTTTTGAAGATTTTAAAAGTTTTTCTTAAAACTTTAAACAGTTTTTTCACTTTTTTAATGTCCAGTCACTATACTCACCACGACAGCAAGACAAACTCTCACTTAAAATCAGTATAGATTTGGCTGTCATTTGCTATGTTAATGTTTGCTACATTTAAAACCTCTTTTATTAAATCAATCTCTGTTTTTGTTAAAAATAGAGTTCAACATTTTCAACTTTTATTATATATTAAATTTTCACAGGAAATTTAGGGGACAGACAGTAAAATTTCCAGTTTAAAATGAATATATTGTTATTACTTACTGAATTGTATGTTATGTTTTAACAAATAAACTGGTTGATCTATTGAGTTTAAGAACATTTGATGACTATGATTTGTGTTTCAGCGTTATGTGTCTCAGACTCAAAAAAGAACATATTTTTCCTTAAAGAATAATAAAAATCTTTTAAATCAAAGTCCTGGTTCTTGTTGTCATTTATACCTGTGTTTTAATTAGCTTTTCTTTTCTTTTTTGATCTGTAGTGAACCTCGGCCGGACTGCTTTTGAAGCTATGGCACTGTTGGTTAACCAGATCCACAAAAACCTGGAGGGAAACCAAGACCAGCACGGTCGCAACAACCTGCTGGCGTCCTACGTCCATTACGTTTTCCGCCTGCCGACTGCTGAACCTGTCATGCCTCCAGCAGGTGAAAGACCAGTCAGAACTGACTGTTTATAAGACTTTGCAAAAGCCCTTTCAGCCATTTCTATGTTTCATTTCTTTGTGCGTTTAATTTTCCTCCTAAAAAGCAGGCGTCCATCCCTATGAGATGCCGGTGCAGTATGCTACCTTATCCAGGGCGACAGGCCGCCCAAGCAGCCTGCATCTGTCCCGCTCAAAGAGCATCAGCAACTCCAACCCTGATCTGGCTAGCACACCAATTTCCCCAGATGAGGAAGTCCAAAGGATCATAGGAAGCAAGGTGAGTTAATATTCTCTATGTTGTGCTGAGAGTCTTTATTTTATGTTTTTATTGAACCACTGTGCTGCTCTTTACCTTTTTCTATGTTGATTTAATTATAGTGTCTTGACTTTTTACAGCAGCTTCATTAAACTCAAGTCGACTGAGAACTGTTCCAGTAATTAATTAATGCTTAATCATTACAATTGTGCTTCTTACTTTTGTCTTCTGTTTCTGTTGGCTCCTCCAGTTTTTCTTCCCTCCCTGCTTTTCCCCTTTATTCCCCCTTTGAGCTTAATTTTTGTTTCTTCCTGATTTTCAACCTGAAATAAAATCCTGTGTGATAATTAGCCTCCCTTTGCTCACTGTGTCCTTGCCTCTTGCCACTCTGTGTGTGTTTGTGTGTGTGTTTCTTCGGGTGCTTATGGCAGGGCATTGACCGCTCGCACTCCTGGGTAAACTCTGCTTATGCCCCTGGGGGCTCCAGATCTGTGCTACGCCGGAACCCCAACTCCAGCTGCGAGCTCAAGCAGGTGCCAAATCCTTCCTTCCTCCTCCTCATCTCCACCTTCATCGCTCACAGCCTCCGATCAGCTGCTCGTTTTTTTTCTTATCCAATTTCTCAGAGGTTCCTTTTGTCGCTGCATGGACTCATTTTCTGCAAATCTCATCCTACCTCTTTTTTTTAAAAACTACATTTCCTCAATCATTTCAAAAACATTTTCTCCTCGCTGTCCTAACAAGCGCCTAATTGCCAGAAGCTCATTGCGGAGCTTGTTAGATTTCCTTTCAGCCTCATCAGAGTTCGTAAAAAGAACTCCCTCCACCCGCCCGTTCTCATTCACCCATTTTCACGTCGCTGTCCTCATGTCTGTGTTCACCTCACCACCACCTGTCAGGCAAGCGACCACAGCTGCAATCGCATGTCTGCCTTTCTGGACAGTGTGGCCTTGTTAACTGTTCCCACCAGACCGATTACAAAGAAGGTAAAACAAAAGTGGCATCTAATGTAAACAGAACATTCACATTCTTCCCTAATCCATACCACATTTTTTGTATTTTTAAAATTTTATGATTTTTAGAGCGCACATTCTTTGCTTTTTCTTCTTATTTGTGTTTTAGATGTAGTGACATTTACAAAATATTAATATCTGACAAAAAAGTGAAAGCGACATCTCATTGTTTCCTCCTGTGAGCTAAAATATTAATATCTGCTGTGTTGGTTCACGTCTAGTTGCTCCATGAGGAGCTGGCGCTGCAGTGGGTGGTCAGCACCAGCGCAGTGAGGGATGCAACACTGCAGCAGGCTTGGTTTTTCTTCCAATTGATGGTCAGTCTTTCTGTGAATTTTCATTGGGCCATATAATTCTCGTGCATCCAAAGCAAATACAGTCAAATCACAACTTTTAAATCAGAAAAAAGCTGTTTTTGTTCTAAGAGTTCATTTCCTGTCCTTTCTTCAGACCAAGAGCATGGCTCATCACTTATTCCTGACCTCTAAACTGGATTCTCCCAGGCGACAGCGCTACCCAGACCGCTTTGTTGACGACATTGCAGCACTGGTGTGTGCCATCAGTGCAGACATTGCAGGCAGACATCACAAGGTAAATGTGTGCAATAAAGACATAACGATCTGCTGTCTGGGTTTTTAGTAACAGGAATTTTAGGAATGGCTTTGGGAGCTTTAGGTTTTCTTTTATATAGTCTATGGGCACCACATTCGTCTGACAGAACATTTTACATCATTTCATGCTTCCATTGTTTTCCTTAGTAAGGTCAAAAATAAGATCACACCAAACTTTAACACCTGTCGCTATTCCTTACTGTTGCAGTAATTCAGTGTATAAACTGTACATTAGGCTTAAAATTCTATGATAAAATTCTTTTTATTGGTCCAATATAACATATTTACATTTTCTGAAAGGGAATTTTGAATATTTTTGAGGGTATTTTTTGTTGCTTTAAGCCATATTCATCCAAAGTAAGCATCAAATGACTCACTCCATTTTTAATCTAAATGATTATTTCCAGCTTTTCAATTGAATTAGTGAAATAAATGAAAATGTTTTTGAAACTCACATTTATTGAAATGCGCCTGAAAACTCTCTTCTTGTAATTGATCCTCCTTCTCCCCGTGAAATCCCTCCCACCCTCTCAGGATGTGGAGGTTGTAGAGAGGCTGAACAACAGTCTGGCCTTCTTCCTTAATGATCTGCTGTCTCTGATGGACCGGGGTTTTGTCTTCAACCTCATTCGTTCCTACTACAAACAGGTTTCTATTGATCTCTTCATCATTTTCCCGTAGCTTCAGACGACCCAGTTCTGCTCTCGTTTTTCAACTTCTTGCGCTCAATTAATCTGTGTTTAACAGATCGCTAACAAGCTCCACACGACACAGAATCCCAGCTCTCTGAATGCCTTAAGGATGGACTTTATGCGTATTGTCTGCAGCCATGAGCATTATGTCACCCTCAACTTGCCCTGCTCAACTCTGAGCCCTCCAGCATCCCCCTCCCCTTCTACCTCATCCACCACTTCACAGGTACTCAAGTAGACTCCAAAGTGTAGATCTTTTTTATACTTTTACATTTATGAATCTCAGTTTTAAACATTTCTATTTTCTATTTACAAAATTGTATTCACAGAGTTTATATGATCTTATTAATATCTGTTTTGTTTGGCAGAGCTCAGCATTTTCAAGCATGGTGCAAGACCAGGGTGTGGCCACCATGTTTGAGCTGTCGGTCCCTTTCCGCCAGCAGCACTTCCTGTCTGGCCTGCTGCTCACTGAACTCGCTCTTATTCTTGATCCTGATGGTGAAGGGTAGGTTCTTCATATTTTCTATTATAGTGCCTTTCAAAAGTATTAATCCTCATAAGCATGTTCACATTTGTCACGTTACAACCTTGTACTTTTTTTGAGATATGTATTTTTATTCAGTCGCAGTGGCGCCACATTCAGTAAGGACTGAAACAAAGGTGGTTCATGAAGTCTTGTTGCCTGCAGGGTTTTCTTCCTTCATAAAAAGGCCATCAGTGCCGTTCACTCGCTGCTGTGCAGCCATGATGCGGACCCTCGTTACCAGGACCCTCAGGTTAGGGCGCATGTTGCTCAGCTCTACCTGCCCCTGCTGCCCATTGTCATGGAGGCGCTGCATCAGCTCCACGATTTCTGTGGTCAGTGGAATGTTTTGTACGCCATTTAAAAAAAAAAAAGAAAGAAAAAATATTTTATTTCTGAAACACGACATACCTAAGAGTCCTTTTCATCTTTTAGATTCCTCGCTTTCTCGCGCTCGCCTTTCCTCTGCCTACTTTGAAGACACCGACCCAGACAGTGGCAACATTATCAACCAGTCTGTTGCCATGGCGATCGCTGGCTCCCCTTTACCGCATGCCAAAGCCAACCCATTTACTCTCCCCTCTGTGGTAAGTGACAATGGCAAGGGTCAGCCTGCTCTCCTGGGCTGTACAGACTGACGGGTCGCAGGTCGACTGCTGCGTAGAAAGTCAGCTCCTTCACGCTCTATTTTTGTCCTTTTTCTTCCTTTCTGAAGCAGATCCCAAGATTTGCTCTTGAGTTTCTGTTTTTGTCTGTTCTCCACCAGGCCGGGCGCCAGACCAGCTCTCTGTCTGCCGAGTGCAGCCGGACTCTGCTGGTGTGCTTCCTGTGGGTACTGAAGAACGCAGACGCTTCCCTACTGGAGCGCTGGGTGTCGGACTTATCTGTCCTGCAGATCAACCGCTTGTTGGATCTACTTCATCTGTGTGTGTCCTGTTTTGAATACAAGGTAAAGTAATGAGGATAGATAACCTACTGCTGTGTGTAAGCATTTCATTGCTATTCATTTAACACACGGAAATTGAAATCTAATATATTTCTGCACCAGTTATCTGAGCCCTCACTGTCATAAATCCCTACATCCAATTTAAATACTTTTGAATAAGATGCTAGTGTTTATTCATTGGGCTATATTATTAATTGTAGGATTAAAACCATGGTATATAGCATCCTTTTTATTTATAAAACTGTAGCTTACCATTTGCTCTCACCGTTTGAAAAACAATATTAGAGCAGAGCTTAGAGGAACAACATGGGCAACTTCAACTTCCTTATGATAGCCAGAAAGTTTGGAATCAAAATTCAGAAACTCTATTTTCTTGTTGACACATTCAGATTGGTGTGTGAGACTATAACGTGGTGTGTTTTTGAGTGTACATTAACATAATCGTGATTCTGATTTATCCAAAAAGAACAAATTGTAAATGTGTAATTTTTATTAGGCTTATCTTACATTTTTTTCAATATTTATTAGATTGTTATTTTTGCCAGTTTTATGTACTCTCTAAATATATTTAGTTTTATGACCTTCTACTGTGCTGCTGACATTTTCTGACAAATTTTTCCTGCAGGGGAGGAAAGCGCTGGAAAGAATAAACAGCCTGACATTTAAAAAGTCTCAGGACATGAAAGCCCGACTGGAGGAAGCCATTCTGGGAACTATAGGGGCTCGTCAAGAGATGGTCCGCCGCTGCAGAGGTGAGGAGCGTGAGAATACGATGGTTCATGATTTGTCTACAGCTGTTAAAATCTCACACATTCATCTATTTTTTTGTTACCATAACAGAAAGGAGTCCTTATGGTAGCCAGGAAAATGTCAGGTGGAAAAAGAATGTCACCCACTGGAGACAAAATACAGACAGAGTTGACAAGTATGTTAATTACAATGTTGAAATTGGTATTGAGTTCTTCTCTGATGCTTTCCTATGTGAAAAACTAATGAATGCTGAATAAACTTACAGGAGTAAGGCTGAGATGGAGCAGGAGTCTGTGGTGGATGGAAACTTAGCTACTGAGGTGTCCCTCATAGTACTGGACACACTGGAAATTATAGTCAAGGTAACACTAAATGTTTTCTTTTTTTGTCATATTAAGGTGCCTTTTTATGTTTTTTAAGTTTCAGCATGTCGTGTCTCTGTCCTCCTTCAGACTGTGGTTGCTTCTGAACTGAAGGAGAGCGTTCTTGGTGGAGTCCTGCGAGTGATTCTTCACAGCATGGCAGGCAACCAGAGCGCCCTCTTTCTGCAGCATTGCTTTACTACACAGAGAGCACTGGTTTTCAAGGTGAGAAACTAGTGCCGTTCTTTTTAGGAATTAAACAACTTCAATAGAACACAAATGCATTCCTGCTTTTTTTTTTTATTTAGTCATTTATTTTAAGCGCATTAGATAATTTTCAATGCTTCAGCTTAGACCTCAGAGTTAGTAGTAAATTCAGTTAACTGAAATTGTATTTTTGAGTAGTTTCCAGAGATGCTGTTTGAAGAGGACACTGAGCTTTGCGCAGACCTTTGTTTGCGTCTCCTCCGTCACTGCAGCAGCAGCGTCGGCTCCGTCAGGAGCCAGGCCTCCGCCTCTCTTTATCTCCTCATGAGGCAGAACTTTGAGATCGGAAATGTAAGTTTAGCACTGTTTTAATTTATTCCCTTTCATTGTTCCTGTACCAACATCTCAGTTAAACGGAAATAGATATGCATTGCATGTGAAATATAATGTTATTTACAACTTACCTCTTTCTCTCCGGCGTTGCATCAGAACTTTGCGCGAGTGAAGATGCAGGTCACCATGTCTCTGTCCTCTTTGGTGGGAACATCACAGAACTTCAACGAAGAGCATCTTCGTCGGTCATTAAAGACGATTTTGACATATGCTGAGGAGGACCTAGAGCTGCGTGAAACGCCTTTCCCAGAGCAGGTAGTTTACACGTAACCCTCTTTTTAAATCAGTCTTCAAACTGAAAGGGTGTGATGATGAATGTTGGTGGGTGTTTTTCTTTTTTCAAAACTACAGGTTCAGGATCTGGTGTTCAACCTCCACATGATTCTTACCGACACTGTGAAAATGAAAGAGCATCAGGAGGATCCTGAAATGCTCATTGACCTGATGTACAGGTATTGGGGGGGGGGAAAAAAGAATGAGTTAAAAATGGTGAAGAAAAACAGAAGAAAAATCCTTCCTTTGTTTTCTGTTTTAGGATCGCCAAAGGCTACCAGAACTCGCCTGACCTGCGCCTCACATGGCTGCAGAATATGGCAGGAAAACACTCTGAGAGAGGGAACCACGCCGAGGCGGCCCACTGCCTCGTTCACAGCGCAGCGCTGGTGGCAGAGTATCTCAACATGCTGGAGGACTGCCGCTACCTGCCCATCGGTTGTGTAACATTTCAGGTGATCAGTTATGCTCTATAATGTACAGACAATGATTCAAGTTTTTAGATCTCTGGGTGTTTGTTGTATTTCAACCGCAAAATGTAATATGTCTTATTGGGATTTAATTTATCAGACCAAACAAAACACATAATTAGAAAGTTGAAGGCAAATGATCATGGATTTCAAATTTCCTAAAGATAAAATCTGAGGTGTGGTGCATGTTTGGACTAGTTTATACTTGGTTGAACCAACTTCTGCTATATTTGCTCTTTGAAGTGTTTTGGCGTGTTTCCTTACCAGATTTATATACCTTTAGATTTGTCTTTTGTTGTTTGCAGAAGAGCACAAACTCATTTTGGTTGGAGAGCATCTGTAAACATATATTTTCAAGCATCGTATCAGATTCTAACCTGGACTTCGGTCTAGATTTTGATTGGGCCATTCTAACACATTTATAGGCTTATTTCTAAGTTACCCTTCTATTTGTTACTGTATGTTTAAGTTTCTCTACTGCAAGGTGTCTCAAGTCTTTAGAGCTTCCAACAGGTTTTATTCCAGGACTGCCGTGTATTTAGTTCCTTTTTCATCCTCTGCTCATCTCTGACAGACTGTAAAACAAAAGTGTCCCATTTGTTTCTGTAGGGATTATTTGTAAAGGCTAATGTACAATAGTAGTTATAATTTATCCTAAGCTTTAATCAAACAACAACTCTACTTACTAGTGACTTCTAAAGGCAGCTGGATTTCTGAGTGACTCTTCTAATTTTCTCACAGAATATCTCCTCCAACGTGTTGGAGGAGTCAGCAGTTTCAGATGACGTTCTGTCCCCTGAGGAGGAAGGCATTTGTGCTGGGAAGTATTTCAGTGAGGCCGGCCTGGTGGGCCTCCTGGAGCAAGCAGCTGCCTCTTTTAACATGGTACGACTCACATTCTCTGGCTCCATGTCGACAGACTGCATGGGGTCAGACAGCTCGAGGTCACAGCACTGTATATTGAAATAGGCGTAGTTGATTAAGCCATATTAGTAGATGCGTGATGCGTTATCTTCTAACCACAGGCTGCCATGTATGCTATAAACGAAGTGTACAAGATTCTGTTACCCATCGAAGCCAACAGAGACTTCAAAAAGTTGGCAACTGTCCACGGGAAGCTGCAGGAGGCCTTCAACAAAGTCTACAACCCAGTTAGTTGACTTTCAGATTTTAAAAAAAATCCTCCAAACAATAAAAACGCACTTAATCCTTGTATCTTATGTTGTTTTCTTTTTCACTTCTCAATGTTTCTAGAGTTCAGGATGGGAGGTAACAAATTAATTTCAGTAACTAAATACAGTAATTTAAACATTGAACACGTAATTTTAAGTTTTTACTCTAACAGTCTTTTCCTTCTTCTTATAACTTGGTTTTGTGCTCCTGTGTGGACGCCACATTACTGGTGAGTGTGAGAATACTTTCATTATTTAACTTAGTGGAACTCTGGCTTTATCAGCTTTCAGATTGCATTCCTTTGTGCTTCATGGCCCTATCTCAAATGTCACGTCACTGCCTCTTCACTTTCATTTTGTTACTTTGCTTCTCCGTTTCAAAATGAATTGAATTATCCTAATGTTTTTGGGTTTTTTTGTATCCTGTCTGCAGTCATAGAGAATGTTTGGGACCTATTTCCGAGTTGGTTTCTATGGCTGCCACTTTGGAGATTTGGATGAGCAGGAGTTTGTCTACAAAGAGCCTTCAATCACCAAATTAGCTGAAATCTCCTACAGGCTTGAGGCAAGCTGATTTATCACTATCCTAATAAAAGTGTCACTAGAGATTTATGAGAAACTTCAAAATGAAACTTGTTGTTATGTAGGAGTTCTACTCAGAAAGATTTGAGGATGACGTGGTTGAAATTATCAAGGATTCTAGTCCAGTCGACAAAAGCAAACTGGATCCCAACAAGGTAGCCTAATATGTTTGTTTGTTATAAATAAAAAAGTTGATGTTTTTGAAATAAATGGCCTAATTCTTAGTTTTGCTTTTCCAGGCTTACCTCCAGATCACCTACGTCGAGCCTTACTTTGACACATACGAGTTGAAGGAAAGAATCACCTATTTTGACAAGAACTACAACCTACGAACCTTCATGTACTGCACTCCCTTCACTCTGGACGGCCGGGCACACGGCGACCTGCATGAGCAGTACAAGCGCAAAACGATCCTGACAACGTCTCATGCCTTCCCTTACATAAAGACACGCGTCAACGTCATCCACAAGGAGGAGGTGGATATCTGCAGGATAACCGAGAAGATGCTGCATTTTGCTACAACTGCTTCTATTAAGTTTTTTATTATTTCTCCAGATTATCCTTGTTCCAATAGAGGTGGCGATTGAAGACATGCAAAAGAAGACTCAGGAGCTCGCCTTTGCACAAATCAAGACCCGGCGGACGACCCTAAGATGCTTCAAATGGTGCTGCAACTGTGCGTGGGAACCACTGTCAACCAGGTGCCTGACTTTAAAAAAAGATTTCTAACTGTATTATGTTTAAAATGTCACAAAGCCAACTTCCTCTGAAGTAGTAAGCTGCTTTAAATCTGGCCTAAAGTCTGGTTCAGTCTTTAGACATTCCTCTGCCGATATGTAACGGTTTCTCCCCCTCACAGGGTCCCCTTGAGGTGGCGCAGGTCTTTCTCTCTGACATTCCAGAGGACCCAAAGCTGTTTCGCCATCACAACAAACTGCGGCTTTGCTTTAAAGACTTCACCAAGAGGTGACGACACGCTCTACACCTCAGACTCCAGACCACTGTGTAACCAAGAAAAATAAATCCCGCCCGTCGGCCTCTCCTCTGCTATTTGTGATGCAGGTGTGAGGACGCCCTGAGGAAGAATAAGAGCCTGATTGGGCCAGACCAGAGAGAGTATCACCGAGAGCTGGAGAGGAACTACCACAAACTAAAAGAAGCTCTGGGTCCTCTCATCACCCGCAAAATCCTCCAGCTGTACAGACCCCTGCCCGTGCAGACTGTGCAAACACAACGGTAATTTGAGAGTTTAACAGATGCGCGGGGGTTCACAGAATGAGCTCAGCTGCTTCTTGAACTGCAACAATGGAGCAACATGAAACCACATTTCATCACAATTGCAATGGCTTTGATTTCCTCACATTATTTTGTGCTACATTCACAAACGTTTGTGTATATTATTAGGATTTTATGTGTTAGATTAATACAAAGCAATGGAAGCAATGTTGTGAAGTAAAGAAACATATATTTCTAAAAGAATATTGTGTCAAAAGCAGCATTGAGATCTAACAAAACCAGAATAGATACCAGTCCATTATCTGAGGTCAAGAAAATATCATTTGTAACTTTCTCTGGGGCTATTTCAGTCGCCGTTGAACTCTGAAATCAGACTGAAACTCCTTAAATAGATCTTTACGCACTTGATTAGCAGCGTTTTCTCAAGAAATTTAGATATGAAAGATTAGGTGCAGATCTGTAGCTTAAATCATTCTGAATGAGATAAAAAAAAAACATTTAATGCAGTTTTAGTGCAGCAATTTTAAAGGCCTGTAGTATGCATCTGTTTACTAAGGGTTGATTTTTTTTTAAATAATTTGGTTGGGATTGTATCCAACACTCAAGTTAAAAGTTTAGAAGAATCTAATGCTTTTCTTAACTCAAAATGCTGAAATAAATCAAAACACTCCAAATGGAAATCAAGCTCTACATTTATCTCCAATGCTACCTCACTTTCAGAGGAAGAAGTAATTACATTTGGGAAGATGCCAATGATTTAATTGATTAAAAAAATCAGTTTAATTTTTTTTATTTATTCTGTTAATGATGAAAAAATGCTGTTCTATCTTTGCAAAGCGTATTTTCATACAAGCTAAATGAAATTGAAACTGGTGGTTGTAACATGAAGCATTCAAGAGGTGTAAGTATTGTTGCAAGAATTCAAAGATTTTTATGAAGGTGGCACAAATGTAATTTTTTTTTTAAAGAGAAAAGGATACATTAAAGCCCAAACTGAGTCAGTTTTCTTGGATGTGAAATAAAAATAAAAGTAGGCAGTTGAAAACATTTATGCAACATTACCTTTGTTTAAATTGTTTAAATGAGACCAAAATTACTTGAAGACTGTTAAATAAAAGTTTGCCTCCATTTAGCCTAATTTCATTACTTCCTTGTCTGTGTTTCAGGAATTCCTATGGCAGATCGAGTTTTCGCAAAATTGACTGATGAGGCGCAGAAAACTGGACAGCAACTCAAAGCAACAAGTTGTAGAAACGAGCACCATCTTCTCCCATCTGTCCTTCCCTCCCTCCCCCACCCTGTTGTGCGCCAACTATCACCATACACACGCAATCATTGCTCATCTTGGTTGTTATTTTATCCCCATCCATATGCTCGTTCCTTAACCCCCTTCTCCCAGTATAACACCACTTCTGCTACCATCCACACACTGAAAGATGTCACCTCTTTTTCCCTTCTGTACCATCCTCCCCCTCCGCCATCACTACAGGCTCACACCACTGTAGGAAAAAATCTCGTGTGTTTATACTTGAAGGTTATCTGCTTAGTAAACATTGTCATTTGGTGTGAGGTTCTTTAAGAGGTCTGCGTTTAAAGAAAGCTGTCTAAAGTAATCTCCCAGACCCAAAGTAATCTGTCTGAGCTGATCTGGCTCTAGTGGTTCTACCAAACATTATGTTTCTGAGTTGCTTAAGGTTTCTCGGTTTTGCTTTAGAGAGAGTGTCAGTGGGCTGCCTTTTGTCAGGCCTTTTTTTAAAATTTGCTAGGTTATTCTAATCCAGCTCTGTTAGTAGTCACTGCCAAAGTTTTAAACAAAAAAAAAAAGTCACCTCACTGTGAGTTTTCTTTTGTTGTATGTGGACCACATGATTTACATTCCTTCGTCCTCAAGTTGTCACTTATATCAGCTCATCTCGCTCTAAGAATTTAGTATAGAGACCTGCTGGGCTTGTTCCATGCAAGCTCAGGCCCCACTTCTAGTAAAAAAAAAAAAAAAAGTCCAAATGTGATTTTTTTTTTTTTCTTTTAACTGTGAATTCCTCTGTACGGAAGTCATATGCGATGTTTTATCACAGAAGCTCTGCCTCTAGTTGAATCATCTCCTTTATCTACACAAATATGTTCAGACTGTTGCATCTACTGTCAAACTGCAGTGTGATAACTGAATAAGCTTTACCTGTGTGGGCAAGCCCCCTTTAGACTTTGGGATCTGCTGTTAGAAAGTGCTCTGTGCTCTTATGCGTTCATCATTACTTACTAAATATGTTTTTTTGTTAATTATTATTATTTTGTAGACATTTATTACTACTGTATCTTTAAAATTGCACTATTGTAAACAACCTGGGCACATAAACTGTTATAACCAAACAAGCTTTGCTTTTATTTACAACTGCTTTTTTACCGGGTAGTTTTGTATTTATTTAGTCTGTATTCTATTAAATATTTCTTTCTTCAAACCGCTTAGCATTTCTTTTTGGGGTTGGGGAGGTGGGTTGAACAATTTGGGGCTCATAAATATTTTTGATGGATTAAATATTTACCATTCAGTCCAACTTTTTCACTATGTGTCCTGTCCTAGCAGCTCAGAAACAGTGTGGTAGGTCAGGTTCCTATACAGTGTCAGCGAGACACTGCTAAAGGGGAGGAAGTATTTTTATTTTTTTATTTTTTTTTTCCCCATGTTGTTTAATTATCAAGTTCTGGTGGCAAACTGGAAAGGCTATGGAAAAGGATATGGAGAGAGAAAGAAAAAAATAGTGGGATAAACACTGGGAATTACACCAACAATGACAAAAATAAGAAGCCAAAAAGACGGTAAAAAAGGCTTCTACTATTTTAAAACAGCCTTGAAAATGTAATTGTACTAAGTGTAATTTAAAAATATATATAATGCGGTATGAAGAGAGCCGCTTTGCAAGTCCACTTTTTTGGACTTGTTCTGAAAAGTTTCCCCTATTGTCTCTGGCACCTATGTGAGACAAGATATGGGCTTATTCTTTTTTATTTTATTCATTTATTTATCGTTGCTTTGCAATAGTTATAACAGGTGTATGACTTGTAATATTATAAATTGTTTTTTCTACCCTCAATGTTTATTTTTGTTTTAAATCAATTTAAAAGGAGCAGTATTGTGCATTTTCCAGGCATATGGATTGGAGTAATTGTTACCGTCAGTCTTTATGAAAAAAGCCATATATCTCAAAAATGACTTAAAAGAAATATATGTATATAATAATATATAATGTAATGCTTTGAAATTAGACCTCTGTCTCTTTAAACCCTTTTAAAACACCACCTTCATTTAACAATGTTTTTTTTTTTCAGCATTGCACTGAGAAATAGCTGGTCTAATGAGCTCAGCAGTTGCCAGTTCCGTCAGGTGTTTGCTAATTGTTGTTGGCTAGTCTGAAGGAGCTGAGAGGGGGAGTCTTGGGGAAGGGCTGCCCTGTGAGGGCATGTTGGAAGCTGCTGCTCTGAGAGGGAGCCTCAAAGGTGGCGCTTGGTCCCCCAAGGCGTTTTACAACAGCTGAATGGCTGCCACCAATTAAATTCTCAAACTAACAAGAAAACCAACATTGCAGGTTTGTTTTTGATTAGGAGATAACAATATAGAATATTTTAACGCTCAAAATAGTCGATTTTACATCATTTGAAGCGGTTGAATGTGTTTGTATTGTTTTATTTTTCATATTTCCAACCTGTCAGGTCGTCTTACAGTTAATGACCAAAGCCTGCGCCTGTCCTGGGGGCTGCTGGCCCTTTAAGAGGAGCAGCAGCAGGGAGGGGAGGGGAGGAGGAGGGTCGGAGCATCTCGGCTGCAGTGTTTTTGTCTCACTGAGCGCTCCTGGGCCGAGAAGACTGAAAGGATTTCCAGAGAGGGGCCAGGTAAGCGCTGTGAATAAGTTTCATTTCCCCCGTTTGAATCATTGCTTCGCGTCTCTTTTCCGAAACGTTTTGAGGCACTTCAGACAACGCGCCTTTTGGAGACTTTCTTTGTGAAGCGTCGCCTCTGCCCATTCCGCGGGGGGCTTTTCTGTGAAGTAACGGGCTATAAATGTACTGAAACACGCGCAAATGCAACGCTACGTTTGAATTAATTAGCAGAATTGAGACCAGGTGGGTTTTTCTCGTTTTGCATCTTCGTTTCTGTTTTACATTCAGAGGAATTTGAGACGGAGCCTCGGAGTCGTTTGCCCCGTTTTTTGTTTGTTTGGAGTATTATCTGACGCGCCGCAAAATCTAACCCAAAAATATGTTTAATAATCCCTACTTCACCGAAAAATCAAATTCCCTTAGGGATGCGTCTGTCATTTTAAAGAGAATGATTTATTTCATTTGGTTGAATTTTACTGCGTTTTTCTCCAGCAGCCCAAATTTATGGTCTGTTTGGATATTTTGGATGAAGGCTCATTTTGCAAGGACTTTTCCTCACAGCCCAAACCTCCGCTTAAATGACTGAAGCTGTTTCAAACGTTGTGAAAACTAAATAACGAAGAAATTTGACGCCTCTATATTTGACAATATTTTATCTCTCCGGCCAGTTTTTGTTGTTGTTGTTTGTTTTCCACAGTAGAGAAGCTATAGAAAGGATTGCACAACTTTTCTCTTGCCAAAAGCCAGTGAAGGGTTTCAAAATTTTAAATTCATTAGGAGATTAAAGCCAGTCAATTGTCTGGAGTACTCTGGGGAGAGGGTGGGTCCAGGCATCCCTGACTTCATGACTTCCAGATGTGTTTCCCCCCTTCCTTACTTTTTGCTCTCAGATTTGCTGGTCGGCAGACTCTGCCACTAGGATGAGGTTTTATGGATGAAGCAGAACAGGTGGAGTGTAAAATACCCCAACTTGACTGCATTTATATGAATATAGTTCTGAATTTTCTCATGAAGCACTCTGGTGACTCCACTTATCAATTAACTCCCATCAGCTTGACAGATATAATCAACGATTTCCTAGGGAAATCCTCAAATAGTAAATGATTGTATTATTTCCAAAGCTGTTGACTTCCTGGCCCTTACATGACTTGACACTCCAGAGTGGGAGATGTGTGGCATTTTTTTTCAGATTCGTCAGAAAACACATCAGATGTTGTTATTGTGGAGGACATGAAGGTCTTGGCAGGATGTGGGGGAGTAGTCATTGGCCTGTTACACTTCATCACAGTACTCCACTGTTCGCTGTTGTATAATGACTTACTGACTGTATGTAATCATATAACAGGGAATAGCTTGTGGCAGCTGCATGGCATTTAGACTTGGGCTCTGACTTCACTTTTGGCTTGTCACATGGAAAGAGAAGTTGTGTACGTCTTACTAGTGAACCCCATTAAGCCGATTTCATTTTGCTTGCAGTGAAGGCTGAAAGTTCTGCGGGTCTTGAAAGCTGGAGAAACGTTTTCTATCTCTGACTTGTTAAAGTCACAATCTGAGAATGTTTTGGTCAGGTCCGGAGTTTCCCCTCACCAGGTTTAGGAATGTGGCTGTCTCATTAAAGCGTTCGGGCCCAGGGGTGCTGCGGTGGAATGCAGCGCTGTAAACCCCATTTGCACACCAGGCCACACGCCGGGCATTTAAATGCTTTGCTGAGACTAATGAAATTACAACTCCAGGGTGGGTTTGTCACTGTCTTGTGGCTTTATTACAGATTAACTTCTCCAAGTTTTATGGAATGCCCTGCTTTTTAATGTTTTGTTTCAGTCCAAAATAAATAGATAAAAACAATTTTAAAAATTTGGCCAAACTTTACTGGAAAACTTCAAACGTTTCTCTAAATTAAGTTGAAGCTCAGTTGACGATGTTGATTTCAGCCACTCTAATGACTTTCTTTCTTACTTGAAGCTCAAAATACAAAAGTGTACATTTATATGTTGTATTCATATAATGTGCTTTTTTTTCAACAGGAGCTTTTCTTTCTAAGTTTTAAGGACTGGATTGTTTATAAACTAAGGGAAACTCATGCGACTCTGTAAAGCCGGCTGCAGAAACGTCTGCAAAGATGATACCCCAGCACAACATAGATAATTAACGATACCAGTGGAGAGATGCTCATTGTGAACATATGGTCTAAATCTTGGTTTCATGTCCTGGAAAAAGTACTTATCTTCTCGAATAATCTGACTGATCTCACCTAATACCCTGATGACTCAGAAAGCCAGTTGACTCCTCTGTCCACTAAATGGCTTAAATATGTTGGTATAATTGGCATGGAGGATGTTTTGCTGTCCTTATTCTTGCAGAGCATTTCTTTTGGAACCAGGAGGTAATTGATAAGATTCATGAGGGGAAACAACTTAACCAAACCACAGTAACATTGCGTCTTATTTTGCTACACACACACCGACATGATCTTTTAACCCTAACTTTGCTCTGACCACCTCGTCTCATTTCCGTCTGGAGTTTGTCGTTCTCCACCTCCAAAAGACCTCTGCAACCTTCTTCACTGCCCCCCCTCCCCACTTCTGCAACTTGCTCAGGAATCTTCTCCAAAAGATTTTTTTTCTTTTTTTTTCTTTTAGTGTGTATCTTTTTTCCGGTGCTGCTCCTTGCCGCTCGGCCCCACCCTTGCGCAGTTTCCTGTTGGAGGTCAGCACAATGACCAATAAGCTAGACCGGCGGGTATTTATTCTGCTCCTGTTCCAGGAGTAATGTGAGCTGGACAGCCCCTCCTTTTGGCTTTGCTCTGCAGCCGCCACCAAAGACTTCAGCCCCAGTTACTGTCTGCTCCTCCACATCACTGTTTAATGTGAAAAACAGGCCTTTAAGGTTTTTTTGTTCTTTTCTTTTTCTTAAATGGACATCCCTTTAGGTTAGGATTTCACTGTCCCAAATTTCAAGGCTGCAGTAGAGAGCATGTCCCTCCAAAAGGAGTGGAACACACTGTATTACCACCATAATATGAGGTCATCTGGCTTCAGTGCAGTTTGGCAAAGCCGATTTGTGTCAGGCAGTGACATACTCTTTTTAGCCACGTTTGTATGCGGTGACAGAGATTTGTTGCAATTTGTTTCAGTTTTTTTCTTTTTCTTTAGACTCACGAGACAAATCTCTTCAGCTTTTAGTTTTATCTCTAGAGTAGAGCCTTTTTTATTGGCCTTTGTGTAACTTTTTGTGAATATCTGAGATGGGTGTCTTCATTCTGGGTTTTTTTAGTCTGCGGAAATGCAGTTTTGTTGGTTTGTTTTTAGTCTGCATTGTGTTGCATGTTGGGTTGCTCTCAGTCTATTTTGGGTGGGCAGAACATGTAAATGATGGTATTCTTCTAGGCGTAACCTTAAAAACAATGAGAAGTTTGTTTATGCTTTGTGAGGAACCATTTTAGTCCTTTTTTGATCTTTCCGATGTTTTTTTTTCTAAATTAAAAGCAGCAGAAGTTCAGCTGGGATTCATTCTGGAGGAGAACTCCCATTTTCCTCTGACTTAAGAAGCTTTCTTCCTTTACATTCCCACTTTTTTCTCCCCTCACATGCTGCTCTGCTCTAAGCAAATTTCTCCCTCTCTTGCTCTCTGTTTTTTTTTTTTTTTTTTTTTTTCGTTTTGCTCTCCTTGTTACTCTTTCTCCTGGGCTGGGAGGAAGTGACTGGGTTGTTTTTGTGTCCTTGGGGAATACAAAGATGAAAATCCCCTTCCTGTAACCCGTTTCTTCATCAGATCTCAACCCATTATCTCTATTTTGCAACATAAATTAGCTTGCTAAGATGAGACCAGGACATAAAGTGATAAGAGGCTTTATTTGTTTTTTACTTAGCTGACCTAATGAATGAAAAATGTGCCCTTTTCTCAGCAGCCTGTTGCTGATGTTTTCTCAGTGAATTAAAACCAACTAAATCATTTGTTTTTTTTAAATAAAATTAATGCTCCTTCCCTGAATAAATCAACTCAATAGCTACAGCTGTTGGTTGATATGTGGGAGTTTCGGGCCTCAGACAGCGCTGACGTGTTGGCGGATCTGTGTGTCTTCATGGGAGGCGTGGGAGTTTTGTCAGTCTCTTCTGTAACAGTTTGCATTTATTGTTGTTCCAAAGCTGGCTTTCTAACAAAATCATCTGCACACAGTAGTCTGTTGTTGATTTTGTAGTGGAAAAATGTAAAAATGCTTTTGGGACATTACCAAATCAGCTCTGGACGTCTGTCCCCTCGGTGCCCGTTTTGTTTCTTTTATTTCCACTTACTTTCAGCGTGTGGCTTTTGTAGCAGCAGTTCGTCAACTGTTTGTTTGTTTTGAGGCAAATTTCCTTGCCGCATGCTCATGCACATACAGTCTCTCTCAGCCTCTCTGTCTCTGAGATGCCCCTCCTTGCTTTCTATTAAAACCAGCTGTGGAACTAGCAGACGAATGAATGGCTCTTTGTGATTTGGCCGCCGTTCCGGGTCTGAAACGATCTGTTTCTCCCACTACCTTCCCACCCACCCTTGCCTCCAACCCTCACTGGTACTGGCATGACAACACAATTAAACAATGGACTGAACAACCAGGGGCTCTGTTATGATATTATGCAAAGGTCACCCTTTGGTAATTCTGAGGCCCTGCAGACAAAATGTCCGGCCTTAATCATAGCTGAGAATCTGCAGGCACTATCATGGAGCTTATCTGCTGAACACTCATGCACTGGTTAAGTCTACATTATGAGGAATGCAGTAAAAGTCTCATGAAATCAGTTTGGTTTGCATAGGTGATGGCTGTTCCCACCAAACTTGGAGGGTGTGTGTCTGTGCCATGGGATTTAGGAGTGTTAGTCACAAGAAAACAGCACATTGCCTAATCACATGGGAAGGCAACTCCCGCATGTAGCCTTGAATTGATTAGTGTGCCCAGAGTAGAAGTGTGGAACAGGGTGGGGAAAGAGGAGCACTTAAACACGGATCACAAGGTCTGAGCAGCTCATCTTATAGGGGTGTATTCTTTGCATCAGAGTTGTAGGTCAAAACACTGGAATGTTTACGGATGCTTAATTTTTCCCAACCTGTTTCAAGTGTTGCGTTGTGTTGATGCTGTTTTGTAACCTGATGTAAGTCTGTTTTTGTCTGCACGCCATTAAGTGGTGTGGGGCCAAAAGCTTATGTTTCCTGATGACCAAGTCATGATATTGCCCTTATTTTTGGTTTTCCAGTCTTCAGACTGCTACAGTAGAGCATAGTCAGATAAAGTTCAGGTTTCCTTTGTTCATATTTCCCACAGGTGTTGACTGTTGAGGGAAACAGAAGGGAGGAAGAGCGAGGATCCTGGGGAGGAGACGTCCCATCCTCACAGCGCAAGCAGCTGGTATGGAGCACAAGAAATACTTTAGATTTTTCCTAAGTCAAAGCCTATTTCCAAACCTTCAGCAAAATAGACATTATCATTAAACTCAAGAGTTGTAATGCAAAGAAAAAAATCCATAATTTTTAGTCCAGATGTAATTCTTTTTAATCTTTTGCAATAGCAGTAATATTAATCAAATGACTCAATTAGTCTGTTAAACTTAGTCGAGCTGACTTCAAAATGTTGCCTGGTATGTCAAATGACTCCTGAGGGTGGTCTCAGTCCTCTGACACAACAAAGAGACAAGAATGTTTATGCATGCTGTAAATCAAAGCCAGTCATCAAATTCCCAAATGGGATGCAAGAGTTTAGTTTTAAAAAATAAATCTCAAGCACAAACCAGTTTGTACAGGAGGATGATGAAGTCGCATTGCGATGCGGTTAGTCTCGTGACATCTTACAGGACATACCACAGACATGTAATTTGTGCTGGATGACCTGCATCTTATCCCCTGAGGCCAAGCTTAATCTTAATGGCAGAGAATGGAGGGAGTCGACTGGGCAATGAGAGCTTCCTTTGGTATGGATTTAATCGGGGGAAGAGTCAGGATGATCTGAAGAATGGTAGAATCTTGAGAGCTGAAGATGGTAAGCAGGTCAGTAGTGCTACGACACTTATGGGAATACATACACACACACACGGAGATGCTGCAGAATCACCCCATTCACCACTGATGTAAAAACAGATGTGGAGGCCTAGTGGTGTGGGCATTTGGGGAGGATGATGTGGGAGGAAGAGCTTCCAGAGAAGGAGTGAAGGGAAACTTTGAAGCAGAGAGTAGCTTGAAGGGAAGAGGGGGAGAAAAAGGGTTTTGGAATCGGGACAAATTTAGCGGACGTCGGCCTTTGTGTCTGGATGGGATGGTGGTGGCTAAACTGCCGGCTCTAATTATATCTCATCAACTTTCCCCTTTCTGTCCTCCGCCCTCCTGCCCACAAACTCTCACACTCTGTCACAGTCACTGTGTCGCTTTCTCACAGATTTGGCCGTACTGACACCACACTACAAGTGCAGCACATAATCAGTTTCACACTTATGCTGGAGATAAACAGACCTAAAATAAATCCTCAAGGAGGCAGCTCAAATTCTTCTTCTTTTTCCATCAATATACAATTTAAGATTCCCAAGCCATCTTTTTCTCCATAGACTCAGACGGTATGAGGAATGTTTACATAAGGCTAAGTAACAACTTGTATCAAGCATTAAGAATCGGCTGTCAAGAGCTTTTCAAGGGTTTAAATGTTTTTGAAAAGCAGGGCAATGCTGCTGTAATGTGTTCTTCTTATCTGGTGACCTTTAACTCCCTGTCTAAAGGTATAGCCATGAATGAATAGCTGAGACAGTAAACTGTTTCTAAGAGCTACTAACAGCTTTTGAGCATTCTCTGGCATATTTTAAAACCCTCACTAATACTGAAATACTCAACTTTCCCTCTTCTTTCCTAACAAGATACTACTAATGAGATACTTTTGTATCTCATTAGGATGTAGCAGTATCCTGATGAGAGTGTTGACTGGTTCTCCTTTAGTTTCCAATTAAGCCTCTAAACCAGGGGTGCCAAAAGTCAGTCCTGGAGGCCCAGCATCCTGCATGTTTTATCCTCCCTGCTTTAATGCACCTGGATCCAATGATGTCTCGTTAAAAGGCCCAAGAAGAACATTGACAGGCTGAAGAGGTTGTTGGTACTACCAGGGAGAGAACTAAAACGTGCAGGATGCCGGCCCTTTGCTCTAAACATAGCAAATTATGTTGTATTATAAATTGCCCCAGCAACTATTGAGATAAATGATGCTGATTTGAGACCCTTTACAAGTAATGAATTGGTAATGGTGTTACAATGCCATTTTCACCCCCTCCAATACCAATAAACTTTAATTTTGTAAAGAACATTCCACTGTGGAACTGGAAGATATTTTAATATCCAAAATGAAACACAACAACCAAAAATAAGAACTAAAACAGAAATAAAAACCACTTGCAACCAAAACCATAAATAAAATGCATTATGATGTCTCTTTAAACAAAATTGCCCTTCGTATTTAAGTATTTATCGTCAAACTGGAAATCATCAAGCTCATTTTAATTTAACAAGCAATTTACTGATTAAATATTTTTGCGACACTTTTATTTTGAAGTCATGCATATTTTGACCAGTTATATTTCCAAATATAGCCTGGTTGTTTTTCTTGAAGTATGGGGGGAGGTGTGCAAGTGATGAAGCATCACCACTCTATACAGGCGGAGAAAACTCATGTCTAGCTCTTCTTCTAGAAACTTATCAGAAAAACTCTTTGAATTGTAGGGCCAGTATTTTAAATTTGAACGGTTTTTAAACCATAGCTTCTAAAACCTTGATAACCAGCCCATGTCCATCTGGGGCATTTAATAATTTTACTGTTCTTGATGCACCTTCCAGTTTATTCATCCTTACAGCAGTCTGATGAGGAGGGCTTTCAAATATCACATTTCTAGTGTGTGCATAAATGCATACCATACTGTCAGATATCCATTGTATGTGGCCATTTCAGAATGTATGTGATGAAGGAGCACAGATGAGGAGAATTACACAGAGGAAACTTAAGTGAACACAGCATTTCAAAAATACCAAGTCTGCTCAGTCAGTGTTTCCAAATGTCCTACTTTTCACAAACGAGCAAGCACCAGTTATGGTCACAAGACAGACAAAGGGAGGGAAGAGGAGAAGAGAAACAACCCAGTGCTGAATCAAATTGACTGCCTTTAGAAATATAGCAGAGTTTGTTTTGTTTTCACTAAAATGTTTGATCTTAACTTCTTAGAGCTACGGTATTAAAATTAAGTTGAACTTTTCTGTGGATGACTCAATCGTACCCGTTCCCACAAAGTGATGACCTAGAAAGTTAATCTTTTCCAAGAAGATACAAACTTTAAATGACTGGCATGAGGGGGATTTAGTGCTGCCTCTGCCAGCGTGATAAAGGCAAAAAGGAAATCTTTTGTTTTTTCAGAAATCAAATACATCACCTCTGAAATAACAGGACATTCAAGTAGATTCGAGGAAAAGTGGAGAAAAACAAAAAAGTGAGCAACCCCAAATACCCCTGATCATCAGCTGACGCCAAGCAAGAGAGACAGAAAAGAACTGATGTGGAAGATTAAAGGGGAAAAAGAAGTAAGAGTGAGAAGGAGCAGAGACTGGGAGGCAAACCTTAAATTGAGAGACAAAGTTGGTGTGCGCAGATGATTCCTAATAAGGCTGTAACTGGCAAATCTCTGTGCTGGATTCAGCTGCCAGGAAACTTTCACCCTGTAACTCTTCTCAGGCTGCTAAGAACAGAAGCAAATACGCAATCAGCTGTATTTCAGAGACTGAACGAGTAAAATTAGAGGCTGAGAAAGCTGTGCAATGCAAGAAAAAAAATGAAAACTACACGGTGTGTGCTGTGCAGCTCATTCATTGTAAACAGATAATTTAAATAATTACTTCAGCTCTGTATTATTGTTGGTGCAGGAAACATCCAGTCTGCTCATTATTAATTGAAAGCTGTCTGTCTTCTAACAGGTGAGAGTTTGTGTGTGACTGAAAAGCAGCTGCTGGTTCGTCATGGCTCAGGTGATGCACATGGACCCTGGCTTTCCAGGTTGGTTTTAAATTTACTAATAATAACAATAATGACTGAATACATGCTACAACATTAAATCTTTGTCTTAAAAAAATCCAGAAAAACTACATCCATGTAAGAGTTTATATTTCTGTTTAAAACATAATCATTTTTTTAAAGTATTCTTCAAAACGATGGTTTTATCATTTCATCTTTCCTGGTGCCACATAGATCACCAAATATAGTTGCTGATAAGAGTTTCGTTTTGTCTAAATTAGACCAACAACAATGCTATAAATGGGTTTTGGCAGGCACTATAGCTGATTTAACTCCTTACTGACTTGCCTGATTTAGTTAAAGAACTATACCCAACTATCTGGAGCGACATGTAAGATTTAAAAAAATATAGTTATAGTTTTTTTTTTTTTTTAACTAGCATATTTGTATTTACTTAGAGGATTTATTGCGTTACCGTAGAGTTCATTTCATACGTATTAACCTTAGCATTTCAGATCATAGACTAGTAATCATCCCACCAAATGCTCTGAAAAAAGTTTTTAAAATGTTGTAGTTTATTTGTGTTATCATGTCTGTTTGTTTGATTTACCATTTTATTTTTAATCTTTTTTTTATTAAGATTAATAAAAAAATCTTAATAAAAATCTCAATAAAAGAGAACCTACAGTAGTGGAGGTGGGCATGCTGCTTATTTAGGCCCTTCTTTTTTACAGGCACATAATTGCTAACTGAATATTTTCTGTGTTGTTTACTATTTTGTTTTCCTAAAATTATTTAATAATGTTAAATTAATTGTTTGAGTTAAATTGTCTAAAACTCTTTGTATTTGCTGGTTCAATGATTACTCCATTGACTTATTTATTCATCTTTTATTTTTTTTGTCAGATACTTTGGACCATATGTGCATTTTGTCTTAAAGTGAGATTAGATTTAACAACAATCCCTTTGGTGTCTAATTAGTGGAATTTTACAAAGTGCATGCTCTATTACACAGGACTCCAGAGATTATTCCAGTTTTTAAAGTCTGAGCCCAAGATTAGACAAAGATTTCCGTTTGTTTAACGTTGATTTCCTTCCCCTACAGGGAAACTCAACTCGCCTGCTCCTCCGACGCTGCACACCAAAGAACAGGAGGCGCCCTACTCAGTGGAGACCCCCTATGGCTACCGTCTGGACCTGGACTTCCTCAAATATGTTAACGACATAGAAAAGGGTAACACTATTAAAAAGGTGCCTATACAGCGCCGGCCACGCTATGGCTCCCTGCCTCGGGGGTACGGCTACACCGGCTCCTGGTGGACCTCCACGGAGTCTCTGTGCTCCAACGCGAGCGTGGAGAGCAGGCATTCCTCTTATTCCTACTGTGCCCCAGGCTACCACACATTACAGAGACCCAGCTTTAGCACAGCTCGGGTGGAGAAGACCCTTTTAGATGCTCGCAGGAAGCTGGAGGAGGAGAAAGAAGGGAGGAGATTCTCCAACCTCGGCAGCATGAACAACAGTATGGCAGGGTCTAACACCTCCCTTAGCAGTGCGCACAGCTTCAACCGGGCACAGGGTGGAGGGACTTTCACTCCTTTGAGCTCAGGCCTGTCCACACCAGTGACGCCGACCCCTGCACATTTGCAACATGTCAGAGAGCAGATGGCCGCGGCCTTGAGGAAGATAAAGGAGCTGGAGGAGCAGGTGAAGACCATCCCTGTGCTGCAAGTTAAAATCTCTGTGTTGCAAGAAGAGAAAAGGCAGCTCAGCGTTCAGCTCAAAAGTCAAAAGTTTCTTGGACACACTCTGGGTTTTAGCCGAGGTCGAAACCGTGGAGAGTTGTACATCGACATTCCTGAGGAGGAGGTAGGCACGGGAGCTAAAAGCACCAACAAGACAACAGAGTCATTGTCTCCGACTGAAGTCTCTAAGCAGGATTCAGGGTGTGAAATCGAGGACACAGTGATTGTGGGTGGAGCCCGACCAGATGCTAAGAGAGAAGTTCGCACCATTGGAGTTGGACCAGAGGAGTCTAGGGGCAGACGTGATGTGGGGGTCTGGGTTCGAGAGAAGGATCTGGGTCTTCTCGCAGAGGCTGAGGTGCTCAAAGACCAAGTTGGGCAGCTTGAGGGGAAGCTAAAGAGGACTCTGCAAGAACTGCAGGCTGCACAGCTGCAAAAGGCTCCACAGGCAGAGCATCCGGTAATGGCAACCAGCATTGGGTGGCAGGAACCACAAGGCAGCACTCTGCATACTCTGGTCAGCTTCACACAGCAGCCACAGCAGAGGGAGCAGAGAACTGTGGGGATCCAAGTGTACACGCTGGAGAAACCTACAGTAGTGGAGGTGGGAACGCTGCTCCGAGCAGAGACCTGCAGCCCTCCCTCACGTCAGCCAGCAGGTGGAGTTACAGAACGTCACCACAAAGAACAAACTGAAGGTTTGTGTTAAACTGATGATGTCGGGAGAGAAACTGAGGGGCTTTCCACCAAAGTAGTTCCACTTCTGAGACGGTGCTCTGTTAATACCATTAATAAACTTAAAACTATCAGCTCCAGCCCTGGCGCTAACTTAACATTTACCCTTTGCTTTTGTAGGTTTGAGTTCTTTTGGAAAAACTTCACAACAGCCCAGTTTAGTTTGTGCTTTAATTGAACTCTAGTTGCTTTACTTTGAAATTCTGGCTCACTTAGGGAGATGTGAATGTGCAACCAAACACTAATGTGGACCAAACGCTGGTTCACCTAAAAGTTTTGGTTCGGTTGAAGTGAATTCTGGTGTGGTTTGAAATATAGAGACCTTCAAAGTTAAAGCTGCCTAATTCATGAAAACATTACCTTTTCATTTTCCTGCAATTTCATATAAATTCTACCGCTGCCGCACATTTCTGCATACAGTCATCATTTTTCAACTGAACATATAAGCACATTTTATGACTATTTTTTTAATTAATATTGAGTCTTTTTTTATTGCCATCTGGCATTTATCAATCTGCTCAACTATGAATTGTAAGGATTCCTTTCACTGAACGTTCATGAGTACTGCTAAGAAGTCGAATATGCTGGTTTGCATTGTGAATAATCTCAGCAAACAGAGTGTTGACTTAGTCATAATTGATCCACCTTCTTACAGGAATAAAAAGACAAACCTTGTCACATGTGTAGCTGATTCACTGCAGACCTTTGAAGATTGATTGAAAACATCACTGGGAGGAGGAAGCAAGAGAGTTGAAGTTCAAAGTGACAAAATAATATGATTCTCCAGAAAAATGAAGCCAATTTTTAGCTTAGAACCTTTTGATGACTTTCTTTTGAAGAAACAAAAAAACTACTTAGGTCCAATTAGGGCTTAAGTTTCTGATCTTTAAACAAGCATTTGATACAAAACATTTTGTGAAAGTTGTAAGCATTTTTCACACAAAAACTGGATATTAAAACTAGAACAGATTGGGCAGAATCAAATCTGATTGGGATGGATGTTCAGTACTGTACTGTTTTTTTTGTTTTGTTTTTGTTTGTTTTTTCTTGTAATAATTTACTTATTGACATTCCTTCCATGTCTCAAAAGATCCCGTTGAGTTGCCAATTGCAGTCAGCTCCAAGCAGGTTCGTGACGTCCTGAAAAGTGGGCTATCCACCTCCGTACCTGTCAGTAATCCTGCCATCGTTGTAGCATCTGGTGATCAGATTGGCTTGGTGCAAACCATAGAAGAGTCTCCCGAGACCTTTTCTAAATCAGGTCTGTGGATTGAGTTAAGTAAAGTGCGCTTACTTTGTTCTCCAAGTATCAGGTTTTTATTTTAACTTTGATTGATGGTTTTGTTTTAGCCTCATCTCCCCAGTCCTCGCTGAGATCAATTATGAAGCGGAAAGCAGAAGGTGAACCAGGCTCCCCCTCTACAAAGAAAAACCTGCAGTTCATTGGAGTCAATGGAGGGTAAGTGGCTATTACAACAAAGCAGCACTGAGCCATTTTTATCCACTTAGCAGTGAGATCATTAGAGCCAAAGCGATGCTGTAAATGGAAATAAAGCAGACATTACTTTTCATGAACTTGGTAATAATATTTCAGAGGACTAAGAGATGCATTGTCTCCCAGGTACGAGTCCACTTCTTCAGATGATAGCAGCAGTGAGAGTTCAGACGATGGGAGCGACTCCAGTGAATATCATGAAGCAAGAGAAAAACTTCCAGAGTCCACCAATCAGCTCCAGCGTATAACTCTTAATAAAACTTCCCAACCCCAAGAAGAAAGCACCAGTGCACCTCAACAAACTGACATAAAAATACCAGCTATAACCCATTTACAGGACACAAAACTGCCAGAAAATGCTCATCATTCACCAGCAACTGACTCTGTTGAGCGAAAATGTGCCTCCCACACATCTACCACAGTCTCCACCTCAACACCTCCAGCCAAGGATTCTGCCTCCTCTGTGGACCAAATAGCATATAATCACACTGTTGCCCAGGAGACCACTTCCACATCACCTAACACTGAATCTGCACCAATCGCCATTAAGTGTTCTTCAACATGCATCACTAAATCTGCAGAAGTAAATGCTCTGTCACAAACGTCTACCACCTCCTGTCAACCAGAGTCCAAAGCAGCACCTGAGAGCGTTAAACAGGAGTCCTCTAAACCAGTCAGGTAAATGTAAACACACTTTACGGAGAATCTGTCAGGGAGGTTTCTCTCTCATTTGTCTGCTTTGCTATTGTCTGTGCAGGCTGGAGCTGAGTGAAAGCCTGATGTCAGCTCTCTGTACTCTGCAGAAAGCCCTGGGGGAGCCCAATGCTTTCAGCCAACAAGCAGCAGTATGTCTCCACACTACTTCAATCATTAACTACATCTTGGAAATCCAAGAAACTAATGGTAGTTTCTCGTTCTTGAAACAATAGGATCATATGCTTTGTGAAATTTGATCTGCAGAGTTTTGCAAAAGCATCCATGCCACTTGAGATTTTTTTCTTAACATCTTGCATTATGACCACACATTTTAATGTATTTTAGGACTGTTTATAATGATGGAACTCAACATTGAACTGTAGAGTAAAAGGAAAATGATGCTTTTTTCACTAATAAAAGTTTAAAAAAAACAATTACCACTGGTTTCTAGTGGTATTAATTTTCAGAAAATTTGTATTTGTAGACCAGACTATTCTCAGTCATACTGGACTGATATGTCAAATGAACATAACTTTTTGAGTCTTGTCAAAGATTTTCAATTGGATTTAGGGCTGCCAGTTCGTATACATGAATATGTTAAGACATTAATCATTGTATTTGGTTTTGGCTTTAAAAGGGAGAGAGGTTTGTTAGATTTTTCAAGGAGGAATGTCCTCCTGCAGCCTTTAAGAGATTTTTACAGGATTGCGTTGTACTTATCTTGATGCATCATCCCTTAATCAGTGAAAGATTTCTGCCAGACTGATCTTTACATTTAGGCCAACATGTTAGGATTTGGTTTAATCTGACTGAAGCAGCTTTTCTACATGCTTGCTGAAGATTGACCTTGTAAACATTTCCGTAAAAGGTTTTCCTTTTTCTACTCATCTAAAAGAGCCAAATTGGGATTGGTGTCATTCATGGTTATTAGTTGTCCTCAACATCTTGCCCCACCTGAGTGGTGGATCTCTGCAGCTCCTCCAAAGTTAATTTGAACCTCTTGGATGTTAAGATGGCTTGAACAAATCTCTTGGAGTTATTTGGCTTATTTATTTATTTATTTTTCTTATTGAACCTGACTCCACTTTAAGCTGTTTTACAGCTTTACTTCTAACAGCAAATTGTTACACTTCATTGCATTTAGGGGTATTGGTGAAAAGGGGTTCTACAACAAATGGATATTAATGGATTATGTCAATTTAAAACATCAGAATTTGTGACTGTATTGTGACAAAATATAACAAAGCTCAAGAATGAATCATTTTGCAAAGTGCTCTGTATTTAGCTAAATAAATACAATAAATATATTTATTGCTTTCTGCAACTAAAATCTCAAACAATGCCTTTTGCTTTCACTGTTGAGTTCATTACCCAGTCATGTCTTCATACTCAGCAGTCTGTTAAATGGTTTTCTGCCTTAAGCATCCTCATTGTGTCTGCTCACAGAGGACAGCCTACACCATCGTCCTACAGGAGTGGCTGCGTGTGTCCTGTCACAAGGCGGCCAACACAGCGGTCGTCAAGGCCTACATGGACACCTTCGCCTCCATCTCCCCTCAGCTGCTGGAATTTGTGATCAACATGGCAGATGGCAATGGGAACACGGCGCTGCACTACACTGTCTCACACTCCAACTTCCCTGTGGTCAAACTTCTGCTGGACACTGGTGAGAGTCGAGATATAATGCAACCACAGACCTTGACTCTTCATATATATATATCAGTGTGTGTGGAATGGGGTAATGTGACTTTGTGTGTGTGAAAGTGTTTCAGGTATTACTGTGGAATTGTTTCATACTGGCGTGACGGCTCTGTAGCATGAGAGCTGGCAGGAAAGTGTTGAACAGTTTTCAATTTGCTTTAAGTATTTTTCAGGTCTGGAAAAGTAATGTATAAAAAACGTTTAAGGGCAAATATCCGCATTTCCAGGCTTTATCGTCTCCTTTACCTCCTAGTTTCCTTCCTTATTCCATTCTTCTATGACTTTACTTTGTTTCCTTCCATGGTACCTAGTATTCTTCATTCTTTCCATCTTTGTTTCATCTCTTCACACTCTTTCCATCTCTTGTGTTCTTCCTTCACTGTTTTTATTTTTCCTTCCGCCTTTCCTTGTGTTATTCCTTTCTCATTTTCTATCTTGTTTTTACACTTTCTTCCTTCCCACCTTGAGCCCTTGCAAAAAGTATTTGCTCAAAATCCTGTTGAGATTTTTGCATTTAAATGTTAAATTGATTAAATGAAAGAATATAAGACTGGACAAATACTCAATAAGTAAGCAAAAATGTGTTTAAACCAAATAACGGGCACAATAATAGTAGAAAATTCCATATTAAGGTATTAATCTGCTCTAATGACTAAGAGAGATGACGTGTCTTGTATCTCAATGATTAGCCTGTCTTTAGCATGTTATATGATGGGGTTTTCCCTGCTGCTGCTCTGCCTTCTGCCACACTGATTGCCCTGTCTACCTGACAGGCCTGTGCAATGCTGACAAGCAGAACAAGGCCGGCTACACAGCCATCATGTTGACGGCTCTGGCTGCCTTTCACTCTGACAGCGACCTCCAAACTGTCCTGCAGCTGCTGCGCACCGGGGACGTCAACGCTAGAGCCAGCCAGGTGCGCCCTCTGCTGCTGCTTACATTTTACTGCACCTTGACGCCTGCAAAAATGCCAATCCAAGTCAAATATTCTTTATGAATATACTTTCAGTAGTTTGACTGTCACAGTCTTAGTGTTCGGATGCACATGTGTGTTTCCAGGCTGGTCAGACAGCGCTGATGCTCGCCGTGAGTCACGGACGTGGGGATATGGTCCGGGCGCTGTTGTCCTGTGGAGCTCAGGTCAACATCCGTGATGATGATGGCTCCACTGCCCTGATGTGTGCCTGTGAGCATGGTCATGTGGACATTGTTCGTCAGCTACTCTCTGTCCCAGGCTGTGATGCAACACTCACCGATAACGTAAGCAAACCTGGTCCACCTCTCACTGTTCCCAGTGTTTGCTGCTATGTAGTTTTCATCTCATTGTGTTATGCAGGACGGCAGCACTGCTCTGTCCATCGCTCTGGAGGCCAGCCAAAACGACATTGCTGTACTTTTGTATGCCCACCTGAACTTTGCCAAGCCTCCTTCACCTGTGAGTACTAAGTTAGGCTGGTAAAATACTATTATCTAGCTATGGCTTCCTATTTTTCAATGGTTCCAAATGAAGGTCAATGTCAAAGTACAAAATGTTTTAAATTGTTAGCCTTGGAAATTCTCTTGCGGGGAGGAATGTGCCAGGCTCAGGTAAATTACAAGGTCACTGTCAACTCACTGACTGCTGAATGCCTGGGTCTTGAACTAGAAATGCAATAAAATAAGAAAGATGAACCCCATTGTATTAATTCTGTTTATTTACAGGTCTTTTATCATTAGCTTAAATCTGGATATTCACATTTATTTGTACTAGAAGCTGCATACAATTTATTACTTCAGATGTTGCATATCGTAAATGTATGTTCTAAGGACACTTGGCTTCTTGCATGCACTCAGAAAATATAAAAGTTCTCTACTTCTGTTTATGTATTGACTGATTTTTGTTTATTTGCTCTTTCTAGGTGTCACCTAAGTCTCCTCTCTTGGGTTCCTCTCCTCCATCTGGTGAACCAAAATAAACTCGTCTCCTGCAGCTCGCAGCAGCTTCCACTCGTGTTTCTCCCTCCATGTAATTTAGAAAAAAACAGCATGTCTGTTCATGTGTTTGTTTCACTCTGAAAGTTTTCGGTACATCACATTGTGCATATAATAATAACATGACAGCTTAAAACATTGTCATATGTTAGTTTTGTTCCATCTTTGTCATTTAGTCTCATCAGTCTAACATTGTAACGTTTCAGTTCTTTACACTGTTATTTTGGTGGCACTTAAGTCAAAACTGTTAACAAATGTCATTATCCTGATTATGTTGAGTCATTTTTCATTTTATTCATCATCTGTCTCATTTGAGATTCTATTAGGGAACAAATCTGTTAGGCTTATTATCATTATGTGAGATCATTACTGCCATTTGGAATAACAAAAGCCCTCTCATAAGTGTCCTTGCATCAACTAGCTCATTGGTGCTACTAAATAATAAAACAAAAGACACCACCTCCACATTCTGTTGATATTTATACACAGGATTTATTTACAGAGTATTTTTCTATCTTTTTTTAATTATTATTCTTTTTCAGAACCTCAGATTCTAATCTCGTTTCCTACGCAGTGGTAAATGTCTAACCAGATGATGACTAAACATTTTATGTATTGGCAAATTATACCAAAAGATTTGTCTCTTCCCTCAACTTTAAGACTGTGTGTAATATATAGTCTTTTTTTAATTTATAGTCAGGAAGGTATCTTCAGCAGTGGTAAGAAGAGATTAGATTGTATCTGCTTATGCAACATGTTTTTGTAAGATTAACTGGGTTGAACAGTGACTGAAGATGCTAGAGAAGCTTGTAGGTCTTGTCAGGGAAACGGCAAGTGAGTGTGCTGAGTTTTAAGTGTGTCTTGTGTAAGATATGAATACTGAAATAATATATGTCAATGCAAACTCAGAATGGTTATGCCTAAAGTCTAACTTGATTGAAGTGTGTAGGCTGTTGATGTCAAAATATCTTTTACTTTTTAAAGTTTTTTTTCCCACTTTTTTCATATCCACTTTTTAGTGAAGAATTTTTGATAAACTTTGGAGTTTTTAATTTAAGTGTCTATCCTTTTTATACATACCGAGTTTTTAACCTCACTCCAATTGTATGTAATGGCACAATTCAGTTTTTTTCTCTGCTGGTTTCTGTAAATTATAGACTCTGTCCTCTGTAATATGTGCGTTTTGAAAAACTACTTAATAAATGTGGAACACGTGCTTGTCTCTTGTTCATTCAAGATTCAGGGTGTTTGTGCATCCTTCAATTTGTACATCTGAAAACTGAGGCCTTAAAATGTTTGAAATTTATTGAAGAACTAGTTTCCTGGAAGCCTGACATTGCAACACACAAAAAAACTATGCTTGATATATCTCTCTGAATAGTCTGTTTTAAAATAGCTTTAATAAAATAGACGGCTCTGGCTGCCTTTCACTCTGACAGCGAAAGGTTTTAGACAGATCCCCACCAAAATAACATATACTTTAGTCTTATACATTTGACCCCTTTTCTCAAACAACAATGAAGTCATCTTTGATAAACTTACGAGTTGTAATCTTTGAGAAAAACACTGTGGCAGCAGCAGCTGTCTGCTCTAGACAGCTGCTTGTTATTGGGAGGAGCTGATAAGACACTACTGGATGCATAGCAAGTGAGTTTACATCTTTACAGCTGAAGTTTGAAACAAAAAGACTAAAAGTCAAAAAAATGAAGTGAGATAATATTTGTATTCATCCTGTCTTGTTAAAAGCACATTTACTGCCCATCCTTATTTTTATTTTTATTTTTTTGCTTCTTCAGAGCTTTACTCCTCTTCTACAAGAAGAACATAGACTAGAAGTATAACAGGGAGGTCAAAGCACAACCCTATCAGCTAAACTAGAAATGAGACTTATCTCTCCACTAAGTGTGGATCCAGCCCTGCAGGTGCAGTGCAGTTGATTAGATTAAGCTCGAGCATATATTTTGGCTGCAGGGGCCAGAAAGTAACTAAATTCAACATCTTGGAATGTTTCCAGACAAATCTAATAATATTTCCCCGACTGCAGAGCCTGGATTTCAAAATTTGCCTGGATCTTCTCTGTGTGTGTTCTTGAATTGTTCTTTAAGAGGCTGATCTCTGTCTATAAAGCTATGATAATAAGTGACTAACTAAACTATATGCATTATGACATAAACTGTTTGCTATTTTTATTGTAAAAACTGAAAATGTAATCATTTTCTTAGTCCTAAAATCTGATCTAGGGTTGGAATTTGATTTTTTGAGAAAACCTAAATCCATTTTATCCAAATCATATCATAAACAATTTCAACAAAAGGTTATTTAATGTCAAATAAATGTTTTATCCAGGGGAAGATCATTTTAAATGGTATAGCTTGCCATTATCTTTTTATTGTAACATACCAGTTCGTGGAGTTGAAAATCCTTTTAAGAAGGACAATTCTGTTTATATTACCCTGAATGAAGCGCTGCTATTGGACGGCCTCTCTTAGGGAAGGTCCTGTGAAAGAGGTGTCCTCCCTCTTTCACGGTCTTAAAAGCCCCAGGATCTCGATTCAGCAGGGTACTCAAAACTGCTAAAATGACTACCCTTACTGCCAAGGACAAGGACACCGTCAAGGCCTTCTGGGGAAAGATTTCTCCCAAAGCAGCAGACATTGGAGCAGATGCTCTTGGCAGGTAAATGTGACAAAAATCTTCCAATTCCAGCCTCTCACTGTTTTAAATTTTCCCACCCACTTTTCTTGTTTTCTGACCTTTTAGGATGCTGGTGGTTTACCCACAAACCAAGACCTACTTTGCCCACTGGAAGGACCTGAACCCCGGATCTGCTCCTGTGGCAAAGCATGGAGCAACGGTGATGGGTGGAGTTGCTGAAGCTGTGGCCAAAATCGACAATCTGACCGCAGGTCTGCTCAACCTGAGCGAGCTGCATGCCTTCACTCTGAGAGTGGATCCTGCTAACTTCAAGGTGAAGACTCTGAGCTTTGAATATATCCTTATTGTCTCCTTCTATCACATCTGACAGGGGTTGTAGTTGCTAAGACAGATTATAACTTGTTATGTTTACCTTGCAGGTTCTTGCCCACAACATCCTTGTGGTTTTGGCCATCAGCTTCCCCAACGACTTCACCCCTGAGGTCCATGTAGCCATGGATAAGTTCCTGGCTGCCGTGGCTCTGGCTCTGTCCGAGAAGTACAGATGAACACCTGGAGAGGAAGAGAATCTACATCAGTTCATTCTTGATGTGATGAATAAATGCATAAAAACAAAAACCCTAAAAAAAATGGTTATCTGGTTCTTTTTGCTCTGTGTGCAAAATCCTTCATGTCGGTTTGAAAATTCTGTCACATTCATAGTCATATCAGATGAAATGCATCATTAATACTTGGTTTAATCAGCCTTCAGATCTGGAAATTGGGATACAGACATTATATTTGCATTTGAAATGTTTTGCCTTTTATTTTACAATTATGCCTATGAACTGTTTGTGTTAATGGTGCAGTGAAGGTGTTTGTGTCGTATATAATGAATTAAAACATTATAAAATGTCCCAGTATATTTTGATTAGTCAATTGGTTCAATTAATTATCCTCCTCAGTGCAATCTTGATAACAATAGTTCATCATAATCAGAGCCGCAATTTTTGAAAATACCTTGTAATTTAGGCCATTTATGTAAACAAAACAGGTAAATCTCAGTCAGTATAAAATGTAATTGAAAATCTATTTAATTTTAGTATTTCATTCACACACAACAGAAAAGCTTCATATTAAATAAATTCATTACAAACATGTTGGACATGTGAAAAGCATTCACATGGTTTAAACGCTTTCCCAAATTTGATGTAGTAACCAAAGCTGCGATGTATTTGAATGGAATTTCATACTATTGACCACATTCTAAGCTTAAACTGCAAATCTGAATGATTCTTTCTGTTATGCACTGAAGCCGGTTTTCCAAGCTGCAAGTGTAAAATCATATTCCTTTAAACAAGATGCAAATGAGAGAAAATTAGAAAATGAAAATCTTTAATTCTAACAGTCAATTTCCCATTTTCTAACTATCCTGACCATCCACACCATTATTTTTTACTATTTTTGAATATTTTGTCATATAGAACTGAGTAAGTTTGAATAATATTTTGTAAGTCAAAGAAATTTCAGAGACAGTGAAAGATTTTATCTCAGAAACCGTTGCTCAGGATTACTCAGACCGCCTCTTGTGGACCGTTTCAGGGGAGGTGCTGCTGGGTGTTTCCTCTGCTGCCTCTCAGACAAGTAGCCCTCGCGCTTAGCTGGTTAGTTAGTTGGTTACTGAAACAGCCAAAATGACTACCCTTACTGCCAAGGACAAGGACACCGTCAAGGCCTTCTGGGGAAAGATATCTTCCAAGGCAGCAGCCATTGGAGCAGATGCTCTTGGCAGGTAAATGACACCTGAAACCTTTGAATTTCAACAACTTTTTGTTGAAAAAGTTACCCACCCATTCTACTCTTCCACTCAGGATGCTGGTGGTTTACCCACAAACCAAGACCTACTTCGCTCACTGGAAGGACATGAGTCCCGGCTCTGCTCCAGTCAAAAAGCATGGAGCTACAGTGATGTCTGGAGTTGCTGACGCTGTGGCTAAAATCGACGATCTGACTGCAGGTCTGCTCACCCTGAGCGAGCTGCATGCCTTCAAGCTGAGAGTGGACCCCGCCAACTTTAAGGTGAACATTCAGAGCTAAGACTGTGCTTTAAGCTGTGTATTGGTCCTTTTTTTTTCTCATCTTCTAACAGTATGTAGTCCTTATTTTTCTTGTTCAAGCACTTTGAATTGTCTTTGGCTGAAAGGTGCTATATAAATAAAGTTGCCTTGCCTTCTTTTTTCTGCTTGTATGAAGCCTAAGTGTTGTCTCATCACTTGTTTTTCACAGATTCTTGCCCACAATCTTCTTGTGGTTTTGGCCATCAGCTTCCCCAACGACTTCACCCCTGAGGTCCATGTGGCCATGGATAAGTTCCTGGCTGCCGTGGCTCTGGCTCTGTCCGAGAAGTACAGATGAACAACTGGAGAGGAGATCCAGACACATGAATTCACCTGGTGTGATCAATAAAGGCATGGTTGAAAAAACGCAAAATGTTGACTTCTGGTTCTTTAGTGAAAATTTGTGTCCTGTTTTCATAGAAAAGTTTTTTTTTTAAGAAGAGAAAGGTTGCAATATCTAGGAAATTACTCTTGATCTTAAATGATAAATTTACTCTGATTAATTATGTTTCTTAACTAGGCTAAAAGATTTCAAAAAGGAAGATCAAATAAAATATCAACCTCCAACATCTATCAGTTTGGAGAGGCCTTATTAATAAACAGAAACAAAGGAGCAGAGGGGACAATTTCCAAGACCGCAACATATTGGGAACTTCAATGTTTTTGGGAAAATATTTCTTAAATAGGAACAATTCTCTGGTGAGTTCTGGGTTGAAACAAGCTTGTTCTTCATTCAGTGAACTTCCTCTCTGTCGATGGAGCATCCAGCGATTTTACTCAAGTAAAAATAACATTACTTCATAATTATATTACTCAAGAAAAAGTAAACAGCGCTCCAAAACTGCTCCTAAAAGTAGCCTCCTTTTTTTTCAATATTATTAAAGTAAATGTGACACGAAGATTTTAACAACTGGACTCCTCTTTTTCTGGCTTTTGATGCGCTAACTCTATAGCTTTTTCACAGGATTTTCTACTTATTTGAGATGCAAATTCAAAGAATTGCATACTTTGTTTACATAGTGAAAAAGCCAAACAGTAGCTGCAATCAGAAGTTTTGCTTTTCTTCTTGAATCCCCATTGTATTGTAGAATTGAAGCCTCCCCCCAGGCGCACCTTGGCGCTCTCCAAGGTGCTGCTCCTCCTGTCGTTTGTTTACTGAATTTCATCCAGCAACCAGAATAGCTCCAGAGAGCACGGTGTTAATTCAACTGGCTCATGTGTGTCTCGATTTTCTTGTCACTGCCATGAGAAAAGATTAAATGTATCTTTACAATTTTTAATCCTACTTATCATGAAAATGTTTGTTTGAATCAGAGGACAGAAAGCCTGCAAAATCTCTTTATAATCCGTGTAAAATGTTTATTATTATTATTATTATTATTATTATTATTATTATTATTATTATTATTATTATTATTATTATTATTATTATTATTACTGCATGCACTCAGGAGCAAGTTTTAGACGTGGATCCCGTCAACTAATTCATGTGTCGTATTGAGTCCAGCCTGGCGTCGTTTTAATATTTCCAGCAGAGGGCGCCCAAGCATCATTCAACTAACTAATAGGATTCTTGTTTTAACCTCTGCGAAGGATTTCCAACCTGCAGGGTCCCTTCTCTCGCCCAATGGCTCCTGGAAATAAGCATCAGCAAGGAAACGTAGATTTAGGAAACGAATGGAATGAATCAAATCAAAATCAGCTAAGAGTAAGAAAAGGGTTAAAAGAAAAGCCTCAGTTAGACACAATTTCGGTGCTACTTGTTAAGTATTTAATAAGTTGAGAATGTGAGACAGATTGTACTTGTTTCTTTCTTGTTTTTAAATGTAATCCCCTTTACCTCTGCTCCTTTACTTCTCTGTGAAGCACTTTCAATAACCCTTGCTTACAAATGGACACTGTTGTACTAATGTCCTGTATTTGAGTGATTGCAAAACCACATAACTTTAATTATTGAGTCAAAAAAATGTCATCAACAAAGCAGAAAAGTTAAGCAGTTTTGAAGAGTGAATAGAGGATTATATGATAGTATTTTTGTCTAAAACACACACTTACTGGCACCATAAAGAAGGTCCTCACTTAGTTTAATTCAAAAACCGAAAAAATAATGAATGACCTGAAATTTTTATATTAGTCTACTCTATATTTTTACACACAAATTATGTATCAATTTTTAAGCTGTAAATGACAGAAAAACAACATTTATTTGGATGTTTAGGACCTATTGTGTAACTGACTGGAATAGCCTGTTTGCTTGTTTGTCCATTTGAGGATTCCTATTAGTCTTTATCTTAGTCGAGACTCTTCTAGCCTGCAGCCAAACCAAATTAACTGAATACAATTAAGAGGACAGAGCAAACATCATCAACAAGAAGAATGGAATATTAAACATTAGATTTTAACTTATTTAATAAGTTTGTCTGTGCCACATGACGTAAACCTATGCAGTAATTGCACATTAGTTAAATAATAATAAACAAAGATGCCAGCTTGAAGGTGGGGATGCTTTTCTCTTGCAGGAGCTTAGAAATGGAAATAGATAGACATAGATTGGTTCTTTTGTTTTTGTCCTGTAGGTTTTCTATGCTTATTTAAATTTGAGCAATTAAAGATCCAGGTTCACTTCTAAAACTGATTCTTCTTGCTGAGAAGCTATTTGTTTGTGTCAGTGGTGTCCAGACTTTTTTACCATGAGGGTAGGAAATATCATGTTGAAAATTTTCAGGAGCCACAAAATTGTAATTCTAATTCGCTTTTAATAAAATTGAAGAAGATATTTAAATCTATGCTGAACATAATTAGAGTTAATAGGGGGGAAATATAAAAACAGGTTATGGCTCATACAGCTCATGAGCTTGGCAAATTGGCACACCCAGTTTGCTCTGTAGTAAAAGTCTCTGGGTGTTTGTAGTCAAAAGCATAAGCATCACTGATTAGAGAGCAATGCTTCATGTTGTGTCTGACATCTTCAAAAATATTTACATTTTTCTATATCCTTTTCTTAAAGGCTTCACATCGATGAAAATGGCACTCTAACATATGTTGCTTCAATGTGTATCTGCATCAACCGCCTTCCTGGCAAACAAATAAATGTTTGTTCAAAGCTTAAATTATTAAATTATTGAAGTCTGAAAACTCTTCATGCTGCTTGAGTATTTATTTATTTATTTATTTATTTATTTATTTATTTATTTATTTATTTATTTATTTATTCTAATATTATTTTTAAATTAAATGAAATTATTTCAAAATGTCTGCCTTCCTTAATTACTAAAGTCATTGAACAATGATGCGCTTTTCCCCATGTGCATTTCGGTGCAGTTTCGGTGCAGGCACTTTGCCTTTTCCAAGAAAGTTTCTACAAATACCTTGACCTCTGCAGTTGCAGACCCAACCAATTTTACAATGACAAAAAAAAAAATAATTACACAAATCGGAAAGAACAGCAGAAAACAAAAACTGAGAATTGAACATCCTCGGATGTCTGTTTTTTTATTTTTTATTGAATGTGTCTCCACATGTCTGGTAGAGTGTTGAGGATGTGGGATGGTGAAACTCCTGCTTCACACAATCAGTGCGACTTTAGCGGTACTTCTCAGACAGAGCAAAGGCCACGTTCTGCAGGAACTTTTCCACGGAAAGGTGAACCTCAGGAGTGAAGTCAGCAGGGAAGTACATGGCCAAGACCAAAACGATGTTGTGGCCCAGGATCTGAAGATTACACACACACACACACACACACACACACACACACACACACACACACACACACACACACACACACACACACACACACAAACATCAAAGATTGAATATCATAGAGCAGAAACTAAACGTACACATGATCATGATTACGCGAGTAAATTCGGAAGAGATTTGAAGTATGCCTTGAAATTTGCAGGATCCACCCGGAGTTTGAAGGCATGAAGCTCGCTGAGGGCGGCCAGAGTGCCAGTGAGATCGTCGATGCCCTTGACAGCTTTTCCCAAGGCTGCCATGATGGTGGCACCATGCTTCTTCACTTTGGCGGACTGGGGGCTCAGATCTCCCCAGTGCGAGAAGTAGGTTTTAGTTTGTGGGTAGGAAACAAGCATCCTGTAAGTAACACGGAAGAAAGATTAACACAAACAGCAACGGCACATTTTTGGAAGAGTTTTGAATAACTTGATGTTTACCTGCCCAATGCTTCACCTCCCAGTTCGCTGGATTTCCCTTCGGCTTTGGCCCAGAGAGCCTTTACCCTGGCCTTGTCTGTGCTGGAAAGACTCATTGCTGCCTTTAGTTTCTCAGCGACAAAATATGAAGATCAAAAGTGCTGCTTTGATGAATTTGTCACTGCGTCTTTATATCAAGCCTAAACGCACCACGCCTCAGAATCAATCCATGCCAAAACTGTGATAACGAAACTGCCACGCAACCCCCCCCTGCCAATTTGGCTCGATAAAAGCTACCACTCCTCAAATTTCACGTAATCCCTACGTAAATGCTGGCTGGTTACAGGAATTACGCCAAGGCGCTGCTCTGGATAACGCCTCTGTTTTTTTTTTCTACTTATATCTAACTGACTTCTTGAGTTAAATACACAAAATTCACTTAACAAATGTTGAAATCGTTGTAGGCCTACTTGGGGTTTTTTCTTATTCAGCAACATGCATTTTTTGCAAGTAGACCTTTTGGCGAAAAATAAAAAACAAGTTAATAAAAATTTAACCGATATTAAATATTACGCACTCCCGATTTTAAGTGTATTGAACTTGATTCTCCAAAGAAATCATGTCAACTCAACAATCGGTAACAGTCTGTGTTAACGTTTCAGTCTGAAACGCGTTAACAAAAAAGAGAATTGACAACAAAGTAAGAAAATTCACGTTGTCTACAGTTTCAGAATTTTTTTTTTCCAGATTGATGACGCAACATTTATTTTCATTAATTGGTGCCAAAAATGACGGACGTCATTTTATTGGCAAGTGCGCCTCGTCCAATCAGAGCCCGTCTTGTTTGGGGGACGGATCAGTGGGCTGTGAATAAATGCGGGGCTCGTAAACATATTTAGACAGTCTTACACCTTTGATCACCAAACTCGTATTTTTTTTTGCGAAAAGTCCGAGGCTTTCACACCGTCATCATGGTCGAGTGGACAGACGCCGAGCGCACCGCCATCTCCACCCTGTGGTCAAACCTTGATGTGGGTGAAATTGGTCCCCAAGCCCTGTCCAGGTAACCCGTGAGCAAATTTTATTCCACGACACGATGACCTCTTGCATCCTGAGGATCGGGATTTTTCACTGTCACTTTTGTGCTTCCAGGCTTCTGGTCGTGTTCCCATGGACCCAGAGGTACTTTCCTACCTTCGGGGACCTTTCCACCCCCGCAGCCATCGCCGCAAATCCCAAAGTGGCTCAGCACGGAAGAACTGTGATGGGCGGCCTTGAAACCGCTGTGAAGAACATGGACAACATCAAGAACGCCTACGCCAAACTGAGCGTCATGCACTCCGAGAAGCTCCACGTGGATCCCGACAACTTCAGGGTAAGTCATCCCTCACACCAAGACGCGATTGCTTCTTTTTAAATTCGTGTCAGTCTGTTCATGCTTGTCGTATTCTGGGCTCATGATTGCAGGTCCTTGCCGAGTGCATCACTGTGGTCGTGGCCGCCAAGTTTGGACCCAGCGTCTTCACCCCTGGTTTCCAAGAGGCCTGGCAGAAGTTCCTGGCCGTGGTGGTCTCCGCCCTGGGCAGACAGTACCATTAAGTGGCCGACCACTGAAGAGCTGCAGCGAAACATCAGTTTCTGAGCAATTAAACGCTGCCAAAAAAATATATCAATAAAAAACTCAAATCATATGCAAGTGTCCTCTGTAATTATTAATTGTTCACTCCGTTTATAAATAAGATATCAAATAAATATATCTTTGGTTTCCATTACAGTGAAATAAATAATGGCCAGTGGGGGCAAAAAAGTTGAATAAAGTGAATCTGAATGTTGCGTCTGAAAATGACTCGAAGCACCAGCGGGAGAAACAGAATTAAAACAACAAAACCATAACAGTAATACAAATAAAAAAACACAACAATATTCATGTTCAGATTTTAACTTCACACTCATCTTTCTTCTCTTTAACTTGAACAAAAATAATTTGCTCATCGTCATCTTTTTTAAAATGCAATTTAAAAATGAGATCTGACCAGTTATGACTGGACATATTAACCAAGCATATAAACTCCCCTTAATAACATTGGCATCATGTTTTTATTTGGGCGTGGCTGGCCTGATTATTAAGATAATTAACGTTTACGGTTTAATCTCCCGCGAGCAGATGCTGAAAACCTGCTGCGACCAGCAGAGGCGGACAGAAGAGAGAGTTTATGCTCGAAAACAACTTAGTGCTGGTGTCAGGTCATTCATAATGTCACCAGATCTTTTGCCAAACTGACAGTTTCTTTATTGCATGACATCATGGTGAAATGGACAGAAGAGGAGCGCCGCATCGTCAGAGGAGTTTGGGAAAAAGTTGATATTGATGAGATCGGTGGAGAGCTTTGGGGAAGGTAGAGTTAGATTTTAGTTCAAACTGAGGCTTTTCAAGTCTTGTTTTAAAACTATGATGATGTAAAATCTCCCTGGAATAGAAGAGGTTATTTCTTTTGATTGAGAGACATTACAGAAACTGAGATGACCTTTTTTGCATGTTGGTTCAGCTGCATGATATTTCAGCACCAGTCGCTGTCCGTCTGTTTTTGTTGACTCTTGTTTTTGAAAATTCCTTCCAAGTTGAGGATATTCTTCGAAATGACATGTCAAAAAATAGTTTTCAGCTTTCGATGTGACGGTTTACCGTCTGTAGGCTATATATCGACTATGGTGTGCAATAATCTCATAATCGGCATCGGGTTTCTCACATCGACAGAGCTTTGATTGTTTACCCCTGGATCGAGCGGTATTTCGGCTCTTTTGGCGACATCTTCACCACTACGGCAATTTTAAACAACCCCAAATTGGCCGCCCTGGGAAAGGTCGTGCTGTCGGCTCTGGACACAGCCGTGATGAACATGGACAACTTCAAAGCCATGTTCGAGTCTCTGAGCAGGCGGCACTACGAGAAAATCCAAGTGGATCCGGATAACTTCAGAGTAAGCTGCTATCCTGACGAATATTTCATGTAGGGAAAGCCGTCTAAGAATTTATTGGGTATAAATAAATAAATAAATAAATAAATAAATAAATAAATAAATAAATTCAGCCAGTGACAAGTGACACCAAACGTACAAGAAAGGGTGTTTGCTCTAGTGACTCAACACGTTTTACAAATGCATGGGATATTGTTCCCCAAATTTATGATATTGTTTCTCTTCCCCAGCTTTTGGCCGAATGCATTACAATTACCATCGCCTGCAGACTCAGAGCCGAGCTGAACCCTCAGGTCCAGGCCACCTGGCAGAAGTTTCTGTCTGCTGTAGTGGAAGCTATGAGCAGTCAGTACAAATAAAAAAAGCAGACCCAATCAATTTACTACTGAATAAAACTCACGTTTTCAAAAGCGCTTATGTGCTTGTCAACATGTGGGAAAAGAGCGCAAGTGCTTGAAGATTTGCAGAAGCTGCGCACATGGTGGTGGCCTGTGTGTAAGTTGAATTTTTACGACCCCTGGCGGCAATAAAGTTTATAACAGACCACTGTGAAATCACTGTTGATCTTTTATGTTCACTGTATCTTCTTCAGCTCCAAACGGGGTCAGCAGATAGAATAACAAAGCTTGTATAGAAACAGGAGTTCTCACTTCAATATAAATATGTATCTGTGTCTCATAAGGTTTTGATTAAAACAATTATTCTTCATTTCATAATGATTTGCAGAAGTCACTCAAGTAGACCTGAAAAGTACAGTAAAATTACTCCTGAAAGTAATGTTGCATCCTTAAAACATTACTCAGGTAAATGTAACAACACCTCTGGATATTAAAATGAATAGAAAATGTCCTGAAAGGCTATAATCCCAGCAAGAACCATATAAAATGTTAAGGCTTTAACCAAGAAATTTAGGTTTGACATTTAATGTCACACTGAATGTCTTTTTCTTTTCTCTCTTTGACCAGCCGAGGCTTAAAAAGCTGTTAAACATTTTTTAAGTCTTAGTTTTCCTTAGTCAGAGTGAACAAGAAAAAGAAGGTTTTTTTTGTGTGAAAATAGAGCAGTCGGCTAGTGACAGCAATAGATTATATACAGTAAAATAAATAAATAAATAAATAAATAAATGTTTTTATGTCCATTGGTTTTTCCACAAGAGGGCGCTAAAACGCCGTTGCAAAAATTTTAACAATGTCTCAGAGACAGACAGGGTTTTGCATACATTTTTGCTCCAAAACTGTATGCAAAATGTCTGTTGCCATGACGTTTTTAAAAATGTCATGTTAATATTTTTTAATAAATATGTTTTCTACTTATTTTATGCTGGCTATCAACTGCAATTCCTACAAATAAAAAAAGTACAGAATCAATAATCTAGTCAATTTAACTTTATTTAATTTAACTTTATTCAAATGTTGACATATATGGATAACTATTAAAGAAGGTGGGAAAATAACATTTGACCTCCAAATATTATATCATTATCTATCTTGATATCAACTGTTTATCGTCATTTTATTATATTACATAATTGTAATAATAGTAATAATAATTACTATTACGGCTAATACTACTAGTAATAAATCTAATTATAAAAATAACTTTTGTTTTTACAATTACTACTATTGGTAGTAGCATTAGTAGTAGTATTTCTAAATGAAGTTCCAAATAAGACAAACTGGGGACTAAGTGGCTGTAGACGTTAGACATTGTGAATACTATCAACAAACAGCAAAAAATCTCCCTTCACAAAAAGTCATTAAAACTCTACATGTATGTTTTAGACAGGCTGAGATTGATTAAAAAAAACAAAACAAACTTAATGTAATTAAATGAAACAGGCAGGAAGTGAAATGTTTAACTGAAGCTTGAGCAGCAGACAGTGAGGCCTCAACACGCCTATCTGCCCCCCTCCTGCGGCTCCGCCCCTTTAAAGGTCAGATAGGCATAGAAGCATAGTTGATGGTGGCAACTTTTACCGCATCAGAAAATATATTGCAACCCACTGATAACCAGGAATGAATTTTGAAAAATGGTCAAGATTTTAAATCAGTACCATGGGACTGTCCTTGATAAGAGACTATAGATTTATCATCTATCGATTATGAACCAAATCCCTTTCATACGTCCAGGCTCTCTGGTTTTGTGCCTTTGGGTTTTCTGTTGTCATTAGTTTATTTTGACCTTTGTAAAAATGTATTTGTGACTCTTCAATCCCTTATTTGAAGGGTAAACATCAAATAAGTTTGAAGTTTACTAGTTTACATAGCTATGATTTTCTTTAGTGGTATGTGTTTTCCAAAGTACTAAAACCATGCATATTTAATGTCAACAAAATGGATAAAATACACACTTAACTAAATAATGATACAACTTTAAAACAATCATTTAACTTGTTTAAATTTTGAACTTGATCACATTGCTTTTATAGAAAAAAGTTCTCTTTCACATTTAATGAGAAGTTCAAAG